>NW_026087510.1:400971-5200971 GCF_022539395.1 Myiozetetes cayanensis | reverse complement strand
AGCTTAGTCGTTGACACCTCTTTGTTTTGACAGCCCTGAAATAACAGTGCTGTTGTCCTGCCTCGGTGTTAGGAGATCTGCTAATGGAAAATGTGGGAGTGCTGATTGTTGCTGCTGTGGGAAGCACAGGCACTGTGCAAGCAAGCCTGACCAGTGTGGGATACATCTTGGCAGATTTGTGTTCTCGTGCCTTGTGCCCTGCAGTTTGGTTTATTAATCATTTACCAAAAAAGCTGTCTTGGTAGTTGTCCTTTCAGATTGACCTGTGGTCTCTGAAATTTGATCCAGCTCAAGCTGAAACAGCTATTTCTCAAAAGGCAGTTCAGGGGAGAGAAGTGGGTAGACCTTTTTGTTACATGCACAAAAAGCTTTTTATGTGTGAGAAGCTTGTCCTGGGAACATCAGTGAGCTGAACTGCCTTGTGGTAAGTGAGGAAGGCTCAGGGAATTTGTTTCCTGAAGAGCCTTCTCTATCTTAGTGCTTTTGGTGCAAGTTTTTCAGAAAGGCCCCACAATGGTGCTTCTCTGAGCAGGACTGCAGTGCCCACTCTTAAAAATGGATTTTTGGGATGTGATTTGTCTGTTGTGCTGCTAGAAAACTCCAGAGAATGCCCTGAGGAGTTTTTCCAGAAGACAAATAAGACTTTCTGTAAGGTGATGTCAGATATCTACACAGAAAAGCTTCCTGTGATGGGCAAAAAGTGCTTTCTGCAGTGATGCAGGAGGTGAGAACTCCACAATGACCACATTAACACACAGAGTGAGGTGTTTTTGCCTTGGGGAGTTTGGTGACTCGTTTGGTTTATTGGCTATTCTTTTCCCTTCCCAGAAGGGCATGATGTGGCTGCTGGGCACTGTCTCATCTGAATGACTAAGGGAAAGGCAGAACAGGCTGAGCTTATATTGATCTGCCCTGGCTGCAGCCATCAGGCAGGGTGAGCTCCAGCAGGGGGACAGGAGATCATCACTCAGCTGCTGACCCTTCAGAGAGCATAATTCAGTTGCTGGAGCGTTTGTGGTGGCTGAGTTGTGACTGATAGAGCTGGCAGTGTGCACACACTCCCTCAGCGCTCTGCAGCGGGCACAGCAGGTCTGAGAGGAGAGGTCAGCTCAGCTGGGGGGGTTCTGTCTCATTCCAGAAGGAAATGGGATGTTTGGTAAAGAGTTGCATATTCTCTCTGTCACTTTTTTCCCAGCAAGTCTCTGCTTCTTATTCCAAGGCTAATACCTGAGCTCTGCTCACACACATTGAACCCATGCCATTTTTTGATATTTATGTGGTCTTATCCTAATGAATGAGCCTGATGTGACTTGCTGGTTAAAAACATCTCCATACAGCAGTTTTTGCACACAGGAGGGGAAGCTGAGCTGGTTGGAAGGAAGGATGAGCTGGCTGGAAGGAAGGATGAGCTGGTTGGAAGGAAGGATGAGCTGACTGGAGAAAGCGCCAGAGCTCAGCGACAGGTTTTCTGAAGTGCCATTTATCAGCCTAATGTCATTCCCTCTTTATTGCAAGCCAAAACTGCATGCCCTTGTTTCAAGTGCTGCCTTTGTTTCTCCTTCCAGGATTTTCAGATGGCTCCCAAGTTCCAGAGAGGCCGCCAAAGCCGCTGCCCCGGCGGATAAATTCCGAGCGGAAAGCCGGGAGCTGCCAAGCAGGAGGAGCCAGCAGTGGGGCCAGCTCATCCCTGCAGCTCTCCAGCGAGATCGAGAACCTCATGAGCCAAGGCTACTCATATCAGGACATTCAGAAAGCCCTGCTCATTGCACATAACAATATTGAGATGGCCAAGAATATTCTCCGGGAGTTCGTCTCCATTTCCTCCCCCGCTCACGTGGCCACATAGCACAGGACACCTCCACACCTACAGCTTCTGTGGACCAACTGCCTGGGCAGCTGTGGCCCAGCTGTGCACCAAAGGGGAAGGGGGTTCCTTTAGAGACTTCGTGCTGAGGTCAGTCCTGCCTCTCAAAGAGAATCAGTTGTCAGGTTTTTTGTGGTTCCAGATTTCAAAGCAGAGGAATGAACCGGAGCAGAGTGGTGTTTTATACGGTGTATGTCTTGGAGTCCTTTACCCCTACCTCTTGTCTGGGAGAACAGATTTATTTCCAGGGTGTCGGTGGAGAAAAGTGTCGTGACAAGGGACCCCCAGGCCCATGCCCTGGAGGCCGTGGGGGAGTGTTTTGTGCTGTGAATTTTACGTGAATGCTCAGAGAAACAAGAGTCTCGAGGTCGGTGTGGTGTGTCCTGTGGTTCATGGTACTAGGTTTGGATCTGTTCGCTGCTGTGTGTCTGGCTCAGGCTTTTTAGAGCAGCTGGGAGGTCACTTTCTGCTGGGAATAAATAGGAGACCTTGGAAGAATCGCTTGATTGCTTCCTCTTTGCCACGGTGTGTCCCTCTTGCCTGTAATAACAGCAGTTATTGCTTGTGATTCCAGCCCTCCCTTGCTGTCTGGAGGTAGCAGGACCGGCTCCTGTCAGGGCTTTTGATCCTGGCAGTGCTGGGAGTTGGATTTCCCTCGTGTGTGTGTGCCCTCTTGCAGCACTGGCAGCACCAGATTCCAGGCAGCTGGAAGTGCCAGGAGTTCAGAGGGGTGGGAAGACTTTGAGTGAGAGCAAAAAATTGGCTGCTGCTTCTCCTCCTTTTTTTTTAGCCTTGAGCATTTTGTGCTTCAGTGCTCAGACTTTGCCTGTGGCCCTGCTGGGCTCGAGCAGCCGTCACCAGACACCCTTTCCTAGGAATGTTGCACCTGGTGAATATGATGTTTTATTTATCTTAATTGCATGGTGGCTGTTGCAGACTTAGTGGCCTTCACTCACATCCCATCACCTCCTTCAGAGAGCTTTTGCAGGAGCCATCTTCGTGCCAGGGTGTGTTGTGGAATTGGTAGATGCAGCTGATGTGTTTGTTGGGTATCTCACCTGCTTTGCAGTAAAAGAAATTGCAGCAGTTCCTCCTGCATGGCTGTCAAAAAAAAAAAACCAAACAAAAAACGACATGGGGGGGCTCTTCTTTCCATTCCCATTGCTCTCAAGGCATTGCCAGATCTCGTGTTCAAACAGACCTGGGCAAATTCTGTGTTTGTGGAATGATCCTGTGGCTTTAAAGGTCAGAAGTCAGCTGTTAGCGTTGGAAAAACCCTGACTTGCAGACTCAGCTTCTTAACCCTGTTCGTGCAGGAGGAGTGGACGGTTCCTTTGGAGAGGATTTAAGTCAGGGAGGCATTCACAGGTCCCAGCTGACAGACTGTGCACAGGGAGAGAGGCCTTTGGAGCGTGTCCAGCATTATTTGCCTCTCTCCAAGGTCAGCAGGGGTCAGGAGGCAAAGGGCTGCAGCTTGGAATATTGCTGGAGTGATTCTGGCACTTGGATGCAGTTTGGCCTTTTGAAGAATCCAGAGGCTGGGCCCAGATCTCAGCCAAATGGCTGCAGTTGGCAGAGAGGAGTTAACAAGTGTTTGCAGAGGGAATTGAGCATAAAATGTGGTTGTTTTTTTTTTATTAAAGTAGAGGTTTCCCTGTGGACCTGCAGCTGTGTGAATCGGTGCAGTGGGTTCCAGGCAGTTGGAACTGTCTCTCTTTACTCCCCTCCCTTCTTGTAGTAAAGAGAACATTCTCAGAAACCGTAAGGGGATCTCCTGCAGCACTTGGAGGCCACCACCACGTGCTATTTCGGGGCCAGGGCTGAGAGTTGCCAGTGCTGCAGCCCGGGGAGATTGATGGCATGGGCACAGGGCTGTGCAGGGTGCAGAGGGGGCAGGCACAGCCCCGAGCTGGGGCCCTGGGGAAGGTGCTGAGTTGTGGTGTCAGCGCCTCTTGCACTCGAGGAGGAAGAGCTGTTCTTCCTCTTGTACCCACTTCCTCTGCCACTGTGGCTGTGGGAGCTCCTGGAGGAGCATTTCCAGTGGCAGGAACGGGCAGCTCTGGCTGTTGTCCCACGCTGGGGAGCCTGAGCAGCCAGTCCTGACAGTTTTTTGTCTGTCCTGGAGATCCAGGCAAACCCTTCTGTGAGGGAGCACTGTGGTTTTGCTTTCCCTCTTTCTCACCCTCCCCCCTCCGGTGCTGCCACCCCAGCCCCGTGTTGGTTTGGAGCCACTTTGTGTCTGACCTGCTGTGTGAACTCAGTGCCAGTGTGTCCAAGGGTGACATGTGGCTCTTGCCACTGCCCAGGCTGTGCCAGAGCCCAGTCCAGCCAGCTCCAAAGCCTTAACTCTCGTCTTGCACAGTGTGTGTGTGCTCAGACTGGTGATGATGCCCTGTCCCTTTCATGGCAGGGCTGGTTGTAAATGTTCCATGAAATCCTGCCTGGCAGAGCAGTTCCAGGCCTGTCTTTGGGGTTTATGTGCCAAGAGAGACCTTCCCCTGGGTGTTGTTCTGGCTGTTAGAGATTAGAGAGGGCAATCTTTTTGTGGCATGTATCACTGATTTTTCTGCATGTGTCCTTTCTGTGCACTGTTTTTGTGTCTCGAGCTGATTTAGGAAACTTTTAAGTCTTGGCTTTTCTTCCTTAGACGTGAAAGGATTTGCTGATTCCTCTGGGTGCAGCCATGTCTTGTGGCTGTGCTCTGCCAGGTCAGTCCAGCCACTGCACAGTGGATTATTCCTGGGGTTTTTTTCAGCCCAAGATTGATTGCTCTTCTTTCCCTTCACCTCCTTGCTCTTTATCCTTAAGGAGTTAACTTTCTGATGCTACTTTAAAAAAGGAAAAACAAACACAAAACCCAACCCCAATGTCTAGTGCCTTTCTTAAGGGAACGCTGCATCCAGCCAGGCTGCATCCAGGAACCCACCCCTGTGGGAAAACGAGGAGCTGGGCAAGCTGCAAAGGCGCCTTTGGGCACGAAAGGGGTGGAAAGAAGGAGCAGGAGAGATGGGCGAGTGTCAGCGAGTGCCACTTCAACCCTGCCGCTGCCTTCTGGAGCATTTCAACCGCGGAGCTTTCGTGCCGAGCCGGGAGAATTGAGGAGGATCCAGGGCATGACTGGTGGAAGAAAAGGCTGGTTTGGCCCTTTGTCTGCCCCCAGAACGGGCAGCAAACCCTCTGAGCGGGCAGTGGGAGCTGGGGAGGGGTGGGCACAGTGGGGTGGAGCAGGAATCCCAAATGTTTCCCTGTAAACCCCCCCGGTGTGCACATCCTGCCCCAACCTTCCCTCTGGAGGCTCGAGCACAGCACGTGGCTCCCTGCACCAGGCTGGGGACATTCCTGTAGCCAGTCCCAAGGCAGGGTCATTACTGTAAATGGGGGGGTTGTTTATTTTATTTTGTTTTGTTTTATTTTATTTTATTTTGTTTTGTTTTATTTTATTTTATTTTTCAACCTGGGGCGCTTCGTCCGAGGTGCCGTTTTGAAAAGATCGGTGGAAAATAATTACATTTATTTTCACAGTTCCTCACAGAAATGCTCTTTTTCTTTTTTTTAAAATTCCCAGCTGAGGAGGAACTGTTGTTGCTGTCGTTCCTTTTCTCTCGAAAAATCCCAATTTGTAAAATATCAGTGTTAAAAAAAAAAATATAAAAAAATAAAAAAAATGTTGAGATTTTCACGGAATATTTTAAAAAAATAAAAAGTATAATAGTGTCATTAATATAAAATTATAATAGCAGTATTTAATCCTTTCAGATCTGTAAAGAATAAGGAAAAACAGAAGGTAAATATTCTTACAGAGAGTAGCTGAGCTTTAAGGTTCACTTGGTTTAAAGTCCTCATTTTGTTTGCAGATGCATTGTTAATGTTTAGAGGTTATACTAATGTTATTTATTAATTGTTTCCATTCTTGTATGCTGCCCACTAAGAGCTTCTTTGTTTGGGATTTCATTCACCTGTGTCAGTAAAAAAAAAAAAAAAAAAAAAAGAAAAAAGAAAACAAAACAAAGTTTTATTTTTAAATAAAATTTCCTTTGTTGTAGCACATGGTGTGTGTTGTGTTGGTTTTGTGAGTCCTGGGAAGAAGAATCTCCTGCTCCAGCCTGAGATGTTCAGTCTCCTGCATCTGTTTTATATTTTATATCTATATATAAAATAAATATATAAAAATATATATATTTAGTTTATATATAATTTTTATATATTTATTTGTATTTTTATATTTATATACAAATATAAAATATCTATATATAGATATAAAATATATACTTTTTATAGAGAGATATATAAAATGGATACTATAGATATTTTATATATAGATATGAAATACTCTTAAATACTCATATATATATATATAAAGTAGATACTCTTTTTTATATAGAGATTTGAAATAGCTATTTTATAACTATTACCACAATTATCTGTTAAATTCAAGTGGATGCTGACAAACAGAGGGAGGAAAGATTTACACAAATTTCATCCTACTAAAACATATTTTAAGGGAATCAATGAGCAAAATCTATGATCCATCAGGACCAAGAAGGGCATTGACAGGTTGGGGGTTTTTTTAACACTGCATAGCATTTGTAGAATTATATACAATATAACTTAATGTAGGATATATTCTGAAAAATTGGATTTTGGGGTCAAATGAATTCACAGAGGGGTTACTTGAGGGTCTTTTGGGTCTCTGATAATTGGACCAGGGGTCAATGAGTTCATTTTGGGGTTACTTGAGGTCATTTGGGTCTGAAAAATTGAATTTTGGGGTCAATGAGTTCATTTTGGGGTTACTTGAGGTCATTTGGGTCTCTGATAATTGGACCAGGGGTCAATGAGTTCATTTTGGGGTTACTTGAGGTCATTTTAGTCTGAAAAATCGAATTTTGGGGTCAAATGAGGTCACAGAGGGGTTACTTGAGGTCATTTGGGTCTCTGATAATTGGACCAGGGGTCAATGAGTTCATTTTGGGGTTACTTGAGGTCATTTGGGTCTGAAAACTTGAATTTTGGGGTCAAATGAGTTCATTTTGGGGTTACTTGAGGTCATTTGGGTCTGAAAACTTGAATTTTGGGGTCAAATGAGTTCACTTTGGGGTTACTTGAGGTCATTTGGGTCTCTGATAATTGGACCAGGGGTCAATGAGTTCATTTTGGGGTTACTTGAGGTCATTTTAGTCTGAAAAATCGAATTTTGGGGTCAAGTGAGTTCATTTTGGGGTTACTTGGGGTCATTTCAGTCTGGAAAATTGGATTTTGGGGTCAAATGAGTTCACAGAGGGGTTACTTGAGGTCATTTGGGTCTCTGATAATTGGACCAGGGGTCAATGAGTTCATTTTGGGGTTACTTGAGGTCATTTGGGCCTGAAAAATTGTATTTTGGGGTCAAATGAGGTCACAGAGGGGTTACTTGAGGTCATTTGGGTCTCTGATAATTGGACCAGGGGTCAATGAGTTCATTTTGGGGTTACTTGAGGTCATTTCAGTCTGAAAAATTGGATTTTGGGGTCAAATGAGTTCATTTTGGGGTTACTTGAGGTCATTTGGGTCTCTGATAATTGGACCAGGGGTCAATGAGTTCATTTTGGGGTTACTTGAGGTCATTTCAGTCTGAAAACTTGAATTTTGGGGTCAAATGAGTTCATTTTGGGGTTACTTGAGGTCATTTGGGTCTCTGATAATTGGACCAGGGGTCAATGAGTTCATTTTGGGGTTACTTGAGGTCATTTGGGCCTGAAAAATTGTATTTTGGGGTCAAATGAGGTCACAGAGGGGTTACTTGAGGTCATTTGGGTCTCTGATAATTGGACCAGGGGTCAATGAGTTCATTTTGGGGTTACTTGAGGTCATTTCAGTCTGAAAAATCGAATTTTGGGATCAAATGAGGTCACAGAGGGGTTACTTGAGGTCATTTGGGTCTCTGATAATTGGACATGGGGTCAATGAGTTCATTTTGGGTTTACTTGAGGTCATTTCAGTCTGAAAACTTGAATTTTGGGGTCAATGAGTTCATTTTGGTGTTACTTGAGGTCATTTCGGTCTGAAAAAATTGAATTTTGGGGTCAAATGAGTTCATTTAGGGGTTACTTGAGGTCATTTGGGTCTGAAAAATTGAATTTTGGGGTCCAATGAAGTCCCAGAGGGGTCTCTTGATGTCATTGCAGTCCCTGGTCGTTGTTCCAGAGCTCCACTCTGGGCTCAGGGGTTCAGAGAGGGCTCCAAGGGGTTAATTATTAATATCAGAATGAGAGGGTTCACGTGGATGCAGCGGGTCCAGGAGTGTCAGCCCCTGAGATGCAGTCCGAGGTCTAAGGTCTGATTTTATTAATATTTAATTAGCAATATCAGTTCCTTAGTTTTATTAGCACGCCCTAGAGCTGTTGTCACCGTTCTGGGACAGATCCAGGTCCCGCTGCAGCATCAGAATTTATTTATTTGGGTCTTCTTATTGTCTGCCAGAGCCTGAAGATGCAATTCTCTGATGGAGTTCTAATGCTGCAATTATTGAGGAATAACCCCCAGCTATTTCAGCCAGTGTTGTGTCTATTAAAATCTAACAGGTCTCTAATAAGCACTTGCAATGGCTGGTCCTAAAATTATCTGTCAGAGTGTATTTGCAGATTTATTGGTGTCTAAAAGAGCTGACACTAAGATCTTTTCTTGTATAACCTGCCAGAGTCTAATAATATTGTTATTCATTAAGTAGTTAATGTAGGTAGAAATATAATAGTTTAGCACAATGTGTAACAGAATCCACTTGGAATTATCAGTGGTAGTTATTAGTGCAATTATCTATTAGAATTATTAGAACACTTAGCAGCTAGAAATACAATTCTGTATTATAACTTGTTCTATTGAAAGATTCTCATAATCACATCATAATATTAAAATTCTCTATTAAAAGCTATTAATGTCAGCAACTAATAAATGAACTACCAATTTGTATTTAGTCTTCATACTAGTTATTGCCATCAATTAAAAATTATCAATTAAATATAAGATAAATTATATATATTATGTATATTATATATTATATATTATATTATACATTATATAATATATATTATATATAAGATATATTATCAATAAGATATATTTTCAATAAAAATGTGTATTTCAATAAAAAGATATATTTTCAATAAAATATATTATCAGTAAGACACTGGGAACTAAAGTAGCTAAGATATGAATAACAGTATCTGTTAAATTCTTCAAGGGAAAAAGCATTAATATTTATTAGTACCTATGGTGGCTAATTAATACAATTATCTAATGTCTTGGTTCTGTCAGAATAAATCAATTCCATCAGAACAAATCAATCTAGTTATTGATTTATCTGCTATAATAGGTATTTATATTGGCTATTGATATAACTATTAGTATCTATATTAGCTATTAAATCAACTATTAGTAGTTTCTACAGTTGGGATCTGCTGAATTTTATTGTCAATATTCTCTTTTAGTACCTACCACCACTTGTAGCATAATCCCATATTGCCATCTAAAGCTCTGATTATCTACTAGAATAATTAGTAGATTTATTAGTACTGATAGTCACTGGTGTATTACATTTATCAGCAGCTACAGGGGCATAAATATCTCGTGTTAGAGCCTTGGTGGGATTGAGGAATGATGGGGGAGACCCCTCTGCCCCTCCCACCCCCAGGGTGGGGGGAACAAACTCCGAACTCAGCCTTGAATTTGTACTTTATTTTCACATATATATATATATAAAAAAAAAACAAAAACCAAAACAAAACAAAAACAAAACCTTGCAAGTATCAGACAAAACTTCTGGAAAATGTACACACGAGTCCAACAAAAATATATATATATATATATATAAACCAAAGCTTTTGCTGGGACACCACGTGGAGCAGGCGGTGGCACAGGGACGGTGCTCCTGGCACGCAGGGGCCAAGGCTGGCGGGCACCAGAGCTCTGGGGACGGGCATTGAGAGGCAGCAGAGAGAGCCACAGCTGCGGGTGGAAGGCTGGCACAGCCCGTGGCACGAGCTAAAGGCACGTTCTCGCCCCTGTGCCCTCCCCAGCAGCCTGGCCGCGGGGCCAGAGGTGCCACCAAAGCACAGCAATAAACCAATTTTACCCGGGGCTGGCAAGACAAATAAAAACCCTGAGACATCACTGACTGGCCCTGGTCTAGAGCTAGTTGGAAATTTGAAAATAGGGGGCTGCTGTGCAGGCCCCCCTAAAAAAAAAAACACCAATTCAAACCAGACAAGCTGGGTCTGGCACGTGCCTGGAGAGAGATGGGCACCCCACCCTGGCTCTGCCAGCTCCTCTCGTCCTGTCGGGGAGCTCCCTCCCTGCACGGCACCGCCCGGGCTTAACCGAGACAGGAACAGCTCAAAGGCAAAGCAAAGCACGAAAACCTCCCCCAAACGCCGCCCTAACCCACCCCATGCCCGCTGCTCCTCCTCTAACCTGCTCACCACCACAGCTGAGGTGCCTGGCACGTCCCAAAAATCCCAAAAATCCCATCTCGACAGCCTCTCTGAGCGAGGTCGGGGTGAAAAAATAAAAAAACCAACAAACCCACGCATGAAACCCTTCCCCACACACATGTACAGAACAGATTACCTGGGGATGGGGAGGGGAGGGAAAAAAAAAAAGCCTCAAATCCTTCCACCAAGTAGCTTAACGGGATATTTCTTCCTAATATTGCTGTGGCTTCTCTGGAGTAGTAAAAGCAAGTCCAGCTTTGCTAAGGCAACGCCTGCAAGCCCACGGCTGAGGTAACGGAGGGGCAGGGCAGGGAGGTGTCCCCTGCATGCTGGGGCTCAGCACTGTGACACACCAGTGGTCTCTGGCCGTGCCCCCCCAGGTGCTGGATGGAGCAGGGGTGGGAGAAGGCAATCCAAGAGCAGGAAAGGTTTTGAAGGCAGAAAGCACTTGGTGGGTTTCCTCTCTAGTTCCTCAGATCGATGTATTTCTCGCTCTTCAGACGGGACGAAAGAGAGGGGGGAAAAAAACAAGCAATTAGGGATGGACACGAGCTCAGATCCTCTGCTGTCAGTGTGTTGGTGACACACCCAAAGTGACAGGGGACAACTGCCAGCCTGGGCCACCCCAGCGTGGCCGAGCACCCACCCCACGGTCAGGGGAGGGACGAGCTGCGCAGGCACAACCAGGGATTAACTCTTGGCCCAAGTCAAAGTGGGCTCAGGTGCTGCATCCTGTGGCTCCACAGCGTGGCAGGCCCTGCCTTAGCACGGTGCTGGCCCAGCCCTGGCACTGGGAACCGCTGCTCAATCCACCCCAGGTGACAGGAAAGCCCGTGGGCTCAGGGATTCATCTCAGGGATGCTGAGCAGGACCCACTCCTGCAGCCCCTGCCTTGACTCCTGGCCAGAGATGTTTGTGTAGTTCCTACTCCCAAAGGCCCCCTGGAGAGCCTGGAAGGAGGCAGAGCCAAGCAGAGCAGCGTGCTCCCAGGAGGTGCCAGGGGCTGGCACGCAGCAGAGCTGCCCACGTGTCCCTGGGGCTGAGATCCCTGTTTTCTCCCCTCCCCTCCCTTCCCACGGCCCCTCCGAGCGCTGGTGATGGATGATGGAGGCCCATGCAGGGTGGGCAGTGCTGGGAGGGGAGCAAAGCATTACCTGGATCACCCTCATCCCTGCTCAGCTCCGCTCCCAGCCCCGGGAGCAGCCCTGGCCCTGGGAAGAGGGCAGTGCCCGATGCCCGGTCCTACCTGGTCAGCGCCGGGTCTCTTCTGGCCGTTGGCGCCCTGCAGGAGCCCCGCCTCTTCGGGAAGTTTATCTGACTTAACTTCAACTACAATCTTGTCTTTACGTGCCTCTGGCCTTGTGCTAGGGGAGGGAGGGAGGTGACAGTTTTTGAGACACGGTCTGGCGGTACCAAAGAGGGGCGACGTGGCCAAGCCCCGGGGCTCCGTCTCGGGGGGGACGCTCTGGAGTGGGGTCGGGGCGAGAGAAGCTCCGGCTCTCAGGACGCTTTGGCCGCCCAGCCCCTCCCTGGGGAGGGCACCCTCGGCTGCTCTACCACTCTGCTGTCCTCTCACGGCCTCCCTGCACGGCCGGGGCGAGCAGTGCCCTGTGGGAAGCTGGAGAAGCTGCCAAGCCCCCCGTGCGATGCCCAAACACCCCCCAGGCTGTTCCCCCCTCACTGTGCAGGGAGCAGCTGGTGCAGTGGGATGGGAAGCACAATGAGCGATGGCAGGAAGCAGCCCTGGCCCCGTGGGCTCCCCGGGGGGGCGGGTGGCAGTGCTTACATGTCCTGCTTCCCAGCGCGGCCACACGGGATCTTGCCTTTCTTGTGCAGGAAGTAGATGACGGCGCCCAGCACGGCCACCACCAGGATGGCCACGATGATGGCCACGATGATCACCCCCTGGCTCTCTGCTGTTGTCTTTTGATCTGAACACGGGCAGGGGAGGGAGAAATCAATGCCTGCCCCACCGCGGTGCCCTCTCTGTGGGCAAGGAAAGGATCCCTCCCCCGGTTCCCAGCGCTTCCCCAGCTCCCAGCAGGATGCAGATCCCGGGACAGAAAAGCTCTGTATGCACACAGTCTGCCCTGGGATGCCACGCCCCACGTGCCACAGGAGGGTGGGTAACAGGGATTCCTGCAAGGCACCAGGGCCATCCCTTTGCTGCCTTGCCCAGCAGGGTCTGGGCTGCAGGGTGAGGTGGGTGAGGGCAAGCAGGCAGCTCTGCCACCGCTGGGAACAGTCCCTGCTTCCCTCCCTGCTCGGCAGGGAGAGGAGCAGCGATAGATGCAGCCCAGAGCCAGCAGCCAAGCTCCCCCCCCCAGGCTACATAACGTGACTCCTGCCAGAGCCTGGGCTGATGGACACCATCAGCAGACTGACCTTTCCTGACAGACTCCACTGGAAGAGCAGGAGGGGAGAGAAAGAGCGAGCTCAGCCCCGCCAGTGCCCGAGAGAGGGGCACTGGCACAGCTTGGGGGGGGTTCCTGGGGCGCAGAGCAGTGCCAGGCACTCACCCAGCAGCTGGATGTGCTTCTCGCTGACCCCCAGCTCGTTGGAGACGCGGCACTTGGCCCCGGCCCTCAGGAGGTCGTGGCTCACACGCACCGTCAGGTTGCTGGCGATGTGCTGGTTGTCAACGTACTCGTGAGCCTGGGCAGGGGAGGCAGGGCAGGGTTCAGCACCTGAGCCCCTCACAGGGACCTGATGCCTTAAAATCTGCGTTGTATCAGGTTTTAGCACGGCTCATCAGCGCCTTCAGCTTGCTAAGTACCTTCTTCAGCTTGCTAAGTACCTTCTTCAGCTTGCTAAGTACCTTTGCTTTGTTTCTAAAAACGCTGTTTAACATTCCCATCAAGAATTCCAGCGGACAAAGAGGTTTCAGCAAGGTGGAGAAAGAGGCACAACAGAGAACATGACACCTGACACAACCAGGCAAAGCTATTCACGAGCCTTGAAACCATTCCAGGAGGTGTGATGCTGTGCCAAGGAGCACGGAACAAGACGAGGAAGACGGGAGATAAGGGGTCTTTGGGACCTCTGACTCGAATTTGGGAGGCGTGGTAGTAAAGGAGGGATGGTTTTGGAGGTGGGTGTGACAGAATGAGGTAATGCTTTGCATTATTAATCAGGTGAGTAAATAAAATCAAGGGGCTTTGGGAACTCCGTGTGCACGCTTGGGAAGAAATCAGATTCTTGTACCCCCGCTGTCGTAACAATAACAGAAGTTTTGCCTGGCAGGCCGAGCGTTGGGAGTTTTCTTTCAAGAGCCTGGACCCAATTCCCCAGCTCTCACCGTGCCATTGACGTTCCAGCGGACAGAGGGCCGGGGGAAGGCGATGGCCTTGCAGGTCAGGTTCACCACCTCGTCCTGCCGCACGTACAGCGGGGAGCTGCTGATGGCCACGATCCGCGGCTTGCCTGGGGAAACAGGAGTTCCCTCCATCAGCCTTCACCTGCACCTGATGCCCTAAACTCTGTATATTATGTAAAATTTCAGCACAGCTCTTCTGGCATAGCACTTTTAGCCCACTAAGCACAGCTGTATTACACTCCTAAAACACTGCTCACCAACGTTTCTGGGTGAGGGTTCCAACAGGCAAAAGTTTCTGCAGGGTGAAAAACATTTTATCTGTTAGAAAATGTCCCCAGAGTAAGACAGAGCAGGGTCACTCCACTTGATATAACCAAGTCAAAACTTGAAGAAGCCTTGAAGCTGTTCCAAGGAGGACAGAGATGATGATAAGGAGGAGGATGGGGATGAAGGGGTGGTTGTTTTGCGACCACTGACTCAAATTTGGGAGGCGTGGTGAGGGTGGGATGATGGCACGGGCAGTTTTGGGGCTGGGTGCAACCAATGAGGTAATGTCTAGTGTTATAATTCAATGGTGTTATAAAAGTTGTAAAGGTCTGTGCTGTTGGGGTGTGCAGTACAAATTAAAAATTTGTGCCACAATTAAAGAGCTGTTTTCCACCTTTCTACGCTCAAAACTGTCCAGAGAATTATTTCTGATTTTAGGTAGCACCCCCACTCCAGCTCTTACCCTGGACAGCCACGGACACCTGCTTGCTCTGCTCCAGCCCTGGCACGCTCGGGGCCACCACCTTGCAGCTGAAGTTGTTGGAGGTCTCGAAGGTGAGGTTTTTCAGGGTGAGCTGCTTCCCTTCCGCCACCATCCTGCCCTGTTGGGAAGGGAGACCCCCAGCCATCAGCCCCAGGCACTTCTGTGCTCAGCTCACACAGGGGCTCAGGCCTCCCTGCCACGCTCAGCCTGCAAGCACAGGACCTCCCTGCAGTGCTGGCCAGGAGGCAACGAGGTAGAGAGGGACAGTGCAGGTCCATGGAAGTGGAAATCCTTCCCCTGGCCTCTCAGGAGAGATGGAGCAAGCTCCTGACCCTGCAGCAAGCTCCTGACTCTGCCCAGTTTGCTGCAAAGCCCAGGCTGAGCCTGAGCACGACAGAACCCTGCCCACCTTCTTGTCAATCCACTGGTAGTTCAGGGCCACGGGGCTGTGGGCATTGCAGCTCAGGGTCACATTGTCCCCTTCCTGAAGGGAGGAGGACGGCTCCATCTTCACACGGACCCCTTCGATGTCTGGGAGAGGGATGGAGAGCAGGGCAGGGTGAGCAGGAGGCACGAGGCACCCGCCACGGGGTCCACAGGGTCCCACCCGGCTGTCTTACAGTTCACAACAAGCTCCACAATCTTCTCTAGCTCTTTCATGTCATCCAGGTCCAGGCTCTGGCATTTGTAGACGCCACTGCTGCTCTTGTTCACGCCGTGCAGGGTCAGGACCCCGCTGTTGGGGTCTGCCAACCACGACAGGTCCTGCCAGTCGTCCAGCTGCAGGCAATGGGGAGAAAGCAGAGCCCTCAGCACCCTCCACAGCCACTGCCTCCCACCCCTCAGAGTGCTCCCACAAGGGGCAACCAGGACACGAGGTGTTTGCCGAGGCAGAGGTGCCCAGGTCCCCCCTCTCGGCCTCACCTCTTTCTTGAAGAAGCTGAAGACAGGAGGTGGGTTCCCATCAGACTCACAGACCAGCTTCACGTTGTCCCCTTCCTTCACCAGCGCCGAGGACGGCACGACCTGCAGCGTCAGGTGCTCGGCGGGGTCTGGGGGGGAGAGAAGGGGCAGGGTCAGCGCCAAACCCTGCTGACCAGGCAGCAGCACCGCCCCTCCCGGCCCCCCACTCACAGAAGACGGTGATCTGGACCTTCTGGGACTCCAGGGCGTGCCTCTGCCCCCTCAGCCAGTAGTGCACGGTGCAGTGGTAGCGCGAGTCGCGGTCCTCGCGGGTGACGGGGGCGAACAGGGTGCTGGTCACGGTGTACAGCCCGCTGGACTCGCGGATCCGCGTGTACTTCACCTCTGCAGGGGACACAGGCGCTGTCCCCAGCCACGGCAAACAGGGGCCAGCCCCTCCTCTGGGCTGCCAGCCCCCAGCTGGCGAGGCCCTGGGCAGCGCCAGCACCCCGGCGGTTCCCCATCCCCACCCCACTCACGGCTGTCCTGCAGCTGCAGCTGCTCCCCGTTCTTGTGCCACGTGATGTTGGGGGGTGGGAAGCTGTTCTTGCTCTCACACCTGGCGATCTGTGGGGGCACAGACGGCTTTGAGCCCTGGGGGGGTGCTCCCGGGGGGAGAGGGGAGCTTGGAGCCTCCCCCTGCCCTGCGTGGGGCCGCTCCTCACCAGTGAGTTGTCACTGCTCTGCACAGAGATGCCTGCCGGGTTGGGCTCAATCTCAGGGGTCTCGGGGACCTCTGGAAAGAGAAGCCACCCCACAGGTGTTAGGAGGGATGGGATGGGATGCCCTCGGGCCCTGCAGAGCAGCTGTGCCGCCCCCCTGCCCCATCACTCACTGTAGACGTGGAGCTCGGTGCGGTTCTCGCCCACGCCGGAGCTCCCCGCTCCGACCTGGCACACGAAGGTCCTGGCATCCTGCGTGGTCACCTTGCTGATGGACAGGGCCTTGTCCTCCCCCACCGACAGCCTCTCCTTGTAGGCTGTGTCATCCCTCAGGACCTCGGTGTCCGTGACGTGGCACAGCCTCACCGGGCTGTTGGTGCGGTCCACCTGCAAGGCCAGGGGCCGAGGCTGGGCTGGGGAGCCCGGGGGAACGCCCTGGGCTGGCTGTGCCCCCAGCCCACCACCCAGCTCTCCTCTGCCAGGCCAGCACTCACGTAGAACCAGTTGATGTAGGTGTAGGAACCATTCCCAGGGATGTAGAAGTTGCACTCGATCCTGGCCGTGCCTCCGACCTCCACTTCGACCTCGGCTGGCATGGAGACCTCCAGCTTGCTGGCTGCAGCTGTGGGACAGAGCCTGCTGGTAGGGGCAGGAAGCCCTTGTGCCTGTCCCCATCTCTATCCCCCAAAGGGTGTGGGGCAGAACCGTGTCCTGTGCCAGTGTGCCCCAGACTGGGGATCTTTCAGCAGAAAATATCCCTCCCAAGAAGCTAAATGAGCCCTGGGCAGATCACTGCCAGAGCTGGAGCCGTCAGCACATCACCACAGCAGCCCCAGCTACAAACTTAAAAGCTCTATTAGGCTTAATCATAGAATCTGATGATCTAATCAGATGTGCCCCCACCCATTACCCAGCCCAGCAGGAGTGCCAGCCACGCTGCCTTCAGCATCCCCAGAGTGCCCGTGGGCTCAGGTACCAAGCCCCTCACAGCAGTCCCAAGAGATGGGGCATGAATGAGGCACTGGGTTCCTCCACAGCAGGATGGGCACACAGGGCAGCAGCTCAGGAGGGGTGTCCCAGCCAGCTGTGGCTCCCTGCTGCTCCCTTTCCCCCTCCAAGGGCCCATCAGGGAGGTGGCATGTCCCAGAACACCACGGCCGTGGCACAGCCAGGGCTCCCAGGTCCCTCCACAGCAGCAGGAATCCAGAACCCAGTGGTTGGAGCACCCATCCCTGCAGCATTGCCAAGGCAAGCCCCTCTCTGCCCATGCAGCAGAAACAGCTCTGCCCACCCATAGCATGGGTGGGAGACCCACACCTTGGCAAGAGGGACTGGCCCATCCCTGCACCCACCTTCCCTCCCTGCACCCCTGCACCCACCTTCCCTCCCAGCCCAGCCACCAGCAGCAGTAATGGAGCTCCTGGCCACGCTCCAGGACGGATGGGCAAGGTAATGGCTATTGATCCAGGACAGGGAACGGAGCAGCTTCCCAAGGGATTGGGAGCAGCTCAGCCCCAGTCGGGCACAGCCGAGGCAAGGGCGGCATCATCGCAACAAGGCTGGGAGTGTCACTGCCACCAACCCCACGGGTGACAAAGCAAGGGGGATCTGCACGCCCTGGGCTGGCACAGGGCCCTGCAGAAGGTCCCCCAGCAACAGAGCCAGCCCAGGTACGGGAGCTGGGGACAAGAGGCTCGGAGGAAGCAGCTGTGTCAACATCTCCCGTGATAGCGCGGCTCGGTAACAGCCACCCGGGCAACTTCAAAGGGCAGCGCCCGTGTCCACAAACTGCTCTTTGTTCAGAGTGGGTACGTGGTGGCACAGTGCCAAAGCACAGCCAGGAGCCCCTTCTGCCACACAGCAAAGGCCCCGGGCTCACAGGACCAGCCCATCAGGCAGGTTTTGGCTCGTGCCCTTCCCATCGGCAGGCACAGCTGGCACTGAGCGAAGAGGGATGAGCAAAGCATGGCACAGCAAAGAAAGTGCTAGAAAAACAGCAGGTGATGCCCAGAGATAAGAGTGCACTGGGGACAGGAAATTGGACCCAGTGTACATAGGAAAAGATAACTTTGAACCGCAGGCACCTGCCCACCCTGTGCAGCCACGACTTGGCTGCCTGGTCCACAGCAGGCACCTGCAGAACTGGGCAGGAATTGGGCAAGCCTGGGGCTGGGGTGTGGCCCTGCTGCCACCCTGCACCCTCCTCTGAGCCGCAGGCAGCCAGGCCAGACTTTGCCTCTCTGTCTGACCCAGGGCAGAGCCAGCCCCTGGGAAGGGGAGAGCTGCTGGCCCTCCCCCTGACCCGCTCGGCATGAGGGCCCTCAACCAGGCAGCGAAGCAACCGAAACCATGAGCTCAGAGCTGGAGAATGGCTGGCATCTGGGGCTGGCATGAGGCACACATCGCTCCCAACCATCCACGCTGCCCTTGAGGAGGCTGACACAGTCGCTGCAGCCCCCACCCTGCCTGGAACAAGGGCTCACTGCTCCCCATCTCCCCTGGGACGAGCTGGAAGGAGCACCCAGCAGCCAGTTGGGGGGACACAAGGTGTCCCCTCCCCAACCCTGGGGACACAAGGCTTCCTTCTGCAGCTCCAAGACCTCTTTGCTATTTGCGTGGGCAAGCCAGAGAGGCGCTGGGCACAGGCACCCTGGCACGGCAGGCCCTGGAGGCTTGGCCATCCTCCCTTGTGCCCAGCACAGCTGCAGACACCGGGTCCGGTGAGGGGACCTGGAGACCCCCGAGCAGCACCAGCTGAGGAGCTGAGTGAGCTCCGTCCGTCCACCCCGAGCGAGCGCCTGGCACAGCTCCAGCGGGAGACCCGGAGCTCCGGAGAGGGAGGACGCCTGCAGCCAGCGAGCAGGGAAGGAAGGAGAGCCCCCGTGCCTTTCCATCTGGCTGGCCGACAGCCGGCCGGCAGCCAGAGCTCCACAAGAACAAAGATCTGCTTTTAGAGCCCGGGAAAGGGGGTGGGGAGCAGCACAAGTCCCTCGCCAGCCTCCTGCGGAGCCGAGGTGTGCGGGGAGGCGGCGGCTGCCGCACAGAGCCCCCGGCGCTGAGCCCCCCGGCCCGGAGCGAGAGGAGGGGCACGGCAGGGTGTCTGGAGCCGCACGTGGGATGCCTGAGGTTTCCGTGGGTTTGTGTTCCCCCGTCTCAGGGAAACCAGCTGCGGCCAGATCCCGCCTGCTCCCAGCCACAGGCACACATGCTACCCTCCTGTTCCCCGGGAAAGCTGCTCCCCCTGCGCAGATCTCCGAGCCGGGGTGCCCCAGCTCACAAAGAACACCATCGCTCGCACCTCCTTTTCTTCATGGAGAGAAAGAACAGGATGCAGAGCCCCGGTCCTGCAAGGAGCAGCACCAGCAGCGCCCAACAGCACCCAACAGCCTCCGCCCCAGCCCAGCCCCAGCTTGCTGTGCCAGGGATGGAGCCAGGGCTCTGCTGCCGCAGGGACCAGCACCTTGCACCCCAAAACAACCCCATCACCCTATCAGGACCCTGTCATGTGCACCAGAAGAGGCCAGACTCTCAACCCCACCCCACAGCTCGGTGACAACACCCAGAGTCCCCTCTAACAGCCGGATCGCGGCGCAGAAGGGGCTGGGGTCCCTCTGGCAGCCCCAGGGTGGGCTCAGCCCCCGCTCCGGCAGCATTGGCTGGCCTGGGAATGTCTTGGCTATGGCCCCTCGAGCTTCTGGGAAGCATCAAGCCTTTTCACGTGGCTGGGCTTCCAAACACACCGACGCCGCCAACCATTGAGAGACTCCTGGCTCGGCACATGTGCTATGGGAAGGGGATCCCGGCACGGGCCGGGGGTGGGAGCAGCCTGCTTTAGACTCTGCTCTGAGCCTGACTTTGGCTCCAACACCTCGGCCCGGGCAGGTTCCCAGCGGCGGGGCCACCTCCGCAGCACGGCGGGGCGAGGGAGCAGCCAGCGCACCGGGACCGCTCCCGGGCCCCCGGCGAGGGGAGGGAGGGAGGGATGCGGGGAGAGGGGCAGGGCAGGAAACGCAGCCACCCCCCGAGGGTGAAAATGGACTGGAAAGTGGATAAAAAAAGAAAGCGCTGAAAAAAGCCAAGAGAAACACAGCGCTCAGGGGAAAACTCCTTAGAAGGAAAGGGGTGGATGCCTCCCAATAACAACCAGCTCGCTGAACGCACGTGGGGCACCCCTCAACCTTGGGGGGGCTGCAGAGGAGCCCCCCAGAGCGGGACGGGGCAGCCAGCCCCACCCTGCCGAGGATTGCGGGGCCGTGCGGGCGGGGACACGCGCGGATCCCACCTGGGCTCTGCCCCGGCCCCGCGATCCGAGCATTCCCGGCGCCGCGCCAGGCACCGCCCGAGGGGCGCAGCGCTCCGGGGCTGCTCGTGCTTGGCCCCGGCGGGAGAACCGCCGCCGGCTGCCCCCCGCAACGGCGAGCAAAGCCCCGCACCCCCCGCCGCACCCCGCGGTGCGCCCCGGGGGGACGAAGGGCATCCCCCCGCGCCGCGCCCTCCGCAGCGCCCCGGAGCGCTCCCGCAGGTGCGCGCCCCGCACCGCCCCGCACCGCCCGGCCCGGCCCGCAGCCAACTCACCGCAGCAGAGCAGGAGGCAGCAGCCCCAGCCCAGGGCGAGCCCCGCCGCCCGCCGCCCCCCAGCCATGCCCGCCACCACCGCCAGCCGCCCGCGACTGAAGCGGGGCCCGCGGGGCTGACGTCAGGCGGAGGAGGAGGAGGAGGAGGAGGAGGAGGAGGAGGAGGAAGGCGCGGTGCCTGCCTACCGCCCGCGGCCGCTTATCACCCCCCAGCGGCAGCCGGCCGGGCGCCGCCGCGCCCATCCCATCCCCGCAGCGCCGTGGCCATCCCCGCACGGCAGCGGGCAGCGCTCGGCTCGGGGGTCCTCCCCCTCTGGCGACCCCAAACCCCCAACCCCAGCACAGCCTCTCGTATTCCAGGCGTTCCCAGCGGTGCCGGAGGGGCTCGGCAGCTCCTGCCAGCTCCTGCCTGCCCGGGCGTGCACGGGCTGAGCGAGGCAGACAGCCGGGCGCTGGAGGTGGAATCGCTCGCAAAGTGTGGGATCGGGCTGTTTTCCGTGGGGTTTGGGGAATGCCGGCGACAGGGACTCAGTCCCCGAGAGTGCGGTGTGCAGGTGCCAGCGGTGACGGTCAGGAGTGACCTGCTGCCCCCGCTCAGCCCCACAATCAGCCCTAAAGCCCAGCCGCAGCTGCTGGGTCACCTTTGAACCCGCAGAGCAAACACACAAAAACGGGTGGTGTGGGGGGGAAACCACTCTTTGTCATTGTCTGGGCTCTGAGGAGGCACCTGGTGACAGCGGGGTCCGCGGGGCGCAGCAGGGTCGTGTCCCAGGCAGGTCACCGAGGTCTGCGGGGTTGGTACCCCAGACCCGCGCCCCCAGCCCCACGGAGAGCCCCATCCTGTCCCCGAGGCAGGGCCCCAGGGCACAGCGAGCCGCGGCCGAGCCCCCGCACAGCTGCTGCTGAATGGGGCGGCTGTGCAGGCGCTGCTCGCCGAAGGGGCCGGGGCAGCACGGCTGGCCCGGGGGCGGGGGGGTTCGCGGGGCTGCACAAGGCTCCCATTATCCAGGGGTAATCACCCAGCCGAACGCAGCCCGGCCCCTCCGGCAGCCCGAGGAGGAGCACAGCCAACACCCTCAGGTGCTGCGAGTTGCCCACAATCAAACCACGCAGGACGCAGGGGGCCAGTGTCCCCACCCTGTCACAGCCCGGCTCCGTGCCTCAGTTTCCCCAGGGTCAGTCAGAGCCGGAGGGGCTGTGTTGGAGGACAAAGCACTGGGGTTTTCTTCCCCTTGGAAGCCCTTCTGTTTACCGTACTCACTGCCCATTCACAGGACTCCCAAAGCCCACTGATTCGGGATCACCCCACCCGGGGACAGGCTCAGGGCTGTCCCCAGCTCTTCTCCTACTCTCAGCCCTGGGGGCTCTCAACCTCTGCATATTCTTTGCTCTCTCTGCTTGCTTTCCCTGCAGCATGATCTGTGCTCCAGGGCCCAGGCAGCACAGGCTGCCTATCTCTGACCCTGCTGAGCCACCCAAGGGCTGGGCTGCAGGTTCCCCTGAGGCACAGGATTCCTCCCGGGAATCCCCGAGCACCTCTCGAACCACCAGACCCTTGTGCTGGCCCCCAGCCCCAGCCCTGCTCCCCCGCTGGTGCCATGCAGCGCCCCTTCCCATGCCCTCCTCCTCCTCCTCCTCCTCCTCCTCCACCTCCTCTTCAGGCCCGACCAACACCCCCCCCCCTTCAACAGAGAGCCAAAGACTTGATGATTCATCGGAAATGATTAAATTTTTTTCCCCACAGGATTAGTTGCTTAAAATGGCAATGCTGGGCAGCGATAAGGCTCGGAGCCCTTGTGCTGCCGCTGGAGAGGGGAGGCCTCCTCCCTTCGCCGGGAGGAACAAGTGCAAGGGAGCTGAGGTGTCACCCACAGGATGCTCGGGAGCTGCTCTCCGATTTAAGCCCCACAAGTGCCACCCTGCGAGGGAAGGGGGCCCAAGGGCTGCTTGGAAAGCACCCACCAAGTCAAACAAACAAGCGGGAGGACCGAGATGGCACGCTGCTGGGTGCATTTTGTTCCGGGGCTAACTTTTATTCAGTGTTAAAAATAAAGCAGAATGTTGCTAAGAAAACCTCTGCAGGAAAATTCCCAGCAGTTGGAAAGGGCAGTGCCCCTCCCTGGAGAAAACAGGCTGGCCAGCCACTGCGGCGGGGAACGTGCCACCCTCAAACAGCCTCCTGCTCCCACTGCCTGGCTGTGCCTCCAGTTGGTTGGGCTTCAGTCTTTTAACCTTTGAAAAAAACTTGGGTTTTTTTTCCCCCTAACAAACTAATGGCTCTGGGGAAGGCGGGCAGGGTTTGAAAGCAAGGCAGGAACAGATGGCATGAAATCGCCCTGTTGCGCTGTGTGTGGCACCCAGTGGGCTCGGGGCTGGCCACCTTCATCTTCCCTCTCTGCTGCCTGATCTCACGCCCTCTTGTTTATTTGCTTGCTTAATGGATTTGGCGTTGGCACCCATTCACAGCCACGCACACAAACATGGATTAGGCTCCCCTGTCCTGGTCCCACGCACACAGCCAGGGTGGGAAGGTCAGGGAGCACAGGTCTGGACCCACCTGAGGCACAGAGCAGATCTCACAGCTCTCCCTCTCTGGCACTGGAGGGAATATTGGTGCACTATCCTCCTCCATCCCTCCTGCCACCTCTCAGGTGAGGCTGTGCCCGGGCAGGCAGCTCTGCCCCTGGCAGCGGTGGGGCTTTGCCAGTCCCTGGCACAGCTGCTGGAAACCTGGGATGCACAGGACCGTGCCCAGGGCAGGGCTCATTCCCCGGCGTTATCCGAGCATCGCAGGTTGCAGGAATGATCTGGAAGTGTGTAATTGCATTTGCCTCCCCTCCCCTGGCTCCCGCTGAGCCCGGCTCTCCACAGCCAGAGAGGGGCACAGAGCCAGGCACAGAGCACAGGCTGCATCCCAGCACACACCTCAGCCCCTTCCACCTTTCCAGCGAGATCCCTGCTGGTGTGGGACAGAGGGATGCTGCCAGAGGGAGCTGGGCTGTGCTCTCGCTGTGCGTGTCCCGACACGTGTCCCAGGTAGGGACAGGGGGCCCTGTGCCTTCCCCAACCCCTGCAGTCCCCAGCCGAGCCCGTGGGGCCCAGAGCAGCTCGGGGGCTCTGTGGGATGCTCTGTGCCAGCTCCCTGCAGCCAGTGCCGGTGGTGCTGCCGATGGAGCTGTCGGCTGTCCCGGCTCCCCGTGCGCTTCCAGGGGGATGCAGGGCAGCCGTGCAGGGCGGAAGCCTCGGCTGCATCCGCCCAGGCCTGCACCTCTTCACACAACACCGGCAGGGCCGAGAGGGGCCCCGCTCCCCGGGGAAGGGACGGGCTGTGGGCCAGCGCTGCGCTTTCCCACACCGCCCCAGCTGCTTCGCTGCCGCTGGGCCATGGCAGTGCTGAGGGTCACTGCCCTCAGGCACCTTCCTGCCAGGCCCTGGTGCTGCCTTTTGGGGTGCTCGAGGGCTCTGGGGTAAGTACAGGAACCTGCCTGGGATGTCCAACCGCTGGTGCCCGTTCCCTGGTTGGAAGACAACGAGGAATGGGGTATCCTACATGCCATGAGGGCATCTCGGGGCACCTCCACCCCACCTCTGTTCACCTTTGAAAGCCCTCTTCGACACCCCTGTTGTTCGGTTCAGGAAAACGCCTCCTTCCAACCCCCTTCCTCGGCTGGGCTGCCAGCGGCTCCTTTGTGTCTCCCCTCTCCTTCCTCTCCTCTTCTGCAGGGCCTTTCTGTGGGGATTATTAACCATGGCTACAGGGCCTTTGTTCAGGAGGGGCCAGGAGCGGGAGCTGCCAGGAGGGTGGAGGAAGGAAGGGAGCAGAAGGGGGGGAGGAAGGTGACATCTGGATTTCTGTGCCGGACGAGCGCGATCTCCTGGAGCAGCTGCACGGCGATGGTCGGGGGGGTCAGGGGGTGCAGAGCAGTGGCAAAGCCCCAAAAAGGAGCCGAGCTGGCAAGGGTCAGCCATCCCCAGGCCGTGCAGTCCTCCCCTCACACCCTGGGCATGGCTCTCGCCGTGTGCAGGGTGGATGGACAAGGACAGCTGGGGCAGCGGGAGCTCCTGGGAGAGCCTCAGCCAGCTGACAGCCCAGGCACAGGGAGAGGGAGCCCTCTGGCCAGCCTGTCACTCGGCATCTTGGGGGTACAGGAGCCCCACGTCCCCGAGCAGGTGCTGCCCTGGGACAGGCTGTGAGCAGCCACGGACTGAGCCCTCGCTCACACCCTTTCAGCCGGGCTGGGCACGGACGTGCTCCAGGCTCCCCTCCCAGCCCTGCCGCACTGCTGCCCTGGCACAAGGGGCAAGCTTTGGGGCTAGGTGGGGGCTGAGTGAGAAGCCAGAGCCTGGGGATGGTTATGTATAAAGCAGCCTTTTCCTTCAGAACATTTCCAAGTCCATCTCCCCCCAGCGCCAGCCGGAAAAAGGCCCCATTGTCCCGGTGCCACACGGGCCGGGGCCGGACACTCGCCCACACAAAGGGGCAGATCCTGTGCCTGGCCGTGGGCTCCAGCCCTGGGACACCTCCCTGGGAGGGGCAGCTGCTCCAGCCCCCACATGGAAACCCTGGCGTGGGCTCCCTGTGGGCTCCAGGCAGGGATGTCTTCCTGCCTGCTTTGCCTGCAGGGCTTGGGGCTCCCCCGGGACGGCTCACCAGGATCAACTGTGAGAAAGCCTAATCACAGATTAGCCCCAGATGGGCAGCTTTAGGCCAGCCCCAGCTCTGGGGGAGCCCCTCTAGCAGGGGATCCCTTTGGAGGCTTTGGGAAGGCTCCCCATGGAGAGGGGAGGAAAGGCAAAGGCAGACAGGGCTGCCAGGGCAGCCAGCAGGGCACAGTCCCCATCCCACCTCCCCACAGCACTGGGGACATGCTGGAGCACCAGGGCCCCAGGGAACTGTGGGGCTGGCGTGGCCAAGAAGGAATTTCTCCTCGCAGGACTTTCCCAGGGAAGAGGACTTGCTTTTCCCAGGGCTGTCTGGCTGGGCTCCAGGAGGAGAGAGAGATCCCAGCTCCCACTGTGGGGGGACACCCAGCCCTCCAGAAACACGGTGGGCAGCCCTCGTGCTCCTGCTCTTCCACAGGTCTGCAGGGTGAGCAAAGGCAGGGAAGGTGCCTTTGGCTGCTGGGGACACCGGGATGGGCTCCCTGCAGCTCCCAGTCCTTCCTGCAGCCTGGCCACAGCAGGCTGGGAGCAGATTCCCTGCCAGCAGGGATACGTGCCTTGGGGGATACCATCCCCTGCACCTCCAAGGCTAAGGGAAGGGCAGAGGAAGAGCAAGCCACATCATCCTGGAGCCGAGCCCGAGTGGGGACGGGGGATTTTCCGGAGCGGATGCACCGAAATGAGCCATTGTTCCAGCCTGGGCCGCGAGCTCGGGGCTGCAGCGCCCGCCCCAGTGCCCAGGGACCTGCCCAGCCCTGGGCAGGGCCGGCTGGAGGGCACCCGAGGTAGGTGCTGCTGGCAGTGCCCAGGACTTGTGCCAGGGCTGCCACGGGGCCGGGGGTCCGCAGGGGAGGGCACCCTGGGGATGGTGCCAGCTGCTGAGCCAGCTGTGGGAATGCTGGGAGTGCTGGAGTGGTGCCAGCAGGACCCACACTCCAGAAACTCCCTTCCTGCCTCAGGACAGCGCCAGGGAAGGGACCTTTGTCCCCCCCGCAGAAACCCGGGAAGGGCTTTCCATCCTTGCACCCAAAGCCCCGCTCTCCTCTGCTCCAACCAAATCGCTGTTCCATCCTGAGCCCCCTCCTGGCCTGAGCCCTGTGCCCCTCTCCAGCAGGACTGGGAGCTGGGCGATCCTACCGCGATGGGAAGCAGGCACAGCTCCCCTCCATCCCCCGGAGCAGTGATGGAGAAGCGCCTGCACGGAGCCACGGACGTGTGACCGCTGCAGCCCCTGCAGCAGGAGCCCGCCGGGGTACCCCGGGCGCGGCCGGCGGGACGGAGGGGGAGGCAGGGAAGGAGCGGAGCACGCCCAGCCCTCGGCTCGGCTCCCTTTGCCCTTCTCCCGCTGGGTGAGGCGATGAGAAACGCAAACATCTCCATAAATGCCGAAAGCATCCCGGTCCGTCACGTGGGGATGCAGGGACCCGGAGCCACGGCCAGCGCCCGGCGGGCAGGGAGGGGACAGAGGGACAGCAGGACAGAGCCTGGGCAGGGACAGAGCCCGGGCAGGGACAGACGGACGCGGGTGGCACCGGGAAGCACCAGCGCACGCAGCCGGGGTCAGGATGTGCCCCCTGCCCCGGCTCGGGGTGTTCGGGGGGGAACACGGAGGGGGAGGAGCTGCAGGCATTGTCCCCAGCCCCGCCGCTGTTCCCCGGGCTGTGGGGCTGCCCTCGCTGGGGCAGGTGTGGCTCAGCATCCGCCGCGCTCGCTCTGCCATTCCTTAAAAAGCCACGGGCTCCAGGGCTGGGGTTTCCTGAGCTTGTCGTCACCGGCAGCGTGGCAGGGCTGGCCCATCCCCTGGGGCACCTCGGCAGCCCCCAGGCCTGGCCGGGAGCCCGCGGGGAGGGCCGGACCTGCTCCAGGGCTGGAACCTTGGGCTGGGTCGCGGACGGAGCTTTATTCCCAGATGTCCTGCAGGAAACAGCGGGAGAACAGCTCTGAGCTGCGCCGAGCCAAGGCCAGGCTGGTCAGAGCTCCGGGCAACCCCATCTGGAGGAAGGTTAGCCCTGCTCCTCCTCCCAGGACTGGGAATTGCCCAAATATTGTAATATTAACATTATATATTGTTATAATATAAACCCCTCCTAGTAAAATAAAACTATCAATATTAAGTAATATAATTAATATCTGGAATATAATATTATATTTTAAATAAAATATTATATATTGGATTATATTTATATACTATATAGTATATATAATATGTAATGTAATAGAATATAATTTTCATATTGTAATATAACTCTTACATGGTAATATAATGTAAAAATACTCCGTTTCAGGGTTTAAAAAATTATATATGTTATAGATATGATGTCATAAAATATTATTTTATATTGTAATATAAAAATACTTAATTTCAGATTTTAAAAATTATATATACTATAAATATAATGTCATATAATAGAATTTTTATATTGTAATGTAATTTTTATATTGTAACGCAACTTTCACACTGTACTATAATAATAAAAATACTTCATTTCATGTTTTTAAAAGTTATACATATTCTAAATATAATGCAATACAATTTTAATGAAATAATTTAATATTAAAAATACTTCGTGGTTTAAAAATTATATGTATATTCTAAATATAATGAAATATAATTTTTATATTGTAAAGAGATTTTTGTATGGTAATATAATATGAAAAATACTTAATGTCAGGTTTTTAAAGTTGCGCGGGCGCGGAGCGCTCCCCGACAGCGCAGGCGCTGGCCCTTTAAATGAGCCGCAGTGGGCGTGGCCGCGTCCTCCGAACCGCCCAATGAGCGCGGCGCGGGGGCGGGACCCTCCCCTGCCATTGGCCCGGCGCTGCACGGAACGGCGCGCCAAGATGGCGGCGCCCATGGCGGAGGGTGGCGGCGGCGGCTGAGGCGGCTCCGGGCGGGCCCCGCGGTGCGAGGGGTGCGAATTGGGGGGGGGACACACCGGCCATGGACGCGCTGTTCGCGCTGCTCCGCGCGCTGCGCCTGGCGCTCGACCTGCTGCTGCTGGTGCTCGACCTCAACTTCTTCCTCGTGTCCTCGCTGGTGTCGGCGCTGCTGTGGCTGCTGTCGGCCGCCTGCGGCCTGCCCGCGGCGGCGTTGGGCGGCGCGCTGGCGTGCTGGGACGCGGCGGTGCTGGGGCTGGCGCGGGGGTGCTGCGGGGGGCTGGAGGGGCTGCGGGCGCTGGCGCGGCTGGCGGCGCAGGCGGCGCTGCGGGGCCGGGAGCTGGCGCAGCGCGGGCTGGGCGCGGCGCTGGGCTGCGGGCAGGCGCTGGGCCGGCAGGCGTGCGAGGCGCTGGCCATCGCGGGCAGCCTGCTGGTGTACCTGGCCAACAGCCTGGTCAACGTGTGCCTGCTGGGCGCGCAGAACCTGCTCACGCTGCTGGCCGCGCTCTGGGACTCGCTGGCCGGGCCGGCGCTCCGCCTGTCCGAGCTGCTGGCCGCCCTCCTGGCGCACGTGTCCAGCGGGGCCATCGCCCTGTCCATCCTGCTCTGGTCGCCCTGCCAGCTGGCCCTCGAGCTGCTCTGCACCAGCGCCCAGATCTTCGTCAGCGTCTTCTTCGTCAACGTCTACGGGCTGGGGCTGCTCCTCCTCATCGTGGCCGTGGGCGCCTTCCTCCTCAACCCCGGGCTGCCGTGGACGCTGGCGGGACACTTGCTGGGGTACATCCAGGGGTACTTCCACGCCCTGCCCGCCTTCCAGCGCCTGAAGAGGGACGCGTGGCGGCTCTACCAGGTGGCCATCCTGAGCGTGGGCATGGCCATGGCCTCCCAGCCCTGGCGCAGGCTGGCCCACTGGGCGCTGCAGCTCACGGACTGGAGCCTGCAGGTGACCAACTGGAGCCGGGGAGGCAGAGGGACCAACCGGGGCAGCGACCAGCGAGGGGCTGTGGCGGTGGCCAGGGCGCTGGGCCAGCTGCTGGACGAGGAGCAGGTGGCGCAGCCGCGCCCCGGGAATCGCGCTGGGACGGTCCCCACGGCAGGGTGGCCGCGGGCAGGCTGCTGGACGAGGATGAGGAGCAGCTGGAGGCAGGACAGATGCCGCTGCCACGCCCTGCCCTGAGCCGTGCTGCGGCAGCACAGCATCCCCAGGCAGCCAGGCAGGAGCCAGGCCCGTCCTGGGGGAAGGCTCCGAGGAAGCAGCAGCTGAACGCGGCAGCCGGGAGCGCCGAGGGAGCGCCGGACAACGACCCCTGGATGCTGCTGAAGGAGCAGGAGGAGCGCAAGAAGTGCGTCATCTGCCAGGACCAAACCAAGACGGTGCTGCTGCTGCCCTGCAGGCACCTGTGCCTGTGCCAGGAGTGCACGGAGGTGCTCCTGCAGCAGGCCATCTACCAGCGCAACTGCCCACTGTGCCGCCAGATGATCCTGCAGACCCTCAACGTGTACCTGTGAGCCCCACGGCACAGGAGGGGCTTGGGTTGTTCTCCCAGGAGCAGGTCAAAGGCACCCCCCCTGCCTGCACTTCCTTCCCAGGGCTGCCCCGAGCAGCTTCCAAAGAAACTGAGGATGATGCTGGAAGGGCAGAGCACTGCTGGGGGTGTTTGCTACGTACCTAGGTTGTAGCTGGTCACGTTTGCTACGTACCTAGGTTGTAGCCCTTGCTAGCAAGCACAACACTGATCTCTGCAGGGGGCTGGAAGAGAGTTACCTGGGGTTGTGTTTTTTTTTTTTGTTGACGACTTTTGCTGTTTTTCAAGGCCTGTTGTTTTGCCTCGAGCCTGCAGCAGCCTGAGATCCAAAGCAGAGCGATGCTCTGGTCCCTCGTAGCCAAAGCTGATGGAAAAGTTAAAGGCTCTGCCCTCCCAGGAGTCACAGGGGCTGGTGCAAGGCAAGGGAGGAGTTTTCCCAAGGTCTCACTAGAAAACTACCTGGCTGGCTGCATTCAGGCCTCTGTTTTCTCCTCCCACCGTGGAAGTGGGAGAGTTCCCTGGGAGAAGAAGGAGCACACTCAAGTTTTTTTGGCTCTGCTCCCAGAGAGCTGAGCCTGGCTCCCAGCTGGAGAACAGAGTTTTCAGCATCCCAGCCACCCAGTGGCTTTGGTTTCTGAGGGATATCCCTTGCCAGGCCAGCGTGGAGCCCTGCAGAGCTCAGTGTTGCTGCTGCTTCCACGCATCACCTATGCAAGACTAGCAAGCACACGTCAGGTTTTCCTGCAAAGGGAGTTGGCTGGAGGGAGTTACTCTTTCTGCTTAGGGAATCTGAGGGGTGGCCACCCAGCCACTGCTCCCATCCCTGGCAGCAGCAGCAGCCCAGCTCTGAGCCAAGGCTGGAGAACCCCCTCCAGATAATAGATGTTTTCAGGCTCAGAGCACCCTGGGACAGGCAGGTTCACACCAGAGCTTGCTCTCGCCTTCCTAGGCTGGGCTGGTTAGAAGGAGGAGAGGAGGAGCACCCCAAAGCTCCTGGGAGCTCACAGACATTCCAGCTCCAGGCACAAGCTCTGCACATCTGCTGGGATCTGCAGTTGTGTGCAGGGAGCAGCACCAGGACCACGGATATCTTGGATTAGGGCAGGGTTGTTCTGTTGTTCTGTCTTACCGTCTGTCACAAGTGTAGCTGGTTTTAAAGTGTCCACTGAAGTCCAACGAGAGCATCTGCTCCTGGCTGGGGGGGCCTGAGGTGGCTCATCCCAGCCTGGGCAACCAGCACCATTCCAAGAAACTGCTGGGCTGCCAGGGGGCCTTGCACTGAAAAGCTTTCCCTTTCCCAGCTGCTTGCCTGAGGTCAACCACACGCCACAGCCAACTTTGGCTGCAGCCTGGCTGGAGAGAGCTGCCTGCTGGACTGCAAGCCAAGGGCCTGAGGGCAATTGGCATGCTTTTCCTTCCCTATTTCCCTGCTTGATGAGCAATTTGAGCCAAAACAGAGGCAGCAGAGAGGCCTGGAGTGCTGGGAGATGCCTCTGTGCTGTAAAACTGAGCTGTGGCAAGGTACTACCTTGTGGAGTGGCTTTTGCTCTGGGAGGCACTGCCAGAGCTGTTTTCCCTCACATTTTTTGGGAGCTGGAGGGACTCCCTGGCCCTGGGGCTGTCAGCTGCTTCCACTCCACTTCAAAGAGATGCAAAGCTCCCTGTTACTCAGCCTCTTGTCCCTGTGCCTCCCACACACCTCCCGTGGCAATGTTTGCTCTCTCCAGCCGCCAGCACTTGCAGTTGAGTAGCCAAGCTCTCACCAAAGCAGCGAGTGTGACCCCCCAGGCTGTGCTCCCTGGGGTCTGGCTTTGTCCCAGAGGACACAGGGAGCTGCACCCTTCCCTGGATGTGCCCCTGGAGTCACCCAGGAGTGGGAGTGTGGCCGTGCTGGCCACAGGCAGCAGCTTTTGGTCAGGACCATCTCATGGGTCGTTGGGTGCAATAATTCCTACATGAGTTACAGGGTGGGGTGGGGGGGGGAGAAGGACACCTCCCCAAAAATGCAGTTTGTTCCCTCAAACCCTTTTTTTTTTTGTTGTTGTAGCAGTCACGCTTGTTGTTTTAGGGCCTGTTTGTCTGCTGTTTATAAAGAGAAAGCTTTGCCTTAAGTTTAACTCTTTGCACTATGGACTAGATACTGAGCAGATTAAAGTCTCCTTTAGCAAAAGATGCCTTTTTCTTGGGAAGGGTTTTCTTGTGTGTGTGTGTCTCCATCACTCCCTCACTAAGGGTCAGAGCTGGAGGATCAACACCACCAGCAAACTTGTTGCTCCCAGGAGGGCTGTGCTGTGGGATACTCAGATGGGCAGAGACTCCAGGAGTGGTGGCTGGCCCTGCCCTGCACTCACCTGCCTTGGCAGGGCCGTGCCAGCAAACTGGCTGATTTTAACCAGGATGAAAACCAACCCCGGGGAGATGAGAGCTGTTGGAAGGCCAGAAGGAGATGGATATCTGCTGCAGGATGCTCCCAGCCCCCCTTCTCCCTCAGAACTCCCAGCAGGGGATGGATGGGGTTTCCAGCCACCTCAGGCCACTGCAGCTGAGCTGGGAGAGGACAGGATGTGCAGGACATGGCCTTCCCCGGGGAGCCATCCCGCACTCGCCGGCCAGGCAGCGAGAAATTGGAGCAGGGAAATGCAACCACCCCCTGGCTGATGGGCAGGGAGGCTGCTGACAGCCAGGCCAGGCCTGCCTGCTCTGGCAGCGTGGTTTTTGGTGCAGGGCTGCCCTGCCTGGGCAACACACACACACACACACCACCCCAGGGCACGAGAGCTGGGGTTCCCAGGGGCACTCCCCGCTCCAGGACTCGCTCGGGAGCCTCACATGCAAGATGAACGGGCTGCTCTGAGCTCATCAAAACACCCAGACCCTTCCCCGGGGAGGGAGAGGAGCACGAGGCTGATGAGGCTGCCGCGTTACCGCGGTTTAGGAGCGCCGGGGTGGTCGGGGCTGACAGCTTGCCGAAACCGGGGGGCCCCCAGGCCCTGGGAAAATCCTTTTGTCAGCCCAGCTGCAGCTCCCCTGAACTAATGAGCTGCCAGTCCCAGGCTGGGGACAGTGGGGAGCCGGCGGGAGCAGATGCGCGGCAGCAGGGGCAGACAATGATACCCGGCCGGCAGGGAGGGAGGGAGGGAGCAGGTGAGCATCAGCAGCAGAGCCACGGGGGGCCTTTGGGCTGCTCCTGGCACCAGCTTGGCTCCCTCATTAGCTCCCTGAGCAGCCTCGGAGCCGCAGTGCCCCGGGGACACGGAGAGCATGAGGCTGGCAGGGATATGGAGATCACACAGCCCAGGGCAGCTTGCACGGGGCTCTGGCCAGCGGGGTTCCTGAACAACCTGCCCCTCTGAACAACCCCTGCCAAGGTTTGATCTCCCTCACAGGATGGACAGCCCTCTGCTGGGCTCTCTCCAGTGTATCTGTGTCTTTTACTGGACCTAGTCCTGACTGGTGCTGAGCAGAGGGGATGGGTCACCTCCAGATCACCTCCCTGGAGCTGCTGGCAATGCTCCTGCTAATGCAGACCAGAGGGCTGGGGGCCTTCTTTGCCATGAGAGCACACTGCTGGCTTGTAGTAGACTTGTTACTCATTGGGATGGACCACTTGAGTTTGGAGAAACTGATCCTTTGTTCTCTTGGACACCTCCTTGCACCAGGACATGGGATCCTCCCAAGCAGACCCCTGAAGAAGCCACTGCCTGCTCTCCTAAAATCCAGGCTTGTGGTCATTTCCTTGCCCGCTCCATCCCCACCTGAGCCAGGATTGTCCCCTGCCCATTCCCAGTTTAAAGCTGTCCTTACCAGGTCAGCAGTCCTGCTGGCAGAGGTCACCTGAAGATGGCTGGAGATCGCTCCCTGCACCTCCTCAGCATCGAGGGCACTGAACCTGTGCCGTGACCACAGGGGTTTGGGTGGAGCAGGACCCACCCTGCTGCTGCCAGGAGTCACCAGGACACCCCTCAGCATCGAGGGCATTTCCACATTCAAGCCTGGCAGCTGAACACTCTGACACTGGAGTTGAAGGTCTGGACTCCTGTATAGGGTGTCAGAGATGATCCCGTTGATCTCTGATGCCACACAGCCTGCTGACCTCCTCCAGTGACCTTGGAGTGCCAAGGACACTTGTGCTGCTCCGAGGAAGATGTGCTGGCGTTTATTTCTGCTTCTAAAAGCCCACAAACAAACCACAAAACCTCAAAAAGAAACAACAAAGCAACCTAACTCTCCATACAAACTGCTGCCTCTGCCAGCTGCACTACAGCACCTGTGGGCTGAGCCTGGCTCTTTTATAGGCTTCTCCTCTGCCCTGGCTGAGGGATGCTGGTCCCTCCCTAACCTGGGCTCAGCTGGAACAGGGGCTCCAGGCTCTCCTTCCTCAGGGGTAGCTTGTAGAGCCCATCAGAAGCAGCTGGAGCTTACTAAAACCTTGCCAGAGTCTCCTGTGCCTCTACTTCTCTTTTCCTTATCCTCTTCCTCATCCTCCCCAGGCACCCCCATGTTCCTCAGGGGGTTCCCAGCACTCCCCCCACAATCTCAGACAAAGACCAAGAGCATCCCAAAGAAGGCAGAGCCCAAAAGCTGCTGTGCCAAGCACTGTGTCTGTGTCTGCCTCTGCTGACCACGCTCCCACACTCCTGACAGGGACCAGAGAACGCTCCCAGCGCCTCCCCCCCTCCCCCAGGCCTCGTCTCCAGAAAATTCACTTTCCTCCTCCCAAAATAGACAGTGCTGGCCATCGATCTGTGGCGTTGTTTGCCCCCAGGCAGCTCTGCTTACACGAAAGGCCATCACGAGCCCAAACAGATGCTTCTGCAGCAACCCAATCCTGAGGGGGTGGGGGTGTGAGGGGCATGCAGGGTGGCATACCCATGGACCCCTTGGGGATTCCCTTTTGGGGTGGCACTGTCCCTGTACGGGGGCAGAGATGTGGCCCCACGGCTGCTGCCAGTCTGTCCCAGCTCCCAGCCCACACAGCCGAGCAGGGATGCAGATTTGCTCGTTTTGACAGGCACAGCACTACTGCTGGGGGGCCATCCAGCGTGGATGGGGGGCAGTGGGGATCTGCGGCAGGGGAGGGGTGTGTAGGGGGGTCCCGGGCTTCTGAGCGCTGCAGGGATGGCCAGAAGAAGTGCCGGTCCCAGCTGGCACCCCACTCCCCGGCAGGGCACCGCTCCCAGACCATCAAGGGGTTCGGCCGCTGGCCAAGAGCCCCCTCCCCCGGCCGGTCCCCGCAGGGACCTATTTCGGGCAGGAATGAGGAAGCTCTTCATTCCCCTGCTAAAAATAGGGACCTTTCCCAGCCGCGGGTCAGCGCGTTCACACTGGAGCGGGGGGTGGGCACGGGGGGCTCCGCATGGCCCGGCCGGGGAGAGAAGGGTACCCACCCCCTCCTCCTCGGAGCGGGGTCCCTGCTGGCCCCGGACATGCCCACTCCCCCCAGGGTGGCCCTGGTGGCACCGGGACCCTCCCTCCCGGCGGGGGTCTGTCCTCAGGGGGGACACCAGGGATGTTCCGGCCCCGCTCCCCCCTCCCGAGCCTCGGGCAGGCGCCGGGGGCTGTCTCAGCTCCGCTACCGCATCTCAGGGACGCCGCTGCCACCATCTAGTGGCTCCCGCTGGCTCTGCGGGGACAACCCCGGCACCGCGTGCCCGTCCTTCTGTCCCACGTCCCAGACGTGGCCTCCCCCCCGAGGGCGCCCAGGCAGCCGGCACACGCGTGGCTGAGCAGCCCTTTATTGAGGGAATGGCTGGGGCAGGACCCGCGGGACGGGGCTCCTGGCCCCGCAGACCCGGCCTGGGGAGCAGCAGGGACCGGGCACCGTGCGGTGGGTTCCGCACCACCAGGGTGTGGGGGCTCCCCCAGAGCCGGGTGCCCGAGATAATAGTGAGCTCGAGGGGTGCTCCCCGCCACCCCCCGGCATGGCAGAGGGGCTGTAATCCTACCCTGAGCAGGGCAGGGGTCCCGGTACCCTCGCTGCCACCACGCAGGGGGCTGGGAAGGGGCACATCCCCAGCCGAGGGCGGGCTCAGGCGAAGACGGCGGAGTTCTGCCAGTAGGAGTAGACGAGGAAGCCGGTGAAGGTGCTGTCCGTCTTCACGCTGGCGTAGAAGCCGATGTAGTCCCCCACTCCCACCTGCACCCACACCTCATCCTCGGGCTCCAGGCGCACCAGGGTGCCCCCCGAGAGCGAGGTGGGCTTGGGCCAGTTCCCGTAGTACTGGAAGAAGGAGGCGACGGTGTGGCCGTTCTTCACGATGTCGAACTGCAGGCTGGTGCGGTACACGGTGGCGTGCACGGCGAAGTAGTAGAGCCCGGGCACCTCGCAGGTGAACTTGCCCGAGGCGGGGTCGTAGTGGCCCTGCTCGTTGATGAGCACCACGTCGAAGAGGATGGGCTGGTCGGGCAGGGGGGGGCTGCGCGACTCGGAGCGCTTGGCGCTGAAGGCCGAGCGAGGGGCCACGGCGCACTCGCCCTGCGCCCCCTTCTCGCCGTGCAGCCCGTCCAGGCCGGGGCTGCCCACCTCCCCGCGGGGGCCAGGCGCTCCTGGGCGGGCAGGAGGGGGACAGGGTTACCTCTAGGACATTGCCACCGCCACCCGAGCTCCCCCAGACACCCCACCCGCCACACCTGGGGTGCTGCCCGGGGAAGCAGCACAAGTGGGGAGGGCTGGGCGTGTGAGATAAGTTGGCACAGCATCAACGGTTTGTTGGAGAAAGCCCACTGGCTGGCAGAAAACCCACCCTAGGAGCCAGGGAAGGGATGATACAGCCCTGTTCCTGGTGTACTCTCCTAAAGCAGGGCTGGAAGAAAAGGGTGACACTGGGGACGGAGACAAATGCAGATTTGCCAGTGACAGGGAGCTGCTGCCTTTCACAGGAGCACAGTCACTACAGGCAGGACCAGAGAGGGGTGGTGGTGGCATGGAAGGGGCACTTTTGCAGGATTCGCCCTCAGTCTGGCAACGTGGGGCTGTGCCAGCATCCAGGACTCACTCCCTGGCATGAGGGCATTCCCCACAGGCAGGGCAGGGCAGGGCAGGGCAGAGCAGAGCAGAGCAGATCCCCCTCCCCAGCAGGGGTGTCTCCTTTCTTACCAGGAGGGCCCATCTCGCCCTTCTCTCCGGGCATCCCCATGGCCCCGTCCCGGCCATCTCGTCCGTCCCTGCCTGGCAGGCCCTGGCCCCCGTGCAGGCCCGGGGTCCCTGGGATTCCTGGCTGCCCTGAGCACAGCCCGGGGATCTTGTTGTCTTCGATCTGCAAGGAGCTGGTGATGAGCCCGAGCAGGAGGAGGATGAAGAGCTGCTTCATCTCGTCTGCTGCTGAGGGCCTGGAAGAGACAGAGAAGGGTCGTGGCTTTGGGAACCTCAGCAGAGAGGGCTGGCAGTGCTCGGCAGGGAGTGGGTGTGGGGGTCAGCAGGGGACATTCCCCTCTTCTTTTCCCTTTGCCTTTTTGGCAGCTCCTTGCAGCTGCACCTGCTGCAGCATCCCCATGGCTCGTGTGCCATCCCCCCACCCTGCAGGGCCCGGGGGGGCTCCCGGGGTGCTGGGGACAGGGAACTGGGGAGGGGGCTGCAGCACGGGCAGCTCTGTGGGTGAGGCTGGGGGCTGTTCAGGGTGGATGCTACCCCATTGGTATCCTGCCTGGCTCCGGGGGTGCGGGCAGGGAGGATTGAGGGGTGTCAGTGGGTGGGGTTGTTGCATCTGGGGGTGGGTGGTGGGGCGGCAGCTCGGGGAGCGCGGGGCTGTGCCGTGGCCCGGCCCTTGGCAGCATCCCGGTGGCTCCGGCTCCGCTCCACGCCCGCCCGGCTCCCTGGGGGCTGCAGCATCCCCGGACCACCCCGGTGCCGGGACCACCCCGCTGCCCCCATCCCTTCCCACCACGAGAACAGAGCCCCGCGGCCAGAGCTGGCCCCCTACCCCCGCCCCGTGGCCTCGACCCAGAAAAGCTGCTCTCTCTTCCCCCCTCCACGACTGCAACAAAGAGGAAAAGGAGGAGAAAAAGTGCCTCTTCTCCGCCCAGGCGCCGGAGCCAGGAATTCAGGCAGTCCCAGCTGCCCCCGGCTGGGTGTCCCCACTCACTGCGGTCCCAAAGCTCCTGCCCCGGTGCCTCGTTGCTCTCCTGGGTTGGAAGGGCTGTGGCTCTTCCCGGCCACTTCGCTCTGACGAAGGCCCTGGGAGAGTCAGCCTCTCCACCCCCCCCTCCTCCTCACGTCTCTCCTCCCAAACTCCAAAGGAAATCAAGGGCCTTGGGAGCCAAAAGCTACAAGACAAGGGGAAGAAGAAAAACAATCCCATGGTGTCAGGAGTGTTGTGAGCAGGGGGAAGGGAGAGCGAGGCAAACAGCCTGGACAAGGGAGGGGATGCAGGGGCTGTAAACTGCCTCCACTGAACACATCTGGGCACCCAGGCAGCAGGATGGAGGGGAGGGAAAACAGGGAAAACAGGCAGTGGGGGGGAAAGGGAACAAGAAAGAGGCTGAGGGAGGGAAATCCAGCGAAGACTGGGAGGAAGAGGGAGCCCTCGGGATGTGAAAGTCTCCTGAGTGACAGCCTTGGGGCTGCCTCTGGGAGCAGAGCTAAGGCAAGGAGGAATGGCAGGGCAGTGCCAGCCCCGGGATCACCCATGGGGAGCTGCAGGAGCCATCCAGGGGGTGGCTGAGCGGGCAGGGCAGGTGGAAGCGCAGGCAGAGCAGCGCTGTGGCCGTGCCAGGAGGCAGGGCTGGCCCTCAGGGGACCGTGGAGCACGTGGGGAAGCTTTCGAGGGCGCTCCCAGCTTGCCTTTAACTTGTTCCAGAGCCGAGTGCATCCAAGGGACACGGTCAGACGCCGGGCAGCGGGGCAGTCCCGTGGCTGGGGGAGTCCCCGTGCCCCACAGCCAGTGGAACATGCAGGGAATGAAGGAACCAGGCGGGCTCGAGGCCCCTGAGCCGTGTGGGAATGGCGGTGCCGTGCTGGGTACAAGGGCACAGCGGGGTTGACCCTGGTGGGTCCTGCTCCCAGTGACCCCAGCCGGGCTGGGGACTTCCCCACATGCTCAGGAGAGGTGAGGGCAGCAGGAAGCACTGCTGGCTCTCTCCTCCCTGTTCCAGTGCCCACAGCAGTGTGGTGGCATTGCTGGCTGAGCCTTCCTGACCCCAGTGCCCCAGGGCCAGGCTGGGTGCTGGCAGGGAACCGCCTGGCTCCTCTCTCCCAAGGTGTGAAGGGACTGTTGTTTTTGGCCAGCTGGGAGCTGGTTTGTGGCCGTGGGGTGTTGCCAGGACTGTGGCCATCAGGGTGGCCTCCAGCCAGCACAGCCAGCTCAACTAGAAAGGCCACAGCTCTTGCTCAGGCAGGATCCCTCCCCTGCACCATGAGGCCACCAAAATGACCCTCTCCAATACCCATCCATCTCTCTGGGACTTTGCAAGCCCCTAGCCCAGTGAGGGCACAGCTGCCCATTCTCCCTTGTGCCCCTCCCTTCCTGCTCAACACCCCCTGGCTTCCCACCCTGGGCCCACGCCTCAGTTTCCCTGAGGATCTGGCAGGAGCCACACACAGACCCTCCCCAAATGAACCACTTGTTTCATTGGGGTTGGCAGCTGCTGAAGCTGTTTATTCTGCTGGCTTTGGGGCTGCAGGACACGGGCAGCCTTGGGCTCCTCTTCCTGCAGCCTGGCTCACCTCTGCCCGGCCTTGCTCCGTTTGGGAAGCATTAACCCTTTCCCTGGTGCCCCCAGCACAGCCCCTCCAGCCCAGGCCTTTCCCTGGGGGATGTGTCACCTGCTCTCTGTGGGCAGAGGGCCTGACCCAGGGCAGGTGAGGAGCCAGGCAAGGGGAGCTGCAGGTGGGGGCCACCCCAGCAGCTGGGTATTCGCACCAGGAGGAGGACGGGGTGGGACATTTGGGGTGGGGAGGGTGTCTTCATCCCCTGCAGGGTCAGGGCTGGAAGCACTCCACGGGGTCGTTGGAGTCGGGCAGGATGTTGCAGTTGATGGGCCAGAGGATGCCCAGGAGGCCGAGGGACTGCTTGCAGCGCAGCTCTGCCGCCAGGCACACGGCCCGGCAGGGCTGCAGGACCCCCCCGTCCGGGGTGCACTTGGGCACGAAGAGGCTGCAGATGAGCAGGCGGAGGTGCTGGAAGCACGGCAGCTCCATCAGCGTCTGCGGGAGAGCCGCGGTGAGCCGGGAATGCCGTGCGGGAGCCTGGAATGCAGCCCGGGGGCAGCCCCGCGGGCGCGGCTCACCTGATAGTCCTGCAGCACCTCGGCAGCTCCCTCCTGGTCCGGGATGGCCAGCCAGATGTTGGGGAAGGAGGTGGCGTTGTAGCCCAGCCCCAGGCACATCTCCACGTGCACGGGCTCGCAGACAGACCCTGCCACAGGGCGAGGGGCTTCAGTCCTTACAGCAGTGGTGTGCCAGCCTGTCCCCTGCCCCAGGGGGGCTCAGGAGGGGGCTGAGTGTTGAGTGGCACTCACCGAAGGCTGGGTAGGACACCCCGGTGCAGTTGAGCTCGTCGGTGCCGTCGGGGCAGTCGTGCCAGCCGTCACACACCGACTCCAGCGCCCGGCACTCGCCGTTCCTGCAGGAGAACTCCGCGGGGCTGCACGTCTCTGGAAGGGGACAGAGGCCAGTGTGGCAGGGCACGGGTGTGGTGGGAGTCAGCCTGCTCGCCACCCCTGTCTCTGCTCTTCTTGATCACTGGGCAGGGGGTCTGACAGGTGACTATCACCAGCCCAGCTTATGGAGACCCCAAATTCCCTGGGTTGTTTAGGGGCAGCCCTCAGGTGATGGATTGTGCAGGTCAGCCCCTCCAGGTCACATTCCCACCGCTAGGATCAATGGGGTTATAGGGTAATTCAGAGAACAGGCCCTGTGGGCCTGTAGCCCAACCTGTTACTCCAGGCAGGGTCAGCTCTGGGGCAAGAGCAGTTTTTTACAGGGTTTTATCCAGCCTGGCCTTGAAGACCCCCAAGGATAGTGACAGCACAGCCCCCGTGGGCATCCTGTGCCCTTGGCTACCTACTCTCTGTGGCATTGTGGGCTTGGTAGGTGGCAAAGAACCCGTTGTCAGCTACTCCCTCGTCCGCCACGAAGAGGATGGTCATGACATGCCGTGAGGAGGTCAGGGGGGGTGGCAGCTGGTGGCCACAGAACCTGCCAAGGTGAGGGATGGGGTCAGGATGGGCTGACCAGCAGCTCCCCAAACCCCTGCCCTCCGGCTGCTCCTCCCCACCAGCCACTCCCGTGCCTCAGCTTGCCCGCTAAGGCAGGGCAGCCCAGTGCCCCCAGGCTGATGCAGCGGGGCTGGAGGTACTGGGGAGGGTGGGCTGTACCTGCCCATGAGGCTGGCGGCCCCCGTGCCCGCGCTGTCGTGCACCTCCACGAAGTCGAAGCTGCAGTCCTCGTGCGACTCCAGGCTGAAGTTGTGGAAGTGCAGGTCGATGACGTGGCCCACGGGCACTGAGATCTGCCAGAGGCACAGCTGCGGGGCGGGGGCAGCCGGCGACACCCGTGAAGCCGGGCAGGGGCACACCCCTGGCCCTCCCCGGGGGGAGGTTGCCTTTCCTCCTGCCCAACCTCACCCTCACGCTGCTCCCACCTCCATCCCTCCTCTCACCTGCTGGTGTGGGTATGGCTGGGGATGGTTTGGAGTGGAGAGGTGCCCCTCCAAGGCGGTCAGTGGCCCCCCACACTCTGCAGGGACACACAGACATGCAGCTTTACCCCTGACCCTCTCCTTTCCCTCCATCTCCCCAGCCACAGCGGCTGAGGGCTGGGGGCTGCAGGCAGGGCTGTGTCCCACCCACCTTTGTGCTTCAGGCTGCAGTTGGCCTCATCACTCTTGTCCATGCAGTCGTGGAACCCGTCGCAGACGAAGCCCAGGTGGAGGCAGAGCCCCTGGTCGCACAAGTGCTCGTCCCAGGCGCAGCTCTCTGCACGCAGGCAGAGACAACCCGGGATGGGGGGCGATCCCACCAGGCTCTGTCCCCTCCTGGAGGGACTCCCATGGCTCTCCCCACAGCCAGGAGCCCTGGCAGTGCCCAGGGTGGGGGTACTCACTCTCACTGGGGGCCACGGCGCGGTAGCGGGCGCTGAAGCCCAGGGCGCCCACGCTGCTGTCGGAGACGAAGGTGACGCGCAGGCGGTTGGAGTTGGAGTTGAAGGTTGGGGGGGCCACGTTGCCACAGAACCTGGGGGCACAGCAAGGGTTGATGCTGCTCACTGCCCCTCACACTGAACCGTACACTTCCCAGTGTGAGGGTCCTACCTGGTGGGGCCGCCCCGAGCCGGGGCAGCATCCACACCCTGCTCCTCATAGAGCTCCACACGGTCGAAAAGGCAGGAGGCTGTGCCCTCCACGCTGAACGTCTCCATCTTCAGCTGGATGGCGAGGCCAGGGCCCACCTCGATGCGCCAGATGCAGAGGGCGTCGGGGGGGTAGGGCCCGGGGTAGTTGGGGGAGCTGAAGGAGCCCTCGGGGCCCCGCAGGGTCCCTCCACAGGCTGCACGGGGCAACAGGGTGAGCATGAGCCGGTGCAGGGCACCCCTGTCCCCAAACACTGCCCCACGCAGGGACACTTACCCGGTGCTGCCGTGCGGGCTGTGGGCACCCAGCCCTGCGTCGGGGTGGCAGCTGTTTTGGGGGCTGGGGGGTCCCTTCGGGTGGGTGCTGTGGTGGTGGTGGCCGTGCCACGGGCGGGCAGGGCTGTGGCTGGGGCGCCGGGTGGGTGTGGGGACGTCAGCTCTGTGCCCAGGGAAGAGCAGGGACTGCTCAGCCCCGGCAGGGAGAGGTGGCTGCAGTGCAGGGAAGGGGCTTAGGAAGCCCACCCAGCCCCGGGGTGCAGTTCCCAGGGCATCCCACGCAGCTCTCCCAGGGGCTGGTGGTCCTGCCACATCCCAGGGAGGTGGAGATCCCCCTTGCTCCTGTGTGTGGGGGCACCCTCCCCCAGCCTCGAGCAGACCCTGGGATGTCCTCTGAGCATCCCTTTTCCCCTCTGAGCCAGTTCTGTGTGTCCCCCCCACCACAGTCACAGCCATCCCCCAGCCCCCCCTGCTCGGGCACTCACGGTGGATGACGATGCCCATCAGGAGGGCGATGAGGAAGAGCAGGATGGCGCTCATCAGAGCCACGCAGAGCCAGGTGAACTTGCAGTCGGCGCGGTACCTCCAGCCTACCTGCCCCCAGAGCTGATGGCCTGCGGGGAAGGCGAGGACAGCGGGCAGAGCCCGGGTGCTGCTAAGCCGTGCCCCCACCTCCCTGCACGGCTGGCTGAGCCCTGCCTGGGCACGTCCCCTCCTCTTGTTCCCGGGTCCCCTGAGCAGCCCCAGAGCCCACCAGCCCGCTGCTGCCAGCCCCGCGGGCAGGGAGGGGTGCGTACAAACCCCCAGGCTGGTACCGAGGCCATCCCGGGGTGATGCAGGGCCGATCCCGTCCTTGTCTGGAGGATGCTCGGGGCTCGGGGCTGCCCGGGGCTCCTCGCCCTCGAAGACGGGGTTGCAGAACTCGGTCTGTGGGAGAGCAAAGGCAGGTGGCACCAAGGGGTGGGCATGTGAGGACCTCCAGCTGCATCCGCACCCCCAGCCCTACCTTGCTGTGGTCCAGAGCCTCAGGGCAGAGCGTGATTTCGGTGAAGTCTCTCATGGCAGCGGGCGACTCCTGGCTGGCTAAAAGCACCCCCAGCACTCCGTGCCCCCCAGCTCAGCTCCCAGCCCCACACCCCGCTCCTCCCCAGCTGCCCCCATGGGCCCTGGGGCGCTATGGGGACCGGGCACAGGCGGTGGCAGTGCCAGCTGTGCCTACAGGTGCCACCAAAGCCCCGCAGCCTGCAGAGCCCCCAGGGCCATGCCTGCCGTGCCGGGAGTGTGGGGAGCCCCGGGAGGCAGCAGCCCCAGTCCCCTCTGCAGGCCCCTTCCCCCCTCGCCCCGTTAATCCAGCTCAGCTGAGGATGCCGAGGTCAGGCTCTGGCAAGGAGAACCAGCGTCTTAAAGGGGAATGTGTGCTCTCACCCAGCCTGCCAGGAGCCTGTCCCGACAGGGAGCCTGCTTTTGGGTGCACAGGGGCACCCTGGGTTTGGCTGCTGCCTCTGGGCTCCCTGCTGTTGAGGGCAGCACTGAGGGGATTGCTGGGGACCCCAGGCTGAGCGTGTCCCTCCTTCCCTCACTGGGTGCCTGAGCCCAGCCACCTGCATTAACACCACCCCTTAATGCCTCTGTGCCCGTCTGGGCCCTAAGCAGGGGAGAAAGGGGCCATTGTTCAGGGGCTTTGAGGAAAGAGTCTGGGCACTGCAGGGCTGGAAAGGCTCCTTCTGCCCCCAGACACTGCAGGTAGCTGGAGTGGAGGGGCTGCCACCTGCACACACATCTCCCTTGCTCCAGGGGACATGGGTGCTCCTGGTCCATGGGGGCTGCTGGGCCTCCAGAGCCATGCACAGCCAGGCTGTTCCAGCCCTGGTGGCAGCTTCCCACCCACCACTCACCCTCCCAGAGAACGCCACTCACACACACACAGAGAACTCTTTTTCAAGCTCGGATTTATTCCCGCACGAGTCTCCCTTGTATGAGACACTTCCCACCCATCTTGCTTACACAGTAAACAAGCCACCTGCCAAGCAGCAGAGCTGCCCCAGTCCAGTACCTGCCCCGGGCAGCCCCCCCAGCCTGGCCTGCCCTCCCTGAGCCCTGCTGGGATGCCCCAGGCTGGGCAGGGTGCTCATGCCAGGGCTCAGCCCGTGCCTGCAGGGCAGAGAGGGCGAAGCCAGCCGGGTGCTGGGTTGGATGTAGCTGCCCTGCGGGCTGGGATGGTGCTGGGTCGGGCCTGTCCCTCCTCCCACTGCACCTCAGGCAGAGGCAGGACGGGGAGGAGGCAAATAAATTAGAGAAAAGGCTAAAAAGGCCACTGGCATTTGCTTTAGCTGGAGGACGGAGCAGCAGGGCGGGTCCCCGGCACCCAGGGGGGCTCCTGATCACAGGGAGGAAAAAGCCCCAATTGCAGATGGTCCCGGAAAGCCACTGTCCTCCCCTCCCTGTCCTCCACAGGACGGATGTTCCTGTGCAACCCCGATGGCCCCCCGCTCCCCTAAATGGTTTAAGGCACCGTCGTATGAGGAGGCAGGTAAAAACCTACCCGAGGCATCCCCCGACACCAGTCCCTGGAGAGGCAGGAAGCGGCGGGGTGGGTGCTCCAGGTGAAGCAAAGTCCACTATAAATACATATAAATTCCACAAAATGTTTTCCTCCCTCCTGTCCGTGAGTCTGGGCCTGAGCTCAGGCTGCTGTGAGGAGTGTTTGTGTGGGGCAGCTGCTGGGGAGGTGCTGCCTGAGACGGCTCGGAGGCAACTGGAGGGCCGGAGTCCTTTGCCAGGAGGTTTGGAAGTGCCAGGAGGAGGTCGGGAGCAGTTCACCAATCCTCTGGGATAGCCAAGCAGATACAGGAGTGCCAAGAGGCCAGGAGGGACGTGTGAGGCTCTCCTGGGTCCCCAGCTCTGGGTGCTGCTGCCCCAGGGCAGCAGAGGTCCTGGCCTGAGTCAATGGGACAGGCGGCCCCATTCCCGTAGAGTCCCTTGCTCTGGATTTTTATTACACACCAAAAAAAAAAAAAAGAAAAAAAAAAAGGAAAAAGAAGGAAAAAAAAAAAAGAAACTAAACCCCCAAGGTAAAAATCGAAATGCCAGCAACCAGAAGGAGCCTGGGCTGCCTGAGCCTTGTCCTGCCATGAGCTGCCCCTCCTCAGTTCTGCAGCTGGGCTGTCCGTGCCCGGGCTCTGCTCCTGGCTGCTCCCTCTGCAGCCACCTCGGGGGTCTCTCCTCTTCACCTCCCTCTTGCACCTGGGGGGCCACACGGCCAGGGCCTGCCTCTGAGGGGTGGCACAGGGGTCCCCAGGGAGGCAGCAGGGCTGGCTACATGCGGGAGGACGGGCTGGCCAGCTCGTAGAAGAGCAGGTAGGCGTCGCTGCTGCGGACGTGGCTGGACGACATCGGGGTGACGCTGCAGAGAGGGGAGGAGGGGAGCTGTGAGAAACAGGGACGAGGCCCCAGGATCCCCCCCCCTGAGCAGGGGGGCCCTGCCCCACCCCACGGCAGCCTCACCGGGAGTCGTTGAAGCTGTGCCACTCGCTGGACACGGGGCTCTTGCAGTAGGCTGTGTAGTGTCCCCCCATGGTGGTGCCCGAGTGGTTGGAGACAGCGTAGAGGTTGTAAACGGCGTGGTCTGTGGGGGGGCAAAGGTGCTGCTCAGCCCCGCTGCCCCCCAGCATGCCAGCACGGGGCTGGATCCCCTGGATTCTGTGGCTCCCACCCCTCAAAACCCTGCTCCCCAACACAGCTGTGACACCCTGGGGAGCACGGGGAACACGGGAGTCACCAGAAGCTCAGGAGCAGTGCAGGGACTGGGACTCACTGCAGCTCTGGGAGGCGAATTCCCGGAGGTCCAGGTCCTTCAGCTGGAAGTTGACGAAGGTGGTGAGTTTGCTGCTTCGTATCCTGGCCTCCGAGAAGCGCTTCAGGTCTGGGGAGGGGGGTCACGTCAAGGAGCCAAGAGACAAAGGGGAGCCCGTGAGAAACCACCTGCCCCCACCTCAGACACTCCCTATACCCCCATCCCTCTGCCCAGAGGATACGAAGCACCAGGATCTTGGGGAACTTCTGGATGCTGAATTTCTTCGTGCACCTCGTCCTGGCTTTGCAGCGACAGCACGTCTGTGGGAGACAAACAGCACAAGCAAGAGGGTGAGGGCAGAGGCCAGTCTCCCCTGAGCCCCACAGTGCTGGTAACACAGGCACAGGGGGAAAGGTGCCCACCCTGCCCCCAGGAAAGCCCCCCTGCCCCGTACCGGTTTCTCGTCCCCATCCAGCACGTCCTCTTTGGTGAAGAGCCGGAGACAGTCCATGAGCGTCACCTCCCCGTAGCCTTTCTGTGGGAGCACAGTGAGGGTCAGGGACAGGCAGTGAGGGGCAGGGGGCCAGGGGTCATCCCCTGGGGATCCCTCACCTTGGGGATGGGCAGGGACAGGTCCCAGAAGGGGTCGAAGGCGGTGGAGCAGTAGCCGCACTCACTGCAGGTCAGCGAACTCTTCAGCTGCCCAACGAAGAGGTCTGGAGGGGTGGGACAGAGCAGGGTGAGACCCCTGGTTCCCAGCCCAGCTCCCAGCCCTGCCCTGCCCTGCTCTCCCCCCAGCCCTGCTCACCGCTGATGCGGCTGTCCTCCCTCTCCTGGTACCTCCTCCACATCTGCCGGCTCTTCTCGTCGTCACTGCGAGGGGTGGGGAGACACGGGGAGGGGAGTGAGCATGGCCTGGAGGATGCCAGCCCTGCCACCCAGCCCAGAGAGACCCGTGTGGTCGCTGTCCCTAGGCTGGGCTCATCTTGCCCAGTTCCTCCAGCCCAGGCAGCACTTACGGGAGGTGGTCCAGGCTGTCCGTGCTGGCCCGGGGCCGCACCAGCACGCGGTTCACCTCGCTGTGCAACCCGTCCAGCAGGAACCGCAGGAATTCCTGTGCATCCTGCTGGCTGCAAGACACGGGGCACTGCCGGTGAGCGGCAGCAGGGGGGGGCTCAGCTCTCAACTCCCCCCACCACCCCTGCACCCACCCCCCCTTACTTGTAGCCGACGAAGCGGGGGGCGTATCTCTGGATCTGCGTCTTGAACTCGGAGGGGCTCACGCTTTCGTTGGGGGACGAGGTCCAGAGCAGCTGGATCAGCTTTGCAAACTCTGCGGGCACAGAGGCAGGTCAGCGAGCTGGGTTGGCGTGGCATCGCTGTGCCCCCTCCCAGGGCAGAGCTCAGCACCCCACCTGGGGGTCCCTGGACCTGATCCTGCCCCTGGCTGAGCACCCACAGCACAGCGCCTGCCCCAGCAAGGCTGGGGAGAAGCACCGACCTCCGGGTGGGAGTCCCCCAGGATTTGGGGCATCCCGGGGGGAAGGGGATGTGCTGCAGGGCTGTGCTGCAGGGCTGTGCTGCAGGGGAGCCCCCGCAGCCCCCAGGAGCCTGTGATGGACACTCACCTGACATGAGCGCCGTGCGCATGCGGCTGTTGTTGTTGAGGTCCCGCAGGTACTGGTTCTGCAGGCAGTAATCCCGCAGCTCCTTGGTGTTGCTCAGGCACTGCAGGATGGAGTTCATGAAGCACTGGGGGAGGCAGAAGAGAAAACCATGGCAACGGGAAGCAGAGGGAGGCAGGCGGTGGCAGGGGGACACCTGGGGTGGGTGGGCAGAGGATGGATGGGGACTGAGCAGTGCAGAGCAGGGGAAGCTCTTCCTCAGGAAGTGGGGTGCAGGGAGCTGCCAGGGTAACAGAGTGCGTGCTGGGGGGCGAGGTGAAGGGGCAGGGCTCCCCCTGCCCCACAGATGTGCAGGGGGTGAGCTGGGGCCGTGGTGCCTGGGCGCACACTCACCGTATTGCCAAGGTTCCGCAGCCCGGTCAGCCCCTGCACCGCCTTGGAGCTCTGCAGAGAGAGGGGAGAAGGCTGAGATGGTGCTGCACTGGCCATGCCACAGACATGGTGCCACAGACCCCCCCATGGAGCAGACCCTCCTCCAGTGGCAGCAGAGGCCCCATCCCGCTGTGACATCATGGGCAGGGCCAGCACTGCCCTCTCTGGGCCAAGGACCTGGGGAGAAGCCATGGCTGGCCTGCCCCGTCCTGCCTGCCAGGCGGCTGCTGCTGGCCCAGGACGACGCACAGGGCTCAAAGTTCTCCCTGCCTGGTGACACTGCTGCCCCATGGCCTGGGCTGCAGGCCAGTTCAGCCCCCCCTGGCTGCCTCCACTGCCACCCCTGGGCCCCAGGACACTTGGGGATGGCAGTGCCCCGTGCCTGCCCCACACTGCAGGAGGAGCACGGTGCCCTCTCACTGCCCGCCTTGTCCCCTCCAAGATGCCCTGCATGAGCTCAGCCCAGACTTTGGCACAGTTCTTTTGCAGGATAAAGTCCACCTGGGAAAGTGCAAGCCCAGCCCTGCAGCAGAACAGGGCTGTGTGCCCAGCAGTGCCCTCCCAGCCTCTCTCTGCCCTGGCCGTGCTGTGTCTGTGCCATGGGGGCTCTTCCAGGTCCCTAAGGTGCTCCCTGAGCCAGGCCAAGAAGCCATGGGCACAGGCAGCTGGGCTCTGGGGCCAGGAGGCATTGCCACTCTTTGCTGGACACACTGAGACCAGAGAGGGGTCTGGAGGGGCCACCACCCCTCTCCCAGCTTGTGGGACAGGGTGCTGGTGGGGAGGAGTGGTGGGAGCCCAGGGGTCCTGCTCCCAGCCCTGCACTGGGTAGTGCTGGGACAAACATCCCCAGAGCAGGGTCAGACTGCTGATGCTGCTCCCCCAGATGACCAGGATTTAAGGATCCTCAGGCAAACGCCCCAGCTGCCCACCTCAGGCTTGAGGAGGGGGAGGAGGAGAGGAGGGGAGTGGAAGAGGAGGGGAGGGGGCCCAGCAGCTCCGAAATAGCAGCAGCTGGTGTGTGTGTGGGAGGTGCTGAGCACCCAGCCCTGACAGCAGCCCAAAATAACCCAGATCCAGTTACACGTGCTCCTTAGCGACGGCGCAGGCATCACCCACCGCAGCGGGCACCGGCACCGGCCGCGACCGGGCCGCCCTGTGTGGGCACACGTGGCCCTGCCGGACTGACCACGTACCCTGTGTGCCACGCCAGTGCCCTGGGGCGCCCAGATGTGGCTGAGCACAGACCTCAGTGCCAGGGGGTGGCTGTCCAAGAGTGCCAGGCAACCTCTCCCCCAGCTTCTCCCCAGGGAGAGGGCAGGCTTGGTTGGGTGGGGGTGCCAGCAGTGTGTGATGGGTCAGTGCCACACCACAGCTGCAGGAAACGGCCTGGATTTGGCCCACAAGCAGACAGGGCCGAGCAGGCACAGGAGAGGTGGGTCCGTGTCCCAACAGTCTCCATCCCTTGAAGGGTCTGACCCAGGGAGGGATTGCTGCTCGTGTCCCCACAGCTGTCACAGGGAAGGTCACGGTGCCAGGGGTGAGCAGCAACCCCTGGGAGCTGCCCAGTGCTCCCCAGCCATCCCCACCAGGACGCTGCTCGTCCAGTCACCCTGGTCGGGCAGCTCCTGCCTGTGTGCCAGGAGGGACCGGGCTGTCCCCCCAGTGTGGGTGCAAACCTTCCCACAGATCTGGCATTCCCCCACAGCCAGGACCTGAGCCTGCTCCTGATTCCTCCCAGAGCCTGGAAGGACCCCAGGGGAGGGCTGGGGCTGCGGTGGGGGGGGTCAGGCACTCCCCTACCATGGTGCAAGCCTGTGTGCACCGAGGTGTTATTTCCCCCCCTGGATTTCCCTCCCCTGGGTGACTCAACTCCAGCTAATCCCCCTCTCCCGTACAGGGCTTTATCTAGGACACGACATGCTCAGAGGCGGTGAAGGAGAGCTGGCTCACGCGGCGCGGCTGGGGAGTCCCCGAGGCTGCACTGCAGGACGGGGACAAGGGACAGCGGATGGGGGACAAGGGACACGACCCGGAGCGTCCTGCCCCTTCCAGGTCCGCGCGCCCCGTGCCCGTCAGCGGCAGCGGGAGAGCCGGAGCAGCCAGACTTACATAAGTGCCCATCCCCTGCCCTCCCTGCCCCTGGCTCTGCCATCCCTGCAGGGAAGATCCGCCCCGCCACCGTAGCCCTGGGGACAGCGCTCAGTCCGGTGACACTGCCGAGGGGCCGGTGCGGCCGGCAGACCCCTTCCTTGTGGTGGGCAGGCTGGGACAGAGGGACCCGGCCAAGGTCACCACAAGGGCAGGGCTCGGGAGGGGAGCCCAGGTGTCCCGACACGTGCGTTCAGCTGCTCCCCGCCACGCTGCGGGACACCGGGACACGCTGTCCCCGCCGCCAGCTCCCACCCCCGGACACCCCATCCTCGGGCACGGGGGCTGCCACAGGGTACCCCACACTCCCCAGCGAGGGCGGGGGGCCCCCCGTTCTCTGCCCCCACACCGCGGGGCTGTGGGCATCTCATACCTTGGTCTTATTGAGGACGAGCCCGACGAAGGTGGAGACCAGCAGCGACCCCGGCATGGAGGCGCGGGGCCGCAGGTCCTTGTGAAGGTCGGGGAGCGCGGGGGGCTCCTCGGGCAGTGTCACGGTGTAGGAGTCCCTCATGGTGGCCCCGGCGGGCACGGCAGGGCGGCGGGGACCCGCCGAGGGCAGCGGGGTGCCGGGGATTGCAGGGTGGGCACCCCTGGCCCGGGGCCGGCTGGAGCCGGGGGCGCGGGGTCAGGCGCGGAGCCCCCCGTGCTTGGGCGTGCGGGGCCGGGGCCGGTGCCGGCTGCGGGGCTGACGGGCACCTGAGCGGCTCTGACATCAAATGGGTGGGGAGGCGGCAGCCGGGGCTCGGTGACGGGCTCGGTGACGGGCTCGGTGACGGGCCAGCCCCCGCGCACCGCGTGGTACAGCGCGCCGGGAGACACAGGGGGGCCCGCGAGGGGCGGCTGTGCCCTGTGGGGACGCGGCTCCGGGGGGCTCCGGTGGGATGCCGTGCCCCCTCCTCACCTTCCTCAACTCTCCCGTACCCCGACACCGGAACCGTGCGGCGAAATGGGGCATTTGGGCAAAGCGGCAGCCGGAGGAGCGCCTGCCCACCCCCCCAGTGCTCCCCCACGCTCCCGGCTCCGCGTTCACGGGGCTGGTGGCACCGGCTGTCCGGCCCCGGGCACGCCGTGCTCTGGGCAGGCACCGGGAGGAGAGCGGGGCTACCCAACCGCGGCAGTCACTCGCCAAAACTGGCTCGGTAACGCAGAGACAGCCCCCCAGCGTGTGGGTGCACGGGGTGCCCGCACACAGAGAGGGGCTGTCAGAGAGGGCTGTGGGGCTCCCGGGCATGTGCCTTCCCTGCAGAGCCAGTGCCAGGTTACACGTTTTGGGGGAGCCCTCCTGTTCAGGGGTTGCAGTGGCGCTGAGCTCAGAGGGCTTTTAGTGCCCTGCGTTGGGGGAAAAAAAACTCCCCCCCCAAATCCTACGTGGAGCAAAGACCCCACCTGGCGTCTCCCCTCGGTAAACTGAGGCACGGCACTGGCAGGGCTCCAGCTCTTCTCCTGCAGCAAGGGCAGATGCGGAGGCTGGCAGGGAGCCCGGGTGTCCTGCGTCCTAGTCCTGCGTCTCCCTCTGCTTCACCCCTCTGACCGCAGCAGGACGAGCGGCGGAGCCTTTGCGCCTGCTGAGCGTGCCCAGGTGTCCTACCGCCCGCTCAGGGAAATTTCCATGGGCGGCCGACGCAGGGAGTGCTGGGCTGGGCTGCTCTGACACCGCCAGGGCACCAAGCAGAGCCTTCTTTCCCCCCCTGCCAGCCCCCAGCACACCCCCATCCAGAGGCAGGGGCTGCTGAATCCCGATGGCTGCAGATGCAGCCGGCGGAGGGGCTGGCTGGGGAAGGAGGAGGGGGGAGGGAGGAAGGGAGACTATTTTTGGCACCGGCAAAAAATATCTGAGGAGGCATCTTGCAGCGCTATTCATCTGCAGGGCCGGGGCTTTCGGCACCACGACGGGACGCCTGTCGTGTGTTTATGTACACACCCCGCGGTGTATACACCCTACACATGTGGGGACACGGCGTTCGCATGTGGGGACACCGCGTGTGCACACACCCACTGCCCTCTCCACCCTGTGGGGGTGCCCTGCAGCGCTCCCGCGGGTCACAGCCCGGGCCCCTGGGGCCGTGGCACAGCTCCCCGAGATCCAGAGCTCCTGCCACCCTGCCCGGGTGGGTATCCCGGGGGCAGGATCAGCCCCAGAGAGCAGCACTCCCCATGGGGTGCTGGTTCAGCACTCCCCACGTGCCGGCAGAGCCGGTTCCGTGGCGAGAGGGTGACATTCAGCCACATCCCGTGTTGAACCTCCTGCCCTGGTGTCATGGGGCGCCCTGGGCCGAGGACCAAGTTCCCCTCCAAGCCAGAGAGCGGCACACGGGCTCTGAGGGAGAGGCTGGGGCAGGGGAGATAAGGGGAGACCTGGTGGGGTGGCATCACCCAGAGCCAGGTCCGTGCCCTGAGCTGTCCCCTCTGCAGTGGTGACCTTCTGCCTCGGGCAGAGGTTGCCACAAGGCCCGGTTGGCACCGCCACGGCAGGCAGGGCCGGGACTGGCTGCGGGCCAGGGACGTCAGCTGCTCAGGATGGGACTGCGGAGAGCTGCCGGCGGGTTTGCGGGCGGCTCTGGCCTCCTGACCCTGTGTACACCCAGGGTGCTTAATGGGGCGGCACCGCTCCGGTCCTGCCCTTCCCACGAGCCAGCACAGCAGGGCACAGCCACTCACTGCAGCTGCACCTTTACCCTGCAGGACGGTAAACTGAGGCACAAAGTGATGGTGTGGGCAGGGGCAAACACCAGCACTCTGCTGGCTGCAAACCCCTCTGCAGGAGGTGGCTGGGGAATAAGGGATGGGAGGAGGCACAGAGCCATCCCTGCTGTGCCCTGTCTCCATCAGGAGTTCTGCTGGCACTGCCCTCGGGGCCGGGTAATGGGGCAGAACCGATGGCAGCGCCGGGACCGCAACGTGTGCCTGTTTCCGGCTCCCAGCACGGCCGCAGGCACCCAAAGCGGTTTTACGATCGGGACATTTGCTTGGGAAAGGGAGAGGGGAAAAAAGGCACAGCAGTGGAAAATAGCAGGTGTGCCCATCAAAGCGCCAAGGAAACCTAAGCCAGTGTGGCTGACCCAGCCTGCCCTGGAGTGGTGCTGTCCCAGAGCCACCTTTGCCACCCGTCAGCCAGCCCGGGCTGTGTTCACGTGCAGACCACAGGGCTGTGGTTTGGGGCTATGCCCCGTGGGCATCCTGTGGCAGCAGGCTGGCACCCACATCCCAGCAGTGTGTGGGCACTGGGGTGGGCACTCTTCCCTAGCAATGGCAGTCCCTCTCCCTTTCCGGAGTGCCCATGCCTGGCAGCAGCCACTAGATCCTCCCTTGGTCCCCCACCTTCCAGGGCCTGGTGTGGGAGGGGGAGGCAGGAATTCCCTTCCACAGCAGTGATGCTCCACTCTCCCAGCTCCCCAGCCTGCTCCCTTGCCCCAGAGATCAGGGAGGTGGGTACAGGGGGTCCCACACCAGGGCAGGGTGCTGCTGGCACTGCAGGTGCAGCTGCTTCTGTGGTGAAAGGGGCACACTAAGGGCACAGTAAGGGATGGGAGAGCCCTGGCTGCAAAGAGGTTCCTTTCCTGCTCCCAGGGAAGCAGAAGAGGATCCCCCAGCACTTTTCCTCAAGGTTTGGTGGATGTCAGTGGGACAGAGACGCAAGGAAGCAAAGGGCAGGTCAGACCCTGGGCTGGGACGGACCAGCCTCCACCATGGGGGAATGGAAACAAAGTGGGAGACACGGCAGGCAGAGCCTGACCAGATCTTGGAAGGAAACCTGAATGGAAAATTACCAGGCTGCTCCCCTGCACACCCGAGCTGGGCTGTGTGTGACTCCTGCTCCCGGCCCGGGCCAGGGCTCTGGGGCCGCTGCAGCACCGAGGGGTACCTGGGGCATGGAGTACCTGTCACCCTGGGTGACCCTGCCCAGTGCAGCACTGCCACAGGGAAACTGCTGCTGCCACAGGGCTTGGGGCACAGGGCCCCGAGATGGCAGCAGTGGATCATGCCAGGGGACTGGCATCACTGGGCACCAGTGAGCAACCTGACTGGCAGCTGGGCACCGAGTCACTGTGGCACAGTCAGCACCAGCCAAACCAGCCATCCCAGCAGGGCGAGTGCCCAGCCTGGTCGTGTCACCTGCTCTAGCCGGGATGAGGCAGCAGGAAGCCCCTCCTGGGGCCGGGGCCATCACCCCACTGGTCATGCACACACGCAGAAAGGTGCAGCGGGCACGGTCCTGCCAGGACACGGGCACCCTCAGCCCCTGGGTGAGGTTTGCTCCCAGCAGCGCACCCAGCGAGCACAGCCCCTCAGAGGACACCCTCCTGGCGGCACACGGGCTGCCTCAGCAGCTCCAGCCCCGCACTGCTGCGCCAGCAAGGGCATCTCGGAGGGTCAGGGCGCAGAACCGAGGCACACCGAGATTCCCAGGGAGAACACCAGAGCTCGGGCTCCCCGGATCAGCACAACCACGGACCGTGTACCCGCATCACACCCCCCCGGCCAGCGCCACGTACCGTGGGGTCCTGGGCGGGCACATCGCAGGGGTCGTCGCTCCTCTCGCAGGGCTGGCTGGCACAGCGGGTGCCCGAGGGCGGCAGGGCCGAGCCCAGGCTGGCCTGAGAGGGGCTGAGGTGGCCGGCGGAGAGGCTGCCGTGGTTGCTTTTCCTGCCGTAGCTCTCCAGGTACCCACGGACGTAGTCGGAGCGGGTGGCAGCCTGGTAGAGCCCCTGCAGGGCGCCGGGCTCCTGCCGGCCCCGGGCGGGCGCGTAGGCGCTGTCCGAGGTGTGCAGCCCCGAGAACTCCCGCGCCAGGTCCGAGTGGCTGATGGATTTGTGGCGGCTCAGGGGCGCTGCGGAGGGCAGGTAGCCCGTGGGGCTGCTGGGGGTCCCTGCGAAGGAGTAGCAGCCCCCTCCGCTCAGCCCCCCGCCGGGCGGCCGGGACTGGGCGCGGATGTAGGAGGGGCTCAGGCGGATGCTGGGGTCGGGGTACAGGGGCAGCCTGTCATAGCCGCTGGTCGGGGACAGCCCCGAGGGGTGGTAGCGGGGGGAGCCCAGGTAGCTGGCTTTGAAGCCGATTTTGTCGCTGTCCGCGTAGGACAGGGTGGATCCATAGGAGCTGTAGGAGCTGTACCCGCTGGGCACTTTGCTGTAGGTGGTCTCGGCGTAGCGGGAGGAGTCCACGTAGCGCTTCAGGGTGGAGGAGAGCTGGGACATGCTGCAGGCTGGGGCTCAGCGGGCTCTCCTGGAGGCATCGACTGCAAGAGAAGAGCCCGGGGGTCAGCACAACTGGACACCCACCACCACCACCCCCCCAGCAGCCCGCTGTCCTGGAACACCCTGGGAGAGGTGTGCAGGGGATCCAGGGGATGGGAGGTGCTGTGAGGTGCAGTGTGGCCGTGGCTCCTGCCACCTGTCAGCCCTCCTGAAGAGCCTGGGGCAGCAGGACTCAGCTGGCACTGTCACCCATGTGCCTTCAGGCACCTCACACCGCAGATAGGAGCCCCAGGGCACAGCCAAGGGGCATCCCAGGACCCACAGACACCCAAGCCAAGGGATTGCCCCAGCCCTGGCATCCCTGACACACTGTCCCATGGCTGGAGAGGTGTCCCCAGTGCCTCCTCCAGATGGGAGGCAGTCTCCTGGTCACAGTCACGATGGTTAGGCCCAGCTCTGCCCGAGACAGGCAGGTAGGATGGACTGATCCAGCCAGCCCAGCACCTTCCCCGGGTTATTCAGACTGAGTGCTGGGGCTCAGCAGGGGGCTGGCATTTCAGTTTGCTGCTAACAAACTGAGAGGGAAACTGAGGCAAGGTCAGGACCTGAGCAGCCTGCCTGTCTCCCTGCCACGGCTGTGCCCCGTGAGCCTCCCATCAGTAATTCAAGCCCACAGGTCCTCACTGTGAGGTGATGTCCGTGCCCCAGTCTGCCTGGCAGGGGTGGGCAACACCCCAGCACTTCTTCCCCACGGTGACCAGTGGGCTTCTGCCCTGTGGCACCCACCCAGGGCAGGAGAAAAGCAGACAGGGGACAGGGACAGAGGCACCCAGAGCACACAGAGCCAGCCCGGAGCAGGGACAGGGCAGTGTGGCAGCCAGCAGCCTCCAGCGCCTGCAAACACGGGCTGTGTGGAGCTGGAGGAAAGTTTTCCCTCAGCACCCACGCTGGGGCTGGTTCCCTACCTGTCCTGGGGCTGTGGGTGGCACCGGGGAGGGGCAGCCGGGACCCCAGCCGAGCTCCTCTGTCCTGGCGGTGCTGGCGCTCAGCTCCCCGTGTGCCCGGTGTCCCTTCCCTGGCAGGACAGTGGCTCATGTGGCTCCCAGAGTCTCCAGTCACCCGGGAGATGACCCTGATTCACAGGCTTTTCCCAGCCCAGCCGGGGCGGGTCCTGGCCCTGCTCCAAGGCGGGAGGTGACAGAGTCTGTGCCTGGCCCGTCCCTCGCACGGCCCCGGCAGCACACGGGGTACATCCAGGACTGGGGATGGGCACTGGATCCCAGCCTGTCACTCCCTACCTGACCCTGGGGGTGCCCAGGCTCCTGCTCAGAGCCCCAGGGTCTGACCCCAGTGTGGAAACAGCCTGGAATTGCTTTCAGAAGAGGGTGGTGAGAAGCACCCATGTGCTCCTGGCAGACGGCCCCGGGCTTTCCAGCATCCCGGGCGCTGTTGTTATTGCCCAGGGAGCAACCACATCCCGCAGTGGAGAGGGAAATATTTACAAGCAGGAGCAAGGTGGAGCACACAGACCTGTTTGGGAACAGAGGCTGCAGGGTGAATAACCTGCTCCCAGGCAGGGACTCCACGAAACACCCGGCTCTCCCCAGCCAGGAGTGAGGGCCCAGGAGAGGTTCTGCCAGTCAGGGTTTGACATGGATAGTGAGGGAGTCTTGCTTGGAGGGATGTGGGACCCCAGCCAAGGGGCTGGCACTCTCTGCCAGTGCCAGAATGAGCGCGGCAGAGCCCCTCGGCTCCATGTGCTCGTGCCTGGCTGCCTGCCCTGGCACAGGACCCTGTCTGGGCTATCCCTGATCCTCGTCTCCCTCTCCAGCAGGGATGATCTGGGCTTGGGAGAGGCGCCTGAGTGCTGGGACAGCCCCATGCCATCACCCACTGCCAGCAGTGCCCGTGCTCTCTGACAGCACCCTGTGCCATCACCCACTGCCAGTGTTGTGATCTCCCACGGTGCCGTGCCAACACTGACACTGGCAGCATCAGGAGAGCCTCTAATTTGGAAGCAGGAGGGCAGCAGGTGCTCTCTGGCAGCAGGACAGGTTTCCACAGGGCAGCAGCTGCCCTGGGAGAGCGGGGGAGCTGATGGAGGGATGCAGGGCCCAGGAGCAGGAGCCAGCTCAAGACACGACAGCTACCCCATCTCTTGGGAAGAGAGGTCTTACCATGGAGGAACATCACATCTGCCAGGGCTGCCTGTGCTGCTGAGTCCCCACGTCACATCCAAGCGTATCCCAGGGCAGAGGAGAGCGGAGCGTGCCAGGAGCCACAGGAGCTGAGTGGGGTGCGAGAAAACCTCGGTTCCTCCCAGAGCTTCCTGGGCTCCTGGCCCCTCCCTGCCCGTCATAGTGCTGAGCTTTCCTGCTGCCTGGCAAAGCCCTGGGGCTGGCACGGCTGAGTCAGCCCTCCTGCTCCCTCATCATCCTCCCGGGGTGTCAGGAGAAGCTGAGGCACAGGAATGTCCGGTCTGCACTCACGTGGCCAGGCAAGAGCCAGTGCCAGGACATGGGAGCTTGGAGCGCTGGGGAATCCTGCCCTGCCCTCCAGCTCCACCAGCCTTCCCAACGGGAAGCTCAGCTCAAAGAGGGGAGGCAAACCCTTCACCCTGGAGGCAGAGGAGCAGAGACCCTGCTCTGTCTGCAGCTGCTGCCCTGCCCCTGCCTGGTGGCTGCTGTCCCCTCTGTCCTGCCTGTGCCTGGTGGCTGCTGTCCCCCTCGGTGGCCACAGAGCCCCAGAGCGGGCTCAGCTCAGCTTACACAGAGCTGGCTCCATCCAAGGTGTCACAGCTCAGCTGCTTCTCACTTACACAGGCTTGGAGCTGTGTGCCCTGTCCCCTGAGACACAATGTCCCAGCCTGGAGGTTACGTGGGAGCTCCCAGCAGAGGCAGAGGGGGGACACTGTGTGAGGCACTTTGTGTGCTCCAGTGTACAGGTTTGGGGCAGAGGGGCTCTGTGTCCTGCTGAGAGTGCCAGAGGGGTGGGACAGCCTCCTGCCCATTCCCTGAGAGGCACAAGGCAAGGGATCCCTCTGGGATTCCATCTCCCTCTAGGGAGAGAGACCCTGAGAAGCCCTGGGGAGAACGTGCCACAAAATGTTTGCTCCCTACAAGGAGCTGGAGTCATCCTGTCAACAGATGGAGAGCCCAGTGCTCTTCCCCTGTGCCCCCACCACACTCTCCCCCCCCCGAATGATGGGCACTACCCAAGGTGACTCAGGCAGCCTGGCCAGGGTCCTTCCCCTACCAACCCTGGGCCCGAGAACCCTCCAAGCTCACACCACATGCTCTGGCCAGGAGTCACCACCCCGGACTCGCTCGGTGCTGCTGACACATCCCCACCTGGCTGAACAACCTGCTGCTCACCCCTCCCAGGCCACCCCCCCAGGCAGCAAAACCCACGGGGAACCCTGATGTAAGAGCCAGGGCACGATGTGTTATTGCTTTGAGGTCTGTGGGTGCAAGGAAAAAAGAAGGGACCCCCGGGCAGGCGGCTCTGCCCATGCCGGGGGGATGACGAGGCTGCCGGGGAGCTGCCAAGTTTCTGTGTGTGTGAAGTCTGAACCTGGAGAGAAACCTCTCCCCCGTGGTTTTACACAGATGGAGGAAGGGGAGTGGGGCAGTTTTGCCTGTCTCTGAGTCCCCCTCCCCAGGGTTGTGTCCCCTCCACTCACCTGCGTGTGGGGTGGGCGGCCGATGGCAGGTCATGGGGACGAACATCCAGGCATGAGGTGATGCCCACGGGGCTGATCCTGCCTCCTCTGGGATCTTCCCCTGGTGCCAGAGATGGGAGATGTGGAGATGGGCAGCAGCAGAGCCCTTTGGAGGGGACAGGGCACCCCCAGCTCAGCCCCTCCACCCTGGGAGCGAGCGCGGTGGCTGGAGGGGGACGAGCCCGAGGGCTGTGGGGCCACACGTAAAAAAAAAAAAACGCCACCGCAGAAATTCAGGGCTCAGGTTACCGGCCAGATAAATATAGTGTCTTTATCTGACCTCACAGAGCGCTGAAATGCTCCTCTCGCATTCCATCCTGGGGAGGCTTAAAGGGGACGTGAACCCGAGGTGGGCTGGTGGCTCATGGCAAGGGGGTGCCGGGCGGGGAGGGGCTGCGGGGGCTGTGGGGATGAAGGAGGATGACCCAAGATAAGTGTGGGGAAGGGAGGGATTTGGGGAGGGAGATGGAGGACCGAGAGGGAAAGGATAGATGAAGGGTTAAGAGAGGGAGCAGGGTGGGACACAAGTTGGTGTGGGGGCAGAAAAAAGGGGGGTCCGTGGCTGCCAGTAAGGCCTGGAGCAGAGCATCAGGGTGAGGGGATGGGTTGGTCTGGGGTTTGCCCAGAGGGGGAAGAGCCCGCTAAGGCTGCAGCAAAGGTGGGCACGGGGCAGCTGGAGTGGCACGGCCATTCCTCACGCGTCCAGGGGGACACAGGGACGCCCACCCAGCACCGCTCCCCGATGCCCGACCCGCCCAGGGAACGGCGGCACCTGCGCGGCCGTGACTCAGCGAGCACCTGCCGCGGGTAATGAGGAGGGACGTAATTAGGGTGGCATCTCCCGCCCGGCTCCAGCCCTGAAACAGGGAGGGACACGCGAGGGACGCGTCCCGGCGTCACTCTGGGAGGCTGCGCCGGGTCACCAATGGTGTTAGGGGGTGGTGGCTGCTCCCAAACTGTGGGAGAGCGTGTCCCACGGTGCCAGGGTGCACTGACTGCTCCGGCTGCTCCAGAGGACACGGGATCCCTTGGCAGCCCCACAGGCAGCGTGCAGGAACAGGGGCACGGGCAGGACACCGGTGTGACAGGCACAGGATATTTGGGACACGTGCAAACCCAACCCCCCCCGCCCCCATGTGTTCTCCCAGCCTGGTAATTCCCACCCCAGAGGATGGATATGTCAGGAATAGACCTGGAATCCCCTACTTTGCCTCCCTGCCAGCACAGTGGGCAGAGGGGGGGACCCCTGGGATGGAGCTGGGGGGGATAGGGACAGGTATGGGAATGGGGGCAAGGGGTCTGTGCTCCAGATGGGCAGGGAGGGGGTCTCCCTACCCAGGGCAGGCAAGTCCTGCCTCCCTGCCTGCTTCTTTCCTGCAGGGATTGGGGTGCTGGAAGCCTGGGGAGGCACGGTGGGGGCTGTACCCCTCATCCAGGATGCCGAGGGCACAGGCTGTCCCTGCCCTCTGTACAGGCTGGAGCCCAGCCCCACCCCAGCCCCTCATCCCACCACCTCACACACAGGTGCCCATGGCTCCAACACACAACCTAAGGAAGGGTTTTATTGTGCAGACAGAGAGGAACACTCCTGGATGATACTTGTTTTCTTTTCGTTGTTGCTTTTCGTAGGGTTCTCTTATTGGTTTTTTTTTTCCTTCCCTTTCCCCCTTTTTTTTTTTTTTTTCTTTTAATCCCTTTTAACAGAATTATTTCTCTTTGACGACAAGCTGTGGAAACAACTACAAATGTTCACCAAAAAAAAAAAATAAAAAAAAAGAAAAGAAGACGCGAGGCTCGTCCGCGCTCTGCCGCTGGGCCCTGCGCCCACCCCGGCGCTCACCAGCACGCCCAGGGAGCTGGGCACAGCCAGCCCTCAGCTATACACGGCCTCAGCAGCACTAGACAGCAAGCAAGCAGGCAGGGACTGGCTGGGAACGGGCACGGGCAGGGCAGGAGGCAGCTGGGGAGGAGCAGGGAGTGTGGCAGCAGCTGCTGTGAATCGCTCTACGCCGCGGTGGCACAGCCCGGGGCTGCACATCAGCTCAGCAGCGCTGGGGTTCACCCCCTTCCCCCCTCCCCTGTGGATGTGGATGCTCCTGCTTGAGTCTTCCCCTCCCTGTGCTCTCCCCTGGGAGGCTCCTCAGGGTCCTGTGGGCATCGGGGCAGCCCTGGGCTGCTGGGTGTGGGCTGTGCTGGGAATCCCTCTCCCCACTCTCGCCAGCCCCTCGGATCATCCCGGCCTTACTGAGGTTGTGGACAAGGGCTGGGCTGCACTTGGGTCCTTTTCCTGCTCTTAAATGGGGACAGGGAAATGCTGGAAGGGAGGAGGGAGGGGGCACGTGGGACTGGAAGACTGCTGACCCTGCCCATGGGGAAGGACTGGGACCTCAAGTTGTTCCCTCGGGGAAGACACTGAGTCCCTGCAGAGACCCTGGGGTCACACTTCCGAAAGGGATCCCCCTCCCCAGGAGTCTGGATGCAGCTCTGGGGGCCTTGGGGAGGGCAGTGGGGGCGAGGGCAGGGCTGTGTCTAGCTCAGAGAGGCTCTGCTTGGCTCCACTGCGAGCGGGTGCTGGCAGCAACTCTCTCGTCACAGCTAAGGGCTGTCCCCGGGGAGAGCAAGTGGTGGCTCTGGCTCGGGCAGCCCAAAGGTACCAGATGGTGTCTGGAGGAGGCCTCGCTTCCAGCTCAGCTGTAAGAAACAGATTGGGAAAAACTTGTTGCCAGGGCACATTTGCATTGAACCCGCTCCCAGGGCCCCGGTGGAACCCTGAGGAGGCAGGGGGAGTTTCACAGGTGCCTCCTAGACCTTTTCTCCTCCCAGCCTGGCCAGGCCCAGCATCCCACGGCTGCCCCTCTCTCCTCCTCCCTGGCTGGCTCTGAGACAGGGTTCGCCTCATGCCCACTCCCGCTGGTGGCATTTCGGGGTGACTCAGGGCGAGGAGCAGGATGAGGAATCAGTCACCTGGCTGGCAGGCAGGGCAGGTGGGGACACCCAACAGCCCCATCACCTCGGGGGGCTGCGGGCACAGCACCAACCCCGGGGACCCTCCGCACGCTCTCGCACCACCCCCTCTCTCTCTCTCTTACCTGCCAATCCAGCTGAGAACAGGCAAACCCCCCAAAAAAGTTAAAGGGATGGGACAAGCGAGGCTGAGGCTCCAGCGCTGCCAGCACCAGCAAAACCAGCCAGCCCGCGGAGCGGGGAGGGCGCGATGGGAGAAGCAGCGGTGCCCTGGCAGAGCCCGCCGCGCTCCGGAGCGGGGCCCTGCGCGCGTGGGACAGCGGGGAGCGTTAGATACACGGCTATATAGAGATAACACACAGAGCTGTCGCGGCTTCCACACGGGTCGGCTTCTCTCGGTTCCCGAGGGCTGCGGCCTGGCGGGGGAAGGCGGGTCGGCTGGGGGGGCTCGGCGTGTGCGGGTGTGCGCGTGCCTGTGCGGGGGGGTGTGTGTGCGTGGGGGGGGGCCTCTCCTCTCACAGGGACACGAAGTCCACGGCTTGCAGGAGAGGCAGGGAGAGGAGGAGCAGCAGGAGCCACGAGGTGTTCTGGATCAAGAGGCTGAAGCCGGCGCATTTCTCCAGTTTGTCTGTGAGGGGAAGGAACGGGGAGGGAGAGAAGAGCAGCAGTGAAATCTTTCGGGAACAGGGTGTTATAACAGCTCTGGGGCGCAGCTTCTCACCTTTCCTCCATCACAGGAATGCAGACCCCTTGCCTGTTTCCCTCCCACCATGTAGCAGCAAAGATTTTGGGGACCCTGGGAGGCATAACCCTTCCTGTGCCTGGCTGAGGTGACAAGGGAATGGGCAGCAGGTGAAACGAAGGGCTCTGCAGCTGCAGGGCTGCTCCTGTGGGACATAGGTGTGGAAAATACCCACTATCCTCCCTGTGAAAGGACACCTGGGTGACATGCCCGGGGTGGGACCCAAGAGAGGCAGAGTGAGATGGGGCAGAGTGAACCCATCTGTGGGGGTGCAGTAGGAAGGGCTGGGAAACCTTTATGGGGATCGGGGAGGGTTTGGGTGTTGCGTTTTCTCTGCTGTCCCTGCCAAGCCAAAGAGAGGGTGGGAAGGAGAGGCTGAATGACCAGCAGGTGCCACTGCCCAGCTCACCTTTGATGACGGTGATGTTCCGTATCTGGTTGCCGGTGTAGTCGTTGGTGGTCCTCAGCTCGCACATGTAGACGCCCTCGTCGCTGGTGGTGAAGCTCTGCAGGTGGAGGCACACCAGGTTCTTGTGCATGGTGACGTTGGCCCGGCTCCGGTAGATGTTCTCCGAGACGCCGATGGTGCTGTGGATGACGTGCTTCCTGTTGTCCTTGGTGATGCTGAACTCGTAGCGCAGGGGGTTGCTGGTTTTGTTCTCGTAGTGACAGTCCACGCGCAGGTTCTGGCCCAGCAGGCAGGCACTCAGGTCCTTGATCACCTGACAGTGGGCGGCCTGGAGGACTGGGAGAGAGGCAGGAGGGAGCTGGGCAGGGAACAGCGAGCTCTGGGGGTGCCCATGCAGCCTCCAGGCCCTGGCCTGGCTGCTCTGGGCTGAAGGAGCAGGGAGGGGTGTGCTCTGCCAGCTGTACCTGTCAGGATGATGGCGATGCCGACGGTGGGGTTCATCTTGTTGTCTCTGAGGTGCCCCCCGGGGGCTGTCTCTGAGAGGGGAGCCTGGGCAGGGGGAGAGAGAAGCAGTTAGCCAGGCCATGGCCCCAGCACACAGATGTGGGCACTCTGTGGTGCAGGAATGTCACAGGTGCCCTTCTTGCACCAGTGATGCTCCACAGCTCCTCATCACGACGTCTGGTTCACTGCACAGGGACTGGCTGGCACTGCAGTGACCTGGGGAATCAGGCACTGTGTGCCTGCCCAGCATCACCTCTGCACATCCTCAGGCATTGATGCCCCATCCACTCTCCCTTTTCCCTGTCTGGATCCCCCCAGCAGACATCAAATGTGCGTGGCACAGACCTGCAGCGAGGCCTGCCTGTCCTGCTTCCCATCCCTTCTGCCTCCTGCCCAGTAGAAGAACCGATGATCCCCCTGGAGCCTGCACACCTTGCCCAGAGGTCTGTGGCTCACGGAGTGGGGGGATTCCAGGTGAAAGACCCTCTCCTGGCACCGGCGGGTGCTCAGCCTGCCAGCCCCCCACATCCCCCCCGCAGCTCCAGCGGGTGAGCTCAGCAAGGATGAGTCACTGCGATGCAGTGGAGGGAAAGGGGCCAAGAGCAGCGAGAAGGAGGGACACAGCAGCTGGACAGGGCGCCAAGACCACTGAAGGATGGCAGCGAGTCCTCAGGAGCTGCGCTGAGCCTGCCCAGCCACGGGCAGGGAGGGTTTTGCGTGGCAGCATCACCCCCTGGGTCCCTGCCCGGTGCTTGTCTCTCTCCAGGATATGTGTGTGTGAGTAAGGGGCTTGTGGATGTGCCATCAGAACGCTGGGGCTGCTGATTCCAATCAGCCCAGTCCAGCCACGAGGAAGCAATTAGAGGTTTGCAGCCCGGCCAAGCAGCCGCGTGGGGACTCCAGCCGCAGAAATGCGGAATGGAGGGACGGGAGAGGGCGGGGGAGGCTGAAGGACACAACCAGCACCCTGCAGTCACTCCTCACGGGCTGGGCATGTGGGGCCAGCTCCAAGAGGGCGAGGTGAATCGCCACCCCCCCTGGTACCCCAGGCTGGCAGACCCTCACTTTGCTCCCTCTGAGCTTGGTTGAGCGTCCAGGGAAGAGCCAGGAATCTCCTGCACTGCAGCCAGCTGGATCTTTTTTTATTTAGCAATTTTTGGGTCTTTCATATAACATTCGAGGAGGAAATACCAAACCTGTTTGCTCACTCTGAAGCTCTGAAAAATCTCTTTATCCACAACCCCAAAACCTTGGGCAGGAAGCAAAATTCCCTTCTGTTTGGTCTTGACAAACAAGAGGTCGAAAATGGGGGCAAAGGCATGATGGAGGGGACAACTTGAGTCTCCTCTGGGTAGCTAGAAACTTCCCCTGTTCCTTGCTTTGTCATTTCCCATTCCTCTTTGAACGTCCTGGGACACTATCTAGGTCACAGACAGTCTTTCCTCCAGAAAATCAGTGCAAATAAGCTCCCAGAGAGGGGGGCCTTCCTCCACCTATGCCCCAAAGCACTCACAGCTTCCAGGCTCTGGGTTCATGAGAACCCTTCCTGTCCTCCTGACAGCAGAGCTATCCAAGTAACTCTCACTCCCACATGATCCCAAGGGTTTGGTGTAGGGACAGGGCTGGGGAGCACGGCAGCATTGCAGGGGCTCCAGCTCTTTTAGGGGGCAAAGCTTCCCAGCACAACCTCCAGCTGCTCAGGGGTCACACCACGGTGGTACCCACCCCCTCCCCCTGCACCCCACCGCAGTGCCAGGCTAAGGGTGAGAAACGAGTCGCGGGGACGGGAATAGGGAGGGGATGGGCATGGGAATGGCGATGGGAGGGGGCTGCAGAGCCAGACTGATGGGCTGAGAGAAACCGCGACCCTCAGGAACCGCGCCGGGGGGAGGGAGGGGTGCACGACGACCTCGCGGGGCAGAGCGAGCCAGGCGACCCCTGCGAGGGGCAGGAGGGCTCGGGGGGACGAAGGGGGTCGAGTTTATCCCTCCCTCCCCTTCCCCCGCGCTGCAGCAGCGCGGAGCGGGAGCGCGGCTGCGGTTGCGGTGGCGTGCGCGGGAGCGCGCCCACCGGGAATGCCGCAGTCCCGAGCCGGGGCTGTTGGGGCGGGGTGGGGGGCACCGGCACCGCTGCAAAAACCCGATAGGGTCCCCCCCTCCACCCCCCGAGCGTCCCCCCGGGCGAGGGGCGAGGTGCCCCGCGGTGCCCAGCGCGACCCTCCCCGCGGTGCGTCCCGCTCGCAGGGGCTGATGCCGGCAGAGCATCCCGGCAGAGCATCCCGGCAGAGCATCCCGGCAGAGCATCCCAGCAGCGGGTGCCGGCGCGGTGCGGGGCGGTGCGGTGCCTACCTGCGGGCGCTGTCCGGTGCTGCCCGCTGCCTGCGGGGCTGCCGGCGCTGTCCGGGGCTGCCCGGCGGGGCTGTGGGCGCGCCGCTCCCGCAGTCTGGGCAGGGCTGGGCGGGTGGACCCAGCGAATGGGACCGGGAGGCGTCACTGAGGCTCGGCCCCCGGCCCTGCGGCGGGGGCGGTGCGGGAAGTGGGGGCCCTGCCTCTGCGGGACTCAGACACCCCCCGCCCCGCCCCGCCCCAGGGGCGCGCGGTGATGCGGAGGGTCCCGTTCGCCCCCTCCCTTCACCCCCAAGACCCCTCCTTATCTTCCCCAGAAAGGGTGACACATCCCCATTGCCATGGGAACATCGTTTTGGGGAAGTGCTGCCAGCCCTCATCCTTCCCGGCAGCGTGGGAAGTGGTTTTTTGCTGGGAAAGGGTGTGAAAGGGGAAGAAGAGCTGGGCGTGGGCTTCTCTGAGGAGGGGGGCAATGCCATCCCCCCTCACCAAGTGAGTTGAGCTCAGGTCCCCTGCAAGGCCAGCCTGCACCAAGTCACCTAAGACCTGAGTGACACAGATCTCCTCCAAAATGGTGGTGGGAACAGCAGGACACACAGCTGAATCACAGAGTCAGTTAGGCTGGGAAAGACCTTTAAGGGCATCGAATCCAGCTGTTAACCCAGCACTGCCAAGCCCACCACTAAGCCATGTCCCCAAGTGTCACATCTACAAGCTCTGTCTGTGACGCCACTGACCACAAACAATCAGTTTTGGGTTCAGGGCTGGTGGCAGTGAAGACACAGCAAGGGTTTGCTCCCCACAGGCTCCTGTCAGCACATGGTTTGGAGGGGGATAAGTAGAGCTGCTTCTGCACAGGCAAAATGCCTTTGGATCCAGAAACAAGCCTGGGAAGAGACCTCTTCCCTGCTCTCGGGGAAGGGTGGAGATGACAAGAGAGGGAGCTGCTCTCCCTGGGAGTTTGGGTCCCAAGGCATCCCAGGAAGACAGAGGGACTCAGGATGGGCTGCCCTGTCCTCACCTCATCCCACACCCCCAGCTGGGCTCTGCAGAAAGGGCTGATGCTGTGAAAGTGGATATGAAAAGTCATATTCTGCTCCAGCAGAACCTGATCCCAGGTGACACTGGAGTGCTGAGGTTTTGCAAGCTGGCTCTGCAGGGGAGTTTGCTAATTCTACACAAGCTTGGCTCTGGCTGCACCTGGGTTGGTCCAGGTGGGGATGGACCCCTGAGCTGGCCAGGGAGGCCTGTGGTGCCCTGGGAGTGTGCAGCAGGGTTCCAGGGTGATGTCATGAGGAGGGAAAAGGCCTGACCCTGTCTGTTGTGGCAGCTGGGTGTCAAAGGTGCTGTGGATCACCGTGGCAGCACAGGGACATGCCACACTGGTGGCCCAGGATGGCCCAGACTGGTGGGGCTGGCTATGGATGCGATTAAAGGTCTGGCAAACTGACACAGAGAGATAACAAGACTGGGAGCAGATGGGTGCAAGGCAAGGAGACAGACACAAGAGGCACATTGCAATGTTGTCAGAGTGGAAAAACTGCAGGCACAAGGTCTGTATCCAAACACAGCTGTGATGTGGGGCAGCACATGTAATCACACACACACACACACACACACACAGAGGGGTCCTTTCTACATCCAGCCTCCCCTCTCCAAAACACACACCTCCCCCACACACACCCACCCTCACCCCCAGCTATCCCACAGGCAACCAGGGAATTCAAGCTGCAAGGACTGGCTTTCTGGTTTGGTTTTTTTTTTTGCCCAAGTCCCACAGCAAGAGATTTCAGCAGCCTCTCAGTCCCTGGCTGTGCAGGCAGGCATGAGTGTGCAGTTTCTGGGCGGTGGTGGCAGCCAGTGTCCTGCTCAGGCATTTGCAGGAGGGTTCTTGCAGAGATTCTCCCTCTGGACAGTCCTTTTGCTGCAGATTGCAGCCTGGCTGCTCTCTGTAAACCAGGGAAAAAACACTGCCTCAGTCACACCTAATGCAGAGGCGGCCAAAGAAAAGGGTGGGGAGGAAAAATCCTAATAATGACAGGCAAATGGAGAGGGGGGCAGGCAGCTTTTGCAGTGTCAGGTGGCAGTCAGAGAGACACAGAGCCAAGAATGAAGAGGGGCGAGGAGGCAGCCAAAGAGGCACGGTGCAGCACAGCAGTGCAGACACCAGCAGGAGGGGATGCGGCAGGACAGACGGACCAGCAGGCACACACAGCTCCCCTAGGAGCTCAGAGCAGCCAAAGTCTCCTCTCTGCAGAGAAAGCCAGGGCATGTGGGGAGCTCTCGGGGCAGATTCACTGCTGCTGGTGGCTCAGGGACTGTCCCCAGTAGCTGCAGGAGGCAGGCTGGGAGCAGAGGCACTGAGGGGGACCATGACTCGAGTGTCTGGTGATGCTGCAGCAATTAAAACCTGGCCTTGCCCAAGGACATCCTGCTGCAGGGGACACCCTTCTTCTAGGAGAAAGGTGGAAGCACATCCTTCCCCAGGGGAACATCTCTCCCCTGCCCCTCAGCCCACCTCAAGCACGGGAATTAGAGGGTCTCACCCTCCTGCCCGTGAATCACTGCACAGCAGCACGCTCTGGGTCCTGCCCACAGCGTGGCAGCAGGATGCCCACACAGCAATCACTGCTCATTCCTGGGGAGGGGACATGTCAGGACCCACACAACAGGACCTGGGGGCAGCACTGCTGGGGAGAGACCCCTGACACCCTCCCCAAGGGCTGGGAGTTACAGGGTGGGGGAGTAAGGGAGGGGGAATCAGTGCTATTGAGCTGGCAGAGACCACAGCCCCAGGAGTGGCTGACAGGAGGTAGGCAAAGGATTCACTGCACTAAGCCAGACCCAGGCCCTTCCCACCCCATCTTTTGAGGGACAAGCAAGGGAGGCTGCAGAGGAGCTTTGCCCTTGACAGGAGGGACAGGCTGGCCCCTGGGAGCCCAGGAGGCCCCACGGATGCTATATGTGTGGCGTGGCCCAGATAAGAAGCCCCTGGGCTTTGTGGCACCGCTGCACAGAGCAGGGGTGGAGGAGACTGTGCTCCCCCTGCTTCCTGCAGGCAGCACGGAGCCATGGAAAACAGGGGCAGGCAGGGCTCCTGCTGCAGCACTGGCCTGGGGTCTGCTGGGCTTCCATCAGCCTGGCAAAGGAGGCAGCAGGCTGGCACAGAGCCCCAGCCCTGACACAGCACGCAGGGCTCCTCCTCGGCAGCCTCTGCCTGCCTTGGGGCTGTGTCCTGTGCACAGAGAAGCCCCAGAGGCTGAAGACCCCAGCCTGGCAGTGATCAGGGGCTAAGAAGTGCCTGTGAGGGAGCAGTTCCAGCCCTGCCAGCAGGAACATCCCTCCCTCCCTGTTTGCTTGCACTCTCTGTCCCATCGCTGCTCTGTCCTGGCTCTGTGCTCACCCCCAGACAGGGCAGGGATGTTGTGACCTCCTGCCTCTCCTGGGGGCCTCTCCTTCCAGGGAGGCTTTTCTGGGAGGCTGCCAGCAGTGGGTGTTCACCACAGGTTGTGGTCCCACACAATAAATCCCTGCTTCACCAGGCACTGCTGCGTTTCCACCCTGCTGGGACCCACCAGGCAAGGTCCCAGCAGTGCAGCTCTCCTGCCCAGGCAGAGCAGACAGGTATCCACCTGGAGGAGTGAGTGACCTCTAGCACAAGGCCACTAAAATCTTCCTGCAAGACACCTGGGAGTCCTTGTGGGATCCAGACAGGACACTGGGAGCCAACTCAGGCTGGAAGTGGGGGCTGACTGAAGTGCAGAGCCCTCAGTCTGCTCCATCTGCTCCCCAGACTAAGTGGGAAGGGTGCTTGGCTGCCTGCTCCAGCCTCCTCCTCACTGCCTCCCATCACATCCTGCTTGGCAAGGGCTGGGTTTTTTTGGGAGAGCTGCTTTCTGCACCGTGCCCCACAAACCTGATCTCTGCTCTGAGCTCAGAGCGAGACATCCCCGGGGGAAGGAGAAGCACCTCTGCCAGCTGAGCCAGGCAGGTTTGGCAGGGAGCACCTCCTAACTCAGGGTTTGCAGATCCATCTCCTACCAGTGGCCAGAGGGCCTGTGTTCCAGCCCTTTGCAAGGGTGCCACATCCCACGGGCTCTCCAGATGAGAATTAACGTGGGCAGAGAGCTGGAACTGGGGACAGATGCCACTCCAGACAGGAAAACTCTCCAGCTGTGACACTCCACCATCCCTTTTAAAACAGAGAGCACCTGCAGGTTGGGCAGCTGATTCCCAGAGCAACTTTAAACCCCTTTGTTTTAGGGAAATTCACCTCTTTAGGGAAGGAGAAGCTGCTGGAGGCCTCCTAGGAAGGTGCTGAGAATAGAAAGGGGTGTGGAGCATGGCCCTGCCTCTGCTCCCCATCCCCAGCCAAGCTCTCTCCTCTCTGTCTCAGGAGAGATGACTAATGCAAGTTACAGAAAACCAAAAATAGCTTCCCCGAATTTTCTCTTCCTACCTGCTGGGCCTTAAGGAATGGAAAGTGTTTATTAGCATTCCTTATTTATGAAGGAACCGGTAGGCCAGGGTGGTTAACTCTCACCACACAGGCTCCTATGGATAGCTCCAGACAAGAGCCACTGGGAGCAGCTGCCTGCAGGCTCTCCCTGAGCTCCAAGGCAGCCAGGAAGCCCCTCACTCTGGAGAGAAGCAGGTTAAATATAATCTGCACCATTTTCATGAAGATATTCTGTGATTCTATGACAGAAAAAGGCAGTTCTGCCCCTTTCTGGCACCAGACAGAGCTGGGTCCTGCGCTGGGGCTGCCAGGCTGGCACCCTGGGCACGCACAGAGCATCCCTTGAGCGGCCAGGCAGCTGCTCCCCGAGCTGGGGTTTGTGTCACCGGCCCCAGAGCTCCCTCCTCCCCACCCATTGTTAGAGGGACAATGGGAGCACGTGGTGGGGTGAGCAGGAAGGGCTTCCCCTGCCCCTCCCATGCCAGTGCCTGGGAAGAGCTGGAGGCAGCTCTGCCAGAGAACCCCGGAGAACCCACAGCTTGTGGCAGAGCTTGAAGCCTCAGTCCCCCATCCCTTCCACCGTCTCCTTCAGGGACAGCAAGTGGGTCACTTCATGGCCCTGTGCAGCAGTTTTGCCACAGAAAAACACATCCTAAGAAATTGCTTCCTTTTTTTTTATTATTTTTTTTATTTTATTTTTATATTTCAGTCCAGGTCAACCCCCTGATTTGGAGTACTAATCTGGGAGAGATGGCATATAAAGGCAGCACTGACAGGAAGAAGCACTGAGCTTCAGGAAGGAGAAGCATAACAAAGATAGAAATTAAAGAGTGTGGGGGAAAATCAGGATTGTAGCAGTGAGAATTTACCCAGGCACCCAAAGAACTTGTGCTGGTGTGAGGGCTCTGCAATGCACTGCCAGCACCATTACTATGGAGGCCCTCCAGCAAACACAGTGCAATAATTTAATTTATGCTGTAGCACAGAGTGTTTCCAACACTGGTACATCAAATGCTTGAAAACATAAGCTGTTTCACCCCATCACCAGCATTTACCTACAAGGATAAACCATAGCTGCAGTTTGGCTTGGGGGTGGAAAGAGAATCACCTCCCTGTCACTACTGTGTTATTTATTACATATTGATTGTTATCTGGTAGCAATCAGTTATTATTTATTACTTATTATTTACAGTATCTAAACTCAAAACTGGAGGGTCCTGCCACTTCCAGCATGTTTTAAGAGTTTGGGCAAGGAGTACAACACACCTCAATCCCAGCTGGAGACCTCCTTCCTCCTTCCTGGAGGAATTCATGGAAGAGCAGCTGGGAAGCTCTGTCTGTGCCCTGTGCCAACACATATAAATAAGTAAAGGCAACACTTATCTAATAAACCTCTTAAAGTCCTCATTGGAAAAAAGTAAATGCCTCTTTGTCTGCGTGCAGTGGAAGGAATCACTCCCTGGGGCTCAGAGAACGTGAGCCTGTTCCAAAGAAGAAGCTGCACAGCACGTGGTGTAACATCCACGCCCGAAGGGGTTTGGAGTCCTGCCAGGGTGCACTCCATCCCAACCAACTTACTGCCCTTTCCAATACGGGTAATTCACGTGGCTTTGTTATTAAACTCAAATAAAAACAAAACCAAACCCCCGTGAAGAGCAAGTTATTCGCAGCCGAAGGAAAAGTGGAATATTCTGTTGGTGTAAATCAGAGGCAGGGGTAGAAAGATGGGCAAAAAGGAGAAAGGCAGGGAAAGAATTGGATGAAAAACATGAAGTGTCAGAGGAAAACGTTGTTATTATAAACATGCATCCACACAGGCACAGGGGAAGGCTCTACTTACATGTAAACACCCACTTAACAAAACAGGGATTTATTAAGCATCACGAACAACAAAACCTGCTGTTTTACTCCAGGAACAGTAAACAAGCACTAGGAACCAACCCACAGCCTATTTTCATGCAATTCCTGTCTGTGCTGGCAGGCCAGGGCTGCGTTCCTGGAAACATGTTACAAATAAATCACAAAAAGCTCCAGTCGAACGAAGCAAAGCGTTGTAAATACGAATCAATCAAGTGTGAAGGGCCAACAAAGGCTGCCCGTGTGTCCTCCTCAGGCAGAGCAATGACTCGGTGGCACCGGCTGCTCCCTCCTAAAAATGCAGGGTCAGGTGAGGCTGTCGCTGTTATCTCGCTGGGCAGCACGAGAGGGCAGCATTGCCCTGCGCTGGGCAGGTGGGCACAGGCTGAGCCCTGAGGGCTGTTCCTAGCGGGTGAACAGAAGCCATCCTACAACCCAGGAGCCCTGGGATTTGCCTAAGCACTGCAGGCCATTGGTAAGCCGGCGTTTGCTTGATTTTTAATTTTTATTTATTTTAATTGATTTTAAATTTTTATTTATTTTAATTGATTTTAAATTTTTATTTATTTTTATTTTATTTGATTTTAATTTATTTTTAATTTTTAAATTTCTATTTTATTTTAATTTTTCATTTATTAATTTTAAAATTTTTTTCTTTATCATATATTTATTTTCTTATTTATTCATATTTATATTCGTGTAATTTTCATGTATTTTAATTTAATATCTTTTAAAATTTTATTTATTTATTAAAATTTGTTATTTCTATGTATTTATATATTGGTTTTAATATTTTTATTCTCCTAATTTTTTACTTATAGTTTATGCAATTTCGATTCGTTTCTATTTTTTAATTTGTATTTTAATTCATTTTTTTTTAATTTTTAATTTTTGATTCATTTTTATTTCCATTTATTTCTATTTTTATTTATTTTAATTTTAATGTTAATGCATTTTTATTTTTACTTCCATTTTTAATTTTTGCTTTATTTTTATTTCTATTTATTTAAATTTTTTAAATTACTTCTAATATTTTGGTTTTATTTGTATTTATTTTTATTATTTTTTATTGATTGATTGATTTGTTTTTATTTTATTTATTTTTTAATATCTTTTTTTAATTAGGAAGCGGAGCCCTTTCAGTGCCTCTTGACGGGGATGGGGCAGGAATTCAAAGTGTGGGGTGAGCCTTGTTCTAGAACACTCACTGAGTTCTTGGTTGCAGCCCCTCTGTGTTCCCTGTGCCCTCCCTGGAATGTTTTCTTCTGCAGCCTTTGGCTCTTCCTCATCATAAATCCTGATGGATTTAACTTCTAGCTTCTGATCCTTTTGACAGTAATGGACCATTAACTAACTAGACATAAAACTGCAAGTGTAAATCCCTCTCCCTTGGGGAATCAGAGAGCAGGTTTAGGATGCAGGCCATGAAATGCAGGAGTTCATTGAAATCACAAATGGGGCCTGATTAACTCTGCCTGCCTGGCATTCCTGACCTGTGCCAGCTGATGAACAAGGAGCAGGAGCTGGAGCTGCAGGACATTTGCATGTGCCAGGGGAAAACCTGTGTGTCTGTGGGAGTGAGTTTGCTGCTGACTCCCTCCGCTAGACCTTGAGATCAGTGCCCACTGATTAAAAAAGTTAATTACCTTCCTGTTGCAGGAATGACTCCGCTTTCAAGGTCTCCCAGGCCCTCAGTCGAGCATCTTCCTTTGAAAGAAGTTTTGATTGAATTGCAGTGAGCTGCTATTAGAGCCAGGATGGCCAGGCCAGGGGGGGATGTCTGCAGGGACACAGCTGGGCTCTGTTTGAGGTGAAAGCAGTGCTCCCAAACTCCTCAGGAATAAGAAAGAGGCTCCATCAGAGAGAAGGGGATAATCGGGTTCAAACGCCGGGCGAGGTGGACTTGGCATCACTGCACCTCCTGGGAGATGAAGTGCCCGGTGGCCCCTGCACACCTGAGCCATCCTCACCACCTGTGGCTGCTCCAGCATCCCCCTCCTTTCCCTGCAGCCCGTGGCCACATTCCTGCAAGCCGAGCTGCCTGTGCCATCCATCACTCCAGCAGCACAAGAGCAACAGGAAAAAGTGTCTGGAATTTATCACCGATGGCAGGAGCTTTTGTCTGTAATAAAAAACATTTTCCCCTTCCTCTCTTCTAGCGCTTTCCCCCTTCCCTTCTCTCATTATTATTATTATTAAGAAGCTTAATGTCATATGTCTTGCTGCTCCATAAATAACCCCTGTAATCAAGCAGCACTGGGTAAATGGGCAGTCCAGCTTGTGCAATTTGTTTGACAAAATGAATCCAGGAGAATATGAGTCTGTGGAGGGAAGACAAATAGAGCAGCCTGGATGAATGTGTTAACCAAGAGGAAAAACGGCTTGGCAGAGCCGTTGGTGCTATTTTTATCCACACAAATGGAGTTTGGGGCTAATTTATTAAAAATATAGCGCGGAACGTGCCAGAATGGTCAGTGTGTCCTGGGAGGGAGAGCAAGGAATGTTCTCTGTCTCCTGGGGGCACAGGTGTGACCCTGATGAGATCACAGGAGACGTGGGGTAGCCAGGGTTCAGAGATCCGTGCCTTCCTGCTCAGCTGGGTGCTGCTGCCTGTACCCTGCTCCAGGAGCACCTGAGAGAGCTTCCCTGGGCAATGAGAGCTGAGGGGATGCCTTTACCCCCTCCTGCAAGGCTGTGTCTCTTCACCAGTGCTCTCAGCAGTCTCTTACACGGGAAATCCACCCCAGGAGACACTGAGAGCCTGCCTGAGCAGGGGAAGTGCTGCAACCTAGAGGAGAAATCTCTTCATCCTGCAGCAGGACCCTGCCTCTTCCTCGCCATCAGGTGGCAATACAGGCTCTGGTTCCTGGCAGGGCTGGGATGCGCCCAGAGCGCAGGCGAAAGGGAGCATTTTTCATTGATGAGAAACATCTCGGGCACTGCTCCCTGCCTCTCACCTGCCCTGTGGCCGTGGCAGCTGAAGAGCTGAATTTTTAATCAAAGCAAGGCTTGTGTTTTCAGGTAAGGAGAGGGATTGTGTGGAGGGGGATGTTCCCCTGCCTCCTCACCTCCCTCCTGCCCCCGGAGCACCTGAGCTGCCTTTGCTCCGACTTTTCCAGCGCAGCCTCGTCCTGCAGGCTCCAAAGGGAGCCTGTGGGATGAGCTCCACATTGGGATGCAGGGTGGAAAGGCAGAGGCTGGTGCTCCCCCAGCCCTTTGCTGGGCCTGAGCTGTGTGCTGGAGGGAGAGGCAGGCAGAGCTGCAGTGCAGGTGCCTCACGTGTGGAATTGCACACCCACAGCCAGGGGTGCCGGCTCATTAGTCGAGGAAACACCTCTCTCCTGTTTGCTTTCCTCCCCTTCCTTCCGAGTGGGAATGCAGCCCCCATCCTTTTCCCCCATTCCTGGTGTGTGTGAGTATTCTTTTTTAAGTGGCAAGCTGAATATTTTAAACAAACACTGCTTAAAATCTATAATTTATGGGCAAAGCTTCAGAAGAGGAGATCAGTCGTCTCTGGGAGCTGAGGGTGTCTCTCCAGCTGCAGAAGCCCTCGCTGCTCTGGTTCCAGTCAACTGGGGCAGCATCAGGGATCAGCCTTGGGCAGGGGCAGCTCCAAGCAGCACCCAGGAAACTCCCAGCTCTGAATGAAGGGAAACTGGATTGTCTCCTCTTGCAGGCAGGAACAACTCCAAGCCCTCCACCGGTGAGAGAGAGAACCCTCCTGCTAGCCCTCCTGGGAGCAGCTGGCTGGGCCCCAGGGTTTGGCCCAGAGTTGGGCTGTTCCAGCCAGTACAGCTCTTGGAATATGCAGGGCTGGGAATCTGCAGCCCTCTTGGGGCAACATGTTGGCTCCAGTGAGGGGTGATACAGCTTTGTGGCACCTCCACCAGACGCTTTTGGTGCCAGGACTGCACCTTGTGCCTTACCTAGAACCCGAGGGAGCCCTTGGCACAGGAGAGGAGTCTGAGCTGGCACGGGCTGAGCTCTCAAAGCTGCTGGGTCAGACATGATGGGAAGCTTAACCAGGACCTGAATTTGAGCTTACAGGCACTGCTGGGCTGGGGGAGAGCCCAAATCACTGGGAGAAGCCCCTGCATCTCCTTCTTCCCCCTCTCTGTGCCCCTGCATGTTCCCCGAGCTGAGCTGCATGTGGGAGCATTCCAGGCTTGTTCGTTAATGGGAGTGGAGAGACTTTTGCTTCGATTAATTAATTTGCTGCTCTTCCCCATTTTCAGGACCATCTTTTATTCATGGCCAAGTAGCTCAGGCACCGCTGCTTGCTGCCTGCTCGGGATGCCAGCATTAATATTTCATCCCAGAGCCTGCTCGTGCTGAAAAGAGCTCATGGCCCACGTACCTGCCTCTTCCCACTCATCTCCTGCCCTGGCCCAGCTCACATTCCACCCTCCAAGCCCCAGGCTGGGTCTCCCTGTCTCTTCACCGGCTGCACAGCCTCTCCTAGGATCATATTCCCTGGAAATTAAGAGTGGCACGCTTGGAGCTGGGGCTTGCAGCTCGCTGCCTTTGTGTGGTGCTGGGTGATCAGCCCTGTGTGCAGAGTGCTGCGATCACTGCGGCCACAGCGGGTTCTGGGAGCAACCTGTTGGGATGTAAAGCAGCAGGGAAAGGGGAGTGACTCGTTATTCTCCTGCCCTTCTGTCCCTTGCCAGGAAAACAGGGAAAACAGGATCTAGGTTTCAGCTGCCAGAGGAGCGGTTTGGTGCTGTGGCTGCAAGCTGGGAGGAAAGAAGGGGGCTGAAGAAGAAAACCCTGGCTGTACCTGTCAGGAGAGCAGCAGCAGTGATGAAACAGCATTCTCCTCCACCTTCTTCACCTCTTCCCTGGCTCCTGTGCATGCATTTTCCAGCGCTCCTTAGTCCTGCAGAGCTCCAAGGAAGGGAGCAACCATGGCCTGCAGCTCTGGAGGCCCCAGCAGTTCTGTGCCTGAACTGAGGGCAGGGCACAGTGCAGCTGTTTGGAGTGGCACTTCATTTACTGAATGGCAGCTCCACAATCCTCTTCAAATAAAAAGACTCTGGAGTTTCTGTGCTGCGATCTGATGGAAGCCTTTGCTTACAGGCAGGTGGCACAAAGGGAATTCCTCCTTGCTGCATGCAGGAGCTCCTGGATTTTGCCTGGGCTTTGTTCTTAGATTATTTGCTCTCTGCTTTGTCACTGGGGCTAGCGGATGTGATACATTCTCCCTTAATGAAGAGCTTGTTCTGGTAGGGAAGGGTTTTCCAGCTCTCATGGGATGGGAGGAGAGGCCTCACAGACCACAGCCAGTTCTCTCAGGAGAGCCAATCCCACCTTCCATCTCTTCAAGAACAAGACAGCACAGCAGCTCATGAACCTCCTGGCCCCAGAGGCTGCAGAGCTAAAGTGCTTTCCAGGAGCCACCAAACCAAAGCATCACCTCAAAAGAGGTCCCCGTGTCGGGGTGTGGGAAAATGCGTGCCTGCTCCTAACAGATGTTTTTGGAAAGGCCAGATGTGGCTGCTGGAGAGCTCCAGTCCCTGCACAGAGGGGGGATTTGGGAGCAGAGGGTGGGATGTGTGGGAGAGCACGGGCACATGCGTGTGCTCCCAGACGTGTGTGCCGGGGACGTGCTCAATTAAGGCACTGAGACTGCAGGTTGCAGGATGTGGAGGCTGCAAGTGGCAGAATCTCCACAGCCTCATTAAGCCCTCGTGTCCAAATTAAAATGTCAGATTTGCATATCAGTTTTCCCTGTGTTTTCAGGCCCATTATGCAGCAGCAGCAGCCGGGAGGGAGCCGCTGTGGGGATCCAGCAGGGAACAGGAGCAGTGGTGGCTGCTTGGTGACAAGGACACTCTGTGGGAAACGCCCAGAGGGATGGAGGAAGAGCCAGTGACAGCAGTGGGAGAACAGCAGAGGTGGGCTGGGGGTTAAATTTGCAAGAGCTGTTCTCCTCAGTGGTGCTTTTCAAAGTGATACCCAGACCAGTTCAGCTACTGATGCCTCATTTTGTGCTTGGGGAAACCAAAGCGCAGGGAAAAGAAGTGACAAATTCCCCTGGCAAAGCCTTTCTGTGGGTTGTTCAGCAAGCCAGTTTCTTCCTTCCTCCGGAGGGGGGTGCAGCCTGAGCACCCCTTTGCAGTGGGAATGGGAGATGGGGCAGTGCTAAGAGCTCCTGGCTGAGCATCCAGGGCTGGCTCCTCCCCAGAGCTGTGCAGGAGAGGAGAGATTGCTCCGTCTCTCCTGGGAGCCCTGCAAAGCCAACCATGTGAAAGACTGGGGAGAATTAGGGACAAAGCTTGGTTTTACATGAGCCTAGACCTCAGTTCCTGCAGGTGGAACAGTGAACAGTGCTGTGCTGAGCCATCCAAGCTGGTCTTTGGCTGTGGACAGGCTCCCAAAGCAGCTTCTGTGGTTTTTTCTCTACCCCCTTGCTTTCAGGAGACAGAACAAGGAGGCCACAGCACTGCCTGGGCTCTGGTCGTAGAGCTTAATCTCTGGGAAGCCCTTTACAATTCCCCCCAGGCTGGATTCCAGTAAAATCTTGTTCTAATCCAGATTTAATTACCTGTAAAGGCAGACAAGCCTCTTCCTTGCCCCTTGGGAAGCCCAGCCAGCAGGGCAGCATCAGGAATTGGTACAAAGCCAAACTGCAGCCCAGGTTGGTGAGCCCCTGGTGTGCACAGGGATTTCCACTGTGGCTGGGGAGAGATAAATGTGTTCAGGGACTGAACTAAGCACCACTTGGAATCAGTGATGCAGCACCTGAGAGGGGCAGATCCCCCTCTGTGGGCAGCAGGAGGTTTACCTGGAATGCTGATAATCCCGTGGAGAGCCCTGCCAGGGGTCTGGCTGCAGAGCCACGGGTGGCAGCAGCAGCAAGCTGCTTCCTAGCACCATGCTGGCAACCAAGGAGTCAAAAGGAGGACTGACTTCAGGTGTGCAAGGTAGCAGGAGCAGAGCAAAATCTGTCCTCTTCACCCCCAGGTCCAGACTGAGGATTTATGAGGGGTTAGCATGAGATTAGAGGGTATCACTTGGGGAGGAAGGTGAGACAATGATTTTTCCTTCAGGAAAAGAATCCTGGTCATCAGGATAGGCTGCTGTGTGTTGTCCCAGTGTCCCTGCTGTGACCTGAAGGAGTCAGGCAGCCCATGTGCCTGCAGCCCCTGGAAGGAGATGGGAGAAGAAGCAGGAGGAACGAGGTCACTGCAAAGCCTGTGCCTCTGTCCTGCACAGCTGTGCCCCATGTCACATCCCTGACGGGCCAGATGCTGAAGGATGCTCGGCATCCTTAGAAGGTCAAACTCAGAAGGCAGAAAACCCTCCTGGCTAACTCTGAGACTCAGCAGTGACGGGGCCTACACGACAGGAGACACCCGGGAGGCAGAGCAGGCTCTGAGTCAGCTGTCTCCAGAGGAGGATTTGTCAATGGCTGGGCTGGTTTTCACCAGCTCCACAGCTGGTGGCAGTTTCTGCACTTCATTGGAGAAGCACCCTGTGTGGCTGACATGCTGGTCCCTGGAGGGGAGCCAGGGGAGGAGAGCCCTCCTTTCTCACGGGGGATCAGTGCCTGTGGACCTTATCCAAGCACTCCTTGCACTGCAGCCCTGTTTCCCCAGGAGGAAAAGGGGGCCAGCATCAGTGCAGAGCCTGCAGGGCTGGGGCTGAGGGACTCAAGGGTCTGAAGCATCTTCTCTGGCCACCTTCCCAGCTCCTGGCTGCCTGTGTGTGCAGCCCACAGCTGAGCAGCTCAGAGCAGGCTCTGGGCAGGAAAGGACAGAGTAATTCCAGGGGAGTCACTCCTGATTTACACAACCATAAGGAGAGAGGATGCAGCCCTGATTAAACCTTGTTGTGAGTCCTAGGAGGGGCAAAGTGATGAAAGGCTGGGATAAAACTCTGAGATCTGCCACAGACTCCCTGTGTATCAGTTGTAGAATTCCTCCTGGTCCCAATTCTCCCATCCATAAAAGCTGGGGCATCTCCTGCCTCAGCTATGAAGGATGCAAACCTTTCTGGGCTGAGGCTGCTCCTGCCAACCATCCCAGCATCCAGGAGAGCAGCAGATCTGGGTTGGCAAAACTGCCCATGGAGCAAAGCTCCCATTTCCCTCCCAGGTCTGCAGCTGTGAGCCAGCATCCAGCTCCCTCAGCCGTGAGGAAATGCTCTCCAGGCACTCCTGGGTGCATTCTATTCCCTGACTGGAGGGACAACAGAGGCTGAAGTGCTTGCTGAGCAGTGGAGGAGAGCACTCTTCGTGGCACAATGGAAGGAGTGAGCCTGAGGCTTCTGCAGGCAGAAGAGCAAGCCCTGCAGGACAGCTGAGGTCATGGGGCTCCAAACGGAGAGTTTTTACGTGCCTGCCCTTTTGTGTTCGCCTCTATTCGTGCTGGCAAGGAAACTGCTTCCTCTGTATCCATCTCTGTCAGAAAATCCTTAACCTCTGGATAGATTTACTCTGCAGTCTGTGATCTTTAGCACCAGGCCTGCCCAGAGGGAGGAGGTGAATGAGTCTGGAGGGCTTTATTGGCAGGACAGTGCTCTGGAGACGAGGCTGCTTCGCTTGTTATCGATGGGATCCTTCACTGGCAGAGACAGCCTCCAGGATAAGGAGTGGTGGGCAGCCCAAGATTCCAAACTTGACCACAGGCTTGACCCTAAGGCCTGCCACTGCCCCCTGTTCCCTGTACCCATGGGCAAATCCCTGGCATCCGCTTTTACTTCTGGAAGAGTTGCCTGTTCGCCTCTCTCTGCATGGATGGTGACGCAGGAGTCTCCTCTCCCCTTGCTTTTCAGGCCCAGAGCTATTTGACTGCCTATAAATAAGCAGCCAGGTAGGCTGTGAAAAGGACACCACCACAGAGTGCTTGCTCAGCCTCTGCTTTCTGTCACTGCAATGACGGTGCAGACAAATCCTTGGCTCCCGTGGCTGGAATCCCCAGGGGCAGTTGTTAGTGCAGCTTTCCCAGCCCTTCCACTGAGCTGTCTCTGCCTGCTGCACTCATATAATCAGGAGCTGTAAAAACCACTGACAAGTCCATACACCAGAATGGAGATTACATGCAACATTAAAATTAAAAATGGGGCAGGCTCACCAAGTTGTCTTCATTAGGCAGCCGTGTTTTATTTGTGGCCTTTACTGCCAAATAAATAATCTTTCAGGTGAGTTAGTTAAGCTGCCCTGAGGAGCAGGAGAAGATGGGTGAGGAGAGGCAGTTCTGCCTGGCCACTGGGATTCCTGCCACAAATCAGCCACTCTGGAAACTGCAGAGTTTCATCCTGGTGTAAAAGCAGGATGAAAACCTTACAAACCCACCACCACTCAGTGCAAAACGACACCGAACAGTCCCCTCCCCTGAGCCAATGCAGAGCTGGCTTCAGTGCAGAGTGAATTCAGGCATCTGAAGCTCTGCCTCCCTCACAGCCACTCTCTGTTTGTCCTCTGCATTCACCTGCTTCCTCAGTTTTTGCCCTCTCCTTCTCTGCCAGAATCCTGGCTTTAGGAATGCACCCAGGGCAAGCACTGAGAGAAGGCAGCACTGTGGATACTGAAGGGCAGTTTTAAACATCTGTGCCTCAGCCTATTCCAGGAATTCCATGGAGAAAGCACCCTGACAGTACACCCACCAGTGCCTGTGGAATGTGCTCCACGAGCAGCTTCCAGACTCTTCCAAACCACAGGCTTGAAAGGAGTGACACTCGTTCCCCCAGGGATCAGAAGGTCTCATGCAAACCACTGCAAAATCACAGGAGTGACCCTGCTGACATTGCAGGCAGGGGAGGGTGGGGGAAAGGTGCTAAAATTCTCACTTGCTCCTGCCTGGTCTAGGCTGGGGCTCTGTCTGCTTGATTACTCCTCGACTCCCTGACATACCTGGTCCAGATTCACGGTGAATTTGCTCCTGTGACTGGCAGGCTGTGTCAGAAAAGCTCCTCAGTGCTAATGAGGGAAGATGAGATGCACTGGGTAAGGTCAGGTATCCTCTGATTATCTACTTCCTCATCAGAAAACTGCTTTAATGAAACTGAAATTCTCGGCAGGAAACGCTCTCACAAATAAGTCAATTTTTAGAAGAAACACGATAACAAATATATCTGTGGGAAAGAAGGGAAGATACTGGTGAATCATCCCATTTCAACTCTTTCAAAATGGAAAAAAATTGCTGCTTTACATTAAATGATACCATTTCGTTTAGAAATGAAAGTCAACTTGATACAGACCAAAAGAAATCACAAAGGCTGAGCTTGTATGGGTGCAGATAGTGAAGCAGCCCTTGTCCTCCTCCTGCTCAAGGAGTCCAGACTGAGCCCCAGCTGAATGAACCTCATCCTTTTAATACAAAACAGGTCTTTTTTCCCACCACTCTCCTACTTTTAAATGCCCTTCAGTGCAAAGCCAGAGCCAGGCGGGTTTTTTATTCGCTCTCTCAGGCCTCCCACGTCAGGAACTGCCTTCCAAGAGGATGCAGAGGGCCAGGCAGTGGCAGCACTGCCAGAATGGTGCGAGATTCCCAGGATCACACACTGTGAGAGGAAGGAATCCACGGTAGGAAACCACACAGAACCCCTCTCGGGTCAGCAGAGGTGGTGGAAGGGTGGATGGAGGTGCTCAGGTGGGAGAAACTGTTCTGGAGATTGGACAGTTGGCTTCACCCAGCCTGAGAACCAGCCAGCACTGTTGGAAGAAGCCTGCAAAAGACAGTCAAGAAACACGGAGGGTTAGACACAACCACAAAACACTTCTGGGGGATCACCTTTCTTCTTTTCTCTGCCTGCTTTCTACCTTTGACACCGTTCTTTGCACTTGCTGTCTCCAGCAGAAAGCCCCAAGTCCCTCTTCCTCCAGCAAAAAGAGAGTGTGTAGATGCTGAGAAGCCTGGGGAGCAAACCTAAGCCTCTCTAAACCTTTCCAGAGCCTCATTTCCTTCTGCACCTCATCGTCTCTCTCCTCTCTTCCAGCACCCAGGAGCAAAACGGCATTTGCTCTCTTACTTAACGTCAATATTTGCTTTCCTTTGGAACTGTCTGTTTAATAACAATTCCTGGGCTGAGACAAGAGGTGAGGCCTCTGTGAGCTAAGACCCAGCTCTGCTTTCCCTGGAAGGTGTTCTCCTGGGCTTGGAGCAGCAAAGGGAAAGTTCCTGGCCTCCAGGATCCTCACCCACGGAGTTCAGGGGGATGTCAACTCATCCAGCCGTTACTCCTGGATGTTTTCCTTCGCTCCCTTCCCTCTGTGATGGATGCTGTCTGTGAGACAGGCAGCTGCAGAGGGAGATGCAATTTTTCTCAACTTGCCAGCCATCAATCTGCTGAACAATACCCTGCTAATGAAATGGCAATGTTATCACAGCCTGTCACCAGCAGTAAATGGGGCGACCGTCGCGAACTCAGACCAGGCAGAGGCAAAGCAGGAAAGGTTCCAGAGCTTGTCTTCAGGGTGTGATTCCTTGTAAAGGCTTCTGACAGGCTCTGGGCATCCCTCAGTGCAGGACCAAGAGCCCCCAGCCAAGGTTTGCTGGCCATCTCCCCCCACTTTGCCAGGGCAGAAGTGCCCTCACGTGAACACCGCAGTCTTTGATGACCACACCTCGTTATCATCTGAATTCACCACCACGTGGACACCTCCTGTCGCCCAAGGAGGCTCTTCCTCCTGTGTCATTTGGGAACTGACATCACCAAGGCCCTTGATGCTTCTTCCTTTGAAAACCAAGTGGTTTTCAAGTGGATAAACCATTCCCTGACCTGTTGCTCTTCCATCCCCTGCTTTCCCCCACTTGGAACCCTTTGGCAAAGAGTTCTCTGAATGGTGTTTTATCCCTGAGGCCCTTCTGCCCATGATCACTGAGGAAGCTGGCAACACCTCCAGCTGGGAGAAGTGCTAGAAATACAAGTGTTATGTGCACATTCTTCTGTGTGTATCAGGTACAAGTTAAAGTGCTGGGAGCATCAGGGGATGGAGAAGTCGAAAAACTGGTGCAAATCTCAGTGCATCCAAGGTCACTGAGGTTCCCAGGATTTCTGTAACAGGTGGATGCAGCCTAATTGCTTCATCCTTCAGAAATCATGGTTTACATGACTGCTCCCATTCTAGGTGTTGGCTGGAAAAAATGGTTCTCTTTTGGTAATAATTGTCACTGAACATTGAAAAACAACTGTGAGAAATGACCAGAATGTAACCTCTTGAGAGTGCTGTAAAAAAGATTTCGCTGTTTATTTACTTTAGGAAAAAAAGAAAAATCAAAGGGAAGAGCGAGGAATCCAAGGCTGTGCAACAAGAGAAAAATGCAATTTACTTTTTAAAGCTCTTTCTGATTTTAAAGTGATATACAGAAAAATATAAATGGTTCTAGAAAGCTTCACCAAATAATAGAGAGAAGAGAAAATAACTACAGTGAAGGGCAGTATATTGAGGGCCATATCTGCCTTCATCTCCTATAAAACAATATTTGCTGCAAGAAAAACATGGATATTTTAGTTATTTATTGTCGTGTCAGCCACAAAATATTAAGGAAGTAAAAAAAATGTTGGTTTATCCTGGATGTGGTCTCGTGGCCAAGAGAACGAGACTGCCCAGGAGCATCAGCCTTGAAGCAGGGAGGGCCAAGGAGAGCAGGAAGAGCCTCCTTTCCTCAACTTGAAGCTGGTCCAGGGGATGCAAGGAAGAAAAAGTCTTGCAGAACAGGTGAAGTGTCAGACAGCACCTGCTGGGAGAGGCCTGGGCTCCTTCAGGCACCATCACACCACAGAGACACACTAATAATGAGGATTTAAGCTCCAGGAACCCTTTTTTGAGATGGGGTGATGTCAGCTCTTCCTCATCCCTGGTTTTGGACTGAGTGTTCAGAGCCTCTTTCAGTGCAGCCCACAAATCATCTTGCCCCTCTTCTGTGTCCTCTCCACGCAGCTGGGACTTGTCCTCAACACATTTTATTAATCTTTGTTCCCCACTCTCACTAAAGTTAAAAAAAAAATATATATATATAAGTCTTTATGAAATGCCAGAACACACACACTGAGCAGAGGAACAGATTGTTTGTGGGTTCAATTAAACAAACACACTCCTGGTCTACGGGTGGAAATTAATTAATTACCCTCCTGAGAAGCTGAACCTGGATGTTTGCTTTGACCAAGCGAAGTCTGAATCCTTTTGTTTAGGGGCTCAAATGGGAAGTGGCCCCATTTTCTGTCACGAGGAGGGTGATGGTGGAACTCTGTGGCTGGAGAAAGCAGCTCCCAGTTGCAGAGCCAGCACCTCCCACGGGGCCAGATGTGCCTCCTGCCCCCAGCACGGGTTGGTGGCACTTGCAGGGCGTGTAATTGCACTGCCCCCTGGTCTGGGTGCATCACCATGTGATAACCAACCTTTTAGCTTTTAGACAGAGAGAGAGAAAGGGATGAATGAGCCTGGGAAGAGAGAATGACTGCGGATTCAGTTAGTTAATAAAGGGATTGCAGAAAGCAAGGTGAAGAGACAGTGGTAATTTTATGCACTGCCAGTCAGGCCCATTTGTCCTGGGAGCAGCTCCAATTTCTCTCTGAGCTGTTCTTTTTCTTTAGAAATGGAGCTGTGAAAGAGGAAGGGAAAAAAAAAAAAACCACCAAACCAACAAAAAAACCCCTGATTAAAATCAGCACCCAAAGTGACAAGGAAAAAAGCCATTTTAATCTCTGCATCCAGAGATGTATCTTCTCCCAAATAAGCGAAACAAAGGGGAATTTAGAATGTTGGCCACTCACAGGCTGAAATCATGCAGACTGTGATGGCAGACTTGTCATATCCCAGCCCTAACCACAACAGAAAGCCAAATTTCATCTGCACAACTATTAATTCCCACTCATACATGAATCTCTCCACTCCTCCCTCATCCACTCCCCATTCATTCATGACCAGTTAAGAGCAAACCTCCCTCAAAACCCTAATTAGCACTGTGAGTTTGATGCTTTCGCTCTACAAGTGCTTCAAACCTTCCTCCTGTTATTAAATATCCCTAATCCTGCGTCATAACTCCCCAACCCTGAGCTGAGGCCACAGGAAGAGACACACACCTGGGCATTTATTGCCTCTAAACTCGCCTTTTGTCAGATCCCTGAGCATCCAGGGGGAGTGAGGTGTACTTGTTGCAGGAAACTTCAACTTCTGACTCGAGGGAAAAAGGAAGTTATTTGGGGCAGGCAGCTGGGAAGAGCATTCCTGTGCTTTTAAAGCAGGCATGGATTTTGCCCTGCAGTCAAAGGGAGCTCGTGAAAAGGCTGGTTATGCTTTAAGACCACAGGATGGGGCCATAAATAGGAAAGTGTAAGCATTAAACTCCGGCTGAGCGGTGTTCGGAAGGGGACGGATGGGACAGTTTTGCAGCAGGTCCCTGGGCAGGTGCCTATAAATTCCACTTCACTACAAGCCATTCCCTGCAGGCAGGCCCAGTGCCAGGGCTCCTGAGCACGTTTTTGCCCTCGACAGAGATGCTCTGACCAGCCGTGGCACCAGGAGGGTGTCACTGAGCACAGGGATCATGGTTTGTGTGTCTGCAAGCAGGTGGAAGCTGCTGATATGGGAGTATTTCTGCTGCAGGACTCAACTGCCCTGTTTCATCCTGCCCTGTCCTCGCACAGGTTGGGCACTGGGCGGTGAGGATGTCAGCTGAGGCAGTAAAGCAGAGCACTCAGGGATGCTAGAGAAGCTTTCAGGGCTTGTCTCCAAGGGAACAAAGTGAAAGGTCCGGGGGGGCAAAGCCAGTTTCTTAAAGAGGATTAAACCTGATGGGAGTTGCCCCCAAGCACAGGGTCTTGCATAAAAGGCTGAGAGTGTTCATAAGTCTGTTTAACCCCTTTTAACTTCCCTGCCCTCAACTGAAGGAGCACAACCACCTGGTTCTGCTCCTGATTGCTTGAGTGGAAGCAGCTGTGTGGGTTTTGGTTTCCTTAAGGGAGGCACCAATAGCCTGTGCCCTTTCCTCAGGTGCCCAGAGGATATAAACCCCTCACCAACAAGCCAAAGGCTTTTTTTTTTTTTTTTTGGAATAAGTCCTCTTGGAGATGGGATGTGTGATGTCTGGGCAGTGCAGGTAAGCAACCTTACTGGGTTTTGTCATCCAGGAGGACGCTGTGGTTGTTAATGTGAGGAGAAGCAAAATAAGAGGGGTTGTTTGATGAAGTTCAGGCTCTGGGGGGGGGCTTTGAGTCCCACCTGTCCTGCTCTTTTATTAGCAGTGTGGTCTTCTTGGGTGGAGGCTGTAGCTCAGCACGGTTCAGTTCTGGCACAGAGGCCCTGTGATCACATTACAGGCAGTTATCAGGTGGCTGCACCTGGTTTAGAGAGCTCCAAGAAGGCACAGGGGGTGCAAAAGGCAAGGCAAAGCACCGGTGGTTTATGAAATTAAAAAGTTCATGAGTGCCAAATCCACGTGCTAGAGAGGAACTGAGAAATGGAAGAGCATCTTATCGGGAGGCAGGACAAGGAAATTGGAGTTGAAAGCACTGGAGTGCCTGATTTGCTATCTCTCCTCTGCACCTTGGCTGCAAGTTCTGCCTTTAGGGGTTTGTTGGGCACCTTGGGGAGGAATATTTTATATGTATTCAGTGGGTTCTGCTTGTGGAGGTCTCAGCATGCACAGGGCAGAAAAGCTGTCTGGAGAGATGAGATCGAGTGTCCCTTCTAACCCACAACAAACACGAACACAAGAGGGAAAAGGACAAAAAACTGTGGCATGGGCTCTGTGCAGCTTTTTTAGAGTTGGACTACAAGTTGTCCCCTGCACTTCCCCTGGTGTTCCTGCAAACACAGCTGGTATTTGCATGGTAAATGTTCTTGGGTCGGTCTCCTGCTGTGTCTGGGTGTGAGAGAGCCTGTGCAGGGGGCAGAGCAGGGTTTTCCTGTGTGAAGTGGACAGAGCTGAGGAGGAAGCTGACAAAAATCCGTGGATTGCAATGAGTGCCTGTGGTCAGTCTGGGTGCACCACCTGAGCAGGAGACCAGAGCTCAGCTGCTGTCGATGCAGATGACCCTGAAGAGGTCAAAGGCCTCAAATGTTGCTGCCAGAGAAACTGAGACTTCACTTTCTGTGCTCTGTAAACACAGGCTGGTTTCCTGGTTTTACCTTGAGAGTGTGATGCCAGTTGGATGAGGGAAGGGGATCGTGTTCTCCCGTGCTCTCAGAGTCTCCTGCCTATCTCTGCTCCTTCCTCAAAGGAAAAATCTGGAAAACCCTGATAGCAGTGCATTGCCAGATGCTGGTGGCCCCCTAGCTGCTGGTGCAGGCTGGAGATGCTCAGGAATAATATCACGACTTGCTGGCAGTGGCACAACAGGAAATTGGAGTAGTAAAATATTTCCCTCCCATTTACATGTTTATAATGGAGGTTTTTAAGGCCCTAATGAGGAGGAATGCTCATTGCTGGGGGATGATGATTAAAGCAGAGACAGGCCTGATTGCAGGCAGTGACAAAGGGGTGGTAATTACATCGAGGGAGGCAGGAGGACAGCACAGCTGGAGTGGCTGCTGCTGCCACCCTGGGACTGGGGCTGACCTCGTCCCCCTGCTCCTGGCACAGATGTGCTCACCCACCAGCTCCAGGCCTCGTGGAGGAGCAGCTGAGATGCAGCTACGGAAGGACAAAGGAAAAAAAAAACCAAAAAAAACCAAAATACAAACCCCAAACAAACAAAGTCTCTTTCCAGCTGCAGCCTGCAACACGAGAGAGCTGAATCGTGCATGGAAAACCTCGTGCTGGGGGAGAGAGCAGAGCTCAGAGCAGGAACAAAGATGCCCAGGAGAGGCAAAAAGAGGGGAAGGGCCCTGGGGACTCAGCCTGTTGGGTGAGGTGGGTCAAGCACTGGGTGCAGATTAAGGGTGCATTAAATCAGAGGCAGCCTTTGAAGCTCTGCAGAGGATGCTGTGGTTGTTTCATCTCTGCCAGGCAAGTTCTCTCCAAATTCTGCTTTCTGCTGCCCCAGGGAGGTGCCTCCTTGGATGGAAATATCCATCTGCATTCCCCTGGGAGCACAGGGCACCGTGGTGCTCCAGAAGAGGTGTTAGAGGACATGTAAACTTGGTGACAGAAGAGAGAGAGAGAGAAAGGAGAGAGCAGGCAGATATTTCAGCATAACAAAAAGCAGCAGAGAAAAGAGTTAATGGGAGGATGTATAAAAGAACAAATGAAAAAGAAGTCTTTAGCGATTGCATAGGGCCTAATTTAAGCAGAATAATCCTGATATTTTCTCTTTAAATAAATAAATCAGCAGAGCCCAAAGTGTTTGAGTTGTTCCCAGTCAAAGCCTCGGTATCAAACTTTCATCTGTTCTTGACAGAGCAATTAAAGGGAGGGATACAGGCTCTGAAATGTAGCCAAAAGGAGTAGACTGAATATTTAATACAGTTCCAGGCTTTGAAAGTCCCAGCAAACCAGTGGAATGGGGAAGCTGGTGACAGCTTTATCTTAATAAGGAAAGGGAGGGCAAAAAAACCTTTATCCCTGCCATCCTTGCTGGCAGGGAAACACAAACTGGGTAGGAAACAGGCACCACCTTTCCAGACTGTCACCTTGGATGCTGTAATAGCATTTCCCAAATTTGTTGGAGGGGAGGGAAGTGGGTCTTCCCAACTCTCCTAGTCCAGCTTTGGGTGCTGGAGAGACATTAAGCAGCACTTTTGGGGCTCTCTGAGAGTGTTTCCAACATTGCTAAAGGAATAAAAAAATACTTTAGGGCTTCTCCCCCACCGCTGAGGGCAATTTGCTGGTCTGCAGGCTCGGAGTGTGTGGGAGGGGGTGAAGGGAGAGCTGGGGAGTTAACATGCAGGTTAGCTCAGCTGCCAGAGCTAAAGCAACTCATTAAAGGGATTAGCCACCATCCCTGACTGGATTTAGGACGGTGGCTCTTGCTATCAATAAGTAATCCTGCCTCCAATCCTCTCTAGTGGCTTGGGAAAGACAAGAGAGGAGTGGGAGGGAAGGAGGGACAAGCAAGAAATGAGAGGGATAAATTAAGGGGAAAAACTCATCCCTGAGGGGTGATGGGCTGGTGAGGAGCAAACTATTCCTTCTCCCTGTGCTCTGCCGAGGATATTGGGAGCTCTCCCACTTCCACACCGTGCAGGGCTTGCAACTCTCCAAGCCAGACTCTCTGGAAGAGGATTGTTATTCGGTGGCTGGGAGATTGAATTTTGATTAGCTCTGACACAGCCGCTTATAACCTTTTCATTAGAAAATTATGTTTAATAGAAATTGTTCTGACACCTCAGCAGCGTTTTCTCCCCATTCATTACAGGCTCTCCTGGTGGGAAGGGAGGGGAGGTGAATGGAAAGGTATCTGCTCAGACAGCGTCTGTTTGGTGGCAATATTTACCCTAATCAGGCTGTGGTGTGAAGTGAGTGGAGAGCAGGAGGTGGGAGCGGGGGTGGAAGGAGCAGGAGCACAAAGGAGGAATGCCAGTGGGAATTGTTTTCTGGAACCCTGAGGCAGAAGAGGCAAAAATCAACACAAAGCAGGGAAATGCAAACCAGCTGGTGGGGACAAAATCCAGCCAGGCAAGGGCTTGTGCTGCTTCCACAGGGTGGAGGGTGCCAAAAACTGCTGCCCTTGGGCACCCAAAGCCCGGGGGAGCATCCCCAAGGCAATACCTGCTGATCATTCTATGTGTCCAGCTTCCCTGATGTTAACCTGAGTATCCCTTCGAACCAACTCACCCACTGCTGTTTCTCCTGGTTGCGTATTTATTAATCCATTTACAATATCATCCGTCCCTTGTTTACCTGCTGACCTGTTTGCTGATGGGTCTGTCTGTCCCTCTGCCTGCAATATCCACCCAAAACAGGGGATGAGGTTGTCTACTTTTGATTCTGAATTAGAATCCAAATGCTGCTTGCTTCTGTGAAATACAATTTTTATATATTTTTTTAAAAGAAACGTTGTTTGGGGCCGAGTGCAATATTTCTTTTCAATTTTGCCTTGAAAAGATAATAGTATAAAAGTCATGTTCTGACTTCAAATGAAAAACGAAGGTGCTCCTTTCTAACACTGTCAAAAACCACGTCTCTGCTTTATCGAGAGGCATCTCTACCTAATTTTTAATCAAAGTTTCCTCCCAGCTGATGGACGGATGAGTGGTGGAGGAAAAAACAGCAGAGCAAGGATGGAAAACACCTCCACATCCTCATCTACGTGATGCAGCCTGGTTTCAGAAAGGAAAGGCTTGTGAGCAGCTGATACCCTGTCCAACACAGCATCCCACATCACCCCAGCCTCCTTTCATGTCTGGCTGGTGGAAAGGAATACCAGGGGTGGGAACATCAGGAATAACAGTTATTTGCAGGGCTCTCTGAGATCCTGAAAGGGAAAACCCTGGAGAGATGTAAAGTATTATTATAAGGGCTGTAAGTTCTTTTCAGGCAGTCAGGGGGATAATAAATTCATTGCCCAGGAGATCGGGTAGTCGGAGTTCTAGTGTAGAACATGGTAAAAAAGTAGGAGTGTTGGAGACCAGGAACTTTTAAAGGTTGATGCTGAACATGTTGACAGTACAGGCAGGGTTATCTAGTTGAGGATTACCTCGGTTCTGGGTTGAAGTTACTTTTGTTGGTTAAACAGCCCTTCCATAGAACATTAAGTGCATCTGGAGCTTGAGAATTTTAGTGGTTTTCAGGTATTTGGGCCTAATTTCTCATTTGAGTTTCTTTGGCTTCATCTTACAGTCATTTGGATGTTTTCCTTTTTTTTTTTTTTCCCCCTTTGGCAGATTAACGAGGCCTTTAGTACCTGCTATTGTCTCCTCACAAAGGCTTTTATCTGTTCTAGTCGAGTCCCTTCCCAATCTCTGTTTGATAACCTGAAAGGGTTGAGCTCTTTCTTGCCGCCCTCCAGGGATCAGCACTCTCAGCACGATCTGCATTTGCCTTTGGTCTTTCCCAGGGAAAGCAAGCCCTGCCCAGACACCAATCCCACCGCAGTGAATTCCTGCTGTAGGGATGCTCGCTTTTCCCAGGCAGGAAAATGAAGCTCCACACTTGCAGCATCCTTTGGAGAGCAGGGTGGGAAGCAGATTGGAGCTGTACCCAGAGGGAGGAATTCCCCCTCTGCCTGTGCAGCCAGGAACTGTCACACCAGATGTTGTTCCTCATCTCCCTCCTGCCCGTGCTGGCTCCACACACACACCATTCCTTGTCCAGTGGTGCTGGAACAGGCCCAGCTTCCCCAGTGACCCAGCTCTCTTCCAGAGCAATTTCCCCCTCAGATCTTTGGGCTTTCTGCAGATTTCATTAGGATTGATTTAATTCCTCCTATCAAGATTGCTGAGGGAAATTGAGTCCAAGGCTGGAAATGTGTTGGAAGTTGCACTTGTGCCTCTCTCCTCCATGGACAGCCCCTTCCATCAGAAATATGATTGTTAATCCATTTACCCCGTGCCTTACTGATATAATATAATGTTAATTTTTTTAATCAGAGGGTTGTGAGATACAAAGTCAAACATCTTACAACAGCTAAATATATTACATCTTTGCAGTTACCCTTATCAACCAAACTTGTAATCTCATCAAAGAACAAAATCAGATTTGACTGACAAGACCTATTTTCCATAAAGCCATGTTGACTGGTGTTAATTATATTTCTCCCCTTTAATTCTTTATCAATTGGATCATATATCAACTTTCCTGATTACTTTGCTGGGGACAGATGTTGGCTGGCCCAGATTCCCCAGTTCAGTTTTGTGTAAGTTATGAAATACAAGGCCCCATATTTACATCTCCCTGCTGCACTTTCCTTCCTTTTCCAGGGAACTGGATGGGGGTGAGCTCTTATTTGCCTGTACCCACCTGATCAGCTCATTTCACTCCGCAGAGGTACAAAAATTCCTGCCTGCTTGGCAAGAGGGCTGGGATTTATTAAGTGAGGAAAATTCCGTGGAGCTGTCAGTGCCTTTCCCTGGGAGGAGGCACATTCCTGGAATGCTGTGATCCTGTGTCAGTCCCTGCTGCAGTGCTTCTCCTGCGAGTTTCCCAGACATCACAAGCAATCAGCTCTCTCCTGCTGCCTGACAGTGTTAGATTTTCTTACATCTCCCGATAAGAACTAACCTAGCATTTTACAACTGTATATCTGAAATTAGCAGCAGCTTAATCTCCCTCTGCTGGATCACTCAGAGGTGTAATTGTGCAGAAAAAAGGGGTATTAAAATGCAAAACGTTCTCCTATACTTTTTCATGTTAAATCCCTTCTTCCTTCTATTCTTTTTTTTAAGTTTTACAAGAGGGCTTTTACTTTTTTCCTTCCCTCTTGTGTGTGTGTCTGTGTGTCTTCATAAAGAGAATGAGCTGGGCACGCAGAGAGAATAATTTCAATTTCTACATAAATCTCAGAAACGAATACTTAAATTCAAGCAAAAAATACATTCTTACACCTTTAATTTCCTCTCTATGAAGTCTAATGAAAAAGCCTGATTATTTTTAATTCTTCCCTTTAATAATTCAGCAGAGGAGTGATTTAAAGCTGGGGACGATAATTACCTTTTCACTTTCCCGGCAAATGGAGTTTTAATAGAAATAGAAGCTCAAATGCTGGAATTAATTCAAACAGGTCAGCATCAGGTCATCCATAGCATCTTCTGTATAAATCATTTATCTGAAAAATGGCCTGCTTCTCGGTTTCCCAGGAATCCCTACCCAGAGGCTACATTTAAACAGAAGACTCAATGTTTATATCTTGTAAAGCACGGAGGGAGGGGAGGAAAAAAAAAAAAAAAAGTGCAATCCACATCATCTTGGAAGGATATTTGAAAGCAAATGAAGCTGCTGGTTGAAGGACAAAGGAGCAGGGGCTTGTCTAGATTAGGGAAATTCAGCTGTAGCTACAATGATGGTTGGCTGGGGAAGCTTTCACAGATCCCATTATCTGAGCAGTTTGTGCTGCTCAGTCTATTTATCTTCATGCAGCACCTGCTGCATCTGTTTTATAGGTGAGGGATGGAGGTGAGCAGAGTCATCTCCAGATGATGCTGGACCCCCAAAATAGGGACGTGTTGCCCCGTGAGCCACTAAGGCTTTTCAGAGAGAGGGGGGAAAAAAAGAAAAATGACTTTATTTCCATCTGTGGAGGTGTGTTTTGTAAAAAAAAAGTAGGAAAAAAAAAAATCAAGACAGTTTAACCAAAGCCTTGGGGAGGAAGGGGAAAAGCTCTGGTTTAGTTGAGATTCCCAGATACTGCCCTGATGAATTCAGGGGCCAAGCTCTCCCTGTTGGAGTCGGGAGCTCTGCTGAAACACCCGCTCAGAGCATTCCCCCAGCAATCCAGCTGGGATTCACGTCCCCAAAAAGCTGTATCTGTTCCACCCGTGAAAGAAAGCCCCTACCCTCCATCTCTCAGATGCGTTTGTTGCTCCACTGTCGTCGCTACACGGACAGCAAGAGCTTTCTGTGCAGGCATTTTTGGTGGGGGGAGGAATCTCCATCCATCAGGAATTTTGGGGAGTCTCACGGCCCGTTCCAGCGCAGCGCTGCTCCCTGCCGAGGTGGGAAGGGGTCGGGCAGGGAGCGGGGCTTGGTTGGAATCAAGCAAAGCATCTTTTTTTCACGAGAGCCAAACGTGCGCTGCCTGCTCCCTAATTAAGCGCCGGGACGCTGGAACTTTAAAGCACTCCAGCTCTGATTCGCCACAAGTGCGTGGTAATGATTTCTTTTCAAATGTCAAGCAGTTTTGTTTCTATTTCCTTTCATAAATAATTGGTGCCGAGCCGGTGGCAACAGCAGCATCCAGCTGGCAGGAGGAGCCTCGTGATCCACTTCTCCCACCCAGCCGAGCTCTGGGGCAGTTGCAGCACATTCCGAGGTTGGAAATGGATGTTTTCCTGCTGCCAGCGCAGGGTGCAAGAAGCCACTGCAGTTTCTTTGGGATTTTCCACCTCGTTTTTAATCAGGTCTTTTTGTTCTCACGAAGATTAAGGCAGAGGTCACAGAGCGTGCTCCTGGCAGGGAAGGATGCAAGGATGGAGAAGGGTGGAAAATATGATTTTCTGCAGGAATGAGGGGGACCCCTAATGCTTAAGGGCCACATCTAAATAAGTACATGCCCAGATGTTATTCTGGCAGAGGACAGCCAAGGGATCCAGGTGAATCCTCCCCTTCCTGCTCCTCTGCAGGTCCAGCACCTGAAGCCCTTCCTGGAGCCCCAGCAGTTTCTCTGTGTGCTCTCTCTGCCACTTCCCCTCTGCACTAATATTTCTCTATCCATTACTGTTTACAGCCACGTATTATACACCATTGCCTGGGGAACTCAAGCAAATGATTGCATTGCTGGAATCTGCAGCTCTGTCGGTAAATACAAACACAGATTCCAGACATGGGCAATGACCCATCAGTCATCAATTCAAGGGGATCAAGCTGATGTCTTTTTTTTTTTTCTGAAGGTGCTGCTTCAAAGGCTGCAAAAGTGCTGTGTGTTATGAAAGTGCACAATGCAGGTCCCTATTTAGGCTGTCAGATTCCCTGATGAGAAGCTAAATAATGCCCTTTTTTTGCTTTCCCTCCTTTCTGCTGACTTTGGGCAGTGCTGTAGAGAAGAAGTGCACTCAATTAGAAATAGGTGTTTCAGAAATGTGTGAACTTTGGGAATCAGATTTCCTGGGAGAAAAGTGACCTGCCAAGGGACATCCTGCTTCTTGGTGCAGTGATGGGATTGATCACCTGCCTGTCTTTCCTGGAGTTTTTCAGGTTCCCTGGGCCTATCCAGCCTAGGAAGGCGGATGTTTAAACCCCGAATTTTGCTTGCCTCTTGCTGCGTTCCTTATTTAGCCCCAGAAACATCTGAAGTGGCCACGCTGCCTATCTCAAGAGGGAAGGAAGAAAGTAAATCAGACAAAATGGGAGCTGGGTTGTTTGCTCAGGGCATGTCACAGCAGCGTGTGTGTGGCCTTCTGCCTCAGCTGCGGGGCAGTGCCACGGCTCATCTCTGTTCCCTGCTCCCATGTGTCACATGGCCCTTGGGGACAGGCAGCTTGCAGTGTCTGGGGTCACTGGAGACAGAGACCCTGGTCATATATTTCACTCACAGATCCACTGTGTGTGTATATATACATATTTATTTTTATATATATATATATCTCTGTGTGTATTTACACAGAGAAGTCTCTGCATGCCCTGCTCTGTAGTTATATCTCTCCCCCTATATACATATATTTATTTACACATACTTATAGATAGCCCCTGCATGCCCTGATCTGCAGTTACATCCCTCCCCAAGCACATGTGCCTGTCCCATTCCACCCAACCCTTCGTTATGGGGACAAGCTGGAGCAATGCAATGGGCTGCTTGTTTCCCAAAGCCTTTCCCTGTGCTCCTGCTCCCCGGATCGCTGCTGCTGGCCCTGCTCTGGCAGTGCAGCCCCTTGCACAAACAGCCCTTTCCCCTCTCCCTCTGCAGTAATGATGTTTATTGAGCCTCACACGCATCCCCCCTCCTGCATTTTTCATGGGGCTGCTCTCTGGGGGCGGTGCAGGCTGATAATCAAACAGCAGCGGAGCAGCGATTGCCTCTGCTCCCTCTTACAGCTTTTAATTACCCTCCTGTCCCTGCAACAAGCCCTGACAGCTGCCACCCCCCTGCTCACCAGCCACCAGATTTAATTGACCCGTGGTGTTTTCCTGGGCTCACACAGGCTCTGTAAGCGCTGGGAGAAGGCAAAGTGTGTCCTCGAGCAAGGGAAATGGGCTGTGCTGTGTGGCTGGGACCCAACCACGGGTGGTGTTATCCATCCTGTGATAACAGACCCTGCCTTTCCCAGCCGGCTCAGCAGGGAGTGGTGCTTTTGCTCTGATGAACCCACTCCTTGTGCTCCTTCCCCCTCCTCTTTCACTGGTCATTGCAGAGCCTGGAGTTTTTAATCCTGATCTCAGGTAGAGATGGAGCAATCCCAAATGAAAAGGCAGTCCCTTTCACCACTGCAGACCTGACTTCTATTTCTTGGTGTGATAGCTGCTCGAATTCCTTCGTCCCAGTCTCTGGAATGTTGTGGGAGGTCCCTGGGGCTGTGGGATTTTGGAGTGTGGAGGATGAGCTCTGAAAAAAACAAGAGCATCTGTTTTTCTCTCCCTTGGCCAGAGAGGGTGGTGAATTGTGTACTGTGGATGAGAAGAAACGAGTCTCATGCTGTGGAAAGGTGGTGAAATCTGAAAAGTTGTGTTCTGTTCTCTCTCCCTGCCCAATTCCCATTCCCAGTATCCATGCACTCTGTCAGGGCTCCTGGTTGGATGGTTGGATGCCATCTCCTCATCTCTCCCCTGAAATAAAACATGTCCTCCAGACAAAGAAGCAACAAAGAGTGGTAATTTATGAGCACTGAATAATTCAAATGACTTCCATGCCCTGCTCCTTTTCTTGCTGTTGTCCCTTGGGAGAATCCACCCCCTGCCATACACACACATGGGGAATGGGAGAGGGGGAGCCTCTCCTGGGGGGCACAAATATTACACATTCTCCTTTCATCCCTCCCTCCCTCTGGCCATCTCTTCCTCTGGATAAACACATCTGCCTCCCCATACTTTGCTTTCTCTGCCTCACACACACACACACCTCAGCCTGCCTGTGCTTTAGCACCACCATATCCTCCAGTCTCCCTCAAGAGCACTCCATTTCAATAGGAGATGGGACCTGGGAATTTGCCTTTAATATTTCATAAGCTTCCTTCTAAAATGTAAAGCATATTTATGTTATTTGCATCAACCAGCAGGAAAAATAATGCCTTCCATTTGCAGGCACATCCTAACCTGCTGCCCACTTTTCCAGGGCACAGCATAAATAACACAATTTATTCAGAGGAACCCTTTCTCCTATTTACATTTATATTGAATAATTTAAAACAACTTTCTGCACTTCCATAAATTCTTCCTTCTAGGATGGGGGAACCTGTCCATGTCTAAGGGAAACTTTTAACTACACAAGCACTCACACACACACACGTGTTTGCAAACCTGAGGGTATTAATGGATCCTCCAGCATGGACTGGGAAAGAGGGGACACCAAGTTTTGGGGAGGCAATGGTGAGCCCAGGGAGGAGGGAGGAGATTGGATCATCCTGAGGAAGAGCTTTTCTGGAGGGCATTACATTGCCAGGGTGAAGCAAACTGAGCACTCTGCTCTTGCCCTGGTAACGTTGCTCATTTGGGAAAGAGGGAAGAGTTTGTGTCCCAGGCATAAACTGGACTAAAATCTGTAAGCTGGGACAGCACAGGACCAAAAACCACTTGGCCCTTTCCAAATTGTGATCCCTTCTCTTTTTCCTTTGCCTGATGAGAGGGTACAAAGAGACCAAGATGTTCTGATGTGAGAGTGCAGCACAACAAACCCAGGCTCCACAATTCTGATGCTGGAAAGAGCTTGCAGGGCTCAGCCTGAGTGGTGTTAGGGCTGAGCTCCTCCCTGCAGCACCCAGGGAGGCAGATCATCAGCTGGTGCCAAGCTGTGATAATCAGGGAGTTGATTTAAACCCATTGAACACCACTTTCCCCCTTTCATTTCCTCCCTCCCTGGACAGGTTTAGGCTCTTTGTCTCTTATCTCTTTCTAATCATTTATATTTCCATCACTTTCCCTTCCTCGGGGTTCCTTTGGCAGCATTCTCTGAAGTTTAGTCTGTTTGCTAGACCCAGCCTTAATGTGATTATTCTGCACTGCCTTCCAGACAGGTTGTCCATCACTTAGGCATGACAAGAGGGATGTGAGCCAAAAATGAATCAAGCTATCACACCCCAGTGGATGGGGGAATCCCCCTTGGAAGCCCAAGCAGGAGCCAATCAGAGAGGAAATTCTAGAGTGGATCTCAGTACAGGAGTGTGAGTCCAGATCCACCAGCAACAGAGAGAGGGGGAAATCTAAATAATATTTAGTTCCCTAATTTAAGAACTGTCTCTGCCCCTCTCAAGACTCCAGGTCCTCTTTGCAGTACAGAGCACGATTCAAACCATACCAGTGCCTTGGACAACTGATTTTCTTTCTTCCCCCTCTATTTTTACAGAAGCTTAGGTCTGATTTTTGCCTTATTTCAGCCTGTTGGATCTCTTTGTGCAGCAGACACAGGCTGATTGCAGTGGGTGGTTTATCCACAGGCTGTACTGCAGGAGGGGGATCTTCTGTGGCTGCAAAACCCTCCTGGTGCTGAATGGTGACTGTTAATCCGTGGAGGGGGAGCCAGGGAAGGGGAGGAGGGCCCTTGGAGCTGACAAAAGGGGTGATGAATCAGCCCTGCAGAGATCCAGAGCCCCTCTGTGGCAGGAACCTGCAAGTCTCAGACATACATATTGCATAATCCAAACAAGCTGCAGGGAATGCCAGCCTCAAATTGGTGTAAATTAGGAGCCATTCAAATGAAGCCCAAAGCACTCATGGACTATTTGGGTAAATACTCTTTTAATCTGGTGCAGATTCCATTAAGAAACAGAAGAACCTAATTTCTGCTTGCAGTAAAACCGGAGAAGGATGTTGGCAAATCAAAGCTGATAGAGTAACAGAAGTGTTAGTCTTTTAATTGGAAGTGGAATAAATCCACCTGCATATAATACCTCTCCAGAACCTCCCTCCTTAAAGATAGCTTCCTTTTCTTTTCTCAGCCATTACTAGAATTTCAGGGTTAGAGATTAATTATGGTGGTAATATTACCATCTATTTTACTGCCAGCTGCACTGGGAGAATAAATCTAACTTGAAAATAAATTGTGATTACTGTGTCCACACTTAAAAGCTCGTGATACTGCCTCTGTGTTAATGAAATATTATTGACTTATTCTATTGAATTTGGTCCAAACCCTCCCTTGCTGCTTCCACTGCACCAAGGCACAGATCTTGGGAAAACAAGATCTTGTTTAAACAAGAGTTCAGCTCCAGACATCTAGAAAACTGGAGCATGTGAAAAGAAAATGAACACCCTTCCCCTTAATCTAAAATGTTTCCATTCCCCCTCCTTTTGTCTTCTTTTATTTCTCTAAAACCCAACCCGCAGCAGGTACCTCCTGGCAGTGTTTTTTTGTTTAAGGACACAGGTACCCATTTAATTAACTCCATAATTGTGTGGTGACTGCTGGCTTTCAGGTTGCACAGGAAGCAGCAGACAGATTAAGACAGTAATTTCATGGTTATTTCTGTCTTTCACAACTGCTGGTGTCTGAGGGACAAATTCAGAAGTTTGTAATTAGGGAAAGCCTAAAACTCAGGCCGAGGGAGGGATTCCTCACCAGTTATCCTGAAGGCAGGAAGGTGGACAGGGAGGGAGGGATGTGGTCAGGGAAGGCTGGGAGAAAACTCCTGCAGCAAATCTAGGCCAAGGCAAAGAAAAAAAAAACCCAGTGTGGGATTCAAAGCTGAGATCCACTGGTGGTTTCCACTGGATCTTCCAACTGTCTTCATTTGTGAGAACATCTGGGTTCCATATGGAACCAGTGGCACTCGCCACAGAGCTTGATGTGCTGGATATTCTGTTTAACAACCAGAATAAAAATCTCCTTTCTGGATATACTTCCCAAAGACCAAAACTGTGAGATATCCCTTCAAGCACCAAAGAGGGGCCCATTAGAGCGCTCGTGTTTGAGCATTTGAAGCAATTATTCATGTTCATCCAGCTCCAAACAGCTACCAAACACCATGTGTTTTTCCTCAGTGTTAATAAAATCCTAAATGATTCTTCATTAAGAAGCCCATTAAGACGACTGCAGTTTCCTCGAAGCTCATTAGAGGATATTCTCACCACTAAATTATCACACTGGAGTTTTAGAGAAGTCTGAGGAAAGGGGCCCTATTGTGATTAATTCATGATAGATTTCCTCTCCCTTGCTTGCAGTCTGTTCCCCAGGGCCCAGCTTTGCTCATTTCCCAGCTTTGGGAGCGATCCTTCAGCTTTGCTTGGTGGGAGCAGCATTCCAGAGGTGTGAGATGCTGAGCCTGCCACCTGCATTTTCCTCTTGCAGCTCTTCCACCAGGGCCTCTCCTCTGCAGGGATGGTTCCTGCCAGTGTGAACAAGGATCAGGTTCAAGAGCAGGCAAAAATCTGATGACAAAGTGGTAAGAAAACAACAGCAGAAGGCAAAATCCTTTAGGCTAAACCCACGCTGGATCAATGTGTGTGCTCCCCACTCCAGGTTCTCCTGGACCCAGCAGGAAGCTCCAAGAGCTGGGGATCACTGGAGTGTGGGAACACAGGCTGCTGTAACAAAACAGAGCTGCTCAGATCTCCCACTGAGTATTAAAATCTCATTTTATGGTACATTATACACTTGGCCTCTTGAACAATCAGTGGCCATAAACGGTGTTTGCATCCTGAAGCCAAATCTAGGGGAAGAACAAGAGATAATCTGTCTGGCTGGAGAGGATGGAGCGGGAAGGGCCAGCACTGCACAATTATTTATGTCCACTCAGAGACACAGGGAAATTAAATGCATTAAGGGGACTGCCAGGCCCTCCTCAGAATGGGGCTTTAAATGATATTGATGTGGTGCTAATGGGTGCACAGTTTGTCTTTTTTTGTATTACAGCTCAGGGCTCGGAACAGGCACTTGGATGGCAAGCTTAGGCACATCCAGTCTCTTTAGGAGGATTTATTTCTGGGGATTTGGAGCTTCAAAAAGCTGCAGAACCCGTTTGACCCAACAAGAGGATCAGGGAAGGTGTGGGGGGCACCCAGACACGGTGCCACCGACAGAGCTGTGACATCCACTGTTCTCACTCAGACTTCATTCACCAGGCAGGGGCCGGGGATCCTTAAATCAGGATTTTGCCTGAATAAGAAGTGAAGAATGAGTCTGAATAACATGCATGTCTGAGGGTGACCTTTGGCAAAGCGATTTGAGGCTGGCAGGATGTCACACGCTGCCCCAGCATGGACCTAAAATCCCCAGGGTTTTGAGCCATACTTCCTAAGAAAAGCCACTTTTTTCCCCAGGTAACAGATGAAAGTTTGTCCACTCTCCTAGACCTGTGCAGCTACCCTCATAAGGCTGCCTTGGAAATCTCTCCCACCCATGGATAAAACTCCTCATATGTGGCCTATTCCTTTCAGCTTTAATCTGCCCTGGAATCAGCTATTAAATCAGGAGTGTGTGTGATTATCTGCTGTCATCTTTGGAGGGAAAAGGTGCAGGGTTTGAAGGCAAAAAGCTGTTTATTCATTCAGTTCCTTGTGCAGCTCTGGCAGCAACGCTGATCTTGGCGTGGGATTAGGGGAGGAAGGGCAGAGCTGCCATTTGTTGGCTTGATTTGACAGCCAATTTTCAGATCTGGATCTGAAAGTTACAGTGGGGAAGTTTCAGAAGTGTCTGCATTTGGGTTTAGCTTTGTGGAGAAGAGCATTATTTTTTTTTAAATCTAGTTTCAGAGAAAAGTTTTTAACATGTCATGGTGGTTTTTAAAGGTTCAGTTCTCTCATTTCAGCATCAACTGAAGCCATGTGAGACCAGTGCAATGCCCAGGCACCAAACACAGCCCCTCTCCAGAGGGCTCAGATATGTTGATTAACTTTAACTGGGAAAATCACAGAATCACTGAGTGGTTTGGGTTGGAAGGGACGTTAAAGGCATCCAGTTCCACCCCCTTCCACTATTCCAGGCTGCTCCAACCTGGCCTTGGACACTCCCAGGGATGGGGCAGCCCCAGCTTTTCTGGGCAACCTGTGCCAGGGCCTCCCCACCCTCCCAGGGAAGGATTTATTCCTAACACCAAATGTAAATCTCTCCTCTTTCAGCTTAAAACTGCTCCCCCTTGTCCTATCTCTGTCTGCCTGTGTGAAAAGTCGCTCTGCCTCTTTTTTATATCAACCAGTGAGTGATGAATCACAGCAATGGATGTGTGCCATGCCATTACTGTCCAATTCACTTCCTCCTGGTGTAAACCCACCCCTGGGATCAGCTGAGTGAAGCTGCTCTGGCACCAAAGAAGCTGCTGGGCCACCTCAGTGCAGTGGGTAAATCAGTGAACTTGTTTGTGGGGTTGTTTCCAGCATCTCCTTCTTAAGGGAAAACTTTTCTCCAGATGTCCTGGAGAGAACACAAGCACTGTTTGATGGCCACTCATCAGAAATCCAGGCAGGAGCCAGCCAGGCCATCTGGGCACGTGTTGAGTGTGGGTTTTTCCTCTGTGTCTCTCCCCTCTTCATGAGCAGAGATAATTATTTCTGGGCTTCGTGGCTCTGAAGTGAACATCCCTGGTACGAGCTCTGCCTCTTATCACGAGGCAGCTGCAAAATTGCCTTCAAATTGTTTTACAATTGGGTTTCTGCTTGTGAACCTCTTGATTGAGCGAGGCAAAACCAAGGTGAGACGAGCATTTGGGAGAGAGGGAGAAGAGAGGAGGCCATAGAGGCTGAGATTTGGGAGACAGAAGAGGTGAAAAGGGGGGGTGAAATAGGCTGTTTTCAGCAGGAGCTCTGGGGTCACAGCAGAAGGGATGGGTTCCTTGGCCTTTCAGAGTGAGAAGAAGCCTCTGTGATGTTCACACAGGGTTTTTTTTTTTGCTGCCCTGCTGTGTCTGTGCAGGGCCTGGCACGTGGATGTGAAGCACTGCAGGAGGGATGAAGTTCTTTGTGCCCATAACACCAGCCCACACTTCATGGCTAGATGATTCTGGTTTTTGAGGGACAGACCCAGCATCCATTTAAGCCTTTTCGGTAGCAAAAGTGGAGTCAGAGCCACCGTGGAAACGAGTGTGGAAGGCACCAAGAAATGAAACCCTCCAGGTGAAATTGTGTCCTCTGAGAAGTGAAAAGTAATTTTTCTACTGACTGCGCCTGACCACAGCTCTGCTCTCCCCCATCAGCTGCCAGCCCACAGTTAACTCTGCTGCCAAGGTATTTCCTTGCAGTGCAATAAAAATAAAATACTCTCTGATCTAACAGTTCTGATAGCAGTGACTTTGTTTAAGCAACTTTATAATGAGTCCTAGCTCTTCTCCCAATAGATGCCTTTGCTTTAATATCCTAGAGTAGCAATGGGCTACAATAAATCAGCTTTTACAAACTCATAAACACATAGAAGGGAATGTAAACCAATTTCTGATCTAGTTGAGGTGCACTGAGATTTCACAGAGTGGCATGAAGCTTGAGTGGATTCTGAAATTGCTCTTGAGCCTGTGAATTCATCTCTCTCCTTTCTCTCCTCTGCCAGCAGAGATGTTGTTCTTAACTCCTTGCAGGCTGCCCCTGCAGTCACACTTTGTTTTGGGTCTGTGTGCACTGGGTCTGGTGTAGGTGTGTGCAGGTAAACCCACAGGCTAAGAGGTGGCAGGGTGGTGTCAGGTGTTGTCACAGTTGCTTGGGGGGAAATTACTGGAAAATTGGGAAAACTGGAATTATTGCCAAAATCAGTTTGTGTTGCCCAGGGCGCTCCCACACTCAGGAGAGCCATTATATCCACACCTCTCCTTGTGGAATTGTCCCATTCCCAGGGAGCTGGGGTGGGGTCCAGCTCAGTGGATTGCTGGGTGTCTACAGAAGCACCTGTGACAAATTAATGGCACAGAAAAGGCACAGTTTTGCCCTGGCTCTGCTGAACAAATTCTCCTCTTGCTGTCATCTTGATGCTCCAGCACCACTTTGCCCTTCCCTTCCCCTCATCCCCTCTCCTTCCCTGCCCGTGGTTTGTGGCAGGAAGCACCAACAAGTTCTCTGTGTTTGGAGCCCATTCCCCTGATCGTGAGTGAAGGATGGAATGTGATTTTCTCGGGCAGATTGATGCCCTGAGTCCCAGGAACACCACTGGTGGAGCCTGCAGATAATCCCATCACACACGGGCAGTGCTGCAGGTTCCCAAGCCCTGCAGGGTCTGCTGGGAAAACAAGATCCATCCTCATCATCCTCCCCATCTTCAACAAGTGCCCATCCACTGTGTAATTAACCCAGTTAGCAGAGACACTGATGCATGCTAACTCCATGAAACCAGCTTATTATCTGCACTGCTAATTAGCCATGGGAAAACAGGCACGGGGTTTATGAATATCCTCTTAAGAAGGGGGAGGAGGAAATGAAAACCTGTTGAAACCAAATTTTTTTTTTCCCTTGTTATTCCTTTAATTTTTAAAGAGAGATGAAAGCAGAAACAAATTGAAAGTGCCCATGTCAAGGGGAGATTAATTTGGCAGACTCAGGCAGAGCACAGGCAGGGAGCAGGATGGAGGGGGAGGGTGGTTTTGGGGAGATGGGGTTCACCATCAATTCCAGCACATTTTTGGGTCACTGTGACCTTTCTGCTTGCATGGTCACACCGATCAATGCTCCTGCTGAGTGAGTTGCCTCACCTGACAGTAAAGGGGATGGAGGCAGCCCTGAGCAGGGTCTGGGGAAAACAGCAGCAGGAATGTAGCCTCTGGAATGTGCACCCAGCCCTGGCTCACCGGGCAGAGCCCGTGGCACTCAGAGGAAGCTCTGGAAGTGCTGGAGTTTGCTGCTGCATTTTAGTATTCAGAGAAGGGCCCAGTTCGCTGATTGTGCTGATGGGATGTGAAAGGCAGGATGGGGTTTTATTGCAGAGCAGTTGACCTTGCTCCAGAGATGTTATGGATACACAGGTGCCATCCAGCATTTCAAAACACTGGGGTCATTATGCGAATCTGTCTGCTAAGAGGAGCAATTAAGACTTTGGAGAATTAGGGTTTGCTTTAAAAAATTAAAAAAAAACCAAAACCAAGCTGCACATACAGGTGGGAGGATGGGGGAAGTTCCTTCCCTGTCTCAGGTGGTGGAATTGCTCTGGAGGGACACAGGGATACTTTGTGCTGCCACTGAGGGTCCAGGCAGTGACCCTCCTGTGCAGGAGTGGTGTATCCCCAGCACAACCCAGGGCTGCTGAAGGGGCTCTGATGTGGCAGAAACCACGTGTTTCTGCTGGAAAAGTGTTTAATGATAAAACCTGGCTCATGCTGGGTTTTTGCCTGGCAGAAGTGTATCCCTTTAAACTCTTAGCAGCAGCGCTGAATAAATGCAAACAAGAGGCTCAGAATGACCACCCTGGAGTCCTCACCAGGGCCCTGCTCCCACCTGCCTCTGGCAAGGAGGTGTGAGGCTTATCTCAAGGGCTGTGCAAAATCACAAGACCACTGAGGTTGGAAAAGACCTCCAAGATCACTGAGTCTCACCTCTGACCCATCCTCACCTTGTCCCCCAGCCCAGGGCACTGAGTGCCACGTCCAGTCCTTCCTCAGACACCTCCAGGGATGGGCACTCCACCACCTCCCTGGGCAGCCCCTTGCAATGCCTGAAAACCCTTTCCAGGAAGAAATTCCTCCTGATGTCCAACCTGACCCTCCCCTGGCAGAACCTGAGGCCATTCCCCTCAATCAGGCACAGGGTGTGACTCCTGGGGATGGTCCCGTGCAGGACGACGAGTGGGACTCGATGATCCTTGAGGGTCCCTTCCAATTCAGCACACTCTGTGATGGTGTGATTGAGGTTAGAGGATATTTAGGCCTTGTTTAGGACAGTCAAGGCGAGGCAGGGCGGGCAGGGAAGGTTTCTGTGCTCGCTACTGAGCCGTAATTATGCTCAGAGCCTGTGTCAGCGATTACACTTGTTCCGCTTGTACAGCACGGGGCTGGTGGCTTGTTTAACAATGCACAGCACATTGTTCCCTCTCCAGCCCTCAGCACCACCAAATTGATATTGCTTTTCCACGGGCACGGAGATAAGGCCTGTGTTTAGAGCACTGTCAGGGCCACGATACCATCGCCGCACGGGGAAATTAAAACCCCTCCGCCATCCTCGGCACGGCGCTGGGCAGCAGAGAAATTCCCAGCTGGAATTATAAACAGGAGGGGCAAGGGACACTCTGAGGCTGTGGAAGAGGGAGGAATTCCTTCCACACAGTTTGGGAGCCAGGAAAAAAAATGCTGGACCCGCAACCGGATCTCACATCAGGGATGCTGAAGTCGCACCCGACGTTCATCCCGTAAATTTAGGCTGAGCCTTCAGAGTAACTGATGTTTTTTTCCTTTCCTTTCCATGCCAGCTCCCCAAAATACTTCAGCTGGGACGCAGGGAAGCGTGTGTTTGTGTGGCAGAGGGTGGGAATCTGTCCCGTGGTGCATTTGGGAATGAGGGGAGATTAAGAGAGAACTGGAAGGAGAACGGTGAGCGTGAGATTGCTCTGACAGGCAGACACAGCGGCAATTTTTACCCCCCCCGGAGATGTATTTTTTTTGTCCTTCACTGAAAAGTGCTGATTTGTTGCAGCAGAACTATTCAAGATTTGGAAGCATTCAAGAGGAATTTTCGAGGCTGGAAAAACACAGTTTGAAATTATCAAGGCACCCCAGTCTCCTACAATCAGGGCACAAAGTCCGGGAGAGTCTGAGCTGAAATTCACCCTTTCACTTGAAGTTTAAACTTGAATGCTTTAAAATACCCTAAAGCTTAAAATCAAAATGGAACAATCTAAAGTTATTGGACTAAAGGAGTGACCCAATCTAAACTGTATTTCTACTGGTCATCTGGGGGAAAATTGGCAACCCTTTGGCTTTTTGCTTCAATTTGAGACCGATTTCTGTCAGTCACAAAAAAATGGTTTTCTACCCCATACTTTTTTCTCTCTGTTTGGTGGAACATGGGCCCCCTGAGGGGCATGTTTACAGCACCCAGCTGTGTGGGACCCTGTGATCTCTGTGCCCAGAATCTCTCAGAGGAGTTTATCTCACTATGCCAGCCATGCCAGGCTGGACAGCAACTCTGCTGCTGGGTGCTGTTCACCCAAAAGGGGAGAAATAACCATTTTCTCCATCTCACCCCCAGAATACAAATGTTCTCTTGTTTCTCCTCTACTGAATTGTCACCTCTAGCAAGCAGGATGCTTTCCCCCAGGCTGGAGGAGCTCTGAGAGGGGAGATGAAGCTCCAGCATGGGAAGGGGGGATGCTCTGTCCTGTCTGGCTGCAGGGGCTGTGTCAGGGCCCAGGGGCAGCTCTGCCTTCCCCTCCTCAATCCAACCTGGGGAAGCCAAGCAGTCCTCCCGAGTCTCTCTGCCTTGTGCCAGTAACCACCCTCTGGAGCTTTCCCATTTCCACGGATTTACTGGCTCAATGCTTTGTTAGGATGATAAAAGCCAGTTAATTATCCTTTATGAGATTCTGCCTCCCCACCTGCCTTCTTCTCCCCCAAAACACCCCTCCCCCTCCACCCCACCCCAGCCCCCCCATGGCCATATATATTTATCTTTTGTTCATTCCCTTGATTTGGAGCTGAATAAATTGGGAGAGCTGGAGTGATTCATGTACTGTTGGATTGCATATCGACCTGGCACACTTTCCTCCTCAGAGCCCCCATCAGTCATGGGGATCAATGGTTCCTCCTGGCTGGGCACCCCTTGGTTGTGGAGCCAAGGGAGGGGCTGCAGGCTGGGGGTGCAGGTCAGTAGGTTTTCCACCTGCACTTTGAAGATTGCTGGGGGTCAGCAGATTGTGTCTAAGGAGCTGCAAGAGGAAAACTCAGAAAAGCCAGGCTGCTGTCAGCAGGCTTAACTGAGGTCTTCAGGGGTCAGGAAAACTATTCCTGCATGAGAAACATAACAGGATCAGAAATAATAATAATAAAAAAAAAGACTCAGAGCTCAGTATGTGACTGAGGCAAAATACTTGAACACAAGGATAATGCAGGAGGGCCTTTCGGGCTGTTTAATTTTAAGTGGTTTATATTTCTTGCAGGCTGGGTTCTCCTCAAGAGGCTCAGGTTTTTTGTCCCATGCCAGAGCTCTTTCCAAGCCAGGCAACATAGCTCTGAGCTACTCCTGAAAACAGCAGGTCTGCTGGAAGAGCATTCCTGCTGTCCTGATTGTGCCCTGAGAGAGGGACCAGCTGCCCCTCAGGCTCTTCCAGCTGTGCCATGGCTATTTCAGGAGCAGAATCACAGGATGTTCTGAGCTGGAAGGGACCCACAGGGATCATGGAGCCCAACCCTGAAGTGCCTGGCCCATACAGGGACCAAAGCCACAGCCTTGGCTTTGTCAGCACCAGGCTCTAACCAAGCAGGAACAACTCACCCCAGCTCCAAAGCAGTTCCACGGTCCAGTTCCATCACCATTTTGCTCTGCCTCCCTCATTTTGGATAGATTTCTCCATCCCCATCTGCATCCTCACCTGATGCATCCCTGCAGACGTTTGGCTCTCTGCTCTCTCCAGCAGTGGCTGCTTTTCAGGGAAGCTGCTCAAGGATGTAAATATGCCAGTGTTGTATAAAGTCTCAGCAGCTTTTTTACCCTCCCTTCTTTTGTGCATGATTCACAATTTTGTCATTCAGGAGAACTCATGTCGGTGAAATATGTCTCTCCTCTGTGATATTTCGCCAAGCTGAGGGTTTTCCCTGCTGAAAATATCTGAAAATGCAAGTGTTAGAGGTTTTGGTAGAGATCTGCCTTCATGATGCTCACCATTTGGAACTGATCCAAGATTTCCTTCATGGCCACATGATCTTTCACATAGGCTAGATTTGAAAACAAACTCACATTTTCTCTGCCAAAAAGGGAGGAATCCTTTCATGAAAACAGGATGAGTTCCAGCTCAGCAATGATCCATGCAAACACAAAAATATAGGGTGCCATCTTTCATAAATCCTAGGCATTAAAAGATCAGCTAACAGAAAATGGCAGGATTGCTTTGAAACCCACATCATTTGTGCTGCTGGATGGGAAAACATGGACACATGAAATAAAACCCAGCAGGACACAACTGCTAATCACTAGAGAAACAGTCCTTCCCTAAATTTTGTGTGTCTCTCATGTGTGTCCCTGCCTCTCACTCTCTCCTGGCTCATGAGCTGTTGGTGCAGAGGAACCAGCTCAAGGTTTGGCCCAGAACCACAGGAGCTGGGAAGAGGAGACAAAATCCAGCCTTCTGCTTCAGATCTCTTCGTGGTCCCATGCTCCTTGTCAGCATCACCAGAGTCTGCCCCTCCTGAGTGTCCCAGCTGCAGGGACAGATGTCTGTAGAGGGAAAGAAGGAGCAAGGCAGGATGGGACCCAGGAGCTTGGGGAAGGGGTCCTGCTCTTCACACCTCCAGGCTGTTTAATCCCTGCTGTGAGAGGACCAGGCTGGTGGGGAATGCTCTTACCCAAGTCTGTGGCTTGGAACTAGATGGTCTTTAAGATCCTTTCCAACCCTAACCCTCCTGTGAGTGTCTGATCTGCAGGGCTGGCAGTGAAATCGCCCGCACTGGATTTACAGAGCTCTCCGTGCTGGTTCGTGTGTGACAGGAGCCAACTCGGGCTCCTGCCGAGGCTTTGCTTTGCTCAAGAAGCCCAGCTGCCAGCTCCCTGCCTGCTGCAGCCCTGGGCTATCACAAGAGGCAGGGTGCCTTGGGAAAGACATCCCTTTTCTTGAAATGTGGGGGGGGTTGCAGTGGTTGGGAGGGGAAGCAGCTTGTTACGTGATGCTGTGCACTGATGCTCACCCCTCATGCCCTGCAGGCTGGGGACCATTTCCTCATTGGAATAATACTCCTTTTCTGCTCAGGGAGGAGCTCTGACCCTTCAGTGGTGCCATCTCCCCTGGTCCTGCTCAGGGCATCCATCTCCCGACTTCACTTCAGAGCCCTGCCCGTAAATACCCACTTTTACAGCTGCAGCCACACCCTGAGGGGCTATGTGGCCTAATGGTTCCATCCATTTGCTTTTCTAATAGTCATATTAGTGAGATGGTGAGTGCTCAGAGTCACAGATAAATCCTGGTGCTGTAAACCCCCTCTGCATTTCACGCCACAGAGCCCTTTTCACTTGAGTCACTCCTGTGGCACAAAGCTCCTGCCTCGCTCAGGGTATGGATCACCATCCTCCAGGGCCCCACACAGATTCCTGAGAGACAAGGCTGCTGCTTTCATCTGCAGGGAAAGTTTTCCCCCCACTGTTTCCTCTCTCACACACACACTTTATTACAGTGCACAGCAAAGTGTCTCTTAATTTCTCGCTCAGTTTTTTGTCTGTTGGAAGGGGAAGGGAGGAAAGAAAGAGGGAAAGGAGAAGGATAGAAGGAAAGAAGAAAGGAAAGAAAAGAAGGAAGGAAAGGAAGGAAGGAAGAGAAATACAATGTTGATGTTTATGAATGTTGATATTTAATTTTTTAGCAGTAAGGGACTGCAGACTGATGGTTTGAGCTGTGGTGGGAGGGGAGGAGAAAAGCAGGCACTTGGATTTGTTGGGAGAAGCTGCATCAGCCCTTGGTGCCTTTGATTACACCTCTACAGGCACTGGGTCTGGATAAAACACCTTCCCTTTTGCCATGATCTCATTTACCAACTACTTAACCTTCTCTGGCGACAATAACTTGGGAGAGATGAGAGCAGGGGGATAAAGAAGTAAGGTTACATATTTACCAGGCTGTCAATATTTATGAGGACTACGAACCAGATTAATTTCCCTGCACCATTTCACCTGCAACGCTTTCCTTCCATATTTATGTAGGGGGAAAATAAACAAGAAAACAAAAGGCAATCCAAATATCTGTTGTTTGGACAGGACAAAAGAGTTTTCCTGTGCCCTTTTTTTTGGTCAGTGGGATCGTTTTCCAAGCTTCAAGCCAGGGGATGGCTGCTCCCTGTGGTTCTGCAGCATCTCCTCTGGCAGCTTGGGAATCACCAGCTCTGTGTTGCTGCCTGGGTGTAGGAATTGGTGGTTTTCCTGGATTTTAGGATGCAGGGAGTGGAGCCTTGGGGAACAAGAGCTACAGGTCAGGAATGGGTGGGAAAGGGCCCCTCTCAGAGTCACAGAAAGGCAAAAAGTGAGAGCCCCACTGTGGAGACAGGCAGTGCTCTGCTCCATCCATTCACCTGCACTTCTCCATCCCAATCCCAGGTGACTGCAGGTTTGTTATTCACAAATCCACTCCCAATCCCCCAGGGAAACGTTTCCGTATTGTCTCCAGGAGAAACACAGTCAGGTCTGTTTATGAAAATAGTTATTGGTATAAATTAACATTTAAAACCCCCTACAGTTTACATTTCCATTTATAAAATCTCCTGTTAGGATTATTTGATAATGCAAATTCCCATCTACTGCCTTAATAGACCCTTCAGTGCTGGGATGGGTTTTGATTTCAATTGCTTTTTCTTTTTTTTTTTTTTCTTTTTTTCTAGTAATGGGATCTGCCTTATATGTGACAGATTTGTCAGTAGAATTTTAACAAATAATATTAAATGAACTTTAAATGCCATTTGTATCATCAGTTTTTAATTTCAAAAGTGTCATCCTCTTGCATTTGGGGAATATGGAAATGAACAGTTCACCTAGTAAATTTTGTGGCAGCCCAACGTGTCTAGAATACTTTCTGCTGATATTTCTGTTTATTTAATCCTTGCAATATAAGGGAAAGATTAGCTGCTTGTATTTTGTGTATTTGTTTTATAATGACTTGGGTGGGGTTTTTTTTCATTAATGAAATGATTTAGAGTGATGCAAAACAAGGTCCAAATTGCATTGGAAGTTGACTATGAAATAAACAATTGGGGGGGGAAAACATCCAGATTAAAGATAGAGAAGGATAGTTCTGTGATAAGAGTCTTTAAACCCCTGTATTCATCTGGCTTTACAACGAGATCCAGAGAAAAGAGATGTTACACCTGAGGTGGAAGAAGGGAGTTAATTTGGGTACCCAGACTCTGTTCCATTGGAGAGCTTTAAATTCTGGCAAACCACAGCTCCTCCTCGAGGAAGAGCAGTTCTCACGTGGTCAGTGCTTTACTTGCTTTTTAAAGCGTTTAAGGGTCTCAAGAAGGAGCTGCAGAGGTTGAAACCACATTTTTGGGGAAGCTTGCTCGGAATTGCTAACAGTGCTTGCAGGGAATGGAAAGGAAGGCGTTTCCAAGTGACAGGAATGGCACAGGACTTCCAGGGATGGGGCAGCCACAGCTTCTCTGGGAGGAATTTATCCCATATATCCCACCTGAATTTCCCCTCCTGAGTGACCCGCTCTGAACTCGCCAGGTTTTGAGCAGGAGGTTTTGCTGGGACCTCCAGGGGGTCCCTTCCCACCTGAACTCTCCCCTCAGCACAGGTCCTAAGCCCTCCCTGGGATGAAGAGTGCTGGTGGGTGCCACACCAAGGTTGCTAAAGCCTCTGCAGGGGAAAGACTTGCAAAAATACACATTTATTTATTTTTTTTTGGGCTCACTGGTTATTTTCTGTTGTTGTTTACCTCGAAAGAACTGGAGGGTTTATTCGAGTACAAACACCGTGGTGGGATGAATTACACTTGTCTGTGGTGTTTTCCCGCCCCAGCACGGGTTCCTAACGGGGGTGGCATTCCCTGGAGGATTAGCTGACTCCTGTAAGCAGCTTTTGATGTACCGTAGCACACAGTTCTGGGGAGGGGGGAGGGAGGGTGGGGGAGCTGTGATTGCGGGAAGCACCAGCTCTGCACTGAGCTCATTCATTCTGAGCAGAGCTCAGGGCTTGGGGAGCGACACTGATAATAAGTAAGCAAAATGTTCTGCTTAATCACAGCCCGTGTGTGCTCCTGAGAGAGAGGGAGCCGGCAGGATTCCACCCCACACCCGTTATGGAACATCCAGAGCCAGAAAACTGAGGTGGGATCCACCCAGCCTGAAGAGGATGAGGGGAGGACTTTCCCTGAGCAGGCACAAGAACTGCCTGAAAATATAGGTAATTTTTAAAGAGAACATCTCCTGTTAGCACAAAATACCCTCTCCCAGCCCCTTGACCCTAAGTGACTCAGCTGAGCCCTCTGTGGTACCTGCTGTCACCTGTCAGGAGAAATTGCCACTGGAAGAACGCTCTGAGAGGCAATAATTTGGATTATTTATCTAGAGAGATCCCCCACTCTCACATATCAGGCAGAATAGCACTCAGAAGAGTCCTATGGGTTTCAAGCAGAAGCTCTGGATAAAATACTGTTTGTGGTGCAGAGTCAAGTGTGTCACAGCAGAATTGCTGGCAAAGTGGCAGGGCCAGCTTAGCAGGGCTGTATTTCTCTCAGTGCTGTCTTCAGCTCTCCCAAACCAGTGGCCTCCCAGAAAAGAGTCGATTCCCTTCCTTGCTCGGTCCTCCCTTCCCCTCCCTGGCTCCTGCTCCCACATCCTGCCACTTCCACCTGCATTCCTTTGTCTCTCCTTCTCCCTGCACCTCCTTCCTCGTGTGTTTTGTCTTTAAGCTGCCTGTGGTGGCAGCAGTTGGGTTGTGGGAGCCTCCAATTTCCTATTCAGTTCATCACGGAGCAGTAATTTCCTTCACTCCCATAATTAGGGGGATTTTAAGCAAACTACCCCGTGGCTGATTACAGCCGGATTCAGTCGGGGTTGCTTTGATCGCCGACGGACGGAGATGCTGTTCGAGTGTCTGGGCTGTGAGCTCTGCCTGAAGAACCTGCCAGCTGCTTCCTTCCTGGCTTCCCCTCTCCCCCTCTGTCCCCTCAGCCCCCATCACCCCTCCCTGACAACTCCGAGGTTTTGTCTTTCTGCTGCTCCTTCAGCCCAGGTGGAAACAAAAGCCCCTTCCCAAAGACGAAGCTCTGCTCAAATCAGGAGGTTTTCCCAGTTGAGAGGCAGCAGGACCTGGCTGCCAGGAAAGCAGAGGCAGGGAATTCAATTTCCAGGTGTGTGCCTCGGTTGGTTTCCTCATCTTTGAAGTGGTGGGATGAGGGATGGGGCATTAATTTGTTCTGCTCTGTAAAGGCTCTCATGGACAGTGTTTCCTGCAGTCTGCAAATTGGTTTGGGAAGCTCTGTGATAGAATTATAAAATGGTTTGGGTTGGAAGGGATCTTAAAACCCATCTTGTTCCGCTCCCTGCCATGGGCAGGGACACCTTCCATGAGCCCAGGTTGCTCCAACCTGGCCTTGGATACTCCCAGGGATGGTGCAGCCACAGCTTCTCTGGGCAACCCTGTGATATCAAGGTGTCTTTGAAGTGATAATTGGGGTTTTTTTCCCTGGTTTTATCAGCTTTAACACCCAGGAATGAACACAAGACCTTTTGCCATCACCTTTGTGCTTTAGCTATGCTTTAGCTATCTCTCTGATCATCTCTGTTCTGCTCCAGGGCTGGGAATTCATCCAGGAGAAAAGGCCCATTGCACCATTTAATCCCTTCCAGCTCCTCAAAGAGGGAAATGCCAGAGCTGGGCTGAAGTGGCTGAGGGTTCCCTGAGCCTCCAGGAATATCTGGAGGGCTGCAGGGAGCGGGGAGGATCCAGGGAGATGAATTTCAGGATGGAAGAAGAGGACAGAGCAGAGGTAAGGGACTCAGGTAAGGTAGTCCAGCTCAAACACAGATTGTGGCAGGAGGTGTCCCACAGCCCTTCCCAGCACAGGGAAAGGGCAGGATTTACCTGTCCTCAGTGGGAGATCACACCTAGTGCCTTCCTGCTCCCAAATGTGAGCATGATGGGCTGTCAGCTCTGGTGTATTAATAGACTATTAATGCTTCCAAGTTCCCTGAGCCACGTGTATGGGTTTTCGATAGGTTAATTAGGCCATATTTCAGGATAATTACAGCTGTATATTTCTACACTAATTAAGTGGCTTTAAAACATACCCACAATGTGGCTCAGTGAATCATAATTAAACTTCCTCTGCCTCCTGCTATACACTATGGAACTAATACCCATAAAAGACCCAAACGTTGCTCCTTGCCAGCAGCAAATTGGAGCTCATGGAAAAAAAAAAAAATCTTATGGAATGTATATTTTTTTTTTTTTAAATAGAATCATGTACAGATTAATTCAAAATGAATATTACATGAGTCATCAAAATGCTCCATCTTCCTTCTCTTTATTTATGTGAGCTGTCACCTGGAGGAGCTCTGGGGTGAGGGGAGGGTGACTCATTCACGCAACAGGGATGGGCTTTGCTTTCCCCTCCCTCTGGGCTGGGAAGCTTTGAGGTCCACTGGAAAGTTGGTGTTGGAATCTGCACTTCTTCCACTTCTGTAAAGTCCTGGCTGCTGAGGGAAAGGAGGTGGATCCTGGCTGTCACTGCCCTGTTTAGCTGGAGGACTGAAGTTCCCTCCTCCTTTTTCCTCTGCTCTTTCCCACCACAGACATCAGATGCCTTTTCAGCCCCCACTGGTGTTAGACAAAAATACCAGTCCCTTGTCTTTCAGTTCTATCATTCCCTAAACCATCCCAGTAATCTCTGTACTCTTTTCCTGTGTCCTTCTCAAGATGATCCTCCCCTTTCCCTGTGCCTCGACTCCAGGTATGATCACACCTCTGGTCTCCTGCTACTGAGCTATTCCAGTCTTTTCCCTGGCTGGTTGTAGTTCTGACACTTGGCTGAGGGCTCCCAAACTTTCCTACAACAAAAATAATAACCATACCTTTCTCCTTTCCATCAGATTTTGCCATTTCCAGTGGAATTTTTTGCCTGAGCAGATTTAAACTTTCATTTATTTTCACTCCCCTCCGCCCCTTTCTGGATTTGTGAATGTTGTCCAGCATTTAAAAGGGCTTGAAAAACTGGGATTATGCAAAGGGAAATGTCTTGACAGGCAGATTTCAGACAATATCTGTTGGCTTTTTTCAACTGATTTACTCTGGTTGTGTCTACAAGGCTTTGATGTGAGCTTGCAGCAAGCATTCTAGTGGAGGAATTAATAATTAGACGGTGCAGGGCTGGGTGCTCCAGAAATAAAACAGTGCAGATAGACAGATAGATAGATCAGCCTGACTGGGAGAAGTGAATTTTGAGCAATGTTATAACATATTAATGGAAATCCAGAGTGATATTCTTATTCACCCTCATTGCAGGGGTTGAGTTCAGCTACTCAGGAGCCAGCCCAGAGCCGTGTGAGCAGCATAGCCAACACAAAACAGCTCTCATTTCCAGGCTGGAATTTCCCCAGCTAATTCCTGATGCACAGCAAAGCGAATTCAAAACTTCCACTCGGACCAGGGTTTCACACCCAGGGTCCCTCTGCCACTTCTGTGAGTGACCTCACCTAATGAATTGGCTCTGGGAGAGACATCTCCATGCAGAGAGAGCTCCCAGGCAGGACTGGAAGCCGAATTTGGAGGGTTATTGATGAATTATTCAGCCATCTCTGCCCGTAAGGCTGACATGTGAGCAGGAGCTTAATGCCCTGAGGCACCACATTCATTGTGGGAGGACAGATCCTGGAGTGCTGGTTTATAATCAACGTATTGTGCAAAAGCCTCTAGTGAAAATCAATTTTCTGGAGGTCTCAGGCCTTAATCCCGAGTGTTCTGCTGTTTGGGAACAAAAAATTAAGTTCTGGGTGGGGGTCAATCTCCATCAAAAGCTCTTATGGAGCCAGGGAGGCAGGAAAGCTGCTTGGTTCATCACTTATTTATTTGCAAGGAATGGGAAAATGCAACAGGACAAGTCAGGTGAAGTATAAGGGAAAGCTTTCCAAGGAGGGGAGTGAGGAACAAGTTATCCAGGAGAGCCATGGAATCTCCCCCCTCAGAGGCTCAGAGGGATGGGTTTGCCAGGATCTGTGGATCTGTGAAAGGCAGAGGGGTGCAGTGTTCCCCTGAGACCCCTCCTAACTGTGCATGCCCAAGGCAGAAAGGAAGAAAATTAAATTACAGGTGAGCTGAGACAGGGCCCAGCTGTGATGAAGATGTTTCAGCAACATCCCTGAGTGTGGGAGACATTATCCTTGGCAACATGCAGATTTCCCAGGATGGATGAAAGCTGCTTTAATTCAAGCCACAGACAGCTTGTCCTGCCACAACCAAGGTGACTTTCTTTTGAAAAGGTCTGTAAGCAGCAAGGGAAGAAAAAGAGGGAGTTCAGCAGATCTTGGAAGGCCTCCCCCTCTCTTCTGTCCTTGGAGTCCAAGTTTGCAGGTCCAGCAACAGCTTAAGGGGCTACTTCACCTCTCAGCCAAATGTAAATCTGCCCCTAAACCTTCCCCAAAACCTCCAGGAGTTACAATAGCAGTGCCTTTTAAAAACCCCGCTGAATATGGGTCACTTTTAGGCATGAAAATGGAGATTTTTGAAGCTGTTTGAGGGTGCCCTGTTCCAGTTCCGAAGGCAGGGACTCCACCTTCCCCTCTGCCTGCACACCCAGGCCCTGGGCAGGGCTTCCCACATCCCAGCTAATTCCTGATGCGATTCCCAACCCATCTCTCATGTTGCATTGCCCAGGGGACCCTTTTTCTGCCTCTGGAGGGAACGAGGGGCTGTACAAAGTGGTCCCCACTGTCACGAGTGGCTCTGCTGTGCTGCTGCTGACTTGGACGTGGCAGGGAAAATATCCCAGTGTGTTTGTGGCTGAGCTGGAGGGCAGAGCAGGACAGGGGGATCAGCATCTGCAGCTGGGATGGATGAAGGGGGGGTGCCCTGGCAGAGGCAAGGCTGGATACGCTTCCACAGGCGGCGCTTCCAGTGGGAAGGAGCTGGATTTTGCTGCAGTAACTCCATCCCTGAGTGCAAACACAGGAGGGTCGACTCTGAATACCGATGGGCTCCGTGGCTGGGCGGGCAGAGGGAGGAAACACCGGTCCCACCTTCTCCTGCAGCTGGACAGCACAGCCAGCACAGTCCCCACGGGACACCAGGGTCACTGGCCGTGACTTCCAGCCAAATTCTGGCTCAGGGGGTGTGAGCAGGTGTTGGGGAGCTGGTTTTGAGGACTGAAGGAATGCTGCCACGGGGCAGGGTGAAGGAGGACTCCCATTCTAGGGGCCTCATGTTGAAGCAGGGGGGTGGTGCTGAGGGTGCAGTGGCCCTTTGGGGTGCGACAGGCAGAGATTCCCTCTGAGAATCTGGGATACAATGGGTTGCATCCTTATGGAGCCAGTACACAAGAGCTCTTCAGGATGCAGGTGAGCTCACTGGATGGAAATCAAGTGTGTCCAAGGCAGGAGAGAGTTCTGACAGCTGCAGCTGCTTCCAGAGACACCCCTTCCTGGCAGGAAACCCCTTGGAGTTGGACAGCATGGGACAGTGGCTTGGCTTCCACCTCCTCCTGCTGAAAGGGGGCAGGATCCCACCCCTCCAAAAAAAAGCCACATCCATTTGTGTTTGTCTTGCCAACAGAGCTGCTAACAGATCAAAGGCGAGGATTTGTCCTAGAAGAAACGCTCTCACCTCGAGCAGTTTTAATAAACCAATAATCAAATAAGGAACCGACTACAATAAATTAACATCTTTCACCAGGAGCCAGGCAAGACTATCCTTTTATAGCCGTTGTAACCCAGCGAGAAGAGAGAGAGGGAGAGAGGGAGGGGTGAAGAGCAAGCAGCAGAGGGGAAAAGCAGGGGAGGGGGAAAAAAAGGGGGAGAAAAAAAGCGCATTTAACCCCGGTTGTTAGACATGCGAATCCCGAGTCTAATTTCCAGCGGCCTTACAGCGTGTGTGAGAGCTGATAAGGCCCGTGTGAAATTGCCAGCTCAGGACGAGGCGTCGATCTGCCACAAACCATTTCTTTATTGCGCAGATAAAGGAGCGGGGCCGGCTGAGCATGACTGGGAGATTAAACTCGGCGGGGCCGGGCGGGAGAGGGGAAGAAAGGCACACATTCCCTATTAGGAGCACTATTAGTTAATGAGCAAGGGCGTGTGATCACACGGGTTTTTCACACGCGCAGCCACGCCCAGCCTTGGGTCCTGTGTGAGTGGAGCAGGGAGGTGGGATGGGAGGTGTGAGAAGCAGGTAAAACAGGGAGCAGTCCAGGTAAAAAAAAAAACACTTTTCAGGTGAGCTTGTGAGGACAAGGGTGCAGCAGAGCTGGAGGAGAGGGCCATGCAGTGCTGCTGCTGCCTGGTGGAGTGCCCAGCTGAGCGGGGCTTTGGGTGATGACACCTTGGCAGCTTTGCTGGGTGGTGTTCCACTGCCTGGCATGTTCCCTGAGGGTGTTATCCCTGCACTGCCTGGGTTGGATGGGACCCATGGGCAGGGACACCTTCCACCAGCCCAGGCTGCTCCGAGCCCCGTCCAGCCTGCCCTTGGACACTTCCAGGGATGGGGCAGCCACAGCATCTCTGGGCAACCTGTTCCATCTCCTCACAGGGCCTCACAGGGAAGAATTTCTTCCCAATACCTAATCCAAACCTACTCTCTGTCAGTTTGATGCTGCTTTCCATGCATGTCTATCCCTGGTGCAGTCCCCAGCTAAATCACTGGTGATCAGCGGGGTGAGTAGAAAGTGTAGAGATGTACAGCCCTTGGGCTATTCCAGCTATGGATTCCTCCTCTTTCCCTAGCCAGGGAAGGTGCCTGGCAGTGGCCTAACATGGCAGGCAGCAGGACATGCCCTGGCTAATGGAAGCATTCCACTGCTAATGGAAGCAGAGCACTGGGGAGGAGGGAATGAGTGGCCAGAGGGGCTTCGGAACACTTGGACAGGAGCAGGCCAGTTAAATCAGAGCAGATGGTCACATTAGCCCTGCAAAAGAGCAGCAAACTCTCCCTGTTCACCACTGGTTCCCCATCCAGTCTCAGCCTTCCAATTTTCTCTGTGAGGCTCTGACAGCTGCTCCTGGCGTGCAGAGCCGGGGTGAGAGGCAGGGAGCCCTCACCTCCTCTATTCATTACCGGCGAGCACACACTCCCTTTGTCTTCTGAAGCAATTTCATAGCCGGTGCACAAACACCCAGCCATCAAAGGGGCCTTTCAGTGGGCTGGCACCGGGGACAATGGGAAGCAGATACACCTCCATCAACAAAGAGCCGCATTTCCATTTTGATAACAAACGCCGCTGGCTCCCGCTGAACACCCTGCATCTTGTTTTTCCCTCTGTTTTCCCTCTCCTTGCCCGAGCCAGCGCTGAGGATCCGCCAGGCAGGGTGTTGTGTACAATAGCATTTCCCTTCCCTGCCATGCTGACACATCTGATAGGCCTTTCCCTCTGAACAGCAGAGAGAGAAAAGCAGGCCTTGTTTTCCTCCCTTCAGTGTTATCTTCCTCCTTCATGCTCTCATTACAAAGCCACCACGGTGACAGAGCAGCAGAGCTGCCAGAGGAGCCACGGGGTGTTTGTCTGCCTGTGCCCTTCTCCCCAGCTGGGTGTGCACCAGGCAGGACGTGGCTCCCACGGCACTGGAGCGTTCCCAGACTGGCACCAGGGCTGAGTGTGACTCCCCAGGGTTTTTATTTTAGCTGACTGCCTGGATGCAACGAGGGGGCTTCACTGACCCGTGGCTCCCAACCAACTGGCACCTGGCAGACCTCCACGGGCAGGTGCAGGGATGCTGTTCCATTTGGATCTGTGAATGTGGCCCTAGCAAAGACAAGCAGGCCACTGTCACAGTTAGGGGACTCCACCCATTCCTGAATTATTTACCCATTTTACCTCCTCCCTAAACTAATTGCACTGCAGATCTCAGCCATGTTCCAGAAGATGAACAACTCTGGTTCCTCTTGCTTTTGCAAGACTTGGAAGAGCCAGGCACTGAGTTTCCACCCATCTCCCCACCTTGCCCTCTTGCTGCCCTGTGGTTGAGGCGTTTTCCACGCTGCCTGAGCACCTTGTGCCTTGTCTGCACCCATGACAAGTTGTTGGAGGTTGTGTTAGAGAGGGGAATTAGCACCGACAGCCCTCCTGGTTCTCTGCTGATCCCAGGCCCTGCAATATTCATGTCCCCACGGCCACCAGAGGAAATGTGAGCACGTTCCCCTGTGAGCAGCTCCCAGCTGGGGTCTCCTGACAGAGAGAGAGTCAAAGCCAGTGGGGACAGGGGGAGGTGAGCTGGGAGAAATTGTGCTCGGAGCTCTCGGGCTCCAAAGCAGCGCTGCCCCCGATGTTGCCGTGGCTGCCGAGCATCGCAGCTGATCTCAGCCACTGGGGATCCCGGGAAAGGCAGGCGAGGAATGAAGAGCTCCAGCTCCTCGTCCTTAGGGGCAGAGGACTGGCTGAGCACGGCGGGGCTGAGCCTGCTCCCTCCCCGCCGCGGGGAGAGCATCCTGGAATGTGGCTGCGAGGATGCGCTGCACTCACCGCACGCGTCCCTCCCTTTGCTGCTATCCAGTGGCAATCCAGGGAAGGGCTCCAGCGCCGGGAGCTGGCCAGAAGGCTGTTAGTGCCTCTCCTTTGCCCCAGTCTCCTGTAACACAACCAAAGGAGCAGTCGCAACTCCCTCTTGTGATGGTGAACACCACAAGCACTCACTGCTGCTCCTCAGAGATGGAGGGGATTTAGCCCCCAGGGCTTGTTTTTTTAGGGTCATTATTTCATCCACCAACGCTTCTTCCCGTGGCAAAATTTTCAGCCTCAGCAGAAGAGCAGTTTGCTTATCAGGCTCACCCTGAGAGGATGAGCAGCAGTAGCTCCTGGTGACATGGCACGGAGCAGGGACTGGGAGAGGAGCTGGGGTGGGAGATGAGGCTGATTTGGAAGAAAGAAAGAGAGACTGGGTGAAAGAACCTGAGGAAACACTGAGCAGAGTGTGAAGAGGGTAAGGAAACACATAGGAGACCTTTTTTAAAGGTGGGAAGCAATGAAAGAGCGGGGAAGTGATGAAAACAGAAAAGGAAAGGAGCCTTGCATACGAGGGATTGTTCACCGAGATCAAAATGCCAACTAAATTAGAGTATTATAGGTCAGTGAACAGGAATTGCACAATGGACGAGTCTCTAACAAAGGTTAAAACATGGAACAAAGGCAAATAATGACACAATCCAGAGGCAGTGACCATAAACTCCAAACAGAGAGGAGGGCGGCGCCGAGATGATGGGAAAGCAGAAGAAATCGTTGCTTGCAATCAGTGTGCAGCGGGTCAGGTTGAAAATAAAATGTGCTTTCCAGAGCCAGCATCTTAGATGAGAACACAGAGGCAGGTCTGACAAGGTCTTTCAATGAAATTAATACACTTCAAACACTTGGTTGAAACGAGAAGCCAAACATCATCTCAGAGACAGACAGGAACCTGCTTAAAATGTGCAATAGATGAATGTCAGAACGAAGGAAGGAAGCCCTGGTTTCTCTGAGCTGCTCTATACAGATGTCTGGCAGTTTTTCAGTGAAAATCTTTGGTTGGAAAAATCATCATTTAGCTAAATTGGAGCTCTTTGCATTGGAAAGGGCAGCTTTGCTAAACTTCTGGCTTTGAAAGCATTTGCAGGAGGGCATTGAAATGGTTGAAGTGTGCCAGTTCTAGCCTGGTTTTCCAAGGAAATGGAGTTATGGGATCACACCACATGTGACATACATGTGAAAAGGGTTTTCTGTCTCCTCCTCCAGCTCCTGAACCCTTTGACAGGCTCTGTTCAAACTTGACAAAGGGACAGTGGGTCTCAGTGTCATTAAACTACACAGGTTTGGGCAAGAGGGACCTGTGCAGGAAAGATATTGGGAAAGGAGATGGCTTGTGACATGAAACCAGCACCATTTTCAGGGCTGTTCTTGATGAGGGAAGAGCCTTGGGATGAGTGGGACAGGTCAGCCTGGGGACACCCACTCTGCTCTGCTCTGGTCCCTGGGGTCTCACACCCTCCAGCCTGGGCTCAGAGTCCCAGCAATCCTGACTCCCCCACATCTCACACATAAACCATCCCCTGCTCTCCCAGGCAGGCTGTCCTCTAGGTGACTTTTGGGGTTGCCATGGCAGCAAAATTGATAACTCCCATCTAAAAAGGCAATTCAGTGTTACGGAGGATGATCAACAGCATCCATCATGCCCAGACCCCAGAGGTGCTGGGCTGTGTGACCACCACAGCCACTCAGCTGGATTTTTCAGAAGCCCCTGTGGCTCTGTGCTGTTAGTTGGGCCATCCCATGAGGAGAAAGCTGCAGCCCAGCACGTGGAAAGTGAGTGAAAGGCACGCAACGTTCTCCCCTTGCCACGGATGTTTTCCCTCCCCGTAGATAAATCTCGGGAGAGAGTGGCTTTGGCCACGGCTGCTGCTCTTCAGATGCTCTTTGGGGGGATGCTCTGGGTCCTGTGTGCACTGATAGATGCTCCTCCAGCTTCCTATCTTGCTCTGCTGTGAGCCTGAGATAGCAAAGTCCTCGCCAGATTTCTTTAGGATACTCTTTTTAATGCCTCAGATCTGCCTGGCAGCCCATGGGGTTGTATAAATCGAAGGAATGTGGGGGTGCAAAGGATGGAGAGGCAGGGCATGTGGTCTGTGACACAAAACCAGTCTGTTATCTCTCTCTCCAGACTGAGGGAAGAGCTGGAAGTAATTCATCCTGCAGCTGTCCCCAGCAGCTGACTCTGGATCTGAACCTGACAGCTCTCCCTGCACAGGCAGGACCGCAGAGTTTGTCTCCCAGGCTGTTCCTTTTCCTTGGCCCTGCCCACAGATGCTGGATTTTGCATTTGGGAGGCAAAAGTGTGAGCTTCTTGGTCCCTGGAAAGGCCAGGAGAGGAGGCAGACCCTGCACAGTGGCTCAGACTGGGATGGAAAGGAAAGGAGTGAGGAGAGGCACAAGGCAAAGCTGAGAGCACAGCCTGGATGTAAAACCTCCTGGCTGCAAGGAATTCAGGTGACAACAGCATGTGGAAGATGCCATTACTGGTCTAGACATTTCTGGGGTCATCATACCTCAACCTTTTTTTGGCACAATTATGTCCCTGAGAAATAATGTTCAAAGCAAACCCTGCTTCTCTCCCCTCCAAAATTCCAGACAAGGGGATAATGATGAGGTCCAGCTGCTGGTACTACAACACTTAATAAATGCTGACACTTTTACAGAGAGGGCTGTCTAAGTATTTTATCAGTGTTAATATGATCTGCACAGGATTAACGGGGGCCCCCAAAATTGTTCTTTCAGCATGCAAGTAAAGACATATTTTCTCTTGTCTGTTATTTTGGACTGGATTATACCTCTCCTTCCCTTTGATGTTGAGGTGATGCAACAGGGAGGGGATTAGCCCCAGACCTGGGGACCCCCTGTACCCCTCCTAGCAGCCAAAGCAGTTGCTGTGCTGCTGGGCTCTGTTCTCCCTCCAGTTCCCTTTTGACCTGCCTTATTTTTAGCTGCTCCTCAGAGCTCTCTGAGCTGCACATTTCTTCAGTTTTGATTGCAGTGGCTGAGGCAGCAATAGCAAGTGCAATTTTCAAGCAATGTTTCATGGATGGTTTAGAATAAAACCCTGCATTAGCCCGGGCAGGCTCCACCATATCCACGAAGCCACTGCTTATCACACACAGACACTGTGCCCTCTCTTCCCTCCCTGCTCACAGGACTCACACCATCAGCTGCATTGGCCCAGGGCTGCTGTTTCCCACCCTCCTGGTCTTCCTCAGTGCCCTCCAGGGTGATGAAACTGCTTTGTACTTCAGCATCCCTCACCAGCCATGGAGATGGAGGCTCCTCCTCTCCTGTCCGAACCATCCAGTCACCTCTACCACCAGTCACCCTCACCCCCAAATCCTGTGTGCCAGGTGCTGCCTGGAATGTGGAGTCCCTCCAGCCAAGGCCACGAGCTCTAAAACATCATTTCTAGCTCCAAGGATTTTCCCAGCCTGCACCTCAGCCCTCTTTCCTGCCCTCTCCTCACTGCTGAAGAATAAACAACCACCCCACGCCCCAGGATGTTAAAGAAAGGCTCTCCTTCCCTCCCAGGATTGTCCATGCAGATGCTGTCACCTCTCCTCCATTAATCCCATGGCAGCTCTGCCAACTGCTGCTCCACAGCCCCAGCACTGGTAAATCTCTCCCTGGCTCGCAGCTGTTTATTCCCTGGTTGGAGCAGCTGGGATTTGCAGCTCCATAAAAGTCTGTGAGCACCAGCAGGGTGCCCCAGGCACCCTCATGAATAACACCACTCAGTATGGAAATGATCTGTCTGGGGAGGAGAGCAGGCAGAGCCCCTGGGGGAGGCTGCCATTGTTGTCTCCTGGCTGGGGGCACCTCATCTGCCTGGTGTCCCTGTCACCTTCACCATGGGTTGGGATGGAAAAGCTTCACAGGGATGATGGGCAGTGTCTCTGAGGAGTGTCCAGGCCCTTGTGAACACGTGTCAGCGTGCAGAGGGAGGAAATAACCACAGAGCTCAGCCCTCACCTTCATCTCCCACCCACAGCCATGCACAGCCCTGCTGCGTTTCTCTGCCATCCCCTGCCTTTCCCTCCCGCTGCTCCCTACACATCCAGTACAACTGGTGTCATGCTGTTCTCAGTGATTCAGTGAGAAGATATCTGGTAACTACACAATCCCCCCCTCCCCCTTTTCTCCCCACATTTCCCAGAGCCTGGGGAAAAGCTCTGGGAAGAGCAGATTCCATCCCGCTCCTTCCAGCCTGTCCTCTCCTGCCTTCCAACGTGCTGCCATCCCACCCAGCTGACTCCAGCAGCCACGGATTCCCAAGTGGGTGAGCAGGGGAGGATTTAGCCAAGACCTTATAAAAGCTGGACCAAGGTAAGCAGAGAGGTCTGCACCTCATTAAGTGGAGTTAGGAAGTGTGACAGTGAGCTGCAGGCTGCTGGCCAGGGAAAGTCCTGGAACAGCCTTGGAAAGCAGAAGGAGCAGGGGAGAGAAAGGCTTTATATTGAGGAGTGGCAACAAAACACAGATAAACAGCAAGGGCAGCTCTATCCATGGCCTTTAAAAATCTCTGTGAAATTCAGACAGCTGGGAGACCTGTGTGTTCCTCCAGCTTGGTCCCAAAGCTGTGGAGCTGTCCCAGAGGGACACCCTGCACCAGAAGGGTTTCTGCTTCTTCAGGAAACCTTTGCCCCAGGGCTCCCAAAGCCCATTGCAGCACCTCTGCCACCACACCTGCCTTTCCTGGGCACCTCAGATGGGTTGTTCTGTGCAGCCACAGCCCCTGTGTGGCACCAGGTCACACATCCTGGCACCGGCACTGCTGGGTGGGGACCCACCAGCTGGAGAGGGGCCTGGGGCCAGATGGTGGGCAGGGATTAGAGGCATTTGATTTTTCAGAATGCATCAGAAACCTCGATGATCTAATATTGCTCCAGATGTGAAATTCCTTAATCCACAGGGAGGAGATCTTTTTTTTTGGGGGGGGGGAACTGATGGTCCCTGCCAACTCTCTTCCTGGAAAGGAATTCTCCTGCCTGGTAGGGGGGTGGTGGTCTGGGAGTGTATTAAAGAAATGACAGCATATATCTGGCTTACCCCTCTTCACTGGTAAGCCACACAGAGAGCCTTCTTGCCCAGCAGCTCCAACACTCCTCCACGCAGCCATTCAGGCGATGAGACTTTAAAAAATGCCTTTATTACAGGGATTATTGTCATAAGTAGGTTAAACCACCATTGACAATGCCAGCTACCCTGAGGAGGAAAAAAAAAATAGTGACTTGGAGGCTGGTGATTTCAAGCAGCTGCCCACCTCCCCTCCCAACCCCATTCTGACTAATTCAGACCTCAGGCAGATGCCTCTTGGCTATGATCTACAGTGCAAAAAAAAAAAAAAAAGCCTTATAAATAACCACCATTGTTCCAAGATTGCCATCTCTGCCTCATTTTTTTGTTGCCCTCTCCCCGAGGCAGGTTTGGAGGCTTCCATTTGTGCTGAGGAGAGGCAGAGGAGGGCTGCTCACATCTCCTCTCTCTGCTCTGCTCTCCCCGAGCTTTTCTCCCTGTGCAAGTGGCTTTGCTGCAGCAGAGACACAAAACTGTGCCCCCCTTCCTGCTCCTGAAAGGCGAGGAGGGGGCTCAGCTTTGGGCATCTTCCCCCACCTCCCTCCTGCAGAAGTCACCCTGTCGGGTTTATTTATATTGGTTTCACATCTGGATCGGATTTACCTCTTGAACATCCCGAAGTGAAGGAGGATTTTACCATTTGGGGAGGCAGGTGCCTGAGCTGGGTTTGTAAATAAGGACACTCAGCACACAGAGGTTTTTCCTTTGCTCCCATGGACTGCCTGAGGTGCCCCTGAGATTCGTGTTCCCTTGCTGGGACAAAGGTACCTGCGTGTGAGGAGTGAAAGCCCAAACCCAGAGGCTGGGTGTTGAGGGAAGCTGAATGGAAAACTCTGTACCTGAGCAGGGTGACAGGAAATCCCCCTTCCCCACCCTCATCCCAGATTATTTGACTCTGAGAGATTAGGCTGGATCAGGCATTACAGATGGTTTCCCATCTCAGCCAATACACCCACCCCTTCCAAATTAACTTCATCCCTTCTGGCCTGGTGGGTGGGTGGGCTTAACACAGATGGAGACCCCAATCTCCTACTTCCCCCAGGAATCAGGGAGCTGGGAGGGGAAGGATGGAGCACAACAGGCCCCCTCTGTGGGCAACCAGGCTGGATTCCCCACCCTGTGTGAGCACAGCACCGGGATGGCAGAGCAGCTCCTCCATCCTGCCAGGAAAACATCAGTGCCAGGGGGTGTTTTCCAAGAAGCAGAGCAGTTCCCTGGAGCTGCTTTATGGTGGTTCTCAGCCTCAGCAGCTGTTTGCACAGGGAATTGTTTCACGCGATTAGGCAGGTAACAGCACCTCTAAAGCCCCGTGTCAAATATTATTACGCAATAAAATAAAAACCCCGAGGGGAATCGTCCTGACACACACCCTGATTTACACCCTGCGCCGTGGAGATAATTACATTTCAGCCTGATGTACAAAAGGCAGCCTCGGAAGCCGGCGAGGAAGGTGCAGCTCTCTCTGCAGTACCTGCTAAGTCAGAAGTGTCTTGTTAATCGTTGTTTTACAGGCGTCAAAATAACGCTGGAACAAAGAGGGACTAACAGGGCTGATCTCCAGGGTGGCTGGCAATAGGGTTGATTGGGGAAGACAGCTCTTGCTGAACAGGGAACAGGGAGGGGGAGCAGCGTGACCTTTTCCTGCCTCTTCATTTCCTAAATGAGTGTAAAACACTCATCGTTGCAATTTTCTCATCCTCTTCCCAACAAGAACAAAAACATGCTGAAGGTGAAGCTGCAAATGTGCTTGAAGATGTATTAAGGTGGTGGAGAAAGGGGCCAGGAAGGATGTGTTTGCCTGGGAGGGAAACCTAATGTCCATGAAAAGGGAATGCATCCCCATTCCCTATTCCCAGAGTAAAGGTACTGGGCTGTGTGCAGGCTTCATTCTGCCTCTGACCTGCATCTGGGAAGAAGTGTTGAGTCACTAGACCTTATCTGTAGTCCATCTTCACCTTGTTTTAGCACAGAAAGACTTCCCTTCTTTCTCCAGTTATAGGGAAGACACTTCATGGGGAAATCCCAGGAAGGAGGGAGATTTAACCTGTCTCTTTACCAAAATGCTCGTGCTGTGAGTTCAAAACCAGCACTGCTTTTACCTTTTCTCCTTCTCTTCCTTGCAGGTTGGTGAGACTAATCCTTTCAGGGTGTGAAAAAGGGCAGAAAAGCCTCAGGCAACCCAAGGTCTCATCCCCACCTCCTTTCCTGCTGGAGAACTTGAGGCCTTTCAGAGCAACTCTGCAGGTCTATGGAACTTCCAAGTGAAGGGATGGGGAACAGGCTCAGGATGGGGACAGTGGGACTGGGATAGCTGCTTGTTGGGGCTGAGGAGAGCTGGCAATAAACTGGGATTAACTGGAGGAATTTGTGCCACTCTCACATCTTTGCCTTTTTCTTGGTGAAATCAGCACCGTGATTAAAAAAAGAAGAGAAAGAAATTAATCACTCATAACAAACTTTTAAGATCACGGGTTAGGCAGCGCCTTCTTAAAAGTCTCCAAATCCCCACGAAAAGCCAGGTCCGTGCAACGCACTTCACATACTAACAGAGCCCAATTCCCTGTCTGATAAAAGCAGAAGGAAAGATAAAAAAGCCTGAAGGCAAATAGGATTAATTGTGTGTCAGAGGTGCCTAATTAGAAAGAATGATGGACTGGGAGGCAGCACACAGGAGGCACGAGCCAGCCCATGCTGCTCTTAGTGGCCTCTTCTGTACCCAGGAGCATCAGCTATGGGCACCTTAAATGCTCTTGCATCACTAAGTCCCCTTTTTCCACTCTGTCCCCTCAATTTGGGATGTAGGAATCCCTTCTCTAGTACCTCTCACACATCAGTGTGACCCTGGGAGGGTTTCCTCCATCCACGTGCTTATTTACTCCATCCACCTTTCCCCTGAAAAATCCACGTGTTAAAGAACTCTTGTTCCTTTTCAGTGCCTCTCCTTTGTCCTGCAAGGCTTTTGAGCACCTGAAATTTCTGAGCCAAGTGTTTCTCCTCAACCTGTGAGCCTCAGGGAAGCCCTGAGTCCTTGGCCTCCTCTGAGGACACAGAGCTGGCTTCCTTAGGCTTTCCCCCTGCCCAGAGGCAGAGTCTGGGCTGCCATGTTAAATGGAAATAAATGGCCAGCAGCGTTGTGCTGGAATTTTCCGCCAAGAAGAGCAGCTGGAGGGGATCTGGTTGTTACACGTGATGGGAGGGTGCCAGTCTCTTCTCCTGCTTGAGGGCTCGGGGAGCGTGAGTGGGACTAATTTCATTTCACCTAAAGCATTCAGCGAATCCTTTTCACCATGTAAAATCCATTGCAGTTTTCTCATTAATCCTCCAAAGTACAGACACTTACTCCAGGCCTAATCCCACTCTGCTATTGTGTTTCTCTACTGCAGCCTTCCCTCATCAGCTTAACAAATTCCCTGGGTTTCAATAGAAGATCCAAAGCTGAACATGCTGGGCATTAAACTGAGAACTTCTCCCAAGGGCTGCTGCACCTTCCTCATCTGGAAGCAGCCTGGGCAGGGAAAAATCCTGAAAGCAGGCAGGAGAGGAGGAGGTCACGAGCTGTGACATTTAAAAATTGCTGCTCTGAGCCCGTGTCAGGTGAGACAAAAAAACGTATCACGTCCCAGGCAAATTAGAATTGATCCAGGCGCGGGCTGGGGCTGAGATTCTCTTTTTCCCTTTGTGTCTCTTCTGGGACTGATCCCAGCTCCTGTGGGGAGATAGATGGAGAGTCCACTCCGGTGATAAGGAGCTGGATCTAATTAACAACTTTGTCAGAGGGCTTTGTTTCAGAGGCTCGGCTCCCGCTGCCAACACACCCCATCCATCAATTTTAAGCAGCCCTATCTATGCACAGCTACTGAGCTCGGAGGGAGCTGAGGAGCTGTTAAACCCCCAGCACTGGCCCTCAGCCCTTCTGCTCTCTGAGACCAGCAATGACATCAGGCAGAGCTGCTTTTTCTCCAAGGACTTTGGTTCCTTCTCACTCGTGTTTCCTTGTGCTCCCTTTGCTTTCCTCTCCTCTTTCCACCTCAAACCTCCTCCTTTCTGTTGGGTGTTGATTCGGGACCAAGCTGTTTCTTTCCTTCCCTCTGTGCATCAGTTTGTCACCTCTAAGATGGAGAGTGCTGACCCTTTCATTTGCCTGGAGATCCTGAAGGAGGGGTGGGGAAAGGATGGTTATAACAATATTTTCATCTGCAGCTGCTTGGCTTTGCTCGCCCGTGTCATTTGAGCAGCTGTTTCCTGAATTTGCACCAGGAAATCGCGTTGTTTCCTCCCAGTTCAGGCTGTGGGTCCCCTTCCCAGAGTGGCACCCCTGAGTTGTAGCAGAGAAGTGTCTCTTTTCCTCTTGGGTTATTCCCTGGCTGGGGTGGATATTGCACAAGCCAGGAAAAGCTCTAAACCTCCTTGACCGGGGTACCTGTAAAGTTCTAGGCTACAAAGAGCCTTTTCATGACCGTTCACCTGAAGACCAACTGAACAAGCAGCCACACACACCTGCAGGTTCCCAGCTATTCATTCACCAACAGCACATCCCCAGTTCACTGGGGCCCTCAGGTGACCTGCACAGTTCCATTTTCCCGTTCCTCCTGGCCCTGCTTTAGCTCTGAGGATGCACCCAACACCTAAATAACATCTAATAATATCTGCCCTTAGACCCCTCGTCCCTAATACAGGCTGAGACCGTTTGCTCTGTTTCCATTTATAAGGTCTGATTCCCATGTAAATGTTTCATTTGCTTCCGAAATTACTTTGATCTCTTCTGAATTTTTTATCTCTCTTTATTGCGTTCTGGGATCATAATCCTGCTTTATGTCCTGGTGTCTTTTGGAGAGGCCAAATGCCTGCATGCATTTGTTTTTCAGTCTGGCACTTTCACTGTGCAATTGCTACATGAGCACACTTCTGAGGGAGAGATTCACAGTGGAAATTAAGCATAAAAGACTAAATGCTCCTGTTGAGCTATGAGCTGTTGTGTTGTTTTGTTAAATTTTTAAGAGTATTTGGATGGAAATGGTCCCTTTTTTGGTTTAGTTTTCACAAATCCCTTCTGAGAAACCACAGCATCCTTCTGGAATATGCAGGGAAGACTTGTCTGTTTTAATAAAAGTGAGAGGGGGAAACAAAATAAACCCAGAAACAGTGATATATCCTCTAAAATTAGCAGCATCACAGGCATCCTAGTAGAACTAACTTGGGAATGATGGTGTGACATGCAGAGAGATGGGGGAGAGGCTTTTTATCTCCTCAGCCCTTCTCCAAGGACGATGCTGGGTGGAAAGGAGATGGTCTGGTTCGAGTCAAGCACAGCCCTGGTGTGACCTCTTGTTTGGGGCACAGCCCTGTCAGCACTGGGCTGAAGTGCTGAGCTCATGCCATGGGGCATCCCTGGTGCCAGGCTTCATCTGAGAGAAGGAATATAAGGAGCAAAAGGGGTGGGAGGGAAGTGTGGGTGAAAAGCAGGCTTGGAGGAGAGGAGCACGGTGCAGAAGGGAGGATGTGTTTGGCATTTTGCTTGTGCCTGTGCCGTGGGAGAGCAAGGTTTTCCAGCTCTACCACCCTCAGATTCATAAAGTGAGCTCACCCAGCTTCTGAATAAAGGAGACCTGTCCATGAAGGACCAGTCTGAAATCTCTGGCATTAGCACAGTGCCTCAGGTTTCCATGCATGACCTCCCGTGGTTTATTTTCTTGCTTGAAGGGAGCCACTTCTGCTCTGCCTGGATTGAGGAGGGGATTCAACCTGCACTACCCATTCCATCTGCATATGATCCTGGTGTGTGCCTTGAATTTATCTGAGGAGCCTCTGATCAGCTGGCCCTGAGGCACTACCGAAGCACAAAGCACAGGACAGGCCTGGGGAAATCCTAAAAGCAAAGGCTGTGCCGTGATCAAACCCGTCTGTCCCTGTTACGCTTCAATCCTGTCTTCCTGCAGATCTTTCAAAACAAAGTGCAGCCAACAAGACAATCATGTCCTGAGACAGATGAGGCAGGGCTGTCACTGAACAAAGAACTCAGTGCTGATGCAACATTTAAAGAGGAATCACTTTTCCTCAGCCTTAGCTGGGGAAAGAGTCCACTGGCAGAGGGGGTTCAAGGACAGGTCCCCTTTTTCCCTTCACCCCCTTCCCTGTCACTGCAGCAAGTGAGAGGTTTTCACTCTGTATTTTCTGGGTTACAGAGTTATGGTTGTTATTAAGTGGGAGTATTTTTATAGACATCTCCACTTACAATATACCAGAGTGTTTTCACACACACAACCCTTTTGCTTTAATTTAGTTCTCTCCTTCCCTGCTCCCCATCAAGTGTCTTCTAATAAATGACCGAATAAATGCATTCAGATAGTGCTGTAATGGAGAAAAATTCAGTGTCTAATGAAGAGATTGTTCATACCCCGGGACTGTAAAGATGAATGATGGTGACTACAGTTTGAAAACTCTTTTTAGTTTAAAATATTGCTCCTTCATAAGGAAAAAAAAAAAACAAACCCAAAAAACCAACCAAAAAAACCAACAACAATTCGTGTACAGTTTTTACCAGTCAGGAGCTGCTTGCACACAGAACAGAAAATTGCTTCATATATCATGGACCAACACCAGGCAGATAATGGCAAAGCCAGTTCTGATCAGGCAGTGATCATTGTCCTGTGCTCCCAGCGCTGACGTGCAGACAACTGACTGCAGCCTGGTTTTCTTCAGCTGAGCTGATCTGCTGAGGTTGAAATTAAGAACGTGATCACCCTGACGGGGAAGATGAGGTGTCAGCCTGAAGGAAAATCCCTAAACGAAGTAATCCTTCCTCTCTCACACTTCTATTTTCTGTTTGAAATAGGGTTGTCTCTTTCCACGACGAATCTGTGTGTGCTCAAAGGGAAAAGGAGGTTTTTGTCTTCCTGGCCTGTTGGTGACAGATACCAAATTATCTCGAAATCATCTCGCACCTGATGGGAATCTGTGGTCAGATGAGTTACCAGATTGCAATCCCTGGTAGAAATGGGAAGCAGAGTGGAGGGAATTATGTTCCCTGCCACTGCAATGTGATCCCAGGGGATCATCAGCAGCCTGTTTGGCCAGGCTCAAAGCTCTTCCCTTCTCCCAGCATTTTTGTCTTCAGACCATTATGAGTTTCAGATCAGGGACAGTTCCACTGGTCCAGCACCAGCCAGGCAGGGCCTGCAGGGACAGTCAGGGCATGAACAGAGATCATTGCAACAACTGAATCCTGCCCACTCCAGCACAGCTCTGACAATGTGTCAATCTGCTCAGTACCAGCCTGGGTTTGGAGCTAACACGATGCTTCTCTGCAATGTTGTACCCTAAGACCACCTATTCCATTTATTTTAACATGACGTGGGTGAACAAGCTCCAAGCTGAGAAAGGCATCCAGTGGTCAAAGGATCGTGGTGGGGACACAAAAATAGAAAGCAAACAATACAACAAGAAAAGTCAAGCACAGGTGAACCTGCTGCTACTGAGACAACAAGTCAAACTCACACCTTTCGTGTGCCTAAACCAGCACATTAAAATTAATTGAATGAGCCCCAGCTTCCATGAGAAGGATGTTCTATGGCTGTTCATCCGAATCCTTGCCTCCCTCAAAGAGGTTTTTGTGTCATTAATCCAAAATTATGCTACATGTGCTCCTTCTTGTAAAGCACAGTGAGACGCAGGCCTGGGATCTGCCACAGTTTGTTATTGAGTTTGTAATGTGCAATTGTGGGAATGATTATAATATCAGCCACTGGATTTCATCTGTCCCTGCACATTCAACCAGGCAAGCTGGAATGAACAGTGACAGGAAAATGTTCTTGTTTGCACACAAATCCTTTAATAACTAGCAATTTCAGGAAGAGAAAAGTAGGAGAAAAAGAAGTTGAAGGACAAAGAACTCACATATTAAATTCTACAGCGAAGTTAAGTCTTAAAAACCGTATCATTAAGGCTTTCGGTGTGCCTTGAAGAGTGGTAAAAACAACCAAAAGGGTTAATTCTCCCCCTAAATCTCTCATTCAGAGACCACTATTTGCATTCCTTTTAAGGCAGGCAGGAAATTACATTAATTTCTCTAATGTGTGCAGTGCCGTAAGTTCTTTTTTTAATTACGATGATCAAAATATTGCTTAAAATTAAAGGCAGCTGCATTTGTTTCTGACGGATATCATAATTGCAATTGTAAATTGGGAAATGTAACGTTTCCTGGTGCTGCTGTGAGTAATGGCTCTGAAATCATTCTAGATAGGTAGATATAAATAAACCAGGAGATCTGTGAAAATAGAGCAAAAGCAAGCTAAAAGGGTAATTAGCTGAGCGAACGGGAACAGAGGGATCCGGGGCTCAAAAAAAAAAAGTCATCATCTCAGAATTCTGTGAGCAGCTCTGTGACTGTATTTGTAGAATGTTGGGAAAAAAAAAAATAAAATAAAATTGCTTCTCAAAAAGGGCGGGGAAAAAAAATCCCCCCCAAAACAACAAAGAATTAATTTGAACTCTGGATTTACCATGAAGGGTTGGGTTTTTTCTGTCTTTATACCTTGTAGAGGAATAAATTCCTCCCCAGGAGATACCCCAGTGCAAATGTCCCAGAGCCTGGTTCCTTTGGGTTTGTCCTGCCCTCGGCCTTGACTGACACGTTATGGTGATCCCTGCTTTTCCCTGGGGAGCAGCAGGTGGAAAAGTGGGTGGTCCTGGAGCTCTGTCGTTGCTGGTGATGAGAAGACAAGTTTTAAACCGCCTCTTCTCACCTCCTGAAGAGGGAATGTGAAGCCAGGTTCGGGCTCCTTGCCCCAGGGCTGTGCTAATCCAGGATGCTGCTGCCCTCTGGGACAGGGAGGAAGCGGCTTCACCCCCAGTTTCTATTCCATGCAGCCATGGAAGAGCTGGAAACACTCAGGAAGAGCCCTGGCACACCCAGCAAGGTGCAGCTGAGCTGTTTTTGTGTGACTGAATGTCCTCCCAGAGCACCAGGAGCCAACTTGGAAGGGGTGTAAAACCAGAGGCACACACTAGACACCAGTTTGTGTTTGTTGAGGAGAAGAAAAAAATAAAGGTTTTTCTGGTTCTGAGGCCCTGACAACTGGAAAATGGCCAGCTCAGCAGCGACATTTATCAGTAGGCCCTGAGATATAACAGGCAATCACACTCCAGCTGGTTTCCCATCAATAAGCAGGGATGGAATATTAGTAACAATTCCGTGGGATTTCAAAGGCAAACACTGAAAAAAAGAGCAGTTGCAAATGGGAGAGCTTGGCCTGGATTCCCCCTGCTCTGCTGAATTCCCTGGTCCAACAGCTCCAGGTGGTGCTGCTGTCACTGCATCACCAGGGCCAATAGTGGGCTGAGATGACTCATGCAGGAGACAGACAGATGGAAATGGGAGAGCAGTGACCAGCTGTGCAAACCCCTGGAACATCCCCAGATGGGAAGGAGCTGCTGCTGGACCAGCTGACCACAGGGGCTGGAATTGTTCCTGGCACAGGCAGGAGGGGCAGGACCCAGAGATCCAGCACTGGGTTGAAGATACTTCCTAGAGGTAAAATTAGGAAGCTGCAAAATAAAGTGGAGCTCTGATGCTCTGGGACAGCCCAAACTTGGCTCCCGGTGTTGTGCCCACAAAATTTGCAAGCACAAGTAGAGCTGAAATCATCGAACATCTGCTGAGGAAATGCATGTTCTCACATGTGTGAGAAGACACTTTGACCTTAACTGGAGCAAAACCAAGCACCAAAATTTGGCTAACCAGGCAAAATTCTGAGAAAAGCCGGTCCATCCCACAAAGCTGATTAGCAAGGAGCGCTTTCTCTCTGCTGTGGGCAAGGGAAGAAGCCCAGCAGACTTCTGAGGCTTCATTAGAGAGGTGGGGATCATTATTTCCCTTCTCCAGCTCATAGAATCACCCGCTGAAAGGATCCTTTGGCAGCCAGAAAGGAGCTTTACAAGGACAGTGACCGATGGAGGAGCCTTTGTGGGTTCTATAAACAGTATTGATTTTCACATTCGCAGCGAAATGAATTAGATGCCAATTGTGTCTCTGAACGGAGCCGCTGCCCCTTGAACACTCTGCGAACAGGAGTAGATCTACAAAACACTGGGTGCCCTCGAGGGAAGAACAGGCTGAGCAGGGAGGGAGGGAGGGAGGGAGGGAAAGGAGTGCAGATGTGGGATTGAAAAGGTTGTCTCCAGTTTAGTCCTCTGCTATTGTCAGCAAGTGCCTTAGAAAAGGCCATTTCTCGACTAACCAGGCTGCTGTATAAAACCTTGAGGAAATAGATTTCAGCTCCATGGTCAGCATGATGCTGACATACCTAGTTGCAGAGTAATCTCAGAATTCCTAGCTAAAGGGGACCAGGAGAGAGAGAGAAAATGGTGGATGCTGAGGGAATAATATAAAACTGGGCTCCCCTCTGCTCCACAGGACTTCCCGCTTGCACAAACCCAGCTGCATGTTCATCCTCACGCTTGACAAATGACAAAACAGACATGTGGGCACTGAGGACTATCATCTCTGTGCCAGCCACAATGAGCTTTCCCTTCCAGAGCTTCAAGTCTACTGTTCCAGACAGCCCCCCACCTCTGGGAGATGGAGGGATGTGAGTGACAGGAGTGACCCCAGAGCCACGACAAATGACACGGCCCCGCGTCACAGAGCTCTGTCTCCTACTCTAATTCATCATCACCACGATGGAGAAGAGCTCAGACACTGCAGCTGGGGCTGGTTTAATCTTCTGCAGGGCTGTAATGACTCTGAACCCCGTGTCTAACATCCCTCAGCGTGACTACTTAATTACAGCAATTAGGGAGTGCAGCAGGAACCTGTGCGGTGTGAAGGAGCCACTGCGCTCAGGAAACGGATTCTCTGTCCATTGGGTCCGTTAGGAAGTGATCCTGCCCGTCCCTTCCATCTCCTGGGGCAGCCTGTGCTCAAGTCTGGTTGCTCAGGAGCTCAGTTGCCCTGGACCCCCTGTCCTGGGCAGGTAAACTGCAGCTTCTCATGGTTCTTCCTTCCCTCCCATTCCCAGAACTGATCAGTGAAAGATCACCTACTCTTTAGAAGAAGACAAGGATGGTGTTGGTCACTTAGAGAGGTGTCCCTGGGAGAGAAGGTGACAGCAAGGGCTCCCCTCTCACCATCAGCTCCCATGAGAGTGGAAGTGGTCATCAGCTTTCCCACCAGGTCACAGGGAGCTGGATAATCTCTCCACCCTGGGAAAAGGCATGTGGAACACTGATAGAGAGGAGAGAGCACTGGCACAGCACTGCTGTCACCCCACATGTGTGGCCAGGACGGCCTTTCCCTCCACAGGGAGTGATGGGAGCTCCCCCTCGAAGCAGCTGTGATGTCCTCCTGACCATACCCAGCCACCTGCCCACCTTTCCCCAGCTCAGACAGTGTAAATCCTCTCTGCCCTGTGCCGTGAGTGACTTCCACAGGCTCCCAGCAGCTCTGCACCAGCCGTGGAGCTGGATCAAACACAGCCCTGATGCACCCTGGCACTCAGCCTGCCCGGAGTATTCCCTCGGCTGCTCCCGCTCCGCTCCTCGCACCTGATCTTCCCTGAGCTGTAACAAAACACATTTCACACCGGGAGCATTGACCTTTCCAGTCTCCCCGTGGTTCAGAGACACCTCCCCTGCCTGCTGTGACGTCCCTGTCCGAGCACACAGCGCGGTGGCCACGCTTTAGGAGGTGACAGGGATTAAACCTGCCCCCAGCCAGGACAGAAACAATCCTGGCCCCACACCACTGCACCGAGGAAGAAACCCTGCCTCTGACTTAATGAACCATAAATTCCAGCTTAATGAGTTTTATACTGAGGAGAATAATTAATGTAATTAGTAGTGATATGAAAATGATGGTACTCGAGCCTGGATTGTGGGGAAGAGGGGGGAGGCTGAGGGTGGGAGGAAGCCTGGAGAAAGTTCACTCCGTCTATGGTGCTGCTCACCCTGAGGAACAGGGCTGGATGCATTCTTGGCAGGCTTTAAAACCTCACCTCCCATCTGCCATAAAGGGGAAGAAAATAGAGCATGACAGTAAGAGCAAAAAAAAAAAAACCACAAAGAGATCAGCCTGCCCTGTTTGCAGCAGGGATGTGGAGCCTTTAGTGCAGCTCTTTCTCCTGTGCTGGCCTTTAATTCACAGCTCCCCCACTCCACTCCCTACTCATGGTGTATCCTCTGCCCTCCACAGGGCCTATTTTTTTTTGTCCTACATGAAAATATCTTTATAAAGGTGATTAACTCCAGGATGAAACAGCAGCTCTTTCACCTTACACTACATAAGTATATATTTACTTTCACTATATAGCTGTTTTGATATGTTTTATGTATTTAATGCAGTCCAGGAGGCACTAACACCTGTATTTCAGTTTTATTCATGTAAATTGATACATAAATTTCTATATAACCACAAAGTGACCCAGCAGGAGGTACTCTGAGTGTGGCACTGCTCAGACATTCAGCAGTGGAGAAAGGGACCTCAAGACTCATCTTAGGTGCTGGCCCTCATAGCAGTGGGGAAATAAAAAAGAGCAGGAATTGAGGTGTTTTACAGCACCTCTCTTTGATTTGGCTTCTTTTCCCCCTTACCTGTGCAAGGTTTTGCTGATACCAGCCTGGGTGTTTGTGTGACTTTTTAACACACAGAGGAGCCAGGCTCTAGCTGGGCTTTGGTGGGAGTCTCCTGCTTCATAAACTGCAGTGCAGGAGGTAAATCCAGATCTTTTCCCCCTTTTTGGAGAGCAAACACAGTCCTGGGGGGGAGATGCCAGGTTCCAGAAATACAGGATAAACCTGTCTCTGTGCAGAGGGAGGGTGGTGTTGCCAGCAGCCTGCTCCCACCATCCTGCATTCTACCCTGGGCCAGGCTGTCCCTGAGGATAAGCTGTGTCTCTCCTTGATATTTCTGAGAAACAACCCAAGGAAATGCTGGAGTTCTCAGCAAAACTGTGCCATGGTCTTGTCAGCTTATCTCAAGCAATCCAATAAATCCTACCCAGTAATGCCCAGCTTTGGCTGCTGAGGGTGCTGCATCCAACCCACTGGCTGCAAGGCAGAGACCCTTTTACCCTCCCTCCTTCAACCCCCACCCCAGCCCTCTGCAATCTGCTAACCCAGATCTGTGGCTGAATCGTCCCAAAAAAAGGCCTTTATCCAGAGGCAGAGGCTCTATCCTTGTGCAGTGGAGCTTTGTTATTAAAAAAATATCCCGGGGATTTTTTCATTCTCAGAGTTAGTGGCTTGTGCTAAAAATTCTCTAATGGTGTATTGATCAAACGTGTCTGACAGGGAACCTCCTGAGTGAGCACGAGCTCTGTGTTCAGCTGGGCTGGGCTGATGCCCCATGAGTGCAGGTTCAATGCCGCCCTTCCTGTGGAACCAGGGCTGCTTTCCTGCCCAGGGAAATCAGGCCACTGGCACGAGAAGTGGGCTAGAGAGGAGGGAAACCTGGGGTGACCTCACTGTGCCTTCCCTGAATAGCTGCTGGCCCCGAGGACTGGCTGGCTGTGACTGATTCTATCCCACCCACGTGCACAGGGAAGCTGGGAGGAGGCTTCCCAAACAGTTGAATGGACTGGAGTGAAAGAGGCATTTTTGGGGGCATCATAATGGTTGTATTGCTCTGAGAGCAGAGCTGTAGTGGGAATGTGCAGCAGACAGTGCCTTGCAGGTCACCTGGACACTGTTCCTCTGCTTACCTGTAAGTCCCCTTTCCCCACTGGCAAAGGAAAGGTGTGTTATCCCAGTCCTGAGAAGCCTTTAGAACAGGCAGGACTCAGCCAGTAACTCCTGGGCCCTGTGCAAAGGCAGGAGTGTGTGCACATTTTGGGGTGGGAATTGCAAGGGAGGTGCTGACCAACTCCAGTCAGCACTGGGAGAAAGGCAGAGATCAAACCCCCCCATGAGTGTCACAGGTATGACAGAAGCTCTTGTGACTCTTCAGTTCACTTTTATTTAAAGTTCTGTGATCAGCCTTTTCCATCTGCAAGAGCTCTTGTGTCAGTGCCACCAACACACGGAACAGAAATGATGGCATTTCACCCTGGTAACAGGAAGAACTTGGTCTTTTCAACCTAAGAAAGGTCTTTTCAACCTAAGTGGTTCTGTGTCCTATAACACCAGCTCCTCCCCCATTCTGCCAGCCCCCTGGATCACACTCCACCAAGTTTTCCTGTTCAGCTTGTTCAGCAGTCCACGCCCAGCAAACTGGATGGCTCAGGTCCTGGAGCAGGGATCTTTCAGAGTCAATTGGCACCATGTCAGGAGGAGAACACCTCTCCTTAGTGTTGTTGCAGCAGCATATCAGCACCTCTGAGGTCCCCACGGGCATGGGCAGCCTTATCATGGAGCAAAAGGAGTGTCAAGCCCACGGCAGCAGGTGCAGGGAAGTTTGGAAGAAGCCATCAGGCAAACACTGAGCAGCAGGAGAGAAAGGGAGGGAGGAGAAAGAGCCCCGAATCAGAACCATTTCCAAACACAGATTTGTAAAGCCAAAACGATGGACTTGGACCTCATCAGCTCTTCCTTCAAGGTTTTCCTTCAGGGTTTTCCCCCTTTCCTAGGGTGATGTGTGGTGAATCTCTCTTGCCTTTTTTTTTTTTTTTTTTTTTTTTTAAATCAACCCAGCGAGGCAAAGAGAACCAAGACATTCCTATCCTTATTATATGTGCTGGCATAAGTCAAACTAGTGCTTTGAATTGAGGCTCCTCTCGCCTTTTACTTTTCTAAGGAGGATTTGAAATCCTTTTGCTTTGCTGAGAGCACAGTAAAACCCTTTGTGGGCAGACTTCTGTGGGCAGCTCAGATTCAAAGCTGCACGAGGCAAACCAGAGTCTCTCTGTAATGCTGCAGTTTGTATCTCTGCCTTTCCCCTTCCTCATCAAAGCATCGTCCTCCCCCCAGCCACGGGCAGCAGAGAAAACCACCTGCAACATGTTCTCTGCCTCCTCTGGCAAACAATCATTTTGTCTGGCTCGTTTCCTTACGTGTCTGAAGACCTGAACACGTTCCTCTTCTCGTTTAAATTCTCAGATCTGTCTGAAACCGCGTCAGGAGGTGAAGGCTCCAAACCAAACCTACCTCTGCTATTCCAGGCATGCAAGTAGGGAAGTGTGTAATGGGTTTTTGCTTGCTTTTATTCCATGGTCAGTGGTGCTGGGTTGGTTCCAGGACATCAGAGACCCCTGGGGTTTTTTCCAGCACCTCATCACCTTTGCAAACAGAGGGACCAGAGGCAGATTTGGCAGACTTGAACACAGCTCCCTGCTGGGGTGGAAGTGCTGGCTGTGTCTTCAGTTCAGAGCACATCCAGTTTGCAGCTCTGTGGTAACCAGAAAGTACCCCAAGGTGTGTTGAGAAGAAAACAAGAGAGATAAACACATCATCTGAATCAAGACACGTAGCACTTGGGTCCATTGGTGACCAGCTGAATTCTCTGGAGACTGGAGGAGGAAATGTGAATCCAAATGACTCCAAGAAGGTTTCCATCAGTCAAGACCAAAAGGATGGCGTTGCAAAGTTGTGTTGGATGCTCTAAGGCTGTGTCTGCATAGTCCCCTGATCCTCTGGGAATGAGAGTGCTCCGTGCACCAGCACACAGGGCAAGATGCTGCTGCCCATTTCAGCTTGGCCAAAAAGTGTTCATCCACACCTCAACCAGTAAAACCAGACAACAGCCAGGACACTCAGCTGTCATCTAGTGGGACACCACCTCCCAGCAGGAATCTACCTCCCCAGGAGCAGCAATTCCCACCAGAGAGAGGAGATCTCATCCTTGTGACCAGCTCCCAGCCCGTCTCAAGCACACAGTGCACAGGGAAGCAGGGAAGAAGGGTGGGCACAGTGCCCCAGGGGTGTGTTTGGTGCCATGCAAGGGCCTGGGGGGATCCATGCATCCTCACACAGTGCTGCACTGCCCGACTCACCGAGGAATAAACCCCTCTCTGATGTACAGATCTGTTCATTGTCCTGCAGGGAACCCACGAGGTAGTGAGACATTCACAGATGTGCTTCTCTGTGGAGGGGTGGGGAGGAGGAGGAGGGACAAGCAGGGCGAGGCTGGAGGCAGCTCTAGGTGGGAGCACACAAAGTGCAGGCAACAACCACAGCAGCTCACGTTCAGACACACAGAAATCAAGGGGTGCCTCAGTCCGGGGGGCACAGCAGGAGCTGGGCTGGAGCAGCCAAGGTGTCCACACCTCCTCTTGCAGGGAGACTTCACCTGCCTGGGAGTTTCTTTTTCACGTGTTCAGAACAACACTGACACGTTGTTTGGTGCCTGGGAAGTGGGACAGTGGTGTGGGCTCCATCTCTGCCTCCCACTCAGCTCAAGCATCCCTCGTGGTTTCCAGAGGAATGGTAAATGTGCAGTGTCTGCAGAATCCCAAATACCCCTCCCTGAGCCGAAGGGAAGGAAATGCCCCCTCGCCACATATCCCCTTGTTCAGACCTGTCCCACTTCTGCCATGCCATACCTGGGTGAAAGACATGAAAGTTATCCCTGAAACCAAGCTCTTACACAGGACCTCCATTCCTCATCCTCCTCCTTCCTCTTCTTTGCTTTTATATACATTTAAGTGGATATTGATATTTATTTTGTCCTCTAATACAAGTGAACACAAACGTGATGGGGAGATAAACTCCCTTCTCTAAAACACTTTGTGGTCACAGGAATGGACACGTTTGGATTTACACACCCACACACATTCCAATATCAAAAAAAAAAAGGAAAAAAAAAAAAAAGAGTGTAGTCCCAAAACTAAGATGCTTTTAAAAAAGTTAAAAGGCCAGATTCTTCTGTTGGCTTTTATCCTTCATTAAGAGCGAGGAGATTACCTGAAAACATGATTTAGTCTTCATATTCTGCCTGAGTTAATTTTAAAATTCCAATCAACAGATGCAAGGAAGAGAGGGGGGGGGAAAGCTAGTGGGGGGCCACGTTAGGCTTTGAAAGGAAAATTAGAGAGAATGTTTTCCTTTATAATTATTTTCCCCTTCTGGTTTCAGGTTGTAAGACAATTATTTAAAGGATGCTTCCTCCAAATGTGTTGACTTTAAAATACGTCCCCGTGTCACATGGACTTAAAAGAGTCAACCCAAGAGATTGGGAGTGGGAGCAGGAAGGGGAAAAGGACAGAAACAAAACCCCCCAAACCAAGCGCAGATCTCCATTTTTTGGGTTGGTTTTGAGCATCTTTCATTACAAGCATCTTATGATTTGGTTCAGCCGTCTTGGCTGTTGAGCTCTTCACAAACAGGGATTTCCCATCCCCACTGCCAAGGGGGAAATTTCTCCAAAGGAGGGGGTTGGTGGGAGGGGGAAAAACCCCAAAAGCTACAGCCTCAGTCAGATCTGAGCACTGGCTGCGCTGTCAAACCCCACACAAGCTGCAACAGGGGCCGTGAAGGATCCACACCCAGCTACTGCGGTGCAAGCAGTGCAGAGAATGACACAGGGGGAGCCTGCAGGGGACATTTAATGGGGCTGGGCACATCCCATCCACCACAGGGGCAGCTGCCACCCACAGAACACATGCACACACGGAGCCAGCTGGACACAGGAGGGCCAGGAGGAGAAAAGAGGGAGTGATGCAGGTACTGCAGGAGACGTGGGCGAAGGCAGAGCGATCCCTCGGGCACAAGCAAGCCAGGCAGATGGCCCTGGCACCCAGGTTTAAAAATCAACCCACCAAAGAATTAGCAAATGGCAGAAAGGGGGGGCAGGGGGAGGTTCAGGATCTAAAAGGCCTTGGCTGTCGAGCGAAAGAACGTGGAGAAGCTTCTCGGTCTCGCATTCAGACGTACTGTTCCTTAGGACAGATGTAAGGAGCCCGGGAGCCTGGGGGCGGGCAGCAGAAGGAGATGTCGGAATGGTGGGGATAAAGATCCTGCGGGAGGTCCGACAGGGGGGTGTAGACACGAGGGATCTTCTCCAGGTACCGATCTTCGTGGGAGTAGCAGCGGCTCAGGTAATCACCCGCATCCGATACCTCTGGGTGACACTTTCCAAAGTTCTGCAGGCAGAGACAGAAAAGTCAAGGGGTGAAAACTCGGGGGCCCGCAAAACATCCCCAGCTCCTTGCTGAGACACGTGTGGAGGGAAAGTTAGACAGTTCTGCTCGCTGCTCCAGGGAAATAGAAACCTGGGTGACAAACCCTCACGTTGCAACATTTTTATTCTCACTCCCCAAAGTATCTGGACTTCTGCTGGTGAATATGTATAGGTTGTGCCTGGTTTGTCCCTTGTCTGTAAATACTCTGCTCTCTGGAGAAAACCAGCAGCTGGGCGAGGAAGGATGGATTATTTTCACTCTTCCCCACCTGAGTTTTGGAAAAGCAGGGCTTGGAGGCGTCGTTAATCTGTCATTTAAAGGGCACGTGTGTCTGGGCAGGGGCTTCGGATGCCAACTGGGTTGCTGTGCCTGATGTTTGCGTGGCAGGCAGGAGCGCGTGTGAGGAGCTTTACCCGTGTGAGCAGCTCCACTGGAAGCCTGGGGGGGCCCAGCTTTGTGAGTCAAATCAGCTGCAGAGAACACAAAGCACCTGCAAAGCCCAGGCTGCTCTGCGGGTCCCATGGATGCTGTGTGAGATCCTGGGATGGAGCGTGTGCTGTGGATGCTTTGCTGTCTCCCCGGCGTGAGAGAGCATCCTTCCCACAGCCCAGGGCTGCGGCTCCCCAGAGGGGGGCAGCAGATGGGAAGGATTCCTCCCTGCTCACACACCCTTTCCTCCTCTGGAAGCCCTGCAGGATGACCCCAGCAGGAGGGACACCTGGAGAGGACAGGGCTGTTGGCTTTTCAAAATCACCCCACGCTCATGGGCGCCCACCAAGAGCCAATTTCTCCCCTAAGAGAGAGCCAACAACACTTTGGTGCCCGTGGTTTGAACAGGGGCTGGTTGAAGCAAGTAACTTGCCCTTGAGTTCCTTCCTTGTTCTCTTTCAAAAATACCAGGAACAGTCAGTTTAGCGCAAAGGACAAGGATTTGACCCTCAGGAGGAAACGCCTGAAGGAACAGAACAATCCACTCAGCTCATCTGCTGCCAGTTCCTGGATAAATATTTCACCAGGATGCTTAAAAAAAAAAAAAAATCATACAAAAAACAAGGTGTCAACAAGAATTTGTTGATGGGTAGGACTGCTGGGAGAGGCAAGAACAAAGTTGAAGGGCTGCACAGTCTTAAGGCGATTTTGGGAACAGCCTGGGTAGGAGCAGTGAAGGCTTCTGATGGCACCAGCTGCTCAAAAGGGGTAAAGAAAGGCCAGCAGCCAGGGAGGGTGTGAGCCAGCATGGATGGGGTGTGTGCAAAGTCCTCTCCCTGTATAATCTACCCTCAGGAAATCTCAGACACAGCAGAACTCCTTTCCATACCTGCAAGGGGAGGGGGGTGAAAAAAAGTAATGGCCATGCTCTCCTCCTGCTTTACAGGGGTCATTAACTTTCTGGGTAAAGCCAAGCTGAAAGGGAACTTGTCTTAATTATGGCAATTTAGTAAGACACAGCAGGCAAGGGGTTTTCTTAGCAAGGCTTGTAATCTGTTATCAGTTAAATAAGAGGGAAGGTTTCAATGCTTTTTGGGCATGCAACAGAAAAGCACAGGATTTGATGTTGCTGTGTCTAAGAAAGGTCTCACAGGAAAGAGATTCTCAGTTAACAGAGAGTGATGTGTGAGTTGAGCTGGGTGTGAGCAGGTAGCTCTAAAATAAACAAGAGGGGTTGTGAGATCCTATTTTATGGGCTGCCTGTGACAATATACCGGGTCAGTAAAGCATATTTCTTTCTGCTTATCTCCCAGTCAGTGTGGGCCTGAGACAGACATCCATAAAGTATTGCTAAAAGGCACTAAGTGCAATTTTGTCAGCACTTCTGTTTGCCCAGGTGAGTACAAACAAATTCTCCTTTTCTTTCTGGTCAGTGTTTTGTGGAGAATGTCAGGAAGAGACTCCCCTGTCTCCTTTCACCTTCCCTCAGCAGGTGAAGGCAGGATTGGCATTGCTGCTGCTTTGTTGCCTGAGCTCATTTCTAAGTAGCAAAAGGGAAGAGAACAAAACCAGCCTGGTGTTTTATAACATATTTAGCAGCCCATGCCCTTTGACTTCCATCCCCAGTCCCACTGTGAATTTTCCCCAATCTAATTTATCTTTAACGAAGTTTGAAATTAAATTAGGGATAATGAACTAATTAAATTGAACTGGCACACGATTCTACCACCTTCCCCCACCTGACTTCTCCCACTTGCCTTTGTCTCCAGCATGACTCCATACAATTCTTCATTATCTGGGTTACGTCCTCCCCTCTCAGTTTTATTTTCAAGAGCTTGATTAAAGGGGATGTCAGCAATCTATCCATTTCAGACAGCCTGGCAGATTACCTTTAAACAGGCTTTATTTGAATGAATTAGAGAGCTTTCATTCCTGCCATGTCTTACTCTCAGCCCTGCTCCACCCTCCCCATACCCCTGATTCCATCTTTTCTTCTATTTGCAGATCACCTCTTTGGGTAACACCATGTGTGCAGCAGGTGACCACATCCTGTACTTTCAATCAGCTCGAAATAATGAGTTTTTACTTGTCTAAAAAGTGAAAACCTCCCTCTCAGCATCCTGAGGATTTCTCTGCTGTAGATTTTGGGAAATCTGAAGGCTACTGATTGCTGGGCAGGCACTGGTTTTCTCTGCTGGGCCAAACCCAGTGCACATTCATGCACTCATGGAATGTGTGAACCTGTTCCCTGGCTGGGAAAAGTCCCTGCTGCTCAAAAACTCTTCAGACTTTGGGCTGCCACTACCCTGACCCTCTCCATCAGCTGATTTGGAATTTTGGGATGCAGCACAGGCTGGTGGCCAGAAAAAAGTTCTGCTGAGTGACAGCAACATAAGACTGTTGTCACTGTGGACCATTCAGTGGGGAGGATGTAGGTGTTGGGAGATATAAAATACACTGGGAACCAAAAATAAGCAGCATTTCATCATTGGGAGCCTCACATCCTCTCCTCCCTGGTTCTAAACTCCCTGCTTGAGGGTTTTGAGCTGGTTTTCATCTTCCAAGTATGGCCACAACTTCAGGTGTCTCTGGGCATGTTCCTGCTCTGTTTGATGCTTTATCTGTGAGGAAGTTCTCGAGTAATCTCTGTCCTGAGTGAAGAACAAACATAAATGCACCAGGGATGAGCAGGAACCTCCTGAGATGAGCAGGTCCTGAGGTTGCCCTTAGGATCTTTGTGAGGATAAAACCAGGGGCAAGTGGGACAGAGGGACTCGCCCCTGGGGTTCAGGAAACTAAAAGGATGAGCAATGAGGAAAGCTGAAATTCCCAAAGCACACAGCAAGGACCTGTGATGAGGGATGCACTCAGACACATGCAGGTATCAGTTATGCAGAAAACTTGCTCATAAAGTTGCATTCCTTCCCACAGCATGCTTTTGTCCTTCTCTTGCTGTCTCTAGTACCTACCTGGTCTGAGTTCCTTCAGCAACTTACACCAGCAACAATCTTAAACATTGCCCTCCTTGCTGTTTCTCTCCCAAATCCTCCTCTCTATCCTTCTGGAGTCGGGGCAGAGCTGCTATTTAAATTGGCAAACTGATAAGGGGGCACCTTAGTTCTTTGCTTTATTTCCCCTGCACTTTGGAAACGGGAATTTTCACCCTGGTCACTGATTTTTTTGGGTTCTCGGTGCAAGCCTTTTGGTTCTGAGCTGTTCTTGCTGCAACAGGGACAAGAAATTCCCAAGCAAAACTGAGAACCGGAGTGTAGGGGAGGTGAAGGGGGAGGAAATAATTAAAAAAGCATCCAAAAAAAAAAAAAAATTCAATTGCCCTGATGTGTGGTGTGTCTTAGCAGGGAGATTTCGTGGCGGTGAGATTACACCTTCAAAGCACCATATGACTGGCTTTATTTTTACTTCAGAGAAACTGGGAGGATTTCCAAATTTGGATTTGGAGGATTACTGTCCTTTTGCTGACAATAAAATTCCCCACCCCGGGGGGGGAGGACGAGGGGAGACCTCCCAGGATGGATTAGGGAGCTCTTGCCTCGTTCGGAGCAGCGGGAGCAGCTCCTCCAGCACAGCCCAAGGATCTGTTGGGAATGGGAGGCTGGAGGCGTGAGGGAGGGTGGAATTCTCATCCTCTCATCCAGAGGAGGCTGGTAGGTGCCTGGGAGCTGCTCAGCCCCAGGTGACAAACAGACCCCACGAGCAAAACGGAGAAAAGGAAAACCAAACCCATCCCAAACTTACTGTCCACTCTCGCTCGTTACGTCTACGAAGACCTTGATCCTCATTCTGGGAGCAGGAGTGGGTGAGACACCACAAGAGAGAGGTTATGGTTCTGGTCCGGGCCAGGGCTGCTGCAGACACTTACCTAGGAAGGCTTTTGCTACAGCAAGGGGACTACAGGGCTGCTTCCAACACGGGAAAACCAAGGACCACAGGGATAAAAGGCAGACTGAACTCGCCCACTGCACACCTTCCACCCGGGGGTTTGAGCTGCACCTTCACCCCCCTGTCAGCCCGAGGGTTCCTAGTCCTCAAGGAGACACTGATCAACAGGAGGCTGTCCAGGGGGACTTCTTATAAATGCCATTTTCCCCCTGCTCATCTTCCTGCATGGAGCTATTCCCCTCCTTCCCAAGGATCCAATTCCCCTGTGCTTTATCTCCTCCAAACCATCTCTCTCCATCCTCAGGCTGCTGCTTCTCTGTGAGCCTCCTCTTATCCACCTGGGGTGACCTGGGAGGGACTCAGGCAGCTGCAAAGCACCTCAGCTCTCCATTTGCTGTTTCCCTTTCTCCTCACCCTTCCCTGCACCTCTTCACTGGGTACCCCTGCAGCCCCTTTAAACCCACAGCCCCTTCCTGCCCTTGAAAAGGCAGCAAAACAGAAGGGAAGAAGCGAGACAGAAGCTGGAATCACCACAGCTTTGGGAATACACAGGACTGAGGAAGAGTTGTAGCCAAGGAAGGGGGTACCAATGTAATTTCCTTGGCCAACACCTCTTGCAACCATCCAGCAAATTTCCCATGGGCTGGGAAGGGAGAGATGTCTCCCTTTCAAACAGAGACCTGGGGGCTTTAATGCCTGAGAATGTAAGAAGAGCTGAAGATGCCTCTTTCCACTAAAAAAAAAAAAAACCACCACTCAAAGGGTCACTGGCAGCCAGAGATGGTCCAGAACAACCACATGTAGGTTTAAATTCAGACTGAGTCCTAATCCCCCCCTGCCACAGCACCTGAGCTGGGTGACACTCAGACAAAAAAGGGGAGAGCAAAGTCAGGTCTGGTCTCTAATTCTGAGAAGGACAGCACCAAAGAAAAGAATCTTTCCCCCTCTCTCCCAAACATCCAAACATGCTGCCCTGCACCATGCTCACACAACAGCAGCTCTGTTACTGTCACATGCACAGTCCCTCTCTGACTGTCCCTTATTCACTGAGTCTTTCGGATGCAGGAACCTTTACGTGTTCCCATATTCTCTCACATCCTCTCCCACCTTGTTCTTTCACACATGCACATATGCTCCATCTTATCTATAGTTACTTCCATGCACACAGAACTCTTCTCTTTTAATTTTCCTTTCAATCAGTCCTTCTTTCTCTTTTTTTTCCCCCCTCCTCCCCTTCTTGCACTGACTAATTTGGAAAGCACCTCTTAACATTTCTAGGAGGATTTTTGACTTCTGCAGGACTAGGCACTAGAATCCTGGCATTGCTGCTGCAAAAATTCCCTGAACTGAACCCCAGGCCGGGAGCTGTGCCCTCCAAACCCGCCTCATCTCTCCCTGTGCCTCCAGCCACACCGATGCAGCAAAGGGGGCAAACCCTGTTCTGAAACGAAGGGATTGACACTTTCCCCCTCTCCCACTGTAGAAAGCAAAGGAAAGCACTGCAAAGAGCATGCAGAGAGGCAAGGCAAGGCAAGGCATTCCTGTCAGCACCCCCAGAAATGGGGGTAGCACAGAGAGCAGGCAGTGCGCGGGGAAGGCGGAGCGAGAGAGGACGGAGGGGGGGACAGACTGGGCGTTGTGGGGACCACTCCTGAGGAGGGGAGGAGATGCAGGGGGTTGGGGGCAGAGCAATGAGGGGTGCAGTGAGGAAGGCAGAGTGCAGTTGTGTACCTTGAGGCCAGAATCTGAGGGGAAAGGGCCTAGAGTGACATGCGCTAGCGTAAGTTGGGCTGGATGGTTGCATACTCGACTAGGTCTCCGCCAGCATGGATGGAGGTCCGAGGGCTGGGTGACGAGGCCAGAGCGGACGTGTCCAGCTCTGCATACTGGACATCACAGTCCTTGTTGCCAGAGTTCTGGAGAGAAGAGAGCAGCAAGGCAGTGGGGGGACACAGGAGGGAGGAGGCGGGGTCGGAGTGGGGAGTGAGAACGGGACGGAGGGTCCGTGCAGACGAGTGAGCGAGAGGGGAGAGGGGGGCGTGTGGAGGGTGGGGGAGAAAGAAGAGAAGGGTGAGGAGGGGAGGAAGAAAAAACAGTTAAAAAAGAGGGAGGTAGGGAGGTAATGAATAAATCAGTAAGGTAAAATCCCAAATCAAAGCAGAAGTCCCGAAGGCGATGCTCCCCAAATTCACCGCAGAGCTGAGTGACTACACCCAGGTTGGCAGCACTCCCCTCTTGCTGGGGCAGCCTCTCACTGCTCTGATCTCCCATCCAGCCCCTCTAGGATCAGCATTTTCCTTAGCTGGGGGGTGGCTCAGTGAATTCAAGCCTTCTCAGGTACCTGAGCTGTCTGTTTTGGGCCAGGAATTCGGGCTTCACTGGGAGCAAAAGCAGAGTTGGGGGCAGGACTGAAACCCGTGGGCTCGAGTTCTGAGCCTTGGGGAGGAGATACCTGGAGGGAACGGCCTCAAAGCCACAGCCCCAGGGGCACTGCCACAAGGACTGCCACTGCTTGGCCAACACTGTTGTTCTGCCCCAGGGTGGGGACTGTAGGGCCCTTAAGTGCCACATTTAACACCAGGCTTGACTGCACAGCTTGCTGCTGCAGATTAACTATGCAGCACGATTTTGTCGTTGGAATAAGGGCTAATAGAGGCTATAAGCATGCCTCTTTGGCATGGAAATATTTATGGGTATTCCTCTACTAAGCAGGCTTATCAGCAAGAGCTGCATGAATGGAGTATCATCCAATTTGTCTGATCAGTCCTACCCAGCCATCTTTCATGCTTTGCAAACAATAATAATGGGAGAGGCCTGGAAGGCAGGATGGCCCCGGGAAGCTCATGGCTCAGTGGGGAATATGGATCACCAGGAAGAGCCAACATCCACCCAAGGTGTGAGGGGGACTCTGGCTACTTGCCCTGTGGAATTTCTTTAATACTCACTTTTAGAGCCGTTTTCCGTGCCAGCATTAGCCAGGCATCTGCTAAGCCTCTCTGAGAGGAGAGAGTTTTCTCTTCCAAATGAAACAGCTTTCCAGTATTTCTCTCTCCCCTTTCCAAAATGGCTGCATCACATGGCAATTATGCAAAAGGTGTTTAATTTGAAAGTGTTTCTCTGCTTTTTGTCTGGAAGTGTCCTCAGCCACCTACCAGCTGTGGCAGAGCCATTTTCAGAAGTTTATAGCCCTGTAATGAGCTGGTTGAGTGCCTGTTGCTGGAAGGGGTTATTCAGTGAGTGACTATCTCTGCCTGCCATGCCAGGGCTTGGCTCCCTGGTTCCCCGTGAGGGGAATGGGGAACACGGCTGCAGCAGCATTTCCATGCTTCCCAAGCTGGATGCTGGGGGAGCAGGAGGCTTGAGGTCACCTCTGTCCTGCCCTGGGTGAGCAGATGGCAGTGGCAAGCTGTTGGCATGAGAGCTGTCCATCCTGTGGCCTCTCTGCTTCGTGTCTGGACCCAGACTATGGACATTTAGGAAAATCAGCAATGCCAACTCCAGCCTCAGACCTAAACCCAGTGCCCTGCAAACCCTTTCCCCCTGAACTTTGCATCCTCAGTCCCAGAGAAAGGCAGACCAAGTTTTACCTCTTCCTGCCTACTTCGCCTCACTCCTCTCCAAAACAGCGCTTCCCTCCCACAGGAGGTGTTTTCTCCACGGAGTTTCTCCCACTGTTGGGCTTTCTCCTTCTCCCTGCCTCTCGTTTGGAGCAGAATTTATTACAGTATCAATAATGGGACTTGTATACAAGGTCTAGCCCTGCCTCACACAAGCGCCGCGTGTAAATCATCGGCATCGGCACCCCGGTAATTGCCCTGCAAACTGCCAGGAATTATTTTGCTGTCTGCAGCAATGAAACTTTCCCCCTCTACCTGTGCAAATGGGGCCTGCTGACATGTACACCAATCATGGCTCTGCTCCTACATGCACCGGTAGCCCCAGCTCTCTCTCGCTCGCGTTCCCTCTCCCACGCGCACAGAGCACACCCGCTGTCACTCACACACCTGGGACACACTCACCCTTCCATGCCCTCCCTCCTGCTTTCATACCCTCCCATAAACCAGTGCTGTCATGCCACAAGAGCTCAGAGACAAATGCTGCAGGCAACCCCTCCATCCCTACACCCTCTTCTTAGCTGTCCACTCCACTGGCCTTGGGTGTTTTGCTGCTGTCGGCTCCACCGGAGCTTTCCCACAGTCTGCAACACCTCAATGTACATATTCCCCCAGAGTTCTGACACAGGGCTCCCCCCTGCTCCCTTCTGCAGGTATCCTGGCCCTGCAGACATGCCCCAGCCTCTCCCTTCCCCCTGGTCCCCTGCCAGCACATGTCCACACACACGTCCCTGCACACCCTCTTTGGAGGTTCCTCCTCCACCTGCCTCTTTTCTTTTCTCTCTGGCACCTCTCCCATTTCTCCCTCCCTCGCTCTTTGCCATCTCTAATCACTTTCTGACTCCCATTCTAGTGCTGTGAAATTGTCAACCCCAGGCAGTGGCTTTCATGCTGCCTTGTGATAAATCTAGTTTATCCCAAATTACGAGGTTTTGCACAATTCATTTAAAGCTGAATGCACCCGCCCCATTTTCCTGCAGAATCCGTTCCCTTCAACTCTCATCTTCTTCACTCCCCTCCCAAGTCAAATCTGCAGATGAAGTACAAGCAGAACAAGAATATCCTGCCTTTCTGCTGTGCCTTCCCCTCTAAAGGATCCCAGAACCACAGATACTCCGGAGTAGCTGTGTCTGATCACGGTGGGAGTGGGGCTGTATCCAAGTGAGGTTGGCAGACACCAGGTGAAGCTGAAGGGATGTGCTCCCCTCCTCATCCTCCAACTGAGCCACCTCCCAGATGAAGGATGGGGCAGGTCTGGCTCCATCCCATGGAATGGAATGGCTGCTGGCACTGAGCTGGGAGCGCTGCTTTTGGGAACCACCACCCTTCCTGCTGCTGTTCCTTGGGGGTTTCCACACCGGTGCCATCCCAGCCACTCCTCAGAACCCCACTGTGGGCCTCTGCAGTGCTTCAGGGGTGGAAAAAAGCAAAGCAGGTCACTTTTTTCCCCGGCAGGGAGGAGGGCAGGAGCTGGTTCCTTTGGGAAGCACGGCTGGGAAACGCGGCAGCACGTACTGCCCGTGCTGGCTGCGAGAGATCCAGCCAAATCAGCGCTCCTTGGCAGCACAGCAACACCCTGCTCCCCCCTGCCAGTCCCAAACTTGAACAGCCTGCTGCCTGCCCGAAGGACACGAGGATTTAGCAAGGAATGGGAGCAAGCCTCAGCTCGCTCCTGGCGGGGCACAGAGCCAGGGCACGGAGCAGGTACGTGATGGGGGAGTGTGACAATGTTTGCAGGGGCTGACCAGGGGACAGGGCCAACCCACAGCTGTGCCAGACCCGTGCCAAGGGCAGGCAGAGCTGTGGCAGCAGTGTTGGAGTCACCCAGACACCACATCACCGCTGCAAAGCAAGCCCTTCGTGGGCCAGATGAAATGAGAGCTCCACAGTCCGTCACCTCCTGGCTGAATCCACGGGTGGGTAGCAGAGAGTGCCAGGCTTGGGACATGGAAATGCATCTTCTCAGGCCAGGATTGAGAGCAGCAAACTCTGTTCCCATGGTTACAGAGCAGCTACCCATCAGGCCCCATCTCACATCACTAACTCTGCCACTTAATTAACTGACTGCTCATTATTTCCCAAAATGAGCTCCTCCATCCTCCTGCCTGCCTGAAATCCAGCCCTCAGATGCAATCCCAGCAGCTGCCTTGCTCTAGCACCCCGTGTTTCATTTAAAACTCGGCAAGGATTCAAAAGGCCAGTCCCAGGACCGAGGGAGGGCTCCAAGGGGAAGATTTTCTTTGGGGACATGGGCCGTGCTCAGCTGGGATGAGGGAAATGGGATCACACGCACTCAGCCCAGCACAGAGCTGTGCCTTCTGATTTCCAACGCCCTCAGCATCTGTCTCGCTGCAGACTTCTGCCAGCTAAAGGTCACTGGGCCCTGTCCTTCCATTATCTGCACAGGAACACCCATTAGAGGGTCATACCAGGATGAACTGGGTTATAATGAGTTATGTTCATAAAATATTACTCCAGTGAGGGCTGGTGTTTGTACAGCTCTCTCAAACAAATGGGCTCACGTTGCTGGAGCACCAGGCTGGGTGTGCAGTGCTCTGGACCATCCCTTGTGGGGGAAGAATTTGGGAGAGGATTTACATGGGGATGTCTTGTCTCCCGTGGATGGGGGGGGGAGCAGCCCCATGGGGTGAGGGAGGGAAAGGATGTTGTCTAGGCCCAGTGGTTTTCTGTTTCCTCATCAAAAAAGGACTCTCATCTCACCTGCCTTTGCATCTGACATTTCCTCCTTCAGCCTCCCTCCTTGCAAGCCAGCCTTTCCCACGTGGCTGCTAATATCTCTTCCTGACCCTTAATCTCACTGCTGCTGCTGCCTCACATTAGCATCTCCCCATCTGAGGCTGAACAAATCCACACACACACACACACACACAAAAAAAAGGGGTTTAAAGAACTTGTTGTCAAGCGAGAGTCAGACACTGGCACGCTCTGCCCTGCAGATAATTGCTTTGTGAAGCCCTCCCTGCTGCTTCCTTCAGCTGCAAGCTCTAACAGGGGCTCGTTGCAGGAGGTGAAGAGTGGCCAGGCTGGGCTTATAGGCTTAGGTGTCAGATGTAGGTAAGGGATTTGGAGTTAACAGGGCTGTTTTACTGAGGAATGGCCCATAAAGGCACAGCTCCAGGACCCGTGAAAAGGGGCAAACGCTGAATTAGGGTCTCAGAGGTGGGCTGAGATGAGCATGGAGGTTGCCTTCCTCCAGCACAGGATAATCCTGGGCTGAGAAGCTGCTCTTGGGGGTCTTTTAATTTTTAGGGTGAGAGATGCTGTGTGCAAGGCAGAGAGGTTGGGGGTGAGGGTGAGGCCGGGCAGCACCATCAGCACCCCGGCTGGCAGAGTCCTTACCAGTTTGTCAGTGGAGGGAGAGGGCTCAGGGGCTGCCATGTCATAGTAAGGAGTCTGCAAGGGGAGCTTCTGGATCTCCTCCTCGTGTTTCATGTTGTCCAAGTGAACAACCTGTAATAGAGGAGAGAGAAGGGAGATGAGAAGGACAAGGACCATCTTTCTGTCACAGCTTGTGGTAATGTGGTAATTTGCCTCCTCTTCTCTCTCTCTCATTCTCACACCCCTCACTGTCACCTGTGCTGTTCAGAATGGGGGGAGATGCCCAAAAGTCCTCACACCCAAGAGCCCACCTGAACACCAATCCCTCTGGAACTCAACACCCACGGAAGGGACTTATCAGAATCCAAATTACGGCTTTCAGTGAGTGCCAGGCTCTGGGAGTTCGGGAGGGGGGACAAGTCACAGCGTCATAGAATCACAGAATCAGAGAATCACAGAATGATTTGGGTCGAGAGGAACTCTAAAGGTAATTTATTTCCAACTCCCAGCCATGGGACCAGGTTGTTCACAGACCTGTCCAAGCTGGCCTTGAAAAGTCCTTACTTTCTGCCCCTCAAACTCAGGCCATGGACTTCTGTGCTCTTGGAAACCCCATTTTTCCAACATTTAGATACTGTGGACACTGCTTGGGATCAGTTTTCCTTGCCAGAGGAAGGCTGGGGAGGAATACCTGAATATCTTCTGGAGTCAGGTGGCTTTTCATCTCCTGTTTCCTCTTTGGTGGAGGGGCAGGTTTGTGGGATGGAGGCAAATCAATTCTGCAGGGAAAGAAGTGTCTGATGATTAGAGAGCAAGGGAGAGGCATCTGCTGCCTTCATGTGCCCTGCACCAAGGCTTTGATTGTGTTTGTCACCGAACTGCCAATATAATCATATAGATTACCCTCAGGAACTCCCCCGTGCCCTTTCTCTCACCCCAATTAGAATTGTTAATAGAAATAAACTCCCTCCTAGCATTCTGTTCCCGTTCCAAGCAAATCTCCGTGTCGGATTGCAGATCTCGAGGGTGCAGCCGGGATACCCAGCTTCAAAAACCATCCCATGGCAGGTGGTTTATTTTCATGGCTGTGAGGCACTGCAAAGTGGTAGCAGGGCTATGCCAATCCCGTTTTGGCAGCTTACCTGGAATGGTAGCCCCTGCCACAGGCTTCCCACAGCAGGACCTTGGATCCTCCCCCAGCAGGGCCGTTCATCCCTGACCCCCAGGCAGGGGATCAGCTCTTGCCCCAGAGCAAAGGGATTGGCAGCCGTGGTAATCCCAGCCTAGGGACTGTCTCTGCACATTCTGTTCACATGCACAGATGTGTCTAATCCCTTTACAAAACTTATTAAAACTCTGATCCACTAATTAGCCCTTCTCCCCAGTCCCTCCTGCCCTGCACAAACTCCACCAGATCTGATGGAGATGGGCGACTTCTCTTGGCAGCCTGGTGGGTTCCAGCGTGAGACCAGAGGTTATGGGTGAAGAGCAGGGTGAAAGAGCTCACTGAGGCTCTGTGAAACATTGACTTTGTGACTCTACAGAAGAGAAATTCTATTACCTTTTGGATCAGCTTCCACAATAGAGGCAGCACCTCTGCAGAGCAGGGCACTGTTGTGTTTCTATTCTCTGGTAAAGTGGCTCTTCCCCGAGCCTGGTGGAGGGCCATTGTGGGAAGTGGATTGTCAGAATGCATCTCCATCACAGGGCCTGTGCTGTTGATGCAATTTCACCTCGTGGTGCTGGATATTTTTTTGTTTGTGTGCCTTTTCTGTCTCTGCTCCTGCTCTCCCCACTTCTCTTCTCTGCCGCTCTCCTCCAATGCCCTCTCTCAAATGGGATTAAATGGAGCACAAAATGTGCCCAAGGTGTAACAACAACGAGGTGGGGGGTTGTGGAAGATAAAAGCAACCTCTGGGCCTTGGGCTTTCCGTGCCTCCCTTGTGAGGTGGGAGAGGAGGGAGGTGGTGGGAAGAGAGGGAGGGGGTGCCCTGGTGAAGAGCTGGTGACAAGACAGAGCTTTTCAGAAAAGCCCAGGGTATATGTTTCTGAAGAGGCTCATGCTGCACAAACTGACCTCCACACCACACAGTTCCCTGCCTGGGATCTGGGCTGTGTGGTGCAGGGCAGAGCAAAGCAAGTGCCTGTCAAAGAGGAGCCCCTGTGGTGTCCTCTCTCCCTACTATTGCCAGAGTTCACGCCACCCTACGTGCAAAACCGGAATGCTGAGTGGATGTGAATCCTTTCCAGACCCTTTGGGATACATTCAGAGGTGCTCAGGGTGACATCTCTGAGGACAGAATGTCATCCAGCCCGATCCAAGAGCCTGAAGCCATTTCACTGAGAAAGGAAGAACAGGATTCTCTTCTACCCATGGAGGTGAGAGGGGCACTGAGCTGCTGTAGCACAGCCTAGAATATGCTACAGCACCTTGGTGAGCACCACTGTGCTTCAGTTTCCACTTAAGGCTCATGGTAAGAGCTCAAAAACCAGGAGAGAGCAGCGTGGAAAGCACGAGGGAGCCCTAAGGATGGGAAGAGAATCAGAGGAGCGAGCCTGGGGGTGGCAGACCCAGCAGAGAGGCCAGGAAAAAATCGGTCTGCTGCCAATTTCTCCTGGTGTGCAGGTAGTGGGAGGGCCAGAGGTGCTCTCTCCCACCCCACAGCACCTGCAGCACCCGTGGGCTGTGGCTCTGTGGGTGTGGGGTCACTCACAGGTCGTTGTCCGTCTCCGTGCGGTTCTTCTGCTGCCGCCTGTAGACGACGATGACGGTGACGGCCACGCCGAGGATGAGAGCGGCTGCTACGACACCTCCCACGATGCCAATGATGCCTCCTGGGGCGCTCTGAGGTAGTGGCTTGTCTGCAACACACAGGGGAGCACAGGGGACAGGGTTAGAGCATCAGCAGGGCACAAGGACCAGCACAGCCGGGGATTCCAGGAGCAAAGTTGCCCTAAAATTGCCTCTGGTTCAGGCAGCCCCATGGAGGGAGACAGGTCCTAATGAAACCCTAATGAAACCCAGCCCCTCAGAGCTCAAGAGGAACAGAAGTTGTGGCTGCAACTGCAGCCCACTGTGTGTCCAGGAGTTTACCCCCTTCCTTAATCCAGTCAGCAATTTCCCCTCAAATCAGGTGGCTATTCCTGCATCTCTTACCCAGCCTTTGTTCAGTCCTCCAAGAAAGGTTTAGGGAACAAAGGTGCTTCCAGGCACTCGAGTGGACCTGCTACTTGATATTGTTTAACTGTTTTTGAAAGCCTTCTGCTGGGCTTTGTCCAAGTGTATTCACTGAATTCCTGGCACCGCCTGGAATGAAGGAGAGCCCTGTTCAAGTAGACCTCGGGAGAGCTAAGGAGCAATCCTGAACTCACTGAGCTGGAGCAGAGGTATGTGCACCCCTAAAAAGATGAGTGTAGGATTTAGGGGTAAAGGGGAAACATCTGGCATTTCATCTCCTGCTTGCCCCATGGCTGGAGAGCTCTGTGACCTGGGCCAGCTCCTGGGTGACTAACACGGACCTCATTCAAAGGCAGCCCATCCCATGGGCCTGATGGGAAAGCGCTTTGAAACCTGCGATAAAAGGATTTAATTTGCTCTACCTTCCAACCTAATTAAACTTGAAAACTAGCTAATTGGTACTTTGTACTTACAACTCCGGCAGTGATGAAAGGAGGAGATAATTGGAATGGAGGAAGAAGGAGGAGGAGGAGGAGGAAAAGAAATTCAGGGGAGGGGAGCGAGACAGGGATGAGGGAACAAGGTGCCTTGCAAAACTTGTCTACCATATTTAATTTTTGTACTTGCCTTAATGCCCTGGCTACTGGCTGCTCTCAGAGACCAGATACTGGACTATATGGCCCTTATTTGTGATAATTATGGCTTTGGGTACCATAGTGGTAACCAGAATCTCCCCTAAACTACCTGGCCCCAAGGCCACTAAATTATACCCAATTTACACGTGCAAAGGAATAAAACCAAGTTAATTGTGGTCATAAAACATCTGCACACGCTCCCAAACCACCTAGGACAAGGCACACAGGGTGAAAATCTGCCTCTTCCTCCCACCTCCCACCTGTGGATTCAGCACTTGAATCCTGGGATCCCATCACGGATCTTTGCCAACAGCCAATTCCCAGGTCTCACCTGGCAGCCGGCCTTCCCCACCTCCCAGATTTGCTGCTGCCACCCAGGAGTGAAGTGAGGTGTGTAAACATCTCCCAGGGATCCCCCTCTCGGGTCAATAGCAGACTGCAGAGCAGAGCCCCGCCGTGCTGGCTGTGTCGGTACAAACCGCTCGGGCTGGCGGCACCACGCTGAGACAGCGCTGCCGGGGAGCAATTTACCCTGGGAATGGCTCTGACACTGATTCCCCATCCTCCTCCGTGCAAGCCTGGCTTTCTCTTGCCAACCCATGACCATCCACGGGGCAGCATCCCCACACTGGTCCTTCATTAGGAGCTCGGAGCTGTGTGTTGGGTGCCACAAGTCACCAGAACTCGCTGCTCCCCGAAACCCTCAGCAGTGGCAGCCGCTTTTCTTCCTTTTCCCTCCTCCGTAAGCCACATTATCTGGTAAATAACATTTCTGCCTTGAGGCAGCTCTCTCACAGCCCTGCTCAGGACGGAGCTGACAGGTTGCAAGCCAAGCCCCCCGGGCAGGGCCAGCGACTGTAAAGAATCTCCCAGTCCATTCAATCTCCCAGTCCCTTGGCTGGGACATTCCTGTGATGAATTGGCCCCTGATGGTTCTTGGGATGGAGCAGAGAACATCAGCCTCCTGCTGCTGCTGTAAATCAGGGGTGTGTGTGTGTGTGTATGTGTATGGGGGAAGGAGGTGGAAGGGGAAAGAGGGAAATAAATAAATAAAATGAATCTCTGGGAACTTGAACAGGGTCCTGTGTGACAGCAGGAAGGGGCCAGGAGGATTTAGAGAGGGGAAAATACAGCCCATCATTTTGAAGAGGAGGGAGAGGTAAACACAGGGCATGGGGTAAAGACAGTAAGGGGATGAGGAGAGTGAAAGAATGAAGGAGGACAAGGAGAAATTTGGGGTCTATGAGGGTCCCTCCTTCTTGCCAGGCTCTCAGGGTTGTTCAACATCCTGGTGTCAGTTCCCACTCAGCTGCCTAAGCCAGGGCTGTGTGACACTGCAGTGACAGTACCAAACCACACAGCCCTGTGACATCAAACCCTGCCCCAAGATGTGCAGGACAGCCTGATCCATCCATCCATCCTGCAGAAGGGTTGGTGGTGGCTTTGCAGGAGTCCAGGCTGGAAGCTGTGAAAGGTGACAGGGATAATCGCTGGCAATAATGGGAAACACCGGGAGACAAGGAAGATAAATGAGAGGAGAAGGTCCTGAGAGAGCAAGAAAATGCAGAGGATAGAAGAAGAAAATGAGAAGTAGAGAGAAACCTTCCTTTCTGCTTGCTCTTCCCTCTTTATTTCTTCCCCCCCTCCCTCCTTTTTTAAACCATTTTTCATCTATATCCCTCAATCTCCCCTTCCTGGGGAAGAGCTGTGTCTGATAGTTTGGAGGGCACCAACAGGGTTTTTTTTGGAGGGTAGGGTGGCTGCAAGAAAGGGTATTATAAGTCAAACAGGAGAACACCAGGAAAAGCCCCCAGGAGATGATCAGAACTGGCAGATGAGGATTTGGTTACACTGACAGCGCTTTTGGGCAGCCCTGGGAAGATGTTTGCAAGGCTTGTGAATCAGGATCAGAATAAATTGGCAGGACAGCTCAGGGGCCTCCAGACAGGAGTGGGAAAAGGCTTTGCCAATTAAGAATGCAAACCCCCGTGCTCTGTGTCACGCTTGAATAATTTAAAACTCTCCAAAAAAAGTTGGTGTGAAGCAGTTGGCAGTGAGGCAGGTACCAGAGAGAACCCAAAGGGGCTGAACAAACAGCTCAGCCTTATCTGGATGTCTAAGGGCTGCTGGGAAACTCCTCGTTCCTGCTGGAAAACTGAATTAATTCACAGTATTACAATTAAGGAGAAAAGAAGGGCGTCCCACCCCCAATCTCTTTCAGAGCTGTTTTGTTCGCTACTTTGTTCTCCCACGGCTCTTCTGGAGATGGAGGCAGACACAGGAAAGGAGTAAAAAAGTGGTTATCTCCCTGCAAAGCATCCTTGCCAGTCACCTGATGGTGCGTGCGTCTGGCTTTCCAAAAGCAACTACTAACAAGATGAAGGTCTTTGTACCAACCGGATCAATTAAAACATTTCGTGAGGCGCTGATACTGTAATTCACCACTCCCAGAGCTCAGTTAAATCACACCCAGCGTTCCAGTGATGCCGGTTGCTCCCAAAGAAGCGAGGAAGGATGGGATCCCGACGGGATGCACCGGGCACAGTCACAGCACTCAGCTGAGCGGAGTTTCACGGCACTGGCTCTGACAGAGTCCTTGTCCAAACAGCCTCGGGGCTGATGGCTCTGTCTGAGAGGACTGTGATTGACTGCCAAGAGCCAGGGGAGCGTTGCACAGCTGAGAGACAAAGGGACAGAGGCATCCACAGGAGCAGAGCCCAGGGGAGACACAGTGCAGCTGCAGAGAGCAGCAGTCAATAACAACTGAGGGACAATAAAGGCTGGGCAGAACCAACTCACAGGAGAGCAAGAGAAATGCTCCCAAAGGCAACTTGCAGTGAGGCAGAGATGGATCAGCTGGAAAGCATCCAGACAAGGGTATGGCAGAGCAGAGGAAATGACTCACTTGCTCTTGCTGAGGAGGGAGGGATGTGGAGGAATTTGTGAAAGGAGAGACAGTTTCTGTCACACTTTTGGAAGTGAGGTGTCTTCCCTGAGAGCTGGGACACTTGCATCATGAAGCAGCCTGGCTGTTTTTGGGATCCAGGCTTGAGGGAGGGATGTTACATCCCCAGCAAGGGGATGGTCTGGGCCAGCCTGGGACTGGCTTTGTGTGTGGAGCTGGGATCAGACAGCTCATCCTGCACTCCCTGCAGGGTTTGCACAGTGCCATCCAGCCCGAGCAGGTCTGTGGGAAGGAGTCTGGGCAGGCAGGAAGGCTTCATGTGGGTGAGAGGACTGGGTCTCACACTGGTATTGGCTTTTTTCTGCTCTGACTGTCTGCCATGAATTCAGCTGCCCCAAGGAGAGCCTGAGCCCCATCTGATTGCTGATGCCCCAACCTGCCCCCTCCAGGTAAGTCTGGAAGCTGGGTCAGTCTCTGGGCTGTTTTACAGCAGCTCTGAGTGAAGCCAATTTGCTCAAAGAGAGCTGCACACTCTTCCCCTCTCTTCTCTTTGCCCCCTCCTAAATTCAACCTGATCCCTCATTGCTTCACAGAAAACCAGCACAGCAACACACAGCACCCCTGATAAAGGTTTGGCTCCAAGGTCTGCCTGCATCCATAACCAGCCCCAAAGCAGGAGTCCCTTTCCATTTATCACCTCCCCACACAGAGCAAATCCTCCACCTGTTTCATGGCTGGCTGGCCAAGGTGCTCAGCGAGTGCTGCCCTGCTCACAGACACGTGGCAAATCCATAGGAAGCGATTGGGATCCTTCTCTTCTGTGCTGGCAGCCCTGAAAGCCCTTCCAGCAGCCCAAAGAAAGCCTGTCCATGACCTGCATTGTCACCCTGACCCACTGGAAGGAGTCAGCACTTGCTGGGCTCTTTTCTTCCCAGCTGAGCAAGACAATGAGCTCAGATGATGCATATTTATAATACACCCCACCTGACACATTCCCGGGAGCCTGAGACATGGCAAGTTCACAGAGCTAAATTAAACCCAGCTGAAAAGCTTGGCAGAACAAATAGATCCCCAGTTTGGTTTTGAAGGCAAGAGCAGGATTGGCTAATTTGAGACACTGCTCCAATAGAACACACAACACACACCCCCAGGCACAAGCTGGTTCCCATCCTCCTGGTTCCCTGGGTTTGCAAAGGGTTAATGAAATGCTGCTCCCAGGACAGCCAGAGCTGGTGGAACTGATAGGCCAAAGGGGAGGATGAATGGGATCTGAGGTCTGAGGGATTCTCTCACAGTTCCCTTCGCTGTGGATATGAAGTGAATCCCTTCCAGGGACAGCGAAGCACCCAGAGGATAAAAGGGATTAAGAAGGGAAGGACACTGCCCTACCTAACTTTACTCATGGGCAGGGTCTTTTTTAGTATTATAATTACATAAAAGATATATTAAAGTTTTTTAGTGTTATAATGAGCATGGTTCAGCTGTAGGATACGTGGACCTTGGGTCTCTTGCCAAGTTGGCAATGTATACATAGACATACATCAACATCTTGATTTAATACTTCCTTAATAGTTCCAGGAGGTCCTTGACTAAGGGATGCTCACTGCCCTCTGTTCTACTGATACACAACAACATCTTCATTTGCTACATCCTTAAAACTTGTTAGTTCCCAGATGTCCTTGACTAAGGGATGCTGGCTACTGCCTGTTCCAGTGATTAGGTCTCCTTTCTTGATGATTAGGCTTGAAAGTATACAAAGATTTTCCACCAGGGAACACCCTGCCTTAAAACAATCCTGACATATTCCACATTTTGCAACACAGCCAGCTAGAGGTTAAACACCAAAATGAAGGCAGAGCTTCTCCACTGCCTCTGTGCCCTGATATAAGTCAGATGGAATTTTTAGAGCCTGTCACAGCTTCTGCCTGTCAGGGTGTTTGTTGATGTAACTCTCACTTACACAATCAGCCACCACACAGGCGAGTGCCAAGGCATGGCTTCGATCCTGGCACTGCCTCATTTCCCTGGAAATCCCCCCCACAGCCCAGGCTGGGTCCACAGGGCCCCCCCAAAATGGGGTGCTCACCCCACACGGGGCTGCTGCATCTCCCTGCAGCAAAGGGGTGCTGGGAGGGTCCTGGTTAATAACTGTGTATTTGATGGGGCCAAAAGACAGTGGGCCCAAGGGTGGCTCAACTAACAAATGCCTCTGACCTCTCTGCCTTGTCCTTTCTCCCCTCCCACGAGTGGGAATCCCCCACAGCTGCTGAGCCCCTCTGTGAGTGACCTGATATGTCCCCTCTCTAATTCCCCTCCTCTGAAAACCAGAGCACTGGGCATCCCCTGGGTCATTCCCAGCGTGGGCATCCCACTGTCTGTGTTCTGATCACCACATCCCCTGAAGATGCCTGACCACTCTGCCTTTCCTCTGTAATTTTTCCAGTGCCAGCTGGCACTCAGGGACTGTGCAAACCACTGGCCTGTCTCTGATGAGGTTTGGGGAGAGCCTGGCAGTGTGGTGTGTGGGTCCAGCCCTCCCTGGGGGTGCCTGCTTTGAAGTGGACACATGGATGTGCTTGATGTTGGTGGAGATCTCCCCCACATTCCAGCAAAGGGAATTGCTTTGCCATTCTCCGAGGGTGGTGACCAGCCCTCTCCCTCTCCCCTCCTGCAGCGAGCAGCAGCCAGCCCTGGTGAAACAGCATCTGCTTAAGGAGCTGCTGGCTGCAAAGGCACGTCTGGAATGTGGCTTTAGCCCCTGGTGACCTCCCCTTGCTGTGCTCCCAGTGGCCACTACCCAGGATGGGGTTTGGATGCAGCAGTGGGAGCAGGGTGTTAACCCCACGGGATCCAGCAGTGATGAGGCTCCTGCAGAGGAGCTGTTGAGGTGGGAACTCCACTAAAGACACCTCTTACCGGGCTGGTTTTAATTCTCTTTGCCACTCTAGCAAAAGAAGGGGCAAACATGACCTTGTTGCCTCTAACCCACCTGTCCAAACCCAGTCCAGATCTCACCTGGCCTCTCTCTGTCCCACTTGGCCAACCCCACAGACTCCCCCTGCCTTCCTGCAACCTGCAGCAGAATGGACAGTGGCCCAGCCTGGTTTTTGGGGAGAAGATGAGCCCTGGAGAAGAAGGGAAGTGTTGCCTGACATTTCCTCAGCCTCCCAGCCCTTAATTTTAGTTCTGCTTCATTTCCTTGCAGCTCAGCAGAGTAATGAACAATCAAATCCCTTTAGTAATTTATTTCTCCTGCTGTACAGTTTCGAGGAGGTGATGACACTTGAAATTGCCTCTCCTGGAGGCATGGAGGGGCCAGATCCCAAACCCTGTTACACCAGAGTGTGTCTCTCTTGATCTCAGCAGCCTGCTGGAGCTGCCCAGAGCACAGTGTGGTCCCAAATTCCATGTTTAGCCAGAGATACAGCCTTGCTCCCTTGATGAGTCCATTAAGGTCATGCTATTACAAGCAGCCACCAGATGAATTCTGTCAGATAGAAGGTACAGGAACTCAGACAGCTCAGACTCTCATCATTTGTGTTAATAGAGTTAATTTGCTCAACAATCTCCAGCAGCCCTCCTGGGAACATCTCACTCTGCCTGGGCTGTGCCCTGGGCTGTGTTTGTCTCCTGTTGCCTTTTCCTGATTTCTCCCTCCCCTTCATGGCACTGAAGGACTGACAACACACCTTCCCTCCTAACTTCTTAAGGGATGTAACCACCCTGTAAGCTCATGCAGCAGGATGCTGGTCAGCCTGCACACAGGGACCTTCCCCCAGCTCCAGTAGGGATCCAATGGAAAAGCTGGAAAGGGAGCCATCAGTCAGTAGGACACAGGAGCTGTGAAGGACAGGCTATTGATACCAAAGCCAGGCTCGCCCTGGGGAACACAACAGGAATAAACAAAATCCCTGCAGTGCTCCAGAGGCACTTTACCAGATGGGCATGGTCAAGAGGCCTGTAATGATTCAGAAAAGGCAGGAGATTTGAATAACTATTCATGATCTGTCTCTGGAGACCAACACACATTTGTTTGTGGCTTCTGAGATGACAAAACAATTTCCTCGTGTTTGAGGATAACAGGAGTGAGGAGCTCGCTGGACTCCATCTCCTTGGATACTCCACTTACTGTAAGCAAACAGAGAGGTTGAAAGACTTAGATGACAAGACTCCAAACTCACTGCTGTTGGTTTTTACTATTTGTTAAAATGGTTCAGTTCCAGAAGGTTAAATTCTAGCAGAATGGAAGAGGGCACAGAGTAAGACTCGAATCCTATAGGGTGATTTCCTGGCAGCAAAGAAAAAGCAAACACAGGCTCCAGTTAATAAAGAATTAAGAGGAGGGAACATAATCAATGCCAGTCTACAAGGTTCATGGGAAATGGGTCTTGTCAGTCAAACACAATGTCATTTTTTGCCTACTAAACCAGTCATCTCATCAAATAAGTGCAGAGATGGCATGGAAAATAGATTTAGAGTGGCTGACTGACAGGTCTCAGGAGTTGTCAAGAGGGAGTTGAACGGAGAGTCCCAGAGGCTGCCAGAGCTGATCAGTCCCAAGGTCACAGTGGAAGCCAGGACAAGCCTTCCCCCAGCTCTAAATCTCTCTCTCCCCACCCTAATCCCCTGCTGGGCATCAGCCTTTATGGCTCAGCTGAATGCCCAGAGAGGGGAGGTGACCCCTCTCTGACACAGGGGACATGCTGGGACTCGAGGAAAGAGCATCCTAGGGAGGGGAGAGGGGTCTCACAGCCTATGTGGAGGGTGCAGAGCTGCCTGTGCACATCCCTCCAGTCAGGGCCAGGCTCCACATGCATCCTCCCCTTCGGCTCCCCCTGTTCTGTTGTTCAGGTAACACTTTCAAGGCAGGTCCTCCAAGCAAATTTTTAGGTCAGCTATAATTGGGAAACCTCGTGTGGAGCTATAAAACATCAGTTAATACGCTGGAACTATCTAGTTAAATGCCAATTATAAAACCCCATAAGCTCCTCAACTCAAATATATTAATAACATAATTAAACATTTATTGCTTATGCAAATTAAAAGTTAAGTTAAATCGGACGGCAACGAAAACCCCAGGAAGTGACCATTTAAATAACTAATTTCTATTTAATTGTGATTCCTCCCCGTTACAAAGCCCCCCATGCCACCATTCCCAGAGTGTTTACTCGAGCCATTCCAACTTGGCATTCCCGCTCTGGCGCCCATTCATCACTCCAGACAGCTGCAGCATTCATCCCAACAGCTGGCAGCAGCTGCACTGCCCGCCCCTCTTTTGCACACTGGGGGAATTATTGGGCCTTGGGATGAGTGTTCCATGTGATCCCTCTGATCCCCAAAGATCCCTGCTCACCTCCTGAGCTCCCTGGCAAACCCCAGGACAGTTTTCTCGCAGAAAGAGCATTCAGTGCCTCTTTGCATTAAACCACTTTCTTCCCCAAACTCCAAACCATTCAGACAAAAAAAAAAAAAAAAACAACCCTGCCTGTTTCCTGCCAGGATCTCGGTTTGGGCCAGCAGTTGTGAAATCTGCAGAGGAGGGAGCATCCCTAACTCACCTTGAGCTGGGCTTAGTCAGATGAGGCCACACTCACCTCATCTGCTGAGGTTAAGTGAGCAGCTCTCCGATGGCAGGTATCCATAAATCCCTGCCTTTCAATAATTCAGCCCCTGGAGGGTGATACAACATTTTTAACCTACATTTCAGGTGAAAATCTAAGCAAGACCATGCCTGACTCCCAGATTCCTGCTCGCCAGTATGTAAAATTTTAGCAGTGCAACACACATCCATTTTTAATTTTTCTTTTTTGCAGGCTGATCCTTGCTCTGCAAACGCTATCTAAGAGCCAGCCTGCATCCCAACACGTCTGGGGAGGCTGTGAAATGCCTTGTTGGGAGGAGGAGGAGGAGGAGGAGTGAACCAGCCCCCACCACCAAGGGCATCTGAGGCTCAACAGCACTTCTCAGTGCCACAGGTCCCCCAGCTGGAATACATTTGCATAAAGCAATTTCCTCTAACAAATATGTTCATACAAATCAAACCCAAGATTGCAAATAATTTGAAACCACGAAAAAAGAGAGAGGGGAAAAAAAAAACCCACCACAACCTAATCAAACATATTTTGCTGCAAGTAATTCCCCAGCACTGTAAGTTTTTCTCAGACCAATTTATCCAGCAGTAGCTCGAGGAGATTTAATGGGGTGTGTGACCTTGTGTGCTCTGACTTGAGCAGGGCTTGCCTCTCACCTCACAAGGAATTTGTGATGGAAGGTCATATATTTCTGAACTGACCTGTTTCCAGTGCCCCTGAGCCCCCACCCCTTCACAGGCAGGCTGGTTTAACGTTTCCCAATTACACTGACTTTTCCTCTGCCTGCTGGAGCCCTTTGGCTCTTGCACTTCCAGTTCTGAGTCTGCCACACACGAGGATCCCTGGGAGATCCATCTGGTGTGGGTGTCATGCAAGGCATTAATCCCAGGTGCCTGTGCCCGGGGATATTGGGCAAGTCACCTGGAAATTCCCTGATTCCACTGGGCTTTCTCTCACCCTCACTCACCACAAATCCTTCTCAGGCCACATTCATCTGAACGGGCAGGAATAATAACTCCATTGTAGTCAGAAAAGCTGGATGTGCTTGCAACCAGATGGGGACCTGGCTCTGTATCTCCACCACGGACATTCCAGCCCTGAGCTCTGCCTGCATCTCCCAGCTCCAGGGATGGAAATCCCATCGTGCTCACTCTGGTCTGCACTCTCTGCTGCCGGACCACGCTCAGCGCTGGGCACACAGCAAACACAACCCCCTGTTTCACCTCCTCCTGCCCTGCTCCAGCTCCTCCCCTGACTCTCAGCTGATCCCCAGGGCTCTGAAGTCACTTTTTGGGGCCAGCAGCGCTCGCCTGCAGAGATGTGGCTTGGAGAAGGGATCCAAGCCACGCTGCCATTTCTCCACGGGCCGCATGCACTGCTGGCATCTCCCCCACCCCAACGTGTTTCTGGTTTGTTCCAGAGAAACACAATACTTGGGGGCACTGCATGGGAGTCTGTTCCTGCTGTGTTCAGCCCTCTGCAACCTGAGCTGCTGAGAAGAGGCCCCTTGCAATGGGTTTTATCCATCATCGCTCAACTCTAAGACACGGCCTGGGAAATCGGCGCAGCATTTCCCAGGGGCTCGTCCCAGCAGGACCATGGGCAAAGACAGCCCCTCTTATCCTCCTTCCCATCTTAGACCCGGCTCCCCCAGTGCTCCTTTTGTTTCTCCCCCACCCCCAAACTTGGCTGGAGTGGCTGAGCCAGCTGCTGGGATCTGGTTCTGTGGGATAGTGCCCCTCAGCGTCGCTGCTGTGGTCACTCCCGGGGCCGCTGCCCTGAAAGGCTGAGCCGAAGCAAAGCTGCACTTCCAACGTTTTGCCTGGCTAAGGTGAGCTGGCAGATGGGAAAATGAGAGGGGTAAGATATGTGGACAGATTACAGCCCAATTAGCAGTCACATCTCCCTTGGACATGTTGAAGCCTAACGACAGGAGCATCCCTGCCTTTCCCTCCCGTTGCACCTGAGGAGAGCATTCCCAAGGCTCTCTTTCAGCCCTTCCAAAGGGAGGTGCCCAGCACACTCCTTTCTCAGCAGGAGGACTGAGAACTGGCTCCAACAGCAGCACAGGGTTTGGAGGAACCTCCTGCCAGGCAGCAGCACCCAGGACATCGATCACCATCCTCCTGCCAGGCAGCACACAGGGCATTGATCACCAGCCTGGAATCAGCCTTCTGCTGCTCTGGCACAGCCTCCACTCCTGCTGACAGGGAATGAACAATCTGCACCAAACCACTCCCTCCCAGCCTAATCCTGAACACTCCCCTCTCCATCCAACTCACGGAGACCAGTTCAAGTTCAAATTTGGGTGGGTGTCTCTCTGCCTTTCTCCCTGTGATGGACCAGATCTGGTTCAGATCTCCAGCCCATCGCCCACGTGCTGAAGTTGGGTGCAAAACTCCATTTTCCAGGGAATATTGTGCTCTCCAGGCCAGAGCCATGACAGAGTGCCTGTTGGTAGCAGCGCAAGGACATCACGCACGCTCGCTCTGATCTCCTGCTCGCCTCGTCTCTCCCTCCCCTGCTAAAGTCTGGCCTTGATCTTTGGGAACAAGGCTTCCTTTGTAGCATCCCTTCACAGCCAGGAAGCTGGGGAGGAAAGGAGAAAGGCAAACTGTTCTTTGCCAGTGCAGAGATCGGGGATGGAGACACGGAGATGCAGCGACTGATCTCACCCCCCACCAGCAGACCCTCAGCACCCCTACAGCATTTACAGGGGTTTGATGCCCCATTTCCATGGCAGGTGAGTGTTGCACTGCAGGAACACCCCTCTGTGTCAGAGGAAAGGCTGGCCTAGCCCTGTATCCTGCCCTGACCCCAGCTAATTCCACGTGCCTGGAGAAAATATAAGGAAAGCAAGTGTGTACTGACATTTTTCCAATAGCCTGTCCCATCTGCCACAGCCAACAGCGACTTCAGGACTTCCTCAGCTACAGACAGTGTCCTCATTTTTACCAGCTTTTGATGGAGTTTTCTCCTTCTTTTTGGTTTTCTAGTTTGTTTGTTTGTTTGTTTGTTTGTTTTAGCTCAGGCAAACTTTTGGCACCAGCCAAGGGATTTCACTGTTTACATCAACAAGGCTTCAGCCTTCACCTGCAAGCAGCTCCTATTCCAAAATACTGCATATCCTGGGATATTTCCAGCCTAGGCCACTGGAAAACAGGTACTGCTGTGACTCTCCTTCCAGCTCCCAGGCACGGGGTGCACAACGACGCAGTCCCAGAGGCACCAAAAACGAGGAGGATGGCTCTCTTTTTTCTTTTAAAATTCTTTATTTATAAAAAAGTACATTTTTTTTTTCCACAGCTGAGCCACTATTGGTTTTTATACAAGTAAAAGGAAGGGTGATGCAACACCCCACCCACACAAATTATATCCATGAAAATGTCCCCCCCCCACCCCCCAGGACTCCAAACGAACAAATTACAAAGGATGGAAAACAGGACAAAAAAAAAAAAACAAACCAAACAAAAAATCATAAAAGTCCATTACATTATTATTATTTTTATTTTTTATTTTATACAAAAGCACTTACAACACAGATTACCAAAAAAATTAAAACAAAAAAAAAATAGTGGGGTTGGGGTTGTTTGTCTGTCTGCAGTCTTTATTCCACAATGATAATTACAGCAAGAGGATGAAGAAAAAGAGAGATAAAATCACTGGAGCTAAGGAATCATGTTGTGGTTTTTATTTAAAAAAAAAAAAAAAAAGAAAGGCAAAAGAAAAGAAAACCCAGATCCTCAGCATGAGTCCCTCCACCAGTACCAGCTTCTGCCAGTGGAGGATCTGACCCCACATGCTCCTTACATTCACCCCCAGGTAAACTACACATGGAAAGTCACACTGGTCCAAAATACAAAGTTTTGAGACCCAAACTCAACCTCCTCTCTAAGGCTTGGGTTTCCTCCCCTTGCTGGTGGGCTGAATCCCCCCTTCACCCCTCTCTGCCAGGTCCCCTTGCCCCCTCCCACCCCTGTGGCCCCTGGGGAGAGGCTGGTGAGTTTGGGGAGTGCTGGTGAGGCAGTGGTGGGACCTGAGACCTTCCCACCCTTGCCCTGCCTCTCCCAGCCTGCAGCTCAAACCACCAGCACCTCTCAGCAAACACGAAGGGGGTGGCAAGAGGGGGGTGAAAGTGCAGCTCTGGGGAGGGTGAAGCGCTGTTTTACACCCCATGGAATGAAGAACAGGCATCAGTGCACACCAGGCTGGCAGGGTCCCCTCTCCCCATGGGGGTCCTCTGCCCACAGCCCGGGCAGACCCAAAACTTCAGTGCTACGACAGCAGGGGTTGTGAGCTTGGATAAAGGGGAAAGTGGATTTTAACCTGCTGGCAAAAGGCTCCAACCCATCTCACTGCCTCCCCTCCTGGATCTAACTGGGCCAGGAAACCTCTGAGCCTGCAGGAATGACACATCTGACTCCCTCAGGGAGCTGGGCATGGGGGGAACCCCTTCCACCCAAGGATTGGTGCCCAAAACTCCCAAAACTCGGTGTGCATGTGTGTGTGTGTGTGCTTGTGCATGGGAAAGGCAAACAGCAAAGCAGAGCAGCAGCCCCTGTTCTAATCACATTCCCTTCCCTAATTGCTTGAAGATCAATCTTTGGAATCTCTCTCTCTCTCTCTCTAACCCTCTGTGATTTCTGCTGAACAGTTGTTGTTTCTTTTTGACTCAACATCAGGAAAATGGCTCCCTTTGTCCCTCCTGTCTTTGCAATCAATTTGGTGTAACCACTTCAGTTTGTTGATTTATTTCACGAAGAAATCCTCAGGTTGTTTCTTTTTGTAATTTTTTATTTTTTCCCCACCTGGTTGAATGACAATAACTTAACAGGGGGGAAAAAAAATAACCCTGGTAATTAAATAAGGGAAAATAACATCACTAGGGTGAATTGCAATGAATAATCCTAGAGATAAACCCCAGCAGGAAAACAGCTGGGGTGTCTTTGTACATAAAACCACAGGCTCCTTTTGGTTTGTGACAAAGATGGGTTTGCTTGTACAGCTCCTTGAATACACACAGGGAAGAAACTGGGGGATCAGCCCAAATTTCACCAGTGTTTTGGGTCACGAGACCCACAGGGTTCAGCCTGAGCTCCCCCTCAGGCTGCCACCCAGGATGAGGGCTGGGGAAGGGAAGAAGCACCATGCTGATACGTCTCTTCACTGGCAAGGATCAGGATCTGGACAATGATCCCTTCAGACGGAGGTGGGGCAGCCAGCCACGGCCCCCAGGCACTGACACCCAGTCCCCAGCGGGGTGAAGGCGTTTCCCAGGCACAAAAGCCAGCCCAGGTACCCCTAATGGGACACACCAGCTCAGGACTGGTGTGTAAAGGGACAATCCCTGGAGAGCAGCAGCTCCCGAGCACCGGGGAGGAGAGGATGGGGACAGCTTCCCTCTCCCAACTGGAAGCTTCCACTTGCTCTTTTCCCAGGTCCCACGGGGCCCTTTGACACCTCCTTAGCACCTCTGATGAAAGGGGGGATGGAGAAGCAGGGGATTTTTCACTCCAGGCAGCCTGAGGGTCCCAGAGGGGTCACCCAGCCTGGGAGCTCCTGGGCAGCTGTGAAATTCCAGCCTGGCACAATCTGCCCACTGTGAGAAACTGGGGCACAGAGGGACAAGTGACACTGTCCCCTCAGGAGAGAGCAGATTGTCCCTCTGACCCCCTCTTAGTCCATGCACCAGGAAGCCCCTGGGGCCACTGGGCAGGTTGTCCCTGCAAGGTGAGCACTGCAGTGTCTCCAGCACCTTTCCCTCCCCTGCAGAACCCCCCAGGAAGCACGTGGTGTTCAATTTGGCATCTCTCCTGAGCTCCCCCCTGCATTCAGGTAGAGACAGGAACCACTTTCTTCCTGATGATGCTGGAAAACCTGATCTAATTACCTTCAAGGGCTCCCTCAGAGCAATTCAACCCAGAGAAGACAGTGATGCTATTACAGGACCAAAACAGATCTCAGATGTAACATCAATCTGATTTTCCACCCCCACACTTCTTTTTCCTTCTGCCTTTTTCTTATGGATTAAAGGCTAATCACTTGGCTAATTGCCACCCCAAGAGTCTCCTGGCCATTTAGCTGACCTTGCATGGGACAGCAAGAAGCAAATCCCAGCACAGAGGTGGCATTTCTCTGTGGCTGCAGGGACAACTGCACCGAGGGAGCAATGCTGGAGGGCCCAAGGATGAGAAGAATGCCCTCCTGAACCTTGATCTGGCAGGGTACCTCACTGCTGTGCCAGGCAACGCTGCCTAAGGATCCTCCACCCCAGGCTTGTTCAGGTTCTGGATGAAAAATAATCGTTTGACCCCTTTTCTGAAGCACTGTGATGAGGTAAGTGGCTGAGCTGAGTCCTACATTTGTGCTGGTGCAGTGCTGGGGAGGAAAAAAATGTGCTGCAGCAGAAAGGGAACGAGCTTGGAAATACCATGTTGCTCCAAAACCTCCTTTCCTTTCCCTGGGTTTTTTGAGCCCCATTCAGTGAACTGTGTGGACAGTGTGTGCACAGGCAGTAAATGAACCATCTCCAAAAACGACACCTCCAAATGCAAAGTAGTAACTACCCAAAGCAGGTTGCTCAGGACTCCTTGTTCACAGTTCCTGAAAGCCACACCTCAACTTGGGAACATCCACACTGTCCTGATCCCTCCCAGGCCCTCCTGCTCTGTCTGCCAGGCTTTGTGCCTCTGGTCTTTAGGGCACAGCTTCCCTGTGGGGTCAGTGCAGTGGGAATTTGCCAGCTCAGAGCAGTGGCCCCTGCCTGTGACTAATGAAGAACATGCAGAATCTCGGCTGGACCCTGCAGATCTTAGAAAAGGTTGTTTTCTTCCAAACCCATCCCCTCACAGAGTGTGTCTGTGCCACCAACTGCACTCTGGTGATGGACCACCCAGAGCCTGGTGCTGGAGACACTGTCCCAGTCCTGCTTAGAGCCTGGCTGTGAAATGCAGACCTAAAGGATTATTCACTTGGGAGGAGGACTTTGCTGGGAATTCCCTCTGCAGCACACCCTGTGTGACACTGGGGTGAGCTGTGGCTGAGGTACAACCCCCAGCTGTGCTGCCCCTGCCCTGGTCCAGATTACAGATTCCTTTGGGGAATTAAAGCCCTGTGTATGCTGCTATCCCAAAGCACTGGAGGGAAGTCATTCCCACTCCTAATCACCAGCCCTGACTAGTCATCAGAGATATGTTAAGAGATTTTATTTCCTTTATTGGGGAAGGTGTTTCTCACTATCAGGGTGCTCCTGGGGGCAGTGGATGGACCCAGGAAGGTTTTAGCCTCATTTTTTAAGCTTCAGCCTGAGAGACCCCAAGGGAAGCTCTGTCTGCCCTGCCTTCCAGAGGACATAAAGCAGCCTTCCTGTGGCATGTGGCTGTTCTGCCAGAAGCCAGGAAGCCTGAAGGGCTGGCAGGAACAGCAGGAAGATTACAGGCCAACAATTGGATTTCCCACTCCCCTTCCCCACTAACGCAATCAGAGCAAGGGACAAACTGTGGATGGCTCAGGCTGAGCTTCATGTGGTCTGGACCAAGCACCACATGGCAAAGGGGAGCACTGGAAGCTGCCTGGATCAGAGATCTGACCTTGACTCATCTGTGTGGGTCTGCCTCTCCACCCTCTCTTCTGCAGCAGGATAAACCACTGGATGCTATGGAACAAAACCCAGCAGGTAAGGCAGGAGGAGAAATTAGTCCTGCTATTTTTAGATGTGCATGATAATACAGCTCAGAAAACTGGGGATTTCTTTTCAAACAAAAGATTTATTTATACATCAAATTAAAAAAAAAAAATAAAATTAACCCACAAGAAGAAAAATAAGCCCCAACCCAGTGAATCTAATTTTGGAGACGGTCGGTGTGAGGCAGAGGGCCCTGAAGTCTGGAATCCCATTTATCCACAGAGCAGAGATAGCAGCAATCCAAACCTCCCCATCACAACACAGTGGCTCAAGGGAAGGAGGACGAGATCAATACCCCAGGCTCAATCACTCCTACCCTGTCTACCAAGCCTGTGCTTAGAAGAGGGATGTGATATTGGAGAAGTGGCAATCAATGCCAACTACGTGGTACAGCCAAGGCTGGGGTTGTTGCTAGGAGAGAGAGAGAGAGAAGAAGAAGCACCCCCATGCTCTGATCAGAATAAAATTAAAAAAAAAAAAAAAGTGTAAACACATGACAATTAAGTCTTAGTGGTATAACAAAACCTAGGGGCTGATCCTGCCCTGCCAGGGCGTGCAGAGCTGAAGGCAGTGAGTGTGTGGAAGCGAAGTGTGCTCGGTTGGTCCCTTCCCCAGTCGGTGTGTGCCCGACACAGTTGTGCCCCCAGTGAACTGCTCTGGGGCTGGTACTGACAACAACAACAGCAACAAGAACAAAAAGAGCCAGCATTTCTCTGAGCCATCACAGGGGGAAAAATGTCAGCAATAAATACTCCTCTTCTTTCTTTTAAAAGAACACTCAGACAAAGACAGAAAATGAAAAGCCAGGAAATAATAAATTGTGGAGGGAAAATGGCAGTTTGGTTTCCCTGCTCTGCTATCAGCTCGTGCACCTGGGGTTTGGTCCAGGGCTTTTTTTTCCCCCCCTTTCCTCCTCATTTTCCTTTTTTCGAGTCATTAAAAACTGGGTGTGGATCTCTCCAGGTGTGCAGCAGGCAATGGGAATGTCACCCAGACCCCACCGAAGTTAAAAAAAAAAAGCAATGAGGGGACAAAAACCCCAATCCATTCACCTGATAAAATGGCACCTACGCTTCCATTGCCATAAACTTTCCTGGCCTCTGTCCTACGGACAGCCCCCCCCCCTCCCAAGGTTAAAAACAAACAAACAAGACAACATACAAACAAATTCCAGTGTTTCAGGGGGGTGGGAGCGGGAGGAGGAACCCTCGGGGAGGGAAGTGGGGCCGAAGGGCACTCTGAGACATGAAGACACAAACAGAGTGTACTATACAGGCTGGGCAACAGTCGTTAAAGCAAAGAGTAACACCTAAGCCACCGACCAATACAAACACCACAGAAGGGGGACGAGAAGTCATCGAGAAATTAAAAAGAAAAAAAAATAAAAAAAAATAAAGCAACCAAAAAAAAAACGGAAAACCTGGAAAACCGAGAGAGGAAATAATTACCCAACCTCCCACCTCCCGTTAATGCCTCCCCTCCCCACACCCGCCAAAAAAAAAAAAAAAAACAACCAAAACTGATCTGTAAGCAAAGCTGCCCTCCTCTCTCCCTGCCCCAGCCCTTCCTTGCCAGTGCTGGAAGTGTCCAAAAGTCCGTGCTGGGGCTGGCTGGGGGCATGTGTGTGTGTGTGAGTGTGTGCAGGGGGAACGTGGGTGTGCAAGCTCCGAGGGGTGCAGGGGAGCAGGAGGGCATCACTCATGTGTGTGGTGTGTGTTTGTGTGTGTGTGTGTGTGTGCTGGGTGCAGCAACGTGGTGCCAGGCTACACGTACCACTCCTTTTTGGAAATAAAAGACCCGTCGTTCTGCGACACCATGTTCTCGGCCATGTCGAGCTGCTCGGGGTCGTACTGGAAGCCGAGTGTCCTCTCGTCGTAGGGCTCGGGGTGGGCCTCCCCCTCGTCCACGGTGAAGTAAGGCCTCTTGGCGTCCTCCTCGTACTTGTTGGGGCCGCCCAGCTTGCGCTCGCCGCCCGCCTCCTCGTCCTCGTCCTCGTAGGTGCTGCCGCCCAAGGGGCCCGGCTTCTTCTCGTCGTCCGAGTCGTCGGGGTACTGCAGGTTCTGGGCCATGGGGGGGTGGTGCTGGGGGATGCCGGCCTTGCTGTAGCCGTTGCCGTACACGTGCTTCTTTGTGCTGTAGTCACCCTTGAAGGTGTGACGCCGGCGCCGGAGTACCACAAAGAGCACCACGGCCACCAGCAGGACCAGCGAGACTCCTCCCACTATGCCCCCAATCACCGGTGTGGGGATGTTCGGCTGCACCATGGATTTGTGATCATCGATTGGAGACGGGGTGTAGGGGAATTCTGGGTAGGAAAAGACAGATGGAAGGGGGAACAGTGTCAAACCATGCGGAAACGCGCCCCTCCCTCCATGCTCTCATTGCCAGTTTGGGGAGGGGAGGGCGGGGGGTGGGGGGGTGAGGGGGTGGGAAGATGAGGGTAAGGAACAGGGAAGGGAAAAACTAGGGAAAAGGGAATAGGGGCGTCCTCTGGGTGAAGGGGGGCAGCTCTGCCTCAGCGAGGGGAAGGCGGCGTGCCGTGCCAAGCTGGCCAAGCCTCATGCAGGAGCCCCGCAGGCTGGAAGCAGTGTGTCCCTCCCCACCCCACCTGGTCTCTCCAGACGTGCTCAGATCCCACCAGCCCAGTGTCTTGAGTCCGGACGCTTTCCGCTTTAGCGGGTGGCATCTTTTCCAGTTCCAGTTTCCTCCCGGGGCGCACTGGCAGCCCCAGAGTGCTCCTTGACGGGGAGCCACCCCCAAAACCCCAGCCCAGAGGTGGGCACCGAGATGCCACAGCTGCTCCGGGAGGTGCCACGCATGGACACACCGGCTTTGCATCCCCCTCCCGGCACCCCAGCCCAGACCACAACCAGTTCGGTCCAGAGCAGAAGGCACCAGCACCTTGTGATCTCCCACTCACACATCCACAAGTGCTGTGTGGCTGCTCAGAGTCCTGCAGGCTCCTGACCCCGTGTGCTGACCCTGGTGACTGTTCTCTGCAGCACAGGGACACAGACCTCCCACCGCTTCTTTTTCTTCCACGGCCAGCCCAGTGCCACTACTCATGCTAATCTTGTTCCTACAGTTACCCTGACCCATTTTAAAAAAAAATAAATAACTCAAAAGAGAAAGAGAAAAAGAGATGAGAAAGCAGCTCTCTTCCCTTTCATGCAGTTCAACACCTACACTTTGGCACAGATAAAGTTTGATTCAGGACTTAAATCAACTTCCTGACGCTCCCTGGGCACAGTTACAGCCCCTGGCCAAACTCAGCTTTCACACAGTGCCTGTTGAACACCCGTGTCCACGAGGCATTAAGCACCACATGGTTGTCTCAGTCCTTCACCTGCCTCTGAGTTTAGACAGCAGGCGCCTGGTTAATGCCCCATGGCAGCCCTGCCCTTGCACACCAGGCTCAGACCTCTCCCACTGCTTTTCCCACCCCCAAGGCCTGTCTGCCAGCCCTGCTCTGAGCTGCAAACCTTTGGTGCTGCTCTGGAGCCTCCTGGTCCCTCACTTTTTACCCCAGCGGCCAAGGAGAGGTGCAGGGCGAGCAGCAACCTCCACGTGCCCTCCCAGAGAGCTGCCAGGATGGGGAGATGGGGAAGGAGGGGCTCAAAGGCAGCAGATTCCAAAGGGATATGAGGCAGTGTCTGCCTCCTACCCCTCTTCATGTCCCTGCTGGCAGGGAGTGGGATTCTGCAGCACAGTTTAGCCCAGCAGCTGAGCAAGAGGGGAGAAAAGAGCTTCCCCCCAACAGAGGCAGTTCCTGAAACAGCTGCAGATTTTGGACAAGGGCACTGAATTTGAGCAATTGCTGGCCTGATCCATAAATGGGGCTTTTTTTTTTTTTTATTATTTGTGCTTGAAAGCTGATTTATTCCTGCCTTTCCTGAGACGACAACAGCATCTTGGTCTCTGCAGTGCTGCCTTGCCTTGAGCAAAGCCTCATGAGGCTGAACCCACACAGAGAGCAGCCCACTGGGCAGAGTGGGCTGGGGACAGGCAGATGGGGGGGTCCCTGCTGCAGCCAGAACGAGGAGCAAGATGCTGTGCAGGCAGGAGGCAGCATTTTTCCAAAGGCAGCCTTTGGAGCAGCAGCAAGGGCATGTCTTTCAGCACAGGGAGCTGGGGCTGGGTTCTGGAAAGCCAAAACCACATGTTGCATCAACAGAAGGCTTGTCACAGCCAGCTGGTTAATGCAAAACCTCTCTGCAGGGACAGCAGGAAAAGTCACGTCCATAGTCTTGGCTGCTGAGGGCTCGGCCTCAACCACACTGCTCCTTCCACCTCCCCAGGCTGCTCGTTGCCCTCACAGCCTCTGCAGCCCCGTGCTGCCCAGTTCCCAAAACTGGGCACAAAGCAGGGACCACCTGGAGGCTGAGTGGGAGCAGGGAAAGACCAGCAAGCAGCTCAGTCCCCAGGGGCTCTATGTTTTATTTTCCCACAGCTCCGATCTGAAGCCTCTTCCCACCCTGCTGTTCCTCTACAGCAAGGCTGGTTTTGTGCACAGGACAAAAATCCACCCCTGAAAAGAACCCAGACGTGGTGTGCAGCGTCCCTAAAAGCCACCACTGATCCCTCTGCCTCCCTGCTCTGGAACACAGATCTGAGAGGGGCAGTGTGTGCCCGATTTCTGAAGGAGCTTGGCCCACTTTTCCCTTCAAAAGCCTCGTTAAGCAGTCCAGGTTGGACGAGTGAAGCGAAAAGCGTGGGGGTGGGGGGATGTTTTTCCTACCTTTCTTACAGATATTTATTTTTTCCTGCCCTTTGTGCTGCCCACCCCTGAGATAGCACCTGCCCACGTGCCGCCCCCCTGGCACTGCCAGCGCCGTGGACACGAGCACAAGCTCACGCCTGGGCTTCACACGTCGCTCGGGGAAGGAACTATTTTCTGCTCCCATCCCATCCCAGCCCCATCCTCCTCGCAGTGGCCCAGTTCCCATGCCAGAGAAAACAAACCCGAACTGTGGGAAGAGAGGGAGAGGGAGGACGGGGGAGATCACAAGCCAGCAGCCGAAATCATCCCCTCCTTGGCCACGGTCTCCTCCCACCGCGTCCCTCCGGAGCGGGCACGAGGGGGGCTCTGGGGATGCCATGGGGAAGGTGGGAGACCCCGGTGTGGGGGAACAGGAAGAACAGAGGGGTCAGTGGTCCAGGGAGGAAGGATCCTGGCCACTCCAGAGCCCAGCACTGCCACTGGATGGCGGCACAGACCGGCGCTGGCTCCGGAGCAGGGTGGGCACTGCTGGCGACCCTCACCGTGGCCTCCAGGCTGCAGGAGCAGCGAGGGTGGGATGAGCCAGGAAGGGAGGAATGTTCCCTGGGAAGGCAGCAGTGTTCCCAGACAGGGCTGTGCCTCTGCCTTGCAACAAGGTGCCCCGGTGCCAAGGCAGGTGGTGAGCGGGGACCAGAGTGTCACCTGTGCCTTGGCCCCTGCCGGGGTGCCCCCACCCAGCTCCCAGGTTAATTAATGACTGGGACAGGTCTGACCACTTGGTTTCGTGTCTGGGGTGCAAAGAGAGAAGAGTTACAGCCTGTGGAGGGAGGGGGCAAGTGTGGGAAAAGGAGCCCTCTTATTGTGTCCAAGGGGGGCGTGAAATTTCTGGAAACTGGTGCGATTCCTGAGCGTGCTTGGGGGCCCCCATGTGAAAAATCCATTAGGAAGAGTCTGGAGAGAATTAAAGCCACTGTGAAAAGCGGCCTGGAGAAACAGGAGACAGCAGAGCAGAGGGAGGGGGAACAAGCCAGGCTTTAATGCCAGCACAAAAAGCCTCCCCCCTCTCCTGCCACCCCCCCAGCCCTCATAAAAAGAGGGAGTGCTGTATGAATAGGAATTAAAGCAGCAACACTATCTGCCCGTGCCCGGCTCTGCCAGCTGTTGCATTCAGCCCAGCTTCCTGTCCCCGTGCCAGGAGCTGGACCTCTGGGACAGCAGCTGGGAACGCCGGGGGGTCACCCTGGGCTCTGCTCTGGCACCCGGCCGAGCCCACAGGTTCTCTTTGATCCCTCCATCCACGGCTCCAGGCACCTCCTGCCTTCCCCCTGCAGCACCCCTGGGCACAGCAGAGCAGCCACTGCAGTGACAAACCCTCCCCATCGCTGGAGTGGCCTCAAAAATGAGGCTTTTTAAAACCCACATCTCTCCTCCTAATGGCTGGCTTCCAGTAAAAATGAGGCGCATGCAAATCATCCCACCTGCCCATCCATCCCTTCCCTAACGCCTTTTGAACCTGCTGGCCAATTTCAGTGCTATCTGACGGAAGGAGAATGATCCAAAATTAGCCCTCTCATAAAGCTCTTGGTGAAAGCTGGAGAGGGATCCTTGGCAGAGGTGGGAACTAAACCTCATTAGACATCAGAGAACCCACAAGGACAAGAGGCTGCTCCCAAAGGGCAGGACGGGCCCAGATCAGAAAAAGTGTATTTTTAGACACCAGGTAATTCTTCTGTGATATGCAGATCCACGGGAAACCAGCTTTCAAAAGCCCTTCTGCTCATCACACCGCTTGGATATTTTAAAAGACTCTACTTCTTGTGGACACGTTTCTTCTTGAAGGCACATCTCCATCCTTCTGCCTTCAATCATAAAGACCAAGGAAAAAACCCAGCACCAGCCAAACTTCTCCCTGCAACCACAGGCACTGAGGAAAACGTCAAACTCCACGAGAAATCACCTTCTGGACACGTGTCAGCCCAAGCTGCTCCTTGCATGAAGCTCTTCCAGAGGAAGGCTCTGGATTTCCTTCTACCTTGCAAAACCAAACACCCGCCGCAATGGGAAGCCAGGGAGAGCAGCAGCTCTGGGGAGGAGCAGGAACCTTAATTCCAATGGATTCATGGGGCTTCCCAGTTCCCAGATGGCCTCAGCAAACACAGCAATGACTATGTGGGTGTTGTTTTTTTTTTTTAAGAGGCAGATTGCTGATGGCAAACTTTCCCTGCCGGAAGAGTCCACGCCAAATTACCCCAGGACTTTGCCCCCCGCGCTGTGTACACGAGTGAAGATAAGGAGATACCTCTGGTCCTGCCTCAGCCTGGAATTTGAGAAGCCCATTGCACTGCTGCCCTCTTCCCTTCCCCTCTGCACCTCTGTATGCCCACCTCCAGCTCCAAGGGATCCCGCCCTTCCTCTCCCTTCCAGGGGTTTCTTGCGCAGACGGAGGGAGAGGAGGTGGTGGAGGGGTGGAAAAACCACTGGCAACTAATCCAGGAGTTCAGCAGCTGCCACTGGCATTTCAAGAGTGTGACGGCTTCCAGGCCAGATGCCAAACGTGTCTTAGGTTCTAATCTCTCCACCAGGTCACCTATCACCTGTCAGTCAAGCCCTGCTCCCGCGGGGGCCGCTGGCACAGATGCCACCAGACGGGATGCAGCAGACACTCCGGGAGATTAGCATCAGACAGACACCCCCCTTCCCCCAAGGCTTGTTCCTCTTCATCCCCCAGCCATACATCCTGCCACTTAAAGCTGCCTGGCCGGTGGGTGGCGAGGCTTTGGGAGCACCTGCTTTAGGCTTGGGATTTAGGACTTCCCAGAAAGGGCCTTCCCTGTGTGCTCTGAGCCTCAGCAAAGCCCTGCTGCTGCACGGCAGAGGGTTCCAGCCAGCCCAGGGGCTGTTTGCAGTGACCTTGCTGGGACGAGATCACTGCTGGTGTGTAAATAACTCCCTGCTGCAAGCCAAGCAAACTGGGGGGGTGGTGATCAGCCCCTGCCAGCTTTTCCTTCCCCCCAAGGCCAGGGCTGGCACAGCCTCTCCCTGCTCCCCCAGCTCTCCTCTGAAGGTCCATGAGGAGAAGAGATGCTGTAACATCTCCCTCCTTGTGCTGAAGGCAGTACACAAGCGGGTGAACGTCCCCTGCACACACACACACACACAAATGTATATGTACAGACATGCACAGGGGATGTGCCTGCTCTGCTGCACACAGAAAAGCACATGTTCATAAACACATGCACACTCACACGTGCAAATGCACTGGTGTTTTGTTCCTGCACACACAGGTGAGTGTGCAGCAGGGCATTCCCTCTGGGAAGCCCATTTCCACAGCCAGGAGGAGCATCAGGGTGACACAGGGGTGTGTGTCCATGATCAAGGATACAAATGGGGTCACACACGTGCCATGTCCGTGGCCAGGACACAAATTAGGGCCCTACAGGTGTGTATGGCCACGAGCAGCCCCCTGTGCAGGACCCCCACACCCCACACACCTGCAGCCTCCAACCACAGCCTTTCATTATGTCCCCCACCCGCCTGCAATAAACAGTGACATGTCACACTACATGGCTGGGCTGCGACTGACAAAGGTCCTGCAAGGCAGGGGAAGCTATTATAGGAACAGATTGCTGGAATAAAATATTAAATTTCCACTTATCAATCTCTTTAATGCGCTATAACTCTAACAGAAGCATTCAGCCTTCTCCCTCGGAACAAGTCTCCTTCCCCATCAGGGGCCAGAACCAGCCCTGCACTCCTCCTCTCTGGGGCCTGGAGGAAGGATTTTGGGTGGCAGGAGGGGGGGATATAGGGAGGTAAGAAGGGGGAAAAGCTGCTGCAGGGTTTTCTCTGCATCAGCCTTCTGTGTTGTGTTTTTTTTTTTCCCTCCCAAGGCTGGCTGCTCGCTAGATTGAACTCCATTTATTGCATGCAGCTCTTGAAAGAGGTTTCGTGGTCCACTGACAATCCCTAAATTGCCTGCAAGACCCAAACAAATGTACCTGTAATAGCTGAGCGAGGAGGGCTCAGCCCTCCCCAGCACTGGCCTAATCGGTCCTGAGGGAGAGCTGGATAAACATATTCAGATCCCATGAATTATTAAAGGCTTTTTTTTTTTTTTAATGTGGTGGAGGCCTGGCCTACTGGGTTGGCTGCTAATCCCTCCTGTCAGGGCAGCAGTGGGTGTGCCCTTCATTCCCTCTCGTTTAACCTCAACCCCACAGTTCGGACCTTTGGGAATAAACTGAGATTACAGGCAGGCAGACACCAACCCAAACCCCAAAATCCTGCCAGTCCCCACTTCCTCTGCCAGCTCTGTGCTGATGGAGCGTGGGAACAGTGCTCTGCCAGCCCTCTGAAGAACCACCAGGAAGGGACACACTTCCAAAACCCCGAGGGGGAACCCACAGCCCCTCGTCCCCAGGGGAGCCTGTGCCTGTGCAGGTGAGTTGGTGCAGGGGTGCTGTGGTGCTGAGACACACTCTCAAAATCTTCTGCAATAACTGTTCCACCACCTACTCTGTGACTGGGGGCTGGGTTTGGAGGCTTTTGCCCTCTGCTCACTGTTCCAAATGTGAGCCAGTGTTCGAGTTACTGCGTGGGATGCGTTTCTATCGCCGAAGGGAGTCAGCTCAGCTTGTTCCAGGCACTGCCTGCACTGTCCCAGGAACGCTGTGCCTTTGGTGGCAACTCCCATGGCATGGCCAGCAGCTGATTTTGGCCATGACCTTCCCCTGGCTTCAGGCACTTGGGAGGGTTGGGCAATGAGAGCTTTGTTCTCCCACTGCCTTTAGCTGTGGAAACAGCCCCCAGAGAAAAGCATGCACCAAGAACACTCAGCAGGCAAGGATCCAGGACAGGAGGTGTGAATTAAAGGCCTGCTACAGTGATAATGATCATAAATAAATACTGGGTAATTAGCATCTAATTAGCACGTCCCATCCATTGACCTCCAAGCACTTGGATAGAGGAAGATTAGCCTGGTTTACCCATGTTACAGAGAGGGGAACTGAGGTGGTGAGGGTGCCAAACACAGAGTTATTGCTCATTTTAGCTGCCCTGGGCTCATATTTATGCTTGCTCAGCATTTACCACCACAGCAAGCGGGTGGAGGGGGCTGGAGCTCAGCCCCCCTGAGAACCCCATTCCATCACACTCGGGTTAAACAACTCTCCAAGGACTGGGGTGGCTCTGAGGGGTGCCTGCTGGCAGCACAGCAGGGCTCTGACTGCCTCGAGGTGGGCAGCAGGAAGGACTAACAACCCCAGGAACCTGCCCTGTATTTCCCTGGGAAGCCCCCAGTGGCCCCATCCAGCTCACAGGGTGACTGGGGTGTTTGCAGCCCAGACCTCATTGCACTGAGGTACTTCCAGCTCCCCTGAAACCCACAACTGCTGGGCACTGCCTGTCATTAACCCACTGATAAACCAAATCTGTCCTTTTACCCCAAAGGAATGGGGTAAACTTCCCTTTCCTGCTCTCAAAGCACCAACAGCCACTTTTCTCCTTGGGTGATGCCTTGCAATGTCACTTTGACTCTCCTGAAATGAGGCCATTGCCATATGGTATTTCTTTTCTTTCAGCTATTTCTTGACATCCCTTTCTCTCCCTGACACTACCTAAACTTCTCCACAGGTCTCTTCCTTGTTCCTGTGTCTAAGCCGATTTGCAAGTCATCAAATTCCTTCTGCCTCAGATGACATCACATAGCACCAGTGTCCCAATGCCTGCACCCTGTGATGTTACTCCTTTCTGGAGCCCAGACAAAGCCACTCCAGTGCCCACTGGAGAAATCAGCCAGGTGAGCCAGCGCACAGACCAACAGGGCAGTGGAAGGAGCTCAGATGAAAAATCATGAGGGTTACCTAACACCAGAAACACCAGACATCATCCTGCACAAATGACTCATCCATCTCACGCCTTGCAGCCTCGGTGGCAGCCCATATCCTCATCCTACCCCTTCTTCTCCCTTCCAACAAATATCTCCCTGACATGTCTTCGCTTTTAACACGCCCAATGATCTCTCTGAATCCGAAGCAGACAGACAAGGGGGAAACAAACTAGAACGTACCTTGGTGCAAGAAAGGAAAAGACAACACGAGGAAATGGAGGGGAAAAAAAATCCACGGCAAACCAGCGCAACACCAGAACAGAGCAAAGAACCTCCCCCCTGCACCCTCTGCACCACCTGAGGCTGAGGAGATGCGACTCTCCCTCCCCAGCTCCTCGTCACCGTGTTCCAGAGCACACCAGGTGTGGTCCTACCTGTCACATTGACCTCCACCAGGCCCGAGCGTGTGCCGATGGCGTTGGTGGCCTCGCAGACGTAGGTGCCGGCCACGCTGTAGGACACGGGCCCTTTGAAGTAGATGGTGTTGTTCTGGATTTCCACGCTCCCTGGCAGAGTCCCGTTTGGCCTGGGGAGGGGACACAAAGAGCGTGGTTGGCCCCAGAGGTGACACCCGGTGTCGCAGAGGAGGCACCGACACGCTGGGGCTGCTTTTGGGCAGGTCCAGGAGCTGGTGGTGCTGTCTGGAAGGCACCCCTTGATGCGGCCAGGAAAAGGACACAACCTGACCCTGCTCAGCTCCAATTTCCTGCCCATGTAACACTCCTGGGCAGCTCATCAGCCAGTGTTAATTGCAACTCAGGCTCTAAAAGAACAGTGTTGATTTAAAGCCCTGCCATCTATGACCTGCCCGTGTCAGAACAGCAAGTGTGAGGCTGGAATAATGCAAAACTAGAATAAATGAACAAAGGCAGATACAAAAAAAATAATATAAAAAGCCCCTGTGTGTTAGGAAAAGACACACATGGCCTGGTTATCCTTAATTACTGAAGCAAAGTAAAGTAATTACTTCTCTTAGGCAATTAAAAATTACTCAAGTAATTCCTTCCCCTCCTCCCGACCCAAATGTGCACATATTGTCAGCAATTTGTAAGAAACAAAAGGGAATAACGGGGGTATAATTAGGATTGTAAAGAAGTGCCTAAATGCACATGCAGTTATTTTGCATGTCTACATGCACACACAGGCACACACCAAGAGCAAACATTTTAGTCTTTCCCAGCTCCACCGATCCAGTGATCCCAGAACTGATGGAAGAACAGAACACCTCACCCTTGGTCCTACAGAGCCCTGAATCTACAGAGACAAGGGCACATCATGCGGGGTGGGATGCTAAAGAAAGCCACTGCCTCCTCTAACAGCTCCCCTGACTGTTGCTCATCACCACCCAAATGGGAGGGGAGGAAAGCACTGCTGGGTTTTACATTCCAGGCAGGAGCAAAACAGCAGCAGCAGTAATTGCTTCCTGACCTCCAGGAAGGGGAAGAGGAACATCTGAGCACAAAAATAGCCTCAAGTGGCACCTTTTCTGCCGTGGGTGCATCTTGGCCTCTGAGGCTTTCTTGGAAATGTTATGAGGAGCCCAAAGAGCCCCTCAGAGTTTAAGCCAGACTGGCAGAACCAACAGATGGAGAGAGCTGGGGATGAGGACTAGAAAAAAGGCAAGAAAAACAATCCTCTTCAGACTTTCACTTTGAACAGTTTGATCTGGGAAGAGAAACGAGAGAGAATATGCTCCTTGCAAAGCCATGTGGAGAGCCTCTTTCCTGATGACAAATGCCAGCTGAAAAGAAGAAAGAATCCATTTGATCTTTCTCTTTTAAAGCTACATGAGTGCTTAGAGAAGAGAGAGAGCAGCAGAGAGAATCACATCAGGTTGTATCAATTCCCATCTGACTCCCCAGACACCCCTCACTCACTTTTCATGTCTCTTTAGTGTTTTCAGCCAAAAGCTGAAACCCTGGAGGATGAGGAATTGGTTCTGTTTAATGTCAGTCACGTGGGGATCTCCTGGAACTGATTCCAGGGAAAGGTTGTTCACACACAGACAAATTTTGTGCTATCTGTGCCCCTTTAAGGCAGGGAAATCCTGGGTTATTTTCCAGCTCTGCTACCGAAGCACTTGGTGGTGGCTGGGCAAATTAATCACCTTGTCACATCTCAGCTGCTTCACGTCACCAGGGCAGAACATTATCCCAGTGAGGTGAGAACAGGAAGTTTTCCTGGATATTGAGGCTGCAGTGCTGCTGGCAGCAAGTTTCATCACAGGCACAGGTTCTACCTTGGAGTGACACCGCTGACACTAATGGGACTGGGCCCTAATTGACCAGAGGGTGAGTGAGGTGTCTGCAGAGGCTCCCTGGCCCTCTTGGAAGGTGACATGTGCTGCTGAGAGCAGAGGCACTGGAGGCACTTACAGCTTCCATTCGTAGGTGTGAGCTGGGGGGTTGGCATCAGATTTGCATATCAGCTTCACATCCTTGCGGTTGAGGAACCAGTTGCCATCAAAGCCCTCGATGGTGACTTCTGGCTCATCTGCAGGGGGAAGGGTGGAAGAGAGGGAAAAGCAGTAGGGAAAAAAGGAGAGGACAGAGGGAAAAGGAAAGGAAAGAGTTGTGGAAAAGCAAGGAGGAGAAAATGAAACAGGAAGAGATGAGGGGGCAGGGGTGGGAGAAGGAGAGAGATTGCAAGGAGGCAAAGATGACAGGACAAGAAGTGTGAGGGAGGGGAGCAAAAGGGATGTGGCAGAGGCAGAGAGAGAAGGTGTGAAAAGGAGAAAACATATGATTATTCCAAGGGGATCACTTCAGTTTTCACTCTCAAAATAAAAGAGAGCATCCTCCACCAGACCAACATTTCCCCTTCCGAAAATTCTCTTCTGCCAGACTCTATCCCAGACTTCATCCCGCACACACCGCAGGGACTGGGCACTGACCCCTGCCCCCAGCCCTGCCCCCAGCCCTGCTCCAGGCCCTGCCCAGGCCCACTCACACTGCACGTTGAGGGTGATGCTGTCAGTGAACCTGTCCAGCTGGTAGTTGACCACACACATGAGCTGCTGCCGATGGGCCTCCCGGCTGGGCACCAGCCGGTACCGGCTGATCACCGTGAAGGTGCCGTTGCTGTTCCTGATCTCCTGGAACTCCGCCTCCCCCTTCAGCTTGGTGTCCCAGGTGACAGTGCTGGGGGGCTTCCCGTTGGAGGAGGTGCAGGTGGCCACCAGGATCTTTTCTGTCCTGCCAGACTTCGCGATGAGCGGCCTCTTGGTGCCCTCCATCCAGTTCGTGGGCTTGGCTGCGAGGAAGGGCAGAAAGAAAAGGGCACAGTTAACAATTTATCAATTAAGAGATGGTCAGCAAACCAATGCTACCCCGCCTACTGCATCCCAAGAGACATCTGGCACCAGTGTGACAGACCTTGGGGTGAGTCCTTGATGATTGCCAGCAATTATTCCCCTATAAGAGTTGTTTTACAGCAGTGCTTGTGCACCTTGCACCATCCACCTGTAGCATCTCTGGGGAAAGAATGGTGGAGGTGCCCACAGTGGGAAGTCAATCCTTTCCTGCCAGAGGTTTTCAGCCCTATGTTAGAAAGAAGCTGAAATTGGAGAGCAAACAAGTCACGTAGACCTTGGGTGGGTCTGTTCCTTCCCAACCCTAAGCTCCATGGACAAGCTCTGCTGGTGCTTAGGATCTCTCTCTTGTCTTTTCTTTCTGTTCACTTGGCAGTTACAAGCTCATTAAAACTCACCACTCCCACAGGGGACTGGCTGCTGTTATTGCACCTGCTTTAAGAGTGTAGATGGGGGGAAAAGGGGAACTGAGGCCTGGGGAGAAGAGCAGGTGTGACAGCTCAGCGAGCCACCTGCCCTGGGCTCCCTGCACTCCACTTCTTCCCAATCAGCTTGAAAGCTCATCCCAGGCAAAATTTACACCCAGAGATCCCCCTCTGCCCTGAGCTCCGGGGACACGAGCCTCAGGTTCCTCCAGACCTGCCGAGCTGGAGGCAAAGGGCTCACCCCTCCAAAGTCTTACCCAGCACAGTGAGGTTCAGCTGCCCTTCCCGGTTGCCGGTGGGGAAAGTTGCGAACTCACAGATGTAAACCCCCTCATCCTCCAGCTCCAGCCGGGAGAGCTGGATGGTGCCATCCTTGAAGGAGGGGTTCCGGAACGTCACCCTCTCCTTGTAGGGGGAGAGGATGGACACCCCCATGGCAGGGTTGTAGATGGCCACATTCTGCTTGGTGCCGTTGGTGGCCTTCTGCCACGTCACCTGCGTGATCTTCACATTGGGGAGGGGGTTGGTGAAGCTGCAGTGCAGGACCACGTCTGTGCCGATGAACCCCGACACGGTGTCATTGACCAGGACGGTCTGAGCTCGCAGTCCTGCAATGGAAGGGGAAGGCATGAGTGTGTGTGCCCTGCCCAGACAGGGAAAGAGAGAAACAACAAGGTTATGGGGCATCAGGCTCATGGAATCCCTTATTTATCCTGTTTGCTGCTTCCTGGCACGGCTGACACAAGAACAGTCTATGGCTACAGGTGCTCAGTACCTTCTGCATCCACCTGCACCTTCACTCCTTTCAATCAGGTGTTCATAAACACCTTCTTCCCCACAACTGGTGCTCACTCTTCACCACAGTCAGCCAAACCAGGGCTCTCGATCACCAGAAGTTTGGATCAATAATGCTTTCCTTCCTTTTGTCTTCAGCTCTGGGTGACACCAGCTCAGTTATGGTAAATATGCAGGGCATGTGTATCTGGAGGCATGTTAAAGGGCTGATATTTATCAGCACAGCACATCCTAACATATGTTAACACACACTCACACATCCATTTAATCCCACTGGAACTGCATCAGTAATTAAAGGAGCTGCAGACTCAGCCCTCATTGCAGGGCAGCAGTAATTCCCGTTTAAGAGTCACTTTACAGCACTGCCCATACACCTTGCAACATCTACCTGCATCATCTAGATCATTTCTGTGACCCTTTTTAACCCCAAAGTGGCAGAATTTAGGAACTTTCCATCTTGATTCTGTGGAGTAAAGATGAAAGGGGGCTTGGGAAAAGTGGTGGCTGGAGTTCGTGACAGTCCTTCTGGTTCTTGATTCCTCCCCTGACAGATGGAGAAAAATGTTTCCCACCAGACTGACCCTGACATTCATCTTTGCTGCCACTGTGTCTTTTCCCAATCTGTACATTTAGAGATAATACTCTGGTAATTATACAGCCAGTATTTATATGATAAATACAACGGAGAAGCAAGGTGGTAAGAACAAGAAAAGCGGGTTTTGCTCCCTGCTTCTGGCAGAATCTGGAATTGGATGTATTCTGGGAGCCTGAGAGTAAAGGAAAGAAAGGGATAATAAAGAGAGAAAGATGTACAAAGAGTGAGCAACATGAAGGGGTAACGAAAGAGAGAGAGGCAGGGGAAAGAAAAACGCACAGGGAGAGAAACCAGACAGCATCTTCTGACTGAAATGTCACCCTGCCCTGCTCCTGCAGGGGATGAATGGGCTCCCTGTGCCAGGCCAGAGTGAACTGCTCAGTGTCAGCCCCCACAGATCCCTGGCAGGTGTACCTGGGACTCCTCCAGTGAACCTGAGCAAGGCTCCCCTCCCGCAGTTTCACACACGCACAAGTGCAGGCAGACTGAAGTCTCCTCACCCACAAACACGCAGGCTCCACGCTGCCCTCTCACTCCGTGCCTGCTGCTCTCAGCCTCATCCCAATCCCCACATCTCATCTACGCCTCCTCCCTCTCCCCTTCTCCTTCCTGTGACCCCGAGGACAAGCCTCAACAGCCCAGCCCGGCCAGGAGACGCCACCAGCTGACCACAGCCATCAGCAGTTCCGACCGAAACTCGGCCTCCAGAGCTTTGTGTGGACTTGCCCCCTTCCCTGAGCCAAGCCCTGGTTTGCCCCACACCCCAGCACTGCAGCTGGGTGCTGAGGAATGTTTTCCAGAGCTGCTTTACAGCCACAGCAAAGCACTGGTGCCCTCATGTGCCTGCATGCACGAGTCCTTTGAGGCTCAGCCCAGCTGGCAGGGTGCACCTCTCCCCTCCCAGTGTAGCCAGGGACATTTTTGCCATGGTTTTCCCTCCTGAAACCAGAGGGAAGGGATGTTGCTGCTCTGAAAAAGTCATATCTGGACCATGTTTCTCCACTGGAGGATGTCCCAGCAGTAGGACACGGTGAAGGACTTCTCTGACACCAGCCTGGTCTGTGCCCACAATGCCCTTCCTGATGAAATGAGGGCATTGCCTGGGTTTAGATGATGTCATGCTGGGATTTGAGGAAAGAATGGGTGGATGGGGAGGGGGGACATGTGTCCAACATGCCCTGCAGCATATGCTGCTCCTCGCAGCCTGGAGGTGAGCGAGCCTCTTGTGGCGTTGCCCACACCCGCGGAGGTGAGGAACAGCTTTGCCAAGCAAAGTCTGGCTCTGAAGCCTTCAGAGCCTCCCAGAGCATGTGGGAGCTTGCTGGGGAGCAATTCCAGCACGTAGCCAGGGCCTTGGGAACAGCCCACCACCCTCCTCAGCACTGCCTGGCTGGAGGTGTGCTCAGCTCCCCCTCCTTCCCCCAGGGCTGGGGGAGAGCGGATTCATCAGCACCCCTTTCATGAAGGGCTCGTGCCCCCAGGTAGAGCCTGCCCAGGGCTGGGGCGATGGCACAGCTGGCTCTGCTCCCACACAAGCTCCCTGACCCCCCACAAAGGCCCCAGGGGATCCCTTTGAACCGGGATTTCCACATCCCAACAAAGAGGCTCGGGAAGCAGTGGCCCCGGCGTCTCCTCGAGGTGCCAGAAGAGCAAGAGATGAGCAAAACTCCAGAGAGGAGAGGATGGAAAGCCACCAGCTTCTCCTTGGAGAAGGGCAGACAGCCTGTCTCTCCCTCGTGGGACATCTAACTGCACCTAAGCTGTGCCCCTTAAATAAGGTTACAGTCGGCCAACCTAGCAGGGAATGCGATATACAGCACAGGAAAGATCAATCCATACCCTCACTTCAGTCATTACCATGCCCTTCCTTTATGCTGTGATTTCCCTGCAAATTAATGAACTGATCCTTTTAAAAATCAAGTGATTTTTCTTGACCTTGAGTGGTAGCAACAATTCCCAGTGCTACCCTCCCTCTTCCACCTTCTCCCTGCCATGGGATCCATGCATCCATGCAGACTGGACTTGGACAAAAATTGGAGAGGAAGTGAATTTTTGGAGCTGATCCTGAACCAGGCCCCAGAATGGTCCAGCAGAACCCTCTCCCCAAGTGTAAAGAGCCAGACTTTTGGCCAGGGAAAAAGCTGGTGCCAGTTCAGTGAGCGCTGCTTGCCAACAACCAAATGCTGCCAGAGCTGGGATTCAGGCCCCTACACGTACCAGCTTCAACAAAAACACATTCCAAACTTTCTCGAGGCTTCAGGGGAAAAGGGAGGGGGAAAAAAAAAATGACACCCAGCAGAAGAAATAACAAAACAAACAAAAAAAAAATACCCTGAAAAACCCCAAACACTGCACGGAAATGGTGTTTCCTTTCCAGGTGGCTGAATAACTCATGGCTCTTTTGCAAGAGAGGATGAACTCTTTATGTTCAGCTTCCCGTGCTCCCCACCCTAGAGCAGAAGGCAGAGGGCAAACCAAAAGTGCTGCCACGCTCTTGGGAGCAGTTGTTTGCAAGGTGGCTGGGCTGGGCTGGCGGGTCTTCCCTCGCCCCGTTACACACTCAATAATTCATCAGGGCAAATGCACAGATAATTGATGGCAACGAGCACGCAGGGCCGGGAGAGGAGGGGAAAATAAAATCACTAATCAGCCTCTGGAGAGGGTTGAACACATTAAACTGGATGTGTGTGTGTGTGTGTGTGAGTGCAGGGCTGGGATTCGCCTCGGTTCTTCCCTGCTGAGCGATCTGTGTGTGGTTGGTGCAGCAGAGAAAAGGCTTGGGATGCATCCTGCTGTTGGCACGTCCCGTGCCAGATCTCCCAGTGCCCACCAATCCGTGCTGACACCTCCCAGGGGCAGCCAGCACACGAGGAAGGATTAGCTGGATGGGTTGCAGCTTGCCTGGGTTGCGTTTTTATTCATTAGGTTTTGTGGTGTTATTTTTTTTTTTGTCAAGGACCAAAAAGGCCCAGCTTGTGTGCCAAAGACATGTTGGTGCCAAGGCCTCATTAGTGGAGACCTCTGAGATCCTACTCCTCCACCTTGGCCTCTGAAGTGGTTTGTGTTGATGCCTTTCCCCACGATCCCAAACCCAGATATTCTACCAGGTCGTGCAAGGCCTCGGGGGCACCGTGCAGAGCTGGGGCTGCCCTGAGGCAGCGGGCTGGGAAGGAAGGTCTGGACTCCCTGGGTGTGAGGGGCAGTGGGGAAGGAGCAGACAAAGTGGCAGGTGGTGGCTCTTGACCCTGAAAACCCTTTCTCCCAAGAGCCCGGTCGGTGCTGTTACGTCGAGGCTCCCACACTTGCAGATCTGGTTCTTGCTCCCCCATATAGAAAGCTCTGGAAATGATCTCCAGGCACTTGTGAGCTCTGACACAACACTGAGCCTCCGTTCAATGCCTCTTTGTTAACAACCCTGTGAACTCCACGCTGCTTTGCACAACCCTGCCTCTGCTGAGCCTCTCACCAATTTCTCCCCCTCCTGTTCCCTGATACTCATCTCGCCCCCGGGGCATTGAAACAGCCCTTGGCAGGAGTGTGATGAGCCACCCTTTGGTGTGGCAATATCATGACTGATGCAAATGTCAGAGGGATCACTCCTGACAGTCTCTGCATCACTTAGAACCAAACTGAAGGGTCACAGCAGCCGGGTCTTACAGAAGGACAAATCGACGCATCGCTTTCAACCTGCAAAGACCCTGCAAAAATCACCTGAGCTCGAGACAGCACCTTGGCAATGGCCAATGATGTCCCACACGTGGCCCCACACGCCTCACAGACACTACAAACAGATGTCCAAGAACTTTCTATGAGGGGAAAAACAGGATGGAACAGGAGCTCAAAACTTCCCACTTGTTGGCACTTACAGATTTCTCCCCTGGTATTTCTGAGCTCACCTCTCAAGTCTTCCCCTATTTTTAAGTGGAAAACGAGGTCTGAAACGCCACACAAGCTGCCTCCAACAGCCACAGGTGCGTTACAGGCAGGGTGGGAAATGGGAGAGAAGCTCCTAAAAATCCCAGCGGGGGAATTTCAGGTGGCAAGAAGCAAAGGTGTGAGGTGGCGCCTGGCCAAGATGTTGGGGTTAGGTACCTTTTCTTCTTGCCAGGGAGGCTTTGTATCGATTGCCAGGCATATAAATCAGTGCTGTGCTGCTCTTCCAAGAGCACAGTGCCTGCCTCACCCTGTTTACTCCAATGGCTTGAAGCCCACTGCTGGGAAGGAGTGGTCTCCAGTGAGTCAGTGGGCTCCTGTGAGTCACCCCCACGAACTTCCTGTGACATCCAGACTTTCACTGGAGGTCCCTCTGTCATCCACTGATTCAGCCCTGCCCCACTTCAATGTGGAGCTGGAGCACCACAGGGATTAGAGGACTCTGAGTTTCCAGCACAGGGGGAAGGGGACTTAGAAAAGGGAGAGATGAGAGAGAAAAGAGATGAGGCAAGATTACAGCTCCAGGTGACATGGCTGCACATGAAAGGGTTGAGATAACACCGGGATGGGGTGGAGGGAACCCCAAGAGGAACTGCACCACCCAAGCACCCCTTCCCCAGCCAGGAGCTGTATGGGATCTGACTGGGAGATGGCAGAGCACACAACTGGCCTGGGCTGGCTCTCAGCCAAAGCCTTCTCAAACATGGAAAAAACCAAAATGGGCTTTGCTTTGGCTTGCAAATGGAAAACACACAGGAGGCCCTTTCTCGGGGTCACTGGTGCATCCCCAGAGCCAGCACACAGCAGGGGCAGCAGGGATGTTGTGATCCCAGGACCACTCAATGCCTTGAGTGAGGTCTCCAGCCAGCCCTTCACTGGGTCAGGGCAGTGGAGATGCCTCTGGGATAAAGCAGGGCTGCCTTCTCTTGCCTGGGCAGTGTTCCCTCCTCGGGTAAACAGAGCACAAAGCAGCCTCGGGACCCACTTGAACGAAAGCTCCTTCCCAAAGGGCCTGATCCACTGATGCTCCACTTGTTCTCTGTTATGGTTTGGGAAGCCTGTTCCTTGAGCCACCACTGGGATTCACACACAGGCCCTAAGCAAGACCTTATTTGTTCCAGGTGTTCCTCACAGAAAATGAGGAACGAAAAGCAGAGGCCAATGATGGGCCACAGACTGAACAGACAGCAAAACCCAGAGATGAACACCAGACCAGACCAAAAGATCTTGCTGCCCGTGCTTCAACCTTGCAAACAGCCTCAGCTGCAGCCAGCCCCTTGGTTCTCCAGGAAAAGGGCTGCAAACCAGAGCAGTGGGATGGGAACAACTGCGTGCCTTTGCTCCCAGCTCTCCCTCTCCGCCTGGCTCTCACACAGCTGCTCTGCTTCACCCCCCAAGTCAAGGGGAGGGGACCCATGCCCCATGGCAAGAGCAGGGAGGCTGGCAGAGCAGAAAGAGCTGACACAGCGCTGGGAAAGGCCTTCCTGCAATAAAGCTCTGAAAGCCCATGCTCAGCAACAAAGCACAAAGGCTCCCGGTCCCCGCGGAGCAGCCGGAGCCCGGCCCGCCCCACCAGCACGTCAGCTAATCCTGGGAGAGAGAGCTGCCAGTTCCCACACACCTGAGCAGCTCAGCAGGCTGCCCTGTGCCTCCACCTGACGTGCACCACTGCTCAGCACTCTCCCCTCCACGATGCCTATCTCCCCGAGGCCTTTTGGACTGGACTTTACTCCAGCTCCTTCCTCAGCTCTTTTCCCACCATGTGCTCTCTTGCTCACACCCTTCCAGTGCCTGGGTTCACAGCTCTCATCTCCTTTCTCCTGTGGCCTTGTGCAACTTCTTGCAGCCAAGTCACATCTCCTTCTGCCCCCCTACCTGTCTGCACAAGCAGGGACAGAACTGCCTCTCCACCTGGTGCTTGTCATGTTTGTTCCTTTGACTTGCCCTCCTTCCATTTTAGCCTTACAAATTTTCCCACCCCTCTTGTGCCTCTCCAACACCACCACCACCACCACATCCCAGGCCTCTCACTCGCCTCTTCTCATCCCTAGCCACCATCTCCTCTCTGGAGATGCACCAATGGATATGTCCAGGATCATAAATTCTGCACTGGGAAAAGCGGGCAGCTGGACAGGCAAGGGCAAAGAACAAAAAATTCCAAGACCCTTCTCTCCAGAGCGAGCTGCCTGCCAGCAAGGAGAAAACCAAGGTGTTCTTTGCTTACCAACTCTGACCTGTAAGCAAGAGAGAAGACTGAGAAAGGGGACCACATGCAGAGCCAATGCTTATTTGGTGGTTGGGTGGGGAAGAAAAGAACAGTACAGCTGGAAAATCAAGTGTGGAGGAGGGGAAAGAAGCTGGAGCACTGAGCAGAGGGAAGCTAATTAAACTGAGACTGTCCTGAGACCTTATCTTGATGGGCTGAGTCCCCACCTGTACGTGTGAGTGTTTTCTCTGCAATGCCTTTTTCTTGGGCTTCCTTATAGCCTTGGATGGTGCTCAAGGAGTTTTGGTCCAGTGCTAAACATCCTCCCTATTAGAGCTCTCCAGGTGCTAAGGAGGAGGGATTTAATGAGGAGCTGTGAAGAGGGATCAAGATAGTAACCCATAGAGAGCCTCACTTCCGAAATGAAGGAACTTGAGACTGAAGAGATTCGATCAAAACAAAAATAAGCTTGACGGCACAGAAAAAGAGAACAGCAGATCCTTCCTTCCCTCCCTGGGCTGAGGGCTCAGAGCTGGAGCAGGAAATCGGGGAGCTCTCTGGGTTGGATCAGGGATGACTCACTCGCCTCCACAGTGGGAACGCGACAAAGCCGAAACTCTGCTGACTCAGGCGTGACTTCAGCCAGGGTTAACAGCCAGCCCTCATCTGCCTGCCCCCACCACCCAGTTCCCTCTGTCCCTACCCAAATCCAGCCTCTGTTATCACAGGGGGAGATGCCAGGCCACGGGAAATCACCAAAGGATACAAACCCCGGCCTCCTGTCCAAAACATGGTGAAGAAACACATCCCTGCCAAACCACGCTGGTGTTGGCCAGGCCTGCAATCTTCACGGAGAGGATCAAAACTCCCACTCTCCTCCAGTTTTAAATGCACGTTAACAAGCAACAGCTTTCTCTCCGTGGTTTTGCTTTCCCTCTGCCTCTCCTCCCATTATCTCCCAGGACATAACACATTGCTGGGATTTCCCTGTCCTCCTGGAGTTAAAAAGGAATGTTTTCTCCTAACCAAAAGTGGGAATGCCAGGGCTCTGTTCTTCTGTAGTTTGCTCCAAGATAGAAACAGCCGAGTTTTTTCGGAACCGGAAAAACGGGATGTGCATTCTGGTGGCTGACAACTGAGGAGAGATCTTTGCAAACAGCACGAATGCAAACATGGCACCAGCAGATGCAAGGGACAGACCCCCTTGGCTGGCTGACTGCCTGTGATTTCTCTCCTAATGTGTTTTATCTTGCCCTAGAGACATCTCTGCGGGGAAGAGGAAGAGGCTCAGACCTCCCAGCTCTCTCTGGGTTGTTCAAGGATTCCTGCCCGTGAACAACAGCCCCGTAAAAAGAACAGTGAGCACAAACACACCCAAATGCAGTGCCCTGCCTGATTTCCAGCCTTGCTGCTGCTCAGCTTTCTCATCACCAAGTCCCTGTGCAAGGAACTAATTCCAGAGATTTCACCTCTCCCCAGATTTAGGATCTCCACAGTGCAGAGGCAGACACGGCTTCAGTCCTACCTGGGCCCCATCTGTAGGAACAGCTCTGCATATTTATGGAGAGCTTTGCAAATTCAAAAGACTTTTCAAACAGTAACTAATTAATCCTCCAACACCCTGAGAGGCAGGAAAGCATTATTACCCCTGCTTTCAGGGATGGGGAAATCAGAGGTGCTGAATGACAAAGAGATGTGCCCAAGGCCACCCAGGCAAGCACCGGCAATCTCCCTTGGGTGGCTCGGTTAGATGTGGACATCTGCATATTGTGGTGGCAATTCTCACCTCAGGAAGCAGGGATGGAGGCATTTCTGGGAAGGCCCCACAGCCCCACCCACCACTCATGCAAATGGCAAAGTCACCCTCACCATGGAGCTGAGCGGAGGGTGGCTGGCAGAGAGATCCCCATGCTTGGTGGAGATGCAACTCCCATATCTCCTGAGGTCACAGCCCCCATCCAGGCTGCCTGGGGAGTGACTGCTGAGCTTCAAGAGGGCTGCACAGAGGGGCCTGCTGAGCCTGTAAGACCCAGGGATGTAAACAAGTGACAAGACCACCCATTACAGGCAGCCTGTGCATGAGCATCTGAAGGGGGGGGAAGGCAGTGAAGGGTCAGAGCCCAGACCTCCCACCAGGGGTCATGCTCCTGTCTGGTCACAGCCCTGGGATGCTTTGCTTTCCTGGGAGACCAACACAGTTATACTTGCCCAGAAAGGTGAGGGCAAGCCTTGAGGAGCAGGAGCTCAAAGGGACTTCTGCAGGAAAAAAGCTGCTTTAGTTCACAAAAAACAGGGAGAACACCACGTTTCAGGTTGGACACCTCTCCGTGGGAGCACTGCTCTTGCTGTGGGGGGGGACAAACAGGAGTAACTGGTGATGAAGACTCAAGAGCTGGACATCCTTAGTGCAATGAAGGGCACAGATCAACTTCCAGGAAGAGAAACTAAGGGTTTCTCCACACCTGATTATCTCCTTCTCAAACAAGGTGAGCTTTGTGCTTCCAGGTAGCCCCAGGGAGGAGCTGGGCTGGGATGCAACACTCAGGAAGCTGCCACTCAGGGGGTGGAATGACAGCCTGTGCTGAGTGACTCACCCCACCTCTCATGCCCAGGTACAAAGGTGTCCCTTCAAACACAGCCATCTGCACTCGGGTTGCTGCTGTTTGGGTTGGGTTTGGGGGCCTCTCAGCACATTTTCACTTTTATTCCCATACCTGGGGGGGTGCCTGAGCAGGGAGGTTGGGACACCCACAGCTCTGACGGGAGATGCAGGCAGCTCCGAGGCCTGAACCCCTTCCATCCCAGATTTGCTCTGAACCTACTGCTCCCCAAATCTTGACTGCTGAGAGACAAGCCAGAACCCAACAGCAATCAGTTCCCCACGAAGATCTATTAACAGCCAACAGCATGGAGCCAGCCAAGAGCCAACACCCCATCTTCCAGCCTCGTGCTGGAGAAACCAGCCCCGGAGTCTGAGGGTTAAACAGCCCAGTTGGCCTCAATTGACATATTTCATTGACTTTCATAGTTATTTCATTGACTCCTGTTAAGCTACATCAGCACCAGGCCCACTCTTTCCTTCTTAGGGAGGAATAAGCCACGTTCCAAAGGCTGTGGATGCTCAGCAGGGCAGATGGATTTTCCTGTGCCACTGGGGAGAGCTCCAGTGAATCATCCCCGTCTTCAAAGAGCAGGAGGTCAACTGCTCTCTGGGGACTCCTGTGTGCTCTGTCCCAGCTCAAAACTGAGGACTGACACAGCTGCCACAAAAATGGAAAGCATGTGATGAAAAATAACTGGAGCTAGTGGAAAAATTTCCGGCACAGCATATTTTTCTGATGGAAAGTGCCATTTAGTCCAAGCCAGAACTACCCACTGGAACGTGCTGATTTTGGCAAAATTCAATTAAAAATAAACCAAAACCAAACCAGAAAGCCTTTTGATAAGGTTGAGATGGTTTTTCCTTTTGGATCCTCATTCCTTTTAAATGGTGTATGGTAAAACACTGACCAGAGCTGCAGCCAGAAGGGAATGCTTTGCCTGTCATGGATTGGGACACTCTGGATTGAGCCAGGCCAAGGTTCTCTTTTGAAACCTCATTTCTGTGGAAATTTTTCAAATGACAGTCTGAAAGCAGAAGGAAAACTCCCTCTGAAACACCCAACATCCCCACTTGCATGCCCATCCTGTGTTTAGTCATCCCCACAGCCGACCTTTCCAACACCCAAGGAGAAAGATCCCTGTGAATCTGCCCACCTTCATCTTCCACAGCCCACTCTGGGCTCTGGTCCAGCTGGATTCATTCTCTTCTGGGTCTCACCCCACCCTGGTTAGGAGTCCTCTGGGGGTTTGGGCCACCCCCCCCCCCAAGCTGTGTGGGACCCCAGCACCTCTCCCTCCACTCCCTGTCTCTTCCTCCTTCCCGACAGACGGATTTGCTCCCACCCTCCACCTGCCTGGTGTGCCCACCTCCTCCTCCTTCTGCTGTTTGTGTCTTTCCACTCACTAACAACTATTTAAGAGAACTTCTGTTCTTTTCAGACTGGAGGGAATAAAGAGGGAGAGAGAGAGAGAGAGAACACAAGCCAGACTATTACATTTTTCAGCAGACACGACAATATGGACACAGTTCCTGCAGAACACTGTACATTTTTTAAGACAAACTTCACCCCAAAAACGTCAGCCAGCTCCTCTGGTGGCAGGAAAAGCAACAAAATGAAAGGGTCCTTCAGGTCTGCACCTGAATTTTTAACTTGGAAAAGCTGGAAACAAGTGGGCAAGATCTCTCAGCACGTGGCTGGGCAGCCAGGAGGGTTGAACAGGGCGTGCAGCAACCTGGTCTAGTGGAAGGTGTTCCTAAATGGTCTTTTATGCCCAAACTCATTGACTTTCTTGACCTACCACGCCATGTCCCAGCTGGGGACCAGCCCCACACGAGGAACAAAGGAGGAACTGTGCAGAATGAATCCCTAGGAGACAAAAAACACCTCCCCCACGGTGCTGGTGCTCCACAGAAGGATGGGACAAGCCTGGCCACGGCTCCCCTGGGTGCTTCACCACCTCTGCACTTGGCAGCTGGGCCTGGATGGCTCACAAGCTGCACAGCAGCTCCAGTGTCACTCGCTGGCCACCCCTAGAGCAGCCACTGCTTGAACTCACAGCTGTCCAGAAACATCTTTACTTGTTGCTCGGGTACCAAGGTGACAGATATAACACAGCTGGATGCTTGACTACCTAAGAAGATGGATGGAAGGATATAAATAGCTAACAGGAAGAGAAAAGAGGACAAAAAGTCCCATTTCCAACTTGGTAAAAAATACGACCAGAATCACAGCGGAGAAGGACTTCCAGAAATAACCACATGGGTATTAAAGGAATGGAAAATAAATTAAAAGAAAAGAGAAAGCAGGGAAAAGGAGATTAAAAGGAGCTTCTTAACTTGTTTGAACAGTAATTTTCCCATCATGGAAAAAAAGGGTTAATGCCACCTGGACGCCACAAACCCTTACTGGTGGTGAGGTACCCAGAAACTTCAGTGTGGGGAGTGACAAGCAGGCAGGGGAAAAGAAAGATAAGCACATAGATAAATGCCATTAACTCCTATTAGTGCAGGAGTTAAGAGAGTTCAAAGGCTCAGTCTTGAGGGTAGAGGTCTCATGGACTGTGTCTGGCAACTGTGTCTGCAGAAACTCTGAGAGGAGGCAGTTAAACAAACCAAAAGTGTCTTCCTAATTCTGGGAAGGCACCAGACCTGAGAATCTTTTGTTTCTGATGCTGTCACAGCACCAGATCTATGGCAGTCACAGGGAACTCTAAACAGATCAATAGTGTGGAGGGCAGACCAGTCCAAGAATGCAAGGGTGATGAGCTCTGCATCCCAAGTCAACCCCGTGCCCTGAGCCAGCAAAACACAGGGGTGATGAGATGGGGGGAACAGAGCTGAGAGCACCAGAATGATGTGCCCCTAAAGGGAAATGAAGAGCCTTCACTGAGGGGACAGACACACCTTCCTCAGCAGAGATCCCATCAGGAAGAAGGAACACCCCTGAAATGGAAAATAACAGGCTCTCTGCAGGGTGAGAGGACACCCCGTGTGCTCCCCAAGGTGCTCCCAACCCTGGGGGCTTCACGAGCTCAAGGAGCACCGAGAGAAGGACGGGGATTTTTTTGCTGTGCCTGTCCTCCAGTGAAGGACTCAGGCAGGGGAGCTACAGGAAGCCCAAGAGGAAGGGGAAGTTTACAGCTGTCCTCAGAAAAGTGAACGTGGCCTTTCCTCTCAGAGCTTCCATATCCCTTGGGAAAGCATAACAACTTCTGTGCAAGTCTGCACAGCATCCTCTGGGAGCTGGAACCTCAGGCCTGACAACTCAGTGGCATAGTGTGAATCCAAAGTAATTGCATTGTTTGCTCTGGGAATACTCCAGACACACTTGGCATAACACAGAAATAGACTCAAAATCCTCTTGTTGCAGGATCTACAAACCCTCTGCTCTTTCACATGCCTAGGATGTGTTTTTTATCTTCTCCCCTGCCTTCTTTCTTTCCATCTCCCTGATTTTAGAAAAAAAAAAAGGTATTTGAGTTCCTGCCTTCACTCTCTCACTGTGTGATGAAATCTTTGTATCCTCCAAACATGCCTTGCAGAGAAGGGGTTCTCTGGAGCAGACAGTGAGGTAAGGGTCCCTTGGGCATAAAGACAAATTATCTGCAGGCAGCTGTTTGGGCTGCAGGGTTAAGCCGTTTTAATTACCTGGAAGCAGAGCAGCAGCCGAAGAGTGGTCAATGTGTAAAGCAAGCCCTGCTGTCCCAGAGGGGCTGGGATGTCTCACTGAGGCTGCCTGCTGATCCTCTGCTAGATTAAATTCCCCTGCAGAGCTGGCCTGCAGTTTTATGGCAAGGGGGATAACTTTCCTGCACCTCGGAGTGCCATGTTTGGGTTGGGGCAGTGCCTGTGATCCCAGAGCAGTGAACTGCAAACCTCCCACCTGCATCACAACACGCCCTGCAAAAGCCAAGGAGCCACAACTCCTGCAGGGTTTAAAGCTGTTGCTTTTCCATTCCTGGCACTGCAGAGAGGCAGATTCCTGGTGTCTCTGTCTGTCCCCATCCCACCCAGCCCTACCCAACTCCCAGCAGTTCCCCACGGTTTGTGGTCCCCTCGTATCCCTGCCATCTTCCTCACGTGGCCACAGAGTGAGAGAAAATGGTGTTTGGGTGTCTTTGGATGTGGGCAGAGGGAAGGGAGGCACAGATCTTTCCCAAGAGACTGAGATGGGAGTCAGTGCCGAACAGCAGCTCTTCCCAGAGCAGGGATGGCTGTTTACCTGCCAGCTGTGCCACGCTGTGTGAAGTCACCCGAAGCCATGGCAGGGCTCCCCATCAGGAGCTCAAACAGCCCACTGGAAAGCTGTGCTGGGCCTCTGTCAAAGCCCCTGACTGTGCCTCACTGCCCCCTGCTCTTCCCCTTCCTGCTTCCCAAGCAGTTCACCCAAGCAGGGAATCCAGTCCCCTCTCCGCCGTCAGTGGCTCTGCTGCACAGACCCCCCCATGGCTGCTCTGCCGAGGGGACCACGCTTCCCTCACTCCCTGCAGGCACCAGGGGAGTGCCAGCCCGGTCCCACGGGACTCAGGGTCTCCAGCTCTCCCGTTTCCATACGGGAAGCCGCGCCCTGACCTCTTCGAGCTCCGACTTGCTTTTCCCAATCCGCCGGGTTTTGGGTCGGACATGCCGGGACCTGCCGCCTCCTCCCCGTCCCTTTGAAGGCAGACACGTAGGCAGCCAGGCCTTCTGAGCACAGCTGCACACCACCAGCATCCAGCCCTCACACACCACCAGCATCCAGCCCTCACACTCCGGGCTGGAAAAACCACAGCTCCATGAGTCACCTGCACTCGGCACAGACAGGGCCTGGGAATGTCCCCGTTCCCCTTCTCAGCAGGACAGATGTGCTCCCAGGACACCAAACCTCCCTCCCTCCCTCCCCAAAAAACTGGCATGAACTCTTGGGGGAAACTTCTGTGCCAGGGTTTTGGGAGCAGGATCTTGGACCCAGATGTCATGACAGGAGAAAGGGAGGGCTTTGTGCAGCCCGGTGTGAGAAGGGGAAGCAGAGAAGGGACAGGGATGCCTGGTGCCACAGCAGGTGACCAGAGCAGGCAGCTCCCTGCAGAGCAAGCCCAAATTCAGGGAGCTCTGGCGTGCTTCAGCACCAGCCCCCTCAGAGACCCCCTCTCCTCCTCAACCCCATTATCACCCCATTCAGCCTCTCTCTTCCTTCCAGTGCCTCTCCCAGGGGAAGGGATGAGGGTGAGCTGGGCTGAAGGAGCCACCTGACAAGCAGAAGACAGAGCAGGGTGTGTGCAGAAAGAACATTTCAGGGAAGAGGAAACACATGCTATAATTCCATGTACACACACGGCTTCCAGGGCTTGGCACAGACCCCGCTCGACTTCCGCAGCCCGGCTCCAAATCCCCCACAAAGGCCATTTTCTCAGCCAAGGAGACAATAGAGATCTGACATAAACAACCTCTGTAGGATCAGCACATGGTACCCAGCCTGCCCCCACCGCTGCCTCTCTTCCCCCTCAGTGGAGCCGAGGCCAGCGAGACACAATGTGTAATTAGGTTAATGAGCTAAGCACGGATTTTAATTGGGATTCCCTGATTTACTCGTCTGTCTCCTCCTTTTGTTTTACTGTCGGTGCAGGTCCCTAAAAGCTGCCCTTGCTGAGGGCTCTGATATCAGAAAGGTCTTACGGATCTTTAATTGTATTTAATCATCAAGGTAATTAATGATCCTTGAGCAAAATGGAGATTGCATCTAGAGTGGTTCCAGTCTTGCCCTTCAGCATCTGTTGTGTCTGGGCAGAAGCACTTTGCAGACATGCAGATGACACAGAGAAAGACAGAAGAATGGCAGAGAGAGGAGAGTGATGGAAAGATAAAGGACTGGGGGAAGAAAAAGCACCTAAAATGGAGGAGGAGCTGAGTAGAAGAGGGGGAAACAATTCCTTCTCATCATGCATGAGCACTGCCCTGTCCCATGGCTGATTCGTGGGACAGAGGGAAAACAGGGCCCTCAGCCACACGTTCAAGGTGCCCCATGATGCTCCTCTGTCCATCAAATGTCCAGCTGTCTATGAAACAGCTTGTCATGGCACGGAGCTCTCAGTGCTCCGGCAACACGGCAAGGGCGAGGATGGTTCCCACCATCCTCCCACGGTCCAGGCCCCAAAGGCAGAGATCCAGCTGTGTTTGAGGCCCTGGGATCTCTGAGTGCTATATAAGCCACTGGGGTGGTGTCCTCCAAAGGGACAGGAGTCTACTCCCCATTTAGTTCCAGAGCCTGGAGTGCCAGCTCCTGGGGGATGGCCGGTGTTCCCCGTGCCTCGACCGGCGCTCAGCGCTCAGACTCTACCACGGTTACTCCCACGAGACAACCACCTGCTTCTGCTGCTCCCCTTTTTCCACCCTTTGCCTGCCCCTCTGGCAGGCATTTCACACCCCTCTTTCCTCAGGGAGGCACTTCCAAAGTTCAAAAAGCCCCGAGAGGGAACACGGGAGAAGGGGAGCGATGGGGCGGCAAGTTGCAACACGTCCCCTCTCTCTCCCAGGCCGCAGCCCTGCAACTCCCATCCCAGCTCCCAACCTCCCGCTTCTCCCAGAGCACAAACAAAGCCTGTCCAACCAGAAGACTGGGCTGCCTGCTGCAACTTGCCCCAGAAAGGCAGCTTCAGTGAGAAATGTCCACGGGAAAGCAGGAGGGACACGGAACCAGTGCCTGTCGCTTGGGACCTCTCACCCAAGGGCCATCTTGAGCACAGGGAGAGGTGTGAGCTGTCTGTGCCGGCTTGCTTAGGAGTGTGCTCTGCCTCTCAGCCCTAATGAACAGGGAAATGTGCAGGAAAACCACTGTCCTCCTCTCCTCCAGCCCCAGCAAGGGTGGGCAGGCTGGGTGCAGCTGGTGGGAGGGTCAAGGACAGTCACACATATTCCATGTGGACCAGGGGAATGACCAGTGCAGCCTGGTAGTGGGGTGATTTCCACTGCAAAGGAATAACCCAGCTGCCACAGCAAACCCACCAAAAGGTCTCCTTTCTCATTCCTATTCTGGTGGGCTCTCAGTGTTGGAGCACAAGTGAAAGGTCCTGGCGTGGTGGTGGAATGAGCCTGCTTTTATTCTGTCACTGTAAATTAGCCCCAGCGTGGCTTCAGCTTGGACCCAGATAAGCTCTGTGAGTTGGGACTTGCACAGAGAAATTGCTGGGTTGGGCTTGCATTTCAAACTGGGCATAAACTGGGTTCACAGGCTTCCTCCAGCCTGGAGTCACGGTTAAGGGTTGGGGGCAGAGTTCCCCTCCAGATACTGAAAGCCCAGTTTTTCCTGGAAACCTTGGGCTCTATTACCATGAGAAAGGCACCGTGCAGAGCCGGTCCTGACAGGGAATCTGCCCCTTCCCACTCTGGAACAAGCTGCCTCACCAGGCAGGTTTCAGCTTGCTTGGGCCGTCAGCTTGGCGGATCTCATTTCTAGTGGTTTTTTTTTTTTTTTTTTTTTTTCTCCTTTATTGCCTACCCATCTGCCCCAGGGCTTGAGAAAGGGCTGCCTCCTCCTTTAGAGCATTAGCAGCCATGCCAATTTTCCCCTACTTGGAATATTTTGCGCCCAGGCCCTTTTCTCCCACGCTCCCTTATCCACCTTCCCCGTCCCACGTCCGGCCGTGGCCACTGTGGCAGCCCTGAGCCCCCAGGGGCTGGCAGGCACAGGTAGGCAGGCAGTGCTCCTGTTCCCTCTGCTTCATCCCTCCAGCCATGGCACATCTGAGCAAACAGGAACACCAGATGTGAGATATGGGCAGAGGAAGAGCGCCAGGAGCCGAGCAGGAGAAGGAGTGTCACCCAGAAACACGGAGCAAGCCGGCACAAAGGCACAGGGAACGGGAACTCCACGGGGATGGGCCTTGCAAAGCATGGCACTGCAGTGAGGAAAAAAGGGCTGGAAGGCTGGGGAAGCAGCCTGGTTTCAGCCACAGCATGAAAACTGGGTTGGTCATACTCCCACAAAACCTCCCCTCCCGCTGGCAGAGCGGGGTCTCAGCCTCCCTCCCAAGGCTGATCTGCACAGCCCCTGATCCTGGGAACGGGCTAAGCTGATTGCAACAGCAGTGAAGATCTGCATCAAGCCTCTCCTCCCTCCCAGCACAGAAGATCAGGCTGCCTGATTGTGTCATTTATTCCCCCGTAAACAAAGCAGCCAAAAGAGAAGCCCAGCCCAGAGATGAGAAGCCCTTCCTGGAGTGCTGAGCAGCTGGGCAGAGCAGGAGGAGAGCAGGGATGAGGCTTCCTGGCCTGACCTCCTTTGTGCCGGAGCTGCCTGGGGCTGGAAGCACAGCACTGTCACCTGTACCAAGTGCCTGGGATGGCACAGCCCCCAGGGGTGCCTGGTGGGTCTGCTCTGCCCCACAGGAGCCCTGCCCCGGGGCAGAGCACAGCACATGGAGTGGGCTCTTTCCACAGCAGGCCCCTTAAACAAGCACCTTTAGCTCTGGAGGAGAACACAGGCAGCACTCCAGGGCAGGAGCTGATCATGGCTTGCCATGCCAGGGAGGAACTGCCCCTCCAAGGCACGTTACCTGCTGTCCCTCCTCTCCTGCTGCTCGTACCAACCACTTTCCCTGTGCTGAAAGGCAGGACTGAGGTCCAAAGACAGCTGAACTCAACCTGTGGCACAGCTCAGCTCCGAAGCAGAGCTCCAGCTCCCCTCCAGCTGTTTTTTGGGAGCCAGGGTCTCGAGCTCCAGCACCCCCCTGCACCAAGGGAAGCCCTGGGCTCTCTCTCCCTGGAGCTGGCAGCGTGGCTGTGGTGCCAGGGCCTGCTGGCAGCAGCCCTGCCTCCTCCTGGGGTGCGAGGGAGGCAGGCTGTGCTGGAGCTGCTTGCCCCGGGGTCCCTGCCAGCCTGCTGATTTCCCTCTCGCGTGTCAAGGGCAGCCAGCAAAGCCCTGGCTCCCCCTCCGTCTCTCAGCTCTGCCTTCCCAGGAGGAAGGGGAGCGGAGTGGCAGGCTGGGAGGCACGCACAGAGCCACCTGACTCGCACTGTCTGTTCCTTTTCCCTTTTCTCCCACCCTCCCACCCTTTTTGCTCTGCCCTTCTGGCACCTCTGCACACAACAGCATCACTCTTCTGTGCCAGGGAGGGCAACCCGACGAATTCAGAGCAGCAAAACCCAGCCCTGGCATTCAGGGAGCCAGCTGTGTGGGAAGGGGACAGCTGGGGAGCCTCACCTGACCCCGTCTCACTGCAGAAACACTTCCTTGTCACCTCTGCCTTGAAACCTCTGCCACTTCACAGCCATGAATGCAAAGACATCCCCCAGCTGGAAGCGCCACGACAGCAGTTTTTTAGCCACAACCCGCTGTCCTTGTTTGCCACTGCCAGCCACGGGAGGATCAGGCCCAAGCATGCACAGAGCTTGTTTGAAGGCTCCTCTCCATCCACTGCCTTTGTCTTTTTGCAAAGAGGTAGCAGAACAGAGCAGAAGATCTGCAGTGCCAGGCCTTCCTGCTCTGGGGGTGAGGAAGAATGAAACGAGCTGAGAATTTTTCAATGCGCACGTTGAGGACAAATGGCTTTCTCATTGATAATGCCAGGAGCTGAAGCCAGGGGATGCATCAGCACGTTCTGGCATCCCGTGGGACTGCAGGATTCTGCCCACACTGGTGTTAAATGCCACATTAGCAGGAGCAGGAGTGCAAGAGCAGTGCAAAGACTCTCAGCAGCTGGTGCCAGAACTCGGCTTTCAGAGTCAAGCCCTCCTTTAAATGATTGGAGAGTAACTCCTGCAGTGCTGACACCAGCTTCCAGCCAGGTCACTTGGCTTGCCTTGTCCCCTGCAACACCACAGCTGCTGTCCCAGAGGAAGCACCGGGCTGGGAATTACCTGCAGTGAGCACAGGCAGCTGAAAGGGAGATGATGGTTTCGCTTCAGCCGAGTCATCCCTGCCCTGTCTTAGCCTTCTGTGCCCACCCAGCCTGAGTGCCAGGGTGCACAGCCTGCCCAGGCTGTGTGTTCTGCCCTTCACTCCCCTCAGGAAGCTCTTCCCAGCCTCGCTGTCACAGTAATGTGACTCTTGGGATTGAGCCACCGGCGTGTGGGAACCCAGGCACGGAGATGAATCTTGCAGAGACAGTAATTACTTCTGTCATATTAATAAATTAATAAATCTCTCATTTATTCTCCAGATTTAATTTCCAATCCCTGTGTTTTGCCTTCCTGTCACACAAACACTCTGCTAAGAAAGGTTGGAAGGCACAAGCAGGGATTGAGAGAAGCAGGGAAGGGGAGATGGAGGCTCCAAGAAAGGGCCATCTTCCCCTCTGTGAGGCTGTTCAGCATCTCCAAGCTACTGAAATGGCTCCTAAAGTTGCAGTGGCAGAAAGGTGAGAGGAGCAGAAACTCTGCCTGCACTACAAGCAGCCCCCCTTTGTGGAAAAACACAGCTCAGAGTGCAGACATCTTCATCTTGGCTGGCTGTCTGCACTCACTGCCGAGTCAATGGAGAGGAATTCCTGCCACACAATAATTCAGGCAGTGTGCATAAGGAATCCACCTTGGGCTGGATAAATCTGAGCCTGAGAGTGCCTATTTATTTCCCTGGACATGAGGGAGTCTGGAGGATGAGCTCCACGTTCCCATTTGGTGTCAAGGCATGGTCTTGCAGGAAACTGTGCCCAGTGAAATCAAGCCTTTGCCACTGACCTGGACTCTGCTCATCCAGAGACCGATCCATCAACTGCTCAAACACTTCTTCAGGACACCTTTCTCTAAAGGAGCTGCTGAGTTGGAGACCCCATTTCAGGAGAGCCTGTCCTTTCCAGAGATCATTTCTGAAGTGCCTCCTCAAACCTGGGCAGCCCAAACCACCAGCCCAAAGCAGAACATCAGCTGAACCTGGCTCCTCCTCCTGCCTTGGCACCGCTTCTTGCCCAAATTTCCAAGCAAAGGACCTGTCTTTCCTCCCTTTGCAAACTCCCCCTCTGTGAAAAGTGACACTGGCTGTGGATCAGATTTCTGACTCATCACTTAAAGATGAAGCATCTCGGCCCAGAGCTCAGTCCAGCCTCTGAAAAATGATGCTTGGTCCCACCCCCTCTTGCCCTCCCAGGAGACAGAGGCAGTGGAAACCCAGATGGGTTTGTTGCAGGGGAGGAGGCACCGATGCTTTGATGCTGCAAGGACCTGTCCATGTTTCCCATCTCAGCAGAGACACGTTCAATGGGAGCATCCATGCAGCAATAATAGGAAGGGGAGGAAAATTAAGCTCCTACCAGGGGCCATCAGGTCTTTTCCATTCCACACACCTCGTCCTACAACCCTGAATGACCCTGTATCCCTTTCCTTGCTGACAAACACACAGGCAGGAAGATGAGAGGGTTTTTGCCAAAAAAAAACCAAGGTGGTCAGACCAGAAATAAGAGTAGGGACATTAGAGGAGTCCTATCTATAATTAAACCCTCCTGCTCAAAGCATTCCTCTCCCGTGCATCCCAGACAGCAGGATGCTCACCTGAGCATCCCAGACAGCAGGATGCTCACCTGTGCAGGTGAGGGGGCTAAGCCAGAGCTTCCCTTGCTCGTTGTTTTGGGGAAAATCCCACAAGGATGGCCACGTTCTGACCACAGAAGGTAAAAAAAAAAAAAAAAAAAAAAAAAAAGCAAGAACAAAAGGCAGCAGCGCTTCCCTGCCCCCTCCCTGCTGCCTGCAGATGTCCACTGGCTGCTGGCTAATCCTCGCGGGCAGCCAGGCAGTGTCACCCCGCGGGGGGACAGCCGTGTCCCCTCCCCACCGCCCCCAGCACAAAGGGGGGGTCAGCGGGGCCGGGGGCTGCTCATCCCCCGCTCCCGCCGGGAGCAGGAACAAAGCGCCGGGGCCGGGAATTCAACACAACCGACAGCATTTCCATGCTAATGAGAGCTCCCGGTTCCATCCTGCCCGCCCGTGGCAAATTGGAGCGAAAACCGGGCTTGGGAGGATGCAACTTTTATGGCCGATGAGCGTCGCTGGGCTCCGACACCGATGCTCTGCCCCGGTTTATTTTTAATTGACTCCCGCTAAGCCGGAGTGCACGTTCAGCCGTTCCAAAAGGAACAGCTGTTGAAACTGAAAATCAGCAGCATAAAGTGCGGACGTATCTGTTCCGTGGCGCTCCCTCCTTAGCGCTCCATCGCCAAACCTCAGCAGCCCGCCCCGGAACAAAGGATGCCTTGGTACAGAGCGTTAACCCCGTCCTGAAACCTCGGCGTCCCCATCCTGCAAACCCTCACATTCCATCCTGCAAACCCTCACATTCCATCCTGCAAACCCTCACATCCCCATCCTGCAAACTCTCACATCCCCATCCTGCAAACTCTCACATCCCCATCCTGCAAACCCTCACATCCCCATCCTAGAAACCCTCACATCCCCATCCTGCAAACCCTCACATTCCATCCTGCAACTCTCACATTCCATCCTGCAAACCTCACTCAACATCCCAACCCTGCACCCCTCACATCCCCATCCTGCATCCCTCACATCCCAACCCTGCATCCCTCACATCCCCATCCTGCACCCCTCACATCCCCACCCTGCATCCCTCACCTCCCAACCCTGCATCCCTCACATCCCAACCCTGCATCCCTCACATCCCAACCCTGCACCCCTCACATCCTCGCTCTGTAACCCTCATATTCCACCCTGCATCCCTCACATCCCCCTCCTGCAATCCCTACAATCCTCATCCCGCACCCCCCACATCCCCACCCTTCACCCCTCACGTTCCAGCCGGCAACGCTCCCATCCCCATCCTGAACTCCCCACAACCCCATCCTGTGTCCATCCTTTGCACAACTGTCCAGCACCCTCAGAAACAAGCCCTGACAAGGCTCTGGCCCCTGGAGGTGGCCAGCTGGATCCATGACCTCATCCAGTCGCTGGGTTTTAGCCGGCGCGCTGTTCCGACCGTCGGGAATCAGAGCTGACGTGCTGGTGCTTGGTCCTCCTCACAGATAAGCTGTGCCCTCCCACACAGGGAAAACACCAGCTGGCCAAGCCTTGGCCATCCCACTGCTCAGTCCCAAGGGATAATGATCCAAAATGTACTGGAGAACCCCACGGATTGCCAAATCCTCACAACGAGCTGGAGTCGACGTGGAAATGTTGCCAGTGGGAGCGACTGGGATCCAGCCCTGGGATCCCTCAAGGAGGGATTGAGCTCTCTGCTAACACAGAGCAGTGGGGTCTGGTTGGCTCTGAGGCTTCACTGCACCCTCCCTGAGAAGAGGGGGAACAGCCAGTTCCTTAGGTTAGTGTACCAGTGTCCTTCCAAGAGTCCAACTGGACACCTGCTGGAAAGGTGGCACAAATTGCTAATGGGGGAATAAAAGCTCAGCCTCCCTCCCTCAGGAGTTTCTACATGAACAGTCATCAAAGGCCTGGATCTCTAACACAAACAAAGCCAGAGGGAAGCCAGATCCTGTGGTAGGAAGGATATCCCTCTCACCTTCTGCTTCTTGGGGGAGCAAAATCCAACCATGGGAACAGACCTGGAGGAAAACTCCAAGAAGGAGCAGGGGGAGGGGGAGTGGATGCAGATAACACTTTGCTAGCGTGTGTCAGCAGGACTTACTCTATAAATAATATTTCCCACCAGTGGCGTGCTGAGTGCCAGTCATTTCAGACGCTTTGGCATTTATTAAGAGTGGTTTGCTGGGAGTTGAGGTGTTTGGAAAATCTGTCACTGACCAGCGTGTTCCAATCTTAAACTGATTAATTAAAAGCTGACCCTGGGCTTTTTTGGAAAGCCTGGCCCCCTTCTCTGCCTAGCTCTAAACCCAGAAAAAGCAATTTTTATCTTTCCGCCAAGCGAACAAATCCAGCTCCAGACCTGTGATTAAATATTAACTACTTTGCACAGACCACAAGCGAGCTCCACAGCTATTTATTGCTCCAAAGGCAGCTGCAGCAAGGAACAAAAACAAAACAAACAGAACCAGCCAGGAACGAACGGTGTCATCCACATCAACAAGTTTCCCTTGTGTGCTTGAGTCAGCTCGGAGCCAGGAGGCATTTAAGAGCACGTTTCACTGGGCTCGGAGCTCGGGGAGCCAGCACGGCTCTCCCAGACCCAAATGCCCCCCAGCACCTCCTGCATGAGTGCACCAGCTCCATCCCAAACCCATCAGCTGGTGACGTCAATGCTCCTCACGCTGGATCTCGCCACAGCCCCTCACGGAGCTGATCGCACTCCGAGGGGGGGCACCGGTGACTTGGCTGGTTTGTCACCCTTCTCAAAGCCCACTCTGGGACTGGCAGTGATTTTTAGGGACACAGGAGGATGGTGAGTGTGTGCAGGGGGCACAGAGCCACAGAGGTCGGTGTTTGTCCCTGTGCAGTCACAGCCAGTGGGACACTGGTGGGAACCAAGGTCAAAACATCCCCACACCAAAACTGCCCCGTGTGAACCCCCTTGGCACTCAAAGCACCTTCGAAGGTTCTTCCCCAACCTTCTCCCCTGTATCATTCAATCCCCTGGAGCAACAGGACAAAAGGAGATTGTTCCCCCATCTTATTCCCAATTATTATTGGGAATTAAAAAGCAGCTTTTGCTTCTGTTTGGGCCCTGGGCCAGCGCTGGGGTCCCCCCTCCCCACCTGATTTCACGGCCATGTGCTCAGGTTTCTGACGCACAGGATCAAATAACCCATCACTCAGGGTAAGATATTATCCCCTATTACCAATTCAGTGCAAACAGCTCTCCTCTTCCCCAGATTAAAAGCCAATTAGAGAACCTTGCTTTTCAAGGGGAGAGGAGGAAAACTGAGAGGAGGTTTTTGTGGGTTTTTTTTTCCTCTTGGTCTCTGGAAAAGAGGAAATGTCCCCCCACAAGAACTATCGATGAGTTCTTTTCAAATGGCATTGATTTTGCTCAGAACCATTTGGGGCTCTGGTCTCCAGAGAAAAAGAGAAATTCAGAGAGGACACAACAACAGAATCTCAACCACCCGTGTCCTAAAAAGGCAAAAGAAAGAATTTTTATTTGCAGGAGGATCAATGGTGTTTGCTTAAGTCAGCAATTGGTGTTTTGGGTTTCAAAGCTTTCCCAGGGCAAGGGAGCCTTTCTCTCAAGGTGAAGAGCAAGCTCATAAATCTGGGAGAAGCTTCAAGACCAGAATATGCTGATTCCCCACTGCAGGGAGGGCAGAGCCAACAGGAAAAGGGCATTTGCTCTGCAAACAAGGAGCAGGATGAGAGCTTGTAAATCGCTGGTCACAAGGGAACAGGTGACATTCAGTCCTGCTGCACTCAGATCTGGGATACAAGGGGAAGAGAAAGGTGACTTTAAGCCAGCTCTGCACTCCCAAGGGCCACGTGAGCGTCTGGTTTCTCCTCTCAGCTCCCAGCATAGGCCAGTGAAGCCCTAGATCTGATATTTTATTTCCCACAGCTCTCACTGGGAAAACAAGACTTATCTTCAAGGCTTGATGCTGGCCCCAAATCCTAAAATCATGGAATGGCTTGGCTTGGAAGGAACCTTAAAGATAAACTTGTTCCAACTCCCTCTGCCATGGGCAGGGACACCTTCCACTAGCCCAGGTTGCTCAAGGCCCCATCCAATCTCCTATTGCCTCCTGCCCTGGGAGCAGACACATCCAGAGATGTGTCCAGAGAAGGGGTAAAGGCAGAGATGGGAAAATCTCCCAGCTGGGACTGCAGCCAGCACAGAGAGGCTCCACCACCCAGTGCACAGAGACGACTCCGCATCGATCCCGCTTCCCCAGATTTAGTGGAAACAAACAAACAGCCTCATCATCAGAAACCCCAGACTGCCTTTGCAGCAAGTATCCTGCCCAAAGGGAGCTCTGTGTTTGGAATCACACAATCATTAGGGTGGGAAAAGGCCTCCAAGACCATCGAGCCCAACCCCTGAGCACCACATCCCTAAACCACAGAGTTTTCCCCACCTTCCCCCTGCTTGTCTGCTGCAAGGTGAGGGGGGATTAGGGGTATTGAGTTCTTGACAGCAGGTGTTTAGCACACCCATCTGCCTCAGCAGGCAGGTAGTTGACCTCCCCAGGTCCTCTGCAACCTGAATTATCTTCTGTTTCTATCGGGATGCTAAAGCAGCACAAAAACATGTCTGTCTTTCTGTCAATCTGTCACCTCGCGTTCATTTCATTTTCGTCTGTCAAACATTAGCCCAGATCTTACTGTCAACAAGCAGAGAGTTATTTATTGTTTCCTCTTTTGTTTGCTTTTGTTTTTTGTTTTTTTTAAAGCCATTTCCACTTGAAATACAGGCAGGCAGGCAGAGCCATACGCACACAAATAGCAGGGCACCATTTTCACCAGGCTCGCTCTACTCCGGGCCTATTTATTGGGAAGACTGGGAGTAACTTGGTCTGACAAGTGACTCTTTGCATTAAAACCAAGCTGCCAGACTCCTCCTGGCTGCACACAGGGGCAAGGTGAGGGGATGTGCCCAGTCTGCCTGCACAGAGGCAGAGCAGGAGGCCAGGTCGTGCCAGGTCCCAGCCCTCACCTGCACAGCCACACACCTGTATGGGAGACCCAAACTGGAGGGAAAGGAAGAGGTGGGAAGAGAAATAAAAGGACAGGACAGCCCAGCAGGGGGGCACGGGGAGGAGCCAGAAGGATCCCTCCCTTTTCCCCTTCATTTCTGCCCAGGAAGCAAAAGGAAGAGTTTTCCTGTCCCCCCCGCTCCGGCCCCGCTGCTCATCAGCCCATCTCCAGCCACCCTGTTGCCATGGCAACAGGCCCAAAGAACAGATGGTCCTGGCAACCAAATCCCCCTTCGAGGGGAGCACACGGGGCCACACGCCTGGGGACAGGGAGGACACCCCCCCACGCTGTTCCCCCTCGTCTTCCAGCCACGGAGACATTCCCAGGCTTGCTGCCACCTCGGGGTGTCCTGGCAGGAGGGTGGGACATGGATGCTCCCATGCCTAGGGGTCTGAACCCTCTGAGACCCACCATCCACGACCTGGCTGTGGGAAGAGCCACGTTTTCTCAGCAAATCTGGAGCATCCCCATGCCCACCTCACCCCTGAACCAGGGGACTGCACAGGGGACAGACCTTGTCACCCCTGAAGGGAGGGCTCAGCTGTCCCACCCTCGCCGGGTTTCCCAGACAGATTCATTTGACCAGAGCGGGATGAGATCCGGGGTGGGTGAAGATAAAACTCGGCCACTAATCTCCCTGTGGATTAACCATCAAGCCTGACCACGTGGGGCCGTGGTGTGGGGCTCTGGAGCAGGAAAACAACATCCCAGCCCTCCTGGAGATCCCCACGGCTCCTCTGGAATATCTGAGGGGAGCAGCCAGGCATGTCCCAGGCACCCAGGGAGAAGAAGGTGTTCTCAGGGGCAAAAACCTTGTCTTTCCTCACGGGATTTGCTGCAGACCTGATCCAGCTTGTTGTGTTCAGCCCCATAACTGGTTGTTTTTTTGGGGAAAACAGCAAGTGTGAAGCTACACTTCAAAGCCTGCAGAGCTGCCTGGGCCTGCAAAGGCAAAGGACTCTCTATGGGGAAACACAGGCTAAAGACATCAAGAAACACTCTTGCAAGAAAGAAAAAAAAAATACAAGTGGCTTTTCCTTTAGGAAGCTTAGCACAGGCTGTCTCATCTGCTCAGGTCCTGAAAAACCCAGAGCACCACTCGCTCTCCAGAGCCAGTTTTGGAGCTGTTACCACCATTATCACAACCTCCCTAGCTCCAGACAAGTCCCTGTGGATGCTGGCTGAGTTCTGCAGCCCTGTCCCCAGTCCCACGGGGGCCAGACAGCTGCTTTCCTTGCCCACGGAGTCCCGGGGAGACTTCATCCCACCTGGGAAGCAGCGTTTCCCAGGGCTCCAGAGCCAGCAGACGGAAAGCAGGCAGTCCCAGGCGGTGGGGAGATGAACATGTCGGGAGCTGAACCCCTCCTGCCTCACAGCAATCCCTTCCCCTGCACCAAGCTGCTCCCTCTCCGTGGCCCTGGCACGCTCACAGGGATGCTGCCCCGGGGAACCAGCCCGGCCCAACCGGCTCCCAGCCCACACCCGTGGGAAGCACCAGAGCCCAGCCTGCCTCTCAGGTGTGGCCCTTCGCCCCAGGGCTCCCAGAGCACTTGGTGCCAGCTTGGATGTGGCCACTTCTGCTGGAGAGAGGAGGGGAGCTGTGCCAGGGAGCTCTGTGCCAGGGCAGTGACTCGGGGGAGGCTGCAGAGCCTCCCAGTGTGGATGTCCACAGCACCCCTTGCCAGTGCTTCCTCTCCGTCACAGAGGGGTTCCCAGACTTTATTTTTTTCTTTTTTTCCAGGGTTCAGCCCTTTCTTCCCCAGCCCCACCAAGCCCTGGAAACCCACATCTTTTCTCTGCAGAACAGGTTGGGTGCAGGAGCAGCCGTGCCCGCTTCCCACGCGCCAGCACAGCCCAGCCTGGCCCACACCCTCCCCCTGCCCCAGTAGCCCATCTCTGTTTTGTTCCCTCTGCTCCCTTTCCCGGATCAAAGCTGCCTCCCCTCCCTGTGTTACAAACATTATTCAGCTGCTAGATAAGAAGCTCTCCAGCAGCTCTTTATTAATCCCACTGGAGGCTGAAAGAAGTGGAGTGAAAGGGTTTAGCGTGGCCAGGACACAGACTAATGTTCCACGAAACACCTTTGCAAAAGAGAGCCATGTCTTCTTCCCAGAAGGTCTCACGGGAAGCTTGGGTAATAATTAACAATTATCGAACTTCAGGCCCTCCATCTCTCTCTCTCTCTCTCTCTCTCTCTCTCTCTGTCCTGACTGAGGTTTTGCAATAACTCACCTGGTCTGAAACGCTCCCAGCCCACTTTGCTGGGGTGCACTGGGGCTGCAGGGATGAGGAGGAGGGTGCAGACAGACTCCGTGGGCAGGCTGGAGGCAGCTGCTGAGTCTGCTGCTTCTGCTCTGAGCTTGGATATGAACCTCCTTTCCCTCTCTCCATGCATCCTGCAGCTCCTTTGGCCACAATGGCTCGTTGTGGTTCTCTCCCAGGGAAGTTTGGAATGCCATAGACTCTTGCATATGGCTAAAATCGTGATCTACCCAGGAGAGAGACTAGAGAGCTTTTCTAGCACAAAGACACTTGTTTAAATCCATCTGCTGTCTGAGGCAACTACAATCAGTGCCATGTGATGGCTCACACGTGCATGGCTCCTCAGGCCTGGGTTTGCACTGCTACCCATCCCCTCTGATGGAAGGACCACAAGTTTTGGTGGAACAAAGGGTATTTCTGTTACCTGCATGGGGCAACTGAAGTGTCAGGAATCTTGCTCACAGCCACGCAGGAAATCATGGGCAAAAGCAAAACACATTGCAGGTATCTGAAGGCTCACACACTGCCATGGCATGGCATGGCATCCTTCCTGCCTCAGCACCCACACAGCCACCCAGCACAGGGCACAGTGTGAACCTGTCACAGCCTTTCCTGCTGTGCTGTCCAGCACAGAGCCAGGGTGTGGCTGGGAGGGCAGCAGGGCTGTGGAGAGATGTCCAGCCCACACCTCTCACCTACCTGCAGCCCTCCCAGACAGAGACTGGAAACCAGAAGTGACCCAAATGCAAAACCAGCGGAGCGAGAAATCGAGAGACCTTTGGATTAAACCAGGCAGGGAAGCCAATGGACCACGTTCACCCACTTCCATGATGTCAGCCCACACATCACACACTCAGAGCAGCCAGAAACTGGGCCCAGTGTCTGCACTGACAGAGTAGTTGTACATCAATCTACACAAAAGCATTTCCCGTCTTCTAAAATCCCTGGGCAGGGAGCTGCTCTGGAAAACGCCAAAATAAAGGGGAGTTGCCTTTCCCTGCGCTTTGTAAATGGTCTCCTGCTCGGATGGAGTGAGGTTGGGAAGATCAGCCGTGCAAGGCACCCTGCAGACACGGGGCAATGTGAGCACAGCGGAGAGGGACGGCCACCGGCAGCTCCTGACAAGGAAAGGCACACAGAGGTGAAGGGAGCTGGCCAAGGATATTCCAGGGAGCCTGTGGCAAAGCCAGGAACTGCTGCCAGCCCTTCTGAGCTCAGCCTGCCTTTGCCATCACCTCCAGGCCATTCTTTCCCTGTAAGTAAAAGCTGATTCATGCCTGGTAGGAGTCAGTGTGAGGCAGCAGATATTCCTATTTCCACTGAGGTACTGTAAGGTACTCCACGGGCACAGCAGCATTTCAAATGTCAAGAATACAAAAAAAAATATATATACTTAGAGAGAATGATTTCAGCCTTTTATTTCCAAAGTGAGTTTAGAGGCAGCGAAAGGTCTCAGATCAATACCAGCAAAACTGCAAATTGGAGTCCTCCCCTTCGCCACAGAAAGGGTACAGCTGAGACAGCATCTGCACAAACAGCCTGCCCACAGTCCCTGCCAGCCTGCCTCAGCTCTGACCTTGAGGAGTTGCCTTCAAGTGTGAGAGGGAAACTCCCCTTTCCTCCCCCTTCCCATTCAGCCCCAGGCTTTTGTTCCCCGGCAGGGAGATCACTGCTGATTTTGCAGCACAGATTTTGGGGTAAATCCAGAGAGAGCTCAACCACCAGGCTGGCTGTGGCACTTTGGGTGGTGAGATGCAGTTGCCTGTCCCTGTGCTCCATTAAAACCAGGCCCTTCTCCTCCTCCTCTTGCCCCACAGCTGTCGGTGTGCTCGGCCCCGTGCCCTGGGAACCCTGGAAAACTGCTGTTCTAGGTCCTCCCCATCCAGAGTTGGGATCAATACAGCTGTCAGGCTTTGGCCACATTACCCCTCCTAATTGGAATTACAATAGGCAGACTGCAGCTCTCACTCCATCTCTCTGTTGCCTGTCATAATGTAATCAAAACCTCTCTCTCTCTCTCTTTATCACGGAGCGTGACGGGAGCAGAGGCGCCGGCAGCCACGAGGCTTCCACAGACTCCAGATTCCTTCGGATCAGGGAGCTTTCCTGAGGCCGGGAAGCTTTTCCACAGAGGTGGGAAACGTGCCCCTCACTGCCCAAACCATCCAGCCTGCCTTTGGCCAAGCAGGTTAAAGGGAGAGATGGCCTGAACCCCCCAGCTGGGCAGAGCAGGGAGGCAGAGATGGGCATGGAGAGGTGCTGTGGGAAGGGGGTGCAGCATCAGGGAAAGACCAGAGGCAGCCACAGCTTGGTTACAGAGGTGGAAACTGGCCATCAGCAGAGCCTAAATGCTCACCTGGCCGTGCCAAAGGAGCCTCCCTCCTCCTCCTCCCCATCCCTTGGCAATCCCAGCCCCTGCCTGCCCAACAGTGCTCAGCCACCCCCACAGAAGCAGGTTCCCACCAGCTGCCAGAGCCAAAACTGAGCGTGGCATCACTGGAAAAAGCCATGAGGCAGCTTGGCACGGGCACAGCACTGAGCAGGACTGGATGAGCCACAGCTCTGTGCTCACACAGGAGGCCAGGCATGTCCTGCTCCCCCCCCAGCCCCGACTGAGGGAGCCAGGGCGATCCATCGTGGGCAATAGATACAGCAGCTGTGATTTGTTGATCATTATCAAACGGCAGTAATGCAGGGCTGAATTACCCAGAGGAGGGAAGGATCAGCAGCCCGGACCTACTCAGCTCCCCAGAGACCGGCCATAAACAAAACTTAAATAATTAGAGTGCTTGGGCGGAGATGCAGCCTCTAAGTATTCTTAGGCTCCACGCAAATAAAGGAAATAAATTCTTGGAAGGTGCCAGGCTGGATGGGGCAGAGGGAGGCTCATTTTCCACATCACTTGAGAGCAGCCGTTATAAATCTCACTGAAAGATGCACCTCCCCGGGCTAGCGATATTTTTAAACTCCGAGAGAGAGAGAGAGAGAGAGAGAGGGGAGAGAAAAAACACATTTCAGTATTTACACCACAGGCAAAAAGGGTATTTAAAAATCAGGGTACATTTTCGAAAGTCTGTTCCTGCCATGCCATGGAAGAAAGAATTTCCTCTCCACAGTGTGATAGCTGGCAATATTGGCCCCGGAGAATTCATTCCTACCATCGTTGTTCTGTTGTGAGCTGAGAAATCAAACTCCCAGAAGGACTGGGGGAGTCAGGGGATAAAGGTTCCTTCACTGAAAAATTGCTGGTTCCATTCCCGACTGAACCAGCAGCAAATGCAAATCGACTCCTGCACTGTCCCTGCTCGCTTGGTGTCTGGGACAACGTCCCATGGGAGCTGGGATGATGTGGCTCTGCCCAGCAGCACCCTCCTGGGAGCAGCAGGCTGGTTTGCCAGGCCAGGAGCCAGGCACACCAGGGATGGGCACCAGGACACAGGGAGGGTGTCAACTGAAGGACGTGGCACTGGAGTCAGAGCCAGGGCAGAGCCCATAGGGTGTCCCTGATGTGCCAGGGACCCCTGAGCTTTGGGGCAGAGGATCCATCCACCACCTCGTGCGGGATCTCCAGGCCACTTTTCCTTGCTGATACTTTACCATCCTCTAGTTGGTTCTCTGTTCCTTCCCTGTGCAGGGTGGGGTGGGTTTTTTTGGTGGTCATCAAGGAAATGTTGCCACCAGCTGCCTGATCACGGGTTGGATGAGGCTGCATGGCAGGTCTGCCACGGGAGGTGCAATGAGGTGAGAGTTCTCAGCCTGGGGCTCTCCTGGAGGACCCCAAAGATGAACTGCCAGGGAACTGCCCTCCCCTGCAACCACTGCATTCCTCCTCCTGCCAAACTCAGTCCTGCTCCTCATTCCCTCCTGGGTTCCCAGGCACGGAGAACATTCCCCCTTTCACAAGCTGAGCTCTGTGCAAGCCTCTCTCCCTCCCACCCTTCCCACCCCGTGCCAGGACTGCTGCCATCCTCCCAAAAGGATCCTATTCAGCTCCTATCAAAGGGATACACCAGCACACCCATCAGGCATCACAGCACCAAGCAAATCCCCAAACAAGCTGCCTCTGAAGATCAGAGCACACTGTAATCACTCCCTCTGCGAGGAGATCCCAGTGAGCTCTCCCCCACTTTCCCCGGGTTCTTGCTGAACCCGAGCATGAGATAAGTTTGGCAAAGCTCAGCCCCACCACTGGTAAAAGTCTCTTCACAAAACTCACACCCACGTTGCTCCTGGCCTCTCCTGCTCCCACAGCAGCCCAGTTCAGCACACAGATACCAGGGGGGGCTGCCCCAGCCCACCTGCCCTGCAGGGAGGGGCTCTGAGACTGCCCTTTCTTCAGCCCCTTGGGGCACAAAGTGAACTCACCCCTCCTGAGTGAAACACCCCATCCTGCCCAGCTGTGGGGTGAGGTGCTCAGACTAAGAGCACCCAGCTGGAGAGCCAAGAGGGGTCCTGTATCCAATGGAAACTGGCAGCTGATGGAAATCACAGCACGGCAAGGATGCTGCTATGCAACACATCCCCGAGCCTCCATGGCCATAAATGGGCACAGCCTTGGTTCTCCCCCATATCCAGAGACATCCCTTCCTCCAGCACGGTCCCCAGCCACCGTGCTGGCAAGGGGGAGAGCACAAACAGGCCCAGGGATGAACAGCTTGTGCAGTTGTCTCTGCTGTGCACCACCAAATCACTCGCTGCTGCCTTCTGTTGCAGCTCTTGAAACAGCCCTGCTTCTCACATGGCACAGGCCTTGGCTAAGGGAGGTGACAGGCAAGAGCAGCAAGGAAATACAACCTCTCCAGAGTGGAGAAGATCTTCCTAGAGCTCCTTAACTGACCCTGATTAACATGTCCTTAACATTTCCTCCAGTTTTGGCACCCCCAGGCTAGGAAGGCCATCAGCACTGACAGGAATGTGACTCTGGGCTTGCCTACCAGGGGTCTCTACTGATTATCCTGCCCAAGAAAAGTCAAAGAGTAAAGCCCATTAGATGCCTCTTCCTAAGAAAAAAGTAGCCACAGCTTGATGCAGCTTTAATTCTCCAGTGAAAACAGTGTCCTCCTGACTGCAGGCTTTGTATGGTGTTATTTCTAGTCCCAGCCCAGTGGGAGAATGAGATTTACAGGCAGGGGGAACCTCCATCAGGGCCGTGGGTTTGGGTGAGGGGTGAGTTATGACTCCACAGAACTGATAACTCCTCTGGCACAGGATTCTGAGCTGAGCTGGCTCATTTCTTTGGGCTATTCAAGGACAGGGCAAGGGTTCATTGCTCCCTTGCTGCTCTCCCCTGCCCTGAGAGCCACAGTTCCTCACACAGACCAGCATAACCACGCTGTATAAAGCTGCTCTACACAGAAATCAGGAAAAGATGGTGACAGAAACCCTGACCTTTCTCCTCAACTCTCCAGCCCTCTGTATGTGCCTCCCAGTGAACCCTGCTCATCATATTAAACTCTCCCCTGGGTCTCCGACTTCTGCCCATCATGGACCGTTTGTAACCCCTGGCTTTGTCAGGACACTCAGCAAAACAACCTCTAATTACAGGCCTTTTGCTTGAGCTCTTGAGTCACAGCAGCCTCTTCTCCACATCAGCATCAGACCCTGAGTCCACATTAGCATCCTCTCCCAGAACTCTGCCCCCAGACTGTCCCCCTGGGCTGTCATTCCTAGAGACAGTGAGAATGGTCAGTGAAAAGCTTCTCCAGCAGTATCTCCTTGATTCAGAGAGTCTCCTGCCAGGGGTTAAGAAATGAAACCTGCTTTTGCCACGTGTGAGATCCTCAGTGCAAAAAGCAGATACCAGCTGAAATCCAGCATCCCCACTGGATCCATGGGATGTGGCTCCACACCCTCCACTGCAGCAGCCTGCCTGTAGCCTCACACAGAGAACAAAGCTGGTTCTGCTCTCAGGTGGCCACACAGCACTTCATTCCAGCCCCCTCATCTCCTGCACAGACAGGCCTTTGTGCTGGGAATGGCTCTCTCCCCTCACCAGAGCAGAAAGGCTGGATGTTGGCCACTGGCTGGGAGCTGCACGGACACTCTGTCACTCCTGGACAAGCCTCTGGCTGCCTCGCTCTAGCACGGGGAGGGGAGGAATGGATCCTCCACGGGGAAAGAAAAATGGACTCCAAATCAGCCTGATTACAGGGCTTCCCCAGGTAGAGAGAGAAGTGGTGAGGAGATGAAGGCTGAGTCCTCTTGACTAACCAGGCTTGGGAGTACCTGCTGTCTCGCAGCCAGGTGGTCCATCTGGTGCCTGCCGCTGCTCCGAGGCAGGGATGTGATTTGCAGGTCCTGCACTGCATCTGGAGCATCCCTGCATGGTCGGGAGCAGATGGAGCCACTTTGCTGTTTCCCGCAGCTAGAAAGGTAAATCGGCTGGGATGGGAACAGAGGACCCCATCCCTGTGTTTTAACTTCCAGGGAGGAGAGCCACATCGATCCTGCCTCTCTTAAGCTCTTCTCCCTGAATGGGGATGGCAGGCAGTGCTTACACCAGTCCCCAACTGGTCTGGCTCAGAGCCAGGAGCAGAGCGAGGGACAGAGGCAGAGCTGGGTGGATGGTGCTTAGAAAGGCTTCCCTCTTGCATCACAGCAAATAATGGCAAAGGAGGATTATAAACCTCCTGCAGGGGCTGCTTTATGGCGCGGGAATGGAGAAGAGATGGTTCATCAAGTTGGGTCAGTCCCTCCTCACCCATCCCCAGCACCCCACAGAGGCGCTGAAGGGACCAGGGACCGCTGAGCCAGATCTCCCCTGTGCCTCCCCAGCCTGGGACCTCCCATCCTCCCAGGCTGGGGCACAGCCAGGCACTGAGGCTCTCTCCCCCTCTCATGCCCAGTAGCTGCTGTTTGCCTGCCTTGGGACTGCAGCAGAGCCAATCTGCCGCAGCTCTGATGGAGCCAGTGGTGTGAACGGCTGCACCAGCGCCCAGACGGGGAGGAACACTGGCTGGGAGGCAGGTGCTGAGCTCCCCACGTGTCCCCGGGTGCCCTTGGAGCCTGGGACACGCAGAAGTGGCAGCACAGGGCAGATAAAATAGCACAGTGCTGGGAAGGGCAGCCCGTGAGCCTGCAAGTTTCATTTCCCCTTTCTCTGTGGGCAACAGAGATGGGATTGTGAATGCAGGACTTTAAACCCAGAGTGGTGGCAGAGGGGAAGGACAGGGAGGTGACTGTCTGGCTGCCACGGGCTCTCACTCACAGACTGAGGGGAGACTGTCCTTCCTCCCATGAGTGGTGCTTCTGCATTTGAGCAGCTTGGGGAGGGGTTGATTTTCCGCTATGGGTTCCCCTTGAAAATCCGGCTGGGAGGGTACCTGAGTGTGAGCATCACCCTGGTCTGGACTAAACCTTCACTGGGAGAAGCAAACAAAAGTGTACACCCAGGAGAATATCTGTGGCTTAACGGCAGCCAGGAGGAAAGCAGGAGGATGTATCACTAAGGAGGTTTCCCTCCTTAGTCAAACAAATTTTCACCTGGCACACTAATGTAGGTTAGGGAGCCCTGGCTGCGGAATTCTCCGTGCTGGGATGGCTGAGCTCTGGTAATTAACACAATGAGTGTCCCCAGTGCAAACTGGGTCCCAGCTCCAGTGGCTGGCGGCACCAGCTCACCCTTCATCAGGGCTGCCCTGATTTAATCTGACGTATTTGAGGAAGCACGATCTCTAGGGGCTGTGAGATTGGAGTACCTTCATCCCTCCCTCATTTGTTTCTTCTGCTTTTTGCACTGATAAGCCTGGCTGGGCTGAGAAAGGCACTGAGGAAGAGCCACCACCTCGAGCAATGATGTTGCAAGAGGCAAACCCTCAGCAGCCCCGAGGGATGTGGCCATCCCCATGAGGACTGACCAACTCATCCCTGCAGCACCCACAGACAGCCTGGCTCCTGCTCTTCCAAAAAACGTTGACTTTGAGCAAACTGGTCTAGTGGGAAGTCTAGAGGGGTTGGAACGAGATGGCCTTTAAGGTCCCTTCCAACCCAAACCATTCTGGGATCTGGTGATTAAAAAACCTTTTTACCCTAGTGCTGTGAAACTCCTCAGGGCACTGGAGGAGGGCAAAGAGCCTTCCCCTGGCCAGTGGTGGCCACTTACTGCTCTCCCCCCGGGGCTGTCCCCAGCCCTAGTGGCACTAGCAGAGTGCCAGAGGTGCCTGTGGAAGGGCAGGCCTGGGAAGCAGGTCACGACAACCTGCTCTTCTGGTTCCCTCCGTGATTCAGCCGAGGTGTGAGCGGTGCCCAGAGGATCCCTCCGGTGCCTCCCTTTAAGCTCAGCTCCGTGGCTGGTCCAGCTGCAGCGCCAGGCTGGGCCAGCACCCACATCCCAGCACGCTCTGGATGTGCTGCTGGAGGTGGGGGAGCCCCTGCTCCTGAGGTCTCTTGGCCGATGGCTCCATGTGCCTGATGAACTCTGCTGGCTCACAGAGCAAACAGCAGCACTCAGGGCCAGCCCTGGCCCTGGCCACGGGGCAGACGCCCTCCTGCTCGTGGGCTGAGCTGGCTCTCACGCAGCCTGTCGCCTCACCCACACACCCATGAGCTCAGCACACCGGGGTGAAACTCGACGGGTCGGTTCCACTGCGGAGAGCCAGGTTTAATGAGCAAATACCGGCAAAAGGCATGCTCTGGCTTCCTGAAATAGCCTGATGCTGTCGTTTCTGAGTTTTGGGAGGAGACAGGCGGGGGGAAATCAAAAAATAACAACCAAGAACTCAAAGCAAAGGCCGAACAAGACTCTGGCAAGTTGTGGGGTTTTTTTGCATTTTGGAAGCTGCTTTGGGATATTAAAGCAGCTCTGTAAAGTACAAGATGGACCAGATCCTGCAGTGACACACTTTGACTGTTCCCAGCACTCCAGAGAGCTGTTGTACCTCCCCAAAAAAACAAACCCTCCCTCCAGCTGCAGCCAAGTTTGACCTCAGCCCTCCAGGTCACTACAGCTCAGGCAACGCCGCCTCTGATGGAAAAACCGTGTGTCAAAGCCTCAGCCACCTCTGCAGCTCTCCCCTGCAGAGCACCTCAAAGCACTTTGCAAAGTGTTCTCACAGGCCCCTCTGGGAGCCCAGGGGGCAGCCCAGTGACAGCAGACAGGAATTTGTCCCCAGACAGAGGGCAGCACTTGGAAACAGAGGCCCAGATGTGCAGGTGCAGGACCGAGCAGAGGATGAAGCCTCTGCTCTGGGTGGCTGCATCTCAAGCTGTACGAGTTTCACGGCAGGGATTAAACAGGCAGATTGTTAAGACTCGTTAAGCATAAAATTTAACTGCAAGTGTTCTTAAACTCCGCAGTGGAGCCCTCCTGCCCTTCCCCCTAGGGCTTTTCAGGAGCCCCTGTTGGTATCAGTACCTGGAAGCCCTAATGTGTAGCATGAGTTGACACCTGGTTCCAAATGGATGGGCAGATGTGCACGGAAGGCTGCAGGAACCATGAATTGAATCCGTTCTGGGCGATTGAACCGATCACATTAAAGATAATTTGTAAAGCAGATTTTTATAAGAGACTCCTTATAGCTTTTACAGCGGGGAACTTTTATTTCCTTATCAGTTAAAAAAAAAAACAAGCTAACATTATCCAAAGGGGGAGGCAGCATACGTGGATGGGAACGGAATGAAATGGCATTGATCAGACGGACATGAAAGGTTTCCCAGAAAGCAAGCAGTGCCTCCTGCTTTCCTCTCCTCCTTCTTGGAGGCTGAGAAACCGCATTTGCCAACAATTCCACAGCTCCTATTCATTTACAGGAGAGGATCCCAAGTTCCCCTGTCCCCTTCTTGAAAAGCAAGATTGCCTGCATTCAAAGCTTATTACATATGGCTTGTTTTAGAAATATATATATATCTCCTCAGCTGAATTTGGCACAATGCACTGTGAACTTGAGGAATTACCTGCCTCAGAAATCCACCCAGACCTGGGGTCTAGCAAGGACTGCCAGTCTGCCGTGTCCCTGCGCAGCACCGAGCACAGCACTGTGCTGGTGCTTCCCTGCAGCTCTGGATCCATCCCCAGCGCGCCCAAAATGAACCCGACCCAGCTAAATAAATGAATGACTAAATGTGTTAACACGGGACCAGACGCTCCTGCAGCCATGGTGCACCCACCACCAAACTGGTCCAGCCGAGAGTCTCGCCCACACAGGCTGCAGGTGATCCCAGGGTTTGGGAAGGATTATCCTCTGGAACACTGCGGAGCTGGCTGTCCCCTTGGCTTGGCAAGGCACCGCGAGATGCACCACTGGCTGATCCTGGCAGAGCTGTCAGCGGGACAGTGCAAGACAAACTACCACGCTACTGCAGTGGCAGCAGACGGGTCCGCTCCACTGCTGGCAGCAAAGCCTGGGGAACAGCCAAAAATGGGATGAGTGGGGGGAAAAAAAAAAGTCTCTCTTGGCAGGACAAGGTGAAATGCCAGGCTGTGTCAGGGTCACTGTGTGTCTCCTTGGTGAAGGCAATTCCTGGACGGACTGGGGGGAGCATAAATGCCTTTTGGTTTGCCCGGCACGGTCACCACAGCATTACTCCACCTCCTGTGCCTTTCCCAGGGGTTGTGGGGAGAGTTTCCTGCATGGGGCTGCTGGGTGGAAGGATGAGAAGGAGGGAAGACCGGGTGAAGAATGGCATGGAAAGTTCTGAGACGTCTTGAGAAGAGCCAGAGCCCAGGCAGGCACCTGCCTGGAAGCACAAGGATCCCAGGGAGCCCGAGGCTGTCCCTTCCCTCACCTCTTTTTGCAATGCACAGCAGATCCCTTTGTCCTGGGAATACAGAGACATACCCAGCCCTGGTTTCTCATCACCCTGTTAACCTTTCCCCTCTCACAGTCTCCCTGGTTCCCAGACCACCACCCCCTCCCATTTCACCTCTGTCCTCACCTATTTTAACCAGACCATCCAGTCACTGTGCACTGTTATCTCCTGTGCCCTGGGTGTTATCATCTCTCCTTGCCAGCACCAGGAAACTCTGGGCCCTGGCATTTCCCCCGATGGCCTGTCCTTTGGCTCAAACCTTGCTATCTGCAGCCACATCTCAGAGTCACAGCCCAGCCAGCCCGGCTGCTCCTCTCAGACGCAGCCCCAGCCCAAATAGAGGAGGAGTGGAGGCGATTCCACCCTGCAACTTCTCTCCAGCTGCAGATCCCACTCCTGCTGCAGGCTCAGGCTGCCTCTCACCCTTCAGGAGGCTGGACACCCACCCGGGGTGGCACATGTGCCCGTTGCCAGCACTCCAGCCCCAGCCACCACCAGCCTAGTCCCAAAAAGGCAAACACCGGCTCTATTTGCATCTCTCAGTTCATTCACAAACTGCAAACCCAGACTGCCGATCCCCTTTCCATGGCTCCGACTCCGGAAAGCCCTCCAGGATGGCATTAACCCACTCTGCACTGGAGCAGAATAAATGAGTCCCCGCAGGGCACTTCCCAAAGTGGGTCACTCTCCCGCTTCCCAGAGCTGTGCTGGAGCCCAGGGCAGCACCGAGCCCGGGGAGGGGACACACGGGCTGTTCTGCGACCGCCCGGCTGGGTCCAACGAGCCGGGGAGCAGCCGATCCACAGCTCTGCCCATCACCTCCTCCTTTCCAGGGATGGATCAGAACCAAAGCGATGGATCGGAACCAAAGCGATGAATAAGGTGTCACCAGGCAGCCAAGCGCAAAAGCAAGCTCTGAAACCTGGGAGCGGTCCAGCCCCTCCGCAAAAGGAGCCCGTGGGAAGCGTGTGTGTGTGTGTGTGTGAAGGGGAGCGGGGATTTCGTGGATGATGGAGAGCTGGAACCCTCCATCGCTCCTCCCGAAACATCTGCGCTCCGTGCCCTGCCTCGTGGCCGCCTTTCCCGGGAAGCCTGGCTGCTGTGCCTCGCTAGACACCGCTCGATCCAAAAAAGCAAACAAACGGCCTCAGCTCCCCGGGCTCCGGAGCCCGCTGCCTGCAGCTGCTTCCAAAACAAACGAGCGTGTTGTTCCGAGGCCGAGTCGGGGGCTCAGACCGGCCCCGATCCTCTCCCACCCTCACACAGATGCTCCCACACCTGCTCCAGACCCGGGCGCGCACCCCAAAACGCCGGTCCCGCCCTTCCCCGCATCCTTTTCCCCCGCGGGCATCCCGTAGCCCCCCTCCGGGGCTGTCCCCCATCCCCACCGCCCTCCCGGGGGGACCGTCTCACCTGGTAGGAGCGCGGCCGCCAGGATGCAAACTCCGATAGTCCACCACGATGCACGGCAACTTGTCTGCAGCCGTGAAGCCATGAGAGTTCCTTAGGAGCGATGGGCAAAGGGGTCGGTCTTGGCAGCAGCGCCGCGGGGTCCAACCCAACCCCCCAAAAAAAAAAACCCCTCCCCGCCCCGCGGTGATGCTCAGGTCTGGTTGCAAAAAAAAAAAATTAATAAAAATAAAATATTAAAATACAAAAAAATGTAGGTGCGGGAGGACAAAGAGGCGGCGGGAGGGCGGAGGGCTCTGGGGAGCTCTGCACATCCGCGGGGCAGCGGAGGTGAAGGAGGGGAGAGAGGGGGAAAACCAGCGCGATTTCAAAAAAAAAAAAAAAAATTCAAAGAGGAAGAAGGAAGAAAAAAAGGGAGGCAAAACAAATAAAGAGTGGCGAGGCAGAGCCCTCCGCGGGCTGCGGCGGTTCCCGTGGCTCCGGGCTCTTCGGCAGCCCCCGCCCGCTGCCCTTGCCCTGCGCGGGGCGCCGGGGGGGCCCGGCGGGGCTCACAGGGGGATGCGGGGCTCGCTGCGGTGCTCCATGGCCGGGCGGGGGCGCGGGGGCCGGGCCGGCCGCGGGGCGGGGGGCGCGGGTGCCCGGGCTGGGCTGGCGGGGCTCGGCGGGGCCGCTCTCGCACTCGCACACACGGAGAACACACGCACAGCCCGCGGGCGGAGCCTCTCCCGCGTGATGTCAGCGCTCGGCGGAAGGAGGGCGCAGCCTTAACCCTTTGCAGGGATGCGGGGATGCGGGAAAACGGCGCGGGAGGGGCGGCCGGGCTCGCATCCCCCCCCACCCCTCCACCCGCGGCTCCCGCCCCCTCCAGCTGTTGGCAGATGTTGGCGGCTGTGGTGGCAGCTGGGCTTTGTTCGCCGTGTCCGGGCGCATCTCGCAGCCCAGGGGCGCCTCTCTGCGGGTTTCCTGAGGTGCTCCTGCCTCAGCGCCCCGGGTTTTGTGGACTCGAGGCTTGCTCCTGAATCCCCTTAGGGCCGTGCCTCTGTCAGCGCCAGATGCCCACCTACCAGATGCAGCACGCAAAAACACCCCCCGCAAAATAGACCCGACCGTCGCACGGGGGATCTAAATTCACCCTCCTCGACGCCTCGGGTGTAGCTACTACAGCGTTTTTCTCCTCAGTGCCTCGGGTGTAGCTGCTGGAGCGTTTTTCACGGGGCCTGCTGAAAGAGGGAGCTTGTTCTGGACACCCTCTGTGTGTGCTGATAAGCGAGGGGATTCAGAGCCAGCACAAGGGCTGGTGCGCTGGAGGAGGGAAGGCAGCGCTTTGCTGCGCTTTGTAACAGCCTTTATTATGCGGACACAGACACAGCCTTTGTGGATCCTTTGCTAAGGAGGTATTTAGCCCGCTATCGCCGGGCTCCCGAGCTGCCCTGGCCTCTGCGAGGATGCTGAACCCCAAACAAAGATGTGAACAACAATGACAACAACCAACAACAAAGTCATGTTGATTTCAAGCTCCATTAGAACAACACGGGAACAAATCAATGCCTGGCAAGCAGAAAAGGACAGAACCAGTGGGGAAGGATACCACACAGAGTGGAGAAGGGAGAGGTGGGGGGCAGCCAGCAGCTATATAAAGATACCCCTGAGGACCCCCTCAGCAGCCTCCTCCTCCTTTTAATTCCTTTAGAAGTTAATTCCTGTTCGAGGGAAGGATGGACAGCTCTGTAACAAAGCGGATTAGCCAGATACAAGGTTTGTTCCGAAATAACAAAAGTTATTACGTAGTAATGAGGTTTAGTTAATAGATTCACAGGCTGCAAGGCCGCTGGGATTCCTTTGGACATCCTGCTTGTGGAGCTGAGGCTGCTGAGCTTGTCCTGATGATTTCTGCCTCCTGCCTCTTCCATAAAGCTGCAGACCTGAGCTCAGGAGTGCAACCCCCCCTGTCCTCGTGGGCAGGCAGGCTGTGGAGTGTTCCCAGCATCCTTGGGATGGTTGGTTTTCCTGTCTTTGGAAGGTTTATCTGTTTAATTTCAGTTTTAATCCATAAAATCTCATTATTTCTTTTCCCAGCTCCATTAAGGAGCTACCTCCAATGAGACATTGCTCCCCTGGGCAGGACTCTCTAAGTCACCATGGAGTCCCCCACATTATCAGTGTTCCATCTTGCATTATTCCCAGTGTTACACTCTCCTATCTCCCATTTAATGTAAGAACTGCCCCTGAACTGGCCCCTGCTGAGATGTTGGGGCAGCCACACCTCAGCTTTCTGCACTCCAAGTGACACTGCAGTGCCACGTCCAAGGTGAAATTCAGATTTCCCTTCAGGAATATGGGGAGATTTGGGCCTTGGCTTCCCAAATCACAGCCCTCAAACAATGTGAGACAAAAAATGTAAATCCATTTAGCAGCAGCAGCAGCAGCAGACCCTTCGCCCTGGTGCATCAGGCCTGACTTATTGAGCCAGAATGTATTATTTTCATGATCCTGCACAAAGCAGAACCCATCACATTTGGCACAGTTCTGGCTGTTAACTTCTAAGATTTATTACACAGTGCCATGGGGCCCCTGTTCTGCAGCATTTTGTGAGTCCAAAATTTCCGTGAAGCCCAAGGGGACTTCTGCATGAGCAGGAAAGGCAGGAGCAGAGTACTTTGGTTTGGCAGTTTTTTTGTTATTTCTAGGGGAGGAAGATCATAATATGTAACATATTTAATTGCATCAGACTTATTTTTTGGCTTTGGGGAGGTCTCTGTGTGCACGTCCTCCGAGGGGCTGCAGGGACTGCCTTCTGCTTTGCCAGAGCAGCTGGTTTAGCCAATTTTTTCTTTCCTTGTTCTAACCCTCACTGGGATGGTTTCTAAAGCTCATCCCAGCCAGAGACGTGGAAGAGGACCCCTAACTATTTTATATACCATGGTGCCTGCAATAATAGGGGAGGGGTTTTAAAGGTTCCCCATCCATATCAGCACATGAACCACTCTGAGGCTCAGAAATTCCTTTCATAAATCTGTAAACGTATTCCACTAGAAACAAAGAGAGAATAAAACAGCCCACCTGGTGCCTCAGATAGTCTGAGAATCCCACGTCCTCCAAGGAAAATAAGTTCTAATAGGGTGCTATTTACCCCCTCTCGATTTTTAGGGATGGTGGAAGTCATTTTAGGTGGCAGCTAGCCATCAGAACAGAGATCCGAGCCCCTTCCTCTGCACCCCTGTGAAATGTGTTTTAGGCACAGATACTGGAAGTGGTGTAGGAACTTGGCCGCCACTTACATAAGTTGTCACGCTAATATCGTTCTTGAAAATTGCCATTAAAGCATGAAACAACATTTGGCTGGGAAAAAAAAACAAAACAACAACAACAAAAAAACCCAACAAACAACAAACAAACCCACCCCGGGCTTGCAGTGTTTTGTCCGCCCAGCGTTTTGGCTGCTCCACCAGCACGAGGGTTTTCTGCTGATGCTGCCATGTGAGGTAACGTCTCCTCAGCAACCTGCTGTTACAGGGCTTTCCACCAGCACCTCCCAAAATCCTTCCCGCTGCCTGACGTGGTGGAGCGTGGTCTTTTGGCAGCAGGACACGGGATGGGGTTGGGAAGAGCTCTGCAATGACACAGATCCTTTTGGACGGGGTCTTCCCTGGCGAGCTGCTGCACATCCTTCCTCTGGGTGGAACAGATGCTGGGCTGGACTCAGGGAAGAGTGGCTCGTCCAAACAGCTCCTGTCTGCTCTGGGATGAGCACAGGAACAACAGGGCTGGGCTGATGGATACCCCTCAGGGGACCCAGGAATTCCCTCAGTGTCTTTCCGAGCAGTGGCCCCTTCCCAGTGGCTCCCTGCGACTTGAAAGGCTCAGTGGGAATGGACATCTTATACCAGTTATTTATAGTTATGATTACCAGAGAGGCTCGGGAGGAGGGAAGAAGGGGGGGAAGGAATTGCTCTTTAAAACATTCCTCAGTGGGGTTTTTCAGCTGCCTTTGTTTGATGCAGAGCCCACAGCAGAGACCTGTCATTCTGAGCTGGGGGCGCGTTTGACACTCCTGTCTCCGCTGTGTACCTGGTGTGTATTTGCTGCAGTGCTGATTACATTAACTCCTGTGTTTATAAACATTAGGAATCCGCGCAGAAGGCTGTGCTGAACAGAATTTTAAAGCCGGCATCAGTTTTATTTTTGCTTTTTCATCTGTAAACACACATAATGTGTCTGCAGCGCAGTCAACAATGAGGGATCAGAGGTGCAAAGGGCTTCCTGAGCTGATTGTCTGCTTGGCTTCACTTCGGAGCTCTCCTGATACAGCCTCCTCCACGCACAGACAGACGTACACACATCTAGGCTGTACAGACTGCAGACACTGCTTCACACCTCAGAGCACCATCCTATTTTGTAAGGCAATTCAGCGCTGATAGTCCTGTCCTGCTGTTCTCTGGATAGGGCCAGCAGTTGGAGAAGGAATTAAGCCTGAACTGGTGAGAAAATTGCCTCCCAGTTAATGGGAGCTGATGCGAGCTGTAAGCAGCCTGCAAACGGCGGTGGGGGTTTCGTGGCCCCCTCGGTGGAAGGGTTTGGAACAGCCTCGCTGCAGCGCTGTCGCCGTGCCTTAACCCTCGCAATCCCCACAGCACCCCCTTGCGAGGCTGGAATTAAACCGTAATCCTCATTACACACGGAGAAAAGAAGCCCAGGGAGATTAGGAATCCCAGCCGTGCAGAGGGCAGGATGAGTTCTGCGCCGGGCTTTCAGTGGAATTGCAAGGCTGGTGGGCTTGGGAGGACCCACGTCTTGGAATTGCCCTGCAAGGGCTGGACTGAGTGGTTTTTAATCCAGCCAGCCACACATTGTGGGGGGATTTGGGCTGGATTTTGGGCTCTTGAGTGGGTAAAACTGCTGCAAACAGCACCCATGTCTTGCTCAGACTAGAGCTGGGCTGTCAGCCTGTTCCCACCAGCAAAGAACCATTCCTGCACCAAAGCCGAGGAAATGCCTGAGAGAAGGAGCTGTCATCTTCCCAGATGGAGCTGACATGGAAGAAGGAATGAAAAGGTCTGTCTCCCATGCACACAACCACGCTGGGAATGGTGTGTGCGTGTCCATGGAGGGCAGGAGGCGAAGCACAGCATCCACAGAGCCCCAGTGGCACAGGGAGAGGGAGAAAGAGAAATCAGAGGAGAAATAAAAAATGAAATCAGCACGAACACTTCAAAGGGCATTGCTGATGAGGTCCAGCGAGGGAATTCTCTCCCTACTCTTCAGACTCGTCTCTCAGGTCCAGCATCTGAACGATGTGCTCCCCAGCACCGGCAGGGCCCGTGCAGAGCAGGCAGTTATTGTATTAGAAAATGTCATGTATTATTGACCAGCACTGTACCCTGCCTTCCCACGGGGCCCTGGCAGTGCCCATGCGTGGCAAGGATGGCAGGACACGGAGCCCCAGCCCAACAGCCTTCTGACTGAGGGTGTTGGGAGCTGCTGTGCAGCCATCCATGAGGGAAAAGCCACAGAGAGGATTTCTGCCGCGCTGGAAATGCACTGACACGCTCCGCTTCGGGTCTGAGTCAGGATCAGGACACGCCGCAAATTTACAAGTGGAAATAAGCCTTTTGCTTCCAGTAGTCGGACAAATAGGCTTCTCCTCTTGCATAAGCTCTTTTGGGACCTGATCTCGGGATCACAGGGCGGGAAGTCGGGAGGTTTGAGGGCCTGTCTCATTTGCAGGCTGTCAGGTCAGCAGCGCCAGGGTGTGGATTTGGTGCCGTGGCAGTAGGGCTGCTGCTGGGACAGGGGAGCAGTGCCCCTGCAGCCATCACAAGTGTGGAGGGGCACACTGCCATCAGCAGGGTAAAACCCCTGTCCTGGAACACGTGGAGTGGGGCCAGACCCACTGGGGTTGATCCCAATCAGTGCTGTGAACACGGAGCAGCCCCACTCCCTGTGCCCCTTTCAGTCGATGCCAGTTGTTTCTAAGGCACATCCAGCCAAGATCAGTCTCTCTGTCCCTCATTGCCAGCCATGCCATTAATCCCTGGCTGTCCCAAACGAGCTGTTTGCCTGTGAGCAGGACCCTCTGCCCCTCTCTGGCAGGCCAGGTGGGCATCAGCCTTGGCAGCATCCAACGGGGCCGTGGGAATCAACAATCCTGGGGATGCTGATTCATCACTCCTGGGGTTGCCACATAAATCCTTGATAAATAGAGATAGGAAGAATAAAGGCTGAGTTTACCTTGTGGGCATTAATGAGTGTCCTGTTGGTGAGCAGGGGGGGCTGTTGCCAGGCTGGGCAGGCAGTGGAGGTTTCCTGTGCACGTTCCTCCACCATCCCAGGAAGGGAAGGGGTTTTACTCCAAACAATGCTGTGTGAGCCCGGAGTAATCCCCCTCACAGCCTGTTTTGTCAGTGCCAACCGGGCCTGGTTGATGTCTATTCAGAGGGATTTTGCTGCAGTCTGAGGAGTTAGCAATGTGAGTTTGGAGGGGCTCCAAGGGAAATGTTTCTGTCAGCCTGGAATGACTGCAGAGGGGCCAGTGGAATGATGTTACTGCTCTCTCCCAGAGGACAAACCTCTCCTCGTGGACCAGTTCCCTCCTCCTGTCTCACTGTGGGAGTTCTCCTCCATCCAAGAGTTTCTGCTTTCTTCTGCAGGTGCTGGTGGGAGCAGGTCACCTTCCTCCTGCTGAGCTCCTTGGAAATCAGGAGACCTTTCCAAAGGCACTGGGTGGCTTTGCCCATCTCCTGGGAGAGCAGCTGGCCTGGCACTGAGGATGAGCACTTGTCCCCATGGCAAGTCTATCCAAACTTTCATCCAGCCAAAGAGCCAGGCTCTGTCTGCTGATTCCTACTGCCTGTTTAGTTGTGGGTTTGTTTTTTTTTTTTAATGATGGAAAAAGACACTGGTTAAACATTGGTAGATCTGTGGTGCTTCACAGCCTTCCCAGGAGGAGAAAGGGTTCATGCAGGCTTTGGGCTTGGGGAAACCAAGTTTAGTTGCCCTCCCTCGTGGTGTGACTCTATCTCCAAGCGCTGTGAGCCTGTCTGCAGGCTGTGTTTTCCAAGGCCATGGTTTTTTGGTGGACATTTGGTGATGTTGCTGGGTTCCAAACCCCTCTCTCCTGGAGCAACATCTAAGCCAGTACCTACATGGGGTTTTGTGGCAGTAAAATTCAAAGTGTCTTTCTACAGAGCTGTGGCAAGGGGACAGAAAACTTTGAGCAGCAGAAACAGTCTCCTGAGCCCAGCCTGCATTTCTGACACCTTTTTCCCCCCATTTAATATTCAGATTGGGCTCAGTTACTTTTTTTTTTTTTTTGGCCCTGATATAAACAATTGGGATGAGAGTTCACTTTGCAGCACATCTCCCAGTGCCTGTTTGTAATTCCCATTCTACCAGCGGACTGAGCATCCAGATCTGGGGCTGAGTCCTCATCATCTCGTGCCTCAGTTTACCACCAAACACGTCACAGCCAGCAGGGAAGTTTGGAGGCCAAAAGCCTGGAACAGGCTCAGCCAGGGTTGGGATAAATGAGTAGCTGGTTTCCATCTGGAGCATTCTGGGAAACTCTTTGGAAGTGATGTGTTGTGAGATGGATAATAGCAGGGACAAGCTGTTAAGGGCTTTTTGTCCTTCTGTGGGCACCAAAGGTCTCTTTTCTCTTTTAAGATAACCTGAGAGGAGTAGGACTGTGAGCTCACTACATTTGCCAAGTGATTCTTTTAAATGTATTTAAATACTTTTACAGCCTCTGTTAATGAAACTTTGGTGACCCTGGGGCTCCTGAGGGAATCCATCTGCATCTAAGTGATGGAAAATGAACTCGTTAATGGCTGGGCCCCGCTTAGTCAATAAGGGATATCGATCCCTGGTGATGAAGGGCTGGATGGGAAGGGGCTTGGCTAAATGGGCTCCATCCTCGGGATGGGTGGGCAGTGCAGAGCAGTGATTGATGAGGAGGATCAGATGGTGGCTGGGAAAGCGCCTCATTTTCGCTGCTCGCTGCAGGGATTTGGGAGGGCTTGCCAAACTGAGGTACTCGTGCCTGGAGGACACGTGGAAAGCCCGTGTGAGGGCTGATTGCAGTCCCTCTGCTCCTGCCTGCCGTGCTTGTGCACCCCCTATCTCCAAAACTCTCCAAACCCACCCGCCCCTGCTCCCAGCAAGCCTGATCTCCTCTTGTCACGGCAGATTGAGCATGGGGAGGGAGGGCAGGACCCCTGGATGTGCTCACCCTGTGGATAACACAGAGGGTAAAGGCTGGCACGTGCAGAAAGCCACTGGAAAGTCCTGCTCTGAATGCCTGGACCCTCTGGGAGGTGCTCTGAAGCAGTTTGGAACACTTCTCATGCATCCAAGGGGAGTTATTTTGGGGGCAGGGCTTGTCCTGGTCTTCCCTCGGGCTAGAAAGTTCCCATGAACTCCTTTTCCACTGATTTTGGAACACTTGCCCATCATGAAGGGAAAGAGGTGAAGGGAAGAAGCTTTTTGGGAATCTGCTGCAGGAAATGGGAATTACCTGTGTGGCCGTGGAAACCCACTGCTCCTGCTCAAAGGGAAAGGTGTGAAGGTGGGGAGGAGGATGACAAGTTAGAAGAGGGAAATAGGGAACAGGAAGCATATTTTCCAGCCTGTTTGGGTGCAATCCTCCTGTACACACCATCTGTGCACTGGGAAAACCCTGCAGGGTCTTTTAAGGGCACTGATCCACCCTTTCATCTCTCTCCCACCACGGGGCAAAACATGCACCATGGAGCTGGGAGCAGAGCCTCAGACAGAGGGAAAAGGGCTCACGTTCTGCTGGCATCCTGCAGAAAAAATGCTGATTTTCATCACAGGAGGGGATGGCCCAGCGAGCTCAGAACAGCAGGGCTGACTCAGCCTTTACTCAGGGTCCTGTTCCAACCCCCTCTCCTCTGCTTTGAGGGGGTCTCACTCCTTTGAAGCAGCTGAACCTTTGTGGATTGCATGAAAAAAAAAAAAAAAGGCACGTTTGGAGAAGCGAGCAAAAGCTTTGTGGCTCTGGGGCAGCTTTGGAACGTCTGCAGAAGGCTTTGAGATCTGCAGTGGCCAAAGCTGAGCAGTTTTATAACCATGTGATGGTGCTGCGGCCTTCAGTGGTTCCCACATCCCCTGGGTCAGATCCTCAGCTGATAAAAGCTGGGAGAACTGAGCTGATTTATGGCCACTGAAGATCAGCTGCAGCAAGCCCACGTTACAGCGTTTGATGAACAGCCTGCTCTCCCCTCTTGCCTTCAGCCACTAAAATCTGCTTCATTAACAAACTCTCCCTAATCACTGCTCCTGAGCAGCCAAGCACTCTGCCCACTGGGGCTCTGCATGGAGCTTCTTCCCAAGGATTTTTCCAGCCAATATAAGACACACTTTAATGACTTTGCTTCTCCTTAGCCAGTGGAGGTCGTGGAGCAGTGATTCTGCACAGAGTCTCTCATGGGTGGCTGGGTGTTAGCTGTGAATCTGCTCATGTCCTCAACAACCAAACATCTTCCTCCTCTTAAAAGGGGATGGTCTTTTAGCTAAAGGCATTTTAGTCACCAGGTGGAGTCTGGGGGCTTGGTGGAGGTGATGCTTCAGCTTTTAGGCACGTCACAGAAAGGCATGTACAGGGGTCTTCAGGGATTTCATTTTTGGGCCAGGATTTACCTTCCAAAGAAGATCTCTTCCAGGAAATAGAGTTTCCTGATCTGGAAGCGATGAGATGGAGGCTGTGCCACGAGGGAGGGAAGGATGGGCACGGAAAAGAGCAGGCTCGGCCCTGGCAGCACGGCCAGGATTCGTGCCTGTCAACGCCCTTCTCCCCGCGGGCTGCGCTCGCACCCCTCTCCCCCATCCTGACTGATGGAGACCCACCATGCCACGTGGAGAGGATAATTTGAGCGGTTCTATTCCCACCCTGGCGTGGAGCCATCTGTGTGAGACGTCAGAGCCTCCCCCACGCAGCGCTGGCAGCGGCTTTGCCGTGGGGAGCCGCGCGGTGCCGGGGGAGCGGCCCCGCCACCCTTGTCCCGTGGGCGGCTTGTTTGCCATCCTTCCCGCCCCCTTGGTGATGATGAGGCCTATTTTTCTCCCCTTCCATGTGCAGAAATAGCTCGCGCTTGTCGTAAATCACCCCGGCTGCAGATGGTGAGTCACCAGTTGATCAAAGGCAAGACCCCTTTTCTAGGTCTGGGCGGAAGACGAGACGCTTCAATAAATCATCAGGAATCAGCAGCAGAGAGTTTTCCTCTGGGTTTAAGGAGAAAACCAGCCCACCCCCCTTCCTCTGTCCCCGTGCCCCTGGCTTTGTGCAGTGTGCAGTGCAAATCTCGGTGGCATGAGCGGGGATACCTGATTTGGGATCCCTGTCACAGCTGTTCCCGGGCATTGGGCAGCAGTTTTCTGCCCTGACCACCAAGCCTGGACAGCAGCAGGGGGAAAAGCGTCGTGGCTGAGGGGGATAGATGTGCTGGGAGCAGGGAATGAGAATGGACAGAGTGCTGGCATGTGCCATTCACCAGCAGGCAATGAGATAAGAACGCAGAGTCCAACGGGATCAGCATCAGCTGGGCATGAGCGTGACATGAGTTGGCGGGGTGGTGACAGGAGCTGGGATGCAGGGGGAGGTAAACTGCCAGCCTGTGACATAGCAGCATCAGGATCCAGGAATCCACACTGTGCCCCTATTGCAGGGTGGGGTGAGGTGGCACTGGGCGGGACTGAGCAGGCAAGACAAGGAGAAACACAGTGAGGAGAGGAGAGGAGGGAATGAACCCAAGCCATGCCTCTGCCAGCCTGGTGATTGCAGAGCCCTGCCCAGGAGAGAGAACTGGAGCAGAGGACGGTGTGAGAGCTGTCAGGGAAAAGGGAAAGACCTGGAATTGTTCCTGAGCGCTCCTTTCCTCTCCACACCTCCAGCCACAGCCTCTCTGGGAAGGGAGAGATCAATGGCCCTTGAGTCAGAGACTCCGCTGAAAGCCGAGCAGATGAAGGGTTTGCCATCTGTGAACAAGTTGTTCTGATTGAATTAGAGAACATTTAACATTTACAGATAATTAGAAACAGCCACCCATTACAAAGGCAGCAGAGAGGAGGGAAGCTTTTGAAAGGCGATTGGAAGCTCCTTGACACATCAGCCAGGGGAGCTTTTCAGACACAACTTCGAACATTTCCAAGTGCTTTGTGCTCCTTACAGCCCCAGATCTTGGGAGCCAAGGATCTTCCTCTGTCTCTCTCTTCTGTCCTCTCCATTACTTTTTAACTGCTTTTGCCTTTTCCCTCCAGCCAGCTCCTTTCTGGGAGATTTTAGCAGGATTCTACCTCCCGTGCCACACTGGGCTGTCAGCTGGGAAGGAAAGGGAAGGAAATTGCTTTCCTGCTCCATGACTGTCACCATTCCTTTGGCCTGGAGTTGGGCTGTGCAGCCATGGGGAGGGACATTTCTGAATGCAGAGGTTCCTGTGCTATCCTGACCTCTGCAGGAGAGACCTGGACCTAAAGCTGTTAAGTATTTTTTCAAACTATATTACATAGCAAGATAAATACTCTTGTAGTAGGAAAAAAAATAATTAAAATGTTTGGTTATAGATGAAAAAAGTAATAAAGTGTGTAAAATGCTGTCTTTTCTGCTCCAAAATACCTTGTTCTGTTTTTATCCTTTAATATGTTTTTACATCAACAGTATTTTAAAAAGCATCTTTCCCATCCTTTTCTTTTGAGCGGAAAGAGAAGCTGGTGGAAACTTCAAATTCCCCAAAACACCAAAAGAGATGATTTCCTTTGCAAATTTCATCTGAAAAAAAAAAACACACACACACACACACACAACTGTCATTTCTCAAGCAGCTCGAGCAGTAATTGCCTTTCAGCAGTGATGGTAATTGCATTGCATCTGCTGCAAAGAGATACCCAAGAGGTGAAACCATGGAGCTGCAGCTGCCCTTTGGCTGGGAGAAGCCTCAGTGATGGCTTTGGGGCAGCTGATCCATGGCTTGGCCTCTGCTCCCAGCCCTCTGGGTGGCTCCATGGGCAGAGGCACTGCCCTCTCTGCCCCATCCCAGTGGGATTGCTGTGCCTTGCGGGTAAGAGAAGCCAACCAGGGAATAAATAGGTTTATGTGCTGGCATGGAGGTGGCTGTCCCTTCAGCAGGAATTAAATGGCTCAGAGAAGCTGTGGCTGCCCCATCCCTGGAAGTGTTCCAGGCCAGGCTGGATGAGGCTCAGAGCAACCTGGTCCAGTGGAAGGTGTCCCTGCCCATGGCAGAAGTCTGGAACAAGACGATCTTCAAGGTCCCTTCCAAGCCAAACCATTCCGTGGTTCTACCAAGTTTCAAATGGAGATTTTTTTTTTTTTTTTTCACGGTCCTCCAAAAAATATCAGAAATCCTGAGCGGGATAGTGGCAGCTCCCAGCACAGCTTGCTGTCCCCCAGCCCTGTCCCCCCAGTTTCCCAGGGCTGTCCCCAGCAGCCGATGTGCAGGACCCTGACAGACATCTAGTGGCATTTTCTATAACTACAGGCACGTGTGGCTGGGAAGGGGGTGCCCCGGGGAGCGGGGTGGGGCGGGGGGCACGGTGGGAATATATAAATTAAATATCAGCAGGAGCTCCAAGCCCTCATCCCTTGCACCTCGGCGCCCATCCCATGGAAGGAAGGAGGGAGGGAGGGAGGGAGAGAGGTGTGATCTCGCAGCGTTATTTCTTGGAGGATCGGGCTGAGGGCGAAGGAACCGTTCCAGACGGCTCACCCTGCACCGGTGATGCTCGTCCTGCCGGTGGTGCCGGGGAAGGAGAGGGGATGGATGGTGGGCAGCCCCTGCCAGCAGAGCCAGGGATGGGTTTTGGGGATTGGTTCTGCACGTGCCCACATCCCGGCTGGGAGCATGAGAAAATGCCTCCAAGGGGGTGTCAGACGCAGTTACAGTGAAACATGATATTTATAACAAAGTGTGGGGGAAGGTGTCACATCACATTACGCTGATGCTCCGACGCCGGAGACGCGGGGACAATGCTGCGGAGCGGGGAGGGTGTGTGGGGAGGCAGGGCCGGCAGGCAGGGGGATGGCTTTGCTCTGCAAGTGCTGATTCTTCGCTGGAGTTCCTGGCAGCATCCACACTCGAGCAGGGTTTTTCCTGGAGGCAGGAGGGGAAGGCGGGCAGGTCTCTCCTGGGCGCTGGCATCGGCCGGTGGTGCCGCTTGGCTCTTGGAGTCGCTGTGCCTGGCCTTGCTCTGCTTTCCAACAGCAGTGCTGGGGCGTGAGGTGATAAAACAGGGCAAATAAACCCCAGATATCTCAAGCACTGCTCCACTGTATCTTTCCTGGGTGGGCATATCCCGCTTGCTTTTGCGTCAGCGCGAGGACGTTGGCTTGGGAGCGTAACCTTGCTGATAAACCATTCCTTCCCAAGCTCCCATTAAATGCTGTAATCCTTGGAATAAACAGTTCTTTAGGGAAGGCCAGGCTGTGTCCCTGCACGCAGCTGGGATTGCACAACTGCCTCCCAGAAGAATGAGCCTCTGAAAGTACCCAGCTCTTCCCAGTGGCTGCAACGAGAGCCAAAGCCAAGGGCCAGGTCTCAGAGCTGCAGTTTCCTTGGAGCCTGTGTGGAAATTCCCCTGCATTGTAAAGAGAGCAGTGGGAGCTCCTACACACACACAGAGGCATGTTTCTGTGCATTCAGCTCCTGCTCCTTCCCCCTGCCCTGGCAACAGCACAGTAAAACATGGATGCAGCACAGCCCAGCAGGCACAGCCCTCCCCAGCCTCTCGGGGCTAATTGCCTGGGAATAGCTTTTGTCAGCTGCTGTTTCACCCTCGCTGCAAACACGGGAGCATCTCCTGAGACAGCAGGGCAGAGCTGGAGCCTGCTGCTTCTCCCCCCTTCTCTGGTGAAGGTGTGTGGTGCAGGTCTGGTGGGTGGCAGGTAAAGCCTCTCCCCACAGTGAATGGAGACTGGTCTTCACATGCCAACCCTCGGGGGAAGGTGCAGGTGGGCACTGCACACCTTGCAGTGGGCTGGGAGCCCTTCCATCATCCCTCTCTGCTCTGCCCCGTGGTCCTCTGTGACTCAGCCACGCTGCCCCGCGGTCCCTCATGGGCCACTTCAGCTCCTGCCCACACCAGCCCTGCTTTTCTCCCTGTTTCTCCCCCCCTGTTTCCTTTCTGGGCACTCAGCTGCTCAGAGCCTGCAGGGACTGCTGCTCTTTCCCAGGGTGGTTTGAGGTCAGTTAGAGCATCGCAGCTCTGTCCAGAAGTGGAGACCTCATCACTGCTGGCGTGTCGGTGCCAGCTTTTATCCTCCTGGGAGTGCCTCTGACGGCTCTCACTGGAGTGCCAGCGTGGGTTGGGGTGACCTTGGCCCCGTTGCCTGCCCTCATGAGGCTGCTTCCAAGTGCCTGCAGCGCTGAAGCCGCAGTCCCTGAGTGGAGATGGCAGCAGTGGCTGCATGAGGGAGGTTGGCTCTCCCACAGCTGCCTGCGAAAAGGCACCCTGGGAAAAGGCACCGGCCTTTGCAAGGCGTGTGTCTGCCATGGGAGTGAGCAAATATTGGTTTTCCAAAGGCAAATGCACACTTGAGCTCAGCCCTTGAGTTCTCAGCCCTGAACTCTGTTGGGTTCATCAGCAGGTAGACTGAGATGCCCTCACTAGGTCGTTGCTCAAACCTGAGCTCCTTCATGCGAGGCATGAGGGAAGAGCCAGGAGAAAAGAGGGATGAGAGCACAGGCTGGCATGTAACCCCAGGAGGGCAAAGGGCTGGAGCACCCCAGTATGGTCTGGGGTTAGTGGCAGAACTTGGCTGCTCTGGGGAGGAAAAGGTGCTGGTGAGAGGCATTAAGCAGGTTTAGGCAGTGTTTTGGTGCATTGGGGTGTGCTGGGTGAATATTAATATGGTCTGTGTAACACAGCCCTGCTGTTTCCAGAATAGGTGTTGCAATCCTGCTGTGAACAGGCCAGCACAAGGGCTGGGATGGATGCTCGAGTGTGACCACACATCTGCACAGAGAGCACTTCCCAGTGGGATCAGAGAGGGACACAGACACGGGTCCCTGCACACCCCCATGTGCGGGGGACACACGTCCTGGTGGCGATGTCTGACCAGACATCACGTCCCTGGGGGTGAGGGGCTGAGGGGGACGGGCTGTGTGTGTGCCCCTGGCAGGCTCTGCTCCTGTCACAGACCCTGTTTCACCGCAGAACACGTCCCATGTGAGTCAGAGCCTGCACGAAAGCCCAGCCTGCGGTTCTGGTGTCCCTGGCCGTGTGTGGACACGCCAAACACGTGTGTGTCCTGGGAGGCACATCCTGCAGAGTGTGTTCTGCGTGTCTGCTGCCTGTCAGCCCAGCCCAGCCCTGCCTGGCTCCTGCCCACAGTCCTGGCACGAGGCCACGGCACAGCCAGCCCTGGGATGTGGCCGCTCTTCCTTCCCCTCACTGCACAGTTTAAAGGAGGTCGTCCTCCTCCCGCTGCATCCAGTGACTAAGGCAGCCTGGCATTTACCCAGGATTTATTTGGACACTCTAGAGCCAGCTGCACACATTTTTTTCATTTGCTTTTTGTCTGACTTCATGCCCTTTTGGTGATTGGTTATAACCCCGGTGCAGAGAAGGGACCAACGCTCTCTGCTTCCAGGGGAAGGAGACTCGTGCATCATCCACCAGCTTCAGCCAAACCAAAAGGGAAGCAAGCTGAGAGAGAGAGAGAGAGAGAGAGAGAAAAGCCTCATGCATTATCTGTCCTGGAAACGGCATGTTCCTTCTGCAATTCCCTTTGACTGTTTAAGGAAAGATTTATTCTCTCCTTTCTCTGACAGCAGAGTTTGCAGGGCTCCTGTTAAGTTTGGGCCAGCCTGGATTAACTGTGCATCCTCAGTGTCTGATTAGCTCTATTTTCTGTGTTTTTATTGACCTATGCAAGAGGAAAAACTAGGTCAAGCCAGGCTGATGAGGCTCGAACTGGCTCTGTAATATAAATCAGTACAAACGAGGCCATCCAGTCGCTGAGCCATCAAATCACGCTCTGGGGTGGGTCGCCTCCAAAGTGTCCAGGGGACATAATTAGGAACTTTCCCAAGCTGTCAATCAGACTGGAAGCGTGGTTTGGAGGTGGAGGGCGGGTAGATTATTTATTTTTTTTTTAAAGAGGCTCTTCTTTGTTTCTGTGGTGAGGGGCATTTTATCAGCAAGTGGCTGGAGCAGAGGCACTGGGATGGCTGCAAATAGAAACAGCCCCTGCCTGGCTGTGAGTCTGTGTTTCCCTCCACAGAGGAGGGATGGAGACAGCTGAAAGAAGCCTGCAGGGCTGAAATGAGTTTTTCTAGGGAAGCAGGAGGGGAGGGCAGAATCTTTTACCCAGCTTCCTCACTAGCAGACCTTATTGATGGCTTGTGCCATGCACTGCCAAGGGCGGTACAGCCAGCTTCCAGCACGGGGAAGCAGTGGAGACTGCCTGCTCCTGGCAGTCCTGCATCTCCTCTGACATTGCCACTCCTGGTTTGGTTGGATCCCAGCAGGAATGAGGCTGTGACCCAACCTGAGTCAGTCACCCTGCTCTGGGGAGGCAGAGGAGGCGGCAGTGCCTGTGACAGGCCGGTGTCAGCGGCACGAAATAAAACCCTCCACCACTGGAAAAGCTTTTTGCAGGGAGACAGAGGTGTCTGGTGCTGGAAGCTTCCAGGACAGGGAGCAGGGAGCAGCCTCAGCTGGTGTGTGAGTGCTGGGAGCGCGATGTCACACGGCATTAGCTTCACTCTCGGCAGGGCTGTGCCAGCTCAGGGGGTGACAAAGCCACCCTGAGAGGGGACAGAGGAGCAACAGGGTGAAGCAGCCCTGGAGAAGGTCACCTGGGTGAGGGAGCCAGCCATGATCTGCTTCTGGAGGAGCATGTGGTTTGGGCAGGGGTGTGCAGGGTGAATTCAGCCATGGGAACAGAGCAGGGTGTTTTTGGTGTGCAGGGAGAGGCTGAGCTCCCTCCCATCACCTTCCAGGGTCTTTGGGAATCTCACATAGATGCCTCACTCACTTCAGAATATCTGCAGTCCCCACTTGGCGGGATCTGAAGGGATTTTGAGTGTCACAACATGTGGTGCACCTTCAGTGGGAGTGTCAGGATGCTGCTGGGGTCAGGAACTCACCTGTTAGGAACAGGAACAATCCCCATTTTCCAGCTGCACACCCAGCTCTGTAGAGCAGGAGCCCAAGGGGCAGTAAACACTGTTCCTCCAGGGAAAACCTGGTGAGGAAAACAAGAGGGATTATCAGCTTTTCTGCACGAGACAGAGCTGATGAGCCCTGTGACATGCAAGGTACCCTCCACTGGAGCCATTCAGGAGAGCCAGGAGGTTCTTCCCAGCTCCTGCAGGCTGTGCTGGGTGGAGCTGGAGGGATTCAGGGAGCAGCCACTCCGGCAGGGCAGGGGCTGGCACGGCCACCCCTGCAGCCTCCAGAGCTGCCTGTCCTGCCCCTGCTGTGAGTGATGGCCCAGCTTCCCGGAGGCATTTGCATTCCCTTCCCGTGCTGCTGTTGCCTTCCCTTCTTTATGGCTGTGATTTACTGACGTCACAGGCGCAGCATCACGGAATTGAATTTACGGGAGGCTGAATTTATGATTAGAGGAACGAACCCTTCACCACTGTGTGCTGCCTCACCCCCCACACACCTCCTGCTGTACACACCTCACTCTGCTCCACAGCACAGGGGGGGAAGAGAGGCCATGGAAGACCCCGGTTCCTGGAGGATACCTTCATTTTAGCAGGGAGAAATGAAGGCATCAGGGAAAGGCTTCAGCGGGAGCCTGGGCATCCAAAGTTCCCATGGACCCGCAGGCTGGCACTGCAGCCACTCCTGTCTGCTTGTTTCGTGCTAACAGTCCTCTTCAGAATGATGTATGCCCAGTTCTGGGTGCTTTCCAAAGCATTCCCAGCAGGTATTTCTTGGCCTCGCCATCCCCCGTCCCTCCCCTCCAAATTTTGCCCTCTCTCCAGCTGAATTGTTGGACAAACAGCAAGATCCATTAGCCGAGGAGAGGAGGAAGGGGAGCAGAAACAAGGCACAGTTTACAGCCCACAAGCCAAACTCGCTATGGGATGCAGCTCCATGCAGATTGAAGCATGGCTTGGTTTGTGTCTGGGAGGGGGGGGTTGGAATAACTCCATCCTCGGGAGTTAATTTAGGGCGTCCTCTGCTCTGCCTGGGGAGGAAATGGCTTCTGTACAGAAGGCACTTGTCTGTGACAGATCTCTTGTAAACAGCATAATAGCTCCATGTCAGACACGCTGAAGACATCTTTATCAGGTGCTTTGCCAAAGCCCCGGGGGAAGCTGGAGGACAGACCTTGGTCAGCAGAGATTTCTCAGGCACAGACTGGCTGAGATTCAGGCTGCACAGAGCCCTGGCTCACTCAAAGGCTTGGGCAGGCCACTAGTTATTAACGAGAAAGGAGGTCTGTGTTGTACCCTGCTGCATCACACACCCAGCTGTCTCTCAGCAGAGCAGCTTTGCTCAGGTATTCCCAGCAGAGGCACTAAAGAAAAGATGCTTATCAAAAATGGAGCTGGTAGGAGAGTGGGATGGATAAAGGATTTCCTGCTCTGGGGGAAGGTCAAAGCCTTTTTTCTTTTTTTTTTTTTTTTTTTTTCTATCCAAAATGAAAATCCTGGTGGTTTTCATCAATCATCAAAACCCACTTTTGTCTGGGCTTAATCACAGTGATTCATGTGGGCCTTTCTGTTTTGTTCCTTACTTCTGTCCATGCATCAACCACCTTCCCAATGAAACGTCCCTTCAATACCCACGGTCCCCCAAAAATCTCAGTTTCAAAGCTGGAGCTCAAACGCTGCTGTGTTTCTTTTTTCTCTGGCACTGGTTTTAAGTGAGGGGAATCCATCTTGCCTTTCATGAACACTTTGGGGGCTGGCTGCTTGCAGGAAGCTGACAGCAGAACGATGTTAGCGGGCATCAGTGTTTCTCTCTGGTGATGTGCTCGTTTCTTTCCAGCCTAGAAAAATTCCCTTTGCCTGCTAGAGTCCATCCACTCCTTCATCCATCTCTCCATTCCCATCTTCCCCTGCATACCAGAGTACCCTCTGGCTACACTGAAACATCCCCAGCTGCAGAAATCAGGCTTGAGGTGGAGAAACTGCAGAAGCAGAAGGAGCCTTTACGGCAAACAGTCTATTTATTGATATTTTATTATGCTGTTTAGCAGGACCCTGGTGCCTGTAATAAAGCATTAAGGAAGTGTAGCAGCACATTCTCATTGATCCCATTCAGTGCTGTGATATTAGTGAGAGGACCAGTGACAAAAGAAAGGAATAATTCTGTTCCCCTCCCCTGTGCTGAATTGCTGATGGCAAAAAGCCCTGCAAGCCTGAAGATTAGTTAGTTGTACTGTGACCCCCAACTGAATAATCACAAACCACATGCTAAAAGGGAGAGACAAGTGGGGTTTTTGATCTGCAGAACTGCACAGTGAGTGATCTGGAGAAATCTGTGATGACTCAGGAGAGCTCAGGTCTATCAAGCCTGGCATTTCCTGACTGCAGGTGGAAATAGTCTGGGCTGGTCCTGAAGGGCAGCCAGGGAAGGGGATGAGCTGAAAAGTCCCCTGTGTGACAGAAGCATTCGCAGTTTTGGGTGCTCTGGGTGTTCCAGCTGCAGGACACAGCTCTGTACCTGCTCCTTGGGGTGGAACCAGCAGAGAGGGAGGGATGTGAGCCCAGCAGAAACTTTGCTTCTCCCTCCCTGGTCCTTCCCAGGTGTCCAGCAGCTCAGGAATTGCCAGGCTGGGGTATCTTCCTGCCCCTTTCCCAGCTCCTGCCCTGCCCAGGGTGTCTCCCTGCAGGGAGAGCAGCTCTCAGTGCCAGGACTGTGGGGATGGGTCGCCAATCCCTGTGCTGCCAGGCCCTTGGAGATGGGATGTTGTGCTCCTGCTTTCTGGTTTTTGACTCCAGACAGGTCTCAGCAGGTCCCACAGGTGCAGCTCCAGGGTGTTTCACAGCTCTCCACCTGGAATGGGTGGCTCTGGATCGGATTAACCTGCAAACGTGGCATTATCCAAATGGCCTTTCCAGAGGGAGGAGAAGCCCTGGTGTTTGAGGAGGGATTTAGCTCTATTATCACCTGCACAGCTGGTGTTCCAGACCCAGCCTGGCTGAATGTTTGCAGTTGAGGAAGGTGAGGAATCCAGCACATGGAGGGACTGTCCTGTCCCCAGCCAGACCTCAGTGAACAACTTCAGCTGCTTTCCCATCGCTGTCTCTGCTGCTCAGGAGGGCCAGGCTGCTGCTCACCAGCACAGCAATGACCCCTGAGCTCTGCTCCCTGCCCCTTTTTCCCTGACAAAATTCCTCCACAGTCTCTTCACCCTCTGATGCTCCTTCCCTCCCCCGTGAAAATCAGGGTGATAATAATAGTAACCCTTAGAATGGCTGGAATCATTAGTCAAATAATGTTCCCAAGGGTCTAAACCTCTCATTTTGTTCACCCTGGGCTTCACATCAGCCTGGATGTGCTGCTTCCCGTATCTTAGCAATCTCTGTGACCACGGGGACAATTAGGAGCTGTAATCTTGTCTGAGCAGCGTGTAAGGAGGGAGAGAATCCAGTAATACCTGGCTGGGATTTTTGTCTGGATTAATTAGCTCCCCTTTTGCACAGCCCTTTGAAGCTTCAAACCTATTCAGGGGCTAAGTGTTATTATTAAATAGTGATCCATTAGTTCTGATCATTGGCTACGGCTTCTCTGTAGCCTCTCTGGTGTCATTTTCTACAGTGTCACATATTTTATTTTGCTATTCCACATACAATTTTTATTTGAAGGAGAAGTGGCAGCAGAAGAGCCCATCTGCAGTTTAGGTTTCAGTGTGGGTCACACTGCTGATGGCTGGGTTATAACTGTGCTTAGGAGCCACGAGTGTATTAAACCCTGCACTCTCTGGCTCACCTGAGCACCAGCAGAGCTAAACACCAAAATTCAGGGGGAGGATGAGATTGCAACACCTTAAACACCCCTTTTCTTTTAGTCTGGCAAGGGGAATTTTATGTGGCACCAAAAGTGGGAGAGAAATTAGCTCATCCTCCCAGGGTGTGACCCCTGACTTCACAGATCCCTGGGGATGAAGGATCCTCCCTCCTCCTCCTCACACGGGTCTGGCAGAACATCTCTCATCCAGGGAAGAGGCTGTGGAGCAGCTGTTTGGACCAGCTGAGGAATGTTTAAGTCAGAGTTTACTCCTGGTATCACCACTGGGAAGAGCTCAGAGCCCCTGGCACTGACACACACACACGGGTGCATATTTCTATCTGGAATTGAGGTTTTATTCTTGTAAACACTGTATTTATTATTAAAAAAATACATATATATTGGCTGCTGAGTTCATATTGCACACAGAAAAAAAGAAAAAGTCATAAACCTCCCACTAAAGAGCCAGGGAAATGCTGTGAGGAGAACAAAGCAGGCATATATCACTGTGTTTGGGCAATCTTAAAGCCAGGCACAGCACTGTAAATAAAACACACAGTGCTCCTTTCACCACAAATGTATCCCCAATCAGGGAAAAAAACCCCAACATATAATTTGAGATCTGATCCACTCTCAATCAAGAGGTGACTTATGTTCAGGAATCAGAAAGATAAAAAATCGGGGCAATTTCTAAACCATTCGGGTCTCCAAATGCTATTTCTTCAACTGCTGTTAAAGGGAGAAGCTTTGGGAACGAGCAAAGATTGTCAAGTGGGAGAAGGAATTCAAAAAGCCTCAGATTCTGAGACTTAACCCCAGCTTTTTATTCCAGTATCACACCAGTGAAGCCAATCAATATTGCTCATTGCAATATTGACAATTTTTAACTTTAAGCAGTTCCCCACACAAAACATTTTCTCTTTACTACATGATTTAACTCTTGCTCTGCTTGATGCAGGCTGAAAACTTCCAGGGCGGGTGTAAGCCAAGAATTTCATGCCTGAGGTCCTTTTAAAGGATCTGTGAGAGGGATTAGGGAAAGCAAAGCTCACTATTATCAGGTTTTAATTTGCTACACTGGATCCACACTGCTGCTGGGGAATTTGGAGGGTCTGCAAAAGAAGGTGAAGGCTTTGTAGACACTGAAGTCACTATGGTGGTGACTTGTAGGGACCTTGACAGCATACAGAACAACACAGAACTGTCTGGTTGGGGAATTTAAGCCCTGACTCAATCTACAGACAAGCCAGAACCTGGACCTCAGTGCCAGAACCTCCAAAGGATGCTGCAGTGCAGAATCATTTTGTGCTTTCGTGCACCTGACGCTGTTTCTGAGCTATCCAAGTCCAGCTTAACTCCATCTTGATCCCTTAATTACATCATTTGGCTCATTTCCCAATCAGCCCTCCGAAATCCCTGACTCCTGAGGCTGAGCAGAGAGCTGTTATCCAGGCTTTGATCCGTGTCCCTGCCAAGGCTGGTGAGATGGGCCTTGGTGTGACACGACTTTCTCGGGGTGCTGGAGGGGCCAGGGGGAAGAGTCTGTGCCTTTGGGTGATGAGCACCCCAGGTGACCTCGGGGTGTGGGTCTGTGGTGGAGTGTTTTGAACACTGAATGGGTGATTTTGATGGCTGTGCCAATGTGGTGGATGAAACTCAGAATGTGGCTGCTTCGGATGTGTATGTATGGATAAATATATGTGTCTATATATACAATATTGGGGGTTTTACGTAAATTTCCACCCGGGTCTCGTCGTGGGGGTGCCTGGGGTACCCTGAGGAGCAGGCAGGTCGAGGATGTGCACAGGGAGTGTTGTTCCTCCTCTTGTACAGCTGGGGGCTCCGAGGCACAGCAGGATCAAGTGCTCTGCCCACAGCACCGTCCAGTGCTTCACTCCTTTCCCGTGCTGGGAATTCAGTGGGTTTTCCTTGTCCTGCTCACGTAAGGGATGAAGTCTCCAGCAGTCAGAAATCAACCCCGATGGGCAATGCTGGTCCTTTGGCCTTTCCTTTAATCTTGGGTCAGTGTTCACCTGTTAACACCCATGGGAGCTTTTCCTTCTGAGCTTCATCCATTTCTTGGTCACTTGTTCAACACACAGCTGGAAATGAAGCTGCACCTTCTCTCCTTAATCTTGGAGACCTCACTACCCGTGGTTACAACACAAAGACAGAGGGGCAAAAAGCTCTGCTCTTATTTGAGGAGCAGGTGTAAACCTTGGCAGGATAAACACACCTCCATCGGGCAGGGAGAACGGCTCCAGCGCTGCCTCACAATCACTGCTCCTGCCAGCTTTAATCAGCCTGCTCTTTGTACTGAGCGAGGCCCTCCTGATCAATCAGAACTTTGAAGTTTTGTCATAAAAATGTAAATGAAATGCATTGCTAAATGAAGGTTTTTTTTTTTCTTCTGCCTCGTGCTCCTCTCCGTTCTTCCGCACTCGCTGGGCCATCTCAGCGCCGAGCTGCACATTTGCCTCCTGCCTCCCACTCTCCTCACTGCTTTTATTGCAAATAAAAAAAAAAAAAAAAAAAAAAAGAAAAAAAAAGAAAAAGAGAAGGAAAGAGGAGCAGAGCTGCCCCCTGTTCATTTCCAGACGTGCTGATCCGGCTGGGAGACAAAATGTTCTCCTGATTACAGCTCTAAAAATAAAGAAGGGGATAGCAGGGAAAATGTGCTGCTGGTTGGGTGTTTTAAAGAAGTTAAGCCTGACTCCTGAGAGAATCAAGGTATGTGCAGCCTGCTGTCTGCCTGTGGGTCTGGTGTGCTCCACTAATCCCCCCTGGCACTGCCATCCTTCTTCTGACTCACACAGAAAATGTCTCCAAGGCAGGATATTCCCGTGCCTCAGAAAACCCCGCCTGCCCAAGCACCCAGGTTGTGCTCCAGTGGCTGAGGCTCAGCAAAATAAATCAGCCTCTCAAAGTGGTTCATCCCAAGCCAGGCCCTGGTGATGTGCAGCCATCGACCATCTGGCCACGCTCCTGGGAGAGGCGCTTGCCGGGGTTTTTGGCCGGGAGGAGGGATCAGAGCCGGTGGGTCTGGGATGGCTCCCGGTGGACGGTGGAGAAGAAAAAGCCTTAGAAAAAGGGCTTCATTTCAAGCTGTTCCATCAAATTCCACTTCCACTGCCGCCCTCTGCACCTTCTTGGGAAGCAGAGCCAGGCAAGCCTGGTGGACATCGAGGGAAAAGGCAGCTCTACCCATGGCCCAAGTGTTTCTGCTGGGAATGGGGGTGGAATTCCTCTTTCCAGGATCTTTTTGCACAGGGTTTTGCTGTGATTTGGTGGCACCCCTCAATATCCACGACCCTCTGCTCCTCTAGGGCTCCCTCCAGCCCCTCACTCAGGGCATCAGTGTGCTGCCTTGCACCTCTGGGGAGCCAGGGAAAGCTCACTGGGACACCTGCAAGGCTGTGGAAAGGTCACTCTTGGGAGAAATCTGGGATGTGGGCAGCTGGCATTGGAGCCAAGTCTCCTTCGTTTCCAAAGGGAAGCATATGGAAAGAAATGTAATTTTAGAAGCAGGTGGATACAAGTGTCCTTCTTCTCTGCACTCACTGCATTTCTATTTTCTCTTTTTTTCCCTTTTTAAAATTTTTTTCTTTTCTTTTCTTTTCTTTTTTTCTTTTCTTTTCTTTTTTAAGCACTCGCTGAAGGTGCTTCAAATAGGAAAGCGCTGATACCTTTTTTTTTTTTTCTTTTTTTTTTTAGGGGGCATTGTGGTTTAAGTTTGGAGCCATTATAGATCTGTTGATTCCAATTCCAGATAGCAAATTCCAGGCTGGAGAGTCTCCAGGTGCTGGTTGATGGGCTGGACAAACAGAGAGCATGGCAAGAGATTTTTACTATTAAATTTATGCCATTTACTGCTTCAAAGCAGTCACTGTGCATTCCTAATGGGGAATGGGCTGGTTTAGTGGTGTCTGAATTTCAATGCTTAGAGGGAATTTTGCTTCTAGATTGGGAGGGGGATTCTGTGCTAAATTAAGGGCTTTTCTGAGTTGAGCAGGTATGGATTGAGCAGGTGAGGGGTTCTCTGTGTCCACTGGTGGCTTCAACCCCCCAGGATGAGTTGCTGAGGTCACTTCAAGTTCATTACTCTGCCAGGAGTTTATGATTTCTTTGTTATGGAGGTTCAATACGAATTGATTTTAAAATAAACTTTTTTTCGGGCCAATTTAATAAATTCACTTTATTGTTCGGGCTTTGATGTTATTTTCCATGGGATCAGCATAAAGCATTTCCCTTGCTACCCCCCTAACACTGAGTATTATTTAGACCTTGCAGCTCTTTTCCCTGGCTCCAAAGCTTGATCAAAAGCTGGGCTTGGACCACAGCTCATCTGAGGCTCTCAGGTCTAGGGGCCAGTTTTGCAGCTGCAGCTCAAGAATTCAGCCAGCACAGCTCGCTGTGGGAGAGCCACTTTTGGCTCGAGCCAGTATTTCTCCAGGTATTTTTGTTGGGGTTGAGGGATTTCATTATCAAATAAATCCTTCTCCTCCCAGCCCCAAATCCAACAGAATTTCACTCGGTCTTGTCTCATAAAGGGACTGAAACTGGTCTGCTCAGCTAGACCTTCCAGCTGGCTTTTGGTTTGGTTTTTTTTTTAGGTATGTCTATGCAGTTTTATTTTGTAGTTACCTTCTCAGTGTGGCTGTAGGTGCAAGGTGATTTTTCCCATCTGCTCTCCTCTGCCTCCCTCGCCCTCAGAGCTGCATAATAAAGTAGGAAAACTTTCGGTTACTTCTGGTTTGGTTTTTTTTGTTCTTCCTGGAGGGGAGGGAGGGGAAAACAAGGTGGATCGTTCAGGGAGATGAGGGTGATATCTGTCAATGAGGCAGCAGCTGCACAGGGATGCATTTCCATCTCTGCCTCCTCGACTTGCCCCAGAAATGCCGACGCAGCACTTTCCTCTCTCAGGTTGTTTCTTGAGTTGTGGCTGGTTTTTGGTGGGTTTTTTTTCTTCAGGGCATCCTCCAGTGATGGAGGAGCTCAGCTTTGCCCAGGCTGTGCCACAGGAGGCCCTGCAGCTGCTATAAAGAGCACCGAGGGGAACAGCTCGAAATTCATCCAGCAGTGCCCATCTGTTGGCTTGGCATTTACAGCCTGTCCCTCTGCTCCTGCTCTCTGCCTGGCAGGAAGGTCAGATGGCTGCAGGGCACTGAGGGTGTCCCAGAGTGGGGCTCAGCAGCTTTTTCTGGGGGGTGTTGGAAGCTGCAGGCACAGCCAGGCTGTCCCAGGGAAGGGCTGGGCGAGGCAGGGAATAAATCAGTGATTTTTTTGTTGGATGGTATTTCCTGTGATCACTAAAATTCTCTGAGTCCCTCTGTGTAACAATAAGCATTCCTAATGCTTTACCCAAATCCCAGTGCCCTGCTTTTTTTTTGCACCTGCTGGCTTCTAACCTTGCCAGTGCACCTCACATCCCGTGAGCTTCCTCACATTTTTGGGGAGCATCCCTAATAACGAGCGAAAACCCACTGAAATTGGGCTGGTTCTACTAAAAGCAGGAACTCTGCCTTCATGTGGAGCCATTTGCAGTCACATTCTGTCAAAGATTAGCCAAGGGAGGCCTGGCTTTGGAGGGTGAGAGTTGCCAGGGAGCCCTTTGCACCTCTGGGTACACCCTGGGTCATGCTGTTTGAAGGCAGATTGGTATAAGATGTGTCTTTACTCAAAAAATAATGGGGAAAACTGCAGCACATTAACCAGTGATGAAGAGCAGCAGGCTGAGTATCTGTTGGAAGCAGAGTATTTGGAGTTACCTGCCCTGTTCTGGTGCTTGCAGCGATGGAAGGCTCATTATTTCACTTCTCTGCTAAAAAAGATTTAAAGAGCTTTGTTTTGTTGGTTTGGTTTGGGTTTTTGGTGTTTTTTTGTTTTGTTTTTTTTTTTTCTTTTTCATAGGCCTGGCTTGATGGGTTGTGTGTGTGTGTGTGTGGAAATAACTTCAGAATATATCTGTGTGCTGGCAATTCAGTGTTTCTGCTCTCATTTGGAAGGGCTTTCTTTAAGCCCCTGTCCTTTGCAGGTGAATACGCTCGAGGCTTCAAGTGTGAGCCCTGTGGGTTCACCCAGCTGTTCTGCTGGAGTGATTAAAAATGTTGTTTGTTTGTTTGATTGATTGATTGATTGATTTTGGTTGTTTTAAGTTAGGGATGTTGTTTCTGCACGGGGAGGGTGTTACAGGTCAGCTGGTGTAAGCCAGGAGAGCCTTTCTGGAGTTGCATTTGGGCTTTCAAAGGGGTTTTTTTTGGTGGAACTGTGATTTATGCCAGCTGAAGATCTGTTCCTAAAACTGCTTAAAGCTTAGCATTCCTCTCTCAGCATCCCTGGGAGATAAGGATTTACTGCAGCTGTTTGAGAAATGCAAATTTTTTTTATTTTTATTTTTTTTTTCCCCAGGAAATATGTTTCCTCATAAAAATGCTCCTTCAGTGTGTGAAAATATTTCATGAGCATCTTTAAGGTTTTTGATGGGAGATAGAATTTCCAGAAAGCCAAACGTTGGGAGCTTTCTTTTTTTAGAACGCTGGCTTTGCTGCTCGTGGTCTCAACTATTTACATTTTCCTTGTGATTAAAAGTGTGATAAATGAAAGCAGGCAAGTTTCTCGTGCACACAGAAAATGGTATTTCGGGGGGGAGCTGCTTTTCAGTGAAAGAATAGCACTGTATTATGGTGTTCCAGCAGCTCTGCAAGTGACAAGCTTAAGCTTAAAATGAGAAAATCCCGGGTTCAATTTTTATTTTGGCAGGTTTCTTTCTCCCTTTATCAGCTCCTGTGAAGAACTCCATTCCTCCCCCTCCTAGTTAAAGAGCAGAATCGATACCCAGGAAGGGTCAACCAGCTTACAATTCATTACATGTGTGTGCTTCTGTCTGACAATGCAGTTCTTGGTGCTCATTTTTCATGTCTACTGGGAAAGAAAAAAAACCAACAATAAGAGAAAGAAAGGGAAAGCAGAAATAGACAAAGAGACAGAGATTTACCCAAGTCATCAAGTGAAATGAGAGCTGACAGGTTTCCTAATGTTACATGCCCAGAACAAGAAAGGATTCCTCACTCTGCTCCTCTGTCAGTGCTGGAGAAGCCTTTGTGTGTATCCTGTGCTGTTCACTGGGAATCTCAGCTCCAGGATTCCCCACTAATTCCTTTAAAAATGTGCCCAAGATTCTCCTTGGCCTTGCAAGAATTATTCAGCAGATCAAAGGCAAGAGGCAGTGAAACGCTGGGATCTCTTCCCATTTTTGTCACTGGATGTGCCCAACTTCCCCCAGGCACATCAGTTCTTTTTTGTTTGTTTGTTTGTTTGTTTTTTGCCAAAGTTTTTCCTTGCATGGCAGAAACAGAAGCAGCTTTGGGAAGGGTCAGGCTTCAAAACTTGGGGAAAAATCCCTGCTGGGGAGAAACTCCTCTAGTGGGACAAGTAGGCTGAGCATTGGCCACAACTTTTAATCTAATCAGAGTTTTCCCACGTTGAGATAGGTTTGCAAATGCCCTTGAAGGGTCACAACCATCTCCACTCAGACATGAATGGTCAGAAGTTGGGACAGAACCTTGGTTTGTGGTTCCCACTCGATCAGATCAGGTTTTCCTGGTGATGAGGTTGCAGAGGCTCTGGTGGTGTCACTTCAGCCCTGGGGCAACCTGTTGGAGGGGAAATTGCAAAGAAAAGTCCAAACCCACCATTTGAAGTCCTGGCTTGTCTCTGCTTTCATTGCCAAAGCTCCCATGGATGTGTTGGTTGGAATTTCCCAATGAAAAGCTCATTGATTGGAGAGGAAGGTTGGCTGCAACCTCAGTGCTGAGCAGCTTGTGAGGCAGTGCTGCAGTGGGGTGTTGGCAGGTGCTTTAGGGGGATGTTTTTCCTTCTTGGTTCATTCTTTGCAACACCTTCAACTCTCAGACCTCCTGTGTGTGCAAAAGAGATGCACAGTCGTGGAAAAATGGGGCTGGTGGGACTTGAAGGTCACCTAATCCATCCCTTTATCCTCTCTGCAAGTGACTACATCACACAAAATCCACCTCCAACAAGGACTCAGTGCACTGGGTAGTCTGTTATTTATCCTCAGCATTAAAAGTTTATCCTAACAGGAAACTTAAACCTCCCTTTTTCTGTTTCCTCTCCTGCAGATTCACCCCATTTCCCCCTGTCCTGCCTCCCATGGCCTGAAGGATAATTGCTGCCTTCTCTTCTCAGAACAACCTTTTACATAAGAGAAATCTGCCCTATCTCCAGTTCAGAAAACCCTCACCTGGGCTGAGCAAGCCAATTTCTTTTGACCTTTCTTTGAGGCTTGCATTTCCTAAGCCTCCCATCCATCTCCTGGATGTGCAGGGTGCTGATACAGAGCCCGGGGTGAGCTTTCATTCACCAGAATTCCACTTAACAATTTCCTTCCCACACCCCTCTGGGTAAAAAAATACAAGTATTTGCAACCCTGAAAGTCTGGGCAGTCCGTCCATGTGTCTCAGAGCCACAAACCCACCTGTCTGCACTGCAGAGCAGTTTGCTTTGGCTGACAGAGGCACCAGCCACTGTCCCCAGCCTTTTCCCACCTGGCTTTTGACACAAAAACGTGTTTTCCCAGCGGGATCTGCTCACACAGCCTGGCCTGCTCATGCCCTCTGAAGGTGGCCCATGGAATTTTTTAGTCTCCTTGCCAGCCAAAGCTTGGATGAAGCCATGGAAATCAGTCCCCAAAATCTCTGGGTCTCTTCTTTACCCCTTGATCTTCCCCCAGGTTTTTTTCTCCAGTGAGGTACAATCCCTGCCACTGCTGACAGAGCCAGCTTTCCATATTAGCTGGGGAAAATATGCAGAAATAAACTACTCATGCATCTCCCTCTCTTGGCCTGGCATGACTTTGCTGTCATGTTTTCCCCCAGTACTTGATGCCTGAGTGTCTCTTCTCTGTAAGTCATGTTGGCTCCAGGACCAGAACATGCCAGAGCTACTGTTTTCTTACACTGCCTCCTTCCCTCTCTCTCTCTCTCTCTCTCTCTCTCCTCAGCCTGAGTGTTTAATTTGCTCCCGACTCTGCTTGAGCAATTTTTGGAGAGCGCAGTTTATATTTGTGTATGCAAATAAGCTGAGCAAATATGCTAAGGAGCTCCAAAGATAGATCAGGACGTTTAAGTACATGCCAGCCCACAGGAAAATCATCCCAGGCCATTCTGGTCTCTGTTAACCCTTTTGGTTTCACTGATTTTGAGGGGGTTTTGTGGGTGAGGAGATGCTCTCCCACACTCTTGTGACTGTTGCAGGCACCAGGGCACATCCACAGTTACATATTCAGACATTAGTTGTCTTTCATGTCCTTTCAGTGTAGAACAAGCAGTTCCAGGAGCTGCAGGAGCAACACAGCCAGCTTTCCTTCAGCCTTGTGATTTATGCTGGAGTCTCTGGTGTCTAATAAAATGTGAGCTTCTGAAGCTTTGGGCATGGTTGGAGAGTTCATAAAAATCCTCTTCCCCGTGGATGCTCTGATAACTAATAACATAGCTGAGCCTGGTTGTTGCCTTTTCTTTAGGGGCAGGGAAAGAATTTGACCTTTCTCTTTGAATTCCTGCCAGTGGTTATAAAACTGAGAAAAGAAAAAAAAAAAAAAAAAAATTACCTTTAAACTGGTGGCTCGTCGAAATCGGTTCAAACATCTCCTAAAGAACACCAGTTTTTCTAATTTGATTCCCCTCCCCATAAGAGGGGAAATGAGATGATTGTCATTCACTGGGGCTGACAAAGAGCTACTGCAGAATAAGCTGTTCAGCCGGAAACATTCCAGAATAGCTGCCTGCATGGACACACTCTTCTGGAACATAAGTGACTTGACTGTAGAATAATTACTCCACTTTGGAAGGATGCTAATTACTTTGGAGTGGTTTTTATTCTGGAATAAAAACCTGCTGTCATAATGCCCTTTGGGAGGCACGATGGAATAGTTTCTCCAGCAGTCACCACTCCAGACATTTTCCTCTTGGAGATGATGTAAATAGTCTGAAAAGTCAGTGACTGCTCTGGTGCTGAACCTGGGGAAGGTTTGAGGTGCTGGGGGTGGAAAGGATCTCAGCAGATTTCTGTGGTGTTGATGGTACAGGGTTGATTTAACCTCAGAGTGCGTGGAAGACGACGCAGCTTTTTAGTGCTGTTTTTAGCTGAGATTTCTTAGAGAAATGAACCTTGCATAATCAGTGTCTGGATCCATAACTTCTGCACCATTAGCTCACTTCAGCCACACTGAGCAGGGGCCAGGAGGGTTCAAGTGTTGGATTTGCACACGTTTGGGTGCTCAGGGAGAGATCCTGTGGCACCTGCAGGGAGGGAGAGGCTGCAGAATAAATATCCTTGGCCTGGTAAAACATCTTTGAAACGGAAAGGCCCTTGGAAGGAGAGCTTCCCAATGGCAAAGCAGATCCCAGAAATCCCAGAGCTGGTTTTTGTGATCAGAATTACTTGGATTCTTGGTGCTTTAAACCTTCAGGAGCTCCCCAAGCGTCGTGAACGTCTCAGTCTGAAATGTGGCCAGCCCTGAGGTGCTGCTCATTCCCTCTTCTTGGGACTGACTCCCAGCCCCCAGACTCGCTCAGAACCTGAACATTTCCCTTGCAGTCCTCCCAGATTTGATTGTTTTCTTGTGTTCTCTGCAAGAGTGGAACTGAGTTCTGCAGCTGACCCCCCCCCGAACTGGAGTCAGGCGGCATCTCAGGGCGCTGGAGTGGTTTTGCAAATGTATTGCAGCCAAAAGCAATCTCACTTGAAGACTTTGCTAGACAGGGTAATCTAAATCCTTTCCCCCCCCCTACCAGCTTCAGTGTGGAATGGAAGGTGGTGGTGGTGGGGAAAAATCCTTGTTTCTGGGGACCTGATTCCCGAAATGAACGTGAAAATGAACATTTTGGGTTGAGAGAAATTTTGCTTACACCACTGTGGTGAGAGGCAGCACCTATAACTATACCTGATCTCACCTGTACTGTCTTAGCCAAGCAAGAGAAAAGAACAGATGAGGGAGGGTTTCCTGCCTTGCAGGAGTCTGCCTTGGGGTGTGGATGGGACACGTTGCTCCTGACAAGCACCACCTTCTCTTGGGCGACTCTGAGGAGTCATTCTGGGTCAGGTGCCCAAATGAGCACTTTCTGCTGGGTTCTGAGCACTCCCAGTGAGACCTCTGAGCAGAACAGGGCTCCTTCTGCTCCTGAGCTGTGCCACAGCAGAGCGAAACTGGGTGCAGAGGGACCTGATTGCCCGAGGGCACAGCGAGAGCAGGGCAGGTGAACTCCCCCACCCCGTCCCTTGCCCCCTTCCAGCCCATCTGGCTGCCAGGAAAAGGGCTTTTTTTGGGGTGCCCGAAGCTGCATGTGACCCTGCAGAGCCTTGTCCCTGGTTCCTGCTGGTGGCTGGTGACAGGCAAGCGCCTGCTGGCAGGGCTGGCACCTTCCCTGGGCTCTGGGATGTGTTCCCAGATCCAGGCACAGCAGGGTTTTGGTTTTTTTGTTGTTGGTTTTTTTTTTTTTTTTTTTTTTTTTTTTTTTTGCATGTGTCAACATTAGAAAGCAAAAAGCCAGACACATGGAAATATTGAAGGATCTCTTGCCCGGGCCCAGCTCTTGTGCTTTTATTTGTCAACACTTGTTTTTTCGTTTCCTGACACAAAGTGGAAACATTTGGTCAGTGTTTTGGCTCGTGTTCCTGCTCAGCCTGTGGTGTCACTTGGAAGGATTGTTCCAGGCTTTTTCAACCATTTGTGTCAGGCACTGGCACCTAATGAAGCTGTAAAATGTTTGGTTGGGGGGTGGGTAACAGTGTCCTGCTTCCAGGAGCCGTTTTGGCTTCAGAACTGCCCTTTGGTAGAGGGAATGTTATCAAAACCTTCTGCAGAGCTGCTAAACTTCTGATCATTTACCTTAGCAAATGAGAGCACGGCCCACAGAGCTGGGCAGAAGCAAAAATAATTTGGCTGAGCTTAATGCTCAATGGTCCAAGCCTTAGTTAGAGTCTTAATAATTTTAATGCAATTACCCTCGCTATTATAGCCAGATAAATCAATGCTCAAAGTGAAGATCAGGGGAGACTTGGGTGTGTTTGCTCTGTTCGTTGTTCCCAGCTCTGCATTTGGCCACTGGATAAAACAGGATTAGAGGGAACGTGGGTCTGACCCAGCACAGCCTGTTAAACCTGCAGTTAAAACCTTAAATTCACTCTTTCTACCACTTACTGAATTGATAAGCAGAAGAAATACCTTGTTTTGTCCTTAATAGGGGGTTGATTGCTTAATAATTCTAGTTGCTAGCACCAAAGATTTGTGCCAGATGTTGTGAGTTGTGCCAACTCCTTCTATTTCTGCTTTTAGGACATCTTTTCACCTTGAGCACACACTGACTTCCCTGAGCCTCAGTTCCTGCACCTCTGACTGGGAAACCTGGATCCCCCTACACCTGTCAGAGCAATTAATGAAAGCTCAGGGCTCGTTTCAGGGCTTGGATTGAAGCAGATCCACACTGAGAGCTGCAGAAAATGATACTTCTCAGGGCAGAACGCTGAGGCAGGAGCCAGAGCTCCGAGAGGTGCTTTAAATACCACGAGTTATTCCTGTGCCTTACATCTTTAAACACCTGCAATTATCTCTGCCTCTCTCCTGTGCAGGAGCTGGGAACGGCAGGGCCATCCTTAAGCACCCTTTTCTCTCATCACAAGCTGCCTGTTTGCATTTTTTATGACCCCTTCCCCCTGCTCTGACTGCGACACACACTGAGCTCCCCTCCTTTATTGAGCTAAATGGTCAGAAGTTGAGCAGCCCCGCTGAAGGTTTTGGTTTCCTCCAACCAAAGAGCCTGCTGGAACCAGCCAAAATACCTCCCTCTCACCCCCAGCTCGGAGCTGGGGCTGCCACAAACATTTTACAGCTTCATCAGGGTGTCAGTGCCTGACATGAGTGACTGCAGGAGCCACGAGAGCTTTGCTGTGACACAGCTGTCAAAACACCTGAGAGCTCTGCAAACTTTAATGTATTTCCACTTGCGGAGCTCTTTGTTTTTTAATTATTTTTCCTTGGTGGATTCCCGTTTTCCAAGCAGTCTCTATGTATTAGTACGAGGATCATTAATTCAGCCAAAATATTGTTTATTTCTTAATAAATTCTCTGGAGCTGCAGGAACCCTGCTTTTGGAGCCCCCTCAGAGCTGGCCTCGATTTGCCTGACATTTGGAATGGATGGAGGAGGAGGAGGAAGGAAGAAAAATTCCTTGCCTCACAGCCTGTTCTGTCAAGGAGTCAGACTTGGAGTGCAAGGAGTGAAAATTAGGGTTTATTTCTCCTGTGCCAGTAGGGAATGGCAGTGTGACAATCTTCATGTTCCACACCTTCATGCTCCTCCATCCACTGGTGCCTGCAGTGAATTCCCTGTCTTGGAATCACTGGTGCCAGCTGGGAAGAGCAGACTGAGGCTCTTTGGGGAAGTCAGCAGGGCTGGGAATGACTCTGAGCAGGCCAGCCCAGCCCCAGCCACTGTTCCCTGAGTTCCCTGAGTGCCTGGGCTGCACAGCTGGCACATCCTTTGGTGGGAGCCTGGATTTATGGATTTAGCCTCATCCTTGTCAGCTCAAGGGCGTTCATCTCCATTTTTTAAGCTCTCCAGTGGCAGTTCCCAATACCCCTTATTTGCTTTATGTCCCTTATTTCTGGCCCTTTCTCCACCTGGCAGGTCCTGTAAATCACCCCTGGAGAGGGTTTCTCTTCCCTGAGCACCCAGGGAGGCTGGAGCCCCGAGTCTGCAGTGGCTCTGGGTGAGGTCAGTGTGCCTGTATTTGTTCCTGCTTCAAAGCTGTCCTTCCATGCTTGTTTTCAGCCAGCTGAAGCTTAAGGAATTGGTTTTGAACAGTGGCTTGGAGCCTCCCTGCTTGAGGGAACTTCACTGTACCCTTGAAGAACTACCTAATGTAGTGAGATACACTTGTCTGGTTACCTAAGTGGTTCTTTCTTGTGTTTCCAGAGAGGAATTGCTGACTCCTATCAGTGTGTGTGATGTGAAATCCTGTTTCCTGAAAGCTACATCCCTCTGCACGTGCCAGAACTCCACCAGAGCAGAGGAGGGTGTAAAAAGGCCCCTCATTTGATGCCTTTCCTACAGAGTTGATAAAAAACCCCCTCCTTGCCCCAGGGCTTCCTCTGTGACATCTGCACCATCCCATTCTACACACAAATCAAACCCAGCTGTCCTTGCTTATTTAAAGCCCCTCAGAGCAGCAGCATCTGGATATTTACTCCATCCAGGCTTTAGTTCCAGGTAGGCAATGGCAGGTCCTGCAATAATGAGGGTTTTCACTTTTTCTTTTCTGTGCCTGGATGTGTATCCCTCTCTTCTGCTCCTTCCTGAAAGATGAAGAGCAGAACTTCAGTATTCTAAAGGTGGGGGTTTTTTTTGTACCCAACAAGCTCCCTGCAGGGTCAGGTATTTGGATTCACCAGCTTCTGTGCAGGGGAATTGTCTCCTGGGGTGAGGATCTTGAGGATGCTGCAGCAAGGCAGTGAGTTGTTCTGTCTGTGCAAAACTTTCCATCGAGACCCTGGGGCTTTCCCTTTTGTTCAGGATGCTTTGAACCTGGTTGTTCACGATATGAATGAGGCTCTGTGTACTGTATATATATATTTATATATATATATATGTCTTTGTGGTGGGAGACATGCCCTGTGTGCTCATAATAAAGGTGGTTTTCCTGTGTGAAGTGTTTGCATGCACAGGGACCTTCCTCAGACAGTGGTGAGAGAGGCAGAACGAGGAGATTAATTGAAACATTCCCTTGCATGTTCCTGGAGAACTGAAATTGGGAAGCAGCTCTAACTCTGCAGCACATTCAGCTCACGCCTCCTGTCGAACTCCAATGCAAAATTCAGCAGGCATCAGGCTGCAGAAAGCTGCTGAGCCGTGCTGGGAAGTGCTGGGCTTTTGTCCCGTGCTGAGAGGTGAGGCACAGGCAGACCTGGAAAAAAAGGTCTGAAAATGAGGTGTCATCTGGGCAGGGCCAGAGTCCCTGCAGCCACCACTGTGTGTGTGCTTCTCTATCCATCCACGGGTGCATTTCTCAAGCTCTGCTGCCTCAACAGCAGCGTTTTTCCCCCCCGTGGGGTTTTGATCTTTTGTGATGCCCTTGGGGCACAGGTGAGAAGGCACTGCCTGGCTCAGGGATGCTCCAGAATCCTGGCTGTAGCCCATGGCAGTGCACTCCCCTGCCCTTGAAAGCAAGGGGAGATAAAGAGATAGCCTGTGCCTGGCCAACAGAACGAGTGGTTTCATTAAAGTGTGTGAAAAGCCTTGCTGTTTTTCAGCAGTGATTAAATGAAAATACATATACACGCCAGAGACTTGATGTCAGCCCTGTGGGCAACACAGGCTGAGATGAGAGGCTGAAGAAATAAAAAGTTGTCACTGACTTTATGAATTCGCTGTGCCCTTAGGTTTGAGGGTTTTCCTTGATGACAGTTTTTTTAATATAGTGTATTGAAATCAGTTTGAAGCCAAGAATTCAGGCAGGGGCTGGCAAAGGAGGGGATTCCTTTTAGTCAGGTGTAAAGAGAAAACTTGGGGGAAAGTGAAGAGGACTTGTGGGTTCTCCTGCTTTCTGATGTTGGGAATACCTCATCACACTGTCCAAAACATCTGGGGATGTGGATTAGCCTGGATTTTTGGCCCCTGGGGGGTCAGGAAGGCTGCTGGGATTAGAGGTTTTTCATTACATTGGATTTGTGTCCTTCCAGCTGGGGCTGCTGCAGCCTCACCCCCTTTGCTGCCCCTCTGCATGAGAATCTGAGATGTTCAACAAGTGCCTGCTGAAAGATTTGTCTCAAAAGTGTTCACTGGCACCTCAGCCAGCTGAGAATAGAGGTCACTGCTCAGGTGTCCAGCTCTCCTCACCACTGCTACTTACTGGAGCTTTTTAGGCCAGCACAAACTTCTTTTTTCTTTTTCCCTGCCTCTCTCCCTGTTTTATAGCTCACCTTTAAATTCTCCTTAGAGAACAGAACAGGCACAGAGGGCGAGAAACATCCTTGGTGTCAAAAATAGCTGCCTGAGAAATTCTCCCCGCTGCTGCTTTAAGCTAAATTATGATCATAAGTTGCTGTCCTGGAATTTTTTTATCCAAGGCAGTGTCCTTCCCTCCACAGCATCTCCCAACCCTCTCTGGCTCCAGGGCCCAATCCCTTCCTCTCATGTCAGACATCACAGGCAGGCAGTGCCAGGGCTGCAGAGTGCAGGGCTGGCAGATCAAACACCCCTTAATGAATGTGAAACCAGTGGCTTCATTAGCCACAGCCTTATTATATGTCTTTTAAAAAGCTGCCTTGCAGCAGTGGGGGGAGGAAGGAGTGAGGGGTCACTGCTGCTGGAGGAAAGGCTTAAATCAACATCTGTGGGCACCTGAACCAGGAAGAAGAGAGTGCAGGAGAGGAACCAGAGCTCCACTCTGTGAATAATTAAATCACTGAGCAAGGGAGAGCCTTGGAGTGCAAGGGAGAAGCGAGGGTAGAGGAGGGGAGGTGGGAAAGGGACCAGAGCCTTTCTGGCTCAGAAGAGGGACCCAAGTGCCAGATTTCGTGCTGGAGTGTGTTGTGGCTGCTGCTGCTCTGAGGGAAATGCAAATTTAATGGACTGGTGCAAGCTGTGACCACTGGATTATTTGTCACCCTTCCCTTAGCTGGTGCTGGAGGCTGGCTCAGCCTGCCAGCCCTTCCTGGGAGCTCTCCTTTTGAATCCTAATAAAAGTCCTGTGGCTTTCTACAGACTTCCACTTTCTTCTTTACATAAAGAGGACTTATCTCTGTCCACAATGTTCCAGACAGATGAGATCTAACACGGAATGGGAGGCCTGTATGGTCCCATGGCGTCTGGAAATCACTCTGACAAACTTCAGATGCCCAAAGGCAAGAGGGTTTGAAGTGTGGATGGACTTGCACAGACAGGAAAAGAAACTCTTTGAGCCTCTGATATTCAGGGAAGGAAAGGGAACTTTTGGGCTCAGGCACTGGCAAAGCCACATGATCTTCTCAAAGGCAGGATTGCCTGAGTGAGAACCCTGTGGGGAGAAGGATTTGTGCCACAGGAAAAAAAAGTGTTGTTCTGGAGCAACCCAGGAATTTTCTTATGGAAATCTGAAAACTAATGGTAAAGGGGGTCTGCCAGTGTTCAGGTTCTAATCAAGACTAGTTAAAGGCTTAGAGGGTGGGGATGGCAGGGTTATTGGTAAACAAATAAATCTTGAAATCCTAATGTTCAGCATTAGTGGAGAGGGTTGAGCAGGGCAGAAATCTGTAGGAACCTTTCTAGGGAACACGCTGTAAATGCACAGAAGTCCTTCATGTGCAAAAGTACAAGCAAAGGGTTTCAGTGCTGTCAGAAGGAACCTTGTTTGGATTATCTAAAAAGGCCAGATATTTTCTGATGGGAGGATGAGACCTTTTTCTCCCCGTAGTGCAGGAATACTGGCAATAAAGATTCTTCAGCTGCTCTTATATTGTCTTTCTGGGACCATGTTATTTGACTCATTTTCTAGATTCTGTTTATTTTTCTTGATGAATCGGAAATTCCATTTCCCATTGATTTCTGTTGGTTATTGAAACATTACCCACAGACTGACACCAAAAAAAAAAAAAGTGAGCTCACCAAAGTAATTTGAATTGCTCACACCTATTTTTCGGTCTTGTTTCCCAGTCAATGTGAGTTAGATGTTATTTGGCAGTTTAGAGCTGAAAGGACCACGCTACATCCTCCCAGACCTGTAAACTATCAAATTCCCTTCCTCGAAGCGTGTTCAGCTCAATTTGCCTCCACTTTTACATCTCTGATTTCTCTGTAGCCCTTGATCAATATGTTTTCCTCTGCCCTCCCCCCCCCTCCAAAATAAATCGGCCTCCAATTAAGTTCTCACTTGGAGAACATCCAGAGAAAACTGCTCCACTTCCTCTTTGACTTGTCAGGGGAAGAGGAGATGAAGATTTCTTTTTTAAAAAGCCCCATGCAAATGTTCAGCTCTCGCTGCTGTTCAATAAAGTTGATCATTTTGCTCGGGAAGTATCAGTGCAATTTTCCACGCCACTAACTTAAAGATTGTATCTGGCTAAATGCACCCAATTCCTTTCTCTCTCATTTGTGCTGGGAACAAACAAAAGGAAAGGAAAAACGTCTCCTTGACAAACATTATTGCATTTTACATAAAATCCCTGAAAGTCTGTCCAAAATAGACCCGCCACCACTGCATTTTTGCAAGTCCCTATTCCATCTGTGTCTCGCTGAATGCAGAACTAGGGAATGTCTTTCCACCCCATTACATTTCCCAGTGAAATATGTGAGAATTGCCTCTGATGTTCGTAGGAAGCCATCAGGACATAAAACACAGAAAATGAAATATTAACTTTCCCATCCAACCCAGTAATGGCTGTTATGTTTTGTATTATAACACATTAAGGTGAGGCTCCTGAAAAAGAAATAAATAAATAAAAATCCCAGGCTCCCATCTAGGCAATATTATACAGAAATGACACGCTGATGGTAGATGATAAAATTGGAAAGTTGGGGGGGGAAAAATATAATATATTCACAGTTTAGATGACAGTGAATATAAAGACAGACTGAGCCTAAGTGGAAGTTGCAAAATATCCCTGAGAAGCCTTATTCCCTCCAGATTGATACCAGATCCACTGGTAAGTATGTATTTGTACCAGAAGAAAAGCAAAACCTTATGGATCCAGGAAGTAAAAACATCTCTATTGCCATTTAGTTCACTGAGTTTGCAGAAAGGCTCAATATTTGTCATTTTTCTCTCTGTGTTGACCTTGAGCCGGTCCCTGGCTCAGCAGGGTGGGTGAGCAAACACTCCTGGGGCTGTTCCCCACATGGATGACCAGGACAGGGTTGGTTTTCCTTCACTTTTGTGAAAAACTTTGCCTTTTGGGTGTGTTTTACCCCTTGCTCTGTTGTGGTGGGAGCTGAGCTGGAACTTGCAGGCAATAAAAGCATCTTGAGAGGCCAGGAATTCAGGCTCGGGGCAGGAGGGGTAAATAATGCTTTCCTTCACTGCTTTTCCTTCACTATCTCTTCACTTTTTGTACTAAAGGAGGAAAGATAATTGGGAAATAACCATCCAGTCCTTTTCCTGCTCTGCTTCTCCAAAAGCTAAATATACCTTCCCCACAATGCTGCTCATTTCAATGTGCTTCAGTGAAAAGGATAAATGCAGGCTCATTATCACTAATTGCCTCATTTTTGTAGCCCAGTCTTGGGTTATTTGTTTGGCTACCAAGGAGCTGGTTCTGTGTTTGGGGTTCTTTGCTATTACAGCAATTTCCTTGGTGGAAGCTTCTCCTCCATCTCCTCTCTGCGAAACACAAGGTTTTGAGGGCGGATTTGCAAAGTTATCAGACTCCAACAGGAGTTTTATGCCTTGAAGTAAATGGATCTTGCTGTAGGTCTGCCAATTAAACAGTCTGGAGGCTTCAAGGGCCAGGGAGGAAAAGAGGTGATGAAAAAACAATGCAGCTGATGATGTTGAGGTTTCAAAACGACCTTCAGCTGGTTAATTGGGGCACCAGGTGTTCTGAGGCAGCTGAATGAAAAATTCTGTACAAATGGAAGGCAGTTGGTAACATCAGAGGGCATTTTTTCCCCCCCTTGTTTTCTAGGATTGAAGCACAGCCCCAGTGAGGAGTTAAACTGGGGCTGGGTGTTTCAATGCAAGTGTTTTTAGAAGGGATTTCTCTTCATGAATGCACCAGACCAGCATATTTTTCCTGTTTTAGTTGCTATATAGTAAGTTCATCCCTGGAAAGGTTGCATTTCACACACCCCCAGGTGACAGAAGACACAATATCCTACATTTTCCTTTCAGAAGGGAAGATTTTCCTGCAGATTTCAGCGAGATGCTTGGAATGCCCCTTCCACGAGACTCATCTCCTGGTGTGAGCCTCGGGATTTGCTGCTCTGCAGGATTTACAGACCCTGTGTGGGGCTTGTGGAAAACCCCTGTCCCAGAACCATGACTGTCCTGGGACTCAAAGTGCATCCAAATCTTAGTGTAGGTGAAGTAAGAAGTGGGGGAAACACCTTCTAGCTCATTTATTCTGTATTTATGAGTTCAGGCTGGGTGACAGCAGCCTCTCTGGAGTTATTCCCTTCCCCTCTGGTCTTGCTGCTGGAGGAAGGGATGAACACACTGGTAATTACAGGGAGTCTCCTCAATAATCCCAGCCTGCACATCCTGGAAGGGAAAGGATCTTAGAGCTGTTGCTACACCAGCAGTAATAGAACAGCTGGATTGTCCCAGGCACCTTTGGAATCCCAATCCCTGCAGGGACCATCGTCACTGATGTTCTGGTTGAAGTGTGGACAGTCAAATTCAGGGGTGGCTCTTTTCCTGGCTGCAACCCTCCTGTTTTCCTCCTCCTGGATACTTCAATTATCCCTTCCTCAACAGCCTAATCTTCCTCTGTGCCAGATGGGCACCAAAAAAACTGCTCTCCCCCTCCACCTCATGGCTGGGTGGGGGCTGTGGTGGGCTCAGCTGCCCACCCAACTCCCCTGGGAGAGGGCTGTGCCATCCAAGGGCTGGCTCCCTGATGGATGCCACTGGAGCAGCTCAGGGAGCGCTGGGATGGTCTCTGCCCTCACCTCAGACTGACTTTGCAGGTCACTATTGACTCTGAGGGTGAGGGATGAGGATTTCTTGGGCGAGAACAGACAGTCCATCTCGGGAAAGCTCAGCCTAATGAAGACAGCCCTGGCTGAGTCTGTGACCTCTCTCCCTCTCAGAGCAGCTTTCTGCAGTGCCCAGCCAGATGCTGAGAAATTAGTCTGCTAAAAGCAGCCATGAAGATGCTGTTTAAACTAAAAGCATCATCCATAATTCCATTTGAGGCCTTTCCAGGGCACGCTTTGTTTGCAGCACGCTATGAAATTAATTTTTATTTGCAGGCTTGGGATGGGAGGTGGAAGGGGAGGGGGGGAGCAATAAAAAGCAAATAGAGAAAAGTGCAGACAGAAGCTGCATTACAAATCTTGGTAAAAGGCAGTGCAGGGTCTGCCAGACTGGACAGTGACTAAAATCCTGTGGGCAGAGTCCCACCCACTGATGGCTCTGGGGAATAGTATGTTTAGGAAGAAAGCAATCCGTTCTAATGAATAGGAAATTTGTTTTTCAGGCATTTTACGTGCTATTAAGGACACATAAGCCAGAGGAGGAGATAACTATCCCTATTAATGATGATTAATCCACTCGTGCCAGCAGCTGTATCCTTAGCTGCCTGCTTAAACCAGACACTGACTGTGCCCTTCCACACTCACAATTCAACACAATTACTATTTATCACTGTTAGTTTGTTGCTCTTCGTTTTGACAAATCCCATCAATACTTTTTTTTTTTTCATTGCTCCACCAGTGTTTCTCTGCAGTTTCTTGCTCGGGTGGAGTGCCTTGTCTGCACTGGGATCCTTGGGGCACCCCCTTACCCTGTTGTGGTGGGATCTGAGCTGGAACCTGCAGACAATAAAAGCATCTTGAGAGACCAGGAATCCAGGCTCGGGGCAGGAGGGGTAAATAATGCTTTCCTTCACTGCTTTTCCTTCACTATCTGCTCACTTTTTGCACCAAAGGACTCCTTTCATTACTCAGGAGGAAAGATAATTGGGAAATAATCATCCAGTCCTTTTCCTGCTCTGCTTCTCCAAAGGCTAAAAATACACCTTCACCACAAAGTCCCCAATAAAAGTCCATCCCAGAGAAGCCACTGTGCCCTGTGTGACCTGATTTGGCCTCCCAGAGCTGCTGAAAATCTATTTGCACTGACTTCAGAGGACAGAGTCATCATTTTGGTTGGAAAGGATCTTTAACCCTGAGCCCAACCATAACTAACACTGCCAAGGCCACCACCAGCCCACGTCCCCAAGTGCCACATCCCCTCATCTCTTAGACCCCTGCAGGGATGGGGGCTCCACCCCTGCCCTGGGCAGCCTGTTCAGCCTCTTCCAATGCTTGACAACCCTCCTGGTGACAAAAAAACGTTCCAAACATCCAGTGTAAACCTCCCCTGAGGCGTTTTTTGGCAGCAGCAGAAGGGATCCAGAGCAGGCAGCTCCAGTTCCCAGCCCAGAGTCCTTGCAACAGCAAGGGATCATTGCTTTGGGAAAGCAATGACACATTATCAGCTCAGAATTTCCAGCAGCCTTGAGTTTGTCTTCGCTCCTTCTCTCCCGTTCCTCGTAATTCTTTCCCGTGGAATTTATCGATTCCATTTGTGCCCGAGTGTTTGTTCCCTTAAATATTTTTTATATAATGCGGGTTGTACACGTTCCTAATGGCTCTTGCAATCCTCCCCTGGCAGTGGCACCAATAAAGTAATTTGGTTTAAATTGAATTGAACTCGGTGAAACAGAGAATGGAAATCAAGAAAGGGAACAGAGAAGTGTGGGATTCTATTGGAGAAAAACCAAGGAGAGAGTACAAACCAGGGAGGGATTTATTTTCTTCTGAAGCAGAGAAAGGGTGGGAAAAAAAAGAAAAAAAAAATAAAGAGGCAAGAGGAGGTGACAAAAATCTACAAGTGGGGAAATATTAGTGGTGATCAGCTACTGAGGCTCCAGCGTGCTGGGATCAATGTTTAGTGCCAAAGTCAGGGGCAGTTTCCCTTTGAATTTCACCATAAAAGGGTGGAATTTCCCAGCTCACCTGTATGGACATGGAGCACCAGCTGGCTGATTTTTCAGCCTTTGAGAGGAGGGGAGAAGGGGACATGGTGGCAAGTGAAAATCTTCTCAATGTCCTGAGTAAACAGTGAAATGACAGCACCTTCTGTGTCCAGGTGTTGAGTGTCCCCAGGTATTCAGGAATCCTTTCCTGACCTGCTGAAGATGAAGCTTTTAATATGTAATGTACTTTCTCCAGGGCCATGTGGGAGGTGCATGAGGTCTGTGGGATCACAGAAGTGATTCCAAGCCAAAGGAAACTGTTCCCACTGCTTATCCAAAAGGTCCCTCTCACACAGTAGGATCCACCTCAGCCAGGCCAAGGGTGCTTTAGAACACTCTGTGCATCTTATTTGCTTTCATTGTCTGCTCATTTTAAAGTTTTTTTAATATATTTTTAGGGAGGTTTTATTGTAGCTTTGATCTGATTTTTCTGTCTAATTGACAGGGATTCAATTATCCCTCTGAATGTGACTGTCACACACTCAGCAACACAAGTTGTCAGGTGTCTCTCTGGGGGGCTGGGGAGTGGAGGGGAACAAATGTCACCTTTCTATTCTCCCCTTCCCCCTTTCCCTTTGGGTTGTTTCCACTCTAGGGTTTGTTTTATTGTAGGTGCCATTCAGGAACAGCAAAATAAACCAAGGAAACCTCAGGCAACGAGAGAGCAGGAAAGGATGGGGCTTATTTTAAAGGGCTCCCTGTAATTGTTGCCCATCAGAGCTGCACCCTGAGCCCTCAGACTGGGGCCATTTCGCTCTCTTTTGGGTCTTTTCTGTGAGATCACTGCTAGTGACACCGTCTTTGAGGCCTTTGAGATCTTTCCAGTGCATCAGGGGCACCTAAACCAGCCAGGAGCTGTTTGTTTCTCAGCCACAGTTAATGTGCAGCTTGTTTTTGGGGACATATAATGGCCAAAAAGCATCCTTCATCCAGCCCCTCCTGCTCCAGTGCACCTTGAAGCCTGTTCCTGCCTGCTTTTTGGAGTGGGGGGTCCTGCAGAGCAGTGTCTTTATCCCCACGGGCATCTGGGGAGGGAAGGAAGATGAGCCCCAGGCTCAGCCAGCCCGGGAATTGCCGCTGTTCCCTCCATCCGCTCCCTGGAGGGCGGCGGGCACAGCTGATGGCATCTTGATATTTAAAACCAGGCAGGAGCTGAAGCAGCTCAATTTTTACTGGGTCCCTGACATTTCAGAGAGCTGTTATGGGATAAATGCTCAGGCAAGGAGCTGATGAGGGCTGAGTACCCCCAGCTATGCAAAGATCACTGCCCGAGCTCGCAGGTCTGAGAGGAGTCTGTCTGAGCTGCTTGGCTTAGCAGGGCAGAGCTGGTGACCTCCTTGGGCTGGGGACCAGCTGTCCCCAGGAAATCCTCCCTTCCTTGCCCTGCAGGAGTGGGAATGCAGATGTTTTGCTGGCTGCTGCTTCCACATAAACCCGGAGCAGCTCCCCCGAGGCAGCAGCAGCTCACCGAGGGCTCTTCCTGAACGATGTTGAAGAGGCTGTTTTAGGAGCTGAGTCTTTAAAAAGGAGAGAAGACAAAAGGATGAGCACCGAAATCTGTGCAAGGGCCTTGGCTTCAGTGCTCTCAGTGTTTCCATATGCCTTGTAATTAAATTGTAAGTAAAAGTGAGGAGCCAACCGCTCCTCTAATGGCAGCGAAAGGAGGCAATCACGGAACTTCCATCTGTCTGCAGATACAGTTTATGGGGGAAATACATTAACAACCTGGAGCTGTGTGCCAGGCCCAATTAGACTAAACAGGATCAAAGGGCACCCTGGGTAATAAATATCCTTGCAGAATCAAGCTGGGGGCTTCCTCTTCAGTGCTGGAAGAGATAATAATCACCAACGAGCCAGAATTCCAGCAAGCAGAGAAAGCTCAGCTTGGGAAGGGGGTGACTTTGTGTTAGAGGGTAAGAAAAGGTGTCTCCTTTCCCCAGGATTGCAAGCAGGCTGGTGTTATTATCTAGCTTGCTTTTTGTATTCCACTGGAGTTTGGGAAAGGACTACAGAGCCCCTGTATTGATTGTGGGGCTGTAACGGGAGAGAGGTGGCCGAGGTAATTGGGGAAGTGTTTAAAATGGACACCAGGTAATTGCAAGCTAATACAAACCCCCAGTTCAGGCCCAGAACCACCTCTCTTCTAATGAGCCATAAGGTGGAAGGAGATTGACTCTGACTTGCTTTGCTACTCCCAGAGAATTGCTTTGCTCCACTGTTTTTCGGAGCCTCTGTGTGGGCACACACTTTTATTAGTGCACTCAGAAAATGTTACAGCATCAGCAGCAAAGCCTTTGTGACACATTGCCTATAGAAACACAGCACCAACTGTGTCTGGTCATGGCATTGTAAAAAAAAAAAAAAAAAAAAAACCTGAATTAAGTACTCTTTTACTTGAACAGCAAATAGAGAATCAAAATATTTTACTATCAAGGCTTGCTTTCCATCAAATTTTCTCCTGCTCTTGCAAAATGATACAGCAACAAAAACCACCTAAAGGAAAGGAGTATTTTGTGCAGATGAGCCTGTTTTGCTGTTTGAATGTGGCTTCAACGATCCAGTTACTCAGACAATGTTGTTTTGCTGCTGTAATAGTTACCAAGGGAAGCACTTTGCTGTGATATTTCACTACCTATTCCGCTCTTGTTCTTCCCTAGGACTGAATTTTTGGAAGAGCTCAGTGACTATGAAGGCAGCTGATCAAATGAGCCTTTTCTCAGCAGCTTTTTCTCTTGAGAGCAGGGTGAGACTTTTCCAAGGCTGACCAGGTGATGACAGAGGGGCACAACCTGTCTTGCCCCAAAAATTCATATGGCAGCAAAGCTCTTGTAGTGGGGAATCCCTGTGTTCATCAAGCTGCTTTTAAAGTCTGAATTCCTCCAAGCAGAGCCTAAAAAAGTGCTGTGATATGGAAACAAAGAGCAGAAGAGTTTAAGCTGTGTGCAAAGTTGTGCTTTCAGTACAGTAGCCAAAACTGAAGCACCTAAAAATGTCTTAGGTGCCAATAAATTATATTAGCACCTAAATACTCAACATGTGAAGTATTTCAGACAAGCCTGACGTGATCCCAGCTCTGCCCTCTGCACAATTGCTGCATCACTCAGCCTGGCTGAAGAGCCACAAGACGTAGTGGCAGTGCCAGCATGGAAAAACAAAGCCAGTAAAGCCAAGGCCAGGCTGTGCAGTCTGGAAATGAGCACCAAACAGCTCCTCCTCACTCTGCTTTGCTGCAGCACCTTCCCCCTCTGCCCATCTGCCATTTGGCTGGGGCTGATCTTTGCTGCGTTAGCAAAGCCCTGGGAGAGCCACCCCCAGCCCTGATTCAGTGCTCTGGGAGGTGACCACAAACGCTGATGGATCCAAAAATCCTGCTAAAGGGCGAGTGAAAGTGCCTGGGAGTGCACTGGGCAGCTCATTTCACTGACTCACCACGCTGCTGTCTGACAGGCTGTTGCCTAAACCTCCCATTTTTGCCCTTTTTTCAGCCATTGCTCTATTTATTTGCACAGTGCCTCTTTTTACATCCTGCTCAGTGCAAATAATTACACCCAGAGTAACGCTGAGAACACTTAAAATGTATACAGTTTATACCCCTACGAAAATATTTACCTGGTGTTGCTGCTTCTCTGTAAATATTATTGTGCTTCTTGCTTTTTCCCATTGCTGTCATCGCTGTGTTGGAGCTCTGCCTGTCAAGTGGGATCCCATTTGCATAGTCATTTGCTAATTGACAGATTTTTAAGCTGCTGAGGAACAAGGAAATAACATATTTCTCCCCGTGCCACCAGCAGCACGCTCTTATTTTCTTACCAACAGTTCAAAGCACTCTTTTTTAGTTTTTAAAAAAAAATAAAAGGCAGCAATTCGTTTCCTTGGAGGTAACGTTGCAGGTTGTCCCAAAATTCTTTTATTTTCCAAGGAGAATGTGGATTTCTCTGTCAGAAAACCTTTGCCTTCCCCTTGGCACATCCCATGTTTACAGGGGCACAGAGGTTACTCGGGCAGGGGAAGGGTTGGGGTTCAAATATCCTCCAGCTCCACATGGAAAATAAAAATATGGCTCAAAACCTGCTCTGGGTGTTCTTTTGTAGTGCTTCCCCCCAAAAAATATACCCCAAAATACGCAGTATTTCTCTTCCTCTGTCTGCCAGATGTTTATGATCATTCAGGAATTGATTTGGGGAAGGCAAAATAAATCAGCAGCACACACTGACAGTTTATCTAACAGCTGTAAATCTTAATCACCTCCATATTTTGGTATCCTTGTGGGGGGTTTTCCTCTTTATTTAATTGGAGTTTCCTTTTCAGCAGAAGCAGTGAGACAAGGTACCCTGGCTCTCAGGGTATTCCTGCTTTATGACAAGGGAAAACTTACTAAAAGGAATGTAATTATGAGAAGGCAGGAAGAATCTAAAAAAAAACAACCACCCACTCCCAAAATCCCAGCATCATTCAAATGATGGCCCAGGGCAGAATTTCTAGAGAAGATCAAAACCAAACTCAACTTGGTCAAATGTTTTTCCTCCTCATGATTATGTAATTTTGCTGAATGATGAATAATCTCAAAAATACTGCAACTACACCTGCATTTTTTTGTATTTTTGCATAAGGGTCTGAGCTCTAATTCTTTTAGGAAGTGTTTTGTCCCTGTTTTAGCCAGACTAGAGTTTTCTTTTTGATTTTTTGGTGGGTTTCTTTGGTTTTTGTTTTTGTTTGTTTGTTTTGTTTGTTTTTTGGTTTTTTGGGTTTTTTTACTCTGTGTGATCCTTGCCCCAGCTGTGGAGGCAGGTAGATGGTCAGGACTCTGGATTTCCTCCCAGGATCTCCAGACTGAAGCACTTTGGGTGCCTTTTGTCTCTTTTTTTTTTTTTGGGGGGGAAGAGTTTGGAAATACCAGATTTCATTCCTCTACACATAATTAGACCTGCTATAAGGAGGAGGGGAGAGGCTGAGTATTTTCCACTGTTGTAAAAATACAATTTGTGTTGAACAATTCCTGAGCTTTGCCAAGTTGGATTAATGGTTTTCAGCAGAAAGGTAAACATTTTGCTCCAGATCAGACGACACAATTGCATAGAGAGGGGTTAAAACATAAAATAGAATCCCAGAGTGGTTTGGGCTGGAAGGGACCATCTCATTCCCACAAGGGACACCTTCCACTGCCCCAGGTTGCTCCAGCCTGGCCTTGAACACTTCCAGGGATGGGGCAGCCACAGCTTCTCTGGGCATCATGAGGATGAGGGGACTTATTTCCATGAGAAACAATGATATATTCATTTTCCATAGGCGTGAAAAAACCCCACTTTTAAGTGCTTCAGCTTTGACTACTGTGCTAAAAAAAAAAAAGACTTTGCTCAGAGCTCAAACTCTAGCGCTGTTTGCTTCTTTATAATAACCTATTTTAGGTTCCTGTTTGGAGGAATCCAGGCTTTAGAGCAGCTGGGAGGTGAGCAGCAATCCTTGCAGTGGCAGTCCTGGGGATCAGGATGGCAGATGAGTTCCTGGCTCCCCTTGGGAAGTTCTTATTGTTCACCTCCACGGCGTTCTTTGCCAGCCTGCCTCCAAAGGATGTGCAGTGCTGATGCTCCTGCTTCCCCTGCTGGCTGGGAGTGTGAAGCCCCAGCCTGGCAACCAGCTGGAAACTTGGAAAATCCCACAGGGCAAATCCTTTCCTCCTCCTGTGCTGCTCTGGTGAAGCAGCAGGTCCCGACCCCTTTTTACCCTCCCTTTTTTGCCATCTATTTTTGGAGAGCAAATCCTTGCCCATCACTTCCCTGAGGGGGTTTTAGATCTTTGCCAGGGGGCTGTCGTGGCCACTGCATAATAGTGATGATGCCATGGGGGAGCAGGACTTGCAGGGGGGGAGGTACTGGGGGAGCAAACAGGGAATTAGAGCTGGAAAACTGCCTCTCTGGAGGCAGATCCCAGCAGATCAGTGTTGCTTGGCAGCTCTGTCACTGAGCCCCAGCCACTGGGGTGCTATTTATGAAGCCTGAGCTGAGCTTAGGCTGCTCAGTGAATTGCTGAGCCAGGGATTCCTGACAGGCACGCAGCAAAAGGCAAATTAGCAGTGGATAAAGTGAATTAAACGCCATAAAAGAAGTGTCCAGCCGGATTAGTCACCTATCACAGCACAGCTTTTCGGTGTGGGGAATACCCTGGGTGGGGAGATGGTACAGAGGGGCAGGAGGCAGGCCCTGGGTTGGGGAGGAGAGCTCTTAGGGATGTCTGTAGTGTTGGTGCTGAAGAAATTTGGCCCAGTGACAGCCCAGAGATGTGGGCACCAGGCTCAGCTGTTCAGCCTCTTGACTTGGGAAGGTAAAATTGTCTTAGTGGGAAGAAATGAGAATGATTTCGAGGTGAAACTGAGGAATGCTCCCCATGCTGATGGTGGCTGGCTGGATGATGCTTCTCCATAAAATCAGAGAAGCAGTGAGGAAGTACCTGTGGCTGTTCAGAAAGCTCAGAGGGGCTGCAAGTTTGGAGTGGCTGCAGGATGGAGCCTTGACACATCCCTGGGCTGGGAAGAGCCCAACAAAGCCCCTCAGGTTGTTTCAGTGGCTGTTGGGAAGGGAATTGTTCTTCCCTCCTGCATAAGTGTGTGCTCTCAAACCACCTACCTGGAGCCTGTGGCTCTGTGCCTATCTTAGCTGAGATTTACAGCACAATATAAGTTTATTTTGGACAGCATCCTTCCCACAAACACTGCTGCTTTTAAACGCTTTTTGGAGGCAAATAAGAGGGAGGCAGTGCTGGGTACAAATTAGGGAGAGCAGTGGCTTGGAGATGTTGGGTAGTTCACACATTTCAGGCTGGCAAATGAAGGAGAGAGGAATTCTGAAGCAGTACATTGGGTTTTGAGGGTGAGGTTTTTTTAAAACGAGCTGCTGATGGGATGTGAGAGTGACTGGGGGTGAAGGTGGAAGGACCTTTAGGGTGGAAGACAATGCTCCTCTGATAGTGAGCAGTGAGCAAACTGGACTAGAAAATACCTGCAGGAGGTGTTTTCTCCCAGCTGTGTGTTTGGGGACACACTGCCTGGGCAGCAGGGATGTGGGGAGATGTGTGAGAGGCCGTGCTGGATTCACAGCAGAGCCCGTGGCATTGCCCCAGGGGGGAATCTGTCCTCCTGAGACTGCTCTGTGTGTCTGAGCCAGGCTCAGCCAGGCAGGGTACAAATGTAAAATAATGAGGTAGCAGCTGAGAGTGTCTGGAGCAAGCGGGGAGGAATGAAGATGGATGAGTGTAGCTAAGAGACAATTTGAAAAGGGATAAATACAGGCAACAAGTTATTCACCACAGCAATTTGTAAAGAGTGCTAAAAACCTTCAGACAGGATTGTTTCACATCACCCTTTTTTTTTTTTTTTTTTTTTTGTCTGCAGCCTGACAGGTCTCATGTAAATGGTGCTGATTGATGGCTGCAAAACCGGTCCCCTTAATCTGCTCCTCTGGTATTGATCAGCTGAACCCCCCTCACTCCTGGTGCTGCTGGGGGGTCAGAAGCAGCATCCCCAAAGGGCACTGAAAGCTGGGTCACCAAGTGGGAAGAACCCAATCCTGGGATCTTTCCAGTAGCAAGACTGGGAAAAAAATTATAAATAAATAAATATATATATAAATAAATATATAAAAATAAATATATATAAATATATATAAATAAATATGTATATATAAATAAATAAATATAAAAATATATATATAAATATATATATAGTTGTGGCTATAACCTCGACTGACCTTCCTGCATCCCATCCTGGGACTGACAGGAATGGCTGTAGCAGCTGGAAAAAAAAAAAAAAACACACAAATAAACCCAAAAAACACGTGTGCATAAAGATATAATTAAATTCAGCATTTATTTTCTTTCTCAAGGAAGGACAGGGAATCGCTGCAAGCAGCGAGAAGAGGCAGGAGCTTTGTGAAAGGAAGATACAGGGAAATTGAAATTGGTGTTTTATTGGAAGTGTTTGAGACAGGATGGACCAGATAGAAAGAGGTATTTCCACACTCCAGGGTTAAGAGAAAAACAGATAACTGGGGGATGGTGAAGAGAGAGGGGAAACAATCAAAGCAGACTCAGCTTGAGCCCTGTTTCTTTTCAAAACATGGCACTTAGAGGTGTTCCAAATGTGATAAGTCCTCACATTACACATGCAGCATCACAGGGATGTGGGTATTGGAAAAAAGAGTTGCTGTGAGTCAGCCTGGACCACTTTCCCTGAGTTTTGTGATCTGAACCTGACTCAAAATGGAACATTTCATACACTTGGTGTTTGTTCCAATCTTCAAACATCCTCTTCAAGCAGCATCAGGGCTTGGATTATAATTCATGTGATGTTTTGCTCTGTCCCAGCTGGGTTTTACTGCCTGTGCAAGGAAGGGCCAGGAGGTTTGTGGGGCCAGGGGAGTTATTCCTGGGAGATTCCTTGGAATGTGGCACAGCACGTAGAAGCTGCAGGTTCTGAAGGTCACTTTATTTCTCCCAGATAACTTAAATAGGCTTTTATACAGCATTTTGATTTAGGAGTGGGAGATTTTTAGTCCCCCTGCTGGGATCAGTCATGAATATTAAATTAAATAAAGACTGAGGGAGCAACAGCCCTCAAGTTCTCTCTCTGGTTCCTCTGGCTTTGGATGCTTCTGATGTTGTTACTCTCTGGAGGAAGCCTTTTAGAAACCATGGACTATCCTGGTGCTGTGAGCCTTGGAAAGACATCTGGGAAGGGAACAGTCCATGCTGGCCCTGCCCCTTCTGCAGCCATGGAATTACCAGCATGGACAAAAAGGATGGATGAGAAGCTGGGGGGAATATCCCTCTCATTAAGCAGACTTTGCACATTGTACTTGATGCTTCCTCCCCAGGAAGTTAAGATTGCAGACCTTGAGGTCTTTTTTTGGGATGAGAATTTCATGAGAATTGATCCACTTTCTCCAAACCAACTTTTGATTCCACTTCTTTGGCTGTTGCTCTTTGGAAGCAGCACAGAGAAGAGCAGACACAGGGGGGAGAAGTTCTCTGACTGGAAGAGAACACTGTGGGAATAAGAAATCCTGGAGCACTGTGGTCTGTGCTAGAGCAGACAAATTGACCTTGGGTTTAAATGGTTATTGTGGTGATTCCAGGGGGGAATATTGACTGCAAATGCATTACTGGCATAATTAAAATGTAGTGACTGCCTGGCTGTTGATTTTTGTTTTCCAGAGTGGCACAGATTTGCAGCAGAGTGGCAGGCACAGAGCTGAGGAGTGGGAGGAAGCTGTAGCTTCTCCTTGCCTTAGTCTTTACCACCACTATTAATTTTCATTACAGAGGAAATGAAATTCAGCCCAGGAGACCCGCTTTGATTCCCAAGGGGGGGAAGTGTCTTGCTTTTACGGCAGGAAAATGCACTTTAAAAGGCTTTTAGGTCCCCTTGCAAGACTGGTTTGCAGCTCCAGTCATAGCTTGTCAGGTTGGCAGGTAGCTGCTGCTTCCCCTGGGCAACCTTTTGTGTGCCTTTGGTCTCTTCCTCTGGTGTTCATCTCCATGCTTCAGGGCATCAGGCAGCTTCTAATTAATCAGGGTCAGGAAGGAAATTTCCCCAGGGAAAGGTTGTTTTCTCTCCACCTGCTGCAGGGCTTTCTGAGCCTTCCAGCAGAGCTGCTGGTGCTGGCTTTGGGCAGGGAGTGTGAGAAACCAAGCAGGGCTGGTGTCTAAACCAGCCTCAAAGCGTCAGGACTTGAGTGCTTCCCAATATCCCATGGACATTTGTGGCTTTCCCTGCTTCTTCTGGACTGACTACAAATGCATTTAGAGCCAGCTCTGATCATCTCTGAAACACTGGCTTTTGGGGGGAAACAACTTGCCAGGGAAGCTTTGGAGCAACTGCCCTGAAGTTCTGCGTTAGTGAAGTGAGAGATGATTTTTGAATCCAGCATTCTGGGGGAAGTTGGCCTCTCTTTTCCACCTCTGTCCAATCCACTGATTTCCCTCCTTTGCCTTATGGATTCCAGCAGCTCCAGCCAGCTGATGCTGGTGCTGTTGTCTTTGAGGGGGTCAAGCATTGCTTTTTCTGTTTGTTTTCTCATCCTCCTTGGCACAGAATCCTGGATGCATCAGAGCCTCCTGTTGGGATTGGGGTTTTTTATTGCCCTGGACAGACTCACATCGTGTTAGTGATGCAGCAGGAGTGAGGCTGCAGCAATTCAGGATGCAAAGGCAGGTGTACTCAGACTTTGTGAATAGCTGAGTGATTACCAGCAGAGAAGGGGCTGGACAGAGGTGTTGGAGGGGGTATGGGAGCCACAGGGTGAGGTGGATGAACAAGGGGAGAGCTGCTGCTAGAAAACATGGGGCACTTTTTAAACCCAGCAAAGGCAGTGCAAGCCAACAGCCCAAAAGGAGCAGATGCATCTGCCTTTTATCCCTGAGTGAAGAAAACTTTCCCCCCCTCTCACTGGGGTGCTTTGCCAGTTCACAGAATCCCCAAAATTGGAAGGAAACTTAAAGCTCATCTCACTCCACGCCCTGCCATGGGCAGGGACACCTTCCACCAGCCCAGGTTGCTCCAAAACCCACCCAACCTGGCCTTGGACACCTCCAGGGATGTGCTGTCCACAACCAGTCCTTGTCCAGGTGTAAACCAGGCTGTGGATCATTCCCTGAGTCCTGGTAAAGGAAGGGCCACTGAGGATTTTCTTGTAAGAGCTCCCCTGGCCCAGGTTTGACTGACAGCTCCAGTGAGATGAAATCTCCTCTCCCTCATATTAAACTTAACCTTTATGGGTTTCACTTTAAACAGCTGTGGAATTACACTGCCTGTCCTTTAATCAGAGGAGGTTTTTAAGGTAACTTTTTTTTTTGTTTAATGCTTCAGTCCACTCAGATTTACTGGGGAGGGCAAGGGATGGGGGGAAGAGCCCAATTTCAGCTCTGCAGAGACAGTTGGTGAGGCAGCACTCAGTGACAACAGCAGAGAGCTTGGCAGCATCCTGATGGATATCTGCATTAATCTGGGCTAGGAGAACACTGGAACATCCTTTCTGGGATTTTCTATCTGGCCTGGGAAAGGAATTGTCCATTTCTTCCCTGCTTGGCTCCAGGGAATCTGCATTTTTCCCTGCTAGTGAGGGGAGTCTAAGATAATCAGCTTGCTGCTCCAGGCACATGAAATGCCTCAGGGAAGTAAAGCAGGACTGACACAGGGCAGTATAGAATAAAAGGGAATAGCTGTAACTTCTGTCCTTCCTGTTTGGGTCCAAATATTCACATTTCTCCCTTCAGAGTCGTCTCTTGTGCCCCAGTGCGTGAAGCTGCCCCAGGACAACTCTGGCACATCATCAGCTGCACCACATAGAAACACACAAGAACTGGACAAATCCTCCCCCAGTTTTACAACCTCAGGAAGAAAAGACAAAAGCCACGAGCATCAGTCCCCTCTGAGTATCATTGGAATGTCCCCACTTCCTGCATTGGAGCCTGTTATCTTTAATTAACACTCCTACATTCCCTTTCTCTGGTTTCCAGACTTGTTAATATTTCTTGGATCTCATTAAATGTTTTTATTTTTTTTTCCCCCTCAGCAAATTCACATTTGCTTTCCAAGTCAGACTTTTTAACAAATAATGAGTCTAATTTATTCTTGTAAAAAAAGGGCTGACCTTCTAAGCTTTATATTGCAATTTAAAGTAAAAAAAAAAAAATAAAAAAATGGGGGAAGGGATGCTGTAAAGCAACTCCAGAAGTAGCTGTAAGAACTGAAGCACGAGGAACTCATCTACCTCATCAATCCTTGGATTTTTGCATAAATTGGCTGATTCTGGCCCCTCTGGGGTGGGAACAAACTGTGTCCCTGCACCACCAGCCCCACTGTGAGTCAGCAGCATCTGCCACTGCATCCTCAGCTGGCCAAATTCCCCACTCTGCCTTCTGAGGACAAGGATTAGGCACAGGAATAAGGGATGTATTATTAGGGACTTAAAACTTTAAATACCTCATCTATAAACGGCTGCAAGGTGAGGCAGAGGGAGGGAGCTGGGCAGTTCCAGGAGCTGTGTCCTGTCCTCAGCCAACCCTCAGGGCTGGGGAGGGGGCTCTGCTGGGTGGCTGCAAACACAGCAGCAGGAAAAACAGGGAGCTGAAGGAGAGGGGAGGGATTTTGCTGTGATTAACAGCTCAGGGAACGAATGGGCTCTCTGGGCTCAGTGGAAGGCTGACTGTCACTGCTGTGTGCCCTGGATCAGGAGGAAGGACCAGGAGGATGCCCCTTGGCACTGGAGGGGGGCACAGACCCCCTGGGATACCTGGCTGGGTGCTGGGCAAGCAGCTGGTGCCAAAGGGGGTGGCAGGAGCACCAGTGCCACCTCTGGTGACCTGGTGGGCTCAGGATTGGCTCAGCTCCTCTGCAGCCCAACCTTTGAAAGGCAAACCAACAAGTGGAGCAGCAGTTTGGGATGCTGGGAGAGTGGGATAAAGGTTCACTTGAGGAGATTTTCCGACCCCAGAAAGGCTGATGGGTTCTGTTGTTTAGCCCAGGGCTGCTGGAGAGAGGTTTTATCTCCAAAGCTGGGATGTGTGGTGGCTGAAATGGAGGCAGTTCACAAAGAACCGTTCAGGGGATGGGGCCACACACGGTGCAGGGAGCTCAGAGTCAGGGAGTGTCAATGGGAATCTCTGACCCAGCATTTCTTCTGCTGGCTTTTATTTCTCCTCTGAAACGCTGCACAAGCCCCTGGGTGACTCAGGGCAGGAGTCAGGCTGCTCTCCCTGCCCTGAGCAGCACCAGGCTGAGCTCAGGGTGTATTCTGCTGTTTTCCTCAGGGTAACTTCACCCAAACTCCCAGCTCAGTTGCTGGAAGAGGAGCAGCAAGGTCAGGATCTTCCCCTCATAGCTCAGTCACTTGTTCAGGTGCCACATCAAGGTGTTTCTGAGGACCTGCAGCATCGCTTTGGGGCTCTCAGTGGTTTTGGGGTGTCCTTGCCTCTCCAGCATCAGTTTGCTGACGGAGTTCTGAGCTGCCTCGCTGTGCTTTTGGTGCAGTACAACAGAGCCAAACCACCTGGGGAAGGTGCTGCTCCTCCCAGCAGAGGATGCTGCCTCGTCAGCCTGTGACTTGCTGCATTCAGCTGGCAGGGAATGTGCTGTCCCTGGGAGCTGGTGACTTGCAGTGCATCCCCCTCCAGCCCCGTGCAAGGCAGGGCTCGAGCAGTGGGAAAGCTGAGCCCTCCCGTGCCGGAGCCTCAGCCTTTCCACACACACATCAGATCCGGCCCTTATGGTGCCAGTGCCCTTCAGCTCTGCTCCTGGGACTCCTAAACCCTGCAGGCTGCCCCTGCTGGGAGCTGACAGCTCAGTCCTGAGCAGAGATGCCCTTGGAGCACCCCGGGGTATCAGGACACCAGCAAGGAGCAGTGCCCCAGGGAACAGGCAGCTGGGGCAGGGCTGACAGCAAAGGCATCTGCAGAGAGCATAAAGAAGGAAAGAATTTTAATGCCTTGCATCCCAACATTATCCTATTGCTGGCTGCTGCCAGCCCAGAGCAGATGGGGAAGCAGCACAGCCAGGCTGATACAAAACCCCCATAACTCACCTCATTATGTGGCAAAAACTGAGCGGGTTCGGAAAGCAGCGAGAAAAGAAAATCAGAGATAAATGTGCCTGGCCAGATAAGGGGTGTGTGACTGAGCTGACAGGAAACAAGCTGAGGTGTTAGGCTGGAATCAATAGCCATGGCAGCCCAGGGGGATGGAGCTGGGATTCATTATGGGAAGGCTAAAGCAGATATTACCCACCCTGGCCCATAGTGTGTGTAGGAGAATTAAGGACTTCAACTGTGCAAGAGCTGACAACAGAAAGGAGGATTTGCAGTAGATAAAGTCACCTTGCATAACTCTGCAAAGGCTTAGGGAAAAGGGGAGAAAACATTTTCTTCTTTTAACAGGCAGCTTTCTCCACAATTCCTGTTTTGTTCTGTCCTCTGTAATGTGAGGAACCACCTTGCCCAGTGCTGGGAAATAGCTTAGCTGCCTTTCATTTCCACCTGGCCTTCTGGTGCAGTATCTCACCAGAATTTCAGTTCTTGCTGTGCCTCTGTTCTCCTGTCTCCTAGGTATGATCCTTCCCTGATCCTGCTGTGACCCTCATCTTGTTCCACCCCCTGCCATGGGCAGGGACACCTTCCACTAGACCAGGTTGCTCCAACCTGGCCTTGGACACTTCCAGGGCTGGGGGTAAGGACTAAGGAGTCTGTTCTCTGCTATACAGGAGTGGGTTTGGTGTGCTCTAAATTTCACACCTCCTGGGAAAAGACCACAAAGAAGGTGCCTCTCCCAGCACGAGGAAGATGCTTTGCCTGAGAGGCCTTTCCATATGTTCTCAGATATTTCTGCTCCTGCAGGTAGATCTGCTGAGCAGTGTGAAGGCCTCTTTAGCATCTGCAGTGTTTAATCTCCTAATAGCCTCCCATTTGGGTAAAAAAAAAAAAAAAAAAAAGCCATTTTACAGCTCCTTATCTCTGAAGAGGCGGGAGAGAACAGGTGACAAAGAATTAGGCGGAGCAGAGGAGAGGTAATAAATGTGGGCAGGCAACAGAGAGCACTTTAAAAGGCAGGAGGAAGAAAAGGAGACATTAATCTGCTGTCTGGGCTCAGAGGTCTGAACAGGCTTCTTGGCTGGAAGTAAAGCCCAGCCTCTTGTCTAATCCCTGGAGGTCTCTGTGTCCCTGTCCCAAAGGGACTGGGGGGAGCTCATCTCTCCTCCTGCTCCCAGGATAATCCCCCTGGAGTGGTGGGTGCCCAGAACCCCCGGTGTGCAGAGCAGGGCAGCTCAGAGCCGGGAAGATGGATGGTGACTTCATGCAGAGCCTTTAGCTAAGGGCTGTGTCACAATGATGAATATTCCCAAGACTTTTTTAACTGACTTGGAAGAAATTGGTGGAGAAAACTTCCCCGGGCATGGCCATGGGTCAAGGAGAGGAGAAGATGGTGCAGGAACACAGACAAAGATTAACTTCAACTGTGGGGAGGGAGGCAGCCTAAGAGAGGGAGGGGTCACTAAGGAGCTATTTTTTGTCTCCTCCTTCTAAAGGGATATTTGTCACACTGGAGGGAATGTTTGCACCTGATTTTAAAGGAGTGGGATGTGCTGCTGAGCCATCCAGTGAAATATTTGTTCTCCCACCCCACAGCAGCGTGATAACAAGGATTGACTGGGAACAGCCACATCTATAAGCCTCTAGCTGGCCACAGCAACACTTGGCATCCACCTTGTTGCACGAATGCCACCTTTCTCTGTTGTTCCTGGGCTTTGTGGGGGTCCCAGGTGTGACTGCAGGGTGACACACGCTCTGTGTGTCCACAGGTGCTGCTCTCACGTGGATGAGAAGGCAGGGAGGGCTGTGCAGGAACCAGCAGCAGCTCAGCTCCAAAGTGCTCTTCCTGCCTTCAGCCACTTCACACTCTGCTCATCCCATTTCTTCTTCACTCTTGTGTGGCAAGTGTTGCCCTTTGCTGGAGCAGGCTCAGCCCGTGCTCTGATGAAATATTTGGCTTCTGAGGGAGCAGAGTGGAACAGGGTCTGTGTGTCTTTGGGCAGAACACAGAGATCCTCCCATTTTCCTCGGAAGGGGGAGGAATGAGTGGATGAGTGGACAGGAGAACCCTGGCAGAGACTTTATTGCTCCTGTGGGACAGATTATACCGCTCCTCTTGGGGCAACATCCTCTGTGAGCACTGGCAGCAGCAACTCCCTTTGCTCTTGCTGAGCCTCAGGCTTCATGAAATTCTCCTTTGGCCTTTTCATTTCACAGTGGCTGAGGATGACATTTCCAAAGCAGCCCATGGAAATCAGGTGGCTCCATCCCACTGGGAGGTGGCACCTCGGCTCAGTGAGAACACTTTAATGAGCTCTCCGTGCCTCTCCCTGGGTGGAATTACAGCTGTTGGAAACCTGGCCTGGTTTTGGTGCTCCTCCACCCCACCTTTGTGCCATCCCAGGGGGATTTTGGGATCTGTTGTCCCCTGCCATGAGGATGCAGGACTCTGATACCGGTGTGGAAAGACAGCACTGTGCTGTTTGCCAGACCCAAGGGAGCCTGGGAGGTGGCACCTGACCTGTCTCACTTCCCCTCACCGGGGCAGGAATGCTGAATTTCCTTCTGCATGGATCCCTTTTGGATGTGTTCAGGCTCCTGGATGAGCTGCACATGTTTGTTCTGGGAGTGTTAAGCCTCTAACACAAGGTCTGGGAGCAGGAGTTTGTACCCCTGTGATATAAATGCCAAACAGAATTAATAATGAACAAACCCGGCCCTGCTGGTGCTGCGAAGGAGAAGGAAGCAGCTGTTGTTTGTTTGTTTTAATGGCTCACAGGAGCAGGAGGCCATAAACAGTTAAATTTCTCCTGACAGCTGGGGAATGCTGTGGCTGCTGCTCCGTGCTGGGGGTTCTCCAGCACCTCTGCATATTTTCCCCTGCAGAACTCCGTGTTTTCCTGTCCAGTGCTTCGATCAGAGGGGGAATGCAAATGACACCTCGATGATTACTCACATTTTCAAGTGCTGTCCAACAGCAAGAGCTGTCACCTTTCATAACACCGCTCCAGGCTCCCCTTGCATTGCTTGGTGTCTCCTCCAATGATCCAGTCCACATTTGGGATTTCTTCCAGCTTTGGCTCCTTGGGAGACATGAGTGAGGGGTTGTTTTTTTTTTTTTTTTGGTAGCTGGTCAAGTAATTTCCGATCAGTGAATGTATTTGTGCAATAAAAATAAGAGCTGGTTGAGAAGTCAGGAAAAAGCTCAGGACCAATGGGATGTGAAGTATCTTTTCCCTCCGGGGTGCTGAGTGGCTCCATAGGATGGTTATCAGAGAATAAATGAGTTGAGGAGGTCAGCTCAGCCTTGCTGGAGGAATGGCTTCTTCCAGTTCATGCCATGATTTAATTAGACCCCTGAAACTGCAACAAGACAGTCCTTAGTGGGTGAATATTTGACAAATAAATATTACGAAGGCCAGTTTCGAGTTGACTGAAATGATTCATAAATTAGTGCTAAGTTTGGCAAATTGCTCCAGCTGGGGAGAGACAGGGAGGGGATTTGGCTTGTGGATTCAGGCTTTGCAACTAATCCAGCAGTTTGAATACCCAGCAGGTGTGGGGTGGGGTTGTTTCTTTGCTCCTTTATGCCATAGTAAATTTAGGGTGCAGCAGAAGACAATCTTGAAACTGTGACTGTATTGTACACCACAATCCAGGAGTGAGAACTGCTTAAAGGAAGATTAATTGATGCTCAAAATTGCTGTTGTGGTGGGAGGTCACAGCCCTGTGTGTTTTCAGGACAGAGCTGAGTGGTGGGTCAGGGAAATATTTCAACCTCACTCTGTGTCTTCTCCAGCCGGGCTTTGTGCTCCCCACACAGCAGCTCACTGCTAATTAAATGCCCAAAAGGAATGGTTGTCAAATGCCACATGGAAATGGGGATTGCCTGCCTTCCACCCCACTTCTCCTCTCCCTCAGACCCCAAAACACGCTGTCCTGACCAGGCTCCTTGCCATTCTGGACGTCTCTGCTTGGCTTCCATCGCCCCTCTTCCTTCCTCCTCTGCTTTTCCCAGTGTGGCCACCCCAATTTCTCACTCCTGTGAGCAGCTGGGGCTTCTGGAGACCAAGTGGAGAGCCTTCATTTTTCAGAGAAGGGATGCATTGCACCGGCCAGCTGCCCTTCCTCAGCTGCTCCTTCCACTGCCTGCCCGTGCCCACACCCCCCGTGTGCACACACACCTTGACAGATGGGGATGCTCTGAGGAACTGCTTCAATTTTCACTCCTTTTCTATAATCCATGGCCAGAGTGCCAAATACTTTAAGGCTGCTGCTGCTCCATAGATCACCCCAAAGTGTTGGAGTCCAGTGCAGTTAATAACACCCTGGAAAATGCCATCCATCAGCAGAGGAAAAACATCTAACAGCAAACTCCTTAGTGCCCAATGTACCTGCTCCTGTCAGAGACAGATGGGGTTGCAGGGCCTTGTGGGGTGGGTTTTTTTCCCCTCTTCCATTCTCCCTAAACCCTTTATCAGGGTTTTTCTGATTGAGGCAGCTTTCCTGGGGCTTCCTTTCCCCTACCCTGGGTTTGCCTCCTCTACACTAAGCCAGTCTGGATGTGTCCAGAGGCTGTTCCTGTGCCCAAACATGTACGATTTTATATCTGTAGAAACTTCCAGGTGTTCCTAGGAGAAAGTCAGGATAGTCACTGAATGAATCACATGATGGATTAAGTTTATTCTGAAGTCAGACAAAAGCCCCTTAGCCTTCCTTCCTAGTTAGCTGTGCTGGAGGATCAATACCAAGAGCTATCCATCTGCTGATAATCATATTGGAAGGTTTGTTTGGCTTCTCTCCTCTGAGAAGGGACCCCTCTGCAGACACACAACTTCCCTCCCTCCCTCTTCCCTTCTGGACAGGGCCCTGCCCCAGTGTCAGGGATCCTGATGCTGCTGTCCCTCCTTTCCCCACGGATATCGCTTTGCTCCCAGCTCCCTTCAAAGCCGTAGCACCCACTTTGCTCTGCGATGGGTAAATAGCATTTTAATGCTCTGCCTCATAGCAGGATGCTTAGGGACAGCCCTGAGTGCATTCTGAATTACCAGACACAGGTTTTAATGGCTGCACCGCTCCTCTCCTCGGCTGCTGGAATGTTCAGGGCATGCACTGCTCGCTCACCTTAAACAGCTGAGTGTAAAAGACCTCCAAGCTCTTTAAACACTTGCTACTGAGAGTCAACAACGCCCTGGTGATGCAGGACTGGGTCTGCAGAACTTTGTGTGCAGTATAAATAACTCCACAGCTAAGCCACTCAATTAAGAACTGTCTGTGCCTTGTAGCAAGGGAGCTTTGTGCTGGCTGGGTGACCGTGTACAGGCCGATCAAAAAATCCATATCAGACACCAAAAACGTCCCTCTGGATTTGCTGAAGTTCTCCATGCCAAATGCCAGGGCTCAGGATTCTCCAGGAGGTCAGGAAGGAATATTACCTTTCTCTTCCATGATACTCTGGACCCAAACCCAAAGATCTCTTTTTTTTTCCCCCCTTACTCTCTCTGGTTCTTGGCCTCGATCCTGTGCTGGGTTGAGGAATGAGGCTGTTCCATCACATTTGGGAACAGCTCTGCTGAATCCACTCGGCTCTGGAGAATCCAAGCCTCAATCAAAGCTCAGACAGTGGGATTAATGCTTTAGCTCCCTTCTGGTGGGTGACACTGCTGCAGACCCATCCCTGCTTCCCACCATGGCCAGATGTTCTCCTTTGGCAGTTTAAAAATGGGCAATAACCCAGAAAAAAAGGTAGGAAATCCTGTAAAACTCCCCCTCTCTCCTTAAACCTTGCTGCCCTGAGGTCCAGGATCGTGTAAATCTCCATTAAACCTGCACTCCACCTCCCTTTTCCCAAACCACAGGTGAACCCCCCTGTTGGTTGTCTGTTGAGCTCAGCTTTTAGCAAACAGACACACATTTGATTGCTCCTTTGTCTTTACAAAGGCAGCAGCAGGGAAGTGGCTGAGCAAGTAATGTACTTGTCTGTGTCGTTATTAAGTCACCATAAATAAAGCAGATAATAAAAGCAGTTCTTTTTACTCTCTCTTTTCAAATAGTGACAGGAGCTTCCTGGAAAATTACCTTTTTACCTTTTTCCTTTCTCTTAGAGTACAGGTTTAAAAGGGTTTGGTGTTTCTCGACATCTAATAAACAACCACTTTCCCCTCATTTTCCATCCACTGAAGTAGAGGTAATGAATGCATTTTATCACTGTTCTCAAGAGAAGAGCGAGGATCAGGGATCTGAAGGAACAGGGGAAGGAATCTGCTTCCATTCCCACAGTCTGGGTGCTGTGGGGAAGTTAGACATGGTAACTCTCATCTTCCACCCCACAGGAAAGCATCTCTTTGGAGAATGACTAAAATTTATCCCTGTTCTATTGTCCTCTATCAAAGGTGGGATGCAGTGAAGAACTGCCTTTGGGATTTCCCTGAAATACAGAGAATGATAAATATGTAAATAAATACCTGAAGACCCAAAAAGTGCTGTCTTGATATCCAATTAGGCTATCAAAGAAGGCAGGTTCAGGGAGGGGAAGTGGCCTTGGCTTTGACACCAGAGGAATTCCTTAATCCCCTTGTGCTGCAGTTCCCCATCTGCAAAACAGAAAGACTGCTTCATGTATAGTATTTAAAAACAAGATTACATGTGCATTCCTAACACCAACCTCTCCTTTATTTGACAACAAACTCAGACACTCAGACTGTGTTTTATTAACACTGGATGGGATGGCAAACCAGGATGTATTTTGAGGAGGAGGAGGATGAATCCCCAGTACACACTAAACCCCTTTCCCTGCAGCTTCCACCTCCCCTGGGAAATTTTTATCTGTGGAAACAGAAGAATAGGATCTCTCAGAGCTCAGAAGGGTGAAGCAATTCTGCAGCAAAGGTTACTTGCTTTTCCTCAAATGGAAACGTGTTTATGAGCCGAGAAAAATGATTTCTGGCAGCTCAGTTCAAGGGAAAAAAAAAAAAGAGACTGAGATAAAGGGATTGGGTGAGAAGTGAACGTTGGGTGTTAGCAAAGGTCTGGAGAAACCACAATCAATGAATACAAAGTTCAGGCTCATTTCTTTCCCCCAGGGCTCGTTGGATGAGGCTGTCAGGGATTGCTCTGGAGCTCCTGGACACGGAGGGGTCTGCCCTGAAATCAAGAAGGAGTTGGTGTCTCTGGGAGCTTTGGTGCTTAATGAAGAGTTCCTGGCTGACATTCAGTGCAGCATCAAAGCATCCAGGGCTCTAACTCAGTGTCACTTTGCTGGCAGCTGCTTGCCGTGTCCCTCCCCCCAGCAGTGCTTGTGTTCCTGGGGTGGGAAAGGGCATTCTTCAAGCAGCAGCCCAGAGGTGTTTAAGGTGGTGTGATGTGCTGCTCCAGAGGCAGCATTTCCAACCTACCTGCTGTACCCACCCACCCCTGAGCTCAGGGACTGCCACAGGCCACCAAAAAGGGCGTGGTTTTAACACCAATCACTTGTTTCGGGAGCTGACATGCAGGATGCTGCTCCCACAACTTCCCCAGGGAGATGGAGAGCCCCAAAAAGCCCCACTGTCCCAGGAGTCACTGGTGGAGGAGAGAAGTGCTTTTACATCAGGGGGTGGATAAGATTCCTGCTGGAACAGGGACTGTTTCTTAGTGCTTTGCACAAGGGGTGTCTGTGTAACAATACCCAGGTGGGCGATGCTGGAGTCAGGTGAACAGCTGGAGCCACTTCACAGTCTCACGTGCTGGGGGCTCCTGGGGGCTAAAAACCAAGCAAATTAGTGACAGGAAGTGTTCTGCATGATTTCTCATTATTTCTGTCACAAGTTAGGCAGCCAAGCCACAAGTGCTGTGGAATAGGAGGGAATCTATTCCTTTCCCAGGGGTGTTCTCCCTCAAAACACCACTTTGGCTCCTATCTGGGGTGTGTTTTTCCCACCCTGTGTTCGTGCCCCAGCAACAGGAGGCAGGTGGCCCTTCCCCTGCTGACTGACAGGCTGGGGGCATGGAATGACAGGTTACAAATGCATCAGCAGGAAGATGGGCTGATCTCGGGAGGAAAGGGTCTGCTTCCCATCCAGGAGCAAAATTGTTTTTCTGTACAAGTGTATCATAAGTGACAGGCACAGCAAAGAGGGGAATGACCCCTGCCCTGCCAGAGGGGAGTTATCAGGACCTGTTTAACTCCGTGCATCCTTCCAAACATCAGGGTGAGAATGGAAAGGTGGAAAATAGATTAAAAAAATATCTAGGTAAAATAGAAATCAAGAGGGTCCTAAGGCTGGGCAGGGATCTGTGCTCCCTTCTCCAAGGTATTCAGTCCTGAATATAAACTTATTTACCAGAGCATTGCCCTTGTCATTTCTGTGTTAATTGAATGATTCAACCTTCAAATAAAAGTCCATTCAAAAGAGAAGGGACTTAGGTGCTGCCAGGGAACCACAGAGCCTGAGGGCTAAAACCAGGATGAACAGGAGTTCAGTGGGAATTGAGGGATTATAAAAGGACAGTGGGGACTGGGAGATGAGATGGTAATGACCAGTGCCAGGCTGGGCCCTGAGTAGCAGTTATTTCAGTGATATAAGGCTTTGTGTTTGGCCAGAGGTGTTGAGGGATGGATTTACTCCCACAACTGAGATGTGTTGCTTGGGAATAATAAGGAAGGGAGAGGACGGAGAGGGGGCTGTGAAGACCAATGATGATTTTTCTTGCCCAAGCAGCACGTGGGCCAAGGAGGATTAAATGACTGAGCTGGGATCTTGCAGGACTTTATGGCAGAGCTGGGAACTAAAGCCTAAAGTCTCCTGCTTTCCTTCTGGTGCTTTTACATCCCACTCTTTCCGAGGAAGCATCAGAGCCAAGCACAGGCTGACCTGGTGAGACATCAGTCTGGGAGCATCCTGTCACAGCTGAGCTGGTGCAGCCACAAACCCAGCCCATCAAAGCTCTCCTTGTGTTTGAAAACAAACTTGACCTCAATTCCCGTGCCAGCCTTGCTGCTGAAGGGGCTGGGAGGGGAAAAGGATCGGTTTTCAAGTCCAGCTTCCTCCGCTGACACCGGAGCTTTCGTTTAAATGGAATGGTTAAAAGAAGTCTCTCTGAATAAACTCTCCAGGCTCCTGGGAGGGACAGGGCTGTGGCAGTGCAGCCCCTCTCCTGCCTCTGCAGGGTTTTAGCTGCAGCACAGTGACATTTGTCGGGCCAGAGTGGCTCAGGGCATCGCTGAGACTCCAGCACTCCTTCCCTGCTGAGTCTCCCAACGCTGCCAGGGGCTGCAGCTCCTCCCAGACATTGGCCCGTGGCCCTGCTAGGACAAAATTGACATGTCAAGCCAGATCATTTCAGAGGCCTTCATGCTGAATAACTCTGTGGAGTGACCTTGGAAGCCACCGTGGGGAAGGCAAGAGGGGCCAGGAAGCTCTTCTTGCTTGACATAGCAATTTTTTTTAGACTGAAAACATTTTTCCCCCCCCTAAAAGGCTCCTTGGCAATTTGAGTGTACAAGGAAGAATGTAGATGCTCATGATTATCTTGACACTGCCTTCCCCTGCGCTTCTCTTTTGTAATCCTCCTTGCAGTGATGTGTTTGTGTGTTTAACTGTTTCCCTGATGGGTTAAACTACTCTAGTTTTTCTGTTAATATTGTAATTTGGCAAAGCAGCATCTCTGTCAACACTACTGAGTGGGGAAGGAACAGGTAGCATCTCCAGGTATCTCCTCTTTCAGCTGTGGGTTTTATCACCAGGTTATTCTTGTTAATGCCTGCTGCAGGAATGGTGTGGAAGAGCTCCTGTCTCTGGTGGTTGATTTCCTTTGGGAAGCAGTGACAGGATCGGGTGGAATAGCCCAATAGGCCAATCTTTTAAGGGATGTGTTCAATAGATGCACTCCAGCCATCTCACTCCTCTCTTGCTTCATCCTCCCCAGTCTGGGGAGCTGGAAAGGCACTTTGAGGTAACACAGGGGAAGCGAGGCTGCAAACAAGATTATTTTTCATGGACCGTGCTGCTTGGAGTGCGTGGGAAGGAAAACAGAGGTGTGTTTTGCTGTTGTTGGCTGAGGTTGTACTTCTTGATTGTACCTCCATCTATAAACAACAGGGTATTTAGCATAGCAGAGAGTGTGTCTCATCAACAGCAATAATGGGGAGATAATTAGTGCAGTGGGAATCCGTGGAGTGTCACTCCCTCTGTTTATGGCTCTGGAGGAGTACCCTGTCACACAAAGGACAGAGGTTCTGTTAGCCCGTGAATGTGGTTCTGACTTCCCCAACCATGAATTAAGTCTAAATTAAGTCTGTTTCTTGTTTTGTTTTGTTGGTTTGATTTTTTTTTATTTATTTATTTTTGAAACTGAACCAGCTTGAGAGCTCTGAGTTATTCATCTCCTTTCTGGAAGTAAATAGCACGGTGACCACAGATTAAGTAGCTGCCTGAAGAACAGCTTTAGCTGTGAGTAGGGAGTAAATGTATTTCCCTGCTTTCTCTGCTGAATATTAATGATTCCTCCCCGGAGCAGTGGGGTTTAGCACAAGATCTTTCTGCGGGAGTCCTGTTTGAGTGCTCTGTAATAGAGCTGATAGCCCGAGCACGAGGCAAGGGACTTGTCAGAAGTTTTACTTAGAGAACTTAATGAAAATAAACAGAGGCAGGAAATGTTTTGGAAAACAGTCAGGGCAGCGGTTTAGGTGGGAAGCAGCTGAAACTCGAAGTTATGGATGGGTGAGCACGAAAGGAGGGGCAGGGCAGAGCTTTGAGGAGCTGCAAGGACATTTTGGTGCCCATCCTCCCCACCTGCCAGGTCTTGTCCACAGAAAGAAGACACCTCCCTTTCCCAAAGTGGGGACACCCACATCCCCTGCCCCGTGGACAGCCAGGGTGCCTGTGGGGTGTGTCCCCCTGAGGATTCCGCTGCCTTCGGCTTTGTAAAGGCAATATATGGAAATGCAACACAAAACTTAAGCCCTCAGCACTTCTCTAATCCTCTTCAGCAACACGGGAGTCATTCTTTATGCGTCACATAATCAAATTTCCCTGGGTTTATCTGTCACTTGCAGACCTCCATCACCCTTACCTGGGAGCAGGGGGAGATATCCCAGTGACTTGTAACACCAACCATGTCCTATTGTTCCCATTTGTTTGCTGAGCATGCGGGTGGAGAGGCATAAATATTAAAATATACCTATTATATAGCCAGGCCTCCATTGATAAATGATGTATAAAATCAATTTACAACCCAGGAATAAAAAGCATCCATGAAGTGGTTGCTAGCTCCAGGTACTAGAAAATTATTCCTCTATAACTTGCTCTGACTGGAACTCATTACACACTCTGTCCATAGAATGATTTTGTTGTTAAAAACTGTGTCATTCAGGGCTTATTTATCCTCTCTCCTCGCAGAGGATTTTGGAGAGCCTGCTGCCTGCAGAGCCAAGAGGTGTTTGCTTTGCTTTGCTGTTTTGGGCTGGTGCAGCACTGCCAGCCCTGCACGGCTCAGTGCTCAGCATTTTGGGAGGTGGGGCAGGGTGAGGGAAACGGGGAAATGTTGATGTCTGGATCCTGAAGTGTCAGCACCTGCACATTTCACTGCAGGCAGGTGAACAGTCCCCCTTCTTTTCTGGCTGTGCTGAATTCAACCACTGGTTTGCCCGCTCTGCTGGGTCACACTCCCCAAAGGGAAGAGATCTCCTGCCAAGTTATGGCCTGGAAATAACATCTCTCCACATCATCCAGTTTTGTGGGGGATTTTGGCAGCTTTTCCGAGGGGTTTAGGAGAGCACCTCGAATTTTAGGAAGCAGCAACAGCAACACAGGAGATTGAGAAGCCTGGAATAAAGGCAGCTTCCTCCTCCCCAGTTGTATAGGTAAACTGAGGTTAGATTTGGCAGCTTCCAGAGATGTTCTGGGAGTGTAATGCAGGGACACAAAGAAGCAAAACAGTTTGGTTCTTGACTGAAAGACAATTTGTGTTCACTTTATTTCTGTTGTCTCAATCAGAGATATTTTTGTACACAGTTTCGTGGGTCAGAGCACCTAAAAGACCCAAAAAGGAAGATTTTCCTGTCCTGATAGCCAGCTGTGTTGTGCACAAGGCCAGGCTGGATGGGGATCTGAGCAACCCAGTCCTCGATTCTATGGCTCTACTCTGCCCATGGAGGCACTGAAACCTCCTTAGGAGCCAAGGTGTTAATTTAAATTCCTCCCCCTTTGCTGGAGCGTCCTCGGGGATGGCTGCAGACAGACGTGAGCTCACTCTGCCCTTGCTCTGCTGGGGCTGGATGCAAGCCAGCCCCGGTGTCTGCGAGCCTGGGAGCTGCATTAGCTAATAAAGCCTCTGGAAAGGTGAGGGGGGTGTGCCTGAGCGTGGCACGTGCCTGTGTGGCTGCACAGCTGAAGGTGAAAGCCCCCTCACGCAGCCCTCGCCCCCCAAAACGTCCTGCCGAGCCCTTCTCAGATCTGCCAGGCTCAAACCAGGGCAAAAAGAGGCAAAGGCAGCTGGTGAGAGCAGCACTGGGAGGTCAAGCCCCTGTTCCACAGAGGAATGGCTGACCTGGGAGCTTGGCAAGCACAAACCAGGGGACAAAAATAAAAGGGCTGTGAGTCAGCACAGCGCAGGTCCCACCGGCCAGACCTGTTGGCTTGTGTGACAGGTGGGCAGCTCTGCCTGGTGCAGGCAGCAGCCTTGGTAGCACATCCTTGGCTCCCTCAGAGGCAGCAGGCTGGGCATCACCTGGCATTTTGATTAGGAAAAACTTCCACGAGGTGGAATCAGTCGGGAGAGGGATGGGAGCTGGGAATGCAGTTGTTGGAGGAGCAGCATCAATGGGGAAGGCTGCTTAAAGCAGCTTCCCCAGGGATGGATTTATTTTGGTCCTCAGCTACTCAATACCTTTATTAATGACTTTAGCTGATGATCCATGTCCTTCTCTGGGCTCGACTGCAGATGAGGCAAAGATTTGTGATGTTGCAAATAACGTAGTTATTGTTATGGCACGAGGCAAAGTGCCTGCCTGGATGGCCACAGGCCAGCAAATCTCACTGTGGCAGCTAAAAGCATCCAGTGCATCTGCAATTAAGATTCCAGGGCTTGAGAGCTCAGTAGTTGGCCAGAGATGGACCTCCCTGTCCTGCTGGGCAGTGTTTTACCTACTCTGCAGCTCTGCTTCTGTCAAATAATGTCATTTTGGTGTCTAAGTCTTTCTACACCCAGGTTTGAAAGCAACCTGCTCCTAGCAAAGCTAATGCCAGTCTAAACCAGTGTAAGCAAGGAGAGAATCCAGCTCCCTGAGATTGTTTTTGGGACCAGCAATTCAAGCTGTTGGCACCTCTGCAGCCCCTGAAAGACGCAACACATTCCATGGATATTTTTTTTTCTTTTAGGGATTAAAAAAAATCATCTGGTTTTAAATGCAGCAATAAAGTGCAGTGAGTTAAAATCAATACAGGCTCCTCATCTCTGGGCTTCAGCTCCAGGGCTGATTTTTGGAGTTTTAGGCAGAAACTGCTCAGACAAGCAAGTAGCATTTTTTTTTTTGGTGAGATACTTTTCGAACAGCCAAGGAGACAAGGGCAGGGAAGAGGGGCTGAAAGCACAGGTGAAGTGTGAGTGCCACCACACTGGGCTGGAGGCACCTCTGGTCCTGTTTCTCCCCTCTTTGGGGACTTCTGTGCACAGTCAGAGGGTTAATAATGCAGAGGTGACACACTCTAAAATCCAGTGCTCACCAAGGGGTGCAGCTGCTCCTCCTCTGGCACTGAGGATGTCTTGCAAGAGGCACAAGTGCACAGAGCCCCTCCAAACTCCTTCTTCCCTCCTCTCCTCGGAGACAGGGGCTCGTGGCACTCACCTTGTTAAAAAGCCATTAAGCTGTAAAACAATCTCTCCCTTAATAACTGTATTAATTCTAAATGCCAGGGATACAGTCATAAAACCTCCTTGCAGGCTCTTAGAACCACGCAGCCCTTTTATCTGCCGTGCCAGCAGGCTGGAGGCTCCTCCCCAGCCCCTTCCTCCGTGGGCACTGGTGAGAAGTGGAGCAGTCGTATTTTATGCTTGAAAAGGTCAATGCCTGACGTTATTCATGGAAAGGGGGAGGAGGAGGGACTGAGATCTCCCAGCCTCCTGCTGGGCCAAGTTCCCTCCATCCTGTGGAGGGAGAATTCCTCTTCCCCCAGGGACTGGGAGGAGTGGGATGTCGCTGCTCTGCTCGGGACGAGGTGAATTCAAAGTCAAGCCCAACTGAACACCCGAATTTCCGACACGTGTTTGGCTTTGCAAGGATCTCCAGGCTGAGAGGTGCTCTTGACAGCTCCAGTGCTCCTCTCCTCTTTATCTGGTGCTTCCTAAAGCCCCACCTAAATCAGCCTTGCTGCTCTTTAGGACCTCCTGAGCTGGGCTGAGCCTCCCTTCCAGACCCAACTGAGAAGAAAGGGTTTGTCCAGGGGGTGTTGGATCCAACAGCAGAGATGAAGGAAGAACCACTGCCCGTGTTCCAGAACAGTGAGGGCTGTTCTAGAAGAGGTCAAAAAAAAAAGTGCACTTAGAACAAAATTACTTGTCCTCCTTGCCAATTTACCTCATTACTATTTCTGGAAAACCTGCTTTAATTTTTCATGGCAGAGCATATACAACCAGGCTGCTTTTAATGAGGAAAATGCTGAGAAATGGATTTTTGCCAGGGTGTCAGAGCAGCTGTGAGCAAACCTGGCTCGATCCCGGGGCTGGAGCACCTTGTCAGGTACCTGTGCCCCTCCCCCAGGCAGTTTAGTTATGGTTTAGGTTTTTTTCTTTTCCCCTCACGTTATTCTTAAGCCAAAACAGTGGAGGATCCAAAGATCAGTTAAATTTTTCTGCAGATTTTTAAAAGTAGAAAAGGACATTAGGGTCAGGTGCTCCTGCCTGCTGTGTAACTAGGCAGGAAAAATATTGATAATCCTCATCCAGCTTGCAATTTATCCTGAGTAAGAGTTCTGGGATTGTTTATATTCATTCTGTTTATTTGTTTCAGACGGAGTTGTGGAGTTTTGACTGAAAACACTGAGGGGCAAAATCCACATTCTCTGCTGGAAAACAAACATAAAGCATGTCCTCCTTCCAGCCTGGATTTCTATAGTTTCAGCTTTAAGCCACCAGTTTTTGTTCTGCCTTTGCTCGATTAGAGAGACCTTTACTGTCTCAGAGCTGGGCTGGAAAGACCAACAAACCCATTCACTGTGTCAACAGGCAAATAAAACCTGGCTTTGGTGGGAAGTTCAGCCTCCCTGAGGCTGGTACTTATTGCTCTGAAGGTGACTGTGGTCTGCACTTTCCTCCCTCCTGGTGTTTAGAAACTCAGGGGCTCTCAGAATCCTTTTTTGGGGCTTGCAGGGGTGCCAATATTTACACAGAAAATGAAAGTGTTCACTCTCTTCTCCCCCTTAGAAACACCCATGAGAAGTGATGCTCGAGCTTTGGGATTCCTGGGGGTTGTGAGCATCATGCCAGCTGCCCACCCCCGAAAAGTGAAGTTAATTGGAGGGCTTTAAAGCAGTCTGGAGTGTCACAGATAGTTCCATTTTCTGACCTGGTACATCCCACAGCTCTGAATTGCTCACTCAAGTGCCTTTTGCTGACACCTTCCATGTTTCACCTCCTCTATTCAGTTGCAAAGTGCCAATTTGCTGCCTGCTGAAAGACCAAAAGAAAAGGACATCGGGTTGTTGAGATTCCTTGAAAAATTCCAAGCTGTCTGTGTTCAGGTCAGGCTGCTTTATTAGCAGGAGCAGTTTGGTGGATGAGGAGCGAGATGTGATGTGAAAGTCTCAGATGTTGCTGCTCAGGAGAATTCAGATCCCTGCCATGGAGTGTCTCTTCCCGTGGCACGGTGACATTCAAATGACAACCAGCAGTGACAACATCACTGCTGTATGGTGGTACATCAGAGCAGTGAGGCAGGCAGGGGAAAAAAAAAAAAAACAGGGAGAAGCAGCGTTCAATCACAAATATTGAGCGTTTTGTAGCCAGCACTGCTGTCTCAGAGCTCCAGACCCTGCTGCTTGCTCCTGGTGCAGGAGGCAGAGTGAAGAATTAAAGGACAGCACGTGAAGACAGAGGAGTTTCTGCTGGTCTGCTGCTTGTCTTTTTTTCTGTGGCTGCTGTCAGTGTTAGTGCCAGGCTGAGAGCCTGCCACCTCCTGAGAGCTCATCAGCCAGGCCTGCTCCCACTGGGCTCTATCCCAGCCTTTCTCCCAGCTCAGGCCAGCAGGGATGTTTCCATGAATGGTGTCTTGTGAAGAAGAATAAAAAAAAAAAACAAACAACAAACCACCCCGCTCAACTGAGTCAGATACAATGGTTTCCAACCCGAGAGTTATTTAGACTTCGTGTGTCTTTGGCAAGACACAGAAATCCTCAGTATAAGGTTGAATGGCTCAAGGGCTGAGAGAAGAAGAGGTAAATAATTCTGCTGTTTGATACAGAGATGGCTTTGTCCCTGTTTGTCACATGTGATCGATGTCACCCACTGGTCCCCCTATTGTTATTCCGTTGTCGCCTGTCACAGTCACACCTTCCCTTGAATCCCGTTCTTGTCTCTTTTCCCTCTCCCTTTCCCTCCTGACACGGGGCTTGTGAGTAATTTATGTATGACAACACGAGACTAATTCTGTTATTATGTCAGAGGGAAATTGAATCTGGGGCTTCAGGAGCTGCAGCAGGGAGAGATCTTCAAATGAATCTGGAGTGCAGGAAAACTCCGTGTTCGATTCGCTCGCTTGTCACACTGCCTGCCAGATTAAGTCATTATGAAGGGCAGAGAGGAGGAGAAATGAGGGGAAAAAAAACCCCACAGGAGTTGCACTGAGAAATGGAAAGGAAAGGAGGAGAGGACAGGAGAATGAAGAGCAAAAATGAAAGGAACAAACGAGATGGCAAACACGGTAAACAAAGGTGTTGGCAGAGCGTTCGACTGAACACGTTAAGCATGTGCTTAAGATTCAGTGAGGCAAAAACCTAGCTCAGTCTGAGGTTCAGACCATTCCCAAGTGCCCAGGCAGTGCAGGGAACAGTGCTGTCCATGCCTGACACTCATGGGGAGCGGGATAGCCCTGCTGAGCCCTCCGTGGATCCGTGGGCGATGCTCCCTCTGCCTGCACTGCCGGACCACAGATGGGCTCAGTCACCCCACAGAGGCTCCTGTCCCTTTGTGTTGGTGATGGGGAACTCACTCATGGCCACTGAGCTGCCTGGCTGAGGGGACAGCCTGTGTCCCATATGTCATCTGCAGCTTTTGCCGCTTGTATTTGTCATCATTTGTGTCACCAGAGAAGGTGAACCAGCCTTAATTTGGGATCCTGGACGGTCCCATCCCAGCTGGGTTTTTGCAGCTCATTGATGGTGGGGTGTTCCTGATGCTCCATGAGCTGCACTTGCTCTTTGACATTCCTGAGCTGCAGCTGCAAAAAAAAGACCTCACTTTGTGTTAGAGAATGTTGGAATTAACCCAGTCCTGCTCCCTCCCTGGCACAGTTTGCACAGAAGTGTGTGGAATGCTGAGCTCCTCTGACTTTGTTTATGGCACTGTTTGCACAAGTTTGCCCCCAGCTATTGTAGGGGGTTCTGCTAATCCTGTCTGTACAAGGACTGGCAGCTCCACCACCCTCTCACACCTCCTCCATTCAGCAGCATCTATCACTTGGGCTCCTGATGCTGCTTTACTATTAATTGGCTTGTGTAATCTCTGAGATTGTTATTTATTAATAGATTGTTCTGAGCCTAGCAAAGTTCATTATTTAAGGCAGGAGACTGAGAGGGATCCAGGGGAACAGATGGATGCATGGAAGTATCAGAAGAAGGACTAGTTAAAATTCCAGGCATGTGTTGAGCCTTGACAAAGGATGGAAAACAGAATCAATCATCATTATCTGGGAGAAAAGCCATCAGTCTGTGTTTAAAATAAGCACTTTGTGTATTAAGCCCACGATGCCAGACTTGTAAGAGTTTTGCCTGGTAGCTGCAGACCCTGGGGTTAGATGGATGACAGCAGAGCAAGAGGGAGCGAGGTATAGAAGCTTGGAAATACAAGGAGAGTTGGTTTTGATGTCCACCCAGCTCTGGCTGGGTGCAGACAATGGTATTAATTTATGGCTGTACTGGTTAAAGTCACCCCTGCAATGGTAGTGCCTTTCAGGTACTGCCCAAGGACTGCTCTGTCCATCTCTGTAGAAAACAGGCTTGGAAAAGACTCCCAATATTCCTCCTAATACAAGAACTTCCCGCTAGGAATGGTTTGATTTCCCACCAGAGTGCTCAGCTCACTTCTCAAGGTGGGCTCTCAGTGAGAGCTGGAAGGTGCCAGCACCAAAGATTGGAAGTGCCAAATAGGAAGAAGGGTAAATTTGGGGATCTACAAGGGATTTTTGAGTCAGCCAAGCCTTAAAGATGGGTAAAATAAGTCATAGCAAGGCCAAGTCACTGTCACACTGAGTTGATGACAAAGATGAGATGAGAATTCAGGAGTTTTAAATCTCAGACCGTTCCCTAAACCCCAGTTCCCATCATGGTTTTTTTTTTTTTTTTTTCCTAGCGAAGTTATTCTGGTACTTGCAAACACAAAAGCTTCCTTCCACAACAAATAAAATGTTATTAAACATAATATCTCTGTTGGACCCCTGCTTGTGAAAGCAAAGGTCAGTTCCATTGTGAACTGTTGCTAAAATGACTCTAATTGCATCCAATTTTCCAGATATGAATTTATCTCCCATTAGCAGGCCCTGAAATACTCAGCTGTAATAGCCAAGCCAGCAATGCTGCTGCTCTGAGCTACCTCCCAATAATTGGTTAATTGTGGAGCTCTTTGGTAACAGGTAAGCAGAGCTCTTTTTTATTTTTTTTTCCCCTCTAAAAATATAACTTTCATATTCTGGCCGTGTCCTGGATGTGCTTTTCTCTTGAACCCATTACAGATTCCTGGGCTGTTTCAAAACCCGAGGCACACTCAGCATCTCCTTTCTGTCCTCCTCAGCTGCAAACTGGGTGTTTGGAACCCTTGCTTTGCCCACCCAGTGATGACAGGGCAGGCTTTGCTGTTGGCTGTTGAATCCTCAAACCAACAGGACACAGAACTCAATTTGTGTCGTTGCCCAAACACCTTTTTCTGACAACCCTTCTCCAGCTTCCTCCTCCACTCTGAGGTTTCCTGGCGTGTAACCTGGGAGGCAGCAGCGTTTCTCCCTCCCCCTCGGCGAGCACTTCTCCCTTGGAGCCATTTCGAGGCTTTTAAACGCTCCCTGCCTCCTAATGTGGCTCTTCCTTGCGCTGAGAGGGCAACCGGAGATCACCTAATAACGCACAATTTCCCTTCTCCTTTTTTCTCTCTCTTATTGAGCATGGACAGATTGCTCTTAACCTGCTCGTCCCCTTCATACCTGCCTTCCTTTATTATTTTTTTTTTTTTAATACCTGAAAATGTCAGAAAAGGGAGGAAATGAACAGTGCTTTGTGTTCTTGACATCTGCATCTTTTACAAGAAAGGGGCTGGGGGGGGAGAAGAAGCTTTGTGAGGATTTCTGCAAAGATCCTTCCAGAGCTGCTGGAAGAATTCAGGTGATGGATTCAGGGCTGTCAGGTCCATCAGTGTTTTCATGAGACTTTTTGCAGAGCCCAGCAGAGGAAAATGATGGCTGCACGTGGGGGAGATGAATCCTGAAACCATTCGTTGATGTTTTCTTTCTTAGTCCTTCTTCGGGGCTAAACTGCCCTGGGTTTTCCTGAGTTTTGTCTGCTCCTGACTTCAGGGGTTGATCTTGCTTGGGATGGGGCAACAGAGAAATAACTGTTGGGTGTGCAGAGGGTATTGATACCACCCCATTCTGCCCCTGATGCTCTCATGGCACAGGTTGTGTGGCTGCCCCATGCCTGGAAGTGTCCAAGGCCAGGTTGGACGGGGCTTGGAGCAACCTGGGCTGGTGGAAGGTGTCCCTGCCCATGGCAGGGGGTGGAATGAGATGGTTTTTAAGGTCCCTTCCAGCCCAGACCATTCCATGATTCTAAAAGGACCTTCCTCTTTCCACAGATTGAGAATCTAGCCAAGAAGAAGAGTTCTGGGAGCTTTCCTTTAGCAAAGGGAGTTGAAGTTGTTCTGGTGAACATTTTAAAAGCTCCCTAAAGATGATCACCAACAACCTGTCCTCCCTATTAAGTCTTATCCCAACAATTTAAGAAATGACTTGGCAATCACAAAAACATGGCTATTTAGCCCCAGACTTGCAGTAATTTAACCACACTTTCAGATTATATTGGTGCCTGAGCCACGAGCATCCCTGTGCCCACCCAGCCCTCCCCAGCCAGGCCAACACAGGCCAGAAATAGTCCTTGCTGACCAGGATAACACATGAGCAAACAGATTAAGGAGGTGGACATGGGGATTAGCATTTGTTTCACCAGCTGTCCTTCTTTGTGTACCCCCCCTTGGACATCCCTGCTCCTTGGCAAAGGACTGGATACAGGCTGGGCAGGGAAGAGGGACAGAGGGTGGTGAAACATCCTTCACAACCTGATGCTGAGAGCATGGCTGAGCCAAAAAGAAAGCTCTGCTTTAGGAGCAGGTAGTTTTTCAAAGTTAATTTCTGTGCAAGTGCAGTAAAGAGTTAGTGGGGTGAGTCCTCCCTGTCTCAGGATCAGTTTGTCTCACCTCAGCACAGCTCCCTCCAGGCTGCTACTGCCCTTTCTAAGAGCCATCCTAGTGCAGAGGAAAGAACTGCAAATGCTGCCAATCCATCACAAAGGGAGTGGATCAACCCCAGTTCTCCATGTCCTTGGCTGTCACAAACCATTTGGAACCTGGGCCTTGAGAGATGGGACAGTTGCTTCCATTTAGGCTCCTCTCGAGGGGGATTTGAGCGGCACTGGGAGGGGGCTGATGGATGGTAAGTTTAGCAAACGAAGTCTGAGGGATCAATAGAAGAATATACAGCCCATGTATCATGCAAGTTCCCCCTGTCTGTGCAGCACTAAATCAAAAATGATGAATGGCAGGCTCCTCAACCTTGGCACCTCCGGCCTCCCCCAGCGGAGCGGCATCCAGTGACTGATACGGATTATGCTGCTTTCCTTGCCTATTTCCTTTGCTTCCCTAATAATTTTGGCATTGAAACATGAGGCTCTGTTTTTAATATCCTTTCCCTCCTCCAGTGCTACCTCTTTCCCTGGGTAATTTCCATCTTGCAGGCACTCTACCCGTGCCACGTTCCCCTCACTGCATCCAGGCAATCCATGGCAGGCTGGGCCCCTCTGGAGCTTGGGTTGCTTGTTCCTTAATTTCAGCAGGAGTTACCTCTCCTGGAGGTTGTGCCCTAGTCAGGTGCATCAGGAGCTCTGAATTCCTCCTTTTCAGGAATTTTGAGGAGCTCTGAATTCTTTTTTGTGAGCTGATGCCACTCGTGTGACCCAGGGACCGCCTCTGGGGAGGGGAAAGCAGGAGCAGGTTTGGAGAAGATGCTGAGGTGCCACCAGCTCCAGCAGCCTGGGCTTTGCAGAACTGCCCTAAAATCAGCAAATTCAGAGTTTTCTTGGGAGTTCATATCCTTGGATTGGAGCAGGAATTCACAGGCAGGGCACAGAGGCTGACTGCCCCCTTCTGCCACCCCCTCGTGCCTTGGCGAGGCAAAAAGCCTCATTTTACTGCTTTCCATCTTTATCCAGAATGTCCCCAGGAGCAGCCAAAGTGACACCAACCTAAGCAGTGGAATTTTCCCGGGCTGGAGCTCTCTGGCTGCTGCAGTGGGAATATTTACACCCCCTCTGCTGCAGCTCAGCTGGCCCAGCTGCAGATGACAAGTGGCCGCTTTAGTTCTCGTGCTCTTGGCGTAAATCAGCCCCAAGTTGCACCCAGTCAGACTTTTGTCACTGTGACAAGCGTGAAACAATAAATTCAGGACATCAGCCAGCCAAGAAGCTTGGGAAGTTCTTCCCAAAGATGGCAGAGATGCATTTTAGTTGATATCTGAAGTGGGTAGAGGCAAAGCAGAGGGGCTTAAACTGCTCAGAAAAACATCAAATTGTGTGTCCTGGAAAGCCAGTCCAGGCTTGTGTAAAAAAAACAAACCCATATGGGAATTTCCTGTTGTATGTCTGCAATTACATCGTGCCCTGAAAGAAACAACAGAATCCTCCCAGGCTTCTGGAAGGACGGGATTGAGCAGGATCTTAGGACACGTGTGCTCCAAAAAAAACCCCACCAAAATAAAATAAAATTATTACAGGATGGGGACGGGGAGAAAGGAAAAACCTAATTCAAAGTCATGACAACAGCACACCCCTGGAGAGAACGCTGAACACACAGCCAAAAATAAGCTCCAGTGGGTGAGAGAGGCAATAATAGAATTGTGTCTTGATGTGGCTCTGAGTGAGAGCTCCTAGAAGGAAATAGGAGAGGTAGAAGATCCTGTGTTATCTATCAACTCAATTGATTGTTGTATCCAGAGCTCGGCTCAGTAATAAATGAGAATGCCACTCATCTGGTTTTCTGGTCTATTTAGAATATTTTTAGAACTCTTTTTGAAATATATTCTGATTAATCTCTTGAATTTTCCTTTGCTCACTGAGACTTATAGCAACATCAGATTTAATTATACTGTGACTGAGAGGGATGTAATGAAGGCAGATACAAATCCTTGTGACAGCTGAGAGTGGCAGTGAGAGTATTTATCCATCTAGGAACCCAAGTGACAAGTGTTGCATTTGAGCCTGAGCCTTTTACAAACAAACAACAACAAAAAAAATTGGAATTTAGCTGGCAGCAGGGGCAAAGCAGAGGGACTGAGGTGGTGGGAGAGCCTGCCCAAGTGTCTGCAGGTAAGTGGTGCCTGATGGTCCCCTTGGCTCATCTCTGGAGTGCCCTGCAGCCACGAGGAAGGAGATAAATATTCCGTAAGCAGCACCTGCTCGCTTGAATAATTTCCCAGGAAAGGAGGCCACTCACCAGTAACTCATTCCCAAGCCTTTGTTAGCACAAACAAGGCTGTGAGGAGTAAGCACAGATTTCCCTGCTCCTCACTGTTTATCAGCTGGGGTTTCTATTAAGAGGTACCAGAGCTCTCCTCTCTCTCTCTCTCTCTCATTTCCCCACTTCTCAGCTCTGCAGCGTAATCTTGTCACGTTGGGGACATTTATAGCTGTTTTCTTGGCTTGTAGTCTGAAGAGAAAACAACAAACCAGCTTTTCCTTCAGGAGGGGCAGGTTGGAGCCTGGGCAGGAGGCACAGAGCTCTTGCTCAGCATTTCTCCCCGAGGTCTGCAAGTGTCAGAGCCTCCCACCCAGTGCTGAGTGGTGGAGAAGGAGAAGGTCAGACCCTTCAGTGCCATGAGGTGGCTGCATCCATCTGGTGATGATCTCTAGGAAGTGCTTTTTGTGCCTGGGATACAGGATTCTCCTTCTCTGTAACTTCCAGATCTATTCCTATATAGAATGTATATTATATATATTCACAATATTCCTATATAATTACATATATATATATAAAATTTATTCCTATGTATAATATATACTACAGAATCACAGAATGGTTTGAGATGGAAGGGACCTTAAATACCATCCCATTCCACCCCCTGCCATGGGCAGGGACACCTTCCACTAGCCCAGGTTGCTCCAAGCCCTGTCCAACCTGGCCTTGGACACTTCCAGGCATGGGGAGTCCCCAGATTCCATTTGCAGATCCAGGGAAGCAGCATTAGAAAGAAGAACAGAAGCAGGAAAGCAGCAGAGTATTTTTCACTGCTATTTTCAGTCAAAGATTTAGACCTAAGCCTTGTCCTCCCCAGAGACTGAGCCTGACCTTAAGCCAATCACTTTTTCACGCTCTAAACAAGGTTTGATTATGTTGATGGCTCCAAGTCCCAGTGTGATAAATGTTCTGTGAGAGCACAGCATTAATATAACTTTTAATCACACACAGACACGGATCCTTTGCTGCAACCTTTAGAGAAGCAGTGCACCCCTTCTTTTCCAGCATCCTTTGGGAGGGAAACCTGTTCCCACCACTCTCACCCCAGGTAAAGACCAGCCAAATGCTGCTCAGGGTGAGGGAATACAAATAAATGAGTCCTGTGATGCCTGGAATCAGTTTAAATGAACACATATTAATTATAGGAAAAACAATATATATCTGTCACGAAGCCAGAGCTCTTTGGTGAACAAGTCTGAAAGCATTTGGGGTTCTGATGTCCCAGCCTGGCAGGAGAAAAGGTCCAACAATGAACACAAATGCCTAAAAAGCTGCTTTTTTAACCCAGTACCGGCTGTACAATTCAAAAGAAACTTTGCACCGAGTAGGAGCAAAGGATTAAGCGTGATGCCTGCAGAACTGAAGGATAATACAATGCACTTTATTCTCTTGGAGCTGCTCTTTGCAGGGAACTCAGAAAATTAGACGTTTCAGTGGCATCTCTCAGACTCGCCAGCAGACGCAGGATCTCTTTGCAGACTTGCTGAGACGCTGTCAAGCAGTTTGATGGTGAAAATAAACCCCTCCAGCACTGCTGAGCGAGCTCTCAGGCTACAAGGAATTAGGTTTTTTTTTTGGGGGGTGAGTGGTGTTTGTGCTTTGCTGGGATGAGCACGGGAAGTTGGATTCCCCCAGCAACCCCCAGCTCTCCCTCTTCTCCACTCTAGAAAGAAGCTGCAAATCCCCTCCTGCCTTGGAGAATCCTGGGCTGGAATAGGAGAGCACAAATCAAGGGTCGTGGGGAAGGGATACAGAGCAAATATAACTGATATTCTCATCTCTCAGACAAAATGATCCAGTGTTTTGTTTTTTGAACAGTTTATAAACTTGCAGGGCCAGGCCCTCTTTTGGTGTAGATTGACACTGTTTTACACCAGCTGTGATTCTGGGCTGGGGTTCTGTAGCTTATTAAGAGGCTTCTGTGGAAGCAGGAATTTCCAGCTCCTGGTCTACATATCTTGAAAGCCATTCCTCACCTGAGGCTGTGTTGATAAAACTGATTAGCAAAGGGGGGGAGGCAGGCAGGGAGAAATGTGTGAAAAGGGCAGTACATCAAGCTGAAATTCCGGAGAAATGCTGAGTTCACAGAACACATCAGGAGTTATTAACCTTTGCATGAAAACTGCACTGCACAGTGGTAGGAAATTTGTCTAAGTTGAAGTTCAGCATCTCTCTGACGCTGTTGGGAAATGCTGCAGCAGCTCTGAGAGGCTGATTTTTTTTTTACTCTGACTTGACAGTTTCATCCAACTATTTCAAAGCACCTTTGCCTCAATGGATTTATCTATGCAACGACTCTGGTTAAGTCTTTACCAGGTGAGGTGTTGCAGGGGAAATTCTCTGTGCAGCAAAGGCTGCAGGAGATGTTTCCAGTGTGTAAATTGATGCTTAAATCAGGAGCTGTTTCCTTACTGTGTGGATGGAATATCTGGAGGCACTAAAAGATCAACTCGCCTCTGCTTTCTCATAAGCATCAATCAGTGATGTCACAGCCCTGAAAATAAACATAACATGGTCAGAGCAGGGTGTTCCTGCACCCACGAGGGAAATCATCAGCTCTGGGAACCTCACAGCAAAAAAACCAAGTGCTGGAGTTAGTTATTGATGCTCTTCTGTCCTTTCAAAAGGCAGTTCATACATCAGCTCTGTCGAGGTAAAAGCAGAACTCAATCTGCTCCTTTGAGCCACAGAAAGTTAGCACACTTTTGAAATGGTTTGGCTTTGGATGGCTTTAAACGGGATGGTTTTGCTTCCCCCCTGAATCTGCATTCTTTAGTTCAGTTTAAAAAAAAAACACAATAAAATAAAAAGCCTTGTGAAGGAACACACATTCCCTGCGAAAATCCCCTTGAAAAGTAAATACCAGCTTAGGAGTGGAAGTTTGACTGATGTGTTGTTTGACATGCAGGGTGTAGGCAGCTACCTTGCTGTGGCATGTCTGGCTAAATCATCTGCTGTCACTTCTCAGAATGTACAGTCACCAGAGGTTACATGCTCAGTAAACCGGGGCATAATTACTCTGCATCACCATCTAGAGAGCACAGGCAGAACTCAGCCTCTCTTCTGCCACTAAATGCTGCACCATCGTGGTTTTGATGGGTCTCCTTTCTGGTTTCAGTGCTATTTGCTCTCCCATCTATAATGTATCTGCTCTACTGCCACATCTGCTTGGTCCATATGGGCAACAACTTCCCATTTTCACTCCCAGTTCCAAACACAGTGAGAGGTGGGTTTTTGGGGGCTAAATAACAGAAAATTCTTCGTGACAACCACCCCAGAAATGAACTGTTCTGGCCTTCTCCCAGAGGGAGCTGAGACCTGCAGCTTGGAAGTGTTTGGGATATTCCCTGCGACAACGTGCATGTTGGGGTGCATTTTGGACACGTCCCTACAAGGATTAATGACCTGGTGATGGATGCAAAGCTTTGTCCTGCCTCTCCAGGAAAATGCCTCTGTGTTTGGCTGCAGAACACCGTAGGATTGCTTTTATTTACTGAGGTATGAAGTCCTGTGGGCCCAGATTTCTCCCCAGCCCGCTCCCGCCGCTGATTTCGAGCTGCTCTGTGAATAATGGAAGGTTTTCATGTTTTAATCAGATGCAATTTTCCAAATGGTTTTTATGATTTAGCAAGTCCATTAAAAATGACATTTGTTCTGCTCTGACACTCGTAAGGAGCTCCGCAGAGCATAAACACTGGAAATTACTTGTAGGGGGAAGAAGATATTAAAATTCCCTGGCCCCTGTGTGCTTGCCTGAGAAATTCTGTTACCTCGTGTGGTGCCAGCTTGGAGCTGAGCCACTTGATATGCCTCTGAGTTCTTCCCTGTGCACTGGCTCGGGGCAGCTCCAGGCTGCTGCAGAGACAAAAATGTATATATTTATCCTAGTGTGCCTAAATACATAAATATGTACAGAGATACAGCACAGAACTATATATATTAGTCATGGTGTGCCTCTCACGTGCAGAAATATATAAATATAGCACAGAGCTATAGTACAGAACTATATTTTAAGGCTGAAGTAGGGGCTAAGTTTAACTGGATGGGGCACTTCACCACTCAGAGCAGAAGGGTTGGTAAATGCAATTAATCTCATTCAAGGCATGGACAGCTTTCAGGAAGCATTTTCCTCAGGTTTGCCTCCATCTCCTGTTCAGAGAGTGGCACCAAGTCCCTCTTAGTGGGGAACAACTTCCCAGCACTGTCTGGAAACGTATCAAACCGTCTGCCTTTTTCCTGTCCCCAGCCACCACTCTTGCCCTGGTTTATTTGGTTGTGCATCTTTTTAAAATGGGTGGTTTTTTTCGCATATAAATTGTGGATTATCTCAAGCCATACCTCTCTGGGCATGCAATACAGCTCAGGAGCTACAGCTGTCACCATGGGCTCTGCCAGAAAGGGGACAAAGTGGGTTTTAGGTAGTTAAGCTTTCAAGGATTCCTCTGAAGTCCTTTCCAACCTGGATTTGAGCCTGAATGGACTTCTTGGTTTTGTTTGGGGTTTTTTTTCTTTTTTTTTCCTTTTTTTTTTTCCCCTGCAACCACCAGCCACATACTGGGCCCTTGATGCTGGGTTTTTTATAAGCTGAAATAGGAGCTGCCCTTGCTTACTTTGCTAAAGTTAAAAACTCCCAATCAAGAAATATCCAACCTGAACAGGAGACACCCCAGGGGAAACCCACGGAGGGTAAATCGGTCATCACTCAGAAAATTACTGCTCTAGCCCTGATTACCTATTAATTAGCCAGAGCAACCTGCTCTTTTCCACCTGGTGAATATGTTCCCTGCTGGTCCAGCTTGGAATGTTATTCCATTTCTCTTCACTCCTGAATCAGGCATTGATTTAACACCCCACAGTTGGCCAGGCAGTCTTTTTTTTTTTTGCAGAACTGCTGTGTTCAGTCCAAACTTGAAGTCCAGCATCTTAACCCATCTATATCTCCCTGTCTTCCCTTTTCCCTTGTAGAGAGATTGAGGGTTTTTCATTGTAAAATGTGTCAAATCTTTCTAAATGTGGGAAGAGCTGGAAGTCAGATTTCCTATGTTAGATTCTAACTCTAAGACCAGAGAGTTCTTGCTTTCTCCTCTTGAATATTTAACTACACCCACCATTGCAAAACAGGCTTGACTGCTGGTTCTATGAAGGTCTGGAGGGCAGAAGGAGTATTAAATTTATAAATAGTTATAAAAATATTATATCTATAAACATTATATTTATAAAATTATCATTTATTTGGAACTTGCCAAGAAAGGTCATGCAAGGGGGAGGTGATGGTCATACCCACAGGAAGGGATGGAATAAAGCTGGCATTAAGGGCTGGGCATGATTTCTTTGGCAGTTGAGTTTCTCTCAGGAAGAAATGTCTTGTAGGTGCTGGAACTTCACTGAAGTTCAGTTTTGGGAGCAGGAAGGGGAAGAGACAGATCAATATGTGGGCTACTGGCTTGGGGGAGCAAGATCCAGGCAAATACACAGCTGGGGGGGTCTGAAAACAGCAACCTTGGGCTTTGCTGAGGGGGAAAGTGATGAAAAAGAACTCAGCCCATTGTGAGACACTGAAAAGAGAACATTTTTCTGGACTGGGGGTCGTGGAGAGGCTGCAGGTCCTGACTGAGGGCAGGGAGAGGGCTGGAATCTGATTGCACTGGAGACACAGAGTGGTGCTGTGACAGCCCAGGGCATCAGGGGGAGGAAAATCTGCCCTCACCACAGACCTGAGCCCGGATTTGAACCTAATTCCAGACCCTGCACTTCGCACTTCCCTCCAGGACCAGGAGCAGAGCAATTATTACTCATTACACTCTCTCCTGCCAGCAAGGTGCAGATGATGATCTGCCTGCCTTGAGGGCAGTGTCACCCGAAACTCCGCGTGGTTTTACCAGTGCTGTGAGCTGAACTTCACAGCAGCAATCAGCAGGACGTGCCTCTGATACCTGCAGCCCTCATTTGTACTCCTGGAAGCCTCAGATAAGCATCAAGAGCTCCATCCTTGGGCTGTGCAAATTGGCTCCATTTCCCCACTGAAGCCAGGAGAGCTCTTCTCTGCTAAAATGCTGGAGAAAAATCTCACTTATCTGCCTCCCTGGGGCTGTATTAGGGGAGCATCAGTGAATCTTTAACTTCTATCTTCTCCCTCCACCCCAGTAAGACGAGAGAGTCCTATTATCCCAATTTTCCTGATGGGAACTGGAGTGCCAAGCTGGGTTTGGGCAGTTTGTGGTGTGTGTGCTGTAACTCTCATCACGCTGTCCACAGCCTGAGGCACTGAAATCTCTGCAAATCTCATCTCCCTGACCCCCAAGACATAGAATCCCAAACTGGTTTGGGTTGGAAGGGGACCTTAAAGCTCATCCAGGGACACCTTTCACCATCCCAGGTTGCTCCAAGCCCCCATCCAACCTGGCCTTGGACACTTCCAGGGATTTTTACAGGCTTTTAGATGTTTTGTTTCTGCTGAAGCATTTAGGAGCTCCATCCTTTTCAAGAGCAAAGGCTTCCCCCCACCTCCTGCTCAGAGTTAAACCATCACCACAACCAAGCAGCAGAAACAAGCAGACTGAGCAGCAAAGTGATGCTTGATGGCTTGTAATGTGTTAACAAGCCCCAAATTTACACAGTCGGGGGAAAAACCCCAAGGAAAAGTGGATGTAATTCTAACCAGGGGAGTGTCTTCCACCCTGCTGCTCTGGCTTTCACTTCTAATTCTGGCAAACAAAGTAAACATGGAAAAACACAGTGTTTGTGCAAATTGCTCTTAGAGAAAATATGGACTTATTTTGAGCCTCTCTTCAATTTGTGTTTTAGGCTGTGATTGCACAACAAAGGCAAAGTATTTTATTGAGATCAAGGCTGAAAAGCAATTGCTGTTTGCCAACAAAATAAATGTATGGTTATCTCCTCATCTCTGATAAGTTTTGATTTGAATAATCTGCCACTTGAGTGTTCAAATCCCCTGGGTTCCCCGAGAAATGACACATTAGGCTCATAACATGAGCTGTCTGTGCTGTGCTGGGGAGCTGCTGCTGGTCTGGATCTGCAGATCCATTTTTGGGGTCCCTTTTGGGTCCCTTCCAGCTTGGGATTTCCTGATTCTGCCATGGGGACTGGTGGTGCCCAGGATGACCACGGGGTGACCTGAGCTGGGTTGAGAAACACATCTCATACCTGGAGATAAACAGCATTAATCTGAATTTCCTGCTCTGTTTTTGCTGTCACTGTGGAAGTTTTCACTGAAGGTTGATAGGTTAGGAAACCAGTGCACTTTAATGCCAACTGCAGGGACGTGGTGTGTGGAGAGGCACTCCCAAGAGACTCCAGCAATCTTTGTTTCCATCCTTCCTAGAGGCAATTGGAGAGGGAGAGAAACTGGAGGAGGTACAGAGGGACCATCTAGTTTGCAGTGCCATGAATGAAACATTATAAAAAGTGTCTGCCAACTGAGAGAATCTATTATCAGGGAGCTGTCAATCAGTGGTGGAAATCTAAGGGGGAGAGGGAAGAAGAAACAATTTAGAAGGGAAAAAAAAGGCAGAGCACAAGTCATTTTATGAAACCCTTCTTTTAAGTAATGTTTGCTAAATTACTTGTTTTTTCTCCCAAGCTTGAAGGAAAAACATTATTTCTTTTCCTTACCTTTGATTCTCGCATCTGGAGCCTGTTAACACTTTTAGTTAAGGGGGGAAAGAGAGATGCACCCAAAAGGATCTTGGGTTGGGATCCCAAAGCCACAGCATTCCTTCTTCCTCCCCCCAGTGAAACATTCCTGCCCTGAGCTCGTGGACCTGTGGAGTTCAGTGCCTGCAAGGGCAGATAAATGTTCAAATCTCGCCTTAAACACAAAACCTGGGGACAGAGCTGACATTTCCTGCGTGTCCTCTGCACGTTCTGCCCTTCCCTGGATTCATGCAAACAGCAGAAGAGCTGGATCTGGGAAGGGATCTGACCTCCCCACCTGCCCTTCCTTCTTTTCAGGGCTTATTCCAAGGCACTGAAATGGCTTGGTTGGAATGTCTTTCCCCCTCTCCCCCCAAAAAAATACCAGGCTCTTCCCTGCAGGGTACAAATGCAGCAGCACGAGGCTGGAGGGGAGGCCTGGTGTTCCTGAGACTTTAACAAATGGCCCCACAGAGCATTAACGGGCACGCCACGGAGTATTATCATAATTAATTGCGACTAAACTGCCGTTGTCAAACAAACGAACAAAGCACATTTCGTGATGCATTATCCTTGCTCTTTTATTGTTTGTCCTCTTGCTTGTTAGGCTAAAAATAATCAGTCATTTACAGCTGGGCTGCTGGTTGTGTGAAAAGTTCCACTGCAGCAGTGGAGTTGTAGGGAGAGTGTGTGTGTGGGGAGGGATGTTTAAAATGTATGTGCTAACCAATGTGAAATTATTAATGAGAAAAGTACAACTGATACTCACATTGAGGCCAGGGTAACTTCCTTTGGCCTTTATGTAACAACAGAGAACGGTGTTAAAATGATTGCAAGACTTGTACAGTTTCTGAGGTGAAAAAGAAAGAAAATTTAAAATAAGCAAATTGTGGGTGGGGTGTAAGGAAGAGCAACAGGAAAATAGTTCCTTCAAGGGGTATGTGACACCTTCCTCCAGGTAAGGGAGACGAGATCTTGGCAAATAATACATAGAATGACCTCACCAAGGACTTTTGAGCTTGGTCTTCATCTTCCAAATATCGGCAAAGCTTCACTGAAAGGGCTGGGATCCACCTGATTTACTCCACTTAGCTGCCTGATGATTCCCATCAAATTGACTCCAACAAGGCATAACTTTTTGTTTTTTCCCTCAGCTATTGACAGGTGCTGGATGAACTCTTAAGTCCCTTTCCTTGGATGTGACTGGGTTTACTTTGTTAAAAGTGGCCTTGTTAACTCCTAAAAAAGTTAACTTCAAAAATTGCCTGTCTGAGCACTGACCTGGCAGAGCAGGGGGTGGCTGTGCCTGAGAAACTCTCAAGCCAGCCACTTAAAATCCTCATTTTTGAGTGTGTGACCCACGTGAACGTACACAAAGCTGGGAAACAGGGGATGTGCCCGCACAAATAGTTGCCTAAAAGTGGAATATAAGGACGTGCAGGTGTTTGTGCCACACCTGGGGAAGGAGCAGGAGGACTTGGCTGGTTCCCTCTTGCTCAACATCACTAGGTGGGCACTGTAATTCTCTGCAAGGCAGATGCTCCTGTCAGTTGTTGTTTCCTTGCCAAGATGCACAGTTTCCTCTGGGAGCCCTTAGGGGCCCATTTACCAGGGATAATTAATTAAATTAACAGCCTTTTGGAGGCGTGCTGGAGGTTCATGTAACAAGTGTGCTTTGAAACAAGGAGCTGCATTTCAACAATGTGCAGGTTAAAACCCTTGGCCACGTCTTTCACTGCTATTAATCAGGAAACAGCCAAATTGTGCCAATTTAGGGACCCAGCTCCTTTCATCTGTCCTTTTCTCTTTCATATTCGCTCTCTCTGTCTCTGCTAGGTGTAGAAAATCTTGTTTTTTCATGCCCAAACTCCCTCCCTGTCAGCAGGATTTCACATTGACTGTTCATCATCTTTCATATAATAGGTCTCATTAAAATAATCTCTTCCCCCATGAGCCAGACTTGTTCAGTCTCCTACTGTCTCCCCAGTTTGCCCCTTGTTCCAGTGAAACAGCTCTTCCATCTGCACCCAGCCCCTCCACCTGGGAAGGCAGGGAGATGGAAGTCAGGAAGGATCACTTGCTGGGAATCTCTCTTGCCACTTTTAGAAGGAAACCGGTGCCAAACACGAGAATATCCCCTTGTTTCAGCCAAGATGGCCCTGTTGGGTTGTGATTACCCACGGCCTTGCATGCCTTTCCACGGGGGTCATGGATCAGAGCTCTGGAGCAAGACAGCCCGTTCAGCAGAAAGGTCAATCAGCCAGTGGAAGCGATTTCCCTTTCAGCTCAGGTGAAGGCAAAAGGAAGGGGTGTAGCTGGTCTGCATTCCAATGAACTCCACGCTGGGAGCTGCTTCAGTGGTTGCTGCTGTGCTGCAGAAAACTGCCTTTTTTTTTTAATCCTCAGTTGTTGTGAGGAGCATTTGGGCAAAACAAAACGAAATGAGGACTCGGCGAAGACTTACAGTTAACTGGGGGTTAAACCTTTGCTTTGGGGTTTTTGGGAGCTGCTTGTGCACAGGATCAGAATCATGGAATCCTCAGGGCTGGAAAAGGCCTCTGAGGTCACTGAATCCACCTTGTCCCCCAGCCCAGAGCACTGAGTGCCACGGTCCAGTCATTCCTTGGACACCTCCAAACCTCCCTGGGCAGCCCCTGCCAGTGCCTGACCACCCTTTCCATGGAGAAATTCCTCCTGATGTCCAACCTGAACCACGCCTGGTGCAGCTTGAGGCTCCTCTTGCCCTCTGTTGCCCTTCTCTGGACACATTCCAGAGATTTTTCTAGGGCAGATTTTCTTTGAATTCACCTTCATTCCTCCAAAGTGAGGGAAAAAAGTATTATTCTGTTTTTCTTTTCACCGTGATTTTCCATGAAGAAATATGTTTATCTCATGTAGTGGACTCGATTCTCTCATTCTCTCCTGCCACTTCTATTTTTGGGGCTGCTGCTCACACCCTGGACAAGAGGATTATGGTGTTGTTCAGAGCAGCTGACAGGGATGAGGTAATTTTAAACCATTCACCAGCTCCACTGGGGACTCATGACTTCCTCCTTGTCCCATCTGGCCAAAAGGAAATGGGTTTGAGGAAGGGCCAAGTCAGTTTTGGAGAGGTTTGGGCAATTCCTAGCATGTGATGTGGGCTTTGCTGTGGAAAGGGGTCAAACTTTTAATAGAACTGACTGACTCCGAATTATAACAGAACCAGGGTTGAACTGGATGATCTTTATGGTCCCTTCCAACCCATTCTGTGGCTCTATGACCTTTGCCATCTGGTGTGACTGCTCTGGAAAATATCAGGGTGCTGCATCTTTGGGCTTTTTGAGGAGGGGATTTGGTTTAGGTTTGGGTTTTTTTTGAGATGTTTCTTCTCCCCTCACACAGCAAATCATTGCTGGCATTTTAAAATGAATTCAGGAGAAATCCAGACCTCTCCAGATCTTCTCCTTAAGTTCTGCTTTGGCTCCTTTTTGTAATCACCTTCCTGTTTTAATGCTGCCCAGCATCTTTTCCACAGGGATCTCCAAGTTCAGCTACCTGTATTCTGCTCTGCCTTTATTAATAATGGATTGCAGCAGGTCCCAAGAGGGGCCTGACTGCACAGGAAATTTGTGGCAACTCCTCATAAAACATAACCCTCGAGACTTGCCTGGCTCGCCAGAAAAAGTTGAAGGCAAGATCTTTTCTGCTCTGTTGTTGTCACTCTCCAGGTACAAAATGGGATGAAACCTGCACTAATTAGGAAGCTGCTGAGGCAGTGCAATGGTCTAAAATGTTTGAACCCTCCCTCCCCCCCTTTCTGCATGACTTTAAATGACTGTTTTAGCTGTGGCCTCAGAACTTGAGTGCTGTGATTTATCAAAGCCAGTGAAGTGACTTTCCAGTGAAGCATTAAAGTTGGAATGTTGTTGCTGTCCTCCCCCAGATGCTCTGTCTCAACCACTTCAGAATTCCAGGTGGCATGTTGGTTAAAATAAATAAATTGAGGGGACTGTGGACATATGAGAGCGGAATTTTAGTGGCAGGGAGGGAGGGAAAGCCAAGACTTGTCAAAGATCACGGAACACCAGTGGACAGGGCATGTTGGCAGTGTGGAGCTTCAACCTGAGAGAAATAAATCCCTCCCCTTCAAGGCTTTTTCCTCAGAGCTGCAAACACACAGGAGCACAGCTGGAGTAGGTTTTTGGTGCTCCAAGGTCTGGGAGCCACAAGCTTGGTGTTATCCAGGATGAGTGTTGTCAGCATCCCTGTAAACTCCCCGAGCCCAGCTCTGCCATAACTGATGACCTGAACTGCTTTTGGCTTTGGATTTTTCCCTGAAAACCTGCAAGTTTTGAGCAATGACACCTCCTGCCAACATTAACTGGGAAAATCTGGGACTGCAGCTGGTGGAGGGTGGGTTTGTTGGTCTCTGCACAACTTCTTACCCCATAAGAAACCATAATGGTGAAAGGGTAGAAGCTGCAGCTGGGCTCTGCCTGCCACAGGATTCATTTATTTTCATAAAGGAGGCAAAGCTTTATCTAAAAACCATCAATATTTTAGGGCAAGGGCAAAGCTCAGGGTGGGGAAGGGAAGCTCCCTCAGTCTCGAGACTCTTCTCTTAGTTAAAAGTTCACTGCAGAAAATTTGATGCTTAATAAATTGGAGCCTTCTCTGCTTTAAATCATTTTTACAGCAATTGCAGAAGAAAATATAATTATTACAAACTGGCCATTTGTTACTGAGAAATCTCATTAAATTGACTTCATGCTGGAAGGTTTGGTGGGGGATGGGAGGGGAGAAGAGGCAAAGACCTGACGGAGGGGTGGGAGAGAAGTCTCTTAATTACAGATTGATTCTTTCTCCTGATTGAATGTAGAACATAATCAGTTCATCCTTTTCTACTGGGGCAGATGGGAACTACAGGGACCTTTTTGTCTTCCTTGACCTGCCAGTGTGGCATGCTAATGGCCTGGGGATGCAGGGAATAGCCTGCAGAAGAACTTGGAGAAGCACATTTCGATGAAGTCACGGATCAGGGCTGCTTTCCCTCCCTGGGAGTCACTCTGGGCCAGCAATTTAATACAGTGTTGTCTCATCATCATATCTTTATTTGATGCTGAACTAATCCCACAGCTCTTGTGCACAGCAAACCAGTTTTCTGTGCAGCTGAGCAGGGAGGTGCTCGGCTTCCCAGATCCAAGGGAGCTTGGAAAAGCCGCTGGTTCAGGTGCTGCTGGCAACATCCAGGCTTAGAGTCCCAGAACCATGGAATGGCTTGGAAGGGACCTTAAAGCTCATCCAGTCCCACCCCCTGCCATGGGCAGGGACACCTTCCACCAGCCCAGGTTGCTCCAACCTGGCCTTGGGCACTTCCAGGGATGGGGCAGCCCCAGCTTCTCTGCCCAACCTGTGCCAGGGCCTGCCCACCCTCACAGCCAAGAATTCCTCCCTAATATCTGCCCTCCTTCATCCTGAGGCCATTCCCTGTGTCCTGTCCCTCCATCCCTTGTCCCAAAGTCCCTCTCCAGCTCTCCTGGAGCCCCTTTAGACCCTGAAAGAAGAATCACTTCAGGGAGAATCACTTCCCTTGCCTTCTTTTGACGCAGCCCAGGATACAACAAACTTGCCCGGAAAGTCGGGAAAGCGAGATCCAAAACCTGCCCTTACTCCCCCAATCCCAGAGGAAACAACTACACAGGATGATCTGCCAAAGGGGGGGTGATTTCAGGTGGAGAAAGCAACAGCCACATAAATTAAAGCTCCACTCCCATTCCTGAGAAAGATTCCTGGGACCACAACGTGCCAAAATCAAGGGGGGGAGATGTTTGTTGCTAAAGGGGAGGATGAGGAGATGTGATTTTTTTTTTTATTGTTAATGTTCTTTCAAAGGAGGAAGAATATTGTGTGTTTTGACATGGAAATGGAGCGACTGTTTTTGTAAAATGGTTTTTTCTCCGGTTTTAGACCTTTTTAGTGATTTCTCATCGTGGATCCTCAAGGAAAAAAAATTGCTGAAATATGACAAATTGATAGACCATAATGATCTAATGGTGTGTGGTGTGTTTCTGAGAAAGGAGAAAAAAAGAGCAAGAATCTCTGCTAGGATTTTAAGAAAATGATTCCTGGACATGTAGATTGTCTTTTACCAGCATTAAGAACAATACCAAGCACTTACCCAGAGTATTTTCCTCCATAAAGTTTGTACAACTTCCTGCAATGCTGGGTGAAGAAGGTTATCCAAATATTGGAATATTTATTTAATGGTGAAACCAAACATTAGGGAAATAAGCTTTTTCTTTTTTTTTTTTTTTGTCCAATTACCAAGACATGCTCAGGATCTTGGACACCACAGCCCCAGTAAAAGATTAATAGAAGCTGAAGCACTGAGCCATCCCCAAGGGAGCTTTGGCTTTCCCTCACGGGTTAAAACACACTTGGCTTAACTGGGAACAGCAGAAAAAAAAATAATAATTTAAGAAAAAGAAATTAAAAGTAACTGCAGTGACAAAATTAAATAAAGGTTTGGCAGTTCTGAATTTTTTTACTAATGTTTCTGTGACTGAAACTGTTCCCTTAACTCACCCTGATTTTTGTAGTTACTTCCTGCTGTTTTAAAACTGTTCCTTTTTTTGTTTCTGGATACATTTCACAAGAAAACTGAGATGTCACCCAGCTTTGGGATCAAACTTTTGAGCCCTTTTTTATTTTTTTATTTTTTTTTTTTTTACATCTGAAGTAACTGAAATAGAGAAGTGATTTTACCCAACATCACACGAAAAATCCAAAGCAACACAACCAAGCAAAGCCAGAACTCCTGGATTTTGGCCAAAACTGGAAGGGATTGGGTATTTTAAGGATTTACATTATCCTGGGGACACGTGCAATGTTGTTGGGAGTTGTTTGAGTGAAGTTTCAGCCTGTTTGAAATGTTCTTGTAGGTTAGTCAAGGAGGGTGAGCAGGGATGGGCTGGTGGGATTTCTGACCCACAGGGACACTCAGGAGTCTTGGAGTCTCTTCATATCAATCAGGAGAGGAGAAAATGACAGTCCTTGTTTCACTGAATGATCCAAAAAAAAAAAAAAGAAATTAAAAGCTTTACCACTGTCATTACAAAATGAGCAATCCCAGAAAGGACAAAACTCTTTCCTGGAAGACAAAGTCTGGACAGCACCATCTTCCTCAACAGCCCCCACACAGCCAGGCACAAACTCTTACATTTGTTTTGCTCTGTTCACTCCAGCAAGGAATGCTGAAAAATACTGAGTGTGCTCAGAGCCCAGCCACTTGGAGAGGCTCAGAGAATTCAGCACCATGGAAAGACTTCAGCACATCTCAGGAGCAAACTCTTAACAACGTGAATTTTGCACAGAATTGTGCTGGATTCTCTCTGACAACACATTTGCTTTTCAGATCATTTGACTCCACATCGGAATTAAATATTTCTGTTTATCTGTTGCTCAGTGGAGTGATTCTTCTGTCCCCTACAAACATGCAGAGGACCCCCCAGAGGTTTGTGTGAGTGTTTTGTGTTTGTGTGAATCCCTTCTGAACCTGGTCTGGTGAGAGGTGCTGGTGGTGGGGTTGGAACTGGATGATCTTTGTGGTCCCTCCCAACTCCAACCATCCTGGCATAACTCACTCAGCCTAACAGTGCAGAGAAACACGAAATCCCTCACCACCACCCCCCCAAAATCGCTCTGCAGGGTGTGTTTTGTGCGGCTCCAGCCCTCCTGGCCGGGGATGTGTGTCAAGGCAGCCGTGTTTGTGTGCTCTGATCCCCGCTCTGCCTCGCGTCTGATGCTCGAGTTGTGTCTCAGCTGTGACAGTCCTATCTGATCATTAATAATACAATAATGAAACAGCAACTGGAGAGACACTTGGATAATCATCTGAGCAAAGGCTCATTAGTGCTGCAGAACAATCACTGCCGTGTAATAACAGATCCCAGGAAATTTCAATTAAAGCTGGAACTCTGTTGCAATTTCATTTCATTTCCAGCCAGCCAGCGGATGGTGTAATTGCAATCAGCCCAGGCAACTCGAGCCCCTCCAACTCAACCCTTCCCATGGGATGGACGTGGCTGCCTGGCTGGATTCAGGATTTATCTGCCTGCATTTTCGTTTCAGTTCTCCCTTTACGGGGCAAACAGAGGGGGATGTTGTTCCCTGCAACCTCACACCCTCCTCTCCTACTGCCAGGATCTGAGTGGGGATAGGTGGAATCACAGGCTGGTTTTGGGTGGGAAGGGACCTTAAAGCTCATCTCCTTCCACCCCCTGCCGTGGGCAGGGACACATTTGATGTCTCCCCTCTGCCTCATTCTGTCATCCCTGCAAGCAAATGTTTTATTATTGAATGGTTTGGGTTGGAAGGGACTTTGCAGATTATGCAGTTCCACCCCCTGCCATGGGCAGGGACACCTTCCACTAGACCAGGGTGGTCCAAGCCCCATCCAGCCTGGCCTTGGAGACTTCCAGGAGCGAGGAATCCACAACCTGGATTAAGGAAAGCTCTTCCAATACTGTGGTGCTGTGTAGAGGAGCTCCCCGTGGAAGAGGAGACACTGAATGATCCAAATGTAGAGATAGAGTGAGGGAGCAGGGGAAGATGGAAGATTTTTTTGGTGAGAGCCAGGTTTTCAGCATGCTAAAGCCCAGAATTCGGCCCAAAATATAGTTTACCATTTTGTGCTTGTGTTTTGCACTCTGTCCCTTGATTCTCCCCACCGTGCTGGACCATGGAGTGCACAAAGCAGTGGTTACCTGTGCTTGCTCCACCAGAGAGCTGCTCTTTCCCTTGTCCTTGGGTTGTTCTGGATGGTGGATGTCCCCCTGCCTGCCCTGCAGCCCCCCTGGATTGCTGTCCTCTGTCCTTGAGCAGGAGATCTGTGTGTCCTCACAGATAAAAACCAGAGGTCTCCAACCCTTTTGTCCACTCAGACCTGTGGCTTTTTTTTTTTTTTCACAAAGATGGGCTGGCAAAACTCCAAGATGAGTAATTGCATCTCGCCATCTAATTAAAATTGTGTCAGTGCTCTCAGATGGATGTTGTGCTCTCCTTCCTTCCTTCCTTCCCTGGCCTAACCCCTTTGATCTCATCCTTGCGTGCTGTCCCAACCAGCCCCACGCTGGCAGAGGGATAGAGGAGGTGAGCTGGGTGGGAGTGGGTGTTCATGCCCTGCCTCAAGAGTGGATTTAGTGGTGAGGAACACACTTATTGTCCATGGGCAGCAGCTGGAGAGGAGTTTGTGAGGCTGGATGTGATGATTGCCATGGAAGCACAGGTTTCCCTCCTGCTGTGCCAGCCCACCACACTCCCCTGCAATGTTTGCCTTCAGCAGTGGGTTCCCTTCATGCTCTCCCTCCTACAGCAGCCTCTCTGCTTCCAGCACAGGTCTCCATGCCCCAGAGGTGCTATTTTTAAAGGTCCTTGTCCTCCCAGGGCTGTCACAAAGTCACCCAGTGCTCTGGAAGAAAAAGGAGCCACGTGAGGAACACTGAGTGTCAACCCAGGGATGAGCCCGTGAGTCACTGTTGAGTTGGTGGCTGGAGGAGATTCACAGAAATCTTGGGGAGGAGGAGGGGAAATCTAAGCCATAAATATCTAGTTTTATTTGCAGGGCTGATGGTTTTATGCAAACAAAACGTGCTCCCTTGCTAGAGGTCTCCTTAGCAGTCACCTGTGGAGGCAGCTCCTGTGAACATTTGGAATTGAAAGTGGCTTTTGGTTTAATGGTTTCTCTAAAGCTTTTTTTCTTTCTTTCTTTCTTTTAAATAAAAAACTTGCATTTTCCTGTAAGCACAAAGATCTGAGTGGTGCAGAACAACAGGTCAACGTGCACACAGCAGGCAGCAATATTTAGCTTTGATCTTCTACACTTTGGCTTTTATCTGCAGATGCATAAAATGAAGTCTCTTGGCATTTTTGCTCCTTGCTCTCTATAATCCACTGAATAATTGTTTGCATGTTCTGTTCCTTAATATTTGCTGGTGTATCATCCCTTTTTTGAGATGAGCAAGGGGCTCAATGGATCCACAGCCTGACTCAATCCAACCATTACCACATTTTTCTGGAACTGGAGGGATCGGCAAAAGCACATTGAGGGAAGGCACTTGCTCAGGATTGCCCTGCACATCCATCCTGGAGATGAATCCCAGATCTCCTGGAGCTCAAGTGACCAAGAGACAGACACAGGGAGCACTCAGAGTTGGTGTTTGTAGGGACTTGAGGACCTGTTACACAGGAATATTTCCACAGAGCTGAGCAGCACATTCACTGAATTCTTGCTTTTGTGCTCAAGAGAAAAATACATTTTTTCCTTGTCCTCCTTTCTCAACTCCAGTCCTTGCCAGGGTCCCCCGAGGAGAATTCCTTCCCAACCACAACTGTCTCCATCAGCTGCACCCTCATCACCTGGAAGGAAATTCCATTCCCTCTCTGAGTGATTCACTTCTGAGGTGCTGGACTCTTCCCAGCTGTTTCCACCCTGCAGCTTTGCCCCTTAATTCTCACAAATGTTGCTCTCAGCTGGTTGCAGCCCTTCCAGTGGGTGCAGAACCCACTGGTGCCTTGTTTCCATCAGCCCTGCCAGGGTGTTGAGAGGCTCTGGCTTGCTCCCCATCCTGACTGGAGAGGTGTGAGGCAACAAGGGGAGACAGGAATGTGTGATAGCTGAGAAGCAAACATACTCCAGGGAAGGGAGGGAACAGCCTGTGCTGGATGCATGGATGGATGGAGGAGCATTCCAGAAAGTGCTCTGGCAAGGAGAAAAGGGCAGAGCAGATTCAGTGGGTGCCAGGGATGTGGGGAGAGAGGAGAGGGCAGGACTCTGCCCCAGCTCACCTTGGCACAGCTGGTGATGGAGAGCTGCTTCCCCCACTCCTCATTCCACACCCTCCCCACGGCAGGTGGAGGGGAGGGGGCCACGCTCAGCCTGGCTGCTCAATCCTATCTCCCCCTGACAGGTTTTTCTCCTCTCGTGTTTTGGCAGTGCTCGCAGTGCCTGTCATGTCAATAAAGTCTCTTTCCTAATTTGAATTTAGATGAGCATTTGTGCAGGTCTGGCCACGTGGAAGAGCATCTGCACGGGAGATGTGTTCCTTTCGAGGGGGACGTGTGAGTGTTTACCAACAGCCAGGAGTTGCAAACACTTTTGGAACGCACTAAATCTTGTCCTGTTGAGCCTCCTGTCGACACTGGGCTGACAGAATGTTCCTGGCTCTGATTTTTCAGATGTGACAGGAGTTGCTTAGCACCTCTGAAAAACCCAGCCTTAAACAAACGCTCCAATGACCATAAAAAAACACAATTCCCTTGCAGTCACATTCTCCTGGCAGAGCTGTGGGCACAGGCTGAGGATGCTGCTGGGAGCATCCAGGGCCTTGGATGGGCAAAATTCCCTTAAAAACCTGATGAATGAGCTCCAGAGCAGTGGTTGATGAAGCAGCAGTGAGATGAGGGCAGGTTGGGCCAGTGATAATTGGTAGGCACTGGATCAGCCCTTGGGATCTGGCAGAGGGAGCCACACAGGGAATTGTCCCATTCCCTGCTGGATCCACACTGCAGGAACACCTTTCCTGGGCCAGGTGTTTAGGTTGAGCCTGAGTTTGTCCTCACCCTGTTGAGGCAGAGCCTGTTTGCTCCTGCAGCCTCCAGAGTGCTGAAGATTTTGCTTTGTGTGGTCTGGTTGTGGCTCCATCCCCACCTCTGTCAGGCTTTTGTGTTGCTTTCTGATATTTGTCTTGTACTCGGTTGTTTCTTTAATTAGCTGCAGATTTTTCCTCCCTCTCTTTGATCTTGCTGTGGTCTGCTGAGACCATCAATAAGCTTAACGGAGAAAATGTGGTATTTTTTTTTTTTGAGCTTTGAGATTTTTCCTTCCTTTCTTTTCTGGTTTTGTTTTTGTGTTTGTTTGTTTGTTTTTCGGTTTTTGTTGGGTTTTGTTTTTGGTTTTTTGTTTGTTTGGTTTTTTTGGTTGGTTTGGTTTGTTGGTGTGGTTTTTTTTTTTTTTTTTTTGGTGGTGGTGGGTGTTTTTTTTGTTTTGGTTTTTTGGGTTTTTTTTTTTGGGGGGGGAAATGGGGAGATAAAGAGAGAAGGAACATTACCATCATTTTACCTGTCTTACCTGCCACTTCCTTTCTGAGATCTTGGGAATGAGGATGAGGTGGTGTTTCTCAATCTGCCCCTGAATCCCTGTATTCCTGAGTGCAGATGACTGATCCTCATGGCATATCCCAAACAAGGCTCTGCTTTGCTCTGGATCCAACCCACCCCATCCTGTGATTCCATACCCACATGCAAGCACAGATCCCGTGTGGAAATTGCTCACATCCAGCTGTGCCTCTGGAACACAGGGATGCACTGAGTGAGTGGGATTTACCCCAGGGAGGGATACCTCGCCGTGCTCTTCCAACCCACAGGAGCTGCTCAGGGCTGTGAAATCCCAAATCCAGAGCACATTCCATCGGCTTTTTGGGGGTCCAAGTTGCGGAGCTTTCCTTGTGTTGCGTCCTGCAGCTCCGTAATTTCCTCTGGCGCGTCCTAATTTATTTCGATTAAATCCAGGATAACCTGGGAATCTCCCTCCCTTTGGTTATCCCGGCTGCCCAAATCCCAGGAGCCTGCTGGGGAGAGGAGGGAGGGAGGGCTCTGTCTTTAGGCTGAGTGTGAGCTGGGGAGCAGAGTGAGGGGTAATGAAGGATCTCAAACACAGGCTCGTTAGCTCGACATCATCCTGGCCTAATTATTATAATCAGGGATTTGATGGGGATCCCTTGACGGGATGTCCCTCCAGGCAGAGCGGTGAGGGTTTAGCCCAAGCTGTGAGTTGTTCTGCTTACAAACACAATGTTTTGTGGCATCAAAGAGGGCAGGGCAAGGGTGAAGGCAGTGGCTGATCACAGGGTGTCCTGGTACCTTGGGCATCAGTGCCTGGTTAGAGCTGGCAAAATGCAGCATCTCAGCGGCCTGCAGATTAAAACCTGCATTAAAACATTAATGAGGGTTTAGGAGAGGTTTGTATCCATCACCAGCAGAATCACTGCTGCTGTGTGAGGCAGCCTCTTTTAGAGTTTTACTACAGCACCAGTGAATGCTGGAACTCTCAGCTCCTGATGTAATTCAATCACAAGGGAACCAACAGGGAGGTGGGGGGGGAGAAAAAGACACAAATCCTTAAATTCCATATAAAAATAGATAAAAGCAACTGGCTTAAAGGATTTTGTTGAGCTTTATTTAAGAAATCTTTTTTTTTTTTTTTTTAAAGGAGAAGAAAATGAATTTGGCACACGCAAACTCTTTTACCTTGCTCATCAAAGGGTCACAAATTTTAGTTCAGATCCAGATCAGAGCAAGATTCTAAAGGTCACAGAGGGGAAATAATCTGAATGGGAGAGGTGGGAAGGAAGGGCAGCTATACAATGTCCCCAGCACCCTCTAATCATGCTTCCCTCTGCTTGCCAGATATCAAACAGAAGGGAACATTTGAAATAATGCATCCATTAAGATACCTTCAGTGCCTGTCAGATTTCGCTCTAAGAGGATTGTGCTTATTACACAGTGGTAAGGTTTTTATATTCATAAAATTCCTTCAGAGCAAGCAAAATGGGGAAAAAAAAAAAGAGGTAGGAAGAAAACATGCCTCTTTCATGCCCTGGAATGGGGCTGGGTGAGCAATTAAAATTCTGCCCTGTGTTAGCCTTCAGCAAAGGACACAGGCAGGGACAGGTTGGGCTCTACCTCCTTTAAGTACAGTCTCTACCTGGTTTGGGCACATCCAGGGCGTGAGGGGCAAAAATCTGAAATGAGAGGGAAATGTGAGAGAGTGGAGGATGTGTGAGGCTGCAGGGTTTGGGGTTTGGGGGGCTCTCTGTGCCCCTCAGGGCTGGCAGCTCTACCTGAGGCAGAGGTACCTGGAGAGGAAAAGGACTCTGCAAGGCAGGAACACCCCTGGAATGATCTTGGGGATTTGCTTTTCCGCTTTTTTTGATTTTTTTTAAGCTCCTTGCCAAGGCTCTGGGTCTGGAAGGAGCTGCAGCATCAGCCTTGGTGGGCAAGCTGGATGTGCTGCTGCTCCTTGGTGTGGATAATTCACCAGTTCTCCTTCCTCCCTCTCAGCTTGATCCCCGCCTTCTCATCCTTCCCTCACTAATCCTTGCTTTATCCCCACATCTTTAGTCACTGCCTGGAATTTTGTTTGTAGTTTCAGATGCTCAGTTTTCATCTTGACTTCAGATGTTGCCAGAGCTCCAGGAGGGTTTGGACAAGGCTCCTGGGGACAGGGTGGGATCGTTGGGGTGTCTGTGCAGGGCCAGGAGCTGAACTGGATGATCCTTGTGGGTCCCTCCCAGCTCAGGATATTCTGATTCCCTGCTGGTTGAGTTGTCCATATCATAGATGTGGATCTTAGGCAGATGTTCTCCCTGACATCCTGAGATGCTTCAAAGCAAGATTCTGTATTTTTATTGCTGTGAGCATAATCAAAACCCTGAGCATGCCCCGGGCAGATGAAAAGCTCTGAGGATGAGCAGCATTGTAAAAAGGGGCTAAACATTCCTGGTGGAGATCAGTGCCTTTTCTGTGTGATTAACTCTGTTTCCCTGCCTCACAGTTGCACCTCTGTCACTTTGGACAGACACAGAACCCACCTCTCCCTTCCTCTTGCTTTTATTATTTCAGCCTGTATCTGTCAACAGATGAGTGTTAACAGCCTCCATGGGCAGGAGTTTTATTTAACATAATGCCCTTTCCTCGTCACCGCCGTTTTTCATTTAATCTTTCAAAGTCATAATTATCTAATATTAATGTTCTCATCACTGCAACGCTCACAGGAAGACAGTGGGTTTTTTATCCACAGAGACAAAGATCTCTGAAATTAATATAATACTTGTGCAGGATTGATTTCCACCTTACAGTTGCCCTCAGCCGGAGGGACCAATCTGTTTAAAAATATCTGCTCCTAATTACCCAAAGAGCCATTATTCAGCTGCAGGATTGAGTGAAATTGTCCTTCACACGTCACACACACCCACAGAGCGTTTCAGGCTTCATTGTTTTGATGTGCCTTGAAAAACACGTCGTGGTTTAACCCCAGCCAGGAGCTGCTCCCTCGTCCCCCACGGCGGGACGGGGGAGAGGCTTTGGAGAGAAGGGGGAGTAGAAGTGAGAAAACCCGTGGGCTGAGATAAAGACACTTTAATAGGTAAAGCAAGAGCCAGGCAAGCAAAGGAAAACAAGGAATTCATTCCCTCACTTCCCACCATCAGGTGTTCAGGCGTCCCCAGGAAAGGCCAGGTTGGGTCTTGGCTTTAAGTGCCCTGCACTCCAAGAGCTGGATGTGCTCTTGTGAGCTGACACAGGGAAATAAGCTGCAGGGAGAGGGGAAAGGAACTAAAAAGTTGCCTCCTGGTTAATTCAACCCCAAGTGGATGTTTTATCTCCCTGAGTGGCTCGTGTCTGTCCATATGGTGCTCAGCCCACTCACCCTCCACGGGAGCTGGGGGCCGTGGTGCTGGGAGATGTGAGGCACGACAGGGGCAGGTGTGTGCTGCAGGTCCCCACAGCCCTGCTCTGCCAGCCTGGCAGCACAGGGTGATGCTGTGCTGATGGGGAAGAGCTGGCCTGGCAGGAATACTGACTTGCCTCGATGCAGATATGACAAAGCCTCTCTCTTCTGGGTTTGATTCATCAGATGCCAAACACTCCCTATAAAACTTCATTGGATACTCCATAAAAATACAGAGGAAGAACCCTCTTTCTCTTATTTTTCATCTCTGTTCTTTATGCTGATGAAAAAGCCTTTTACTGCAGGAAAACACCTTTGTCGAAAAAAAATATCGACTTCCATGTTCCTTCTTGCACATAAAATCTCTCCTCTCTCCCCCTCGAGGTCGTGCCTTCACCAAGGTCAGTGGAGTTTTGTAGGATCAAAGCCAAAGGGAGGGAAGTCAGAAGTTTTGCCTGGAGAGGTGTGTCTGTGGCTGCTCAGATGCTCTATTTTAGGACTGGGATGTACAAGTGCTCACCAATGTGCATTACCAGCCCTGTTCCTCATGTTGTTTTGGCTCATTTTCCAGCCCAGGCAGACCTGTGATTTTTTATTTTTTTTTTCCCAGGCTGCTGGAAGGCTCCAGACTCAGAATTTATTTGCTCCTGACAGCCTTTGCTGTGTTCCTTTCCAAATGCTGCTGTCAGGATCCTGTCCTGATCACGTGATGCAGCCAAATATCCATCTCCTTGCCATTCCCCAGCACAGCAGGGTCAATAATTAAAGTCCTTTATTCTTATCCCTGACATAGCCCAATAGTGGAAGTAATTGGAGGCTCCCACAGGCCACATGGAAGTCTGAAATGGCTGCTGGTTCCATTAATTTCCTTCATGTGTCATCAAGACAGGTGCAGAACGAGCCTAATTAAACTCAGAGGCTCAGAAAAAGGAAGAAGATGATTTTTTTTTTTTTTTGCCCAGGAATTCACCACCAGCAGTGTCTTTCTGAGTGGTTTGAAGGGGAGAGAGGAGCAGAGAGAGGTGAGAATTGCTGGACAACTGGAGATGGTTTGCTGAGGAAAGGAGGGAAAGAAGTTGAAACCAGCAATGCTAGAAAATTCCCACCAAGGTGACAGGGCTGCTTTTGGGTTTGCAACCAATTTTACTGCAGAAACATGGGAAAGAGGCAGAAGACTCTGTCCCCACTGGGCTGAAATGAGGAACAGGACAGGAGTGTCTGGACTTTCTACTTGGACTACTAAGAGATGGAGATTTGTCTTGTTCTTGGGATCTGTGTATCTCCAAACCAGGACTGTAAATGCCCAACCTAACACTCAGGGATGTATTTTTATCTCAGTATATAATCTTAAATATAATATGACCGTGTAAAATTACGCTTTTTAGTCCAAAATGAGCTTTTGAAGGGAATATTTCTCTCCCTGCTTTTTGTTCCTCCCCACCCCTTTCCTCCACAGCACCAGAATTTCCTCTCTACCCAGCAGTCCTCCCGTGACAACCTCCTGCGTGAACCAAACCTTTCCCACCTCGTAATGCAAAGAGCTGGGGCTCTTTGATCAATCAAAGAGGAAAAGAGTCATTAAAGAAGGAGCATTTGCTGCAGCCCCAGGAGCTGCTCGGTGTGGATGTGCTGTTGGAGCTGCTCTCCCAACCTCCCAGCTCCTGTGGGAGCAGCTGCTCCTGCCTCTGTGAGCTCAGAGCCCGTGTGTGTGCTGCAGTAACAGCCCTGGAAGAGCAGCAGCAGCAGCAGCAGCATCCCTCTGAACAGCCTGGCCACCACGGGAGACATCCATGGGATGCTTTGATTTGAGTCCTTAATTAATGAGCCCATGCAGAGCAGCAGCATTTAAAGTTAAAGTGCCCTCCCCAGCATTTTGTCTGAGTTTGTCGAGTCCCGTCAAACTCTGCCGAAATCCAGATTTATTTTCTTTTAAAGCCTCTTTTCTCAGGGAGTTTTCCAAGGCACGGTGGCCACAAAACCATTACTGAGCACAGGGATCCTCATGGTGCCATGACTGGCAGCAAAGCAGGATGTCATTCCAATCCTGAGGAGCCTCCAGGATGGAACTGGAAGTCCTGGTGTCAGACAAGAGGATCCCTAAAGCTGCATCCAGCCTTCCCTGATGGGACAAGGTTGTGGGGAAGGCTTGGAGCAACCTGGTGGTTGGAACAGGATGACATTTAAGGTCCCTTCCAAGCCAGGCCTTTCTATGACAGAGAGCAGGAGGGGGATAAAAGGATGTCTGTCCTTTCCAGAAGAGCTGCTCTGATGTTATTTGGTGCTGTCGTTAGCACAACTAGTCAAGTGTAACCTCTGGGCAGACACAAACCTTGCTGGAGCAGCTGTCTGGGAAAAAGCAACCACTGAGCTGTTGCTAAATGCTTTTATTTCCTTCCCCTAGTTGTCTGGAGGTCCTTGTCGACTGCAAAAATGAGGAAAGGGAAAAAAAAAAAGTTTAATTTGCACTAAAATAATGTTCAGTATCTGGGTCCCAGTATATCTCACCAGCACAGATGTTCCTCTGTTGTTCTCCCTCTCTTGAATAACTTTCGGAATTAAATTGGGAATTGGGTGATTCACGGCATTTAGAGCCTATTTTGGGAGGAAACGAGCAGGACTTTCCAGGGCTGTGTGGGCTGAATTCACACCTTTGTCGCCGCCGTTTTCCTTCCGTCCCTCTTTTTCAGCAGCGTCTCTCTTGCTGTGCCTGCCTGGCAGCCCTGGAGTGGCTGCTGCCAGTCATGCCAATCCCCCTCCGGCTGCGAGAATCCCCTCTCACAGATACAAATCACCACAAAATCCCCCTCAGCCAGCGCCTTCCCCCGTGAATGGCCAAGTTTTGCTTCGCTTTTGCAGCCTTTGGCTCCGCTGCGAGCTGGAAATCCCCAAATCTCACTGGGCACTGCGAGTTGTGGAAGAGGGCAGAGAAGAGGGAGGGGGCAAAGGCTCTGCTGGGAATGCAGGTCTGGAAAAAGTTCAGTTTTCTTCTCATTATACTGAAGGGCATCGAATATGGTATATCTAGTCAGAAAAAAAAAATCAGATTTTGTGTGGGTTAAAGGCTGTGGGAATTAAAAACAGCCACTCATGCAAAGAATTCCCTTCATTTTGCTTCAAAGCGGAGAGGGGGAAGGGGAGATGTTTCCAAACCTTCGGATTTTTGAAGCCAAATCAGTTTGAAAAACCCACCACGGGGAGGATTTCCTCCCTGTGAGCTCTTAAGTGTGAGGTGCTATTCATCCTGCAGATGACTTTTTGTAGGTCTCAGCCCATGTCGTCTTGTTTCAGCTAAAAAAGGACTTAACAGATGGGTTCATGAATACATTTAGCTCAGACATGAGGAGGTTTTTATAAGCAGTGATATAACAGGAGCAGATTAAAAAAAAAAAAAAAGAGAGAGAGAGAGAAAACCAACTGTTTTTAAGTGGAATTTGGTCAGCTTTCAGAATTGGACTGCTTTGCTTTCAGTGTTGATATTTGTAGTTTATCCAGTGATAAATGACAATTTAAATCACCTCACAAAGAAACTTCAGAGACTGTTATTCTAAAACTGCCAGACCAAGACACCTCATCATTGTCAATGCTCTTTTATACCCCCTGGCCAGAATTAGCACGACTTCACGACGTAATTTGATTTTGAATGAATGGCATTTTCAAATGGAAAACAGTCCCATTCAGGTCCTCCTTCATGTGATTCAAAATGAATTTTTAGTGGCAGTTTCACCCACTTTGCTTCCTGGGAATACTCTGGTTGCAGCTTTCTGAAACGTGTGTATTGGCAACATGAGATTCAGAAAGAGTTTCTACTGATAAATCTTGGCCCAGAGCTTGTCAGTTCTGAGTGTCTGGGAAGAGTATTTGGAGCAGCTTTGATTCTTGTCTGTAGTTACATGGCATGTTTTAAATCCCTGATTGGATAAGCATAAATCCCAGTGGTAGATTTCCTGTATAAACCAACGATTATGAAGCTCAGATTTTGTTTTCCAGCGACCTATCTGCTTAAAACAGTGTCAAAGACATTTTTCCCAGGCAATTCATTTACTGTGATTCTTATTAAAAAAAAAAAAAAAAGAAAAGCCAAACAGGAAGAGCCTCTGGACACTTCTTATCTTTGGAGCTTTTATCCATTTTCTCTTGTTGCTGCATTTGTTTGTTCCTTAGACCTGTTGTGCTTAATTTCAATTGAGATCACAAGGGCTTTCCAGCAGCATTTATCTTACCATGTGTACACACAATTTCCAGCATAAAAGGAGCCTAATCTGGAGAGCATGTTCTGATGTGCTAATAAACAGCAGTGGTGAAATTAGGGTTTGATTATACATTGGGAAGAAATTCGTTGTATGAGGGTGGTGAGGCCCTGGCCCAGGTTGCTGTAGATGCCTGTTCTGCCTCCGTGAACACTCCCATTTTTTGGGCAATCCTAAATTCTCTACATCTATGCCACTCACAGCCCTGATTGCCACTGCCTAATTGCACAGCAGTTGAAAAGAGTATTTCCTTTTATCAGCCTCAAATGAGTACTCTTTACTGTAATTGGATTCCTGTATCATGAAAAGTAAAACCAGGAGCCTCCAGCTGACCTCCTCTGTGCCATTTATTGCCTTACATGCCTCTATCGTGTCACCTTTTATTCATCCCCTCCCTGAACTAATCTAGTCTTAATATTTTTAATCTCTTCTAATGGAGAAGCCTTTGAATTCTTCACACCATTCACATCCTCAGACCTGCAGTAGAGCAAGATGTCCTAAGCAAGCTGTTAACTTTGAAAGCTGTGGCAAGCACCTAATGAACATTATGGAGTGATGTGATGAGTTATATCAGCTTTCTGGATGACTCTGATGGGGTAGCTGGTGTTTCTGCTACTCTTACTCCAATACACTAAATCTTATTAATAAGCATCTCCTCGATTGAAATCAATGATGCATTGAATTACCTGACATAAATGAAGATTTGAGAGTGACCTCTGGCCATGGATCAGCCCACAGTGAGTTATCAGACTCATAGGTGCTCACGGATTGGAAATAAATGCCCCTAGACAATTTTGCTCCAGTGCTTTCCAAGGATAATCCCAGCCCAGTGTGTCCCCACAGCAGAGCCTAAAGGTAAAGCTCCACTTATCCCAAAACATCTCTATCTTTGGTGGATGCCTTGCTCTTATTTCCAAGGAATAAATCCAATTGTCCCTTCTCTTGCCCTTTCCCTTCCCTTTCCACATCCATAAATCCTTAATGATACCAGCAAATGCAGAGATTTATGGAACTAATTTGCAACTGGGGTTTTTTTGGCAGGGATGTTCTTGTCACACCATCTCCAAACAGCATCCCGAGTGCTCCCTGACCTCTTGTGCCCAGTGGGTGTTGTGTTAGAGGCCCTCCTAATTTAGACTGAAATATCCCATCCCTGATGCCCATTTCGGGCTGGAAGAACCCACTGCATGAAGTTATTCCAGATTTCCCCACTCTCATGGGAGCCAGTGGAGTTATTCCAGATTTTTGATGAGATAATTGGCTGTCTCACCAGAGAAACAGCCTCAAAGGATCATCAAGCCATGGGTCTACCAGAGCAGTGGATTCACCTCCCACAACAAACAGCTCCAGATGATGGAGAGGAGATCACCAGTGGATAACTGGGACTCTTTTCTCCTTCCAAACACACACAAATTACAGGCTGGTCTGAGCACTGAAACACAAGGATTGATATTATTCAAAAATAGGAAGAAACAAAAGCTGATTCCCGAGTTCCACCCTTCGTCTTTAAGCCGTTTTTCTTGAGGCCCAGCGCTAATTGTAAAGCATTTAATTGTCTTGTATTTCTATTTGTAATTCATTTTTCCCCCCCACCGATCGATGCGGTAAATTCAGATAAAAGATTGGGAATCAGATCCCGAGCCACAGGGAATTCATCATCGCGCTATCGATTTCTGTTGGCACCGCTCCTGGCTTCGGCAGGCGAGGCTCTTTGTCCACGTTGTGACAAAACACAGGGATGCAAAACGGGGATAAATGAAAAGAGCAGGAACTGCATGGCGGGTTTAAGTCAACAGCTTGGTACATTTCTTTTTTTGTGTGTGGCCTTTCTGATCCAAACAGGAACTGTGGCATTGAGCAATCTTCCCCCAGAAGGCCTCGTGGAACAGCAACACAGAGCCTTTGGGGCTATTCATGGCTCTGAGTCACCTGAGCACGGGCAGAGCTGTAAATGCAGTGTGTGAAAATGGCACGTGCATGCCCCTGGTTATTAGACCCCCAGTGGACCACCACAGACTGCCCTTATTGCCTTGGTCGCTAATTACACAGAAGCTGATTGCATCAATCATCCATCTCCCTGCACGTCCAGCTGAGGCCGGTTTGGAGCTGTTTTCATGGTGGTGGAGGGAAGAAAGGGAAAACATCTCACTGGGAAAGGCTGTGATTCCTGTGCTCAGCACCAGGCAAAGCCAGGCTTGGTTTCTGTGCCTGTTCCATCAGTGACTCCATAGCTCTGGCATGTGCTTGTATTCACATCCTCTCCAGGCCCCTGTCCTGACTCACAGAGCTCCAATCAGTGCTTGCACAAGTGCCTCATCTCTGCTCCAGTTTTTCAGGAATGCTGCTGAAATCACAGTCATTTCATGCCTGCAACCAAAAGGAATTTATGGCAGAACTTTGACTTTATTAGTGTCACATGTACCCTCCCTGCTGCCCACTAATGTGTGAGCAAGCAAGGCTTTTATAGAATGTATGTGCAGATGTGCAGTGCAGAAACCTGACTTTATATTCACCTTAAACGTGGGTCCAGCCAAGAATCAGATATTTGTACTGCCACAGATTGCCAATAAAGCCTTGGTTATATCATCTGGGGACTTCAGGAGGCTTTGTTTTCACAATGTCCAGTTTCCTTAAGCTCCTTAAAGGGTCTTTTCCTTATCACTTTGCCTCAGTATAAAGAGCCCACATGCCTACTGGGGTCTCATTTTGCACCTGAAGTGAAGTCTAGGATGTCTTTTCCACTTGCTCTGTAATATCCCTGGCTTGGGGCTCACCATGGCTCAGCCCAGTGCTGATCTGCATCCCCCTCTCAAGATTGAGTCCTCAAAGCCTTTGCTTTCTTTTTCTCCTAGAAAGGACTTCATTAAGCTGAAGGTTACTCATGGAAAACTCAGTTCATTACAGTATTCATCTCTCTGACTGTTGAATTAGAGAATTAGGAAAGCATTTAATAGTTTTCTGCCTTTCTCTGGCTCTTTCCTATCCATTTATACATCTGAGTTGCTCTGATTCCTCTTGTGAACTGAACAAGCATCCAATGAACACATCACTTGGATGTGATCCATACAAATTTTCAGCTCACACTAATATAACACAGGACCCTGGATTAGAAGCAACCATCTGGCTCATCAGCTATAGCCCCCTCCCTGCAAATATGCAGTCCCATGGTAGATGTGTCCACAAGCATCCAGAGAATCTCTCTGTGCCTGAGCCTTGGAAGCATTTCCTTAGGATTAGGTGCGTGTTAGGATCACACATTTACAGCAAGGCCAAAAACTCCCAAGCTAAAGTAACCTGTGAGGGTGGTGAGGCACTGGAATTGAGAACTTATGGCTGCCCCATCCCTGGAGTGTCCAAGGCCAGGTTGGACTTGCCTTGGAACAGCCTGGTCCGGTGGAAAGTGTCCCTGCCTACGGCAGGGCGTTGGAATGAGATGAGCTTTTAAAGATCCCTTCCAACCCCAATGATTCCAACCTGAGGAGAGCAAATAAACCACACCAGGACACATAAAAAAATATCCTCAGTGCTGGGAATAGCAGGAAATTCGTTAGGCAACAGATGAGCCCACAAATCTTGCATTTATTGCCGGTCATTTGTAAGAGTTGCAAGGAAAACCCACAGGATGTGGCACTTGGGTCATGTGCAGGGATGCAGGAGGGAGTCCTGCAGCCCTGGCTGCCTTGACCTTGACTTTGCCCCTCGTTTGTTCTGTGCTGTTTCCCTGGATTCAGTGGGAGAGGATGGATTGACCCCTCGGTGTCGGGCGTGACGCGCCTCGTGACGCGCGAGCCCAGCCGGGAAAACTCGGTGTGTGCTGTGCTGGAACGTGTCAGCAGGGCACTGGCTGCAGGGCAGGCTCGCTGGGGAGGGTGGCAGCAGCCTGTGTGTGTCTCAAGTCTCGGGGTTAACAGCATGATTCAAATATTAAGCAAGCGAGTGTCATCGAAGTGAAGGATTGTGCCCCTGCCAGCATAAATCCCCGCCCGGCTCCCGGTGCTGTCTGACAGGCTCCTCCAGAGATCACAGTCCCCATCTCTGCAGGGGAACTCACTCTCCAGGGTAGCAAACAGAGCCTGTCAGCCTCATTTGCTGCTCCCTCTGCCTGGTTGTGCCCTGCTGGGGTTCACTTGGCATCTGCCGAGTGAGTCCTGGGAGAGGGGAGAGGTCTCCATCCCTTTTCCTCGCTGGCCTGCAGGTCTGACTCCCAGGGAAGGCTCACCTTCCCATCCCTCCTCTATCACCCCAGAGAAAAGAGGCACCATCTGCCAGGTTAAAACTCTCCTTTCACCAAAAAGCTCAGGCTGAAGGTGGAGAGGCTCTCTGAGTCGTGAAGGGCAACCTCAGGACCCAGATCCCCTTCTCCTCTGCTCAGTCTTCACAAATGTGCATGAAATCAGCACTTCCTTAGTTATTCACGTGTCCTTTCCCTCTGTCACAAGCAGTTAAAGTGTTAAAGCAGGCTTGAAATCTGGAGTAGTCCCCAAAGCACACTCCCCAGCTTTGATGAGGCAGGGATTTAAAAAAGAAGAAGAGGAAGGGAAAATCCGAGTGCAGAGATTTTTGGGCCCATTTATGCCACGGCTGATGGTGTTGTTATAATGGGATTGCTGCTGTAAATTAGATAATTATCTCCCTTGTAGAGTTGTTTTGTTTAGGAGCTTCAGGTACAGTTCAATCCCTCTGGTGCTGAGAGGGGAATAAGGACTTAGCAGAAGGACGGTCTTTTCCTCAGACAGTTTAAATTAAATGTGCCAGGAGACAGAGAGTGAACACAGACAGAAACAAGGCGAGGAACAAGGGTAGTTTATCACCACGGGCCACAGATGCAGCCCCAGGTAAAGCTGCTGCTTCACTGGTTTCTTTGCAAGGCCGTTTTCAGGAGAGCTGTGACAGGAAACAAGGATTTGGCTTTGCAAGTTGCTTCTCTGGACTGTAAGAAAGCTCCAAAACGCCACTCAGACGACAAAAGAGGCATCTCAGGGCTTGGCAGCCCCGTGCCTTTGGAAGGCACATCGATAACTCAGCAGCCAAGAGGTGAAGGGAGGAGAGGAAACCAGGAAACCAAAACAGCTGCTCTTGTCAGCTTGGCTGGGGGGACCAACTTCCCACCAACACTTCTGTTTTCAGCTGTAATTACAACTGCAGTGAGAACAGGGTTTCTGGAGGAGGGGTGGATCATCACAAGCTCCTCAGAGCCAGCCAGTGTTTATCAACCTGTGCCAGTGTTTTCACCAGCACACAAAAACATGAGGAGCAACAGCTTTGTTCCCAGACCCCAGGGCAGGGGTTTGGCTGGACAAGGGTGTGGAACACAGGGCAGGTGCCTGGAGGAGCAGGATGCAGGCAGAGGTGATGCCAGCTTAGTTTTGTGGGAGGGCTGCTGACCTCAGCTGGCAGAAACTGGAGGCAAACCAGGCCCAGAGTTTATTTAAGTGCTGCCAAGGTCCCATTTCCACAGCAAAGGCATTGCTGAGTGGGTAGTGAAGGGATGAGGAAGGGGAAGGAGCATCTTGTGTGTATTAGAGATGTGATTTATATATTATGTATATAGATTTGTATTATTTATATAATAATACAATATTATCTCAACATATATAATACAATAAGATTATACTATCTCAGCATAATATAAATATAAATATAAATATAAATATAAATATAAATATAAATATAAATATAAATATTGTCTAATGAAATGATATGTTTTATTATGTTACTATTGGTATAATAGTAATAATTTTATTATTCATATTTTTAGATGTGAATAATATGTATTTTAATAGCTGGTCAGAGGGAGAATTGCATGTCTTGTCTTCTGCTGGTGGCCAGTGCTGCTCTGCTCAGCTGAACTCTCCTGATCTTTCCCTCTTTCTTGGAGAGGTTTTTCTCTCCCTCTTTCTTTCCTCCTCCTACCACTCCCTTCTTAGACAGCAGTGGGAGTCACTGAAAAAAGACAGGTTTGAGTGCCTGGGGCTCTGTGGAGCCTCCGAACTTCCTGATGCTGTCAGGAGAGGGGAAGTGGCAGCTGACAGGGTCTGTCAGGGTGAGGGACACCCCTTGTGACAGGAGCTGCCTCCAGCCCTCTCTGGGGAAGTGGAGGGATTGAGTGGCAGGTCTGACGTGGCCCAACCCATGGAGGAACATTCCTTAGGAGCCCTGGGAACCAGGGATGGCCCCTGGGGCGTGGAGGGAGGCAGGAGCCAGAGCAGAGCCTCTGGATGGAGGCTTTCCTTGCTTGCCCTGAACAGCAAGCAAAGGTGTCCCTGAATTCCTGCCCTTTGTGCCAAGGTGGGGTCTTAAGGGACAGCAGCTCCTCAAGTGGGGGGAGGAACATGTATGGCCTGAGGGAGCTGGTGGTGAGGCCAAAGGACTCTGGGTCTGCAGGCTGGGAGATCTGAGAGAGCAGAGACATCCCAGTTCCTGTTCTTGGGTAACTCAGACACACTTTTTGGAAAGCAACCTCACCTTTCCAGTGAGTTTAAGGTACAAGTTATAAACTAGTCACTGTTTTTGCCAGAAAAAAAAAAAAGATCCCTCTCAGGAATTCTCCCCTTCTGGTCCTGTCTTCCCAGGGAAAAAAAAACAAACAACCAACCAAACATTTGCAGCCTTCAACACCTACTGCAAGTGCTAAATCAAGAGCAGGGGATGCAGGTGCTACTTTTGGCAGTAATGGACAGCTGAGAAGATTTGTTAAGGATCCAGGACCTCTCTGGGTTAAGCTCAAGACTATGGGGCTTTTAAAAACGCCGTAATTTTGCTCATACAGAAATTGCAGCCTAATAGGAGTTTTCCTTACAAGTGTGGCCTCTTCAGGCCCGTGAATCTCCAGTTCTAACAGCCACTCTTAAGACTTTTCATTTAAGGATCTTCAAACATCCAATTTTTGCTTAGTCAAAGCTCATTTTGCAAAGGACTTGGCTGTGAGTTCCACCGGGCTGGAGGGGCTCCAGGGAACTCGACTGGAGGTGCACTTGAATGGATAATGGCCTCAGAAACTGGGCACACACGTTGCACCACACAAAACAGAGGCAAAAATGGTGGAGAAGGTGTTTCTTTGGACCTCATGAAGAGCTTTGGGAGGGAAGTGGCACCAACAGTTGGATTCTAGGAAGGGGACAGGGACACCCCTGGCAGGGTTGGGGTAGGAAGGGCTCAGCTGATGTCACTGCAGTCCCACATCACTGTGCAACATCTTCTCCAGGAACCAAACAGGGATCCAAGTGGTGCCTTTCTCCTGACACAGAGCTTGGCAAGAGCTGGTGCTTCACCAGAGTCTGATTGTAGCTGAAAACACTCCTAGGGGCTTTTCTCCTCTGCTCCCCAACTCCCAGCTCCCAGCCTCAGTCCCGGGTTAACGAGCTGTGTCTCGCTGTAGAGCCATCCCTTCCTCCCTGAAAATGCCTAATTGGCTGTGAACAACGCTGTGCCAGCTCTGCTGGATGGATCTGAAGGCCCTGGTGTGCCTCTCTCCCACATCCCATCTCCACGGAAGGGTTTGTTTGTTGTGTTCACGAGCAGCAGCGAAACAGAGAAGGCATTTACATATAAATAACCTGCCAGCAGAAAGGCACTAGGTAGCTGCTGCTTTTGTTGCTCCAAAAAGGAGCCAGGTGCCAGGGGATGCATCCCAGATTCATGCCAGCACCCACCCTGAGCCCATAAATGTGAGAACTCGTGTGCAGACCCAAAGGTTGGAGGCAGAGGATGGTGCTCTGTGGGGTTGGTAACCTGGAACGGGACATTTTGATGCAGGAGAGAGAAGGGCACGAGGTAAGAAGTCTGAGGAGGGTGAGGCTTGGCAGGCCAGGGAGAAAAGGAGGAATTCAGCAGGAGAGAGTGGGAAACCAGCATGTTCCTGGAGAGGGAAGAGCAGGTAATGGGGGGAGGCAAGAAGGACCAGCCTTAGCAGATCAAAGGGGGTATTGATGCTGCAACAGGCTGGTGAGGAATCAAAGGGGAGACAAAACATGTTAGCAAGACATAGGAGGCTTTCTTCATTTCACACCCCACCCCCCCTTCCTTGTGAGGAAGGATAAAGGAAGAGAAACAATTAATATCGTGTCAGCAAGGGGCTGGAGTGCAGGTCCCAGCAAAGAATAAATAAATCCCAGGCTAATCTGGCTGAATGTTCAAACACATTCCTGCCCAGATTTAACAGACACACACAAAGACCTGTGACAAAAGCCAAGGCATTAAAGGAGGACGTGGTGAAATGGTGAAGGAAAGGGTGAGCTGCCTGAGGACAGAGAGGGCTGAGCACAGCAAAGCAGGGAGACCAGCCCATCCACAGCCAAACTCGGGAGGAGTCAGGCACGTCTGACCCCAGGGGAGCTGAACCACCCATAGAAAGTGTCCCTTTCTCCCTGTGACACTGTGACATCCTGGAAGAGCATCCAGAGCTTTCTCAGGCCGTCAGTGGCTCAGATAATCCCCAGAGCAGGGGCAGCTTTCACCTGTCAGAGACTTAAAGAGGTCTCCAGGCCAGGAGTGAAAGTAAAGAAGATGTAAAACCCAGAGGAAGCTGGTGTGTTGAGTAACCTTCAAGGTTTGCTCTTGAACATTTCTCGCTGTTATCCAGATGGGCCTCGTTCCAAGTGGATGTTTGTGTAACTCCTGAGGGGCATCAGCAGCTCCAGATCAGCATTTTAATCTTCACTCCATTTCTGTTCCCTTGTATGGCCCCTGGGGACCATCTCAGAGCTTTTAGAAGAAACAGTAATGGGAGATTTAAGAAAATGAAGGCACAGGCTGGTGGTGGTGCAGACTGGGAGATGCTGACCTCCAAAAAAAAGGGAACTTTAGCAGAAGTTTCCTCAGCGTTGCAGCTGCTCCCAGAGCCACGCTCAGGCTGAAAGAACCTTGCCTAGCAACCCAAAATGCAGACACAGCTCTATTGGAGACAATTCCCCCCCTGCCAGCTCTGCATTCTGCAGCACTCAAGACAGAAAACCCCCACGCCTTCAAAGCAAACCCCAGGTTTTCCCAAATTGGCAGGAAATGACTCATTCCACAAATACAGCCTCGGCTTCGAGTTCCCATCCAGGTATGGCTTGTGGGAGCACCAGAAAAAGAATCACCTAATTAGAGTTTTGTGGGGAAGTGTTTTCTGGATCTCAGGTGCTCTGCTTGTTCTGTGCCTGCCTCAGGACTTTTCAAGTGCAAAGAAACGCTGGGAGGTGAAGCCTCCGCTCTGTGCTCATCAATTCCACGTGGAAAGGATGTCCTGGGACAGCCACACTCTGGTTCTGCTCTGCCCAACCAGCCAAGCAGCAACAGGATTGGCTTGATAATCTCCTGTCAGAGTGGTGCAGGTAATTAGAGAGGTAATTAGGTGATGTACAGGTAATTAGACACCCTACCAGTGACTGACAGGCAGCTTGGGCACCACTTACTGGGGTTCAGCAGGGAAATCAGAACTTCAGGTGTATTTTTTTCCAACTGCCTGAAGAGCAGATTTTCAAGCCAGGGTTTCTCTGTTAAGCAAAGACTGGCTTTCTTTGGTAATTCCCAAGAATTCTACTCTATCTCTTTCTGTTTTACATGGTACAAGGGAAAGTGGATAGAAAATGACAGAAGAACAAAACAAATCCAAAAATAAGCTCCTGTCCTTGGTTTTGTTCTGTTACTGCATCCCTTTGGCTGTGCTGTTTCACAGTGGCTGACATTCTCTCATGGGCATAATCATATTGATTACATTAATATTATCCTGCAGGATTAGTTCTGATTCTCAGGGAAAAACAAAAGCTAAAAAAAAAAAAAAAAAAAGCTCTGCTGGGTCAGGGGTAGCCAAACAGAAATTCTTATAAATAAACCCCCAGGTCTGTGTTGGTTTGGTTTGTTCTCTGGGGGGCTGATGGAAATAGGGACACTGCAAACACGGAGTGCAAGTCAACTTGATTCCCATCCGTTTCTCCACCTTTTCTCCCCTCTCTGTGTGCCTGCCTTCATCTTACTGTGGATAAATTTCAGCAAATCCCACCCTGGTGCTTCTGTTCCACCAGGGAATTCTCTCCTCAGCATTGTAAAATGCCTCATTAGGAAGGAAGCAAGCAGAGCAAGCTTTGCTGAGACAGGACCTAGGGGGGTGATATTGGATTTTTTTTTTTTTTTCTGCTGTTCCTCCACTCAGATGTGCTGGTTCCATCAAGGGTATTTGGGTTGAAATGACCTGGTGTATTCACCTCTCAGATCTGGGGGGATTTGTGTTATTAATACCCATTGCCCTGTACACTGAGCTGAAGGACCCTAAAGGAAGTTTGTACTGTTTTCCCAACATAGGAAGACTCCCAAGGCCCAAGATAATAAGCACAAATCAGTCCCCTCTTCCCCATTTAGTGTCTTCCTTTTTTTTTTTTGGAGATGTGTCAGACACTGAGCTCATGTTTTCAAACACTGTGTTACACGGAGAGGAGCTGTTTGCCTGGTGGGAGTAAATGTTTCTCTTTGGAGGTTCCGAGCAAAACTCAGTCCACTTTTCTCCTCTGTCTTTGCACTGAACTGAAAGAGATGATTTCATCAGATTTCCTTGATTTTCCCCCCTCCTTTTCTTAAAGCTTCACCTCCATGAATCATGTGTTTATCTTTAAAATCAGGTAGAAAAACTCTCTAGCTCCCCCCTCCTTGCACTCCCATTAAAAATTCTAAAAGCTGTGTAGCCTTAGAGAATAGCCTTTCTAAAGACATGAAAAAGAATTGCTGATTTATTTATTATTTATAGAGCTCATTATATTTTAACTCCAGGGGGTGGCAAATATAGGATAGACTCCTTCAAACAACTTGTGGGGCCCTCCAGTGGTGCTCTCACCGTGCTCATGTGCAAAAAAAAGCAGCCCAAGCAGCCAAGTGAAGCAAGGACAGGTGGGGTGGGAAGTTTTTGGGAGTCAGAAAAGCTGGGAATTTTAGGTTTCAGGGTGATGGGAGCACGGGGAGCCGGCACAGGATCAGCCCAGCGGTGCTGGACGAAGGATTGCAAAGGAACTGAAGGAAGCAAACATTTTCCCCCAAACACTGAGGCTCTCCAGCTCCTCCCCCCTCATCCCTGCTCCATTAAACTTTTGGGAAGCCACGTGCAAGTGGGTCTCAGGTGGCAAATGAGCCCTGGGAGCAGGAGTTGACAGCGTGTGAGAGGCTGAAAAATGGCCTCAAAATCCGAAAAAGGCTTTGTGAGCGTTTGGAAACGCTCCTGTATTCCCGTTGTTTTCTTCTCATCCCACTGCTTTTGGTCACTGGTTTTGCTGCCAAAACTCCCTGTGGGTCAGACAGGGAAAAGGGATGGACAAAAAGGAGTGGGGCAGAGAGAAACCCAAGTCTGGGACAGGAAAACCAGTGGACTCACATCCCTGTGAGTGTGAGGAGTTCGGAGCAGGAGGTAGCAGGGGTTTGTGCCTGAAAGCATTTACAGCCCTGCACCATTTACATCCTTCCCCCTGCCTCCTTGGACCTCTGGATTTCCCCAGTCCCATCTCGTGGCCCAATTCTAATCCTCCCCCACGTGCCACTAAAGGTGTTTTCCGAACCTGGCAATTAAACCCTGCACCTGAAACGGCTGCTAATGCTGCCCAGTGTTCATTTACACAGCTGAGGAGATGCTTTCACTGCCAGCAAAACAAAGTGCACTCCTAAAGTAACTGGAGTGGGAAGATGTTTTAGAACTGTGGTGGTTCTACCGCTCTGTGTCACACCTGGGGAGGGACACGATACTCTCCAGGCTGTTTTCACTTCTCTCTCTCCTTTTCTTCCGCTGTCCTGCTGAGCCTGCAAGGGCAGAGCACCTCACAAATGGAGCCGTGGATTTAAGGCAGGACTCAAATCTTATCTGAGAGGATTCTCTATTTCATTTTTTTTTTCCCCCCAGTGTATTTTTATTAACAAGTCCACTCAATCAGAGCTGGGACTCGTTGCCTGGAAGGATCTTTCCTCGCTGTAATTTGGCAGCTGGATTCCTTCCCAGTCCTGCTCCTGCTTTTTCTCAGCACATTCTGAATGTCCCGTTTTTCATCAAGAGCAGACACTTCCTATTGCTGAGGTACAGGGATGCTTCAGCCATCATTTTGTCCCAGACATATCTATATATATATATATCTGGGCACACACATCTCTCTCTTTCTTATTTTTTTCGTGTCTCTCTCTTCTGGTCTCAACTTCTGATTGAGTTTGCTGTGGCTCCCTGACAATGCAAGACATGAAATTACAAGTCCCATCATCCACTTCGCAGGAATTTGTCTATGTGGGCAATTCCTGGAGCAACCCTGGCAGCAGGAGGATGCACTGGTATTTTTTATCACCCAGCCAGCAAGGGCTGGAGGAACAGGGGCCTTTCTGAGAGTCCAAAAAAATCCCATTTCTGCCCCGTGACACACAGAGGGGAGGAGACCACCCTGGCTTTGTGGGGCACCCACATTCCATTAAAAATTTCAGAGGAGAGAATGGGAGCTGCTGGGCAAAATGGAGCTCTTGGGAGTGATGGATTGGAGCTGAGCTGGTGTCTGGGGAAAAGCCCAAGCAAGGTGTCTGCTGCTGCTCTTTGCTGTGCAACAGGAAGGTTGTGATAAACCACATCCAGAATAGATGCCCAAACCCTTGTTTTCCTGTTCCTTAATGCCCTCATCCCCACTGTTTGGGCAGCAACAAGACACATGGTACTGCTGTGATAATTTGGTTTCCACCACCCAGCCCTTCAACCTTCCACTGTTTCCTGGTTTTAGGAGGTTTGAGATGACTGGGGACCTTTAAAATACGGCAGTTTTCTGCTGATTGCAATTCCACATCAAAACTTTGATTAAACTTTTCCCAAATCCTCCTTGTTAGCATAATTTGGGTGGATTTATGCTGTGTCTCAGCACTATAACTGATTATTTATGGGAGCTAAAGGCCGATTACAATTAACTTTGATGAATGTAAAGCTTTCTGGAAGAAGGAGAAAAATATCCCCTCCTTTTGCTATAATTTATAATGCAGGTTAGTCTGTGGGTACAAATAAATGCAACTAGGTCATAAAACATCCTGACTCGAGGCAATGGGAGAATCAGGTGTAATCAGAATAACTTCAGCAGAACTCAGAGAATTGCACGGGCTTGATGCAATCTGATCTAGTCCTTTATCTCCAATCTGTTCTTTTCTGCTGATTAGAGCTTTACTAGATGTTGAGGGTGCTAATTTATGGAGATTTATGCACCCTGACAATATTTATGTGTGTGGTAATGCGTGCCCACCGAGGGGATGGGGGAGAAAATTGTGTCATTGTCAGAGATGCCCACGGTGAGTGGAGTCCCTGGAGGATCTTTGCCTTGGGAAGGAGCTAAATAAGAAACCATCTTCAACCTGAAAAGTGAGAAACACTCAACACAGTGCAGCCTTGAATTGTAATTACACCCCAGGCAAGGGGAAAGCCAGGAGCCAGATTTGATGATGGTCCTTGTGGGTCCCTCCCAGCTCAGGATATTCCATGGTTGTGAGTTTGGTTGTGTGATGGAAAGTCTCTCCGTGTCCTCAGCAGCATCTTGGGAGAGACAAGGACTCAAATCTCGTTTGGCACAAAAGGAGCTCCCTGCTGTTGTCTTGTTTCTGCTGCTGACCTGAGGATAAAGATCTCACATGGAACATTTTATCAGCTGTAATAAATGTTCTTTCTTTATTAATTCTATTTGGGATCAATAATTGATGCTGCTGCCTCCTTTACAATTCCCCTCAGTGGGAGAGCAGCGTGGAGGCGGGTTAGTGTTTCATGGCTTTGTGTTCCTTCAAGCCCTGATAGTCCCAAAGTATATGAGGGTTCTTAAGGTGTGAGACTCCTTTCCTTGTTTAGGGGTCAGCAAGATCCCAATTTACCCAGACAAGGTATAGAATTGGGCAGATAATTCCCCATGCAGAGAAAATGCAGCAAATGCATCTTGAGGAAGAATCTTTCCATTCCATCCCTCCCTGGTCAGGGACAGCAGGACACAGAGAGGCTGGTGGGGCAGAAAGTGAGCCTTGAGTTGGGAGGAAAAGCAGCAACAGAGAGGGTTTCTCTGCCAACCACCATCTCCCCTCTGCTGAGTGTTTTCTGACAACAGTCCTTCTGCAGAGATCTCCGAATTGCAGGCTTGGTTCTGCTGTGGGTTAAGAGAGACTTTCAGAGAGGTGTCTCAGGAAGGCTCCACACCTCTTAGGAGCCCCTTTTAGGCAAGAATAGCAGGCAGATTTTGCACACATTGCTGAAGCAAGCTCGGTCCTGTCCCTCAGATGGAGATGTTTTCATCCTCCCCTCACGTGGCTGGGAAACAGAGGCAGTGAGTGAGAATAAAATTGCCCAATTCACATCTTTTCAGGTTGTTCCATTTCCCTGCTGTATTTTCACAGTTTCTTCCCTGGCTGTTTCCCATCCCTTTAGCCTTAGTCAAAACCAAATCCTCTAACATGAAAAAATATGGGGTTAGTTTGGTTTTCTTTTGTTATAATCTGAGCAGGTGCAACAGCAATAAACCTGACCCTGATGCTGGGATAGATATTCAGGTAGTTGCTTGGCTTTACAGAGAAGAAAGCTCAGGTTTATTTTAAAGGCTTCTCCAGGCATTTTTTTCTCTCTTACATTTGTCTCTTATGTTTTATGAGGGGGTTGGTCTTTACCCCAAATTTGAGCCCTGCACAGAGAATCCACAGTATCAGCTGCATTACCAACAGCCTTTGCAAACAGGTTTCTCCTCACTTGAGTATTCAGCTCTCTCTGCTTTTGCCTCGTCCTCCTCCAAAGGCATAAATGGGATTATACCACAGCCCTCCAGTCAGTCACAGACCCAAAAGAGGAAAACAATGCAGCTCTCTGCCAGCATAAGTGAATATGGGATTCAGAGTCTAATTAGATGGGGACACTGGGAGCAAATATGTAAATACCAAGACGACTATTGTAAAAGATATTTTTAGTTATTTGTACTGCAGGATTTCTTGATTTGCTGCTGGGACTGGGAGGTTTATCTCTGTGGTCTCTTAGGAAAGGGGAGGGGGGAGGGAATTACATGCAAATCAAACCAGTGGTTTTGTTTTTCAAATATGCTGAAAAGGGGGAGGGCAAGGTAAGCATCACTCAATTAAGAGGGATATGAGAAGGGGGGGGGGGAAGAAAAAAAAGGGGTTTCAAAGATGATCAGCAGTCTGATCTCTCTGAACACTGTGCACCTGACATGGACATGGTGGGACTAGTTAATGCCTGAAAGATATAAAAGATGAATAGATGCAGCCAGGGTGCTCCCAACCCCACACTGCAGAAAACAGGCAGCGAGACACGCTGGGATTTTTTAGCTAGAGCTAGAAATGCCTGGAAAGAGCAGTTTAATGAGGGCTGCCTGCAGAAAATGGAGCAAGGAATAATAGACGAGAGGGACACGTGCCCATATCCTGTGTCCCCAAGGACTCTGGGTGCCAGTGCTGTGTTTTTAGAGACACAGACACCCTCAGGATGCCACAGAAATGTAGAGCATTTGCTGGTGGAGACGTGGCACCTGGAAAGACTTCCAGAGCAGACCCACAGAGGCATTTCTGGAGCAGTGACCCCCTTAGAAATGTGCTCAGGGTGAGCCAGGACAAAGAACATCCTGCTCTGCCCCCCGAGCTGAGGCCAAACAGGCTCTTGGAGTCACTGCAGGAGGGGTGGGAGCCTCAGACCAGCTGGGGATCTGCCCATTGCATCAGATTTAAGTGGGACTTGGGGCTTTAAATGCTGCTGAAACAACAGCCCCGGGCAGGGACTTGTGTTCTGTGGCAGGTAACAGAGTTTGTACTGCCCTGATTGGCAGAAATAAAGGAAACTGGTCTTCCTGGTAATGCAATTGCCATTTAAGATCACCAAAACAACCTGTGAAAAAGAAGTTGCCTAGAGGAGAGTCTGGCCTTTGAGTAAAAGCTGAAGGAAATTACTGTGGTACCTCAGGGGAGGCTCCAAAGAACTGATTTAAGATGGGTCAGAGCAGTTCTTAGAACAAATTGCCCTTTAATATCTTGTCTGCCAAGTGCCAGCCGATCTCCACTCCCAAATCCCTACATCTCCAAGAACCTTTCCTCCCATGATCTCCTCTCATCCTCCTTTCCTGAACTCTTAACCCACCTGCTTTAAATAGAAAGCATCTTTCCCTTCTGCTACGAAACACGGAGTTATCCTTAAAGAGGAAACACAGACTTGGCACCCCTGAGTTTCTGCACTGCCTGAGCCCCAGCTCTGTCTTTCCAGCCCACCAGGGACCTGCTTCCAGACAGGAAAATTCTTAGCAGCTGAACTGCATCCCTCAAGCAAAATTCCAAGCGAGAGGAAAAAGAGGAAAGAACAATAACAGCTTTGGAGCCCCATAACCATGTGGTACAATTCTTACCAATTAATAGTCATGAAATCAAAAGGAGATTCCAGCCAGAAGCCACAATCTAGCCATAATTATGCTGACCAGTGTTAGTTTACCAAAGTTTTTCCATGTTGAGCTTAGTCTAATGGGGTTTAAAGGTATATAGGACTGACAATATTAAAATGCAGAAGCTTCACTTCTAGTTTGGGAAGCTGGTAAGCAGCTTCTATTTTGGGGTTCTGAGTTCCTCACAAAGGCTCTCAGCATCTGGTCACTGCCTGTCTCATCTCCCTGCTCTACAACTCCTTGGATCCCTCTCAGGGCTGCTCAGAGGAGGAAATGGCTCATTGTTTCTTCCATCTCCCACTAAGTCCTCTAATTTAGGAGCATTTCTGGGGTTCTTTGCTTTGAAACCACAAAGGTTCTGGTGTGATAACATCATCCTTGTCCCTGGAGGATGAAGGGTGTTCCCTTGGAGTGCACAGGTACCATCAGGAAACCCTGGGAAGCAGCTCAGTCACGTGGAGTTTAAGCAGTTCACAACCTGGCCTGGATTAGTGGCCAGAAGGAGGGTGGTTTGACACAATTACACGACCTTTTCTTGGTCATCCCGAGGTCTCTGTGCTTTCAGGGACAGCAGGTTGAGCTCCTGCCTGCTGGGAAAATTCCCACGAGGTGAGTCAGGCTGGTGTTGTTTGCAGTGTGACTGCAGCCAGCCCACGCTTGGTTTACTGGTTCCAGATGAGATCTGGCTGTGGGGCAGAGCCATCCCAAAGCATTTCCAGCAGTCCCAAGTCTGCTTCCTCACACACATCCAGCTGGTGCCTGCTGGGATCCTTCTCCTGGCCCACAGCTCCACAGACTCTGGGGAACTGCTGCTGGGGCATCAGCCAGGACAGCCACATTTCCCCTTAATTCCACACAGAACTTTGTGAGAAACGAGACAAATGAGATGTGCACAGGGTGAAAATGAGGCATGGCCAGGGAGGCAATCCCTGTGCCTGAATTTCATTTTTAAAGTGATTGCAGCTGCATCACTGCCCATCTCCCTTCCACCGTGCAGGGAGCTCAGTGTGGGGGAAGCTATGACAGAACCCTCCACCTTTTTTTCAGTCTCAAGACCCCCTGGTTTTTATAGGGGGAGCAGGAAACCCACAGGCACTTAAACCCTCAGTGGCTTTTCCTTCTGACCACATAAAATTTGCTCCAGCCCTTTTGAACGCACCACACATTTATTTTCATTTCACCTCCACAGCCCGTGGAGGTTTCTCCCTTTTTGGTCTCATGGGCTGTTTGCTGTGGGTGGGGTGAACCACAGGCTGCACTGGGTCAGCCACTCTGGTGTTAACTGGTTGGCAGCAGAGCCTGTGGTGGTGGCCACTGTGCTGTTGTCAGAGCCAGTGCTTCAAAATCTCCTGGCCCTTGGTGGCTGGGATGTCAGGCACGTGCAGACCTGGCTTTTGGAGGGCTGGATTTGCCCTCTGAGCTCTACCTGTCCTTGAGCTGGTGCTCCTCCTCCTCCTCCTCCTCCTCCTCCCGTGGCCAAAGCAGCCAAGGGAAAGGCACTGGGTGGACTGGGAGGCTCGAAGACATTTTACCATTAAGTGGCATCATTCAGTCTCTGCTCAGTGTTTTGATTTTGCCCAGCTGTGTCTGTGTGCATTTCCATTAATCTCTTTAGCTGGCAGGAGCAGGGCTGCCTGCTGCTTATCAAGAGGGCTTGTGTGATTTCTACTTGATGTGCAGTTGTCTTGGAGAGGGAGCCCCGCTCCTGGCTGGGGCTGGGCTTTTCCAAACATTTCTGGGAGATGCTGAGGGCAGGGTGGGGAAAAAAGGGTCACCCAGACATGTGGCCATCAGGTTTTGTCAGCCCAGAAGCTCCTCAGTTGATGTGCCTCAGTTTGTGCTGCTGCCTGGCTGGCACAGGGACTCCTCCTTGTCGTGTTTTAGTCGCCTGCAATGGGCACCAAAAGATAAATTCTTCCTCACCACAAGTGACAGGAGTGTCTTGGGAGCTGGAGAGTCTGGACCCTTCCTCCCCTTTGCCGGGGAAAGTGTGGAGTGCTTAATGAAATAATTGCTCCTTTAACAAATTACCACTCATTAGCCAAGCAACTGTGACTGTGCACACTCTTATCTAGGAAATGAAAAGATATTGCCCTAAAAAACCCTCCTAATAATTAGCATAACTGAGCTGACTGGCCATAACTCTATCAGCAGATGTTCCTTGACAGCTGTAATAACAAAGCACCACAATACAGCTTTGAACTCCTACCTGGCTGGTGCAGTTTGGAATATCTTGGCAGGTCTTGCTGCAAACTGAGCAGTTTGGGGCTGTGGTAACACAGAGGGGTGCCCAGAACTGCTGTGCTGGGTCTGACAGGGCAGCTCTGCATTTTCATTTGTACCCAAAGAGATCCCAGAATGGTTTGGGTTGGAAGGGACCTTAAAGATCAGCAGGGACACCTTCAGAGATCCATCCAGCCTGGCCTTGAGAACCTCCAGATCTCTTACCTTATTCACATATTTCCTTAGTCTAAGCCAGTCCTCTGTCCCAGACCCTTTTTTAATTCTCCATATTTCAGTCAAACTCGCTGTGTTGGAAGTGATGGAAGTGGAGCATCTAGAGAGGTTCAAACAGGGATTAATAATTTCTCTGGGTAATGAAAACACCAAGTTATTATGTTAGTTATGAAGGGCAGAAGTCCCTTATGCCTACTGAACATCAGAGTGTGCTGGGATGAGATTTTTGTTCTTGGTTATTTCCCTCTCCTTCACATGCAGCTGTTCTTTTAGCAGAAGCAAATGGGTTTGGGAATATTCAGTCATTACTTCTCCCTGAAATTATTTTCCTTTAAAAGTACATCAAATAATAAGTGTTTCAGACGGGAAAACTTTCATTTTCTCATACTATTTTTTTCCCCCAAAAAATACATTATTCTGCTTAGGTTCCTCTACTTCTTTTATCACATGTGTTATTCCATCTTTCCATCCTTTCCAAAGCATTGCAACCTGGGCTAGTGGAAGGTATCCCTGCCCACGGCAGGGGGATGGAACTGGATGATCTTTAAGGTCCTTTCCAACCCAAACCATTCCACGATGCCTTCAGGCTTCCCAGCTGGGAGGGGGAGCTGTGCTGTGACCCCTGTGCTCCCTGCACTGCTAACACCTTCAATGTGCCAAGTGGTTCTCAAATGTGCTAAAATGTCTGCACCACGTGCTGTTCCCAAAGCTTTACCGTGCAGAGCTCTTTGCCCACAGTCCTGAGCTGAGGGACAAGTGGGATTTGAAATGGGATTAGATATACTGGAGGGAAATAATCCTCTCCTGGCTGGAGGTCAGACCACAAACTACTCTTCTGACCTTAAGCAGATCTCACCTTCTCTCTGCTTCTGTTCCCCGTGGCTGTAAAACGGGGATTCACCTTTGCTGGAAGTGTTGGGAAGATAAATGCACCAGAGGCTGCTGTTCTGCTAACAGGGAGCCACATCAGGTGTGCAGTGAGCAGGATTTAAAAATACTAAAAGTGGTGTTAATTAAGGACATAAGCTAAGTGCTAACTGATGGGGTGACGAGGAAATAGCTCTCCCCAAAGGCAGTTTACCCCACATCTGTCTCCTGGTGTGTTCCACCCAGCTGGTACTGTCAGATGGGCTCCTGAGCCAGCTGGACTTGCTCTGCAGTTCACTCCAACGCTGCCTCTGTTCTTGCACCTCCTGACTGACTCCCCCCTGCAAAGTCTCCATTTCCCATTTGCTGTGTGTCAGTGGGATTGATTATTGCAGAGCAGGATCTATACCCCAGCCATGTGGAAACCTGATACCTACAACAGCCTTGATGGGGACTGAGGCTTTTCACCTTTTCCTACTAAAACTGAGAACCATAAATGAGTGTTGCTGGTCACCACTGCCAGCCCAGTGCTGTGTGGTTGCTGGCCCAGCCAGGGAGCCACTCTGGTTGCCATTTGATGCCTGGGAACTGAGGGTGGCTTTGGGGACAGGGATCAGTTCCCACTGCTTATAGAAACAAACTCTGAACAGTTTCCTTGGTGCTGAGATTTGGGAATGGCTTGGGACAAGGAGCTGGATGCCCTCAGTGACAACACTTAGGCCCCAGCAGAGCCAAAACTTGAGTGATGAGAGCAAAATAGAGGATAGAATCCAGCCTATGCTGCTCCTGCCTCGTGGGGAGACAGGATGGAGGTGAGTGATCAAGCAGAGTCAGGCTGCTGAGCTGGGGCACTGCTGTCCCACCTGCCAGCTCCACACACATCCTGACATGCCTTTGACACTCACAGCATCAGCCAGCTGAGTGTGGTGCCAGGGCGAGCTGACTGGTGTATTTTAATTAGAGGGAGACTAAATTACACCGGACTACGAGAGCCTGCCTTTTTCACAACGGCTCGGGGAAAATGAAAAGACTAGCATTTTCAATTTAAGGTTTAGTTAGATAATGCCTGTTGGTGCCAGTAGATTACAGAGTGGATATTAAATCCTCCAGGATTTGCAGTGGGAAAGTACTCACAGAATCCATAAGCAGGCAGGAGAGCACGGCTGTGGAACTATCGTCCCCTGGAGGTCCCGAGCAGGAGGAGAAAATGGGAAGTAAATCTTTCCTTTGAAGGAAGCTCCACGTAAAGAGCACACATGGGCAGGCTGTGGCCTTTAAAGGTTTCCCTGTTAAGCAGCTTTCTGGCTTCTGACAGCAGCCAAATGGCATGTGAAAAGGTAATGGGGGTCTGTCAGACTGCTGGAGCAGGGAGAGGCAGGGCCTGGGCGCTGATGCTCCTGCTGTGGGGTTTGAGATGGGTTTCTACGTAGGATCCCACAGAAAGACCTTTCTGTAAAACCAAGGCACCTGTCCCGTGGCACATGAGCTGCAGAGTTTAAAAAGCAGTTTAGAGGCAGCTCTGGTGCTGAGCTGTTTGATGGAATCAGTGCGAGCTGATGTGGACCAGGAGTTGGTGAGCAGCTCCTGACATCCTCCTGGTGCCTTGGGATAGCCCACCCCAACTTCAGCAGGACTTGGGGGCATCTAGGACTTGGCAAGCTCTTCCTAGAGCTCATCCAAGTTCAGAATCTGCTTTAAATCCTCCCTGAAACACAGCCAGGAGCCCAGGATTCAGGATCAGCAGTGCCAGGGAAGCTGCTCCCTTTGGTCTGTGCCTCTCTGTCTGCTGCTGAGGCACTGCAGGCCACGCTCACCTGCCTTCTCAGGGAGAAAGGGCTGAAAACTCATGTTTACAAAGCACTGAAGATCCAGCAATAACAAGAAACTGAAAGGACAAAACGTTTATCCTTCATTACTCCCATATATAAGAAGCTTTGCCCAACAGCCCGTGGCCACTGTTCCAGGGCCAGATATGTGGTTGCTGGAGGTGTGTAAGATTAGTAGTTTAAAAGCACTAAAATGTGCAAATTAATTACCACAGCTACCCATGCATGTTTTATCTGCCTTAAATGCTGAGCTTTTTTTTTTTTTTTTTTTTTCCAGGTTAAGGGAAATATTAAACTATAAGGAGCCATATCAAGGGCTGACAAGCTAAAAGTCTAAAGATCAGATTCTTGGCAATAAAAATTCAGGAGCTATCATAGTCTTTGATTGAACATCCCAATAGTTTCATTAAGAACACATCCCTGTATTTTATGCCAGCTAATTAGCAAATTCAAACACTTCATCTCTGTGTTATCTTTGTGCAAGAGAGTGGTAAATTTACGTCATTATAATATATTGCCAAAATTTAAAGGTTCACGAGCAATTAGATTTCGTAATTCTTGTTTATGCCCCCGAAGAATTGTTCATTTTAAAACTTTATAGTTAATAGGTACAAAGATAAAACGGTGGCCTGTGTTGCTCTGGTGACAGGAGTCAAGTGAGTGAGCTGAACGGATTCTTAGAGGGGAATATTTTGGAGGTGGTTGCCTTGATTCTTAGCTGGACATTGCAGGGAATTCACACCCAAGGAGTGGCTCTGTCCCCGTGTTACCGGTGTTTCCCTTGGGCACCGTTCCAGTCTGGGAGCCTGGGATTATAAATACGGAAGGATTGAGGACAGAGTCGCTGTTAGGGGTGTGACAGTCGGTGCCGCTCACTTTTAGGGGCAAAAGGCGGTGGTTGCGGTCAGATGGGCGGCGATTCATGGAAATTCATGGAATCAGTCCCGGCAGCGATGGAGCGGCGGAGCGCTGACACCTGCCGGCAGGACCGGCCCGGGAGCATCCTCCTGCCCTGGGATAGACCCGGGAATGTCCACGGAGCCTCCTCCTGCCCTGGGATAGACCCTGAGAGCAGCCCCAGAGCCTCCTCCTGCCCTGGGATAGAACCCCTGGGATTGTCCATGGAGCCTCCTCCTGCCCTGGGATAGACCCAGGAATGTCCATGGAGCCTCCTGCTGCCCTGGGATAGACCCTGGGAGCAGCCCCAGAGCCTCCTCCTGCCCTGGGAGCAGCCCCACAGCCAGACCAGGTTGCTCAGAGCCCAAACCAACCCGCCCTTGGATGTTTTTAGGGATGGGGCATCCACGGCTTCTCTGGGCAACCTGTGCCAGGGTTTGTCCCCCCTCTCTCAGGGATGTTCCTGGGATGAAGAGCCGATGCCTGAGCGAGATCCAACCCCTCCCCATTCTGCCTGAGCAGAGGGAGAGGAGCCATCCCATCCTCTGAGCTGGGGGTGGCGGTGCTGAGCTCAGAGCAGGCTGTGAAGATCATTCCAGCGTGTCTGGAGCTGCTCTGCCTGGATCCCCCGAGCAGGCACGAGGCAGCCCCGCAGCTCTGAGGTTCATTACTCCATCCCCACACTGCTCCCTGCCTCTGACTGCTCAGGGCATGAGCTCCAATATTATTTTCTGGTGTCACACAGTCCAGGAGTGCAGGGGGTGTGCTTGTAACTTGCTCTTCTCATGCTTAAATGGTGGAACTGAGATGTTTTGCAGCAGTTTCAGGACAGGAAGAAGATTTCCCTTTGATTGCTTTTTAATCACAGTAATAACAGTAATGGAGGCAGCGAGTGGAATTGATGGGGAAGAGCTGAGCTCTCCTCTGTGCCAACTCCCATGTGGGGTAAACAAGAAGGATTTACTGGCTGCTCAAGTGAATTGGTGGCATCCTTGCTCTTCAGGAATGAGTCTGGGGAAAAACAGCTGGTATCTAATACCTGGGAGATAGATTATGCCAGTCATCCTCTGGAAAGCTCCCTGCCTTGGTCTGTCTGGGGTAAATGAGTAATCCTTGCCTGCTTTTGTTCTTGTCCCCACAGGTTGATACGTACAACTGCTCTTTTAAGCAGCTGTCAGGGTGTGTCTGGCCTTGAACCTGCATCTTTAGCAGCCCAAAAGGGTTTTACTCTCTCCCTGTGGGGCAGGAGAAGACACAATGTGGGCAAGATGTTTGGGCTGTGCAGAACCAGAGGTCTCCAGGGGGTTTAAGTGGGTGTAGGGTCCCAATGGTGCCCAGAACAAACCTTATGGGGAGATCTGGGTGTATGGTGGGGCAAAACAGTCCCCTCACAGTCTGATTTTGGCCTGTGCCTACGTGAACAAGTGTTTTTCTCCAGTGGGAATCGCTGAGGTGTAACTCTGGCAGGGAAGAGCCACAGGCTGAGGGATTTCCCAAAATGCCTTTGCATGAAGGGACTTGAGTGGATGTGGGAATTTTCACTGACCTTGACTTAAAACATCCATAAAGCAGCGAAAAAGCCGGAAAAAAAGAATATTTTTTCGGAGGCTTTAACCTCACTGAGACCCTTTTACAAAACACACAGACACCAAAGCCAGACCTCAGTTGGTTTTGGTCGGACATGGAGCTCTCTCCTTTATTTCTGCAGTGCGTGTGTTGCACACGGGAAGGGCCTCATTTACATCAGCGCAGCCGTGTCCTGTCTGAGGAGCTGGAATTCCTCTTGCTTTGCTGATCGAGACAAACATGATAAAAACAGTTCATGCACAACACATCTGAAGCCTCTCTGACAGATCCCCGGGACTGAGAGGTGCCACTGTGCTCCCCTGGCAGGGCAAGGGGGACACCAGCAGGGCTGGAAGGGGGTGGGGTGGGGGCTTGGCAACCTCCCAGGAGCAGCTCCACGGGCTGGGAAAAGCTGTGTGTGCAAGGTCTGTGAGGATTTGGAGGAGGGGACGGGGAGCAAAGAGGCTGTGGGGGCTGCAGAGGTGGGGCAGGGCAGGGGACAGCAGCAGGAAAGGGACGTTTGTGTCCTCAGGCTGGTCACAAGGGGCAGTGCCCAGCTGGCACCACAGAGCCTTCCTAGGGCAGTGGGGAAGGGGGGATTTTAACATCCCGGTTTTGGAGGAGGAGGGGGGATCACAGACACATTTTGGAACATGAAGAGGAGGTGGTGGAAGCTTTTACTGGAACCCAAGTGATTACTGGAACCTGCTCAGAGGGCAAACCAGCGAGACCTGGAGGGGACTCGTTTTCTCCTTTCACACACATACTCAAACCCTTCAGGGCTTTCCCAAGCAACTCTATCCCATAGTTTCCCTTTCTTCACATCCTGCCCTACCACACCAGCCCCTTCCCCCTCTGGTCATTAAGGCAAAAAAAAAAAAAAAAAAATAAAGTGACATTTCAAGTACTCTGGAGCGACCAACGTTCAGCCTCAGTTCTGTACGTGCTGCATTGAAAAGCAGGATCTTTGCCCAGGGATTAGCCAGAAAACAATCTTCAGGGAATGACAGGTGGGACCTCTCTCAGCAAGGTGCTGGAGGCATTTGGGGGCAGGAAAGGGGCAGAGCAAGCCATGAAAAGTAGCTGTTAGGTCTCGGTTCTCAAGGTTGGAGGGCCCTGACCCTGCCATGGGCCACCTGCTCCCACTGACTGACCCGGGGAGGCTTCTGCACAGCATGGACACAACCCCTCAGCTTGTCCATGGAGAGGGAAAAATCATCTCAGGGAGATGATGGAACGCTTAACCAGCCCTGGCTGCTTTGCAGGCTGGGTGCTGATGCGACTCATCTGTCCAGGGGACAAATAAAAAATATTATCCTGAGCAAAGAGCTACTTTGGACTAATTCTCATTGCCCACTGCAGGGGAAAAAAAAAATAAAATACCTGAACTACAGTATATAAATCAATTTTGGTTTAGGGGAATTAAGAAAAACCACTAGAAAACAGAAAAGCACCCAACACCTATGGCATCTAATCAATCTTGTATTAGCAGGATGGATTTTCTTTTTTATTTCTTAATTTGAAAAGGTGGCTGGAGGGGCACTTTAATGGGATGGAAAGCCTCTCTGCCCTCCACCAGCAGCAGGCCTTGGGCTGCAGCAGCTCTGCAGAGATCCTGTCGTGGCTCTTTGGCAGGCAAGGAGCAGAGCTGAGCTGGTGGAGGACCCTGGGGAAGCGTGGTGGGACCTGCAGGGATGCAGGGAGGTGGCAGTGCTGGACCTGCCCCCGGCTGGGTGTCCCCAAAAGAGGGTGGGTGACAGGGTATAGAAGAGGCATGGGAAGAGCTTTTAGCCTGTCACTGCTCCCAGTGGCTGGCTGGGACCTCTCCGTTCTGGGCAGAGCTTTGGGCTCCCCAAGCTTGGGACCTTCACCAGGATTGGAACAGCTCCTAAAAACCCACTCAGGACACAGGGGGGACACAGGGGGTGCTACCCAAGCATGCATGCTTCCCAGGAGAGGCAGAGCAGCGAGGGGAACAGGCAGGGGACGAGGAGGGGACAGCAGAGGAGGGGGTTACGTTGTTAAGGCCTGCGGAGCTTTCAAGGCAATTGGGTGATTTGGGAAAAAACAAACAAAACAAAAAAGTCCTTGTTTCCTCTAGCAAAGGTTATTCCCTGCTGCACCTTCCCTCTCCCTGGCAGAGATTAGAGCAGTAAGGTTAATATAGTAGCAGGTACATCCATGAAAATCCGCAGCTGAGTCTTCACTCCAAGTGCTGCCAGCTCTTCCCTAAATCTTCAGGGATCAAGGTGCCTCGTTGGAAGTGGCTCCATTGCCTTTGTTGACGTAAAAGGGGCGGTAATGTGACTGCAATGGAGAATTTGGGGCACGTGAGTTTGACCCACCTCCTCTTTCTGGCCACCTACACCTCTCACCCTGGCTCTTCACTCCTATCTGCACCATCACAACAAGCAACTCGTGGCAAAGGTGTGTTGTGCAGCCTCTGGAGGGCTGCAAACACAACAGCCAATTCATTTGTTTATTTATAGTGGTCACTGGCTGCACTGGCCAAGGCAGAACCTGCAGCCTGGGTGAGAAAATGCTCACACCACTGAAGCAGGGAGCGTGGAAATCAGGAACAGTTGGGTTTTGCAATGCCCAGCCTGGCTTAGGTTTGATCCACTGCCCAGATCTCACGTGCAGAGTGTGGGAGACACCTCACAGAAACACACTGGCCCTTTCTTGTGCAGCACCAGTTTAATATTAGGAACAGCAGGAAGGATGGGCAGAGCAAACCCAGCCCATCTTGCTGCTCAGTGCCCCACACCTCCTGCTCAGTGTTCCCTTTTGTTGAAATTCTTTTCATTTTATGGCTTTAATTTCCAATATAATTAAGATATGGAAGAGGGGGGGCTTCGTTTAAAAGAACTTCCTGGGGGTTAAAAAGACATTCCTCCTTAAACTGAATGCTCCTTTGTGAAAATTCATATTTACAGACCTTTTAGAATGTATATTACTTAAATACACATTTAAGGCTATTTTAAAAGCTAGATTATTGGACCAATAGACCATGAAAGCTCCTGCAGAGACACTGCAGTCCAGAGCATGCATTTCTATTTTGGTACTTTTAAATGCTTATATTTATCAGCTCAATTGTTGGGTTCAGAGCTACCTGGTGAATGGAGGTTATAAAAATAAAATAGTCACTACGAATGTGAGCATCAGCAAGGAAGGGAGACAGAAAAAACTGGTGAGTGTGTGGGATAAGCATATGTGTGTTTACAGTATTTGTGCAGGGCAAAATCTTTCCAAAATGTCATTTTTGCAGTATTGATTATCCCCACAGCCCAGAGCTGTGGAGGTGGGGGGTTATTCTGCACCCCTAACAGGAACTGCTGGCTTGGAGCTTTTCCTCTCCCATTTCCAAAGGGCCCATCCCTATTCTCAGCTGTCCCTGCAAGAGGCAGCTCTCCTGCTGGAGATGTGCACAAGCTTTCACACCAAGGAGATGTTTCTTACCAATACAGACTGTTTAGTGGATTTCCATGTCTGTGGCGTCACCTTTGCAGACTGATGTCTCACTATGGAAGGGTAAGCTGTGACAACATAAAACAGCCTGTTATAGATCAGTCCCTGCCACCACCCCCGTGTCCCCTGGCCAGCGTCAGGACGAGCAGCAGGACTGGAAGTGCCACATCATTAGTATTGCATTGCTTAAACATGGAAACACAGCCATTGCTGGGGTGGGACACAACAGCCATCAGACAGAGTCCAACTCCACCACCCAGCCAGTTAGGGAGAAGGGAGTAAAGAAGGTCTGGCTAATTAAAACGTCTGAGGAATGCAGGGAGGTGGAATGCAATCAGACCAATTAAGTTCAGGCCAAATCCCAAACTCAGCATTCTGACTCTTGCAAAGAGCACCCTGGGCTGTTTAATTAGTGCAAAGAGCTGAGGCCTGGGGTTCATGACAGCACCTCTGGCGGTGTGATAAGCCCTAACCCCCTTCTACCACACCAGCTCTGTTCTGACTCAAAAATAACACCAGCCCTGCTGTGTCACAGCCTGTTTCAGGGTATCAGACAATGGCCTTTCCCCACCATCTCCATCTGCAAATTACTAACTCTCCTTGTGACTCTCCTTGGCAGGTGCTGGTGCTCTTGGATTCCACCTCTGGTGCCCTTGAACTCGTGAAAAGAGGAGGATGAGATGGTGAATGTGGGATTCTGGTTCAGGTGAAAGAGGACAGGCAGCTACTGTGTATTTATTTTTTTTTTTTAAGGTTGTACTCAGTGTCTCTTAAATCTTTCAGGAGGACACTGGTGAGGCTGGAGGGGCAAATGGCCATGGACATCATTCCCTGGTATCTTCCTCGCCTCTAAAATCATCTAAAACTTGTCTCTACCCATTACAAACGAAATTTTAGACCCCTTCACCTCTTCACTAGATAAAACTTCATAACAGTTGCTAACACTGCTTAATAAACTCCTGTTGCCCTGGTTCAGCAGAGTTGCTCGTGAAAGCATGTGCGGGTATCTAAGAGACTGGCAGTCAGCATTGCTCCAGGCCTTCTCTGGGGGAGCAAGAACAGGATGAAGTGTGTTACCAGCTCAAAAAGGGGCAGGAGGAAGGGGGAATACTCAATTCCTAGTACCGGTCTTAGTGAAGAGGCTCCCGTCAGACTGTTTGCTGAAGTCACCGGGCGGATTCTGTCCCACCGAGGAGAACTGAAAAGGCAGCTTAGTACCATTGCCTACTGGAAGATAGAAGAGGTTGTGTTATTCCACGGTGTCCCACAGGCTGCAGTGGAGCAGCCCGAGCATTTTCAACACACACCCCCTGTAAAGCTGCCTCCGACCGGCTTGGGGGTGGGTGGGAACGAGAGGCTTTGTCCCTCTTCTCTGGGCGAGAAAGGGCAGCTGAGAGCAGTCAGCCTGGTGTGCACAGTGTGTGAGTGTGGAGTGATCCCAGTGCTCCAGGCAGGGAAGAGCCTTTCTCTGGAGAGACCCAGAGTGCAGGTGTGACTGAAGAGCAGCAGCTTCCTCGCAGGTAAAGGGCATCTCCAGAGACAGGAGTAATGACTCCACGGCTGCCCAAGGCTCCCTTGCCTCCGAGCAGTTTGAGGCTTTATTCAAAGCCCATGGAAATTAAAGCAAGGCTTCCCCTCCTGGCCTCCTCGGGGTCAGGCCCTGGCTGCCAGAATGAATCTGAGAGCAGAGAGATGAGAGGGAGACAGCCCTGCCTGTGGCATGGCAAGCAGGAATGACTTGGGTGTGCCTGTGAGTCACCAGAGCAACCCCAGGTAGGGTGGCCGTGGCTGCCTCTTGAGTGAAGGGAAAGGCTGGACCCTCTGAGCATGAATGAAGCAAAGAAAGAAAATACAGGTGAGGAAAGGGAAGATGGGGATCTGGGAAGAAAAGGCTCCCTGCTGCTGGTTCTCGGTGCTCAAAGCACCCCATTCCCCAACCCTGCTGGATGCTGTGCAGGCAGGGAGCGACCTCTCAGTCCCTGAGAACTTAGGAACTAAGCAAAAGGTGTTTGTTTGTGGGATGGAGAGGAGCAGCCTCGTGCTTCTGAGACTGGCTGGGAGTATTTGGAGTCCTCCCCTGGTTCTGCCACAGCCTCCACACGGAGTGTTGTGGGTGGGGGTTTGGTGGCTCCTGTGTTTTCCACCTCCTTTCACTGTCTGAACAAGGAGAACCAGGGATGCCTCTCCCTGGGTTTGGTGTGTGCAGACAGTGCTGATCAGCCAGCTCTGGGAGACAGTGACTGACAGGTGACAGGACAGCTGAGAGGGGAAGCAGGAGAGGTTGGTTAGGCAGCCAGAAAGCTGTGGCACGGGGGGTTAGATCCTCTCAAAGTGAAGTGGGAATTACCCGTACCAAGTGTTTCCTCGGTCGCTTGGAAGGAGGAAAATTCCCATGATCGTGGGTTGAAATTGGCTGTAAAACAAGAGCATCCAGTTCAGCAGTCGGCTCCTGGTGAGCTGGCTCCAAGGCTTGGGCCTGGCATTGCTCTAGGAAACAGGTCCCCACCGATTTGGGAGCAACCCCAGAGCAGAAATCTGGGTGCAGGGAGCACAGGAAAGCCTGGTCTTTTTTTCCCTGAGTTCTAGGGAATGGTGAACAGACTTCTCATGTAGAGAACAAAGCTCTCCCTGCCTCAGAGCTGCCTTGAGCTGCAGAAAATTGCCAACTCAGGTCTGTCCACTCAACAGGACTATTCTGCAGAGGGATCTGCATGCAGAGCTTGGATTTAGAGCTCGGGAGATGCAAAGGGAGGAACATTTCCCTCAGGAGCACGGGCTGTCTCACTGGGACAGGCAATGTCCTCCAGGGCTTCACCCTGGTGCTGTTGTAGCCCTTTTGTGAGGCACTGGGCTCCCAGTAAAGCAAAGCCAAGATGAACACTTGGAGCTGCTATGCTGCCATCCTGTGGGCTGCTGCTCTGGAGGAGCCCTGTTTCTGTTTACACAGTTCTCTCTCCCTCTCTTGGGTGCCTGAGTCCCTCCTGCTCTTCACCCAAAGACTTCCAAAGGCACGAGATGGTCTTTCCAACCTCCTCCTGGCTTTGGCCAAACTGTTTGCAGCATCAGGAGAAGAAAGCTTAGTGGGAGAGGACAGAAAGGAGCATCGAGCAGTTGAAAAAAAAATTGTCCCTCTATCTTTTGAAACATTTTATGTCTCCCCTCTGCCTCATTATGCCATCCCTGCAGGTAAATGTTTTATGCTAGAATTATAGAATGGTTTGGGTTGGAAGGGATTTTAAAGATCATCCAGTGGTGATGATGTCCCACGGGCAGGGACACCTTCCACCAGACCAGGTGTCTCCAAGCCCTGTCCAACCTGGCCTTGGACACTTCCAGGGATGGGCAACATGTTCCAGGGCCTCACCAGCCTCTGAATAAAGAATTTCTTCCTAATATCTAACCTACACCTCCTCTCAGTGTGAAACCATTATTTATGATACTCTCTTTAATGACAAGAGCAGTGGAAGTCTCCTTGAATTTAAGCAGGGCTTAAAACCTTATGGGCTCAGCTCAAATCCAAGCAGTTTCTTAGTTTAGGTCACTGCAATTAGCACAGAGCACTACTTGGGCAGCATTCCTCAATCCAGAAAATTTTCCACTGTGGCCTCAGGCAGAGTTTGCAGTGACCCAAACCAAGCCAGAAAAAAGGGTGTGTTAACTAAACTCTCATGAGATCCTCAAGGATTCTGTGCACATGACACAGTGCAAAGGGGTGGTCCTCTTTTTCTCCTCCCATTTCACAGAATTCCTCAGAAAAGATGCAATGAACTGTAGTGCTGGACTTGGACATGACACGTGGGGAGAGCACAGAAAGCTCCAGAGAGTGAAATGATGATGGCTATGTTGCATTATTCATCAGGCCAGCCAGATAAGTGGGTCACATCTCCTGCTTTGCCTACTGATTCATTCTGCTCCCAAATTCCCCATCAGTGTGGTTTCAGCAGCTGGATCCTTTCTGTCATGCTGGAGCCCTGACCCTGCTGGAGAAACCCCATTTCAGCAGAGGCTCTGAGTGCAACCACGTGCTTTAGTTGTTCTGGACAAAGTGACTTTGTTGGTAGAAAACACGGGATGAGGAATGTGGGAGGCAGCACAGGCTGTGCTCTCGGATGTGTAGGTGGAATAAATGCTCCCCCAGTATTTGAGGGGCCACTGAACTGCACGTTTTCCAGACCTCCCAGTGCTCAGGGCAGACAGCACTAAAGGAGAAACCCTGGATTTCGCAGTCCCTGGTGATCCCTCCTGGCTCTTCAGGAGGTTGGGATGCTGGATCCCAGCAGGCAGCCAGGGAGCTTTTACTCCCAGGGAGGAGCAGAGGGGAGTTCAGGCACTACAGTGCTGTGGCACTGCCAAAAATGGCTTTTCCCAGTGACAGCAGGATGGCATTGTTCCTCCCATCCACGCTCTTCAAATGCACGTGGGGCTGTTCCCACCTGAACCCAAAGCCTCCCATTTTTGGGTAGAGATTGGGTTAAGCTTGTGCAGTTCTAGAATTAATTTTCAAACTTCCCTCAAGGCTGAAAAGTCTTGCAAAAGTCTGTAAAGCCCTGAGGTGTTTGGAGACAGGCTCCACGCAAAACCAACCTCTGGCAAAATGCCCCTCTGCCCCCTGATCTTGGGGGTGGGGGCTGTGTGAAACAGCCCTGCTGAAGCCTGGGAATGCCAGCCCTGCCCCTGGCATCTGCTCCAAACAACCCCCTCACCCCCTGGGCGCCAGGCAGGGCTGCCAGAGCTGCCAGGCGTGGGCAGGGAGCTGAGGAGAAGGGCAAAGGGGAGCTCCAGACAAAGGGCTCAGTGTTGGGAGCTGGGCTGTCCCCAGGAAACCCCAGCACAGAGCAGGAATACACCCTCAGGGCAGTGCCACTGCTAATTGCTGGGGCACATCCCTGCCCACCAGCTGGCTCTGCAGCTGGAAGCCTCTGGCAAACGCTGGCAGGGCTGAAATTCGGTGGCTTATTTTGTGCTACCCTTCCTGCCCTTTTGTTTTCCCCAGGCACTGCCTTGCCTGGGCTTTCAGCACCCTCAGCTCCTCGCTCTGCAGGGCCCTGGTGCTGATTTAGAAATGGCAATTGTCATTTGGGAAGTGAATGTGTTGAGAACACTCATCCCCTCCCAAGGCTCATCCTGTCGTGGTCATGCAACAACTGGGACATAAGCAAATCACCAGGGCTCTTGTTGTCAGAGCTCAGAAAGGAACTCCAGCCTCCTGGTTGTTTTTTTTAGGATACATTTCTCACTTCTTCTGTCCTTTTCCTGCAAGGAGAAAGCATGTTTGCTGGTGAAAGTAAAATCCTAATGCAGAGCAAGCCTAGAGCAGCTTTCACACTTGATGGCACAGTGAGATAAGCTTTGGGTGGAGAACAGCACTGACTTTAACCCAGCGAGACATCTTAAAACCATACACTCACAAACTACACTCTTTGAAGGAGTTCAGCCACTCCAGCTCTTCTCTTTTTCTGCCCTGTTTGAGATGAAAAGGCAAAACCTTCCCAGAGCTCTGTAAGCTGGAGGGAAGACTCGGCATAAACATGCAGTGGGATGGAGGGAAAGCAAATTTTGGGACTTGTTATCAATGAGAATCCTTCCCTAAGCTGTGTTTGGAGGAAGCCTGAGCACCTGTATGTAGGGTGCCATACCTTTGGGAGACAGGAACATGGAAAACCTCTTCAGGTTGTCAGGCTGGTTCCACTCGTAGTTGTTCATCATGAACCGGTGGTCACCTGGAGAAGCAGAGCAGGGAGGGGGAAGTTGAGTGGCCCTGAGAGGGAGGGCAGGAGGGGGAAGGGGATAACTGGGAAGGCTCAGTTGCTCCTCCAGTTTTTAGAGGAAGATGCTAAAATAAAGTAGCAAACAGCTCTAGACTCTTGGGCAAGGCTGGTCGGTTCAAGCCTCATGCAAAGTGGATGAAATCTGCTCTTTTAACAGTTCTTTCACAGCCTGGGTTTGGTTTTCTGACACTGATCCACAGGAAATGATGTTTTATCAGTACACTTGCTCACAAAAATACTCTCTTTGAAGGCCTATACAAACCTATTGTTCTCTGCAAGGAAGACAGATTTGGTTCCCGTGTTTAAATAGTTCCATTCTTTGATTCTTAAGTCACTGAACAAACTTTTATTTTATTTCTCCAGTTTATTTCTGTGTTATTTAAACTCCCTGGATGCTTCCTGATTATTTGTCTCCTTGCCACTCTGCTACGTAGGTACCTGTTATGACAACTAAAAGCAAGTGGATTCCCTTTGGAGTCTGCTATTAAGCAGGTTTCATTCCATTAATACAGTATTTCTTCCTGGGAAGGTTTTTACACCAGAACATCAAGCCAGTAGCAAATGAATTTGTTGCAGTGACTCAGGGGGAGTCCGAGTTAATTAAATCCATTAAGTAATTGTGGAGCTATTTCCTTGCAGTCACTGGGTGCAGAGTGCTGCCCTCTTTCATGTGTAACTGTAGCTTGGAAAAGGGAGAGCTCTGAAGTTCCTGAGACTCACCTTAAATAACATTTCCCAACTGAGTGGATACCACTGTTCTTTTCATTAGGCAGACTCCAAGCTGTGTCCATTAAATCCCTGGTAAAGCCTCTGGAAGTACCCAGGTTTCTGGCAGGGTTTAGTTGCCCTGCTCAGAAATGTTTTGCCACTTGAATTCCACGGATTTCAAGTACCAGTGGCACCAGTAAAAGGAGGAGACCCCAACTAAAAGTGATCAAGTATCAAGGAGTGGTCAGTCTTTATCCTGAGCTACCAGAACTGTTGGGTTGCACAAGTGGCCAAGCCAAATCGTATTATTAGCCTCAGGAGTGGCAAAAACCAGCACAGCAGATGGAAATTCTGCAAAATGTTTCAGGTGAAAAACGTGCAGAAGGGATTTTTGGGTCTGAGCTGCTTGTCCTCTACTTGTACCAAGTTATAGCCAAATTTCTCAGCATGTGGAGTATTAATATAAGCAGGACTGAGGCAGTGTTAACTGTTGAAAGATAAATAATGTTCAATTCCTGGTACTACTTTAAGGGCAGGGGGGAGTTTTAAAATCTAGCTGTGCATCAGGAGCACTTGGAGTGTGGTCTCTGTACTTTTCTGCAGGGTTGGTTCTCTTGTCCAGAAGTATCTGGTCCATCTAAGTCATGTCTCATGGAAGATGGGGGCACCAGACAGTGTAGTGCATTAACTCAGGAGGAATGTTAAGTGCTGTGAGCTTGAGTGAATTAACAGGGATCTTGCAGATTTGCAGCAGATTCGGATGAACTGGACTTGAGGTTATTCCTGCATCTTTTTGAGCCACACACCCTCCTGAAGAGCAGGATGCCATTTATCCTCACATTACGCATCCAGCTTCTTGACCTTTATTGTTCTGGTATCTGGGGTTCCTCAATTACTAATAGATTATATCCTCCAGCAGCCTGGTGAGATAACTGTTAACTCCCATCCCTGTTATTCTTGGGGCAAGAGGTCATTTCATGGGATTAAGCAACATGCCCAAGGTTACAAAGGCTGCTTGTGGGAAGTGAACCTTGGTTGCTCTTCATCCTCCTAATCTTAGGTGTGAGCCTGATGCAAGATAAATCCTTTATTCAGAGCTAATTGGGAGTCACTGAAAGGTAGTGGGTTACAACCTTGGAAGATTCGTTGCCCTGCTGTGATAATGACCATTTATTCACCTGAGAAACATCAGCTGTCCTTAAGAAGCACTGAGGTGTGGGGACCCTGTGTGTCCCTTGAGCCCTCTGGCTCAGGACAGGCAGGAACAGAGGGAGTTTTATCCCAGTTCCAGCTGTAGCTTAACTGAACCCCAAACTGGAGACCTCTCCACTTGGAAAACCAGACTTTTCATACAGCAGATTTTCAGTGATGGGGGAAGGAGAAAGAGGGGGGAGGATTTCTGGGCTGTTTTACCGTTCTCCATGTGGTTCCTCTCGATGAAGTTGCGGCCCAGGTCTGCCTTGCAGATCTTCTCCACGTGCCTCATGCAGACGTTGAGCAGGTCATCCCTGAGGAGCCCCATGGATGGGCTCATGCTCTCCCCTTCCAGCAGCACGCTGTAGGTTGGGAGAGAGGGAGGGGGCACGTAATTCCTCATCAGAGCCCCAAATTCCTGCCAAAATAAAAAGAAGGGAGCAGAGGTTACTGAGGAACATGAGAGATGGAGGGCAGATCCCAGGGAACTGGCTAATCTTAGGCTCCAAGAAGTATGAGAGCTGAAGAGGGGAGGACAAATGCTCTGTCCATGAGCTGTAGCCACCTGTAAAACAACCTGCATGTCCAAGTTCATTCTTCACCTCCCAGAGCAGAAACAGCTTCAAGTGTCAAGGCAAGCTCCTGACTTGGGTGTGCATTGAACTGGAGAAGGTGAACACGTGTTAAACTCACTTGGGACTTGTCCTTAGGGCAAATCCTGTCTTCAGTGGGAAAAGAGAAAATCACAATGGAGTCTTAGTTACCTGCAGGAAGAGCACGGAGTCACTGATCTGGTGGATCTGCTCCCTGTTCTCCTTGTCCTCCCGCAGCAGCTTTGCCCTCTCCTCCAGCTCATCCACGATTTCTTTCACGTTCTCCGATGCAATCTTTTCCCTCTGGTCCAGGGCAGCCTTCACCTCGTCTCTCTGCCTCTCCAGGTCACGGATCAGCTCCTTGAAATGCTGGTCCACCGTGGCTTTCTCGTTGGTGGTGTAATTCTGAGGGGCAGTCCAGAGAGAGGAGGAGCAGGAAAAGACACGGGAGAAAGAAAATATTCAACTTTTCAGGGAGCAACTTTGCTAACAGAGAGACACAGAGGGGGATATGTCCAAGACTATGGAGACTCCAGGTATGCAAGTTTTAGCACCAGAGAAGTTGTGCCAAGAGAAGTAATAGTTGTTCCTGCAATGATTATGTGTATGCACTCCAAAGGGCATGATGTCTTCCCGACTGTAAGAGCAGATCTTTTATTCCAATTCATAAACTGCACTCTTAGGTGATATTTAAAAACACTGTTTAACCTTCTAAATCACGCTTCTGGCTCCTCAACAATTTGAACATCAAATTCCTCCCATTTCAAAGGATGAAAGGTGCTGAAACACTTTTTACAAACCTGACCTCGAGGTCCCTCTGAAATATTCCTCAGAAAGACTGTGGATGTAACTATATTCAGAGTTAAAATTTCTAGGTCAGGTTTCCAATAATAATAATAGTAATAATAATAGTAATAATAAAGCAGATGAAAAGCAGGACTGGTGAGCCACTGTGTGTGCACCACATGAAAGGGAGAAGAATGGCTTTGTCTATTAATATTATGCAAATTTTCTGGGGCGTCTCCAAATAGTGTTTTCACTGCTCTATTCAGTTAGGGCATAAATGAAAAAAACCCAACATAATACCATTGCTACATTCCAACCCCTACCAGGGTGAAAGAATTATAAAGGAGCCTTATATCAGTATGGAAATAAGCTGTTCCACTATAAATAAGGTGTTTGGTGGTGGAAGTGCTGCCTTATCTCAGTTTGGGTTATCCAGAGCCCTCCTGCGGGTTATCCCTGCGTGTGGTCTGGCGGGAAGAGGAGCAGCACACCTTTGTTTCTGACTCTGCCTGGCTACTGGGGACTGAAGAACCACCAGGCACCCAGAGCAGGGAGGTGCCTGGGGTGGTTTTGTAACGAGGCTGCGCTGCCTCTCCTCGATCTCCCCCGGGATGTGTCGCAAGGCAGCTCCAGTAGGAGCTCTGTCGCCAAGGATTGGGAGAGGGATGGAGTGAGTCAGAGCTGGGGGTGGCGGGGAAATTGAGGAAAGGAGGATGTGGGAGAGTGGAAGAGAAAGCAATAAGAGGCTTTAACATCTCACACACACCTTGATACGGTCCCTCTCCTTCTGCCACTTGTCCACTTCATCCTCCACCTCGATGATCTTCAGCTGCAGCTGCTCCTTCTGCAGCGAGAGCTCGGCCTGGGAGAGAGGGGGAGGGAAGGAGGGAGTCTCATGAGCTGGGGCTGAGGGTGGCCCACTTCAAAGCAGCCCTGTGCTCCCTCTGCTGCGCCTGGCCCCGAGCAGGAGTGGCTGCGAGGCACGGGCTCCTGGCACCGCTTGAGATGGAGATCATGTGCTGCCACTGGACAGCAGCCCAGAGCCGCCGGCTGGGTCAGGAGAGCCGGCTCCCTCAGCACCAGCACCCACCTTCCACCCTGCCTCCTTTAATCACATGAGAGTCATGAGCTGGAGGGGGAAGAGGCCTGTTTCAAAATTCAGCTGTGTGTGCAGGGCAGGGCCCGTCCCAGGGTGTGCCTTCTGCAGCAATAACAGTTTTCATCTAATTACGGAATGACGTTTGACGAGTGTTGCAACAAGAGGATGATGCCTCCGGCAGGAATTCTGTTTGGACAGGATTGTGGATTAATTCGCTCTGAATTGAGAGGCTTTCATGTTATGATGAAGCTGGGGAATGCTTGGAAAAAAAAAAATAAAATAAAAAAAGAAGAAAAAAAAAAAAGGCACACAAAAGGAGGAGGGATGAGGTGTAGTCAACTTGCTTGGCTTAGATCAGCAACTTCACTGGGGTTCATTTGCATTTGGCTGTGCACTGGCTTCCCAGAGGAGCTGAGAGCAGACACTTGCAGGGCAGCCCATGGGACTGGAGCTGAGGGCTGAGCCCAGGGCTGGGCTGTCAGGACTGCCCTGTGCCGTTAACTGGGCAGCCCCTCCCTGGGCCCTTCACACTCACCACAAACCTGCCCAGCACATCATGACAAAGCCTTTGTTGACGCGTTTCAAGGTGTTCCTGCGTTTCCTGCGTGCACAGCTATGACTACAGGCAATCTGGCTGTGGGACACTCAGCCCAGAGCTCTTGAGGAACTACACAGCTGGCAGAAAATGACCCGTGTTCACAGCCGGGCTGTGTCGTGCCAGAAAAGTCCTGCAGACCTGCTGCTCCTGTGGGATCTGCTGGCAAAGGGTTGCATGACCCAAACCCACTCGTATTGAGGGCAATAATTAGAGGCAGGGGAGATACTGGATGGGTTAATCCGCTCCCACGCACCTCGCCCAGCTGTCTGTCCAGGAACGTAACACAGCATGAAAATCTGGGTCTTTATTGATCACCCTCAGAGTGGGAGTTAAAAACTTCCCAGTTCTCCACTCAGGATGGAGAGAAGGCAACAAGGTGTCCAGCAGCCCAGATCAGAGCAGCCCATCAGGGCTCCTGTCTTGGTGCCGGTCACAGCAGAGTCTGAGCATCCCCCTGAGCTGGAATCAGGCACAGCCACTGACTCCTGCTGCTCCAGTTTAGACATTCGCCATTTACAGAGGGAGAGCAATTCCACAGTTGCTTTGCTGCCTTGTAAAACATGAGAAAGGGGAACCAAAAAGAGAAATGCACTCAAAAGTGTCTCAGGGCCAGAGAAGCTGCATGCTCACACTGTCACTGTCCTTGTTGTTGGCCCTTTAAATATGATCCAAACACCCTGACAGCATTCAGGAGTGAATGGAATGGGGTCATGAGCTGAATCTCATCTTTTTCAGGGTACATATGAAAGGGTTTTGTGGTACAGGTTCATCAGGCAACCACACACGTTTCAAGATGAGAAAATTTTCTCTGTTACTGATCAAAAGAGCAAAGACATGAGTTTGATCCAATAGTTTCCACATTTTCGAGAGACTGACTTGGAGGAATCCATGTGAGAATGTCCTCTGGATCAACACTCTTTGCACAGCAGGAAAACACAACAAGATAAAAACATTCTTAGATCATTTTTTCCCCATTGCACTGCATTAACCAATGTGAGAAATCACACTAAAATGCAAGTTGCTTTCCTGAGCCACAGAGCTACATGCAGATGGTATCCACTGTTAGCAAAGCAGTTCAAAAAGCACATCTCCTGAGCAATCATTTCCCTCCTCATCCCTAAATATCAGGATATTCTTGTGGCAAGAATGTGAGGGATTTTTTTGGAGGAGAGCAGACCTTTCACAGCCACACAGACACTCCCAAACACAGGGGATTTGAAGAGAAAGATATCAGGGAAAACCAAAAAAGTCAGGTGATGGCTGGAAGGTGGTGATAACAACATGATACTTTTATAGTCCTTTTTAATTAAGATGGATCTCCAAGGAGTTTTGGAAACTATTACTTGCTCAAAAGTGCTACTAAGCTTGTTGCAGTTGTAACATCCCTTGGCCCAGAAAGATAGTTTGGGTGCCTCTGGGATGGGATGCAACAACTATTTAAGGGCAGACCCACACAACAATTTAGAGTGAGAGATTTATGACTTGCAAATGGAAATTACAGAGATAGATCCAATCGCCAGAATGCAAATACCACACTCATCCAGGTTTGGCAGGGGTTAAAACACCCCTTCTGATGGCAAAAGGAAACACCAGCACAGACACCAGCAAGGGCAGGGGAGGTGAAGGGAGGTGTGGTTGTGTGATACTACAAACATTAAAAAATACAACCAAAAAAAAAAAATCATAGAAAGAGGTGTTCAGAGGAGGTCCAGGGAGACTCTGGAATAGTGCAAGAACTGGTGACATGGGCATAAGGATTCGTAAGGGTGCTCTGGAGAGGGACCACATCATGATTTCATGATGGTTTTAGGACCCTGTTCAGCCTGGGACTGGTTGAAAGGCTGGTCCAGCTGTCCAGTATATCACATACATGTATAATTACAGGTACTGGGCACAGTCACCTCAACTTCATCCCAGCTGGAAACTTCTCTCCCAGCTTTCTTTGTATTTCTCAGATATTCCAGGGGCTACAAACCCCAATTCTCTCTCCAGAACAAATCCATTGGGGCTCAGAAGATGCCAGTGACAGATAACACAGAAACACCACCCATGGCAGGGGGAGTCCCTACAGTGCAGAAATAACAGTAACAGTGAAGAAGATCTAGGAAATACAAGTTTGGACCATTCAGTCTGAGCAGAGCAAGTTGAGAAATGATAGCACTGAGAGTCTTTGAGCTTAGATTGGATCCCCTGCTAGAGCCTGAGTTAATTAGGCCAGCCAAGAGGCCTAAGTGAAAGTTCAGAGTGTCCAACTAAACATCCACAACTGTACCCAGCCCTTGGGCTGTGGAGAGGACCTGAGATTATGAATCTTGCATCATGATGCGACTCGTTTCTGCAAGGCAGCAGTGCAAGCATCATCATGCCCTTAATGCTCTGGGAACCCAGTGGCTGAATCAGGGAACACCCCTGTGTCACCAGCCTGGGAGAGCTGTGCTAATTACTGGCAGCAACATCCCAACCCAGTAATGAAGCTGGAGAAGTGCTGTTCAAACGAGTTGTCCCAGTGCAGGGCCAGTGTTGGAAGGGACACGGCTGAGAAGTCAGGAATTTGTTGGAGGTATCAGTTCTGCTGGTTTTACAACTGCATTTTCCCCTGAGTGGGCTAAAATCTCTGCCAGCATCCTGCAAAAATGCCTCTGTGGGAGCAGAGGCCAGAAAAGGCTCTCTGCACAGTTGGAAGAGAATTCCAGATTGGTGGATTGGAGAGTTGCAAACTGATGGATTTTTCCCTGGATTCTGCCCTCACTGGAGAGGCATTAATGCAGAAAGCTGGCAAACAGGCAAATCTACTCCAATCCCAGCTCGCAGCAGGTCACTTTTCCAGCTTTCCAGCTAGGAAGAGCATCCTGCAGTGACTGCACCACCTCTGGGGAAGGAGCATCCATGTCCACAGGTGACCCACAACTGCTGTAGATGAGGTCTCACAGCCACACTGCATCAGTGGAATGTTGGCATTCCATGCTGATCCCGTGACATTCCATGAACGCTGCCATATGAGACACCCCTGTTTGCTCCCTGGTCAGTGAAAGCAAGGCAGAGGGGATGGAAATCCCCCCGGATCCATCCCTGGTTCTGCCTCTGCGAAGTCTGGAGCCCAGGAACGCCCAGCTCCCCTCCCTGCACAGCAGCCCCCTGTACCTGAGCTACAACATGAACCTTTCTTTAAAGGTGAAGGCTTAGAGAAATAAAGCAAACTAAAACCAAAGTGCCTCTTGGCAGAGCTGGCCTGCCACACTGGGCACCGAGGCTGGTGCTGGGGGAGGTGATGGCAGGTTATTTACGGCTCTGGGACCGGCAGGCAGAGGTGAAGTTGTCTCGTTTTTGAGAACAGGCCTGTAAAACAGGTTTGGAGTGAAGGATCCCCTTTCAGAATGAAGGATGCTGTCTGCAAGGGGGGCTCTGGTTCTGCTGATGAATCAAGCTGGCCAAGGGGTTTTATTGGAGTGTACAAGCTGCTGTAGACAATTCTCACTTCTCAGGCGTGAGTGGTTATTCCCCAGCCTCACAGATTTTTCCTTGGCTGTTTCTTGCACTGATTCTGGTGCAGGGCTTACTTTTCCTTTAAATCTGCAGCAGGAAACTAATGCCAAGTGGATTTGGGGAAGGCATTAAAGGTTTGCTGGGTAAAATATGCAAATAGCACTGGGTGGAAACTCAGAACAAATGGCTCTGTCTGAGTCCCTGTGCCTTCCACTGGTGCAAAAGGACAGATGCACCTAAACCACCTGATGATGTGACAGTTTTGTGCCACCAAATTACTGAGCACCCAGAGTGACAGTCAGGCTTAAGTGCAAGCACCACATAAAAACACCAGTTCTCCTGGAATCCCCTCCAGTTTTGGAGTCACAGAACAGCCAGGGACTGGGGAATCCTTGCAGGTGAACCAGTTAATCCTTGGCATCACCACTGTGTGAAATGCTCTCTTTATATTCTGGTCACCAGTCCAGTGGCACAGTCAGCAAATTTGGAGGTAGCAAAGCTACCCTGGAGCTGCTTGGATTCCAAGCCGTGAAAACGGGGCAGGGATAGGGATGACCTGCTGTGGGTCTTTTGCTTCTCCCTTCCACAAAGGCCCTCAAAGTGGCCACTTTTCCAATTTGTGGTCACATTCCAGCTCTAATTTGCAAGGCTTGATAAGGGGAGGTGGTACACACAAAGGGTTGGAAATGCTCATTCCTCTTTGTGGTTCTTGCTAAGGCTCCACCTAGGGTGAATAAACCAGGGCTAGGAATAAACATTTGTAAGCAACAGCTCTTCTGTTAATTGTTTTTGTCTGAGTGAACACTCGCTCAAGTTACAACAGGACAGAACTCGTCCTCAGGAGAAACTTGCACATGTGTGTGATTCAGATTGATAAAGCCCTAAATCCTTCAGGCTCAGCAGCAGCAGGATCAGCACAGGGACAGTGCAGGAACTAAAGAGTGGAGCTAATGAGCGGCACAAGGACTCCAAGAACTTGGAGGGAGAAATCAAAGATCACTTAAATCATAGGTAAATCTGCTCAATCTTTAAAAGCAAAGTGTTGCAGATCCATCCAGCCACAGGAAGAAGATCTGGCTGGCTTTGCTTCCTCAGGAAGCAACTGTTAAGCTCATTCCAGCAGAAACAGCTCAGAGGGATCGGACACCCTGGCAGACACCAGACACAGCTTCGTGTCAGGACTGGGAGATGTTCAGAGCTGACATCAAAACCACAAGGAGAAGCAATTATGGAACAAACAGCAGGCTGGCAAGCCCTGCAGGAATTGAAGAAAGGCTGGGGCATGGAAAAAGCTTTGTCTGGTTTCGGCAAAGCTGCAAGTTGGAGATGACATGGCAAGAAAGACCAAACAGGGAGACAGAGATAAGCTCAGCATAAGATGCTCTTTCAGCCTTGGGAGATAAATCTTGCCAGCTCCTTAGAAACTGCTCTTCCAGTTGAGGGTAACTCCAGAATTTCTAAGAGCAGGTACCTGTATTTGCCTGCTCACCACATCAGAGCACTGGCTGGGGCTGTGCCTGAGAATAGGATTTAGCAGGTCTGGGTGCCCTTCCAGTGTCTGCCACGGACCGGCTGTGGGACTCCAGGCACACTGTTTGCCATTATCATTTCATGGGTCTCCTTTCTGCCACCTCTCCTGCCCTGTCTGCTTGGAGGGTTTCTAGGCCAGGACATGCTTTTACCACGGGGATGTGCGAGCAGTGAACCTGGTGAGACCCTGATCTTGTGGAATAATCATCCACCCACCCAGAAAGCAAACAGCATGAGGCTTTGAGCAAACAAAGGTGAAAGGCATTTCATTAGAGAGCCCTGTCTGCATCTCCTTAGATGTCCATCCTCTAAACCCATTGTAGCAGCACTCCAGGGGAAATGATCATGTTTTGTGCTTGCACCAGGGTTCTTTCTTCATCTAAGCTTCAAAAGCCTCTTCCCATAGGTGTGGCTTGACACTGTTCATTATTATATCCATAACAGATAAGTAAAACACCCATAATCTCACTCTAAGGAGCTGAGATGGCAATTTTCAACAGTCACCCAGTACCCACCAGTAACTTTAGCAGCCTCTGATCTGACCACCTGGAGGAACCTGATGCCCACCCTTCTGACTGTGGGTAGCACTACACAAACACCATCAAAACTCCAGACTGGGTTTTTCTAGGGCTTTGATTCAGCTTCTGCTTAAAGTCAGGTGTGCAACCAGGGGTGGAAACCACACTCTCCATCCCCCAATCCAGTCTGCAACACACCACCAGCGTTGTGCTGCTGCAACCAGCCCTCAGGAGAACAACAGCCCCATCACAGCAGCACCCAGGTAATACCAGTCCTCTGCTAAACACTTCCCATCCACCACCCCTGCACCCCAGGACTGCACACAGGCATGGCCTGAGCAGAGACTGCAGGCTGGAGAAAAGGCTGGGGTGTCACATCAACATCTACAGACTGCTGGGAGCACGAAACAAAGAGAGAATTACCTCTTTCCCCGCTTTCTCGATCTCCACCGTCACTGTGCTGTGGTTCTTGTGCTCTTGGAACATGCAGAGGTAGCAGATGCACATCTGGTCTGTCTGACAGAACAGCTCCATGGTCTTCCCATGCACAGGGCATTTTCTTGCTTCGAAGTCCCTGATGGGGTCCAGGAGCTGGTGGTCCCGGAAAGCTGCTCCCTCCAGGTGGGGCTTGAGGTGCAGCTCACAGAAGGAAGCCTGGCACACCAGGCAGGACTTCACAGCCTTTTGCTTGTTGTCGATGCAGGAGTCACACAGAACATCCTCGAGCTTCACCCTGGGCCGTGAGCCAGCTGCTCTGTCCGGCTTGTTGAAGGGTCTTCTCAGGTCCCCCGTCTCCACCAGAGGCAGAGAAGATTTCTTCAGGTCCCCCATCTGCCCCGCAGAGAACAGGGACTTCCTCCCCTCCCCGTCGCTGGGCAGGAAGCTCTTTTTGGAATCCAAGGAGAAGAGGGACTTCCTGAGGTCGCCTTTCTCTGGGAAGGAGAGGGCTGGCCTCCTCATGTCTCCTATCTGTCCGCTGGCATACTGCATCTTCTTGGAGTCAGCCGAGTCCATGCTGAAGTAGGTTGACCTCTTCTCGTCGGATGACTCCACAAACTGAATGATGGGCCTCTTCCAGTCACTCCCAGAGAAGAGGGAGCTCTTGATTTGCCCCGTCTCCAGCGCAGCGCCGCCCGTGCCTTTTATAGCTTCTTTCTCACCCCCGCCAGGGCTCGTCGCCTTCTTCGCCTCCTCTTCTTTCTTCGGCGTGGTTGGGCTCTTCACATCCTCGGCCTTCCCGGCGGTCCCGTTTGTCCTCGCTGCGCTCCCCGTCTCCATGGTCTAAGCAGGGCAAGGTGGCCTCTGTGCTCACTGGTTCCCCCCAAGCTCCTGCCTCTCAGCCCCCTCCAAAGCGGGTTCCTCCTGCCCGGTCGTTGTCTCAGCAGGGAATGGCTGTGGAATGCGGGAAACCTTCTGCCCAAAGTGACGCACCTGGAGCTCCCGCGGGGAGGAGGAGGAGGAGGAGGAGAGAGCCTGGGTTGTGCTGGGGAGATGCAAGAGGGGGGAAGAAAGGAGCAGACGTTGAGGGATCAGAAGCTACAGCTGTGCAGTTAATTATACAAGGCAGTCCACACCCAGGAACATTCTTGTCTAACCAGGTTTGGGAGGAAGGGCTGTTTATATACATAGAAAATGCCTTTTGAAAAAAAAAAAAAGAAGAAGAAGAAATCATTTTCATTAAGATGTGGCAACCAGTCCGACCGCTTGTTTCAAAAATAATCCTGCTCCCTGTTGCCAGGAGCTGAGGTTCCCTCCTTGCAGAGAGGGGCAGGGGTGGAGAGCCCCACGAGATGCCCAGGATGGGTTTGTTAACTGGGTCATCCACATGCACCAAAAATAATTAGGGCTGTAATTAAAACGAACGCCCAGAATGAAGCGTTCTGCAGCGGGGCTCCCCCGAGGGCTCACTGTGCTCAGCAGGACAGGCAGGGGAAATATGGTTAATACTGGCTTTAAGAGACCCTATTATCTTTATTTTGGGTTTGTGCAAGGTCCATCCATCCATCTAGACCTGGAAATCCATCAGAACAACACAGCTGGCCTCAAGAAAAACCAGGCTGGTCCTGCTCTTCCGTGCAATATCCAAAACAGGCCCAGTAAGACAAAAACCCCCATTGTGTGTTGGGAGATAAGGGTTCAGGTGGATCCCATGTAGCTCTTCCCATAAATGTCCACGCTGAGCTCAGAGACACACCTGGAACACACCTGGAAGAGGAACTATTTTGCAGCTACCCGGCCAAAATATTTCTTGCAAGGAAAAAAAAAAAAAAAAAGAACTGAAAGGTTTAAGTTTTAAAAATAGATCTGGCTTCACTTGCTGTATTCCTGGGAAATGCTCCCTTGTTGGAATCACAGATTTCAGAAGGAAAAGGCTCTTTATAAGCACTGGCAGCTTCAAAAGGAGGAGGTTGATCTCGTATCACATCATTTCGGATTATGCCCTGGATTTCAGTGAGATTTCTCTGAGATTGATGCCCAGGATGTAAATTAACCACGCCAAAGATTTGGGCTTAATTTAATTTTCACAGAATGCAATGGTGGTGTTGCTGGAGAATGTGATTTTTTAGCTGTAATGATGTCTCATCAAACATCTGTAATGAAACCCCTGCTGGAAGTGATTGAAGCAGTGGAGGAAAAGTCCAGGTCTGCAGCTCCTTTGGAGGAAAAAGAGACAACTCTTGGCTTAGAGATCCTGCCCTTCTGACTGCCTGGATGTCATTATGGCACTCTGTCTATGAGAAATGGCTCAGTACACAGGATTTTTTGGGGGATAATGGTTGTTGGGAAAGGCCACACCTTTTGCAGTGATTTCGAATGGACATTGTTTTATTAATAGGGCCACAGTCTTTCATGAGTCACAAGTAGGAAAGGGCAATGCTATTTTTTAGAAAACCAATTTCATAAAAGAAAAATTTGACTGACATGCATGTATTTCTTCCCCCCTGGCTGTCTGGGCTGAGCTGTTCTTTATAACATCAACAGTCCTGCAGATCTCCAAGTAATTAAAAATACTGGAGGGTGGAGGTGCCTGTTCTCACGTGTACAGAGGAGACTCAGTAGAGCTTTTCCAGTCAGCATTTAATACCTAAGGAACAAAAAACATCTGTATGAAGAGGTCTAATGTGGAAGAAGGTGGCCTTGGTTTCTCTTGTTTTGCTGCTGCTTTGTTAAGATTTTGGACAAGGTAAGGCAGTTAAAAGATTAAGGGCTGAATTTTTAGGCCTTGACACAAACAAAGAGTAAATCATTAAACCACAGAATGCTTTGGGTTGGAAAGGACCTCAAAGGCCATATTTTGCTCCATGGGACACTTTCTACTTTAGCAGGTTGCTCCAAGCCCTGTCCAGCCTGGCCTTGGACACTTCCAGGGATGGGGCAGCCACAACTTGTGCCAGGGCCTCACCCCCTTCACAGGGAAGGATTATCTCCAACCTCAATTTCCCCTCTTTCAGTTTGAAGCCATTCCCCCTTGTCCTGTCACGTCAGTCCCTCTCCAGTTTCCCTGTAGCCCCTTCAGATGCTCGAAGGTGCTCCGAGGTCTCCACCCAACCTCCTCTTCTCCAGCCCCACCCTGTCTCCACAGGGGAGGTGCTCCAGGCCCCTTTATCACCTTTGTGGCCTCCTTTGTTGGACTTGCTCCAACAATTCCCCATCCTCCTTGTGCTGGGGGCCCCTGATCTGTACACACTGTTCAGGTGGGCTCTCACAAGAGCAGGTCTCACACACACACACACGTTTTCCAGAGCAATTTAGGAGCCAAAGTCCAGCCCAGCCTGGATGTCTCTCTATCTTTGCACCTCCCAGAGGGTGGCTCCTGATTTCTCTAGCATGAGTTCACACTTGTATAAGTGATTTTTGCGCTGGTTCTCCCCACATTCCCCGCACAGGACAACAGTCTCCTCTTGCAGTGCTGTGTGTGATGGGCCCTGTCTGTGCCTGTGACTCAGAGCACACACCCACCCCTGGCATCTGCAGGGCCTTTCATCTCTAAAACTCACAGCTGCTTTTCAAAGGTTCACAAATTAAACTTGACAACACCTTTGCAAAATAGGTCTGAGTTGCTAACCCCATGTGGCAATTAGGGAAACTGAGGCACGTACTGTGGAAACAACAGATTTTTTTCAGCAAATTTATCCCCCCACCCTGAAATGGCTGTTTCATTCTCTTACTTTTCATCATTGTGACCCCTCTAAATCCTTGATCTTTTTTTAATATTTAATATTTAATAGTCTATGATGATGCTGTTCTTGTTTTGAACATCGTTTTTTCCCCATTGTAGCAGAAAGTTTGGGTGTTTGTTGCTTGTACTGAATGAAGTGGAATGTGCTGCACAAAAATCCTCGTGGGCTGGTGCCTAAAAACCAAATATCCCCAGGATGAAAAAGTGAAAAAATTGGGTCCATTTCAAACTAAGTAGAATAGAAACAGTTAAGCCAACCCCAGGGCACTCCTTTAGACAGGCTCCAGAGGAGGATTTCAAACACCAACGACTGATGAAGTCATGGAGAGTCATGGAGAATTAGCTCAACCAGCCCATGATTCACTGGCCCCAGTTCTCACAACAACTCCAACCAAACTGGGAGCAGGGAACCTGTCTGCTAATTACCTGTGCTCTACCCACTAATCCACTCTGCTTTCACATCCTACATTCCTTCAGCCCTTTCTCATTTCTTCCACCTTTCTATAAAATAAAAGCAGGGCCCAGGAGATGCGAGGCTGAGGTGCAGCTGGGTTGTTTCTGCTCCAGGAGAGCCCAGGAATCAATCTGCCAGGCATGTGGAGCCCATTGAGCAATGCCCAATGCATTAAGCAGCTCCCAGGGTGACAGCAGAGCAGGCAGAACGAGTTCAGGGCTTCGTGCTGCTCTCACACGGAGCAGATTCGGTCAGCAACGCGTCCAGGTGGGTCAGTGGGGCTCTCCTGGCACGAGAAGGGCACGGGGGAAATGACCCCACTGGTGCAGCTGTGCTGAGAGCAGCTCTGCAGACACTCTGAGCTGCAATTTCATATAACCATGGGATGGGTTGGGTTGGAAGAGACCTTACAGACCTTACAGACCATCCTGTTCCACACCTGCCACGGGCAAGGGACACCTTCCACTATAACCCAGGGTGCTCCAACCTGGCCTTGGATACTTCCAGGGATGGGGCAGTCACAGCTTCTCTGGACAAACCTGTGCCAGGGCCTGCCCACCCTCCCAGGGAACGATTTCTTCTTGACATCCCAACTAAACCTGCTCTCTTCCAGTTGAAAACCACTGTCCTGTCGTCATCCACCCATGTAAAAAATCCCTCTCCCTCCTTCTTATAAGCCCCCTTAAGGTACTGGAAGGCCCCAGTGAGGTCTCCCTGGAGCCTTCTCTGACACCACCACTCCCTTCTCTTCCCCGTGCTGAGTTTGTGTGGGACAGACTCAACTGTGTGTCTCCCAGCAGGTGATGAAGGGAAGGAGAACTCAACCAGGAGGATCATATTTGGGGGGGATGCATTTTCACACGTTTGGGCACGTGCTGAACCGAGGGCTCAGCTCTGCTCAGGCCCTGGGCAGGATTTGACTCCAGCTACGACGACTGGGGCTTTTAGGGCGGCGTGGGCATTCAGATAGCTCCTCCAGGGTACCAAGCTGGCCAAGGATGAGCTTCCCAGGGCTTAAATCAGGCCTGCAGGCTATGAGCTGGACCTTGGGGAATCTTAATTATTGGAACAAGTTACAGGCAGGACATAAATGGCCGTGTTGTAACAGCGATACTCGGTGAGGTGACTCACTGCAGGAGGGAGAGGGCGTGGGGCAGGACAAGGGCAGCAACTGGAGGGTATTTGCTGCCTGGGGGAGGACCCCTTTCTAATGGTTCTGCTGAGTCTTCAGCTCTGGGAAGGCTGGAGGAGGGAAATGACAGCTCAGCATGAAATGGGTGTGCAGCTGAAGAGGGGAGCTCTGAGCTGAAGGACAATGCTTTTGTCACATCAAACAGGGTCAATCTGGCCATTAAAAAACACAGGCTAGAAATTAGAAAAGCATGACAAGGGCAGAGTTCAGGGATAGCCTTTGAAACAGTCTTGGACACCAGAGTCCAGGATTCAGGGTGAGCTTGCTGCAGTCATCAACACGTTGCATAACTGTACAGAGGATCCTGCATGCCTCCAATGTGCTCACAAGGCTTGTTGCACCACATTCACGTTGGTTTTAATTAATTAATTAAGCCTGTGTTTCAAGGCTGCTGCTGGTTGCCTGTAGAGGCCGGGAAGGATTCCCCCCCAGCCCCCCACTTTGATGATTAACTTGGTTTCTGTGTCATTGGTTTTCACTTCTTGTTTTCTTTCCCACCTCCTTTTCACGCACTCGGCCCAGCCTGAGATGGGGAAGTTGGGTGGGGCTGGCTGCACCTCTCAGGTGTCTGCTCAGCACTAGAACACAATCTCCAAATTTGGGATCAGCAAGGAATATTCCTTAGCTGGGTTGGCAAGGCCCACTGGAGGCTTTTTACCATTTGCTCTAGGATGGCATATTCTCTTTGGCTCCTTGGTAACCTGGAGGAAGCTGTGTGGTTGTGTGGCTGGGTGGTAAGAGGCTTTTAGAAGGAACAGCATCACCTGTTCCTCCTTGGTCCCCTTCTAAAGGTCTTCCCTTCTCTGAGCTCCCACAGTTCCCTGTTTTCCCTCTCCAAGCCTCTGTGCTCTCCCAGGGCAGCAGCAGCTCCCCAGCTTCCCTCTCAGTGCAGCCTCTGCCTTCCCAGAATCCAAGTCCCTGGTGAGGTCTGGGATTGGAGCCGATGGGATGTGTGTGACTCACAGTGCCCAGCCTGCAGAAAAACTGGGGAAACACGGATGGATGAAGAGGGGCAGAACAAGGGCAGGCAGGGAGAGAAGAAAAAGGGCAGACAGCTATTAGTACAACCTCTGAAATCCTCTGAAATCCTCTGTGTTTGGCAATAACAAGCCAAGCAGCCCTCCAGGCAGTGGTCTGGCAAGGGCAGGAGAAAACTGTGCGTGGAGAAACACTCCTTGTAAGTGTGGCTCTGACCCTCCCAAGTCTCCAGGGTCACCAGCAGCCCAGCACAGAGGGAAGGAGAGCAGGACAGGGCGATTTGTGCCCTGAGAGAGCTCTGCAGGCGAGGCTGAGGAGAGGCAGGTGCTTCCTCCCCTCGCACTGTGCTGGTGAGGGGCTGGGGGTGCTGGCACGGTCAGGGCTGTGTGAGGTCAGCTCAGCTCAGTGTCCTCATTGCTAAGAGCAAATCTTGTGTCCCCCACAAGTTTCACCTCAGAGTCTCGAGTTGCATCCCAGAGTCCTGAGCCAGGCTTGGAGGGATGGGAGCCATCACCCACCCAGGGCAGCAGGGCAGCATCCCACAGGTGTGGGAGAACCCCAGCAGCCAAAATCCTGCTTCTTGTATCTTCTGCCCTGGAGAGGGAAAGAAAACACCTCCATGAGAGGCTTTGCCCCTGCTTTGTCACACCAGGAGCCACCTGAGGAGCTGAGCCTGGCCTGGCTGGGCAGCCCTGCCCACAGGGAGGCTTTAGGGGGAGGCTCTGGGTGGGCTCCCTGTCACTGTTGGGTTCCTGGAAATCCAGAGGGGGGGAAAAAAGCCTGAGGAATGAGGCCACCACACACAGCAAATGGCTGTGAGCTCAGCCCTCGTGTGTGGCTGCTCAGAGGAATTCTCATTCTGAAAAGCCCCTGGGAAGTTAAATCTGAAAACATGTTGGAACAAGGGAGCTTATTCACCCTGTGACTGAGCAAGACAAATATCCAGCCCGTGTGTGTGTGTGTGTGTGCACGTGTGTCCCTTGATTTACTCCCCTCTCCCCTTCCACTGTAAACACAGAATGGGAAAAAAATAGGACAGCAAAAGAAATATGAGACAGAGGTGAAGGGGCAGAGACCGAAGGGGAGAACACTGGGAAAAGAAGGGAGAAGGAGGGGAAAAAAATCAGAACAATTCTGGGAGAGAAATATAAAATCCAGATAAGGGAGTGAACCTGGGGCCTGAGCCTCACTCACTCATGGCAATAAATTCAGGATAACGTGACAGAAGCCAAGGCAGGTTGAGGGTCAGGACAGACCTGGGGGAAGGTTTTAGCATCCACCACTTACTCAGCAGCAGCAGCAGCAGCATTGCCTTGTCTGGGCTTGCCTGCCCTTGGTCAGCATTATCCCTCTGCAGCCCAAACCCACCCCCTGGCTTTAGGGTGGTGGCAGCTGCCTGGGAAAAACAACTGTGTCATGCCATCCCCTTTTCCAGGTGAAAACAGCTGGATCAGCAGGTTGCAGGGAAGGCCAGCAAGGCTGCTTTCCTCCAGGAACAGGGTAGATTGGCATTCAGATGGAGTGGGAGCAGGTAGTCCTGGACACAGCTCATCTTCCCAGGTCCCCTACCTGCTCCTGGCAGGGCCTCCCATTGTCTAAAGGTTGGGAAGGGATCTGCAATTCCACAGGAGCATGTGGACACCGGCCCTGGCTTGCAGAAACGGGAGTGGGATTTGGCACCCGAGGAAAGCAGTGTCTGATGGAAAATGTCTGATGTTTGCCTTGGAAAGGACGCGGGGACAGGCAGATCACAGCAGCTCTGACGTCAGTGGCACTGAGCTCATGGGCCTTCAGCACCTGTTTGTGTCTTCTTCCAAGACCATTGTTCAAATGGCAGAGCTCAGACTCCACCTCTCAGAAAGCTCCCCCAGCTCTCTGCCCCAGCCCCTCAGATGCATCAGGACAGCCCAGAGCATCCCCTGCACCTCCAAATCCCCCTCCCTGTGGCCAGCCCCCATCGTCCTGCCAGCTGCACTGGGGGGTTCTTTGCTTCACTCCTACGTGGTCTGGTGGCACAAAAAGCCATTCCCTGCTTCCCACCCAGCAAAACCAATCTCTGAAGGGTTTTCCAGCTCAAGGAACCCCCACAGCAGGACCTAACTCAAAGGCAGGGGAGGTAATGAGCTCCTTGGTGGCACATGTATTGCCACCTGCTGCATCCTTGCCTGGCCATCCTCTCACCTGCCCCCTCAGGGCAGGGCTTTCTAGACTTGGTGGCAGCTCTGTCACCACAGTAGGAGCTGTGTGTGGTGAGTTAAGTGCCCGTAATAAGGTGCAGGGGAGCAGCCTGGACACTGGGAACAGGGCAAGGGGCACATCCTGAGGCCAGGCATCCTCCTGGCAGCACTGCCACCACCCCTGCCTGCTGGCCCTGCAGGGCAGGGTGGCCCATCAGGCTGGAGAAGTCCTTTGCAGCTGCATGTGAGCTTTGGAAAGGGGCCAGCACCCAGAGGGCCCAAAAGCTGCCTCCCCCATTCCTGCCTCCCCACCTCGCTCCCTCCTGGCAGAGCCTGCTCCTCCAGCAGCCAGGCAGGATTCGGCCTCCTTGTAGGTGGCACAGTTGTGAAAGAGGGTAGAACCATGGGGGAGATTCCCAGGCAGCTCTGAGCCGTGCAGGAGTGCCAAGGAGTGGGGAAGGGATGTTGCTGTGCACGGGCAGGGAACACCTGGAGCTTGGGCAAGGCAGGGAGCTGCTGCTGCTGCGCTGGGAGCCTGGCGTGCACTGCTCAATGGGCTTCATTACATTAATTGCACCGAAGTTTGAGGCTCCATCAAGTCCCAGCACAGCCTAATGGAGCGTCACGGGGCTGGCTGGCACCCAGGGAAGGGAGCCAAGGGGGTGGAGGAAGATTTGGGTGAGGAAGCTGCAGCTCCCTCCTGGGACAGGGAAGGGCGCGCTCGGCTTTGCCTCCCATCCTGCTGTGCCCTCGGTGATCCTGCCCTCTGGGGGCACTTCCCCATGGCAGTGGGGCTCATTGCCACCCAGGAGTGCCCTCAGCCACGTGGCTGAGCCTCTGCAGGGCTCCCATCCCCGTGGCAGTGGGAAGGGGAGGGAGGGCAGTGTGTAGGTGTGGACACACACACGAGAGGAGGGCACCCTGCTCAGCACCAGCCGAGAGCAGCTGGTTGGTAAAAGGGGGTTTGGGAGGGATAACGGGCTGTTGGGCATGGCTGGAAGGTTTCCATGTCTCTCACCTGAGGCTTTAGTGCTCAGTTTTTCCTGGAGTTTCCAGAGGTTTCACATCCTGCCTGTGCAGTGGGGGAAAACGGAGCAGTGAGTGGGGATGTCCCTCCCAGTGCGCTCTGAGTGACTTTATTGGAGAGCAGGACCCTCTGAGCATCCCAGTGGTGGGGGAGAGGACCCCCCAGGCTAGTTACCAGCCACCCAAATTCTTCCTTCCCTCTGCCACACTTGGAAGCCCCCTCCCATCCTGTGCCCCCTGTGTGCAAGCACGGGGGATGGAGAGGGGAGATGGAGAGGGGAGATGAAGATGGAGAGGGCAGCCGAGGATGGAGAGCTGTGCCCAGCAGACGGGGTGTTGCGGGGCAGGGCACCCCGCACGGTTTGCCAGCCGCTAGGTGTCCTCCGTGGCCCACGCACGGGTGTCGGGGCCCCCAAAAATCTTGGGCGTGTCGGAAAATCCCTCCGGGACGTGACGGGTCCGTCCCCCTCCACCTGCCCGTGCCGGCTGGGGTCGGATGGGGTGCCTGGGGCTGTGCAGGGGGGGAGTGGGGGTGGTGTTATCTCCATCCCAATCTTTGGTGGTGAGGTGGATGCCTGGACCTGCCCAGGGCTGCATCCCGGAGGGACGGGTCCATCCCTGGTGTCCCTGGGAGGAAGAGTCGTCCCCATGCCCATGGTGAGGTCAGCGCACAGGACAGGACTGGAGCTTTCCTGGGTGTAATATTCCTGCCTTTCCTGTGCTTTGCCAGAAGGGTAAATCCACTGCCACTGAAACACAGCCCTGGGGAGCAGGAGAGCTGCTGAACCAGCCCCAAAGCACAGCAGGAGCCTGTGCTGGTCCCCTTGTGCTGCTGCCCTGGTCCATGCCTGTCCTGCAGGTCCCTGGCAGGATGGGTGCATCCAGGATTCATTTCCAGCAGTACCAGGGCTCCCTGGGGGGTTAATAGCACCTCTTCCTCTCCTCCTCCCTGCTGGAATGCCCCACATTAGCTGGGAAGGGATGGGTGGGTTTACAGCACGGAAAACACCCCAGATTCCATCCTAGGGGGGAGAAAAACATGACCCTGGAAATCCCAGCTCTCCCAGTCCTGTTTCTCTGTCCTGGAAAGACCTTCTCCCTAAACAGCCTGAAAGAAATGCTCCAGGAGTAAGTGCTGTTACCTCTGCAGGGAACCAGCAGGGTAATTCCCAAACACCTTGCAGAACACAGCCAGCAGCTTCCCAGCATCCTACTCCCTCCTCGCTGGAGTCACCAGTTCCTTCACTATCTTATCAGCACACTCATTATACCCTCAGAAACACCGTGTAAACATCCCCAGCAAACTGCTCTTGACGACAATTTCCTTGCCAAATAAGCCACTTCCCCGCTCTGAGTGATGGTTATGAGAGAGGGCTTTTTGTACCTGCTGCTGTTTGAACAAGTGAGAGGTAAATACAGCTCCTTTCTGGGAGCTCACACGTGCACCTGCTCGGGAGTTTCATCACAGGCAGAGGCAGGAAGGTGTCTGTGGGAACTGCTCATTAAAATACTGGCAGCTCATCGCTGCTGCTTTGTTCAGTTCCTCACCTGGAATTTGGCTGAGGGAGGAAGATAACACCGGCAGGAGCTGCCAAGGGAGTTTTTTTTGGGTTTTTTTTTCTAGTCCAAGCTGTCAGGGAGTTGGGTTTATGTCTTATTCCGAAGGATGGCACCTCCAGTGGCACAGCATCTCTCATCTGTCAGCTGGGTACTGACACGGGCCGTGTTGGAAAGGGATTGTCCGTGCTGGGATCCCAAACCTGTGGGGCTGCTGGGCACCGGTGAGGGAGCAGAGAGCTGCTGTGCTAAGAGGGGGTGTCAGAACACCTCGTGTCTTCAGCCCATCTCTCTGCTTTCATTCATTGCCTGCCACGGATTTAGAGCAGTGCTCAGGCTGCTCTGCCTCCCAGAGGTGATGATGGAGACAGGCCAGGACCTGCTGGGGAGTTCAAGAGCTTCCCGTGCTCTTCTCCAGTGTTTTAGCTCAGGCCCAGCCTAAGAAAGCCTGTTCAGCTTTGTCTGATGTTCCCTCTCCCCTGAGTGGCCCTGGCTGAGCCCTGGCTGGAGCAGAGCCCGTGGCCTCCTTCCCCTCCTGTTCCCACAGAGAAAGAGGATGGGGAGAAAGGCAAAAAGAACACAAAGTGAATTAGTCTCCCAGCTGGTAGCAGAGCTTCCATGGAGCCATTCCAGAGGCCTGTCCAGCCCCTTCTCCCTTTGCCAGGTTTGTTGCAGACCCTCCCAGGGTGTCTGAGGAGCTGAGTTGTTCTCTGTGCTGATTCCTCCCGTGGGCTGGGCTGGGGTGTCTGCCCCACACGGGCACCTTCCCACCCCTCTCCCTCTTCCCTCTCGCCTCACATTTCACAAAGATATTTTTTTTCCCCCTTCCCCGTGTAAATAACACCACATATGGCCCCAAACAGCGTGTTCAGCCAGCGAGGCTGCTCCTGACAGGAGCCAGAGCTAAGCTAAGCAAACAGTATCACTGAGCAGCCTGGCCTGCTGCCCACCTGAGCAGGCTGCAGGAAAGCTTTAAAGCTCAGGGAGAAACTTCAGGAGGCAAAAGGGAAGATTTTTTTTTGTTTCTTTTTTTTTAAAGAGGAACTCAAATGCAGATTAAAAGGAGAGGAAAGCAAATCCCCTTTGTGCATGGATTGCTTTGGTTTGTTTCTTGCAGTGCTGTAAATGATGCTCGTGACACATCAAAACAAGGTGCTGGTGCACTGGGTGCTTTGTGCTACTGCCCTGTGTCCACATCAGCTCTTTGTACTCATCCAGCAGCTGCTGTTATGGTGACTGAGAGGAAAATTGAACAGAAACTACATCTTAAGCGTACCCTTGGGTTTTAAGTCTGGTTTTTGGAGCTGGAGGAATTAGAAGTGAGAGAGAAGAGTAAAACCTTGTCTATTCTGGGCTGAATCCTGGTTTCAGTGGTTCCCTAGTTGAGGGAACTGCATTTTATCAGCATTTGCAGCCTGTTCTGCTTTCCAGGCAGAGGATGTTTTACACCATGAGATGGAACGTGTCTCTGATGAGGTGCAGGAACAGCAGGAGAGCTGAAAACCCAGCTCTGAGACCACATCTGAAATAATTACAGTTCCCTGAAGGCGTCTAGAGCAGAAGGGGCAATACAGAGCTCTATAGTGAGAATCCTCCAAGTCTTGACACGCTGCAAAAAGGATCTATAAGGCTTAAGATGAGTGAGGAAAGAAAGCTGGGCTGGTCCTGACACTGGGAGGGGGCTTTGCTGTGCATTCCCAGGGTCACACTGGCACATGGGCAGAGAGTCCTGCAAAATTATTCACCTGGTACAGACTGAAAAAGTGGGTTTTTACTCAGGAAGTGAGTCCCTTATTTAGCCTGAAAACTCAATGACACTAATAACAGTAGGGAATATATTCTGGCACATGAGAGAGGGCGAGATTTCTTCACCAGTTTGCACTGAACCAGTGAGGAAAGATATTGCCCTGGCCTGGCTGTTGATAAGCAATGGGGGCACCGTACTGAGAAAGCAACCCTGGCCTCAGAGATTAACTGCTGATTGAATCAAAACCAAATGGAAAGACAAACAAAGCCTGCAAAAAAAGGTCCTTGGTTTCAAATGGGTAGAATCCTTGTTGGTTAAGAGGAATCCACAGGAATGAGAATTGGACTCAGGAGCTCAGAGGAGCAATTGCAGTTGCGATTTTGCTGAGGAAAAAAAAAAACAAGAAAACAACAACCAGAGTTCAAAACTTTTGAGAGGTGGGGGGTGAGCACACCTTCCAAGGGAGGTTTCCAGCTCTTGCTGGATGAATAACCACCTCAAAAGGATGCTAACAGTCATCAGAATGCCTGCAAGGGATGGGGAAACGGGCCAGATCAGCAGAGAGCAGTTTAGAGATTGCTGTGTGGAGGACTCAGAGCTGTCAAAAGCCAGGCTGACTAACCTTGCAGTGGGCACTAAAATAACCAGCCCTGAATTCTTCAGGTGCAGAACAAAAAAAAAAAAAAGGCAAGGAAGGAAGGAAGAATTGGTGATGCTCTGCAACCAGCACAGGGTAGAGATTAAGGCAGCTCTAATATTGCCTCAGAAGGGCTTAATCATCAGCAGGGAAAAGGGCTGAATGCAGGGCAAGTGAAGGCAGAGGTCTCCCAGGGAAAGTGCCAAGTTCCTGGTAGAAACAAAACCCAGAGCTTGCTTTCTGGTGTGTGTGGGGGGATGTAGGGGAATGCCTGCTTCCCTCTGGTTCTGAAGAGTGGAGGAAACCACGAGTCCTTCAGCAGGGTTTTTGACAGCTCTGTGTCATCTCAGCACTATCACCACAGCACCTAATTCAAGAAATGCAACTAGAAAGGGGATGGAGGTGGGAGAAATTATTGTAAATGGCTACAGAAATGCTGCACAGGATGAGTTGGGTTGGAAGGGACCTTAAAGCTCATCTTATTCCACCCCTGCCATGGGCAGGGACACCTTCCACCAGCCCAGGTTGCTCCAAGCCCCATCCAACCTGGCCTGGGACACTTCCAGGGATCCAAGGGCAGCCACAGCTTCTCTGGGCAACCTGTGCCAGGGCCTGCCCACCCTCACACAGCCAGAGCAAATTTTGCAGGAAGAGAAGTGAAAATATGACACATAAATGGAAAACGAAACTAGTTGTGGACACCAAGGAGGAGGGACAAGTTGTTTCCCTAACTAGTTGGTTTTATTTTCTAAAATAATTCAACTTGTAGATAGAGCCTGGGAGAAGAGGGAGCAACTCTCTAGCTTGCTTTAGGATGAAGCTTGAGCTGCTTTGATGTGATTTATCCTGGGACCACTGCAGCAGGTCAGAGCCCTGTTTCGGTGTCCTACTCCAAATTGTGACTCCACCTCTGAGATTCCAGAGGTCAGGGAGATGCCAAACATCTCTGCTGTCATTTCCAAGCCCAGCATATCCAGGTCTCCTCTGCTTCACTGCACACACACACACACACACACACACAAACACACACACACTCTCTGCCCCAACAGCTCCCAGTAACCCGAGTCTGTCCTTCCCCTTTCCCTTACTTTCCCTCCTCTTGCTCAGACATGTTGCTGAGGAGGGCCAAAAGTCAACCTTTGCTCCAGGAGGGAACCCCTCATGCTCCCAGCAGTGACATGGGGGGAGAGGATCCAGCTGGCCAGGGCAGGAGTCTGGGAGAGGTGGCCGGGAAAGGGGAAGGCGCGATGTGAGGGGAGAGAAAAAGCAAAGCCCTGGTTCGTGAGAAATCTCTCCACTGTCCTCTAGCAAATTTCTCCTGGTTCTGCAGCAGCTGCAGCCCCGAGCTAGAGCCTGGAAGCAGGAGAAGATGAAAGCAAAGGAAGAGGTGGGAGAGGGCCCAAGCCTTGGTGGAGCAGCGGGATGTGAAAGCCACAGCACTCACTGGGTGTCAGCGCTTCCCTCCTGCTCCCTGGCACTGCCCTGGCAGCAGTGCTGAGCCTGCAGGAGAGGGAAGGGGCTGCAGGGGAGCAGCAAGGGAGGCAGTGGAGATGGAGAGGAGGGAAAGGGTCGAATGGGAGGGGAACTGTGATGCTCAAAGTTTCCGGCAAGCCCTGCAGGCACCTCGGTCCCCAGCAGTGGCAGGGACTGCAGAGAGCTCCCTTAGGGCCTGCCTTTGCCAGGCAGCAGTTTCTCTCCAGGGCTGCCTGCTCCAGATAAAAGCTTCCTCTCTTCCTCTCCCTGCCCTGGCTGGCAGGAGCAGCTCAACTCCAGCGCCTGCGTCTCCTCTTGGCACTGGAGGAGCAGATGGGAAGATCTCCTCGCTCAGTTGGAAGTGTCTGTCCTGACTTTGGGGTTTTTGTTCCTTTTTTTTTTTTTTTTTTTTTCCTAACCACAGTTAATGTCTCCAGCGCTAAGCTGGGCTGCTCATAACTCTCCAGATCTTGCACCAAGCAGGTCTGCTCCTGCTCTGACTCAGGGGAGATGTTCAAAGTGCCCCTGCGGGGCAGGGGAGGGGGTTGGCAGCTGGTTGCTTCATCATCTCTTTCATAAGTGTTTATTGACCTTGCAGCTCTGCACTTGCTCCTGTCCACCCCAGACCGTGGCCTCTGCCTTTCCTGCACCCCCAAGAGTCACTCCTCGGTGTGTTCTGTGGGCAGAGCACACCTGGACCCTCATGGACCCTCAATGCCCTCCAGCAACGCCAAATAACGCCCAGGTCATCGCCCATCCTCACAGGTGGGCTCTGAGTGCTCGCCCCCAGCTCTCAGAGACAAAGCAATCATCCACACCTGTGCACGCCGGTTTTTATACCAGCCAACAGTCCAGGATTAATCATTACACCAGATGCAACACTTCCACCAAAACCCACACCGGCTGTTAAAAAACCCTGAGTGACTTCTGTGCCAAGTAAGGGCACTGTCCTGCCCTTCTCTGCCCTGCCCTGGCTCTGACACGGTGCATTTAATGCTGCCTGGCATCTTCTGCTGCTTTGCCTCCCAGCTGGTGGCTGTGGTGGCGGGGGAGGCTTTGCTCCAAGGCAGGGAACAGGACCGTGTCTGTTTGGAGCTCGTGTTTTGAGCGGGGCCCCTCTTTCTGACCCCACCTCCTTCCCCCCTTTTACGAGGAGCTGGCCCCTTTCAACTGACAGCAGGGCTTTCCTGCCAGGCTTGTTAGCTTTAGCTGGAACAATTTCCTTTGAACTCAGCTTGAATTAACATCTCCATGGCAATAGGATCGGGGCTTTGTCTCCTGCAACCTGCCCTTCACCCTCAACAAGAGGTTCTACCGGGAGGTGGGAAGGGAAGGGGATGGCACCCTGGCCAACACCAGCAGCCCTTCCTGGGGGAAAGCAGAGGCTGGGAGGACAAGGCAGGGATGATGCTGCTAGAACTTCCTAAGGGGAGGATGGAAGAAGCTGCAGCAGATGCTGGCAGGTCCTCACTCAGTGTAGGTCTTGGTGCATAAAGTGCCAGTGAGTGGCTTGTGTGGTGGGGAGAAAGGAAAGCCTCTTGTTTCTCTTCTCCACAAACAATCCCAGACAAACATTTTCCCTGGGACTGGGTTTCTCTGGTGCTGAGCCAAAGCAGTGGAAGGAGAGCAGTGCTCCAGCTTTCTCCAAACTCAGGGTTTTCCCTTCTGACCCTTTGTGTCTTCCCATCTGCTCCTTCACCTCCAGGGCCTGGGAATGTGCTGCTGCCCAGGGATGTTGGTTGGGTGGCTCCCCCACCCTCTCAGTGACCCTCTGGCTGTTTGCTCATCGGATACTCCTCCCCAGGAGGAAGATCCCTCTCTTTGGGCTCTTATGAAACTTGACCTTTGCAGTTCTGCTGCCTGTGCCTCACCCCCAGCCCGGGCACCAGATAAAGAGCCACTTGATTCCAGCCCTGGCCCACGTGGGTCAGTCTGTTTGGCAGCACTGGGCTCTCACCAACAATATGTTTTTTTCTCCTCTTGTAGAGTGAGAGGCTGCTTTTGCAGCCAAATCTGTAGGTGGGGAAAAAAAAAAAAAAAAGAAAAAAAGACAGGCCCTTTTCCTTGGAATGTCGGGTGAATTATTTGGGAGCTGCCTCAGGGAAATCAAATCTCAGTTTCTTCAGGGGGTGATGTAAGCAGTGCAGTAACCACTTCCCTTTCTCCTGCCCCTCCTCTTCATCCAGGTCCCTGCTCCTAAATACCCTGGGAAGGCAGTGCCCTTCCTGCTCCCCACTCCTGCCATCCTGGGATGGGCTGGAGGTGTCTGGGCAGAGTAGGAAGCCCCAGATGGATGTTGTGTGTGCAGAGAGGTTCTACTGGATGTTACATTGGTCCCCCAAAAGTCTTAGGGAGCAGGACAAGGCCCTCTCCCCCATGACACACTGGGGTCAGAGGGTGCAAGGGTTCAGAAGGGGCAACACCACAAGGCTCAGAGCTCCTGGCTCAGTTGTGCCTGTTTGATTTCCTCTTTTTTTACCTCTCTCTTCCCCCCACAGTGCTTTTCCCTCCTCCAAGGGAGGTGCTGCAGCTGGATCACAGCAGGCATTTCTCATTCCCTTGTTAATGAGAAACTCCTGCACTTTGTCCCTTGAAACAGAGCCACGCTCAGCCACGTGATGGTGGGGAAGGGCTCCAGGGAAGGTTAGGAGTGAAGGGATAAAGCAGCTCCCGTTGTACACGTGGTTCCTGAGCTGGGTGGTGGGAAGGCACCAGCTGAGCACCAGTTGCTGGGAGAATCAAAGCCTGTCTGGTTCTGCCCTGCTGACCCCGTGCTGACTCAGCTGTCTGGAGCTCCTCATCCCAGGGGAATTCATCCCCCCTCACCACATACACACACACACCACTTCCCACCTCCCCCAGCTCCATCCCGGGCTGGGATTAGCACGCAAGACCCTACACGCACGTCCCAGCCTCCACGCTGCTGTGAATCATAAATGGGAGGGATGGTTTCCTGCAACTGGACAACTGGGGTCATTCCTCACCTCCTGCTGCAGCTGGGCTGCTGTTTTCCCAGGGGAGCAGCCAGGGAAACCCCCAGACCCAGGGGCAGCTGCAAGGGGTGTCTCTGAAGGAAGGAAGGGGAGATTTCTCTTCCACAACCCAGGTTTGCTGCTAATGGTGCCACGAGCCTGCCTGGCATCAGTCCCCCTCTGTGCACCCCCCGTGGGCCTCCTGAGCTCTTCTCTCCTGCCTCTCCTCGGAGCGAGCAGAGCACAGAGTCCCTCCCTCCCTCCCGCTGCGCTTAGTGCCTCTTATCTCCAGCAAAAGGCATCTCTTTCCTTGCTAATATAGACAAGCACTGCCCTGACCCTTTTGTGGCTCCATCCCAGCCAGGAATTCATGTTTCCCTGCCATCCTGGCCCGCGAGCTGTGAAGGGAATATAATGTGATTTCTCCCGCAGCGCGAGGAGCCGCTCAATTAATTCTGGGCCGCAGGTTTCCTTCCAGCAGCGCCCCACCAACAGCAGGACGGGTTCTCTCAGGCCTGGCACTCTCCACTCGCAGGCTGCCCAGCCTGGAAGTGGTTGGCAGGGCAGCCACAAGCAGGACCATCTTTGTTTTGTCCTCAGCCAAGCTCTGAGCTTCGTGCCACGGTGCCTTGGTGCTCACAAAAGGGGCTTCCCGCTGGTAGCTTTGTCTTGCTCCAGCTCTCGTGCCCCCTCGCTGTCTTCTTTCATGCTCTTCTGCTCCCCTGAATCACTGGCTGATAGCAGCACTCCCTGCTTTTACTCCTCAGTGTGACTGAAAGGCACACCCCAAACTCCAGAGTAAGCAGCTCGAGCCAAACCTCTCCAGCCTTTGAGGTGTTCAAAATTCAGAGCCCAGTTCTTTGATGAGGGAGGGCTGGGGAGCTCTGGGATTTGGGAATCCTTTTTTGAGGGGGTTAGCTTCTCACAAAGTGCTGCTGATTCCCCTCGCATGCCACAGATGGGGAAGGCAGAAGGATCTTGCTTTTGATGTGCTGGAGAGAAGAAAATATTTCCCAGCTCTAAAAGCTTTTCAGCTCTTGCATTCCTGCTTTTCCCACCTCCTTAATGGGGGGAGGGCGAGTGAAGGGAAGCAAAGCAACAGCAAACTCTCGGCCAGCTGCGATTTTTCACCAGAATCCGAGAAACTTTGAGCTGGGTCATCAAAATGACACAGCAGCTCTGCTGGGCTGGGAGGGGAGGAGAGTTTCCCAGCATGGGGGGCCTTGGGGAGCAAGGCTGGGGGAAGCCCATTCTCTGAAATAACTGGCAGAGAGAGGAAAACCAGAAAAAAATTGGAATGACTGACCAGGGATATAGAAAATATTCCTCTGCAGTGCTGGTGCTGTGCCCAGCTGGTGAATTGCTGAGGTTTTTCACCCCTGGTCTGGGAGCAGGACAGGGGGTGTGTAAAGGGTCACCTGGAAGAATTTAGTTTCCTTTGCTGGCCTCGTGCTTCTCCAGCTTTATCAGTCCCCCAGCAGTGCTGGAACTGAGGCCAGACGGGGAAGAGATTATTTATTTTATTCTGTTTTTGCTCCAGCCCCCAAACGCCACATCAGCAGCGAGAGCAGGATGACCTCAATGAGGAACAGATTGTCCCTTGGCCTGTCTCCATCTCCCTGCCCCTGGGGACAGCAGGCAGGAGGACCTTGAGCTGGGAAGATAGAGATGAGGGAGAGTGGACTGTTTCCAGGAGCCACACACTGGGATAACAATACCAGGGAGCTGCAGCAGGGTTTGGGAGCTGCAGCAGGGTTTGGGAGCTGCAGCAGGGTTTGGGAGCTGCAGCAGGGTTTGGGAGCAGCAGGAGGGACTGCAGGAACAGGCACAGGAGGGATTTGATTCCCTCCTCTCTAGTTTGATGGCTTGTTGGCAGCGCCCAGCGAAGATTTGCAGCAAGTGTTAGTCAAGAGCTGTGCTCAGGGCAGAAGCTGCTCTGTGAGCTGGACCTGAGGTGCTTTCACTGTGCCTCAGGCTGGTCTGGACAGCACTTGTCCTCCTGTAGCCACCAGAAAGGCTTTAGTGACAGCCCAGTGAGTGTTTCATGCCTTCAGGGCTTCTGTTTGCTGACTGGATCGGCAGGGCTGTCTCACATCTGTGTGCAGTACCCACTGCAGCCACCTCAGCAAAGAGCAGGGTGAGAAACAGCCTGGTGGTGAATCCCTGCTCAGCCCCGGGGCTGGATCCGGCTTCTCTTTGTCCTGTGTGAATCCTCAGCGCCAGATCCTGCCCCCCAAATGCCCACCTGGACCAAAACTGCCCCTCCCATCTCATTCCAGGGCAGGAACAGCTGCAGAGAGAAAACCCTTCTGGGTGTAAAAGTGCACAGCTCGAGGCCAGAAGGATAACTCTGGTGACCTGGGTGATTTATGCCATCAACACAGACTGCAGCTGAGGCTTTTTGCTGTTCCCAAATTACTGGCAGGGTTATTGGCAGCCAAGGGAAAGCAGGAGGCATCCATGTGCCACTGTGGGGAGCTCGGTGTGGATTTGGTGTGTCACCTGTAGCTCTGTGTGTCACCAGACCTATTTCCCGATTTCCAGCTCAGTCAGCAATTCCAAGGGTCTCATTCCCTCCAGCCTGGGCTAAATCAGGCTTGGATTTTAGGTGATGCTGATGGTCTGCCCAGTCCTTGATTCCAGGAAATGGGTTCTGTGGGGTTTGGCTGGAGGAACCTTAAAGCAGAGATGGGTTACAAAGAGCTTGTTTGGTCACTGTCCTGGTCACCCCCAGCTCTTTAACCTGCTGATCCCCACCATTATGAGAAGAATATAATATAATATGATATAATATGAGTTTACAGAACTATTTCCTATGAGTTTTAAAACCACATTGACACGGAATGGTGTCCACAAGTGTCCCTCTGTCCACAGAAAAAGTAAACAGACATTCAGACATCAAAATAGAAATTTTAATTGATTTGGGGTGGGTTTTTTAAGCTGTTTGATTCAGTGGATTTTTAAGTCCAGCACGCTGCTGAATCATGCACTGCTGTCTCAGGAAAGCAGAGGAAATATTTCCAGCTTAATCTGCAAGAAAAATATTTGCATTTCCCTCCAGGCTGATTTCTAACATAAATTGTTGGGGTTGGGGATTTGGGGAAGGGGTTGATGCTTTCCGGGACGTTTCCACAAAACAGATATTTTCCTTTACCCTGGAAAAAAAAAAAAAAATTCAGACCACTGCAGATGCTCAAGTGCCAAATGACATTCAAGCACAGGAAAATGTTGGAATCATAAGTATAAAACATATGGCATTTTGCTTTGGAGTAAGATTGCAAGGGAAAAGCACGGTTGTAAAGCTGAAGCGAGGATGTTTTATTATTCAGAATGTGCAGCCTTTCTTTTAGCTAAAGGAAGGCAGAATTTTGAGCAGGTCTGGCTGTTTTCTGAAATGAATTTTCCCCCAAAAGACAAACAGCCTTATAAACTATTTGGATTGTGGCCGTATTAGGTCAATCATTTCAATTATTGGGTCAATCATTACATGAAAACCAAAGGATCCTTAAGGATTTATTTTATGTGCAAAGTGGGTGAAAATGGAAACTACCAAGGAGATTTTTTTCCAGTTTAAGACTAAAGTGGCCCTCACTGTCTCTTGTCTGCAAACACAGCAGATTTGGAACAGTTCTGCCTTTAAACATAGGAGGTGAAGGGGGGAGGTGGAAAAAAAATCCCCAAATACTTCTTTTTTTTTTTTTTTTTCTTTTTTGCTTCAGCATTTACAGGAAAGTTTGGGATGGGAATGAGCCCTCCCTGGGGGAGGAATTTCATGCAGGGTTGACCTGGGGCTGTGGTTCCCCACTCGTTATCCTCACCACATTCCACTCACCCTTCTTCTGCGGGCCGTGATTCTTTCAGACACGTCCATTTCATAAATCACTTTAATTAGCTGTAGATCGTCCTGTTGTATTTATATCCCTTGATTTAGGGGTCAGGTTGCCTCTGTTACGTCTTATATATTGCTTTGATTTTATTTATGGGGTTTCCAGTGCGTTTGTATTGCTTTTCCTCGGATGGATATCATTTTGGCTGGATTTACAGTGTATTTCTCCTGCTAGATTTATATCACTTTAATTAGATTTATATCCTTGTAGAATTTGAGGGCTTCACCTAGATTTATAATATCTCTTATACTCAGCTTGTCTTGCATGGAGAATTCACATCCTTTTTGTTTTAAAGGATCTCGCTCAGCTCCACACGGATGGTGCTTTATCCGGTCTTTGATCAGCCTCCCAATTAGAAACATGAGGCCAGAACTCACCACCTGGGGTTTTTCCCCCCCTAATTTCCACAGGAATTTGATTTAAATCAACCCCTTCCAAGTCAGCACCAGGAGGGCCGTGGTGGAGAACATCTCACCGACTGGATTCCTCACGAGGGGAAGGACAGTTGGTGAGATACCACTTTGATTCACAGAGTCACAGCATGGTTTGTGTTGGAAGAGACATTAAAGATCCTTCCCTACATCAGAAGCTGTCCCTGGGGGCTGTTGTTTCAGATGTTCACAGCAGGAGATCGGGTTGCTTTCCTGGGAATATGGGATTCAGGGCTCAGCTGGAGGGCAGGGCATTGCTGCTCCCAGACCTTTCCCAGTTTTACCTCCAGACCCACTGAGGGCCTGAGCTGATGGAATAACATTAATTAACCTCCTGAATCTCTTCATTCCCAAAATACAACCAGGGCCTTACTGTGTGCCCAGCTTATGAGACATCAGTCCCACAGCTGTGCTGTTGGGGGACCTGCCAACCCAAGAGCATCCCATCAGCAGTGCAGAGGCTTCCACGTGCTTCCCATCCCTGGAAATGGCAGGAAGCTTTTCACCTCTGTTCACTGTGACTGCTTGAGAACAGCTTTTCATGGAATCCCAGAATGGTTTGGGTTGGGAGGGACCCTAAAACTCATCCAGTTCCACGCCCTGCCAGGGGCAGGGACACCTTCCACTAGACCAGGTTGCTCCAACCCCTATCCAACCTGGCCTTGAACACTTCCAGGGATGGAGGGAGAGTTTTATAAGACCTTTTTCAGTGGATTTTAATGGGATTCCTGTATTTCTGCAGCATTTGGGAACCCCATGTCCCACAGGCCAAGAGCTGAGTTCAGGAAATAAAAAGGAAAAAGGCTTTTCATCTACTAACACCTTCCTCCTGCCCTGTCCTTCTTTTTGTCTCTCTGACCTCCCCCTCTTTGTGTTTATTCCCTCTGAGAACAGGACATGAAGCAGGGAGGGAGGCCAGGAATGTGTTACAGAATGCCTTCTGTTTGCTAGTTGAATCCAGATGTTAAGGGAAGCAGCAGCAGTTGTGTGAGAGGGACAGAAAAAGGCTGGAGCAGGAGAAAACAAGGAGCACCAAGATTTCCCTCCCAGTGCTCAGCCCCTGAACCTGCTCCACAGAGCAGCTCTTACTCATCTCAGGAGCTGTAGGACAGTGTTGGCCACAAGACAGATTTTTCCAGCCATTTCCTATTTAGTTCCCAAATCTTCACCAGCAGTGTGAATTCTGGAGTGTCTCCTGACAGTCCAGATTTCTCCACATTGTCCTTGCAGCTCTCGTGGCCTTTCCAAGGAAGGGCAGCCCAGATCTTGGCTGGGTGGTCTCCACCAGCTCCCACGCTTTAGGGTTTCTCTCTTTGGGATCCCTGGCTGCAGGGTTGTTATTTTTGTGGCTTTTCCCTCTTCCAACCATGGCAGGAACAGGCTCGTGCTCTTGAGTCTCTTCTCATTAATTTACCCAGCAGCAAAGGGGCACAACCCCTCCTGCACTCCCCAGGAAACATTCCAAGTGCTGTCCTCCCCCCTTCCTCTGCCTTTCTCATCCTCCCTGCAGCTGCATCCAGCCTCTGCTTAAATGAGCATGGAATCCCAATTAATGTGCCTCTAATCAGGACATCAGCATCTCTGGACAAGCATCTGCAGCAGCTTTAGGGGCTGAGCACTCAGTCAACTTCCCAGTGCTCTGCCACTGGGGCCTGTTCATCTAATTACACCCAGGCTGCTGTGCTGCTCAACCTTTTAATTGCCCAGGACAGAGAATAGGGGGGTAACCAGGTCAGAGCTGGAAATCGCTGGGCATTGTTTTAAGACAGTGAAGCTGTTTTTGACCACCATTCAGAAGCCTTGGTTTATGTAATTGCCAAGGAAAGGAGGGCATTCAGGAGGGGCAGCAGGGAACACTCAAAAGGGATGGCTGAATCGTTTTTAATTAATGAAAAATGACTTGAAGCCTGATTTCTTTCTGTAACAGTAAGATCTCAACTGAACACCACAACACAAATCCTTTCCCAGAGCTTCAGATCAAGCCATGGGTCCTTGATAGTAATATTGCTGGTAATAGCTGGGATTTAGTCTACGAGATGGGGGACTGAGAGGGTAAGAAAAAAAAATCCAATTAACTCTCCCAGAGCTCTTTTAGTTCTGTAGTGCTGGGAACAATAGTAAATAGCAGGTTTTTATGTGTTCAGATCCCCAAAATAGTTGCCCTGATTGAATCCTTCAAAAAGCACTGATGATTCTTTCATGTAGCTTTAAAAGTAGAGTTTGGCACAAAAATGAAGGATGGAGATTAAAGAGATCAAGGCAGAACATTTGGGGCTGATCCCTGACCCCAGTTACACCAACTTTACTTGGGATTAACACCAGTGAAAATCAAATGAGAGGCTTGGGGACTGGGCAGGGAGTAAAAGCTTGGGTTTGGCTGACTGTAATTTTGAAGACTGAGATCTTCCAGGCTGATCTGGGGGGTTTTCAGAGCACAACCAAAAAACCTGGTGTTGCTCCCCCTTGGCTTCACATTCCTGCCCTGAACTCCATGAGTGTGAGCTCTCAGGCAGAGCGCTGGAAGGAGAAGCCTTGCCTGGCTGAGTGACCTGAGGCTGCAAGGATGGGATGTCTCCTGGGATGTGCAGCCCCTGGGATGAGCGACCTGCAGTGTTTTCCCTGCTGGAAAGCACAGCAGGAAAGCTGCCCGTGGCTCTCAGAGAAATCCATCGCCCCAGGAGGGCAGGGAAGGCCCCTCGAGCCCCTGTTCTACCTCCTTCCAACTCCATCCTGCTTCCCAGCAGCAGCAGGGTCAGGATCTTTCAGTGGTGTCACAATCTTGCTCTTCCCATGGCAGTTTGGGAGCAATCCTGGTCTGTTATAAGTGAGCATAACACTCTTGCCTCGACCCAACAGGTGGATGCAGCAGCTTTGGTCCTACTCCATCCATCTCCTCCACACCTCAACCACGGTGCAGTTCCTCAGGCACAGCCCAATTAACCCCCTTGCAGGGGGAGGGCTGAGGCTGCACATTTAAGGCTTGTTGTTGCTTTTAGGGCCCCAGCAGTTGGGAATGGCACAGACCTTCAGAGGGTGCCCCTGCCTGGATGTGTCCCTTCCCCCAGAGCCAGAGCTGCCTGCACTGGATTCCCGTTCACAGACTCCACGGTGCCAGAGGTAGAGCAACCCAAAATGGCAAAACAAGGCCTTTTTGAAGAAGCAGGAACAATCTGGAGGACCTGCAGCTTCTTGGGAAGCGCCGTGGTTGTTGACTCAGCGGTCTGAGGGGAACCACGCCGGCGTGTTCCTGCAGCAGCAGAGCCGCGTGGGACCGAGAGAGCAGCTGAGACCTGGAAGAATTGTGGTGCTGCACCTTCATGCAAGCCCCTTGCAGCCCTCCAGGCACCCCATCCAGGCAGGGCAGAGGGTGGGAAGGGTGTGTTCTGCCCCTCCAAGGCAGCAGAGCAGCTCCCCAGCAACCTGCTCTTCAGCCTCCCACAGCCCAGCTCCATTCGCTGAGTCCCACAGGTTGTTTCTTAGAAATAAGCAGCTCGTTCACAACAAACACCCTCGCCCTTTGATGTGCCCGTGGTGCTGTTGTTGTGGTGTTTAAAACGCTTTGGTTTCATGCTGGTAATAAGCAAACTGGCCGTAGAGTCTTACTGTAAGTTGCTGAGAAAGTAGCAGTAATTATTGCTCTCTCTCCTCCACGGGAGGGGAAACTTTGGATGCTAATGGCCTCTGGAGTATTGACTGATTACTCACATCGGGGTGAAACAGCACCTTCACTCTCCTTGCTCTTAAAAGCTCCTGTGTTCAGGGCAGGAAACATCCTAGACTGTGTAAGAGAGAGTTGCGGCAGGTTTTGGATTAAGAGGGGAAAGGATTTTATTATTATTTTATTTTTGGTGGTGGGAGGGCTGACACAACACAGGTCAGATGTATTCCTGGGATGGGGGAAGGGGGAAGAAGGTGCAGGTATTTATTCCTCATCCCTGACAGCAGGCACTCAACAAGTGGGTGGCAAGTGGTGAAGTGGCTACAAACATTTTTGTTTGCCTGGTAGATTTGCATGAAAGGGAGGCAGGGCTCTTGCAAGAAGTTTACCCACAGAGCCTTGTGAGGATGCTAGAGCACTTCTCACACCCTCTGCTTCTGTTTTTCTCTGAGCTCTTCCAGCAAGGCTTTGAGTCCAGCTTTAGTGCACATCAATCCCTTCCTGGTTTTCCGAGGCACCCGTGTGACACTGAGCTGCTGTAAATGAAGTTTTGAGGTGAGGAAGAGGGAATGAAGATTTGTAGCTTGGCCAAATATTAGTGGTTTTCCCCAGGGATGACAGAGGCACCAAGGCAAACTCTGTGTCAGATTGTAATTCCCTGCTCCCACGCACTGGAACTTCACAACAAAGCACAGCGAGGAGTGTTTTCTTTTAACAGCATATTTTTTCCCTTAACCTTGTTCTCAGTCGTGGCTGAGGTATTTTAATGGAAGTTTCCTCCCAGTAGAAGAGTGCAATGTGCTCACATACCAGAAAATCTTGGCCCAGATCATTAACATTCAGGAAAATTAAAGGCAACTGATCCTGCCACGGGTGCACTGAGCGCAAGGCGTGTTTCACCTCTGCTGTAGTTCAGAAAAGAGGCTCCAGAGCAAACAGCAAAGACAGAAGAGGCTGATTGACACCAGTGAAGTATTGCTTCAGTCGCTGTCCCCAAGTCTTTGAGCTGTACCTGCTCTTCAGTAATTCCCAGTGTCACCTGCTGACCAGTCTGGTCCTTTCACTTGGCAGTTTTCAGTCTCTTCCAAACCTCAGCAAAGTTCTCACCCCTCCTTGTAACCCCTGATTGCTTGTCTCTCCCCTGCCCTCTGCGAAGAACTACTCGCTCTCTAGAATCCCCTCCCCACCCTCCAGGATTTCTTATCTTGGACATTCATTTTTGGGGCTGGCATCAAGTCCCCCATCCTCGGGTCAGAGCTGTGCCCTGCTCAAATTGCAGTCTGCAGGACTACAACATTCCTGGCGAGCTGCTGAGCCTTGGGAAGAGCTCTGCTGTCACCTCTCTGTGCCCTGGTCCTTGGGGTTCAGTTGGGAGCTGATGGACCCAGTGCCACAGGGATGTGGATTCCAAATCTGGGCCTTTGGACTGGAAGTCCTCCAAGGGTTCTTTGTGCCCACTGCCCTCGTGGCACTCTTCCTTCCAGCCCCTCCTGTCTTTTTGCATAATCTCCTCTGAATAAATTCCCTGTGAGTGGGGCCTTCTCCTTCGCAGCCTTTGTCATGAGGATCTGCCTTCCTGGGGGTTCCTACCTTGTGGGCCCTCCCTCTCTTTTTGTATCCCAGCTGAGCCACTGCTTTTTTCCCCCCCTGTTTGCACCTCTTAACTTTTTCTTCTCTTATTTGGAGCACTGCTATTGTCCTGAAAAGCACTCCAAGGAGCCAATTTGCTGGAGGGAAGCTGTGAAAATTTAGGGTTAAAACTTGTGTGAGGTCACACAAAAAGCACTATTTGGACAAGAGCGATCTCTCTGCCTGGAAGCGTGGCTTTAAATGGTTGTTTCTATTTATTTCTGTGCTTCTCCTGCAAAGCTCTTTCTCCGGGGCCCTGATCCTGCTGCCACAGTGACCTTTGTGTTTGCAGAGAGACCTTTTGAAATCAAAGGGGCCCTTCAGCAGCATCTGCCCATCTGGAAGTGATCACAGAACGGGGTGGGTGGAGGGCAGGTTGGAAGCATTTTGAGTGTGAACTGTGGAGTCTGAAGTGACCCAGGCCCACAGGCCTGTGAGGGCAATTCCAAAGGGGGCTGTGTTGCATCCTCAGGCGCAGGGATGCATCCAGCACGGCTCACACCAGACCTGTGGCACCGTCAGAGCCTGAGCAACCCTGCCAGTGCCACTTGATTTGCAACAACCACCTGCTCAGAGGGCACTGAGAGTATTTGGTTGTGCCTGGAACACAGCTGGGGGTGTTCAGGGCCAGGCTGGATGGAGCTCTGAGGGAAGGTGGGGATGATTTTCTTTAGGGTCCCTTCAAACCCGAACCGTTCTGTGATGTGCGCAGGTGAGAGAGCTGGGCTTTGGGGAAACGCTGCCCTCTCATCTCCCTCCCAGCTGCAGTTTGTGGCCAGCTGGGTACCCGAGGAAAATAAAAACACAGCGGGCGTATGGTAGAACCCTGGAGCGGGCAGGAACAGACCCCTTCTCCGTCCTCCCGGCGGGCAGGAGGGAGCGGGAATGGGGCTGGACAATGGATGCGCGTGTGTGCGGGGCCGGCATTCCGCACGATGGATCCGCGTGTGCGGGGATGGGACTCTGCAGAACGGCCCCGCGTGTACAAGGACGGGACTCCGCAGAACGGCCCCGCGTGTCTGGGGCCGGGGCCGGGGCCCGGACGATGCTCCCCCGCCGCATCCCCGCCCGTCCCGGCGCTGTTCCTTTAACGACGGGGCGGGCGCAGCTCGGCGGGGCCGTCCCGGGTCCGGGCGGGTGGAGGGGGGAGTGGGAAGTGACGGGCGGGGGGCGAGGGCAGAGCCCGCGGAGGGACGGACGGAGGGACGGACGGAGGGAGGGAGGGAGCGATCGCTGGATGAGAAGGGCGAGCGGGCGGCGCTCGGAGCCACCCCCACGGGGCCGGGGGCGCGGCGGGGCCGCCTTTCCCCCGCCGCCTTGCGCGCCCCCGCCCCACGCCCGCCCTGCCCGGAGCCCGTGGGCGCGGGGGGGATGCGGGGCCCGCGGCGCCGGCTCCCGGCGCTGCCCGCGCTGCTGTGGCTGGCGCTGGCCCCGCTGCCCGGCCCCGCGGCGCGGGCAGAGCTGCGGGTGCGGGTGCGGCTGCCCGGCGGGCAGGTGACCGAGGAGAGCCTGCAGGCCGACAGCGGGGCCGACTGCGTCAGCCTGGAGCTGCGGGCGGCGGACGGGGCGCTCGTCACGCTCACGGCTGATTTCAGACAGGTACGGGGCCCAGGGGAGCATCCCCGCGGGGTACCGCGGGGCAGGGATGCGCGGAGCGCCCGTGCCCGCCCGCCGGCCGGTCCGGGGCTCCCTCGGGGATTCCCGGAGGAGAGGAGAGGCAGAGGGATGGGAGCGCTGGCCCCTGGCACCGCGCGGGTCACGGCTCTGCGAGTGCTTTTTGTGGGATGAGCGGTCCTTCCCCTTTCTCCGTCCAGGCTGGGATGGACTCGGAACCTGAGGGTCCAAGGGCCAGAACTGTTTCATCGAGCAGGCGAGGCGGTGATCCCACACTGAGAAGGAGCCAGGATGACCATGGGGCGATGTGCTGGGGAAGGGTCCGGGCAGGCAGAGAGCGGGGAGCTGGCAGGACAGGCACGTGTAGGGGAAACTCCGTCCATCCTCACGCACGGTTGGGGTCTTTGTTTGAGGTCTCCGCAGAGCACATGAGCCGATGAACCAGGCTCGCTGTCCCCACTGGTGTCACACCCGTGACCTGGGCTGCCTCCGTGGTGGAAGTAGCTGGTGAAAGGTCCCGGTGGGATGGGTGGCGGTTCCCCTGCAGCCGGCTGACCCCGCAGCCCTGTGTCTCGCTGTGCACGGCACAGCTTTGCGTGGTTCTGCATAGTTTTGCATGGCAGGCTCAGCACAGCCGGGCACGGAGCAGGGTCAGGGCAGGAGAGTCTGCAAAGGGAGATCTCAGGTTCCTGACTCCGGGATGGGGGTGTTTGTGCTGTGCTGTATCTCTGGGATGTCTCTCTCCACGATGCCGTGGGGTACAGTTAGTTCCTTAGGTGGGCTCCTGCTGTCTCTGGGAGCTCGAGCGTGTGTATTTGTGGGGTGGGAAGTGTTTGACTGACAGCTGTCTGTGGGACTGACAACACCCTCTCCCCCCCAGCCCAGAGTGCCAGAGGTGGCCTCTCTGCAGGGAGGTGGTGCTGGCTGAGCTGGAGCCCAAAATCCCACACTTCCCAGTGGCTCCTTGGCCAGCCTGGAGCATTCCAAGCCCGGCTGGACGCAGCGAACTTCCTATTGCTCAGAGAAGAGCCGCTTGCAGCCACGTGGGTGGCACGGCTTTGTGGGTGCCAGGGCTGTGTTATCTTGTTCCAGCCCCCCTTTCAGGCTGTTTGCTCAGGTGGACTTTGCTTTGCAGCAGGAGGAAGCTCAGGCCCATGAGATAGAAAGGTGTTGTGTCCCAACCTGCTGTGAACCTTGGAGCCTTCTGCCAGGGGTTGCTCTGGTGCCTCTCCCCCTCTCAGCTGCGCTCCTTGCAAGCTCCTGGGGTCCCCTCTTCCATCTGGGAAGGGGGGGTGCAGGGGCAAGCCCACCTCTCTCTGAGGTGGCAGCAGAAGCCATGAAGATTTTGGAAGCAATGCCATGCTCCAAGTACTCCAGCACATGTGCAGGGAAGCAGCCCCATGGCTCCTATTAAAAAAACAATATTAAAACATTGCAAGAAGACATGGCCCAGCAGGGAAGCTAAGGGAGAGAGGGAGGACTCTCCAGCCTGCAGATTGCAAACTTGCACACTCCTGTGTATTCCCAGGCAATGGAAATCCAAACTCACTACAGATCCTCTAGGTAGGCCCTTGGAGAGCCTAGGATGTGACCTGGGGACTGCTGGTGTCCTGAGGTGTTGATTTTTTTTTCCCCAGCATTTTTCACTTCCTCCAGCTCTTCTGGAGAGCTCAGATCTCACCCACAAACCCAGCAGAGTGTGTGTTATCTCCTCTCTGGCTCTCATCCTTATTATAGTCGAGCTGCTTCTGGGTTCAGGTTCTCTGAAGGTATCTATCTGGCTGCAGTCTGTTAAATCCTCAGCTCCATGCATCCCCTCAGCTCCTGCTGGAGACACACAGATGGTCCCTGGAAGGCTTTGCAAGCCTCAGAACTGGCAGGAGCGCCTTCCTCATCTTCAGTTTTACAGCAGTTGGGAACTGGCTCCCTCTGCTTCGTGGCTTTGCTGGAAAAAAATAGCTGAAAAAAGCCAGGAAATCATAAAGGAGCGTGGGGAGCTGGCTGTGCAGTGAGTAATGGGGTGAGCAGCCAGCAGCCTGACCAGGCTCCCTCCTCCGCACCCAGGCAGTTCCCTGTGCTGAGCTGCTGCTCATCTCTCCAAAATTACACAACTTCTCTCCAGTGAAGGTCGTGGGGTTGGTTCTGAGTGTTCACAGAAGCAGCTGGGGTTGTTGCCCTGCTGCCCCAAGCCAGATTGCGTGGCTGTGCTGTGGCCAGGATGCTGGGGTTTTTCCACAAATGATTTTTCCACTTCCCTGGCTCAAACTGCAGGGGGTTAGTCCAAAAGGCAGGTTTTTATTTTTTTTTTTTTTTCCCCCTCCTCTCTGCTGGCAATTTGTGGTTGCCAGACCAGGGGCTGGAGAAGAAAGGAGCTAAATGAGATCACTGTTCATTGCTTTCCTCTGACACTGGTGGGACTTGAGCAGTGCCTGAGGCTTCCACAGAGCTGGGATTTTCATTTCTCTTCCACCCCTGCCTCCCCTCCAGAGCTGAACCTGGAGGAGCTGTGTCCTCAGAGCACACCAGCTTTTTTTTCTCTTTAGTGCAGCACATACTGGTCAGTGAGAGTCCTGCCTGGGACTTGCTGTTTACTGGGCAGTGCAACAGTGACCATTTATATCACATTTGCAAGAATGGGGTGAAAACACTTACTTTGCTGCATAGCAGGGGGGAAAAAAAGTAATAAAACAGTGAAGGGGGACAGCAACCCTAAATGTTGTGTCTTATCTGAAGAGCATGATCTTGCCCGTCGTTAAAAACGTCCTGAGAACAAAGTGGGTGGTTTTATTTCAAGGTCAGCACAAAGATGCAGAAAAGTTTCTTTTCCCTTTTGACTGCTGGAAAAGTTGAGTTGGAAACACAAGGGAGCAAGTCTGGGTAATGGTGTTTTAACACTTGCCCTGCCAGTCCATCCAGGGTCCTTGTTGACAAGGCTGATGTTGTGTGGTATTTTGGTGTGGTGTTTTCAGAATTTCCTTATGACCAGGGGCCATTGTGTTTGTTGACAAATGACCAGGTGACACAGGAAAGCATCTGTCCGAGATTGTTATCTGTGTGATTGGGAAAGCAGGCTGTTCTCTGGAGAGGTGCCAAAAATAGAAAGGGAGGGTCATTCAGGGCAGGAGGGATGGGGTGAGCTCGTTAAAACACGGTGCTGTTTGTTACTCTGACCTGTAGAACCTTATGGCTGTGAAAATGTGCTCTTTTTTTTTATCCCCCTCTCTCCCAGCACATCTTTGATTCACCCTGAATATGAGGCAACACACCAAAGTGACTTCATTCCAGTAAGAGAGGGGTTAAAAAACATAATCCCCACCCACTCAGGGTAACTCAGCTGGACCCCCAGTGTGGATGCAGGAACACATTGCAGTGTGCTGTCCAAGCATGTGGAATTCTGGCCAGCTGTGGCTGTTCCCTGGGGCCTTGGCCACAGCAAAGGCTGCTGACAGGGCACAGAATTTGGGCTGGTGTCATCCTGTGTCCCCTGCAGCACATCCCCTCTGCCTGTCCCCCTTCCCGGAGCAGCCACGTGACAGCAGAGACAAAAGTGGGTCCCACAGCAGCACTGAAGGTCTTAAGGGGAGGGAAAAAATGTTGCCAGGAAAGCTGAAGGGGTTGCAGGGAGGAAGGCATTGAAATAATTAATTTCCCTGGGAACTGGTTTGCTCCACTCCAAGTGGAGGGATCTGGACCACACAGGCTCGCGAGTCCCTGCTGGATGAACCCCGAACACGGGGGTTGGATTGTTCTCACCCACCAGATGACAGTCCCTGGAGGAGCTGGCTGAGGACAGCACAAGGAAGGGAGAAGCTGGGTGGTTTCCCTGCTCCTCCTTGCAGGCCAGTCTTTGCTGCAGGTCCCTTTGGTAGGCACAGGGATGTTGGGAGCTCGGATTTCCTCCCTTTGGGAGCTCGGAGCTGCTCCCCCCTTGCCGTGAGGGCCCAGGCTGTGATTACCTGCAGTGCCAGTGAACTGGCTGCCCCCTGTTACACCAAGTGTTTGCCACTCAATCCAAACAGGAGATGAGCTGTCCCTGCCACGGGAGTGCAGGTCAGGGCCGAGGATTCCCGACGCCCCCGCGGTGAGTTCACCCGGAGAGTCCCCACAACGCTCTGCTGGGACTTGTTCCCTGCTGGGAAATTTTGCAGAAACCCAGAGGTTAAGAGTGCTGTTTGTTGCCTTGGCTGGGTACCCACCTTGGCACTGATTCACTCTGCTCCTGCTGCTGGGAAAGAGGGGAGGTGGCTGAGGGGGGAAAGGTGCTCCCTGAGGAGGAGAAACTTGGGTGGCTCTTTGCAGGTGAGGTATTTTTTAAGTGACATGCTTTGGTTCTTGCTCCCCCTGAGCCATAACCAGGGCAGGGAGAGCTGGGAAGTTGAGGAAAGCCAAGCAAGGCTTTGGGACAGGCTGGGGGAAGAGAAGAGCCTGACTTCTTGCCCAGGACAGGGTGGCCACTGCAGGGTACCTGTCTCCCACAGAACATGGGCATCCCCAGCAAGGATCACTTTGGGTTTGCTTGAGAGCCAGGGAAAGGTGGGATTTCTCTCCTCAGAAGGACTCGTGCCACAGGAGCCAGGTCCTTGAACAAAACAGCTTTATTAAAGCTTGTTCTTGGCTCACTGGCTGTTTCAGTGCTGGCAGCACGGCCCGTTCCTGCCTTTTCCCAGTGCATCTCCCTCGGTGTCAGCAAATGTTTTGCTGGAAATCCCTGACACCTGGAGTTGAGGCAGGGGGAGCTGTGAATCTCTCACAGGTCTCAGCCACGAGGAGGAAGGAGTTGGCTGTCTGAAGGCTAATTCCTAAATAGACGGATCAGGAGGATTAATCAGTTGCTCAGCACGTTCTCATTTTACAGAAATTGCCTCCAACCTGGGAAGTGCTGCACTGTTTTTAATCTCCTGCCTGTAGAGGTTTTCAGCCTGAGTGCAAAACATGGTTATCCCTGTTTGCTTCTTTCCAGACTGAATGCTGATTGTTCAGAGTGAATTAACATTAAATCCACAGCTGAAGAACATGCCAGAGTCAGCTCCTGGTTTCAGTCCACTCATCTGTGGGCCGTGCTCAGTGTGGGAGCTCACAGCTGGAAGGCAGCTGGACTGAATGTTAGGTGGCAATGTGAGTCGTTCCAGTGGTGCCAGTGTCTCAGTGGGAAATCTCCCCATTAAATCTGTGAAAAAAATAATGACTCCATAGCAATTTCACAAGCATTTTTGGAATCTCTTCCTTCCCAAGCCTTCTTCGTGCCCTGCTCTTTGTTGTTCAGTCAACAAATGCACATTCCCACAGGGGGTATAAATGCCCCTGGAGCCAGAGCCGGATGAATTGATACCTGCACAGAAATCAGTGTTGATTTATGCCAGGGAGGTTTTGCTGCTGAACAAGGTGTTCTGTGGCTCTACATGAAGGTAACTGTGACTGGTTTGCAGGCTGATTTTGGAGAAGACTGTCAGGACTAGGACTATGACCAGGTCAGAAGGTCTGTAGGTAAAATGCCAAAACTGTTGACCCAGGCAGAAAAGGAGGCCTGCTGTAGCTGATCATAATGGGTTATTCTGGCTTTAACAATTCGATTTTCATTTGTGTTCCACATGCTGTTGGGTTGAGAGAAACTAATAATTTTTTTTCTCCAAGATACCAGTTGTTCAAAAGCAAGGGAGGGAAGGCTGCAGAGGAGATTTGGGACTGCTTACTCAGTGAGGCATGGAGATAAAGGCTGTGTGATACTTGCTTAACAAAACCAAACAAGGGTCCTTGGAGTGTTGCCTCCCTTCTTGGTGAAGGACAGAACCCCCAGCTGTTGTCTGAGGAAGCTGTGGATGTGGGATGTGACCTGGCAGCAATTTGTCCTTGCCACAGTGGGGTTGGGAAAAGCCTTAATTCTTTACATACACCAGTGACTCTGCTGCAGCCTTCTGGGTGGGATTGGACCTGGGACTACACCCCTGTGCTCGGGCAGCACGAGGATGAGACCTTGGACTTTGTTTTTTGGCTGGAGCCAGAAGTTCTTGGTTCACCCCACTGATGGCAAAGATTTGTGACTCTCACTCTTGTTATTTCTCTCTCTCTCTATCTGTCAGGAGGTGAAGATCTTCCGTGCCTTAATCCTGGGGGAGCTGGAGAGGGGCCAGAGCCAGTTCCAGGCTCTGTGCTTTGTGACGCGGCTCCACCGCAACGAGATCATCCCCAGCGAGTCCATGGCCAAGCTGCGCCAGGTACGAGGCTCCATCCAGGCTTTCCTGGGGCTAGACACCCTTCCCAGGCAGCTGCCTGACTGCTCAGCTCTCACACACACCTTTGACCACCCCTCCTGCTTGAGGGACTTGGTATTAAACCGAGTTCCTCAGTGGTACTGAGCCTGAGAAGGAGGCAGGGTTTAGTCCAGCCTGGATCAAGGGTAGGTGAGTGGCCATGAAAATCCTTCCCCCAGTGAAGTCAGGTCAGAGCTGGGACTGTTTATCACGAAACCATCACAGGCAAATCACAGCAGTGGTAAAACATGATGGTTTCAGCACCAACAAGTTTTTAAAGTGCCTTCCATCCAGCTGCGTTTCCAGAGGAACATCCATTCACACATCTCTGGGACAGGCTGGGGGAAGAGAAGAGCCTGACTTCTTGCCCAGGACAAGGTGGCCACTGCAGGGTACCTGTCTCCCACAGAACATGGGCATCCCCAGCAAGGATCACTTTGGCTTTGCTTGGAGCCGGGGAAAGGTGGGATTTCTCTCCTCAGAAGGCCTCGTGCCACAGGAGCCAGGTCCTTGAACAAAACAGCTTTATTAAAGCTGTTCTTGGCTCACTGGCTGTTTCAGTGCTGGCAGCACGGCCCGTTCCTGCCTTTTCCCAGTGCATCTCCCTCGGTGTCAGCAAATGTTTTGCTGGAAATCCCTGACACCTGGAGTTGAGGCAGGGGGAGCTGTGAATCTCCAGGTCTCAGCCACGAGGAGGAAGGAGTTGGCTGCCTGAAGGCCGATTCTTAAGTAGATGGATCGTGTGTTGGCGTGAAATCACAACGTGCTATGAGGGATAACCCATTGCCCCCAGGACTGAAGCTCTGATTCTTTCATCCCGAGCAGAAAAACCCCCGGACGGTGCGTCAGGCCGAGGAGGTTCGGGGGCTGGAGCACCTGAGCATGGACGTGGCTGTGAACTTCAGCAAGGGGGCCCAGCTGAGCTCCCACATCCACAACGTCTGCGCGGAGGCCAGAGAAGCCATTTACACCCGGGAAGAAGATGTCAAGTTTTGGCTGGAGAAAGGTAAGCTCCCCTCGGTTTCGCTGGAACCGCTCCTGTCAGCGCGCTGGCACGGGGCTGGCGTCTCTCCTGCCAGGTTTCCTGGGGATCAGCACAGATTGTTTTGGCTTCCTCTCCGCTGTCTTTAAGGCACGTGTGTCACATTGCACTGGCCTGTGCTGGTGCTCTCCTGCTGAGCCTGGTTAGGTATTTCCAAAGTTACTTTTCACCTGGTCCATCACCCAGAAGAAATAATCATAGAATCACAGGATACGCTGAGTTGGAAGGGACCCCACAAGGATCATCGAGTCCAACACTTATCCCTGCATAGGCTCATCCCAAGAGTCACACCCTGTGCCAGAGAGTACCATCCATGCTCTCTCCTTGAGCTCTGCCCCAGCCTTAGTGCCGTGACACCAAGAGCCTGTTCAGTGCCCAGCCACCCTCTGGGGGAAGAGCCTTTTCCTGAGATCCAGCCTGACACAACTCCAGGCCATTCCCTGGGTCCTGTCCCTGGTCCCCACAGAGCAGAGCTCAGGTCCTGCCCCTCCAGGCCCTTCACCATCTTCATTTCTGTGCCTTGTGACTTACTTTCCCCGAGGCACTTTGTTCTCCCCACGCTTCCTATTCCATCTCACGCCCAAACAGCCCCCAGAAACACCATCCAACCCCCTCCTCCTCGCCCTGGGGACTGTGCAGGGAGCAGTGCTCGGTGGCCGTCCCTCCCTTGAGCGGTGTCCCTGCTCTGTCCCGCAGGAGTGGACGGCTCCATGTTCGAGGTGCTGCCGCAGGGCTCGGACCTGCCGGAGCTGCAGCGCTGCCGGCTGTGCCCCGACCGCTGGAAGCCCTGCATCTGCAGCTACTCGCTGAGCATCGAGTGGTACCCCTGCATGCTCAAGTACTGCAAGAGCCGGGACGCCGGGGGCAAGGTCTCCTCCTACAAGTGCGGCATCCGCAGCTGCCAGAAGGGCTACACCTTCGACTACTACGTGCCGCAGAAGCAGCTCTGCCTCTGGGACGAGGAGACTTAGCTTTCCAAGGCTTTTCCGAGGGGCAGCTCGTCTCCTGCCGCTCTTCGCGATGCCAAGGGCTCCTGGAGCTGGCTGCTCCGAGGAAGGAATGCTGTTCACGGTGGTGCCTTGTGCCACAGGAGAGCTCTGTGTGCCTTTCCTTCCGGCCTCCTGCGACTCCCTCCCCGCCCGCCGCTGCCTCATCCTGTGGCAGGCAGGCTCAGCTCGCCGTGTGGGATGCTCTCCTGCCAGCTGCCAGAAATCCAGCTCCCTGGAAGCGGGGGATGCAGGTTTTTTTGGGGGTGAGGCACTGGCAAGGGGATGTGTTGCCCTGCTCTGGAGCGAAAGGGGCAGCTCTGAGCAGTCCCCAGCCTCGAGCTGCGCGCTCAGGGCAGGGAGAGAAATGCTCTTGCTGACCCGGGTTGTCAAACGTCTCTACCACTGAAGAACTCCCTTTGCTGACTTCACCACCTCCTGGTGACACAGCAGCCTTGCCCAGCGGGAAGACAGCTGATTTTTGGGACCACATCCCCTGAGCAAGGAAGGTACGAAGCCCACCCAAAGCAAGAGCCTGCCTTGTAGCTTTCTCTAGTGCCCTGCTGGCTGTTCTGTCCCTCCTGTGGCCAGAGATTTATTGGGGGGATATATCCCAGCAGGGGCTGATAATTAGGGCTCTAATTAACCCCTGTGTAGACTAGTGAAGGCCCAACTTTCTGTGCTGGTCCTGTGACTCCTCCACTAAGCAAGAAGCATCCAGAGACCTGTGACTACCATCCTAACACTGCGGTTGCAAGGGGAGAGGATGATCCCAGGTGGGTTCTGAAGGAGACAACATTCTACATCTACGTCCAGTTTTTATGTCCTACTCTGCCAGCTATTCACAAGAAGCTCTTAAATAATTGTACTGCTTTGCTGTGCCTTGATTTCCCCCCACATGATAAAGAGGGATGACACTGAAGCTGACCTTGGCCCTGGTATGTACCTGGAGGGATCAGACAAAAAGCACTGTAGCAGTGCTGCCTCAAGTTAGAACAAGGAGGGAGGGGAAAGAAACTCTTGGGGTCTTTGGGACCCCCCTGTGCCTCCTGGTGAAAAGCCTTCACAACGTGCCTTTTTGCCAAAAATACAGGAATTTTTGACAAAAAATAAAAATTTGGTCACAATTATTTTTGTATCGATCACTTAAAGGGGGGAGAAGGGAAAGGTATTTTAATATTGGAACATGAAGTAAAACACACTTGAAATGATTTTTTTTTTTAAACAAATTATTTATCGTTTGTAAGGTAAAATAAACTGATTTTTTTTTTAAAGCATCCTAGGCCTAAAAGTTTCTCTGTGCATGAAACTGTCTGTGGGTTTGTCCCATCCAGTTTGGGTTCTTAAGAATGGGTAAGTCTCAAACCTCTACCTCTTGCAGACCCACGGACTCGGGGAGAACATCCTGCCCTCAGCATGACCAGGAATTTTTGACACTCAGCCAACGTGATCCTGCATCTCAAACATTCCATGCTTTCAGCCTCTGGACAGGGAGACAAGTTTGACTCATCCCAAGCAAGTGTGGGAGCTTTGAGCTGAGCTCTGGTGACTAAAAGACCAGCAGGTCCTGGGGTTACAAGGGCTGGTTCCTGCTCCTCTCTCCAAGTGGTCCCATGGGGGGACAGGCTGGAGGCTTGTCTGGGTCCTGCAGCCTCCACAAGGTATTCCTTGTGAATTCCTCTGCAGGCACAGCTGAGGAGAAGGGAGGGAGGCAATTTTGGGCCAGCTCGGAGCTCTCAGGGGCTGGAGGGAGAAATGTGGAGCACTGATTCCCTCTAGTGTGGAGAATGCAGGGCTGGGACGAGGATTCCAGCCCTTCCCCGCTTCACCCGCCGAGGCAATTTACCCTTCCCTGGGATTTCCGGGGAAGGTGAAGTTATTTCTGTTTCACTGGCGTGGTCAGCACTGACAGGGATTTGTCCCTGGGTCTGCAGGACACCGTGGGATTTGTCCCTGTTGCCGAGTTAAACCCAACTGTGGGGGCAGGTGGGCTGTGAGAGGGTGGGAGGGGGTTATGGGCTGTCCTGTGTAGCCCATTCCCACCACTCCCTGCTGTGCAGGGATGCTGGGACGGACACAGGGAGCGTCGGGTCAGATCCCTGCGAGCTTCCATGTGCTGATTTTGTGGCTGGGAGGCTCTGGGGTACCTGGAACCTGGTGCAGGATCCTCAGCCTCCACCAGTGGGTGCTGGCGGAGCGCGGCTGTGCCCGGCCCAGGGAGGGCTGTGCGGGACAGGGATGCTCGCGGTCCAGCAGCACATCCCGCAGGATCACGCTCTCCCCCAGCCCTGCCAGAGGAGAACTGAAGCTCCTTTGCTTCCCCCAAGAAGAGTCCTTCTTGATATACTTAAATAACACCCCGGAGAGCAGGTGGTGCAGGTGGAGACAGGAAACCTCCCCGGTGCAGTTGGCCACGGGCATGTGGGGGATTTTGTAACATCTCTCTCCAGTCCAAAGGCCATACCCCATAAATCAAATGCTATCTCCAGGGCTTATCTTCCCCCAAGAGGGGAATAAACATTGGCAGCAGGACTGGAGGAGCACAGCGAGGATGAGAGCAGGAGGATCATTCACTGATGGCCATGGAAAAGAGGGGCAGCGTGTCTGCTGACAGCCAGGGGTGATCATCTCAGGTGGGGTACAAGCAAATCTGCTTTTGCTTGGTTAAGGGGATTTTATTTCAAGTGCTGATGCTGTGATCCATCCCCTATTTTTAATAAGGAGGATGAATTCTCTCTTGCCTGCACAGCACATCCCCAAAGCCCAGGGTGTCCAGGTGATGGGCTTTGCTCCCATGGCTGTTTGGGGAGAAAAAATACGGAAATACTATTTCCCCCGCTGTTTCATTGACCACTAAAAAAAAAAAAAAGTCACTCACAGCTTTGTTTGGGGCCAGGAGAGGGCACTGGTGCCCTGTCCGTGGCCAGGACAGCTTCCCTGCCAGGAGGATGCCCAGGATTCCTGTCCAGCTGGAGATGCCACCTGGAAGAAACTGCCTCCCTGGGGCTGCAGGACAGGCTGCTCGGCTCTAGAGGAAGGAAAAACAGAGAGAAAAGCCTGGTGTCGGGTAAACCTCCTGATCCATGTCCAAAAGGTGCTGTGATGTGGGAGAAGGAGAGTTCTCGTGGTCCCCAACCTCTCAAGCTGGCCTGGAGCCACCAGCGGGCTCGTGTTTGACGCAGTGAAGACACCTGATCGCCTCGGCCTCCGGGATGGGGAAAACCCAGACAAAAACACTAGAAAACGGAGCAGCAGCTGCCCAGGAACGCCCCAGGGCTCAGGGCCTGAATGGCTGGAGCTGGGGATCGGTGGCAGGAGTCCAGCCCCTCCAGCAGCTCCACAGGAGCTGCCTGTGCCAAGCACCCCGTGTCACCTCGCCGCTTCCTGGAGCAGAAATCTCCAGTCCTGACAATGTCAGTCTGACCTGGGAACTTCCCCTCTCCCACCTCTTCCCCCAGCTTCCCTCCACGTTTTCCTTGTTGGAGCTTCGTTGAAGTCACCCACCCTTTCCTCCCAAGAGCGTGTCCTCTCCCGAGGATGGGGGTCCCTGCTCCAAGGGCAGCTCCAGCCCCCTGACTCCGGACTGGGTTGGAGGTGAGGCTGGAGATCCTGCCCGCCCACCCATCTCTTCGGAGAAACCTGTCTTTCCAGGGAGGCAGAGCAGCATGTGGGAAAGCCGGGAGCCCTGGAACGTGAATTACCCAGGGAGAGATGAATGTGCGATAGCTTGTACCTGGCAGCTACCGATTGAGCGTTAACGCTTTCAGGAGGGGGCTGAGGCAGCGCTGGGCCTCGGGCTGTCACAGGGATGTCCAGGCTGTCACCGGGATGTCCTGCTGCTCTGGGGGGTGGTGGGGTCACCAAGGTGGCACATGGTGACACCTGGGGCCATCGGGGTGACTCGGTCCCTTTCACAGCGCGGAGCTGGGGCTCTGGCAGCTTCCGACAGAAGCAGCCAACATTAGGCAATCTTTTTTTTTTTACCTGTCTTCCCTGGAAGTTGGTAAATACTGCAGCTTTAAACAACGTGGATGAGGAGGAAGAGCTGTCTGCTACTTCTCCCCTCTTCCTAGGAACACAGATGTGCCCTAGAGAGCCTGTGTCAGGGGAGGGAGTCTCCATGTGCCAATCCTGACCCTGTCCCGTATCTTTAGCTGAGGCAGGTTCCATTTCTGCTTTTAACTTTCCTTTGTGTCCCATGTGGCCTCATTGAGGTTCAGGGCAGACTGAGGGGATGCAAAAAACTCGACAGCACAGGCTGGACCACCCTGAGCAGACCCCAGGGTTATCAGCGGCCAAAACGAAGTGCTCGCCGGAGGGGCCGTTCCCGCAGCTCCAACACCTTCCCTCCGGGCTGCTGGTGCTGCTGCCCAGCCTGGCTCGATGCCTCGGCCTCTCCTACCTGTGCACGGCAAAGGGCAGAGCCAAAAGCTCATCCGTGGGGACGGCTGGGAGGTGGGGCAGCCGGCAGAGCCCCCCGCTCTCTCAGCCCAGCAGGCAGGTGCTGCGGGTGCATCCGCGCAGCCGAGGGCGGGCAAACCCAACCCGCCTTTCCTTCCTCTCTCCTCTCCCTCCTTCCCACCCCACCCCACGCCCTGGCAGCGCTGCAGGGACTCATCCATCCATTCCCGAGTTACTAATATGCAAATGGGCGCTTTTGCATGGGCCTGACGCCAAGCTGCTGGGTGTCAGGGCACCCGAGGGAGCCGGAGGTGGGGCGAGGCGTGGCACCGCGCCGCATGCTCACCTGGCCCTGCATGGCAACAGGCAATGGAGCTCTAGGTCCCTTCGGGAGCGGACCCACGCCCGGTTCGAGAGGCAGCGGGTGGCAAGGGAGGGAGGGCAAACTGGCAGCCCCTGGCAACCTGGGGCTGACGGCAGGAGGCTGGGCACACCGCGGATTTCCCTCCGCCAGCAGGATGGTGAACCTGGAGTCTGTGCACGCAGGTAAAGGGCGCTCGAGGAAGGACCGGGCTGGAGCTCGCCGCGTAGCTGGGACCGTGGGCTCGGGGAGGAAATGGGGTTGCTCTGATTCCTGCCACCTTTCCTCCCTTCTTTCCCTCCTGTTTTCTCCCGCTGGAGCGCCTGGTGAAGTGCCCACATTCCTAGCTGGGGATGGATGCTGCCCCGGTTTATTTAGGGGGCTGCCAAGCCATGCCCACAGTGTGGGCGCAGTGCTCCCGCTGCCAGCCCCGACGTGGGGCTGGCAGAAAGCTTAGAAACGGCTTGGGAAATGAGTGTTTAGTGGGACCTGTGGGTCCTGCCATTGGGATAGAGCTGGGAGGAGTGAGAGGGGATAAATTCTCGGAGGGATGCAGCAAGGGTGAAGGGAGGTGTGTGTGTGTGTGAGAGAGAGATGGGACACGGGTTGGAAGGAGAAAAGTTAATGGCAAAGAGGGAAAAGGAGGGAGAAATGAATGAGGAGGGAGCTGTGGGAGGCTGGGTTGGGTGAGGAATGAATGAACAGGGATACTCAGAGAGACTCCTTCCAGAGGGGCTGATGCAGAGATAGTCTCACCTTGTCTCTGAGCAGACCTTGCTCTGCAGTTAGCTGGGCAATCCCTGCCAAATCCCTGGGAGCTGTGCTCAGCTCCAGCTCACCCTGACAGAGCTTCTGCCCTCAGCTCAAGCCCCTGAGCCCGAGGGGAGGGACCACATCCCTGGGCACACGGAGCTGAGGGCAAGGCTGGAGTGGGAGCAGCCAGATCCCGACAGCCCTGCCTGTGGCAGGGGCAGGCAGGAGGCTGTTGGGGTGCAGGAGCCACGTGCCCTGCTAGTGACCTGTGTCTGGTGCTTTGTGCAGCACAAAAGGCTCTGTTGGCCCCCAGATTGGAGGGTTGGGGAGGGTTCATCCATCAGTCTTGTCCAAGGCTCATTCCCTTGGGTGCCTATGGGCATGCTGTGGGTGCTGGGAGTCCTGCTGTGCAGGGAGAGCTGGGGAGGGTCTGTGCTCAGGGCTTGTAGCCCCTCAACAAGCCCTGCCTGCCTGTGGGCTCGCAGACAGGCCTGAGGGCAAGGCAGATGGTGCAGCAATGCCACCGCCTGCCACAGGTCAGGCTGGCAGAGGTGGCCAAAGCCTCTGCTCCAGGGCTGTTTCCAACCTCTCCAGAGCTCTGGGATGCCCACAAGCCCCTCTTCCCTCACAAAAAGATTCCCCAGATCGATACTGTGCCCTCTGCCAGAGCCAGGGGCATCACTCCCAGGGTGGGTTTGGCCAGGAGCTGCGCAGGGCTGGGTTCCATCCCCCCCGTGCTATCGAAGCTTTTCCCTTTGTGCAGGGAGGGAGCCCAACACAGGTGGGAAGGGGTTTTTTTTCACCCTTGTGCAAAGGCAGTTTAGTATATTCAGCTCTGGGGGCCCCCAAAACCTCAGGGTCCCTTTGTACCAAGCTGCTGGCAGAGGTGTGCTCCCATTTTAACGTGGTCTTTTCCAACCTCAGTGATTCTGTGGGAAGACACACAGAGTGCCAGGTGAGGGTGGGCTGCTCTGGCTCTGCACACCCTCCTCCCTGCTGAGAGAATTCCCTGGTGGGTACCACCATTTTGGATATTTCCCCTTTCCTGCAGCTTCCAGAGGGGCTCAGGCACCTAAAGCACAGAGCACTCAGCAGATTCCAGGTGATGGTCCCCCTCCTCCACCGCCGGATTTCAGTTTTAAAGTCATCAGGCTGGTTTACCCTTGCCCATGTCTGAACAGCTACGAGGAACAAGGGCTTGGGAAAGGCTTTATTTGCTGACACCGTTTGTTTCAGCAAAAATATAGATGCAGATATATCCCCAGAGAAGTGTCTGCACTGGTAGAGCTCCTTTGGTCTGGGTGAACAAACCAGCTACCCCTACTCCAGGTATGTTTGGGAGCTGAGGTGCAGCAGCACATTTTTAATATGGCCCAGGCCGCAGTGGCGGCTCCTAATAGGGCTGTGGTTTAGGATTAGGCAGTCCTAAGTTGTGTTATTTTTCCCAGAGAGGTTTGCTGGTTATTTTTTTTTTTCCCTAGCCTGCTTATTCTCTGTGCCTTGCTAACCTGGCAAAGCTGTGTGCAGTTGGACTCAGTCTCACAGCCTGCCTTGTCTCTGAGGGACTTTTCTTTTTGGATGGAGCAGAGGTCAAACCTAGATTTGCATCACTCTGTCCTGGTTATAGTGGGAGACCCTTAAATGTCAATAAAAAAGGTGTTGGCTACACTTCTATCATATTAGAAAGTGATTCCTCTGTATGTCTGCTGCTTGTTCTTAAGGATCATGGGAGGATGATCCACAGCCAGCCCCAAACCTCTCAGATCAGTAGGTTTCGATAAAAAAGATTTTCCTTTTCTTCCTTCTCTTTTTTTTTTTGTTTGTTTGTTTTTTCCCCCCACAAGATATTTAAACAGCAGTAACTTGTGCACGTTTCTGATGGGCATTTGAATCTTGGTGAAAATCAACTCCTGGTGCTGTTTTCACGGGGATCTCAGGGCATCTCAGTCATCTCCCGGCTCCGGGAGGAGGGGAGCTCACTGATGGATAACATGTGACATTGTATTCAAGTTGCAGCAGCAATTCCTCCTTCCCTCCCCACCCACCCCAGGTTATGATGGCTGAGGGGGTGGGGGATCACTCCTGCAGGAGGGACAGAGCTTCTCGTGCTTTGCTTTTTCTTCCCTCCCTCAGCTCTGTCTGAGCTCTTCCAGTTCTTGCTCTGTGCCCGTTCAGGTCTTGGGGTTTAAATATTTCCTTTCACTAACATATATTTGTTTTTGTTTGTTTGTTTGTTTTATTTTTTTGTTTTTTTTTTTTAAGCTTTCAGGCTTTCTCACCAAAGCAAGCACCAAACTTCTGCAGGCTTTTAGATTTTTCTTCCTCTATTTTATGAGAACTTGCCTCTTTTTTTTTTTTTTTTTTAAGATACTTTTTTGGCAGGCAGCAAAACTTTGTGCTTTGTAGATTGCCTAAGTTAGGGTCCCTTGGCAGTGTTACAAGACAAGAAGATGTTTATAGCTGATGGTAATTACTCTTCCTGCAGTAGAAATGCTTTAGAAGCCCCACTAAACATTCATGTCTTAATTGCAGAGGGTTTATTTGAAGGGGAAAAAAAAAAAATCCCACAACTCTTTTCTCTCTCTCTCTCTTTCCCCTTGCTCCTTAATATAATTTGAGGGAAGGAAGTTTCTGAAGTATGTGAAAGTTTCTGCACTCAGATATAAAATCCTGATTTTTTTTTCCCCTGCCTTTATTCGTTTGCTGAAGAAAGTTTCAAACATTAACTTGATCAAAGATATTAAATCTTGGCCAAAAAGCAGATTATCTGCTGTTTGAATAGGGGGGAAATAGAACCTGAACACACACAAAGCTCTGCCTGTTTTAGTGTGAGCAACAGAGGGAAATGGGTATAAAACCCTACAGGGCTCTTCCAATCCTTTTGGCCGTTTGGAAGTAATAAAAGGTGGATATAGGGAAGAGGAAAAGGTTTGCATGATGCTTTTAGATGGCTTCCACCTGCCTTCCCTACCCCAAAAAACCCACAGCAAACAGCGGCCCAGCTTCCCTGCTGTTGTTGTTCCCGATGCAAATGGGATGAGCTTGTGGCCGGGATTGGCTGCAGGAAGAACATGCAAATCACTTGGGTCTTGATTAGAAAAAAAAAAAAAATTATCTCTTTTTTTCACCCCTATCTAGTCTGGAAAGAGTTAAAATTCCCGTGCAAAAAGGTGTAAGAGCTGAGGGGGTGTCCATCTGAATTTGAATAGATATTCTCCCTTCTTTCACTGGCGTGTCCTTGGCCTCTTTTTTAAGGAGGAGATGAGCAATCCAGTGTGAAGTTGACCATTGCCACCTTTTCTTTCAGCCGTGCCCGAAGGAGAAAGTGGCCCCGGGTGTGGTGGCAGCCATCACTTCAAGGGTAAATGACAAATTTGTTGGCCTTGATAAGGATGGGAGGAGAAAATTCAGGAGCTTGGTGGGGAAGGACTCTTTGGGGACGACACTTTGGAGCAAAGCAGCTTCTCGGTGGCTTGTGGGGGGTGTGAGCACGTGAGAGAAAACAGGGAGAACGGTGGGCAAATAGGGGATTGGATGGAGTGGGGAAAACAAGCTGAGTTTGATGGGCCATCTTGAGGGACAAGGAAAGGATTTGGGAGAGGAGGGGAGAGCTGGGAGGGGTCCCCTGCCAATCCAAGTGTGGTGGAGGACGGTGTCCAAGGGAGGCCACCCCAGCAGGTTTGGGAAGCTCAGGGGAGAGGCCCGTTGGGGTGGAGGGGGCTCTCTGTGGTGACTTGACCCCTTATCCTGTAGGCTGAAGGGTGGGGACACAACAGCAAATTGGGGAGGGGGGGGTAAGGAGTGAGGGGGATGCAAAGAGCAACAGGAGGGAGAGTGCATCCTCGGAGCTGATGAATATTCTAGTGCCTGTATGTTGAGGAATCAGAAATTTGAAAGTCTGATGGTTTATTATAATTACACATTCATTTGTGCTCTTTGGTGGAAGCCACATGTGCCTGTTGCCTGGGACTGTGACCTGTTATTAAAATCAGTTGTGCCTCCTTTTGCAGAGATCAAGATGAGCGGGGATGCGGCAGATTCCACAGACACCCGGCACGAACCGGACCAGGTGGAGCCAGGTAGGGATGGTCTGGGATGCGAGGGACACGGGCAGGGGAGGGGGAAGCAAAGGGAAGCAAAGGGGAGTGTGGGTGCTGGAAGTTTCTGCTTTGCTCGGCTCCTGTTGCTGCTCCACCGAGCTCTTCCAGCCAGCCCGGGAGTCGATCAGGAATGCGCTCTGGGCTAGGATTGCGCTGCTATCTTGATCAGCATGCAAGATCCTCTCCCTTAATGCCCTCTGTGGCTTCAGCAGGGAAATGTGCTCAGGCCTTGCCAAAGGAATAGTGGCACTGGAATGGTCTGGGTCCCGCTCAGTGTCCATCGCACAGGGAATCAGGGAATCCTGGCAGGGACGTTTCCTCAGGCAAAATTAAGCCCTTTTTTTTATTTTTTTTTTTTTTTTTTCTGGTATGTGTGTAGAGAAAAATGGGAGGGACTTCAGGATTAATCAAATCCAGTTAGGTAGTTCCAGGAAAAAAAAAAGCACGCATTGCTCTGCATCTTGAGGCACGATTGGGTTGTCACCTCCTCTGACGCCTCGCTGCTCAGTGGCTGGAAGAAGCCTCAGGATTCCTTGAACAGGGAAAGCTGAGGAAGAGGGTGATGTTTTAAAGGGGATAGCACTGATTTCTGCCAGGTTACCAACCCAGAGCTGTGAGAGGCACCAGAAAAAGAAACACATTTCTGCCATCAATTCTCCCTCCCACTGCCTGCAGTGAGCTCGGAATGCAAGACTTGAACCCGGAATGTCACAAATTTAGTAGTCACGTCCCTTTTCAGGCAGAAAAGCAGCAATAAGAAATAATTTTAGCAGCCACCAGGTATAGCAAATCAAGATTATTAAAAGCTGTGCTGTAAACTTAAAAATTAAACCTTTTAAACCCAAAACTGGTAGAGAAAATGTAGAAGAATCAATTATCCCCTAGCCCTAAGCTTGGGGCAGGGGGATGTGTAAGAGCAGGTTACAACTTTAAATGGAATGATTTTACTGTTTCTCTTTCATTTATATAATTTGAGATAACTTGGGAAAAAAAATGAGATTTTGGTTAATCCAGAGAATTTTAAGCATGTTTTAAAGGGACTAAACACATCCTTTTATTTAGAAATCCTCAATGTGCTCTTGGCTATTTAGCTGGGTTATTTGACATAATCTAAGGCAGAGATAAAATCTTGTTCTATTCACGTCCATGAACTCTGATTGACTTTGGTCAGCTCAGCTTCTGCTCGGGGCTCTCAGATCACCCCGAGTTGGTTTTTGAGATCAATATTTCCAAGCTGCTGAGCAACAAACACATCCCAAACCTCCCAGGCTCTTCCAAAAAAAAAAAACCCAAACAACTCTGGTGGCTGTTACAGGGCCTTAAATCAGGAGCTGAAGCCTCCTGAAATGTTTGGCACACAGAGTTGATGGATAGCAGGGTTAATCAAGATTAGGGAAGCCGGGTATTTGATTCTGGTTATTAAATGGAGTGGGATGCTCTGGCTGCTGCTGCTCTTGGAGTCAGCAGTGTTAAAGCAGAAGGTGGCAGCGCATTTGGTTGGATAAAATATGGAGTTTTTTTCAGCCTAAGCTCCCCAGACAGCCATTAGCGTGAGCTGCAGCCCCTCTTTCGAGTGGTAATTGAGGAAAAGAAAGCGCAGAAGTGAAGTCAATTTGTTTTAAAATAACGAAAGCCTTCGCAGCAGCATTAGCTGCGCTCTAGGAGCCTTCAAACCGAGCAGGGAAATCAGAAACGAGTAAATCACCTTCATTTGCAAAGAGTGGCCCAAAGAAACCTGCTGAAATCTTGCTCTTTGGTGATCTGCTGGGTTTCTCCAGAGATCACCGAGTTGGCTGCCAGGAGACACAGCAGAGGGTCGGGAGCTGCTTTGTGGGGGTGTCCAACAACAGCCACGACCCCCTCCTGGGGGTGTCCCCCTTTGTGACCCCTCGTGGGACCCTCCCAGGGTGGGGCTGCCTGACGCTTCAACCCAAAAACCTCCTCGTGGCGTTTCCCCCCCTCCCCTCTTCTTTCAGACCATTCTGTTTATAAACAACAAAAGCTCTTTGTACTGAACTTCCCTGGAAGTTTTTATTTTCCCATGTGCACAGCAGTATTTACTGCAGCAGCACCTAATGGTTTAGTGTTTTGGTTGCCGGCTTCATGTGGGGAAAAGCTGTTTTCTGATGACTCATTAATTGAAGACCCATTTCCTACTGAATTAGACCAATCCACACAACTCCCCGGGAATCTTGTTACCCCCAAAGGAGAGGCCTGTTCCCAAACTAACAATAGTATACCTTACAAAGACTAGAAACCCTTCGAGGTGCAGATATCCACAGGCCTTTCATCACCAAGAGCTGCAGACTGGCTCCAAGAAGAATTAAATATATATATATATTATATATATATATATATATATATATATATAAAATCCTGGAGGGAGTTGGGTGCCAAAATGCTTTTGTAAACCAAGCCCTTGATCTAAACCTGATGCCCAAAGATCTGATGGGAAGTGTCAGGAGCAGAAGCATAATCTCATCCTTTCATATCTCCGCCAATTCCAGGCTTAGAGGGGGGGAAAAAAAAGGGTAATTTGGGGCATTGTTTCACTTTGAAAGTGTTTTGAAATAATTGTGGGGGGTTTTCTTTTTTGAGAAAATGGTTAAAATTGTTCTTCTTCCGTAGGAGGTTTGGAAAGATCAGGCTTTTTATTTCTTTTTTTTTTTTTTTTTAATTCAGCCCAATTTCATAGAAAATGCTTCAAAGCTTTTGAGTAAGGTATTCTCCCAAAACCCAGGTTGGTTCCATTCCAGCCTCTCTGAGTGTACTGGTTGTAATGGAATTTTGCCATTTAAAAAGAAAAAAAGGGAGAAAAAAAATAAGGAATATCACCAACCCTTCTCAACCCTGTGCATCTTAATCCTTCATTTACTTCCACTCTGCCCTTTTTTATCGCGTGTGTGAGGGGGGGAAAGGGCAACAGGCACCAGTTTCTCCCAGGGGGGCAGCGGGTTGGATGTTTCTCCATCATCCAGGAGCTTTGGGGGTCACTCCCAGCCTGACCCCTCCAGTCTGGGGGTCCCCCTTTCCCTTTCCCTGCGTGATTCCAGCCTGGTTTAACTCGTGGCTTGAGCTCCCAGGCAGTCAGTCCCGCTGACTCCATGGGGGGTAATGACAAGCAGCGAGTTTTCTGCTTGGCTCCGAGCTCTTTTCATCTCTTTAAACTGATGAAAGCCATGCCAGCAGAGCTCTGGGTTGATTTTTTTGATGGGAACTGTGGGGGCTTGGCACTGCCGAGTGTCGCCCCTGGTCTTGCAGCCCAGGGGCAGAGAGAGATCTCCCCCTTCTTGTGGTTTATCTGAGCCCTCGGTATCTGATGCAACAAAACGCTGAGGTGGGACTTGCCCCTGTCTGTCTGTTTGTTTGTGTCAGACACTTGTTCCCCCGTTTATCTGCTCGATCAAAACAGGTTACACCAAGCCGAGCTACTTCCCTTTGATTTCATCTGTTGAGGCTATGGGGGGGAAGCCAAGGCTTTTACAAAAAGGGCGATAGGGAAGCTCTTCAAACACAACCATCGGTAACTGAATAGCTGCGGGCGCTGCCGAGCATCTTCCCTCCCCACCCTGCATCCCGGGGAACTGCCCGGCCTGCCAGGAGCCCCGGGAGGGGCGTGCTGGGCACCCCAGCACAGGGAGCAGAGCCGGGCTGTGCGTGTGTGGGTGCGGTGTGGGACAGCCCTGCAGCCTCCTCGCTGCCTTGGCAGGGCTGGGATTGCTCCCCAGGACAAGGGGGGTTGGGGGTGCCAGTCAGGTCTGGCAGCTGGAGGGGCAGGAGGTGGGGAGAGGGGTGTGGCTGGATGGGGAGGGCACATGGAGCTGGGACACGGGGCTCTGGTGGCAGTGGGAGCAGGGTATGTCACCCTCACAGCCTGGGTGACCTCTGAGTGATTTGGAATATCCTGAGTTGGAAGGGACCCACAAGGATCCTCCAGCCCAACCCCTGGCCCTGCACAGACACCCCAACTATCCCACCCTGTCCCTGAGAGCGTTTCCAAACCCTCCTGGAGCTCTGGCAGCCTTGGGGCTGTGCCCACTGCCCTGGGGAGCCTGTTCAGTGCCAACCACCCTCTGGGGGAAGAACCTTTCCTGAGATCCACCCTGACCCTGCCCTGACACAGCTACAGCCATTCCTGAGTCCTGTCCCTGCTCACACTAAACAGAGATCATGAGGAAGCTGTAACAGCCATGGGGTCTCCCCTGCAGAGAGCAATAAAGCAGGTTCTCTTCTCTGCAGAGTAAGAAAGACCCTTTCTTTTAAACCTCAAGAAAATCAAGTGCTTAAGGGCTCTGATGCTTCTGCTTCCAAGTGTCCCTTTTGAGGAGACCCTGCTGAGAGTGTCAGTCTTCCCTTGCATCCTCATCTTCATCCAACCTGTGCCTGTGCAAGGATGGCAGCACCAAACACCTCTGCTGCTGGCACGGGATATCTGAGGGCCCCTGGCAGTGGAGCAGAGAGCAAGGGCAGCTCTGAAACTGGACACCAAAACTCCCACCAGAGCCAAATCCCCTCCCAGTACCCATTTTGCATGAAATCCACGTCGGGGCAGATGGAAGATCAGAGCCCTTGCCTCAGTCTGCCACTCCATGGTGCGGGCTCAGTTAAGTGTCTTCATTCCTCAGCTCCAAAGGGAGGGTCCCGGTCTCTTTTCCCACCTTTTTGACAGGGTGGAAGCCAGGGATGGGCAGAACAGAGTCCTGATCTCTGCTGGGCTCTGGGAAAGCTGCTGGTTCTTGTATTCCCACCTCAGCTGTTGGGGTAGGGTCTCTTTTCAAGGTGATGGCTCATCCTGGAAGAGGGAATGGAGGTTCTGGTCTTTGTGTCAGCTTCCAGCTGAGGTGAAAGGCAAGGGATGGCAGATGGAGCACCCACCAGCTCATCTCAGTGACACCCTCAGCATCCAAGCAAAGGGCTTGCACCACCCGAGCTTCTTCTTTTCGCTGTTACCAGGCTTGGAAACACCTTGCCAGGCCGAAGTCTTTTGAGGAAAACTTGGCCTCTCCTGGCCCTGCTCCTAATCCAGTCCTTGGCTACGCCTCTGCTCTCCAAGGCCAGCTCTCCCTCGTGAAACTTTCCTCAAAGCCTCCAGGATTTCTCTCGTCTCTTCCCCCCCGCAGCCATGCACAGCCCCGGGACAAGTCCCGAATAAATGAAAGCAGCAGCAGTTGGGCTGGAAACAGCTGGTTGCTATGGCAATTGGGGCTGCTCGGGATTTGCATAAGGCTGATGATTTTCATAGCACAGCCACATTTAAGGCGAGCAGGAGAAATTTCCATATTCCCAGCTCCGAGTCAGTTGGGGCGTGGGGGAGGCCAGGAGGGGGATATTTGAAATTCAAATGAAGGTGATTAGGGTTTGAGGTTGGGTTATTTTATTTTTTTTTTTTTTCCCCCCTTAAACATCCCATTATGGAAGAGGATAAAAAAGGATGGGGAGGGGAAAGGGGAACAAAAGGCTGGTTTGACTTGAATTAGAGGGGCAAAGGAAGAGCTGGTCTGATCTGCCTCTTGCCTCTGGTCTAAGAGAAGAGACTTGCCCTCTCCCAGCACCTGCAGGTGAAATGTTTTCCGTGGGAACAACTGCTGCCCTCGGGTTTCCTTCTGGAAGCTGCCCGAGTCTCCCACAGTTGCTGTCCTGCTCTCCCCCCTCTCCCTGCCCCACACGAAGGGAACATCACAGGGGGACGTGGGGATGGGGTTTCTCTGAGGCACCGCTGACAAAGGGAAGGCATTTTTATAACCCGGGGGTTTCCACCCAAATGAAACACTTGAGTGCTCAGTGAAAGCTTCCCCTGGAGTCTGTAGCTGTCTGAGTCAGCACAGATTCACTTTTGCCAACCAGCCTCAGCTTTCCCATGGAGATGCTCCGATGGTTTGGGCTGCTTGTGCCTCCAGAGCCTCAAAAACTCCCCATCCTGCTCACACTTTGCCCTGCTCCCTTTGAAAAGCACTTTTTGAGTGCCTTGGGAGCAGCAAGCATCCCAGCAGGATCCAGGGAACTGCTCAGCTGCAATCTCTGCTCCCCAGTGCTGGTGGGCACAGCTGGAGGGAATCAGGGGTAACCACTAGATGCAGAAAAGGTAATTTAAGTGAGCTCCCACCACCCAGGGCTCTGGGAACAGCAGCACGAGGGCTGTGACTTGGTGTTTGCTTGAGTCTCCAGAGTAAATTGAAATCCTGAGGAGTGTATTTGATGCTGAGTATCTTGTTTGCTTAATAGAACCACATCCTTCTCGGTGCAGGTGAGCATTTTTGCAGCCTTTACAGCATGTGGGTCAAGTACCGTTTATAGCTGTGTAATTGTTGCCACTCTTTTCTTTACCAGCGCTCGGGTAAATCTTTTAACTACACGTGTTGTTTGAGGTGAGAGATTTAAACAAGCTTAATTTCTCAGCCTCTAGAAAAAAGCACGTTGAAAGGCTCCCTGCAATCCTGCCTGCTCTGCCAATCTCTGCTTTATCAGCTGGGGTGCTAAAATCCTCAGGATGGGTGAGATGAATCTTAATTTCAGATATTCGATACTCTGAGGCTGGAGTCTGACCTGCTCACCCCGGGCTCCTTGTGCAGTCGCTGATGGAAATAGGTGTCTCCAGAAGGTGATTCATCTCCCTGCTCTCTATCTCGGGGGTGAGACGAATTGCCCTCTGGAAGCGCCTGCTTCCTCTCTCTCCGTGGCTGTAAAGGCAGCCTAGAGCAATTGGCTCACAATTAGACACCTAAAAGTTAGACGTCTGAGCCCAGGCAGCCGAACCCCCTGCCTGGTGTCTGCCTGGCACTTTTCCCCCATCTCCCGTTCAGCTGTTCCGAATTTCCCTCCCAAATGCGCTGCAGCAGAAAACTGATTCCCTGTGGGAATTCCCCAACACCTGTTCGAGATTGAAATCACCTCCTAATTCCCCCGGCCCTTCCAAGATCAAACCGTGGGGTGAATTAAGTGGGGTGGGGAGGGGAACGAGGTGATCCCCTCGGGTCGCAGCGCTGTTGGGGTGGCTGGGTGAGAAGCTGCCTGTCACCTCCCCCCCTCCCCGAGGTGACACTGCCTGGAGAAGATGAAGGAGCGCTGCAATCTGGATTTTCCTTCTCTCCCCATTACGGTGCTTTCATCCCCGAGTGCCTGACTGGCTCCGCAGCTCCCAGCGGGAATCGTGCTGCTCCTGGTACAGCTCCCGTCTCTCTGCTTTTCCAGAGCAAACGCCGCGTCCCGGGATTTGGGGGGGGGGGAACAGGCAGAGGGTGGGGGTGTGTAAGTTGTCCGGAACTGTTCTGCTTCTCCCATCCCCAGAGAAACCTCCCCAGGCAAACTCGCACCAGATCTGATGCCAGTGCTATGCAAAACAGCTGCCAGGTGAACCAAGGAGAGCTGCACGGTCCTAGTCTGCCCTGCTAAGCCGAGCTTATCGCTGCCTTTCCCCTCCCCACACCCTCCCCCTCCCCCAATCCTGTCCGGAACACCCAGAAAGAGCCCTGTTTGTGCGGGAAGCTCCTGGGAATTGCAGTGCAGGAGCTCAGGGCAGCCTTTCCCGGTTGAAATCTCAGGGCTTCCCCCGGTTTGATGCAATTCAAGGAGGGCAGGACTGCATCTTGCAGATGCTGGAGATTTTGGATCCCATTGTGTCTGGCTGGTGTAGCAAGAGGCAAGTTGTTGGCTGGGCTGAAGCTCCATTAAAATTAGTGGAGTTCTGGCAGTTTACAGCAGGAGAGAATCTGCTGCCACTTACACTTTTCTTTCTTTTTATCTCCTGGAGCTAGAAAAGATAAAATCTTAAGTGCAGAGTGTTTGAACAGCCCGTTCCTTTCAGGAGAGGAATGACTGCTGCAATGTGAGTCCTGAATGTTGACAGAAACTGGGAGGAAACTGAGTCTATTTTTAAAATATTTGCAGGAAAGTTACTGATTTAGCTGAAAGGGGAGAGTTGTTATCCCTATCACACCCAAACCTTGCCTTGCAGCTGGAAACACTTTAATTTTACATGAAGTGAAATAGAAAAAGACCAGATTTGTTTGCAAATAAATCTGTGCACAAACACTGGCTGGTCCTGCTGAAGCCTTGAAGAGATTTGTGTATCCAGCTCCCATTTACATAACCACTGGGAGCACAAATCACCTCGCCCACTTCTAAATATCTCACTCTTGGACATCTAAGCCCCAACTAGTTGCCCCTGGGTCCCTTGGGAGTCAATTAAGAGGAATAGTCATCTCCAGAGGGCCATTCATCTCAGCTGGAGATGGGTGTCTGAGATAGGTGGGATGAATGGCCTCTGGAGGTGCCTATTGCTCCTCACTGTCTACCCAGGCAGCCCGGGGCAGTTCTCTCAGACTGAGACACCCTGAGTTACCCCTGAGTTAGTGTCGGTCTCCAGGAATATTTGCAGTCACAGAATTCCTGGCTGAGGTGCTCCTGGTCCCCCCTGTTGACCTGCAGTGGGTAGAACTTGGAGGATGCTGTGTCTGACCTTGCAGGAGAGGCAGGGGCGAAGGCAGGTCAAAGTCTGCCTGTGCAGGGAGGAAAAAGAGGTGGGAAGCTTGGAGGAGGAGGAGGAGGAGAAAAGACTGTGCAGGAGAAGTGATGTGCATGGAAACTGTTCCAGCTGCACATCCCAGGTTCCAAGTTTTGGGGTGGATGGCGGTGACTCAGACACCTTCACCAGGACCTAGGGATCTCCCTCAAGGCCTCTGAATGTTGCCTCATCAACATGCTGCACTTGAACCGTGAGTGCAGTTCCTTTATCCAAGAAACCAGGAGATTACCTTTTCCTTCCTGTTCTATTTTAGCGACTGGGAACTTTTACTTCCTCCCTCTCTCTCCGGCTTTTCTTCCCTTTAGCTCCTGCCTTCAGATTGCATCAACCCCCCCTTTCCCCCACCCCACACCGTGGGTTTCAAAGGTAGAAACTGCAGGCCTTGAAGATCCTCCTGGAGTCCTGCTCAGGTGTGTGGATGCTGATTGTGATCATCCATTAGCACTATCAGCATTCCCATCGGTTGGATGTGCAGTTGTTGGCTCTGGAACGCAATGAATGAACCCGATGATTCCCGGGGCGGGAGCAGCTGGAGAGAGGTGGTCAGGGAGCAGATGGCTACAGGGAGGGGGAGAGCACGTGGCAAGCTGGAGGTTGTAGCAGGAGCAGGGAATTGCATGGAAGGAGATAAAGACCCGAGATTGGGAAGAGAGAAAGCTTTGAGGAGCAGGTCGGGAGGAAGGCAGGAAGCGAGGGCAGGCTGGAGCAGAGCAGAAATGCAGCCAGGCTGGGGGAGAGGGCACGGAGCTGGATCGTGGTTGAGGTGCAGATGGTGAGGAGATAGAGGGAGATCTCAGAGCTGATGGGGGCAACAGCTTGTTCTGCTGCTAAACAGCGCTGTGGCAAAGTCCTGCAGCTCAGTTTTCACAGTCAGTGCTGCTGAACATTTCAGATTAAAATCTCCAGAGCTGTTTCTAGATAGCAGAGAGCAGGCTGCCATGAAACTGTTATCGTTGACTCTCAAATATTTTGCCATCCATGAGTAATTGTACCGAGCACACTCCCCCTGAGGATCTCAGAGGGCCACGCTGATTCACCTGGGAATGCTCTGTGCATGGAAAACTGCAGGCTGGATTAGGGCAAAGGCTTGTACAGCTGAGGAGAGCAAGTCCAGGGGAGAGCTGGATTTGCACTCCTGCCTGCACAGCCTCTCCCAGCTGCTTTCCAACTTTTTTGCAGGAGACATGAACTACTGAGAAACACGATGTGTTGAAGCTTGATCAGATCACAGGGCACGGGCTCTGCTTTCTGGGGAACGTTATACTGGAAAAAACAGGAGGAGGGGCCCCCGAGGGCTTGTGTTGGTGGGATGTGAACAATTTAAGGCTGTTTATCACAAACTCGGTTGGAGTGGAAGAGAATGACTTGGGGAATGCATTGCAAAGGGAAGGGGTTTCTTGGGGTTGCCTTTGCAGCTGAAGGGCTTCGTGGAATCCCTTAAAGCATTCATATCTGTGGAGAGTACAACCTTTCCTCTGTGATGTTCTTGATGAATTTGGCAGGTGTGATGGAGGGGGGGGGGGATGTTTATCATCAAAGGGGAATGAGTGAGGGCCTGTGCGGTACCTTCAGGCTGAAACCTGTCTGATTTTTCCCCCTGTGCCTGCCAATCTCTTCTGGAATCAAGGAGACGCCTCTCGAGCACAACCCCACGGCACCCTCTGTTCCTCCAGATATCCCATAATTACCCAGTGCCACACGGGTTCCTGAAGATCCCAGGCTCACAGCCCTGGCCACCTGTTTGCTGGCCTTTCCCACAGTTAGTCCAGGCTTTGGGTGCAGTGCCTTAGTCCTGGGTTTCCCTGGATTCCTGTGATGTCCTCCCGCTCACCCCTGCTGGAATCTCCCTTGCAGTCAGGGAGATTTCCCCCACCCTTTTGTGCTTGGCCAGGTATCTCCCAGGAAGAAACACTTCTATTATCCTTCAGCAGAGGCTGATACCATTAAATGTCGTAAAAGCTGATTTCATCCTTCCACTGCTGCGTTCCCAGTGACTCCCCCTTCCTCCTCCTCTCCTTGCTCTGAGCTGAGCCAGCCCCATGGCTGTGGGTCCATGTGTTCTGAGTTCTGGAAGTCTCCCATCAGTGCTGACTGTCACCAATACTGAGATGTTTCTCTGTTTGTTTCCTTGTAGGCAATGAACAGAATGGGCTGGACTTTAACAGGCAGGTAAGACTCTCCCTGGGTTCCCAGGTATTCTCCTGCTTTCTTGAATGACTGTTTTTTAATTGCTCATCATGCCGAGTCCCAGGCAGCTCCTGCTGAGAGATAAAAACTGTTAGGGCAGAAGCTGCCATTAAACAGACCACAGAACTTCTTCCCAATTCCCCTTGTGGGATAGAATGACAGATTACACCTCTGGTTTCCCTCTTCCTATTTCATAGAAGTTCAGCTAATTACAGAGTTTCTTTAAATGACCACTTGCTCAAGGGTTTTGCTGGCCTTTTCATTTTATTTTTTTTATTATTATCACTTAGAAACAAAAGGCAGCTCAGTTAGAGTGGCAAATGTGCAAATCCCTCCCCAGAGCCCCGTGCACTGTGACAATGAAAGCGCTGTGGTATGCGAGGATAGAGGTACAGGGCTGACTCACAGGAGTATCAGCAGGGACTAAAGATGAGGTGGTTTGAGGTCTTGGAGTGTGTGTGGGTCAAGACCAGGCCTGCCTACCCCAGATTCCTCTTTGCAGGGCAGTGGGGAAAGGGACAGCAGATAAAGCTGCTCGAGTGCAGGAGGGACCGTGGTCTCTGCTGTGTTTGCTCTTCTCCTGCTCTGTGCAGCTCAAACCAACCCCTCAGTCGGTTTTTTGCTAAAAACAACTCACTGAGTGCCCGCAGATTTTCATATGTGGCTCTAAGAAATCCCTGAGTGTCACCTCAGAAGGTGACAGCTCTTCAATCTGTGCAGACATAATGTGAGGGTGGGCAGGCCCTGGCACAGGTTGCCCAGAGAAGCTGTGGCTGCTCCGTCCCTGGAAGTGTCCAAGGGAAGGCTGGACAGGGCTTGGAGCACCCTGGGCTAGTGGAAGGTGTCCCTGCTTGTGGCAGGAGGGTGGAATAATCTGATGTTTAAGGTTCCTTCCAGCCCAAACCATTCTGGAATTCTATGAAAATGCTCTCTGAGTCCAGAGCTGAGGGCTCCCGTGGCCACCAGGGCTGGGCTCAGAACCTGTGAAACAAAAGAGGAAAATCAGCCTGAGAAACCTCCCCTGAGCTGCTGCAGGACTCTGGGGGGTGGATGGGGAGCTGGTGCCAGGGAAGCAGAAGGGGCTGTAACTCCATGGACAGCCACGAGCACTCACAGCAGACGTTGGCAGCACAGCAACCTCCCTGCTCCCAGCTCTGAGCTCGAGGCTTGCATCCCTTTCCAAAGGCTCCCTGCTTGCAGCAGGGGGGCAGCTGGACCTTCTCAGGGTGGCTTTTTTTGGTCCTGCAAGCCCTGCCCCGGTGGCTCTTGCCTGACACATGTCAGAGAGCTGCTGTTTGTTTGTTTGCCTTGGCTGCTCCGGCTCTGGGTGGGTCGTAACTTCCCAATCAAAGGTGTCTTAACACGCTCAGCCATCTTCCAGGTTTTTGGAATACCCAGCTGAAAACAAAAAAAGCCTTGTGTCTCCAGCTCTGTGGATTGCAGAGCCCAGAGCACAGGCTTTCCACACGCCAGGAGAGGAATCCAATCTGCTTATAAGTGCAGCGATAAAAGAAAATTCCCTCCAGATAGAAATGAGCACGAGATCGTTCCCCCGGCGCAAACTTTTCCTATGGCAACACCACAAGGATTGTTGGGGCTGGAAGCTGGGCTGGGGTTAATCGAGGAGACTTGGTTGACTGTGGTGGAGCATCAGAAGTCATCTGACCCCCTGTTTTTAAGGTCCTGGTCCTCTTCATGTCACTGGTGGTGAAGTTTTGGGGGGGGGGGGCAGGCGGGCTTGCTCTCAGTAGAGTTGGCTGGGTAGAAACTTCTTCCTCCTGAAAAGAAGTTGTGGTTCTGTTTGCCAAAATCTGTTTTGTCAAAGGGTTTTTGTAGCATCCACTTCCCACTGCTGGTTTGGTTTTGGTTGTTTTTTTTTCCTCTTAAAACAAAGGGGCGACACAAAATCTTGTTCATTTGTGCCAGCACCTCCCTGTGAGTGAGTAGCAAACCTGACTGGGGATTTCACAAGATCTGCAGAGCAAAAGGCTGTGAACAAGCTCGTTTTATTGTTTGATTTTATTTTTAATCTGGTCCAAAGCCCCACTGTCTGCCCAAGGGGTTTTGCAGTGATGTCAGGGATGGGGGTGTAACAGTCCGGGAGTGGACACAGGGCTGTGCAAGTGGCTCTTTGTCTCCCTCTCTTGGCTCTCTCAAGGCCATGTGTAGACTTATTTAAAATTATTTAAAATAATAATTATTATTTTGAATTATTGTTATTTAAAATAATAATAATAACAACCATTATTATTATTATTTTAAATTATTATCTTAAATGAGCGTGAGCCCGAATGCACACGGGTTCCACGCTCACATTTCGGGTTGACCTCAGCTGTTGGTGAATTCATCCACAATTTAGCAAATAGATTTCAAAATGACAAGAAAAAAAAAAAGAAGGAAGAGAGGAGAGAGATGGAAATATCAAAGTGTTTTCATGTAAAATCAGGTGCTGAGCTCTTTCATTAGGGGTGGAGGTTGGTGGGTTTTTTAATTTGGTTTGGGGTTTGAGGTTGGCTTTGGGTGGCTTTTTTTTCTTTTTTTTTTCATTAGCTTGCAATTCAAGTTTTCAACCTGAAGCCAGAGAAGGATGGTTTGAAACCCAACTCCAACCTGACTGCAGGAGCTGCTGAGCTGCCTTTGACTTTATTTGGAGTGCTGGGCGCTAATCACTTTGAAGATCATAAATCTCACATCATTTAAGCCTCTCCCCCAGTCTTTGTAGATGGCCTACATTTCAGGTCTGCTTCCCTCCCATGTTACGCTCCAGGCGGGAAGAGAAGGGTGGAGTGACCTGGTTAGACCCCTTCCTTGCCTACCAATTCCCTGCTGTGGCTGCTCTCACCCTGCAAACGGGGAGGAGGGAAACTCTTTGCGGAGTTTGAGGTTTTCTTGCAGTTTGTGGGTCAGCCCTGTGCTTTATGAGAAAGCTCCTTCTGATCCCTCAACCTATTTGGCAAACGTTTCTTCCCCCCTCCTCTCCCTCCCCTCCCCTCCCCTCTTCAAAACTCTCCTCCCACCTGGATGCAACAGTAATTTGTATGTGAATGAGAGGGGAAAGGGTGTGTATGGAAAAAAGAGCATCTTCTGCCTTGCCTATCTGGTTTGGCTTTTCAGCCAGGGAGTCTAATGCTGGTTGTTTCCTGTTTATATCAAGGGAAATGCAAAGAGACAGTAATAAACTTTCACCTTCGGTGCTGGCAGCATGGATAGGGACATCTGCCTCCTGATGGTTTGGGATCGTGGCCAGAGCGTGGCAGGGACTGAACTGGGTGACTCTGCCAGCGAGGTTTGAGTTTTGCCAGGGAAGGGCATGGAGGGGGACCAGGAGAAGGGCTGGAAGTGTTGGAAATGGGAGCTTTCCCTGGCTCTAATGTGGTGATCCTCCCCAGGTGCTGCTGTGGTCTCCCCAGGTCTGGTTTGGTTTAATTCCTGGTCTCCTCAGCCTTTAGGAAATACTGTCTGGTTTGTTTTTGTAGCTGGCTCCGAAGGGAGCTGTTCTAGAGAGCCAGGTGTCTGGAGCTAATCCCTGGGATATTCCTGCCTTCTGGAGTACACACACGGAGCTGGGGCTGATGGTTTTTGGGAGATGCCAGGGCTTGTGTGCCTGGTGTGAGGGTTGCAGCCCAGCACGCAGGGATGAGCATTGATCTGCAGCTGGAGGAGGAAAAGGCACAGCTGCTGAATCCCCCATGGCTTTTCCATCAGCAAAGTGATGTGCAGGACCACGCTGGTCCTTGCAGTGGCACAGCCTGGGTGCCAGGGAGGGAATGCAGGCTCAGATCTCCTCTCCTCTCCAAGCCCTTCCTGCTCTCAAGCCCTGAGCTGCTTTCAGTGCTGGGAGAGAACATGTCCCTTTGGAAACCAAGCTGAAAGGTTCTGTGTGAGCAGGGGCTGGCAGGGCTGAGCAGGATCTGCATCTGCTCCATATCCAAATATGCCATGCACCTTCATTCCAGCAAAAGGCTGACCCTTGCAAGACAGGCTGTCATTTGTTTATCCAACCTGTCATTACCATTAATCAGATCGATGTGAAGGTGCTCCTGCTGTGAGACCTGACAATATTTAAGGCAGTCAAGCAGGCACTGATGTCCTTGAGCAGGACTCAGCACAGCTTCAATTTTACTGTTGGCTCTTTGCTGCCATTCTTTGTTTTCCTTGGTTGACACCAATCAGGGAATGCAATGAGGATAAATAGCTCTTTCTAACAGGCTTCCTAGAAAGCCTTTCCAACCGGGTCTGTTGAAAAATTCCCCCCTTCTAAAACCAGGTGAAGGATCCTGCGTGTTACTGCCCTGCAAGAGGGCTCCCCTCCCTCAGGACCTCCTTGTCCCAACTCATCTCCCTGCTCTGTTCATATCTGACAGTCACTGTCCGAGGAAACTTTAATTTTTTAATTTATGTGGGATTTTCAACGGTCGCTTTGAGGTAAAGAGGGTGGGTTATCTCAGGTCCTCCCAGCTGATGTCCTGTAGACACACATGATGTGAGAAAATAAAGTGGGCAAACTGCACCTGAGATCCGGAATCTCTGGTGGCTCGTTTTTCAGTGCCATTAATAACACTCTGACCTTGTTTGGTGCTTTCCACCCACACGTCTGAAGGCACTTTTGCTAATGGATTTTAGCATCCCTGTGCCTCTGGAAGGTGGGGAGGTGTTTTAGCCCTGTCTTACAGACACAGACTGGCTTTTCCCAAAGATGCTGAGCGCTGTGATTGCAGTTGAAATCAGGGGATGCTTTTATGGGACAGTTGCCTGTGGTCATTGGGGTGTATTGAAATCCAGGGACCTGCTCCCTGGCAGAGCTGGGAGATGGACTCTGGTTCTCTGATTCATAGTCTTGTGCTCAACCACAGACGAGTTCTTCCTCCCCTCCATCCTTTTGAAGGTGGAAAGAAGGGCCTACCTTGCTGGGTAGTTTGTTATTAATATCTGGGATGCAAAACTCCCTGCAGATTTAATTTTGCTCCACCAGGGCTTCCCTCCCCCCCGGGGATCTCTCTCATAGCTCTTCATTCCCACCTCCCCCTAATCTCATGTGCTCCCTGGATGTCATTTCTGTTCCTGCTTGGCTCTTCCCTGTGGGGAGTTCAGGTTTCAGTCTGCCCTCCAGATTTCCATCCCAGTCCTGTTTTGCCCTCCTCTCAAGGGGAGGTTCACATCCTGCTTCCTTCTCCCCTCTGGGGATCAATTCAGATTTCACTCTCTCTTCTCTGCATCGCCCCAGGGATCAGCCTAAGTCTTGCATCTGCTTTTCATCTCTTGAGCCTCCACTGCCTGGAGATCAGCCTGGCTGTCCTATCTGCCTTGACTGACACTGGATCTAAGCTGAGCACTGCCTTGGCCTTTCCCTTTTGAAGTTTCCCTGTCCTAGGAACAGACTGATTGCATAAATTTGTTTGTGTGCTGGTTCCTCATTGAAATGCAGCCCTTTGGGAAAGCATCAGAGAAAGCCCTGGCTCGAGGGGAAGCCCTCTGTGTCTATATATGGCCCTGCTTTGCTTAGGACAGATATGCAGAGGAACCCCTTCTTCAAGCTGGTTTTGTTCTGGCACTTTGCAAGGGCCCTCAGATGAGATTGCTGGGAATGAACTCCCAAAAGAGGCCAGTGAGTCCCTGGGGAAGCTTATGAGGGAAAGGGGGGTGGGATTAAGAGCCAGGATTTGGTTCTTTTAATTTTTTTTTTCCTTAAGAGGTGGAATGAAACCACTGAACTAATTTTAGGCCAGCCAATAAGAGTTGACAACAACCCAGAGTTGGCTGGATTCTCTCTGCTCCTTAGGATCCAGCTGCAGTCCATTCCCAAAGTCCTGCTTTCCTGCTTCTATAGAGCAACCTGCATTTACAAGGCAATTCCTACACCTGTTGCCTTGCTCCACTGGCAAAATATCCTGCAGAGCTGTTTCAAAGCCGTCTTGGAGATGAGGGAGAGGCAGATCTCCTCTTGGTGCTAATTCCCTGCTCCAGCTGGGCTCCAGCCATCCTTTGGGAAGTGTTTCCTAGGCTCACAGGGTGACAAGCCCTAGTGCTTCATGGACCTGCCTAAAGGGTCACAACACTTGTCTCCACAACAGAAACTCAGCTCAGGGCATGTGGTTGTCACTGTCCAACCACTGCCGAGGTTGCCCGGCACCTTTTCGAGCGATGAGTTGCGCGAGCTGCCGTGCAGGGCCGTGACTCTGCTGGAGTCCTGGCTAATGAGGAGAGGACTCCCGAGTTCTTGAAGGCCTTTCATCTGGTGAGCTCCAAGAATTCAATCCAAACCCTGCACCGCCCAGCCAGGGTGGGGCCCTGCACCCGTTTCTGCAGGAGGGCAAGTCATAGCACACAAGAGGTGAAGGCGATGGGTTCCGAGCAAGGCCTCTAATTTTGGAAGCCTGACATCAGAGTGCACCTTTCTCTCTTCCCAGAGGTGCTGATCTGCTCCCTGTGAAACCAGGTGGGGGTTCAGAATCAGGTGGTGGGTTTATCCTGCCCTGCTCCCCCAGCACATGGATTTGTTGGAGCAGAGAAGCTCCAGGTGGGAGCAGAGAACTGGCTCTGAGCTTCCTCTTCCCCTCGGTCACCAGGCTTCATCCCCTCCACCCAAAGCTGATCTTTCTCACTCTCCCTTTCTTGTTTAATTATATTACTTAGTGTATTTAATGCAATCCCTCTAGCTGCTCTTCTCGTGTCCCAGTTCCCCGGGGCACAGCAGCTGGTGCCAAAACTACCACGAACCAGTGAGAGAGACCTGTGGGGCTGGGCTGGGGCCAGCCCCAGTCACGGGAGCCGTCTGATTCCAAGCTAATTCCTCACAAACGTGGGACGGGGTGGGAAGTGCCTTACTGCCAGGGGCTACCTGGGTGGACACCACTCTGCTCTCCTCCTGGGTGACTAATCCAGGGAAATCTGCACTGTACAGCAGTGCCAGGTGTTTGGATTTGTCACTGGTTGGTAGCCAGAAGGCACAGAGAGTCCAGAACAAACACAGCTCCCTCCCCGTAGACAAGAGATCCATGGAAAGAGGGAATTCTTCACGCAGGGAATCTGGAGAACTGTTAAGGGTCAGATTCTGGCCACAGAGAAACCAGAATAAGGCAGCTTTGCTGCTGACTTCAACAGGGACATGATTAGGCTCCAGGGGAACCTGTGTGAGCACGCAGGAGGGCATGGGAGAATCCATGGAGCCTGGTGAAATCACATTGATAAGGAAAGGGGCAGGGATGCAGCCCAGGGTGGGAGCAGAGCAGATAAGCACGAAGGTGTAGGCAGAGGTGGAGTTCTGGAGAGCTCTGGGAGTTGGGCAAGTGGAACTGGAAGAGATGCAGGGAGCAGTGCTGCAACTGCATGGGAAGGTTGGGGCAGGAGGGCAGGGATGAGGATGGCTAAGGGGGAGAGTCCTGGTGTGGAGACAGGAGAGAAATCACAGCCTTGGTGGTGGTAAAATTGTTTTCCCTGCTTTGATTGGAGGTTCTCTGACCAAGGAAATGGCACCTTCCCCTCCTTGCTTTTAAAATACTTCCAATTTGGGAAGTCCACAGGCCTGGGCAGGGGAGGTACCAGGTGAGTGGTGAAGTACCAACAGCAAGAGTGGAGATGCTCCAAGAGGTTGCTTTGCAGTATTTTTTTTAACCATCTCTGTGCTCCCTGAGCACAGATCACCTTGTGAAATCGCTGCCCATCCCCTGTGCTCCCGAGGCTCTTGCAGGGGCTGTGGGGAGCAGCCCTTGGTCAGGGTGCTCCCACCTGAGCAGGTGTCGATGGGAGTTTTGGCTGTTCCAGGGCAGGTGCTCTTCCCACCTCTGGTTTTGGCTCTCCTCTCCCTCACCCAGCACCTGCTTTTGAAGCCTGGTGTGCCACATGTGATCGTTTGAGGTTTATCCCTCAGCACAGGGGGGGTGACTTCTCTCTCTTCCCTGTTTGTTTGGAAGCAAAAATCCCAGGGAAATGCTGCATCAGCCCGTGAATGCAAAGCTGCCTGTGCTTCTGTTTGTTTTCCTTTGGGAACCAGGCAAACCCTTAAAGTTTTGATTTCCCACCCCCACTTTTACACCAGCACAACTATTTACAGCCAGAGCTGAAGCTCAGAGGACAAACCATATCAAATCAGGCCTCAGTTAATAAACTCCACGGCCTCATGTAGCTGTGCTGCAGGTGTGCTGAGGTTAGGGATTGTACATGAGTTTTTCAGTGTGCTGTCATGGCTGAGTTTTAGGACACAGCCTGTTAGGAATTCAGCACGGGATTAACTCCCTTCCTGTCGTGCTGACAGCTGCCAAAAATCCCCAGCCTTCAGTGTGATACAAATGTTAAAGGTGAATATCGTGGCATTGCCACGAAGATCCTCTGCCTCCTCCCTTGCCGGGTGTCTGTTAAGGCCCTACTTGCAGGATAGTACATGTGGAAATAGTAATTGCAAGCCCATTATTATTATTATTGCCATAATTTATTATTAGTGTGTTTTTTATTTTTATGGTGCCCACGTGTGCAGGTAATTCACTGCAGTGCACTTACGCCATCGGAAGGTGGGAAGGCTTAGTGAGCCTCACATCCAGCTCTGGGACGCGTTTCCAGCGTCAAACTTCCTCCCTTGGCTTCCAGGCAAATGGTTTTGGGGCAGCTCCAGGCAGTGCTGATGTGTTGAAGGGCGTTTTTTGGGGTGACTCAGCCCTGGGAGAGCTGTGCTGTTGCTTTTCAGCAAGGGGCAGGTGGTTCAGACCCTCTGCGTGCACCTGATCCTCTTCCCTCTGGAGGGAGGGATGTGAGTAACTCAAGCTCTTAAAAGGGCTGTGAGTTGCTGACTGTGAGATAAGCCAGATACAGAGGCAGATAAATGGGTTTCAAAGGAGGTTACTGCCTAAACAGAAACATCACAACAAATAGGATCGTCTCCCATCTCACACTCACGGCCACTAATAATTGCTGCTGGAGGAGCTCATCTGCCATGGCTATAAGGGCCTGGCTCTGCCAGGGCATGGGCACCCCTCATCTGGATTTTGGGAGTGCTCTGGGGGCTGGATCAGTGGCTCCCACCGTGGCGAGGAGGGTGATGGAGCGGTTACACCAAAGCTCATCCTCACAAAAAGGAGGTGCTGCATTTGGGGGGCTGCATTCAGCTTCTTAGGGGGAAGTTCTTTGCAGAAGTGATCAGACATCAGAATTTAAGTGACCAGACATTGGAATGGGCTGCCCAAGGAGGTGGTGGAGTACCCATCCCTGGGGGTGTTTAAGAAGACATTGGATGTGGCATCAGTGCCATGATCTGGGTGACAAGGTGGTGTTGGGTCAAATGTTGGCCTCGATGATCTCAGAGGTCTTTTCCAACCTGGTTGATTCTGTGACTCTGTGCTTTTGGTGCCTGATAGATGAGGAAACCCAGCTGAGATTACCAGTGAGCCTACACTGGGTTTACACTGAGAGTCCTGCCCACCCAGTGGGATCTGACCACTCGGTCCATCACCTCAAACATGGACCAGTCTTTGCAAAAGGTTATCACCTTCCCATGGTGCCATCAGACCTTCTGGGGTGAATCCTTCCAACTTCCTGCCTTTTTACTGCTCTGCAATATGTCTGCAGGATGTTTTCACGAGCCGAACGTTTGCCAGAAGTTCACAGATCAGTTACAAAACAGATGTACTTTTTTCTTTCTTCTTTTTTTTTTTTTTTTCCTCTCCCCTTCTTCCTACTGGTAAGGAAGAGTTTGTGCAGTAATTGCAGGCAGGTTGGGAGATGTTTTCTTCATAATTCTCCTTCTTATGAAATGTTTATGAAACACCTTCCACAAATCAGTTACGCAAGCAAGCTCAGGAGCTTTGATCATTTTCCATCACCCTCAATGTGTTTCTTAGTTTGTTTTGCTTTTTGTTTCTGTGTTTAGGCCAGAGATAGGTAAGAAACCATCCATCCTTGCCCAGGCCCAGCAGATGTTCAAGCCAACTACGGAAGGGACTCTCTCTCTACCCTGTCACCCTTCCTGTGTTTTTCACTCAGATTGCTCGGGGGCAGCTGACCCCGTTTTAAGGCTGTGAAAACATCCACTTGAGATTTGCAAGTGTGATTCCTTTCCTATCCTGGCGCTCCCGTGCCACCACCTGCCGTTACCTGCTCCAGAGGGAGCTGGAAGCGGCTCCCAGCCCTGCCTGGGGACTCCCCTCCGGCCCCAAAGGGAGGGTGAAGGTGTCTGTAAATTCACAGCCAACAGCCCAGGCCCCTTTCCTCACCTCCTGGCAGGGTGTGTTTGCAGGGCATTGCTTGGTCCTGTTCATTTTTCATGGGATCATGGAATGGTTGGCGTTGGAAGGGGCCTTAAAGATCATCTCGCTCCAATCTCCCATCCGCAGGCAGGGAACCTTCCCCTAAACCAGGTTGCTTTCCTTATATATTGTTATTTCCACAAATAATATTCAATGGGAGCGAACTTAGACCTGCTCTTGTTCCCCATTTCCCATCTGTCACATTGGTCATGTAAAACCCAAGTCCTGAGCGATCCCAGTGGGATCTAATCCCGGTTTTACTGAACCAACGTTGCTCACTCGAAGGTCTCACAGCTCTCATCGAATATCTACATGAGGTGATTCTGTGATGACTTCAACCTTTTTTTTTTGCAGTTCCCCAATGAAAACTCTTCCCAGATTTGCAGGCGTTTTCTCCAAATGCGAGGCACACGCACCGGGAAAAGAAGGAGGCAACTCCTCCCCTCGTTTGATTAATTTGAAATTCACATTATTTTATTACGGGAATCTCATGATATTGAGCGGCCTCGCCCACAATGTGTGTGGTTTTTTGGGGTTTTTGGGGTTGGTTTTTTGTTTTCCAGGCACAGTTGGTGATATTGCCGGTTTGGCCAGGGAAAAAAAAAAAAAAATCAAAAAAACCACGAAGGTGCGGGATTTGCATAAAACCATCCCAAAAGTTTTGGATATACCCCCAACTCCTGCTAAGGAACAATTAACCAGCTGCAGGCCTGGTGGGGAGAGGAAGAGGAGGGAGAGGTAAATTCGAGCCTAAACCCAATGGAAATAGGTGCAAAGGGGGGGTGGGGGGGGGAGAAGGATTTGTCAAGAACCCGCAGGTTCCCGCCCACTGCGCAGGAGGGAGCCAGAGAATTCCAGGGACGGGGGAAGGAGCAGTGGGAGATGTTGTTGTTTTTACATCGGGAACCGGTCCTTTGCCAAACCCACCTCCCGTTCCCATCTTGTGCGATGCCGGGGTGCAGCAACACACCCCTTTCTCCCTGGAACGAGTCCAGATCATCCCGCTTGGCAGCTGGAAAAATTGATTTCAGTTTGGAAATGGCTTGTGCTCCTTCAACACCCCGCTCCTATCGGGATCGGAACTCAGGCGGGACCCGGCGCCTTGTTCTCTGAGACCTGCAAGACTTCATTATTATTTTTCTGGGGACTGTTTTGTTCTTTGTTTTTTTGTTTTTTTTGTTTTTTTTTCTGGAGGACTACGTGGCATGAGGCGCACGCACACATGAACTGCAAGCGAAATTATTGATTTTTTTTAATTATTATTTATATTTTTTCCTTTTTTTTTCTTTTTTTTGGCTTTTTTTTTTCATACACCCTCAGAAAGGAAAACACCCATAAATCCCCTTGCCTGCAATGACTCAGGGGTAACGGTGTGTTCTCCTGAACCTTTTGTGTATCCTTCACTGATTTAGACACTATCACTTGATAGTGATCGAGAAGATCTTTCCATCTTTTTTTTTTTTTTTTTTTCCCACCGGGCTAAGAGGGAATGATCATGCCAACCTGAAAGGTAGGAAAGAGCTGGAATTCGCAGCGTGTCTGCCCCTTGTTGCAAGGAGCTGGGGTTATTGCAAAACTGGTTTCGGCGGTGGCCAGAGCTGTAGCTGTTAATGAAAGGGGGTGTTGAAATCACCTTCCCTTCCAAAATGCAGAGGTGAAGGTTGCAGCTCCCCGCTCTGGAGCTTCTTGTGATCCCGTTTTCCTCTCCTTTGGAGGTCGGTCAGAGAGGTTGGACTCGACGATCTCGGAGGTCTTTTCCGACCTCAGCGGTTCTGTGGCTTTGTTTGCTGTGGTCAGGTGGGGGAGAGGAGGAGAGGAACGTCCCCTGACCCAAAAGAGTCTCTTGGGATGTTGTTTTTAAGGCTGAAATTCTTGTCCCCCTCTGCTGGTGGGAGGTTGTAGGGCCTGAAGGCCCCATCAGTTGGACAAAGCCCCCTCCGAGGTGACCCTGCCCACCTCTGGTGGGGATGTGGGGCTTGGGAGTAATTTGGTGGGAGATGGAGAGGGTTAATCCTACCAGTGAGTGAGGGTCTGCAGTGCTGAGCCCACGGACAGGGGTTTCAAGACCTGTCCTTTCTGGTGTCCTCCTGGTTTTCCCAGTTTGTGGCATCTTAGAGGCTCTTGGATGGGACTCCTGGTCTGAGCCTTGTTCCTGGATTTGTCAGGCTTGAGAGGAACTTGAGCTGAAGTTTCCTTGACTCTTTCCTTAGTTAGAGTGTGTTCTAACAGCTCTGTAGGACTTCTCTGCCTCCTGTGCATAGACACTCCTCACACAGCTTTCAGGAATGAACCTAAAAACCTCTAAAATCTGCCTTCCCTCCTGTTCCAGTCAGTATTACTGAAGGATTTCAACAAGTACAAAGTGATGTAAGAGGTTATTATTATGATATTTCTAATAAATGTGTATTTTTAAATGTAGTAGCAGTGTTAGACATTAACATGGAGACTAAGGAATAAGCCAGAAACAAGGATTTGCTGTTGGTCCTTGGGCAAATTCATCTCTTAATAATGCTGACAGAGAAACTAAGATTATTTTTATTTGGCCTTGTAGACAAGAACCTTTCCTGAACATTCAAGTAGCTCAAAATGACCAATTAAATGACACCAATTAAATGAAGTTTTCCAGTTCTTTTTCCACAGCTTGTTGTAACTAAGGAAGGAGATTTTTTTTTTCCTTAAAACTTTTTGGTTTTTTTTTTTTTTTTTTTGGTAGAAGCGAAGCAAATGCTTTTGGTGCCTGGAGTGCTGCATTTTCTAGACTGGAAGATTACTCTGCTTTTTTTCTTTTTTTTTTTTTTTCCCCATCCCCTTGTACCATTCTCTGCTCCCTGAACCAAATGAGAGGCTCTCCACGACCAGCCCTGCCAAGGGGGGATCTGTCAGTCGTGATCTGTGAAGAGGAATTGCTTCTTGTCTTCATTATAACTCCACAAAACGCTTTCAGCCTTGCACTTGGTGGCTTCCTGAAGTGTTTCAACTGGTGTGTTTTAACTGAGCAAACTGCCCTAGGCTTGGCAGAGCAGGAGAACTCTGTCCCTGTGATGGGGAGCAGAGGTGGGAGATGATCCTGCCTTTCAGCCATGGAAGCAGCAGGTCCTGACCCTTAAATGTCCCTGAAAGGAGCCTCTTTTGGACCTCTCCCAGCCTAACTCTGCAATTGCTTTGCTCTTTCTTTTTCAGATTAAAACCGAAGACCTCAGCGACTCCTTGCAATCTGCCATCCCCCCAGGTCAGGTCACCTCGTGCAGGGATCATCAATGATGCCTGGAAGCCAAATTGCAGGGGTGAGTGGCTGGGCTGCTCCAGGGATCCACGAGACCTTTGCCAAAGCCCTGGGGACGCTGACACTTTTCCACCAGGCTGTGCCAGTAAAATTCAGCTTCCTCCTCAGCCTTTCTTCTCTGCAGGTGGATTCTAAAGTAGACTGGACACATCCTCGGATGGGATTTCCTCTGAGGGCTTGCTAAGCAGGCAAACCACACCATGGTCAGGAAATCCCTTGAATTGGAAATAGTTGGAGGCTGAGACAACACCAAGGGGGAGTGTCAGATGTGTTTGCTCTGCTCTTCCTCATTCATGGGTGCCTGCTAATGCCATTGTTGCAGATAACATTCTAGGCTAGATTAACTCTTAATCTCAACCAGTAGTTTGCCTCAAATTGATTTACACCAGAGAAGAAATTAATTCCTTGAGGGGAATTTTTTTTTTCCCCAGGTAAAAAGATTGGAGTTTAGCACTTAACTCTTGTTAAATTCTAGTAGGAGTTGGATGCCAGAAGGTCACACAAATGCTCAGCAATCTCTTCCCTTGTTCTTTCGTGGAGTATTCAGATCCATTATACAATTTAGGGACTCTTAAATTCCCCCCAAAATTTAAAACAGTGCTGTGGAAAAGCAGGCTCTGGGACAGTCTGCTGCAATTTGCTGTGTAATTTTAGGGAGTTCACTCCCTGAAAATGCATTATCTGGAAGAAACTGAAATCCAAGAGGTTTCGCTGCTCCTTCTTAACAACCAGGGCTTGATTGCCTCAAAAATGTCATTTCCAAGGAGGAATTTTTTTTTTTCAGGTAAAAAGCAGACAGTTCTCCACGTGTATGTGTGCACAGAATTCCTCTTACACAGCTGCAACCTTCAGACCCTGCAGTGCCTCTGGATCTGTGCCCTCAAATCACACACATCCAGTGTGTTGGCAGTTCAATGGAAGGTGTGAAGGGGGTCAAGAAGAGGAGATGTTTCAGCAGTTTTACTGTTCCCTTTGCTTTTTTTTCCCCTTAGGATATGAGCTCCCTCCACACCCTGCAGCAGCTTGTGTTGCTTCCTGGACACATGCAGTCAGTTCCCCAATTTCTTCTGTCCCAGTCTCAGGCAGGACAACAAGGTAAGAGCCACAAAAGCTGAAATGGGCATCGTTAGAAGCAGATAAATACCGAGGAGAAACATCTCTTCTCAAAGGGGTGTTGCTTTTAATCAACCTGTTGGGTTTTCCCAGCGTGTTCCCCCCCCGCCCGTGGTACCCGATGCTTCCCACCCATCCCGGGCTGTTCCCACGCCGGGGGATGATCCCAGATCCACGTGGAAGGGTCCAGCTCTGGAGATGCTCCTGGAACCTGCACCTTGTGCGCTCCAAGAGTGCCACCTTGGGGCCAGGCTGAATTCCCACCGGGAATTCAGGACACTGCCTGATTCCCAGCAACACAGCAAGGAGATGCTCCCTGGGGACAAATGCAGGCTTTGATCCATCACCCGACAGATACAAAGTGATTTAGGTCCTTGGCTCGTCTTCTTGATTTATTCCAGCACAGAGCTCACTCTGTGGGGACCAAAATTCAGAATGAAACCCTTAAATCTCTGCAGCTCAAACCCACTGGTACATACCCTGTACGTGGGCAAATGGGAATTTTATTTCCTACTGACAGCCCATAAACTCTTCTCTCTGCCAAATGATGCTGAGTGATGTGTAAAGAAACTACATGATGTGTATTTACCAAGAATCTTGAATATAGTTTGTTTGAAATCGGATCAGGGCAATCTGTTGCTTGCTGCCAGCTTTTATTCAGGTATAATAAGTATATTATACTTCAAAGCAGAACTTGCTGCCTTTTACAGATTAGAATTTCTTCTGTTCAGTGACTTTTTTTGGCAGCTTTAACTCCCCACAGATGGCCACTGGTTTGGCTGTGACTCCTTCCAGTTCCAGACTTGCTCAAGACTGGATTTTTTCTGGCCAGGAGCTGGGTTTCTGTGCAGGAGCACTTGCATTTGCATAAGTGATTGCCAGGTTTTAACGATCCTTTGCTGTGTCCATGCACAGCCAAGGGGGAGTGGAAGGGAAGGCACAGCTTGGTTTTGTAGAATTAGTTGTTTGGCACAGACACAGGAGGAGTTTTCTGCCTGCTGAAGAGATGCACAAAATATTCCTCGAGTTGTCCCTGGAGCCATCAGGGAACACCCTCAGAGTTCTGACTGATGGGCACCTCAGTCCATGGATTTTTATGGCCAAAGGGGCTCGTGGGCTCAGCCTTCCCAAGGATTTCAGTGTGGGTTTGCTGGTTTAAAGGTGGTTTTAGGGCAGAGAAACCCCCAGCTCTGGTTCCTCGTGGCCTGATGTGATTCCCCTGCGCAGCCCTGAGCTCCGTGCTCTGAAGGTGGGAATGAGCAGCCAGGGAGATGCTGGGAATACTGGCAGTCAAAATATTGCTGCTGAAGTCTTCATCTTGTGAAAACAGCCTCAAATCTCATCAGCTGTCAGACCGGTGATTCCTGAATCCAGCCCATAATTTTCATTTGAGCTCCAGCTTAGCTTTCACCAAGGTGTTCAATCATGATTTTAAAGACTCCAAATGACAGAGCATCTGCCATGTCCCTAGGCAAGCCATTCCTGTGATTAATTACCTGCTCTGTTAAAAATGTGCACCTCATTACCAGCCTGGATTTGAAATTCAAAGTTGTTCCAGCGTTAGGGAAGGCTTATTGAAACCCCAGCCTAAATAAATAAAGGGGACAGTGCACATTAAGAGCTAAATTCAACAAGGAAAAGGCAGAAAAAGAGAGAGGGGGAGAGATTGATCCTGGAGATTATCTGTTTTCCTATTTATTAGCAGAAGTCCATAAATTTCTATGGATTTCCCTGTAATTGTCAGTTAAAATCAATTAATTATATTGATTGTTTGTAGAGAGGTGATAAATCCTCTCTGCATTCCAGAGGTTTCACTCACAATGGACTTGATCCAAACTAAATTTCTGGGGAACTACACAACTTAGTCCTGTAGGACATTCCCTGTAAGAGATATGGGCTTGTACTTGGCAGTTTGTCAACCAAACAATTACACAGGCTCCATAAATACTAGTTTTTTGCTGGGTTTATAGATTTCCCTTCCTTTTTTCCCCTTCATCATTTTTGTGCCTGTCCATATATATTCCACAAGAAATTCAATTTATATGAAATACACTGGGGCAGAGAAGAAAGGGTCAGATGGCTTCAGAATGACACTTGAAAATGAAATGTATAATAGAAAGCAGAGTGGGAGGGCTCACGAGATTAACTGTGGGATCAGGGTTTTTTTTTTTAACGAGATCAAGTGGCTGAAAGTTGGGAGTCAGAAAAGCTTATGTTGGAAATAAGATGTACATTTTGTCTAACAGCTACAATGATTAAGCACTGGGAGAGATCACCACACAGGGTGGAGTGAATTCTCTGCTGCTTGGCCCCTAAAATCAAAGTTAGAGGTCTATAAAAAGCTCTGGTTCAGCCTTAGGGTGATGAGCTCCACGCAGGGATCAGCAGATGAGATATTTTACTTATATAATTATTGCAATAATCCCTTTCAGGCTAAAGAGCCATGAGAAGAACCTTTTCTTTCTCATATTCCAGCTCAGGACCAGGCACTTTGGTGATGGCTGAAATGCTTGTGTTTTGAGCAAGAACTGACTACTGGAGCTGAACACCCAGAGCTCCACGAGCCTTTCCTGGGCAGGGATGTCCAGCTGATGGAGGAGCTGCCCTGACCAGACGTGTCTCTCTTTTTCTCTCCTCAGCTTTGCAGCCAAACCTCCTCTCCTTCCCTCAGCAGCAGGGCAGCCTCCTCCTCTCCCAGCCAGGACCCAGCCTGGCATCACAGGTAACCCCCACCTGCAGGGTGCTGCTTCGTGGAGGGCAAAGGGCGCAGAAAATTGGGTGTTTTCCCGTCGTTGTCACCCTGAACATCCTTTTCTGGGGCTGTTTTCACAGGCTGTGGGTCGTTCTGGGCTCCCTGGCTCATCAGTTGAGCCCCACCTGGATGTCCCCCAGCATTTGCAAGTGGCAAAGCACCTGACTCCCTCAGGGGCATCAGAGGAGCCAAGTGACCTGGAGGAGCTGGAAAAGTTTGCCAAGACCTTCAAACAGAGGCGGATCAAGCTGGGGTTCACACAGGTGGGAGGGGTGGGGTGGCTTGTGGTTGGGGGACAGGTTGGGATGGTGGAAGGGCTGGGTTAGATACAGTTTGGCTCATTTTGCAGCATCCCCTTCCAAATACAGGAAGGGACAAACCCTTCCTAACACTTCATTACCTCGTGATCTGCACCTTCTCCAACAGATGGGGTGTGGGGCAGATCCCTGTGGGGAAAAAATGAAGCCACTTTCCCTGGCAAGGCAGGTCACGGAAACAAGGCCTGAGGGCAGGAATCTGTGAGGGGCTTTGCTGAGCTCATGGTGGGGTTTGGGTGTTCCCTGGCAGGGGGATGTTGGACTGGCCATGGGGAAGCTCTACGGCAACGACTTCAGCCAGACCACCATTTCCCGCTTCGAGGCCCTCAACCTCAGCTTCAAGAACATGTGCAAGCTCAAACCCTTGCTGGAGAAGTGGCTGAGCGATGCAGGTGGGTGACATTAGGTGCAGAAATGCCACCAAGGGCGAGAGGATCCATCCAGGAACCTCCGGGAAAAGGATAATCCCTTCAATCCCGCCCTGCGTAAACTGGAAGGAATGGGAAGGAGCTCGAGGTGCTCAGAGATCAGCCCAGGAGCTGTGATTTAGAAAAGGAAGATATCACTGGGAGGGGAAATCCCCAGTGGCAGCAGGACTGGCCTGGTGTCCTCTGTGGACTGATATTGACTAATTTATCCAAGTGGTTTAGCCAACATCTTTAACTGTGTGAAATTAAACCCCTGGAAAATCCCCATCAGGGCAGGCTGGACAAAGGAAAAGCAGTGTGTGGATTAAGATGTTAGCACTCCTCTTTCTTCCCTGATTTGGACAAGCTCAGTGATGGATCTGGGGCCGCTGGAGCAATTTTGATCTTCATCAGAGGAAGGATCTACAATGTGGGAACATTTTACATATTTTAGGAGGTGCCTTAATGCACAGAAAGGATCTGGGGATGGAAACAACTCATCATCTCCTTGAATATCTCTTTTTTTTTTTCTCTCCTTCTTTCCCTAGAATCTGCTCCTTTGGATTCTTCCATGAGCACCCCCAATTCCTACCCCTCAGTGAACGAGATGTTTGGACGGAAAAGGAAGAAGAGAACCAGCATCGAGACCAACATTCGCTCCACGCTGGAGAAGAGATTCCAAGATGTGAGGGCAAAATCTTCCCCTGTGTTGGGAACTCTCTCTGAGTTCAGTATTTTCCAGGCCGTGGTAGCACTGAATCCTCTTTAAAAAAAAAAAAAAATTAAAAAAAATAGGCATCTCTTTTGGTTTGGTTTGAAAGCAGGTTAGAAAATGCTTGAAGGGGTTACCAGGGAAAGCGTTAAAACCAAAGAAATTCCCCATTGTTTCCTTGGTAAATGTTGTTTTAAGGGAATTACAATTGTATCACCACATTTTCCCCATTATCACCCACCCAGCTGACCTCCTGCACCCACCTCTTCTCTTTTTGAGCTGCAGGTTTGTGTCACAGGAGCTCTGTGGCAGCTATTGTAAGCCCACAGTCGCTCCAAATACTGCAGCTGAAACCATTCAGAAGTGGAGCCTTCTGCTTTTTCAGCATCAGGAACGTCAAGGAAAATCACCACAGAAAGCAAACGGAGCTTTAATCAGCAGGACTAAATTGTGCATGGAAAATTTCTCATCAAAACTGTTTCTGATCAGCCCTTGTGGTTTTTTTTTTTTTTCCTTGGCTTCTCCCTCATATCAAAATTTGCTCAGCCACCCTCAGATCACTTTGGCACCTCATTTTCAGCTGGTAGAAGGCGTCCTTTGTGATGGGAACTGCTGCCTTGGCACCTCCGTGCCGGGAGTTTTTTTGACCTTGGAGTCTCCAACTGAGATCAAACCCCCACAGAGCTGAAACTGCTGTCAGAATGCACCAGGAAATAAATGAGTTGCTATCATTTCCCTCTGTAAACGAGGGATGGAGGAGGCAAGAGGAGCAGTGGCTTTTCTGAGATGGTGCACAACCAGCACTCAGAGCTGGCTGATAAGACCACCAGGCTTCAGGTGCCCCCCCCCCCAGCAATGATTTAGGGGCTGTTAAAGAGTGTGTGGGGCTTTGTGCAGTATCAGGGATGGGTGACCCACCCCACACGGATTCCCTGAGGCTTGCTGTCCAAGCTGGTTCACAGAACATGATCTCTCACTCAAATATTTACCCTTTATCTTAAGAGCAAGTTTTGTCCCCTCCCCAGTTCGCAGCCAACCCCGCCCTTGTCCTGCCAGCACCAGACACTGATGCTCTAAGGTGCAGCTCTCTGGGGCCTTCTTTAACCTCCTGCCTCTCTCAGCAGAACCCCAAGCCCAGTTCAGAGGAGATATCCTTGATAGCAGAGCAGCTCTCCATGGAAAAGGAGGTGGTTCGGGTCTGGTTCTGCAACCGGCGCCAGAAGGAAAAGCGGATCAGCTGCCCGATGCCATCCCCCATCAAATCACCCATCTACAACTCCAGACTGGTGAGACACTTGGGAGCAAGGAGTTCTGTGTGCCATCCCAGAAGAGGAGGGCAAAGGGTGTGGGGAGGCAGAAGGGTTTGCAGGAAAAGGGACGTTTCCTTTGTACACACACCCTGTATTCCCTGATCCCACTGTCCAGTGGGGAGATACACCTGCAGCAGTGCCCAGAGAGGCACCTGGGCTAGTCAGGGATTGGGCATGTAATCAGCATCCCAACTCAGGTGGAATCCCAGTCAGAACGTTTATTTTTTTATTCTATTATTGAAAACAGTAGGAAGAAAATGCAAGTTTCCCAGAAGGAACAGTTTAGTTTAATTGTAGGATCATTTATTTAAATAGGGGATGCTGTCCCAAAACTTTTCCCCCTGAGATTGGTAAGGAAAACCTTTCCAAAGCTAATGGAGGAGGCATCAGCATTCTGGAGTTTGAGACTTACATCCACTCCCATCAATTTAGTTGTTAACTCTGGAACATAATGACAACCATTTATGTATCAGTCTGTTGTTTTACATCTGTGCAGGAGCACAGAATACACTCAACTAGTGCTGGTTGTTCTTCTCTCATGTTGTACATTCACATTTTGGGCAAGTGCATTTTCACTGCCAGGGAGGATGGGGAAAAGATGAGGAAAATGTTGTGAGACCTGTTGAAAGCGTGTCCTTGTAATCCACTGTCAGTGGACAACGAGCTGCTGTTGCATTTCTGCCGGCTAATTTAGTAGTTGCTTGGTTGCTTTGACATTTAAAAGTGGCAGGAACCTCCCTGCAGAGATGTGTGAGTGGGAGGGAGAGTCTGTACTCACAGGCAACACTTTATCTTGAAAATCTTCTGGGCTTTGGAATTATCCATCAGAAGGCAGGAAAGCACCACAAGGAGTTGGGCCTGCCTTCAGCATCAAGGCTGAACAACAAACACCCCAGACCTGCTTGGGTTGCAGCTCCCAAATCACTGACTGAGAATTCTCACCCCTCCACAACCCCCTCAAGGCCATAATCAAGGGATTATTTGTGCCCAGGACCAGAGGGAGCTGGTAAGCTTCAGGCAGAACATCCAAAGGGCAGCCACTCCTGCAGCGGGGATCTTGGGACTTCTAGAAAATTTGGGCTTGACTTTGATCACTTCAGGCTTTTCCATGGCTGGTCCATGAGTTTAGATGGATGTAGAGGATGCCAGCAACATGTAAAACTAATTCTGGTTTCTTTTCGTGGCCCTGGGTATGGGAATGGTGCTTCTGCACTGGAGTGGGAAGAGAAATATCCATGATATAGGTGATAAGTGTGCCTGGGAGCCAGCACACTCCAAAGGGAATGGGAAAGGAGTGGCATTATGTGATTTATACACTCACAGTGCCAACTGCTGTCTGCTTCTGTCTCTCCCCAGGTCTCTACCTCAGGGTCCTTGGGGCCCCTCTCTGTCAATCCAGTGCACAGCACCATGCCTGGGACTGGTAAGCCTTGGGAATCCTGCCCTATCCACCTTCCTTCCCTCCTCCCTCTGCCCTTGCTCCCTGACTACTTGATTTCGGGGTCACCTTGGCAGGATACTCTTCATAAGACCCTTGGGTTTGGCCAGGGAAAGTATCCCCATATAACATGGGATAAGAGCAGCCAAGTCTTTTCTCTTGGCTGAGATAAAGAATTCCCAGGATAATCCCAGGCAAATTTTGGTGGGGTGTTGAGGTTTGGGAGCCAGACACACGTAGGAGCCAAGCAAGGGGAGTGCCTGGGGGAGATAGGTCAGGGTGTCAGATCTCCTCTGAGAAGGGAGGAATAGGGAGCAGTCCTGGGGTCCCCCAATTTCCCCCTGCAGGGCCAGGCAGTGAATCAGAGGGACAGCAGGACGTGGTGGGATCGTTTGGGCCTGGGCTGTCCTTGGCAGGAGGAGGAGACCCCAGCCTTACTGTGCTTTCTCACACGCAGTAACATCATCGTGTTCCCCAGGGAACTCCAGCAGGCCCTCGTCCCCTGGCAGTGCCCTCCATGCCAGCAGCCCCGGCACAGCCCAGAGCAACTCCAAAGCTGCCATGAACTCTTCTGGTTTCAACTCTTCAGGGTAAGGCAGAGCTCACCAGGGCACTGGGGAGGGCAGCACTGGGATATTTTGCTGTTTCTGCTTGGATAACCCCCTCCACAGCCAATTTTCTCTCCTGCAGTGCCACCCAGAGAGCTGTGCTGGGAGTGACTCTTTCACAGTGGCAGAACAGAGATTTTTTTTTTTATTATTTTATTTTTTTTAATGTTTTTTTTCCTCTGTCCTGCCTTCAGATGCTGCAAAAGCATCGAGGCAGACACGGGCTCAGAGCCCTCCTGGTTATTCACTGAAGGTGCCTGTGCTGCTCAGGGCTCTCTGCACTTGCAGCTTCTGCCCCATCACATCAGGGGTGGTGTGTGAGGAAGGAAACGGAGCAGAGGGTGGGATTTGAGTCATGGATCACCCTGTGCCTCCTCTTACATGGGGCAGGTCCAACAGCCAGGTAGCACATGGAGTCATGAAGATCTTACCTAGAAAGGCAGGGGGTTGCTGAGGGAGCAAAGGGTCGTTTGCCAAGTGAAGTAAGGTTAGAAATGGAATAATAAAGATTTTTATTTCAAGGGGGAAGCGTCACCAACTGTAGCTCTTGTTCCCTGTGTTGCAAACAGATCCTGGTACCGATGGAACCAACCTACCTACCTCCACTGAGACCACCCCTCCACCGTGTGTCAAAGGAGCTCTGACTCCGAGCCATGGACCAACTCCTCCAGGAACAATTCCTGGGGCAACACCCGGCCTTCCAGTGCCTTCCAAGTGCTGCCACGCGAAGGTCTTGTCCAAGGGAACCCCTTGGAGCAGCGGAACTCTCCAGGGACTCAAACTGCAGCCGCTTTCCCCCGAGGATTCCCAGCCCCACGAACGTTCCCTCCACGAGCGAGCCCTTGCTTAGCCCTGCCCGCATGTCACACACTGCCCTCTGCTTGCAAGCCTCTGCATCCTCGCTGGAACTGCCTGGCAGGCTCTAACCTGGAAGGATTTCTTGTGTCAGGACTCTCCTTTCTCCCCCTAAACCCCGTTCCCCACGAGGAGGGTCCCTCCTGCTGTTGCTGCCACGCACACACCCCACGAGCCCCAAACTGAGCCGAGGGTACCCAGTTCATTTCACCACAGACCTGTGTCCACACGTGGGCCTTGATTTTCCATAGATTTCCAAGGCCAACTCTGCTTTATCCACTTCCAAACTTGCTTTGCTTTGAGCCATTCTGCTCTTTCCAAAGGTGCTTTTTTTTTTTTTTCATTTCCCCCTTTTTTTCGTCCCCCCCCCTTTTTTTTATCCCCCCCCTTTTTTTTTCATTTCCCCTTTTTTTTCATTTCCCCCCCCCCTTTTTTTTTTTTTAATTAAGTATTTTAGAGCCTTCTTGGGTTTTTTTTTTCCCCCTTTTCAAAAACAACAAAATGAAACAAAAAAAAAATAATTGTCTTTTGCAACATTTGTGTCCAGGTCTTGTTATTGCTCCCAGATGCTGTTGGAAACCTCGGGTGAAATTCTGCCTAAAAGCAGTTTGTGTTGATTTGGTGGGACGAGGATGAGTCTTGACGTTCCCCATTTTGTTTTATTTTTATTTTTTTTTCCCCTTTAATTCATTCTTTGGGTTTTACCTGATACCAAACCCAACCTCTTTGGAGTTGAGGTGTTCTGCTCTTTCCTGAGTCTGTTCTCTGCTTTCCTGCTCCTGGGAGGACACGTTGCATTGCTCAGGTGTGAGCCTTGAGGTCGGTGTGTTCAGAATTCCATGAGATCCTAAAGTTTAGGAAACATCAACTTTCACGGCCTGTCACCAGGAAAATTTGGGTCACTTTGCAAACTTTTAATTTTCTTAAAGTAGGCTTGAGTCACACAAATTCCTGGGCAGGAAAGATGGGTACAAGTCATTAATTCAGTGGAACTAAAATAAATGAGTATCTGAGTCACAGACTGTAAATAGACATTTTTGAGTAGTACTAATTTTTTTTTTCTGATGGCTTTTTTTTAGGTAAATATGAGCTTTTTTTTTTTTCCTTTAAGTAAAAATGATCCTTTGTCACTGCTGGGGATCTGATCCCTTCTTTCTTATCCAACTCATCCAGTCCTATGTGATGAATTTGAGGGTCTGTGGACCTTAAAGAATTTATCAGCTGCTTTCACACAAAGTGTTGGGCCCTCCATGAACATTGTACATAGAATGTGTTGCTTTGAGTGAGGTTTTGCTATAGAAGCAGACACTGATAATAATGAGGACTGGACAAGATCAAGTAATATTTCTTGAAAAAAATTTTTTTAAATAGTAAACTAAGTTTTTATAAAAGAATTCTTACACAGAAAAGGGACAAACTGTATTTCTATTGCCTGGATTCCCCTCACTACTCATTTACCTCTAACTAAACCACTTTCATCATCTCTGTTTTTCAGTGGAAATGTTAAAATTCAATGAAACTTCCTCCCCCCCCCCAAAATCTCTCGTGACATTTTATGTTGGGAAAGCCAGAACTGTAGCTGGGTAGCGTTAATCCAACTCTCCTGATCGCTGTGGGCCCTTCTTTCTGCCATTAATTAAATCCCCTTACATGCTTGGAGGGTTCATTTCAAGCCTTGTTCTCTGTTGCTTTCCAATTGTATTTAGGAACGTGAAATGAGTTACTGGAATGTAATTGCTCCGAAGCTGAGCTGTCACAGGTTGGGGGCACGTGTGTGGGTGGGTTTTCTTGGGAGATTTCTGCAGCTTCTTATTGTCTCTCAACAGGGAGAAGTGTCTTCACCAGCCAGACTGACAGGAATTAAACGTGACAGATTTTTCACCCATGTGCTTTAATTATAGGATTCTTGAGGAGGGGGAAAAAAAAATTCTTCTCCACACAAGGGATCATCCCATCCCACCCCTTGCCATGGGAAGGGCCACCTTCCACCAGCCCAGGTTGCTCCCAGCCCCGTCCAGCCTGGCCTTGGACACTTCCAGGGATCCAGGGGCAGCTTTGTTACTGGGGAGAGAATTCAGGATGATACTGTATTTATACCATATTTTGAAGTCTTTTGCCTGATGAATTGTCATTTGTTTCACATCAGCAGATGAGTTAAGCTGTGGTGAGACTGAGGGATCTGTGCTGAGAGGGTGGAGGGTTGGAGAAGCAGAGATTTGGTTTAATAACTAAACCATGCCACTGTTCTATTGGTGGAGTTGGACAGAAGCTTTTCCAGAGCTGCTCTCCTGCTGAGAAGCAATTCCCATGGGAATGTTCACTGAGTGGGCTGCAAATCCATGAATCAAGTCAAGGGGATTTGGATTTTAAGCCAACTGCCCTGGCCAGGGATGGAAAAGAGGAGTGGCTGCCCGAGGCCCTGTAATTATAAAGACCTAAAGGAGCTGCCAGCTTTTTAGGCAATAATTTTCCAATCCTTATTCAAAGCCAGATCCATCTGGAAAAGATGCTCAAGTGGCATGGAGGCTTCTTGCTCCAGCCTCTCCCTCCTAGAGTAGAGACCTTCTTAAAATAAATACATGATGGGAACAACTGGATCATGGGCTAAGACAATCCCACTCTTTTTCTTTTTGGTAATTAATTTTGCCTATAAATAACAATTTAAAGATTAGCAGATAGGAAGAACAATGTAAACCCCTGACCTGTACCTTTGGGACGCTCTGTCTTGATGGTTTGACTTCCTGCATGACCTCAGACAAATGACTTAATCCCCTTTAGGCAGTGGTGATGATAATCCTTTCCTTCTCCCAGTCCTCCATTTGTGCTAAGTAGCAGAGTTCAGGAATGCTCAGCATTCCAGCTGATTTTCCTGCCAGCCATCAGAGAAGGCATTTCTATTAAACAGCAAAGCTCTACTTTCCAGCTCGTTTCCATCGTGAAAATCTCGAGTTATTTCACAGATTATAAGCAATTATTTAGAAGCTCAGAAGTGACCATTCTGATTGCCCTGATAACCTTTTCCTGCACACTTCATCCAGAAATTCCTGCATTAATCCTGTACCTGGTAGCTGAGCTGTAACTTGGTTCCTGACTTCAGAGTCAGTTGATTTAAACACTTGGGAAAGGCTCCCAGAGATTTGTGAGGCTCTTGATCAAAAGAGACCAAACCCAGAGTTGTTAAGGCAGTTATTTACAATATATATTAAATATATTACAGATATATATTTTTATGTGTTCTTAGAGCATAGAGAACATACACTGACATAAAATCTGGCTCTTAACTGGCAAGGACTATTCCATTCAGTTTTCATGAGTTCCTCCAAGTAATTTTCTCCCCCCACCAAAAAAAAAAGGCAGCACTGCATAGATTTTTGGAATACTATTTCTGAAAGCTGGGAGGGAAATTTCCAATGTGTTAAATGCTGGATAATGGCATGTGCACATTAGTATTGCTGTGAGATCAAAGCCAGGCCGTGCCAGGTGTTGTTCAAACACACCATGAGAGCTGATCTCCCCCACAAAGTTTATAAACACAGTGACAAACCTCCCGGATTTATTGATAAACTGGGCCTGGATGGGAAAACAAACACCAGCAGCTTGTTTGCTTCACAAAACCAACCAAACAAAAAAGCTCCAGTTGGAAGAGAAATATCTTCATCCCCCTGTCATCTAGGAATGCTTCCAGTCTCACAGGAGCATCAAAATAAACAGAGCAGGAAATTCCAGCTTTCCAAGAGTCTCCTCCTACAGCCACAGATAGCAACGAAAGATGTGCTATAAGAACTCCTGAGCAACCTGAGCTGCCACCAAGGCTGCTCTTGTGCCTGGACAGTCCCCAGCACAGAGAAACATCCTTTGGAGTGCAGCACACACAAGGGATCTCAGTGATGATGGGGGCTCTGAGGGGTTGGTTTCACTCCCAGCATGGAGCTCTGGATGTCGGGGAGGTTTGGCTTGTTCGGGACACACAACCTCAATTTTTACAGCAAATTGAGCAAACAGAAATGACGCCGTGTGAGCTGGCTGTGAGGGCTTGGAGGAAGCACAGCCCTCCCCTGGTTACTCACTCCTGCCTCTGCTGGGCTCAGCTCCTCGCTCACTCATCCTGTTCTGCGTGTTCTGTGTCACATCTCTCTGCTAATCGTGCGTCCAGCACCACTCCCCAGCTCGGCCCCGAGCTGCCCCAAACTCACCCAGCTCCCTCCTCGCAATCAGCACAGGTGGCCCCTGTCTGCCTCTGCTCTCAAAACTGGTACAAAAGTTGAAAGAGGATTCCAGGACACTCAAGAGGGAAAAAAAAAAAAAAAAAAAAAGGACAGCAGCCTGATCCGGCTTTATTCTCAGCTTTATCCTCCTCCATCACAGAAGGAAACGTCCAGCCCAAGTGAGGTCCGGGGCTCTCCGGGAGCGCCGCAGCGGGCAGGGCTGGGGCTGGGTGGAGGTACCAAACTCTTGTCCCTCTTTCCCCCGCCCCGTTCCCCCTTCCCTCCCCGCCCTGCCCCGGCGGCTCTGCTCTCTCCCAGCCCCAGGGGAGAGCCTCCGGGGTGGTAAAGCTGGGTAAAGCCCGCTCGCCTCCGGGGTGGGGAAAAGCGGGGCAGAGCGAGCGGGGATGCAGGGGGAGCATCCTCCGGGGATCCCGCGGGGGCCGGGCCGGGGCGGGCAGGGCAGGGCAGGGCAGGGCAGGGCAGGGCAGATAAAAGCCTCCGGGTGTGCCGGCACCGCCTCCCAGCCCCGGAGCGGGCGCAGGTCCCAGGCCAGCAGAGCCGCAGAGGGGCCGGTCCCGGCGGGGAGGCGGCAGCGACCGGACCGGGGTAAGGACCGGGAGGGTTCCGGGCTGTCGGGTAACCCCTGGCCCGTGCCGTGCTGGGGATGGGGGTCTGGTCCCCTCCGCGTGTCCTGGTCCCCGAGGGAGAGGGGCTGTCGGGGAGGACAGAGGTGCTTTGGCACCGGGAGGGCTGAGATTGTGGGGTTTGGCCAGTTGGTGCTAAAGGGGGGCTGGGAGAGAGCCGTGCTCAGGGGAGGGGGACGAGGCTCTTGGCTGCTTTTTTTGCTCGTATTTTGGGATTGGTTGGTTGGCTGGTTGTTTTTATTCCCCTCTCTGGGGTTTCCATGAACGTGCCGGGGTGGACACCGAGGTGGGCGGTGTGGATGAACACAGGGGTGTTGCTGCCCTCCTGACGCTCTCCCCCTGCGTCCAGCAGGATGGTTTCCATCGCTCTGGAGGTGACCTGCAGCTTTGTCACCTGGCTGTGTCTGTACCTCTGCCTCTGCCGCTGGAACAAGCACCGCTCCTACGAGTGGAGCTGCCGCCTGGTCACCCTCCTGCACGGGGTCATTGTCACCTGCCTCTCCGGTTACACTGCCCTCCTGGATGGCCCCTGGCCTCTGACCCATGCAGGTGTGTTTGGAGTCTCACCCGTGTCCTGTGTTCACCTGTAGTTCTGTCACAGGTGGAGGAAGGGGCTTTTGCCCTCCCTCTTCTGCTTTTGCTCTCCTCTTATGGGTGGTTTTGGGGTGTTTGGGGCAGGATTTTGTTGAATTCCCCTGCCCTTATCACTTCTTGCTATTCATCTTTTTGTTCTCTTTCCTTTTTTTTTTTTGGTTTATAGGGGTACATTAAAAATGTTCAGCTTGGCAGCTTGAGTTTATTGCAGCATTAGGTGTAGCAATGTTGAGAACAGACTAAGTGCTTTCACATCTTTAAGGGTGTAATAACTCCTGTCACTTGTCTCTGCAGTGTTTTGTTTGATGTTTTCTATCGTTAAATCTCAAATAGTTCTGCTGCTGGAGGTCTGACTTTCCATCCCCTGCTTTTTAAGAGGGTTGTGAGAGAAAAAGAGAAAAGCAGCAGTGTGGCAGGATGGGGTGTGAAGGGAAAGCAGGACCAGGCATCCCAGCTTCCAGCCTGGCCCATGGGATAAGGCTGGAAACTGAGGAGGAAAGGGGTAACTCCCAACCTGTACTGCTCCACAGTGTAGAAGAACATCTGAAATAGGCTTATCTTATGTGCATCTTTCATTTCAGGTTCACCAAACACACCTCTCCAGACCCACGTGCTGTCCCTGACCTTGGGCTACTTCATCTTCGACCTGGGCTGGTGCCTGTATTTCCAGACAGAGGGGGCCTGATGCTGTTCCACCACACCCTGAGCATCTGTGGCATGGTCCTGGTGCTGGGGCTGGGCAAATCCGCCACGGAAGTCAACGCTGTTGTGTTTGTCAGCGAGATCACCAACCCCCTGCTCCAGGCGCGCTGGTTCCTGCGGGAAACGGGCCGGTACCACACCTTCCTGGGAGAGCTGGTGGATTCCCTCTTTGTGGTGCTCTTCCTGGCGCTCAGGATGGCGGGAGGAGCCTGCATCATGCGTGCCATGGTGGTGTCCCCCCACCCCAGCTGGCTCCTCAAGGCTGGGGGCCTGGCCATGTACGTGGTGTCTCTGGGGTTCATGGTTGAAATCTGCCGCTTTGTCAGGAGGAAAATGGTGAAGAAGCGCCTTTCCTGGACGCGCCTGAGGAGTGGGAATGGACCTGTGAGAACTAATGGGCACGTGGCTGCTCACTGATGGCTTGTGGAGGACAATCCCCTGGGCTACTGGAGCTTATTCCTGTGAAAAGAGCCCCTAAAATGACTTTCTGGCGCTGGTTTGCTACCCTTGGAAGGAGATGGATCAGCACGAGGAATGTGGGAAAGCTGGGAAAAGAGGGATTTGAGTGGAAACCAGAGGAACCTGCCACTGATTCCCTGACTTCTGCAGCAATGGCACAGCCTCGAGGAGGGTGGCAATGCCAGACCTGTTCAGTCTGCAGCCAGCAATGGCACAGTCTGTGTGTTCTGTCGTCGTTTCTGAAGTTAGAATTGTTTTACAGCGCAGAGAAAATCAAACATGGAAAATCCAGCCTTCCTGCCAGTGGGGATGGGTAGGGGTGTGACCTGGCAAAGATTTGCTGAGCCTCACTCTCCTTAATCCTGGATTTGGACATTGTGCTCGAATGAAAGCCTCAGAACCAGACTGAAGTGCTTTCAGGGGTGTAGTGGAGTCGTCCTTTGAGTGTGTGGAGTGATGGTACTTGAGGTGAGGCAATGTTTTACCTCGTTGTTTTTAATGATACGTTTCCTTTTCTTTTTTTTTTAATACTGGCATTCAAGCAGATACTGATCTTAGAGCAGTGTGACTTCACTGGGTCTGGCTCAGGCCCCTGCAAACAAGAGTCAGGAATCAGACTCCTGCCAATAAACTCCATAAGCAGGTGTTCTCCTGGCCTTGGGTTGCTTGAAAACAATAATCAGGCTGTTTGTGGGTGAGAGAGGATAGAGAAGAGCCCCCCCTGGATGCTCTTTCTGTCCTGGGGTTGGATCGTTTACAAGCCACTAAAGCTGAATTCACGGCTAGTGAGTCAAATATGTGACAATTTTCAGGGGTGACAGTCACGATAAGACAGAGCTCAGTGTAACATCTGCTCCACACCAGCAGGCCTTGGACCATGGACTAGTTCTCTTGCTTTCTTTACCTCTCAGAATCATGTTCTGACATTTTCCCCTGGGGTTTTAATGTGAATTTCCCTCTGTTTGAGGCTGCAGATGAGATTTACTCTCCTATAAAAGCCTGGCTGGGAGCTGAGAAACAAATGGCCCTGTGTTGCCTGCAGGCTTAGCAGGGCTGGTTGCTGCTCTCCAAGAGTTTAGGGGAGGTTCTTCATGGAGCTGGAGAGCCCCTGAAACTGCCTGTGAGGGTGTTGCTGGAGTGAGGTGTCAGTGAGGGGAAGGAAGGAAGTTCCTCCATCCCCTTATCTCACTCATTTTGGTGTTTTTCAGGGCAGATATCAGCCTTGGCTGGGGGTTGGAATAAGGTGTTTGGAGAGATTAAAAAATGACCTGAAATAACCTCGCTTTTGACTGGCAAGTTACTGGGCCAAAATGTTTAGGGAAGCAGGAGCCTTGCCCTCCAGCTGGGCTGGCTCTGGGGGCCTGAGGTACGGACTCCGTGCTCTTCCAAAAACTCCTATGAGCGATGAGACTCCTAATAAAATGATGTTCTCTTTTTAAAAAGACATGGTTGCTGCAGTGTTCTTTTTCCTGGGTCTTAAGGAGGCCACTGAAGTTAAGGAAGTGAGGCAAAGAGGCTGGAGGGAATTTAAAGTACCACTGGTTGGTGCAGCTCAGGAAGGGGTGAGCTGGTGAGGAAACGAGCTCAGACTGAGCCACGTGCTCTGCAGGTCAGGCTCGAGGTGTGAAGGGCAGGTGAGGGGCAGCTGAAGCTCAGATTTGTGACTAATGGACCCATAACCTGCCTTGCCAATGAGTCAGCACTGCAGGGAACTTAAGGACGGGCCATTAAACTGAGGTGTTTGCTCCCGATGGACACAAGGTCATGGGGTAACTTAAATTCTGGCCATGCTCTCAGCATCCCCTCAGATTTATTTACTTGCATTTTAAAGGATGTGATTCTTAACAGAGGTGCCTGGTTTTTAATCTGTCAAATATCCATGAGAGATAAATATCCTTGTGATTTTACAGTCCCAGGGAGGTTGGAGCTGCACTAACTGGGGCAGCAGAGTGCAGACAACTGTTTGCAGAGGTTTCCTGCCCTGAGCTGTTTTGCTGAACTCTGTTCATCTGCAGGCAAAACGAGCCAGTGCAACACAGCCCATTGAAATGGCTGAGTCCGCACAAAGCAAACAGGAAAATTGGTGTAAAAGCTGCACCTCACTTCTGGTACAATCCACTGGGAGGTGATTTAGCTTTGCACCTCACGATGCAGATTTTGCACATTGTGTGACCTAGAAAATAAAAACGCACAGTTTCTCTGTATTTCGGCCTCCTGCATTAAATCTGTAAGTCTGTGCCTTGTGTGAACATCTCTGTTTTTCTTCCTGGCTGGTCAGTCAAAATCCATAGAATCATAGAACATTTTGGGTTGGAAGGGAGCTTAATTATCATCTTGTTCCACCTCCTGCCATGGGCAGGGACACCTTCCACTAGCCCAGGTTGCTCAGAGCTCCATCCAACCTGGCCTTAAACACTTCCAGAGATGGGGTAGCCACAGCTTCTCTGGGCAACCTGTGCCAGGGCCTCCCCACCCTCACAGGGAAGAATTTTTTCCTAATATCTAAACCTGCTCCCTTTCAGTTTTCTGTCTGTAAACACTTTTATTTTTTTTTTAAATCCTGAGCTAAATATTAGAACAGCTCCATCTCAAGGGTTACTGAGGCTGTTGGAGGGGGGCTGGTCCAGCAAAGGTGGAGGAAACTAAGATGAGACCTAAGATTTGTCAGAGAAGCAAATGCACTATTAATAGTCATGAGGATGTGCTGAAATAGCAGAGGGATGAGCATCTTGTAGCAATAGGAATCTGCAGCTGGCCTGAACTGGAAAAGTAAGATCTCTATCTTGTTGAATATCCAGCTGAAAACATTTACTAATAAGTGCTGTAAGAGGCAGGTCAAGCCACTCCCACCCTCTGTGTTTTAAAAGGTAAAACTTGGCAGGACGGAGGAAAAACCAAACCATTATTTGGGGTGTGAGAGCTTGTTTTAAATGCAGTGTATGACAGGAGTCGGTGTGTTGGCTGGAGGAGGTTTTGTAGCTATTTTGGATGTCCTGCATTTTGCTGCTCTGTGGATGTAGAGGGCAGGCCAGGGAATGGTGAGCACCGAGTGGGAACAGCGAGAAGAAATTGCTAGGCTTTGTAACTGCTGCATAAGCACTGGATGGAGGGGGATGTTCGGGGCAGGGCTGTGTGCTCTCCCAGCCTGGCTGGATGATAAACCCTGCAGGGCACGTCACCTTGAACCCGGTGTGACACAGCTTTGGGAGCTCTGGAGGAGAGCCTGGGTGTGTGAGTAAAGCCAGCCCAGGGTGTGCTTTGTGCCCGTTCACCCCGCGGGGGTGATGGAGCCGGGTGGGGGATGCGTGGGGCTCTGTGTGCCCCGTGGGAGCAGGGCTGCGGGGATGGGGAAAGGTCTGGGAGGGGTCTTGCTGCCGTCTTGCCGTCCCTCCTCCGGCCCTGCCATCCCCGTTCCAGCGCTCTCCCGCGCCCTCCATCCCTGCGGTCCCTCCTCCCCGCCGCCAGGTGCCCCTCGGCCGCTGCCTCTGCGGGCGCGGCGGGGGCGGCCCCGGCTCCGCGGCCCTGCGCGGGGAAGGGAAGGCTCCGCACCCTGTCCCCGGACCTTTCGTGAGCCGGGAGGAGCCCAGCCAGGCCGGGAGGAACCGGGCGATGGGAATAAGGTGGGGCGGGGAGCCCTCCGGGCTGGGGGGGAGCGGCTGCATCCCCGGCGGGGAAGGGGAGGGATGCGGGATGCGGGATGGGGCCGGCGATGGGGCTGTGCCCCTGGGATGCGGTTTGTTCTCTCTGGATTCTGATCTCTGGGCTCCTCCATTTTATTGCTTGTACTAAGAAAAAAAGAAAAAAAAAAAAAAGGAAATAACGGTGCTTTGCGGGAGGCGCCCATCTGGCTTTCCCGTGTAATTTTTAAGCTCTTCCGGGCTGTTCTGCACTAGGTTTTTAGGCGCATGTGTTTATTGTAGAGCCTTTCTTTCGGGACCACGTTGTTACTGGTAATACAAATAATAATATATATGACATACAATAATATACGTAATGATACATATATAATATAATAATATACATAATATATAATAATATAATATAAATAGCTAAAGATATATATTATATACTCTAGATATTATTATTGTATTTAGATATGGTGTATTATTGTATTTAGAGATTATTAATATATTTAGATAATATTAAGATAATATTAATATATTATATTAATATACTACTTAGATAATATTAATATATTATTTTTGTATGTGATGTGTTTATATATATGTTTATTTTTATAAATTTATAGTATATAATTATTTATGATTATATAATTATTGGTGGCTTTGAAATGACATTGGCCTGTCTGGCATCCAGGCACAGACATAATGCACGGGTGCAATATGTGTTATATATGCTAAGGACACATAACAAAACAGTTTGGGTTGGAAGGATCTTAAAAATCAACTCATTCCACCCTTCCTAGTAGAGGGGATATCTTCCACTAGCCCAGGTTGCTCCAAGCCCTATCCAGCCTGGCCTTGGACACATCCAGGGATGGGACAGCCACAGCTTCTCTGGGCAACCTGTGCCAGGGCCTCCTCACGTTCCCAGGGAAAAATTTCTCCCTAATATCTAATTTAATCCTACTCTCTGTCAATTTAAAAGCCATTAACTGTTGAGCTTTGATGTGCAGTTGGAAGACACTCCTACTTCTTTCTTTCCAGGGGATAGAGAAGTATCTTTTTTCCTGAGTAGGTGTGGAGAACACCTCAAAATGTTTAAAAGCTTGTTCCTCTTCCTTTTCCCAGCCTTCTCCAGCTGGTCAGTCCCTTTTGTCACATGAGAATTCTTCCTGCCTCATCTGCCCTGACTCTGGACCTCGAGTACCAGGGATGTGAATGGAAACTCCTGGTCAGAGCGGTTAATCACATCCTTATTTCACCTCCCATGTTCCCAAGGCCCATTAAAACATAATGGTTTTGTTTACTCAGCCTCCAGTCATTGCTGGGAATACCTCAGCAGGCCAAACAGGAAAGCTGGGCTTTGCAGCTCTGACTCCTCATCACGTGAAGTCTCTTTGGTGTGAGCCTGGGTGTGAGGCCAGAGTTGGGCAGCAGGTACCACTGGTGCTTCTGCTGCTGTTGCACAACTGGAAACTCCTGTACCCCAAAGCATGACTCAACTTCTTCTCATGCTCTTCCCTGAATGCTCTGGAGCGATGAGACATATCTTGTGTTTCACAGGAAGGTGTTATAAATGGGAGTGAGGTGTAGATGTTTGATTATTACATAACTGGGGGGGGGCTTTTAGCACCCAGAGCAGCACCCACAGTTGTCTATGCACTGTGATTTTATTCTGGTAGTGTGTTTTTTGCTTGTTTGAGAGATTTGGTATTGCACAGTAAGGGAAGATGTATAAAAGAAATACTGCTGGAAAAAAATCTTTATGGGCATAGATTCTAATTCTTCTGAATCAAAAAGATGTGGAGCTCTTGGTGCCATTAAAGACAAAATGAAGTGAGGAGAGTAAAGTGGTTTTCACCTTGTCTTGACACTTGCAGACCTTCTGGTCCACTGTGTGTTTCTGATCCGTTCTGTGTCCCTGTCCCCCTGACAGGATGCTGTTCCCCCTGCCCCTGAGGGTGGCCTGCAGTCTGCTGGGCTGGTTCTCCCTCTACAAGTGGTTCTGCCACCGCTACAGGCACCGGAATTCCGAGTGGAGCTGCAGGCTGGTCACCCTGACCCATGGCATCCTTGCCACCTGTCTCTCTGCTTACATTGGCTTTATTGATGGGCCCTGGCCTTTGAGCCACCCAGGTGAGTGATGGAAGCTGTGATCCCAAGTCCCTCCATGGGTCAGGGCAATGAGGGGCTCTCCCACCACCAGCCCGCTCGAGGAGTGGTGGCTGCAGTGGCATCTGAGCTGCTCTGTGATGGGAAGCACCAGAGAAATGGGGAGGCTGGCACTGCATTTTGCTTGTGTGCTGGCCCTCCCCAGCTGCAGTCTGGCAGGGCCTGTGGTCACGCTGCGTGGCCATTACGTGTGTGCAGCTGTGGGACTGACAACCGTGGCATTGTGACCTGGGGGGGGGACTTCCCTGGCCAGGCTGCGACCGGTACAAGCCAACACCCACTTCCTTATCTCAGATCCCGCTGGGTGCCTTAAAGCTCTTTGTGTCCCTTGTGCTCCAGGATCACCCAACACGACCCTTCAGGTGCACGGGCTGTGCCTTAGCTTGGGCTACTTCCTCTTCGACCTGTGCTGGTGCGTGTACTTCCAGACGGAGGGTGCCCTGATGCTGGCCCACCACCTGGTGAGCATCGTGGGCATCGCGGCCTCGCTGGCCCTGGGCGAGTCGGCCGCCGACGTCAACGCCGTGATCTTCGGCAGCGAGATCACCAACCCGCTGCTGCAGGCCCGCTGGTTCCTCAAGGAGACGGGCTCCTACCACACCCTGGCGGGCGACCTGGTGGATTTCTGCTTCGTGCTCCTGTTCACCGGCGTGCGCATCGGGATGGGCGCCTGGCTGATGTACTGCGAGCTGGCCTCGCCCCGGCCCCGCTGGTACATCAAGCTGGGGGGGGTCGTCATGTACGCCGTGTCCTGGGTGTTCATGCTCAGCATCTGCCGCTTCGCCAGGAGGAAGAGCATGAAGAAGTACCGGGCGTGGAGGAGCCGGAGGGGCGGCGAGCTGTGCCTGAAAACCAACGGGCACCTGAAGACCCACTGAGGGCGGTGCTGGGGAAGGACTTCCTCGAGTCCACGCTGCCTGAGGTCGGGAGAGGAGCCAGCACACGTTAGCAGTCCTGGAGACAGATTCATCCCTGGTGCAGCTCCACTGAAATCCGTGGAGCTGTGCCGTGGATTCGTTGGGGCAGCAGCGTTTGGCCTGGCGGGGGCTGGGTGAGCACACGCTGGGTGGCACGAGGGAAAGAAGGGCTAATTTTATATACTGACCATTAACTAGTCCAGCAGTGCAGGTGTAGATAGTGGTGTGAGTAGAAAACTCCTTCAGCACCGGTAGAACCTTGGAGAGGAGAGGAGGAGGTAACAGTAGGTCTTCATGTTCAGTGTCCTGTGCAGTGTAGGCAGCTAGGAGTGTTCATACTGGTAGGAAGAAGCATGTTCTAGTGTTGCATCAAATTCCTGGCTCTTCCACCAACTCCCTGTGTGACCTTGGGCAAGTCACATAACTCTAACTCTGTGCCTAATTCCCCATCTCTGTGACTTGGGGGTGATGGAGCTGATCCATCTGTGTTATGCACTTTCAGATTTTTCCTTGAGAGGTGCTACGTAAATGCAGAGTGATGGTTGTTACCTGCACTTCGTTCATTATCCCGGTGTTCCCTTTGGGAGAAACGGCTTTGGTGGTTGAGCTGGAGTGTGACTCTAGAAAAATCAATATTTTAGGTAGGTTGTTGTTTCCTACCCTTTCTAGTTCCTTTTAATAACTTATTTATTAACATATTGATAACTTATTTTTCTGTAGTGTCCAGAAGCTCTAATCAGCACTGGAGCCTTACAGGACTAGAGGTGCTCTGTGAATACACCCAAAGACACAGCCCCTGATGGGAAATGCTTTTATAACTTCTCCCTCTTCATCCCTGACTGTTAAAACTCCACCCATCCCCTACAAAACACTCCTTTTAGCTCCTTGAGTGACTCTCTGTTGTGAGAAGCCCCATCAGGACTTGCCAGTGAGGGGTTTTCTGGCTGATTTGTCTGCAGAACACCACAATTCCCTCTGCTGTGACCTGATCTTGGCTCTCCTTCATCTGAATTGATGCCTTGACCTCTGGGCTTTGAATTCACTTTGTCTCCCTCACTGGATCTGTGTCACTTTATAAAACGAGCATTTATAGGCTCAGGGAGACTTATTTTACAACTTGATAATTAAAGAAGCAGAGAGGCACAGAATGTGGCCTTTTTTAATCAAAAAAAAAAAAAAAAAAAGTGAGCCTGACTGGGAGAAAAAAATAATCATTACTTATCTGGTCCCATTTGCAGGGAAAAATTATCCCCAGTTGGCAGCTTCTGGTGTTTGTTCCACTGCATATTCTTCAGCTGTTCCTTTGTTGTTGCTGTCATTATTAGGATCATTTCATCTGAGCCTCAGCACCAGCTCTCCAGTGCAGCTCAGGGCCTGAGCCTCCCCTGCTGCAGCCAAAGACCTGGAGAGCCCAAAAAAAAAGCCCTTCAGGTGAGCAGAGCCAAGTGGGGAGCTGGTCCTGAAAAGGAACCTTGGCTCATCCAGCACTACTGAGCCTTGAAGGGGGACAAGAAGGAAGGGCTTGTTGGGGCTTGCTGGTTCTTTCCCAGCTCTCCTGAGCGTGTCAAGGAGCCTTTTTTTGGCCTCAGCTTACCCACTTTCTGCAGTGGGTACAGCATTACCTACCTCGTGGGGTGTTTCCATTTGGCACCGAGCCCCCTTTGATGAATGTTGGGTGGTTTGTGCTGCGTAAAAGCAAAATGCTGGTGCTTTGAGCCAAGCACTTCTCGCTGTGACCCATCAGCAGCACTTCTGTCAGCTGGACATGGCACTTCCCAGCATCTGCTTGCCTCCCAGGAGCCGAGTCCGAGGTGTTTTGTGAAGGTGCTTTGTGGGCAGGAGCCAAAGGGACTAAAGCACGTGCTGCTTCTGGTTCACATGGACCCCCCTCCGAGGCTGAAGGAAGGATGTCTGGTGGGTTTTCCCTGGCAAGGATTGTGGTAAATCTGGAGCCAGAAGAGTTTTCAGCAGCTGGCCTGACCAGGGAAAGGGGCTTTCAGCAGCAAGGCCTGAAGTGAGGTAGGTGAGAACAGCCTGCTTGTTTCTCAGTGCAGCTGTTGGACTTGCCCACCAAGAAGAGCTTCCTGAGCAGCCCTGGTATTTTGGGCTCTGAGGTTTGGTGTGCAGTTTGTTGGTGGTTACCTGGACATCCCACACCTGCCCAGGGGAACGAGGACGCCACTGACTGCAGGTACCTGTGAAACACCTTGTGTGGAGATGTTTGGAATTACAGTGGTCCCCCTTTCTTTGAGCTGGGGGGGAACTTGGTTGGAAGGAGAACATGGATCAGTGGCTTCAGAAGTTAAACAAAGGGCACCAGCAAACAAAAGGGCAGTTAGGAACAGCACAGACTCACACTCCCAGAAGTACAACTCCCAAGCTGTGGAGCACAGGGTGGGACCTGTCCTCAGGCTAGTCCATAGTGGCTAGAGCAAACTGTGAGAGGAAACTGCAGAGCTAGCGTGGAATAATAACTTGTGTTTGAATTACTGTGTAATAGCAACTAATGTTCCACCAGTGAATGGTGTAGATGCTTTGTATTATGTTTTATAAAATAAAGATTATTTAATTATACGAGGATATCTTTTTGGACGCTGTTCCTAAGTTGCACTGTGGATTTTGGATGTGAGTAAATGAGCAAAGGGATGGTCAGTGGGTGCTTTTTTTTTCACAACTACTTGTGCAGCTTTCAGCATTATGGCTTCTGGGGCATGTTAGCATTGTTCTCTGCAAGGTTGTCTGAGGAGCACTCAGTTAAACTTTTGGGATGAATTTCTTCATGGAAAGGGCTGCCCAGGGAGGTGGTGGGGTCCCCATCCCTGGAGGTGTTGAAGGAGCTCTGGGCTGTGATTGATTCAGGGGTGGACTCGATGATCTTGGAGGTCTTTTCCAACCTCAGTGATTCCGTGGTTCTGCGTGTGATTCAGTTATGCAGAGCAAAAAATGTTCCCTTTGTTTTCCATGCTAAGGGACAAGGTTCTCCTGTGTTTCCACAGCATGACCTCTCCTCATTCATAAATATTGTTGCCTAGGAATTGCTTCACTGGGAAGCCTGCTAGGAAGAGGGTGTGTTTTAGCACTATTTAATGTTTAACTTAATTTAACATTGCCTTGTGTGGGGGTACCTGCAGCTGCAGAGATGAGCCTGTGTCAGCACTGTGCAGAGGTGCAGCTTTAATCAGGGCTCTGAGTGGTGCTGGTTTGTCTCTGCTGTGGTGTTTTTGCTCCTGTACTGAGGATCTGCCTCTGTTCAGAGGCAGAGAGGCACTGCAGGCAGTGCAGCTGCTGGGAGCTGGGTATATCATGTTGTGTTCATGCCCCAGAGCTCCCTGGGCAGGGCTGTCCTGATGTGGTGAAGGAAATGGGAGCTGCCAGGAGGATGTGCAGGGCTCAGGGGCTTCTTTTGCCCTTGGTGCAGCAGCTGAGCCCTGGGAAAGCCACCAACACCCACAACAGCTTCGTCAAGTCACTTGGAAAGTTGTGCGCTTCTTTTAAAAGATCTGCTTCAGGGGCTGCTCCTAAAATTAGAGGGGAGGAAAACACTTCTTTCTCAGTGATGCTGAAGAGACCTGGGCACCACCAAGCATTTCTGTGAGCCAGGCACTGGATAAATCCAGAAGGGAAGGAGGGTCCTGTCCTGTACCAGCAGCTCTGCACCTCTGTGTAACCGAGGAAAGGCCTGTAGTGTGCTGGTAAAGAACAGCCACTCTGCTTGCTTGTGGCCACAGCGTTTTGCCAGGGATCCAGTGTGCCAAAAGTCTGCTTTCTATAAATAGTTAAGCCAATTTAGCTGTTTGCATGTAACCCTTGCATCGGGCTCGAAATCCTCCGGCGCTGGGGAAGCAGCTGCTGAGCCCTCTGGAGCTGCTGAGCCCTCTGGAGCTACTGGTTTGTTTACAACACACAGGCAGCCCTGGGAGTGGGAGGAAAAGGGGTCTCAGGGACCACAAGAATTTATGCTGGGAGTTTGTTTAACCCCTGGGGTAGCCCAGGAGCAGAGAGGAAAGCACAGCAGCATTCTGAAGCTTCGCTTTAGAGCTGCAAGCGTCCTCCAGGTTTGATGTCTTCAGGAAGGACGTGCCAGAACGTAGCCTTAAGTCAGTGGACAGATGTGCTTTGACTGTAGACTGAAATCTGCCCCCCTACACCCAATTAATTTAATTTTTTTATTGTCCTGTTATTTCTTTAAAGCTTTTCCTGCTGCTTACCTACTGGCCCTGCAGTAGAGCTTTATAAAATTAACCTCTTCTTTCAGTCCCCTGCCCTCTTTTTGTAGCTGAACTCCTTATTTGTGTTTGAAGAAATTGCAATTTTTTGATATTCATGGCTTTATTCCCTTGCAGCAATAGTCCAAGTACTGATGTAAAAGCATTCTAAGTCTTTGAAATCTGCTATTACACTGATAACAGTGCTGTCAGCAGGTCTTTCTTGGACAAAAAAGATGAAGGAATGGTTTAAGCTTCATGGTGATATTCTTGACATTTGCAGATTTTGTATAGTCTGGAAATAAAATAACATGGAGTCTTCTATGTCCAAAGAAATCAAATTTCAGTGAGGGAGAGAGAATCTTTCAGCTCTGGCTTTGTGTTCCTTAAGCAATTTCTGGGCAAGGAGCAACTCTTTTTCAGTTATACCAATGAACCAGCTCTCTCCAAGTCAGCTTCAGTAAGTGCTCTAATAAATCTGTCTAAGAGAAGGTGTTTGATTTACCCTGTTTCCCTCAGGTTCCAGGGGCAGCTTGGCAGCTGATAAGTTGGCAGCATAAGGGATCTTTAGAAAATTAATGAGGAAAACTGAATAGATCAAGGTATATGGAAAAGCTTTTGTGAAGTCAAGAGTGGTTTACAGGTAATTCATTTTGAATGAGAAGGAGAAAGTGTCAGGTTCTGCAGCTTCTTAAGTGCTACAAACCACAGGTTTTCAGCAATATTTGTGTTTTGCTGTTTGAATTGTGTCAGAAGGTTAAGATCTGTTCAGTGTAACAATCCTCGAATGTGATGAGAAATTACATCCTCCATCTCTTTAGATTTTACCCCGTTAACAAACACCTCTTTGTTTTTAATCCCCCCTCCAGTCAGAGGGTGTTGATTCCAGCAGAGAGTGAGATGGAACCTCCTGACAGAACGTGCAGCAGCTTCATCAGTCCTCACAGAGGTGGCTGCTTTCTTTATGCTGATATGGAAAGAAAGCTTAGTGCTATAAAAATGCTTCCTGCAACGTGGATTAGCCAGGTTTAGGAACTGTAGTAAGCTGTCCCAGTGGAAGCTCTGATAGATTAGTCTATCTGTGTCTCCAGAGAGGCAGCAAAGCACTGCATTTGTGTCCCAAGTGGCCTAAAAGGGACCAGCCCTGGGTGGCATTTCCAGCAGCTCCAGGGAACTGGGTGCAGGACAAGCTGCCTGTGTGTAGGTGGTAAATGGGGTGCTTGTTTTGAGGTGTGAAAAGGCTGTGAAGGTGCACAGGAGTGTGGAGCCCAGCACGGATTGCTGGGTGTTTTGTCAGGTTAAGAGTTACATCCAGATATGGAAGTGGCCGCTGGATCCAGCAGCTGTTGGTGCTTGAGGTGAGTTTGGCTGGGTGGAATCACAGTCACTGAGGCAGGAAGGTTTGACCATGCCAAGCTTGAGAGCAGAGCCAGGCTTATCCCCAATCCTGACCCGAGATCAAGGTCCTCTCTGTTCTTCAGGAGTTGTGAGTTCATATGCACAGCTGGGAAATGAACTGTCTTCTCTGTAAGCCTTGGGGATAATTTCCCTCCTCTTGTGCAAGGTGGAAAGGTTGGCTGCTGCCTTCCAAAAGCAGCAGAACAGGAGCTGGCCCAGCAATTTATGGTGAGTTTAAATAACAGTCCAAAATACTGGTGCATTCTATCAGTGGCTTTAAATTGATGACTTGTAAGCAGCAAAAGAGACTTTATCTCCTTGATTTTTATGATGGGGCTCAGCAAAGCTCAGCTGATCATCATGTCTGACTTAGCATATAATTTTACAAAGCTTTCTGTTATTTTCTTTATTTGTTATATTCTTTTGTTTACTGTTCTGTACTTTACTCCTTTACTATTTACTTTCTCTACTTTCTACCCTATTCTTTACTTGAGGTCTGCAGGAGCCCCGTTGCACACACAGGTAAGTTGCTCTCATGTCTGGTTATCCCACCTGAAACGCGAAGGGAGATTTTCCTGAAGGAAAAAGGGTCACATGCAGTTAAAATTCACAGTTAAAATTTGAATTATCGCCTTTTGCTGGTTTCTGTGGCTTTCTGTGCTGAACCCACAGCGGTGCAAACCCCCCAGGGAGCATCACAGGTATTACAGGGCTTGGAAATGCTCCGTTCCGAAGGGGAACGAGGGTGTGATTGGGAGCTCACCCTTTACCTGCTGGGAAGTTCAGGTTGGAGGAGCCATTCGAGGCTTTCCCAGCAGATGGCAACAGCTCCTCGGCGCGAGGCTGGAAAAGTGGGATTAGGCAAAAGGATCCTCAGTAAACACTGTGTCTATAAACCTGCCTTTGCAGGAGCCCCTAAAAGGCACCTCCGAGGATCTGTCCTCTGCTTTAGGGCAAAATAAATTATGCTCCATAGGAGCCATCCGTTTTTGCTCCAGGGTTCTCCTCACTTGATCCCCTTAGCTCCGCTTTGGACTGAAAAATGGACTTTTGGGGACATTGGTGCTGTGCCCTGGAGACTGAGGAGGTGAATCAAAGAAACACAGAATGGTTTGGGTTGGAAGGGACCTTAAAGATCATCTTGTTCCAACCCCCATGCCACGGGATGGTGCTCTATGGTAAATTCAGCACAAGTGACAACTTCAGAGCTACCAAAAAAAAAGTATCTGTTGTAGTTGGTACAGTGTAATTGGTTATTGATTTCCCCACCCCATATTTTATGCTGTAAAAATGCCCAGGCAGAATTATCATAAATAGGCATCCATCTTAACCTAAGTATGCAGTCAGCTCCCACCATAAAAAAAATAGCATTTGCAGAAAAGAGAAGCAGTTATGGTTTCAGTATCTATGTCTTAGGATTTCCTCCAGCTAACTGTTGTTCTCATTATGTTGTCATGCACAATAAAAGATAATTAAAGGAATAAAGGAGCATCGAGGCCCAACACGCTGGGCCTGCCATGAATCAGAAGGTCTCCTGGGAGCCTTCCCTTCTCCAGGCACAGAACTTGATGTTCCCAAAGTTAAAAGCAGGGAGGGATTTGTTGCAGGGAAGATGCAATAGGGGGATATATAATAAATAAATACAGATATATGGAGGTATTCAGTCACTCCATCACCACTGTGGTGCACAGCTGCAGAATCAGAGGCAGACGTGGCTGCTTGTCTAGCACTCCCACACTTTTTTCTTTTTTTTTTTCCCCCCAAGCCTGCATTTTCCTCAAAAGGAAACCAAAAAAGGAAGTATAAATGTCCTGCGTGTATATATGTCAAGTATCATGTAGAAAATGATTTCATCCCACGCTTCCCCTCTTTGCTCTGAACTTCATCAAAACAACAAATTCTTCAGACTCCCAGACAGTCTGCTGGCTTCCTGATCCACGCTCGCTTCGCTCCGAAGCAGGAAAAGGCTCCGTGTTCCAGAGCAGCAGCAGCAGCCTGGATTTAGCTTCAGGCAAGGTATGGTCCTGTGTGCTTAGGGAGGGATCTGCTCCTGAGTTTCCAAAGCCTGTTTTCCAGGCTCTTTCCAAGTCCAGTGTCCTGGCTTTGAAGTATATGACGGTAAGATTAATTAAAGGGAAGGAGGATGGTGTTCCTGGATGATTGGGATTAGCTAATAAGGTTATTTTAGTCTGCTGGCATTTGGTAGGAAAGACTGATGTTCCACCAGTTCCTCTGTGCAGGGAGGGCAGGAATTACTGCCCACCCTCCCTGGTAGAGAAACCATCCTGATTTCCACTGGACTTCTGTGGTGCTCGTGAGCTTTAATTCCTGGAGGAGAAGCGTGGAAGGTTCCTGAAGTTAGAGCATGTAGATGTTATTTCTGGGTGCTTGAGAACAAGTTGCTTGCAGTGACAGGACGAGGAGAAGTGGCTTCACACTGACAGAGTAGGTTTAGACTGGACATTAGGAAAAATATCTTTACTGGGAGGCCCTGGCACAGGTTGCCCAGAGAAGCTGTGGCTGCCCCATCCCTGGAAGTGTCCAAGGCCAGGTTGGATGGGGCTTGGAGCAACCTGGGCTGGTGGAAGGTGTCCCTGCCCATGGCAGGGGTTGGAATGAGAAGATATTTAAGGTCCCTTCCAAGCCAAACCATTGGGATTCTGTGTAAGCTGAGACAGGCATTTCTCTCTAAACCAGTGTTGTGCATGGCCTAAACAGCAGGGAGAGACAGCCGTGCACCAGCAAGGATGTGTTTGTGCTGAGCAGAGGGAAATCCACACCTGCTGAAATTTCAATGTCCAAATAAGCCTTTTTGCTTATTTTTTTCATATTGTGTTTGTTTGTTTGTTTACATGAAGAGGAGCAGGAACTTGGTTCAGTGTTTCTGGAAGGCTGAGGTATGTGCAGGCAGGGACCAGTTCTTAGATTTATGTTGACCTTCACCTGTGAGAAAAATTCCTAATGAAATGTGTGTGGAAATGCAGGGAACCATGCGGAGCCATGAAAGGTTTTGGAGCAAACAGCACAGGCGTTGGTGACTCTTTGAGGCAGAGCTTCACTATTTTAATTCGCTGTTTATTTTCTTTCTGCTGTTAAGTCTCCTTGGTGTCATATTTTCCATCCCGCAGCCCGTGGAGATGGAGGCGCGGGCACTCCCTGCCCTCCGAGCTTGTGACGAGGCAAAAACCGGGGAGAGGGAGGAGGGAAATGGAGAGGGAAACTTCTCCGGCTGGGATAAGGGATGAGGGAGCAGGGACTGTGACTTGGGTGGAGACAGGAGGAGAAGAAAACAACCCGCTGGCCTGGGAAAGACTTCCCGAAGGGGAAGGGGAAAACGCTAAGGACCAGGAGAAGGGCAGAGAGGGAGGAGGAAGAAAAGGAGGAAGAGGAGAAGGTGATGGAGGAGGGGGGGAGAGAAGGAAAATAAGGGGAAGAGAAGGAAAAGGAGAAAACGGAGGAAGAGGAGGAGGAGTAGGCGAAGGAGGGAAAGGAGAAAGAGGAAGAGGGGGAGAAGAAAAAGTGGGTGAAGAGAAGGAAAAGGAGGGGGAAGAGAAGGAGAAGGGGGAGCAGGAGGAGAAGAAGAAGGAGGAGAGGAGGAGGAGGAGAGAAAGAGGGAGAAGGAGGAGGGGGGGAAAGGGGGAGGAGGAAGAGAAGGAGGAGGAGAGGGAAAAGAAGAAAAAGGAGGAGGAGGAGAAGAAAAAGGAGGAGGGGGAAGAGGAAGAGGAGGAGAAGCAGGAGGAGGAAGAGGAGGGCTGCCAGCGGAGGGATCCGGTGCCGGGGCGGAGCGGCCGGAGGTACGAACCCCCGGAGGCACCGGGGAGGGGCGAGCTGAGCCCAACCCAGCCCAGCCCAGGCTCCGAGCCCAGCCCAGCTCAGTCCAGCCCAGCCCGGCCCGGCTCGGCGCAGGCTCTGCCGGGACGCGCCGCTCCCGCCTCGCAGCAGCCGCAGCAGCGCAGCGGGGCCATCCCCGGGCCGGCAGGGGAGAAGGGGCCGCGGCGAGGCTTGGCCGTGTGCGGGAGGCGGAGCGGCGGGCGATGGAGCCCCGGGCCTGAGGGGCCGGCCCGGCCGCCCCCTTGGCGGGCGAGCCCCGGGCGGGGGTCGGGGCGGGCGGGCAGCGGGACATGGGCCCGGCCGCGGGCGGGGAGCGCCGCCCGCCCCCCCTGCGCTGAGCGCTCCTGCCCCGGCTCGGCCGCTGCTTTTTCCTCCCCCCTCGGCGGAGAACACCAAGATTTTTTTTTTTTTTTCCCTTTTCTTATTTTTTCTTTGTATTTTTTCCCCCCCTGGATATTCTGCGCGACTGCAAAGAAGAGTTTTGTGGATTTTTTTGTTTGTCTGTTTGTTTGTTTGGGTTTTTGTTTGTTTGTTTGTTTTGTTTTCCTCCTCTCCTGCCCTTGAACCGGGTTTGCCCCTCCTGTGCGTGCCTCTTTCTCCCGGAGCTAAGGCTGGATCCTGGAACCTCAGCGAGGGGCGAAGCCTCGTTCGTACTCCCGCAGTAAATGAGTAAAATGTAAATTGGATAATACGACCTCTTGCCAAAGGCTCCAATGAGTGGCACACAGTCCACAATCACGGACAGGTCAGTATAAAATGAAATTTCTTTGGCTTTCGTCTTTTCTGAAGTCCAGGCTATTTGCAGAGCTCCCGCTTTCTGAGCTCATTGATAAAAAGAATGAGAAAAGCAGGGTTAAATCTGAGTTTCTGGGAGCCTGTCTGTACCCACGGTTGTCTGACTGTCAAAGCGACTGGGTTGGCTTTGAAACCGGAGTATTTCAAGTCCAGCAGCTTTCAAGCCTGCCAGGCTGACTTTGTAGGAACCACGGGTTGTCACGCAGCTCCCAGGATGGGCTGGTGGCTGGGAGGAACACCAGAGTAATTCCTGCAAGGAGTTAAAGCAGGAGAGGCGACAGGAGTTGAGGATTCAGCTCGAGTGTGAACTCAGAAACCTTGTGCAGGATGCACTTGGGTCTCCTTGGGTCAAGCACTGCTGGGAGGTCACTTCAGGTGAGGCAGGAGGGATAGTTGTGGAGCAGGAATGTCTGCTGGTGTCTCCCTTGGTTTAAATTGTCCTGGCTTTAGATACCTGCTCGGGCCTCTGGGCTGCTCTGCAGGTGCTCCACGGGCCTTTTATTACAGCCTGGAGTTCTCCTGCTTGAGCTGGGATGTTTCAGAGCCAGGGAGGAAAACGTGGGGTTTGTTGTGACAAAAAAACTCAAGTAGGAAGCCTCTTCTTATGCTTTTGAGATGAATGAGTGGAATGAGTGCCTTCATTTGATGAGAGAAGAAGATACACCTTTTTTTTTTTTTTTTTTTTTTTTTTCCCCAACTTATAATGTCAGAAATGTTCATGTATTTTATTATATTCTTGCTGTGGATCTTTGGTGGTTAAGGCATGAATGTGTGTGACAAAGACCTTGCTTTGGCCTTTCATGACCCAGCAGAGAGTCCAGAGCTGGGACAGAGGAATGATGCTTTTGGCTGCCTGAGCTCACCCTATAGACTCAATTATGCTCAGGAAAGAGTGAGTGTAGTTCTCACACTTTCATGACTCCATGGATCAGCTCAGAATTGTGTAGAGTCTGTGTTTATGACTGTTCATAGAAGATTAAATCTTTGTAATTAATTGTGTAGCTGTCACAGAGCAGGTGACAGAAGAAAACTAAATTTTTCGTCTTTTGCTGTGCATCAGTGGTTGTTGAGTTGCAGGACGTTTTTTCTCTGTACCAGACAAGACAATGACACTCAAAAGGCATTTCAGTGGCTTTGTGAGGATTTTGTTACATTCTTAAGACCATATGTTTTATGGCAGTTTCATGATATCAAAAGGAACGACAGGATTTTCATGCCGAGAAGCAGCAGAGTGATGCATGGAAAAGAAAAGCACGAGAACAGGGAATTTAATTTACTTGTTAGTAAAACAAAATACTTTCCATTATTGAATTGGAACAGCCAAATTGAAAATGTAGCGGAGACCAAAAAAAAAAAAAAAGTCTCATTTCCTTTTGCTCTCAGTCATGTCAGGAGGATGTTTCTGTTTGATGCTCCATTAAGGGTCTGGTTTAAAAGGCTTTTAATGTCAGGTGAGGAGCTGTGTCTCCACAGCCCTGGCAGCCAGAGCTTTCTGGAAGTGTCCCAGGCCAGGTTGGATGGGGCTTGGAGCAACCTGGGCTGGTGGAAGGTGTCCCTGCCCATGGCAAGGAGTTGGAGAGAGATGGTCTTTAAGGTCCCTTCCAAACCCAGTCGTTCTGGGATTCTGTGATGATTGTATGATTTATTCCCTGCCTGCACCTTTCAGCAGAACCCCAGGCAGGGTGGTGGTGTTTTCTCATCTCTGCCCCTCCTCTTTGTCTGCACTGTGCAGGACCTGGAGGGGGTGTCTTTTGGTCACTGTTGTCCCACAGTGAAATGGTGAAATGCTTCCTTTCCCATTAGGCCCAAGAAGCCTCTGGGTTGCCTCTTCCAGTCCTAAGCTTGGAATGTAAAGCAGGTGCAATAGAAATAATCTCAATGCTTCCAGTGTCGTTAGATCTGCGTGGTGGAAATCAGATGACACGTTCAGTCCCCTCTGTATCTATCAGCGACCATTCTTTGTGGGATCCAGTTGGGAACTGCCTTAAAACAGGAAAACCCCAGCTGGCATCTGTGCCAGATGGCATTAGGAATATAATAGGGTGGCATGGGCCTGCATTTTTCTCCATATTAGCTGTACATATTTGCATGTTGCATATGTAGAGCTGCCCAAATCCGTGCTACAGACAGCAGATACTTCCTTTGGTATCCCCTCAGTTTAAGGTGGTAATTGTGCTGTGATTTGACAGCTGTCAGACATTTCCCTTGTGCAAGTTGGCACTTCGCTCATCCTTGACATGTTTTATGTCTTCTATGTTTTTGTTGATGATATCATGTATGGCATTAAAGTATATAAATTAGGAGTGTATGAATGGCCATTTCTGGTGCTGTTCTGTAGCTAGTGTGATAAATGATGTTTTCCTTAAATCCCCTCCCTTTTTTTTAAATTTCCTTTTATTTTGCTCCCTTTCCCAGGAAAGTTAAATGGATTTTAGTGTCTGGCACTCTGCTGAAACACAGGCCAGTTCATATCTGCTGATAATTCCCTCTGTGGACCAAACCTTAACCCAGTTAATTTGGGTGATGGTTATGCTCCATCCCTGAGCTGGATTCTGTCATCCAGCTGCCTCCAAAGCAACAGGATTTTCTTCAAGTGTTCTTTTCTTAAAATGTCTTAGGCCTGGAGGGAAGTGAGTGCCTGGGGGAATGGGGGAATACCAGGCATTAAACAAAAAGGCAGAACAGATGTTAAAACTCCTGAGAGTGTAATGGCTGGTCAGAGTTACTGAAGAAGCTTCTGACACACACTGTGCCCCATCAGCTCCTCAGCATTTGGAGAAACACCTCAAGGGAGCGGGTAAAGTAAAGATTAGCTCGTAATAGAGTAGAAACACATCTGCAGAACCGTGTCCAGGATGTGCCTCGCATGGCTTCTGATGGTTTGAGAGCGTCAGAACTTTAAACAGTGACCTAAACTTCCCCTTCTTTGTCTCAGGATGTTCTTTTACTATGTCAGCTGCTTCTTTTTTCATAAAAAAATGCCCGGTGGACCATATCAAACCCATCTCCAGCCTTATTGCTCTTCTCCTTTATGTTTGTAAACATATACACCCTCTCCGCTTAATCCTCTCTTAGCTATGCCGTGTTTATTTAGAGGCCTCCTGAGGTGGCATTTATCTTGCTTAGCCTAGTAAGCCTTTGAGGTAGAACATCTCTGAGCTGCTCACCAGGACTGACTCGATAGTGGAAGGAACCCAGCACATGGAGGGGACCATTTCTTATCCCAAGGCGGGGATCTGAAAGTGGGCAGGTGACTGACAAACTGCCTTCTGCTCTTCACTCCTGTCTGGATTGGAGTGAGACTTGCCACACCTTTTAGCCTGAAAAATGTGATTTTTTTTTTTTGCCTAGTTGCTGGTGCTGGGTTGGGTTTTTGTTGCTGGATGGTTTTGGGGAGCCGTCATCGGAGGATTTTGGAGTGTGGAGACTGGATCGCAAGACCTGTCTGAGGGTGCTCGATGGCCGGGCAGGGTTTGCTGGAGGAGTTTCCCTGTTCCCTCAGTGCTTCTGCAGCGAGTGTGCCCGCATTCCCTCCCTCTGGAGTTTTCCTGGACACGGCTCTGGGCGTTGCTGCTGTGCCGTTTGTGGCCGGGGACACATGGCCGGGCCAGATAAGGCCTTTATTCTTCCCAAGGCCACGCCGGGGCCGGGATGAAACCCGGCCATTTGCAGGCTCTGCTTGGCCACCGAGGGCTGCTCCGAGCTGGGCTGTATCCTGTTATGACACTAAAGAAACATTTGTATGCCATTAATTCTCTCTTTTTTTTTTTTTTTTTTTTTTTTTTTTGCTCTCGTAGCTCACTGTATTTTTCTTCCTGTAACCGTTCCAAACTCACTTCAGAGTTGAGCAATTGCACGGCTGCGGGACTGGCTTTATGTTTTCTTTTCTGTTTATTAAAGCCCAATAAAAGAAAAGGAGGCTCTTGCTTTCGCAGGACCTCGCCGAGGAACTCGGTGACTCTTCCTTTGCACTTGCTTGCAAATGAGTTTTATTTATAACCGTGCTGTAGTTTCTGTTGCTATGATTGGAAAACAGCAGAGGTAGAATTTACACATAATTACCCTTGAGAAGTTTTAATTGGTGATTTGCTCCTGACTTGGTACTAAAATAGACCCTAATTGTTTCTTATCTGCTTAGATGCACTTTCCCTGTCTTTGGCTGTTTGGAAGTCCCTGTAGTAAATGGGAATTCTTTAACCGTGTGGTGGGGAAAAAAAAAGTTTTCTTTTTTTCCAGCAGAGAGAGAACTTCACAGAAAGTCCTACCTTAGTGTTACTGAGTAGTTAGATGCTATTATCATGCATTTATTTAATTAATATTGAGTTTGTAAGACCCAATATTTATGGAAAATGGGCTGCAGCACGACATCTAAGGACTAAAAAGCATAACAATCTTTAAGGCAAATCATCTTGTGCTTTCCATCATTGTGCCTTCACTGAGTTTGGAAACGAGTAGTTGACATAGTCTGTGCATAAATCCGTTTTTTCTTTGGCTTTGGTCATGGCTGTCACAAGAGAGGGCTGTCTGGGATGTTTACTGCTGGCCAGGAAGCAAATGCTACCAGTTCATGCTGCATAGTTTATTAGGGTTTTTACTGGAGACAGGAGCTGAGGTGAGCTTGATTTTCTAGTTTTGAGTAGAGCTGTGGGCGTTGTGATTATTTGGGTGGAGGCAGGAATGATATTTCATCTCTTAGCCCAATTGTATAATTCTCCCCGTGCACATAGCTCCTGTTATGGCAGTTCTGAACGTTTCCAGTGGATGGGTTAGGAAGGGGACTGGGAAGAAAAGTGCATCCTGCCTTTCGAGCAGGAGTTGCTGAGGTCACTGGTGAGCTTTGTGGGTGTTCATTGGTGATCTCCGACTCCCATGACCTGTGTGGGACGAGAGTTTCGTGGTCCTTGAGGGTGGCAGCAGCGACCACAGTCCTGCAGGAAATCAAAGAGAGGTCTGTTCACCCTCACAACTGTCCTGCATCATGTTGTAGAAGTAGTGATTTAGGCATCAAAGATTATTTAGCAGTTCATCCTAAGGTAGTACAGAGCATTCATGATTTTGGGGAAGGTGGTACTGACACCTGTGCCAGTTATTGTATGCATTTCATGACAGTACAGCAGGATTATTTGATTGTTTCCTCCTAGGGAATATATGTCTTTAAGCATTTGTGTGAATTTGAGTACCTTCAGTGCCTCCTGTTTCCCTGCTTTCCCAGGAAGCTTTGGAGTATAACCAGCAGGATTTTTACCATTAACTGTTGTTTTCCCACAGTGTTTTGGGGAGCATCCTTTGCCTCTCATGGTTATAACCATCAGTCCCCCCCAACCAGCCCAGGGCTGTAGCTCATAGTTATGCAGAGTGTCTCAGAGAGGAGCAGTGTTTGCTTTGGTCTGGAGACTGAATTCTCCACTTAACCTCCAGCTGGTCCTTCTGGGTCACCAGGGAGGTATGTTGGCTGTGCTGCTTCAAAGATAAGCCCAGGCTCTTGCTTCAAGGCTTTACCCTCCAGGTTTCTCATTGAATACCTCTCCTTTCCCTCTGAAAACTAGCAGTAGGAGACTTACTAATGAATCCCATTTGCATTATCCTCGAGTTTGGGTGGTCAGAGTTGCTAATAAAAGTGCTTCTTGTAGCATTCCTGAGGCTCTGCAAATATTCCCCTTCCTAAGCACTCTCCCTTCTTTCACTCTAGGCCTGATATTTTATCTGCTTTGAGATAACTAGGTTTTCCTGTGTTAGAGATGTCAATACCACTGAGAGAAAATAGGCTTAAATGCATATTTTCAGGTAGGTGATGCTCTGCTCTGTGGCCCTGCTCTGCATAATTATTAGGTTTTAAAGAATAAAAGTGTTAGTTCATGTCTCAGCTTGATTAAACTGAGGGTCAGGAGCCTGGATGTAGATAATGTTTCATCATCAGAAGAGAAGGCTTAAAATAAGGACAGGAGAAGCAGCAGCAAACTGGTAAAATCAAGAGGGATGTAAAAATGTGCAGTATACATGAAGAATGTACAAGGGATAAAATGCAAGGCAGGATACATAAAAAAAAAATAATAGCAACAGCACACACAGAGGAAAAGACAGGAAGAAACAAGGTTTGCTCATTTTTCTTCCCCGAAAGAAAACACGTAAAAACAAATATATTACAAATGACAGGAAAAAGCAGCGTCCTTATGTTTCAAATGTAAGCATTAAGTATAAATAGCAAAAGCCAAACAAACAACCGTTCAGACGGCGACATTCACTAAACGGGGGGGGGTTGGTGCTTTGTTATCACTCTGCAGCCTTTCCTTGAGGGGTTTGAGGGTTGTGTCTCTGACTCCTGAGGCCCCTGGGCAGGAACCCTTCCTTGCAGGGTCGCACCGTTCAGCCCAGGGTGATGGTGAAGAAGAAGCCTCGCTGTTTACATCGGTGTGCAAACGCTTCAGTGCCATGGGGTGGCTATTTTAAGCCTTGTTTTGACAGCACTGGAAAGGTCTGGGCTGTGATGGTCGGTGGGGAAGGTACTCTTGGAGTTGCTCTGGTGCTGGGAAGGAAACGAGCGTGTCCTTCCCGAGGATCACCCATCGCAGCACAGGTTTCTGTGCTTGAAATAATCTCGTGGCAGTCTGGGCTCAGTTCATCCAAAAAAACTCAGCCTTTTATGGTCAGGGAACAGGGTTTGGTTAAAAGATGGACTGGACTGTGAGAATTAAGCAGAAGGGCCTCTTTTGGTGGTAAAAATTTGCAGTGTTGGTGCTTGAAATCCCAAGAGGGAACCTCCAGGTTCTGGGAGCTCTTGGTTGCTCTCGGTTGACACAAGAACTGTATATGCAAGGGCAGGACTCAAACTGATTTTACATCTGCTCCTGAGCTCCTGAAATATCACAGAATCACTGAATATTCTGTGTTGGAGGGGACCCACAAGGATTATCAAGTCCAGCTCTTTAAGTCAGTGGCCTGTATGGGGATCAAACCTGTGACCATGGCATTGGAAATCCTCAGGGATATTGGTGGAAATCTTTAATTTTCTTTCCCAGGTACTGTTCCTTGTTGAATCTGTGAGTAGCAGCACAACTGCTCTTGTTTGTGTGAGAAGCTGGTTTTGCATTTATTTGCAGACTGTGAATCCTGGTTTGTGGCATCATGGGCAGCTCTTTTACCAAGGGCTGGGGTGACTTCCCAAGTGGAATTAGGAAGAGTTAGATACTCTTTCATGGAGTCCTGAGTGAGCTGCAGACTGGAAGGGGGTTGCAAAGCTTAGGTTGGACCCGAATTGACCTGAGCAAGCACTTCCCAGTGTGGAGGAAAAGACCCATGTGTTTAATAAAGCCCTAGACTGATGTGAGACAGGTACAGGATTCGGAGTCCACCACTCCCATAAACATACAAGCTCCAACCTGCAGGCTCAACCCAAAGCATCTGATGGCTGCTTGAAAGTCTTTTTTCCCCCTGTTATGATAGTGGCTGTTAGTGCAGCTTGCTGGCAGCACATCAGACGAGGCGTCTCCTCTCAGTACTCTGTGGCACCTCTGCCTTTCTGGTGTGCCCAGATGCAAAAGAGGACTCTGATGAGCAGGGACTGAGATCAAAGCTCCCAGAAAAGGGGTGGAAAACGGGGGGAAAAAGAGGAGGATTAAAGGAGGGAAGCTATAACGAGCGAGACAAAGGAAATAGGAAAAAGCTGCAGTGTAAGACAGGAGAAATCAATAGGAAGTGAGTGAGAGGGGGAGAAATGGCAGAGCTGGTGGCAACTCCCAGATAGGACAGAGGCTTCCTGTCTGCCCCTGTGTTCTGAGGGCATGGCAGCCCTGAAGGGCCAGGACCTGCTGGGGTAAGGCAAAAACCCCTGACGAGCCAGGGCTGCAGCTAAATTCGCTGTGCAGGACTGAAGAGCCGTGTTTGCTGTCTGGGAGAGCCTCTCTAATTCTTGAGGAGGCTGCCTGGAGTGACAGCAGGTCCCAGGGGACACTGTTTGAGCCATGATGGTAATAATTCCCGCTCTTTTGTTAATTGCCTTTCCGAGTTAGTGTTTGCAAGTGAGAAAATAACGTGGTTTTCTGATCTGTGTCCGCGGGATGTTTTTTTTTTTTCCCTGCCTTCTGAAAAATTACGATTCTGTGATGTCCCGAGTTAGGCACTGACCTCGGCCAAAAGTGAGCTGCTGTTCTCAGGCTATATCTGATTTTAAAAGAGGGATTTTCCCCGCTGCCACCCTGATTTACTGCCACCTGCCCTGACCGAGGAAGCCGTGACAAACATCCAGGGGGAAGCTGCAACAGGGGGGAGATGAATTTACAGAACGCGAACCCCCTAAGTGTGAGGATGGGTGGAATCCTCGCGTGCCGAGGACGAAAATCCCTCCCTTGGAGATCTCCTGGTGATGAAGTGCAGCTCTCCAGGCTGGCAGTTCGTTGGTGCTGCCTTGTCGAGAGGCACAAAATGATGGGTTGTGGTTTTGCCCCGTGCAGTCCCTGCGGTTTCGGCAGCGGAAGTGGTTCGTGTGGGCACAGATCTGATCTGAGCAAACCCAGCCAGCTCAATCGTTTCTGGCCGGTGGAGGTGCTGTGGGGATCCTGCAGAGAGAGCCCTTCCCAATTGTTGTGGGATTTTTCTTTGTTGCAGGGATGGGTCAAAAGCTGTGTAGGTGCCTCAGTGAGCACCTGTGCAGGCGGCTTCCCCTGCCTGTGGAGTTCTAACAGAGCCTTCAGCAGGAAAAGTGAATATCTTCTTATTATTTGAAAGTGGATGCATGATCTAAAAGTGTTTTCCATAGGTTCATTTGCTTCAGTGGTGGGTGATTTGGTGTAAAAGTTTGATAGTGGTTCGTAAGAGGGTGTTACGAATCACAGCAGCCCTCTGAAGTCAGCAAAGGTCTTCAGGAACTTGGAGGTTTATTTACACTGCCAAAATAAGTTGGGTTTCTCTGTTTTTCTCAGGGCACCTGGCCCTGAAAGGCCCGTGTTTTACACTCGGGTATCTCGGGTCTCTGAAGTGATGTAAAATATTCACCTCGCTCACCTCATGGAAATTGTTCTGGGAAGAAAACGCTTAGGGGAAAAAGGAAAAAAAACACCAAAAAGGGCAAGCACAGGTTTCTTCCAGCGTGGAAGGCTGGAGGAATGCTGGTGATGGCTGTAAATGCTGGAGTGGTGTTTACCTTGGATGTTAACCAGTGCAGCTTCAGCTGCACGGATTGCACAGCCAACCTTGACCTCCTCCCCCTCTTCCTTTCAGCAGACTCAGGAGCAGGGTTTGCACTCACCAGTGAGACATTAACCATGTTCTTTTGGTGTCTGCACCTGCTCACCCGTGCCTTGGACTCCCCTCTGCAGCTGAGGCATCTGGCCCTGGTTTAGGGCAGGCAAACACTCCTTTCCTGGCAGTGGGGACGTGCTTGCCCAGCTGAAAGGTCAGTGGTGCTCCTGGCAGGTGGGTGCAGGCAGTGGGGACAGTCCTTGTGCTGCTTACAGCTTGTTTGGACACTTGGCACCACTTTGGAGGAGGGTTCTTCCCTGAGTCAAACAGAAGCAGATAATTAAACTGAGCTGGGAGAGGAAACAGCTTTGCAACTTTTTTTTTTTTTTTTTTTTTGGGCAGCCTGCAAAAATCTAAATCACTGGAATTCAGCCAGGTGGAGGCAATCTGTCCCTCCCTCCTCCCCCCTTATTTTTTCCCTTCTTTTTTTTTTTTTTAATTAATATATATTTTTTTAACCATCCTGGCTCTGCAGCTCCTGGGAGGCAGCTTTGCTGAGCCTCCTTATTGCTGCAGTAACAGGAACATCACAGCAACTGAGAATTATGCTCCATCTGTTGCTTTTCGTATATGTAGAAAATGGCTCCTTCACATCCATAAACTGATTCTTGGAATATTGATGGGGTTTGATCAGCAAGGGTCTTCAGAAGCTTGGAAGTTTACACCACCAAAATAAATTGATTTCTCTGTTTTTGTTGGGACAGCTAGCTGTGCTCTGGCCCCGGCAATCCAGGCACAATCCCCAGGAAGTGGGAATATATTTCCTCAAAATAAGTGTTGACGTAGAGTATATAGGGATTTAGGGTTTTCATTTCTTTTATTTTTTTTTTCTTATTTTTAACGAAATGCCTTTCAGATCAAAAAGTTTAGCCCCAAAAGAGCATTTCAACAGCTAAGGTAAAAAAAAAAAACTAATAAAATAACCAAGAACATGGAAATAGTGAAGTGTGTGTGTGGGGGGGTTGTTGGTTTGCTTTTTGATAAATCAAAAGGATAGTTTGTAATTGGTTGCAAGGACAGGCACAGAGGGACTCTGGACACTTCAGACAAGGACTGTGCTGTTCCAGGGCCCTGTTTGTTTAAATCCCCACGTGGAAATCTTTTCATCTCCCCCTCCCGGCTGAGTTTGGGGCAGTAAATTCGAAATACAGTCCACGAGCTGCACGGCAAGGGGAAGCCCTGCTCGAATATCTGGGACCCGCAGGTGGAACGCTGCCTTCCTGGGGGATTTTCGGGACTCCTTGCAGTTGTCCTGGAGGGGGTGCGTGCTCTGACTCCATCCCAGGATAACCTGCAGGAAGAAATGCCCAGTGGCAAATGAATTCTGTCCTGTAGGACTGAAAGCAGCCTGCGCTCTTCCCCCTCTCCCTCTCTTCCATCACGTGGATCTGTTTGCTTTAGATTAAAAGCACTTCTGGTGGTTTCCGTGCTGCAGAAAATACCTTGGGAGAAATTGTCTTCGTGAATTTAAAAACCCTGCATTTTTCACTGCTTTAATGCGCTCAGAACTGATGTTTTGCTGCTTAATTTTTATATGTATTAGTTTAGTATATAATTTAATATCTATTATTTTTGTATATATATATAAAATATATTTATATATAAATATTTGTAGTGTAGTGCTTGATATAATTTATTTTTAAAGGTATTACATGATTTATATACAATTTATATTTATTTGCATGTTGCTATAAATTATATAAAAATCATAAGTATAATTTATATATAATTGATATCTTTATATAGTATATATAACTTGTATTTGAAATATAATTTATAGCTTACATAATAAACATATAATTATATATTTTATATATATAAAGATATATTTGTGTAGTCATATTTTCTCCCTATCAGTGTTTTTATTTTCAAGTTTCTCGCTCTATGTGGTGACATGAATCATCTCAGCTCCTTAAGCTCAGCTGTTGGTCATGGTGATAACACAACGTTTTATGAATCCGGGGGGTGTTTGAGTGTGGACAACTGCTGATGGGTGATGAGCATGTTCAGTTCCTCCAGCACAGGGAAAACTGGGGAGGGAGAGCTGTTTTTTGGCCCTCCCTCCCCAGCGTGGAGCTTGGCAATGCTGCAGTGGGGGAGTTGTGTTTTGCTGCAGCGTGGATGACTCAGTTGTAGCGGATAAGAGCCAGCATATTATTTTTTATATATATATGTATATAAAGCTTCTGCAGGTAAGCTGCATGCTAAATGAAAATGTAAACACTCCATATTTTACATTTAGTGATCTGGGAAGCAGCTGCAGTTATCCTGCTGAGGTTTGCCCGCTTTCAGCCCCGTTGCCCCGGCAGAGGCTGGAGCAGGAAGGGTTTGGTGAGGTGAGCAAACATGAAAAAAATCCCCACGAATCAGCTGCCAGGCCCCACCGAGGCACTGGGCAGCCTCCTGGAGGAAATGCAGCCTCCTAATCAGGCCTGTGTGAGCGTTCCTGCCCCGGGATTTCAAAGTGGAGAGGCAGATGCAGCGCTGGAGTTGGAACAATGAAGCTTCCTGGCGATCCCTGCCCATCTCCTGACCCCGCGCTTGTACTTGGGGCGTGAGGGTTGGTGGGGAGGGGGAGATGGAGAGCCCTGGAAAAGAAGTGTTGATTATGCACTGGCTGGAGGGCAGAGGGGAAATCATCAATAGGGCAGGCTGCAAAATGAAATTAATTCTGGGGGAGGTAAACTGGTCCTTGGCTCGTGGGCAATGAGTGTGAACTCTCGGTGTCGCTGCTGGTGTGTTCCTCGCTGCACTGAAGCAGGGGGAGAATTTAAGTGTGTTTTAGTGCACCAAAAGACATGGATTTCTGCATTTTCAGAGGCTGGGGCTGTGAGTTCAGGTAGCATTGTGTTTGGGGTTTTTCCCCTTTTTTTAGGCTTTGGCAGTGTGAGGCTGCAGGTCTGGGATAAAGGGATGATAAAGTGCTGACTTCCTTATGGGATCAACATCTTGTTGCTGTTTGTGTCCTCTAATTGTTTGTTTTCTTGTATTGTATATATTTGTTTTTATTGGTTTTTATATGTATATGTTTGTAAAGCTGGGGTGGGATGAAGTTTGTGGTGAACTGAGAAGGACCTGCAAGATCCTTCAGAAAGGATAAGTTCAAGCTCCCCCTGGTTCTGGATGTATGGTGGGCAGTTCACAGAGTTTTATAGGCCTGAAAGTATTTATTGCTGATAATTCCCAGCTCTGGAGTGAACCATAAGAAGCTATTGAGTGCTAAACCCATGGTACTGGTCTTGTGCTTTTATCTCTTTGAATTATGACACACTTTTAACAGCTATGTTCAGTTTGCTGTGAATTAAGTCGATTTTGTCTTAGAAAATGAGAATCACTGTTTTCATTTCTCTCTTTTCAAACTGTCAGCTATTGAATAATTACTCCTCTGTCTAGTTTATGCTGTTTTGGCATTGACTCAAGTTTGAATTTAGTGACTGGCATATATACTGTATTTTGGAGCTGTTTTGGGGGGGCTCTTTTTTTTTTTTCCCCTCAGCAGACTTACTGGAATCGGTTGAACTCAATTCAATGACAGAATAAGCAAAAATTTGTTTAGCTAGACTGTTCTGAAATGTTTAATGCCTTCTAAAATTGTTCATGGTAAAAGATCAAGGAAGGAAACTCTGTGACCTTTTAGATGCAGCTCCATAGAACCCCTTTTCCTATGCCAGAAGTCAGCCCAGACAATGAAACTGAAAGAAGGAGGGTCCTCTTTCATGAAAGATCTTTCACTTTTTGCTTTTCATGTACTTTTTGATGGCAGATTTAACAGACTTCACAGCTGCCTTTTAATCAGTTTACATATTTGGACCAGAACTTCCTGATTCTAGTTACTGTCTGTAAAAAATCGTCCGGTTGCACGATGAAAATGATAATTTTCTTTAATTTCCTTTGGTTAGCAGATTACCTCAGTATCATCTGCCAGTAACAAATGCACAGAGGTAACAGTTGTGCTGGAAGTTTTAATGAGTTGAGCGTTTTCTTGTTTTGAGGATGACTTTTAAAGCGTTTGGCCGGGGGTTAAGGCAGCCGTGCATTAACAGCAGACAGCTGTGCTTCAGCCTTGTAATGATTGACTCTAAAGTAGGTTGCCAGTCTAATCCTAACTTGTGCTGATCTGCGCTTTTTGGTCAGCTGGCTGGAGCCTGGAAGGTGGGTTTTGTTCAGAGCAGAGCAGAGGATTTGGGTGGTGAATCACTCGGTGCATAACAAATGGAGCTGTATCTCCAGCAGCCAAGTTGATTTTCCCACCCTGCTCACTTCACCATCTTCTCCCACTTCTAAATCATCCTCGTTCTTTCCCTTGCGAGTAGTGCTTCCCTGGAGCTTGTCCTGCCCTTCATTTAATCTTTTTTTCCCTTCTGTGCCTGTTTTTAAGTTGAATTTTGCCTGGCATCCTACAGGTGCTTGAGTTTCACAAAGACTGCTGTATGTCCACTAATGGACTTGCAAAGTTAGGGGTATTAGGGGGTTCTCATCTGGTATCTTGCATCCTAAAAAACATTTTCTTAACTCTTAGGTAGCAAAATGCTCTGAAAATTGAAAGGTTGCATGTGCACTGCCAGCACTCAGCTTAACTTGCCTTCCCAAATAAGTTGTATATTCCAAGTTATCTGTGACTTGGTTTCTGTACCAGGGTACCACACAGACTTGTAATCTGTTAAAAAAGGAATCATGGGACTGATTTGAGATAGGATGGCTGATCTGGGTAGTATTTCCACTTCAGCAATTGTTGATCTACTTTTACTGCAGAAATAATTTCCTGTTTCTGTACCTCAGTTTTCTCTTTTTCAAACTAAGTTCCAGTAATTGAGGGAGCTGAAGTGATGTAGGGTTTTCATATGTGAAGCAGTGGGTTTGTAATATTATTGCTTTACCTGATGTAAGCTGCCCTTAAGTTGTCTCCTCTGACCTGCAGATATTCCTAAGAGGAAGTTTCTGTATCTTAAACTTCCACTGCCTCTTATGTAACACAACATACTTGGGGTACTCCGATGAAATATTAACTCACTTGGTCATCAGGTTGTCTCCTGCTTTCCTTAAAACACTCCCAGAGTGGCCAAAGACAAGGTTTTTTTAGTCCTTTGGTGCTTGCAAGTTGATATTCAGATGAATTAAAATTTTTGAAAGAGCACACAGATCCTTTTCTTATAAAGAAAAGAAAATATGACATTCCCCATACGTGACTTAAGAGCAGTTCAGTGCCTCTCACATCTTTCTGACTCCTCTGTAGGGATGTTCTGACATAATGGCCCATGATTTTTGGAGCTGAAAACGTTCAGATGTTTCTCAGATGTGTCTGAAAACTGCAGGTCATGGAGTGGACTCCGTGTTCCTGCAGTATCTTGCTGAAATACGTCAGATTTCTCACATATCTCGTTGTCTGTACTTTTATATTTACACATTCTCTCAAAAAAAAACCCCATAGCAGTCCTTTGCTAGTTCCTGTTTATTTAAGATGTGTGGGATGGATTTTGTTCCTTGATATAAAATAAAATAAATGAACATCCTGAGCTCATGAGGGAGAGACTGGGGGTCAGTGCTCATAACACTGGGGCTCAGTAAATTGTTTGGGCAGCCCTTCTGCCTGACCTCGATGGTTTTTGAGGGGCTGAGAAGGTGCATTGGCAAACTTTTTGTGTGTTGTGGTGGGTTATAATGTTAGGGACCCACTGGATATAATAGCATGTGTCCATCTACCCCATATCCCGATGGGATCTGTGCTGAATTCTTTATATAGAACAGATTTATTCACCTATTTAAACTTCCCAAATTTATTCACTTGTGCCTTTTTTTTTTTGAACTCCCCAAAAACTGTGAGCGAGGTTGGGCCTCTTCAGCTGAGCTGCAAATGCCATCTCAGATAGAATCCCACGATGGTTTGGGTTGGGAGGGACCTTAAAGCTCAGCTTTATCCACGGGCAGGGACACCTTCCACGAGCCCAGGTTGCTCCAAGCCCCTTCCAACCCGGCCTTGGACACTCCCAGGGATGTGGAAACGGGATCCTTAGGGTTTGGTGAGTTGAATGTTGAGGTTTTCCAGCAGAACTCCCCCCGGCATTGGCAGCAGTTGGATGCTGAGCTGCTTTTGCTGCTCTCTGGATTCTTCTCACAGGGGTGTGGACTCTGTTCCTTTGGGACCACTTTGCTTCCGCTCTGTGGAGCTCTGGGAAGCTGCTCTTTTCCCAGGCCTGGCTGCTTATTGGGGTAAAGGTCTGTGAATTCTGCATAAATATTTACCATATCCCAGCCTGCCCAGCAGAGAGCTGGGACTGAACACAGACTTATGGTGCTGGGGGGACTTGTCTGTGGGCAAGAAGTAAAGAATTCCTTAATTAATAGGGAATATTAGGGGACCAAAATTTGGTGTGACTTGCAAAGAACGATGGAGTACAGAGCTTTGAAAACCCTGGAAGGTGAAACCTGGAATAAACAGGCTTGTGATGTTTTAGAAACACTTATTTGACTTAATTGCCCTTTGTTTTATTCTAAATGGGCAAAGGCATCTGGTTAAGTGAGAACGTCACTACTTATTCTTATACCATCTTTTCTATGTTCTTAGGAGAGATTTATTTTTTAATTATGTGCTATCTCTTTTCCGTATTTCCTCTTTTTATCCTCCTTCCTACTGTAAGTCCAGAAATCCCTGTGGATTTAAACCCGTGGTACTCCATTCCAGTCCTGGCCATACCTTGGCTCTCTTTAATTTCTCATAAAAACCTGGTTGCATCAGATTTTCTTCCTTTTTATGGTCAAAGAGTCCCTCCCCCCCCCCCTTTCCAAATGTTTTTTTACGTATTTCCTGTGGCTGAGGGAAGGAAATCTGGGAAATCAGAGTAGGAAGCAAGATAGAAGCTTCCATTCCTGAATCTTTCTTGTTTTTACCCTGTTTCCTGGCAGCTGCGTTGGTTTGTACTTGAAAGGAACATATTGTGTTGCTTCCACCCCACCATAAAAAAAAAGCTGTAGATAAAATATAAATAAAAATTAGAGGGTTTAAGTTTATTTTTTGAGTTTATTATTTCCATAAGCAAAAAAAAAATAATAATTTGGAGATAACAGTTAAATAAATCTTTCATATGCTTAAATCCTTTTTTATACTAAGTGCTTTTCCTGATAGACTGCAATTTTATTTGGATTCTTCAAAGTCTGTTTGACTTTTTTTTTTTTTTTATAATGAAGAGAAGCTGCAATCTCCATTTCTGAAGCTTTTAAACTTGTTTTATGGTACAAATGCACTTATTTTCCCGAGTGTTGATGCCAGTAAGAGAGTTTTTATGTTTAAGGGAATTGAGAATGTCCCCTGTGAGTTAAAAGCATAAAGCATATTGAAGCATATTCCTGTTGTGTTCCTAGTCCCCCCTCCCTGATCTGAATGATTGCAAATGAACCATTTTGCAGGAAAATATAAAAAAGCTGCCACTCTGCTTGCATGAACTTGAGTTTTGCAAGGATATTTAATATATACATTAAATGTACATATAAAATATATATTATTTATATTTGTATATATATTTTAATATATTTTATATATTAATACCCAAAAAGATATAGTACTCTACAATGTGCATATTTGTTTCTGTGATTGTAAAGGAAATCACAAACCTTAAACTTGTGGTTTTTCCCTGCAGTAGGGAAGGTTTTATTGAAGGGTAGACTGAGGAATGTGAATTTGCTCTTCCCAGTGAAGAAAACGGGTCCAAAACTCTGTTTTAACCAAAATGTAGCTTAGTAAACTAAGATATATTGACCTGTCATGTTGTCCCATCCATGTTTCACATGATGAGGAGCACGAGGGAGGAGAATTTGGAAATACTTGATTTTTTTTTTTTTTTTTTAAATGCAGTCCATGTTTAAAAATATCCCTGTTTTGACACCCTTAGCAGGGGCTGTTTGGTGCACATGATTCCCACTCAGCCACGAATAAGCTGGATATGAAGCTCTGGGATTAACTCCCTAATTTCATATTGGCTTAAAAAACCCCAATGCTGTTGATTTTTTTTTTCCCCCCCATTTTTTGGTGGTGTCCTACAGGCCAGGAAGGGGTGCTCCTGGGAGGATCCTTTTTTTTAATTTTATTTTTATTTTTATTTTTTGCCTTTCCCCCAGTTGCCATTTTCTTTTTGTAAGGGCTGACATTTTCTGATTCGTGCAATTCCTAGAAAATGAGGAGCTGGGGCAAATGTTTCAAAATAGGAACCAATGAAATCCAGCTCGCTGCTATTTCAAAAATGAGAATGCCTGCCACTGGAAAAAGGGGGAAGCATGGAAAATACAAGGTCTGGCTAGGAAATTACTGCATGGAGCAGGGAGATGTAGGGGTAGGAGTTGATTTCTTTGGCTTCCTTTGGCTTTTTCTTCTGTGTAATTGTAGCCTTGATGCAGTTGTGGCTTGGAGATGATATTTGGGACCAGCATGCCTTGGACTGGGCAGCCCAGAACTTGTGGTGAGTTGTAGCCTAAAAAAATTTTGCTCATGAGAACTGAGGAAATGCAAGAGAAAATAGCTACTATTAATGCATTAAGAGGTTTGCTGCAGTTTCATCTTTTTAATAGGCCCTGTGATTTGGGGGGGGAAAAAAAGTGGAATTCAATAGGAATGGTAATTCAGATCACCAAGAAAAAAAAAAAAAGGATTTAAGCACATGAAAAATTTATTTAACTGTGGCCTACAATATTTTTCCTTATGGAAATACTAAACTTAAAAACGTACAGAATTAACTTTTTTATTTATAATTTACCTACAGCTTTTTGGGGGAAAGCAACAGAACACATTCCTTCCGAGTCCAAACTGAGGAAACAGTGCGAAAGCAAGCAAGATTCAGGAGTTCTGAAGTCAGGAAGCTTCTGTCTTGCCTCTTTGATCGTTTTGGGTGAAGTTTGCTGGTTTTATGGCAAAGGGTAAAAAAGAAGAGATCTTTGGTTTCCCCTGTACGTGGCACTTTGGCTGCTTGTTAATGGAGAGAGCCACTGCCTGGGGCCGTGGAGCCCTGGGAAGATTTACATTAATCAAACACAAACAGACAGTGTAGCGTGAAGAAATTTCTCTCCCGCCAGCAGCGCTCCCGAACTTAATTAGGTTATTGGGGCAGAAAAAGAAAACAGCCCCTTCACCCTCCAGCCCTTCCTGCCCGGGGCTTGACCACTCTGAGAGCGCCAAGCTCCTGCCCTGACCTCCCAGTTCCTTTAGCTGGGTGGCACGGAGGGATGGTGCTTTTGTGCACACCCTCTGCCATCTCCCCAAGCCCTCCAGAGAGGTTTTCCCGCTGCTCCCGCTCTCCAGGTGCCACTCAGGCAAAAAATACGGCCCGTGACCCTGGGAAAGGCTGGAGGTGGATTTGAAAATCTTGGTGCCCCCCCTCCCCTTGCCAAGGTTTTTTGTTGGCTGAGCCTCGTGATGCAGCTCCCTTGGGTGGGTGTTGGGGTTTAATGACGTGCACTGTACATTTATTTATGCACAGGTGGATGTTTGTGTGCGCAGATAGGGGTGCACGCATCCACCTATTACACAGGCGTCAATACAGAGATTATTCTGCCCCCCAGCACAGCTGGGAATGCTCAATTTTAACCCCCCCCCAGCTCTCTCCCTGCTTTTTCCTGGTTGCCTGGAGCCTGTGGATGCTGCTCCCCCTGTGTCCATGAGCCGTGCAGCGCTGGGCTGATGGTGGTTGGGAGGAGGTGGGAGAGAAGAGGTGGAGTTTTCTTCCCTCCCCTCGAGTGGTCAGTGGAGACAATCAGGCAGATGCCTCCCAAGGACATCGGATAAGCCTAAAAAACCACCCAGAAGGCTTCCAGGAGGGGCAGCTGGAGCTCCTTGGAGAGGACTTGGGCTCAGCGTGCTCCCCCTGGGAATGGGCCTGTGGGATCTCCCTGCTCAGCTGACTCGGTCGTGTGAAACAGGTAATAATAATCTGAGAGCCTTTGTTCCTGTTCTGTGATACTGAATATATGGGAAGATGAGAAAAATAGCTTTGTTGAATGCAGAGGAGAAAGAATTTTTCCTTTAGTATCTCCTGGAAAAAGGGTGGGAGGGGAGGTTTGTCTCTTTTTTTTTTTTTTTCCCCCTTCCCTTTTTTTTTTAAATAGTTACTCCTTTGTATTTCCATTGTGAAAATGGCTAATTTAATGTGTTTGCTGGGAAAAAATCTGTGCCTCGGCGTGTCAGCTGAAGAACAAAGGTTTTGACAGCTAGGAAAGATGCTTTGAGATGTAGATGCTGGCAGCACTCCCTCCTTTCCCTTTCCCAATGCTGAATTCCATACCAGTGTGTTAGCAGACCCTTCTCCCCAGCTTTTGCTGGGGAAGGGAATGTGATTTTTGCTAAGCTGATATTTTATGCATGTTCATGTTAAATTAGCTCTTGGTGCTCCAAACTGTCTTTGAGTGTGTGTTTTCTCTGAATGCAGTTTTAATTGATCATATATATTTATATAGATATATATAATTTTTTAAAATGTTATTGTAAAGTGTTCTAAAAAAAGGAAGCAAATTGCATCAGTAGGGGATAGTAACAGTCACAGTGATGGTGTGGACAGTGCTGTTGGTGCAGAATTGAGAGTGTTAATACAGTGACAGTCATCAGATGAGCACTGAGAGCCTCCTCTCCATTTGCAGTAGTTTGTACTGATTTATGGCTGCGAGGATTTGATGTAGAAGAGCTGAGAGATGCTGGGGGGGGGTTGTTTTTTATATATATATATATTTACAAATACAGTCCATGAGGGTTGGCAACTCTCTGGCTGTGGGGGAGGCACCAAGAACTGGTGTCAGTGAGCCCAGTGGGGACACAACTTCAATCTGATATCGATATTTCTGAGAGCTTGGTTATCTCTGTCATGGGGTGGGGAATTTGCTGCCATCACCTCTTAGCAGCTGGTGGGTTTCCTGAGTAAATGTTATGGGCTTGTTGTTGTTGTGTTTTTCTTTTCTTTCTTTCTTTCTTTGCTTGTATTTTTATTTATTTTAAGAGACCCAAGAGGAAAACACTAATACAAACATATTCTGAGGCCTATTAATAGCTCTGTGTTTGACTCACACGCTGTTCTCAGGATCTTGAGCCATTTTACAAGTAGCTTCACTACTGTTGGTTTTGTTTTTTTTATCTTCCATTTTACAGTGGAAGGAACAGGGCTTGATGTGGCTGTGAAATCCTCAGCCTGTGTGTTCTGCTCCAGCCCTTTGCAGTGGTTCTTTCTGGATTTCTCCTGTAATTTAGATGAAGGGAAGATGAAATGGGAAGGAGCAAAGCATGCCACCAATGCCTGTGTACATTTTTTTTTTCACTTCTGGTGCAGTGTGTGCTAAGTGCATCTTTCCTCTTGTGTTTCATGGGCAAGACCTGCCTTTTGAGGGGTGAAAATAATAAGTCTGCATATCCCAGAAAGCTCCTTATTTTTCTTAGGCCACGTAAACAACTGAGATATATGATAATATAATGTATGACACTAATCTCTTTATAGCTCAACTGACATCACCTTTTCTTTTTTTGCTAATTCTTTCCAACTGAAATGTATGGTTGAGAAACTTTCCGTGGATGCTTTTAAAATCTGAATCAGAATTGGCTGGCTTGGAAGCTGTGAAGGACTAAGAACAGACTGCACAGGTTGAGCAACACTGTGGTCATGATTCCTTGGGCCTCTCTGTTGCTGCAGCTTTCCTTGGTAAAACTGTGGATCCAGTTTTTTCCCTGGTGTAAATGAAGCTGCTGGGAGCGCTCTACCTTTGGGTGGTTTGAGACATATTAGCTGTAAATTAGTTTATTGCAGCTGGGAGATGTTTAGGAGCTCTGCAGAGGTCACAAGGGTGGATGTTGTCTGCACACCCCATGCAGAACGGGTGGAATTTGGCCAAAGGTTCATGACTTTGGAAGAGGCAGGGCTGAAAATGCTTTTTGGTGGAGTGTCTGCTTAGCTTTGAACCTCATAAACTTGTTCTGATGAGCAGGCAAGTCTTGGGTCTGAGTGGTGGAATTACATTTCCAGAGCTGTAAACGCACATTAACCTTTAGAACAAGCTAACAAGAGGATTGAAGGAAAATCTAAATTAAGACAAGGTGCCTGCTGACCTTATTTATCTTAGGAGTCACTTAATGCAGCCTTGTGTTGGGCAGTAGGTCAGGCAAACTGATATACCACCTTTGGAATATGGAAATCCATTGGTGAAGGTGTTACTGAGCTGTGAACTCTTCCTGGTGTTTTCAAGCTGTAGTTACATCTGTATCAAGGTAAATCGTGGAATGGACTTGAAAGGTCATCTCATCCTGACACCTTCCACTATCCCAGGTTGCTCCAGCCTGGCCTTGGATGCTTCCAGGGGCAGCCACAGCTTCTCTGGGCAACCTGTACCAGGGTCTCCCCACCCTCACAGGGGAGAATTTTTTTCCTCATTTCTCATCTAAATCTAAATTCTTTCAACTAAAACCATTCCCCCTTGTCCTGTCACTCCAGGCCCTTGTAAACAGTCCCTCTCCATCTTTCTTGCAGGCTCCCTTCAGGTCCTGTAAGGCCACAATTAGGTCACCCCAAATCTTCTCTTCTCCAGGCTGAACAATCCCAATTTCTCCTAGCTTTTCCTCCCCATCCCTCTGATCACCTTGGGGACCAGTGATAAATTAAATCACACATAAAATCATAATGCTGAGGAGCAGGACAGCAGCTTGGCCTCGTTGGTTCTTTTAAAACATGTAATTTTTTTTCCCCTCACTGGCTGCGTAGCACCCAAGCCACTCGTGCTTAATTCCAAGCCACAGAGGTGTGGTGTTCCCGAGAGCTGGGGGAACTGTAACACACTTACTCACCAGAAAATGTGAACCCTGGGCCAAATATTCAAATGTGCCTCTGAACCTTGTACATGTATTTGCAAAACTTAAAGCTGCCTAATTGGAGCGAGCCTTACGCTGTTTTGAAAGCTACATTTCCAGTTGTATTACGTGCACTGTGTGTGTGTGTGTTTTTTTTTCCTCTCCTCCCTTTCTAATTGCTGTCTTTTGCTGTTTTTAAGGACTGTTTCCACACTAGCCCTGCTGCTGGTTCATAACAACCACAAGCTGGGTATGGCATTAATAAGGAACTAGGCTTTGTGCCTAATGAAATGCAAGAACCGCTCGACACGCTGGGGCAACACGAGTGATCCCCAGCCCTCTGTGTGTGTGTCAGGTGAAAGCAAATCCCGTGGCACTCCGTGGCTTGAGCTTTCCATGGCTGGCTTAGGAGAAGAAAATTGTCTTGTTGCTCTGATTTTTTTTTTTCCCCCCCTCTTTTTTATTCGAGCATTTCACTGGAAAGCTGTTCCAGACGCCGTGTAGGAGGAGTGCTGGTGGGGAGGGAGCTGCTGCCACCGAGCCAGCTCGGAATTGCAATTATTGGCAAGCAAAGCAAACATTTCATTTCCCCGTAATTAGCTCCAGTTTAGGGAGGCAGGTTAATTTGGGCTCCACGCCCTGTCTGTGCAAGAAGCCCCGGTGCTTGATTCCCTTCTCCCAGTCTGCGGGCAGAGGGGTTTAAAATGGTGTTCTGCTCCCTTTTCCCCCTCCTCCCTCAAACAGGGATGCAAAGATGAGATGAAAATGTGCAGAAAAGGGCTATTTTAAGGCCAAACTGCACATTTCAGCTGCCTTTTCTTGCTTCAGGGAAGCTGGAGCTCTCTAGGCCTGGGAATATTTGTCTATGGCGTGCTTCGAAATAAATAAATAAATAAATAAGGGAGAAACTGGGTCATAACTTCTAAAATCACCAGCCTGACCTTTCTGCTGTACCTGGTCACTTCTCTTAAACAGGTCAACGCAGTAAAATCCTGCAGGAAAGGAACAGGTCGTGGATGTTTCTTCTCTGCTGAGCACTGGTTTTGCTTAAATTTCTGATATGATAACATTATAGAATAACACTTGGGCGTTTTCAGTATTTCTGGTGTTTAATTCAATTTTTTTTTAGCATCGCCATTTGTCTTCCCCAGAGGTGGAAAACCGAGAGATTCGGTAATTTATGTCAGGAAAGCGGCAGGAAATCACCTGGGATTTGGCAACCTCTGTTCTCCACGAGTTTCTGAGCAGAGTTTGTACCTGCTCTGTGGCCAGACCTCATCCCTATTACTCACCTCTTGCTTTTAGGCTGAATCTAAAGGCAGCATTAAGCAGACATGGTTTATTTATGTTCCCTCCACTGCCCCCTCCCCGTTTTCATTTATTTGTCTGCTCCCACCCTGCTGTAGAGATATTAAACAATAAGTGGCCTTGTCTTCCAAGGCTGTAACTTCAGGGCCTGGAGAAGGAAAGCTGATGCTTCTGAGCCTTGGAAGTCAGTCAGGGGTGGAAGAACAGCCCTGGCTGCTGGAAATGTCCCTGTCCCCTCCCCTTTATAGAGTTTCTGCAGGGACTAAAAGTTCTTGCAGGGTCCTGGCTTGAGCAGCAGAGCAGCACAAAGGCCACATTGAGAATGGCTGCTGGGGAAGCCCTCCTTCCTTGCCTGCCCTGTAAATGCAGTTCTTTCTCCATGAAAAGCCCTGACATCAGCTCTTGGAAAAATCCAAGTGCTTGTGTCATGGAAAAATAGCTGAGGCACTTGCTTGGGCTGGGAGTGAATGAGTGAACTGTGGAGGAAACTTCTCTGGAGATGCTTTTCTTCTGTCCTTTCTGAGTGTTGCTGTTCATGGAGAAATAGAAACCCTTCCCAGCTCAGGTTTGTACAGGAAGGAACTGCAGCTGGCTGGAGTAAACTCAGAGCACCCTCCCTGTCATTTTTACAGAACATGCTACCTGTGTCATCAGGAAATTCCATATCAGGAAGGATCATCAGGAGGCAGATCTCCGTGTTCTTGTTATCTGTTTTATGATGAAGACTCATCTTTGCCTTCTGTTTTTATTTCATAGTTTTAAACTGGGGGTTTTTCTCCCTTCTCATCCTGCCTTCTCTTCACCCCTCCTGCTGAAACCTGCACCCAGAATAAATCTCTGCTTTCCCTGTAGTGGTACCTTCCTCTTGGAGCCCTGACATTCCCATCTTGCAGCCCAACAGGGACTTGCCAGCCTTCCAGACTTTGATTTTTATCAAATTCATCTTAACCCAGTTTAAGTCCTTAGCTCAGCACGTTGGTTGCCATAGCACCAGTCCCTTGCATCGATCCATCTGCTGATCCATCAGCAAGTGTGTTGATGGGCTGTATTGGCCACTCTGCATTTTCTCTCCTGAAGGGAAAATTGAAGGGCCACATTTTGCTTATGGAGAGAGACGTTTGTGGCCTGAAAAACAATATAACATTGAGTGGGAGGTATTTGCTGATGGTTTGTATAGTGTAGATCCCACAGTGAAGCTGCTGGGAATGTTTAGAGGGGGAGACAATATGGGATATATGGGCTCTCCAGTCACTTCCCTGAATTTCCTGGGTTCCTTCTCCGAAGGCAGCAAGCAGGCCTGTTCCTGGAGCTGTCAGCAATCAAGAGCTAATAATGCCAGGAACGATTCCTCCATGACTCATTGCGTCAGCTGTGGTTGCTGCCTTGGACTCCTACAAAAATAACATGGAGATTTTAATGCCCAGCTCCCTTTTGCCTCCTTGTGCACTTGCTGTGAGTCCCTAAGGGTCTGTCTGTAGGCTCTGCCAGCTCCCAGGAATCCTCCCTGGAGTTTCCTTGCACCTTGTGTCCAGTCTGTTGTCATCTGTCTGTCGTGAGATTTTTTTTTTCTTTTTTCTTTTTTTTGGAGGAAAAAAAAAACCCAACAACCTGTGGTTTCCTGAGCTTCTGTACTTTGATACAGGGAAAAGATGACAGGGCATGAAGCTGCTCTTTAAGTGGTTTAAAGCCGAGCTGAATGGACTGGATGTGTTGGATCAGTGCTGTCCCAGCCTGGCTGATGTGGTTCCAGCTGGAGTTTGTGGGCAGCGCAGGCAATTACAGGGAAGTGGTGTCTGTGTTTTCCCTCGGTTGCCAGTAGTTTCCCTCTTGCTGCATCCATGTTTCCATGTGGGTTCTTATCTCCTCAGCTGCTTTGGCTCACCCACTGCCCTGTGCAGAGCAGGCTCCCCCTTTTTGTTGTGACAGAAAAGTGCCTTTAACTCCACGTTAAGGTCTCATTGGTGCTGCTTTTGTCCAGCTTTTAAGCCCTGCAAAAAGCTGCCCTGGTGGTTCTGCAAGCTGGGAAAACAGACTCTCCCTTCCTTGTTTTTCTTTCATTCTGTGTCCTTCAAGGTGAAATCATGGGAATTATCTGCAGAACAGCGTTGGAAACATCCCTGTTTACTGCACTTTCAGGGCACTTAAACCCACGAGGTTTAGGCAGATGTAGCTTTTTCTCTTGAGCACTGTCAGTGCAGGGTGTTGAAAATGAAGTTTAATAGCTACCAGAGGAGCTGGATGCACCAGGAATAGTCATGGAATTGTTCAGTGATTTGTAACTTGTCACCCAAGAACAGAGCTGGAGTTTTCCAGGAGCTGTTTGGTTGCACATGAACAATCGAGCTCAGACTTCCAGGAGTCTTGAACACCCATCCCTGGCAGCGTTCCAGGTCAGGTTGGATGATTCTTGGAGCATCCTGTGCTAGTGGAAGGTGTCCCTACCCATGAGATGAGCTTTAGGGTCCCTTCCAACCCAAACCATTCTGGGATTCTGATTGTAGCTTGTCAGTTAAACTCACTTTCCCACTGAAATCCATGGAGCTGGTGCTGGCCAAAAGCTTCTCATTGGCTGATGGCTTGGTGGAAACCTCCTGGAGTGGGATGAGGTCATTTTAAACAGGCAAAGTTTGGTGTTTTTATTGAGGGGGAGGGACTTTTCTTCTCTTTCTAAATGTATAAAAACCACAAATGAGCAAACCTGTAACAAACCTGTCCTACGTCTCATCTCTCCTGAGTTTGGCATGATCAGGTGTGTTTGCTGCTTTTCTTTCAGATTTGGAGTTCACTTAGAGGGTTTTCCTGTAACAAGCAACACCTTATTTAAATGAAACTAATAAAGCAAGTGAAGAAGCTTCCATTACAACTGTTCATCCCCTAATTAAAGATTAGTTCTGTCAAGCAAGCAGTTTCTGGCTGTTCTCCTCTGCATGGGTTTCACAATATTTCTTACTCATCTGGGCACAAGTTGTAGTAATTTCTCCTTGCAAACACACACAAGCTTTAGTTTCAGGCATGTGAGCAGTCCTGCTGAAGGAAATGGGGCTGAAGTTAGGCACATGAAATAAATATTTCCAAGGTTGAGGGCCTCGCCTGAATCTAAATATTTTTTCTCTTTGATCAGCTTTCCAGATAGCAGATACTTGAATTCTGGTAATATTTTAGTAGGGGAGGAAAAAACCCCAACATGGTTATCTGAGTGCTGTGCTATTTATGGTCAGCTATATTTTCAACCTCCCGGGCTAGAATGGAATGCTTTGTACTGTTGGAAGCTGGGAATCCTTCCTGCTCTGGTGTGTTTTGACACATTAGGTCTTAAAACTGATCTTTTTCTGCTTGGCTTCAAGGTAGTTATTAGGCACTGGCCTGTGTGTGTGAGCTAACTTGAAGTATAACTTTTAATCCACTGTGTTACTACTTGTAGGTGTATTTTCCTCACTTGACTTTACAGTAAATAGATTTTCCTAATGCACCATGACTAAGAAGACGTACTTTTAGTAATTTGCTGTGCTTGAATGGTTTAAATTATTTGACCCAGTCTTTAAAAAAAAAAACACAACAAAAAAAAACCCCCAAAAAAGTGACTTGGCTTTTAATTGTTGCTGGTAGTTGGGAGAGTGGAACAACTTGTTTGAAAATGTGCTGATGTTCATCAGTTATCAGGCAAAATGTCTACAGGGTTTTTTTTTATCGTGGATGGAGCCTAAACTTGCCAGCTCCGTTTGGAATTAAGTCTCCAGCTGTTAACCCCACCCTGCTCTGCCTTGCTGTTTACAGTAGGAGGTGAAATGCATTAAATATGTAATATGTGCTGCTGAACGCTCTTAACACAGTGAGGGGATTTTCGGGGTTGCTTTCAAGCCTAATCATATTTGCAAGTGAAGATAAGTGGTGCTGAAAGGCAGAGGGTTGCTGGGTGGACTCGTGGGAGCTGCTCTGTGTTCCTTGATTGTGTTTTACCCACCCCGCTCTTGGCTGTGGTGACACGGTGTTTGGGAAATGAGGAATGGAAATGAGGGGTGTCTTCAGCAAATCGAGGAATTCCAGGTGGTATTCCAGGCAGGAAGGGGGGAAAAGAGGAGGAACGTTGCACCGAGTGTGCCCGGCAAGGACCTTAAATCAGCTGACTCTTCCACCTCCAGTTTCTGTGATTTCATAACTCAGTGCCCAGGAATGATTTCAGGTCTGGGAGAGGAGTTTTTCCTGGGGGGGACTGGGGAGCTTCATCTTCAGCCTGGCTGGACAAAACCCATCCCCTTCCTGCCCCGCTGGTTTTAGGGGATACCTGTGAGGCCAAAGCAAGTGCAGGGCAGAGCCTGGAGCTCTCCCAGCCTGCACTGCCTGGGGTGACCTGCTGCCTTGCCCTGCTTCCCCACCATGTCCCTGCCTCCCTCCCTGCTCTGGAGGAGAAAGAAAGGCAGGAAGCTGGCGGGCAGCCAAGGGGCTCCAGAGCTTCCCGGAGCTGCTCCCGGCGCGCTCGGCAGCCGCGTGGGATGGGGGGACACGGCCCCAGGGCCTGGGCTGGGGGCTCTTCCCAGGACACTGGGATCCTCCAGAGCCAGCTGGCTCCTGACCTCTTGGACTGCCCAGCTGTGAGCTCTGGGCTAGGAACAGGAGGGTTTTTTGGCTGCCACTCCGCAGGAACTTCAGGTTCACCGGTAACGTCAAAGCCCGGGAAAAATTCCAACCGTTTCAGTGCCGGTTTATGTACAGCAACTTCAGGGTCCCTTCCTAAATAATTAACGTCACTGGCCTGAAAGGAAAGTTTTACCCAGCTTCTAGACCTCTGAAATAGAATATTTGTGCTTCATCCTTGAGCAGATAACGAATAGCTGTGAATCAACCAGAACGACAGTGAACTCTCTTTCTGCCGCCCATAAACCGTGTGTTGCTGCAGGAGCAGAGCCTGCAGCTCTGGGTGCTGATAAGAAACACTGGGATAAGGGTTGTCACTTAAATGCTTCATTAAAATACTTGGGTAGTAGTGTTGGGATTTTTTTTTTTTTAATGCAGCTCCAAAGTTCAGATGCATTAGATTAAAAAATGTGTGAGATGTAATTCATCTTGAGCATCTTTTCCTGCCTTTCCCTGGACTCCTTATTTTTTTTTATCTTTTCTGCTTTTCAATGAAAGACTTGACTGCTGCTGTATCTGTTGACTGTGCAGGCAGAGCTGGATTGGCCTGAGGTGACTTTTGGTTTCTTTCTATGGGATCCAAGCTGTCTGTCTTGCACAAAACTGTTCTTTACTGGCCAAAATTTGTAAATGGAGGCCTGGGTGCTAAAGAGATCTGGCTTTGCAGGTAGAGCAGAATAAGGAGAGGCTTGATTTGAATCAGAGTGGCTTTCCCAGACTTTCTAAGTTTAAAACAGAGCTTTTGAGGGGCAGGAGGAAAGAGCACTGTCACTTCTTCTCTTCAATTAATTAACTCCTAAAATTGCTGCTTTGCCCATAGGTTATGCAATCACAGGCCCCACCTACCCCCTTAATTTGGAAGCTGCTCTTGCAGTTGCACCAATTTTTGATGCTGTTATCTAAAAGATGGCGAGTGGCTTTCTGTGTGTAATTATTTTCAGGAATAGACAGACAACATTTTAATTTCACTTGCCTAATGTGTCATCAGCTGCTCGTTTCAGAGTTGCCATATTAGTGCATGTTTGCACAGGGGATTGGCATGTGGGAGCTGGCCAGAGTTTTGGGTGGATCCACGCTTTAATGGCACAGCTATTATTCCAAGAGAGGGATTAAGCTGAGCACTTCTGTGCAGCCAGTTATGTTTTCCAGGTAATGGGGAGGGAGTTGTTGTAGCTTTAAGGCTGTGCTGTTACTGGCTGGGTGTAGTTGTCGAGGAAAGGAGGGTAGATGGGGAGGTGACAAGGTGCCCCTTGCAGTCTTGTGGTGATGCTCAAGGAATCTTGGTTGTGGTGCTCTGGAGAGCCCTTGGAGGAGGGATTGGTTCTGTGTGTTAGACAGGGCCATTGCCCAGCTCAGAATCACAGAATCTAGGTTGGAAATTAGAATTTAGCTTGGGAAGGAGCTCAGAGATGATCCAGTCCAAGCTGTGCCTGATTCCCCACCTTGTCCCCCAGCCCAGAGCACTGAGTGCCTCAACCAGTCCTTCCTTGGACACCTCCAGGGACGGGGACTGCAAACCTCCCTGGGCAGCCCCTTCTCCAAGGCCTGACCACCCTTTCCATGAGGAAATTCCTGCTGATGTCCAACCTGACCCTTCCCTGGCACAGCTTGGGGCTGCTCCTTCTCCTCCTGTCCCTTGTTCCCTGGGAGCAGAGCCCAACCTTTCAGCTCAGTCTGAGTTTGGAGCTGCTGTCCTTGGGACTGTCCCACCCTCACATTGTCTTTTTTAATACAGACTTACCATGGGACTGTTGGTCTTTACCAATTTGGTCTGTTTAAATTAAGCTAAACTCAAAAAAAAAAAAAAGAAGAAAAAAAATTGTCATTTATTGCCCCAATAACTTTTGTGGCATTAGAATTGTATTGCCCTGAATCTCCTCCCTCTAACCCTCACCCCAGCACTTGGAAAACCTGTATAAATAGGAGAATGCACTAAGAATAACTGTTATATATATATATATATATATATATATGGAAATTATTAGCTATAAAACATTTGTAGATCTTCATTTAGAACAAAAAGTGATGTATTGGTTTTCTATATATTCACACACTGCTCTAAATGTATGTATTGCTTTGTAGCTGAAAGACCTAAAAACATTAAACAAGTAGGAATGGAGTTATACTCATAAAAAGGTTCTGAAAAAGAAATAATTCTGCTTCATGAAATCAGACGTTGGTGCCTCAAGCTGGATGGCAAACACCCTGCTCTGTCACTTTTCTGCAGTAATTCAAGGGAAAAAAACCCCTAATTTCACAAAGTCCCACATATTTCCCTTACTTAAAAATACATATACACCTTGTTGCTCCTTTAACTGTGGGTTTGTTGCTTTTGTTATCTGTATATGTAATAACTTTTGGAATAGTTAATACAATTTCAGGTTAATTTTACTCTGTTGCACTTGTCTCAAAGATGGCAAGTTCACTGAGTTTCATGGAAAAAGAGATGTTAGATTTCAACATGAGCTGTGTTACTGGGAAGGAGAGTTTTCAGTTAGTTTGGACCTTAAATAGGGCAAAAAAAAGAAGGAATGTTAATTTTTAGTGTAGGGAATTAATTGTTATGAGAGGAAGATGATCCATGAGCCACCACGGTGTTCTGAGGAAGAAAGAGCTGCTGGGTGCTGGATTTGAGAGCAGACTGTTCTTAATTCTGTTTGAAAGTCTTTACTTAACTGAATCAGCTCTAAATGGACTAATAGTTGGCTGAAGAAAAAAGAAACAAGGATTGGTTTTCTTGTGGTGGTATCACACAAGTGTAAAATAACTTTGTATTTAAGCATTAGTGTTGGTATGAAGGATGATACTGAGAAACAAAAGTCCATTAAACTTCTGCTCTTTTCTTCTTTTCAGGTTTCCTCTCAAAAAACCTACGAGGTGAGTTCCTGAAATTTGACTTTTCTGCCTTCACTGCGAATTATGCTGCAGCATTTTTGAGCGGGGGAGGCTTTTAAAAGGAAAAATAAATACGTGTACTGACACAGACCCACAGCACCCATTGCAGATGTGAGGAAATGAAATGTCCAGATGGGGACGAGGTGCCAAAAATATAGTTGGTGGTGAACTTAAAGTGCATGGCATAGTGTTACTTTGCCTCCTGTTACATCACTGCAGGCTCATCTTACCTGAGACTTGAGATGGTAAAGGGACACTTGAGTGGGTACATGATGTACTGGGGGGGGGGAGGAATAGTCTAAATCTTTAATTTTTGCCTGCAAAGATATGGAACATTTGCTGGGGAGGAGGCAGAGTTAAGATTGCAGGAGGTTTAATCTGGTTTATGTAGCCTAATTTTATTTTGCTTTTAAAATTGAGTGATAAAAGAGAACGCACTCGCTGTTACTAATTCTGAAGGTTAGCAAGGCTCTTTCCAGAACCTTGGATACACTCCCAAAGCCTCCGAGGGAGATCATTTTCCCACTTGAATCCAGCCCGGGAATGAATTTTTTAAGCGAATTTAATGCCTGTGTTTGAATCTCGATTTCTCATGGGCAGCCAACCCCAAGCTCAGGTTATTTCTGGGAGCCCCAGCAGCTCCTCTGTGCTCTGGTGGTGAGGATTTGTGCCTTTATTTTTTTTATTTTTGTAATTTTTTTCCCTGACACAGACACGGCAGCATTTTGAGCAGAGAGTCTCCAGCTGACAAGAAGCAGAAGGTTGAGCGCTGCAGCAGCACCCACGACTTCGATCCCACAGGTAACAGCCCTAAAAACCCAGAGGTGAAACACCCCAAATTTCCTTCTGAAAAGCGCTGTGGGAATCAGGTTTAAAGGCTGTTTTAGGTTTAAAAACTGGTTCGGGTTTAAAAACGATTTTAGGTGTAAAAACTGATTTTAATGCGCAAGAAAAATGCGGTTTTTCAGGGTCGTGTTGTGCTTTTTGGAGGCGTGCGGGGCATTGCTTTTGGACACACGCACACCTGACAGTAAACCTGGATTAGTGTGTCAGTAAATAATCAGAGCTGCTCAGTAAACAGTTGGAATTTGCACTTTCGGGAAAGTCAGCCTGAAATTTCAGGAGGCAAATACTGTAATTAGTTGGGATTTAGTTAAGTGTGACGCTGGGGATGTTGCAGGCTCAGCTAGGGCTGGGGTTCCCTTGTTTGGGTTTGAGTTTTGGGGGTTTGGTTTAGTTATTTCGGGCCTTAGTGGATTTGGATCCCTCTGTGTCACTTGCAAAGCGAATTTGTATTTTCCAACCTGATACATTTTAAGATCAGCATCTCTTTTGAAAGGATGTGCTCTCCTATTTTTTTTTTTTTTTTTAAACCTTCCCAAAGGCTAAATTAGGGTCAATTTGGGCAGCTTGTCCAGAACTGTCTGGGAAATGAGGGATTCTGCCCTCTCCCTGAAACCCTAACCCAGTGACTCTGTGTGTGTTCATTAAATGCATGACAGGCTCTTGTCTGAGCCTCCTGGCCCCTTGCAATGTGCATTTTTCATGTCTGTGCATTGTGCTGTCCCTGGGGCTGGTGGAAGGAAGGCAGGAGGCTTGAATGGTACAACTTGTAGGATGTTGGTTTTTTTTTTGCACAAGACATTTGGAAGCTGATGTTTATAAACCAGCCTGTTAATGGTTTCTGTCACTGGCTGCATGACTCCTTCCCAGTGTGCACAAAATAAATGAAAATGGCCTTTAAATGCCAGTTAAAAAATTCCTGGAAGGGAGAAAATTAATGCTTTGTCTTCACTTCCTTTTTCCTTGGAAGTGAGTAATGTAAAATTATTTCAGGTTGGGAGAGGTCTTGGGCTCTGAAGGAGAAGGAATTTATTTTCTTCAGAAACAAACTTCAGGAACCCTCTAATCTTAATTTGATGAAAGTCACTCCAATTTTGAGAGCTGTTACCTGGCTCCACTGTTATGGTGCTTGTGCTCTGGTCTGCTGCACTGATGAACCTGCACTGCAGCCTTCATAGAAGGATTTTCTTTTTAAGGGGTGAATTGAGGATGCTGAACTGCTGTGCCTGTGTTGATTATTTATTTTGGAGCTAAAAAATACCAGAGTTTCTGTGCTTGGACTATTTTTTAATCCAGAATCCTTCCTGTAGTTATTGCAGAAAGCATCTTTTAATTGTGTCCTAAATTCTGTAACAAGATTCTATGTGGTGTTACCTGTGTCTTCATTATTCACCCCTTATTCCAAGTGTTCCACCTGTGTTTTGTTCCCATCTTATTTGTGTGTGTTTTGCACGATTTAACCCAGTAAATCAGTCTGTGTTGTTGGTTTGTTTTTTTTTTTTCATGGATTTTTTTTTTTTTTCTCATGTTTGGTCTCCATATTTTCTATATCTCTCTCTCCTTCTCTCCTGCTCTCGTGCAGAAAGCTCCTCCAAGAAGACAAAGTCTAGTTCTGAGGAGAGTAGATCCGAGACATATGGTAAGCTCAAGCAGCCTCACCCCTGGGCAGCTCCATGCTTTTCCTGTCTGTGCATCCCAGGCTTTCCCACCCCTTCCCATGATCTGCATGGTCGGCTCTGCAGCAGGGAACTGGGCAATCTGGGCTTAAAAGTGTTGCTTTAGTGTATCAGCTTCTAGTTTTTTTTTGTAGTGGCTGGAAAACTAACCTGGCAAGTTGTCACCTGGGTTATCCTCCTGTTACCCACCCGGAGACTTTGTGCCACAGTTAGGGGGGTTTGGGCACTCTTGGACCCCAGAAGGGTCTTGTGGTTGTAGAAAAGCCTTTGTCTTGCTCTGGCTGTGGAGGTCAGAGCATCTTTTTTGCATTATTTGTAGGTTATCTCCTCTCAGTGCCTTCTCATGTTTCACAGAGTATCTGTAAATAAATAAAATAAATGTAAGGAGAGGAACTTCCCCATTCTTTGTGGCAGAGGGAGGGAGTGACCTTGCAGTCCTGTGTTGTGTATCACTGCTGTGTGGGGGCTTGTGCACTGGAATAAATGGCATGTAACGAAAGAGTTTGGGATGGCAGTGTCCCCACACATCGTGATGTTGTCACTACACCATGATGGGCCTGTTTGCTCCTTTCCCCACATCTCTCAGTCTGGGACACTCCCCACCCTGGCTGTGTTTAATGACTTGTCCAATTTCCAGCCTCTAAAGATGTTTGCACTCGTGTTAGAAGGTAGAAGGCAAGAAGTTCTCACAAGTTGATGGGTTTTTGGATCCTGCAGCTTGCAAAGACCCTTGGACCTGGACTGAATCTGCTGCATCTCATGTTTCTAAGTGTGCATGTCCTGACTCCAGCCATGGGTTGCCTTTCTTTCCCTTCCCTTCCCCTCCCCTCCCCCCTTCATGTTTAAAACACTCTGTGACACTTTTCTGATTTTAATCTGTTAAGAAAGTTGCTGCTGCATAACCTGCTGTGGGCTTTTGGGCACTTGCAACGACTCTTCCAAGTATCAGCTTTTATCATTCCACTGGAATAAAACTGCCAGGTGTTCATGGCTGGGATCCAGCTCCTTAAACCACCAAAGTAATACAAAGTGATACTGTCACGGCTCTGGTTGTGAGGAACACTGACAAATAATAGTGAAGAAAAAAGCCTGAACCCAAAAAACGCCAATAAAATATAAATGCAAAAGAAAACCCCAAAAAACCTCTAACCCACAAAAACCCCAATAAAAAAATAAAAGCAAAATAACCTCCAAACCCCAAAAACCACCAACCCTGAAGATTTCCTTCCAGACCAATCTTAGGAAAAGCCCTTTCGCTGGTGCAGTTTAGGGAGGTGTGTCCTGTGAAAATGAGATCTCCCTGCATCCCCTGGAATTTTGAATCACACACTTTTGTTTGTTTTTTTCCTTTAAGGAAAAGTAATATGATAAGTCCTGTTCCTCGGGGTGTGAGAGTGTTCCTCAGTAAACAGGTTTGGAGAGGACCTTAATTTGCTAAAGCAAAGCTGGAAAACTGTCTCAGGGAGGCTTGGCTTGCTGCAGCTTGTGATTCTTCCTGCCGTGCTCAGAGGCAGTGAGCAGGGAAATTGAGGGAATGAGCAGGGAAATGACCTGCCTGGACAGCAGGGATTTGGGGATGATGCTCCCTGTGGGGAGGAGTTGTCCCCTGGCAGGTGGATGCTGGTTACTGGGGTTGCCCAGATCCCTGTCCCGAGTTCCTTTTTCCCCGGAGCTGATCACCCACAACACGCCAGAGGTGCTGCCGAGCTGCTGGGGGTTAATTCCAGGAAACATTTGGTGTGTTTGATGGAATGGCTGCCTGTTTACTCTGCTCCCTCAGCCTGTGCAGCGTCCTGGGTTTTCATGTGTGGCAGAAAGGAACACGACTTCCTGACGTAAGCTTTGACTTCCTGCAGATGCTCTGCCCGTGGCCGGGATCTCTGGGAGCAGTTTCCGCTCATCCTTCCTTTCCAGTGGCCTTTGCTGGGCTGGACCTGGCCCTGCCTTTTGTCTCTGCCCTCTCTGCTTTTCCCTGCCCTGTGGTGTGTGTGGAGAACTCTGCTGTTTGCTTTGGATGGGCCCAAGCTATTCCAAAACCTACAAGTAGAAACGCTGGGCTGATATTTTTCTCACTGGTAACTGGCCAGTGGAAAGGGGATAATAGAGAATTCTGGAATGACAACAGGAAAAGGAGGTGTGGCTTTGTGTGTTTGTGTGTTTGTTTGTTCTCACCTCTTGAAATTTTTAATTAAGGAGCAAGAGAGCAGAATTTCTTCAAGTATATGAGTGGCTCTAGGGAGGCAGAGTGGTTAGGCAGGGAAATGGGTCTAATATACCAAAGTTAATTTACAGTGACATGAGCTCAGAGTGGGATATTTTCTTTCATAAGTGCAATTATATCTGTATATTCAACAAAATTTAGATGATCAGCAGAGAGACTGAGTGTAGGTTCAGATATGCTGTAATTTACTAATTAGTGCCATGATCTCCCACGATACTTAATACTTGAGCTGTTTTTGAATTGAAGTTACTCTTCCTGGTTTGTTCCTGGCAGTTCTTATCAGCTCTGTGTTACTGGTCACTATTTTTCCAGACTTTTTAAAGGACTTTTGGGAGCCCCTCATCACTACTCTTAGAATAGCCAGGAAGGGCTGGGAATGCAGGGAGGGCTGGACCACAGGGGTTGAATGTGGTGTTGCCATGGGAGCAGATAGTCCTATTTATCATGTTAAAATACATGGTTCTTTTTTTTTTTTTTTTTTCCCTAAAAAGGTTACCAACCCTTGTTTTATGGGCAGTATTCAGTGCCATTGTTAATAACAATTTTATCAGGGCTCTGTGGACTGCACTGTTCAAACAGTATAGTTTTTGCACTGACTTTGCATGACTTCTGTTAGTGGAGGAATCTGAGGAATGCTGCTTATATGGCATTTGGTATGAAATCATGGTAAGAACTAGAACTGAAATTCAGGATTTCCTCTGCCGAGAATCTGTCCCTCTGAAAGCTGATGGTTCTATTTATTCCGTGGAGCAGCATTTCTGAAAACACTTCATAGAAAGAAGACCTCCCAAATGAAGTGAAACATTTGGACATTCGCAAATCCCCAAGGAGTTTGTTTTGGGGTGTTTTTTTGTTTGTTTGTTTGTTTATGGAATGATTCATTTCAAATCGCTCCACTAAACTGCCTTTTCCTATTGTGGCCTCCCGTGGCCCCAGGGGAGGTTCACAAATCTCAGCTCCCATCACGCCCTGCAGAGCTGGAGCGGAGGAAAAGCCGTGGTGTGTTATGGGAGGTGGGATTTGTGCCTCGTGGAGTCATGGTTTGGGTTGGAAGGGACCTTAAAAATCATCCCATTCCACCCCCTGCCACAGGCAGGGACACCTTCCACTAGCCAAGGTTGCTCCAAGCCCCGTCCAACCTGGGCTCTCCATTCTCTCTGGTGAGTCAAGTTTTCAGAATGAAACTCTGCTCTCTTTGTTGGGAACCGCTGATGAAACTCCCTGTTTTGTTGAATAACTTCCAAATAGTAGAAGAGAAGATGAAGTAAATGACCTTCTTACTCGAGGAGCTCTTGGGAGAATGGAAATGTGTCTGGCACGACTGGCTGAGACATTAATTTTAGCCATGGGGTGTCAATGACCTTGAGAAGTTTGACTTTACCCTTCCCCTACTATCCAAAGGCACTTGGATCAGGGCTGGAGAATGGAGAGGGACTAGTGCCACCTATTGAAGAGTGGATCCTCTTTGCTTTACTTGCAATCTTTCTGTCTGCTTTCATTTTTAATCTCAAACCTCTTCAGCTCCAGCACACGGTTGGCTGCTCTGCTGTGCTCTTGGCTTGAGGCTACACCAGTGAGTTTGGGGAATTGCCATCTGCATGAGGACAAAAAAAAGATCAAGATTTATTGTTTTCTCCGCAGAATTTTATGAATCCACTCGAGGCACAAACACATAATCTGATTTTGTGTGCTTAAAGCTTGGTTAAAGTGATGTCTCCTCACTTTGTGCCATCAGGATACTGTCAAATGAAAGCAAACGTGGGAATAACATTATTAGTGATTTGATTTTCAGCACTGTCAGTGGTTGGTTCTGCTGACCTTGTAATATTCACTAAGTTTCAGCTGGAAAGAGTGAAATATTTCACAATGAATGGCTCAGGATTTCCATCCAGGGAACACAAAAGGGAAAAAGGGGAATGAAAAGCTGATTGTCACCTGGTTTAGTTGGTAGTTTAATGTCCCTGTGTGTTCCTGTGATACCCAGGCGTGACAGGAACAGCTCTTGGAAACTTCACATTGGTGTCCTTGGGCTCCCAGTGGTTTGTGGCTTTCCTGTGAGTCCATTCCTGAGTGTCTGATGAGGTGTTCAAGGTACCAGACGTGGGTTATGAAAACATTGCTGCTCTGCTCTCAAAATTCCACCACGCAGCACCTTTCAAAACTGAAGGTGTTTTACTTAAAGGACCAGAAGGGAGCAAATGGCAGATTTAGGGGGTTCAAGAGAGCACTTCAGGGTTGCTCTGTTTTTTTTAGCGTGCCTGGTTCACACAGGGAGTGCTGTCAGGTCTAGTTGTGCAGGTAATAATGTTATCTTCAGTTAACTTCATTAAAATCACTAGGAAAATGCTGTGTATCCCAATCAAGCATTGAATCTCTCAGCTGGCCTGCCTGCACCTCACTCCAGCATTTGTTGTGTGAGGAGAAGGGTTCAGTGCCTGTTCCTTGTCTGAAGGGAGCAAATACAGGGAAAAAAAGCTATTATGGACTAATTTGGGTTCAAGTTGTCCTAATATCAATTATTCCTCCATTCTAAATGTAAAAGTGGGGTTTTTGGGTGACACTGAGACTCATGGTTTACACAGTTGGGAACTCTAAACTCTGTAAGGCCAGTTTATGTTGCATCATCACCTACTGCATTTCTGCTTTGGCATAAGGCTCATTCCAGGGGGAAGGTTGTCAATAGTTCTAAGGGTTATTAGTTCTGGGAAAAAAAGCAATCCAGTGGAAGAGCAGTGAGTGCTCAGGGCTATCCCTGTGTCTTTAAAGAAGGACAGTTCTTGTGAGTCAAAAGATTACTTTGGTGCCTTGCTCATAAAACCTGTAGGGCTGGCACAGGGTTGGAAAGGAGCTGTTTTTATGAAATAGCACATGTTCCCACACCCCACCCCGGGGCATCATTCTTGTGAAGTGAGACTTCAAGAAGCTTGGTCACACAGGAAAATGGGAGGTGCAGAAGGGAGAGTCTTGTTCTTTCACTTAACCATGTAGAGAGGCTGGGAGAGGCAGGGGGTTTGCTTCTCTTGTCTGCTCTCACCTTGCATCCATCCCATCCCTCCTGTGTGTGTTGTGAGTTACTGGGATGTGACACTGGGACCAGGCTGCTGCAAAAGTCCTGGAATACAGCCTTTTCCACTGCTCCCACACCCATTTTCATGTATGCCACGCTGGAGGAGAACAGGACTGGCTGGGCAGGCTGTGCTTTCAGTTGAGGCTCCTCATTTCCATCAGGAGTTGCTCCAGAGAAGTGAAAGGAGCTGTAGTGGTGTGAGAGTAATTTAAGCCGTGGGTATGACTCCACGCTCTGCTACAATTCATTCTTTAAAAAGTATTCCAGAAAAGCCAGTCTGTCTGGGACAGCTCCCTGTGCTCCCTCCATACCAAACAGAACTGCCACAATTTTGGTATCTGATTGTGGAGAACTCCCAATTCCTCCTCAAGGTGCTGGTGTAGGGATTTTGCCTGATGTGGCTGTAGAAAAGAAGCAGCAAAGCAAGCTGTTAGAAGTAAGGGTGATATAAATAAAAGGACATTGGGGAAGCATTTTGCAAAGTTCCTAAAGTCACTTTTCAGGATAATGGCTCCGTTGTGGGAGGCTTTTTGCAGATGTTCCTAGGAGAGTGCTCAGCAATGAATATGCCAAGACTGCTGCTTGCTTTTGTTTTATTTTTGCCTTATTTCATTTTCAGGTGAGCAAAAGATATAACCAGTATTTCACCTCATCAAAATGCTGCACCTACTAAGTAAATTTATCTCAGCAGCAACATTTATGCTCACATTATACTGAGTATACCAGGAAAAAAACAAGTTGCCTTTGATGTCTCACAGCAAGTTAAAGGAGGAGCAGATTCAAACTCAACATCTCCTGGGATTTTGGCCCTGAACTTCAGTAGCCTGAAGCAGGGCTTTATTTCAGAAGTCCTGTTCAGGGTAGTTAAGTGTGGCTTGTACTTGTTCCCTGCTGCTGGTCTGGCTCTGTGTGATATTCTCACCTGGAACAGAGGGTGCCCCAGGAGGAGATTTGTGCTGAGAATAGGGAGAACTTTTCCTGATCACTAAATCTGTTTTAGTCCAACCCCCTCGTGTTACTCTGAGAGATTTGTGACTTCTTGTAGAAGCTGTGTGTTGTTTTTGATGAAGTGGAACATGACAGCCCTCTGGTGTACTCTGAAAAACTATTAACACAGACAAAGGGAAATGATGCTCATTGGTTTGTGTACTGCTGCTCTTCTTTAAAAGCTGCTTTTACCTCGAGTTGGGTGTGATGTGCCAGAGCTATCTGCATCTCTGCTGCTGTATCTCTCTGTTTTGTGTAGCTGAAGCAATAAGCTTGACCTGTCTTGACATCCCTCTCTATTCCTGGACTGCTGCCCTGTTTCTGTCTCTCGTATATTTTCCCTCTGTTGTACTGTACCAGTTCCTCTCAGTACTGTGTGATTATCTAGGAGGATAAGGTTTTGGACTGATGCCCAGCTTGTGTCTCTTTGTATTTCTCTCCTTCTCTTTCCCCTGCCCTTTCCCCACCTTTCTCGTGCAGGTCTGGTTCAGCGGTGTGTGGTGATCCAGCGGGATGAGAACGGATTCGGGCTGACAGTCAGCGGAGACAACCCGGTCTTCGTGCAGTCCGTCAAGGAAGGTGGGCAAGGAGGGTGCCAGATGTTGCCAGCCAGGGAGCAGCCTGAGGCTCTCCATGTGGATCAGAGAAATGTGGAGGGGAAGACTCCGAAAATCCTCGTGGGTGGGGCGGCTGTGCCGTGGGATGCGGTGAATTCGCCTCCTCCGTGTCTGACGGGTTGAAAACTGACCTCGTGTGTCCAAGGGGAAGGAAATGACTCCTTGGAACGTGGTGGGATTGTGGCTTTGGGGTATGCACTGCCAAGTGAGAACAGAGCTGCTCTAGACAAGAAGCCCAGAGATTTTAACCTGCTAGGGACAGAGGAAGCTTGGCAGAGTGCAGGAAATAGTTTTGCATCAAACTATGAAAGTGTTTAAACCGTTTTTGCTTTGAGTGTTTGTATTGATATGGGGACTGAAGGGTTTCTTCTCCCTGCAGATGGAGCAGCCATGCGGGCTGGAGTGCAAACAGGGGATAGAATTATCAAGGTAAGGGCATTCAGATTGTGGGGGAAGGGGATCCTTTGTATTAAACGAGCTCTGTCCCTGAAAAAATGCCATTGCTACATCTGCTGGGATGTTTTCATTTGCCTGGGAGATTGAGGAATGGGCTGTTTCCGTGTTCTGGGCATACCAGAGCAGTAACCACTGAAATCTCACTGCTCAGTGTTAGTTTTGGTGTGGACATCACTCATTTCAGAGCTTTATGGGTCAGCTCAGCATCCTACAAGGTTCAAGTATCACAAGTACAACAGAAACAGAAATGACAGGGGAGAGAAGGAATGGAGAGTTACTAATAATCACCTGTAGATAAAGTCTGCCTGAATTATTGCTTTGCTCCTGAGTGTCTCCAGATCCATGGTTTCTTTTAGTGCCAAGCAACTGAGAAATCAAGTCAGTAACTAAATAGACCGTGTAAACTATTAGTGCAAAGTGATTGCTTGTACTACACAAATAGAGCTGGGACTTCAACCAGGCATTTAAATTAATGAATTAAATCAGCTACCTTGTTGTTTTTCTGCCCAGTCAGAAGTGGGCTGCTTTTTTATGTTTGTTTGACTGCTTAGAGTTGTTTGGGTTTTTTTTTGATGTGTATATAGTTTTCTTTTTGCAGAGCTCTGCTCACTGAGATGAACTCTTAGAAGGATAAATTGTTTGTCTGATTAGTGCCTTGAAAGATGTAGTAATGGAGATGGGAGCGGGGAAAGAAAATGTTGTAGTGCTTTTTGTGTGATTTGTGGATGCTTTTGGTTGGGAATCAGTTGCTGAACACTTAATTTTCTCCCCCTCCCTGCCCCAGGTGAACGGCACCCTCGTAACACACTCGAACCACTTGGAGGTGGTAAAGCTGATCAAGTGTAAGTAAAGGCTATTTCTGTCCCTGGGCTCCTCAAAAGCATGACAGGCATCATCTGAAAGGCTGATTGAGCCTTCAGGTGACAAGGGTGAGGTCTAACCATGCCCAGTGCTGAGAGAGAAAGGGCGGGTGTGAAACAGGGAAGTGAAATTGGGGTAATTCTGACACCTTGAACTTAAGCTGATACATTCTCCTGTAGCTTCTCCTTAGCCTGATGTTTGAATTTGCTGTCAAGCCTTGCCCAGGTGCTTTCCCACCTTAAATACCAGAGCTATTCAGGCACCTTTAAATACATTGCTGGGTGATGCTTGCAGAGCTCTGGCAGTGCTAAAGGAAGTGTGTTCTTGGTTGATTATCTCGCACAAGGAAGAAGGTGGTAGTGGTTCCTTCCACCCTAGCAGAGTTTATTCTGTGGCATGAACCTGGGTGTACTGTAAATACAACCTGCTGGACTAGAAATTTGGATTGCTGGCTTTCGTATCGTGGAAGTTTTTGGATTTAAATTAGGTGTTTGTAAACCAGAGCTGACCCTGCTCGCAGGTTTGAAGGAGGAGTGGGTGAAGAATGGCCTGAGTTTTGTCTCCGGGGTGAATCATGGGAACAGCATCACAGAAATCTCCAAATGTCTGACGTGTGACCTGTCCCTGTCTCCCTGCAGCGGGTTCCTATGTAGCTCTCACTGTCCAGGGGCGCCCACCAGGGTCGCCCCAGATTCCCTTGGCTGATTCTGAAGTGGATCTGGCAGGATTTGGGCATATGTCTCCCATCATGACATCTCCCCACTCACCTGGCACATCAGGAAATGCAGAAAGGATCACCAGCCCAGTGCTTATGGGGGTAAGATTTAAAGCTCTCTTTCCAAAAAACTGTAGAAATGCAGTCTGGTATTTTATTTTTTCTTTTTTTTAACCTGGATTATTTAGTGCTTCTTGCACAAATCACAAACTGGAATATTTATCCTGTCAGTGGATATTTATCCATGTGGTGAAAAACATTTTGCAAGTGAAAATATCCAGTCCCATCTGAGGGTTTTTTAAACTGTGTTCAGAATTAGGAAAGAACACATAGGATTGTGTTTTGCAAACTTGAATTGCTTTTTGTTTAGAGCCAGTGTTTAGGAAGCAGATGAAAAATGAGCACGTCCATTCTCCTGATCTTCCCAGCTCCACCAAAAAAAAAAACCCAACCCTTAATTTCTCTGTGTTTTTTTAGGAGGAGAATAATATTGTCCACAACCAGAAGGTGGAGATTCTGAGGAAGATGCTACAGAAGGAGCAGGAGAGGCTGCAGGTACTGGGGTTGTGTGAGGTGGAGAGGGGTGGGGGAAAGCCAGAGGCGAGGTTGTTGAATCACTGCTCACAGAGCTATAGAAAACAGACCTTCTGTAGCAGCTGTTTATTACTGAAATGTGTAAATGGAATGAAATGAGCAGCAGGTAGGTAGTGGTTCCAAGAGATGCTGAGTGGAAGCTCAAATCATTTCGCAGTCTCTCCAAGAGGAGTACGGCCGGTCCCCCACCCCCCGCCTGCTCAAGGAGATCCAGGAAGCCAAGAAGCACATTCCTCAGCTGCAGGAGCAGCTCTCCAAAGCCACGGGCTGCACTCAGGTAACACAGCGTGTCAGGCCTCTCTGTGGGATGCTCCAGGCAGGAATTCTTGGGGGATGATGATGATGATGATGTGGGCGAGTTCCCTGCCAGGCTCTGCCGTGCTTGGACAGGCAGGTTGCACCCTCTAGAGCTGAGACTTGGAGTTGAGCTTGCAGAGCCTGTCAAACAGTGCAGTGCAATGTCAGTCAGGATGTGGAGGAGGCTTATACAGTGGGCTTTCAAATCATCTGTGAAAAACTGCTTTTAAAACAGTAAATGTGAGCTGTCATGTGTTGATTAGTCTGTCAGCGCAACTTCAAAAAACCTATTCAAAAAAGTCATTGTTTCAATGGGGAATTAAGAACTAGAAGCTTAAAACAACTTTACTTTCACTTCTGAAAAAAAAATAATAAATATAGGTTGTGTTATTTTCCCTCTTTTCCCTCTGCCTGTGATATTATAAGTCCTGAAAACTTGGTGGGGTTTTTCTGTTGTTTTCTCTTAGAAAAGCATTGCAACCTTTTGTTAGATAAAATAAGGAAGTTTTATAAGTAATGTGAACTAACTGGCTTTTGAAAGAGCTGATTTTTAAGGATCATCCCTTGAGATATTCTGCTTGCTCTGTGCTGTGTCCCAACTCACTTTATCTTTTCAGGATGGAGTTTTGCCCTCCAGGTCTGTGTCAGAGTCGCTGCAGATCGGCGAGGGGGAGGCAGAGAGTGGGGACTGTGGGAGCAAACTGGATTACAGTGGGGACAGCCCCTCCAGACCCAACAGTGACATTGCTGATGTGAGTCTGCAACAGCTCCAGCTCTTTCCTCTCTGCCCTTTGGCTTTGGTTTTCCTGTGCAGGTTCTCTGTGTTGTCCTGGGTGTCACACGTGGGACACTGTGCTGGAATGGGCTCCTCAGCACCCACCAAAACTCCTTTCCCTGAGGAAACATGAAACACTGGACTTGTGTGAACTGGGAAAGAAGTGGTGTGGGTTTGGGTTTTTATCCAGGATTAGATTTCCCTGTAGCCAGACAAAGAAAGATAGATTCCAGCTTCCTTCTCATGACTCAGATGCCAACTGGAGCATCTTCTCAGAGAATGTTCCAGCTGCAGAACTGTGACTCGGATCCAGTCAGTGGGCAAGTTGCCAGGGAAGTGGGGAAGAGCCCTCCTTCTACCAAATAAGCTTCAGTTATTGCCAGCAGTAAAGGCTCTTAGTGTGTTCACTCATTAGTTATCAATCTGTGCTCGTGTGCTCTCCCTGCTGCACAGCCCTAGTGCCTAATCCTTAATTAAGGCACTATCTGATTAGTGCAGGGGAATTGAGACTCTCTGCTTGGATTTGGAGCTAAATTTGTCCCAGCAGTTGGAAGTGAGAGCAAGGTGGGTCAGATGAGAACAGACATGACTCTAATGTGAAACATTCCTCCTCCAGCTCCAAATCTGACTGGATATCACCCATGTTTCTGTATAATAAATGCAGAAAAATTTAGTTATCTTCCTAATAAACTCAATCCTATCAATATTGTGGATGTGTTAGATCACTGGAGGTGATTGGCACACCAGACATAGAGGCTTTTCAGTCCGGAGTGGCTCTGAGAAAGGATCAGGGGGCAACAGAAACCTTAGGAAGTTGAACGAGAACTCCAGAGGAGTGCAGCTGGGGTGGAATAACTTCATGGGAAAAGACAGGCTGGAAAGCAACAGCCTGGCTGAAAAAACACCTTTGGACACACTGAAGATGAGCCAACAGCACGTGGTTTTTGTAAATAAAGCCAAGGGCGTGCTGGGCCACCTGAGGAGGAGGAGGTGGAGAGGAGAGAGCTAAAGATGAACTGTCAATAGAGGAGGAGAGAGCAATGAAAAGCCAAGGACAGGTGGTAGATTTTACAGCTCTGCTGTTGCTCAGTGTCACCAGCTTTCTTCCCAAAACTGCTTCTGCACTGAGTTGTGTTTCTGGGGGGTTTTTGTGAACTGTGCACGTAGGACACGCGTCTTGGTCTGGTTTTTTCCACGCCTCAGCTGTCGAGCAGTTCACTGTGTGAGAAAGGAGAAGCTTTGGCTGTTGTGGCTGCAACACTTGGTGTGCAGTTCTCCCTTTCCTGGGTTTGCTGGTACTTACCAGAGCCGAACTTCCTTCTTTCCCAGAGTCCTCGCAGTGGCTTGAAGGAGAGGATTTATCCAGATGAGAGCCCAGAAAAGCCTGAGGTTCAAGATACTGTGAGTACAAATCATGAAGTGTCACAACAGCATCTCCTGTGATGGGCCCATTAAAATCTTGCTGCTTTCCCCCCCACTTTCTAAATGGAGCATTCATGAACTTTGCTTTAGAAAATAAAATGCAATTAAAATTGTGCAGGGAAAGTTAATTAGCTGAGTAAATGTTTATGGAGCTTTAAGAGCAGAGCCATTTAGAGGCAAGAAATACATAATCAGCAGTAAAACAGCTGGACAGAAAATAGGTAGAGCGGTTGTACATGTTTTATTCTTTGAGTCCAGCCTTTTTTTAGGCTATTTAGTCATTTTGAGGCTGGCATTATCAGCAGTGGTAAAAGTGGAGCACAGCAGGAAGTGCAGACCTGTCTGAACGTATCATCATCCTTAGGATGACTTCTCCGTTATATTTTCCCCTCATCTGCCTGTCTTTCCAAAGTCATATTTCTCCATTTACACTAAGATGGCATTTGTCATGTGCCACATGCTTGGTGTGCTCGTGTGTGTGGATGATGCAGTTGATCTTCAATCATCTGACTTGGTGGTTCTGGGAGGGGGGAGCTGCAGACTTGGCCAAGGCCGAGGGGAGACACGTGGGTTCCCACGGAGTTTGGAGAAGAACAAAAAGGATAGTAATGTTTCCAGCTTGGTCAAATGGGTTTCCTGTGATAAGAGAGTAATAGCATCGTGCTTTTCTTCCCTTCCCTGGCTCCTGACTCACCCCAGGATTCCCAGTCCAGTGTTGGAAGTCCTTTATCCCGAGTGGGGACTCAGATCATTGGAGCAGAGGATGATGACTTTGACACGGAACAGGAGCAGGTGGGGATGAGTTTTGGCCTCAGCCACCCTTTTTCCTATTGAAATCCCATTCTGTTCCTCTGGGCCTAAGCTCCAGGTGCTCCAGGACTTGCTTGTGTTGAGCAGTCCTGGTGAAATAAGAATTAGGGAATGTGATTCTTGTTATTGCTGGTCTTGCTAAACAAGACCATTTGGGGAGTTTATGACAATATGCCATCTTTGAGCCTGTAATCCTTTCTTTCTTCTCATAACTTCAAGCTTTCTAGATGTTAATTTGCCTTATATCATTTGCTTATGTAGTTTCTATTCAGTTCTGCATTATTGTCCCAGCAGTGGCTTTTGATGTATTTACCCTGAGTTATTTCAGCTGCCCTGGGGTTTTATCTCACAGCAGCTTTCTCGAGTAACTCAGATGTCTCCCCTGTATCCCCACAGATCAATGGACAGTGCAGCTGCTTCCAGAACATCGAGCTCCTCAAGTCTCGCCCAGCTCACCTGGCTGTTCTCCTGCACCACGTGGTGTCCCAGTTTGATCCTGCAGCGCTGGTAGGACGTTCTGGAATTGTTTCCCTGCCCCACCTTGGTGGTGTTAGCCAGAATGTGTCAGGATCTCCCTGTGTAGCACTCAGTGGCTTGACTTGGCGAGGGGAGAAATGCAAGGCAGGCCTGGGGGTGATAAATCTTTAATTTATCTTCTCAGATAAAGAGAGGGGCACAAAGAGAACTGTCCTCTTTACATTTAGCTGTTCACAAAGAAATATTTAGCTCTTGAAAGCTAAAGGTGGTGGCATTAGTTGTGTACAGGGAAGGTCTGATCTCTCTGTGTGTTTTTATCTCTGGTTCCCTCTGTGACTCCCAAGTACCTGGGAAGGGTTTCAGTCCAGCAGTGCTGAATTCCTTGAAATATTTGACAGGAAACTCTGGAGTCAGGGGTGTTAGAAGAAGTGCTGTGGTATCACTGAACTTCTTGCCCTCCTGTTTCCCACAGCTGTGCTACCTTTACACTGACCTGTACAAACAGACCAACTCCAAAGAGACCCGGAGAGTCTTCCTGGAGTTCTACCAGTTCTTCCTGGACAGAGCTGCAGTAGGTTCCAGTCATTTCCCTCCTTTCCAAGCACATCCAGCAAGTTGATTTTTACCTTTCTCCACTTGCCTGAAGTGGGCAAAAAAAACCCCAAGTCCTCCAAAATAAAAAGTTTTAAAAATAAAATTTTTAATCATACTTACTAATAATGAAATTTAATAAAAGTTTTAAAGTTTTTTTGTTTAAATGTTACCAGTGAATACAGGAAATTAATACAGTTTCAGATGCCTGGTAACACAATAAATCACAGGGAATTTGCTGTCTGATAGGAGAAATGATTTAGTGATAGGTAAGCAAACTCTAGCAGTTTTACACTGCCTTTTAGTTAATAATTGGTGTGTGGGTATTGATGTGGCTGTTAAAAGGATTGGGAAATTTTATGTGCCTTTTGGAAAGCCTGAGAAAATTCTTTACTGTCATGACCTAAATTGTAAATTTAATTAAATTGAATAAATTAAACCAGATACTGTAGCAGAGGCTTATACACCACATGTTTAGATTAAATAATCCCTGTGAAATATAATATATATTCAGGATGGGAGTCTCCCCTTTAAAACCATCAGGGGTTCAGAATTGTGTAATTTTGGCTTTTCAGGGAATTTTCTTGTCTGCTCTGTACTGTGGGTTTTATTGGGGTGCTGTTGGCTGTGTTTGTTCTCCCAGCCTTTCTTCTCTTTTGCAGAATCTCAAAGTTCCAGTTCCAGATGAAATCTCCTTGGAACTAGGTAAGGTTGTCCTTGCCTGTTTCTGTAAGGGAAAGGCACAAAGGTGCTCCAGCATGGGTTAAAATATTCAGGGAAGTGACTCTTTATTCTGAGGTGGAGGGGACACTTCTCAGAAGAATCATTTATTAACTTTGTGACTCACAGACAGGAGAAGGCCAGAACTCCTTCCTGAAGAGCTTCACCGCCAGTTCATACAAACTATGCAAGATAAAGTGTGTCCAGAAGTCCAGAGGAACCTGGAAGATTTCAGGTACCACCAGTTGTCTGTGTAATTTCCATTTAATTCATTGCCTGTTTGAGGCAATTTCAGGATATAGTTTCTCAGGTGTTGTTGTATAAATCCTTCTTACTAATTGTGTTTATAATCAGCTTATATATTTTTTTTCCCCTTTTTCCTATTTTCCTCCCCTCTCCCCTTTGTGCACGGAATAATCCACTTTGCAAACTTGTCATGGGCATGTAATAGAATTTGATAATTTACCTTTTCATGTGGAATTATAAGAGCTCTGTGCCAACATCAGATATTATACCAAGACAAGTGTATATTTATATACAAGTGTATATATATTATATACAAGTGTATAATGGTATAATAATGGACTTTTTCATACCTAAAAAGTCTCAGTTCAAGTATATACTTTCAATACACAACCTGGGTTGTGTGCAGAAGAGTTTGCTGCAGAATCACTGCTTTTCATTGATGGTTGCAACGCTTCTCTTTATAAATACCCCCCAGCTTCTCTGGACAACCTGTGCCAGGGCCTCACCACCCTCACAGGGGAGACTTTCTTCTTAATATCTAATTAATTCTGCTTTATATCTAATCTAAATCTACCCTCTTCTAGTTCAAAGCTGTTCCCCCTGTCCTGTCACCACTAAAAAAATCCCTCCACGGCTTCTCCGTTGTCGTTCCGCGCGTGTGACATTCCGGGTGTCGCGGAACTGCTGCTCTTTGTTGCAGGGCAGGGTTCAGTCTCAACTGGTGCTTCCCTGCCCTTGTTTTCCCAGGCAGAAACGCAGCATGGGATTGACCCTGGCAGAGGGGGAGCTCACCAAGCTGGATGCAGAGCGGGTGCGGGACAGGAACGCGGTGGAGAAGGAGAGAAGCTGCGCCGAGCAGATCATCGCTAAAATCGAGGAGGTCTTGTAAGTCACAGCAGTGTAAATGCTGGGAGTGTAAAAAAAACCCAAAAAACAAAGAGCCTGGAAATAGCAGAACTGGAATTTGACATCAGTACACTTACATCACTTCCCCTGTTCGGTGTGGAGCATGTTTTTTTTCCAGGAGGCTGCTCCAACAGCGGAGGAAATGCTGCCATTGTCAGCTTGTGCATTATTAGATCAGTCCTTTTTTTTTTTTTTAGAAACCTGTACCTTCAGAACCCATTTGTTTTTTTAAGGTGGGCTGAAGCCAATTTTTGCAGCTGAGCCTTTATTTCTGATTTTTAGTTTCTTGTTTTTTCTCTGCTGGGACATCTTAACATCCTAAAGGGCACTTTGAACACAACTGCTGATGCTCTGGGGTGGATGTGACTGGGTGTTAATTGGTTTATGAGTTTCATTTTTAAATTATTATATTTTTTCTTTTCAGGATGACATCTCAGCCTTTGGAAGAAGACAAGAGGTAATGGAAGTTTGGGGGGTGTTAAATTTGTGCAGGAAGATCCCCAGTGCTGGCTCTGCTCTCTGAGCAGAGCAAGACAGCCCTCTCCTGGCTGTACCACCAACTCTCACCCACTAAATCCCCTGCCAGAACTGATTGGAATTCAGAGCATCAGCCTCTTGCTCTCAACCTTTTATTATCTGATGTTTGTTGCCTGTGTTTCAGATCTTAAAAATTACTGTCACTGGGAGTTCATGTTTCTTGTTGATTTATTCTGTGTTTGTGTCTTGTCCTGTTCACTCTGTGTGTATACAACAGGCTGAGTAGCTTTTACTCTACTCCTTACAGCAACCTTTTACTGTTAACTTATTTTTACCATAACTCAAAGCTATAATGTGACTCCTTATATGTATTTAATATAGAATTTTAAGGCCTTCTGTGTAATTCTCAAAATTTTAGTTTTACCTCCTGAGCTTCTGTGCATTTTATCAGAGAATCACAAGGATGGTTTGGGTTGGAAGGCACCTTAAAGACCATCTACCATGGGCAGGGACACCTTCCACTATCCCAGGTTGCTCCAATCCCCATCCAACCTGGCCTTGGACACTTCCAAGGGGAGTCCACCACCTCTCTGGGCAACCTATTCTACCCCTATACTTCATCTTTATAAACTCCATCTTACATTTGCAAGAGGAGAAATTCTGACATTAACTGAATTTTCCCCAGTGTCTGTGATACTTTGCTTTATATTCAAGAAGAAAGCCGACTTACTTTAATTTAAAAATAATCAACTTCTCAATAAAACCTTTTAATTGACAAAGTGCATTTTTCCAACACGTTTCTCCTTCTCCTCACTGTGGGTTTTTTGGGTGTGTTTCCATGGTAGCTCCACGATGCAATACGTGATTCTTACCTACATGAAGCACCTGGGAGTCAAAGTGAAGGAGCCTCGGAACCTGGAGCAGAAACGTGGCCGGATCGGTTTCCTGCCCAAGATCAAGGTAGTGTTTCATATCATCACAGAATCTGCCTGGTTGGAAGGGACCCACGAGGATCATGGTATCCCATGATGGTCTCATTAATGGTTAATCAGCTGTTGGCCTGTATATTTTAGTTCTCTTCTTGACAAACTTGCCCAAAAAAACTCGTACTTGATGATGGCAGGAGAGCTATTCTTCCTGCCACCCCCACTTTTCAAGTTACATAATGAATATTTCCACCAGAACTCCCATCTCTGGGGGTGTGATTGCTCGTCCCCCACAGCATGGGGGTGTATCTGGTCACAGTAGCTGCTTATTTCCATCAGCATTCCAGCCTCCTTGGAAATGTTAGGACTGTTAGGAGCTCTTCTGCACTGACAGTGTGAAAAGGTTACATCAGGCATTCACAGCCCTTTTCAAAGGGCAAGATAAGTTGTGTTTCTCTCCCTCCTCAGTGGAAATCTCAGTAAATAACTGAATTTCGAGCGCTGAGTGATCTGTTTGCTTTCCTTTAACTGCAGCAAAGTATCAAGAAAGAGAAAGAAGGAGAGGAAAAAGGGAAGAGAAGAGGCTTTCCCAATATTCTGGGCCCACCGAGGAGACCGAGTCGACACGACAGCAGTGCAAGTATGTCAGGCAGGGAAATGTATGTTCCCTTTTGGTCTGAAAGCCACACAAAGTCTCTGCTGTCTTTAAAAATTCATGTTAAGAAGAGTCAGTAAACTTCCTGGGTTTAAAATACATTTTTTAAAGACACGCAAACCCGTTTTTGTCCCGAAATGCTTCCTCTCCTTATCCCTGGAAACAGGCACAGGCTCTTTGAGCAGAGTAACTGCTGTGTGTTTGTTCAGTTGGCAGAGCCATGGAGATGCAGAAGCCCAGGCACCCAAAGCACTTACCCACGGCCTCTTCTGTGAGCCCAGAGCCCCCAGATTCCAGCAAGATCCGCCAGAGTGGCTCCTCCAGTGACGGCACGGATGCTCCATACCCACCTGCCAACCCCATGTCCCCCTTGGCAATGGGGCCCTTTTCCTCCCCAGAGGGAAGCAAGGACAGTGAGACAGGTAGGATGGAGTGAATGCAGAGGAAGGATGGAATGTGTTGTGAGTGGGGTATGCCCAGCACATTTCTGATGCAACAAGCTCGACAAATTAGGAAATCTTTCCATATCATTAGGTATGATCTTCCTGTCCTTAGTCACCTTTTGTGAATTGGGAAGTCTTACCACGACCAGAAATTGTTGTTAGTGGGTTCTGTCACTGTGGCATTGGATCATCCAGCAGGAAGAACCCAGTCTCAGGTGCCTGCTGTTGTCAGCAGCAGCCTGTGTCACCTGGGACTTGCCACTGAGATTTTTCTTACCAGGAATTCAGTTCCTCCAGCTCTGAGCTGGAATCAAGAGGCTGGGAAGTTCCCTGATGTCCTCTAAATTTGGCTCTTGACATTTCCCTCTTACCCTCTGCCTAGGTTTGAAGCAGCCTGGAGAAGCTCCACCTGCCAGTGACTCCATGGATGGCACACCCCGCACACCCAACACCACCTTTGAATTTCCATCTCCTTTGGAAAACCTGCAGGAGGAGGAGGGAGAATCAGAGAGGTAACTGTGGCTGCTTGAGTGAGGCTTGAGAGAGTGCTAGAATCAGAGTACCCTTGAGTTGGAAGGGACCCATGGGGACCATTGCAGTCCCAACTCCTGTGCCAGTGTGACGATGGCTGCTTGAAACAGTCCATGAAAATATTAGTGACATCATTTTTATTGGTACAGTCAGAACCACTGGTCTGTGTCTGCTACTGGGGTAATACTAAAAAGCTCTCTGTCAGGAGGGTGAGTCTGACAGGGGACAAAATGTTCTAGTGAGGAGCTTAGAGCTGTACTCTGAAGTTGTGCTGAGTGTCTGAGCAGGGGGAATTCAGGCATAAGCTTCCCTAATAATTTCTTTTCTTCCTTGCAGAATGGTTGACATGGGAACACCAAAACCTTTTCGCAAGTGAGTGTGCTTAGAAATGTTTGAACTGCACCGAGTTGTTCAGGGCCTGAGAGGTTATGAAGCAGAGAATGCAGCAGTGCTCCTTGTTCTGAGCCAGCACAGTTGTCTGCGTGATCTCTCCTTTAATAACACCTATATGGAATCAGACACTGGCAGCCATGTATATAGGACAGGTGGAGTGAATCATATGCAAATAAACCCTTTGATCTGTGGGTGAAGTGGAGTGATTGCTGTATCTCCTGATTTGAATGGATGTTAGGTTAGGGAGTAGGCATTTCCATATTTTCTCTTTAAACCCGTGTGTTGCTGTTGGCTCTGGATCCGCAGATAGACAGAGGAAAGAAATTGTAACGTGCCCTTTCACTGGCTTGATATTTGACTTCAAGCAAATTATTTGATCTGTGTCATTAAAAGGAGGGTTGTGGGAATATTGGAAGAACAGATAGTCACTCTTAGTTGTAAAGGGCAAATTTAGAGACTGTGCCTATAGGTTCAGACATCAAACAGCCTCCAGCTGGCAGAGAGAGCGTGTTCATAATCCTCTACAACTGACACATACACTTAGCATTTCTCCCTTCCTTACATCCATGCCTGAAGTGGGAAGTGTCTGACACCTTTTTCTCCCACTAGGATGGACAGTGTTGGCTTTGCAGATGTGCAGAGCGAAGATGAGCTCTATGATTTCGACATGGACATGGACCCTCCCAACTGGCAGCAGCTCGTGAGCAGAGAGGTGCTGATGGGGCTCAAACCCTACGAAATCAAGCGCCAAGAAGTGATTAATGGTGAGATGGATGTTCTTTCCTAGCTCACCAAACACACAAAAAAAAGTTGAAACCTGTCCTCTGTTCTCTAAATTTAAAACTACGTCTGTTTTCACTGATCTGCTCAAAGTAGTGGCTCTTAACTTGTGGCTTGCAGAGTTCTTGTGGATGAAAATTGGACTTGTTGCTGAAAAGTGTCCTGAGATGAGACTGATCCAGTCCTTAGAGAAGAAATAAACAATATTAAGTGGTTATTAAACAATGTTAAGTGGTTATTAAACAATATTAAGGTACTGAAAGGCCAGTTTGCAGTATATTCTATGCAAGAAAGCAAGAGAAGCTTGCTTTTCTGGAAAACACGTGGTGCAAACGCTGCTCCCAAACTTCACCTGCAAAGCTTCATCTCACTTCCAGGTCTTGCAGTCCTGCAGGACTCTCTGTGTGGCTTTATGAGCTGCTTAGAGCTCAGTGTTGGTTTGGGGTTATGAGCCATGAATCAATTGGCTTCTCTTCTTTCAAACATGGAATTACATCAGAGCGTGGCTCCTTGCTGGAACATGGGCCAGCAAGGGAAGCCCTGCTGAGGGAGCCTGTTCTAACTGAACCCTCTGACTTTAGTTTGCTTCATGTTTGGCTCCAGGTGCCCCACACAGAGTCACAGCCCCTGTTTCCTTTCTCTCCTCAGAGCTGTTTTACACGGAGAGAGCCCACGTCCGCACGCTGAAGGTCCTGCACAACGTCTTCTACCAGCGCGTGACCAGGGAAGGGATCCTCAGCTCCAGTGACAAACGCAAAATCTTCTCCAACCTGGAGGATATCCTTGGCCTTCATGGTAGGAGCGGCTGAGGTGGCTTTTCAGCTGGAATTCTGGGTGCCAGTAGCTGAGAAATTGGAGCAAAGTGACCCTGAAACAAGAGGCGGCTTCGTGCAGCGCTTGAGATAAAACAGAGCGTTACATCTGGGCTTCCTCTGGCACACAGTTGTTATATTTCTGATTTACAGAGATATTTTGATCAGGGAAGCATCTGCCCAGTGCTCCAGTCCTTGCTTTCTCTCTTATCTGTGTGCACAGCCTGCCTTGTGCCAATTCCTGCTGGATAAAAGGAGCAGTGCTTTGATGAATGGGCTTTGTGGGTCAACATCAAGATGTTACAACTGTTTCTGAAGAGAATATGAAAACAGAGCTGAAAAGATTGATGTCTTGCAGGTGGTTTTGAAGGGTGGCCCCTCCTGATTGTTTAGGGAGAGAACTGCTCACAAGGGGAATTGCAGCTCTGCCACTGAATAATCACTTGTATGATTTTATGCAGGTGGCTCGAGTTGTGTTCTACATATTGCTCTTTTTGAATAAGTGGTACTGAGCCTCAGAAAATATAAGACTGGAATGGTTTCTAGGGGTCATTTGAAGATAGGTGAGACAGAAGTTCAAAGGAGTTACATAGCATTTTCATAGATATTCTGCTAAATTTATCGTGTTGCAGGATAATGTTTTTATTTAATTGAAATCACTGCAAATCTACTCTTCCCCTGGAATAGCTTTTAATTTAAAATAAATGCTGAAAATAAAGCAATTTGACCACTATTAATAAAATTTTACTTTTTTATTATTACTTTTAAGTTGCACTGAACGATCAGATGAAAACTGTCCGAAAAGGAACGAGACTTCTGTCATTGGCCAGATTGGGGAAGACTTGCTTTCCTGGGTAAAATTCTTTTATGCTTCCTTGCATTTGAAAATAATGTTTCACAGAATGACAGACAGAGGCAGAGGTTGGTGAAGGCAATTTCCAGCTAATGGGAGCTGAAGGTCTGGGAGTTGTCATTTCTGTGGAGCTGGAGAATGAGGGTGGAAGGAAAGCAGGAAGAAGTTCTTTGGGTTTTCATTTGGTTAGAGATAAGAGTAATTTAAGGAACAGAAATAATTTCCTTAAGATGTGTGGGTAGAGTAGAAAGGTAGTTTTGGAGACATAAAGGTGAGAGTAGGATCTTGAAAAATGTAATTGCACCATTTATTTCAGTAACACTGAAATTCTCTTGTGTTGCCTGCGGTGCAGTTAGAAGTTAAAAATACTTATTTCTAATCTTAGAATTTACATAGCTGAACCTTTTCAAGTTGTGTAGCACTGTTGAAGGCTTCATTTCTGAGATCCTTACGGAAAGGTTTGGCTGCCCCATCCCTGGAAGTGTCCAAGGCCAGGTTGGATGGGGTTTGGGGCAACCTGGGATAGTGGGAGTGTCAGCAGGGGGCTGGAACTGGATGGGTTTTAAAGGTCCCTTCCCACCCAAACCATTCTGTGATGTGATTGGGCTGGAAACAGGAGAACTGTAGAGTTTGGGATGTTCCTCAGGAAAATGGGAAGACAAAGCCTTAAACCAGGGCAGAAATTTAACTCCTCACCTCTTGCCACCAGTTCGTTCCTTCCCTGGCGACCCCAGTGGCTCTGTGTCTGTTGAGGGTGGCACATGCTGAGCTTGAGTCTATCTAAACTTGGCTTCCTTGGCTTTCTGGCACAGTTTAGTGGAGCAGCAGAGGAGAAGCTGAAGCATGCCACTGCCACGTTCTGCAGCAACCAGCCCTTTGCCCTCGAGGTCATCAAGTCCCGCCAGAAGAAGGACTCGCGCTTCCAGACCTTCGTGCAGGTGAGTTTTACACCGGGGTTTGAGCTGCCCCGAGGATGTGGCTGGGGGCCAGCACAGCCTAATGAATGCTTGTAGATAAAGTTCTAGTAATTAATGACATCATGTCTAACATTGTCTTCGGATTGGGATCGTTTCCAGCGCCGTATTTATCTCTGCTAATCGCTCCGGGAGGGGAGGAGCCTTTAATTGTGGGGAACACAGAATGTCCTGGTGGAGTGCAGGGAGGCACACGGTGTCCCAGGGAGGAGATGGCATCTCACTTGGGGTGGCTGATTCCCAAGGATGAGGAGTTCTCTGGGGAAAAGTGCTTAGGGCAGTGCCATTGCGATGCTTGCCACGGGCAGAAGACAGATGATGTGCACCTGCTCTGCCTGCCAGGAAAGGGGCTTGGATACCTGTGGCATTTGCAGGAGAGAACATTATCTCCATTACCACGGGCTGGGGAGGACTTGGGTAACACAAGGGAAGATTATATTGAAAAATGTACTGTATTTTGCTCCGGTGTGAAAGCCTAAACTGATGTGTTCCCTGTGTGGTGCTGACTGAGATTGATTGGGGATGGTCCCAGGCCTCTGGGAAGTAATGAGGGAAGGAAGGCACTGCTTTGGTGATGAGCTTTTCCTCTGTGTAATTGCAGATGGAGAAGGGGCTGCCTTGTCTGGGTGATAGATCTTGGCACTTCTTGTCTTGTATTTAATTACTGGAAAGCGGAGTAATAGACATTTATGTGATGAATAGATGTTATGCATTCAGGTAATTATGGCCTTAATAAAAATGACAAATGCAGATACTGTGCTGTTCAAATTTAGGATGCTGAGAGCAATCCCCTGTGCCGCCGGCTGCAGCTGAAGGATATCATTCCCACAGAGATGCAGAGGTTGACAAAGTACCCCCTTCTGCTGGATAACATTGCTAAGTACACAGGTAAAGCTTTTCCACGGGGGTTTATGATCCACCTCAGCAGGTTTTCCAAGGTAAAAACGATTTCAAAGCATGTGTTGAAGAACTGTCCAATTTTTCAGCTGCTGTGACCTCCTGCACAGGAGGGCAGGCTAAAAACATAACCAAAAGGAAAATCCTTTGTATGCCAAAATACAAAGTATTTGTTCCTTCTTAGGGGAAATTCACTGTGAAATAAGTGAATCTGTTGAATCTCTAAAGTATCACAAGGTTCTCGTGTTCTTGCAGAGGGTGGGATTTAGTTAGAATGTGTTACACTGAAAGATTCCAGCACTACAGCGTGATTAATAATATCACAAAAAGCCTTTCCAGGTTTACTGTCTGATACCTTCTGCAGTGTAATTTCATTACTCATAAAAAATAGGCTGCATTTACAAGTTCACCCTAATCATAATTAGGAAAGCATGTGACACTCCATTATCTTTGATGAACTGGTTTATGTGCCTGTTAACTAAATTCTCAGTGTGGCTCGTGGTGGTGAGAATTGATGGCTTCACCTGTGTCTATTCCCTTTGCACCACAGTGGAGCGTTGGTGAAGATTTTGGGTTTCTCAGAGTCCTGCTCAGGTTATTGTGCAGTGAATAGTTGTCACAAAGCCCCTCAGAAAAGGGAGAGCGACAACCACTGTGCTGGGTGTGAAGATCTGCAGCTTAGAATGAATTATCTCCTGCCACAGATCTTGTTTTTATCACTTCATCTCTGCGCTGCACCTTCTGTTGATAAGACTCGTCTGCGAGTTTAACTTCCCTTTCTCAAATCTGAGGTCAGCAAGCTGCACCAGGCTGCTGATTTCTCAAACCTCTTTTGGGAAGTGTTGTTAACATTCCCTTCTTCTCTCGCAGAACTGCCTGAAGAGAAGGAGAAAGTCAAGAAGGCAGCAGATCACTGTCGTCAGATCCTCAACCACGTGAACCAGGCTGTCAAGGAGTCAGAGAACAAGCAGGTAGGAGGTGACAGAGTGAGCGCTGAGGGTGGGGGAGAACAATATAAGCCATTTAAGGCACCTGGAGTCACTCTACTTGTGACTTTATGTTGCGCTTAAAGATGTTTTGTGGCACCTGGGAGAGGAGGATCCCAGAGTTCGGGAGCGTGTGGAGATACCCATGGGTGTATTCATGGAAAGGCCTGCTGTGACACCAGGGACACTGTGACACCAGGGAGTTTTGCTGCTCAAAGTGACCATTTTGGGTGTGTTTTCTGCAGCATTTGGAAGATTACCAGCGTCGGCTCGACCTGTCCTACCTGAAGCAGTCCGAGGATCCCATGATGGATGAGTTCAGGGTGAGTTGAAAACACGAAACCCCTCTCTTTGTAAATTGTGTTTGCAACCCTGCCATTCAGTTTGTGCTTATTTCCACCACAGCCTTCTGATGTGCAGTCAAGTGGTCTTCAGAGGTAAATAATTCTGTACAAAAATGAAAACAATGAGTCTCAAAAATGTGAGTTTTGCCACCTTCCTCAAGATCTCTGTGGATATAACAACCCAGTTCTGCACATAATGGTGTTAGGGGAGCTTGTCAGCTCTGGGAAACAAATCTTGGTGGTCAAAGCTCAAGCAGTGTATCCCATAAGAGATACCTGATGGGTGATGAGTTGTATTGGGGATTATATCTCATGTGATGGCACATCTAAGAATGCTGTTGGAAGTGGGGAGGCCTCAGAGAGCCATGAGCTGTAGCAGTGCAGTTGGCTTTAAGAGAAGAGCTTGTGCACAGGCTCATCTGTGTAAGAGATCCACAGGTAGAGCCAAATAAAGTCTAAAGTCCAGTGTTACAGATGTTCTGCTTCATGGCCCTTGTAAAGCCTTGCAGTTATGTTGGTGAAGCTGGTTCCTTGCTGGTTGCTCCCCCAAAGCCAGTGTGTAGCCAAAATAATTTTTATCTGAAGACTTTTCTGTAAAACCGTGCCATGTATCCTTCCCACAAATAAAAAACTTGCAGGCATTCAGAGAGGAAGTGAACAACTCACTGGCAGTTATGAAATCTTGCTGTCATTGATTGTAGACTCTGAGACTTGGAAGGGATGAATTGTGAAAATTGTCACTTCTGCCTGCAGATCTAAATGTCACAAGCACTGAAATGCCTGAAGAATCCATTGACATTATAAATTCCGTCAGATCATTGGGATGATTTGTATATCATTTGTAGGCACACTTGACTTGCAAATCAAGTGCTGAAGCATTAACCAGTTGTAATGCTGGAACTGCAGACTTGATGCAGGATAGTGGGAAAGCTCCTCCTAGGAAAAGGGTGGCATCCTAATGCCTTAGGAGCTTGGCTTGGTGGGAAAATCCTCCACCCCTGTGACACTCAGCATCTGCAAAAGAGCAGTGAAAGAGGAAGAGTGATAGCAAACATCTCTCACAACATTTTGGGTTACACTCACAACCTGCTTGCTTTTCCCAGACTGGGTTTAGCTGCTTCTCTCCTAAGTGGAGTCCCTCTGACAGCCCAGTGTTTTATCATGACTTGCTTCCATGGAAATTTCATAGTGCTCCTTTTTTTTTTTTAATTTTTGTCTTTCCCCCTGGTGACAGAACTTGGACCTAACAAAGAGAAAAATGCTCCATGAAGGGCCTCTGACTTGGAAGGTGAATCGTGACAAAACCATTGGTGAGTCTGTGCCATCCCCTGGCCTCCCCTGGGTCTGTGTGTGCTTGCTGGGAAGGAGAAAGCATTGCTCAGCTCCCAATTATTCTTCTTCCTGCCACATGTAATAATGCCCGTGTGCTCCTCAGAGCTGATTAAATTATTCTTGTCAATTCTGAAATGTGCTGGAGCATCATTAGGGCCATGCAGGGACACAGCAGTCAGTCTTGAGATGATCCAATTCCATCTGTAGCTTTCTGCTGTAGTTTTCACGAGGAAGATTTGCAAGCTTTGCCTGGAATGGCACAGCACTGATTGCTGCCTCTGCATGAGTAATCAAAAATGCTGCTTTTTGCCTTCTGCAGGGGTGTGATAGGAAACTCTGAGTCTTTAACTCATTCTGGGTTCTTTTTGCACTCGGGGCAGATCTCTACACTCTGCTGCTGGAGGACATCCTGGTGCTGCTGCAGAAACAAGATGATAAACTGGTGCTGAAGTGCCACAGTAAGATCTTGGCCTCCACGGCCGACAGCAAACACACCTTCAGCCCCATCATCAAACTCAACACCGTTCTGGTTCGTCAGGTGGCAACAGGTCAGTGTGCCCCACTGAGGAGGCAAAAGGAGAAGCCAAAAATAAAGCTTAGCTCAGCTGAGGATAGAAGTTTCTGTGTAGAGATCCAGAGTAGAACACGGGGAAACTGCGTGGGCTTAATTCTTGGTTGTCCAACATCGTGCTTAGTATGTATGAGCTGTTTAACTCCTCTGCATTGGTAATAGGCATTGCTGGGGTTTTAAATAGGCTTCTAAATTAAAGTACTCTGATTGTGTTAGATGAAAGGTACTCTGGAAATTATTAGGAGGGAACAGAGGAGAAATAAAGCTTTTTCTAAATGGCTTTTTTTTTTAATTTTTTTTTTTTTGAGGACAAATTTCCTGGATAGGGCAAGGTCGATGTGTCCATAATTATAATGCTGGAGGGTTATCTCATGAAGTGTTCTGTCCTTGCTTTGGGCCGGGGTTATGGCTTGTTTTAGGACTTTTCAGAAAGCTGTGTGGCACGAGGCACCTCATTAAACCCTTCCTTCCCTGTGCTGGTGCAGATAACAAAGCTTTCTTCGTCATCTCCATGTCGGAGAACGGCGCTCACATTTACGAGCTGGTAGCACAGACTGTCTCCGAGAAGAACGTGTAAGTAACTGCTTCAGCTCCAGCTGCTGCTTGGTTTGGTGTCCTCCAGGGGTCTTTTAGTACCTGTGCAGGTGTCCCTGAGTTCCTCCTCTAAGCAAAAAACACAGCTATCTGTCTAAGTCTCTCCTAAGTTGGAGAAAGCAGGAGAGGGTGAACACACAAATATTAGTGAGCATGGGTATTATACATATTAAAAGCCCCAAATCCATACCCCATAACATAGCCCATTACATACCCCAAAACCATACAGTGTTTCTGTTGTTGTGTTTGCTCCCTGACTCGCTCCAGACCTGTTCTGACCTTAAAAATGCCTTTTTTTTACCCTTGAAGTTCTGGTTTTATGTGACTGACTGCCAGATAAGATGAAATAATCCTGCATCTTCATGCAGAACCAGGTATCTCTGCAGACTTGGATGCTGGCATCATAAGCAACCCCAGGGCAGGAATTAGATTCCCTGGCTAAAAGATTTTATTTCATTTTTGGTAGAAATGCTTTTCTTCTGAAGTGTAAGACTTACTCATGGGATACATACATAATATGTGAAATAATGCTTTTGTATATATTTATATATAAAATAACTGGTTTATCTGACAACTGCTAAGGTCCTGTCTGTCATTTCCTTCTGCTGAAAAGTATCCTGGTGAGGTGAGTGATTGCAGAGTGTTACTGGGGAATTGAATGTAACAGAACTTTAACAAAAAGCTGTTTCTGTTGATCAGAAAAGCAGTAATAAAGTATATATATAAAAAATGTATTAGCTGGATTGAAGAGGTGTTAAACAGAAAAGAATTCATTATGCTTAACTTGTTGCATGTCTTTATTTGATGTTTCTGCTGCAGGTGGCAGGACCTTATAGCCCAGATGGCAGGGACTGTGAAAATGGGGAGTGCCAGGAGAGTGATTCCATTACCACAGTCAGGCCCTGGAGAGTAAGTAAAAGCTGGAGGAGGAAGGGCTGGTTTTCCTTTTTCCAGCACCCCCTCCTGCTCAGAGATTGCCAGCCAGAGCAGGGATTCTCCTGCAGAGGCTCAGATCAATGTGACTAAAGGAACGTGCTGGTTCTTCCCCCCCTGCAGGGAGGAGCGTGAGGAAGAGGAGCAGCAGAAGCTCAAAGAGCAGCACGACATTCCTGCCAGCAGCCTCCAAAGCCCAGGTAAAAAACAGGGATTCGGGTAAATGGGCTCAGTGGATGTGCTGCATGGAGTGCAGATGTGCCAAGCCATATTCCTGCTGGCTTGGGGATCTTGGGTGTTTTTCTGGGAAGGAACGATGCTGAACCTCTTGGAAATGCACCTCTGACCGTTCCCATCTGTTTCATATTTGACATGGCTGTTTAACCTGAACGTCTCTTTGTCTGTTCACCAGATAAAGATTTGGGACTGGAATCTCCCTTAATACTGAACGCTCAGTCCTCCTCCCCCATCATGTCTGAGAAGGCCAAGGTGGAAAGTCTGCTGGTGTCTGAAGGGCAGTTTGAGAAGGTGCAGCAGGCAGAGCTGACACTCAAAGGCTCCTCTGCAGGTTATGAACACACAGCCACCGGCTCCCCCTCACTGTCAGAGGGGCAGTGGGCACGGGATGCACTGAGGAACTGTGAGTATCCATGGGCAGCATCCACTGGGATGTGATTTTAGAGGTGGAAATCGTTAGGTCAACCATCAGTGGTCGAAATTAAAATCATAAGCCCGTTCCTATTAATTATCAGTGCTCCCTGTGCTGTATTTCACAGCAAAAATGGATCTGACAGCCAGGAATTTGAAGTTCTGGATTCATACTTTGACCCTTCCTTTGGCTTCAAGGTGTCTCATTGTTTTCCTGTGGTTTTCCCACGTATAAAATGATGGTGTTAATGAGTTGTTACTGTCCTTGGAGTGCTTTGAGGACAAAATTATATTGCAGATCTTAGTGCAGTGCTGGACAGTACCATTACTAGTCAGCAGTGAATTTTTAAGACAAGGCATTCAGCCTGTGGACTTCTGTCCTGCTCCACTGCTATGGAAATGAGAGGTTTCATGATTTTTGACTTTTTTTTGGTAAAATCCTGCAAATTGGATGTATGTGAACTTGACAAAGTCCAAGTTCTGATTTCCTGAGGACTTGGAGGTGGTTGGGTATAATTAGATCAACACTTGTGCATGTTAAAAAGTTTTTCTGATGGACAGATGATGATTCTTTCAAATAGTTTATAGAAGATTTTTAATCACTTCCTCTGTTCTCCAGTCTATCTCCTTTCAGAGGAATAATGCAGGGCTCTGCAACCGACTCCATCAGCTCTAGCAGTGCAATTCCTAAATAGAACTTCCTAAAATTTGAATGAATTCATTAATCCATAGATCTCTTCTTGGCAACTCCAAAAGGGACACGCAGTCCCTCCACTGTACTTGGAGGGAAGAGTCTCTCTTGCTGCTCTGTGGGCTCTTTGCTTCTCCCAAAATGCAGAGCACTCTTATCCTTGGCCCCAATTCCTTCTCTCTGTGCAAGTAATGACAGTTCTCTGCAATCTCTGAGTTATCTTGGATCTCTTAATCCATTTCTTCTTCTTCTTACAGGATTCAAAGTCCCTTTCTGATTGTGAATGTTACAGAAATTTTCTTGGTATTCGTTTTCAGAGGCCAGTGCTAAAATAATCTTAGTCTGGGGGTGTGCAAGGACAGTGTTAGTGACCTTACACCATCTCCTGACTGCTCAGAGTTAAAGCTGCAGCTCTCCAACAGCACCAGAGGGTCACTCAAGTTTTGAGATGAGTGACTTTTCCTTTGCATGACATCATAGCTTTTTTTTTTTGGGTGTGACAAGAGCTCTCTCTGTGGAGAGGATGAACAGTTATACTCTTGACAGCATCCCAGCTTTGTTTTGAACAATATGCCCATATTTTGAAGTGTTTGGTTGGGATAATTTGAGAACTAAAGGAATGTGGGTTGAAGTTCAAACAGGCATAAATTTGCATAAAATTTTAGGGAAAACATTTCTTCAGGTTATTTTTTTCTGATCTGATATTTCAAAATCGAGTGGAATAGTCACAAGATGCTCCTTCCTCAGGTGGGAATCCCCTGTCACAGCCACAGCTGTTTTGCAGGGCAAAACCCAGGCACTCCATCTAATTCCAGCAGACAATTCCTTTGTTTTTCCTCTAAGAAGATGGAACTGGCACTGATTTGTTTGCTCTCACTTATAAGGCGAAATGTGAAGCAAGACCTGAGCCCTTCATGCATTTTATTTTTATCCCTGTTTTTCCTACCAAGAGCAGTGAGAGGAGGCTGCACCTCGGTCGAAGGGGTGACCTTTATGTCTGGTGTAATCACTGTGAACGTTGCCTGTCCTTGCAGTGGGTTTGCTGAGGCAGCTGTTGGTGCAGCAGTTTGGCCTGGCTGAGAAGGGGACCCTGGAAGAGCGGCAGCGCTTCCCCAGGTTCAGGACTGTCTCCCAGGAGGCGCAGACGGAGAGCGGGAACGAGCTCCAGCACTCTGACAGCGACAAATTCCAGCCTGGATCAGGCAGAACTGAGGAGCCCACAGCTGGTTATGGCCTCCGGACTTCAGCTGAGTCTCCAGCCCCAGGGGATGCCATGCAGCTGGTGGGGAGAGACCCCAGGCCCAGTGGGAATTTGGGAACGGACCGCGGGAGCGTGACCCTGGAGGCGTCCACCCCGGAGCTGGAAGGGGTGGGGGCCGAGGAGAGCGGGGAGCACTTTTTTGATGCTCGGGAGGCTCACAGCGATGAAAACCCCTCTGAGAGCGAACTGATGGAGAGGAAGGAGGAAGAGGAGGTGCAAATACGGATCTCAGGTGAGGTTCAGGATTAGGGGCTCCTCCCTTGCTTACCTTAAAAGTCAACTCTCGACCTTGGCAAGGCATTTCAGCCCTGAAGAGGGCTGTGCAGACATGAACCTCATTAATTCTCTGGTTTGTGCAGTGCTGTGGGGTTTAACACACTGGGACACACCAAAATTGTACAATCCAAGCTCCTGACTGCACTTTCCCTGGACCATTTTTATCCCTCAGCTGGCTGTTGGGACGTTGTAGGGAAAAGGTTTTCCCTGAAGGCAAAGCCCTTTTTTAAGCCCCCATGACTCATGGTGCCATTTTGTGTTGGCTTCTCCTGATCCAGCTTCAGAAAAGAAAAGAATTCAGCTTTGCACTGTCACAGTCTCCTGTGACCTCACCCCAGTCTGAAGCTCTTAAAAGCTTATTATTTGTGTTATTTCTGTTATTATTGCTACATATGGCATATTTGGCAGGTTTCTGTCACTAAACTTACTGTAGAAGCTGAGGTTTCTCTCATGTGCATGCTGTATGGAAGTAGCTGCCATTAGGTAGATCCAAGACTAATAGTCATATAGAAACCTCTTACCCATAAATATGCTTTTATTTAAAAATTGGATTAAATCCATGTGAATAAGCCAATTTGTGACTGCCTGAGTGCTGCCTTCCAACTACATATTGCAAATAATTTTTCTTGCTGAGACACTTTAAATTATTAAAACTGAGCCAACAACTTGAAGCATCTAATTTATTTGTCACCTCTTACACTGTTTACTTTTTTAACTGTGCAGGGACATCAGAATTAGATTGATCTGTTTTTAGTCAGTTCTGACTCCACGTGCTGGTTTTGCTGGGGGGAAATTTTTTGATAGAATCCTGCCAGGTGCAGGTTGTGAAAGCACTTCTGTCTGTCATTGCTTTTATTTTTTAACATATCAGCAAGCTCAGTTTTAAAGGTAAAAGCATCCTCAGTGCCATAAAGTGGCAAGGGGAGGTTAGAAATCCAAAAGTTGGGTTTGTCAGGTACCATCAGTGTAAGTGCAGCTTTTTCAACTGTTATAACAGAGATTTTGGAAGAACAGGAGGGTGGGTGGTTTAGTTGATGGAATATCCTGAGTTGGGAAGGACCCACAAGGATCAGAGAGTCCCAACTCCTGTCCATCTAATCATGGAGATTTTAATCCACAGTTCAGAACCAAACTAGTCTGGTGTGATACAACCTGTGTAGCTTTCAGAAAAGCTTTTTCCCTCGGGCCATTTTAAAATGCCTCAGGAGCTGAGAGCCTTCCCCTCTCCGGCAGCGCCTCCAGCCCGTGAAGTGAAGAGCTGTCCTCTCTCTCTCTCTCTTCCCGCAGGAAATTATTTGATCCTCGATGGATTTGGAACGGTGCAGGAGAGCTCCACGGACGAGGAGGTGTCCTCCCTGGTCCTCCAGTGCACGGGGGGTGGCCGGGCCCCTTTGGACTCTGCCCGGCAGCACCCGCTGTCCCCCCGGGACGCGCAGTCGGAGGGAGGGGGCTCCCCGTTCCCCGAGGAGATGCTGGCCTCGCGCTGGGGGGGAGTGGAGGAGCCCTGCTCCTTCATGGCAAGCCCTCCCCTGCCCCTGGAGATCCGTGTGCAGCTCATGCAGTACATCCAGAACATTGAGGACGCCCTTGAAAAGCTAAAGGTGCGTGTCGTGGTTCCTGCGAAAGCACCTTCAGGGCTCTCGTACCCTTTAGGCTTTGGCTTAAAAAAAAAAGGAGCTTGAAAGTAGTTTTGGAGGGGGAATGGGGGGAGAGCTGCCATGCTGTTCCTTACCTCTGGCTCTTGTTTCTGAAAGCTTTTGAAGCAGGGGTTTGGTGCTGTTTTGCTTTGCATTTAAGTTGAGGATGACGGGAGGCAAATATTTCTGGGGGGCACATATTGATTTGAGAGGTTCCTGAGGGATGGGACAAGCCTGCAACACTGGAGGTTTGAAGGGGCCACTGACCTAGGGAATATGAATTCCTGGCATAAAAAAGGCTCATCAAATCTGTTGCATGCTGCTGCTGCTGCCAGTGTCAAATGAAGGTGCCGAGTTGCAGCAATCCAATAACAAGGTTTTCGGGCTAAATTATATTCAAACTTACTGCATTTTTTATGTGATGGGGATTCTCTAAGCAAAGTAGCCGTTGCTGCAGGAGGTTTGTGGCATTTTGATGTATGAAACATTCAGTAGCCAGCCTTCAATTTAACTGCAATCTGAAGGGAAAAAAATAAATAATAGAGTATTGCATGGAAATGGAAGGTCAGATAGAGATGCTGGTAAAGGAGTTGAGGTCCTCTGTGGGTCACTGCAACGTGGGTGATGGAAACTTCTCTTTTCCCATTTGAAGCCCCCTCTGTTTGCTCAGTAAACAGTGAGCCACTTGAGCTTTGGGGTTGTTTTGTTTTCCAGGAGGTGGAGGAGGACTACACCATTCTCCGACGCCAAGGGCTGGCTGGCTCAGCCTCCACAGGAGAGCACTCAGGTAGGAACCAGCCTGGCTGGAACTGGGAGCATGTTCCTCCTCGGCTTCAGGCATTAAACAGAGAACACAAAGTCAATTATTCATCTCTCTCAGCCTCACCAAAAAAAAAAAACCAAAGTGTTTCACCTCCTTGAGCGGCTCTCACAGAGCTGAGCCCCTGCTGCCTCCAGGAAAGGTCAGCTCAGTCCACTGGGGCTCAGCTGAGCAGAGGAGCTTGTTCCTCCCCTGGAAAGGTTGATTTTCAAGCTGTCTCACCCCACCTTCATCTCAGGATGTACAGCCTCTCTTTCGAGGAAGGCCAGGGGGATGTGGAGTCCCAGGGGGAGGTTTCTGAAGGAGTGCAGTGATCAGTCTGGCTCTTGCTCCTCCAGGAGGTCTCTGATGATGTGATGATGTTCCATGGGTCCCTTTGCACTGGCCCTGGGCATCCTGCACATGTAATTGCTGCAATTACTGACAAGGGTTTTAAGGTCAAATGGGGGTGATGTCTCTCGTGTCACAGAAGTGTCAGACATTTGTCTCTCACCACATTTCTTCCCTTTTTTTCCCCCCCGTCCTCTTTTTCCCTCCCTCAGACAAAAGCTAGTCGTGTTTTCAGGAGTGGCTGAAGATGGGATGAAGAGTATCAGGACACAGCACCCGCTGTCTTCCTTGTGGACTCTTGAGACAAGAGGGTTTGGACCATCCAAACACGAACCAGACTTTAGCAAAGTGGGCATGGGGTGCTTTTCCTGTGGGGCATCTGCACTATCTTGTCAGTGAGGGAGTCTATTCTATTCTGCTCCTCTCCTTGCTACCAGAAATTCATTTTTCAGAACAGAAAAAAAAAAAAAAAACAAAAACCAAACCAAATGTACAGAGCTTTGGGTGTAGGATATAAAAAAATGTATTTAGACATTTAAAAAGAAAAAAAAATCAATGTATTTATTTGACTTCATTCCGTGTATCAAAAGCACATTTTAATTTTTTAATCTGCCTTTTTTTTTTTTTTTTTTCCATTTTGTTTTGTTCTGTTTGAACTGGGTAGTGACAGTTCTAGCCCCCTGCATGTGGACCATCCTGGGTCAGGGGTGAGGGGCCAGGGTGTTACCTGTGTGCAGGTGTATCTTTACTTCACTGGACTGGACTCTGCACTCCCTGCTGGCAACTCGAAACTGCCATGCCAAGAGCTACTTATGAAGGTGTTAGGATGACTTGTGGCTGGAATTACCTGTATTTTCAACCAACTGCATGGGAATTGCTCCTGTCACCGCCTGTGTAACAAGAATTTTCCATGCACTAAAAAATCCAGGCACTTGAGATGGGCGAGTTTTCCTTTTCCCATTCCTTCGTTGACTTGCAAGATCAGGCTGGGAGAGGAGAAAGAGAGGTTTAATTTTTTATTTTTTATTTTTTTTTCTTGACTTTGTTGGCTTTGATCATTGTCTCCTTTGTAAAGTGATAAAAATACTTGGACCTGCAGCACTTTTGTAACTCTTCTCTGGATCAAAAAAAAAAAAAAGAAAAAAGAAAAAAAAAAATGCAAACCCAGAAGTGTTTCAAAGATGTGGGGCAGCTCTGCCCCTGATTCACTACTGAATGAAAAAGGGCTGCCATTGGAGTTAGCCACAGGTACTGCTGATTATAGGGCCAGTAAGTTTTAGTACCTGAAAGTATGTCTTGCTGAGGGCTTGGGGTGGGCTTTGGGGTTGGTTTTTTTTGGGGTGGAGTTGGGTTGTTCTATTTTTTTTTTTAAAACTAATTTGTGCCAACGTGTTCTCGCTGAAACAGAGATTTGCAAATCCAGGAAGGCTGAAACAGCTGTCTAGGACTTCCTTAGGCTTGTTGGAGTGGGCTTTGCTGTTGGAATGGGGTTTGCTGTTGGAATTCCTTCCAGTCTGGGAACAGGATGGCAAAAAGGTTATCACAGAGTTGTCACTGGACCAGCTGAGGTTGGTCCCAGGGCACAGCTCCTGCCTGGCACAGGGTGGTTCAAGCTGTCCCTGACACCACAGACACCCTCAGTAGGGCTGCTGGTGGAAGGGGTGTAAGGAAATCTCTGTTGCACCCTCTTTAAACTGTTTAAGGAACCCAAAGTGAGCAGCAAGCCAAGCCTGTGCATCCCCCTGACAGTCAGAGCATCAGGAGGTGCTGAGAATCTGCCTTTGGTCGCTGTCACTGTCAAGATCCCACTCCTGCTCCTCTAAGTGAAACGTTTGAGCTGCTGGCAAGAAAAATCTGTCCTTTGTCTGTAAGAAGAACATCAGATCTTATCCTCCCCATGGAACACGCAAGGGAAGAGTCCATGTGACGATGGGCAGAGGCAGCACAGCTGATTTTGGGCCTGAGGTGGGAGTTTAGAGAGTAGGGGGGAGTTCCTCTTGTCTGGAGAGCCAGTTGCACAAAGCACCATGACACTGCCAACACAAACCCAAGGGTTCTCTTCCAGGCTGGCAGGAGCTTCCTCCTCCTTGGGTGAGATTCACTGTCAGTATTACCCCAGCACTTCCCTCCTCACCTCAGCCACACGGTTCCTTTGGTCATAAACATCCAGATGTTCATGAGGATCCCCCAAACCAGGATGGATCCTGCCAGAAGGAGGGCTGGGATAGAGCCAGACTTGGTGTTTGAGACCCTTTCCCCCCCCTGATTCCCCTCCATCAGCTGCAACCCCACACTCCAGAACCAGGAGAAGTTTTCTGTGACCCTGGTGGTCTGAAAGCTTTCCAGAGGCTTCCACAGTTGATGGAAGGTTATCCCTGGGCTCTAGAACAGAGTGTGCTTAGTCTGGCTTTAAAAGAATATCCTGGAAGAGCAGCAAAGATGGGGCTTGTGAAGGTCTGGCTGCTTCGTACTCATTCCTTGTGACTGAAGACAAAATGCCTGGTGGTCTGGATTTCTCTGAGGTTCCTGGTAGCCCATGGTTCCACCACTGCTTTGTTTCATCCCTGACAGGTGCAGCAGCAGTGAAAAGAGCTGGGAACGCTTGGAGAAGCCTAAAATTGAACCCAGTTTTATGGGCGACGTAAAGGACGCTCCGAGCTCTGTCCTGGTTGGGTTTGGGTTCAGCTCCTCCCAAACAGGGCATCCCACGATGGTGGGGTCAGGAATCCCTTCTTTTGGAAGAGCCTGGAATGACAGGGAGTTCCTTTCTCCTGGCACATCTGCTGTCCCCCAGAGCTCAGGCAGTGGAAGGAGCTGCAGCCCCAGTGCACTGTTGAGGAATTCTCGTGGTTTTTTCCTCCTTGAAGCCATAAGATTCCCTTCTTTAAATTCCAGTTTGCAGCGTGAGGAAGCAGTTTGGTTTGCCCCTGGTTGTCGATGGATTGTACATTCCCATGTCCAAACTGGATAGTAGAGCAGGACACTGTTCTCTGGGATATTTTTTTCCCCTCCCAAATAGTTGAGGGTGGTTTTTTTCCTTCCCCAAACAGAAGAATAACAAGGGTTTCTTAATTTGTAGAACAAATTTGTAGGGTGGGAACCATCCTCTGAGAGGTCACTTCTCTTCTGCTGTTACGCAGTTCATGGGCAAGCAAAAGAAAAGGTCAAATGGATTCTTTGGAATGGGAATTTCCTTCTCCTGTGGAAAAACAAATGCTGGGCTGGTGTTGGAGCATTTTAGATCTCCTGAACATGCCCCTTGTGCAGGGAGGGGAGGTTCTTTTAGCATCCTGTGGGTGGGATCAGGATGAGGAAACCTCCAGAGTGGAGAAGTCTGGATGATCTGGGGCAGCTTTCAGGCAGCTCTCAGCCTGTTCCCAGTTTTATTTTCGTAAAACTCGGATATTCCGATTTACAGATACTGCCCCTGGTTTTGGAATAGGGGTCTGAATATCAGACCCACAATCTCCCGGTGTCTGGTGTTGATTTCTCCCCCAAAGAAATCCCTCAATTCCCTCCCCCTCCCCAGAGGTGCCAACTGACAAGCAGATGTACTGCAAAAGGGATACTGCAGCCAAAACACTGCTGTTTTATTTTGAATTAAGTCTTGTGGAGCTCTCTTCATACTAGAATATTTTTATTTTCTTTGTACAACATACAATCATGTACTCTTAACAGAGATTTACTTTAAAGAGAAGAAGAAAAAAATCTGGAAGTATTCTTTAAAAAAAAAAATACACAAAAATCTTTATTAATAATCCTGTATTTTTACTGATCATGTTTGAATGTCTAAAAAAGACTTTATTGTTCTAATTATCCAGATGTATGTTTGTAAAATAGCTCTTTTATGACTTAGCTGATCAGGTTGTATGTTTCTGGAATTAAATATTGGTCACTTAAAAAAAAAAAATCTGTTTTCAGGATCTGGGAAATAGAAAATTTAAGCGTTTCAAATATCATTAAATAAGCTTAAAGGAAATAACCTTTTGTCTGGTGGATTTTTGGGGGGAGGTTGGAATTGCCTGGAGTGTTTGGCAGGACTGAGTGGGGTGATGGCAAAAGGAGATTTTCCTTGGGGATTTTTGTAGAGGTTGAAGTGCCTTGACTGAATTTCTGCTGGTTAGTGGATTAGTTAATGAATTAATTTAGGCTCGTTCTGAAGTCAGATGTGCCTCCTGAAAGAAAGGAAGCTCCAGAGCAGTGAGTATTCCGTGGGTTTGTGCCCATCACGTGCTGGATTTGCACTTCTTTGCTCCTCTGGTTGGTGTTTCGTGAAGGCTGAAACCCCAGAGGTGTCTGAATTTGGTGAATAAATAACATCCTGCTAATCCAGGGCAAAAAAAAAGAGCTCAGGAAATGCAGTAAGAGGAGAGTGGGAGCTCCTTTGGAAGGTGTTTGGTTCTTGCCACGCATGAAAACGTCCAGCAGGAAAGTCCCTGTGCCATCCCTTGGGTGATGAACTGGCACAAAACACCAACTGCAGGAGAACAAACCCACTTCCCACTCGATCCAAACCACCAACTTGCAGGAAGAAGCACCCAGTGTCCCACTTGCTGCAGGCTCAGAGTGACCCTTCAGGACCCCCCTCGTGGTAAGTGTTGCCCTGGGGTGTGTCCTGCACCCCCCGGTGCTGCAGTCGCTGAGTGCCACTTGGAAATTAAATTTTGCCCTTTCTGCTTGGGGTGCAGCGTGGTTTTTGTTGCCTGATGTCTCACTCCTCGGTCCCTGACAGCAATTTAATGAGCACTTTCAACAGCCCAGCGAAGCTGTCACTTGTGAGGCTTCGGCTCATCTGATGCTCTTGGACGGTTCAATCTGAGCTGTGAGTTCTGCTTTCAATTCCAAGGCACTTTTGTGTTCTTTCCCTGCTCTGGGGGGGTTGCTTTCGAGTTTCCAGCGTTGCCATTTGAAAGGAAACCAGAAGCATTATTGATTTTTTTATTCGTTTATGAGCTGATTGTTGTTTGTAAAACGGGAATTTGGGTGGTTGGGAACTGTTGGTGTAGGAACATGATATTACCTTATTATGACATTACCTTAATTCAGCATGATACTACACCTCGGGATCTCGCAAATATTTATCATTTCAGCCTTGTTGGACTCATTTTTCCCCTGAAATGAGCAATTCCCTGCAAGTGTTTGCTGCCCAACTAGAGGCTGCAGCTTCGTATCAAACGTTAACCAGAGTCTGTTGGGCTTAAATCAGTTTGCTTGTGATTTTTTTAAGCGATTAATCTTCCTTAGATATGTTTAGATTGCTCTGCTTTCCCCAGTTAGGAGTTTTTAGGTGGTGAAACTGCAGCCTGGTGCCTGCTTTTGGGACAGTGGGGACAGTGACCCTCAGGAATTTTGTGACACCACTTTGCCTGTCACTGGGGGCTTTTTATTTCCTTTTTTGCTGGATATCTCTCCCCCTCCACTGGGATCAAATAAAAAGTTACAAGAGAAGTGAAAGTAAAACTTGCTGCTGAGGGAACTTGCAAATTTTTTTAATAGGGAACATCTGTGCTGAGAGTTTTGTGCCAAGGCCTGGGTTTTGCTGAATTCTCTGCAGAGGATGCTTTACCTGTATCCTTGTCATGAGTGACATTCCTATTTTAGCTTCTGACTTCCCTGGGAAGTGGTGCAGTCACACTTTTGATAGACAAGCTGACAAAAACAAATTAAGAACAACACCAAAATAGAGAACAAACAAAATCAAGTATATTTCTGAAAATTTAGAGGTTTTTTCCTTTTTTTTTTTTCCCCTTCCCCTTCTGCAGTTTGTACATGAAGCTCCTTGAGAGATTACTTTATTACTTTATTATAATTGGTAATCTGAGCTCTATTACGCTTTCCTAATGATGCTCTTCGTGTTTTGCCTATTTAAATGTTATTTTATATGTTCCCTTTACTGTGTTGCTGTAAATAAATGATGCAAAATGAACAGCTCAGAAAAATCCGAGCTTTGTGTCTTCTGCCCTCAAATCCCAGCTGGGGGTGGGAGGGAAAGGAGCTGCATCTTTTAGGGCTGTTTTCACATCCACCATCATGGAATTAATCTCTCCTTGCTGCCTGCCACAGATAGGGGAGAAGGCACAAGAGGATTGGAGGAATCTCATTGCAGATGGGTTCGTGTCGTTTTTGGGTTATGGTATTTGAAGTATTATGGACATGCTTTTTGTTCCAGAAAACATCTTTTCAGCAAGGATAGCCTTGGGGTTTTTTGGTTTGTTTGTTTGTTGGTTTTTTTTTGCTGAAAAATATCTAGAATTTCCCTTTTTATCAATTAGCCAGTGGATTTTAGATTGATGCTGTTCTTCTTTCAAAAATAATTGATGAAATGGAAATTGTCCAGTCCCTGGCACGTGTTCTTTGCCAGTTGGTCTGATGGTTTTGTGTGTGTGGGTGGGGGACTAAAATTTTATCACCAGAGAGATGGACCCAGGCAGGGCACAACAGCACCCACAAACTGCAAACTTGGATGTGTTTCCTCCGAGTGTGATCCAAAATTCAGCTCAGGCAAAGAGATGAGCACGGGAATGATGCAGAGCATATGTCTGTTGGCTTAACAAATCTTCCAAACTTCTTTAGACACCTGTTGTTTAAGGGGGAGGCTCAGGCAGCCAAAAGCTTTGGTGGCACTTACAAACTCTGCCCTTGGGAAGGTTGGGGGCAGGAGGAAAGTGCCAACCAAGGGGGGGAAAAAAAGGCTGCACTAGGAGAGGGATTTTGGAGCTGAGAGTGCTGCAGGTTGGTTGGTTCCCAGCCCCATTAACTCACCTGGCTACTTCTTGGAAAACAGTCCTGGGGGAAGGAAGATGGGAAACGGCCTGAAGTTGTGCAGTGGGAGGTGGAGTTTGGGTTTTAAGGAAAATTCCTCCACAGAGGGGTTGTCAAGCGTTGGAACCCCTTCCCAAGGCAGTGGTGGAGTCCCCGTCCCTGGAAATGCCAAAAAAACTCTGGATGTGGCACTTGAGGACAAGGTTTAGTGGTGAACTTGGTGATGATGCTTTTAAAGGACTTTTCCACCCTTAACAATCTGATTCCAAGTGTGTTCCTTGCAGATCCCCCCTGTATTTCTCCACACCCCAAACTACAAACCAAGCAGGGTTTCTTTCCGTCCAGAAGCTGAATTTTTTTTTCCCCCCCTTCTTCCTCACCAGATGGGAGTTTACAGCTGCAAATCATCAGTTGGGCTTTTGGCAGAATAAAAGGCCCAAAATATCTCTGCCACTTTTCTTGCAGCAGTTTGTTTGATTCCAGATGTCTGAGGCTCGTTCAGCGTGAAGTATTTTCCCTGATCAATATTTTAACCTTCTTGTTGATATTTACTCAGTGCTGCTGAATAAACTGCACCAAGTGGAGGAGCTCCATGGATGGGAGAGTAAATCTACATTTCTATCAGCTCTCTGGAGGCTTTGCAATAATTCATATTATCTGAGGTTATTGTTATACTGGGATATTAATGAGCACATCTTCCTTCCTTCTGCCTCTTGAAGCTTCAATTCAGATCCCACTTCTGGTGCTAAAACAACATCTCAGCTCTGAATTAGCATGGAGAGGAGAAAGCTTTGTGTTCTTCTTTTGTCAGCTCAGTTTGAAGGCACCCTTTCTCTGTAGCTTCATAAAGATGTATTTGATGTCACTGCATCTCCTTCCCTCTGACCTTTGCGAGGAGGAGATTAAACCCTTCTCTGTGGGTCTTTGTGGCATTTTTAAATCCTGCTGGAGGTTTCTGCTGTTTCTGCTCCTTCTCCTTCTCCCATCTCCCTTCAAAAGTGAAGTTTAATGAGCACTGAGCAGTGTCCTCCCTTTCCTCTGCCAGTTCTGGTGTGTCTTTGCTGTTCCCCACAAAAACTCGATGATGGAACTGCCCGTTCCAGGTTCTCCTCTGATTGCCCTTAACCCAGTATTTCACCTCCAAACACTGACCTCTTTTTGCTTGTTTGTTTTTGGGTAACTTCTGTCCTGGAAGGAGGCAGCTCCCAACGTTTCAAAAGCCCCTCTGACCCATTCATCATCATCATTTGAGTGTGTGCATGCAGCAGGAGTCAAATGGCCTCAACTGCAGCTTCTATTGAACTCATCTTTTCTCCTCTGCAATTTTCTTTATTGTGCCATAATAAAGCTGCCCCTGTCACTGCTGAGCTGTGGCTCATCTGTCTCCCTGCCCTCCTTTCTTAACTCTCCATGGAATTATTAGAGGTGGAGGTTTAAGGGCAGATAAATTTGCCCCAGAGTGAGTCCCAGCCAGAGCAGGGGCTCCACTTACAGAGGTGGGAGGTCCCCTCCTTAGGCCTTGGACCAACCTGCTCGTGAGATCTGAAGTCATTTCGTTCTTCATTTCTCCCTTTTCTTAATCATTTCTCATCCAAAAGTCTCTTCATCTTTCATTCATCTTTCACATTTCAAAGAGAGGTGGGTTCTGTGGGGTTGGTGGATTGTTTTTTGGGTTTTATTTTGCCTTTTAGGTGTGAATGGAATGAACACACAGAGGGGAAAACATGCTTTGATGGCAGTAATTAAAAAGAGAACACACACAAAAAAAAGCAAGGAAAACTGGGATGCAAGTGAAGATAAACTGCAAATGATGAATCCAGTGTTTATTGTTGTCTGAGGGGATGGATCTCCTTGTGAAAGCTCAGTGCTGTGACTGGAGGTGGGTTCAGTTCTGAGATGTGGCCTCCCTGAAATCCTGTTACTGCTCCCAGGCCTCTGTTTCCCATCTCCCAAATGGCAAAATGCTTTTTTGGAACCTTACTGAAGTTCTCTCTGGTCTCCCAGGGTTGCCTCACCTGCGTGTGCAGCACCTGAGAGGGGGTGTGAGCCATCTCTTTGGGGAGCTTTGGGCACCAACCACGTGTGTATTTATGAGATTAGATGGTAACTCAAGGAATGGCTTGCTTTCAACACTGGGAATAAAGGTGTGGAGCAGCCTCTTTGGGTGGGACTTACGAGCATCCTCCCAAATTTTGCATCAGGATGGCAGATGCCATTCCTGACTTGAGCTCATTTAAATTCACACACATTTTCTTCTGCATGAAAAAGAAGGCAAACAAACTGTTCCACAAAATGTTCCTTATTTATCTAACTCATCCTACTAACTTCTTTGAGCTATCTAAATATATATATATAATTAGATGGGCTTTTTTATGTAACTACCACAAGATACTTACTCCCCTAACCACTTCCTTCAAAGCTGTTCTTATCTATAAAATTATCTAATTTGGACGTGCTCTATTACCAATAGAAACTTGTTACAAACCTTAAAGAAAAACCTGGCACGCACATAATAGGTTTATTTTTTGTGTGTGTGTTTCAGTAAAAAGAGAAACCCTGCCTTTTGCAGCATCTTTTATCCCCTCGAATCTCTCAGTTCTTCCTGTGTTTGACTGACTCCTCTACTGTGCTGCTGAAATGTAGCCACCTATGAAGAGGGATGCAGCAGTTGTTTCCATGATTCACAGCTCAACTTCACGTCAGTTTTGAGATCAGAGCCCCCCTCTTGGTGCAGCCGAGAGGGAGAAGATCATTTAATTGCTTTGGGTGTCTGATAACACCGTGAGGTAAGCAGGGCTCGTTTCCCCCAGATGTTTGGATCTGGAGGTGTTGGATTATCCCTCGGAACAAACAGCCTGTTGGTTGTGGAAATTGGGGCAGACTCATCCATATGCATCACCACAGGCTTTCCTACACCCTGCAGGGGCTCAGCTGGCAGAGCTGCTGCTGGGAAGAGGGTGTTTGGGGCTGGGCTGAGCTGGACCTGCAATAGTACCATAGTTTTGAGCTTCTGTTTTGGACAATTAACTGTTTTTCTAACACCTCCTGCTCTGCCCCCTGTGCCTTGCTGACCTTAGGGAGCATTTTAGCAGCAATTCCCAGGGGAGGAGCTTTCAGGGCTGGCTGGTGGGGGACCAGTGCTCTGCCCTGGAGGAGAGACCCTGTCTCTGAGGGCTTTCTGAAGTACCAGCCTCTCTTCCCTGCCTTTCTGTGCCCTGAGTTTAAGGCAGGATCCCAAACCCTCCGTAACGCTCAGATTTACAGTCTTACAACAACAACACTTCCATCCCCAGGAAGGGGATTTTCTAGGTCACCAAACTCCCTTGCTTTGGCAGGGAACTGTGTCAGATCACCTCATTCATAAAGTGACCAAAACTCTATTTTTGGGTGGCTTCCCTCCCCCTCCTCTCCCCACGTTAACACTTCCTGGCAGGAGGGGGGTTGGAAACCTTTGGATCTCCAAACCCAGCCAGGTTTATTTGCAGACAGCTCTCCTGTGGCTGCCTCCTCTGGATTCCCTGCTTTCAGACCACTCTCACCTGCTGTTGGCTGACAAGGTGCTTTAACTTTCGTGACTCTGCCCTGCCGTGGAGTTTTTGAGGTGGAGGCTTTGGATTTTACTTTCCCAGGTCTGAAGTTCCCTTCTAAGTGCACAACAGCAAGGCTGAGGCTCCAGTAATGGTGGGAAGGGCAGAGATGGACCTGAACTATGCAAAATCAGTCTGAAGGGGAGTGGGGTGGTTGCACAAGGCAGGAAGAGGGAGGAGGATGCAGGATCCACCTGGATGATGCTCCTGTCCCTCCCACTTCACCTTCAGCACTGAGCTGCAGCCCAGGCAGGTGAGAATCTGGACCTTGAGGGCCACAACCATAAATTAAAAGCAAATTCAGCCCAGACACAGGGAAATGCTCTTCTATTTCCAGGATAACAAATGCTTGGGATGGCCTGCTGGGCAGGGGCACTGGGGCAAAGGCCTGGGGATCAGTCACAAAGCAGGTTGACTTGTAGCTGTTGTCCTGAGGGAAATGATGTGTAAAAGGGATGAGCTCAAAGCACCCCATGCCTGTTACCTGTGTATCTCATGAGTAATTTGTCTCTGAAGCAGAGGCGTTTTATTTTTCTCCTCTGAAGCTGATTCTTTTCCTCCAGCTTATTTCTTCTCAGCAGGAGGGGAAGATGAATTTCTGTCAAATAATAGTTCGTCGCTCTTAATGCAAGAGTCCAATTAATTGATGGTTTAAAAGCTTCGCTTTTCTCGCCATTAAAAAAAGAAATAAACAAGCAAACAAAGCTGCAGCATCGCAGGGGAGGCTGGAGCAGCACAGGGACACCTCAGCTCTGGGTGGTGCAGCATTTCCCAGCCTCACACCCTGGGAGGGCTCTGGTTGTCCCACTCCTGCCAGTCTCCCACTGCTGGATGATGTTGGTGTTTTTCCCAGCCTGTGTTGCTGTTCAGGGCACAAGGAGGAGGTTAACATTGGACATGAAGATTTTAGCAGCTCAGGGCAAAAGTGCCTCACCGTGTGTCCTTCTCAGGGAGGGCAGAGGGAGAGAACATATAGGGAAAGGTGGAACCCTGGAGAGTCCTAAAGCAAATTAAGGGTTTGGGATGTGGGGGAGAAAGCACAGCTTTCCCAAACCCAGACATCCCAACTGGGAGTGTTTAGTTTGGCCTTAGGAAAACTGGTCGGGTTTGGAAGCAATAATTCCAGTGCCCCACTGATCCCTGCCCTCCCTCCTCAGCCCCCTGCATCCCATCTCCCTGTGCTCCCTCCACCCCAGTTTCTGCCCTCCCTCCATCCTCAGTCTCCTGCCATTCCGCCCTCCTTCCCAGCTCCCTTCTCCTGCTCCTTGCTTCCCTCCATCCCCTGCTTGCTGTCCCCCACCCCCTGCATCCCTCCCTCCTGCCCTCTCCCCCCGTCCCTCCCCAGCCCCCTTCTCTCCCCTGTAGCCCCTCTCCATCCCTCCCTCGCCGCCCCGCCCGTTTTTGGGGGGTCCCCGCCGTGCCTGGGCCGCCGCCCCCGCCCCTGCAGTTCCCCCTCCCGCCGCCGGGGACCTGCGGCCGCCGCTGCCGGAGCGGGGCCGGAGCAGCCGCGGGCAGAGCCCAGCCCAGGTACGAGCGGGCAGGGATGGAGGGAGGCAGGGATGGATGGATGGATGGAGGAGGGAGGCAGGGATGGATGGATGGATGGAGGAGGGAGGATGGAGGAGGGAGGGTCTGGCGGGCGGCGGGCAGCGCTCCCCCGGGGGTGGCGGGGCCGGGGGTCCCCCGCGGGATGCTCGCCCCGGCCCCCGGGAGCCGCCGCTGCGGAGCCGCGGGGCCGGGAGCGCTCGGAGCGCGGAGCCGCAGCCGCTCGCTGGCCCCCCCGGCCACGATCACCCCCTCCCCGGCCACATTCGGCCCCTTGCCGCTCATATCCATCCCCTCCCGACCCACAGCCGGTGCCCCCCGGCCGCCCCCTCCACTCGCTGAAGGACTTCGGGACCAGCCCTTTGCGGTGTTTTTAGCGCACCAAGAGTTGAAAAATGCCACGCTCCGGCTTTTCAGCGGAGCTGAAGTTCGCGGGGCGCGGGGAGGGGGGCGGCTACAACTCCTGTGGCTGAGCCGGGAGCGATCCCCGGGATGCGGTGGGCAGCTGGCAGGGATGCTCCCCGCGGACCGCTGTGCTCGCAGCCCTGCGTGCCAGGCGGCGAGGAAAACGCTCTCTAACTCATCTTTTTCTCGGGCTCTGGATCGGAAAGGAAAGGCTCGTTGTTCTGGAACGCGTGTCGGTGGAGTTGTGCTCGGGAATAATTCGCCTTTAGAATGTGCGAGGAGCTGGTTGTGTGCGCAGACGTGCGGGGTTGACGCTGCCCTGACTCCTCTAACGAACGAGCAGCGCTGAGCCCGGGCACTGGGGGGAAAACTCCACGCAGAAACCTCTCCCTAGGCCCAACTTTATTCCGTGTGATCTGTGCCTGAACTCCGGCACAGCCGCGGCTCGGGCCGGGGCTCTGCGTAGGTGAGGGGATGCTGCGAGCGCCGCTCGGCTCCCGTCGCCACGTCAGGCTGGATTCTGTCCTTTCGCAGGGTCGAGACCTCAAGGTTGTGACCCCGGGGGAGTTAATCGAACAAACCGGGGGGTCTGCTTCGCCTCCCAGTCCCCTTTGCGGGGAGGTGCTGCTGGCTGGAGGCTCCAGCGCTGTCCCTGCCTCCCTGGGGACCTCCCGCTGGCGGGGGATGCTGAGGGACAGCTCAGCCACCGCATCCCGGCCGTTCTGACGGAGCGCGGGTGGGCTCCAGCAGCCCCACCACCACCAGGGGAGATCCCCCCCAGCAGGAACCAGCCCTTTGTCTCAGCCTTTTCTCCGGGAAGCCGCTCAGCAGCCACATCCCGGCTGGATGTGACCGCTGCATCGAGCACAGAGCAGAGCCTCCCTTGCCTCCCTGGGCTGGCAGCCGGGAGCCTACGGCGCTGGGAGAGCGAGGAGCATCCTTCTGGAGTCTCTGGCTCTCCCGTGGAGCCGACAGCACCCAGCAACCAGCTCCTGGGTGCTCAGACGTGTGTGCTCACAGGTAGGAGGTGGATGTGACTGTGCCGGGTGCTTTCCTGCCATGGTTTGCTTTAGTCTTGTTTCACACAGGGGTAGGAGCCATCTGCAGTGAGGCTCCCACCGTGCCAAGGCATTTTTAACGTGTCTTGATGCAAGTCTGCTTTAGTATTTATGTATATTAAGCTGTGTATTTGAAGGGAACCATCTGGGTAGAGAAATGGATGGGGGGTGGCAGAACCTTCCCCTCTCGGTTTCCATTTCGGGGCTGGGCCTGATTAGCGAAGGCAGAAGTTGGGAAAGTTGCTGTGTGGCTCGTTCTGGTTTGCAGGTGGTGCTTTCCCCACACCTGATGTGAATTCGTACCCTGAGATGAGACAGCTGGAGCTGGGATGGGGGAAGAGGGAGCTGACAGGCTGTGCTGAGCAGAGAGAGTGTCAGCACAGGGAAGGAGAATGCTCTTTTCTTTTCCTTTTTTAAATGGCCATTTCTCTTAACCCTTTGTGGTCTGGCTCCTGTGGGGATGGAGCCTCTGCTCCTGGGTATGGGAAGAGGGGGGCCTGAGGTGGGTGAACCCCGAAATGAAGGGCTGTGGGTGAGGGCAGACCAGAGTTGGGGTAAAGAGATGAACATCTCCCTGAAAAGAATCACCTGTGCAAGGCTGGTTATAAGTGGGGGGTTTGGAGCAGCTGCCTGCAGCTCTGAGGAGCACAGAGGCGGAGATGCTGCAAGTTTCTTGCTGGAGGTTTCTTTTGCAAGCTGTGCAAGGAAAATAAGCCAAGGAGTCATGTGGGCTGGCAAAGGCCTGGACACCTCGATGCCAAGGAGCACTCAGCAATCTGGGCGAGAATGGAGGATGGTTTGAGGGACCTGGTCTTCAGGGAGCTCATCAAAGGAGCAGCAAGGCAGGTATGGGCAGTGCTGCCTCCAGACTTCTCTCTTCTGAAAGCTTAAATGTGCCAGAGAATCGCGTCTCCCGTGCAATGTGTGTGCTCATGCTGATGTCTTTACTTGAAGGAAAAGCAGAAAATGAACTTTAAACTCACCCAGGAGTTGGGAAAATCCTCAACAAAATCCTGGGTAATTGAAGGAGTTCTGGTGGGAGAGAATCTGCCTGTGATGGAGGATCTTTGTGTTCAGCTGCAGGAGCTGCTTTGGCCATGTGGGTTTAGGCTCCTCTTCCTCTGGGGAATTGCTGCTGGTTTTCCATGTGAAATAGGGACAGAGGAGACCAGGAAAGGCCTTGGGCTGCTCTGGCTGGAGGAGAAGCTGTGTGTTTTTACGGGGTGATGCTTGAGCCTGCATGGGTTGGTGGGTGGAAGGATGGGCTTTGGTGTCAGAAGAGGAAAAGCAGGGGAGAAAAGGAGGGAGGGGTGACACAATGGATGAAGGAGCAGATAAGATGCTCAGAATCAGACACGACTGGGCCAAACTGGTGGAGAAGAACTCCCTCCTCCAAGGAACTTCATCTTCTTTCAGGCAGTTTGAGCTTTATTCTGGTTTTGGTCAGCACTAAGTGTGTGCAGGCAGTCGATGTCTTGCCCTTTTTAAAGGCCTGATGATGTGCCTGAGGTGTGGGTATCGATTCTCCCTGACTTTTGGGGGGAGAGCTTCGTGGGCAGTACTTGCTAGGGTCAGGTTTGATTTATATTTTTGTGTGTGTGTGTGTGTGTGCTTCCTGGCAGGCACAACGAGGCAAGACAAAAGTTTTGCAAGGCTTCTCAGAAATGTTTTTTGTTCTGGGCAAGGGGGGATGGTTTCTAAGCACATAAAGGCTGAGGAATCTGTTAAAACAAGGAGCTTCTTGCTTTGTGTGTGGACAGGAGGAACACGGGAAATGAGAGGATGATACTGAGAAACCATTAGGGTATGAGCAATTCCAGGAGGAAAGCTTTGCACAGGAGTGGAAAACTTGGCTTAGAGCTTTGTCCAGAAAGGAGACCCTGGGAATGCTGCAGAGCTGTGCCCCTGCTCAGGAGAATGGAAACTCCAGTTTGTCTGGCTTGTACCCTCAGGGGAGCTGCTAACACTGCCATGGGTTCTCTGACAAGAAAAATGGGGGACTTGGAGAGAGGAAAAAAAAAGTTGTAAAACCTGTGAGGAGGTAATGGAGCAGTTTTAAGGGTCCCTGTGATAACTTTTCACCTGCTCTGTGGGACATGACTTGGAGGGGCAGTTAATGTTACAGCGATTTCCATGTTTGTCCTGGTGCCTGTGGAAGACCTGGTGTGCTACAGAGGATGGGGTGGACGTGGGAGTGACTGGTGATGAAGGTGGAGTGCCAGATTATAGAATCACGAAATGCTTTGGGTTGGAAGGGACCTTAAAGTTCATCTTATGGGCAGGGACACCTTCCACGGATAGAACATTTCCATGCTGGTCACAGTGAGTGGCTGATGGGCGGGACAGAGCTGGCAGTCCCCACCTGCAGTGAATTAGCAGTGATTGAATTGTTCAGAGAGGGAGAAAGGGAGAAAAGGTGTTGTAAATCAGCAGGGTCTGGGGATGGTCGGCCTGATGGCCCTGAGGTAAATCGAGTGTAAACGAGCAGCAGGTGTAAACATGAAGGGGAGGACTCTTGCTGGGCAGTTAGCAAGGCAGGAACCCCAGTGGGCAGAGGGAGCTGATGGATGCAGCAGGAATTTCTGCCTTTACAGAATTCAGACCTGAGGAAGAGCTGGGATGTCAGGCAGGTGAGTTTTGCTTCTATGCCTGCTGGGAGGGCCTAATTATCACTGAAATACTTGGATGGCTCTAAGCTTGAGGGTCAAATCACCTCAGCTTATGTGCAGAGCATGGGTGCCCAGTGGGGAAGCCTTCCCTCCTAATGCTGCTTGGAAGGCTGAGAAAACAGGAGCTCAACATGTTCCAACGGGCCTAATTTATTTGGATTTTTTCATTAAATCCACCCAAAAGGGACTATTTTGGGAAATAAATAGCAGAATGTGGGCAATAAATAGCTGTGGGATAAGGGGCAGAGTTCAGTGCTGGCTTTCCTAGTTAAGCTGTAGAAAATAGAAGTGTAATGGCCGAGTGCTCATCAGAGGGGAGACAGGTGATTATGTGAAGGTTCCTCACACTGAGGCTGGGCTTATTTATTACCTTTAATGATTTGGAGGTGGAAATGGATCAGAGCTGGGTTAGAGAGAGCCAAGGTGCCAACAGAAAGGGTTTGCTTTTGCGAGAATCAGAAGGGAAGGCTGCTGGCTGTGCCTGTGCCGGTGGTTCGGTAGCAGCAGTTGGTGTAACTCGGGCTTCAGAATGGCAAGAAGAAAACCCTGAGTGAATCCTGCCCTGATAATGGAGCCTGGGGGGGGGGATCCTGTGGGATTCTGCCAGGAGAACGTGTAGGGACACGAGGGGATGGTGTGGTTTGTGCGTGCAGCTGATGAGGGGCTGTGTGGACAAGCTGAGGGCGATGGGGAGCCACAGGAGATGCTCTGATGTGGCAGAAAGAGTGCTGTCCATCTCCACGGGTGATTTCCTGCCTGGATCCTCAGTGTCTCCAACCCAGAGACTCGGGAATGTTCCCAGTGCTTGAGAGGGAGCGTTGCTGTGAAGTGTCTGAAGAGTCTGTGGTCTCACAGTGCCAGGAGGGGGGATTAGAGAGCCCAGACAGTGCTGTTTTTGCTCGATTGCAAATCCCTGAGCCAGGGCTCACTCAGGTGTCAAGGTACCAATGTTTATCCTGCCCATCCTTTGCGTGGAAGCAGCTCTGTAACACAACACCCCCAAAAAAACCACCCGAGCCCAGCCCCTGGTGAGCCATCCAGCCCAGGGGGATTTTCATCTCTGCCGAGATCTCCTGACTTCAAAGTCTGCAGAATGTATTTGCATCCTTCATGAAGGAGAGAACCAGGCATTTGTGGGTTTTTTTTTTCCCTTTCCCTGAGCCTCTCTGTTCCTCCCCACCCTCTCTTCAGTTTGTTTATTTGGTTAGCTCAGCGTCAGCACAACGATGTGGAAATAAAGCAAAGGAGCTTCCTCTTGGCCTTATTGAATATGCATAAATGGGAGAGATAGATTATACTGGCAATCCCTAGCTGGGCTACAGTTAATGGGAGTTCTTCTTTGACCTTACAAACCCCACTTTTCAAGGGTTTATAATGAGTCTGCAAAAATTCATCCCGGGCACAAACAAGTCATCTGAGGTCTTGGACCCTGTGAGCACAAAGTCATCATCATCATAATAATAATACTAATTTCCCACCCACTCAGGCATGTGCTCAGCTCCTTACAGACCTCGCTATTTTTAAAAAGCGGGCTGATTTTTTTTTTTTTTACCTTTTTGGGACTGTTTCAGTGTGTGCTGGGGGGGAGGAGGGTGACTGGTGGGGAACAGCTCTCCCTGTGCTGTGTTCCCTGCGTTGGTGGTCCTTGGGGGAGGGCTCTGTGGCTCCTTCCCTGGCTCTTCCAGGAGCAGTTGATGTCATTAGGATCTCAGGCCGATGAGCTGTGTGATCACACCTCAGCTGGGTCAGCAGAAAAGCAGCTCTTGCTCCCTGGCAGTGGCTCTGCACCTTCTCTCCCCCTCCTCAATCTGAGAGCAAAGACAGCCTGGGCCTCCTCCCCTAACCTCTTCACAAACTTTGTGCTGAAAACCCCAGAGTTGGTGCTGCAGTGACAGAGGCTGACGTGTTTCTGAAGGAATCCAATCACGTTTGGATGCTGAAGGGTTTATTTGATGGCTCCCTGGCCCTGCTCAGAGGCAGAGGGACTGCAAGGCTTGTTGCCACTGATGTTTGAGCCTGTGGTGGGGTTCACGCTGGGCAGCAGCCCCCCTGCTTTCTCTTTGTGGGCTGTGATGAAGCAGCAAATTGCTGTGTGTGATGGAGTTGCTCTAAATGGGGCTTGTTTTGGGTCGAAGTGGCTGAGCCTGCCTGCAAACCCCAGTTCACTGAAATCAGTGCTGATCTGCAAACGTGTGCCAAAGCTATTTTTCACTCCCCCCAAAAAAATGCTTATCAAAATACACATTCCTCTGCCCACACTGATTTGTTTGCCCTTGCTGTTTTCTTGTTTGCTCTGTGCTTATTTCCCATTTCTGACTCCACCTCGAGTGTGATCTGGTAACACCTGGTGTTAAAGGACTGTGTGTGTGCACGGGCAGCTCTGAGAGCAGGGCATCACATCTCTTTTTTTTTAGACTGGAGAACGTTTTGGGGCAGAGCCTGTGCTAATGCTCACAGAGCATCTGGTCCTCTCCAGGTCCAATTCATCACTGTCTTGCAGTTTGCATTATTGTTCACACCGAGGGAAAGTGGGTGTGAAGCTGGAATAATAATGTTTCACACTTGCTTTGCATTGGTTTTGATATCCAAGAGCATCTCGACCTACCAGAGAAGGCATAAAGAAATTGAGTGGTTGGGAGCTGAAAGCACAGTTGACAAATAACTTGTTAATTACCTTTAGTGAGGAAATGACTGCTGGGCTCGATATTATATCGACGGCAAATGGAAAATCAAGATGGGAATTTTAAATTCCAGCTGAAAAGGTTGGGAGGAATCAGTAGGTGAGAGCAGCAGCAGAGCTCAGTGCAGTGGTTCCCTCAACTTTTCACCTCTTGCTGTACAGTTCTTCCACGTGTAATCCCAGCATGGATGTTTTCCTGAATCTGCAGAGAGCCCCGAAAAGCACCTCTGTAATTTAATATTCCTTGCTTGCTTTCAAAGGGAATACGAGTGGTTAAATGATGGACGTCAATGTTGTTGCTGCTTTCATGGAGTCTAATGGCATGAACACAGAAAGAGTTTAATGCTCTGTGGTGTGTCAGGAGCTTTGTGTTGGGGAAACAGGGTCTTTTGATAGTTGGGCCTCCCGAGGGTCTTTCAGGAGATGTGTCTTGGAGTGATTTGGACTGACGTGCCTTTTGTTCTGTTCCTGCTGAGTGTTAAATAAGATTTAAGTCTCCTCAGTCACTGTTTAGTTATTGAAGAACATCACAGTCAACACAAATGCAAACAAAACTGTCTGGATGTTTGTTTATGCAACAGATCATTAGGAAGTCTGTAGGAATAAAAAAAAAAATATTCTGGTCTGTTAGATAATTAATCTGCATTTTAAGAATTGTCTAAAGACATATTTGCAAGCTAGTCCATTGAGCTTCTGCTCATCTAGTCAATAATCCCCATATTTAATAGTCCCTGAGAATGTATTTCCATAATGTGCTGTGAACAGTCGAGAAATCTGCGTCTTTTTTTGTCTTAAGATGTCAGTGCTCACACATTTTCTATGACAAATCTTTTTTCCTGACTGTGGGTGAAAAATCCAGACATATCAGCTTCCAACTGGTGGGGCTGGGGACAGGGGGAGAGAGAAAGCTGCTGGAAGCAAATCCCTGGGTCCAGATCCTGGGATGAGTTTGCAGTTTCCATCTGGCATCGGATGCCAGGGGTGGGAGTCTGCAATGTGCCGGCAGTGCTGCCCCAAACCCACCCAGAATCCACCTTTCCTGGCTCCCAGGAGCCTCAAGTCCTCGTCCTGTTGGTGTTGGAGAAGCAGGAGAATGTGCTGGGAGGGAGGATCTGAGGTTTGCCCTGAGCTCTGAGCGCGCCGCGGGGAATGCTCTGATGGCAGTGCTGAAGCCCTGGGGTGGGAGATCCATCCTGGCAGCGCTGGGATTGGAGGGATGGAGCTTGTTTGGCTCCTGGGAGCTGGCTTGGCTGCCAAGGACTCCCCTGGTCCTGCCTGGGATCCCCACAGCAACGAGTTCCCCCGTGGATGGTGGCCCAGGCTCTGGGTTTGGGGTTGTCCGCGGCACAACCAGCCACCCACATCCTCTGAGCCAACACACCCTGTGCTCCCACACTGAGGGTTTGAGGGAAGTTCAGTCAGTCATCCTGGTTTATCGTGGAAAAAGTGCCCAAGCAGCTCGGTTGGGGTGTGATAATTTACTAATCCGGAGGAAAACAGAGCGGGGAGGGAAACCCACACTCGGAGAGAGGGGACCCCTGGGAGCCGCCACGTCAAGGTGAGAAGCTGGAGCTTAATTTCATTATCTTATCAATAACTAGCTGGTCTTGTGCTGTGTTGTGAATTCTCAGGAGTGTTAATGCTATCTCGGGCTGTCTAAGCAAAGGAATAATGAACACAAGCAGGAAGAGCATTGTGTGTGTCTACACCTTAAAAATGATGTTGGCAAACTGGAGGGAGATAAGGGCAGAGCTTGGAGCGTGATGTGAGGGTTGGAAAAGAGGCTGGAGAGAAGGGAATGAAGCTCAATCTGTTTCTTTTGACTAAAGGAGTGATTTGATTATTGTCTGTAAGTACTCAGCCAGGGGAAGAGGCTTCTGCTGGCCAGAGGTATGAAGGCAGGACATGGTTCTGTGCTCAGATAAATTCAGACAAGGCAAAGGCATGTTTTATTTTTGTACAGCTTTTTATTTAAGCACAGGAGCAAATTACCCAGGGCTTGGTACATTTGCTGGTTTTAAATTGAAATGATACATCTTGCCGTGTTCTTTTAGGTCAACTGCAGGTTTGGTGTGGGGAAAACTCAGCGTGAGCCAGTCACAACTAAAACAAGATTTGGAAAATGGTCATTATTGCCCTTCGAATACTTCAATTATGCCATGAATTTTTTTCTCTCTCCTTTTTTTTTTTTTTTTTTTTTTTTTGGTGTAGGGATGCAAAATCCTGCAGGATTTGGGGCTGTAGTTTAGAAGGGGTTGGGTTGCTGTCAGCTGAGCCCATGTCTAGGAAAATGCAGCTTGAAACAAATGACATTCCACAAGGGATTGGGGCAAGGAGGCTGCTTAGTCAGTGCTGCCATCATCCCACAACCTTGCCGTGTCTCCATCCATCCCCCTGCAGAACTGAAGGATCTTTCTTTTCACATGGTGGCACCTGAATTTTTTTTGTTTGTCTTTCAATGTTTGGTGCTGGTGCACTGAGGAAAATTAAATTAGTGCTGTATCGGTACTGGGGAGAGATTTCCATGTGCAGAAAACACGTTTTGCTTAAGTTAGTAATATTGCAAGTGTTAATTGAGTGTTCATTGATTGCCTGTCACCACCTTGATGTGATCTGTTCTTCTCCACTCAGGCAGACACCCTACCCCTGATTAAACAGCAGAGCTGCTCTTGCACCAGTTAAACTGTCTTGGCTGTTCATTTTTTTTCCCCCAGTGGTTCCATTTTACCAGCTGTATAATTAGCATCATCTCCTCCTCTTTGGAGTGAGCTCAGCCTGCACACCATCCTTGTTCTCTCCCAAGTACCTTTAATGCTTTAATACTTCAGGGTTTTTAAGTGGCCCTAGACGAGACTCGAAGCAGGGGATGTGTTTGAACTCGGTCCAAGAGCTGTTTCCTGCGTGGATTTCGGGTCCTGAGATTCCCCAGAAATTGCTTGGCTCATTAGAGGTTCTTTGCTGCTGAGGGTTCAATTACGGGAGGGAAAAGTGTTTTATGGGAATGGAGGTGGGGGAAGAAAAGCCAAAACCTTTCTCCTGTAATGGTGGCTGTTGAGCAAATGGCTCAGCAATCAGGTAATCACGGGCAAGTCGTGCTGGTGACTGGTGACTGGTCCTATCTTGTGCTAGAGACAAGAGGAGGAGCTGGCAGCACCTTCCAGTGATGCCCTGCACCAAAGGATGCTCCTCTTCTGTACCCACCTCTCTGTCCAGAGTAATTTACCTTTTTTCCCCCCCCTCAAAGAATGAGACTTCGTGGCATAACACAGTGCAGTTTTGCATATTCAATTATTTCTGCTCTGCCAGGTTTGGCAGCAGAGCTGCAAGGTTTGTGGTGGGCTTTCCTGAAGCCCCGGGTTGGGCTGAAAGATCTTCCTGGTGTGTGTTTGGTGGGCTTTGAGCACTTTGGAAAGATTAATTAACCCGAGGTGATAGACTGAGTTTTCACATTTATATAGGGAGGAGAGACATTAATATTCCTTCTGCCATGCTGAATATGTTTAAACTTCTGCTTTCAGCTTGTCTGACTTGGAATCTCTTCTAACTTGTACAAATGATAGAACAATTTGTTTTAGATGATGAGTTATGAGAATATTGCTCATAGACCCAGAACACGACATTTTCAATCACATCTTTATTGCACTGGTAAGAAAAAAAAAAAAGGGATTTTCTGTATCTTGACATGCTTATCCTTTGGAGACCAAGTCTATTATCATATTGTATAAGAATTCGCTCTGTGGCTCCTTGGTCTGTGGGAATATCATCACGTCACGAGGAAAATCCTGCAGGGTTTTTTTGCAGCTGTTGCAAAGTTTGAAAGGGCAGCACAAGTTTGTATCAATAGGTGCCTTTCAGGAACAAGGAAAACGACTTAATAAAGGTGTGGTGGTAAAATATATATATATAAGTGCCAGGCTTTTTTGTCTCTTCAGTTTTTGCCAATGTGCAGCTTTGAATTTGAAACAAGAAGTAGAAACTTGCTTCTAGTGATGAAATGGAGGTGGAGATTCCCTGGCTGGGGATCCCAGATTTTTATCAATATACCAGAAATCAAGGGTTGAATGAGGAAATGACTCTGAGCTGAGGTCACTGATGGAGTTTGTGCTGCCTGCTGGGGGACTGCAGTGGTTTGGGGTTGTTCTGGTGGGTTTATTTCGGTGAGGGGCACCCTGCTGGAAAGCCTGAGCTCCTGGAATGTGGCACATTAACAGGGGGTGATGCTCCAGGAGCTGGAAAAGCTTCTCTGACCCGGTAACTCGCAGCAGTTTTCTCCTTGGCTGTTCACTGAGCAGATTCTCAGCCACAAGGAGCTCCCAGTCCCATCTGTAGGTGCTGGTGTTAATGCAGTGCAGCTGCTCTGCCCCATTTGCTTGCACAAATGCAGCTCTCAGAGCTGTCACATAACTCTAGATAGAAACACTGCCCCTCACCTGCTGCTCCTCCTTGGAGTGGCAATTTTTGGGAGGGATTCCCAAAGGAGAGGGAGTTGATGGCCGTGCCTGTGCATTAGTGCATATGTCAGGACTAGAAACCCACCATTTCCAAGCTGCTGGGGATGGAGGGAACGCTCCAAAGGCAGTTATGCAGATGGAATTTTTTGGGCTGCAGGCCTTGGCTCGAGAGCCCTCCTGGTTCTGTAGCTTTGTTTACACGGAGGTTTTTGTGCTGGGTTTTGATTTTCCCATTATTGAGGCTGTTGTATTTTTATAGAGTTGTATTACTCATTGATTCCTTTTATTCCTCTCAAGTTTGCCAGCCATGACTAATGAAGAGTTTTGCTGCAGCCTGTTGTGGAGTGGACACTCAAGCTGGTTGAAAAGGGTTTTTAGTGCCTTTTTTGTTTTTTCCCCTCTCCCACCATCCAAATTTGATACTGAAGAGCTGGTGCTTTCAGAGGGAAGCTGGCTCTCCTTTCTTCCCTCCCTCCAGCCCAGGAGAGGATGATTCAGGAGTTTCAGGAGTTAAGGGGATGATTCAGAAGTTGAAAACCTCTCCAGTTTGGGTGTGGGCTGGTGCTTCAAGGCCGGGTTGGGTGGGCTTGGAGCAACCTGGGCTGGTGGAAGGTGTCCCTACCCATGGCAGGGGTTGGAATGAGATGAGCTTTGAGGTCCCTTCCAGCCCAAACCTCTCTGTGGCCCTTTTAGTCAGGTTGGTGCATCTATAAAGCACCATCCCCGTGTTGTGTCCTGGGAATTCTTGACTGAGAGCTGTGTTTTGTGGGACCATCAGAGCTCATGATGGATGGCAGGGCTGGAGGAAACATGCAGCCTCTTCCTTTCCAGGGGCAGTAATGTTTCTGGTTTATTTTATTTCCATTACAGGGGTGTTTGGGCTTTAATGAGCAGCTCCAATCTGAGCAGAAACGAGTTTATTTCCTGGTGAAAGAGATGAACTTCTGTTCAAGTGAAAATCTGAGGCACTGAATGGGATGTTTTGGTATCCCAGCCTCTCGTCCCTGTTCCCAGCAGGGTGACCTGTTTAGGGATCATTTAATGCCAACACCATCCCTGTTTTCTGTTGAGCACTGACTCAGAATGTTTTAACAAGGTCACCTGCAGGAACCTACACCTGTGCTGGGGACACCTGAGCTGTTTCTGCTTCACTGCTGAGTTGCTGCCATCATTTCTGTCCTTCTCTGCCTCTCTTACACGAGGCTTTGTCTTCCACACCAAGCAGCCAACCCAGAGTCTGTTCTTCCATCTGTTTGGTCCCCTCCCTGTGCCCCCAACTCTTGCTGGTTGAGCTGATGCTTTCTTGGCACTGTGTGTTTCCAGAGTCACTCAACCCTTGGAATGTTTCTGGGTGGAAAAAAAATAAAAAAAGGCAGGGAATCCAACAGTACTTTAAATATAAATGATTCTCCCCAGCTCCTAAAAACACAGCTGCTTTCCCTGGACAGCTTGATGGACTGATTTAAGATAAAATAAAAAAAAAAATTAAAAAATCTATGAATTTCAGTTTTAGAATGATGGGCACTGGGTTCTCTGACACTTTGGGGTCATGGCATTTTAGGATGCTGACATTGTTGGGAAGAGTAAGTGGATGGTTTGAGTGGCCTTTCGCTCCAGGAACAATGGATATATATATTTATTCATAAAGGATGTGTGAGGATTTGGATTTTTTATGACCCTGCTTTGCCCTTCTTAACTGAATAATTTGGGATGTGGGAATAGGTACCTCTGGATACGAAGCCATGAATATCTATTAAAAAAAAATCCAATACCCTTCCTAAAAAGGAGAAAAAAAAAAAAGACAGTAGAAAACAGATTGAGATGATTTATTTTTTTTTAATTAGAGGAAGCTGTTGTCTTGTGTACTCGGGTGTTCCCACGGAGATGAGGAGCTCCCGAATTTTAATTCACTGCACATTTTTTTTGTTCGCTTTCCTCCAGATTCTCTCCCTGAACTTTGCCCCGTGGGTGGGAGCGGTGCTGGCCTTGTTAGAGCATCTAAAACCCTCTAATCATTGGGGAGATGCCTTTCAGTGGCTGACAACGACCAGACCAGCTGCTGTGCCTGCCTTGGCTTTGTGTTTTTTTCCAAGGTGTGGATGTAGCTACTTAATTTAAACAGCGGGGATTTGCAAGTTGTGATGGGTGTGCCTTTAACTGCCCTATCCCTGCACAATGAGGTGTGCTGGGGTGTTTTCCTGCCGAGTATCCACTCCTGTCCATGAGAATTGTTTTGTGTTTGGGGTTATTGTGATTTTGCAACCGAAATTTGTTTATTTATTTATTTATTTTTTACCGTGCAGCCACTGGGAGCAGTTACTCAGTGAACACAAAAAGACACCCGGCCCTAATGATGACAAGGAAAAGTTCTTTATGGGATCTGGGAGCAAAAGGCAGGGAACAAATGCATACAGCCTGCAGAGGCACAGGATGGAATCCATCAGGGAAACAGGGCTTCCAAATAATTCTGCATGCAGTTGTTAATGTCTCAGGTGATTAGTTAGGGCCTGCTTGTCCCATCCTTCCTGGGCAAAGTGCCTGCAAGAAGGGAAAAGAAGGTTGGAGGAGCTAAAGAAAGATAAAGAAGCGGCACCAAGGGTGGAGGAGCATTATGGAGTGGTCTGGAAGGATGAAAAACAGGAGGAGAGGGTTATAATGGAGGCATCTGTCTGGATTCCAGCTCTCTGCAGCCAGGCAGGTATTGGCAAGATGCTTTGTGTGTGTGTGTGTGAAAGCAGCAAACGGCACAGAGAGGGGGTGGAAGGACAGTTTGCTGCCTTGTTTCCTTTCCCCCCCTGTCTGGGAAGGTGATAACCTCTCAGCCCTGTGCTCCTTGCAAGGGCAGGCATAGGAAAGGCAGGAGGAGGAGGCAGGACTGGCTGCTTTAGAAGCTGGGTTGTCTCTGTGCCCCTGCAGTTGAGCTGCACCAGTTGCCTGCTGTGGGGATGGGGCCCAAAGACAGACAGAAAACTGGCAGGACACACAGCTGGTACTGCTGTTGGTATTTTGGGCCATGCAAGCCAAATCAACACAGAAAAATTCCATGTGAGGAGGAACTGGGAGCAGAGATGTTGCTCCCCAGTCCTGTTCCAACCACAGGTGTGAGGTTGTGCCCCTCACTGCATTGTGGTTACTCAGAGAGCTTCTCTGCCATTTGCTTCCCAGCATGCTCTGATTTTTTTCCATCTATTTTTCCATCTAGTCCTCTGTTTCAGAACTCACTTGTGTCACCTTGGCCCTGGTTGGTGGTTGCCAGGTCCCAAGCACTCTGGCGCAGCTCTGCTTCCCTCTCCTCCGCTTTCCCAAGGCCACCAGCCAGTGTTTCAAAGGTTGGGAGCTCTAGTCTGCAGTTTAGGCACAAAAATCACCCTTGGACTGCTGCATCTCTGAAGGTAATGAGCTGGTCTGAAACAGAAACCGATTCTTTGGGTGCCCAAATCTGAGTACTGGCATCTGCCACGTCTGTGTGAGGGGGGAAATCAGGCCAGTGCCTTTAGAAAGTGGCTGTTCCTGTTTAATTTCGCCTGCCAGTTTGGGACTGTAACCCCCAGAGCTCCTGTTTGTGCTGTTGCTTTGGCTGGGCCACATGCACAGGTTTGGATGGCGATGCAGCAGCAGCAGCAGATTTCTGAGCTGGGCTCGCAGAGGGCAGTTCAAATAAGATGGGCCATCAGTTCTGTTCTGTAATGTTTGATTTATTAAGGCCTGGGAACCTGCAGCCATCTCAGCGCTGAACACATGCCCACAGGAATCAAAGAGAAACAATCTCAAAAGAAAGGGAATGAACTCTCTCTCTCTCAACAGCATAAATTGCAGCAAGAAAAATTGCGGCTGGACATCGGGAAACGTCGCGGAGCAGTAAAAATAGTGAGGCGCTAAAATGGATTGCCAAGGGGGTTTGCAGAGTATCTGTCACTGGAGATTTTAAAGAACAGATTAGACAAATGGCTTGGAAGGGCTGAGCTTGTTGGATGGACGGGAGGACTAACAGAGCTCTTCATTTACTCCCTGCTTCCCACGGTCCCTCCATCAGTGTCACGCACTGCCCAGTGGCACAGATCGTCCCCCTGCCTGCCTTTGGCTGTACAGACAGGCACAAACTTGACCTCTGCTTGGCACAGCCTGGTTCTGGGGCTGGCAGACGCTTTGGGGCAGGGCATTTAGGGTGGAGTTGCTCTCTCACAACACCTTGTTTCAGCTTTGTGACCACCCGTGCCAGGTATCGACAATAACACACGAGCAGCACCTCGGGCTGCTGCAGCCTCAGGTTTAATTCACAGCCCTGCACAGATCTCCCATGAAACCCTGGGCAGGGCATTTGAACCTCCTGAACACAGGCCAAACTTGAAGCAACAGGTAGAGGTCTCCAAGTCAGGGACATGAGATAATTTCTGTGCTCTTACAGTCTGTGGTTGGCTAGAGATGGTGGTAATCACAGAATGGGTTGGGTTGGAAGGGACCTTAAAAATCACGTCATTCCTACCCCTTGCCATGGGCAGGGACACCTCCCACTAGACCAGGTTGCTCAGGGCTTCATCCAGCCTGGCCTTGGACACTCCCAGGGATGGGGCAGCCACAGCTTCTCTGGGCAACCTGTGCCAGGGCCTGCCCACCCTCCCAGGGAAGAATTCCTTCCCAATATCCCATCTAAATCCCTTTCAGTCTGAAGCCATTCCCCAAACTTTACAGTAGTAAACTGGTCTGGCACTGCACTGACACCTCTGCACCCCTTTTTGTACACTGGGGGGTGGTTCTGCTCCCTGTGATGTGCAGTCCATCCTTTTCGAGCAGGTTTATGTAAATTGTGACGAGCCTTATATGAAAACCTCAAGGCTTTCAGGGCTCTGGAAGGATCAGAAAAAAAAAAAAAAGGAGGGAAAGAAAATAAATTTGGAAAATTAAATATTTCTGACTAGGGCATGCTAAATCTTCTGCTGTTTAGGAAGGTGAGAAATTAAAATTGCAAAACAGGCGGCGGAGGGAGCGAGTTGGTGTGCGTGGCAGGGTTGGCTGGGTCTCCCGACTTCAGAGAGGGAATCAGCAGAGACACAGAGCTCCTTCATATTCAGGGAAGTCTAAAAGCCCTGTGTGACAGGGCTGTGGGCTTTGCTTGCATGGGCAGGGGAACAGCAAACTCCTGCCATGCAGGGCTGAGCCTGCCTGTGTCTGTAGTTACTTGACTTGGGAGTGGTTTTCCCTTGTCTCTGTGGGTGCTGTGATATGAGAGGGCTGACAAGATCGAGGGGGTGTGTCCCCCCCCATATTTGTGTCCTTTCACTGCCTGTTTTAATCCACAAAATCTTTCCAAAGATGAAGCTGAATGGCAGGTTCCAGATGAAAACCCAATTTATAAATCTATAAGCATGGGGAGAGGGGAAAGGAGAGAAAAGCACAGACTGCCTGGTGGTCTGCAGAGCTGCAGGATCAGCTCTGAGATGGGGAAACTTCTGCCTGCAAAGAGGAAAATCACGGGGTGTTTGATTTGATGTAGAGAGACTGCATTCTCTGTCTTACAGGGCTGTGTTAGCTCTCTCCCTGTACAAAGCACAAATTATATCCTCCCTGTGGAAGAAAACCACTTCTGTTCAGCCTTTGCTGGCCTGCTGGATCCCTAAGGCCAGGTTGGGCTGTTTTGAAGCAGGAGACAAGGTGGTGTTTTATCTCAGAGGGCAGCACGTTCTCCACGAGATGCCTGATGCGTTAACCTGCCAGATGTCCTCACTGCCAGCCTGTTGGACATCCAGCCCCTCAAATGTGGGGAAACCTTTGGAAAACCTGGATTACAGTCCCCAGGGCTGCAGCAGGGTGTGGATATGCCAGAGACATGAAGCTCTGGGTGGTCCTGGAGCGGAGTGGCAGCGTGGTGTCCCCACCTCCCAGGGGCATGGGTGGAGTGGCTGGTTCACCCTTGGCTTGAGGCATCTCCAGCAGGTGCCAGGAGTGGATTCTGCATCTCCAGAGAGGCCTGTCCTTTTTTCCCCATTCGGGAAATGGGGGCTGAGCTTGTCCTGCAGAGGCAGCAGGGTTCCCTTTGCCCTGGTGGGGGTGATGGCAGGCGGGTGCCAGGCAGCAGCCCCTTCCCTCCCCTGAAGCGTGGCCCTGGCAGCTCCGGTGCCTCCGTTACTCTGGCAACAAACTGCAGGCAGACAGCACCAAGCAGCTGAATTCAGCCCCTTGTTCCAAGAAAAATGCTCTCATTGAAAGCCCAGCCGGCAGCAAAAAACCCTCCTGCCTTTGTCCTGCCCAATGTCACCCAACGTCCCCCCTGGGGGCACTTACGGGCTGGGGGGGTGTGGTGTGGTGTGGTGGGAGGAGGTGCCCCCGCAGAGCTGAGTGTGCCCATCGGGGCCAGGGAGTCACCTCCCTGGCGTTTGGGACATGGGGAAAGATGGTTTGGGGAGGTGGAGAGTGCGAGAGAGGCTGGGGATGGAGAGAGGGGGAGATGCTGGGGAGGGGGGAGACAGGGAGAGACCCAGGAGCTGTCCCAGTGACAGGGCTCCACGTCAGCAGGAGAGGGGAGTTCTGCCCTCATCCCACCAGCACTCCCCTCTCTCTGCTTGTTTGTCAGCTTCCAAGGGTAACAAAAGAATTTGTGGCACACTGGGGATGTGCTGCTGCTGCTCTGGGATCCAGGGAGCTGCCCAGAATGACAATTGGGTGCTTTTCCAATTTTTTTTATTTATTTTTTTTCCAAGGAGCTAACAGGCTACTGCACAAAGTAATTAACTGGACAGATGGATACAGCAGAATTTGTGACCGTCGACAGCAACAATAAGGCTTTTTTTTCTTTCTTTTTTTTTTTTTTAAAGGCCTTGTGTCAGCAGAAGTGCCCCAGGTTGGGGCTGGCTTTCAGGGAAGCAGCTCAAATAAATGAATCTTTAAAAAATTAATCATCTTCATGGCTGCAGATGATGCAGGTGTCCAGTGGTGGTGACAGTGAGGACAGCCAAGGGATGGGGGAGCAAAAATGCCAGGATTTCAGAGTATATTCATATTGCTTGAGTGTATATCCATGTTACCCATGCAGAACATCCCCTCTCTGTGCGTGCCAAGGGGTAGTTGCTCATCAAATGCGTGAGAAGGCTGAAAAAATATGGTTGTTGCAGGACCAAATCCAATTGAGCTGTTTTTTCAGATTGTTACCTGTACTCTGGGACTCTCAGATTCATCTCAAGTTGCCTGTAATGGGTGGTTAAAATGTTGATTTGGCTGCAGTCTGGCAGTGCTTGGTCAAAGAGGGAGGATGTGTGTTTCTCCCACGCCTGCTCACCAGTCCTTTCAAATGTCAGGTCTTCCCTGTGTGCCACATCAGCCTTTTCAGTCCTTGCTGTTTGCTGGTTTAATTAGGTGTGGGTTGCTCTTCCCTTGGTGTGGAAGGGATGCAGGTCCTTCCTTCTGCAGTGACCTCCTGGCTGGTGGCCTGGCAGGGTGTTACCAAAGATAAAATAAGATAAAAATAAATTACAAAGCAGCTCACACAGAATCCCAAGATGGGAAGGATTTTTCCCCTAATATCCCATCCAAACCTACTCCCTGCCAGTTTGAAGCCACTCCCTTGCCCTGGCACTGTGTGCCCTTGTAAATACTCTCTCCAAGAGAGACTCGCTTGGGCACCCCTGGGCCGTGCTGCATTGTGTAATTACTCTGACTTTAGCAGGAGTGGAGTGCTGGGGTTGATTTATAACAGGTTATTGGCTCTGTGCTGATATTGGTCTGCTCAGCAGGACTCAGAGGATGTTGTCCTCCAGCATCAGCATCCCAGGAGACCTGTTAAAAGTTAGGCAGAAGCCCATTTTCCCTGTCAGCTCCGTGTATATCATCAAAACACCCATCCTTCAAATGAAATATTGGAGACACGGGCAAAGACACTTGTTGCAGGCGTGAATACAACCAGCAACAGGTCTGTGGGTTTGCTGGCAGCTCCAACCCCGCTCCCACGCACCAGGGGTTGTGGGGTTGGCTGGGGATGGAACATCCCTGTGCCAGGGGGGACCTTGCCCCAGGCCTGAAGGGAATAATTTCATTTTGGGAGTGTTTGGGGTTTTTTTTGTGTATTTGTTTGTTTTCAGCAGCGTAAACGTGTGCCCTCATTAGGGCTGGAAGGTGTGGTTTGAGCTGTGGGGGTTTGGTAACATCACAGCAAACACAAAGTCACCCAGAAGATCTTTTTTTTTTTTTTTTTTCTTGTTGTTGTTTTTTGAAGCTGCACCCAAGCAGAGCATCTCTCCCTCTCATCATCTCCAGGCTCTCCCTTTAATTAGCAGGCAGGAATTGGGACGAGTTGTACCAACTGCATAAGTGGGGGCAGACGGGGATGGGAACTGCTGGTAAATTGGCGTTGTATTAATGTGGCAGAATCCATCAGGGAGAGAGGGGAGCGGTGCAGGCGCCTCCTGCATCCCTAACGACCTGGAACACCCTCGCCCTGGCACGGGGAGTGCAAAGCACTTGACAGATCAAACCCTGTCAGGAGAACAAGGAACAGCAGTGGGGGAACCTTGCCTAAATCATGCTTGGCTTAATCAAGTTAACTGTTTTATGGGATTGTGATTAGAGCTTTCAATAAGTTGATGGCAGAAGTGCTTCTGCTGTGGTTTATGCTTCTGGTTTCCTCTTCTTTCTCCTTGTAGGATTACCCTGCTTTCCCATCCCTGATAATGATTTATTTATTTATTTATTTATTCTTTTTAAGGTGTTGCAATGGGAGAGATTTGGTTTTTAAATATTTTTAATAGGAAAAAAAATAAAAAAGGAGGTCTTTACTTTAAAAAGAAATAGAGGAGCCTCGTGATTTCCCAGGTTTGGAAGCAGCAGTTTGAATTATTGTTGATGCTTTGCTTTTTTCCCCCTGCTTTGCTGTAGGACTGAAGAACCTTATTCTGCTCTGAAATTGTGCTGTCTGCACTTGTTTTGGGGATGAATTGAGAGTTTTGCTTACTTTCCACTTTGCTTAGTTCAGGCTGCTGTTTGCAACGAGGGGCTGGCTGGGCTGACGTCCTGCAGCAGTGTCAGCCTCCCCCTCAGGTCCTGGCAGGGGATTTTGGCTGGATTTCATGGATGAGGGAGATCTCTGCTGGGATCTCCCGGACAGGGGAGTCTCTGCTGAATGTTTCTGTGAGCAATGAATTCATCTCTTTCCATATAATGCAGCTTCTGGCTGCTCCAAGATATCCTTGAGTTCAAAGTCATTCAGATTGGGCCCTCGCAGGGACAATGGGAGAATCAAAATAGGGGAGAAGTACAAGTATTATGCAGTCAGGATATTTTATCTTAGTATTTTTTTTAAAGAATAGGAATTTTTCTGAAGCTGGAGACGGCAAAGGCTGGGCATGATTCTCCCTCAGGACAGATTAATCTGCTTTTCCTTGCAACTTGCCCCAAATCTTTTGGTTTGGTCGGAAACCAGACCTAGGACTGGCCGTGGCAGCATCTGATCTTGGGGAGGAATTATAAATTCTGATGATCTCTTGGCTTCTGGAAGCTGAGACCCACCAAACTCATGGGCCACCAGAGTACAAAACCAACTTTACAACGAGCTGAGCGTTGTGGAGGAACTGTCTCCAATCAGACCAGCTGCTCGTTGTTCTTTCATGGGGAAAAAAACCCTCCAGACGTTTTTGGGCTGGTTTTTGTGTTAAAAGGCAGATGATTTGAACAGGTGAAATCCTGTTTATCCAAAGGCTCCGCCATGCTTTCATACTTTAAGGCTTTTCCTCGCTGTTCTGTTTGCTGCAAACTTTTGCCAGGAGTGAACAGGTTAACACAGAAAGAGAAATATCCTAAGGAAGGCATGGAAATCAGTGGCAGCACCTGGAATAAACCTGCCTCTGTCCACTGGCACCTTTCCTGGGTGAAAATGTGGCAAGAGGGGCCAAGCTGGGCCATCAGCATCCAGGCAGAGGAGGGAGGGAGGCTCCCAGCAGTTGTTAACAGGAAACTTCTCGAAGTGGGAGGGAAAAGCAGTGACATTTTATATGTAAAAATACATGAATAGTATAATCAGCTGGAGTATTGGCTCATGGCAGCAGGCTGGAAGCACTGCTGTGTCCCTGAATGCAGGCACTTGGCTCTTAGGTCATGGGAACAATTGCACTGGGGAGAGGAGGGGAACACAGGTCACGTCCCTGCTGCTTGTCAGCCCTTCCCTCTCCATCCCCCCACCCCAAAATCCTGGGATCTCACCCCTATGGGCAGGGGAACCTGGGGGCTGACCCAGCCAGGGAAAACATGTGGCACTGAGAAACCTGGATTATCCCATCTGCCTCCTGCTCTGTGTAGGCTTGAGTAAACCTGGGAGAGTTGGAGGAGGCTCCGAAATAGCACAAATAACATAGGTGGAAAAATAGTTGCAGTTTTGGAGCTGAAAAACAAAAGTCACATCCCTCCTTCTCACGGTCTCCTTTCCCTTCTGCTCTCTTTTCCCTTTTTATTTTTGCCTTTGGTAAGAGCTGTTTTCTCCAGTAACCCCTAATAAAGGAGAGAGAAACTAAGGGTGTTACTTGAGGGGTTTGCGGGGAAAAATTGGAAACTTCTTGGTGAGGGGGCTGAACCGCAAAAAAATTACTGATTTTTTTGGACAAGGGCCATCCTTTTGACAAAAAAAAACTATTCGAGAAATTCTCCCCAGCTTTAGCTTTAATGTGTTTTGGCCACCCTTCCTGTGTAATCACAGTTCATTATTTCTGAAGCACGGATGCTGCCTCATCCGAAATATCCCTCACGTGAGGGGTGATGATGCCTCAGTCAGCAGAGCACAGACCTGCTCTTCTCCTTCTCACCCTGGTGGCAAGATGGGACTCTGGACATCTTATCTCTTTAGGGCAGCCTGGGAACAACCCCGTGGCTCCATAATTTCAGGCTCACAGGGATGTTGCCAACCCTCCTTGTGCCGTGGCAGAGCAGCCCCTTTCCCTGCCAGCACTTCCCTCTGTCCCAGGAACTCCCCCAGCTTCTCCTGCGCTCCTGACTCTGCCCAGTCCCCCAATCCCAACTGGGAGTGTGGATTTTCTGCCCTCTGCAGCAGGGCCAGGGCAGAGCCAAGATACACATCTCCTTTGACTCTGGGTGATGGGTTGTTTTTGCAGCTTAAAGCTCTTTCTGTTTCTTCTTCTTGGAGCAGATCACGAGCATTTTGGAAATGTTTTGAAGTCCCAGTGACAGCAGCACAATCCCAGTACTGTTGTGTTTAGATGCTTTCTCTACCTCTCCTGCCTTCCCCTTCCCCCTCAGCCTCCGCTCCTCCCTGAGCACCTGCCTTTTATCCAATTTAATTTTCACACCTCCTCCTGCTGCTGCTGTCCTTGCCAGTTATCTCCCTGCTTCTGCAGTGGGTGTATCTTGCCTTTATTGGAGTGACTGCCTGGAAGATTCCCATCCCATCCCAACTTCCATGAGTCTGGTCCCAGAGCTGACTCTGCTGCCATTCCTGGGGTAGGACATCTCAGATTCCCACCAAGACAGTACTAAAGCACAAGGTCAGCTGCAAATTTGTGCTGAAGTCGTGTTGATTTGATTATAAACAAGTCCCTTCATCAGTCTGGGTGTTGTCACCACACCAGGAAGAGGGAGAAAGTGGAATGTTCCTCCTCTGGGACTTCTCTGCTGGTTGCTGTTGGGTGCATGTGATGATTCCCTCGCACATGGGCATCACTTCTTGGTGTCAGTGGCCATCTCACAGTCACTTCAGTGTGCTTTCATCCTTAATTCACCTACCTAATTTTAGTCAGGCCTCTCTGGGGTTATTCTCCTTGCTCCTGCCTGCCCTGCAGAGCAGCTGGAGGAGAATCATCATCTGCTCTGGCCAGGCCATCACCACAAGTGCTAATGAAGTCTCAGCTGAAGGGCCAGGTAATCACACTCCTGTATCCCTAAAAACAGAGCCAGATTCTCCTGGGCCCAGTGAAGTCTGGGATGATGATGAGGGACCTTCATCAAACCAGAGAGGGGTTATTTTGTGACTGGGGGGAAGGAGAGATGGTGCCTGCCCAGCAGGGCTGCCTGCAGCTGGGAACCTGCCTCCCAGCTCCACGCTGCCCTTTCCAGCTGAGGAAGCTGGGAAAGGGGAAAATTGCCATCTTTTTGTGCTGGGATGAAAAGACAAGGAAGTATGAATGGCCATAATTTAGTGGGCTCCTGGGTAAATTTGTATTTCATTCCCGTTATTGAGTGCATTCCCTAATTGCAGCAATAAAAAGGAATAGTCCATCTTCTAAATGCAAGCAGTAGCACTGATTGTTATTTAATTAGTTGATTCCAGTGGTCGAGGGGTGAGCTTGGAATTACAATTGCAGTTGTATTATTTCACTGAGATTGCAGAATTAATTAGGAGAACAATGGGATCCTTCATTGTTGACATCCTTAAAAACTTGTGACAACAACTTTAAAAGTGAAGGAACAACAAAAGGCCATAATGGGGTTTTTCTCCTGACACACAGAAGAGAGAGAGGAGGGGATTGCAGTCCCCCCATCCCTTCTTTCCTCCTCCACTGCCCTTCCCTGTTCTAAAATACTTTCATTCAGGCAAAACCATCAGGAAAGACAAGGTAATTTAAAGCCAAACTCGAGTTGCTGATGTGGGTTAATTCCTGAGTACCATGGTAAAATAGCCCATGGTGCTCATTGTCACACGGTATAATTGAAACCCAGAGTAGATATTTATGTGGCTTATCAGACTTTTTACGGGCTTGTAAAGTGCAAAAGCATAAATGAAATAGGAAGTTATAAGTTCTTACGCTTCAGGAGATGACCTAACTTCTGCTTAATGAGGGCTGAGCAGAGACTTAACCTCAGGAGAAGATGTTTCTCTCTGAGAGACATCCCAAGGGAGGCTGGATCCAGGTGGTGCTCACCTCAGTGATCTGCTGGCCCTCCACCCCAGAAGGTGCTGCCTTTCCAGGCTGTGGTGGTTCCATCCTACTGAGGAAAAAAATCAGGAAAATCGTGCTCTCCCCTCTCACTGCTGGTTCGGGGGGGGTTTGCATCCGTGTGGGAATATTGGTCAAGTAAATATGTAAATGTGCCTCCTGTAATGGCCTTTGTTTTGATGTGGCTTTTATTGTAGCTGACTGATATCTTTGGGGTTATTACAGCCTGGCAGTAGAAGAAAACACAAAACAGGTTCTCTCAAAATGCAGGGAGGGGGAGGCATTATTATGATAAAATAATCATCTTTCCTGACCAAACCTGGCTTTCTCTTTCCTGAGTGCTCTGCAGAGAGTTGTTCCTTTCTTGTCTCTGTCTTTGTGTTGTCAGGATTAATTTTTCAGAGGGAGAAATCTCCACAAGCAAAGTGTTGCCCACTCCTTCCTCTTTACGAGCGTGAGGTTGGATTATTTTTCCCTCTTCTGTGCTGAAGTAGTGTGGCTTTAATCTATTACCTGCTCACTGCCTTCCCTTCCAGGACCTGCTACTGGTTGTTTCTCTGCTTTTATATGAGTTTTGTGTGTTGATTTGGAAGTATTTGCCCTTTGGAGTCTGGCTTCCCCCTTTTCCTGTCCTTTGCTTCTCAGCTCGTTTTTTCCTCCCCTGGCTGACAAGGAAATGTCTCCTCTCCCTCTCCACAAGAACTTTTTCGTCCTCCATTCCCTGATTTTTTTTCTCCTCTCCAGAACATCTCTAATCTCTCTTCCTGCACTGATAACTGAAATGAGTTCTGTTCCCCAGCCAGCAGCAGCTCAGCTTGGACAGGGCTGAAGGGCAGCTTTGCCCAGGCTCTGACTGACAGGGGATCTTTGGGATATTGGGGATGTGTTGATATATTTCCTCTTTCCCCTTCCCTTCCCTTGGGACTTTGCCACCTGCAAAGAAGAAAGGGCAGCCAGGCTCCATTCCCAGAGTGCAGGGAGCAAGGAGAAGGAGACATGAACCTGGTGAGGGTGTGGGTGAGATCAGCCTTGCTGGGCTTTGGTGGTCATGGGTCCATCAGCCAGGAGCTGTGGAGAGAAAGGAACCCCAGGGGAGAGCAAGGTGAACTGGAGGGGTGAAGAAAAGAGAGCAGCGAGGAGGAGATGAAAAATAAAGAATGGCACCCTGGAGATCTGGAAAAGAGCCAGAAAAGAACAGGGTACAAAATACCAGGGAACTGACAGTTAATTTACAGTCTCCGGGGAAAGAAAGGGAAAAGAAAAGGGGAAAAAAAATGTCTTTGTTGTGAAGAAGCAAATGATACAGAAGAGAGTCGATGGTAATGTGGAAATATGTGGCATTTTCCTGACTCCTGGGGTTTCTCCTCTTCCAACAGTAGTCCTAAGTGTCCCAGTCAATGCAAATTACATCTTCCTGAGGATCTGAGGGAAACCCTTGTCCAGCAGCTTTCCCTTGTCCCCATGGGGACGTCCTGGGTTAGACAAAGGTGATGGAACAAACACCAGAGCTGAAGCTGCCCCCTGAGCAAAGGCTGTTCCCAGCTGGACTGTGAAGCTGGGAATTGGGGTGTCTGCTTTTGGTACAGATTGGATTTGAAGGGGATCATGTTCCTGCCCACTGAGATGGAAGCGTGGGCTCTTGTGTTTGTGTATTGCCCTCTGGTGCCATTTTCTCCCTGTTCAACAGAGTTCCTGGATGTGCTGAGCCTTTTTTTCCAAACACATTCCAGTGTGTGCTCCTCAAGGAAACACTGGCAGCTGTGCTTGCTGACTTCAGAGCTAAGGTTGACTTTTTTTGCCTGGGCATTGATCGAGTTCGGGTTTTTTAAAGGAGTAAAATGGATCTTGTGCTTGGAAAACCCTGTGTTCTTCCTGAAGGTGACACGTGCCCCCAGGAGCAGGAGGTTTAAAGGCAGGCTGTGCTGAAGGGGAAGAGCAGAGCAGCTCTAAGAAATGCTGTTTCTTTGTCCTTTGAGCTGAGGGTTCCCCACAGTGTTGGAGTGAGCGAGCTGGGAGGCATATGGAGATGCACCTCACATCCTGCTGTTCCCACCAGGAAAGCCTTGCTGGCAAATCCCTGAACTGCTCCAGCACTGCCTGCCTCTCCAGAGGCTCCCTGGCAGGTGGAGCTGTGCTCTGGGCTGTGGGACCAGTGCTCCCTGCTGGGGTGGCACCTGCTCCTCCCAGGACCTGCACAAGGATCCCTTCCTGCCTCCCCAGCCCTCTGGAACCACCAGCTGCTCTTCTGCTGATGTCAGCACACACCACCCTTCAAAGCCAGCACGTCCCCCTTCCCTGTAAGTGCCATTTGCTGAGTAATTTACAGATCCTGTGCTTCTGGCTTGGATGCAGAGTCCTTTCCTGGAAGAATCCTCATTTAGTTAATGGGACTCTTTGAACTGGATGAAGTCATGGTACTAGAGAAGGGCTGGGATGCAGTGGAGTTTGAGCTTGCTTAGTGCTAAGATTTGGGAGTTTGAGCAGCACAGAGGACGTGTCCAGGTAGTTCATTTGCTGGCCCATCAGCCACAGTCTCCTTTGACAGGAATATAGATGCAATGGTTCTTTTTCACTCTGTCTGAAATAGCTTTGTAATAACAGTAGGAGTTGGAGAGGCATTTTTATTGATTAAACAATTGAGGCTATTTGTCTTTACAAAACCAAAAATATTGAGGTGTCTTTTTCTTCCTGCATATACATTATAAACATTTATTATATGCAGCAGTGTCTGTAATCAAGCTGATGTTTATGATGGACTGGTTTATAATGCTGGATTGAGACAGTATAATGGGAACTGAAGTGCAGAGGAAACCTGATGTCAATATGCTGAATAACAAGGGCTGGGGTTGAGCCTGGGGAGGGAGGGAGGGAGGCCAGGACTGGCTTCTTGCAGGAGATGTGTGATGTGAGTGAAGGATTGCTTTTGACTGTCTACTCCTGTGCTCTCTCCCAGCAATGCACTGATGATTTCTGAGGCATTCCTTTGATCAAACTCCATTTCAGCTATTGGAAAATTCGTAGCTGTATCTGTCTCTTGACCCTCCCTGTGACTGCAGAGTGGTCTGTGTTTCCCTGGGGCTGAGCAGGAGCCGTCCATGGGGGGGTGTGTTTGCCTGCTCTGCCTTTGGCACACAAATCCTCCTGTTCTGGGGCTGGTTTGGGGGCTTTCTCTGCCCTCCCCTTGTTTGGCTTTATCATTTTCTGGGTGGTGATGCAGCAGTCCCAGAGCACTGATGCAGATCTCGTCTCTCTATCTGTGTGCCTGCACCAACTCGGGTGTAACTGAGCCCTTGGGAATTATCTCTGATTTCTACTCTTCCAGATTTCCTTTTAATCTTTTCTTTTCCCCCTTTCTCCCCCTCCCCACGTGGGCATGGAGGCCTTCACCTGCACACAGGAAGGTGTGTGATGGAGCTGGGATGCCTTTAGGCACGTGTGGGACTTTCTGAGGTCAGACACTGAGCGTGGCTTGTGTCACCTTTTCCAGCTGACAAATGTGAGAGCTCTCCTTGCTCTGTGTCTAACTCAATCCCTATCTTTGGGCTGGCAAAAATTTGGGCTTATTTTGTGTTGGAAATTGCCAGTGTCCTTCAGGGGCTGTGCTTGTCCTTGGTCTCTCACTTGCCATCTCCCACACCTGCCTTCCCAAGCAAGGAAATGCATTTGGGAAGGGACCTGAGCCTTACCAAGAGGGAGTGATTTGTCCAGATAGAAGTGTGAAGCAGCTTGAATTTGGCAGAACTATTAAGTGATCATTTAAATTTCAGCACCTGATGCCGGGCTGTTTGTTCTTGGTTCTTTGGGAGGCTGTGGCATAAGGATTGGAGAGAAAGCAGTTCAGCACGAGATGCCTTTGTAGGTGTGTTTGTTTATATGATATCCTAGGTGCACAATATGTCTGTGTTTGCCACAGCCACCTTCATCTCGAGGGAGTGGAGGGCTTGGCTGAAAACACTGTGTGTGGCACATATGTACACGTTGCTCTGTTCTCTCCCTGTGATGTGTTGAAGGAATATTGGATTTAAGCCTAGACTGGGACCTCACGAGCCTGCAATCACAGGTACCTGCTTTGAGAAGTCTTAACAAGCACCATCTCTTGGGTTTTTCCCCTTTGTTAATTCTTGGGAAGGGCAGTTCTACATCCGTGCTTGCTCCGATGGATGGGAACTTCAGAGCTCCAGCCTGAATTAATTCAAGCCTTGCTTAGCACCATTAGCTTTTGTTACATTATTATTCTTGGCCATCAGCAGACTTGTCCACTGAGCTAATCTTAATCTGGAGTTGTGCAGTCAGGGGTGATCACAGCAGGACAGATGTGCAAGACTTCTTGGGGTGGGTTTTGCTTGAGAATCCCCTTCACCCCCAAATTTAAAAGGTGCCCTTGCCACTGCAGCTCTGCAGGGGGTGAGGTACATCTCCACAAACCCCCTTCAGATGAACTTATCAAACTTCCCCAGGTTGAAACGACAATGAAGGGAAACAAACACCTTCTCAGAGGGCCAGAGAGAGCCAGTGATGCACTTTTTCATCCCTCAGTGTCTCCTGAGCTGAGCCAGTTCTTGCACTGTTTTCCCACCTCTTGTGAGTGGGGCACAGGAAAAAAAAGGATGGTTTAAGTGGCATATGTGTGATTAGGGCTCATTGAGTCGTTTTTATTCCACTCTGGTATTCCTTGCTTCTAGTCTTGCCATGTCTGCCTTAATTGGGTGCTGCAACAGTTATGTATGTTAAAATAAATGAACTTTTTACTGCAAAAGAGGAAAAGAAGAGAGACAGATGATCCCTCAGCAGCAGCTGTTTGGAGAAAGAATCCCACAGAAGCTGCTTCCTTTGCTAATTAGAAATCTGCTTTCCTTTAGGAAGGATAACGTTTACGTTCTTGACTCCTGTTCTTGCTTCTAATTACTTTTTGGAGAAATGAATAAAGACACTCTCATATGTTTTACTTGGAGTTGCTGAGGCAGAGAAGGCTTGGGTGGAAATGTCTTGTGGAGATGGGAGGGAAGGCAAGAGAAGGAAATCAAGGTGTCAGTTGGCACTCTGAGCCAGTGCTGGAGCTCAGAGGTGGGATTTCTCTGGGGAGACCCTTTCCCCCTCCCTACAAATTCCAGCTTTCTTGCAGAGGGTTTTCCCTGCCTAATTTAAGTAAAAAAGTTGTTGCAGAAGGAGGAGGAGGAGGGATGCTGTTGGAATTGATGCAGGACAGAGGTTTAAGGAAGAGCAATCAACCCATCAGGCATGAAATTGGCTCCGGGTTTCCTGAGGTGCTACTGGGATTGACACAAATACTCAAAAGGCACGTTGTTTGCAGTGACAGGAGGAATTGAGACCCATTGTTTAAAGTTTCATAAACTGGGAAAAGGTTTCCTTCCCAAGGAGATAAGTTGCTCAACCAAGCCAGCATGGTGTGAGCCAGCTCCTTAGTCAAGACCTCAGGCAGTTTACCAGGCAAATCATCCTTATAAATAAAAGGATAATCTGAGGAATGGGATGTTCCCTAAATGAACCACCAGAGACCCTCAAGAAACCCACTGGCCCAAAAGAAGAGGACTGGGCATGTGGACTAATTAACAGGAGGAGCAAGAGAATCATTAACTAATAGAAGACAGAATAGTAATTAATAAAAGAACTACGTACCTTGTAGCCAATGAAGATCCATTCCCTGGTTTGGTAAAATGTGTAAATAGTTAAAAGTTTTGCTGGTTGGGGTGTGTGTTTGAGGAGGGCTGATCCCCTGAAATGACAGACTTACAGACTTTTATTTTCCTGATGATCTTGGTGAGAAAATGAGGAGATTGCAGGAGGTTTAAAGCAGTACCAGGACCCCACTGCAGGGGATGGGTGGCAGTGAAGTGAAGGGTGTGGGGGCTCTGGGGGAGGGAGGAAGGTGAGTCACAGGAAGGCTCCACAACCTGTGCTGTGCAGGGGCTCTCAGCCTCCTCCCCTGTACCACGAGGCTTGTTTCTGAGGAAGGAGACACATGGAACTGAGCCCAGAAAGCTCCATAACTAATTGCCACTGCTCAGGGTGGGGAATTAACTACGGAAACCACTTTGGGGGTTCTGGCTTGGTGATTACAAGACAGAGGGGATCCACTTGTGCTGTTTGATACCTGGTGAACAGAGCAGCTTCTGTCAGGAATGAGGGGAAATTCATCACAAAACAAATGCTTAGAAAAAGAGAGATGTTAAAGCTGAAATTGTGGAAAAGAGTAAACGTGCTTGGCTTGGCATCTCCCGAAAAAACAACACTTTGATCGTTTGCCACGAAGGAAGGATTTTGTTTTGAAATGTGGTCTCATCTCTTTATTAAGGCTGTAAATATTGGGATTGGAACAATGCAGCCTGAAACAAAGCATTCCCTCTTCTTTTTTCTTTTTTCCCCAGTAGCTGGTGAGTCCTCTGGGAGGTTCAGGGAGTCTCCTCCAGGCTGGAAACTGCTCCTGCTGGGTTTGTTGGTGTGCGATGGGGTGGGGAGTTCAGCAAAGCCTTTCTCTGTCTCTGCTGAACTTTTTTGAAAGCCTTGAGCAGGTGTTAGTTTGCAATCCAGCAATTCAATTACTCTGGGCGATAAATTTCAGGGTAAATGTTGGAAGCTCCATCACTTGGAGCATCAATGTTTTCCTTTATCCTCCCAGTCTTCGAGGTAGTACCACCAGCAGCGGGAGTAATGAAGCCTGGTTTCCTATGGATTTCTTTCTCATGGTTGGATTCTTTGATAACTAAATAATTTCCAGCTCTGACTGAATGTCCCAGCCACAGGAAAAAAAAGCTGTATTGTGTGTAAATTCTCTGACAAGAAGTGAGCCTGCATTGCATGCTGCCTGTCCCCGAGGATGCTGAGAGGCTAGTTCTTGTCTGTCTGCTGGTTTTGTCCAACTGGAATGATTTGAGGGAGCTGCAGGTGGGTTCCTGGAGTCAGTGAACACCATTCCTGGACCCTGAGGATTTTTTTTCCTGGGAATGTGTGAATAAAAATGTCCTTGAACACGGTGACACAAACAGGACCTGACACGCAGGGTGGGGAAGCCGTGGTGCTCAAATTAAAGCTGCTCCTTTACCACGGCCAGGGGATGGGATTGAAATGCTTTGCTTCCATAGCTGCAGTTACCACGGGGTTAGTTAAATTTAATGTGTTCAAAAAAAAAAAAAAGAAAAGAAAGCCATTTCTCACAATCTCCCTAAAAATCTTGTTACCTTTTTGGTGTTCATCGTTTTCAGGACTGGGTTTAAACAAAAGCAGTGATGGAAAGAGTGTGTGTTTAGGGGCCAGTAAGAGGGGAAAAGGAGTGAAATACCTATTTCATCTCTTGCCTTAGAGCCCTCTAGATGAGTTCCCATCTGCTGAACCTGTGCTCTGCCACCTGAATTCCCTCAGCTCCAGAGCTGATGGGGCTGTGCTGGTGTCCTCCAGCTTTCATGCCCAGCACCCATGGAGGAGTAAAAATCAGGGAGCAAAAATCACCGCGGGACAGAGACGAATCTTTCAGCACAAATAACAAGTGATAAGCTGATAGCCCAGCCAGGCAATTAACACAATAGGTTAAATGAACTGATGGACACCTCCTTTGTGCCTCGGGTCTTTAAACCCTTTCTGAAGGGAATAGCTGTGGAGGGACAGACATCCTCGGGAATGAGCAGTGACTTTCAAGCACAATAGATGATTAATGAGAATTTATTGCTGGTGATGGACAAATGAAGCACCTCCAGCTTTCTTTTCTCCCGTGAATGATTCGGCTGCTCAGACTTATTCTAAGAACCAGCTGAAGGCAAAGAGAGGGGACAGAAGGGAAGAACTGGCCCCCTCTCAGCTTGATTTATGATCCAACTCTTTCGTAACAAGATTTCCAGCGTTGTAAAATATTAAATACATCCTTATATTCAATATCACATTTTGATACATTTCATGCCTCATTTGCTACTGGAGTCAAGGACAACTCCACATTTTTCATGGCACAAGGCCCAGATTTGTCTATTTATTTATTTTTAATCACTACACTTTTCCCTTTTTTTATACCTGTATCATTCTGGATTAAATCTTGGCAACCATAGCAACCTATTCCACGGGGTGGATTCAGGTCTCCAGCACGTGGGAACTTTTTTGGCTTGGCTTATTCCCCATGGGCTGCTGTGCAACAACCATCCATGGAGGATGGTTGGTGAGCAGGGAATGGGTGTTGAGGGATGGATTTGTGTTGGATTTTAGACTGAGGCAGCAGCTCTGCCACCAGTAGCGTTTCTTTCAAACAAAAGGCTATTTTATTTAACAGCTCACGTGATAAAATGAGGGGGATTAAGTGGGATTTGCTGCCACCAGTTAAAGGAAGATGCACAGAGCTCCTGGGAGTTAGGGAGGGGTTGGGATTTGCCTGTGCCTTGATCGGTGTGGGAGTTTTTTGTTTATTGCTTCTCACACTGGGGAGGAGCAGCTGAATCCTGGTGCCTCCTGGATGGAGCCAGCAGCACCCAGGGACTCTGCTCCTGCAGGTAGGGATGGCAGCTTGGGATGCAGCAAAGATTGGGACTGGAATTCCTGTTAGTCACTGGGACGGGGGCTCCACCCTATTTCAGTGTGGAACGTTGGGAGCATCCTCTTAAATTCCCACATTAAGCCAAGCAGCTTCTACCTTGACAGCTGTGGAGGCTGAGTGGGGACATGTTGGCCAGGGTTGAGATTTTTTGGGGGAGGGCTTGTTTCTCACACACGTGATCCATCCCACTTACCTTCACTGAAGGTGTCTCCTCTCCTGAAGTCAACAGAGAGGAATTGGCCTGTGTTCCCTCTGAGGTGATATCTCAGGTGTGACTCATCCTCCAGGATGTCTTTCTCTTTTCAGAAAATCCTATTTTTTTTCTTCCCACTGCCAAGGTGACTCCATTTTTTTTTTTTTTTTTTTTATAATCTAAGAAAGTACAGTAAGAGCCACTTGCAAGTGACTGGAGCTCAAGGAACTCTGCCTTGGAACCAAGAGAGGCGTTTTTGAAAAGTGAGAGTAATTAGAAACTGTAATATCTCCCCTAAGGCTTGTGGTCAATTATCCATGAATGGCAACTTTAGCTTGTGATTGGATGCTTTTCCTGAAAGATGTGCTTTAGCTGGAGTTGGAATGAGCTCAGGAAGACCCTTGGCTGGTTGTTTTGGAAGGGGGCCTGGACAGCCCCAGGGGTGCTGACTGACCTGTGAGTGGGAGCTGGTTTAGCAGAGGAGTTCAGGCTTCCCACAGTTGGAAGGAGCTCTTTTGAGCTGCTCCAGCTTTGCCACCGGAGCCAAATTCCTGAAAGAACGGCCACGAGACTCGGAGGAGTTTGACTGGGTGGAAAAATCTCTCGGTGGTGCTGCCCTTCCAGCTCTCAGGAGTTCACTCCTCCTCTCAGGAGTGCTCAGGAGCCAGGAATGAAACCCTTTCAGGTTGAAGTGGGCAGGCACTGAGCTGCCTCTGGGGCCAGGTCACCTAAATAAGCGACTTGGAACCTTTTGCAGAGGTGGCTGTGAAGGATTGGAGTTTGACAAATGATAAACAAACAGATTTTCACCGTGAGAGAGCTTGTATCTGAACTGGAAAACTTCTGAGACTTTGGATCAAAAAAAGGGAAAAAAAAAAAGCTTCAAAGCCCTTTTATTATAAACGAAAGCATCAACAGGGTTTGGGGGCCTTAGTTGAGGGGCTCTTAAAAATCCCACTCGCTGCTTATCTGCCTCTTTTGGTGGTTGATATCCTTTGAAAATCTGTCCCAAAGTACTTGAATCACTCCCAGAAATGGAATTTACACTTCCAAATTACCTGGTTGCCTGAAAACATACCCACAGCCTTGCCTTTCTCTAATTGCCACATCAATTAAAAGCCTTCTCTGCATCCTGCTGCCAGCAGCCCCTCGTGTCTGGTGGGGAGTGCAGGAGTTTCACCCAGGCTGCTTTTTATGATCCCCATTCTTTGGAAATGAAACAAAAATTTAGTGAGGGAACCTGTCTTTGTTCCCCTCCTTCCCATACAGCCAACTAATTGAAACCAACATGAATGTTAATGATGCATTTCGCATTTGGAAGTTAGAGGGGTGATTAATACGTTGTGCATTGTGTATTAACACCTTCTCAGGGGCATAATGAAGACAAAATATATGCTCTGAGACGAGGCTGTTTATTTCTTGGTGTGTTTCCTGTGTTCCACCATCCCTTTCCAGGTTGAAATACAAGCTTTCCAATCCAGAGGGTTTCGTTTCGAAGCATAATTTTAAATCAATCAATAAACTTTTACGTCTTAATATATTTTTTTTTCTTTTTCTTTTCCCTTTCCCCTTTTGATTGGGTGGCTGAAACAAAAAGCACTGAGGGAATGGAATCTGAGGGAGGTGGGAAAAGCCAGTGATGTGACAGGATCCTGAAGCACCTCTTGGTGTTGGTGGAAGTGATCTGTTGCTGGAGGAAAGCTGACAAAAGGCAACCTCTTAGAATCCAGGGAAAGCTTCCCCCCCCCTACATCTGCTCCTTGACCACAATCCTTGTAATGCCTTTTTTTTTTTTTTGGTTTTAATTATTGTGATAAATGGCTGTGAAGTCTCTGGCATGGCTGGAGGCTGAGGCTTTTGATTAATCTGTGAGACAGTTTGGAGGCACTGAGTGCATCCATGAGATGAGTGTCCTGTGTCCCCAGCTGGGACTGGGATGACAGGGCTTGTCTTAACTGGGCTGCTGTGACCCGTGACTGGAGCACCTCCCTCAGAACCCTCTGTCAGCCTTGGCACAGGCTTGGGAGAGGTCACATCCTGCTCCCTCTGCACCTTTGTGTTCTGGAAGGGTTCAGGAGTTCCCAAGGTCATGGATTTCGTTGCAGGTGTTGGAATGGGGCTGTAGTTTACAGAGTTGGAGCTCGGGGTGTTCTGTCTTTCATGCAACCTCTGCTTTCCCTTCCTAAACCAGATCAAATCTCTTGTTTGTTAAACAAACCCTGAGCACAACAAACATGGTCAGAAACCAGGAGGAAATCAGCAATTCCAGTTAATTCTTTGCATTAACAACTCCAGTAAATTCCAGCACAGTAGTGACAGGACAAGGGATGAGGGTTTCAAGCTTGACCGAGAGTGTAGGTTTAGATGGGATATGGGGAAGAAATTGTTCCCTGTGAGGGTGGGCAGGCCCTGGCACAGGTTGCCCAGAGAATCTGTGGCTGCCCCATCCCTGGAAGTGTCCAAGGCCAGGCTGGACATGGGATATGGAAGGTGATTTTGGCTGGGGTAGTTTATGATGGACAGGGCTGTGATATTTTTTTTTTTCTAGTTCAGGTGTGCTCATCTTGAGCACGTCTGGAACTTCTGATAAATCTCACGAATCTTCAGGGTCAGTGAAGTTGTATCCTGGGAAAAGCCTCTTTAATAACTCTTCAGGTGGGAAGGCAGGACACTGGTGTTCTGTGCCTCAAGAGAAGTGAGCAGGTCCCCGACCACGTGATGGATACAAACCTTGGCACCAGGCTGAGGGTTTTTTTCCACCTGCAGCTGGGTCTGATTATCTCAGAGCCCACAGATCCTGCAGGTCCATAAAAGCAGGGAGGGCGTTCGGCTCTTCCCTGCTCTCAGGGACTTCCCAAGGACCGCAAGGTGCGATGAGCACCTGGGTGTTTTCATCCCTCAGCTCCCAGGGTATCACAAAGCCCTGGGAAATGACTCTTCAGCAGGACTCAGCCCTTGTGCTGTGATGCTGCTGGAGGTGGGAGTGTGTGGTGGTGGCTGATGATGTAACTGCAGCAAGGGGAAGGCGATCACGGGAGCTCTAACACCTCTATAATTAAGTACAACAAACAGCTACAAACCCACAAACACTTCTGCACTCCCTTCCTGGCCTGAATTATTCTTCTCTTTTTGGCAAAGTCATTAAAGGGGAAGGCGGGGGGGCTTGAAACCTTTTTTGGGAGGTTTTTTTTATTTTTTATTTGATGAATGAAAATTAAAAGTCTGAGAACAGGTAGAAAATCCCTGTGAGAAGGGCAGAGCTCCTTCAGGCTGTAGGCAGCTTCCTATTAATAGCACCTGGCACTGCTATTCCCACTGGTTGGGCCATAAAGAACCCCAGTCCTGATGTGTTTTTCCAGCAGGGAGGGGAGGGATCAACCCTGAGTAATGACTACTTTGCAAGTTGAGTATTTATCGACTTTCTGAATGGTGATGAATGGAAATGTGCTTTACTTATTAAAACGAGTAAAATGCCTTTTTTTTCTTCGGGAATTGACACGTTTTTCCTGTCCTTGCTACCTCCTTAACCCTTCTTATCTGCCCTTAATCCATGTATTTTCATAAAGCCAGCCCTATTTTATCTGGAGTGATAGTGGGCTCTAATTAAGGCCTTTGGGCTTCTTGATGTCCCATCCTACCTGATTTTTCTTGGCTCTGTCTCCCTGCCCCAGGAGCTGCATCCTGTGGTTCTGTATACGATGTTACCCTGCTGTGGCTTGCCTGTATCTTAAAATGCTTCCTTGTTTGGGTCTAATTAATCTTCCCTTAGTAACTCAGCCCAAAAGAGACAGCTCCAGATTTCAGCAGTCCCGTACAGGAAGATGTGAGATTTAGAGTGCTGCTCCCCAGAACAGCCATGCCATCTTTCAGGCTTGAGTAACAGGACAATTTTATCCTCCTCCTGCAATTCCCAGGCTGTTGGGGGGGGGAGGCAGGATTTACTGCTGCTCCTCCCTGCCAGGCAGGGCTGTTCCCCTGACCTTCTGCTCCGACAGCCATGGGAACCTGGACATAAATCTGGGGCTATTGCTTCTCCCAGGCATCCTGGTGATCTCACTGCTGCCTCGTGCTCGCTGTTGCGTGGCTGTCTGTCTGCCTTGCCTCTCCCCCTGCGCTCACATTCCAATTTCTCTGGGGTCCTGGGGTTGTGTCCTTGCTTTTCTGCTGCTGGAGGGACACAGGAGGGGGAGGGTTGTACTTCCACAGTTTGAGCAGCTTGACATGGTGTGGCCTGAGCAGAACTTGCTGGATCTGGGGACATGGACAAGGAGGAACTGGCTGGGGCTGGGGCTGGACTGGAAAAAGGAGATGGGGCAGGAGCTGCCAAGGCTTTGTACCTTCTGTATCTTTGAAATTAAGGATTGCTTCCTGTAAGGGAAACCATTTGAAAGGAGGGAGGTGGAAGGTCCTCCTGCTCGTGGTCAAAGACTTCCCAGTCCTCCAGGGATCCCTCTCTTCTCTGGAACTGTGTGTGTTGTGCTGCTGCTCCCAAAAGCCTGCAGGGATTTGCTGATGGCACCTCTCAGTGATCTTCCAGATCAGAAGGGCTGCTCTGATGGGTCCATCAGCAGTTCCAAGTGTGCTGGAATGGTCAGGCAGGAGCCATAAGAGGCTCCCCTCATAACTATTCCCATATGGAATTTCTCTTTCACACCTGGATGCAGCAGCACAGCGTAAATCCACACTGTCATCGCCCATAAGTGTGAGTCCTCATGTACAACTGCAGGAGCTGCTTCCAGAACCAATAATTCAGGTGATAAGGAGTCCCCAGGTTCAGTTTAGTAATAGCTTGTAATGAGTCCCAGGGAGTGATTCCAGCATCCATAATCCTCTCCTCCTTGTAATGCCTGTGAGGGACCTGTGGACAAAAAGCTGAGTGCAGTGGTGGTGGTGGAGAATATTTAGGGAGGTGGAACAGCATTTTTATCATGAAGTTGGAGTCAGGGTGTGGGAAACAGCCACTTTGGGGCAAGGAGGAGGCAAAGGACACTGGGCTGGTCGAGCAGATAAAGGCTCAGACCCGAATGTTGTTTTAGAAACCTTGATCAAAAACAAAAAAAATCAGACTCAGAGACTGTTAAGAGCAGACTGAATGCTCGGATCAATAGGTTTTGAATGAATTCCTATAAAAAGGAAGAGTTTGGTTTAGGCTTTGTGGGCACACTGCAGGAGAATCTAATCCACTGTCCCCAAAGGAGCTGTTCCAGCCCTCCTCTCATCGAGGTACTCCGGGGTTTTAATACCTGCCAGGTTTTACTGGTGTTGGGAAATAAAAAAAAAAGAAAAAAAGAAAAAGAGAGAGAAGAGGTGGAAATTAAACCACAAATGTTCCCAATAAAACAGGGCTAGAAATGGAGGTGGACAGGCAAGAACAGAGCATCTGAATTTACTCTCTGGAGGCCAGTAATTTCCCAGGGCATTTTGGGCAGTTCTCAAGCCCTCTTGCCTGTGTGCTGCAAAGGCTGAAGTCAGTCTGGTGGTGGGGTTTGGGCCTATTTTGGTGTCAAACCCCGTGATTCCCATCCAGGCCCCCACCTTTGGAAAGTAAGAGTTGTCTGAGCCTTAAATCTGGGCACAGAAGGGCCTTTTCCAAGCGGCCCAAATGTTTGTGCCTTTCCCCTCATCAAATCAGGCTTCTACAAGCTTATTTTCTGCAAACAAACAGATTTTCCACCTCAAAGCTGAGCTCTGTGTGTGTATATATGAGAAACTTCTTTTTTTCACAGTGATAATTCAGTTTTCAGTGGTGTTTCTCGGCTCTCGCTCCCAAATCTCCTTACAAAGGCAGGTATGACCTGTGCACTCTGAGGAGGAGCTGAAAGCATCTTCTCTCCTTGTAGATGGTCAGAAGTCACTGCAACCCACCTTTGAATCCCATGCTGGGGCTTCCAGGGAAGCACATAACTGAAAAATGATGGAATTTTGGAAGCTCCACCAAAGCAAGAAAACCCAGCAGGGAATAATTCCAGTTTTATAGAGGTGGGAAGCAGTGGGAAGAAGAGACAGGGAGTGTTATTTAAGGGTAGGGAACAGGGCAGTTGCAGAGCTAAAAGTGGATGTTTGGAGTCACAATTGAATAGACCAGACTCATGCTGTGTGTGTTGGCTTTTCCAGGCTCACTGGAGGCACAAACACGTACCCACCCACACAGCTTTAGTCTCACTTGCTGTGTCAGACAGTGCTGATGGGTGAACCCTGGAAGCTCCACGAGGCAATTTTAGAGGCATTGCCAAAATTTCCCTGGCTGTGAGTCTGGGAATGCCTGCCCCTTGGGTCTACCCAGCTGAGCTGGGAACCCTTGGAGAAGCATCTGTTATTTTTAGCAGCGGATTTCATGGGAAGTGGATTTCCCCACTCACCAACAAGCTGTGATACTGTCCCTTCCAGTCCCATACGGAGCCAAAAATGGGAATGAAACCACAAAACTTGTGTGTTTCCTCATGAAAATGCAAAAATCTGCGTCGGGCTTTGATGGGGCATTGGGAGCACATGAGTGAGACCTGATCCTCTGTGTGCTTCCCAAAAGCTTGATCGATCAGATAATGTCAAACCAAAATCATCTCAAAATTCACTGACAGCGCTTTGATTCTTTTATTATTTTGTTGTTGTTGTTGTTATTGGATCTCCTGGACTCCTATATGAAGTCCAGAGGCTGGAAGGCTCAAACCTGATGGATGTTTTCTAGCTGCATTTCCTGAAATCTTCTCCCTGGTGGTTTTTGTTGGCTTGTTTGGCTGCTTTCCCTTGGGAGGATGGGATGGTTCAGGGCTTGCAGTGTTATCCTGAGGTCTCAGCTCAGTGTCCTGTCAACCACGGGCTGCCTCTGGGATTCTGGATCAGCTGGTTTGCCTCTCTGGGTCTTGGCTTTCCCTCCTGCAGAGTGAGGATGGATAACTGCACCGAGGGCTCCTGGAATCTGTCGCCTTCTGCCCCTTGCTGGAGGCAGGAAAGGGGTTTATTTGGACGTGGGGGGGTACTTAAATTCCTGCCTAAACCCCGCAGTGCTTGACAGCCTTTCCCACCGAGCTTTGATTCTCTCTTTACACATGACAGGAATGAATTGCAGACACAGTGGATGACTAAACAGATTAGTTGCCACGTCGTTAATTACCTTCATCCCCGCGCTGTTCTGGCCGATGCTCTGAGGCAGAACAGTGACCCGATGATACCATGTGCTGTGTTGCTTGTCCTGAGCTGTCAGTGGGAGAGTTATTAGAATCCCTTCAGCTGGTAAATCACTGGTGACTGCTTTTGTTTGGTGTGAGAGAGAGCGTTTCTGTGCAGAAAAGTTACCTCACATAACCCATTTGTGCTCGCAGTGAACTCCTGGGGTGACTTTCACGTGTCCTGTCCCGCTGTGGGAGGGGATAGGGATGGCTGAGCAAACTGCACCCCCTCCTCCAACAAAACCCCCTGTGAAACTCAGTGGAGATGAGGATGTTGCTAAAAGCTGCTGTTTTCTCATTTTTACGAAATATTAGGCTTTGCTGTGAGAGCTGGCTCTAAACATAAGGTGTGGAATGTTAATGGTAGCATCTTCCAGCGAGCCCAGAGCTGCATCCTGAGGGCTGGGCTCCCTTTTGGGTGCCCTCCTGAGGCCCAGGGTGGGATTCTTGTCTGCAGGGCCAGGAGTTGGACTTGAATGATCTTTGTGAGTCTCTTCCAGCTCAGGATATTCCGTGATTTACTGTGTGGATCAGGGCTTGTCTTGGCTTGAATGACAGGACACGGTGTTTGGGGACAAGGAGCCTTTAGGGTTTTGTCTGGACTGCAGCTGTGGTTCAAAGACATAGCAAAAACTGGGGCTGGAGGGAGGAAAGTGCATTCCAAATGCAGCTGGAGAAATGCTGCTCCCAGGTTTCCAGCCTCTGGGTTATTCCTGGCCAGAGCTAATGATGATATATGAGCCTTACAGAACACTCTTCATCCTGACACCTTCACTGAAGAGGTCTGTAACATTATTCTCACTAGGTACAGGTGGCAAAATTAATGCATTAAGAGAGAGAAAGTTTAGCCAAGCAGCAGAGGAAATCTTGGTGTCCTGAAATAAGTGTCATGCTTTTGCCTCGTAGGAGCCATCCCCTTTTCCAGCTCCTGGACTTGGCTGGAGCTCCTGATTACTAAATCAAGTCCTGCTGTTTTGGAAGGTCAGCAAGCTTTACACCCCTTGGTCATGCAGCTTTGCTTGTCTGTTGGCTTCCAGGAGAGCCCACAAAGTGCTCTCACCCCTCTGTCCCAGCATCTGCCAGCGACAAAATCAAACACAAGCTTATCATCATCATCATCTTGCAGCTGCTGTGAACAGCACAGGGCAGAGCTTTCACCCTCAGGAACTGCTCACAGAGCCTGGGCAGAGGTGTCACCAAATTTTTTAGGGGTTTTTTTGAGGGGATGTCGGAGCTTTGGTATGGACAAACCAAGTTTAAGGGCTGAATTACATCGGTGAGCAAGCCCAGAACACTGACTGCTCCTGAGATGCATCTGTATTCCTTCCTCCCTCTCTGGATCATCTCTCAGGGCACAGAATTTTTTGGCCCCTCTGCTTTTTATGTGTCCTCTGTCCTGTAACTCATTTATTAGCAGTTGAAGCCTATTTTTTAATTTCTTTTTGCCCTGCATGGGTCCTGGTTGCACCAAGGCAGATGTGCCAAGAGTGTTCCTGGCTCTCTCCCTCCTCTCTGGCTGTCAGTGTATATTTAGTGGCAGAGAAGGCAGTACCATATTTTTGGGAAAGTTCTCAGCTCAGTTCCTGCTGTTCACACCTCACAGCCCCAGACTAGTCTGGCAAGTCCCTCTAGTTGATCCTTACTGAACCTGGGGTTTATGTTTTGTTTTTCTCTGTTTGATTCTTTCTATTTTGTGGACTTTTTGGCTGGTTGCTTGCTTGGCTTTTGTGGTGGTAACGATGAATCCAATGCTGTGCCACCCTCGCTCGAGCCTGGCTGTGTTATCTGTGGGGATTTTTCTCATCCCCTAGGCTGGGTTTGGTTCTCTCACCCCTCTGCTGTGCAGGCTGCCTGTGGGCACCTCACTCTTGGTTTGCCTCTAGCTACAATTTCTCTCCTTTATATAACACCCCTTCTGCCACCCTGGTGCCAGGGGGAACGTGTTGGCCACGGGCACCCAACAAGGAGGGGGGGATCAGCACCAGTGGGAGGAGGAAAGCCAGAAACCCTACAAGAAGCCACCCTCTGTAGCCTCAAAAACCCTCCAGAAAGGCAGAAAAATCCTCAAAACTGGGGGAAACTCCCACTGTGTCGGACACAGGAGCGTGTGCTGCCCCTCTTCGTGTTCATTAAGGAGTTCATCACCTGGAGAAGTCACTGGGGTGGGAAGAGCCCCGTGGAAAATCCCTGCCATTTATTTTTGTGAGCTAAAGGTCAACCTGGCAGCCTCCCCTCTTTAGATTAAATAGGAAACCCTCCCATCTCTGCTGCCTGTGGACCACTTTTTGGTATTCCAGCGTGCCTGTAGGAGGGAGGGATGGATTTGGGGGGGAGATTCTGGTGCTCATTAGGTTTGTTGCTAACTCACATCCCTCCCCTATGCTCAGATTTGCTGCTACCAACCACGAGCTGATTAAATGCAAGGCATGGAAGTTAAAGAGAGCTTGAGATTAACCACTGCAGCTGACAGGATGTGGCACAGCCCAAAATTCCAGTCAGCCTAAAATCAAATTAAAGTTTCCCAGCGTGATATTTCAGGAGGGAGGGGGAAAAAAAAATAATAAGAAATAGATGGGGGGAAAAAAAAAAAAGAAAAACCCTAAACAACAAAAAAAGCCCCCCACAGAGTTCATCTGGTGGATGGAGTTACATTAAGGGAATGGAAATTAAAGGCTTTTCATAGAGATCTTCAGTGTAATGATGGAAGACTTTAATTATTTCGAAGTGCCTAAGAAAAGGAGCTTGGAATGATTTCGGTGGGGGGGGGGGGTTGAGCTCTCATAAAAATATCTCTGTTCACAAGCAGTTTGAGCTGTTGTTGGGCTGAAAGGCTGCTGTCAGCTCAGAGGGAGGCAGTGGAAAACCCTGTGCCCCCCATCCATCCTCCCCAGAGAGCAATCCCTGCAGGAGTGGCAGTCGGGCTCCTCCTCCTCCAGTGCTGCCAAACAGCTCCTTCCTCAGCCTTCCCAAGGCACTGAGGATGGAAAGGGCACCTGGCTTGGGATCAGGGAGGATGTGGGGAATTGGGGGCTCTCTTGCTGCATTTCAGACAGCAGAGTCAGAGGGAGCATCCTGTGGGCACCACCCTGGGGAGTTGGTCCATTGTAGTCCTTGTGCCAAACTTGTCGCTCATCCAGTTCTTGCTTGGGCAGCCCAGGAATTAATGGGGCTTTGTCTGGTCTCCAGGTTGACATAAATTCACGGATCTGGAGGCTTTCCATTCTTTCCCTGGGACTTGGATGCTCTTTTCCTGCCTCGTTTCTAGGCAGAAATGTGGCCTCTCCATGCTCTGAATCCTCAGCGATTTTTGGCTTTTTCTCTTCCCCTGACATGGCATTTTGGGATTCCTCTCTCTGCCTCCATATTCACCTTCCCAGGACGGGGGCAGGAAGCTGCAGGCAGTGTGGGGGGCAGGACTTGCAGAATCACAGGATCATTTAGGTTGGAAAAGACCTCCAAGGTCATCAAGTCCCCCCTGTGCCCGATGCTCCACCTTGTCCCCCAGCCCAGAGCACTGAGTGCCACAACCAGTCCTTCCTTGGACACCTTCAGGGATGGGGACTCCAAATCTCCCTGGGCAGCCCCTTCCAATGCCTGACAACCCTTTCAGTGAAGAAATTCTTCCTGAAAGACCAGGATTCTACCCCCACAGGGAGCCATTGGGATGAACAACCACACAGCCACCTAAGGGAAATGAATTCTGCTTTTAGGAGGCTTGAGGGACTGCAGTGGTACAGCAGAGGGGGAGCAGGCAGAGAACTTCAGAGAGGAGCTTGATCTGAAGGGGCTTTGCATGTGCTCAGCCCTAACGAGCAGCTCCATGGAAGTGCTGTCAGGGGAGGTCCTGCAGGACTCTGAGGCTGGTCATGGGCCAGAGTTAATCCAGCTCTCCAGCAACTGCAAATTATGCCCTGTTTGTTGCTGAGAATGTTGGTTTTTTGGTCTTTTTCACTCCCCTTGATGTTTCAAAGCCTCTCTGCACCGATTGTTCTTTGCTGCATCTCCTCCCTGAAGCTGCTGCTGGAGGGAGAGGGGTCCGTGCTGTGCACTCTGCCAGGCTCCTGGGAGGGGTCCCTGCAGAAGTTTGCAGGGTTCAGGGAGCTCCCCAAGCCTCATGACTTCAGGGCAGGGACTGTTCCCACCCCAGGAACAACGGCAGTGGGGTTTGTTTTTAATTTAAGGCTCTGTTTGCACACACCAGGCTGCCCTTGTTCTGTTAATAACCCTGTCTGCACACCATCTCAGTGTGCTCTTTTGAGGGTGTGTTGGTGAAGCAGCAGCAGTTGTTGGGGGTGGCAGAGAGAGCAAACGGCCCCCTAACGTTAGAGATTTAATTCTGGCAGAGCAGGCTGAGGATGGAGGGGAGGAAGAGCTGCTCCAGCTCAGTCCAGGGGGCTGATGAATGATTCCCTTTCGCCCACCTCCAAACCCCTCAGTGTTGTCTGCCCCTCTCCCACCAGCACCACTTTTGGGCAGGAGTTTTAGCGTGAACAGCTTTACTTTTGGGGCAGGAGAAGATGCAGAGGCTGCCAGGCTGCCATTTGACAGCAGTTAGCAACAATCAGCTGGGCTGATGGCTACTGGGCAGCTGGAATAGCTGGGAGCCTGCTGGGCTCAAAAACTGGTTCCAAATGAGCTGTGCTGAATCACAACCACTCAGAACTTCCTGTGCCTGGAGTGTGTCTGAGCTGAAGTGGATTCCAGAGGGTGGGGGGGAGAAAACCCAAGTGGTTCCTGTGAGCTGGGGGAGTTAAGGCAGCCTGCAGTGTAGTTTATGCCTCGTGGCTGAGTTCAAAAAGCTCTAATTGATGGTTTTCCCTACATTTAGGGCATGCATAACATCTTTCCCTTGTGGATTCATTGGTGTCTAATGGGAGTTGAGCTAAACTTGCAGTCCTTCCCTCTGTGGAGAAATCTTTCTCTCCTTTACTGGACTATTATTTTATGAAACCCATAGAAATGAAGAGTTTTATGAGCCTGCATCCCCATGAAATTTGATTGGCCATCAGATTCTAGATTGATTACTGATGGGCACTTCAATGGGCATTGAAAGCTCAGCTGTGTAAGCCTTGTTTTCTCTGTTATTGAGACCAAACCAGAAGTTTGGATCAGAAGGAGCAAACTCAGGATGTCAGATGTCTCATCTGGCCAGACAGGCTGGGAATTTGGGCTTTGGGGTTAACAGCTCCATTAGAATGTGGTGCTGGGGTTGGGATGGATTATGGGTCAAGATGCAACCAATAAAGTTGGGCTAAGCCTGGTTAATGAGGACAATTTATGATATAGCTGGAAGAGAATGATGTGATGAGGGTTTTCAGAGTGCTCAGCGTGGGCATAGCTTAGTCCCTTTGTACTTTTTCTCATTTAAGCAGAATTGATGTCAAGCCAGTGATGAGAAGAAGTGAAAAGGCAGCTCTGGAAAGGGCTGCTCCTTGCTCAGTTTGGCAATTGGATGTGGCTGATGAGGATGAGTGCTCTGGGAGCAGTTTGGAGAATGCTGCTAAGTCAAGAGCACAGACACAGCCTGGTTATGGCTGACTTGGAGCAGCAGAAAGGCAAGGTGGTCAGAATGAATTTGTTCAGTGAACAAATTTGGTTTTCATGCTGGGGCAACGTCCTGTGCCTTCGTGGGGCTCTGTGTTACCCTTGGTTAATGAAGCCAAGTGATCTTTGCTTGCTGCAAAGGTTGCTCAGAATCAGTGGTGAAAACCTTTGCTGGGTGTGGGGTTTTACTCAGGGCTTTCCTAAGGGTAGTTTTCAGGGCAGTGAAAGTCCCATCAACACTTTTGGAGGTCTCTGCCGGCCTTCAGCGTGGAAGAGCTTGGATCTCTTGCAGGAGTGACTCTGGGCAAGGTCTCTGTGCAGGGAGAGGGCTTTTGGTGACAAAAAAAGGCACAAATGGTGACTAACTTAGACAGCAGGACCTGTGTGAAATGTGGAGCTGCCCAGGAACTGTCTGTGTGAAGTGGCCAGATATTTGAGAACCGAAGGATAAACCAGGCACAGAGCAGTTTTCTTGAGGCTTATGAAACTCGAGTGGTGCTTTGTTCAGAAGCACTTCTTGTATCACCAGGCAGGCTGCCCATATTCCCTGTTATGCAAAAGGCTCTCCAAGCCTTAAATAAATACATGAAAGGCCACGAGACAGAGAGAGGAGCGTGGTGAGAAATTGAGAGATGCCAGAGCCAAGACTGAGGAGAGAAGTCATGTCTCTTGCTGAATTTTCTGTGCTGTTATGAGGGGAAAAGCTGAGCAGTTTCGTGCCAGGGATGTGTGTGTGGAGGTTTGTCTGGTCCTCCGCCCGGCGAGGTATGACAGGCTTGGTAAGAAACTTCCTTTTGTTGGCCAACATTGTCTCTCTCCTGTCCTTTCTCCATCACTGCTTCGAGGATGCTCCTCCTGCTGAGCCAGAGGAGTGAGGGCTGAGCTCCCAATGAGCTCTTTTTTAGGATGTATTGGATTAAATGCAGTCCTATTCCCTTGGGCTCATGTCCTCAGCAGCGACCCGGGGAGGGGGTTTAGCAAATATACCCCCAAAACACTTGAGTTTGTCTGGCTGCTATTTTGCTGCTCCTTGATGTGGGATTTGGTGACAACAAGTAGAGGGAAAGTGCCAGAGCTGCCCCTTCTCCCCCACCCCGCAGGGTTTTGGGTGTTTCATCATCAGCCCTGCCCCCCTGACTGGTGCTCTCTGCTGTTAAACACTTAAATCAAACACGGAGCTCTCTGGGCTGGAATATTCTTGCTTTTTTTTGTCACCTTTGCTACAAGCAGGATTAAAAGCTCCTCTCATGCAAATGAATGCCTTGAAATACAACATCACACACCCGTCTGGACTTTGATTCTGCTTTCCTGTGCAAGACTCTTTCTTGCTGCAGGCCCCTCCATCCCTCTTTAGCATCTGCTTGCTGTGTGTAGCTCTGCTGTTGCATGTGTGAGCATCTCCCAACCCCTGTGTTTTCCTTCTCCACCTTTAGCTTTGCAGGTTCCCTTGCTCTCTTGTGCAGGCTGTTCTCCTCTGCCCCCAAGCTTATCACCCCTGTGCTTTCTTGTTCTTATTTTCAGCTTGGCATCTGTCCTGTTTCCCACCTCCTTTCAAATGCATATGCTCGCTGTCATCCAAACGCACCCCCAACAATTCCTGCTCCATTAAAATACACAAACATCATCCTCAGCCATTCACAAATTGCCTCTTCCCAGCCTCAAAAGTGCAGGCTTTTTGAGCTGGTATGGATCAAAATGTTCTTTGGGTAGATGGGAGATTAATCTATTTGTTTCACTTACAGTTTTGGCAGCTATAAAAAGAAGCAAAACTAGCTTTTTGGCCATAAACCACTTCTTTCAGGTTGATTTGGTGGAGGCTGCTTTGTTTTCCTTTCTTTTCCCTCTTGAATCTGCCAGGGCCTCTAAGTTAAATAAATAGATTAATCTCCTTTCTTGTAGCCCAGAGATCAGGTTGATGCATTTAAGAGCTTTTTCTCCCTCTAGACTTCTGAGATGTTCACAGATCCGATTCATATTTTAGAACTTCCTTCATGTGTAAAGAGACTCGGTGGTGGCAGTAATTCTTCACTAACAGCAAACAGGGCTTGGTGCTCCTTAAGGCTCCTTTTCTTCTGTGAGAGCTGAAAATTTTTCCATCAAAGCATTTTTGATGAAAGCAGACTTTTGTGGGAAAATAGCGCTCTTTGCAGGGGTGGGGGAGGAAAAAAAAAAAAAACCTGCCTAAAAACCCGAAGGTCTCCTTCAAAAGAGAGAAGTTGGTATTTTGCAAGACTTGCGTGTCTTGAAGGTTGAATTACTGCGAGCCAAGTGGCTGAGAGCAGGTTTCCAAAAGTGTATATACTTATCAGAACAGAACTGTGAAGAAGTGTGGCAGAACTGGAGAGGAAAAAAAAAAAAAAAAAAAGAAGAAGTAATCATTGCTTTTGAAGAGGGGAAAAATGGTTTTCTGAGCAGCTCCGTCTTCTGTGGTGAAAGGTTATACAAGGAGTGGAAGGAGAGCTCAGGGAAAGGTGTTGTTTTTTTGTTTTTTTTTTTAAGCAGTAAATCATAACATCACAGAATGCTTTGGGTTGGAAGGGATCTTAGAGACCATCCCTGCCGTGGGCAGGGTCACCTTCCACCAGGCCAGGTTGCTCCAAGCCCTGGCCTTGGACAGTTCCAGGGATGGGGCAGCCACAGCTGCTCTGGAACATCCAGGAACCTCACCTGAAAAAGCCACAGTGGTTTGTTCCCCCTTGGAACAAAACTGAGACTCCCAAACTCGATTTTTACCTACTTTTCAATGTAAGACAATCGCTGGTTTAAAGCCCTTTCCTTTCTTTTTCCTGGTGATGCTTTATAAGAAGGAAAGGCTCTGACTGTTTTCATTTATCCAGCTTTCTCTGCAAGAAGAGACTCGTGGAGCAGCTGATGTTCTGCTCACCAAGGAGTGTCCCCAGGGAGGGATCAGTTTGCATTTCCCCTTCCAAAAATCCCCCCTTGTACTTGGCAGTGCCACCTCCCTGCTCTGTCCCTCTCCAGGGGTGGTTCAATGCAAGGGATGACCCACAGGGCCTTCTGCTGAATAAATGTGCCAGGATATTTGATAGGAGAGCCCTGGCCTTTTTGGAATGGGGAAAAACAGCTGGTGCACAGCTGCACTCTGAGGGTTCTGTGCGTGCCAGGTGTGGGCAGGCAAACAAAGCTCTTCTTGCTTCTTTTTTTTTAGTTGATTTGGAGTCAAACCTGCCCAGAAACTTTATCCAAGCTAAACAGCCTTGTAATTCTTTTTATCAGTGCGCTTAGAATGGTTAAAGATCATGACATCAGAGGAGCAGTGCTGGTGTGGATAACTCTGGCCCTCTGTTTAATGAGAGCTGGAAGAAATCCTGCCTTTCCCCTTCCACCTACAGCCTCTCTCCTCTTCCCCCCCGAGCCTTGTGGTGATTTTTGCCTTTAAGATAACAGCTTCAAGCCAATTAAAGTGTGTCTCACACAGTCCTCGCTGTGGGAGACCACAGTGCTCTTAACTGCTATTGTTTGTTAATAAAAATAAATTCGTGGCCACCAGGGAGGGAGAAAATCCCACGTGGTCTTAGTTTTTCTTGTTTTTTTTCTCGTCAGTGAGGAGTGGATTGTGGCAGCCAGGGAGGCTCTGACTGGTGATGTCAGGAGGGATGTGCTGGGGTGGTTTGGCAGGGTCCTGTGGTCCCCTCTGTGTGTTGTGTCCCCATCCTCGGCTCTGTGCAAGGTGCAAATTGTCCCTTAGAAGCTTTTGATGAGCGGGATGGGGAAGAGGCACCGGCAAAACCAGGGCTTTGCTGCTGCCAGGAGCAGGAATTGCTGGCAGAGAGGGATGGAGCATCCATAGTGGGGTGTTTTGCTCGGTGCATCCATCGTTTTCTGCGCCTTGGTGTCGGTTTTCTCCCAGGAATTCCCTCGCTGAAGGCTTTGCTGTGCCTCAGGAGAGGGAGGGCAGAAAGTCAGGGGGCAGCAGCACCTTCTGTGTGCCCAGAGGGGTTTTGCCAGTGTGGCAAATTCCCTTGCAAGGGCACCAGCTTAACCCCATTCCCAGGATAAAGGGAGTAAATGAGTTTTAATGCTGTCAGGTCGATGCTGTAATGGGACTTTTGTGAGTGTGACTGAGGGGGCTGGAGGGGTTTTCACACTCATAATTCACTTGGCTGTGCCAATAGGCATTTCAAGTATCGACTGACCCTGGGAGGGCCTGATGGGTCGTGTGATAAACCTGCAGAGGAGAGAAAATTGAATAAAGATGTCCTGTGACTCAGCCTCAGACTGGAACTGAAGTCTCCTTGTGTTCACAGGTCTGATAATGCTGGGGGAAAAAAATCTAACTTTGAGATAGCTGAGTCTCTGTGCAGCTTGTGTGAGGAATTAGGATGGGTACACAGCGCTTTTATCTCTGAGCAGCGATAGGAGAAGTTGATCAGGCTTTGCTAATTCTGGGGAGGATTGAGGGGGGTGAGAAGAGAGAGCACTGGGGAGAGTGGAGAGAGAGAAAGTTAAAGAAAATAATCCACGGGAACGAGAAATGTCAGGAATACATTTGTCCTTCTGCTTCACTGCCTCCAGAATTCTTTTCTCCTTGAAGTTTCTTGCTGCTTTTTCTGGAAGTCACGAAGGGTGGAGGAAAAAAAAAGAAGAGGGATAAAAGAGCCCAGCTAGGAGAATAAAAAAAAAAAATCCATTTTATGTGTCAGCTGAGCAGATGTTTATCACTAATATCACCTTCCCTTGAATCTCACCTGCTCTGGTGTGAAGTGAATGACCCTCACGCAGCAGAGCAGTGCTGGGAGGGAGAGCTGGAGCTCCTTTTATCCCTCTGGCAGCTGGGGAATGGAGATACCACTGCTGTGTCTCCCCTTGGATCAGCTCACCCCTGGCAAGGGGAGCAGGGGAGAGTCGTGGTGGCTGGAGGTAAAGCAAGGCTCTTTAATGCTGATGAAATCTGAGATGAGATGCAGTTTTTATAGGAGCACAGAAACTGCCAGACTGGAACAGAGCTCTGCTTCCTATTGTCAACTCTCCTTTTCTAGTGCTGCTGGCAGCTTCCAGAAGCTGGGTAAAGGAGTCTTGCCCCAAGGGGTGATTCTTCCAGCCCTCAAAGGCAGTGAGTTGGCCAGTCCTTCCAGCTTGAAGGGGTTTACATGCCACTCAAATCTTATTTTAATCTTTTTTTTTTGCCTTTTCAAATTCACTCTTCCTTCTCTTCACAAACCTCGATCCTTCCCTCAGTCTTGCCTAGGCTTTGACTGCAACAATACCCACCAGTAATGATTTACCCATGCTAATTATGCTTTTTTTTTTTGCAGAGGAAAACATATTGTTGGTGGCTCTAAACGGAGTGATTTTTCAGTTTAATTGAACTTACAGCTCTGTATCCCCGGGGCAGGCTGGCAATGCAGTTCCTCCCCCTCCCCCTGAGACAACACACAGGCACTTTCTGGAGCCCAGCAACAGTCACTTGTTGAAACGTTTTCTTTTTTTTTTCTTTTTCTTTTTTTTTTTTTTTTCAGGTTCTTTCCCTCTTGCCTGCTCCATTTAAATCCGAGCCTCTCTGCAGATGAGGCTTTTGCAAAAGGCAAACAGCTCTCTTTGCCCGCCTGAAGAATGAAAAAGGCCCTGTTAAAGTCGTTCTGTTGATATTTCCCGGCAGTTTTGCAGAATCCCTCGCTGCTCTGCAGCTGTTCCAATTTGTTGTCTCAGCTGTGAGGATTTACTCCAGCTTTGCCTGAGCTGCGTTTTCTCACCATTCATCAGGCTGCTGGTGAGATCCATCAACACCAAAGCCACCTCCAAGCTGGTGTTTGGGGTAAAACTCAGCCTGGAGAAGCCGCTGCCAAGTTTTAAAGGGTGTTTGTGGTTCCTCCAGCGGGGTTGCATCAGGATAAAGCACACATTTGGGAAGTTTTCTGGAGAGCCTGGTCCTGGCACTGCCTCCCAGTGCAAGCTGGAGATGCTGTGCCCCATCTTGCTGGGATTGCAGCCCATCTCCAGGGCTCCCCAGCTCTCCTGTGGCAGGGCAGGTGGCAAATTCTGCAGGTGATGGCCACGTTCTGCAGGGTGAGGGTGCTTTTGGAGGCGTGGACAGAAATTATTGGCACAGCTTGCCCAGAGAGGCTGTGGCTGCCCCATCCCTGGGAGTGTTCAAGGCCAGGTTGGAGCAGCCTGGGCTAGTGGAAGGTGTCCCTGTTGTGGTAGGGAGTGGATTGAGATGATCCTTGGGGTCCTTTTCAACCCAACCCATCCTGTGATTCCATGAGATGACAATGTACTGGATTTTCTTGAGTGTCCTTGGCAGGCTGGGCAGAGGGAACAAGTAGAGAGGTGGCTGCTTTTCAGGGACTCTTCATTATCAGCATGGCAGATTGAGGAGGGTGGTTTTTCTTCAGTGTGATTTAACATTTTATTCTACCTTTTGGCTTTTGCTCCACTGTCTAAGATTTTTTTCTGCAAAAATCTCCACAAACACCAGGACGCTGTGGTGATAGCAGTGAAGAAGAGCACCATCTCACACAGTCATTAAAAATGCATAAGTAGTTTCAGAAGCAAGTTGCTCCCTCTGAGAAGCAAATCGTCCATAATTCTGCTTGGTATTTAGGGACTTTTATCTCCAGAGAGAAGGCAGAACTCTTCAGGATAGCCCTGATTTATTTTATTCTCTTGAATTTTCAGAGCTAGAGATGAAAAAGGGGCTTGACAGAGAAAGCATTACATACTTGTGCTGCACACAGAGAAGCCAGGGGGTCAGCTCACGATCCACCAGCTACTCAGCAATGCACCCACCACCCTCGAGGACCCAGCAAACTCTTTTCCAAGCAGCCCACTCTTTCTGGGGGTAGCAGATTGAGAGTGCTCTATAAACAGCTGTCCATCAAGCAGGCTATCACAGCATGCTGTCAGTACAGTAAAGAGGAGCCATTACAGCAAGAGCTGTAAATGTACAGGCTGTGACATGTTCTTGGTGGAAACTTCAGCAGAGGAAGTTGGTTTGATTTATTTTCAGCAAACTGTGCCGAGGATGAGTTTGGGATAAGTCATCTTCACATGCACAAGACTTAGTGCAGCAAGTTGCTATATATCCTTGCCTCTTAAAGTGTTTTCTTGGCTTCCTTCTTTGAAGGAAGGTTATCTTCCCTCCCTCTCTGTGCAGAATTTCGGGCTGCACTGGAGTTAATACCCAAAGCTGTACCTCTGCTTGGTGCAGCTGGGTACAAGGGATGTTTTAGGGCTCCTCCTGGGGGGATGAGAGGCACACAAGATGTGCCCCTTGCAAATGTAAGGATGCAAAAGCTGCTCTCTCCCCTTTCCCTCTCCTCCTAAACGTTGAATCCCAGCCTCTGTCCCCGCTGCTCAGCAGTGCAGCTGTGGTTTGGGCCACCCTGCTGTTGCACTGCCCAGGTATTTTCCAAGCCCCTCCATCAGCCAGATGGTCCGTGGGCACGGCTTGGAGGAGCCTGCGTGGTTCTGCTGTTTGGCAAACCCCAAGGTGTGTGTTTCTCTCCCTCCCAGCTGCTCCCAGGGCTGCTGCTCGAACATCCAAGCGCTGGGAAAGCCGTTTGGAGCGGTGGGGAACGCGTGAGGTGGAGGCAGCATCCCCCTGTGCTCCATGTTCTAGGTAATTACAGCCCTGCTGCTCGTGGAGCAGGGCTCAGCAGGTGCCCTGTATTTATTATTTAGCTCGCTGTTAACTCGAAGCTGGTGGTGCACAGGCAGCTGCTGCTTCCCTGGGAACGTCTGCACTCAGCTCCTCCCCAAACCTGGCTGCAAACAGGAGAGGGGGGTCTTGAGGGTCTGACCCTCAGAGCTGGAAGTCACAGGACCTTCTCCCAGACCTGGTGCAGTTTTGTCTTTGCAGAGTCTGAAGTGAGAACCACTTGTTTGGGAGCAGAGCCCAAACCCCCAAGCTCTCCCCCTCCTGTCAGGGAATTGCAGAGCCAGAAGGTCCCCCCTGAGCCTCCTTTTCTCCAGGCTGAGCCCCCCCAGCCAGGGCTGTAACACTGGTGTGAGTAAATTTGACCTGATCCTGCTGTTTTCTCAATATCTTGGAAAGTTTTGAAATAACCCCTTCCAAGTGCTCAAATGACACGTTGCTCCACGATCTGTCTCTGCTGCTTCCAAGGAACCAATTTCCCATGTGCTTAACCTTTCAGGGCTTTTCCTCCTTAGGAATTACTCTGTAACTCCCACTAAAAAAAAAAAAGAGAGAAAATTGCCATTGCCCTTCTCTCAGGGGTGGTTAATGATTTCCAGGTGGTTTGGGGGAGTTTCTGCTTTTTGAAAGTGGGTTGAGCACACTGAAATCAGGATGCCCTTCCAATGTGCAACTGACATTTGAGCATGGGATCCCTCAATTTTTCTGGAACAGAGAGGATTGGGATCCTCTGGTGGTGGGAGCTTCCCGAGGGAAACGTGATCTAGAAAATTATCAAACCCCAAAGAGTGGAGATGTCCCAGTGCACCCTGTATTGTCTTTATTTCTGTGGCCATGTCTCAGTATTTCCTGTCTGTAAAAAGGGATAGTCCCTATGGAGACTGCTGAGATAAGCTGCAGGAAGTCTAAATGTAATCTAAAAATAGATTAATTGAAAAATTGCAAGTAGAAAGCTACATCTTTTTTTTTTTTTTTCGGACAAAACTCCTAGTAACTTCAAAGGCAGATTAAAGACTTTGCCTGTGTCAGGACTTTAATATTTGGCCCAAGAATTAGACAAATGGAATAGTGTGAGCATGTTTGCCAGCAAATTGGAGAAGGGAGAGATAAGGTAACAGATGAAACACTCAAAGTCAGCGTTTAAGGACATTGCTGCCTGTGGAGATAATTTTATCAACTCGAGAGACAACCATTTTTTTTTCTACAAAGTAAAAATCTGCCCTCCATGCGGCTGTTTAAAATGGTATATGTTACAAATTTGTTGAACTGTGCTGTGGGAGTCTGCTCTGGGACAGCCAGTGCCAATATCTGTGCTGGTGATAAATCTGTGGATCCTCTGCCTTCTGCTCTTCAATTTGATGGTGTTTTGACTATGGGACTTAGACCTCTGTGTGCTGGGGTGGGGGAAAAGATGGTCCTGATCTTGGTCTTGTGGTGAATCCTCCTGTTCCTGAAAGAGAGGGAATGAGGTGTGACTGTCATTGGGGTGGGAGCATTACCAAGAATTGGTTTGTACTTTGGTGAGGCCAGAGTGACTCTCTGTGTGTGTGCCCACACTCATCCCTCACATCATGTCTTGGTATGAAAATGTTTTGTCCTATCCTAAAACCAGAAGTCAGTTTTAAATTTTGAGTTTCAGGCTGTTCTGAGTGAAAAAAAAAAAAAAAAGAAGAAATAAAGAGGGGGGTGGGTGCGAATAGAAGTTAGAGATGTGACTCAATATTGATTTCCACTCGCTTTTGCTGAAATGCTAAAAATGCCAAGATGAAATATTTGGACTTTTCCTTGTGTTTCTTTTCCTTTTTTTTTTTGGTTAGAAGCTTTTTGCCCAGTCTTGATTCCAATTCCTGAATAATTCATAGTCCGTAAATAGCTTGGGTAAATAGATTCTTTGTCCCAAGGGCTTGGCGAGCTGGGGGCAGTGCCACCCTGCTGTGAGGGGCTGCAGGGGGAGCAGAGGTGCTCATGGGGCCGTGTGTTTTGTCTCTGCAGAGTTATGTCATGCCCAGACCACCAAAGGGCTCCATGAGGATTTATGGAAGATGCCCCGTGTCTTGGCGCCTCTGGTGCTCCTTCTGCTGTGGCTGATGAGGATCTCTGCCAGCCCCCATTCCCTGAGGATTGGTGAGTACAGACCTTGCTTCTGACCTGTGTTTGAACGCCATCCACTCGCTGTTTGGCCACTGTGGGTAGGAATTCTTGGAGAAGGGAATGCTGTGGAGGCTCCCTGCCTTGGTGGGGTGCTCCCTGTTCAGGTGGGGTTGGCTCATTTGCTGAGCACTTTGGTTCTGGAAATATTCTCTCCTCCCTCTTGACAATGTCCCACCTGCATTTTGGAAATGTTCTCTCCTCCCCCTTGTAAATGAAATTCGGTTTGTGGTGAGTTTGTGCCCTTGCATTGATTCTTTTTACGGTGTCAGTGCCGCCTGATGGGAATATCGTCTCGTATAAATCGAAAGCCACCCCTCAAAGAGACACTGAGGAATTAAACCTGCCCCCTGTGCCACATCCTACCCACCCTGAGCTCCACATAAAATGAAATAGTTCTCTGTCACTGATGTATTTGTCCTCTGTTGATGAGCAAGAAGTTTTTGAGCCCAAAGGGCCCCTCGTTAAGCGATGCCACAAGGACATGAATAAATCCAGATTTCTCCATTTGTGAGAAAATCCTGTGCATTTGGTCTGCTTTGGGTTGTGTTAAACAGTGTTCAGGCAGAGGCCCCATCCTCTTCCCTCGCTGCCTGTGCAGGATTAGGAGACAGAAATGCATCCAGAAAGCCTGTAATGAAACTTGCCTCAAAGTATTGACACTTTGCTCTGTTGTTTAGAAAGGAAACTGCTTCTCCAGGCTGCTCCCTCTGCAGCTCCCAGCTGGCTTTATTAACTCTTTGCTGCAGATAAGAAGCAAATCTATTCCTGTCCTCCATTTGCACCTTTCAGGGATGACACCTGAAGCAAAATTACCTCTCCCCTCTGCTAGTGGAGCATGGAGCAGCTCAGGAACCTGGCAAGGGAGGGTCTGTGCTGGCAGGAGCCTGGCAGGGCTGTTTTCTGTGCCCAGCAGCTGTTGAGTCATGTGCAGCTCTCACACTGCACGGGCTCAGCTCCGCAGGCTGCATCTCCTGGGGATGGGCAGATCCTCCTCTGGGGGAAAAAAATCCCTCTTCATGCCTTGTGCCCCTTCTCTGGGGGTGGTGCTGTGGGTGCTTGGCAGTGTGAGGGAAGGGAACTGGTGGTTGCCCACCTTCACAACCCAGAGTGAAAGTGGAAGGTGCTGGAGAGGTGGGACTGTGCTTTTGAGGTCCTGGTTGAGGACTGGAAGCTAAAATGTGCCCTGCACCACACCTGCCAAGTGGGATTAGCTCCCACCTTCCAGGTCTCAGCTTGCCAGGCACTCAGGGGTTCCCCACCAGGAGTTGTTGGGGGTTTGATGAGTGTTGTTTCTTCGAGACGCAGTTTCATTTTTACAGCATCTCCAACAAAAAAGTTAATAAAAAATAAAGCAGAAAATAAAAAGAGGGGGAAAAAATATTACCAGCAGCCCTGAAATCATTCCCAAATGCGTGCTTTTGGCAAGGCAGGGAGATATGCTATCTAGCAACATAAATCAGGGCTCTGCATAGGAAAGGAAAAACAGACCAGAATGAACATTTAAATATTCAAAGAAAATGCAAGCTAATATTTAAAATAATCCTCGAAGCCATCTGGTTGCTGAAGTGCACAGTTAGCTGATCAGTAATGGGAGGTGGACATGGGCAATGTCCTGGTGGGTTCATCACCAGGAAGAAGAGATGATTTTCTGCAGCACTTGCCTTCCAGGTAGGAGGGAGCACAGTGGTGCTGAGTCAGGGGCACTTGGCTTGTGAACCAAACCCTGAGCTTCCCTGCTGCTGCTTTTTGGGGTTTGGGGTGGATCTTGGCCCTGGAATTTCCCAGTGGGGTTTCTAGGCAGCAGATTGCCTAATCTTTGAGCACACAGTGATGGGAATTTTTGCTGGCCTGGACAGGGCCCACAGCGAGTGTTGCATTGCAGTGAGCTTTGGAGGCATCATCTGTGCAGGAAAAGGGAGCAGAGTACTGGCTACAGGGTGACCTTCCCCGTGCCTTTGGATGCACAGGAACAGGCTATCTTTGCTCTATTTCATGACATACAGGGAAAAACATCAGTGCAGACTGGGTTTTTCAGCCTCACTCTTGTGTGTTCCCTTCTGCTCCAGTCCTGGAGAGAAGCCTCCTTCTTAACATTGTTCTAGAGACCTTTGTGGGGTGGGAAAAACAGCTCTAAAAGCTTTATCCACAAGGGTGATATTTTATTAGGAGTGTCTTTGGTGTGTCCCTCAGCTCACCTGGTCTTGCCTTGGTGAAGTATCATCATCTCCATGGATGCTCAAGAGCTGGTTGTGCTCAGGGTGTGAAGAAGCAGGCAGGGATGGGCACGTTCTGAGCAGTCTTAAGAGCTCCAGGAGACCTGTAAGGAATTGCCTTGAGATATCCTGTAGCTCTCGAAAGAGCCTCCCAAAATATCTCGGGACCCCGGTAATTTGTGCTGTGCCCTTGAACACGTTGTGTTGCATCCAACCCCACCAAAAGCTGGAGAGAGGCATCTCCCCCAGCCCTGCTTTCCTGCAGCACACAAAGTCTGTAGAAATAATCCTGGGTTTGTTTTCTCCTGTTCACTCATGCTCAATAAAGTGTCAGGATATCTGCCTGAGTTATTTACTGAGTTATTTACTTGGTCTTACAGAGCAGACAGTCAGGGCCCTAAATTGGCATTCTCTGGCAGGATTCATTGGGTGTGCTAACAGCTCATTTAAAATTCATATACAAGCCAAAGTTGTAGTTTATACATGGCATTGTCCTAACTAGCAGCACTGACGTATGATCTACTGGCAGAATCCTTGCAAGGCCTCCTGCAGCTCTTTAAAGTGCTCCTGTCTGTAACTGCCTCTGTAAATCCCTTCCCTGCCTCTGCATCCCAGCTTTGCAAAGTTTATACCACAAACAAGACACAGCTCTAGCATTTAAGGGTATTTTTTGGGGGATGAAACTGGTTGTTTTTCTGCCCCATCCACCCCCGGCTCAGCTGGTGGACAATCCATCCCAGTGCTTTGTGGTTTCATCCACCAGAGAGGGAGTTTGTGGTCGAAGCCCCGGAGCATGTGGAGCTGTGGGAAACCACTGGAATTCAGCTGTGCATGCTGAAGTAGCTGGCAAGAGGCAGGCTGGAAACGTTCCCTCCATTCCCTACTTATTCCCCTGTCAGACACCTGGCTAGCAGAGCTTGTGTGGCCTCGAATCCCTGTTAAATTACCCTCCTGAGGTGCTTATGATACACTAAACCACTTTCTCTGTGAGATAAGGGCCCCAGAGCTGCCCTGTCCGATGCAGCTTGTACATTGGTGTGCCTGAGCTGCAGGGCTGGAGCTGGAGGGAGAAAAGCACTAAAATAACGTGTGAGGCCAAAAAATGAACGATAATGGCAATGAACAGAATTGTGGAGCGTTTAGTGGAGCTTCCCCAGCTCCCAGAGGATATACATAATTCTCCTGCAGGCACTGCAGAGGAGATCCCACAAGGCAGTGTGTTATTCAGCATTAACATTTTAAAGGGTGATGGTGACGGTGGCGATGATGAAGGTGCAGCCGGTCCCCTGGATGCTGTAAAAGGAAGGTGCTGATGATGGGGGGCAGGTACAAAAGCTTCCTCCCAGGGTTTGCAAGGCTGAGGTGGGGATTTGCTGTTCCCCAGCAGAGAAATGGCCTTTCCCTGGCTTTGAACCCACAGATCAGCTCACAGCAGAGAAAACAGTCCCTGAGTCTCACACGGTGGTGCTGTTGCTGGAAAACCTTTCCCCTTGTAATTAGGATTAGTGTTGAGGATAACCAGGCTCTGGATGGGCTGGGATGACTCTCTCCATGGCTGTTTGTCAGAGCAGGGCTGTGCTGGGTGCTGCCTGGGTGAGGGGGCACAGTAATGACCCCTCACCAGAAGGCACCAGAGCAGAGGGGTCTTTGTTTCCCAGAAAGCAAAGCAGGGCACTGAGACACGTGTGATTATCTGACTGCCCTGAGTGTGAACCTGTTTTTAAAGGCTTAAAAATAATTCTTAAAAGGAAACCATTGTAGGCTGCAGGGCCCCGTGCCCGAGGCTGTACCCACCTGAGGGGCAGCAGCACTCCTTGGATATACATTTTCAAGTCTCTTTCTGTTTGGACTGTGGTAATCTCAGCCTGGCTTGAGGAGAAGGGTGCAGCTATTGGGATAAAATATTAATATTTCCCCCCATATTGAAAAGACCCAGTTAAGTTCATTAAGGTGAAGCAGATTCACAGTTATTTCTCATTTGCTGCTGAGGAGTGGTGAGAGGCAGAGAAAAATACAATATTCATTTGCTGCTTGCCCTTTTAATTTTATTTTGATTATTCTGCTGGGAGAGTGATATCTTATTTATGGGTTTTGAGTTCTGTGCATAAATCTTTATTTCTAAAAAAGCCACCCATACAGATGCCAGGTCCTCTCAGCAAAGCCTTGTCTAGACTTACAATGAATCCCAGAATGGTTTGGGTTGGAAAGGACTTTAAAGATCATCTCGTGCCCCTCCCGGGGCAGAGATGCCACACTCAGTAGATCAAGCTGCAGACATGGGGCATCCCCAGCTTCTCTGGGCAGATTTTACCCTTTGATTCTTTGCAGCTCTCCCAGGTATTGCTGTCTTACAGCCTGGGAAGAGTGGCTCCTTGCCAGATCTTCCCTGCCCTGAGGGATCTTGTAAAGGCAACTCGCTCACAGAGGCTACTTCAAGGATAAAAGCTGTTTTTTTTGGTTTTTTTTTAGGAAAAGGGAACTGACACTGTTCAAAGAGGGGCTGGTGACTGCTGTGGTCTCTTATCTAACTCTGAAATGAGTGTTCCCTGCAATGCCTGTGCTGCAGGACACCGGGGCAGGGCTCTGAGGCTCTGAGGTTGATGTGTGAGCAGAGCGTGGTCGCTGTGTCTGTCCAGGCAGGGGTTTGCACGCTATTCCCACTAAATCCATGGATGCAAATCTTCCTGGGAGATGTGCTCAGCATCCTCTCTGCCTGCAGAGGCAGGAGGCTGGTTAGCACCAGGGAAGTGTGAGGGAAAACTGCGGGAGGAAAGCGAGTGCTTCCAAGCCGGGAGCCCTGGGAGAGAGAGAGAGTGGGAGCCAGGCTGAACCTGGGGAGTGTCCAAGTCCTGCACCCCCTGCCTCATTTTGCTCTAGGTCTGAGCAGGGGGCTGTCTGGAATCCTGGCAGCACTGGGCACCAAAAGAAGGGGAGGGATTGCTGGTTTCTCTCGCTGTGGGGGTTTCTACATGAATTGCATGTGATCGAGGTTGAGCGTGTTTGGCTTGAAAATCGACCAAGCCACGTGCTCTGGGGGAAATTCAGGGGGTTTGGAGCAGAGTGGGGTGGCCTGCCCTGCCACTGATGATGCTGTGCAGGAGGAAGGTGAGTGTGGCATGTGCCAGGCACACCCCATGGAGCACAGCAGTGCCCCTTGCCTCGTGTGGGAGGGCTGAGCGTCTCTCCAGGCTGCAGTTTTGTCACACAAAACGTAATGAGCTCCTGGTCCACGGCGAGGGAACCCGGCAGTATAATAATATGAATAATAAATAATCAGCAGATTCATATTTTAGGGCATGGAGTGAGGAGAGAGGAGGATTCAGCGAGACAGACCCATCTCTTGGCATGTTTTGCACCTCTGTGGCTGAGTTATTTTTACTGATGTGTTCCTGTTCATTAATGTCCGAGAGGCAGGTTAGATTATACATCCCCAGAGGCCTTTAAGCTTTGTTTTGATTCATTATATATCCACATGAATATTATATAGATATAGATCTTTGTGTGCAGAGCATCTGGATAGGGAAGGCAGCTGATAGTTATGGAAAAGAGCTGTGGTGCTTAAGCAGCAAATCAACACTCTATCTCTTCATTTTCTTGTTTATTGAGAGTTATTTGCCCACCAGGGCAGGGCAGAGGATGGACATGGATAGGTGTATGTGCAGAGTTTTGCATCAGAGATCTGTTTTTTGACACTTGCTCCTGAATGTTAAAGATTCTCCCAAAGCCAAGGATCGGGATCTGAGAGTCATGTAACCTGTTTTATATCTAAATCCTGTTGTTGCCCCTGGGCAGCACTTTGTGTATTTAACCACTGAGCCATTTTTAATACAGATCTTTTTGTTTCATGGGGATAAAGCCCAGTCACAGCAAGAGCTACTCCGCAATTTCTTTCATTATTTTTTCATATATATATATATATATACACGAATAAAAAAAGTCAATTACATGAATGAAAGATCCTTGGTTCCCTGCCTAAACAGCTGCCAAAATTAATTCCAGCTCTGAGCCAACTTCAGCAAAAAGCTGGAATTTCTGCAGAGAGCTCCAGTGTGGCGTGAGATGGGATTGTGCATTAGTGTGCGTTACAGATTCCTGCTGCCCGGCCCCTCGCCCTTGGCTATCCGTGTGGGCAGCTGGGGAGGGATGGATTTCACACACCCTCTGCTGAGCCTGACTTTGCTGCAGAAATAAGCCTGAATTAAACATCCTTGCTGGAGCTGGTACCGTCCCACTGCAAAGCCCTGGCAGCCCAGAGCGCCTGCAAAACTTAGTGCCAGCATCAGCAATACTGCGAGCCTCAGGCTCGTCCTTCCCCACAGACCAATTAACCTGCCTGGGAGGAACCACCTGAACGGAATTTTGGGATGTGGACGGGAGCTGGGCTGAGTCAGGAAATTCGGATAAGCAGGCAGGGGAAGCAGGTCCTCCACCCAGGCAGGAGCAGTGCCGAGGATGGGGTGCCTGGCTGGAGAGCACATTGCTTGCTTTTAGGGCACTGCATACCTGCAGGGACCATAATGGGATTTGAGGGGCCTTTTCAGGAAGTGAGGGGGAGGACTGCCTTGCAGATTTAAGGCAGTGGCCCAAGTTTCTAAAGGTAAGCTGAGATAAAGCTGAATTTGTTACCTGTGAGCTGTTCCAATCTGTGTGAGAAGGGAAGGTGGAGGATGGCAGATGGGAGGAGGAAGGCAGCAAGGCACTCCAGCTCCAGTCTGTTGGAGCAGAGCTGAGATCCCCCCCTCTGTGAGTGCAGGGTAGGGTTTCTTTCTGCTTGAAGCAGATATGCCTCGTGCTCAGAGGTTTATTCCTTGCCCTCCTGCTGCGTAACTCTTGGCACATCCCCTTTGTCCTTGTTCTTGTGGATGGGTGGACTGCAAGCTCAGGAGCTCTCCAGGATGCTGAGCTCAGTGAGGTGTTAAAGCCCTCTTGCCTGGCATTAGGCACTGCAGGGCTGTTGGGCAACCTTCCCAGAATAGGTGCTTTTGACCTAAAAGGGCACTTATCTCAAGTGCCCCTCTGCAGCTAATTGCTTCTGGCTCGGTGTAAAATAAACACACCCCTGTAAAATCTAAAAGGCCCAAATTGGCCTGGCTTGGATTCAGAAGCTCTTGCTCTTGATATCCAGGTGTTAGGAACCTATAGGGTTTGGAAGAGTCCCAATTCTGGAAGTGGAGAACAACCTGCTGACAAAGCAGGTGGGACAGATCCTGGTGAGGGCTCTTGCCTCGCTCCCGGCTTTGTGTCCCTGTCCTCCCTCAAAGAGACCTTGCTGTGATGAGACTGAACCTGCTGGCTGTGCTGATGAAAAAAGTGTTGAGGAAAAAGGGGAAAACTCAAAAGAAGGAATTTTGCTTTTGTGGGGGGTGTCTGGCTGTGAAAAGCACGGAGCTGGGGGCTGGGCTTTTGGGGCTGGGGGCAGCGAGGGAGCTCTGTGGGCCACAGATAAAAATGGAATGCCAAGTTCAGTGCCCAGAGAAGCAGAGGAAGCAGATGTGTCAGCACAGAGGTGGGGTTAGAAGGGAGCAGTGGGGGGGGATCTGAGTGGAGGATCAGCTTATCCCAGCCCTGCCACGACCCCTGACAAGTGAGGGCTGTGGATGTGCAAAGGCTGCAGGGAGTGGAGGCTCATTTTCCCAAAGACATCGCTAATGAATTCCTCTTGCACCTCCAGACACTGTAGGGGCTTGGAGAGATTGAATGGAACTCAATGTGAAAGTGGTGGCTGAATGTCAATGCTGCTGTCGAAGCCAATTTGGGAGCTGGGAAGTGCTAAAAGAATTAAGATTGTTAAATGGAAATAAGCCTACTTGGTTGAGATAAAATGGGGTTTAAATGAGTGAAATTATCAGTGGATTACCCTTGTTAGAACACTGCCTTATTTAATAAACTGAGTTTTAATCTGCTGCAAGGATTCCTGAAGGAGAACTCAGTCTGGGGGGGTACATGGATGTGATGAAGGGGAAGGACCAGCCGTGCCATCATCCTCTAGAATGGAGCCACCAGAGTAAAGTTTGGCCCCATGAGTGCTTTGTGCTTTCATGAGGATCTTATTCACTGCTGTGTAAAGTGGTTTGATCCTTGTTCAGGTTTCTTGGGTAGCTCTTCTCTCCTGCTGGCAGGGTGGGAGTGGTATCACCTAACAGAAGGTGTCACCACCTTCTGGAGAGGTGAGCCCTGCTCTGGGCACCACCTGTCCCTGGGCAGCACTTCCAGCACAGGGCTATGTGGTATTTCATCCTTCCTGGAGTAAATGAACGTTCTCAGAACCTCTCCTGGAGCACTGGAAAGGAGTGATGCAAGGAGGACAGACTCTTGCTTGCAGGTAGCAGGGAGAGAGTGAGTGCTGGCAATCTCGAGGGCTGCAGTTTCACCACGAAGAGAGAGCCCAGAAATTATTAACAGCCACTGATCACCTGCCTCTGCAAGGGCAGAGAGCTGGAGCAGGGGAGCCACCAGGTACTTCAGCTGCCCTCCTGGCTCAGTGCAGATGCCACCTGTCACCTCAAATGGGTTTCTGCCCCGTCTCTCTGCAGTGACAGGCACGAAGGCATAACTGCTCCAGATGCTTCTAAAATTGCAAAGGATCCAATCCCAGTGCTGAGCAGTCACCTTTCAGCACTGTGGGACTCTGCCCTTGGCTGCTGGAGCTGGTGCTGAGCCTGGGAGATTCCAGCATGCAGGAAGGGCACCTGGCTGAGAGAGGAGCATCTGGTGCAAAGGACTAAAGCACAAAGAGGGAAGGAGGCTTGATTTTCCTCTTAGTTGTGTAACTGAGGTTTCAGAATATTTTACGTTCCTTACTTGGAGGATTCGAGAATTTTCAAGCTGCTTTCAGGCAGTTTAGAGAGAGAAATCAACTCCAAGTCTTTGGTGGGTTGAGAGGCTCAGCTGGGATGCAGGAATCCAGGATCAGACTGGGTAACCAGTCTGGATTATGCTCTTATCTGTTCAGAGGAAACTGTCTTCTGTAAATACTGCATCTTTGCTAGCCTGGTTGTTGTTGTTGCTGTCAGGAGGGCTAATAAACTTGGCTGCAGGCAGAGCTGAGCCACTGCCTGACAGAGTCTGCCCACCCTGTATTTTCATCTCTTTTCCTCAGTATGTCCTGGTCTCTATAAATTCCAAAAGTTCTTGCAGGTGAAATTGTGTTCAGGGAGGAAGTCAGAGCTGGGGTAGCAGAAAGAAGGCAAGGAAGAGGCCCTATTTCCCAATATATTATATTTTTATTGCTGGAGGGATTGCTGTTCACTTGTACCTCAGTGCAGGCTCAGTGGAGCTGGTCTGTACATACCATGGCCCCTGGAATTATCCCTGGTTTCCTATCATGGAGGTGCAGGCCAGGATGAATGCCTGAGATGTAGCCTGAGGCTCATCCTACACGAGCTTAAAACTTCTGTGATCTCCTTGCCAAGCCCAAGGGGCAGTGAAGTCTGAAAAGTTTGTGATGTGGTGTCAGCTTGGGTTTGTCTGAGGATCTCCACATTCGTTACAATTTCCCCCCTCTTCCCAACCCTGATTTTCAGTCTTTGTGTTCTCCAGGATCTGACAGAATTTGTGCCTCTGCACATGCCCATGAGTGTTTGACAGACATTTGATGACCTCCACCTCTTACCAGACCTGGTGCACAGGCTTCTGATTTTCCCAGGGCAGGATGGCCCTAATCCTACCCCTTCTTTCACCCTGCAGGGTGGTTTCTGGTTGTGCTCAGCTGCTTCCCCCACATCCTCCCACATCTTGCCCAGTGTCAGAAATCCGTTCTGCTGTTTGGCTCCGGCACTTCAGGACATTTTGTTCCACATCCCTTGCACAGAAGATGGCTTGGCAGTTGCAGACCTTCAGTATTTATTATCTGTTGTGTTTATACCCGTTTCAGTGGCATGTGGAATTTTTTTTTGGTTTTTGGCCTGGTTTTCCATTGGGGGGGCCCTGCTACAGTGGGAGGAGGTACTTTATTATTCCAGCCATGCTCAGAAATGCCACGATCACACAAGATAAAGCAAAAGAATGGTTGAGTTGGCAGGGAAATACCTTGCAGGGCTTGTGCAAAGCCATGCAATAGCCACCCCAGATGCCTCACCAGCCCCAGCTGGGCTCTCAGGGCCAGGTGAGGCTGCAGTGGCTTTGTCCAGGGTCTCAAAGCCCCCAGTATGACCAGTGAGGTGATGCTGTGGCACAGCTGCCTGCCAGGCCTGGCAGAAAACAAGCACTGTGGCTGTCCAGCTTGGCAAGACAAGACTGGGGAGCATCCCCAGGGTAGGAGAGGGGTCTGATCTGCCTTGGTTTTGGAGCAGAAAGCTCTTTTCCCTTGCAGTGGCTGTGGTTGAAAGCATGAGTTCCTCTCTCATGCATTTAAATCCCACGGAGCATCTCATTAGGAACAAATGATGCCTCAGGCAAGTGGAGCCATAGAAAAGTAATCTTTATTAAGCACCCTCAGTGGCCAGAGTTACTTGATGAGCTCCAGAGTTTTATTTGCTGGCAGCTTGGGTTGTGTTGAGCAGGAAAGCGCTCTGAACTCGCTCCATTCCCTGTCTCTGGGTTACTGTTTTCTATTTCTGTTCTCAGTCCCCTCAGCCCTGCAAACACTGCTGGGCAAAACTGTTGACACTGACAACAAAATGAGTGAGGGAGGCTGGGTGTGACAGTTGAGGAACACGAGCCCTGGAGAAGGGAATCACGAGTAGTTGCCCTGAGCAGGACACAGGCACAGCCACGACCCTGGAAAACTGCACAGAGCCCACAGATCGATGTGGGAGCACCTGTGGGAATCTCTGAATGCTGAACTGCTGCACATTTGGGGCAGGAATGGCCACTGGGAGAGCAGCACATCCTCCTAGAACCATCTTCTGCCTCTCTGTGTTGTCACCTACATTAAGCTGGATGTGTGGTTGTGTTTCCTCCCTGGACTTTGCAAGTTCTCCACAGCTGATAAAAATGATCTCTGTAAGCTGCAAGCACAAGGGTTAGTGAAACCCAAAATAAATGTAGAACAGCATCCTGCCAGGTGTTTGGCTTTTTGCTGGCTGTATTTAGAATAAAGAGCTCAGAGAAACAGAGCAAGGCACGGGGTGTGAGCTGAAGGTGCTGCACACCTCAGGTGAGTGTGTAACCCCGGGAGTTGTTTGAGGCTCTGCCGCTGCACAGTGTGGGACATTTCCACACTGATGTGGAGGCAACACTCTGCTTGAGTGACATCAGGGCATTTCAAGCCCTGGAAGAAAAAAGGGAGAGAGAAAAAAATTAATCTGTGGGCACTGTGCTTGGATTTGTGAGAGGGAAATGAAGCGAAGGCAGGAGACTCAGAAGTTCACCTGCGTGTGTCTTGTCAAGCATGTGAAGCTGACACAGCAACAGAGAGTTACAAGCTCTTCTTCTTTTTCTTTCCATAACATGTCTCATTTGCTTAATAGCCTGTAATGTTTCTGGAGGAGCAGTCACTGCTTATCAAGGAGTGTCAGCTCCAGCATTCGTGGTCCACAGGAGTGTTTTGGCATCAGAGGGCCCAGCAAAGCCCCTCACTCAGGGGTCTCCTGGCAGATGCTTTCAGTCCCCCAAACACTGCACTTGTGACAAGGACCTTTGCTAATGAAGACCTTTGCCATGGTGCTGGAGATGGCATTGGGGCTGGTCATGGTCCCTCTGCTGCGTTTGCTCCTCCTGGCTGTCAGAAAACTGTCTTTGAGAGTTTCTGAAATCAGCCACCTTTAGTATGAAACATGGATGGTTTCCAACACTGAAAGGTGAAGTGGGAACAAAAATTGGAATAAATAACAGCATAATTCCAGAAGAAATGAAGAAAAAGAGCATCTGTGTGACTAAAACCCTTCTGAAAACCAGTCATTTACCAAATATAGCTGCACACTTTTGTTTTAAATGTCCTGGCTCTGTTCTGTGCTCTCCCCCACCCTCCCCATCTGGAAACAGTCCAGCATTATTTCTGCTTGAAAAGGCAGTACTGGCTGTGTGTGATCTGAGCTCCATCCAGCACCTGCAGGGAGCTGCAACAGGTTCCTGTCTGTCTGCTTGGCTTTTTGGAGGGAGAAATCTGTGAGCAGTGGGGAAGAGCATCCTCACCTGCTCTTGCTTGCACAGGTCAGTGCAACCTGTCAGGGCTTAAAGCTCCTGCTCCCCCTGGGAGCTGCTGGAGCACAGATTCTGCTGTGAGACCTGGCAGTTCACGGGAGTTCACTCGTGGTGCCTGGCATATCATCACTTCTCTGCTGCTTTGATAGATTTTTTTTTTTTCCCCCCCCTCCACTAGGGCTGAATTAAGCAGGTTCTCCAGTGCCGTGGTGAAAAGTGTTATACCAGCTCCCTGACCTCAAGTTTCTCACCACCAGAACACCCTTCCCAGTTTCACAGCCGGGCTTGAAAGGGGGGGTAGATTTTGCTTTTAGGCACAGAAGTGAAAAAGCCCAGTGAAATTAATGCAGGTTTTGCTTCTCACACCCCTCCTCTCTCCCTCCTGGTTCTGGCAATGAACCTCAGCCAAGTGTGTCCCCGGGTTTTGAGGCATCTGGATTGTTCTGTTAAGATTAACCATTTCCAGGAGAAGCACCAAACTCTGGTTGTGCCTTCTCAGAGAACCATTCCCCAGCTATTCAGTTAAAATCCAAGGGACCTGGAAATGCAAAAATATTAGCATTGGGTTTCTGTGTTTTTCCAGCCTGGGTGGGCAGACCAGGTGGGTTTTCTTGTTGCACCAAAATCCATGTCTGGGAGAGCAGCAGGGGCTGAGAACTCTGGTTGTGGTGCAGGGTTCTGGCTTTTTTTTTTTTCTCTCCTTCTTATAAGCCTGAGCACGCCAAACACCCTCTTTAGATTTCAGTCCCAGCCTAACTAATCTGCTTTCTGACCTATAGAAGAAAATAGCTGGTAATTATTTGTTTACTTTGTGCAATTCAACTGTGCAAGAGCTTCCTTGGAAGAGCCAGGCTGGATGATTAGGAGAGGAGGTTTATTTTACTTTGTTTTGTTGTATTTTCCCTGGCACATTGTCTTTGCATTGGGAAGGACTGGATTTCTGTGGGGGTGGGGGGGGTTGCCATTTTTAGGAGGCTTGAGCTCTATTATTGCATTAAATCTGTAAAACAGCAAAATGTGAAGCAGAGAGGGGCTGGGGGGGAATCAAAAGTCAGTGTGGATGTGCTGTATTGTCAGGGTTTGGGAGATGGGGACTGGCCTGGGCCCACAGAGCAGTGTCACACCGATGGATTTGGATGGCACAGCCTTTGCTGATTCACATCCCTCTTTCCCCACGTCATTCCTCCAATCTGACCCCGCTTTGCACTGTATTTCCATGAAAGCAGGAGGGTGTTGAGCATCCTGCAGACAACAAAACCTCCCTTTCAGGCTGGGATTATTCAACTAATCTCGTGATTATGGTGATAATCCCCTTTGCAGTGATGCCCCTCTCCAAGGAGCTTTTCCCTCGGGGACTTCCAAGTCCCAAATCCCATTTTCTCCTAATGCTGATGTGCTCTATATTAAATTAAGGCACTCTCAGGGATCAGAGGTGTACAAGTCCTGTGGCATTGAAAGCTCTGGAGTCTCTGGTGCGTTTTCTGTTGCCTGGTGACCCTTTGGGCTGGAGAGGGGGTGCATTTCCACACGTGAGTCCCTGTGGCAGGACAAGCTGTGTGGGCAGCGTCACAGCCCGGTCAGATGGTTTCAGATCAGATTTTTCTGCAGCCAGAGAGGGCAGGCATCCCGATGTGCTGCTGCCTCCCAGGGCAGGGAGAGCTCTCTGAGCTCTAATCCCACTCCTGCTGCCAGGTGCTTGGCTGCAAATAAATATTTTGCTCACAACTCATTGGAGGTGGCATCTCACCAGATGTGCTCTCACTTGGTGCTGCAGGAGATTTATTTGGTTGTCCATTTATAGCTTATTATTTTCTTCTGTCTTTCCCCCTCCCCAACTTAATAGCAGTTTGCTATCCACCAGGGTATACATTTTCTTCTGATTAAGTGCCATTTAGCCGTTGGCTGCTTGCTCATTTTACTTTTATAGGCACATTTACAGAGGCACAGACAGAGGCACAAGCCTGGGAGCAAGGGTAAGGAGAATGGAGAGGCACAACAGCTTGATTAAATTGGATTTTAATAAAGTTTCCAGCTAAGCTGCATCACAACTATCCCCTCACCACGGGTTTGGACTAGAGATGATCTCCAGAGGTCCCTTTCAATCCTAATTATTCCGTGATGCTGAGGTTGCACAGATGCTCACCTGGTGGGAGAATTCCCATGGAATCCGTGACCATCAGGGATGTCTGAGCTCTGCATAGCTCAGGGCTGGTCTCTCCAGGGTGAACAGAGATTTCCCAGCTTTCCACAGCTGCTAATTAGTTGCAGATGATGAGATAATTTATAAAAATTAGGAGCAATTTTCTTCATTGTGCTAATATCGCTTGGCAATGAAACTGCTCTTTTAAGAGGGTGACTTTTCTCTAATGTGGGGATCAAGGCTAAAAATATACATGTGTGTGTGTGTGTATGTCAGCAGAGCAGGAGAGTTGTGCTCCACAGCCACAATTTCAGGGGTTCTCATCTGAACCGTAAGAACGACTTCAAATTGAAATGCAAATTTCAGCGTCGCTCGGAGCACTGTTTGGAAAGAAACGTTTGATGGTGTCACCTTGGTGGCAGGGCAGCAGGAAAAAAAAAAAAAAACTTAAAAAAAATCCAAAAAAAATCCCTCTCCAGCAGGCTGTGGAAGGAGGTTGAACGTGGAGCAGACAGCTTGTGGTACGTGGGGGTTTTTGGCAGTGAATCAGCAAAACGAAGGTCGCTCCTCTCCCCCTTCCCCAGGAGTGACAGTGACTCACTGCCAGCTCCTCCACGTCACGCAGGCAGGAGTAGCAACTCGCAGGGAGAGAGAGCTACAAGAGGAGTGTTTTGTCTCCTGTGCACAGTGCCTGGGGGAAAACAGGATGCAGGAGCCAAGGGAAGAGACGTGGGAGCAGCACGGCGGAGCGAGAAGGCACCCAGCACAGCCAGGGGCTTCCCGTGCCACTGGGACTCGTTCTTCTTGCAGAAGGGGGTTAAGGTGTGGTGGGGGGTTTGTTCCCCGTGCCACTTTGGCGTTTGAAAGGTGCTGTTTGCCCTTTGAGCTGGTCTGAGAGTCAGCTGAGCCCCAAATCGTGCGCGCGCGTGTCCGGTCGGTGTTGCTGTTGCTGGTGTTTGGAAAGAGACATTCATTAGGGCTGAAGAATGAATTTTCCATGAACTCAGAGGGCCTCCTACTACTGCATCAGGTTTCTAATGATTTTGTCACGGTGCTAATCCCTCAGGTGAGCGGCAGCATTTTGATATCAGCAAACAAATTGTGTTTCGGCGCAGATAACCCAGCCCCCAGACAGACATGAGAGCAGAGAGCAATTCATCAGCTTCTAATGGGCCCTGCAGCTTTCAGGCAGGGCTAAACTCAACCACAGTGTGCAGGGGAGCCTGTCCCTGCCTCCCTGGGTGTCCAGGGAGCGTGTGTGTGTGCACAGAACATGGTTTTGTGCAACAGGTGACTGATATGTTGAGCTCAGAGGGTGTCGTGAGTAGAGAAAGTTTTCACAGATTTAAACTGGGCAAGCACAGGGAAGAGAAAAGGACTTAGCAGTTATTAACTATATAAACAACATCAGTTGCAGAGGTTTCCTAACCTGAGAGTAGCCAGAGGCTGGGAGGCTATTAGCAGGAGTTATTGGATGGACTTTTGGTTTGACAGTAACATTTGTTCTCACGATCCAGATATGAAGCAGAGGCACAGAGAAAATGAAAGGAATTGCCTGTAGCAAGCTCTCAAATTAGCACCTCTATCTCCCAAGTCCCAGCCTAGTGTGAGGCTGGAAAGGGTGGAAATCTGCCTGGGCTGCTGGCAACAGGCAGAGGAACCTTGTGGCAGCAGGGACACAGAGGGCTGAGGAGCAGGGATCAGGGGATGGAGTAGGTTGGGGAGCAGAACCCAATGCCTTTTGGGATCTAATATATCCCAGCCAGCACATGCTGCACCTCTGTCATCAGGCACAGAGTCACAGAGACCTCTCTGTGCCACCTGGGCTGTTGAAAACTGACCCACAAAGCCTCTTGGAGGAGATATTTGCTCAAGCAGCACTGGAAACCGCTGCTTGGAATGATCCTCTGGGTTTGTGAAAGCAGAATTAATGCAAACCTGTTTGGTTTTTGTCACATGAAACAAAGCAGCCTTCTCCCATTTCCGTGGCTGCACGTTCATTTCTTCTTTTTTAATGCCATCCTTAAATATCTGCTCCATCTCTAAGTGATTCTCTCTTGCACTTTATGGTGGAATTATCTTGCTCTCCCAATCTCTCCTACATCAGCTTTAGCTGCTGCTTTTCTAGGAAAAGCGTGTTGTGTTCATTCAACCTCTATGTAGATGCTGATACATAATTCCTCCCAGCATTTTATTAGCCTCCATTGGATCCCTTCTAATTTAAACATCTCTGGTTTTATGGTTTTGGATGCCTTGCTTTATCTCTCTGTGTACAGACACAGAGCTGTGAGCACAACCTCATTGAGACTCCATTAGGAGGACTTATATCCTGGCCTAATCTTATCCGTGATGTGCCTTTGAATCTTCCCTTCCTGCCAGTCCTTTCTGGTTCAGCCCCTCACACATCTTCTCCTCTGCCTTGTTTCTCAAACCACAACTCTTCTTGCCAAAAGCCGTGTGTGGGGTCAGCTGGGCTGGGACAGGGAGAGGTGGGACGAGGTCACCTCAATCCATGAAAAGCAGGGAATCCAGGAAAAGCACTGGGCTCTGCAAGGAGGAGGCCAAGTCCATCTGGTCCAGAGATCTGCTGCAGGCGGGTTAGGAAACCTCCTGTGGCAGGAGAAATGTGTGGAGCTGGGATGGCAGCCTGGAATGGGTCAGGCTGTGGCTGGGGGAAGAGGAAGCAGGGAGATAACGAGGAGGGAACCCGGTGATTTCTCATCAACAAGTGCTGCTTGCTCTTTAAAAAGGGGAAAACCAAAGCCCCTCGATCCCCTTGCCCTGCAGGTCGATGCAATGAACCCTTACTAATGGGTGAATCAGAGACTCAACAACTTCATTACAGTTGTAAAATCAATGGCCATTATCAAGCTCTTCCTATTGATCCGTGCTGCAGTGTGTCAACATGTTCTGGGGGATGGCTGTGGGCAGACAGGGCTTTGCCTAATATGTCTGGAGCCCATTAAAGACACACTGAAAACACTGGTGGGTCAGACCTTCCCCTGGTTTTCCATCTGGGCTCCCTGCAGGTGATCCTCAACCTCAGCACCCAGGTGAGCTGCTGGCAGAAGGTGTCCTGGAGCAGAGAGGCCACAAGCAGAGCAGAAGGGTCAGCTGGTGATGCAGAAGTCCAGGCAGCCCTGTGAGAAGGGCTGATGAGTGAATTTGTAGCTTCTGGACTGCTGCTGGGAGCCTTGGATGTAAATGACAACGCAGCTAATAAGGTCTAATTGGCTATTAAAGGAGGAAGCAGCCCCAGAGATGCTGAGGGCCAATTAACCCTGGGAGCCAGTGCCTGACACTGTGCTCTGTGCAGTGATGTGTGAGAGCCTTTCATAAACTGAGAGGGACAGGGAGCAGTGCAGGTCCCTCCCCAAACCCTTTGGAAATGGCTCCAAAGGACATTTCAGGCAACAGCAAGTTAAGTTGTTCACTTTGTACAGCTGGAGACTGGATTAGTGGCTGAGTAGTGTGGGGACACACCCTTAGAGAAACCCCCGTGGGGATCAAAGGGGTCCTGGTGAGATGGAACTTCTCAGGAGGCTTCTGTTTTTAAGACCTGCTTAGCTCTGGGGAACCAAAAGCTGAATCAGGCGAGATGGAGCCATGGGGAGGGCTAATTCCTTCATCTGGGTGTGTGTTTCTGGTGGTCAGAGGGTGAGTTGGGCGATGGTGGAGCCGAGTGTCAGTGAAACCAGGTATGTGGGGACCAGGGGCAGACAGAGCAGCTCTGACAGGAGCTTGGAATGCTGAGATCCTTGCTTGAACAAGGCAGTCAAGAGCCTGCTGGAGTCAACAGGGGACTGTGGGCGGCTCAATCAATCACTCTGCCTCAAACCCTGCCTGAGATCAGGGCCGTGGGGAGCCGGGGCTCTGACACAGCCTTGTTGCTGATTTGAATAAACAAATTGTGTCTAATGGTTTTGTCCTCTAATTGATGCCAGTGCCTCCTTATTAAAGGAGAATGGATATATTCAGCATTGCAAAGCAGGATACCTGTTTTCCACAGGCTGTTTTCCTGCTAGGAGTGTGCAGACAGAAAATGGGACTGGGTGGATTTGACTGGGAATTGTTGAGACCTGGGAGTCTCAGCATAATACGAGCCACGTGTCATCTGCTGGAGTCTACTGCATCTTTATTGCATGAGGCTGGCTTTGTGTGCTGCTGCTGCTGCTGGTGGTCTCTCTCTTGTTCCTTTTCCTCCCATGGATTTCATTATTTCCCGTTCCTGCATTTTTTATTTTATTATTTCTGATTCCTGTACTTTTTTTGCCGCTCTGAACTCGGACTGTTCTGAAATCCTGGGAGTTCAGCCCAAGCAGGAGATCAGTTCAAAGCCAGGGCTCAGCTCCTGGACTTGGAGCAGCAGCAGCAGGTTGTTTGTCTTCTGCTTGGCTTGTTTTGCAGAGTAGAGAGAAGGGGACTGTGGCTGTAGGGTCTGTCCTGCAGGAGCACACCCATGGTTTGCCCGTGTCAGTGCAGGAAATGACTGATGCACTGCTCACAGCACAGTTCTCGCTGTAGTTTTCCATGAAAAGCAGAGCTGAGCAGAAGGATCGAGTTTCTGTCCTCATTTCTGAGGATCCCCAAGGATGTTTCTCTCTGGTTGTGCTGGGGAAGCCGATGGAAGAAGGATCCAGTGCTGGCCTCAGCAGTACAGACAAGCTGATGAGCTGCTTCAAACATGCCTGACCACCTTTCAGTCTGGGCCATGAGTCTCCCACTGATGATCTGGAGCTTGTGGACTTTGAATTGAAGTGAGTTCCCATTGACCAGAGCCAGGAGCGTGCTGGTGCTCGTGTGCAGGGACCAGCCCTCTAGGATGGGGGTGCTGAGCCCCCACCATGACCCCTATGCTGTGGGGAGCAGAGGGAGGGGATCCAGAGGCTGCTTTTTATCTCGCCTCGGTTACAAAGGAGACAAAAGCTCCTTTTTTAGCCCCACAGCCTGGAGTGTGCTTTGCTGAGATAATTTGTGTTACCTTTTATCCTCCTCAAAGGAACGCTTAAAAAAAAAATCATCCTGCCCATAGTGGGTAACCTGATGAGGCTAATTGGGTGGTATGAAAACACCACCCCATGGAGGATTCCCATCCACGTTCTGGCTAATTAGAGACAGTTCCCCTACTGGCTCTTGCCCGCTGTGCAGTGTTGTGTGTGTTCAAACACCCCAGCAAGAGCAGGAGGTGTCTGTGCACGTTGGTTAATGTGCATTTTGACTGATGTGTCTGGGGAGTAAGAGCTGATGTTGTTAATTGTCAGGCCAACAGCAAATAGGCTGTACCACGTCCAGCTGTAAAGTCCTGCTGGTTCCCCATCCTGGACAGCAGATGTAAGGGTCACATCACGTCCTGCTGAGCCCCCTTTGGCTCGTGGGTGGGTTTGTTTTGGTAACCTGTGTTGGCAGGCAGTTCTAGGGGGGAGGAAGGACAATGTTCAAGGGAGTTGCTCGGTGTGGGTGTTGAGGATGAGAGAGTGGCAGGACTCCAGGGCTGGAAACACAGAGCAGCTCTGGGTCACTGCCACTTCCAATCAGGAGGCAGAGGGGTGATGGTATGCCATCCTCAGGAGATGATGGCACTGCTCCTGAAGGGACTGTGCTGCCATTCCCATAAATTCCAGCTGCCAGAGTGTGTTGGGTACAGCATGGAATGGACTGAACAGTTTGTGTGTGTCTGGGCTGGACAAGAGCTGGCCATGGACATTTACAGCTTGAAGGTTTAGGTGTTTAAGTAACGCTTCCATGCCTAGAGCTGGCACTTTGGTGCCTTTCCATGAAAATAGACTCTTGGAGAGGCTTGCTTGTAGAAAAAGGTGGACCAGATTATTTTAGGAGCTGACAAAGCTGCTGGTTTGCCTCTAGGATGGAAGATGTTCTCCCAGGATCAGAGCACTGAGGGAAGTTTACTCCCCTCCAACAGATGGATTTGTGCTCACTTAGGGCTGTCACCGGTGCATGTCCTGTCTGCAAACACCTTCCAGCCCAAACAGCACCTGTGGGGAGACGGCACAGGAATTCAACAGGGTCTGGCTGAGCTTTTCACCCAGGCAGAACATAAATTGGCTGCTGTTCTCTCATTCCAAATTGGCCGTGTCTGGAACAGGGCCAGCTCTTTTTCTTTCCCTGGGAGGCACCCCTTTCTTCCCCAGGGAAATGTGTGAGCGGGCCTGGGGAACGAGATTGGCTGGTGGTTTCGGCGAGCAGCGGGATGTTGCAAAGGTTAATTGCACATCCAGCTGATCTGCCGCCAAAAAAACCCGGCGTTTTGGGATGAAAAAAAACCCCAACTCCTGCCAAGCCGGACCCCTGGGGTTGCAACAGCCCCGTGGCCCGGACTTGCTCTCATCCTGCCTCTCCCTCCGTGTGCCTGGGCAGCAGATAACAACAGCACATCCATCCCCGGGCTCTCCTGCGGGGAAACATTCCCGCGCTGATGAGCCCGGGAATGTTATCGCTTGTGCCTCTAATGGCCGAGCACAGGCTGCAAACCCCGGCTTAAACGGAATCTGATGTGTTCAAAGGCTGCTCGAGTCCCTTAAAGAAAATGAGGTTCTTAGCGGGAAGTCTAACACCAGACAGAAGGCTCTTTATTGACCACTGGATGCTGCTTTCGGGAGGGTTCTGCAGGTGGCTGGGTAGTAAAACATCTCGGCTTGGTCTGGGTGTGGTGGTTTTGGTTTTTTCCCCCTAGACAGTTAGGAAACCAATAAAGTTAAATTGGTAGAACTGTCTAATGTGATTACAGCAAGATGGGGATAAATGTGGTTTCATTAGATGTTGTTTGGAAGCGGGAGACTGTCATTTTGTGATGGAGAACTGAGATGACAGGGAGTATTGGTATTTGAAGTGCCTTTTTTAAGAATGACCTGCTCTGTCTTTTTGACATCAAACATATGTGTGCAGAAAGAGAGCACTGGTTTGTTGGGTTTTTTTGGTGCAGCTCCATTTTTAGCCTGAAGTTTTCTATCAAAGAAATTCGTGGTTGGGGGGGAGGGGAACAAACCTTGAGCGAAAGTGCTTGAATGTGTTGTTTATAGTGAGGCTCATGTGCTAAACCTGGACTTGAGCTGAGCCCACACTTATGTGCAGTTGTAGTGGCTCCTTGACCCCCTAGCCTGCAAATTCCAGCTGGAATAAGGAGTCTGGGTTGTCAAGATGGTCTCCTTTCCATTAGCACTGAATGAGAGATCCAAAACTTGCCCCTTTGGGGCCACATGTACCTGCCTTTTCCAGGGAGAGGGCTCATAGCTGACTCTCAGCTCCCCTCTGGTTTCTTTGCCTCTTGGCTCTGACCTCACTGTTGGTTATTAAATGATTCACAGGGACTTCCCACTGCCCCTGGGATGCTAATTAAAAGATTTCCAGCCTTAAAAAAAAAAAAATCCCTTTGCACTTTGCTGGTGTTCTGCAAGGAGCTACAAAGCAAGTTGGTGTTTGTGCTATTAATCCCCTGGGATCTCCAGGAGACCTGCACTGGCTGGGGCCACACACAGATTGATTTTTCCTGGTGGTCAGAAAGAGAGGGAAATGCCATGTCTGATACCCCTTGGCCAGGAGATGAAATCTGGGAGGGAAGTGCAATTTCTGACGTCCCATGGCCGGGAGATGAAATCTGGGAGCTCGTGGATAGAAAAGCAGCAAGAAGGACAGAAGAGGGAGAAAGGCCCAGATCTTATTATAGCAAAGATGATATGCTATCAAATAAATAACACTGATGGAAAATGTAGGAAATGACTAATGTTGCAGCCAGAGTAATTGTTTGGAGAACTGGCATTTCTAGTAGGAAAAGATTTAGAGTGAGCTTTCAGTAAATAAAGGAGAAATTGGCCCTGAAGTTCAGGGCTAAGATTTGGCAGCTGAGATTGAAAAAGGAGGGGTGGTGGGGGGGGGGAGGTTGTTTCAGGTACTCTAAGGAAAGAAAATAATTTTTCAAGCTGCATTTCACTTAATTGAGTACCAACAACAAGGGCTGGACCAAAAAAATCTTATTTCCACAGAGCAAACAGACCAAGCATCACCTCACCAAGGCTGTCCCGTGGCACCCAGCCCTGGCCACCCGAACCTTCCACATCCCTGAGGATACCATCCCGTGTCATTGTAATCTCAGTCCCCCTTTCAGTGCTGTAAAAATCACTGGCTAATTTGCTCCTGGGGCAGCCTCTGGGGGGAGGCTGCTTAGGCAAGGTTTCCTCGGAGCTCTCTGTGCATGTGGCAGCGGCGATTGGCAGCTTTTCCGATCAGCGGGTGCTTCCCTGGGATTAGCTGGGTTCCTTCAGGGATGCTGGGTAGCCAGGGTGAGGTAGAAAAACCCCTTTTGTGATGGGATGGCTTGATTATTGTAGTCTGGAACTGGGATTTCAGGCTGTCTAGGAGGAGAGAATGTTTGTGTAAACTAATGATGCCGTTTTCTTGCCGCCTTTATCCGCCTCCTGATCTTTCTGCTCCCTTCTCCAGCAATACCTTTTCCACCGGGTTAAATCAAAGTGCAGAGCTCTGGTGATTTGAGCAAGTTAGTGAGTCTCAAGACCCTGAAAACCTGAGGAAATGGGATGCCATCAAAGATCAGCTCCTGATCTTGTGCTCCAAGGGTTTTTTGCCCATTAGGGGTGTGGATGGGTGCAGGAGAACGGGTTCGTTAAGGGAAGCAGAGCAAAGCCAAGCCAGGTTCTAATGAGCTGCCATGTGGAGCTTTTATAAAGGTCTGTGGAGCTGTTTGTTGCTCCCAGAGTGTGGCAGGGGTCACCTTTTTCTCCCTCATTTCTCCCCAGATTCCTCTGGTCAGGATCAAGAGGGCAGTGTAATGTTGAGGGCACAGGTTTGATCGTGGACCCTCAGGTTCAGGTTTGTGCTGGGACCAGACTGGGAATGGAGTCAAAACCACTGGCAGCCTGATACCAAGAGCTCAGGCTGTGCAGAAGCTGTCAGGACACAGGGGGAAAGCCTGTGGTGGTTTCCATTCAAGTCACACTCTCTTTGCACCCCTCATTCCTCAGTGGGAAGAGCAGCATTCCCAGTGCCTGTCCCCTTAGGAATGTGTCCTGGGAACCCGTGGAGCAGAGCTCCAGGCTGCTGACACTCTGATTAATACTGCAGCAGGGCTTGTTGTGCTGGAGAGGAACCTTTCCCCCAGAGACATTAAATATTAATAGCAGCAATAGAGACACAGATAAACAAGAGCGAGTTATAAACTTCATTTTGAGGGCATCGGTGTTAACTCTGGCAAAATCCTGTTGCAGCCAGCTCAGGAACACGGGCCAGAGGCTGGGGCTGCATTTAAAACTCTGGGTTTCCACCTGGAACTTAAAATTCCTGACTCTGCCCTGCAGGAAAAAAACCCCACCTTTGTTCAGGTTTCTCTGTGGAGCGTCCCTGACCCTTGAAACGTAGATTCATCTGAAAATCCTCGTGACATATGGTGATAGTTTATAAATCACAGAGGATTTCACATGTTTAAAACTTGCCATTTAATGGTGGAAATATCAGAGGGGTTTTTTTTTGGGCTGATTGGAGCTGTGTGTGGGCTGGGCACTCGTCACTACAACTCCAGGAACTGGGCATATATAGGAAAAGCACTAAATACTTCCAGTGCAAACTGGGAATCAGTAACGAGCCCTGTGTTTACTACTTAAACAGCTTTCAGATGAGAAATGATTGCAAACTCATATTTTAGTAATGCAAAGTATTATTGACTGAATTCAAAGAGAGATCGTTTGTAACATGTCAAGTCAACTTTCCTACCCTTAATTTATATTGGATTCTTCTTCCCCAGGGGTGGGAATGCGGGGGGGGAAGCTGCTGGCTGATGTGTCACACTGGAAGCAGCTGCTTTTTGGTGTTTTATAGGGTTTTGGGTGCGCTTTTGGCTGCATTGCAGCCCCTTATTTAGGGAGGATCACAGGGATCTGGAATATATAGGGATATCAGAGCTGTGTGAGCTTTTGGACCGAGCTGCCAGTGCATAAAATACCTCCTTAAGCAGGTCTAGAAGCTGCTTCTGGTTGAACAATGTGAGGTTGGAGGAGAATTTCAACTCCTCCTGCAAAGTAAGATGATGAAGAGCCACTTGTACAAACCCACCTGGGCAATGATCATCTCAAAGGTGATTTGGGAAACTCCAGTGGAGCAGAACTGTGGAGCTGCCCAGCTGTTGGCACACAGAGAGGAAAAAAAAAGAAACAAAAAAACAGGATAATTAATGTAAAAGAAAACAAAACCAAACCAATGGCTGCAGAGGGAAAAGAGCAATAAAATGAGCACTGCTCTGCCATCCAAAGGCTGACCAGAGGGGTTTTAAATCCCCTCTTAATAATGCATGCAGCAGCCAGGAAAATCAGACTGGGAATGTAAAGGTTTAATATTAGGGGAAAAAATCAGGCAAATAAATCTTTATTTCGAAATTTGCTCTCATTGTAAGAGAATTACATTAAGTTTCTTTTTTTAATGCCACTGGGACAAACATAGTTTAATCAGTGGATTTTAGCATGGCCCGGCTGCAAATGCTGAGGTTGGTATTATTTGTTCAGATCTCTTCAAGCATTAACAGATGGTGAAGAGAAGATACGGAGTTTTTTGGTTGAAGATCTAATTAGTCCTTACACACACAGTCCTGTCCTTTGTTGCTGGCCCCTGGCAGCTCCCTGCCCATTTCCATGCACACTCTTTGCAGCTCGTGGAGCTGCAATTTCCCCCTGATGAAGACAGACAAGTGTTTTACAGAATTGGATGGCATGCTTAGGAAATGGCCCTCATCACTTATATTTATGTTCTTAATTCACTCCTCAGTGGTAACTGGCGATCGTACAAGGCCCCTGTCATCTCTCCTGCTTAGAACACTGGAATATAGTTTGTCTTAGCATGATTTATGGCAGCAGGACCTTAAAGGTAATTGAGATTGCTGCAGCAGTTTCTTGAGGGAATTCTGCAGGCTGTCCTGGGCGGTGGTGGGGAAATGAGTACAACGGGGCTGCAGGTGAATCTCCGACTCCTTTTTCTTCCTTGGGCTCTGCAGTGTTGGTAGAAACATCTGCCCGTGCAGAACATGTGCCTCCACCCCAGAGAGACACATAACCACCTCCTCCTGCACGGTGTAAAACTCCCTGTCTTTTTCTTTGAACGAGACAGCTTAAAAGGGGAGGAAAATTATGGAGCAAAGTGTTTGGCTAATGCTCGCTTTCAGCGCACCAGGGCTCGCTATCATAACTCCTTCCAGGATGGCTTTTGGTGGCATGGCTGGGAGATGGATGGGGCTATTGTGAACACCCTGATGGGAGTTCAGCAGCGTGGAGTTCAGGGGGAGAGGGCTGTGAATCTCTTGGAAGTGTCTTTCAGCCAAGATCCCACGTAGACAACAGATGTTGTGCCGGGTTAACGGCGGGTTTTTGTAAATCCATTTCCCCCTGGTTTGGGGCCTGTTGGCAGATTGCTGCTGTTTGCTGGCACTGTGGCAGCAGGTGAACAGCCCCACTTGCTGGGAGAGAAACAGAGAGTCTTGATGTCACAGTGTGAGGCACCAACATAAAGCAACCCAGGTGAGGTGGAGTGTTCACACTCGTGGCTCGAGGTGTTTGTTTGGACTCTGGTCTTTTCCAGTGGAGTCACACACCCAGAACCCTCTGCCCCTGGAGCCACTGACATCTCCAGGCTGCCTTGAGAGCTCTGGTGTCACCTTTCTGTGTGCTCAGTTTTAGCTGGATGAAGGGATTTGTGCTTTAGTTTACCCTTCTGGGAGCTTCATCTCCCCAACCTTTCCTATTTGGAGCTCAGCTGTTGATACCCCCCTCCCCCCCCAGGTTAAATTAGATTTTAGGAAAAGTTTCCTCACAGAAAGGTTTGTCAAGCACTGGAACAGGCTGCCCAGTCACCATCCCTGGAAATGTGCAAAAAAAAAGAAAAAAAAAAAAAAGGTTTTCTCCCCTTTCCCTCTCAGGGATCAAAGTCAGGAAGGCTCCACCACAGAACTGGCTTTTTAAAATCCATTGTGAGCATGTTGTACACTTCCAGTAAAAACAAGAGCATTAACAATAGCCATGCCTGCAGCCTGAATTATTGTAATACCATTTGTCTTGGTTATTGCAAAATATAACCTGGTGCAGAGCTTTGCTGAAGGGATCATAAAGTTTGTGTGAAAAGAGCTGGAAACCAAACAGAAAAGGGTTTTACAAAAAAAAAAAAATGTAATTAAATAGGGCTCTGGCTGAGAAGTGGGGCATGAAGGAGGGATGTGGCTGTTGAACCTGTAGCAATGCTGATATTTTTGCTTCTCCCACTGCTCCTTTTCTGTGCTGCTGGAACAACCTGCCTGCTGCTCTTCCTGGGGCCCCACAGAGGTGTGCCCAAATGAAGCTGCCATCCCTCAGAGCCTTGGAACACTGTCTAGGACACCTGGGCTGGGGAAGGAAGCCAGAGGTGTGTGGGACAGATGTGTTTAGTGGCAACTGATGGGCTTAATCCGTGTTTTCCTTGGGCTCCTGTGAGTTCTCGTGTTTAGTGCTGACTGGTGGGGTTAATCCATGTTTTCCACAAGCCCTGTGAGCATCCCTCTTGCCAACCTTCCTTTCTCACCCTCCTCATCTCAGGATCTGGGGAGGGCTTCTGGCAGCCCCTTGGAGCCATCCCAGGGGCAGCAGGGAGGGATAAAGTGCTGGCATCTGCAACGTGGCTTCATCCAGTGCTGTTGAGCATCCCTCGCCCTTGATGCCGGGCTGACTGTGCTGTGACTCTGGGCGAGATGGAGATTTCCAGGAGGGCACCAGCGACGTGGAGAGCTGGAAGCCCCTTCCACCCTCTCCAGGTGCTCCTCAGAGGGGCAGGTAGCAGTGAGGGCTCTCAGAAAGCTGCTGGCAAAGCGGGGTGTTCCTGTCCCGGCTCCAGAGCGCACGGAGGAGCAGCCGGGCGCTGTCCAGCAGCTGAGCAAATGAGAAGCGTGGCATGCACTCAGGGAGTGCTCTGGCACGGGGCACAGCCAGGCTACATGTACCACCTCCTGTGCCAGGGCTGTGCCCTGGCAGTGCCTCTGGGCAGGACACAGGGAGGTGACACGGTGCTGTCACCCTGGCAGAGCATCGCGCGGGGCTGGCAGCGCTCCGGGGTCGCTCGGGGGGGTTTGCCCTGTCTGTGAGGGTAAGAGAAGCTGGCATGTGGAGCCACGGGGACATCCAGCCTCCTGCTGCTCCCTGGTTAGTGGCTGGTGAGCTGCCCAGAACTCCTGTCAGGCAGGGAGGCAGGCAGGCACATCTTCCTGAGCTGTTCAGTGCCACGCTCTTGCATTCCCCCAGCACTCTTATTTTATTAATATTTTCTTGTTTTAACCCAGCTCTGAGGTGCAGATTGAACTCCCACTCTCTTGGGTAGACCCATTTCAATGGAGTTATTTTAAATGGGAAATAATTTCCTTGTTTGGAGCGTTCTTGGTGACAGGGGCATTCAGCAGTCCCGGGATCGGCACTGGGCCTTGGCTGGTTGTGCTTCAGAGCTGGAGATCTGGCCCAGGTCAAGTGCAGAGGAGTGTCTGTAATTGCACCTACAAGGAAAAAAGTCTTTTCCTTTCATCACTGTTGGGCTAATTACCCTTGTCACTGGTAGTCCTGCTCCAGAAATCAATAAAGAACGAAGCTTTGCTTCGAGAGAAGGTGCATTTCTACAGTCTTCCCTTGGCCCTGCAGCAAATAATAGTAATAACAAATCTATATTTCTGCTTTTGTTGTTTCCTGTTATCTGGATCTCTTTAGCGAGATAACACAGGGAGTAACAAAAGTGGTGTTCTCTCTTTTTTTCCTTCTATCCGTGTGTTTTCATATTTTTAAATTAACCTTAATCGACCCGTGAATTGCAAGCTTGGCTCTGCAGGCTCCTGGCTGCCTGGGAGAGTAGCTGGTAGTGCTCTGCTGTGCCTGCTGCCTCTTCTGTGGATGGGATTTTGCACCTGAAACCACCAGACTAGAATCACAGAGCGCCAGACCCGTTTGGGCTGGGAGGGACCTTAAAGCTCATCCTGTTCCACCCCTGCCATGGGCAGGGACACCTTCCACCAGAACACTCAGCTTGGTGCATTTTCATACGTGGGGGTAAAGTGTTCATCAGCATCATGAGGATTTCTACCTTTTTGTGATCAAACTTCAGCACTTTCTGCCATTTCTGTCACCAGCTCTGTCTCTCCCCACCTTTTACCTGTCCCTGATGGAGAGTTGAAGCTGAAGCTCTGTAGGGCATGTGATTATTATTATTTTTTTTTTTTCAGCTCTTTAAGCAAGCAATATATATTCAAGACTAAAAGACACTCAGGAAATGAAATTGCTGGCATTGCTGCTGCTTGGTGGGGAAACTATTTCTGTCCCTGCTAATGGAGGAAGGGGGGTCCTGCTCTCAGCTCTGGGGTGTCTGAGGTGGGGCCACAGAAACAGCATGAAAACAAGGGAGGAGAGAGGAGAACTAAACAGGGAAAGCCTCTGAAGGTGTTTTCATGCTGGGTGTGTTCAGGTTTTCCCCCATCCTGACACCTGGAAGAGCTGGGCACACGCCCAGCCCTGGATGTAGGATTGTGACCAGGGAAACTGCTGAGGAATCCCCCCACCCCTCCCCAGGCTGTGTGTGCCCCGTGGATTAACTGCAGCAAGGGATAAGCCTCCTCCAAAGCCTTCCAGAGGCTTCTACAGCCCGGTGTGAGCTGACAGGCTCTTCACAGAGAGACATCCCTGCCCTTCCCGTGACATGGAGCTGATGTGCTTTGGCTGCCGGAGAAGGGTCAGGGCACGGAGGGAAAGGGGTGAAATCCCACACAGGCTACGAGTCCTTCATCCTCTCCGTGGGAAAGCTGAGGGTTTTTCTGGCTTCCCCTGCAGACAGAGGGCTCTGGGGCCCTGGCAGATCCGTGGCAGAGCCGTGCAAATCTCTTGACTGTGTCTCCCGGGGCGGGAGGAATTAGGAACGTCAGGTTAAATAAGCTTTTTTTGGGAAGGGGAAAATCCTGAGAGTGAACGAGCTCAGAAGCTTTAAAGGCAGGGATTGAAGTTTTCTCTATGGCTGTTGATTAATTTAATGTGAAATACAAAGAGTGGGGCTGGGAGGGAGTTCTGGAATGGTTTCAGGAGTGTCTCTGAAGGAAGGCCACTGCAGTAGCCTGAAGGCGACATGGAGATGAGCTCTGTGAGGTCTGTATGAGAGTGGAAAGCTGGCAGCTTTCTGGCCAGCTGCTGAAAAAAACACCTCAGGCAGCTGGAGGCTGCATTGGAAAGGAAAAGCCAGGAAGGACCTCAGAATACCTGCTGGCTGAATCGCAGAATCCCAGGATCATTTAGACTGGAAAAGATCCCCAAAATGATCAAGTCCAACTCTTGACCATCACCACCTTGTCACAAGTGCCATGTCCAGTTGTTTCATGAGTACCTCCAGGGATGGTGACTCCACTACCTCCCTGGGCAGCCCTTTCCAATGCTTAGCAACCCTTTTTCCAAGAAGAAATTCTTCCCAATGTCCAACCTGACCCTCCCCTGGTGCACTTTGAGGCTCTGTCCTCTTTGCCTGCCTGCAGGCTGTCTTGGGGTGGTTGGGTTGATGCTTCAGACCCTTCTTTTGCTCATCTTCTGAAAACTCTCACCCCTGTGCTCATCACCCAGCTGTGCCCAGCCTGACCCTGGGACCCTGGACCTGTCCTGAGGGAGAGCTGGATGTGCTCCCAAACCTCCTGATCTCCTCCTGATCAGTGGCTGGGAAGATGATTTTATCAGTGCAAACCATCAGGGCACAGCTCTGGGAAAATGCAGAAGAGCTTTATGTGTTTTCTTGAAAGCCACGTTAACGTGACAGTTCTAAATAAAAGAAAGGAACAGGGCTGGAGGTGAGAAAAAGCACATATATAATTTCTCAGTTACTGCTCCCAAAGCCTTTTCAATTTGAGTGTTTTCCCCCCTCTGATGTGTGAAATCTGAATCTGAATCCAGGCTTTCTCTGCTCCCTCCCTGTTGACCTCGTCAGAAATGCTGAATGCAAGAGGAAAAAAAAAAAAAAAAAAGAACAATAAATTGCTTTATGTACCTCCAGACAGGCAAACCCTGCACTTACCCTCAACAGGCAGCCTTTCCCATCTGTTACCTCGCTGGGCTGGCTCCAGGTTACCTCAGCAAGAGAACTTAATTGAGGCAATGTCATGTCAGGAGAGAATGATACATCCATTCTCACACAATCACTTTGGTAACCCCTTTCACTTCTTAGCAGAACCACACTGGGCTTCGTGTCTTGCGAGGTTCGTGTTTTTGTGGTTTTTTTTTTTCCCCCCTCCCTGTCATCTTTCCAATAATAATCTCCTTTCATAGTATTTTTCATTCACAGACAGGCAAACATTTTAACACAACCCAAAGTGACTGTCCACGTGTGCTGGTGCATAATGAGGGAGAATCTCTGCCGTTGGAGTAGATGAAGTGTGTGTGAGAACAGAAGGATTATCCCCTTGCCGGGAGATGACACGAGGAGACAAATGGGAGGGTTTTAACAGTAGTTAGAGACTCAACGGGCTGTGAGCCTTCCCTTCCTGTCATTATAACGCCAGGTAGGGAGCTGGTGTGTGTTCAGAAGTTATTTCTGAGCCTGTCCTGAGCGTGTTCTGCTCCCTTGATGGCTGGGGCTGAACCTCTGTGGGTTTGAAGCACCTTTGTAGCACAGGAAGCATCACTGGTTAATTCAGCTGCCTCGCTTTGCTCGCTCCCTGTGCAGGCACAGGCGGGCCTTTAGATGGATTAAAGTGTTTTAAAATGGGTAACTAGTGTTTTAAAACCAGTGAACTCGCCTGCAGAACAGGTCAGAGGTGGTGGTGATGGTGTGCAGATGAAGCTCTCCTGGCAGCTCAGCCCTTGCAGGCAGGAGCAGAAAACAGGAGGCTTTGGGGGTGATGCTTTTGGTTGGGGGGTTCCCTCCATACTTCTCCCTGAGTATTCCAGGGAATCCCTCTGCAGCCAGGAGGGGATCTGGCCCACACAGCCCAGCCCAACCCAGCACCTGCTCAGAGATCCCTCAGCACCAAGAGCTTCCTCTCAGCGCTCAGCCCGTTCCCGTCCCTCTCCTCCCTTCTCCCAGTCAGCATTAATAAACGGCAGCGGGGTGGGAGTGGGAGCTGTGTTTATCCCCTGCATGCCAGGCAGACAATGAACCTCATCCTGCCCAGATGGCACAGGCTCTCCTCCAAGCTGATAAACAGGGGCTGGTGCCATTGAAACGGGCCCAAACACGGCGAGTTACGGCGCGAGTGCGGTGATTCCGGCGCCTCCAGTGACCATCTGGACACACAAACTGATTTTTCTATTTGGATAATAAAGCCTCTCCTACGTCTCCAATATTAGCCATGGATGGGGATGCTAATTGATTTAATTGAGGCTCTCAGTGCTGAGCTGTGGGCACTGCCAAGCTTTTGCAGCGTGTAGGTACGTGGTGGGTTCCTACGCCTGTTTGAGGGGAGGAAATTGGGGGGGGGTGTGAGCTCTGCTTTGGAGTTTTGGGAAAGGGAGGGCTGTGGGTGAGCTTCTGGAGTCTGGATGGGGCAGTCCCTAAGCAACAGGACAGAACTTCGCTGCTCTTGGTAGGGCTGGAGTCTTGTTATCAGTTGGTTTTAAGCAAAAATTGTCTTTTCATGTTTTATTTATACATGTACACACACACAAACACGTATTAAGATTTGGGTTGGATTAAAAATAAACTCACGCCCAAGTGATTAATATCCCTTCCTTTGCTAGCAGCATTTTGCAGTTTTGATCCTGAGCCATTCTGAAACACTGAGGAAAAACCTGCACTGAGAGACTTCCAACATAATGAGAGCCCTCTCTGCTCCTTAAGAATCCTCTCTGCTGGGCTTGAGAAATCTTAATTTTTTTGAAAGACACCAGTTTCGTCCTAGAAGACATAGTCAGGAGGGTTTGTGCCAAAAAATTATCCCAGTCTGTCTTGTTTGGTTTTTTTTCCCCCCCTTTCTGTGACCTTTTTCTAGTAAACAAACAAAACCAACAAAAAGCAAACCCACAACCTTGCAGCGAAGTTATCCCCCCCTTGAAGAAGTGGCAAAAAGCAACCTCCTGCAGCAGTGACATAATCAGAGCTAGTTGTATTAGAAATTACTCCCAGATAACCTCAGGCTATTACTCAGTGCTGGGGAATATTCCTGATTATTAATGTGCTTCATTGTGTTAAGGGTATGTAGTGGTGTGACATTTGGGGTATGTGTTTTGTAGGAAAAGCACTTTAACCTCTTCCACTGGAGCTTTTGCCACTCTTCAGGGAAATATTTTGGGGTTTTTTTTTCCTCTTTGCATTCTCCTGTTTAAAATAGGAGGGATGGAGTGGGTTTTGTTGCCTTAATTTCCTGTCGATTCTGCTCCATCCAGATTCCTCATTAACTGGTTAATCAGGGACATGGGAAACACAGCCAAGTGGGGTTTTTTTGTGTCTGTGTGTGAAAGGCATGTTGGGTTTGGAAGGAGTAAAACAAAACAGCTCAGAGGAGCCACCTGCAAACCACCAAATTATTGGCCTGAAATCCTTTTCTCCCAGTGGGCAGCTGATTGGGAAAGGGAAATGATGATGGTTCTAGGAGCAGGGATGGGAATTCCAAAAGATGGGAGAGTCTTAAATGTGTGGCTTAGTCTGGGCTCCCAGAGGGGGATCGTGAGAAGAGCATCAACAATCTGCTGGGGAGTTTAATTCCGTTTTCTCAAGGGTGGAGGCTCCTCTCAGCTGGCTCCCCCAGGAGACTGCAGAAATCCTCTTCCCTGATGCCGGTGCCTTGTTAATTAGACCTGACAGATGATAATGAGGGAGAGGCTGGAACTGAGCAAGGGTAGAGGGAATGTCATCACTCCTGGGGAAGGGGGAGGAGGAGAGAGCACAGAAGTCCAAGATGTCCAGGAGTTCCATGAGGCGACTCGAGGGGATTAACCTTTGGCATTTGTGGTGCCAGAGGTGTTGAGTGCAGGGGAAAATCACTAACCCTGAGGTGGGCAGCATGGTTTCAGGGAGGGCAGAGATCCTCCCATCACAGCCCCTTCTGATGTGTGTCTCTGTGATCGTGGGAGACACAATATTTTTTTTTGGGTGTGTTTTCTTTCTGTGTATTTTTTTTTTCTTGTAATTACCAGGAAACTGCCGGAAAAAAACCCGCTTTTCTCTCACTGGCAGGAGCACAACACCCACTGATGAGTCAGGGGAGGAAGAGCTCCTATTTAACTGGAAAGGATGTTGGGGGAAAGGAAAGGGGAAGAATAGCTGCCAGAGAGCTGTGGGATGAATGATATTTGTTTAAAGACACATTAGAAGATTAATGCTGGAAGGTAAAGTATGAAAGCAGCAAGGCCTAAGTGTGGTATTAATGGAACCCATTTTCATTGCCATCTCCTGCAGGAACTCTTTGGAAGTAGAGGAGGGGGAAAATCACTTTACAGTAATAACTGTTATTTATATAAGAGAACAGCATTGGAGGTATCAAAATGTGAGGTTTCAAGGTAATAACTGGACCCTCACAATCATTGTTATCCATTTAAGAGACAATTCTGTGATGGTGAGGAGATGGAGGAAATAGCCCCAGTCCCGCGACTGACCGTAAATGAAGTTTATTTTATTATTGTTGTTATTAGTCTGTTCCCAATCTGGTAAGATTGTGTTAGGGAAGAGGCTGGAGGAGGTGAAGGAGCTGGTAGTCATCCTTGCAGAATTTTCTGGGACCATTTGATGGGCTCATTAGAGACTCAGGGCCTCATCTCCAGAGTCTCCCTCCACTGTGGCTCTGCTCCACGGGCAGGAAATCTGCCTTGCACAGAGCTCTTCTGCAGGGATCAGGAAAGATTCATGAATGATTCATGAGGAGGGGTTGGGGGCAGCAGGGAAAGGATGATAATAATGTTCTCCATGTGTCAAAATATAACAATAATTTGACCGGCTCTAATTTTTAATAACCGCTGGGTTTGGGAGCAGATGTGATGGATGAGCTGGAGCAAACCAGGGTCTCCCAGGCTGGCTTTTCACTTCAGAGCAACGAGGCCATTCTCTGAAATATTAGAGCCATGAAAAACCTCTGGGGCTGTGGGAGGAAGGAGCAGAAAGCTGAAAAAAGAGGGGAGAAAGGGTCTGTCCTGTTTTCATAATTCCAATTAGAATAAGTGGTAGACATGAGCCTCGATCCATCCTGGCTCAGAGCAGTGCCTGAGTGAGAATTTTATCTCTAAACCTCAAGTTTCATGGAGTGAAGCTTTTCATACAGGCCAGGGGTTTTTTTTCCCCCTTTAGCTCTTGAGAATGAAGATTCAGAGTGAACTGAGAGGGGTGGCCAGGGGTGGGGAGATTTGGGGCTTTGATGGTTTGCTGTCCCAGAGGTGGCCCTGGAAGAGGCTGGGGAGGATGATAAAGCAGCCCTGTTTCTCCAGGCAAGTTCTACTGGCTGGGATAATGAAAAAGAATTGGATCCTTGAGGGCAGCTGACACAGCTTGCTGCCTCCAAGATGTTTTCAGTGCTGTGTTAAGACATCTTTTATAGACTTGGAGAACTAGTGGGAACGTGGTGCTGCCTGTGGCTGCCAACCCTGTCTCTTCATGAGACAGCAGCCCCTGGACCACCCACTGGAATACAAGCTGCTTCCAGCCTTCTCACAGTGGGAAAGAGCCTTGGAAAGACCCCCTGTCCCCTTCCCTAGGGTGTGTTTAGGCTTGCAAGTGTCAGAGCACCCGTGGCTAGATTCAGCTCTTGGAGGTATCCTCCTTTAGGTGGTTGAAAGTAGGAGGATTTAATGATCTGAACCGTGACTTCAATTAATCAGTATAAATGTTGCTTATTTATAACATAAACCAGAGCCTATGGATAGCTCTGTTGTTTAATTAAGCTTATCACTGTGAGCCTGATCCAGTTTCGTGCTGCATTAATGTCACTAATTCAGTGTCCCCTCTAAGAAGCTTCATAACAGACTGCAGGGGATGTCATTCCCTGCACTCAGCCTGGCTGGGTCTGCTGTGTCTCATTCCTCACCCAGCGTTGGGAGTGATTCCTCTCCGGCTCTTCCATCACTCTTAACACATCCTGGGAGTCTGGAACAGCTTTTCCTCTGGGTTTCCTCACCCTTGTTCGCTAAGAGTTTTTGTGTCTGATTTAATTCACTCTCTGCAGCTGAGCTCTCTCTTTTCCCTCTCCTTTCTTGCTCTTCACTTGCCCTTTCCTGTTTCCACGTGGCGTGTTTGAAGCTCCTCCAGATGCAGGAGGATCTGTAACGATCAGCTCCCAAAGCTGAAAGCAAAGGCTGTTTGCCTAAAAGTTGTTCTTTACCTCCACAGAAGGAGAGCCTTGTGCTAGAAAACCTCGGAGATTCCTTGGGAAAACTTGGAAGGGTTCTGTGGTTGTTTTCTGCTGTGCCAAGGGTTCTCCAGGCAATGTTTGACACCCCACTTAGGGACGGTCTCGGGGGGACGCCGAGACAAATTGCTTCGAGCCAGGATGTTTCTGTGCATCACTTCAGTCACTTAGGTCTCTGTAGATCCCTCCTCTCAAAAAGTCATCTTAAGAACAAAGTGGGGCTGCTTTTCTTTCTGAGCAACTGTAAAAAGTACGCTGGGATTAGATGAATTAGCTCTGTGCCGCTAAGATGGATAGAAAGGGAGGGAAAACCATGTCAGAGTCCAGGGAAAAGAAAATTGCTGTTTTGCTTTTCCCATCCAGAAGTCAGGGAAGAAGTCATCAGGGGAGAAGAATTGCAGTGGGCAGAGCATACTAAAGAGGGAAGGCAGGAAGACATTAAAGTAACCTATTAAATTGCTGAAGGCTGAGAGGCAAAAAATAAATAAATACAGGCTGTGTAGATTGATCGATATTGGATCTGAAGGGCTTCCACATCTGGTGTGGCAGCTCTTTAGCATCTCATTTCAGTGTGACTCAGCAGGAAAAGTTGTTTGTTCTACCAGTAAAACAGAGATGAAAACGATCCTGAGGCACATCAGCCGAGGGCTCGAGTGTCTTTCATGTGCTTTCATACATCTGGATCCTCTGCTACAGGGCTGGGGGTTCCAATGTCACCTTTTCCCACCCTTCCTTCACCTTCTGCTCAGCTTTCCTGTGATCACCTCCTGCTCTTGGGCTGGGTTACCTTCCCTTGCACCTCTGTACCCCAACATCTGGGCTGTGGGGTGGGTAGGGAGGTGAGGAGAGGTTGCCAGTGAGGTTTCCCATGGAGCATAGGGAGCAGAGGCTCTGAAGGGCAGCTTGATGGGGACAAATTATTCCCTGATTTAGGTGCTCTGAATTGCCCTCAGAAGGTCCTGACCCTCTCTGCTGTGAGGGTGGGGAGGCCCTGGCACAGGTTGACTCTTCCATCCACACTGTGCCCATCCTTGCAGCATTGACCCATTTATCTTCATCCATGCTTCTCTTACCGTGCTGCTGCTTCTGGGGGTTCCCATCTCCCAAAAGATCCGTCAGTAGCGCTCGCTTTGTCTCTGTGATGCGCTTGAGTGCCTGAAGATTGAAGCACAAGTGTCAGGTTTTGTTGGCAGTGAGTAGAAAGGCTTGAGGTCCTGCAAGGGTTTCTGGAGTCTCTTGGCATATTAAATCTGTTTATTTGCCACGTGGTCCTGGAAAGCCTTGAGGAGCCGCTTTATCTCTTCGTGCCTCCCTTCTTCATTCATCACGAAGAGAAAGACAAATGAGAAGTGAAATGATTTTCAATCTCATCTCTTCAAAAGAATTGTCATATCTGCTATCTACATCCAGCATGGTCGGTCCTTGTCCTTGGATCCATCTTCCAGAGCTTTGTGACAGCAGCAGCAGTGGCCAGTGATTTGTAACACCGTTAGAACCAGGGCAAAATGTCTCTGAGCTCTCCATATTAATGAAAGCAAACCCCTAAATCCCTCACCACAGCAGCTTTTCCCCTCTTTTCTCACCTTGACACTGGAGGGATGTCCCAGGCTGTTTGCTGGCTGTGTGTGAATCAATCAGCTGGCTGGGGAAAGCCTGCATGTGGGGCCTGGCACTTGTCTCCTCCAGAATTTGGGCTAAGCTGTGCATGCCTGGTGTTTGCCAGCCTGGGGAGGATCAGGAGGTGGTGCCAGAGCTGTGACATCCTTGAAATAATGAGATGCTGAAAGAAGAGCAAGTGCTCTGTAAGTGCTTGGATACCAGGAAAGGGTTAAGAGGGAAATCATCTCTAAAACCCCACTTATAAATGGGAATTCAGTGACTTTAGGGAGGTGAATTCCTTGAATCCTGTAACATGCTGTCCAGTCCTCAACAGGGTGTGAGGAAACAACTTCAAGCTGCACCAGGGGAGGCCTAGATGAGAAGAATTTCTTCATGGAAAGGGTCATCAGGCCAGGCTGGCCAGGGCAGTGGTGGAGGCACCATCCCTGGAAGTGTCCAAAAAACCTGTGGATGTGGCACTTGGGGACGTGGTTTAGTGGTGAACAGGCTGGTGGTGCTGGGTGATGGTTGGACCTGATGATCTTAGAGGTCTTTTCCATTCTTAACGATTCTGTGATCAGAAGGAGGTTCAAGAACAGGTTCCCTGTGCAGGAGGCAAAGTGCCAGGCCTGGGAATGTTCCTCTGGTGAAATCCCTGTCAGTCAGTAAATCCCAAAGTGTTGGATGTGGGCTGGAATAGCCTTGGCAGCCCCCTCTGCAGATGGTGAGGTTTTTGTGGTGCTGGAGGTACAGAACATGCTCTTTGTGGGTATCCTCTGTCACCTGGGGCTCTGCAGCAGCTTCTTTTCCTGCTTCCCCATCCCATGGAAGGCTCTTTCCCTCACCAGTGCCTCTGCCTGCTCTCCAACACCAAGTCCCACAGCTGCATTATGAATTGCCATCTCTCAAACCCATGATTACAACTATAAATCCTGGTGGACTTCCCCATTTGTTTTTTTGCCTTTTTTTTTTTTTTCCTTTTTTTTCCCCCTCCCAGCTTAGAACTTTACACATTGTTTCTTCCCTCCTCATTCTTTTTGCTGGCCTGCAAGTGGCACTTGGGGTTTGTGTGGTTATTTTTCTTGTGTTTATACTCTCCACTGACTTAATTAAGTTCTTGCCTGCTTCTTGGCCTTGCCAAGTTTATTGGCCCCACCAGGGCTTCCCAGTGCTCTCTCTTCCTAAAAACCACAGCTGCTGCCAATCACCTGAGACTGTGAAAATGGGCAAAAAGAAGAAAACTTTGCTTTTGAAACCCAGCTTGACATTATGGGAACAAAAGACAGACAGGAGAATAATCTTCCCAACTTCGCTCCGTGTTTTTAGGCTGGTTTCCAGAATCACATTCCCTGACCTTACACCTCAGGAAGGGCAGGGCTTTCACCTGGACCAGAGGGATGATGTTTGCTGGGATACAGAGGCTTTGCATCCCAGCATGATGGACAAGTCATCACCTTCATTCTCTTTTTTTTTTTTTTTCCTGAAAACTCCAGGTCTCAGAGAATGTAATTCTGATTTTATGTACACAGAGCAGTTAATAAAGAAGATAAAAGAGAGATTGTGTTTCAAGCAGTGCAAACTAAAGCCCTGAGCTGTTTTTATCATGTCTCCCCTTCTCTCTCTCTCTCTCTCCCCTGAATTCACTCCCTCTGGATAACAGAAAGGAGAGGGAAGCTCCATTTAAATGCAGATTTCCCATGTTGGCCAAGAGCAATAACTAGCCCTGTGCTGCACCGAGCACACAAACATTATCAGGTCTCTTTGTGAAGGAGGTTTGATGTTTTCAGATTCTTCCTTTTCCTTGATGAGATCCTCTTCCCTCTCAGAGTAATAGCGCGTTGACGACTTTTTATTTTATTTTTAAGCAGCACTTCAGAGGTTATAATGGAAACACAATCCCACCTGTTTCTCCACTGGAGCTCCACTTGACAGCCCTGTAATGAGGAACTGTGCAAATTCCTTCTCCTTTGCTGTATTGACAGCCTGAAGGGTTCATACCGTATTCAGCAGGGGGGGAAAGTGCAAAATAAGGCAATTTTGCAGCGAGTTTTTAATCACCTGACCCTTCAGCCTCGTGGGTTTGGAGGCAGTTTGGGGCTCATGGTGTGAGGAGAGTCTCCAATGGCACAGGAAATGCAGGTGGCTGAGGAAGAGGGAAAGGAGGAAGGGGAGATGTGGGGATCTGGAGTGATCTCCCCACACATCCCAGGGCATCTCCTGAGAATGGTGTTCCTGAGCAGGACTTTGGTGTCTGAGCAATGATGTGTTTTTCTGGAGTGCCTTTGGGCTCCCCATGGAAAGGGTTTTCAAGCATTGGAAGGGGCTGCCCGGGGAGGTTTGGAGTCCCCACCCCTGGAGGTGTCCAAGGAAGGACTGGACGTGGCACTCAGTGCTCTGGGCTGGGGGACAAGGTGGGGATGGGGCACAGGGGGGGCTCGGTGATCCTGGAGGGCTTTCCCAACCTTAACGATTCTGTGAGTGTGTTTAGAGTATAAATCAGAAGAGAGGCTGTAGGTGTGATCTTAACCTGTCAGATGAGACACCTGAGAAATATTGCAGGCAGCTTTTTATCTTTTTAACTCGGAGGGACAGGTTACAAACAGTGAAATACGTTTCCTAAGCCGGGGCTTTGCTAAATCTGCATCTTCAAGATGGAAATCGCGTTTTCTGAGCGCGACTTTACATCTCGAAGGTATGAAAAGCATGTGAGACAAACGTAAATAAAAAATGATCCTGTTAACAGGGAAAGGTCAGCTGAACACAGTTTGTCGTGGCAGTGTCTGAATCTCCTGGTAGCATCTGTTCCCTGTTATTGTTATAAAAACGCCACTTCATTAGATCTCGCTCGAGTCATGAATTAAGGAGGGATGTTGTAGCAAGACTTGCAGTGGGATTAGGCTTGTCAGAGTGCATATGTTGAGCCTGGCTGGTGGCTCTGAGGAGCCACATGGCTCGGGGGAACGGGGGGGATGGAGCCTTTCTGCTCTCTTAGCCCTGCTTGGAAGCCAGCTGAGGGTGGAAAGAATTGAATTTCAGCGCTGGCACTTGTTGCTGGAATATTGATTAAGTACAACCCAGCAGCTCTCAATGCATTTCCAAGGGGGTGAACTCTTCTGGTTTGGTGCCTCTCAGGTTTATGGGGTTTGTGTTAAGTGTAAGGAAAACCTGGGCATATTGACCAGGAAGATAATTATTGCTGTTTTTAATCTATCAAGGTTGGAACATCCCATGGGAAAAGATGCTTCCAGTCAATTATTCCAGAGGAAAACTCAGCCTGTGCCAGTCCTTGGGTGGCTTCACTTGAATTGTTTGACTTTCAGGCCCTGGGAAATCCTGAACAGCCCTGAGTTGGGCATCACAGATCCAGGTGCTCCTGGCTCCCTCTTGAAATGTTTTCCTCATAATTCACAGGGAAGTTGTCCAGACCAGAGACATTTATCATGCTTGGGAAGACAGGAGTGATTTTTGAGGGCAACCAAGTTCAAAGACTTTGCTGTAAGTCTTCAGGATTAAAGATTTACTTGATGCATCTTCCTATATTTAATAGACAGGAGGAGATGAAAGGGAATTTCTAGAAAGATTTCCGTTCATACTTAATGATGCCACTATGAGATGAGCTTTGGCACCGTGTCCCAGGACATGAAGTTTTAAAACCAACCTTTTTTTAAACATTAAATGACTTTTTCTCATGCTCTAGCTTTAATAAATAAAGATTAGTTCAGCCTCATTACCTGCTCAATCTGAGGGCTGGTTTAATATTTGGTAAAAGTAACCCAAGTGTCCCAAAATGCAAGTTTTGCTGGTTTTCTATCACAAGTCCCAGAGTTCAAACTCGATCAGAGCTGAGTAAGGAAGAATGTTGTTATTATTCTTTTTCCAGTTTTTTTCCCCCTCACCTGTAGGGAACTTTTCAAGGTTTCCAAAAAATAAGAATGGAAAATCCCATCCTGAACAGACACCACAAAAAACCCCAACCCTTGTGCAAACTCTTTTGTCGAGGTGGCCTGAGGAAATGATTCAAAATGCTTTGGTGTTGACTGTTTTATATTTAAAATGCCTTTAACTGCACATTAGTGGAAGTGGATTTTGTTTGAAAACTGGCAATTAGGAATATACTTGACAACATTTCCCAATTTAGTGATTTTGAAGCTTTTAAATTAGAAACTTAATGAATCTCAGAATGCTGACACGCACTCCCCCACCACTGATCTTTAATTTTGCTGTGTCAGCCCCCTGAGCATGAGCAGCATTTTGGGATGTTCATCACACTCCAGCTCTGCTCCCCATCCAGCTTCAGCCCCTGGGCAGTCCTGGATGGCATCACTCCCTCTGGGGAGTGATTTTTGGGAAGGGAAGATAAGCCTTGGTGCCTTTTTTTATTTTTTTTTTTTTTTCTAATGTACACAACAAACAATAGCTCTGCTTTTCCCCAGACCTGATGGAATTGCTGTGTTCTGGGAGGAGACCTCCTGTTAGCAGGGATAAACCCAGTGGGGTGCAGACGCTGTGCCAGCTCATAACAAAATGCTCAACTCTGATTCCTTTCTTGCCTTCCCTCCAGAAAACAAAAATAATACCCCTCACCATCTCCCTGTGCCTAACACAGATTTGAGTGGGCAGCCCCAGGAGCTGAGTTCAAGAGTCGAGTGCTTTCTGTTTGAAAAATATTTGTCCCTCCCCACCCACGGCCGCCCACGTTGCTTCCTGAAATATTCCAGCTATCAGCGCCGGATCAACGCTTCACAGGAACGATCCGAGGCTACGTGGGGACGTTCCTCCTTTGTTGGGATGTGAGGCAGAGCCTGCATCTGGGTTCCTGAGGGCTGCACAGCTGGATGTGCCTCTCCGAGAGCCCCCGGGGTGGGTGCTGGGTGCCACCGGCGCGCCGACAGCGTGGGTGGCTGTGCTGCGGCATTCCGACAGGTAGCACAGCCACTGCTGCAGGGATGTCACCACCCACCTGTCTGGCAAAACCTCGGGAGGTGGGTGAAACAGCAGGAAGGGCCGTGTGGGAAGGAGGATGCGCCGAGCGTGGCGGTGACGGGAGCACGAGAAGTGGAGATCCCAAAGGGACTGGGGGACGAGGGGGATGGGGACGTGCACGGAGTCCCTGCCACGCCTGATCACTGCCAACCCCTTTGCTCCCACAGCTGCCATCCTGGATGACCCCATGGAGTGCAGCAGAGGGGAGAGGCTCTCCATCACCCTGGCCAAGAACCACATCAACCGCGCGCCCGAGCGGGCGGGGAAAGCCAAGGTGGAGGTGGACATCTTCGAGCTGCTGCGGGACAGCGAGTACGAGACTGCAGAAACCAGTGAGTGCCTCTCCCTGCAGCTGGGCCTGCCCCACTTCCTCCTCTCTGCCAGCTCGCTGGAGGTGTCTGGCACACTCGGTGCAGAGGGAAATTGTGGGATGGTTAACTGGGATAAACACCCGCCTCTCTGCTCCTCTCATCCTCACACAGACCAGTTTTCATTTGAGGGCGTAGCTTAGTGTTGTGAGGCGAGCCCAAGCTTGGATTGAGAGGATCTGGGTCCCCAACAGGCTTTGTCACCACTCAGCTCAGCGGTCTGGGACAAATTACTTCCTTTAATCTGTGTGTCAATAAAGAGAGGCAGTGATATGGGAAGTGCTGATCCTTTGTAAAGCACTTAATGGTGAGCAAATAAGAGACTCTGGGCAAGTTGGGTGCAATTAAGTTATTTTTAATTCCCCCTGGAACTCTGTGTGTCAGCAAACATGACAGCTCTTCCAGAGCTTGAGATTGGCAGCAGATTTATTTACACAAAGTGAAGTTTTTCAAGTGATGTTTGAAGGCATGGGGATGAAAAAGAGCTAATTTTGAAAGAGCAGGAGATTTCCCACGTCACTTCCAAGTGCCTTATTGAAACAGCTCTCTATTAGAGTTGGTCCTCTGGATACCCAATGTGTCAACTCTGTGCTGATGAATAACAGGGAAATTGATGGTCAGCGTCCCACAGACCTTTTGGGAGCCCGAGTGAAAGGAGCCCAAAAGATCTATAATAGTTTCTTCCTGTAAGAGGAGAAATCCTTTGGAATAGGATGGCTTCCCTTCAGAATAATTTCTGAGCTGACCTTTAGAGTTCAAGGGAGGACTATAACTTTTTATTACCAGTTGGCTTGAAAAAGCTGGAGAAATGATTTTTAATAATGGGGGTTTTAGGCTCGTTTCCCAGCGGTTCCGTGTTCCATGACTGTGCAATCTGCAGGGCGTCCCCAAAAAGTGTGGTGGTGTGTTGTGGTGAGGGGCAGGCTGGTTTAGTTTTAAAACAGTTTTAGTGTGTGTTCTGCAGAGCACTGAGCACCCCTGTGGTGCCCAGAGCTGCTCAGCAGTGACTCTGGGTAGGTGTGTGAACAGGCCTGCGAGATCAGCACATCCTTCATTTCCTGAATTAGTGTTTGCATTATTTATAGAAGAGTTCAGTTAATAAAGTGCGTCTCAGCAAGTACCTGAGTGTCTATTTATAGAGCCTGTCACCCGTGAGGCAGCGCAGATTAAAATCATCACAGGCAGCAGCGCAGGGGCTGTTTGAAACAGCAATTCTCCGCTGTTTTGGATCCCTCATCTCTCTTCTATTTCCCTGGTCTTTCCCATCTGCCCAGGATTGGGCATATCCTGCTTTGCCCTCATTTGGCATCCTTTGAAGGACCCAGTGGCCTTTTGAGTTCCATCCCTGTTCCCCCCTCATAAATCTCCTGCATGGAGCAGCGTGTTCCTGTGGTTGAACTGGGGGTAAATGATGTGTTTGGGGAGAATGTGGGAACAGGGTGTGTGAGGAAGAGGCCACCTCCCATTTCCAGTTTGCATCTCGGGGTGATTTTCTTCGTTTTCTTTACCTGGGCTTCCAGAATGTAAAAATTAGGAATTGGAGCAAGCTTGGCTTGATTTTGGTGAATTTTGCAGTATGTTATTTGCCTTTTCTTCAGAGGGAAAAATGTCTGGAAGCATTTCTCTGAAAAGGAAAAAAAAAAATCTGGATTCTGCATGGCTCTGCTATTAATGTCACTGAAGTTATTCTTGATTTATACTGGTAGTGGAGGAGAATCAGATCCTCTGACTTAAATTTCAAGGGCTTTCATGCCTTTCAAATGCTTTAATACAGCGCTGATGTTTGTTATGACACATAATATTAATAAAAACTGTTTGGATGCTTTAACCTATGACTGCAAAGCTGTTATACAGCTGTTTAATACTGTTCTCACATTTCACACCCTTTGAAGCGCTGTTAAATATCACAGCTCTGATTTAGGAATTACACCCCATCAGTGTTATTCCATGTACAATTAGTGCTTCGAGAGAAGGAAGAATTTTGGGCAGTTAGCTCTCATTTTAATGTTGAGCTGTTTTTCTTTCCTTTTTTCCTTCTGGCTGGCTCATGTTAAGAGGGCCCCAAAAATCACAATTGCTTCAGCAGGTGAAATATGAATCAGTTAATCACATTCATGCCTGGTCTCTATTTCAGCTGTAGATATGAATGGAGGCAAACATTGAGTGCTCCTGTGTGAAACATCTGTGTTTGCAAGGAGTTTGCAGTGAAAGGTTATGGGCAGAGCTTTTTTTTCCTTTTTTTTCTTTTTTTTGCTGTTACAAGGAAAACCTGTTCTCTCTTTGTGTTTGATGTTTCAGCTCCTTTCATGGGGATCCAAAACGACTTGTTTAATCGTGTCTTTATCTAAACCACCTCATTCCTTTTGATGTCCAGTGAGGGACTGATCTTCTACTTGTCCCCCTGTCCCCTATGGCCTCCTCAGCCTTTTAAGCATCTCTTTGTTGTGAATCCAAACATCCTGGGGCAGGTCAGCAGCTGGAGGGTTTTACATTTTTATTTATTCACACCAGGATTTCAAAGTGCCTGCTATGGCCTTTCAGTGGCATTGGCTCAAACGTGCTCTTACCTGTCCCACCATTTTTTGTGGGATTTCATGTTTTCAGCCTGCTTTGGTTCTCATGGAATCACAGAATGGTTTGGGATGGAAAAGGACCTGGGCAGGGACACCTTCCACTAGATCCCGTTGTTCCAACCTGGCCTTGAGCACTTCCAGGGGCAGCCACAGCTTCTCTCTGGGCTTCTCTGGTTGTGGGATCCTTTTAGAAAGCTCAAAGGATGCTGCAGGGAGCAGTCTGGGAGTGCAGGATGAACCCTCTGGAACACCAGTTGTTTATTTATGCACTTGGTGTTCCCTGCCTGAGAATCCCATCCTGACCCCAGTCCCTGCCACTCCACATCCTCTGCTGTGTTTTGCAATCATGGAAATGCTGAGGTAATTGCAAACCTTCCCTGCTCATTTATTCTCAATTAGAGCCAGGAATCTTCCTTGCATGCAGTGTGAAACCCTGGGGTCAGGTGTCTGTGTGCAGGGAAGGGGATGCTGTGTCCTGCCCCGTGGGTGGATGCGCTCCCTGGAGAGCTCTCAGCCCTGCTTTGAGCAGGGAAATGTTTGGGATGCCAGGAGGGGAAAGGCACTCTCTGACCACGTCTGAGGGGATGCACAAAGTCAGAATTACTCACTTGTTGTCTTGCTTTTCCACGTCCAAAAAACAAGCACGTGTTTCCACCTTCCTTTAAAAAATGCCTTGTTGTTTTCCTGAGTGTCCAGATTTGTCCTTAATTCCTAAATACACTCCTGGAAACAATTAAACACAGCCCTTTCTTGCTTCTGTGGCAGCACAGCCCTGCTGCTACAGCAGGAGGATCACTGTTCATGCCCACTGAACACACACCTGATCAGGGACCATCAGAGGAACCCACATCCCATCTCAGGATTAAAGAGGTTCTTAATGTGGTGCCTTTTCAATGCCCAGTATTTCCCGAGGTCCTGAATTCTGGGCAACAGAAGAATTGGACACAAACTTCAGCAGAAGCCAACAGCAACCAAAAATGTGCCCTGCACAGCAGGGTGGGGAAGGATGAGGGGGTTTGAGGGGCAATATCCTATAACGTGCCACTGTCTGTGGTTGCAGTCTCTGTGATTATCAGGGATGAGGTTTTGATACAAGACCTACATTTCTACAACCCTCTTCTGAACCTGCAGTGCCCGTGGCAGCAGCAAGGCTGAGCCTTTCCCCCCTGTGGGGACAAACAGCATCAGGAAACGTTCTGAAGTAGGAAATGAGCTTGGATTACAGGGGAAGCTTTCCAAACGTGGTCAGAACCTTTGCCTCGGGCACCTCCACTTTGTTTCCATTCATTTTCCTTAATTTTAGTGGATGTTTCCCCCCCGGTAGTGATAAACCAGGTCTTTTTCTTCTGACAGTTGTTGCAACTCTGTTGCCATGACTACTTAACCCACTTTTTGTTCTCCATGCCGGGGATGGGAAGGAAAGCGCTCACCAAACTTTCCCCTCTGTGCACAAGAAACATTTTCCCCGGGAATTTTGCCTTTTATGACCTCCATGGATAAAGGAGGGGACTTGGAACAGCTCCTTCCTCCTGGATGATGAGCTGCAGAGCTCTGAAGGGTTTGTTGATGAGGGCTGCTGAGACAGCAGGCAGGGTTTTCAAATCGCTGGTGCTCTTATTTAAAAGCACCTTCTTGAAGAGGTGTAAGTGCCTGTAAATTTTTAAGCACAGAGGAAAAGCAAGCACTGGATTCCTTTTGAAGATGCCACGGAAAAAATACCACTGGCTCTGTAGGAGATTGAGCTGTTGGAGGGTGAGAGAGCACAGAAGGGAGGAAAACCCAAGAGGAGATGTTTGCATTCCATCAGCACTTTCTGTGAGAAGTCAGAGCAATCAGCATGGACAGGGACTGGGGGGAGGATGTGGAGTTCTGCCTTCAAAAGAGAGGTAAAACCAATTCCCCAAAGTGAAAAAAAAACTAAATCAGATTTTGGCCTCATATTCCAGTCATGAGGCTTTGGAGGCTTGTGAAGTTTAAGGGCAGAGATCACAGAATTCACAGAGTGGTTTGGCTTGGAAGGAACCTTAAAGCTTATTCTTGTTCCACCCCTGCCATGGGCAGGGACACCTTCCACTAGCCCAGGTTGTTCAGGGCTCCATCCAACCCGACCTTGGACACTTCCAGGGATGGGGCAGCCACAGCTCCTCTGGGCAACCTTGGTTAGCTGAAATCAGGCCGTAGGAGTTCACTTTCCAAACTCTACCCTCCACCCCAAGCACAGTGTGGGCTCTCATTTCCCACTTTTGTCTAATTTTTCCACGTGAAAACATCGGGAGCCAGAACTGACAAGAAGTTTCGCTGCCTGCTTTCCCCTCTTCCACCTCCTATCCCTTCAGGAAGGCTCCAGTGGAGCAAAGGTGGCTTTGTGTGGCTGAGGAGGAAGGAGCTGAGCGTGTGGGGATGCTGAGGCAGGTCTGGCATTGCAGAAGGAGCCGTGGCCAGCACATGTTCACATGAGCCTGTGAGAGCTCAGGAATTGAGGCACGAGGGGCTCTCGCCTTCTGTTCAGGCTTTGCCTGCACCAGCTGCTCTGGAGGAGCATTTCTGGTTGATGGGGATGGCAGCAGGGAGGTGACACCAGCTGGGCTCCTCCTCGGAGTGCAATTCAGCTAAATTTGTGCTGTGAATGGAAAGGACAAAAGGTCGCATTTTAACCCAGGGAAGCTTGAGGGGAGAGATTTAACTTCCTCGGTTTGTCAGGGGTTTCTTTATTGCTCTGCTAACCTCGGTGGCAAGGAGCCAGAAGATTAACTACAAATAAGAAAAAAAAAACAAAACCAAAAAAACACAACCCCAAACAAATGAAAACCAGTAATACAATCCTTATTATTACCACTGAGCTCTGCAGAGGATGAAGGGAGAAAGTCAGATGAGTTTGTTTGCTGCTGGATGATGCTTTCAAGCCAGGTCACTGCTGTGTTGAGCATCTTCATATACTTTAGTCCATGTTTTATCCTGGGGGCACAAAGGGGTGTTAAAAGCGAGAGCCCCCACTTCTGAGTCAGAGATGAGGATGCTGGGGCTTTGGGGAGGGTTTAGGTGGGATTTTAAAAGGCTGGGGGACAAGGGAGAGTGTCACAGGCAGGGTGACAATGCTTCAGAGGGAATGGAGGGGTTTGGGGGATGTAAATGGTTTGTTGTGTGAAGGAGATGATGGAATGGGATGTTCTCAGTGCAGCAGGTACTGTAAGCAGTTGAGGATGAAGTCTAATGCCTGTTCCCTCTCTCTGGTGCCCACAGTGTGCCAGATTCTCCCCAAAGGAGTGGTTGGAGTCCTGGGACCTTCCTCAAGCCCAGCCTCGAGCTCTATTATCAGCAATATCTGTGGGGAGAAGGAGGTAAGTGGAAAAAGTTCCTTTCTGGAGTGAGTTTATGCCCTCAAACTGACTTGGCCCCGTGCCCTCGTGCCTGGGGGGATGCCCAAGGCTGGGAGGGAATGTGGGAGCCCTGCTCCTTCCTCCAAATCCCAGCCAGAGCTCCTGGTGTGACACAACTTCTTGCACAAACTTGGAAAGCTTTATTTCTTTTATTTTTTTTTTCCAACAGTTTACTGCTGTTCCATCAATGCAAACCCTTTTAATCTGTGTCGGGACTAGGTGCTTGATTTAATATTTCCCAAGCCTTGAACCACCTTACTCTGATCTGGCTCTGCCCAGGGGAAAAGAAATTGAGTTCTCCTCTCACAGTTCATCCCTTTAAAGCCAGATAACATCTCTCAGCCATTTAGTGGGCTCTCTCTGGAGCCCAGCCCCCGAGGAGGGGAGGCTTAAGCACTGTAAATAATTTGCATTAACAAATGAGTGCTCTTCCTTGTTCCCGGAGAATCAGAAGTGATGAGGGGATGGATCTTTCAGACCTAATGCACTGGGCTGCAGCAGGATGGGTCTCCTGGGGGTATTTTGTAGTGCTTTCTTCTGTCAAACGTCCTGGACCTGTGCTCCATCCCAGGCAAGGCAGCTCTGCAGTAACACACTGCCAGTGTTTGCAGAGCTGGGATCTGTCTGCATTTCCTTTTCTCTGGAATCTGCAAATCTCAGGCTCATCCTGGCTCCCAGGAGCGATCAGGATGCTGCCCTGACTGCTCTGGTTTCAGCAATTCACCTTTCCCTCCCAGCCTGTCTCCCTGCTAACACAGCCCGGGATGAGGGCTGCAGACTCAAATCAAGGCAGATAGCAGCTTATTACTCTTTTAACTTTCCTTTTGCTAAGCAAACAGCTTATGCTGTCAATAAAACAACCATCACAAGCTGCTAATAGGCTTTCCCAAGAGGAGAGAGGTGGGAGGCATAGGCTGATAGCTTCAGGAAGGGCTAATAATGAAGGAAAAGTCGACTTGACACTCTGCTAACGAAGCCTTAGCAGATGTTTCCCTTTCTCTGACTCCTATTTCTTGCAAATAATTCACTCAGCAAAAGGAAAACAATATTCCCTCTCCTTATTTGGGTGAACCCTCAGTGCCTGAGCTTGATCTGTCTGTCTGCCCACCCATCCCCTCTGCAGGAATCTGCAAGGTCTGCAGCCCCCTCCCCAAATTCCTGGGGGCAGCAGCATCCCACTCCCTCCCCCCTGCTCTGCTGTGTTAATGACAAATGCAGCATTATCTGGGCTGCTGGTTCCAGTCCCTTGGAGCTTGCCCGTGGTGTGGCCTCTCTGCTGATCAAAAATGCCCAAACCTTCTGGCTGCTGCATCTGTTGCCCCCTCTCCCGAGCCCTGCCAGCACGGGGTCATCCTGTTCTGCCCTTCATCTCCTCTAATTGCCTGATGACACATCACTTCAGCGGGCAGAGGTGGATCTGCAGCACCCAGCAAAGGGCTGGGGGCTCCCAGTGCCTGCATCCCGGTGTGTCCCTGCAGAGCCTCCTCCCTGTTTACCCAGCCAGCCCACGCCACGAGCTGTGGGCCTGGCTACAATTAGTGCCCCAGCTAATTAGGCTGAACTCATCCGGAAGGTTTCCTGGGCTGTAATCACAGACCCTGTTGCCTTTCTCTGAGTGGCTCAGCAAGACTTTTCCTCATCCACTTCTTCCCGTGGCTCCTCGTTGCTGTGATAATTATTTTCCTCTGCTGCTGCACGAATCCCACCCTCCTCTCTTTGACTCCAGCGATGCTTATTCAGTTTTATTGGGATGTTTCACTCCCTGCCTGCTGTGCATTTCACACCAAAGGCCCTTTACCGCAGATTTACTTGTTTGTATTTCTCTTCCCTCTTTAATTATGTTTTCTTTCCTCTCCCCTCCCCGCTCAGGTTCCTCACTTCAAAGTGGCACCCGAGGAGTTCCTGAAGCTGCAGCTCCAGCGCTTCACCACCCTCAACCTCCACCCCAGCAACACCGACATCAGCGTGGCCGTGGCGGGGATCCTGAACTTCTTTAACTGCACCACTGCCTGCCTCATCTGTGCCAAAGCTGAATGTGAGTCCTTTGCCAGCCTGGCTTGGGCTGCCCCCCCTGTTCCACCTCCCCCTCCGTGTTTGGTGCTCGCTGGAGAAGGTCCCACCAGCAGCGTGTGGGACCTCCCTGTTGCATCCCAGATCTCCACCTCTCATGCAGGCACATCCTTTTCCCCCCTCCAGGGCAGGTTCTCCACACTGTTGCCCCCAGGGAGATGTTTGTGAGAGGAGGAAAGGGGATGGGAAGAGACTCGCCTGCCTTCTGTTTGACAATCTGAAGAGTGTTTTGCTTCCACAGATGGGGTTTTGAAATTTTTTTGAAAAAAAGGCTTAGGCTTGTTTCTGGAGATTATTTTAGGCAAGTGAAGCTTTTTGAAATATGTCTTTCCCAAACCCACGTGCAGCTCGTGGCCTAAAAGCGGGGTTTGATTAATAGACAATACACTGCACACTCTCTTGGGCTCTGCAGCCCTAAATCTGCTGCTCGTGGTGCATCTGGATGCTGGAGCTGTCACCTCAGCAGGACTGTGGTCACCTCTGCAGAGCTCCTCGAGTGGGTCCTGTGCTGTTGGAGGTCACTGGGCAGGATGGAGATGCTGTGTAGCAGCCCCTGCAGTTCTGCTTTGATTACCCTGTTCATCAGCACTGGAGTTTAGCACACAAACCAGCCTGGAAGGGGGGCTTTGGAAAGGCACCGGGGAGAGCTCTGGGGATCCTGTTCTCTGACTGGGCCAAGGTGTGAGGGAAAGGCAGCACCATTCCCAGCCAGCCCTAGGCAAACTTCACACCACCAGCTGTGCCAGTAATGCATTGCTGTGGTAACTCCTGCACAGGGACAGGAGCAACAGGAGTGTCTCTGCCTTTCCTTTCTGCCTCACGTGCCCTGAGGAGAGCAGATACTGAGCTGATGTAAAGTCAGTAAATTACCTTCTGTAAACGTGCTCAGATTTACCCTGGGAAGGGACCTGACTCAAAATGATGCAATTAAAATCATGCAAATGCTCTCCTGCATTACTTCCAGGGCTGGAATTTTTCATTGTCTACCTTAACCTTAAGCAGAAGGGGAAAGGAAAGATAATTAGGTTTTCTCACCTGCCGTGCAGGAGGCTCAGAGCCCTGTCCCCCCACACTGCTGCCAGGCACAGAGCACACATCCACCCCTGCCCTCCTCCCCAGCTCTGTGCCAAAACATGCAGGTGCCTCCTGTTGGTATTAATATGATTAACAGGATTCTTCATTTAACTGGATCAAAACCAATAACACCCTTTTACTTGAAGCAATCCAATTTGTTTTACTACTGGATAACTCAATATTCAGGATGTGCTGCAGAACCTGAATCCTTCCCAGGCCCGGGAAGCAGTGGGATGGGTGCCTTTTGTGGCTCCTGCTCTTTTGTGCTCAGGAAGGGCCTGATGGGAGCTGGGCTTGAAGCACATAATCAAACTTCATGTAGGAGCACAAACCCTCATTTTCCCTTAGGACATGCACTGCTCCTGAGCACAGTCCTTAAACAACTAACCCGAGGCATTTCAGGCTTTTGGGAGGTTCCCTTGGGGCAGCTAAGGGGAGCCTATGAGCTGTGTGTGCTCATCAGTGAGGAAATGCTGTTTTGAGGGATGATTTTTGTTTGGGTCCCAGGAGGGAGAAGTTGTAGCTGTTTTGGTTTTAAGTGCAAGGCCGTGTGTGATGGGGCTCCTGGGTCCTCCCCTGTCACGCTCGTGCTGTCACTGCAGGGAGTCACATCCTTGGGATGTCACATCCTTCTTCTGGGCACTGAGTGTGCAGTTTGCCTTGGCAGAAGGAGAAAATGACCCTCAAAGTCAACGAATTTAGGCCAGCCCATGTGTAGTGCCACGGTGAATAGAATGAGATGGTGTGACTCAGTTTGGTGGATAGAATTGAAGGAGGGCTAAAGTAAAATTTGCTGTTCGTGTGGGCCAGCACACACACACAAAAAGGATTCAGGTGAGGTCTGCTCCACGTGCCCTTCATGCAGAGTGAGTTTGCTGGCCAGTGAGAGAGAAAAAGAAGCTGGTGTGACCCAGAGAAGTTCCTGGCTGATCTTTTAGTCCTTTGCTGGGTTCCTACCTGCACCCAGAGAAAAGCATTGTGAGGAGCTCAGAGCAAACTCAGCGTGCTGAGAAAGCCTCCCTGTGAATGAGTCTCCTCATCTTGGATGTGTGCCTTTTGCTTCACTGCTTTGTTGCCTTTGTGAAGCGCTGGGAGTCCTTGGAAGCAGAGCTCTACCACTGATCACATCCTCCTGTGCCACTTCCCTGGCCCTTGACCTGCTGGTGAACGGGTGGGTTTGTGCACTCAGAAGGAAGGGAGGTTAAGAGCAGAGCCCTGTCTTGAGGATGGGTTTGCTCTCTCTGCCAGCTGGGATGTGATGCTGCTGATAGCCCTGTTCTTTCTCAGCTTCCTTCACTTCAGTTCCCTCTCCTCCTTTATGGATTTCTGTAGGGCTGGGATGTGTGGCTGTGCCTGCTGTCTGTGATTGCATCTGGTGGTCCCTCTGGTCAATCAAACTTGACAGGAGGTTATTTCTTGATGAAACTCAGCAGCTGGGTGGAAGAGACAAGCTCTATCAAATATGCTGTCTTGAGTAAGAAAAGCTGCAGCAGGAGCTTTGACATCTTATTAGACTTGAAGGCAGCTGGATTGGAAGGAACCCTTGCAGTGACCCGGCTGCAGGGGGAAAATTCAGTCAGAAGTGCCCAAAAGGCGGTAGAGAACAAGCCCAGGGAAGTCAGGACTCATCCAGGGGGGTGTTCACTAATGCTTTGTGTCTCCAGCTTCCACCTGAAAAGAGAGCCCAGTCCTGCAGGCCAGGTGGTCCTTTTCTGTGCCCCCTTCCCATGGCTGATCTCATCCAGCTTTCCATCCCCTTGGGAGACAGCAGCTTCCCAGCAGAGTGCTCCAACCTCTCCCAGGTGTATCCAGCTGTGCCTTGCAGGGTGCTCTGTCTGGGAGCTGGAAATGGTTGAGGAGGAGGAGGAATAATCTTCCAATAACCAGAACAATCCCACGTACAGGGAGATAATGAAGAGGTGCTCTGGGGTCCTGAGAAAATTTGCGTCAACAATCTTCTTATTTGTTCTCAAGAGGACTTTGGGGCCACTATTTCAGCGAGTCCCAAATCCTTGCCTTTGCACAGACCCAGAACTGCAGGACTGCATCCTGCTGGGAATGGCTGTGGGCCATGGGAGAAGAGCTCTCTGAGCCAAGCACAACGTTTAAAGGCTTTTCTCCCTTTCATCTGAAGGCCTTTTGAACCTGGAGAAGTTGCTCCGGCAGTTCCTCATTTCCAAGGACACCCTCTCGGTGCGGATGCTGGATGACAGCCGGGATCCCACCCCTCTCCTGAAGGAGATCAGGGATGACAAGACAGCCACAATCATTGTCCATGCCAACGCTTCCATGTCCCACACCATCCTGCAGAAGGTGAGTGTCCCTTCCCTGTCCCAGCTCTGGGTGCTGCTGCTCCCCCCCACCCCGAGCCAGGTCCCACGTGTTGTGTTGCACAGTAATGGAATGGGAAAATCCCTGGAAATGGGCTCTGCTGAGAGGGGAATTGCCACTGTGATGGAGTTTATGGGGACAGTAATTTGCTCTCTCTTTCCAGGACTCTTTATCTGTGGAAGTGGTGCTTTAATTGCTCTGAGCCGATGTGTTTGCTCTCTCCAAGTGGCGTGTGCTGGTGGCTCCTGTTGCCATCAAACAGCTCAGCCCTCTGAAATTAGTCCATCAGTGCTCTGGTGTCTCATTTTTTCCCCCTCCCATTACGTTTCTAACTTTTTGCTGCCTTTTTTTTTTAATTGTCTTATTAACCGCGATTTTATTTTTAACCGTGTTTATTTTTAAATGGTCTCTCGCTGTGTGGTTTTTAGAGCTTGTTTTGATAGCCTGCCTCAAAACTGAGCAGTGGCTCCAGATGGAGTCTGAAGTTGGGGAGAATTTCCCGCATCCTGGGAGGTACAAGAAGCATGTTCCTGAGTGGAGGCAGGATCCAAGCCGTGGGATCCCCTTGGCTGTTGGTGCAGCCGCTCCACGCAGTGTCCTGGCTGCTTTGTCACGGAGTTAGTCATCCAGGGGCCTTGACTGTGTCAGATTTATCCTTGCTGACAGCCAGAAGGGATGTTTTTATTATTCCCCACCTCCCCAAAGATTTTTTTATTCCACTGCGTGTCGTTTTTCATTTTTAATAGACAGTTTGGGGAAATTTTTTGGGTCTTTCTGCGCAGGGATTTTTTTTTTTTGGCATGATTTTTTTTTCCCTTTGTCTCCCCCCCCAGGTCCCTGTTGCTGCCTGGCTGCTGAGGGCTGTCCCCCTCCTCTGTTGCTATAGTGACTTCCCACAGGCACACAGCAGCTCCCTCCAGGCACACACAGTCTCCCTGCCCAGCTCCTTCTGCCACCACTGATAAAGATGTCAGTGATTCCCACGATTTTTTTTTTTTTTTCTGTAAAAACTAATTCAGCCTTCCCAGCCAGAGGACTGTTGGAATGGAAGGTAACAAATAATGAGCTTGTGATCTGTCAACTTCTTGCACCTTGGGAGGCTGGGAAAGTCTTTTTCTTACAGAGTTGGAAGCAGATACGGAGCGAGGTGGGTGGTGATCGAGCAGGTACAGCCTCGTCCCCCTCACAGGTCTCCAACAGCAAGAAAAATGCTATGTTTGTTTGAAAATGTCAGCTCTGTCTGAGGAGACCAGTCCTGGCCTGCCACAACAGCGAGAGAAATTACAGTTTCTCATCTCTTGCCCTCCACAGATGGGCTGGGGACACGTGGCTGCTCCCTGGGTTCCCAGCCTGTCCCAGCTCCCGCCTGCCGGCGGGATGGGAGCGACGCTCCCGGGAGCTGCTTTGCTGCTCCCTTTGATTTTCTGCCCTTCAGATCAGACACAATGGCTTCAAAGCGGGTCAGAGGGAGAGCTGACATCAGCACTGGCCCCCAGCGAGGGGAGAGGGAGGGAAACTGATGCCAGTTTTTAGTGTGGGGAGGGTTTAAAAACAAGGCAGCTGTCAGGAGCCTCCTCCAGAGCCAGGGTGCTCTTTTCATCACAGTGACTTCGCTGTGCTTGTTTTGCCACCTGTGCCAGGGACAGGGGTGACACTGTGCAGCCAAAGGGCTGGGCACAGCCAGACCTGAGCCACCAGCAGTGGTGGTGGCCTCAGGTTTGCACAGGAAGGGGGTAAAGGACAGGCAGGAATAGGGAGAGGTGCAATCTAAGCCATCCCTTCTTGGTATCTTTTGCTTTCTCTGGTCACCATCCTTCAGCTTCTAGGGGGTTTTGAAAGGGAGTGAAATCAGGAGGTGCTGCCTTTGGCCCTTCCCTCCTTGTTTCCTGCTCCTTTGTCTGGTTTGGAGTGATGGGAAAACCTCTTTGCCAAGGTCCTGAAGCATGATTTGGGACCAGCTGTGCTTGGCAGTGAAACACAGGCTTCCAGGAGGATCTGCAGATTAATGCCTCACTTTCCTGAGCATCTGTTCCCACAACTAACTCACTTGTTTAGTGAGGATTTTGGAAAAGGCCTTGAGTGATCTGGTCTGTGATCTCTAGAAGAGATCATCCCCATGGAAACATCTGTGTCCTCTCTGCATCCTTATATCTTTTTACCCTCTTTTCTTCTATTTCTGTGGCCATCACAACCTTTTCTAAATTCTGGAGAACAGGCTAAGTTATTGAGTTTCATTTGCACTCACAATTTTGTGGGGCTGGAGCCCAAAATGGGAAAACCCCCAGTGGCTCGACTGTCCTCTTCCTGCAACCCCAAAGAGCTTTTCCTGCCTTGTTCTCTGCATCTGTGGGGGAAGAGACAAGCCTGGAGCCTCAGGTAGGCTCAGCCCTGCTGCCAAGATTGCTTCCCCAGCCTTTAATTCCCCAGGCCAGGTCGTGTTGCTGCGGGAAGGCAGCGGCGCCCGCACGGCGCGATAAGGATGGAAAAGCAAACGTGGCCCAGGCTGGGCCTTGCTGGAGTGGAGATTGAAGATTGTCAGGCTCTGGTTTAATCTCCTTTCCTCTCCTTCACAGGCAGCTGAGCTGGGAATGGCGTCTGCCTATTACACCTATATCTTCACTAATCTGGTAAGACGTTGCTCGCAGCTTCTCCCCGGCGTGCGTGCGGAGTCACGTCAGTGGGAGCTGATCCCCCTGACCCCACGGGAGGAGCCACGTGCTTGGCATGCAGAGGGAAGGGCAGGCAAGGAGGGCAGTCCCCCTGCAAAGCTGAGCATCAGTCAGGGGGAGGCTTGCCCTGGTCCCTGGGAGGTGAGAGCTGATTGATGCGGTGCAGCATCCCAAGGCGGGATTTGCAGACTCTGTGACTGTGGTGCAGCGAGATGTGCAGGTCTCTGGGGAGCTCCAGCAGATGGGTTGTTCCTGATTCAGAAGTGTCACCCCTCCCTGACTGCATTCCCCATGCTGGCAGAAGTCCAGGCTGCACTGGGGTGGGTATCCAGAGGGCATCACAGCACTCACGGTGCTTCCCTGCTGAGTCCCTGAGAGCTGCTCTGTAGGACAAAGGAATGCTGAGCCCATAAAAGTCAGGAGGCAGGGCAGGGTGTATCTCCAGCCTGGGCCCCTGGTGGTTTGGTTTTATAGCTCCTAATAACATTAACGGGGGGGATGGTGTGGTTAAACCCCAGAGCACTGTGCTAAACAAGGAGTAATGGGCTTAGGCAGCAGCAGGGGGAAACCCAAAATAAACAGCAGAGGAACTTCTCCTGCTGCAGCAGTTGCCACGTGGTGTGAGGGAAGTGCTACCAGGAGGCCAAATACCTGCCTATTAGTGCTGGTGTGGGGCTGATGGCAACCTGAGATGGGCTGGAGGGTCGAGTGGAGGTGCCTCCCAGCCCCATATGATACTCATATTCTCTAATTTCTATTAATATTTATGCCAGGGTGTGCCTGTGCCAGGAAAGCCGAGAGCTGAATCACGCTTTGTGTTTGGGTGGGAGACAGACGGGAAGGGATGGAGCCAAACGGGTGGGCAGGAGAGCCGGAGTGGAGAGGAGGAGGGGGGAAAGGAGTGAAGTGGAGGGGTTGGAAAGCCAAGAGAGCAGCAACTGGGGCAGAGAATGGAAGAGGGGATAGGGAGAATATAGAAAAAGCCACCAGGTTCCTGCCCGAACTGGGAGGATTCTGATTCCTGCTCAGCGGTCCTTGCTCCACGTCAGCCCAGCAAGAAAAAGCTTCACTGATCCCGTTCATCCCCACGGGATGGCTCAGCCCTGGGCAGGAATGGAAAAGGAAGGGGTGTACCTGAGGGGGTCAGGCAGTGATGGAGATTGGGAGCTGTGCTTTCTGCTCCCCGAGGCACGGACTGTGCACACAGTGAGGGGTTTCTGTCTGCACATCACCAGCGCGGCGGAGCCTGTTCACAGACAACAGAAAGAACTATTAAAATTAAGCTCCCCACCTCCACCCCCACACTAGTTGTGAGCAGGGGTGTGATTAAGCATTTGCTTGAGGTGAAATTTGTCTTTGAAACCCATTCATCTCGTGTAACTCAGCTCTGGCAGGTGAGAAAGGAATGAGTTCTGTTGCCATTCACTCTCACAAGATACTCGTGTGTTTACCCAGGTTATTTTACCACTTTGTCCAAAATACTAGCCCTTAGCAGAACTAACTGGAGTTTTGGCAGGGACTGTTGCATAAAGGTGACATCAGACAAAACCTGGGCAGATGGAAGAGATGCTTAAGGAAATTAGTAATATTTAAATGGGGATTGGAGATGGGAGTGAGCAATTTAGACTCATAAATCTGGAGGGATTATCAAGCTCCTAATGAACCCTCTGAGGTTTTGCAATCACTGCCTAATAGAAAAGATAAAATCACAGTGAACTGCTGTCAAGGGGAGCAACAAAAAGATGGCTTCAAATGAGGGGGAGAACCATCAGAAGGGGAATAGACAGTCTGTGTAGCACTGGAGCTGCTTGGAGATGTAAAAAAAAATATTTCAGGCAAAAAGAAAAAAAAAAAAAAAAAGAGGAGAAAATAGGATAAAATGCTGAATTAAACACCTGCCCTGCAGCAGTAGAGGGGAATTCTGTTTCTGTCTTTTAGCATTAATTTTATTTAATAAGCACATCCCAGCCGACAGCTCGCGGTGTCTCAGCTCTGCTCTCTGTGGAGCTTCAGATGGAGGGAAGTTGTTGTGGCTCCCACTGTGCTGGGGCACAGGGGAGAGATTTCGGGATGATGGCCCCTCTGCTCCAGCCTGATGGCTGCAGATAGTGGCAGCAATGCTCTCCCAGCCTTTTGGCAGGAGATGGCAGGAGCAAAGGGGGAGGGAGTCCTGGGCCCCCAACGCATTTCCATGGGAGCCGAGGCGAGCAGCCCGGTGGAAAAATATCCACGGGCTAATTTACTGCGTGCAAATTCATTATCAGGCTCCTTCAGCCAGCTCAGGGGACCCTTTCTGTCAGCAGCAGAAGCTCCACAAATTTTCCAGGAGTTGCTAATGATACTCAGGGAAGCAGAGCAGGTCTGGTGCATTTTGCTTCCCCACTTCCATCATCTGTACACGGGGTCCCTGTGGCAGCTGAGCCCCCTCCTGTCCTCCACCCCCTGGCAGAAAATATCCATCTGATCCAAGTGTTTTCTTGGTGTCTCCACAAAGTTAGGAACTCTCTTGCTCTGGGAATTGCCCTTTTGGGAGGAAATTTACTGAGGAGGTGCTGAGTTGGGCTCAGAACAACTCATTGTCCCTTCCCTGCTCCCTGGCAGGGCTCAGGTTGGCTGGATATCCACAGAGCTTATGGCCATGTAAGGGGGTAATGGTGTGCTTAATAATAATAATAATAATAATAATAATAATAATAATAATAATACCAGTGCCTAAATAGACCATTGCAAATGGCCTGCTGTGCACTGAAGAAAATGTTCCTTCCAGCACTGGAAATCCCTGAAATCAGCAGCACAGAGTAGGAGGGGTGTTTGATGCCTCCAAAATCCCATGCTACAATTAATTCTTTCAGCTTGTTAATTCTGTGCAGCTTGTTGGGTTTGTCTTTTTTTTTCTTTTTTTTTTTTCCCCCACTCTCTGTTTGCATTTATTTTTTTTTTAATAACATATGGACCTCAGGCTGGGTTTATATTTCAAAACATTTATCAAGGAGATTAGATGAAAATAATTGAAACAATTAAAATTATTACTGTAAGAAGGAAGGTATAGAGGAGTTTTATTAGTGCCTTAAGTCAGGCAGGCTATTCACTGGATGCAGTTTGTTCCCTGACAAGATGGTGTGCAGGTGCTGTTGCTGATAAAACAGCTGCTGTGTTCAATTCCCACAGACCAGATAAATCAGTTTGGGGTTTGGTTATTTTTTGTTCGTTTGTTTGTTTGTTTCCTGTTGTTTCTTCTTTGTTTAGTGATTTATAAAGAGGTCTTCATATAAGACGAGGGTTTCAAAGCTGAATTGTTGCTCTGGGTGCCTCGTTGGAGCTGGAGGGGAAAGGAATGTCCAAATGCCCCAGACAATGTCACACGTTTCAGTGGCAGTTTGTCATCACAGTGACATCCCTTGGAAGGAGGGGGTGATGCCAAGTAAAGCAGAGGGGGCACTGAACTACAGATCAGTGTGTGACCAGGGCTGTGGAGCTTAGGTTTTTTTAGTCCTGCTTTGTGAAACCACCTTTATTTTTTTTTTTTTTTTTTTTGTGAAATAACCTTTTTTTTGTGCATCTGGTTCTGCCCCAGGTCTGGGCACCCTCACTCTGCCTTGCCCAGGTGAGGAAGGCAGACTCCTCTTGTTGCTCTTTGACAAATCTTCCCTTGCAGCCCAGCCAGCCTTCCTGATCCCCAGCAGCTGATACAAACGATTCTGTAGAGCCCCTATCACGCCCTGGATTTATGAGCCATGTTTTCAGTGGCATGTGGTAGCAGGGCAAACAAATCAGGTTTTTTTGCAAGGCTGCCAGAGCAATTTCTCCTCACCCTGGTTTAGCATGAGGAGAGGAGCATTTAGACAAAGCAATAACTGCACCTCCCTGGGTTTCTCTGCCTGTGCTGCCTCACCTTGTCTGAGTCTTTTTGTGCTGTTCAGAGTCCACCCCCGTGCTTGATTTCCAGTTGTTCAGTAAATCATTCTCTCAGGTGCACCCCAGGCCCTCTGATGTGAGAGCAAAGCTCTCTCTTTCCCTCTGCCCTCATGCTGTCTTGTCTGCCTGTTTGTCTTTCAGGCTTCCTACCCCTCGTTTTCCAAGAGCTGTGTTGGTTTTTTTTCAGGTCCCAACATCAGCACTTGACCTCTTTTCCTCCCCGAGGCTTTGCTGCTCTCCAAACCTCGGGCTCCCTGCAGAGAAGTTGTAAGCAATTGCTTCCCACTAAGGATGTATTTTCCTAAAGTGCCCTCGTTTGAAGAACAGCCTCCAAAACTTAATAGCTCTCCTTGCATGAGGAGGTTAAAGACCCATCCTCACATGGCACACTGATGCTTTTGTGATGTGTCAACTTTGTAAGAGCAATCAAATTTTATATATATATATATATATATATGTATGGATAGTTCTCCTAAATTGTCCCTTAGCTCACAGTTTCCCTTTTACTACATAAATGGCCAAGTAACATTGCCTTGAGTAGATCTACCACATCCACTTACCTCCTCAAAAGGCCACAATCTGTTGCTGTGACGACTTTTTTTTTTTTTTTTTTTGCTTCCAGAGAAATTGATTTTTACATGGGGCCCATTATAAACTTATTGACTCTGTCAATAGTTTATAAATAAATTGAGCCTTTCAAGAAAGCCATAAAGCACTTAACATAATATTGTCCACTTGAGTAAATAAATAAATGTGTTCTTGGAGCTTTGGAATGATTAACAGACTTGGCAGCTCAGCTCTGAGGGCAGCAGGATCCAGAGAGGCAAAGGCAGGTGATTTTTGCACATCTAACAGAGGAGGTTTGGTGATGATGGGGGAGAATTTGGTCACTGGGACCATTGCAGGGTCAGTGTCCCAGCGGTAGTAAGGAGCTGGTTGTGATGGTCAGGTGGTGGTGCCTCTGCTATGGGGAAGGGTGGGAGGTACCAGTCCCCTTGGAAAGTATTTATTTGGTTTTTGTGTCTATTGTTTGTTTGCATGTTTATCTTCCTTTTCATACTCTTGCTGTTGTAAATCATCTCCAAGCAGTCTGGGATTTTAGGAGCATCAATTCCAACCATGAACCCGGCACGACCACCAAGTCCATCACTAAATCGTGTCCTCAGGTGCCACATCCACCTGTTTTTTTGAGCACAAATAGGACCAGGATGGCACCATCTGCTTCTTTTCTGGGCTAAGTGTACCAGTTCTGCCCCCCACGACCTGGGGAGAGACTCCCTGGAGTCTCTTTGCCCGAAGATCCTGAGCTGGGATGATTTATCTCCTCTGGTTAACCCCGAAATGGTGAATAGTGGTGCACATTGGCACCCAGTGATGTCAGCAGGGAAGCCACCAGAGCTGTGCTGACTTTGCACTGGCTGGAGGTTTGGCTCCTGCCAGGCAATCTCGGGATGGACACTGAAGTCTGTGCTGGGAGGGTGAGAGCTTTTCTAAGCACCAAATACTCCCGACAGGGAAGTTTTGCCAGAGTGAGGGTTTAATAGGGAAATGGAAGCCTTGGCCCAGTGTTCTCCTTCCCAGCCCACAAAGAAGGAACAGTACAGTGTGTCCTGGGCCCACAGCAAGGCTGTGCCTGGTGTAAATCAGCCTTTGGTGCTGTCAGAGGGGCCGGGTCCTTGGCCAGCACTGAGGGCAGTGCAGCTTGCTGAGTTTACAGCAGTGAATTTCCCCTGCTGAGCACTGGGCTATGACAGTGTCTGAGGGTGTTTTGGAGGCTGCTGATCAGCAGATCCAAAAATCCAATAGAGTCCTTGCAGTGATTAGGAGAGGAAGATAAACATGTGTGTGTGAGCAGGAGAGAGAGGAGGGAGGGAGACATCTCGTTAGCACAGGTTGAATTGAGCAAATCCTGTCCCTTCCAGGGGCTTGGGATGGGGTGAGGACAAGCAAGGTCTTGGTGATGAGAAGAGCCCCTGACAGGTTTCCATCCTGCAGGGAGTGATCACTGTCTCCCTCCTTCCAGGGTGAGCCGGGTTATTAAAAATGTGATAAGAATCGAGTCGGGGAGCGAGGCTGTGCTCACACAAATGGGATGCAGAGCAGTATCAGCAGCTCAATCAATACAGCTGGAAGGAGCTCAATAGCTGATGCAGGGAGTGCTGAATAGCAAACTGGGCACTGCGGGGGGAGCAATTAGAGGAGCCACTCGCTGGAGTGAGACAGCGGCGTGGCAGTGCAGGGGAGGCAGCTCCTCACTCTGAGACACATCTGCTTCCCAGGCAGGTGTGACACTGGTATTCCAGGCACAAGAATTCCCAGATATAGATGGGATAGATGGGAAACTTTGGTTTTAATTCTTTCCTATAGAAAACAGCATAATTATTTGAAGAAGTAACGTTTTTTTAAAAGAAAAAAAAAAACATCTTTAATGAAGAATTGTATTTCTGTATTTTTATCAGACCTCAGCTTAATGTCTGTGTTTCAAAACTCTTATGCCATCACCACCTTTATGTGCTAGTTAGGCCTTATCCTGCTATGACAGAGCAAATCCTTGTGAAAGGCCTTGTAAATCTGGTTTAACTCACAGCCAGCGACGACACCAAATCCAAGCTGATGGCTCTAAACCCGTGAACTGCTGAGCTTGGCCCTGTGGCTTTTATTAGCCATGTTCTCCCAGTGATCTGAGTGTTGGGGTCACTCCACACACAGGTTTTGTCTCCTGCTGTGAAGTGAGAGTGCAGGTCGAGTGCTTGCTGAAGCACGGGAGTGACTTCATCCTCTAATAACTCCTCCAGCATTTTCTCCCAGGGAAGCCCTTTGTATTCAATTAGCTAATGTGTGCCTAGCACTTGGAAAATATAGAGTGCCATAGAATTGCTAAGTGTTGTTATTTAACAGCACATATTTAGGTGGTTGCAGCCCTGTAGTAGTAGAAGTCAGAGCGTCTACGCTGTAATTGCCTGGTGCTGCTGCCGAATTTGCTGTGATTTGAGCAAAACCTGGGGATTTTTCCTCTGTAAAAGTTCATTAATTTTGGCTGCTGGCCCTCTGGGGCTATTTTTCCTGAGACCTCTTGAAGCAGAACGTTGACTTTTGGTGGGTGTTTTAAAAAAAAAAGAGTGAAAAGAGGGGGAAGAATTTGGGATTTGTGTCCCTGGAATTCAGCTTGGCATCACTTCTAGTGGTCTTCTCTGTGCTTCAGGCTGGACTGAGGTGGAGGGTGAAGTGTTGGTCAACTACTGCAATTGCTGCAGTGTAGGAGGAAGGAGGGCAAATAATTGGTAATGGAATAGAGATAATAAGGAAGATGCTATTTGCACCCACCTCTTTGATTCACATCCTCTCGTGCCCACCTGCCATTGCCTGAAAGCCTGTGGTTACCAAGCTGTATTTGCACAGGTGGAGGAGGCTTGGAGTCCCCTTTTAAACAGAATGTGGGTTATTTTCCTAATGGCTCCTTGCTCTGATTGCATTGGGAAGTTATCTTCTAGCCTGCAAAAGCACCAGTGTAGGAATTAGGTCCCTCAGCTCTGTCTAGCAGCTGAGGCAGGGTGGTAGCTTAGGCAAAAGTCAGTTTTACTCTGTCTCAGTGAGAAATCCTTGGATCTCCATCTGAAAATACCCCTGAGATCGGGGTTTTCCACCCTTGTCCTGCCCGTGTTTGCCTCCTGCCATGGGAAAGCAGCTGAGAGGTTGCAGGCCTTGAATGGCAAATGAGTTTGTGTTTGCAAAACGTGGGTTTGGAAATGTCAAGCGTGGTGAATGAGTGTGTAAAAAGGGAAAAAAAAAGAAAACAAAAACAAAAACCACCAAAAACCCAGACAGGGACAGAAGCTGAGCTGAGTATCTGGATGCTCTCACCCCTCTGCCCTCCTTGCAAAGCCTGACCTTACCAAATCTCTCTTATCCCACTGCAAATGAAGTGTGTCCCCCAAGGGTGGTTTATCTCCATCTCATTGCTTAGGCAGCTCACGGCTCATTTCCCCCTGACCTGGGTCTGCAGAGTGGTTTTGTGAATATCTGGTGGAAAAAACGTTTAAAGGCAAGAAAAAGATTGGAGCTGGAGCAGAGGGAAGGGGCAGGGAGCAGTGGAAGGCAAAGGGTTGAGTGCAGGCCATGCCATCCCCCTGCCTTACAGAGGTGCTGCTTTATGGACAGGACAGCCACAGGAGTGGGGTTTTCTGCAGCTGGAGGCTTGCCTGGAAAAAGATGGATGTGGGTGGGGGAGTGCTGGCTGTGGAAAAAGACCAAACCAGCCACTGCTAATGAGAGCTGGGAAAAGCTGCTGCTCACATTTGAACCGGAGCAAATTGGTGTCTCTAGGGGGGAGCGTGTCGGGGTCTGTCTGCGGTTGCTGTGCAGGCAGCGAGCCCTGGCAGCTACCTCCAGCCCCGGGGAACTTCCCCAAGGAAATGGGGCTGATGCAGGTGGAGATCCCTCCAAAAACTCTGCCAGGAGTGGCCACGGCACTGGGAGCAGTCAGAGCTGTGGGTTCAGCTGCGTGGCTGGAGCAAATCTCACCCCTGCCTCGGCTTCCCTGGGTGAAGTGAGACCAGAGGGGCTCATTCCCTCACCATTAGTTGCCAATTAAGGAGCAGAGCACAGCAAACCTGCAGCCTCAAAAGCTTAGGAATGTTTTCAGGGGAGAAGAGGCACAATGGATAAATGCAATGAGAGGATGCTGGGGTGGTCTGGCTTGAGAACGAAGCCTTGGACTGTGTGGCTGTTCTGGTGCAAAACATCCCATTTTCCTTCTGTGTGTACAGCCAAGCCAGGAGGGCAGTCAGGCAGCTGTTTGCCTCGTGCCCTGCACAATTTGCCTCCCAGCTCTGGCTGCAGGGAGAGATGGTATTTTTCCAGGGGGCTCAGCACATCTCCTGCTGCTCCGTTTGCATCCAGCATCTCCTCAGGCCCAGCTCCTCATTAGCCACCTGCCCTCGTTGCACAGGCTGACAGGATGCCGTGGGTAAATGGATAACCTGTCAGGGAGGCAGCAGGATAATATCATTCAAATGAATCAATAGTTCACAGGCAATTTCATGTTACCCAACGCTAATGTGGTCGTGTCCAAAACGCACTTAATCCTGTGTCTGATCACATCCCCGTGGGAGTTTGCCTGGGCTGGAATAGTCTTGTAAGTCCATGTTTTGGAGATTTACAGACACTGTTCCTGCGTGCCTGGGAACGCAGCAAAGATTAAAAAATGGCCTGGCTTGCTGAAAATCTCGTACTCCACAGAGCCCAGAGACGTCTGTGCTAGTGATGGAGGAGAATGGGCATCCAGCAGTTCCTGAAACTATTATTACTCCCACCTTCCTGCTCCATTTTAGCAATTAGCAAAAGAGAAATTAGTGAGGAAGGGGCCATTATTTCCTGCTAATAGGACAAGAAGGGTTGGACCCTTCTCCAGGAATCTGTCGTGTAACTGCTTCCACTGATGTGAGGAGCAAAGGAGGGCTTTCCCTTTTTTTCCTGTAATTTTTTATAATCTGCAGTCATTTTTAGGCATTTGACCACTCTGCTTTTTAGAATTGTGAGGGGACACTCCCAACTCCAAACCCCACAGTGGAAGCACCTTCCCACCCTCCCCAGGGCATCAGGGTGTCCCACGAGTGGCATCTCCTCCTGGTTCCTGGTGGCACTGCAAGATTGGGTTGTTAGGAATTAGGTAGGTCAGGGTTAGGTTCCTCCTCTCTCTCCTGTGGGAAGGAACTGGTTTAAATTTAGCAGTTTAAGCTCGGTGTCACCAAACTGGTCGTGGTGGTGGAGCGGCTTCACTCAGCAGATGATGTTTGTCACCCAGGCTGGGGTCCAGTTCAGAGGAAATTCAGAAGAATAAAGAAAGGAGGTTGGTTTCTCTCCAGATATGGGTCTCCACAAGTAGCCTTGGTAGCCTGGGGATCCCTCCTGCCCTGGGTTTGGATGGAGAACCATTGCTGGTGTCCTCCCACCGCCTGGGGCTCTCAGGCACAGCAGTGTTTTCAAAGTGACCACAGCAGGGATCTGTTTTTTTGGGAGTGCCTTGGAGAGAGAGAGAGAGAGAGCAGTGCTTGGGAAATATAAATCTCTGTGTGCTCTGGACCTCCCACAACAGAGCTGACCTTCTCTGGGCTGTTGGAGCAGGTTACTGGCTTCATCTGAAATACATCATCCACCTCCCTGCCTGGGCTGTGACCTCGGTGTCGCAGGGAACTCCTGCCAGGAGGGATGGTTTATAACTGCAGAAGGAACACCACGCTCAGGTGGGGTTGGCAGGAACCACAGCTCAGGAATGGAAGCTTTCCAGAACCCTTTCTGCAGGGTTTGGGGGTTTTTTTGGTGCCATTTGGCCAATATAACCGTGGACTTGGCTGACAAATCCTGTTTAGCACCTAGACCTTCCTCACCAACAAGTGGGTGGGTTTCATCCCCGATATGAGGTCTCATCACTCCACAGTCCCATCTTCCCTCCAAGGCTTGAGTGGTTTTGAAGCTCTCAGTGCCTGTTTTCTCCTCTAATCCCACCTTCTGCTTTGTGCTGCTTTAGGAGTTTTCCCTCCAGCGCCTGGACAGCCTGTTGGACGACAGAGTCAACATCCTGGGATTTTCCATTTTCAACCAGTCTCATGCCTTCTTCCAAGAGTTTGTCCAGAGCCTCAACCAGTCCTGGCAGGAGAACTGTGATCACGCTCCCTTCACTGGGCCAGCAGTAAGTAAAATTCCTTCCCATCACCCCCAGAGCCTCCCTGGGCTGGAAACAGTTATAAATCAACAGGAAAAACCTTGTGAGAGGAACTTCAGGATGGTCCTGAGCAGAGCCTGGCAATGCAGAGGTAGAAGCTCTGGTGTCAAAGGGCACATTTTTTAATTATTAAATTTAATAATATTGCTGCACCTTGGATTGGCTTTTGTGGGGAGAGGAATGGGAAGGATGAGCCAGACAGAGCATTTTAGCTAAGTAGGTAGGAGAGGAATTTGGGTATCAAGCTGTGATTTCCAGAGGAGAATTTGATTTGGTGAATACTAAAGTGATCATGAAAGTCAGAGGCTGCCCAAAGGGGCCTTGGGGTGCAGAGCTTTAGAGGGCTTCTCTGTGCTTGAGCTGGTGTAGAGCTCTAAATTCCAGCCTAATCTTAATTTGGACTGTGTTTGCTGTGAGTGCAGGGGATGATGCAGCTCTGATTCAGTGTTTCCCTTGTGAAATTTGTCCCTGTGTGTTTTACTTCCAGTAAAGAATGGCTCGTGGCAGAGGGACTGGGAATGCAGATGGCACAGAAAGGGCTGGGCTGAGGCAGATGCCAAAAGGCTGTGTTGTGTTCCACGCTCCAACATCTCCCTGATGAATGTGCAGATCAGGGCTGAAGTCTTCCCTAGGGATTCTCCCCAACTGGGAAGGTTTGCAGAGCAGATTTGCCACATCAGGGGTGCCATGCCTGGAGCTGGGGGAGGGGAGAGAAAGAAAATACCATCAGTGGAACCCTTTTGCTTGTTTTTTAATGAGCTCAGAGTCCCCTTGACGAGCTGAGGCAGCTCTCAAAACCTTATTGTCACCACAAAGTGATCCTTAACAGACAAAATAAGGAGTTTTCTGCCCTTATTATTTTTTTCTGCCCTGTTGGAGGTGCCTGGGACCATTCTGATCTCACTCCTCCCCGTTCCAGTCACTTACTACCTGCCTTGCTGAATCTCCATGGGATTGCTACCAGGAAACTTCCTATTTGGATGACAGTTCAGAGGCATTAAAAACAAATTTCCCTCTAACAGTACAAGCAGAAGTCAGTAGGAACAGGAGTGCAGCAGGTGTGATGGGAAATTAAAATTCTCATTGGAACCTCTCACCCTGTGCTGTCCTGAGCAACCAGCAAAATCTGCAGGTGGGAAGGATGCAGGATTATACCTGGAATTCTTCAAACTGCCGTGCCCCAGGTGATGGAAAAAGGGCTTTCCCCTGGGTGGGGAAGTTCCAGAGCAGAGCTGAAATACTCCCAGGCAGGGCATGTGTTTCCTTTCCCTTGTCTGTGAGGGAAATTCTGCCAGGCAGTGGCAGAAATCTGGCAGGTCTCATCTCCCAGGGAACATCCCTCTGTGCTAGAACTTCCCCTTGTAGTCCTGGGAAGGAGTTGTCTCATGGAATAGCTCGTCCTGAAGAGGGAGAAGGAAGCTCAACAGCTGGAAGTGACAGGAGGGAGGTTTCCTGCTTGCTGCAAAATCACAGGGCTTTCTTCTAGAGCTGAGGGAGCATCTGACAAAGGAGGAGGGAGCTGCCTGCTCTAATGCCATTCTCATTAATCACATTGCAAAGAAAAGGGAATCAGAGAAAAATCATTCAAATTACAGATGGCTAGATTTGGTAATTAGAATTTAGGCTAAAACAGATGTTTGTAATTAAGTGTTTATGTCATTGAATAAAATCCAGATTGTAAAGTCTGTTTCACAGGGTTTTTAACGGCTTTAATTCTCCGTGTTACGTTTTTTGGGGGGCAAAGATACAGATGCTGATGTTTGAGGAAGAAAAGGGGAAAAGAAAAAACCCACGTGGCACAACCCAAAGTAACCAAACCTGTGCAGTATTTCCCTGGAGGGCAGCTTGCCTTTAAACATGCCCTTTACATGGGAGATTAAAAAAAAAAAAAAGGGTTATTCTACTTGACTGCTGTTAAGTTTTTAGAAGGGGCAGGCCTGTGGTTGGGAGGAAGATGAGTGCTGCTGCACTCCCAGCACCCTGCAATTGGGGATGGATTTCCTCCACACAGCTGCATCCCAGATTTCCTTGCTGTGTTGAATGTGATCTGTTTTATCTGAGTGAAGAGTGGCAGAATGACTTCCTTCCTTCCCTACCACAAGGACTTGATCCTGTGTATCACCCTGCCCTCCCCAGTTCCCTAAATTCCTTGAAATTATAAGGGGGCTGCCAGAAATCCTGACAACTTTTTCAGAGCTAAGGAGTAAAAACATCCCAGCCAGTCGTGTCAAATGCTTCACTGAGATCTACAAGTCTCTTGCTCACCAGATAATAAGAGATCATTAACTGCTCAGGGAAAATGGAAATGGGAACCCAGCAGGAGACAGTTAAAAATGCTGGGCCAATATTCTGATTTGGTACGAAATGGTGAAGCTCTGGGGTCACAGGGGTTGTGTTTGGTCTCATTACAGTTCCATTTGTCCAACTGGTGGTGTTAATCTGGCTCCTGATTCAGGGAAGTAATTGCTGATTGTGGGTGACATCCTGTGACCTGAGAGGGATTAAGTTCCCAGTTAAAATTATGTGTGTGCTAAAGAGCTTCATGGAGCAGGGGCTGGGGACAGGACAGGCTGGAGAGGCCCTGTTAGGAAGAAATAAAGGCAGGGAGAAGGATATATCATCTCCTTTAAGGATCTCTGGAAAATGCTTCCCAGGAGGGGAATGTTTAGATCAAGCTTAGCAAAAACAAAACCTCCCAGCTCTGGAGCCAGGCAGGGCTCGTTGTTAGCAGAGATAACTCCACATGACCAAAGGTGCTGCCTGTTTCGTGGGAGGCAGGTGAGCTGCAAGACTGGCAGGTGCCAGTCAAGGTGCCCAGTGCTCCCTGGAGAAACCTGGATGGTGTTTGTGTAACACTGATTAAACTGGCAAGTGCAGGAGGAATGGGACAGAGCAAATGGGATCAGGGCTGGAGAAGAGAGAGGTCTCCAGAGCTGGTGGTTGGGGTTTTGCTGGCATTAGGCTGGAATCCTGCCTTTTAACTCGTGCTGGCTTGTAGGTTTTAAGGTTTTTGTGCTGCTTGTTAAGTGTCTAATCCCAGCCCGTCGTGGTCAATGAGGTCTTACCACCAATCTCAGGAAGTTCAAGCAGGGTTAACTCTGGCTTGCTCTGTTCCAATTAGTTAACACAGTGGAAGCCAAAGGTTTGCTGGGATGATTGAACTGGGAGAGATTGTCCCTGCAGGGCCACTGGCAGCACTGAACAAACCTAGCCAGGCTCTGGGAGGAGGAGAGGATGCAGATTCCACTGCAGTGCTGTTAAGTCACACCCAGGGCAAGGTGGGGAAAGCAGCCCCAGGCTGGAGACTGAGCCCGTTGCCAGGAGCTGGGATGGGAAGAGGATGCTCCTGGAAGTATCCATGAGGAAAATGTAGCCTTGGTAGTAATGAGGTGCAACGGCTTAATTCCAGCAGAGTCAGGAGGTGACAGTAATTAAAAGTGAAATCTCCGTCGCAAGAGTGAACACGAGAGGGAAAATGGATGATTATTAACGGGACCAAAGGCATGGAAACAGTTGTGCTCGGGCAAGAAAACACGGTCTGTGAGCCTTGATGGACAAAGAAACCTGATGAAAGGCAAACAAAGCCAGGAGGAGAAGGAGAGGGGATGAGCTGGGTGAGCCTGGACATCCCTTCAGCAGTGCCATTACAGCAGGAGACTGGGGGGGTGTAGCTCAGCACTGGATGGTTTCTGTGGGGTCTGAAAACCAGGATTTGGCTGCTTGAGAAGCAGGTCTAGCAAAACCTCCTCTCATGTGGATCTGCCTGACAGAGAAGGACACACACACTGGTGCCTAATAATGGCTGAAGAGGTGCAGTCATCTTCCCTTCTGCGTGCAGGCACAGGGTCTCTGTTCTGCCTAGCTGCCCATTTTAGGAACTCCACAAACCTGATGCTCTCAGGAGCGTTCCCCCTGGCCAGCAGATTGGTCAGAGTCACCAAAAAAAACATCCCTTGATTAGAAAAAGTTAGTTACTTTAGGAAACTGAGGTAGAAACGAATGGGAAGGGGCAGAAACAGAGAGAAAGATGACAGGAGTGGAAGAAATTCTGAAGAACAAGGAAGCAAAAAGGGGTTGTGAATAAGGCACTGCCCTGCTTGCTGCAGGGTCCTGTAGGAGCAGTGGGGGGGCTGGATTTTTGTCCTGCTGTCTGATTTTTACCCCCCTTCCCCCCCACAGCTCTCCTCTGCCCTGCTCTTCGACGCCGTGTACGCCGTGGTGACGGCCGTGCAGGAGCTCAACCGCAGCCAGGAGATCGGGGTGAAGCCCCTGTCCTGCGGCTCTGCCCAGATCTGGCAGCACGGCACCAGCCTCATGAACTACCTGAGAATGGTGAGAGGGGGCTGAAGGGTGCTGCTGTGAGCAGAGCTCGTGCTCCCCACTGCCAGCAGCAAGAGCTGTGCTGGTTGCTGGCGGGGTTTGTGCTGTTTGAAGGCAGCACTGGGAGTGAAAAGAGAGCAGATCTAAAGGCTGGTTTGTGCCCCGCCTTGGAACGACATGAAACTCCCTGTTTTTGCTGCAGAAAAAACTGAAATTCAGTGGATTTTTTAAATTATTTTTATTTTTTTTTGCTAAAGTGTGAATGTTTCTGAGTGGTTTGAGCCCTGTTTTGAGTGAACTTGAGTTGATGTAAGATCACGCAGTACAATTGCTTGGAGCTCAGTGGCAAGATGTGAGTTCCCCTGTGGAAGGGTTTGGGCTCCTTTGAACCAAAAGTGTGGTTGCTGGAAGCAAACAAGCCTAGTTCTGGCAGGAGGACACTCTGCAGCTTCATCCTGGGGTTGGTCAGTATGATTCCATGGCCATGCAGAAGGAGCAGGTTTCTGAGTCTGTTTAGGGGGCAACTGAGACAAGGAAACTTCGAGAAACCATTTTTCCCCCCAAGGGAAAGCTCAGCCAGACCTCAGCCTTGTACCACTTCTGCCCATGAGTGTTTTAAATCTCACCCTTAGCCATTGACAACAAAATCCTTCAGCTTCCCTTAGCTCTGCCCTTGTTGCTCAGCCTTGGGGTGGGGGGGAGGTGATGAGGGGCTGTGGGGGTGGTTAGTCCAAAGCAAGGAAATTTGGGGGAGCCCTGCCCTTCGTTCTCCTCCCCCTGTTCCCCTCCAGACCCTGCAAGCAGCCAGGGTGGAGACACAAGGATTTGCAGTGCTGGGAGGGTGGCTGGGGGGGGTGATCCACCTCGCTGGGCGCTGTAACTCAGTCTCTCTTGGACAGGTAGAATTGGAAGGTCTCACCGGCCACATCGAATTCAACAGCAAAGGCCAACGCTCCAACTACGCCCTGAAAATCCTGCAGCACACCCGTGGCGGGTTCCGGCAGGTAAGAGTGCCCAAGGGTGATCTCTGTGTCCCCTGGGAGGTTGTGGCCCCAGGCTGCTGCTGTGGGGACCCAAGGGGGTTTGCAGACACCCCCCTCCCGTGCAAGGAGAGGTGCTCAGCGCGGCGGCTCCGGCCGAGCCTGGGCTGCCGAACACGGCGGGTTTCGCTTCGTCAGGAGCACGTCTGGGATAGTTTGGATGTGTCTTCGTGCATCAGGCCCCTGAGGTGGTGGTGTCAGAGCCAATCTCCGTCCTGTCACAGCAACCTTCATGTGCAGGAGGTAATTCAGGGCGGGGAGTCTGTGCCGGGTACGAGCTCACGCTCATGACCCTTTTGTTCTTAAGCTTGTTGGATGAGTTTGCTCAAAATTGTTTGGAAAAACAGGAGAATTTCCCATGAAACGGGGAAAAAGAAAAAAAAAGGGTACTATGAACCTCTCCAGACAACCTCTGTGAGGGAAAGCAAAGGGGCCAACCCCATATCAGGAGCTCCCCACCATCTCTCCCCTACTTGGCACGTGGGGGGGAAGTTCCAGATCATTTACCCCTCGGTTTATGGTTCCCCTATGACAGGTTTGCTTAGCTCAGGCTCTCATTTGCTTTTTGTCTCGGTGCTCCTGGACTCCTCCCAGCGTGGATCCTTTCTCTCCTTGTCACCCTCTTTCTGTCCAAGGGATATTTTCTGCTTTGAGCCAAGGTTAAGGTGGGGCCACGAGTGTCAGACTGGTGAGGCTGCATGACACAAGCCCAAGGAATTAAGGTTTTAGTGGTAAATCCACACTTCATTCAGGGGAAAAAAAATTAAATAGAAGTCCCAGAAAAAGAGGTTTTATCTCATATCCCTGCTGACAACTCCACTGCTGCCCTTTTCTCAGAGACTGCCACTTCTCTTGGACTTTGGCAGAGAACAAAAGCTATTGTATCTTCCCCTCACCAACAGAGCTTTTTGGCATTAGGAAATCTCCCTGGTCTGGCAGCACTGAATTTCAGCCTTGGCAAGGATGTTACCTGCCAGTTCTTACCTGTCAAGTGACAGCCTGGCTTTGATGCTGCCTTTTGCCGAGTGAGAGGGAGATCAGGATGGCATTTTCCCCACAGTGAGATCTCTGATAGCATCAATGCCCTTTTAATCCTGTCCCAAGCCCATCATCCTCTGAACAAAAGTGACAGATCCAAGCCCATCTGCGTTAATAAGGACGTGCATTCAGCTGGATCCGGGAAGAAAACGCTGCGAACCTCCCTGTGACAGCTTTGGTTTTGATGTGTTTAAATGTGGCAGGGACTTCACAGTAAAGGCTCAGGTCCTCTTGGAGCAGAGCTTCTCCCAGAGCTCCACAGAGAGCTCTGAGTGCAGCCTGATCTGCCCTGAGAATGAAGACTCAGCTCTCCCCCACAAACCTGGTCTGGCAGGAGAAAACCTTTCCTGACCTCCGCAAACGAGGAGCTTCGTGTTTCAGAGATGCCCAAGGAAAGCTGTGCTGGGATTGACCTTCCCAAATTTCCCATCAGGGTGCAGTGGTGATGTATCACTTCCAGTCACAGTAAAAAAGGTGCTGTGGAAGGCCAGGGCAGTCCCTTGGTGGTAGTGGTGGCTGTGAACCCTCTCCTGTCACAAACCCACCAGCAAATTTGTGTAAAGCTGCTCTGAATGCCTGTGGCTTTGTAAAGAAAGCTTCCCTGCCTGCACAGGGAAGGCAAAGGCCACTCTGCTGGGCCACAGGTGGTTGTTTTCTCATTGCCAGCCTGGCTTCTGGTAATAAAAAGGACTAAATAAATCATTAGAAATAATGTAATTAAGGGAAAACGGGCTGAAGAACAGGCGTTCACATCCTGGAGACAATGTTGTTCCCAAGGGCTGCATTAACTGATTTGCTCAGGCTCTTGTTTGAAACACTTCTATTCCCTCCTTAGTTTTAATCAAGCTCATGCTCTCTGCCCATTCCTCTCTTCCTCTCCTTCCCTCTTTCTCCCTCCTCCTCTCTCTGCTTCCATCCAGTGAAGCCACAGGGACTTCCAGCTCACCAGCTTTGACAGAGAGTTCACCAAATTTTGAAGCTGATCCAGCCAGCAAACAAATTAGAGGCACTTAGGCTTTCCAGCTTGCTGTTGCTTTTGGGCAAGGGGAGGCAGGGCTTTTTGACATCCAATTTTTAATATATTTATGTAACGCACCAAACGTGTCTTTTCCTGATTTAGCTTAACTAGAGGGATTTATTTATTTTTTTTTTCCCCACAGCCATATGAGAGCTGCTCCCCCCGTTCACAGGATGCTCGATAAAGCACAGGCTCATTAATGTGCTGGTGATCTATAGATCTGACAAGGGCTGAGTTTGGAAATGTCAGCTTTTTTGGGTTTTTTTGCCTTTTTTTTTTTTTTTGCCTCTCCTTGCCCCTTTGAAAAACACTGCAGCACACCCCTGTGGGTTCAGAGGAGTGCTTGGCAGCTTAGCACGAGAGGGGGATGAGGAAGGGCTGTGTTTGAGGAAGGGAAAGGGGCAGGGGGAGCTGTGGTGGGGCTGGAGCTGCCTCAGGCACACTGACCCCAGCTCTGCCTGGTCCTAAGTGAGGCAGATTAGTCTCCATTTAACTAAAGGCTGTGCTGGTGTCCTGAGACAGAGCAGTGCAGTGATGGGGCTGTTTAATTGCTATGTTGATGAGATACAGATGAGTTCCCAGTGATAGCTCTGAGACCCTCAGCAATCCTCGCTGCATCAAACCTCTTTAACTTGGAAGAGGCTAATCAGCCTCGATGGGACTTGTTCCTCCTTAGCTGTTACCCCCAGCAAGGACCCAGGGACAGATCCTGCCAAGAGCTGAGTGTCTTTTGCCCCCAGGGCCTGACAAACTCGGACATGGCACTGTCAGACCCTGTCTGGGCTCTGCCAAGCGTCATTGATGTCCAGAGGGAACATCTGGGGAGGGTTGTGTGCATGTCTCATGGTTGTTCAGGTTTTAACAGCTGCTGCTTTCAGTGCCCTGTCCTAAATTCAGTGGAGGAGAGCTTTTTCCTGCTTGCTGTGCTGGCATCAGCCTTGCAGTGCTGTCCTTCAGGAGTGCCAACCCCATGGCAGACCTGTCCTCCCAGGGCTTTCCCTCATTTGTTTGTTTTATTCTCTGTTTTCCCCCCTACCCAGGCACTCCTAAATTCCCTCTCCTTGGGGCACCTTGATGAGGGATGATTGCACTCTGCACTCCTCCCTTTCCCTGGGGGCACTGGGAAGGGCAGGTGATGGATGCAAGCTGTAGGACAGCACTTGCTAATCAGAGCCCAGAAGGTGTCTGGGTTTATTGCCCTCCCCTGCCTGTTCCAAGATCTGCATTCAGGCCTGGCTTTACCTTAATTTTAAGCTGGGAATGGGGCTGGGAAGTACCTGTGGTGCCTCTGAGGATTATGGAGAGGTCTTGCTATGTCATCTCTCCCTGCCTAGAGGGCACTGAGCAGGTGACTATATTAAAATCATTAGTTGGAGTGGTGTTTCATCATCTCACACCATGAGGAGCCTCAAAGCCTCTGCATGGAGGGGCTGCAGGGTGGAAGGAGCAGCCAGGAATGCCCCACGTGCATCCTGTCAGCTGCTGGGGGTTTCTGGGGAGTATGAGAAATCTTGAGGTGCCACTGATCCAAAAAAACCACCTTTTGCAGATCAGCTGAATTGAGGGTAGGCATCAATTGAAGGTATCAAGCTCCAACTTGCACCCAGGTGACCGTGCTGCTCTTGCTGCTCTCCTAGGACAGGTGTGACACCACTTCAGCTCCTGTGATCATTAGGAACACTCCTCCAGTTTTCAGGCTGTTTATTTCTGGCTGGGTTGTGTCTGTTTATTTTTGTGCCAGTGCCATCATTTTAGCTTCGAAAGCTGTTCTACCTCTTTGCAGTGGACCTCCTCCACCTGGTGTATTTATACAGACCAATCACATCCACTGCTAAAAAATCCCGAGTCCTAAAAACTCTGAACCCCTTGTCCAGAGCCTTAACAACAGGATGGTCTCATCCAGGTCCACGAGGGGGATTTGATTGTTTTCCAGCACATTTTGCAGATGGATATGTTTTCTGTTTTTCAGAGGCTCTTTCTATGTAGATGGAGATGATTAAAATCACCTTGACATCCATCTTGCAGGAAAGGGAGAGGCGTGAGGATCCCAGACATCCTCTGGCAGGTTGCACTTCGGAAGCAGTGAGCAGTGTGGGGAGTCAATCAGTGGCTCTGTCAGCCTGTGAGGGGGACAGTGGTGAGCTGAATCCCCCCCAGGATTTGGGGGGAAGTACCCTGGCACGTGGGGGAGTGTGGCTGTGGTGCTGTGCGAAAAGCAAGGTCAAACCCACGGCACTGTCAGAGGAGGAGGCAGGCAATTAGTCTCAGCATGTGCCAGCAGGGGAGGGACAAATTGGAGAACAGCGAGGGCTGTTAAAATTAAAGTTAATCTGTCACTAATCTCTGGTTGGGAAATCCAGGAGGGGAAAAAAAATGAGGCAATGTTTATGAGTGATGACTCTCCCTGGGAGGAAATCGCTGCTGTTCAGCAATCCCAGCGGGAGGAGAGACCTCTGTGCAGGGTTGGGGTGGATTCATCCCAGCCCATCCGTGCAGACCCTGTGCAGGCCACTTAAAGGCTGTGCTTTAAGGACCCCCCTACCTGTGAAATACCTGGCAAATCCCCCAGTTTGAGGCTGCTGTTCCCCAGCACAGGTGGGTCCTGCACTGCAGTGTCACCCTGGTGCTGTAAGTCACAACAAGCCGTCGAGAGAACAGGGTGCCCAAAATCTGCACCCATCCTGCTCCAGCACACCATCCCTGTGCCTCCATCTCCTAGTTTGCCAGGTGGCACTGGTGACGTCACCAGTGCTCCTGCTGTTAGTGGGGAGCCTCCAAGAGTTAGTGCTTCCCACACATTTGCCTTCCCTGCATGCTCCTTCTCAGGGCAGTGGTCACAGCACCAAGCCTGACAGAGCTGAAGGACTGCTTGGACAGTGCTCTCAGGAGCATGAGGGGATTCTCGAGGGTGTCCTGTGCAGGGTGAGGAGCTGGATTTGATAATCTTGTCCCTTCAGACTCAGAGTATTCCGTGTGATTCTGTGACTGTGAGTGGAAGCTGTCCTGCTTGCACTTCCCACTGCTCTGGGTCGCTGCTCCGTGTCACCTCCCGCCCGCCTCCTTGGACGTAACAAGATTACTCTGTGACGGAACAGAAATCCATTTGTTCCTGCCACCCTGACAGCCGTGGCACAGCCAGGGGATAACCTGCCTCGTGGCAGCACGGGGGAGCTGGGAGTGGATTTGTTCTGGCTCTGGAAGAGCCGTCAAGGCTCCCCTGCGCGTTGGGGTCACCTCGCTGCCACTCAGGGCCACACCACCTCACTTCAGTGTTGTCAGAGGAACAACAGTCATCCAGAGGGCTTGGACTGATGGGGACAGAGAGGAAAAACAGGAGGGAGAAGTGGTCTCAGAGGGAGCTGGCCTCCCTCAGCCACCCCTCTATCCATGAGGAAAAGCAGAGGCTCCTTTAGCCAGAGTCTAATCTGCATGCTCTGAGCTGCTGGAGGTGCTGATCTCCCTGCCCAGAGCTCTGAGGGAGGGAGATTAGGCTCTTGAAGTTAAAATTAGGTTCTGTTGAATATTCCTCCCCCTGGCTGAAGGCAGCAGGATGGATATGTTGCGTCACAGCTGAATCACAGCGTCCTCCCAAGCGCTTGGGGGACTGGTCCCTGCCACCCGTGGTGGGAATTGGGTTCTGCTGCGGTGACACTGATGCTTGGATGGGTAAATTAGAGCTGTTGGGTGTGACGAGCCTGGATCAAAGCTTGGAGGTGCTTAATTGGAGTGGTTGGCATCCATAGAGGCAGCAAGAGGAGATGAGTCACGGAGCAGCACCACTGAGGACGTGGCTTGCTTTCACCACCTGCCCCCGAGGTGGAGGGCAGAGCTTGGAGGTTTGGCTGTGTGGGTAAGACTGACCCACCTTGGTGGCATTTTGGGGGCAGCACAGAGGGCTGTTTGACCACCTCAAAGCCCCAGGGAGCTGCTGCAGGGAGGACATGTGGGAAGGACAGGTTTTTGGCACTGCAGAGCAGGTGGGTGGGGGTGCACCAGAGGGTTAAATCTCTCTGCTGACCTGTTGTGGGGGGTGCCTTGTAAAGGTAATGGAGCATTCACAGACAGGCCAGCCCGATGGCTGTCACTCACCAGAGCCATATGGCGGGTTCTGTGCCGTAACTCGCCCTGTAAATTCCCTTATTGTGCTGTTTATCCCTCCAGATTGGCCACTGGCACGTGTCTGAAGGACTCAGCATGGACAACAGGATCTTCTCCTCCAACATATCAGACAGTCTGTTCAACACCACGCTCATTGTCACCACCATCCTGGTAAGTGAGGGGGTCACCTGCAGTTCCCACTAGCTCCCAGCTCACTGGGGTGTTGATCAGCTGGAATATCCCTCCCTCTCCCTACCCCCCTGGACCCCCAGCATGAGGCACTGCAGGCTGATTTCATCCAGAACAGGCCATCAAATCTCTAATTACAGCACTGAGGACAATTCATGACAGTGTAATTAAACTCAAGTTGATGTTTCATATGGAAATGATATTTGATGAGTTCAGAAGCAGCTGGGGAGAGGGCTGGGATGGGGATACGCTGCCATTTTACATTCATCTCTGAATGATGGTCTTGTTTTTTGCATACAGCTGGTAAGTTGGAAGGGACAATTGTCCCTTCAACCCATAAAATTAAAAAAATTGGCCAAGATGGGCACAATTTTTATGAAGACATCACATTTACAAGCACCACCTTATTCAACAGGTTTCCCTTTCCAGGTACTGCCTGTCCAGTGATTTTTTTTCAATGCCTCTGGCCCTTCCTTAAAGACACCCAAAATCCTATTTCCTTGTGTCCCACAAAGTTTGTTGAGAGGGGGGGACAGGCTGGAGAGGTGGCCTTGTGCCAAGAGAAGCTGGGTGTGCACGTCCTGCTGTGGCTCAGAGCAGTCACTGGGCTGCTCTGGGCACGTCCCAGTCGGAAACAGCCCCCAGAACATGATCCCTTTTCCTGAACTGGGATAAATCTGCCGCCCAGAGAGTCCCAGTGTGGAAATTACACCCCCAGCACCAAGCTCTCCATATCAATTCTATCCATACTGGGATGGTGTGCCACTTATAATCGGGGTTGGATCTTTGAGGCCCCCTCCAACCCAGACCACCCCGTGACTCCCTGAGCTCCTGCCACCCTGGCAGTGCCCTCCCTGCTCCGTGCTGGCTAAGATGGGAATGACAGCTGCCCAGTTTCACTGCAGGAAAACCCTTACTTAATGCTGAAGTGGAACCACCAGGAGCTGGAGGGCAACGACCGCTACGAGGGCTTCTGCGTGGACATGCTGAAGGAGCTGGCAGAGATCCTGCGCTTCAACTACAAGATCCACCTCGTGGGGGACGGCGTTTACGGGGTCCCCGAGGCCAACGGCACGTGGACAGGGATGGTTGGAGAGCTCATTGCCCGGGTAAGTGGATTAACTCTGCTCTTTTTAACTCTGCCCCCTCGGGCGGGACTTGGCGAACCCTGATGATGGGTTTTTTTTAAGTGCTCCGGGAGGAGAAGGATTGAGGTGTGTGTTTGTGGAGGGGTGGTTTAGTCCATTTATGAGGCTCTGGCCATGTGTTCTCCCAGTGGCAGATGTGTTTGTTGTGGTGGTGTGACAGCAGGAGCAGGAACAGGGCCCCGAGGTGCTCTCAGTGGGTGCTCACTCTGCTGGAAAAGACACCTGAACTCTGGGATCCTGCATAAGAGCTCCTTGCAGAGTGGATGATTGTTTTCTCAGTGGAAAGATGAATGAAAGCTTGCAACAGGAAAATACACAGGGCTTGGTAGAAACTGTAAAAAAAAACCACCTCACAAAACCACACTGTTTGGGAGGGAAGCAGGTAAGGTTTACATTTCCACCCAGAAAAGTTTTGGATGATGCAATTCAGCTCCTTAACTCTGAGTTGTGTTTTTTGTTGTTGTTTTGTTGTTTGGGGTTTTTTGTTTGTTTGTTTTGTTTTGTGTTTTGTTTTTTTGTGTTGGTTTTTTTTTTTTTTTGAGAAGAAACATTTTGGGTTTGACCATAATTCTGTGTACACCTGTGCCCAGCCAGCCTGTACCCCCCTCCCTGCTCTTTGTTTTCCTCAGCAGCTAAAGGCAGCCCATCCCCAGGGTTCCTGGAGCTTAAATACAGCTCACAAAATGCTCTGAGATCCTTAGTAAAATAGGCTTAGCCAAAGCTAACAGTAAGATTGATGCTATTTAAGGCAGCTCTTCCTTACTCACTTATTTCTACCCTGTCTCATCATTACCAAAGCTGTGAGAACCCAGGGACATTTTCTCAGCTGGTGGCAAATCCTCAGTGAGGTGTATTTGTGATAATTCCACCACTGTGGAAGAGGAGATCCCGAGTCCCTCCATCATTTACGTCCTGCAGAGCAGAGGAACAAGGGCCCAAATCCATCCCCTGGGGCTCCTGCCACAGCTTTCCTCCCAGCTGTGGGAGATGAGCGGACATCAGTTCACTCTGTGATTTATTGGGTGGTATTTGGTTGAAGGTTGCGTTTTTGAGGATCTTGGAGGTCTTCTCCAACCCTGGATGATCATGGAATCATCAGCTGGAAGATGCCCACTGGCATCTCTCTGCTTCTTCCCCACCTGGCTGATGCTCGTCCCACCTTAGGAGTGTCAGCTGAGTGCCTAAGGTCAGGTGGGGCAACTCTAAGTCTAAAGGAGGGATTTTGGGATTTGCTGAGGGTCAGAGACAGGGCATGGAACAGCCTGCAGATTCTCCTGAGCTGGCTCCTGCCTCCTGGGTCACCCTTTCCCAGCGGAGCGATAATTCCCGGTGCCAGCTGAGATCCCACCTCCATCTGCTCTTTTAACAGAGCCTTCTGCACGGCTGTTTGCAGATGCCCCAGGCTATTGGCATAGTTTTCTATCCATCTTTCTCTGCCTGTGTACCTACAGGCACACACAATTACACTTGTGCATCATTCCTTTCAGGAGGGGTGAGAAGGAAGGCGCCGAGAGCAGCGTGTGATCTGTGCAGACAAAGGAAGGGAGCAGCCACCAGACTTTCAGCCTGCTAACCTTGGCAGTGCCTCTCCATTAAATGAGAGCTTCTGGAGGCTTGTTTTTTCTTTGGTGGTAGATGTTTCAACTTCATCTTCACATGGAAACCGTTTTGTTTCTTCTGCAGCTCGAGCCTTATTTAGGAGGATTTTTACTTCTGCTCCAGCAGGGCAGAGCTGGCAAAGCCTGTGAGGCTGCAGCACAAATTGGAGAAGAGAAGCAGCTTTCTCTTGCAGCTTTGTTCTTGCTGTGTCCCTTAGGGTCTTTATAGTGGTTTCAGCAAGTTTTTGATCAATCCCAGGGACTGGCACTTTGGGTCAGGTCAGCCAGGGCAGGGCTGGCTGTGTGCTTGGTGTTGTGTTCATTCAGGGCTGCTTGGGACGTGGCTTTCTGAGGGCATTGCAGTGTCCAAGGGGTTCCTCTCTGTCCTTGGCATCCCCCAGGGGAGTTTTTCCTTGCTTGCAGCCCCTTTTTCATCCCCTATCCCATGGGATCCAGCAGATCCTGTGTTAGGGGTGGATTTAACCCTTGGACACTCCTCTCCATCCAGCCTTTGGCACACAGAAGGCATCAGATTCCTCCTTCACCCAGATCAGCTGTCAGAAAAGAAGCTTTGACTCACACACACTTAATGTGCAGGCCCAAAAGGTCAGAGAATTATCCAGCTCCATGCAGTGCCTTTCCTGTAATCCCCCCGTGGCACTGAATCTCCTCAGAGCAACTCCAGGCTATATATGGGAAAAGTGTTTCATTTTATTGCTTCTAAATTAACCAGCTATTGATTTATTCTTAAGAGCTGAAAATTCCATTACAGCTAATTGTGCACCATGATATGATTGAGCAGGATGCTACATAAACATAAATTTGTGCTTGACCCAAATTTTCCAGTACATATCCTATCGACCTGCTCACAAAACAAATTGAGAGGTAAGGAAAAGGGGGACTGGGGTGGCTTGGGAGGAGCTGTAGAGACACCTCTGGCTGTGTCAGCAGGGCAGGAATCCTGCACTCTTTGGGATCAGCTGCTGGAGGTTTGGCTTGGGAGAAATCACTTGGAAGGACTCATAGAATCACAGAGTGGTCTGGGTTAGAAGGAACCTTAAATATCATTCCATTCCACCCCCTGCCATGGGCAGGGACACCTTCCACTGTCCCAGATTGCTCCAAGCCCTGGCCTTGGACACTGCCAGGGATGGGGCAGCCACAGCTTCTCTGGGAAACCTGTGCCACCCTCACAGGGAGGAATTTCTTCCCAATATCCCATCTAACCCTACTCTTTGTGAGTGTGAAGCTGTTCCCCCTTGTCCTCTCACTACAGTTCCTCCTGAAAAGCCCCTTGAGCCCATTATCTTGTGAAAGATGTCACCAACTCGGAAGGCACTGGGCTAATTTGTCCCTCTGAGCATGCAGGGCAGGCAGATTGGCTCCTCCCTGGAGGAGCAGGGCAGTAAAGCTGCTCTCCCCCATCAGCATTCCCGGCTCTGGCACAGCCTGTGGTCTCCAGCAGTTCAGCTGACACTGCACACGTGTGCTACCCACAACAAACAAACAAGGGGCAGCAGCAAATCTTCCCATCTCCTGGGTTTTTTTGGCATTAGAGCCTTGGGGGACAATTGGGCTGGAAGAATTACGTCTGGCTCCTTCCCACTGCAGTGCAGCCTCTGGCTCGCAGTCCCTGCTGCTCTTCCCTTTCTCTCCCCCTCTCCCCAGCTCATCCTCGAGCTGAAATGAATTCCCTGGCATGATACACACCAAGGAATGTATTTTCACAGCCTTCTCCTTGTCCCACCCAGCCTGCAGCTGCTGTCCTGGTAGCTCAGGGCCTCCCAGCAAGCCCTTGGTGCTCAGCTCCCTTCGTCCTCCACATGGAATTGTGTCTGTCTGGGGGATCCCTCAGCAGCACTTCCCGAATTTACCCATTGCAGGAATGCCCTGGGGCGTAGAGGGGAGGTAATGGGAGATGGTATGGTTTAGTTTGATTTGTTGGCAGGATTTGATGCTGCAGTTTTGATAAAAGACGTCCCCAAAAACCTCCCTCTGATGCAGCCTGGGTACCTCTGGCTGGCTGGGTTTTTTTTTCCAGGAGGTGACAGTCCCCTGTCCTGCTCACCTGTGGCAGGATGGATGGGGTGGAAAGGACTGGTTTGTGCTTTGTGCAGCCTCTACCAGCTGTCCAGGCTTCCTTCAGCATTGTTTAGTGTGATCTGTTGATCACCTTTGGTGATGCCAACACAGCAGATTTGTGAGTGTTTCCAGGGCAAGTGTATTTGGGTGAGGCTGGTGCTGGTGGAAAAGCACTTAAAGGAGCTTGTAATGATGAGTGAGTGACTGTGCAGAGTCATTTGGGAAGTGAGATGATGTGGAATAACGCTGGACCTTTGTTGTGTGTGTCAGTGGTTTGAGTCTGTCCCGGGTCAGTGATGATCAGAGCTCTTTTCAAAGTGAAGGAGATGAAGTTGTCCATCTCCTGGACGGGTCTGGCCTCTGGACCAGCAAACACCCAGACCTTAAAGGACTTTAAAGCTTTGGGGTGGTGGTTTCCCACCTTCCTTGCCAGTGGCCAGGTGGTGCTTTCCCTTCAGCTGCTCCAAAGACAGGGCAGGAAGGGGAAAGGAGGGAGAAGATGCTTGTAAACTGTCAGAGTCCTGCTCTCCACTCGCAGTGGGTGTGGGTGCTCGGTGAGAAGAGCTGTGTGTGGGTGGAGGGAGGGAGGGGGAGTCTGTTTGCACGCTGTCTGTGCTGGCAAGTGTGCCATGGGAGGTGGAGGAGCAAGGAGGGGTGTGGGAGTTGTTGTGCAGACACAGCCAGGGACAGGCAGAGGGGTTTGTGCAGATCTGAGGCTGACATCTGCTCTGGTTCCTGGTCATCCCACCCTGGCTTCAAGGGAGGACTGCAGCCTCTAGGGTTTCCAGGCTGTCACTTTTCACAGGGCAGAATTCCTGCATGTCCTTTTAAAACCCCCAAATCGGTGTTTGGGGGTTTTAAAAGGACATTTAAAGGCTCTACCTTTAAATGCAAGAATGTGCATCTGGGCAGACAGCCTGGGTGCTGCTCAACCTGAGATTGCTGCTGTCAGATCAGGTGGGCAGCTGGAACAGGAGCAATCAGCACACTGATCCCCTGCTAGAGCTGGACCTGTCGTGCCATGGGGGCAGATCTGCAGATGCAGAGATGCAGGTGAGCAGGATGTATCCAAACCTCCCTGCAGTGGCTGCTGCTGATGTCAGCAGGGAACCTCTGGAGATCACACTGCATCCCAACAGGTTTGCAGTGGGACAGGCACCTGGTGGCCAGGTGGGTCTGAAGGTTGAGCAGCTATTTCACCTTTCCAGGAGGCTCTTTAGGCACACAGAGAGCTTTCTGTGCTCTTGGTCCTGCTGTCAGTGCTCTGGGGGCAGCGCTGGTGGGAATGATGCTGCCACCAGCACCCAGGGGATGGAGCTCCCAAGGTGCTGTTCCAAGGGGCTCCTCCTCCTGGAGGAGATCCCAGCCCTGTCCTCCCCCTGGCTTGTTTCCCGTGAGTTTGACACAGGCACAGCCCAAAGCCTTGCACCGCTCAGGCTTCCTCGCCGTGTTTTGTCTCCGCAGCCTGACAGGGGGTGGTGAATCGCTGCGGGGCCGGAGCGGGGCTCTTCTCCCGGCTGCTATCCCATGCCGTGGGAGGCTCCGGAGGGATCCTCTCCTCCCGGGCTGACGTCAAGCCCCATTCATCACCATCAGCGCCGGGCTGAGCCCTGTCAGCGCCCGCGGAGAGGGGGCGGATGCCGCCCCTGGACTGGCAGTCCCTGCAATTTGCTCCTTAAGGCTCTTTAATTGTTGTTCCTCCGCAGGAGCCGGCTCAGCCCCCCGTGTTTAACCGGTGGCAGCCAGAGCCCGTGTGCTGATGGCGGGCAGAGCCCACGGGAACGCCAGGTTTGGTGCTGGTGTGGCAGCTTTCATCTCACACGCCCGCCCGCCCCAGCTTGGGCTGCCTCTCGCCGTGTTTAAGCGGTGCTTTGTTAAAAGAAGTGGCTGTCTCCGCTCCCAAAATGCTCTGGGTCCCTCTCTAAGCCTGTTTCATGCTGACATTTATAGCTGCCACTGTGCTGGGAGGATGAAAACCAACAAGCAGTGCTTGCCCCCTTCTTCCCCCTCTGTGCTTTTCCTCCCCTTCTCCCTTTCCCCAGAGCCCCAACGTGGACAGGGGGCAAGAAGCACAAGGCAAAAATCCATTTCTTTGCTTAGCCCATAAAATTCCCACTCCTGCCTGTGCTCAGAAGGGGGAGGTTGGCGAGTGCTGAGGTTTGCAGAGCTCCCCTGTAGCTCAGTGAATCACAAGAAGTTTTGTGAACACGGGGAAGCGAAGTTGAAAGCATGAAATGGGTGATGCTCAGGCAGAGAATTCTTTGCGTGCCATCCCCACATCAAAGTTTCTCTCTGTCAGGAATCAGCTCTTAACTTGCATGACTCTGAGCCTGCAGAGAGAGATTGAGCCTGCAGAGAGAGAAAGAGAGAGAGAGTGAAAGATAAAGCCACCAGGAGCTGGGGCTCTGCTGCACAGAAAGTTCTGGCATGGGAGAAGGAAGGTGGATCTGGGCACAGGTTGGAGCAGGTGCTGCACCTCTGATGTGGCAAAAGTACCTGAAATGACAAAGGTCCCTTCAAACTCGGGGTATTCTGTGATTCTGCGTGTTCTGGAAGGGTCTCAAAGGGTGGCAGTTGGGAGAATAATCAGAGTTTTTTATAATTACCGAGGTCACTGATGCTCCCCTGAGAAGGTGGTTGGCTGAGCTGGGTAAATCTGGGGACAGATGAGAGCTCCTCTCATCAGCACCCTTGTGTTGGCCCTTGGATGGGAGTGGAAATGTTCTCAGAGCTCTGGCATGAAATACCTTTGACAGTGGCTTATTCACCATCCCTTTAGTGTGGGGCTTTGCTGCTGGAACTGTGTTTACTTTGGAGAACTGGCAGAAGAAATCCATTGTCAGACTAAGCTGTATCTTCAGCAGGGGCTTTGCTGGGAGAGCTCTCCCCGGGACAATAGTACCTGCAAACCCTTTTAAGCAGAGACAAGAGAGGTTTAGGAAGCTTTAGGCTTTCCTTGTAGATAAAATTCTTCACATGCCACGTTGCACAGATGAACTGATCCCATTTTAGTAATCTGCTGGTGTTTACACAGGGCTCAACTGCTCACACACCACATTGTGATTATTGGTGTCTTTTAAAAAGCCTGTGGGTAAATGTCTGGCTAGGCAGAAATTCTCCTTAGCTCATAATTCATCCCAGCCTGAACCTCTTGAGAATCTGTAATAGCTGCTTGGAAACAAGTGCAAAAATCTGGCACTGAGCGTGTCCAATAAAACATTCCTGCATGGACTGTCACCTTCTCCACGACCCCCTTCACTGGGATTGAGGATCACCTTGGCTTTCTTTTCCTTCTCCTTCCTCCTGCTGCCTCCAGCACTGCTGCTCTTCCTTCTTGCAACTCCAGCCTCTCCCATCAGGACCATCATCAGGCCTGAGGGTACCTTGGCTTTTTGACCTTGTCAAATTTAGGGACAACAGGTGCAAACAGCTTTTCTTTTTCCCCCCCTTCTCTTCTTCCCCATGCATAATCACCTTCCTGCAAAGCAGTCAAACAAATGGATAAAGGAGTGGAGGTTTCATTTTTACAGAAAGCAATTACAGACCTTAAAAGAGCGAAAGTAATAAAAATAATATTTAAAATTCAAATCCCTTATCAGTATTACAAGGGTATTAACACGGGAAGGAATTATTTTTGTTTTTTTTCTCTTCCCCCTAATCTCGTCTGCTTTGCAAGTCAATCTGCAAGTTTTAATGCCAGTCCTCTGAATTTTTGGGGAAGTCTGGGGTTGGCAGGTTTGTGAACTTCATGACTCAAAGGATGTAGGTAATGATGCTGCTTTTCTTTCCTACCTGTGGCACTTGCAAGGGGCAAGGAAGGGATAGCTGTGCTCAACAGGGGCTCAGGAAGGGGGAGGTTGTATCTTCTGTAGATAAACACGATATTTATTGTTTTGATGGCTCCTGTTGTGCCAGGTTTTAAAGCCTTAGATGAATAGAAATGGCAGTCAGGCTGAGAGCAGGGGCTGCTGGTGTGTTTGCTGTTAGCACAGCGGGGTCCCCACTGTGAGTTCGGAGAGAAAAACATCCAGGTGAGGAAAGGAAAAAGGGGGAGAATGGTCTGTGGCATCTGTGAAACTCTGGAGTGTGTTTGAGCAGGGCTTGTGTGAAATCCTCCCAGGCAGAGGGACGTGCGAGCCCAGCCTGAACCATCCCAGCAAAACTCCCACGGCTTCCACAGAGGGTTTGGGATGGCCCAGAGAGGTGGGACATCCACCCTCCAGGGGCAGGTGTCCTGTGTGTGGCCCCAGGTGTGGCTCAGCTGCTTCCCCAGGCTCAGAGCTCTGACCTTCTCTGTGTATCCTCTCTCTCCAGAAAGCTGACTTGGCCGTGGCGGGGCTGACGATCACGGCGGAGCGGGAGAAGGTGATTGATTTCTCTAAGCCCTTCATGACTCTGGGAATTAGCATTCTCTACAGAGTTCATATGGTAAGAGACTTACTTTATAACCATTTATGTCCCTCCATTATTTGCATGCAAACGTGCCTGGTTGTAGAAGAAAAAATGAACGACCCATAAAAATATTTGGGTTTCTTATTTAAACGCAAATGTGCTCGACCTTTATTTCCTTCTTTTCTCTGTGTGTCAGCTTGGTGGATTCAATTCCTGCTCAAACCCCCCTACCCCTTGGCTCCTCTTCCCCATCCTCCCTGGGCACAGGATGATTTTTTGGGGGTCACAGGGTGGCTTTATTTTGGCTTTGAGCCTGCTGTGTGAGGTGTGCTCAGTGCCTTTAGCCCTGCACTGTTATAAAATCATGGAATCACAAACTGATTTGGGTTGGAAGGACCTTAAAAACCATCCAGTTCCACACCCTGCCATAGGCAGGGACACCTTCCACTAGCCCAGGTTGCTCCAAGCCCTGTCCAGCCTGGCCCAGGGGATTTATGTGTGCAAGCATGTTGTGTCCTGCCTTTGCTCAGACAGCACTTGTTGTCTTAAATTCCCATAGATTCCCTTTTATTTGCACCCCCCACTGCTTTATCTTCTGCCTGAACGTCAGGAGAGGACAGATTTTCCCCTGCTACTCCCATATGGGAGCCCCCAGTTTCCCCAGTGTCACAAGCTCTGGCAGCCAGGCCTTGTGCAACAGCATGTCCTGTTATTCCCAATCTGCACTTTGGAAATGTTTGGGCTTTGCACAGTGTGGAGTGTGATGCAAATGACAGTGGCTTGGTCTCTGTCAGCTCAACAATAGCAGCCAAAAGGATAAAACCACTCAAGCTGCCTCTCCCAGCCCCCTCTCCACCCGGGAGGCTGCTCAGGATGTAGCGTTGGGGACGAACAGAAGCAAATTCATGCATCCATCTCTCGTGCTGAGTGGCTCCTGCCAAAAGCAAACAAGTAATTAAAATCTAGTTAAAATTCTGTTTCCTCTGGTACGTGCAGAATTTAGGATTGATGACTGAACTGATCAAAAAAAAAAAAAAGTAAATAAAAAGGGTCTGACTCTTCAAGCTCTTGGAAAGCAAATGTCATTGTCCCTTCCTCACTACAGCTGGTTTGTCACACCCCCAGCTTCCCTGTGGGTCTGGGAGGTGTTTCTGCCAGTGCTTCTTGACTGGGATTGTTATCAAGTTGGGGGATTGAGCACTGTGCTATTTTAGGAAGGAAATCCTTCCCTGTGAGGCTGGGGAGGCCCTGGCACAGGTTGCCCAGGGAAGCTGTGGCTGTCCCAGCCCTGGAAGTGTCCAAGGCCAGGTTGGAACAACCTGGGACAGTGGAAGGTGTCCCTGCCCATGGCAGGGAGTGGGACTGGATGAGCTTTAAGGTCCTTCCAACCCAAACCATTGTGAGATAATGTGATTCTGTGCATGTCCTGCCTTGGATTTGCACCGTAATCTTCAGCAAGTGTGATAAAGCATCATTCCCTGACCAGCTTTCCTCCCTCCAGAGGAAACACAGGAATATTGGTGCAGGGTTTGCACAGGCTCTGCTCTAGATGTGCAAGGCATTTGCTGCTGCCTCAGGGAGCTCTACAGGAACGTGTCTGACACATCTCTTTAGGGTGGAAGTTCCTCAGGGCAGGGAGCATCTGCTGCTTGTGCTGGTACCAAGTAACACAGCACAGCCCCGCTCCAGCCTGCAGGGCTTCACCAAACTGAGCAGGATTAGTAATTACAGACTTCAGAACCGTTTGGAAAATAATACCCTGCCTTGGTCAGGTGCCTGATAAAGGGCCCCAGTTAGGATTTGAGAAAGGGAACTGCCCAGTGACCCAGGCAGCTCTTTGTCCAGCCCTTCCCTGCTCAGCTCCAGGAGAGTGTCTGAGAGCTGCGTGGCAATTAACTCATCAAACCGGTAAATATTTGTCTAACAAGATAGTTAATTGCTCTGGTTTTCCTTTAAGGATGTGGTTTGCAGAGCAGCCCCATCTGCTTCCATCCCCCCCCCCTTCCCCATCCCAAAAACCACCTCTGCAGTGTCAAAAACTGCAGCTGATGTATGTTAATCACGGCTCAGATCAGATGTAGCCTAATAAATAACCACAAATGAGTTTCTCTCTTGCTGAGGAGTTGTCTCCACGCCCTGGTCTCCTCCCAATGTGCTGACATTTTATTTTAATTCCCATCCAACTCCAGTGGCAAGTTGATTTCTCGCCCCTTTCTCCTCCCCACGCCGCCAACCCAACCACCACAGTGCCTGTGCCTCTCATCACACATAACCAAATATGGCAGCTTTAAACAGGGCTGTCATTTTTCTCAATTTCACTTGTTGTGATATAATCAAGTATGGATTTCTGACACAGGAACTCTTTTTAACAGGCTTTCTGACTTGCAGGCTGCTCGGAGAAAAGGCTTGTTTGGTTTCATTAGGTTCCCACTCTCAGCCAGTGGGACGTGTGGGTGGCAGGAGGGGCCCTGAGCAGTCACTGGGCTTGGCAGAGGGCTGAAATCAGGTGGCCAGGGCCATTTCTGCACAGAGGGATAAGTCAGGTCTGTTTGTAGCATGTGTTGCTCACATACCTGCCTCTGTAGCAGGGAAGGAGGGATTAGACACAATTCTGGCTCATCAGCCTTGAAAGTCCTCACTGAGCACCCCCCTCAAGATGAGGAAATGTAGATTTGGGGAGTACACTGGAATAGCTGGACTGAGCACAAATCAGCCTTTCTGCCTTTCCAGGCTGAGTGTTCTTGCTTTCCTTCTGACTTCCAGAGGCAGCAGAGAGTCCTCTTGCCTGCCTTTTTTAGGGATAAACATCGATGAGAAATGACGTGGGTAGGACTGACTGTTTCTGCAAGAGGAAATGGGGCACTTGGGTCCCTTCAGACACTGCTTGCAGGGCAGGGAGTCATTAGATCTCTTAGAGACTTGACCACAGACAAATCCAAGCTCTTCCCAAATGTCCTGCTCATCCAGGCTCTTTGGTCACCAGTATGTTCCCAGAAAACTGCTTCTCTACAGGCTGAAAGCAAAGCCTTCCAATAACGACCCAGGAGGGTAAATGAACCTCTCCTGCTTCCATCTGAGGGTTTGGAGGAGGCCTTCATCAATTATTGGGCATTTTGAACATGTCTATTCCAGGAAAAATAGCTCTTCCAATTAACTGAGCTGTATTGGGACCGGCTAAAAATATCTGACAGGCTCCAGATATTGTCATTCCCATCTTCAAAACAGACAGATAAGAAGAAGAGAGAGTTTGTGCCCTCCGTGGGAACAGAATATCTTTATTCTTATCCACAACTGTGAATGAAAGGAATATGTAGCAGCAGCCTGAAAATGACTGTAGCTGAAAAGAACCAGAAGTACTACTACTGTAAAGTCACAGGAGAGATTCACTGCCAAGCTGGAGACTTAAAGCTTCCAACGCAATTTCCTTAATGAGAGTAATTTATTGACAAACTGCCCCAGAAATATAAAGAAGACATCAAGGCCTTAATTGCAGGAAAGGAACTTTGTTACAGGAGCATCTCACGAGGGAGCCTCAGCCAAGGCAATGCCAGTGCCTGCGAGTTTCCTGCCAGTTCTGGGATGCCAGGGAGGATTAAGCTGCCTGGAATGATATTCTGCAGCTTGCTCAGCGAGGGCAGCTGGTGCCCTTCACAGCTAGAGGCTCCTATTGCCTCGTCTCATTCCTGAATGTGTAAAAACCTGTGGAAAAAAAGAGTTACCTGAGCCAGTTTAGCTCTAGGTGAAGAAGGGAACCAGGGACGTCCAGGAGAGCAGTGAAGAGAAGAGCTTTGGTTTCCTGTTGGCATCGAGAAATCCCTGATCCTCTGGATGATGGATCAGTGAGAAGTGCAGAGAGAACACACCTTGGCACCTGCAGAGCTGTGGGATGGTCTCACCTCTCTGAACTGAGAGGAGCAAAGGATGTCACTGGACGTGGGAGCCCCTCAGGGATTCTGAGGGTGTAGTTTCCAGCAGTATCTCTGGCTCTGAAAGCCCTTGGCTTGGGTGCAGCTGCTGGAAAAGCAGCGGGAACCGACCAAAAAAAAGGAAAGGACAAAAGAACATATTATATTTGATTGTTCCTCTCCTGCTGTGCTGTGGTGGGTCTTTACTTCGTGCAGGGCAGGGTTTGCTGCAGAAGGTTTCTGAGGTGTTACAGTCCCAGCTGGTGACTGGAGCAGAGGATCTCACAAGTCTCCTGGATATTTTTAGGAGAGGAAGATTTTTCTGTGCAACAACTGTTGCCTTTCCTAGGAACAACTTAAGAGCCTCCAGAAGAAGTACCAAGACCTTGTGAAATCCGGGTTTTGCATAAGGAACAGAAATACTTCAGTAGTAAAACAGTGAGTTTGGATGGAAATGGAATTTAAAGCGCTGGTCTGGGGCTGGGGAAGGAGAAAAGAATTATTTACCACCCTTGGATTAAGCACAGCTCCAAAATATCAGGACTCTGGGTTTGCTACAGCAAGGGAGGTTGGGTGTTAATTATTACCAGCTCTGATTAGTTTATGTGATGCCACAGATGGGCAGGTAGGGCAGTGGATCAGGGAAAGAACAAGGCTTCTGTGTGTCAAAGATGATCTTTTTGTGTAGAGTGAGCAACCTACAGCAGAGCAGTGCTGGGAAGCAGCTGCTGGAGCTGCGCTGAGCAAACAGAGAGAGACATTTTCAGCACACAACAAAGAAGTGCCAGTAAGAAACACACTGACAGCCTGGCCAAGATGTGATAAAAGGCTGTTTCCACTCTGACTTTACAGTAAAAGCCTTCGCAGAGCTCTGACTCGTGGGAAGCCTCCCTGTTACAGGTGCCTGGGGGAACTGTGGAGCTGGTTTAGTGATGCCAGCACTGACTTTGTGGCTTGGGGCAGGAGATACAGGTTCAAATACACTCACCAGAATGGGAGGTGTTCAGCTTTTGAGAAACTGCTCCTAGAAATTAATCCTGCCCTTGAACAAATGGTGCTGCCATTTGACATGATTTCAGTGGTGGCAGCGTCCTTGTGAAAATTTAAAACACTTTGAGAGAAGATCAACCTGCTTTTTGTAGCAGCGAGGTCTTATTTTTCAAGGAAAGGTGGTTTGCTGAGAAAAAAAAAACCAAAAAACAACAGGAAGTTCTGACGCATCCTGGAGATAAAAATATCCTGTTCCCTGAGATAAAAGTAATAATTTCATTGGGTGTTTTTTTTTAACAAAGAAATAACGTTTAAAGGCTCACCCACTTCTGAGCTCAGATGTGCTCTCCCAGACCCTGGAAGGCTTTTCCAAAGCCCCATTTATGCCCCTTGTCCCATTTATCCCCCATCTCCCCTTTCTCCCCCTCGTCCCACTCAGCATCAGTGCAGGTGCATTTCCTTCTGCCGCTTCAGAACGGACCATTTACCCTGCAGAGGCACCATCAGGCCAAACCTCCCTTTGTGTTTCCATTCCAGGGCCGCAAACCCGGCTACTTTTCCTTCCTGGATCCCTTTTCTCCCGGAGTGTGGCTCTTCATGCTGCTCGCCTACCTGGCCGTCAGCTGCGTCCTCTTCCTGGTGGCTCGGTAATGTCGCGGTTGCCTTTCCCTTCCTCGCGGTGCCATCTAGCGTCACACTGCCACACCCGGGGGGACACGGGGACACCCGCTGGCCCCAGACACCAGCATGGACTGGGATAGAAGAATCCCAGCCCTCTGCCCGCTGGGGAATGTGTGGTGTCACCACCACGCCCTGATGCCTGGGGTGGGGCATTGGTGTGCCGGCCATTCGGGATGCGCTTGGTGCCCAAATCTGCGTGGGAAGGGTGGCAGGAGGTCTGGCAGTGGTGTTGGTAGCCCTGCAGATGCTCCCTGTAGAGTGCTTTTTGCCCCTTGTCCCGAGCAGGGAGGGTGGAGGTTGGCAGGAACCCACAAACCCGTCCGGAGACGTTAACACAAATTCCACGAGTGATGTTTGGCTCCTCTGGCCCTGTACAAAACCCAGCGAGTGTGGAGGGGAAGAAAGTTCATTAATATCCTTTCAGCAGCCTCTTGGTTGATGTGCAGAGCCTCCCTTGGCAGCTCTCAGTTCCATTCCCCTATGACTAATTTAAGTCAGCCTTAAAATACATCTCTGAGTGCCTGCCTGCAGCGTCTCCCATCGAGGCCCAAGGTCTGAGCTCTGCTGCTGTTTCCCCCTGACCTCCCAACAAGCTGCTTATTGTTGGTGGTGTAGATGGGCTCTTACAGGCAGGGTTGAGCTGAGTCCTGGCACTGTGCTCCTAAGATGTGCTCGGGGCTTGAGGGCCCTTTCGGGACGCTCTTTAATACCCAATTCTCATTCCACAGATTGGAACTGTGCTGTCACTTGGTCCCCGAGCATGGCTAAAGTTGTCATCCTGACAGGGCTTTAATGGGTTCTTGGAATGCTTTTACAGCCTCAGAAACGCAGTTCTGAGGAAACCATTGAATAATGCAGCCTGATGCTCTCTGCAGACCGAGAGCTGGTGCCTCTTTAGCCCCTTCCTCATGTTTTAAACATGACCCTCCAAGAAAGGTGCCTTTACCCAGCTTCCCACTGGAGATGGAGGTCTGGCTGCTGCTCTCTGCCTTGCTCAGCTGTAAGGAGCTTTTGACCCAGTGAATTGCAGGGACTCTCTCCGAGCAGAGGGTTTGACTGCCAGTGCTTGATCCATCATGGAAAGTCTGCAGGAAATAACCTCCCTGGCATCACAGCGAGGCAGGAGACGCAGGAGCAAAAATAAACCCCTCATCTTGGTTAAATGCTGTGTGTGAGCTGGCAGAGCCCTGCAGCTTTTCTGGCAGTAGCCCCAAAATGACCCTCCCAGGCCTCAGCTTTGTTAACCATGGTAATATAATGAACTGCAGCGGAGAAATTAGGAAGACTTTCTTAGCAACCAGGGAGCTGAGGGTTGGAAACAGCAAAAAAAAAAAAAAAAAAAGAGAGTTAGGCTGCAGTCACTTCAGTGACAGGCTGTCAGCTATCACACATTCCCACCTCTGTCCTGTCTCTGAAGTACGTGATGCTTTGAAACACCAGCACTTGGCTTCCAACTAGAGCTTGCCAGGCCATTCAGACCTTCTCAGAGCAGCCATTTGCACCAGTGCAGTTATTTTTTTCTTTGGTGGTGTAATGCAGTCAGGTCTCACACACTTCACTTTTGAACTCCCCATCAGTGCTCGTGCTCCAGCAGGGAGCCCAGCCAAGGCTGTTTGAGTTCAATTTCCCATCAAGTCCGTGCACACGTGGAATTATTGCTGCGGTGTGAGTTTGCTCACAGGGCTGCAAAATCTGCCTCCTTGCAGCCTCCCCACGGCCCATGGCCAGATTTTCAGCTCAGCAGAGCCTCTCTGCTGAAGTTTTTGCAAATCTCTACAAGAAAGCCTCCTGGCTTCTTGAGTCTTAGAGCAAACATTTCACACAGCTCTGAGCCCTGGGCATCAACTTAACAGCAAAGTGCTTCCTGCTCAGAAAACTCTGCCTCCAGGAGAGTTAGAGCTTCACAGCTTTTCTTTTTTCTTTTTCTTTTTTTTTTTTTTTTTTTTTTGGCTTCTTCTCTCCCAAATGTCCCATTTCCCGGTGAATTACCTGAGTTACCTGTTTCCTGTCCTTTTAGGTTGACACCATACGAGTGGTACAGCCCCCACCCCTGCTCCCAAGGCCGCTGCAATCTCCTGGTGAACCAGTACTCTCTGGGCAACAGCCTGTGGTTTCCAGTGGGGGGGTTCATGCAGCAAGGCTCCACCATTGCCCCCCAGGCACTGTCCACGCGCTGCGTCAGTGGAGTCTGGTAAGGAGGGCACCCTCCCCTCCAGGAAGGCTTCTCAGGGGCAGAAGTGGGTGGAAGAGGAATTTCTGCATGGAAGGAGGGTTGTTAAACACTGGAAGGGGGTGCCCAGGGAGGTGGTGGAGTCCCTTTCCCCAGAGGTGTTGCAGGAATGAACTCAGTGCTCTGGTCTGGCTGACATGGTGGTGGTTGGACAAAGGTTGGGGGGCTTTTGCAGCCTCGCTGATGCTGTGGTTTCGAGAGGTTGGAGGGCAGATTCGGTCCACAGGGAAACCTCAGGTCATCATCTTCTCTCCCCCTCTCCCTAGGTGGGCATTCACCCTGATCATCATCTCCTCCTACACGGCCAACCTGGCCGCCTTCCTCACGGTGCAGCGCATGGACGTGCCCATCGAGTCCGTGGATGACCTGGCTGACCAGACCACCATCGAGTACGGCACCATCCACGGCGGCTCCAGCATGACCTTCTTCCAAGTAAACCCCGTTCTTTGGCTCAGTGGGGTAGGGAGTGCAGAGGGCACCCTTCGGTCAGATTTGGGTGTCCCTCCAGCCTCTCGTGCCCGTTTCATGCCAGTTGCTGGCACGGAGGGGGTTTCTGGAGATATCCCTGTCTGCTTGGCTGCACAGGAGTGGGCTAGACCCACAGTGTGGGAAGATGGGGAGAATGGTGGGAGAGGGAGGGAAATTTCACAAGGGAGTCAAATTTTCATAGGTCTCCACGTAGTTTTGATGTGATCTTAGCTTTTACCTGAGAGTCCTTTGCCAAGCCTGGGCAGGCTCACAGTTGTCACAGTGCTGAAATCCACGTGTGGTCAGTGGCACTGAAAATAAATAAGTCAAATGTATGCAAAGTTATGTGGGCCATTTAGCCCAATTTAATTTTTATCTTCCCTGCTCTATTCAGAAGGGAAATAAATGAGTGAATCTTTTCTGCAGCGCTCTGAATGCACAAAGAACTGCTTGAGGATTATTTATTTATTACTTGTTGAAATTCCTAAAGGAGAGAGAAAACTCGTCTCACTTTTTTTACACACCCCCTCCCCCCAAGTCTGAACTGAATTTGGAAGCCTGAGAAATCTCTGGAGTGGGCCTGAGCTTTTCAGTCCAACTTTACACTCTTCAGGGGGTTGGCAAGAAGCTACTTTTAAGCCGAGCCTTGCATCTGAAATGAGCTGAACAGAGCCCAAGTGACCCAAGGTGGTTGTGTACGAGGTGCTTGCTTAAGGAAGGCTTTCAAGTTTAAACCCCTGACTGTGGCTCTGCGCTGCCTGGTGGGTGCTGGAGTCCCTGGGATCAGAGAGAAATTAGGAAGAGATGTTTTTGTACCATTTGCAGGGCTTTAGGCTGTGTTTGGATCCATTTTCCCCTGGTGGAAGGATGGTGGGTCAAAGCAGCGATGGATTCCACAGTCTGCCTTCATCACCCCTCCTTTCCCGGGTGCATGAGATGTGTGTCCACTGCTGAAGCTCCTTGCCTTGTAACCTGTCCTGGCACCATTTCCCCTGACAAAACCACACAGGTTTAGTGTTTGAAAGTGCAGTGAATTGGGGACAAACACCCCCCCCGCTCTTCTGTCTCTAGCCCAAGTGACTGCACCCAGAGGACAGAGCTGGACAGATGAGGACAGGAACTAGGTCAGCAGCAGATTCCCTAAAGCTCTCTAGCATTGCTTACCAGCCACAGAAAATGAGCCCTTGACAGTGTGAAATTCCTAATGTAGACCAGAGCATGTTTATATTCAGTCTTTGTGCAAGCAGGTTCCACTCTTCGCTCAGTACAGGCAAGAGAGATTAACCATAGGTGGCTTTCTCTGGATCAAACCAAAGTCTGAGGGGCTGGGTGAGCTTTAGTTTATTGTAATCAGTGAAAAGACTCCAGTTCTCTTCAGCAGGTGCTTTGATTTGCCTCACAAGGGGATGGACCAAAATCTGGATTCAGGGGGCAATAAACTCCAAAGAGCTTTAGTTCTGCTCTCAGTGCCCTCCTTGGGGTGCTGGTGTCTGGCTTTGACACTGGATAATTGTTAGGACAGGGTTCCAGTGATAATCAGTAGGGTCTGACTTCTTCAGAGGTTTAAATCAGACAAGCACAAGCTGTTTCTTCTGTCTTTTTTTTTTTTTTTTTTTGTCTGTTACAGAAACAATGAATTTTTCTAAAGCTGAATTTATGCAAAGAGCTTTGTGGCCTTAGGCATGCCTTCCATGCCCGGCTTTGCCAGCAAAGTCTCAAACCCACCAAGATATCTGGGCCTCTAAATCTTATTGGTATAAATGAAGGTTAGAGTCTCAAACCCACCAAGATGTTTGGGCCTCTAAACCTCGTTGATACAAATGCAGGTCAGGCATCTAAAGCCTTTCTGAACCCGGCACCAGCTCTGCTCTGACTCCTCTCCCCTCTTCACAGCGGGCGTCTAACTCGGGGTTTAATTCAGGGCAATTAACGCTCCTCCTCCCTCAGCTGCTCCTGGCTCCTTCCTCCTGCAGAACTCCCGCTACCAGACCTACCAGAGGATGTGGAACTACATGTACTCCAAGCAGCCCAGCGTCTTCGTGAAGAGCACGGAGGAGGGGATCGCGCGCGTGCTGAACTCCAACTACGCCTTCCTGCTGGAGTCCACCATGAACGAGTATTACCGTCAGCGCAATTGCAACCTCACGCAGGTCGGGGGCCTTCTGGACACCAAGGGCTACGGGATTGGCATGCCCGTCGGTAGGCAGTGAAGACAAATTCTAGTCCTTCTCAGCTGTCGGCAGAGGACCGGAGCGTTTGAAAGGCTGAACCGGCTCCGAAGCCACCGCCGCGTCTCATGGCTCTGCCCAGGGGTGGTTTTGGTTTTTTTATTTTTGGGAGGGGGTCTCAGCTGCCCAAGGTGCCCACTCGGACCCTGCTCTGGGCCAGAGCCACGTGACACGCGGCTGCGGGCTCTCGAGATACGATTCACTGTGAAAGAATGTCTCGGAATTGCTGCTTATTTTCTGCATATATGCTCTCTGCTGATTGTCTCCTTCCCGAACCAGTGTCTGTGCCTCGTTTTGTGCTCCCTGTTTTAATCCCAGAAGTGCTGTGAAAGTAATGCTGCTGTAAAACTGGCGTAGCTTTTAGCACGAGTTTCTTAACAGCTGGTGGTTCTTAAAACTCCAGGACAGAGAATTGGGCAATTCAGTGGCTATCTCAGGTAATAATCAGGTTTAACAAACGCAGGGGGTTTGTGTTTCACCATGTGAGAGCCAGCAAGAGAACATCATCTCCCAGGGCAGCATGGAAAAACGATGTAGTAGTTGTTCCTGATCTTTCCTCCAGCCCTGACCTTTAAGCACTGGCTCTTAGCAACACAAAGTTAAGGTGAATTACATAAGGCCCATCACACGAACGGTCCCTCCAGTTTAGGTAACGTGGGTAAGCCTGCAGATCCACGGTAACCCGACTGTGAGCACAAGCCCTCTCTCTCAGGGCTAAATCTGTTCTGACATTGTCTTGTTAAACAGTGAAACTGTAGCAGATAAGAGGAGCAGAAAGCTGCTCGCTGGGACAATAGTGCAGAGTTACTGGGAGAAATGGGGTCTTTCCCACGGCCCTTCCTCGGGATCTCTGGTAGCAGACGCCAGGATGCAGTAGAGCTTGGCACCAAGCACGGAAGTGAGCAGCTCTACCATGAACATTTGGGCTTGGATGATCTTTGGGGTCCCTTTCCAACTCAGGACATTCTGTGCTATGACCAGCTGGAGGCAAGGGGTGCTAGAGCAGGGTCGAAGTTGTAGGTGGAATGACAAGAGAGGGACCCTGCTGTGTGATGTTGAACTGCCCATTCAGTCCCTGCAGCCAAAGCTCCACTTGAATTGAACCTCCTTAATTGGTCTCAGCCCTGGCTTTTGGTGGGCAAGCCAAACTCCCTCCTGCAAGGGACATTAACCACGTTTCCGTGGCTCACATGGAGTGATGTCCCCTCCAAACCCTTGAGGAACGAGCTGTTTGTAGCTGAGCACACTGGTGGGGAGGAAGAGTGGGGAGGAAGGCTGGCCCAGGGGGTGCCCTACCACGTCCCTCTTGGTGTTGCAGGCTCTGTGTTCCGAGATGAGTTCGACCTGGCCATCCTCCAGCTGCAGGAGAACAACCGCCTGGAAATCCTCAAGCGCAAGTGGTGGGAAGGAGGGAAGTGCCCCAAAGAGGAGGACCACAGAGCCAAAGGTGAGCCACACCACTCCACGCTAGTGTTTCTGCCTGAGAATTACTTTTTCCCCTTCTTCTGACCCGAGATTCCTTCCCTCCCCAGCTCAAGGAGAAAGCCAAACAGCTCTGCTGTGCCTCACGCTGTGTGTTTTTGCCTGGGGCAGAGAGAGCGGGAACAACCAAATGACAAATATTGGAGGCATATGGAGGGTAAATTAGCTCCTAATGAATGCCTGGGAAAATGGATGACTAGAGGGATCAGACCAAAATCCTGGGTTCCTTGAAGGGAGATGGATCTCCACCCCGGGCCTGCTGGTTAATGGCTCCAAGTGAAAGCGTCTTTTAAACAGCCAGGGGAAGGGACACAAGGACTTTATTAGTACATCTGTAAACTGAGGAGCAAATTCTTTTGGGTAATGCTATGCAAATTGCCATAAAAGCTACCACATTAGGCTGATGTCCCAGTGTGAGAGCAGTTGCCAGCTTAACACAGTTGCTGCATTTTTTAGTTCTGGCCGTCGCCCTCTTCTCAGCAAGTGTTTTCTGGGAGGCCAGCAGGTCCCCCAGTTAAAAGGATGATCTTCTGACCTTTCTGAGGGCACAGACAGAGAGCCAAACTGGGTCTGTGGTAGCTATTTTGGTTTTATTGACCTTGCAGCAGCCGTAGGTGTGTCTGTGCAGTTCATGGATGGGACCCCACGGGGCTGTGAGCTGATGCTCATTTTGGGGCAGTGCTGCACTACAGACAACCCCAGCTATTAATCTCAAGGCTGAAGGAGTTGGCCCAGTGTAAGACATCAGGTTATAGCTATTACAGAAGTTACTGTGAAGGCAAGCAGGCACATGGGACACTTCTCCTCCATGGACTGTGCAAAAAGCAGCTCTGAAGTGGAATCTAGGCTGTGGGCTCTTTTGGGATGGCTTTGGAAGGGGGCAGCTGGGAAGCTGGACTGTTTCTGGCACTGCTTGGTGTGTTCTGTGACCCTGGACAAGTTTTTCTCCTGGTTTGTTCCCCCTGTGGTGTGAGTTTGGGAAGGGAGGAATGCTGTAGCCTGCTGGCACGTGTATATGGAAGAAGGAATTACCTGGGAAGGGGTGCCTGAGGTAACACTCAGGCAGAATGGCAGAAGCATGTAGAGATTGCTGCCGGCCCTAAATTCAAATCTGTGAGCTGCTGGGAGGAGAGGATGGCCTTTATCTTGGGTCTAAATTGTGATTATGGGCTGTGTTTTCTGCCTTGCAATTGCTGTGAAAGCATCTCTGCAAAGGGCTGATTTACAGAGTCACTGGACTGCTCTGGAGGTGATGCCAAAAGAATGAAGGAGGAGGAGGGAGAAATGTGACCTCCCAAGTTTTAGAACAAAGCAGGTCAGCGATTTACAAGGATTTTGGTGAGATTTTATGTCTAAAAGCCACGCCGAGATTAAGTCAATAAATCATTGATTCTTACACTTTGATTTAATGCTACAGAAAGGGAGAGGAAGATTTTTATAGATGTTCTTGTTGAGTAATGGCCTCAGTCAACCCAGTGCAAAGCACCACATGCTTTTTAGTAATCAATCCAATCAGGGGCCCAAACCCAACAAGAACAGGAGAAAAGAGCCAGATCCTGGACAGCAAAAGCTGGGGCCAGCACTGCTCCCCAGCTCATCTCACAGTCCAGCTCTGCAGGGCCAGAGGAGGCACAGGCTGCAGTTCTGGGGCCAAGAGTTGTCCAAAGCTCGGTCCAGATTCCTGAGGGCTGGGTTTTCCATGCAGCTGGTGAACTTTCTGGATTGCAAGCTGTGGTAGTTATCCCATTGTAAGCAAGTTGTCCAAGGGAGGTGAGTCCCATGGGAGGGGCTGTTTCCTCCTAGAGAGCACCCAACCCATAACCAAGCACCCCTTGGTGGCAGGGATCCCATTCTCTCACCCTATAGTGTGGAAGTGTTGGGTCCTGATCTGCTTTGGACCCTCTCCTTGCTGCTGCAGTACAAGCAGCTGCCATCACTTCCCCCCAGCACTTTGTAATGCAATCAAAGGAGCTTTTCTTGGTGCCAGCTTCCTTTAAAGCCCTTTCTTGTCTTCTTCATCTCTGTTTCTTTAACAACCTTGCTCATCTCCCTTTGAGAAGTTCAAAGCAAGTGGAGCTGGGTGAATAATTTGCAGGGATTAATGTGCCCGATTGATCTCGCAATTTTTCCCTCTTGTTTTCAGTTTGTCCACAAATTGCTTTGTGCTTCCCTTCAATGTACTTGCTGTTTATCTGCAAAATCATCATTTCTGAGAAGGGATCTTCGATCCTGCAGTTATTGCAAGTCATTCCCTTTGCCATCTGAGTCATGAGGGGAGCTATTAATAGGACGGTGCTGGCTCTGTGGTTTTGGTCCCTGGCTGGGTATCTTCAATGCCAACAAAACAGCAAAACTTGGGATTTCTGTGCAGTGATACCTGTACAATTTATGTCGTGTCTGCCTCTCCACATGGCCCCTCCTGCTTTGTTTCAGGCCTGGGGATGGAGAATATTGGTGGAATCTTCGTGGTGCTCATCTGCGGCTTGATCGTAGCAATTTTCATGGCAATGCTGGAATTTCTGTGGAGCCTTCGTCACTCTGAGCAGTCAGAGGTAGGACCTGAAAGTGGCCTGAGGGGGTAGTGTGTGTTTATTGCCATCTGTGGGGTGCTCAGTGGGGTGCTCTGGAGCCTCAATCAGGCTGAGGAGCATTCCCAGCCTCGACACCCCAAACGCAGGAGCAGGTTTGGTCCTTTGGGCAGGGTCTAAAATCCACGAGCTTCTCGTGTGCTCCTACTAAGAGAGGGGCTGTAGGGGATGCTCCAGGGGCTTCTGAAGGGTCCAGGGAAGTGTATTACATCCTGGAGATGGGATCACCTGAGGATTTCTACCTGCAGTGGGTTTGGGTGTTGTGTTGATATGGGGATCCAGAACACATGAGGGTCTCTGATGAGAGACAGAATCTGTTGGGTTAAATCAATGTAAAAGCCCAAGTGTTGATGTTGAAAGCCAGTGGCACCAAGTTGGTAACCATGTGGCATCAGAAACATATTACAGAATCATAGACTGGCCTGGGCTGGGAGGGACCTTAAAGATCACCCAATTCCAGCCCCTGCCACAGGCAGGGACAACTTCCCCTAGACCTGAGGTGGCTCAGGGCACCATCCAACCTGGCCTTGGACACTTCCAGGGATGGGGCAGCCTCAGTTTCCCTGGGCAACCTGTGCCAGGGCCTCACCCCTCATCCCTCCAGGACTCAGAGCAGACGCAGCCCCGCGTGTCTCTCAGCTCCCCCGGGTGAGCAGCACACCTCGTGTGTCCCCCCCAGGTGTCAGTGTGCCAAGAGATGGTGACGGAGCTGCGCAACATCATCCTGTGCAAGGACAGTTTCCACCCCCGCCGGAGGCGAGGGGGCCCGGTACGGACTCGCCCCGTTATCCCGGAGGAGCGCCGAGCCCGCAGCACGACCACGCTCAGCAACGGGAAGCTGTGCAGCGGCGGGGAGCCAGACCCCCTGGCACAGAGACTGGCACAAGAAGCCGCCCTGGTCGCCCGGGGGTGCACCCACATCCGGGTGTGCCCCGAGTGCCGCCGCTTCCAGGGGCTGCGGGCGCGGCCGGCCGCGGGATCCCCCGCGCGCAGCGAGGAGAGCCTGGAGTGGGACAAGGCCACCAACAGCAGCGAGCCCGAGTAACGCCGGGGGAGGGCTGGGGGCACAGGGGCGGGGGCGAGAGGGTCCTGTTCCATTTTACAGAACACGGACTTGTACAATGTCAACTCGTTTTTAAATCACTGGCGGTTACCCGGCTTCTCCAGGGCGAGGCCGGAGGGTTTCGGTGTCCCCCGGGTTGGGGGGGGACACGCGGCCGGCTGGAGCCTGGTGTGGCAGGAGAGGGGTCCTCAGGCTGGTCTCCAGTGGTTGTCTCCGTGCCACTGAAGGAGAAAGGACGTGGTGGTAAATGGTGTAGCGGGTATTGCCTCCCCCCCGGGGTGGGTGGGCAAGAGCGGTTCTTGGAGCTTCTCCACTCCCCAGGTCAGGAGAAAGGGACACCGGCGCTGTCTCTCCACCGAACAGAATTACCAGGGCGTGTTCTCAAAGGGCCGGGGGGGGGAGGGAGTTTTTATTTGATTCGGACAAGGGATGGGAAGGGAGGAGTCGTTGTTTTGTTTCGGTTTAATTTGGGCATGTCAGGACCTAAAGTCTCCGAGGCACCAGGTTTCAGGTGCTGAGCTCTTCTTCCTTTTCAGAGCGTTGGCAGGTGGACTGAAGGAGGAAGGATGGGATGGGATGGGACATGCTCCCAGTGAGAAGCAGCATTTGCTGAAAGTTCATCTGAGGAGTTGTTGAAATTACATATATATATAAATATATCTATACATAGATATATATATATTAAAATGCCAAAAAAAAAAAAAAAAAAAAGGAAAAACCAACCAACGAACACAGTGAACTCAAAGAGGCCTTGAAACGCCTGGAATTTCAGGGGTTCTGTGTCTTTTGTTTCGTTCTGGGGTTACCTTTTGTTTTTTAATTCCTTTCTGTTTTTGGGATGAGGGTGGGGGAGCCTTTTGAGGAAGGTGAGGTGGGAGCAGGCGAGAGTGGGGAGCACTGGGTGGGGGGGGGGGGGAGCTGCCCTTCCCCACCAGTGGAGGAAGGTGGTGTTGGTACCCCCAAAGCGTCCACAGCCCGTGCCCTGCACCCTCCTGACGTGGCTCTGAGCTCTGCCCCAGGCTCAGGAGCTCCCCATATGACCTACAGAGCACCCTCAGCCTCGAGGGTGACTGACAGTCCTTGTCCAGCAGCCACACAGCATTTGGGAAAACCATTAGCCCGGGATCTCGTGTAAGGAAAATATTTACTTCCCTAAGAAACAGCAGCAGCTCACCCTCTGCTTGCAACAGACGTGGGGGTTTACACTGACGAATTTAATTTTCTGATTGAAAAACAAATTCTATGCAATTTCTGATTGTAAAAGGAAAGGGACGACAATGGAGAGGGGCAGGGGAGATAAAGCCTTGAGTGAAGGTACATCCTGTTCTTGAATTGTTTTCTTTTCTTTTTGTCTTGAATGTACTGAAATAAAAGATGTCCTTGTATAATTATGCTTTTTTTTTTCTTCCTTTTTTTTTTTTTTTTCTTTTTTTTTTTTTTTGCATCCTTCCCAGACCTGCTGGTTGGATCTCAGTTGACCAGGGGATGAGGGTCAGGCACAGCAAGTCCAATGCAGGAGCCCATGTCCAGCAGATGTTCCTGAGGAGGGTGTGCAGGGGGATGGGGTGTGGTGATGGGCACAGGAGGGCTGTTCTGTTGTTTCCAGCAGGTTGTGAAAAGAAAAGGACGTTAAAACATGCAACAAGGAGGAGAGGATTTAGAGCTTGTTGTGCAGGATTTGTCACATGAGAGAGGTCCTTTCTAGCCTTCATCTCTAAATCCAGAGGATGTTCCCCTCTCCCTGACTAAACAGAGGTAATAAGGTAAGACCAACCCCCATCCCCAGAGCCCAGGAATCCAGAGCCAGGGGATGGGAGAGGCAGGGCCTCAGCTGAGGTGAAACTCTCAGTAAAATTCCATCTGCAGGGAGCCAGGTTGGGCTTTCAGAGCCCTGACAGCAGCACTGGGGACATCTGAATGTGCCTGTGTTGTGCTTAAGGGCCGACATGTTTTTACGAGCAGTGGAATATATTCATCAAAAAGAAGCTGCTTTTTAAAATTTATTTACAGATTAGCAGAAGAAAGGGCTCCATGAATCATTTATCAGACCTGATGTTTTTTTTTCACCCCTTCTACGCAGTGAATAAAGAGAAATCTTGACAGAGCCAGACATTATTCTGCATCTCCAAAGATCTCCCAGTCATCTGCTCAGACAGAGGATGTCAAGAAAAAAAATGATGGGAAACCACCTGGTATCTCAGTGTCTTTGCTTTTTATCTCTCCTCTTAGCTTGCCCCACCCACATGGTATTTTAGATCTGGGTCTGTATTTTAAGGAGATTTGTCACACGTCCCTTTTTTCCCTCTTCTCTCTTTTTTATTTATTTATTTATTTCTTAATGTTCAGAGGTTTTGCACTCAGAGCAGAAATGGAAGCTGCAGTAATTTAGATGCCTTTTGCAATGTCTCTGTGTCCGGTGTTTTCTGCTCCCTGGTAAATGCTCACAGGTTTCACACCCGAGGGAGCAGACGGCATTATTCACGGGCCCGTGCCCACATACATTTGTGTGCCCAGGTGGGTTTACATCTCACGTGTTCCCTCTCTCCCCAGTTTGATTCTCATCTTTGGAACTACAGTGGGGTCTCTTTTGCTCAGCCAGTCCCAATGCTAATGCAGTTCAAGATCTGGAGCGGTCTGCCGTGCAAAAAGGCACTTTCCCAGTATTGCTGTCTCCTGATAAAACCCGAGTAATTCTAGTAAGATATCTCTGCAAATTCCACTGGGAGCCAAAGATTAGATCAATTAAAATGTAATACTTTGCTTTATCCCTTCTAAGTGGTTTGTTTGAGGCTCCTGTAGCCCCCTCTGTTCGGGAGCCCGGCAGTGGGGCTGAGGGCTCACGTCTCTCCCTGTGGTGGCAGCCAATTCCCCAGCCCTGGCTCAGTCCACAGCAGTCTGGCAGCTTCCTAACTAAAAGGCCTGGAATCTCTCCCCCCATGTGCTAAAACCCCATGTTTGTGTTGTTTTTCCAGGCAGTTCCATTGATAAAAAGCTGTTTTCTCCCCGGAGGTTGCATGGGTGAAGGTATTAACGAGGCTTGGACTAGCCCGGGGGCATTTAGTGAGCTGAGTGGCACATAAAATAGAAAAGGGTTGTTGTGTGAACACAGGAGCCTGCAGGACCTTGGGAAGAGAGATGGTGAGCTGTAAATCATAAACTAGACACTCAGCCCTCGGTGATCCTGAGGCAGGAACCTTTTTAACTGCTGCAGATCCACAGAAATCCTCACTGCTCCTGCCCTGCCAAGTCCTCTTCTCTCCTTGAACCCCCAGTGCCTCACCAGGTAAGTGACCGAAGAGGTGGAGGAAGAGGCAAAGGGAATAGCCCTCGTTTTGCTTTGTGTTTTTGGCAGAGGTCCTGAGGAAGGATTTGGAAGGGGTCTGAGTCCTACATAAGCTGGTGGAGATCCCACCAGCACTGGGAACTGCAGCTGTGGGCACTGGGGTAGACACAGGAATGTGGGTAACTGGTTTTGGTGGTTCTGGGGTGACGACTCTGAATGGCAAAGACATTCCCTTGGGAAAAGGAAGGGACCTGTGGGTGAGTCTGCTTGGAGGAGGCTGGCTGGTGGTTAATATGAAAGAGCAAATAAGCAAAGATGGACTTTGGATGATTTGGGGGGTAGCTGTAAAGATCTGGCTATGAAAAGGTGGTGTGAGTGATCAAAGTCCCCTCATCAGCTCATTTAATTTAGCTCTGAAAGTAATTACCTGCAAGATAGAGCGTTTCTCTCTTCTACTTTGCTTGTGCATCCAGTGACGGTGATGAAATTCCTTGCAGTGACTTTGACCAGAGGGAAAGGGTAACTCTGCCCATCAGGAGGAGAGGGAGGCAAGGGAAACAACCCAGTGACCTAGAGGTGTATGTGGGGGCAGACCCAGGAAAAGGAACTGCAAACTGCCATTAGAAGTGGTAAGAAGTAAGTCTGGGCTCATATGTGACACTTGCAAGTCCACTGAGTATCTGCTAGTGAGGAGCTGCAGCTTGAACAGAGCAGGAGAGACAGCACAGTGTGGCCAAACGCCTGCTGAACAGAGGATAAAGCACCCACAGTTCCAGAAACCCCATCAGGGTCTGATGGCCACTAACTGATTGAAAATAGAGAGCTGGGCTCTTCTGGGCACAAAGTGCCACTGATGAATTCAGTATAAATAGGCTCCTCTGGAACTCGACACCGCGCTGGGAAAATCAGCCCTGGATCAGCTGCCTCGGACAATGGGCAGGTTTGTGCATCCTTCAGGGAGGGCTTTTTTTTTTCCCTCCCCTCCAAGGGGGAATCTGCTGTGCTCCATTTGAGTTATTAGTCTGGTTTTGTGGCAGGACTGCAGCATTTCATCCCAGAAAGCGTTCCAGGCGGCAGAGGAGGATCTGCAGCTGTCTGGGGGGGACGTGTGGCAGTCCATCACCAGCACAAAGGGCCACACAGCAGAGGCTCCCCGGGAGCTCTGCTGAGCCCAGATCACTGGGAAAACGAAGGAAGCTTAATTAACAAAAGGCTTTCTCCTCTGCTGTGTTTAGGTCTGCAGTTATCAGAGCGGTTCTGGCAGTTCTCAAAGACTGAAATGACAGTAGTTGGCTGTAAAAGAGATAACTGTCAGATTAGCTGGGACATATCTCTGCTGAGGTTTTCTATATCATACCTATCTTGAAGCATCTCCATGTATCAAAGGGACTAGTTGGCCATTTGCCTCCACAAAGTACCCTTTCCAACGTGATAAATAAGGCTCTGTTACAATGGAAAGACATAACATTTCTTGTTTCTTGACTCAGGCTGTTTTGGAATAGTGGTTTTTTGCACTTTGGTCAATATGTAGAGACTAATTTTTTCTGTTGTTTTCGGTGTCTTGTGTACTGAGTGAAGGGTGCAAGGGACAGAAAATGTGTGTTGGGGTGTAAAGGCAGGGATGCTGGCAAAGCTGGAGGGTGAAAATGCCACCAAGGCACAGCAGGGAGAACAGAAGATGCCGTCCTAGGACACTGCTGTGGCTGCCCCACGCTTTGCTCAGGGTTATTTGTGGCTGTGGTGGCCCCTGTGTCCCAGCAGCAGAGCTATCACACCACCAGCTTGCTGGCCCATGTCAGACTCTGGGCTAAGCCTGCATCCCTTTCCTGCTTGGACTTTGTTGACAGGGAGATAAGGATGAAGACCTGCCAGGCAGAGGAAGGATGGGGCAGGCTTGGAGGCCACAACTGGGGCACCAGCAACACTCGCTGAGGCTTTGGGAACATCCCTTTGGGCCTCCACTCTGCTGTAAAATGGGGGTCACCTGAGCTCTTCCCAACCTCCCCATGTTTGCTAAATACTCTGTCAGACAACAGAACTGGAGGAAATTCTTTGGATTAACGTGTAGGACTGGAGGGGGCCTGGCAAAGTTTAATCTGCTCATGTTTGCAAAGGACTCTGAGAGCGGGTGGGGATTTGCCAAGTGTTTGCTAACATTAATGGTTAATTATTATGGATGCTGGCAGCCCACAGACACAGCCAGCATCGTTCTCCAGGCCTGGAATGGAGTTGTTACACACATAGGATGGGAAGAGGCAGCTTCTCCCTCTGTTTTGTCCTGTTCTCCCAGCCAAAGCCCCATTCCAAAATCAGACAGCAGTGGCACTTCTCTGTCTCATCACAGCAACTAGTGACGAATCCAGGGCATTTGGCAGAGGGAGAAACAGCCATTTCCATGTCTGGGCTCATTCCTGTCTGCTGGTGCCCTTTTTGTCTGGCTGAACAGGATGGGAATCATGGTCCAGAATGAGATGTGTCCGGAATGGGGCAGCAGGTGGGTGCCAGGCAGTGCTGAGCAGCAGGGGCAGATCCAGAGCTGGCTGCAGAAGGGCACTGAGCACAATCCATGCCCAGGTCTGCTGTTCCTGCTGCTCAGGCTGGGTCAGTGAGCACCTGGAGATACCACACTGAGGGGTGACAGGAGCTGGCACAGCAGATCACCTGTGGATTTGGGGGTCTCCCAAGCACACCAGGTTTAGCTGCATCCTGCAGTGAGTGCCCAAGAGAATCCACACTGTGATGGAGAGGGTGAGAGAGCAGCCAGAGGAGCGAGCCAGCCCCGAGTGTGTGGGATTTGATTTGCCAGGCATAATTCGATGGCCGGTCCCATTGCAGCAGTACCTGAGGAAGCTGCCTTTATCTAATAGAAGCCATCCAGAAAATGAAATCAACTGCATAAAAGGCTCAAGGTCCATTTGGTCCTATGAACATGCCCAGCAATTGCCAAATTAGGAAAATCCAATAGATCTTGAAGCGACACCGGCACTGATTTATTTTTGGTTTCTGCGTCCGAATGAGCAGCTTCAATTTCTGAAGTTTGAAAGCTGCATTGTCCCAGTCTTTTTGGCCACTGATAATATTTTAGAATTATGACTGTGGAGTAATGTTTGCTCTGAAAGGTAACTTTAAGGTGCATTAGTCTGGGATAATTGACAGAGGCTGAAGAAGTGATTTGGGGAGCGCTTGTGCGGAACCAAAGATCTTAGTGAACAGTTACCTTAAATTAATGGTGTGGGGAGAAACAGCTTGGAGTTGATCGGCTGGCAGGGGTGCTAAATGAAGTCAGGCTCTAAAGTTATTAGCAAAATATCTCTGAGACAGATCTGCTGGGGATTTACAGTCTGCTTGAGTCATATGGGGCCAAATGTGCAATGTGCTCTGAGCCCACGGGACTTCCCTGCTTGGGAGGGAGCAGGGAGTGCTCAGTACCCATCAGGATTAGGCTCAGGTTAGGCCAGAGTGGCTGACAGGGCTCACACCTTTAACTCCCTCTTAATCCCCACACGGAGTGAAAGGTCGTCTCCCAGCACTTAGTAAATCTCCAATTTTATTTCTCATTATTAAATCATGGAATTGGCCATAAATGTTTAAATTAAGCGAAGGGAAAGAGAGATTTGTGAGAAAATTGAAGTCTCTTTGAGGGGTTGAAGAATAATCTCCGGGGATGAAGAAAAGTTGCGGTTGCTGGACCCGAAAGCGAAAGGATCAAAAAGCTACAGAAACAGAGTAGAAAATTGCTTGGTTTAAATCCTCTCCCTCCCCCTCAAGCCCCTGGTGTTTTAAATATAGGGAAAAGTATTCTGATAAGCAGCAGAGTCTCCCAGATGCTCCTTCCTCTGCTGCTGCCACTCTCTCTGCGTGTGAGCCAGGGAAATTCGGTGACCTCGGTGTGTCCCTGTCCCCAAGTGTGACAGTGACACTCCTGCCCTGGGTACAGCAAGACCTTTTGGAACATTGTTAGTGTGGATTGGGAATTAATTGGGTTTAGATGCCTCACTCTGACTAGAATGAAGCCTGCTTTTATTACTTTTTTTATTTTATTAGCGTAATCAGTAATTAACTGTTTGATTTTTCGCAGACTCTGTTTGGATTCTCCATCTCAGGTAATTTTTCAGGTGTACATGCTCGGGTTTTTTTTAGCCTTCAGACCAAATGACAGTGAAATCAGGGGAGTCTGTGGCTTTTATTCTGGATGTAACACTGGTTCCCTTCTGGCCTTAGGATGTGCAAACCCATGAGCCTGCTCAGACCCCTGTGACAGTGGGTGACGTTAATTAGTGGTGAATTAGAAACGTGAGCAATGAGGGAAGGATTGAGACTGGAAGGTTTTTTTGGTTTTTTTTTTTTGAGGTTGTTTTTCTTGCTGAGGTTAATCAGGCCCAGCTCTGAAAGTATGAAAATAGCTTGGAATGGGTGGTTCTGTCACATAGCAAGGACATGCCAGTGAAGCAGCTCCAGCACTGGAGTATCACTGTTGGTACCCCCTGCACAACCAGACAGGGGAGGAAACAAGGGAAAAAAAGAGGTGATTCCAGTTCCCATGACCTCTTTAACCCTGGGGAGGGGGCTGTGGGAAAAAGGGGAGCCTGCCAGGGAGGGGCCAAGGGTGGTAAAAGCTTCAGCAAGAGGATACTTGTGTGCCAGGGAGGAGGAGACTGAGCCCCAGCAAACTTATTTCACTTGAACAATGAGGCAGCCAACGTGATAAGCACATTGAATCTGGGTTAGTTTGGGCCTGAATTCAAACTGGTCCCCGGAGGTGGAAGACTATACTGTGTTAACAATTCCCTGACCTGTCCAGCTCTGTTGAAATGGGCTCTGAAGTCGGCCAGGCACTTTCTCACACTTGCAGTGCTGACCCAGTGGAGGTTTCCACAGATATCTGTTCTCTCCAGTTTGATCTGTAACTATAGAAAGCAGCCACTGAAATGTGTTGCAAATCCAACTGTGGCCTGTGGTGCCAGTTACCAGCTAAAGTATGCTCTGTCTGCCTTCTAGCAACCAAACAGCACAGGTGAGCTGTGCAAAAAACAACACGAGGATTGTCAGGGAAAGAGTGTGACCTGTGAATGCAATGGAATTCTTTATCTCACTGAAACAGAGACGAGAAGTAGGGGAGGAAGGAAAACCAAATGGAGACAAAGCTCTCTCCAGAATGTATTAAAAGAACCAAGTGAGCCATTGAGAGCACGTGGGGGAAGTTTTTTAAAGGAGTGTTAGCAAGGCAATGTTCATCTGTGCTGGCCTGCACAGGAGTGAAATAAACACTGCATTGAGTCAACAGGGTAAAAAGAGAGAACACCAAAGTGATTTTCCCTCTGTTAGAGGGCAAACAAGGAAGGAAGGAAGGTTAGGAAGTCAGTCAGACTTTCTCCAGCAATATCCTGAAGACACCTGCCCCATGGTTTTTTTATTTAAAAAGCTGCTGTGCACCAATTCCAAGGAGAAGCAGGGAATGGGAGACAGAGGAGCCAAATTTTAGGAGTGGCAACAGCTTGGGGCACATCTGATTAGGTGACATGCTATGATTAAGCCTAACAGAGCTTTTAAGTTTGCAGCTGGGGCTACTGTGGTGATGTGCTGATGGCTCCAGCTCGGTCAATGGTTTGCTGAGCCATCCTCAGTCCAACCCTGGGGCTCCCAGAGTTGCCTCCGTGGCTCAGCATGAGTGGTCTGTGTCCCATGGGTGCAAACCCGTGATGTCAGTCCAAGCTGAGGCGGGGAACACACGGCAGAGCAGGAGTTAAGCCCGTCCCTCACCCCCTGGGCTGCTGCTGAACACATTTTCTGGTCCTCTGCCTGGGTAGCAGCCACAATGCTGCCATTGTGCCGTGCTGAGGTAACAGGACCGAGCTGTCCCGGTGATGTTACAGCCTGGGCACAGGGTGTGGATGCCCTGCAGCCCTTCAGCCATGACTAATGCAGCTCTCCTCAAACTCCCCTGCTCTGGCAGGGAGGACAGGCCCTGCTTCAGGCAGTTGATCATTCCCACCATGTCATCCTGGTCAGAGGGAGGCTCCAGCTCCTAAACCAATTCTTTTCAATTTCATTATTTTATTTGTAATTATTTTATTTACTTATATTTATTTTATTTTTATTTATTTTATTTTTATTTTTATTTATTTTATTTTTATTTATTTTTATTTTTATTTATTTTATTTATTTTATTTTATTTTATTTATTTTATTTTTATTTATTTTTATTTTATTTTAATTTATTTTATTTTTATTTATTTTATTTATTTTATTTCTTTTAATTTTATTTATTTTATTTTTTATTTTTATTTATTTTATTTTATTGATTTTTATTTCATTTATTTATTTTAAAAATAATTTTAATGATTTTTAAATAACTTCCCTTGTTTCCCTCCGCTGGACCCGCTCCAGTGTTGCCTAAAATGAAAGAAAAATTCTCAGGGCACTTTGTTAAGAGCAGGTCTTTAATTAAGGCCGTAATGGGCATAAAATACATTTAAGCACGAGCACACAGAATAACTGTGACAATTTTATAATACTGGCTCGTCATCATACCTAACATCATGGCCCTAAAACTGTACCCCCAGACCACCCTCAGGCCTTTCCCGGGGCTCTCTCTCTCCTCTCTGATGGTTTACTCCAAAGTTGTATCAAGCAGCGTGTGTGTGGTGTTCTCTGTACAAATCGGGTGTATTCGCCGAGACCTTTCCTTGAGAAGGACGCTGAGCGATTCGGCGCGAGGGGGTGGCGAGCTGTGAGGTGCTGAAAGCCGCACTAAAATCCCATATAATGACATTTTAAGGATTTTAAGGACCTCGAGGCACCAGGAGGTGCCCGGGAACGGGCGCAGTGCCCCGCGGGGCTGAGCAGAGCGGCGGGATCAAGTCCCCCCCCTCCCTCCCTTTGACCCTCCCGGCCACGTCTGGCCCGGGGACACTTTGGGGACACCGATGACGTCACGAGCGTCGCCGTTTCCGTGGCAACCGCGCGGGGGGGGTGTTGTTGGCGGCTCGGTCACGTGACCGCCTCCACCGCGCGGCGTCACGTGATGTTTTGGAGCTGCTTCCGGGTCGATGCGGGACGAGGCGGCCGGGCCTGGGTGAGGGGGACGGGGTGAGGGGGGACAGGGAGGGGACAGCGGGGCGACAGGGACACCCCGGCACGCCCCGGCACGCCCCGGCAGCGCGGCGGGGCCGGCGGGGAGCGGCGAGGCCGCCCGGGGCTGTGAGGGGCCTGTGCGAGGGCGGCGCGGGGGGGGCCCGGGGGAGGCCTCGGGGGGTCCCGCGGGCTGCCCGGGGGTGTTGGGCGCTCATCCCCCCCATCGGCAGCACGGGCAGGGGCCGCCCCAGCTCGCCCCGGGGGGGGATTTGCGACGACCCCCCACCACCACGGGAATTGCTGGGCCGGTGGTCCCAACCCAACCCCACCCCTTCTGGGGCTCCGTGGTTCTGTGATTCGCTTCGCTGTCTCTGGAGATCACATCAAAAATAACTCCCCTGAGCCGTGTCTCGGCAGGAGGACCGTCCAGCTCCTTCCAGCCCGGTGTTTTGTGTTGTCCCTCCATTCCCTGCGCTTTGTTTTTCCCCCGTGTACGAACGCGTCGGGACAGTGTTTGTTGTGTGGCTGCTCGGGATCTGCCCTGCAGGCCCTGGAGTGGCCCTGGAATTTCATCAGCGCGTCATTTGCGGGGCCATTCTCCTCCTCCTCCTGGGTTTAGGAACCCCGGGGTTATTTTGGGCTGTGGGTGGCTCCCCGTGCTGTCAGCAGGGGAACACTCAGGGACGTGCACCTCGCAGGTCACCCCCTGCCCTCGTGTTGACAGCATTCCCTCCAATCCTGTCATCCTTGCTTTGCTCCTGGCTCTGGAACAATTGTAGGGATTCAGGGAAGCCACTGATTACAGTGACTGTAAAAACCCCACAGGAGGGAACTGGAAAAGGTGACTGGCACTCCTTGGTGTTTCTGTCGTCTGACAGAGGCTCTGGTGTGCAAAACTGAGGCTTGGGGAGGAAAATGTTGATGATTCAAAGCTGTTGTTGTTAGTTTTACTTCTCAGCTCAGGATTGCTTTCCCACTGTAGCTGAGAACACCAGTTTTTGCCTCTGGTGGGATGTTAAGGTGAGTGGAATTTGCTCAGCAGACAGAGAGGACAGAAAAGCAGACAGAAAAGCCATGTGAAGGGCAGAGAGCTTTCTGCACAGGGGACTTCCAGGATTTCCAGACCAGGAGGTCTGAGTGTGTGTTTGGAGAGCACTGCCTGTCCATGGGATGGCCCTGAGCTCCCAAACCACTGTGGAAAGAGGCCTTTCAGCCCAAAGCCTTGGCTGTCAGTGCAGGTTGTTCTCGTACTGAGTAGAATATTTTAGATTAAATTTAAATGCCTTGTTCCTAACAGGGATTTCTTTTTTGATTCTGGATAGGCTGGTGACATCAATTGAGTTTGAGATATGAATCAACCCAGTTGTTGAGGGCTAAAAATAGTGTGGCTTGTTGTTTTTTTTTAAAGTGAGACCAATCCTTCCAACTGCTATTTGTGATATAGAAACCTTATGTATAAATTAAAAATTATAGCAGGCCTCAGTCATCTTGCTGCTTGCTCTACTGAAGATACCACTTTGTAGGCAGGTCAGCAGCCTGTGCTGTGCCAGGTCCTGTTTCCCTGTGCTGTTCTGTGTCGTGTTCAGATAGGAAGGGCAGGGTTATCTCCCAGCTGCATTAGGGCAGCTGCAGAATGGATTTGGCAAAACTCACCTTTTGGTCTGGCCAGACGATGTGCCTGGCAGTGTTTGGTGACACAGCAGAAAAGGGGACTTTGTAAACAGTTGTCTGAGCAATCTCTTGCCCACAAACAGCTGTTTTGCTCCTTCCCCCTCCTGGCTGCCCTGGCAGGGTGTCTGAGGGTTGGCTGTGGATTCCTCCCAGCCCTCCTGGGAGGTGCAGGAGAGGCCTTTGGCAGCCTGGGGCGTGTTGGAGCTGTCCTGTGAGGGCATGTGGGGTAAGGAGGGCTTGTGATGGTGTGTTTGTGCAGCTTGGGCCCTCTGGTTCTGGTTTCTTTTCAGGAAATGCTTTACTTTAATCTTGAATTTGAATTTGACTTGTTAGACTAATCCGTGCTTCAGAAATAAAACCCGTCACCCATCTGGCTGCTCTCTCTCCTGTGTTCTCAGGCACCACTGCTAGAGGTGATTATTGGTTTGCTGACTGGTTATATGCTCTGTTTTCTCTGCAGAAGTCCAAGAAGGGAGGATGGACCAGCCCAGTGGAAGGAGTTTCATGCAAGTTCTCTGTGAGAAATACAGCCCCGAAAACTTCCCCTATCGCCGCGGGCCTGGCATGGGGGTGCACGTCCCAGCGACTCCACAGGGCTCACCCATGAAAGGTAGGCTCCTGGTCCTTCTGAGCATCTGGGGGGGGAATCAAAGGAAAGGGGAATCACCCTGAATTGCCAAAAAAAGCACCATCACAATGTATATAATGTGTATTATAACGTGTTTCTTGGCGATGAGCTGAGAGACTGGGATGTGACAAAGTTGATGCAGTGGCTGAACTGGTTGCTGTGAAAACAAATGAGTTTCTCTGCAGCATAAAAGAATCAGAATCATGGAGGGGTTTGGTGCACATGCCAGTGGGGCCATGCAGTGCCACCAGCTTAGGTTTGATGCCTGCAGGGGCAGGAGCCCAGTGTCCACAGGAGGGGACAGATTTCAAGCACAGTGAAGAGTCACTGAACCTCCAGCCAGGCTGCTTTTGTGACAGGTGGCTCAGATGAATTTGCAGTGTGCTTGGTCTTCTCAAGGCACCAAATGCTTTCTGACCTAGTGCAGAAATCCCCTCTCCTGTGCTTCTGACCTTGTTGCCTCAAGGGAGTTCAGCCAGATGTGTGTCTGAAGCTCTGTGCTGCTTGTGGATGTCCTTGAGCCTCCCAGACTGCAGAATCTGTGTCACTGTCTCCTTTAAACTAGATCCATTTGACACCCTTTAGTCTTCCCTCAGCTCTGATGTTGGAATTTGGTTCTTGGATTATACAGAGGAGTGTGAGATTCACATTCATCCCACCAGAGCTGCCCCTTCTTTGTGCCACCTCTTGCCCATCGTGATCTGTACGAGTTGTCCAAACATCCACCAGGTCAATTTGTGTCAAAAGCAACCCCAAAGGGGAAAATAACCACAGAAATCAGCTGGGTGAAGTTCCCAATAACTGAGTTTGACAGAGGAGAGAAAAGAGCCTGAGTTCAGCTGAGGATAAAACGCTCTGTGTGTCACTCAAAAAGAACACAAACAGAAAATTGGCCTGATGGAATATTCAGTCAGTGCCCTCTCCCCAGGTAAATGAGCACCTGCTCACCTGAGCTGTTTGGGTGCTGGAAAGAGGGCACATCTTAAAAAGTGACTGAAACATGACCTAAAAGTACATCATGACCGATTCCCAAGGTGCAACACAATCCTTTAAAACCACTGATGAGCCAGAAAACTTGGAAACTCAGATCACTCCAGGTAATTGTCTGCTCCTGGAACCCTTTCTAATCGTGTAGCTGTCAGGTGTTAAGGAGACAGAAAAAGGGCCACCTATTTAGGAAGAAGCTGATTGTTAAATTTTAATAGATTTTGATACTTCTGAGAGGTGGGAAAGCCACGGTGTGTGTGAAGGAGTGTGAGAACTGAGGGCTTGGCTTGCCTTGCCGTGGATTCCTTGTGTTGGAATGGTTTCCTGTTACAAATCTACAGCTTTCTGTCGTGTTTTGGCCTTAGCACATCAAGCTGTGATTGAGGTCCAAGTCCTTGGTTGTAGAACAACCTTGAGAACATTTACCTGCCTAAGAAGGAATTAGAGCGAAACTGAAGCAGAAATGTAAAAGCAGAGTAGAGAGCTGAGCTTTCCCAGGATGTAGGAGTGCTGAACCCTCTACACTGAGCTTGGAAGGGGAAAGCTTAGGAAAGACATGCTTAAATACATCCCTGCTGTTACTAAGGGCAGGAGGAGAAGGGCTGAGTCTGGCAGTGCAGCAAATGCTCCACCTAGCCCTGTGTCCTATCTGCTGCAGCAGATGCCTGGGGAAGAGCACAAGCTCTGGCAAGAACTGATACGAGACACACCATAAATGACAAAGGACTGGCCTGTGGACAGAAATACGTGCAGATACTGAGTGGTACTGCAAGTGTAGAATCAAAAAGACCTTGTGATGATGCCAGTCATAAAACCCACGCTGACCCCGAGCTCCCTCAATCTGTGTCGATTCGGGAACAACCGGCAGATTTATTATTTTTTTCCCCACTTTTGGAGGTTCTGTCACTAAAATTCAGTGCTGACCAGGGGGCAGCTTCTCTTTTCCCCGTGTCCCAGATCGCCTGAACCTCCCGAGCGTGCTGGTGCTGAACAGCTGTGGCATCACCTGCGCCGGGGACGAGAACGAGATCGCCGCCTTCTGCGCCCACGTCTTTGAGCTCGACCTCTCTGACAACAAACTGGAAGACTGGCACGAGGTAAAAAATGGTGGCACCTGCATCTTTCTGATGATTGTCACTGTGGCTGCAAGCTTATGGAAGCTCTTTGTTCATTTGAAGGGGAGAGAGTTACGTTTTTAGTGGCTGCTTTCTCGTCTTTGAGGCTGATTTTTATTTACCTCGACAGCGACCGAGCGATAAATGGGGTGAAATTAATCCAGTTTGGCACTTCATTTACCTTGTGACTTACAGTCCTGGCCTGTGGGTGAAAAATATACATTTTTATGTTATTTTATCGTGCAAAGCACTGGAGCTGGCGTTTCTAACATCAAGAGGTTAATGGGCAGTGCAGTTTTTAACAGAGTAAGAACTGAGGGGGTCCAGGGAATGGCAGCTGATTCCCAGCTTTGCCGCTGATTTTATGATGGTGGGCGAGGTATTTATTCTCTCTCCACAATTAATTTCCTTATCTGCAAGACAGATTTAGTAACATTTACCACAAAGGGTATTTCTGAAGCCTCATTAATTAATTCTAAATGCTACTGTAAAATCCTTCAAAGCACTTGGGCGAAAGAAGCTCGATAAACGCAATGTAATGTGAGTAAAACAATCTCAGTCTGCTCAAGTGTCATTAAGTTCCTCACTGGATTATGCACTCCTTTTATGTCAGTGTTTATTGTTGGAAATAGGGGGGGAAAAGAAGGGGATGTCTTGTGGGGTTTTGTGTCAAACTCCTGTTGGTGTTTGCAGAAATGTCCCAGCTCAGTGGGGCTGACCTCACGTGTTCTCAGCAGCTGGGAGAGCTGCACACAACACTGGTCACTCATGAGCTCCATGTCTGGCACCCTGCTCTGTGTTCACCCTCTTCAGGCTGCCCTGGAACTAAAAACCTTCTGTGAACATTGGCCCTCTCCTGTGAAACAGGATTATGTTTTCATAGCCCATCCACAACTGATAAAAATCTCCCTTAAAAACTGCCCGTGATGGCGATTCCAGATCCCTGGGTGGCCTGTTCCTGTGCTTAGCTAATAACCTCATGGTCTAAACTATGTAATTTCAGCCTCCTGTGCTGCAATTTAAGCCAATTACTCCCTGCCCTGCTCTCAGCAGGCACAGAGGAGCATCCACTGCTGTTCCTTTATACCCTGAAGAAGGGCTTTCATGTCTCCTTTTATTATTTTAGCATAATACTGAAAAAACCCAGTTTTTCCTATCCCATTACATAGGCCAGTTTTGCTAAATCCTGTGTTTTTGTTGGGCTGATGTCACCCAGTTTGTCTGCTTAATTCCTGAGGCGTAGCACCCAAAACATGACATCACCCAGGACGAGGTGTGAAGCGAGGCAGGGTCATTACCTCATGTTTGCCACACTTGAATTCAGTCTCTGCATGAGGCAATCACCCTTTGCCAACAGCTGGGCCCAGTTAGTGACCTGTGTGTGTCCTGGTCTGCCCCATCTCCTCCCATCCCAATTGTTCTGTGGAGCAGAGCTCTCCAGACAGGTGTTCTCTGACTCATAATTATTTTCTGGACTAATGTCTTTCTCCCTGAATGTCAGTTCTTTGACTGTCCCTGAACTGAACTTCCATCCCAGGGGTTTTAGCTGGCTTTGCTTTGGCCTCTGGTCTTGTAGCAGCCTTTGCCACCCGTGGGATCACCCACAGATTAAAAAAGCACAGTTATTGTGGTCATGGAAAATGTAACGAGTGTCATTCTTCTACCTGCTGGCTTTGCATCGAGCTCTTCACTCACAGTGCTGCCCCAGGCACAAACTCAAGGGATGTGTTAAGGTGATGCCTCCCTGCTGAGAGAGGTGGATTTTATGACCTCTCCCAAGGGACTGACCTTCTCTTATCAAGCTGCTCAGGGAGTGTAATGAAGTGAACTGTTGAGGCAAATGAGCAATTAACCAATCCATCTTGATCAGGAATAGCTGCAGTATGAATTACAGGTAGATATCCAGAAGCTCTGTGTTTTTCCCCATATCATTCCTTCAGCTTGTGGTGATCCCCTTTTAGGAGGTGGGATATTATTGCCTGAGCTCCGATTACTGCCTGACACACATTGCTTTCTTTCTCTCTCTCTTTTTTTTTTTGTTGTTGTTTGTTTTCCCTCCCCATTAGGTCAGTAAAATTGTGTCCAACGTTCCCCACTTGGAGTTTCTAAACTTGAGTTCCAACCCTCTCAGTTTGTCCGTTCTAGAGAGAAGTTGTGCTGGGTCCTTCGCCGGCGTTCGCAAACTTGTGCTCAACAACAGCAAAGCTTCCTGGGAAACAGTGCACACCATCCTGCAGGAATTACCTGAGTAAGCCTGGGATGCTGGGTGTAGAAAAAGGGGTGTTTGCTGCAGGCAGGTCAAGGCTGGGTTGTTGAACTCTGTGGTAAGGGATGACAACGTCATTGATTAAAAAAAAAAAGGGATTTTTTTTTTCTTTGGCAGTTTGGGAACTGGCCAGGGGAATGTTTTACATTGTATTAAAAGCTGAATTTGTGTGGCACTGCAAAGCCTGGAGCTTCTCATCCGAATCTAAATGCCAGAGATGGATGGATAATCACCCAAAAATGTGGGAGGTGACCCTGTTTCCTGTGAGTCACTGCACCGTGAATGGTGCAGTGCATACCTGGGCCAGTAACTGAATGGGATGTACCTCTGTGGGTCTGGCCACTTGTCAAGTAATAGTTCATCCTGCTTTTCTCTGCAAAAGGGTTGATTTCTGTGGCTTGGCCATGGGCCACCTTGGCATTCTGCTCCCATGGATGTCCTGATTGGCTTCACTTTGATGACAGCTTTGTATGGCTTTGTGAGCAGAGCTGATGACAACAGAATATCCTGCGTGGCCAACCTCCACTTCCCTGGGACTGGGAGAGCCAGTTCAGTTGTCTGAAAACTTAGTGAGAATCTTTGGCAGAACCAGTGATGTGGGGGGAACAATTACAATCAGTGTTGTATCATAAGTGGGGAGCACTGGGAGCAGGTACCAGTCACTTTTGGAGTTGGTTTGGTGGCTTGTTTGGCACAAATGTGGAAGACAACCCCAAGCAATTTGTCACAAATTTAATCCTGGGAGGCCAGGGAAACACTTGGAGGGTTTTTTTAATCTCTGGAGAAGGTTTGTAGATGGGAGCAGAGATGTAGTGGAAACATTTCCACGTGGAGCTCTCAAAGGTTGCAAATCACTTTAAGGAAGTTGTGTTAAAATCATATAAAATTGAAATATCACTTGTCAAGGTGCTGACATGATCCTTCTGCCCCTGTGCAGCTTGGAGGAGCTCTTCCTGTGCCTTAATGACTACGAAACAGTGTCTTGTTCTCCTGTTTGCTGCCAGTCTCTCAAACTGCTCCACATAACTGACAATAATCTTCAAGACTGGACTGAAATTCGAAAGTTGGGAATTATGTTTCCATCCCTGGACACACTTATTCTGGCTAACAACAACCTCACCACCATTGAAGAGTCAGAAGATTCCCTGGCAAGGCTGTTCCCCAACCTGAGATCCATCAACTTGCACAAATCAGGTGAGAGCCTGGGAGCAGGATGGGTTTTGTTCTCAGGATGATCAGAGCTCCCCTCCCGTGTAGGTGACAACAAGCCCATCCCTGTGGGCTTTGCCAGCTGCTTTGGGTTGTCAGTCATTCTCAAAAGATGAGGCAGAGTAGTGTGGACTCCAAATGAGCTGGCAAAGGTTTTTTATGTGAGTGGTTTCCCCTCTGTTTCACATCCCTGCCTCGGGTGCTCCTGGCTGGAGAATGATAAATAAATGTCTGGCAGTGGAGGGGATGAAAGAATCCCGTCTGTCTTTTATTCCCTGTTTTATCTTGGGTAGAATGAGGGTCTGTGCAGGTGTGCAGCACATATCAAGCTGTCTGTCACCTGTGCTCAGTCATTAGGAACTCACCACAAAGCTGTGCTTGAAGCTGCTTTTACAACTTCAGCCCCAGAGAATTTTCAGCTCCAGAAAGAGAATGAGCCTTTGGAATATTGGGAAGAGCACCCTGTGCTCGGGAGAGCAGCAGCTCCAGGGCTGTGACGTGTTTATGAGGTGACACATGCACCACAAGCTCATCTGCAGGAGCACCTAATGCATCATCAGCTTTTGTTCTTCACAGCTTTGCATGCTGTGCAAGTGCTGGTTAAGTGTCAGGCAGGTAGCAGGTGCTTTATTAACATGCTTTACAATGTAAGCATCAAGGAATCCCTGTAATGAAAGCTTAAAGCTAACTAGAGGAGGAAAAGCCTGTTAAGCTGGATTTGAAAGCACTGTCTCACTGAGGAACAAGTGCTTCTGTGGTAAGTAGTTCTGCAGTTTTGATGCCAGGTATTTAAGAACTCCGGGTTCTGTGTTAGCTTTTTGATGTTTTGGGAGCTGGAAGTCAAGTAGAACTCCTCAAGGAGCATGTTAAACTTCTTGGGTTCTTTACACAAAGCTGCTGCACTCCAAAATTGTGTCGTGTGAAGACTCTGCAACGAATTATGTTGATCTCTCAGGGCTTTACTGGTGCTCAATCCTCAGGTTTTATTTACCCTCCCTGCTTGCTTTGTTATCCCAAATACCAGGGGCTGAAATCGAATTAAAGTCTTTTTCATTAAATGCCTGGATGGCTTCTGGGGCTGTTTTAGTGTTGGGTTGTGAGCAGGAACAGGACTCAAGGTGGTCATGAGTGCAAGGTAAAGCCACTTGATGGCTGTTTAGTGATGTCTGGAATGACATAAACCCTGATGAATTTAATACTGTACAGACAGCATCCCTTTATAGACACAGCCATCATAACTGATGCTGGCCAGTCCTCAGCAGCAAGGCCAAACACTGAGTGATCCATAAAAAACTAAGCCATGGAGATCATCTTTCTAGACTTGGAAAACAGCACAAGAGAATTTCAGCTACTCTGTCTTGTCAGCAAAACAAGGAGGGGTTTTTTCAGCACTTCATGAGCAAAAGGAACAGCAGTGGCACCTGTCATGTGTGTTCTTTTTGGCTGTGTCTTGGATACACAACGTTTTATCTGTGTTTGTTTACACAAACCTTTCCTTCTGAGCAGGTCTGCACTGCTGGGAAGACATTGACAAGTTAAATTCTTTTCCCAAGCTCGAGGAAGTGAAACTGCTGGGAATTCCTTTGCTGCAGTCCTACACCACCGAGGAGCGCAGGAAGCTGCTAATAGCCAGGTCTGTTCCTTCTTTGTTCTGCTCAGCAGGAGCTTGAGCTGACAGTGAACGGGTGGGAGCAGGTAATTGTGGGAAAAAGGAGTAGGAGATGGAGTTGTGTGTGAATTCAGAAAGATTTGGAGCTTGGTTTTGTGGTGTGGGGAAAGCGGGAGGAGCGGAAATGCTGTCTGACTTCTCTGCTTCTCACAGGAGTTTTTGGGTCTCAAACGTGCCTGTGCACGTGATGTGGTGAAATGAAAATGCTTCATTTTGAACGTGCTTGGAGAAGGTGCATGAAATTGGTGTCTTGCTTGCAGGTTGCCATCCATCATCAAGCTCAACGGGAGCATCGTTGCCGATGGGGAGCGAGAGGACTCGGAGCGATTCTTCATCCGATATTACATGGAGTTCCCGGAGGAGGAGGTGCCGTTCAGGTGGGAATTCTTTGTTGTGCAGTGGAGAGCAGGGGCAGGAGGGTGGGGGAGGCTGAAGGAGAGGTGATGTTACCTGGGAAATCCATGCTAACTGTTCCATCCTTCCTCCTGCCTTGGAATCCTCAGTCTGTTTTAGCTGAAGTCGTTATTTTGGTGTGTTGTCTGGTGACCTGTAGGATCACTCCTGAGCCAAATTCGGTCTGACATTCTCTGTGTCAAGTGCCATTAAACAACATGACTGTTCAGTTCATGACCTTCATTGTTTCCTGGCCCCTCTGATGGCTCCCTTCATAATCCACCTGTGTTTGGGAGCGCCCAAAAGCCCGGGCAGATCGTGCTCTCTGGTGCCAGGCCAGGGCATCTAATCCTCTTGACCATCTGGTGTGTGGAATGTGACTGGCAATGGGAAGCTGTCCTCTCGCTGTCAGGCCTGCAAATCACAAGCCTGATGGTTTTTCTTTGCCAGAAAAGTCTATCCAATGACCCGTTCATCTTGGTTAAACTAATGAACTTGGACAGATGCTGTTCAGTTGGTACCTTCTCTGTGCCAGCATCTACTTACTGCTCCTGTTGGGCTGAGGAAGGATCATGGACCATCAGGCCACTGCCTTGATGTGCCTTTTGCCCTGGAACCCTCATGTGCTTTTTGACAGCAGAGCTTTATGGGCCTTTTTTTTACAGAAAAGGGGTAGGACAAGGCTCTGTGTGTGACTCTGAGGGGACAGACAGAGGTGGGGACACACTGAAGGTCAAAAGTATGGCCTGGAATGGATGACAGAGGTGCAAATGGAATCTAGTCAGTGTTTACATGGGCTGGTCAGTGTTCCCCCCCCAACTTCATTCTTAGGTAAAATGCCTCCTATTTTCCTAAAGCTCTGGGTATGTGACCTGCTGGTACAGTGAGGGCATGGGAAGGCTGGAATAGGGGCTGAGGGCAGGGTGTTTTTTATGAATACTGATAGGTTCAGCGATTATAACATTTGCTAAAGGCATGCTGGGGTCAGTTCAGAGGCAAAGGGCACTCGTGTAGTCAGGGAGACAAGACAGCTGGTGATCCTTCTTGTGCCTTTTCCTGAGGACAAGTCCTGGCTTGTAATTTTAGAAGCCCTTGAAGCGTAAAAATCGGAAGAAATATTGGAAGCGATGGCAGCCGAGTCAGAGAATGCAGGGGAGAGGGAGGGGAGGCAGGGACTGTGAGCTCGTGGTGGTGCTCCCAAAATGGATTATTTTCCATAACATTTTATTTCTAAGAAAGCTGTTTCGTGTCTCTGGGCACGGACTTTGGGAACAGGCTGTGTGCACCCACATGGTTGCACATCCCCACACACCACTGGGGTCGCTTTCCAGGTGGCATCTCGTGTAAGAGATCACTAATATCTCACCCATCCCAGAAAACCAGGCTGATTTTGACCAGCCTGCTGAGGAAAATTACCTCCCCCTCTGGTTTCTTAACATTTAAACACTCTTGCTGCCTTTCTCGTGGTCAATGGCCCCTTTGTCTGAATCCCTTCATCTGTGCAGCATTTCCAGGAGACTCCTGCAGCTACTAAAGAGGGTTGTTCTGTCCTGGAGGGGTTGTGTGCCACTACAGGCTATTTTCTAGTGAGGCTGCAGATGGCTGACAGTGTCCCCAGTGCTGAGGGCTGGGTTTCAGTTCCTGGGCCCTTGGCAGCAGCCAAGGAAGGAAACCTGGCATTCTTTGCAGAGGGATTTTGTGTCTGTTTGTTGCTAAAGCTTCCCCTTTCTTTGCTCCCAGATCTGGTGTGGTCTCTCCAAAGGTGGTTTGTAATTAGGATCTAATCAGGACACACATGTTGTTGCTGGGGGGACAGCATCTGCATTGCAGTGCTGCCTGGAGCAGAGGGAGGACACACTGGAGCACGGAAAACTTCCCAGTGGGAGCAGCCCCCCTTGAGACTGCCAAGGTGCAGCTTGAGATAAGCTCTGTCAGGACAACCCCCCCACCCTGCTTTCATTCATGTCTTCCCAGGCTGCAGCTGGAAGGGATCAGGGAGGGAGGGGAATGGAAAGAACAATTTATCTCTCTGGATGCCGTGGGTTAGAGGGAGCACTGAGTGTACAATCCAATATTGGCTGTCTCCTGGCGTGACGTCGCTGTGTCTGTGGGTTTTTAATGACTCCTCTGCTTGTCTGAGCCACTGTTTATCTGCAGACTATCAGAGGCACTTTTAACCAGGCTCAGTTCTTCAGCATCCTCTGCTCTGGCAGCCAGTGTCTGCAAGGGTGATTAGAAAAGTCTCCAGGGTGCCTATTATCGGGGTACAAAAGAACCTTATAAGCAGTGTGCCTTCATCCCTATTGATCTGAGGGAAGCCAGTCACTCAGACTCCTGACTGTCTCTGCAGCTCACATCCAAGGGACAGACTGCAAAGCTGCTTCTGCCTTCCCTCGGCACAAGAAGATGTAAGACAGCGTTGCCTGACTCTCTGTGTGTTAACAGCACATATTTGGGTCATCTTAACCCACTCGTGGTGCTTCTCTCTCTCAGCTTGCTCGAAATTTGCCCCCCTCTTTATCCTCTGCCCACCATCAGCCCAGTTCACTGCAGTTGCCCTCAGTGCACCGATCAGGGCAGTGATTCTGGTTGGCCCATAAGAATTTTTTGCTGCTCTGTGGCAGCAGAGATGGTGAGAGTTAAAGGGCTGCCCCAGAGTGGGCCGAGGGCTTGGAGCAGCAAGGGGTGGGTTCCTCTCTCCCTCTTTCCCTGCTGAGAAATCCTTTTAAAAGGATTCCTCCTGAGAAAACTTGGAGGAAACTGTGCTGCAGAGAAACCCTCCCCGTTGGTGACACGTTGGTTGGCACTCGCTGTAGCTGCAGGTGGGTCAAATATGGGGGGAGTGTGTTGTCTGCTCTCAGCACTGATGGCTTTCCCAAACAAACAGCCCTGATCCTGTCAGCAGGATCCTGTGAGAGCAGGGCACCAGGCTGCCTTTGGCTGCTCTGCCCGTGAGATTTGGGAAATCCTAGTGCGTGGTGGCCCTTACCTCACTTCCCAGCAGACAGAGGGGCTGCTGTTCTCCAGGAACATTCCTGCCTCCGGCACGACTCCCTGGGGTCTCCCAGCCTGCCAGGTCCCATCACTGCTCGACAGGGGCCGTGACACGGCACCGATCGCATTCAGCTGGGCCTGGGATGGGGAACAAAAAGCGCTTTCTGTGCTGGGCAGAGCGGAGGGGCTCTGAAATGTTACCTTTCCTCAGCAGCTCTGCCTTTGTCATTTCACTCCCATTGTGTTTTGTGCTGCCATTCTGCCTCTTTCCCAGCCAGGCAGGGAGATGCAGCCTTGCCTGATGGGAGCAGTACCTGCTGAGGGAGAGACAGACTTTCCATTGCCAGGAATGGCTCCCTGGGATGGACCTTGGGAAGAGAACTTGGCTCCAAGGAGAAAGTGACAGTGGGGTGTGTGGCTCTGCTGGTAAAAATCCCATCTTGTTTTAGAGTAGGTGTGAAGGATCAGTTGGCAACAAGTCCCCTTTTTTGTTGTCACCTTGCAGTGGCTCACCTTGATTCGGTGATCTTGGTGATTGTCACGTTTGGGACCTAGCTGGCCCTTTGGAGAACAGCAGGGGTGTCTGACAGTCAGGTAAACCATGAAGCCACAGAGACTTTAGATTCCACAGGGAACCTAAACTGAGGGCTGTGTCCTTTGTGTGAGCACTGGCCTGGTTCTGGCACTCTTTAGTGAAGTGTTTGCACTGGAGCAGGAGCTGTAAAGTTGTGTGTGGCTTCCTCTCTTTCTTCCAAGTATCTTTTCATCATCTTGCCTGAAAAATTCTGGGTGCTCTGTGAAGTGTCCTGCTGACAGGGGACAAAACAGTGCTCATACCATCCAAATTTATTCCTAGGGAACCAAACTCGAACGAGGGTCAGTGTGATCTCATGTGAGGAACGTTCAGAACTTGTGAAACGTGCACTGTGCAGCTTGCACCATAATTGTGGCACTGTTGGCTTTTCCAGGTATCACGAGCTGGTCACCAAGTACGGGAAGCTGGAGCCCTTGGCCGTGGTGGATCTGCGGCCTCAGAGCAGCGCCAAGGTGGAGGTTCACTTCCAGGATAAGGTGGAGGAGATGTCCATCCGCCTCGACCAGACTGTGGCAGAGCTGAAGAAGCACTTAAAAACTGTGGTGCAGCTGTCCACGAGCAACATGCTGCTCTTCTACTTGGACCAGGAGGCTCCCTTCGGCCCCGAGGAGATGAAGTACAGCTCCCGAGCGCTGCATTCCTACGGCATCCGGGATGGGGATAAAATCTACGTGGAGCCCAGAATGAAATAACCTCTCTTGGCCACACACATGCCCCCAGCACACCCACACACACATGCATTAAGGAGTTTTTGCAAGGTTTTTGTTTCGGTTGGTTGGTTGAGGTTTGGTTGTGTTTCTGTAGCAGGTGATTTCTTAGCCCGGAGGAGGTGCCCTGACGTGAGAACCAATGCCCACCATCCACTGCAGGTGACCTTGAGGTGACAATTGACTTCAGTAGGTGTGTTTCAGTGTGGGCAATACCTTGATGTTTCCTTTGATGCTCCGGTATACTCGTGATTTGGCGTGAATGGTCAGTTGTTCAAGCTAAGGAATGCCAGGGTCCATAAGGGAGACAACAGATCGGTGCAGAATTTGACCTGTTGTTTTCTTTTCCTAAGTTTTTGGTGTTTTGCTCCACCAGAGCTCCCTTTGGCCTCGCTACCCGACTGTGGCTCGAGCTTGCTGAAGTATTTTCTTGCAGCTTGGTGCTGTCTCAACCTTTCGTTGTGCTCGAGTTCACAGACAAGATCTCCAACAGTATTTATTCTGCTTGATTCAGAGCTCAGGTACTTAGTGCATCCACTTCACTCCGCTGGTTTGGTTTCTAGGAGTGCACAAAATGGGGGAAAGAAAGAGAATTTAGCAGAAAGAAGCTTTCTTTTCAGAACACACGCCCTGCATCCACTTGTTTTGGGGGGGAAAAAAGGAAGTTTTGGTGGCTGTACCCGTCTCACACTGTGTCTGCAGCCTGTAGCACTGGCAGGCTGGGGGCAAAGGGACCCTTGGGCATGCTGCAAAGTGGATTTTGGAGTGTGGTGGGATGGGTGTTGCGTTGCAAGGGCTTTTAGAGTAACAGGTCAGCGAGGGGTTGAAGAGCTTCCCCCACTGGCCGTCATCCATCCTGATGCTGAAGAGATCCTCCATGCACTTAACCTTGGGCCAGCTGGTACTGAACGTGGAATGGCTAAAATTCCTCTCCAGGGAGGAGAGGAAGAGTGAAGTTGAAGTTTGTGTTTGTTGCTGTTGCACCAGAATTCAAACCTTAGCACTTTCCCCGGGGCCCCTGGCTGGGGGTCCCTGCTTAGGGTCGGAGCCAGGACAGTGTGTCGGCTCGGACCAGTTCCTACAAGTTGAGTAACAAAGCAACCAGACTCATGTTTGTTGTTCAGCAGGTTTTCACTATTGGCTTCCCCCACCTTGTGCTGCTGCTTAAGTTAGCCCCTGTTTTCTGCTGCAGAGCAGATTCCTGTTCAGTGAAATCCTTCTTCCTTTCTATCTCATTTCCCTTCCCTGCGTCTTCCCTTGTTCCTCTGCTCCCTGACAAGTTGAAGACTTTTCAGATTTCCTAGTTACAAGCAGCTGCATAAAAGTTTTTGAAGCTGTGCAGTGAGGGCTCTAGTTACACATGAACTCCTGACCTTAATTTTGAAATGCTCCCTTGTCCCCACGTGCACTTTCTTTCCCATGATGCTTCTGTCCACATCACCAAGCTCCTTTGATATCCCTGGAGTTGTGTATTTCTCTTCATATTTCACCTAGAAAGTGGGGTGGGATAGGATGGGGAGGGAGTGAAGTGTTATCTCATAGTCTTCAGGTTCAGGATGTGGGGATAGTTCAGAGGGGGGAGTAGTTCCTCATCCAAAGTAAGCATTAAAAACAGGAGGATTTAAGACAAATTATTAATGTGTGCCTCACCCCCCTGCCAAAAAAATACCAATTTCTTGGCCCCGTTGAGATGAGCAATAGGAAAGGGAGCAAGACTTTCCACAGGTAGCATAGAGACCACAGCATGCACCTGCAGGGCTGTGGTACCTGTAAAACTAAACAGCAGGGAGGTAGTGGCAGTGTAACATAAAATGATGCTTTTATAAGCTAGAGCTTTACTGAAGATGTATTTTCCTTTTTGGGCAGTGAAAGTAATTTGCTGCCTTATAGCAGAACTCTTAAGCCAACACTTTCTGTATGATATATATACATACCTACGAATAGGAAAAGTTGTGGTTAATAAGATATTTTGTTATAAAGCAAAGTTTTATGAAGATATGGTTGTTTAATATTAGAAGCCTATTTCAGCCCTTGACCTCCAGTGTAAGTAGGTTGTCCCTGAGTCGCTGCAGTGTCCGAGGTAAGCGACCAAGAGGGATGCAAAAGTATCTCTGACCTAATTCTGTAGAGCAGTGGTTGCCTCTGTGGGTGTATTTATGGCACTGTACCTGCTATTAATGAGATGCTGTAGCTCTTGACCAGCTTCCTCAGCACAATTAAGTGTCTCGGTTTCAGAGAAGGGAATAAACAGAGACCATTAAAGAGCTGAACGGGATGATAAAGAAAGACCCAAGGATGTGCTTTTAAGTTTGTTTGCCCACTAAAAATTGGCCTGTCCCTGGAGGGAATGGTGCCATCACTGCACCAGCTCAGAACTGTCAGTAAATCCTGGTTTTATGTGTGGCAGACCTGGTGGGAACTGGAAGATGGGAAAGGAGAAGAGCTACTGACACACAAGGTCAGCAAGTGCTGGGGATTTGGTGCTGACACCCAACCCAGCTCCCCTGGTCGGGCAGGTCAGAAGTCACAGTATCGACATCACCGCTTACTTTGCCACTTCTCCAGGGTAGGGTTTTTTTCTGGATGATGTTCTCAAGGCATTCACCTTGTGTGCAGCTTGTGGGACGCTCGTGGGGTGGAAACCAAAGATCTTGGTTGTCCTCCCGAGGAGAAGGAGTCCCATCCATAACCCAGAGGCAGTTTATGTGTCCAGGTGATCGGCTTCGGAAAGTAGGACCAAAAGGCACACAACTGATGGGGGGGAATACCCCAGATCCCTTTCCTTTTGTAATACCTGTTGGGAAAGGGGGTGTGTGCCAAGTTAGTGCTTAACAGGGGCCATGTCTTGGGGGAGAGAGGAGAGGGCTCCGAGTGGGAGAGGAGGTTTGGGATGCTGAGAATCCCGCAGGGTCCTGACGTGGCAGGAGGTTTGATTTAAACCCGTGCGGTGTCAGGAGGGGCTGTGCCCTGGTGAAAACATCCCTGGCTCTGCCACATTCCTTGGAGAAAAGCAAAATAGATGTGCAAGCTTCCCTAGCTTTTGTGTCCTTCTATCTGAGGGCTACTTTTTGTCAAGAGCTGTTTTGCTGTTCCTGCTAGTTCATGCATTTAAAGCCTGCCCCGGGCAGTCTGCGCAGCGGGCAAGCCCCTGGCTCGCCGGGAATTAGGTGACAGCTACATACCAAAGTGTCACACGGCTCCGTGTGCCGAGATTGGATGCTGCGCTCTCGTGGGTTTTTTTTTTGGATAACGTTGCTGTTGACTATCGGTGTTTTGACCAGATGTTTCAGGCGGATCGCTTAAGGGTTGGGCGATGTTATGAATATTCATTCATGGCGTGCCGGCTGCCCCTCTGTTCTCCCGCTGGCGTTTGTAACGCGGTTTTTTTGGGAGCTGCACACATCCTAGTGGCAGGTGAGAGCGTGGCCCAGGGTGGCTCGGAGGAGCTGCCCCTGGGGAGGGGCTCCCCATGTGTCCTCGCCTCCTCGGGTCTGGAATCTCTGGCACTGGCTCTGCCTTCCCGGTTGCCGTTGTCGCTTGTAAATGAGATTCTGTAGGTTCTGTTCGTGTGCAGATTTGAAAATGCAAACGAGGTGCTGGAAGCAGCCCAGAGGCTAAAATATGTATTCCTGGCAGCTGTGCCTCCCTCGTTTGGATGTGGCACTTCTGTAGAGAGACGCCTTCCCCAGAGCAGCGTTTGAGGGGCTTCAACCATCTCGGGCCTTTGCCTCTGTGATTGCTTTTCCTGCACTTACTGGAAATTTCAAATATAATTTAAACATGAAGATCTGTTCTTGCTCCCTGTTAATGTTGCATCCATGTGTAATTTCAAAGAAAAAGAACTGTAAGTCCATCTCGTTTTTTATCCTGGTTTCTCTCACGGGGGATATTCTTCCCGCTCCCATGACTTGCCTTTGGTTTGCTCGCAGACTTAGCGGTGGAATTCAGGCCAAATGGGTAATTGGTTTGGATCAGTTCAATAAACTTATGTAAGTTTTTACACAAAAAAAAAAAAAAGGTGTCCTGAGCTTTGCCCTTTTGTGTTGCCCTTGAAGCAAAACGTTCCCCTCGGTCTGACCCACGTGTTTAACTCACACCTTTGGTGCAGTGAGAGCTGCCGAGGTGTTTTTGTGCTGCTGGTGTTTGTGCTGAGAGCTCCAAGCACAGCCACCTTCCCTGTCATGGTGCTTTCTGAAAGGAGAAGGAAGATCTAGTCCTCTCCTGGACTGTATTTCTCCGTGGCCGTGATTCATCTCCACTTCCAGGTGAGGAACGAGGCTCGAGTTCACTGTTATCTGCTCCCTGTCCTCACTGGGACTGGCCTTGGGGTTAAAACAAGTTCCATCCTCGTGGCCTGCACCGAACAACCCTGGGGAGAGGCAGGAGGAGGAAGATGTCCCTCCAGATGGGGCAGAACTCCTGGCAAACTCCTCTCCCAGCTGTGCTGGGTCCCTTGAAATGGGAATGCCTTTGGTTGCTCTGCCGAGATGAAGCAGCCAGAGAACCTTTTTGTCTCATCTTTTGATGCTTGTTTTTTCTTGAGGTCAGGCATGAGAGGCAGGCAGTTTTCTGCTGGAAGGATTAAAAAAAGAAAAAAAAAAGGTGTTTGGTCATTCAGCTCTCATGTGTGTCCAGCACTGCACGGTGGGAACATCCCCTGCCAAAAGAAAATAGTCTGAAAAGACAAAGTCCTCCCCAAAGAGACAGTGAAGCCTAATCAAACTCCATCAGTGTGGTCTTGCCCAGGACCAACAGGACCAGAATATTAAACTGACAAAGGAGCAGAGGGAAACCAATTTTCACCAGTTTTCTCTGTGTTACAAAGCAGAAGGAGAAGAGTCAATTGATTTTCCTGTGGCTGGTGATGTTTAAAATGTATGGGAGGGAAGGGGAGAGCCAAGGGTGCATGGAGTGGCAGGCTGGAAGTAATGGGTCCCTTGGAATATCAGTGCTGCTATCCCCTGCCCTCCTAAAATAGTTGTGGGTTTAGAAAAAGTGTACAAATGAAATTAAAAATGAAAGATTCTTGTTAGCAAGGCCACGTTTGGAGGATGAAGAGGAAGCAAACTCCAGGATTTGCTGTGGAGGTGGTTTGTTTCCTGGTGCCCCTGATGTGCTGAAGGAAACTGCTGATGTAAGATGCAGCACTTTGGGGGTGAACTTGTTAAACACACTTCTAGGAACTCCCAGGCTCTTGGGGGAAAAAAAAAAAATCTGGGCTTCTCTAGTTCTTGCTGGGCTGCTGGCATTCCTGTGCCCTCACAAGGGGCAGGGAGAGGCTGTGCAGGGAGCACAGGAGGAATAAGTTAACTCCTATCAGGGAAAATAGGGAAAATAAAAGGCACCCACCCAGAGAGTCAGAAGGGAAAATCGTTGTGCCAGCAAGGAAAGCCTCCCTGGGAGATTTGGAGAGAGAACACTGGACTGGGTGAGTTTTTTTTCCTTTTCCACCTGTAAAAGCAGTTACAGAAAGTAAAGCAAGACCTGGATGGCAAAGTAGCTCCATTGAAAGTTCAGGGCAGCGCCTTTGAACAGCACTTTGAGCCTAGCACTGCTTAATGCTAATCCTGTAACTTTATATAGATGGGCTTTTTTTTTTTTTTCTCCTTTTACACAAAGGAGGAAGGGGCTCAGTTCTTCTGAGGGTTGGGTTTTCTTTCCCCTGAGCAGCCCAGCAGCGAGCCCAGCCCCGGCTCACTGGCATTTCCATCTCAATCCGCCTGAAGGGGGTGAGCTTTTGGGGAAGAAAGAGGCTCCTCTCCCTCTCCAGGCCAGAATCTGATCTCCAGATTAGCTTGCTGCTTATCAATAGAGGCAACAGTTGTGATTGCAACTCAACACTGCTCCAGCCCTGGAAGAGCATTGGTGGAAAGGGAGTTTTCAATTGGGAGAGCAAGGGACTGAGCCATCCTTTCAGTCCCCAGCAGGAATTGGCACGGGAGGACCGGCATGCATTCTCCATTGACATAGGACTTCGTCCTGCTCCACCAAGATTGGTCTAAAATTTCAGACCTGATCGCTCCTCTAGTCCACAAAACAGGTTGGTAATTCTTTTTTTTTTTTTTTTCCATACCTAAATGATTGTAGTTTCGAATGGGATATGATAAATGATGTGTTCTTGATGAAGTCTGTCATGTTTGCCGAGTGGTGCCAGTCTTGCTCTTGTCCTCAGACTGCCACACAGTCTCCACTAGTCATCCTCTGCCTGCTCTCTGTTAATGAACCCGCAGAATTTACAGTCCTGTCATCCTCCTTTCATCTTTCCAAGATAGGGAATGTGGCAAAACTTTTCCTTGGTGGAGGGGTTTTTAGTCAGTGGCGAATGTGGTGGCTGGAAGCAGGCTGGGACCAGCGCTGATGTGACTGCAGCAGTGAACAGGGAGGAACTTTCTGTCCGCTGTGTCCCATACTTTTCAAGCTCCCAGAAACTGGAATCAAGTGGGAATGATGTGGGACAGATGATGGGGTGTTCCCCCTGTGCACTCTATGTGTTGTGCATGTGTATCTGTGCCTTTAGGAGGTGTTGGATCTGCTGATCCACAAACCCCACAAAAACAGATCTACGGAGAACACAAAACACCGCTGGCTTTTCTAGGCAGATATTTGAAGCTGGGAAGGTGGAGAGGCTGATGTGAAAGCCCAGGCTGTGCACAATGCGTGGCTGTAGGCTGGTGTGTGAAGCTGGGCACGTACTTTTCCAACTGGGCACACACACGCTGGGAACATGGGAGACCTTCCCGGGAGCCCTGCCCGTGTGTGATCGCGGAATCGACAGGCGAAGAAATCAAAGCAGGTGTTTTAGCAATATTTTCTATTGGATTAATAATGAGTAACAAATTGCATTAGGCACAGAAGGAATTAAAGCTGGCACGGGGTTTCTCTTTCATTTTCCCAGCCCTGTGTCTGCTCTCCCTCTCTCATTGATCCCTGTGCAGCAAGGAGGTGCCCAGCTGTGTAAATGTTTGTGCTTCCTCCACGCTCATCCGAAGCAGTAAGTGGTGGCTGTGGTAGGAGCCAGCACAGAGGATTAGTCAAACAACAGGGCTTGAGATACCCTTAAGGATGTGTTCTCCAACCGCTGTGATGTATGTCTGGGTTTCTTTCCTTCCTGTAGGATGAACAAACAGTCGTTCCTGGGAACCTGCGTGGCCCTTTTGGTGATAACAGCCCAGCAACGAGGTGAGAATCTCCCTCTCAGGTGCCGGGAGGCCAAAATTCCCCAGCTCTGCTGTGCCCAGAGACCCCAGAGGGGGTGGAAAACACCCCAGCTCCTCGGCTTGGGGTTGTATAAGGACCAGGGGGAACTGAGTGTTTCCCGTGGGGAGGGACAGGCTGGGAATTTTAAGAGACGCTTGTGCATATCATTTATATGGCTGTGTGTGCACGTGGAGGTTGTGTTGGTCTGGCCAGTCACTATGAAATCAGTTTGAAAACACTTTAGTGTTAGGACTGCTGAGTAGGAACAGCAGTGTGGCACCAGCAGTGCTAAAGAAACTGGAATTAAGGAGTGTCTGCTGTGTTCCCTGTTTTAGAAATCAGCAAAATCCATGTCTCATAGCTATGCCTTGGCTGTAATAACTTTTCAGGTGTGTAACAGCTGTGAAATGACTTACTTTACTACCTGTCAGCCCGAAGTTTTGCCGTGGCCCTTTGGATATATCTGTGAAACCAGGCTTGTGGCTTGGAAACCATCACGTGCCACCTCCCTTTATGTCCAGAGGGGCACTCAGACCATGCAGAGGTCTCAGGAAATCAGGCAAACTGGCCCCATCTGAGGCCCCTGAAAGCCCAGGAAGTAAAAGCATGTCCTGAATCAGGGTGAACAGAGCTGGGATAGTTCAGATCCTGTGGGCTCGTGTGGGCCGAGATTGAATGTTGTGAGGACAGGGCATGGCTTTCCTACACCAAAATGGGGAGAGGGGAGGGGAAAAAGCAGAAAAATCCCCATTTCCTCTGTGAGGAGCACGCTGGAAACAGGGCATGAGATGACAGCAGACATTGCCTGAAGGACTGTCTTCTCTCTATCTCCTTCCAGCTCACACCATGGGGAGTCTGTATCCATTCTGGCAGAACGACACGAGAACACCCAAAGTCGATGATGGAAGCTCTCCCGAGATCAAGATCTCTGTCCCTTTCATCTATTTTGGAGTCCCCTACAGAAGCATTTATGTAAGTGGAGAAACAGACCTTCCCTTTACTCTTTTCCTTGCCATTAGGCTGTATTTTAAATGCTCTCTCCCTGTCATCAGGAACTGGAAGATTTATTAGCAACTACCTGACAAGTTCTTAGATTTCATGAACTGATAGGTTTTATGATTAAGAAAGTCAAAGGTATATTTAATGGGATAATGTCCATGGGAAAGGAATATAAAAGGCAGTAAATTTTCTTTGTAGGTGATTAAATGGTACAGCAAAGCTAAGGGCTTGACACGAGGGACATTTTTCCTGTTACATGACAAGAAACAAGAAAATGCAGAGACCTGCTGGGGAGGGGGGAGAGGGGCAGCAGTTTTCTGGGTGCCCGAGATGAAGACAAAGTGCTGCTGCTCTCAGGTGGTGGCACAGCAAAAGCCTGGCTAAGGGGACACCAACTCCTCCAGGCTGGGCTTGGACATCATCACAACCTTGCGCAGGCACCTAAGTCAGCCTGAAATCCTCTCCCCCCAGTCCTCTGATTAACCAGCGGGGTTTCTGCCGCCTGCAAAGCCTCGCTCAGGCCACGTGGGTCTCCCGGTGCAGGTGAACAACAACGGGGTGATCTCCTTCAACGCCCTGGTCAGCCAGTTCACCCCCGAGGCCTTCCCGCTGGCCGACGGCCGCGCCTTCGTGGCGCCCTTCTGGGCCGACGTGCACAACGGGATCCGGGGGGACGTCTACTACCGGGAGAGCACGGACCCTGCTCTGCTCAGGAGAGCCTCCAGGGACGTCCGCAAGCACTTCAAGGACATAGCCTCCTTCTCTGCCACCTGGGTCTTCATCGTCACCTGGGAGGAGGTCACTTTCTACGGCGGGAGCAGCACGACGCCGGTGAGAGGGTGGTTCTTGATGGTTCAGTGTGTGTCTGTGTATCTACATATCAATTGTGTAATTGTCCTTTGTGTGTAAAATTGAGTGTGTTTCACTGTGCTCCTCAGTTCCCCTCGGGCAGGGAAGCACCGAGGTCCTTCCACCTTTCTGTCTCGTGGGAGCCTCGCTCCCTGCTCTCAGATCTCCAGGGAAAGCATCATCCCCTCCTTGGTGCTGGCAGGCAGTGTGTCTAAACAGGGCTCTGACACCACTTAGGGGTGTTTGGCTTGATCACACACTTGTACTTAATTTTTTTTGTTAGATACAAATGCAGATATTTGTGATGACAGCTGACCTGCCTGCAGGGGAGACCGGTCAGACTGGCCAGAGTCACACTCGTGACTCAACCATCTTATTTTTGAGTTATGTTGTTGTTGAGGATGGGGATGGCAGTGTGGTGGTTTTTTAGGGCATGAACAGCTTTTAAATATCTGGTTAATATGTGAGCTGTGATTGCAGCTGATGTTGGGAGGTCCATGCTGGACTCCTGGCAGCTGAAGGCTTGGGCTACAGATGCAATCCTAGAATGGTTTGGGTTGGAAAGGACCTCAAAGCTCATCCTGTCCCACCCCCTGCTATAGGAAGGGACACCTTCCACTAGACCAGGTTGCTCCAAGCCCTGTCCAACCTGACCTTGAGCACTGGGGAGAGAGGGATCCCAGCTATTTTTTGGGACTAGGCTTGTTTAGGATTAGCAAGTGCCAAAAGCTGGTTTCTTCTGTCTCGAGGAGTTGGCTCTGATAAACAGTCCAGCTCTTTCCCATTTGTTAGAGAAGCTTGAGATTTAATGCATATTTTTTGCCAGTCCTGGCAGCACTTGCAGAAAAAAACCCCACATATATATTTATTTGCAGACAGGAAGCAATATAGTGATTCGTGTATTGCCTGAAGAATTACGTTTGCAACACGATGCAATTTATTTTGTTGTGGAGCAGCCTTCCTGCTCAGCAGCAGCAGCAGCAGCAGCAGCCAGGGCTCGGGGTTGGCACGTGGAACAGCACGATGCAACTGAAGCAGGAGATTCATCGCAATGCAGAAAAGCTGCAGGAAACAATTTGGGGAATGCGGCCTCTGGGACGCTGCAGTTGCTGCCTCGTGATGTCACCTGAATTTAGTTCGGTTTCTGAGAGCCTGGTGAGACAGCCAGGGTGCTCAGGGGCTGTGAGAGAACCGAAGGGGAGGATTTTTGGGGTTGGTGGAAGTTGCAGCCGTCTTACACCCGGCACTAGGTCACCTCCTGCTGCTCCTGAGCAGAGCAGGGTTTGCTGCCCCACCAGAAACTCTCAGAGTGCTCCTGGCTTTATGTGTGACGTGTTAGTGATCTCCCAGCACGGCAGAAGACTTGGCAAAGGTGAGCAAAGTGTGATGGGGATGCCAGAAGTAGGAGGCAGAATCCCAGGGGAAGGATGCAGGAGTGGGAATGGTGGCTCTCCCGCTCACCCCGGTGTGAACTGTGCCACTTGCAGCTGCTGGGAGGCTGCTCTGCCCACACCTCTCACTCTCCTGACAGCTCCCAAAGCCTGCTTTGCCTCTGTGTCCGAGATTCCTCGTGGCAGGAGCAATTATGTGCCTTGGAAGTGACCTCCCCTGTGGTGTGCAAGCAGGGAGTGCAGCCCTGGGCTCCCCCCTGCAGTCCTGAGGCATCCTCAGAGCCCATAATCAAACCAGTGGGTTTAGCACCAGGCTCCTTGTATTGCTCTTGATTAATTAGAAGAGAGGTTATCCCACACTTTGTCCCCTGCTAAAATCCTGCTTGCTCAGAGGCAGGAGGAGCAGTTGTCATGGGATGGTCCCAGTGCAGAGGAAGGGCAGGGATGGGAAGGACAGGAAAATGCAAAAAGCTGAGAGAAGTGATTGACTTTGTTCCCAGTGATGAGCTCTGCTGCTGGATCTGCGTGGATAGAGGGAATATCTCAAGGGAGGAGGCTTCTTCTGCCTTTTTACACAGCTATAAATGGAAAATGGGGGTTATGCTGCCCTCACCACCTGGCAAAGCGAGCTCTTCCCACCTGGAGCCCTGCTGGAATGTGTCTGGAGTTTGGGGGGCTGGAAATGCAGAGTCATTTCAAGGGAAAGGAAGAACACGAGCAGCAGATTTAGCAGGCAGTGAGGGGATTTGGCAGCCAGCAAAGTGCATGATATACATGGCTGGCTTGGGTGTAATCCACCTTTAGCAGTATTGTAGGATATGGATGTGGAAGGGAACTGGGAAGGATAATGCAGCGAGGAATAAAGCTGAGATAGGGTAATGGGAGATAACAGACCTTAACAACCCGAATCCTGCCCATTGCCTCTTCCCCCTGAGCTCATTCTCATGCTGCCATCTATTGGTGTTCCCTTGGATCAGAGACGGGCTTGTCGTCCTCCCAAGTGGAGGAAAAGGCAGGGATAGGAGCTGGTGGAGCCGTGGCAGCAAGCACAGGCATATTTTGGGTCTAATTCAGCTTCTGCAGCTCTTCACTGCGAGGTTCCCGTGTCTCACCCAGGCCAGAGGTGAAAGGACAGGCAGGCAGGGTGAGAAAAGCAGCATCACCCTGTGAACGTGCTCCTGGTTTTCCACAGGTGAACACTTTCCAAGCTGTCCTGATCTCAGATGGAGTGTCTTCCTTTGCCATATTTAACTACCACGAGATCAGCTGGACCACGGGAACAGCCAGTGGAGGGGACCCCCTGACTGGTCTTGGTGGGGTGATGGCCCAGGTGAGGCTCCTGCTCCCGTATCCCTGTCTCTGTAGAACTCTTGGAAAGCTTTCCCAACATGTCCGTGCTTCCTCATACCGCTTCGTCCCCCAGCATCTCCAGCACTCCTTGCATCCCACTGCTGGGCACAGTGGGATGAACACCCCAAAATCTGGTGGTGGCAGCAGTTCCATCTGCCTGAAGGGGGAGGGAGGTTCCTGCATAAGGGGAGTTTCCCTGCATTGCTTCCTCACTTTATCTTGGCCATTCAACCCATACCCCCTTAGATCTATATTTACAAACATATGTATATATACACACCTAGATCTGTAAATATACATCCATTCTGCTTGTAGCACCTGTTTAGCTTTTCACTCACATCCAGACTGCCTGAAAACTGCAGTCCCTGAGGAGAGTTGTTAAAACTCAAGAGGAGGGAGCAGAGAAGCGAGGAAAAGCAGCGTCGCTTTCCGGTGGCCAAGAGGAGTGATGGAATTTGCTCTCTCTTTGGTTTAGGCTGGTTTCAATGGAGGAAATCTCACCAACTACTTCGGCCTCCCGGGCTCCAGGACTCCAGACATAGTGAATATTGAAGAAACAACCAACGTGAACGTCCCTGGGCGCTGGGCTTTCAAAGTAGATGGCAGAGAAATAGACCCGGCCAACGGCTGCAGCCTGAGAGGTAAGGGAGGGATGGCACTGCTTGGTTGCAGATTTTGGGGTGCAGTGTAGCAACAGCTGACACTGTTGGGATCCTAGGGGAGAGGTGCTGAGTGCTCTGGGCTGCTGTGTTTTTGCCAAGGCATCCCCAGAAGCACGAGAGTAGGTGCAGTCACTGCAGTTGCTGCACCCAAATTCCAGTGATAAGAGGTGGCAACAGGAAAGACCTGGGGACAGCAATTTCCTCTGGCCCCCACATTAGGGAAGCTGGCCTTGTGGTCCCATCTCCCTTATTTCTGCAGGAGGAATAGCAGGTTTTCCCTGTACAGAGCCTGTGCCTGTGTCACACAGAGCAGGGGGCTATAAAGGCATCAATCAATGCACACAGTGACTGCACAGGGACTCTGCTGCACAGAGATTACTGCGTTGCCATTTGACCAATAAAACTCTCAGGAGCCTCCACAGTGCTCCAGGAGTCTTTCCAGCAAGAGAGGATTGTCATTTGTGAGTGGACACTGGAGACATGAGGCTTCTTTTTATCCTGGTCTAGGACTGTACCAGGGAAGGCTCCGAGGCTCTTGCAGCCACAGCAGGGTTTTAGGTCCAACTGCTGCAGCCCCTTCCAGCTGCTGACCCCAGGAAGAAAAGGCTGGGCTTTGCAAAGGGGCTGGAAACCATCTTGGGTTTGCAGGTGACAGAGGAGTGTGAGTAAATCCCACCACTGGATTTAAATTTCACGCTGAATGTCTGATTGCCCTCGATGAGAGGAGACGCAGCACGAGGTGTCAGAGCATTACGACACTCCTTTCCCAAATCCCCCACACCAGGGTGGCTGGCATGTGGGTCTTGCTAACGGGAGACATTTGTTGCAGGGAAGTAGAAAATAGCTTTTTTTTATTATTTTTTTTGGTAGGAGGCAGGGAAGAGCACAAAAGTTTAGGAGGGGTAAATTCAGGCAGCACACGGCGGGAGCCGCACGGCTGAGAAGTGTGAAAGATGGCCAGATGGAGCAGAGAGAAACTCTCCCGGGTTCTTGCCACCCTTGTTCTCCCGTCTTCTCTCAGCCTCTCATGTCTCTCACCAGAGACAAACCTGCCTCCCTTTATAGTGCCACGTCTGCTCAGCCTGCGGGATCACTCAGCGCTCCCGCTCTGGCTGGGGTGTGGTGTGGAAGGTACTTATCAGCAGCTCTTTTGCTTTCACAACTACTACGAGCTCTTTCTGAATGGGAGTAAATTGCTCCAGGGCTGCTGGAGGCAGAGTCACTTTTTGACCCGCAAAGTTGTGTGAACAGGGGAGTGACAGAGGTGACAAAATGCTGAAGGACAGCACAAGTGCAGCGACAGTGCTGGGAACAGCCTCCAAAAGGCATCAGCTTTACCAGTGGACTTTCCCTTTGGGAAGAGAGCACAAATGGCTCTTGTGCCCTGCAGTACTGAGGCAGAGTGAGAGTTGTGGGTGTCCAAAATGTGTGGAATAGCCATCAAGTTTTCCAGCCTGTGTGTTGCAGCACTGGCCCTGGATTCGTGACAGCGCTCGCAGCACTCCATGGACTAGAAGAGGATGGACCACACACTGAAAACAAAGCTTGGGATTGCAGCACTTTGCTGAATGGCACCTGCTGGGAGACTGCACAAAGAAAGCGGCCGAGAGGCCCAGTGGCAAAACACTTTGGTGGTGATCTCGACCACAGGGCCAGCAGAGCCCCGCAGAGGAGCGGCACGGTGCACTCGGCTCCTCTGTCTGGAGAAGGGATGTAGCGTGGGTTTTTTTCCCCTTTCTGTCTTTCTAGGGCAGTTTCTCCACCAAGGGGAGATCTTTTGGGACAACGCCAACTGCAGCACCAAGTGCCGCTGCCTGGACTTCGGCAATGAGATCCTCTGCCAGGAGGTGGCTTGCGGCCCCTTTGAGGCGTGTGAGACCAAGGCCAGGTTCTTCCAGTGCGTGCCGGTGGAGAGCAGCACCTGCGTGGTGTTCGGAGACCCTCATTACCACACCTTCGACGGCTTCCTCTTTCACTTCCAGGGTTCCTGCTCCTACCTCCTCGCCAGGCAGTGCTGGCCAGGCTCCCACCTGCCCTACTTCAACGTGGAGGCCAAGAATGAGAACCGAGGCGGCTCCTCCGTCTCCTGGCTGAGGGATATTTTTGTGGAGGTCTACTCGCACAAGATTGTTCTCCCCAAGGGCGGCTTCGGGAAGGCAAAGGTGAGAGCCCTGCTGGAAGGGGAGAACTTGCCAGGCTGGCTTCTCTGAGGTGGCAGTGAGGCTGTGACAACAGCTTGGAGAGCGTGGGATGGCACTTCTGGGCCTCGTGTGTCCCTGGGGAGTGGGCACGGGTGACAAGTGTGGTGGAAAAGCCCTGTGGCTTACAAGTGGCTGTCCTTCTGTGCGTGTCCCTAACCCTAAGACACCATAACATGGCTGTGTCCCAGTATGAGGGCTCTGCTATTTCCTGCGCTGGCTCAGCCTCCTGGTGTTGTCCCCGCAGGTGGATGACCTGGTGGTGTCCCTGCCCGTCTCTCTGGAACTGGGTGCAGTCAAAGTCTACCAAAGTGGCCTATCCACAGCCCTGGAGACTGACTTTGGCCTGCTGGTGACCTACGATGGAGAACACTACGCCTCCATCTCCGTGCCGGGCTCCTACATCAATGCCACGTGCGGTCTGTGTGGGAATTACAACAAAGACCCCGAGGACGACATCCTCCGCTCAGATGGCAGGTTGGCCACCTCCGTGCCGGAACTGGGGGAGAGCTGGCAAGTGCCACATCCCGAGAGGAAATGCTCCACGGGCTGCTTGGAAAACTGCAGCCTCTGCGACGCCGCCACCGAGTCCCTGTATTTCACCCCCGAGTACTGCGGCTTCATCAACAAGACTGGGGGACCCCTCTGGGAGTGCAGCTCGGTGGTGGACCCCACTGCCTTCGTCCACAGCTGTGTCTATGACCTCTGCAGCGCCCCTGTGCCCAGGGATAACGGCACTGGGCTGTGCCAGGCCATCCAGGCGTACGCCACGGTGTGCCAGTCCCTGGGCATCTCGGTGGGAGAGTGGCGGACACAGACGGGGTGTGGTGAGTGTCTGTTTGTGCTGGGAGCCTTCCCCTCTGGAGGAGAGGGGTGATTTCAGGGGTTTGCCTGTGTGTGCACAGATGAGGGGAAAGAAATCCAAGGGAGGGAGTTGGTGGAGGGATTCGTGGGAGAACGGATCAGTCCCTCTCCCTGGCATCAGACTCTTGCTCCAGCAAAAGGGTGGTAGAAGTCAGGTATGAGGTGGGAGCTCCATGTTGCTCTGCAGACAGTCAGCTGCCATGGTGAGAGATGGAGGATGGACTGGGACAGGGACAGGCTGATGGCACACTTCTCAGCCCATCCTCCTCAAATAGCTGCAGGCAGTTCAGTGGCTCTGGAGTGGTTTTGGAGGAGCCCCTCTTGCATGAGAGGAATGGCCAGGGAAGCACAGAGAGGAAATGGAGGGACCAATCCTACCATCAAAATGGAGCTCAGGGGTCTCTGTGTGTTGTCTCTGCTGTGTGTCAGTAGGAACAGGGTAATTGGCCCTGAACTGTGCCATAACATGGTCCCCCTGTTTGTGTCCCCTCCGCCCCACAGCGACGGCCGTGCAGTGCCCGGAGCTCAGCCACTACTCGGTGTGTGCCAGCAGCTGCCCTGCCACGTGCTCAGACCTCACAGCCCCGCTGGCCTGTGCCTCCCCCTGCACCGAGGGCTGCGAGTGCGACGAGGGCCACGTGCTCAGCCGGGACCGCTGCGTCCCCGCCCCGCAGTGCGGCTGCGACGTGGACGGGCGCTACTACCCCGTCGGGGAGTCCTTCTGGGCGTCCACGGACTGCACGGTGCAGTGCCAGTGCGAGGACGGAGGCGAGGCCAGGTGCTTCAACACCACCTGCCCCGAGGGAGAGATCTGCACCATCGAGAACGGCTACCGCGGGTGCTTCCCCCCGCGGGACACCGCGTGTTTGGTGGGGCAGAGCCAGGTGCTGCAGACGTTTGACGGCGTCGCCTTCCCCTACCCGCTGGAACAGTCCTACACGCTGCTCAAAACCTGCCCCGAGAGGCCGGACTTCATCGAGGTGGACATCAGCCAGAAGAAGGCCGGACCTGCTCCCAGCGGGCCGCGCGTGGTGCGGGTCCAGGCAGCCGGCCAGGAGGTGAAGATCGGAGGCACCCGCCTGTCGGACATTAAGGTAAAGGTGCTGCCCAGGGCCAGGGTGGGGACGTGGTGGTTTGTGGTGGGATCGCTGTCCCCTTGGAGGAGGGCTCGTGGGTCTGTGGCTGTGGACCAGACAGCGTGGTGGCAGGTGGAGGAAACCCATCACCCATGGTGAACCATCACCATGTGAGTTGTTGCCGCAGCACCACTATTCCTGTTTACTGAGTCAGGTGTCTCCTGCAACTTGTTTTTTTTCCCCTGGAAAAACATGCTCTGTCTGGGGACAAAAAGCAAGGAAACAGCTGTGTGTCCTCACTCAGAGGAGGCTCTGGGCCTCGGAGGGTGGGTCAGGGTTGGGAGGTGTTTAGTGTAGTCAGGGTGGAGGGAAAAACCACATCACCCTCCCTGAAGCGTCTCAATCTGCTTGTTCCTTGTAGTTGAACGGCTATGACGTGGAGCTGCCCTATTTCCACCCCTCTGGACGCCTGGAAATCTACCGTGGTGACAATGGCACCGTGCTGGAGTCGGAGGGGCTCCTGACCATCAGCTACTACGGCTCGGGGCTCCTGGAGATCCGGCTCTCCACCTCCTACTTCAACTGCACCGGGGGCCTCTGCGGCCTCTTCAACGGCAACGCCAGCGATGAGTTCAACCTGCCCAAGGGCAAATTCACAGACAACCTGGAGCTCTTCCTGGAGAGCTGGACCACCTTCGACGAGATCTGCAACGGGGAGTGCGGGGACCTCCTCATGGCCTGCAACAATGACTCGGAGCTGCTCAAGTCCTACCGGAGCCGCTCCAACTGCGGCATCATCAACGACCCCAGCAACAGCTCCTTCCTGGAGTGCCACAGCGTGGTCAACGTCTCGGCCTACTACAGGACGTGCCTCTTCCGCCTCTGCCAGAGCGGGGGCAACGTGTCAGAGCTGTGTGACTCGGTGGCGCGCTACGCCACCGCCTGCAAGAACGCCGACGTGGACATCGGCCAGTGGAGGAGCTACAGCTTCTGCCGTGAGTCCACCAACGCCTTTAAGTAGCCAGGGTGGGGAGAAGGGGGTTCAGAACCCACCACACTCAGGCAGGGTCTTTTTGTTGGGAATTTGTGGGTGTGCAGAGGTGGAGCAGGTTTCTTACGGGAGGCTGAAATTACAGCAGTGGTTTCTGAGCGTGCTGGAGCCAGCAGGGACACATTTCGCAGCGAAGCGATTTCAGGGTGGCGTTCCAGGAGGCAGCAGAAGTTTTATGATGCGGTGCAGGAGCGTTCCAGAGCTGCAGATGGTGTCTGGCGGTGCTGTGTGCCACCACCAGAGGATAATTTGCATAACACTGGTTTTTAGCTGGTTCTATAAACTTGCCGTTGGTGGGAGAACATTCATAATTCAGAAGAAGCAAATGTGAAAAATCCCTGGTGTGGAAGTACATGGTGGGAAGGCAGTGCCTGCCTCTGCCTCAGAAGTTTCAGGGAGGTGCCTGTTTGGGAGCCCTGTCCTTTTAGGTTGGGTATCAGAAAAAGGTTCTTCCCCCAGAGGGTGATTGGCACTGAACAAGCTCCCCAGGGCAGTGGGCACAGCCCCAAGGCAGACAGAGCTCCAGAAGCATTGGGATGATCCTCTCAGGCACAGGGTGTGTGACTCTTGGGGATGGTCCTGTGCAGAGTCAGGAGTTGGACTCGATGATCCTTGTGGGTTCCTTTTCAACTCAGGATATTCTGTGAAAATAGCAGGATGAGATGTCATTTGGCCCATGGCAGGACAGGGCTCTGATGTGAGGGCAGTGATGGCTGAGAGGAGAAGGGGTTGCAAAAGAAATTGGAAGAGACAATGGCCAGCAAGGTGCTGGGATTGTTTCCCCTCTGGCTTTTTTCCCCTACGAATCAGTCACCACTCACCCCATTCCCACTTTTTGCCTGTTCCTCACCCCGTGGGACTCACCCTCTCCGTCTGCCCAACCCTGCAGCTCTGGCCTGCCCGGAGAACAGCCACTTTGAGGAGTGCATGAGCTGCGTGGAGACCTGTGAGAGCCTGGCCTCGGGCCCCGTGTGCACGGACACCTGCACAGAGGGCTGCCAGTGCGACGAGGGCTTCGCCCTGCGCGGCACCCGCTGCATCCCCCGCAGGGAGTGCGGCTGCAGCTTCGAGGGGCGGCAGCTGGCCACCAACCAGACCTTCTGGATGGACATCTCCTGCCACTTCCTCTGCTACTGCAACGGCTCCGACAACAGCGTGTACTGCGAGAATGTCTCCTGCAAGGACGACGAGTACTGCCTGGAGGAGAACGGCCTCTACTACTGCCACGCCCGCACCGACGCCTCCTGCATCATCTCCGGCTACGGCCACTACCTGACTTTTGATGGCTACTCCTTCGACTTCCAGAGCAGCTGTGAGCTGATCCTGTGCACCACGATCTCCAGGCCCAGGGTGGAGCGGTCGGACACGTTCCCAGCGTTCACTGTCACGGCCAAGAACGAGGACCGGGACACCTCTCTGGCCCTGTGGGTGAAGCAAGTGCAAGTGGAGGTTTTTAACTACAACATTGTCATCCACCGTGCCTACAAATACACCGTGCTGGTGAGTGCAACGTCAGGAGAGGCGTGGTTGTGTCTGCCTGTGTGGCTCCCAAACCACAGAGTGATTTCTTAGGCACCGGGCCTTATGGTCTGCAGGGTTTTCCAAGGTTTGGGAAATGTGGATGCTTGGGTGCTGCCAGGCAGCTTTTGGAGGGAGCTTCTGTTCTGGCTGCCTTGTTTAGGGTGCAGAGGCGAGGCTGATGGGGACCTTTCTCTGGAAACACCAAACCACTCCCCTTTGTATCCCTCTGTGGCAGCTCTGATTGTCACTCCCACTCACAGTGCACCTTGTTTCCTTCCCTGCAGATCAATGATGAGCGTCTCTACCTGCCCCTGAAGCTGGGCCAGGGCAAGGTGAACATCTTTGCCTTCGGCTTTCACATCGTGGTCGAGACCGACTTCGGGCTGAAGGTGGTGTACGACTGGAAGACCTTCCTGTCCGTCACCATCCCGCGTGGCTTCCAGAACCTCACCTACGGCCTCTGCGGCCGCTACAACGGCAACCCCGAGGACGACCTGGTGGCCTCGGGTGGCACAATGGCCACCAGCATCGCTGACTTCGTCCAGAGCTGGGCCAAGAGGGACACGTTCTGCCGCGTGGGCTGCGGTGACCGCTGCCCGGCCTGTGGCAAGGTGGAAGGCTTCTGGAAGCCCCAGCAGCTCTGCAGCCTCATCCCGAGCCAGAGCGGGGTCTTTGCCAAGTGCCACAGCAAGATCAACCCCGGCTTCTTCTACAAGAACTGCCTGTTTGACACCTGTGTGGACGGGGGAGCCATGCAGACAGCCTGCAGCTGGCTGCAGAACTATGCCAGCACGTGCCAAACGCAGGGCATCGCCATTACTGGCTGGAGGAACTTCACCTCGTGCTGTAAGTGCCACCCTGCCTCCAGGTCCTTCTTTTTCTGGGGTGCCAGGGCTGGGGAGGCCCACAACCAGGCAACCAGTCCCTCCCATGTTGGGTGTGGGATCGAGTCTGGGACTCTCTATTCTTTACAAACTGCGTGTGGTACAGCAGGAGCAGGGGTGGAAAAGGGGAAACCTCAAGCTCAGGATGTATCAACCATCCCCCCACTGTTAAGCAGGAATTACATTAGTTGGCTTTGAAGCCAGGAGTACGTGTTTGCTCCAGTGAAGCCGCAGCCCCTTGTCAATGAGGTTGCGATGTGCTCCTCAATTAGGCTCCTGAGGATGGGGACTGCACGCCTCCCTGGCAGCCAGTCTCTCTGGCAAATCAGATGGGAAGTAATTGTCTTTGCTAACAAGACTGAAAATTAGATTTGTGTCGTTTTCCCTTCTGACAAGCAAGCTGGTGGCCCAGAGGCTGCTGACTGGCACCCTGCGTGGCAGGTCCGAGTTGTTCCCTTTGGGGAGCCAGGTTGATTTGGTCCAGGGAGCTAATGTGTGTGTGTTTTGTCCTCTGTCAGCTGTCAGCTGTCCCCCCAACAGCCACTACGAGAGCTGTGTGTCCCTGTGCCAGCCCCGCTGTGCCGCCATCCGGCTCAAGAGCGACTGCAGCCACTACTGCGTGGAGGGGTGTCAGTGTGACCCTGGCTACGTCCTCAATGGCAAGAGCTGCATCCTGCCCCACAACTGTGGCTGCTACTCTGATGGCAAGTACTACGAGGTGAGCAGCTCAAATCCTTCTCTCATGGCGTGCTTTCATCCTCTGGCTGATATTTCTGGGTGATATCGTGCCTGAGTGGGGATGGCAGTCAATCTGGGCTGGTGCCAGGGGGAGAGAGTAGAGGGGGTGTCTTCCAAGGTGTGCTGCATAACAACAACCATCACATACACAGCTGGTGATTTCTATCTGCAAAAATCATCACCCAGTTGTTGGGTGAGGGTGACCCAGGTGTCAAGCACAGGAGGGAACTGGTGGAGGCAGGATGGAGGACAGGGTGGTGGTGACTGAGAAGACTGTCTTTGGTGAGTGCCAGAGTCCAGGACTATATAACCAACTGTTCTAGGTATTCCACTCTTTGTTTCACATTAAATTTATTTATCTGTAGCTACTGGATGTCACTCAGGAGTCTGATGCAGCAGAGTGCTGTGCTGGTAGCATTGCTCATATTATAGCAGGTTGTATTTTGTGTCAGTGCATCTGTTCTGTGTAAGGTGTCTTTGCCAAGCCCCACAACCATAAGGAGCCAGTATTAAATATCAAAACCTTACATTACTGAATTAAATACTTAAATTAGGTAATCAAATCAAACCTTTTGATTGCCTTAGTGAAAAACACGTTACAGGGCTCAGCAGATAGACAATAGGTGACACACTGGGCTGCTATGTCAAGAACTCTGTTTGAGGTGCTGGGGTATTAACAAATAGGTTGGTGGCCAGCAGAGAGCAAGAAAGAGGTCAGGGAGGTGTTTAGCACTGTGTGGGTCCAAGAGGTGAGGAAGGCTGTGATGGCAGTGCAAACGTGCAGTTGTCTCGTGTGCGTGGGTAGCAGAGATGTTGCAAGGTAGGTGCAAACTGTTCTTGGCACCTTCTTCTCTGTCCTCATTGCCTGCTCTTGCTTGTTGTGTGGCAGAGGGGTGTAAACCTTGTCCCACAGAGGGCAGGGCAGGGATCCCCAGCCAATGCCATGGTGTAGTGGACAAGGTGGTGTTGGGTCATGGGTTGGACTCGCTGATCTCAGAGGTCTCTTCCAGCCTGGTTGATTCTGTCATCCTGTGATCCCGTGCTTCTCTTTCAGCCCAAGCAGCTCTTCTGGAACGGGGACTGCACCCGCCGGTGCCGCTGCTTCCGGCGCAACCTGATCCAGTGCGACCCTCGGCACTGCAAGTCGGACGAGGAGTGTGCCCTGCGCAACGGCGTCCGCGGCTGCTTCAGCACCCGCAGCTCCTTCTGCCTGGCGGCCGGAGGGGGCGTGTTCCGCACCTTCGACGGCGCCTTCCTCCGCTTCCCCGCCAACTGCGCCTTCGTCCTCTCCACCATCTGCCACAAGCTGCCCGACTTCTCCTTCCAGCTCATCATCAACTTCGACAAGTGGTCCTCGCCCAACCTCACCATCATCTCCCCCGTGTACTTCTACATCAACGAGGAGCAGATCCTCATCAGTGACAGGAATACTGTCAAGGTAAGGTCTCCACTGGGGAGTGGGGTACTGACTCCCAAATGGAGTGGGATGGCACTCGGGCACTCCCAGTAGTCTCCAGAAGGGCCCTAGACAACTGTTGCTGTTTTCACATCTGGGATGGTGGGAAGCGTTAGTGGGACCATTTTTGAGTGGCTGACACTCACACCCACAAGCAGAGGACGCAGGAGGGGAGATCAGCTCCGTGTCCTCCCTCGCTGCAGGTGAACGGCAGCCAGGTGAGCATCCCCTTCGTCACGGGGCTCTCCACCAAGATCTTCAGCCAGGAGGGCTTCCTGGTCATCGACTCCAGCCCGGACATCCAGATCCGCTACAACGGCTTCAACGTCATCAAGATCACCATCGGGGAGCGGCTGCAGAACAAGGTGTGCGGCCTCTGCGGCAACTTCAACGGCGACCGCACGGACGACTACGCGACGCTGCGGGGGAAGCCGGCGGTCAGCAGCGTGGTGCTGGCCCAGAGCTGGAAGACCAATGGCATGCAGAAGAGGTGAGTGGTGGGGCAGCCCTTCCCCGTGGGGTGGGAGCGGGGCTGGCCACACGAACCCCCCGCCACGTGTCCGGTGCCCACAGCTGCAACGAGCTGCAGTACTCGCAGTACGCCGCCTCCTGCGACAACGTCCAGATCCAGGAGCTGCAGAGCGACAGCTACTGCCTGAAGCTGACGGACATGAAGGGCTTCTTCCAGCCCTGCTACGGCCTCCTGGACCCGCTGCCCTTCTATGAGTCCTGCTTCCTGGACGGCTGCTACAACCACAAGAAGGTGCAGCTGTGCGGCTCGCTGGCCGCCTACGGGGAGGCGTGCCGCGCCTTCGGCATCCTGGGCACCGAGTGGATCGAGAAGGAGAATTGCTGTAAGGCAGCCAGGGGCCGGCTGGGTGGAGGGGAGAGGGGTCGGAGAGGTGCCTGCCCTGCGCTCCGAGGGTGAAGGTCGTGTTTGTGCTCTGCCTTGTGCTGTTTAGCAGGAGTGGTGGAAGATCCCTGCGTGGGCGCCGACTGCCCCAACCGCACGTGCGAGCTGGACAACGGCGGGGAGCTGTGCGGCTGCATCGAGCCCCCGCCCTACGGGAACAGTGAGTGCCCTGGGCATGGCTGTGGGGTCGGTGCTGAGCGGTGTGCTGGGCTATGGGATGTAGGACGGGCAGGGCACACCACAGGAGACAATCCCCACCCATTTCTATTGCTGGTGGTGGGGAGGAGTGCTGGTGGTGATCTGAACTTGTCTCATCTTCTCCTCCAGCCACCCATGACATCATTGATGCGGAGGTGACCTGCAAAGCCGCCCAAATGGAGGTGTCCATTTCCAAGTGCAAACTGTTCCAGCTGGGCTTCGAGCGTGAGGGGGTGCGGGTCAACGACCGCCACTGCCCCGGCATCGAAGGGGAGGACTTCATCTCCTTCCAGATCAACAACACCAAGGGCAACTGTGGCAACCTGGTGCAGGTGAGCTGGGACATGGGACCTGGAGAACTGGGAGTGGGGGCCAGACCTCCACAGCAGCCCAGCTTGACACCATGGTTGGGGCAGGGCCACACACTGATGAGAGCGATGCTTGGGAGCTGCTTTCATGGGTTGAGGGTCCACCCAGGGATAGGAGGAGAACAGAGTTAGGTCTTGTGGAGTAAGGGTTGTGGTTCCTCACCTCACCATTCCATACCCTTTCTGGCCAGGGGCAGTGGAGTGGCAGCAGGATCCTTAGTGTCACACAGCTTGTTTAGAGGCCAAGGTGTCTGTAGGAGCAGGGGAGGAGATGGCTGGCCTCAAACAATGCCCTGTGTCCCCTCTGCAGTCCAACAGCACACACATAGTGTACAAGAACACGGTGTGGATCGAGAGTGCAAACAACACAGGCAACATCATCACCCGGGACCGGACCATCAACGTGGAGTTCTCCTGTGCCTATGAGCTGGACATCAAGATCTCCCTGGATTCAGTCGTGCGGCCGATGCTCAGGTAGGATCCAGGGCCAACTGCACAGGTGGAGGAGGAGGCAGCAAGATCTCCAAAGCAAGGCACCAGTCTAAGCCAGTATTTTTTGTGTCATTAGTGTGATTAACCTGACGGTGCCGACGCAGGAAGGGAGCTTCACCACCAAGATGGCCCTGTACAAGAACTCGTCCTACAAGCACCCTTACCGGCAGGGCGAGGTGGTGCTCACCACCCGGGACGTGCTCTACGTGGGGGTCTTTGTGGTGGGGGCCGACTCCAACCACTTGATCCTGATGCTGAACAAGTGCTACGCGACCCCCTCGCGGGACAGCAACGACAAACTGCGCTACTTCATCATCGAGGGAGGGTGAGCGGCCCGGGGCCAGCATGGCCTCTTGGTTTCCATGGTGTCTGTTGGGGAGAGTGCTCGAAGGGGTGGTGGCATCACTTTTGGATTTTTGGCCAGTGATCAAGGTTTGGAAAGGGCAGGGAACAAGGCAGCCAGTGCTGCTAGGGCAGGATTAATTTGCTTAGAATTTGCTTAGAGTGGAGGTGGCCAGAGGTCCTGTGTGTGACAAGAGACCCAGATGTGCAGAGAAGTGACCTTCCTCATGTTAATGATGAGCAATGGGATGTCTGCAGCAGACAGGGGGATAAGGATCATGGCACAGGCATTTTGGGAAGTGGGAGTACAATGAAGTTGGAAGTGCCAGAGGGAGGTTACAGTGGCAGGGCATGACATCTCTGTTCAGACAAGCACACCACTGTGGGGCTCAGGGTGAGGGGGCCTTGCAGGGACAGGGGAGAGTGGTGTCCCTTGAGGGAGGGTCACAGGAGGGTCGTGGTGAGCATCAGTGCTTTGCACAGGTGCCAAAACATGAAGGACAACACCATTGGCATCGAGGAGAACGGGGTGTCCTTGACGTGTCGCTTCCACGTCACCGTGTTCAAGTTCATCGGGGACTACGACGAGGTTCACCTGCACTGCGCCGTCTCACTCTGTGATTCGGAGAAATACTCCTGCAAAATAGTAAGTGGGGCAAGTGCAGAGGGGCCCAGGTTGCTTGGTTTGAAGGGCTGTGTTGGAGTGCAGCAAGCCCAGTCGATGTGGCGATCAAGGATGTAGCTCTGGGGGTGAGAGCAGGAGGGCTGTGTGGGAGGGGCTCTGCAACCTGGAGACCTGAGCATGGTTGCAGGGTCCCTTTGGGAGCTGGGCTGGACTGAGGGGCACAAAGAGGGCCCAGACAAGGGTGAAGGTGACAGAAGTGGTGTTTATCCCCGCACAGAACTGCCCCCAGCACACGAGGATGGCCAGCGCGTTCGCCGAGGAGTCCAAGGAGCAGATCCTCTCAGTGGGGCCCATCAGGAGGAAGCGTAAGTGTGCGACCCCAGGGAAGGCTGGGGGGGGTGTTTTCTGCCATCCCAGTCTCGGGCAGCCAAGGACTGGGGTCTGGGAGCGCTGCTCAGGTGTCCCCCTTTGCCGTGTGTGCCCAGGATCGGACTGGTGCGAGGACAACGGGGGCTGCGAGCAGATCTGCACGAGCCGGGCGGACGGACCTCTGTGCAGCTGCGTGACAGGGACACTGCAAGGGGACGGCAAGAGCTGCAGGGGCAAGTACCAGGCTTGGGGCAGGCAGAGCAGGGGGCTTCCATGCCCGAGCTGAGGGGCTGTGGGGGTGAGCAGCGTGGGGAAGGTGGCTGGAAGGTGTGGTGTGTCACAGACAGGAGGGATGTGGAGGGCAGGGAGCCAGGTGTGTGCTCTTCCTGGCACCTGAGGGCTGCAGGGCCAATGCTGGCAGATTCTGAGGAGCTGGAAAGGATGATGACAGTGTACATTGTGGTGCAGGGTAGAGTAGATGCCATGGGTAGAGTTTGGGGGCTTGTGGGAGGGGTGCCCAGCAATGAGATCAGGCACTGGGAGGGTGCAGGACCGGCACGATTGGGGGGGCACTCGGGGTGCTGGGGAGGGAGGTACACATTGCACACGTGCCAGGGCCCCAGCTCACATGAGTCCTGTTGTGTTGGCAGCCTCCAGCTCTTCAGGGGAGCAGCGTGCCCAAGTGACCCCTCTGGTGGTGGCCCAGCTGTGGCTGTGGCTGCGGGCGGCTCTGCGGGACCTGACCTCGTAGGGGCGGCTCTGCCACCCCGCCAAAAACTGTTCTCGCGTCAGCCTCAGTCTTTGTAGGGTAGGAGACAGCCCCCCCACCGTGGCCACGCTGCCTCCAACCCTCTGCTGTGAGGAGAGAAGAGGGATGTGACCCGGAGAGAGAGTTTGGATGTGAAGGTGGCACGCGGCAGGCGCAGCGACAGCAACGGCAAGACAGAGCTGGATGTTTGCCCATGGGACTGTGGTTTGGGGGTGGTTTGGTTTTTTTTTTTTACAGGTTTCTATCATTGATGTGGACTCAAGGAGGGGTTTTTGCAGCTTTTCCCCAGGCTTTCCCTTACAGCTGCACTGTAGGTGGCCCACACTGCTGTCAGTGGTGTGGCACAGTCCGGAGTGTGTGTCCCTTTGCACGGACAGCTGTGGGTTTCCACAGCCCTTGGGAGCTGCCATCAGGGTTTTGGGAGCTCCTGGACTCAGCCAGAGGTAGGTGTTGGGGCACAGGCTGTGGGTCAGAGCAGTGCATTGCCACCACTGGATGTTGTGACACCTTGGGACCGTGCCACCCTCTGGCTCTCCGGTGCTGAGGTGTGTGTGCTGGAGAGCCAAACTCATCCCCAGGGGCTCTGGAAGTCTTGGTTTTGTGCTGCAGTGCTGACAAGTCAGTGTCAATATTTGGAAAGAGGTGCTTTCTGGTGGGCAGGAACAAGAGCCAGGGAAAAAGGGGGCTGGAATTCCCTGCTGTGTTTTTGTGAAGGGCCGCGGCAGAGTTGTTCGAGGGTCGGAGCAGGGTTGGGGTCTGCTTGCACAGGGCTGCAGCATTCGGGGTGCCTGGTGGAGCAGCCTTGGGGTGCTGGTGGGTGTGTGTGGGGGGCTGTCTGTGTTGGTGTCTCGTGTTTGTACTCTGTGAAACGGCTGCGTGGGAATAAAAAGTGCTGTAATCCTTCGTAAGCGCCGTGCTCCCGTGTGGTGGTGGCGAGGCCTGGGAGAGGCAGCCCGGGCTGGAGAGGGCTCTGGGCTTGGAAAGAGTCCCTGGGAGGGGTGGGGAGGTGGGTTTTGGGGTGCCAGGCAGAGTCTGCAAAGGGGGCACACCAGAGGTGAGGGTCTGGGTGGGGGCTGGAGCGTGGCTCTGGCAGGTTTGCCGTGGGCTGAAGGGGCAGAGCAGACTGGGGTTGTGGGGCAGGAGGAGGGCAGCTGGTTCCCCTTGCCTCAAGGTGGGTAGCAGGGTGTTGTGGGCCTCTCCTGGCCCTCTGCACCTCATGCCCTCTGTGGTTTAGCTCTCAGTTCTCTCCTTCATCCTTCTCTTCTCCCTCTCACTGCCTCTCTGGTGCCTCCTTCCCCCCTCTCTCTGTGCTCCCTTGCTCTCTCTGTGCCTCTTCACTCTCTGTTTGGTCTCTCCTCTCTGCCCTGCTCTCTCTCTGTGTCCCCCTCTCTTGGTGCTCACTCTCTGCTCTCTCTATGCCTCTCTGCCACCCCTCTCTGATCTCCCTCTCAGTGCCCACCCTGCTGCATCTGCTGGCTCTCTGCCCTCTCCCCATCCCTGCTCTATCTCCCTTTTTGCTCTCCAGGCCTCCTGGCTCTCTCCTCAGTTTTTTTGCCTCACTTCCCCCCCTTCCTTTGTCTTTTGCCCTTTATCCTGGCACCAATAAATGAACTCTGTGGCCAGAGGACGATGAGGAGCGTGGATGTGTCCATACCTGAGGTAGCTGACTCTGTGGCCCAAGGGCCTGTGTGTTTTTCCAGAGGTTGCCCACTGCAGGTGGCCTGTCTGGGGTGGGACAACCCATGGAGCTGATGGTGGAGAGGATCTCCAGGGGCACTGGAGGCAGCTGAGTGGTGCTGGCTGGTGCTTGGTAAGTAGGTAGGTAACCAAGTCATTTATTTAATAGCAGAGCGATGTGATGGGGGGTGCAAGTGGGTTGTGATGATGTTAATGACTTCCTGTGGGTTTTTATAGGTTTTCGCAGGTGTCCAAGCAGTGGTGATGAGCAGAGTGCCTGTCTGCAGGGATTGCAGTGTTGGCCAAGGTCTGTCTCAACCCTTTGTGTGACTTAATAGAATCACAGAATGGTTTGGCTTGGAAGGAACCTTAAAACCCATCCAGTTCCACCCCCTGCCATGGGCAGGGACACCTTCCACCAGTCCAGGCTGCTCCAAGCCCCGTCCAACCTGGCCTTGGACACTTCCAGGGATCCAGGGGCAGCCACAGCTTCTCTGGGCACCCTGTGCCAGGGCCTGCCCACCCTCCCAGGGAAGGATTTCTCCCAAATATCCCATCTAACCCTCTGACAGCCTTTCAGTCACTGGACTGCAGCATCTTGCCTTCACCCTGAGGCAAAGCTGGTTTTGTTACTTGAACTCCAGACTGTAAAACTGGTCCCTGGATGTCAATCTCTCTTTGATCTTAAGCTCTTCAGGTTGTAATTTAATATTTCAAAATCAACTTAATCATACACAGAGGCATAATTAGCAACTATTAGATGGCCTGGGGTAGATCTAACCACGGTGGCTCCATTGGGATGTTGTAAACTGGAATCCTAGAATTTCAAATGCTTCATCTGTGTATTGAAAAATAAAATTAAAAAAAAAAATCCAAACTCTGCTAAACTAAATATTCTAACTATGCATGTTTTCTTTCGCAGCCTTTTGTTGTTCCTTAATCCTTCAGGAGACATGAAAATAAGGTTGAATCAACAGCATGGTGAAGATAATTTAAACAGTGGAAGGAGCTGAAATTGTCTGGAGCAAGGTGACATTTCAACCTTTCTCATGTGTGGAACATTAATGGGTGGGACATTCTTTGTAGGATGTATTAAAACACTTAAATGTGTATATATATATATAAAATATATATTTTTATATATTTTAAAGTGTATATTTCAAAGTATATGTATCTTTTAAAGTGTATGTTTTAAAGTATATGTATATATATGATATATTTTTATATATAATATTTATATGTATTTATCTCAAAGACTAAGACCTTATCCTGACAAATTGTTTCTATTAAAATTCTCTTTAAAGAGGGTGAACATGAACTCAGGCTGACTTAAACAAGACAAAACATTTAATAATCACTAATTACTGTTTATAATTGTAGGAGGGAACAGCCAGTGAAGGGCAGGACTAACTTTTTTCCCACTGGAAAACCCCATTTTGATGCCCCAACTGCTGACTTGGCAGGTGGAATCTGCTGTGAGCTGGGCTTAGACAAGGAAAGTACATCCCAAGAGTTAATGCAGATTTATACAGTGAAGGACTTTTCAGTCCTGCTTCCAAAAAAAGCAGAGTTTTCACAAGCTGGATGTTCCAGGCAGACACTTGGCAGTGGTTTTGAAGAGCAAGGATGATGGAGAGTTGGATCAGAATATACACAGAATAAAGAGCTATGGTAAAATATACACAGAAAATACACAGAATAACAGGAAACAACTGCACCTGGGAAGCAGAGGAAACAAGGAGAAGTAAAGGGTGAAAAAGAGGAAAGAAAACCCCACATGTAAGTGGGTAAATACTTAGTGAGGCCACAGTAACAACAGGAACATCCCTGGGAGGAGAAAAAAATAAAACCACGAAGCAGGTCCTGATTGCAAGAATGAAACAACTCAGTGAGGAGGACATGGATGAGCTGTGCCCTGCCCTTTCTAAGGAAGAAGAAGAAGAAGAAAACACCACTAAATACTAAGAAAAAACATGGAAAAAAAGAAGATATCCTACTCCACCCCTGGCTTTCCTCACTCCCCCCTCATTTCCACACCACACAACCACTGCCCCCCATGGGCCAGCACTCCCTGTTTGAGACCTCGTGGCTAATTTAGGCCAAGTTCAGTAAAGATTAATTTGTTACCTGTGTGATGGTGATGAATAAAGCCTGAGCCTGGCTGTTAATGTGTACTGTCAATGATTGTCAGTCCAGTAAAGCCTGCTTTAAACCTTCAAACCCTGTGGGTGTGTTTGTTTCAAATATATCCCCAAAATGTGCAGCTGCTGAGGGGGAAGGTCTGCAGGGGCAGAGGGAGGTTGGGGTTCAGCTCTACAGGCCAGAGGACACAGAGCAGCAGAGCTTAGGTTGTTCTGCCCAAAATTAACACCATTTTTATCATTCCCAGGTAAAACTGGAGCAGGGGGAGCACCTCTGACCCCCAAATGCTAACTGGTTGACCTAAAGTAACTCCAAAATTACCTAAAATGACCCCAATGACAATGAGTAACCCCAAAATGAACTCAATGACCCCAAAATGAACTCGAGTAACCCCAAAATGAACTCAAGTAACCCCAAAATGAACTCAATGACCCCAAAATGAACTCGAGTGACCCCAAAATGAACTCAATGACCCCAAAATGAACTCGAGTGACCCCAAAATGCCCGATTTTTGACCTAAAGTAACCCCACAATTTTCTGCACAGAGTAAGTTTGACCTACAGTAACCCCAATGACCTAAAGTAACCCCAAAATGAACTCAATGACCCCAAAATGAACTCGAGTGACCCCAAAATGCCCGATTTTTGACCTAAAGTAACCCCAAAATTTTCTGCACAGAGTAAGTTTGACCTGCAGTAACCCCAATGACCTAAAGTAACCCCAAAATGAACTCAATGACCCCAAAATGAATACTTCGAGTGACCCCAAAATGAACTCAGTGATCCCAAAATGCCTAGATTTTTGACCTGAAGTAACTTCAAATTTTCTGCACTGAGTAAGTTTGACCTAGCAAGTAACCTCAATGACCTAAAGTAATCCCAAAATGAACTGAGATGGTAACCCCAAAATGACTCAATGACCCCAAAATGAACTCAGTAGACCCCAAAGTCCGATTTTTGACCTAAAGTAACCCCAAAATTTTCTGCACAGAGTAAGTTTGACCTGCAGTAGCCCCAATGACCTAAAGTAGCCCCAAAATGAACTCAATGACCCCAAAATGAACTCGAGTACCCCAAAATGAACTCGAGTGTCCCCAAAATGCCCGATTTTTGACCTAAAGTAACCCCACAATTTTCTGCGTAAGGTCAAAAAATCGGGCATTCGAGTTCAGGGTTCATTTGAGAGTCTGACTAGTTCATTACAGGAGTTACTAGCGTCATTGAGGCTACTGGTAAGTCAAACTTACTCTGTGCGAAGTTTGAGTCTTTAGGTCAAAAAATCGGTTTGGAGGTTACTGAGTTCATTTTGGAGTTCATTTTGAGAGTTCATTTTGGATGGTCATTGGGGTTACTGCAGGTCAAACTTACTCTGTGCAGAAGGTCTGTGGGGGTTAGCTTTGGGTCAAATGCATTTGGGTCATTGCAGTTCAGTTTGGGGCATTATTCAATGATCATTGAGTTCATTTTGGGGTTACTTTAGGTCATTGGGGTTACTGCAGGTCAAACTCCTGTAGCAGAAAATTTGGGGGTTACTTTAGGTCAAAAATCAGGCATTTGGGGTTACTCGAGTTCATTTTGGGGTCGTGAGTTCATTTTGGGGTTACTGAGTCATTGGGGTACAAATCTCTGTTCAGTTGGGGTTACACAAGTCAGGCATTACTGGGGTCACTGAGTTCATTAGATCTGGGGTTTAGTTGATTCAGTTCATTTTGGGGTTACTCGAGTTCATTTTGGGGTCATTGAGTTCATTTTGGGGTTACTTTAGGTCATTGGGGTTACTGCAGGTCAAACTTATTCTGTGCAGAAAATTGTGGGGTTACTTTAGGTCAAAAATCGGGCATTTTGGGGTCATTGAGTTCATTTTGGGGTTACTCGAGTTCATTTTGGGGTCATTGAGTTCATTTTGGGGTTACTCGAGTTCATTTTGGGGTTACTTTAGGTCATTGGGGTTACTGCAGGTCAAACTTTGTGCAGAGAATTTGGGGGTTACTTTAGGTCAAAAATCGGGCATTTTGGGGTCACTCGAGTTCATTTTGGGGTCATTGAGTTCATTTTGGGGTTACTCAAGTTCATTTTGGGGTCATTGAGTTCATTTTGGGGTTACTTCTGAGGTCATCATTTTGGAGTCATTGAGTTCGTTTTGGGGTTACTTGAGTTCATTTTGGGGTTACTCGAGTTCATTTTGGGGTCATTGAGTTCATTTTGGGGTTACTGAGTTCATTTTGGGGTCATTGAGTTCATTTTGGGGTTACTTTAGGTCATTGGGGTTACTGAAGGTCAAACTTACTCTGTGCAGAAAATTTTGGGGTTACTTTAGGTCAAAAATTGGGCATTTTGGGGTTACTTGAGTTCATTTTGGGGTTACTCGAGTTCATTTTGGGGTCATTGAGTTCATTTTGGGGTTACTCGAGTTCATTTTGGGGTCACTGAGTTCATTTTGGGGTCATTGAGTTCATTTTGGGGTTACTCTGGGTCATTGGGGTTACTGCAGGTCAAACTTACTCTGTGCAGAAAATTTGGGGGTTACTTTAGGTCAAAAATCGGGCATTTTGGGGTCACTCGAGTTCATTTTGGGGTCACTCGAGTTCATTTTGGGGTCATTGAGTTCGTTTTGGGGTCACTCGAGTTCATTTTGGGGTTACTCTGGGTCATTGGGGTTATTCTAGGACACTTTGGGGTTAGCCTTGGCTATTTGGGTCAATGTGAGGTCAAATTCGATCTCTGCAGAGAACTTTGGATTAGTTTAGGTTGTTTTGGGGCCACTGGGGTTGCCTGAGTTCAGTGTGGGGTCATTGGGATCACCTGGGGCCAAGTTCTCTCTCTGGGGACCATCTTAAGTCACCCCCCAAGTCTATCCACTGTGTGAAGTTCTACAAGTTCACCTCACAACAATCCCATGGTCCCCCCAGTCCAGTTTGTTCTCTGATCCTTCTCCCTGCTCTTACCATTTGTATGGATTTTTTTTAATTATTTCCCTTATTTTTGATTCCAGAAGATGAAGTTTCTTCTGCTCTTGGTGCTTCCACCCAGCCAGTCCAAACTGTCAGCTTTGCACTCTAAGTTTAGGATTTATGTCTTACTCCAGTTGACTCTGACCCTACACTGCTGAACATCACACCATGAAAAATACATTTATTTTGGTGGGAACCACGCCTGTGTCAAGAACTATAAAAATCTCTCTCCCTTTTAGCAAGAAGAGCAAACAAGACTGGTTCAGAATAATTTTTATTGAGAAATGATAACAATGTGAAACTTTTTTTTCCCTGCTGAACCTGATTTTTGACTTCTATCAGAATTTCCCTCACCTGAAAATGAAATTATTTTATATTAAGGGTTAAATAAAGATGATTCCATGAAGAATGAAGGGTCTGACTCTCTGCATGGTTTGCTCTGAGATGGGAACAGGAGAGAGCCAGGATTTCCTCAGTGGACAGCTATGGATTTTTCCTCATCAAGATCTTGCATCTGTCCCAGCTGGCTCCAAAATGTGCATCCAACACATGGAATATCCACCTCTGACTGCCTCCAAGATAGGAAGGACCAGGACCTGTTAGAGAGATAAATATTATTTTAGGACAGAATAACATCCTAAAATACCCCACAGTGTCCCTGGACCACCCAACCCATCCTGGACTTTGGTTTATTTCTTTATTGGCAGGGATTTTAAAGCCCCCCAGGGAATTTAAAACTGCACAAGGTTTAAAAGCCAAAAGTGAAATGGTTCTGCTGCACCTGAAAAAATAAAAAAAGTGGTTACAAGAGACTTGACTGCAGGTGATTTTTACTGTTACAAATTCCATTTGTAAGCACTGCTGGTACATTCAAAATGAAATAACTACAGATTTACCGGTGTAAGTGAATTGTAGGTCAAGATATAACTTTTATTCGGCTGCCTTGCTAAAAACCCCACTGGTAATTGTTTTCTCCCTTGTATTTGCACTACAAGGCTCTGTGCATATTTATGACAGCACATCCACACACCAGCAGCTGCACTATTGAAAGAGCTGTTAATAATAAATGGGGCTCAAATTTCCTCATGAATCAGTGTTCCTATTGTGAAACTCTTTTTTTTTTTCTAATGCCTACAACCTCAACAAAATATAATCTTCTGGGCTGGAGGTTCCCTTAATCCACGAGGAAAGCAGTCAAAGGGGTTGGTGTATCTCAACAAAACTGAGCACGGGAGAACATTTTTTGCTCATGTTTGGGGAATAAAAAGGAGAAAATCCAGCTAAAGATCTAATTCCCCTGATTTTAGTGACTGAGGTGGTGTCAGAAATATGTTTTGGTGGATCACTCCACCCCTCCCTCCCAGGGTGGTTGAGATAGAGGCCCACAAGAAGACTTGATAAAAGACCTACACACCTTAGAGCTCTCCAGGTTGAAGTGTTCCCAGTGCTGTGCTGCCCACTTGAAGCAGGAGGTCCCCATGGCTGCAGGAATCCGGGCAGAGACGAGCAGGAATGATTTGAGCCAAGCCCTTGCTGTGCTTCTCTCTTGGAGTCCCTGCCCCAGGCCCTGGAGGAGGAAAAATGTGAGCTTGAGAGGTTGGAGAAGACGTCAGGGAGGAAAAAATTCAGGTTTTCTGGGTGCAGAGGAAAGTAAATAGAACGGCAAAATGGTTTGGGTTGAAAAGGGCGTTAAAAGCTCATCTCATTCCACCCCCTGCCACGGGACAACTTCCACCGTCCCAGGTTGCTCCAAGCTCCATCCCACCTGCCCTTGGGCACTTCCAGGGACGGGGCAGCCACAGCTTCTCTGGCTTCACCCCCGTGGCAGGGGCTGGCACTGCATGAGCCTTGAGGTCCCACCCATCGCGGACCGCCCCCAGGGATGTCCCGGCGGAGGGGACACCGGACACCCAAAACCTCACCCCCAAAACCTCATCCCGGTATCCCCAGGGAAGCTCCGCACGCCCCGCCCCGCCCCCAAAACCCCGCCCAGCAAACCCCTTGGGTCCCGCCCCAAATTTTTGGACCCACCCTCCTAAACCCCGCCCCTTTTTGGCGGTGACATCACCGCCCCGCGGTGGCGCGAGCGGCCCCGCCCCGCTGACGTCACGTGGCGCTACCGGGCGCGGCCACGCCCACCCCGGCCACGCCCCCTTTCCCACCCCCAAGCGCCGCTCCGGGACCCTCGGGCAGGTAACGGGATGGGGGATGTGGGGAGGGGGCACCGGGGACAGGGCGGGGGCACCGGCCCCGCTCCCCGGCTGCGACACCCGCGGGATGTTTCGTTTCCACCGCTCCCAACCCCTTCCGCCACCTGCGGATCCCAAAACTGACCCCCCGTCCTTCCTTCCCCACCCACCCTGCCCGGCTCTCCGCGCCCAGGGGATCGCCCCACGGCGCACGGAACGGACCCCCTGTGCCCCATGTGCTGCTCGAGGTCTGGTTCCCCCCCCAAAAAAAAAAAACCCACATCCTGCTGCCACCCGCGTCCCGCTGTCCCCGGAATGGGATGCTGTCATGCACGCCCCCTCCAAAACAGCAACAGCGGGCAAACGCAGGGGAGCCCCCCACTTTCTGTGCTTTATACCCCATAACCTGGACTTGCCTCTCAGCGATCTGGACAGGCGGCTGACCTACTCTCCCCTCCCAAAAAATCCACCACTGCACCCTGGCTGCCACCCCACCATCCGTGCCCTTTGGACCAGCCCTCCGCTGCCCAGAGCTGGGCAGAGGCCGGGAAGACAGGGCTGAGCTCTCCTGTCACTCCAGCCCTCTCTGTTCCCCGCAGGAGCCACCATGGATCTGGTCCTGGAAGCCGCCGACCACCACCTGCTGACGCCCTACGTGTACCCCGCAGGGTGGCCCGAGGGTGAGCCCTGCCGCCAGCTCCTCAGCCTCTTCGTCATCACCAACCTGGGCGCCCTGGCCCTCTACCTGCTCTTCGGCACCCTCAGCTACTACTTCATCTTCGACCACGAGCTCAAGAAGCACCCCCAGTTCCTAGAGGTGGGTGCCACCCCCCGTGTCACCCCCTGTCAGTGTCCCTCGCCCCATACTCTTCCAAACCGGGCCCGTGCCGTGGCGTGGGTTGTCCCTCTGTGTGTCACAGCCCCCTCTCTCAACCCTCTCGCCCCGCAGAACCAGGTGCGCCGGGAGATCAGCTACGCGCTGCGCTCGCTGCCCTGGATCAGCGTGCCCACGGTCGCCCTGTTCTTCGCCGAGGTGCGGGGCTACAGCAAGCTCTACGACAACATCGAGGACTCCCCGTATGGTGAGACCCTCCCCCCCTCCCAGCCCCCTGCCAGGGCAGGACCTTCTGCCCACTGCCTGGCTGGGCAGCGTGCCCAGAAAATCCTCCTGGGCACCTCCTGCCCCATCTGTTAGTGGAAAACCCAAGGTCTCTCCAGGCCGACATGAGGGGGCACCCATAGACCCTTGCTCAGGGTTGTGCCCCCACTGCTTGGCGCACACCCCTCTCCACAAAAGAGATCCTTCCCTTCCCTGGGTGCAGCTCCTGAACAATCCCTGCCTGACTCGCTTTCCCTGAGTCACGTGAGACTGTCTGACCCTCTCAACACATCTCCCCAAAACACCTGACACAGCTGGGGCATGTCTCCCACCACGAGGGCCACTGCACCTTCCTGACCCCCCTCCTGCCCCTCTCGATGCCCACTCGTGCCCCCTCTAACACCCCTGCTCCCCTAGGCTGGTCTGGCGTCTTCCTCAGCATGCTGTCCTTCCTCTTCTTCACTGACTTTGGCATCTACTGGATACACCGGGGACTCCACCACAAGCTGTTCTATAAGGTATGAGGTGGGATGGCAGTGGGATGGGGTGGCAGGCCCTGGACAAGGGTCCTTGCCCTGCTCTGGGGCCGTGTCCAAGCTGCTCCTCCCAGGGGTGGGAATGGTGGAGTTTGACCCGGTCACCTCAGCTCGGTCCACAGCGTGACGGGAGCTGAGGTGGGAACGTGTCCCTCTCTCACTGTTTGGGTGGTGGTGGCCCAAAGAGCAGCCCATTGGGCTGCGAATCTGGGATTTTAGGGGATCACCTCCCTCGAAAGGGGCCACCCTGACGGCACACCCCGTCCCCGCAGCGCTTCCACAAGCCCCACCACCTGTGGAAGATCGCGACGCCCTTCGCCAGCCACGCCTTCCACCCCGTCGACGGCTTCATGCAGAGCCTGCCCTACCACGTGTACCCCTTCCTCTTCCCCCTGCACAAAGTCACCTACCTGGGCCTCTACATCTTCGTCAACGTCTGGACCATCTCCATCCACGACGGCGACTACCGCGTGCCCCGGTTCCTGCGGCACGTCATCAACGGCTCCGCCCACCACACCGACCACCACCTGTACTTCGACTACAACTACGGGCAGTATTTCACCCTCTGGGACAAGATTGGCGGCTCCTACAAGAGCCCCACGTCCTTTGAGGGCAAAGGCCCCCACGACTACCTGCGCAAGCTCCGGGAGAAAGACGCCGGGGCGCCCAATGGCCTCCCGGCCTCCAAGACCGAGTAGGCTCCCCCTGGCCTGCCCCCTCTCCAGGATGACATTCCCTGGCTGGATCTTGTCCTGTTCCTCCCTGGCCACTTGTGGCTGTTTCCCCACGGACAGAGAGCCCCTGTCCTTGATGGTGTGACCAGCGTGGGGCGATTCGTGCTGAGCCCGACCCTGACCCCAAAACGGCGGCATCCGGCCTCGCTCTGCACCACAGATCTGCCCTGTTCTCCCTGTTGATTCCCTTCCCAGCTACCTTTGGATCTCTGTTAAGGTCCCCTGCGCTGCTTTAGTGCTGTGCTGCTGCTTTACAACAACAATAACATGGCACAAACAGGACAATAACGTGGCACAAATAGGACAGTAACACGGCTCGTGGCAGGGTCCCCGTTTGTCTGCTGTTGCCATCGTGGAGTCCATCGGGACAGGCTGTATTTTGCAAAAAAAAACAAAACAAACAAACAATGCCCACCTTTTGGGGGTGTTGTGGGTCCTCCTGATGGCTCCTCGATGAGCCAGGGCTCGGTGGGACTCCTCGGAGGGACTCGACGCGCTGTCCTCCTTCCTCTCGCCTGGGGACGTCCCGTGGGGTGTGGATGGGACACAGCCCAGAAACAGCCCACCTGTAGGACACAGAGGTACTTTTGAGTCCTGCAGGTCCCTCGAGCTCCCTGAGAACACTGAGGGAGGAGGAACAGACACCTGGATGTGAGGGGCAGGGGCTTCTCCTCACTCGAGGGTTCGTGGCTTGCCCTCCTGAAGGCCCTGGGTGTGTCCTGCTGAAATCTGGTCCCGCTGCCTTTGGGTTCGCCCCGTGTTCAATAAATCTCACTTGCCAACTTGGCTGCTGTTTGGTCCCTTCCTGTGGAAGCCAGTTTCTCCCCTGCAACACCCGTGGCAGGCTTACCCTGGGCAGTGCTGGCAGCAGGTATGTGCAGCACCCCCCCCTCCCCTCTTTATCTGAGCAGGGTTGGGGACAGTATCGCTGAGCAGCCTCCCCATCTGCTCCTCCTGCAGAGGGACTCAACCCCTCTACTCTCAGGGTATGGGTGAGAGCCACAGAGGCCCTGCTGACACCCCTGTGTGGCTCCAAGGGGGTGAAGGTCCTGGCACTGGCTGGGCAAAAATCATACAGGGGACACTGGCTGCCCATCCTCCTGCCACGCCCGTGGGAGCTGCGGCACAGTCAGAGTGGCCAGAGCCACCTCCACTCCCCCAAACCTCCTTACACATAACCACGTCCCTGCACGGTGACTCCTGCGATTCCTGGGCAGGGTGTGGCTCCAGGTCACACCACTCCACCAGGTGACAGCTGTCCCATGTCCTGCCAGCGCCATCCCACACCGGGGCCAGGCTCTGCTCTCACCTCCCCACGTGCACAGGACCCCTGGCCTCTGTTTGCTCATTAACCTGGAGCCCAGAGCTCTGCCCAGGGGTCAAGGCCAGGCCCAGATCGAACACAGTGACAACAGTGCTGACCTTGGCCAACCCTTGGGAAGAGTCCTGGACTTGTCATCAACCCCTCCTCCCACCTTTGCTAAGCCCAGTGCCTGGGCACTCCATCCTGCAGCCCCCGGGGCGAGTGGTGACCCCTCGGCACAGGGATCCTTTCAGGAAAGTAAACCCCTATGAATAAAATAGCATCAAACTCGTGGTGCCCAACACCACAACGCCTGAGAACAGGGGAGATCGTGTCCTCCCGGTCCCACACGTGCCACGCCGAGGCCCCTGGGACAGAACACACGCTCCGCGGTGGCCTCGGGGCGCTGTGGCACGGGGAGATGCTGTTCGGCGTGGGGGGACCCTGGTGCTGCTGCTGCTGCCACAAGGTGGAGGTGTTGCTCGAGACACGCCATCGCAGGAGCTGCACCTGCGTGGATGGCCTTCCTCCTCCTCCTCCTCCTCCTCCTCCTCCTCCTCCTCCTCCTCCTTCTCGCCACCCCAACGTGGGGCAGGAGCAGCTCTGCCAGAGCACACTCGTGGGGTGTCCCTGCTCCTGTTCCACGCCCCCCATCCCCACGTGCCTCACCTGGCTAAGTGGATTTCCCCTGAGCCCCAGCTTGGTCTCTCTGTCTGCAGCATTCACCGTCCCACCCCACAATGAGTGTTTGCTTCCCTCCCTTCACCTCCCAAGCGATGCTGCCCCTCACAGCAGGCAGTGCAGGCTCGTGGGGCCTCACACTGCACACTGCACAGCATTTTCAGTGACGCCCTGGGCACAAAAGGTGACGAGCACAACAATCAGATGCCTCTGGTGACAACCCTGAGCCCTGCAGGAAACACCTACACACCACCACCCACTCCTGATGAAGGCTCTGAGGCCAGTGCCATGAGTGGGATAATGTCTTCAGCATCCCTGTTTTACTGCCTGACTCCAGCAACGCACAACAGGTCCTTTAAACAGCTCAGTCCTCTCTCTCTCTGTGAGGAATGGCAGTTCCAGCCCCTCAGCCCCCTAAACCCTCCAGGATCTCCAAAGCTAAGACAGGGAAAGGTCTCAAGGAAGAGGTGAAAGAAAACCAGGGGGCCAGGGGCTCCTTGCCTTGCTCTTGGAGTTCACAGCTTTTACTGCTGATGAAATCCAGATGGACTTTAAAATAAACTCTGCTCTGTTCCCTCTCCCCTCTACGGCAGGAGACGGGCTCTCTTTTCAAGAAACAAAAAATACCTTTGGCAAAGGAAACCTGTGTTTCCCTCCACAAAGAAAGAGCCATTCATCTGCAAGCATTTACCAGCTTCAACCAGGGAGCTCCTGGCTGCAGCTCTCTCCTCATGCCCACCACACTGACCTGGCTGGAGGGATCCCACGGGGGAAAAAGGGGACCCTTCTTGCTCAGAGCACCAAGCAGAGGCTGGGGGGAGGAAAGCAACCCCCCTCCAAGCACCCATTTCCTCCATTTAGAAACTGCTGCAAAGCCAGTTCCTCATTTCCTACTATTTCTTGTTCTGTTCTTCCTCTATTCCTTATTTTTGTGTTCTTTTTGGGTCGTTCTCACCGTGTCTGCTCCGTAGAGAAACTGGCTAAAGGGATTCCCAGGCAATAAAACTCCCTCATTGACTCTGCCCTTACCCACAGTGACCTCCAGTCCTCCAGAGGGACATTACACCGAGTCAAGACCTCTAAAAGCTTTATTAGGAGGGCTTATAATTGTATTGACTCGATAATTGAAATACACTAACTGGGTTTCTAGGTGAAAGCACCTCGGGGAGAGCTCTGGACAACATTCCTGCTATTAAAGCAAGTGAAATAAGGGGGAGCAGAACTGTCTCGGGGCTGTCCATGGGATTTATAGGTTCCCACTCCTTCCCTGCTGGGCCACATCCATTTTCTCTGATGATTTCCTGACAGCAATAGAAATTCTGGAATGGTGCACAGCAGATGAGGCAGAGGAACCCATCAGTCTGTTCTCAGCACCCCTGAGACACCAGAGGCCAGAACACAGGTAAGACCTTTTCTCAGCAGCAAGACTATGCCCAAAAAACCACCTCTGGTTTAGGGAGACAAGCTGGGGCTGAGCAACAGGCACAGCCCAACTCTCCTGTCATCTCCCACAGTCACTTGAGCCCCAAATCCTTGTTCTCCCTTCCCACCCCTGATCTGTAACACCCAACACATACATGAGCCCCAAGGAGGGACAGGGCAAGAGGTGGGAAAGGTGACAGGAGGGCCTGGAGGGGACCCTGGGGGTCTCTGGCTGCCCACTCCCACCAGCAGCCTGGGTTGAGACAACAACTCACCTTCCCAGCTCTGCCCAGGTGAGAAGGCGGCAGAAATTGAGATAAAGATGCCTAAGGGCTACCAGAAACATAAACTGTGAAATTTGTGCCTTTTCCTCTCTCCTCTTGACATCTATCCACACCTTCACCTTCCCATCCAGAAGCAGACACAGCTCTTTATCCACCCAGCCCACCCTCTGAGCAGCAAGGACCTGAGCCCACATTGCCATGGTTCTATGTTTCACACCACTATGATTCCATCAAACCTCAGCCTGGACACTTGCACGGGCAACTGAGCTGCTTCCCACTCATCCTGGGGTGCTTTAGGCCCCCATCCTGAGCTGGGTGGCACGGGAAAAGTACAGCAAGGCTTTTTTTTTTTTTGGAACACCTCTCTCATCCCCCGGAGAGAAGCAGCTGCAATGGGTTTGTTTATTTCACAGAATCCCAGAATAGTTTGGGTTGGAAGGGACCTTAAAGATCATCTTGTTCTACCCCCTGCCATGGGCAGGGACACCTTCCACTATCCCAGATCGCTCCAAGCCCTGTCCAACCTGGACACTTCCAGGGATGGGGCAGCCACAGCTTCTCTGGGCAACCTGTGCCAGGGCCTGCCCACCCTCACAGCCAAGGATTTCTTCTGATACCCAATCTAAACCTACTCTTCATCACTCTGAAACCCTTCCTCTTTGTCCTGCCACTCACAACCACTTTCACCGACTCCAGCACGGTCTCATTTACTCCGTCACAGTTTCAATCTCATTCGCTTGACTCCTGCGGCCGCTTCATTCCGCTTTTTCACTCCGTTTGACACAAATCAACTCGAACTTATTTCGCTCCGCCGGGGAGGAAGGCGGGGTGGGGGGGAGGAACCTGAGCATCCTCCGGAGAGGAGCCGGGGAGGAAGAGGGAAAGGGAGAAGGAGAGGAAGAGGGAAAGGGAGAGGGGAGGGGGCCCGAGCATCGCCGCGGGGGGGTCTCGGCGGCAGCGCTGCCCATGCACATTCTCTCCGGGCGGCGGCGCGGCTCCCGCTCGGCTCCGGCTCCGGCTCCGCTCCGCCCGGCCCCGGCGGCACGAACATGGCGACACGGAGCAGAGCCGGGGCTGGCCGGGCCGCCCTGCGCCTCCTGCCTCTCCTACCGCTCCTGCTGCTGCTGCCGGCGGCGCCGGCCGCCCGCTCCCCGCTGCTGCTGCTCCGCTCCCCGCATCCCCCCGCCGCATCCCCCGCCGAGCCCCCGCGGGGCCGCCGCGCCGCGCCGCGCCCGCCCGAGCCCATCCAGGTGTACGGACAGGTGAGCACGGGGGGACACGCGAGCCGCCCCCGCAGCGAGCACCGCGTCCCGTCACCCCCCACCCCCGGCCGCCCCATCCTTCCCTCGGGTGAGCGCTCGGGGGGGATGCAGGGAGAGGGGGGCGGAGCGGGTCCCGCGTGGGGAAGGGTCGGTGCGGCGCTCGCCGGCAGCTCGTTCGCCGCTCCATTCGGGTTTTTTAGGGGCTGCTCTCCCCCCCGCCCCCCACCCAGAGCCATCCCGCGCGGGGGGCACCGTCACATTCGCGTCTCCACTTGGCGGTCCCCGGCCGAGATGCTCTCCCGGCGGGAGCAGCCAAGGGCACGCGCGAAGGGATGCGGGGCCGGTCATCCCCGCCGGGAGCGATTCCCTGCGGCTGGGAGCGGGCGGGAGGTGGGCAGCGGCAGCTCTCTCGTGGGGATGATGCTCGTGATGAATGAGCATCCCTGCGCTGGGAGAGCCGGGCAGAGGGAGGGTGACTCCGGGAGAGGACATGGCTATTTGTGAGGCACCGCGTCCTTCTCCCTGCGCTGCGTGTCTGAACCATCCTCCACTGATCCTTGGAAAAGAGGGGGAGAGGAGTTGCTCGTCGCAGGAAAACCTAGAAACTGCTATTTCTGAAAGTATTCGGGCTCGATTCACTGGCAAGTTTTGCTGCCAGGACCATAAAGGCTCCCCCTCACCCCCTCTTTTCCAGGCAACCATCACTTTAGGGGTGATGAGGACTTACACTTGGACTTTTGGGTGCCTGCTATGGAAAGCTTCAGCTTTGAAGAGTCTACTCTATTTTTTGAGTATCCACATGCTCGACAACATTACGCTGCCCCACTTGACCCTCCTTGCTCACTGTGTCCCCTCATGTGCCTAAAATGCTGCTGGGGGAGGAACCAGCCCATAGAGGGACAAGGCACACTCAAGGAGAGGCTTTGAACCTTCAGTGACATTTGCATTTGCCTCCTAGGTTAGTGCTTTCCCTCTGGGTGACCTATAATTTCCCCTTTTTGCTACTAGGAGGATAAGAAGGAGCCAGTCACGAGGCAGGGCTGGCCCTGGAGCTGCTGGAGGGGCACACACAGGGCTGGTGCTGCTCCTAAAGCCCTTCTGTTCCCTTGTTTAGGGAAAAGCTGTTCCTCCTCCCCTTGAAAATCTGCTTCGCCTCCTCTACCTCCTCAACGTTTGGCTGTTTTTAGCACAACACAGCTACCCCATTTTAGAAAAAAATACCATGACACTTGTCTCTCATCTACAGAAAGACATTTGTAGCACTTTCCCTTCTGTCTCCCCGTGGCTTTCATCCAACCCACCTGCCAGGTAGAGCTGCTTTGGCAGGAGCAGCCTCTGTCACCTGGACATGGAGCTGCAGATCCAAGAGGGTGCAGTAACCCTGTCGCTATCCAGGACAGGACTAATGGGAAGCAGTGGGAGTTCAACAGTTTGCCACTGTTTGGGCTTTTCTCATTGCCTTAAGCTTTCAGAGGGGATTTGCCTGGAGAATGGAGCTGCTTTTTGCTGGTAGAATAGCAAACAGAACCTGTTCCTTCTGCTGCTTCAGGGCAGGACACATAAATAAAACCCCAGGTATGTCACCAGGAAGAGTTGTTTGTCACTAAACAACAGTTCTCCCAAGTGCCACAGGGCTTTAAATCAGGGTCTGCTTTAACAAAAGGGACAAGAAGGAGCCTGTGTGTCCCAGCCTGTGTTACAGATCTGACCACACAAATTACTAATGCCCAGTAAGCCGGAATGCTGTGCAGCTCAGTGCTCGGGGGTCTCGTGCCTTGTCACAAGCACCTAACAATCCCCCCTCCCCCAAGTCTCTGGCACTCTAATCCCAGCAGAAAATCATGCAGCCAAAGCAGTCCTCTCTCAGGGACACCATCCTAAGGGGCAGTGCTTGGACCGAGCATCCTTGTGCAGTCCTTTATCTGGGACACATCCTGCTCCCGTGGGTTTGGCAGGTCACTTGGCCATATGCTGGGCACTGGCTCATGCCTGAGACTCCCTGCCCTTCTCTGGCTCTTGACTGCAGTCCTATAACAGGCTCGTGGGACAGCTTAGAGCCCAGGCTGAGCTCAGAGGTGAAGGAAAGCAGCTTCACCTTGTTGCTGCTGTGGGTGATGTCACCAGGGGATGGAACTAAGGAGAGGAAGAAAGTCCAAACCCTTGGTGGCTCCTTGGGAGCCAAACACAGCTTACTCAGCACCATCAGGAACAGGCTCAGAGCCCTCTGGCCCTAAACTCCACAGACACAAGCACAGGATGCTACTTGGATTCCCCACCTGGATCCTCACCCACCGCCGATCCCATCCTTGCTGGGCAGGCTGCAGCAAAACTTTTGGGATCCTCAGCAAGTAACAAGAGCAGCAGCCTAAACCCCTATTCTTTTGTGGCTTTTCCTTGTTTTTTTCTGACTCTGAAGCTGCAGCAACCAAGAGACCAAACACACGACTCTGGAGACCGTCAGCTCGGAGACAGAGTGGGTTTTGTTCGCCCGCTCGGCCCTCACCTCCACGGGACTCGTGGGGAGGGTTACAATGGACAGACTGTTACAAAGCAGGCACTGACACGAGGCAGGACTTTTCTAGGACGCCACTGACAGCAGAGAAGCACCCCCAGGGCAAGACAAGTGCTGCCTGCAGCCCCTTGGGTGCTCTCTAAACCTCTTCCAGCAACCGCCCTGCCCTCCTCTTCCTGGCACGAGCCACTCATCTGGAGCCCACCCTCCTGTCCCCTAACAGCCTCTGTTCTCTTGCCTACACATCCCTACTCAGACCTGGAGACGGGGCTTGGCTCCAGGATTTCACATTTCCATGGAACATCCCCACCATCCCACATAAATCCTGTCTCCTGGGTGAGAACCAGCCACGAGCCGCATCGCCTGCCAGGACTTCGCTCAGTGCAGCAAACAAGGAGAAGGAAAGCGGCCACTTTGGCTGCCTGCGTGTGTGCACGGTCCAAGGGTGCTCTGGGCCTGTGGGGAAGGCTCTGTAGGGACTGTTGTGTCTCAGCCACAGCACACAGTGAGGAGAAGTGTTGGGGTAAGAGGCCAGCCTGGGCCAGCTGGGTCTGAGGGGTGAGAGAGGGGAGCACAGTGACCAAGAGCATTTACACTGCTGAGCTGCTAATACAGGTCTAACCTTTACCTGCAGACATCCCTTTCCCTTCTCTGGAAAGGGTTTATCCAAAGCCACCCCCAAAATCACGCAACTCACAACAAATCTCTGCCTTAAACCACGCTGGGATAAAAGATATCCCACTGCTGGTGGCACCAAGTCTTCATCATTTCCAGGCCGTTTACTGTGACGTGACCTTTCACCAGCCCACCGCTTGACCTTGACACTGCCCACCCCTCTGTGCTGATGAAGACCTCAGATAACCTCCTGACAACATGCAGGCTGGCAGAGAGCCTTTCTCCTTGCAGAGGAGGCAGAAAGTGCTTCGCAGGGTAAATGCCATCCAGCCCTGGGAACGCTGGATCAGTCACGCTGCATCGCAATTGAACCGTACTTAATTTTGACCTAGTTTGCCAGAGCCCTTCCCACGTTAGACTTTAACCTTCTGGAGGTGCCCTGGGTGCTGATGGCACGTCCCAGCCTCATCCTTCCTCCTTCACTTATCAGATACCCCTCCCCATCGCTGTGTCTGTCCCAGTCATCCCGGGAAGGCTCTCTGCTCCCAGCACTTGCTCTTTGCCCGAGCTTGCCAGGAGACACAGATCTCTGGAAGCCACTCAGTTCCTGCTCCTGGCACCGTGGTGGCTGGGAGAGGTATTTGTGTTTTTATCCATTGTTTCCCCTTCAGCAGGTCCCTCTCAGATCGTGGTGTCCCAGGGGGCATCACTTAAGCTTTCCAGAGCTGGAATCACTGGCTCGTGGCACACTTTAGACCTCTCCTGCAGCCTTGGTTATGGGGGAGTGGATTTCATCAGCACTTAGCCAAATCTGCTGGGGCAGCCTCCATTCCCATCTCATCCCTCCCCCTCCACCAATTTAGGAGAGCCCATCTCCAGGACCTGCTTGCTAAGGGGCCAGGTTATTTCTGCTTGTTTCTGGGTTCCTGCCCGGGCTCTGATCTTCCCCCTCCCTTACCTTTCCCTTTCTCCTGGAAACAACAGCTAAGGGAGAGCTCTGTTGGTGTAGCAGAGAGAAAACAGCCCCGCGAGCAGATGATTTCAGCATTAACAAAATTAAGACAGGCCTGGCACTCTCCGAAATGAGTCACCCGTGTTTCATATCAGTGATTTCAGACCCTGGCATTTTCAGTCCGAGCCACAAGCAGCGCCACGGCAGGCACAGGCTGTATTTTAAAATACCATGGCAGGGCTAGAAGCAGATGCTCGGGAGCAGAGCAGAAGGTGCAGTAATGAAGCTTTAGTGGGAGAGCACGGGGGGAACGCGGCGTGCCGGGAATGCAGGAGCCACCCATGACACTCATCCCCGAGGCTGGGCTATTGCATAAGCCTTGCCAGGGGGGAGGCAGAGGAAACAGGGACAAAAAGGCCTGTTGTTTGTCCACTGAGGTTTCCAGTGAGCTGGAATGATGAGGAGCACGGTGAGAGCACCTTTCCCTTTAAAGCCCTGTGCTTTGCTTCTGACCCCTTCCACCAGTGGCTTTCTTTAGCCCCATCCTCATTCCTCCAGCTGCTGGGGACAAAATGTTTAGCCCATCCCTCCCCTGCAAGCAGCCCTGAAGCCTGAAGGTCTGAGCTGATGGCAAAACTTGGTTTCAGCAGCTTCTCACAGGCACAGAGGCCCCTTGCTCTCTGAGAAACCTCACTCACCAAACCATTAGTAATAACCTACCACCTATTCAGAAATTTCCTAGGAACAACATTTTTTTTTACAGGCATCCCATTTTCAGCTGTGTAACCAGGATGGGAAAACACACAAGTGATGCCTAGGAATCTTTATTTTGCACACCCCCAATTTTACAGCCCTGAGCAGTCACCGTACGACGCCTCCTGATTAACCGTGAGCTGCGGTGCCAGACCTGTGGCTGGAGCATTAATCCCCAGCAAAGCAAACCCAGAGATGCACACACAGTGAGCTCCCAAGCCCACTCCACACCAAGAATAGCCCCTACTGCTGTCCTGTCACTTGTCACCACTGTTAGCAAGCACACAGTATTTCTGCTCGTGGTTCGTCACAGCCGAGGGTGCGATTTCAGCACGGGGAAGTCACACTTCCCACGCAGAGCGGCTCTCTGGGGGCTCCAGGGCTGGCATTTGGAGTGCTCTGGTGATGGAGTAGCTCCAGCAAGGTGCCCCTGCCACAGTCACTCATCTCCTGGGCATCCTGCAAGGTGCTGGAGCCCTGGGGCTTTCACTAACACTGCAGTTTGTCACGTGCGAGGGTTTGAGCCTCCTCCACAGCCAAAATCCTGCCCCAGCCTCTCAGTCTGGGCACAATCAACAGAGGGGGACGTGACAGGAAGGGAAGCTGGCATTTAGGTATTTCAGATGCCAAAGAATGCGGATCAGGGCGCTTCCCCCCAGCCCCAGATGCTTGAGGAGCTCAGCACTGCACACTGCACACCTACCAGCAGCCATCCCCTCTCTAGGCTCAGCGAGGCAGCACTTCCATCTCAGCATCCAGACAGCATTCCATCTGCCAGCACTCAAACTCCAGCTGCATGCCTGAAGCTCATACCTGCTCTGGGGCAGCAGCTCCAGGGGCTGTCTTCTCCTCATCCCGTTTCTGCAGGGCATTCGTTTGTTGGCAGATACTGTTAACAAAAAATAAATACATAAGCGTGAGCAAAGCTAGCAGCATTAACTACTTCAACTAGAGCTACAAGCAGCCTCTGCTGTGTCTTGGCTCCAGTTTTCCCCTCCTGGACTTCATTTGGCACCTTACATATTAGGAGGACAAATTAGAATTTCATGCATATTTCATATACACTTAATCACTTGGCAAAGACCAAAACACTTCCCCATTAAGTGGAATTTATGCTAAACGCTGTTTCCATTAGGCGCCAGTCACTGCCTGTTCATAGGTTAAACCAGTTCCCAGGGAAGGCTGGTGCACTGTTAGGGGAGGCTGTGACAGAGGGCTCCTGCCAAATGAGCAAGCAGGGCAGGGTTCCTCCTGTCAGGGCTATCAGCAGCCTTATTGCAAAGCTGTTCCACAAAAACCATCCTCATCAGCAGGACATCGGGTGCCTCTCACCCAGGGCACAGGGCAGTGCTGCTGCCTCGACAGCAAAGACTCGGGGGCCCATTTGTTGCCCCCCTGAGCCATTTGGGTCCCCACAAAGCTCTGAAGGGCCACAGCAGGGCTGCAAAGCAGCCGACACAAACGTGTGAGGCTCCTAAAGCTGAGACACTGCTGCACCAGCCCTTCCAGGGGGACTTACAGCATCCTCGTGCTGGCTTCTCCTTCTTTACACCCTTTAGTAAAGACGTGCCCCAGCAGTCCTCAGCTACTCCAAACCTTTCTTCTGAGCACTCAGTGCTGCCCTTCCTCCCTCCTACCAGAGAACCAAACCCTGCCTGTGTCCAGTTTGCCTTTTTATAGGGACTCTGCCCTAATCAGGCTGCCTGAGTTCACATGGCTTCTAAGGAGTAACAAAACTCAGCTGGCTCCCCTGAATCCAAACGCAGTGTTCCTGGTTTTTCTGGGGTTTCATTAACACTTCCAAGTCTCCATGCTCCAAGAAGGGGTTTCACTGTCTCCTTTAACTACAATTTCCAAGTCTCCCTACTCCAAGAAGGGGTTTCACTGTCTCCTTTAACTACAATTTCAAAGTCTCCCTACTCCAAGAAGTCTCACTGTCTCCTTTAGCTCACTAGCTTACTGTTCAGGTTAAAACAAAGTGCAGGTAGGAGTCTCCTTTGGTTTTCCTGCTTTTGAAACTCCTAGGGTCAGATTTCTTGCAGTCAAAAAAAAATAGAAAAGTGCTATTAAAATTGACTCAGAGGTTGTAACAAACCCCTCTTGGCTGAGGGGAGCTACAGGGTTAAGTTTTGGGGTTCCCAGCCGTGTCTGGGCTGAGGTCACGCACAGCTAGGAACCCCAAAAAGAAAAAAGCAGCGCCCAAAATAACTAACCGAGAGAGATGCAGGAGATTTTAAAAGGGGTTATCCTGCTTTCAGAGGAGGGGAGAGGGACTGGGAGCACAGAGCTGCCGTGGATTCCAGACCCGAGGCAGTCTGCCGGCTGTCTCAGTGGGCAGCAGCAGTTCCTCCTCCTCCGCCCCGTTTCCCGCATCCTCAAACAGCGTCGCTGCTTTTTTTTTTTTTTAAATCTTTTTTTTTTTTTTTTCCTTTTTTTTTTTTCAGGCGGGCACGCAGGGCTGCTGCTGCCTTGCTTTGTAGCTGGTGCTGCTGCCTGACCTAAATCTCTGCCGGGTTTGCCCAGTGGGGGGGTCTCTGCCCGGGCAGGCAGGCACCCACCCCAGGAGCATCAACCCCAGGGGCTGCTGCCTGATGGCTTTTCATTTGATTATTCTTTTTTTCCCCTCCCCTTGTGTGAGCCTATTGCATAAGAGGGATTTGGGGGCTCCTGCTTTGCCTTGCCCCCCTTTTTCTGGAATAAAGACCTTGTTTTTCCCAAGTGTTTTACTCAGACGCTGGCGGAGGTTGGAGCAGCCCCTTGCTGATCTTGGGGTCAGCGGGAGCCTCAGGGTATCAAGCCTAAGAAGGGCTTATCCCTGTATTTTTACAGCTTCCCAAGGCCCTGAGCTCAGGGGTTACCAGCCATCAGCTGAGCCGTGGTGTGTGCGAGGGCTCAGGCACGCACGTCCTCTGCTCCAGCGACCGGGGCACCGACCTGCGGCCACTGCTGAGCTGCTTTTCCAGCAAGGCCTGGCTGTCCCTGCCTGCTGGTGACAGTCCCTGTGGGTTTGCCCTGCACCTCCAGCTCCCACTGCGGCGATGCTGTCAGAGCTTCCCCATAGAAACCAGCCCTTTGGGGCCGGAGCTGTCACAGCCCTGCCAGAAACAACACACATGGGAATGACGGGGCCATGCAGGGCTGTGCGTGTGCTGGAAACACTGGGTGGGATCACAGAGCAGCCTGAGTTGGGAGGGACCCACAAAGATCAAGTCCGACTTCTGGCCCTGCACAGGCACCCCAACAATCTCCCTCTGTCCCTGGGAGCTCTGGCAAGAGCCTTGGTGCTGTGCCCACTGCCCTGGGGAGCCTGTTCGGTGCCCAACCACCCTCTGGAGGAAGAATCTTTTCCTAAGATCCAACTTAACCCTGCCCTGACACAGCTCCAGCCGTTCCCTTGGGTCCCATCACTGGTCACCAGAGAGGAGAGACTTCGTTTCCCTGTGGCACTTCTGCCTCGTCAGCCTGGATTTGAAAACACTTCTCAGCCCTTGGTTTTAGTTTTCATTCTCATCATCCCCCAAATCCCATTTCTCTGAGGAAGAATAAAGGGAAAACTAACCTTATTAGGCACATCCTGCCAACATGTTCAGGAGAGATGCTGCTTTGAATGGGTTTCCTCAAAGTCTGTGTGTTTTCCAAGCGGGTGTTTGCTCTCTGAGGGTCCCTCTGAACGAGGCTGTGGCTCAGGGTGCCCTTTTCCTTGGCATTGCAGGTCAGCCTCAACGACTCCCACAATCAGATGGTCGTCCACTGGGCAGGAGAGAAGAGCAACGTAATCGTGGCCTTGGCCAGGGACAGCCTGTCTTTGCTGGGTCCCAAAAACAGCGATGTAAGTGATGCATCCTGGGCACCTTCTCGGCTTCTGGGCCAGGCAGGCTGATGGTGGCTGCTGAGCTACAGCCTGACTCGCTCTTGTGTGCTGGGAAACAAAAGAGAGGCACAAAAAAATAGTAATTCCATATCTTCTGTGTTGCCCCACGGGTTCAAAGCATGCTCAGGCAATCTCTAAGGCTTCCCCCACCTTGGAGTTTGCTGATTTTATTTTAACCAAATCTGCCAGAAGGGCACCCAGAACTTTGCACTCCTCACTCTGGGGCTTCTCCTGTGCAGGTTTATGTGTCTTATGACTACGGGAAGAGCTTTAAGAAGATTTCAGAGAGGTTCAGCTTCGATGGGGGGAACAGCAGCGAGGTGGCCATCGCCCAGTTCTACCACAGCCCGGCCGACAACAAGAGGGTGAGGGGGATGTGGCACCTGGGACAGCCAAATTCTTCTTCTCCAGACTTTGCCCTCCCAAAGGCTCCCCTGGGGTGCCTACCTTTGTTGCTGCTGGTGTGATCCCTGCTCTGACCTGCTGCTTTCCCTCTTCCTTGTCCGCTCCTCCACTCCCAGTATATCTTCGTGGACGCCTTCGCCCCGTACCTCTGGATCACCACCGACTTCTGCAACACAATCCAGGGCTTCTCCATTCCCTTCAGAGCAGCTGATCTCCTCCTGCACAGCAGGAACCCCAGCCTCCTCCTGGGCTTCGACAGGTCTCATCCTAAAAAACAGGTGAGCACTTGTGCTGAGGTGGGAAACCGGCATCCTGCCTCTGCCCTGCTGAGACATCCCCTGGCCTGTCACGTCCCCCACAGCTGAGAGTCACCCTGCCTTGTGCCAGGGCCATGTGAGTTCATGCTTTGACTGTTCAGGGTGTCTGATCTCAGATTGATGCATGCAGAGCTGTCCCACTTTGGCCAGGACACCCCCTTCCCTACAGTCTGTCTGGCTCCTGAGCTCTGGAGCAGCGAGGATGAAGTACCTGCAGGGTGGTTGCCTTATTTCCCAGCCCTTTTCCTTCACTGATGCTGCTCCTTCATCCACATTGCTCCTGGCTGTATTGATCCCCCCAGCTCTCGTGGTCAGAGCTCTCCCCAGAGCTCTGGCAGCCGAGGCAAGATGACCTCTGCAGTGTTTCCTGTGGTTTGGCTTTGGACCTTGCACAACAAACTGCTTCCTGAATACAAACACTTCTGTTTTCCCTGGAGCTACTGGGTAAAGACTGTAAATAGTCACAGCACCTTCAGGTAGACACAGGCAGCACAAGGAAAACCTGGAGGTGAAATAACCAGGGTAGCACACACACAGTCTGTGCTGTTTCCAGTCCGGTCTGCCCTGTCTGAGATTGGGTCTCTTAAAGGGCTGGGTCTGTTCATGTCCCAATCCCACTGGCATCTTTGTCACGGCAGATGACATTTCAAATCCCACCTTTGTCATTGCAGCTCTGGAAATCGGATGATTTCGGCCAGACCTGGATAATGATTCAGGAACACGTCAAGTCCTTTTCGTGGTACGTATCCCGCCCGTGGACACGGGACACCCAGGGCTGCTGCACATTCCCCTCTTGAAAGGGGATACCCACTGCCTTCTGCATCACTCTGTGAGCACAGAGGTGCCACCACCACCTCCTTTGTCCTCCCCAGGGGGGTTGAGCCCTACGACAAGCCCAACACGGTGTACATCGAGCGCCACGAGCCCTCCGGCGCTTCCACCGTCATCCGCAGCACCGACTTCTTCCAGAGCCGGGAAAACAAGGAAATAATCCTGGAGGACGTGGAAGACTTCCAGCTCAGGGACAAATACATGTTTGCAACGAAGTCTGTGGTAAGTGTGACGTGAGGAATTCACTGCTGAAGGGGAGGGTTGGGTACAGAACCACAACGGGGCAAGAGCATCTGCCAGGGGTGATGCTGCTCGCTGCTGCACCTCACAGCTCTCAGACCTCACATTTAGCTTGTCACAGAGGTGTCACCAGCCTGCCTGCAGCTGCCATCCTCCCCCCTGGGCTCGCACTGCCATGGACAAAGCAATGCCTGCCCGTGGCACTCGAAGCTCTGGTGTTTCCACGCTCCTGCCTCCTGGCAGGCTGGGCAGAAGTAGGTCAGCCTGCAAAGTGCTGGGACCCAGGGAAAATCCACAGGATGCCTGGGAAGGATGTTCTGGGTGGGGGTGGCAGGGAAAGGGGGGATGTGGCTCAGCAGCTCCGTGGTTGGGAGGCCGCTTGTCAGAGACGATTACCATCAAACGTGGACTAGGTCCAAGTAGCCTAATGTGCTGCAGCCTGCAAAGAAAGCTGGTTTTCCAGTTTGCTTTCCTAAGAAAAGGGGATGTGGGTGAGCAAAAGCTGTCTTTTGGTCCCCCTGTAGCCAGGGCCCCCCTATGGTTTTTACAGTTTCAGACAAACCTGAAAGAAAAGCAAGAAAGTGTCTGTGCTTCCTCTGAGGGCAGGTCCTTTCTAGATGATTGGAAACACGATGCCAGAGGGATAAAGTCCTGAGCCTTCTAGAATTCAAGGAGCAGTTTTCTAGCATTGCTTTCCACCCCCTGAGTGTTTAAAGAAGGAGCCTTTTCCATTTAGGGGTGACTGCTTGCAGAAACACGTCAAGTCTCCTAGGCAGTGTCACCTCCAGCTGCCTGAGCGGGCACAGTGGTGTCCAGCACTGGCAGGGGATGTGTTTGCAGAGCAATTCCAGTTTCTCAGGAGTCTCTCTTGCAGGTAGTACAGCCTGTAACTCCCAGGGCCTGGCCCCTTGGCTCTGTGCCCGGTCTGTGGTTTGCAGGAGATTTTATCTGGGCTTGTTGCTGGTGCTGGGTGAAACACACTGGAGGTGGTTTGTGTCTCTGCAGAGAAGCCTCTGGGCTTGCAGGCAGCATCCTGGAAGCACAAGGCGAGTTTGAACTCAACTTGGGGGTTCTTTGGAGCTTTTTCTGCTTCTGGAGCACTCAGGGGTCACAGTGGGAAGCACGTCCTGCTTTTCCCTGCAGCTCTAATGACTGGTGTTACACTGAACATCAGTGAAATCACCCAAGGCAAGGCTGCTGGGAAACACTGAGACAGAGGGAGGCTGGCTGCAACCCCCTGCTTTGGCAGTCACATTCTCAGGTCTGAAATCAGGCACTTGCCTCAAACCTGGGCCGCAGCAGGAGCAGCCCTGGGGAAAGGACAGGCTGAGTGGCAGAGGCTCCCAGGGCTCTGACTTCTGCTCCTTTCCGTGGGAGGCACGGTTGCTTAGCGATACAGAGCCTGGGAGAAACCAGGCCGCTTATTTTTGGAGCCTAAATCTGGGTTTAGGTTCTTGCCACTGGCATCCTGTACGAAATAGGTTGCCCCCCAGCTTTTTGCTTTCTTGGCTCCGCGCTGGGGCTTTTTCATTTTGAGCAAATCTTTAAAAAAACAAAAAAAAAAAAGGAAGGACGGAGGACAGTCTGCTCTGGCTAAGCATAAGGGGCAGTTTGCCTCCTTGCTGAGCACTGGCTGTGGCAGTTTAAGCTCCCATCATCACTCCCAGCGGCCGCCACGCTTTGCCCTCGTGCAGGGAGGGGGAAGTCCTGGGCACTGGGTTATCGCAGCCTCTGGGGATGAGGGGGATTTGGGGGGTGAGAGCCACTCCTAACAGGTCCCTGTGCTCTGCACAGCGTTTGCTTGGCAGCTCAGAGCCGCCCTCAGTCCAGCTCTGGGTTTCCTTCAACCGCAAGCCGATGCGCGTGGCACAGTTCGTTACCAAGCACCCAATTAAGGTAAGTGGTGCTTTCTGAGCAGCCTCCTCTCTCCCTCCCGTGCCAAGGACGCCCTCCAATATCAGCAGCAGTTTGCTGCCTTCCACCAGGCACTGCAGGAGTGGGAAGGGACCTCGTGTAACCCTGCTGGGGGGTTTGGCTGAGGACAAGCTCGCGTTAGGGGGATCTTGTGGTTCACAGGGTGGTCCTTGGACAGTCAGCCAGCTTCCTCCAGCACTGGGGGTGGAGGCTGGCATAGCAAAGCCCAGATTCCCAGAGAGGGGCTGATCCCACTGCTCTGACTCTGCTTTTGGGGACCTTACCTCTTCCCGTGGCGTGGGGTGCCAGGTCACCGAGCACACTCTGGCTCCACTGGCGTGGCCTGTGGCATCCAGTTCTCTGCAGGGGGAGGATGCCCAGGGTCTGCACAGGGTCTGGGGTCCACGATCCAGATGTGCTGAGGTGTCCGCAGGCTGGTGAGGATGCAAAAGGGCACGAGAAGCAAGTCCTTGGTGTTACACAGAGCAGTTTGGCATCCCAGCCTCAGTGGGTCCAGGCAGAGAGATCCATCACTGATGGGGCTTTGCTCCCAGTGCTGCTTCTGGGGGGCTTTGCCAGGTGGGTTGTGCAGGGCAGAGGACAGGAGTCACTGTGGGAGAAACACAAAAGAGAAAAGCAAAGTGAAGAGAGTGGAAAAACCACCAAAGGGTGGGGGGAAGAGTGCTTTCAGCTAGGTAGGAGGAAACTAAACCAGCCTGTGTGTAAGCCCTGCCTGTGTGTGCACACATATGAAGCCTGCTGGCCTGTTCTTTGTGCCCCAAAGGAATATTACGTTGCTGACGCCTCGGAGGACCAGGTGTTTGTGTGCGTCAGCCACGACAACAACCGGACCAACCTCTACATCTCGGAGGCAGAAGGCCTGAAGTTCTCCCTGTCTCTGGAGAACGTGCTGTACTACAGCCCAGGGGGAGCTGGGAGCGACACCTTGGTCAGGTAACGCGGGACCACCTGAGGTGGCCGAGAGCGTCGGCCAAAGGGCGTGTCATCTCTGGCCGCGTTCGATCCAAGAGCTGACACTTCCCCCGTGTTTTCCGATGCCAGCTCTGCCTTTCCTCCCAGGTACTTTGCCAACGAGCCCTTCGCGGACTTCCACCGCGTGGAGGGCGTGCGGGGCGTGTACATCGCCACGCTGATCAACGGCTCCTTCAGCGAGGAGAACATGCGCTCCGTCATCACCTTCGACAAGGGCGGCACCTGGGAGCTGCTGCAGCCCCCGGCGCAGACGCGCTACGGGGAGCACATCGACTGCCAGGTAGCAGCGCAGGGGTGGAAATCCATCCCAAAAGCGCCCTCGGGGAGGTGGTTTGGTGGTGGGGGTTGATGGTTGGATGTGGCGATCGTGGAGGTGCTTTGCAACCTTCAGAGGAGGCTGAAACATCAATCCCAACACGAAGTCCTTTCCAAGAGGAGAGGTCCTGGTGGGTGCCAGCTGTCCCTGAGTCAGCAGTGCCCTGGCAGCCAGGAGGGCCAACCCTGTCCTGGGGGCATCAAGGAGGGATTGTCCTGCTCTGCTCTGCCCTGGGGCGGCCTCACCTGCGAGATAGGGACAATTTTTTGGGGACACAATACAAGGAAGGTGTTGAGCCATTAGAGAGGTTAATGCCACATGTGGTTTTGCTTTCCCAGCTTTCCCAGGGCTGCTCCCTCCACCTGGCCCAACGCCTGAGCCAGCTGCTGAATTTCCAGCTCCGTAGGATGCCCATTCTCTCCAAGGAGTCAGCACCAGGACTGATCATCGCCACCGGTACCGCTTCCCTTCCCTTGGCTTGGGCTTGGTTGTTGTCAGGACACGAGGAACTTGGCAGCATCTAGTTCGTACAAGCAGGTTATAAAATGCAATTAAATGATGCATTTTGCTGTCCTTTCTCTGCTGCCAGTCCCCATACAGTAATTACAGCATGAACAGTTTACTGCAGCGCAGTGACGTGAGAAACCTGCTCTGCTCTGATCCTCTTCCCTGATCCACGAGAGGGGTTCCTTGAAGACTCAGAAATTCCTGTTTGTCTCGCTCTTTTACTGAAGAACGCACACATTTTTGTTTAATCATGTTTACAGCCATGGGTTTTTCCCCATCTGCTTTTAAAACGTGTAATAATCTTTAAAATATTTGCTTTGGAAGGGATTAATTTACAGTGTGAAAAATCGGCTCCTTAATCAGAGACAAAAATAGTTTTGGAGGTGTCTGGCTTCATTTTTAGCAATCACTCTGCATCCCTCAAGAAGGATGATTTCTCCCATTTTTCCTAGGCTCCATTGGCAAGAACATGGCAAGGAAAACCAATGTCTATGTCTCAAGCAGTGCTGGAGCAAGGTGGAGAGAGGTAAGGCTGCTCTTGTGCTCCCCAGATCAGCCAAGCAATTAGAATGTTGGCAGCAATAAACATAAATGACATTAAAGGTGACCTCCACATGAATCCAAGAGCTGGAAGGTGCTGAATGTGCCTTAAAACCAAGGCAAAATGGTGTTCAGGTGAAGGACCAGGCGTGGGTTGGTTGAAGGTGAACCTCTTGGTGTAAGTGGTGGATTTAAAAGCAGGAAAGCTCTCTCCTCTGTTTCTCTCTTTCACCTGGCTGGATTTGCCCTCAGCATGGGTCACCTGGCCTCTTTTAGATGGGGCTGACAGCCAGGACTTTGTACGTGGGAGTGTCTGGAGAGGCTCCGGCGCCTTCCAGAAAAACGGGATGTTGCCCTCGGTTTATGGGGAGCTTGATTCTGTTTACTGAGTGGATATTCTGGTTTGTGGCAGTATTTGTGGTCTGCCTGTGCGCTCTGCAGCCAGTGTAAATGTGGTATTTCAACATCTGCAAGCTATTTAATCCTGGGAATTAAGCAGCCTCCTTCTCCTCCTGCGAGTGCTGTGTGGTCTGGGTGAGGTCTGGGCAGCTGCAGCGGCTGTGGGGACACACCACGGGTCTGGCTGCTGCCAAAGTGACTGTGGTTCTCCAAAATCCTGTGGGGAGCAGCCACAGGGACCCTTGCAGCCAGGTATCCAAAACCCAAGACTTTCAGGTGCCAGCCTCCCCTGGCTCAGCGGGATTGCCTCGAAGAACAATTAAAATGTGCCGAGGAAAGCGCTGACCCACAGGGAGCAGCACCCAGCCCTTGACTGACCTGGGCCCTTTGTATCCTGAGCAAAGGTGCAGAATGACCCAGTAGCTCCTCAGCTGAGAAGCAGCAGCCCAGCTCCTTCCCCCCCCAAGCTCTGGCAACAAGCAGCAGGCTGGAAGGCTTCATTGCTCTCCACATCACTGGTGTGGTCCCACAGCACGGAGAAGAAAGAAACAATACAGCCAGTGCCCTGTGTAACAACGTCCCCAGGCGTGACAGCACGTCCTGTGAGCAGAGTCAGGCGTGGACATGCTGCCTGTTTTCACCCAGAGCTGCACTGAATAGGAAACCAAAGGTGATTTTGTGGTGGAGGTGAGCGTGAAATACAAATTTCTTTCCACGGGATGGATGTATAAATTGTCTTCAGGACTTGTTTCTGCATGTCATGGCCCCACTTCTGTCTGAACATTCAGAAGACCTTCCACAGCCCAAGAACTAACAATTCTCTGCAGTTTGAGGAGGTACTGAATCTCTGCCAAGTGCTGGGAAAGCCTCTCAGACATGACAAATGAGAGGGGCAGCGATGGACTCTGATTTCATGTCATGGCACTTCTTCCATTGATTCTTTCCTTGCACCCAGAGCTTGAGGAGCAGAGTCCAGAGCTCAGTGCAGCACTTGCACTCAGCTATTGGGGAAACTGGGCTGGCTGCTCTCATCTGCAGATGTTGTCCCATAAACACTTCAATCTCTGGTGCCTCCAGATACTTGGTTTGGCCCAAGCTGAAGCATTAGCTCAGGTCAGGAGGTGTTTTTCTGACAAAGCACGCTTTCCAGCCATTTTCCCTCAGCTCAGCACGGCTCTGATCAGCCCTCAGCACTGTTTCTCTTCCAGGCACTGTCTGGACCCCACTACTACACCTGGGGTGACCACGGGGGCATTCTCGTGGCCATCGCCCAGGGCACCGAGACCGACCAGCTCAAGTAAGTGTCGGGACACAGGGATTGCTCCTGGTGCTCGGGCTGGGGATGGGAGAGAGTGCCCTGCAGCAGGCAGGAAATGCCCCTGGCACCTGTCCCAACCTTCCTTCCGCAGGTACAGCACAAACGAAGGGGAGACCTGGAAAGTGTTCACGTTCTCGGAGAAGCCGGTGTTTGTGTACGGGCTGCTCACCGAGCCGGGGGAGAAGAGCACCATATTCACCATCTTTGGCTCCTACAAAGAGAATGGCCACAGCTGGCTCATCCTGCAGATCAACACCACGGATGTGCTGGGTAAGGGGACAGGTGGCAGAGCCACTGCTGAGGGTGGCTGTGTCCAGAGGGGCTGCGGTACCACCGCCCGTGCTGGGGTGCTCTGTCCCTCGTGTCACTGCTGCTGAGGGCACTCGTATTCCCTGTGCTCTGCCCCTATCCCTTCCCTCCTCACCGAGGAATTTGTTAAAAAGGGAAAAAAAAAAAAAAACAGAAAAATTCCTTCTGAAGGCTTGTGCCCATGAATGTTTTATAACCCATTTCAGCTTTGATTGCGAGGCAGCACTTTAATCAAAGCGCAGTTAAACCCGGCAGAGGAATTTACTTGACTAAAATTTATAACTGATTCCCCTGACGTTTTGTTGGGAACGGATCTGTTTGGTAACTAGAACGACTCCATTTAAATGAGGCATCACAGATTCACTGTCGCTGTCACAGAGCTGCTTGTTGCCTCCTGTCACCGCGTGCCGCTGCACGCTCCGAGCTGGAATGCTCTTGGCTTTGCCTTTTCCTTTGGGACAGGGCTAGAGCCTTGCAGATTGGGGGAATTCTGTCATTTTGGGACAGTGGAGGGCGGAGAGGGAAGAGAAGGGGTGGTTAGTGTGGTGTGGGGCTGGATGCCTGCCCTCCTGGGGGAAGAACAATCCAGAGGATTTTTCCTGCTTTAAAACAGGCTGTGGGGCTGAAGACGTGGCAGGTCCAGGATTCCCACCTTTTGGGCTTATTTGCCTGGGGGGCTGCAAGGACTGCACCTTTCCATACCCTCACCTTGTTTCTTCTCTTAGGGGTCCCTTGCACAGAGAATGACTACAAGCTGTGGTCACCCTCTGACGAGCGAGGCAATGAATGTTTACTGGGGCATAAAACCGTTTTCAAGAGGAGGACTCCTCATGCCACCTGTTTCAATGGGGAGGATTTTGACAGGCCTGTCATGGTCTCCAACTGCTCCTGCACGAGGGAAGACTTTGAATGGTAAATACCAAATAATTTCTTTTAGTCTGGGTTGTAAGTGTGAGATAAGTTATCTGTGACCAATCGCTCAGAGTGAACAAACATCCAATTTATGTGGCTCTGAGTGTCGCTGCCTCGTTTTATAGCAAGGAGGAAACTGAATGGACTGAAAACATCCTTTCATTAATGACAGGGTGTGAGACTTAATTAATGTCTTTAGAGCCTTTTGGGAGCCTCTGAAAGGTTCCCTGGAAGAGGAAAGTATTGTTACTCCTTCACCTTTCAAATGATGGCAGACAGTTTCTCATCACATCAAGGGATCCTCCACCAAAAAGCTTTGTGACCCTTCAGACCCAGGGATGCAGCTGGCCCTGCTGTATCACTTTGTCTGCAATTTGCACATTACTGACTCTGGGTTAGGATCAGGAAACATGCTCTGGCAATGTGGTGCAGAGGTTTGGGGTTAGAAAGTGAGCTGCTTTTCAGGGACTGGGCTTTCAGTGGAGCTCACAGCAGACTGCTCGAGCCCAGATCTGCCTGTCTGATGCTGAGACAGAGATTAAGTCTGGCTCGCCATGAGCAGACTGAGAAAAGGGCTGGTGGGATCCAATCCCTGCCTCGGAATCGCAGCTCCCTGCAAAGTCAGATTGACACAACCCCTTCCACAGCATTTTCCAAGGAACAGCCGCACTTTAACTCCCTTTTTACCCACAGCACAAGCCAAGAGACAGAGCAGTGACCTAAGCCAGCCAGGAGAACTGGGGCTTGCAGCCAGGCTTTCAGAGCACACTGGCTCAGCTCTGCCTTGCTGCCTCATCTTCCCCAGCCTGCCCAGCCACTGGCAAACTTATTTGCAAAATGTTCTTGAAACGTCCTGTCTGGCTCTGAGAAATCATATGCAGCTAAATGCTGATAATAAGTGAATGGTCTTCTGAGACACTCTGGGTGCTTAAAAATTCTGTGCAAAAATAGAGCAGAGTAATAGAATAGCATGGCTGCATTTTTTCCTTCTCCCTTACACCTTTCTTCTCCTTGCAGTGATTTTGGCTTTAAACTGAGCGACGACTTATCATTAGAAGTTTGTGTCCCTGACCCTGAATTTGCTGGGAGACCCTATGACCCACCAGTCCCTTGCCCTGTTGGCTCAACCTACAAGAAGACTCGAGGGTATGTGCTGCACTTGGGAGGGCAACCTGATCTCCCAAAAGCTGGTATTTATCCTACTGGTGATTCAAAAAACCCCAAACAACCACAAAACCCACAATGAAAACGCCCCACGAGTGCAAGTAAACAACTGGCGTGTTTGGACATACGTTGCAATTAAACACTGCTGCTTAGTCAGGCTGCACAGGATGGTCTGTTAAGAGTTTCCATGAGATAAACTGTGTGTGTTTGCAGCTACAGAAAGATCTCTGGGGACACTTGTGCGGGTGGAGACATCGAGTCGCGGCTCGAGGGGGAGCTGGTGCCGTGCCCGCTGGCTGGTGAGTACAGGGCAGGATTGCTCTGGGCACAAGGGCTTCATTCATAAAACCCCTGGCTGGTGCCTCAGAGACCATGCAAAAACTCCTAGAGGGCTCTCAGACAAAACCTGTGTGACACAGGAGCCTTGGTGGGTTACGAATCATCAGCTCCTGTCCAGCGGCCAGAGAGCAGCGTCAGCCCACGGTGCAGAGCCCTCTCTGCTCCTGAGCCCCTCAGGGCAGGCTGCAGGCAGGAACCCTCTTATCCTGGTCATGTCCTTGCTGTAGCTGGTTTGAACCCAACCAGACAGACAAGAATTAGATCAAAGATATCCCCATCCTGGAGAAACCCTTGGGAAGGTCCCACCCTGAGACAGCCACTGTATGCAGCTGAAGGATGGTTATTTGGGGCCAGACCAGGGTAGAGCCTGCCCTTCAGCCCTCATGCCTGCCAGACTTCACCCCCACCCTTATTTTCCCCTCTCAAACATACAAGGCACTGAAGCAGTCTCATGCCCCTGTGCTGCCAAAGTTATTTGCATTCTGCTCATTACAGCTTTAATTTAATCTGCCGTCACGAGCTGCGTGATCAGCATGCTGCTGTGCTGCAGCTCCAGAGCCTGAGGCAGGGCAGGGGCTCATGTGAGGGCTGGGACAGCTGAGACCACCAGCATGAGGTTTCCCTGCACTGCCCTAAGATTTTTCAGGGTGCAAATGACACTCCAGGTGTGAAACAGCCCAGGGAAGCCTTCCCTCTGCTGGGGTTCTTGCCAACGCCGCGCTTAGTTTTACTCCTCGTTCAGAGCCCGACACGTTTTTCACCCCTCTGAGCCCTCTTGAGCTATTTGGAGAGCTGTGCTGGTCATGCTGAGAAAGGGCCCTGCTGATTGCAAAATAAACCTGCTGTCCCCACCGGGCTGCCCTTTGAAGTGCAGTGTTCCCAGAGTATTTGCTGATCGTCTTCAGATACGTGTTGGCTCGCACCATGGTAACACTTTCATGTACAGTATCTGTTTCATATCTCCGTATAATCTCATTAGGGATGCACAGCCAGAGTTACTTACTGACATTAGCTTTACTCATTAATAGCATTATTGGACTTGACCAGCAGTGTTGCTAATGCCCAGGAGACTTTGTCCCGGCCCAGGATCCCATTACGCTGGATTTGACACAATTCAGAAACAAAACCCACCCTGGGATGTTCCCTGTGGTGCCAGTGTCCCTTAGCACTTGCAGATTTACATCACTCCCACCTTTCTGATGGGGTTTTTGAGGGAGAGGAGATCAGTATTTTGTTTCTCGTTGTGGGAAGGAAGGGATCACACTTTTGCTGGCCTTACCTCCTCCTCCTGGACCAGACAATGGCCACAGTGTGTCCCTGGACCCATGTTCTCATTAACCTAATCCCAACTGAGACAAAGCATCTTTGCCTCCCTGAGGTGCTTAAAACCGGGAGTCAGAAAATAACCTGCTAGCTTTTTTTTGCCCCTTGAGTAGCCTAAAATGGCCACTAAATCAGGTTGTTCTCCTGGCTGTTGTTGCAGAGGAGAACGAGTTCATTCTCTACGCCACCCGCTACTCCATCCACCGCTACGACCTGGCCTCGGGCGTCAGCGAGGAGCTGCCCCTGGCAGGGCTCAGAGGAGCAGTTGCCCTCGACTTTGACTACGACCACAACTGCTTGTACTGGGCTGATGTCACTCTGGACATTATCCAGGTGAGCTAGGGGGTAGGGAGGGGGTCTGGCTGCCCTTGGCATCACCTCCTTGCACCGGGGTGTTTCACCCACACCCTGAAATACAAATGTTTGCCTTGGTGCTGCTCCCCTCCCAGCTGTCTGTCTCTGCTTGCCTTGCACTCCTGACCATGCTCTCACCTTCAGCCCGAGGAAGTTCCTCATCTTTTATTCTGATTATTATTATTTAATTTTTTTTTTTCAGCGTCTTTGCCTCAACGGCAGCTCTGGGCAAGAAATAATCATAAGCACCGGGCTGGAGACAGTGGAAGCTTTGGCTTTCGAACCCCTCAGTCAGTTGCTGTACTGGGTCAACGCTGGGATTCCCAAAATTGAGGTACAGCTCAGCCCATCTGTGCTCTGGAGACATGACTGTGGCAGTGCACATTTTATTAGGGAGCTGTAATCACCTGCCACAGATTTCGTGCCCCTTTAAAGCCAGTGTAGTAAACACAGCCCTCCTGGCTTTGTTTTTTGGCCCAGGTTGCCAATCCAGACGGAGACCTGCGACTCACTGTCCTCAACTCCTCCATACTTGAGCGACCCCGAGCCCTCGCCCTGGTTCCCCGAGACGGGTAAGAATGAACATCACAAGTGGGTGCCCTGGTGTTCCCCAGGGGAGCCATGCTGATCCTTCACCACTAACAACACAAGGGAGAGGGCTGCATGGACGTCTGGGAAAGCCAAAATGTGAGCACAGACACAGCACAGCGTGTCCAGCTCACAGGCCTTCCCCCTGGAGCCCACTCTTGCCGTCACATGCCCGACTAAGCCACCTCGGAGCAGAGATCACAAACTGTTTATTCTTTCCTGCCCATACCTATCTACTGGTAAATAACTTTTCCTGCCAGTAGAACTGGTCTGGTCAGTGGACAAAGCTGCAGTGATGCGTGAGAAACTAAGCTGAGCTCGAATTCAGGAGCCAAATCTAAGTTGTTGTGTCTTTCTGAGCGGGGTTTTGCTGGGGCTGCAAACGCAGCTCTGACAAACCCGAGCTGTTTTCAGGCATCTGTGCTAAAGTGAAGCAGTTCACAGCAAGGTGAACCTGCAGCTGCACTCACACCACGGAGCTTGCAGCTGAATGAGCCTCTGTGCTGCTCATAGAGCTGCTGGTGGCATTCATTAGGATTGCAGAGCTCCCTTTTCAAAGGCATGGCGTGCAGGAGAATGCAAAGCGTTCAAACCTCTGCTTCTGCACCCTGCTTCCCTTTGATGAGCTGTTCTGGGGTGATTTGGAGTAACCTCTCTGCCTGTTGTCAGGTTGATGTTCTGGACGGACTGGGGGGACTCCAGAGCTGGGATTTACAGGAGTGACATGGACGGGTCCCTGGCTGGGTGCATCGTTTCGGAGGGCGTGCGGTGGCCAAACGGCATTTCCGTGGATGACCACTGGATCTACTGGACCGAAGCCTACATGGACAGGATCGAGAGGGTGGATTTCAATGGGATGCAGAGATCTGTCATCCTGGACAGCCTCCCTCACCCTTATGCCATTGCTGTGTTTAAGGTTTGTTTTCCCGTTCCCATAGCATGCCGGCTCTGAGCTTGCACTCTCAGTGTCCCCCCAACATCCAGGATTTAGGGTGGCTTAGTGCAGGTACTGCTTGACAAGCACAGCCCCAGTGCTGCTGCTCCTGAAACTAAAATCCAAGCCTGTGTTTCAGAATGAGATCTACTGGAATGACTGGTCCCAGCTGAGCATCTTCAGAGCATCCAAAACCAGCGGCTCGAGAATGGAGATCTTAGTCGGCCGATTAAATGGGATCATGGACATGAAAATCTTTTACAGAGGAAAGACAACGGGTGAGTGTGCAGATGAGCTTCCCTGCCATTTGGAAATGTGTTCATTCCCAGTTTCCAAAGGTTCCCAGGCCACCAGGCCCTCCTGGCCATATCCCCCAGTCCTGCAGGGTTGGAAGCTCTCAGGCACAGTCGTGAGGAATGAGTTCCATGAGCGTTCTGTGCTGCTTTTTAGCTGCCAGGAGAGAGAATCCAAATCAGGGAGAGAGCTCATAGGGCAGGCACCTGTGGTGGCACCTCAGTTTAGGTCACAGACCACAGCCTTTCCAACCAAAGTGCTGTATGGATTAAAAAATAATCATGCATCAACTTTGTCCTCCAATTAGTCCTCCATCTGAGCTGTGATAAGGCAGCAGCATCCCCTGTGTAATGAAAATGCTGGTTTATACCCATTTTCAGAGGGGAACAAGACCATCAAAGGGCTCTGTAGGAGGCTGGGAAGAGGTTTAAGCTCCCTGGAGCAGATGGCTCAGTGCATTCCTAAAGGCCCCTCAGCACCCAGCACTGCAGAGCGAGCTCCAAATCCTGGGCTGGCAGGTGAAATTGGGTGTTCCCAGCCCTCTGTCCTGACAGTGCTCCCCTTTCCTCTCTTCCCTGGCTCCAGGGGAGAATGCCTGCATCTCCAAGCCCTGCAGCCTGCTCTGCCTGCCCAAGTCCAACCACGGCAGGAGCTGCAAGTGCCCCGAGGGGGTGTCCAGCACCGTGCTGCCCACAGGGGAGGTGAGGTGTGAGTGTCCTCGTGGCTACGTCATGAAGAACAACACTTGCATGAAGGAAGGTAAAAACACTCTGTTCTTGCTTCTGCTTTGTGCTGAGAGGCATCTTCTGCTGCTGGGAGAGGTCAGTGTGACCTTCTCTCCGTCGAGGAGGAGCGGGGCCCGTTTCTAAAGCCCAGCTCTTGTCTTGGTTTTTCCCTCCTGCACCAGAAAACACGTGTCTGCCCAACCAGTACAGGTGCTCCAATGGGAACTGCATAAACAGCATCTGGCAGTGTGACAACGACAACGACTGCGGGGACATGAGCGACGAGAGGAACTGCCGTGAGTGTCCTGTCCCAGTTTAGATGTCTGGTGTGTTGGCACCACAGCTGATGCTCTACGCTGCCTTCACAGCCAGGGACAGCAAGAGGGGGTGTAACTCACCTCCTCTGATTGACATCCAGCTGGATGGGTTGGCCAATATTTCCCCCTCGAGCAGCTCAGGGGTCAGCCTCTAAAATTCCATGAGACTGATGCCAACTGTCTCTCACAGAAATTGTCTTCTGAAGGTAATTGAGGGCACAGCCAATGCTGAGGAAAGGAGTGCACATAGAAAGTGACTTCTCTCTGCAAGGGTCTCTTGTTGAGCTGATAAATCGAGTTCACACGTTAAAGATGGGAGGTCACATTTCCGAGCAAAATTAGGGACTGCCAGTGTGTGCAGGAGGGGCAGATGTTCCACAGCTTGGAAGAGGTGAAGGGTTTGGATTAGGGCACCGTGGAAAAAATACCACAGTGTAAAGTTAGGAATCACTGGGGGACCAGGTGTTCCTGGAGAGATCCTGTTTATGCCCATTTTGTACCAATAAGGAACTTATTTTCCTGCCAATATTGACACACCAGTCAGCAGAGTCCATGTGTGAGTTCATTGCCTGGTTCCTGGCAAGGGAAAGCCTCTGTTGGTACCCATTCCTTGTCAAGGTGATGGCACAGGGATGCTGCCTTGGATAGCAATGCTCATTTCCAGCTTTTCCCCTCCTTTGGCTGCCCTGTCTCCTCCCACCACCCATGGTTTCAATCACCTTCCTGGGGAGCAGGCAGCTCTACAGCCTCAGCTTCTTGCTCCCTTGCTGGGATTGGACATCAGGAGCACCAGTCCTGGCCCCCAGACAGAAAACTAACCCCTCTCTGCTCTGCTTTACTCAGAGTGCCTAAAAATGTCATTAAAATACAGGAGGAGGAACTCAGGCAAAGCTCACAGGATGCTGTCTTTCTCCCTTCACCTCCCTGCACTGAGTACACACACTTAGGCAGCAGAAACCATTGTCCAACCACCACCTTAACCTCCTTCTCCTCCTCCTTCCCCTCCCCTCTCCTTCAGCCACCACCGTGTGCGATGCCGAGACCCAATTCCGCTGCCAGGGCTCGGGGACCTGCATCCCACTGTCCTACAAATGTGACCTGGAGGACGACTGTGGGGACAACAGCGATGAAAGTCACTGTGGTGAGTGCCCTCACTGCAACCTCCTTCCCTGTGCAAGGGTGGAAAGCTGCTCTGCAGCATCTGTGCTGCTCAGAGCTGCTGGATCTGGATGCCTGTGGAATGCTGCTCGTGGATGCTTAAAGGCAAAGGCAGTCGGATCCCCCTGTTTATCCAGGCTAGCAGCTGCCTCCTCATCATTTACTGGCTGCTGGGAAATGGGGGGCAGGACCATCATTAACTGGGTGCTGGGAAATGGGGGAGCAGGACCATCACATGCTGGGAAATGAGGGACAGGAGAAGAGAGTGAGGCCGTGTGCTGGTTCTTCTCCTCTCTGGGACGTTTCTGTGTCTTTGTCATCCAGCTGCCCCACTCTGCCCCTTGAGTGCTCCCCGTGACCTGGAGCCAAATATTTTGTTTGCAGAGGCCCACCAGTGCAGGAGCGACGAGTTCAGCTGCAGCTCAGGGATGTGCATCCGCCTGTCCTGGATGTGTGACGGTGACAACGACTGCAGGGACTGGTCTGATGAAGCCAACTGCACTGGTGAGTGCTTTGATGGGACCAATAACCCTCTGCTGCAAACACTCTCTGCTCACAGCCTGTGATACATTGGCCAGCACCTCCTGCCTCGGTTTCCCTGCTTGTTAGAGCACCCAGCAGAGCTCACCCTCGGGGTGATGTGATGCTCCAAAATCTCTCCTCCAGCGCCTTGGGCCTCGCTGGGAATTTGCTGACAGCTTTGAGGTGCTCACACAGCGATCCAGCTTTGCTTTCCACTTGCAAGGTTGCACCAACAGGCACTGGAATGGGAAGCAGCTCTGTGGCTGCCAAGCAGCCAGAGGATTCTTCTGGCAGAAAGGGCTCCCCTGTTGCAGGAAGGCAGCAATCAGGCCAGTGTGCACTGGCAGCATTTCACAGCTTCAGTCTGTTCTCCTGCCATTAAATATTGGTGCAGAAAACAGGCGCGTTCTTTGCAGCTTCTCCACGATTAATTGATCTGAAGAAGAGGCAGATTTAGCTCAGGAATTGTCTTCTAGCAGCCCCACTGCTTCATGGATTGAAAATCTAAGGGAGTGCCCTAAGAGGGAGTCACACATGGAAGACCTGCTCTTGTTTTACTTTCAACTCATACTGATGCAACCTGGCTGCCAGAAATAATATTATTCCTAGTTTGTGTCTCCTGTGCAGCAAGTCCTGTGAGCCTCACTCTGTCTTTGCAGTTTAAAGTCACAACACTCAACAACCCTCATATCACTTGCAGTGTGACACTGATGTTCCTCAGCAGCCTCCTGAGGTTAACACCCACACAGAGCCCTTTTCTCATTAGAAAAGCCAACAGATAACAATGTTTTCTAGTGGAAAAGACCGATACAAACAAGCAAACAAAAAAAACCCAACAAACCAACCAAGCCAAAACCCCCAAGTATTTGCATGAGAAGAGACTTCTGAGAGTATCAGTCCATCAGTGAAAGACACAAGGTTGTATTTATAAAGCAATACACAGGGTACTTCAAGGTACAAACTGTGGTTTCCATGGCATGGGGTGGAGATCTGATGGGCTGATGGGGCTGGGGGAGCCCTTTGGGGTGCACTTTGGGATCCCTTGGGAATGCTGGCAGCAGCATTGCTCCAGCTGCAGCCTGGAGCCTTTGGGACAGACAGAGGCAACAGCTGCTGTTTGGGGCTCTGGCAGGAGGATTTAGGAGATCCCTTTCAGGCCTCCAAGCTGTGTGTGTTCACCCCTGAGGCACTGGCTGTGCCTGGAGCACACGGGGTTATAGCCCTGGGGATGCCGGTCATTGGTATTCCAGGGAGCGAGGCTTTGGGAGAAGGTTTAATTTATACTGCTATCACTTATCTCTCATATGAGCTCCTCCAGAGAGAATTACCAGAGGAAAGGAACCTACTTCAAAAAAAAGCACATCGGGTTTGTGAAGCCCTGAAGTTGAAATTATCTGAGAGGATCACAATTATTCGAGGAACGTTCCGTCTGACTTCACCGGCTGCAATTATTGCGCTTATCTAAAATAATTACATTTCAGGCTGAATACCTAATAGAATATTACTGCCACAAGATTGTACTATTTGGAAATATCTGCAAGTGCATGTCACTCTCTAACCTGAAACTCGGTATCATGCAATTTAATTAAGCTGAACATTGCTTCTCTCAATAGAAGAGCAGCGTTTGTCTCTAAAGTGACAACACAGGCTCGGCTTCCACCCAGTTGCCCCACGGGCAGATATTTCCCTGACAGGAGCCTCAGGAAAGCTCCCCAAGGAGAATTGTATTTCTAGTTTGCTTTGGCAACTCTGGAAAGCCTTGTTTGCCTCAATTAAAAGCTGTCACTGAGTTTGTTCTGCCCGGCACGGGGGGACCCTGATGCTCTGCCAGGACTTCCTTGACCTCTGTGACATTTCTTGCCATCTCTGGCAAGGTGCCACCACTGTCACCTTTGCCTGCACACACCAAGGACTGAGATTAAAGGGAAAAGAGGCTCCTGAGTGTGGGAGAGCTTTGGGAGGGCTGCAGCCTCCAAAAGCCATCCCTGAGGCAGGAATGAGCCATTCCTCACAGCAGGCTTGTGAGCAAGCATGGCATGGAGAGGAAAAGACCTGGGAGAACCTGGGACTCATGGAGTTCTCCTGCCTGGGGTCCATGGGGTGGTTGCTCGTGCTCAGTGCTGGGACCTGCCATGGCACGGGGTCCTGGTGCAGGTGGAGGAAGTTGGGTGTGTGGTGGTGTGACCCGACTCATCACGTGCCACAGCTCAGCAGGGACGTGGTGACAGCCCACAGGGGACACCCCACACTCAGGTGTCCCCCTGGCTCTGGTTTCAGCAGTTTATCACACCTGTGAGGCCTCCAGCTTCCAGTGCCAGAACGGCCACTGCATCCCACAGCGCTGGGCTTGTGACGGCGACGCCGACTGCCAGGATGGCTCTGATGAGGACCCCTCCAACTGTGGTAAAGTGTGCTCTGTGGGTGGTGAAGCGTGCTCTGTGGGTGGTAACGTGGCTCTGCCACGGGGTGGGAGGGATTCCTGCGTGCCCACTGAGATAAACCAGCAGCAAACTCAGGGGGATGATCCCCATCCCTCCAAAAGCAGGCACAGGGTGAGGGTAACTGGGGCTGCGCCGTGGCTTTTTGTGGCTAACCAAACCAGCTCAGAAAAACCCACCAAAACAAACCACACAGCATCCACCCAATTCTGAATTTCAGAGAAGAAGTGCAATGGCTTCCAGTGCCCCAATGGCACCTGCATCCCAACCAGCAAACACTGCGACGGCATCAACGACTGCTCTGACGCCTCGGATGAGCAGCACTGTGGTGAGTACCAGGGCCATGGGGCCCCAGCAGCCAGGGCTGGCAGGCTTTATGCTCTGCCAAAGCCTGTCTGGCTGGGAATAAAGCCCTGGAGAGATAATGGGAAAGCCTTAGTTAGCATTCACCAGCCCCTGGGGAAATCGGCGGGTCAGCGAACGGCGCAGTTGTCAGGCTGGGACAGGCAGGGAGGGCACTGCCAGGGGCTGTGGTCAGGGAAGTGACCACATCCCCCTTTTGGGTTTGCACCCTGATGCATTATCGGGTGAAAGCAGCCTGTGCAGGCACACAGCTCATGTGCAACTCAAGACACTTCCCATTTGCCTTGAGAACGTTCTGTACGTTCCTGAAATCCCCTCAGGTCTGTGCAGACCCCAGGGGGTGGAATTCCTGCTGCCAAGGACAGCAGAGGTGCCACCCCCGCTCTCTCCTGACCCTGCAGAGCCCCTGTGCACCCGCTACATGGATTTTGTGTGCAAGAACCGGCAGCAGTGCCTGTTCCACTCCATGGTGTGTGACGGCATCATCCAGTGCCGGGACGGGTCAGACGAAGATGCCAACTATGCTGGCTGCTGTAAGTGTGACACTGGGCATCTCTGCTGAAGGAGGGTTGGACAGAGAATGAAACCAGAGGCATGGAGAGAACCAGGGTACCAGAAAGCTGCCAGATCTAAGAGGTGGCTCTGGAGTGTAATGCTCTGCTTATAAATCCGTGATTGCCTCTGAGTGTGCTCCTGCTCAGTGATGAGCTTCCCTCAGGCCCTCTGTGTGTACACTAAACCTGTCCATGCTGCCCTGCAGCCCAGGACCCCGAGTTCCACCGGACCTGCGACCAGTTCAGCTTCCAGTGCCAGAATGGGGTGTGCATCAGCCTGGTGTGGAAGTGCGACGGGATGGACGACTGCGGGGATTACTCTGACGAAGCAAACTGTGGTGAGCAGCACCCCAGGGTCTCCTGTCCCTGCAACTCCAGCCTCCTAAGAATTCCAGGAGCACGGAGTACCAGCTTCTTCACGTTCTACACGTGTGTACACACGTATTCCATGTGCACATCACAGTGTGTCTCATGTGGAGATCAGTGTGATTGCCCTCGTCCTGCAGGTGAAGCTCACTGAAAATCCAACGCAGCTGGCACATCTTGTGCTTGACTAAGTCCTGTGTGACCACATTTGCCGCACAGACTCCCAGCCCAAAGCAGACAGGCGGTTTCCAGCCAAACTCAATATTTACTGCTGTTCCCTGGGTGGCTGTGGGAGCTGTACCCAGCCAGGCGAGGCAGCTGCGTCTTCATTTCAGACTTGCAGGGTTTGCTTCTCCCTTTCTGCCGTGCTCTGGTGGATTCTGCTGTCAGCTCTGGTTCTGAGATCATGGGTGGTGTCTGGCCACAGTCATAACAGTGGTGGCAATGGGCTAGTGAGGGCTGGGGGATGCTGGAGATGAAGAGAAAGGCTCATGCCTGTGCTGGGGGATATTCTCAGGGCCAGCCTGAGGTGCTCCCACATCTCAGCTGTGCTGAAAAACGCTGAGGTAACTCTGGGGCTCACAGGACTCTCCTCTCCTTGTCAGAAAACCCAACAGAGGCCCCGAACTGCTCCCGGTACTACCAGTTCCAGTGTGGGAACGGGCACTGCATCCCCAACCGGTGGAAGTGCGACAAGGAGAACGACTGTGGGGACTGGTCTGATGAGAAGGACTGTGAGGGTAAGGACACACAGTGCTCTGCTCTTCTCTGGGCTGTGACACGCTGAGGGACCACTGCCAGCATCAGCTGCCTTCCCACGGCGCTGCTTGGGACAGCCCACAGCAGCCCCTGTGCCTCCAAAATCCCCCATGAACGGCCTGAGTGTGCACCCTTTCACTCTGTGTTTTTGGAAATCCTGATTTCCAAGATCTTGAAACCCTGATTGCCAAAGTCAGGAAGTGTTTTCACCGGCTGTGTGCAGATGACAGCACCGGGCTTGTGATGCCTCTCCTGCTCCTCGGCTGGCAGTGGCTCCGGGTGCACCGGGAGCGGGCACAGCTTGCAGCCCGTGCACAGGGGCAGGGAGCTCAGGTTGGCTCTCCCCTGGGGTGTTTTCAGGTTCTCCAGTTCACCCCATCACCACGCTGGTCCCACCGACGTGTTTGCCAAACCATTTCCGCTGCAACAGCGGCTCCTGCGTCATGAACAGCTGGGTCTGTGACGGCTACAGGGACTGCACCGACGGCTCTGACGAGGACGCCTGTCCCACCCCACGTGAGCTCTCCTCTCCCCCACCCTCCCCCTCTCACTGAAGGATCTGATAGCTGTGTCAGGGCAGGGTTAGGTTGGATATCAGAAGAAGGTTCTTCCCCCAGAGGGTGGTTGGCACTGAACAGGCTCCCCAGGGCAGTGGGCACAGCCCCGAGGCAGCCAGAGCTCCAGGAGGGTTTGGATGATCCTCTGGGGCACAGGAGGTGGTGACTCTTGGGGATGGGCCTGTGCAGGGCCAGGAGTTGGACTCGATGGTCTTATTCTGTGACCCTGTGATCCCTCTCTGCCTGGGACACTGCTCCAGCTCCACGCGCAGCCTGAGCAGGACATTCCCTGCAAGGCAGTGGCTTTTCCAGCCCTCTGCAGTCAGGAGAGAGGATGGCTGAGGCGCCATCCCAGCATCCACCATCCACCTGCTAGACGGGAAGAGATTGCCATCTAGTGGAGTCGGGACCCGGGGACGGGTTTTGGTCCCTCCTGGTTTCTCCACGCTTTGGGTGGTTTCCTCCCTTGCTCTGTATGCAGGACCCAACGTGACAGCCACCTCGCCGGCGCTGCCGGGGCGCTGCAGCAGGTTTGAGTTCGAGTGCCAGCAGCTGCACAAGTGCATTCCCAACTGGAAGCGGTGCGACGGCGTGCGGGACTGCCAGGACGGCACGGACGAGAGGAGCTGCCGTGAGTGAGGGCAGGGGACAGGGTCCCACCCGGCTCCTTCCCTTGGGAAGCTCCTGGTGAGGAGAGGGGAGCTGCTCAGGAGTTTTGTTGCTGGGGAAATCCTTGCGGTGAATGCAGATTTATAGAAAAAAAAAAGGAATTAAAAGCTCAAGTAGTGCCACTGCCATTAAAAGTCCAGTTGTTGTTTTCCATGGGATGAGCTGCAGGTTCTGCTGATGCCACCATGCCAGGACAAGACACCCCTGTGACTGACACATCAGCCTGAGCTCCATCCCTGACACCCAGTGCCTGCTTGGGAAGCAGCTCTGGCCCTGCAAACAGCCCAGTGAGGGAACTTCCCTGCCTTGAGTCCTGAACTGTTCTGCCTTTTGCAGCTACCCAGAGCACCCTGTCGTGCCCTAATGGTTACAAATGTGAGGATGGAGAGGCCTGCCTCATGCTGACAGAGCGCTGTGATGGATACCTGGACTGCTCAGACAGCAGTGACGAGAGGAACTGCACTGGTGAGCAGCAGCCCCCTCCCATTTCTCGTGCCCTGCTCTGTCAGCACACAGGGGTGCTCTCCTGGACACGAGACCTTTCACTCACAGCATCCTTGACTTATCTGCCTCTGTTCAGTTGTCCAAGCTACTGCCTCATCCATTTATCACTGGGACAAACTCCACATCCAGCTTCTACACTGGCAATTTGTCTTCCAGTAGCCCCAGACACTGAAAAAAACCCAAATCATTTTAGGAGGGTTAGGAGCAAGGCTGTCTATTTTACATGGCCCACAGGGGAAGCAATAGTCTCCTGCTCTGTCCCCCTTTGCAAGGTGACCCTGGGAGATGTGGCACGTGCCCTGCTGCCATCGCTGGCCCTGCCAGGCTGGCCCTTGGTGGCCCTGTGGAGGCAGGGGGGGCACAGCCTGCCCTGGGCAGATAATGGTGATCGATCACTCCCTCTGGCCACGAGCTCCAGCTGCCCTCCCACTGAACTGCTTGGGGGCTGAGCATCAATCAGGTTTAGTTCTTTAATTAAATATTGATTGGGAGAGGCTGGTGGGTTCAGGGGAGGGGGAAGGAGCTGCTGGGATGCACAGCTTGGCTGCTGTGCCAAGGGGAAAGCATCTCTTTCCCCTTGGGCAGCTTGTCCTGCCGTGCCTGCCCATGGGCCCACTGGGTTTCATTTCATTTCCAGCTGTTTAGGGAAAGCAAAGCTTATCTCAGGGGGGGAAAGAGGTGCTTTCATGGTGCAGAATAAAGACAACCAAGACATTTGAGGTAGAACTAAGAGTACCAGGGGTAAATTCCTGCTCTGAACTGCCTTCTGCGAGCCTGCTCTTCTCCACTGATAACCCCCACCTAAATTACACACCTCATCAGAGTGGTGCACACACTCCCTTCAGTCAGTGCTGTTGTTTGTGGAAGAGAACAGGCCTTTTCTGGGCAAAAGGCCTGTTTCCCTCTGGCAGACTCACTTTCCCCTTTGCCTGCTCAGATGACACAATCGTGTACAAAGTCCAGAACCTCCAGTGGACGGCTGATTTCTCCGGGGACGTCACCCTGACGTGGGCCCGGCCAAAAAGGATGTCCTCCACCTCCTGTGTCTACAACATCTACTACAGGTACCTCAGCCCCTGCACTGCATGACCTGATGTGTTGGGTAAAAGCCAGGAGAAGCACGAGCACAGGTATCAGGGTGCCTGTGTTTGCTGCAGAGAACTGTACAGAATCAGGCCTGAAAGATGCAGAGCTGCTTAATCAAGGTCTGCTTGGAAAATCTGCTGAGATTTGGGAGCAAAGGACGCCCAATATAGGTGTAACTAGAGGGCATTTGTGACAGGCTGTATTTGTTTCCTCCATGACTGTTTACTCTGACAGTAAAGTAGCTATAGCCTTTTTTTCCCCCACTTGGGTCTTGCCTTTGTGTGACCATTAACAACAAGAACAAAGACAATAGAATAGCAGTTATAGAAAAGCTCAGAGGCTTTTAAGTCACCAAGCTATGGCTTAATTTAGGCTTTCCAATGGCAATCTTTTCAATCTGATAGTGTGGCTTTACCAAAAAGAAAGCTTTTAAAATACATAAATAAATAAATGGTTCCCACCCTCTGGGACAAACTGTGCCACTGAAACCATCCTGACCCGAGGTGTGCGACTCTCTCATGCAGGATGGTTGGAGAAAGCATTTGGAAGGTTTTGGAAACCCACAGCAACAAAACCAACAGCGTTTTGAAAGTCCTCAAGCCTGACTGTACCTATCAGGTGAAGGTCCAAGTGCAGTGTCTGAGCCGGGTCTACAACACCAACGACTTCATCACACTGCGGGCACCTGAAGGATGTAAGCAGAGCTGCCCAGCTCCTGGCAGTGCCCTCATTCATGCTGCTTTGGCTTAGAAAGTGGATACCACGCTGGTATCCCTGTCATGAAGTAAAAAAAGGCCTTTCCATAAGCCTGGGATTTGTGCTGGACTGGGAAAAAGGACCATCCACCCCTTTGTCCCAACCTTTCAGGGCAACCCTGATTCTCCTTGTGGGATCTGGACACGCCACTGTGACTGCCACTAACTCCTCTGTTTCTCTCCCTAGTACCAGATGCTCCCTTCAACCTCCAGCTGGCCCTGAAAAAAGAAGCTGAGGGGGTGGTGGTGGGCAGCTGGAGTCCCCCCGTGAACGCCCACGGCCTCATTCGGGAATTCATCGTGAGTCCTGCTGCCCCGTGGGATGGGGACAGCTCAGTGGGATGGGGACAGCAGCACTGGCTGGCCTGTCTGAACACAGGGGGTGGGCCTGCAATAAGACACTCTGTGGAGGAAATATTCTGAGAGCATTGGGCAGGTGGGGAGGAGAAATGCTGCAGGGCTGCAGCACAGCCCTGGGATTCGTAATTTCATGCCTGGCTCCCTCTCTGAGCTGTCCTACTCCTTCCTGCTGACATTTGGCACAGAGAAACCCTGTGGTGTTGCTGACTGGGGAGCCCTCATCCCTTGTTTTGGTGCTCCCAGGTGGAATACAGCAGCAGTGGATCCCAGGAGTGGTCATCCCTTAGAACCACCCAGAACTCCACGGAGATCAAGAACTTAGAGGTCAACACGCTCTACACAGTCAGAGTGAGTGTTTCCCAAGCTCTGTCCGTGAATGTTCTCACCACTTCTCACGAAATATTCTGAGTCCTGGCACAGTTAAGTACTTGCTAAAAAGATATCTTGTTAAAATCCTGCCCTTTAATGCCAACCCACACCAGGGGCTTGGCATTTGCACTGCTAATGTATACAGTTTCAAGGCCTGAATTAAGGCCCTTGATTTGCTCCTTCTCCCAGAAGGCCAGGCTGTATTATAAAACCCTCACTCCTAATTGCCCATTCCAATGTCACTGCAATTGCACTGGATCTGGGCCAGAGATAAATTTGGTCCTTAGTGTATCACTGGGAAAAGAAGCAGAGATCTGCCTGTGGGGAATGTCTGCACAGGGGAGAGGTTGGGTAATTATAGACAGAAGCAATAAGGATAGGAAATGAAAGTCTGCACAGTCAGCCCTGGGAAATGTGTGCTTTGCCATTGTCCATCCTTCCTGTGCTGGGTGAGTTCTTGGGAAGTTCACTGGGAGGTGGGATAAACGTGCCCCCAAAATTATTCTCACAGCTGGTTGGAGCCAGTCTTTCCTCCCGTGGTATTCCTTCCCAGTATAATCTATTCCCAAATAACTCCTTAGAACTGGATTTAGTGCTTGCACGGACTTCACTGGCACAGTTCTTACCTATACTATGGCCCATGGAGTCCAAAGTTCCTTATCTTGATGGGCTCCTCAACGATCTCCTAAGAGACCAGTTATCTGCAAAGAGGCTGCACCTCCCTCCTCTTAGATTCCTTTAATTGACTTTAAGCAGTCTGCTTTATCTCTGTATTAAGCATTTTACTGCCAAGTAATTAAGCTATTGTTTGCTTCAAAGTCCTTTTCCCATGAGCTCTGCCAGGTCTGTAACCTTGCTCTAACCTCATCCTCCTTTTGCATTATACAACGTTGCTCGTGTTAACTCACCCTCTTCTTTGAAAAGGTTGCTGCAGTAACTAGTCGAGGAGTGGGAAACTGGAGTGATTCCAAGTCCATAACCACCATAAAAGGCAAAGGTAAATGTTGTTGTTTCAGTCAAATCAGACAACACAACAGAAAAAGCAGAATATCAGAAGTGTCAGCATCAGCAGGCACAACCACCTTCTCGTCCTTTATTCTCCCTGTTGAGCCTTTTACGCTGTTTTAACAACTTTGCTGTACCATTTCACTCTACTTGAGCTGCCTCAAAGTTCAGTGGCACATCTGGCAGGGCCACTGACTCTTCCTCTGAACTCTGTGGCACAGAGGATGGATGTACTGCCCTGGAACTGGGCAAGGAGCCTGTACAGAAAGTGCCCCTCTCTCCTAGACTGCAGATGGATTCCCTCTGACTTATGCAGGACAGATCCTGCCTTCAGATTGGCAAGACATTACCATCAACTCCTTTGCTCCACTGGCTCATCCTTCTCCCTTTTAGGTTATGAGTATGATGGTTTCTGTATCTCCACCAAAAAACCATTACATGCTCCCCAAACTATCACAACACTACAGCCTGACAGTGGATACATTCAAACAGCACATTAAACCATTTCCTTCCCAACTTTTTTTTTCTTTTTTATTAAATACCTTTTGAAACCGTTTGTATTCGTGCCAGATTTTTCATCCAAACTCACATCCCCACGTCAAAACCTTCTGCTAATTTGTTAGATAAAAGTGCATCCTCCCTGTGCTGACATAAATAAGGGAGAGAAAACACCGGGCTACTGAAAGTGCAGGATTCAGATAATGAGAATTACCTGGTGGTTAGAAAAACAGGGGTAAAAAGAACAGAAATAACTTTCACTTGAGGTTTCTCATGAGTGTTTGACAGCTGTCCCTGCCAATAGCTCCTCGCCAGCTACTCAGAAGCTGTTAACTGGGATAAGAGCTCATCCTGCTGGGCTCAGGAGTGAAATCCCTTTGCCCAGACCTCTCTAGTTCCACCCTGCACTTGGCAAGGCGCAGATAAGGCAGCTTTTAGGTGGTTGACTTTAAAAAATGACGGAGGTACAACATGCCAGTGACTTCCCCGGGTACATGGGAAGAGACAGGCAAGGGTGGGGCTGGGAGGATGGGGGTTTCTGCTCTGAGACCTGGGTTAAACTAACCCCTAAACTAAAGCCTGTATTTTATCTGTCCCCTCTCAATAAGTATTTTTATTTCTTTATGCTGTAATAACAGGTCTTTCTCTCTTTCCTTCCAGTCATCCCTCCCCCTGTCATACACATTGAGAGCTACAACGAGGACTCCATAAGTTTCAGCCTAAAAATGACCACTAATATCAAGGTAACATGTTTTCACCTTTCCTTCAGGGCCTAAAATACAAGGCCTGCCCTGGGTAAATGGTGAATAGTGGATGGGATAAGCTATCACCACTCAAAGCTTTGCTGTTCCTAGATATTTCCTGCCAAATCACTTCTTACTACTCATAAACTGCCCTGGGGCTCTTAATTAAGATGGAAAATACAATGCCAGGGGTGGCTCTTTCACTGTGTGAATCACAGTGAGCTCATGTTGTGTGTCCTTGTGCTTGACAGGTCAGTGGTTATGTTGTGAACATCTACTGGACATTCGATACCCACAGGCAGGAAAAAAGGACTCTGATCATAGAAGGAGAAAAGTCCATCCAAAAAGGTAAATTCTGCACAAAGTGTAAAATTCTGCTTTAGCCAACACCAGACAGGCAGGTTTATGGAAGGCTATAGGTTTATCTTTTCCTTTTTTTTTGCAACTAGTTTCTGTTTAGGAGGGAGTAAATCTGGAGAGGACCAACCAGCAAACCCTTAGCCTCTGTTTTTAGGATTTGGAGATTTCAAGCAGATTTGGGATTTACCCCCATTCTCGTCATACAGGATTTTATATGTGGTTCTGTTTCTGACATTCAAAAAGGAGGAGAAACAGAACAAAGATTTCTTGGGCTTGTATACAGTACATGTGGGAAAGCATCCAGACAGAGAAAAGCACAGGCTGGGTTAGATCCCAGAGCCCCAGGTATAAAGAAAATTACTCAAAAGCAATGAAAGCACAAACCAGGAGAGGCAGGGTCTAAGACTGTCCGATGCTGCTGACCCTCCCCTCGTGCTCTCACCCTGCCCTTGCAGTGCTTTGCCTCACCCTAATAGTGCACGTTTCTCTTCTTGCTCAGTGGCAAATTTGACAGCACACACCCCCTATGAAATTTCTGCTTGGGCTAAGACGGAGCTGGGTGACAGCCCTCTGTCTTTTGTGCATGTGGTGACCAGTGGGACAAGACCTGCAGCCCCAAGCCTCAAAGCCAAGGCCATCAACCAGACAGCAGTGGAGTGCAGCTGGACCGGACCCAGGAATGTTGTAAGGCACCAACTCTTTTCTCACCAGCCGTGGCGGTGTTTAGCTCAGAGCCTCAAAACACTCTCAAAATCTTAAAAGGGGTAATTCTGTTGGCACTGAATTCCAAGGCCCTGAAAATTTTATGCCCAGAAATGAAGGAAAGCACCTGCTGCCCTTTAAGCAGAAGCAAAGAAAGGCTCCTTGTCTGTTCAGTGGAGTGGAGAAGTGGTTTAAGTACAGAGAGCGTGATGCTCCAGCAGTCTTTGAGTTGACTGCTGTGTTATCTGAGCTGAGCCCAGGATTTCCAGGTGGGGGAGTGCAGAACTCAAGAGGGCAGATTGAACCTGAACTTGGGCAAGAGGGAGGAAAAAGCAGGAAAGAGGGTCTTTGCTCTGCGTCCCTAAGGAGTGAGCAGCGATGCTCTGGGCTGTGCCAAGCTCTGCTGGGGCTTTCCTCCACAGGTCTATGGCATCTTCTACGCCACATCCTTCCTGGAGCTGTACAGGAGCCCCCACAACAGCACCACGAGCGCCCACAACATCACGGTGCTGGTGCAGCGGGACGAGCAGTACCTGTTCCTGGTAGGCCCTGTTCCCACTCCCCCCTGGGCATGCACTGGGGGCTGTAACTACATGAAAGCACAGCACTTATCCCCTTCCAGGTGCGGGTGATGTCCCCCTACCAAGGGCCACCCTCTGACTACGTTGTGGTGAAGATGATCCCCGACAACCGGCTGCCCCCGCGGCACCTCCACTCCGTGCACACCGGCAAGACCTTCGCCGTCATCAAGTGGGAGTCACCCTATGATTCACCTGACCAGGACATGGTAACACCTCACAGAGCCCTCTCCCACCCCTTTGCATGCAAAACCCTGGCTCAGAGGCAGATCCCTGCCCTGCTGCTGATGGGGAAATCTGAGTTCAGGCCTGCCCTACATGTAAATAGTCACCATCAAGGTGCTGACGCCTCCAAAACCCTCATTTCCATCAGCCCAGGACTGCAATATTCATTTAAAAAGAGTCAGGTCTGGGATATCTATTGCTGAGAGAGACTGAAAGCACCCGTGGGTGTGTGATAAAACACTTTTCTGGGCTTTGGCTTTGCCCAGGAGAGTAAAGCTGGGCTGGGGCACTGCCTCCAGCTCCAGCCCCAACAAAGCCCAGTTGTGTTTTCTGGCACTCTGGCTTAATGGTCAGGTCTCACTCCACTCAAGGCAAGTAATTTTCCCAGCAAGCTTCCTCCTCCTATTCTATTCCAGAGGCTTCAACAGCAAAGGTTTGAAGGCATAAATCTTCCCAGCAGAACTGGAAACCTTGACAGGGCAGGAGTTCTCACTGAATCCTTGTGATTCACTGAGAAACACAACCTGAGGTTTTCCTCCTGCCCTCATCTGTTCCAGTAACTGCACGTTCTGTGTCAGTAAACACTGATCTCGGGCAGTGATCCAGCAAGAGGCTTGGAATCTCACTTCCCAGGCTTTCTGTAAGGGACAGGAATGCCTTAAGGCAGATTTTGCCCACTTGTCTAACGTCCTACCACTGTATGAGATTGCTGGCAAGTCTGCAGGAAAGTGAGATGTTGCCCTGTGTGTGCCTTTCCTCCCCTTCCAGTTATATGCCGTGGCAGTCAAAGATTTAGTCCGAAAAACAGATAAAATCTACAAAGTGAAAACCCGCAACAGCACGGTGGAATACACCATCAAGAAGCTGGAACCAGGAGGGAAATACCACGTCATTGTTCAGCTGGGAAACATGAGCAAAGAATCCAGCATGAAGATCAACACAGGTAAAGGCCACCCCACCCCACCCCACCCCACCCCTGTGCTGGCTGGATGTGCCTGCATCACTTAGTCCTCTCCCACAGCCAGAGCCCAGCTCTGAGAGGCTTCCCTGGAGCTCCCAGGGAAGGGGATTAAACCCCCAAACAACAGCAGTGGAGAGGAAGCCTCTCAAATGGTATCCAGGGAGTTTTGCTCCTGCCACATGGGGATGGGAAAGACACCAGTTTGGCTGGCTGTGTACACACCATCAAGTACCATTGTGGTCCTACCATAAAAACTCACAAGCTGCTACCACCAATTTACACACCCCGAAATCCCTTTTGCAAGCAGGGTATTGTGCTGATCCCTAAAAAACACTTAAGTTTCAGAAGTGAGCGCACTGCTGTAAAAAGGGAAGTGTCACCAGTGTTACAACCTCACCTGCTGCCACCCTGTCTTTGTTTGCAGTTCCACTGTCTGCACCGGACGCCTTAAAAATCATAACAGAAAACGACCACATTCTGCTTTTCTGGAAGAGTTTGGCCTTAAAGGAGAGCAATTTCAATGAAAGCCGGGTAAGTTGTGCTGTCCCTCCTGCCCTACAGAGAGTGTTTCAGGCAAACCTAGAGCAGAGTCACTGCAAGGCTCCTTTATCTAAAATCCACCTCAGTGTCCTTCATGAGCCCTCTGGGCAGAGCTCACTTACATTCCTGTCACGACTCAGGCACCAAAGCTGATAGATCCAACCGGTCACCTTTTGGGAACACGATTATCCTCTTAGAAAAGGACAACTGTGTGGGAAGGCTGGGAATAAGACACTGCCCTGCTGGCTGGGAAGTGTATTGGTGGTGTCTGAGAACTGTTGTTATCTTCCTGATGTCCAACCTGAACCTCCCTGGGCACAGCTTGAGGTCGTGTCCTCTCATCCTGTCACTAGTTACTTGGGAGAAGGGAGACCTCTCCTCCCTGAACTGGCCAAGGTCAAGGCACACACACAGGGATTCTTGGAGGAGGCTCCCCCTTGCTCCCTCCCAGCTGACAGCCCAACAGATTAAATCCAACCCAGATCCAGGAGGAAAAACAAGTTTCGAAGCCCTTTTGGAAGGCGCAAACCCGCCCTCTGCAACCGAGCGATTTGGGGTTCGTGTCTCTCTCAGGGCTACGAGATCCACATGTTTGACAGCCTGATGAACATCACAGCTTATCTGGGGAACACCACAGAGAACTTCTTCAAGGTGTCCAACCTGAAGATAGGCCACAACTATTCGTTCAGTGTCCAGGCCAGGTGCCTCTACAGCGGGCAGATGTGCGGGGAGCCGGCCACGCTGCTCTACGACGAGCTGGGAACGGGTGAGTCCCTGGCTTTTCCCACAGCCCTCCTTAACAAAGGCTCACGAAAGCCTCACAGACTCAGGGATGGGAGCCCCACACACCGGAGGTGTGCTGTGGGCACCAACAGCACTCCTCTCCCTCCCTCCCCGCAGGTGAGGACTCCTCTGCCGCCAAATCCGGCAGATCCACGGACGTCGCTGCCATCGTGGTGCCCGTGCTGTTCCTGCTGCTGGTGACCCTGGGGATTGGCTTCGTGGTGCTGTACATGAGGCACAGGAGGCTGCAGAACAGCTTCACTGCCTTTGCCAACAGCCACTACAGCTCCCGCCTCGGCTCGGCCATCTTCTCCTCGGGGGATGATTTAGGTACGTGGCCCTCGGTGTCCTGGGGTGGGTTTGGGGACAGCCCTGAGGAACATGACATCCCTTGGCGTCATGGGATGGATCTGGGGACAGCCCTGAGGAACGTGACATCCCCTGGTGTCGTGACAAGGAATTTGGGGACACCTTTCAGGCCGTGAAAACAGTGCAAGAATTCTTTATCATGCTTCGGGCCACAGTAGAGATTAAAATCTCTACGGTTTGATTTTGTCCTAAGAGTACAAAGCTGGCCTAGAATACGTCATAGGATCGTTGAGGTTGCAAAAGACCTTTAAGTTCATCAAGTCCAACCCTCAAAAGTTTTCCCAGCCCTAAAATGCTTTCACTTAAACCGCTCCCTCCAGTGCAAATCAGTTAAAACCTGAATATAACACAGAAAAACCAGGCATATAAAAACCAGCACGAGGAAAAACCACAATATATGGTTTTTAAGAACACCCTAACACAGCTGTCTGGGTTTGTTTTTCAGGGGATGAGGACGATGAAGCCCCAATGATAACTGGATTTTCAGATGACGTCCCCATGGTCATCGCATGAAGGCGCAATTCTGACTGTAAAAAAAAACCAAATGGTGTAAATATTTTATTTGATAAAAATAGTTGATTGTTTATTTTAAAAATGCACTTTGAGTTGCAATACGTTATTTTTATATGGGCCAAAAAAAATAATAATAATAATAATAATTTTAAGAATACACTTTGTAGTAATCAACTGTGAATTGCAGACTAGGTTGGTTGAGTAACAAATTGCTTTGATTTAACATTAATTTAGTCTTACAAGGCTATGCTTGCTGGGCATGCTTTTAAGTCTGTGAGATATTTTCCGTTGACTAAATTGGCTACTCGTTTTATTTTTCTAAGACAAGAATAAATTTATTTAAAAAAATAAAAAATTCAGGAGATTATATATGTAGAGAGAGATAAGTAATATAGTCCCTGAAGGTTTTGCTTTTACTTTAGGAAAAAAAAAAAAAAATCCTTTGGACTTTGTTTTATATGGAAGTATTTTTGTTGTGTTAATTTATTGGGAAATCTGTTCGTGAACAGATTTCCAGAGTCGTCAGACATTGTACACATTATTGTGTAGAACATGTGCCACTTTATCTTGCAAGGCAGTAGTATCTTGGCATCCCCATCATTGTTCTTGCCATGGTAATAAAAATCCTTATTTTTTACATAATTTTTTTTTTTTCCTCCCTTATCAAAAAAAGACCCGATCTTTGAGCAGCCTCAGAGCCCAAGCCCAGACACTGCAGCACAAACTTCATGGAGGAGTTTGTCTTCCTGCTGCCGTGCCTGGAAGCCAAAAGCACCCTCACCAAGGGTCATGCAGAGCCTTTTCTGTGGGGGTGACAGCCCACGAGCAGGATGTGGGGTCTGATTATGCCTGGGCAGCAGCACAGAAAGGTTTGGGGTGGAAGGGACTTCAAAGATCATCTCGCTCCCACCAGCCCAGGTTGCTCCAAGCCCCGTCCAACCTGCCCTTGGACACCTCCAGGGGTGGGGCAGCTTTTGTAGCGCTGTTGCAGTGCCCAGACTTTGCAGTTCTGCCCCTCTACCTCCAGGTTTGCAGTGACAACCCCATCACACCCTCCCCTGCTGCCCAAACCCCCCTGGGGGGAACACCTGCAGCCACCGAGCTGCTGCTCGTCACCCGTGGCTTAATTAACCTTAATTAACCTGCAGTTTAGGTCTGTAGCATCACTGACAAAATCTGCCACTAGCACCTTAAAACACCCTCCCCAGGTAATCAGGGCACCTTTCCTCCTGGAGCTTTCCCTCAGATGCTGGCACGGTGGTGGGACGGAAGGGGGAGCCTCCAGTGTGCAGGACTGGGAAAGGCTTTGCTCCAGGTTTTCCACAGCCACACGGAGCAGTAATTACTGAACATTTAAATTCATTTGCTTTGCAGCAGGGATTCAATCCTCCCCTCATTAGCATTTCCTAAAAGCAGCTGTAGTTGCACCTTCAGCTTTAGGAAAAAAATTAAATATATATATATATATATAAAATATATTATTTTCCCATCACCAGTCATCTCACGTTTCCAGTAGACATAATCCTGGCTACAGAGCCAAGCAGTAGAAATGTCTGCATACCACTGTTGAGCTTTTTTTAGGGTTTTTTTTTGGTTGTGATTTTTTCTTTTTGTGATAGCAAAATGTGAATCTCACCACTACTTGCCAACCCAAGGGCCACGACAGGGTCAGATGTTCAGGGCTCTCACCTGTCCGTGCTCTCTATATATGCAAAACCTCTCGCCACTAAATACAGCACACACTGTCTTGTCACACTGTTTCCTTTGCTTAAAACAAGAGTATTTTTTGCTGTGTAAATTAGGTTGTAATTGCAGTCTTCCTACAGATGAAATGAGAGAGGCCAACTATGTTTTGATACGCAACTGATCTGTTTAATTTCACAATAGGAAACGTGTAAAAAGTTGAAGTCTGGATGGTTTGATACTCTATAGAAATACTGACTCTATTTTCAATTACTGGTGTTAGCATTCCTGGTGACAGATTTTTTTCCCCCCCCCAAAGCTGGGACCAAACTAGAATCAGGTTTTTATAAGTAGCAGCAAGCTTGCAGAGTTGCAATATTTTTACCTTGTTAGTGGGTCGGGTGCTGTTCAGGAGTTAAAATTTTGAATAAATCAACCCAGCACACATAGCTCTGTTTGCCTGGAGTTACAGCTACATTGAGAGACCAGAATCTGACCCAGAGGCTAAACTAGTCTTAAAAAAAAAAAAAAAAAAAACAAACATAAATCAAAAATGTGATACAGGAAAGGAAGCTTAAAAGCAGAGATAAAGAGTACTGAACTCCTTCCTTGTAAAGCAAATCTTTTTGGCACAGGTAACTGGAAAATTTTGGAACAGTATCCCAGGAGCTGGTACCTCTCTGGTGAGAATTAGCAGGGGTTAAATCCTGATACTTTACTCCCCCAGGGGTGAATCCTGCTCCAGTGGACAGTACTGTAACACTCCCCAGCCCTCCCAGACTTTCCCTTCACTGCAGAAATCACCACTGTGCTCTCAGCAACTTCACAGGGCTAGTGTATTTTATATATAGATAGATAGATAGATAGAGAAGTCTAAGCTCCAGGTGGGGATTGAGCAGATTAGATGCAGTCCTGGGTAAATTGTATATTTTTATGAACTTTTGAAGCACGGAAATCTTGTTCACGGAGTCATATAGGGGGTGGGAGGGTTCTGCTGTATATAGGGTCCATGGATGTGGATGTATATTTTGTTCTGGTTTCCTTTCAGTAGCCTTATGCAATGTGACATGACTCGTTGCCCTAATTTTTGGGAGGTGATTTGGGTTTGCTTCATAGGGAACCCAGTGAAATGCTTGGATCTGTATGTTAAAAAAAAAAAAAGGGTATAGAAATTACCCTGGTTAGGAGGAACTTAATTCCAGTTCATTCGTGTTTGCATCCATTTCAGATTTCCCACAGATGCCCGTGGGTACTCTCAAGTCCATTTGAAAGGCTGAACACAAAAATCTGGTGGGGTTTTTGGACCGTGGATTGCTTTGGGTTTTTGAAGGCTTTTTGGGTGTTTCTTTTGGGAGGTGGTTTGTTTGTTTGTTTTTTACCACAAAGGAAAAGGAGGTGCCATTTTCCAGCCTGGAGATCTGACCACCCTATTGAAGGTCAAAAAAAAAAAAAAAAATGGATCTTTTCAAGCCTGAATAAATCCCAGCTGTTGGTTGGAACCTCTGTAAAATCTCCCTGCACCCACCTCCTCGGAGCCCAGCACCCACTCCGGGAGCCAGCTGAGACAGGAGCTTCCACCTCCTCTGGGGTTTGGCTGACAGCCTGCACCCCAGGTAAACACTCAGAGGAATTTCAGAGAGGGGTGAAACGTGTCATGTTGTCCCCAGGGGAAAAGCCTGCCTGCAGATATTGAAGCTGCAGGAGAGCCGGCGTGCTGTGAGTTCACGCCCTGTCTAACCCTGCCATAACTTGTTCCATGTGCTCCTACCTTGACACAGCGTCAGCAGGAGGCAGCTGCAGAGCCAGGGCTGGGAAAAGACTATTTTCCTTGGGCAGAGATCAAGTTACATATGGATATATAGGAGCCCAGACCCAGCCAGGAAGGGGAGGAGAGAGCAGAGAGGCAAAGCTGGCTCCCGACATCCACGCCATCCATCACCTTTCGGCCTGGTGGCCAAAGGACCTTTGTGGTTGATGGTCACCTTGGTGGTCACCACGTTAGTTCACTCATCCTTGTTTCCAGAGTCACCAAGAGCAGCCCCAGCCTCACATAAACCACCAGGGAAAGGCCACCTGAGCCAGCAACCCTCCCAGGGCCCATCCCAGTCTGGGCTTGGGATCTCTTTGTAGGGCTCTGTATATGAGTCTGTGTGTATGAACGTGACAAACTTCACCTCCTTTCTCTTGGAAATGTGAAATGTGTTCAGGAAAGACCAAAATAACCCTTTCTGAAACAACTTTCGAGTCTCCTTCAAATGGACTTGAGAAGGGAAATGGTGCAATGGCTTAGTTGCTTTTGGACCCAGAGAGCATCTTCATTCCTGGAACTAGCTGTAATATTATAATTAATCCTTCAAAACATGCAGCAGTCTACAAGCAGCCAGGCTCTAATGAGATTTTTAGAGGTAGTGTCAACTATTAATCTGGTTCCTTAAGTGAAGTTTAATATTATACCATCAGAATTGCTACTCTGTGTCTTGTTTGTTGGGTTTTTTCCCCATTCACTGATTTTTGCTATGTATTATTGCACAATTTTGAAGGAATTTTTGTCTGTCAATTTTTTTTTCCCCCCACTTAATGATAATAATAAAAATGGATTGGGTAAACAAAACAATTTCTGAGATTATTACCTAACCTCTGTGTGTCTAGTGCAATGCAAAAGAGGCTTTTCTCTGGATGTATTTTTGGTTTACATTAGAAGGATGCATTGTATAACTTACCAGGATCATAAGTCCTGGGGTGTAATGGATTAGAAGGGACATTTAGGGACACCTTCCACTTCCAAGCCCTGTCCAACCTGGCCTTGGACACTTCCAGGGATGGGGCAGCCACAGTTTCTCTGGGCAACCTGTGCCAGGGCCTCACCTCTCACACAGTAAAGAATTTCTTCCTCACATTTCATCTAAACCTGCTCTCTGCCAGTTTGAAGCCATTCCCCCTTGTCCTGGCACTACAGTTCCTGGTGAAACTGCAGAGATAGGAGAAGGATGATCAGAATCAGGAAAATGGATTTTCCCTACTGTTGCTGGAATAGGTTGATCCCCCTGGGAGGCTCAAGAAGTTACACCTCGTTCCCAGGCACCTCTAACTTTCTGTTAGAGGAGCCAACGTGACTCTGAAGCTTCAGTGGTGTCACTGAGAAAACTTTTATTCCATCAAGATTTTCTTCCTCCCCTGAAAAACCTGCAGATCTTTACAGACGGGAAAGATTTCCCCCCTAATCCTTTGTTTACCACCTTTCAACATGGCAAGTTATAACATTTTTCCCCACATGAGAACCCATCAGGGAGGAAGATTCTGGTTGCTGGAGGAGCTCTGGTTGGAGCACGTGGCACAAACCCATGCAGGAGGCCTGGATCCAGGCTCCCTTCACTCTGCTGCTCCTGAAAATCCACTTTTCCCTCACAAATAACACCAGGGGATGCAGGGAGGGGAAATGTGGATCCTCCCTGCAGGAGCAAGGAAGCCAGGTGGAAATGCAGCAGGGCCAAGACTGGAAAAGCCCTTCCCAGCATGGGTTAAGCATTCCACAAAACAGACAGGCTCTGATCTTGAGGGAGAGCAGCTGAAGTTCTGGCTCGCTGCTCCTCCTTTGAATAAGCAATCCCAGTGTCTTGTGCCAGACTCCTGAACGATTGTGTTTAGCCTTTCTCGGCAGGAAAGACCAAATAACCGGGGATATTTCACTGCAGAACTCAAGCTGGATTTTGGGATGGAGCAGCCAAGAGCTCCCAGATAGCCCAGCCCCTGCTCTAAGGAAGGAAAGAGAGCGTCTGTGGGAAGGAAAGACTCATGCTAACCATCAACATCTTGGCTCCTGCCACAGACCTCTCAACCTGCCAGATGTGGGATGCGAGAGAAATGGCATCTTCCAGGATGTGTGGTTTATTTCTTCCCTGTAAATTATAGGCATGCAGGAGCCCACATCCTCAAACTCTCAGAGCTGGGCTGACATCCTGCCCAGCAGATTTGCTCTCCCCAGGCCCTGCAGAGCAAAGCAGGGAGCAGCCCTGGCCTCTGATTTGTCAGAACACCTGAGTGGGGTTGTGCTGGAAAAAATCCCACAGCTCTGGAAGATGATGGAGGGCCATAAAAAGGGCCTAGACAGTGATTTGGGAAGGAAGGGCAGGAAGACAGTCAGTGAATGGGAGCGTGAACTGAGTAGGAGTTAATGAAATACATCCTGAAGCTGGTTACAACCTGACACTGGCTGTACAGGAGGGGAACGTTTCAGAGATGGAAGATCTGAGGCAGAGGTGGAAACCACTGACATCCACATCACCAAGCCTCACATCTCCCAGGTGGTTCAGCCAAAAAAAAAAGAAGGCTTGTTTTCCCTGAATCTTTCTGTAGCCAGTGGAGGGAAGCAGACACCCTCTAAGGAGGAATTCAGAACCTGAATGGGAATTTAGGACCTGAATGAGCCATTCTCAAACATTTTTCTACACATTTTCATTCCCCTTCCACTGCAAGAATGTCTGCCTGTGTATTCTGTATTTCCCCAAGCCTGATATCCCAAAGGGCAATGGTAAGAAGATGAAGAAGAGGTTGGAGGTTCCTCCTGGTCTGCGCTCTATGTACCCTTAGCCAGGATTCATCCTTGCCCAAAGCTGAGAGGGTCACTCCAGGCTTTGCCTGCAGCCAAAGATGAGGCAAAGCAGTTCAGAGAGTGCTTCCCCTTGTCTTAAAATAGGTCAGACTCTCTTTGCTATAAAAAGAGAACTCAAGGCAACCACCTCGCAGCGAGGCTTGTGACTGTTAAGACACCACAGCCTACGTGAAACGAATCCCAAGCCCCATGATCCGGGTGAGAACATCCCCCCTGCAGCCAGCCAGCCCCCTCCTGCTCCTGAGGCACACACCCCCTGCTGCAGGCTGCAGAGGGGACCTCGCCAAGCATCTCTGCTTTCTCAGCACCCCTTTCCCGAGCAGCTTCCCAAGGCTCTGCTCGTGCTGCCAGCACGGCAGGTCCTCCCCAACCGCTCTCCAGACTCCCCCGGGGAGGGCTGCTGGCCTGGCATTGGGTTAGGCTGGCTTTCTGAAAGGGCACAGCTTTCCTTTCCCCCCCTGCCATGGCTTCTTGAGATCCCTGGGAAAGCCAGAAACAGAAGCCCAGAGGCCAATTCCCAGCTGTGTGTTCAGTCACAAGACCAGCTTCGTTTTCAGCCCCGTTCCCCTTTGCAGCAGCTCTAAGGAACTCCCAGCCAGGGTGTCTCTGTGCCCAGGAAATCACCATGGCAGGCTCAGGGCTGGTAAAGACAATAGCATGTTTGGCTCATCCCTTTGGATCAGCCCCATCTCCAAACGTACTTCTCCTCCTAAACTCATTTAACCTCCCAAACCAAGAGCCCCCAAGGATGGCGAGCTGTTTGTTCCGAGACCAGATCTCCCGGGAGAGCAGGCACAAAAGAATAGAAGGCAGCCCGGAGAGAGATGGAAGAAGGGGGGAAAAACCGAGCGAGGGATTCGAATGCATCGCCCTTGGAGACCATGCCAATGACCTGCTAGAGCCCAGCCATCATAAATAAATAGGCTCCGTTTATTGTCTGGCCAAGCACGGTAATGCTTGAGCCGGTTCCAGCGGGTGGGGCCACGGCCGGCATCCTCCGTGCTGAGGCAAAACAGATGTCGGGTCACCCAGCGCCGGTTCTGTCGCGTGATTTTGTGCCGCATGCGGCTGATGGAGGATGGAGGGGGGGTTTGTTAAGGGCCAAAACCCCTAAAACGGAGCCAAAAACTTCCGCCGTGGTGGTGAATCCCTAAGCGAGCGGCAACAATGCCCGAAACCCGCGGCAATGAAAGCGCCGCGTTCCTCTCCTCCTGCGGCGCAGACACACCAGCCAGCCCCCAGAGACACTCACGGGAGGGCTGAGAGGGGGGTGTGGAGCCGGGAACACGCTCCATCCGCACCAGAACACATAATTCACTCTTTTAACCTGGTTTTTTTTATATATATATAGCTGATTCGGTCCAAAGCAGCAGTTCCCAGCTGACCCCACTGCCACCCGTGTGCAGTAGATGGCAGCAGAAGCTTTAGTCACTGGCCACCAAACTCACCAGGATCCCTCCTCCTCCTCCCCCCGCCTTTTTTTTTTTTTTTTTTTTTTTTTTTTTACTTTTTACTTTTGGTGGCCTCAAAAATTATTAGTTCCAGATGAGCTCCTGCCATTGTAATAGTCCATTTAACCCGATCCGCTCTGAGCAGAGTCAGCGCGAGTTCAAATGCGGCGTTTTCGCGTGTAAACTATACATCAGAGGCATATTTCTGCACGGGCTTTGGGCATTCCTCGTGCAGAGGGAAAGGGGAAATGCAGAAGGTTAAACCTCACACACACACCGTGGGCAACAATGGCACTTTGTCAAGCCAGCGCTGCCAGAGCAGAGCTGAACTTATGAATTGAACCAGGAACCTCAGGACTGCTTCTCCCTTTGAAGATTAGCACTAATAAGCCAAACCAGTGGGTATTTTGTTTTATAAGGAAGGAGCATTTCAAGTCACGTACGCTGCTATTGTTGGACACAAAACATGCACTGTCTCTGCCTGCGGTGACTCCAGCGACTGCTCCACGCTTGTCTTTTGCCGGGATTACCTTTATTTTTGTAATAGATTAAATTTACCTCCCACCATCTTCCAGGCCTATTAAAACTGATGACGTTTCCCAGGGCTGGTTACACATATATATGGTTTAAAAAGCCCCTATATTTGTACTCTTCTACCATCACATTTAAATTTTGTGCCTGGCGTGGATTCTGCATTCAGAAACAATCACCAAAACTGTTGGAATAAAAAGCGCTTCCCATATAAACGAGTTACATACAAGAGGTGCACTAAATGATTCGTTTCTAGTAAACCAAGACAGCTCTAGCACAACACATGGAATATTTCATGTTGTTTGCTTTTGTAATTCACTGTACACACAGCCTTTAATCTGAGGATCTCCGAGCACTCTGCACAGTTTAATTCAGGCCCACAACTGCCGTGTTGGGGAAGTACATTAAGTGTTGTTATGCTGATTCTTTACAGATGGGTGGACTCAGGGACTGAGTTCTGTGTTCCAAACTCCCCTCTCCCCATCCTGGATCGGTCCTTAAAGCTCTTCCATGTGGCCTCCGCAACTCCGACAGCCAGAGAAAATATATGGGCTTAAAACCCCAACCAAACAAGAAAACCTGCCTTCCTCGAGGGCTGAGCCTTCCAGTGACATGCTGTACCTGCAGAGCATCTGACCACGTTCCCACTCCACCAGTGTTGGTGGAAAACTGCTCTTCTGCCATGTGGATCAACACAGTGTTCCAAGCTGGGCTGTCCTAAATATCACCATCCTTCGTGCAATGGGTTAAACCTAAACCCATGTACTGACATGACCTCAGCAGCGGGTCAGGAGCCAGACCCCATCCCAAACTTAAACCTGCTGGGCCCCCAGATCTTTTGCTGCAGAGCTAGGAAGAAGAACATCCCAGCTTTTGGCTCCCAAACCCCCATTTTTCCACGGTATTCTCTCCTGCGGGATCTGCATGGAAACCACTCGCAGCGTGGAAGCCGCAGGACAAATGAATGGGAATTCACCCTGCCAGTGATATCCATCATGAGGCACAGCTCTGTGCAGGGGAGGGGCAGGCTCAGCCCTAACCAGCTGCACATGTACAGTGTCTGCCTCACCCAGCCCTTTGCCTGGGGGGTTAAACAGTTGCTAAGCCTTGGGAGTGGGGCTGTGCTCCCAGGGAGCAGCCGAGTCACTCCGTGCTCCTGCCCTCACACCTCACCCACTCGAGGCCACGACTTCCTCGACGGCCTTGGGAACGGGCAAGCCACCAGCCCTGGCCAGGGCAAGAATAGGTACTGAAGTCATTCGGCTTTTCCCAACATTGTTCCAGCTCTGGCTGCAGAGCAGATCTCCATCTCTCCCTTTTCCCCGTTCCTTCCCCCTCTCCTCCGCGAGCTCCTTTGTTCTCGTGTTTACAGCGGCATCGATTTGCTGTCAGGGAGCAACATGGCCTTGGAGTTTCTGTACACACAGTCAAAATCCAGCTGGCTGGAACCTGCCCCTCCTGCACCCTGACTCCCTGAGGTGGGCTGCACTTGGTGTTTCAGATGTCAGAGCTCCTCTCAAACCCTGTGGAGAAAAGGGGCAGCAAAAGCCGTGACCCCACACAGAGCCCTAGGGGAACAACACCTGGGCAGGGCTTGGTCCTTCTGCTCCTCTTTTTTACCAGCTCAGACTCTTGGGAGTGATCCTGTGTAGGGCCAGGAGTTGGACTTGATGATCCTTGTGGGTCCCTTCTAACTCACTGTATTCTGTGGTTCTGTCATCTGTAAGGTTTCAGTCATATTTTCCTATTATGGCTTGATAAAATCACCTCCCTGCTGCCTGCACAGAAGTTGGTTTTGCAGAGTAAGCAGCCCCAGGACTGCTGTCCTCTGTGTATTTTCAGAATAGATGTGAAAAATGTAAGGACAGGGCATGAATCTATCTCTCTCCTGGTCTACCAAGATGTCATCCAGCTTCTGGGGCTGTCCCAAAGCAGGGGGGAATCACTGCCAGCCCTGCTAATGCTGTAAAGAGGACCATGGGCTCCATCTCACCTCATGGGGGCACCTGGGGGGAAAAACTGCCAGTGGTCCCTATGCTGGATGATGCTGTGGCAATTTCCATGACCTATCAACAAGTCCCTATCTCGCTCAGCCTCCAGCCAGAGTTGCTCCAAGCCTCAAGTCTGAGAGTACCAGCCCTCTGCTCAGCTCTATTTACTGCCATTCACACCCCTCCCAGTCAAACCTGTGGCATCTCAAGTCCCTTTAGTGGCTTCCCAGAAGGCTGAAGCCCCCACTTTTACTTAGTTCCAGTTTCCAAATCCCCTCTCTTTTCCAAGCTCTGTTGCTTTCACCTGCTTTTGTTCAGCCCTCCTGTGAAAGGAGGGATTTGAAGGGTGACAGGTCTGTAAATATATCATATTGTCTGCAGAGGTTAAAAAAAAAAAAAGGCAGAGCAGAAAGAGTGATGGATATACTCTTCCCCTCCCTGCACTTGGGACAGATGAAGGAAGATGGCAGATAATTGCTCTTTATTGTGCCCCGGGTTCACCTGAAGATGAAGGAAGTGATAAGATTTCAATTAATGTCATTTAAGGTTCCCTGCAAGCTGTCCCGTTCCTTTCTTGGCTTCCCTCCTTCTCTGAAATTGTGGTCCTCAATGGCTGCTTTTGTAACCCCACGGGAGCTCCCTAAATGGGCCACATCCTCACCTGGTGAGCACTGTCAAGGCACCATCAACATCAGTGGAGCACTGCTAATTTAGACCAGATGACAATCCCCCTCCAACCCCACTCTGGATTTATTATAGGGCAGCACAGATAACATACTTCATTATACAAAGCAGGGATCATTTTCCAGCTCGCCTAAGAATGAACTGAGAAGCTTTTTCTAATCAGCTTAAACTGATCAAGATACCCCAGGCACAGAAAGCACCATAGCCAGGTTTCTGTGTAAGACACCTTACGCTGAGCTTTCTTTACTTTCCCGAGTAATTGCATCGAATTCCTTGGGGTTGCTGTCTTGAAAAGAGAGAACTCAGGGAGCTGCAGCCCAGGGAGCTGGCTCCTTGCTGAATAACACACACACGTGCGCTGGGGGCAGAGTGAAACCTTCGCTTGATATTTGTTCTTGAAAAAATAAAACAAGGAAAAAAAAAATTAAATAAATGGCCACACAAAGGCTGCTCGTGAGATTTTGTGTGCTGGAAACATTTTGGTCTCGTTTTTCACCTAAAGCCAGAAGAAGGCACTGAATCACCAAGGTGTTCCAGAACAAGCCCCAACATCTTGAAAACGTTCACACTGTTCCCCTTCAGATTTTCAAAATGTCTCCTTACAAATATCTGCTGGCTTGCAGTCACAGCGTCCTTCTTTCTGGTTTGGAATAAACCAGAATTTCCACGTTAAAGAGCGACTCCCGGGCTTCACAGACTTCTTGACTCAAATAAATTATGTGTATGCATTTACTGTTGCAAACAGCAGCGAGAAACCACCGACAAACATCCACCAAAGCGGCGCAAATAGCTGAAATTCCTCCTCCCCCCCCCCCCGCAGACACACTAATGTTTATTGTACCCCAGAGCATCCATTTTCGCTCCTCTCCTATATATACACGCATGACGTTTCCATATGTTCTTTAGCTCAGCTCCCCTGGTAACATCCCACCCTCCAAGGAAGGGAAGGCGGGGGAAGCCTGGAAGCAGTGGGGGGGTTCAGGGAGTGACCCCGGGTTGTGCGGGAGCAGGGAGGGGATGGAGAGTGCGAGCCGAGCTTTCCTTCCTTCCTCCTCCTCCTCCTCGTGCACCTGAACCGCGTCCTCCCGCTAATGACAGACTCTGCGGCGAGGACCTGACAGAGATGCCACAGTAAACAGTGATTTTCCTGCCGCCTGTGCATCCGCTCTCCCCCCCCAACACAAACCCCAAGCCCGTTCCCTGCAGCAAACCTTCCCCTGCTCCTTTTTTCTTCTTCTTTTTTTTTTTTTTTTTTTTTTTTTACAATAGCCATTACCAAGGTGTGAAATCTGCGGGAGGGGGGGAGGAAAGGCAGGTTGGGAACGGGAGTATTGCATCTGTGAATATGATTACAGTGCTTAAAACGTGTGAAGTCTTTTCGGATTTAATGAACCAGAATGTGGCTTTCATTTTGGCTGTGCATATTTTGAACTCTAATATATGTTTATTTAGTCTAATTAATTGCCTTTTTTTTTTTTCCTTTCCTTTTTCCCCTCGAAAAGATACCTGTTCAGCTCTCCCCAGGATTTTTGCAGTCTCCACACAGTGTGTCTAACAAAGGCTGTGCAATAGATGGACTGAGACCTCACAGTTCCTGGGTACTGCACTGCGTGACGGGAGGAGGAGGGGACAAGGCTGATTTGAGGAGAAAACACTGCTCTTCAACAGATTAGAAAGTCATTTTCTCCTCCTAGGTCGATACTGAGGCGTCACATACATCTACCTGATCTGGTTTTCGCAGCTCCTGTCGTTTGAGATGGAAAAGTCAGGTGGGGGGGCGAGGAGTTCTGCAGAGATGTGGGATTAAGGAGACACAGGGATGTGTGAACGCTGCACCTCGTGGCAGAAAGGCAGGGGGCTACAAGGGATTTACTTTTGTCCTCTGTGATTTAAGTCCTCCAGCTCCATATAGGAAAATAACATGGCAAAATAAACCGGGAGGAATCCCTTGAGTATCAGCAATGGATATCCCAGCACATAACAAAACACACTGAGCTTTGAGGAGCAGGTAGCACAGAGTGGCAACTTGGAGATGGAAAAGCTGGGCCCATTCCCAGGAGAAATCCTTCCCAGTAGCTCCACTGGTTAGCAAAGACTAAGGGCAATGCCAGCCAGAGCCAGAGCAGAGGGTGGGAATGTTCAGCTGAGCCAGTTTGTTACGCAGCAGATGATTAAGTAGGTGATATGGTACACATAGAGCACATATACAGTAAACACTGAGCACATAGCCCTTCAGCTCCAGACCTGTTTGTCCTTTTAACTGCCTTTGTCCCAGCAGGTGATGACCTGCTCAACATCCTTTTTTATTTGCCTTTTCCACTGTGATGTAGCAGACAGGACCTCAAGTCCCGAGGATGAATCGATCGCGCTCAGGCGATCGCCATTGATCACGGACAGCAGGGATCCCACTGTGCTGGTGGACAGAGGGATCCATAAGCCCCCCACCAGCCAGGGAAAAAAGCCCTTGAGCAGTGAGGATTTGCAAGGCCACATCCCCTGTGCGCTCCCTGCAGACCGGGGGCTCAAATCTGGAACTCGCAGTTACCGAACGCATTTTCCTGCCCTCGAAACCCTTCAACCCAAACATCAAACAGGACTGATTTTTTTTTTTTTTTCCTACTATGAAAAGTTTTTCAGGACAGGAAAACCGTTTCCTGTCCAGACCAGACACCGGCTTCCTGCAAGCTCTCGGGCAGATCATGTAATCCTACGCCCCTATTTGTAAAACGAAGATGATCGACTGCCTTTGTCTCCTCTACTTAAACCTACAAGCTGTAGTCCTTAATACAGACACGTGATCAGGCATAACTCTGCCCTGATCTCATACAGCACTGCAGTAATACTCATAAATAATGACAGAGTTACGAAAGTAGGATTTACAGTAATGCGTCAGAGCACAGGATGACAAAATCGCCTGGGTTTACTCTTGATTTACATGAGAATAAACAAGGCCAGACTTTTGCCCTAATTCTGCAACAGGGCCCAGGGCTGTGTGTCTGTGTTCCATCTTCTCACCCCCGCAGCCTCTTACGTGGAAAATCATTTATTTTAACATGATGAACTTAAAAATTGAAGTTTCCCCCGGCCAGGTGGCTCTGTGGGCTCTGCTCAGAGGTGACTGGGCTGTGGGTGATGGACAGGGATGTGGTGACAGGGCACTGCTCCATAAGCCACATTTTGGCAGCCCTTCTGCACCCATGTGCACCCCAACAGCAACAGGACACTCAACACACCTCACCCTCTGGGGAAACCCCTGTGAACCCATCTGAAATAGCTCTGATTTGGGAGGACAGAGAACTGGAAGGGTTAACTGGCTGCTTCAAGGATGAGCTCTGGTTACACAGGGAAAAAAAAGTTCTTAGAAACATTTTGGATATGGGCCACAAACACAAATGCTCTGAAAGTGGAATTGGTGGGGGTCAGACCTGGTGCTTCTGGGCTGGTAGAAATCAAATGGTTGGTTTGTAAGTGATCCAAGGACCAGTGGTGTTTCTGCCCGGGGTTGCAGAGAGAGCTGTCCTCGAGCAGTGTGAGGAGCTGTGCTGGGCAGAGAGCAGCTTGGGGCACTTACTCCTTCCACCCTACAGCCCAGAGGCCTTCTCAGCAACCTGAGGCTCACAAGGTGAGCCTGTGCCAGCCTGCACGGTCCCTGCTGGCATTCCTGTGGGTACGACCAGGGCATGGAGCTCCAAGGAGCACCCACACTCAAGGAGTGGGCAGGGCCAGGAGTCACTTCTCTGACCCTGCACCCCAAACAGGCATCCCTGAAAACAACCATCAGCTTCTGGACCCTGACAGCACTGCAGCCCCTTCGCCCCACAGATGACACTCATAAATTTGTTAATTTTGTGACCCTGTGGGCCCCTCAGGGCTCTGCAAAAGCATCTCAGGCAGGGACCACGTGCCACTGCAGAGCCATGGAGGCAATGGGTGTGTTCTGGTGGTGGGTTTGTGCTCCTGACAGACAAGGGACAGGCTGGAAAGACTTTTCAGGAAAGGCAACGAGCAGGGAGAGACGAAAAGAAGAGGCACCAGCCCCGGAGAGGTTGGAGAGGGAGCTCCATCCCTCTCTGACACAGACTGTGTCCGGTGGCTGCCGGCAAGCAAGGGACTGGATTCCATGACCCAGAAGGTGCCTCGCTCCCGTGGGAAGGGAGGATGGCTGTGGAAAAGCCGGGTGGTTATGTAAGGAAACCATCTCTGCTGCAGCAGCATTGCGATAGCAAACAGTTAAGGATGAACGGGCAGGCAAATCTGCTTACTTGGCTGTTCCTCTGTCAGGCAGGAACTACCCACAGACTGAAACAGGGATGTGTGTTAGAGCCGGGCTCTGAGACAACGGCTCCTGCCCTGTTAGACTTTATGAAGCGACACTTTCTGCTCACAGACCTTTGTGGAGAGCACGATCCTGCTGGATTTTCCCTGGGAACACGTAGGATTGGAAACAGAGGTTTCCCACCAGCCATGCTCTCCTCCCTCCTACACGGAATGGTTTGGGTTGGAAGGGACCTTAAACATCATCACAGAAGGGATCATCATGGAGTCGCTGCAGCACAGAGGCCATTTCCCCCCCCCCCTTTATGTGAGGAAAAACTTAATGGAATTAACACCAACGATTACAGAAATGAGAGGGGATGGATTCTGTGTGCCCTGGGGGATAAAGGGAGAAAAGGTGTTGGATGGGGTGATGGACTGTAGGAACCGAAAGCAGCCTGTGTTTGAGCTGGCAGAGGGGGCTGGGGATGGGGCAGGACCACGAATCCGCGCCGCGGGGCCACTCGCGGGAGCGCCTCCCGCACCATCCCGCATAGTCCCGCACATCCATCCTCCGAGCCGGCAGCACAGGCAGGGTGTGACGGGGGTGCCCTGGGGACGGGGCAGGACCACGAATCCGCGCCGCGTGGGGCCGGTGGCGGGAGCGCCTCCCGCAGCATCATCCCCATCCCGATCCCGCACCACCATCCCCATCCCGCATCCCTCCTCCCGCCTCTCCCATTGGCTGCCGGCGCCTCCCCCCAGCCAATCAGCGCCCGTCTGCCCCGCCACGCCCTAGCAACAAGCGGCGGCCGCCGCAGGGTTCATCTGAGGTGGCCCCGGCCCCAGATGCGGGTTAATCGTCTGCAGAGAGAAGGGGCTCAGCCCCCTCTGCCCCCTTCTCCCCTTCCCGCAGACACGGCGAGTGGAGCCCTAAACCCTCCTTCATCACCCGCCCACCGCTCACCCTCTCCAGGTACCACAAACCCCCCCAAGCATCACCCACCCGGCACTCAAACCCCTCCACGGAGCTGCATCCCGTCTTCACCACCACATACATTCAACACACACACACACGCAGCCCGCCGAGGCTGTGGCACGAGAGAAACGCTCAAATCTGGTGCTAAAAGGTCTCAGCAGAGGCCACACACTGCTTTTGCCCGTGTAAAGATCAAACCCTTTTCGCTCGCTCTCCTTGCTATCATTTTTAATTAATGAAGGCAGCAATGCCTGCAGATACGGAACCGGAGAGAACGCCCTTCCCCATCCCTCTGCTGTATTTTCTTTAAGAAAAAAAAATGGTAGGGGAAAATAATAAAATAATAATAATCTTAAAAAAAAAAAAAAAATCACGATCAGCAAAGATTGTAATCGTCCAACAGATCCAGGTGATTAAGCACAGTGCTAAGTTATTTTTTTGAGGCGCTGTGGGGATGAGGGGGTTACGTCTCGGGGCTGGTCTGTGATTTATGTAAAACATTTTAGTGCACCGGAAAACAGACGGCAGAGAAAATCCAGTTCCAGATGATTCAAAAGGCACAAAGACAATGGGAGAAAAGGACCAAGTTCAGCTCATTTAAATGTTGTTAATTGTTCATTCCCATAGTGAGACGGTTTCTTCTGCAAATGAGAGAACAAACCCTTTAACTTTGTTGTGTTTTTGGTTGTTTTATTTTACTAGCATCATGCCAGGACTTAAGTGAACCCAAATAATCTTAATCACTGAATAGTACTTGCTGGTTTATGGCTTTTAAAAGAAAGCAGGAGAAGAATTAAAAAAAAAAAAAAAAAAAAAGGAAAGCTGCAGATAATGCCATACTGGCACAAAGAGCTGGAGCGAGGTTGGAAGTCACTGCAATGTGCACCCAGACCTCTTGGAGGTCTCGAGCACCGCTAGAAACCAGCAAATTGTGGAGGAAAAAAAAACCCTTTCGAGAGGGAACAAAGTTCCTTTTATTGCTCACCGGTGAGGGCTGCAAGGGTTGGTGGTGGTGAGGGGGGGGCTTTACCTCCGGCTGCACACCGGTGTGGTGCTCTAAGGTGCCCACCGCTTTATTTATTTATTTGTTTATTTGGTTTTGCTGCGTCTGGTGATGCAGCGAACAGTTCTGCTGGAGCCGCCGCTCCGTGCCGGGCTCTCAGCACGACGTGGGCTGGCAGGGGAGGTCGCAGGCTCTGGCAGGGGCTCCGAGCCGTGCCTGGCGTGGCTATATAAGGAGAGAGCAGGAAGAAAGAGGGCCACGAGAAGGAGAAACGCGGCACTGGTAAATATAGATGGGCGTTTGGTGGAGGCACGAGGCTGTCTGTCCCCAGTCTGTCACTGGCAGGGGTCACAGACCCCATCCCAGGGTCACTGCCCAGTGCCAGAGCTTTGCATCCCTGACCAACCCCTTTCCCCACTCCCTCCCTCTTCCACTGCCTCCCCTGGGCTTGGGCTGTGGGTACTAAGGCAGAATGAGGTGGTTGTAGGGGTGCAGGTAAGGATTATCTTCCTATTTAGCAACAGTGCCCTGTGTCTGCCCCACCTGTGGGCTTGAAATCCTCACAAAACATGACTAATTCCCATTCCTTCCCCTCTGTCTGTGCCTTTTCTGCCTTGCTTTGGGCTCTGCAGAGCAGGAGTGGCATCACACAGCCTGGTTCAGCCAGCACTGCTTTTCCCCATCACTGACAACACCCAAATACAAGCAAGGTAAAGCAGGTTTTCTTAAGGAAAACAGAAAAACCTCTCGTATGTAGCTGGAAAATACGGAGAAAAAATAAACCCAGCTTTGCAATTCCTTGCCTTCACACCTCCTATCAGTGCTCCCAGAGGAATTCCTAGGGCCCAGCCCTGCTCTTGGGCTGGATGAGGATGCAGCATTCTGGGACAGGAGCAGGGGATGAGGTTTCTACTGGGACACACTGGCTACTGAAAAGACCCCCAAAACTGCCAACTGTTAATTTTTCCTGCTCTTTTCCTGGAGCATTCTGCTGTTTGGTGTGGGCTGAGGTCTTCCCTACCTGGACTAACAGCAGCCTGGCTGGGGTCACACACTGGATGTGTAAGAACAGAGCATCCATTTCCCTACCAGGAATGATGCTGGAAGCAAGGAACACAATCCCAGTCATATTCCCCCTGCAATGCTGCCAGGACAGGTATCTCTGAGTATTTAGGCTATAGCAGAGGTCAAGGCTCCAGCTCTTCTCTAAGGACCCGGCCATCTCGTTCAATTTTCCACACTTCAGCTCCTACCACTCCCCTGGAAAATGGAAATACATTCAATATTTGCAAATCCCCGGGCTCTCCGAGGAATTCCTGCTGTTAATAGCTCCATACATCACGGGCAAAACATTTGTTTTTGTCATTAGAAGAGACAGGTCTCCTCAAACCGAAACACAACATCTCTGTTGCCTCTGCCTGACAGTGTTTCCTCCCTCACCCAGAGCACACCCAGGGAAAACCAGGAGCCTTTCACTCCCTTTCAACGGGCTCTGGAACAGGCCCCTCATGCAATATGCATTTAGTCATAAAGTGCTGGCAGAAAAGGGATCCTGAATGAGACAAAATATCTAATCAAGTGCATTTACCCCGGGCTTCAGTCACCCACCTGCACCAGGATTATGTTTGATGGCGTGCAAACTGTACCAGAGTTTGCTCTATAGCATCAATCACCACATTATGCTGCGATGTTTTGCATTGGTTAGGGAGAGGCAATTTGTAATTTGAGATGACTCCGAGTTAGGAAGCAACTGATTACAGAACAAGAACTTTGTAACTCCGCGGAATTAAAAAAAAACAAAACCCACGGGCTGGAGTGAATCGGGTGCAAATTGAAATTGTGCCTCGTTAAAAAGGCTGCCCTGCCCCACTCTGGAGGTACTGAATCATGCCAAGTGAGAGAGGTGTGGTGGATCCTGAGATCTTCGTGAATGAAAATGTTGTCTTGAGTACATAAGTCCCATTACTTGTAAGTGGAAAGGTGCTATTAAAAAAAAAAACAAACCTCAAAATACTTCAGTCATAAGGGGAAGGTGTTTGGTTTTGTTTTTGTTTTTTTTTTAATATTTTAAGGTGAAACACAGATCTCACAACAAAGCACAAGTGGAATTATCTGGGAGAGCTGCAAGCTTCTGATTTTTCCAGCCAGGAGCTGCTTTCCCTCGACGCTAAAACCAGCACGATTTTGGGGGGAATTTTTGCATGGTGGGTGTCAAACTGAAGCAGTTTTCGTGCTTCTGTTTCTGTTCAACGTTTTTCCACGACGACCTTGACAGAGAGTATGTTTATTAAATTTGTGGGCAACACGGAGCTGGGAGAGCCCGCCAGTACGTTAAGGTCAGAATTAGCCTTCAAAATGATCTGGATAAATTGAGAAATCGTCTGAAATAACTGGCTGGAATCCAACGGGGATAAAAGTACAATATATTGGACATAGGCTGGAATATTCCAAAGCATAAATAAACCCCAGGCTGACTAGGAGCCCTGCAGAAAAGGACCAAGCTGAACACGAGTCAGTAAAACCCTGCTGGGGTTTGGGGCAGAGCCTGACGGGTACATGAAGGAATTATTCCTGCCCTCTTCCTAATTGGAGAGGATTGAGCTTGCAGGAAGGTGGAGACCCTCTGGAAGAGCTGGGAAAGGGTGCTCACATCCTGGGAAAACGATGTACAAGGAGAACTAGACTTAACTGGAGTTGTTTAACCTGCCAAAGACCAGGTGTGCATGTGAGGGGATGCACAACCACCCTCTTCAGGCCAACACAAGATTTCTAGCAAACAAATGCAGAGCAATAATTTTCAAATTTAAGCAAAGAGTTGGTGCCACCCTGAGGAAATTCATTCTTCCCTGAGCCAAAGGCTGGCTGTCTTTTCGTGTTGGGTGTGGCTTTTTTCCCCAGAAATGGGCGATTGAAAAACCAAGACCGTGACAAACTGAAGAGTGATAACCCCTTTCACATCAAGACAGAGGTGTCAGGTAGCTGTGGCCTCTCTTGAACACCCTGAGTTTAGATCCTTGTGTGCCTCCTGCAATTCCTCTTGCCTTGGTCAAGCCACCCTAATTCTTGTGTGTGAGTGTTGGAGCCCCTCTGGACATTTCTGGAGGAGGATAAAACCCCCCAGGATCTTGGCTGGGGTAACTGTTCTCCCTCAAGGCTCTGTCTCCTGCTCCTGAGCTCAGTCTAGACCATTGCCAACCTACACCTTCCCCCTGGAGAGCTGTGGGAAGGCGTGGTGATCCCCTCCCTGGGTGAGTCATTTTCCCTCCTCGTGGAAATTGGGATAATTACTGGTTTGCAGGTGCTGCATTGCTGCTGGAAGAGCTGGAGAGCCGTTTTCAACCAAAAAAAGCTCCATTTCCTGGGGGTTAAAGCATCTCCTGGCATCCAGGAAGTGATGATTATCTCTCCTATATGCCACTAACTCTACAGATGATCTTGGGCATCTCCCATACCCATTTCCCTCAGCCACACAGGAGACAGGACACCACCAGCCCAGTACCAGCAGTGTTATCACCCTCCATCAGTAATTATCCTCATTTACAGCCAGACCACCTCAGCATTTCTGCTTCCTCTTCTGGAGGGTAAAAACCCCACTTGCAAACACGTACAAAGCAATGGAGGCTTTATTTTCTCTGGCATGTTCAGACAGTATCCTAGACTTTTAGGTAATGGACAAATCCTTCAGGGATGCTAATTCCAGGAGGGTGGGGAGTGCTTCACTCTCCATTTATTTCTGAGGAAAACTTGTGCTACCCCACTGTAAGCCCTTTGTGTATTTTGTTACTGCAGATATAGGGCACAAAATGGCAAATTCCTGGTCAGTGCAGCCAAGTGTCCAAGAACTGAACTCACTTTTCCTTGTTCCACAAGCACTTTAGTGGCTTTGGGGGCCAAATTAATGTGAGACCTGTTTTTTCTCAAGGTATCACCATCACCTCAGAAGCAAAACACCGTGAGGAGACCATAAATGTGTCCTTGAGGTGTAAAAGAAAGGCAGTGAAAAATATGAGCACAAATAAAAACACTGGCTCAGGCTGCACACCCTGAATATCAATATAGTTTCCAAAATAGTGTCTTTCCTTTAAGGCTGAAGGATATATTGCTTTATAGATAACGTTGACCTGACACTGACTGATAAAAGTAATCACAACTTGGGGGCTATTCCCTTCCACGGAACATTTAAATAAAAATAGTAATAATGAAGAGAAATCATTGGGAGTTTTTCCAGGGGAAATCCCGCCACTTTGGCAGGTGGGATTCACACTCAGGTTGTGCACCTGAATTTTCTGGGCCTGCTGAGACCCAGCAGTTCAGGCACTGGGAGCCAGTGGCCACATCCACCCCTCCTGGAGCAGCCAAAGGTGAGCTGGAGCTCAGGTTCTCCAAGCCAAAACTGACTCCACGTCAATTTTGTTGGCACACTCTGGTGCTTCCCAGCTTGGAGGATCCTTGTTCCCTCCCAGACCAAATCCCAAGCCAGAGGCTGCTCATCAGGGACGTGAGAGATCAACTGTGGGGGCTCAAACCCTGAGCAGACACAGTGTGTGACTGCCGGCTGTCTCATCCCTGCACCGTCCTGAGAGTCAAGAGGGCTGAAATCACTTGATCCAAAGATTCTACCTGAGAAAAACAAAATAAACTGGACTGACTTCCCCTCTTTTTGCTGGGCTGTTGTGTTAGACCAGCTAAGAAAAATCACTGAGATTTCCCCCTTTTAAAACCCGCTTTGCTTGAGGTTGGCTTTGTTACTATTTTTCACACAGAACTTTGTGAGGGACACGTAATTTGGCTGCAGTCGAGCCTTTGAAAGCCCAGCATGCCAAAATCCAAACTGCCCCTGCAACCCAATCCCCCCCTCCCTCCCTCTGTGCCTGTGCATCAACCACACAAGGCTTTTATGGTCCTCGTAGGGTTGGAGAAGGGGAAGTATCAGACAGGCTTAATGGCAAATTAATCATCATTATCATAATAGGCCCCGTCCATAACACACACACACATTCCAAATTACACCGAGGGCTGTCCTGCAGCCACTGCTCCTGACTTATTTTATTCATGAGCCCTGGCACGGGGAGCATAAAGCACAGAATTCCTCAGCCAAACCCCGAGGAGCTGGGCTCCTGCAAGCTCCACGTGCATGGGGAGCATCACCCTCTGCAGCAGCTCAGGATTTCTCCCCGAGGGAGGTAAAAGAAACCTCAAAACACTGAATTCCCTGCCTGAATTTATATCTGTGTGGGTCTAAACGGAGCCAGGCGGGGCAGAGGCTGGGAGAGCAGGCAAGGGGAAGGAGCGGAGAGCGAAGGCACTGGAGTTCGCCGGGGTTTTTTTGTTTGGTTTTTTTTTTTTTTTATTCCTGCTTTTCTCACAGAATGAAAACTGCCTGGCCTAGCAAACTGTGCCAGAGCCTGCCTCGAGTTTCTGTGTCCCCAGCATTCATTAGTGATTACATGCCCCCCGAACACCTGCGAGAGAGGCTCATAAAGCCCGCATTCATGGGCCCTGGCAGCACCAGCATGGGAACTGCAGGCTACAGGGCGACAGTCATTGTATCTCCAGATAAAAACATTCTCTTACCCAGCCCTCGGAAAATAGAAGCTGGCTGAGATTTCGCTTCGGCACCACAGGGTATTTAAAAAAAAAAAAAAAAAAAAAGAAATAAAATAAAGAAGGGTTACTTCACCTCGGGCCCTTTTAAAGTCAGTTAAGTGCGTGGCTGTGGTGCTGTTGGGAGCCCTCTGTTATACAGCAGGGGGAAATCACAGGGTCCCAAACTGTTTGCTCCCTGGAGCATCTGGCAACAGTGCCATTTCTTCCCTTGCACTTCCCATTCCTTTTACCCCCCCCTCTCAAAGCTGCTCCTGCCCACGGCAGCTTTGACAGGGGCTCCTGTGTCAGGGTGGTCAGCAGTGCAAGGTGGAAAAAAGAAAGGCACTGGCTCCACTGGTCCCACTGGAAATATCAAAAAACTTGAAGAAAATGAAAAGATTGTTAAAAAGAAGAAGAAAAAAAAAAGAAAGCACCTACAACACTTAAATAAATGCACACCTGAAATATTAGACCACAATGGTGCCTCACATCGATCCGTGCTGCTGGGCAGGGGTGTGATGGGATGGCTTGCAGGGGCTGTGGGTTGGTGCTGTCAAAATGTGCCACCCCCAGGGGTGGGCTGCGGGCCAGAGGTGCTGCCAAAGACTTACAGGTGCTCACTGGAGGAGAGCAGGTCCATGTCCCACCCCATCCCTGCACAGACACATCGTGCTGGCCATGCAGGGAGTGTTATTGCCACGGGGACAGGGAGCCTGTGTATCAATAGTTAGCTGAGATGCCATAGAGGACCCTAATTTTGACGAACTGAAGAGTCCACTCTCCTTCAGAAGGCAGGTCTCAACTGTGCCTCGCTTTTGGGAGTCCAGGAGGCAGCACAGCAAACAACCTGAAGCCATTTCAGAAGTGACACAGCACAGGGTCAGAGAGGACGGGTGGTGGCACAGGGACCACTGGGACATGCTGCTGTTCCACGCTGTCATCTCCCAGGAGAGCTTTGGGGTGGTGGGTTTGGTGCTGTAAATGCAGGAGAAGGCACTTTTATCCACCAGGAAGGGATCTGAACACACTGTGTACAGTGTACACGTGATCCAGCCCCAGAGTGCAGACTCCATATGAAAAGTCCCTTCTTAGTCTCCCACATGCTGAGCCCCCCCTGAAAAGAAATGAGGATGGAGAATGCTTCAGTGCAGCCCTTGCCATGAGCCATCCCAAGCTGCTCACTGCTCCGGTCCTCACAGGGCAAAGCACTCCAGAAACCGGGAGAGAAACTCTGCAGAAACACCTTTATTTGCTGCTGGCAGGCAGCAAACTCAGGGGGGAAGGGGGAGCTGCCCCAAAGTGGTTTGTGGCACTGCCCAAAGCTGCAGAAAGAGCAGAAGAAGGGACTGCAAGGGACACCTGGAGCCTTGCTGGGTCTGGAGGGTGGAGCTTGCATCACTGCTTACACCAGAACATTGCAGTGCAAGGGGAAGATGACTCAGTAGAGATAACAGATCTGATGACAACATCTTTTGGGTGTGAAGACACCTCTGCTGGGTTATCCAGACCCCTCTGTGATGGCAGAGCTTTCAAGATTAGCCCCTGCCCAGGGTAAACCCTAAAGCTGCCACAGTTCTGAGCCCGATTCACCTGTAGCCAGAGCCTCTCTTATTAACACAAAGATGCCACCTGAGCAAAATGCAGTGCCAAAAGCCAGGGGGATCCAATCAAGAAGCCCTTCTGTGCCGAGTCCCAGGCTGGCAGTAGATATTTTAACATTTATGATTCTCGAGGATACGTTGAAAACAACTGCATTTTTAAAAACCTGTTCAAAGGCTCGCTTGACACTGATTTCCAGAGCAGCCAACCTGGGGTTCACCTCATCTAAATTTTATTCCCTTAAAAAATTAAATGTCTAGTCTGAAGTAGCTATTTAAAACTCCCTCTCTAGTCAGTGGAGAGGCATCACTACCTCCAGAGGGTTGTTTCCTCCATCCTAAACCCATCTAACACAGGATTATAGCAGGAGGCAGCAACAGTTACACAGTGGGAATGTGTCAGGACCACTGCAGTTAAATGACTACTCAAGGGGAGCACCAGAGGGCTGCAGAGAGGGCAGAAAAGCTAATTTTGCACCTCAAAAGGGAGAGGAAAAGCAGAAAGCAAGCCATGCAGGCGAAGCCCCCCACACCTTTCCAGAGGAGGAGCTGCGGTCGGAGCCAGGGTGATTCTGTAATGCACCTGCCTCTGCCCATATCAACACTTTGTGGGCCACCCACAGACCATCCCAGCCCTGAAAGTCTGCTCTGCACACTCCTAGCAGCCCACAGGTTGTGGTGAGCACGTTCCTGCCCAGAGCAACCCTCCCTGCACAGCGGGAAAACCGACCCTTGGTGTCACCTTCGCTTCAACGCTGTCCTTGGCTCGCCAAGGGGTGGCCATTTGGGCTGTCCCTGTCAGCTCAGTGCTTTGAGGACCTCAGGATGGCTGGGAAGCTGTAGGAGGATGCCAGGCACAGTGACCTGGGGTCCTTTTGCAGGAGAGGGAGGAAGAATCCAAGAGCTCCAGCCACAGAGGTGGATATCTCTAAGATCAGTGGATTATATCCTACATCCCCAGCCGTCTCAAAATTCTACCATTTCCATTCTCTTGCCGTTCAAGGAAGCGAAGAAAATAACATCTTCTTTTAAAGAAGGGGAGAAAAGGAAAGGAAAATATGCAGCAAACTCTCCTGTGTGTGTTTTTGACTTAGTAATATCTGTAGCCAATTTTCCCAAGAGACACAAACAAACACATGCCGAACCAGAATATCAATGAGGTCTTTTTTAGAGCAGGCACATTAAAATGCAAAACAGGAGATAATGAGATAAAGCAGCAAGTTACAGGTTTCTTAATTCCAGATTTTTAAAGCCTGTGAAGTAGCTTGAGGAAGGGAGACCTGAGTCAAATCTAGTGGAGGGCTTGGCTGGAGGGCAGCTCGTGAGGCTGAAAGAGGTGGAAAAGAGGAGCACAGAGAGGGGGAGAGATCAGAGACCCCAGGGGATGTAGGTAAGAGCATTTCTTAGCTGTGAGGTTGAATCCTCCTCTCAGGGCTGCCATTCTGCACCTGCATGCCCTGGATTTGGTGGGGGGCAGATGCAGCACAGGGATTTGGGAAGGGAGAGGAGAGGCCAGGGGTCAGTTTGGTTGCAGCTCGAAGCAGAGCGAGCAGCTGAACCTTCACCTCCCACATCTCCCTGTGATGATCCAGCCTCAGACCACTGGTTCTCACTTTAACACAAGCCACAGCACATAAAAAGCTGGCACAGGAGAGGACAAGAGCTCTGCCCCCAGGAAGGGGTCAGAGCATCCTCCTGCACGTACAGCCCGGGGTGGTGGGTGAATTCAGGCTCTGGGATGAGCCCGTGCTCAGCTGACAGCCTTGCTGCAGCCTCAGAGGCTTTTCTGGCCTCAAAACAGCCATGCTGAGAGGCAGAAAAGGTGGTTTTGTTCCCCCCTTTCAGGGCTCCAGCCCCTCTGAACAACAACTCCATGTTTTCCCACCCCTCTGCCTGCCCCGCCCTCCCACAGCCCCCATAGGTGACACTGGAAAATTCGGGGTCACTTCGAGGAGGTGACATTTTGGGTACCAGTGCCAAGAAGATCATGAAAGGAAAATTAAAAGAAGAATGAACGAGAGAGGAAATGGAGAGGGGGTGGGGGAAGTATAAGAAAGAGCCATTATTTAACCAGACCTGGCCAAGGGTAAAGGTTTTAATTCTTTCCAAGTGCCATATGTGGTTGCCTGTGGGGGAAAGGCAAAGCCATATTTATCTGACTGAACCAATAATTCATATCTGTTTCAGAAGCCGACTTTGGTGGACTGTAGATCTACAGCTGTTCCTAGTCTAGGTCCAGACTTTCCCAGTGGGAATCACTGTAGCAACACGTCTGACTTATAGGATTCATATGGAGGGGGATAGGAGACCCAGAACTGTAAATTCAAACCGTGTGTACGTTACTTCTATGTATTCAATTCAAAAGCATTTAGGGCTTTTCAAAACAGCCCTTTCACTACAGGAAAACTCCCCCACGCTCACAATTTAAAGGAAACAGATCTTTCATGTTTACCCTTCCTGTTTCTTGTAGGAGGTCTTGAAATAAAGGTAAGAATGCAAAGCCGTTTTATATTTTTCCAATAAAATTCAGAGCAGTTGCCCTGGTGCTGCGTGTGGAGGGGGATGGTGGATGTGTTACACGCTGCTGGGGAATAAATCATGGTGTCGTGATTAAACAAAGAAGGCTCAAGAAATACTTTGACTTCCCCTCATCTTGCTAAAGATTATTCAAGAGTGTGTTTGGTCTCGGGTTTGTTTTGCAGCGCACACGTCCCTCCCAGCTCATGGGCAATGCAAGGGTGACAAGAGTATTTGTTGGGGGCTCAGCTCCTTAAAGTTAACGGAGATCTCAGGTCTTTTGACAGCAGAAACTTTGGTATGTTCTTGTACCTCCTTAGGGAGTACCCACCTCTCTCCCTGGGAATGCTCAGAGCTCGTGTCACTGATGGTCATGTGGAGCTGAGCAGGACTCTGTCACTCCCCACTTCTTGGTAAACTGACCCAGGACGAGGGGAGGCACCAACCCAAACACAGAGACAGGCAAAAGAGATCCTCATCCAAACCCCTCCAACTGACTGTCCACAGGCCAGCTCACAAAATGGCAAGGAAGGAGCACGTACCAAGAGGCTTTTCCCCTCCCAGATCCGTGGCAGAGCCCTACAGTCCCTGACTATGGATACCATCCCCACCCAGGGAGAAAACAGTTCTGCCAAAGGGCCAAAGCACAAGTCTGGTGTAAACCTGACTTTCGTAACAGGTTTTATCCCTTTACTGTTCATAGGAGCAAACCAGGTCCCTCACAGCTACTGCAGGAGTCTGAATCAGGCACAGAAACCCAGGATGGTTTGGGCTGGAAGAGAACTGAAAGTTTTTCTTGTTCCACCCTTCCCTTCCACTAGCCCAGGCTGCTCAGAGCTCCACCCAACCCATCCCTGGACAGATCCAGGGATGGGGCAGCCACAGCTTCTCTGGGCAACTTGTTCTGGTGCCTCATCACCCTTATAGTAAAGAATTTCCCCCTAATATCTAGTCTAACCCTGCACTCTTCCAGCCCAAGGCCATTCCCCCTTGCCCTGTCCTTCCAAAGTCCCTCTCCAGCTCTCTTGGAGCCCCTTTAGGCACTGGGAGGGGTTCTAAGGTCTCCCTGGAGCCTTCTCTTCTCCAGGCTGGACACTTTCATCTCTCTCAGCCTGTCTCCATAGGAGAGGTGTTCCAGCCCTGGCAGCATCACTGGTAAGTCTTCCCAAGCCTGGCTTAAGCACCCACTTTCCTCTCTCCATCCTTCAGATGGGTGCTGGGAGGGCTCAAGTGATCAGGTTCTGTTTTCTGCACTGTCCCTGGGGATCCTGCAGTGGAAGGTGCAGGAGGGGAGCTGCTGTCAGTGCTGTGAGCCCTGTGCTGCTGTGCATCCTGTGCATTTGATCCCATTTTTGTTTGCTTTTTGTCTCTTTGCCTGTCTCATGCATTATGTACGATTGCCATGCAAGGTCTCGCTGCTCACCACCCCAAGGAAAATAAAGAGTTTTGAACTCTGAGTTCGTGTTTGCTCTCTGTGTCACCAGCCCAGAGCCTCAACACGACAGAAACCACCCCAAACCAGGTATTCCATGTTCCTTTTACACCACTGAAGGTTTCAGCCTGTCTTCTCATTCCCTCCTGCCCTTCCCCTTGCTGAATCCTCCTGCTTCCCTACAAACCAAATAAGCATAAGGATGGGGACAACTCCACAAATGCCACAGTGCAAACCTGAACTCAGACACCTTGCAGAACAACTGAGACAAACTGGTTTTCCCCTTCTCCTCACACATGAGCTGGTAGGATTTTTTTCTCCACTGCACTCTGGAGCACAAAAGACTGGCCAGAGGTAGGACAGTTTGGTAGCTGGGAGCACCCAGGTAGCTGTCAAGGGTGAGGTTCTTGTTAGGGGAGTTTTAAAACCTGAAGGAACCTGCATTGCAGTTCTGATCCAGATGTCAAATCTCTGCTTCCTGTAACATCAGTTGCCTACAGTTTTTGGCCTGGAGAAACATGGGGTTTACTCAAAACCATATGATAGTGCTGCTGTACTGCTGGAACCAAATGTTTAAAAATGTAACATGTTGGGGATGATATAAATGCTTTTTAACAGGGGCATGGAACTCATAACTCCAACACACTCAGCCCAAATCTTCACTTTGTCTGAGCAGGGCTAACTTCATCAGCTCAGGGAGCAGGCAGGACTTGGAAGGGTCTGTAACATTTTGGCTGCAGCAATCCTAGCCATGGAAGAACATTTTCTTTAGCTGATTCTAGGCCCTCCCTGTGAAAATGTCAATGAGGAGCTACTGCTTAATACTAATAAGTTGGGTTTTTTTTAATCTCATCGAGGGACTGCTTAGATGCTCAGTCTTAGATGAGTGCTGGGCAGTGTTTCAGAATTCTCTCTCCACCATCAGCAGAGCCAAAACCTGGTGGTACTGTTGACCCAGGGGGTAGAGAAGGGGATCCACACTTTTAACTACATTTTTGGCCCAGCACAAGAGAAATGCCCCGTTCCATTTTCTGAGGGAGGTTTTCATCGAGAACACAGGCACTTCCAGCCCCATTTTCAGAACCTTTACTGGTAAATTGGAGCAGACAGAAAACTGCTTCTCTCTGAGTTTCCCTGGCTGAGGTGTCACGTTGTGCTGGGTGATAGATGGGACGGGGAGTGACAAGTTGCAGCAATTACCAGATCAGCGCTGGCTCGTTCTGAAGGAGGCAGCTCCCTGCAAGAGCAAGCCTGGCTGCCTGTTGAGGGGAAGAAAAACTAAACCCAGCCAGAGCTGCTAACAGCAGTTCTTAGCACCAGCACCGAGCTGCAAGTCTTGGTGGACCACACACAGGATCTCCTAAGATCAAACCATCTGTGTCTGGCACAGAAAGGTGAGAGGTACGAGCTCAAAAGGACCTAAGAACATCGTGGACTGGTGTTTTACACCAATCCAGAGGCATATTTGAGAATATATTCCCATTCTCAAGGAAAACAAACATGTGGGCAACACTCTTTGCCTGCTCTGGTAGGGCTGGTTTCAGTACAGGCACCAGCACTCACACCTCAGCCTCTGAACACTCAGGCACTGCCCTGCTCCCTGCCTAGAAACCCTCAACAGCTGCTGGGGATACCTCTGCCCATCCTTCCCCCTCACCTTTTCTGTTCAACACTACATTTGCTAAATACATTCCAGCAATATTTTACTGATTTTGGGGTCTGGAGCTTGGAGACCTCTGAGGGTCTCCTCCTCCTCCTCCTCCTCCTCCTACTTCAGCAATTTGACAAGCAAAATGCTGGGTAGAAAGATAGGAAAGCATGTTTGTGCTCATCACAAAGGAGGGGATTTCCTCCTGCTCCCCATCACACACCTCACAGGGGGATTTGCTCCCAGTGTCTCCATAAGTGGAGCAGGGAAGCAAATCACATCACCCAGCATCCCTCCCTCAGGTTGAACCCAAGGGGAGGCCCCCTGAAGTCCCCATGGAGGGTTCTAGACTGGTGTCACTGGGCATACTGGACCCACCAGGACCAGCCTAGATGTTGCTGACCCCCAGCACAGCAGTTCACATCAAGCTGGGCCAGCCTTGCATCAACACCATCTCCTTTCTGCTTTGTAGGGACCCCCTCCTCACTTCTCCCAGCTCTGCTGCCCCAAAATCAAGCTGCAAATTAATTAATTAACTAAAAAAAATAGGGCTTAAATGGCTTCCTTTCCCTCTGTGGGCTCTGTTATTCCCCAACCCCCCTCCAGGGCTGGCCCTGGAAGTGGTTTTTGCCTTTTCTCAGGTGATGGGGGAGGGATCTGTGGACCCAGAGGCCCCAAAACCCTTCCCTGACTTCGCTGCCTGAAGCACAGACCTCTCAGAAAACACAGATGAAAGGGAAGCTGGGGGAGGGCTCCAGACTGGGAGAAACAACCCTCGTGGCAGGTCCTTGGGCAGGGGTCAGGCTGCAGGACACAGAGGAGATATATTAAAAGGGGAAGCTGAAGGAATCTAAATAATCAGGCTCCCCACTGGATAGTGCCTTGACAAGAGGAGATGCTGTGAGAGCCAAGGAAAACTGAGTCACACAGAGGGGCAGGAGAATAAAACGCCTTCTTTGAGGGGATGGGACTGGGGATGGAGCAGGAGACCTGGGAGGCAAAGGGGGGGAGGGCTGGGATCTGCAAGGAAATTAAATAATAGCCCGAAATTCCCAGGTGAAGAGTGACGGAATTGAAAGCAGAAAGGCCCCCAAGAGATAAACAAACCAGGACTGAGAGGCAAAACACAGAGGGAGAGAGAGCTGGGGGTGAATTCTGCACCCCTGCCCTGCCATCCCAGCTGGGTACACCGTGCTGGGGGCACAGTCCTGCCAGGCACCAGCAGCACATCAGGACCGAGGTTAAGTGCCTACCCTGCAAGTCCTCACAACCTAAACCAGCACAGCCATGTGAAAAATACCATTTATCCCCATTTTTCAGCTCCAGGTCCGAGGCACAGAGAGATTAAACCCAACTCTCATACCCTGAAAGGCTCTTTTACGACATGGTGCTCCTCTAAAAGGGTTTTAAGATGGTGTAAAATGTCCCTGCTTTCACTGGGGACTCAGACACTCCATCAAACCCCACTGCTATCACACCAGCCTCAGTCCCTCTGTGGTTATTTCAGGTGCCTCAGCTGAGTTGCAGCAACAGTTAAGCCATAAATATGCACTTCCCAGGTGAAGGTACAAATCCTGGGTTTGTGCTCAGGCCTACTGGGAATTTTCAGGCAGGTAAGGAATTCAGTATATGTTTGGGAAACCCAGGGAAGAACCCTGCACGTGCAAGGCCATTCCAGAGGAATATTTCATGGAATATCCATTAGGAAACAACTTGGGAAAGAGGGATCTGTGGAGCAGCTTCAATAAACTTCTGACACAGGTGTTATAAACTGATGGAGCCTCGTTGACTGTGACAGATGTGTTTTGATTGAGGACATGGTCCTCAGGGGGTGGGGAATTATTGACTTGGAACCAAACAACAGATTTCTTTTTTTTTCTTGACTTTTTTTTTTTTTTTTTTGGCAATTCTGTTGTGTTTTAAAAATTCATGGACAAACCCTGAAAGCACTTTACCAATAAGCATTAATATTCCCAGAGGAGAAACTGAGGCTTAGGGAGTGGGAGTTACTGCACCATGAAGTGACACGATGCAAGAAGGAGGCAAAGAACCTGAAGGGCTTCCACAGGGTTTCCTGAAGTGCTTCCATGGGGTTTTTCCTTGTTCTGGTCCCCCCTAATATCCAAAAATGCCCCTCTGGAACTTCACTGCACTAATATTGAACCTACCTTGGTAAATGCCCTACAAATGGAATGAATCATCAAGGCTTCCTGTCCCACATTCTGCAGAGAGCAGAGAGGCAGATCTGAATTTTCAACTTCATTTGAAACTGTTCCCTAATATTTAATCACCTCTCCCCCTGAGAGGCCACGGGGCTGTCTGCAAACCCCTGCATTCTTCTACCACCAGTCCAGTTTGTGTTCAAAAGCCTTTCCTATTTCCTTTTCCAGTGCCACATGCTGCTGTGTCAACATAATACAGGGTCTTCCTAAACAAAGGAATATGTGTCTAGAAGCCATCCACAGAGAATGACAGCCAGAACCCTGCCAGGAGGGGAGAAAAAAAAGGTCCCACACTCGTTTTTACAGCACAGCTTAAAAAGGGGGAGAGCAGGTAGCACATAACACCAGGTAGTGAAGCCAAATCCACATCATGTTAAGCTACAGAGTCTCAAGAGCATTCACTGCTTAGAGCCCACCCTCCCTCCCTGGATCAAGGTGAACCAAAAAAAATCCATTTCACAGCTGCTGGCACATCTCAGGCACACGATGGATTAAGTCCAGCACCCTGGAGGTTCTTCCACGAGCCCAAGGATTAACCCTGGGATGTGCAACACCACGCAGGGGAGTTGGTTTTCTTCCCTCTCTCTGCAGATGAAGGTGTGCCTGGCACTAACAGGGTGGGTTTGCACCGCTGCTGCTGTGCCCTTCAACCAACCACAGCTCTAAAGAACCACCATCCCAGTCCCTGAGACCCCTCTGCAGTCCCAGCTCCACTCCCAACTCTCGGTTTCATCTCGGCCAACTCGTTTCCCTCTGCCTCGCTGACTTCGCTCGAGCTGGCTGTGAGGCTGCAGCCAAAAAAGGTTTTTCATCAGAAAATATGGTTCAGAGGGGAACATACGACCTGCAGCTGAGCTCTGTCGGGGTGTGAGACCATTGGATTGCACAGTGGCACGCCAGACCTCCTCATTACCATGGAGGAGACATTCAGAGGACTGCCAAGGAACTGCAGGAAGCATATGCATTTGTTTAACATGGTGGTAGCACTAGAAGGAAGCTCAGGAAACATCAAGCCTTGCTGCAAGAAGTGCTGCCCTTGAGTGCTGGGGTGGAAGAGGGAAAACGACCCAGTCTGAGCCAGGATGGAGTTTTCTTCCCAGGTGTCCTGTGGCGCATTGTAAAGGAAACGTGAAGCCAAAGCATTCCTGGGAACTGCATGGCTTCTACTTTTTCTGCCTTGGCTATCACTGGGAGATCTAAGCTGAGCAGAAGGGAGAGGACCTGCCTTTTACCCAGGAGCACTCTGGATTTTTAGTGTTTCTATAGTTCTTTTTATTCAAGTCCAGCATGATTTTTTAAAAAATTATATACGTGACCTCTGCACTCCTTGAATCTTGGTGCTATTTCCCTCTGCCACAAGAGCAAGGGGAGCCTCTTTATCCCTCTCAGACCCGCCAGACTTTCCTTCCGAGGACTTGGCCCCTTCATTTAGGAGAAATCCCAAATATTTGTTTTAATTGCGAAACGGATCCTCATAAACCAGCGGGGCCCTGTGTGCTATCAGGCTTTGGATTGCATCAACCCTGGCATGTGGGCTCATCAGGCAGATGGTCAGGGAAAAGCACCTTGGCACAGCCTTCGCTGGCATCCCTCAGACAAAGGGCTGCACCGGGGGCTGCGCCGCCGTCGCAGCGCGGAGAGTTCTCTCTTTCATCGCCCCTTTCCAAATGCTGGATCCAGCAGGGTGCTAAGCTCCTGTCAGTCTCTGTCAGCCCTTCACTCCCAATGTCTTTCTCCCCACAGTCTGGCTGGTGGGGGGAGTGAGGTCTCTTGGCAGGAGCCGGAGCCGTGGTTCTGTTCTCTGAGCTGCTCTGTCTGCACCGCCCCCCATCCCTTCCCCATCTCCCTTTCCTGCAGGTTTCGAGTGGCTCCATCCAAAGAGTGCCCAAGCCCACCTTTCAAAGCATCAGATTTTCACAGTCCCTGGGTGAGTCTGACCTCAAGTTCGGTATCTTATCATTCCCAAATGTTGGATTTGAGGAACGTTTTGCACTTATTGTTGGGGGACAGGGACGTGGGTTCATCAGTCAGGCAGTGCTGCTCCTCCAGGGAAGGGTAACTCCTGCCCAGGAATTACAGATGTTTTCCTCTCCCTTGAACTACCAGAAATGAGCTTCTGCCATCCCATATGTGAGGCAGTGGCCTCCCATGGAGACAGTGGAAGGCAAAAGAGGCTTTTTACTTGCAAACTGGAGGGGAAACACTGCTGAAGATTGACTTCCCGGGAGCACAGCCTGGACAACCCTGGGCACGGCTTTAAAGATGAAAATTTTGTCTCTGTTTAAAGTCTTTGAGGGCTGAGGGGTGTAAAGCTCTGTCAAGAAGAGATTCCTGTGGGTGCAAATGATATTTCTCCCTGTCTTTCCTAATGGCTGTTCAGATAAACTTCAATCCAAAATGACACCAGAAACCTTTTAATGCCTCCTTATGGCCAGCATGGCCAATTTAGCCTGTTTTAGAAGATCCAGCCCAGGCAATGTCACAAACACAGGCTCTTAAAATTCTAGCACTAAGAGTATTAATTTAGCCCAGCACACTAAGTCCACAGATCTTTCTGCCAATTATTTTGGATAATTGTAACTATCACCACAAACGGTTTGAGATGTAGAGGATCTGCAATTATCTGTATTTCCCCCCCCACTGTAAATGAAAGGGATAAGGAGTAGAACCAACAGGGAACAACTCAAAGCTTCTATTTGCTGCTGGGAACATCTGAACCATTTCTCTGACACCTTCAAAAATTGATTAAGGGAAAAGGGGATGGACTGAGGCAGATTTATTTACAAACAGGGTGAAAAGGGGGCCTAGAAACTGCAGAAATGATGGAAAAACACTGAAGAACAACAAAAAAGAGGGAAATACAGGAAGAACTGTGGAAATGATTAAGTGAAGAACAGAGCCTTCCCAGCAAAGCCCAGGTGTTTCTTTTGCTCACAGGCAAGGAAAACTCCCAGCTCCTGACCTGCCCCATTCCCACACGGCTCATTCCCGCAGCTCAGAGCACAAACCCCTGCTAAAAATGGTAGAGATGAAACCCACGTTTGCCTCCTCCCAGGAAAACACAACCCTGGGATCAGAAATGCTGTTGGAGGACGGAGCACAAAGCAGGGACGGGGGAGGTTGAGCCACATCAGCTACACCGAGGGAGAAACCTTCGGAGGGAGCGCTCGGCACGAGGTGCCTGAGGAGGTGCAGAGCAGGCAGGGAGGGGGCTGCTGTGCCCCCCTAACCCAGTAACACTCCAGGCAGGATTCTGAGGAGCCTGGCAGGGTGGTTTCAGCATTACTCACACCCCACACGGGCTTTGGCCGCGTGGAAGGGTCCCAGGGGAGGATGCAGAGAGTGATGGGCTCCTGTTGGTGACAGGCCACCGCAGCAAGGGACATCACCCCGGATTGCCCACCCGAGGAGGAGACAGGCTGAGCAGATCCAGCCGGGAATGCCACTAGAGGGCCCCTGGGCCAGCGGAATGCGGCTCATCCCGGGGTTGAGACCCGACCAAGCCATCAGGGTTGAACACCCTCCATTATTTCACAGAGACAGACAGGTGACCTTTCAGGGAGCCTGAAGACACGGGGTTTGGCCGTGGCCCTTCCAGCAGCACCGTCATCACTGTGACCCTCCTACAGCAGTGCTGATGGAGGTTCAGCAGGAAAAACGCTCCTTGCACAGGCTCCACTGCTGCTCTGGAGGTCTTCCATCTAGCCCCGCATCAAAACTCAGCCTATTTAACATCTAATAAGTCAAGCACAGCCTGGAGAAGTCTGATTTTCAAGCCAGAGTAGCATCTTGCACCCATTTGAAACGTCCATTTGGAAATTCAGTGTGAATAACACAAACATAAGACAGATGCTGCCACTTACCCAAATGTCTTGGAGGAACAAATGGGAAACCGAATTTGAAAGCAAATGAAGCAACCAGATTGTAGCTCTTAAGTGGACTATGTACTGTAGCAGGGGGGGAAAAAACTTGGCAGGAAGGAACTCGATGTTCACCGCTCTGCTTGATCTACATAAACCATAAACGCACGTGGGGCTGTTCGCTCTGAATCTGGGGGGGGGCTTAACCAAAAGCAGGCAAAACCCCCCCTTTCTCTGGAGCACAGCTGGGACAGCTTGGACCAGAAAGCCACCGTGGGTTGGGCCCTGAGGGGCCGTGCTGGGCCAGAGCAGGTCTGGTGGCAGCTGTTTCAGCAGGTGCACAGGGGGCACAACAGCCCCATCTCCCCACTGCTGCCTCCTCCCACCCCACCGCCCCGCTCCGTGCAGCATTGCCAAAGGTAACCCTGGGTGTCTTGCGGGTGAGGGGGGAGAAAACGAGGTGGGGAGCAGGCCTGGAAGGCGCTGGTTTTGTGCTGCGAGCCCGCAGCCACCCAGGCACCGAGCGCTGGCTGCGAGAGCGCGCTGAGCGCAGCTGGCATTGTGTCAGACTAGACTCGCTCCGTGCAGGAAATACTGAGCACTTGGAGGCTCGGAGCGAGGGCTGGGAAGGCGTCCAAGATTGTGCTTCACATCTGCTCCTGCGAAGCCAGTGCAAGCCCTGTCGGAGCGTGTGGGGTAAACAATGGCATCGCTGGTGAAACACGAGCGCCAGGGTGCCGGAGGGGGACCCGTCCTGAGCCCGGCACCTTCGGGCAGGGAGAGGTGCTGGGAGGATGAGGAGGCACCGACTGGCCTCAGCAAAGCGCTCCAGCACAGCTCAGGCACCAAAAGGTGCCACCCCCAGGTTCAGATGTCGTGTTTCGTCGGGAGTGTAAAGCCCTGACATCAGTTCCCCGGTGGAACGCTGGACCCGTTTTGCCTGCACCGTATCCAGCATCTTACGTCTTGCATCCCCCTAAAAACCAAAAAAATCCCCTTTTCTTTCGGCAATCTAAATTTTTTCTTTAAAAAATTAGAAAACCAAGACAAAAAAAGTAATTGTTGTACGATTCCAGCCACCTCCCGACTTTCTTTGGCTTTTCCTCATCACCTCCATAAAGCACAAGCCCGTTAAAAACGCTTCCATTCCTGTTGTTGGCACCAATAAATCTAAATTTTCAAGCTTGGCAAACCCAGCTAAACAACTGGCACAGAGATAAATGATTCCTCTAAGATAACGTACAACTCCCATTACCCAGGGACTTGTTTTTTTTTTTTTTTTTTTTAAATCCAATCCCCCAAATACTGGTTTTAAAGTCCTGGAAAACCACAGTTTTGTCCCCCAGCAATAAAGGTGCCAGTTTAATATAAGGGAACATTCCCCAGGGAGCAGTGACGGGTCCTCCTTTCCCTAGAAAATGCCTTGTGATATGGCAGTTTTCATCCAAACTGGGAGTAAAATGTGAGTTTGAAAAATGCAGCCTCCCCAAACAGCCTCGAGAAGAAACTCCTTAGCAGCCAGCACCCCCTGTAACTATCTAATAAATAGCACTCCAACTCTCCAACACTGCAAGGGAACAGGAGAACAAAGGGATTTGAAGCATGGATTAGATCATTCCAAATGGTCTCAACATTGGTGGTTTGGGGGTTTTCTTTTTTTCTTTTCCCCAGCCATGTGGCAAAGGCTGGATTTGAACCTTTCAGGACAATGTTTTGACACAAATATTTAAGCTATTTAAAATAAGTAATAACCTTCAGTTACCTTCAAGAGTATTATATTAAAAACAGAGAATGGGATTAAAACAGATTAGCTCCCAACGTTTCTTAATGTGGCAAACAGCATCAATCAGATCATATCAATGCGAGCTGACAGCTCAGGGAAATCCAGAGGAGCAGATTCTCTCAGGAAAAATGAGATATTTGATCAATTCTTGTAAATTCTTTTTTCTGAGCTGTTAGAAACTGCATTGACTTCATAAAAATGTAATGACAGCTCAGCCTTTGCTTAGCATAACATCCTGGAAGTGCATGAGAACATTGAATTAACGCACCCCGGCAGCGCCGGGTGCAATCGAGGAGTAAATACTCCTGTCAATTTGCTGTCCAAATACTGTTGCCCATCGATTTTCTACTTGGGGAAATAAGTGAAATGCCTCTCTTGCAATCCCAGCTCTTCATCTTGCAGTTTAATGCCCACAGACAAACTGGTGCAGAGCCCCAGTGAAACCCATCAGGCCCCAAGATATGAGCTGAGAGACGAGTCCCGAGACAGCAGCGTGAGAGCCAAGGTTTAAATATGTGGAAATTCCCTCTCACCTGGCTCTCACACTGCCCCTTCCCCAGGGAATCTGTGGCTGCCCCATCCCTGGAAGTGTCCAAGGCCAGGTTGGATGGGGCTTGGAACAACCTGGGCTAGTAGAAGGTGTGGAAGGAGGTGGAATGAGAATCTCTAAGGTCTCTTCCAATTCAAATCCCTGCTTTTCTCTGCTACCCTGTTACTTGTGCACTGCTGGATGTGCCTGTTGGTCCTTAACTGCCCATCCCAGGATAACCACAATGATGATTTTTTTTTTTCTTATATTTTGTTGGACTTCTATAAATTATTTCAGGCAGAATCTCAGCCAGTTTTGATTCTCTTCCTCAAGTTTTGGAGTCATCTGTGCACACCAGCAAGGTAAATTTACGGACTTGTGTGCTGTCTGTAAATCAGCCACCCTGACTTTGCACAGCAGCTTAAGCTGAAGGAGGGCAGGGTTAGGTGGGATATTGGGAAGAAGTTCTTCCCTGTGGAGCTGGTGAGGCCCTGACACCGAGAAGTTGTGGATTCCCCATCCTTGGAAGCTCTCAAGGTCAAGTTGGACGGGACTTGGAGCAACCTGGCCCTGTGGAAGGTGTCCCTGCCTGTGGCAGGGGGAAGGACTGGATGAGCTTTAAGGTCCCTCCCAACCCAACCTGGTCTCTAATTCTGCATTTATCCAGTGGGAGAGTACCTGGTGGCCGGTGAGGGAGCAGGCAGAGGAGCAGTGTGGCAGTGCCACTGTCACACGAGGGGTCTGTGTCCCATTTGTGCTGGGATAAAGCCGAGCTGCAGCTCACCAGCGCAACCAAATCAAGCATGAACGGAGCAGAGCCCGCTGCTTAAAATGGCATTATCAGTGCTCTCCCTGGGAACCCAGAGCCAAATCCCTTTGCATTAACTTGGCATAATCTTTGAGAAATCTCTTCCCAACTGTTTTTTAAATAAATCCTGTTAAATTCTGTGGTGAATTGGCCTTATCTCTCCACACCTGTGTGCCAGCCCTGGGTTTTTTTCCCTACCTTTTTTTCTGAAGCCTGGACAAAAGAGAGTGTATCTGTGTGTGTCAGTGTGTGTGTACGTCTGAGAGGAGCTAAAGAGACAATTATCTTCAGCTGAAAATAAACATCATGAAACTATAGATGCCTAATTTTTGCACCTGGAAGATCATCTTACAGCTATTCACCACTAATCACTCTTAGCTAATAAATGAATAGAATAACTAATGTGATTAGAGTAATTTGCCTATTCATCAGGAATATTAAATGAATTGAATATTTTGTATTTGACTAGTCTCTCAGCATTTCCCTGATACTGTAATTAGCCCCATGCCTATTCCAATGGCAAAAACACCACGTGGCCTTTGGAGCACAAGGACACTTGGGTTCATTCTGCATTGCTGGACAGATGGACACCTTTGTTTTTCAGTCTTAGGTAGGATAAACTGCCTCCCATCCCACTGGAGAAAGCCCTGAACTTGTGATGGAAGGAAATCAGGGCAGAAAAGAAGAAAAGCCCCCTTGGTTTTGGAGCAAACACCCAAAGAAACAGATTTTACAGCCCAGCCATTCCTGTTCACCTCACAGGTCACCCTGAGGGAAGACACCAGAGAGCTGGTGGTGACAGAGGAGCTGGTTCTTGGCTGTCATCAACATTGCTTAGGAAGTTGTCCAGGAAATTCTTGGCCACTGTGCCTCTCTTCCTCATTTTCTAGTTGGGAACATGACAGCTCTCAAGAGACGTGTAGGTGAACTCCTAAACAGGTAACAGACCTGTTAATACATGCTGGGATGGTGGCTGTTCTACTCTAATCTTGCTGTGGAATCAAGGGGGAAGCTGAACCATGCAAATGATAATATAAAATAACCACTGGGCAGATATTCAAAGAAAGATTCCATATATAAAGGGGAAAAAAAAATCGTTCAGATCTGGGATACAATTTTCCAAATATATGAGATTCTTTGAGAGGAGACAGGAAAGATTTAGAAAAATGATGCTGGTCCTTGTCTGCTTATAGAAAATAAATAATGGGGCTGTGCAGAACAACACAGAAAAGATGCATTAATAAAATTGCCAAAGATCATCTGTCACTTCCTCTTGGTAAGAAGCCAAAGCATTTTATAAAATGCATTTGCACTTAACCAGAATGATATCATAATCTTCCTTAGTCATATCTTTTCCTGCCTTCCTGATGCTCCACAAAGCAGACAGCGAAGGTTTGCAGGAGACATCCTCAAAATGCTGCATTAAAATTAAAAAGGGGAAGATGCTGCATCTGAAAGCTGCACCTGAAAGCTGCACAAACAGAATCACCTTGAGCAGAACCTTGAGCACGAAACGCACGGCACGGGGCACGTTCGGAGCAGGAGAGGAAATTAAGAGGAGAAAACAATGAATTATTGAAGGCTCCAGGGTTCTCTGAGTCTGGATAAATCTGAAATCAAGATGTCATACAAGCTGTTTTAGGTGTTTTGCTGTCTTTGATTGGAGTGATGCAGATGTGAGACAGTTTTACTCTTTGACAAGGGCACAATTAGGGTTTTGTTTGGGTTTCACCTCCCCTCCATTCACAGCTGTTTGCACTGACCTCACACTGTACCAAGTCCCTTCTTTTAGAGGTTGTGGGGTTTTGCTCTTTTGTTCTGGCTTTCTATTTATGTAGCTGCAGAGAAAGCACAGACCTGCAGAACCTAAAATGTGAGTATCACTGGAATTCTGCTAAGGCATCAGCCTCCATCCTCATTAATTATGCTATAAATCTATACCTTAACTCCCAAATGCCCCTGTGCTGAAGCAAGATCTGGATTCCTGTTGCAGAGATGAGCTATTGTGTATCACACAGCTACCTGGAGAACATCCTCCAAGGCAGAGATGAGGCAAAGCCTGCTCTAAATTCTCTTTCATATAATGTTACATGACATTGTAGTTTCTTTCTCAGCCACCCCAGCTCCTCACCATTATTTTCCTACCTTTCTACTTACACCTGGAGTTTTCACTGTGAACCTCAAACCAGTTTCACAGATTCACTTAAGTATTTTTACCATCATCCCCCCCACCCCCTTAATTTCTCCTTTCAGATTGCTTTCAGGCTGCAAAGTGTAAACCACTTTGATTCCTGGGTTGTTGTGAGAAAAATGCTATATGAATGAATAAGTTATAATAATAATAATACATTACAGTGATAATGATGGATGTGTTTTAAACAAAGCCTCTGGCTGCCAGTGTGGAGGAGCTATGGAAAAAAATCAAAGATAATCTTGCATGAGGAGAATTGTAATGAGAAAGACCTGGAATATGTTATCTCTGAATTGCTCCTCTCTGCTCGCCCAGGGTTGTCCCAGTTTGGCTTGAAGAGTGTGTCAGGTCTCAAGCTAAATTTAGGCCCAGGTGCTGGGCTGCTGTCAGCTGCTGTGGCTGCACTGACAGCCAGGGAATTGTGTGGCTTCATCCTGGATTCATTTCCATCACCGTGGGGCTCGGTGCCCCGGCCCCAGCGTGGGGCAGGACCCCGTGGTGCTCAGCACTGCACACACACACACAGAGCCCGTTTCATCCTCAAAGCCTTTGCCATCTAAATAGATGAAAGCAGAGAGAAATAGATTAAAAGACTCTCCCCAGCCACCCAACAGGTCACTGGCAGAGCTGGGAAGAGCTCCTGAGCTCTCCCACTGTCACACCCGTGTCCTGTGAGAAACCTGGACTGACACTCCTGTTTTACTGCAGGTCTATCCAAATTCAGCTTATTTTCCACAGACAAACCTGGACATGAGGTCAATCTCACTGCCTGCAGGATGCTACACACTCAGTCATCAGGATTCTTGGGAATATTGTAACAAAAACTATGAGTCTTCCTTAAAAATGAGATTTTTAGAGTAGGGGCTTCTTGATTCATCCCAATGTGTATACAGGTTTTTCAGTTTTATTCCATCAGCTGCTTATCAAAATATCTCTAACATAAGCACGAATTTGGGTGGAATGACACCCACAATTTCTTTAGGCATGAACAGTTGTTAAGCAGAGTTCCCCAATCCCGGGGAATTTGGAAGAACAACAGACACACCGAGTCCAACACAGAAACAGCACAACAACCTTTTCCACCCCACTCTCAATCCCAAGGGCTGTCAGACCTACTGATGCTAAAGAGCTGAGAAACATCCCTTACAAAATATGAGGCAGAATAATAATGAGTGCTTCTATCCAAGTTTCAGAAGTATCACGGGATCTGGGTGACTGCAAAGCCTCTTCAGCAGCAGAAAACATGAGATACAAACCAGCAGAGCTTTCTAAGCTCCCTAAAATGCTTGGGAGGCTTCACAGCCCTTCCAACCCCCCACCAGAACTCCCCCCCAAGCCTGTGCAAATCCCTGGCGAGCAAGGCTTGGGTTGAAGGGGGGGGTTTATTTGGGGCCACTGATCTGAAAGTGTGCTGAGCCAACATCCTGATGTAAATCTCTCCCCCTGCAGGATAGCTCCTAGGACCCTGAGAAAGTAATCTCATGATTTATTAGGTTTTATAACAATGGCAATAAGCGAGGCAGGGTTTTAAGCAGCTAACTGAATTGTGATGTGGGCTGGTTTTGGTGTGTTGTTTTTTTTTTCTCCTTCTCTGCAGCACAATGTGGATCTGTTTAGCCTTATAGCTTGAATTTCAGCTTTTCTTTGCCCATGAGAAAGCCTGGTAAATGGGATTTGGGCTAGAAGCTATAGGGGAGAATATCTTTTAATTAACCAGGAGGGTGGCTCAGGGAAGATCTAGCACTGTCTCTGAGCTGAGTTCCCAGCTTCACTGTGAGACAGAAGGGTACAAATTAAGGCAGAGCAGTAACTGCAAATCAAATTTCCGATGGCTCTGGTTTAACGGGGTTTGTACAGTACTGGGATGGCTCCAGTGCAGGTGCAGCTTTGCAGGGGGGGACACTGCCCCCTCACCTGGCCCTTTCTAACTGGTGTGCACTGGAGATGAGGGTTCAGGTGATGCAAACCCTGGTTTTCCTGAAGTCAGGGGAGCAGTGCCTTTATTTCCAAGGCGAGGCAATCCAAACCTCTCATTACTCTGCTGGTGGAGAAGTATTTTCCCTAAGAACACAGCGAGTTCCTCTGTGCAGAAAGCATGAACTGGGCACAGATCCTGCCCTGCCTGCATCAGCAGCATAGTTGGGCTTGGCAGGGGCTCCTGCAGAGCAGAGGCACGACAGGTCACACTGACCACGGCTCCATCCCTAAATCCTTTGTCACCTGCAGGACACCTCCAAGGCAGAGCAGGATTTACACCCACATGATACTCATAACTAGAAGCAGGTTGGAGTGATGGGGCTCTAGAGCTCCCCAGGGCAGTGGTCACAGCACCAAGGCTGAGCTCAGGAACAACGCTCTCAGGGACAGGGTGGGATCGTTGGGGTGTCTGTGCAGGGCAGGAGTTGGACTCGATGGTCTTTGTGGCTCCCTCCCAACTCAGGATGTTCTGTGATTCCATAAAATCCTCTGATCTGGGGAGCAGTTGAAAAGGCACAACCTCCCCCAAGGCCAGAGGTCCTGCAGCAGAGAGCACTTCCCAAACAGCCTTAAGTGGGATCTCCCACCTTCCTCACGACCAAGAGGAGCACGAACGAGGCGCAGCTCCAAGAGAAACCAAACCCCACCAGCGCCAGGGCTCAGGGAATGGCTGTGCCTGCTTCCAGCACGGACACTGGGGATGGAGCCGAGCCCAAAGGCTGTATCCTGATACCCCCACCTCCCTCAGTTCATTTAGTGCTGGCCCACAACCAGGCCCATCCCTCCTGCGGCCCCGTCTAGCTCTCCATATTGCGCCTGTTATCCCTCGCCAAGTCTCGCAGTGTTTCACTGGACAAGGCGTGCAAGTTAAATTTACATTTTATTTGAACAGTGTTTCATCTTGTTCCTGTGTGTCTCTGCCGCTGATGAGGCAGTGAGAAGCCGGTGAAATTTATTTCTGCTCTCCCTCTCTCTCTCTCTGCCACGCTGTATAAATAAAGGGGAGAGGAATAAAATACTTCTCCAACAGGAAGTGTGAGCGCTTTAATGCTTTGTTTGAATATGCCAGTTGAGAGACTGTATTTATCACACGGCATCTGTAAGAGTCTACAGCTGAAATTCGCTCCCTGAAATTAAAAGATCTCGTTTACATGCATTTTATACCTCTGTCGCACCACCCAACTCGGTGGATTTACTCTTAAATCTGTGCTGGGGAAGAACAACCCCCCAAAAAGCTGCACAGAAATAGCATAATCACTGTATTCTTGTAGCTCAGGTACTGTGAACTCTGGCTGGCTGCATTTCCCAAGAATCACTGCTGTATACATACCCCCATGTGAGATTTATATTCCCCTGCATCTTTGGCTATATACAATATGATTTAAATGGCACAGGCACCGCAGAAAGTGGACAGTAAGGCCTACAGTATTTGAAAATAAACATAAAGCAAAACGGTTTGACATCCTATTTCACTTAAAATGTAAATGGTGAGCATTCAGAGAGTGATTTACAACCTTTTTAAAAGCACAAATGTTTTTCTTTTGGGCCCCCCTAACTCAGATGCCACAAATCAGAGGAAATCTTTGCAGCACCACGAAATCCCCCTTGGTGGGTTGCTCCTTTTTGTTGCTATCCTAAGGAATGGACATGGATACCAGGGATCAGTTTTCCTGCCTTTTTTTTTTTTTTTTTTCTTTCTTTCTTTTTTCTTTTTTTCCTCCCCTCTGGCGTCTTGAATTGAAATCTGACTGTGTTGTGAACTTTCTGCTGCAGGCCCTCAGACAGAGGGAGGAGGGAGTGTGATGTGTGAGGAGTCTGTTGCTCTCTCAGCTCACCACTGCAGCCTCCTCCCAGGATTGACACCTTTCCAGCGCCACAAACCTGGCTCTACCCCTGCTCCCGTGGCAACACTGAGAAATCCCTCACTTCCCTGACTCCTGACCCACTGACCCAGGACACTCTGTCTGCAAGGATGCTCACTAGCACTGGACACATCACTTTTTGGGTGTGCAACTTCACCTGCCTGTTCCTTATTTCCCAAAATAGCATCGCTCTGCGCTGGTACCATTCCAAACCACCCTCTTCCTCCTTACCCAACACCAGCAGGAGAGAAATCCCCCTGCACTGGCTCTGCTCCCAGCAAAGCACAGGGAAGACACCTGAAGGTTTTTTTCAGGATTGAGCCAGTGCAAGAACTGAGAGGAATTCAATCTCCAACACACAAATCCCAAAGCATCAACAGTGCTTTGTGCCCCAGACCACATCACATGGGCCAGTCATCCTCCACTGACCACCTGCCCCCAGCAAGGCACAAATCCATGAAACTAGATCCCCAGGCAGCCTCTTTTAAGGAGAGGATGATGAGACATCCCCACCAAAGTGGTTCTTGTGCAGCTCCATGGCACCAGCATATTCCAGTCCCAAACCATGGCGTTGGATCCACACCAAAGGGATGACCCCAACACGCTGCTCAGCACCTTTCCCAAGCCTGGGGAAGCAGGATGCTGCTTTGAGCACCTCAAGGGCTGCTCTGGCTGCAAGGGTGGGTCCATGGAGGGCTTTTTAAGACCTGAACATCGGGAGGCAAACCCTGGAGCTGCCGCCCGACACCAGAGCGGCGGCAGGAAAAGCAAACCCCGGAGTTTGGAGCTGAAACATCCAGCCCTTAAATCTTTAATAACCTTTCTTTTCTTCCTACTCAGGGCACCGAAGTGTGAGAGCACACATCTTCAGAGATCAAGCAGAATCCCTAATTTAGGCAGCTGTTAATCAGGGTTAAATCTGCAGGCTGCAGCAGCCCGGCATTCCCTGGCCCTGCACACACAATCAGTGGAGCGGGAAAGCCTGAAGGGTGTCCATTTTGAAAAAGCCATAATGAATCATTTTTCCTTTAGCAAATTCTGGCAAACTTCAATCCTGGTTCCTGCAGCCCTCCCTTTTCACATGTCCAAGCCCTCTGTGACACATCAAATTTAATGAGACTGCACAGACCTCAAATAAGGCACTGTAGCACTGCTGGGATACTTTATTAAGGAGGATCAGACAGAATGTGTTTGCTGTTTAAGAGCCTTTAAAGGCAAATTACACTTCTTTTTTGGGGGGGATGAGAGCCTCCCATTTTTGTTCAGTCTCTCTCCCTCCTCAAACAGATCCTGCAGGCCAATTCAAACACGGGGTTGAGGTTTCTGCAAACAGGCAAAGGCAGCAAAATTGGCAGTGAGGGCTGAGAGAGCAGCGAGGCTCGATTGAAGGTTGCAGGGTAGGACACAGACAAAGAAACGTGTTATTTCACAAAATAATAATAATAATAATCTGCCTCTGACAAGCTGTGCGAGGGAACACCCCACCCTGCTAGCAGGTGCTGCCCTGCTAGGTCCAGGGAAAGGCCAAATTAACCCTCTCTGGCTGGAGGAGAGGTGGGGATAACTTTCCAGAGGGATCATAAAATTCTAGAATGGATTGGGTTGAGAGAGACCTTAAAGACCATCTGGTTCCAACCCCCAAGGTGGATGATGTGAGGTAGGTGCTGAGCCACCCTTGGGGAAACCCTGGGGCAGCCATTCCAGGGAAGAAAGGGAAAAAAATAAATATTATTTTTATTGTGTCATCAACATAAATAAATATGAGGAGCAGAACGAGGCAGAGTTCAATTCTACACACTCAAGATCCTGGGGGAAGTGAAGCTGTTTGGTTTTGCTTGGTTTGCTCGTGGGGAAGTAAATGTGGATGTTCCAAGAGGCAAGAGATGAAATCCTAGATGACTTCAAGGGTTTTTTACAGCCACAACCAGCTAAAGTTGCGTCCTTGCAGAGTTTTTTACTTGGAAAACCCCATTCTGTGTAACTTTTGTTGGAGACTGCAGCAGTCCCGTGGCATAGCAACCTCCTACTTAATTCAGGGCACCTCTTGTGAGATCATCGTGTTCAGCTCCTCTGTGTCCACCCTGGCTTCGTCCAGCTCTAAAAAGAGACTGCAATTTATTTAAGCAAGTGCCCAGGCTGCTGGACAAGGCAGCACAGAAAGGGCCACAGAAAGCCAAAGTGTCCATCTCAGCTGATGGATTCCAACCTAATTGGGTTTTATAGGGAAGTTTAAAAATTGGACTGGCCTTCAGAGAGCTCTCAGGACTATTCTGTTAGTGAAAAAAGTGAATATAATTGGGAAATTCCATGTACCAAGCCTGGCTCACCAGTTTCATACTCTGCTATCTCAGAAACCAGAATCCCTGGAGTCAGAGGGGTTGTAGGTTAACACATCCAGGCAACTGGGGACTTGGAAAGGCTGGGACACTGGACTGGAAGTGTGACACAGCAGGACTGCTGGGTCCTGCCAGGCTCAGCTTGCCTCTTTTCTTCCAAGCAGAGTGCCAGAGCACGCACAGTGACTGACCCTTACTCACAGACAGCTGGAGGTGTGGGAAGAACACACAGCTCAGGGGAGGTGCATTCACTCCGTGCTAAAAGAAGAAAGTCTGTGCCTCACAAGATTTTTCTTTTTTTAATGTGAAAAATGAGAGAAATGGTAACATTTTTATTTTAGCTTTGCACCTCCCAAAAAGGGCAGTAAGAAATTAAATCATTTATACAATAGAAATGCTTTGGTTGCAGAATAAAACCAGAAGTGTTTCCTGTGTCAGGACAACCAAGGTAGAATCTGGGAGAGGTCCACGGGGGTTACTGGCTTAATTTAACTTTTCCTCTCCATCTTTGGCAAATCTGAGGAGGTCTGGGGCTTTGCACAGTGAACTCAGCGGTGATTTGGATCCAGGTCACATTTTCTCTGAACCACCTGCATCTGGAGTCACAGGAAGAGTGTGGTTAATGGATCAGTGTAATGGCATCAGTTCTGATCCATCCCTAATTAAAGGCTCTGCCAGGAATACAGTCAAGCAATTCTAATGGCCCAGAGGAAAAATTGTGAAGCCAGGTAATGAAATTTGCTTATTAGACAAAATGGGAAGAAGGAGTGCAGGGGCACAGGAATCAATATGGAAAGCAGGGCAGCATCGTTGGGAAAGCCCTGCCCATGGAGCAAGCACAGCTAATGGAGTGCAGTGCTGAGAAGTGGAACAACACTGACAGCAAAGCCTGCCCTGGAGAAGGAAAAGGTCCAATTTGTGTGAACTTCTGAATCCAGATTGCTCAGGTGGAGGATTTCACTGGTTCTGCATCTCCATCTCTCCTTCTAGAACAAGATCCCTTCCAGGGGTGCCCATAATGGAGTGTTCCCAGCAGGTGTAGCTGGGACAGTGACATGACTCTCGAGGGTGCTGGTGAAGATGGAAAAATGCAGGGTCACACCTGTATCCTGGAAAGTCCTTGGATAAATGCCATGATGGCCCCCATTAGGTCCCAATAAATGTATGCCTCAAGTACCCCTGCAGAATTAATCACCCATGGCCTTTTTATCCCAGCACCATTCAGATCTGTTCACACCTTACCCACTGGAATATCCATTCTAGTGGAAGGTGCCCCTGCCCAGGGCAGGGGTTTGGAACGAGATGATCTTTGAGGTCCCTTCCAACCCAAACCATTTGGGGATTCTGTGGTTAGTACAGAGAAGACACATGTAAAAAAACCAGAGAGTAACACTGATACTGCCAAAAAAATTCAGGAGTATTTATTCTGTGGTGATCTACAGAGTGTTGGGGAGGGAAATATTTATAAGTGGGATAGTTACAGCTCAAAAACCTTCATTTGTAGGCAGGTAGGAGAGGAGGGAATGAACCAGAGCCTTGTAGACAACCTCTCTTGGTTTGGTGGGGGTTTTTTTGGTGTGTTTATATATATAAGGGGAAAAGTTACCTCAAGTTTATAAGCTCTAGCTGTGGAGCAGAGCCTTTTGTGTCTCACTAGCCCACATAATTGCACTCCCCCCCTCCTCTCACCCGGTGGCAAAGGAATGTAGGTGGAATGTCTTTGCATGGAGACCAGCTCATGCAGGGGCTGCACAATGAGGGGAAGAAACAGGAGCCAATCTAAGTAAAGGATCAGGCAAGCACTGGAAGGAAAATAATATTGGGCTGTCTGCTACCACATCTAACCCCGTGAAATGCCTCCATGAATCCCCTTTGCTTCCTCCTCCTGTCTTAAAATGTCCTCCTCCTTCCCAGAGGTTCAAGGGATGTATCTGGTTACAGGCTCCTTTTTAACACTTAACTTTTCCTCCCCTCTAAAGCTCTTTCCTTCATTCTGCTGCCACACATACATATATATATATATATTTACTGGCAACGGAAAAAATCAATAAAGGAGAAGGAAATGACTTGGCTGCCTTCCGAAGTGTTAAAATAATTCTCATCTCATTGAGCCCCATTGTTTTTAAACAACATTGCCAAGCAGTGCAGCTTAAGTAGCTTTGGCCTCAGTTTTCAAAAGCAACCAGTGATTTGGGGTGGTTCAGATTTTCTGGGTCCCCCACCTTGGAGTCTCCCTTAAAAGGGAAGGGTTTGGTCACGTGTGGGAAAGGTTCCCTTGGTGTTGGGAGCCTCCCAGATTTATCTGCCCCTGGAGGTTTAGCCCTGGGATCCCACCCCACAGGTTTAATTTGAGGGCCTATTTAAGCAGAGCAGCCCTAGGTACAGCTCTCCACACCCAATAAACTATCCCAGCTGGCTTCCAGCAGAGAAAACTTGGAATGATATTAGGAACCAGCAGCCTGGACCAGGTGCATTCCAATCTGTCAATCCTTCGTGTGAATTATTGCTGCTTAAATACAGACTCTCTGTCCCAACAGTGAAATATTCTGGTACGTGCTGTGCAAGAACATATAGATCTAACCTTTACACTGAGCTGCTTCTTGGGAGCTGGAATCTCTTCTGGCTGTAACTGATTTTTCCACATTTTGATGTGTTGTGTTTTTTTTTTTAAATCAGAAGGACTACAACTCAGGCCTTGAGATGCCTAAAGATCCTCCCTCTGTTCCCACACAAAATATTTCCTCCACAGACCAAACTGGTTTCACTTCAGCAAAACCCAAAGCAGTCCCTGCAGTTTTTCCAGTTCTCTTATTTTCCTCAAGTGTTTCTTTGACTGGACCATGCCTGGCTGAGTGGAGCTACACATGAACAGACAAACTGCACAGCCCAATCATTTGCAGCAACTGCTGGGTTTGAGTTAAATCTCTCTTGATCCTTGAGCTTCACTTCTGAAGGGCTCAGCCTGGGACAGACACCAAGAGCTTGGTTTAGGGATCCATTCCCCACTTTTTTCTGTGCCACCTTTAGTGTGCATCCCAGTAGACATCCTTTAGACCTAGATATTGCCTTTTAGACCTAGACACCCCCTTTTTTAAGACACTTGGGCACAAGATCTCCTCCCATCCAAAAACCTTTCCACCAAAGACACATCAACACGAGCACAAACCCAGTAAATTATTCTCATACACTGCAAAATAATTGCTCCTAAAGCACAGGTGTGTCCATGCTCAGAGCCCTCCCCATGCTCCAAATTCCAGCTGAGAGCAGCCGCTCTTCCCCACCATCCCGGCGTTATTCCTGCTGGGAACGTGAGCAAAAACCACACAGGAAGGGAGTTCTCTGCTGCCTGCCAGGGAGCCAAATGTGAACAAACACACACAAACGTGCACCTCTGTGCCTTGGAGGTCCTGGGGAGCAGCCTGTCTCTCTCTCTCACCCCGAGAGGAATGAGTTTTTTGGGTGGGAAACATCTGCCCCCCACCCGGGTTTATTGGCAGGAGCAGGGATGCACATGGCACTCATAATGCAGCCCTTTGTGTGTGTCCAGCCACAGATAGGTTGAATCAATAAAACAGAGAAACCTCAGTTCTTGTATCAAATGCCATCCATGTCTAATGCCTCCAGGATGCCTTCTGATCCCACAAGGTCCTGCTCGCTTGGTGCCTTCGCTTCCTGGGTATCTTGCACTTCCCAACGGGAAGAGCCGAGATATTGGCTTTCCTTTGTTTGTGAGAACACAGGGCTGGTGACAAGCTTCAGCTTGACCAACCTCAGCATCTCCATGTGCAGAGGGGAGAGTCTGCAGAGACCTCCTGGGAACACCAGAGGGGTGGGAACCCACATCCCCCCCCTGCAGTGGCAGCACCAGCACCCGATGAGGAGGTGACGCTGCTGCTCCACACCCCCCTGGTGGCCCCATTGCCCTGGGATGGAAACTAAATTCCCTTCTGTGGAAAACACATCCATCATCTCCACAGCTGGGATAAAATGGGTGCACTTCCAGCTAACTGAAAAACAACCCAGCTCAGAGGAGGGAGCAGATTTCTGGCACCTCGGGTCCGGTGAAAGCCCTGTGGTTGTGCCACCAGCACTGGCCACAGCCACCCAGTACCCAGGCCAGCCTTTATTCCCCCTGCAAGCTGGCACCAGGAAAATCAGCTGCATTTCAAATCAATACCAACCACCAGCCTTTGGCAAAGGGCTCGGAACGGAATAATGATGATGGGATTAGGTTTGGGAGGAAAAAGAGAATTCATAAAAAAAACTAAATTAAAAATCACACCTCGCTTCACATTGGAAATTGGACTCAGCCACCACGCTCTGTTTGGAGCAAGCCTCTTTAAATGCAGCCCATTGTGTAGGGAAATTCTCCCTGGAATCTGGGTTTCCGACACAGCATTACTGTAACTCCCCACGCTGGTGAAATCCCCAGAAAAATTGCAGCACGACAGCAAAGGCACCGTCCTGGCAGGCCCTGCTGAGGTATGTGAGTGTTTTGGGACAAGTCTCTGCAGGACCTGCTGAACTGCAGAGACAAAACCCCTGGCAGAGGGTGGCACAGGCAACTCACTCACAGCTCCTCTCAAGTCGTGTCTGAAAAGGGAGAATCAGCTGCCTAGAGATAAATTCTGGTTTTTCCCTCTCCCCCAAAACACATGTACAAGCTTTGAGTGGCAGACAAAAGGAAACAAGTGCTGCTTTTTTTCTGTGTGTGTGTTTCCCTCCTTTCTCTTCGTTTCCTCATCCCAGTAGCAAAAGGGGAAATGGAGGGGACAGACATGACATAGCTTGTGCTGAAGGGGAAGCAATAAAACCTTCCTATATGCAATAACAACCCCTACCACTCTTAAATATTCCCAGATTGCCAGAAATAAAGACATTGGAAAAGGCTGCCTTTTTTTCCTGTCTACCCATCATAAAATGCAGTTTTTCTCCTCACAGATTTAGAGTCAAGTGAAAGTAGGAGGGAGGATGACAAACCTGTGCACCTTCTGCTCTGACTGCAAATGCTCCTGAGTAAGAGACTCTCCTTTAACCCCAATCTGTGCAGCATCAAGCGAACTTCACAGAATTAAAGACCCATAAGATCATCAAATCCAATCATCAGCTACTCTCTAAAAGAATAAAAACCTGTCAGTTCTTCTTCTTGTTTCATTCTTATTATTATTCCTGCTCATTTCCCCTCAGATTTATGGCATTTGTTGTGAAGTGTCTGCACACGGAGGGTGAAAGGGCAGGATTTATTCTGTGCTTGCAGTTTGTATCACAGATTTAGGGACTCTGCCCTGGCACGAGGTCATCACTGTGCCTGGTGCTGGGTGGTGACAAACAGGCACTGCCATCCCATGGCAGAGTGTCCCTGCAGATTTAGGAGGAGCCAGCCCTCAGCCACAGTCTGATTTCATGGAATCACAGGATATCCTGAGCTGGAAGGGACACACAGGGATCATCCAGCCCAGCTCCTGCCCTGCACAGACACCCCAACAATCCCAAGAGCATTGTCCAAACCCTCCTGGAGCTCTGGCAGCCTTGGGGCCGTGCCCACTGCCCTGGGGAGCCTGTTCAGTGCCAACCACCCCTCTGGGGGAAGAACCTTTCCCTGAGATCCACCCTGAGCCTGCCCTGACACAGCTCCAGCCATTCCCTGGGTGCTGTCCCTGCTCAGCAGAGAGATTTGTGTACTTGGCCTTTCAGGGTGTTACATCACAGTCCCTCAAAAAGCAAAGACAGTGAGCTTGGCTTTCATTTTTCCTTGGAAAGCAGCAGAGCCAGGCTGAGCCATTCCTAAAGGGAAGGGGCCAGCAGGGTGTGGGGCAGAAGCCCCCTCCTTGTGAAGCACTCAGGTGAAAATAAAACCCAACAGAAAACCCACCACGCTGCTGAGTTATTTGGCAACAGCTCTTCTCATGTGGGGGAATAAAAGCCTCCAAAAAAAGCCCACCCAATAAAAGGCAGGGCTGTCTGAAGTCCGGTGTTTTACACGTTGTTAGGCTGCACAATCTGCTGGGGTGAACCCTTTTAAAAGGGGCCATTCCTGTGTGAAAAGCCAGTTGAGAAGGGGCTGGGAGGCATCCAGCTGCAGACAGCTGTGGGGCTGGTACTGCAACTGGAGCATTTTTAAGAGTGAACTCTGGCATGTGGACAGGAGGCCCTGGAAGGGTAACACAGAGGGAAAGTACAGTTTGCTTCTGTGTGAGCCGGGACACATCCACCTTCCTCCACAGCTCCAGTTAAACACTGAGCTGCTCACAACTAAATTCATGCTCCCCCCCTTTCCCTTTCTTCCTTTTTTATTTTGTTGTTGTTTTATTTTAAAAAAATTAATGAAAAAAATCCTCCCTGTTGACCTCAGCCTCTTCTGGCCATTTCCCAAACACACTGATTACCCCACTGGACTGCAGTGTCATCCCAAGCCAGGATGTCTAATCCCACAGCTCCCAGAACTCTGCTGCTCTCCACTGCATCCAAATCTTTCCATGCTTCCAAACCACTTCCAGAAGGGTGCATCTGTTCTACCTTCCTAATCTTCGTGACATTACACAACGTACATGGACACACAGATATTTGGAATTAATAACTGCTGGAAGGGGTTTTGTATTTGGACATGAAACTGGGTCCCAGTAGAGCAGGGACATAAGGGTAAAGCCCGCCACAGGAAACAGGAAAATTCATGCAAAATATTAATTTATTATCCCTGAGAAAGCAGTAAACGCTCAGGAAGTGGCATCTCATGTGTATTTACCTGCTTAGGAAGCACAAGAGATGCCCAGTGGTTGTTGGATTAGGAGACAAACATCAACACAAAACAGCTTTTCTTTACTATGAACAACCAACTATCCATCAATTTGAAGCACCAGCATGTCCAGGAGGACATCATGAATGAGGAGGGGGTCCAACCAAGACCCAAATTTGCTATTAAAACGACCCTGCCAGCCAACAGAGTGAGTCTCATTCAGCCACTTGCCAGAGGGGTAACGCAGCACCACAGCAAATGGTGAAAAAATAAAAGAAAATTTAAAAAATAAAATCATGAAATAAATGTACTTCAGTTCTGGCTTCTCTCCAGATCTCCAAGTTAGTAAAATGGGAAACCAATGTGGGCTGGAAAACCGTCTGTTTGAACTCTGCCCACTTACAAGGTGGTGCTTCCGTGGAGGTGCCGGTGGGGGAACTCTGGGCTGGGAGGAGGAGGAACAGCAGCACACACAGGCAAAGACCTGGGCTCCTGTTAAAGGGAGGGTTAGAAGCTCAGAGGTAGAGAAATGGAATTCACTAGGCTGACATTTCAAGGGTTAATGGGATTTAAGCTTTGATCTTCCAAGAAAACACGCTGAAAACGTAGCCCAAGGCGTGTTCACCATTTTGTTTGCTAGTAAAACAATGCAATTTGATTTTTGTTGGCTTGTTGTTTTTAAGTGGAACCTCATGGGTGTTCTGCTCGACTCAGCCCACAAAAGCAATTTGTGTCATTTTAACGCAGCTCCTGTGTTAGAAATGTTTGTTTTTAAATGCAAGTTTTATTGTTTTCATTGTTTGCACATTAAAAGCTCGATCAATAAGAAAAGCAATTCGTGATGTCGCTCTTCAAAATTCCAGCCTTATCTACCCCATAAATTGGGGCAATATGAAAGTGTGAGGAACAGCACAAGCTCATTCTTTTGGAATATGAAGAGAATAATTCCAGATCTTCTCTGCTTTGACCTATCACTATCCATCATGTGGCTTAATATTTACAGGATAGTCAAGTTGAGATACAGCCCTGGGACAGAGGATGGAGCAGAGAATTCCATGATTTGTCGCAGTGGTAGTTATATTTTACTGTAGCCATCACTTCAGCTACTCTAAAATGGAAGAGAAACCTCCTTCTGCAAGAAATATATTAAAATATTTACCAGATATTGTTTGTGCACAGATTAAAAAATTGTCCCAAAACAGCAGACAAGATGGGGACAACAGAAAGGGTCAGAACCCAGAGCTTGCCCTCAGGTCTATCTCCTGATCTGCTGCTGGATTTCCATTTACCCTTGTACAAATCTTTCTACCTCTCAGGGCCTCCATTTCCCACCTGTACACCCAGGGGACAACGCTACAATGGCTTTCTTGCTCTTTGATATCTGAAACATGCTCTGAGATTCCTTAGGTGAAGGTGGCAGGAAGAAACCATTAGAAGAAACCATTATTGTTATATTTTTATAGCCTGTTTCTCCCTGCAGGGTCCCAAAGGTATTTTAAAAGTCTCCACAGTGTTGGGTAAGAGGGAGCAAAGAACAATCAATGTAAATGTGCAGAGCAAGAGTAGAAGTCACTGCATCAGGAGCTGGACATGGATGATCCTTGATCCTTCCAGCTCAGGATACTCTATAATTCTATGACTGATTATTGGATGTGGAGCTGCACAACCACCAGCACCTTCCTCATTCATCAGACTTCTTGTTCCATCTTCCCTCAAACATCCCCCTCTCGTTTCGGTGCATTTTTCCTTAAGAGCTCGGTGTTAAAAGCAGGAACAGGGATAGTGTAAGGTATGACTCTGCATGCCTTCACACCTCATGAAATCCCATCTACAACGGTAAAATTAATGAGGAAAACTGCCTACTGCAGCAATTTCTGAAATAGCTGTAAGTGTTTTATTGCTGGGGCATATGCAACAGCAGCTTTAGCAAACACACCCCATCGAGTGTGGCAGAGAAAGGACACAACGGGATTCTTTGGAAAAGCAGACAGCCATGGCTGGACTGTGCTTCTAAATAAATTGGCATTAGTTAGCTGATGACTACACACAACATCCTGTGGCAAACCACGCTCAGCTAAGACATTCCCGCACGAGGAATCTCGTGCTGCAGCTCCCAGCTCTCCCAATAACGCCTCTCCACGTCCAGCTCCTGGGGCAGTGATTCTGCTCTTGCTCTGCACAGAGCCCTGAGGACGTGCTGCAGTTCGGGTGAGGACACAGGACCAGCCTTGGGACCTTCTGGGTGCTGGCTGGACCCTCGTGTCCATCACCTCCCACGTGCTGCCAGCCCACGGGGAGACTCTGCTTGCCTGAGCTCTTGTGGCAGGAGCACTCACGTGAAACGACTGGAAAGGCCCTCGAGAGTCACTCAGGGAGGGAGCAGAGAGGAAACCACATGATTTAAGTGGCCACTTTACCCCCTGCAAGGAGGATTTGAAGCCCAGAGGTGCAGAGCACCAGGAACTCCCCCCGTTTACTCAGACCACAGCCCCGGGGTGCTCAAAGGTTTTGGCGTCTCAGAGCAGCAAAACTTACTCAAGAGCAGCGAGTAGCTGGTGAGAACTAATCTATATGCTGGAAGTTGCTCTCAGAAGGCATTTGCTAAATAATTTAGGAACAAAACCCAGCGATGATAATAAAAAAAAAAAAAAAAAAGCAGAGAAGTTTACTCCCAGATGATCTGCAAACACAAAGCAGCAATAAGTCTGGCAAATAAACTCACCTAGTGCTACTCTCATATTCCCTACCATCCTCCCAGTCCTGATTCTCTTCTGATTCAGCAGCTTTCCTCCTTTTGGCATTTCTGGCTGGCAGGGCTGGATGTACTTGGTTAGAATTCAATACCACGAGGGGGTTTAGTAACTGGAAGCTGCCTTTTTATTTTTTATTTATTTTTCCCTCTCCTCTCTTCAGCAGCTCCCAGGAGGCAAACAAAAGTTTAGAAGGATGCCCTGCATGGTTAAGGTTGGTCAAGTTTAAATTCCTTCAGCCCTCATCACGATCTACCAGTAAAAGTCAAAAGCTCCCATTACATTCCTCAATTAAATCTAAAAAAAAAAAAATGAAACTGCTCTCTGAAATCTCCAGATCAGCTGAAAAATATGATAGAAAAGCATTTGCCAGGGCTCTCTAATATACAGAAGGAGTTTGTCTGAGCTGACCACTCTGGGGTGCTCAGTGCTCTATATTGTACATTGTCCAAGACAAGCCTGGACTGTCATTAACCAACTTCAAAGGAAGCAATGCAAGGAAGAAGAGAAGGAGAAATAGGAGCATCAGGAGAACTGCCCTGCATGAGGCCTTACACCAAGGGCACTAAGCTGGATTTCCCTTGTTGGCCCTTCTCCAAGCAAAGACTCGGCTGTGTGTGTTGCTTTTAAGATCAGTGTCATCCAGTGGACTTCAAGGCACCATCTGCTTTCTCCTTGTGGATGGTCAACCTTGATCATGGCTTAGGTCCCTTCTGAAGCCATCCCCTGACAGCAGCAGCAGCATTCTGAACTACCACACCCATCCTCAAATCCACTTTCCAAAATCACAGCAAAAAGTGGAGACAAATATTAACGGCGAGGAGACAGATGGTGCCATATTAAAATCCTCTCTCTATTCTTACTTTTTCCCCACTGCTTTTACTTATCAGGACAGCATCCCCCAAAAGCATATCGTGTTTGCACTCCACATGTTAATTCCCTGCCTGCTTGAGGGAAAAAAAGGACCTTTCAGAGCTGATGGCACCAATCCGATGACCTGATGAAACTCCAACCAAGAACCAGTTACTAGGACATAAAGACAAACCATGGCTGCCATCCAAAAGAACTCATAAATCTAAACATCTCCTGCTTGCTCTCTTGTAGCAGCTCCAGTATTTCTTCTACTTTTGCATTGTGAAGGTTGTTCATTATTACTTTCACCCCTTAGCCTTTCTCAGGATATCAGCTCCATCTGCCACAAAATATCTCAGCAAGTACAGCTCAGGTGCTCACTTCTACCCTCCTCCTCAATTCTTGTACTTGACATAAGGCTTCAGATTATATGCAATATTTTCTTTTCAATCAACATGTTGCAGTCTCCTCACCTCTTGACTTTCTTTTTTTTTTTTTCTCTGCCTCTCAAATCCCAATCACTCTCATTTCATTCTTACCTTGGAATTACTGAGAGCGACACCGATGATGACACATCGTTTTGCTTAGTAATGGTTTTGCTGAACATCTCAGCAGCCACTTCAGCTCTCACATTAGCAACCAGAGAACAAACTCTAATTGTTTTGACACTCTACCATTTGCCAACCCTTAACACAGGTAGGACTGAAGGCTTCAGCACTCAACTCTGCTTCCAGGAGCAAAAAAATCTCTCTTTATTGACTCGTACTTGGCTTCTCCCATACAAATGTTTCCTGACTCCTTTTATCTTTACCATACTGCTGCTGAGCACATAATTTTCCATCCCCTGTTATTCAACAGCCTTTACATTCACACTCAGCCCAATTTTCTGCCAGTACCATCTTTTCATTTGTGTCAGCTGGATTGCACGTTGCTCCTGCCTGCCTCCAAGTTACCGCTCGTTTTCCGTGTCACAAAGTTATGGCATCGTACACAGAACAGGTTTTATTCCACAATCACCCTCCTTTATGTGTTCAAATTGTAGTGTTCCTGTGCTATAAAGCTCACCAAGGCAAAATAGAAATATGGGAGCAGGCACTGAGGGTCCTGCTCAGCTGCTCCTCCAGCACACACCTCCTTCCAGGAACTACAAGCACAGACCCGTCACACTGAGGAGGATTCTGACACTTGTGGGATGAATAACCTGCCGGTAGGTGAGGCTTTCTGTTCTGTCAGATTAATTAGCAGTCATCTCCTTCCTTTAAACATAATCCTCCCAAGACTCCCAGCCTTATTTATTTATTTTCTCCCTGTACATCATCAGGGCTGGTGTCAGTAGATGGCACTGTGACATTCACTCTCCCGGGTTCCTTTTTTGTTCAGCCTACAAGCCGAAGGTTTAGTTTTTACTAAATTTTTGTGTGTGTGTGTGTGTGTTATAATTAGTTTTGTTTATGCAAGGTTCTGTAGTCCTCCGGGGAGCAAACTGTGGAAGCAGGGAGATAATTTGCTTTTCTGCGTTTGCCCCTCTCCCTGATTGAGGTCAGTTCTTGAGCCAGAATCAGTCTCTGGGTACCAGTCACTGAGGTTATGTCGAGATTCCTATAAGAAGGGATTATCCTGCATTTTATTTGACCACTCTTGCTCCAGGACTGGTACACCAGAATAAGTAGGGCAATTAAACTGGGAATGCACGAGCCTTGCCCTCCAGCAGAACTGCAGTTTGCAGTGCCCAGCTCTCTTTTTGCCCTGTGACAACAGATTCGTGTTGCTATATTTAGGAGGGGATTCTGCTCTCCAAAGAATGGCACATGCAAATGAAAATCCATTTTTCTTTGAGTTCCTTTGATTTCTGATGTTCAACACCTGATGTTGGGAACCCAAACTGCAAGTTCAGGACTCATGTGCAAGTGCTACCACCAGCAAGCAATTCAAAATCTCGTGATTTTCAGGCATGTAGACTATGGTTAGTCAAGACATCAAAAACCTGTGGAATGTCAAGACAAAAAAACCCCAAACAAACCCAAAAAATAAGAATCAGTCCCAAAATATGAAATGTAAAGCCTTCATATTGGCTTAAGGGTCAACACCATCATAGTCAGATGCTTTAATTTATTTGCCTTCTCTTTTTCAGGGAGAAAATAATAAATAGTGTTTTATTTCATCCATGTCTAAGCCAGGGTGCTTGATCTAATGATACCTAGAAATCTCAGTGAAGATACAGAGCCCTGTTGAGCTGAGTGTTTTTCAAACAGGAGATAATAAATGGATTTAGATGAAGGTGTTATCAACTGAATTCACAAAACCCCCTCTCTAAGAAAAGAATTGAGTTGAATGTTTACCAAGTTTTTTTACAAAAATACCCCTAAAATTTTCTTGTATTTTTTTCTCTTCAGTTTTAAGCATCAAGTTCAGGTCTCCCTTCAAAATTTTGTTCATGATTTACCAACGAGCAGCAGCATTTCACGAATATAAAAAGGTAGCAACAAATGAGGAGCAAGAGAATTATGACAAAATTTACCAAAAAAGAAAGATTTAACGTAAACATCTATTGTAAATACAAACATATGGCCACAGATTCACCCACATGTAGGCACAGAGGGCATTTCAGTGTGTGAAATGTCTTTGTGACCTCATAGGGTGAAGTGTCCTTAGCAAGAATGACAATTATCATCAGTGGTTGATTAGCAAGTGTCAGATTGACAAGGAGTCATCAGCAAATATAAATATAAGCCCTATAAAGAATAGACAACCTTTATGGGAGCTGAGAGTTGCTTATGGCATTGAACACTGGTGTTCTACTTCTGCATGACTTTTTTAACCCAAGGATGTCAGAGAGAGAAGAACAGCTCAATAAACTTCCATATCTGACCACAAAACTTTCTGTCCAGCCTGTGACTGACCAGTCCTAACACCCAGGAGACAAGGACAACTCAGAAAAACTTGTGAGTTACTTCAGGGAGGATTTTTGACATCAGAGAGCCCAGAGACGTAGCAGGGAATTATTTTCCTTTAACATGCTTACAGCTAAAGGATTGGCTTCCATTCAACTAATAGAAATGTTAGTGCTTAGGGCCTGCATGCCTTGCATTCTTGCAGTAATACAATTCTGTATTAAAATCTATTCCAGTTGCTTGATTTATGAAAATTGTTAAAATGTGCTGCATTCGTACCCAGCTTATTGGATCAAAAGAAAGAGAAAAAAAAAAGAAGAGAGAAGAGAATCAATTTTTAAAGAAAAAGAAAGTGAGAGAGAGACCATGCTGTTGTCCCTATCTAACATGTGAAGCTTTAGCCCTTATAAAAGTTGCCTGGATCCAAAACGTGACAATTTCATCTCAGAAGGCGACGACGCTCTAAGAGTTTGTTGCGACTTGTGGACAAAGTCGTGGTCGATTCGCTCTCCAGCGTTCCCTGGATTTTGTAATATGTCAATACATCATGTTAATGCAAGTTTTTAAAGAAGGAGAAGAGAAAGCAAAAGCTCCCTTCCTTTTTAAGTATGAGTAATCTATCCAAATCCTACTGAGACACACAAAGGAACGCCGGCAATTTTCCCTTTCATAAAATGCGGACTTTCTTTAAATACTTCCTCCCTACATTTTCAAAGCAGGGCTGTATGAAATGAAGGGGAAATGACACCCTTACCCATTGAAAAGGAGATTATGTAAAACTGGTTGGAGAAGCCAGCCGTGCTAATGCAAATACAAGTATGATCTTATTCATAAGTTGCCATTGTGCTGGCAGGACTTGCCTTTCCTCGACGGCTCCACCTCAAAACTCCACGCGAGGAGAGGTGGGGGGGGAAAAAAACACCCACGTTCATTTCGGGTTCTTCCACCCCTGTTTGTGCAAATAAATATGGAAACCCAAAAGATCGCTTTAAGGAAGTGAAGGGCTTGGTTTGGCCATTGTGCTGAGCACTCCATTCCACTTGAAGTTAATGAGAGCAGTCACAGCCTTGACAATCAGACGCTGCGAGGATTTTGCGTGTCCAGAGGTGCTGGAGATGCTCCATGAGGAGCCAGGGCTCAGCTCCTTTTCCACTCACGTGCTGATAGCAAATACCTGTTGTTTCTAAAGCAGGAAGTGAGGACAGCCTGTCCCTGGTAAGTATTTTATAAAGTCAAACCCCTACTCAGTGCTACTGATTGCATCAGGCATAAACCCTCGTCCTGCCAGCTACTCAAACACATCCTTCAGCTGGGAAAGCATAAGCCATTCCCATCCTCTTCCAGCATCCTTAGCTTAAAGACAAGCTGCATTGGGGCCTTACTACCTGCTGGTGCCATTTGAAGGGAGATTAGAATCATGGAATCATCAAGTTTGGGTCATCAAGTCCAACCTTTAGCAGGCCTGAAACTGAATCAAAGCACGAGATCACTCCAGACCAGATCTGAGCCACAGGCCAAGAGATGTCTCAGAGGAGAAGAAATCAGGAGGGAAAAGCAACTGTTGGAAAACTCTGAAGTCCAGTCAAAACCCAGCCAATGGTATTGACTCAAGATGAAAACACGAAGAGGTAACTAGCAAAGAGAATAATATTGAATATATCTGAACGTGTTGTACACAAAATGAGGAGATGTGATGCCCTCAGCCACCGCAGAGACAATGACAAATAATGTGGTTGGAGAAACTGCATTCAAACAGACACAGAACCTTATTCCTCCACTGCTCTGTGCTGAAAGTCCATCTCAGGACATTTTCTACTTGTGTGTGAAGAAGCAAAGCCAACCTTGATATATTTTCAAAGTACTTTTACAGGGGAGTTGATCCCTTCTGTTCTGTCAGATCTTCTCGGCTTTCCATGGAAACTCTTTGGTGGTGTGAGGAAAACCAAGGCCTTGGCTGTGTATATTTAACTTCTGGTCGGTAAAGAAGGTCTAATTAATCTTCATTACGTGGAGGCTTTTGAAATAGATGCCTACACTGAGTGCCCTTCCTGTTCAGATGAATTTCTGGCTCAGCCTGTGGGACCCTGGGGTCTTATCATAGGAAAGGCTGTTCAGCATTTGATGAAGAAATGATTACACAAACCTTCCTACCATTTCCCACTTACACCTTTGACAGCTGTTACCAGTCAAAAATGTATTTTATTTGTTTGAACTGTGCTTTATTTGTTAGCTAAAGGTAGCCTGCTGGTCAGCCTAAACCAAATATCCTCAACTGGTTTTTTTTTTTTAGGAATCAGGACTTCTTCAAAGCAGAAAGATTTGATTCCCCCAAAAATGCAGCAGAGATAATTCTCTTATTTTAAAATAAAAGTAATACCAGGTCCTGTATTATATATATATAAAAAAAAAATCTACCCATTTTAAGCTTCTGGAGGGTTGTTCTTTGTTGTTGGGTTTGGGGTTTTTAAGCAATACCTCAAAAAAAAAAAAGGTAACAAAAATTTACTGTTTGCATCACAGCACCGTTAATCTGAGTTAACTTTAAGATATGAGATTTGAAGTTTTGCAAGCTAAAAGAAATCAAAAATTATTCCAAGATACATTTTAGCAGCGTCACTGGGAAGACCTTCAGAGCTTGGCACCAGCAGTTGGGGCCAAACTCAACAACGCTGTGATTGGAGGTCTGGCTTTTTAAAAACGTGGAAAACTTCACTGTGGAAATTCTGATTTCCAAGCTTTCAATTACTTTGCTTCTTAGGTCAATTTCCATTGGGTATGAGCACATTAGACCATTGTCCCAAATCTTTACATAAAGGGTCATATTTCCTAGTGTTTCTCTAATTCACAGACTAAAACATGACAGGAATCAACACCCCAAAGGAAAAAAAAAAAAAAACCACACAAAAACCAAGAGGTGGTTTGGGGAGAAACTAAATGCTAAATTTAGGGACTTGCTCTTTTTATTTATTATTTTGACAGAATCGGGCAAAGAAAGTTAACTTCCTCTCCTCCTCCCACCCAGTTTATTCTTTAATCTATCAAAAGAATTATTAAATCTTTTAAAAGATCAAACACTCAGATTCCTCACAAAGGTTGTCACAATGAATTCATTTGCAGAGCTTTCATCCCTCCCTCCCCACTGTGCCGAAATAATGTTGACTATTTTTCGCCGTCTCTCTTACTTGCTGTAAAGATCCAGTTGCAAAGGTTGTTGCAAGGACTCGATCTCCCACTCTTTTCCCACCTGGCACTAATATATCCTAGGAACTAAAAATGCAGGTGGTGACACCTTGGTGCTGTCCAAAAAAAAAAGAAAAAATGAGCTCATAAAAGAAGTCCTTCAAAAGGTGGTTTATGACACTGCAGAGCTAAAAAAAAAATAAATAAAAATTGGTAACAACAAAGAAAAGAAGAATAAGAGAAAAAAAAAAAGAGTAACAAAGCCTAGGGTGATCCCTAAAAATTCCATTCTTAAGGAGTGTTACTTCTGGCTTAAGAGAACTGATCTTATTTTATTGCTTGGTAGTCCAGCTAGTGCCAATCAGTGCTACACAGAATATCAAGTTCCTTTGGTTTAATTACAAATCTCAAAATTAACAAACACAAGTCATAGAAGGAACATATACAGAGACTCAAGTGACAAAATACATCATTCTATTCAGGTTTTCATAGAACCAGAGTCTTTCCCCCCCTTGAACTTGTAAAGCAAATCTATAAGTATTTTAGGTAAAGAATTTTTATTGCCTTAGAGACTGGTCTTCTTCAAAAGAGAGAGATTTTAAGATAAACTGTTTTATACTAAAAAATCAAATAAAAAAAATCTTAGTTTTCAAAATTCTCCCATGGTTTTGCCACATGCCAACGAGCCCTATCAGAGCAGCAAATTATTTTCTTAATTAGTCATTTTGCCTTTTCGTGGGGCTGCGGGAGCAAAGCCAGAGCGGTTGTGTATCCAGTTCTCCAGATCCAGTGCCTAACAGGTCATGTTGCCCCCCCAAGATATTCCATGATTAAGAGCAGCCAGGATGATCCCAGCGAGAGGAGCAGGGCAGGAATGCAGGAGAGGGTGATGCCGGTGATAAAGGAGAGGTACAGATTGTTTAGTCTCTCACGTCATAAATCCACCTCTTACTGATTACAAAACACCGTTTTTAAGGGACTCAAAGAAGGGATAATTCTGTTTTGAAAACCCTGCTCTTTGATCTGAGGGCATCAAATCTCTCTTCAAGCTGAGCCCTGAACTTGTATGACACGGGGAACTATCCTGAGATCCCGCTTGGGACCAGGGTGTTGTCTGGAATAACTTAAAGTGCAGACAAAACCACACAGTGCAGTGAGACCCTCTCTATCAGCTTTAAAAAGCAATCAATATATATGATTTCAGCTCTTAAGATTTCCCAGATTCCAAGTAATCCACATTCTGGTTGCCCCGAGCTGAGACATGTTCACGGCCCCACCCCAGAGGATGCTCCAGACTCCCAAATAACAAACACACCAAAGCAATAGGACAACAAATGCACACCTCCAAAACCTCACTGAGGAAAATAAAACTCCCTCGGGCTAAATGAGAAAACAGGAGCCTTGTAAATTTGGAATGGAGTTGTTTCATGATTTATGGAACCTGCAAAGCGTAAGCCCATTGCTTTCCCAAAACCACTCCAAGCTTTTGAGGAAAACCAAGCAACTTCTTTTCCAGATAAAGTGCACAGCAAGAGAAGGAGGTTCAAATATCCCTCACCCTCTCTGAAGGCAATAAGAAGTGGATCCAGGCTCCAGAAGAAACTGGATTTCTCAAGACTTTGGCTCATCCTTGCAGCTCATTGCACAACCTCCCCCCGCCAACCAACCCCAACATCTTTTGTTTCAGTTGGCAAAATAGACATTGCTTCCTTAGAAAGACATCATGTGTGGGGTTTTATTACGAATGAGCAAATTTAACTATGCCTGCTCAGTAGACCAAAGAATTATGACTTCCAAATTACCACCAAGTCAGGGTTCAGTGCAGCCCTGTAATGAAAAATGTATCATGTCTGACCTGGGCCTTAATTAAGTGAGTTTTCCTCCATGGTGAGTTTTTCATCTTTATAAACACCTAGGAGAAACCTTCTGGACAGCCTCTGTGATGTGAAAGGATTACTAGACATCTTCCCCTTTCCCCCAAATTATAGAGAAGTTCTGATCTTCTTTGGAGATGATCACATGTCTGAGGATCTACCCATTTTATCTGATTTAATACAATCCAATTCCATAGATTTCTAGAAGACAGCTAAAGAAAATTAAGAGAAGAAATAAACCTGTTGTCTGATAAGAACTCTAGTACTTTCACCAATAAACTCTTCTATTACTGCCTTTATTATAGTTAAATTCCAGGAAGCCAGCCCATAGGGGTCTTGATTTCCCCTGTCCCTGCACCCAGAAAACATTGGTTATATCATGACCACAAGCTTTGCTTTCTGAAAGGTTAATTTGCTCAAGGACTACACAATAGGTGGGCACTGGAGAAATGTGAGCATGTTTTCTACTGCACCTCTGTGGAGAGATTAAGGTTCAAGCTCATTTGCTCCTAAATCTTTGCTGACAACGGCTCTGTTGATAGGGAAGAAAAGAGTTGCTCTGCTCTGGACGAGAGCCAACAGCTCATAGGAAATCTTGGAGTCTCAGAAAGAGTTCTTGGGAGTCAGTCTTGTTTAGGTGGCTACAGAAACACAGCTAAGTCAACTTATTCTGTCAAAATTTAGGACATAACAGCTCATGGTCAATAGTTCTTCACTGGTTTTCTTTGGGACATCATGCAGAGGGATCAGAAAAACCACCAAGGTGATATTTCAGCTCCTTGGCCAAATACTGAACTTGTTCCCACCTCTCTCCTCTGCCCAAACTGCAGGTCTGTGCTTTCCCTGTCCCATCGTGGGACGTGCCTGTGTTTTTGGCTGCTCCTGCCTGGTTTTTTTGCTGCTCCCAGCAGCTGTGGGCAACTCTTTGCCTCCAAACCATCTGCCCATCCTGGATCGTTTCACTCCCTCATGCTGTGCCTTAGAAAAGACCTCGCTCAAAGCCAGGGTAAATGAGCACATGCAGAGCAGGTACCTTTAGAGGACAGAGCAGTTCCTACTTCTTCTGTCCATGCAGGTCAAATATCTGTGCCAAAACATCCAAAAGTTTCTGGAACCATCCGGCTTTACACAGCCCTCCTTCCCCTGACCATAAATCATGTTGTACTCACAGGTACCTCAAATATTGCTGCCCTCCCCCCCCAGTCCTGCTTTGTCATCCCTACTTCCCTGGTATCCCAATTTCCATTCATCTTTCATACCCAAAATAACCTTTTACTGCATTTTCACTTCTAAAAAATCACCAAGGACAATAGCTGAATTATAACACTGTGGTGTTATAATTTGTTATAAGAATTCATCATTATAAGACATTATTGGATATTGAAAGGGACGTGACCTAAAGCATGAAGAAAACGACACAATCAAATATGGTATGAACATTTATTACTAGCAAAATAAAACTAAAGAACTATATCCACAACACCCATCCTTTTAAAGGACAGTGGGAAGTTTTTCCATCCCCTGAAGCTGAGCACAGACCTCTCTCCCCACAGCAACATGAATTTTTCCTCCCAATACCTTAGTGCACCTTATACTAATTTTGGGAGCTGGAAGAGTGGAATTGCAAATCAGAAGCCCAGGAAATTCTGAGTTCAGCTACAAACTCATCCTAACAGAGTCACAGGCCAGGAAGAGCAGCCATGGGAATGATTCACCCTTCAAGGTAAGCCCATGCTAAAAACATTTCCACAATTTGGGACCCTGATATAAAGCAACTGGAGGCATCCAGCAAAGTGGATGTGATGCTGTAGAGCTGGAATGTCAGGTTACAGTTCCTGTCCATTTAAGGGCTGGTTCCCAATTTTGGTATTATAATTTTAGCCTTTTTTTTTTTTCTTCCCCCCTTTCTTTTTTCTACCCTAATCCTGGTGCTGTAATTAGGTTGGGATAGCATGTTTATGTTTTATATAATGTATGCTGGTATTTGAGGTCCCATACATCATCCAGACAGGATTAAGGTTAATAAAGGGACTGCAAAAGAGGAAAACAAGCTAAGTGAAGGGACTCTGAATGGCTAAAATAAACCCAGATCATGTGACAGACAAAAATCACGTTGTCATTACTTTATCCAATCCTCAGTTCCCTTCAAACAGGGATTTTACTACTGAATTATGGTGGAATTAAGGTCCAGAGCTTGTTCTGTTCTCCCTGCCAGCAAGGAAAGTTATTTGTTCATCCTCCTGTTGTCCTTCCAACGTTCAGGGAGCAGCTGCAAACCTGGTGCCACGAAATCCAGGCCAGTGTCCCCCTCCTCCCCTCAACTCCATCTGATGGAGCCAAGATTTCACTCAGCATATGGTCCAGAATTCACTCCCATAAATCATTTTGACTGTCAACTCCTTCAGCAGGTTGGGTCAGACCCAGAAAAGACCTGGGGGGTCTGCAGGTACTGCAGTCTCTACCAGGGATCCCAAATTGCCTTGATTAGTAGCCAGATATTCCAGAGGAGGAGCCTCCACCTCCTTCTAGCTCCAGGTTATCACAGAACATTCTGAGTTGGAAGGGACCACGAGGATCATCGAGTCCAAGTTCCTGCTTCTCAGCTCTAAAATTGACCCAAATGGGTGAAATAAGCTCAAAGAGTTGTTGTAGGATCCAGAAATTAGATGTATTGGTCCTAATTTCCCTGGAGGTGCTCAGACTGTACCAACCCTACAGGAATTAGCAACAACAAAAAAGTTGATGTAGTTCCTGTCTTTTGGGGAAAATAAAAACCAAACCAAACAGCAGCCAGAGATGGGTTTTGACACCAAGACTTTGCAGAGTGGTACAGGGAGTAGAGCACCCACCCTGATGTTCATTTTAACCCTAAAAAGGGTTTAAATGACTCCACAGAATCGCTCAGGTTGGAAAAGACCTTCCAAATCTCCAAGTCCAACCACCCACCAGCACCACCACCATGTCACCCAGTGCCAGATCCACAGGTTCTGGGAACAATTCCAGGGGATGATGCCTCCTGTTCTAATGTTTTACAGCCCTTTCCATGAAAAAATTTGTCCTAATATCTTAATCTAAACGTTCCCTGGCACAACTTGAGAGCCTTTCCATGCTGTAGGTAGAGTCAAGCTCAGGAGGAGAAGAAGAAAAGGTGGTTGGTGAACACAGCAGGGAAGGAGAAGGAACCCTGGGCTCCAGGCCCTGCTTTGTGGGTATTTATTCAGGGGCTGCTTAATGTAAAATGCATAAGCTGTCCCAAATCCATGCATTTATTGTTAATGGCACTTGAAGTCAAAAGCCCACTGATTCATTTACTGGGGAATAACCATTTGCTGTATTAGCTAATCTATTTATCAATATCAAGTCAATTATTAGGAAGCATCGAGAGGGGCCTGTAATTATGCCAGGTAAACATAAGGGATGGAATCAGTAAGTAATTATATTTACTCATAATTTGAAATATTGAAAAACATTTTGCAATGGCTGCAGAGCACCAAGCCCACCTTAAAGAAACAGGAACAGTTTGCTCTCCAAGTGAGGGGTTTTGTGGCACAGAAACGTTTCACTTGGTCAGTATTTTTGTTATTTAAAATATTGACAAATATCTTGAGTGTTATTGTCTGTATGAGCCATGTAAATATACATATCAAATAGGATTCTGAGCATCCCACAGCCCATGGTTTAGACCCTTCTGACACATCCTGCAGTGGGTCCAGGGAATGCAGAAGTTATCCCTGTTTTCATGTGCATGTTTACAAGGATGACCAAGCAAAAAACATCTTTCTAAAGAGAGCCAGAAATCCAAACACCAAAGTCTTGTATCAGCAGGCTGAGAATTCACAAGAACATCAATTATCGCTGTCATCATCTGAGTGAGCAAGTAGAATAAATCGAACCTGTTTTTATGATTTGGGATTTTATAATTTCATGTATTAGAAACCTAGGAAGGGAAGTTGTGCTGGGAAAATATTTTTGACTGTACTGCAAAAATTATAACCCAAATAGTTGCCACAACCCCTCAGAAGACCCTGTTTTCAATGTCTGGCTAACACAGTATATAACAAAAAAGCCTTAATTACACATGGCAATATTATCTTCCATTTCCACGTTTGTTTATAAGCCCCTAATCAGCCAAACTGAGCAGAGTTGCTGGGGTATTTTTTAAACATCTGAATCTGATCAGTTCACTTATTAATTCAGTTCAATGTATACCTTTCCAATTAGGCTGCCATTTAACAGATGATTTACTTCAGCAATCAATATTGAAGGTTCCAAGCATTGCAATTGTCTTATTTCCAATAATTTGCAGCCTCCTATCGAGGGCACCTACCCCATTCTATGCTAGAATTCCATGCTGGCTCTGCTGCAGCGAGAAAGTTTATTGGTCTTAACCTTTTAAAAAGTTATCTGTACTAAGAATAGCACAGCATTACTGTGCACTCAATTTTTAATGGAGTTATAGCAGAAGAACTTCATCTATTCATAGATGCTCCAGCACTCACATACATCCCTCTTTCCTCATGCTCCCTGCCATGCATAATACATAATTATGGGATATTGTGCATCTATGGAACACAAGAAAATATTGGCACATACAGCCCTGATTTAGTGACTGGGGTTGGAAGGGTTCTCTGAGCTCCTTTTCCACTAATCAATTCCACTTTACTAGAGAAAGTCTTTACAGACAGCAGCAAAAGTCTTGTTTTCTTTGTTCAAACTCTCTTGGCCCCCTGCAGGTCTTATCTCAGGTGTGGGAAAGGGAACTGAGCATCTCCATCAAGAAAACAGTCTCAAAGAAATAGGAATAAGGGGGGACCCTTTTATTTCACAAATTTGCACGTTCATACACGTGGACTGTTACATCTCCAAATTCCACATTTTATCCTGAAGACACCTAAAGCTCTTGGCTTTGGGGATGTCACAGGGCAACAAATTTGGCTTGGTGAGAATGCTATTTAGTCAGTTTGAGGCAAATCATAACCTGATAATCCTTGAATAATGTGAGGACCTGTCACTGTTGGACTGTTACTTTTCTTCCCTCTTTCCCTTCTTTTATTGAATAAAAAGCCCAAATTTGTAGGTACCACTGCAAAGTGTGACAACTGCACAGAGCAGCATTTCACACGCTGTGAAACCTGAGCAAGGGAAAGTTTTGGCACATGGTTTTTAAATCCCTTCAGCTTTCTTTAGAAAAAAAAAAAAAAACAAACAACATTGAACTTGATAAAACCTTGAAACAAAACATTTCCTCTTTAGTTTTATCTTCACGTAGAACGCTGAACTCTGACAGTGGTTCAGCATCATCCAGAGGTGGGAAAGGGGCAAATTTCACAGGAGGCAGAGGAGTCACCTCAAACACACCTTTCCAGTTGCTGAAGGAATTCACAAGCAGCTTTTGTTACCCCTCACACCCAGATGTCACCTCAATAAATTTGCAGCGATATCAGAACGCACAGGGAGGGCACCAAGGGATGAGTCTTTTGCCCACAAGCTTTAATTTCATTATTTTTAACTCTGTCCTCTCCAAGAACCAGCAGATGAGGTGCTTTGCCAGAATTGTGGAATAAAACAGACTTTCTGCCTCTCTTCTCCCTCCTTTAATCCTCATCCCCCTCTCCTGGCAGGGCTGATGTGAAATGGGACCATGTGGTGGCCTCGTCAAAACCCAAAGAGCAGAAGACGCCGAAAAAGTCACCCCACTCTCTCCCTCCTCCACCCCCTGCTCTCCCTGAATGGAGGGGAAATGGTGGGGTTAAGAAAATAAAGTTCTCTCCCAGTAAGGCTGCCACATAATGAATACAGCATTATTATGCAGAAGGCCTCTTGAGACATCGGCCTAAAAAATTCCACCGAAAAAGGAAACACCTGTTGGAATATTAACTAGGGCAAAGTCAAGCAAGGAGAAAGAGGATAGGTGGCCAAGAGGTTGGAAAACCTAAGAGGAAATGTTGGAGGGATTTTTCTTTATGTTTTTGAAGTGTGACATTCCTGATGTTGGAGTTTCTAAGTACAGCAATCTGCATTTTCTTCGTGCAAGGATCTCGAGGTAATGGAAAAGACAGAAGAAAGCCAATATTAAGCAAGTTATCTTGGTTTTGTAAGAACAGAGACATCCTTACACTGTACAGCCTACAGTCAGGTACCTGCAGGAGCTAATGGATTCTAGGTATGGGAAACCATTTATAGCTCCTGTTGCATAAAGAATATTATGAAATAGTTGTGAGGAAAAAAAAATCTCAAAATCCTTAGTGAATCTATTTTGACCATGGGAAGTTTTCTGTTGAGCTGAACTCTCCATCACATTTTACAGGTTTCTTAAGGTATAATATACTGTCATGATAAATTCCAGTGGGCTTTTGCACCATCTCCAAGACCCCTGGAGAATTCCAGCATCCTTCCTTCCCCATTGCCCTGCCTGAGGGGCACAGGACAAAGTCTGGGCAACTAGAACTTAACTGTGAAAAATCCTAACAGAGAAATCAGAATTTAAAAAGGCATCTAAGGACCATTACAGCTCTGATCCCAAGGCTGCACCCAGTACATCCAAAAAAAAACCCCACAACACCCTTATTGTGACCTCTGCTGTGCATCCCAGTGCCAGATATCCCCCATTTAAGTTTTTATTTCTTTAAGAATGAGACCAAATCTCCCCCATTTTGCAGTGTTTGCTGCCTAACTGGAAGATGTATCATCAGCCAGGCCCTGTCTTCAGCTGAATATCCAGTTTAGGTTGAACTCAGAAGGATTTAACACAGGTTTGAGAGCACTATAAAAGAACACGAGCACTTCTACCATTCTAGGAAACACGATCCTTAGTTGTAGTGCACTTGTAAGCATCTTTTTTTCCCTCCAGTACTTTTATTTTTAAGGGAATAATGTTTCTTCCCCCATAATACAGTAGGGAACTATCTCAATCCTCTTGTAAAAGTCCCTGCAGAGCATGAAAATAACGTGTTGCAAAGGTTTAAACTTGACATATTGAGGGAGAGGGGGTTGAGGAGCCCAGAGCTCTGCAGGGCTCAGGTCTGTAGACAGGGAGGGAGATCTGGGATGCAGAGGCTGAGCATATGATGCCTGTTCCTGGGATATCTCACCCTTTGGAGCAAGGCTGGGTGCAGAAAATAATCGGGAGACGGGTAAAGCAGAAAGCTCTTTCAGTGAGGCAGCCATTTCCCACTGGTTGGAAATAAATAAATAATATATATATTAAATATATATATTTATATATATAATATATGTATATAATATATATATATTTAATATATATAAAAACACCAGCCACCTACAGGGATCTGTCTTGGCAGCTTAGCAAGGCTCAGAGCTCTCAGATTGGCCCCTGCACCACACCCAGGCTGCAGGACCAGCATCGAACCCTCCTCTCCGCAGCGCATCGATCACCCCAGCACAGCCCGGCTGCAGAAATAGCAAACGAGCAAGCGGAGCCAGCCCCAGACCTATTGACTGCGAGGAATAAACCCCTCCGGCTTTCCTTCCTGCCTCGGCTCCCCGGTGCTCTCCAAGAAAGCAGCTCCCCCCTCCTCCTCCTCCTTCCCCTTCCTCCTCCGAGGTGCCCGCATTTTACAGGCGGCTCAAGCTCATCCCTTTTATAATGAGCTCCGGTTTATCCTGATTACCTGGAAAGCACATCAGCCCGTCATATCCAGCCCCGGTAATCTTTAACCCTTCCCACGCTGCCTCCATCCTGCTACTTGAGGGTTGGACACCTAATTCCTTTTTTTTTTTTTATATGGAAAATATCAGTGGCTACTCCCAGCTGAAGCCCGGGCTGGTGGGAACACTCTCTCAATAACACACAAGGTTGTTTCCTTACAAGAGCAGCTGCTTTCACACTCCCAGTGAATATTTTAGCAGGAGAGAGGGCGACAATGGGTGGATGAAGGAAAAGGTACCTAGAGCAGAGGTTGCAGCACAGCCTTAAAGCATCAAAGGTGTCCCTGTCCATGGCAGAGGGGTCATCTTTGAGGTCCCTTCCCACCCCAATCAGCCTGTGGTTCTACAATCACAAAATTCACGTTGCCCTCTCAGTCCAGTGGGTGTCCCCCCTGTTATGACAATTCCTGTCCCCCTTCTGGCCTTTATTTACTCAGACAATAAATTCCCCAGCAAGAACTCCCTCCCCTCTATGCATTTATATCACCAACACATCGAGAATGATCACTGCACTGTGGGCCAGTGGTTCTCACACAAAAATAATCACAAACACAGGTTCATTTTACAGTTGAAGACACAATCAAAAAATACAATTTCATCTTCTGTTTAGGCAAGTCATTGAAATCACGGTAAAACTTCAATTATAGATTGCATGGGAAAAAAAATATAAAAATAAATAGTAATAAAATCTAAAAATAAATAGCAATAAAAAAAAATCTCTGTAACGATGCACATAGAGAAAAAGTTTGGAGGTGCTATTTCCTAGCAACTGTAATAGGTGTATTATTGGTACCAATAATAACCAAAATAAAATTGGCACAGCCAAGACATAGTGTACATTTGGATTGTTTATCAGCTTTCATTCCTTTTGCAAACAAACATTGACCATAAAAGCAAAACACTTGTTACAAATATCAACATTAAAGCAGCCAAAGCACAAACAGGGTAAAAAGGAGATTTTTTCCAGCCCTGTTTCTCAGCAAACTTTGTTCTCCAAACACTTCCCAGATCTTAAACCTTCTGGATAATTCCAAACAAACCAAGAACATACAGCAAAGGCCTGAAAGTCCTTAATTCCAAGCAAAATTTGATAAAACAGGAACAAGATAAAGACAAGCAACTCTCTAAATGCCACCACTGAGAGAAAACTGACCTCACTCAACACAAAATCAGCAAATCCACACAGATACAGAGCTGGCAATCAGGCTCCTAACCCAAAACCACCACTGTTCCCAACAAATATGAAAAGCACAACAGCAGCAAGAACTGGGCTGAGAATCTGGGAACAAAGGAAAGGTCCAGAACATGGAAAAACTTCACTTTTTCTGAGAAAGGGAATAAACTGGGAACAACAAGAGGAAGACTTTCACTTCCCATCTGTGTGGGACATCTGCTCCAAGCAGCTCCCTAAGGACTCCTTAATAAACCTGCTCAATCAAAGAGGTGCTGGTGCAGCTCAAACTTTTAAAAACTGAAATAAATCACAATGTGCAAGTCCTCAAGCACCCCTGAGGCTGTTTGGAAGTAAGCAGGTCCATCCTCCAAAAATTAAACCAAGGAGCCTTAATTAACCTCTGAAACCACAGAAAAACCACCAAACCACAGCATCAACTTCCAGGACGTTCATTTCAACACATTTTACAATCCACATTAACAAAAACTGCTGTAGAAAAAGCCAGAAGGTCTTACCTTGGAGCAGGGAGAGGGAGCTCCTGGTTGGGGCTTGGATGTTGGAGCTCTGTAGGAGCTCAGCTCCTCTCCTTTATCATCTCCAGCTCATCCCCATCACCTGCAGCCCCACACCTGAGCCCTGTGAGCTCTCCAAACTCTGCTACCCAGCACATGTGTTCCCCATTGCAAAGGGAATCCTAATCAAAAGGGTTCTAAACTCCCAGGTTTTCCAGCACCTACACACTGGCTGAAAAGGAATAAGAGTTTTCAGCAGATGTTTAGTTCTTGTTTAATGAAATTCCCATTTATTCATCCTCAGAACATCATCACACCCCTCACCTGCGGACTGTAGGAGATGAAACATCTTGTGTGCTTTAAAATACCACTTTAAATCTGTGGATCTCCGAAAAAAATAGGCTCAGGAGATCACAAACTGTGAACAGAGGTCACAGAGACTGGGAGAACTTTGGGAGGGATGTCCACACATATCTGGCATGGCAGGCACACAGAAATGTAGTTGTCATCAAGCTGAATGACTCAGGATGAAAATACAAAGGGAACATGAACTAAAAGCATGTAAAAACACTGTTAGCTGGTGATTTTATATTTAAAAATTAACACGTCAGTAATTTCTTCAGGTTGTGTCTTTCTCTGAATCACACATGGCATTGGTCACACTCCCTCCCACTGCCCAAACCCAGTGAATCCCTGTCCATTTTCCATCAAATCAGTGCCAGTATTCCCCAGCCATGTGCTGTTCCCTCACTGGGTTTGATTCTTCAGGTGTGCTGGAGCAATATCCCAACGTCTGCAAGAAAACCCCCCCTCTGTTCTTTAGCACCAGTAGCTTGATGGAATTTCCGTGGCTCCACATCCTCTGCAGGACCTCAAAGTCTCTCACCTGGATTCAAAACAGCAATCTTGTCATCTGTCACTGAGGGAGTGCTGTGGCCTTTTAAAACCCACAATATTCGATGTTAACCTGGATCTGGCAGGGAGCAACTCCTTCTACAGCAGGAGCTGAATTTTAGGGAAATCAGAAATACCTTGGCAAATTGAAATTTAGCCCAGAAAGGGAAGAGGGCATGGGACTGTGGGCCCTCAAAATAGGTCCAGACCTTCACTTTTTTTGCCAGACACAGGGATCCAAACCTTTAGATTCCCCATTTCATGTTGGGAATGCGGGAGAGGAACAAGAAAGTCACGTGGCTCGCCTGTGAGGAACACTGTGTTCTTTTCCATGTGACTACCAGCAAATTATTTAGTCACTTGGTGACTGTTTTCTCCATCTGTGGAAGAGAATAATATTGAATGCTCACTTTGCCCACACAGCATTACTAAAAACTGTTTTAAAAGGTACATTTTTGAGGCATGGCAGCACCACCAGGGCTTCCATCCTGGGAGTCATTCTGCCCAGATACCCCTGCAAAGCGGTGCCTTCGAGGAGTCAGGGGTTCTTTTCCCATCTTTGATGAATTTGCAATCGCAGGTTGATTAATTTTCATCGAGGGCTTTCAGAATGTCACGGGGAAAGGCACTGCAGAAATGGAAAGCCTTTTTTATAGTGCTGAGATGAGGCCAAGGGAAACAGATTTGGATCAGAACCTGTACAGCTCCAAGCCTGAATCTCTCATAATAGTAATTAATGAATGAGACTGCAAACATTTGTTTTTCGGACAGAACTCTTACCTTGATATGAAACGCCTGAAATCACTTCAGAGCAAAATATTTGAGTTGTAAATACGTCAGAGCACTCTGAAAAGGGTTTGAATTTAATCTCCCGGGTTGTGCTCAGCATTTTGCTCTTCTTGTCCCCCTTTTACCGTCATAATCTTGATAAAGGCGCTCGGAGGTGAGAAACAGAGCTTAATAATTCACACCCCCTTGCAAAAGGCAGCACTCAGGCTAAGCCCTAGTTGTGAATTATTACACCTGAAGTCACGTCAGCCACAAAAATCTCCTCTAGGTGGTGGGAGAGGAGGAAACGGGTGAGGAAAAGGATGCGAATGCACCTTAAAAAACACCCTGTTTCAGGTGCCCTCGTGGCAGCAAACACCCCGGAGGGAGGGGAGAGAGGGGAGAGTGCAGGTGGAAGTCACAGAGGCGAGAATTCGGCATCGAACTGCTGTTGGTTACATCAGCCTGGCAACTGTTTATGCAAACAATCTGGCTGACTCATTAAAGGACTGCTCTGATCAGCTATTAACTGTGGCTGACAGATTAGGAGGAGAACAGCATGAGACAGATACTTCAGAAGTGAGAGCAAAACATACTGGGAAGCTTAATCTATGTTTGAATTCCAGCACCCTGCTCCCCGCCCCCAGCCCTGCCTTTGTCAGGAGGCTCCCGTGGCATCTTTCAGATTGTGCCCTGCATATCTTGGCGCCCACCTAGGCGGCTCTTTGCCCTCTCAGCAGCACCCCGTGGCACCCACATGTTCCTCCGGCATTCCAGGGAACCCATTGCAACAGCCAGACATTCCTCCTCGCCTTCCCGAGGGCTCCTCCGAGCACAGATGCTCCCTGGTATCACCCACTGTGCTTCAGCACTTCTCATGTCCCATGCACATTCTTCAGGGTCTAATCCTTTCCAGATAATAGTGCTTTCCTTCAGATGCTGCCTGATACTGATGAAAAAAAAAAAAAAAAGGCTGAGATGGATGCTTGCTCTTTTTTTTTTTCATTTCCCTAAGCTGATAGACAGGGCTTGTCAAATGCAATCAAGGCAAAAAAATAGCTCCAAAACCTGCTACTGTTCTACTACATATTTCATGTTCTCCGTGTAGCAGGGAAGTCCCAGTCCTAAAAAAAATTGCCACTTTGAATTAGAAAAAAACAAATCTTGCAAAAGGCACACCTGGCTCTCACACAGCCCACAGCGAGTTTGGGGAACTCAGTGGCACGAGAGGTTATACAAAGTCCATTGATAAAAAAGGGGGGGGTTAAGTGCATGTGGAATAATAAAGAGAAGAAAAGCCCACCTGAGCTAGAAAACACAAAAACTCGGGTCACCAGAAGTTAATGCCACATGCTGGGGGTCTCTGAGGGCCTTGCTGGTGTTCTTCTTGAACTCTGAGCATCAGCTCCTGGCTCCTGCTAGAGGCTGGAAGCTGGTGAGAAGGACCTTGAACCAAACACAACACAGCTGATTTTATAGACAAACTGGGCAGGATTTACACCGTGCCAAACCCTGCAGGGTTTTCATACAGCTCTCATAAAGGTTGGGAGGACAGCGAACCTGGGATAAATCCAACCCCCAGGACTGCACAACTTAAGTCCTGATTGAAGCTTTGCCTTCCCCCTTTCCTCCTCCCCCTTTTCCACCCCACTGGGCTTGATTTCAGAAATGAAAACATCCGAATCCTGTCTCTTTTTTTGGGCTGGGTGGGTCCCAAACGAGGAGCAAACCTTAAGCAAACGCACCTTTGCACTGCACGGGCCGAGATCAATGATCTGAATTTCATTTCCTTTCCGTGTCAAACACACCAGGTGGAGCCCAGGAATGCTGCACAGCATCTCCCACACCTCCCTTGGGACCTGAATCCATCCAAGCTGGCTTCCCCTGGAACCCAGAGCTCAGGAATCCTTGCCAGCCTCTGCCATGGGATCACCGTGATCCCCTTAAACCCCTTCCCCTCTCCTGTGACACAGAGGAAGGATCACTAATAGGGCTGTGCAGCAATTAGCCAATAAGCCTGATATCCCATTAAGAGTGGCCAACAGCAGATGCCAAGGGAAGGGTGGGAGAGGGGGGTCAGTGTACATTGATATTCCCCCAGTCCACCCCTCTGGTTCTAAGTGGGGACACACAAATATTGACACACAAATATCTCCAAGGGCTGTTCATCTGGGTGCCCAGATGAGGAGCAATGGCCATAAACTAAACTACAAGTTCCACCTCAACAGGAGGAAGAACTCCTTTCCATGGAGGTGGCAGAGCCTGGAACAGCTGCCCGTGGATGGTGTGGAGTCTCCCTCTCTGGAGACATCCCAAACCCACCTGCATGTGTCCCTGTGTCACCTGCTCCAGGTGAGCCTGCCTTGTTCTGGATGATCTCCAGAGGTCCCTTCCCACCCCAGCTATTCTGGGATTTTGGGACAGCAGTGGGATCTTTGCACTTGGACTGCCATTTCCTTCCTTACCAGCCCCCAGTGTGCCTCCCCTGCCTTAAATACGAAGCTTTGTGACTGATGGGGTGTGTAGACTGGTCCCCATCCTGCCCATAAATATCATCCAAAACACTTTATTTCCTGCAGAGATAAGAATATCTCCCATCTTTATAAGTTCCACATTGAAACCAATGTGGCCTGCATTTAAAACACACACACAAACATGCATCTATCTATCTATAGGCTGTGTATGTCTCAATGCACACCACATATACTGTATATTTTTCCACACTGTGCAGGATTAAGTGCACATTTCCACGGAGAAATAAATAAATAAACAACCAGCAATTTCTCAATTTCTTCCTGCTGCGTGGCAGTGGTGAAAATTGCTTAGAAATAGGAACTATTATAAATATTCTATATATAACCACACATTGTGGAGGGAAGGAGGTGGTGGTGGGGGGTGGCGGGGGGGGAGAAAGGGGAGAAGGTTTGCATGTTTGAAAAATGTGAACACAAAGGAGGGCATAGAAACCTATCCAGCCATTTCCACCTCGGTGCTATTTATAGCTGCAGTGTTATGAGGTGTTTGTTTAAAGGGGCACCGAGGAGGATGGAAGGACCAAACCCTCCTCCAAGGAGGCATGCAAACAATATTCCCTTGGCAGAAGAAAGGAGAACTCGTCTGGCCTGAAAAATCAGGGCTGTTCTTGCCTTTTTTTTTTTTTTTTTTCCTCTTTAAGAACTGAAGTTTTAAATTGTGTTTGCTTCCTCATTAACACTTTTATTCCTCTGGCCCGAGGAGGTGGCTCGCTGCTTTTTGGGTCGGGCCCCAAACTGAAAAGAGAAGAAAGAGGGAAATTAGCAAACATTTCTGCCACCACCCTTCCCAAATTTCCCTTCTTTACAGCAGGCACTGGCAAGGGAGTCAAATTTCAAAATGTTCTGGTTAACTCTGCAGTTGGTCGAAAGTAAAAATGAAAAATATTCGCCTGAGCGCTGCCAGTTCTGCTGTGAATGTATTTAGTTTTGAAATTCCGCAGGAATATTGAAATAATTGGGATGAAAAATCCCACCAGCTCCTCAGAGGATCCTTTGCTTCTGAAGAGTTATAGTACAAACCCCTGAAGAGGTCTCTATTGTTCCCTTGTGAGATGCCATATGGAGTAGGAGGGGTGGGAACTCAAGGGAAGAGTTATGACAATGAAAACAAAAACATAAATAAAATAAAGGAAGTTTTGTGTGTTCTCTGGGGGGACATGACTAAGGGACTCACTAGTCCAGCCACAAGACATGGAGCAGGGCATGGATAAGATGGCAAAAACATGGGAGAGGGTTCTTCCAGTGCTGGGCTTTTACAGGGAATGGGGGGCCAGCAGGTGAATGAGCATCTTTGGGGGCACCGGGGCTGCTCCTGCCACGCCCCAGTCAGCACTTCCCAACCCAGCTCAACTGGCCACAGCAGTGCTGTGTGTTTTTATTCATAACTGGGAACTGTGGCTGCCCCCTGAGATGTTCTCCCACGCTGCTGCTTTGGGAAGAAGTTGGATCAGGGGTCGTGGTTTGCGTACGTGGCTGTAACCGGGGTGGAAATCGTGGAGTGGTTTTGGGTGGGAAGGGACATGGAAGATCATCTTGTTCCAGGCAGGGACACCTCAGATTTCCAGCCAGCCTGGCCTTCAACACTTCCAGGGATGGAGCTGTTGCTGTTTCATGTCCTGTGGAGCTCAGGGTGAAGGGAACTCCCTGTTTCTTGCCCTCCTGGGAGCCTGTGGAGACGGCGACAGCCACGGTGCTCCCTCCAAATGCTGCCCCATGGAGCCCATCAAGGACTTCCAGTCGTGATGTGCTCTTCCCACACAGGCCCAGCCCATCAGCTTCTCCCTCCCAGAGGTGCTCCCAGCCCTCCTGACCCCAGAAGGCAGCACTTTAGGCCATCAAACTCCCCGTTCCTGCAGCGGGAGCTGCTGTCGGTGCAGCACCCAACACCCCCGCTCTGCTCCGTAATTGCAACCCAGAGCTGTTTTTAACAAGCTTATAAAAACCTGTCTGAGGGAAAAACCTTGGGTGTCGGGCTGGCTTAATCCACAACAAAGTGGGAGGGGACACAGTGAGGCGTCTTCCCGAAGCCTGAGCTTTGCATGTGAGTTTATTGAGGCTACTGGGCCGCTAATTCCGACAGCCTTGTTTTCCGTCTCCCAACGGGCTTGTTGACACACAAAAGCTGTCCTGCTTTGGCTCCAAGACACAGCCTGGAAGCAGAGTAAAGTCAAGCCTATGGGCAGGGGAAGGAGTCACAGCAGTATAAAGTGCTTTTGGGCCGGTCCACGCTGCGTGCCGGGCTGCTCTGACTGCTTTGGCAAAAACAATGCTTATGTCTATATAAAAACTGTATAGAAACCCAGCCATAAAACAGCAGCTATCAGGTTCTGGGCTTAATTATAGGTTTTAATTGTTTAACTGCAGGGGCATTTGGCAGTCATTAATACACACTTTAAAAAAAAAAAAAAAAAACAACAAAAACTTGAAAGAAGTTGAATCAACCTGAGAAAATAAAATATCATCCTACGAAACGCTTGATATATTGTTACTTTGATAAGTTCAAACAAGTGTGACTCACTATACAACCATTCTATCAATTCTGAACAAAAAACTGCATGGGATTATTATGCTTTTAATCCAAAGAGCTGGGTATTTGGAATTCCTCAAGCCCTTTGTGGTGTCATATTAGCTAGGCCAGTCTCTCATGAAAAGAATGTATTGTTGAATAGAGTTGAGTCCGGATCTCTGCTCCATTGGGTTGATAAAATGGCAGTTGATTTAAAAAGAACCAGCTTGTCTGGAGAAAGGATTAGCAGATTAAGAGACTGCATGTAATTTTTTTTTATGTAATGTAAAGTTACATTTCATAACTAAAAGGGATTAATTAAAATGTTAATAGAAGAAGAGATGTTATTTTTCCAGGGACAAATGCCTCACCACACATATGAACATTCACTTTAGTTGCTGCTGCCTCGACAGTAGGAAACAAAATGCTGTTCTCTGCGAGTAAGAGTTGACACAGAAAAGAAAGACAAGAGGTTTGTGTGGTGGCTCAGCATTTTATTTTCCTGTTGCACTCATCTGGATTTCAAAACAGAAAAAAAAAAAAAAATCCCTCTGCAGCTTGCTATATACATATATATATAAACACACATACATGCATATTTTATTCCCACCCTTTCTTGCACTGAAGAACACATCAAAACTATTTTGCCTGACATATTTCCTGCTCTAATACGATGCTTTTCTCCCTTTCTGTTTTGTGTCTGCTTTTTATTCAGAAGATCTAATTCTGCTTTCCCTGCATGTGCCTTTTCAGTGATTTAATAACAGGAGGGAAAGGTGGACAGGACTGTAACACGGTGTCCTGCTCTGCAATTTGCTGCAAAGTTGCAAAGCTTGGCCATAAAAAACCTTACCTGAGCCCATTTCTAGCGCTGTTTATGCTGAAAAGTTCAAAGTAAATCACACCAGGAGGAGGTGGCAAGAAGCTGTCAAATTTACTGCCCGTGTCACCAAGTTGCAGCTCATCTTAAAATCCTGGGCTGGGGCTTTGCTGTTTTGTTCTGGTTTCTTTTCTTCCCCGGGGGATGAATTTTTGGCGGATGAATTTTGGACTCCCCAGGTTTCTTTGACGCTTTTGTGGAGGGATCCAGGGGCACTGGGGAAATCTGGGCTGAGCCCCTGCTCTGGGATGAGGCACCTGCCAGGGCAAGCCCTGCCCTGGGACCCCCAGCACTTCATCCCCTGCACCCCCAGGGCATCTGTTTTCTCACCCTGCCCCTCCATCTCATCTCCTTCTCAATTAAAAATAAGTAGAAATAAAAAAAAAAAACCCAACATAAATCAAAATCCATCCTTATTTTCAGTCCTTTCCCACCTATGCAAATAACTGGGGAACTGTGCACAAGTCTCACCCTCCCTATTAAGAATCACCACAAATCCTCCTCAGTCCATCATTTATTTCTAGCACTTGAATATACCTGTGCAATAAATTGTAATTGGGTGCAATAAACCTGCTCAATCGCTGCCCCAAGCATTTGTGGACAGATGTGCATTGATGATGCCACATTGCAACGAGGAGGGATTTCAATTCGCTCTTAAACCACCCTTCCTTTTGCAGAAATTCTGATAACACGACAACAAACTACACTAAACACTACAAGTAATAAAATTCTGCAAGTAATAAATACTATAAGTAATAAATACTGTAAGTAATAAATACTACAAATAATAAAAGCTGCGTGTTGAAATATTCATTCAAAGCAATGGCAAACCTAGTGCAGTGATAATCAAATTTTTCAGGGGAAAAAAAAAGCACATATCTCCTCCTGGATCACAATGAAAACCTTAATGAGGACTTTCCTCCCCTACCCTTTCCTCAGTCACTATTTAAACTATGCCCTGAAGTAGGAGGGTTGGGGCTGGTTCTTTGCTAAGAATAGCATCCCACCCATTTCACTGCAGATGTTTCCATTCACTGTACAAATGTTCAATGAATTTTTCAATCCCACCAGAATTCCTGGCCTCCACCATGTCAAGAGACAAAGGACTCCACAGGTTTTTGTCAACTGTACAAAAACCCAGTTCTTTTTAACCGTTTTCAATGTCCTGCAATTCACCTTCTCCGCTCCTTTTAGTATTTACTCCTGTGCTCTCTCATCTGAACAACCTCTTTCAAGAAATTATTCTTTTGAGCACTTTTGCAGGCCTCTAATTATTTCTGTTGTCTGTCTCCCAGCTGTTTCTATTTATTCTGTATCCTTCTTGCCCAGGAGTGACCAATATCATGGGACACTGATATAATATCTTATATTTTCAATATCATGTTCCACACTGGTTGGTGGGGTTTTTCCTACCACTTCACTGGTGTTTTTTTAGCCACTGCTGCAGCTTGAACAGTGATACCATTGAACTGTTCAGTTACAAACCTCTTTCTTTTACCCCTTTTAGTGATAACTTAGATAGATATGGGCTGTCCAAATATTCTTTTGAAGAGTCCCTTGGAGTTGTCAGCCGGGAATTTCCACCCCTGCCCCTCAAGCTTTCCCTTTTACTGTGCAGGGTGCCATTAAAACCATTCATCCAACTCCAGCTTAGCCCAAAAGTCACTTTCCCTGCTTTATTATTCTCTTTTCCTGCCTTATTTTTCACATTTCCAACCCAATGGTAAATATATTTAAGCAGCTGGGCACAGCAGTGATTTTTTACTGTGGTAAAAGAGGAATAATTCCTTCCATCTTGCAGGGCATGTGGGGATAGGAGGGACTTATTACTCCCATCTAAACCACAGCAGTGCTTTACCAGTCAGCCCTTGGCTTCCTCAGTACCCCCTTGCCAGGGACTTTGTCCCAACACTTTCTGCATGTCTATATAATTTATGTCAACCAGTTCTCCTTTAGTCACCACTTTGTTGACCTGCACCCAAGTGTCTGTTGTAGAGACATGAATTTTACAGAGGCAGGAGCTGCGCTGGTTCACCTGTGTCACACCCAGTAGTTGCTCCTGAAATCTATTTCCAATAACCACTTCCTCCCAGTGCTTAATTAAGCCTTGCTGGTTCTCAGTGTGCAGGATGAACATCTCCAAAGGGGCAGCCTTTGCAGGCTTTCCCGTGGAGCAGCAGGTTTTGAGCAGGATTATCACTTTTTGCCCCTGTCGATAGCTCAGCCGCGCCTTTCACCAACCACAGGTTTGTGCTTCTGCTGGCCCTTGCAGCTCAGAGCTCCACCCCTGCCTCAGTGCTTCCTCCTAAGGGTTAACAGGTAGATATGGCTTTTATTTCTCTGCAGTGTTATTCTTTCCCTTTAAGTGTCCTTCTAACCTTCCTCGAGTGTGACAACTCTTTCCTTCACTGCTCCTCGAGAATCAATAAATTCTCTGTTTGCATCTTCACGTGCTCTTCAGATTGCCCACCAGCCTTCCTAATTTCCAGCTTGTTTTTTAGCCACTCCTGTTTATATCCAACCCTGCTAACATCACTAGGGTTGTTTTTTTCCCCTTCCTGGTGGTGTTGGTACTGTGAAAAGCCCAGCCTGACAGGATTATTACCCCCTTTTTCCAAAGTGCTGCTGAAGTCTCAGGGCCGAATGGCTGATGGTGTTCAAATTGCCTGCCACAATTGGTGACAGAGAGGAGCGACAGTAAAATTTGGTGGCTTATTATTAATTAGATCAGCCCTCCCTTTACCACATAACCTGTGGGAGTCAGATTTCTTCCATCTTGGAGCCAGAATAACAGCAGTAACCTCGGGGTTAAAGCTTTCTCCAGCTCCACAGAGCCCCATCATAAGGCTTCAGCATATCCTTATATCATTTTATGCAAGCCAGACAAGGTGATTTATAAGTTATTCTCCCCGAGCTTCAATTAATTTCACTTAGGACATTTTCACAGTTGTACAATAAATGTTTAAATTAAGACATTTCCCTGCTCCCCACCCTGCTGTGGAATGGAACTGCATATTAACTGGTTATTGGGTGCCATTCATGGCCTGTGCAATTACAGATAAGAACATTGATCTGGCAGAAAAACAAATTGGCTCTTAAAAGAGGGTGGTTTGGATCTGACAGGTTAAGATGATTAGGCATCTCTCTAATGGATTCTGTGTGTTACTCCTGGACACTTGCAGGAAGCAGACACCCAGCCCACTCCTGGGTACCAGACAACTCCCTGCCCCTCACGCAGGAAACCCAACTGGAAAATTACCTGCGAGGCTTCAGGCTCCTTAAATTGACCTTCCTGGTCGTCCTGCTGCAATGGAAGTTTGTAACAGCGGGCAGATAAAGCAATATTTAAAGGGAAAGTAGTTGAGTTTTCTGCAGATGTGACATAACCCAGGGAAGCCTTTCTGATGTCCAAGGATAACCCTGGAGAGCTGCTGAAAACTCCAACTCTCAGGCTGGAGAGTCCCACCAGTTAATCTGACCCAAGGGGTTGTCTCAGACCTGGGACTTCCAGGTTTTCACAGCAGTGAACCATGGAGATAACCTTGGGATTAATTCCAAATAAAGGAGGACACTGGACTCTGGGATCTTTACTCCCTAATAAAGTATGAAGTAACCAAAACACAAAACACATTATCATCATTCTCCCAGGTCATAACAAAAAAAAAAAAAATCACATCTATGTCTATGTATCTGTGTGTGTATATATAAATTTAAAAAAAAAAATAGAAAAGTGAGATTCTTCAGCTTCAAGGACAACAGAGACTTTAAACTTTCCTTTAGGAGAAGCTCTGCAGTGCAGAAGCTCCAGCATGGCCACCAGCAGCTGCACCTTTGGCAGCCATAGCAAGGCATTGTTCTCGTTCCTCAGCTGTATTTGGATTGAACCAGACTAAACTATACCCACACTGAGCCTGCACTGGCCAAAGATGTGACCACAACAAAGATTGGGCTGAAAATAACAGATCTATAGCTCTGCACAGCTCCTGGGTAGGACAATCAATTCCACGCATTTCTTGTCTCCAGAAAGGTCACCAGTCATGTTATTAATGTGCTACAAGTGCAGGCTACAGATTTCCTTTGCAACTGCTGGCTGGGCTAGTTTTTCATTTTCCCACAAAGCAGAGATGTCTCCTCACTGGTAAATGTTCTGTCATGGAGCTGTGAGCTTTTTACTGTAAGGGCTTGAAAAATGAGATGAAATTCACCCTGGAGAGCTCAGTAATGTTATTCACAAGACCTGAGGATGGTGCTTAGATACACATATCTGGTGCTGATCCCATCAGCATCAAGGGCTCCACTTCAACCTGGACAGAATTATACACACAGATGGCTCTCTATCAAAGGCAAAATTGGCCCAGATTGGAAATTATATCATATGGAGCATTGACTTTCTTGATCACGGCACTAGACCTTAATTTGATAACTTAATCTTACACAGGGAGATATCCTGTTCCCAACCCAGTGACACCATCCCTGCTATGCTTTCTCTCTGCCCACCCACCCACCTCTCCCTCCAGCCTCCATGGGATTAGCAATACAGTCAGCAAAAAAGGTTGCTATTTTGATTTGGATGATAGTCATAACGAAGCATGACTCGTCAGAGGGGAGCGCGAATTCCCGTGACTCCAGATATGCAGCCACCTCACCCCAGCACATCAGGAATCAAATTCCTCATGGAATGGAGGGGGAAAACCTCGTGGAGAAACACCAAAACAAATCAGAAATCAAATATCCTCAAATTGCTGAAGTCCAGAGCTGGGTTTGTAATATTTTCATTTTATTCGCAAGGTGGCTTCCTGGATTTCCTTCAAGTATTAACTTCTCCTATATATATATAAAAAAACCCCACATAAGGCTCGAATTTCTCCCCCCACATTCATATTTTTAAAATGAGAAATGCATTCAATGTTTTCTGTTAGGGAAAACACGAGATGAAAACAAATGAGGGAGTATGAAAAATAATAATTCTCCAGCTCCCCTCTCATTTTATGAACAATCTTGCTCAGAGCTTTGGAAAACCTAATGAAGTTGCAAAGACAAAGAGGTTCTGATTTTTTTCTGCAGATTCCTCCCCTGTGTTGTGGGCCATCTGTAGCTACAATGAAAGACATTTTCCACTCAGTTAATCCGGAGACTAAACCTTCCAAAACTCTCTACATGTTTTGTGTTAAGAATACATTGTGAGATCCTGTTATCGGTGCAGCTTGAGATACTGCAGTGACATAAAATCTTGCAGATAATACAAGCTGAGCTGCATTCAGAAAGCACCTGATAAAACCAGCAGAAATTCAGAAAATCCACTTTTTTTAACCGAATGACCTCCCTGTCCCTCCCCAAATCTATGTCTAGTCCTTGACTTTTTATGAGCAGCTTGGCTTTAGATTTGATCCAAAGCCCTTGAAATCATTTGAGAGATCCCTATTGACCCCAACAAGCCCGACATCAATCCTGGAGACTACAAAGGAGCTGTTGCATCTTTAAAACACAAAGATGAAGATTTGTGCCAAAAAACATTTCTCATTTCCGAGGTACAGCTGCCACTCGTCCCCTGATTTTTCCATGGTGCTCTGGAAACCAACTGCAGCATTTGGCCATAAATCCCTGTGTTGTCCTCAGTGCTAAAGTTGTGTTTGATCAGTCTCTGGCTCTGCTCTGTTAAAACCAGTGGCAGGTTTTCCAAAGAGGTAAATGGGAGGAGGATGAAACCCTTAATGAACACCATTTGTTAAGTCCTTCAGTTTTGCAGTGCAGCATGTGCCACCCCAAAGAAATGGCTGCTCATGCTGCAGCAAAGCAAACCGAAGAGTTTGAGTGCAGAATAATCACGAGCAAAGACAGATTATAAATTCTAGCAGTGAAACGTGACCGTGAGAGAACCCACAAACAGATCCAGGAGGGGTCATGGCAATTTAGGGCAGATTTATTAAAATGTGATATCACACACTACATTACAAGTTTGGGATTGTGCTGAGCTGGACTTGAAACTGTTTAAATCCCCCCATAGGGCTACAGCAGCTCATACATCCACCTGAAAACCCTGTGACAGCAGCCAGGAGCCTCTCTGATGGGCATCACCTTCACTGAGCTGCCTCTCCACTCCAGCGTCACTGCCAGGAGCGGGGTTGTCCCTTCCTTAACTCGAGCCTAAATTGGGCCTGATAGGTACCCAGGTTATTTTTTTTTTTAATTGAGCTGGTCCATTTATATAAGTAGATTCAGTACTCCCTAAAGCAGGAGTATTGATCAAACCTGACCTATTTTCTTGGTCCACCCACCGATCACGTCCCTCAGCAAGAGCCTCCCCTGCCCTGTTCCATCAATGCCCTTCATTTACTCCAGCAATGACAAGATGGCACGTTCAGACTCTGAGGCCTGTCCAGCCATTGATCTTATTAATAAAATTGTCGATGGGAATAGGTGGGTGAAATTATTATCAATTGCAGGGACAGCTTTCGGAACACAGACACACACAACCTGCACCGCGCCCTGAGGGCTGAAAGCAGCAACTCCTTTTTCATAGGTCATAGAGCAGCCAGTGATCCCTCCCTCTGGTTGCAATTCTGCATATTCAAATGGAGAGTGGAGAAGTTAAACACAATAATTTCATTTACCTGCAGAGAACTCTGCGCTGCTTAACCCTGTAGGACTTGAGCATTTCAAAAGAGTTTAAAAAAACACCATCCCTGGCATCTTGATGAAGAAAAAGATTATTAAGTTTAACAGAATTGGGCACAAACACACCAAGAGACTCACTAATTCCACAGGAAAGTCAGATCTGCTAAAATATAAGATAGAGATTTAATGTTTTGCTCCTTATTCTATCCAATATCCTTTTTTTGGAGGGAAACATTGGGAAAAAGCAAGGCTGTTCAGGGGTAGGGTTGTACAGCTTCTTATCCCTGTTCCAGGCCCCATGGTCATCCCAGCCTTCTTTAATATATTTCTTTCTTGAAAACCAGCCCCCGTGTTCTGAGGGCTTGAGCTCAACCTTCTGTGTGACACTCTTTCTTCCGAAATAATATTGCAGAAATTTGGTATTTATCAGAAGAGATTAATTGAATCCCAGCAGTACTGTACATCAAATGGAGGAACAGGGCCCCTATTTATCTCTTAAAGTTCTGAAAATGAAAAACATCTAATCACTAGTTCCCTTTGATGAATGCCTCATTGTTCTCCTCCACGGAGAGGCATTTCATATGGCACTGGCAATACAGTGCTGCTGGGGAGGGGGGTTGCAAAATTGCTTGGAAAAGTATAATTACATTTACATCCAAGCAGAAAGTATAAGTTTCCATGATACAGTAATTTTTTTTCTCTCTGGGTTTTTTTTGTTGGATTTTTTTTTTTGTGTTTTTTTTTTCTCTTCCCTCCCAAGTTATTAAAAAAAAAAAAAAAAAATTGTTCCTAAGGCGGAGCAAGCGGAAACTAATACAATTAAATACTTTGCTTTGCCTGCCAAGGACATTTGACTGCTACTGTGCTACATCAGGTATGTAATGAAAGGCAAATGACAACGAATCTTAATGTGGTGGGGAGCTTTGGGTAACTGTAGTTTTATGTCAGGGATAGCTTGCTGGAGAAAAGCTGCATTGTACCCAGGATTAGCAGAACTGCAGGATTTCATTAATGACCGACCAGCTTTTTAGCAAAACAAAGATAGTTAGGGAGTAAAAAGAGAACATGACTAGAATGTGTGCCACTAATTGGAAATGTATATTATCTTCACTTAGCCAGGGAGGAGGCACCGGGGTGCTCTGTATTGTCATCTGGAGAATGTCAGCTCCTACTGAGGTTTTTCCCAGGTTGGGGTGCTGGAGGACAAGGCAGCAACAGTTGGAAATGATGGGGATTTGAAGGAGACACATTGAGCAGGAAACACTCTGGAGTCAGGTGGGAAATGGGATCCCATCCTGCCGTCGATGGAGACCTCAAACCCCCACCTCCTCACCCTCCTCACCCTCCTCAGAGAGGGAGAAACCTCAGCAGGTTTCCACACACAGATTGGATTCCTGCCTTTTAAAAACCCACCCTTCTCTTTTCCAAACTACAAATTACGTTTGCAAAACCAAGCGGCCCTTCGGAGCAGGGAGAAGCAGATCTGCTCCTGCCCAGCCACGCTTTGCTTCAGACTCATCAGCAACACTTTCCCACAGGCAGCTTCACTTCCAGTAAATCATCATTTTCATCTGCAAAACAAACTTCACTGGAAAACTACAACTCTTTCCATGTCTAGCACAGCACAAAGTCGATTGAAACCAGCACTGCTCGTTCTGTACCCAGCTTTGTACTGGTCACATTGCTCGGTCCTTAATTCTGAATTCAAGGGGTTTTTAGGGTTTTTTAATACCTACAGAACATACAAGATGTCTGCAGTCATATCCAGCAACTGGTTACTCGGGACAGCGAGAAAATTAAACGTGGAAGGCAAAAAAACCTCCTTTTTTTATGCAAACCCTGAGATTGTTAATGGGACAGACCCTCCCTGTACACTAAGCTCCCGTTGCAGGGCTTGGGGCTGTGATATTTACACCCACTCAGATGTTTTTCTACATGGTCAAAGTGGTGTAAAATAGCTCAAGTCAAATGACAATTAAGCTTATTACTTGAGACAGCTTTTTTTTAAAAAAAAAAAAAAAAGAAAAACAACAAAAACCTGCTTGCCCTTGACCACCAGGCATAAGGGAGGGGGAAGGGAGAGAGGGAGGGAGGGGAGAGAGGGAGACTCCTTAAGACAATTTTGAAACAGTCCAGCACTTTCCTGCTCACTTTGCAAAGTTGAAATATGATTACAACCTTTTTGCATAGGGAGAGAGAGAAGCCATTTAAATGAAAAATTAGCTGCCTTAACAGGTCAAGCACACAGTTACATTAATGTTGTGTAGAACAATAAATCAACTTCGATCCCCAATTGAAAAAATGCTAATTTGAGCCCAGTGATTCACTGATTGTACTTCCCAGCGATGGAAATCTTTTCTTTTTTTTCCTTTCTTTTTTTTTTTTATTTAATGCAAGACAGTGATTTGACGGCCCCTCCTAATGGCGCTCGCAGACTATCAGCATTTCAGTGGAATTCTGATCATGGTTTTAATATTCCATGCAGCTTTGCCCCCTCTGATTTCATGCTGAAACATTAACAAGAGCTGACACTGGAGATTAGAAGCAGACAGCTGGAATGCCAGGTCTTTGTTGCAGCATGGACATGAGCCAACATCGTTCAACCGCAGCCAAGAGGGACCTGGGAAAGTCTTCTTAAGAAGGGGAGGTAGAAAGGGGGAGACAAGGTAGTTTACTGAAGGGCATGTACAAGTAGATAATTGCAGAGTCCTTTCATCTCTCGAAGCCAAATTCTAATCAATCCGGGTTTATTAAGGGGAGAGAGGGTCATTAAAGGTAAGTTTTGCACCAGGAAAAGTAAAAAAAAAAAATAAAATAAATTTCAAAAATCAGCTCACCGAGCATAAAAGTTTGTGCAGAAAGCAACCTCACAGCCACCTCTAATTTGACTGCCTAATCATTATTTGCAGTGGTTCTGGTTGAAAATGGAGGGCTGGTCTCCTTTAAAAAAAAAAAAAAAAAAAAAAAAAGATTTAATCCACTTAGTTCCAGGTGAATAAATTGAGAAATAAAACTGGATTTATGTGCTGGTGCAGTGTGTGGACTGTAAATTCCCAGGCAAAAAGGAGGAGGTAGTATAACATAACATTCTTGTGTCTAATAAATTGTTTCCCGAGAAGAGGAACCTAATAAAGATACATAATTTCATCCAAACCATGAAGCAACTCTTGTTCTTCATACATTCTTCAGGGAGAAACTTAGGGAGAAGACAACAGATGCTCTGTGGCGATGCTGTGTGGGTTTTGTGGGTTATTTTGGGTTGGTTTGGGGGGCTCTTTTAAGCAAGCACTTCTGAAGTTCTAATTATATGGTGTATGTATGTATATAGTGGGCATATACATATATATATATAAATAGTGCAGATATTCAGACAAACTCTGGCTGTGATAAATTCAAATGAATCAGTCAAGAAAGGAATTTCAGATGAAGGCAGGAGTGGGGGAGGCTCCTGAGGAAGCAAAAAAAATAATATACCTGGGAAGGTTGTGGGAGCCCAAGGAACAGGGTTCCAGCAAGGTTTTTATCCTGACCAAATGAATCACCCTGGGCAAGTCACTTAATTTCTGCATCTCCCCCTCCAACTTTCTTCTCTTAAGCACTGGAACTGTCTCATTTTTTACAGTGAGCTCTGCTGGCTTGGCTTCCCTCAGCTCCCAGCCTACTGTAACATTAATTATTTCCCAAAAAACGTTCTCTCTCTTGCCCTACATCATGAAACTCAGTCAGGTCGTGTACCACGCTCAGTGCTACCCAAACAAGCAGGAATTTGCAGCTAAAAAGTTTAAAAATTAGGGGCAGATGAAGATGAAGAGCCTGGTCCTGCAGCAAACACATCCTGACATTGGCTCCCTCCACTCCAGTGCTCAAGGAAAGGGGTTCACCAGCTTGGGGATCTTTCCAGACTGGGGAATGGAGTGATTCATGTGATGACTGGCCTTTTATTTACCTCTTTAATAATTCCCATCTGCCCCTCTCCTCCTTCCCTTCCTCTTCAACCTTAAAAAGACGCAGAATAATAAACAAAGAGCAAATATTTGCACTTAATAATCAGAAGGTGATCTACAGGCTCAAAATATTAGTGAAGAATGTGTGAATGGAAACCATTCTGTTTAATACATTTCCCTTTTATACATCTTTCCACCAAAGGCATGAAACTACTTCCTGAAAAATGATTTACAATTGCCTTCTGCCTCCTTTGATTTCTGTACGAGCCCGGAACAAGTCTCTGAACTCTGGAGAGTCAGCCCAGATTTAAAAATCTCATTGTTAATTATTAATCCTCATAACAGCATCTGGCAGGTCAGGAATTCCAGCAGAATTGGGGCTGCTGAGCAGAGGGGGAGACTGAGGCACAGGGGGGGAATCAAGGGGAGCCTCACCAGCAAGGATGCAGTTTGTGCTCCAGGGGATCATCCAGGTGATGCTGGAATGTCCAGGATCAACCTGGGAAAAAACAGCCTACAGGTCAGGGAGAGCAGGGCAGCTGCACACAGAAAATAAGGTGAATTTTTGGGCTCATATCTGAGCTGAAATAGAGCTGGGGGGAGCCTGCAGGTGAGGCTGGGCCAGGCCATTCACACCTGCTGGTGCTCTGGAGTCCCTCACCAACTGCAAGAGGCTGTTTATTGAGCCACTGCTGAGTTTCTTTCCCCTCACTTTAGGGGGGAAAAAAAAAAAAAAAAAGGTGCACTTTATTTCCATTTTGAATTTGCCTGGCTTGGTAATAGGCTTTTATGCTTATCTCTAGTAGATTAAATGGCCTTTTGGTATCTCATGAATGTACCAGTGGAGTGCCAGCACGGAGTAATCAAGCCATCTCTCTCCATCCTTTCTCCTAAATAGACAGCTCTTTGGGTCTATCACTGAGACACACTTGTTTTACCCCTCAAACTGCTTCTGGGGCTCTTTAGAAAAGCAGAGTTCATATCAGAATCACACCCTGTCACAGGGTGGAAATTCCCTTCCTCTTGCTACGCTCTGCCTTCCTGTCTGCCTCCAAAACCTCATGTGTCATCCTGCACTGAGGCAGGGTCTGGTGTGACCTCTGCAACCTTTCCAAGCTCTCCCAGGATTTTATACCCCTTTGGAAAGCCCTCCTGGGTGAAGTCAGTGTTGCACTGACTCCTGTGGGCTGTGGATCAGGGTCACAGTCCCTGAGCAGGCACAGGGACACACAGGATATCCATCAGCGATATTTCTAAGCCAGCAAATGCCTACTTAATAGCAATATAGACATTTAATATTTGTATAAAAGTTAATCAGAAGTTCAGGTATGACTGCTTCAGACCTTGCTGTCACACCTGAACTTCCCAGCTCCATTTCTTGCCCCCCTCTGTACCACCTTTCTATGCCTGCTTGATCTCACTTCCCTCTGGCATCATCCTTTGCACATCCAATGTTCCTTGTGGTGTGCCTGCTTTGGGACCTTCTGGGCAAATGTTTTGCCATGTAAATGCAAACATTGTCATTGTGTAGTGCCTCCTGTTGTTTCTGCTTTCCTTCTGCTAATTGATTTGTTCTTGTCTAGACTTGAGCTCGTTACAAGGAGCACTAAGGCTCAGCATCATTTATTTCATGGCTAAGTCAATCTGTGAATCAAGTGGTGGGGCTCTAGATTGGATAAGGAACATGTTCCTGCAGATGTAAATGGCCTGGGAAGGGAAAATAAAAGCTGAACTAGGTAATGAACGGAAATGGGATGGCCATCATTGAATCCACAAATACCATTGACCTTTCTCAGATTTACATCATTATCTAAAGTTCACCAGAGACCTTCCATGCTTGTTATCATTATCCCTCATTAGAAGTCACTCTAGAAGCATTAACAAGCTTCTGAAATGCTTGGCTAATTGCTTTAATAAGGCAATATCAATACTAAGCAATAGTTCCCATGATTAGATATAGGCAGGGACCCTCGAGGCTTTGCCTACTTGGGTTTAAATGCTGGGTTGGGGGCCTGGGGGAGAGAAGAAAAAGGTTTTCCTTGGAGAACAAAGCACTCAGAGTGGAGGTAAAATGCTCTGCTGTTGCAGATTGCAGCTGCATTTTAAACAACAGGGGCTACACCGTTTCAGTCAATAGAGGATGGGAACATTGCCTGGGAGATGCTGCACGGTCCTTCAGCTAGAACTGCTTTGGCACATGAAAGCACTCCAAATTTAGGCTGGGAAGGCTGGTGAGCTTCCAAAGCAAGCCATTGCTCAGGCAATTTTACAAAACAGATAAACCACACACTTACATTTCTCTGGGCTTGATGCTCAGCCAGCACCAAGTAGCTCAGTTTTCCTGCAGCAGAACCTCCCTGATTCATTCCAGGTAAGCCCACGAGTCCTTTATGGTTTCTCTTAAGGATGGAGCACATGAGTGGAGAGCAAAGGTGGAGCACATGTGCAAACCCATCCATGTCAGCACATCAAGCTGCTGTCAGGCCTGAAATCACTCAGCAGTCGAGCTCAGAGCCCAGGACTGAGCTGAAACAGAACTGGGAGCACATCCCTGCCCACCAGCAGCGCAGGAACCCCGCAGATGAGCCTGGGGGAGTTCCCTCCTGGATCCTGCTACTGCCATGCTGGGCTGCATGTGGGAACATATTGTGCTTCCCAGGAGCTGCCAGTCCAGCTCCTTCCACCTGTGCTCAGTTTAGACATAAACACTGGAAAACAAGCATTTCTTCCTGTGTGCTCCACTCTCCACATGCTGTCCCTAATTCATGAACCACTTCTGGGCTGCCTGTCACTTTATTCTGCCCCCCCAAAAAATGGAAGGATGAAAGGAGTAGCAGGAACCAGTGCACCAGCATCGTTTGTCTGCAGGCTCCTCATCCCTCCTCATTTGCTGATCTGCATTCAGGGCACAAACTCGGAATTGGTTTAAATGGGGAGAAAGGGGAAAAAAAAAAACGCATGCAACAAACATCAATAAATATTTAATGAGCTTCGACGGCTCTAAATTTGCTCGGATCGATCTCAGCAGGGAAAGGCTGACAGTCCAAACTTACAGTAACTTCAGGAAAACTGCATGAGGATGCACAAACCCACAGTTTCCGTGGGCTAGGAGAACTCCCAGCTCTGCTGTGACATTTGGGAACGGTGACCAAAAGCAAAGAATGAAACAATGGAAGGTTTTCCTCCTGTGGAACCACAACTAAGCTTGCAAGACCTCGTGGGTCGCTCTGCCAGCCCTCAGTCCACTTGTCAGTCTGATTACAAGTCCCCAATTTTTGGGAAGGATGTCTCTATAAGCACAGAATGAGTTTTGAAAAGCCAGGAATTATTTAGAAACACACAAGAAAAAGGAAAAAAATAAAACCAAAATACTAAAGAAAGGAGTTTCTTTTAGTCATCTCAATGGGTTCAAATAAATTTTGCTAGTTATTTTGTAGGGTTGAATATTGATATACTTTTTTAGAGTATAATGGCACAGAACAGAAGAAATCACTTGACTAGTCCAGAGCCTCATCACGATCCAGAATATTAACAAACATCCAAAATATTAACATCAGTCTCCACAGGGTCCACTAGTAAAACCAGGCAAGGGGAAAATACTCTTTTCCTCTTGGTGTTCTCTACTTCTCATAACCCCATAAAATCCCTGAGTGTTAGGTTTTCTCTCTAGAACAGGCCAAGGGTAGAATTACCATACAGATAACTGAATTCATCACCAGATCATCGATTTACCTGGAATTATTAACTGAAATCAGGCAATACTACAGCATGAATGACATTTTGTTGAGGATCAAAGGTGATCTGAGGAGATGATGCAGCTGTGGAGTCAGGAATGGGGCTGCACAGGGAGAGCAAGACAAAACATGGGCATTTTGGGGGTATGGACAAGCCCAGGGACAGGGGGCTCCTGCAGGAAAGAGGAAACCCATGGGAAATGCCCAACTATTTTTGAAAAACGTTAAAACTTGGCTTTGCAGTCCCTTCTCACTGAAGATCTTAATTTTCATGGTGAAATAAGGGTAGAAGTGAACCCGTGACACGGAGAGCACACAAATAGCTCATGTTCCTCTTACTGCCACATGCATCATGTTATTAATTTTAATGGCATGGCCTTGTCTTCTAGGAGAGAAAAAAGGGCAGAATCAGGCCATCAGAGAGCAGAAGAGACACAGCAACCCCTCCTATATAATGGCACCAATGAGTCAGCTTCATCAATGGGACAAAACCACCTTATCTCAGGAAATTAAAGACTTCCACCAGCTGGATATTTACTGGTTTTTATCCTCCTTCAGTGCTAAATGAGATGTTGCTCTGAGAAGTAACAAAGAAGGGGAGATACCTCCAGGACAGGCATGGGTGCTCCTAAAAGTTGTTATAAAAAAGGGTGATGTGCTGAACATCAGCTCTGCTTGGCAGCTCTCACTGCTCCTCCTTCCCACAGGAATGCTGGTGCTTCCCTATGGATTCCAGCTGTCCCCAGGGCTCTGGATGGCAGGAGAACACTTCTCCCCTCTCAGTGGGGAGGGGGGCAAACCTCCAGCTTTTCCAGCAGCACCGACAGCTCCTGCAATGAATTCCATGTTTTCCGAGACGCGAGTCTGCAGCGCATAAAAACAGGAACAATAGGGCCCTCCCAAAATAGCCTGGATTTCATAACAACCTCAGGACTGAGCTATTGTCAAAGAGGGCCATTGTATAGGGCCATGGCAGAACATTTGGCTCCAATATTCAGGTTTTTGAGGGCCATGCCTGTTGCATTAGAAAAAAAAAAAAAAAAAAGACAAAAATGCCACGGCATCAGTTTTCACTTTGTGCTGGTGTTTACTCGGCAGATAATAGCAGATAATTCCTCCAGCCCTTCTGACAGCTCCAGCTGACCAACACATCCCAGGGCAGGCTTTGTAGCCATGAAAAGAAGATTTTTTTTTTCCCCGTTATTTTTATTCCTGTTTGGTTTTATTCATTGAATCTCCGACAGGAATTTTAGGGGAAGAGGAAGCTGGAAATGAGATGGTGCACCTGAGAGTGCCCTTAATATTGATAGAGTTGATAAAAATAGAGAAAAGTTGGTAAAGACATTAGATAAAGTCTTCTTTTTTTGGGGTTTGGGTGGGTTTTTTTGGCAGGAGATCCTCTATGAATATCTCTATTTCAGCTTCTACAACTCACATTAACATTCTTGAGGTCAAGTGGTCAGAAGCTGTAAAACAGTGAGCAATTCCCTCCTAGACAACGGATCTGCTTGGAATTCAGCCTGGCAGGATTTGAAAGGTACCAGGGAGGAAGAGCATCATTTTTAAGGGAATCCTGCTGAAATGGGATGAGCTCAGAGGAAAAAGGTGTCACTGAATGTGATTATGCACAAAAACCAGTGGCTTCCACTGGGAAAAAAAAAAGCAGAAGCCTGGAACTGCTTCCAAAGCCATCAAAAGACTCGGTGACCACAGATTTTAGTGACTTGGGATTAACCCCTATGTTTTTAATTATCAGCAGCAAAAGAACATCATTTTACCTTCCCAATAATCCTAAATCTTTCTTGCAACTGTTTGACAAAGCAAAAACAGTCGCCAGGACCTTTTTTGTTTCTGGATCATCCCAGCCCACAGCCCATGAAGTGGATTATTGCTGACCTTGTTTGTGCAGCTCCATTCTGGAAGTGAAATAGTTACCAAAGTATTTAAACTATTGTGTGTGGGGAGGATCAAACCAGCATTTTTGTTCATCAATTCAGATTAAAAATTTAATTTCATGGTACAATGAACCCATACAGAGTTATATCTATTAAGGTCACCTATTTCTTGTACTTCAGCTTACTTTAGGTATTGATGACTGCAAAACTCTTTAGAAGATAAGAATCACAGCTTCAGCCTCCTCAGCTCTCACAGTTTTAAATGCTCAGACACAATCTTCCTGACTCTCAAATACCTTGAACTTTATGTTTGAGAGTGAGGGGAAGAAAAATGGAACTCACACTCTCTCTCTCAGTTGCTGCCTGGAATTTTTAAATAACAGAGATCTGGCTTTAATTGAGGCTTTCATTGTTTGAAAAGGAGCTGCAAGTATTTCTAAACTAAAATATTTGCATAGTTTCTTGTTCGCTCTGCTAAATGCTGAGAAGTGCTGGACATCTCACTGAACTGTCCCTTCTAGAGAACACAATTACTATCCTGTTACTGTAAGAGAAAAGATTTGAAGAAAGGTCTTCTGAATACATATTTAACATCTAAATGTTTTCCTTGCTGTCTTTGGGCCAAGTCCTTATTCGATTGTTACTCAAACAAAACTCCCATTCATGTCAAAGCAAGCCAGCCTTTCATTAGCTCAGGAATTTAGCAAATTTGTGGTTAGTGCATCCAGAAATTGGTAGCATTTAATTGATCAAATAAAATAATTTTTTAAAAAGGGATTTTCACCACTGAAACAAAGATGTGTGGCCTTTTGGAATCACTTCAGAATAAACTCACTGGTTTAGCCAATGTTTTTTTTTTTTTAATCACTGGCTCTTGAGTGCTTTTTTCCTGATACTGCCACACACATTTCCTGAGAGGAGTGGAGTTGTCCCAGTGACCTGTGAGTCAGGAGGTGATTTTTGGTACTCAGGAGGTGATTGTGTTCTTGAGGATCAGGTCCTTGTAGTGTCCTGATAGTGAAATGGAATCAAGCCCAGGGAAGGGTGGTGTTGGAGGCAAATATCACTGTCATCTTTGTGCCATAAAGAGTATGAAGTATCCCACATAACCTGCCTGTTAATTTATCTGTAACTCCAGATTTTATTAGGGTTTAATTTTGGGTATCCCAGCCCAGGAACTGCCCAGGCACAACTCGCCTGACAAATCCCTGCTGCCTCCTTCTCCTCCTCGTTATCCTTTAGGTGTGAACAGATACTTGGTTCAATCCTTCCCCCCCACCCAATAATTTCCCATTGGCTGGCACTGAAATGACTAGTCTACAATTCTCCACTTCCTGGACTTCACACCCCCTTCACAACTTGTTTTTTTGGAGCTCAGCATCACGTGTGTCCTTTTGGAGATGTTCCTTCCCCCCTCCTGCTCTCAGAGATCCCTGTTAACAGCTCAGAGATTGCACCAAGCAGCCTGTAACTATTAGAGGATGAAGTTCCTCTGCCCAATCACCATTTCAGATGTCTAAATTTCCAACATCATTTAAAAAAAAAAAAAAAAACACAAAAAGGCTCTGTGTTCAGATTTTTCACCGTCATCACTCTTCCTTCACTGCACAAATCAACTTTTCCCTTGGCCTTTCTCTGGTTTCTAATGAGTTTGCAGTCAAATTTTGTGTTGAAGTGCAAACAGAAAATAAGGGGGAATAAAAGGATAACTTGACTAGACAGACACAAGTGGCTTAGCAGGCAGTGGAACAGAGAAAGCAAGGAATTAAAGGACAGGGCTAGTCCAGCCAGGTTTACCATCAGATATCAGGATCTGAAACTTTTATCTATGGGACAGTCAGCATCTTGAAACTGAGTTGGTCAGGAATCAGCAGTGGAGAGGGAAAGTGCGAACAACCCAATACAAAACCCACCCTGAGTCTGCAAACTGGCAATAACAGCCAGTACCACGGGGGGGAAAAGCTCACTTGGGTTTAGCCTGTTACTCGAAAAAGAAATAAATAAATACTTGACTGTTTAGAAAACACTTGACTTCTACTGCAAGACAAACAGAAGGTGGTGTTTTCCATGGGTTTAGATGAAATTTAAGCCATGCCTGTGTTTGAAATGCTGTGCTGCACTAGCATGTGTATGTACATGTGTGTCTTGTACTGCTTGGCTCTGGCAGGAGGGAAAACACCACACCGAGCTCAGCGAGGTTGTGGAGCTGCTGGACCTGCATTTTCTCTTGTAAATCAGAAGTGACTCGACTGAAATCACCCTCTCAGACCCACTGGCATTAATCTCCACCCCTAATTGCTGTCATCCCACCCTGGCTGTGATTCCCTGCTCCAGAGCAGGGCAAACCTTTCTCCTCCGCACACCTACGGACTCCCCTCCCTGTCCATATGCCAGGACCTGTCCTGTGAGCAGATACACCAGCTAGCTTGATTCTGCAGTGGGTTCAGTGCAGAAACATATGGTTGTTTCTTATCTAATCTGTGCCAGCATATGTGTCTTTTATCCTCTGGCCTTGGAGCTGGAGAGTGTTTGTGCCGTGTACAGCGTTTCCTTCGAGAACGTCTCTGAAAGAGCCCTCCTGTCTGCAAACTGGGGGGAGATATTTTCACTGCTCAGCTGGAGCAGCCTCCATCCTCCTCTTCCAAAGGGGGAATCTACAGAGATAGCGTTTTCCAGCAGCTGGAATGACTCATGGCAAGGGATGGAGCCACGTCGTCTGGGCATGGGCAGCTCTTCATGGTCCTGCCCTGGGCTCGGTAACAGGATTAGCCACGCTGCTGTATATCAAGTTCATCCTGGGAATGGGGGAACCTAGAGCTGAGTTCATGCAGGGATGCCAAAGGGAATGAATAAAGCCCCCAAGAAAGGTACAAAGTGCCTGGGGTTTGCAGCGAGGGTGAATTCGTCGGCCTCTGGGAGATATGTTAAAGTTCTTTTTATTTGTGCTGCAGCCAGGCAAAATGAGAAGGACAGCAACAGGGTGTTCAGGAAGGATGTGAGACACGAGCAGCAGGGCTTTATTTTTTTTTTAAGGAAGGTTGGAAGAAAGAAAGTGTGGGGCCAATCCAAATGAAGAGCAGGATTGGGAAGAGCCAGGAGAACTGGAATTGCCTTCATCTCTGCTCTCTGCACAGGGCTGCAACCCCTGGGCACACAGGAATTCCAGGTTTCCCCGTGGCACAGGGGGGGTTAAGCACAAGCACTGAAGAGTGACCATGGAAATACCGGGTTTTGGGTTGTTTTATCACAAACTGTCCAGGCCTGAAGCAAAACATCTTTAAGACGCCAGTCTAAGGAGAGGTGATGTTGATTTAGATCCTATTGATTATAGATCCTATGCCAGAGGCTACACCAGCCTCTAACCAGCAGGAAACCCAGATTAAATCCCATCCTTAGCAGTGTTTCATGAGAAATGTGATTTCAGGGAGAGACTCCTCAAACCTGGAGGCAAACCAAAGGGCACAGGGGCTGACTTGGGTGTGGGGATGTGTTTGGTTCTGTTTTTCCCCTTCCTCCATGCAGGGACTGGGGGAGATATTTGCATTTCTTGCTGCCTGGACACAGACATGACCTTGCAGGGCTGTCAGGAAGGAGCTGTGCCCAGAACATCTGAAGGACTCATAAAGCAAAGTGGAGCAATCGATACGGGGAGAGGATGGAGACCTGAGCAAGGCAAATGCTGTTGACAGGACTGGGAGGGAAGGATTATTTCTGAGGTGATAAAAAGGAATGCTAATGCCAGAATCCAAGGCAGCAAGAACGGGACAGAAACAACCAAAATCATGGCAAACAAGCCATGAATGAATCAGCAACTGCTACAAACCCTCAGTCTCAGGTTTTATACCCTCTCAGCCAGGTGTTTGAAGCGAAGAGTCTGCAGGGTTTTGAGTTCAGTAAGACTTTGCTGTGACTAAGAATCAGCCCTGTGACTCCCCTGATGAGGAATGACAAGAGGAATACACCCTCTTCTCTGCTGAACAAGCTGCAGTTGCTCTTAGACAACAAAATAACGAAGGTCAGAATTTTTATTAGCCTGCCCTCAACCTGTCTTAAAGTGACTAATGAAAGATCCCTCGAGCTTCACCTTGACCTTGGCTTGTCCTGCACATTCTTTAATTGTGGGTAATTATTTTCTACCCTTTGGGTTACTCTGAGTCTCGTGAAGGAAAGCTCTAAGAAAGGAGAGGACTGATTTCTGGCTTGATTAATGAAGATAACCAAACTGATTTGTAATAACGTGGAGCTTCCTCCTACATGTTATTTAGGTTTTATTCTCCAATTATGTCCCTCTGCTGCTGGTAGGCATGTAAATTTGAAGTAGGACATCCATCTAATTCCTGTGATAAATTCAGGTATCTCAACTTCAATACAGTGATCCTGTTCCTGAGCACCTCCTCACAGCTAAGGAATTTGTACTATTCTGAAGGGAGGGTAATAATAAGAAATATTAGATATTGGGCCATAAAATTTTCAGAAGAAAACCAGTACTTTATCACTGCTTCAAATCTTCCATCCTGCAGCTGAGAGAACAGAAAAAACCACTACTTCTAAAAATCTCTCCTTCTTCTCTCTTGCTGATTCTGTTTCACCAGGGGAAAAAAGGGAGCACAACTCACAATACTCGCAGTTTTTAACAGGCTTCCTCTTACAATATTCATGTAATACCTCTTTTCATAATTTTTTTAAGGAAAAGGGTAAAAAACTGAGCAGAGGCAAGACATTTGAAATGATATTTTGAAAGAAAATAGCGCTAGAAAGTTTCTAGTATTTCCCCCTGAATCTCATCATTCCTGTCCTGCAGACAGCAAGGCAGGAAAGGCATTTTATCTGTGAAAACCTGCAAAGAATACATGCATTTTTTTAAAAATAACAAGTCTGTGGGTTGCTTTGGGTGAGGAGGGAATAGGAGAAAGAACACAACTTCCTTTGAAGGTTAGAAAACACATCTCTGCTCCTCGAGCTGTGCTTGGGTATCACCCATCTGCACATCCATCTCCGCTGCACACTGGATTATCCTGACCTTTTCCTCACTCTGCATGCTGATTATCCAGCACCTCCCTTCCTCCTGTGATTACAGCCTCCTCCTCCTCGTGTGGGGAAGGGCTGGGGTAGCCAGTCACTCAAAAAATGAAAAGGTCAGAGCAGCACCAGCCACACTTCGGGGGCTGCATCAGCCACTGTGTTTTGGTACCTCACCTTCACAAGAGAGGCTGTGGTGAGGTCAGAAATCAGCACCAGAGGAAGGACTGGCACAGACAACCCAAAATCCAGCACCTGCTGCACTCCTGAATTCCTTCAGAGCTTTAATTGCCTGAATCAGGGTCATACCCCTGGTTTGTGCTGAGGAGGTGATTCCCCAGTAATAAAAGGGGAAGCAAAACTGAGAAAACTCTACCAGGTGTGTTCAAAAATATAAATTTTCCTCTGTCAGGAAAAGAAAGGAAGACAGAGCTCGGTGATGGCCTAATCACAGCAAGCTTCAGGCTGGCTTGTCCCAGCAGGATAGGGTGGTTTATTTACAGCTGCCTTGTCCCCTGCCACGGCTCCCTCCTCTTCATCCTCTCATCCTCTGTTTGCAAAGCTTCCCACTTCTGTGTCCTGTTTCCCTTCTCCTCATCACAGGATGGTTTGGGTTGGAAGGGATCTTAAAGCTCATCTCATTCCACCCCCTGCCATGGGCAGGGACACCTTCCACCAGCCCAGGTTGCTCCAAGCCCCGTCCAACCTGGCCTTGGACACTTCCAGGGAACCACAGCTAGTTCCACAACCTGCCATCCACCCTCAGACACCACACCCTCAGGGAGCCTGTTACTTTGTGCCCTGAACTGGCTTCAATCCTCAGTGCTGATCCCAAACATCACGTAATAACACACTACCAACAAAACGCTCCAAGCCTTTCCCATGCCAGAGAAAAAAGTAAATTAAAGGAAAAGAAAGAGAAGTGGAAAGTATAAAGGGGATTTCGTGGGATTTGAGCACCAAACTCCAGCAGGCTCTTCTGAAAATCCCAGCTTAAAGCAATAGACTTGGGCTCTTGCATTTCTTTCTCCTGATGTCAATAATAATGACTGCTGAATTAAAGATCTCACATATTGCTCCGGGTTTTGTTTGTTCATTTATTTTCTGCGTTTTATGCTCAAAAAGTTAATAAAGGGAAAATTCCCCCAGAAAAAAGAAAGGAGGGAAGAAAAGATAAAATCAGGAAGAGAAGACAATTCTCATCCCATTTAAACCCACAGCTGATAATTGAAGAGGAAAGCTGTTTTAAATGAAGGATCTACTGGAAAGATTTTGTTTCTGTGTTCCCAATTATGTCCCGTGTATTCCAGAAACAGGTTCAAGTGCAGGGCTCTGGCAGAGGCCAAGCTTAAAATTCAGCACAGCCTTCAAGTCCATTCACCCCAGTGTGACTTTTTTATTTGCTAAAATTTAAGCCTAAGCCATGGTCAGCAGAGTTGAAATCAAGTGTGTAGCAAAGCATCTGCTTAAGTGCTTTGCCTGGTCGGTGGATTTATTGCTCAGCTTGGTACAGGAGGAGGCTGGGAAGACACTAAACCTGCTGCAAGATCAAAATTTTCCTCACAAAAAGTTCTGGAGGCTTCCTTAAATTTGAAATCATATTATTGCCGGGTCCATCCAAGAAAGGACTATGAGCTGTACTCTGAATTTCACCCGAGTGACACATCCAGGAGCTGAGAACTCCCTGCTCTGTCTGGGGAACCTGATTCATCATGAGGTGTCCATCTCACCCTTTGCCCATCGCTGCACACTCATTTTTCACTTCTGAATTGCAAGCAGGACAAAAACCAAACATGCCATAAAAACCACACAAGAGGCCTGGAGTCCGGCATGGCAGGTTTTGATGAGAAGGAAAGGGCTTCCAGAAAACCAGCAGGGAATTTCCCTGTGGGATTTTTTTTCCTTTTTTTTTTTTTTTTTTAGTCCACTTGAAGAGACTCAAGACCTCAGGAGGAAGTACACAGTCCAGCAGTTAAACCACAAGCCTGGCCATCAGCTCAGCCATAACCTTGCCCTTCCTGAATTACTCCCCGAGACCTCAAGCAGATCCCTCCAGTCAGACCTTTCCAGCTCAGGAGTCACCCTTTAACCCCCCAAATCCCTCTTAGCTGAGGAGATGACTCTCCAAGTGCCAGCACAGCATCAGGAATGTCCAGGCACTCCTTTACCTGAGGTTTTCAGGGCAGGTGCTCACCCTTTGTGCTGTGCAAACCCCCGGAATGCTCAAAAAAAAAAATGCAGGCAGGGGTCCGAATAACATAAAAACTGAGTGTGTTATTAGTGCTGTCAATTTAGCCAAGAATGTTATGGCATGTGTGTCACTAAGAGAGACAGAAGCTATTATTGAAATGAGATTAGAATCGTTTTGAAACATCAACAGTGGCATTATAGTTGGTAACATTTCCATCTAAAATAGATGACGTTGATGCTATACAATCAACAATGCCACTGGGAATAGGATATAGAACTGAAGACTAGATTGTTTTACTCTGTATTGATTTTCCCTTAGTAGTTTTTGATTAACTGTCAAATCAATTAGCCTCCCCCACCCAAACACCCTATCCCACCGCTGGATTTTTTTGGTGTCCCCCCCCTCAGAAACTCCCTGTTCAGCAGCAGAGGAGCCTGGGCTCCAGGGGCCAAAAGTGCTCCGAAGCAGAGGCTGTGCAGGCACAGATAAAGTCCCCACAGCAAGTCTGCTTCTCCTCATCGTGCTGGAGCCCAGCCATGTTATTATTGAATCAGGTTCTGAAGCTGTCTAAGGCACCAAGAGATCTGATTAAAGCCTTGCCATGATGTCCTTTTAAAACGAAACGCGTGGCATTTTCGCGGTGACATAATGTTCTCTCGGCTCAGCAGAGACGCTGTGTCTACAAGTCTTTGACCAGCTTGGCCTTCCCCTCTTACAGAGAGAACACTTCCATCAATCTGCCCATCCATGCATCCATCTATCCATCCATCCATTATGATTTCCCAGTCTCTATGCAGCCGAACACCTTGATAGTTTTGGTTTTTATCCCCACAGTAGCCCTAAAATGGTATTATTAAAGATTAAGGGGAACCAGTGAGAGACCAGGGAGTCCCAAACCCCACCTTGTTTACTGAGGGCCTCCCAGCTACAAGCCCTTCACCTGGAATGGAATGATTAGGAAAATTAAGGGATGGATGAACATGGAAAAGAGGGTTTCAATCCGCAAAGCAGAAGCTGAGAGCTCATTCAGCTCCTGCAATAGCTTCACACCTCTGGAGTACTGACTGGTACTGCAGCAGCAGAAAGCTCAGATCCAGACTGAGTCTAGATCCCGACTTTTCAGAAGTTCAGAAACTTGCTGCTGTGACAAGGGCCTTGGGACAACACGCGATGAACAAACACCTCTAATAAACACTTACAACGAAACCAAGGTCAGCCAAACAACCACACAAGGCTTCACATCCCTCCTGCTTCTCCCCAGACCCCTAATGAGGGAAAAGGGTCTTTATCTCAGCCAAGGCTGCCCCAGTGTTAGGTGTGGGAGCCACAGTGGAACCAGCTGCTGCTACCACGCCGCCAGCCAAGACTCTCATTTGTTTTGGCTAGCGCTGAGGAATCAGCTTTTAGGCATCTTTGAGAACAAAATGGTGCATGGAACGGGGCCAAGCTGCAAAAGATAAGAAGCAATAGGAGCTGCAACAGATTATTTGTCTGGTGAAACAGAAGGGGAATTCTATCGGGGGAAAAAATCGGAGCGGATCCCGGTCCGGTGCCGCGAGCAGGAGTTCTGTTTGTGCGGCTCCTCTCGGGCTGCACAACAGGTGCTAAAGCTGCAGCTATTTCTGGAGAATAACAAATTGCTGCTGCCGAGGAGGAATGACAGAGGAAAGCGGTTCCTGCACAACTGTTGTGAGCAGGAAGGCTCTGCAGTGACATAGCAACGCTCCGGCCGCCGCGGCGGGGCCGGAGGGGAGGGATGGGAGGCCTGGGCCAGAATAAACACGAGGAACAACAACTTAAAATAACTGGTTTGCTCTCCTGTGATGTTGGGAAGGGAGGCTGGGTTGAAGATTAGCCACAGCGTTCCCCACCTGGTCCTCAGCAAGGCAATTAACCTCTCTGGAACTGGGTCCAGGATAAATCTTCCCACCTCCTCACGTGTTTTAGACAGACTGGGCCCGTTTTCTCTTTACACAGGAGGGGAGGAGAGAGTGGAGTGTAATAAGTGAGAGGGTTTGCACCCAAAGGGATATAACCAACCAGCTCATGGAATCACAGAATGGTTTGGGTTGGAAGGGATCTTAAAGCTCATCCAGTTCCACCACTTCCACCAGCCCAGGTTGCTCCAAGTCCCGTCCAACCTGGCCTTGGACACTTCCAGGGATGGGGCAGCCACAGCTTCTCTGGGCAACCTGTGCCAGGGCCTGCCCACCCTCCCAATAAAGATTTTCTTTCTAATATCTGATCTAAGTCCACCCTCCTTCAGCCTAAAACCCTCCCCTCTTGTCCTGTCACTCCATGTCCTTGTAAATCTGACCTGAAGGAGAAGAAGAAAAAACAGGGAATTCAGCAACCAAATATATGCTCCAGACAGGCATAAATTCTAGGTTATGCTCTCACCTGGCATACCCTCCTCTTGCTGAAATAGCCTTAAAGGACCTAAAGTAATTTTGATTATGAAGGATCTACCTCCCTTTCTTAGGCAAATGTAAACTTAGCTTCAAAGGTAAGTTTAAAACTTAAGAGTACTAGTTTCCTTTATAAAGAAATAATTTTTAAAAATTAAGATTTAACGACACACTCATTAAAAGTAGGATAACCCTCTAAATTCCCTCTCAGAGCTAGGTTCATTCAAAGTCAGCCCTGAACTGGGAACTGAATCCCAGAGAGATGGCTCAGAACAGGCAACAAACAACACCCACCTTCAGCCTAAACAACTGAACTCTCACATATTTTGTGCTAAAAACAAAAAGGAAAATGCAATAGCAGCGTCTATCTCAGTCCTTGAGCTCCATGAGAGGATGCAACAAGACACTGCTCCTCCCCATGAACCCTGACTCCCTCAGTGCACAGCATTTTTAAAAATTTAGGATGTTAAAGTCTTTATGATAAACACATCCCTGCAGCCAAAGGGATTTTTAATCTCACTTGATTTACAGGCGTTTCATTGCATTTGAGCATAACTTATTTTAATAGCATGGTGGAAATTGCAGCAGGGGCTAATTAGAGCAACTAAGTTAGTTAGATTTCTGGGCATTTGGAAAACAGGCTGCATCTTTTTTAATAGGATAATCTAAATGGATCACCCTGACCTGCAGAGTTGCTCGGTAGGTACCAGGAGCACTTTCTGCCTGGAGTCTGAATTGAGGTAATTCTGCTGAAATTAAGGGGACAAAGATGATTTATCCCTGTGAGCGTGCAGCCCGTCCTTAGGGTTAGATCCTGCAAAGTGCTGGGCACTTCACTTCCCCCAGAAGTAGTGGGAGGTCTGGGCAGCTCAAAACCTGGCAGGGCTGAGCCCTGAGAACAAACCCCTCTGCTTTCACTGCCAAGTTATTAATAGATGCTCAGCTTGCCAGCAAGACCCACTGTTTGGGATTTTTAAGACTCACAGTCATGGTCTTAAACTAAATTACGAACCATTTGGCCTCAGCCAAATTTGACTTGCTTCAATACCATCAAGGCTGGTTTGAATTTTTCTCAACTTGCAGTCACAGCCTACAAATAATTTGAAACACATTGTGAAGGTCAAAAACCTGTCCCTGGCTCTCCCTCTTGCCTTGTTTCTCAAGGTAAGTTCTTTTGCTCTTAGATCCAGCCATCCCAGGTTCCTGCTACAGATAAAACAGCCATAATTTGGGGTACAACCCATCCAACCTATTTTCTCATGCACTTTAGGATAAGATGAATCACATCCTACAAGCAGCATTTATTTATTTGTTTGTTTGTTTATTTCACAACCAGAACAGAGGAGCAAATAAGGGATTGACCAAACATCACTCCTCTTGCCCTCTGCCACCCACCTTCCTAAGCCTCAGTGGACCCATTCCTATCTTTATTTGCATCAAGAAAACTATCTGACCTCCAACACTTACTTGATTTTAACAAGGAGAGGGAAAATTATACCTGCTTTCTGCACAAGTGCTTTTCCAGGGGTTCCCTACCTTACACTGGAACTAGGAAACGTTCCACCTGGGCTCAAGTAAAAAGCTGGGGAGCATCTTTGATCCCCTTTGAAATTTCCACAGAAGGATTTCATTTAATTTTCCAGGCTCCTTTGCCTTTCTCCTGCAGTAATAGCTGATATCATTTAGTGCAAAGCACAACAACAGCCATTAAAAATGGTTATTAGTCTGGAACTGCCTTCTTAATAGGAAACACACATGCCACACTCTGGGAGTTCAATGTTTTTTAATAGACTTCGAGGTAAATGCCACTGTGACCCTTATTTTTCAGGGGGGAGGCAGAGGGAGGGAATACGTTTCTCGGGCTGAGATTTTGCCCTCGGGCAGAGCCTTGGGCGAGAGGTGGAGCAGCTCCACGTGCCCTGCACTGCTGCCCTGGGGAGGGGCCCTGGCTCTGAAACTCCCCTCTGAGGATCTGCTCCTCTGCAGGACTCGTTTGTGCTGGAGGGGAGGAAGATGCATTAGCACTTCAGCATCCTCCTCCCTCCCCAGCATCCAGCTGGTGCAGGGGGGCAGAGGCTCAGCGTGCTGACAGCCTTCTCCTCCCTCTCTGCTCGCCCTCTCCCTGCTTCCCCTCCTTCCCACGGGCAGGACAAGACCTTTGCAGGAGTGGGATGCCCTCCAAGGTGACCCTGGCAGAGCTCAGATAGGCAAGGAACTTGCAGGTTCTTGCACTGATCCCACTCTTGACTTAATGCTCTCCATGGCTGGCCAGATGCCCCTTCTAGAGCAAGGGATACTAAAAATTCCTGCCTTGGGGAAGAGTGAAATAGTATATATCAACCTTCAGCAGACCTAAATATTTCAGTGGGATGTGGGACTACAGGTCTAATATTTAGGAGTAACATCAGAATTTTCTTTATTTACCTTCCCTTCTGCTCCCACACCTGAACCTTGTGTTTAAAAGCATAACCTAGGACCTCTTAACTGAAAATAGTAACAGCACCATCCCCGCTGCAGGATAAGGACAAGAGAGGAGCTGGGAGCTCCTTGACCTCACAAAGAAAGTCTGAACCCACAGCATACCCACTGCTTTCAGCTCTTCACCTCACCTAATAAAGATGTCCCCAATCCTTACAAGCCTATTTCCCTAACAGGGCGTTATATTTGCACTGTCAGGGAATCTCTAATGCCTATCTGATGTTTTGCACTGGGGTTTTGTTGTTGTTGTTTTTTCTGCTCCTTTCATCACCTCATAAAGGGCCACACGGCGGTTGCGTGATGCTGAGACTTTTGACAGATGTAACATATGTGCAACAATATTTATCATTTATTTAGCGTGCCGGGTCCAGAGGCTGGCAAGGCTCTGCCATGCCTGACTTAAAGGCTGCTGGCATTTCCATTAGACAAAATCCCATCATGCAGGGGGTTAAGAATTCAGGCATTTCAAATCGCATCAGGCTGAATCATGATTCAAATCAGAGGAGCCAGTTTTTGGTTCACTAAGGGCTGACAAAGTGGGGCTAGGGGGAGGGTCAGGAGGAGCAGGAACGGATGGCAGGTCACGAATATGTTCCCCTTTCTCAACGGCTGACCAGGCTAACGCTGTCTAGCTCATGTTTTCAAATAATTGGGGGGAGAGGGGGGCTCTGCACAATTCAGATGTAGCTCTCAGATACACGGCATTTCACGGTGGGATTTTCAAAGGCAGCCGTCTCCTGGCCTGGCTGTCTTGCTGCTACAGACAATTTCGGTGGAAGCAGACATAAGCCAGTCGTCATCCCCTTTGAAATCCCACTGCAAAGTGTCTGACAGTTGCATTTTAAGGACCACATGCCTGCCAGACACAGAAAGCCTCCTGCTACGCACCGAGGTCCTGCAGCTCTCAGGAACAGAGAGCAATATCTGTGCTGACTGTGCTGATGGCAAGCCCACGACAGCCAGAGCCCCAGGTCGAGCTCAGGAGCTCAGCATCCAAACCCTCTGTGCTGTTCTCAGTGCCTGTCAGGTGTGACAAACAGTAGGAACACTTCAGTGCTGGAAAAGGTTTGCTCAGTGCAAATCATCCTCACAACCAAGACGCAGCTTCTGGGTTTAACAATCATTTCAATTTTTTTTTCTTTTTTTTTTTTTTTTCCTTTCTCAAGGAGAAAGGAATTTAAAAAAAAAAAAAACAACACCCAAACAAGCACAGACTGCCAGTTTATCCTGACCCTGGCTTGCCTGAAGAGCAATAAGAAGAGTCCTTTAACTTCTGCCCAGTTGCAGCTCTCCCTGTTCTCATGGAGCAGCAACATACCACGCATTTCATAATTAGGGCGAGAGTGAGAGATAAGGCCATCGGTCTGTGCACATGAAAGGAATGTGCTGGGTGTGGGGAGATGGTGCTGAAAGGAAGAAGAGTTTTATATGGGCTGGAAAAGGCTCTGGGAGAGCAGGGTTAGGGAAGGGGGAGCTGCGTGTGCCAGTGGGAAGGCGCACGTGCATCGGGAAAATGTGCTGTTTCCCTCCAAGTCCTGCCTTACAAACCTTAAAAAAAACACAAAAAAAGGCTGGTAAAAATACTTCAGTCCAGATTTATAAGCACTTGGGAGGGGGGTTTGGCATCCAGGTAAAAGGAGGAAGGGCTCTGCAGAGCTGCTCACCCTGGAGGGACACAGCCAGGGCTGTCCCCGAGGTCCCGCAGACCTGGTCAGGGGAGAAGGGAAGGGTTGGGTTATTTTTTCCCCCTATGACTACTTTGCCCAAATCCACCTCAAGGTAATATTTGGGAAGCCCACCCTGCTTTTTTGGAGGTCTCTTTTGTGTTTGTTTGTTTTGAATAGCCTTGGCTTTGGCAGCAGAGCCGAGGAAACCACACGTTTTTACAAGCTCCCAGAGCAGAAAAGAGACCTCAGCACTCCGAGCACAAAAGCACAGGACTGTGTCAGAGGGAGAAAACATCATTATTTGCTGAATAAAACCAGGGGGAAAAAAGCCAAGGTATATGAAATCTCAGCAAAACACAGAACCTGCTAATTCTGATCTTTAGTCTGGTCTCTGCTACCCACGATTGACGTGACCTTTGGCGAGTCGCTTGATGTCTTTGTGCCAGTCTTGCTCCTCAGACCTTGGGTTTGCTTCCTCCGCTTAAAACTCCGGGCTCTGAGCCCACAACACTGGGCCTGCTGCACTTCTGACCTTTCTGGGCACTCACAGCTGCTTCTGAGACACCAATAAATGTCTGTATTCGATATTTCACTTCCAGCTCATAACGCTCGCTGACCAAAGGGGAGATTGAGATACACCCAAATACTGGAGCCTGATATTAATCCTGTTCAGATTCCTAGGTGTGAGGAAGCACATATCAACCACCAGCCTAAAAACCTCCCCATTTGACGTATTTATATTATTTTCTCCCTCGTTTTTAGCGTTAAAATCCAGGTTGGCTGTGCGAGAGGGCTGGCCCAGGGCATCAGGTGCAGGAGCTCCTTTGTCTGGGCTAAAAGAAACCCCTCCTGATTTTGCACCAAAGGCCTCGCTGCAAAGAGCCTCCCGTAGATCTCTGTCAGCGATAAACCGGTAAGAAATGACCTGAAAGGAGTCTGCTGCTTCTTTCAGTTTTTAATATATATTTAAATGCCGTGTTTTCTACCTGCCAGCCGTTGTGTGCTGGGTGTTTTCTCCTCTGGGCAATGCCGTGCTCAAGCAACACCGAGGCAGCAGCAGCCCCACTACAAAGAGCTCGTACCAAAGCCTGGCATTTTACGAACAAAAGCAGCACATGAACCCCCCCCCACCACCACCACCAATATAAATGGTGTGGAGCCTTTCCCTCAAATCAATCAGGCCCCATTATTCAGTTTGAGCCCAATCTCATTGTCTACTTCTTCCTCCGGAGGCCGATTTCTGCCAGGTAGAAAATTAAGTTTCCTTTACTTTTCTTCCCTGCACAATTTTTCAGTGTTTCGGCACCGTTGTTCGGTGTGGGAAACCGACTTCCTGTCTCAATAAACAAGTGCACACAAGGCTTTTCTGGACACATAATGGGGTCCTTTTTTTTTTTCTTTTTTTCCCCTCTCTCTCTCTCTTTTTTTTTTTTTTTATTTTATACAAAAATCATTCCACACTTAACACATCAATGAAGCCACTTAAGCTCTACTGCATCTGAATTAAAGGGGGAATTGTGTGATCAAAGAGTGTGAAGGAACCACACATGGAGTTCTTCAGACACTTCACTTTTGTTACATTTGATACATAACAAACCCAATAAATATGCTTATCCCAGTAGCCCGTTTCATTATCTCATATCCTTATGTTTAAGAGCATTTCCTTTAAGAGCTGTTCTTTCCCCTTTGTTTTTCAGCATCGTAGTTTTGAGGCAGTTTATTTTAAATGAAGATGCTAAAAAGACACAGAAAATAATTTTTTTTTCGTTTTCTGGGTATGCTCAAAGAAGACCAAAAATCCCTATTTGCTGAGTCTTTCACTGGGTTTCAACTAAGTAGAATACAGATACAAATGCAGTAACCTCAGTTACAGGTTGTTAGAGACAAGACTTGCACAAGGAATATTTCCTAAAATTCTTCACAATAATTCTCCACTTTCCCTACACCATAGATCAAATCATTTGGAAAAAACAAAGATTTTCATGTCCCTTCCCTGATGCTTCAGTTCTGCAAATATTTGCTTATTTGCAGCTAAATTATTAAAAGTATTGAAAATTAGAGTCTGCCCATTTTTTCCTGTTGTTTCACATGGAAGTAACCAGCTTCTCTATTCAACAAAGAAGCTGCAAGGCCTGATTTTTTTAATTTTTTTATTTTTTTTGAATTGCTTATCATTTGTAGCCAACAGTGATGTGTGGCTGGTCAAAGAGTTGTCAGAACTGAGCCAAAGAGGGACCTTGTTCAATCCCTACAGGGAGCAAAAGCTTTGGGGTGTGATTTACACCCACAGATGGACAGATCTACTGCTCCTGTGAGGAACCTGCTTTTACACAAGGAGTTTCATTAGGATTTTTCTGTTGGAAACCATGCCCAGGACTATAGATCACACAGCCTACCACAAATAACCATTGCAAAGCATCCACCAAACCTCCAGGAAAACTTATTTGGAAGTAAATGACAGGTGCTTTTAGCAGAGCTGCTCATTAAAAGGCATTTTAAAAACAATCATTTGCCTTCGTATCTTTTTGTTTTTCCCCTGTTTTCTCCCCACTTGCCCCAAAGGGTCCTGCCAGAAGAGCTCAGGGCAGGAGATTTTACACCCACTGAAACACTGAGATCTCAACCTGCTTTGCTAAACCCCTTTGCTGCCACACAAGATTGGATTCCTTCTTTTTTTAAAAACTGAAGCAGAAATCATCCTGCCCTAAAAATCATAGATTGGAGACAGACTCACGTGCAGCAAAAGGCAGTGATGGGGGGAAAGCACCTGAACCACCAGCAAACAAACAAACGAAAAATGTATTTTCTGCTCTGTTTAATCCCTATCAGTAAATATCTTTATAAATGCGGGTGTTTTGTTTATTTTTTTTAATGAGCACGGCCTGGTTATAGCTGCCTTTGTTTGGTGGCTTCCCAAATCAAAACAACCAAACAAAACAACCCCCTGCCAGCAGGACGGGGGCTCAACTTTAAGTAGGACAAATCTTCATCTCCTCACTCCAGCCGAGCTCCCACTCATGTCAGTCAGGGCTCAGCTGAGGTAAAATGGCAATATTTGACCTCTTGTCCCTCAACCACCATCTATAGATGACTTTTGCAGCTCTAACTTGCTGGTAACAGGGTTCTTACCACTGATTTAACAACATTTTTATGGTGCCTGCCACGAAAAACAGCCCCTGAAAACAAGGAAACCTGGGACAACAGCAGCTTTCATTAAAAGGAGGGGGTTAAAAAAAACCCCAAATGCTCTTAACACTCGTGGTTGAGGAGGAAAATCTTGTCAATATAACCCAAAGAGAGTGAATAATTTCCAAGGTTAGAAGGCAATGAAAAGTTTTAGGCATCACTTTGCTAATGTCATCATTTTAAGGCTCGTGCTGTTGGGCACCTGTCACTTGAGTCTGGAGTTGCTTCAGTCCAAGATCTCGCTGCCCCAAAGGGAACAAAGACCAGGAAGAAAGGGAGGATCAAACCCAGCAGCCTGGCAGATAAAAAAAGACAACTCCAAACCAGAAAGAATTAAGGCAGGTCAGATCCAGAGTCAATATGTTGGTGTGGAGTCCTTAGGGACACAGACAATGTCCCCTTCCCATACTGGATATAAATCACTGGTGGCTCTGTGGCACACCCATCCCATGGCAGCAGCAGAAATACTGGAAACAGACAAAAATTCATGTTTCTCGATGCAAATAATCACAACAAGCTCCTGGATTTCCAGGGTGGTACCACTGGGCTTTTTTCACAGCGTTCAGCAGAAAAAGCCACTGTCACCATAGTATCCTTCATATATGCCCTTCAGCTCTCCAGCTACATCTTTCAAGTGCTTTTACCCCATTTTAACTAATTCAAAATAAAATAATTAAAACAAATTTAAAATAATTTGAGATGGTTTCATGGCCTAAAGAGGAAGATCACGGTTGTCACCTCTGAAATAGGAGGTAGAAAAGGTGGCATTTGAGACCCTCCCTCAGATCTAGACCTTAACCTTCAGTGCAGCCCCTGAAAACAGCGATTCTACATGTAAAAAGAGTACAGAAATGTCTGTTTTATGTGCATGTGGAGCAAGGAGACAAGTGCCATGAGCTGTTCCCCAACTCCTCATCTCACTTTCAGAAAAGCATCGGTCACTGCAAGGAAAGATTTGCAGCCCAGGGTATATAACTCATCATGAGCTAAAGTGGGAATCTGAGCCGTGACATTTTAATTTCAGACATATTCAAAGGTAGGAGAGTCACTCTGTTCTGACTGAACTTTAGATAAGCACACGCTGTGCCGTGGTTTTGGTCGACTCGCAGCATTCCTCGAATTTTCACTGCAGTAGGAGGAAAGAGAGAGAAGGGGAAGAAAAAAAAAAAAAAAAAAAGGTAAGAAAGGGGCAGAGAGAGAGGAAAAAAAGGAGTTTGGTTTACAGGAGGTGTTTTATTGTGTCGATACCCAAAGGCTGGATTCAATAAAACCTCCATCTGGCTCTCACACAGAGCAACCTCCTCTCAGACCTCGCCGCACCTCCAGAGCCAATTTTCAGAGGCTTTTTGGGAGCCTTTGCCTGGGCTTTTCTTCCCACCACAGCAGGACAGGGGGTTTTACTGAGCCAGGCCCACACAGAGTACCCCTTGGACTTACACCTACTCTGGGGGGAAAGGGTGACTTGGAATCCAGAGCGTGCTGGCAAAACCTGGTGCTGGAGAATCAACGATTCCCCACCCTGGGCCAGAGGGCAAATGGAGCTGAAGCAGCTGCTGAAACACCACGTGTAGAGTTTACTGAGAGAGGTTCTCCTGCTTCCTCTTAAAGAAGGGGCCAGACAAGCTCTTATGGGGGTTCTCTTAAGGCCTCACCATCCACAAATACATTTCCATCCCCCCAAGTGACACCTTTTTTTGGTGGCTCAGGGTTAAAAACACTCAGAGATGCATAAAACTCAGTCCTGCTGCCCTTATTTTCTGATCTATCACCTACTCAGGTACCAGGAATATAAGCACAAAATAAGAGCCTGGAAAGCCAGAGAGATAAATGATACACACATCAATAGACAGAACCAATTAATTAGATATAGCTGATAGATGTTCAGCCCTTTCCCGACTAAAACAAATATCAACTCCCAGGGACTTGGTTTTTTTCTCTCGCATTGTATGATTTGATCAATTAATCTTGGTTAAAATACCATTTTTTAAGAAAATCAATCAGCACTTTAATTTTTGAGTAAGTTGATTCCTTCTTTGTTAACTCCCATGTAGCCTTTTCTCCTCCTGAAAGTTCATTTTCTGGCTGGCATTTTGGCTCCCATTTTGTTTCACAGCAAAGACACACAGGCAGACAATAACAGAAAAACCTATTCCTTTCTTACCAGATAACACTCGTGTCTTGTTACAGAATTTTCAGGCTGTAAATCAACTTGAAAAGCTAATTTAAGGATATTCACTTGCACTATTCAGGGCTGTATAAACATTCCAAATTCCAATTTTTCATAAAGACACACGCCAGCCTTTTGAAAGGGGTTTAAAAAGAGCCATTTTGCAGCTAAGAAGATCCAGATCTAGCGTTTTATTTTTCTTCCACGAGATTATCATGTAATATTAATATAGAGAAGAAAATATTTCCAGTGCCTCTATGTATTTATGAGGTCCTAAGGGACAGCAGAGTTCCTTCAGCCGAGGGGAAGGCTGGAAGAAACTGCAGGAATAAGAACCGACTGTTGAAACATCAAATACAAGACAGGAATTGCAGTGTATGAACGAATTCTGCCAAAGTGCTGTGGTGTTGGTTTTCACTGTATCTGCTGGTTTAATTGTTTCTGCCTGTTCATTTCTTTGTCTGCCCAAACCACTTGCCTAAGGGAGATTTTAAAAATCAAAAGGTAGGAACGGAGGTTGGACAGGAAATGAACGCTGGTGTCGCGGCGTTATTAAAGGAGAAAGTTCACAAGTGGCTCTAGGAACGGGTGTATTTACACACATTTTAGGGCCATCTCCCTCTCTCCCTACCCTGCTCTTTTTCGTTGGAGGGTTATTGCTCCGAAGAAACCCAAAATTCACGTGGTGAACAGCCCCCTGGAAGGGTCTGGATGCGCCCCAGGAGCCTTTCCCAAGGACGATGAAAACGTGAAAAGACCTGCAGCTGCTTTGGGGCCACCCCAACCCCTGTGTTTGCCCCGTGGATCCCTTCCCACGTGGGACTTTGTGTGGACAGAGAGCTCAGGAGCAGCACACACAGGTTTCTATTTTCAGTGGGGGGAGTGCAAAGTGAGCTCCCGAAGTTCTGAGCTGGTCCAACACCCAGGACACACTCCATGAAAATAAACAGAGCTGGCCTTACAATCTGTGTGAGGAATTCTTTTTCCCCCCTTTTTTTAAGTGCACTCTATCTTTCTCTCCTCCACTATCTCTCCTTCTTTCTTTTTTTTTTTTTCCCCTCTCTGATCTCCCTGGACAAAAGATTGAACAGTCAGAGATTCAAACCCCAAGCAAGGAGGATACAGACTTAAAATACCACATGGCCAATAAAACCTATTTTACAACATATCTCACCTTTAACAAGCAAACTGACCACTGTAAGCAAAAAAAACTGACCCAAAATCCTTTCATAAAACAGCCCCAAAACAGCCAAACCCTCAATTAGAGCTATTTAAGCAATTACCAGGAAAATACCTAGATTTTAAAATATCACAATACTGGGAGTTTCGGTGCTCAATAACCAAAAGGTATGAGGCCCCAGATTTCAGGAATTAATTTGGGTTAATTCAAATGGCAAAGATGAGGTAGGCAAAATAACAAGCAATTACCTTTTCCTGCCTTTGAAGAACAATGAATTTGGGACTGGTCCAACTTCAGAAAGAGTGATTACAGATTTTTCTGCTCAGAGAAACCTCTGCCTCCTTAACACATACAACACATGTGTCCACACACACCACATATGTACTTTTCATGTACATACCCTTATCTGTATTCCATAACACCCTGCACTTGAAGGATTAATTAAAGATAAAATTCAATTATTTATTACATACCCTGCTAATTATTTTTGAAGCTCTATAAAGGGAGCAGGAAAGCTAACCAACACAAGCCATAATTAAGCAGAAAAGGCAGCATTTGTGTGGTCACTTGGCCAATTCAACATGCAAAACGTTTATCATTTAACCATTTCCTTTATATTGTGCACCAGGGTGGAAGGGTTTGAAAGCTGGGCAGAATGACAAATTCGACTTGGAGCTATTTTTTTGAGGAGGAAATATCTATTTCGACGAGTATCGACAATCACTTTAGTGGATAATAAGCAACGTTAAATAAAACATGTAGCTAAATAGGCATTAAAGGCCTTTTACATACTTGGAAGAAAAGAAAACAGTTTTTTTCCCCTCTTTTTTTTCCTTTTTTTTTTTTTTTTTTAATGCTGCAGACTGCAGGCATTTTGGTCTATCTCTGTCAAGTGCAATTCTTTCTTGATGAATGACAAGGTACGATAATAGGCTGCCGTTACCAGGGCAACCAGACAGCAGAGCTGTGTGCCTTGAATTTTGTCATCTGAAAATGAAACCAGAAGCAAAAGAAAAGCTGAGAATCGAGCGACAGATTAACTCGTGGAAGGGGAGGGGAGGGGAGAGGGGGGGGGACTGGCAGGGGGAGAGAGAGCAGGAGGAGGAGGAGGAGGAGGAAGGAGAGAGCAAGGAGGGGGAGAGGGAGCTGCATTACAAGCAATTAAAATTACACATATACCACATACTACAGTATCTGTGTTGCAGTTTCTGAGAGCATTTGTCAATAAGCTTTTAGCCCCTTTTCCCCACCACCACCACTCTCTTTGTTCCATAAATGCAGAGAAAGCTTTAAAAAGTACCTTTCAGGACGGGCTCTCCAGCACACACACCTTTCCGAGAGGTGACTCTGCAACCTTGCTCTCCACACTGCTCACCCAGCTGCTCCCAGTTCCTCCCAGTCCCTCCCAGTCCCACTCAGCCCCCAACAAGCTGCACCTGAGAGCTGAGGGTGGTGTGGGACTTCACAAACCCTGGCTAAATATGACACCCTGAACCCAAGGATTCCCCAGGGTTTGTCCAGTTGGGCTGGGAAAGTCTCTGCTTTGGTTCCTGTGAAGTCTTCATGGATCAGACCCATCCAAACGGGAACTGGGTTTGTCTCACAGATGCAAAGTTGGGGGACATTCAGCAAAAAGTTGAAAGCCAAACAACTGGAGAGGAGTCAGTTCCCAAATTCCAACCTGTGATCACAATTTAAACAGGAACCTTCCCACGCAAAGACATGTGCAGGTTATGAATTTTTATTTCAAGGTCTGGACTTAGTTCAGCTTGGACCTCGTGGAGACGAGCTATCCATGAAACTGTCTTCCCCTTTGTGTCCCCAAAATTCAAATAAATAGAATCAAATCACTCACAAATCTTGGCTTTATATGAAACACACAACCTGCAAAGCTCAAACTGTGGGTGCACAGTGCAACACAAGCCCTGGCCTTCACAAACACACAACAATATTCACAGCTGAGACACAAGCTCTGTTAACTGCTCAAGCCCTGTCAACTAAACCTGTAGCACATTTCCTCAGCCACGTAACTTAAACCCTCAATATTCACGTTTCTCTCCCTTCCACACCCTCCCCAGGTTTTTACAGATGTCCTCCCAACCTCCTGGGTTATAGCAGGTTTAACCTCACTCCCACAATTTTGTGGAAGAGCTGCTGATAAAATAAACCTTCTGTAATTTCTCTGCAGCCCCTCAGGCAAAACTCCCCTCCATCCTTGCACGGTGTGGGTGAATCATTAGGCTCCCATACCTCAGGAATTGGCATTTCTGCCAAGTTTAAAGAGGAGGAAACACAGAGAAAAGCTGCCTGAGTCAGGCTCTTGAAGAGTCCAAGGGGCTCTTTCCTTGTACTTCAGCTGGGTTTAGACCAGGCTTTAACAGCCCTTGAGAACAGGCCCTTGCACTCCTGGCTCACAACTCCAGGTCTCAAAATAAGCCAAATTTCCCCCCACAGAGAGCCTTCCTCTCAGCGTCCCGACTCAAAACTGCAGCTCGCCCAATTACACGGGAATGCCAAGCAATAAATGTTGCCCAACAAAAAAATTACTCCACCTTTGCACGGGAAAATTGCACTCTGAGCATGTCAGCCGTAAAGATGTCATGTTCTGGAAATAAAAATTCATAACCTGTGCATGTCTTTACACGGGGGGAGAGTCGGTTACCTGATTTTTGAGGTGTCTGAAGGAAGCGATCATCCCTGATGTTTCTCCATAGACACCCAGTATAATGGATTAGAGAAGAATGACTTAATTTTTTGGCATCCTGACCGGCTTTGAATGTGTTCCATGGAAAAATGAAGTGATTTTTCTCAATATCATCACTTGCATGATTGACTTTTTTGCCATGACAAGTCCAAGACCAGTTACCCTGATTTATTTTTCCTTGACAAGTATCCTGTGACTGCATCTACGTGGCACTGAGCAGAGGAACCCCTGCTAGCTCTGGCATCAACACCAGTCCAGTTGCATCAGCAGCTTCATTCCACACGGGCTAATTAGCTCAGTTTTTTGGGGAGGAGAGAAAATTGCATTTCATACACTTGGGAAAAATTTTTGGAGCCAGGTCAATATGATCTCCATGTTACAGGCACAGGTACAGGGAAGCCAACAACTTTTGGGGCCAAAGGGGTAATCTGGCTGCTTCTCCAGTCTCCAAGTGGTCACTGGGGCAATTACAAACTTGTCTTTATTGCAAGTTGCTTTCCAAACCCTTCATTTGAAAGCTGGAATGTTCCTGCTGCAGTGTCTTTTCCATTCAGCTTTCAAGAGGTAGCAGGAACCTTCATTAAAATTTGTCTGTAACCAACCAGGTTTAGGAAATGTGAAGGTGTTGCTCCTGGTGATGGGATGTTGTAACTCCCAAATCAGTTTTGTCCAGTGCAAAAAAAGCAGTATTTAGGTCTTTTTAATTTCCTGCTTTTCCCATCCTTCCTGCATTCTCCTGTTTCTGCACTGTGAGAAAGGATGAAAATGTTTTACTCTACCTGACCCACTAATTCACAGTAAAATACAGCCCTTCCCCAGCTACTACACATCAATTCTATTTTCACCTTATCACACACCACGTGTGTCTTTTGTCACATGGAGGATTCCCACAACTGAATGGCAGAACTTTGCAAACCGTTTGGGAATTGCCCCTTTAAACCTTGTGCAGTCCCTCTACCTGCTCTGGCCGAATGGAAAAGCAATCATGTTAAAAGAAAATACCCACATATCAGTCATTTGGGCTAATTCTAAACTGCTCTTCCTAAACCCCCAGTTGGGTGAGGCAGCACAGAGTGCAGCCACCATGACTGGGTTTTATTTTAAAGGTGGGAATTGAATTAAGACCCTCAGAGCTGTGTCTTAACCACCTTCCTGCTTTTTAATCTTCCTTCTGTGCACCTCTGTGTTAACTCAAGCTGAAGCTGAATTACGGCCCTCCTTATCCCTGATAAGCCACAGGGAGCTGTGGCAGAGCGAGCTGGAGTTTACTCAGCCTCCTGCATCCATCAGCAACGTGTCAGGCGGTTTCCAGTCGTGGAATCCTTATTAGCAGTGATGATGGAAAAGAGCGGGGTTTTCAAACCCCTTCTGCTGAGCACGGGCGAGGTGACAGCCCAACAAATCACCTTTCGGATTTGTGAGCTCAGCAGATTGTTCCTGGAAGTTGTGGAGAGAAAATAAATATGGAAAACCACAATGTCATTGCTAAGAGTCGCTTTTCAGAGCCTGACCACATTTTAAGTATCTGCTAAGTGATGTCCTTTGTCCTCCCCTGCTCCTGGCCAAAACCAATGTTGTATCAATCTCCTGGCAAAGACAAGTTTGACGTTGGGGACTGCAGACACCAAAACAAATAATACCACCTACAACCCTTGTGAGTCACACAAACTCATGTGATTTTAAAAAATAAATAAATAAATAAATAAATAAATAATAATAATAATAATAATAATAATAAAAGCCCCAACTAATTCTTAATATAAGAGACTCAAAAAAGTAAATAATTCAGAAGGCTTTCCCCTTTGTGAATGACTTGGTGTTCAAAGGAGAGAGAAAGATTTAGAGACATGGAATAACCCAAAGAACACATCTTCACATAATAAATGAAGTTTATATCTGGACCCAAAACCACCCTTCTCGGTCTGACCTTGTGGACAACCTCTGGGAGGACTACCTGCTCGTGGGAAGGTGCACATCTTCCTTGAATTTCCACGGGGTTTGATGGCCCTGCAGTCCTGTGCTGAGGATGTGAAGCAGTTCCAGCCCTAGTTTATTGATCCCAGTATTTAAGAGTGGCCTCCAGAGCACTGTTTGGCCAGCTCTGGCCACAGGCAAGAGAAGCTTTGGTCTCTTTGCACCTGCCTGTGGAGGTAAATGCTGTTTGTGGAGAGCCAGCTCAGCAAACATCTCCAACTGTCCTTCCTGAAAACTCTCCCTGGGACAAATGCAGCTTTTATTGGGGAAAAGGGTTCTTTTGAAGAGAAAGACAACACTATGCTTATATATGTGGCATCTGGATCCTCCAGTTCTGGGGACATTAAAATGTATTTAAATAGTGGCATTAAATGAGAGCTTCTTACTCCAAATGCAGTTGTCCAATAAATTATTTCGGAAATGGCTCTGGGCTTTTGCAATAATAGGTTTTTGGCAAGCAACAGGACTCTTAGAAGAACCACTTTATCATTATGAGAAGATCATAAATGAGAGTTAACTCGTAGATATGGTCATTTGCGAGACCATCAGAGGTAATAACAAAATATGAGCCACTTCTAAATGGACTGCAGAGGAGGAAGCTGGGGAGAAAAAAAACCTGTCACCAACCCACAGCAGGCCAACAAATGCAGGCAAAATGTATTCCACCCTGCAGTCCAGCAGATCCTCTCTCTGTCAGGCTGGATTGGCACAATGCAGCTTTTTCCTTTGAGAAGAAAATCACAGAGCTGTCTGGTGGGCCCCATCTCCAGTGGACATGGAGAACAATGTACTGCCAGCTCTGCTTCTTCCTTTGATGTGTCTGAGGGCAATTTTCAAGTTTCACTTTCAGCCTTCTGTTCTCTTGAATAAAGGAATAAACAGTTCTCTGGGATTTCCCCTCACCCCCCCCCCCCCCCCCAAAAAAAAAATCATTACTCATAAACCTCTAACCACTGGTGCTGCTTTTCCTGCAGAGTGATTCTTCATGTCCTTGCAGAAGCACAGACCCAAGAGGAGATATTGTCCTGCACCCGAGGCTGTGGATGGTGGAGGGGCAAGTTTATTAGTCATGCACAGCATCCTCAGTGATGGCATTGCTGACTCATGCTGAGATAGCTGCCACCACACATGCAGGGTAAGAATATAGTCATTATTAGGCTTCACACATGAGAAAGTGGCCCTAAAATCTCCTCTCTCTCTGTGAGCAGTGACAGGACCCAGGGAACGGCTGGAGTTGGGTCAGGGAAGTTCAGGCTGGATATTAAGAAAGGTTCTTCTCCCAGAGGGTGGTTGGGCACTGAACAGGTTCCCCAGGGCAGTGGTCATGACCCCAAACCTGCCAGGGCTCGAGAGGATTTGGACAACGCTCTCAGGGACAGGGTGGGATTGTTGGGGTGTCTGTGCAGGGCCAGGAGTTGAACTGGATGGTCTTTGTGGGTCCCTCTAGCTCAGGATATTCTGTGATTCAAGAGTAAAGCAATGTCCAGCAAAATGGTGAGCCAAAATCAATCAGTTATCCATGGAAATGATGCTGCTCTGAAAAACACCCCTCAGATGCTCTGGAGATGTGATGGAGAACTGAGGGCCTCGAGCTGCGGTGACAAAGGACACCAAATATTTGGAGTGTGACAAGAGGCAGCTTAGTCAGTTAACTTATCTGTTTTCATAACAGTTGGAGAGTCTCCTGCATCTCCATTGGCAAGTGGGAGGGGGGGTGAAGATATCTGTCACACTTTGATAAGTAGGGCACTCCATTATGAAAGATTAAGGCCAGGGATGCGGATGCAGCTGAGTGTAAATGAGGCTCCCAAGAGGGAAGATCAAAGTTGGTAGGAAAACCATAGTAAAGCATGAAAACCAAACTTCCTACCAGGAATTTAAGCATGAAAGGGCCCATGGTAGCTTCCAGCTTCGAGGCCAGAGGCTGAAGAGCTTACTGCAAGCGGTTGGAGGGTCTCTGTGCCAAGCTTAGATAGTCCTCACTGACAACAGACAGGAAAAGAGGGGTTTCTGCATGGCCAATAAGAAGAATCAACTTTGCAGGCTGGGGAATCGTGCTAACAGACCAAGACAAGATACAGCTTCGATATTTCTTGGCATTTTTCTCCTATAAATATGAAGACCACAAGACTTTAAAAAAAGCCCGGAGGGTTCTTGTCTGTTTGTAGTCATGTAAACCACTGCTCATCAGAGAGTCCTTCTGGTCAAAGAATTAAAGCTGTTTCCTTCCTGGCCCCATTTGTTAAAAGATTTTGCCTCTGCTGCTTCAGTACATCACAAGTGGCTGGGACTTCACAGGATGTGAGAGGTATTGGAAACCTCTTCCTCAACAAGGTGATGGTCATGCACTGTCATCTGGTGCACCAGTCTGAGTTCCATGTTCTTCTTCATTGCAGTAACTCTGCACACTCACTACTCCTCTGTCAGAGCCCACAGCTGCCTGATGAAACCCTTTTTTCACTGCTTTTAATATAGCCACGTTGTTACCTCAGCCATTTCCCTCGCCCTGTGAATGACTTAATGTGAGATTTGGGGTAAATAATTCCATTTCCCTGCGCCTGTAAAAGAGGAGTTTAATAATAATTGTACTTACCCTACAAGCTGCAACTCAGCCATTAGATCCACCTTATCTGAGCATCTGATAATTTATTGCTCTTTACCACATTGTAACCATTAAGTTTGTGGAAATAGATGGTATGTAAGGAGCAGGAGTGAGGTCTGTGCTCGTGTTCTGGTCAGAGAGAGCAATAAAAGGAACACTCGAGGAGCTGGTTTGGCAACGGTACTTCTCACTTTTCAGATCTCAGCCTCCTTTAATTAACTTCTCTAAAGTAGGAGAGGAAAGAAGGGTGGAATATTAAGCTCTGCTCATGGGGGCCCATGTGCTCAGACTGCAGCAGAGCTTCTCTGCAAGGCTATTTCCAGCAGCTGCTGCTCACTGCAGCTTTCAGAGGAGGGGGAACAGGGGAGGGATCTCCCACTGAACATGCCAGCGCTGCTGCATGCACTATCACTTCTTAATTTGGGTTCAAAAGGGGCAGTTTCACGGGCAGTGGAGCATGGTGAGCAGCCCAAGGGGAAGCACAACTGCAACCTGCAGCGGGGCTGGGCAGCTGGAGGTGAGGAAGGAAACTCTGCCCTCCATTGTAGTTGCACTGCAGTGACTTCCATCCCCATGGACACCTCCTGGAGGGGGCACTTGGAGTGCCTGATCAGTGACCCTGCACTGAGTGAGCTGCACACAATGGCTGATGCTGTGCAGCACCTTCCCTTCCACAGCTGGGGTCAGGGTTGATAACAGGACACAGATCCCTTGCTGGTTTATTTTCCACCCCTTTCCCACCTTCTTCTCCTCTGGTTTCCCACTCCATCCTCATTTTTCTTAGCAAGTCACTGCCTTTCTTGATCTCATTATATCACTTTTACACTGGGGAAAATGAGTCAGGTGTGACACTGCCCATCCTCACACCTCAGCCCTGTCTGTGACCACCTCAGCCCCGAGGGGTTTCACTTTGGCCACTGTAACCCTGCAGCAGTAAATGGGGCAGAATTAGCCAGGCCTGAAGTGCCAGAGCAATGTAGACATGGAATGCACTTCCCTGGGATGCAGCTGAGTCAGGGCTCTGTGTTCTTATCCAGGGAACTGGGCCTGTCTAATTTCTGTGCTGCTGCATTTCCACCCCACAGTTACCTGTCAGCAGTGACACAGCCTGAGCCACAATCCCATCACACCTTGCCCTCTGGCAGCACAGCCAAACTCTGGGGTGAATTTCCAGCACACTGACCATTCCCAGGTGGCCTGAGCTTGTTGCCATCAGTTTTATCCATTCCTGCAGAAAGCAATTCCGAACTGGGAGCACAGAAGGATTCCACCAGCGACTTCCAGGGGAGCAGGAATGATTTACATCAGCTGGGGACTGAACCGGATTATGTTTAGCTTTAGTCCCCTGTTTTAGAAACAATAATGTTATGAATAATCCTTTTATGTTCATACATCTTGTATAAATATCTGAAACATGGATAAAACCGAGCAGAGGAGGGAATTCATTAAGGTGGTCCAGGGGAATATTGCTCTGAGAAATAAGGGGCTTCTTAGGAGAGTTAAAATTACTTTATCCCATTACTTTTACTTAAGAAAGAAAACAGGGGGAAGGAGGGGTGGGGAAACTAAATACAATAAACTTTTTCCAAACAATGGTAGGTATTACTTCGTGGAGGAATATTCCTGGGAGCATTAGTGTGTTAGTTCAGCTGTCCTAAAATATGCACAAGAGTGGCCCTTCCATATTTTACTGCAGAACTCCCAAACAGCCAAGCCCAAAGCCTGGAATCAATAGCAATTTTTCAATGGAGTTCAATGGACTGGAGGGCAGGCCCCGTGTGCTCATTATTTAAAGTAAATGAAGGGGAGAAATAGTGAGTCGAAAATGTGACAGGGGCAGTGATTTTGAGAAAATCCCCCTAATTTTTGAGGCCTGTCTGAGGCAACTTTTTAAGACAAAACAGGGCGTGCATTGAATTTTCAGTTCAATTCCATCATGTCACACTGATTTCATCTGGTCACCGCATGTTATTGGTGGGAGTGTAACTTGATGCAGCTCAATACAGCTCGTGGCACACTGTGATTTATTACCATTTAAATGATAAAGCACCCAAGAATGTTCAGGCAATTGGATTACTCCATTGACTGAATGTTCAGACAGCTATTTTTAGAAAAGAGATGTCAGTTTGTGCAATATCAGATGGCCTGATCCATTTTTTACTGGGGAGGGGGGGCAGGGGAAATTCCCTTATCCCATAATACTGCAGGATGTTACCCCTGTGCTCTGCTCTTTTCAGGTGGGTTGTGCAGATCTGGAGGTGACAGGATTTTATACATCAGAGGTGGGGCCAAGTTCTCAAAACACTTCGCTGAGTTTTATTCTGAAAGAAATAAAGATTGACCTGTGGGGAAAATCAAATCCAAATCTGAATTTTAAGTCTGGGGGGGACTCAGGACATGGGTTCTGGTACTCCTGCATTTTTTAGGGATGGGTCAGTAATGATAATTTCTGAGGAGCAGGAAGAGGACTAGAACTTGCCTAGAACACGTGGATGCCAAGTTCTTGATTGACACAGAAATCATCAGGTAGATCCTCCCAGCTGGAAAGTGTTTGGATCCACAGCTCCAGACAGACAGACAGGAAGTGGAAAAAACTGTGCTCCTGTCTTTTGTTGTACAAGTATTTTAGAACAGGCTAGGTGCCAAAACAGAAATAACCATGAAACTGGAATAATTCATGAATAACATGGCACAACAATAAAAGGCTGGGCATCAGTGCAGTGGATTCTTTAATTCAGCCAGGAAGAGAAAGTGCTAAAATCAACACAAAGGGATCCCATTAGACCATTAGTAGATGAAAGGCTTGTTGCAATCTCTTTGGTTTGCTCAGCTGGGTCATTTTAGGAACATTGAGTGGTCAGGTGTGGCCTAATTCTCCATTTCTGGTGTTCCTAAGCATGGGACAGGGGGCTGTGGGTGTGTGAAGGTAGGAAAGGAATTTGATATGTGTGTTTGGAAAGGCTATTATGGCCACCACGTATCAAATTAGTTCATCTCTTTGGTACACAAATCAGAGAAAGGCTTGTGATGGCTCCAAAAATTGGTTCCTGTCTTGACAACAAACTCCTCATTTTACATGAAAGCATCAGCAGCTTCTGGGAAATAGATTAAATTTAGTTCCAAACTTCCTCTTGATATGGATAAAAAATGTCTAGGAGAACAGGCTCGACTAATCTCAGCAGGAATGAGCCCTCCTGCTGATGAGCTCCTGGTTCAGTGTTTTAACATCTGATCTTACTGTCTCTGGGTCAAAATTATGCCTGGTGCAATTTTGACAATGACATTAGGGTCACCTTAAGAAAGGATTTCTCCCATTGCACGTGTGGTTTTTGCATCAAGCAAAGCCCAGCTCTCAGGAAAGAGGCAAAGCTCTGAAGGCAGCAAATAGAGAAAAAGCCAAAGCTCAGAAATAAACTCATTAAAAGGAGAAAAGAGCATCTTTAAGTGCTCATTCTTTTAAGCATCTCTACTTCTGAATCTCCTCCAGCAGTAAAAATGTTTGGGTTTATAGAAAAAAACAACACAAGCTCCAACAATGCTGAAGATTGCAAGGATTGATTGATCCTATTACCTTTGTCTTCTGTTTTAGCAGCAAGCAGGAAAAGGCTGGAGTCCATATAAAGGGATATTCTGGTCAGTGGGATGTAAAAATAGGGGGTAGGCTGGTACAAAAATCAGAAAAGTTCCCCCATGGAATATCCATCCTGATTAACCCCCAACTGCAGCTTCCAAGATTCTCTGGGCTGGGCAATCCTGGACCAGGAGGTCAAATTTAAATGAAGGTAACTCTGCCTCACACAGCAAACCCCATGTTTTATTTTTCAGCTGCCACTCACCCAGGGTATCCCCTGGCCCTGCATTACTTGTCCCAGATTATTCTTGTTGTTATATTTATCTAAAGAAAGGACTGGCTGTCAGTCTACCCTGTGAGGCAGAATTTAATGACAGAATATGTGCAAGAGTCACTGAGGGGTTTATCCTGATCTATTTAAAAAATAAAAATAAAAAAAATTAAAAAGCAGGGCTGTAGAAAGCAGCTTTTTAGCCCTGAGGTCCAAACAAACTGAGCAGCTCAAGAAGTTAAAGCCTTGATCAAGCAAAGCTTTGCCCGTGCAACTTTTCTGTGTGAATTGTCAGGCTGGGGTGAATCAACACAGGAAAATCTTCACAGGAGCAAAAGCTGCTCAAGCTGCCGCGCTGAGCACACTCCAAACATCCCAAACTGCTTTATGGAGAGAGGTGATGCTGGGTGGGAGTCAACAAGTGCTCTAAGAGCTGCTGAAGGCACAGCTTTATCCCCCCACTGCCGCATTACCTACACTCGAGGTGTCTCCGTAGGCACAGATGGAAAAGGCTGCAAAGGAAACGTTTCCAAAGGCAGGGTGCATTAGAGGAGTGATTGCAGCCCCCGTGATTTATAGCTGCAGTAATGGACTGGGTCTCAGAAAGCTGAAATCCAATTATCAGCCCTGCCATCTCGGGCAAAACGCCTAAGCCAAACTTTCTAAGCGGTGCTTTTAGGTCAGGTTGGTTTCCAGAGGTGCCAAAGCACCTCCCCACCCCACAGGGGGAACACATCCCCGACCTTCTGTCCTAGAGGGAAAAAATAAACCAATTAAAACCAAACAAAAAAGGCCTCCAAATCAGATTATATTTGATATTACCGTGCTTGATGCATATTTTCAGTAGCTGGGTTGAAAAGGAATAGTCACACTCTGTCTCATCAGGAAAATCAAGGAGGACACAGAGGTTAAAAACCTTGGAAATGAGGGACGTGACTCCCTGCCTGTGGTCTCCCCTCCTGTGAATAAGGACCAGGAATGTCTCCATACCCACCTCACAAAGGGACCTGTGAGAGTTAATTCAGGCCTGTGCAGAAAAGTGCCTTGAGATCCACAGATGGAAGTTGCTGGAGAAGGGATGCATTACTAAATAATGAGGTACCATCATATGCGAACAAAACACACTCAGATATTGCTCCATATGTTTTATAACAGCCAGCCCTGTGTTGTTTTCCAACAGAGTCATACATTCCAACCTGGAGAGGAGCAAACACATCTCAGAATATTTTGCCTCTTTATTTTGGAGGTGAGGAGATGGTTCCAACAACATTGTTGTCTTTTTTTTGTTTGTTTGTTTTTTTTGGGGGGGATTATGAAAACCAAAAATAGAATATATTTTAATTTTTTTTTTTTTAAGAGGTGTTTTAGGGGGTGGGAGGAAAGCAGGGAAGGTTTCACACAGCATGTGCCAAAGGAACAAAACTTCTCCCTGGACATCTGTCCCTGAACACCAGAGGAGACCTTGGGGTTTTATATCTCAGCTGAAAAAGATAAATGTGGAAACACCTCCCTCACTGTCCCCCTGCAGCTTCTTGTTTGGACTTGGGAGAGACCCCTCAGGAGGAATAACTGCTGGGAGCTTTGGTGCTGCCACTGGAGTCTCCTCTTGCCTGTCTGCAGCTGCCAGGGAATTCACACCAGCTCCACGTGTCCTCACACAGAGCCCTCCATGCAAGCACAACAGACAGAGGTTGTGCTTCGGGGGGCTGCAATTTGGGGGAAATTCTTCCTAAAATATCCTATCTGAGGAGAGAAAACTGGAGCAATTTCATTTTCCTTCTTAATACCAGTTTTTTATGCCACGATTGTGAGGAAAAAAAAAAAAAAAAACATTTGGCTGCCCGAAGAATTTGCCTGAAGATTTTAGTTCCTTATTGAATCCTTTTGGCAATTGAACCAACATGTCATGGTTTTGCTGGGTTTGGTCACTATTTTTAAGTCTCCTATTTGTATATTCCAAAAGGAACTGAATGCTGACATAAAGACAGCAAGCAGAACAACACTAATTCAAACCCAGGGCTTCCCTCCTGTTCCAGTTATGTTGCAGCATCTTTCAAAAATCCACATTACACCCCAAAACTACACATGGCATGTTGGGTCACGTGAAAAATAGCAAAGGGAGAGGAAGAAGAGCAGGAATTAAAAAGCTGTGCTGTTATTTCTAACTTATCTATGAAATATGGGAGAGAGAGAAATCCAGATTTCACGGGATTTTAGCCTATTTGGGCCATCAACAGTGAGAGGCAACACATCTTTAAAACCAGCTTTCCCTGGCAGGTATTAGTGGAGGGAAAACACAACTAAATTTGGAGGCAAATTTTGTGTGTGAGGTGCTCTGTGAGCCCACCAACCCTCTTCCCAAGCTGGTATTTTTTTTCCACCCCCTCCAAGCCCCAGGAAGAGCCCAGTGCCAACCACTCCATCCTCTCCTCCCAGGGAATGAGGAGCTCAAAAAGCCCTGGTGGAAAGGGCAGAAGGAGGGGAGCAAATGAGACAAACACACTGCAAGTAACTGATTTACAGAGTCACCATTTACTGGATTCCTTGGGAATAACCAAGGGATACTCTTTGCAGGTTCAGACATGATACAAACACAGCAAAACCAAAGTCCACTGGTTGATTTTCGATCCTTTCCCCCCTTTTTTTGGTCCTTCCTGGAGGAGCTGGAATCCAGGTGAGTCTCGGACTTGATTCAGAAATGAGTTCATGCACTGGGAGGACTCTTCTCAATCCTCAGCATTTCTGATGCTTCACAGCATTTCTTGCATAATTCATCTTAAAAGTGAAGTTACCAGCAGGGCAGTCAAGTGAGAAGTGTATAATGGGCTGTGATCACCAGACACAGCTTCCAGGGAGCAGAAGCCAGAGGTTCAGCTTCTTGGGAGCAGCCAGAGGGAGCAGTTCGGAGACTTCTCTCAGGAGCTGACTGAGCTTATCCTCCTCTTTGCCACACAGGACACCAAAGGGCATCCCTTCTGTCCATCTTCCACAGGAACACAACAGCAAATAGCACCAGGCTGTGGTTCAGTGGTGGTGTCTGAGGGTCAGCAGCAAGGAATGAACTCTGCCAGGGTTAATCTACTCCTCGTCTCTCAGAAGCCCAAGCCATCCTCCAGCACTTGCTGCTGGAGACACCCCCTCATTTAAAGGATGGCACATATTGCACAGCACAGCCCATGCTCAGCCTTTCATCCCCCCACCCCCTTAAAGAACATACATTTATACCCAATATACCATCAGCCCACTGTTGAGACACCGCTGTGGGTGGAGCTCTGTGAGCACAACACACATACAAGAGCCAGCAAATAAACGATTCTGAAAGTGTCAGACATTTCAGTCCAGGAGATTAGAGATTCATTGACTGCAGTGTGGGAAGAGCTGCTAAATAAAAACAATTGCAGGAGTCTCAGCCTTCCACAGTCACCATGTAAATCGGAGGCTCATCTTTCATCTTAAATTTGTTTTGTTGTTTTGTTTTTTTTTAATTGGATTTAATGCCCTCTCCTATCAAACACAGTTGCCAGAGCATTGGGTGAATGACAGAAAAACAGAAGGGGGAAAAAAAGGCATGACTTGCTCACAGAAATAACATATTCTTTCATGGTTACATCTGGGGTACATGAGAGGGTCTCCTGGTATATCAGGAACCATATTCAGGTTATTAATCTTATTCCCAACCAGGAAAGTTCCACAGAGGAAAAAAATATATGCCATTAAGTACAGCCCTGTAAACCAGGAGACACAAATTACTGCTTTGCTTCCTTGGGCAAATCACTTTTAGGTGCCTTTTCCCCTCCTATTCCCTCCATCTACCTTGAATAAATGAGTCTCCATCTCTTTTTGAGCAGGGAAAAATCTCTCTCCATGTACTGGGACACTGTAATTTCAGGGTGAGCCTGTAAGTTCTCCCTTCCATGCACCACAAAAGAAAAAAAAAAATAAATCACAAACTGGAACAATCTTACCCCACAGCTTTACTTGTCTGGGTAGTCCAGGGAGTCAAATGCACCACAACTGTAACACAGGAGTAAAGTTCAGTTTGGGGCCAGAGTAAAAGCAACAACTAGTGCTGGAAATAAGACTGATGCACATCCCCTTCCATTATTTAAAGGGTAAGGCAGCATGCTGGCATTTTGCTTAAAACAGGAGATTTTTAACTGACTGGCAAATTTGCAGGCAAATTCCTTTGTTTGGCAGGGGGAAAAAGTAACCCTAAATATACCCAGTAAAGAGGCAGTAAATTAGAGTTTGCAAATGCACCTTGTGAACTTGTGGATCCATATAGATCAAAGGAGCGTAATGAGATATTCTGAATAATACAAGGAGATATTCTGAGGAATATTTGATGCACCTCATTACTGGGAACACGCCTCACAGAGTTTTCCAGTGGCAGTTTCAATGCCCTGCAGGTACTTGTCCCTGTTCCCCTGCATGGGATCTGTAGGTTGCCAGCCTGGATTGAGCTCAGGAACAGAATCAGTCACTGATTCCAGCTAAAAAACTCATGAACCCAGAGGAAAAACGATGTGCATGGCACAAGAGTTGTAGCTGTCCCACTGAAGACCTAAACCAACTCCACTGGTGGGAATGGAGCTCTTCCCAGTTGGATCCACTGGCAAGTGGGACAAGGTTTTGGCCTTGAAATGACAGCCCACATCAAACCAGAGGTCCCAAACCTCCCCTGGACTCTGCCACACATTTCTCAGTGCTCTCCCCTAAAAAAAAGCTGAAAACAGGCAATCCAGTTAATTCTCTAAAAAGATCTGGGACTCCAGCATTCATTCAGCAGCTCAAAATCCCAATGGTTCAGCCCCATCACAACCATCCCAAGAAAGGCTCCTGGCTGATCATTTTAAATGGATCACCTATAACAGATCTGCCTTTCCTGAAGCTCTGATCTTCTCCTCTGTTATATTCATTTCTGCATATTCATTTCCTCTGAATACCTGATCTCCCTTACATGGAAAATATTCTCCTGAGGAAGAGCCCAATTAAATGTACAACTATTTGTAACCTTTTTATCAGGTGGGGAAGCAGCAGCAACACTGGGAAATACAGGATCTTCGGGAAATGTAGCATATTATTAGATTTGATGAGATCCATTTTCTTGATGGCTTCTGAAAGATCTTTGTGCTAATTAGCTAAGAATACCACTGAATTATTTAATTATCTCTACTTTTGTGCAATAAAATATGTTGTCATATCACACACTCTATCTTGCTGTTGCTCTTCATACTTAATGATGCCTTTATAGTTAGTGATTTCCTTTGTTCTCCCACTGCAAGTGGTTTTTGGTGGTGCTGGGGAACTGGCAGGGGGGGAGCAGAGAGGGGAGGAAAAGGCAAAAATGTATCAGGTTTTAAATAAATTTTTATGTGTGGGAAAATCTTTAGCTCCAGTTCCCTATAAAATACACAAAGCGGGTTTCAAAGCTACAGCGGACCCAATATACTTCTTGCTAATCCAACCAGGAATGCTTTCCAGGAGAAAAAAAAAGGGAGAAACCATCACTTTGGAGAAAAAAATAAAAAAAAATTAAAATCAGCAAGGAATGTTTTTTAACAAGGAAGAGGTAAATTATGATAATTACTCTGACTGGTAGGGTCCTTAAGCATTACTAATTAGCATTTATTGCCTGGATTATTGAAACAATGTGTGTGTTCCCAAGAGTGAAGAAGAACTGGGATGCTCTTTCCTTCTGAGCCCTGGGAAAAAGGCAGGGCAGCAGGAATGCGGCACAGTTGGCAGAGGAGGCTCCTCTTCCGAGCTCCAGCCTCGTGAGGAGCTGCGACTGCACCTTTGGGAAACCCACGTCCTGAACTCCTCAACTCTGCCTTTTCTTCCCACCTCCCTCATGGAGAAGGGAATTAAAAAAAAAAAAAAAAGAAAAATCAGGGTGGCACAAAAGGAAAAGTGGCCGTTAAAAAAATCCTCAAAATCACTTGGCAGTGCTCGGAGGTGCAGATTAACACCGAGTTAATACTCGGGGTATTACAGTGCCTTCTATTATTACAGGGATTGTGCCCAAACGTGCTATGAATAAGCATTTCACTGCTTTAGAGCAGGATGGCCAAATCCTTCATTACAGAGAAATCAAAGGGTTAACAAATTCAACACAAAAATAAAAAAAAAAAATTAGGTCTATGATGTTATTTTCAACTGGCATTTGGACCGGGTTGATGTGACTTTGTGAAGAGGCTGCCATCAGATTCCATCGTAAACTGCATTTTAATATCGAGCATTTATAACGGGAATCAAGTTTTGAATTAGAAATCGATTAGAAATTAATCAATCCTCTAATCAGCACTAGCCACTACACAGCATCTCAACTACAATTTGGTATCTGGCCCAATAAATCCTTAAGTACCTTGGAAATGATTCAGGGAAGAAAGGCAGGAAAAGTATTCTCCTTTTATTATTTTTTTTTTTTTCCCAGCTGCAGTAGTATGCAACTTTAGGTCCTGCTAAAACCCTCGAAATAAAAGAGCAACAATGGAAAACTGCAGAATGCCTTGGACCTTTTTTACCTTTTACTGCCACCAAAGCCCGTGCCTTTCAACTTGGGAAAGCAAGTTCCAACTCAGCTCCAACGAGGTCAAAGTCACCGAGCTACAGCTGCTGCTCAGACATAACTCCTGGATGCCAGAGTTTTGCAAAATTTAAGGGATTTTTTTATATTCAAAACCCTGTATTAAAAAAAAATTTAAAAGTCTCAGCTGCTTATCTTTCTCCTTCTTAATTATTTGCAGCGAATAGCGCACAGAATACTTGGGAATACGTTATATTAAATATCGTGGTAGCATTTTAAATATGCTTTTAAGTGAAATTAGTCCCAGCCTGGTGGTTTTTATTTTAGTGCTGAATAAGATCTTCAATCCTTACTAAGCCTGACTTACTCATTCTATTTATTGATTAAATTAATGCCTAACATTTATTTTCTCTTCCATTTTCATCATAAGATTAAAAAATGTCTTCTTCGCCCTCAGATTCCTTTTTTTCCAGTTAAAAAGTACATGGGATGAAATAATTATTCGAGGAACTATGTAACACTAAGAGAAAAGAAGCCTTAGAGCTATAGGTATAATGCAAAAATAAATCCAAACTGCAACATCCCCCCTTTTGTCTGCAGGAGGTATAAAAAACCCAAAAAACATGCTGCAAGAATCTTTCTGGATTGATTCCTGTTCGCTTTAAAAGAAATTATTCCAGCTGGATATTTATAATGAAATTGAGCTTTAATACCGCTGACATTTCTTCAGCTGAGAATCCCCCTGAACCTGCCTGCCCTGAGCATGGAATTATGGAGCTGGAAGGCTGGGAAAGGGAAGGGGGTGGGGTGGGGGGGCTGCATTCTATTCCAGCCGCTTTTCTTCCCGCAAGAACCTCGCCTTTCCCACTGGAAAAGCAGCGTGGGGATGGGGAGGGAGCGCGGAATTCAGAATCCGCTCTCCCTCCTTATTTTAATCCCCGCCAATTGTGGGTGTTTTGGGGTTTTTTGGGGTTTTTTTTTTTGGGGGGGGGAGCGTTTGGGGTGTCCCATCTCCCCTTTCTCCCAGCGCCTCCGCTCCCTCCGAGCCGCTCCCTGTCCCTTTAAAGCTCCAGCCCCCTCTAATTGATGTGTCTGGGCCAGTCTAGACTGGGAGCGACCGAAGCGGCTCCCAATTAAGCTGCGCGCAGGGGCGCGGAGCCTGCGCGGGGCTCCGTCCCTGCCCCGACCGCCCCCCGCCCATTGTTTTTGCCGCAACCCCCCCCGCCCCGCACCGCGGACACAAAGCGAGCCCCGCGGAGGACAGAACGGGGGCGCTCCCAACATGAGGACCCCCAAAAAAAGAACACCACCCTTATCCTCGCCCCCCCCTAGAAAAAAAAAAACAAACAAAATAAAACCAACCCCCCCAAAAAAACACCCAAAGAAGCGCCCGCGGGATGCGGGAGGACACGCGGGGCGACCCGTGCCCATCGCCCCCCCTGGCAGACAAAGCGCTCGCCCCTTCCCTCCTCGGGCGATTAAAACCTTCAGAAGGAAAGAAAGAAAATAATAATCATAATAATAAAAAAAAACAACCACAAACCCCAAAACTACCTTTTTTTTTTTTTTTTTTTTTTTTTTTTTGCGGGCTCGGAAGGGGCGGTAAAGGCTGGACAAAGGTGCGGGGCTCTGGCGCACCGTGATCCGATTTATAACGCCAGGCAGGTAACAGAAAATAAACGCAGCTCGGAATGGCTCTTTTCAATCAAAGAACCTTTGGCATAATATATCAATTCAAACCCGCAATGCTTTCTTTGTTTTTTTTTTTTTTCCTTCATGGAGGTAAAACAGTGAAATTACAAAAAGCAGCTAAAATTTTTTAAAAGGTCAAAAAAAAAAATCAAACAAGCAACCTTTTTCCAGTTCAGTAACTATTAAACAACGGGAAGAACCAGCAAACATATCCTAAAGCTCTTAAATACCCAAATGTTACACCGACAATTAATTTTTGGTGCATCGTGTTTTAAGTTAAAGCATTTGCATTCAAATATCAAACAGTAATTCTGTGCCATAACAAGGTACAGTAACTTCATTATAAATTGCCTTGCAGAACAGGATAAGATAAGAAATACAGTTCCAACCACAATTAATTTTACAGCAACATAAAAGGAAAAAAAATCTAATAAAGAGAAACAGCAGCAGGAAACATTTTGAACATTTCTGATTCGTCATTTACACATCATTTTGCCTGGAAAAGCAGGAAAGCTCGAAGTTCTAGAAAAGGACTCAAACAAAACTTCAGCGTTTCTTTGCAGCAGTTACCAACCATCAGGACACGCAACCATTTTATTCTCGCAGTTTATTTTTCACCTCTTAAGATCCAACCTGTCTCCTGGCTTTTTTTTTTTTTTTTTAAATAATTATTACTATTATTTTTCGCTTCTTATTTTTTTTTCTCCTCCTTTAATTTGTCCCCCCTCTCTCCCGTGCGTCCATAGAGCACATTTCCAAGATTAATCGTTCAGTTTTAAACTTGGAAGCATGAGGCATGCTGGGATTTCAGCTGAGGTCAAGCACCAATGTACCGAGCTGTTACTGTTACGCTCTCAGGGTACTCTGTGTTGCTCTCAAGAAGGGGGAAGTCAAAAAAAAATGAGAGATGCTCTATCCATTGGCCTGCAGTTCTCCCTCCACATGAAAACACAGTATTAATATACCTACACATATAAATATATATATATATAGGGTTTTATTTACCTACATACATATTCATCCACACGTAGCATCCATATGTGCATCTCTCCCCACACCTCACTAGCTGTATTTACATGCATCCATATCATGTATATCTTATCTGCACACGCATATATAATAATCACTATATGTGTACACACATACACCCCCATATCTGTATCAGCTGGAAAATTATCTCGTGAATATACACACACACACACAAAAATCTCTGTCATACAAACGCTGGCTTTAATTTGATTTTTTTTTTAACAGTAAATGGCCATAACCACCGCCCTACTCTCAGCCAGCCTAAGGAGGAGAGATACACTTATTTTTTCCCTTAAAAGGTCTATAAACACTATTGTATGTGTGTGTATACGGCTCTATATATACACACGCGCTCACACACATATACACACAGAGAGAGAGGATATATTTATAAAATAAAATAAAGATGTCAAAGCACAACTCACAGCTCCCAAGAGCCTAACCCGTGGATTTAAAAGCTAAACATCACAAGTTAGGGTCTCAGGGATTGAGAGGGGCGCAACAAACTATTCCTTGCAAAGAAATAAAAAATAAAATTTGAAAAACAATAAAAACAGGGATCAAAAATTAATAGTAATTTTAAAAAAAAAGGATAAAAAGGAGAAAGAGGAAAAGAATAGCAGGCAAGTTCAATTCATGGCTCAAGATTACAAAACAGGACACACAGGTGGAAGGAAAGAGCTTCTCTAAGGACCCTCTGTTGAGAGAATACATTCCGGTTTTAATCGTTTATACGAGAGAAAAATAAAACATGACATGGCGCGGCAGGTTCCTTACAGCTCCCAACAAGGTCGCTTGCGACAAATACACGAAAAAGTCTCCGCATTTAAATAACGAAGAGGAAGTTTGGGGCAGTGACGGAATTATTTTCATTGTTTCAACGAGAAGGAATGCAGAAATAAGAGCAGGAATCTGCAGGCTCGCTCCCGGCCCCTGGCACAAAGCGTGCAAAAGCAGCAGCAAGGCGCTGCCTCCCCGCCCCCTCCGCCAGCCCCGGGGATGGAGAAGGAAAAAAAAAAAACCCACAAAAAAAACGAAAAAAAAAAGCAAAAAACCCGAGTCGCCACAAAATCAGGTAGAAACTCACCATTTGGAAGCTGGGGGGGGGAAAGGCTCCGATCTCCAGCGCTGAGAGCAAAGGGGGGAACCCAGCCCGGCGGTGCGGGGCGGGAGGGTGGGAATGGGGCAGTGCCGCACCGGGGTCGGTGCCCGGCGGGGTTTGACACCCGAGCGGGTGCGGAGCGTGCAGGGTGTGCGCAGCCAGGGGAGGGAGCGAAGGGAGGGCGGGTGTGTGCAGCTGGGCAAGCCGCTGGCATTTTTAAAACATCTCTCTTTTATATATATATATGAAAAAAAAATAGAGGGGGATATATCAAGGAAAAAAAGGGGGATAATAATAATAATAAAAAAAAAAAAAAGCGGGTGGCAGGGTGGGAGGGTTGGGGATGGGGGGGGAGGAGGGAAGGAAAAGGAACCAAATTCCTCCGCAGCTCTCTCTCTCTCTCGCCTGCCGCCCTCCGCGCTCCCACCAGCTGCTGCTGCCGCTGCTGCTGTTGTTATTATTATTATGATGAAGAGACGGGGGCTGGGGGCTGCGGGAGCCGGGGCCAGCCCGGTGCCGGAGCCGAGCCCCCAGACTGTCAGCGGGGAGGAGGAGGAGGAGGAGGGAGGGAGGGAGGGAGGAAGGGCGCGGGCAGCAGCGCCGCAGCCCCGGCCGCCCTCCCCTGCCAGCCGCCGGCCGGGGCTTCAAAGGAAAACCTGGAGAAAAACCCGCTTCGCCGGGAGAGGAGGGTCCGCAGCCCCGCACACACACACCCACACACACACACACACACACACACACAAAGGGACTCCATCCTGCACCGACTCCTCTCTCCGAGCACCTTGTGCACCCCCAGCCAATGGAAATTTACGCCGGCCATAACCCAGAGCAGGATTTCGTCCCCAGCTTGCCACCTCCTTCCCTCCGCTCTTCTCTCCCCTTCCCTCCCTCCCATTCCTCCCTCTCTTCCCCCCCTCCCGAACCCTCCACCCCCACCCCCGCCCAAATAAATAATACGGATCCGCACCCTCCACCCAGCTCTGGAACCGCTTTAGGCCCAGCGGCATAAGCGGGGAGAAGAAGCCGAAACGTACCGGAGGGCCCGAGGTTAAAAATGCAAAATATCCGGCGCTGCCGAAGGCAGGTCCCCCCCGGCCCCGGCCCCGCCGCCGCCCGGCCGGGGGCAGCGGTAACAGGCACCATTACGGAACCATCATCATCACCATCATCATCATTCACTCCGTCCTTTTCTCACCTCAGGAGTCTGAGCCCATTCACCAAAGTCCTTCCTCGTCCAGAAGCTCAAATATTTTCCTTTTTTTTTCTTTTTTTTTTCCCTTTTTTTTTTAGTTTTTTTTTTTTTCTCCTTCTGGATCAGCCAGTCCCGACATCATTAAACTATAGTCCTCCTCTTCCTCCTCCTTCCTTCTCCCCCTCTCTGTCTCCCTCTCCCTCTCTTTTTTTTTTTTAATTTCAAAAAGGGGGAGTGTGTGGGGGGGTGGCTGGGAGTGTGGGGGGGAGCAGACATAGCTGCATGAAGTGGCTGCCTTTTCGAAAGCACATTTAATCTTTCCTGGCTCCCCTAGGCTTCGATGAAGTAGAAGGGAAAGGAGAGGAGAGGGGGAAAGAAAAAATCCAGGCAAGGGAGGCTGTTGAGGGACAGCAAGCATCAGGCTCAAATCAACGACCAGATGAAAATGTACTAGACCACACTGCCCCCTCTCTTCCTCTCGCTCTGTCTCCGTCTCTCTCACACACTCTCACTCCTGGAAAGCTTCAGTGTCTGGTTACAGACTCTTTTGGATCCTTCCCCCCACCCTCCCCACCCTCGCCCTTTGCCAACTATCCTAGAGATTCCTTGCATGCCTACTTAAATCTTTAACAGAATAAGGACCCGGCTCCCCCCGCCGCCAGCCCCGCACACACACACACACACACACACTCTCACACACACCATTCCCGGTCACCCCTCCCCAATAATCTCTTAAGCTCCCGGGAGAAACCCGCCGGCGCATCCCCGTCCCCGCCGCATCCCCGCCGGGTACCAGCCCCGGGACCCTCCGGGCAGCCGCTCCCGCCCCACGCCGCCTTCCTACGGGGGTGCCGGGGGGCTGGAGGGGGAAGGAGAGGGGGAAGCGGAGGGGCTGCAGCCCTTCGCCTTGCATCCCTCCGGCTGGCTCTGGATTTTAAAACAATAAAATCCAGCGCTGCTGCTGCTCTCCCGGGTGCCCCCCGCTTCCCCCCTCCCCTCCCGTCCTCCGCCACGCCGCAGCCGCCCGTGGAAATCGCACGCCCCACGTCTGCAGTGAGGCAGGGCAGACTGCCTGGCTCATGCCCGTGATGACTTTAGAGCTGACAAGCTCCTCTCCTCGACCCCCCCTCCTCTCCTTCCCCTCCACACCCACCCCTCCGCTCAATGGCAGCACCGCTGCCTCTCGCACCACACTGTATTTGCAATATGTGCTAATTTACCAGCTATATGCCCTTGGATTTTAAAATGAACTCATCAGTCAATGTTTCTAGTAGCGATGCTCTCTCTCCCTCTCTCCCTCACACACACCCTCCACTGCAGACATGTTACTCATTCTCCAAGCATTTCCTCCCCGAATGTCCGTCAGACGCATATACACTTCATTGATCAAACCAAATCCCCTGATAACAATAAATAATAATACAGACAGTTAACATCAGCGGGGAGCAGAGCGGGGAGGGGGGAGAGACAAAGATGACGACTAAATCTGCATTGTGCTTTAGGAGGCTGATCCCTGCGTTTCCCAGGGATGCTCCACACACACAATGCAGGTACCCCCGAGGCGAGCACACACCTCGTCCTGGGGGCCTTCCTGAGACACCCCCCCCACCCCACCCCCCCAGTTTGCCCAAGCTTTCAGGCTGGTGATTTCTAATACCTGAATCCACACAGGCTCCAAAAGGTGCTTGTAGGAACAGAAGGTGCTTCTGGCTGTGAAGCACCTACCACAAAATCCAGCGATAAATAAAGGCAGCCTCTTTGTTAGGCTGTGCACTGCAGAGACGCTGAGGAATTAAAGGTATCCGGGCATCCAGAGACCCTGGGATGGGTCCAAGGGATTTTTAGAAACACCTTCTCAGCTCCCACTGAAATCTGTTCCCTTTGTACTGAAGACAGAGAGCACCTATGCAAGAAACCAGGTTAGGAAGACGGGCTATTAAACATCCCTCTGCTACACGTGCCGGGTATTTCAAGGGCTTTAGGGTTTCTGTGGCTTTATTTCCCAGTTTTCTGGGGCTGAAACAGGGGAGGCAGGAGACTGGGATTGCCTCTTGGGGTTTTGGCTAGTTAGACATCTTGTGTGGGTCTGGCAAAGGGAAAGTGGCTGCAGTGTAAGTGTTCGGGAAGTTGGGGAGGGTGGGGCTATCTAGAAATCTTTGACTCACTGGGGTAACTCCCTGAGCACAGGAATCAAATTATTGCTCAAAGCAAACTGCATTTTATGAGCAGCAGCCTCAGAATGAAATTCTGCATGCACACAGCTAAAATAAACATATGGAAATAAATATACAATACATAATTAAATTATTGGGTGCAATGCAGAAGTCCCTGGGTGATGGAAGAGGTGGGATTATGCAGCAAAGTCAGTCTGGGAATCCACAGATACAAATTTTCTTATTTATACCAGCATAATCCTGATTGGCATCAGCCTAGATAGGGGAAGAATCCAACCCTGTGTACTGAAGGATCTAATCTTTGGGAAAAGTAGACTGGATCAGAGGCTGTATCTGCCAACCATCCTTTCACTGCCTTTAGATTCCCTCACCATCACAGCGATATTCTGCCATCACACAGAACATTTCGCATCCATTGTCTCCTTCCACTTCTCTTATCTTCCTTCCAAAAAAAAAAGTTTAATTTTTTAAAGTTTTGTAGCAAACACATAATTTCTTTACACGATTTAACCAAGCCTTTGGAGGATACTTATTTCAAGCAGTTAACACCTGACCCCAATTTTTGTGGGTAATTAGTGAGCTAGATAACCACACAAAGTGGGTAATTATTTAGTACCCAAGGGTACTGTACAAGAGGGTAGAGGCTGGCAGTGTGAACAAAAGCACATCCCTAATTATTGTATCCATACTGGGGATGTTTTAAGAATAGTTACTCCATCTAATGATCCATGATAAATCAGTAAACTATTTTGCTTCCCTTAGCATTGTATGCAAGGGATGACCAAGGGCAGGATGTGAGGGCAAAGCAAATGGAAGCCCCAACTTCAGTATGTTCAAGAGAAGCAAGAGGCATCCACTGGGAGAAGGAAGTAAGACTGGAAGTGCCTGCTCTAGAACAGCCTAATAACCATCCCTGATGGGTAACAGGTTGGTTGGGATGGCTTGAAAAGCCACGTAGGAAGCTTGTAGGGCCCTGGCTCAGGGTCTGCTTCTTGCACAGGTAACGTGGCCACGCTGATGGATCTTTGTGCACAACAATAACCTTAATCATGTCTTAACAGAGTTCACTCTTGCTCACTGAAAAGCAATTTAAAGCTGTACAAATGAGGTGTCTTGCGTTTGGGGCAGCTCAGAGATGCCAGAGAGTAGCACTGGGGGAGGGGGGGGAAGAAAATCATATTTGATGAATTTCAATCCTCTGTTGCCTCCAACATTTATGTTGCAACAACCCCGTTTCTCCCATGGAAAATATTACATCCTCAGTTGATTTTTTTCCTCAAATTTAAGAAGGAAGAAACGTGAATCACATTGAAATATAAACCAAATAAGAAAGATTCAGCTGTCAAATTCATACAAATATCTCCAAGGTGGGTGCCAAGAGGGTGGTGCCAGACTCTTTTCAGGGGTGCCCAACAACAGGACGAGGAGCAGTGGCCATAAAGTAAAACACAACAAGTTCCATCCCAACATGGGGAAGAATTTAGGGTGGCAGAGCACTGGAACAGCTGCCCAGGGAGGGCGTGGAGTCTCCCTCTCTGGAGACATCCCAACCCCATGTCCCTGTGTCACCTGCTCCAGGTAACCCTGCCTGGGCAGGGGGGTTGGACTGAGTGACCCCAGAGGTCCCTTCCAACCCTGACTGTTTTGTGACTGCGTGAAAAAACGTTGGGTTTAGATCAGCAGAACCACAGGATAAGTGTTATGCTGGAAACAGCAGCACACACTCACTTTAGGGCATCTTCAAGCCATTACACTCAGAGGAAAAGCACTTTCCTTTTTTAATTGCTTTTATGAATCATCACTGACATCCAGACACTTCATTTACTAGAGTCCAGTAACCTTGTTTTTCAAAGGCTCAAATTCCAAAACCTTAAGGGCCTCCGGGCTGGCACAAAAAAAACCCAAAAAACAAAAAACCAAACCAGAGGTGTCATTCTAGTTTGATCACAGCAATTAACTCAGCCTGGTGCTTTGGGATCACCCAAGCCAGGCACTCCAGAAGAAAACACAACTGGCAGCATCACCTGGCCCTGTGACCATCAGGAATTTAAAATCTAAACAGAGAATGTTTGAGGGGTTTCCACAACTCCTCATATTTCTCTATTGTTCTGTGGTTGGGTTGGTTTTTGTTTTGTTGGTGTGTTTTTTTTTTGAGTGAAATAACCACAACTGAAAGAGGCCTGAAAATTGTTCTTATGTTTCAAAAGGGGCCAAGTCTCGGCAGCTCGTTTATAAATAAATATAAATAAATTGGTCTCCCCCTCACTGATCCTCTCAGGGACCTGGTTTGCAGGAAAAGTTCTTGTAGAAATGCAGTGAGAGCAAGTTTGCAGAGAGAAGCTGGAAAACAGAAAGGAAGAATGAATTTAGTCACAGAGAAGGGATCAAAGCAAGAAGAGACCTTGGTAGGTGCACAGTTGGAGCAGAAAGCAGAGAAAATACAAACTATTACTAATTTTTTTTTCCTCAGATCAATTGGAATTAGCAATTCATAGGAGAAGGAATGTTCAGCCAGGGAGGAAGCTTTAGGGACTTAAGCATGAACTATAAAACCTTAAGGCCTTTTTGAGACAAGTCAATAACTTCACTCCAGGCAAACTGTACAGAGATTACTTAAGAAATATCTTTAAAATAACACAGCTCAGCTATAGGGACAGAATACATGAAAATAGTTTACAAATTAATAAAATGCCTTCAGGGGAGTAAAAAGCATTTACTAACACAAGTGAAGGATTCTAATGATGTGGGGAATGGTACAAATTCACAGTGTGGGGGCACATCCAAGGACAGCAAAACTGGGCAGAGGTGTCACGACTGGGATTATTTCCAGAACATCACCCCACAAAGTGAGGAGCCTGACAACCAAAATTTGAGCCTTGCTCTTTTGTAGACCACTGGCCAGTTCCACATCAAGTCAGTGATAAAATCACTTCTTACCTTGCTTGCCCATAATCCAGAACCCCCACAGCAACGCTCACCGTGCCCTGGGAGTGATCGAGGTCCTTGGCAGAGAGCTGCTGTGTCCAGACTGCTTTTGTCATCCCCATCTGATGCCCTGTCAGTCAACAGAGAGGATGGAGTGTGGTTGAATTCCATTTCACCACCACCAATTCCTTTTATCCTGACTCACCCACCAGCTTTCAACTCCAAACCCAACGCCACCCTGACAACAACACAGCTTAAAGAGCGGTGGTTGTATTTTCTCCCCATTCCCCAGTTCTGAAAACAGGTTCTCTTTGAGCTCCAACTCTATCAGTCCCTGGATAATGGAGAACAGTTGAAATAATAAGGTGAAAAAGCCATAAAAGAACTGATTTCCAAGGAAAAAAGCAAACAGGCAGTGCTGTTCCCCTCCTGGGAAAGGCCCTGGGACACTGCACCACTTGGGACCCTCACTGAAACCCAAGTTCAGGGAAAAGGGAGAAGTTCAGCTCAGAGTCAGCCAATATCACAGAGGAATTCAAAAAGAAAGGTTACACAGATTAATTCAGCCCATATCAAAGAACAAGCCTGAGAAGTGGGAACGCTGTACCCAGAGTTATGTGTGTTTTGTCTGCAGGGAGTTACCAATCTGCCCTGATCCCTGAGTTCTCCTAAACACAGTGAATTGAACCAAACTAAAACTCAAGGTGAAACTCCCAAGTTATGTGCAGGAAGTCATGCAAAAAAAGTACTACATCTCCTCCTGCATGATTTTCCAATTCCATCTCACGGAAAGCACCCGAAAACCCTCATAATTTCACGTGGTTTCAGGTCCACCCAAAGTTTCAAAGAAGATTCATGAAGAGCATAATGAAAGCTCCAAGAACCTCACTCTAATTTCAGATAAATCTAACCTGTTTTGGTGACATAATTTCTTAAGGTCTGATATTTTGAAATATATCAGTGACTAAGAGATGGAGTTATATGAACACATTAACCTAAAAGGCTGCTACAAAAAACCCTGTCTGGTCAACATTTAATGGCTTTTTAAACTTCACCTGAAATATCAACAGAATCATTGCACAAAAAAATAAATATGATGTCTCTCAATGAACTCTTTCTTTTACTTTTTTTTTCTGAAAAAGCCAATGAAAATAATACCTGTTGAGGCTGTTCAATTAGAGCCTAAACTGCTGAACCCAAATTCAACTTCAGAAACATGCAGAAAGGTTAGGGACATTTTGGGAACCTGAGCTGGCAGGAAAAGTAGAAAATTAAATTAAAGTTACATATCCATGAGACTAAAAGCAGAGCTAGAATGAATTGTATTTCAATAGGAAAGGAGTGCTGGAGTCACCTGTAAAGGAGAGGTTGTAATTCAGAGATTGAGGGCCTGCAGTCCACAGATCTTTTCCCATCTCCTCCAGGAATTCACTGTGGACTATTTTCAGTTCTTCCCTACAGAAAAAAACAACACAAATTGATAACATAACTGTTGCACCTCAGAAAGGAGTTGGGACTCTGAGCCTTAATTAATGTTTGTAAAGAGCCCTGAGAGACTGCAGGGACCTGAAGAACCTCAAAGCTCACTAATTCTTAAACATCCCCTGACCTCTTGTCAGACTTCACCCTTCTTACCAGCACTTATTTCTTTTTAAAGAGAGGGTGGAATTATTTAAAAGATAAAACAAAGATATGTTTCCTAGGTTTTCTAGTACTACAGTTGACACAATTTAAAAAAAAAAATAGATGAATTAACACACGAAGGCTTATTTCTCGCATTAAATAAATACATGTCTTAGGCACTGCAAAGGTAGGACACCCAAATATTTCCTCCAGCTGGCTGGTGGGTGCAAGGCACTGTTCCCTGCCCAGGGAGAGGCAGGAGCTGGCTCAGAACCAGGCAGAGGAATCCCAGATCAGCTGTGCTGACAGTGGGGAGGATCCAACAGCCCTGCCCTGTTCCCAGCCCTGCCGCTCCACGTGCTCCGTGGCTTGGGCAGGTCTCTCCATCCCTGCTCCCCCTCCTGCCTGCCTCATGCACTCAGACTGGGGACAGGGAGCCTCTCCTCACAGGGTGACTCCAGGATGCCAAGACATTTCGGTGTCAAAGAAGTCACAGTCCCGGGCACCTCAACCCGAGCCCTCGCCGCTGGGAAACCATCACGGCAACTCCTCTTCAGCTGCTCCCCTGGGGCTGAGAGCAGATTAAAAAACCAGAGAGCCACGTATCAAGGGGGATGTGACAGACAGAATGAGTGTCAGGAGGCGAGGAAGACACGGCAGCCTCTGAGGACTCACATTTGGCCCATCAGACACTGCTCGGTCCCTGCGTGCCAGAAATAGCAGCAGGAGCAGCAGCTCCCGGTGCCATCCACACTTCTGCATCACTGCAGGCTCTGCTGCACCCTAAACCCAGAGCTACTGCCTTCTATAATGCAAAAAGACAGCAGAACACTTTCATGAGAGAGAAAACAGGGAAAACAAACAGTAAAACCCAAATATCGTACTTATTGTGATAACAAATAACATGAACAGGTTGCTTAACTTACTGTGATAATGTAAAACACTAACAGGTTACCTAACTTGCTATGATTATAAATAACATTATTTAGGATTTATCAAGTGTAATGATAACCTTTTCAAGTTGACTCTAACTGCTGTTAGATTATAGCCATGGTCAACTTTAACTCTGTAGAACCAATGACTGGCTGTCAGCACAAAGGCAGCCCATCAGAAATATTCCTTCTCTTGCAATTCCAACATGACTGACTCTCAGCAACTCACACATGACCAGTTCCTCTGTCTTTGCAACACTCCTGATGAGGAACAAGGACCTCTATTTTATAGGCAGGGAATAAAACTGAAGAAAAATAAGTGACTCATCCAAGACCGCACAGGGAGTCCAGGGCACAACTTCAGGGTCTGCACCAATGGTTTAATAAAGGAAAATAAATTGTTTCACTCTGAGGGTAGAGGCTTTGCCCCATTAATAATAAAACAGGACAAGCCCCAGGAGCTGTACACAAACCAGGATCCCTCGCAGTGGAGACAATATTAAAGTGGCAAAGCTAATTCACCTGCTTGGTGTCTCTACAAAATCCCACCTTCGTGTTTCCCAGGAACAACTTCCACCAGCCACCAGAGCAAACATCAATTCCCTGGGACCAAACAGAACCATGATCCCAACCCTGGTGCACAGAGAAACCCCTCCCAGCCCGACCTACACGTGGGATGATTCAGTAACAGCCCCTAAATCTCATTATCTGACCCACACAGGTGGTCTCTCCTGCTTCCCTCTCGAACTGATTGTCCACGTGGACCCAACTGCAGCAGCAGGTCCCAAGTGACCATCTGATCACTTTTCCTGCTTAATTGCCATTTTTAATTACTTGCATGGCAACAACAAAAAGCCAATCCAGCAACGGAAATCCATTCTTCGAACAACTTCTGCCTCTTTCCTCAGACACCAACTATTGCTCCATAAGCCATTCCTGATTAATGTGGGGCCCTCGTGGGAAAGCCACTGCCTGTCTCCTGCTTTCATTTCCTATAACTTCTCTCCTTCAACCAACAACCCAAGTCCCTAAAAAGCAAGGGCAAAAGATCCTTCATTTTATTGTTAGGAGATGACAGCGTTTTTCCCCTTTGCTGTTTTCTTTCAGGAAGATAAATTAGCACTACATTTGCTCCTCCATGTGGTGGGATTTCTTAAATAAAAACGTATGTTATATATACGTAGGAACTTGGAACCAGAGCTGCGTTAGCCTGTTAACCATCCACGTTTGCTTCAGACTTGGCCAGCCACCTAGAAGACCTGCCAAGACCTTTCTGGCAGCCTCTTCCCAACAGTTCCAGGAAAACATGGAATATTCAAAGAATCTGAGGGCCTCCCGGCTTCGTTTGTCACCACTCTCCTTGCCCACTTAAAACTAAATCACAGGCAAATTGCTCTAATGCCCTATTAAAGATTTAAAAATGGTCTTCTCCCGGAGTAGGGTATCTGAGGACAGATCTGTGCTAATATATAATGCAAAACCCTCGTTCAGATGTGATGCAATGTGGCACGAGGCAGGGAGGGAGCTGCTTCACAAACCTGGAGCTTCCCAAGTGAATTCTGCCCTTCTTGGAGCTTCCAAACCTCCCTCGGACACCCAGGCAAAGGAGAGACTCGTTTTGTCCTTGTTGTTGCTCCAGCACTGGCTTCAAATTGACAGAGGGGAGGTTTAGATGGGATATTGGGAAGAAATTCTTGGCTGGGAGGGTGGGCAGGCCTTGGCACAGGTTGCCCAGAGAAGCTGTGGCTGCCCCATCCCTGGGAGTGCCCAAGGCCAGGCTGGATGTTGGAGCAAGCTGGGCTGGTGGAAGATGTCCCTGCCCATGACAAGGGGTGGAATTGGATGGGCTTTAAGGTCCCTTCCAACCCAAACCATTCTGGATTCTCCGAAATCACCACTGAGGTTTCAGACCTGTCACACAAGCAGCAAACAAAAATGCGAAGTTACACCAGAATTCACCATTTTTGGGTCTCAAGGCACTTCTTGGGCAGTGCAGTTGAAGACAGGCTTGAGTCCCACTGCCTAGAGCGTGTCTGTGACCTGGAGATCACCAAAAGACAAGATTCTATCACTGAGACTCAGAGCAGAATGAGATTGTGGACAGGTATTTCACAGCTAAAAATTGCCTCTCTACTGGAATATAAACGAAACAGAGAATCACAGAGCCTCTCACAGCAGCAATTCCCCCAGCAGAGTGTGGATATGCTCCTTCTGTTGAGGAAGGAAGGGACTGCAGTTCTTTAACTCTGGTGCAAAATCCCAAGTAGTCCCTTTATGAAATGCAGCCACCAGCACCTGGCCCTTGAGGATTTATTAAATGCCGTAACAAACTAAATAGCAACATAAATAGGGAATTATAAATATGATATTTATAATATCACACCCCATAAACCACATATTATTATACTATATATTCCTAAAAATAAATATAAATATAATATTGCTGATCAGTAACTTCCATCCCAAAGCCTACAAACAGACCTGATTTACAGTCCAACAACTACATCATTACCAACACAGCAAGTAGTGGACACTGATTGTATTTTGTCCATTAACACCTCCACTAGTTTAACTTCTCATTCACTAATTATTCCCACATTCAAATGAGGGCAAGCACGTGACTGAACTATCTTAGGGCTCTTCTAAAATAAGTTCCTCTTTCACATTTCAAAAGCCATTGGAAGGGCAGTTTCTCAAATCAACTCAAACCACAAGATCTGTAGCAGAGAGCAATCGAGTCTTGCCTTCTTCCCTTCCCATTTCCTTCCTGTTTTTCCTCCTCTTCCTCATTCTTTTTTTAAAATCCCATCCTCCAAATCCAACAACCTCCTTTATGAAAGGAAATGGGAAGCCAAGAGGAAGCTGTGGCATCCGACAGGCTGCAAACACCACTACTGCAAACCACTCTCTGATGCCACAACTGCTATTTGTTGTCAGAGGAGATGAGAGGCCACTTCAAACACAAGAAAAACAAACTTTTCAATAAACCCACACCAGTGCCATTAATCCCAGAATGGGTTTGACCTGCTGTTTGCAGCAATTCCTTAAATCTCACTTAAGCCAAGGAATACAAAGGGCCTGCCTACACTCTGCAGGGGCTGCAGTGACCCCAAATCTAGCACCAAGCACAGATCTCCAGCCAGGATCATCTGGGAGTGAAGCTCAGCTCTAACCTCACACTGCAAAGGGGGTGTGAAGGCAGAGCCAGGTGTGACCCCCCCTCGCTGCTTCTGGAACTTTTATTACTCCTGGCAATACCAGGGTTCCAGGAAATGTATTTAATGGGGAGGGAAAAGGTCACAGCATATGTTTAGATGCAGATCTCAGTCCAACTGACCTGGCTTTTGTACCCAGCCCTCCAATAATATACACTGCCTGGCCTTGGGTAAATCACTCACCTTCCTCTGCTTTCCTTTCTGGACAGGGGATGTTCAATCCTTTCCCACTGGAAAGGAGTTATTCAATGGTCCATGCATTTGAATAATTATTATTAATACTGCAGCACTGCAGTTATTCAATATATGAACCCAAGTGAAGGACAAACATCTATCAACCCTTCCCTTTTATTTGCCAGTGGCAAACTATGTGCTTAATCCTGTGCAGGGGACATATATAGACTGGGCCAGAATCCAGATTTCTCCAACATACCTCCTCTAATAGTGACAAGTATTAACAGCTTGGATCAGGCAAGAGCTGTCCTTCCCACTGGTCTTTCCCTGGGCTTGAACTGCTTGAACTTCATCCTAAACCTTGAAACAGAAAGTCTAAACTTGGCTCTCAAGTTTTCATAATGAATTACCATAATTCTATGGACGGTTATTAAAAACATAAGTATCTAATCTGCTCTAGACTTGCAAACTCCCCATTAAATTCTAAAAGCAATTAGGCTCCTTTTCTAATTAAATACTGGTGGGAAAGAATTGCTTTATAAAGCATTTTCCATTTGTCACCATTTAATTTCGCTACACGTCTCCTTGCATTCACTTTGTGAGACTGTGAGATTCTCAGTCTTCCTTTTCATTGTAACATCCATTTGGTTCTCCTTTCCAATGGTAACAGTTCACTGCAGCAGTTTCAGATTTCTCCCTGCTTTGGAACCTTTTTTGCTGGCACTTTTTTGAGTCACTCTTTGTCTTCTCAGATCGGGTGGAACAGCTCCTGTGCTCTGTGTCCTACTGTCTTTGGGCCCAAAAAACCAGCTCAGAGGACATTCACATTAGTGTGGAGCAGGGGTTTATCAACTCCAATTTTATAACAGGAGCAAGACCTTAAATGTTCATAAAAAATTCCATTCGTGGCTTCACTGAGATCTCCACTCGATCGAGGAGTAAAAAGGTCCAGCTACCCACCAAGAAGTCAAGGAGTAAACAAAATAAAAAGAATAAATCTGTCTTTCCTGACCATTTGCCTGCCTGGTTGTGGCTGTTCTGGACATCAACAGTTGCATGAATAAAAAAACAAAAATGCCCCATTCACAAAAACACTCGCACTCTACAACCGCTGGGCACGACGTTAATGCATCACTGTTAATTATAAATGACTTGAGCCTGACATTTGGTTAATACATTATGAAAGCCATAATGAACCCTGTGAGCCGTGTGTCACACCTGTAACAAGGACAGGATGAGGGAAATCACAGGTCTTGTCCTCAGAGGAGGGAGAACTGGCAGTCAAAGCTGATGCAAATCTCTCCTCGCTGACCCAAGAGAGGGCCCTGAACCCCAACACGAGGCTGCCTGCACTTGGGAACCTTCCAGATGATCTTTACCAAGCCAAACCACTCCATGATTCTATGAGAACACAGGAGGAAAACAGAAATGACAGACTACACCCACACTGCTCCTCAACAGGACTCTTCCAAGGGGTCTCGAGTGCAGGTGGTGGGAAGGAGGAGCCACTGCACATAACACAGAAGAATTTAGATTTCTTTCCATATCTGCCCCAGAAACCTGATTCTTGAACTTATTTAACCAAGAAACAGGGCCATGACATTGCACAAAGAGGCTAATTTCACCCTATAGCATGTACAAATTATTTGCTCGGGGAGAATACATTTTATATTTTGAATATATAAATCTAAATATATATGCAAGTGGGACTGCCTGGAGCATCAGAGGAGTCAGGGCAACAAAAAGTTTTGTATTCTTTAAAGAACAAATTTTAAAAAAAGGGGGTGGGGGGGTGTTGTTCCCAAATAAAGCATTTTGGATCTCCCTCTGCTATGGGAAACTTCCAAAATGGGAAAAGCAAGAACAAGGAGGGAAAAAGTCAAAAAGAGAGATGTGTGATCAGATCTCTGCTCCAGCCTCAGACTGCTCATTTCCAACAGAAGAGTTCCAAATATTGAGCTGCCCTATACCAGCTAATACTTTTATTTTCCAATTGCACTGTGCATTGCAATCGATACCTCCAGCTAATTGAAAGCACATCTGCTTCCCTTATAGGTTGTGCTTTTTAACTCTCACACACACAGAAACATCTTCCTTCTTCAGTAATTTCCAAAAGCAGCATTTCTGAATCTCTGTAATGAAATTGTCTTATTTTTAACTGTCTGAGCAGCTTTCAGGCAGGAGCGTGCTAGAATCCATACTAATTTGTGCAGTACCCCATCATCATCATAATTTAGCTCCCAAGGTTGCTGTGCTTGGAATTCCAGTTATGACACGAATTCTATACATTTTATCGAGATTTATAAATGGCATCAATAGAACACTTAGGGCCTTATTCATTAAACAATGAGTCATTCTGGCATTCCACTCTATTTCATCCCAGTTCTTACAAAACTTTTATGTACAAATTTGACTGTACTTCAAGCATCTGATTTAGAAGTGTTGCAGCATAGTTTCAGCTGGGTGTGGAAATAGATGGAAGGCACTGTTTAAAAAAAATAAAATAAAATAAAATAAAAAATAATGAAGAAGAAAAAAATCCCCCTAACAGTGAAAGTTTCATCTTCCACAAGTATCCCAATCATGTGAAAACACAGAAGCACAAGAAAATCTGCCATGGGCAGTATTGCAAGTATTTTCTTGGTGCCCAGCAAACCAAAGTATTTTGGAATACAACACTTTGGTAGGAATTCCTGGCAGACAATTTCAGTGGTACAGGGCAAGAGGCTCAAAGGCTTCCCTTAATTTGCAGTTTACAACTGTGGCACCAGCAAACCAATGATGGGGCAGGACCACAACATGAATTTTTCCCAAATAATTTCCCTAATGACACAGAGCTTTCAGATGGACTGGTTGTATTTTGTGTGTGTGTGATTTAAATGAGGACTGAGTAGAAAATTAAAGATTAAAGTTGAAAATTAAAGTAAGACCTGCCACCTATCCCTCAGGAAGGCACCTCCATCACAAGCAGTGGGTAACACAACGCCTGCACAGCAAACTTAGGACCCTTTTTTTTGGTCAGTAGTAACTGAATCCAGGCAGAGCACATCAGAACAGCAGTGAAATCATCATGATGGTGTGGGTTTTAGCCTTGTCTAACAGGTGGAATACAAAATCTTCAGGGACACGCTGGTTACCAGCCAGCTGGAATCTGAACTGTTCTCATTCCATCCAGGTAAACTGGGATATGCTCCAAACTGCTCTACAGTTTGGAGATCTCGGTACTTGTGACTATTTTACCTTCTCCTTGTCCTTTCAACCTCCTTCCTGACTGCTGGATACATGGCTGGGACGTCTGGAGTTCCTGGATGGAGCAGAATAGTCCTGGAAGTCTCAGCTCTTCTATCGAATCTGGGATTAGAAAACAGTCTCAGCAGTTGTTGGGGTGAGAGAATGCACAGACACACAACCCTACACAAGGAAATCGAGCACATTATCTGCCCCTGCCTTGGAAACCACTCCAAGACCTCCTCACTCCTTGGATGTCTCCAGTTTTCTTCGTTATGCACATAAACATCAGCGCCTGGTTTTTGTCTTCATCCTTAAGAAGTCACAGCAAACTTGGAATCCACCTCCCTGCCTGTACATCAGAACAGCATCTCCCAGGCAATCCCCACGCCAGGGAAAGCACAGTGCCCTCCACACCCCTGGTCCATGAGGGAGAACAGGGATGTGTGCTGGAGGGAACTGCATCATCTCTTCACTAACTCCCCCTCCACGCTGCTTTCTAAACTTCACTTCACGTTAAGGGACAAAAACAAGACCAAAGTTTATACATTTTGCTATCGCAGGGCAAACACTTTCCTGGGAGGGGGGATTGTTTCTCTTTGCGCTTCACATTCCAGTGGAAATGTTCCCTGACAAACAGTCGCTATCTCTCTGGCTATCCACAGGCTCGACTGAACAAGAACTGGGCATGGCACTGCAATGGAAAACAAGGAAAACAGGACACTTTTTTTTCCCATTCACTGCTCAAGCTGAGAGAAACAAAACTGGCAACTCGAGACACTGTTTGGGGCGAGCCACCTTCCCTTTGCTTCCTCCTCTTCTAATTTACAGCTCGTGAGTTGTTCCTTTACTCGTTGCAAAAGGTCCATAACTGTAACACTGCCACATTCTCCTGGAAATCTACTTAAATGGCATATGATAGAAGCCATATGATAGGAGCTTAATTACACAGAGGGCATATGGAAGGCATATGACATAAGGACATATGGAAGGCATATGATAGAAGGGCATCCGAGGACATATGATGGAAGTCTAATTAATTGACAATACATTCCTCTCATCAGGGGGAGAGCTGGAATGCTATTTTGTTCAGAAGAAAAATATGCACATTGAATTATGTTTCCCACTGACCATTCTCCTCTTCAATTATTGTTCTTTGGGGCAAGATAGAGCATTTAATTTACATATCGTACCATTAACATGCTTAGCATGAAGTTGTGTTTAACAGCCACAAACCTGCATGAGTACAAATAACCACTATTTTTGAACCTCTGTAACTGTGCAAAGCAAATCTAAAATGCTCCCACCAAAACAAGAAGAGGCTGTTCTTATTTGGGATTATTACCACTCCTTCACAAAGGTGCTCCCAGAGAAGCACCGAACAGGATAACAAAACCAACCCTTATGGAACAGCTCTGCACCGGATGGGAGTCAATGCAGCTTGTGGATTTACAGCTGAAAATTTGCACTTCCATCTGCAAAAAGATTTATGGGGAGGGCAGGAAATAAGGTACTGCCTAAAACATGCCAAAAAGATTCCTTGTTTTTAACTACCTGCCCCTCTTTAATGCATGAAACACAGAGGCAGGGTTGTGTTAGCCCAGAAAGCTTTCCTCATCCCAAGGAACTGCAGAGTTATAAACCGTGGCAGTGACATCTATAACCTCTTTGAAAACAAGATGAAATAAAATCCCACTAATCCACTCTTTGGATAATAAGTGAGCACTGTGTAAGGCTCGAGAACCCTCCAGCTTCTCTTTGCATTCAGTAAACAAGGATTTGCAGACATTCAAGTTTTTAAGTGCCATTTTACCAGGAAAAAATAATACAAAAAGAAACAAACCCCACAACATTTTTCTGGGTTACTTAGATACCTTGAAATACCATTATCATGCTCACACTTTCAGGTTAGCTTAATGAAATTTAGCCAGTGACAACTCTTTCTTTACTTCTATTCACTAAATCAGAAAGTTTACCCGCTAGCAGACAGTGCCTCTTATTTCTGGGAACTCAAAAACTCTTGCCAGAATTAGTCATATACAGAGTCAAAAGATCTAAGTTCAGGTTCTGGACCCTGACCAGGTCTTATGGCCACCACCTTCAGGCTGCCAAGGGACCTGAACCCTGAACACTCCCAAAATTAAGATGTTTGCTTTTGTGTTCCAACTTTTCAGAGACAAACCCCAGAGTTTCGGAGTTTTTTTTTTTTGCTTTGTTTTTTTTTAAGGTCACAAATATTTAGGCAAAATAAAAGCACAGATTTCAACAGCATTTAGGCACGTTTGGTACATTCCCTGCATTTTAGACAGGGGGGGGTCTTTTGTCCCACAGCTTCTCCACAACGTTTGGGGTGGTCCCACAGCTCCTGAATCTGAACTGCTGGGAAGGGAGAAGCAAACCACCTGTATTGGATGCACCCAGAAGCATCAACCTTCGAAACACCCAACATAACTGGGGAAACCTAGGAGAAAAACCCTCAGGAATCACCATTTGAGCTCAGTGTGATCACTTGTGGCTACCCATAAGAACAGCTCTGCTGAGGGCTGTGTAGATTTAGGTGCTTTCACAAAAATCCTTTATCCAGAAGCAGCAGCACCACAGGGTTTGACTCCCAGTGTAGAATTAACTGAGCCAGAGACTAATGGGAAGGAAACAGATACAACACAGGATGTTTTTACCTTTGGAGACCCCTGATCGCTGACCATGGAGGCAATAACACCAATAAGTTTCTGGGAATGTTACACACTGTGCTGCTGGCAGGTTAATAAAGTCACACAGGCATTACTAGTCCGCTGGATTTGCTAAAAACTCAATAATGCTGCACCAACAAGTGAAAAACCGCCGAGAGAACCAACATTTCTGGAGTTCTAGAGAGGCAGAAGAAAACAAAAGGAGTTTCCAGCTCATCTTACCTGCTCTTTGCCGGTCCACGTGTCCAGAGCTGAGGAATTACGGTCGCTCCTCCCGCCGTCGTGTGCAAGACCCAAGGAAAGCTAGGAGGTTGTACAGTTATCTCCCTTGGTGTAATTCTAAACTATACAACCTACTACCTCAACCTGGATGCATGCAGTCAAAAATGCTGAATCCTACCCACCACTCCACAGCAGGCACAATGCCAGGGGTTTCTACTTCAAAACAACAACAAAAAAAAGGCCTCCAGATTCTCAGGGTGCCTGATTTAGAAGTCAAAAATATGCTTTGTCTGGACGAACAGCAGCTCCCCTACACGTGTGATTAGATAAGACACAGCAAGGCAGGGTTATTCCTGCTAGGTACAGATCAATTCTCACACAAGAAGGAATTTTGTCCTTGCATTTAAAAAAAAGCAGTTTTCCCCCCCTCTGCAGCAGATGCATCTGAGCTACAGATGCACAGAACATACACATACATTTATTTATTTTTTTTCTTTTTTTTTTTTTTTTAAAGCACTTCAAGAAGGCTCAGGGTGAAATTTGTCCTGACATGTCTCTTCCTTTTTGAACACACGTAACGTTGACCTTGGAACAGGCGCCTGGGCTCCCGGATGTTTAAAAGGACGATTGCAGGAGTGGGATTAGGAGGAGAACTGCAAAAGGGGTAGAAAGCTTGAAGTAAATTTTTACCCTTGTTAAAATTAACCATTTTAGAAGATGGAACACTGAGCCTCTGCCAGCAGCCAGACAGTGTTCCCTTAGCAAGGAGCACGTTTTTAACTTGTATTAGTGCACAGTCAAACAACCAGGATGTTATCCTTGTGACTCACTCCCATCACCCACCAAGGTACTGCTTAAAGCTGAGTGCTGCCTTTTTATTACGGCTCACAAACAGGGATTAGCATCTTAAAATATGCTGGTGGGGCTGGCTGAGTGCTGAGGTGCTGCCTCTCAGGTGAGGGCACCCTGAGGCACAGCAGCTCCGTGCTGGGAGGGGATGACACGGGAATCAAACCCCAGCAACGAGCGCTGGGCTCTGCTGAATGCACATCTGCTTGGCTGGTCCTGTTTCCCTACCTCTACATTCCAAGAGGGAACAGAAATAAGGCAAGAAGATGAGAAATATCACTCTTCAAAATTCAGCTTGCAACACCAGAAGGATATTTGGAGAAAAAAAAAAAAACAAAACACAAAACAATCTTTCTGCAAGGTTTAAATGTCCATGATGTTGACAGTATCCAAATTTCTAATGACTCCATATTTGGTAAAGTTTACTTAGACCTAATAGTGAAAATACAACATATTATTTTAGTTAACAGCAGAGTCACTGTGAACTATTTTATTAGTTAGAACAGTGATCCCAACACAGCTCTGGATAATAAAACCATGGCTCCCTGGCCCTGCACTCTGACCAGGAGCTTTGTTGTTGTCTAAAAGCATCCAGAACCCATCCAAATCCTCGATGCAACATCATAATTTTTGAGGCTATAAACTGAACTCTTTCAGCATCACATGGCTAAACCCCTCACGTTTCCCACAACTTATCCTTGCAAGTATTTTTCTGCACCTCACTCTTGTAATATCTAACATTACATAATTCAAAGCATTGTCAAATTATTGATTCAACTGATCAGATATAGATAAATATATATTTTATATTATATATAAATATAAATTGCTATAATATTATGTCACAGAATCAACCAGGTTGGAAAAGACCTCTGAGATCATCAAGTCCAACCTGTGACTTAACACCACCTTGTTATTTACATAACATCATTTATATTATATCTATTTATACAATTTGCATATAGATATATCAATTGATCAGATATAGATGAGGAAGGTGCTCATTGCATTGAGACTAAAACAGGCACACCTTGCAGAGCAGGTACTTCTAAGCAGAGTTGAGCAAGAAAACTTGTCCAATAATTTGCTCCAAAACAGAAGATAAAGAGTTTTGTATCCTCAATTCAGCAAAGGTCTTTTCATACACAAACTAAACCAGTAAATTCATCTCAAAAAAATTCCTTTACTCTCCACGTGCACCTAAATAATCCAAATTTCTCAGCCCTGCTCCGAGGTGCCAGGGCACTGTTGCAGGAATTGCTGCTTGGACAACACTTCTCCTCCAAGTTCCCACATCTGCCAACGCCACTCTGCACAAATGTGACAGAAATAAGGGACCTGGATGTAAGCTGTGGACTCAAAGTACTTTCTACACATCCCAAGGTCTGACCCCCAACTCACCCTCAAGTCAGCTTTTAGACACCTCCACAGATTTGATGATCTCAGAGGTCTTTTCCAACCTAGTTGATTCTGTGAATATCCTGGCAAATCTTCCCCCTTTATGGCAGCCTGGCTTCAGAATTTACAGGTATTTTGTCCCCAAGCCTGGACAGCTGAAAATGCTTTTGCATCCCAGAGGAGCTGTAATTTCAAGCAGCAAAAAAAGCATCAGGCAGCCAGGTCACCCCTTCGATTGGAGGGTCTGCTGCTGCTGCTGCTGCTGCTGACATGAAGTGTCAAGTTTAAGAACTGAGATCAAATATTTTAGGAGAATTTTCTCAACTGCCATTCCTTCTGTGCCTTTTCTCAGTGCCTGGGCCTGTGGTGACTCCCTGTGTGTCCAACACCCTCCTGGGAGCAGAGCAAGACACAGTCCCAGTGTCTGCTAAGATGCTTCCTTTTGGTGGCACGAAGCTCCATGTCTGTTTTCTGGTGATTTTTGCCAATTATGCCTTTACCCAATTAGCACAGCCATACCTAATTAGGTAATTAGGGTCAATCAGTGCTCTAATGACAATGTCCCATTATGATATGTATTGATGGCATCAAAGTTCCCATGGAAATGGTGGGACAGGGAGAAGAGCAGAGCACGTGGAGCATCAGCCTCTTGCCTGGGAACCCTTTCAGACCTCTTGCTTTTTCAAAATCCCAAAAATGATTTCACACTTCTGTGGGAAAAGGAAATCTCAGTCCCAGCCCAGCCATTTTCAGACCTCCTATGGATATGAACACGATATGAACAAGGCCCTGAGGATTCCAGCAATGGCCACTCACTACGATGTGTTCATGAAGCTGAATTTTTGTTATAATCATCAGCTGAGGTTTGGCTCTGAATCTTCAGGGCTGTGAAGGATGCAGAAGAAGGAAGAACCCACCTTCACCTTCAGATCCCAGGCAGGGCTCGCCAAGGAGGGGGTGGCAAGCAGAAAATACTCACGAAGCAAATGTGTTTCCTTAAGTCATTGAGCAAAAAATAAATACCAGAACCCACAAATGATACTGTTCCAGTTTGAGGTCTGAAATCTTGTTTGCCAAATTTCAGCCTGGAGTGATCTTTTTTTTCTTTTTTTTTTCTTTTTTTACAGCTGATATTCATAAACCTCAGACAGAAGGGATTTTACACTGGGAATGCTGACATGATTCCTGCTGGTCACCTCACCCGTTCAGCTTCACTTGGTGCAGCTTTTTTATTAGAACTTGGTTGTGATGAGGAACCTCAAGAGGTTCAAAGGTTTACTCCAGCTCAGAGAGCTCTCCTACAAGTCTGGCAAAGACACTAAACAGGGCTGGAACCTCAAGAGTTTGCAAAACAGGGCAAGAAGCCTCACCTGGGCTCAGCTGAAACCCAGAGCAGGCAAGCATTTTGAAAGCTATCCAAAATTTTTCCACACGTTACCAAAAAAATAATAAAAAAAAATCCCTGCCTCAACTTTTAGCAAGAATTACAGCAATCTGAAGATTTACTCAATATGACATTTCAGGATCTTGGTGCTTTCTAGGGGAAGGGTGGCCACGCTCTCACCCCTGAACCCAAAGGGGTAGATTGGTGAGCCTGGATTTCATCATGATGCTGCACATGTGCAACCAAAGGGTCCCACAGTCCATCTGCAGCACATCTCTCCACTTTCAGATTGCTGTGGTTACTCATGTAATGCTCCCAAATTATGGAGACTCCCTGGCTCAAGGGCAGGTATCTTACTTAGCCTTGGATTCCTCCCCTAAGAACATCCTCTCCTTCCTTTCTCCCTGGCTGATTAGAAGCAAATAAAACAAAAAGAGGGGGGGAGAGAAAAAAAAAATCAGATTACTGAAATAACCAGAATACTGAAATTTATCTGCCTTTTAAGAGTTTAACCAGATTTGATTATCTGAATAAGAGTATTTGGATACAGTTCAAATTCCAGGGTACACAATTACATTCTGCTTATCATGAATCCCATTTGCCACTGCATATGGTTATTCTAATTACCAGAATGCTATTGTGTGCTCCTCTGCTGACAAGGGCTCACTGTGCTCCACACCAGGCTGGGAAAAGGGGGAGCACACACAAAATATATTCATTTTCATACCCCAGTGGGTACCACACAACGTCCTGGCCTGCAAGAACCTCACAGGTGCCTTCAGTGAGAGCTGTCAGCAACGGGAATGAGAAACAGTTTTGTTATTTGGAGGGAGAAAGGAACGATTTACAAAATCTGTGGGGGAAAAAACAAAAAAAAAAAAAGAGGATTCTGCTTTGGGAAAGCTTTGGTTTGCTTCCTCAGGGAAGAGCTGCTGGTTTAAACTCTGGCTTTGGCCAAATGAAACCCAAGTGCAGCAAAGCCTCCCCTAGATGCAATGTGGCCTCACAGTTCCACAGGAGGCTTTTTTGATTTTTACCTCCAGGGAGGCACTAAAACAACAACTCTGCCTCTTGCCAGAGGAAGGGGCTGCACGAATCGAGGCACCAATTTTTGGGAGAGGATATTGGGACTTCTTGGTGTCCCCAAAGCCCTCCTTATCCACAAAGTGAGGGGATAAAAAAACAACCAACCAAACCTCACAAGAAACAAACAGGTAGAAGCTCCACAGGCTCCAATTAGTTTTTTGGTGGTTTTTTTCCACCTTAAAAGGAAGGTGCATTTCAAGGTTCTTCACATCATTTTGTCAGACTCTGGTTTCACTCGAAAACTCAACGAAGTGCAGTGGAACACAACCAGCAGAAAAGAAATACAGATTAAGGCTGAAAACACAACCCAGCCCCTTTGCAAAAGGCTGAGGTGAGAAACAAAGGGGCGGGGGGAGAACATTGGAGGCTGCAGTTAAAAAGAACAGGGGGCAGTTTAAGGAGACACAAGCTAAAATAAAGTTTAAAAATTCAGTACAACATATTGAAGACATTTTACTGAATTTACTGAATTCCCTGTGCTGTGCTGGGGGTGCTGCATGAAGTGCTGGGCTCTCCTTGGCATCCTCCCTGCAGGGGACAACAGCCTTCAGGAGGCTTCCCTGGGCATGTTTAGCCTGTCCCATAAAGCAGAGGCCAGAGCACATCCCAGGAAAAACCAGGAAAAATGCTCAGCCTCAGGATATAATTCAGAGGTTCTCCTCAGAGCAGCACAGACCCTGCATCCCACCCCATTTCTGATGGCACCTCACTGAAGATTCATGTTTAGATCAAGTCTCTCACCAAAGATGAGATGGTAAAAAAAAAAATTGGGTATTTATTAGCCAGTCCCAACATATTCAGTGAGAAACTGCACTAAAATGTTTTACAGAGAAAAAAAAAATATATTGGTTTTCTAATTCTGCCATGTCTCCAAATGGTTTTACAGAGAAGAGACCACCCTACAGAAATGTGGATTATATTGGGAACTGGGTTTGGCCACCTCATTTCTCCTTGGAGGTCAGACTAAATGAGTCCATTCTTCCTTCAGAGCCAGAACACAGGGATCTAATATTCCCCATATATCTAATACAGTGAATATCTAATACAGTGAATTAGATATTTAAATAATAAACCCCCAAAAAACCAACAATAGAATATTAACAGATCCTCAGGGAAAAACCCCACATTTTTTACTATCAAAACTAGATGCAATCCCATCCTGCTTCTCTCACAGCCCAGTGACTCCCTCCTCATCCCACTGTGGATGAAACATCTACCAGCAAAGCCAAAGTGGAGATCCCAAAGCACATCTTGACTCCAGGCCCCTATTCTGGGTAATATTCCACAACTAGGCTTCCATGTGGCCCCTCAGCACCCAAACCTCAAAGATATACATCCTGTATAAATCTAGGAGGGGAGTATTGACCACCAGCCTCTACACCCCAATTTACAGCCACACAGACGCCAAACTGTGGGGTTTGTTCCCTTTTTTAAAGCCACTTTCAATCCCAGGGAGAAAGAAGAGTGATTAGACTTCCCTGACATCGTTTTATGCTTCTATAGTAAACAGAAAACACATAGAAAACCCTGGAAATTCAGCAAGGAGGGGAAAAAAATGATTTTTTTTTTGGATGGCAGCAATGTGCGTCAAAGCAGCCAAGTTCAAACCCAGAGAAATTTAAAAGTGGAAATGCAGACCCAACCTTTGGGAGAATTAACACTGAAAAGCTGCTGGAAAGAAATAGTCAGACTTTATTTTGAGTTTACAGCCTAATTATTTTCGTATAGAAACTGTATATTGGGGGTTTAAAAAACGACTCCTTCGAAAATAATTGTTCCACTTTCACAACTTTAAAGGTTAGTTTTATGCAGAGGGTTTTACACTGCCTGCTTCCATGGCGGGGTTTTTTCCTGCTCTATGACTTCTTTGGGAGTTTACAGCATGATTATTTTCCCTTCAAAACTATTTTAAAAGACATAAATACCATGAAATTGGAAGGAATGGGATTCTACAATAAACTCATTTTTGAGAGAGAATAGGAGTGGCAGGGCCAATCCCCTCCTGTGTCCCAGAGCTGCAGTGTACCCAGGGATTCCAAGTTCCTGGACAGAAAGGAACAGAAGTGACTGTTCCTCTCCCAAACAAATTGCTGCCACTCAGCAAAGAAAGAATAGACCCACGTTGCTTTATAAATGGAACAATCTTATCTGCTTCCCAACAAGCTCAGAATTCACCGACCCAGGAACGTTCCCTACCACGTCCCCACTGCCAGGCCGAGGCAGAACGAAGCTGAGATTTCATTTCTTCAGCCAGCCTGATGTCAAATTTAACTCCCCCCATCCCATTTCACCCAGGGCACAAACAAGCTGCCTTTTTCTTCTTTTTTTTTTTTTTTTTTTTGCATTTTAACACCACCCAAAGCTGAAAGCTGAGATGGTAACGACAGAGCAAGGTTTGCAGCTCCAGTTTTATATTCCTTAAAAAAAAATTAATTAATTAAAAAAAGAAAGGGGGAGGAGGAAAAAAAAAAAAAAGGCATTAGAGGAAAGACAGAAACAGTAAAGCAGGACATTGTCAGGTGTAAATGCAGCAACACAACCCTGTGCACTTGCCAGACAGACACATACCTATAGATACAAGCTTGTGTGGATTATGACCACAAGTTCGGATCTACGGGTTTGTGGCCCCAGGCAGGGATTCTCTGCTGCCATTTGCAAGGTTTGGGGCTTGATTTTTGGAGGGGAAAAAAAAAAAACAAAAAAACACTCCTGCAGAAGAAATTTCAGAGCTGTTAGTGAGGAGCAGCCTTCGTTCTCTCAGCACCCAAAAACCCCTCTGTCAAAGGATGGGGGGTACAGTTCCTGATTGACTTTGCTCCAACACAAACTACGGTTTCCTGAGCTCCCCTGGAACCTTTTGAAAGAAAATCAGCAAAAACAAAACGATTTTTTTCTTTTTTAAACCAAACAAAACACAAAGCAGAGCCGTGGTCCTTTCTCGTAAGTGCTTTGCTGGAGAGAATTCCACAGAACTGGGGAATTAAGAGTTGGAGGTACAGCACTGACAGGGTAGCAAGGGATAAACCAGCAAAGTTGATGTGTGTAAACAGAGTGATAATGCACAGCCATCCCCCCACCCTGCAAAAAAGTTGTCCTGTTTCCATTCTGGCAGCCTGGTTGAAGCAGAAAGAAGAAACAACTGCCTAAGAGTTGTTTTAACTTTCAGAGAAGTCATCACTAGTTCTATTTTAATACCATTTTTAAAGAGGGGGAAAAAAAACTCCTTCACTCTGTATAAATTTCTCTGCATTTCTTCCTAAAATGACACAGACAAATACAAAACTTCTTTAGGATTTCTCAAGTTAAGTCTTGAAAAACAGTGGTGGAGCAAAGTTTTGCCACTGCAGGTAAGAAGTGTCCCCCCACTTCCCCTGAAGTTTCCAGGTCTTCTTTCCTGGGTGACTAATATTTCCCATTTTACTGGGAAAAATTAGGCTGAAAAGCAGCCTGGCTGTGAGCTCCTCACAGAGCTGGTGGAGAAAATCAAGGAGATCAACTGTTGCTTAAAGTGTCACAAACCTTCCACATTCTACCTCTTCTCTTTCTTCAGGAGACAAACTGTATTAATGCAAGTCAAATGTCATTCTCCATAAAATGAAACTGTCCACACTTGGAAAAGGAGTTTGCTATTTGGACGCTTTTAGAAAATTCCCCCACTTCTCGTGGAGGTTCTTAAAATAAATCACTTCAACCTTTCCAGCCTGGCAAATATGCAATGCTAAAATACAATTTTCCTTTATTTGGAATTACTGCTTGGGCTGGGCTACAAGGAACTCCCAGCAATAGGATGTCAAACTTTCACCATCTGTCCAAAGGTTGTCTAAACTGATCCCCTAAGTTCAGATTCCTACGATACTTACCTTAAAAATGTCCAGCTTTCAGCACTCAAAATCCATCTTGGAGGGGAGGAGCATCTTTGAAAAACCAGGATAACTTTCATGTTGGAGGCAAAACGGGATTTAGGAGCCCACCCCAGAAGCCAGAGAGCTCTTGAGGTCCTGCAGGAACAGCCACATCCCGCACAGCCACACGTATTGTGTGCCCTGGGAGCTGCAAACGGAGTACAACAAATGTTACCCTCCCAAAAATAACCCAGGCCCTCCATCTACAAAGCTCATTTATTCCAGGGGACCTGAGGTTAAAATGCAGGTTGTTCTTTGCCCTGTCTAGCAGGCACAACTACCAGGAGCCAGGAGTTCTGCTGATGCAGGTACCAGGATTTCTTACAGTGGCAAGGAACTTCTCCTTACGCCAACACTGCACAAGACAGTGTGTTTTCCTTATATTCACTATATTCATTTTGACCCTAATATCCTTTACACTAAGGTAGGTGTATTTTGCTTATTTTTATATGCATATAAACTAATTTCCATGTCTCTCCGCCGGCAAAGAAATACTTTTACTTTTTCATATGAAACAGGAAAAAAAAGTCATGATCTCACTGTAATACACATGCTGGGGGAGGTTATGGGTTTACTCAGTGTTTCTAGATCCAGAACTTCTTTTTTTTTTTTTTTTTTACCTTTTAATCTCATTTTCCAACCACTGGGACAGCTCAAGTCCCTGAAGGAAACCAAGCTGCAACATTCGGGTGGCCCCTGCATCCCTCCTTGTGGTCCAGGACACGTGTCCTCAGCTCTGCCTGGCCTGCAGGGAAGCTCCAGGCACCCAAAGGCAGACCTTGGAGGAGCCCAGCACGTGTCTGAGGGCAGCTGGGAGGTGCTGACCCACCCAGCAACCCCCTTGAACTCCCAGCCGAAAGGAGGGTTGATCTCTGCAGCATCTCCCACCCCCTTTGCTACCTGATTGGCTTTTCCAAAACAAAAGGAGTGTTGGGATCCCCCAGCAGAGCTCCACTCGGGTGAGAAAGGGGGAGAAAAAGGGGAAAGCAGCACCAGCTATCCCTAGAAAAGCTCCAGGTATGCCAAATAAATCCCTGCAGCAGGTCCCACTATAAATCTGAGTGACCCCTCCTGCATTCCTGCCCCGGGGGAAGGCGGGGCGCTGGCACAGGGGTGTCATTTGGTGGGCACCTGTATGTTATAAATTATCCTGGCACCGACCTGTTCCTATCCCTACAGTCTGGGAAACAAACTCACAGGCAGTTCTTGAGCCATTTGATAAACTCTTGTGCGAGCTGACAAAGGCAGCAGCAAATGAACCGCTTTCTTTGTTGAAAGACACAGATTTTTAATACTTTTTTGTTTGTATGAGCAGTGGTTTTTAAACATGAATTCCACTTATATCCAATAAATTCAGAGAGCCATAGATTATACAAGATCTGAGGTTTGCAACATTTCCCTCCATTGATTAACCACACAGCTATTGTACCTTCTGAAAACCTGATGAACATACACCCAGTGGCAGAAAATCCATGACAGGCAAACAAATCAATCATCACCACACTGTATTTGCCTGGAAGGCTAAAATTACAACAAAAAGTTTCAACCTGTACCTTAAGGAGCACAGGATTAATATGAAGGCTTGTGATGTCCTTATACTGAGCATAATTTGCTTCATTATTCGCTTTATAATGTATTAACGATCCCAGGATCAACAAGGTACCAGAACGTGGGACAGCCAAAAAAAGTTAATATATACACTTTTGTTGGTAATAACCCAGTATAAAACTGGCATTTTAGAGATTTATAGCCAAAGGAATATAGAAGGAAACATGCAGAAATCAAGTCTGTGGGTGGTATTCTTGCAAACCACAAAGCATAAATGCCCTGTCCAGGAAAATCGATCATTATGGAATGCATTGTGTGCCTGAGTAAAAAAGCTGTTTGCAGCCATTTCATACTTCTGCCACAAAAATAAGACAAATAAGAAACACGGCTGCTAAATAATCCCCATTCTTTTCCCTCACCTCTTCCCCCCCAAGTCTAATTAGGCCCATAAATATATATATATTTATATAAACTCACATGCACTCTACCTTAGGTTTAAAGACCTCTAAATCCAATTCTTTAAGGATTTCTGTGCTTCCAGTAATTTTAAGAAATGAGAAGGAAAAGGGAGATACTGACTGGGGAACGGATGAGAAACCAAATTACCTCAGCAGCAGCATTCTGCAAGATTTCCCATCGCCCGTGCGCTGCCATATTGCTAGGCCCAACTCCTCAAGGAATGTATCCTGGAAGACAAAATATTTATGGATATTTCCACGGCATATTTTCAACAAATGGATTCTGTCTTTCTACAGGAACGACAGAAGCTTCAGGAGCAAAAGGAACAAGCAACGTCCTAAGCGAGAAATAACCTCCCCCCTCCCAATATCTTAATTTTTCAGTTAATTTTTTTTTTTTTTTAAAAATGATATTTTTCCCGTGTTACACCTTTGGCTCGACCCTCCCCTCCCCTCTGCACAACGAGTGAAACCTGTGGAAATAAAACACTGCTTGCAACACAAACATTTCAGAAGTTTGCCGGTTCTATTCCCACCAAAAGCCACCAAGAGAAATAAAAGCACCGTGGAGGTTGTAACAGCAAACCCGCTCCCTGGCAGTCAGCAGCACGCACCAACTCCTTCAACTGATCAGTTATCACATCTAGATCCTCACCCAATTAAAGTTGGATAAAACAGAATCAAATAGGAGGGTCGTTACCTGCTTTGGAGAAGGTTCACCAAGCAAGCTTTTTAAAGCTTTTTTGACTCTTTTTAACACTGTGATACAAGGAATAATTATTTCTCTCTGCCGATGCGATTGTTAAAAGAAGAGAAACCCCGGATTGTGGTGGCTTCGTGGATGCTATTCTTTTTGCACCACAGCAGGATTCTTGGCTGCCAGTCCAAGCTGCTTTCACTTGCCAAGTTTTAAGATGCCGGTTTTGCCTTTCATTTTATTGTTCCTTTCGCAACGTTAAAGAGCGACTTAAAAAAACCACGCACAGCTGCTATCGGGGAGGGGGGGGGAATTATTTGAATTTTGCACAAGAATGGAGATGAGGAAGGCAAGGAGAGCGCTGTGATGTAACCACAACGACACCCACAGAAATATTCCCAATATTGGGGGGGGGGGAGGACGGGCTGGCGCTCCGGAATCCTGGCGTTTCCCTACGGCGCGGTTGGGATGTGGGGGGAGAGAAGGGAATAATAAACCCAGCCAGAGCTGTGATCAACCACGTTAGAGGTGGAGGTTGAGACTTCTCCCCTCGACACCCCACCACCAGCTCATTTTTTTTTTTTTTTAAATCCACTTAAGACTATTCTTCCTCGTGGAGGATTCCTTCCAGGGAGTGCAGAGGTTGGGGAGCAGCCCTGCTTAACAAAAGGATCCCCTCTCTGCCCACATCCTCCCACTCCACCCTCCGGTAGGATTCACCCATGCCCAGACACCGCGGCCTCTCTTTGACGCGACGCCACCGGGAGAGACTCGGCACCAGCCCAGTTCAGCTGCTCCTCCATCCATCAAACACATCCCTTCCTCGTAAGCCACCCATTTTAATTTTTTTTTTTAATAGCATAAAAAGCGGGAATTGATTTTAATATTCTCTTATTTTACTTATTAATTATTATTATTATTATTATTATTAAAAATCCCCAACTTCTCTGTCCGGGAGTTGATTTATTTTATTTTTACTTGACGCAGCTGGGACCGGTGCCAAGGCTCAAAAGCCTTTAAATGAACAAAACAGCAACAAAAAAGTTGTTTGTGATCCTTCTCAGGCTTTAACTATTAAAAGCATTACAGGGGGGGCTTATGCTCCACATACAAGTATAGAATAATATAACTCCTCTGCCAGACACACACGGAGTCAGCCCCAACTTCTCGAGGCAGACGTTGGAGGGACTTTTACACTTCACGTGCATGTAAAGAAAATTCCCACTGGGACACGGCTCCCTGCAGCCAGAAATGCCCACGGGGCAGCGGGAATGGCTGGGCACAAACTCTTTCTCCCAGTCCATAGGTGGCTGCTCATCCCAGCCCCGGCGAGCCAGAAAATGGAAGCTGTTTCAAACATAAAATAATCGAGGGTGAAAACAGCCCTGGCACCAGCTGTTGTATGTGCAGAGGTTCACGGCTGACTTTACAGCAGAAGATGAATCCACACCTCCCACCTCCCCCCCCCACAACTCCCCCAAATTTAATATTAGAAGAGAAAAAGAACCCGAGTAGAGACGAAGTTTCTATGAAAACCAACAGCCTCGAACAAAAGCGGCGTGAATTAATAAAGGGGAGGGGTTGGTGGAGGGGTGGGGGGGGGGAGAAGAAAAACAGAAGCTTTGTTCTAAAGTGGAAGCATAAGATGTGAAATTTCAAAATCAGATGGCTCGGGCTGTGATTTCTTTCATTTCAATGAATTGATCTGTTGCTAAACTGCTGCTCTCGTGCCAAGAAACTTTTAACTCTTTCGGCTCAAAACGCCCCGTGTTTTCGCTGGTTTGCCCTCTCCCCTCCCAAGAATTAAAATCAGAAAGGAGAAATTAAAAAGGCAGTGGGGAAGTAAAAAAAAAATGGGGAGAGGATAAAAAAGGACGGGGGGAATTAAACGTGGAATTAAAGCCACGAGCAGCAGCAGAACACAAAAGAGCCTCGGTCTGGAGCGTTGCGGTGCTTCGGTAGAACTTCTACTGTATAAACAACGTGATTCTGGCTCTCACAACGCTGCTAAAACTTGGAAAGGAGACAGAAAGGCCTCCAAGCTTCCCAATTTCCACCTCCAGCAAGAACTCCGGGGCAAACCCACCGAAACCTATCGGCAAGGCAAGCTCCCTGACCTAATTCACTGCAAATATTCACTTACCGAGAATGCCTTAAGCATTTCCAACAGAACCCCCTTCCCTACACATCTGAAAAAGAACACCAAAAAAAAGGAAAAAAGAAAAAAATCAAACTGAAAAGCTTTCAAAACCAACCCAAAACATAGCTGCTTTGGTAAAATTTGGGTGAAAAGTTCCTAGTGCTTTTCCGTTTTGGTTCGGGTTTGTTTTGCCCACTTAAAAAAAAAAAAAAACAAACAAATGAAAATAGACGTGTTGTAATTAGAGATAATTCCAGGGGGGAAACATTTATGTGTAGCATTAAAAAAATAAAAAAAAAAAAAAGAAAATTATATTTATATATCTATATACCTCCCTCTTTCCAGTTCTGCTGCAGTTCCCCCTAAACTGCTGCTGCTTGCTCCAATCTGCTGCCTGCTTAACAACGGAATGACAGGCAACATCTGTTTGTACAGAAGCCAAGATCGAGCCTTCAAAATTTTTTTGGCTCAGTTTCTTTTTTCTTTTTTTTTTTTATTTTCTTTTTCTACCCCCTCCCCCTCGAAAGCTTGGAAATGGAGGAAAAAAAAAAAAATAGAAGTAAAAGAAAAAGTCAAAGCACCCAGCAAGATTTTGAAGCAACTCAAGTGAGGCAGCAACTCTTTTTTTTTTTTCCTCCTTGAGTTATTTCAAGGTACGGGAGTCGAGGAGAACTCTTTGCTTCTCTCCACCCTCCTCCCCTGCTCTCCCCACCCTACAAGCCTCTCTCTTTGCCCCATGCTATTAATAAAGTATCACCCAAACTGGGGGGGGAAAAACCAGAATCCAACGTACCTTGATCCCTAAAAGGCCACTCCCTCCTACGGGGAGGGAGGGGGTTCTTCAGTAGGCAACTAAAAAAAATTGCACGGGGAGGGGAATATGGGATTGGGGGACAGTCTTGCCACACTCCTCTCACCCTGGTGGTTTGGATTTTTTTCCCCCCTCTCCTCCATTTTAAAGGCTACAAAATACATACTGCGTATTTGCAAAATAAAAGGAGCCGTTATGAAATAAATAAACAGGCGGATTATCATTATTATGATTATTATGATTATTATTATTTTAAAAAACAATTAAAATGAAATAAATAAAAACAAATCAGCCCAGCTCCAAGTACAATTCAAATGACTAACAATGTCAGGCTACTGCCAGTTCTGTGGCAAACGGGGAGAAAGCACAATAATTCCACATGCTGAGATGTGAACAACTGGAAGGGAACCAACTCTCTAGAAGTCACAATGAAAACTATTACAGTGCCCCCACCCCAAACCCAAGTCTCCCCCTGTACCCTCCTCTCTCCAGGGGTGGGGGGGAAAGAGGGGGAAAAAAAAAAAAATTAAGCCACTATTTTAACAAAAGGAAAAGGAAAAAAACAACAAGAAGACCATGGAGCGAAGGAGCTATTTAAGAACTCGGGGAATGTTTTATTCACCGGCGATTTGGGACAGTGCTCCTGCACACACACACACACCCCCCCCGCCAACGAAAAAACGAGGAAAAAAAAATAAAATAATCAGACAAGTTGCTAAGGAGACTTGTGTAAACTCGGAATACAGGCACATTTCTGGCCTTTCCCCCCGTATTCCATCTCGTATTCCGATCACGCACCACTGCGGCACGATTGCACCAATGCACTGCATTAATCTTGGCCTTAAACGGGCTGACTGGCAAAGCAAACTGTGTGTATGGATCATCTTTCAAACTTAACAAGTTAAAGGCAGAGAGGGTGGTGGTGGGTGGGGAGGGCCGGGGAGGAGGGGGACAGGGAGGAGGGGGGGCGGGAATCTTGGTGCTGAATATAAAATATAGGAGCCGAGCTTAGTAAGGGAATTTTAAAGAGGAAGTGTGATCCGGGCTGATACAGAAAGCTGCAAGGCCTCCCGAGCTCTCGCTGTGTCTCTCTCTCTCTCTCTCTCTCTCTCTCCCACTTCTCCTGACAAAATCCCCATCCCCTGGCAGATGTCTGAATCCCTGCCAGATCTAACAATGTGGGACCCACTCGCTGCCACCACGCACTCGGGGCTCATTCTCTCGGCACAGTGGGGTCATATATACATATTAAACAACCCCTTTTCTTCCCCCACCATCCCACCCCCCTTCAGTCCCTGGTGTGCACGTTCCCAACCCAGACATTCAGATGCAATATTTTCACCTTTACTTTCACCTTCTGCTTATGGGGAGATTAAATCAAGGCCTGAAGTATTTGTGCCTGTTGACCTTGTCCAAGACAGAATTTAACTTGGTGGGTTTGGGTTGGTTTTTTTTTTCCCTGTCCCTCGATTTGGGTGCAGGAAATCCACCCCTTTCTTTAAGCCCTCCTTCCATCTCTCACAACCTCAAATCCTCTCCTGCTGATGGACAGCTCAGTAGGATCACTCAACACCTGCTTTTTGCTCCTTTTGTGCCCCGCGTTTCACGAGAGGAGGATTTCCATCCTCACACGAGGAATCCAGTAATCTACAGGAAAAGCCAATTTCAAGGTCCCTTCAAACCATTCCAGGATTCTCTGACTGAAGGGTTTTACTCAGCATATTCCAGAAGGGAAACCCAAAGTGCCCTGAAGAGCATCACCTCTGCTTTACACCCAGGAGAAGCGATTCCTTGTCCCTGTCACTGCCAGGCCACGGTGCCACCCCATCCAGGAGGAGCATCCCCACGTGTTGGGAATGCATCAAACACTCATTCCCTGCCCCAGCACTCCTATTCCTGGGAGGGGCTGGAGCCCCTGTGCTGGGGAAGGGGTGAGGGTGCCAAACAAGTCCCACGGGCTTTGTCTCAGCTCAACCCTAAGATGCAAATGGGGGACTGTGACTAATGCTCTTGACAGGGCAGAAAGAGGGGACAATGTAAGAAATCTGGAAAAAAAAAAGGGCAAAAAAGCAAGAGTTGGACTCTGAGCATCATGTGGAGAGACTGGGCAGCAGGAACAACTCTACTGGTTTCCTCCACTTAATCTAATGACAGTCTCACTCTCAAGACTTTTATCACAGCCAGTTCTGGCAGCGTCCCTTCCTCTCGGCTCCAAGTGACACTCTGAGGGCATTACCGACATAGGAGAACACCATAAAGCTCTAATTGCTAAATTTGGGTTCCAAAGCAAGTGAATTTGTGCCACTGCACAAGTTAGAGACTGAAATGTGTATTTTAAAAATGTCCTTTGGGGTGTTAGTGGTCACACAGCCCCCCTGAACCTCACTCCCTGAAATTCAGAGGAGTCTAGTGTTGCCTCCCCTCATTATTTCTCATTTCTCCTCCACAAATCTACTGGAAAGTGGAAAATTTGACTCACCTGACTGCTTGTCTTTGTTTGGGAAGGGCCACCTAAAAACAAAAATACCAAATCAACAAGTTAAAACCATTCCTTTAAGATTTGGGGTTTGCCCTGACAAGTAAGGAAAAAGTAGAAATCATCATTAAAAAACAAAAACAAAACATTATTTCTCACATTTTAGAGCGTTTTTAAGGTAAACAAAAGCACACAAATAAACATTCCCTTTTCCCTTGCCTGCTCAGTTCCTTTGTACAGAGTGATGCTCCAAGCCCAAAAAGGAGGAGTCTGAGCACCCCAAACATTGAGGTCCCCACTCTTCCAAACAGATGGAATGAGGTTTAAGGTGTTGTTGCAGCTTCTGAAGGAGATTTTCACTTCTACAGCAGGGCCAGGAGAAGGGATCATGCCACCCCACTGAAAGGAACAGCTCAATAGTGGGCAAAGATCTGCACCTCTGCTCTCCAAATCCATCCTGAGCACAGGGACACGACCGTGTCTGCACAGCCTGAGCATCTTTCCAAGGAAAAACAGAATCCATAGGTCTCAGACCACTAAACATCAGTAAGACAGGGCACTTGCAAGGGCACCAATATGGAGAGAAAGTTGAACAGCAGCAAGAAAAATCACTTTAAACTGAAAAGACAATAGGTTTAGATTGGATATATGGAGGAAATTGTTCCCTGGGAGGGTAGGCAGGCCCTGGCACAGGTTGCCCAGAGAAGCTGTGGCTGCCCCAGCCCTGGAAGTGTCCAAGGCCAGGCTGGATGAAGCCCTGACAACCTGGGCTAGTGGAAGGTGTCCCTGCCCATGGCAAGGGGTAGGAATGAGACGAGCTTTAAGGTCCATTCCAACCCAAACCACTGAGTGATTCTATGATGAAAAGCTGAAGAGGCAAAAACACACTGAAACCCCTGCAGATGCAGCACCAGGTACTTTTTCATGCATTCCCAGTTTTGGGCCCTAACGTTCTCAGAGGAATTTCTAGTGCTGAGGTTGACTAAGTGGGGCTACATTTTTGTTTTGGTTGCAAATTGGAAGCCACTATTTTTATCCACAAGTCCCCCAAAGCATCTGTTTCTCTCTAGCTATTTAAGATTTCCTTTTATAAGACCTAGTTAGAGGTATATCATTATTTTTAAACGTTACTCTTCGCAGTCACACATTTTATCATCATTACATGTGTCATTATCCGTGCATTTGAACTGGGTAATTCGAAGATGAGGAGAGAAAATCCTTGCAGGGGGTCTGAGAGCTACTTCCCCTTGAGCAAATATTTTGGGATAATTCCTCTATCTGGTGCAAGCAACCCCTTCACAGGTCATGCTTTAAAAGTCATCTGGAGAAAGGAACTGTCTGGGAATATCCATTCAGAATAGGCTGAATCACCAGCAGAAAAGCAGAACACCCCATTTGTTTCTAATTTCTAGCCAAGGCACAACCATCTAGAAAAATCTGCAAATATCATTTGCTTTGGCTGGGAAACGTATTCACAGCAAATTCTGTTTCTTCCAAGGAGTAAAAATGGGGATATATCAAACTGTTCCATGGCTGGACTGCAAGGTAGAAGACCCCATGTCTTATTTAATGAGCTACATGGAGTCACAATTACAGCAGACCTGAGAGAGCAGCAGTTTTGGAACCACTTAAGGGTTCATGTAATGTGATGTAAATGCAGCTCAGGTCATTTAATTCAGGAAGGCACTTCCATTCTTGCAGTTTCTCTGACAGACCTACCTTGCTCCTCCTAATAGCTGTGGGGATTCTTTATTGCCTAATCACTGATGGCCCCAAGTGACAGGAAAGCAAATGAAAACTACTCCAATCTCCTCCTAGAGCAGGGAAAACACACCTGAGAGGCCAGGTCCATCATCCTGTTCCAGGAGACTGTCAGGCACCAGCAGTGGGATGCTATCACAACATGGACAAAGTCTCACCAAAAGAGATCAAAAGTCTCAAGCTCTGGGTCCAGACACGGGCAGGAGTGATGTTTGGAACTTCACTCCAAAGGGAGTAATGAAACCAGGACACAAGATATGTAGAATTTCAGTTCCTGACAAGCAACAGCCCAAATGTGAGCTAAGACTGTGCTGGGCTTGATGTTGTACTTGGAGTAAAAGCTGCTACACTGCCCAAGAGCAGGTCAAGTGCATCAAATGGTGAACAAAGTCACACATTATGAATGGGTTGGGTTACATTTTTCACACCTGTCAAGGCTTTCCAGCAAGGAATTTTGTCCTCTGTATGGACATCCATATGAAATCATAAAGAGAAAAAAAAAAAAAAAATCTAAATACTTCCATCTTGAAACCAAAGCTGTAACAAAGAGACCAAGCTGAGCAAAGGTAAATTTTAGCCAGAATAGCAATGGATCATCAGCAGGAGTGGGAACAACCTCAGTGGGTGGGGAGGTGGGCCAGCCCCTGGACAACCACGTTGATCAGGACCCAACACCTCCTGGTGAGCACGGAGAGTGCACTTTTCTCTCCCTCAGGCTGCCCATCCCTCCCCAGAGCTGCCCCTGCCTGCCGTGTGCCCTCTGGGGAGAACATGTGCACACACCTACACATTCCTGCTGCATTATTCCATGCAAGGCTCATTCCCTTGGCCACTGGTGCACTGAGCTCCCAGCTAATCAACCCTCTGAGAGCCAAGGCAAAGACAGAAATGCTTGACTGGCACCTCATCAGGTATAAATCACGGGGGAAAGGTGCTGCTGTTGTGTTTCTGGGAGCCCAACCTTCCAACAGGGAACACAACCACCCAAAACAGGACAACTGATTCTGTAAACTGCTCTGGACAGGCAAAGCAACAAGTAGGTACAAATTAATTTAGCAGAAAATACATATTGGCACATCTAATGGAAGCCTGCAGTAACTGTCCTTCCCTCTCCCCTCCCCTCCTAACACGAAGCTGGCAAATGTCCATGTCAGGTACCAGGGAGACAAACCTTCATCCCAGTCTTCTCCATCAGATTGTGACTGTCCTTTGCAAAGAACTTCTTCAAAGAAGAGGATTCCAATGATCAGAACTTACCAAAATACCTGCTCACAAATATGGTTCTTCACCCTCCTTTTAGCACTGCTGGTGGACATTCATTCCTTGGGCATCCAACCAAACCCAGAGAAAAATGTGCCCTACCTTCATTTCCTGGTGTTGCCACCCCTCAGTCCCTCTGATCCAGGCTGTTTCTCATTGCCACCAGGCTCAGTAAATAGCATTAATCATCCTGTCCTTCAAACTTGCCTGAGCTTTTGTGCCCTTACCTTCAAACTTCAAAGGGTTTCCCTCTCGTAGGCACACAGGGCTGAAGCATTATTTTAACCCTACAGTTAAGGCTCTCAGAAAATCACTTGCACCATCGAGGAGGAGCTTTCAGTGCTACCAGTTCACTGCTGAAATGGTGAGAGCAGAGCACGGGGTTGGAGCACAGTGATTTTCAGGAGCTCACAGAGGAAGTGCACAACAGAGCCTGGAATTTATCTCACATCTCTTGGCCCCAGTCCAAATGCTTAAACCACAACATCATCCTTCAGGCCTGGGACACCAACTAAATCTTTAACCCTCGTACTGTAACATCCTGAGGCACTTTTAATAAGTTTTGAAGCAGAGGTGGCCTCCAGCCTAAGGCAGGATCCTGCTCTGACTGCCCAGTGCTCAAAGACAAGCCCAAGTTTGGGACCTGTCTGTTGGATGACAGTCCACGCTGGCTTTAATCTCTGATTTGGGCATTTCACACCCTGGACACGATACAACACTGACATATTTCTGCCTCAGCTGTGCTCTGACAGTTTGCTGGGCTCTGAAAACAGGGAGGGAGAGTTTTCCAGATTCAGTATCTTACTGAGGGTGTGTCCCTTGCCACCCCTTCCCTCTACAACCTCAAAAGGGAGAAAAAAATGGAACAATCAGAACTTTAGGAAAACTGCAAAGCAGCGAGCAGAATTTAAAAATATTTTGGGAAGGGAATGTTGAAGCACAAACCAACGAGTTTTCTTGGAGAAGATTTGTGGGGAGGAAAGAGGGAGGTCTTCTGCTGCTTTTAGTAGGTATAAAAACCTTGTCACCCCATTTTCCTTCAACACAGACCCAGACAGAAAACAAAGTGAAATATGCTGATTATCATAGGAAGAGTGATGTCTGGGGAGGGAAGGAAGGTGGAGTAAGAGACATGTGTCTACATGCCCACCACCAGAGCAAGGAGGGTTGAAGTGAAGCAGATACAGATGTGAAAACAGCCAGTCTTACTGGGGCAGGACACGACCCTCAGGGCCACCTGTCCACCTCCTCTTCAGCCTGGGAGTTGAGAAGGACCAAGTGACACCAGTGGGGTCACAGCTCAGCACACCTCACAGACCACCTGATGGGGAAAACATCTACCCCTTTCAGAGGGAAACTGCTCCACCACTTCAGCTCTTCTGGTTGCATATCCCCCTCAGAACAGAGCACAGGCAGAGCTTGATCTCATCTCCATTTCCCAAATCTAGGTCACCTCAATCCGTGGTTGCGCTGCCAGTGGTACCTCTAAGGGTTGCCACAGCCCTGTTTGAAGTCAGTCAGCAGCAAGTCTGGGGGCATTAGACAGCACCTAAGGAGCAAACAGAGAGGCTTCTTACGGCCCAGTCACAGAAGGGGTTGGATCACCCACACCTTCAGTGGTGTCTCACTTAGAACCAAAAGCCAAAAAAAATCCACCTTTCCAGCTCTGGACACAGCCACAGCAGAATGCATCATTCCTGACTGCCAGGCTATTCCAGTCTGGCTGCAGAACTCATCTTTGGTAAGAGGAAACAGGGATGGAACAGGCTGAGAAAGTGGTTCATTCACACGCTGCTGTCACACTTCCTGGAGGTATCCTGGTGTCTCTCTCTGAGGCACCTGCAGATCTAAGATCAGCACAATGAGGGCTGAAACCAGCCCTCACAATTCAACAAATGCAGCCTTTTCCCTCTCCTTGCTCATGTGGGATTGTCCCTTCAAAGGATGAACGCGCAGAAGACGCTCTTGTTTGTCACAGCAACATCCCCTGCTGCGAACCAGAAGAGGGAGAAGAGCTTTCAAAACCTGCTTTAGATTAGGAAGAGACAGGAGAAATAAAAAAAGAGCATCTGACACCGAAATAAAACTATTTTGGTCACTGCCATATCCCTTATTCTAAATGAAGCAATTGTGGGCTCCGTTTGTTTTGCATTCGTAATTAGCAGACGGAACAGATGGCAAAGGCGTCACTTAAAGCCACACGTCCGACAAAATAACCCAGGCTGCCAGTGCAGTTTTTCACTGGGAACAAGGAATACTTTCCCTTCTCCTTCCCATTGAAATGTATCCTGGAGAAAGGAGGCCAGCAAACGTCTGCATGGAGCAGGGGATTCACCGCAGAAAGGGATCCATTGTGCTCTTGGAGTGTGCTGATTGCTGGCTGAGCGAGGGAGGAAAGGGCAGCAGCGAATGGATTGCTAAGGGAACAGAAAATAGGAATGGAAACTAGGGATGCACTGCCAGCAACACAACGAGGGGCTCAAATGAACATATAGTCTCTCCTCCCTTCAGTCTCGTGGTTCAGGCATAGGCTGGAGCCCGGGACATCTGTGTTACATTTAAAAGACAGATGAATTGGAGACTTCATCAGTGAAAGTATCTCTTGTCCCACACTCATACCTGACCCCTTGTGTATTAAAGGTGCTTCTCCTCTTCATACCTTTCTCCCTATAGGGATACTGGAAAACTCACTGACAAACTCTCCATCCCTGGAAGTGCCCAAGGCCAGGTTGGACAGGGCTTGGAGCAACCTGGGCTGGTGGAAGGTGTCCCTGCCCATGGCAGGGGGTGGAACAAGATGATCTTTAAGGTCCCTTCCAACCCAAACCATCCTGTGATTCCATAAGACAAGCAAGGTACAAAGTGTAATGCATCACCCACTGCACGTGGACAGTTCACAGCCACAGCCAGAAATTCCACCAGAAATCTGGAGCATAAAACACACGTGTGCCACTCACAACCTATTTCCTCTGCCTCAAGAACAGGGAAGGAACAGGATCAAAAAAAAAAAACAACAAATCCCATTCTACTTGCTAAGAACATCGAGGTCTTGGTCTATTGGGCAGCACTGCCCTTGTGACCCAGAACACAGGTATGTGAACATCTCAGAGGAAGAACTTCCCAGGGGAATCTCTCCTGACAGCCCATCTTGTGTGACAAAAACCTCCTCCAGAGCCCCAACAATTTAATCCCGGTGAACATCCCCGCCTCTTGGAAAGAAAAAGGAGACATGGATACCAACAGAGCTTCATTCCTTTTATAGCCCTGTGAGGTCCTCAGCCACATCAGCCTTGCTGATGGGCCACAAGAGGATTTTGGCACCCTGTTCCCTGAGCACCATGGATAAGCTGTTCCCAGCACGCATGACTGAGCAGTATCAGGACACAGACCGATGGGCAATATAATAAACATCGGGAGCTTTGCCTCACTCCTGTTGCAAACAGCTCCTAATGGTGAGCTTCCAAAGCCACTGCAGCTTGAAACCTCCTCTCTGATGCTATTAAGATGCTAATAATTGTGAGTCTTGTCCAGCTATTGCAGCCACAAGCCTCTCTCAGATACTCCAAGCGTGCTAATAACTGCGTGCCTCAATAGCTGCTGTGGAGTAGAACTCTGCTCTGTGATGTTGTAAATAGACTAATAATGATGCTCAGCTGATCCTCAGCAAAAGAACAGCCTAGAGAAAGAGCATGGATCTCTAGGAAAGAGCACAGGCTTAGGGAGAAAGGATAGGGGCCTTGGAAAGAGCACAGACCTAGAGACAGAGAGAGGTGAGTCCCCACGAAAGCACACGGAGCCAGGACAGACCTCAGCAGCACCCAAAGCTACAATCTCCACCTCTTCTTCCTGGTCAAAGACACCTTCCAGAAAATAAAAGCCTCTCTGGGGGAGAATATATTGAATAAATCCCATCTATCTATGCAATATCATCTTCCAGACTTTTTGTCCTCCCTGTTGTGTAGTGAAGCCTTCACTTTATTTTCACTCCTTTCCACAGTTACCTGAACAGAGAGCACTGGGCAAGAAACAGGCTCATCCAAAGCATCACTGGGACTTCCCTCCAGCTTCAGCCTCAAATGACATTTGCTTTTTGTCACCTCCACCAGGTCTAATCTCCCTGCTTTTCCCAGCTGCTCCATAATCCAAGAGAAGCACCCCTATGCCAAGCCATCAGGACACACAGCCCAGGGGCGCAGCTTAATGCCCTCCAAATTTAGAGCTGGACATGGGTCCACTGGCATAACTTTTAAACATTCAGCAACTGCTCTATATTAGGAAACTGCTCCACAGATACCCCTAAAACTGTTTTGCATCTACTGGGAATTCCCTTTAGACTTGAAAGGGAAGGAATAGCTGCTGTCAGTGCACGGCCCTCACCATTTCTGCCTCTCCATGAAAACTCCACAGGGGTTACAACCCTTGCAGGTAAAATCCACACTGTGAGAAATGTGCCCCAGTGGTTTCAGGCTCATTCCACAAAATGGCTCAGGTTCCCTACACAGAAATCTGGGGGTCTGAGGTGCCCAAGAGAGCAATTCTCAAAATACCAGACTCAAGTCTTGGCTACCCAGTGTGCTGAAACACACACCCTGCTCATCCCTCTGCATAAAATGCAGTGACCACAGCAAATTACATGCAAAGGCCTGAAAGAAGGTGCCACCACCCTCCATTTCTGCAGCAGACCAGTGGAGAAAGGACCAAGGAAATAAAGAAGAATGTGTCACCCACCCAAGCTCTCTGAACCTTGCAAGCAGTGCTTTAACCACCTGGCTGCCAGCTGCTTCTAGTGCCATGACTGACTCACTACACCTCCTGCTAAAATTGTGGGGAAAGAAAGATGGAATTCATCTTGGAGTGGAATTCCCACATTTTCAGTGGAAAAGGTGGACTCGGTGCAGAGCACAGCTCTGTGATGTGCTGCCTGTGGCAGAGGGGAAACCTGGGCTCTGATCCCTGCTTCAAGGACAATATATTCTGCATTAAATACCCAGCAATTAAAATGCACAACCAGCCCTCAAAGCTGCAGTCTCATTATAAATAGTCACTGAAATAAAACAATTCACCAGTCAAATCATTCCTACCACCGCTGGAGGAGGCAGGAAGGTGAATACCCACCCCAAGACCTTGCCTCTGTCAATACATAGCTATTCATGCAAAGCAGAACAGCACTAATGCAGGCTGGAATTCAGCACACATTCCTGCAGGCTGGATGGGGTTCAAATTTCCTGGAGGTAGGGAGGTAACCGAGCCGGGGTGTCCCACATCTGAGGTGACCACACGAACCTCTGAGACACACGATGGAAAGAAGCTGCTGCTGCTGCCTCCCACTCCTCCTTCATCTGGGTAAACCCAGCCTTTGAAGCTCTGCATTTCCCCAGAATCACATGGAATGGTTTGGGGTTGGAAGGGACCTAAAGATCATCTCTCTCCAGGCAGGGACACCTTCCACTAGCCCAGGTTGCTCCAGCCTGGCCTTGGACACTTCCAGGGATGGGGTAGCCACAGCTTCTCTGGGCAACCTGTGCCAGGGCCTCCCACCCTCCCAACGAAGGATTTCTTCCCAGTATCTAATTCCTGATATCTCATCTGGTTAGAGTGCTGATAACACCAAGGCTGTGGGTTTAATCCCTGTATGTGCCACTCACTTCAGAGTTGGACTCGATGATCCTTGTGGCTCCCTCCCAACTCACAGCATTGTGTGATTCTATAACCTAAAATCTAATCTAAACCTTCCAGTTTGAAGCCATTCCCCCTTGCCCTATCCCTGCCCTGTTTTGCTTTGTGAAAGCTCAAGGCAAAGATATTATGCTAAGCACGAGGAAAGACATTTTGTGAGGGTAAAAGATTTCCTTTTGGGTTGGCGGGGGAGTGGAGATTTTTCTCCATTAACTTTCCGATTCTCCCCCTGATCTCCCTTACTCCCTCCCCCCTAAAAATAGCCCATTATTCACACCACCCAGGAACAGATTAATCCCACTGAAGTCAAGGGTAGCTCTAAGACTTCTGAAAACTTGGTTCACTTCTAATTTAGGCACCAGTGAATTCAGCAGATTAACAGGTGTCAACATATTCATGCCCAGGGCTTAATCAAAGCAAAAGGCACTTGGGCCCAGATTTCAGCAGGAGCAGAACAAAGCTGGGATGGTTATTCCATGAGCACACACACGTTATTCACTGGTTCACAAGCCACATTATCATGTTATCTACACCCATATGTGTTACTCACTGTGCTGCATATGTGCACTCGATATTTAATCTGCAATGGCACTCGGGGACATCAATTAGACACGTGTTATGTCTCTTAGAACACAGAGGAGGAGAGGAAATGAGGAATCTCCGTGCACACAGAGGTGTTTCAAGCCCCCCAAAGGTGAAGCCCTTTACAAATGGACTGGCTGGGTCAAGTCACCTTTGTGCACAGAGCTCCTCTGAGCCTTAAGCACTGCCCTACCCTTCCTTCCCAGTGGGAATTTTACCTGGGATGTGCAACACCTCTCACTTCCACAGCATTAATTTCTGCCCATAGGCAAGATCCTCAGAAGTGCCATAAAATATGCACTTACCTCATTCCTACTGTCTAATCATAATTTCAAGAGAATGAGGTAACCAAGCTCACCACCAGTAAATTTATCATCATTGTTCAACCCCAGTTTCCTCCTTTTTTTTTTTTCATTATTAAATTAAACCTGTTCACATCTCTGCTCCTGTGTTAATGCATTTATGGCACTCTGAGTAACGATTCCCTCAGTGGGAGGCTGTCTGAATTCCCCTGTGAATTCCAAATATCCTGCTGCAAAGACACCAACCTGAGATGAGGTGCCTGCAGCCAGTTCCCAGCTCACAAAAGAAAGGGCCATGTACCACTGTTTGCAGTGCACAGGCTTCTGGAAACTTCTACACAAGGCACCTTCCTGACACAGGTCAGGTGGGTTGAAGTCTCCCAGCTGTGCTTTTTCCACTATTTATTTCTAAGCTCAGGCAACCAGCTGAGCCATCCTCACAGCCCCTTGAAAAATCAAGATTTTTATCGGATTTTGCACTTCTGAGCACGCTGGAAAAGCCTCAGATCTGCAGAATACCAGTGGTTTTGACAACCAGACTCTGCCATTGCTTGGGGCTTGCAAAATAGGGATAAACAAGTACCCTGATCCCAACATTAAGACATAATTTCTGATTAACAAGTTGAAGGTTCCTTTGGCTTCCTCTCATCCTGTTACTATAAATTCCTGCCCAAATTTCTCAGGAGGGCGGAACTTGAATCCATTCAGATGTACCCATGCAGTCATAAATAAAATAATAATTAATAGGTTACTTAGATAAAGGCTTTCCATCTTCCAGCAGAGGAAAGTATTAGTTAATTAATCATCAAGTTGGCATTAACTTATCTTTTGGCACCTGCAATAAAATGTAAATCTGAAACGAGTGGGGGGTGGTGGCGTGTGGAAACAAAGGAATAAGAAGCTAACAATAGTTTTGGAAATGGATGACAAAATCCAAATGTTCTGCCTCACTGCTGCTAAATTAAGAGCTGTGTTATCAGTGCAAAGATTAAAAAAAGAGAGATTTCCCTCTGAACCTTAAGCCACACTGTGGAGCTGCACAGGACACCACAGCAGCAGCGGAGACAAGAGGATTCACTCACCCTGAAAATGAGTGGAACTAAAAAAGAGGGATCTGCTCAGTTCTTGATTTCCCCAAACTCAGTTCTATGGAGTAAAAGCAGAAAGAATTCGGGTGTTAATTCTTCCAACCCACCTTTGCCTTCAGCCCTTTTTGCCCAAAATGCCCTTTTTTTTTTTTACACTAAGTATAAAATCTCACCAGTGATATCCTGGCTTTAGTTGACCACTACTCTGGGAATTATTTTAATGTGAAAAGGTCAGAAAAACTGTTGTCCCACCTTCCATCAGAGCTGCTGAACAGAGACCAAAGATCCTCAGATGGAACTGCCTTTTCTCCAATTGATTTTTTTTTGGTTTCCCTTGAGTAAAACTCACTCTTTTCAGGGAAAGGCCCATTCCACAAACACGTGCACAATGCACCAATTAATGCTTTGCAACACACAGTTCAAATGAAAACCATTACAGCTGGCACTTTTACCCCAAATCCAGATGAGAAGCGGCGAGGGAAATGATCACACACGTTTCTTCCTCAACTCCAATTAATAAACATTTGGTTCAGTTTCATGACAAACGTTTTGCAACCACCTGTGGGTGTTTCTTTGATCAAAGGAACTGCATTCCTTCCTGCCCAGGCACAGGCAGATCCCTGCCTGGTAAAGGAGGCAGAGGATGGGTGTGCTCCTTGCTCCTCCAAAAAGCCATTTTGCTACCAAATTAATTGGGAACAAGGGAAGGTAGAAAGACTCCCTTGAACTATCTGTGCTCCTGCCTTTAATTCAATATATTCTAACCAGAATTAGCCTACCAGGAGTCCTCCTATCATCCAAGACTCTCTGGAGTCTCTAAACCCAGTGCTGGCAGAAGGGATGAAGGCACCTGACCCTGGGCAGCTCCAGAAATCAAGATATTCCTCAAAGCCAGGTTCAACACCCAAAAATCAATGTATTTCTAATCAATGAGTCTCTTCAGGCACCGCACAGAGCCCACAGCTCCTCAAAGAGCCCCCACGACCCACCCCAACGAAAACATCATCCTTGCACAGGCCTTTTAGACCCTGGGTGCTGGTTTGTTTTGGTTTTATTGTTTTCATTAATTTCATCTCAAGGACGAAATCAGATTTTTTTATTATTATTATTATTTTTTATTTCCCCCCCCCCTTGTTTTAAACGTGGCTGGTTCTTTGACGAGCGAAGAGCATTGCGATCCGCAAGCCAAAACACGCTCCCCCTTCATTCACAACACCGAGCTGCTCGGCGTTAAACAGCCGATTATCATGAATGAAGTGGGTGTAACTTCCTTGAAATCCTCCAAAGACCTGTCAAAGCACAGCTACTGCAGCTCAGTTGTGGGTTTTGCTTTTTTTTCCCTCCTGGAAGCGCCCGGGATCGTCGCTTTAATTGTTCCACTCCGAGCCCGGGATGTGCTCGCCCCGCTTTCAAAGCAGGCTCGGGGGTTGTTTTTTATTTTTGGAGGAGGGAAGGGGGAAAGGAGCCTCGGGATAAGGTTGGAAAGTTGGGCTCTGCCTCGACCATCAGATGTAGATTTTTTTGGAATCTAAATTCGGCTTCGTCCGTTTAAAAGTGTGGCAGACAGAAGCTTACAAATCAAAGCCCTGGCCTGTTTTGCATGGATAATCAAGAGCCTCTGGGTCTTTCTCCACTTAACCTTGAAGAGAAGAGGACTGATTTTATGGTAATGTCCTGGCCAGGGACTTGATAAATTTAAATTTGACTCCAGGTCTGCCATTCTCCACCCCTTTTCCACCCTTTTGGGGCTGCCCCAGGGTTGTCACTTTAAAAACACGCTGATATTTGTAAACTGTGATGCTCTTTGAGCCCAAGGACTGAAAAACCACACTAATAAATAACCATACATTCAATCTGTGCCTATAAACTTGTCTAGATAAAGATCTTTCCAAGGATGACCATTACCTGGAACAAAAACACCTGCAGGATCCCAGCTATTCATCTTATCCCACTTCAGGACACCAATGGATGGATCTTGGCCAGCGATAAATTGTGATCACACCCCTGGCTTTGGTGGACCCACCAAATATTTGATCCATGCCTGACCTCTTGGCTTTTACAGCCTGGCACCTTAGAGAGGGTTACAGAAAACCCACTGAGGAAAAAACAAAGCCACAAGGACTAACACACTTAACAAGGATTAATCTCAGGGAACACTGGGAAAAGCGGCACCAGTGAAAACTATTAAATTTTCTGTATTCCAACTCAGATTTTCTGCTAAATCTCATTATCTCGCCCACAACCAAAACAAGAACAACAAATCTTGACAGTAGTTTCACAACAACAGTTCTTACACATCTTTTAACAGCTCTAACACTAACAAAGGCTGGTGCTTTGGGGGGAAAAAACCCAAAAAATATAAATATTTGTCCAGCATTTTGGAAATCTCCAGACTGGTAGCACGTTGCAGCCAATTCCAGAGCACAGCACTGCTTCCCACCTGATTCCTTTATCACAAACAGGGGGTGCCAGCCTGGGAGCCTCCACATTTGGCTGGATGTTTGCTGGAGGTGCCCACAGCACCACCTTCCAAAAAACCCACATCTCTCCCTCGCCCATCAGCCAATGGAAACCACAAGACCACGTCCCCCAGGGATTATCCTGCTCCCATTAAAAACCAGCAAGAATTCTGACACCGGTCGAAAAAGCAGCGAGAGCTGGCTGACACACCAGCAGATCTGACAGGTTGCATTTTCATTCTCATTACTATTACGGGCACGAGGATTCATTTCTATTTATCTTTAGCTGGCATTCAGTCCTGGATTTAAACTGCATCTGTGGTTGCATTGCTGTGAAATGTATCACTACTATGACTCACACGGCAAAGGACACGTTTGTAAACTGACCCACCATTGACAAAATCCTCTCTTTCTTCGTTTGGAGGAGGCGAGATGAGGCATAGGTTCCTCGTCTGATTCATTTCCTGGGGAAATTTTTACTCCCTGCATCTTTTTCAGCCCTTACTCAGTCAGCAAGCGGCGAAGTGATTAATACAAACCCCATGCTTGACACAGAGTGGAAGGACTCATTCAAATTCTTTTAAAATCAGCGCTTAATTAATTGCTTAGAAAAACAACCCGGTGCCAAAAATGTGGGGGGTTGTTTTTTGGCGCTTTTTTTTGCCTTTTTTTCCCCTTTCCTTTTTTTTTTATCCCCTCCCCCACCCCCAAGTTGAGAAAGCTTTCTCAGTTGAGAAACTAATTACAGGCAACGGCACACAGCGAAATGCACGAAGGACAAAATCTGGCACCTTTTGAAAAATCAGCCCCTCGGAAGGAAGAATTAGGAACCTGGACAGAGCTCCAGGCAGCTTCTGGCGCTCCAGCTAATTCACTTACATCCAGCTCTGCTCCTGTACCCCAACACTGCAGAAATCCTGGGAGAGCTGGGTTATCTAAAGCCTCACGCAAAACACAGACAACGATCAGCAAATTAAAACTGCCAGAAATAAAAGATAAGCCGGAGAGAGCCCTGTGGAAACTGCTGCAAGTTTCTTGACAATTTTTATCTACCTGATTATTCGTATCAAGACAGTACTAACCAAGTCCAGATCGGGATGGGCTTGGGAACAATCCCTGGGGCTTGGAAGGCTGTGCAGAACTTGGCACTCAGGATCAGGCTTATTTCTCCATCCTATCAGGGTGGGCAGTGCTAGCCTACAAAATTCGGGAGAAAAATGAGCATGTCCTTTCCCTTCATTTCTTCTCCCCCTCTCTCTCTCTGTCTCTCTGTCTCCACATTCTTCTCCTCTCGCCTTTTTCACTGCGAGCACTGAATGATGGGATTTTTGACATCAGAGGAAAGTCATCCCTTCTCCACTCCCCCAGCTCCTGGCTGCTTCCTCCTTAGACACGTCTGTCGTTTTGCATACTATATCCCCACTCAAAGCACGGGATCAGCTGATCCGACCGCGGCATCATCCAGCTAAGCATCCTAAATCCTGCCCAAAGTAGACCAGACTGACTGGTTCGCTCGCCCTGCCAGCCTGCCCCCAGCGAGCCTTTAAAGTACATTCTGTGACTGCTACAAAGCTGGCACCGACTATAGCAAAGTCATTGTTTAGTCAAGGTAAAGTGACCTCTATTTACTCAGACAACTCGGCTGCCTACAGGGAATAACTGGCTTGCAGATAAGTGAAAATGTGCTGGGAAAGTTTCCCTCTGGCTGGGCTGGTGCTTGCTACAATAAGCTAAATGTTCGGGCAGTTCATGCCCTCTCTCCTGCAGTTTCTTCAGCCCTTTGATTTATTATCTGCAGCCAGACAGCAAATGACCCCGAGTCTGTGGTGAGCCAAAGACAGATGAGACTTGTTCAACTAAGTATATTTTTTTTTCTGATCCCAATAAATACTCCGTTAATTATCACCAGCTGCCAGGCACCTGCCATAAGCTGTTTATTCGCGTATTTAAAGGATGGCTTTAACCAAATCGGGTCTTTTTCTGCTCATTTCCCCCCCCACACCTCCCTCAAATGACCGCAGTGCAAGTTAATTCCAGCTGCAGTGTCGGGGATGGCGAGCAGGGGAGGGTCAGCACGGTGGGACCTGAGCACCACCCCAGGAACCGCGTCTGCAGTGACTCAGCCGGGGCTCTGAGTCACGGAGCTTCTCCTGCTTCCTCCTTTCTCCGGGGGGCGGAGGTAGGAATTTCCTGCTGGCCCGCTGTCCCTGTAAATCACAACTTCCCGTTGCGGCAAACGCTGCTGGGAGGTCAGCGAGTGGGAGAGCTGGAGATGCTGCCCGGTTCCACCTGCTCTGGAGGAGTTCCTGCTCTCCCAGGCACTGGGAAAGCAGAGGAGTATCAAGCAGGACCCCGAGTCCTCTTGTTCCACATCATAGTTCGATTTTCCCTGGCAAACCTTCAGAGACCTGGCAACCTGTCTGGAGCTCCATGCTCTCCCATCCAGCAACCCAAAAACCCAATTCTCCTCTTACAAACACATGAACTGATACAACCCCGGGGATTTCTGTACCTTCCTTCAAGACAGCACCATAAATGAGAAGGGAAGCCCCAAACACCTGCATGGCATCACTTATTCCTGTGAATCTGAAGGTGAAAACCAAGACGTTTGGGGGAGGTTCTGGGATAAATCCAACCCTGTGAAAAGTCTTCCCAGCTGTCCTTCAGAAGAGTTGAACTGAATTACAGTTGCAGGTGGAAAGATTTCACTGTCACCAAAGAATCAAGAATGTGGATGAGCTGTGCCACGATATCCCTGAGAAAAGCCATGAGTAATTAGGAAGGGAAGGGAACATTTTGGCCTGGTGAAGATTGCCTTCCAGAGCAGATCCAGCCAGTTCCCTGATCAAAATCAGTGTCTGGAGTAAGAAGCTGAATGGTGGAAAGGAAAAGAGGGATGCTGGCAGAGATGGTGCTGAGCAGAATTCCTGGTCCCACTCCAGGGATGGAGTGACAGAACTAATTTTATCTTACACCAAAAACACGTGCAGGATGAAAAATGAGCTCGGCACACCATGACAGACAGCACTGATTCACTCCCAGGCTCACCTGGTACACAGCCACCTTGTACAGTCTTAATCACTTTTGGAGTAACTCTTAAATACCACACAGTGACAAATAATATTACACAACAACATTAACAGCACCTTCCACAATGGGATTATAATCCCTTCAGCTATGCTGGTATAGTTACATGACTTGCCAAAAAGTGGGTGGGGCTTTTCCACCTCGCTGTGTTATTTTTGTTCATGCACCTTTACACTGCTTTCATTTCATCCCCTTTAGGATGAAAATTATTGGGAAAATAATCCCAATACTCACACAAAGGCCTATGCAGGGAGATCCCCACTGCAGACCAGGGCTGCTAAAACCATTTCTGACACTGATACTGGATGGAGAGTCTCTGGATAGTCAACCCTGAACGGATTTTTCTTTTAAAAGTTTGTTTTTTGAGAGAGATCAAATGGTTCCAACTTGACTTTCACATCTTATCTGAAAGATGATGGCTCTTGGAGCATCTTTTGGGGCATAGCATGTCTAGGCATCAAAGACTTCTGTAAAAATTCTCCTGGGAGCTCTTCTGCCTACAGACAGAGGTATAACCACACACAATGACAAGGAAATTAAAACTAAGCAGCTTTTGACCAAAAGCAAGACACTCATTTTTATCAGCCCCTGGAAGCGCTTCTGAAGGACAGTGGGTGGCTTTCCATCACTCAATGTCTCAAAATCAAGGCTAGATAATTTTTTATCTAGACAGATGCAGTTCAGACAGGGAAGTCCTTTGACCAGCATTGCCCAGGAGGTCAGGGCAGACCCTGCTGAGGGTCCTGGCTGCCTCCACCACCTCCCCAGCCTGCCCAGTTCACCTCCTGCCTGCCCAGCACACAGCCTTGTTGTTCACAGTCAGGCTGTTTCCCCACGGATGACCAGACCTGACCCTGCTTAGATTACAAAAGTTAAAGGGTTCAGAAGTGAGGAAAACAGGAAATCCAAACAGTGAAAATCTCAGCAATAACGTTTCCTAACAAAGACCTTCAGATCTCACTCTCGGCCAACAGCTGTCTTGGTGACGTCCAGAGAGGACCATGTTTAGAGTGGTGAAGACTCTCCTTCTGCCATTTATTTTTACCCTGTTTATTTTTTCTATGCTGTGACATTTTCCTCCTTTTTAAAGCCTTGGCCATAAACGAGGGCACTAGTCCAGACCTGAGAAAACACACGTGAAACACACGTACCCCGTGGGCTCCGATTACAGGGGCCCATAGGATGGAATTCTCCCCGCAGAAACCCAAACCTGTGCACCACTTCAAACCCCCCCTCTGGGCCTGCAGACACTGCAGAGCCTTTTGATTTCAAAACATCTGGAATGAGATGACCCATAGCTTAATTTATTGCACCACCAAGTCCGGGGGCTGCGAAGCGACTCAAACCGTGATCCTGCGGGGAAAGCGCGAGCGAAAAAACTGGAAGAGGGAGGAGAGCCCAGTCGGGAAGGAAAATATCATGTTTGTTTGTTTGGCTGTTTCTGCATTTTCAACCTCGCCCAAATATCCTGACCTAATATCAGATACAAGCATGGCTGTGATACTGGGATGCTCTGTGGGCCAAAGCTGTGGGTGGCATAAATTGGCCTCGCTCCTGTGCCATTGGGTCATCAGTGGAGACCTTGTCTTAGTTCTTTGCAGAGGGTGCTGGGGGGAATTCAGGGAGGCCGAAGAGGCGTTTTTCAAGGGCCTGGTTGGTTTGCGTTCGAATTTTTAAATTTCCTCCGCTCGTTTCCTCGGAGGTGAAATTTGACTTTTCTCCCCGGCAGGGCAGGTTTTTTGCCATTACACTGCCATCTAGTGCTGCGAGTTCGCAAGGCAAAAGGAGCCGCCACAAGTTGGATGGGTCACCAACAGCAAGTGCCCGAGTCCGGCTATGAGAGGCAAGGAGGGGAGGCCAGAAGCGAATTAAATTCCACTCAACAAATAGAATTGCAAAATGCAACGCACTGTGGTGGCCCTCAACCACTTATGGTGGAACAGGAGATAACAAAAGGGGTTGCACAGAAGCTCCTCCATTATCCAGCTGTTCTCCATGGTAGGGGAGATTTCAGGATGTGCAAATTTGACACTACAAGGCTCAAAGCCCAGCTGATCCAAGCTGCTATTGCTCTACCAATTTATTCCTGCCAAGCAAAGCCTGCACAGAAGTTTTTCACAAGAACCGTGCTCTTGCAAGTGCCTTCATACCTCTGGCCATGTTTCTTCCAGCTATTCCTCGGTATAACTCCCTCCTGCGTTCAGCTCAGTTGTATCAGAACATCTGGGCCAAATTTATTCTCTTTGTAATTGATTTCAGTGGTTTCCACCATGGGCCATGGGTCTCTGTCCACAGCCATTACTCTGATCAGCATCCAAGAAAGGATTTTACTGAGCAAGCACGTCATCTCACTCACACAAAATCCTCCTGATACTCCCCACGCTCAAGGACTGGCCAGCAAACTTAAAACCTGGCATGTGAACCCGAGACAAACTGACCTTTAGGAGTTAAAAAAAAAAAAACCCAGTCCTAATGTTTTACTCATCTCGAGGATATTTGTCCTCAGTGGTATGTGTGTCAGAGGGCGTGAAAGTGAGAGTGTCTTGAGGTTAACAATTGTTCGTACTCGTAGTGGATGAATCATATGATAACACCACAGCAACATCCTGTATAATTGTCAGAAGCCTCTATTTCTGGCAGTGTGTCCCTGCTCTGTCTCATGAGCAAATGTTATTTGTGCTTTACTATATAAAACCAAAACCAAACAAAACCGTGCAACGGGACGCTCTGGTGCAGGCACCAGCCAAAATCACGAGTGCCTAATTGAGCCTTCAGTCCCCCACTCCAGTGATGAATTGTGTGATGAAGTTTAATAGGGCTGAGATGGATGTGTCTGCTCTTCAGCTGATTAGTCCATGAGCAACTCTCCACGTGTGAGTAACAATATTTGTGTTTCCTTAGCCACAACTCAGCTCAGTGGGACTATCACACACGGAGCTCGGGATGAGGCTTGGGAGGCACTGGGTGCTGAGGGAACAAGCACTGCACTGCAGGTCAGAACATTTATCTTTGCCTGTTTTTTTTTTTCTTCTGCATGACTACCAGTCACTCCCCTCCCTCTTTTTCCCCCCTCCTTTTTGTCTGTTCCAGACCTACAACCCACAGGCTTTGCTGCTCTTTGAGGACACCCAACTTGCTTTGCCAACCTGAACCTACTGCTCAGAGATGATCTTTGGGGTCCCTTCCAGCCCAAACCACCTGTGGAAAGCAACAGCACGGCAGGCAATGCCAGAGCATCCCAGATTTGGAGCAAACTCCTTGGGATGCAGGAAAAACACCCAACTATCAGCAGCACCTCCCCAGCACAAAGAGGCACCAAATCCCACTTAGATCCCAATTCTGGAGTTTCAAACACATCTCTACCCCCTAAACACCACAGCTGGGGCACCAAGGACTACACAGACAACATATCTGCATATACCCTATACATATTTGCATATATATTATTTAAATCCTGTAAAACTATCCATTTGAAAATTTCTAAACAATCATTTTGTTTCTCATTAGAAATAACTTTTTGGCTTTGACTAAATAACTCCACTATTATTAGTAGTATTTACTCCTATATAGCTTTGACTCCAGCTTTCTATTATATATTCATATATTAAAGAAAAATCCAATATTGATATAGAAACCTTTAAATCCATCTGTAGTGAATTCATATCACATTTTTTAAACAGTCAATATTTTGATGAAGTGGCAAATTCTGTTCCAATGTATTTTTTTTTCTGAAGGAGGAGAGGGACAGGTAGAGGAAAATCTTCCACCAGAGAATTTCAAAGTATGGGTCTGTTTCTTAAAATACCTGAATTTGAAATACGTTGAAAAAATTATCTTCTGTTTAACTCTAAAAACAACATATTTCTAAAATGCCACTAAGTTATTACCATTACTGTTTTCTGTTTTCATTGGAAATACTTTCAGTGTTTTAAGCACTAGTTGTAGCAGGAACTTACAGGATATTCCCACTAATAACAATGAGATTTTTAAAACAATCTGGGGGATTAGCCACACATCTTCCATTAAAACTAAAGCACCCTTGACTGCTTCACAATCTCATGAGATTACTTTGAAGAAAGTCTATTTAAAATTAAGGTAAAAGTGGGCCAATATCAGAGGGTGGGAGCTGAAACCCTTTTCATTGCAGGGGAAGAGGATGGGAACTTCTACATGAGAATTTCTCTGGATTCTGAATAGAATTAAAATGATTTAATGTTAATTAAAACGATTGAATTCTGGTTCAAAAAAACCCAATCAAACAGAAACCAATAGAAAAAAAAAACAACAAGCAAGCTAAAATCAAACATGTTGGCAACAGAAAGCAGAGACCCTTTATGAGGTCATATTTACTATACTGGCTTCAAATCTTTGGATCATTCACTCCCACCTTTCAAATCCCAAATCTTCACCTCAGCCTGGGTCTAACCCAATCCCAAAAATCAGACACCACCCCCTTGGGTTTCAACAAACCCCTCTCTGCAGGAGCAGCCAGGCTGAGCGTTCCTTGCTCCAAAATAAGGGAAAAAAAAATCCTGTCAAATTTAAAAAAAAAAAAAAAAAAAAAAAAAAAAAAAAATCTCTTCCCTGCTGCCTCCTCCTCATTTCCTGGCTGCAGCCAGAGCGGAAATAGCTACATTTCCTGAGCAAGGCTGTTCTCAAGGGAACCTCAGCCCCGTCTGCAGCAGCAGGGGCTGGAGGCTGGGGCTGGAATGAGCTCCGTGGATTTCCAGTGGGAGCTGGGATAGCAGCACTGAGGCATTCAGGCCCGGCAAGGGACACCCAGGATGATGAGGAGACAGGGGAGGCAGGAGGAGATGTGAGATGAGAGGAGAAAAATGTATTTTAAAGGGGGGGAAAAAAAGAAAAGAGAGAGAGACAGCGGAGAGTTGTGAGACACAGAGTGTTCAGTGAAGTCAGATGTAAATCCATGGCTCCACATTTTCAAGGAGTCTGGTTTATATTCTCTATATCCTTATTCTATAGCCTCAGTCTATATTCTGTATGTAGGGAGTCTACTTGGTCCCAATTCCTTCGAAGGGGGTGCTTATATATCCTTATTCCAAGTCCTTAGTCTATATTCTGGATAAAGGGAATCTATTGGTCCCAATTCCTTTGCAGGGGGTGTTTTCCTGCAAACCACAGTCACATTCAACAACAACAACAACAAAGGAATTTCTAAAGACAACATGAAGGGTTGGTTGGAGCAGAGCGGGGAGAGATTTAATAGCCCAGCGGGAAGGGGGAAGATGGATGAACAAAGATTACTTCTGAGAAACTCTGCAAATAGCTGGAGCAATTCACAGTCCAATAAAGCCCACGGGGAAAGCCTCATCCTTCCTTCCCACATTGGAAATCCATTCTTCCTTGGCATCTTGTGGCCAGGCAAGTCTCTAATTATCCAGGAAGGTGCAAAGCCCAAAAGAGCCCAAACACCTTTCAGGTGGTCACCTTGGATTGCTCTGGAAGCTAAACAGGATTTGGGGGTTTTTCCACATTATTGTTGCAATGTCCATGGGAAAAGAGGCTGAGACACAAATTGGATCCTATTCATCTTTCAGCTGTGACCCTCTAAAAGTTGGGTTTCCACTCTCAACTAATTGTTTTGGTGCTTCAGATTATAAATAAAGAGATACAGGCAGCTCTGGGGGTAAATCCACCAACCTCAAACACCACCTTGGTCTAGAGAGCTGGATTTTAGATGGCTGAGCTTAGTCAAGAGAAATCTCATTCACAGAGGCAGTTTAAGGAAAAATAAATTAAAAAAAAAATATATATAAGGGCCTAATTCCCACTGTAATTAAATAATAATCTCCAAAAATGGCCATCAGTGACCCAAGGTCACACAGTGAGTCTGTAGCTGTGACCCACGAGTTCCTGAGAGCCAGCCTAGTAAAAACCAGGCTTGGACTTGATCTCTGCATCATCCTACAAACAGGATGTCAGTTGATAAAACTGTGCCTCAACCTGACCAATACCTAACCCAATCAATCTGCTGAGCCTTTCCATTTTTCACCCACAAAACATCTTTGCTTTGGTAATTATCAATCACCCTTATGCAGAAAGGTTCCTCCAATTTTTTTTTTTAAACTACTCAATCCTGTGAGAGACAGATGAATTTTAATGATTTAGATTATTAACCTAAAGGTTGATCCAGACTGGGAGGAACAGAATAATTTGTTTAATCATTATTATTATTTATAATTATTTAACATAGGGGAGAAAAATATCACCTTAAATGTCATCATGATGCTTTTTTAATTGCCTCGGATGAAATTCAGGATAATCATTGCTCGGTAAATGTATACAGATCTAATTTTAAATACCCTAAGATGCTGGATATTTATCTGGAAAATGCAGAGAATGCATATTCATTACTGCACAGGGAGTTACAAAGACAGAAAAGAATTGATCAACCAGTTATTGAAAATTAATTCTTTTCCCAATTCACAGCTGGGCTGTAATTTGACGTGAGGCAGAAAAATAAGCTGAGCCAGGTAATTTTTCTTATTCTTTCTTTCTAAATTTTCTTATTCTTCGTTTCTCTTTTTCTTATTTCTTTCTTTCTTCCATCCTGGAAGTCTTTCCAGGACTTCAGGATGAGAACACACTTTTGTGGGGTTATAATTTGCAATTAAGCGAAATGGAACCCGGTACCTCCCAGCTCCCCCTGGAATCAGTTTGCAATCCCAGTTTTCCAAGGGCACACACAGGCCAGGACCCCAGAAATCTCCTGGCTTTGCAGGAGCTCCAGCAGGTACATTTTGCCCTGCTCTGCCTCGCTCCTAACTTGCTTTTCCAAAGCCCTTTTGTTTCCTGAGCTGGGTTAGACCGAGGCCTCCCCGCTTCCCAGCCCATCCCTGCTGCTCCCAGAGCGGGGGGACAGCCCCTGCGAGCGCCTGGGCTCGGGGAAACATTTGCATTTTCATTGGCACAGGTACAGCATTCAGAATTCTTTCAGGCCAGGCCAATTAAAACAAGCTCAAAACTGCTGAGTGCAGCAGTTTCTGCAAGGATCTGCTTACATTCCCCCTCTGAGAAAAGCGGGGGGCCCACTTGCTGTAACTCCTTCCCTCTCTGCACAGCGTGGGTTTTGCTTTTTTTCTTCCCTTTTGGCCCTTTTTTTCCCCCCCTTTTTCTTTTTTCCCCTTTTTTTATTTCCCCCCCTTGTTTTTTTTAATTTTTTTCCCCTCTTTTTCTTTTCAAGGTGGAATAACTTGTGCCCTTGACACTCTTAAGAGATGGATGGCAGGACTTGGGAATGTGGCTTCATTTTCAAACCAGAGCCCAGTCTGTAAAAACAAATTGAGGCATGGGAATTTAAAAAAAAAAAAAAAAAAAAAAAAAAAAGAACAAACCAGCAACCCCAAAACTGGCAACTCTCCACAGATTAACACACTTTACCTCCTTCAAAAACCTTGCATGGTATTTTCTTAAAAAGGAATAAAGCCACATAATTAGCAATCAGTTGAAGCCTAAGGCTTTTCTACCACCACAGAGACTATTCAATGCCTACTGGCTCTGCTAACACACTCTTATTACTCTTGGGTTTCATTTTGGACAGCCTCTTTCAAACCTCAGACGTGTTGTAAATGCACACTGACAGGTTAAAAGATACTATTTTTATACCTCTGAGCAAATAAAATAAAGTAAAATTAAAAAGCCCATCCTGCTAGGGCTGTTTTATTTTATTGTGATTACCCTCAAGTGCTGCAAGATGGTAAAAGGTTGCAGGAAGGAGGAGCTGCCTTGGAGGGTCCCAGGGAAGGAAGGACATGTATTCCAAAGGGTCAGGTTTCTGCACACACCCCTTTATCCTTGGAAAAAAAAACCATGTTAATGGCAGTGCCCTTCCCTCTGCTGCTCACAGTGGCCACTCTTCCAAACACCTGCCTGCCAGGACTACCACAGAGAAAACACCTGCAAGTGCCCTTGCAACAATTTGGGGGGGAAAATGGGCTAATCCAGCCGAACAAACCGCAGCACATGGATTTGCATTTGTTTTCATCCCTGAGAATGAGGCTGTGTCACTCCCGGGCTCGGGCTGAATTGATGTGGAAACACGTATTGCATGTGAAATTTGGATCCTTTTTTCGGAGCTGCTCTGGATTTCAAACCCACCACAGGAGCCCCGGGAGGATCTGAATCAAAAATTTCTTTGCCCTGAAAATGATCTCACCTTGTCAATCAGGGCACCCTGCACCAACAGCTCCCAGCAGTGCCTCAACACCCAGAGCTGCTTCGGGACAGCCAGGAATCATAACTCACCCTCACGCATAATCTGCTCACCTAATTGTCATGGCATTACTAATATGTTAATGAGAGGCACAGAAGAAAACCAAACAGGTGGCAGCTGGAGTAAACAGAAAAGCTCTGAGACAACAGAAATACCACATTTCTTAGATCATCCCTGGGAGAAGACAATTCTTTTCTCTTTGCTTTCAGAGCCCTGTTCTAGGAACGAGCTGGCCCAAGGGACCAGGAAACTAGGACACCATGGCTATTCTGGATCAAAATCCTTTTCTTTTTCAAAGGCTGCCAGGGCGCCCTCTCGAGTGACCTCAAGCAGCTCAACTTGTCACCTGCTACACAGGTGACTACAAAGGCCATTTATGGATTTAATTAGGGCAGACAAAGAATAGACATCATCAATCCCTGAAGTACATGGAACATGCCAGGAGCATCCTGTGATCCCAGCTCTGGCTGTATAGAGAATGTGGGATTATTGATCTCTAAAAGTGGGAGCAGGTCCCCAACTTTAATAGACAGGAGCATCTGATGTTCACATGGCAGCTTTTATGTTGGACTGTCCTGAAGTACTTGAAAGGACACACAGCTGTAAACCTCTCCTTCCTGTCCTGCTCCACCTCTCCTCTCAATTAACAACTCCCATCCCTCTTGTCCAAAAGCAATAATGTCTTTTATGTGTTAGAAACCTCCCTTGCTTTCTTTCCCTCACTGAGGAACCTCATTTAGTCTCCATTTGGATTCATTTTTCCACAGAAAAAGCACACAGCAAGCAAATGAAAACATCCTCCATGCAGAGACCTCCTCTCAAGGTGTAGGCAAGGACCGGATTGCACAGGTGATGCTCAGTGGAAATCCAGGTACCACAGGAAAGAATAGAAAGGAAATCTTTGGAGCTGAGGTATCTGGGTGGATCCAGGTTCCACCCACCTGGGACTCTTGGCTTTCTAGTGACATTTGCCAAGGGCATCACCCTGTTGGGATTCCCCCAGCTGTGCCCTGCTAGGCAGCCTTTCTTCCTGGTCTTCAGTGGGGTGGGGGGAGGCGAAAAAAAAGGAGGGAAAAAATGAAAAAGGGGATCAGGAAACACTCACTTGGTCACGTCCTGAGCAATTCCCAAGATGCGAAGGAGCCCAGGCTTCCTGCTGTCCCCTCAAATATGTTATTTTCCACTCCCACCTTTCTCCCTCCTACTTATCTCCCTCCCCCCTTGCCTTCTGAGCCTGACTGAGTCAACCAGTGCAGATTAGATGCCAAGCAATGCAGTCTCTGCACAGAGATTCAACTCCCCCAGACAGGCTGGAGAGATAAAAGCAGTCTAGTCAAACACTGTCCAGAGACAGCCCGGGGAGAGCCGGGCTCCCAGTGCCTCTCATGGGGTGATGCCTTGAACTGGTGACACTCCAGCAACTGAATTTCGAGTCCTGGGGGCATAAACACTTCTTTCTGGTGCCTGGGCTTAAATACAAACGAAGTGGGTCGCATTTTCCAAAATACCCACGCTCTGGAGATAAGACTGACTGATGGAAACCCTTTTTTTCAGGCATCAAAGAGCTCAGGGGTGCAAAGAAACGGCCGCTACCAATCCGCAGCAGCGCTCTTCAGCCCACCCTTGTGCCGCTCTCCTGTCAATTCACACACCATTATTTTCCCCTCAAACCAATCACAGAACATCATGGCATTCGCTGGGGTAAACAGCTCCGTGGCAAAGTGCTTGTCCCATCTGTGTCCCTGCAGCTGACCCCGGCAGCAGAGGTACAGAAAAGCTTTTCCACGTTCATTTGGTCCATCTCTGGTTACACGATAAGAACTGCAGTTGACACAGCAATATAAACATCATTACTGACACGCACTGGGTACAGGTCAGGCCACAGTGTCCAGGGGATACTCCATAACAGGAGCTGTCATATTTATCTCTGGCTTCTTCAGAGCCAGTCTGAGTCGTCAGGCAGAGCACACAAAAGGACTATTCAGTGCAACCCACGAGCAGAAATAAAACAGATGCGCCGGGGAAGTTTGCAAAGGCCCCGGCACAGAAGGTTGGCAGATCTCCCCTCCGAAAAATCAAGGCCCGGCTCCTTGGCAGCATCAGGAGCCCTGCAGCAGCCCTGGTGCCAGGGGCACTGCTCATGCTGTTTGGATGAAGGACAGTCTGGAGGACAAAGCACTTGGCTTGGCAGTGAGCAGGGATGCAGGAACATCACAGATGCGGAACGAAACCAAAGCTCAGAGAACACCAGAGCCTTTAAACACTTCCACCAGGCTTGGCTGGTAAGGTCTATTTTGCTGTTTTTTTTTTTTTTCCCTACTGTATTGGCAAATTAATGAGCGGAATGGGAAAGCACATTGCAGCAAAAGCTCCCATCTGACCTGCTGGGAGTTTTAGTCTGTGTAAAACACCCGAGGGGTCAAGGTGCAAAGAATGTGTACAGAGGGGAGGTTTCAGAGACTGCAGTGGGGCACAGAGCAATTCTGAAGCTCCAGTAAAAGAGGATGCAGTAATTCAGGTCTAAGACCAGGGACTGATCTGAGCAAAGTCAGTTTTCTATCTGGAAAGGATAAGGGAAGAATTAAATGCTTTAAGTGAGGGAAAAAAACAAAACAAAACAACACCATCCCAGTCTGAAATGAACTTCCTACCTATTTTAAGACCAATCCAAAATGCTTTTTGTTCCTAGCTGGTATTTCAGGAATGAGTGCGACCAGAGGCACCTGGTCTGGTTTTCCAGACTGAAACGCTTTTGGAAGGGAATCAGATATGATTTGGACAAAACCAACGGAGGCCCAGACACAGAGGCTGCCCTGGGAGACTGTGTACCAGCTGTCTGCTCAGCCTCAAACCTCCTAATCGTGTTCTTGGAGGGGAAGCAAGGGGACCTGTTAGGGGTGGCTGAGCTCCCTGCTCGGGGCCGGGCGGTGGAGCCAGCGAGTGTCAGCCCAGCTCCATCGCCCTGGCTGCAAAACCCTGGCACCAGGACAACTGCAAACGAGCCTCTGAACAGACAGGCCAGAGGGATTATAAACAGCAGCACGAGCAGAGATGAAATGTTGGAACTCGGGAGAGCGGCGGGAGGAAGCTTGGCAGCGCCTGGATCGGCAAAGCACCTGCTGGCACGGGAAGGAGAGGCCTGGAGTTGGCAGGGAATGGGGTGCCACTGGCAGCCAGCAGCAATCAGCTCTGCCCCTCACCAGCCTGGCTCTGCTCAGGCACAGCAGCTCCACGGCCCTGCTCCAGCACTGGTGGCTCCAGCCCACAGACAGGCACTGCCTGCCCTGATGCAGGATGGACAGCACAGGGATCCAGGGCAGTGCAGGATGGATAAAAGAGGGGTCCAGGCTGGTGGAGGATGGATAGCACAGGGATCCAGGCTGGTGGCAATCAGAGCACTGCCTCAAAGCAAAATAAATCCTGGGAAATAAATGTACAAAACTACTCCGGTGCCCTCCTTCAGCTCTTTAAATCCTCGCCCGTGCTCGCAAACAACCCAGCAGCATTTAAGAGCTGGCAGACTGCAGTGCCTCTCCTCTGCAAATCATTTCTGAGAACCTGCTGAGCTCCTTTTCAGTGCACTCGGGCCATGCATTGTCTCAGAGAATCCTAAAGTGGTTTGGGTTGGTGGGAAACTTAAAGACCATCCAATTCCCACCCCCTGCCACGGGCAGGGACACCTTCCACCAGCCCAGGTTGCTCCAAGCCCCAGCCAACCTGGCCTTGGACACTTCCAGGGATGGGGCAGCCACAGCTTCTCTGGGCAACCTGTGCCAGGGCCTCACCACCCTCTAAATTCAGTCCATCCCATCAACTCTGAGTGGCACTAACTCAGGTACTTGTGTTAACACCAGAAGTAGGTGGGGTGAATCAGTCCAGGCTCACACACACACAGGATTCTGGTCTCTGCACAGGGCCTCTTGTTGCTGCCACTAAGTAGTAAACTGCCAAACATGGCTCATACCAATTCCACCTCTCACTAATATGTTTTGTCAGCTCATCATAATCTTGAAAGAAACCTCTAAGTGCTGGGAGTCATCCTGGGCTCTAATTAGGCTCAGTCAGATTTTGTGGTTTAGTCAAGTTAACCTGGCTCACGCTGCTGCAGCTTTAAACATATGAACTTGAGATCAGTTTTTCCACTCAGGAAAAGATAAGCTCTACAGTTTCCTCCCCTCAGATAAGCTTAAGAAGAAAAGAAAATGAAGTCAAATCCCTGTCACCCAGTATTCATGTGGTTCTGTGTCCCATCTCCACAACAGCTCCCAAACCAGGACACCCCACACAGAGACCCATCTGTGCTTTACTGTCATCCCAAGTCAGAAATCCAAGCACAGGATTCTTCAAGAGGTGAATCAGAGAGAAAAACAACCCCTGGATTTCTGAGCCATCACAAAACATTTTGAGAAGCTGCTGTTCGCTGCCACTATTACTGTTTGTGTTTTCAGAGATGTCACGGTGTTCTCAGCACTTTGCAAACAACGACCCAGAGCTCACAGGCTTTCCCAAGCAGATTATAAAATGCAAAAACCCAAAGGCCATCCAAAAAAGCAGAAAATTCCCAACTGACTCAGCCTGCCTGATTACAAAGCACTTTCTGAAACTCCTTTTCATCGCCCCATAAGGAAAAAAAATGGATCGAAATACCACTTTTTAAAATTATTTAAGCCTTACAACTGTGTCATTCCTTTCTGAGTTACAATTGTGCCGTTTTGATCACCTTTAAAAGCATCTGCAGGGTCTGATGCTCGTCACAGAGCTCTGACAGTGACTCCAGGGAGAAGGCACTGACCTGTTGCAGTGGTGAGATGTGTAACACACAACTTGGTAATCCCTCCTTTGCCCTGGCATTCCCTTCTCATCCAGCTGCCAAAAGGAGATCTGAAATGAAAATAATTGACATCCATTAGTTAGAGTTTGTTGAGTTGGTTTGGGTTTTTTTTTTTTCCTTGCTAAGCATCCAAACCCATGTCTTAGATAAACAAACAGAACAAAACATTTGGCCTGAGCCAAATCCTGGCTCCAAACAAATCTGGATAAGATACCCGTGGTTGGAATGTGTCATGTTGAATCCAGTGAAGTAAATTTACCTCAGAGTGTGTTCATTAGTATGATATTTGGACCCCAAAACCAGAGTGCTGACATGGATATGCCCTTAGGCTTGGACACATCTCACCTTTAGGGACCTGCTTGGGGAAGCTCGAGGTGAGGGACATCCCCAAGGCACTCACAAAATCACCATTGAGAGGCACCTCTGGGGACTTCATCTCTCCCCATCAGCTAAAATGCCTCAGGGCAAGTCAAACCAAATGCTCTAAACCAGCCCAGTGCCTCAGATCCAGCTTTTCCCTTGTGCTCCCTTATCCTCCTGGCTGCTCTTTGGCTCACACCCAAAAATGCTGCAATCCCAACCCAGCCTTCCCAAGCAGCACCATCGGCAAAGCCGTAAGGACACAGGGACATCTTCCATTCTCACACAGCACATCTGCCCTTCCCTCTCACTTCCCATCACTGCTCCAACTTGCAGGAGACACAAGGGATTTGTTGCAGGACTTGAGGGCAGGACACACTAACATCTAAAAGGGTGAGGGGCTGCAGAGCTCTGAATGAGATGCCTTGTCTTTGCAGTTTCCACCAAGCTCAAATTTTTCTGAGAAAGGATTAATTAATGAACACTGGACAACCCCCACAGCAATTCCTCAGCCCTGGAACAGAGGAGCCTGTCACTGTGGTGGCACAACACTCCAGGGCTGGGTCCCAAACATTATTCTGGCAGAAGATGCCCCCAGCAGGCCGGGATGTGAGATCCTGATGAGCTGGTTGTAACTCTGGTGGATGGAGATCCTCCAGGTCTGCTCTGGTGCCACTGAGAGGACAAGCTCCATCCTGGAGCGCAGATGGTTCCCCTTCTCACTTGGAGGGGCTGAATGACTTTTCAAACCTTTGATTCCTGACTGATGTATTCACTTCAGGAGACACAAAAGTACAAAATCTCAGCATGGAGTGACTCCCTCGCTTTCTTTCTTTTTTTTTTTTCTTTTTTCCTTTCCCACCCCCTCACCCCAGCCCTTGTCTTCTCTTTTCTTCTCTCCCTGGACAGTTTTATAATTTTGGCTTGTGGCCAGAATGTCTGTCCTGATTAGTCTGGGCTGGCTGTGAAACACCTGCAGCCCATTAGAGCAGGAGGTTGAAAAAAAAATCAGTTGTCATAGGTAAAGTAATGCCCATTTATTTCTTTGTTGTAAAACACTAAAAGGACAGTCGAGAGGGGAAGCAAAAAAAGACATATCTTTACCATCACACCTGCCATTGCCTGGGCTCAACTGCACACGCTGGGTCGTGGTTTTATCTGATAAGTGACTCCAATAAATTGTTGTCACTTCACACCAGGGAGGGTTCCAGGTTATTAAATGTGACGTGCACTTGCTGCATTTGAATAGTGCCTCGTGCACCTTCTTTTATTTATGTCTTTGTGACGAGCTAACTGGGCACGAGGAGGAAACTTCCCTCTGGGCAAGTTATAACTAGACTGCCTCCTGGCATAGCCCTCTAATGCCCCAGCTGGCACTGGCTGCACACAGTGCCAGATCCAGCAGAGCCTCCAGAATGGCAGGGCAAAGGGGCTGCAAGAGGGGACAGACACGAGCCCCACGGGCCACTGCCTCAGCCAGGAGAGCTGCACACCCAGAACACCGACCAGGCTACAGCAGAGATGCAGAAATGGCACTCAGGGTGTCACTGGAGCTCTTGGCTCTGGGGCTGTGCAAACCCTTTTGTGACAAGCCCAGAAACTGCCCTGGTCCAAGCACATGGGGACAGTGGCGAGACAGTGAGGGGAAATTCTTGCTCGCTCAACCCACAGAACTCCCCTGTAGCTAAAGACCAGCTAATTGTACTTCTGGGGATGAGCCCTGCTTGTGATTGCAACCTCCTCCTTCAGAAGATGTGTCTGTACACAGGAATGCCTGTTACTCACAAGAGGGGCTTGGTGCCTGCTCAGATGTCGACAGCAGAGAGATCAAAAGGTCCTTCAGATCCCCTCCTGTTCCCTTTGCCACGACCAAAACTCACCTGGGCTGAGGGAAAGGCCACACTCAGACCTCCTGGGGTGGGCACCTTTCTGGGAGGGCGTGCACGTCATAGGGGATGCCAGGGACAGGATCTGAGAGGACAACTGGAGGTTTGAATAATTCATCGCGCCTCACATCTTCAACTGTGACAGCAAAGTGGGGAGCTGAAAGGCAGCTCCAAGAGTGGTGCTGCTGAAAGCAGACTCACCCCCTAAGGACTGGATGATATTTCAATCCCAACAGCCTAGCCAGCCAAAATGCCACTGTGGGGATGTCAAGAAACCCGGAGCTCCTTCCAAAACTTCGCTGTGTTTTAATCAAACTTCCTTGTGTAGCTGCGAGGCAGCTGAGACATTTACACCCCAGCAAGCTGACTTTTTTTTTCAGTTCTGCATCAAGGGGAGAGCAGCCATATATTTAAAAAAAAAAAAAAAAAGGGGAAAAGAAAAAGTTGTGACCACAGGGGACTCTGTCAAATATTCCCACTGCTGTCCTGGAGCATGGAAAAGCAAGTCTGCTGTTGCACACAGGTCTGACTATTTGCATTTTTAATAATTCAAGAGTTTAATTAGTATCATGGCCTTAATCAGAGGCTGAAAATACAGCTGAAGTCATCAGAGCTTAATTAGCTTAAAAAAAAAAAAATCTGCGGTGAAAATGTCTCAACTTACGTGGGGCTCTGCCCTTAGTTTGATGCTTTGGGGTTCAGAGGAACTTTTATCTGTTGCTTCTGATTTCCTGTCCTTGTACACCTCAGAATAACACAAAATCCCCCAACAATCTCGAGACAAATCAGTTCACTTCCCTCTTTATCCCTATAACTGTAGGGATTGGTGCTGCTTCCCTTCTTGAGTGGTGCCAGGAGGAATTATCACCAATTTGGGCTGAGCTGATCCACAGCCCTGGCAGGAGCCACCCCTTCCCTCCCTGCACAGGTTCACAGCGTTGTACAGGACATCCTGGATGGACCTTTTCAAACAATATGTGGTTTAATGGTGGGACTCATCACCACCCAAGGCTGTGGGGACTAAATATATAAACAGGGTCGAAAATGGATGAGCAAAACTCATGGAAGATAGGTCAGTCCCAGCCAATTAAATATGGAAATCCGGATGCAACTCCCAGTTCAGGAAGTTAGTCAGTCTAATACCCTTCCACCTCTGATTTACTTGTAAAGGGGAAGCCAGAAAAATTCTCACTTTGCCAAAACTGTCCCTTGGCTCTGAGCATTAGTGAAAATCACAATAAATCCCTTTTTTTTTGGCAGGGGGAGGGGGTACATTTTCTTTCAGTAATGATATTACAGCGTGTGATTTATTTCCCTCTGCAGCTCCTGAACCTCTGTGTAACCTCCCATCTCCCTGTCCCCTTAGGAATAGCAGAAATAAATTAGTGAAACCTACTGGAAGGTGATAGCAATCACAGATACCACTAAATTCCATTTAGCATGGAATTAGGAATCCAATCACTCATGTACATAGGAAAAGGTCTGACCGAAAAACCATTCTGCCTTTGGGAGCACCAGGGCCAGAGGAAGATGCTGGAAACTCAAGCTGGAAAAATGTAAGTTGGTTTGTCCACAAGGAAAGTTTCCTGTAAGGCCAGGGCAGTTACTGTTTGATTTATTCCCTGACACATGCCTGTGCACAGCCTGGGGGTGTTCATATAAATATATACATATAAAATACATACAGAACATTTCATACTGAGGGCTTAGGCATCCTAAAGGGGATGAGGATCCTGCTGAACTCCTGACCCGTGGAGCAGCTCGTGGCACTGCTTATCCACTCTCTGCTGCAGGAATTTCCACCCTCTGCCTGGTTCTGGAGGTGTTCAGGGGGTTTGCAGGAGAGCAGAGGACAAGATGACAAATGAGCTAACACACAGCAAAGGAATGTAAGTGAGTCTCAGCTATTTTTAATTAAGAAGCGATGACAGCTGACTAAATTCCCTGACACTGCAGTTAAAGGCTCCCTGACCCAGACATTATTGGACACACTCCGAAGACCAATATATATTGGTCCCGACGGTGCTGCTATTATTGTCCCCGCCGTCTGGGCAGATGCAGGACTCACAGAGGTCTGTGCCTGTTATCAGCATGCAAACACCGAGGTAAACATGTGGATGCTCACGAGCAGGGGGAGGCAGCAGGTGAGAGGAGGACAGAGAAGGTCGTTTGCAAGGGAAGCGCTGCAACGAGCCAGGGTTGGGCTCCAGGAAACGTTCAAAAGGCTTGGACAAATTTAACTGCCGTTTTCATTTTTGGTGGGTTAAGGCAGGGATTGATTGAGCAGGAGAGAGGCAGGGAGACAGAAGGAACATTTCCTGCTGGAAGGCAGATAAGAGGCAAAGCACGAGGGCGCCTTGGACTGGCTTTTCTCAGCCCATGGGTCGCAGGGAGAGCCCAACTCAGAAAGCTTTTCTCCCAGACCAGAGAGCCCAGCAAAGTGGTTTTAAAGGGTAGGGATTCATCTGGCAGAGATGAGAACACAGCCAAGGTGCCCAGCTCTCACTGCCACAACAGAGTGGCAAGAAACTCTCCGTTTGAACCTCAGACAGCCTTGGAAAGACGTCGAGAGGAAAATACCAACCACAAAAAGACAACACAAAAACCTCACTTTTGTTCTCAGGGCTTGCACAGCATCGAATCAAACAGCTGATCCCTTTACCTTGAGCTCACTAGTTGGTTTTAGTTAGGACAGATGAAGAGAAGGTTCCCTTCTACCCTTTCCAAAGGATCGTGGAGGGGAGGGATAAACCGGCACACGCGGCAAAGTCACACAGATCACGTACAAGCTTGGCACGGGCGAGACAAATACATTAAGGGACATCATCAGGAACTTTCCAGCCTGGTTGCAGGGTGGGAGGGGGCAGAGCTGCTCCCTGCTGTTGCTAAGACAGTCCCCCCACCCGTGCTCTCTCCCAGCCCAATCCACAGCCTTTCTCCTCCCATTGGCTCAACAGCCGCATCGAACCATCACGACGGGTTTTCCTCCTCCTCCTCCTGGCCCTGCTGCCTCCTGCCTATGGCCTATTACCAGGGGAGAGCAAAGCAGACACGTAATCAATAGTTGGAGGGAAGGAGCAGGGCTGTGTGGTGCTGCATTTGCATTCAGTCCCTGGCTGCCTCTGTCTCTGCATTCGGAGCGGCGGGGAAGAGCCGTGCCCGTGGAGGTGAGGATGGATGGCAGGCTGGTAACACAGCACTGCAGGAGCACGACCCAAGGACCAGCAGCATCCTGCCTGAGCTGTCAGGTGCCTGGAGAAATGTTCTTTCAAGCAGCCTGCTTGAACTGGTGTCCCCAGCTCGGTGCTCAGTAAGGCACCTCTGAAAATAAGAGGTTCCACAGCACGTACAGCACCATAAGTGAGGCCCCTCTAAAGGGTTGCTTGGTCTGAAGGCACCTGGAACCTTCTAGGGCAGGCAGAGAGTAGAGAAACACTCCATAAAGCCAGAGAAGGTGGCCCTGGCTTGAACCAGGATGGCTGGTGACAGTCAGTTGCCACAACAGTGGTCACAGAGATTTGGGAACAGTGGTTCCTTCATCTGGTGAAACCCTGGTAGTGGGCAGTGAACACAGCAGTGGGACAGCTCATCACCCCTACCACAGACCAGCTCAGGCTTTGGGGCCAGACACAGAGAAGAGACAGACGAGCTGGAACACATTTCCAGCAAAACAGGCGCTGTGCATCAGTAGAACAACCAACTCAAACCAACCAAATATTGCCACTGGCTTCCAAACAAACTGTGAACAAGAACTTACTCATCGGTGACGGGCACCTCGGGCACCGGGGCACCCAGGGAGGTGTGAGTAACCACAGACTGGCCCCAGGGCTTAAAGCTCTGCAGTTTGACTTGCCCAAGCCCAGCAGAGCTGATGAAACCTCCCCAGGCAGGCTGTGAAAACAGCAGCCCCTGGGCTATTTTCTTCCACCACACAGGTGACTCAGCATCCGGAGCACGGAAGAAGAGCTGGTGTTTCCTTTTCTGTCCAGGACAGATGGTGATTGGCAGCACAAGGAGCTCAGTCCAGTTTGCAGCCTGGTCCTAAAAGCCATGTGGACAGGCTACAGGAGGTCAGTGAACCCAGCAAAGCCATCCACTGCACTGGATGGATGCTGTCCCCCAAACTCTACATCTTCCCACCCTGCCCTCTGTCCTTCACATTGCACAGAGGTTCAGTTAGAAAGAGTTATAACCTAAACTGTTGTAAAATAATACAAATCATTAGGCAACACAGGCAAAATTGTTTTATGGGAATTTCCAATTCCCACCCCTAATCTATTTATTTATTTCAGGGGTGAAGGGGTGGTCGGACACAAAACACTGGGTCAGTTATAAAAAAATCTGTAAGTGTCTGACCTGGATAAATTGTTTTTTATGGAATCCACGGGGATGGTTTCTTTAATACAAGATGGAACTTCAAGTTAAAAGGAGGGGAAGAGAAGAAAAGAGCGCTCACAAAAATCAGGTTCAAATCCCTGCTTGGCCTCTCCTGGCAAAGGACTTTGAATTAGGGCTGCAGTTACTTAAATGGCTTCAAATATTTTGGGAGCTCTCTCCCCAGTTCACATGACCTAAGTTTCATCCTGAGGCAGAAGAGCAAGAATGTTCTGAGCTCTCAGAAACGTTCATGGCTTCGGACAAATACATCAGACCCAGTTTGGAAAACAAACCTGTTCTCTTCTTGATCTTATGTAGTGGTCTAGATGTCTGTGTTTTGATTCCTCCCAATTGTGCTCTCAAACTGGTACAGAGCTCCATGAAAGAAAATTAATGGACTGGAAGGAAACCTACACTTATCTTTATTTCTTTTTTTCTATCTCTAACCATGTGAATTTTTCCCTGTTACCTTTAAAAAAAAAAAAAAAAGCATGAAATTGTGCATCAACCAAGATGATAAAAACAAACTCAAACAGGAACTTCTACCATGGGTTAAACCTGCTTCAACCACTCAAGAAGACAGAACCTATGAATGAAGCCTTTTGGTCAATAAAAGCCTTTTAACTAAAAGGAAAGCTCTTTCAGATTTATTCAAGAAGCAACCAACAGTGGGAAAGACTCAAGCTCTGAAATATCCAACCCTGACATCAAACTTTTCTCCTTCCTGTTAGTTCCTACCCCACGAGATTTACCTGGACCTGCCAGATTTGCTGCAGTTGGAATAAATTAATAAATAAATTAATAAAGCCAAACCACAGGAACACATCTCGTATTTCTCTGATGCCAAAGGATTGTCCTAGGCCATAAAATAAGCAGCAAAAGACAACCAAACCACACATATATCCATATATGAACAAATATCAAATACATGTGGATAAATATATATCTCTCTAAGTCATTAAAATACCTTTGGTACCAAAGCCTCTCACAGATGCTGACCCTTAAAGCGAAACAAGGAGAAAAGAATGAGCAAACTAACAAGTTTCTGGCCTCATTTGTTTAAAAATGACAGAGCAACAAACCCAGTAATTTTATTTATTTATTACAAACAGCTTTTTATATCTCCTGACCCAAAATAAGCCCCGGCCCAGCTGTGGTGCCATGTTAAACAGTAATTACTATATATAAGGCTGACCAAATGGGAATATTTGTGGGCCAGCAGCGTGGAATTATTTTGGGACTTACACAAACTTTCTCTGGGAGTGGTGAGATGAGCTGTGGGCAACGTGACCTAAGAAACAAGTGGGCACAAGAGGGGTTTTTCCTTCTTGTTCTGAGCCTCTATTAAAAGCCACCCAGGTGACACTAAATGACTTTCCCAAATTTTGGCTCAAGGGAAAAGGAAAGAAAAATAAATAAATAAAATGAAGAAGTAGAAGTGAGATTTGTTTACTGCTCTCTGAAAGAGGTTTCACTATGGGACATGTTTTGAGATGGACTACCTGGAATGTCTGCTAAACCACACCCAAACATATGGCAGAACATGACCAACACCCTTGGAATATTTCATTGTGCTGAGAGGAAACAAAAAATAATTTAAAAAAAAAAAAAAATCAAGACTCATAGAATCAGAGAATCCCAGAATGGTTTGGGTTGGTAGGGACCTTAAAGAGCATTTTGTTTAAACCCTCCTGCCCTGGGCAGGGACACCTTTCACTGGACCAGGTTGCTCAGAGCTCCATCCAACCCATCTCCAGCTCTTCCCCACCATTCAGTTGCTCCACCACGAGCTGCTGTGCAACATCTACCACTAAAATATCATCAGGCATTTTCCAGGCAAGGACTGGCACAGGCACCTCTCTCCCAACCCAGCCCAAACACAAAGCCAAACCCTTCCCGGGGAGTGGCCTCGCGTCAAGCTGGACCTTTCTGCTGTTGGACATCAATCCACACTGCAGGGGAATTTTCCATCCTGTTCACGCTCAACTCCTGATTTTTTGGCAATATTTGGGCTCACTGGGTCTGTGCTGCTGAGACCCCATCCCTCCAAGCTCCCTCATCCCCTCGAACATCCAGGAGCACAAGCCCTGCACGCCCTGGGGCACGTCCTGCCTCGTGGGAGGGGTGGGGAATTCTGTGGGGAATCCTGGAAGAAGAGGCTCTCAGCGCTTTCAGAGTGGCAATGCTCAGTTCAAGAAACCTGCAAGAATTAGTGGCACTTTTCAGCTCACCAAAACATCCCCTCCTCCTTCTGTCACAGTAAAACGGAGCGAAAAAGGAAAAGTGGTTTAGCGAGTAGGAACTCAGCAATTCAAAATAGAACCAGAGAGGATTAAAGCAAATACCCAGACTGTTCTAACCTGTGTTTACTGCCCAAATACTGTACCAATTCCTGTTGTTTTCGGGGTGGGGGGGTTCTTCCTGTGTTGTAACTTCTTCTCTCTGGGATTAAACTTTGCCCATGGAACACCTGACTCATCTGGCTGCAGGTTCCTGGGTATGTGCTGCAGGTTGTGCAGATGCTGCTCAGTGACAGCCCATCCTCCAGTTTCTGAGCCCCAGGCAGCACATTGCACATGGGTTTTTGCTGGAGGGGTAGGGGGAAAAAAGAAATGACAGCATCTGCCTAACACTAAATTTACATCCTTAATTAAGGGCTTCAAAAATCAGGTCAGTTTTTTGAGCAGGATGGTGGGTGGAAAATAAAAATTAAAAAAAAAAAAATATATAAGCCCCAGAGTTTTTAATGATCTTAGTGAAACTAATTTTCTGGTTAATGTACGTTTTTGCATCCAGGAATTTTGTAGAATCACAGAATGATTTGGGTTGGGGGCGGTCCTTAAAGATCATCCAGTTCCAACCACCCAATTCCAAGTTAAAAAGTCACTGTAACCACGTAACAGCAATGGATTTATGCAATATATCACACAGTCTTACAGTACTTTTGTATAAATATTGTACAAACACATCCACGGGTTAAAAAGTTTCTGAGCTCTTAATTATCAGTTGGATTCACAACTGGCAAGACTCTTCTAACAGAAAGGAACAAAAAAAGCTCATCCCTCCAGCTGACTGGAGGGAACATCTCACCTCTCCACAGCTCCTCCTTAGGCTGTTTGCCAGTGGGAAGGAGCACCTGGGATGGGGATGGCAGCTTTTGTTGTGCAGTTCACTGGAGGGATTTCACCAGAGATCCTGGAAAAAAAGGGAAATTCACAGTGGGATTAGATGTGATCTGCACATTTTACTGAGTCACTGAGTGCTGGAGAGCCCAGCTCTCTGAAAGCCTCAGCTTGAGTATCCTCCTTAATCCCTTCCTCTTTGGATATATATGAACTTCCTCTGAACACAACCAAGGTAACACAACACAGAAATTACAGGATAATTAAAGGGGACCAGGGAAAACAAACATACATACCCTTTGTTCCACTGGGCTGCTTTAAAACACAATGCTGGGTTTTACTCCTTCTCTCTCAATCTGTCACCGACACTCGGCTACAGGGGAGAAAATGAATTTAAATTAAACTCAAACATTCTGTCTAGTTCATTGCTAACACCTTCTAAACAGTGCTGAACTCTTACATATTTGTGCCATAACCCCAGGCTGTGTGGGCAATAAAGCCACAACAACTGTCAGCAGGTACAGACACCTGGGTTACACTCTGAATTAAAATATAAGTGATAAAAACAACAGCCAAAAAAAAAAAAATCTCCAAGTTCTGCAAGAGTTCCTTGACTTCCCAAGCCCAAAATGTTCCTTGGAGCCCTTAAATCTGAGGGATGTGTGTGTGTGTGTGACAGATGGCACCACCTCTGTACAAATATTGTGCTGTGCAAATATTCATCAGTTAATTCCAGAGACAACTGTGTCAGGTGAGATCATTAACACCACCCCTAATTTCCCTGATAAGTAGGCTGAGACAGGAGGGTGGAGAGGATTGTCTAAACTGAATCAGTAAGTAACAATGAGAACCTCCAAGGCATCCTCCCATCTCAGAGTCCATGTAGGGCTTTCTGTTGGTTGTTTTGGGGTTTTTTTAATAATTAAAAAAAAAATGGAATCTTTGGCACAGTTTGACCCAGCGCCAGCTGAAGTTTGGAGACATGAAAAAGCAAACAAACAATGGATTTCAGCTCACACCATAACTAATGAAGCATTTATGCTACACCAAAATGTGGCTTAGCTTAAGTATCCATTTTTAACTATCAGCTGAAGTGAAAACAATAATTCATGCAAATCAATGTTCCCTAAACAATAATTTTCCTCTGGAACATTTCTTCTTTTTTAACATAAACTCTTATCTAACATAACCCATTTAAAGGATTATATCTGCAGAGTTCAGCAATTAGCTCTGTAAATTGTTTTCCTTGAGTGTATGGAAGGTTCCATTACACAGTGAAATATAAAGTGTATGCTATAGTCAATGAAAACCTCTCTTGGAACGATGATTATCTTTCAAAAAGCCTGGGATAAGGGCCAGATTACCCCAGTGAACTCAAGCCAGCTCTTATAGAGTTCTACTTGCACATCCAAAGTCCCCTGTTGTTCCGTGCAAGTATCCACTTCCAGTCCATCTTCAGGGCTTTTCAAGTGTAATTGTTGGTATGTAATACCCCCAGAGCGTGTTTTCCTAGAACACAGCCATAAAAACCCCAATCTGAGGGAGAAACAACCCAGCAAATAAGCACAGAAAGAGGGAAGGGACGTGCAATAAAACACCCAGATGAAGGTTGGGAGATGGCACTGAGTGCACTTCAGGTGCTGCTGGGAGTGAGGATGAGGATGGAGAGGCTTCACCTCGTCCGTGCTAATTCAGGAAACACTCATGAGAGTCACAGGGGTTTGTAGGAAAACAGCATTTCATGGAGAGCGTGTCAAAGATGCCTGGAAGTCACCTAAGTCATCCTTCTACTCCAGACATGGCCAACCTCAAAATGGAATCTGCTGGAGGCCACGGGAGCTCTGAAAATCCTCAGGAATGGAGATCCCACAGCCTGGCCAAGCACCTGGTCCAGGGCTGCACCACTCCCCCAGTTTGGGGGTTCTCCTCTAATCACAATTTCCTTTGCTGCAGTGACAGAAGACTTTTTTTCCCAGTTGTTTGAGGCAGCTTCATTCAGCTCTTCCTCTCAGTCAGGTGGTTCAGAGGAGATGCCCACCACGACACGCTCTTTGTGAGCCTTCCCACCTTGATCCCAACCCTGACTGCTGCTCCTTGGTACACTAAACTGTGGCTTAGCTTAAGAATCCATTTTTAACTATCAGCTGAAGTGAAAACATTCAGTCATGCAAATCAGTGTTCCCTAAACAATAGTTTTCCTCTGAAACATTTCTCCTCTTTTACCATCAACTCCTTGGCACAAAACACAACCCCCTCTGGTGTTCATGGACATCTCTGTATGAGAGCCACATCCATCCACCCATCCATTGCAGCACTCCAAGTGAACCCTTCCACCACTCCTGCCATCCCAGCAAACCTTGATTAAAGCCCTTAGAACTAAAACACTGATCAAATCAAAGTGCTGTTCCACACCCACAGAGGGCAAACTGCCCAGCACCGAGCGTGAGCGACACAGCTGTGAAGAGAACACAGGAACCCAAACTCAACATCTCACGTTACCTTTGAGAATAAAGCTCCTTTCATGATGCCCCAGAGGGCAAAATGAGAAGGAAAGTTCCTAGTGGGGAGCAGCCACACGGGGTCAGACGCTCAGCAGCTCAGATTGGGTGACCCCACTGCTTTCAGCACAGCCATGCCTGTTTACCACTTGACAACGTGACCTATATAATGAAAACTTGAAGCAGCTAAGGAATATAACCTTAATTTATTCCAAACCCATTCCATTTAACGCTGTCACTTCTCTTTTCCATGCCAACATGCTCAGGAGACCGACACATTTCGATGCTCTCAGCTGGGAATCGTGTTCTCGCAACGCTCGTGGATGATGCACACACTGTCTCTATTTGTGTCCCCCCTTTCAGATGGCATGGTGCCCACAAAACAAGCTGATTAGCACTTGCCCTGGGCTATCAAGGCAAGGCAATGGTATGTTTAGATCAGCAAACTGCATAACAATATAAATGTCATCTATTCTACAAGAAGCCTTGGCAGTACTTGCATCTTGTTCTTCGTTGCATGGGATGTGCCAAAAAGAAACACGAAGACTCGCAGAAGAAAGACAGGCATGGGATTTGCCACCCCTCCTGGTTGCCAAAACACGCTGTACAGCAGTGGGTGCCTCGTTAGAATCCCCAAGGGCCATCTACCGGGTGTCAGATTGGACGTGAACACCGCTGGGACAGATATAAATATATATCTATATCTCCTTTTTTGTTCAGCCAGGCTCATGAGCAGAAATGAACCACAAACAGTGTGTCTGGCACAGCTCAAGACATGATCTGTACACTTGCCCAGAAAAGATGGCATCCAGCCTAAAGAGAATAGCCCTGGGTGGTCACTGGCTGGTTGTGCAACAACATCTCTGCTGACAGGGCAGGCTGCAGCAATCCCCAGCAGCTACAGTGGATAATGGGCTCAGGACAGGGAGTTTAGGACACTGGAGCTGGAGTGCAAGCCAGGCCTCTAATGGCCTGGCACTCATTAGCATCTGGTTCTTCCTGGGGACCTCTAGGACATGAAGTGATGGTCCCATGCCAATCCCTGGCGAGCAAATGTCAGCACCATTCTCACAGCGAGCATCCATCTCCTGGGCTTGGTGAGGGAGCCAAGGGCTGAAGGGAGGAAAGGCTGATCTATGGCTCATTGTCAGCCAGGGGACTTCCCAGGACAGGGCTGGGGACAACTAGCAGGGCTCAGAATTGTTGCCTGTACAAGCCTTGCTTAAATCTTCAGCAGATGGGATGGGATTCAGGAAGCACAGAATCACAGGATGGTTTGGGTTGGAAGGGACCTTAAATGATATTCCTGGAACGGAGAAGCTGCTGGTCCAAAGGGGCCAAGTTCTCAGCTGGGATGGCAAAGGCTCCAGTCCAAGTCAGGGTCAGAAAACAGATCTGAGCCTAAATGTGGCATTTTCACAGAATCCAGAGTGGTTTGGGTTGGAATGGATCTTAAAGCCCATCCAGTTCCACTCCCTGCCATGGGCAGGGACACCTTCCACTATCCCAGGTTGCTCAGAGCTCCACCCAGCCTGGCCTTGGACACTTCCAGGGATGGGTCAGAGCTACAGAGCAAGAAAGATGCAGCAAAAGAAAGATAAAACTGTCAGACAAAGGTAGGAGAGAGAACTCTGCAAGTAAACAGAGAAAGCCCATAGCACAATGTGCTCCGTGGAGTAACAAACCCACACCAGCAGAAACAGAAACCGCCTTGAAAGTTCTCTCACACTGTGGCAAATTCCAGGAACACTTACTTAACTCTTCCTTAGTCATGCCCTTCTGCTGTGGCACGTTCCTCATAAATTCACATTTACAATAACTTATGTTAACAGCATCTTTTATTTCTGAAAATAAAAATGGGCCTGAAGAGCTTTTGTTTGGTTTGCAGTACCCAGATGCATTAAACTTCTATTGCATAAGAGGATTTGTGCTTTACATTAAAGTTTTCAGGGGAGAGATATTTAAAAGATTATGAAATATGCTTGTGGGTTAAAAAAAAAAAAAAGAGGAAAGAAGAATGTTGGAACATATCCATCAATATTTCAGTATAAATTGTTGAAGCACCAGAATTACACGGTGCAATTATCTTGCACAATGTATAGCTCCTAGCACTGATCTTTACATTTAACAGGAAAAGTGGTTTAATACATTGCAAATGAATGTTCATTAAGTTGTTGGGAAAAGCTCTGTCATAATTGAATAATGAAACTGCTGCACCTTTTGCATCTGCTTTAAAAGTCTTTGCTCCTCTGACTGTATCAGGCATAAAGTGGCCTTTTATGGGATGTTCTTGCTGACATCCATCTTTATACAACATCAAATTCCTTCTGACTCTTGCCCACAGATCCCACTTGGGCTCTCCCAGTGCCACACTGAACATGAAATCTTTGACAAAGCCACTGGGACTTTGGATGTTTTTGGGAATATCCAATTCAGATTATTCCATGGTGCTCCAGGTGAGCTGCACAACTGGAGTCAGGCTCCAAGAAAGCATGGTGGAAAAAGACTTGGATTTCTCTCAAGGGTTTTGATTATTTTAAGAAACAGCAATCAGAGACAATTCTGTTAATAAGTCACAGAGTCATTTTTTTAACTGGTGGGTTTTTTTTCCCCTTTGCCTATCCATGGACCTACCAAAGGGTTTGATGAATCGGTGTGGGGTGTGATCACACCCCATGTCAATGCCAGGCCCATTTATGGCCTGTATATTTAAGATGACAAACAGGGCAGGTTTTGCAATGGTAATGTGGGACACAAGAAGGGTCCAGACAAAGAATCCCATTGACGTCGCCGTGTTTGGGATCAGGCCCACTGTGAATCTGAAGGGGGCAATAAGAAGCAGGATGGCTATTCCCTTGCAGGGAATATGCAAAGTTCTCTGCTCACATACAAAGGGAACAGTTTTGCACTCATGTAGATCGTGGTCCATGGATAATCAGCCCACTATTCACTCCCCCAGCTCTGCGGAAGCGCAATCAGGAAAGCATTATGAGGAAAAACCTGCCCTGCAGGGATAGACTTGCTTTAATAATGTTTATGACTTGTCCATATTGTATTTATGTCTGGAAGTTGATTTCTTGGGTTTTCCCACCCTTCCCCCCGCTCTCAGTCCCCAAAGACAGTTTGATGCTCCACCAGGAGAAATGGGGGAAGCACCAGTGACTGATGGACAGGACTCTCCAAATCCCAGCCAGAAACAACACTTGATTTTTAATTTTTTTTTTTGTAACTGACACACAGGTTAAAACCTTACCTTTTCCTGATCCAAAACCAAGCCCATGCTTCACAAATTCACAGGTTTGGCCAGAAAGTGCAACACTTCCTCTGGTCAGCCGCTGCCCTCCTGTTTTGGAAACAGCACAAACTGACGCCCCCAAACAGCAACAACAGAAGAAAATGATTGAAGGTTTCTCTCAGTATCTTGCCAGGCTCACAATTTTCACTGAGCTTTACAAAATGTGTCATCAATACTGGTTCTTTTAAAGCCATCTCAATCTCAGTCACCCAAAGCCATCAGAGGAAAAACAAAATCCCAGAGAGGGACCGACCTGCAGAGTGATTGCAGAGGGGGACAGGCTGGGAGAAGAGCCAGGCAGAGACTTTGTGCTCCCAGACAGGTTCTGCAGCAGAAAATCTGCTGGGTTTGCTCTCCCTGGGTGATTCCACTTGGATTTCACCACTTGCTTCCGAAAACCTGCCCCAAACTTCCCGATCTTCTGATGCTTTCAAGAGTCACCAAAGGTTGAAGCTTGATTTGGTTCCTCTGGCAGGTAAATTTGGTGGGATTTTGAAGGCATGCACTGAAATTGAAACTCCATGGAGGGAGAGACAGAGGAATTCACAAGTTATAGGAATTTGGGGGTGTTTTGGTGCATTTCACTGTTGCCCAGCTGCACTGACACTGCTGTAAGCTCTGAAAATCCCTGATTTGGGGGTGCCTGCTTGCTTGGATCCAAAGCTGGCTGTGCATCCAGGGATGGATCAAATCATCCCCCACAAAACCTTCCAGACTGGCCAAGGGGCTCCTGCCACACCTGAGCTTGCAAACAACTCCCTGCTGAAAACAGAGCCCAGCCCATTTTAGCACAAACCCCCCAAAACCAGGCAAGGCCATTTACATCACTTTGGGATGGAGGGTGTTTGGGCTGCTCTGTGGATCCTTCCAAGCCCTGGCCCAGGCGTTGGTTGGACGTAAACCCTGCAGAGAGCAGACAAATCTGAGCCTCTGAACTGCACTGAGCACAGAGAGCTCACTGCCAAAATGAGAAATAGGGATTTTTTTTTTTTCCCCGTGGCTTTGAGGCATTCCCTGATTTCTGCAAGGAGGTGGAGCAGTGGAGCCCCTTCCAGTGGCCCTGCTGACCTGTTTTTGGCAGCCTGTGCATGCAGGCAAGGGCAGGTGGAGGTGAACATCTGGGGCTCCTGTGCCTCACAGCTGGGCTTGAACCTTTGTTCTGTTTTCCAGCACTAAGGTTCTTCTAAAAGACATAAAATAAACAAGTCAGTCACGGTTTCACTCTCCCCTGCACCACCCAGCACCCATATTTGCCTACAAGGAAGCCCCCAGAAAGCCACAGGGTTTCCTTTTTATTTACCCCTTTTTATCTTTGCTTATTTTCTCTGGTGAAAAGTAACCCGAGCTTGGCTTAGCATAAACCCAGCCAGAAACAAACAAAAAACCCTCTTGAATTCCTCTTCATTATAAATGGATTGCCAATGTGTTAAATAAATCAGTGAAAATGGAAATCCAAAAATAAATAGCCATCCTGCTGTTGCCATGACAACTCAAATTTTTTTACCTGGACAGAGATTTTATGTTTCACAGTTAGTAAGCACTGAAAAGGAGGGTCACTTTTTTTTTTCCCCCCTAAATCCTTAAACATTTCACCACCTACCCCCAACATAAAAAAAAAAAAAGGATTATTTTTGGTTACTTTTTAGCAAATGAGGGGAAGATCAAAGAGAGGAGCTATTTTTCATTCCAGACAGGAGAGAAAGGAGACACGTACCATTTACAACAACAGAGCTTATAACATCCACCCAGCCCAGAAAGCACAGAGAGCACAAAATATTCCAGTGGCATTTCAAGGCTTTCATGTGGCCCTCCTATGCAAAAGGCAGGGCATGTATAGAATAAGATTAACATGTCTTAAAACCGTATTTTGGCTCATATATTAAGGCAGTTTTACTGTGGTAAAACAAAGAATGTCAGCAGAAAGTAAATATTTTGCAACTTGTGCCGCTGTTGATGTCAGTGAAATGGGTGCCTAAACGACCCAGAAGCCCAGATTGCAGAATTAATACATTGCCTAGGCCTTAAAATGGTAGAATTCAACCCAATTCCCTCAAAATCCGTGGGGGAAGGCTCAGAACAGGTTGCAGGGGAATGAACTCCTGGTTTCTATTTACCATCCTCATTCTCTGGGGTGGTAAATTGAGGGGAATTCAGCAGAGAGGCAAAAGCCACTAAGGGGATCCCAAGTGTCACCTGGGAACCCCTCCAGCAGCCCAGAAAAAGTCACATAAAGGTCTTTTTATTCCATTTTACCTGCTTTAAATAGTCTACTTGGTACCTCCTTGTCTGGAGGCTGGGAGGTGGATGATTCAAAGATCAGAGAACACCTTCATCTCTTGGCTGGTAGACATTTGCAAGAAGCCTTTCCTTCACCCCAAGAGGTATCAAAAATTGTAATAAAAAAAAGGAAAAATAAAAATAAAAAAATTTTTAAAAGCGCCAAAATACATAAAAAGTTCAGAAATTCAAAAGGTAGTTTAAAAAAAAAAAAAAAGAAAAACAAGCAAAAAAAAAGAGCATCACTCCAGAACGTTTCCATTGGCCAATTTCTTTGTTAAACGTTTACAGAAATAAGATGAATTTTCCAAACAACGTGGGCTTGAGCAAAATATTGTCTTCAGTTTGAAACTTTGTAGCATGTTTCAAAAAAAAATAAAAACCAAACCAAAAAACAAAACAACCACACTGAAACAGAGCCCCCCTCCAAAAAAAAAAACCAAAACAAAACAAAAAATCCCTAATTAACAAAAACAAAAAAAAAACCACACAAAAACCCCAAAACAAAACAAAACAAAACAAAACACAAACAAAAAAAACACAACAAAATAACCCTAAAAAAACCACCCTACCCCCAACATTCCGAATTGGGGGTGGGAAGGAAGCAGCACAAAACTCAAACTGCTCGCAGAGAAAAATCTCCTCAAATCAACCTTTTCCACAAAAAAATACCTTCTGTCACAAAATGTCTTGACCTGCATTAAATTGAATTCATCAACCTCAGTCGAAATCCAGCCTAATGGTAATAAAATGCAAAATGCACCCCAAATCAGACACTGTGAAGTGATAAATTCCAATTTATCACATCCCATAGATCTGCTCAGGTTAAAGAGCTTTTTTCAATTAGGTGTTTGCTCAGTTTTGTTACTAAATGCATGTTCCTACCAGCCCAAATCACTCTCGTTTTTATGGCTATGTATCCACACACACACACAGAGGGATTGGGAAAGCTCTAAACAAATCTGGGTGTTTGCCTCCTGCCTTGCCCCCAAAAAAAGCAAAGCAGACTGTTCAAGCAGCAGCCGCTGAAAGCAAGCATTCAATTCTCCTCAGAGGCTCGTTTTCCTCTAAATGGGCCTCTCAGACTCGGTGACAACTCTTAGCTGCCTGAGAAAAAAAAAAAAAAAAAAAAGGAAAAAAAAAAAAAAAGGGGGGAAAAAAAAAAAAAAAAAAAAAAAAGAACCTATTTTCCAGTGCAAAGTAATCCCTGCTCCATTGCCATGGCACCAGACATCCGTCTCTTTCTTTCATTGACCAGACGAGGTCCCTCCTCAGCCTCCAGCTTCTTTTTTTTTCTTAAAAAAAAAAAAAAAAAGCTTTTTTTTTTTTGTTGTTCATGCATGTGTGTGTGTGTGTGTGTGCCTGAATTTGTTTCCTTGGGAGGAAAAGGAGTCATTAAAGTATTAGTTTGGGTTGGTTGATTCTTCGGGGATGGAAGAGGGTTGGGGGGGCTTTGTGATCTCGAAGCAGAGGCTCTCCAATGAGACAGGGTTGGGATGAGAAAGGGAAGATGCAGCTCTCGCCCCTTGGAAAGCCAAACAGCAGGGTTTGCAGGCTGGGGAGTTGAATCTTTCCCCCAAAAAAATCCGATTTCTTCAAGGTATAGCGAATATAATGTGATCCCTCTTTTTCTTTTAACTCCAGAGCAGTTTATGTGGCACGATTCTGACGTGCCCTCTGAGCTGAGGACCTGCCTGCAGACTGCAGCAGGATGTAAAAATAAACCAAGACAAGCAAAAAAACCAGGAACTGAGTCAGATTGAAATGAAAAATACAAGGGGAAAAGCTATAAAAATAAATATATACATATATATATATATACACACACATACACTCAAAGACATACCAGTGCTGAAAAACATAACTGCTGAGGCTACCAAAACTACTTCAACTCTGCCCCCTGTATTTCTGGATACCCTGCTGTCCTCCCCTCCTTCCCCAGCTCAGGAAAGCCAACCCATTCCCAGCTTTTTTGGGGGAACACAGTGGTACAAAAGTGCTGGGTGATGACTCAGCATCTGCTGCTTTCTTCCAGGGGATTATTGCACTGGGTCAGTTGTTGAAGGGACATCTCTGGTGGCATCCCTGGCTCTGGGAAGCTGCAATTCTTCTGGGGGGAGAGGGGGGCAGTTGCAGGTGCTTGGGAATGATTTTTTTGGGAATGATTCAGCAGGTTGTGGCAAGAAAACACGTGAGCAACACACGTGCAACTGGATGTGCTGTGTGTGCTGACTTAAGGGAATGAGAACCTGTGGGGAAAGAGGGATTTTTGGAGGGGGGGAAAACCACAAAGGGCAATTTCTCTGGCACACAAGGAAAGATCTTTGGCTGCTCTTCGTTAACGGATAATTCCAAACAACCGTCCCTCCGACAGGAGCCCTGACAAGACAGATGGCTCTGAACTGCCTGATGCCACGGTTCACCTTTTGGTTTCATAAAAAAAAAAATCAATTTTTTGCCGTGGCAGGCACAGGCCAGAGCAGGAGGAGGCAGGGCCAGGGAGCCAATGGATGTGTTGGGCACACCCGGACTGCGCCGCCCACGGCTGGGATTGATTCCCCCCGGCTCCTGCAGCCTGATCAATTCTGCATTCAGTGCAGAGCCAGAGCGAATTTATTACTCCTTGGGAACTTTCTGGCAGCCAGGGAGGGTGGATCCATTAGGGCAGAGCCCAGGGTTCCAAGCAGGCGGCTCCTGCGGGGTGTTTTGACTCTGCCCTTTCCCAGGTAAAGGGGCACCTGGTTTAAGAGCAGCGGGTTCAGCACCGGGGGTCACACAAGTGCTCCTGGCACTGTGGCATTTCCCAGAGGCCCCGCTGTGCTGCACAGGGTTCAATATTTAGGTTGCAAACAGCAAGAGGGAGGGGAGGAGGAGAAGCACGGAGGTGACTTGAAACCCGCTCGTGACATGGTCTCACCGCCCTGAGCCCAAATCGTTTATCAACCTGTAGCCCACGGCCGGTTCCTCCCACCCGGGGCCAAGAGGGCACTTCTGTTGGACACAAGGGACAAAGTTGCCTTGCAGCGTTCTGGATGCTTTGGCATTTACATCTCTCAGATATCGTCTCCCACTCCATTAAGGAAAATGTGTCTCCCCCAGTTGACACAACTGTGAAACCAACTTCTGTCTGACACTTCCACATGTGACAGGAGCACACAGACAGAGCCAGAAGAAACCTTCTTCTATCATAAGGCTCCATTTCAGGGTCAGGATTTTCTCCTGCCCTAGGAAAGAGAGGATATTTTTTCTGTTCTAGAAGAATCCAGGCTCCAGGAAGATTCTCTGGCTCATTTTATATGCAACAGCGGGTTCAACATCCACGCTCAATCATTTGTGCCATGTGCAACCAGGAATTGCAGTAAATTGAGCCCAGGAGGGACAAAAGAAGAGAGAAAACTGCTCATCTCATTGCTCTCCCTGGAAAGGATGGGTAGCAGTGAGGGAATGTTGCTTCCTTAAGCTGGGAAGGGGGAGGGCATTATGGGATCTCTCTTCCCTTTTAGCTCTCTCCTTCCATCCAAACCCAGTCTGTAATTCAATACCTTCCCCAGAATATTTTCCTGCCTCCTTCAAAATGTCTGTGAAGAGGTTATGAACTCCAGTGTGATTAGTGCTGCAGAAAGGAAGGGGAATACCACGGAGCAAGATGGCAGATGTTGGACAATTAGTTGGGAACACGTTTGTACCTCAGTGCCCTTTATGATTTGATTCAGCTTCTGGGAGATGAAGCTGGAATATGGATATAAATTGGGATAGGGATGTAAAGGTGGCTGCTTAGCCCTAACCTCTGCTTTGAGCCAAATAAAATCATGGCACCTGTACCCAGAGAAATACTGCAATACTTCCAGCCCAGAGGCTCCACTTCCCCTCCTCACCCCACATTCCATGATGGATTTGTTCTTAACCATCAGGACCATCCGTGGCAGACAGACCAGGCACCTGATGTGATTTTTGTTCTGCCTGTTGTCTGCTCCTGCCTCGCACAAGCCCTCCTGAGGATGCTCTGGGATTGGCTCTGAACTGCCTCCTTCCCAGCAGGATTTTTATGGAGACAGAGAGAAATTAAAGCCCCATCAAACCACAAGGGCAGCATTTCACACCTTGACCCCTCACAGGCTCCAGGTGCCAGACGAGGGAGAATCAGTCTCCTCCAGTGCCATTCCTGCAAGACACTCTAAAAATAGTCAGGCCAAATATAGCTGAGCTGAGCTTCACACAGACCCCAGGCAGCTCCTGCCCCGAGCACATCAACACCAGCAAAAGATTCACTCCAGGGTCAACCCAATCCACGGCAAAATTCCATTTTGCACCATAATTCCAAAGGTCTTTCACCAGCATAATGAAAACGATCCAATTTGCCAAAATCCCATTGTCTGTGCTACTCTACACGTCCCTCCATATCCAATTCCACAGACAACCAGAAGAGGGGGATCACATACAGGACTGACCAAAAGGTGAGTTTTGCCACCAGAAGCAGTTTTCCTCTAACAGGTCTTTTTATTAATTTAAATTTGCCCTTTCTCCACTCTAATTCCCGCCGGTGACAGAAATAAAATATCCCCTCCTTTCCAAGAATCCCCGTGCCATGTGAACAAAGCTGCAGTCAGCGAGGTGAGGTGGCAACAGGGTAATTTATGGTGGGTTGAGTAGGAAAAGTGTGGGTTTAAGTTAAACCACGCTAAATTAGAAAGAAAAAAAATATTTGGTTCCTGAGAAAAAGTAATAATGGTACAAAAAGGAACAATAATGGAAAATAATGGGCCTCTGAGCAGCTTTTATGGACCTGATTGAGGTTCCACACACCAAGTTGCAATGAAGCAGCACAATGCTGACAAACAGCCTGGCTGCAGTGAGCTGGGGCACAGATCACATCCAGGCATCTTTTTCTTCACTTTTGGGAGAGAAAATGCACACAGAGAGACCGAGCAGAAGGTTTATCAGCCCTGCCTGAAGTGGGGGAGAACCCAAGCACTGGACTGGCCCAGACTTCACGTACCCCACAAGCAGAAAAAGCCTAAAATTGAACCACTGGAGCTAAAACCTTGGAATTCAAAGGAAAACCTTGAACTCTAAAGTCATTAGGAGAGCATTAAGAATTGATTAGCTTTTCCTGCCCCAGGCTGCAGTCTCACAAGCTACCCTTTAGGCAGTGGGCTGGCTGAGATGAGCCTCACTCCCTCTCTGCTGCCCATCACCTGCCCCTATCCCCATTTCCCTCCCTCAGACATTCCAGGACATTGTGCAATTGCCAGATCCCTGTTTTTCCAGCATCCCAAAATGCTCACTGGAGCAGTGAACCCCCAAGGTACCTCAGTGCCCTAAAGGGACCCCAAGCACTGCAGTCCTACTGACAGAGAGAGCTCTGCTTTGGTTTACAGGGATTTATCTTTTGGGATCTGAAGAGCAGGAATGGTGAATTTAGCAGATTCTGGCACAAGGGAGGAGTGGATCAGGCACTCAAATCCTGTAGGCTGCCACACAAATCCCTGTCATAATCCATAACTTTTTCCCCCATCCCTTCTAATCAGGTCCATGCCATGAGAAAAACAAAAAAAAAACCAAACCCAAACAATCCCTTTGGATACTGTGGGCCAGATTTAAATCAAAGCCAAGGAGGGATGGATGCTGATTTAGTCAAGGTGGGGGCCAGGTGCTTCCCAAGAACCCCAACCAAAAAAAATTAAACCTATTTTCCCTGGCTTACTTTCACAGAAGAAAGAAAGCAGCTTCAGAAATAATCCAGCCAGACCCCTGGGGAGAAGAAAAAAAAAAAAAAAAAAGAAAGAAAAGGAAAGGAAAAGCAAACCAGGCTCCTTCTGGTGTTCAGAGTCTGGGGGAAGGAGGGGGAGAGTCTGGCTGGGAAGGGCTGGGACCCGGGAGCCCAGGCTGGACCCCAGGCTGGCCGGGGCACACCCGGGACAATGGGATGAGCAATCTTTGTCGGGAACAAAAGACATCTGCTGAGTAAAACAGGAATTGACTGGGAACAAGGACAAAGCCAGACAGTATCACATGACGGGCCAGTCTGCTCCAGCAAGATGCCAGGGTCAACGGCAACTAATGCACCGGGGAAGTCAAGAGGAATCAATAATGCTAAATAACTCGAGATGGAGCAAATCAGTGCAAATGCAGTTAAAACGGGCTCAATCTGATTGAAGCCCATCATGTGACACGTCGGCACCGGCGGGCTGAGGTTCCCACAGCTGCTGGGAGACGTCTTTTCAAGGCAGGTTTGAATATGGATGTTTGTTATCCCGGTTTTTTTTTTTTTAGAGAGCTGGAATGGGAGGAGAGCAAGGAGACCTTGGGTTTTTAGAATTACACACACACACAGTGCCCACGCAAAGAGGCTGTTTAATAACAAGCCCCACTTCCAAACCACTCCCTCGCTGAAGTGGATTCCTAAAATGCTGCCTGTGCATTGAGGTGTGTGGTGTTCTCACACAGGCAAGCGATACATCCCCACCCAAATCACCCATCAGCAACCAGGCACGGTACAGATGTTGCAAACTGTGCCTCCAGGAAGGTTTGACCTTAAAATTTGGAAGGGTCCTCATTCTTAAGCTCTGCTTAACCTTGGTGGGGTCGTGCCTCAGTTTCCCCTTTGTAAGGCAGGACAGCACCTCTGCATCCCACCTTTGGGATGCTTTTCCAGGAGTAAAATAGGACAGAGCCTGATATTGCAGTAATTTAGGCCAGGCAAGAGCCTGCATTTACGTGAGAGGAATTGTGATATGGTTTAACCCAATTATTAACACATCACTGACTGGGAGTTACCTACAGCTCGAGGAAGCATCAAACTCCTGCTAACTGATATCTCAGGTCCTTCTCTCCCTCCTTGGGAGGGCATGGAGATGATTTTGCACCATCAAAATGGCTCAGTTATTTCAGCTTCTCATTCCAAACTGGCAGGTGATGTCCTAACTACCATCCCCAAACAGTTCTTACTTTGGATTCCGAGTCAGATTATGCCCCTCAGCTCCTGCCTTTGTAACCTGTGTGGCCACCTGTAATTCAGCACAATGATTTCATCTTGGAATATTGGGAAAAAAAAAAAATTCAAATTGTTTTTCCCTTAATAAATCTCACAAAGCCGTGGAAAGATTATAAACCCCTTGAAAATGTTCTAAAAATCCTGAAATTTATTGTATTTCATACTGTGTTTGAAATTTTTGCTCCAGTTGGGAAAGTTTACAAAAAAATACATTGAAAAGTTTCATTTTCTACTTTTTGACACCTCATCTTTTATTTTTAAAGATTCCTATGTGCATCCCTTCTGTACACGTTCAACAGTTCAGTCCACCTTGACAATTCCTGGAACTATAATGTGAATTTTATTGTTAGAGGGCACAGCACTGCAGGGGAAACCTGCAGTTAAAAACCACCAGTGAATTCCAACCAGTTCAGCCCAAGAAACACAGGGGAAGGGAGGGAATGCAGAGGGAGGCACTGCTCAGCAATCCACATCTGAGGAATTAACTGAATAGCAGCAATCTGAATCAAAGAGTAACAGAACAGCACCACAGCACCCATTACCACTTTCCCTGGCATCTCTCTCTCTCTCAATCATCTAAATGGTTCATTTAACCTGTTCCTAAGTGCCTCTGTGGAAAAAAATAAATGCAAATTTTTCCTGCAAGCGAAAAATGACTCATCACTTAAGCGGGAGGATCTTCACCCAAGTCAGCAAATAAGTTAAAAGTGAAATTAGGAACGTAGATAAGCCACAAAGCCATGAGTCTACATCAAAGAGGGGCATAGAAAGCACAGCTTAACTATGTTAATGAGTGCCAGAAAGTCATGTCTTGGCCTGAAAGATTATACACTTCAACACCAAAGCCTGCTACCATCACAAAAAAAAAAGACAGATTTCTGCAACCTGCAGCAAAACCCCTCCTGTGGGAGCCAGAGTGCGTGGGATGGAGCTCTGCTGTCAGGAGGAGAAGGAAAGGAGTGCTGGGATTTCAAGGAGTGTTGGGATTTCCCCCATTTGATTTCCTGTTTCCCCATCAGTTCCACTCACAGAATCCCAGAGTGATTCTGGTTGGAAGGAACCTCAAAGGTTATCCAGTTCCACCCCCTGCCCTGGGTAGGGAAGCCTTCCACCAGCCCAGGTTGCTCCAACATCCAAGCTGGACACTTCCAGGGATGGGAAATATCACAAATGATGGCTGCTGTTGATCATTCACGCACATTTCTGGTAGATGAAAGCTCCTCTACACTCCAGACATAATAAAGCACAAAACAACACCACACAGAGGCTTTTATAGGGCAGGAGAAGAGAAGGAATTAGGAAATCCAACACCAAAGAGGCCCCACCGCCCCTGTGAGCTCTGCAAAGCAGCTGGGTGAAGCATTTCAAGGCTGAGCAGGACGAAGCACAGATATTATTGTTATTATTTATTATATAACATCCCGTATCGCTGCGTTTTCAGCTCATCCACAACCACCTCCTGGAGCACTTACACTGTGTTCTGATGCTGCCCTAGTTTTCCAGCTTTCTCCTATCCAGGTAAATACAGAGGCCCCATCTCTGAGGCAGCTGAGTACCTATTATATCCTGCTGTTTCTCCCTCGCACTTATCCTATTATGCCATTACAGCTGGTGTAGGGTCGGGTGTTTTCTATTTTGTGACATAATCTTGTGGGCCCAACTCCACCATCCCCAGCACACAGGAGTGCTGGTAAGGGCCCTTCATGTGGCAGGAGTCAGGGCTACAAATGGTGAGGCTGCTGTCACTCTGCAGGATCCAGGATCTGCTCATTCCCACAGACACTGCTGTGCCTCCCATTTATATAGAAATTACCATTGTGTTTGTAGATAAAGGCAGCACCGACCCAAAATAACAACCTCAGCAAATAAAGCCACTTCATATGTGCAAATAGAGACAACTTGGAGTTATATCAGAATGAGTAACCCCTCTCTCTGCCTTTTAAGCAGAGGAAAGAAATTACTTCAGGACTTGTTTTCCCAGCTCCTTCCACCTCCTGCAGCTGAAGGTACCTGAGCCCAAAATGGGATATGGGTCTTTCCCTTCTCACAGACTCGTTGTGCAGGGGGCATTTCTGTGATTTATTCTTTTTTCCTTAAAATCTGCACTGATGCTTCTGTGCCTGGGACAAAGTCAAAGCACCTCCATGCAGCAGTTTGTTGTGCCACTGGCCATGAACCTACAAACACTGGGCACCTGGGGCTGCCATAAATTTCAGTTTCCTGGAGAAGAGCTGATGAGGAGGAGCTCCAAGCCAAATTAAAACAGGACAACAGGGCAGAAGGACTGAGCAGACCCCCAAGATCTGGGACATGGAAACTTTTCACCTCTGCCCAAACAAAACACAGCACAGGGAACAAATACAACCTGCAAAATTATCCCCCAGTCCCTCTGACCCATTGCATAACTAGCCAGGGCTTATTATTTCTATTCCTACACGTGTAGAAGACACCAAGCACAACAGGGGGGTAAGTTATTAAGCTCTATATCAACAGAAAGTAAAAAACTTTGAAAGCCATGGGAATTAATTGCCTCAAATTAACGCCATCTTCTGAGCTGAAGCAGGTGTTATTTTTAAGAACAGAGTAGGTTTCTAAATCTCTTTTTTAAATTGCTGCCATGGTCACAAAGAAGAGCCACAGCAGTGCCACCACATCCACATCTCAGCTGCTTCAATCCCAACAAGAGCAAAGGTCCTGGATCGATGCTGGTCAAGGAATAATAAGGACATTTCTATCCTAGTGAAGAATATCAAGTGATTGCAAAATAGCATAATTTTCAATTAGTTAGAGCCCTTTGTCACAATCTGCATTTTTTTAATAAGGACTATAATGAGAATATAAATTATATTCTAAGCATTATTTGGTATCCATATCAGCTGTTATGGTTGTAGATGACTCGCTTATCAGAGCCAAAGGAGGAGATATGCAAGTCTGATGAAAAGCAAGCTCTGCTTTTGTGTTCCTTCTCCAACTTTTCAAAGAGGCTGCAATAATCTGCCTCCAGTGCCACTGGAACAGGGAAACACATCAGCAAGGCTAATTCTTAATTCTAAAGAATGTGGAAGATACTGAACCAAAGGGGACCTGAGGAGCATTAGAAGAAGCTGTAAAAGGGGAAGGAAGGATATTTGTGGTACTCAAGGGCTTCTGCTCAAATCAGCCCCATCCCTGAGCTCAGAGGGTTGTCTGCACTGAGATCCCTCTGTAAACGAAATAAAATCCTAAGGAAGTCCTTCACCATTTCAGTTCAGTGTTAAGTGAATTAACCACCATCTGTCTGGACCAGATGAACTCAGGGGACAGGATGAGGTGTTCCTGAATCTCCTCCTGTGAAGTCTTGAACCAAAATGTGACTCAACTCTCTAGGAAAACCCAATAGGAAATGAAAGTTGTTGACCTGACAGTGACTTTCCTGGCGTAGCTGAACCAGGCTCCCAGAACAGCAGCGATGCAAAATGCAGGATCACTTTACTGAGAAGAACTCCAAAGAGTTTAGTGCATTTCAAAAAAGTGGGGTTGCCACAGGGAGCTCACTTTTGTCTGCTGTACCCTTTGGGGGCTGATTTGCAGCAGCTTCTTGTTTAGAGGGGTGAAAACCCCACTGTAAATAAGTCAGTAGAGGATGATCCCCGTGTTAGGAAGAGTTTGATCCAAAATCCATTGGAGCTCCCTGAAAGAACCCCACCAAGTTTGTTGGAATCAGCTTCCACAAAGTGAAACTTGGAGTCTGAAGCGGGAAATATATTTCTAGTAAATATTGCCTGGGTTTGACTGATGTAAAAGATGTTAAATCATGTTATTTTATTCTGAACAGTCCTGTTGGCAGCAATGACCCCCCAAACCACATGGTCAGCTCTGTTCAGCCACAACTCCAGCTGTGCCATCCTGGGTGAGGATCCAGCACAGCATTCCAGTGGGGAATTTCTGCCACAAACCGCTCAATTCTATTTAAACATCACAGCTTAAATTGTACCTGACAGGGAGCCTGACATAAATTTCCCAATCTTTGTTTCTGGTTTGCACTTGTTGCCTGTGTCTGTCAGTCTTTTCCTAAAGCCAAAATCAGATCCAAGCAAACACACCAAGCTTTGGACTTCACTGAAATCCATCAAGAGCAGATCCACAGTTTCATTATTTTCCATAATATCATGTATTTCTTTGCCACCACTCTACTATCCTTGTTTTAGAGCCTGCAGTGGAGCATCCCACTGAACTGAAATGATGTTACAACGAGAGACAAAGCAGTGAGAGATGAGAATTGGGTTTGCTGCTTCTATTTCTCCTGTAATAAAACCAGTCAGCATCACAATCACTGCCCATCTTGACGGTGGGCATAATTCACCTCTGCATCAGCCAGGCTGGTCCTGCTCTGAGCATCCCAATCCAACCCATCTGCAGCTCATTCTCCCCCCCAATTCCAACCTCCCAGCCAGTGGAATATCCAGCTGTTGAGTTCAGGGGCCGGCTCCAGTTCACGAGGCAGAAAATCTGGTCCCTGGGGAGGCTGGCTGAGCAACAGGCCAGACAAACTCGGGTTTCTGTGGGGCTGCTTAAGTGTGTGAGAGGGCAGGACACAGGTCAGCAGCACTTATTAAGCTGCCAGTAAAAGGGGACACGCATCAGACACGTACCAGTGGGTTCCACAAACGTGTTTGAGCAACTGGGCTCGCATGGAGTTGCTGTGACTTCAACTGGATCACTCACATGAGCACAGACACGTGTCCAAAAGTGCTGGTAAGACTATGGACTAACTGTATAGTAAATAATTTGTATTTATTTACATATAGAAATATGTGACTATTGGAAAAACACATCCATTTCTAGATAGAAATATATCTGTTCAATAGAAATAGATCTATTGAATAGATATATTTATATAATGATCAAATATAAATATATCTAGTCAATAGAAATATATCTATTGAACAGATCTATTTATATAATTCAAATAGATATATCTATTGAATAGATCTATTTCTATAATTCAAATAGATATATCTATTGAATAGATCTATTTATATAATTACAACACATAATATAAATATATCTATTCTGTAGAAATATATCTGCTGAATAGATCTATTTATATAATTATCATGTATAACATAAATATAGCTGTTCAACAGAAATGTATCTATTGAATATATGTATTTATATAATTGTAATATATATATATTATTAAAACAGATATGTATTTTTTCAAGTCCTGCAGAGCCAGGCCCCATCTGATCTGTGCATTAAGGGAAAGCTCAGCCTGTGGTGTCTGCTCCAAATTTAAAGCAGCCCTGCTGCAATTAATCACAGCTTGGTTGATGAAGGACACAGCACTGAAATGACAACAAGAAGTCTTGGAAACTCCCCCTGTCATCTTCAGCCACAACAAGTTTGGGTTAGACCTCAGAACAATGAAGGTTTGTCACCCAGTCCCTGGTCTGATCTACTCTTCTCAATATTCCCAAACCAGCGAGGAGCAGATGGTCCAAAAGATCATTTACAAATCATTTACCGAGGTTTAGATTTCTCCATCACCTTCTGGCTTCCAAATGAGGACCAGTGTCCTCAGGAACAAAATGCTGTCCTACTGACTGAACTATCAGGTCAAGAATTGAACATAAAATTAAAGAATACTCCAGGAAGAGGGGATGTGCTGTGTGATGTGTTATCTTGCTATATGTGTTTTTAATTGCTGAACACTCACAGCATAGAATCCCACACTGCTTTGGGTTGGAAGGGACCTTAAAACTCATCTCATTCCACCCCTCTGCCCTGGGCAGGGACACCTTCTGCTAGAGCGAGTTGCTCTGGGTAATCACCACCACCATTTGATTCCCACTGCCTGCAGCTGAATTTTAATGCCAACTGGGTGTTTGTCTGAGCTGCAGCTTTCACCTGAATCAATTTACTTTTTTTTTTTTTTTATCACTTACCCATTATTTATACAGAATTCAAAATGCAGAACAAGAACAACTAAAATCACTTGACATGATGTCTTAACTCAAGCAGTTTATCAGCTTATTTCACAACAAAACAAGGAAGTCAAATAAATGAGGAAAAAAGAACCCTGCTTACAGTGAAAATACCACACAGCTCATTTAGATCCCTGCCCACTGTCCAGCTCATCTATCTCCAGCCTTGACAAATATGCAGATATATTAGAAGGATAAATCATTTCATGTGGTCAATACCGAAGAAGGGAGGTTTTAGGAGGGATTTGCATGTTGAGAAGGTGATGACTTGGCAGAAACTGGAAGGATTTTCTGTGCACAGGCAGGAGTATAAACCAGAGCTGGCTATCAAGGTAGTTACCAACAGCAGAACAATGAATTCTGGAGGAAGAAGAACATGACTTGCAACTGTTCATTGCTCTCTCAGCACTTAAACCCAACCCAACAGATTCCTCAGGTGCTTGGGGTCACATCAGCCCTGTGCTCAGTGTTACCTCAGCTGATTATATATTATATCTGCCCAGCATATCATGTAGCCTCTTAATCTCATTCCTTTCCCCTTTTTGCCACATAAGAACAGGCTGAAGCTGGACAGGATAATGAGAACCTGTGAAGGATGGGAAACATGAACAGTGCAGAGCTCCATTTCCCCTTTGATAAAGCCCTGAACAGGCCTCTTCACCTTGCAGAAATCCCAGAATGGTTTGGGTTGGAAGGGATCGAAAAAGGTCATCCAGTGCCACCCCCTGCCATGGGCAGGGACACCTTCCACCAGCCCAGGTTGCTCCAACCTGGCCTTGGACACTTCCAGGGATGGGGCAACCTGGGCCAGGGCCTCCCCACCCTCACAGCCAAGAATTTCTTCCTGATATCTGATCTAAAACCCTCTAAACGACATTAGACATCAGTCCCTTCTCAAACCATGGGCAAAAAAACCATTGTGAAACCAAAGGAACGAGTGGCAGGTAAAAACACAGTCTGAGACCTGCCCTTTTTAAACCTGTGGCTCCCAGTCAGGTTGAGTTTTTCATCATAGTCCAAGTCAATGCAAAGAAACAAAACAATGCCCATGATTTTCAGAACATGCACAACAATTCCACACTGACTGCTCTGGTCCAGAAAAGTCCATCCATGTAAATAAATGTGGGAATTCCATGCACAGGCTGGAGAAGGCAATTGAGAAGGTTTCAAGTGTCTGAATAAAACTGAAGTTATATCACAAATTGCTTTCCTACCCAAATCACCCCCTCTGAAAGGGATATCCTGCAAAGCTGAAGTGATGTTCTGAAATCTGAATTAAGACACATTTGAGCATCTGAGGCACTTCTGACACACAACACCAAAACACAGCAACTGCTCCGAAGTTAGAAAGGAAACAACAATTCTTAAAAAACCCCCTCCCCTCTTTCTTGCCAACATCCTCAGGTGAAACTTTTCTGCTGGGCTCACACAACCACTTTCAAAGTTCTGGTTTGCTTAAACTCTGTCACATTTCGAATAAGGAGGAGCAAAATCTGCCAGAACAAAACTGTCTCAACCTCAGGAAAGAGCAGCCCAAGCAGCACAGAGTCCCTGACAAGGACTTCCATCTCACAGCCTGCACCTGGAGCATCCAAGGATGTTGACAAAGTTCAACATCCAACTGATGCTGAACACTGTGGCGTTTTCCATCAGATAAGGAAAATGTCCCCTCACACTCTCTGCATTCAGAATCTTTTCAACAGACATAGTTAACCACAAATTTGCACTGATTTGCTGAAATCCAGCATCACCTCACCCATTAGTAGAATAATTGCCTGGCTGGTCTTTCACTCCACACTTCTCCCCCAGCTTCCCATGGCTAAATGAGTCTCTCCATGCAGGTTTTTCCCAGTGGAAGATAATATGTTCTTTCATGGCTTATTTCAGACTCTTCCACTTTTAACAGGGCTGTAACCAAGCTCTTTTCCACCTGTCAAGCTGAAATTGCTTTGCTGCTCTCAAATAATACCTAATTCTATAAACAATGGCATGGAAACCAGTGACAATCCCTGGGGGAGATGCTGCCCGTGGCACGTAGAGCCCACCTGGACACAAAATTCATTCCAATGGCCTGGTTCTGGTGGTTTGTAAAACCCCAAAGGCCTGTAAATGAAGGGGGTTACCTAAACAGTGATTTCAAATGAGATTGTGTCTCACAATCTCTGTGTGTCTCAGGTGGTAACAGGACAGGGGTTTGGAATTACCAAAAGGTTTAATAATCCAGTGGTTCAGGTTTTGCTGACTGAGGTGGCTCTTCCTGCATCTTGGACCACATAAACCCTCCATGAAAGAACACAGTGGGACACAGGAACCTGCCCTCTGATTAATGAACCAAATTATCAATAAATTTTAATGAAAAAAAAACTTCACTGACACAGTTTTTCTGTGTGAGAACCAAACCCTTGTAAGGACTCCCCAGTGAAGCTCCAAGCAATGAGGAAACAATACTTGCCTGACCCTGGATGTGGGATGGAGCCTCTGGAGAGAAGAGGGAGAATTTGAAATCCTCTTCTTGTGCCTTCCTGGAGACTTCTGTCCCTGAGTCCCACCTCCAGGAGAATCCAGGTGACCCTTTCTCTCTCTTCTTTAAGAGCAATTCCCACTGAAGTCATCAAGTTACTCCTATTTGGGTGGGGGAGAAAAAAAGAGCTGCATTTATTCCTATGTAGAGCAGGACTATAAGGGGTTGTGCTTCCCTGAAATCCCACAAGGAAAAGTTTAGTAGGTGCCTGGGACTTCAGCTGATATTGCACAGAGATCATTTCATCCTCAGATTGCAGAATGGATCTAAGAGGGGGAAAAAAGCCTTTCTATTTTCCCATATTGAAGTCAACATGAACACAAGTAGGTTTGATGAATAAGGAGATAAAAATTAATTTAAAAAAATTAAACACAGGGTGAAGTTTCCCTCCTCCACCTGAAATAGTTATCTCCATCCCCAGGCTGTAACAGCCCCCAGCCAATCCCCCTGAATCACCTTTTTTTGCAGCAAAAATAAGTCTGTGGGGCCAAATGTTTCTGCCTTTGGGCTGAATAAACTTCTTTTTCTCCCAGGGTAGACCTGACATCTCAGCCACCACCACCATTCCCACTGACACTGTGGAATGCCCAGACATGCAAAATTCCAGCCCAGTCCTTTGGAGAGGATAACATTTCCCTCCCCAGACCTACCTAAAGAAAACCACGTCAAGTTATTCAAATATTTATTCCTAGATCCTGGAAGGTCAGACTGATAGCACTTCTAAAGGAGGAGTAATGAGTGAGAGCCAGGATTTACACCCCTGTGTTTGCAATCAGCACAAAGTCACTCAGTGGGCACCTCTCATCAGGAGTGTAAAATGAGAGCTGTGCACGCATAAAGCACTGCCAGATAAGCCCACAGTCTCAAAAAAAAGCAAAGAAACGAGCCAGGCCTGATCCTGATTCATCAGTATTCAGCAGTGGATTCAGTGGGACAGCTCGGAATTTACACTGGAATAAGGAAAAATCAGGATTAGGCACCATCTGCCTCAGAGAGCCAAGCGCTCAGAATCGCTCCACACGCTCGAATCCTCTTCCCCCCCTTTCTTTAATCTCTTACACATTCCAGGTTTTCCATTCAGCTCCCAGCGACAAAAGATTTTTACAAAATGACAGTCCAGATTGAGAGAACAGAAATTACAACCCCTGACAAAGGAGATGCCAAACTTTTTATCAACGATAAGCGCTCCCTTCCACGCAGACACCGGCCTGCAGTGGTAAATATAAGGCAGATGTCGAATGGAAATTAAACATTGTGCTCCCAGGGTGGCCTGGGCTGCATTCAGAGCTTGATTTAAAACAAGGCCAGGAGTTCTTTCATCGTCTCTTCAAAAAGTTTCGAGCCTAAAGATATTCCAAACAGACACACACTTGACCTAGAACGTGGCGGTGCAGGACAATGAGCGCGTGTGAAAAAAAAACCACGGAGAACGAAAGGCAGAGCAAGTTGTCTGTGGGACGGAACGAGAGAATTTAAGCACCAAATCCCTTCTTGTCTCGGCGTCCTGAGAGTTAAGAGCGAATCCAGGTGAAATTTCTCGCCCCTTTCTTTCAAAGTAAATTCACAACTGTCACTGGGGAGACTGGGACAACTCGATATTCTGAAACTCGACCAAAACCAGAGCCCAGCAGTTTAAGGAGTATTTCTCTGCAAGCTTCTTGAACCGTATTTACATCTGTGAAAGCACTCTGCCTGTTATTATTAGGCAAGACAAAATAGCACTAGACATTTGCAATGACTTAGATATTCAGGCTCAAGGAGCACATATTTCAGCAGTCTGTAGTGTTTTCTTTTAATAATTTGTGATCGCATAATGGCTCCATCAGAATAACATAATAATAGACCTCTAAAAAATAAACTCCCTAACTGCTAAGTATACTGTACACTGAGGACAGTAAGTATAAATTTAAGGGTTGAAAAGATGCTCCTATTTACAGAAACTGTTAAAAGCATAAACCAAATTGCCTTTGCTTCCCTTTCACTTTGTTAGATTTTTCTTAAGGAAAAAAAATTAAAAACAAATAAAAATACTGAAAGTGAAATTAGTAGAGGATTTCCAACTTGAATACGTAAATATGTTTGCACTCTCCTTGGAAGCCATATTTCAGAAATCATTTTATTCTCTACACAATTTATAATATCAAACGTAATAAAACAGCAAAAAAAAAACCCAAAAAACTTTTGAGGCCACGACTTTTGTAACCTCCCTGAAGTTTGGAACACGGGAAAAGCTGGCCTGGTGCACACGAGACAATCAAACACATGCTTAAATGTCACTTAAAGTCCTGTCTATATTATTTCCACCACCACCACCACCCCCAACCCCAATGAAAGGAAGAAATCGTGACAAGATTTTACTTTTAGATGACCTGACAAACCAGCACGTTCTGGCACGAGCAGGACAGTCGTTCCCCCTTCCTTTCCCAGCACAAGATTTCAAGCACCTGAAACACAAACCTCGTCCTACACTGAGATATTTTTCCAACAAAACCAACTCGCAAACAGCCTCCTCCGGCCTTTTTTTTTAAAAAAAAATCATTTGCAATCGCTTTCAAACATAAAATACAGATGAATGGATGGATGGATGGATGGATGGACAGCTAGAGAAATGCTTTCAGTCATGCTTCCTCCCTCCCCAACACACCCTTAAAATTGAAAAGCATCAGTATCCAAATAGCAACAGGAAATTTTTACCTTGTGGCTAAATAGCTCACTGTTCACTTTGCAGCTGCCTCTATTTTTTGCTGGGCAAAACACCAATACAAAAGTCTTTCCTAAGAAAAACCAAGCTTTTGGCACATAAGGGCAGCGACAAACGCAAAAAAACCCCAAAAAAAACCCCAAAAAAAACCACCTTACAAAGAAATTATTTTTTTTTTCACCCCCCCCCCCACCCCGTCCCGTCGTTTATAATTCCTAATTTTGTGGGATGTATTGCTGGGCTGTTTATCATAACAGTGTGCAATAAAAAGGACGACTAACTCTTGCAATTTTCTCCCTACTCCTCCCCTTGACAGGGGCCACTGATAGGGAAAGAGGCTCGGAAAAGCAGAGCAGTGAAAGGCTAAGAAACAATAGGCAACCATGGCTTTGACAATGCAGCCCTGAACCCTTTTTGCTCCCGCTGTGACACTTGCATTCAAGAGCAAGGGCGGCTGCCATCATAAGAATGGACAATGGCATGAGGAATACAAGGGAGAGGGGGGGGGGATATAGGAGAGAGAAAAAAAAAAAAAAAAAAAAAAGGAAATCAGATGAATTCAGAGCTAAGATGGCAGAGCTCTCACCTTTTCCGCTTTTTTTCGAGTAATCTGGATGGAGACGTCCCGCAGAGAAGAGATAAAAAGGGTGTGCTGAACTGTTGGATGGTTCTGAAGACTTCTGCATTTGCAAACGCATTTTAGAACTATTTGTAGGGGTATATATGCTGCATGCCATCTCTCTGTCTCTGTCTCTCTCTCTCCCTCTGTGTCTCTCTCTCTTCTGTTTTATGTCCTGCTATCTCCATCACACACCTCTAATAGTATGAAGACTTTCTGCCCATGTAAGTAAGTGAGAGTGTGTGTGTTTCCTTAATGTTTGAATCAAGACACACGTCTGCATGCATTTCTAATCTAAGGAGCCTATAGCAGTTACTACAACTATCAATTAGTCAGCAATAGCTCGAGATCCCCATGTGTCTGGGTGAACAAAGGTGAGAAACACATGCAAATAGTACTCCAGCACCTGGGTCACGTACAGTAACTTAGCCAGCACCAAATAATTGCATCTGTTTCTGCCTTTTTCGATGCTTCTCGCTCGTTGTGATGTAAAAGTTGCAGGTTATTAACGTGAAGAGTGACACAATTAGCCATGGCATTGTACATTCTCGTCCCAACGACACAATAAAAGGAAATTAAGCCAAACTAGAGGGAAAGAAAGGGTGGCTTAAAGGCTTTAAAACGAAAAGATTCTCTGATCTTGTAGCAGTTGCTTCCATTTTTTTTTATTTTTTTTTTTGAGCAATTGTTCCTGAGTTAAGGATGCAAACGATGTAAGATTTATTTGGTCGTTTCATATATATTAGATAAGAAGCTGATTATTCCAGAGGAGACAGAGTGGATGCCTAATTTCCTGAAGTTAAGTCCATAAAGAGGGTAAGCTAAATCTGTTACTATTTTTATTAATTAAGCGACTGTTACTTCTAAGACCGCTTTAAGAGTGTTTTTCAGATGTTTTAGACTTAAGGCAAACAATTAAGAAGAAAGATACGGTACCTTTGACTCTCTCCTTCTTCTTAACCTCACAAAAATGAGCCTCACCTTTAAAAACTGTCAGAGTCAAAATGGGCTAAAAAAAAAATAAAAATAAAATAAAATGAACTAAAATAAAAAAAAAATTAAAAAAATTAAAAAAAAAAAAACAAAACTGAACAAAATCAAAACGAATGAAACGGAAAAGGCTCCAAAATCCAGCACCACCCTGACTCCAGCACAAGAAAAGGCTGAGAGATATCCAGAGAGCATTTCAGAGGTGACAACACAGGCTGTGGACAACGTTATATTTACACAGATCTGATCAGAGCGACCACGGCTCCGAACTCTAATTTAATTTGCAGGAATTATAAACCCCGCACTTCCCAGTGCGGGGAACTCCGAAAATTAGGAGTTTGTTGCTGAGATGAAGCTTTTTCTTTTTTTTTTTTTTTTTTTGCCTCCTGTGCAATATGCTCAGAGTCCTGCAAGGCTGCACAACCCTCTCGTTAGCTCCCTTTCTACTTATATCAGCTTCCGTGAGAGGCTAATTAGTGACACCAAAGGAAAAATTATTCCTCCTGATTTTGGGCTCCGAGAAACTGTCGGGTTTATTTAGCTTTAGACAGCGTGAAGAAGGGGGGGAAAAAAAATTTACAAATAAATATAAAATATAACTAATACCTCCTTAAAGAAAACCCTCCCCAGCTCCCTCACCTTTTTTAGGACCAGTCTAGAGGCTGGAAGGTTAAAGGAGAGCTGCGGTTTCACCCCGAGAAGCCCTGAGTGCGAACATCCCAGAGCTGGGTGTGCAGCCAAAAATAAAGCCAATAACGGGCTCCAAAGGGGTGTGAGGGAGGGAGGGTTGGGAAGGGGGGGAAGGTTGTGCTGACCCGCCAGGCAGTTGCATTTCCCAAACTTAGCTGCTGGGAATTGCAGGCACAGGGAGAGTTTGCAGAGCGAGGAGAGCGGTGGCACCAGAGCCAGGGCGGCAAAAAAGCCTGGCAGAAACTCCAAAAATCATCTCGCCCTTCGCCGAACAATGAGACCTTAACAACAAAAAAAAATCCACATTCGGGAGGGTATGACATGCAGATAGGCAGGGGGAGGGGGCGGGGGATGAGAACAACATTTCCCATCAGTGCCGTTTATTTCTTAGGCTCTGGAAAGGCTCGGGTTTTTTTTTCCCCCCCTCTTCCCTCCCCAGTTTTAATGGGAATTACTCATCTCGTTTATCGGGCCGGTGTCGTCGCCTGCAAATGTACAGCTCAGGTGGAAAAGGGGCATTTTGTGGAGGGGTTCAACCGGAGAGCAATCGCTCCACGCTTATCTGGGGTTGAAAAGTAGTTCAATAATATTAAAAGTGCTCGTTCCTACGGTTATCTGTCTGCTGTAACGCACTTGGGCACCCACAACCGTGGGGGATGAGGGAGGAAGGTGGTTAAAGCAGCTGCATGTTTTTACTACCACTGTTTAATGCCCTGTTCTTCTCCTCACTCTTAGTCTGCACCATCACCCAATTCAGATAAAATAAGTCAGCTTTCTTTAAAAGAGAAAAAAAAAAAAAGCCCCACACAGATGAATAGACACCACTAATCAGATGTAATGTAATCGAATACTCTTCTTCATCTAATCTGCCTGCTCTGTGTAATCTAGCTATTCTCCCAGCTCCAGCATTTGTAATAGGCATGACATTGATTCCCATCTCGTATAATGTTATTTCAGTATTTTATTCTTAAATGAGGCTACAAGTTGGGTGGCTACTTGGCATTCAAAACTCTTCATCAACTTGGCGAACGCCACGGCGTGGAAAAGCGAAGCCGGGCTGCGCCCCTCTGCTGCTCTTTAAGAGTTGTATCTCCCATCACTGCAGGCAACTCTCAGGGTTTCAAAAAAAAAAAAAAAAAAATTAAAATGCATAAAAGAGCAAGAATTTAAGCACAGAACTGCCCAGGATCAACAGCAAGAAATAAACCTTACGAAGGCATTGGATGAGATCTGCCTGCAGACAGCAACTGGGAAAAGCTGAAACGCAACACTGAGAGGGGTTTGTTGTTTGGGGTTGGGTTGTTTTTGTAATGTTTCCTAAAATGCAGAATGATTTCCTTAAATAAGCATTTCGGCAAAGTCCAGCCAGGTTTTCCCCAGAAGAAAAAGCCAACCTGGTCTAATTTTGCAGGACAAGCAGGATTCCCAGCTAATGGTTCTGTTAGGTAAATGACAGCAGTGGGGAGAACAAACAAACCCTCTCAGACAAACAAATATATTTGAACGTAATAAAAATGTTGACAACTGTTATGTGATTAAAGCAATTGTTTTATTCATTTAAGGCCCTACCATTGGAATAATTTAAAATTAAGTGGGAAACATCAGCCCCTTGGGTTTTGCAGAAGATATTTAATTTGTAGGAATAGTTGTGGGGTTTTTTTCGTGGTTTTTTTTTAACGTAGCTATTTTCAACGTTGCAAGATAAAGCTCCCTCTCTCTCTCTCCCTTTTTTTTTCTAATTTTATTTTAAGAATAGACCCCATTTAGGATTTCACATTGTAAATCTCCCTGTGTCTGAATGCTGTTACAAGGTTTGACAATGAAAGAATAATTCATGTCAGACAAAAAGAGCCCTTCAATCAGCTTCATGCAGCTTTTCTCCTGCAGGGCTATGCCAAAACGAATGTGGAATCCTGAACTGAACCATCCATCACATTTCCCGAGTCTTTCAATTAATGACACTGCAATCAGATCGATGGCGTGTAATAAGAAAAGAGCTTTGCATTTCTATACCTATTAATTCGCTGAGTAACTCCAGTGGTAAAACGTGACCAGAAAGGGAAAAGAAAAGACAATTTCATCCTCCCAGCGAGATTTTTGGGGACGTTTGAGCCTCGGTGTCACCCCAAGCCCTGAATGTTCAAAGCAGAAATCACACAGGGCTTTGGTTGTTTTTTTTTTTGTTTAAAAGCAGGACAGTCTCCCTTCCACACAGGTATTTTCTGCTGTTAAGCACCGAGTAGACACTCTAGATTATAAAGAGGAGCCTTTTTTTCCTCCCTGTGAGCCAGGGATGTCCTCTCTGCGATGTGAGCGCGGTCCCTCCCAGGGCAGGACTCTGCAGCCTCCTCCTCTGGTCTGAAGGCAGTAATTAGCCACCAGATTTCCAGCTCACAACACATGCCAAGGATGGAGTTACCTCACGCAGTGATTAACCTCCAACAAAACGAGGTGGGGGCAGAGAGCTGGGCAGGGGGTGAGGGCAGTCGGGACACACACACACACAAAAAAAACCCACCTCTACCAGCAGCCCTGGGATGAAATTAGAGTGACCTCACGTCAGTGAACTGGCATAAGATTTTTGGATCGATGACAAAAAATTATCGAGGCTTTGCAGGATGGAGCTGCCAAGCACATTTCAATTCCCTCACTGCGGGCGCTGGGGGGATTGTTTGGAGAAGCTGAACGCCACAGGAAAGGGAAAACTGCAGTTAACCAGAACATGGCCACTGCTAAAAGGATTTCAGTTGCAACTGCCTTCCCTTTAAAAGGCACATTTTGTGCCTTGAAAGAAAAAAATACCTTCTCTTTGAGTGCTGAGCTCAAACCGACAGGCTTTGCCACCTGACAAGCAGCTTAGGAGGAAGGAGTGATCTGGAGGACCTTGCAGGAGACAAGAGTGGGTCAGCAGTGATGAGGGGCAAATTTTGCCTCCTGAAAGATCCCCTTGTGTTGCCTGGGACAGAAAACAGGAGGAGAAGTTCTCCCACCAACATTAACCCTTCCTCTGGGGCAGATGAAGGCCCTGATCTCCAGCACTGACATTATTTCAGCAGCTTTGGCTCTACCTCAAAGGGAAGAGGCTGCAGCTGTGATAGGAGATGGACCTGGGTCAAAACCTACAACAAGGCCTTCTTTTGGGAGCAATAGACTTCCAGGGAGGTTGTGTATTTTGGAAAGGGGAAAAAAAAAAAAAAAAAAAGCCTTTATGAGAGAAAACAAGGAATGGAACAACAGGAAACAAGGGAGGTTCTTTAAGGTTCACTTCACCAAATATCGAGGAGCTCTCTCAAAGGAACATTAAGAGGCAAAACCAGAAATATCTTTTATGCTCAGATTTCAGCAATTTCAAATTTCAGCAGCACCCTTAAATAAATTAAAAAACACAACCCAGCCTTGTTGTTGCTGCAGCTGAATGTGCCCATCCATGCCAGACACAGGCTGCAAGCTCCAGCACCCAGGATGGGAACTGAAAACACCAGGGCAACAGGGAAATGGGATGATGCCCACGAGCTGACTTGCAAAATAATTGCAACTAAAGCACTGTGAGAGATGCCCAGGCAAAGGACAATAAATAAATAAATCACGGCCAAGCGAAAACAATTCGTTTACAATAAAGCACGGGAGTTGAACTAAAGAAACAGGAGAAAAGGAATCTAGGAGGAGAAGTGGCAAGACTGAAAAAGGGACTTAGAATAGGCAGTTGAATGCAAAATATTTACACTGCACACCACTGCATCTTGTCCTTTCTGTGTAGAGGATGGAAATGCACACCATTGTAGGTGTGGCAGCAAGAGCAGGTTTTGGAGCACAGGGGCAGCATGAACACACCCCTCAGTGACCTCCAAAGCTCAGCCAGCCCTCAGTCCCTCTCTAAACTTACAATTACAGCCCCACCAACCCCAGTTTTGTGCACTGAATGACTGAGATTCAGCAGCTCCCTGAGCCCAGGAGCTGGGGCAGGTGGTACTGCTGACACAACACAAGGTTCCCCCAGCGTGGTTGGAGGTTTGCAGCCCCTGAACAGCGCCCTGCTCTGCCCAGTTGTGAGGCACAGTGTGTGCTCCACAGCTTAATAACCTACAAATGTCTTGTCTGGGAGCAGGTCAGGCAGAGGGGAGAAAGGGGTGCTGCCTCCAGCCATTATTTCAGCACTGGCTGCCTTCCAGGAGCTCACAGAGCTTCAGAAGGCAGGGACAGGCTTGCTTACATCTGCTCCCCTCTGCTGTGGCTGCAGACAGACTCACACACTGCTATTTTCTTTTTTTTTTTACATTTAAAATGGGTTTGGACAGGCTTTCAGCAGGGATTTCTCAGGGTTCCTTCTCCTCATCTCCCTCAGAGGAGCTTTGGGAGCGACCACTGTGAGTGGATTTGATGGAGAGGAGGCTTCTCTAATTGTTTGCCTTATCTACCTGGTGGCTGGGCAACAGCAGCATCTGGGATTGTGGAAATGCATCTGCCTGCAAAAGCTGTGGGGCCTCACTCAGCCCCTGCCAGCAGGCAGGACACAAAAAAAAAATAACCACCTGGGCTGCTCAAAGTCATGGTCAAAGCTAAGCTTTGGGAGTCCCACATTTCTGGGAATTCAGCTACCAAAGTCCTGGGTTCAATCCCCATTATTCATCTCCCCTGCTTTTTACTGTAACTAAAAAGACACCTTCCCAATGCTCCTGGTGCTCTAGCACATGATTAATACCACAATTACAGCTCAGCATTAAAACAATCAATTCAACAAGGATGCTGCTACCCAGCCTGCCACCTATAAAACCTCCCTTGTGCCTCCTTATCTGGGAATCCCACCTCACCTTCCTCCAAATCCAGAGCGCTGCAATCACCTCCTTTCCCTCAAAATAAGAGCAGGCATTTCAGTATTTCAGTACCTGCCTTTTACAAATCATTTTCTGACAGCACAATGTTATTAAAAGGTAGGGGAGAAAATTAGAGGAAACCCTGAAGGATGGGATGGGTTGGAAGGGACCTTCAGTGGCATCAAGGTGCTAAAATATTCTGGGATTAAAAGGCGGCAAGAGGTTGGACGTGGGGTAAGATCTGAAGAGAGGAGAGGGATTTGCATAAAGGCAGGGAAAATTGGGAAAATTTTCTATTTCCTGGGCACCCAAATGAGAGAGAGGGGCCCCAGGGTCCTGTAGAAAGGAATGACACGGGGTTGAGGAGCAGTGGTTTAGGAGTCAAAGCCCAGGGTGGGGATTGATCCCAGCTTCCCATCCCTCACGATGCCCCAGAATTAAAAAGAGCACTTCAATCTTGTTCTGGGCTCTCTCCACTGGCTGATCTCAGCCCCTGATAAAACAATAGCCTCACATATCCAAATATTGGCAGCCCTCAGCTTTGTTTTCCCCTGCAAGCCCGAGGGGTGCACGGCAGTGAAACTGCGGGCTCCTCTGAGCATGTCTAATCAGCTCTGCCTGCCAGATTTTTGATCTCTGGTGGCCAGTTCTGCTCCCAATTTATACAAAAATGCAGCTTCCAGTATATGTGGCGTTCTGAGGACAAGCTGCAATCCTCAGGCCCTTCTGAAACGGGATAAGGACACGCAGGGAGGGAGGAGGAGCAGAAAGGAGTTTATTATTTGGCTTCTCTTCGTCTCAAAGCCACGGGGGGTTTGGTAGGAACAGCTCTGCTGTGGATTTATTTCTCCACTGCATCTCCTGGAGGCTTGACCTTGGAAAACCAAACCCTAGCAGGACTCCCAGCTCCACCAGGCAGTGAAATTTGGAGGTTGCTCCACCCTACGCACCCATCTGTGCCACCCAGAGCCCACTGTCACCCAGACAGCAGCAATCAGCTCCTGGGCCCTCACCAGGGCTGGTTTTCCTTGGTCATTAAATAACATTAATTTAGCAGTGCTGAGTTGTTTTTAAACAACTTGTTTTCTTGGTTTTTCCTTCAAGAGCTGTGTAAGTGCCTACAGATGCTGTGAAGAGTTTCAGGAGTAGTCCAATGAGGGGGACTCTACTTAAAACCAACCAACAAAAGACCCTCACAGGGCCTTTATCTGCATTTCCCAACGACCAAACTTTTAAAATATAGGCATTAATGTTTAGGGCTGACATTATACTCACAACTTTTGATGTAAAAAAATCAGTTACCACAACTATTCACGTTCTCCCTCCACGATGAAAAAGAACAACAAATCAAGGAGACAACTCACTTCTTCCTACCACAGGATCTAAAATAGTTAAAATTATTCTTTCTCTGGACGTGGCTCCTTCTCTCCACTGATTGCAAAGAGATCCTGACTGACCAGCACAACCCCAGATTCATAATTTTTAGATATTTAAAACTAGACCTCTCCAAAGTGTCTAAACCCTTGGATGACTAACACTGGGATTTCCTACATGGATGTAGCAGCCTAAAACTGATAAAACTCTTGAATATCCTATGAAATATGACAAATACCACGTTTGAAAAGCCCCAGCCAGTATTTTAACTGTCTCACATGACTTTCTGATGTTCAGACTGATAGGTCTTGTGCATTCCTTTAATACCTCAGGAGGTGGAACTTGTGACAAAAAGGTTATGGACAATGTTGTTTGTGCTACTTAAGCAAATATCTTATTAATTCAAGTGCTTAATGATTTTCTTGTGTTTGTTACCTTGGTTCTCAGCTTGTTATTGTTCTCCTACCTCTCCTGCACTTTATACACACACACACACAGACATATATATGGACACTTACAGCTACTTATACAAACACTGCTGGGTTATCAGGCCATTTCCCAAGTTTTTTAAATCCAGTTTCTTTCAGGAATTCACCTCCAGAAAGTGTTTTGAGAAGTTGATGCTGTAATAACAGCGTTACCACCCTAAATCTCCTATTACCTATGAGTTTGCTCAGACCCAAAAAGCACCCTCTGTAAGGCAAGTTTAGCCTGGTATAAATAAGTGGGTTCAGCAGTGAGGTTTTAGCCCGTTTTTCCAGTTGAAAATCTGGCCCAAAGAAGCCTGAAGAACTGGAGGGAAAAAAAAAAAACATATCCAAACCATGATCAGAGCCTTAGGTTTCTAAACCGTATTGAGGTTGCAAAAACAAATTGACATCAACATATGGGGGAAGTCTGAAGTTGCAGCAAACATTCACAAATGTGAGAAACTTTGGCATGCAAGAGTCCCCATTAAATTCAAATATACAATGCACAAGATTAAAGTTATGCAGAGGCATTAGTGTTTGCAAGATCAGCCCCCTGAGATGTCTCTGTGTAGTAACAGTTACTTTAGGTTTAATCTGTTATTGCATTAATATCTATAAAGAGCATATATAAATACAAATCAGATGGCAGCTGCAGTTCTCACTGAAGGAAAAGATTGAAGGGCTTGGAGGGGGAGAACTAAAATTTCCATGATGGCAATTTCCAGCCCCACGTATTTTGGGATTCTCATCCTACCCAAACTGCAGCTATTTTTTTTTCCCCCCCCATACACAGCACACACATGCATATATATGAGAACAAAAAAAGGCAAAGAAATTAATTAGAGGAAGAAGAAAAGGACAGTATTAATGGGGGAAAAAATTCTTCCAAATGGACAGATTGCCCTTGCACAGGAGCAAGTGATGGTCTAAAGTGTGGCAACCCCCCTCAGATTTCTGTGAAAAGCCTGATGTGCTCTACTTAACACTTAAGAAAATTCACCAGGGAATAATGACCTCTAATTTATTTTGGCTACAGTGATGGTCATCTGTGCTTCTGTTCATCTTGCTCTGAAGATTTCAGGGTAGTTTTTAACCAGAGACTGGCTCATTCTCTAGCTGCCTAGTAGTTAATCTGCTTGGATATTTCCCCAAATAACCATCTGCTCCACCTTGTATTTGTTTCACTCTGTGACTATCTTAGTTCTTGGTCTGTCCTGCTGGCTTATTCAGCACTCTTTAAATTTCTCCTCTGGCCTTATGTCTGGTTGCTTATGTTTTGGACAGACAATAGAGGTGATACAGGCCATTATTCATGAGAAGCTTCAAGTGTAACGTGAGAAACATCTCATCTCCTGACCCCTGTTAGCATAAGAATTGCTGATAAAATTCTGGACTGAAAGAGAAGAATCTTCTGGGAAAAATATAGGCAAAAGTTTCACTTGAGATGTGTTTTGTAAGAATAATCCAGATTAATTCGCTGCCTAAGGACCAGATCTAACTCCTAGTGCAGCTACTGGGAATCCAGAGAGGTAGTGTGGGACAGACCTTAGGTGCCTGTGAATTTTTGAAGAGGAGAATATTCTTTACCATTCCTGTGCTCTTCATTTTATACTTTTTATCCAAGAATCATGAAGGGATTTGCTCACTTGAGTGAATTAAGCCTCACAACGCTACTGGAGAGGGTGTAAATATAATTCTGTTGATTCCACATATGGGTCAGCTGAATTAAAGATTGAAGGGATCTCCTTCAATCACATGTCATCAAGGTACCAAGTTTTAACCAGTTTCAAGTGACTTTAACAGAGTTACAGCTGAAAGAAGCTGGGGTGAAGCAGTGGGAAAATCACACATACTGAAAAAGCAAAGTCAAAGGATCATCAGCCGCTAAACTCAGAGTACACCTGACCACAGGAACCAAATTTTGGCAGCAGTTGAGCACAGAAGCCAAGCAGGAGCTGACCCACCCTGTTCCCTGAGGATGTTCCTATGGAAAACCCACAGACACACAGATTCATTTGTCCTCAAGAAACAAATGCCACACCACAAAACACCTACAGATCATTCCAGGGGCCAAATCCTTTCTAACAATCATTTCCAAAGCCCAATGAGTTTATTTAAACTCATTCCATTTTCAGATGTATCATTGGCTCCAGAAATTCTGTATCACATTTGCTGGAGAATCCAACACTGTCTTGGTTCCATGTGGAGAGCAGAGTAACACAAAACACTGAAGTTTTTGCACCTCCAGCTCTGGTGACTCTAATCATTTACTTCTTCCTTTTCCTTCTCTCCTTCTATCAACCCCAAGCAGAGTATTGATGCTGTCTGTGCCTCCACTGGGTGTTATTTCACACCAAAATAACATCAGTGGGGTTGCTTTTGAAGAAGTTGAGTGCTAAGTCTGCTGAGCCCAAGCTAAATCATTAGTATTTTAAAGGAAAAGTATTAAATAAATGGCAAACAGCAAACCAAACAGGTCATTAGTATTTTAGGGTGGATTCAAGGAAAAAAAAATCTACATGTAAATACTCAAACTATTCCAAAACAACGTCAAAACACACCAAGAAATGTTTATGGATGTTCCAACTGCTAATGGCATGCAAGAGGCTTAGCTTTCAACTATCACAGGTCAGGGAAAAGGAATATGTGAACTTCCAAATGTTCCTTGCTTGGCTGATCCATCAATATGATAACTAAGACACACTTAAACTCCTCGATGTACTGCCTGAAATTAAAACAACCAGCTAGCACAGAAACAGCTTAAATAACCATTATCAATGGATTTCAGATAAAAGTCAAGAAATAATTTCAGGAAGATCACCCAACACAATCAAATGAAATAGCCTTGGAAATGGGTCAGGGAAGTGTGAGCTGGCAACCAATTACATTTCCTATGCAGAGGCAGTTCAGCAAAAAGTCTCCCCAAGATTAAAAGCCTTGACAAAGTTGGTTCAAGCTGCACTTCTCACTAATTGATGGGTGAAAACCATCAGTAAACCAACAACCTTCTACTTCCAACAGCAGTCAGGGCAGAGGGGATGTTTGCTCAGAGAGAGGGACTGGGGCCAGGCTGCACCTTTTCTCTCTCCTTGTTTTGGCAAGTCAGGAGGTGGCTACTCAGGGGGGAAAATACTTTTCCCTGTTAATCCTGTTTCAGTTCTGGCCCAGCTGCCTCTGGGGTTCTGCTCTCTCCTGGGTGGGACCCTGCAGCTCTTTGATTTCCTTGCCTATCTGCAGCTATGTCATTCCTGGCTGACCTTCCCAAAACCTCAGCTGGGATCACTGGGAGCACACCCAGACCCTAGAAATGCCACCCATAAAAGCCCAGAACAGCCTCATTTCCTAAAAGCAAAAGTTAAATGCCCTTTGCTAATGTTAAATCTCAGCCAATTTAAGCCCATCATCCACATCACACTGGGGAGCCAACCAACACAACAAAAACCACACCACTTTTAGGTGCTGGTTTCTTTGAAGGGGCTGGAGGAACATAAATTAGCCCTAAACACCTTGGATTTTCCAAGAAGAGATGTTTCCACGAGCAGATGAAGAAAACAGACTCCCAGGGCCCCTCATAAAATCTGGCATGTGCCTCCACTGAGAACATTTGAGAACAGCATTTCCTGGGGCATTTCTGAACGCTGTTGATTTACGTGCAAAGGATTTTTTTTTTGCCCTGCAAAAGGACTGGGCAACAAAGGTGGAAGAACAATGCACCAAGAAACAAACACAGGCCTTTTTTTTCCTCAAATTAATTAAAGGAAATTAGACCTGATTCCCTCTGTTTGACACCAGTAGGATGCCACTGAGTACTCAGGAGCTGGTCCTGACTTACTGCAGCACCTCAGAGTCACATCCACCCAGCACATGAGCCATCCCCAACCCTGCCCTCACCCAGGACTCCAGCACGAGGCTCCCCCACATCTGCAACGAACTCAGATCCAATTTTACTCATCACCCACCTCTCTTCACTCCATTATGCTGACCATTAAGCTAATCATATGAATTTGTAAGTCTGAGATGGGGGAGCCATGTGAGCCTCCATGGTTGGGTTTCTATGGAAACAATTCCCCTGGCATCCCCGGTCCACATTCCGTATTCCTGCGACTGTCTCGTTCACACACTCGAAAATCCCTGTTTTCCAGACACTCATTTTGGGAGGGTGGGGTTTTCTTCTCGTTTCTCTTCATCCCTGGAGCCGGATATCACTGGGATGATGTATCTGGCAGCTCACTGTGACCCAGAGGAATCAGGATGGGCAGCACACTCTCCCCAGAGATTTTGTCTTTTTGGTACCACTGGCAAGACTGAAAATTAGTCCTAATGATGTTTGAGAAGTTTGGTCCCTCAGTGAAGGTCACACATGAATTCCAAAGGAAACTGGGATCTGTAGCAACTTCCATGCAGTAGCTGCCACCTTCCCACCTCCTTCCTCTGCTCCCTGGCAGCTTCACCCAGCCCATAAAAGCAATCCCTTCTGTGAGAGGTGGCAGCTTCTCTGCAAGTGCAGCCAAGACACTCCAGGCTTCAGCCCCGGGATGGAATCACTCCCTCCCCAGCTGGAACAAGGAGCACAGGCAAGGGAGCCAGAAATTAACTCGCCCGTTCAAATTTGGCCATGATGCTTCAATTAACACTCCATCCTTCGGAAAAGCACCACATCCCAAGCAACAGGGCCTCCATCACTTCCCTTCTGAGGCTGTTTCTCAGCACAATGGGCTTCACACTTAATTTCCCTCCGAGTCAGCCCACGTGTTTAATTGCTCAGCCTCACTGTAATTCAATCCCCGTGGACCACTGGGAACAATTCCTGCCTTGTGTCTGCAGAGCTGCCACCACCCCGATCAACTCAGCAAGCACAGAACTGAGGCTGAAAACACGAGCTGCTACACCTACTCCACGGAGTAGCTGGGGTATTTATAGACTGCTCCTCTGCACATATATATGTATATATACACCCAGGAGTGGGTTACACCTGCAGCTCCTCAGTGCTTCTCATGGCAACATCCCACGTTTTCTGGGACTGGATTACACTTTTCTCTGCTGGCTCAAAAGCTGCCTGCATTTCTGCAACAGCACATGAAAAACAAGGTGAAGGAAGTGTCCTTTCAGTCCATCCTTTTGCCAATATTCAGCTGAAGCCCTAAACAAAATTTTAAGCTTTGCCAACTCTGCTTTGCCAGCATTTTGCCCCAGAACAGACACCACCAAGGCAGAGGTGCTACAGAAGGAAGATGTCCACATGTTACCTGCATTTAACCTCTTTCTATTCCAAATGGATCAGGAATTACCTTGCAGGAGTTAAAACACCAGTTGCCTCCCTAAACTACCACTTCCACTCCTGCTGTGCCAGTTTTAAAGCAACTCTGGGGCCGCATTTTTAGACAGTATAATTTGGCACAGATCCCTCTGCTCCATTGTTTTCACTGGGGCTGTTCTAAGTCACACCAGATGAGGATATTGCTCCGAAAAGATTTTGCTTTAAAACAAACACACGAACGGGTTTAGACAAGAGCAGGGATTTTGAAGCTGCATTCCTGCCTCCAGAACCTTCCAATGACTCGCAGTAGCCTCTGCTCCACCAAGCCACAAATTTGTAACTCTTTAATCTTTCCATGTAAGTCAGTTCCTCTCCTCCCTTAATTGTTTTTGTTGCTCTTCTCTGAATTCCGTCCAATTTACCACACGGTGCAGACTCCATTACATCCCAAAGGCCAGAAGTATGGTGTACAGAAGCTCATTTTCGAATTCTATGACCTCAATTCTTGGGAGGATTTCAGAGACCAGACACCAGGCTATAAATGAAGAATGTGAGCCCGTATAGCTGGGTAATTTAAATGCATTTTCTGTGAATAAATCTACCCGGTACTTTCTTGATCTGTACAATCTTCTGCCATAGGGGCCTAACATAAAAATACTTCAAAGGCTCTAACAAATTCCCTCAAGATGTGATCTTCAGCATTTCAAAAGCTGAAAGACATAGACAAGGTTTAAAGTGATCATGATATATTTTCAAGGTAACGCTCCTCAGCAACTCCTGTTCACCCAGTTCTTGAAAGTGAAATTATACCACCTCTCTCCATATAGATCTTTTTAACTTATTGACTCGCTCATGAGCGGGGCAAAGATGAAGTGAATTTGACTTTTGGTTGGGGTTTGCTCTAGCTCATTATCTTTAAATGAGGCACAGCAATGCTTCCTTCCTCCCAGTACCTACTAGACAGTTCCAAGTGGAAATCCTCCAGCCACAGGCCCTCACACCACTTCCCTGTTGCAGCACTAACAAAGTTTAGATTGGGATTCAAGTTTCAGCCCCTGTGTCGAGCCGAAACACGACCCTGAGCAGCAACACTTCAGTGAAAGATTATTTTCACGTTACACCTCGGTCCCATCTCTGATATTAATTACACCCTTGGAGCTTTTCAGCCCAGAGACGTTTTAAAACCGGTTCTCTTGGCTGAAACCAAGACTCCTGGTGTCTTCCAAGCAGCTCCCTAACAAACTCCCCTAGACTGAGGCATATTTAATGAGAATGCAGATGATCAATCGCAGCCCTCCTTGCACGGTTAACTCAATCAACAAACTACTAATGACTCCAGCATGTCCCAGCTCTTTTGGCTAATGAGAACCGTATTGACCAGCTTTTTCCCCTTCTCCCAGGATCAAAAGCCAATATGGAACGAGTTCTGGGACAACTGTAACATTACCCTGCCAGCAAAAGGCTGACCAGCCATGGGACAAAGCCTGAGTGTCATTAGGGAGAGAGGGAGCCCCTTTCCCAGCCCTTCCAGAGGATGTGTCTGTCTGGGGAAACCAAACTCCTGAGAAGCACAGAGCTCCCACCTCGGTGCATGGCACCTCAGAAAAGCCTTTTGTTCCTCTCCTCCTCCTCCTCCTCCCTGCTTTCTGCTGCAGGGTAATTTGTAGCAGGTGAGAAGTAAAAAAACTTCTGCTTCCTCTCTCTTTTCACTTTTGTTGTTGCAATTCCCCCTCACCTCCATTTTTTTTCCTCTTCCCTCCTGCTCCAAACAGGAGTCAACTGACCCTAGGAAAGAATTCTGGGGTATATATGGATCACAGAGTCTTACCCTTCCTTGTCACCAATATGGACTATTTTCCATATGGAAACCCAACAGGTGACCATGCTCTGAAAGAAGGGCAGTGTTTATTTATTATTATTTATTGCAGAGCCTGAGGACTGAGTTTGGAAACAGTTCATTGAGTGTCATCTTCCCTGTTACACAGAGATTTGCTCCCATGGAAAGAATTCCAGTGACTTCAGTCATCTTTGGACTAACTCTTTGTTGCCTTCCCAAATAACCTTCAGTTCCTGGTACAGTCTGATCTGCAAAATGGCCAGATTTCTAAGCCAGATTTTCCCTGCTGTAACCCTGGAGAAAATGTTCCAGTCTGACCAATTTCTCTCCATCAAAGGGAGACCTTGGGTTTCATTTTTGTCTACACAATCATTTTGCTGGGGGAGGAGTCCCTTCCTTCCCCCCAACCCTCCACTCCCCTCAGTCCAACAGGGACAGCACAGAATGTTTTGTCCTCTGGAAAGCACAACTGCTACAGGAAAAACCAAACCAGGTATTATTTTGCTTGTGATCAGCTCCACCCTGCATCACCCAAGAGCCACAAACTCTGCCATCCTTGGCTGCAACCAAACCAAAGCAAAAAGGGGAGACAAGGAGTAATTAGGATTTGGGAATAACTGAAAAGCATCAATTCTCCAAAGTTTCTTTTCAGAGCAAGCTCATTTTGAACAGAAGTCATGCAGAATGCACACAGCCCATCACCAGGGACTCCTTCCTCTTTAAGAGGAGCTCCCACACAGTTCCCTCCACTTTTAAAGGCTTAAATATTAAATATCATTCAGCCAAGTCATAGTGGGGGTCCACGCTTGACTTCATTCCTCTCTTAACAATGTCCTCAGGCCAGGGGCCAGGAATTCAGACACTTAATAACTTCCCTGGGCTGAGAACTCTTCACCTGGGGCGTGCTCTGCTCTTATCTGCAGCTGGCAGTGTTCCTGTTCATGCCATGCTCTGCCCTGGCCACAGCACTCCTTGCATTATCCTTCAGCTTCAAACTTCCCAGCCCCACCTGCAGGTCCACACACCCCTCCCTTTTTCTGGTACCTTCCTACTGCCTCTCACTTTGGCTTTCATTCTGCAACACCAAAACCTTCTGTCCCCTTCTCCTACCCCCATTTCCACGTCTCCTGTGCCACCCATGCCAAGGCTGATCCCCACATCTCCACGACTCTGCTCTGGTGACCTGTCCTGATAGAGGATCTTTCACTCAGCCTCGCATTTTTAATGCTGTTGGGCCTAATTTCTAACAGTTTTCCATCCTCTTCTCACACACATTCAGCTTTCCAAGAGCAATTCCAGTGACTCGTGGCTGGAGCTCCACATCCACGAGCAGGTTTCTACTCTTCCCTTAAAGCATTTTGGGAGGTCCTGCACAAACACTGATCACATTTAGCTCCTCCAACCACCTAAGTTCACAAAGGAAAATTCAGAATGAAGTCCAAAGCCCATTCTTGTCCACTGCAAGCAGATAAAATGATAGAATCATCAAGGCTGGAAAAGGCCATGGAGTCCAACCACTAACCCAGAGAGCAGCCATTCCTTCCTGCAAGGTTTAAGAGATGTCCAAGTCACTCCTAAGTTTATTCTGCTGGGCATCAAGAATCCAGTTCTTGAAATATAAGACTGGCAAGTCCTGCGTAAAGTAAATTAAAGTTACAGCAGAATTAACTTTGCCAATGCTCTTGGTTTTCCCTTGTAAATGGAACAGGGCTTTAGCACAGCCAGTTTTTGTGCTACTTCCTCAGATTGCTTTTAGGTTCATTAAGTTCCAGCTTCAGGAAGAAAGTGGTAGCACTTGATTTATGGGTACAGGGGAAGGAGGATGAAGTAAGCAATAAATCCAGTTACAGCAGCGTTGCTCCAGCTCTCTGCAAGCCAGTCCTGAGCAGCACCCAAATTCCAGCCCAGGATTAGCACCTGGAGCTGATGTTCTGCCCAAGTCCTCCCCTCCCTCCCTGCCTCAGTTTCCTTGGTCACAAAAGGAGGATGCCAACTGTGAAGCTGAATCCTGTGATATCCACCAGAAAATAGAAAAGTGCTTCCTTGAAATGGGTTGTTTGTGACTTCTGAAACAAATATGAGCAAATGAATGAATTTTCTGCCTGGTTTTTGTCTCGTTTTATTGCCTTTGAAGAGCTGAGAGGAATGACTAGAAGGTTCTCTGGACAAATCAATGAAAGTAACACCCAACAAATGACCTTTCCTCAGTGTCTCATAAGTACCTGTCAACTTCAGGAGTGCCACCACGATTGAATGGAGAGATTTAAAGCCAGACTATTCATTAGAGAGCAAACTATTATTCTAGAGGTTTAAATGAATTGGCCAGTGGCCAGCCTTCCTTACTGCTTAGGTACCACTAGGAAAATGGAGAGTGGCTGCTGTTTGGCTTGCACAAAAGCACAGGGAGGAAAGGGGGGAAGTCCTTTAAGAGGAACAAGAACCAGGTTGCTCAACTGTCAATGGTCTGACACCCTCAGAGGATGGCACAGAAGGTCAGCAGATACACAGGACAATCAGGGAACCATGAAAACAAGCAGAAGTCTGTAAAATACCAGAGGTGGCCTCTGTTTTATGGCATCACTGACCATCAACCAGCTAAGCAGACTATAATGAATGGAATCAAAAAATGAAGCTGGATGTTCCTCCTCTGCCCTACCCTGCAGGATTTTGCAGGTCACATGTCTGTGCCTCAGGTCCTGCCCTCCACACCTCCAGGGGCTGCTCTGCCTTGTGTTCCCCCACCACAGGTGTTTTCTCAGCTCAGCTGGCTGGGGCAGAGATTCCATCTCCCCCTCTTGTCTTCCAGGAGGCTTCTACCCCCTTCTAACCCCTCTCATTTCCTCCCCAGGCCGTTGGAAAACTCCCTGTTCTAGGGGGGGGCACCTCAAAGGAAGCCTCGTGGTCGCTTTGTGGCTTTCCAAAAAGGAAGGCTGAGTTTCGGATGACACACAATAAAACAGTCCTGCCATGTGTAAAAATAAGATTATTACAGCACGGCCCACGGTTCCAAGTAGCCCAGCTTTGCCACAGATAAGGCAGATGGAGGAGGCTTAGGATGCAAATCGAGCACTTTTTCTTCAAAAAAAACTACCCAGCTGCTGAAGGTGCAAAAGGCAGAGTTTTAGGATAAGCTTTGTGGTGCAATTTGTTTCCATCACACTCTGCTTATGATGGTTTAGCTGAGTGGATCCAGAATCTGTTACAGTAAAACAGGTCAGAGTGGATATGGGAAAAGATATTTCCATTCTTCAAAGGCAGAAAAACAATTTTTCATCTTTTCTGACTGGATACAGTTAAAGAAGATTACAGCTGGTATGATTGCTTTTGGCAGCCTAGTGTTTGACCTATAATTCTGTAAAAATGTAACTAACCCTTCAGATATCGACTGTCAGGAATCTTCCCCCATGTGCTTTTTGTTCTTCTCAGCCTGCTTTATATGGAAAATTTACCATATTAGAGATGTGCATATAAAGATTCCTTGGCCTATTTCACGAGCAGACAGAACAGATTAAACTCAACAGAACACGAGCAGAGCTCAAAACTACAGAATCACGGGACGGTTCGGGTTGGAAGGGACCTTAAAGAGCTTCCAGTTCTGACACGTTGCCACAAACAGGGATGCTTTTTCCCTAGAGCAGGTTGCTCCAAACCCTGTCCAGCCTGGTCTGACACACTCAAGGCAGAGCTGCCTGGTTCCCTTGGCAGCTGAGGGGAGCATTTGTGCAGCCAGCCCAGCCCAGCCTAGCCCAGCCCGGGGCAGACGTGTTGACAAAGCCCAGAGGAAACGGCCGACCCGCACAGACACTTCTTGCTCCCACCCCAACAAAGAGGGGAGGGGAGAAAACCAGGCTCTGAAAGCTGTTTCCCAGCACTGCTGCTTTGTGTGGCTGCAGCAGCCTTCAGAGGAGCACCACTGAGAGGTAAATTAACTCTCTCGTGTCTGGGGGAGACGGCAGGACACGGAAGGTCCAACGTTAGCCTTGCGTTAGTCCAAGCTCAGTGTTAAAATCCAGCATTAGCTGCTCCAGGTGCAGCCTGGGCTTCAGGGAGTCCCCAAAGGGAGGGCACAGGAGCTGCCTGGTGAATTTTGGAGGCAGGTTGTTGATGACAAAGACCCTGGCACAGGACGGGGAAGGGAGGTTAACGCAGCCAAGCCCAGAACAGGCCCCGTGCAACTCCTTCCTCGCTGCTTTGAGTTTAACTTTCTCTGTTTACTTTTTAATTTAATGTATTCTTTTGATCTCTCTTCCTCTCCTTTCTCTTGTCTCCCTGAGTTTGCTGACACAGGAGAAGCATGACAAGCTCAGACAGGCTAACCTACTTTTTTCTTTTTCTCTTGTACAAGTTAACGCTCCCACTCTTCTACCCAGCATATGAAAGCTTATTGCAAGTATCATTATAATGATACTTCCAGTCCCCTGTGAAGTAATTCCCCCAACTGACAGGTGAGGAAACTGAGACACACAGAGCTCTTAAATTACTTGCCCCTCAAGCTTACAGAGGAATCCAGCAACACAAGTGGAAATGAAACCCAACAGGCTCCCGTTTTCCTTGGTCCCAATCTATATAAAATTATTATGCCTCCACCCAGCACAGGTCTGTCAAACACCTCCACCTCTAAACAGAGTAATAGCAACATTTTAGGTGTCAGTCACATAGGTTTACACACTTCTGTGGTTTAAGGAACCAAGGAACTCTCATCACCATGTCCTGGGTGCCTTCAGTCTGTGCTGTCACCTGTGAGTTGGGTTCGAGGGGCCCAGGCTGCCTCTAAAGCTCAGGGTAAGTGTTCATGGCTACATCTCACCTGCTCTCTGCAGCCCCAAACCTGTGCTCTGAGTGGAACTGAGCTTGTTTACACATTAAGCCATATAGCCTGACCCAGATTTTTGCATTTAGGCTGAGATTCCAAATGCACTGACCTGAATTCCCTGTGTGTGCTCATGTTTAGGAGTTTCAGCTGGACTTGGACAGGTTGCCCCACCCCTGCAAGTGTCCAAGGCCAGGCTGGATGAGGCTTGGAGCAACCTGGGCTGGTGGAAGATGTCCCTGCTCATGGCAGGGGGTGGAATGGGATAATCTTCAACGTCCCTTCCGACCCAAATCATGCCATGATTCTGTAAGTCCAAAACCACACACAGCCGAATTTCATCCCAGGGATATCCCTCAGCCAAGCTGTTTTCTCTCTTTGTATGGAATAATTCAGTGCTAAGCCCTCAGCTCAGCTTTACAGAGTTCAGATTTCCAGTTATGACACCGACTAATATTCAATATCCATCACTCCCCCCCAGGATACAGAATCATCTCCAGCGTTAACAAACCTGAACTTTCAAAAGTACACCTTGAAAATTAGTCTAAAATTACTTGAAGTCACACATTGACACCTTTGGGGCTAACATTCTCCAAGATGTTCTCTCTGCAACAAGTCATGCCTTTTTTATTTTATGAAAGCTGAAATTAGCACGTTATCTTGGAGCTCAGTCTGAAAGGCAAAAAATCCAAATACTACCAGGAGTGAATGATAAAATGAAAAGTGGACAGAGCACAGAATGCCTACACCAGAGCACTCAGAATAATCAAACCATGTTAATTTTTCAGGTAAGTTAGTTGAGCACTATTTAAGTGCCTGTTTAGATGGTTCACTTCACAATCAAAGTGGCCTGAATTAGCTTTCACTAAATTTAGTTTGGAAGCGAGTCAAACTTAAACAAAAATCACTTTCCACCATGAGCAAGAGCGACCACAAAGGGGCTCAGTGCAGTTTAATGCATTTTATCCATTCATCACGAGTTTAATATGAATTAACTTCTGCCCATCCCAGTGTAGACAAGCCCATAGTTCTTTACATCTCGACGTGCAATAATGCTCCCTTTCAGCTCAGTTCCAATGTCCAATTATCTCGAACACAGCGACATCCACACCACTCCAGAAAGAAATCAATCCTCCCTTTGCTCTGAGCTATAAATGCATGTATTCCATAATCAGCCTAACAGAACAGACATATGGGATTGTACATCTGGGGGGCACGTGAGAGGCCATCTCATATATTAAATTATTTTGCAACCCTCTCTCTGGGACCCAGCCTTGGGTAGTTCTCCGTTTCCACCCTAGAAAACTTGAGAGATGTTTTTAGTTTATGAGATATTAAATAATAACCTCTCAGCTGCATTACTGGAATGCTTTTCACTCCTAAGAGTCTCCCTCTACACCTTAATGCATCTTATCTGCCATCACTGACACGTGGCTGCCCCTGGGGGTTTAAAGGGAGCACACAAATACCTTTGTGGGACAGACAGCAAAGGATGAGAAATCACAAGACTTCTGGGACAGCAACAGGACATGGAGCAAATGTGAGCTGGATTCAGACATGCTGATGGCTCTGAGGGGTCTAAAGGAAACCCAAGCCCAGCAGCTCCTCAGGAGGGCACCTGGGCTGTGTTGAGGGCGATTTTAATTGTTCTGGTTTTTCCTCCTGAATTTCCAAACCCATCCAGTGGGTGCCATCCCACATGGCAGGGAGAAAAGGCAAATTAAATGGGAGGCCATAATGATGTGAAGGTGAAACTGAGACTCAGAGGGAGCCAAAGTGGCCACAGCAGGAACCTTCGTGCTGTCCCACAGCACCCTCTGCACTGAGAGCTGAAGAGCTCTGCCAAAACCTGCATTTCATGCACAAAACACACAGGGATACACACACACAAAAAAAAAAAATACAGGGATGCACAAAGGTCACCAAGCTGCTCACATCAATTTATACCTAAAGCACACAAAAGCATTTTGGGAGTGGCGACACAAGAGTGGAAGAAACACCAAGAACTTCAGTTATAAACTACCCAATATTTTCTCATTTCAACTAAAAATGTGACCCTCATGGAAAAATCACGCAAATGATGTTTTGGGAAACTCTTCTCCAGTGATATGCTCCCAAAAAAACCCCCATGAGGTGGTTTCTAGTCAGAATTAGTGTTATCAGAGAGAGATAAATTGGATCCCAAGGTGAGGTGCTGAATCACAAGGGGAGCTGGCACCGGGTATCAGTCAAATGTTGGCATTTCTCCCCCTCTCCTTCAGGTTTTCCTTGGAGGTCCCAAAAATAATGTACAGAAGCACAGGGTCTTTCCTGTGCTGGAACTGCCTTCCCTTCCTTCCCTCCCTCCATCTGTTTTAGGAGAGTGGCAGTGCTCTGAAAAGACCAGATCTTGTTTGACTTTATTGCTACTGGGGGGCAAAGTGAAAAGAGTGAGACCCATAAACACAAAGATGCCAAGATACAAGGAGACTGCATGCTTGAATGCCCAGCCCTGGCTGCTTTGTTCCCTGAGAACAACCAGCATCTTGGTGGAGGTCACATACGTATATATATTTATATTATATTTATGTATCTTTGCCACAATGAAGAAAGTGGAGGTGGGAAAAGGTACCAAGGGACCATTTAATTTCCTATGGTGCAACATCTCTTTGCCCCTTGAAGAAATCATAAACCTTGTTTTTATTCTGATTTCTACCCCGAATTGATACCTTCTGTTCCACCTGTCCCCTCTACAGAAAGGTCTGTGAGTGATTCCCTGCACAAAATATTTGGGGGAAGGAAAACAAACATTCATGGCTGTGCAACACAAACCCACTCGGAACCCAAATCACACGGCAAGTAACAAGATTTAACTATAAACTCTGAATTCAGGGCAGACTGGTTGAAGTTTCACTAGACTCAGTCATCCCAGGCTAATTTAGCTGCTTTCTGTGGCAGCAGCTCCCAGCAAATCACCTGGAAATGTCTCACACTTCAGGCCCAGAGCTCTGTGCATCCCTCTGAAGCCTGACCTTCCCAGCCTCTCTGCCCTGACCCACAGCAGTAACCCCAGCCCAGGTACTCCTGGGTCAACAGTCCTGAAGAATGAGCCCTAAATTCCCAAGGAAAAGCAGTGACTTTGCTTTTTGTGAACTCCTTAAAGCTGTCTCTGCTCTGCTGCAGAACTCAACCAGCCCCAACCCTGATAACATCACCACCATCCCATTGGTGATCCAGGGTTTACAACTTTTTGTGCCTCCATTTTCATCCAAAACCCAGGCTAGGTGGGAGGAGGGAGTCCATAAAACACCACACCAGCTATCCCAGTGCACCCCAAGGGCACTGGACCAGTCCAACCAAGTTTTCCAGCACAGTTCTGCACAGCCCAGGCCATCCCATTTCTCCAGGGGAACATGGAAGCAACTTGGATTTTCCCCAGGGAAATCCTGGGGCAGGAGGGAAAGGTCATGAGAGCAAACCCCACTGAGTTCAGTGGAATAATGAGAGGGGCCAGGTGCTTAAGCTCAGCATTTGTGGAGCTTAAACTTCTGTGCTTTACACATCATCTAAGTTTATATTTAAATCTCTAAAAACTGAGCAGGAAAGAATATGGGACACAACAAAAGAGAAAATTAAATAAGAGAAAAATAATCCATCACCCTGCTCACCACTACAGCCCAACATGAGCTCTCAGCACAAAACTGAAGCCTTTGTCCACCCAACATTCCACAAGACAAATTTTCAGTGCTCAGGTCCAAGACCCTTCCAGGCCATCAAGGTGAGACTTTGCAGCCCGGCTCTCAAACTGGGACCTCGCTGTAAATGGTTTAGAAGCCCAGCAAATTTTAATATACATGGCAGGGTGTGTGACCAAAGGGATTACCCAGAATGGCTCACCTGATTAGTTATACAAATGCCTGCCTTTTTTTTTTTCCCCCCTTTTTAATCCAAGACCGTGCAGAATGCCAAATGGGAGAATGGAGCAGGGGATGTACTGGAATGTCTGAAGGCTACAGACTTGGGATTTATATTCCATGTTGAATTCATTGTTCTCTCTCCTACCCCCTCTGCCCTCTAAAATATGCTGCAGCCATGACAGAAATAAATTAGCCTGAGGTACAGGTCACACCTTCAAGGGCAGGAAGAATTCTGGGTAAAATCAATAGAGAAGATGGGAGTCTCTAACAGCTGAAGCAGAAAGAATGACGCATTGATGGCTTTACATATCCCCAGACAAAGGCACTTTGGAGAAACCCCAGTCCCTGCTGCCTTGGGAACACAAAGCTCGTTTTTTCAACCACCTGAACCCCGAGAGGCGACTCAGAAAAGCCCCATTTCTATGGGGAATTTGCATATCGATGCAGAAAATTCTGTTTCTTTGCACCCCTGCCCGGGAAGGAGACCCAGATGCTGAACTCTGGCCCAGGTTGCAACTCTAAAAACTTTTTACAGGGAGCAGAACCTGCACTAAACTTCAGCTCGAATTTTGCAGCCTCAAAGCAAAAAAAAAAAAAAAAATCCCCTGAACTTCAGTGAACTCAGAAACAAGTCCAGGAGGCACCAACAGACATCAATGTATGTGTTGCTTTCATTACTTCCACTTGTGATTTTAAATGCAGTGGATAATATATTCAAAAATCACTTACATCCACTGAGAACCTTAAACTCGGGTTTTAGCATTTATGAATCCCAGTTCCTCTGAAAGGAGGAGATAGAAGATTTATAAGGATATGGATATATGAAGATTCATGCAGGAGTCGAGTGGTTTTTACTAAATGTCCCCATGGTGAGTTAAGTATTAACTCTCAAAGTGAGGCACATAACCTGTTCAGACACTTCACAGATCCCACAGGGTTCCTACCTGAGTTTCCAGGTTCCTAAAAGCTTTAAAGCCTGATTTAAGCTCCCCCAACACTTCTAAAAATAGGAGTTAAACTTCTCAGTCCCGCAGGAGTTTTTGAAATTGCTACCCAGGAGGTTTCTCAACAGACAGAGCTGAAAAGCCTTTCTCCTCTTCTGTCCCTCCCAGACTTTCTCCAGAGACAAGTTTGGCCCAAAAGCAGCAGGATCTAAAACCCAAATGAACCCTGATTTTCTGCAAAGCCAGCAAGAAAATGTCAAATCAGTAACTTTCCCCTGACCTCCTTGTTTGTTTGTTTGATTGTTTTAAAACCCACACAAGGTTCGTATCTGTATTGTGCTTTCATCATTGGACTCACACTTCCACCTGTGGTAAAATGTCTGTATTTGTACTTACATTTGTGGAGTCTGTGAGCAATGTGGGAAATAGAATTGCTTTCTTTTCCTCTGCTACCTGTAAAATAAATGGAGGAATTCACCATTAATACCAGTGCTGCACTACAGGGTTGTTGTTTGCTCACAGTCACTGTCCCACGCCTCAAATGATGCAGCAATACCTGCAGCAGCTCTCTGCTTTTGGGAAAAAATTAGGGCAAAGTCAACACCTTTGAGGGAAAGTGTCTTACAATCAACTTGTAAAGATGATTTTAGGCAGACCACAGGCTTCCAGCTCCTACATGGCTCATTCCCTGCAAGTAATTCCGTGTGCTAGTCTTGGGGACGGGGCAAACGGGCAGAGAGACACATTCAAGATGTTTCCCAGGAGTGTTTTCAGGCACATGATCCTGGTCAAACATTAGACAGAACAGCCTGCAGTGACTTGCCCTGCTGTTCCTTGGCTCTTCCCAAGGACAAAAGCCCGGGGTGATAATGCACATTGCTGCCTGTGATACCCTAAAATCCAGCCTGAGGTACCATTATCAGTTTTTGCCTTGCACTTCCACGTGCCAGACACGAAATAATCCAGTTGGGCATTCTGACACGAGTGCATTCAATGTCATCCAGCCCAGCTCTCTCCAAAATAAATCATCCCCTGCCTGTTTTACACTTCCCTGCCCAGTTTTGGAGGACATTCCAACGATCACCAGGGGGACTTTATCTGCACAGATCACATTTAGCATCTGTAGGTCAGGAATGACCCATTAGAGATACACCCATGTGGGGGCTGTACCAGCTAGATCCCTTTTCCCAGGGACTTAACCGAAGTGTTTCAGATGGATCTTGACATCCTGATACTCCAAACGCTCTGAGCAATCATTTTCAAAAAATAAAAAGATGTGTAAGCACTGAAACAAGGAAGCTGCCTGGATGAAGTGTTCCAAAAACCCACTGAGCTCCTGCTCTGCCACATCCCAGGGCAGGAACAGCCTCACAGCAAAGGTGGCTCCAGGTGATGGGATACAACCCATTCCTCACCTCCTGCTTCTCCCATTCCAATCTCACCTCTGCCTATTGATTAGGGCCGGTTTCAGAACTCAGAGCTCCATCTCAAAGAGCAAAAAATCACACATGGAACTTGGGAGACACACATTTTTAAACTTTTCCCCATTTAAATTGTTCAAACAACCAGGATTGAGCACACAGATGAAAGAGAGAAAACAAGCTACACACGTTTGCCATGGCTTGCTCCACTCTGGAGGTAAATGAAAGCCTAGAAAGACTTGGACCTTTCCAGGAACTATGGAATTCCCCTCTCTTGTTTTAAAAATACAGAAGGATTTAAATCCAACCATGGAACAGGAGTAGACTTGCCTTGGGAATATCTGAGAAGGTGAAGGAAGATATCTATGTATAGATAAATACAGAGATACGAGGATTATATAAATATAAAAGGATGAAAATAAAGATGGGCATGAGGCTAAATAGTTTATTGGCCCAAATCTGACTGATATTTATTTAATGGACATGACTATTGTGCATCACAGGTAGGGTGGGTATAAAGTCTGGGCTCCATGGACTAAGAGCTGTTTTCCACCTCTAACTTCTGCGAGCCTGTAAATTGTGAAATCTCAACCCTAGGAGGGGAAATGAAACAATCCCAAAACATTTCCTGCCCCTGATTCTTATTTTTTGCACGTGAAGTGGATTTGCACAGAGCTGGATTCATCCAGCGTGGATACCTGCAAATGAACAATGGGGGAGGCCACGTTGCTCGTGCCTGGAGAAGGACAATACTTTGCCTTTCCACTGCCTCTGGATCAAGGAGAAACCCCCTGAGGGGACCTGGGGAAGCTCCAAAAGTTAATGTTCAAAACTCAAGTGAGGATGTGCAGTTTTCCAGCCTGGATTTATCACTTCTCTGTAAGTACAAGGCATTTTTTATCTTCTCTAAATAAGCAAAGTGCCTCACAAAAGACCTTCCCCATCTCCCAGCCAAGGAAATGGAGGTATGGGAGGCACAGAGGGGACAGACCCCTGTGGTCACACCGTGTCCATCTGCCCCACCACAACCCCCACCAGGTTCCTAAATCAAAGAGGAGGAAAAAACACAAAGGTATTTCCCAGCCTTCCCTCATCAACAGCTTCCTTGGATCTCAGGGGATAAAGGTGGGGAAAGATCAGAGAGCTCCAGCTTTGGGTGTTTGCAGATTCCTCCTGCTTGGCCTGGCTGCTCCTCATCCCTCCACGGACACGGGGCAGGCAATCCCAGTGGGATCCACCCCGAGATCCAACAAAACCCACTCCCTTCTCTGTCCTCCTTGGCAAAGAGGAGAAGCTGAGGGGGTTTTTCTGCAGAGTTTCCAGCTGAGAGGGCTGAGCAGCAGCACCACTGGTGTAGTTTTGCAGAGATATTCTGCACTCCTAACCCTCTGAGGATGAATCAGGACTAACCTGCTACCCCTTTTTCCCCTACTGAGATCCTTTGTCAACTTCCACTTCACAACAAGCAAATAATAAATACAAATATAAAGCTGTCACACACAGGGATTTTACGTTTGCACACATTGAAGTTATTTCTTCAGTTATCTCCAGTTTCTAAAGTTCATATAATTCAAATATCAGAGGCTCTATCTGCTCCTCACACACACAAACTTCAATCCTAACTTCTGATAAACAACATAACCATCCCAAAGTATAGCAGAGGACAAAATTTAACACCAGAAGCTGCCAAATGTTTCTGACCTACTTCAAACAATCATTAACTACAGGCAGTTTTCTAATTATTTGAGTCCATTTCACTTCTTATTCAAGTGGGCATTTTGTTTCTTGACCATTTGGCCTGTGTTCAGAAAAATCTCCATTAGGCAGCACAAAGTCTCAAAAAAAAAAAGAAAAAAATTATTTTCCTTCCCCACTTCAAGGTTGGGAATATTTTAAATCCTCGAGAGATAGGAGTTCTAAATATGCTTTTAAACCCCCCAAAGCAGAGAGCACTTAAAAATTTAAAAGCTTAAAAATTTAGTCATCAAGTAAAATTTAGTTATCAAGTAAAATTGCTTTCTCTCACCTCTCTGCTAAGGCTTTTGCAATTCATTTTCCAGAAAGGACTGGAAAGGCATTAAAAGGCAAAAAAAAAAGAAACACCAAAAAAACACATCGATGCTGGGGCTGGAAACGATCACATGAACAAGCCACAAGATTTGCTTGATAACATACAGTTTATTATTCAAGAACGAGTCTCATTTTCAGCTCTAAGGGAGAGGGCGGGGAGAGAAGGGGGAACAGACTTTTCAAACACAAGCTGGAAGCACAGCATTGCACTTATAGGAACCACTAAAAAAAAAAAAAAAAAGGAGAAAGAAAAGAAAAAGAAGGAGGGAAAAAAGTAAAGAAAATAAAAGCAACTCCGGTTTTTAAAGAGCTCAGCTCCCAGCAATCTCAGGCTGGTTTCACTTAAACCAAGTTTTACCTTAGCACAGAGAACGAACAACCAGAAAGCTGCTAAACTTTTGGGGGAAAAGTTCAGCCCTGCTGGGGATGGGAAGGGAGAGAGGAGAGCAGGGACAAAAAGCCGTGGTTAAAAAAGCCGAGAGCTGCTCGCAAAGTTCCTCTGAGCCTCTTACTGACCTAAGGAGTCTTCATTTCACAGGTACCCAAAGTTTGTCTCCTTCTCCAGGGCAAGATTCCCACTTGCAGGCAGGCACGTTACTGGCATCAAAAGAATATTGTTTCCAGTCTTCTGGGGAGGGAAGGGAAAATGCAGCCCGGCCAGGTACTGCTTCTTGGTGAAGAAAAGTAAATCCGGCATTCTGGAATGAGTTCAAACCTGGGGCTTGACAGGCAAAGGAGAAAAAGCTTTTGCACTGAGCATGCTTAGTCCTGCACTGCCTGCACACTTAATGAACATTACTTCCTTCCCAGTGGTTACTCCTAGTAGAAATCCACACCCCCTACTCTTTCAGAAGTCAGGAATGCAGCTGAAACCAAAGTCCAGAAAACATGCCCGACACCCAGACAAGGCCCCACAGATCAATAAACTCAGGTTGTGACCCGCAGGTCAGTTTGTCAAACAGGACATCAGGGTGAGTTTTTTCTACACTTGGTGTAGTTTGCTTTATGCCTCAGCTAATGCTACTCACTCCCCAGAGAAAATAAAACTCTGCTGGCTTTTAAAGAATGATTAAATGCTCCAATAACAGATGGGAATTCTCTTTTCAAATCTTGCCTTTCCAAACCTGCTTTTAAAGTGAGGAAAGAAGTTTTTTTTCCAGACTAAATTCGGTTGTTAAGATCCCTGAACAAAAGCTGTTTGAATGTGTCGTGGGTAAGGAGTATCTGGTGACAAAAAAAAAAAAAAAGGCAAAAAAAAAAAAGCTCCTTTTATTTAGTTAAGGTCTAATCCTGTTCCGTTTGCAATCACATGGAGTTTTGTCATTACCTCCAATGGGAATAGCACAGGGTTTTAGATTACAAATGCTTTCAGGCAAGAGCTGTGTCTACTCCGGTGACCTGCACAGGCCAGACTGGTTTTGGCACTTCAATTTGCAATTTACACTCTTGCTGCGCCCCAGCCTTGGAACCCCCCTCCTCCCCAAACTCACGGGAGCCGCCGAGGAAAAAAAGCAATTCTGCAAAACTGCATGTGTTATTTTTAAAGCTTTTCATTCCATTTCAAGCTTTCCAATTTTTATTTTTTTTTTTTTCCTGGAGGAGGTTACGCTGAGCTCTCACCTCTCAGTTCTCCTCCACGACAGGACCAGAAACAGAGCTTTCCTTGCCCACACATCGCTGGTCGTCCTGATTTCATTCAAAATCATGAAAGGAAAATCCCAAAACTACACGAGAAAACCAAGCCCTGCTGTATTTCTAGTGTAGAGAGTCTGAAGAGGTTTTGGAAACCCCCCCGAGAAAGTTTTATGTGGATTTGGAGAAGCTGCCATGGCCAGCTAATTAAACCCAAATGCACCCACCAAAAGACATTTCCACTTCACATCCCAAAGCTTTCCTTTGGTCAGGAAAGTCCCTAACAGGGACTTTCCTAAGAGGCAGCTAAATTGGAATATTATCTCCTCTGGAGCATCTCTCAGACACTTGTCTTGGCTGTGCCAAGAACTATCAGGTGTTTATTGAGCTTTCCAGACATGGAAAGCAGGTGGACAGTGCATATCACCGACAGTTAAGAGGAATTATCCAAAAGCTCTGAACTGATGGATCCAAGGCTCAAACACACAATGCCTTAGCAAAGAGTTGTGGTGATTTTAGACATCCCTGTGCCCCCCTCATTTGTTCATAAAAACACAGAAAGATCTGGGTTGGAAGGGACCTCAAAGATCACCTCTTTCCCTGCCAAGAGCACCTTCCACTAGCCCAGGTTGCTCCAACCTGGCCTTGGATGCTTCCAGGGATGGGGTAGCCACAGCTTCCCTGGGCAACCTGTGCCAGGGCCTGCCCACCCTCTGAGTAAAGAATTTCATCCTAACATCACCACTCACCACCATTTCTGCAGCCCAGGTGGGTGAACAGGACACCTGCACCCTTTGAGCTGGAACTGTCACCAGGAACAGGAGCCAAACCAATGGAAACGAAGCCCCTTGGGAACAAGGGAGGCTGTGACTCTGGGCTGGCAGAGACACAGCAAGACACGACCAAAACCAAGCGTGTCAGCCCTCCTGGCACTTCCAGAACCGCTGCAGGTACTCAATCTGCAACCAAAAACCACCCAGTGCCGGTGCCAGGGCAAATCCAGGCTGCTGGATGCCCGGGATCCCTTTTCCTTGGGAGTGCCCCAGCACGGGAGCTGGAGGCACATTGCAAACCTTCCTCCTGCCAGTCCCAACTGCTGATTGCCTTCATGCCTAATTACCCAGCAGCTCTTGGCACCATGGTTTATTCAGCACAGCCTTGGCTCGGACTGGCCCCGTTTTCCAAGTGGAAAACGCGTTACCTCCACTTTGCTGCTGGAGAAGGGAAGGGAAAACCAGGCAGGGCATTTGAGGCCACGAAGCTGTTTTCTCTCCTGGCAGCCACACAAAAACTGTATGGAGCAATGTATGCCAAAGCTACAGGGCCTGCACCTCAAAATGAACTCATAGATATATCTATCTAAGTATATTTTATATATTTTTATATGTATTATATACTTCTATATTATATATATTATGTTATATATAATATATATGTTATATATTTAGATATATGTTTGTTATACATACAACAAAAATATAAATATATATTAAAAGTATATCCTCTGACATAAAATATAAATACATATAATCATATATATATTTATATAACATATATATTTGTATGTAACAGTAATATAAATATATATAGATGATAGAATCAGATTTAAAAATATAAAATATATGAACTGATCTATATCAGATTATATATTTATACATAACACACATATATTTATACATATAAGAAAAGTTTAAAACTACATATATCAATTTTAGAGTCTGATCTAAAAACATAAAACCTATGACCTGATATATATCAGATTATATATTTATATAACATATATATTTTATATGACAAAAATAGAAATATATATAAATTATAGAATCTGATTTAAAAATATAAAGTATATAATCTGATACATAACATACATATTTACACATATAACAAAAATATAAATACCTATAAGTTATGCAATCTGATCTAAAAATATAAAATATATAGTGTGATATACATCAGATTATGTCTTGATATATAACATATATTTAGAGATATATATATAACACACCAGGTAAATCCAAGCTTATTTTAAGTAGCAATGAGGTGCTTAAACACCCTTTAGGGTTTGCAATTAAGGCCTTTAAATAGTAAGAAGTTGAGCAGGACTGAAAGGAGCAGAAGAAAAGAGCCCTGGCCCATGCCTAGGAGCTGTTGGGTGACCCCCAGATGGACTGGGAGCACCGAGAGAGGAGAGCACAGTTTCCTCCAGGCATCCACCAGTCAGGACAAGGGCTGGGGAAAGCCTGGAGAAGTGAAAATCCTACAGGGAACAGCCCAAGCACTGGTCAGAGAAACCGCCTGGGGTTTGGGCTGCTGCCACATCCTCTGCTTCAGCAGCACAGCTGGGCCCCAGGGCACAGCCCTGGAACGGGCTCTGGCCTGGCATCAGCCCTGCCTGGGTGAGGACAGAGCCCACCAAGGCATGGTCACCGACCCAGGAGGGAACTGTTGGCACTGCAGCCAAATGCTGCCCCTCCCAGCGCTGCCAACCCCAGCTGGGACAGCTTGGCCTCGCTCTTCTCCCCCCCTCCAGGACCCATAAAACGCGTTCTTGCTCTCCTTCCTGACACCAGAAAAGCCTGGACCGCTTCCCACTGTGCTGTGAGAGCTTGAAACTTGGCCATGCTATTTACGGCATCTTCTCTGCCCGGAGGGATTGGAGGCGCATCCTGATTTTTTTCCACCATGTGCAGGCGTCAGGCACCGCTGCCTGTGCCAGCACAGCTCTGTGGTGAGCTCAGCTCTACCTGTCCAGGCTTCCTCGTGGCCTCTGGAAGCACTACAGAGGCAAAGAAGTGGATTTCCCAAGGGATGCTGTCTGCTTGCTCTCATCTCCATTGTTCTCAGCGGTGCATCCATCCTTGAATTCTTAGCGGGAAAGGACAAATTAAAGAAAGGCTGTAGAGGGTGGGGTTGGGTTTCTGGTCCTCTGAACTCTAATGTTCGCTTTTGGCTACAGAAAAGCTTTTCAAAGGGACTTAAGTGAGTCACAAGCCTCAAATCTATTGGTTTTCAGTAGGAGTTGGGTTCCTTGGCTCCTACTGGAACTGCAGGAAGGCACATTCTGCCTGTGAGTGTCTGGAGAAACATCCAGTCCTTTCTGCTGCCATTTAACAGCCCAGGAGAGGCTCTGGGCTGCCTGCTGGGTATATATATGACTTGTGGAGCCTTTTGTGACCTTGCCCTGCTGCCAGTTGCCCATTTCCTCCAGCAAAGCTTATTCTTGCACTCAGGAAAAAAAAAGAAAGGGACCCAGGAGACCTTATTCCTATAGACAGGTGGAATAACTCAGCCAGACTTCAGATAATGCTGTGTCCCCAAATGTCCCCAGGAGAGGAACCTGCAGGAGATCATGTCACTGGACAGGAGGTACCAGATAAGAGAGCAAAGGATGCTAAATGAGGAACTTCAGGGCTGGTACCAGAGGCAAAGCAGCTCATCTCAAAGAGACTTGGGGACTGTTACTGCTGGTAATTCAATGAAGAAAATTAAGACATCTCCTGCTCAAGAGATACTTTGAAACCAAAAGCTCATCTTGTTCCACCCCTTCCCATGGGCAGGGACACCTTCCACTAGCCCAGGTTGCTCCAACCTGGCCTTGGACACTTCCAGGGATGGAGTATCCACAGTTTCTCTGAGCAACTTGTGCCAGGGCCTCACCCTCCCCACAAGGAACAATTTCTTCCCAATATCCAACCTAAATTTCCCTTCTTTCAGTTTGAACACATTCCCCTTGTCCTGATTCCTCCACTTCCTGATGAAGAGTACCCCTGACATACTTTCTGATTCCACACATTAGATTAACTATGATTTTCCAGTGTCTTATTGCAGGATAATAAATGACAGCAGGAACTTCCTATGGTTTTACATTCCAGGCAAAATAAAGTTGACTGAAGGAGAAGAGGGAAACTGCACAAGCAACAGGTAGAGCTAAAAGCCATTCTATTGTACTGGATGTGCCTTTGCCAGCAGAAAAGGACTCACCATCCATCAATCCCTACAGGACTGATGAGTCTGCTGGTACCTAATCCCAGTCTGGTAAAGATGCCTCAGCTGAGCAGAACATAGTGCAGGGAACATCAGATCTGAACATGCAGTTAAGACCAGACAAAACCCACCAGGACCATCACAGGGGACAGAGCAAAAGGCAGGACTCGTCCAACATCACAGTGGCACAGGAACAAAGGTGGTCCCCCAAACCAATCACAGCTCCTACAAAACCCAGACCAGGTCAGGTGTTTTGCTTTTCTGGTCACCTTGATCATAAAACCTTAGCAAATATGGAAGAGTTTTTTGAAAGTCAACTGCTGCCTTTCTCTGATGGGCTCTTGCAACATAAATTAAACACATAAATTAAACTTCCAGCCTTCCCCAAACACTCTACTCTGTGGCTGGTCAGAATTAAAACCTCAGCCTCCCAGTTCCCACATGGAAACCTCCAGACTTAGCACTTCCCAGGGGGAAGCAGCAAAGTCCATAAACATCTCAGAGAAAAATGACAACTGTCTGTATGCACAACAGCAGAGCCAAGACAGATTAAAACAGGCAATAATATCCATCTCCTTAATCATCTCCCTCAGCTGAAAGTCAGCACAGGCTGCCTTAAATTTCAGCTCCAAGTGCTCTTCACAGGATACACATCATCACCATGAATCAAATGGATCCATTTCATTTTTTCCACTTAAAGTCGCTGGTGAGTTCAACTTTGGCACTCCAACAAAAGGAGTCTTCACTGCCAGCATGCTCAGGGCTCGGGGAGCACAGTGAGGTGAGAGCAGGGGAAACTCATTTATAAAGCAAGTTTTGCAGCCCTGAGAGGATTGTTGGCTTCACCTCTTGATTTTATGTTGCATTTCTGTGCGCAACACCGTGTTCAGCTCACAGCATTTTGGGGCAGAGAGGGGGAGAAAGGTGACAATTTAATTTTCTCGCTTCGTTTTGGGGATTTGCAACAGCAGAACCATATACCAGCTGCTTGATTTCTGTAGGAGGCTTTGCTGAGGTTTCCACACCTCCAGGAATATAAAAGCTTCTCTCTGGGGACGTTCCCCAGGCACTGTGCAAGGACTTGGAACAATGTGGAAAGTCAACAGCCTTCCCCCAAGGAGCTGCTGTGATTTAGGGGGTCCCCAAGCAGCCCTGAGCATCCCCACGAGCCAGGTGATCCCAGGTGGAGCATTTTAAGTGTGATCACCTGGATTTGAACAGCCTTGGTGTGATGCAGCTATTTTATTTGACAAGATTGAAAAGGGTTGTAAAATCAAAGCATGATTCTTCATCATCCCCTCCGAAAGAGCTCATGGGATGTGCCTTAAAAAACTGACACTTTTGGATATATTGGCACTGCACTACCCAAATTTCTTTATCCAGAAATTCCCAAGCGGTTTTATCTTGCACCAACTGATTGTTAACTTTCACCTGAAAACACCTGCAGTTTGTTGGGGATTTTTTTCCCCCCATCCCTTTCCAAACCACTGCCTGATGGCTGATTTATTCCAAGAACTCTCCTTTCTTCTTAATATCTCCCTTATCCTTTCTTTGCCTGTTGGTAACTTGTCTTGGCTTATCCTGTTGAAGTAGTTTGCAGGGTCACAGCGAGTGTCATGGGATGTTTGTCTTAAACCCCATGAATTTAAAAGTGCTGCAAGTGCTGTTGTCTATTTATGTGGCTACATCACCCCTCTAACTGTGCCCCTCACCACTACACATCATCCTCTTCCCTTTTCATCAGCCCTTTTCAGTGATTTAGTAGTTTTTAAGGTGTCTGGGTGAATTCACACAGCTCCACATCACTCCAGACCTCGGAGGAACAACCCCAGTGCCTACCAGGGAAGTGAAAGCTTTTCCCTTGTTATGGAGGTAAATGCAATAAATACCTAATATAAATACACATCTCTCCATAAAGCTTTCATGCAAGCAGAGCTTTGTCTTGTGTTTACTTGCAAGCCACTTTGAAAGGTATTCCTGCCATAAACAGGTAATTGTAAAAGAGTCAGCAGGACTAAAACTCTTGGTATTGAGTGCTACACCTAGTGGTAAATGTTTGCAGGATTTGTAGCTTTTTTCTGACATTTAAACAAACAATTACACACAAACAATGTGGAGAGAAACGAGTCATAATACCCAGAGAGCAGGGGAGATAAAACCACTCCAGATGCTTACACAGGGGGCCTACTCTTCTATCAGCATGCAGGAAATTCATGCAATTAAATTATAATCATTAATGAATATAAAGCTATACATCAGGAGGAAAAGCCCAGCTGCTTAAGATGCAATTTTAATATAACAAAGCAGGAGTAATAAATGGAGTTTTGCCATTCCTGCTCCCTGGCACAAGGAGATGTTGGATTACACTTGCTTATTTACCTGTCTGCTGACCCACCAAAACACTGAAGTTACCTCAGAGCAAATATGCCAAAGAAAGAGAGAACAAGTTGCAAAGGGCACAGCCTTGCACACCTGGGGGTGTTAAAGCAGATTTCTATTATGAACTTCAGCAGAAATTCATAACTCAAAGAGCGAACAGACATTTTAAATGCAGCGTCCCTAAAGACAGCTATTTATCAGATATATATCTGAAAACACAGTAGGGTTAATACAACAATGCTTCTTTTTATTTTGCATGAAATAGCCATGGGACAAAGCCCTGCTTGGAACAGGGACTGGCACCTGCATTGCCCCTCACCAAGGGAGTGTCACAGCACTCAGCTCCAGAGTCACATTTCCTCCCACTGGATTGGTGACCTTTAAAATCTCTTCTGCAGAGCACTGAGTCAACTCAAACCAGAGGCTCTCACTGCAAATAACTTGTTAAAAAAAAAAATTTCAGGAGTAAATTTCTGCTCTCCTTCTTTATCAGCAGTTTGTCTTCCTGCTGCCTGAAACTTCCAGGGGACAATAACTGAAGAGCCTCCTTCCACCTGAATAACCCTGTTCCACAGAACCAGTGCCCTTAATGCAGCACAGAGGGATGCAGAGCTCTCAGGTACAACACAGGTTTTGCTCTGAAGTTGTACCTGCAGTCTGCAGATCCCAGCCTGCTCCATAACCCTCAGTTAACAAAGTGTTCCCTAAATACTTTGGCATCTCCAGCTGGATAAATAAAGCAGGTGTAGCTTGAATTTTCCAGGTCCTGCAGATGGCTCAGGTGTTGAAATGCCCCTTCTTGCATCAGAGCCTTTCAACACTGCTGGGAACTGGAGGGGTTCAGCAGGGAGACCTTGAATTCCACAGGAATGGGATACAGGGATGCACGGACAGGTGGGAGCCTTCACTTCCCGACATCCCAAATGCTCCCCCTCCCACTGACAAATGAGGGTTTGCAGTGCTCAAGGTCATGCATGGAAATCAGTGGGAGAGATGAGAACATCAGTCAGGAATCCCAACTTCCAAGAGCAGCCAGGCCCAAAACCCCCTCCATGGCATCACTTGTACAGGGTGTCAGACATGAACACAGAGTCGGGGTAGGACAGGTGGGAAGGGAAGAGGCAGAGGGATCCAAAGCTTCCCCTCTCTTTCCCCCATCAAAAGCTGTGGAACTCAGCAAGGCAGACTCAGTGCTGTTGCACAGTTAGTGCTGCTCACTTGGCAGCTGGAGGGAGACACAAGTTTCATGGGTCAGAACTCTTAAGTAACGCTCCAGTTTCCAGCTCCCATCTCCCGAGATGCACAAACACCACCCAGCTCACTGCAGACATCATTTCCTCTTCATGTTTCTCTATTTTCAAATTACTGAGCAATATAAATGCTTTTAGCAGCCATTTCCACATGCTTGATGTACTCCACAGTTTCTAAAAAGATTTCCTAATAACCCAAGCTTACCTAAATCACTTGTTGGTGTTGTTAACATGCACAAGTTAAGCATTTGATTAAAGAGGAAACAACTGCTGGGTGTCTGATATGAAATGAGCTTCCACATCTGAAAGGATGGAGGGAGTTCCTGTCCATATCAGAAAAGAAGTGAGCAGCAGGTTTTTTGTGGTCTCCACAGAGAGGCCATGGCTTGGGCAGACAGGGAGGATCGTTGGAGTGGCTGTTTGTGCTCCTTTCCCTTTCTACTCTAAGGTCAGGGAACAGCTCCATTTATAAAATATGATGAGTTCATACGTGCCTGGTACAATTATAACTACATAAGCACCTCTATATTAAACCATAGAATCATTTAGCTTGAAAAAGCCCTCCAAGACCATCAAGTCCAACCCTAAGCCATGTCCCCAAGTGCCACATCCACGTGGCTATCAAGTAGTAAAGAGTTTATCCTCTTCATTTATTGCTTATAACCATTTCTGACATATAATATATGCTGCCATTATTCCTATTGCACAGAGTCCATTATCCTACCCTGGGAAAAACTCTGCAAATGCAGAATTATAAACAGACTGGGAGTTTTTGGAGCAAAGACCTCCAGACTCATATCCACTTTCTGTTTAATGTTAAATCTTGGCTGGGTGCTCAGAGCAAGCTGTGCCAACAGAAAGAGGGGATTTTGGGGACTAGATGTGGCCTTTAGTTCAACCAGGAGGAAAACAGGGAAGGCAAAGATGATGACAACATATTTAAAGTGTTAAGTGGCACAGGGAAGAGTCAGGAAAATGCTGCTTCATTGCCTGGATCACATCTGTGTGATGGACACAGGGAGATTTTGCAGCACAGGTTCTCTTGTGCTGTGGCTCCTTCTTGCACCTTTTAAAGCCTTTGAACCAAAAACACTCTGCAGAGCCCATCACACTTGAGTTCCAGGCACAGCTCCACCACGGAATTACTTCACCTGGAGTTCCAGGCACACCAGCCATCAAAGGCAAATCACTTTTCCACTGCATCGTGTTTTCTTATTGATAAAGAGATCAGAGATTTAACCCAACTTTTTTTTTTTTTCCTTAATCTCACACTCACAGGTAGTTTGAGAATTAGAGGAAGGTTTAGTGCCAGTATTATCCTGACAGATCTCAGCCTAACTTCCAGGCATCCTGCATATGAAAGAAACCAGAAATCTTTTATGATATTTAGGCATTTAGACAGCTGACACTTGCACATCCTTAGGAATACACAATCATCATCACTTCAGGCAGTCATGCTTTTCAGGCAATAAACTATGATTTGCCTCCACTAAACCATGATTTGCCTTGTCCTTCACCTGCAACAGTAATTTAATCCACTTCACTCAATTTAGCAACAGCCCTCTGAAAAGAAGAGCTGGGAACCCAGGTTATTAATTAAGACAAGAGTTTGAACTTGCACTGGAGAGGGAAAGTAATCCTAAGTAGTTATACAGTATTATTCAAAATTTCAAGTGCCTAAACTACAAGCTCTGTGATGGGGTGGGGGGAGTAATTTTGGCATAAAAATATTCCAAGGACAGCAAATATTCAATGTATACACGAAACACGTACAAACACGTAACAGGATGATGAGATTAAACACTTTGGAGTCAAAGACTCCACAGAGAGATGGTAACTCCCACAATAATAATTCAGCTTTATTTTTATACCTTCGTGTCTGATGTTAATTTTACTGACAATTAATACACTAAGATTTGCATATCACAAAGCAGAGAGGAACAGGAAGCACTGCACAAATGACACGTGGTTGCTTAAAATTCCTAGAATAATGCCAGGCTGAAATCCCTGGCTCTTTTTCCCTTGGTCAAAAGGTGATATTTCTGCAAAATTTTAGGGGAACTCCAAGAACTTTTGTTCAGTTGGGATGACTGAGGTGTGGAATTTCAGGGCATGCTGCGTGATCACTGCAAATAAATGATATCAAATCATGGGAGATAGGGATGAGTTTCACACAGACTTTTGGGGATTGTCCAGTACCAGTGGTTCACATCTCACTGCCAACTCCTGCCAAGCAAAACAAGCCTTGTAAGCTGAAAGAGCAGAGGAAGCTGCTCAAGTGTCACCTTGAGCAGGTCAATCTCTGCTCCCCCCTCGTCACAGATTCCTGCTTTGCCCACCCCGCAAATTCTGGCCCTGGACCTGGAGTGAGTATTTGGGAGGAAAAAAAGAAAAAAAAAATCCAGAATTGACTTATGAATGGGTGTTTGGGGAAGGAAACGGGTTGTCTCTGAGTTAGAGCAGGTGACAAGGTGCCAGAGCTCATGGGTTCAGTGCACAGCCCCACCAGAGCAAACACAGGGGTTGTGGCCCAAATGAAACGCTGCCACCCTGCTTGCTGGGGATGGGACTTAAATTAACACCTGAATATTTAGGGGTAGGACACAGTAAACCCCCAGTTTGATACAAGATGGAGCAGGGACACCCCAATCTGGCCCCACAGGGTAAATCCAGACCCCTGTGGGACTCAGGGAACCTGCCACAGGGACACTGCAGGGTCACCCTGCTCAGTCCCAGACTGCAACTGCTCAAGGTGGAGGAAAATCTGAACTAATGAGCTCCCCTGCACCCAACTTGCTCCCACAAGCAGCCATTCACTGAGTATTCCTGCTCTGCATCCTTTAGTAACCCTATTATCCACGTTTTCCCATTGTCTGGAGTTCCAGCCGCTCCGTTCCCCTGGACAATGAAAACCAGACTGCACTGTGGTACCTTTCTTGACGTTTTAACACCCACCCCTTTTCCTTTCTCTCCAAAGAAAGGGCAGAACAAAGTTCAAAAAATAAAATTAAATAAAAAATAATAATAATAATAAAAAAATCTCCCTATCTCAGGTTCTGACCCTGAGCTCTGATCTGCCTGGGCAGTCCCACAGCCCCACCGGGCTAAATGATCTGTCAGAGAAAAAGGACTAAATACACGTCCACGGATTAAGCTTTTATTTGGCAGTTAATTAATTAATATCTCCATAAACATATACACCTCTCCTCCCAAAGTTCTGGAAGTCAGCACATTTTTTCACCCGCAGACTGTTGCAGCTCCTTCTCTCCCCCCCCCTCCTCCTTCAAACTTTATTATAAAGCCCCAAAAGTTCACATAATGTCTGGCTATTGTTTCTCTAAAGAGGAATTCTCCTCCCCGCCTCCTTCTTTCTCTGTATCTCTGAGGCACCACATGGCACAATAAGAGCCCTTTCATGTTCAAGACTCAGAGTCGTTGCTGTGGTAACTCACCCAGCCTCACCGAGTATCCAAATAAATAGTGAAAATTAAAAAATCAGAGACCCACTGGGTCTGGCTGCAATCTTATCTTCCCCCACGATGGCTTGGAGGGACGCTAAGAAGCCAAATAATAACCTTTTGCCCAGATTAGTCACCTAAAAGTGTCGATTATTGGAGACAGAAGGACATTTGTGCTGTTCCAACAAGTATTTGGCTGAGACGGGAGCACAAAGGCAGGGAAGACGCAATGCAGAGCACGAGTAGCCAGTGGCATCAGGATTCTGGTGGGGAGTTTTTAACCACTTGCAGACAGATTTCTCCCCATCACCACCACCCCCTCCCCTCTCTCTCTGTAACAGCTTTGGGTCTCGGGAAAGCTTTTGAAGGATTTTATCTAGCGGGCAATAAGTGTCATTAATTGCTACCTTGCAGGAAACGCTGCCACAAAGAGAAAGCCATGCTTTGCTTTCCCTATGAAAAAAAAAAAAATCGGGATTTTTTTTTTTCTCTCTCTCTCTCCCCTCCCTCTACGTGCCGAGACAAACCACCGCTTGAGGCCCCCAAGTATCTGCTATTATCAGTTAAGTCACGTCTAGTGCCAGGCAAAAGGTCATTTCAGGTCATTCTGGAGATGAAAGGAAGGGGTAATGTATGTGAGAATGCCTGAACTGGCAAGCAAAGAGAAAAAAAAAGGGCGAGGGGGTGAGAGAGAAAAAAGGGAGGAAGGAAAAAGGATGCGAGACGAGGAAGAGAAGGACAGAAAGAGGGAGGGAGAAGATGAGAGGATGATATCAGACTAAAAAGGAATGTTCTTCTTGCCAGGAAACAAATAAAAGACTGGATCGCAGCACCTCTGCTGACACACTGTGAACTTGATTCCTCATCAAATAAAAAGGCTGCCACGTTTTTCCGGGGTCATCTTTTTAATTCATTCCTTCAATTAGGTTTTTCTGCTTCTTTTTTTTTTTTTTTTTCCCACCTTAACTGCTGAGAAAGGCAAATGCTTAAGGGAGACAGGACTATCCATTGTCTGGGGTGTCTGCTTCAGCTTCCTTTGTCTGGGAATTATAAGAGAGAGGTAGAGGCTGCTTGCCTTTTTTTTTTCCCTTTTTTTTTTTTTTTAATGCATTAAAAAAAAAATCAATTTTGCATTTAGCAGCGAAAAAGAAAATATCACACGATGCTCCAGCAGACAGCCCAGCCTTCCTCCATTTGCCTTTTCTCACTTCTCCCCCTTCCACTTCTCAGCTCCCCCCTCTGCCCTCTCCACGAGGTAGTAGTAGTCGGATAAAATTTTCGCTCGAGCCCATCAGTCATTCCTGAATCCATTCCAAGGTTCCCCCTCCGCCCCGACTCCTTCCACCTCCCCCTGCTCCCAGCCCCGGCTCTGCTCGTCTAACAAATCATTTCTGTAGGACAAGCCCGGCTCGTGTGGATTGCACACCCAGCCCGGGCTCTGCCGGCAGGGGAGGAAGAGCTCCAGCGCATTTTTGTGGTGCTGTTCCTTCATTTGTAAAAACATTCCCGGCCTGGGATACCCTTCCCCTCCTCCCTGCTCCCCCCTCCAAGACACTCCAGCCTCAAGCTGACCACACTGGTTCTGTCTGGAGCTTCGTGTTGGGAATTACATCACATGGAATTCTCCTTCTCTCAGCCTGGTGGGATCCCTTTGTTGCACAGCAGCCTCACCCAGCCCCATAAAAAACATCATCTTTGTGCTTTATCCCTCCAAATAGTGCTTTATCCCTCCAAATATACTCTCTGGCCATGCATGCAAGAGGTGCTGCTGTTCCCCTCTCCGTGGATTCAGTGCTTCCTAAGGCTTGGGAGAAGGGAAAATTACCTGGGGAACGACTAGAGGTGTCTTTGTTAGCAGCAGGACGCTGTGTTTCTTGGGCTGGGGAGGGAAGGGGGGCTGTTAAACTACCTGCAGGTTTTGGGGGAGCTGCTGAGAGTCTGGGTGGGCACAGCCACAGCACAGGACAGTCGAGGTTGGAAGGGACCTCTGGAGATCCTTTAGTCCAAGCCCACCTGCCAAGGCAGGGTGGCACAAAGCTGTGCCACCCCACATGGCTGTTTTGAACAGCACAAGCTCTTTAGAACCACAGATTTTAGTAAAATAGCTCTGGACCTGCAGAAAAACAACCCAGGTGACGCCTCTGGAAGCTGCTGATAATGGTGACGTTCCCAGCCGAGGCTGATCCAGAGGGTTTTCCTTGGTTATTGTTCTGTCAGCCATCTGAACCAACAATTAAAACTCATTTCAAGGTTTTGTAGTCAAAGTCCTCTGAGAGCCCAAGTGACTCTGTGGCTGGAGCTGTGCAAGACCAAGGTTTAAGTCCCACACCTAATTAAGAGGGATGAATTAGGTTCACTCTCTCCTGCTGATGGTTCTTCATTGACAATAAATTACCCTGTGCATTTTTTTCACTCAGTCATGCTAAGTTTCCAGCAGACACACTACTCTCCCTCATTTGTAACTTTTATTATAGCACTATCTTAGACTCAGAGTTGCAGACACTTAATCAGTCCTGCTGAGCTGTTGTGTCTCTTTGCAACTTGCTGCAGCTCCAGAGAAAATTCCTGCCCCATTCAGAACCTTCACTGGAAAACCCTGGCACTCTCACTTGCCCATTTATTTCCTTCTGCTGGAAGTCAAGACATTCCATAGTGCCATTTTCCCCCTAAGAGCTCATTGCCAAACAAAAATCACTCCCTGCTTTGCTTTGGTGTCAACTCCTGGAGCACAGGGATAAAACAAATTGACAGTGCCCACACCAAGGGCATGTGATGCCCACAGAGCTGTGCCACCAGTGAGGTTCATTCCACACCTCCCTGGTTTGTTTTTCACTCCCAGAAGTACCTGGACAACAAATCTCCAGGTCCTGCTGACCAACCCTGCTTTGGGCTGTGAGTGCAACCCAAGCTCCAGCTGAGAAGCGGCCTGAATATTGGGGGATGATGAACAACACTCGAATTTTTAATTAAAAATTAAAGTTATCAGCCAAAACCCAGGGGGAAAAGAAAAGTAGTTTGGTTCACGTCTCAGTGCTAAGGAAACAACAGTAAATATTATTAATTATTAGAAGCAGGTAGGCAAAAATGCCAGCAGTGGAGGATGAAAATAAAATCCCCAGCTATGGTTCAGTCCAAGTCTGTCTGTGGTAGTGCAACAACAACAACAACAAAAGCAATGTAATTTAGTGAGCACATGGTGACCCCCAGCAGCCTGTGGAGCTCCCAGAAAGCCATGCAAGAGGCAGGGAAATGCAAAATAAGAACTAATGCACAGCAGTTCCACAACTTCAGGCACAAAAAGAGAAAAATTATGGTTTGGAACAAGAGGTTTCTTATTGTCAGTACAAGGCACGAGGAATTTGCTCACCAAGGGGTTCAGGAGAAGAAAAATCCAAGTGGAAAAACATCTGCTGAGGGACAATCTGGATCTTGGGATCCTGAGGTGGAGAAGTAGGGTGGGACTACAGGGCACCCTCTCCAACCTGATGAGTATAAAGCCATGTTCAATTCCAGCTTAAGGTGGCCAGCTTTGGAACAGTCAAGTGAAATCCTAGAATGGGTTGGGAGGGACATTAAAGATCCTCTCATCCCACCCCCTGCCATGGGCAAGGAACTCCTCCCACTATCTCAGGTTGCTCCAACCTGGCCTTGGACACTTCCAGGGATCCAGGGGCAGCCACAGCTTCTCTGGGCAACCTGTGCCAGGGCCTGCCCACCCTCACAGCCAGGAATTTCCTCCTAATATCCAACCCAAATCTACTTTCTTTCATCTTGAAACCATTCCCCCTCGCCCTGTCACTCCATGCTCCCACATGAGACACCAACCCCTGAGAGGAGCTCTCAGAGTATGAATTTACTGAGGAGGTTTTTTTCCCCTCAAATGAGAATTAAACAGAGCAGCACAGACCTCACACAGCATTTGTTTATGGTAGCTACCAGGGAGTGAATATCACAGACTTCTAAGGCAGGAACAGCAAAGAACTTCCAGCGAAATTAAAAATGTAAATGTATTTCTGATATCAGTTTCAGGTTCCATCTCCCCCCTCCCCAACCCCACTTCCTGAAAATTAGTGTCTAAGCCTCTGCCCCCAGATTTCCAAGATAGCTTCCTGTAATAGGACTGGAGGCATATGCCATCAGCACCTGAATATTACTTTGTTGTTAGGGACCAGCCATATGTTTCCTATTTAAAAAAATTACTTTATATCACAGGAAGCCACTTTTTCTAGCAACAATAGCAGAGGTTCTTGCAACCGTTTCGCCCATAGAGGGGAAAATAATGACTAACCACCCACTATAACAGCTTTGTCAAAGTCACAAGTGGAACCTGGGGTTTTGTTGTTTTGTTTTTTTTTTTTTTGAGGCTTCATATTCAACAAATCTTACGTTCTGATTAATTTATTCAGCGAAACGGGGCTGCCAGGGGAAATTAAAAGACTTCAGGATATGAACAACATGTTGGAATAGTGTCAGCTTCCTCAGTCACTGCGCCTGAAACCAAACCTCAGCTTTATATAGGGACAGAACACTCGGAATCTTGGCAGAGCCTTTGGCTCTCTGACAAGGAGACACCTCTCCATCATGAAAACTGAGAGCCAGTCACTCAACATCAACTTTCCAAACCCATATTAAAGGCAGTTTCTGATGCTACACACGACCATAAACAGGGAGTGTCCGCAATGGGAGGCGGGTGGGAGTTTGCCAGAATTATATTAAGTCTTTCATTTGAAAGGGAAACTTTCTTTCAAACAACATCAGGGTGATTTTCCTCCTGGAAAACATCCTGAGTGCATTTCCACCTGATAGACCACTGCATCACCCCGTGTCTGAGACAGGAGAAGGACCAAAGCACCTCCCAGATAAAGAGGGACCAAGAAACACCACAACTGCAGCTCATAAGGCACCAAGACATCTTATTTCTGGAACCCAAACCATTTGGGTTTTCAACTACAATATTTAGTATTTGATTTCTAGCAGGAACAAGAAAAAAAAAAAAGAAAATTTGTCTTCCTCAGAAGCTCTCCTGGAAAAGCTCCACATCCCATTTCCTCCTTTGCCAGCTGGCCAAGCATCCAGAAAGATGGCAGCAGGCAGCAGTTGCTTGTGGGTATTTATTGAGGTAGACATTTGATGCGTCTCTTGACAGAAATCAAAAGTGTCCAAAGTTTGAAGCAAAAGCAACAGCAACAAGCAAAGCTTTCCAAGAGATGGAGGGTTCAATAACTCGGGGTTATTCTGATGGTGGCAGGTACATCGACTTCACAAGGAGAAAGATATCCAAGCCTCAAGCTCTGCTCTTTGAGGAACAACTTGAGTTCCCTCCTCTCTGTTACAGCTGGGATTTTTCAGTCCCAGTGTCAGAAAACTCCCAGTCAGGCACAGCAGAGCCCTGAAGCTGGTCCAGGTTGTCACAACGTGGACTTGAATTGGTGTTGAAATCCTCACTGTATTTTTGGGAAAATGGAAACACACGACAAACCCTGCCTCGTTCCAAATGTAAGCATTGCAGGTTTCATACCCCAACCTAAAGCTCCTCCTGAGGAGTGAAGTACTGCTCTGACACATGCTGTAATTTATGTTGGACTTGAGGGAATTTCAGCAGGACAGAGTCAGACTCGAGATGGACAGAGCTCAGAGGGAAAGGATGAGTTTTCTCAAGATAATTCAATGTTTCCAGTCCCAGATGAAACCCCCTGACTCCCAGACACGTGAAAATCAGCAAATACTTAAGGTTAAATATGTAAATATTTTTTTATGGGTTTTTTTGCCAAGCAGATATTTTGGACAAAGCCTCTGGTTGGCTGTGGGTGTGTGGAGTGGTTCAAAGTGCCATCTGCACTGGAGACAGTAATGGGATGTGATGGGAGCGCAGACACAACACGGGGAGGTGGCTCTGCCTCACCCCCACCATTGTCTTCCAGCCTCTGGGAGCTCTGCCTGCATCTGGCAGAAAAGTTGATCAACTTGGGGTAGCTAATCAGGCTGCTGCAATTTCCGGCCCTTTCTTTCCCAGATTCCTCAGATCAAAGTTCAAGTCCCAGAATTATTATTCCCCCGAATGCTTAATGAGCTCCAACCGAGGGACACCAAAGGCAGAGCTCAAACATTGACCGTGCACTTCATTGAGTTTGGCCAATGTGGCTAAAAACAACAGGGTGGGGATCCATGGCATGCAAAATCACAATATACAGATTTGTATTTTAATCCAATTAAGATTCCTACACAGGAGCAGGGAAACACACACACACAAAAAAAAAAAAAAAAAAAAAAAAAAGGGGGCTTTGGTGGCTTTGTCAAGCCAGGTCTGCTCTCCTCCTTGCTCTCCCCATATTAAAAATATTTGCCAAGGTAGAACCAGGCCTTGTCATCAATCATTTCCAAAGAGCTCTCTTTGGGGAGAGCAGCAGAGCCCCCACAAGCACAAAAAGCTTCCTTGAAGACTAAAGTTCAGGATGTTGAAATGCAAAAGTCAGATTTTTTTTTTTTAATTTTTTTTTTTTTTTTTTTGCCAGGAGGCACAGCTTCTGAAGCCAGATGATTCCACCTCAGATTAAGTTATTGAAGATCTTTTGCATGCAGAAACATTTCTTTGTTCTGGCAAGCGCTCCCCGAGTTTTTCTGTTCACAAACGTGACCCCAAGGAAAAGCCAGCCAAGGTTCTTTTGCCTTATCAGGTCAGAATGTTCAGGGCCCAATTATTTTAATAGTTAGAGGAAAAAAAAAAAAAAAGAGGAAAAAAAATCCACCCTGACAATGGTTCAGAACACCAGTGAGAATAGTACTGAGGGACTTAACAAGTCACTCACTCTAACATCTGGCATGTTCTTTCGAGAAGACTAAACACATGGAGAGTCTTGCTGCAAAAGTCAATGGAAAGGAATGATAATTGCTCATTAGAATGCCTCCTCCACAGGTTATTTTTAACTTCCCTTACTCTTTCTAATCACGGTGCACGCATCAGATGCTACTGAAAAGGGTCAGTGCACAGGTTTCTCCTCTCCAAAAATGCACTCATGACAAAGCCCTTTCACCAAGCTCAGGATTCACAAGCTGCACCCCGTGGCACCTGTTCTGTTTGGGCCCCCTCTTGCAGCCTGAAAACAAAATAGTCCCCAAGCCCCACGCCCTCAGTCAGCCATCCAAGACTGCAGAGGCATCAAATTTAAAAACAGAGGGCTTTGTTTCAACCTGTGGTGCAGACAAATCGTTTTCCCCCTCCCTCAGCACTAAGAACGGGAGGAATCCCAGGTGCCCCCAGTGCAGAGATGTGAGGCACGGAGAACAAGGGCAGAGTTTTACATCAGGAGCTTGGTGTCAACGAAGCAGGAGTCACTAAGTGTCAAATGAAGCAAAACAGTTATTTATCTGCTTTCAGGGGAAGTAAAATTCTGGCTGAATTTCCACAGGGCGCTTCACCTTCTGGTTTCAAGGCTGGGGGCTGCAGGTCTTTTGTGTTCTTGAAAATCAGTGTTACCAGGGCAGACTCATGAGAAGAGACAGCAAACTGGTCAGGAAATATTGGGCTGTATCAGCCTGGCTTGGCAGGGACCCCTCTGCATCCTCTGCCTTTCAAGGCAGTGCAGTGCAAAGACAACTCAGCCCAGCCCTGCCTAAACGAGTTCAGATCTCTTTGCTGAGCCCATCACCAGAGAATCTGAGCCTTTGTAAGCCACACAAAAACTATTTGCATGGGTCACCCCACTTCCTCTCAACCTAGTTACATGAAACTTTTCTTCTTTCCCCCCTCCTTTTTTTTTTTTTTAATGGGGGTTCAGCAGAGCATTTGGGAAAAGGGGGGTGTTCTTTGTGGTGTAACATCAAAGGCTGCACACAAGGAATCTTGTTCTGAAGCCTCTCACCAGGAAAAGCCAAACGAATTAAAAGCTCACATCAGACAGTCAGAAGACAGCAAAGGCAGCAGACCTGGAGGCACAAGGAAAGCTTAAATCCAACAGTTTATGGCCTGGACTGGGGAGGCTGTGTCCTTACTTAAGGCTTTTTAAAGCAGCAAAAGGCTGTTTGAAGAGGAACTGAAGGACATGCTCATAATGGGCTGTAATTTGTTTGTTTATCTGTCTGTTTTTAATGAAGGAACCACAGAGCCTACTGGAGAATATTCGAGTTTCACTTCTGTCATTGTCTCAGCCATTCTCCAAGAGCGCTGCCACCACATCAAACAGCTGCCAGAGCTCCCTAGGAATGGGCCCTAAAACATGTTTCAGAGCACTGAGCCCTGGGGGAAGGCAGTGGCTGGCCAGAAAATCTTGGAATCTCCTGGAATGCAAATCTTCTTTCAGCAGCCAGCCCCGGCCCTGACAGTAGCATCCCTCACGCCTCCTGCTCCAACCTGCCCCCCGGACCACCCTGGGAGGATAAATTGCAAGGCAGAGGGGATTTGAGAGCAGGCATAGAGAAGGGCTTTTCAGCCCCTTGATAAGTGGAGCGAAGCTGCCAACAAACCCGGCCACCTGCGCCGCGGCCACCGCGATGCTCCGCTCCAGCTGCCCCCCAAACCTCCAGCCCTCTGAGGCTGCAAGGGCAACACTTGGGCCAAAGACAGGGCAAGGATTTGGAGGTGAAAGCCTGCAGCTCCCAGGATCCATCCAGATCCAAGCCATCTAGTGTCTGTTCCCAGCTCCCAGGCGTGAGATCCGCGCCGCGCTCCTTTGGCGCTTTTCCTTCCCCGCTTCGTGGCAGGATCTTTGCTCCTCCCAGGCATGTGTTCTTCACCAGCACCGGGTTTTGCCACACACTGGCTCGCTTCTGCGTCCAGCAAACTACCCAGAAGTGCCCAAGAGGAATTAACTTCACTCCTGGGTCAAGTTTTCCTCCAAGGCCATGCTGACTTTTCACTGCTGCATCCACAGTGCAACACTGACCTCCTGTGGCTGCCGCTCCTCAGCCACGGCCCCACAGCAGCCCTGCTCTTCTCCCCACCCACCTGAGCAATATTTACATTATTCTGGGCAAAACAGGCTGAAAAAAACACCCCTCTGTGCCCTTCACTCTACTCGTGTGGCCGTCCACGTGTCTATCAGCAGAGAGAGGATGAAGGAAAACTCGCCTTTAATCCACTCCTCCCATCAGTCCCAAAGAAAACCAACCTTTAGGATGTCAAACTATTCCCTTCAGTGGGAAAAAGATATCTACTCCTACAAAATAAGGCTCGTGCTGTGCAGGGTTCTTATGGAATCACCTACACACAAGTTGGATTCCACCCATCCATTCCACCACCAGTGGCAATGGGAAAGTGATTTCTGGCTTTTCTCGTGGCTGCCTAAATTCAAACAGAAGTGGCATCTTGCCCGTGTTGGAAGGGGGTCTTGGGGACATGAGGATGTCCAGTCATTCCCACAGATACCACCCTGAGCAACAGAGTGGGGAGTGCAGCTCGTTCAGGTTTTTATGGCTGTCCCAGCTCCCAGGTGCTGAAACAACTTCCACAGTGTGCTCTCCCCTCCTGCAAGTTTATGCTCTTATACCACAGGCAATATGAAAATCCCTTCTGGGAGACAAAGGTGGGTTGTCCAGCAGTTTCCACCTGGGAAATCCTGCAGGAATCAGTGCAGCTCACAGCCCACAGAGGCCAGGAATCCCACAGAAACCAGGAATCCCACAGCAAATTCAAATGTTTCAAGAAGGTCACCACGGTGAAGAATTTTTAAAAAAAATCTAAGTCCTACTCAAAAAATTTGCAAGACAAGTGCCTCAGCTCTCTGAGAGCCAAAATGAAGAGGACTCTAGGATTACCCTGCAGGAGAAGATGATATCAGATCCCTTTGGGAATTTCTCCATTTAGGACTATGCTAAGCCTGGCTACAGAACAAGCAGCTCAGGTACACTCTGGGATGCTCAGCAGCACCCAGCCCTGTACTGCCTGAGTCCCAGGAGGACACTCATGATCCCAGTAATCCCAATTTGACTACCCACAGAGCCTATGATCTCCAGATATCAAATATTTTAGGTTTCTCTTTAAAACAGCCTGGTATTAGAAGACTTTTACACTGAACAGCAGCAGCACATCCCTCAAAGACAAACAGCTGCCTCCTAAATGGGAAATCAGCAGGGACCAAGGTGTCACACAGAGTGAAATTATACCTCTTGGGTTCTCTGGGGACCCCAAAACCTGCCAAAGTCCTTCAGATGCGGCTTGGAAGGTGTGCAGAGGGTACACTCAGACAAGAGCTGTGGCTTGCCACAGTGAAAGGACACTTTCTCTGTCGTGCCAGCAGGAAGCAGGAGGGGACCAGGAGCTCCTGCCCTTGCCAGAAGCTGTTAATCAGTTGGGTTTTGCCCCTGTACAAAACAGTGGCTCCTGCTGAGCTGAGAATTATAAACCTACCTTTTCACTCCCACCTGCCCCCATTTTGCCCCTCACTTTGAACACTGGGTTGTAAATGATGCATAACCCTTCTGGGCCTTCTGCCTGGGCACAGAAACTTTCCCATATCAAGGGAATTAAAAACTAGGTTAAACAGACTTGTCACTCCAGCAAGTTCCTTAAAGCAGATGCAAAAGACTTTTTTTTTTGGTCACTTCTCATTAGAGATTCATGACAAGATTCCCTGCAAAGGCTGGGAGTGTTGGATCACAGCTGAGATGGGCTTGTGGTGGCCCATCCAGACCAGCCACCTCCAGGTGTTTAGCAGGCTCCTCATCCAACAGCCACCAGCCCTTCCAGAGATTGTCAGGGAAAAGCCTCAAAATGATGTAAGAGGTTAAACTGACAGTACAAACTGAGTACAAACACACTCCTCACCCTGAATGCCTGATGCTGAACTGAGCATCTTGCAGCTCCACCACCTCTAAGGAAGCTGGATGGCAATGCTGATGTTGGGATATGAAGAATCCCAAAGCATAAGAGGTCACCACATGGGTCATCTCCTCTGCCTGCTCTGTAGAGTCCCAGAATGGTTTGGGTTGGAAGGAAACCAAAAGCTCATCTCACTCCACCCCCTGCCATGGGCAGGGACACCTTCCACCAGCCCAGGGTGCTCCAAGCCCCGTCCAACCTGGCCTTGGGCACTCCCAGGGATGGGGCAGCCACAGCTTCTCTGGGCAACCTGTGCCAGGGCCTCCCCACCCTCACAGGGAAAGATTTCTTCCCAATATCCAACCTAAATTTCCCCTCTTTCAGTTTGAAGCCATTCCCCCTTGTCCTGTCACTCCAGTCCCTCCCTGTAGCCCCTTCAGACACTGAGAGGTCTCCACACAACCTTCTCTTCTCCAGGCTGAACAGCCCCAACTCTCTCAGAGGAGGTGCCCCAGTCCCACTTTGTGGCCTCCTCTGGACTTGCTCCAACAGTTCCACGTCCTTCTTTCTGCTGGGCACCCCAGAACTGTGCCCAGTGCCCCAGGTGGGGTCTCACAAGAGCAGAGCAGAGCAGGACAAAATTTATCCACGTTGTTTAAAGGCAAGGCAGAAGCAATCAGAACATTCTTTTTTTTAAGAAAGCACACAGTACACATGTCACTGCTCCACAATTCAGTGCCTGTGTGTGCAGTGAGGAGGCACTGGCAGGAGAAATGCACAGCTAAAGGAAGAGAAAAGCAGAGAGACACGCCGTGACATGTTATCATTAGGGAGTCATAATTTCCTTCCTGTAGTCATACAACAGCTGTCAGTAACATCTTGAACACAGACCACGTATTAGAATACCATAGCAAATGCCTTTTCAGGCAAAAGAAAGAGAGGGCATGTTAACTGGGTGAATAGCAGGAAGAATATTTTGACAGCTTGAATGCATTAACCTCCCCGGAGAACGCCCACAACCTCTGCTAGAACTTGGCTTGGTGACACCTTCCCCAGGCTGGCTGGGGAGTGAGGGATCCAGCAGCTCCAGAGCCATCAGCTGCCCAGGGGAGATGGCACTCACCCATGGTCACCTCTGGGCTCCATCTCTGCAGCCCCAGCTTTGCACTCCTAGCTTGGATTCACCAGGGCCAAAGTGGATGTGGGACACAGTGTGGGTGCCCTGTCTTGAGGAGGGAGGGAATGGTGGCCCAGGCTGGCCTTACTCAGGGATATATCCTCTAGCCTTGCCTTCTGAGGGCATTTCTTACCCTCTAGCTACAGCTCTCAACCAGCATGAGGTCCCTCCAAAGATGGGCCAGCTGCCACTTCAAACCAGAAATAAATCAACCTAAGTAACAACATTCCTTATGGCTTCTGCCTCAACAAAGAGACTGAGAAATCTCTTTCTGAGAAAGCTCCACAGCCCCCTCCTCATCAGGAATCTCCTCTTAGCAATAAGATCAGGCAACACATTTTAAGGGCACATTTTCCTCCCATGGATTAGGTCCCCAAGGGTTACTGAAATAGGACCACGTCCAGACACCTTGAATGTTTGCCATGAGTAGTTTATCTAAGGCAGCCTGATTATTAAAGCTTCCAGTGCAGCTTTTCCAGGAGCAGTGGTTCTCATTACAGGCAGGCTGCAACAACTCATCAATCTTGGGCAAAAGATAATTAATCAGCACCCAGAGCCATTTTTGCAAATATAAAGCCTGGCTGAGACCAACCAAAATAAGAGGGGGGCGGGGGGAAGCCCATGACAGAGCTGTTGGCACTTGCCAACTCCTCTTGATTAAACTTATTTTCACCTCCAGGTGCATACACAGGATGAGTTTTGTTAATTAAACCTGCCAGTCACCTCATTATGCATTCAATTAAAAAAGCCTGATGCCTTGATTTTATGCAGCTGGCAGGCTGTGCAGTGACAGGCCACGTTGTTATAGTGCACAAGTTCTAATGGGGAAAGGAGCTCCAAAATGTGGCAAAGTGTGAGATTTGCTAATTGGACATCCTCTTGGTGGTTTGTCTTCCCCACCTCTTCCACACCCCCCCCCCTTTTTTTTTTTTTTTTTAATACATTTTTCAGGCTCTAACAGATGGGTTGTTGATCAGAAAAGTGGAAGAGCAAAGCGTTCATCTCATTTGGAAACCCGGAGAGATGCTCGGAATATTCATGATAGACTCTGGCAAGGTTAAGAGACGAGGAGAGTGGCACCTAGATGCCATGGTGATGAATGCTGTGTGAATAGATTAGACAGAGGCCCTGAAGCTCCTGTAAAAATTGGGGGGGGGGGTTAATTTAGATGAAAGATAGCCTTTATTCTCCAGGCATCAGAGTCGGATGCAGGTCCTGGCTCTGCTACAAACTCCTCGCATGACCTTGGAGAAATCCCAGGGGACCACGCTGGAAAGGTGGCTACAGTCACATCTTCCAAGGAAGCAACCCTCAGCCACCCCTGTGCTGCTCATCCATCCACCAGCACCTGCAGGCTGGGCTGTTGCCACCCATGTCTCTGCAGGCAGCAGAAAGACCTGAAGCATCTGGGACAAAGGAATTTGTGATTCCACGCAGCAGCTTTGCAGTTACCTCACACTGACATTGTTTCATGCTGGCCACAGGTCTGAGCAATGACCTACAGCAGAGGTGACCCATCTGTCGTGCTCTGAGGCAGAGAATTTAGTTTCTTTGTTTGTGGGGTTTTTTTCCACTGTTTCTGTTGTTTTCTGCAAGTTTGCAGCTTTCCACAGAGCTGAGACAAGATGTATTCTATGCCACTGTTAGTGTGTTAATCACTTCTCTCCGTCTCAGGCCACCCTCCAGTCCTTGTGAAAATCTGGGAACATTATTTAATGCATATCCCAGCCCTGGGAATGCCTTCAGATCACTGGCAATAGCACCGATTTCCTCTTTTTTATTTGGTTTTTTTTTCAAGATTGTGACTTTTCCCATCTCTCCTGCAGTTCTCCAGTGTGTAACTGGATATTTTGTGACTGATGAGGAATAAACCAGATATTCTAAATTAGCCCTCTGTCCCAGAGCTGACTGTAAGTGTGAGGAACTGAACTTTGACCAAGGAGATCCCTTGAGTCTTGTATGTTTGATCAGCCCCTGAGACAGAGAGGGTGTTGTTATTATTATTGTAACCTCCTTTGCTATCTGGTTTCATGCCCCCTGCAACTGCTGGAAGCAGCTTCACCAGGATGTTTAAGGACAAAAAAAGACCAAACACTTGGTAAATCCCAACAGATAAATCCAGTGACCTGAGTCCCATTGTCCACCAGTGTAAGAGAGTTGGTCCAAATCCACAGTGACTGTTCCAGACTCCAGTTAAATGCAAATCAAGAGTCTCTTCCCTTGTGGATTTATTTATTTTTCCTGCTAGCAGCTGTGTTCCTATCAGCAAAACCAGCAAGGCAATTTGGGGTTGGCAGGAGCTACTGCAGCTGCTCTGAATTTTATTTTTTTTTACACTTTCATTAAGAAATATTTTGAAGCTGTGGAGGATGTTGGGTCAGATATTTATTTTGGGATCAAACCACAGGATGGATCATGGAGACACTGAGCCCATCCAGCCAAATAACCTTGGATTGAGGCTTTTATTTGGAAAGGCCAGGTTGGATGGGGCTTGGAGCAACCTGGGATGGTGGAAGGTGTCCCTGCCCATGGCAGAGGGTTGGAATGGGATGAGATTTAAGGTCCTTTCCAACCCAAACCATTCTGGGATTCCATGAAAATGCCACATTTAGGCTCAGGTCTGTTTTCTGACCCAGACTTGGACAGGAGCCTTTCCCATCCCAGGTGAGAACCTGGCCCCCAGGGCCAGCAGCCCAGGAAGATGTTCAAGGAATATCATTTCCCTGTGGAAGTTCCCTAAAAATCACAGCTGGGCCTTACATCTGGATAGAAGAAAGTGATAAAATCCACAGGCTTTTATTTTAAACAACCTGTCACTGCTGAATTCCACCCCACAGCAGAAGCTGATCACCTTTTCCAATACATGATTTGCAATTCCAGCCACGTGGGAGCAGTTTCTTAACACAACCAGAGACCAGCAGCTACAGCCAAGCAGGGTTAAAACAGCACAAAACTTCCTTTCCCTCCTCAAACTTCCAGTCCAGGAAAATAGCCCCTGATGCAGAGATTTTTCTCACACAGAGTTACACCAGGTTAAAACTAAACTTGCCACCTCAGAGGGAATTCAAAGAGAATATAGAATAAAAATAACAGATATTCCTAAAGGAGCTGGAAAGGCCTTTACCCATCCTATCAGTGCAATTCCTGCCATCCTCTATTCACATCCATTAGCAAGGATAAAATAGAAAAAGAAAATTACAGGTCCACAAGTAATTGCTTTCTTTCCCAACCTAGAAAATAAGAATACTTCGCATTTTTAGGGCTCCTTCCATCCAGAGACCCCCAGGAATTATGAAATCGTTGATTATCACTCATAGCCATTCCACATTCAGCATTCCTTCCCAATAACCAGCCCTTGGACAGCTGAAAGCTGAGCACAGGGCAAAGCAGGATGTGTGCAAGGTCTGTGTACAAATTCATCTCACCCTCCAAACACCCAGCATGGTTATTTTTGTTCCCTCTTCCTGCAGGCAACGTTGGGAAATGCCCCCCTTAGCACAGGTCATGGGAGCATGTTTTATATCCTCTAAGCTTTGTTTTGTTCTTTCCCAGCTCTGAACACCCAGCTCTTTAATCCCACACCCTCACCTAGAATATATTGTCATTTTCCAAGCTGGTTTTTTTTTTTTCAATAAATGTGCCTTAATCACTCACTTCTCACTTTCTGTGTGAGAACCACCTCATCTCTGTGTACTTCCCACATGCAATTGTTGCTCAAACAGCCAGAAGGCAAAACAGAAACCAGGGACTCTTGAGCTGCCTTAGATAAACTGAATTAAAACACAGCAAACTCCGGGCTCAATACATGGTGCACCCACTAGATGGGGCAAAAAAGCTGTATTCTGATTAAAATGCTCCTTTCAGAGTTTCACCTGGCCCTGACCAGGGAGAAGGTCTTTTAGAAGTGAGAATTAAAAACAAGCTTCCACTGATGTCCCAGGGGACAGCCAAAGAGAAAGTCAGAGTTGCTGACACACTGGGATGGTTCTTTCTTAAAATATTCCTAGAAAACACTTGGAGGCTGAAGTTCAGGCAGGTTTTTCAGGCTGGAATCCCATTACCAACTGCACTCTGATCCAAATCCCACCACCCCAGACCAGCTCAGTACACAGAAACCAAATATTTACAGGCACATTCATCCCATTTCTCTCCTCCAAGCAATCCCTGCAACAACTGGGAGTGCACATTAGACCCCAGTACAGACTAAAATGACCTCAGTAATTTGCTGTAAGCACATACCAAAATGAGCTTTCCAATCACCACAGCCTCCTCTCCACACCCAGAACCACCAGCTGATAAATTAAATTCTCCCACCTCAAAGGGCTTCTTCTCTTCTCTGTGCTCTACGAGACCATGGTACCAGAAAAGGAATAAAACTTGGTGAAGCTCCACAAAAAATAAAACAAAACAAACAAAAAAAAACAAATAAACAAAAATCAGTTTGACTGGGAATTTCCACTCCATGGAAGCAGGGAGATCTGACTGAGCAAAAGAACTGCTGTGCCCCTGGAGCTCTTTTTAAAGCACAGCTTTGCCTGATCACCCAATTATTGTTATACCCAACACTTGTGCAAAGCTTGGCATGGGGGGGTTAATGTTTGGCTTCGTGCCTTTGCTCCCCCTCCTGCAGGGATTCATCCCTGAGACATCTTGAAAACACCCAGAAAGAGCACAGAAAAGCCTGACTGAGCCCCAGAAAAAAGCACAAGTCAGCACAGTGTAATCCTGTACAACTGAAATGCAGCTGTTCCTGAGCAGGGATAAGTTTAAGGCAGGGAATAAGAATCTCCAGGCTGGATGCTGCTCCCAGTCTGAACCAGAGCACAGATGGGTGCAATCAGCTCATTCCCTCTGCCTTGGGTTTCTTATTTCCATGCTGAGAGCTCTGGTGCCACTCCAGGGATGGGAGATCCGTTGCTAACAAGCCTCAGCCCTTCCTCCACCCCTGCCAGAGCACCTTGCACTCCTCCAAGAGGCTCATGATCCCATTCCAGCTAAACATCCTAATGCAGCCCCATTAAAGGTCTCAAGTCATGCCTGCAAACCTCATCTTCAATCACACATCACACACTTGGCCAGAGCCTGGACCTTGATTCGTTTTTTTCCCCCCCACTCCTTGCCTTTGTAATAAATAATTGCCAGGCTTTCAAGGAGGGGGATAAATGGAAACAAGTCATTTGAGGTCTGCATTAAAATCAAGTGCTCTCATCTCTCTTTACCTGACCTGCTGGAAACTTCCTTCCAAATCAATAGCTGAGAGCAGCAGGGTGCACACTAAAGAGCACTGAGAAAACCTGCTTTGCCTGGGGAGAACAGGAAGAAATTCCACATTTAAAGACACCCATGGAGAACTTGTGCCAGGCAAAAGCAACTGCACCTCAGCACAGAGACATTTCAGCAGAGCAACTCCCAGTCTTTGGAGGACAGGAGTGGCAAACATTTCTGTGCAATATTCAGAATTCCAGCCCTTTCAGCAGAGTGAAGTGAGGGAAGCTGATCCCAATTCATGCCTGGCTGCCTTATGGTGTCACATCCAGAGCTGAGGGAGGAAGACAGGCATCTGTCTGTATGTGCTGTAAGGATGTCTGGTCTTGTACAGCCCATCTGCCACAAAAACCACGTGTTTGGATGTGTTGGGCGCTTTGGGTTTGTCAAAGAAGCGCCCAAATATTGTGCAGAGTGGGATAAAATCTCACAGCAATAAAGCAGAACTTCCATACTTTGAAATAATTCTGTAAGAATATTGCTGGTCTGAGGCTCCAGCAATAAAGCTTAGGAACAGCAACAGCAGGGAAAAAGCCACTGTTGGTCACACTGTAAATAAGTAGCTTCAATTTATTCATCCCAGTGAGAAATAATTGCCTGGAGTTTTCACAATTTTTCTACCACTTCATGGTTTTTTGTTCACAGCAAAAATTAGAAATGAGGGCTGGAATACAAGAGCTGATGGAAAACCTCATCACTCCATCTCTTGCCTAAAAGAAGTCAGGGTATACAATTATACTTTGGGTTTAATAGCTCTGGGACAGTCCCTGACTCTGCCATTGTTCCCAGGCTGGTTTAAACTCCATGGATTGCAGGGTGGCAGGACAGATAGGACCTTCCCCTCTTGGGAGAAATCTCCTTTCCCTGCCATGGACTTTTTGTTCATTAAAAAAAAAGTCAAAATGTGACTGTCCCAGGGCAACTCCTCCTCTGTGAGCTCAGCCACAGGGTTGACAAACTGGCCAGGATTACCTCCCGTTGTTCAGTGCACAAAAACAGGGAGAGAAATCAAAAATGGTGCAGGGAATTATTGGATTATTGCAGAAACTCTTTGGGAAGGGGACAAGCCAGGAAGGGTGAACTAAAGCTGCTCAGAGGGGGACACTCAGGAGTGAGGCTCTTGCAAACAGAGGATGTACAGTATTATCAGCCAACACAAGAGGGAAGTGCAGCACCAAAATCCAGCCTTTTGCAGGGAAAGAGCAACAGGCCTTGATCCTGTCTGTGCTCACACCCTGGGACACAGCAGGCAGGAAAGAGATGGGATGTTTCCCCCTCCCCTTGTACTGATCCCTGATCCCTTTGACTTTACTCCAAATGCTTCAGAAAATGCTGTCATTTAAACCCAAGCTTCAGTTGGACTGCATGAAGCTGCATTTGTAATTATCCAGGTTTTTTCTCATTTAATTCAACTATTCCACCAGCTCCTCTTTGCCACAGTGCCTCTAAAATGACAGCCTGACCAGTCCCTGGAGCAGGAATCTGAACCCACCCACTTTAGAACTTTCTCTTCAGTATTTCCGAGGTTGATACAGGAAATCTTACCAGATTTACTGGGGGTAATGAGCTTTCAATCTGTACTTTGAACACAACCACAACAATTCTCCACCTGAACGATGCCACAGAACAATTCAAAAACTCTCCGTTGAACAAAACTTTTAAAAAAAACCGAACTATTTTTTTTTTTTTTTTAGGTCGTGCTGAGGATTTCTGCAGGATGCCCTCGGAACTGCCAGAAAACTCAGGGGAGAACTGTGTTCCAGGAACTCCAGGAGTTCTCCTCAGACCCCTTTCTCAGAAGAGGAAAGTCCCTCATGCTTCATTAACACCAAACAGCACATTCTATCTGCACGGGGGCGATGCTGGAGTGACAGATAATCCATTTGGTGGCCACCACACCTCCTCTCCCCTCCCTGAGCAGGTCTGTCCCTCACTGGGAAGCTCAAAGCCTCCCTCCCCGGGCTCTGTGTGCTTTCCAAACGAGATGCACACCGGCGCTGCGAACGCTCACACGCAACGAGAAACAGATGGCGAACGATTCGCAAACAGGAACTCTTTTTCTTCCCTCCTTTGCCTCCCTTGTTTTGTTTATCCCTCGCAATCCTAACAAGGAGCACGAGCAGGATAAGGCAACTGCAAGGGCTGAAAGCCCGAGGAAATTTATGCTCCAAGTAGGAATGTGACACTGGAGTAAATGATTGCGAAGAGTTACACGTGGAGCCACAGATGGGGGGAATTTAATTTACAGAGAGCAGCCTCTATCTTTTAGCCATTCATCTAATGGAGATTTAAATATGAAATAAATTGCAGGCACTTCCAGCTGAAGCAGGATGTTGGATGATGTTTATTCATATTGAAATCACATCTTTAAGTTCTTCTCAAGCTACAGAAATGTATCTATGACAGACACACATGGACATGTAAAATAATCCTCTTCTCTAATAAAAAGATGTGCATTATTAAAGTGCTGTTTTCCAGACAAAATTCTTGTCATAAACCTTAAAAATTGGTCTCTTATGCATGTTTGATGACTACATTAGCAATACTTTTTTTTTTCACATTTTGGCCTTATTGCTGGTTTATTGTTTCTATTTCGATGAACTTTGTGGAACTTGATTGATCATTTCCACTTCTGTTTGGAAGCACTTTCATTCTCTTCTCCATTCAGAGGCTGTTGTTGTATCCAAAGAGAGGGAAGCTAAAAGGCAAAAAACAACTGAAGAAAAATGAGAAAAGGAACCAAAGCAATTCTTAGCATCACTCCTCTGATTTTAGTTGGTTAATTCCTGTCTTTGAGACTAAACAAAATCATCCATCCTGGTATTATTTCAAACAATTCTACAAAGGAATTAGGAAGATTTCAGGCGACCACAAACACCCTCTTCTTCCCTTCCTTCTCAATATTCTACCAAACAAAAGCATTTTTCCTTCAGGGGCTCTGACAAGGGCCCAGGAATGCAGCTAAACAAATCACAGCAAAAATAATAATTACAACCAAAGCCAAAGTCAAAGAGAGAAAGGGCTTTGCAGAAAGGGCTGCAGACTTTGCACAACCTCCCGCAGATCAGCATATTTTACCGTGTGGGGGAGTTGGGGAAATCCCAGCAGCTTTCTATTGTGTCACGTTATTCCTTGGCTCATTCCCCAGCAAATAAATAATCATGGCAATAAACTGGATTCATACAAGTGCAGCAGGAGCAGACATGGGATCCAGGAGATAAGACAGCCAAGGATCAAGATGCTTCTTGCACATGGGCTGCAAGTTGGGGGTCTGTTAATGTCTTTTTTTTTCTGCTCAACTGTTCTTCTACTCGCATAGACCAGGCTTAGAGGGAGCAGAACCAGCTAAACCAGGCTTTTCCAGCCCAGAATAAGTGGATGTCACACACCAATGTGCTGATTTACTGGTGGATTTAGTTAAATCCCAGTTGTGTTACTGAGCAGGGATGGGCAGTGCTGTTCAGAGCACTCTGGAGTTCCCCCAGTCTGGGCTGCTGCTCCAACAAGTCTGCAGGAGAAATTAAAAGGAATATTTGCTGAATGCAACTGGTTTCATATATATATATATATGAAAGAACTCCTCTCTGCACAGTTAGAGGCTGAAATCTCTCTTAGCAAAGCCTCAGCTACTCACCCAGCTCCCAAGGCCGTGCCTTGCTCACTTTTTAATCACCCATGAGAGGCCATCCTGCTAAAGCTGCCCAGGGGAGCTGCCATCCTCTCCCTCACACAGCATCCCCCATGGCCTTCTAACCAAAAATAGCTCCAAGCGTTTTAAAACACATGTGTTATCTTGGTTTCCTTTCACTTGCAGGCTCAGCAAGCTGCACTGGATGTCACCCCCTGCCCTGGAATATCTGAAGGACACTCTGCCTTTTGTCTTATTCCAGCTCGACTCCACAGCTCCCTGCCCAAATAGAGGGATTGTGATGAAATTAAAGTGATTTTTCTTTTTCAATGATGGAAATACATTTTGAATTTGAAGGAAATGCGAGCCAGAAAAGCAAATTCTCCTGTGCCCATGGCCCAACATCCTGTTACTCTGTAATGAAGCCCAGCACGAACCCACCCCACAGTTCCACATCTGCAGCAGAATTTGGAGCTACAACCCCAAGGCAACAAAAGCTGGAGCTGGATAAAAAAATCCCTGGTCCTTCAGGAGTGCTCTGCAGCCCTAATAACTCTCCCAGAGCCCAAACATCGTGGCAGAGGTTTGAGGTGGGGTGAGAAAGTCCTTTCACAGCCTTCTGGACAAAGTGCAGGATCCCTTTCTACAAACCAGCTGCTCTTTCTATTTTTAAACACTCTGGAGGGACTCAAATATTGCAGTGAGGAGAGGAGAGAAGGCTCATGGAAGTACCTTGGCAGATGGATGCTTAGCAAAGGAAGGGAACTATCCCTGTGGGATGGGACCGGGGATAAATGCTCATTCCAACCCCATTATCCAGCCCAAACAGGTAAAATAGCTGGACAAAGGTGTTTGAGGCTTTAAGGAATGTTGTTCTTCCACTTTGAGCAAGGCTCAGCAGTTGTTCCCATCAGGAGCAGTTACCAGTGGCATAGGAAGTGGGCTGGAATTTGCTGTTCCTTCAGTCTGAGCTTTGTCAAAACTCTGACTAACAGTTTTGCCTCCCTTTTCATTTGCTGCTTTGAACCAAGTGTGAGGCAGCTGTTCATTTTTCTCAGTGATAAATCAGCGTTTCTTGGCACTTGGAAACTCAGGAGACTGGAAAAAAATTAAAAAAAAAAAAAAAGGTGGGGGGGGAAGTGCTGAGGGTGGAGTCAGTTTTTATTTTTAATTATTTAGCACCTTCAGCTGCTCAGCCCCAAAGGCTGAGTGTTGACACCACTTCAACGTGCAGGGAAATAGCTGGAGGATGGATTTGCCAAGGATGGATAAGGGATGAGGGGCTGGAGCCCTCCCTCCCCCAGGGGCCTGAAGTCGCCATGTGGAATATCCGAGTGTGTAAAATGGCTCGAGCACGCAAATTATTGCAAGATCAGGCCCAAAGTCTAGGAAACAGCAATCCTGCCTTCATTGTTCAGCTTGGGCTCAATGTTTGCCTTATGGCAGACTCCTTTCTCTCCTCCCTGGGAGCAGGGACAGCCTTCCCTTTGCTCCTCCTGGCCCAGGAGGGGCTCTGCATCCTGTCCCTGTCCCTCCCTCCCTCCCGCCCTGGGACAACACCACAATTCAACTGGTAATAATTCAAAAGCAAGGACTCTCTGAAGGCATCTGACCCCCTTTTTTTATTTTTTTTTTTTTTTTGAAGGGAGGAGGAAAGCAAACCCCCTGCTCCGTTTCCTGCTGTTGTGCTGCTTATTCCAGAATATTTCCATTGTCAGGGAGCAAAACCCTTTGCATGCCAGCAAGGAGGGGGCATCAGGCTGGGAAGAGAGGGCTAAATTTGGCTCAAATTCCTCAGGAGCCTGACCCCTTCCTATTGAAGTCTACAGCAACATTCCCACTCACTGTCCAGCACCACGTTTTTAAACACTCCCAACCCCAAATTAATTCCATGTTGCATTGAAGGAAGTGATAAAAATAATCCCCCTCAGAATGCATTTTCCTGTAGGTAAAAGGATAGTATTTTGAGTTCACTCAGGAAAATAGTAGGGGAGCAGAGAGGGCACAGAGGAGGCTTCTGCTGGTGCCCTGAATCAGGAAGATGATGAGCAGCAGTAAGTGAGCAGAAATATAAATATCCAGGATCAGGCCACCAACAGGACAGCCATGTGAAAAAAAAAAAGAGAAAACAACAGGTTTTCTGTAAAACCCTGACAGCATTTTAAATAAACTGAATATCACAGATTTCACACAGGCCCAAACTTTTCATAGGTTTCCTTTTTTTCCCTACAATTATTGTTAATTTGGGCGATTGCAACACAGTTTTCTACGCCTTTGCTCTTTTAAAAATTTGCTTTCTGCTTTTACTCTCTTTCCCTATTTGCTCACTAAGACAGCTTTCATTTTCAGCTTTCAATCAGAAAAAAAAAAAGAAAAGGTGGGAGGAAGCTTTATTTCCAGGCACACATTTGACTGTTGAGGGGGAAAAAAAGGAATTGCTTCCCAATGAAAGGGTTTCCATGTAAAGAAGCACAGCCAGATCAAACACAGAGACACTGAAGTTACAAGGACATGAGGTGGTCTCTTAGGAAAATCCTGTTTCTGTTCCTTTTTTTTGGTTGTAACATCTTTGATGCTTCCAGTGGAGTTGTTGACAGGCTGGGAGAGTTGTGGGGGAGAGAAGGTTCCAGGGAGAGCTGAGAGCCCCTTCCAGGGCCTAAAGGGCTCCAGGAGAGCTGGGGAGGGAACTTGGGACAAGGAATGGAGGGACAGGACACAGGGAATGGCTTCCCACTGCCAGAGGAATGGGTTAGGTGGGATATTAGGGAAAAAATCCTCCCTGTGAGGGTGGGGAGGCCCTGGCACAGGTTGCCCAGAGAAGCTGTGGCTGCCCCATCCCTGGAACTGTCCAAGGCCAGGTTGGATATAAACACATAAACAGAAAAATATAACATAAAAATAAACAGAAGTACCGACAGAAATTACAGATAAATAAATGGAAAATATAATAAATAAATAGAAATAACAATAGAAGTTGCAGGTAAAAATAGAAAAGGTAATCAATATAAAAATAGAAATAGCATTAATAAATAGAAAACATAATAAAAATAAATAGAAATAATAATAGAAATTACAGATAAATGGAAAATATAATAAATACATAAACAATAGAAATTACAGATAAATAAATGGAAAATATGGCAAGCAACTAAAGAAACAGAAATAATAGTAGAAATTGCAGATGAGTAGAAAAATCTAACAAATAAAGAAATAAAGAAATTGAAATAATCGTGCGTGCACGTGCTTTTGTGGGTGTTTTTTTTTTGTTTTCTTTCCTTTTCGGGTTTTTTTTTTAAAGGAACCTTCATTTCTCCTGCATCCCTCCCCCCGCTCCCCCCTCGTGTCTCATCCCGGGTGGGCTCCCCCATCCTCCCTCCCACGTCCCCGTGGCCACCCCCACCCTCTCTCCCTTCCTCCCTCCCCTCCCCTCCCTCCCTTGCTCTCCCCCACCCGGAGGCGGCGGCAGCGCCGCGGAGGCTCCGCAGGGGCTGCGCGGGGTGGGCGGGTCGCGCCGCGCGGGGCCGGGCGGGCAGCGCTCCCGCGGCGTGTGCGTGGATGGCCCTGCGCGGCCCGCGATGGCTGCGCGCTGATGGCCCAGCCCGCCCCGCTCGCCATGGCTGCCAGAGACGAGCTGTACAGCAAAGTCATCCCCCGGCGGAACCGCCAGCACCGCGCCGGGACCATCAAACACGGCTCCTCGCTCGAGATCCTGCTCTCCATGGGCTTCCCGAAAGCACGGGCGTAAGTCGGATGAGCGGCCCCTTCCCTCCCCTGAACCCACCCCAACCTGGTCGCTTGACGGCGGGCGCTGCTCGGGACCGGCGGGAGGGAGCTCCGGGGATCCAGCCGGGAGGCGGCGGGGATGCGCTGCCGGGGCGCGGGGATGAGGTCCCGGAGCGGCAGGATGCGCTCCCGGAGAGGGGTGATGCTCTGCCGGAGCAGGGGGGGATGCAGTCCCGGCGACGGGGGGTGAGATGCAGGAGAGGGGGATGCACTGCCGGAGCGGGAGAGATGCGGTCCGGGAGCGGCCGGGACAGCGCGGGATGCTCTCCCGAGCGCTGGGGATGCTCTCCCGGGCGCTGGGGATGCTCTCCCGAGCGCTGGGGATGCTCTCCCGAGCGCTGGGGATGCTCTCCCGAGCGCTGGGGATGCTCTCCCGAGCGCTGGGGATGCTCTCCCGAGCGCTGGGAATGCTCTCCCGAGCGCTGGGGATGCTCTCGCGGGCGCTGGGGATGCTCTCCCGGCAGCGGGGATGCTCTCCCAGCAGCCCAGGGAAGCTCAGCCGGCAGCGCAGGGAAGCTCAGCTGGCTGCGAGGGGATACGCTCCCGGAGCGACCCGGAGATGCCTTCTCGGAACGGTCAGGACAGCGGGGAATGCTCTCCCGCCAGCGGAGGGATGCGCTCCTGGAGCCGGCGGGATGCGCTGCCGGGCCGGCCGAGGCAGAGAGGGGATGCTGTGCTGGGCAGAGAGGGAATACGCTCTCAGAGTAGCCTTGGGATGCCTTCTGGGAGAGGCCAGGGCAGCAGGGAATACTCTCCCGGCAGCAGGGGGATGCGCTCCCGGAGTGGACGGGGATGCCGTAGGACCCGAGGGATGCTCTGGGTCGCATCCCAGCCCGGCTCCGAGGTGCCGGGGAGAGAGAGGCAGGTGGCGTCCCGGGTTCCGTCCCCGCACCGCCGGGAAGTTGGGAATGGCCACAGAGGCAGCTTTTGCACCCCTAAACTGAAATGAGAGCCCGTCGCTCCCGCGCCGTGAAAATAACGAGTCCCTGGCGCGAGTGCTTTAGCTCGGTCAGCCCGGAGATTTTCTTTAATCCCTGTACAAGTCACCCAAAAAGGGACGGAACAATGCAAGAAGATTTCCGGGCATAGCCCGAAGTGGTTCGGCTTTTCTTGTCCAGTTTCTGCCCTGGTGTCATCTCCCTGCGTGTGCCTATGATTTTAATTAATTAGGCAGCAACATAATGCTAACTTAGTGATGAAACAGAGCGACTCCTGAAGTGGGAGCCGGCGCTTTAGGATGCAAATGAAACCAGAGGGGATCGGGATGGTTCCTTGATGTCCTTAAGTTTTCCCGTTTGCACCAGTCAGAACTCGGTGGTTTGGCAGCCTGTCTTTGGGCAGGTTTTTTACAAATATAGAGACAGACAGATGCAGTTTAAGGACATATGTCGTCTGTGGATCCACCAGCACATGCAGGAAATCTTGTGTTTTCCACAGTCCTCCTTGCATTCCTCGGGGCTGTCAGTGATCTATAGCTGTCTGTTGAGATCAGCACACAGCATTTATATACAGGGAATGCAAATGCAGATCAGAGGAGGCTGGTGACTTCATGCTCTGCTCGGTTGGAAAAACAGATGTGCATCTTTCAGAGTAGCTAGAGAAAAAAAAAAAGCATGATACTATGAATGAAACTAGTTATTACCTGCACAACAGTGCCATCAAGGCTGACAGGCAGCCCTGCTCTTACCTCACTGAGGAACTGTGTCTATGGGTCATGTTCTTGCCCAAGAAAACCACTGACATTTGATAAAAATGCACTCAGAGCCTCGTCAGACAAGCCAGAGAAGGTTAAACAGAGGCAGCAAGCCAGAGAAAGGGGTAAAATATCCCTAACTGCAAAAACTATTCATTGCAAATCTAACCAGCCAGATGGGTGAGGCTGTCACGATCCTAAATTCGGGATAATGTGACATAACCCTGCTTGACAGCTCAGCTCTCTGCTGGGAGAGGGACCACTTTCCCCATCTGAAGTAGCAATTAGTGCCCCTGTTCCAGCCTGCTGGAAATGCTACAAATAATTCATCATTAAAATTCAGACAGGAAGCAAAACGGAAATCAGGCATCTCAGCAGTGCCACCAAGGAACAGCACAGGTTTGGAAGCCTGAGGGGCAGGACTGTGTGGCCACAGGACATTCCCTAAAGGTCATTGCTTCCCAGAAAATGCTTTTTAACTCACAGAATGTTACTCTGTAAGTGTGAATGACAGAGAATGACCGAGATGGCAAGGAGGTAAAAGCAGCACCTCACTCTCAAATATAGCATTGAGAAGTACCCTTAAAGCCCTTTTGAGTTTTCCCCCCAATCTCTCCCACCTCTGTTTTCTACCCCAAAGCCACAGTTAGAGCAGGAAAGAGGGAATTCAGTGAAATTTCAGTTCTGTGCTTGTAGATCCTGCCTACAAACACAAGCCAGGCTGGTACTTAAAAGTGGTGACCATCTGTTTGGGTGGCTTGTGCAAAACAAAGCTCCGAGTTGTCAGACAAGTCTGTCAGGCATGTCACAAAATGCCATCTCTGTTGGCATCAGCGGCCTCCTGGCTTTTTGGTAGAGCTGGGGGGGATTGATTGGGGCAGGGGACAGAGGACAGACCCCTGGAGACATGATCAGAGACACAGGAGTTAGCTGGAGATCACAGTTTTTGGGTTTGGTATTGAGCCAGTACTGAGATCCTGGGGAGCACTTTCAGCTTCTAATTCAGCTCGAGCAGCTTCATGTGTCTCACCCCCCAGCTTTTGCCTCTTCCAAACTGATACTGTTTCATGATTTGATAATATTTCTCTATGCCTACATTTTCAAAGCTCAGATGGCCAGGATGATCCTGGGCTTGCACTGCTGACAGGAGCTGAGGAGTCTCGTGTTCCTTTTATTTCCCTGGTTCTGTGTTCCTTTGGGCAAGCCACTTCCACCCAGTGTGTGATGAAATACTCAAAGGTGAAAGGCTAAATACGGTTTCCAAGTGTTACTAGGATGGTTAGTCCAGACCAACTTAGCACAGACTGGCTCAGTTAAGGGCAGAAAATGTGTGAGCCAGGCTGGAACCAAGAGAGGCTGTCAGGTACTGAGTGGATCTGGTGTTCAGATCAAGGTGTTGTTAAATAAGCCTGGTTTTTTTCCCTCCTGAATGCGATTTGTGGGGATAAAGAATCCACCAAAGGACAATACCCATTCACCTCTAAATCCTTGTTGGCACAGGTCTGCCTGCCTTCCTTCTTCCCAGCAACAGCTTCCATTCATCTGAGCTACTCCAGATCTCACAGTGATGCCCAAACCACCTTGGGATGCCCTTACCTGTGCATGGCAGCTGCTCAAACCACTGCAGGATGTCACCCCTTTGAAGTGGTCCCCTCAGCTGCAGTTCTGTTTTGTCGGGTTCTGCACACCCTCATTAGTTCTTGCTTTCTGATTCAAACAAGGAAGGAAGGCAAAGGTGATGTTACAATTCCCACTTTGCAATCTGGGCACCAAGACAAGCATTTTACCCAAATCTTGACCACTTAAACCTATTACGTAGGTACAAGCTATTAAAAAAAAAAAAAAATCTCTAACCTGTGTCTGTAAAATGCCTAAAAATAGGAAAATTTAGTGATGGACTGCAATTTCTTTGAGGATGGAAGAAGACCTTTGACCAAATTTAAATTATTGAAATTTGTCTGGCCTGCATGGTGCAGAAATCAATGTACCTGCAGAGCCTGCACGTTCAGTGATCCACAGTTTTAAAAGTTTCATGACAGACTTTAAACTCCTCCAAAACATCCTCAAAACCAAAAATTTTCATTCTTTTTTTGAATTCTGGGTGCACATATGTGCAGGCATATATAAATATATAACATTTTAAAATGTTACTGCAGTTTCATACAACTCTCAATTCAAGCCACAACCCTGAGATGTTGTTTCAGAAGAGATCCAGGCCTAGGAAAATGAAGATAATTCCCTGGCCCCTGTCATTACTCAAGCTGGGTAAATCACTGTCCATAACCAGAACACTTCAATTAGAGGTACTCTGCTTTTTCAGGCACTGTGCTCTCTGTGATAAGAGTAAAGGAAAACACAGGTGCCAAAGCTTCCCAAAAATAAATGGATGTTCCTTCCCGTCATCTCAGCCTGGAAAAGGGGAACTATCTCCTACAGACAGGTGGAGAATATTGGTTTAATGTGTAATGCTGTGTCCCTGGGTGGATCTGAAGATAACTGCAAACATTTCCCCATAAAAATGGGATAGACAGGAATATTGGACAATTTACAGTGAATCAGCTTCATCACTTCCCCTGTGCTGCACATTTCCTCCTTCTTCCCTCCCACAAAAAGACCACTCTGTGTCCATTCCCCTGGCCCCGAATAAAGCCAAGCCAGTCTGATTTGGATTTGCTTTCCCAGTGGCTGTGAGAATTGAGGAGCATTGAGGGTTTCGTTATTGTCAAAGAAACGCAGCTCAGATCCAGTTTACAAACAGTAAAATCTCCTCCTAAAACATGTTTTGCCTAGTAACAGACTTAGCAACATAGCAAGGCTGGAAGTCCCTCCTTCCTCATGGGTTTGGGCTGGATTTGGGAAGATCCAGCGTGGAAAAAGAAGTGTGGCAGATAATCTTTCCATTTTGAAGTGGTTTCTCTTCCTTCCCGGCCTTGCCTTCAGGGTGTTAGTTTTCTGCAGATGCTCTTGGCTGAAACTCGTCCTGCTACAAAGAACCAGCCCAAAACATGGGCTTGCCCCAAGCCCCACCTCAGCCCAAGCTTTAGAAGGGTTTTTATGAGTTGTGGGGACTTGTGTTGGCCCAGGTGTGGAGGGAAACCCCATCCCAAGGGAAGAAGTTGATGCATAGAAAGGTTTCTAGGAGCAACAGCTTGGAAGGCTCCACTGAAAGGGGGTTTCCAAGTTTTAACAGCTGCTTGAATAGAAAATCCAGGTGTTGCTTTAGGGGAAGATTTCCCTAATGCTCTGTGTGTGCTCATCACTCAGGACAGGGAGCTTTGGGCTTGGATAGAGCCATGGATTGTGTGGCAGAGAAACCACCCAAGCAAAATACTTCCAGCACAACCACCAGCCCCATGGACATTTGTGAGTAGGAGCTTCACAGGGAGAGTTTGTGACCTGTTTACAAGTAGTGAAAGAGGAAGAAGTTGCTGGAAGTGCTTGGACAAGACCCTCCCCCCCCCTTTCCCTACATGACCCTCCCTTTCCACGTGCCGGTTTAAGCTCTGACATTTAAGCTCGGCCCACGCCGGGGTTTAGCAGATGAGATCGTAACTTGAGCAAGAGTTTGAGCAATTTAACTGCTCCAGTTCACTACTGCAATTCCTGGGCTCAGCACTGAGGCCTCAGAGCAGTTTTGTACATCTGTGCTGGCAGGGATCCAGCAGGTCTGCACGGAGCAGTGGGACACGGGGAGTGCGATGGAATCAGCAGCTGCCAGGAAGGTGCACTGGAGAAAGGCTGGAGCAAACAGGCACTTGGGGCTGAGTCCCATGGCTGCTCTGCACGTGGATTTATTATTTTTTTTTCCATTGTCTTTGTTGCAAATTTCTGCTGTTGGGACCAGGAGATGATTCCTGCAGGATTCAGGCTGTTCTGTGCCAGCTTCTCCACTGTGTTTGGGGGGGTGGGGGGATCTCCATCCTTACTTTAAAGATCTAAAGTGATAAACCATAAAGGGCTCTTTATTTCCACTGTATAGTCTGGAAACTGAAGCACAGAGAAGCTTAAAACTATACATCAGATCTATAGTTAGGCTGACACTTGCACCTACCTAAATCTGATACTTGATATTCTTCCCAAATCTGTAGAGTTTCAGTCCAACAGCTTAATGACAAGACTCAGATGTCTGGTCTAAATGGAACAACTGTTTCCATGGCATTGTACAGAATTTTCAGATGGAGGGACACTCCTTATCAGAGGCAGAAGTCATTCCTGTGATAAGATCACCCTCTGAAATGATAATGGCAGCAGCAGTGCCCTGTGTTGCCTCAGTGACTCAGGATACTGGACACAACTGCCATTAATCATATCTGATGGCTGGGGGAAGTGGAACAATCAGATATGCAGGTCTGGTAATGGCAAAGAAAATGCTTCTGCCACAAACAGTTCAAGGACAGAGGCTCCCTACACAAAGATTGCTCCCCACACAGCCAAGGTCACTGCAGTACTTGCTGGATGAGTGCTGGCTGCCCAGAGAACAAGCTGGGTGTGTTCAGGGAGGAAAACACACCCCAACACCTTCCCAGTGCCTGCACACACCGTGCTTCAGTGGGATCTCAGGTTTAAATGGCTGAGTAACATCACCACATGCAGAGAACCCCCAGTTCAGTGGCAATTCAGCCCGAAGCCAGCAATCCCTGGATGGCTGGGGTGTGGTTTTCAGGGCTCTCTAACTCTGGCAAACGCTGTAGGAGACGTCAGAAAGTTTCCCAGTCCCTGAGTACTTGGTTTGTTTTGGTATTAAAATTACATGGTGACAAGAAAACATTTGCTTGTGCTTCTGTCTCTCTGATGAGTTTGTTGTCTCGGAGCCAAGGTCCTGAACCTGATCCCACTCTCTGCACTGGGAAGGAAGGAACTTCAGAGAGTGCAACCCAGACCTCACATGTCACTGACAGGGCCTGAAAAATTACTCTGTGCCTTCTGTGTCAAAACCCCAGGCAGTTCCTGACTTGATCCTCAGCATGCAATTCCCTTTCAGGCTTCATATCAGTCTCCAGTGATACAGATACCAGTGTTATCTTTTCTGTCCCTTTTTCTCTGATGCCACTGCCAGGAGCCAGTTTAAATTTACTGATGAGATTCTCAAGACAAAGGACTCACCAGAGAAACTCATGATTTCAGATATCCAGGCTCTTTGAATGGAGCCTTGTTTGCATTAAATGCTGATTATCCTTCCCCCCCTTGGAGGCTTGGTGGCAGTGGCAGCAGGTCAGCCTGTTCCTGCAGAATTCTGCACAATGCCCCTTATAAAGGAAGTTTATCCCTAAATTATTGCTCCCACTTTGCTGTGGAGCCCATGCTCAAAGGCTGCTGCCAGTCCTCAGGACCTCCTGGATAACTACCCTGACACAAATCGGGGGGAATTCCATCCTTTGAAAGATCATGAGTGAAAGTGTGGGGGAAAAAAACCCTAAAAATGTAGTGCTTTCAGACATCAAGTGCTAACCCTGCTGGCTCCTCGTGTTTTTGAGTCACCTGTGGAAGCAAATCCCGGCCTCCCAAATCTTGCTCCCACTTGGAAACGTTGCCCTGGGTTTTCACCAGAGCTCATCGTGGATTCACAGCGTGTGCTCTGCAACTGCAGGAAGAATAGAGACATCCGTGTGTGTGTCTGTGCTGCACCAGTCTAATTATCCTCAACAAGCAGAGTCATCAAAAGAGCTGTAGTTTAGCAGCTGACAGGGTTTTGGATGCCATCACCAGGACTCTCTGCAGGCTTTGTGCTGTACAATGGGGTGCACTGCCGAGCCTGTGTCTTACTCAGCCCCTCTATAAACAGACCCAAAAAGGATGGGCCAGGGCTTTGCTTGGCATTTTTCTGTCCCCAACATATTCTGTGCTCTGCACAAAGACTGAATCCAGGGGGCAGCAGAAAGTGTTGGGGGGGGGAAATAAATAAAAACCAGCAAGAAATGGTAGAGTGGGTTGAGGGACTTGATGAAGTCACAGCAACAAAGCAGCTGACAACCTACATAAACGGAGTTTTAGATACCTTGTACCTCCTGTCTGTGTTCACAAGGTGCTGTCCCTTCAAATCCACTCTTCCTGATACTTCTCCTGAAGCTCTGGCAAGTCCCAGCAGCAAAAGGTGATGTTTCAGGTACTCCTGAATGCTCACAGCTCCTGGTACATGTCTGAGACACCAACCTCGCACAGTCAGAGGGCAGAGCCACTGCTCTTCCTTTCCCCTGGGAAGCCTCAGCCCTCCCATTTTTTCCCCCAGATTCCCAAAAGAGTAAAGATGGGCACGGAGAGCAGGTGTGGCAACACCCTGAGTGGTTCCTGTCACCCACCAGTGGTGTAGAATCTGAACAGAAAGCAAACAGCCGTGAACTGGAACATGGAATGAGTGAGAGGAGATGTTTTTGATGGCTTTGCTTTCCCTGGGCACCACATTCGTGTCCTCCAGGCTGAATTCTCCTGTCATTGGCAGCACCTTGCCAGGCCAGTCCCTGCCAGCAGGAGATCAGCAGGGAGATGCTGGAGAAAGGTTATCCATGTGGCTGAGCCAGCCGTGGGATGTCTGCCTTGTGTGCTAGAAATGCAGAGGCCAACCCAAAAATTGGGAACTCTGATAAATAGCCTGATGTGGAAAGAGGTTTTTCACTGTATTTCACTCACACCCATCACCTCCCCCCGCTATTATCAAACACAAGGCAAGTGCCATTTGTCCCCCCTTTCATGATAGTGCAGAATTAATCACTCCAGGCTGCTGACTGTGACACAATTGCCAGTGTAGGGGAGGGTGTGTTTCAGAGAGATTTTTCATCTCCTGATTTTCAAATTGGCTATTTTCTTTCTCCTCTGCCTAATGAAATGCAGCAAGTTCTCACACGACACAAATCCCATTACTGCTCTGATTCAGCAAAGCCCTTGAGCACGTGCTGGGATGGCTGAGACCAGGATGTTCCAAACATTTCTACCAAGTTAAATGGCATTGGAAACACCTGCAATGGGCGAGGTGGGGGCTGTTTTTCTTCTGAGCTGTTCCCCATTTTGTCGAGAGCGACTGAAGCGGTTTCATGATGCAAATTTGAAGCCCTGAGTTTGTGCTGACATAAAACACTGATACCGTTTTTCCCCAGCGAGCAGAAGCTTGATTTGTGTGTCCCACAGTCCTGCTGTGCTGTGCAAAGAGAAAAGGCAAACACCCTCCCCGCTCCAGGAGGCAGAAAGAGCAAATTTGTCTGGAGAGGAAGATGGGGAGAGGCCAGACAGGATCATCTCCTGCTCACAAACACTGATCCCAGCACTGCCTGCAAAATCCTTCACTCCCTGTGTTACCCATAGTTACAGCTGAGTTAGATTGATGGGCAGAATTCACAGCTGCATGAGAATGGCACTGGCAGGAACAGCCACTTCCAAATAGCTATCATTCTCGTTTTACAGACAGAAAAATTTACCACGAGACAATACATCAAGTCACTTGATGCCAGAGAGGGCACCTTAATTAACATTTGCCATCCACTTGAGACAAAGGGCTCTCCAGAACTGCAGGCTCTAAGTGGTGTCAGTGATGTCCTGCTCCCTTGTTCTACAATTATATCGAATTTTCTCTTCCCAATCAATATTTCTTTCTGAGAGGAGCTGCCAAGGCCCAGTAAGTGTCAAATCACCGTGTATGAGCCATGGATGAGTTGCAGTCAGTTCTCCCAGGCTCCATTCAAAGAAATCCCAGCCTAACCAAGAATTGGATCTGGTTCATCTTCACACTGTCCATGGGCAACAGAAACAAGCCTTGAAGTAAATGTAGCTTACAGCTGCACCTCAGAAAACACATTTATATTCCCTTTACAGTCTCTCTGTAGCTGCATCATAAATGCATTCATGCTCTGAGGGGCAAAGCCTTCCAGCAGTGTAAATCAGCCCAGCACCATTTACTCTCTTGGAGTGATGCTAATGCACACCAGCTTTGAGCATCTTACCCAGAAATAACCAAAAAAAAAAAGCTTTCTTTAGAGAAATGAGGGGTTTATACCATTCAGAGCCTGGGCATAAATAAGACTCAGTACCAAAGCCTGTGGGAGAAAAATATAAACCTCAGGTGTTTCTCGCCTGTTCTCAGCACATTTATATGTTGGGGCCGCAGAGGATTTTATAAATAGTGACTCCAGCTCTGTGGCTGGAGCTGGGGCACGTAATCATGTTTTCCCAGGCAGCTGGGGTGCATTTTGGTCCCTGGATACCCTGATTATTTGGGTCTGAAACACGTCAGCCAAGGCTGGGCAGGGGATGAGTCAGGATGGCTCCGCAGAGACCCGAGTGCTGCACGGGGGGCTGTGCTGTGATGGCTCAGGGCAGCTGATGCTGCTTCCCTTCATCATCACAGCAATTCCAGGTTCACTGCTCCAGGAGAATCCATTGTCCATCCTGTTTAACCATCCCTTCTCAGCCTCTGCCAAGAGCTGTCCTGTGTGGGGTGACTTGCACGACTAAAACCCCTCACACCAACCTGAAACCAACTTAATGGGGGGATTTGAGTCTCACTTTGACTGGGTAAGAAGAGTTCAGCTTGGGGGGAGATAATGACCCACTTCCCTGTGGTATTTCCTCTTTTCTCCCTAAGGTAATGTTTTCACTTGCATGGGAAGATCAGCCTTTATAAGGGCGCTGCATTTCATCATCCAGCCTCCCAAAAAAACCTCATCAGATGCTATCTCAGAGAGAGGATTTAACTCCCTAGGAAGACCCTGACTTTGGGGGTCAATTTATCTTTCCAGCTTCCTCCACTTCCTGCCCCAGAGCTGCTGATCCTCCTTGAGATCAAAGCACTTGGAGCCCTTGGGAATTCCAAGGAGGAGAAGGGCATGTCAGAAGTGCACAGCATGCCTGGAGTTCTGGTGGATTCCCATGTCCCTACCAACCTTTACCAGCAGTCACTGGCACAGCCTTTAACTCCTCTGGAAGTGCATGAAGAAGCCTGACCCAGGGTGCTGGGCAGCCTGCTGTGATCCCTTCCACCTCCTCCTGGGGGTCTCTGGTGACCAGCTGCTGATTTCTGTGCTGGCTCTTGGTGTTCAGATAGGCCCATCTGCTGCAAAGTCAGCTTTGGAAGGGTAGAGCCAAAGCTGCCCAGAGAAAATGTGACAACAGGAGGGAAAATGTGAATAGGTCTTTCAGGATGTGTCATCCCCAAAGAGCCTGAGGCCAGATTTTAGCAGAACTGCATTTGGAAGCAGGTTCCTTGAGCCACAAAGAGCTTCCAGGGCAAGGTGCTGCCTTCTTTTGGCTCCAGGAATACAGTAACTCCCTGTCTTACAGATATTTTGGGGGATAAATACGTTAAAGGTGCAAGCTCTGGTAGTGATGGGGCACAGGAGTTGTGTATGGATGACAAAAAGGGCATGATTCCCCCTTGGATCACCAGAAGCCAAAAAAAAATAAACCAAATATTCAGTTATTCAAAATGGTATAAAGACCAAAAGCGGCTTCCTAACTTCTTACTCTCCTCTCCTTCATAATTTTTACTAAGAGCCAGTAATATCTAATTTCTAATATCAAATGCTGCTTCTTCCCCTTCCTTGCAAGCCCTGTTTTGAGTGTCAGGAACACGCAGGCAGTTTATTTGTGGGGTATCTTCCTAATCACAAAAGTATCTGAAGCAGTTGAACAATTTAGATGAGATTATGCAAATGGGATTGAATGTTGTGAGTAGCTAATTGTCCCTTTGCTTCAAGGTTTGAGTCAAAGCCAAGAGGAGTTTTTGGTTGGAGTGAAAAATTCCTGAAAACTGGGGCTTTCTTGTAACTGGTGTCAGTGGGAAAACAATCAGGGAACACCAGCAGCGCCCCAGGAAGGGCTTGGGAGTTGTTTCCACTCCTGAAAAGAGTATTTAAGGTACAACATCCCTGTGGCTTTTGAAGTTTTGAGGCAGGACTGGGCTGTGCAGCAGCACGTCAAGCAGGGGGAATGTCATCCTTTGAGCAGTGCACTCCGAGGAACCACACAGGTTTCCACAGGCTCTCCCACCTCTGAGGAGGAAACCAGGAGGAGTTTCATTGCCAGCCTGGCAAGGGATCCAAAAGTGCTGCTCAAGTTCAAACACATGGGTTGTTCCTTTGGTTTAAGCTGAGATTACTCAGCCGGGCGAACGCACGGCCTCGAAAGAGTTTTGGTTCTCGGTGCTGTGGTGCAGGGTGGAGCCTGCTGATAGCCCTGTGCTGCTGTTCTTGCCATTGCCTAACTGCCACCCCACATTAGAGCTGCTCGGTTGGGTTATCTGGATTCAGTGTCTCTAATTTCATTTCCTCTCGGCTCTTCATCGAGGAGGGGTTTTCTCTTCTGCCTCTGCATCCTGTTTGTTCTGAAATGCGCAATTCCACCCCTGTGGCTCTGCTGGTTGCTGTGCCCACTGCCCATGTCCCTCAGCTCCTGCTTGGAAGAGGATTTCAAGGACGGGCATTGCCCTGTAACAGCTGTGACTGCTCTGCCTCCCACTGTGGTGTGAGGAAGGCAGAGAAATTTCTTGGCCATCAGCAGGGAGATAAAGTGTTATCACCATCCCCGCTGCACAGAGGGGGGAAACTGCAAGTGCAGAAGGATTGAGCTTCTGTTTTCAAACCTGGCTGTCAGTTTTGGGGGTTTTAGCCATGTGTGTGTGAGGGCTCACACATCCAGCCCCAGATGCAGCTCACCACCGTCCCTGAAAGGTGAAAGGGGAGCATCCAAAATCTGCACCTGCTCGTGGCAAACTGAGCCATTTACCCAAACCCCCAGTCCAATTTGGATATAAAACCTGAGAGGAGATGTCTGAATTTGGGAGTTATTTTCAGTGGTGGTTTGGGGTGATTTTTAGGAGAATTTAGGCATCTAAACACACCGTTCCATCACCTCCTGTTCAGTCTCAATGATTCTCTCAGCACTGTCTTGGCTGCTGCCACAGCCAAGTTCTGCACTTTCCTGCCTGCCAGATTTTGCTGCCTGTCTGAAATGGCTCCACTCATACCTGTGGTGTTACACTGCACACAATTCAGAAGAAAAACAGGCTTATATTCTGCCTGATTCAGTTTAACCTTTCTTTTTCAATACTGCTGCTTAGGATCTTCTAACCAGGCAGAGGAGGCAAGGGGACCTAACATCCAACACAAGGGCCTTCTTTAGAGATGCAGATTGCATTATAGGAAATGAGAAGCAATAATCAGAGGAAGTTCTTCATTCTCATTATCAGCTCGTTTCTCACAGTAGAGCACTTCTGTATCTCCAGCACAGCCCCTCTCAATTCTCTTCATTAGAGCCCAGAGCCTGCCTGCCTCTCACCATCACAACCTGTGCACAGCCCCCATCACCTTCCCCCAGCCAGCATGGATTTTTTTTACCTCTACTTTTAAACAACTCGTTTTCAAGCCCAGCAAAGGACGCAGCTCCTTTGCCTCAGAAATCAATGGCTATCAAAGCTTTCCTTTGTCCAGCCTCATTCAGAGCACGCTGGCTTGAAGAGGAATCATTCCCTTGGATTCAGCAGCCTTTGTAAGCATTGATTTTCCTCCCTCACTGGTGTGCTGGTGATATCCAAGTCAACTCTAAGCCCACTCCAGGCTGATAAGCCTGGCCAGCAAGGTTGGAATGGCTTCAGCTGGTCAGGGGACCAGGCTGAGAAGAGAAATGTTTGCAATAATTGGTGGCAATGAATCTTCTCTGCTGGTGGCTGGATGGGGTCTATTAAGACATGCAAAGAAACACTTCTAAAGTTCTTATTTAAGAAAGCCCTAAGCACTTGTTTACACCCCATGTCAGTGATTGGGATGGACTGATGGCTCCCACTCCATCCCTTCCCTCTCCCAGGAGCGTTTCAGACACAACTGTTCTTGCTCTGGGCAGGAAACAAAGGTCAGAAATGTGGAGCTGTAAATCTGCCAACAGTGGCTATTTCTGGGTGTAGCTCTGGTTACAGAAACACAGCTCTGGTGACAGGTGATTTCTGCAGGCCCACCTCAGGTGAAAAGAAATGTTGAAATACAGGATTTTTATGCCTCCCTCTCCCCCAACTCTTGATGATGCATTCGAAGAAGAGAAATAATAATTCTTCCCCCCCTAAACTGTGCAAGTTTTAAAACTGCTCTGACTTTTTGTAAGTCATATAGTCTTGTGGAGCACTTCTTTCACGTGTCTCCATAATCTTTACAAGCCATAACACAAGCAGAGAGGATCTAGGAGATGGTGGAGGTACCCAAATACTGGTACTGGGGTTTGCTCCCTGCAGTTGGTCTCTTGTGCGTTTCTGAATCTGGGAAGGGAAAAGGAAAAGGGCTCCTTCCATCTCTGCAGCCCTTCTGCAACTCTCCAGCTCACCCAAAACACCTTGAGGGGCTTGGGAATCTATTCAAACACAGCTGGAAATCCCTGAGGTTGCTCAGGGCTGTAAAAAGGCACAGCATGTACCTATTTGCTATATATATAGGCAGGCATATGCACACATTTATATGCATGTACACAAGCACATGTTCCTACAGTACATACATTGAAGTATTCAGGGCATGGACAGTTGAAATGAGGCAGCCTTTTGTGGTCAATGAGTGGTTTGCTTTCCCCTTTATTTATTTTTTTTTTCCCCCCTCTCTACAATACAAACCAAACCATCAGAATCAGCAGCAGAAGCCTGTTGGTTTGGAAAAGAACCTGAAGAGTGATGATAAACATCACTTATTAAACTGAAGGGCACATCCCAACCACCCAGGAACTGTTGTGGAGGGTCTGTGGGGTGAAATGGTTCAGGCACAAAGTATGTGCAAGGGCTGGCACTAAAAACCTGTCCTGCAACATATTTGTCCTGGATAAGGTTTGTCTGCACTCTGTAGGAGCCTGATGCCTGATGAATGAAATCTTACCTTTGCACCATCTGTTCTGTTCCTGTTTCACCCTTGCTCTGCAATCTGTGGCCTGGATTACCAGTGGGCTGTTCTCTAAAGGTATTTAGGTGAGGGCTTGAAAAGAACAACATCCCACTCAGAGCCTTAGAAGAGGAAATTTATTATTTATCAAATTTAAATTTAGAGGAAATTTATTATTTATCAAATTTAGCTGAATACGCCACTGAGGAGCTCTTCTCTTCTTAGTCTGTGCTCAGGAGATTTCCTGAGCCAAACTTTGCATTTGGGCCCAAAATACTTGAAAGCCACCATTAAAAGCCAATCCTAACTGAAATTCCCTTTTCTTAATGCACTTGTACTTCAACCACAACACTTTGTGCCAGTAACTTCCACCACTCAGTGCATCCTCTCCAAAGTACTCCAGTGTGTTTGCTCATGTTTTTAGGCACAAAAGCTGTTGCCTCTTTTAAGCTCAGGTTTTAGGTTGTCTGAATACCCATCTAAATCCACTCCAGAGGATGCCCAAGGCTCCCAAGCTTTCATTTTAGGTGGTATGTTGAGAACATCTAGAAGCATCCAAACCTGAATTTAGCAAGTGATTCAGCAGAGAGGACTGAGTTTTACTGCTAAAAAAAGAAAAATAAGTCAAACATCTGCCTTCCCTCTCTCCCCAAAGCTCCCTGAGCCCTCTATTCCTCAGCCACTCATGGGGGTGCTGCTTGGATGTTTTTTAAATGGAGAAACCTGGGAAGAAGCACAGCCATGCCCTTAGCTCTTTTAAATGCACTGGGCACAACTCAGTTATTAATCTTAGTGTAAGTTTTGGCAGCACAGCAAATAATGGGTGAGACTGATTTTAATCCTGGCCTTCAGTGGGTTTTTACAGATCCATAGTTCATCTGCTTGCTGTAGCTCCATCAAGTACATGCTGAGGACATGAACATATTAAAGATTTCAAAGGCAATACTGCAAAGACACATAAAATCAGTGGGAGCCCAGCTCTGGCTTGCAATCAAATCGTAGCCAATACAGTTTAGGAGAGTCCAATTTACTGACTCTTGAAGGAAAAGGAGAGAACTGAGAATACAACACGAGGGCCCAGACAGGCAGAGGTTGGTTGGTATTATTTGGCTTCATTCCCTTTTAAAGGGAAGCCAAAGGCATTCAGTGGAAGTGGGAAATCCCTCTTCTGCCTTTTAGATAAAAAAAAAAATGAGCTTTAAATTTCAGTGTGAGAATCTGGTGTGCTCGGTATTCCCCTGCTCTCCCTTCTGCAGCCTCAGCTGTGTAACAGTTCACTGTTGAGGGATTCTGAGCTCAGCTGAGGTGGAACACCCCAGAAATCACTCAGCAGGAGCAGGAGCATTGTCAGGCAAAGCAGTCATGTGTCTGCTCTGAGCCAGCTCTGGGATGAGCACAACTACAGAGCAGTTTCCAGAAGCATGTAAAAGTGTGATATAAGCAAATCAGTGCCTAATTCCTTTGATTCTGAGCTGAGCTTATTATTGGATGGATGATACCAGTTAATTGGAGGTGGAGGGGAAATGATACAGGAATAGCTGGAAGCAAAATCCGCCCCTTGATGCAGGAGAAAGTAGCCCCATGTGGGCTCACATCTGCACAGCCCAGGACTGGAAGGAGCTCAGAGCCAGCCCTGCAGTTACTGTAGCCCCAAACCTGAAGAGGAGCCAAGCTGTGCAATCTCTGGGATCTCTGCCATCCCATTTCCTTCCCCATCAGTGGGGAGGTCACAGCCCCTGGGTTTTAGAGGTGACTGAGAGTCACAACCAGCTGGGCTATCTGTTGATAGCAGGTGTCATTGTATCTGCTCCGTGGGTGGGAGAACTCCTGGCTTCCAGTGGGTGTCTCTTTTGTTTATTCATTTGTTCTGGCACTTGCTAACAGAGCTTGTTCTCAAAGCTGTGCCTGGTCCCTGGCTCAGGTGAGCCAGGTGATGCTGCTACCACGACCACCAGTGACATCAGGCCACCTTCTGCCCCTCTTTCTTCAGAGCAGATCACTTCAATTGCAAGAGGATTTTCCCTGACCAAGAAAAAGAGGAGGAGAGGCCAACAAGGTTCAGGGACAGCTGCAGGGCTGCAGAGATAAGGACTCTGCCCAGCTGAGTTTGGGCAGAAGCACTTGGGCAGCGGAGGCTGAAACCTGCAGTGCAGTAGGAATAAACCTTTATTCTGCAACCAAACACACCCCAGGGGCTGAGATTAGAGCTGAAACCTCTCCCTGCAGCCCTGGGGAGGCAGAGTCACATCTACACGTGGCCCACTGGAGGCTCAGCAGCGTTTGGAGCTGCTCTGCTGTGTGTCTGCAGGGCTTGGGGCTGATGGGAGGTTCAGCTGCTGACGGGGTGGAAAAAGCTGCACACAAACACAGGATCACTTTGCAGCTCTGGGGCAGAGGTGAAAATCACGTGAGTGACCAAATACTGGGCAGTTTTATAACCACTGCCTTTCCCCCCAGCCCCCAACCACACGTCCTGCACAGTGTAATTCTCAATATTTGCCGTATCAAGCCCCTCTGCCTGTTGTTAGGAATGAATGCACTGACATAACACAGTTTTTTCTGCAAAACCCTCGGAGCATTTTACAGCAGTGAATGACAGGGGTGTCAGGGGGCACAGGGTGTCCTGTGTGAAAGCTGCTTTCCAGGCACAGGAATTGCCCCTCAAGCCCATCCCTAAGAGTGCTGGTCCAAGCTTTGTTTGCAATTCCATGGAGCAACTCGAGTTATTATGGATTTACCTCCTTGGTGGCTTTTTGGGCAGGTGGAGCAAAACTTCTGTGAAAGGGGAAAATCCAAACTAACAGTGCAGAAACCACGCTGCTTTAGGAGTGGAAAGCTTAATAAAAACAGGGGCTGAGCCCTACTCAGCACATCTGACCCCCTCCCCTCTGTGGCCTGGGAGGTCCCAGGGATGATAAACTGTTTATTCCATCCTCTCTTTAAGCTGTGAGCACTCCAGGGCAGGGATTGTGTCTCATCCTCCGAACAAACAGCAGCTCTGGGCCTGGAGGAAGTCAGAGCATCTCTCAGCCTGCATGTTTGAGCAAGCCTGGGCAGCCTGGCTGTGAGCAGCACAGGGGTGTTCAGCTCTTAGACTGACAGAATACATGAGAAAGTGTAGTAAACAGCCCTGGTTACACTGTTTATTTGAGAGAGCTTTTAGGGGGACGTAGGTGGTGTGATTTTTTTTTTTTTAATTCTTTTCACCCCCAGTCACGTTACAGTCTCTTGACTGTTGGGCTGTGCCATGTTCTACTGAAAATGGGTGGGTTTTTTTCCTGTGGAAATAGATGGAGCATTCGAAGAAACAGCACCCTATTAGTTAGGAGCAGATTTAACACCCCTGCAAAGCTGCCATCTGCCACCAAGAAAGGGAAATTAAAGCAGGATGCTGAGATTCAGGCAGCTGCCAGGGCTTCTCTGCCTCCCTGCTTTCTGCTTTGTTCTGGGCAAACACCAGCCCAAAAAGAAAGCTGCCACCCAGTCAGGTGCTGGGCCATTAAAAGAGTGTTCCTAGAACTTCTTGAAAATGAGAAGCTGTCGGGTTTGTTTGGGGGCTTTGTGTTTGTCGCCGATAATTGTCAGCCCTGGGGCTATAATTAGCTTTTCTGTGCCATGTATTTGTGCAAGGGGAAAAGCCAGAACTCCCCAACTTGGGTTTATCAGCTCTCCTGCCCCATTTGCAAGGTCAAAATGACTGGAGCCTGTTAAAAAAAAACCCCTCATATTCAGGAATATTCCTCTGCTGATAAAACCAAATTAATTCTACAAATGTACCGATATGCTAAACATGTGAAAATCAGAATTTCCTGGAAGCAGCTTGGCCAAATGTGACCACTGTCAAGGCAAAGGTCTTCACAGAAAAGGACAGACAATTCCAGAGGCGCGAACTATTCACCATATTAATAACATGACTCAATCAGATGCTTTCATCTCCAGTGTCCTCAGATAATTCCAACATGAAGTTTTACTGTATGTGCTTCCTTTTCTTCTCCCTTTCTAAATTATGTCCCCAACATTCTGCCATTAGCATTCCTACCTAACTTTTTGCCCTTAAGTCCTGGAATATATTATTATCTACAAAAAGACAATGCCTGAGGCAACAAACAATAGGAGCAGGAGGGAGATGAGATGTATTTTTCCCTTCTAATATTCAACGAGCAGGACAGGAGAATTACCTTGTTCTCTCGCTGAATTACCACGTTCTAAGTTTAGCTACTGTGGTTTTCTCCCTGTTAATAAAGGGTAATGACAACCTGAGACAACAGCCTGGAGTTGAATCCCGAAATCCTCAGAGAACTGGGTGCAGGAGTGATGCTTCCCTTCAAATCCTGGGAAATTCAGATGTGCTGCTGAGCGAAACGCTGTCCCTTTAAGTCATTAAATATGTAACTGCAATACAGACACGCTTAAATAAATTATTTCAGGTTATTTCTAGTGGTGTGTGGGAGGTGAGTGGGTGCTGAAGTTGATACTTGGTGGTTAGAGAAGCCTTTAGCCTTTACATCTCTCCCTGCTTCTGCACAAGCACTTTTTTGGGGGGTCTTTTTAACTCCTTTGTCTGAGACAACAATTGGGCTGGTTTTGATCAAAGTCAGGCACCTTGGAAATGTCACTTTGTGACAGTACAAAAGCTGGTGAGGTGATGAGAGCCCAGGAAGGGCTCCTCACACTTCAGGCAGCTTCTCAGACTCTTGGCTTCCATCCTTTTTATTTTAAGTATTAAACCAGATCATTTCCGTGAAACTTCATCTGCCTACAACCAAAACTGAAAAACCATTCCTGAGTTATAGCCCTGTGAATGTTCCTTAATGAACCCAAGTTTCAGTGCCCTTTTCCCTCCCCATCCATCACACATCTCAGGGACAAACCTTCCCACTGCAGGAGAGGGAGAAAACTCACACGAGCCTCACAGTCCTGACTTTTCCATCTTGCCCCGCTTCTTAACCTGCTGTCTCCTCTCCAAAAAAATTGTTGGGAATTAAAATTGTTAGGAAGGTTTCTCAGCAGACAATTGGACTTTTTTTCCAAACTGAAAAAGGGGAAATTTAGGTTGGGTATTAGGGAGAAATTCTTCCCTGTGAGGGTGGGCAGGGCCTGGCACAGGTTGCCCAGAGAAGCTGTGGCTGTTCCAACCCTGGAAGTGTCCAAGACCAGGTTGGATGGGGCTTGGAGCAACCTGAGCTGGTGGAAGGTGTCCCTACCCATGGCAGGGGGTGGAATGAGATGATCTTTAAGATCCCTTCCAACTCAAACCCTTCCATGATTCTCTTAAACAAACAAACCAAAGCTTTGAGTTCCACCACTGAATTCAGGATGAGTAGGATTTAGTTACTGAGAGAATCAGGCAAGTAGCAATGCTGGAAGGTGGAAAGCAAGGAGGCCCTGAAAAAAAAAAAACTGATCAGAAAGGTTCCTGCAAGATTGAAAAATACAGTTGCAGTTGATTAAGATCTGGATTGAGAAGGAACTGAGCCTTGTGCACCAAGAACAGACACATCACTGTCCCACCCTTGAAAGCTGAATGTATCATTCCTGTAAATGGCTCTTCATGTGTATTAGTTGATGAGTTGCCTCCCTCAAACCTAAAATGAGCCTAGCATACATTTTCTGCCTTTCCCCACAATCTGCTGATTCTGGAGAACCATCCAGCATGACCACAATCAGCTTTTGTTGACTCATTATAAAAAATACTCGCTGTTTTAAAAGCAATTTCTCAAGTTAATAAGAACACCTATTGAAGTTTGGAAAATAACTTCTGTTATTTAAGGAGCTCCCTTTTTGTTTTGTTTTGAAGGAGCTCTAGCTTAGTGACACAGCAAATATAAATGCAGCAGCTCGATCCATCCTCACAGACCTTTATACACCGAAGTACAAAGGAAGAAAATTCTGGTTGCTCACAACTAGTTATGATATTTGCATTAATAATGCATGTGCTGGCAGAACCAAAAAGCCTCCCTCTGACAGCAAGGTCACAAGCTACTGAGCACTGTTCATACATATATTGATGCTCTTTGCTCATAAAAAAACCCTCCACCTAAGAATTGGGGAGGTATCATCATGTGGGTACAGACAGGGCAGGGAGAGGTGGGAAAGTGCAGGAGGAATTGGCTGCTTCCTTGTCCTACACCCAGAGTGGGTTTTGCACCTAGAGCTTCCCAAAAAGACAGGAATATTGGCTCTTTTCACATCCAACACTATTTATTTCCCCCTGGAAGTCACTGACCCCACACTGGACCTTAGAGGTGAGCTCTGACTTAGGAATCCTTTCAGGGATGGGCTTGCTCTCCAAGGCTCCAAACCCTGCTTTCCATCCATGCAAAATAAAAAAAAAATAAATAAAAACCAACCAGTCCTTCCTTAAGCAGACAGCAGGGAATGCAATTAAGGTTGGCTTGTGAAGCTCATAAAGGCTAATGCATGAAAATGAGCAAAGACAAATTACAGGGGGAACATTAGGAAGAACATCTCTAATTGTGAGGTCGCCTGGCCCCGGTCCTTCAGCCTCTGAGTGCTGGGCTGGGGAAAGGAATGAAACAATCCCACTGGGAACAATCCTGTGCTGTTGGGGAGATGGGCAGGATGAGTAATATGGAAACTCCTTAATGCACTTCCTCAGCCTTTCTCTAAAAATCCAGCCACACTTTCTGGCACTTATTTATGAATCTGTGTCCTTCAGAAATTAAAATCTTCTTCTGTTGGTCTGGCCAAGCTGTTTTCTCTCTCCTCACTGGATGTTTCCTTCTCTCTCCTCACTGGATGTTCCCTCAGCACTGGACATTACTCAGGTTTACTGATTCAGGAATATCTCAAATCACTGCTGGAATTGGTCTCCAGCTCAATTTTTGGCTCTTCTTTTTGGTTTCTCAGAGCTTGGCTGTGACTTGAGCTTGAATCACAAAAATACACACACTGAAAAAAAAAAAAAAAACACCCAACACCTTGTTCTCAACGTTTCCTGCCATGACAAGTCAGGTATTCTACCTATTCCAACCTTCTTTCCAGGCTTGTGTAGCCTGGTTCCTGTAGCTTAATCCAAGGAGGGAAGTCTGGGAAACCATCACTTGGGATCCCTCCCCAGTCCTTGGGTGCTTAGGATCACCTATTCCTGTTTTCCAGGCTGTAAAATGAGAATATCCCATTGGTAACCCAGCAAGCTTTTCCCTGGGAGTGTAACTGTGGGAATTGGGGGATTTGTCACATAATTAAAGCTGTTTGAGGGTTCATTCATGCCTCGGTGGGGAATGTGAGATGAGGATGAATATGCATGGCCATTTTTATTCTGTCTCTCATATCTTCCAAGGCAGCTGCAGGGCAGAGGGATGGACAAACAGCAGCATTATTCTGGAGTGTGTGTGTGTGTGAGTTTATCTCACACTCTCATGCACAAGGGAAAGAAATCACAAGATGGTGGTTAAATAAGCCTTTGTGCAATTTTTATCTACGACTTTCCACTGTGAGTCACCATCATTTACATGTTATCTAACACTGAGAGCCCCAGGTTTAGGTTACTTTCTGTTCTTATTCAGTGGGAGAAATCGACTTCTCCAAGGGCTTATCCAGTTTATCCTGCTTGGAAAGAGGTTCCCGTGGCTTGAAGGAGTTAATGGCTTGCTGGAATAACTGTCAGCAGACAATTGTGTTATAAAGAGCAGCAGTTACCAAAATACATTTTAGCCTGGAGCACGGGGGGAACAATGCAGGCATTGTGCTGCAGCCACAGAACTTGGCACTGGGAGAAGCTGGAGAGGGAATCATGTTTTGTTGGTGGAGGAAGTGATGGAATCCATTGAAAGGTTATTGTTTGAGTCCTTTTGAAGCAAATCCCAGCCCCTTTTCCAGCGAGGGTGTTTGCCACCTCTTGGGTCAGGGGCAGAAAGGGCTTTGTGCAGTGGTGGTGTTACCTTTCTTCTGCCGGCCTAATAAAATCAACCTGCCTCCAGGTGACCCTCCAGAACCACCCCCTGCCAGACCATAATTTCCATTACAAAGGCAAGGAGAGGGGCTGAAATATTCAGGAGAAGCGTTTGTCAGAACTTTCTCTTTCCATCAGAAAACCCGGCCCCTAAAAAGGAGTCCAGGTTGGAAACTTTCAGCTCTTCTCAACAATGACAAAAAAAAAAAAGAAAGAATGTTTGGTTTGCAAACACGAGGCTCTCAGAGAGGAAGAAAGTTGATTTTTAGGCTACATATTAAGTGCTTTTAATCCTCGTGGAACTGGACAAGGTGTGAGGCTGTCAGTGATGTGGCTTTTAGCAAAGGTCCCCCATGGATTTGTAGCTCCTTGATGTCTTACATTGATGGGCTCAGGTACCATTTTACACCTTTGCCTCGGTCCCACAGTTTGTGCAGGAGGCAAAAGGCTCGAAAAAAACCTCGAGGAAAACTTTTCTGTGTGAAAAATATCTGAATAATTCAAGCCACCTTGATTTGAGAGAAGGAAAACGATGGGAACTTACAGAATGTGTAGATTTTTAAATGGTGGCGGATTGCCCCCAAAAAATGCTCTTGCAGCTCTCCCTATTAATGGAATACAGAAAAATAGCCACATCCTCACCCTAAACTGCCATGTATTTTTAATTCCTGTGGGGAACTGCCACAGGGTTGGAGTTTCTGATGCTTTTTTTTTTCCCTCTCCATCCTCTACCTTCCCCAGGAGAGAACTCAAGGCTTAGGACTAAGGACAGAAGTTCATGGGACTGGTTTAAAGACAGTGAGATTTAATTGCCAGAACATTAAAACCTGAGATTTTAATTTCATTTTTTTTCACCACAATCTCCAAGGATTTAGGACACTCTTGTTTTCTTAAGCTTTTCTCCCCAGACAGGAAGGATACAGATTGATTTTGCTGATTTTAATGAAACTCATTGATTCCCAAATAATCACTTGATATTGGGAGCTGTGCCATTAAAACAACAACAACAACAAAAAAGGTAAAATTACAGGATTGAGGATCTCTGGTAATAGGAATATGAAATGGCTTCTAAAATTCTTGAAAGGTTGTTACGTCCTCAACGCTTTGCTGATTTTTAAAAGTGCATAATTTCATTTGAGTCACTTCCCTTATAAATGACACACTTAAAAACCTGCTGATGTTTTGCCTCCAATACTTAGTAAAACATCCCATTTTAGACTTTTTTTTTTTCCCCTGCCCCCCTGCTGAATCTCAGTTTTACATGCATATATTTATTACTTTCAGGCAATAATTTCTTCTTCTTTTTAACCTCAGGAGCAGCCCAGATGAACTCACTTATAATTGTCTATCACACACAATGCAGAGCCATCTTAAACCTTCTGCCCTTCTGGCTGTTTTGCAACAGAAGGTTTATTTTCCCTGATTTTAATTAACTTCAGGCTCGTTCTTACTAATTTTCAGCCAAGTTCAGTGGGGAGCTGTGGCATTTCATATTCTGTGGGATCTTGTCCAAAATGCCTACACCTTTAATTATGGAAATATTAAAGCCAAAGACATCTGTGAGCCACTGGGATTTTCTTCAGCAGATTTTTAGGAAGAAATCTGTGGTAACCTAAAGAATAACAGCAACAGCCAGAGACCTCCCTAGCTCTATTTTGGGCCCAGGATAAAATACACCCAGAAATAAATAGATTTGTCAACATCAACCAGCAGAAGAGGAGCAGATCCAGCATTTGAGATGTAGCTACTCAAGCCCCCTCATGATTTTCAGTCGTGTTTCTCACTGAGTTTTTCTTGGTCTTCCAGTTCTGCCATGAAGAAACTCCTCCATCAGGGGGGAAAAAAAACCAAAACAAACTATTTGAATTTCTTTTCCAGGTTCTTTTCCATCCCTACTCCATCCATCTGGGTACCACCAAGAACTGTGATTTCAGGATTTGCAGTGGGAATTCAATGAGATCTCATTGATAGTGGGGGATTCCCAAACAATAGAGGTTCTGTATCCGTGTAAACATCCCAGAGACAAAAATAAGGAAAACTCAGAGAAGCATAAATGTGTTTCTATCCAGAACAGTCTCCACAAAGAATACTTTGTACAGTTTTATTTCTGTTGTGTTGTTGGGTTGGTTTTTTTTTTTTTTTCTCTCAGAAGCATCAGCAGTTCCTTAGGCATGTAATTTATGAGAGGCTGAAATCTAAATTATGCATCAAAAAGAGAGAGATGCAACTTCAGGGTAATAATGCATTTCAAAAATAACTTCAAATGCGTGGTTCAGAGCAGCAGCCTATGGCTGGGAACGAGTGCCCAGTCAGCATAGGCAGCAGAGAAGTAAAAATTGCTCTTCCTTACATAAAAAAAAAAAAAGGAGAAATCTTTATTTTTAAATCTGGCACCAGCAGAGCTGGCTCCTGGAGCCCTGCGTCTATTTAGGGGGACTTTTCCTTCAGGAACACACTAAACAAAATATTAACATAGTGCAGGAACTGTCTGAAATTGTGTTTCAGACTGAAAAGAAAAGAATTCTGTTTAGCAGACACACCACTCTAATGCAGCCTGGGGCTGATGTTTGTACAAATATGAGTCTCTTGAGATCCCTTTTCATCCTCTTTGAGCTGTTCCACACCAACCCACAGCAGGATAGAACTTCCTACTGAATTTCACTATGAACCTAGAGATGACTGGCCCTTTAATTAATAATCTTTATCAGGCTTTTCACCAGGGGTATGCAGTTGATAAAGAAATTATGAGTCACACATACAAGCTGGCTTAAGGTAAAAGATCCTCCCCCTCCAGAGCGTAGAGACCACACCATGAATAGTTTCTCCCTCCCAACTGATTATTTTTTTTCCTGTCTGCATGTACTAATTAGGAGGTGCTGTGCTGTTATTTCTGTCATGTGGCTGCTGAAGGAGCCCCAGGTGACGTCCCCCTGGTGTCACACGTGGCAGGAGTGGAACTCGTGGCCTAAATGTCCAGGGGGAAAGGGCAGAGCACACCAAGAGGCAGGGGAAAAGAGAGGGCAGGAGTGCTTTCACACAGCCTGGCAGGGCAGGAGGTGATGCCTGTGGTCATCTCACTCTTTTTCCAGGTGGGAGGGGGGTGGAGAAAGAGGCACTTACAGGCTGTGAGTCATCAGCCCAATTTGAAATCCTGCCCACTCCGTGCCCTGCGAGTGCCTCCACTGAGTGTAGGACAAGCCCAGATGCAGGTCTTTATATTTGAAAGGAGTGATGCCACCACAAGGTTCATTCACTTCACTGGAACAATCCACAGGGCGAGCAATTGGTGCCATCACCGCTGGGTTTTGGAGTGATTTCCCCTCAACCTTCCCTTGAGGGAGAAGTCTGTCCTTACTCATCATGGGGATCTTTAACTGCCCACATTTACTGCCACAAAGGACCAAATTCAACCTGAACCTCAGCTCAGGGGAGTAGATTTAACCTGAAATTTTGACTCAGAGGAATAGATTCAACCTGGAATTCCACGAGGCAAAGGGAAGGTGGAGAAATCCAGGCACGACCCCACCAAGAGTGGGATGGTCCAGACCCTCCCTTGCTGCTGTCTTACTGCTTCCCACCAACAGCTGGCACTCAAAATGTAAGCCAGATTCATCTCCTGGGGACCCAGATGGAGTCACTCCAGATTTGCTGTGAATCCAGCCCAGTCCCTGGGGATTCCTACCAGGACAACTGTGAAGAGCACATCCCTTCCAGCTCCCTTCGCTCTGCACTGGGAGAGTACAAGTGTGAAACACTTGTTTGGGAGGTGACAAAGCCTCATGCTCTCTTGGTAGGCCAAAAACACCCCTTTTTGTTTTTGGGGAGTGCTGGATACAGGAAAACAGCAATAAGAGAGAGCAATAGCTCTGAGAGATGACCTTGGACATGCAGTTTCTCATCCCTCAGCCTGTAGCTTCTCATCAGGGCTGTGCTGCAAAAATGAAAGCCTCGACTGTCACAGGGAGCAAATTTTTATCCTTCACCAATCTCAGGGCTCCAATGAGGTGTCAGGGCCAGGGCTGGAAGGGATAATAAATTTTTTCCCTTCCTCTTTTAATGGAGTTTCTCATTTTCCTCCTGTGAGCAGGTTTACTGCTCCCAGGGAACGCAGTCATATTGAAATACTACCAGAATATGTGATCACAATGTCAGGAGATACAACAATAATCACTGATTAAAAAGGAAGAATGAGAAGAGTGAGAGCTGGTGGCAGGATTGCTAAATGCTGATCAGCACTGCAAGACAGCCTTTGATTTTTTTTAATTAATTATACATTCCCTCATACTCTGTGCTGCTGTAGATTTAATTGGACTCCTTATTTTTAGGCAGCAGGAAGATAGGATACAGCTTTCAGAAGCTCAGCTCCAGCCTAATTCTGCCTCATTCAATACCACTGGGAGCAAAATTAGGCTAATGCTGAGCTCTTCTGCAAGCCTTGTCTTGATGCAGTTCAGCACAGAGCACATTTACCTGTCTTGCAGGATGTAATTTCCACACAGGAATCCGTGCAGAACTGGGCTTAGCATCCCTGAACATCCCAAAGCCTCGATGCAGGGAAGAACTGTGCTTAGAAAATGGTCCCAGTGGTCTCCTACCTACAGGGTTTACTCTGATATTTGGCTCAGCCTCGCTCCACACGGTTTATTTACACCCTGCCTGCCAATGTGCCTTGCAGAGATAAAGCATTAAATGTTAAACTGCAGAACGAAAGAGGAATGCACTGAAAGAAGGTCTGTTTTCAGCTGCAGCCTGAAATCATGGATTGCCACATGTGGAGGCAGAGGAGACCCCTGCACACACCACTTCTCATGTCGTGGAGCCTCCTTATCTCTGCTTCCCGAGGTGGGGGTGGTGAAATTTTGGCTTTCCCAGGGCAGCAATTCCTCCAGAACATTCCCAGCCCCTCTGCAGCTGTGGCAGTGTCCAAGTGCTCGTGCTGGTGCAGCTCCTGCACTCTCAGATCTGAGCCCTTGTCCTCTCTGTCTGCACAGCAGCCCTGATGAATCCACAGCACAGAAATGTGTAGAACACATTTGCAGTGCTTTTTGAACCTGCCCTAGCTCTGAAGAACCAGCTCTGGGAATGCCAGAACAACTCCCAAAGCCTGGTTTTGTGCATGTCTGTGTGATGGCTGATGCTTCCCTTTGGACTGCAGCATGTTTTAGGGCTTTGCTTCTGGGAGGATGCTCTGATGGCCAATAATGAGACAGCTCACCTCCCAGTCTTTTCCAGGTGATTCACTCTTAAAGCCATCCAAAAACCTATTCTCCTTTCGTGCCTACTTTTCACAAGGCAGATCTGAAATATTTACCAAGGGGGAAGCTCCCATCAGTCTGGATCCTCTTCCATAACCACAGGAGCCTGAAGAACAAACCAGTCTGTAAAAAACAAGAGGACTTTACAACCAATCCTTCTCCACACTAAACACTGAATTAATTTGTAGCTCTTTCCTGTTGAATCTCCCAAGGTCCCACTCTGACAGGTGGAGAGAGGGGTCTTGCTGGAAGCACAGCTGTTATTTTGCTGTACCAACAGTCCAGGGTGTTATTCCTGGCTACCACTTGCTGATGCTGCCTGGCTGGAAGTGTCACTGGATCACTGGATCAGTGACTTCCATCCCACGGCAAGAAAGGCTGCAATATTCCTACCACTCCTCCTGCATTTGAAAACAAACCAAACCAAACCAAACCAAACCAAAAAAACACAGTTTTTAGGATGATTTCAAGGTACCAGACACACATTAAAAAAAAAAAAAAAAAAACAAAAAAAAACACACACAACAGAGAAGATGGGGCTCAGTTGTAAAAGATTTTCCTCAGGAATAATTTTAGAAACACTCCCCCACAGCAGCGCTTCACACTCAGTGCGGGGGAGAGCGAGGCTGTGGAAATGAGGTGATGCTCCTGTGAGTGTGTCTGTCTGTCTGTCTGTCTGTCTGACAATACCTGCCTGAAAAGATCAATCTGGATGACAAGGTCTTCGAGGCAAGCATCAGAGACCTGGCCTCCTACACAACCATGTCAGTAGGATGAGGGGTGTCCCCACTGCTGGTGAGGTGCTAAGATGGGGTGCTGGCTGTGTTTGGGCACTGAGGAGGGAAAAGCCATGGGAAGAACCACTTCATACTCACAACACACCTCACCTGAGAATCTCTGTGGTCAAAAGCCTTAACTAAAGGCTTAACTTAATTAAAAACTTAAATAAAGCCCCGAATCTCCCACTGTTTGGGTCACCAAGCAGCCACAAAACATCAGGAGATGTGTCGGCCAAGCCGACCAGGAGAGGGTCAGGGGACAGATTGTGCCTCTGATCCTCCTGCCTTCCTCACTTATCTCCTTACTTATTCCCACTCCATTGCTCCCACCTTTTAGGTGTCAGAAATTAGAAGGATAATAATGAAAGAATGAAGGATTTCAGCAGTGCTCAACCTCTGGGAATTCCCATCCCTTGTGGTCAGATGGAACCGTGTGCTGAGCACTTTTTAAGCCCTGTGTTTACCCAGGTGGCTCAGAAGAGACTGGAATGGTTGAGGGGTCCTGCTGAGCTGGTAGTTTATGATCTGTGCTGTGGTTGTGCCCTGTTGGGGTCTCTGACATGCTTTGTGCCAGGTCCTGGAGATGATGGTGCTGCTGCTGCAGGAGCATTTTGCAATTTAAAATGTAAAAAAGCACAGGAAGGTGAATTTATTCCTCCACAAACATGAGAACTAAGCACTGGAGTAACCAGTGCACCATGATACCTGCTAGATTTGTGATTAAATTAAATTAAAGGCTATGACTGAGGTCAAGGAATATCCCATGGGGAGGGGATGGAGCAGGACTGTGCAGTTGCTGAGGGTTGTGACAGACCTGTGCTCAGGTAATGCTGCTTTGAGGGCTTTTTGGGGAGCAAATACTCCAGCAAATACACATCCATTTGTTACTTGCCAGCACCAAATCCCCAGGTTTCCAGCAGGCTGAACAAAGTTCCTTCTATCACCTCAAACACTTGTTTTAAAGCCCTTAGAAAATCTGCTGGAAGGAAGAATAAGACCCAAAGCCCTGATTTGCAATAACCTTTCAGCACATGCTTTGCATAAGAGCAGCTGGCGTGTGCTTCTGCCTCAGTGAAGTCTGTAAGTACATGCTTGAAGTTAAAGAGATGCAGAAGTACTCTTTGGTGTAGGGATAATTACTAAATCCAGGTCTCATTAACGTCTTCCTATTTCTTTTTTTCTTTATTTTTGTAATTCACTTACATATTCCGCAGGAATATGATCAGCTGCAGGAATAAAGACTCCACACTTAGAGCTGACAGGCCATAACAAAATCAGGAAAGTAGGCAAGGAAATATTCCCAGTCTGTGGTAAAGTTTTTCTCATCACATGCTTAAGATCCTTCTTTATCTCGTTGTTTCTCAGTTTATCACAACTCTTCATTTCCTGTTCCCTTTCAGACTTCAAACATATTTATTTTTAATGTGTTTTCTTTTTTTTCTAACCCTTCCCCAGTAAGGATTTAAACCTTTTGGAGTCTTCTTGGCTAGACCTCGTGTACAAACTCCAGATTACTGAGCCAGACACTACAGGGTCATTTTTAATATGTAATCTGGTATTAAAGTTTGAAGTCTGGCCATGAGTTTATGACTTATCATTGCTGGAACAGCAAAATAATTGTAATTGTGCATTTTTATAGCTTCTGCCACTTGTATCACCCAAGGACTACAGTGTGGTCTGAAATACAGACACTCAGGTTGAAATTCAGACCAGAGCTTGCAAACTAACTTGTTTTCTCTTTCCCCTGATGGAAACTTTGACTTGAACCTTCGCTGGCTGCTTTAACCACACACTTCAGAATCTCTGAGGCAAGAGACTGAGAACTGTGTGTGTTTTCTCACCCCAAAAGGGAGCTTTGAGTACCATGGGACTCCCACTCCCAAGACTACTCAGAGGGGGTTGTTTCAGCCTTGAGTCAGTGGCAAATGTACCTCATCATCTGCTGCATTAACCCTCCTTGGCCCCTTTCTCTACAGCACTTTGGGGTTCTCCCAAGTGAATTTTGACGTAACAAATATCGACACAGCTTGGTCTTACCTGGGTGACAAGAAACACTAAGCCAGGAATGCTTATCTGGAATGCTGTGAAATGTGTGTATTACTGAAAACAGCAGGGCTTAAAAAATTTCCTGAACAGAGCTGTCTAGAGCAGGAGGCTATTTTGAGTCTCTCTTTTTGCCTTTAACCCAACTATTTCAGCACCCCACCCTTCTTCCTTCCACCTTCCTTAATTTCTTAGACTTCCTTCTTGGTGCTTTGCTTGAGTCTATTTTGGGGGTGAGATCGTGGCTGGCTCCTCCCTGGGCATCCACTTCCCATTTTCCATCTCTGGGGTTTGCCTTTTCAGCAAAGTTGCGAGGCCATCAGCACACACAGCCTGTAGGATTCCTCCTGGTAGAGAGACACTGCCCACAAAGAGGAGAAAAATCACCACTTGAGGTGAAAATAAGGGGTCAGAATGATCACAGGCTCTTGCAAATGCAGGAGATTTGGCTCTGTGAAGTTTGCCTCACAGGTTTCATCACAAGGTCCAAACCAAGCAGCTCAGTGCTTTGTTTTCAGGCTTGAGATGTACCAACGTTGGCTTTGGGCTGTGTTACCTCTGCCAGGCTGGGAGAACTTCCCCTTGGCTTTGCTGTGCCTCTGGAGAGCAGCTCAGCTCTCCACTGGCAGGAGCAGCACATCAAAACTCACAGAGAATGGGTCCCAGAGAGTGAGGGCCATCAGGGCTCGAGTTGCTGGTACAGCCCAGCATCACCATCTTCACAGAACAGCAGCTTTCTGGCAAATTGAGCAACTGCACCGCCCCCAAACTTCCTGTTTTGAAACCCCAAGGAGCTGGAAAATGTTAACACTGACACTTTAAAGTGCTGGTCGTGGCTTTTTTTTTTTTTGGTTTGTTTTTTTTTTTCTTCCTAAAGATCTACATGATAGTAAAAAAAAAAATTCTACATGCAAAGGAGTAAAGTGGGGCTGCCTCGAGGACTTGGGGGGCAGCAAAGCAGCACCCGTCTCTCTCCAGGGAGCTTGAAGCCAGGCTTGGCACGACCTGTGTGACATCAGGCAGCTCGTGGCTCTCCCCTCCCCTCAAATTATGGGGGGGTTGTGGGGTGTGATCCATCCCTGTGGCTCTCTGGGCCCTGCAGAGGGGCTGTGCCACGCGAGGGGACAGATGGAGAGGCAGGTGCTCGCCGAGTGGCAGCGGGACAACCGCGACTCACGTGCCGCGAGCGGCCACCTGGCCCCGCTTGCAGCTCCACGCTGCCCCAAACCCACCCCTGAGGAGGGAAACGGGGGTGAAGGTCCCAAAAACACAGCGACAGCAAACCTCTGTCCCGCCCCAGCTCGTCCCTGTGTAGGAAGAAGAGCGGTTGGAAAGAAGAAAGCGCCGTGTTTGTCTCCAGCGCTGCCGGGGACTTATTTATTTGCAATCAGCATGACAACTGCTTCCTTTTCTGGCTATCACTGGGCCTCCAGATGGTACATTCGAGCCTGCTTAAACCTCTAACTTGGCTCCTCACAAAGACATTGTCTCCCTGCTTAGCTGGAGATGTATTAGTGGTGTTGGGGTGGAAGCTCCTGCTCCCTGCAGGGACGAAATCGTGGCCACTCCGCAGCGTTCAGGTGTTTGAAGGGGACAAGATCAGTGTGCTCCATTTACATCCACCTTCCATTTGAATTTATTTATTGGGCTGTGCTGCTAATGGTCAGAACTCTCCAAACCCTTTAACAGCACCACTTATTTCCCAGCTCCCTTAACCCTGACCTCATTTTCCAGTGATTGCCCTGCCCGACAGTTTTGAAGCTTTCTGAACCAGCCAGCTGAGGTGCTGCCAACTTTTATGGTTTTATTAGGGCTTTGTGAGACACGGTTTTCTTAAATTTCCAGCCTCAGGACTCCTGTTATTTTCAGACACTGCTGCTCTTTGTTTGGGCAATACATTTCTAGATCAGCACACGGGGAGAAGAGCTTAAGGAAGTGAAGTAGAAAGCCAGACAACAAATGTAATCAGCAGCAAAAAATTAAAAATAAAGCCAATATCATGATTGTAAGTAATAATAGGCAAAAATAGAGGTTTTGCATTTGAAGGGGAAAATAAAAGGACAGAGGAATTTTGATGGGGTGTGACCAATCCAAATCAGCCCAAATACCTGCACCTCGTTCCTCCTCCACCCCACAGGGACATGGAGGGCCACATGAGCTCAGGACTTGGCCATCTAAGCCCACATCTCATAAAAAGCTGGGCTGTTATTGTTCTGAGGAAAATAATATCCTGCTTCCTCTTTAAACCGTGTATCTCTTTAAACACGTTAAATGGCTGCTACATTCCTGCCTTTATCCTGGACACTTTTTACGAGCCTGTACTTCCCTCTCCTTTTGCTTTAACAAGCTGGCTGAGCAGAGGATTAGGGGGATGACTTAGTGCACATGTGCTAAAGAAGGAGGGGGGGAAAAGAAATCCGCCTTCAAAATCTTACATAACCATCAGAAACAAACATGTAAACCAGAGACACGCCCAGGCCCTCGCTGTTTGCACTTAAAAACCATCATCATCACCATCACCATCATCATCATCCTGTGGCTGCAGGACTGTGCCTCTGAAAAAAATGAATATTTAAACTATTTGGAGACTGGGAATACATAGCAGTGTGTGATTACATTTCTGCCACACACTTACATTAGGATTGTTTGTCTCACAAAAACGCACAGGGTTTGGGGTTTGTTTATTTTTCCCCTGCAGAAAAAGAACATACCCAACCCCCTGCCCTAAACAGGAACTGGATCCCTGGTGATATCTTCCTGTGCTGTCCCTATTTATAGAAGGAAGGTCACCCAAATAACAACAGAAATGGTATCAGATGATTTTTTTTGGTGACCAACTGAATTCTGCACTTGGAGAATTCCGAGGGGCACAGCCCCACGTGGAAAACCGTTTGGGAAGAACACCTCATTTTTGTGTGGAGGAAAACTGTGGAATTCGGGTGTCTTTCCCTGATCAGGTGATGAGATGGACAGAAATTTCGCTGGCAGAACTTTTCTTCAACGTGCAACTGTTTATTGAAAGCCCAAAATAGACAAGTTTCATTTATTGCACTGTTGGTGGTACCAACTATTGATGAAAACTGCCAAAATTCAGGAATCTCTGAAGGTCACTTAGGTGGGCAGTTGGGAAACAAACATGCACAGGAAAATGTGGGAATTTTACTGTTTGTGAAGAATTTAGAGCAGCTTCCCTGGAGGTGTTGCTGGGTTTGAATTCAGGACCTCTCACACCATGGCTGAGCTTGACACAAAAACTAAGGGAGGAGTTAATATTGAACTTCTGACCTGGACTGTACCTGGACTGACACACGTCTTCACATCTAGAAAATCCCTATTTTTTCTCATTCCCTGGAGCCAACAAGCATTTTGCTGTCTGTTCTTTTACCATAAACCAACAAAGATGGAAAAAGTCAAGCTTTAAATAGATACATATACCTATTTGAATATGTATTTACATAAATACATATTTTATGCACACAAACAAGCGAAAAATAAAGGTGCCGATTTTATATTTGTAAGAAAAAAGCTCTGTCTGATGGCATCCTTCTTTCAAACTCCTCTGGCATAAATTATGATCTGTAATTCCTATCTTATCATGTCAGGCAGGCCTTTGAACAGAACCTAACGAGGAGAGCCAAGTATTCCATCATGTTTTATGCCATTTCCAAAAAAAAAAAAAAATCAGTATTTACACAGCTAAATATTTTATGGGCCAGAGATTCAGGGCTACTTGAGATGATGAATTCATCCCTCCAAGGGGTTTTGTTCATGGGGAAGAAGTTTGTCTGGGCTTGAGAACGAAAGGGAAGGTTTAGTCATTCGCTTTTTTTCACAGGCTGCCTCCATCCTTCCATTGCTCATTCACAAATCCCCTGGTGCCTCTGGAGGCAGTTTGTAGGTGGGTCTGAGGTAGAAATGTTGGCATTTTCTCCTGCCTCTGAGAGCAGCAACTCAGGGCAGAGCGAGGTCCTCCTCAAAGACACAAAGCTCAGCTCTGCCCACGGCAGAACTGGCGTCTCTGCTTGGCAAAGTGAAGGAAATCCCTGCTGGGGGCATCGACCCCCTGAAGCCTGCAGAGGTTTTTAGTGAGAAAATATAATGCAGATAAAGAAATACCTTTAAAATAGCTCCCTGCCATCCCTTGCTCTTGCAGTGTTTGCATTAACTTCTAATCCACTGTTTGCATTAACTTTCCCACACGGTATTTCATCGCCTCTGGCAGCCACACACACCTTCCTTTTTTTAAACTGGGCCTGAATGAAGCTGAGCCCCTTTTTAAACTGGGCTTGAATGAAGCTGAGCCGTTTTTAAAGTGCTGGACTAGAATCAGAAAGCTGAGGGAAGGTTTCTGTGTGGTGCTTCTGAGACTGCAGGTTCTCTTTATGGTTAATGCATCATTCCCCATTACAGTCATTTCCTCTGAAGTAAATGGGATTTGGCCATTATATTTCTGTTTATTGATATATATTTCCTAGCTGAATTGACATTCCCTTGTGCCTTTTTTTTTTTTTCTCCTTACCCTGAAATTGCAGGAAGCCAAAACTCCTTCAAGAGAGAGGAGTTAAGTTGTGCAGCACACAGAGCTCTGTGCTCTCCCATCGTGTGGGCTGGGGTTAAAATGCCCACCATTTACACATTAACATGGAAACCAGGGCAGCAACACCAATTTCCTGGAATGTTTTGGGCCCAGGGGTCAACTGTTTAGCTGGGATGTGCTTCCCAGTAAGATTTTGGTCCTGTTTAACCAGTGATTGAGTGATTTTACCACTTACTACAATGCTACAGCCAACACTTGCTTTGCTACCCAGCATGAGTAAATCTGAGCCCCCCAGTCACCTAATTAAGTGACCTGATTTTCTCAGGAGCAGAATATGCCTCCCAGCTCCCACTGCACTCAGCAGTTGTGAAAATCAGGCCATTTTTGTACAAGCTGTGACTAGTTTTGAGTACTCAACTCATAAAAAGTTGATCTTGGCCTGGGAGCTGGAAGATGAGCCCTCTCCAAGTTCTGGCTGCAGGGGAGAGTATTTGGAAGGGATGCAGAGGCCATCAGTCACCATCACCATTCCCTGCTCTAAATGAAAAAATAAGGGAAAAAAAAAAAGAGAAGAGCATCTTAGTTTGAGGTCCTGGGATAAAAATATGCTTTGGCTTTTGGTTGCTTTATGCAGCATTTCCTGCTCACCCTGAAAATGAAATTGAAAAGGGAGTTTATTGTCCCTGCGGATGAAAGAGGCAACTTTGGAAATCACGGATGAACAAATGTCTGAGGGTCCAGCCTGACGTTCTGTGATGCCCTTCGTGGTCCCCAAGCACTGCAGGAGCTGCAGTTCACTCCAGCAGAGCTCCCACTGTGTGATTTGTTGCTGAGGAAACATCAGTTCATTGAGGGAACAAGCCACCAAGGGTGGGTGGGTGGGTGGCAGAACCGTCTGTCCCGCTGGATTTTCGGATGGCTCCTCCAGAAATCCGTGCTGGGGCCTGGGGAGAGGGAATCCTGAGGGAGATCCAGCAGGAGGAACTGCTCATTTCCAAGCCAGGGCTTTGCTGGGAGGGCAGCTGGAATTCACTGCCTTGGGTTTGACACAGACACGTTGCAGAAGGGATGGTTTGGACACTTCCAACCCATTTATTTCCCTGTGTTTTAAAAAGCACAAGCAAGAGGGGAGGTGAACTGAGCAAAGGCAACAGAAATGGGTGAGAAACCAGGCTAGGGAAAATCCAGCCTGCCTGAGAGGTTCCCACCCTCTGCAAGTTGCTGGGAAGAGCTTTTTTATTTTCTTTCTTTTTTTGGCTCTTTGCTCTTGCCTGAGCTGCTTTTCAAAGCAAAGCAGTGGCTGCTTTGCATAGCACAGCTGAGGCAAGGTCAGCAAGATGAACACCCCAACCTGCAGTGTTCACCACACAAGAGCTGTCCTTCAGAAGGCAGGTGCCTTCACATGAGCACTGGCAGATAAGGGCAGCAAAACCCTTCAGGAGGAACTATTTTCATAATCACACATTTGCAATACTCACCCACCCACCCCCCTTTTTTTCTTTTGTTTTGGTTTGGTTTTTTTTTTCAGCAGCAGCATTATCTTTCTGCCTTCCTCTTGCTCTCAAAATGAGCAAAAATATGTGTATTCAAGGGGTGGGGAAGGCCAGGGCAGAGCTGAAACACAGCTGAGTCAACAACACATGTCTAGGAGCTGGTGGGTGACACTGCATGAACATCCTCCGTGGCTATCAGGGTGCTTTGGAAAGCTGTTGCTGCAGACAGGGAAGGTGGCAGAAGCATAGAGGGTCCAAACTGCCCTGATCTCAGACCCACCTGGAGTCTGCCCTTCTTCCCTTAAGCAGGAAGCCTTGAAATCACCCATTCATGGGGAATTTTGCCCTCAACCAACTCAAAGCCTGTCTCCTGCCCCACCACCCCAACGTTTCTATCCTTTTCTGCCTCCTCCACTCGTCATTTTCCCCTCAGTGTTTCTGCCATTTGGATTCTGGGTGAATTCCTCCCTGATCCACAGCTGCATTTCAGTGCTGATGCCGAGCCTTTGGAAAGCACAGTTCCACATTTGGGAGTTGAACAGCGCTGTGTCAATCTGTCCTGCAACTGGAAAATTTGCAGAACAGGAGACTTGGGTCTTCCCAGCTGGAGTGAAAAGGGATTTAGAGGTGTCTTGAAGGGAAAAAAAAAAAGCAGAAGAGCTGTTTCTGTGTAGCAAGGACTGAAGGGAACTGTTCTAACCTTGAAAATCTCTGGTTTGTGCCCTCTCGTGGCAGTTGAATTTTTCTTGTCCTCAGTGCAACGTCTGCACTTTCAGACCCAAACCTTTGGGTTTTCTTGGTGAAACAACCAGCAAAGAGGTCACTGAATGCCAATATCCAGTGCTTCACTGTCCATAAAATCGGGAAAACATGGAAAACCCTGAAGTCCATATCTCAGACTTCACCCTTTAAACACTTTGCAGGAATTTGGCAGGTGGCACATCTGAAAAAAAAAAGCCCCAGGGCTGAGAGAATCAGCCTGGAAAGGGTATCCCACAGCTTTCCAAACACAAGGAAGGTCCAAGGAATACCTGTGACAGGAGCCACATAACCCAGCAGCACTAAAACACTCTTTATTTTCTCTCTCTCTCCAGACAAAAAGCACTGGCATCCACAGGTGGAAGAAGTGTTCAAGCAGCATGCGACTGGTTGGTATGAATAAAAGTTAAAAAGTAAAAGAAATTAGTGGATTTAAGATTTCAGCCATTAGAAAGGGGGATGTAAAACGGGGTCATCATCTGAAAAGCACCTGCAGAATTCAGTGAAACGCTATTTAAGTGCTGTAAATAAGCAATCCAGCAACGAGCTTTGTCTGAGGGAGTTTGTGGTCTCGAGTAAAAGCAGAAACAGATGAGAGAAAGAACCCCCCGCTATCTGCAGCTGATGAACAGAAAGCTGAGAGCTGCCTTTTCAGAGATGTTGAGCAATTTCCAGCGCTCTCCCCCTTGCGTTTTGCGCACTGAGAAGGCAGAGAGGCAGAGGCAGTGACCTGGGTTGGATCTTCAGAGCATCAGCCTGAAGCCAAACCCCAATTTTCTGTATTCCTTGACAGTGGAGATGGGCTGGAGGGGGGACAGGGCAGCTCTGCCTGACCTGCCAGAGGTGACTTTTCCCGCAGAGGGAGAACGAACGAGAGCGAGGACAGGGGAAAGCTGGTTTTGCTGGGAGAAAATGTGCCATTATCTGACAACCTAACCGCTGTTTCTCCCTCCCAGGCTCTTCTCCCACGTGGGTGACCCGTTCCTGGACGACCCCCTGCCCCGGGAGTACGTCCTGTACCTGCGCCCCACGGGCCCCCTGGCTCAGAAGCTCTCGGACTTCTGGCAGCAGTCGAAGCAGATCTGTGGGAAGAACAAAGCTCACAACATTTTCCCACACATCACCCTGTGCCAGTTCTTCATGGTGAGGCACAGCTCCCTCCCTGCCTTGCCAGGCTCAGGGTGGAGCTTTCCACGCTCCACTCGGTCCCTGCACAAGGGTTTGGGGAGCTGGGGTTGAAATTTTGCTTGATGCCTGGGCTTGTTGAGGAGGTAATTGGTTTTTAAGCTGTTGTTTTCAGCCAAGAGCAGCAGCAGAGGACCAAGTTCTCATCATCCCAAGTGATCGTTAGCAGGAGAATGGATGGGGGGGTGGGGTGAGGTTGGGAAGGTCACTTGAGGACGGCTGATCCCGCTTCGAGGGCGAGGGAGGGGCAGGGGATTTCTAAATATGGATTTTTCTGTGCCCCTGTGCTTTTTCTCGCTGTGATACAGCTAAGGTAGGCTGTTCACACCCCCACACACACACACACCCTGCTTTCCTTTCCCTGCCTGACAAGTGCCTGCCCTTCCCTTGGCAGTGTGAGGACAGCAAGGTGGATGCTCTCACAGAGGCCCTGCAGGCCACCGTGATGCGCTGGAAATGCAAATTCCCCGCCCCCCTGCCCCTGGAGCTCTACACATCCTCCAACTTCATCGGCCTCTTTGTCAAGGAGGACAGTGCTGAGGTGCTGAAGAAGTTTGCTGCGGACTTTGCTGCAGAGGCGGCTTCTAAAGCAGGTGAGTGGCCGAGCTGGGGCTGCCCAGAGCCTGTGGCTTTTTTTTGGGCACTGCCACTTTGGATACCACCAGAGCTCACAAAGCTGCTTTTTAAGTGAGAACTAAAAGCCTCGAGAGGAACAGCCCGGCAGGTGCTTTGGGTTTCAGTGCCCTGCAGCCGAAAGATCACCTCGCTCTTGATCTCCTGCAGCGTTATCTCCTGGAAGGGAAGTTGACATTTGGTGGTTCCTCAACCTTTCACGTGGGTGCTCTGCCTGCTGGGTGTTTCCTGCTCCCCTCCCCGCCTCAAGCCACCACCACAAAACTTTCCTTGACCGTTTCGAGGCCGTGCTTGTTTTCTCACTTCATTTCTGAGGTGGGAAGAGGACTTGGAGAAGAGTCCTCAGTCCTGAGAGCATCTGGCTCTGCTGTCTGGTCCTCTGCTGCTCGTGGAGGGGGAAGTAAGCAGAGCACCCCGTGCTCCCGTGGCCTCCACTGCTGAATAGGCTCTTTGGGTGTCCCCCAGTGACCTCCAAACTCAGAAGAGCATGGGAGCACTGGAACAGCTCCCCCACTAATCCTCCCACCCTCCATCACTGCAGGGCTCAGCCTGGGCTGGTCACAGCACGACTGGTTTAGCCTTTCACTGTCACAGGCTTAATCTGGAGCTTAAATGCATCAAGATGCAGCAAATTCTGCATCCCTGGGGTGTTTCCTGCTAGGCAGGCATCCCATAACCATCCAGAACAGCTACAAGTCTCTGCCCCTGCTTTCACCCAACAATGACCCAGAATTTTCCTTCCCTTTAGAAGAGGGAGGGAATGTTATCTTTAAAATGCACATTTTTAGGCAGTGACAGGCACAGAGACATTGGGCAGGTCCAAGGAGGCTGCAGCCACGTGAGAGAGGGACAAATATTCCCCTCCAAAGTGTTCCCCAGACACACCCTCCAGCCAGAGGGGCAATTCTTACCCCCAAAAAACACTGACCCAGAAGAAGGAAGCACCCACAGCTTCCTAAAAGCTTCTGCCCCTGTGACTGCTCCAATTCAGACCGAATTGGTTCTTTTTTTAGGGAAGGCCAGTTGCTGCATTGCAGCCCCCACAGCTTGGGCAGGTTATCACATTAAAGTCTCTGGGGCTTTTGCAAAACATATTTTTCATTGCTATCAAAAACAGAAAGAGAGAAAAAGATGGATGAGCTTGCAAAGCTACCCCTGGCTGGCACTTGGAGCCAAGTCTCTGAATAACTGCAATTTTGACTGAATAATCAGTCAAATTTAATTGCAATTTTTGGTTGAATAAGCAAGAATAAATTACATGCAAACAATGTATCCTATGATTTCCACATCTACTGGAAGAGTCACAATATTTCACACACTCTCACCTTTCTCTTTTCCTAATGCAGGTTCTTTTTTTTTTTTTTTTATCTTTCCTGCAGGATCATTTTGAATCATTATTATATCAATGTCTGTTTCCACAATCTGGGAATACCTCGCCCTCAGTGGCTAAACTGGTAATCCAACTAATGCCCAGGGAAAAGATTTAATCAACCTGCATGAACCTGTAGATTCCATGGATTTGTAATTGCTGCTGTGGCAGAGAGAACAAAGGAGGGAGAGTAAAAATTACGCTTTTTCACTTGCTTATTTTGGAAAGATCCTCAGCTGCTCAGGAAAGCCTACCAAGTTACCTGGAAAAATGTCTGGTTTTTTTGGGAAGTGTGTTCAGAAGGGCAGCAGCTGTTACCACACCACCCAGAAACCTGTTTTTGGGCAGCTGGGCAGGGCAGCCTTGTCTCCCACCCTGCTGTGACTCAGGGCTGAGCCAGCCCAAAAACCTCTAATAATTTGATTAATTTGATCCGAGGTGCAATACAGAGAGCCCACATTTGGCTTCCTCGGAGCCTGTTCAAAGTGCCCTGCAGTCTGTTCCTCTAGAGTGTCTTCCAAAGCCCAGCTCCTGGCAATTTTTGTGATATTTTCTCTCCTCCTTTCCCATCACCGCTCACCTCGCACTCAGGGGTCGCTCACCCACGTCTTCTCCTTGCAGATGTTCACGTGGAGCCCCACAAGAAGCAGCTCCACGTGACACTGGCCTATCACTTCCAGAGCAGCCACCTGCCCACGCTGGAGAAGCTGGCCCAGAACATCGATGTCAAGCTGGGCTGTGACTGGGTGGCCGCGATCTTCTCCCGAGACATTCGCTTCGTTAACCACGAGGTAAAGTTCTGCAGACAAGAAACCCAAACTTTTCTGTCTCAGAAGAGAAACCCAGACTAACCAGCCATCTGAACAAACAGACCTTCCTGCCTGTTCTTTTTGCTCGTGCTGTCCAGACTTGCTGTTTCACCCACCTCAACCCTTGCTTCTTGCAGCAACAGTGTCCTGCTGGATTAATTAATTCTAATAATGACTCTCCTGTGAGCTCGACATAAACTGGTCTGATCTCTCCAGAACCAGACCAGTATTTTAACCTGACCAGTATCCAGTTTTACTGTACAGCCTGGACTTTATTATTAACCACAGCACTTAGTTCCATCATGTAAGAAATAATTACCCTCATATATTACAATTATTCATATGGATTCTGTAACTGCAGTATTTAAATCTCTTAAGACAGTTTCCTTCATAATGCTGTTTTCCACATAACACACAGAAAAATAATTCCATTTTGCAGATTGGGATCTTGGGCACTGAGAAACCACACGTGAGATTCATCTCACCTCACTGTAAATACCCAAGTGAGACCTGCAGTCTGAGGCTCAGTGCAGAGGAACAGGCACCTCCAGAACACGAGACATCTGACCCATCTGAGATGTCTGTCTCAGGATGAATCAGTGTCTGGGGGAGGGAACCTCCAGAAGGTGCTTGCTCAGTTTGGGTGTTTAACTCAGCTCCTAAGGTTGGGGTGATCAGCCCCACCAAGGTGCACTGCCCACAGCCAGACCCCCAAAACCTGTGGCAGAGTGGGAAAAAGTTGGTTTTCACACAAATACCAAGGCTCCTGGAGAGCTGACACGTCTCTGACCCAGCCCAGGCTGTGCTTCCACGTGTGACAACCTCCTTCCCTATCCAGAGAGTCCCTGTGTCCTTCAGAAGCATCACACAGTCAACAACACTATTGCTGATGGCAAAGGCAGTTGCTGATGAAACCCAGCTCCATCTTTGCATATCTCACTTCAGGCAGCCACGTGTGAAAGTTTGGGCCTTGTGATGTCAGGTGACAGTGACTGGTTTCCATCTTCCTCTGAAGATACCACATGCAGTCTGGAAGGATTGGTGAGGGCTGACACCACCAGGACAGCAGAGCTGCTCAGCAGATGAGGGGTTTTCTTCTCTTCTGCAACGATGCAGAAGTTTTTCGTGGCCAAGGGTCAAGAACACGACCGTTCCCCTTTTAAATTGGGGACTGTTGCAGCCATTTCCAAGGAAATTTAATGGTAGGCATTTAATACATGTGGATTCCTCATGCTCAAGTGGAGATCACAGACCTACACTCACTCATCTTTCTCCCACCTTTTACTTAATCCTGCTCATGTCAGGAAATACAAAGAAAAGAGTGTGGCCACATCCCAGCCTTTCTAATCACCTGTGGTTTTTTCCTGTGCAGTCCCATGAACAGCTTTGGGAGCAGCAGGTCCCAGATTCCCAAGAGTATCTCTGCCCTGTCTTCAAAAGCAACAGCAACAAGAGCTGCTCTTTCAGATCAAACGTGTGTAGGTAAATCAAAAATGGTCACTGACCACCAGAGCTGTCTAAATTCCAGATCCCAACAAGAATTCAGTTCCATTTTCAACAGGTTTAAGCACGCAGTCATGATTTTGCTCACTGTAAAAAATCATCCCACTCACTTTCCCTCCTGGTTATCAAAGATGCAACTGGAATCAAAGAGGGAAGAAGGAGCCAGTACCTAGAGAAGCTTCCCAACAGCAAAGAGGGGGAAGCAGCAGGAATTCTCTGAAGGGAAGCTTTCCTGGATGAAACACAAGGAGAGCTGTTCACACCTTGCTGGGGTTAAAGGTGTGGCGCCCTTCCCTTAACAACCCTCTCACCCCTTTGCCCTTCGGTTTCTCCCCCCCAGACTCTGCAAGTGATCTACCCCTACACCCCCCAGAACGACGACGAGCTGGAGCTGGTGCCGGGGGATTTCATTTTCATGTCGCCGGTGGAACAAACCAGCACCAGCGAGGGCTGGATTTACGGCATCTCCCTCGCAACCGGCTGCTCGGGGCTGCTGCCCGAGAACTACATCACCAAGGCGGACGAGTGCGGCACCTGGGTGTTCCACGGGTGGGTAAAAAAGCTGCTGGGATTTCACCTGGGTGAGTGAGGAGGCTCGCAGGGCTGCTGGGAAGGTCGCTGGGGGAAAAGGAGCTGGCACACAAAGCCCTGTCCGCGCAGCCAAGAGGAGCAGATGCTGCCCCCGGGCGTGGGATTAGAGGACAGTGGGACTTTTTTTTGGCTGAGATGTTACAGCAGCTATTTATCACTCGTAGGATCACTGCTGGAGCAGATGGCTGCTGCAGGCACTGCTGTGGAGACATCTCTGTGGTGGGGCCAGGAGCAGGAAGGTTTAAATCTGAGCGTTGATTTGGGAAGGGACGTCTTCTGTGGAAAAGGATTTGGGATCAGCAACATTTCTTAGGGTACTTAGCAAGATTTTTTCAGAAGGCTTCAGTGAGAGTGCAGCCCTCACCTTTTGAATGAGATTATGCCTTATGCCTCTTGATTTTGGTGGGAATTAGTTAATAAACAGTGATTAAAAAAATAGTGCTTGAGCATTTACCAAAACCACTGTGACACACCCAGAAGAAGTCTCCTCTTACACAGGGGCTCCCCACAGGGAATATCAGGTTGTGGAATGTCATGTGGCCAAAGCCATACAGCAAACTAAGGACAACCCACCAGGGTACTCATGGTAGGATGGTTCCCTGCACTGCTTTTCCATTACCAGCAAAGCCAGAAATAGTCCCTTCCTGTGCCCCAAAAAGGCCAGGAGTGCTGTGGATGTTACACCACAGTTTATTCCAGCCCCTCGTGAGATGCCAAAGCCATTCCTTGCCCCTTTAATAGCCCTGAGAAATCAGACTTGGCACAAGTGCCAGGGGGAGGGAGAACAGCCCTGATTTTTCCAGCTATATTTGGACCTGAGGAGGGTTTTTTCCCCCCCTTTCTTCCTCCTGTCCTGCAGCAATGGCTGGTTCATTTTCCACAGCGATCCCTCTCCTCTGGATAGTGATGAGGGATGTGGCAGAGGAGTCTTTTCCTACCCAGAGCTGAGGGCCAGCTGTGACAGAGACCCTTCCTCCATCCTCTGCTTGAACCATCTCCACTCTCCAAGGGGTCTTCTCCTGTTGCCTCCAAGGACAAAGTGATATCCCTGACAGAGCAGTGAGGACAAGGCATCATCCAGAAGACAGGGGATGTTGTTGTCTGCCTTCAACCTCTGTTTGCCTCCTTTTTTCCCTTTGGGAAAAGCTTCCAAACAATGACCTATGCTTAGAAGATGACTGAGCTGAAATAGCTTCAGTGGTTTCTGTTTTCCAGCAGCGTGAAGGAGGTAGAAGACAAGCTGGTGGCTCCTCTCCAGGCACAGCAAGATAGGGTGCCTTTGCCTCATCATCATTCCCATCTATAAATAGGTGCTGAAGCATTTGTGGCCTTTCAGTAAGGGCTTAGAGAAAAAAGAAAGTCTCAGAAATTGTGTGGCAGCTCCTGGGGGCAAAGGGAAGAGAGGCAGCCAAAAAATTCTTAGGGTTCTCCAGACCAGTGTCCTTAAAAAAATGTCATGTGGGCAAAGCAGGAAAGGGCTGAGGCAGGATGAAAGGCTGGAAGAAGATTCACTTTGTGCAGCAATAGAGATGGGTCTGGCTAAGAAACTGAGATTCTTCTCATATTGAGAGACCAAGTTTTGGGGTCAGGGAGGATGGATCTGTGTTGAACCTTTGCCTGAGAGGAAAAGTTCTTTGGAGGAGGGCCGGCCCCTGTTGGAAAAACTCAGCATGATTAAAATAAAAACAGTTAAAATAAACTACAAGGTCAGTTCTGAAGGCTGGAGAAACTCTCAGGACCAACAAAGTGGCATTTTTTTCTCCTTTAAACTGGTGCAAATGGTATGATCTCACAAATCAGCTCTTAACAAAAATGCAGGTGACCCATTTTTGTTCCTCCTGGCAGAGGCACTCAGTGTTATTTTAACAGCTGTGGAGCCCCTCCGAGATTTTATCCTAACTAGGTGCCATCAGGAAGCAACTGCTGACATATTTAAGGCACTGAAAAGTGCAGTCACCAGCAGCTATTTCTGTCAAAGCAAATGGCCACATACATTACCTGATGATGTTCTTTTCTTAATGACTAAGCAAAGGTAACCCATCCAATGTGCTGAGTCAGCAGAGGGGCACTGCAGCTTCTGTAATTGCCTGTCAGGGTTTAGTCCTGAGGGTTTTGGTCAAAATCCTTCAATGTCTGGGCTTTATTCAGGGGCACTGTCATTAGAGATAAAGCCCTTGAGGCAGAGTGGGATCTGTCACCTCCATTTGGCTGCACTGAACTGGGAGCACTGGTGAGAACAAACTCCCATGGAGGGAAAAACCAGGATAATCAGCACTGGAAAATGTGGAAACCACAACCCAAGCTGACAGTGGCAGGTCCCTGCCAGGGGGTAGGAGCTATTTTGTGCCCAGGGGGAGAGGCAGGGCTGAGCCCCAGCAACAGCTTGTGCTGCAAAGGTGAGGGAAAACTCCCTTGCAGGCTTCAGTCCCCGAATTTTGATCCACAAGACCACGGTCAGTGACATGCAGCTGGTCCCCAGATGATGTTAGGGAACATCCTGTGGTGATGAGGAAGGTCGTGGCACTTGCATGAGAATATTCAGAGCCTCGCAGACCGAAGTTTTGGGAGCTGTTGTTCCGTAAACTGTTTCCAAGGAAACAGCCTGTTGAGATGGAATTTGTCTTTTCATGCGTGCAGATCACTTAGCAAGGTGCTCTCTCTGGGCACAAACAGGAATAAAACACGACTAATAACGAAATAACGTGACAGCAGCAATTATCAGCAGCTCCTGAGGGCTGCAGAAATGCCCTCAGAGCGGCCTGAGCACACCAAGCATTCCCAAAGCCAACAGCATCCTCCTGATTTTGGCAGGTCCTACTCCATTCTGAACACCACATCCTCCCCATCCCTTCAAGGCTTCGTGGATGGAGCTCTGGAGAGAAGGCAGCAGGAGGACCAAGGACCTGGGGATGCAGGGCCACTCACCATCATCTGCCAGAACGTGCAGGTAGGGACCCCCACACCCCTAAATCACACACAGCCTTAGGGACAAGCTTCCAGCCACTGGGTTTTCCCAAACAAAAAAAAAAACCAAAACAAACCTATCACCTCGTCTCTTTTCACTGCCTGCAGCTCAAGTTCTCTGCAAGCTTTTGAATGGCACAATTAACCACAGTTAACCACAATGTCTTCTTAATTGAAGACATTGCTGTCCCCAAACTGGCTCTTAAGAGGGGGTGCTCCCTTCAGCAGTTTTTACACCGCCATAAATTCACCAATATTATAAATATTATAAAGAGTTTCATAAATTCCATAAAAAAATCATAAATACAGAAGACTTTCCCGTAGTGGGCAAAGCAAGAAGTGCCTGCTTTTGACTCCCAGATCTCAGCAAACCCCTTGCACTTGGATGAAGGTCAAATATCCTGTGATTTCCCTTCCAGCCCCTGAGGATAAGCAGCCATCCAGGGCCTCAGAAGCGCTGCCTGTTTGTCTGCAGGCACGGGGAAAGGATGGATGTGGTTTTTGGGAAGTACTGGTTGTCCCAGTGTTTTGATGCCAAAGGTGAGTCTGCTCTGGGGTCTCCCAGCTTTGAGAGGGAGGAAGGAGAGGGGCAAATCTTAGATAGAACCTGCGGTTTCCTGACACAGATTGATGTTTTTTGGGGTGGCAGGGCTGCAGTCAGAAGCAGAAACAAATGCAGCCATGATGTTAGTAATCAGTGTTCAGGAAAAACATTCACTGCCATCAGGAAAATGTTTTGTACAGCTGGCTCTCAGTGCTAAATGAAAATAACCCCACTACAGGTACAGCTCAGAGTGGCTTTTGGGGCAAAAACTGCTGTTTTCAACCCAGTAATATGCTTGATTTCAGACTTTAATTAAACTGTAACTCCAGGCTCTGTTGGCACTGGAACTGATCAGAAATTTGTCCAAAAAGTCCTTTTTTATATTTAAAACATAGAAATCAATATCTTGTAGCCAAAGGATGATTTCACGACTGCCTTCTTTCCAACTTCTGGCTGAAGAACTCTGACATTTCAGCCTCCTTTAAGAGTGTAACACTCAGGGTTTCTTCTGCTGTGGGACAGAATTTGTTTTCCCATGGGGGAAACCTGTGCTAAAGGTAACTTTAAAAGCAGAGGATGCTGCTGTTTCACTTAATTTGGGGAGATCCCTGGTGGTTTTACCTGGGGAAAACTGCTCAAGAGCCAGGTCTGGGCAGCACCTGCAGGGATGTGGGTGGTGGGAGAGGGTAGGAGAAGGTGTGATGCTTCTGTGTCCCTCTGAAGGAATAATTCCAGCTTGGACCCTTTCCCTCCAGGAAGGTACATGCGCAGTAACCTGAATATGCCTCACAATTTACCTCAGAGAAGTGGTGGATTCAGGGATTATGAGAAGGACGCTCCCATCACCGTGCTGGGCTGCACACAGGCAAGGCTGGTTGGTGAGTCCCCCTCGGAAAACAGCTTTCAAGCTGAAGGAGGGGAGGTTTGGATGGGATATTAGGAAGAAATTCTTGCCTGTGGGAGGGCGTAGAGGGGTACAGAAGCACAGGGAAGAGGTGGAAATTTTGGGGTGCAACTCTTCTGCCTTGAACTCAGAGAAGCTGTGGCTGCCCCATCCCTGGAAGTGTCCAAGGCCAGGTTGGACAGGGCTTGGAGCAACCTGGAGGGGGTGGGACTGGGTGGGTTTTAAGGTCCCTTCCAAGCCAAACCATTCCATGATCCTGTGGAGAGCCTGCCCAGGAGGCTTTGCTGTCTTTCCTCCCACACACCCAGCCAAGAGAAGGATAAAGTGCCAGGCAATCAAAGATGAATTGGGTGCCCTGAACAAATGGGATTTTGGCGTTCCAAGGAGCTTTACAAAGTCCCTCCTCCTTCCCCAGCAATTTCCCTCTTCCAAAGGAAACCTTTTCTCCTTCAGCTGCTGCAGCTGAGGAGAAGGCAAAGCAGGAAATCTGGGGCATGGGATGGAATGGGAGCTGTCAGCAGGATGGGTGCATTTGGAATACACTGTTATTGCCAGTGCTGGGGAGAAAAGCAGCAGTGTGACAGCCCCCTCGTGCAAAATCTGCTTCTGCCTTGACTTCCACAATCTTCTCGTGCCTCACCAATATTCTTTTATCAAGCTTCCCGGCTTTATGTTGTCAAAACCATAAATTATTAAGTCGAAATTATTACCAGTGTTCTCCCAGCCCCCTCTCCATCCCCGTCCCTGACTTTGTGCAGAGGCACAAAACCATTTGGTGGCCAAAGAGCACGTGCTGAGTGCTGTGATCAGGGGAGCCTCAGTGCTCAGCACTCCCTCAGCTTCAGCTCCTCCAGGGCGCTTCCCCTTGGTCGCATCCAAAGTAGGGCAGCTAAAATTACACTTGCTTCCTTAAACCAAAATAAATCCCAGTGCAGCAGCAGCAGGGTGCTGGGGCTCCACGTGGCACCGGGGTTTGCAGGGTGCACATGGCAGCAGCCAGAGCACACTTTGCTGGTGGCACTGGAGGGGGCTGAGGGCACGACTTGCAGCTGCAGGTGTGACCTTGGTGGTGCTGGAGCCAAAGAGCAGCTTCCCCCTGAGGGAGGGGTGGTAGATCCCTCCTAAATTACCCTTCTCCTTCTAAATTACCCCTCTTCTCTCGAGAGATTTACAGATCTTGACGTGGTTACAGCCACTGGAGACGAGGTCAGCGACCCCTGCTTGCTCCCACTCCTTTGTCCTGCCTCTTCAAACGGAGCAAAAATGTAATTCTTGCTTCCTACGAGCCTGTGCAGATCCCTGTTCTCCTTTGGTCCCCTTAGGCATTGCAGGAATATTAATAACCCTGATAGTGGAGCTGATTCTTATCTCATTTTCGGTGCTCTCCCACCTGTGTAATGAAATGGTAATTTATACTAGAGAGGAGTGGAGCCAGTTGAATTAATCTGGGTTCGAGTTTTGTTGAATCGCTCTGATTTACGGCTTATAAACGACATGAAATCAAACCCAAGCCCTCTGAGCACACTGGTTGCTTTTTGGCAGGACCTGAGCAGCTCCTGGCTGGGTGGCTGCACCACTGCTGTCGATGTTGCAGTGCCACTTGTCTCATTTTACTCACAGGAGGTAAAACTTCCTTGCAGGTGAAGCCTTGCTAGAAAGCAACACCATTGTAGACTACATCTACAGCTCCCCATCCCTGAGGTGTGTGCAGACAGCACACAACATCCTGAAAGGTGAGAACCCACAGAGTTCCTCTCACTGTCTGGGTGAAACGCTGATATGGGAGACCTGAGGGGATGGGAATTCAGGGTGAGGATTATCTGCATGGGAATATATTTTATACCAGCACAAAAAGAACCCTTTTTTGATTGCATGTAGCTGCCAGCCAGAGGTTTGCATTCCCTGGCATATCCTCTGTCAAGTGCATAGATTAAATATTTCATCTTCCATATCCATTATTAATCGACTGATTAAAACCATTCGTGAACAATCAAACTGAAGTGTTAAAGCTGCCAAGTCTTTCTGCCTTCCTCCCCAGCTGCTTCCATTGATCCCTGGCCTCTTTTCCCCCTTTTCCAGGTATGCAACAGGAGAACAACCTGAAAATCCGAATAGAGCCAGGCTTGTTCGAGTGGACCAAGTGGGTCTCTGGGAACACACTACCTGCCTGGATCCCCCCTGTGGATTTAGCTGCAGCTACTCTAAGCGTTGATACAACCTACAGGTAGCAGAAAAGAGCGGGGAAAGGGTCTTTTTGTAAGTTTAGGCAGTGCTGCTGGGCTGAGCGTGACCTGAAAATGGCTTATTAGAAACCAAGTTTTCCACATCGCTGGCAAGGTCCTCTTTCCAGCGTTCCTTTTGTCCTGGGTGTTTCTCAGATTTCCAGGATTTTTCTTTGGTTTAAGCCTTTTCCTAAAACTCAGGAGCTTGGGCTCAGCTAATACACAGGGGTTGCACTTCCAGGGATGGGGCAGCCACAGCTTCTCTGGGCAAACCTGTGCCAGGGCCTCCCCACCCTCACAGTAAGGAATTTTTTCCACAAACATGCCTAAAGAAACACAAAGGAACATCTCCACTGCAGGAGGAACAGGAGCCCACCCAGCTGCCTTCACCAAGTGATGCCCATCAGAGGAAACAATTATCATTTTCCCCCAACTACCTCACAGCAGAACGTTAAACATCTCATTCTCGGAGCTTAAAAACCATCACAGAGGTCCTGACACAAGTTCTGAGGGCTTAGGGAAAGAGGAGAGTTAAAGAACAGATACTTTGAGATGAATCATAACCTGCACTTCAAACTTTATTGCTTCCTCCAGTTTACTGTGTGTGTTTGTTCTGCTCACAGACCTCATATTCCTGTCAGCAAGTTGGTGGTTTCTGAATCTTATGACACCTACATAAGTAGAAGCTACCAAGTAACAAAGGAGATCATCAGTGAATGTAAAGGCAAAGGTAAGTGCAGCAGAGGGGGTGAAAAAAACCAGCCAGGCTGGCTGGGATGTGAATGCCAATATTCCTAATCAGCCTTTCCCTCCTAAAGGGGGGGAAATTCCCATGCCTGAATCCCCCCTCCCTCTCCCAGAGACGCTGCAAGTGTCAGAACTAGGAGCTGAAATGCATTCACCTGATGAGAAAGGCCCATAAACACAATTAATAAGGTATTTTAGGAGTTCCTACCCAACCCAAGGGAATAAATGAGCTGTTTGCACTCTGCTATCTCTCCCCCCAGAATCAGATGGGGCATCTTCCCTCCCCTATCTGAGCTCCTCCTCTGAGAGTTATCCCCCATCAAGACCTTAAAACGTTTCTCCAAACGCAATATTGAGATTTAAAAAATCTCTAGCTGTTATTTTTTTTGTTCACACCATAGAAATAGGCTGTGTCTAAGCTCTGGTGTTTCTACTCATTTCATCTCACTGATTTTACTCGAAGCTTTTACTTTAATGGTTTGCACACAGAACTGTGCAATGGCACAGTGGGGCGTTGCTTGTAAAGGCTCTTGGAAATGGAAACGTAAAATTACCACAGTGGAAAAGCAGCAACAGAAATTAAAGTGTTGGTTGTAACAGGAGTCCGTGTTTGTGTAGGCAAAAAGCACCTGCCTGACAAGAACAGCTGAAATCTCACTTTCCTTCAGAAAGCATCTAAAATTAAGCAGCACCGAGCCAACCATTATCCTGCAAATTGAGAAATGCTCTAAATACGTTAATAAATCACGTTTTTTCTCCCTAATACACAGCTTGATGTGTTGTTACGTGATAAGTTGAAACTGTTTTTTCCAATAATCTGCTTGATCTTGTGCACTGGGACCTAAATTTGGCTCCACCTGCCTCTTAAACCAGTGTTTCTCCCTGTATTTCAGGAAATAACATCCTGATAGTGGCCCATGCATCCTCCCTGGAGGCCTGTACCTGCCAGCTCCAAGGGCTGTCCCCACAGAACTCCAAGGACTTCGTGCAGATGGTCCGAAAGGTAATTCCCACCGAGGAGCAAAGCTCGGGCTCTGCAGAGAGAAAAGCAGTTTGGAATCTGCTCAGCCAGGCAGGGACACCTTGCTGTGCCCGAGTTCCACTCATTTCAGGACTCAGGGGAGTGCAGAAGGTCGGTTTGAGGGGCTGATGATGCGAGAGCGGCACTGCTGTAGCGGTGTGGGATCAGGTGCCCACCTCCAGATGGGCTGGCAGTGACTCCTGTGTGGCTTTGTAGGCACCAGAGACTCCCACAGTGCCTAAAACACCCTCACCACAGTGACCAGGGCACTTCTGAGCTGCACTTCCCCTTCTCATCTCACTCACTGTCATAGGAAAGGACTGAAAATTATAATTTCTTTTTTTTTAATTACCTTCACTCCTTTCCTCCAGCCTTGCCCAGGGAGAGGGCACTGCCAGGGCACTGCCAGGTCTCACTGGGATATTCTAATCTGTAGGGTCCATGTTTTCCTGCATAGCTGTGCTGGCCTTCAGGGTTTGGGAACCACGTTAGCCAACACTTTTGGTGTGAACTGGCCTGTATTTAAACCAAAATACAAGGCTCTGATCTGTCTTTGCCAGAGCTTTGCACACATAAAGGGGCACAGTCTGTCTGTCACACCTGAGCCCTGCAATCCCCCTCTGAGAAGGGGAAAGAGAGAAGGTGGTGAAATGATTCAGTGGTAACAGCAGGACATCACCCCTGAGGGCAGCTCAGCTCAATCCCTGCTTTTTTTTCCATCTCTCTTCCCACAGATTCCATACTTGGGGTTTTGTTCCTGTGAAGAACTGGGGGACACGGGTGTTTGGCAGCTCACAGACCCCCCCATCCTCCCTCTCACACATGGACCAACTGGAGGCTTTAACTGGAGGGAAACCTTACTACAGGAGTAGGCAAAGCCACCCCAGCCAGGAGAACCCAACCCATGGCCTTTGGAAGCGTTGGAGAATGTCTCTTCTCTCTTGTGTTTCATTGACAGTGGAAAAATAGTCATACCATGCCCAGGGGGGTCACACAAGCAGCTGTTCTGGCGTTATCTCCCACAGCCACAGTCACGCAAAGAGTCTCATCCACAACTAGAATACAAAAAAAGGGGACTGATTGGAGGGGGGAGAGAAAAAAAAAAAAAAAAGGTATTAAAATACAGGTTGGAAGGTCTTGCACAGCCCCAGAGCCTGTGCTGAGCCGTTCTCCCACCTGGCAGGGAGCTCTGGGGACGCTTTCACTGCCATCTGCACCCCGTTAGGAACAAGTAGCACTGTGTCAGTGGAGCATTCAGGATGCTGGGGCTGGGGTTTGTTTTTATTTCACTGCTGTTTTGCAGAGCATTAGCAGGCTTGTTCAGCACCACGTGTGAGCCCCCAAATTCTCAGCACCTTTTTCCATCACCACCAGCTGCAAAGGAGGGTCCAGCAGCAGGTTGTTCCTCTCCTCTGTCTGAGCACTGTGGTGGGGGTTGTGCTGGATGCAGAGATTGATGGATGTTGATCTGCACTGCAGGACAATCCCAAATTTCCCATCAGTTACAGATGAAGTTTGAGCATCAAAAGTTGTTGTGAACAAAGACTGGGAGCAGCTTCTTTTAAGTGGAGATAAAATAAGCCTATTTCAACCGAACCTGGAGGGCTTAGAAAGTTCAGGGTTGGGTGGTTTTTTTCCCTTTACTTTGGTTATTAAAATCCACCCTTGTGCACAGACACAGCCTAAAGCATTTATGCCATTTCAGTTCCCTTCAGAAAAGGCTTTTCCCTTTTATACTGAGATTTTGTGCTGCTCATTTACACAGGGGTGGCTTTCTGTCCCTTGGGAGCTGATTTTTTTTTTTTTTTTTTGTCAACCCTGGTGAGATTCTGCAGTAAGCAGCTTTCTCCAGGAGGTAATGATGGACTCAAAAAGATGCTGGAATTCAGTGCTTTGATTCCTCATCCTTAATTCCCAAGTGCCATCTGTCATAAACACAAAGCAGCTGAAAAAAAAAACCAAAACAACCCAGTACACTTAAATTTAGGAGCAACTTGCTTTGACCTATTAAAATGCTATTTATCCAGTGGGGGAAGGGTTAGGATTCTGGGAGAAGGGGTAGAGGAGAGTTTCCATCTTCAACTAAAATCTTTGGAATCACAAGAGGGGTCCTCCTGGTGCAAGATCCTGCAGGATTCCAATCCCAGCTGTGTCACAGGAGAGTGCAAAATACACCAGAGTGGGTAGTTTAGAGAATAAAGTGGCATCAGAGCACAGGGTTTTTTTTTGGATTAGAATTATCTAAGTCATCAGCCTGGGATGAAAATGTTGCTGCAGACACTTGTATGGATCTCATCACTGTCAGAAGGTACTTAAAAATGTGTTGAAGTGGGATGAAAGAGATTTAGGCAAAGCCCTTTCTTGGTTTGAGCCATAAATCTGAGTATTCCCAGAAACAGAATCATCCCAGGGTGGTTTGGGCTGGAAGGGACCTTAAAGCTCATCTCATTCCACCCCCCCTGCCATGGGCAGGGACATCTTCCACTAGACCAACATCCAGCCTGGCCTTGGACACCTCCAGGGCTGGGGCATCAACCATTTCACTGGGCAACCAAGAGTAAAAACAAAGTAACAACAAAAAATAGCATCAAAAAGATGTTCAGATGTACCAAGACAGACATTCCAGCATCCTCCTGTCCTGCTTTTCCTCTGCAGAAAGTGTCAGAGCCCTCATTTGTGATGAGTGAGTGGCACACAGGTCGAATTTGATGTAGGTTTGATACTCACAGATCGGAGCTGGCTTTGTGGTGATTTATTTTAAGCTCTCCAGCCTTCAGCAGGACTGCTCTCCCCTCCACTAGGACACAGCCAAGCTGCCCTTCCAGCAGCCAGAACGAAGCAGGAGGCACAAACTGCAATTCCCTCTTCCTAAAGGAGGCAAAACTGGGAGGCAGCAGACCCGAAGGGGTTTAGCTCAGCTTGTCCCTGGGTTTGTGGGGCTTGAACACCAGATCCTGTACGTATTTCCAGCTCATCCTGTGCAAAATCCTGTCCACTGCCACCGTCTCCACGGGAATATTCTGGGATTTATACCTTTATGACTGTGTATCACACCGTGGGCCACTTGTAAGTGCATTATTAAAGCAGGGATGTAACTGCAAAGTCAGGGAGATAATTCATGAGGTGACAGAGCAAACTGCTCCTGGCCAGGTTTATCACTGTCAGGTTAATTTTTAATTGTAATTTAAGCTGGTTTGGGCTGTGTACAGACATCCTGAGGAGCATCTCTGGCTTGTTTTCCTCCATGCTTAAAAACTTCAGTAGTTGACAATCACACCACAATAAATTTGGTTCCTGACGTGGAATTCTCCAGGTTGCTTTTTTGTTTCGTGCTGGGGGCCAGCAAGATGTAATTTGGGCAATAAATAGTATTATGTTATAATATCTATTGCCTGTACAAAGCAGTGGAGGCTGCTCAGGCCCTGCTGCAGTTAAGTGACATTAAAAGAAGATTTTTTTTTTTTTCTTAAGCAGAAGCATGAAACAGAGAGGGAACAAAAACCTGAATGCACAACTTGAACAATGTACAAGCTGCTCTTTGCATATAGTAATATAGAAGAATGTTTTGTTGGAGAAGGTAGTGGTAAAATACTCTCTTCTTTAAAAAAAAAAAAAAAAAAAAAGTATATTTTTGGATGTTTGGGAAAGTATTTTGACAACTGTAGTCTTGTCTCGAATTAAGTGTCAAGAAAGAAAGAAAAATCTTATTTTCTTCTAGCATTTTGATTTCTCTTTGGGGTTTTGTGTTGTCTCACGTTGGTAAGGCTTATTTGTGGGGGGAAAAAAAGAATAAAAATTTGTTCCTTTTAAATTTTTAATTGAGAAGTTAAGGGTACAAGACAATTGCTGCTTCACTTTCACTCCGTTGCTGCTCTTTAACGTGTATTTAAGTCACTCCAGTGTTTTATCCTAGATTTAGGCTTGAATTTGATCTCTGTCTTTTCCTTGCCTTCACTTTGAGCTGCATCAGATCCCAACGGTTTCATCAGGTTGTAGGAGGCAAATAGTTCCCAGCTTTTTCCCTAATTAAGGAATAAAGCTGCCAAGAATAAATTGTTAACCCAATTGTTTTTGTGAATTGCAACTTAGGGGGTGAGTTAGGAAAATGAAAGAGTCAAATTGACGTTGTAAACTGAAATCACAGAGCTTTGCTTTTTTATGCAAACTGAGGATCCAGACCATAATAACTTAAAAAAAACCATAATTATTTCCCTTTTCTCTCAGACTGAGCAGTTTCAGGAAGAAGTTGGCTGAGGGCAGGAGCCTCCTTCTCCCCTCTGATATTGGATTTTAGTGTCAGTGTTACTGTGAGAGTGATAATTTTTATCACCAAAGAATGAGTTTGGTTTGTGGTTTGGTTTGTTTCTTAAAGAGAAAGAGAGCCTGAGCACACAGGAAATTATTTTAAAAGTTAAAAATACACATGAGACGATGGTGGGGGCAGACATGCTTGAAATGGTGAGTCAATGAAGAAAATAAATATAATTAAGCAGTTGGTGTGATTGGCTGCAAACACCCTAAATTGCTACTTACTGCTCACCACTTCCTCAAATACTTGTTCCCTGGGGAATATTTGTGACCTGCACATGCTTCCTGACACAAAATACACAGCCAGTTCCTTTATTATTTCCCATTCAGATGTATTTTCTGAAGTTTCTCTCGGTGACATCTGGTCAAACTTGATGTTATCAACTTTTTTGGTGTTTCATTTTCAACCTGTTGTATCATTCTGTTTATTATGTTTGGTTTGTTTTTTTTTTTTTTTAGTGTGAGCAGATTGTATTTATTTGAGAAAAAAATGTTGTTTGCTGTTTAAAAAAAAAAACCACAATAATTGTATTGCCAAAAATAGCTGTAATTACCTGTGACATCTGTATTTTTTTATTTTGGGGGTGGGAGGTGGTGGTGGTGGGGAGGGGGAGGGTGGTTGGTTGTTTTTAATCTCAATTTCAAGTGCTAACAACTCTTAAAACAACCACTGCGGTTTAATTTGCTTCTGACATTAAATGGATTAATCGGAAGCCGGACAAAGAAAAAGTCTCACAGGTGATTGAATAAAGATGCCAAACACCCTTCCTATTTCAGTTTTCCTCTGGAGTGTGTTGGAGTTGGAGCCGCGTTTTGATTCCTTGCGCCGATGGTGAAGTTCACCCATTTGACAGCAGATGGCACAAAACCATCTCGAGTGTGGTTTTCCACGAGCAGGGATGGAGTTTTCCCTCTGGTTTGGAGTCTCAGCTTTTCGGATTTTTTTTTTTTTAATCCACCAATAGTTTTATCAGCCAGAGAGACTCTTCCCTTTCAAACTCCATGAATTCCTGACCTGCAGCTCTGTATCCCAGTAAAACTGATTATGATTAACACAGAAGCCATAACTTCTGTAAATCAAAGGTACACTAATAGAATGATGCACTTCCCTGCACCTGAAAGTTTAATGGAAACAGCTGATGATAAATTAGAAGCCAAACCCAGTAATGCATTTATAATTAACCATTTTGTCCACTTCCCTCAAGCCCACATCCTGCAAGTGCACATGGCTTTTAAGCCATAATTCTTACCTTACTAAATTCAGTTTATTTTGACAGTAATAGCCATTCACACTAAATTTTGGGCAGTTGCAAAGAGAGCCCAGGAGAGGATGTGCCAAAGCTTTTTGGCAGTCACCACATGGCTGGTGGCTACACCATGAACCACATGGATAAATCTTGTGATAAATCACAGACTGAGGGGACACAGAAAGTTTTCTAAGTCTCAGATCACTCCTGAAATTGTCAGACCTACAAGGGGAACCCAAACTGTGCCACCAGTCCTGTGGGACCTGCCCACTGTCCCCAACCCTGCACCCCAGCAAAATTACCTTTCCCTCGTCGTTTCCCCAGGATCCCAGCAAGGAGAGCCAAACAAACCTCCTGGGGCAAGAGCAGAGTGACCCAAGAACGTGTTGGGTTTTTTTTCCCCAGGGATTTAAACCACCCAGATGGGTTTTTAAGCGACCTTGCTCTGCCTTCCTGGTGCCTCCCCATTTTTTGGGAATTAAATCCTGGGCACAGTGCAGCTGTGCCATGGCTCTCTGCTAACCTTTTCCTGCTCCCCCTCTGTGGCAGAGCTGGAGGGGGAGGTCAAGGTGAAATCCCCCCCATCCTGTCGCCCACCAGTTTCGTTTTTGGGACCTGTGAGGTCACTGAGTTCTCAGCAGTCGCCAACACACGGGAAATGTGAGGTAGGGGGGAGAGCAGAGTGGAACAGCAGCCAGAAGGGAAGGGGCAGAGACCCTGGTGGGGATGAAGTCATGGTAAATCTGCCCCCCTCCCCCAGCCTGTGCTGAAAAGGGACCTGCTGCTGCTCAGCAGCCCCAGCAGAGAGAGGAAGCCAACACTGCCTGCACCCAGAGCACAGCATGAGTGTCCCCAGGGTGCTGCACGCCGTGGCTCTGCTCCTCCTGCAAGGTAAGCCCTCTGGGTTATCTTATTCCATCTCCCCTTTGCGCTTGGTCCAGCCTGGACAGCTCTGTTCCCAGAGTTCCAGCACACCAGGCAGCTCTGCTGTTGTTGCTTTCTGGTTGACAGCGAGGTATTGTCACCCCAATGCTGAGCCTCAGCTGACTCCTAAAGCCAGGATCTACGAGGCCAGGTCACCTCCTATCAGCTGGTGACATACTTGAGGTAACCAAGGATTCTCCCTTAAATTTGGGCAGTGGATCACTGCTTACTTTCCACAGCTTTTGGATATCCGTGTATGCCATCGTGTAAAAAGAGGCTGATAAAAGTCAGAATAATTTAGAAAGCACTTTAAATGCTCAGTCTCCTCGCTCCTGCTGGAGGATGTAGCTTATACCTGCTTTGCTAATCTCCTGTCTGCACAGGAGAGGTGTGAGAGATTCATATTTGACTGTGTCAGACAGGGAAAGATTTAAGGAAAAAAAAAAACCAGCAAGACAGTGATCCTTGCTCAGGATCCCTGCAGGCTTCACTCCTGAGCTTTGCAGGAGAAACAAATGTGTGGTCCCTCTCCCTCCTTACCAGATGCTGGAGCAGGAACCACAGCAGGGCTCCTGCTGACAATTTGCTAATGCCCTCAGAAGCCTCTGCTCAGAGTACAAGCCCTCTCCCCCCTCACTGCCAGACTCCTGAAGGATGAACCTGCATCTGCTGACCACCACTGTCTGCTCTGGGCAGCACAGTTAACTCAAGCTCCACTTGCAGGCCAAAAATAACTCATTAGACAGGGTGTCTGCGTGGGCTACAGGTCCAAAGAGAGCTCTGCTCTGAGTGCACATCTCAGAGCAGTGAGTTCTCAGTGCATTTCCTGGTGGCTCTCAGAACAGCAACCAGAGGCATGAATTATTCTGCTCAGTGCATCCTGCAATTTCTGGCAAGAAATTGTTGAAGTTGTGGATATGTTGCTGTACTGGATGCCAGATTAATTTTTCCACGTGGGATCCACGTGGTACAAGAACAAGTGTCCCCTGGAGCTGGCACAGGGGCATCTCCCACTCCCCAGTGACTGAAGATCACAGCCAGGTCCAGCTGCCCCCTGTGCAGGGAAGATTTGACCTGTGAGTCATGGGCTGAACAAAGCCAGGGGCTCCCATGGAAATTCCACGCGTGCTCTGCTTCAGAAAAGCGAGCAACCACCCCCATTTCTTGCTCAGTCTTGCTGTTCTCACCTCCAGAGGTGTGATTTGAAAGACCCCACACTGCTGGTGGTGACAGGAAACCACCATGATGAAGAAAGGGCCCCCCATGGAAAACCACAGAGAACTCTCCCCTACCACTCCAACAACACTGCACCTCCTTCCACCAGGGCCACAAACCCCCCACCCTGGAAACAACTCTTCCAGGGAGACAGGTCCTTCCTCTGTTTCCAGGGGGAAAATAACAGTTGCAGCAAGGATGCCCTATAAAAGCTTCATTTCTGATGTATTTTAAACCTTCAAGAACATGAAAAGCTTTCCCAGAGCCCAGAAAGATTCATTTCCCCAAACTGCAGTGCTGGTATGCACAGTAGGAACTTGCAGCAAAGAGCTACCTGGAAAATAAAATCAAAACACATAAAAAAAAGGGGAATGAAAAGCAAAACCCTCTTACTGACTATTTACTTAACTCCAACCCAGGCACTGCCCTTAGTAATTTCTCCAGGGCTTGCTTTTTTTCTGGAGAAGGTAATTCATTCCAGGTCAAATATTTTCACAAAATGTATTATACGTCTTAGAATGTCTGGAGAGAAAAAAAAAAGACATTTTACTGTAAAATGAACTGAGAGAAGAGAATGCAATTTCATTTTAGTAACCCGTGCCAGGCCAGGTTTGTGGGTCTTATCTTGGCAAGAAGTCTCCAAGCAGTTGCAGCATGATGATTTCTGAATTAAGAAAGCCTCATTTTTCAGAGGTGCTGCAAAAATATCCTTCCTTGCTCAGTCTCACATACTTGTAGTTCAGGTTCAACAGCTCCACAATGAAACACAGAATTACAGAATCACAGAACAATTTGGGTTGGAAGGGACTGAAAGATCATGGAGTTCCAATAATGGAATAAAGAAAACGAACGAGAAAGTGCATCAAATGAGTCTGCTATCAATTCTTTAATGGTTAATAACATTTAATAACTAAATCTGGTTGTGCTGATCACGAAACCTTTGGTACAAATCCCACTGACCTCTCTGGTAACTGTGATTTATTTACGTCAGTACAACCACACGGGCGAGTCCCCCAGTGCAGAAAAACCCTCGAGAAAAGGAAAATTGCAGTATTACTGTGTACAAAACATCGTTGCTTTCCTTTAAGAGGTGTTTTTTCCCCCCACCCTGGGCTGTGGCAGGGGGGTTTCCAGGGGCTGCCAGTGTGACTCTGAAGGAAGGAGAAGACCTGAATCTTCGCTGCACCTTCAGCACCCTCAGCAGCACCAACAGCTCTGCCCTGCAGTGGTTAAACCCCCGCGGTTTCACCATTTTCCTGAACGGCCAGCAGGGTAAGTGAGTGTGAAAAGCTGCTGTGACACTTTCCACGGGGGTTGGGAGGGTCACTCAGCGTGGGCTGTCTCATCTCCCAACCCGCCACCCGACCACTCGAGGGGCTTTTCCACTGCACCCCTTTCTGGCAGGAGGATGATGAAATGGAAACAAACCCCTCCAGGTGCATCAAGAGAAAGTTTTTAGAAACAAGCAGTGATTTCTTGGATGTGCTGGCAAAGCCAAAGCTACAGTTTACTGCATTCCCTTCCACTCCCCACACCTCACCTCCCTCTGCCCTTGGCTCTCCTCCTCTTGGACCAAAGAGCTCTGCAAGGTGAGCACTGCTTTGGCCTTCCCTATTTACACAGTACCCAGACAGCATTCCTTGTTAAATCCTGGGTGTTTTAATGATAACAGCAACTGGGATTTATCCAAATTGGGTACTCAACTCATGTTGAAACTGCCCAAATCCTCCTAGGTTGCTCTGGGAATGACAGCCACCAAACCAGCTCACTGATGCTTCCCTTAAATACTGCCAATATTTCTGAACAGAATATGCCCTGAGTAACTGCTGTTCCTATTTACTCAGTTACAAGAGCAGGTGGGATGAGTGCTGATTAGCATTTTGAAGTGACTCACACCTGTATGGATGTGGAACTGTTTCCTGTGGGATCCAAGATCCCAGGTTCAGTATTCTCAGTGTGTGAACCGTCCCCTCTCCATCAGTTATCTCTATTTTTGACATAAATCTACATTCTTGCTATTTTACACCACAGAGGCAGGCAAGGGCAGCAAAACCCCATTATTTATACAAGTTCTTTATACCCACAAATTCTTTCTCAGCAATTTTGGACCGAGACACTTGATTCTGTCCCTGTCCAATTTTGAACATCTCCACCTTTTAAGATTTAGCCCTTCTGATGCTTGAGTTTTCCTGTGCTGACACAACAATTTAAGAAGGGTAGGGAAAGGACATATCCATGGGTATCTATAGCAGCAGATTTTAACCCAAGTGAACAAAACTTCCCTCACCTGAGGATTCCCCCCATAATTCCAACATCCCACAATCACCCTTCGGTCAGACACGTGATGCAACACCCACAAGGACCAGGGTTTGCAAAGCATGTGGATCCTGGGTAAGTCAGGCACACCAAATATTTTGTATTACAAAAGAAAACTGTCCTTGTTTAAGGAGAAACCAAACCTGACCCTGCACATGGAAGTTTTCATTTTCCATTCTGAGTCACCACAGGGAGCCTCTGTCACGTGGCTTCTCCAACAAACCACTCTGTGAGTCAGTTCCCTCCAGTCTCATTGCAGCTACAAATATGCCGAGTCTGACATCCTGGGGATCTCAGAATTGTTGAGTATTTAATCACTTTGAAATTGCTGTGATTTTCTCCAGGCTCTGTATTTTCACAAAGCCTCAGCTGAAAAAAAAAGATTGAAAGTAAAAACATAGGTTTTGAGGTCTTTTTCTCCCTGTGGCTGGTGCACACCCCCAGTTTCAGTTCATTCTGAGGGCAGAGAGTTACACTTTCTGTGCTGCAATTGTGGGAAAAATCCAGGAACTTGGCCTGACCTTGAGGGATCCTGTAAGTCATCCAGCAAGAGGGATGAAATAAAGACTAGAAAGTCAAGAGAGAGAGAAAGGGAACTGTACAGCAGAGCAGAGATATCCAAGGAGATGGTTTCATTAAAAACTGCTCTGTTACATTAAGTGTCGAGGAACTTTTAAAAATTCCATTATAAAAACCATCTTCACTCGTCACTGCTCTGATTATTTGCCTTCCTCTTATGCACCAACACCCATGGCACGCTGGGTTTTGTTTTCCTTACAGTTTTAAGAGACAAGAGGTACAAACTCATCCGTTATTCCAAGGGTGAATTATCCATCCAGCTGTCCCAGGTCACGGTGCACGACGAGGGCTCCTACAAATGCTTCTACTACGGCAGCCCCTTCCAAAGCAAGGCCCAGCCTGTTGAGGTGTTGGGTAAGTCCCTTCCCCTGCTTGTCCCAGAGGAGGAGGGCGACAGAGCCAGCTCCTTAGCTCCAGGCCTGCAGTTTTTTGCATGGAATTTGATGGTGCTTAACACAACAGCATCCTGCTCTGAGCTCAGCTCCCCCCAGACACTGCTCATCAGGCTGAGTAGAAAGATAACTGATATATGTATATATATAAAAAACTGATTCTAAATCTTCCTGCTGCAGCTGCTCCTTCTAACCCAGCACTGGAAGCGTCCCAAGACACAGAAAGGGGCATTACACTGTCTTGCCACACCCAAGGATGCAAACCCCAGCCCCGGGTCAGCTGGCTGCTGGACAACGGGATGGAGCTCCCAGGTGAGTGCTCAAAGACAGGGGTTTGATCACCAGCAGTTTCTTCTTATCACCCTTGGGCAGCTTAAAAATTAGTGGAGGGTGAAACACCTTCTGCAACACATCAGTTTGGGCTGTTACTCATGGCCTACTACTCCTTGGTGCAGGTTTGGAGATGGGTCAGCATTAAATGCCGGTGTCTGTGCAAGGGAGGGGCTCATCTGCTTGGCTCCCACTCAGCACAGAACAGCAACAATCGGCACCAAAACCCCTGGAGAGAGTGAGATCCCACTGGAGCAAAATGAGCCCAAATTAGGGGTATATTTAAAAAAAAAAAAAAACCAGGCTGCCAGATACAAAGGTATTAATGCAAGCAAGGTGCTCAGGGAAGCAATATGTCACCTCTGAGTTTTTATCTGTGTTTTTCACAGTGTTTTTCTAAAACCAGGGGTTTTTCTTAAACCAGAAACAACCTTAGTTCTGGCCTGATAAAGTGAATTATTTGTGGCATCACAACATACAACTCAGACACTACCCACCTCCATAAACCAAACAATGCATTTCTCCACTTAAAACAATTGTGCTCTTCCTTCTCGAAGGCCTGGAGTGACTCTCCTTTCCATTATCAGCTTTAATCACTTCCTGCAAATATTTATACTAATCAGAAAACAGCTAATAAATCTTAATTACCAGCATCGCCTGAGTTCCACCAGGGCTCAGCAGGGGCAAACCAGCTGTAATTACTGAGCTGTTGCTGACAAAGATTATTTCCTTCCCAGCAAAAAAACACTCTGAAAGCTTTTGGAGCTCTTACATGACCCTGCTGGGGATGGAAAAGAAGGTTGGGAAATACTGCTGTGTGTGTTACAGTGAATTATCTGCAAAAGTTGATTTGGAAACAAGGAATTTCTTCCATTTAAGGATAACAGATCAAGGGAAAGCATCAGAACCTGCACATTATAAACAGTCAGTCGAAATTATTGTGCCACCACATCTAAAATGCCTCTCTCTCCACCGGGGCTGTTCAAACACATCTCTCTGTCACATGAAATACATCTTTATTTTCCCAAATCACATAAACACAGTCAGTGTCACCTGGAGGAGCAGGAGCTCCGTCAGACAGGTTACACAGCTCCCCCTAATTCATTCTGGCAAGGCAATGAATCTTTGTGTTTGACTTCCCCCAGCTGGAAAAGGAGAAAAGTCACTGTAGGGATGATGGAGGACTGTTACATAAATATTTACTTAGTACAAATGGAACTATTGCCCATCAATAGTCACTGTGTATGTTTATTGATGTTCACAAATATTGCACAATTTTTTTTTTAATTTTTATATTTGGGGTGCCAAATCCATAGCCCTTGGGTGTCACATAGAATGGAAAATTTTCTAGATCCCAGTTGTGCTGCAGAGCACAGAGAATCCCAGAATAGCTGGGATGGGAAGGAGATCATCCAGAACAAGGCAGGGTCACCTGGAGCAGGTGACACAGGGACACATCCAGGTGGCTTTGGGATGTCTCCAGAGAGAGAGACTCCACACCCTCCCTGGGCAGCTGAAATCCATTTGCACAACTCATGCACAGTGATCAGGTGCTGCTTCAGCACAGCACAGTGAAGCAGATCGACCCTGGAAAGGGTTTTCATTAAATTGCCCTTGACTAGGAAGCACTTCAATGTTTCCTTAAACGTTTAGGTGACACCAAACACAAGCTGGGAGCTGATGGGAAGAAATGGAGCACAACCAGCACGCTTGACAGTCCTCTCCCACGGGCCCAATGCCACAGCCAGCTGCATCATCCATCACCCAGCCCTGAGGGAAGAGAGACTGATGGCATCTTTCCACTTCCAGGACCTCCCCAGGACGGGTACTGCGAGTTCCTTCCCATTGTACTGCTCCAAGGTGGTCAGAATTGCACAGATACACGAGGAAAGCTGAAGCCCAGAGTGTGCTGCCCTGTGTGGGGAATGAGTTTTTAAAGGAGAGGACTCCCTGGGGCAAAAAGGATTTGCAGTTCTTCCTCAGGGTCAGGTCTCTGCTCTGAGACACCCACAGAATAGTGCTTCACCTTCATTTTATTCCTCATTTCACAGCATTAAATACATTCAGAGGGCAGAGAAAGTGAGAGTGGGAGAGTAGGACTGTGAGTGTAACCCCAGATCAGACAGAGAACCCAAACAGCCCAGAGCATAGAGCTCACAGGGCAGGTTTAACTTTCCCAGGATCAGTTCGAGTGGCAAAGGTTGTCTTCTGATTTATGTCGTGTCTGGGGGGGGCTTCCTTTAGGATCCAACCAACCAACCAGCCCTCCTGCAGCACCAGAGGCTCCAGCAGGTACCAGCTCAGCACCAACCCAGCAAAACCTCCCAGCAGATGTCACATCTGATTGTAAGTTTGGTCTCTGCCACGTGAATTTACCAAACCAGGGTGGGAATGCTGCATGAACAGAGTTACATCCTGTGTTACAAAGAGCTGTGGAGCACCGAAAACAGCATTTATTGCTTGCTTTCTCAGTTTCCAGCCATGCAAGAAGCCAATGTCTCTCTCCTTAGATGCAGCAGGATGGGGAGATGCAGGCTGGGATCCTCTGGGTGGGTTGCACTAGATGGCACTGTGCAACAACACAAATCCCTGCCTGTACCAGGCTGCAGTTACTGAGTTGTTTCCAGCAGAATCAAGAGCTCCACTGCTCAAATTAGTTGGCCAAGGGTTTTGTGCCTTCTTAGCATTAGAGGCCCTGCAGTGAAAAGTCACTTGCTGCTTTAGAAATGGGCGAGCTCTTTGTTTATTTTTGTTTAAAAGCGTTAAATCGGTGATTACAAACACCCTGATAAACAATTCACGCATGTGTTGATAAACACACATGGAAGGGGAGCTTGAATCTTTTAAGAGGGGGTTGGAACTCGATGGTCCTTAAGGTCCTTTCCAACCCCAAACCATCCTGTGTGACTTTCACGAGGTGTGCTGCCATACCTGAGAGGGAGGAAAATGCAAAGTTTTGGTACATCATCATCATCATTTCAGCTGTGTCCATAAGAAAGTCAGAACTCGCCTCTCTGTCCATGCAGGGCTTGAAGGATCATCAGCTTCGTCAGGAGATGAAGAACTGGGAGGTTCATCAGGTTATGGTGACCCCAATGGTACGATTTACATCATCAGATACGGGGGGGGGGGGGGATGGCAAAGGACAGGGATTGTCACGCTGTGACTGCACCACTGGGGGCTGGGAAGACACTGAAGGAGTAGTCAGGGATATGAACACCAAAATACCTCCTTCAGGGAGGAGGATACAGCCTCATTCCTGGTTTTTCCAGCAAAGGAAGCAAACTGATGGACAGGGAAAGCCCCCAGATGACCACAGAGTCAAAGCTCAGCTTTGTTTTAATTCGGCTGTAAATGGGAACCGCTGAGTTCCACAATGTAAGGGACTCTGAGGATTTTTCTGTTCACAAAGTTTCAGATTTACACAAAATCCAGCACTAGGGGACTGAGCACAGAGCTCTAAGCCAGGGGAAGTCCCAGGTGCTTCAAAGCTGCTGGGAAAACACGAATTTCTTAAGCATCCCTTTGGCCTTCAGAGAAATATTCTCCTTTCCTTTCCTCCAGGGACTGAGGCAGCACCCAAAGGAAATGTCACAACAGAGGAACTTCCCAGGACAGAAGCCCCACTGCCACGTGAAAATGCAACTGTGATTTCCATCTTCACTCTTGGTAGGGACTCCTTAATGAGCTTCCAAACACGAAATGAGAATTCTGACACCAGGCTGGGTCTCTCTGACCACATTTCCCCCTCCAAACCCTTTTGTCAGTGCATCAAGGTAGTGCTGGCTTGTAATTTTGGGGGGAGACCACAGAAACACAGCCATTTGTATCATCCAGGAAATAAAGCTAAATTTTGCTGTTTGTTGTGCCAGAGCACAAGTCCACTGATTTCTACCAGCTTTTCTTATTCATCCAATTAAAAAAATTGACCTCATATCCCAAAATGAAGTCAAATAAGGTGAATTCTGCCCTTCTGTCATGTTCATCTGGCCTGGAGCAGGTTATTGTGTTAATTAGCAGAGGCTCAGAGGACATTTAATGACACAAACACCCCCCTGCCCCTGTTACAGGGCAAGATCCCAAATCCAAAGGCGTCATAAAGAAGGAGAAGAACCTCTTGCTGCCAGTCCTGGTGGCTGCCCTGATTTTCGTGCTGCTCATCATTGTCCTGCTTTTCATGATGAAGCTGAAGAAAGCTCACGGAGTGTGGAAGAGAGGTGGGTGATTTCCCTGGAATGTTGACCATGGAATTGCTGTGTCAAGCCTGTCCCTGAGCTGGTCAGGCTGATTGAACCTCCATTTCATAACTAGTCCCTCAGGATTTTCCTGCTCAAGGCAGAGGGTGAGAAAGAGTCGTGGGAAAAAAACCCTCATTATCTTAATTACATTTGTTTTCTGTGCAGAAAATGATGTTTCAGAGCAGACACTGGAGAGTTATAAATCCAGATCTAATGAAGACAGTCCAGGCCACGAGAAGAATGGACAAGGTAAAAAGCTTTAACCAACGTAAACTAATTCCTGTTGGGGCATTGCTGCAGATAATAATAAATAATAAATAATAAATTAATAATAATAATAATAAGCAATGTGTGTTTGTGTTTCAGTTGCCAATCACAAGCCCAACCTGCAATATGTAACAGAGGGATATGGGGAAACCACCCCCAAGAATCCAAGTGACAAAACCACTGCAATAAGTGAGAAAATGTTTGCATGTGGAAAGGAAACAGATGTGTAGCGATGGGAAACCTGTACCACGGGCAGAAACAGCCCTTTTTCCTCATGTCAGAGATCTCAGGTATCAAGATTTCAAGGAGCAGGAGCAGCAGCAGCTGCTCTCCATCCAAAAACCAACTGGGACTGCTTCAGGACAGGTAGATGGGACTGATGCTCCTGTCAGCAATGGGCTGGTTCACCCGTAATCCTCGGAGGATTTCATTATCCACTGCCAGAAATCGAGCTCAGCAATCCCACCCCAGATCCCACCAGCAATGGGGGTCCTCTGGAGATATTCAGTCCTGTACAAGGACAACATTTCTCACCTGCACAAGGATAACATCCCTCCCTGCTCTGCATAACATCACCACTTACAGTCTCCCACATCACCCTAAACTTCCAGGGGTGTTACAGAGAAGATGGATGTCCTTTAAGGTCCCTTCCAACCTAAACCACTTTATGATTTGATGATTCTATGAACGTGAAGGGGATGCAGGATGTCACCCACGGGACCCCTCCAAAGCCAGGAATGAAGTCGCTTCCCTGCCAGCAGGCAAGGTGGGAGCTTCGCCAGGACTTCACACCCGCAGAGCTCTGCCACAGCATCGCCTTTTCTGTCGCAGAAGGGTAAAACCAAACCCCTAAAATAAAGGGCATGTACGTGACAACAGAAAGCGCTGTTTTGGTCGTTCAGATTTATTTCTCGCTAGAAAAAAAAAACACGCAGAGTGTGTTTGAATACCGAATGAGAGAAATATCCCGGGAGGGAGCGGAAATAATCCCATTTTTGGGTGGAAAAGCGGCTCCTCCCGGGCGCTACCACTGCCCCGGCCGGGGCGGGGGGGGAAGGACGCGCTCCCCCCGCTCCCCCCCGCGCTTGGTACGGGCCGGTCGCGTCCTCACGGTTCCCATGGCAACGGCTGGAACGGCCGGGAATGGGACCGGGAATGAGCCGGGAACGGAGAGGGTGAGAGGGGATGGGAGACCGTGGGAGAGGGGATGGGGACAGGGACAGGGAGAGAGGACATGGGAAAAGGGATGGGGACATGGGAAAAGGGATGGGGGTGAGGGGACCAGGGACAAGGGACTGGGAGAGGGCTGGGAACAGGGGACTGGGGTGAGGAGACATGGGATGAGGAACTGGGAGAGGGGAAAGGGACAGGGGACATGGGAGAGGGGATGGGGACATGGGAGAGGGGACCAGGACAGGGGACCAGTGTGAAGGTCCCAGCGAAACGGGACAGGAACGGTGGAGTTGGGATTGGGAGAGGGAACCAGGGTAAGGGGACAGGGGATGGGGACATGGGACTGGGCACACCTTGGGGAACACACAGCCTGGCCTGGCTTTTCTCCAGGGGCTGAGGTGCTGCTTCAGCCCCAGAGGGGCTCATGGAGGGGCAATTCCCAGTGAGATTCCACTTTCCTTGCCCGCCCCAGGCTCTGCCCCGCTGTGGGTGACCAGTGATGGAGCCTTTTTCCTCCCTCCCAGACACTTTACCTTAATGACTTATGAACACTTCAATCAAATGTAAAGAAACTCTCATCCTAATTTACAATTTTTTCAGTTCTTCTCACTGTGTTGTTCCCTGCCACACTTCCTAGCTGATTTTGCATGTCAAGATGGTATCAAGTTGAATAAAGAGAACATACAGAATTTATTGTAACTCTCAAAAGTTAAAAGATGACATCTTGTTGCTCTGTCTCAGCTTCATTTTCCTTTTCAAAAGCTGTTTCTGCATTATTTATGACCACCAATAGTTTAAGATTTCATAGCAGTTGCTGCATAGGGACCTTGCTATTAACTGCTTAAAGAAACATGAGTGTGACAGATGAGAATAAAGAATTGTTGAACAATAAAAGGTCAAATTCTGAGCCTTAGCCAACAACAATACCCACAGCCACAGCTTTTTAATAAAAATAATCATTATTATAAGGTGAACAACCTTGTTGTTTGCTCTGTTCTCCAAACACAGGGCTGGCGTAAATAAACCATCGGTGCAAGCCACGGCATGAAACCTTCGGCTCTGAAGCACATCACAGTTTTTTCTCCCCACACTCACACCCTGAATAAAATCCACGTGCCCCCCAAAGTCCTCGTGCCACCCGTTTTCCACCCTCCGAAATGGAGGAGGGCCCTTGCCGGGGAAGGGGGATCTGCCTGCAGCCCGCAGGACTGCCGGGACTCGGACGCTGAGAGCCTCCCTGAGGAGGGACAGGACCAGCTGGGGCTCCAGGAGATGATCCTGGACAACGAAGAGCTGCTGGGACTGAGTTCTGATGAGCTGGACAGTGACAGCCTGGAGGAGGTGAGCTCGGGAGAATACCCCAGCCCAAACGGAGCACAGAAGGATCGAGGGTAAGGCTTGGATTTCAGTAGATGAGCAGAGCAGTTCTGACACTTTAAACCCTTATATGTTCCTCAGAATATACATGGCATTTCAAGACCAATTTATGTTGCCCAAGTGCTATTAAAGCACCTACAGACATAGTTTTAGAGGACCTACAGGCATAGTTACACAGCAAGATGGACGATTTCATCTTACATTCATAATTACTATGCCCATTTCTCAGCATATCCTCAACTTTTATGATGTTGGCTGAAACATAAAATGACCTATGACCAGTCCAGGAGGGTAAGATGGAGAAGAAAACATCCCTCTCAAACCTGTAGGGCAAGTTAAATATGAGTCAGAGTTGCCCAGCAACCAGCAGGGACATCCATTGTCCTGGGGGCATCACCAGGGGTTGGACTTCGTGATCTTTATGATCCCTTCCAACCCAAGATATTCCATGATTTTCCAGTCACTGCTTGCAGGGAGAACTTGGAGAGCAAGACAGGAGAGAAAAAACCAAGACTCAGTACTGGGCAATCCTCTTCTCATTCCTTACAAAAAATGCTGAACAAACCAGGCCACTTCTGTTTGAAAACTTATAGGCAAAAATTAATGGCTTGAATAAATGCAGTTTTGTCCTCATGGCTGTGTGAATCTAAAAATTTCCAGAGTTACTGTCACCCTTAAACATCCTTTAGAAAGCGTTAACTTGGTACATAAAATAAAATTTAATTTGCTGCCGTGTGCATAAAAGGTTTAACCCTCTATGAATTGGGAATAATTCTCAAGTTTAGAGGGATTAAATTAAACCTGAAGTAATAATAATGCGCAGTTTCAATTTAATTGTCTATTTAAAATAAAATGACAAACAAATGAAGGCTAAATGATTAATAGCATGCTTTTATTCACCTCCTCAACAAGCAAAATGGCCAGTTATTGAATATTTTATTGTGAGTGCAAATGATGTTAATTGTACTAGAAACATGCTCTAATTTTTAGTAATTTTTTTGACTGAATACTGCGCTGAATGCGAGGCTCTTCATTAAATGGAAATTTGATTTTATTTTGTTTGAACTTAGCCCAGTAAGTACTCCAACCCAGTCCATTAACCAGAGCAAATATCACAGCATATACACACGAGCCCCCCTCTCTCCATCCATTACTAACCCTGGAATTTGAAGGGGAAGTGCTGCATCTGTTGTCTGTGCACCACACTTTTGTTGAGGAGCAGAGCCCATCTAACCTCCCTCTCAAGTTGGGCTGTGGGGAGGTTGTGAGGGGGGAGGAATAAAAGGTGCCCTTTTTGTCTGGGGGATGATTAGGGCTGAAGGGGCTCTTCACACTCCTTCTGTCCCCATGCACTGACCGGGGCTGCAGCCCCCAATTGAGCCCACGTTTCAGCACAAAGGGGCTCTTTAGCATTATCCTCTGAATCATGGCAATTATATCACATATTTCTGTACTCAGTTCTATTTCTGTTTACCTGCAGTGCGTGGCAAGGAGAAATAATCATGTTTTCCCCCGTTTAAATCACCTCCTCTCCACCACGAGGCACACCAGTGGTTACCTGAAACGAAAATGAAACGTTATTTTTGTTGTCAGGAGCCACTTGAAATACAGGCAGAGGCGTGTCACTCAGTTAGAAACATGAATAAATGGTTTATGGAAACGTTAATAGGATTAACTGGGCCACACTTTGGAGAATCCAGCACATCAGGACGGTTCTTTCAGTAGGGGCTGAAGAGTCAACCAGGTTTCAGTGCCTATAAATGTCACTCTGAAAGACTCATCATGGCAGTGCCCAAGAAACCAGGGCTCTACTGCAGGTCCAGTGAATGAAAAACAGTCTTAAAAGCTTTTTCCTCCCACATTTTTTACTCCTGCTACGTCCTTCCCCATCTCCTGGAAGCCAGTTTTTATGTGTTTGGCTCGTGCCATTGGTTTTCCTCCTGTTGGATCAGATCATAAATCATAAATTGAACCAATTGTGGATTTTTTTTAAAGCAGAGCATCTGTGTTTGCTTTATGACAAATGTAAACCAGAGCAGCGATTTGGCCACTTGTTATAAAAAAAATAGGCAAACCCACAGCCCTTTCTTATTCATGTTTTTCTACACTTAGTTAAAAGTTTCTACTCTTAGTTAAAAGTTATTTCAAGCCTTTCATTGCAAAATGAAATCATGTCGAATTTGTGCAATTTGTGCTGAACAATTGTGTGTTTGTTTCTCAAACAGGAAAAAACAGTCTGTGGACAAACATTCCAGCCAAAGGTACAATCCTAAGTGGAAGAACACAAGAAAGGCAGGGAAAGCATCTCAAGCTGGAGGAAGCATTGTGGACTTTTCACAGGAGTCATTTTACCTCCACTCCAGTGGCTCCTCAGAAGAAAAGAGCCAAGAGGAGGCAAAAGCCCAGGATTCATTCTCAGAGTTTGATTCAGAATTTTTAAGCTTTCATAACCCAAATGTCCTGGTCAGCAATGAGCCCCTTGGGCTGCAGACCAAAAAGAAGGAATCTGCAGATGGTTGCCAGTCCAAAGATCGACCACAGAGAGCAAAAAAAAACTTTGTGAAGAAAAATAAACAGACTTTAGGATTGCCCTCAGAGAGGATAAATTCCTATCTGGAGTTACACAATAAAAAGCAACAAGTTCTTCAAGAGCAGGTGGGTAATTCTGACATATTTTTGTAAACTGAGGACTGTCTGGTATTAAAATGCAACGTAATTACAGCTCCTAATGAACCATTATACACGAGTTTGTTGCTTTTCCTTGCTACTTATTATGCTTAATGGGAAGGTGGGAGTCACTGGATCGCTCCAGGAGTTGTGGGATAGAAAATTCTAAGCTTGGAAAACTGCAGGGACTTTGTGCTTGGAGTGAAAGTGCTGCTTCCCAGGGCTAATGAACAGTTGACACAACATTAGAGGGCGTGTGGTGACTGCATTCCTCTGACAGGAACAGTGGACAGGCTTTCTTCTAGCAGGGCTATTAAGAGCACTTGTTTTTTTCCAGTTATAATTTGGCTGATGGCAAAAATAATTAGTGCAGATTGCTGCTAATTAAAGCTGTGTTGATATGATTATGTTTGCTCCCCCAGGAAATTTCTGAAAATCTTTCATATCTGAGTGTTGGAGCCGGGGATCAGGACTCCATTGTGTAGGCACTGTTCAAAGAGATGTAATAGGGAAAAAACCACTTAAAAACAGGGCTGTGATACAAGAATTCCTTGCTGAAGGGGCCATGGGGACAGCAGAGCTGTGACATGTGGCACACGTGTTTCTTCTCTCAAAAACTTGATACAGCCACCACATCAGGGGTTTTGGACTCCCTGGAAATGTCCAAGGCCAGGCTGGACAGGGTTTGGAGCAGCCTGGGCTGGTGGAAGGTGTCCCTGATCAAGGCAGGAGGGCTGAACCAGATGATCCTTGAGGTCCCTTCCAAGCCAATTCTGTAACTCTGTGGTTCTGTGAACAACATCACCACCTGTGTGTTCACTGCACAGGAAGAAGCCCTTACCTGTCCTGTTCTTAATCCATTGCTCCATCTTGCTGGAAGGGGTGAAGGAAGACTTGAAGGAAGCCTCTTGTTGGCCCATGAACCAACTTTGGCTGCCTCACCTGGAAAACTTTACCAAAAAGTGCCTAAACACCAAGGATGTGAAGAAGCAAACAAGCCACATCCTCTGCTGAAGCAACCAAACTGTTGTTTCCTAAACTGGATTAATCTGAGCTTTGCAGGGGGTTGAAGCTGTTTTTATTGGTAGGATATTTTTGTTGATATGACACTGGTGCTGTGGCAATGAAACAGTGAAGTCAGTACTTTGCAGTTAAAATATTGGAGTTAAAATATTTGCAGGATTTACACCTGTCCTCCCTATGCATACGGGCTGCATGTCCCAAAACATACCATAAACGTGTTCTGATCTGTATATTTACTAATTTATACAGCATTTTATAAAGCATCAAGTTCTTTGCAGCGTTGCCTGATTCTTAAAGAACCCGATGATGAGTTTCTTTGAGAGAGAGAGAGAGAGAGAGAGAGGAAAGAGAGAGAAGCAGTGGCCCAATCTAGCTCAGCTGTACTCAATCTGAGTTGCTTTCCTACCTACAAGCCCCTTACTTCAAAGCCAGGAACATAATGTACAATTTTTTAATGGCTCTAGACCAAGGCACTCAGGCTCTGTGTGCACCGTGCCTTACCTCAGTGTAAACACCTAATCAAGATTGCCTGTGCTTCGACAATAGCAGCCAAATGCAATTCGAGAACCACAAGCCTTTGAAGTCCTCACTGCAAAGGCTGGTTTTCTAGTCTGGGATAATGACATGCCATGATTGCTGTCTTTGTTGTATCTTTTCAGTAGAGAAGCAATTACGGGCCTCAATTTAACAGAATAGGCATTACACAGCTTATGATTCTCAAAATGCAATTTCATTTGATCATTTTCTCAATTTGATTGGTATTAATAGAATGGTTCACATAAAAAAATAAATAAATAAATAAATAAAAAATGCTGGCAGAGGTTGTGTCCTGTTCCTCTTTCAAAGAGATAATGTAGAAGTATGTTTTACCTGCCCAGGAAACCATCAGTGCAGCGAGTCAGTTGGTTCCACCAAAACCATCCTGCTGACTGCAGAGCTGGCTCTTTCCACAGGTCAGGAAACCTGCCTTGCAAACCTTTAATTCGCTTTGTAGTTTCTGCATTTCCCATTTGGAGCCAGGGGGTCACCCCAAAAAACTCAGCAGGAAACCCTTTTCTTCCTTGTCCTGATCTCTCATCCCACAGGGAGACTCGGCTTCCAGGGAGGATTCCACGCTTTCTTCCCACTGATTTCACCCTTCTGATTTTTAATTCACAGTCCTCTTGGTGACAAGTGTGTTCCCAGTGCAGGTTCTGTGGGAGGGTGGGGCAGGCACGCAGTCACCTGTCGTGGTGACACTGCCCCACTCGTCGAGGTCACTTGGCAGCATAGTTTGGGACAACAAAAATACAAGGGAAAAATTTTTCGAAAAAAAAAAATTGTTTTCCTGTGATGTAATAGAGTGGGGTGGGAAAAAAATGATGCTTTCAAGGAAAATGTTCATTATTGCTGTATTTACCAGGGCAAAAAAAAAAAAAATTCCTTCAAATCAGATTTGCAGCCATCCTGCTCCCACAGCTGTGGCCACGGGAAGATGTTCTTGTCTGTGAGCTTATTTTGCCAGGTGACATGTACTGGGTGCTTTATTCCTGCAGCTTTCCCTGCCCTTTTCTCCCAGTATTACTGTGGTTTTTTGCCATCTCTTTCTGCAAGACTTTCTCAGGCCCTGGCAGTGGGTGGGGTGTGTCATCCATCAGTATCTGATTGCTTGGCCGGGGATGGTTTCTGCTTGTTTTTCTGTCATTAGGTGCATCCACTCCTCCAAATGGAGCAGCCCAGACATTTGAGACTCACAGGGAGGTTTCTGTGCTGCAAACTTCCTGCAATTTTCTTTTCCTCTCTCTCCCCTTTAAAAGCAGAAGCAACACTCCCTGATACCACACAGTTGTTAATCGGGTTTTTGCTTCTTTTCTCTTTTAACCATGTATTTTCTTGTTGCCTATTATATCATGCCTAACTTTGGGATTTTAGTTTTAATAGGAGGCAAATTATTACTCATTCTCTCCCCAAGATTTTTAAATCCTTTCATTTCTTTGTGCTGTTGCCATAAACGTTCTTGGTTTTCAGGTTACAGATCCTAAAACAGTTGATGAGGAAGAACCACCACCCCAGACTGTGAAAAAGAAGCCTAAAGACAACCTGAAAGGGCAGCAGCTCAAGGTGCCTTTTGGATAGAATTTAATAGTTTAAATATATATGTAAAATCATTGAAGTTTGGATATTTAAAGCTGTCATCTTGTTACTTTTAAAGTACTGCTGACTGACAAGAAATCCTTGAATATTTATCAATAGATAATCACCAAAATTTAGTGCATGTGCCTTATGGACTGAATATTTTTAAAGCAAAAGGGATCCCAAATGCCAAGGAATTCTGAGCTTAAAGGATCTTGCCTATTTATGACATTATTTAGTGAATTTATGACATTATTGAGTTGATAACAATGCAAAATCACAATGGTACAAGGTCATGTGTGATGGTTTATGAGGATTCTGAGCTAGAACTCAATTACTGACTTATTTGTCCCCTAAAATCCCTGTGAAAACCAGAAGTCACCATAAACCAGAGAAGAAGTTGGACTCACCTCCTCTGTACACATAAATCTGTTTTCTGCTGGCTTTAAACCGATGCAATGTGAGTCTTTGGAGCAGTGAAGAGACCAGGTTATGATCACTGATGAAAAAACAGGAGCTTTCATCGGGAGAGATTTACTTTATATCTGGAATTTCAGGGGGGAGAAGGGGCTGTTTAAATGGGAAAACTTCAGCTGCACCTCCCTCTTTCCACCAGTGACCCTCAACGTGCCAGGACAGGGATTGTTAGAGCAGAGGGTCCAGCTAACAAGTGGTCCTGTTGGCTCCAGTGCTAAAGTTTTCCTTTTCCAAACCCCCCTGGTCCATATGTGGATTTAATTCCTGCCATCAAGCAGTTGTTCTGAGTGCGTGTGCCTGTGTGCAGATTGCGAGTGTTGCTGACAAAAGAACCCTGGGAGGATGAAATGGAGGATTTTAGAGCTGCCAGAGATTAAACGGGCTGAGGGTGGATTTGTGTGTTTCCAGGTCTTTCCTCAAAGTGGGCGACACCTGACGCTGTCATTGCAAAGGGATAAATCTTAAATAAACTCCAGGTTTAGAGGAGGGCAGTTTAGCTCACAACAGCAGCCCTGGTGTGATTAAACTCCTCAACTATCTCTTATCACCCGGGTGATGTTTTGCAGGGTACCAGGCAGGGAGGAGGTTTAGAAATAAAGTCATTCCTATAATTGACATCAGTTTGTTCCTACTGTGGATCAGTCTAAAAAGTGTGCACAAAGCCATCTTCCCCTGAAATTTGGGACAGTTTACTTTCATTAGAGAGTAAAATCCAAGAGTTGATTTGATTTTTGGAAGAGTTTCTCCAGATGGTTGACAGTCCCCAGGGTTAGGAACAGGCAGTCCTGTGCATTTAAGGGCTCCTGTTGAACACCTAAACTGAAGCTCACCCCAATTTTGACAATTTGTTTCAGGATCAGCACAACAAGTTCTCCCAGAGGAATAAAGCAAAACCCACTGGGAATCTCAATGGAAAAGATTTTCCAGGGAAAGGCAGCCAACAACCACCAGGAAGAGCAGCAGAACCGAAGCCTTGGCACCAGAGTGCCAAGCAAATACCAGGATTTCAGGCTGCTCCCAGGCCAGTGGAGCAGGTCAAGAGCACTGCCCTGCAGGAATCTCTGCATCCAAACCCTTCTGCTGGCCCTGACACAGATCCAGCAGCAAAATCCAGCACTTGCTTCAGTAATTCCCCAATTTCAAGATGTTTTCAAGAATTGAAGGATCAAATCCTGCTTCAGGACTGCAAAAAATACATCCATGAGGATAAAAGGTACCAGAATTACGATTATCAGTAGTTTATGGTAAGGGCATAAATGTTGAAACAGTGTTATTATAACACTATGATGCCCAAAAAAATATAGAAATGGACCATAAAATGCTTTAAAGCCCAAAGTATAAAGTTATTTTGCTACCAGCCTGCCACTATAGATTACTATTAACTTAAGATTTATGTAAGATTTCTCTCAGTGCTCAGTGGGCCTGACCCAAAACCATTTAAAAACAGCTTTCCTTGGCTTTACATAACTTTGCATCAGGCTGAAAATCTCCCCATCTGTATTTTTCCTTTTATTTTGTGCAGTTTCCATACACTTGGGTGGAAGGGAAGTCAGTCATTGTGAGATACCCATTTTTCCATCTTCATGCTCCCAGTATACTCCATGTGCAGGTTGCTTGTTGAGCTACCTGCTGTATATAAAATATATATAAAATAAAATAAATAAATGTATAATAAAAATAAAAATAATTATATAAAAATTAAATAATAATCTAGATCAATAATAATATATAATAAATATATACTATTTATAAAATTATGAGAAATATATTATATAAAAATAAATTTATATAGAAACACATATAAAGCATATAAATGTATATCTCACTTTTTAAGGCCTCCTCATTCTCCTGTTCACAGCTCACCACCAGCCCCTTGTTCAACCTCCAGGTTCACCCAGATGATGGAGCAGCATCACCCAGGAATCCCTGGTTTGGCAGGAGCTCACTTTGCTGACAGGTGGCTGCTCAGCCTCCTCCCACCTCCAATCCCATGGTCACCAAGTGGCTCCAAGGAGGATCTGGAGGGAGGTGGAGGAAATCCACTGACAACAAGGAGGAGCAGCTCAGAGGCACATCTCATGCAAATGAAAAAGGAAACCCTGCCTAAAGTCAGCAAGAAGGTAAGAAAACAGACGTGGATTGGATGGTTTAACATCTGATTAATTTTTTTTTCCCTCAGTAATCCAAAATTCTTTAGGGAAAAAACAAAAGTGGATGTTTGGAGGAGGTGAGTCCAACTTCTACTTGTAACATTTTTGGGTTTATGGGAACTCCTTAATGCTCTCAGGGATTTTTGGGAACAAATAAGGCAGCAATAGTGGAGTTCTGCCCCAGAATTCTCCTAAACCATCACATATTTCATTGTTGTAGATTGTTTGGATCTGCCAGCAGGCAGCCTGGCCTCCCATCTGAGCACACCATTACCCTGGGCAGGCTCATTTGATGGCCAACCCAAATCTCCTGCTTTCCAAGGGATTCCCAGGGAACAGCACCAAACTGAGGGGATTTGTAAAGCTAACGGCATAAACACGATTCCAAGCCTCCTGATGATCCCATTTGGGTCTTTTTATCTCTTTTTGTCTCTTCTGTGTGTCCAGTTTCACAGTGGAACCAGTTAACACAGATGCAGTGGAACAGCATAAAGGGATCCCTGTGTGCCCATGACAAATTAAACGTTTAAGAAGTTTGCTCCAAGTCTCAGGGCAGACAAACTTAAGCTGGAATAATTATTCCTGTGTTTCATCTGTGTGTTGCTGCTTGGATGCCTCTAAGAAGAATTAGCAGGATTATGATAGTAACTGAAGGGCAGATTTCCATCCCTTTCTGTTCCCCTGAGCTCCAACCTTTGTTTATATCCTGTATTTTTGGTGGCTTTCTCACGCTTCATATGTGAGCAATGCCCAGAGAATAAGAGTGTTTGTGTCTCACAGGAAAATCCAGCTTTTCCTAATAAACAAATGCAGTTCTGCTCATCATGTGAAGTGAGAAAACCCTGATTTTTCTGTAGACAGCTAAAGGATTTACTCCTCACAGAAGCTAAAATTAAAAGTTAGTAATTTATGTCATGGGGTAGCTGACACAAAGAAACCTCAAACAGAAAGTTCAGAGCATAGAATTAGTTTCTCTGCAGTTGAGTTTATCCTGAACACGTGTTTTAAATAAATGCATATTTTACTTGCATATAGAAGAAATGTCTTGGTGCTTCTGCTTTACTCTGTGATTGAAATTACTGCAGAGCTGATCACAAGGACGAGTTTTTAAAACATAGTTCACTTCCAAAAATTAACCTGGTACTCTTGAAAGGGCACTTTTTATTAATAAAGAGTTATTTATCAAGGTTTTTATTAAAAAAGGACTTAGTATTAAAGGATCTTTCTATTAAAATATTCTGGAAGCATTGGGGTCCTTGTAGAAAGAAGGACTGAAGTGGCATCACCCATCACTCCTCTCTTCCTATGCACTTGTGAAGCTTTTGCTGTGCTCAAGGCATGGATTTTTCAACTGCCTGTGGACAATTTTCCACTGCAGTTTTGAGAACAAAGAAAGGTTACTATTACTATCAACACTGGCCTAGTTTTTTTACCACCAAAATCAGGTACTTTTATCTGCTTCTCTCACAACACCTCCTTTGGAGTCTCTAATAACAGTCAAAGGGGTCACTTTAAGCTGTTTAAAAATAAAGCTTCCAAGAGGTCAGTTTTGACTGAGAAAATGCTGCTTTGTGATGTGGATAATTGGCAATTTCCCGCCAAGATTCAAAGGAAATAAATGCAGTGTCCTCTGCCTCGTGCAATTAACTCAGTCTCGTTGGTCACTTATTTAAAATGACACGTGCCAGGGCTGAGACTGAGAGTCCATTTGAACCCTGCTCTGCTCCTGCTTTAATTATTCTCTCTATCAAACCATATAAAGGGGAATCTATCACTGCTGTTTGGTGGTTTTTTCAGCCATGTGGCCCCAAAGTCTGCATAAACCTGAACGTGAAGCTCGGGGGCCTCGGACCTGACTATGAAGCCATCAAAGAGAAAGTGAGTAAATCCTCTGTCACCTGCTCTGCTTTACAGCTCTGCAAAGTGAATTTACAGGCAGAGAAATCGCTGCTGAGAAGTCACTTGTGATTGTTTGGTGCCTCATATCCTTGGTTTTAGGTCTGCCTTGAGATCCTAAAGGGGGAAATTCAAATAGAAGGGAAGATGATTGCACCGTGGGTAATTTTATCCCTCTGATTTTGTGGTTCCAGAAGCAGGGACTTGAGCTGCACTGTCATTCCCAGTGCAGGAGGTCTGCCCAACCCTCAAAGTGGAAGTAGAACAAGTTGTGTAAACACAAGAAAGCATCTGGATGCACATTACTCTGTTGAAATGGAGGCAGATTGTTCCCAACATTCAGATGTGCCTGTCACGTTTCTGCTGAGCTCTATCCTCAACCCAGGGAAAAGCTCTTAAAAATGAAAAGCCACTAAAAAAAAAAAGCTGTGCCATTTATCAGGGTTTCCTGTTGTGTTCTGCTGAGGTGGGGGATCAATGGCATGGCCAGGTTAAACAGCAGCAGAGGTGTAAATGGAAGACTTGGTGGGGAAAAGTGTTTCATTGATGGATCCACTGAGACATTCAATGACACACCTTTCTTTTCCTCTTTTTTTTTTTTTTTTTGTTTTGTTTTGTTTTGTTTTGTTTTGTTTTCAGAAGCAGAAATTGAAGGTGCAAAAGGAATATTCAAAGCAGATTAAGGAATACAACATGAAAAATATTACTTTAGTTCAGAAGTTACCTACAAAGCCTCAGGTCACCCCTTCAGTGTCGAGACAGAAGGTAAGAACAGATTCCCTTTAAAATGCACACAGGGAGAGATTCTGGGCTTTGCACAAGGGGAAGGGAATCAGTTTAACTCAGAGCAGGCTAAAATAGTTTCTCCACTCTGATTTTCCTTTTTCCATGAAGCACAGATTTCCTCTTGTTAATTATTACCCACCTGCCCCTCAGGCTCCCTCACAAACGTGCCCATCGGTTCCACAGCTACAGTAATTGCTCTTATTTTTCCAGCCCACACAACATCACTTCAGCCTTCACTGGCCTCCCAAAATGGCCCAAATGAGCAGTGAGGGCCTCCATGGCATTGCACCCACACACACCAACCGAGGGAGCACCTTTTCCTTGCTGCAGGAATTAACAAAGCTCTGGAAATGCCATGCCTGAGCCATCAGCTCTGCAGGAGCTCACCTGCCTACTGGGGTATTTCTCCAAGGGGACAAAGGGAGCCCTGCAGGCTTCAGGAACAAAGAGGGGGGGTTTAATGTGACAAAGCTGAATTGTCTGGGTGTCCAAAGGGCTTTGGATTCCCTCAGAAGGCTTCCCACACACTCTTTCACCAAGAACATGAGACGATGCAGCTTCCACTTGAGGCATGGCAGGTGTTTTCCCAACTCTTGCAGCAAGCACAGACACCAAAAAACACCCCAGGTTAAACCAGGGCTCTCTCAGATCCAGGATTTCTGCAATCCTGTTGGTTTGACTCAACATAAACCCACCTAAGTATTCTTGGAAACATTGGTCAGGTTTTCTCCCCATCAGTTACCGCAGTTTTGCTGTTTTTAGGCACTGGAATATGCTAAGAAGATTCCAAGGCCAAAGACTTTCATGACAAGACCATCAGACAAAGAGGGGAAAGAGGAAGTTCAGCCCCAGAGTTCAGATGGAAGCAGTTTCCCCAAAATCCCATCCCTGGAGACTCTGCGAAGTAGACACGAGAAGGAGAAGGAGGTTGTGGCTGCCTTCAAAGCCCTTCATATCTTATAAGGGATATATCTGAAAATATCTGGGATATCTTCAAATCAAAAATGCCTCAACTACTTGATTAAGAGCTCTGACCATCACATATTGATTTACCAGCCCATTGAAATATGAAGTGGCTCAAGTTTAATCATTGGTACATTTTGGGCTCAGTTCTACCATACCTTTTTTTTTTTTTTTTAATAAAATAAACCTTTGCATATGTAGCATTTTAAATATGGTCTTCTCTGTTATATTTCTTTAAAATAACTGATCTAGCAGTTGCATCTTTCAGACTAATCAGCTGTTGGCTTGTCACAGCTGGATCATTTTTGGACAAGTCAAACACATGGACACGTCTACAACACATTAAAAATGAACTTCTGTCTCATATGATGATCTTAATACCATCAATATTTCTCTTTTTGAAGCACAGAGGAGATTTTGGCAGACTGTCCAGAAATGAAGCCAAAAATAAGGTATTACTGGTAAGGAAAAAGACCAAAAATATGCACCAAACACAGCAGTTGGTAATGATGCAACACTAATTATTCAAATATTACTCTGGTATTTATTAGGGAATAGTTGTCACATTAAGACCAAAATTTTGAAGCTTCATCTGGGACAAGAAAATTCCAACCAAGTCCTGGCTGAGCAGGCAGACAATCTGTTATTAGCCAGGAGCAGTTGGAAAATGTATTGGGTAACTAAGGATAATTGAGAGCTACATGTTGGAGAGGAAACAGCTTTTAACAGATTAAGTCTATAAAAATAACAACAAACAGATGGGTTTCTTATGATGGTTCCATCTCTTTAAGTTAGTGAGTGATGAATTAAGTCAACATGTGAAATGTGATTAGAACGCCCGGCAAGGGAATTTTTGGCTAAAATCTCCAAGCAAACAAGCTGGTTACAAGGCAGACAAATAACCAAGCACCTTGTGATTGGGTGTAACTGCTTTGTCCAATTTATTAGGTCCCTTTTTGTCTCTTTTTGAAGGGGGTTTGGCAGCTGGAAGTTTACAAAAAATTGGGGAAAGCTTGGTGGGAGAAGCACCTTCCAGTGTGGGGAGGATGCTTTGGAAGGATCACCTTCTGAAAAAGGTGAGGCTGCAGGGGGCATGTTTGGCATCCCCTCCCTGTGGAAGGTGGTAAAATCCACCCATCCCGGCTGGAAAAATGGTCCCATGCTCTGCCAGTGCTCCTACTTTTCATTTTTAAACCAAATGGTAGCACTTGGAAGCATTTCTGCTCAGGGAACCTCAACTTGTTGTTTCTGCTTAAAAGTGATAATCCCCCCTTAATACAAACCTCAAGTGCCTATTTTAATGAAACCTTCAGATGAATATCAAAGAGCTATTTACTCGTATCTAATATTTTAATGAGATTATATTCTCAATTTAACCCATTAAACCCCCTTTGATGATCTCCATGTTTAGTGTTTAGCCCCAGATGCTGGAGGTAATGAATATTGGACCTTTGATTTAATGAGAACTTCTGCCTTTCCAGCCTGACTCCCTTTGTATCCCCCTTTTTTTTTTATTTCCCGAGCTATAGAATCCAGTTAATTGAAGAAGTCTCTTATCACCACACATTAAGGAACCTGAATTAGCATCCCTTTTCTGATTAGAAAATGCAAGCAGACATTTTCCCTTTGATCTGAGGATTGAGTTGAAGTAGGCAACAGCCCCCTGAAAATGAGCTGATGGCCTTATTATTTGGCTGCCATGCAGATGCGTCCATGTGGTGCAAAATGCTTAATGTCTTAATTGATCACCTTCCTCCCTATCTGGCATCCCACTACCTTTCAGAGCTCCCATAAATTAGGGGCATCTCCCTGGGTGGGGTGGCTTTTTCGAACAAAACAAGGATCTTTTGGGGAGCGTTTGGGTGCTGAAATAAAAGCCCTGTACGCGATGCTGCTCCTGGGGGAGGGGTAGGTTTCTTTGTGAACACTGATCATCCCACAAAAATTTGGAGAAGCCTCTTCGTTGTGATGTTGTTCTGGGGGGGGTTTTCTTCCCCAACATATTGCAGCATCTAGGTGGAAAGAAAATTTTCTTGATCTCCCCCCCTGGGACTAACCCACATTTTTCCTGCACCCAGCAGAACCTGACTAACCTAGACTGAATTTATTTTAGTAGAAGAAGGGCAGTGACTTAAGTATCAATTTGGAAGTAAGAAGTGAAGCATTTTTGATAATATAGGTAATGAATTGTCCTTTTGATTTTGATTCAAATTGCTGGGAAAAGGATTTCACTTAGATAACAAAGGTACCTCAGTTACCCCTGCAGAAATGTATGTAAATTTGTATATGAAAAATGTCTGGTGGTCCCATGGCCCAACACAGGGCAGAGAGGTATTTGTGTGCATCATCCCATGGAAATTCCCAATATTTATTTGGCAGGCACTTTGTAGAGCCATCATTTCTTAATATTTAACTTCTGGGAGCATTGCAGCCCAGAGCACCTTCAGTGGTCGAAGACCTGGAGTCACTTCTACTGCAGTGACATCAGCACCTCACCAAAGGCATGGACAGGCTGCTGACCCCAACAAAAAACGTGGGTTTATCAGTTAAAAACATCAAATAAGGCAGAACCTCAAAGCCACGTTCCATCATCACATCTCTGAAGACAGAAGGTAAACCAGACAAGGTTATGTCCAACTCCTGCAGTCATGGAATACTTGAACAAGCTCTAATGTCCAGCAGCCCACAAGCCATTTGGTTGTTATCATCTCCTAGTAGGGTAAATTTTACAATAAATTGTTCTACAATAAATCATATAGTGGCACAAAGAATTATACCTTTTTTATTATTATTTTATTACCCTTATTTCTCTTTTCTCACTTCTGCGCCAAGCAGGCTCAGGGACAAATATTTGCTCCAACTGCACTGATCCTGTGAGGAACTGCACCCACCCCTGGAAATGTCTCATTCCTTAGAAAGAAGATAAATCCAAGACAGAAATCAGCCACTTTTTAAGCCCAGTAAGACCATCCAAGCAGGAGTTTGCAGCTGGTTAAGGTGATGCTGTTTGTCATTGCCACCAGAAGAGAGGAAGAGCAAAGTCAAAGCTTTAATTACTATTCACTTTATAACTGCCCACAGAACCTGCATATCTGATCTGCTTTTATGTAGCTCTGGCTACAGAATGAAAAAATTTGGGTTGGACTTGCTTTCCAGATCCCTAAAAGTTCAAAATGTTTAGGGCAGCGGATGGGAAAGTGTTTAAAATTACAACAGCAAAGGTTCAAGGAAGGATTTTAGATTGCTTTTTGATTTTCTATAAGGAAAACAACAAAAAAAAAAGGTTAACCACTTAGATGTTAAATGAACTAACAGGAAACAATTTCATTTAAAAAAGAAAAAAAAAGAAACACTGAAGAATTTTACTGAAAATCAATCTTCAACGGATTTCTTGAAAAATAGGAAAATCCACCAAGATTTCCCATTTCCAGCAATTATTTCCTACAAGCCACTTCCACTCTAACATTTCCCAAATGAAGACATTAAATATTTTTTTAAAAGAGAGAGGGAAAGAGGTAGCTCTAAACAACCCCTCTCCTGCTCCTCAAGCTTTTGGGGAGAGCAGGAAAAAGTCGGGCCGTTGTCATGGAATGAGGAAGGACCAGGAATAAAAATTAATTTCGCTTATTCTGAGAGGAAAAAATCGCTGAAACGAACAAACAAAACACCAAATCCTCCTGTTGCCTGCAAGGCTCAGTGCTCACCGCTGGGATGGGGGACACCCCTGGGGTTGGGAGCTTCCCATTCTGCCTGTGTTTGTCGCTGAGGCTGCCAGAAATCAGCGGCTTCGGCTCTAAATAGGATTGTAGCTTTAAACATCACCCAAAAAGTGCCTAAAACCGCCGAGAGGGGGAGAAGGGCGGCTGTTTGTGGGGTTTATTTTATTGACCGGCATAAAAACTTCGGGAAGAGAGTTCCTACAGAAACAGTAGAGACCTGAGTGTTATTTGAGTCGTGTTCTGCCCCTTCCTGGCACATCACCGACCCCCAGAGCAGAGCCAGGCCAGCCCTGAGCTGTGTCCATCCCCACCCCTGGGAACAGCAGTGGAAACACGGTCAGAAAAATACGGTGGTGAAAATATCGTGGTCATTTTTAGCGGTTCCCAACGGAGCACACGCTCGGGGGAGGCTGACAGTGAGCACAGAGCGAAGCAAACAAAATACCCGGTGGGCAGACAGGGGAAAAACAGCGGCGAATTGAGAGGATTTTGAGGCAGTTTCCATCACATCCCTGCAGGGTGTTGGGAGAAGGGAAGAGCCACGGAGATGGGAGAAGCATTTTTCAGCCAGAGATGGGAAATGACCTGCTGGACCCTGCTCTTGGTTCCCTGAGCTCCTTCAAAAAAAACCACGCCAAGGCTGCAGGAGGAAAGTGGTTGATTTACCTTCTGAATCGTAATTTTTAGGGTGGCGTTTTGTTGGTGAAAATTATTGTCCTGAAAGTATTCATAGACACCACATGAAAGCTTTTTCTGGATAGCCAGGATTTTTCCTCCCCACGATGTGTGATCTTTATTGTTTTACATGTAAAAAAAAAAAATAAATTAAATAGAAGAAAGAAAGAAAAACCCACATAAATGAAGCAAACATACACTTTTCAATCATCTATATTTTATATATTAAACAGGGACTCGTTTCCCCCTCACAAAACAACACGTCCCGTAATCCAAAATGCCCTGAACGTGCTGATAATGCCAGACAATCAAATTAAATTCCCGATTAAATAAAAAGATGTAAAGAGAATAAATTAGATAACCCAACGAGACATCGACATGCCACCGGGTTGTTGTGCAGCGAGGGCTGCACAGGTGATTTTTGAGCCAGAACAGCCTCTGCTCCAGGTTTTTGTGGAAGAAATCCCCAGTCCGACCATCTCCTCCCCGGAGATGCGCTGGGAGCGCGGCAGAAGCTCCGCGTTTCCCAGTCCGGCAGCACACAAAAATAAATGATAAAAATCTTAATTTACCTGGAAATTAAAACCATTTCCCTGGCAGGAAGATGAAGGCAAAGCGAGGGCTGCCGGTGGCTGCTCTGTGTGAGCGCGGCACGGAGCGCAGGGAGCCGGGGGGAGATGCAGGAGAGGGGGAACAGGAGCCAAACCTGGAGCGGGACCAGCTCCGGGGCTGTTTGAGCGGAAAAGGGAATATCCGGAGTTGATTCCCACCTGGAAGCCGGGAAGGAATCCGGCTGCCAGCGTAGGTGTTTCTCCAAGCTGTAGAAAATCCCTTTTGCTCGCCGGGAGCGCGTTCGCTCCGAGCATCCGCGGAGGGACCGAGTTCTTGGCGATGCTCCCCCTTTCCCCTCGTCCACATTGGAATTAAATAAACCGTAATTCTGCTCTTACCTGTTTCTTTGAAGGGCTTTTCTACAGTTCTTTTTTGTTTGTTTGTTTGAGTGTGTGCCCGTCCTGGAAGCTCTGCCCGGGATCAGCGCTAGGGATGGAGACGGCGAGCCCAGTGCATGGAAAGAGCGGCGAGGATTTTGGGATTCGGGGAATGGGGTTGGGGCTTGCCCTGCCTGCCGCTCCCAGGAACGACAACATGCTGCCACGAGTATACATTTATTTTAAACTCCGGGAAAGTTCGGGGAAGGGGGAAAAGTCCGACATCTCGAGGGGAAGGGCGAACCTAAAGGAAACTCGGCTTAGTTTACTCCCCCCTCCACCCCAACATCAGATTTCCAAGCGAAGCTCAGGCTTGGGGTGATGCGGAAGGGAACCGGCGGTATTGCCCTCACCCCGGGGAGGGGAGGGCACCAAAAAACCTGTGCCCCCCTTCCCTGTGCGCGTTCCTCAAGGCTGGGGAGGAGGGGGCGACCTGCGGGGTCGGCGCTGGGGCAGAAGCGCCCGGGAGCGCAGGAGAGCCCGGGCAGGGCTAGAGGCGGTGGGGGCAGAGATCCGCCTCCTCCAGGATGTCCACCTCGTCCTCGGGGTCCTGGAGCAGGAAAGGGCCGGGGGGGCCCTTGCGGGGCTCGGTGCCGGCCGGCTCGGGCAGCTCGGGCTCGGGGGAGCTCGGCTCCCGGCTCTCCTCGCCGCCCGCCTGCTTCGGGTCGTCCTGGGTTTTCCGCAGCTGCTTTTTGTGCTTCATGCGGCGGTTCTGGAACCAGGTTTTCACCTGGGGAGAGAGCGGGAAAAGAGGGGAGAGAGAAGGAGAAGAGAGGGGGTGTGGGGGGAGAAAAGTAATAAAAATGAAAGGGAGAAGGATGCTGGATGGGATGTGGGGATGCTGGAAGGGATATGGGGATCTTGGATGGGATGTGGGGATGCTGGAGGGGATGTGGGGATGATGGGAGGGATATCGGGGATTCTGAATGGATGGGATGTGGGGATGCTCAGTGTGATACAGAGGATGCCGGACGGGATGAGGGATGCTGGAGGGGGTGAGGGGTGGGCCACAGGTGCCAGACCCCTTTCCACCAGCGTGGTACCGGTCCCCGCAGCCCCGTACCTGGGTCTCGGAGAGGCTGAGGGCCGTGGCCAGCTCCACCCGCTCGGGCGTGGAGAGGTAGCGCTGGATCTCAAACCTCTTCTCCAGCCCGGAGAGCTGCGAGTCGGAGAACACGGTGCGGGCTTTGCGGCGCCGGCAGTGCTTCCCGGGCAGCTCGGCGTGAGCGTGGTGCTGGAAAAGGGCTGGCACCGGCATTCCTGGGGGGACACACGGCGGAGACCCCGGGCTGCGGTGGGGAAGGGACTCGGGGCCGGGGGGAACCCCCCGGGGAGGCTGGGGAGGCTCGGGGTGGGCTCTCCCCCTGCCTATTTTAATTCTTTTGGTTGTTTTTTCGTTTATTTCGTTTTTGAGGTGGATTTATTGGTTTGGTTTGGGGGAGCCTGTTGCTTTTCCAAGCGCTTCGAGCTCACCCCGGGAAGGGGAAAGCAGCGCGGGCAGTGCCCGCAGCGCTGCCACCGGAGAGGAGTCGAGACTGCACCCTCCCGACAACGAAACAACAACGAAATGGGCATGGAAAAACACAAGGGAGCCCTGGAAAAGGCTGGGAGGAGGAGAGCCGTCCTCCGCGGCGCCGCTGGCGCACATTCTGGGCTGCCCAGTGGGAAACTTTTGAGGTTTTCTTCTTCCAGAGCAAGGAACGGGCCCGGGGAAGAGCAGAGCCCCGGGATGCGGGAGAGGAGCGGCACAGCCCCAGTGGTGGAAAAGCGAAGCCCAGTTGGACAGCGCAAGGAAAAAGAGAGGCTATCAGTCCCAAAATAAAAGCGATTCTAAAAAAAAAATAAAATTAAAGTCAAAGACGGGGAAACCCTCAAGATTTCGGGCAGCCGAGTGAACGATGAGCCGCAGAGCGATGGGTTACTCTGCCTTCTCCCCACTAACGAAGCCGGTGCTGCCCCGGGGGATGCAGCCAGCGTGTCGGTGAGGGGTGTAGGAAGATGCCCACCCACCCCAGAGGGGCTCGTCTTTCACTCTTGTCCCCACCCGAGTCCCCACCTCACCATTCCAAACTCCGCCGCGTCCCTCCCGCACTTACCCGAGGTGGTGAGGAAATAGGGGTGGTGGTGATGATGCTCCGGCTTGTGCAGGGCAGGGTGCGGGTGAGGCGCCAGCAGGGTCGGCGTTGGCATCAGGGGGTACCCATAGTCCAAGAGGGGCACGCGGGAGGCCAAGGAGCCCGGGAAGTGCTCGGGGGGCACCTCCCGCAGGGGTTTGGGCTTGTGCAGCAGGATGTCCTCGATGAAGAAGGAGGTGGGCCTGGGCGCCGACACGGGGTGCACGGGCGACGTGAAGTTGAGGTTCATGTCGTTCGTGTCCCCCCACGGGCAGCGCGGAAGGGAACGAGCCGGGCTGAGCTGCCGGAGGAGGGAAGAGAGGAGGGTGGGTGGAACGAACCCCGGCGCGGAAGGGAATAAACAAAAATAACGACGACAAAATAAAAAAAAGAATAAACAACAAATTTAAAAAGAGACGGAGTAAAAATAAATAACTATAATAATTTTAAAATATATATACATATAAATAAAAATATCCCCCAGCCAGAAATAACCTGGCGGAGCCGGGGGAGGCGAGGCGGGCGGGTCGGGGATGCGCGGGGCGCTGCGCGCCTTTGAGGCGCGGTGGGAAGGGGGTTGCGCTGCGAGCCAATGGCGAGCAGGGGGGGGACGGGCCTGCCGGGCCACCCAAACCACCCCGGGGGCGAGGAGGGGGCGAGGAGCCGCTTTGGAGCCGCTCCGGTGCCTCGTAGCATCCCCCGCAGCCCGCACCGCACCGGCCCCGCTCAGCCCCCTTGGAGCGTTTTCCCAAATCTCAGTGTTATCTCCTTTTTTTTTCCCCCTTTATTTTTAAAAAGAGAAAACTTCGGGGGAAATAAATCAGCGGTTAAAACCGCTCCTAAACCACCTCTAACCTGTGCCCCCGCGCTCAGGTTCTCCCTTCCCGCTCAGCTTCTCACCCCGTCGGGGTTTTGTTCCCTTCCCTTCCCCGCTCTCTGTTGAGCCAAGACCTTTTTTGGTGGTGATGGGGGGGGGGTGTCTTTCCTCTGTTTGTCTTTTTTTTTTCTTTTTTCCCCCTCTAATCTGTAACATTCATTTCCCCGGAGTCAATTTGCTAAAATGAGGGTGATACGCCACATCATAGCCGAGATAATTTCGGTTCGCATCTCGGAAAATTGCTCTAATTATTGATGTTAAACTCAGGGAAATTAAAAGAAGGCGCTTCTCCTTCATCTCCTGATTTTAAGCTCTAATTTGTTGAAATCGAGTTGTCATCACAATTCCAATCACTACCGTTAATAGTAAAAGTGTTCTAATAGAGCCAGAATTCGCACAACCCATGCTATTAGATAATTAAGAAAGATGTTAGAAAGGCAAGTGCTAATCCTTGGGCACACGGACAGCGCTTCCATCTGATCCAGCAGGTAGAACAAATTAATTACCCGAATCAATTAGTCCTAAAAGTACAGTTCTCAGGGAAGTGTAAGCCATGTCTTCCATATGGATGAGCTGGTAAATGGTAAATAGATGAGGAAAAAGCTTTAAAAGAATAGAAATGGCAATCGTCGGGCTTTAATGAATGCGCGACGCCCGAGCTTTCCAGCGGTGCCGTCGATTCTCCGCCACCGCAGGGCACAGACAAGCGAGAGTGGGATGAAAATGTGGCTCCTGCGTCAGTTCCAAAATTCGTAGGGGACCAGAGAGCTCCCCATCCCACCGGGAAAACCCACGGGGGCGTTTTTCACCCCCTGGGTGTTAGAGCCACACACACACACACCTTGTTTTACACGTGTAGTGACCACGTGCAGGCAGTCAGCACTCGCTTAAACAGCACATATATGCATTTAAATATATATTTATACATTTATTTTAGTTATTATATTTATGTATTATATTCTTATATTGTATATTTTGCATATTTCTATATTTTGTATATTTCTATATTTTGTATACTTATATATTTATTCCAGGTATTCTATTTATATTAAATATTATATTATAATATGTTCGTATGTATATTTTACAGATATGGCTATAAACCCTTGCCTGCAGAGTTTGGATGCAGCTGCACTGATTCAGGGAAGCAGAAGCAGCCCTTCAGAAGTGGGGGGAAAAAACCCCTCCCTGTGTTGCCCACAAAACTCCCTTTTTTCTCTGGGAAGAATAAATAAATAAATTGATAGATAGATAAATAGATAAATGTAACAAATCTGTTGCAGTGTCCCCCCCTCAAATGCCCATTTCAGCATCACCACGGGGTTTTGGCTGGGGGTTTAAAAACATGCCAACAACTTTCTCTGAGGAGCAAATGAGTAAATGAATTAACAGTGATTAAAAGGGTCCAAAGCCCAACTTGGAGTGTATAAGCTGCTTGACTGGCCATTTCATCAGCTGAGATTTCTTCTCTGCGAGGGCTGGGGCTTTGCTCAGCCCATAAATATTTATTTAAATATTTATTTAAAGCAGATCTGAAAGATTAAAGTTGTGTTACTTCAGCCAGATTGGGTGACAGCTTTGGGGTTCAAGCAGGAGTTTTTTGCCTGAAACCACATTGAGAGGGGCTGCTTTTTGAGGTCCCTCTTTGTTTAGGGCACAGACAAATAAAGGAGAAAGGGATTGGGGTCCTGCTCTGATGTTTTCCTGCAGCAACAGCAGCAAAAACCCGGCCCCAAACCAGGCAGTGGCACTTCAGGCACTGGTGCCAGTTGAGGGGCAAGAAGCAGAGGTGACAACACCCCATCTGTGGAGCAGGGAAAGGAAGGGAACCCTCAGGAAGGAGGGACCTCTGCCCTGCAGCCCTCACACCCAGGGCTGTTTGAAATTTAGCATTTCATGGCTTTTTAGGACAGAAAGGGGGTGCCATGGGCTTCCCACCCTCAGCAGGTGGGTTTGCCCTGAAAGTCTCTTACCTATTTTCCCCTTTTGCCCTTATTCTGCAGGTCCCTGGGGTGGTGGGGACCAGCAGGATGGATCTCACCCAGGGACCCCCAAAACGTGCCCTCCCCGAGGAGCAGCCCCCAGATCCTGGGTTGACCCTTTCTGCTGGCCAGGTGTGCACACAGCAGATGTTCCTGTGGGTTTTTGCAAGCACACAAATCATCCCACTTGCTGCCAAACTGGTGGGGGAACAGAGCAGGGGCTCCTGGACCCCCAAAACCTCATGGTTGATACCTAACCCAGGCAGCCACGCTGCTGTGGAGTTTGTTTGTTGTTGTTTCTTCGCTAAAATAAAATAAAATGATTCTTACGGGCTCGAAGAGCTTTATAAACTTTTATAAACACATCCCCCCTGTGTATGTACAACACCCCCTTTCATGATTTAACAACACACACAACACACCTGCCTTGCTTAGCTAAACCCCAGCCACCATCACTTGCACACTTGAGATCATTTGAAGGTATCACAGGGAGAATTTTTTTGCCCAGGAAAACAGAAAATTCATGTGACTCAAAACCTCGGGGGTCATTTAAAAGGTCGGTGCAGCCACATCGATGTGGGCAGCTTTATTTCAGTGTTGTTGCATTAGGGATAAATTTGGTGCAGCTTAAAAATCCGTGCACTTACCTTCCCTGTGGCTCTTGAAGAGGTGAGGTAGCTTGGGAGCCCGGCCTTTTCATGCCTTTCAAGACAAATCCACTCCAAAAGGAAGGGTTAAATTAAAACCAGACAGCCTTGATAGGATCAAAATGGGAGCCTGGCTGCAGGAAAAAGGTCTGAAGAGCTCAGGTTTGAGTAGCCACACACTGCAACATAGAGAGAGGTCTTTTGAACACAAAGCATGGCTTAATGGAGAATGTTCCATCGTGGTGCTTCAGGCAAAACCACTTCCCACCCTGCAGGAGCAGGTGCCCCTTCCCTGAGGGTGATGCTGGGGTGAGGAAAAACCACCCCTGTCTTGCTCCAGCCCCTCTGCCCTTCCACACCCCACCTACCTGTGCCTACCCCTGGCACCCAACCCTGCCTCCCAGCACCCTGCAGGCTGTGGGAAATCCTTCCAGGAGCAGGGATGATGTGATTTTATAAAGGTAAAGGCAGTGGTGGGAACCCCCTGAGTACCAGGTTGGGTCTCCACCAGAGACTTCTCCTGGCATGATTGCCATGGAGAATCAGGAGCTGGGCTCCTTGTGGGTGCCCTCCAGATCGGGATATTCTGTGATTCCATGAATATTTCAGTGTTGGAAACCCCCTGCAGTGCCTTGGCACCAGCTCAAGGAGGGCGTGGATGGGTTTGAGGTGAAGTGCTGCCTAAAAACACAGGGCATGGGAGGTTGTCCCAGTGCTGAGAGAGGGTGTGAGGGGAAAGAGGCATCAAAGAGGGGGTTAACTCCTAACCAGGAGAAGATCCAGAGTTTTCCAACAATCAAACCTCGCCCTTGGCTTTTGCTGCCTCAGAAATGTGTCATCCCGTGGACTGCCCCTGTGCTGAGAGGAAGAGGAGACAGAGTGAGGAACAGGGATGAAATCAGCCTGTTGATTTTATCCCCAGACAAGAAACACTCAGGTCAAAAGCTGGGTCTGTGTTATTCTCACAGAGTCACTGAATCTCCCTGTGAACTGCACAACAATTTCAGGTGAAAAGCACAGGGGATGGAAGAGTGGCTGATGCCACATTAAGAAGGCATTGAGAGAGGAAGGCACTTTTGAGCATCACTACCAATACCTGCAAGAACCTGGGGGACAAAAAGAGGCATGGCATCACTGACAGGCAAAATAACATTTAAAGTGCAAAACCAGACTGCAGGTTCCTTACTATGTGTGCATGAGTTCAGGGGTTTCATTCCTGGATCCAAAATTTTATCTCTGCACTGAAAATTTGCCTCATTAGCTGGAAGTCCTGAGCATTTTCTGAAGGCAGGGAACTCACAGAAAGAGAAAGAAAGTGTTAACATTGACAGGTTTGGTCTAAACACTTGCTTAAAATAGACCTTTTTAATTACCTAATATTTGTTTCCAACTTCAGCAGGGTCATCTGGACTGTTCCAAAACACAGCAAGATTATTCCTCCTTCTTTGTTTCTTTCTTTATTTTCTTGGGTTTTTTCTTTTTTTTTTCTTTTTTTTGGAATGAGTCAGAAATTGGGAGGGAAGGCTTAGAAGTTTCCCTGGGACCTGCTTTCAATTAGTCTCCTCTTCATTTGGTTGCATCTCAATTCCTCCTCATGGTGTGACCAACCCATGGGCATTGCTGGCTCCCTCGAGGCCGAGGTGATTATTTCACCCAACAGCCATCTGTACTTTGGGGATCTTGGGCTAATCCTCTGCTCTCTTTAAAAAAATCCATTCTTGCTCCTCTAGTCCCTGCTTTGTTGTTGCCTTTAGCACATTAATGCTCACTCGTGGCCTTTCATTCCAGCTGTGTAACAAGCATCTGCACAACCCAACATTTTCATTCCCTTTTCTGCATTAATGGCTCGGGACCTCCCTTGTTTCCCCCCAATTTCGTGATGTATGAACCGTGTATGTCCTTGCTTTTAACCTTTGGGGCAGGATAATCCTCCTTTTCCCTTTCTTCTCCGTTCAACCTCGAGTTTATTCCCATTGTTCCCTGACTTTTCTTTGTGTTTTTCCTCCTTCTGCAGCTCCAGGTTCCTCATGAAAACCTCGTATCCCTTTTCCACGGGGAAAAACACTGAATATACAACCCCCAAGTCTGAGCTCAGGCCCGGAGTTAAGTGAGAAGTAACTTAAATAAAAACCAGCAGAGCACAGAAACCGAAACGACTCAAATGCTCTGATTTTCTTTTCAGTTCCACTCTTCACTTTCCAACCTTAAAGCGTCTCGTTTTGAAGCCTTAAAAACAAAAAAGCAGACAAATGATGCACTCCAAGGTCAGAGGGAGCTGTTACGACCATCCAGCCTGACCTCCTGTATCAGGCACGGAGAAAACACCCAACCTTGGCAGCCTGTGGAACAAAAACCCCAGCTTTCTAAGTCTTTAAATCACAGTTTGAATCACAGTGTCTGCAGAGGAAATAAGTGTTGATAAACAAAGTGAACTGAGCAGCTTTCTCTCATCCCCTGATCTCTGTCAAGGCCCTCAGCTCCGTGTTTATATTTTGAGCAGCTCCCCTGAAAATCATCCGCAAACCACACTCAGTAAGCACGATTCAGCCTCCAGTTAAAAGGTCAATTCTACTAGAGAGTGGATTTTATAAATCACTTAGGGCTGGTTTTTTCCTCCTGGTTTAAGCACACAAATCGTTGCCATCACCTGAAGCACGAGAATGTCACGACTCAGGTGTGCGTCCAAAGAAGAGGAATTGTTCTTCGTTGTTGAAAGATAATTAAACCTTTTTTTTTCTTTCATGTTTGCTCCCAACAGATTGCAAAACTAGTTGGACCTAGTTTACAAAAAAAGAGAAAAAAAAAATATATATAACCTTTTTTTGATGATCAAAGGGAGAGATTGGTTCCATTACTTGCATTAGTCAGAGTTGTCTGCGCTCTGGCCTTCAGAATAAAGGCAGAAATGTACTTTAGAAAGATCTGAGTAACACACTTTACTGGCAACATTTTTGTATTATATAGCTTCTTGACTGTTTCAGCTTACTCTGTATCTGTGCACTTTATTTTAAGCACTCCAGAAGTGGATGACAGGTCTTGGGAGGGGGGGGGGGGGTTGAGAAAAGGAAAAAAAAAGAAAAAAAGGACAGAATCCAGTCAGCATCTCGCAAATGCATCTTCAAATAACCCTTTAAAACTGGAAATTACCTTCCCAAATGGTATCTTACCCATTTCCAAGGGTGAGGTATTCAGATGGCCACGTGACTGTGAGGGAGCATTGCTTAAGGTTAAAAACACTCCCTCACATTTGTCAACATAACCTGTAAAGGGAAATATTAAAAAGCTCCAAGTCACCTGACACAGGTGGCAATGCAGGTGGGCAACAGATTAGTGAGGTAACATTTGCAGGGTTTTGCCACCCTTAAAAAATAAACTCAATTTATTTCGCTCTGCAGTGTTTGATCCAGCTCTTTCTGATATTTTGTTTTAATATGATTTCCTGCTGAAACGAAAGGGAGGCTTGTACATCCCTCTCCACCTCTCCTTTTCCCCCTGACCGTGGTTGCAACAGAGCAATCAATTTCTGTCGAATTAGCTGGACAATTAGCAGCCTCAAACATACATTTTTCCCCAAAATATTTCATAATTAAGTGGCTGGATAGAAGGCAGTAACTCCATTATTGCAGTGTGAGGCTGCAAAGCACTACGGTGAGTTGGGTGTTTCTCTTCATAACAAAAAAAAGTGATGGAAAATTGCCCAAAAGACTTAAAAATGTGCTGATTTTCTTACTGATGAAACACACAAACTTGATCTTTTTAGGTTTTGATTTAGGTTCCACCCATCTGTTATTTTTAATAATGAGTTATGGGGCTTCTTAGTTCATAAATTCATTTTCTGCTCTTCAATGCAATGTAATCACCAGGTTCACCCCTGCAAAGAAAATATTAGTTTTCTGCCCAAAATTTTGTTTTCTTTTGACTTTGGAGGGGATCAAGACTTGGAATTCAGCAGCCTGAAGGAGTCTTTGCAAAGGAGTTTGCCATTTCTTGTGGTAGATGAAAAATTAAACCTGCAAGCCCAACAGGTCCAGTAAAACAAGCTCAGAGAGAAGAAAACAGCAGCATGATAAGGGAAACAACAGATCATAGAAAACATCCTCAAAATTTTAGAATTTTATAAGCTTGTGCCTCTTTCTATGTAAAAGGTGTCTATAATATATATTTAACATAAATAATAATAATAAAGTAAGATAACACATGAGGTGTGTGTGTCTGCTTGTCAGTGCATTTCTGCCCAGCCCAGATCAGTCCTTGAGCCTCCAAATAAGTACAGAAAAAAAAAAAAAGAGAATTTTCCAGTTTGTATCCTCTGGCAAATGCAACACACATTAAATTCATTTAGCCTAGTGCATTTTTAATAGGCATTATTCATCTATTACCTTAATGAGCTTGTGGTGAAAGCATATTGCCTCCCAATTTTAACAAAAGCAGTCTAATACTGCTGCAGCTTTTTCCCCTTTTGCCTTCTAAGGCAGCAACACGGAGGGGGGAAGAAAAAAAGCCATAGAGACAGATAAGGTTTTTATTCTGTGTCACAACACTACATTAAGAATAAAACCTTCCACTTAAACACTTAAATGAAAACATCGAGAAACTAATTTACCATTTGTAACCACATGATTTAAGTAGGAGCAGCTTTAATTTTCTTCCCATTTTCCTCATATTCAATGTGAGCCCACATTAGATTTCACTGGCTCAAATCACAACACTTAAAGCCACTTTCATTTTCTTTTTGATTAAATAATTGAAATTCCTGTCACTGCCTGCACTTTACTAGCACACAAATTTTCTGTGTAAAGATAAATACTCTTTTTTTTTCCTCCCTTCAGTGGCTGTAAGGTTTGGGGAGTTTTTTTGGGCTGTTTTTTCTTTTTTTTTTTTTTTTCCAGTTTAATCTTAAAAGCAGGCAAGGTTTAGTTTATTGATGGTTCCATAAAATGGATCACTGCTCCATTCACCTATTTCGTGGAATTACACCGCTCCCATTAAGTGATTGTTTGGAGAAATTATGGAAAGCCATCTTGGCTAATTTAGCTGTCAGCGTCGGGAGGTTATTGCCATCCCACCCTAAAAGGACAGGGAACCTGGTTCCTCCCACGCTGCTGCCTCTCCACACGCACACCCACCGATTCCTGGAGCCTGGATTTTTAGGGAAGGGTTTGTAGTGATGCTCCCTAAGAAGTTACTCCCACAAAATTCGGGACTTTTCCTGTGGATGTGCAGCTTCACATCCCACCCGCTGGGGTGGGAGGGAAAGGCAGCTCCACAAATTCTGGGATCTGGTTCCCTTTTTCAGGCCCTGGAGGGGATGTTTGGGTCTGCTCAGGGTTGACTCTGGGTAACAGGGTTTAATTTGCACACCTTGGTGTCTCTGGGCTCCAGTTTCTCATATTTGAAAGAGATATATATTTATAGTTATTATCTATAGTCAATTATATATATATATGATGCATTAAATATATTAAATACAGTCTGGGCTTCAGTTCCTTACATAGGAAGTGTGTGTGTATATATATATATATAATGTATATAATGTATATAATGTATATAATGTATATAGTCTTTGGGTTTCATGTCATATATCAAGCATTTCTATATATTTTAATATATTATATATAGTCTGGGCTTCAATTCCTTATATATTAAACATTTTTATACATAATATATATATTTTATATAATATATATTTATATATTAAAATATATATAAAAATATATATTTTTTTATATATAATATATATAAATATATATATATTATCTATAGTCTGGGCTTCAATTTCTTACATAGGAAGCATATATATATTTTTAGATATATATAATATATATATAAATATATATTATAAATAATCTCTGGGCTTCATTTCTTCATATATCAAGCATTTCTAAATGTTTTTATATATTATATATAGTGTGAGCTTCAAATCCTTATACATGAAGCATTTATATATATTATAGATACTCTGGGCTTCAGTTCTTTAGATAGAAGTATTTAGATATATATATAAAATATAAGTATTATATATAGTCTCTGGGCTTCAGTTCCTTATATATGCTTCATATATAAGGGACTGAATATTTGTATACATATATGTTTGTATACATTTTCCTCACAAGGAAAAGTCAGGATATTTTTACAATTCCCACAGGAAGGCTGTGCTGATCTCATCCCCCTTGCAAAGCACTGATGGCCTTGAAGTTTGTGCAGAGTTCTTGGAGAGGAGTTTGTGAGCTTCAAAAGGTGTTTCCAGGTGTTTCCAGTTTCTCTGATTGCATCTGCTGAGCTCTTGGAAGATGCTGCCCTTTGCTGCTTGTCTCAATCCTCATCAGCAAAAAACAATCAGGGTAACTTTAATTTTTCTATAAGAAGAGGTTAGAAGCCTTCCTGCCAGTGTTGACCCTGCGTATTCTGATTTAAAAAAAAAAATAAAATAAATAAATCTACAACCAAACCCAAACTCCCAGGGGAAAATTATCCACCAGCACCCGCCACGTGGGCCAGGTCCAGAAGTTAAGGACCTTTCTGTGAATAAAGCAATGCACCAGGTCAGCCCAGGCCTTTCATGCTGAAAGGAGGCCCAAGAAACAGAGGGAAACCCATCTTTGTGATTAACCCATCCCATCCCCTGCAACCATTCACCCCAGAGGACGCTGTGAACATAGAATAACGGGGCACGTCAGCATCAATTAACCAACTCCTCAGAAAGCAGATGCTGCTATTGTAGGGACCAAGTGTGGGTGCAGGAAGGCCCCCAGCACAGCCCAGGCTGGGCAGATATGATGCTAATTGAATCCTTGCTGGCAATTTTTCACCCCTAAGTGAACAAGAAAGAGAGGAGCCTTGGAGTCTCATCTGTTTGGCTCGTGGGCAGGGAGAGGTTTTTCAAGGCCAGCAAATGAGCAGCCTAATCCACGGGGGGATGTTTGGCAGGAGGGGCTCCTCTGAAAAAAGCAACACCCCAAAACCCTGAGATGGCGAGGTGTGGGTTGTGCCCTGTTCCCACCACACCAGCAGGGACGAGGGACTTGGTTATTTTGTTTAATCTTAAGGGAACTGAGGGTTTCTGCAGTTTTTCCTTGGCCAGAGAATGGAGATCCCACGTGAGGCACTGGGAAGGTTTTCCAGGCTGCTTCCAAGGCAGCTTCAAGGGGGCTCTGACAGCAAAAATATTTCAAAGAAGGTTTTAATTATCCCCTGGGCACCTGAATTTAAACCTAAATCTTCTCCTGCCCCTTTACTGCTAAACCCACACCCAGAACCTGCTTCTTAAACCTGCCCAATTCTTTCCCTCTTTCCTTTGTAAGGGTGGTGGGAGGAGGAGAGTTCAGCTCCAAGCCTTTGGTGTTTAAACCCACTCAGGTGTCCCTGAAACAGCCAAGCAGATGGAGGTACCAGCAGGCAGGAAATTTGGGGTGCTCTGGGACTCCCTTGGCAGTGCTCAGCACTAACCTAACCCGAAAAAAAAGACAAGAGAGGCCTTTCCATGAAGGTGTCGATGCCAGTTTGCAAGTTAAGCCTGGCTAAAGTGAAGGTGAGGACTCCCAGATTTCTGCACGGGCTGGAACCTAAATTCCAGGGTTAAACCTGCTGGGGATTTTTTTTTTGGCTGAGAGCCCTCGTTTTTCATCACTCCTGGCACAAAAGAGCTGATTTCTCCCCCTCAGAGCTATCAATGAATAATTAAGTCTCTTCTACTAACCCTGCCCTGAGAATGCCTTTTAAATTAAAATATTTTCCATTTGATTTTTGTTTGCTGCTCATTGAAAATTGGGAAAAATAGGCTAATTACAGCTATCCTAATTAAGCTCCTACAATAACCCATAATCATGCCCATATTTATCACCTTTGTGCTGGGCACTTTAACCTGTTGTGATTTGCAATTAGGGTTGGGGGCTTTAAGGTACCATCCTTTCACACCCCCCTTGGCATGGGTAGGGTCTGAATTGAAAGTGTGGAAACAAACTCTCTATTTCTGAACCTGTAATTGGGGTAATTTAGGAGGGTTTTTATTAGCAGCAAGCCTAGGTCAGAAAGCTGGGCTGGGTTTAAGCACACTTAGGTGAATCTATTTTAATAAAGACAAATTGCTGCTGAGCAGCACAAACTCAGCCTTTTTTTCCTCCCCCCCAAAAAATAAAGATCTGGAGAAAGGCTGAAATCCAGCCAGAGCAAACTGCATGAGATGGCAGCCCCTGTTTGAAGGGGGGAGCTGTGGTTGTATTTTGCTGTTACATGCTGGGGGAAGTCACAGTAGAAGTGCTTTTCCTTCATCCCAGAGCACCTCCTTTAATGGACACACAAATGGGTTTGCAGGGGGAAAAAGCCTCTCCTGGGCTGGTGTTTGCTAAATTCTATCCATGCCGACTGCAAGGGAGGGAAATCTCTTTCCCTTTGGTGCCTGAAGGACTCACAAAGCCAGAGGAGCTGCTGGTTTTCCCCAGGAAAACCCCTTTTCCAGCAGCTCCCTGGAGACCCCTCTGCAGAAAGGCCCTTCCCTGGTGCCTGCCCTTGCAGGAAACCTGGGGGATCAGAGGGTCCCGTGGTGTAAAACTGCAAAGTAAGGGGGTTTTGCTGCTGAAATGTCCGTATTTCACATGCCCAGAGAGCTGGGGTGACAGGAATGAGTTGATTTCTCAAGGCACTGCAAGACTTTAACCCCCTTGGGTTGAAGAGCTTTCCCAGGAAAAGAGGGGGGGAAAGAGAGAAAAGAAAGGACAGCTGGTTTATATTTATATAGAGAAACCTCCCAGATTCAACCAAACACCCAGCAAGGTGGGCTTTGATTTCTGGATCCTTTATTATGACCCTTTTCTTTCACCCCTCCATCCCTTTCTATCAAGGGATGTGCTTTGGGGTCTGGGTCCCTCAGGGTGACCCTGTAAAAAAACATCCAGCTCGTGGGCCCAAAAAAAATCTTGTGGCTTTCTGGATGGATCAGCTCTCTCCCCCTGGTAGATTTTGGGAGCTAAAATGCAACGAGGAGAGTGACGTTAAACATGAGAGAGAAAATGTGGTCAAATAAATCGTCTTCTGATGAAACAAACTGAAAAATTGAGATTAAATATGCACAGTGAGAGAGCAAATCGTGCAAATAAATTGTCTGCTAATAAAGCAAACTTGCCTCAATTAAATTTGGGGGGCCATCACTCTTTTGAGGACAAATATCCTGAGTTGGAAGGGACCCACAAGGAACATTAAAGTCCAACTGCTGACCCTGCACAGGACACCCCTGAAGTTCTAAATAAGCCCCTCAGACTTCAGCAGAACCCAACCAGCACCACAACATTTATTAGTTCATGTAAGAGGCAAAAATTAAAGAACAAGAGGTGTGATCTTTGCATTAAATCCACTGTCTTTATGGAAAAACTTGTAGCAAGGAAAGGAGAAATTAGTTAAATCGAGTCATTTTGCTGCTCTGAAATAAGGGGAGCCCAGCACTGGCCACACTTACGAGGCCATTCAGGGCTGATTTATTCCCTGAGACCACAGAGACAAAATCAAGCCATTACAACCTTTTAAAAGCTTTCTTGCAACCAACTAAAAATATCCATTGCTGACAGATGCAAGCTGTCAATAAGGAATTTAAGAACTCAGTATGAAGAGTGGAAAGAGTGCAAAGTCTTGATAAACATCTCAAATTGGGTCTTACTCAGTGGGAAACAAGTAGTTTATAGTGGTAATTGTAAAGGGCATTTTACATTGAATCAATTAAATGAAAATCTTTTAAAGCCTTTTTAAAAGGAGACCTTTTTAAGTTAACAGGTGATTTTAATTGGAACCATGGGACTTGCATCACGGGAGGTGGGGTGGGTTTTTTTTGTTGAGGGTTGGTTGTTGGTTTTTTTTGGAAGCATTCAATACAGGGCAAAATCGATACACTTCCATCAGCATTTGAACTCCCAGAGTCTTGCAAGTTGAATGGTGAAGCCAAGCAAGAATTACAGTTGGCTCTGGGTTTGTGAGGCTTTTCCCAGCAATTAAATATGTCTCCATCACAACTCCTTAACTGGGAAAGGTGCAGGAGAATTTATCAAGACTGGGTTGCTTAGGATAATTTTTTTGGTCAGAATCATCCGCCATAACCCACCATAAAACTTTTTAATAGATACTTTTGGAATAATCAAATGCAGTAATTGCAGCATTTAACTTTTAAATTCCCCTTTTTTTTACCACTTCACACCCTCTGCAGAATTATCAGCAACAGGCAATGCCTGTGACCCTGAGGGACAAATGCCAGGAGCACAAAACCTTCCTCTCTAAAGCAAATGGCACTTTGGGCCATTGCCTTTTAGAGCTGGTGAATTCCTGCTCTTCCCAGTGCTCTGCAATCCATCAAATGCAGCACTATCTGCCCTGCAAGGTGAGATCCAGGAACACCAGCTGCCTACCTGGGAGGAGGAGAGGGAAAAGCAGGGGCAGGAACAACACCCAGGCCCCAGGCAGAGGCTTGGAAATGGTTCCTCTGCAGAGCCCTGGAGGTAGAATTAACTGGGATAACCTGTGGATCCTTTATTCCCCCAAAATCAGCTCCAAATTTGAATCTCTTCTCCTAAAATTCAGAGGAAATGTCTGGTGTGTCTCATCCCAATGGGGAGAGCTGAGATGCAGGGGGAGCTGGGGGGTAGAAAAGGCAGAAAATTCATCACACAACCTGCATTTTGGGGGGGAAAACCTCCTCAAAGGGACACTGAGAAGTTCCCCAGGGGAATAAACAAGGGGAAAGAGCAAGGACAGCAGGGCAGGTGGGGAAACTGAGGCACGGTGAAATCCCATCAGGGAGGGGAGCCAGCAGCAATCCATCCTGGGCATCACACCCTCCCTTCCTCCCTGGAATTGCTGTGCTTCTGCTGTGCACCCAGTGATTAGTGTGAGTGTGAAGTTATGGAGTGGGAGATCCAATCACAGCCACAACTCCAGCTCTGCACAGGCCTATTTGAAAGGGTAAGTGTTCCACAGTTGTTTTTTTTTTTGGTTTGGTGGTTTGTTTTTTTTTTTCATGCCTGCAACAATCTACACAAATAGGCTTTTAAATTAAGCAGTGATTTGGAATATAAGTGAGTGCATTTAAGCTGCTAAGAGATGGAAAGATCCTAATGGCTGAAATATTTGTCATATCACAAATAAACTGGCTGTATGGGGAGCTACTAATATAACTAATTTTTACCAAATCCTTCACTGCTCTGTGACAGAAAATGAGGTCAGCACAGGTTGAGGCAACAGCAAATGAGCAGCTGCCAGAAGGCAGCACAGAATACTGATAAAGGACTCTGCAGGAACTGTGCTGCCTGCCCACAGAAACAGGAATCAGTTTGTTCAAATTAAGATATAGCTTTTCCAGAGCATCCAGGGTTTTAATGGAAAGGTGCCAGTGAATACAGGCTTTCAATGGATCTGGAATACAAATGCCTCCCGAGGTGTTTCCTCCCTGTCCTCCCAGACCTGGGCTCATCCAGTTTTATCCAGGAGTTCTGGGGGATTTGGAAAGGCACTGGGGTGTCAGGGAGGGCAGGAGGTGCCCTGGGGGCAGCTGATGAGAGTCCCTGGCATTCCTACAGTTCCTCTGGGGTTTTCCAGTTACAGGAATTAAACCCTGACCTAATCTGCCACTCACCAGGAGGAAAAGTGAAAGGAAAAGGGTTTTGGATCACTTGGGGCACTTTGATGGAACAAACCAACCCCAAAGCCCACAGAGATGGTGCCTGGCAGTGCCTGGAGCATCTCTTGCACCTCTAGAGGTTGAGGAGACTCCCAAAATCACTCCAGGATGAGGTGCTCTAAGCTGCCACGTGGAGGACAATACACCCAGGGAAGAGGGAAATGCTCCATGCCAGGGCTGCAGCAACAGCCTGTGTTTTTCTCTCAGGGCTGCCTCAAACATTTGGGACCAACTGGGATGCAACCACAGTCTGGTTAGATGAGGAAAACAACAGAATTGTTTTCATTCTCAGAAAATAAAAAAGCACACTTTGGAAGGGGAATTTTCTCCCTCCTTTACAGGGGTAAGCAGCCTGTCTTTGAATAAGGGGAGGATTTTGGTCATAATTTTCCCTGAGCCTCAAATGAATGAAAAAAAGCACAAGTAACTCCATTGGTGAAGTGGGAAAGTGAGACCTGGGGAAACTGAGGCACGAGATGTCTTCCATAAGAATTAGAGAATCACAGAATATTCTGAGCTGGACGCCCAAGAGTGACCCCACCATGGCAAAAACGGGTCAGAGAGGGGACCAGGGTGTCCAGTTTTAATTTGGGATGACCATCACTCATAACCCCAGCTCCCTGTGCCACGTGAGAGGGGCTCTCTCCGGGATCAATGCCCAGGGAGCTTTGGGAGTGGAACAGAGACCACTTGGGAGCATCAGCCAATTTAAGAAGCAGCAGCTCGACATGGATTAGCAATAAAACATAAAGCTCGCCACACTCCCGAAATGGAAGGGTGCAAGGGTTCATATTTGATAACCATTAAATGGTTTAATGAAATAATTATAACCCGGACTCCTGAGCCCGGCCAGGATCAATAACTATGAGCTCTAAGCAACAGCATGACCCGAGTTCTGCCATTTTCCCAGTGCTCCCCAGCAGGCAGAGTGTGAGACCACAAATGAGATTGACTGGAAAGTTGCATTAAAACCCCCCCATCAAGGGCAATCATGGATTAAAGGCCACTGTGGCGCTGCAGTGGGCTGGTCAATACGCTTTATTTTCCGCATCACCCCCAATTTTGCCGCCCTCCCTCCCACTATTAGTGGGAGTCGATGTGCTGTCGATGCCTGGTGCTGGCAGAAGCTGCATTAATGCAGGCTCACAAAAGCAGGGCTCGTGGCATTATCACTTCACTCACTTTCAAATTACAGCCTAATGCTGTCTCCAGGCAGCCTGTGACATGTTAACACTATGTGTGGTTTGCTGGTGCCGGGCTAAATATTTCAGGGCTAAAGATTTCAGCCGAGATTTGACGACTGAAATAAAACCACTGCCCAGCGGGAAATCATTCCAGGCAGGAGAGTGAGGCGTTGGTGGAAAATCGACAGGAAAGGGGTGATGATGTGGGAGAGGGGACGAAGAGCAGGGGAAGGTGTGAGGGGAGGAGGGCTGGTGTGTCCCCTTGTCTGCTGGGGGACAAATAAATCAAATAAATCCAGTGATGGGGCAGAGGTGATGAGAAAAACAATACAAGTGCAATGTGCCTGTACTATAAAAACAACACAAGGCACTCACCTGTCCAGGAACTCACCTGTCCAGGTACCCTCATACAATACCTGCACTTGCTCCCAAACACAGGTTTAGGTGCCCTTTTGCTGCTTTTAAAAGTCAAAGCATCCCCCTCCTCGACACATGAAATGCAGGTGGATGCACCCAGAGAAATGCTTTGCTTTGGTGGGTGTCCTTTATTTTGGTGGCTGTGCTTTATTTGCTGCTGAAGGTCCCAAACCAGCTGAGGTTGTGTCACCCTCACTTCCCCAAAGGGCAGGGCAGCCCTGGCCTTGCAGCCTGGCAGAAGAAAGCCTGGATTCACTGCTGGTTTGGGTGCAGGGCTCCAAGGCACAGCCCCATTAATCCTGGTTTTCCTCAGTCCCATCCACTGCCCCCTCCAGCAAACGCCCCAGGGCTTTCAGCAGGAACAAAACAGCCCCCAGAGTGATGGAAAAACAGGCACTTGACCATGGACAGGAGACAAGTGCTGAGCCTCAGCACCGAGCAGGCTCTGGGTCTGCTGGTTCAGCTGCATTTTGCCTTCACACCGAGCACTTTCAAACCACAGCTTTCATCTGTGCCCTTTCCTCGCAGCCACCCGCCCCTGAACACCCAGTTCCCACCTTTCCTGAGGTGTTTTTATTCTCTTGTGGGTGTGGGGGGAGTTCTTGGGGACTGTTTGAAAGAGTCAACAAACAACACCTCTGTAGCTGTTGGAGGTTAAGGAGTTCCCTCTTCTACAAGGCAGGGAAAAGCAGCACAGCTTGGTTCATTATCCTTAAGGCCACTGCAGATTATGAACCTAAGTTTGCTCACAAAACGAGTTTAACACCAATAAACTGTCTTTCAATCACACCTTCTTCTTGAAGAGACTGTGAAAGCTTCTTCAAAGCTCCTTGTCTTTGCATTTTGTGGTTTGTGAAGGAAACAAACCGAGTCTGACTCTCAAAGCACACACAGGTTTCCTTCCCTTCTTTATCGACAAAGGATAAAATTGATTTCGTGTTTATAAAGAAGAGGGATGGAAGTAACTTGAAATCAAGAGCTGGAATTAGCCACACAGTAACCTGAAAACAGCTCCCCTGCTTTGCAGACAGGGTTTCTTTGTCGTCATTAATGTAAAATCTCACAACTTCAACGTCGTTTTCACTCGTTTGTTCATGAAAACTGACTTTGGCAAGCACTGCTGTGGCTGCAAAAATCTGCAGCAGCTCCTTCTGTCCCACTCTGGGTCCCACATCCCCCTGGCCAGACCCTCAGCCTGTACCTGTGCTTGTTTAGGATTTACAGTGTGGGACCTCCTCCCTGAGCCTGGGCAGGCTGGTGTGTTTGAACCAGAGCTCTGACAGCAACACCCTCCTGTGAGAACTGTGCTGGCTTAACCCACTGGTCCTAAAACACCCTAAAATACCACTTTCCCACCCCCATTTCCACTTAGTGTCCCTTAGGGCAACAAAGGCACCACACTCTATTCACGGGAGGTGCTGCCACGGATCCAATTAAATGCCATGAATATTTCTGAGTGATAAAATTCAAAACCTTAGAGGGAGGACAACCAAAAAAGGTGCCTGTGTGCCATTCCATGGTCAGGTGCTGCTATCTGGTGGCCCAGCACCAGCAGTGCCAGTAGGGTCCCCAGCCACCCCAAGCTGAATGGAATTCAAACCCTGCAGAGCAACACTTATTTCCCACCCAATTTTGTGGGATTAATGAATGCATTGGTTATTCCCCTAATTATTATTAGGGGGTTATAGCAGCTGGCAGTGCCCAGGGTGTTGCAATCAGCAGGCACAGGCCGAGGGGACGCTGAGGGACAGTCCTGTTGTTGTCCTGTGCCAAGGTCAGCTGGGACAGGGTAATTTGTTCACAGTGGTTTGCCCAGGGCTGTGATTGGGGTGTGGGATGAAAAGAGGGATGATCACACAGGGATGGTTCAGTTCCTGCTGAACAGGGCTTGCACAGAGGCCTCTTCTGCTCCTTACCCCATCAGTAGAGCCTGGAGGAGAACAAGGAGCTGGGAGGGGACACAGCCAGGACAGGAGACCCCAAGGGACGCCCCAGAACTTGTGGGGTCACACTCAGCATAAGAGAGCTGGGGGAAGGAGGAGGAAAGGGAGACAGGGGTGGGATTTTTCCTCCCTAGTCACCATTAGGTGTGAGGAATAAATTTCATGGTTTGCCTTCATTTTGCCAATTAAATTGCCAAGCACAAGCTCTCCAGCATTGCTCTGCCCCCAGGTACCACACACAGCCCTGGCACTACGACCCAAAAATGAAGTGTGGGGATTTGAATACCACAGGCAGCTGAGAGTGGGGTTTGCCTCGTTTGGAAGTGACCTCATGGAGGGATCATGCTGATCCCTGGCTGGGATGCACAGGAACAGCTCCAAGCTGTGCTGCAGGGTTAGAGTGGACAGGGAAATGCTTCCCTACTGACAGGGAGGGCAAACTTCAACACCAGGTCTCTCCCAGCCCTGCTCAGGCAGAGGGACTGGATTAATTCCCTTCCTGCTGATCCTGTCCTAGAGGTTTTTACGGACTGCACTTGCAACTGAGAACTGGAACTCTGTTCCAGGTTTCACTGGGACCAGACTGCTTCTATATAATTATGATACATTAATAAATATACCAGCAGTTTCCATGAAGTGTCTATACTGCCTCTTACTGCTGACAAGGCCGCCCAAAACCACCTCTCCCCACCCAGCAACAGTTTCTCTGAACTTTAATTATCTTTATTTACCCTTCTTTTCCCTTTATTTACAAATACAAGTAAGTGAAGACAGAGACAGTGTGATGCCCATTAAATAGCTTTTATTCTTTAGGACATGAACTGCATTTCCACTCATTACAGTACTGTAAAGTGCAATGGTTTCATCTCCCTCCTGTGCACACTTTCAAGTATTTAAAATGCCCAGAAAATGTTTCTTTTTTCTTTTAATTTTTGTTTTCTTTTTTTTACAGCAGCTGAGTTATGGAGTTTTAATCTGGCAAAAACCAACCCAGATGTGCCTACAGGTTTGGGTCCTTCACTCTACCCCCCACCTGGGGGTCCTCCAACACTAACTGCTAGTGGAATGCATTTCCCAGTGTCCTTAGTCCACCTCCTCGATGGTTGGTCCAGAAGAGGCTCCCCCAGAGGGAGGAGCTCCACCACCTGGGAATCCTCCAGGCATCCCACCGGGCATCCCTCCAGCGCTCTGGTACAGCTTGGTGATGATGGGGTTGCAAACCTTCTCCAGCTCCTTTTGCTGGTGCTCAAACTCCTCCTTCTCTGCAGTCTGGAAAAGATAAGAGCTCGGTTAACTTTGCTCTCATTCACGGAGCACAGCCCAGGGACAAAACAGGGTTATATATTCCAAGAATCCAGGCTTATTTTCAGTCCAGATCATTATTATTTTAGCTTATGCTCAGCCCCACCAACTTAGATTTGCATTGGATAGGTGCAAGGTAACTGCTACTTTGTTCAACACAACCTCCTGTTGCTCCAGGAGCAACATGTGAGGTCAAAACCCAGCTGGAAAAAGGAGGGAGTGGAAGCTGTGGTCGCTCAGACATCCAAGGAAGGAACTTGGACCAACACAAGTCTTTCGACTTCTGGTGGAAACTACGAATGGCTTTGGAATCACTTTCATCACAGCAACCAGCGCTCCTCCACCCTCCTGGAGCAGCCCAGCCGGGACACCAGGAGCACGGAATGTCACCTACCTGATTCTTGTCCAGCCAGTTGATGATCTCATTGCATTTGTCCAGGATTTTCTGCTTGTCTTCATCAGAGATCTTGCCCTGGAGCTTCTCATCCTCCACAGTTGCTTTCATGTTGAAGGCATAGGACTCCAGGGAGTTCTTGGAGGACACCTTATCCCTCTGCTTCTCATCCTCTGCCTTGTACTTCTCTGCCTCCTGCACCATCCTCTCAATGTCTTCCTTGCTCAGCCGGCCTGCAGAACACAGGGTATGGTTTGTGCTCAGTCACAAATTCACACAAGTTGAAAATTACACATTTCTGGTTAGTTTGGGCAGGCAAAGGAGGCCCAGAATGTGCCTTCTTAGGAACTCAAGAACTACTGCACCAGCAGCAAACCAAGGCTCACTGCTTTACATCAATGTGAAAATGCCAATTACAGCCAAACTGTGATTAAAGGGCACAGTTCCAGCCTCCCACCCTCAGGAACATGTGGGTCCTTACCCTTGTCATTTGTGATGGTGATCTTGTTCTCCTTGCCAGTGCTCTTGTCCACAGCAGACACGTTCAGGATGCCATTGGCATCAATATCAAAGGTTACTTCAATCTGAGGGACTCCTCTGGGAGCAGGGGGAATGCCAGTCAGCTCGAACTTGCCCAGCAAGTTGTTGTCCTTAGTCATAGCACGTTCTCCTTCGTACACCTGGTGAGCAAAACCAGCCAGTTATGTCATTAAGGTTGACATTATTAAACCATAATGAACTATTCATTATCCTGAGGGGATGTGGTCGCTCAGACATCCAAGGAAGGAACTTGGACCAACACAAGTCTTTCGACTTCTGGTGGAAACTACGAATGGCTTTGGAATCACTTTCATCACAGCAACCAGGGACTTAAGAACTGCCAGGACACACCACCTCTGGCCTAGGAATTACTGGAACTATCTCATCCCAGAGCTCCGTGCTTACCTGAATCAGCACACCAGGCTGGTTGTCAGAGTAAGTGGTGAAGGTCTGGGTCTGCTTGGTGGGGATGGTGGTGTTGCGCTTGATCAGCACTGTCATGACACCTCCTGCTGTCTCAATACCCAGGGACAGCGGAGTCACATCCAGCAGCAGCAGGTCCTGCACGTTCTCAGACTTGTCTCCAGACAGAATTGCAGCCTGTACAGCTGGGGGGAGAGAAAGGATAAGTATTAGGAGCCAGACAATGCTACAGATAAACTTCATACTACAGCTATGCACATGGCTCGCTCAGACATCCAAGGAAGACTTTGGCCATCATTAGACTTCTGGTGGAAACTACGAATGGCTTTGGAATCTGATTCATCATTGCAAGTCCAAGGAAGATTTGCTGGTTTGAAGAGCTTTAGTGACCCAGGTGGAAAACACACAGCCTAACACCTGCACTGCTCTGAGACTTAACCCAGCAGAGTTTGTACCACCACCTCCCACAGCTGTAGCATGTAACAGTGACATTGCAGTTACCTGCACCGTAGGCCACGGCCTCATCAGGGTTGATGCTCTTGTTGAGCTCTTTGCCGTTGAAGAAGTCCTGCAGCAGCTTCTGGATCTTGGGGATGCGCGTGGAGCCGCCCACCAGCACGATGTCGTGGATCTGCGACTTGTCGAGCTTGGCGTCCCTCAGGGCCTTCTCCACGGGGTCCAGGGTGCCTCGGAACAGGTCGGCGTTGAGCTCCTCGAAGCGAGCCCTGGTGATGGAGGTGTAGAAGTCGATGCCCTCGTAGAGGGAGTCGATCTCGATGCTGGCCTGGGTGGAGGAGGACAGGGTGCGCTTGGCGCGCTCGCAGGCGGTGCGCAGGCGGCGCACGGCGCGCTTGTTCTCGCTGATGTCCTTCTTGTGCTTGCGCTTGAACTCGGCGATGAAGTGGTTCACCATGCGGTTGTCGAAGTCCTCCCCACCCAAGTGGGTGTCCCCAGCAGTGGATTTCACCTCAAAGATCCCATCTTCGATGGTCAGGATGGACACATCGAAGGTGCCGCCGCCCAGGTCGAAGATGAGGACGTTCCTTTCAGCACCCACCTGGGAGAGATCAAAGTTCATTAATTCACCTCCTACTGCTGGGTTATCAATTTTCTGTTTGCCCACTAGACAGCTAAATACACATTATATAGACTTTATTACAGCTTTCAGTAGTTTTAGAATACAAACCTTAGCTAAGCACCTTTTGAACTGGATTTCTGAAATGTTGTTAGTATTTCTTGTTAGGGATTCCAACAGATAAGGACTTTTAGAACATTTTATCTGTACAAAATGTACTCAAGATTTAACACATAGCAGGCACATTGTTTTATGTAACTGAATCAAAGGTGCTCAGAGGACTCAGAAGCCTTGAAGCTGTTCCAAGAAACGTGGAATTGTAAATATGTTTCATTCCTATAGTGTTGTGTGTACAATATGTAACTTGTGTTTCATTAAAGAACTGCTTTGTACTTGTTTATACTCAAAATAAACCAGAAAATGATTTCCTTAATTTAGGTAACAGCGACCACTCCATACCTTCTTGTCCAGCCCATAGGCAATGGCAGCTGCTGTGGGCTCATTGATGATTCTCAGGACGTTGAGCCCTGCAATGGTTCCAGCATCTTTCGTGGCCTGGCGCTGGGAGTCGTTGAAATAGGCAGGGACAGTCACCACTGCGTTAGTAACAGTCTGCAAAACAGCAACCAACAGCTCAGTTACCCTGTCAACTGCTCACAGAATTACTCACAATATTCCACTTGAGTCTTAAACCTCACCTTTCCAAGATAAGCCTCTGCAATTTCCTTCATTTTGGTTAAAACCATGGAAGAGATTTCTTCTGGGTAGAAACTCTTTGTCTCGCCCTTGTACTCCACCTGCACTTTGGGCCTGCCAGCATCGTTCACCACAGTGAAGGGCCAGTGCTTCATGTCAGACTGGACCACAGAGTCGTCGAATCTGCGCCCAATCAACCGTTTTGCATCTGGAAAACACACCATTTCACCATTGTTATTATGTTTATTCATTATTAAAACAACAAATTCTTCCTAAAAAACGTAGAAAAGCCAGGAATATTATCCTTAATCTGGAATTATTACTGTTTGGCTGCAGACACTATGTTTCACCTCTTGGATAAATACCATCCCTGCAGATTAATTAATTAGCAGTAATCTAGATGTGTTAATCGTGCTAAAAGCAAATTAAGGCTTTTGAATTGCAAGAGGAAGTTCTAACCCTGCTATTAGTAATTACTGTAATCAGGTAACATTTATCACTGTGCTGAGTTTCTGTACACCAGGTCTGCTAGTCCTGCAGCCTTACCAAACACTGTGTTGGTTGGGTTCATGGCCACCTGGTTCTTGGCAGCATCTCCAATCAGCCTCTCTGTGTCTGTGAAGGCCACGTAGCTCGGTGTGGTCCTGTTCCCCTGGTCATTGGCAATGATTTCCACCTTCCCGTGCTGGAACACGCCAACACAGGAATAGGTGGTGCCAAGATCGATCCCGACAGCTGGTCCCTTCGACATCTTGTCTGGAAAATAAAATAAAAAAAACCGGTTATTTTAAGATCCCTTCCGATCTAAATCTCTCCGCTGCTCCAGGATGAGCCCTGCAGTGCCATTCCCGTTATCCGACGTGGCGCCGGGGGCACACCGGGTGCATTCCCACCTTCCGCCGCTTGGCGTCCCTTGCGCCCCCTCCGACCACGTGGGGCGGGACTACAATTCCCGGCGTGCCCCGCGCCGCCCGCACCGCGTGACGGAAGCAGCGCGGCGGGCCCGGGGGCCGCCGGGAAACGGAGTCCCTGGCACAGCCCCAGCCCCGTGCGGCACCGGCCCCGCTGCGAGCCGCCCTCCCGCAACACCCCGTACGTGGCCGCTTTTCCGCTCCCTCTTCCTTCCTCCCCACCTTCGGGCACTGCATCCCCCGGGGCGGCCCCTCAGGGAGGACACTGGCGCGCTGCGTTTCCCGCAGTGCTCCCCCGCTCCCGCCCGATTCGTTAGGAAGGGGGAGGGGGGGAGTGGAAAAAACCACCCAGAGAACAGGGGAAAAAAAAACGGAAAAAAAAAAAACCACCGCGGCGGCCAAAAACGCGGCCGCACCCACTACCCCAGCCCGATCCCCTTAGCGATAAGGGCCTTTCTGAAGACACAAAACCACCCGCGCTCCCCCCAGGCCGACCCAAAGCTCTAAATCTCCCTCTCCCCGCGCCTTTCCCCACGCAGCCATACCCCTCCCGCACCCCCCGCGTGTCGCACAGTCTCCCCCAGCGCCGTTACCCGCAGTCGGGCCCGGTCTGTTTCTTACACAGGGTCAAGGGCTCTGCTCGGCTCCTGCTCGCCCAATGCCCCGCGCCCGCCGCGCCGCCCTTTTATAGCCGCCCAGAACCTTCCAGAAGGACACGCCCCGCAAGCCTTGACCCAGCCAATCAGCGCGCGGGTCCCTCCCCCTTGCCCGCCGCTGATTGGTCGCCGCCCGGCGTGACGCGCGCCGGAAGGGGGCGTGGCGCGCCGGCCGGCCCCGCGTTCTCGAACCTTCATGCACTTTCCCAGTGCCCCCCCCAGCCCGCCGTGAGCGGGGCGGGGCTTTCCGAAACCCGCGGCCAATCAGAGCCCGCGTCTCCGGTGGCGACACCCAGGGGCGGGGAGAAAGAGAGCGCGGCAGCCAATGGGTGCGCAGCGCGCCCGGGGGGTCATTTGCATATTTCGCAGCGGGGCCAATGGGACCGCCGAGAGGGAGGCTCATTTGCATAGAGGGAGAGCGGAGGGGGGGGAAGGGAAAATGGCGGTGCCATGCGGGGTAGAGCCCGCAGAGGTCCTGTGGGGTTAATGAGCGTTAATAATTAAGAGATCCTGTGCCCTCAGGAATCCCCCTCAAGGAATGGCGGCGTTCCCCGTTGCCTGTGCTCGCAGCCCCTCCCCCGCACGGTGAATCTCCCCGGTGCAATAAGCGCTGCCCTCCATGTTCCCCTCAGCAAGGCTCCCGCGCTTAGCCCCGCGCCCTCTTTGCTCTCCCAGGGAACCGCGTTTGCGGTGTCTTAGGATGACACAGGGTTTTCCCGCAGAGCAAAATCCCCCTCAGAGCCTCCCTGCTCCAAACATCCTTCTCCATCAGCAGCTCCGAGCCAAGCCAAGGCACGGGGTGCCCCCCCCCCCCGGCATTGCAGCTCCCAGCAGGGATCATTTCTGTGGAAATAATGGCACTAACGTGGAAAGCGAGCTGTCCCACGTCCCACACCAACACCGGGATGGAGCAGAGGTCAGGAATCACCTGAGGTCGGGCTGTGGACTCCATGCAGTGTTTACACGGCATGAAGGGCGAGTGGAAAAGTCAGGTTGTGACCGGGAGGGGTGAGCACAAAGCACATGTCCTGGCAAAGCTCCTCGGCACGGGATAGAGTGACTTCCAGAGTCACAGAAATGCTTGGAAAAGGCATTCGTGGTGGTGCTCAGTTTGGCTTTGGGCAGAAACACTGCTGGTGAATGCTTAGAAGGCCAGCACAGGGCCACACACACACACTAACAAATCCCTCAGGCATATCCCAACAAATGTTTGGGATACCCGAGGCCCAAGGGTTCCAGCATCCCTTTTTGCTGGCAAATTGCAGACTCTGTGGCTCCTCTGCTTGCTGGAACCCGGGTGGCAGTTTGGAGTTGGAATTGGGGTGAAATGAGGGAGAGGATAGGGAAAGGGGCTCCACGTCACGGTGCCTTTAAAGATCAGAGTGAACCATCACCCCGTACCTGAGCAGGTCCACCCCACCCTGTCCAGAGTACACCTTGCTCTCAGGTTACACCAGAGATGCTCCAGGGTGTAAATCGCACTGAGCACACCACACAGCGAGTCCCGTGGGAGCAGTGCTCGACAGCCTTTGCTTGTAAATCGTGAGCAGAATTCCAGAGGAATATTCCTAAGAGCAGCACTTACCTGCCCCTCGAAATTCCACAGTGACATTTGGATGTGCAACCACACTGGGCAGAGCAGGGTGATGCCAAGTGAAGGAACAGCAGTGAGTCAGTGCAGGGAGGAGGGCAAATGACTCATTACGTTAGAAATTAAACTCTGTTAACAAACTGGACCAAATCAGCTCATTTACTGTGTATCAGAAAAATTAAGGCTTGGCAGGCTGGGCACTGTTAAGTATTTTCTCTGGAGTTTCTTCAAATTATGGATTCCAGTTATTTTTGGACGTGAATTTAGTACGTTAGGGATCAGGCACTGCTTCTCCTTTAAGAGTTTAAAACAGAACTGGGAGGAGAGCAGAGATTATCAGAGCCATTCCTGCTTATTTATACAACGCTTGCATCTGCACTCCCTGGTTGAAGTTTGAAAATCACACATCTTCAAGGCCATCCCTTCCCTCTCCCACCACATTCTCCCCCTCCAGCGTGCCAGTACAAACGGATCCAGGTTAAAAATAACCCCAGATTCCTGATACTGCAGGAAAGCATGCAACTGCTCAACTCCTCTGAAAAATCCCTAACCAGGATTTTTAATGTCAGCAGCTCCAGTGGGAGCATTTCCTCATGGATCAGGGACAGCCAGGGCACACCTGGGAGACCTCTGTGTTTTGGTTTAAATCCCGTCTGGGTTATGTTGCAATTTTGACTCCCAGATTTCAGTAAGGAGCGTTGCTGATGTGGGGAGACCTCTGCAAAACACCCTCGGGGTGAGGAGGCTGAGAGAAATCAAACCACAGTGACGTTTAGTTACCCCTAAATCCCACCTCCAGCTCCCACACTGGCGATTCCTGTTGGCTGGCTCAAGCTGTTTTATCTGCAGAGAAGATCTGAACTGTCTGAGCAGGGGTTAGGTGGCTGCTCAAGGTTTCCTTGTCACCTCACAGCTCATGAGATCAGTGAAACACGGGGTGGTTCAGCAGAAAGGTCACAGGAGTGGGAGGATAATGTCACCACCACGGGGTTCTATCTGTGCTGGCACCATTTACCACCTCCATCCTCAGCCAGGTGAAAGAGCTGCATGCAAGACAAAACACTTGATCCTCACACATTTCTCACCAAGGCCTGTAACTTAGACTGAAAAATACCCAGGAAAAAAAAAAAACCGAAACAACCAGCTTCTCCATGTTTCCATGCAAATATGCAAATAGCCCTTGTTGGCTTAAAAATGGTATTTTTAACTCCATATTTTTTTCTCTTGGAGTCAGCTTGACAACACTTAACACATCACACCACAGAAGATGGAGCACTGTGCAAGATGAGTTGAGCTGCAGCACTTCAGCTGCAGCACCTTTATTTATAAAACAACCAACCAAAAAAAAAAAATTATGAAATCATTGATTCAAAGGAATCAATAATAAATATTTGCTTTCCTCTGAGCTGTTCAGACACAGTACAAGTACACCAATTATAGCAGGTAGAAGAGATGGAAGCTTAGTTCAGCTGCTGAGAAATAAAAGAAAGCTACATAACATGGTCTGCATTTAATCACACAAGTAATAACTGGTATATGACAGTAAATGCTTTAATACACTATTTTACAAAGAGTTTGGCTTATGGTTCATTTGCTTCCCTTGTGCAACTCCTGAAAATAGAATACCTTTGGAATGATCTCTTTCTCCTGTTCCCTTCGAGTAAGGAATTTTCCCCCTGGGTTTCCTGCTGGCAGCTGAAGTTCAGCACTGACTTTGTGTTCCCCTGGGAGATCACTGATGTGGGAAGCACCTCACAGTGTTTCAGATTTAGTGATTTTAAATCACTGTGGTGCCCACGTTTCCTAAGCAGGGAAATGTGGAAATTTGCAGATCCCTGGACAGCAGGTACCCGAACTGCTTCCCAGCAGGGCTTGGGACAGCCAGGAATGATCACACACTCCAAGCTTCAGCGATTCCTCCAACTGACCTTCACCAAAAGGCCCATAAACCTTTCAGCCCCTGCAGCCACACTGATGCCTCACCAGGCAAGGAGTGATTTCTCTGCTCCAGGAGGGCTGGGACACCAGGAGAGGGTTGCCACAGCTGATCTATCCCACAGCTAATTCCCAAAGGCCTCCAGAAACTCTGCCAGGAGCAGGCTGGAGCATTCTCTGAGCCTCCAGGCTGCAGACAGAGGATCCTCCTCCCTAATAATTACAAGTCTGGCCTGTGACTCAAAGCCAACCCACAGCCCTTGGTTCCCAGGCTGGAACCAGCTGAGCTGTTGGAATTGTCACCCCCAGTTTGTGGTGAGGAGCTCCTGGTTGGCCAGGCATGAGAGAAGCTCTCTGGGGTTTGTGAGGATCCTCAGCTGCAGCACAGGTGACAACAAAGCACAATAAAGCAGCCACAGAAGAAGCCCCAAACTGCTCAGCCATCCTATTCCTGCTCCTGGGATTTCCCCAGCTCTGGGGTGGCTTCAGGGCTCAGGAAAAGAGCAACTGCAGAGGAATCACAGGCACTTACAGCTGCTGCTCCAAACAGCTGATCAGGAATGTGCTCCTGGAGCATCCAGGGCAGCTCTCTGGGTGAATGAGAGAGTATCCAACACCAGGAGCTGCCCTGGAAGCAGCAGCTTCTCAAACACCTCCTGCCTGTGACTCAGGATTGTCTTCCCTGCACAACATCAGCCAAGGGTTGACTTGGGTAGAGAAAGCAAGTGAAATTTTGGTACATCTGATGAAAATGGGTGACTGCTCCTAGGAAAAGGAGTTCTCACACAGTACAGGGCAAGTTTGAAATCTATTTCCCATATGGAAGCAGCCCAAGCAGGGCTTGGCTTTGATCAGGTTGTTTAAGATCTCAAGTGAGTGTCATGGTTTGACAAGTTATAATTCTGGCTCTCAGTCAAAAAAAGAGATAAATTACAGTCCTGGAGTGAAAGAATTATAGATCTGTGGTTCTTCTGTGCAGGTCCATCTTCTATAGACTCATCCCACAAATTGGAGAAAACCTTCCCTCCCCTCAAATGGAAAAAAAAAAAAAAAAAGTCCACCCTCTTTTTCTTCTTTTTCTTTTAAACAGAAAATCATCAGTCCAGGAATACAGGAATCTAAAACCTACAAGCTCAGTGTCTTGTGTGTAGCAGTGGCCAGAGCCAAGTCCTTCAGAGGAAAATATAAATGACAGAACTCTTCATCTGCCTCCCATCCTTTCCTATTGGCCTTCAACTTGAAGTGCAAGACTTTCTATCCCTTGCAAACGTTTATTCTGGTTAATCACAAAAAATATTTTGTACAATTCTTGCGGTTTTTTAAGAATCTTGCTGAAGGTTTAAGCCTCAGCTATGGCACGTGGCCCAGCATTTGGTGTAGGAGTGGGACAGTGCACACCAATATCTCCTAGTGGAAGCATCACTGTGCTTGTTTACCTGTCCCAGGTGTGTTTTCCTCCTGTCCTTCAGTCTTACCTGGAGGTCACCTCAAGAGTGCTGTTGGTTCAGTCTCGGGAAGAGCTCTCCATAAGGCTCCTACAAGCACAGCTCACCCCAAAACTGGGGGATTCACCACCTGCCAACGACAAATACCTTCCAAATGCTTCATCCAGGCTTTTTGGTAGATTGGTGGCCCTCCCCTCCTGAGGAACTGCCTCCCTTCTGGATTCAGGGCCCAGTTCTCATCTCACTAAGGCTCATTTGCCACAGACACCACCCCAGAGGGGTTCCTGTGGCTTTGCAGTGCTGGCCATGAAAGCAGAGCAGGCTCCAGGCCGTGTCTCTGGGTGCATCAGTAAGTTTATTCTGGCAATTAAAGCACCTCTGTTTTCTTGACATAAAAGGTCCTTTCTCTTTAATACAGAGTTCAGTTCAGACACTTGCCTTAATACTGCATCTCCTGACCTTTTGGAGTGATCCTTTCATTTCCACTTCAGTTCCAGCCTCCAAAAGCATTTCACTGGGAGACTGGATGCAGAAGATGTGAAGCACCTTCAGTCCCCTTTGAGGCTGGACACCAGCCTCCCTTCAAATTCTTCAGATGAGACCATGCATCTTGGAGAAAATTCTCCAAAACCAGTACAAGAGACTTCTCCCTCCCCACAAAACCTCTCTCTGGCATATCATGCACTTTTATGTCTCTGTTGATCCCTTTTAAAAAAAATCCTGAGGTTTGGTTTCTTTTCACCTGCACAGCACTTTTGCTGTTGCAGTTTATAAATGCTTGGTGTTCCATTTCCAAACAAAACAAAACAAAACAACCAAAAAGAGATAATTTAAAAAGAAGCTCCCTTTTCCCTCAAACGCTTCCCCTTTTCCCTCAAACCCATCTTTCTTCAAGAAAAGAAAATCCTGGATCAGAACCTCAGTGCTGGAAGATGGACGAGAGTTTAAGTGGGAGGGCTTCTTGTGGTGCGAATAATCACAAGTGATTAAAATTAAGCTGACCAGGAAGATAATTAGCTAATCTAACAACTCCTACGTGGCTGGTGGTGTGTGAGGTGTTTCTGGGCAGCAGGAGCCTGCCGAGGGTCACACGGTCTGGAACGCCCGGCTCTGGGCAGGCACCATCACCAGCGTGGCTCCCATCTTCATCAGGTTGTTGTAGTCGACCTTCTTTGGCTCCATCTCCTTCCCTTCCATCTCCCTCTGGCTGTACTGGGGAGGGGTGAGGTGGGGGGTGGCTTCCGTGGACAAAGTCCGCTGGCTGCGGGAGGCACTGTTGGCTGTGGACCTGGTGGAGGAGGAACCTGAGCGGGAGCTCCTGGAGCCAGAGGAGGAGGAGCTGGGCTTGACCAGATGGGCCTTGGGTGCCTCTGCATCTTCTCTGCAACCAAACAGACCACAGGGACTCAAGCACCACGAGAGAGAGAGAACGGAACCGCTTACTCATTTCACCACTGCAATAAGCAGTTGCTTCCTGGAGCTGCAAATCACCAGCAAACATCTGTCCAGGAATGTGTTTTCTGTTGTCTGCTTTCTGAATTCTGTGCTCTGTAATTTGGTGGACTGAACCCCCCCCCAATTCCCTGCAGAGCTGTTGGTCAGACGGGTTTGGAATATTTAAATACACGCAAATACCAAGTGTCGCTGCGAACAGCTCAGATAGAACTGTCTGCTCTGTAATCCTGACTCATAATGAGAAATGGCCCGGGCAAGACTAGCTGAAACCAGTTCTTCCACTTAAAATAACCCGTGGGTAGGGAAAGAAGTGCAAGAACTGGGTCCTGAGAGACAGAGAGAGAGAGAGAGAGGATGTAACAGTCAGGCGTGAAAAGGTGATACAAGAGGGTGAGGCTCCAACCGAAAATTCATGCAAGATGTGAAAGCAGAGAAAACAGGAAAAAGGGAAGGAATCAGCAGAGACTGCTTTCAGGCTGGCAGCCTGAGTGTGAGGCAGAGGAATCAGCTGCTGAGGGGATTACAGAGTGGTGCAGAGATGTCATATGAGGGCAGTCATACAAATAGACACAAAGATGGATCAAGGAACGGGGGTTGTTTCTTCCAGGGCGGGAGCAGCTAAAACGCCTTCCTGGAAATAGATCTTTCCAGTGCTTTCCTTCCTGAGGAGTTTAGGCTGTGGGTTGGCTGGAGACCAATCTCTGCTTAGGGGAGTTAAGGGGCAGGCCTGGAACAAGATGAGCTCAAAGAACATGTGTCAGCATTGCTGCTCCCCTCACACACAGCTCAGCGATTGCTCACCCCTGCTAAATCCAGAGCACAGTTGTTCAAAAGACTCAAGGAAGACCGAGAGAACCTGCCTGTCTTGGAGCATTCCCAAAAAAAAAAAAAAAAACAACCCTGCAATTGAAAAGGAGAAAGGAGAAATAGAAGAAGGAGAAGGAAGGAGGAGAAAGAAGGAGAAGGAAGGAGAAAAAGAAAGAAAGAGAAAGAAAGAAGGAAGGAGAAAGAGAACTTAAGCCCCCCCAAACAAGTGGGTTGGATTTATCAGCATAAAAGATTATGCAAATGCTTTAAAACGCTGAAATTGCAAATGTGTGAGAGAATAGTTTGTTTGGTTTCAGGCTGATTCGCCCTGGGGGTGGGGGGGGAGGTTTAATCTGATTTTCTGGAAGGTCTTCACAGAGGTTCTCACAAGTGAAGAAATTTGTCAGTGCTATTTCACAGAGACTTTAAAAGCTATTTAGAACAAACTTTGGCAACACTTATCCCTACTTACAGCTACTTAAACCTACAGCGAAGAGATGTGTGAAACTGCAAGGAGGGAGTGTGGGAGGTGGGGGATTAAGTGAAAGGCGTTACCTGATTTCATTTGGTGCCTCCTCTTCCTCATATCTCTTCTTTTCTTTCCTCCTTATCGTCAGCCTCACCACCAGGAGGAGGAGGGAGAGTCCCACCACCACCCCACACGCTGCCCCGGCGATCATGCCGATATTTTGGGCATCTGTTGTCCAAAAAACAGACGTATTAGTCGATAAATTCTCACTGGAGTTGCGCGGTCAGGTCCTAATCCCCGCTACCATTTACAGCACCGGGTATAAATCTGAACAGAACGTGTCAGGTTGTTTATTTAGGTGTGTCCCCACACAGAAGCTGAACCAGTTTATCTCCAGGCATTGTTGCTGAAGCTGAAGCTGAGAAAAGCGATCAGCTCTGGAAGGGGGGGATCACAAATGCCGTGGGTCAGAGCCACCGAAAGTACAGACATGTGAAACCGAGCAGATTCCTGGAGGCACAAGAGTGTTTGAACTATGAATGTTTCCCCCTTGAGGATTTCCTTTTTCCCCCCTTCAACTTACCCTGAAAGTATTACAACCCCTTTTCCAGAAGGAATTATTTAATCGCGGGGGGAAAAAGCGACCCGAGCTGGGGTGGAGAGGAAGAAAGAGGTAGAAAGAAAGAGCATCCCGCGCGTGGCATTTTTTTTCCCCCCAAAACAGAAAAGATGAGACATTTCCCAGCGATTACGGGCCCTGGGTTGATACTTTATGACAACTTCTGGTCGGTTTAGGCTGCGTTTGGCTGAAAGTTGTTCCCTCAAGGGTCGTCCCTACGGAGGGTTTAGCAAACCCGAGTGAGGTTTTAAATCAATTCAGTTCAATTGGTATAAAAGCTGCCTGGACGCTTTTACTTCAGATGCCTGAGGCAAACCGGTTTTCCTTGCTGCATGACCGTATTCCAGTTATTTCAGGCTTGGCCGGGCAGAAAAGTTCCAAAGCTGTGGAATCTCCAAGAAGAGACCCAGCCATTAGCGGTCTTTTATCACAGCACTTCCAGCTCCTGCTGATCTCCTTTGAGAGCTGCTAAACTCTGTCGTTTGCATTTTTAGGTGCTAAACTCCACCCTTTTCCTGGCATGAATATGCAAAGGACACTCCACCCTCGATGGGTTTTAATCAGGTAGGACACAGATTTTAACTTCTGGTGCTCAGGACAGAATTTATGAAATCTGGATTAAAACCAAAATGTCACCAGTTGCTTTTTATCCTCCACGTTACTCCGTGTCACCATCAGCCTTTCCAGCTGTCTTTAGATAGTTTAGTGCCCTGAGTGCAACGGATAAATAATTTGGAATTGAATTGATGGAGTATCCACAGAGAGAGTGGCAGAAGTACCTCAAAAGCTGCAGACTCTGGAACCTTTAACTCACAGTTTTCCCTCCCCCTTTTTATTTCATTAATCATTCTGAAAATCAACATTTTTAACAGATCAAAACATCTGAGCCCAAATGCTGGTTTTGTCACTTTAGGTTGTGGGGGTTTTATCACTGTAGGTTATACAAGAGGGCTGCTGTACAAACCCTAACTGCAATAAATAAGTATAAATAAGAACTATTTAATGGGATTAAAGTATAAAAGGGCAAAGGTGTGGCCCCACGGGTGTGAACCCCGGTTTGTAGCAGTACTTACGCTGCACTGTCACCTGCACAGCACAGCTCTCCTGCCCAGCCTCGTTGGTGGCCACACACTGGTACAGCCCTGTGCTCATCTGCGTGAGGTTCTTCAGCAGGACTTGCCCAGGATTAGAAATGTCTGAAACAGGAGAAAACACCGCTGGGATTAATCAAACAGGCTAAAAAACCTTAACCGTGCGTGGGACGCAGCAGCACAAATTGAACTTCCAGATCAAATCGGTCCCAGGGCAATCAAAAGGTCAATAAAACATTGAACAAACTCCTGGTGCTCGGGGTGGAGCACCCCACAAGGTGCAGCTGCAGCAGTGAGAGGAGCTGTGGGATCATCCCTGTCACTGCCCCCGAGGGATCCCATTTTTAGAGCAGGCCTGTGATTGTCCACGCTCACAGCCACGTGGGTGTTATCTGGCTCTGCACGCTCCCAGAACTGCCCCAGCTCACTCACTGAGTCTGCAGTTGAGGAAATAAATGCCCCTCTGGAATTGAGGAAATGCCCCTCTGGAACTGAGGAAATGCCCAGACTTACTGACTCTGGAGTTGGGCGGGAGGTGCTCGGCTCTGTCCTCCTCGTTGAGGCGCTGCCAGCGGTAGGAGATGGGCATGGTGCCAGAGGCAGAGCGGCACTGCAGGGACAGCTCCTTCCCTTCCAGCATCTCCCCCTCCAGCCAGCACTTGGGCTTGGAAGGTTTCTCTAGGAGGAGCAGAAGACAGGTCATGCAAACACAGCAAACTCCTCTCTTTGGCAAGGTGCAGCCACTGAAGCGGCTTCCAAGAGCTGCCTTCCCTGGAATGCGTTAAGGAATCACACCAGTCATGGGTCTTTAAGGGACTTAACCTGCAATTGTGTGCATAGGAGTGACTTTATAATACTCTGTGGAGCTCTACCACCACATTCCTCTTCTAGGCACTGTTTAGAGACCATCCTTTGCCTCCTCCTACTTCCCCATTTCTTCCTTCTCCCCACAGAGTCTGTCAGGACACGGCACTTCCTCCACGGCATCACGGTGTGCATGGAAAAAGCCAACCTGTGAGCTGACTTCAGGGAAAGGAAATGCTAATTATGGCAGCTTATTTGTCACCTCCTGATCACTGACTTGGGATCAGGTTGGGGTCCTGGGACGTGAACTCACAGCCCACAGCAGGGGATCTGGACAGGGTGATCAGCCCAGTTTGGGTGATGAGATCACAGGGATAATTTGGAAAGACCAGTTCATATGATGCTGTGGATAATCAATTATCTCAAACCAAGTCTGTGGCCTGTCCTTTGCCAAAAAAAAAAATGCAAAGGCAGATCTGGAGTTGGACAGGGAAACCTGACTGTGAGATGTCTCTGTGCATTTATAGCCTGCTGAAATAAATCTCTCTCCAGGAAGTGAGTCTAGAATTACTTTTTTTTTTTTTTTTTAAGCAATAAAGTGTCCTTACCTACCACCTTGAGGGTGATTCGAGCCCATTCATACTGCCCAGCGTTTTTAACCTTGCAGATGTACTTCCCTGCATCGCTGGACTGCAGGGAGATGATCTGCAAGGAGGCATCTCCAGCCAGGAAGTTGGATGTGAAGGAAACACGGCCTTTCTGCTCCTCGTTCAGGTCATCATAGACACGGCCCCCGGAGTAGGTGATCACCTGAGGGGCACAGACAGGCACTGACAGCCAGTTGGGATTGTACTTTCACACAGAACAGCAAATAAAGCCTTTCCAGGAACTCCAGACCAAGGTTCTGCCTGGTTAAGTGGCTTGCCAAGGGTCACACAGGAAGCCTGTGGCAGGGTGGAAAATTAAACCTGGATTTCTAGTCTGAGAATGGTATACATAAAGTGTATTTATGCTAAAGATTTATGTTGGAGCATTTATACAACTGTCAAAATAGACAGCAGCTCATGTCACAATATATCAGAGCAGTCTGTAGGCTTGGCTGAGCTAATTTAAGTTACTGCAGACCTCATTTTTTATAAGTACTGAACTACTGTATTTTTTCCCTGGAACCAAGGATTCAAAAACTGGGCCTGCAAAACCCAAGGTCGTCTTGGAAAACCTGCAGGGCCGTTCTGAACTTTAAACATCATCAATCACCCCCGGATAAAGGAAACGTGATTGTAACAGAACCCGTTCCAACACAGCACGTGTGGACATCAAATCACTTTCATTCACCACAAATCTCTCTTAAATCAGCTGTGTTTTCTAAAGGTCAGCAGGGTAACCTGCAGAGAGAACCACAGGAGTGTTGTTGAGGAGTGTTGTTGAATCAGTGGTTGGTGTGTTGGGGCATAAATGAGACGATTTCCTGGGCAAACTTACCGCCTTCTGCACGGTTTCCGAGACGTGCAGCAGCCACTCGATGTCCAGGCTGCCCTGCTCCAGCAGGCCCAGGCGGTGGTGACAGGGCAGGGTCACGTTCTCCTCGGCCACCCTCTTGAACTCAGTCTGAGCCTGGCACACCCAAAGAGAGCAGGAAGCTGGACAAACAGATGCCAGAGGTCACGGTGGTTCAGGACGCAGCTCTGCCCAGGGTTTGGATGGATTCCTCCTCGCTGGCTTCCCAGCATCAAAGAGAACCCACCAGCTTGGCTCCCTGGGCAGATTGCAGCTGATCAAAGGGGACAGTTCTACACACACAGGCATTTTCACGCTGCTGTTGGAGCAGGAAGAGCAGATGGCTTCACACTGCAGAGCTGTCAATACTGAAGTCACACCCACACCCTCTGCGCACTCCAAATTTCAGATAAACCCCTCAGTTTTGCCTTCACCTCTTATTACCTTGATTTATAAGCAGCAATCCCACCCCAAAACCCTTCAGAGCCCATCGTTTTATCCCTGTGTCAGTCTGACAAGGCTTGGAGTCTCTTCTCTGATGATGCTGAGATAATAGCATATAGTATATAAATAAAATAAATACATAACATAACATAAAATAAAATACTTATAAAATATTTTTATAAAAATATTTTAAAAATATTTATAAACTAAATATATAAATATAAAAGCATATAAATAAGTGAAAGTATTTCAGCACTGGAAATAAAAGAACAGCCTAGGAGGAGGAGGGTTAAAGCTAAGAAAAAGCGTGGTACAAGTAGGACAGGGAAGTGTCTTTGAACAGCAACGTCAGGAAAAAAATGTAAGTTGTCGAAACCCGTTTGTCAGGATTTTAAACAGAACATAAAAGGGGAGGAAAGTGCCAAGTGGACCCACTAGAGGGAAGCAGAGCCCTTTAAATGTCAGCCAAAAATCCCAAAACGTGTGTTAAGGCCCTAAAACCTGGCCCAGGAGAGATGATACATGGCAGAAAAATAGGATGTTCGGCCAGCACTGCGTTAGGCACTGTCTCTTCGAGTTGCTGCACTGCATCCATGCTAAAACTGAACAAAAATCAGGGCTCGATGCTTGGCTTTGCCCATCTCCAACTTCTAAATGTGGACATACCATGGTGAGTTCAAACTCACTTAAAACTGACCCAAAAGGTCAGAGGTGTGGAAAATTACAGGCATTTGGGGTCAGGGATCCCCCCAGGTCTGCTCTGACACCCAAATATTTTCCAGCCGAGTTTCCATGGGGATTTCTAGGGCTCAAACGCCATCTGCCTTTTGGGTATGAATCCTCACAGGGCCTCTGGGTTGTTCTTCAGTTTTGCTGTTCAAGGTAAAATCCTAAAAACACGTTTTGTTTTTGTTTTGGTTTTTTTCCCCTGTGAAATGAGAGATTAAATATTTTGCTTTTTGGGCCAAATGTTGTGAAACTGGGAGAGTTCACAGCCCTGGGAAGTCACATGTGTGACTGAACACACAACCCACAGCAGGAGCATGAGAAGTTCCAGTTACACAGGCTGAATGTGTTCCTATACTTGTATTTAAATAGTGGATCCTCAACCTTCCCTTTACCTTGAAGCGAAAGATAGAGAGAAAAATGACATCCAACACGACACTTGTTCAGCTCTGTTCCTTCAGGAGCGACTGAGAAAATTCCTTTAGGAATTTAGGAAATTTAGAACTTCGCTTTTAGAAAATTCCTTCCTTTCCTGCTCCCATTCTCAGATCCGACCGTCCCTCAGCTCCTAATTTATACTTCCCAAAACACTTCATAAAAAGGTATCATCTCCTACATGCACCTTTATAGAACACCTGGAATTGTAAGAAGAGGTGGAGCCTTGCAAAGGGTTTAATCTCTGCTCCCTCCCCCTTGCACTGATCCCGGCGTGAATTGATGACAGTGAAAGCTCCTTTTCAGCCACATTAGCTGCTTTCTTTAAAGGGAAAAGTAATCCCGTTCATCACTGGATTCGCTGCTCTCAGAGCTCCATCTGCCAAATACAATTACACGTCGCTCTCCCCTCAGCTCCCACTGCTGCCCTCATTAACGCCGGCCCTCGTTAGATGGTGATCGATAACCTTAATTTAACCACCACAATGGGGACCGTTCGCATCACATTTGCAGCGTTGTCACAGCCCCGTGCAACACCGCATTGTAAAATCTGACTTTACTTTGAAAGTCTCGATTGGCATTAAAAAATCACCGTTTGAGGGGGTGTAAGAAATGTTCATTTTCATTCCTTTCTAGCTCGGAGACAAAGCGGTTTCAGGAGAGCCCACGGTCTCGTACTGCTCCCAGCAAACATCCCTGGATGCGAGGAAGAGCCTTGTGCCTCTGAACTCATCCATTTAGAATGGGAGTTATCAGGGAAATAGTGACTACAGATTCCTAAAGCCTCCCCCCCCTTTTTTTTTTCTTTTTTTCCTAAAAGTATCTGTAATCAGAATATTTTGGAGCCGATTCACCACTGAACCAATAACCAGACTCTCACACCCTGTGCATACTCTTCTACAGTATTATTTTTAAAAGTCTTATTAAACCACCCCTGACTTGTCTCTTTAATCCTTATTAGTGCTGTAACAATGCCCACAAGCTCCCAAAGGAGTTTAAATTTTGCAGGTGTTCTAAACAAGACACTTTATTTTCTTCCCGGGCATCTAGAACTGTACAGAATTAAAAGGAAGCTCAAAACAGCTTCATAAAAGTACCCAAAGAGGTGCCAGTTACAGAAATTACCCACGAAAAATCCAGAGAGAGCTCAGGGTGAACAATCCTGATGTTTTCCATGGTTTTGGGGAGGGTCTCGCTGTAACAAGCAGTGATGAAATGGAAATTTAACTTTAGACACATGCTGGAATTTCTCTCCTATACCTCGAAAAGAAAAAGCAGCCAGAAACACATGCAAGTCCCTTCTAGGTTATTAAAAGTGGTTTATTACTCAAAGAAGAATAAATGCTGTCTGTGTAGACGAGACCTCGCAAGAACAGGGTCGAAGAAATGGGATGCTTTGAACTAAATCTCCCTCCTTCCCAGTTTAAACACGTGGATGGCAGAGGAATTTGCCCCCTGGAAGCCCCCTTTCCGTGCTGGATGGTGCCCAAGTGGCTCCAAAACCTTTCCTTAGGAAGCTCCGCAGCCACGCGAGGGCAGAGCCCGCCCGGAGCCTGAAGGGCTGGATGGGGCTCGCAAGGGACGAGACACAATGGGTGATGTTCCCAGAAATGCCACATGTTATATGCAGGCTCCGCGGTTCTTACCCCAAAAAAAAACAAACCCACCCTCTTCCCCTTCCTGTGGGCAGCTCTTTGTGCTGCGAGCAGCAATTTGGGAAGCGATTCCTCCAGCTTTACTCAGCCCCTGTCCCACGACTTGGGAGGGAGGTGGGATTGTTTTCCCTGCTTGTTCCAGCTGCAGCATTTTGGAAGACTACAGAAAATAAATAAATAAATAAATAAATAAAAAGCCTCGGGTGCAGTGCCAGGCTTGGTGCCACGCCACGGGAGAGCATGTTCAGTATTTTAGGGGGGAGACTTCGCCTTGTTTGACTGTTCCCTCTGTTGTTCAGAGCACTGACAACTCACCGACACCCCGCAGACAAGGACAAAGGCCGTCTCACCCCTCACCGCTGCTCAAATCCCCCAGGAACACCGAGCAACAAAGATTTTTAACAAGCCCAAAGGCAGCACAGGCAGTGCCCACACAGGTTTGCCTTGGGGGAGGACACAGAAAAGGGGATTTCAGCCCTCTCAGACCCTTCTGCCTCACACGCACAGCAGATTTTGAAGTGGAAAAAAAAAAAAAAAAAAAAAGAAAGAGGTGGGCAACAGCCTGCATCTCTCTCGTGGAAAGATGTCAGCCTGAAAGTATTTCCCAGAACTCGTTTCAACATTTTGCAAGGACTACTGATTTCAAAACTGTATTTCGAAGGAGTTTGAATTTCAGCAGAGTCAGCCCTTTGAAATGGATGTGGAGGGAAGGAGCAGTGTCCTGTACAATACTGAGTAAATTGGGACTGTGTGGTTGGCCTTATCACAAATTCTCATCATCCAAAGTAGTGATTTCATGCCTGAATCCAGGCCCTGCTCACACTTAATCTCATATACCTGAAGCTCACTTTATTTTCATGCCCATCCAACAACAAGTACATGTCTGTACACAAACACACCAGCATCAAATACACACTAACAGACAAGCAGAATCAAAGTGGAATTAACTGTTTTGCTGACATTTTTATTTGCAGGCAAACTCACATCCTAAAAGCTGAAGAGCTTCCAGATTTAAATCTTTCATCAGGTTCAGAAGGTTTGGATTAGGGAGCAATGCCAAAAATAGATTAGACTTTTAAAAAAGTAATAAGTTGTGCTGTATCACTTAACTGCTGGAATTAGGAGGAACAGCCTGGGCAAGATTCAGAGAATCAAGATACAAGAAATGCATAATCATCCTTTGTAAACCTGGCCTGAACTGTACCTACATTTGGGGTATGAATATCCAAAACGGGTCTTGAAAAGTTTCAGCCGCTCCAGCGAATTTTATTCTTCGGCTACACTTACTATAATTTATCTTGGCTTTTTATCAAGGATGACATTTGCAGCAGGCTATTCCAAGGCACTGATGTCCGAGGAGGAGTAGAAATAAAACCTGTAATTTTTGCTGCAACTTGAGACGTCCTCTCCTAGCACCAGACAGAGGGAAGAGACTCAGGAGGAGACTCAGATCTTCCCTCCACCAGCAAAAGCAGGAATTCCAGTGGTATCCACACACAGAGTTTATACACTGTCTGAACAATTTCCATTCCACCTGAGATAGGTGCTCTGTCTGCTTTTGTTCATTAATATCAGAATGTTTCCCGGGTGAGAGTGTGACAGGAACAGTGAATAACCACTGATGTCAAGGCTCATCACATCCCCTCTGAAACAAGAACAGTCCCCTACAGACAAGTTCTCAAGTGCAACCAATAGTTCTGTGCTCTGATTTATTTAGAGGCTTTCCTGGGATACTCTTAAAAGTCATTTCCACATCTGTCATTCCACTGTCTGAAAATGGGATCCTTCTGAGAAGGAGGTTTTGGCCCTGTGGTGCTCTGAATGACACGTTCTGAAAATCCAGGACACCTCAGTGCATCCAACAGTCCCGTTTTGTAGCTGGTCTCAGCCAGACCTGCAGGCTAAACTCATTTAAGGTACTCATTTAAGTACCTCATTTTAGTAAAAACAATTCAAATCAGCTAGAACTCCCTACTTAAAGCTTAAATTAGCCCAGGGAGAATAAATATCCACAGAACTACACCAGAGTGTTCTTTAGCTGAATAATCCTGCACTTTTGCCCCAGTGTTTTGTGCTAAAATCAAAGCATCTGAAAACAGAAGAGGTCTAAATTATGTCTACGCAGAAATAACATCTTGGAGAATTAAAAACAAAAAGCCCAGGGCAGCCTACCATGTTGCAGCTCTGAACCACCCCTTCATTCCAGGAATTTAAGACATTTCACATCTGTTGGAGCTCAGTCCTGCTAGAGCCTTGGAGGAAATGATTTACTAAGTTTCCTTAGGAAGAAGCAAAAGCCTCCCCCCCTGCCCAGTGCTAATGAGTAAAACCTGAGCATTTTGCAATAAGCAAATTCAGAATTTTCCATGCCTGAGTAGGAGGCTGACAAGGACTTTTATGGCCAAAGAGTTCCATCCCGAGGAAAACTTTGAGAGCTGCCTGCGTGACTTGGGAGTTAAATCAGCTCAGTGCTAAAGACACCCCAGACTGGTTTGACAGTCAAGTATTCAAGGCTCAGTGGGCCTTAAAAATCAAACTCTATTGAGAAGCCAAGCATCTTCCCCCCTCTTAGTGCTGTTCTGTAGTGACAGGCACATCAGAGCTTTGATCTCCCCTTGGACTCTTCCCTCTTCCCCCAGTTTCTGCTGTGGAGAAAGGACAGAGAATATGTTGGTTTATTCCAGACTCAAGAAGGTCGGCACCCCACTCATCCTCAGACCACACAGCCCTAATAGTTACCCTGACAGCATCTGGGGCCAAAATAAACATGAAACGGTGTCCTCCTCCAGACAGCTCTTCTGCATTCTTTGCACAAGTGGGGGCGGGCCAAGTCTCCTAAGGATAATTACCCGGGCCAAGGCTGTGCTCTGGGACATCTGCTTTCTGTATTCCTTGGCTGGCAGACACTCAGGGGCCAAGGGTCACCTTCTCCCGAGAGCCCCAGTGCTCCCAGTGCCCAAGCCCTGGCCCCAGTGCGTGCTGCCTGCAGCCTGCTCCCCTTTGATGGCAGGAATTTCCTTGGGAAGCAAAAGCATCCCAAATACGACAGAAAAAAAAAAAAAAAGGCGAGATAAGAGTCAGCTCCCCCCAGAATGGGCTGGCTGTGGCAGAACAGAGAGGTCAGCCCAGCCCCAGCCCCAATCCACACAGCCCTGCAGAGGCTCTGTAAGTGGAACCACATGTGCTTGAGGAGCCTGTTCAAACAGAAATGAAGTCCTGCATGTGGCAGAGTTTCCAAGTGGTGACGTGAAGTGTTTGGAATTGAAACTGCAGGGGAGTGAGGAAGGCCTGAGGAGAACAGGAAAAAAAAAAACACCCCATTTCACAAAGCAAAGACTCTGATTTTTAGAGGTTTGCAACAGCTAAGCAGCAGTGCAGGAGGGGGCTGGAATTTGACTGGTGATACACGGGTCCTGTCAACAGAAAATCATGAGCAGTTGCCCACCAATCCTTCCCTGGGCAGTCTTGGAGGCCCCAGGGAAGCGACTTGAGGAATAATTGGTACCAGCACAGTGTCAGTGCACACAGTGTGGGGGTGAATGTACTACTGATGTCTAAATGACGTCCATCTAAATGATGTCCAGCCAGGGCAAGTCTGGGTCTCACAAATGCCCCCAGCAGCAAGGATGCAAATTCCCAGAGGATAATCCACAAAGGAACCCCTGAATTTAAGACAGATGAAAGACTGATCCTGCAGCACCCAGAAACCACATGCAACTAAGGATCTTACCTATACATTCATACAGCCAAGAGGTAGAATTCTATCCCTGAAAATGCCAACAGAAGGTTTGCCTTCAGCACCAACCCACACAATGGAATCCAAAGTCTATGGAAACTTGGGAATACTGGGGAAAAGCCCATTCAAGCATCCTGTTAGCTGAGGGCCTTCCCAGGCAGCTCTGGGTGTGCTGTGGCTTTCCTTTTCCTCCTTGCACTTTAAAAAACCAAGTGCACGTAGGAGACTGTGGGTTTACATCCCTGGAGACCCGAGAACAGAAAACAAGGCACCAGAACTGCATCTTCCAATTTGATGGTTCAAGGAGTGCTTGTGCAGGGGAATGTGTGAAATCCCTTTGCCTTTAGTCCAGGCAGTTTTATCAGTAAAATGGTCCAGGTGTCTTCTGTTTATACAGCAACACAGCTCAGCCAAGCCTTTCAGAAATGCAGCTGCTGATCTCAAGCTGGGAGGACTAGATGTGTGCAGAGACCTTGCCAGTGCAGATCTCAGATTCCTTGAGGGATGAAGCACCTATGGCTGCCTGGTATTCCCTTTCTCTTCAAGCCCTGTCTGTGAGATAAGATAAATACAATACCTCATGCACCTTAAAGCTTTGTATTGAGGGAAGCAAGAAAGCTGCAGGTTCCATCCCTAAACATCAGGAATTTTCACTCCTTTTTGCCTGGTTTCAAATGAGGCTTGAAAAGTGTGAGAAGGAATGTGGTTTCAATAATAATTTCTAGGATGTCTTTTGTCTGAGAAATGAGGCCTCTGTCTCCCAGGGAGCCTATTGTTGCTGTCAGTTCAGGGACACACAAATGAAGGCACACAGAAATGAAGTTATCTGCCCAAGGCAGACACCAAGCAGAATCCAGAATACAAACCAGAAGAGACAGCAACAAAACTGTTTTCAAAATAGTCTTTGTCCATCAGATCTTTCCTCACCCATTTTGAAATCCAAGGAGTGGGTTGCATCAGCTGAGGTAACTCTGAAAATTGGGGAGAGAAGAAGAGACTTGAGAGATTGATAGAGATTGCCAATAAAACCAATTGTACTGAGGATTCCATCTCCTTTTTTATATCCCTTAGCCAAGTGTAAGATGTTAACCAGCAAGCACTGAACTAATTGTGCTTTTCTGCTACTTTTTGTCGTGGAAATCCAGCTCATTTTAAACTTGCCAAAAAAGGTATCAGGAAACCCAGGGTATTGACAGGTGAACTTCATCCCTTCCTGCAGCTTCCTCTCAGATCTCATTTCCAACAAATTCTGACGCAGTTTTAAGGTACAGCCTCCAGTCCCTGCTCAGCACATCCCTGTTACCTCCACGAGATGTTCAGTTGTGGGCTCCTAATTGCACATAACAGGGAATGACATCTCACTCCTCCACGACAAGCCCCGCTAATATGATACAAAATGAATGCCTAATGTATTAGCACTCTGTCACTTTTCATATCCACTCAGCCTCAAAGCCTGGGCCACAGCCTGCCCTGAGGCAGGAGATGAACAGCAGCAGCTCCTCCCCATCACCCCCAGAAGTCTTGTGAATGAGACATTCAACTTAAACACTTCAGAGATGAAGCCGAGGTTGAGTCTCCGAGCTCTGAGCACGGGACCAGGAACAGCAGCAGCTCAAAACTCTGGGAAGAGTTGTGGTCACAGGCACTGTCAATCCAGCTCTTTATTTCTCACCAGTGCTAGCGTAGTTTGGATCAATTAGTTCTTATTTACTGACTTCAGGGGTAAGAAAACTAAAGACACACATTCTCCTAATCCTCATCTCTCACTGGCTTCACTGTGAATGAGATGGAACTAAAAAAGGAGATCAAGTTCTTAATTATCTTATCACTGTGGTTCAGTTCCCTCCCTGTGTCTCCCCTGGAGTTTGGCACATCCCTGTACCAGCTGCAAGCAGACTCTGAGAACATTTGCATCTTTTCCCTCACTTTTTCCACAGTTACCAGGAGTTTTGGCATCTGGACACGACACTGAGGTCTCAGACGAGTGGAGGCGGAGCCCCAGGTCCCACTTTCTGAATCAGAGCTGCAAATGGAGCAAGTGGGATTTGCTGAGGAATGTAAACCCTTCTGCAAACGCTGGGAGAGACGCCCAACTGCATTTTAGGAAGCAACTCACTGGAGTTCTCCACGCCGTGTATGAGTTCACATTGCACTGAACAGCCTGATGGTGCATTTGGAGAGGCCCCGTGCTCCAAACCATCCCCAGCCTCTTCCCAGGAATATTTCCAAGCCAAGGAAAAGCCTGAGCACTGCACTCCTGAGAACTTGCACTGGCTTTAGAGAGACAAGCACAATCTGGGAAGCATTCCCCCTTTGGAGGGACAGCTGCTGCAAGGGAGCCTGAAAGCCAGGAAAGCACTGAAAAATCAGACAGGGGAAACAGAGAAATGCTCTTTAACACAAAGTAAAACACATTCCTGCATGTGTATAAATGTTTTTATTTTCAGGGGCTGTCAGGAGCAGCTGAAGCTCAGGTGTCCTCCTGCCCTGACACAAGGCAGAGGCAACCGGTGTGAGGAGGATCCTGCTCCCCCCAGGGCTGCAGGGTGTGATCTAAGGGCCAAATTCCAGCTTCTGGATCCCTTCCACTTGACAACACCCTACAAACCTAAAAAGGGCATGACTATGCAATAAACTTGTTTAACTGCAGCAGTGCTGCAGCCTAAGAGACAGCCTGAGAAAATGAACAAATACTAATTATTTTTCTGCTTCTGTGAAAGCTTTGGAACATTTAAAAACATCAGGAAAAGCATGTTTATTGGTTTTTCAACTTATTTAACTAGAAACCTTTGTGCCTTCTTCGATCTCAGTGTAGATTTATCAAAGCCCTGATCTTTAAAAGTTCAAAGAATGATTTAAGCTGCCATGTAGGATGCTTGGAAAAGGCATAAGGGCTAAAACAGAAAGGCATAAAACCAGAAAGCAGCTCCATTTCACTTCCAATAGAAACGTGTTGAAAATATGACTTTTCAAGCCCAGTTTTAACAGGCTTTCAAACATGCAGGTGGAAAGACCAAAACAAAGCTTCACAATTCCTTGACTTAAATAAATAAATATTTACCTCGAGGTAAATAAACCCTGCTAAACTATAGAGGGATGCTATTCCAGGGTCAGACAGCTCCGAATCTACCAAAGCTGAGCCTCACAAAGTAGTTTCCAATGGTCATATCCAAGTGCCTCTGCAGTGGGAATGAGGCTGGGAGGGAAGCAGATGTTCCTGTGCCCACCATGGGCTGCACTGCCAGCAGCTGAAATGCATGTTACATCTATTTTGCATGTTTGCAAATACCAAGGGTCCTGCAAAGCAACCCAGGAGCTGTAAGAGCCCAGGGCCATTGCTGGTGGGGGAACCCTCGGTGAGAAGATGCAGCATCACTCCTGCCAAATATTCCTGTGACCTTTGCTCAAAAGAGCAACCCAGCTCCTTGGCACACATCCCTCCCTGGAGAGAGGGATGCCCCCAGGGAGGCTGCAGAGGCAGAGCCCTTTTTGAGAGCAGAGGTTGGGTATCAGCCTTCTGAAAGCAAAAAAAAAAAAAAGCCCTGTCTGAGAGCTACAGAGCCCTGGTGAGCAAGCCCAGGGTTTCCAGGATGCTGAAATGGAGAGGGCTTTGGAGGGGGGAGGAGCAGGGTAAAAATGGGATTCAGGCAATGGCTGAACCAATCTGCTAATTGGATGTGAAAAGGTCAGGCATCTGATCAGGAAACACACTGGAAAGGTCAGGTGGAGTATGGGGAACCGAGCCTGGGAGGAATGGAGCACTCATGGCCAGCTCCACCACTGGGGCTCTGTTTCCACCCTCCTTTTCAGGTCTGACCAGCTCGAAAGCATCGCTGAACTTCTCCCTGTTCAGTCCTTGTTCAGGCTGAGGTCCCCACCACAAGCTGGCCAGTGGATTTCCTGACCACCAAGAAGTGTTTTCATCAGCAGCCCTGACTTAGCAGAAAGCTGATGTTGAATAAATGCTGGAAACCATGGAGAAAAGGTGGAAGGACAACAAAAAAATAGGAAGAGTGTAGTGAAGTATAGCCTGTCTTGTGAAAAACTACTTTAGATTTTGTTGTGATCATAATATAAGCTCTCAGAGCCACTTTTAAAACTGCTGTTGAGGACAACAAAATGAGTGTAGTACCTGCCATAAACTCCTGATATCTCAGTTTTACCTGAAGTGCTTTAGAGCCACAGAATAGAGCAGGTCAGAAGGAACCTCCCAAGAAAATCCACTCCAGTTCCCTGCTCCAAGCAGAACTCAACCCCCTAATCATCCCTATGGCCCTCAGCTGGACTCATCCCAGTATATTTATCTCACTGGGGACCCCAAAGAGGGCACAGTAACTCCTGGGAGGACAGCTCAAGGTAGAAGAGGACCTCCAGCCCTGCTGCACACATCAGGTTTCCTGGACAAGCTGCAGCTTCTCTGCTCCTCACTCCTGTCCTTTCCAATTTGTGTAAGAAAACCTGCATGCCTGGGGGATGCATATGTAGAGCTTACAGAGGGAACAGGGAAATGATGAAGGAGTCAGAGCCAGACTCCTCAGAGGTGCAAAGCTGGATGAGAGATGAGTCCTCAAACGGGTTATTGTGGTTATTATTCATTGTGGGAACAGTCAATGCCACTCAGCATATTCTGGGATTGGGGCTCATAGTTTATGGGATCAGCATCCTTGGAACTATTGAAAACTCAGCTCCTGAGCAGCCTGATATGAACTGACCCTGCTTTGAGCCCTCCAGAAATCCCTTTTCATTTATATCATTCTATGACAAGCTCTGAGTTTGACTCCCTGTTGTGAGCCTGGAAATGAACACAACCCCAGGTTTGCAGGGTTTACCCTCTCTGCCAAACCTTTCCTGCAAGGAATTTGAATTCTCCTGATTTAATGTTCCAGTGGGTTTAATTTTCTGTTCAAAAATTCCCTGGGTTCTCAAGCCCAGAAGTGCCACAAAAAGCCACCAAAAATCTTTGGCTACTCTCTGCAGCACTCATGGGTTTTTGCTGGCTTGACTTCTCCAGGAAAAGCCATTTTCTGTAATAGGAGCTGACACAGCTTCTCCCCCCCTTCCTTAAAAAAAGGCATTTGCAGTGAGAACAAAGACCAGATAAATCCACTGAGCACTCTGCTCTCTCTCTCTGCCTCCCCAAGCTGCTGTTCACCTTCACCTTCCACAGCTGCAGGTCCTGAGCACCTCTGCAAATCCAGGAATTTGGGATGCTCCAGCCTGTTATTTCTCAGGGACTCGGATATCAGAGAAACAGAAAAGTGCAAAGAAAATTAAATAGTGCACTCAATAAAGGGTCGCTTATTTACTTATTTAAACCTTCCAGATTTCATCCACTGGCAGTTAATTAACTTTTTTTTCTTCCAGAAGCAAAGACATCTTTAACATGACCTTGTGCACAATGAACAAGATAAAAAATTCCAACTTCCCTGTGCTAAAATCTCCGTGTTCTCCTCACAGCCCTTTGCTGAAGCTCCCAATTAAACTGTTTTCAGTTTGCAAAGTTAAAAAAAAAAAAAACAAAACCACCAAAAAGAGGTATTGAAAGGACAATTTGCCCATGGATAACCAGGGACACAACGAGGCTGACCAAGGTCCGAAGGAATCAGTGGCAGAGTCAGGAATAAGATTTATAATTCGTAATTCCACCCAAATCAGAGTGAGCACAGGAAACCTCTCACCTGCAGAAGGCAGGAATTCTCAGTGCCCCTCACCATAAGCTTAACTGAGCTAAACTTAAGGCACAGTCTTCGTGTTTCTTGAAAAAAACCTGAGTGATATGGAGTGTCATGCAAGGGACCACTCAGTGCCAAGAGGAGACCATGGAAAAAAGGCCATGTGCCCACACTGTGCTGACTTCCAGAGACTGGAACCTTACACAGACCACAAAATAGAAAAAAAAAAAAAATCAATTTATTCCTTGTTTCCAAATAGGACAGAAAGTGAAGCCAGCCCAGAGCTCAGGCTGTGAGGAGGTAACTGGCTTCGTGCCCGATACATTCATTTTTCTGAGGCCCCTCCAGCTCCACATGGCTAAAAAAGGAAGTTGGAAAACTGTCCTGCTGGAAAGGGAGAAGTGCTGCATCTCTCCTACTGTCTGCCTGGAGGGAGCAGCTCTAGGTGAGCTCTGGGCACCCAAAGGAAGAGCAAAAACTGCTGGGGGGTTGGGATTTCACCCAAATTTTGCTTCACGAAGTACGCGCGGAAATAACGACCAGCCGTTCCCGACACCTTCCCCGTCCCTGGCTGCTGCTCAGGGGCCTGGCTGGGAAATACAGGTGTCAGGTTCTCCCACACCCCCCTCCCCAGCTCTGAGGAACTCCAGGCCCTGAGGAAAAACACTCCAGTTTCTTTTCCACTCCGTGTGCTGGTGCCACGTGAGAGCAGACCTGGCAGCCGACGGCGTTTCCTCCCGAAACCTGGCACGAGTTGTTACAAAAAACTAAATATTTTCCCATTATTACTAAAAATGGCAACGAGAAGTATCCCTATTTACGCTGCAAGGGCCAGGGTTTGGGGTTTTTAATTTTTTTCCTAGTTTTTTTTCTGCCTGGAACTGCCACAGCACAGGGAACAAAGGCTCCATACCAGCTCTGCTCCAACATCCCTTTCATCATCTTCTGGTGCTGATTAGGAGACCAATGGGACCGGTTCTGTGCCAGTTTTGAATATCTGATATTATTTTAGTGTGTGTGGGGAGAATAAAACAGCTATTTCACCCCATCCTAAGCGGTGAATTCCAAGAAAACCCCCTCCTCTTTCCCGAACCAGCCACCCCTCCCTCCAGGATTTCTCCGTGCAGGAGGTTTTGGGATCAGGCAGTTACGTAAGTGCTGCAGGAACTGAGGGGGAGAATGAATGTCAAAGCCTGCTGGAACAGGGACCCGGGAGCCTTGTGGCTTCGGTCTCCAACATCCATCAAACGTGATTAATTTTAATGTCACAACATTTTAATGTCAATTACTTTTAATGTCACAGCTTCCTATTTACTGGTGCAGCCGCGTTTGGGAGCTGATGAAGAGATTCCCCCCAAAGAACTTTTAAGATCAAATAAATAAACAATTCAGAATAACTGTAGCAAACAAGCCCCAGCCCAGTGCCTCCATGCTTTTGGAAGGCTCTTGATGAGGGGGAATCTATTCCAAAGGCCAAGAATTGAGAAATAGAGAGCATCTGAGGTTTTCATGTTCAGGGCCAAATTACTACTTAGAAAAATTCTCTTCTACTCCTTTTTTTTTTCCTAACTACATAATTTTGCTACTTGAAGATGCCTGGTAGACACGTGGCTTGATATTATTCACACTGGGCTAAGCCCTTAAACAGGGATATATTTTGTTTAGATGCTGCACAGAGAATGACAAAGACAACGTGATCTTAAAATTTGTGTACAAAAAGAGACAACAGCAAGCTGAGACTGATGAAGAAACTTGAGACTTAAAATCTGGGGGGGGGAAAAACCCCAGGCAGCCAAAGATTTTTTTTGCAAAGCAAAATGTTCAAAGGATGTTTCGAACCCATTCAAGTGCTGCCTGTTTAAAAGCCTGTGCTCTGAGTCCAGTTCCTCTGGTTTCATATTTTTATGAACTTTTGTTTGTTAAGTGTTATTTTAAATAGCTGGAGAGGCTGACAAAGCCTCAAAGCCCATGAGGTTTCTCGAAAGAACAAAAGCCAGCCTTGTGGGTATCTTTAGAACAAATTATAAGACTGAGGATAAGTCAGACCTCCATTCTAATGTGAAACTTAGATGGACACCAAAAGATATTTGAACAGATAGGCTAACTAAAGAAAACAAACAGGAAATTAAGTCAGACACCTTCATGGTCTTTTTTAGTCTAAGAAGTGACTTGTTCCACTCACTGAAATACTTTTGTGTGCCCAACTGCTGCAGCTTTGCCTCAGAAATGCAGATTTTAAGCCCATAACAGTTCAGTGGGAACTTCTAAGTGCATAGTCACCAATTTAAGTCTCACCCAACAATAAAACTGTAAAAGTGAAATGCACCATTTATGAACAGATTTTCCAAAGCAGAACAGATGAGTTTTGGTTGAGTTTCAGTACAGCTTTCAGCGCAGAGCTCACACAACATCAGCGTGATGTTTGCAGCTTGACAGCTGGCAATTCTATCAGCATCTTTTCCCGAGAAACAGCCCTTCTTGCTCCACTGATAGACTGGTTCAGTGACAAATTAAACTGCCTTCTAATTCCTTGAAACTTGGTTTCTATCCTGCATTTCTCAAGGAACAGCTACCAGCTCTTAAAGACCCATACATTTACATTGTTAGCTAAGTGCTCTCAGAGGGCTCTGCAAAGACAGCAGGGACTGATCCTGGGCTCCATCCAGGCAGGAGGAGGAATTTTCTTGACTCCATGAGTTTTAATTCACGGAATCCATCCCAGCACCCTTCCCTGGGTGACAGACCCAGAGCATCTATCACATCCTGGTGTCTGTTCACCTGCACGCATTGGTGCTTGTCTAAAAATATTAATATAAAAGGCAAGCAGGTAAAACACGAGGTGCCAGACAGCACATCCTGACAGAGCTCTGTGTGTCTGACAGGGAGCACAGCCTGGAGTCACCTCCCAGCCTCCCACAGCTCCCATTCCCTGAGCTAAACCCAGCTCAGCTGCCTCATTTCAGCTGAAACCAGCCTTGTGCCCGGGCTCTGCTGCAGGGACCTTTCCCCTGACCCAGACTGAGCAAAGCCTCTCCAGGCACAAGCTCCCAAACAAAGCTCCACGTTCCAATTATTTACTCATCTCTTCCATCCTGAACCAGCCAGAGACAAAGAGCGTGGCTGGGGGGGCCTGCAGGGACATCTGCAAGGCCAGCTCTTCACCTGAGGCTACACGGCACCCCCTCCACAAAGCCAAAGCTCAAACCCCTCAACAGGTTCCCCAGCCTATTTTTACGTGAACTCCTCCATCAGCCTGATAAATCCTGTCTTCTCTGTGACAGCCAGCTCATCAGATCCACTGCAGTTCAGATTTATAAACTCAACCAGTGCCCGTGCTTTTTATTCACGCTCAGCTGTTGGCCACGAAACGTTTTCCCTTCAAATCTCAGGAAGCTCGAGTTCCCTGCCCTAGTTTGGTTCCCTTTTCCCCCCATGGCAAGCTGGGTACATGCCATCAAGGCTGTGGGTGTGCTAAATAGCACCCACATCTTTTCTTGATGCACACAGTACTCAAAACCCACGGGAAGACAGGCTTGGATCACGCTGGGTTTGTGAGAGAATGGTACCAGCAAAACCTGGCACGTTGTTCTTTCCCACAACCTGAGAAGAGCAGAAGCAAAACTTGACTTTGCAGTCTTTTAAGCAGCCTTCCACCTTTCCCTTTGGAAAGGTCTAGTCCCACAGGCAATTTCCAAAATTGGCTGCTCACCCTCAGTGAAAAGATGTGATGCTAAACACCCAGTGTTGCAGTATTGCAGGCTAGCAAAGGTACAACTGGACCCATTTTCCTCACAAATGCACATTAAAATGGAACATCCAACTACTGGAAAACAGACTCAAAGGGCTTATCTAACACCTTCCTGAAGAGAAGTAACTTTGAAGGCTCAGTGACAAGTTAAATTTATTTCTTCAAGTATATAAATGCATAATTTTCTGCCCCATATTCAGCCATAAGTTCCCCATACACCCCTGTGATTTCACATCCTGTCAGTTGGGGTTTTTTTCCCCCACCTCCACCCCATACTGGGCCCTTTTGGAGTGAAACAATCACTCAGATCAGCTGTTATCCCCAGCTCCTCATTTCCATGTTTGCTCTGGGGCAGCAGAGTCTGACTCACAGGCTGAACCTCTCTGAGAGAGAAATCAAATACTTTATTAGGGTTACCCGAGAGTTTCCAAGGCATCTGTCAGAGCCTGATGCAACTGTGACAGCTCCCAGAGCTCAATCAAGGGCATGAATAACTGTGGCAAACCAATGGACAGGAGGATGGATAAATGAGTGCACTGTGTTTGCTGAGGGGGAAAAAACTGGCTGAGGAAGAGTCCCTTGGCTTGGTGTTTTATTTTATTTTTTTTCACCCTCTTGCTGTGTTCTTCCCCTCAAAGCAGCTCCTATTAATAACTGGAAACAAGCTAACAGGCTAAGTGGGCATCCCAACCCTTGTTGTACCTGTTATTCTGTAATATTCTGGAACACATGCTCATTAAGAGCTGGCACTTCAGTCCAGGACACAGCTTTTAATGTGTGAATTTTGCACTGACAATGAACCAGCCCCTTGGCTCTCTCTGGAATGACAGGAGTAGACACCCCTCATTTCCAAGCCTGGATTCACCCTCTCAGGCTGCTCCCTGCGTTCCTCGAGCCCAGCAAGCTCAGCAAAAAGTTGCAGCAGCTTCATAACACTGGAAATTGTTTATTATTTTTGCTTAGTAAACAAAGGGGGGAAAAAAAAAATCCAGTGGCTCCACAAATGACAGCAGCTCATCAGCCCAGACTACACCAGGGCCCATCTGGACCTCATTAACATCTAGAAATAAACCAAATATCTACTTGAAAATGGGTCTTATTTGACATTTATACAGGACAAGCCAAATAGGACGTGCCCACTTGCAGGGTCCTGGTTGATCCTGAAGGGTTTTTTTGGGAGGGTTGCAGGTACCAGGCTGACTGGAGAAGGCAGAACAGGGTATTTCTGAGCAAGATTCACAGTCTGGTTTGTGGTGAGGCCAATTCCCTTGATCATCCAGCTGCTTCTGGCATCCTGCAGGATACAAACTGCTGGTTCAAGGGGTGTGGGGGGGGGACATTGTCAAGGGTTTGCTCAGAAATGTTTTATTCAAGCTGTTTATCCTCAAAAGAACATTTTCCTTTTAGATTAAATTATCTGGATTCTGTTTATTCTAAACACAGGAGACAGGACTCAAGCATTTCCTCTTTTAGGAAGTATGGCTGAGTGTGCTTCCTACAAGATTTATAAAGAATTCCAGCAAGGACTTGTGTGGCTCCTTAAGACTTCAAACTCTGCCTCCCTAAATGCTGAAAGAGCTGGCTCTGTCAGAGCACAGTTACATCCCAGTGACACGAAATACAAATGCAAACAGACAGCAGCTATAAGCTCTCTGGAAAGGGCAGGATGATAAAAAACATGAACTATTGACCAATACTCCACGTTTTGTCTGAACACCATGAATTGCACTCTCTATATAATGAGACATTTCCCTTTTTACAGCTGGGGAAGCCAAGGCTCCCAAAGGACTCATAAAACCACCCCCTGGGATTGGAGTGGAGATGAGGCGAGTTAATGAACAGCAGAATTGAGTTTTAAGAGGGGAAAATTTTAATTCCAGTAAGACTACAGAAGTCACCACTGGAACTGGAAGCAAACCCACAGGTTCCTGTCTCCTCACAAACAGTTCTGACTCTTTTGCTGTGATGACACTGCCATGGTTCAGATGCCATTTTCCATGCAGGAATTCTCTACCTCTGCCTGCAGCACCAGGGAAGTGCCTTGCTCAGTCTTCCAGGAGATCTGAAAGCCAGACCACGAGTGCAGAGCTGCTCTGCCCATCAGGCCAACCTGTCTCAACATCCCCAGCCCAGCTCAGGACCCCATGCAAGTCTAATGTTCTGGTATCTTGAATCCCTCACAGCTGCCCAGGACATCTTCCCTGGCATCTGCTCCCAATGTTCATCTATTATGCACCACTTCTGCATCAGAGAGGGACAGGAGGATATGAACAGTGCCTGCTATTTAAAGTGTCTGCAGGAATAACACTTAATCTGCTACATGGAGCCTTCCCTGCCTGCCCAGGACCAGCTCAGGGATGGAGGGTGTTTATACATCATGCATAATCATCATTACCTGCTCAATTACTGCTGTTAGAATGCATGGCTGGCACCAAGTGCTGCCCCTTGTGCTGCTCTCCACCAGCTCCCTCTGCTAGAGGAATTCTTCCTGGTTTATTTTTAATTCTGCATCATAATCAGGCCCTAATTTTATGCATATTGGCTCAGGATATTTTTTTTCCTTTCCCTTACATTGTCAGTCTGCTTGTCACATCCTTGCTGAAGGGGATTCCTCACTTGAAGTCCTTCTCTTGGTAGGGTAGGATGGCCTCTTTTGGCTGAGGATGATAGGCTCTGACAGTGCTGACACAGAAAAATAAAACCCCAGAATGATTTAAAGCCATGAGCAGGGCTGTTTCCTCCAGATCAGGAATATATAGCTACTACTGCCCTTTCCTCCTATAACTCAAACCCAGCTACTTAAACCAGAGAGAGCAACCACAGACCCTCTGACAGCCTCCCCTCACCCTGCTCTCCTCACTTGATGATAAGATCAAATTTATTTTCGTTATAATTAATGTTATTATGTATTTCATGACTATTATTTCAATTATCTAATATTTTACCATTTCTAAAATAAATTTATTGTTTAAGTAATCACTGTCTCCCCACCATGAGCTAAAGCATTTATGGCCCAGGGTCACAGCAGAAGTGATACTGAAGCTGGGACAATAAGACACAAAGGGATGAAGAGACTTGGATATACTCAAAGGAGAAGGACAGCACAACCCTCCTAAATCCAGGGAATTAGATCACACTGCCAGGCAGATCCACACTGGAAAAGGGTGCTACAAAATTTCTTCTCGAGAAAACAGTATTGAGCGAGCTCAGCTGCAATCTGCCTCACGTAGATGCTTTTTTAGAGAAACAGAATTTATTTACTTTTTAATGGTTTTACCCCCCCTACTTATACAAGATGATCACCAAAAAAAGTGAAGAAGCCTTTAAATCAGCAGCAGGGCTGCAAAAGCAATGCTAATCCCTCCCTGAATAAGCTCCTTCCTTGCAAGAACTGGAAATTAATTTGCCTTCCAGGGGCTGAAGGCTGTTCCTCGTGCCAGACTCGCTCTATCAGGTGCTTTCAGCATGGAGAGATGTTCCACCCCACCACCAGGCTGCCAGGAGCTGGAGATTTCCAGCAAGCATCCCAAATCCCAGATAAAGCCCCCAAACCACCAGAGAAGACGCTCACACAGAGTTAAAAGAGCTCCAGCATACTCCAAGCGTGTCTCATCAGCACAAAGGATGCCAGGAGCGACTGAAGCCGCTGTTTTTTCTGGGTTTTCCATGCTCAGGGCTGCAGAAAAGGAAATATTGAGAGGACAACCCCCAGGACAGGAACTGGGAAAGCTACAGCCCCAAGCAAAGCTGGGTTTGCACCGAGGTGGGGGAGAGGCTCCAATCTGCTCAGGGAGCAGGGAAGACAGGCAGGAGTGGCACTGCGAGGGGAAAGGTTCTTACATATGTCACATGCCATTGCAAAGTGATAAAAAGTATTTGCATTCAAAGGATTCTCCTCAGGGAAGGCAGCCCTTTGTCAAGATAAAGGACATTCCTCTGCCCAGCACAGCCTCCCTGAAGTGATGGTAAGACAGTATATGTGCTCCAGTCACAAAGCAAAAAATTAGGCTTTTTAGCATTCACTTAATTCAATATTCACTTAATATTTCTGAGCTGGGGTAGGACATGCCATACACCAGTGTTATAATCTATAAAATCTAGCATGGGTCAGTTATCTGTGCATTGGCTTCTGGAAACAAAGAGTGTAATAATGAACAGTCCCCAGCAGTGCTCAGAAAACCACTAACAAGGGAGAAAAACTAAATGTCAATATTGTCTAACTGGCTAGTTAAAATCATTCCACATGCATGAATAATCAGCTTTTCTCTTCCCCCTCCCCCCCCCATCTTTTTGCTTAAAGGTGTTTCTAAGCAGGAGGGTAAATAAGGAAAGAATTAATCTAAGCTGAATGTCTTCAGTCCCCAAGTCTTCTGCCTTCTCACTACATGAATTTATGCTCTGGAATTACACAAATAGATGTTAATCTGGTGGTGCCTGGCTCGTTTAGACAGGAGGCAGGAGGAAAACCAGATTTGAGATATTTTGGATGGCTGTGCAAGTTTTTGGATCTGCAGAGCTGCAGGGAAAGGTGCAAAGAGGCAAAGAAGCACTCAGAGCACTTAAAATCCAGAAAAAGATGATCTGGTTGGTGCAACAAGGCCCAATTTAATCCATCCACATCCTGTTTTTTTTTTTTAATCTTTCCTCCTGTTTTCCTGGTGCTTCAAAGAGGAGGATGTGGAGAGGGGAAGGTGCCTGATGACACCGAAGCCTCCAGTGCATTCAGTGCCTTTTCCTAATGGGAATGTGTTCACTGCTGTCCCTCAGTGCCTTTTCCTAATGGGAATGTGTTCACTGCTTGTCCCACAATGGAAGCAACGTGCCCAGGGCATCAGTAAATAGGAAAAAGCCCGAGTAATTAGAGGCAAGAGCATTGTGTAATGCAGGATCGTTATCTCCGGAGCAGAGAGAGGCTCGGGGAGTTCTGAGCTCCTCTTGTCCCAGGTCGTGTTGGGTCTGAATTCACTGACAGCTGCAGAATTGTCTTTTTTGTTGACTCCAGGGGTAGCCTCGGGCTAAATGGAAGGAGCTGACAAAGCCAGCCAAGCTGGGATCCATTTGGCACAGCGAGTGACACTGATGGGAAGGCTCTTCCCCCATTAAACCAGTGCCTGCCACAGACTCTGGAATTCTTCAGCTCCCTTTCTGCAGTGATTTCAGAGCCTTTTACAGCTCAGGAGGGAAAGGTTGTTACCTTGTGAGTGCTCAGAAACAGCAGCTGAGGCACAAAGCAGTAGAAACTACTTTCAAGTGCATCCCCAAAAGTTGGAATGGTTAAAGAACACGTCAGAGCACGAAGCTGGTGTGAGCAAATCCCGTGTCCTTACACTCACATCTTCCAAAGAACTTCCAAATCTTTGAAATGGAGACACTCCAAACTAACAGCCACTTAAAAGTGGGGCCTGAATTACTAAATGACTGAGTCACTGGCCAAAACAACCCTGGAATCTAGACATCCTGAATGCCTCTTTGACCAGAAGACACTCACAATTGCTTAAAATTCCCCTTTGAGAAGAAATTAAAAAAAAAAAAATCCCAGCATTTGTCAACACAAAAGCTATGCTTTGTCTGGTTCAAATTCCCTTTGTCTCCAAGCAGGAGCTTGAAACAATAGAAAGGAAGAGAGGTTTTGCCCACAGCACAGAGCACATGAGAACCAGACAAAGCTGTACTGTGGAAACATCCATCCCATGGTGTGGGCTCAGCAAAGCAGCTCCTGATGGGACATGCTGAGGCTCCTGAGGATCAGCACTAAGCTGTCCCCAAGTGCCACCTCAGTGACACTCTGGGGTGGAAGCCTGCAGTGGAATCAACCTATTCCAGGCATCCAAACACAAAATGCCACGAAGGCTGGGAAGACTTTGGAGGTCTCAGAACAATCACAGCGCCAAACTGCTCATCTGGAACTGAGTTTCTGAGCTTCACTGACAAATCTATGTGCTCAGGTGACAAATATCCCGTGTTTGCATGTCACAGCAGCATTGATTCTACAAGGACACACTGGATTTCCCTCACAGGAAGGGATGGAGCTGGCACAGGTGGCTCCCAGTGGCATCCAACCCCTGGCACACCAGAATAAACACACAAAAGGAACACTACCCCAGCACTTTAAGGAACTGCAACTGGGGGTTTATGGCAGTAAGAAGCAATCACTAGAAGAACTTCATTCCCACTTTGAAAGTAGATTAACGATAAATGATAAATATCATTGCCATTTTAAAGTCAGTCATCACATGAAGCTGGATTTCATTTGATGCTTCTTTTGCAATCTCTTCAGCATTGCAAATTAACTCAGGTTCTTAAATACCTGGCTCCAAACATCAGGCCAGGCTGCCTGCTCATCTCCAAGTACAACATGCAAGAGTCTCCCCAGGGTTTGCAGAGCTCTGCTCTCAAGTGGGGCCCTGAACCACCATACAGCAAATAAAGCACACAGCCACTAATAACCCCTCACAGCCCAGTGAAATGGTTCACTGAGTGTGACTGAAAGCTCTCACACCATTTCAAGACTGGTTTTATGCTCCAGGAATTTCAAGTAACGCTACCATCAGAGACATCTGAAAATTAAGTGGTGGTGCTGCAGCTTCCCATCATGTGCTGCTTCATTATTTTTTTTTTGGGGAAGCACACAGCAGCTCAGGCTCATCTGGGTAAAAACACACTGCACCAAACCCTGTATTTTGTGTCCCTGGAAGTCAGGCAGGTCCCCTGGCTTCCCATTTTGAGCACACTAAGCTGTTGGCTTTCCACGAGCAGCACTTTCTGCCTGCTCGTGTCTTACAAGACCCAGAGAGCATTTAGCAGACATGCAGTGCAGCCTCATGCTGCTGCTCTGAAATGAGTGCTAGTGCCAGTTAATGCCTGGGGAAAATGAAGCAATTTCCTTAATATTACTCAACAAGGCAGGATCAGCAGCAGGATTCCCAGCACCAGCCTCAAGTCTCACTCCAGCAGATTTACTCTGGAATTACCCCCCACCACAGCAGAGTTCCCAATCTGGCTCTGGGTACCTTTTTTTCTGCAGAGCTTTGATAAATGGTCCTTTGTTCAGGAAAAAAAAAAAAAAAAAAAGCCCTGATGTTGGAGAACGTGGCTCCTTTTTCCTCTTGTCCCTGGAATTGTGATTGGAAATAATTGGAAGTGTCACTGGAAGTAATCAGAAGTGACAGTCCCTGGGCTACAAGGCTTTTGCTTCAAGTCTAACGATCCCCCCGCAAAACAAAACCTAAATTTAAACAATGAAGTCATAAAGTGATTTTGCCTTCAAGGTTGAAAACCCTGCAATATTTAAAAAAAAAAAGGAGTGCCTGACTCTGGTTTAGTTCAATATTCAAGGCTTGCTGTGTTATATGAAAGACAATCCCCTGCACATACAAAGACACCCCATGATTTCCTGGCTCTCTGCAGCCCTACCCGACAGCTAAAGGTCCATATTGATATTAAACATTTCTGTGGCCTTTAAAATGTTATCAATCCTTTAAAGAAAAAAGTAGATTGGTCAGTCTGAGCTATGAGACTGAGCCAGCACATATCCCAAATACCCCAAATCAGGAAAACCTCCTGATTCCAATAGTTTTGGTGAAGCACAAAGGGAATGGGTTGGAGTCACTCTTTTTTCATACTCCCATTCTGCAAAGGCCTCTCCCTTTGTACCTAATGCCATCCAGACACTGAGGGAAAGAGTCTCTGCTCAAAAGACCTGGCATCCAAAATACACTCCACAGGTATATGGTGGATAGAAAAACTAGATTTTTCTTTTCCATGAGTAACTCAGCACACACAACCCCGAGTTCCCTTCCTCTGAGGTTTTTCTGGTGGCACAGCAGCACTTCACACCAGGAGTGGAGTTCCTCAGCACTCTGGCACTGAAAACCCATTAATACTTGAGCAAGTAACTTATTAGAAAATAAGGATAAGTCCCTCCAGTTGCAGCTGCTTGTCAGTGATCTGCCCATCACTATTTCCACCCACATTTGAGGCCACATCAGGAGGAAAACAGCTTTGGATCAGAGCTGTGAAGGTTTTAGACACGTAACAACTGCTCCATCACCTTTAGGCTGTGAGCACCCACCTTACCCTGGTTTTCTCCTCCTGGATGGGCTTTAAATATTCTCTACCCACCCAGTATGGCCCTGCTGGACTGAATTACCCAAAGCTTTGTCCAAGAGCTGGGAGAACAGCAGTGCCCAAGCCCAGTTGGTCGCCCCTGGCCTCCAACCGTGCACGCTCCACTGCAGGAGCCTCTCCTGGAGAGCTGCCTGCCCTCTGCCAGTGCATGTCACAAGCACAGCAGCATCTCCACTGACCTTTTCCCTTCCCAAAGCAATGAAACTGCAGGCACTGAGCTGAACTCCAACCTTTCCACCCAGTCAGTCACACACACTGAAGGCTTCAGACTCGCTTTGCAGCCACAAAAGTAGAACTGCAGCTCCACAGGAGGAGGGACGGGCTCAAAGAGGGTTGAGATGTCCACTGATTCTTGTAGGACAGCAGATGTGATGCCCTGAATCTGGGTCTGCCCCATTAGGGGAAGTGCTGAGTTAAAATATTTGCCTTTTTAAGCTGCCAAATGCTTTCCTGGAGGTGGAGGAGACCTTAGATGCATCTTACCCTCAGTCCTCTTTGCAACTTGTGGCAAAGAAAAGCCAGAGCTGTTTGATGAGTGAAGAACAAACCAAATACCAAAATGTGGCTGAGGAAAGCCTGGCCTTGAGTGCTTTGCTGAGCAGGGCAGTGCCCATCCCTCCTCACATTGCCCTGCTGCTTTTCCTAAGACTTTGGCCATTTCTCAAAGAAGGACCAGCTTGATTCTGGGTTGCCAACCCAGTCCAGAGCTCCCAGTTTGTTTTGCATGCACCTCCTCTGGGGTCTGCCTGGGAAAATGCATGTTTTGGGCAAGGTTTGAACCCCTGGCTGGCAGAGGTGGGCAGTGATTCCACCCAGCACTGAAGGGAGAAGCTGGAAGCTCACCCTCACTTCTGTTGACCTTCCACCACCATCACTTCACACATTTTCCATTGTTGTGCTTCCTGCATCCTCCACCTTCCCGTCACTTGAGTTGCTATTCCCAGACCTCACTGACCTGACTTCACCCTTGACTTTTTGCTGGGCTGCTTCTGCAAACCAACCATCTCTAAAAACAGATGAAGAAAGAGTTTTCCCTGGGGAAGAAAAAATAGAGGCACCCATTCATCTTTTTAACAGGACACCACCAAACTCCCTCTGCACCCAGAGCAGCCTCTTCTTAACACATCAGTACACAAGATATTATGAATATCATGTGCACCTCAGTGTGTTAAATGCATCTCACAAAACACAAACACTGAAGTGGTTAGAAATAAAAGCTGTATTTTGACTAAAGCTGTGGGGAAAGGCACAGAAAGCAGCTTCCAGCACCCCGTTTCTTGGTCCCTTACACACTCACAATCATTTAGCCCAGTGTAGCAAAGACTTGGACACAAAAAGATGTTCCAAAGGCACTCAAGGCTCTCAGAGTGACTGCTCACACTTTTCCCTTCAGGCAGCTCTGAAAACTCCAACCAAATGCCACCCTGCAAACCTGCTGAGTGCCCTGCAAAGCCCCGGGTTTGCCTGGAGGAAAACAAGGGGTTTTTGTTGCGATCCCCAGGATAAAAACACCAGAATCTCCCCCAGCCACTTTTGCAGTGACATTCCTGGGAAAGCTTGTGCTGCTCTGACAAAAAGTGTCCCACTCAAGTGGCCCAGAGCACCCCACAGAACAGACCCAGCAGGGGCAAAACACCACTTGTTTTCCACAGGAACTTCAGAAAAGTTGCCCTCCTTTAAACTGTTTCTCATCTTCCCAATTCCAGCTCCGTTCTGGCATCCTGCTTTTCCTCACTCTGTCAGGTTACTTTTTTCCCCCCCCCTCTCCTCTTCTTCCTCGAGGTAAAATGGAAAAAGCAGAAAGGATAAAAATAACCCCCAAAATAAACCTTTTTCTAACGTTAAAAATCCAAAGTATTCCTTATAAAACAAAGCACTACTAAAGGAAAACAGACCATTTTTCACTGAGTGTCCTGACAGAAAATATTTGATGCAAACCACCCCTGGCTTTAGAAGAATTTGAGTGTCTCACGAGGAGTGTTAACCCTGATGTTGTGCCAGGGAGCAACTCACAGTTGTGTCTGTCTCCTTTGAATGCCCCCAAAGGGACACATTGATTCTCTTAATTCCTTTCCTTAGGTATTCCCAGAGCAGTGTTATAATAAAGAGCTCTTTGCCCTGTCTTAGAATTAAGTTCACACTGTTTTAACAGGCTGAATCTTGAATCAAGTTGGTGTTTGGTTGTTTGTTTTTGGATTTTATGTCGTAAACTTTCATCATTTAACACTTCTGTGAAAAGTTTTTTGAGCTAAATACAGCATGAAATTACCTGCATTTCCATCAGAATCCAATGGCACAAAGAGGACATGAGATCCAAAAAGAAAAACAAACAATAAAACTCTTTTCACAACACAAATATTTTGGGTTTGTACTCCACTCCCCAGTCAAGGCTTTGTTTTTGCAAAGCGCTGTAAAAACACAGGGCAAAACCCTTGTCCCACCAAGCTTTTAAGCACACCAGGAAACAAGGTGAAAGGCAGGAGAAGGAGCCAGGGAAAACTAGAAAACAGCAAGTGTATTTTATACTATTCTATATATACACTAACCTCTATGTTATATATTTTTATATATTAGTTACCACCGGGAAATTTTGAAAAGAGCTGGAAAATCAGCAGAAATAAAGATCCATAAGCTTTGTTTTAAGCTTCCTTCACTGAGAGCAGGAGTGGTTTGTCTTTCTTTTAGAAAAAACCCAACACTGCAACGTTTCTTGGCTTTGCTGGGGCTCAGGACAGCGAGGATTTAGGGGGAAGGATCTCAGGGAGGTGAGACTCACTGTCTCTTGGGAGAGAAACCCGAGCCATCCAGCAGAGCACAGCCCCAGGCTGACCTGCCCAGCCGCTCCCGGATCCGCTCGGATCCTCCGGGCTGCGAGTCTGGTGGATACCTGGGCTGTCAGACCCGATTCCTCACGCCAAGAGGCACCCAGAGGGATCTGCACCGTGACCTTTCTGCCGGTGCAGTGAGACAATCAGAGAGTGGGGGTTCAGTGCAGCCCCCCGGGCAGGGCTGTGAGACAATCCTCGACCTCCAGGCTCGGAGGGCGAAGCTCAGCTCCATCTGCACACCAGGGATTTCTGCTCTCCCACCCCAGTAACACCAGTAGAACCCCCCCAGTTCAGCACATCTGGGCCAGACAACCCTCAACACCAATGGGAAGGTTCAGTGCCAACAGCAGGGCAGCAGAGCTGGGTGACTGGTTTGGTCTCGGGGACCTCACTGAGAGCAGGAGTGCTTTCTTTTTAAAAAAAACCACAATATTGCAGTGTTTCTGGGCTTTGCTGGGGCACAGGACTGCATGGATTTAGGGAGAGAAGATCAGTACAACCCTCCAGTTCAGCACATCTGGCTCAGCCAACCATCACACACACTGGGGTGAGCAACCCTTAACACCAGTGCAGGGGTTCAGTGCCAGCAGCTGGGCACCAGAAAGCTGGGGGACTGATTCAGTTGGGCACATCTGCTGCTCTGAATCCTAAATCCATGGGATTCTGGAGGGCAGAGCACACACACACACATACACCAGCCAGCAAGTGAAGAAAAAGCACAAAACCATCGTCAAAACCATCGCCCTCATGTTTGATTACAAAAATTAGCTTTTTACTTGAATGGAAAGCTCCTTAAAAATATTCATGATGGACTTGGAATGGGTGAAAGAAAGCAGAGATTTCCCACCCCTGAAAACTTAAACCAATTCAGTAAAACTTTTAAATTAAAGCATTTGTTACTTTGTTTGTTTGTTTTACACAGCATTCTGTTATGAAGTTTTTCCACTCAGAAGTGAAGAACCACAGATATTTCCCTCGGAAATTTCCATTTTGATGTTCAAAAATCAAATCAACTTTGATTTGCAGTGGTGTTCGAAACGATTTTGACCCGAGATGAGAATCAGGTGTCACGCACAGGTAGACACAAAATAACATGCACCAACTTCCACTCCTCGCTCCCTCCTGCCTCATTCACCCAGCCTTTACTGGCAAAGGGAGCATCTTGTCCGCACTTAGAAGAGTCTTTTCATCTTGTCTCGTTTTAAAAGTCTCCTTAAAACAAATTGCCTCCTGTTTCCTGTCTCCCCACACAGCTGCTCACGTGCCCCAGAGAGGTAAACAGTGTAAAGGACTGTATATATTAGCCATGCTCTTGGTATGTTTAATAATGAAACCCCAAACCACCCAAACCTCCTTTCAAGGTTTCTCTAAAAACTTTTTTTCCCCACTCTAACCTTTCGCTTTTATGGATTTTCTGCAGTTAAAAAGGTATAGAAGTGCCAAGGATGACTTGGGTTTTTGTGCTGACAGACTTTCCCTAGTTGGGAAATGAGTTTCCCCAGTCTCCTTGCACTCAGGGTGATCTAGGAACAGGGAAGCACTGCACTTCCCTCCTTTTCCCTGGAGCATGCTCCTGATATTGGGGAATGAAGCTGCACACAGACCAAGTTACCTGTTGACAAGGCAGGGAAAGCAGAGGGAAGAAAAGGACAACTCAGTGACCAATGTAGGACCAGGAAAAAGAATATTCCAGGTTTTGCTCTGTCCAGTGCTTGGACCACTCCCAGAGAGAGGGTGAGAAACCTGACTCAGGTGAGGCATCAGCTGAGTTTTGTTCTGCATCCCTGTGTCCCTGCCATGCTGGGGATGCCCAGATGGCAGAGATAAAATGATAAAGCCCATCATGTTTCACAAATAAAAGCAGCAAAGGGAAGTTGTCACTACATTACAGCCAAACCCACACCTCTGCTGTGGCAGCAGTTTATTCCTTTTGCTCCAAGCATTTAACAGATAGGAATGTATTTCAGATGAATAAAAAAAAAATTTAAAATCTCTCTGGTCCACGTTCCACACCTGAGACTGAAGGAACTGGGCTGGCCCTGAAACATTTTCTTTCTGGCTGTTCAAAACCCCTGCTCTGCCCGTGGCCAGCCACAGAAATCCAGCATCCCGTGGGGCTCAGCTCCTCCCAGGGAATCAAGGACCAGCCCACTTTTTCACACCTGCATCCAGGTCCCCGGGAAGATCGGGAATTCCCAGCCTTTGCCCAGGCAGGGCAGATGTGGGAGCTGAGGGCCTGTCAGCAGGGTGTGGGGAGCAGAGTGGGGACAGGGGCTCACTCATCACCTCCCAGTGCCTCTGGAGCTGCACAAACCCAGGCTGGGAGACAAACCCCCCTCCCAGACCTCAGCACTGCAAACTCCCCACAGGCTGCAGCTTTAACAAGCAGCTCTTGTGCCTTCACTCTCCTTTAAGGTCTCCTGTTCCATTTTCCACTCCTCTCCTGCTCAATCAGCCTCCACCTCTCTCCTTTCCCTTCTTTCAGCAGCCCTCTCTCTTCCCTTCCCTTGCCTTCCTTCCCCCCTTTATGTCCCTTCTCCCATCCTTTTCTCCCCCAACTCCTCCTCCCTCTTGCACTTCAACACATCTGTTTCTAATCTTAACCATCCATTGGAAACAATAACCCCTTTCTATTAAAAAAAAATCCGAAAGCTGAGTGCCCAAGCAAATCCAAACAGTTACACAAATTTGACACTACTGCCTGAAACAAAGACATTTTGTTCACCTTTTTCTGCCAGAGAGGCTCAAGCCCCTCACTAGTTTATGGCTGAAAAGCAAAAACAAGGGACACACGTTCCCAAATGAGTCTGTTTAACCACCAATTTCCAAATTAATCCAGATATTAGGAGATCTCTGTTGATCAACCTGCTACTGAAGCGACAAGGAAAGCATCAGAACCCAAACACCGCTGAAATTACAGTTTTCCCTGAAAGTTTTTTCCTTACAAACCCCTCTCTCCAGCTCGCCAGAGACGAATTCAAGTCCCACAGAGCAGCCCCGTGGAAGTTTGGTTATAAAAAGCCCAACCAAAACCTACCTAAGAAGAGAATTGGAAGTGCAGACATTCCGCCTCCAAGCCAGAGGGACTTTTCCTCCCCTTTTTTTCTTCCTTTCTCCCAGGAACGGCAGGCAGGACCTGCACAGGATTCAAAGGAACGCCTCTGGAATGCACGGAGCGTAATTGCATCCATGTGCCAGAAAAATAACCAACTTCACTCCTTCTCCCCTCCTGCTATCCATCTCCTTGTCCATATTCCATGCAGATCCGGGCAGAGCTTTTCGGGCTCTGCAGCTGCTGATTCAGGCCCGGGGGGGGGAGTTTGGGGAGGAGAAGAGGCAGAGGCAGTGGCAGGGAGGGGGGAACTTCACATCCACGGCGGCACAGAAAACAATTTGGCTTGTCTGGAAAGGAGAGAAGCAGGGGGAAAAACACTGTGCTCAATGTTCACCACATGGCTGCCTCCCACAAGAGCCCCTCCCTGCCATCAGCTGGGATTAATAGTGAAGACCAGTCATGTGGGTGAGGTGCAGCTCATTTCTAGCAGGAAAATATATGTATTTTCTTTCTGTGAAGGAGAAGCCAGAGGCTTTTCCCTAGTGTTAAAACAGTTAAGTTTGGAGGCAGTAAAAATCCAGCCTGGGGGAAAAAAAAATTTTTTAAAAAGAATTAGATTCGTCACTCAAGGGTTAGAAAGATACTCTTGGAAGAATCACACACACACTCCTCAGATCATAAACACACAGATACATTAGCTTTGTTCTCTTTCCTAGATAATAAATTGCAGAATTAAAGCTTTTAGTCTTGCTGGAATACTTGCTCTGTGGTTCTCTTTCGGAGTTTCTAGGAGAGGAAAAAAATTTGTAAAAAAGGCATTTCGTTTCACACTGATGAGCGAAAAGCCAAATCAAGGAGAAATTGGTTGTCTACATTTAGTGGGTGCAACTCCCAAAGGGCATTTTTGGGCAGTCTGAGAGAGCTTTAAAGCCCATCTTCAGCTTCACCCCAGTGCAGTCAAAAAGGGGGGCAAGTTTTAAAAATGACCTCAGATATTCCTTTCCATCCTCACAAGGAAATCTCTGTCATACACAGGGGGTGGCAAACCAAACACCTTTACCCATCCTGGTGCCAAAGGAAAGCTCTGGAATACAGGACAAAGTCTCTTCCACTCAGGAACAGTCATGAAAGTGTTTTTAAATGCTAAGAGAAAGAGCTGCCAGCCTGTGCTTTGGGACATCAGACTCCAGTTTCGAGCTCTCTCCTCCTCTGTGTAACCCCATTTACACATAATTCCTATAGACTTGGCCATAAATCAGGGATAGCTGTTCTTTCTCTCTCCAGGGATGAAAATAAACCCTGTGCAGAGCCAGGAACTGGACTCAGCGATCCTTGTGGTCCCCTCCAACTCAGAATATTCTGCTTTTTTTACGAAACACAGCAATTTTTGTGAAGTCCTTAATGAGGGGCACAACACTTGGGAGCTCCATAGGAATTTATTGCCTTACCTGTTCATGACAGAGCTTTGTTGTCATTTCTAGAAATGACAAGCAAACACTGGACAAAGATCAAAGCTTGGATTCAAACTGACACCAAAGATAATTACACGGATAAAAATTACCCTCCTGCATCCAGTTCCATTAAAGTTTTATCTACCCCTCCCAGGCTCAGATGGGAACAAGAGCAGCACTTGGCTCCTCCTCTCCTAGAACAGCTTTTCTCTCTGCAACACAACATTTTAAGCAGCAAATTCATCCAGCACAGACCAGCAATAACAAAAATCAGTCATTATGAGTGAATGGAACAGTTCCTGCAGAGCAGCTCCACCTATCCCTGCTTTAAGAGCAGATCCCCTCAGAATTTCTTTCCCCACGGAGTTTTGGTCAAACCTGCTGGTGGTTTCAGTGCTTTCAGGACAGGGATCAATGGAGGGAAGTGCATGGAATGCCAGGCAGCACCGAGCTTGTCTCCCTGCATTACCAGCCTGACAGGAGATGTCCCCAGCCCTGCTGCAGAATTCCCAGCATCCTGCTCAGCTTTAATGGAACCAGTGCATCAGAAACCAGGAGGGAGAGAGGTGCTGTCACCCTCAGTGTGCTCAGTACCCAACCTCCCACGGGAATTCCAGGAGCTGGGATGCACGGGGAGGAGAAGGGGGATGTGGAGGATGGAAGGGGAGGCCACGCCTGCAAAAATCTCCTCTCCATCATCTCAGACAAGCTGTTCCACAGCCCTCACTGTACCTGCAGCCCCTTCAGGAAGCTCCTCAGAGCTGTGGGGGCAGGTTCAATCTACAACTCCTTTATACAAAGATCTGTAGAGACCCTCATGGACCACAGACCAACCACCTTTCTGGTGTCTTCCCTGGTGCTCTCCCACTTTCAGGCATTTGCATGATGAATCCTTTCAGAAAACACACTGTTTTAAACCTTAAATCTTAATAAACTTGACATCCCAAAAGCCTGCCCAACACCCAGTACCTTGTTCTTGTACCTCAACTAGCAGAAGCCCATAAAGCAGCTCTTTATTTAATTTCTACATATTTTTTTATATATCAGGTTATTCCTTTCACCCCCCTCTTCCTCCTGGAGCTAGAGCTGTCCCCCCAACACTGCAAACCCACTCCCCAGCACCCAAAACACGTCCAGAAGCTCTATTTTGTTCCAGAACTGTTATGACACAGCAGGAACACAGCTTTGTGCTGACTCTTTATGAATCCTGTTCTCCAGCACTCCCCATATAAACTTACCTCACATGGTTTAAGTGATTTAAGCAGCTTATTGTCATAGTAAGTAAAAAACCCCACAGTTCATTCATCAGGAGAGCTCAAAGAGCACTTTGAATCTCTTAAGTAAAACCACTTTTTGTTCTGATTTGGGATTTATAACTGAAAAAGAGGCACAAAAATACAAGGGGAAAAACAAACAAGACAAATAAACCAGTCTCTCAACGAAAACATCCTGCAAACAGGCAACAAAGAGCGTTAGATTTGAAAATCAAACCCTTCCTGCAGGTTTCTTTTCACAGGGAGCCACAGGAGGAAAAGCTGCTTTATTCCATATCAGGACCCAGACACTGCCTTGTAAACCAGTTGTTGTTTAAGGAGCTCTCCTCTCCCAAGGAGGCTTCAATAATTGATCATAAAAGCACTATTAGTCATTTAGCATCACTAAAAGAAAAGACCTCACTTCAGACAGGCTTAGCACTTGTAGTGTCAGTAAATGTATTTGAGGGAGAAACCAACAACTAAAGCTCCTTAAAACTTCAGTCCACGTAGCTTGTTACTCCAGCATTTATTTTTATTTATTTTATGGGAAAACACCCTGTCTGCCTTTTGCTATAGCTTTATTTCCTGTATGAGCCTGTAACTCCACTCAGTACATTAAATATAAAGAGTTCCTCGTACACAGCAACAGAATTTTTAATGTACCAATTTTATGCTGATGCTACAAAAACAAAGAACCGAGCACAAACTACTTACAATATATTATTGATTTCATACCAGAAGGCAAAGCAGGTCAAAACATATGGGGTTTAATTTTCATTACCATAAAAAGCTTTAAATATTTTCAATATACAAGGCCGTTACTTTCAACTAAAGCTCTAACAGAAAACTCTTGAGAGAAAAAAAATCACCAGCTAGCATAAAAAAATGCACAAAAACATTATATCCAAATAATAACGTCTCTTTACCTTCAGAATCGAGGGCTCTGCCAACAGGAAAACCATAAAACCAAGAGCTCAAACAGCCCTCAATGCTGAGTTTTATTCTGTTTCCTCACAAAAACCTGCCAATGAGACTCCAGGCTTTAATTGCCCAGCTGTGAGATTGGAAAATTGGCAAATGAAGCTTTTCTGTGCACCCCAGGTGTGCAGAATAAGAGATCAGGGGGACACAGGTGGGCAGTACCTGGGATTAAAGAGGGAGGGTCAGAACACAACTTCAAAAGCAGGGCAGAAAGAAGGGTGGTTTTTTTAGGAGGCAAAGTTAGGGTGGAAAATGTTAGGAAAAAAATTGTTGCCTTGTAGTTTTAATTTTTTGTTAATTTTACTTTTTTAATATGTGTGCAGTAACATTTGAAAATGTGGTAGGAAAAATTGAATAAAGTAGCTGGGAAGAAGAGCTGACATAAAGAAAGAAGCATTTCTATAAAAATATGGCTGGGAAAAGGACAATTTATTTGCTGCTTTTACTGTGAGGTAAGCAAAAACCTTAGGTTTTTTAATACTTCAGATTAGCTTTATTTTAAAACAAGCGTAGTTTTTATGTACATTTATGAAGAGTTTGAGCACATGAAGTTAATTCTATCCCAAGTAAAATATAGGAAAGCTTAAAAATAGGCTGGAGGAGGATTGAGGGAGGTTGCTGAGGTATTACTGTGCCTAAACCTGAGCTTAAGGAGCCTTGGGTGTTGGTGGAGTTTTTGTTTTAAGTGTCTGTCACTTCTGAGCATTAATAGTTTAGTTCTGATAGTGCTTTTTTTGGAGAAGCTCTGAGGCTTTTGAAGCTCTTAATGCAGGAATAATGTTGAATATAAATTGTTAAATATATCTTAGTACTGAATTAATTTAATATCTTAATGCTGACTGTAAATGTAACTGTTAAAATTTCTTTTCCCTTCCTAGCATGTAGTTGTTCCTCTGAGTTAGGAATGGCTTGGTAATTTAGGAATGGCTTAGTGACTTAGCACCTGGGAGGTGGTAAATGCCCTCAAGCCTTGCTGCTGGCCCTGTCACTGACCTGGTTTGTGAAACTCAGCACTTTTTCTCTTCAATTTTCCTTCTCTACTCCTTTTACACAGCACAGTCATTGTTGACACAGCAGCTACGAGTGTAGAATCTCTTTTAGAACTCCTCACAGCTCATTTTTATATTGAAATATCCGTGTCCTCAAGTGCAATAGAGGTAAAAAGGCTCATCCTGAGCACCCATAGAAACTTATTTCTTAAAAAACCTCAAAGTTTAGTGAAGTCTGACCTGCAGAAAAACTAAGCAGACTTTCCTTTTTACCCCAAAACAAACGTTCCAGCCTTTTGACGTGAAATTTTGAAGGTAAAAGGTGAACGAACGTCATGTTTGAGTTTTCTGTTCTGCTCCCGCTTAAACAAATATTTTGGTGCTTTAAAAGTAAATATTAGTGTTGCTTGTGAACAAACTCATAATGATGTGCTCCAGAATAGCAAACTATTATGTGCCTCTGGATTGCTTTCAGGTAAATTATTTGGTTTGGTTACCAGAATGCAGCACACTTGGGTTAGCAAATGATTTCCCCCTCAATATTAGAAGAGATTTTTATTTTTAATTTTTTTTTAAGAAGGGCTGATTTCAAAAAAGAAAAAGATAAATCAAGGGGAAGGAATTCATATCTTTTGTTATAAATGTTTCTGAATATTTAATGGATGTTCAGTGAATTTGCTGTTTATAATAGGCAGGGCAATCTAGGAATATCTAGTATATCTTACTGCTATATGTAGCATTACTCCTCTCTTGCTGCTTAATGTAACTTTTGAATTTAATTACTGCAAGCTATGATTTAGTTTCTCCTTCTCTTGGGATTTCATGAAATCCCTGAGAGTTTTGGGTGATAGTGTTGATTTTTAAACAAGGCAGCCACGTGCTGACTGCCTGTTCAAAAACTACTGTATCTTCCTAAAATACTGACTTTTCAGTGTGGTTTTTAATGGATTTGGGTTTGTGCCCTGTGTGTCCATGTGCTCCAAAAATTGTTGGAGCTTGTGGACTTGCCTGGACACACCTCCACGTGCAGACATGTGGTTGTACACTCATTTATGGATGAGCTACACAATGGCTCAGCTGCTCTGCTGCAGCTCTGCTCCAGGCGAGTGTCCTCTGAGGTTATGTTTAAATAATGCCATCTAAGATAATCATTTAATGTATATAACTAATTTAATGTGAAGTGCAAGGAGTGAAGGTTCCCAGACCTGCTCTTTCAGCTCCCATTAAAGTGCCAGAGTGGTCACTGGGGCTGTGACACCGACTCTGGATGGATTAAAAAAACACTTGGAAAGGCTTCCTGCTCTGTTCCTAAAGCTTTTCTGACAGTCCCAGTTGCACCAGTCAAAGCCACTTCAACCCAAAGGACACTTGGGAAGTGGTAGGAAACCCTGAATGTTCTCGAGGGACGTGGGAATCTGTGATTCTGCTGTGGGTAATGTTCTTAAAAGTTCCCCTTCCAGCTCTGCTTTTCTTTCAGGATGTGACAGGATGAAATTCCACCCTGTTCTAACCTGGTTGCTGTTGGAATTTTCTGTATAGGTTGGTGTGTTGGACTCCCTCCATCATGTTTTGAAGGGATCTTATTCCATCTTTCCTTGTTAATGTGGGTCTGATGAATCTCACTCGAGAGTTACTGCTCTGTTTTTCTGCTTCCTTCCACCTCCTGTGACTATTCCTGGGAGATGGGTTTAAGGGTTTGGAAAAGCCTTGCCACCAGGCTGTGAATTAATCATGTTATTAAATGAATAATCTTTCTCCAAGGTATTCCTGGCCATTTCAAACTGGATTTCTGTTCGCTACGAGTTTTTAGTTTCAGGAGAGCACAGAGACGAGATGAGTTTGCTCCTGGTTCTTGATAGCCAAGTTACAACAGCCCAGCATGTCTAAGGAAACCAATTTTCATGGTCCCAGCAGCAAGGAAAGAAGCAGAAGGATCTCCTTCCCCTGTGCATAGAAATATTCATGAAGATGTTGAGGTTGCTAGACTGGAGTGAGAGCACTCCATCAATAAATAAAGAGCATCAGTATCTCATGACATTAGTGAGGGAAGAATGACATCCCTTTTGCTTTTATTTCCTTCTATTTTAGAACATTCAAGTTATAATATTCAGCTCAAAAAGGCACTTGAAGCAAATTTCTGAGGGCTTGATTAAAAAAAAAAAAAAAAAAAGGTACTTTGTGTTGAGCTGAAGGAATCCATTAAGCTGAGAGGGGGGGAAGCCTTCCCTAAACCCTGTCCTTGGGCACCTCTGTGTCTGAATGCCCTGACTCTGGGCTGGAGAGCTCCTGCAGGGATAGGAGGGATGCAGGTTCCCCAAAAATTGTGTGTAGGGAAGGAAGCAGAGCAAGCTGGTGGATTTTTCCTGCCCTATCAGGGATAGTCACCATGGCAGAACTTAAATTCTATTTTTCCAGGAGGATGAAGATTTTTGGGTTTTTTTTCAAAGTAATTAGTGTGGTGCTAATTAAGAGGTGAACCCTACCTAGTGAAATCTTGCTGTCATCATGTCACAGCTTTTCCTCATGGAGGGAAACCATTTTTCAGCTCTTCTGTTGCTGAGTTTCCTTCAGGAATTCCTTGCCCCTTCCAGATTTCTCTGTTCAGGTGATCTGCTTATCATCTTATTAGGATTTAGGCAGCCCTCAGGCTCGAGTCCTGGTCAGAAATGCATCACCTCTGAGGCAGCATCATCTTAATTTGGAATTGTTTGCTCTTCTTGTACGGAGAACTGTAGGTTGGTGGGAGGAGCTAAAACCTATAATCCTCCAGGTTTGGGAACACAACCTGACCTTCCCAACTGAGATTCCCCCCCTGATGACCAATAAGGGCATTTGGGGGCTATTAAATAGCTGTGAATGAAAGGAGTGAAGGAACTGCAGAGGGGAATCCCATCAGGATATCTTTGGGCTCCCAGACAGGCTGTGAGAGGGTTCTCACTGCAGGAGTGATGCTGGGAATGAGTGGAGCAGGGAATGAGGAGGGGCTTGGCACTCAGCTCCTGTTCTGAATGACTTTACCTGGAGGTAATTTCTTCTGCCAGGCTGAGCCTGACATTAAAAATGGAAGAGGCCAGGGACATTTTCCACCCAAAGCTCAATGGAAAGTGGCAGGTGTCAGATTTTTGCAGATTTCTTTCTCTTAACTCAGAGGCTTCTGCTGACAGGGACTTGAAGGCTCCAACCTGGAAAAGCTCCAAATGGAATTTTTTTTTGCAGCGGGCTTAAAATACAAAATATTTTTAAAAGGTGGAGGGGAGGGGAAAGGACAGGGAGGTCAAAGGTAGAAATGGAGATGGTTCAGCTTGGTGTGGGGGAGAAATCTCATTTATACACTGCTAGGCAGCTGCAGAGGTTCTCTCACTGGTGTAGTCACTCAGAGCACTGTGCCTTTGGCAGAACCACTGAACTGGGAGCAGGATTTTCCTTCTCTTGTCATTTAAAGTGCACGTGGAGAAAACTGCTCAGCAGTCAGGTCCTTTGGCTAACCCCTCCTGGGTTACCAGCTGCACCTTCTTGTGTCTGTTGGATTCAGATGATGTGTGTGTCCTGTGTGTAAGCTGATGCTCAGTATCATGCTCTTCAGTGCTCTGCCATCAGATGGGGAACAGATGCTGCAGGAAAGTAGATCCCACACTTAGGTGACTCATTTCCTGCTCCTTACAGATACATGACAGAGCTGTCTGGGGCAACACTTGTGTCTTTTGTCATGGCAATAATACATTTCATGGAATTAATCAACCCTGCAAAGTGTGACGTGGATGAGATGACGTGTTTTAACCAGTTACTGTGGGGGATTCATCCTCTCAGGCTGCTGGGATTTGAAGTTCCCACTGGGGTGGAGAGCTCTCCCCTCTGCCACTCCCACCAGTGCCTTCCTAGAGGAACAGAGTAAATCCAAACATTAAACCTCTAGTCTAAGAGATAATTTAGATATATTATAGGTATATAAGCCTGAGACATGCAATCCAGAGCCTGTCTGGCTCCAGAGGTAGGGAATGTGCTGAAGTAGATTTACATGCTGGATGTCACAGCACCCAGATTGCCACATCTGTGATTTTCTGTGGATGGAAGTTGGTCCTCTAACTCCAGTGTATGTAAAAAGTTGAGCTTTGCATGTTCCTTCAGTGTGGAGCCCTGAATAATTTATGACTGACCTTCAAAAAGCAAGGGGGGGGGGAGTTAAAGCCAGTTAATGGAAACGCTTTCAAAATGTAAATATCTTTCCGAAGTACAGTGTGTGTCTGTTTGGAGCTGAAGACAAAATAACATGTCTGGGAGATGGAGGGGAAAAAAAAGCTCTTGGGAAGATAAATTGTAGGAATTTGTGCCCTGCTGTCTGACATGGGATGCTGGGTGGTCTGTCACCCAGGGGAAGCAAATTCTGGCATTGGACAGTGTGCAGATGTAGCTTTTCTCTGCTGTGTCCCTTCTACATAGTTAGAAGAAAAGCAGGGAGATAATTCACTAAAAAGTTCATTTTCTGGGGAAAGGGGGACGCTGGGTCACTGACATTACTATAGATTTCTGAAAAGGGGCACTGCTGGTTTTGCTGACAGATGGAACAGGCTGTGTCCTGGCCCTGGCCTGACACGAGCATGGGGTTGAAATGGAAGTGAACTTGTCCTTTCAGAAATAAAGGATATTTCCATTTGGTTTTGGCACCAATTTTACTATTACATGTAGCTAGTTGGCTGTTCTGACTTAGACTGGATGTGGAACTAATGACTGGAGACAACTCTGCTCTCCTTGGCAAGGTGGTGTTTGGCCAAAGGTTGGACTTGGTGATCCCAGAGATCTTTTCCAACCTCAATATTTCCGTGATTAACTTTTCCTGCCCCACCACCTCTTCTTTAGCAGGTGGATTTTAACGTCTTGACTGAATAACTGGAATTATTAACCCTCTGAGTTTGAGAAGGGGAGGAGAGCTGGAGCAAGAGTGGTACTGGGTTCCACCCACAGTTCCTCTGCTGGGCTGGGTGGGCAGAGAAGCTGCTGTGCTTGTTAACATCTGCTGGGAAATGTGGTCAGTGGGGGGACCTGGCTGTGTCCTTGTGCTGAGAGAATGTTTTCCTGTGCAAATAATAATGAATATCATGATATCCTCTCTATTGGTGCAGGTCCTTTACCCCCTGTGTATTTTATTGAGTTATTTTTAAGTGAAGGCTTTGCTGGAGCTGAAGCGTTGAGATGGAGGATGGAGGGCTGGAGCAGCAAATATTCCTCATCTTGGAGAATCTGAGGCTAAAAAATAGTCTTCTTTCTCTCTTTCTCTCTCAAGGTCAAGTGAGTTGTTTCTTGTCCTGTTGACTGATGCTCTGTCTTGAAGGTGGATGTTCATTTAAAGCTCCAGATTGACAGCCCTGCAGCCCTCAGCTGATCAGAATAATTTGGCAGCAGATTTGATGTGACCCCACTCCCGTGGAAGGACTGGATGTCTGAAGGGTGGAAGCAGTTGTGTAATAGAGGAGGAAGGCAGGGGATTAACTCAAATTTCCCATCTGCAGATCAAAAAGCGTGATGTCAGCCTTGCCACGTGAACTTCAGGGCTGTGTGTTCACCTCAGGGATTGGGTTCCATGGAGCTCCCTGAGCCTCCTGTGCTTGTGGCTGCGTGGACTTGTTGGGAAGTGTCCCTTGGTGTCTGAATAAAGAAGTTCCCCACTCCACTGAGCGTAACTAAAAGCCTGTTAAAAGGAAAAAAATGTTTCAGCCAGATATGCAGATTGTTACAGATCATCTGAGAGAGACTGGTTTTGGTTGGTTTTTTTTTTTTTTCAGTGTCTTAACTGCAAAAAGGAAAGAAAAATGCTGCTCAATGAATAATTCAGGGGTCGTGCTCTGTTAGGATTAGTGCCTCTAACTGGGCAAATGCCTGTCAAGCGTTGCTGCTTTCTGCAGCTCTGGGCTGGAGTCTTGGTTAGTGGATGTTCATTTTTATAAGTTGCAGGGTCAGAGGGAGCAACAGTGCAAGGAAAATCGAGATGTGTTGTTACCTTCATTTCTAAAGGAGCTGGGTTGTTCCGGTGAAAGGTAAAAGGGGTGAAATTGCTTTACCTTCCAGAATTTTTGCAGAGCAGATCATGGATTTGAGCGTTGCAGTGAAAGCCACCCAATTAACGTGGCACAGATTTCACACTGCTTGGTTCTGTTCCTTGTGTAAATTCCCAGTTTTTACCAGTTAATCCCCTAACTTACTCCAGAGGCAAAGGTCTTCTCCCACTTTGTTTTGCTGCCCTCAGTTTGGCATGAGAACACAATTCCAGTGCCTGTGCCTTGGCATGAACTCACTGTTGCTCTGGGTGTTCGTGCAGGTGCTGGATAAGAAAGGACAGGTAGTTCTTGGGAGAAGGGATAGCCCACATTTGGAACAGGGGACTCCTTTCCCTTTCCACTGCCAAACTGGAAAATGAGAAATGGGAAGGGAGGTGTTCACAGCCTGCCTTGCTGTGGGTGTGAGATGAGGGAAACCTTTCATGTGCTTTGGTTTCAGTGCTTGAAGAATAGAAACTTCATATACATGGGGGGAAAATGAGTTAATTTTTGGGCTTGTTTTGGCAATATCTCTGGCAGGAAGGCACATCTACCACCTGCCAGAGATTCCAGAGGGCTGCTGCCATCCATGCATGTGCACACACCCCCCAGACAGTGCGTGGGATTTCTCTGTCCATTTTTCCCTTCACTTGCTAAGGTGCTCGTGATTGCTGGTAGTTTGGGGAATGCAACCTACTCCTACTTCGTGTTTTGCACAGTGAAGTAGAAAATGTCACCTTGTTTCAGATTCTCCTCTGTCACATTGATTACAGTGGGCTCAGAGAAGGGCAGAATGATCTTTAGCAGCAGAAACTCATGATTGTTGAGTAGGAAAACACTGGGAATTGTTCAGCCTGGCTCTGAATATCCACTGGAACTGAAATAAAACAAGGCAGTTTATTATTTCTCCTTAATCTGGGACTTTGTTAATTAGGGTTACGTTCTTAGTATGTGTAGCACTGATGGAGTCACCTAAAATAGGTGTCACTTGTTCTTTGTGCTCAAAGGTGAAGACAAGGACTGATTTTAACCAGGTTTGATCTCAGCTTTGTATCACCTGAGGGTTTTGAAGATGTGGTTGATTCAAAGGTGGTTGGACTGTTCAGGAGTTAAGAGAGGGTAACATGGGATGTGTCTGCCTGTGAATTTTCCACCATAATTAGATGTGCTGCTTCGTCCTACGTGGAGAATCCAGGTTCCTAACTTGGCTCCTAATTTAGTGGTTTGTACTGGCTACAATTTTGTGTACATCAGATACCTGCAGTGTTATGGGCTGTGGGTATTGACATTGTTAATGCTGTGAGAGGGGGGAAAAAATATGCTATTATTTTGCTAAGGAGAAATATGTGTATGCCTGAGCTAAATGGAAATGCAACATTCCTCAGCAATTGCTGGCCACGGCATTTCAATGGAAAACCAGAGCATATTTATCATCTGGAGGTGAAACAGGGAGGAAAAAACCCCAATCTCAGACTTTTATAACAAGGGCCATGAAGGTGGAAGGCAGTGGTCTCTTGAAGTCATTAAATATTGAGGCATATGTCAAACCCGATGAAAGTGATGGTGCTTCTGTTGATGTCATCGTTAAGAAAATTAGGGCTGGGCAGGAGATGCACAACAGGACGAGAGCTCTGGGGCATGGCAGACACAGGTTTATTAAAACTGCAGTCCAGCCAGCAGCTGTTGTTAAAAAAAACATATATATAAATACATATATATATCCAGAAGTAAGGCTTTGTGTCTCACCCTGTCCCTCAGAGGGGGCAGATGGATGTTATTTGATTTACAGAGGCACTGAGGAGCCTCTCTGAGCTCTGTGTTGGCAGCAGGTGCTCTACAAAGGCAGAACAGATAACCCGACTTATTTCTTCCTCTCTGTTGGTTTAAGGGGGAAAATCGGCATTTAAGGGCCACGAAAATGCACTTTCCAACTTCAGCAGAAGCTCGGGGGTCGTATTTGACCGTTGGTTAATGGGTTATGAAATAATTAATTCCCCGACTCATTCTTTTAGTAACGGTGCCACCTCGTGGGTGCGGAGGGGAGGAAGGACACGGGGGCTGGTTGGGCTGGAAGAGGCTGAAAACAAGGAGTAGAGAACATTCCCAGAGCTGTAATTACCATTACACAGCCTTCCCTCGCAACAACGTCCTTGTTAACAATCACTTTTTACACTTTAATGGCTGTCTGATTATTTCAGTTCCAGCTTCTTGCTGCTGTGGTAAGAGAAAGATCTGTTGGGCAGAGTTTAATTTGCAGTTTAAGAAGCAGTTTCTGGACAGCCCTGTCAAATACATATCAAAGAAATACAGTGGTAAGGGCAGCCTGTTAGCTGGGAATTTTAATAACATGCACTTCCTGAACCCTGTGCCTTGACTCAAGATTTCAAAGGGCTTTTAAACTCCAGGAATCAATGTAGTTAAATCCCACATTCATCTGAGATAGAGGAGATGTGGAGAAGCAGCTTGTTGGTATTTCCAATATCTGGGTCTGTCTGTCTTGTAACCCTTCCACTTACCAGGAGCGAGGAGATGCCTTTGAAAAAGGAGATAATTTGATTTTCTGTGCCGTCCTCTAGTCCTAAAAGAACAAAAATAACGAAATACCCATTTGTGAGAAGAATTAATGTGTGTTTTTCATCCTAGGGAAAATACCTGACACATTTTCAGCCACTAACTCATCATCTACCCCTCAGCATTGATAAACCTCAATGCAATGGTGGTAATATGGGCAATACTTCACCTTTCCACCTCTATTCCTTATCTTTGGTTTGTTGGGAATCCATCAGTGCCTCACCAGGGATGAACCTGTTTTGTGCTGGGGGTGTGTGATATATTTTTTTGTGTGTAATTTTGTGCTAGGGGTGTGTGATTTTTTTTTTTTTTTTTGCAAGCTTGATCTATGTGGTTCTCTTGCAAAATGCCAATATTAACTAGAAATGTCTTTGTACCACTGATGTTCTCATTGCAAAAGAGATTGTGGGCTGAAAAACTCTGTGCACATCCCAATTATTGATATTTTCTTTAGGATTCTGTGTTGTTTTTTGGTTTTTTTTCCTCATTTCACTGCAGCACAACCTGGTTCTGCAAGGAAAAAATGGATGCTAAACCACTGCCATTTTTAACGAAATGCTTGTAGAATCTCACAAAGAATCCCCTTAAATGCAGAGGGGGGGGGAGAAATATTAGAAAAGCCTGCTTATTAGTTCCTGCTGCCACTGAAATCCCACATTTGCCTGTCAGAAGGAACAAGTGCATGTGGAGGGAGCTCGTGGGATGCCTGCAGAGCACAGACATCCCTTCTGTTCCTGTTTCACAACCAGCGTTCCCGAGGGAGACTGCCAGCAGTTTTTCCATGTTAGCTGTGATCATCCTGATACACAGTGTAAGCTCAGCCTGGTGAAGGGCTGGGCTGGTTGGAAAAGGGATTTAGCAGTGAAATTATGAGTGTTAAAGAGGTGTGAAGGATTTGAAGTTAAAAATGGGAGGAACTCGCTGCCTGGGAGGGGTTGGCTCCTGGTTGGAGCAGGGGGTTGTTCTCAGCTCTCAGGGATGCTCTGGGAAGCACAAATCACTCCAATCCAACAGGAAAAAAAAAAAAGGGGATGAAAAATGAGTTTCAGCAGAGCTCAGAGCCTGGATGAGTACAGACCATCCAGCTGGTGCCTTATCCAGGTCTCTGCCTCCCGGATTTGCAGCTGTAGGGGCACAATGAACACCTTGCATCAATGCTGTGACTCCCAGAGGCTCCCAAACTGCCTTCTGAGCTCTTCACCCCCGTTTTGGGCTCAAGTGCCACCGGTTCCCGAGGCTTGTCCCGTGTCCCAGCAGGTGGAGCCCGTGCCGAGCCTTTCCATCCCCAGCCCCTGCTGCATCTGCTCGACACGCACGGAAAGCCCAGCAAGAGTTTGGTTTGCAAGGCAGGGGTGAGGGGGGCAAGGAGGAAAGGGCAAGAGTGGAAACTTCATCTCTTTGCATGAGCTGATCCAGAAGATAAAGGAATTGCTACGCAAGGGCAAGCAGAGATAAAAGGAGTTGCCCTGGTAAACCCGTTGCACTTAAAACCTTGAGAAAAAGCTGTTTTGACCAGAGCTTGGTGTTTCATCCCTGCCAGGAATTTAGGGAAGAGGATACAGGGAGAAGCTGGATCGTGATCTAACAAGAGTTTATTAAGTCTGCTCATGTCATACCACATTAAAGCTTAAATATGTTTCTCCCCAGGCCTCCACAGAAACTTAAAGCCTTTCCCCAGTGCTTTTATCTTTCCTTTCCTTGCACTTCCAATTACCAACACTGCTGCTTTCCACAGCAAAATTTTTTCTGGGTCATGATTTTTATCTGGCAAAGGAAGTTGAGCAAGACTAGCCTAGGTTAACCATTGAATCAAGAGTTTGAAATGAACCCTGTAAAGTCTGAGCAGGGTTTATTTATGCTGGATTTCTTCTACGTTGTTTTGGACGTTGAGAAGTATTTGTGGTGTGAAAGAGTTGAGGTCCTGATGCTTGTTGGTGCTTCTTCCTGAATGAAGTTCTTTTGGGCTTTATTTCAAAGGTTTTAACTTGTCAGCTTGGTTGTTTCATTAAAATGAAATATTGCCTGGTTGCTCTTAGTTCTGCAGTGTTTGTGGCTGCTTTCCACTGCTGCTTAAAAGATGGCTTGGGAGAGATGTGTATTTAAAATGTGCCCTTCACTGACTGATAAATGCTCCAGGGAACAAGTGTTATTTTGGTGCCAAATGTCAGGGTTTGCTGTCTGAAGCAAATTCCTGGGGCACGTGCCCTGCAAACCCAGGTATGTGTGCCCCTGGAATGGGAATTTCCTCTGGGTGGAGGGGAATAACAGGAATATGGGGAAACAGATGGCACAGAAAACAGATGGCTCCTTCAGCTGCTCCCAGATGTCACAGCAACGTCCCAGCAAATGCTCTGCAAATACCTGCCTGTGCTTTTATCTGCTCCTGGCTGCAAACAAACCCCCCCTGAGGGCAAAATGAGGAGCCAGGATTTGGGCATTTAAGGAGATTTCGTGAGGCCATTTCAGTTTTTAGGGTAGAGCGCTTGGAGCAGGGATGTGTAAAAGGAGGGATGTGGAGGAGTGCCCTGGTGGTGCAGGGTGTTGAGGGAAGGGTGGGATGCTGTTAAATAAACATTGGCAGGGGTTTTCTGTGAAACACGGAGTAAATCTACTTTCCCCACCATCCCAAGTGTCAGAATGTCAGGTTCATAACCAGTGGGAGTCAGCAAAGGGCTTGGTATCACTAAAAAAGCAAACACAAACCTGTTTGATGGGCACTGCAACCACAATTTACCATCTGACCTCCAGAAAGGCCTGGGAAAGTGGTGTCTGGTTGGCACTTGTCACTCAGAAGACCTTGGAACACCTGATTTGCAGCTCTCCTGAGGTTCTGTATCAATCCCCCAGCCCAGAGATGGTTCAACAGTAAGGTGCACTAATCTAATCCTCTTATTTAGCATTTAGGAACCCCAAGCATGGACGAGGAGTCTGTTTTGCCAGGTGCTGTATAAACACCGAGCCAAAACGTAGTTCCTGCCCTAGCAGAGTCTTTTCTGCATGCAAATTAAATCAATTACAGAAAGCTTAAAAATAACTCCAGCATTGCTGGCGTGCTGCACAGAGGGTAGGTCCTACCACATCCTGTTCACTGGAGTTTTGTGGTTGACATCTGAGCAGCTTCTCCAGGCTGAAAGAGCAGAGAACTCATTAAAAAAAAAAAAAAATGCTGGAGTTCCTCTTTTTGAGGACAACGCTTTCTGTCTGAAAAGGGAAAGTTTCTGCTCCTTTAAAAGGGAGAAAAACTATGCTTCTCACAATTAATTTTCCCCTCAGGACCTGTGGGAAGGGTGGTCAGCCTGCTTGAAAACCTCAGATTGTTGGAATACCCTTTAGAGAAGAGGCTGTGCTTGTGGTGCTGGTGTCTGCTCCTGCAGGGCTGAACTGTGGCACAGGAGATGGAGCTTTGTTAAATAAAGCCAAAATGCACTTTCCAGCTGTGAAGGGTCAGGCTGGTAGAGCAGTCCTGGGGGGCACTTCTGGGTGCCACAATATTAGAAAGAGGTGAAGTCGTTAGGGAGTGTCCAAAGGAGGGATGTGAAGATGGTGGAGGGTCTGGAGGGGCCACAAGAGAAGACAGGGGAGACTCTTTGGGGTCTGCAGCTTTTCCTGAGGGGCATCTCCAATCCACTGGGAGCAGGAACAGCCCCCAGGGAATGGCTGGAGCTGTGTCAGGGCAGGCTCAGGTTGGATCTCAGGGAAAGGTTCTTCCCCCAGAGGGTGGTTGGGCACTGAACAGGCTCCCCAGGGCAGTGGGCACAGCCCCCAGGAGGGTTTGGACAACGCTCTGAAGGACAGGGTGGGATTGTTGGGATGTCTGTGCAGGGACAGGAGCTGCAATCAGTGATTCTTGTGGGTCCCTCCCAACTCAGCACGTTCTGTGATGTTCAGCTGAGCATTTAGGAAGGTGCTTTAGGAAGTGTGAGTTAAGAAGTGAAGCAGATATTCCCCGGGGGGGGGTGTGCATGCCTGCAGGATGGGGTGAGTTTGTATTTATAGCACTGTGCCCTTGTGTTAAGTGCTCTGCTGCCTCTGTTCTTTATTCCTCCCTTTGCTGTCTTCTGCCTTCTGGTGTTCAGGCCTGAAATGTGACTTTCCCAGTTGTCAGCAGTGTCCTGCTGGCATCCCTAGAGAGCAGGTGATTTACAGTAATCAGTAGCACTCAGTCTGCCTTTCAAGTGGTGAGCAGCTCAAGCTGCACTTGGAGAAGGCTGATTGAACATGGAACTGAACTCAGATGTTCTTGATGGAAATGAGGAAGTCAAAGCATCCACAATTCAGTGGTTTGTTAGCTGTGGAAAAACACACATGGACATGTGAGGAATCATTCTTTAGGCTGGGAAACCATAGGCTTGAGCTCAGCTGAGAGGAATTAGGGCACCCTTTAGATGTGGAGTGAGGTTTGAGCAAAGATGGAACCACCGTGAGTGAGGCCTGACCCAGCCAGATGGTCTGAAAACACAGGAGGGATTTGCAGGTGATGATAAACTTGGATTTATACCGCCCTTGTCACCCAAATGCAACCCCAAAATACTTCATGGAAGCATCTTTTGAAGCTGAATCACAGTGGCAGCTTCTGGATGCAGGGTGATGTGCCACCTGGCAGTTCAGGGTGGGAATTCTGTGTGTTCCCCTGGGAAACAACACAAAATACATCCTGGGTGGCAAGTCTGTGTCCTGGTGGGGATCTCTGGCTCATGTACAGCTTTAATGTTAAGACCTTGATATTCAAAGGTCAGCTGTTCCCTCCAACACCCTTCTGTAGGAAAAGCCTCTCTTTCCTCCCAGTTTTGTGGTCCCTGTAGCAAAGCTCGTGCCTTTCCCAGTCACACAAATAAACATGGATCAGGCACGGATTTACTAAAGGAGGCTGAAGCCTGTGAGAGAAAATGATAAGGTAATGCAGATTCTCACTCCACAGATGTGACAGGAGCTCTTTTCCCCCCCCCCACTCACACTGGGGAAATGCATCTACCACTGCCTTGCATAAAATGGGAACTTCAGCCCCTGGGAAAAAAGCACTGGATGTGCTTGTGTAATAAAGCCCAGCAGGGAAAGACAGCAGCAGGAACACAAGCCTGGCTAACACCAGCAAAAAGAACTCATCTTTCTATATTTGATGCAAGGCCTGTAGCTATGAAAAAAAAAATATAAAAAATTGGCTTTGGCATGAATTCTTCATGTGATGGTCCATAACTTGCTGCTAGTGCTGGAAATAATTGTGATTGCTCCAGTCTGGCAGACCTGCTGCTGCCACGACTTTTAGCAGTCACAACAAGGGATGTGCTGCTGGCCTGGCCCTGCCACAGGTTGTGACTCCCCCAAGGCTCCCCAAATCCTCCTGGTTTTCCTGAACACAACTACTTTTTGATTCTAGGAGACACAATTTTTTATGCTTATTGCTATCCAAGGCAAGAAGCTGTTCTGTACCTCACAAAGTACAAATCCTGAAGGAAGGATGTGCTAAGAAGTGAATCACAGCAAGAAATCTTTATTTTCTCTCTCTGTCTTTATTATAGTATTATATTTATTATTATTCTTCTCTCTATCTTTACTCTCCCTCTCTCTCCAGACAGCCCACACTTGTGCCCTTTGGAGCATTTCACCTCAGAAAATGGCCTTGGTAAAAGATCACTGGTGACCCAAATACATGCAAGTAACGTTAATAGAGCCTAAAAATACAATAGAAATAGAGGGTAAATAACAAGTTAGCATGGCCTATGTGGTTTGGGGGGGGTTTACTTTTGAGGAGTGAATTTCTCCCACTGAAGGGGAATATTGGCAAATGCCACCACATCTCTTTTCCCTTCCCCTTGGCTGTTGCTGATAGATCCTCACAGAATGATTGCTATGAATATTTTACTCTGCTGTTCAACAGACTAAAACATGTTACCCCAGGAAGCTATGGAATATTAATACTTTATGTGTGGTGAACAATGAATAAATAATCTAAGTCTTGGATCAGATAATCTGGATCTAGATAATGAAATAGAGGATTTTGCACGTAACTGTCTTCAATTGGAAAGCTTAAAATTCAAATCCTGCAGCAACTGGAGGGAAGAGCCTGCCAGACTTATCCAGCTTTTGTGTTCAGACAGACAAGTGGCTTCCCTCTCTCAATTCCTGCATGTGAGGACTTGTCTCTTGTATTGTGGATTAGCAGACTCCTCAGATTTCATATCAGCTTTTCTCTGACTGGTACTGAAACAACCCAATCTTTCCCCCTGGAAGAAGCAAATTTGCTGTTACACTGGACTTTTATACTGTGGTAAAACACAGACCTTTTTGGCTTCCCATAACTGAGGCTGGCATGCCTCTAACTCCTTTTTTCAATTAAGAAATTGAAAAGTTAAGTCTAAGAATTGTGATTTTTGTTTTGTTGTTTTTTTTTCCTCATTTGACAACAGGTATAAAATTTTCTACCAAAGCAGCTCATGTGTGTAAAAGGAAAAACCAAGCCAGAAGGAATAAGGGTCAGAAAGGAACATGTCAGCCTGTATTTTAGCTTGTCTACACTTAACTGATGCCACTGAGAAACACCAGTGGGACTGGTTGTTGCTTCAGGTAGCAGCATCCTGAATCTGCATCTGGCTGTGAAACAAGGAATTGCCTTTCCCTAATGGAAACAGGCTGAATTTTACTGCTGGTTGGAGTCTCCTGGAAAAAAATCAGAAAGCTCTTACTGTCACCACAACAGCATGGGGTGAGAAAAGAGGTATAATAGGAGAGTTTCTTGCTGGGATAAAATGCATCAGTGCTGCAGGTTGTTCCACCCGAGTTCACTTGCACACCAGACATGAGAAATTCATTGCCTGCACCCTTCATAATTATCCCTTGATAATTGGCAGGCCAGGGTTTGGTGTCCACGACTAAAATCACCTCTATTTGTCCAGCCCTTCTGCCTTTTGGTTTATTCTTAATTCCCTCTGCATCAATGGAAAGAAGTCACAGAGAAGGAACTACTGTTCTGTGTGTGTTGTTTGTTTTGTTTTGTGGTTTGGTTTTGGTGGTGGTTTGGGGGGTTTTTGTTTGTTAGTTTTTGGTATGGTTTTTTTTTTAAGCAGAAGCTTTTCCCTTGGTGTTTTCCAAAGAGGAAGAAAAAGGAACAGTGGCCTATTAGCTCTAATTTATTCCCTGGCTGGACAGAACTCTCAAATGAATTGCAAGAAGTTGAAAGCAACATGACCAGGCAGTTAAAAGAAGGTATTAGGAATTCAGCTGGGCTCTGTTTCTGACTCTGACAAGGCTCCCCAGGTGGCACAAAGAAAACCTCTCCACTTACATCTAAAAAAGGTTCCTCTCTGGACCTTTTCCAGTGTCATCAGCAGCCCTGACTTAAATAAGGAACAAGGTCTATATAGGAATATCTGTGTTTGCTAATCTAGCAAGGCTTCCAGTCATCCCTGCAGGAGCTCTGGGGGCTTTGGGAAGGGCAGGATTGGAGGGAAAATGCTGTAAACCAGCCTCATTCCTCACTTGTATATGGGGCAGCACCTGAAGTTTAGTATTTGGGGGGAAAAAAAACCTAAAACAATCAAAAACCAGCAAGATTCTTTGTTTGGCCAATATTGGCAAGGGGAAATCAAACAACTCGGATGGGCTGATGGGACTCACCTGGGCAGGTAATGAGGCCAATAAATAAGGGGATAAAGGAGACTTTTTTAGGACCCTTGATTTAGGGGCTGAGGGAGTCTGAGTTCAAGTGCCCAGTTTTATTTGTTCTGACCAGTAAATAAGCTATTACTGCTACAGTTCTCCCTTCTGCAGTGTCACAGTGACCTCCCACCTGTCTGAGCTGCTGTAAATAGTATTTGGTGGTGGCTTTCTCCTGCCCAGAAAAGCAGGGTTGAGGTGAAATGTAACCTGTAGGGTTTTGAAATGGGGTAGAGCCTTTAAAAAAAATGAGAATTGAGTGTTTGAGTTATCTATGTCTCAGGCTGGGGTGTATTTGGTCACAAGTCTCTTCAGAAAGGAAGAATGGATTAATTTTGAAGCTTTTTTTTTTTCTCTCTCTTTATTACATGCTCTGTTCATATTTGCATGTTTAAGAAGTTGGTTTTTTTTACTGAAACCATATACTAGAGGGACATGAAAGTGATGAACTGTTCTTATAACACTGCAAATCCCCAAATCTTCCTGGTGCTCAAGTAATGAATCTTGTGGTGGCTGTCAGAACCTCAGTTCTAATACCTCACTCAGTGTTCTTGGTTTATGATTTGGGTGAGAAAAATAGATGCCAATTCTAGCAAATCCAAAGAGCTTTCGGTTCCTAACTATTTTAAGGTGGAAAAAAAAAATTAAGTTAGATTTGTGAATATTTATGTGGAGCAGACATGAGCCAATAACCCCCTGGTAGAAGCCACAAGGGTTGTTTATAATATTTTTCAGCTGTTTCAGTCACTTGATTGAAGAGGTAGGAGCAGCTGTGACTTTATTGCTGCATTTTTCAACTTCACTGTGTTTTGGGGAGGGCTCAGAAACCGACTTGCTTTGCACAGATACAAAAACCTCCCAAATTTTCAGAGCGGTTGTGCAGAAGCTCCAGCCACCTGATAGTCCTTGCTGCCTATTATGAAACTCCCAAGAGTTTATTCCTGAATTCTTGGGAGTTTAAGGAATAAAGGGGTTTTTAAGTGTGGTGGTTTGGGGTTTGGCACCTCTGAGATGGTCTGTGCTCCCAGGGTCGGGCTGGGGGATGTTTCCTGCACCTCCTTCTACCCCAGAAAGTCTAGGAAAGTTGGAGCTATGCAGGCAGATGCTCTCCCCATATGCTCAGTGCGATTTCTGCTCTCGCACTGGAAGCTCCTCATTAGCTCGTTTCGGAGAGGAGCTGTTTTAGTGTTTTTTAGCAGGAACGATGCCCTTGATATCCCGGCGATTCCTCGCTCGCTTTGTTCTCTTTGCTGCTGTGAAGCTCTTCCTGACGACTGGTTTTTTTTGTTTTGTTTTGTTTGTGAAAGTGCTCGAAAGCAGGTGGAAATGGAAGAGCTAAATTTGGCCGATGTGTTTGTTTGCAATCGCTGCGAATATGCTAAATGACTCTAATAAACCAGGCTCGCTCCCCCCCCGTCCTTTTCCCCGAAGGCCTCCCCTGCTGATGGAGAGCTGTATTAATCTCCCATTTATTATTAAACACCCTGTCCTTGAAAGAAGCCTCGAGGCCACGGTTTTGCTGGTGAACTCTCATATCTCTGGTGTTTATTGTTTACCGCTGCCTGCCCGTCTCCGATCTATCAACCTGATGCTTTTCTTGGCAAGGACCGCAGGGGTGGGAGGGGAAGGACCACAAGAGGGGATGTCAGGGCTCTCCTCAATGTCTGGACGCTGGAATTTAAAACAAAAGCCCCCTAATTGTGGCCATTACTCTGACAAACTACTTGGGTTCCACCCCAAGAGGGCACACACAGCTCCTAACTCTGCCCCAAGCTGGTATTTATGTGCCCTCCCCCATGAGCTTCCAGAAGTAGAATAAACTTTTCGCTCTGAGTTTTTGCGCCTGAGAGGTATCTGAAACCCGACCTTGGCAGGAGGCTTTTATTTGTGCAGAACTCGGTACAAATTTCCACTTTTTACAAAAAAAAAAGAGTAAAATTCCGAGTTGAAGGGTTGGAGCTGCAGCTCCTAAACCTGCCAAATTCTGCTCTGCGTTTCAAAGTGGTATTGTTAGAGAAGAGGCTTTTGTCATCCACCTGGATAGATCCAGACAGCTTAACGCTCTGGGAGATGGGGCTTTTTTTTCTTCTTTTTTTTTCTTTTTTTTTTTTTTTCCTGAGGTTTGTTAGCTGCAAGTCTTTTTATGGCTGGAGGTGTTGGAAGGCTCTGGTCTATACAATGTGCTTCATCTTCAGGTCTGGCACAGCCCGGTTTCTCAGGAAAAATTCACTTAAACCCCCAAGTATTAATGCAAAGAGAAGAACCTTTTCGGAGGCATTTGGGTGAAAGGCACTTGGTTTGAAAGCCCAGCGAGCTGAGGCTGTTGCAGCCCCACCTGAACCGCAGTTATCTAATTGAAACCTGAAAAAAAAAAACCAACAACGGGATTTCAGGCCCTTCGCTGCCCACGAGAGGTGTCAGAGGTCGGAAGTGGGTAATTTAGCCATCTTATCGTTCCAAAAAGGGCCGTGTCAGACAGCCTCTCAAGGACTTGATTGCCTTTGATATCTTTGTTATTCTCCTTGCCCAAGTGTTATGGATTGTAAAGGGAACTGATACTCGAGGAGTTTCACTGATGTGTAGTGGAGCTTAGAACTCTGCCAAAGACAGATGGAATAATTTTACAGCATGCAAGGCTGAGATAATAGATTTATTTCCTGAGAAAAGAAAGCTCAAAGCTATCACATTCTTTGCTGCCAAGTCTGTTTTGCCCAGCCCCGTTGTCAGAGCACCAGGGCTTTTCAGACTCTGCCTTTTTTGCATCCAATTATTCATCTGTGCCTTTTTTCTTATTTTAAGTGGGTAGTCTGAAGTAAATACCGGTTGAGTGGGATGCAGTGGTTTACTGAAGAAATTCAGTGTATTTATCCCAATGGTATTGAATTGGAGACAATACATATCTGTTAGAAACAGTCTCCAAATCTTTCCTGACCTCTGTAATTGAGGAATGTTTAGTTCTTCTGTAAGAAAGTCATCTAAACCAAGAATTCTTCATGGAAATGGTTGACAGAGTAATGATATTTGTATGGTCGAGCTTTCCACAGCCTACACGTGCTTTAATTTCTCTGCTTCAGCTCACACAGGTACTGAGATGGCTTTTATCTTCTGATCTACTTGATGCCTTTATTTGAAACTCTTGGTTATATGGCAAAGAATACAGAAGGAAATTGGAACAAAGCCTATGACCTGCTTCTTTAATAGAAGCACAGTGTCTCAAAAAAAAAAAAAATCCTCATTTCCTGAGGAACTTCTTTTATGTTTGTATTGTAATTATTAGCTGATAGGTTGTAAAATAACCTTGTGATCAGCTGACCAATATTTCTTTTTCTGGCACAGGTGTTTGAGCAGTTTAAACTTCTATAATGTGGGCTGCAAACAATAAGCTTTTTGTGGAAACATTTTCTAAGAGCAGTACTATTGATTCCCAAGAGAGAAGGTAAATCCATCTTTAATGTGAAATGACACAACCAGGCTCTCCTGAACACTGAATTACATATTTTATCCATCTCCAGTGGGGAACAATCCTGCCCAGTGCCCAGGGGGACTGAGGAGATGTCTGATGGCCTCTTAAATCATGTGGGTCCCATGTTCCAACTGCCTTATGCAACACCAGAAGCTGCTCAATTTCTTCTTGAATTTCCTGTCTTTGAGTAGTTGCTTTCCTTTCTCCCTGCTCCAGTTCTTACATTCAAATTTATGGGTGGTGGGAGGCGAAATAAATTCCACTGCTCCATTTTCTGTTGGAATGAAAGGGCCAAGTTTCCCTTTGCTCCAGGTCTCCCCTAAAGGGCTTGCAAATGAAGAATGAGCTATTTTTTTTTTTTTTTTTGGCTTTTCTCCTAATTGGCAGCTGAAAAAGTAAAGGCTGATCACAGCAGTTCCCAACTGGACGGAGCCAGTTGGAGTTGGGAATGATTTAGGAGTTGTACTTGCAGTGCTGAGCTTCCAGCTGCTCCCTCTCCTTGCTTCAGGACACAAATGAACGCGTTCTCCGGGGCTAATGATGTCTGAAAAGCAAAGCAGTGGGATAACTCAAAGAGTTCTTCAGTGGGAGCGGGGGTTTGCTCCTAAATTCTAATCCCACCTCTGCCAGTCTTTCTTTTCTTCCTTTCATATGATGTTGTACCTTCTGCCTCGAAGGGCTACTGCTGTAACATTTTGCAGGCTGTGTCTGCTCAGAGAGTAAAAATACTGTGCTTGTGTAGGAATAAGCCAGCATTTAATTGATTTATTTTATTTTATTTTATTTTGTCAGAAACCAAAATGTCTGACAAAAAAAAAAAAAGCTAGTTTTACTCTTGACTTGAGCCTTAGCAGAAATCTTGATATTTGGAGGGAATAAGCTGTGCAGGCAGACTTAATCCCTTGTCTAGGTGGGCTAAGTTAAATGTTTTGGGGTTGTTTTGTTGTTTTTTTTAACTTGTTTGTAAAAGTGTTTTTGCTTTTGCAGCTTATCAACATCCACACGAGCCTTTGAGGTCGAATTCCTTCCTTGGAGAGGATGGCTGAGCTTTGTGCTGACTCCCCGTGCTCGCAGGAGGGAGATTAGAGCCTGTGGGAGGCAAAATGGTAGAGTTGGCTGTGGGGGCCCAGATTTTTCTCCTTCCCAAGGGACTTAGATCTGAAAATGGGCAGGTGGAAAACAGATGTCCAGTTGGATAATGACTGTCAGCACAGGGAAATGTGGTTTTTGGTGCCACTGCTGTGGGTTTTTACCTTTAAAAGTCACCACCTCTGCCCCTGTGGAAATCCCCGTGTAACTTTGCCATCTTCAGAATATTTTAAGCTCTGCATTGACAGCTCTCCTCAAGGATGTTTTTTTTCTGAGCTATCAGGTGATGCATGAAGGGAGAGGGTCAGCTTTGCTTTTTATAGAGGAGCACTCAGACAAGAGAGACAGAGATAACCTTAACGTAACAAACAGGCTGTGTTTGAATCAGGGCTTGCACCCAGGACAAATTTTGGCTTCTAAGCACAGATATTTTTTTTTCCCTCCAGGTCTGGGTGGACTAACATCCTTGCAAAAGGTGGTTGCACCCAGCCAGGTGCCCTCACAGGGATTAAAGAGCAAACATTGGAGCTTGCCAAATGTCTGACTGGTAGGAAGGCTGAGGTTTGCTTTGAGAGCAAACAGGAGAGAGGAAGCCCTGAATTAGATTGTCTTGGGAGGGGAAGGATGTTGGAGGTGGCTGGGGTTTGGTTTGTGAAGGTTTTCTGTCCACACCATGTGCTTGAACCATATTTTCCTGACTTTATTCCCTTTGTGTGAGTGAGTGTCTTTGAGGAAATAAGCTCCTTTTTTTTTTTTTTTTTTTTAAATTTTAATTTGTTCTTTTAGTGTGGGGCATGCCATCCTCCTAAAAAACCCAGTCCCCCAGCTTTCTCTGACAGGCATTGTACAAGTTCCCTGAGACCTGTCAGCCACAGGATGGGCTCTGGGGTTTCTGTCAGGGCTGGAATTCTGTGGTAAAAAGTGGGCTCAGACATCTGAGTCTCAGGCTACACACGATGGATTTGGGCTTGGTTACAGCCAGTGAGAACTTGGTGTCCCAATCCCTTGGGCATGCTTTTAAGGAAGGATCATTTGGCCTGTGGTCATTGAATTGAGAGAATGTACAAAAGCCAAGTAATCAGGGTGAGGAAGAGAGGATCACATCAAAGCTCTGAGCTTGTTGCAGAGAGGAGTTGTGTGTTCTGCTCCAAGTGCTTTTGTGCTGGAACAATGCTGATTACCCAATAACCTGCTCTGGTTCAGTGTCTGCCTTCTGCACATCATGTTTGTCAGGTATTGCCTTAACCTCATGGATTCTGGGAACAAATGAACACTTCAGCTCCCCAGGAACTGTGTTCTTGCTGCAGATGGTGGGAGTAGAGTCTCCAAACCTCTGACCCTCTTGAAATCCTGGAAGTGTATGCAGTATACCATTATATACCAGATATACTGGGGTATATAATCCATGAAGGCTGAAGAAATGATTAATGGAGTTCCTCCAGTTTGAAAATGGTCCTTGCTAAGGAAAAGGGAGAATCCTCTTGTTAGCCATCAGCACTATTTTCCTGGGGCAACAACAGCGAATTTGATCTGTCCTCAGCCCCAGCATGAAAATGGGCTATAAGGGAGTAAGTGAAGGAAATATAAATATTCAGACCACCTTTCCACCTCCAACCCCGTGTGTTTGGCAGCACTGTGGGATCCAATCAACCTAAACACCCCACTTCCCACAGCAGCCCCTTGTTCTGCTGATGATGGGTTTTGTTTGTACGCTCCACAGCTGCAGCTCTGTTTTATTGGGTCTTTATTGGTTGGGCAGCCTCTTGCCACTGCTTTTAAGTTCCTTTCAGGCCACACCGCGAAATCCCACCTGGTGGGGCAGAGGTGCTTCTCCAGCTCCTAAGGGATGGGTTGGGAAGAGCAGAGGGATGCTTCCTTAAGGAGAGGGAGCTCCCTCTCCCATCCCCGCGGGCAGGAGCGGGTTAAGGAGGCGCAGAGCTCCCGTGCAGGCGGTGTGAGAGCTTCCCGGCAGGCAGATGAGCCACAGCACGAGTGTTTCGGGGCCGCTCCGCGGTGCTGGGCTCGCCCCCCGCCTCCATCCCCGCATCCCGCCCCTCCGCGATGGGATCCCCGCTCCCCGCAGCCGGGAATGCTGCTGAATGAGCGTCCCTGCCAGCAGAGCCAGGTAAGAGCGTCCATCCCATCCATCCCCCCCGATCCTGCCGGGATGCGGGGATAAATCCACGAGCGGTGCTGCTCTCCCGGCACGGAATTAAAAAGTACACGCTGTTCCCCTCCGGAGGCGGCTCGCGTTGTCTCATCAAGCTTATTCGGAGTTGCTGCGAGTGGATAGTAAAGCTATTAACATGGAACTGCTGGAAAGGCTGTGATGGGAAATACGGGGTTTTATTTTTTTGGAGGGGTAAGAAATTCTGCTACTTTTCGCTTGCTTCGTTTCACAAGGTTTTCGGCGTCTTTGAGTATTAAAATACTCCACGCAAAGACATGTGTCTCCTCACACAGAATGGTGTGTTCAAACCCAGTGTATACTAAATAATATAGCATTTTTTTGTGGACCTCCTGGATGTGGCAAAACACTTGTGCAGCTGTAGCTCCAATTTTAAAAACCAGCCTTTTGCTCTGCTCTCATATCTCCTAATTATGTGGGGGGAGTTTCTCTATTTTTTTTTTTCTCCTCTTAAACAGCTTTTACCTCAGTCAACAAGTATTCCCTGCTTTCCCATTGAGGTGATTGCCTTGGAAATAGCACCCTAAATGTGAGTTATGAGGCTGTGGAACCCAGCAGGTTAGTCCAAGCTTCCCATCTGAGTTGTCAGAGCAGCTCTTGCAACAAATTAGTATCAGTGGGACCACACTTTTTATAGCTGGTTGTCTGTGTGCTTTGAGAATGAACTTTAGGCTCCTGAATATCTTATATAATTCATACATATATATGTTTGACAGGAGGCATTACTTGCCAAAAATCCTTGGCTGGAGTGTGGGCTGAGCTAGACAAGGATTTTGGCCACACACACTGATTATTCTGTGAACACACTCGGCTCAAAATGTGTACCCACCTAATCTTATTAATAGTGATCCTCCTCAGAAGCAGCATTAGGCCTTAAATAAAAGATGACACTGTTAATCTTGGGGTTTAGCTGGTTGTGATTCTCTGGATCACAAAGAACATCTCTAAAATATTAGCTCTGTGTCATGAATGTACAGAGTGAATGCAGAGATTGCAGACTTCCTAAGCCACTGAAATTCAGCTACAAATGTCAAACTGAAGGGAAGAAAGCAGGTGAAAGCATGACTTGAGGTCTAGGAAACATTCCCTCTGGTTTTTGTTCAGTCTTTTCCACAGCTCAGTGTCCTGTTGCTTGTAGCAATTGCAGGCATGTAAATGGAATGCAAGAACAGTGGGATTGGTGACCAGGGCTGATGTGCTTGTCTTTCATTCATCTAAATAACCAAGTGTTGTGTTATTTTATGTACAGTCCATTGTGCCTCTGTGCACATGTGATGAAAACATGCTGAAGCAAAGAGGGGGAGAAAGAAATTTAAGGTCAATATGGAGATATCAGGTGCTGTTACCATCATCTCCCTTTGACCTTTCCCATATAAAAAACAATTGAGTAAATGTTAAATAAGAGTTCTCATATATTAAAGAATGACCATGATTTGCATCTTGCTTTATCTGGATTAGATGACCTCTGAATAGTTATTGTTTCTTTCCCTTTATGACCTATATTTAGTGAACATTAATAGCAAGGCTGGAGTTTGGTTTTGGAAAGCCAAAAGTTTAAGCCTTGAAGCTCCTGTTGCCTCTTTCTTCCCTAAGCATTGAAGCAGCAGAGTGAATAATGCCATTTTTTGGCCTTTCCTGAAGAGAACACGATTTCAGCACTTCAGAGCATCAGTTTTCTTTTGTGAATGGAGATGTTGACTATTAAAATTCATCTGCCAATTAATCATTTTCTCGCTGGGAAATCAGAGATCAAAGACTCTTAGACAAAAGAACGTTAGGAAGGAGCATAAACAGAGCTCTTGAGGGTGCTGTGTGTGCCAGGGAGCCAGGCTAGGGATGCTCCTTGGATGATGTGTGCAAAAATCACCCCTCAGGTGTGGCTGGAGTGTCTATTAGGATGGAATTTGCTGCAGTTAACATTCCATGTTTACCTTGGAATAATCCATGCAGGCTGAGCTTCTCCACTTTTGAGATGTCCCTCATTAAGGAAAAAGGAGAATCCCCTTGTTAGTCAGGAAGTGTTTTCTTGGAGCAACAGCAGCAAATTGGATCTGCCCTTGGCCCCAGCAGGACACTGGGTGTTAGGGAAGCCTGGGGAGAGAGGGTGTTGGAAATCATCAGGCAGAGAGGAAACAGGAGGACTGACATAAAAATGTGTGTATGTGGCAGCAGAGGGGACAAAGAACCTTGAGGAGATGAAAAATCTTGAGGTTCTTTTCAAGATGTGGGCTTTGCATCACACACCTGCACACCCTGCAAACACCACGAGTTATTGCTGCCTTAGAGCGACTTCACTCATTTTAATTTCACAGAGAAAAGAGGGTTCTGCTTATTCATCTGAGAAGCAGGAGTGTGTTTGGACCTCTGATCAGTACCAGTATAATTAACAAGTGATTTCTAGAGTGGAGAGATGCTTTGCAAAGGCTGTGCCTGCTGTCCATGGGCAGAAAATTCATGGTTCTAATTGCTTCCTGTCTTCAAAAAGGTCTGTCTGGAAGGAGGCTGTCACCCTCAGGAAGACAAGGAAACAAGTCAAGTGCAAGACCTGACAGGGAATAATTTATTTGTATATTTTCTAAACTTTCCATGAATGTTCCGTTTATAGAAGACAAAGAACTTAGAGTTTCCCATGAATACTGTGGTTGTAGCTGATTATCAGAGGGGAATTTAAGCAGTGAGTTTGAACTTGTTCTATTTCACATAGAACTAAAGCTTCTGTTGCTCTTTAATAACATGAGTGACTTAGAAAAGCCTTGCTATTCACACTCCGTTGGGGTATTTTGGTTTTTGATTGGTTTTTTGTTTGGGGGGGGTATTTTGGTTTTTTGAGGGTTTTTTTGAGCCTTTTTTTGCTAAGGTATTTTTAAGTCTTTTCTCTCAGACCAAATTTGATTTATGCCATAAAGGCTGAGGTGCTTCTTGGTTAAAGAATGTTAATTGGCTCGAGGATGAGCAGTGATATGAAACATCAGTAATAAAATGCAGTGTAGGAGAAGAGGAAGGAGAAAGCACAACCATCCTAACCTAGGGAACACAGTCACATTTTCAGTGCTTTTATGTCAAGGGTTTTTAAAGTTTATTTAAGTGATCTGCTCTGGAAACAGAGGGATCCAGGTCTCAGAGCAGAGTTGCACAGTGCAATGAGCATCTGTGCTAATGAGATGCAAATCAGTAACTCTCCTGTGCTTCCATGCTCTGATAAGTCTTTATTGGGGATGCAGGTGCAGGGTGAAGTTGAAGACATTTGGGTTTAGTCCTGCAGTCTGGGAGATAAGTTATTTTCTCAGAGGAGAGAATGCCCAAGCTGAAGTGGGTCAGGTGTGCAGTCACTGGGTGGGGATTTCACTGCATTTCACATGTTTAAATCAGCAAGTGTTTATCTGTAACTATTTGAACCGTTTATTTGAAACCAGTGATGTCCTTGGTCCTAAAAGCCCTGGGTTTGTCTGCGCTGTCTATTCATGAAAGGCAGGACTGAGCCTGCTGCTCTTGGGTGGTGGATGAGCATATTCTAAACTTCTAATTAAAGATGCAATGACTGATTAGAGAGTTACCCTGGGCCACTTGGAGCCCTGGGTTGTGTCCCTGCTTCCCTATAGAGGATGGGAGTGGCTGGAAGAGGATCGTTTGAGGTCAAGCCCTTTGTGATTGTGCTGCTGTTGATTTTGGGTGGTATCTCAGTGTCTGAACGCTGCTGACTGAATGTGAGCTGTGCTGACCCTCAGCCCCTGCCAGGGGATTGCCAGCACCGTCGTGGAGGATGTTGAGATGATAAATGAACAGATAAATGAACACAACAGAGAGAAGTGCTCTGTAGTTGTGATGGGAACCAGATGAACATCTTCACTGATAGTTATCATTGCACTTCCTTTTTCCTTCCTCCTGTTCTCCTCCAAACTTCTTAAATTTGCCTGTTTCAGACAGTCTCTTCTCTTACTTGTAGCTGAACCAATGACTCTACAAGACCTCACATATCCTGGGCCTCTTTCCTTATCTTGGGATACTTTGAGACTGCTTTCTATGCTGTTGCTCATGCCTGGTTATGGGAAACAAGGTGGGGGTTCTGCTGCCAGTGGAAGTGCCTGCTGATGTTGTTCCCTTTCAGTGAACTAATCTGTTACTGTCTCTCACCAGCCTTGCAGTGCTGGGGTTTTGTGAAGGTTTCCCTCCTCCTGTGGGGTGTCCTGAACCACTCGAGTGCTCTGTGATCAAACTGTGCCATTCCACCCTACAGGATGTCAGAACAGGGGTGGTGTCCTGTGCAGTGCCCAAGAAGAGGTGTTGTGCCTTTCAGCTTCCCAGCCCATCCAGTTCCTGTTGATGCCCAGTTTGATTTCTGTTATCAGCTCTGGGCTATTTCCAGCACTTCTCACACATGCCCACGTCTTTCTGCATCCTTTTTTTTCCACCCTCCCCTCCTCCCTGGGATGTTTGGCAGGATGGATACGAAGGAATTGAGCTTTTGTAAGGCTGATGGCACTTGGCTGCCTAAAACAGATTCAAGTGGAGTGACAATTGCGAGGGATGGAAAATGTCACGCTCTGGGCTCCGTGTCTGCTGCTGACAGGGGAAAATTTGGGGGTGGAGGTGAAAGTCTCAGATCTGGCTGTAGAACATCTTGCCCTGTTCACAGATGAGGCAGCAGTGATGGGAATGACCATGCTGTGTTCTGGTCTTGTGGTGTGCTGGGCTCTTCTACAACACACCCCCAAACTCTGAACTGGTGGCCCTGTAGTTTCCCCCCCACACCTCTCCCCTGCGAAACAAAAAGCTCATGTAAGTGCTGCTTGTGCCCTATTTTGGAAGGAGAGGGATTGGAAATGCTGTCTGGAGGTAATTATGACCATCTCCAGCCCTTATGTCTCCCAGGAGAAGCTGATGCAGAAGAACAAGCTGCTGTGTGTGCCCGTGGTGTGACGCTCATCGCTGTGACACACGAGGCAGGAGAAAGGGCAGAGACCCTCCAGCTGCAGAACCTTCCTGCCCCCCAAAGCAAGGAGGGAACCCATCCAAAAAGGAACAGTTTACCTGATCTGACAGCCTTGGTTTCCTAGTTAATGTGGAGCAGAGCTAACACAGGGAAGGAAGATGCATCTCTCCCTCTCGTGTTTTGTTTTCCTAACACTAAACTGAGCAGGTGGCTCAGAACCCACAACTGTTGGTGCCATTTGGAGAGCTCTTTGCCTTGGGTAGGACAGGGCAGCTGGGCAGGGAAGCCAAACCTAGGGCTCAGTGAGCTGCTGTGGGCTGTCCTGCTGATTGAGGGTGAGATTTCTGCAGCTTTCTTGCTCACATTTCCATTTCTAACTAGGTCATTTACAGTAACCATGCCTGTGACTGCAGCAGGAACACATGTTTTTCTTTATTCTAATTCTTGGTTAATGAATAAGGTAGTTATTTTAAGCAGCTCTTGTGAAAATCTGCTGTTGGGGGGTTGGTCAGGAAGGAAGAACTGGGTATAATATATATATATATTGGGTTAGTTGATGACACCACAGGCAAAACTCACTCTGGAGTTACACTTTGTTACACTTTTAATTAACTCTGTGACGGGGGGGGGGAAAGGGACAAATAACCTCCAACGTTAACAGATGATCTGTGTTGATATAAAAGATTAATCAAGGATCAGCTCTGGTGCACTGCTGTGATTGAGGGGGAGCTGCAGAGTCCAGCTAATGACTTACTGGCTGCCTGAGGCCAGAGTCCCAGGGGAGAGCACTCTTGGGTTAATATTCTTTTTGTACCCAAATGATTAATGATCTTCCAGCTTGCAGTGTTTGCTGGCAGGGTATTTGGAAGTTCCAGAAAGGTGGTGGTGGGGGAGATGAGCAGAGCAAACTTATTCTACCTCAGGTTCCTTGAAGCACTTATTTCTGCACCTGCAATTATACCAGCTGGGACCTCGGATTGCAGCTTCCAGAAACTTCCCCAGTCCCACTGGTACAAGTTCAAATAAATGATTTGGCAAAGAGGTGACTTCTTGAAAAAGGAGGCTCTGCATTTCAAGGCACACGAGGCGTGTTCTGTTCCTGTGGCACCTGTGGATGCACCACTGGGAGGATGTTTGAGTACCAGTGCCTTCCACCCTAAGTTTTCATGACATTTTGTGGGGGATGAATCTGGGAAGGAGTGTTTTAGGGATTGTGGCCTTTGAGCAAAGACTGGGTGACTTTGAAAAGTGTGTTTTCAGTCGAGCTCAGGCAGGGCATGGCCTGGCACTGTGGAGCTGGTGGTGAGATGCACAAGGGTATCTGTGCTGCTAAAAATAGGAGCTCTGTGCCCAGTAAATATTGCAACCAGAGGAACAACCAGGCTGGAGTCCTCTGAAAACTTTAACTGAATGCAGCTCTAAGGGAATAAGAACCACTGGCACACCCATCAAGGTGATTTCTTCCTCGTGTGCTGAGAGGTTTCAGTGATGTATTTATGGCAAACAAAATCAGAGACCTGCCAAAGCTATTTTTAATCACCTGGGTTCATTTCCTTTGCTCAGTTTTAGTTCCTGTCCTCTCTTGGAAGTCAAGCACAGCTTCTCTCACCCTTTCACTGTGTTTGGTCAGCATTTGCCTGCTGGGGTGCAAACCCACTTTGTGTTACTGGTTTTAGTCTGGAAACCTGAAATTCTAGGGAGGGAAATGACAGCTCTGTTAGGCCTGGTCTGGATCAGCCATTGCCTTTCAGTAGTGATGCTTTGTCCCAGTACTTCTTACACCTTATGGTCTCAATGCTTTTTATGCTTTCCCTCCTCTCCAGGTGAGGAAAGTAGTGGAGAGAGAGATCGAGAGCAAGTCACTTGTGTAGCTTCATGTTAAGGTGTCCAGAGCTAAATTCTTCTTTTTGAGGACTCTCTTGGATTGCCTCCCTTGTAGGGTTCTTATAAAACATGTTCACAAAAAGGAAAAAAAAGGTGATTTTAGTAATTCTCTCCTGCCTTATCGTGAGTTCTGAGATTTCAGTCAAGTGGGAACAGAAATTGGACTTGTTACAACCCCATCCTGAGTCTTCAGAGCATAAATACTGATAACTACCAGGGCCTAACTGGACTAAAGAGCAAGAGATTAATGGGATTAGCAGAGATAAGAATGAAAAGCCTGATGACAGCAGCGTGATCAAAACCCTAAACCAACCCCCGGGCAGATTCACCACCCCAGTCTTGCTGTAGGGAAGGTTGTAAGACGTGGATTCACGATCATGGCAGGGCAGTGATCACACTTAGGACTTGGAAAGCCCTGGGCTAGAAAAGGCTCTTGAATCAGGACACCCAGAAAAGCAGGATGGAGAATCTCAGCAGCTGGTTCATCCCACCCATGTGAGTGTTTGCTGTGCTGTTTTCCACGGGTATGGCAGGGCTGGCCCAGCCCCGATGGAAAGCGTGGGGGAAATGGCATCTTTTCCAGGGTGGGTTCCACCCTGTGTGCTGGGAAATGGTTACAGGATAATCTGTTGCTGATCACTGGGCTGGGAATTGCAAACTGTGCGCTTGACAAAATGGCTTTAATCTTTATTTGTGTCTCAACCCACACACCCTCGCCTCCCTCTTCACCCTCAATTTGAGCTGTGTTATGACTGAAGGAAACATCCACATAATTGTCTTGGTTCGTTTTTCTTCTGTTATTCCTTGCTTTTGTTCCGTTCTTCCTCGCTTCACACTCTGGAGACCTCTTCAAACAACTCCATTGGCTGGGTGATGTTTTATCAAATGAGTCACTGCAGCTGTCACCCAGCCAAGATGGACACATATAAACTTCTTACTCCAACCCAATTTATCAATTTCTCCTTTACTCATCTGGATTTTCTTTCTTCCACCACTATTCTTGTCCCTTCTTACATTTAACTTTTCCTGGCACTAGGGTACCCAATAATTAATCAACATTTCACACATCGGTTTTGGAGTCTTATGAGTGGTTGGCAAGATAAAATCAGAAGACTGGGAACCAAGTTCCTCAGGCCAAGGGAATTTTCAAAGCCAAGTTCCCTGGTTCTGCCACATTTTCCACTTGGTGGCAAATGTGGCCAGTTTCCTGTGACTTTTAAACTGCAGAACCAGTTACCAAATCTGGGATCTTTTTTTCACTTTGATTTTTGATTTTAATCTCTACCTTTTTCTTTTACAGGGAGACCAATATGTAACATTTCTCTTTAATCTCATCTGAACTGAACATCTGCTCTTCCTTGCCTTTGCCAGGGAAAGCTTTGGGGATCTAGGCAAGATAGAGAGGGGGAAATCTAATTATTTAGTATTAGAACAGCCGAAGTGTTAAAAGAATTCTCCCTTGTGCCACAAGGAAGGGAAAGGAAAAAAAAAATCACTGGTGTGTACAGAGGCTCTGGGCTACCTTGGTAGTCTGAGAGAAGCTTCTAATTTTATTTTAATGAGACCTTGGGGTACAAAGGGAACTGGATCTGATCTCTCACTAAACAAAGCTGGGAGGGAGCAAAACGGGGCCATGTCCCCGAAGCTTTTAACTTCACATTTTTTTCTTGAGGCAGTGCGATGGTCAGGGCTGGGAATGCTTCAGCCTCTGCCCTGCTGGAGATCACTTGGCACTCGTCGTGTTCTTTGTCTGCTTTTTGAGCTGTCTGTGCTATTTGGGCACCGGGGGTCTGGAAATCCTCCCTTTGCACCGAGTGCTGCCCCTGAACTAAGGAGCCCTGGGAGAGCTCGGGGGTGTTTGTGCTCCCTTTGCAAGCCCTTGCAATCTGGTGGCTGGAGTAAGCAGATCAGGGGGTTGTGTGTTTACTATTTGTGTAGATAAGCCTTTTAGCTCTTAAGGTGTCTTTGGGGAAGGGCTCCTCTTTCAGGAGTAATAAACATTTTTGAGAGCAGGAGCTCCTCGACCCCTGCGCTGCACAAATAACCTTGTCCTTGTGGAGGGGACGTCCCTGGATGTGTGATGGGGCGGGGATGGACATGAGGAATTTTATTGGGGGAACAGGGAATGACCATCTCAGTGTTAATTTATGTGCCAAACTGCGGTCATTTTCCAGAGGATACACTTGTACCAGAGCACAGATGACGGGGCTTGCAGCTGGGGGACACAAAGCCAAACTCCCCACCAGCTGATGCAGCTCTGGCGAAGGCACTGGAGCTGCTCCACTTCGTGCTTGGAGTGATTTGCTTTTTAATGTGCTCCTGCAGGGTTTGTCTGCTCCTGCAGGGCTCCGCTTTTATGTGGTCTCATCTTCCCATTCACTGTCTCCTTCCGCTGGCAATTGCCCAAACGGAGACTGAACGGAGTAGCCGGGTGGATTACAGACAGCATTTCACTGGGTGTGAAGAACAAAATGTGTGTAAGAACCTTCCAGATAAGGAATCCTGTGCTCTGTTTTGTTTGGCATTGCAATTGAAGGCAAAATTATTTTTTTAAAGGCAGGTCTAGTGCTGTTTCTATGTTGATTATCACCTTAGACTTGTTGAAATGTTAACTAATACCAAACAAAGCTTCTTAAATGTGGATGCGACAAGGGAGATGGGTCGAAACCTCTACTGAGTGCTCTCAGCTTAAAAACTATGGAGTAGAAGGGTTCAGAGTGGCTGTGGATCCCAGCACTGTGTGGGCAACACAGGAAGCCTTTTGGGTGGTTAAACCACGTTGTGGAGTCACTTTTGCTCAAGTTGATGTCACTAAGTCCTGTGGCTCAAATTCCATGGCCCTTGAAAACCCCTCCTACCCCACACGGGGCATGGTGACTGCTGATTTCTAAATGCAGCTTAGTTTTCACGTTGGTTTCCATGAGATCCTGCAGTGGCTGCTTCAATCTGTTGGTTTTTAAGGGGCAGTTGAGTTCTGCAGGCAGGGGTTTTGTAGCTGCCCTTCCCATCCCTCCATTCCTGAGTCTTTCATGAAGTGTAGGAATGAAAGGAGTTCAGTGCTCCTCTGGTGTCAACCTGTCGTTCTTCTGTGATGTTTATTAATATTGTTTTTTTTCTCCTGCTAGTCAGTGAAGGCCTAAACGAAATTATTCTGGGCTGTAATTTAAATGCCAAGTGTAATTATTGCTGAAATGATCTGCTCTTCGCTCTCTGGAGACATCTCCTCATCCTGAAAAGGGGGAACAGAAATGGAGATGAGATGGTTTGAGGCTCAGACCTGTAAACCCTTGCCCCCATGGGAGTGTCTTCTCTTTTCTTTGTGATGTGATGAAACTTTATAGAAGAATGGCTTGATGATTTGTGACTGAAGGCTAGCAGGAGTAAAGCAGTAACTGAGTCTCTGAGCTCTGGCATTAGAGGTGCAAAGGGAGGATTTCCAGATCCCAGATGCCCAAATAGCCCAGGTGAGCTCAGAGTAGTCCAGGGTTCATAGCAGCAATCTGGGGCTCAGCATCTCCTGGGTTATGCCCTTCTGAAGATGAATATTGGTGACTGGTTGGATTGTGCACAATCCTGCACTGTGGGTTCAGAGCAGATGCTTCTGGGGTTGTTTTTGCAACACAACTGCTTGATAAAATTCAGAAATTCATATATCTGTGTCCTGTCCCTTGCTGCTGTGGCAGCTGTTAAGCTGCCAGGTTTGCTTTCTCAGTAAAAATACCCACTATTTATAAAACCTCTGAAATGGCTGTCATTTAATAAGCATATTTTAGTGCTCATAAATCTGGTGGTGCATTAGTGCAATGGAGCAGGATTCTGCTGAGGTGCAAAACTGCCAGGCAGGGTTGGAATCTGGTTTTAAAATGGGAATTTGGGCACTTTTCATCTGCCACGTGGGTTGGGAAGCACGAGGGTGGTGAAGGACACCTCTCCTTTAACCTCTGTGGTGGGCAAAAAAGGTACAAGGGTGTTGGAGCTGGGAATTCCATGAGATGGGAATAAGAAATGTTTCTGAAGGTGTCTGTTCCTTCAGCTCTTCTTCTCATGGGTTTACATATTGCTTTTCTTTTATCCATTGGCTCCTGGATCCCTCCAGACTCAAGAGGGAGGAAAAAACCAAATCACAGCAACACACAAATCCATGTTAATAGTTTTACTATGAGCCTGCTCAAAGACTTGTGCTCTGTGTGTGTGTGTGTGTTTGAACATGCAAATAAACGAGGCAGAGTTTTGTTGGTGGCAAAAAAAAGCCCAGAAAACAAAAACCAAAACGCTGCTCTGAGTAACAGCTTGGGATATTCAAACCCAAATGTGCTGCTTCCAAAATGTCATGAAATGTACGTGTAGCATTTGACTGTCTGTGTGTGCCATCTGTGTGTTTTCTAGGGAAGCTCTGAATGACTTGCTAATCGTTACTGTGTGTTGTTCCTTTCTTTAGCACCCTCGGATCATAAACAGAATTCCTGAGATAATGTCGTGTTGTGTTTTGTTTTTTTTTTTTTTTCTTGGGGGTTAATTCAGCTGATTATTCTGCTTTACTGGAATTCTTATCTGAGGAGGAAATGAAGTCAGGAACTCCTACACCTACTCAAGTGTTTTGGCTTAAGGAGTGATCCCATTAAAAAAGCAAATGGTCCCTGCTAAAAGGGGGAGAAATCGTGTTCTGTGTGCTGAGCAGCAAGAGATGCAAGCTCAGGTGTCGGGATCAGACAGAAATTGAGGTAATGAAGGAGAGAAATGAGGAGATAATATAATGGAGGCAGTTTGGAGAAGACTGCTTTAGATTAGAACAAATAAATACTCAAGCAGCATGTCCAGGTAATTCAATGGTCATGTTGGAAAATGCATCCCTGAATTTGGAACAAAATAGGGAATTTGCTATCAGGCTCTGGGTGTGTCTGGGCTGTCACAGCATTGGATAGGAGATGAAGTTATGGCAGACAAATCCTGTACTTTTGAGACTGGGAGGGGAAAAGAGTTTTGAGTGTGTGTTTCTTCCCAGAGGAGTTTGCACTACACACCGAGTTTTGCTTGTGAAGAGCTACACTTACCCTGACAAGATAAATATCCTCCAGTATCTTAAATTTTCAGAAGTAGGCTGGCATAAATACTTGGGAGAGGAATATCCCATGCTGAGGACAGAACAAGCAGTGCTTTAGCTATTGTCTGAAATTCTTGTCTGCTTAAAGCCACTCCATGGCTCGAGTTTTACAAGTTCGGAATTGACGAGTGAAGTTCCGACAAGCTGAAGGATCTGAAACATTTCGGCAGGGAAGATGTTTCTTTAACTGCTGTTAATTGTGTCAAGGAGAGAAGCACAATAAGCCCGAGAGCCCAGAGTGTTTTTCAGGCTCGTTCCGTGTGACACTGATACCTCTGGTGCCTGTTTATACAATCCTTGGAGCCCGTGATTGGCAATCCAAGATAAGCAAGCCTTGTTTGTGCTTTCGAGACGAACAGAGCGGTTATTAGAGGAGCACAGGTACCAATTGAAGCTCTTCACAGCATGGGCTTGTTTGCAAGGTGTTTACTTGAAATGGGTTCGCTTGACTTGATTTGTTCCCGTTGATTTCCCCAACTCCTTATTAAAACTGTTTGTCTGGATGAAAGCAAAGGCTCCAGAAATTTAATGACTTGGAACTGCAAACCTCTGAGCTGAGTTCTTACTGTAATAATACCAATTTTTAGGCTAAAGCTCAGCTTTGATTCCCTTCATGGGGTGAAAACCCATTCTGAGTTCCAAACAGACCCAGAAATTTGGTGGCTTCGTTCCAGTGGGCTGAAATTTCCCTCCTGAGTTCGTGATGCCTTTTTTTTTTTCTCCCCTCCCATAGGTTTGTTTTAACCTTCTGCAGTGAGAAAAGCAGACCTTTCCAGCTGTTAAGCAGCAAACCTGGAGAGAGATGACTTGGGAAAGTGGATTTGCTGATAGACAAGGCTATTCCTGAGGCTGGGAGAGAGGGGAGTTTTTATAAATAAAGTGTTGTGTGAGTCCTGTTTTGGCAGGCACTGGAGGGAATGTGAAATCAAGCCGGGCAGGAAGAGGTTTGAGAGCTGTGGTGTAAAGTTGCAAAAAAAAAAAAAAAGCCATGAAATAGCAGGGGCTGGAAAACTGGGGGGGCAGGGCAGGAAATGGTGTGTGCCTTGGAATTCTGAGCTTGTTAGAACTCTTGCCTCATACTGGTGAAAAATAAGAACGGCTCCTGGAAGTGCTGTGTGACGCCTGTCTGGTGTGAGACGTGGCTGTGTGGGGGGTTCACAGTATTTCCCAAGTCCAGGGTTGTGCGTTACAGCTGGGTGGATGGATGGGAAGTTCCAAAACAGTGTTTGGATACAAAATCCTTTTTGGGTAAATAAAACCTGAGAGAGAGAGAGAGAGAATGGAAAAGGGAAACAGAATTGAAAAAAAAAAAGGCAGGAAAAAGGCCAGGACTATAACACATCTCTAACTCTGTCCCTGTTATAACCACCCAAAACATTTCCTAAATCTGTGATAAAGCAGCCATTTCTCAGACCTGTGATAAAAACCTGCAAAAGCTCTTTTTATTTATTTTTTTTTTCCATTCTGGAAGAATTTTTGGGGCACTCCCATCTCCATTTCAATGTTTCCTATGCTTTACTTACCCTCCTCCAGTGCTTTAATGAATGAACCAGATACTGGCTGGGATAATGCTCCTGTTGGCAGCCAGGGAACGGAGGTGCAGATAACCAGCTGCTCTGATAGTTTCAATAAACAGCATTAAATAATTTGTCTGAGCTTGGTGAACTAGCATGTGCTGATTAAGGATTAGATTTGACCAATTTCCTTTAGGCTCCTGATGCATTTAAATGCTTCTTTCACCAGGAGGTAGCAGCATATGTTTACCTCAGAGAACTGTTGGGGGAGCTCAGGGGTGACAGCATCAGGCTGAGATGCTGAGGGTGGCTGACTCTCAGCCTCAGTGACTGCAACACAGTCCAACAATGATATGCATTGCTATGGTTTAATCTTCTGTTTTATGCAGCAAATGGGAATTTCCAGAAGGTTTCTTCTTGCTGTTGCTTTCAGAGCCTGCACTCCCAAAAAGAACAAGCAGCATCTTTTGCAGAAGAGCTGGATATTTGTGGATAAACAGGGTGAAAATTTACCACAAGTATCCCATTTTCTTTTCAGGGCAGGCTGGTGGGTTTGTAAGGCTGAAAACAGAGGGGGGGGTGTGTGAATTTACAGACTTCTCCTAACCTTTCTCAGCTTGGATCCCATTTAATTTGAGGCAGGCTGGGCTGGCTCCCGGGTTTAGTGGCAGTACAAGGTGTGTTCTAGCCATGTGGGCAGGTGGTTGTTCATCTCCAGGGCCTGTGGAATCACTGGCCAACACCTCATCTCCAGTGTGCCAGGAATTATTATGCCACAAAGTGCCAATGCCACGGATTAGGCAGACACTGAAGGACAGCTTGCCTGGCTCCTGCTTTGCATATTTAGATGATGTGTCTTCCCACACAAACCCCCTTCCTTCATTTCCTCTGACAGGCAGGGCTCGTTTCCATGGAGCTACTTCATCCATACCTTTAGGAAACCTTTTTTTTGTCCCCCTATAGACATAATTTGAGGTTTCTATGGCAACATCTGAGGAGGGAAGGCCCGTGATGTCTTAAGCAAGTCTGAGCTGATCCCTGGTAAAGCCCATGTATGACTGTGTGCTCCTGACACACATGATGGCAGTGTTCACTGCCCCAGCAGCTATTCCAGCTCATGTCTAATGTGGTGGAAAAAAGCCTGAGGGACTGCCTGACTTAATGAAGCTCAAACTGGGAGAGCTGCAGTTGGAAAAGAAAAAAAAAAAAAAAAGGAATTTCGAGCATTTAAGCTTAACTGTGTCACGCTGCATATGGCTGGGAAGATGTCTGAGATGAAAAATGAACGGTGTAATACAACTTCATTCAGTGCCAGTGGATCTTCTAGAAGGATAGTAGGGCCTGGAAACCTGTAAGGTTTCGGTTTTAATATTTAAAGAACTTTTAAAGCGATGTATGAACCATTAATTATTTAAAAATAAACGGATGGTATAACTAGAGGAAGATAACTTTTCCTTTAAAGTTCCAGTATTTTGGGGCAACAACCACTGATCTCTCTTACTTCAGACTATAGTCCAGAATAGCTGTGTTCATGTCCCTGCCTCCCCCTGCACTTCCAGAGGTGTTCTAGTCGTTCTCATCCAGTCCACGGGAGGTTTGGGTGTGCTTGCAGGGATTTCTGAATCACATCCCGTGACTCCAATCTTGAAAGATCCCCCTCCCCTCCCTGAAGGATCCTAGAGAAGGAAAAGGTGCTGCAAACTCTCCTAAGAAGCTTCTCCCTGCGTGGGTGTCAGTTCAGTGACTCGGAATTGTATCTTAGTGGGTTTTAAGGGAGAGGGAGCTGGGAATGCTCTGCTAATGACTCACAAATAGAGGGTAAGCTGTGGCAAGTTCTGTGAGTTTGACTGAACTGCTGAACTCATTCAAGTGTCTGGAGGTGGATCATCAGCTCCTGCTTTAAAGAAGTGATGTGAACCTTGGGAAATGCGAGCCTTGAGTGTTCTGCTGGAAAATTGAAGCTCTTTGTGTTGTTGTCATTTGCCTTTCCTTTGAGCTGGGAGTGACTAACTCAGTCCTGGTGAGGATCAGTTTAACTCTCACGTGCAGCTTTGCTCCTTGGATCACTGACAGCTGCTGTTCCACGCTGGGTTCAGTCCACTCCTTGTGTGTGTTTTCATAAGCAGCACCTCAGAGTGAAGAAACTCCTGTATGAGCCAAATTCCTGCTGGTAATTCTTGGGAGAAACCCCTTCAAAAGTATTTTACACATCCACCCAGACTGCTGATCCTTTCCAGAGTGGAAAAGGACGTGTGGAATTAGCAGTCTCTTCTGAAAAGTTGTGCCTTTTAACGTTCTCTGTGTAAGACGTTCTTCCTTCAAGTCCCTTTGTCTTCTGTCCTAAAAATAGTTGCTGGTGAGCAGTGGCACCTTAGAGGCAGCACCACGTGGGGAACGCTTCCATCATCATCGGGATATTCCTGGGGGGCTGAGACCCTCCTGACCAGCTGCTGGGCCCTTCTGCTCCTCGTGGCAGCTGCTGCAGGAGCAGTTGGTGCTTCCAGCTGCTTTCTGTGCTTGCTGAAGGGCCAGGGCAAGCTCTGAATGTCCTGCAGCTTCAGACGGATCAGGGACATTGTTATAAATGTGGCTCGGTTCGTCACAGCCCTGCTGTTCGCTGCCTCTGGCTTTGAAACCACTCTTGGGATGCTGGTGGGAAGGGAGTCATGGAATCTCCTGCCTGATTCCCACCCTTTATTCGGCAGGATTTCCCGTGATCTGCTGATCCTCCCCGTTCCACTTTCCCCCCCTCCTCCCTCTTTTCTGTCCACACGCGGAGTCCGCGCAGGGTGTGCCCTCCCTCGGACACCAGCGCAGCTCCCGGGGGGGATGAGATGAATCCAGTGCTCTGTGTTAGAGGTTTCCCCGAGGAAGAGAGCCAAGGAAGACTGTCCCTGTTCCCTGCCGTGTGTTTAACCCTGTAAGTCCCGCGCCACCGCAGTGCGTTTGGTCCCGGCCGTTTTGAAATGTGAATTTTACTGAGCTGCTTACCTGTGAAAACTTTGGGCAGTTTTAGTTGAAAAGAAAGGATCGGCTACCACAAGGGGAGTGTGAGTAGAGGGTGTGCAACAGTGGGTATTAAACAGGCTTTAATTGTAAATTGTGGGGTTATTTTAGGTGAGAGTGTATGGAACGGTAGCAACTTCTTTGTAGTTGTGAAGGAAACTGCAGTGAATGTGGAGGATTTTTCTACTGGAGTTGGTGTCAGTGCTATACAGAAAAAGCATTACTGTTATGTGGGTCAATGTTATAAAATACTCATCCTTGGACAGTGATACACAGGTGAAATAAGGCTGTGCATATCATAGATATTAGTCTATAGTAGAATTTGATTTATATGAGTGTTAGTTGCTCTGTTATCCTCAAAAATAAGCTGAATGGTCAGTACTCCTTGAGACAGATGGAATTGGTCAGAAAACTGAAGGCATCTCAAAAATGTGAGTTCATAAGAGCCTGTGGTCGTTAATTAAATTTGAAGTTCACATCTTTTAGCTCATTAGTGGCCTCTTTGAGTGAAATAATGGATCTTGGTCCCCTTTCTACTCTATCTAACTTAGGTTTAGTTTTGTTCTGGATGCCTGAAGTTCTTTACCTGGGAGATAAATGTAATTTCCTGTGTTGCACAGAGACCTAGGGCAGAGATTTAACCAGAGAGCTCTGCTTTCAGTGCTGGCCCCAAACAAGCAGGTCACACTTGAATAACCAACCTAAATTGGAGACAGCCACGCTGTGCCCAGGGAACGAGGCAGATCAGTGTCACATCCACTGCTGTCACAGCTCGGAGCAGCTCCCTCGGAAACGGAGCCTGTGCTGCTTCCAGGTCCTTGATAAGGCTGAGGTCAGCTTGGCGCTGGGAAGGAGAGTGGGAAGCACTGACTCAGCCCCTGATCACCTAAAAAACAGCTGCCATGCCCTCTCCAGGCCCTTTGTTCCAGACAGAGGGAACACTGCAACGTTGTGATCTAATTTTGCCTCTTCATTTTTCATTTGTTTTCGCTTTCTGTTGATTCTCTTATTAGAAGTGGATGGGTGTTGTGTTGTTGTTTTTTTTTTTTAAAGTCCTCTGAGAAAGGAAATTTGTGTGTTTCTTTAGTTTTGTTCTGAAGTTTCTGGCATGGGTTCATTTGAGAAAATGATTTGTGTAAGCACCTGCTGAGAAAGTGTGTCCCTGCCATGCTCACTGCAGTAAATACCTAATTCCTGCAGCTGCCTTGGAGCTGGATGTGGGAAAGCCCAGCCAGCAGTGACAGGGGATGGAGATGCCCTGCTCAGGGCAGTGCTGAATGCACAAGGCTGGGTTGTATTTTCACTCCTCTGGAGCAGGACTGGCTTTCCCTGAGCTGACAACCTCCACTCTTCATGAATTCTTGCTGAAGTGATTTGAGACTGACAGATGATGATTATTTTTATTTGTGTGACAGGAACCTTCTGGATGTCTGGAGCAGATGCTGTTGAATCCTCACTTCTTGAGGGGGAGAGACTCAGCCTGTTCATCCATCTGTCTGGGCTCCTGCCTCCTTATTAGGTGCTTTGTACTGAGATTAAATGGGCAGATCATTTAGATCTGAGCTGTTAGAAGATGTGTTTTCATGTCTCAGGCGTACATCTCTCTGTATATTTGATTTGTCTGTCCATCTAAGCTTGGAAAATGGAATAATAACTCTTGCAAAACACTTTATTCCACAGAGCACGAGCACCTTGTGAAAGGTGCATTAGCAATTAATCTTATTCCTGTCTTGTTGTCAGCTGGGATAAAGTTTGTTGGCAAAGCCAGGGCAATCCCAAAAAGCTGCTTGGTGTGGAAGTGAAAACTTCACTGAAAGTTGGTGGAAGTTTTGCAACATTCAAGGATTATCTGAAAGTCCTTTTGAGCTGCAACTGTGCAGAAACCAAATCCGAGCACAGATAAATCTCTCTCCCCTCTGTGCCCCAGTTTAATTAGGTAAAAGCTGGTAAAAGTGTTAATCACCTGTGCTGGGCTAGGGATGAAATCTTAATTCACCATCTGCAAACTCTCCCTGGGATTTAAATGGTAATTTTTGTAGTGGTCTAAGCAAGGGCTTGAAGCTCATGAGCTGCTTAAACCAAGGGATGACAAACAAACACACTGAGGTGACTCTGGAGACAATTTCACATCCTTTTGGAAAGATCAAAGATGCAACAGGTCCAGTTGCATCTCTTAGGTCAGGAATGAAGCTTAGGATCACTCTCTTTGGAGGCAGTTTAAGTTGCAGGGAATGAAAAGGAGGATCAACAGGTCCTCAGGCTCTGTCCTAAAAAGATGGGAAGAGGTTTCCTGCCTTCTTGGTACAATTTAAATACAAAGTTTTACTCTTTAAACATTGCACTGAGCCATTGGAAGTCATCCCACTTCTCTCAGTGCCACTGTAACTACGCCTAATTATAAAGCCCATTGGTAATTTTAGATCCAAGTCAACCCCTTAAATAAGCTCTGTGCCTTAAATGTAATTATTAGATGCTATTCACATCAGGAACACTGAAGTGTGAGGTAATTGCCAGATTCCAATGTATTAAAAAAGACATTTATCTTATGCCTCACTGAGCTTCTGCTTACTGGGGCTTTTTTCCCACCCCCCACTTAATATGTGCTTTTTTTATTACAACTTTACAAAGGTGTCATTGTGCAGTTTAGCCCAAGGCAAACTGATGAGAGGCCCAGAAATATAAGTTTTTTTTCTTTTTTTTTTTTCAAGAATAATCTAGTAAGTGTCATTGTTTGCTCCTATCTAACTGGGAAGAAGTGGGAGTAGAATTGCAGGCAGGCAGGAATGAATGGCAGGCGAATTTATAACTAATGAAAAGCTTCTGCCAGGAGCTCAGTGTTCATTCCTGCAGAGGTTATTGACTCAGATACTGAGTCTGGGCTGAATAATTTCGTAACTGAGAGTGTCAGAACTTTGGGAACTAAATTCATGGTTCAAAGAATTCATCTCTGCCTGCCTTCCGACTCTGTTCCAAATGTAGTGACATCATTTGCTGGAATTGGCTTTTTCCCTTCCACCCTTCACCAGAGCTGGAATTTGACCCTGAGAATAAGATGTTCTGCTTGTAAATTATTAGTTAGTCTTCAAAATATACGGCACAGCCTTATGTAGGAATTCGAAAGGCAAAAAAACTGAGCAACAAACTTTAAAATCAGCCAAATAAATTCAAATTGCATCCACAAACCTTCCCTGTGTCCTCTGTGCCTCCTGCTTTATACACCCTTCTAAAATTAGCAGTGGTTAATATTTTAACACCCAGAAACAGTCTGCTCTGAGGAAGGAACCCTTAATTCTGTAATTCAATAGACTGGACCAAAGGGGAGACGTGAACGCTTTTGAAAGCTCTGAATCAGTTAGTGATTAGCCCAAGAAGATTTAGGGTTTAAGCAGCTGGTTGACAGTTTTCTTGGGGTTAAAGAGATGCTTTTTGTGTATGGCTTGTGAATTTATGGGAGAGAATAACCCTGTTCAGTGTGAAAGCACCTGGAGGTGTTTTGTGGCAGCTACACAAGTTCAGAAACTTAAAATGCTGGAGGTAAATCCTGTGTACTTGTATTTAACAGGAGGTTTGAGGCAAGGAACCATTTTCAGAGCAAAATGTTTAGCCCGAGGGAAGGTGTTTCACTGTCTGTGGCTGCTGTGCCACTAGAGAGCAGCAGGTCCTGCTGCTCCAGGCTCTCCCTGCTTTGGATCTGTGGGGATGGGGGCTTGGGATGGCAGGAATAGGAACCTGGACCAACTGTTAAATGCAGGAATGGGAACCTAGGCTACAGGTAAAATTATTCCCATGGATGCTCCACTTAAATCACAGCTCAGATGGTGAAACAGGCTCATAATATGAATTGAAGATGCTGTATTTTTTAAAAAATAGGTGCCAAGTAAAAGCCCTATTCCGTTGGACGAAGGAGAAAGCACATTTACCTCTGCACCAGGTAACTTGTTACCTTTTGGTGCTGCTACACGTGGCTAATTTTGATTATTTTTTAAGATTAACTGTTCTTTTCACATAGCCAGTACTGCATGCAGTGGTATCACATTGCACTCCTCTTGGCCCTTGGTTTATAGAAGGACTTTGAACATAAATTCCTGTCCTTGATTTTGGAGCTCACCCTTGACTGGAGATGACAGTGAGAATGCAGCAGTGGTGGTGAAATTTGGTAGGAGCTGTAAATAAAGTAGAGACACAGCAGAGGGGAGTTACTGGAAAAGTCAGTTTTATGCCTAACTTGAGAATATTCTCCTGTAGTTCACAACTTGGGTTACAGCTCGGACCTGGCAGGAGAGAAGTTGGCATCACCACAGTAATAGAAGTGGAGACGTTGACTGATAATTAAAGCTCAGCAAACAGTGCTGGCACCCCCTGCCCAAATTTAATAAAGACAAGAAGGGTGTTAAGGTTGTCATCCGTGTGAATTATTTGTTTTCAATAAAACTGATGTTCCAGTTCACAGCCAGTTGGATTCCAGTGCCTGCCTTAGCTCTGATGAGGAAGCAGAAGTAACAACCAGTTACTTATTTTCTGGTTTCCCCCTTGAAGTGGGTGCTTGTTTTGTGCTGTGGTTGCTCTTGGTGGTGACAGGACCCAGAGTTTTCAGCTCTCACGGCTCAGCTGAACTCCTGAAGTCTCCTGACAAGTCTTTTTGGGATCACCACGTGACTGATGCACTTTCTTAAATTAAACTTAGCCAGTTCTAATCCATCAGGCAGCTCTCTTAATCTCGGTGCTATCTGGAAGGAAATTGAGACAAAATGTGAACTGGCTTTGTCTGAAGGACGAATGAGCTCGATGGCAGTGCAGGAACCCTGATATCCACCCTCAGTGGGAGCAGCTCAGGGCTCCCTCCTTAAGGAAAGATAAGGCTCTTTCTGGTAGTTCTGCTTCCACTGGTTGCAAACCTGTGTGAATTGCTGGGAGATGATTTAAGGTAGAAGAGGTGATGTGTGTGCAAACCTCCTGCTGTGTGATGACAGATAAAACCTCTTAGCTCTGCTCCAGTCTAACATGATTGCTGGGTGCATATCTGGGTGTACAAAAATAAGAATTATGGTTGTTAAACATTGCTTAAAAACCCAAACAGCTGAGGAAGTGTTGCTCCTTATATATTAAAAGGGAAGAAAAGTCTTTTATTTGATGGTCATTAGTGGTGTTTGTAGCTCTGGGGACACATAAAATAGAGCCCTGCTGGGCACTGTCAGTGTAAGATCTCCCCAAGAGTCTCACTGGAACATAATATTGATAATTTGGAGGGGAAATACGACAAGCAGATTTCTGGTGACTGTGACATACCCTGACATTTCCAAGGTATTTCATTAAGTGCTGACCATTAGTCTGATTAGCCATTTGGATCTGGGGCAGTGAGAGACTCTGGCACTGGAAATTGTGTGTATATTTAGCTTTTTTACACCCTGCATTAGCAGGGTAAGCAGCAAAGGCATCAGCAGCCTCAGCAAACAAAAATGAAGTCACATGTATAAATGAAGAAACAAATTGCTGCTGGGCAGATGTACCCAGGAGGGTGGAGTTTGTGGTGCTTGGGCACCAGCTGTGATTGTTTGTAAGACACACAGGATCTGCCACATTCCTGAGTGATTTGCAGAGGAGTTTATCTCTTGTTTCACACCTGCAGGTGCACACTCAGGTAAAAACTGCTGCCTGAGGGGGCATGTTCTGATTATACACGCTGAGTGTGGCATCTTTGTGATGTTGCTGGGACAGTGCTTGGTGTTCTCAGTGTACAGAGCTCCTCCAAACTCATCTGCTGTAACCTCTAACCAGCCAGAGATCATTAATTTATCTCCAGATAGATGCTGCAGGTGTTGTACATGTGCTGCCCTACACATGCTCAGTTATCCAAACCAGAAACACGGGGCTGACTTTACAGCCTGTGCCGATTTTATGCCTCAAACAAACACATTTATGGCACGTGATAAACACTGATGGAGAGTGATTTGTCTGCATGTGCACGTTGAATGTGTGCTGGGGGTGGAGAGCTGCCCTTGGCTTCGTTTCCACCCCAGCAAGTGCAGGATTACAAGTGTGAATGAATGGCAAAGGCAGCTGGAGGAGACGTTTCTCAGTTGGCCAGGAAGTATTTTTCGGAAGGCTCTTTGAGAGATCATGAGGAAAACTGACAGCTGTCCTCAGGCATTTGCCCAAATTGAAGGAGCAGGCCCCAGCAGCTTTGCTGCTGCAGTTGTGGGTAGCTGAGGTGACCGACAGGAGTGCTATTTATAGAGCAATTTTTATATGCTTATTGTAAAACGAGCTTACCAATCACAGGAAAGGAACTTTTCTGTCTCTCTGCGTTTTTAGTGGCTCTGGGGGAGATAGTTGAGGTGGTTTTTATTTGGCCTTTTGCACAATAAGGCTCGAGAATCTTTTTCTTCCCTGCAGGCGAACCTGGCTGGGCTGAGCCAGCGGAGGAGGTGTTTGAGCTGCAGGGGGAAGGATGTTGTTGTTCAGAGACCTTTTGTACTTCCAGCCTTGTTCTCCTGTGGTTAATGGTGTGTTGTGAGCCATGACCCACTGGGTAGGTGCTGTGCAGGTAGAGAGATTCCAAGGAATTCTTTCATATACAGCATCTACACTGCAAACCAATTGCATTCATCATTAATTGATCCTAGACCCCCTCCACTAATTTTAGGAGGAGAACTGAGCTTCTCTTTCTGATGCTCAAGGGAGAGGTCTTGCTCAGTGCAAACAGGCAGTGCCAAATAATTCACTTCAGATCTGCATTTTAAAGAGAACTCCATCAGAGGAGCAGGTCCTGGAACCTTTGCCCTGTTGCTGCCTTCTGATGGATTGTTGTTGCCAAGGCATGACATTGATTTAATTTGTATTGCTTGCTATCTTTGGCTCCACTGTCCCCTTGAATTTGGAGACAGAACAGTGCCTGGAGAAATTAACTGTGAAAGCACTGACCTAATGCTGGAGAGACACATCATGTGCTGTGCTGTTGGAATCATATTTGACAATTTCTGGAATTCTGGATGGTGTCTGAAGCATCTGGGGACTGCTGCTGTGTGTGAGGCCAAAATTGAGATGCCCAGTAATAATTCATGGGTTCAAGTCTTTAATGGTTATTGCTGACATGAGAATTATTTCTTTTGAAAGGGAAGGCACAAAATAGGCATTAATGTATAGCTGGTACCTTTTAAAAAATCTATATAAATATATATAAATATTTATATATATATATATAATATATATAAATATATATTCTATATATAGAGATATAGATATAAATAGATATTCTATACATAAATATCAGTAGAATATCTATATAGATTGACCTCTAAGCAGAAAGCCCTGTTGGAGTCAGCCTTTTTTCTCAAAGTATTCTCAAAATGGGGAGCAACTCATGTGTGATAAAATATATAAATATTGGAGATGTGCTAAAACATACCTTCCACAAGTTTTGTGGAATAATATCTCATAGCAGAGCTTGGATCCATGTCCCACACTATCCACAGGGTTGGTGATGGCAGTGCTGAGATCCCAGTAGGAACTGAGAATTCCTGCCCCTGGTTTTTGGGGTGGGTGACCTGTAATTCACTTCTCAGGTGTGTGGGCTGTGCCTTGCACTGTGGGTATTATTTTAATTCACTGTTGACCAAATAACAGATATATTCATGTCCTGTGCCAGAGAGCTCTTGATGCACTTTATCCAAACGCTGATTTCCCACTGGCTGGAGTTTTAATTGAAATATTGCACCCAGCAGGGAAGAACTGGGGAGAGCACGAGCTTCCACCTTGCTTTATAATACACTGTCACTGGTATTTCTTGCCCTGCAGCCTGTGAAATTTGTCATCTGTCTTGTAACACAGTCCTTGGGCTCCATAAAACAACACCTGCAGGTATCTGGTGTCACACAGCCAAAATAAAACGGGCTGGACTGTTCAACTGCTGGTTGGTAGGGCAGGATTTAAAGGGACAAGAGCTGGAGGGCCCCCAAGTAGGAATTGTTAGTCAATATTTGCTGTTTGGGTGTATCCACAAGTTGTCAGGTGTCAAATTGTAATAGAACTCATCTAATTCAACCTGCAAAGACCAAAAGGTGGCTGAAGACCACCTGCAAGTTCCAGTCCCAAAGATAACAAGACTGTTCTTGCAGGAGGCTGTTAGGAATGTGAAAGTCAATGCAGATAAATATATTAATTTTTTAAAATTGAAGAATCATAAAGTTACTCCAGAACTTTTACCAAAATAAGAGAGGAAAACCAAGTGTTTTGGAATTTGAAAATCAGGGGTTTGGCCTCGTGCTGCAGGCATGGCAAGGCTCTCCTGCAGAAGCTGCCCCTTTCAGCTGTGTGCACAGGAAGGAAAATGATGTGGAATTGTAGGAAAAGGGGAATTCTGCTTGAATTCTCCCAAGTCTGTAAGTGCAGTGATCTCCCTGCCTGACCTGACACGATTTTTCTTCCTTCATTGTTTAATTTGTTGAGTCCTCTTCAGAGAACACTGGAAAACCCGGAATATTTGACGAGGAGAAAGGCAGAGAGGTTGTTGATCAACGTAAAGCACTGACAACCATTTGTTGCTGGAATAAATCCATCATTAGATGGATCATTAAACCACAGGAGCAGTCATTAAACACGGCTCTGGCAACACACAGTTCTCATGGAAGCAGTGATTTGTACACAAATAGTGCTTGTTCATGGCTTGAGAGAATTATTTCAGTTGTGTATATGAAATGGGTGGGAAAGGATCCCTGGCTTGAGGTGAATTCAATTAGTGTTCAGTGAGGATGAGGGTGAGGAATGGGTGCTGGCAACCAAAAGCAGATTTGTGACACGGATTTGTGCTTTTATGCAACCTTTTCCTTGCACCAAAAAAGCGATTTCCAAATGCTCCTCCGGCCCAGAGCAACGTAGGGTGAGTCTCTTGCTGATTAATTAGGTAATATCCAGGGGGATTCTGAGGGCTTGCAATGTCCTGTGCAATTTATGACCAGAGGAACCGTGCCAAAGTTTGCAAGCTTTGACCCTTATTTGTACTTATTTCTGGGATTAAGTGAGAATCTTGTGTAGCTGAGAAAAGATTCCACAGGAGCTCAAACTCATTAATACACAGAGAAAAATTTTGATAGTCTCCAAAGGGCTCTCCAAACCATGGAGAGTTGCTCAAGCTCTTAACTTTGAGAATGAGCAGAGCAAAAAGGGGACAGTACAGAAATTAAATACAGCAATTGAGGATTTAACACCCCCCCATCATATTAGTGAAATATTTCCTTCCCCCTTATTCCTGCTGTTATAAATCTTCCCTTTCTGACATGTTTCATGGCAGTTTCTGATGTTCAGAGTTCCTGTGAAGTTTATTTTCAAACAAAACTGAGGGAGCCCGTGCAAGAATAACTATTTTCATTTGGGTTGATAAATATTTTCTAACCTGAAGCTAATATTTTTTAAAGGTTCAGGATGTTCAACAATGAAAACTAAAGCTGTGCCGGGCTGATTTTTAGAGACTTTTATTTTTGTTCCTGACAGCACACAGCTGAATTCCGGTCACTGCCTTGGAGTTTTAAATTCTATGCCCCTTTTCTCAGCTGAAAATACGGCTTTGTGTAGGAGCATTCAGTGAAATCCAGAGGATCCTGATGGAGAATCCGTCACACTGTTTGTTTTTCCTGATGTGGCTCCATCACCGGGATTTTGCCTTGTCCTGTGGCTGCTGTTCCAAGTGCTGGACCCTTGGTAGAGCGTCCTTAGCGTGTTAATGCCTGGGAAATGTGCTCTGTGTCTCTCTCCTGCCGTGAAATCTGTTCTGCATGTGTAATTGTCTTCATGTGCTGTCTTTGTTGGTTCCTGGACCTGGGGCCACCCCATCACCCACTGTCATTTTGGAAGCAGCACCATTGCCCTGCGGAGAACTCCTTTTATCAGCTTTCACTTGTGTGAAACTGAGCTAAAAACCCCACCAGCCGCCCAGTGCCGCTGCCTCCTGCTGCTTTTTTTTGCTTTTTAGCTGCTCCTCAACCCCTCTCCTCCTTTGCCTTCTCTGCGAGCAGTCAACGAGGACAAAAAAAAAAAAAACCCTCCCCATCCAGTTGTGAAACAAGGGACGAAATTCCGAGTTTGCTCCCTCCCCGCACAGGGTGGGATTTCTGAGCAGGAAGGTGGGACAAGGAGCAACCCCTGGTCCAATTGGCTCCTCCAGAAGGCTGTTACCCCTCCTTACCCTGTGATTTGTGGCAGCAGCGTTATTTGGTAATAAAATCATCCCCCCCCCCGTCTCTTGGGGTTAAGAGCACGGTTGCACTTGCAACAGCTGCCTGCGTTGTGTCCGACCCGCTGCGGGGAAAGAACAGGCTGCTCCTGCTGCTGCTCCTCCTGATTTTATCGAGTATTGTTCCCCCCCCTCCCTCTGTTTCTCTCTGACCTCCTCACAGCTCCGGCCGCTCCGTCTCTTGAGAAGACTCAGCTGACTTTTCCTAGAGCAGCCCCTGGAGATTTTATTTTTTCTTTCCTGAGCCAACATTAGGCAGAGGACAGAAGAGGGGGGAAGCTGAAACCGAGCCAAAGCCCTTTTGCTGGCAAACCCGGTGCTAAACCTGCCCTGAGCCAGACCCAGGCAGGGGAGGAGGGACTTTGTTTGGTAGAGACGAGGAGGAGACAAAGAAACTTGAGACTGGCTTCCCCTGTGGCATGTCCGTGTCCTGAACATCCCCCCCCTCCCCACCCCGCTGGTTGTTAAATGAGAGCACGTGAAGAACATGAGGTTTCCTGCTTGAGCAGGGCGGGCAGTGCTGGACTGGGCGAGGAGGGAGGAGGAGGAGGAGGAGGAGGAGGAAGGCGAGTTGTGGCTTTGCGGTGTGGTTTACACCCAGATCAGAGCGAGAGCGCCTGGGGGTGGGAGCAGAAGGCGAGCAAGGGCGTCTGATGCCAGCTGCCAACATGACAGAAACCCTGCAGCTGCCGGCACTGCAAGTCCCCGAGCAGCAGGTGGTGGAGGGCGGCTGTGCCTGGTCCAGCTCGTCCACCCCGACCCTGCGCAGGAAGCGCTTCAAGATGAGGCGGATGAAGAACGTGCAGGAGCAGAGCCTGGAGGCCATCAGGTACCAGGATTCTCCTTCCTCCAGCAAGGAATACCTGCAGCTCCCATCCATTGAGATCACCCCCTCCAGTGACGAGGACACTCCCTGGTCCAACTGCTCCACACCCAGTGCGTCCCCGCGGCGCAAGCGCTTCCTCCTTCGGAAGTGGCTGCGCGTGAGAGAGAAGAAGGAGTGCAGTGAGAGCAGGTATGTTCTTTGGCCACTTCCCCTTCCCTGCTTCCAGCGTGACCCTGTCCATGTAGGTAGGTAGGGCCTGTGTTCCCCCTGGATGCCTCGGTGTGCTTTGCCCCGGACTCTGTTGGCTGGAACCGTCGTGGTGTTGGTTGGAGTTGCTGATGCCAGAGCAAGTGGCCTGATCGTCGTGTTGAGAACAGGAGGTGTGTTAGAAACAGCTGTGCTGGGGTCTGTCCTTGCTCATGGTCCTACAGATAACACAGAGCCAGTGAAAACAACTCTCTCCTGAGAGAGGGAGACTGTCCCGAAGGAATGGGTGGTGATAAGACTCAACTTCATGAAGGTGACCTGAAGAGACCCTTGAGAGCAAGAGGGGAGGTGACCTCCCTGCTGGCATGGCCTGTACAGGAGTGATGATGCCAGAGCTTTGTTAATGTTGGTGATGCTCCTTCCTCCCACTGAGACCTCCCCTGACCTCCTTTGTAGCTGATGTTGGGAGGAAGTGAGGACAAGACAGAGAAACCAAGTAGGTGGGTCCCCATGTGAAGGTGTCTGGGTTCCCTTCCTGGCAGCTTTCCAGACCTGAAAGTCACTTGTTCTTTTGGCTCAGAAGGGGACAGATCATTCACAAAGGCTTCCAAGAGCTTGTCAACACAGGGAAATTAATGCCCAGGGAGTTATTGTGTGGCCATACAAAGATGAAGCTGTACCTTGTGTAACCCCTGCAGGTGCAATCAGGGCATACAACATGCTGTGGAATCAACTCTACCTTTATCAGGGGGGTGGAACAATCTACCTTTGCTGAAGGCCCCAAATACACAAGAAACTTTTAAAAGGTTTCTCCAAGAAATTAGTGCTTTATAAATCTTTCTACTGGCTTGGTGTGGGCCAAGTTTTCTTTTGTTGTTTGCGACTCCCGTGCAGCTGATCCGTGGGTTTATCCCTGAAAGGATGTGCTGCACTTCCATAAAAAGAGAAACTCAACTCATACCATTCCTACACCCAACATACTGGATTGATTCGCTGCTGGGTTGCCTCAGTGTTTAAAGGACACAGCTTTTAATATCCACTCTGATTTTGTGATAAGTCGTCTTGCATGAGGTCCCCTTAGCAAGGTCAGTCTGTCCTTGTATTAATTTTTAAAGAAGTTTCCTCAATAAATGCATGCCACTGAGGATTTGATAACCCTTCTCAGCAACTCAACATCGAAAACCATCTCTTGGTTGGGAGCTATTACTGATTTTCACATAGCTGTGGTGGTATAAGTAGTGATTCAGTGGCACCATAAAAAATGGGAAAGATGCACAAGACAAGTGCCAGAATCTCCAAGTTCAGGCCTGAAGTTCAACACAGGATGGCTTTTCAGCTGAAGGATTTAATCTGGATTTATTGGTGGTGGATGTGTTTGAGGCAGAGGCCAAGACACGTTTTCTTTTGGTTGTGAATGCATAAGAAAACTTAGTTTGTTCTTGTGCACATATTTCCACGGCCATGCTGACAGCTTTCTGCTCGTTCATCTCCAAGATGTTTCTGCCTGGATATGTTTTTGAAGCAGCAACTGGAAAGGAGGTGAAGTGTTTGATGGATTAGGGGGCATTAGCATTCCAAAGCCAGCGTGGCATCTCCTTTCTTCATATGCAACAGGCTCCAAATCGATCCCTTTTGCAGTGGGAAACACTGAAAGGGCACAGAGGAAGCAGAATCTGTGGGTAACTGGCCACAGAAAGAGAGAGGAACCCTAAAGGACTTTGTAGCATTAATCTGAGAGACTTAACAGCTAGAACTGTGGGGTAAACCTGAGTTTTGCCTGTGAAACCCTGCTCTATAATAGCAGGGTAGGAAGGTGGTTTCCTATAAATCAGATGGGTACTGCTTGTTTGCCTTCCCTGCTTTAGACTTTGACATCAGCCTCTTGCTGCCATTCCTGTTTGTAACAGACGCTATATCATTATAGAAGATATAATATGCAATAATATTAACGTATAGAATATATAGTAATATAATTTACTGTGCTATTCATTTGTTTAAGGGCAACAGGGACAACTGTACTAAAACCTTCAGTGCTTTGCCCAGGGGTTTATTCACCAAGCCCTGTTTTGGAATTGATGGTGCTTGGCCTGTCCAGCAGTTCAGTTGTAACACCGTGGTAACAAGGATTCCCAACGTGGTCATTGTGCCAGGAGTGCAGGTGTCCTATTAGGACCTGCAGATCCCCAAATTTAGGTATTAATCCCATGAAGCACGATTCCCAAATTCCACCTGCCAAAGCATCGCAGCTCCCACCAGAGAAACTCAGTTTGCTCCCTTTCTTCTCTGCTTAAATTACCATCAAGCAGCTTGAATTTATTTCACTTTTGGAGCCTGGCAGCCTTTACACCCGTTCCATGACCAGTGTGAGCTGCCTGTTTGTGTGGAAGGGTTTTCCCAGGAAAGCTGGTGCACCAGCTGAGTCCCTCCAGCCATGCGTGCTGTGCTCACAATGCCCCAGAGCAAGAGCAAGAGCTCGGTGACCATTAGCATACAGAGAGCATCCAAGTGAATAAACAAACGCTTTCAGGACTCCAAGTGCTGCCTCTAAAGCTCCAGCTCTGCTTTTCCCACCCGGAAAAACTCCAGCCTCCAACACAGTTCTGTATCAGCTGGTTGGTTTTTAACAGCCCGGGTGATTGTGAGGTGTGTTTACCTTCTCTAAAAGCTGTTGGGGTGGCTGATAGAGCAGGAGGGAGACTTTTTTTCCTTCCAGGTGGCATTTGAGAGCCTCTCTTGCCTCTGACAGAGTTTTTCTTGAAGGTGAAAGAGCAGAAAGGTGCCGTTTCTTGGGGGTAGGACTCTCCCTGCAACTCATCCTTGTACAAAAGCACCAAACTGCAAAGTTGATGTTCTGGGGGCCTAGAGATGATAAATACATTGATTTTTATAAGGGATGCAGACAGCTGTTTACCTGTACTCCTCACCCATCATTTGCCACCCAGGTAATGAAGTTATTTACCTGCATAGAGCTCTATAAAATATGAACCCAGGTGCACAAATCTTTTATTAAGACATGATGATGTTTCTGTCTTCAGAGGCTGGAGATGCAATCTGTCAGCATTTTGCTGTGCATGTAATGAACATGCATTATTGATGTGGGGGTAAGGGAGTTTATCTGCTTTAATTTATTATTTACATCTTAAAGCCACCCTTGCTTGTAATCTCTGCTGCCTCAATCCTTCCCCAGAGCTCCCTTTCCCTTGAGGTCTCCAAGACCACCCTGTTTTGTCTTCTTGTGCTAAAGATAAATTTGTCTGGTCAATCACAGCACCCAGACTAGTTAAAAACTTCTATTTTTTACCTTAAAAACACTTCCACTTGTCAAGTCTCTTGGTGTCACCTTAGTGAGACACATCAGTGAACAGCGAACTGCTGGTTTGTTGGGAAATGAGCTAAAAATATTAGTTACAAATAGGTGGTTTAGACATTTTGAATTGCCTTATAAAGGCAAATCAATCTTTAATTTCAGCTAGTTCATAATGGTTTTGTTCTCCTTAACAAAATTGAAACCCACAGCGTTTCTGGGAATAAATTAATGCTTCCTTGCACATTCAAAAAAATATTGTGTCTTCTAGAGGAAAAATTCTGAGAAGCTGCAAATTGAGTAACTAAATGTTGTGGTTCTCAGTTTCTCAGGCTTTCATCAACTTCCATGTTTCAGCTGTGGGGAAAAGGGGGAACTGGGGCTCTCTGTTATCAGCACTGCAGGAAGTGGAAGGGGGGGTTTGTACTGGGATTGCTGGGGCAGTTTTGCTTTTCAAGTGTTGCTGAAATTCTTGTTAAAATCTCATTTGTGTGAGGAACTGATGCTCCACAGGGATTTCGTAATGGAAGTGGCAAATGCACTTCCCCACCCCATGTTCTGCTTGTAGCTGGGGCTGATTAATTGAGGTTTTTGGGAAGACAAACACCAGTTGCTGATCTCTGAGGGAAGCAGCTGATCTTCTCTGCTTTTGGTAGCTTTGGGAAGTGCACTGAGCCCAAACTTCCCTCTGTGTGGTGTCTCTCCTAATCTGAGATGGGAGAGCTCAGCCATTAATGTAATCTTTTTTTTCCTTTTTGAACCTTCCAGTTCAAATGCAACTTGTGCTTCCAATAAAGTGGATTTTTTTTCACTTGCTGCACACGTCTCCTCCCAGGAGAGCTGCTGTGACTGCAGATTTCTTTTTTTTTGGCCTTTTGTTTATGATAATCTGTGCCAACTGACTGTGAATTCCACCGGCCCTGTTATTTTTTTTGGCTGGATCTTATTGCCCTTGTGCAGTAGTTCGTGGTTTTCTTTTAAAATATTTGCCTTCCAGTATTTGTGTGGTTTGGGATGACCAGTCACCCAAGAGTATCAAAACTGACTGATTTACAAACAGCCTGGAACTTAAAACGCTGTTGATCTTATCTAGTCAGCAAATATTTACAGATGGGCCGTCTGAATTCCGGTCACAGCGCTGTGCCTGTGAATGGTGTTTAACAATTAATCATTGTCTTCATTACAATCCAATTGTTTTCCATTGGATTGGTTCGAAATCCACGATGTCTGTTGTTGAGTAGGATGTGGATGAGAGGGCTTGTCTCGGCAGCTGGGAAGGTTGGTGTTGATGTTTCCCTTCCTGAGAGGAGAAATCCTGCCCATCCTGCCCCTTTGTGACCTTTTCCAGCGAGGAGATGACTCGACCACAGATCCACACTCTTGACTCTCCAACTCTACTGCAAAGGACACAATTAGTGCTAATTAACATGGTCTGTGTCATCAATATAACTGTCCCTTATCTTTTTCTGATCATTACTAACGGGTTTAGAGCATAAATATTGATTTATACCCTCCCCATCTGTGAGGTCCCTTCCAACCCAAACCATTCTGTGGTTCTCCTCCTTTGGAGAGGTTTCTCCAGACTCCATCCCGAGATGGAGCAGGGCATAGGCAGGAGGGGTGCTGTGATCCTTGGAAACGCTGTTGTCCCTGCCTCCCACGGGGCTTGGCATCAGTTCAGCAATCAGCCTGAGCATAAATCTTCCTTCATACTTAGAGTAAAGCCTGCTGTTCCCTTGCTGCCCTCAGGAAGGATGTGTTTGCCCTCACAACTTTCCTCCTGTACCCCAGCGTGGGAAAACGGCATCTCAAGGTGCTCTGGCTTTTAATTTGCAATCTGAAGCTTTTGTGATGGGGGAGATTGTTATCCCTTGGAGCTCAGGCCGGTGATTGCCCATTCATGCCCCTTATCCTGCTTTCCCCCCTTCCACCTTGGCAGTTCCTAGAGGTTTGTACCGGCACATTCCCTGCCGGATCCCTGCAACCATAGAAACGGTGCTTCTGATGACAGGAATTTCATTTTCCAAGGACAATGAGGTGCCGTTCAGGCAGCTGGGACTGGGGAGCTCTGTTTCTGCTGTTTCATGAGAAATATGAGGTGTGTGTGGTGGTGGTGGGGGGATGAATCCTGGGAAGGAGGAGCAGAGCAGGAGGGTGGAACTGAAGGGTAAAATTGGTTTTGAAAAGCTCCTAAAGCCCCCTGTGGGGCAACATTCAGAGGGACCTTTGCTTCTGACACACCTGAGGCTTGGAGTTCAACCTGGTTTTATTATCCTGTTTGTGTTGTCAAGGAAAGCTGGGCAAGAACACTGATCAGAGGAGTTTTCAAATGGAGACTGTTTGCACATCGTGGAATTCACTGTCTAAAATGTTCCATTTGCATTGCAAATCTTTTACACTTAACTTAAGCCAAAGCTCTCTTTTAATTAAGATGGATTTTAACAATGTAAAAATACCCTTTAAAAGGCATGGTGATAACTTCTTTGCCAGTAACCATCGCTCACACCAGATATTGGTGCTCTTATTCCCTTTCTGGTGATGCTTCTTCAGGCATCTCAATTATTTTGTGATATATTTTAAGGCAGGTAGAGCCAAGTCTTTGGTGGCTGCAGCTGTGAGAGTGAAAAGACCTCTCTAGTTGTTCAAATAACCCAAAAGCTTTGCAAATTTGAACAGAAGCTTTGACATGCCTGTTCTGTCGATTATAACCTGCTTATCTTTGTTCCCAAATCTGCTGGTGAAAATATTTATGTATTGTGACATTTCATAAACGGTAGTTTTTGATTCAAAACGCTGTTGCCACAGCTGTTGAAAGCAGCTAAAAGAATATGTAAACCTGATTGCCAAGTGTCTATTTTCCCCCTTTTAAAGCAGAGAGTACTGAACTCAAAGCCTTACGATTACTGGGGTTAATTAAGCAAAGTGAATACAAAATACTCCTCTGGGTTCAGACCTGAAACTCTCACTAATAGCTGTGTATAACAACAGCCTTCTGATTTTTATGAATTATCCTCCAAGCTCATTAACAGATTCTTTCTTCCAGGTTACAGCCTTTTTTTTTTTTTTTCCCTTGTCCCATTCATCCATCACCAGTGGAAAAAAAATTCTTTCTGGCTAAAATTCTGCCCCAAACAATTTCAGATATAAAAGTACAGTGGATTTATCACCCACATCTCGAGGGTAGAGAAGTCCCAGAAGGCTCTTAGTTGTGCAAACATTGACCTGAGTGTCTGAACTTGGAGAAATCCTGACAAATATCTTCTACTGGGAGACCTGTTTAGCTTTAAAAAGCCTCCTCTTGCATCAAGTAAGAGCTTTTGGCTCTCCCTTGTCTGAAATCTCAGAAGAAAAGGAGACTTATTAAAAAAAAAAAGAAAGGGCAGAGAGAGAATAGTACAAAATCTAGTTTAAGCCTCAGAACTTCCCAAGAGTAAGTGCGAGAGAAATATGAAATATTTAAATATTTAAGGCACAAAAGCAGATTCCCCAGATTGAAATGAAGTGTGTGTGATCAGAACACTGGTTTTAGTCAGAAAAGTGGGTTTTTTGTGCTTGGGTTACCTGGGTAAATTGCTTGGGAGCAGTGAGGTGGATGAGGGATGGGAGCAGACTCTTCAAAGACTTAATTGTTAAAAGACCTGGTTAATCTGTATTGAAGACTCTTCTTGAGTTTCTAAAGTAATAGGTAAGAAGTCTTTATAACCTGTCTTTATATAACCTCATAGGAACAGTTTTTAATAGCAAGTCACCTTCAAACGGACTGAAAAACATAATAAAACAATAAAACTCTGCATTTCAACCTCTCTGAATCTTTTAGGAAATTTAACAGCTTCCTTGTCTAATAATCAGAATGTTAAAATCACTTTATTTGAGTGAAAAGCTCACAGATTCTTGCCAAGCTTCGTGCAAAACGCTCTTGGAGCGAGCTGTGGGTAAAAACTGATTTCTCTCCTCGTTTCATTGCTCACAGTCCTGAGCTCAGGTGCTGCAGTGTCTGGGTTCTGTTAAATTTTAAGCCCTCATGTGAAGAACTTTCTGCCTGGGAACTTTAATGGGTGGATGAGCATGGAAAGGTTGAAGGTTCATCTTTATAGCTGCCCCTATAAAGGGAACTTTGCCACGTGGTGTTACCAGCACTGGTGGGGAGGTTGGGAATTCTCCTTTGGTAAGTTTTGTTGGATTTTCTGGGTCTGAGTTGAAAGAGTTGGGTGGGAGGGTTTTTCTATGAAGAAACAAGGAATTACAGGAAAAGTCCCTGCAATGTTTTCTTGTATCAAAGGGTGATAATTTAGATTATGAGTGGCAGTGTGGTTCCCTCTGTGCTCTTTCCAGACTGGTTCACTGGGCCATAATTAAGCTCTGAAGCACACGAAAAACATTCCTTTGCTTTTGGGAATAATTTGTTCTTACCCAGCTGCTGATTTATAGCTTGAAGCCAGTATAGAATTCTTATTCCCTGCTTATCCTTTCTGCAGCGAGGCACTTAAGAATGACTAAACCTGTGGGTGTGGGAAAATTCAATCTGTCCCCTTTGCTGAAATGTTTCCCTGTCTGGGTTCTGATGGCAAAACTACACCCTGTGCAGTGGGGAAACGAGCTGGGTGTGCTCTGTGTGCCCACACTGCACTTCTGTGCTTTAAATCAGCAGCTGAAAATCATAAATATTGCAGGAGTTTTGTGGGTTTTTTTGTCCAACCTCAAAAGCTGATTTCTGTGTTAGCTGTTTGAGGATTTTATACTGATCAGTAATTAGTTTTTTTTCCTGAAAGGTTCAGCCTTCTCTCCTTTCACGACAGTGAGGAACAGTGTTCTGTCTCATGCAGCAGAAACAGTGAGCAGTGTGTGGTGTTTCTGAAATGCTAAATGGGTCCCCAGGACACTTATTGTGTTTTAAAGGAAGACCATGTTCAATAAGATCAATCCCTTGGAGATCTTGAAGAAGCAGCTGGTCACGATTAAGGTGGCTGATGAAAGTATTAAATGATAATAAGCATCACTGGCTTCATTTCTCTCCACAGGAAACCACAAATCGCTTTGACCAAAACTCTGATCTTGGGGGGAGGAACACAAAGTCCCTCCCCTTCTCTCCCTCTCTTTTTTTTTTTTTTTTTAAATGAAAAATTAACAAATGGAATTCATGGAATGTGCCACTGCAGTGTTTTGGTTCTATGTCCCCCCCCATAATAGATGTTAGTAGTAAGAATTGCTGCTCTTCAAAATGAAAATGTAATTTGGGTTTTTTTTTTATACCCTATTTGTATTTCTGTGCCTCTGGGCAATGGGATGTGCAGGGCAGTGGAAGCTGTGATTGCAAGGTTGTGTGTTTGTTTATACCTGAACTAGTTTTATTTAACAGTGAAACCACAGAGTTTTATCACGCTCTGTGTGCTCAGACAAGTGTCCCAAGGCAGGACCGTGCAGTTTGTGCTGATGGTGTTGCCATGACTCCAGAGCCACCGGTAGAGCCAGGGAAAGCAGATTAAACCCAGCCCAGGAACACCTTCAGTCTTTCTGGAGGCAGAATCACCTCTACCTGCTGCTCAGAAGGAAAGCTCCTGCAGAGAAATGAAGCCACAGCAACGAGAAGCAGGAACCCTGTTGAGTCCCTGGAGCAACTGGAGGCTGCTAGAAGGGAGTGAGGGCAAACCCATGGAATAAATGTGCTGGAAATAAATAAAAATCTCCCACAAAACACCCATTTAAGGGGGGACAGTGACATCTTGTGGGCTCGGCGTGCAAGTCTCACCAGAAATTCAGCGCTGGCCAACTTGGAGTTGGTTTTTTCACTGGGTTTTTGGTTTTTTTTCTTTTGTGCTGCTGCCTGGAACTGGGGGTGAACAAACACGCAGCAGTTGGGTGTTGGAATGTTCAGGAAGTGTTGTGGGGGTGGCACGAGGAAATGCTGTCTAAGCAACATGCAAAGATCACTTCTGTATGTCAGGAGGTTCTTGGGAAAGTGCCACCAAGTGGGACATGGACACTCCCAACACCCGTGGCCAGCTGTAAATCAGATATAACTCGGCGTCTTCTGTTGTTTTCTCTTGGAACCCCCAAAAATGGAGTGTGAACCTTGTGTTTTCTGCTTGATCTGGGTTTTTCCTGGGAATTTAGGCCTGTCTAACTGCTGTGCTTCCCTGTCCCTGTTGCAGCAGCCAGCAGAGCAGCCAGCAGAGCAGCCACGATGACGACTCGGCCCGGTTCCTGAGCCCCTTCCTGCGTGAGGACAGGTCAGTCAGTCCTGCTGAGCTGGGGGAATGCCTGGAAACACTCACTGAAATTCCTTGTGCTGAGGTGGTCAAGCTTTCTGACTTATTTTCCTTGGGTCTCCCAGACTTGCTTAACAAGGAATGTGATTTGTGGTGGTCTTAAATGTCTAAAAAGATGCGTTTTTCATCAACTTAAAAGTAGGGCTTGTGGGACAATGCATCCAACTCAAGTAGCCTGCACCTATAAGTCCTGTAACTTCATCTTGCAATCAGCTTGGACCACTTTGAAAATGCTTTTATTTAGGCCTGTAGATTTTAAACCAAATCTTGTTGGTGGCTGGGACGTGATTTATGAGACCCTGCCTGAAAGAGCTGTGGGGAAACAGAGTCACAGAGTTAAAAGCTTCTAAGTTTTCCCAAAGTGAACCTGTGGGTCACCTCTAGGAGGTAGGGGGAAAGCAAACTTGCTGTGTATTGGTGATTGGCAGCTCTGGCCCTTAAAAATACACAAGTCAAAACTGGGATGTGGTTCTTGTCCTCACCAAGACACTGCTGAGCTTGGCTGCTGAGTTTCACTTCTGGTGGGCACTGACAGTCCTGAGGTACCCAGAGCTGCTGTGAAGTTCCAGGAGGAACTAAAGTTTCTTTGTACTTCATCTTCTCGTACTTTAATGACTCCTTCAAACTGCAGCACTGGCACAAAAACTGTTGGAAAATAAATGCTTATCTTTGTGTGTGATTTATCACCGTTACCTTGCTCGGAGCCACGTGATTAAGAGTTTTTTTGCTGTCTCTTGTAGTTCAACTTTTGAGCCTGAATCTGCTTGATTTTCTTTCTTCTGGGCATGAGCTGAGAGTCCTGAGTTACTCCTGCCTTTCTATCCTGGTCCAGCTCCTGCAGGCCCATTTTCCTGCTGACATCCCTGGGTCCAGTGTTGCAGCTGGGCTTTGGTTTCTGGGTTTCCCATTGTTTTATAAATGGTTAAGCTGGGTTTTACTCAGCTGATCTTGTGACTGGGGGTTACAGTGAGCCCACAGGAGGGCAAATGCTGAGATTTGGGAATTGTTTCCTTTGGTGCTGATTGCCAGAGACATCTGGATGTGGCACCTTCCACTCCCGAGTGCTTTTATCCAGGAAGGATCCCTCAGGATTCTTGTTTCTGTAGCTCAGCCCACATCAGCTCTCTGAGGTCAAAGTTCTGTGTTTCTAACTGTGGAATTCTGAATTCTTACTGAATTCAGAACCCCCACTAGGATGTCAAAGGGCAATGGATTGAGTAAGAACTCAGTAGCCTCCCGAGGAATTCACTCACTTGAGAGAACATCCTGACCCTGAGGAGCCAATTAATGTCCCAGGAGAGTTGGGCTCAGAATTAGCACTTGGTTGTAGCTCACCTCTTCCTCCATGTGTTCCACTCCAATTATCCACCCCCCTGGAGCTTGGACTGATTAGCAGGTAAAGGTGTTTGTAACCAGGAAAAAGAGTGGGTGCTTAGGGCATACCTGGCCTTGCTCTGTGTGATGTGCTGTTACTCCATGGGAGCTGGAATTTCATGTGTTAACAGGATCAGGATTAGGCTTTATTAATACTCAGGGATTTCTGGGTATCATTTGGAATGATAAATAATAAATTACCTTTTGCTGCTCTGCTTTCTTTCCTCCTTTGCTGACGTAATGGCATAAGACTCCCCTGGTGTATTCTTCTCCTGGAAATGAGTGCTCATGAAACTCAACCAAAAAAACAATCTCAAACACACTTTGAGGTGTGGAGCTGGACAAGAACTAGTGAGAAGGCTGACAGAACATTTGAGACCTTGCCATCTACTATTTTTGTTAACACAGTTGAAGGCTGTATTTCTATTAACACAGTTGAAGGTTGTTTCTGAGGCATCTTGAGCCTGTCAGACTCTTAAAAATTCGGAGGAGGAGGTTCTTTCTGCTCCTATGGTGGTATTTTTGACCAAAAGGTCTTCCAGGCACAGGTTTGGAGCTCTGAGCTTGTTACAAAGCCCCATAAGACAGTTCTGTTCACTTGATCAATTAAAAAAAAAAACAACCCACCAAACAAAGCCTCAACCACCCAGAGTTTCAGCAGCCCTGTGAGCTGTGACAAAAGCTGAGCAGAGGGGCAGAGCATAAATCCACATGTTGACATGCTGGAAGGTGCACCTTGTCTTGGCATCCTGCCCCTGAGATGGCAGGCAGAAGGAGCCCGTGCTGCACTTGGAGCAGGGAACAAGCTGCACCAGCCTCAGTGCAGCTGGGAAAGTGCTGAAAGAAGCCACCCCAGCCAAAAGGGAAGGGATGCTGAGTTGCTAAGTTGATTCTGAGGTTTTAAAAAAATAATAATAAAAAAAATAAAAAATGAAGAACACACAGCTGAGGGTGGCTGAAATCTGGGGCAGGCACAGCAGAGATACCAACTAAAGATGTTACTGGGGGTGCTGCTGGTGGTGTGAGCTCAGGGATGGATTCCCAAGGACCACAGTCAGGTGTTTTTCAGAGAAGACTGAACATTCTGTGCTGCTCCAGATGCATTCAGTGGCCTCCAGCAATGTTGTTTTTATGAGGGGTGAGCTCTGCTGTTGCCTGCTGTGTTGGGAAGTGCTGCCATGGTCCAGAACTCCTGCCCTGAGAAGGTGTCCCGTGGCACAGCAGTGAGCCAGGTCTGCCATCCCTGTGTGTCTTCCCTGAGGAAAAAGCTTTCCCTCTGCAAAACCATGTAAGTTGTGCTGTCTCTCTCATGCCTGGTTTGTGCTGAGAGGGATCCTACACAGATTTTACTCTGTCTTGGGGGGATAACTACGTGCTTTGTGGGTGTTTTGGGAGGCTCAGAAGGAAGAAGTTAGTGGGACAGGCTAGAAGGAGTCAGGTTTTGTATGAACTTAGGGCTCAGTTCCTTGCTTTCTGATTGCCTGGGGGAGTTTGGGTGAGTCACTTCATGTTGCTATTTATGAAATCAGGAGAGTTCCTTTTTTACCTCACAGGAAAACAGAGGTGGTGAATTGAGCCTGAGTTGCTCAAGTGCTGGAAAAATCATAGCTGTGGGAATACCAAGACAAGCAGAGCTGAGTTACTGAGTGGCCAAATAATTGCACTTGATTTAAAGTAATCCCAAGGGTGGGTAAGGTTGGGATGGAGACAGCCCCAGATTTGGGTGAGATGTGTGCACACAACAGAGCCAATAATCACTGAGAGGAGACAAGGTTAGGCATGAATTACCTTGAGTTTTCACCCAGATTAACTCCCAAGTTTGTGACCCTGCTCCTGCTTGATCCAAGGACTCGTTCTTTGTCATGATGCTGAGGCATCCATCAGGTTTAAGTTAAATTAATTAAAGTTAGGCTGTTAAACCAGAGGAAAAAAATCAGTCCTTAAACTCGTACTCAGTCGAAGGAGGAGACAAACTGGTGAAGAGAGATGACAAACTACAAGACTGGAATGCCACAGGCTTTGGGGAAATCTGAGAGAGAAGGGAGTGGCAGTTTACAAGAGCTCATATGAAAGTGATTTACATGAAAAAAGTAAGCATAAATCAAAATGATTGACATTTACACTGCTGTAAATCAAAATGATTTACATTAGAGATCATATCTAAATGGAGGAAGTAGGGAAGTGCAATTACTTTTATGATATCTGTGTTTGATATGTCCTAAATCTTGGCTGCAGCTTAATTAGTTCCTTATTAGTTCAGTACCTTTTTCTGCAGCTTCCAGGACTGCAGGGCTTGTTTTTCCTTTGAGTAATCTAATAAAGGTCTCTCAAATAATGGATCAAAATTCACAAGAGAAAGATCAGGGAAGAGCTCAAGATAGAGACAGGTTGAAGAAATCTTGTTGGCTGCTTGGATTCCCAGCAAGTTGTGTGAAGTTCAGAAGAGAGGTTGAAGCTTGGAATTGTCAGGATAAATCCCATATAATTTATGTCCTTAGGGATTGTTTAGGCTGCATGTCCTGCCTGTGTCCCTTCCCCCTTGGCACAGAGAAGTTGGTGCCATCATCCCGTGCCCGTTTTCCTGCAAGGGGAGGCACAGCAAAGATCCTTGCAGGGGAAGGGTCCTAAAACCAGTCAAACCCCTCAGGAGCTTTTCCCCCCTCACAGATGGATGCCTGATGTATCATTTTTAGGGATTTTTTTTGGTTTTTTTTAAAGTGGTGCTCAAGTCCTTGTCCTGGAGAAGGCTCAGAGGCTGCTGAGCTCTCAGGGGGTCCCTGAGCAGAACCCTGATGCTCCTGCAACAACTTTAGGGTGAGTTTGGATTTGGATCTGGCTCCAAACTGCAAGTCACTATCAGAATGCTGCAAGTCTCTTTTTGTCCCGTAGGAAGGATGGTTAATATTTAGATCCAGAGCTTGTGTCCTTTTTTGCCCCTCTCACCTCCTGGTGGACAAGAACAGCTTAAGATCAGCTCTGTCCCGCTTGGGTTGGGCACTGCCAGAGTGGAAATACTCTGTTCCTCAGGTGACAACATGTTTTTTTTCTATTGGATTTTGTCTCTACACTGGGCTGGTGTTGGTTAGGATGCCTTTTGGGACCCTCAGTTTGGTGTGAGCTACCCAAAGATATTCCCCTGGTGTAACCACCCTGCTGTGGTGCAGAATCTTTCACACTTGAGCTTTGCCTTCCTGCTCACATGTTCCCCCCAGGAGTTTTCTTTCTCCTAGCAGGCATTGCTTTGAGGTGCCAACTGGCCCTGGGGAGCGAGGCTGGTTGTTCAGGAGACTAATCCAGATTTGTTCTGCTTGCACCTCCTTCCGTCGGGTACCCAGCGTGGAGAAGGAAGGGCATTCTGAGAGGGGATGTGTTGGCACTAAGCCTGGCTCAGGCCCTCTTGAGATTGCCTGAAAGTGGTCCAATTGTTGGCCAAATGAAGGGCAAGATCAGTAAAGAAAGACAAGGCCATTGTGGGCTTCTGTTGCAGCACTAAATCTTCAGTTCTGCTGTAAAATCAGCCATCAGGGGTTTGCTCAGTTCTGCTCAGAGTGTAGCCAGATTCCTGCCTGTTATAGAACCTGCATTTCAGACTTCACTTTAAACCCCTAGATCAGAGTTTCCCCAAGGTGTAGAAAACGTTTCATTTGATGGGGATGCCTTTTTAAGTTGAGATGCGCCCTGGGACACGTACAGAGCCTACAACTGTCCTTCAGATTTCACTGCATGTGCCCACAGTTGAAGGCTTTGGAAACTGGAAAACTAGTGTACTAGTGATTTCCCTCTTGATACCACTCATCATCAGAACTCTGGATGTGGTAATCAGGGTGTCCTCAAAAAGAGCACCGTGTGGGCAACACCTCTTTTGTCTCCCTGTCAGACAAACCCACCTTTCCTCGTGCCAGTGGGAACATTTTAACTGAGGTGTCATCAGAAAGCAGGATGTGCTCGTGAGTCATGTCATGAATGTGCCTGGTGCTCCCACTGCAGAGAAAGCACATTGTTCCCTGCTCCCATCCTGGGAGCTGTGACTGATTAATGCAGTAAAACAAAGGTGGTGCTCAGCTCTTCGGGACCCCTTTTTCTAATCTCTTTTCCCTTAGGAAAAGTGCAAATCTAGTTTGCTACTGAAATATTTTGTTAATTACTTTCATATAGGAATTCCTAGGGCACGTTCTGGGACCTGGTGTGGTATTTAAGTGGAAGCAAAAGGTGATGTAAAGTGCACGGAACTCAAAGTACAAATCTGACCAACACTCAGTTGATGGAGAAGACAAATAGCTTTAAGATATCTGTGGCCTTGGGAGCCAAAATGCAGCTTGTAAGGGGTGTTTCCCATTTCAGAAAAGTGCCTGGGAGGTGGAAATGGGGCCTATGTCACCTATTTATCAATAAGATGTGATGCCAAACAGACATCCCAGCTGAACAGGGGACCAGAGTGCCCCAGTTTATGCTCCTGTTGACTGTTCAAATGAGCAGATGGAGCTGCTGATCGTGGCGTCTGTAAGGAGTAAATGGCATCTCTTTTGCCACCTTTATTACAGGGGGTTGTAATTCCACCCAGAGGAGTGAGAAAGGACTCTCCAGGTGGGAGCCACTGGGGTTGCTAAAGCTTTAATGTTAATTGTTAATAAGAGCTCAAAGCTCTCAAGCTTCACCTAAAAACCCTGGGAGTGAGGTGGAGCAAAATCTCCTAATTTACAGTGACTTTTTTGACATGCAGTGGGCATTTGAAGGTAAATAATCAAGTGATTAGGTGGGGAGAAATAATGCAGGGATCAGGAAGCTAAAACCCACTTGTTGAGCCAATAAATTGGCAGAGAGGGCTGGCGTGTGTTGAAGGGCAGAAACCAGAAGGCTTTTTTTTTTTCCTGTTCTCCCACCTCAATTTTTTGAGAATCTGGGACCACAACAATATGTCTAAATTGGAGCTGGAGTTGCTGTTCACAGGCTTTCCAGCTGATGGCTTAAGGGAAGCTGGAGGCACAGAGGGAGGCTGATGCTTCTGCCTGAGCTTTGGAGTGCAGCTGGAGGAGAAAGTGCTGCTGAGCCACCATGCTGCTGCCTCAGCTTCTCCTGGGACTCTGCAGGTTATGTGAGTGGTGGAAGGGGACCTGGGAATTGCTTTTCTTCAGCTTGAGTGCATGTGCTTGTGCCCTTACAGAGACCTTTGCAGGCCCTTTGTTTGCAGCCATCAGCTGTTTCTGGAATGCAGCTGCTCAGTGCAGGGTATTTCTGCTTAAAAATTCCCTTGGAATCCAAGGGCAGTGGTTTGAATTGGGAATTCAAGCTATTCTGAATTTCCTTGGTGAGACATCCTCCTACTCTTACGAGATGTAGCTGCTCTCTGTTGTACAGATTGTCCTCAATGTGAGGCCTTGAACAAATCAGCTCTTTCCTACATTTACAGCCAGCACCCTCCTCTTCCTCATGGCCCATTCCATGCCTTTCATGCTCTATATTTTTGCATATTCAAGTGTTTGCAGTGGTTACCTTGGAAAACAGGTGCATCCTTTGCACTTCATGGTCAGCTGCCAAAATGGGGAAATACCAAGCATTCAAAACGAGCTTGGAACATCTTTTTATGGCCTTCACTTCTGCAAGCCAGCCTCTGGCTTCCTTCTCAGCTGAACACCAAGGCTTTCCCCCTCTGCTTCAGGAGACTTGGGAAAAGCTGGGTTAACCTCCACCTGGTGATGGACAGTCCAGCTCAAGAGAAACGGTGGTTGGTTAACTGGCCTTGAGAATTTCATTCTGGTAATTAGTAACCTCAAATTCTCTTTGTTTCAGCAGAGAATTCCTAATTCCCTCAGGTTTCTGCATCTCCTCCTATAGCAGCAGTGTCTGGCAGAGGCTTGGAGGCAGCTGTTCCTTTAAAATTGAATTGCCTGCGATGGAAGAAATCTGAGAGCAGAGAGCCCAGATCAGGCTCTTTGGAGATCTCTCCATAGCTCTGCCTTCTCATCAGCCCAGTCACTGCTCCTTCCCTCTGGGGCCAGGCTGCAGCGACTCCCATCCCAGTAAAACCCGCCCTCCCCCAGCTCCATGGCGGCATTCCCTGCTCCCAGGGTGGATTCCGAGGTCACGGCTCTGTGCTGCTTCTCCCCCAGTGCTGCTGTGCGTGTGTAACCCAGCTGGGATTTTCTCCTCCTCCAATCCACCAGTGTCTTTGCTCCCTGGCTGCTGAAGTGACGCTGCCCCAGGTTGCTGGGGAGCCCTGCTGGCACTTGGACAGATCCCCCCTTTCTGCAGATGACTGTAACCGTGTGAGTGCTCGCTGACCTCCGCCTTTCTTCTCTGCCTTCTCCCCCTGTCCTTGTCTCGCCTCCCATCCGTTTCTTTTGGGCCTCTGGGGCGTGTTTGTTGTGCATTTTGGTGATGAGATGGCAGCATGTGCCTCCCCGCTGCACCAAGGTCAGGCATTGTGATGGCACCAGCTCAAGGTCTGCCCTTGAGCCTCTCTGCTTTTTTTTTCCCTTGTTTTCCTACAAGTTTGGCCTAATATTTTTCCCTTAAGCCTTCTCTGCTGCTTGCTTTCCCTTCCCTGCCCCTGTGCCCTGTCCCAGATCTTTGCCAATGCTGTGCCCACTCTCCTGAGCCCCTTCCTCTTGTTTAAATGGCAGGCCATGTGAACACAGGCTTTTTGGAGGGATATGGGCCTGACAAAGCTTCTGACACTGTAAGATTTCATTGTTTCTCTACCCTGGAAAAGGATCTTTGCTTCAGGCTTAGACATGAGTGCTCAGACCTCTTTCCATGAGCTCGAGGAGGCTGTTCCTCAGTGCAGCACCTGCCACCCATCAGTGCCCTCAGAAACCAGGGGTCTTGATTCTGAGTTCCCCAAGGAATTTGTGGGATGTGACACTGCAGGAGGAGAGGCATCCTCTGCATTGTGTTCCTGTTTTCAGCCTGCCAGCCTTAGTTCTGCCCTGTTGTTGATGCCACTGCCACTGGAAGAGCCCTCAAACGTGCCAGAGGTAGCGAGGACTTGGGCTGTGGGAGGCTCTCACTGCTGATCTGAAATGCCTGTACTCAAACTGGAAACTTGTGTTTAACCCCTGGGTCTCAAGCCCCTGCTTGATCTCCTTTCTTCTGTCTCAGGTTTCAGAAGTGAAGGATGCAGGACCTTTCCCCTCCTCTGGTGAATCTGCAGTCATTGCTCTAGTGGTGTTTTTATACTTAAAGCCAAAATATTGTGGTGTGTGTGTGTGTTCTTGCTGCAGGGGTTTCACCCTTTTATCTGAAACATTAGATTATGTTTTGCCCAGGACAGGATATTGCATGAGGTCCAGATGAGTGCAGAAGGCTTGGTTTCTCCATGTGTGTCTGTGAATGATCCCTTATAAAGAGTCTTGGATTTAGGCATTTAAAAGTACTCTGATTTTTGAGAGACCACAGTGCATGAGGCTGTGCTGGGGTGGGAGAGGTTATTGCACCATCCTCAAGCAAATGGAAGGTTAAGAGTTCAAACAGGCAAGAAAATGAGGTGGGGGAAAGAGCCAAAAGGCTCTGTGAGGAATCAGCAGTGCTCTTTGATTATAACATTGCTCGAGAAAGGAGCAGCAACAGTCTGAGTCATCCCAATTTTCCTGCCCTCCTGATGCTGGTCCTCGTTCTCCTGACACAATAGTGTATTCTTCCTGTTCCCAGGTCTCTGTAGGATTTTTCTCCTTTTGATTCTCCGATCTCCTCTTCCAAAGGTGCTGCCTTTGTGCTGAGATGCTGTTCTCCCTTCCCCAGCCCCGAGCTGACAAACACTGCAGTCACACAGCTCAAAGAAGTGGCTTTTCTGCCCTGGGCAGCGACTACAGCTCCCATGATGCCTAGAGAAGTGAAATCCATATTTTTTATTTATTTTTCTTTTCTGGAAACGAAGCCTCATGTGACTTCCCAGCTGCTGCAGCAAAGAGGGAGTCCCCTCTGAGATTGTTTCCCAGGGAAATGGAGGTGTGCCCAAGCTCACAGATTCCATGTGGCTCTCTCTGACAGCTGTAACGCTGCAGAACACTGCTGACTTCAGGAAGGATTCAGGATTTTATCCATCTGCCACATTTTCCCGGGGATCTGTACACCGAGGTGCATACCAGTTCAACTCTCTCTTCCTTACATTCTGGCGTCCTTTGTAGCAGTCCTTTCTTTCTACCCCCGTAACATTTCCTAATTTGTTTCTGGTTTCTCCTCCCACTGGTTCTGTCACTAACAGGTTTTGTTTCGTGTGCATGTCTCACAAAGCCACAGGGTTATTTTTTTTTTTTATTGCTTCACCAACTCCTGCAGACTTTCCTTTTTTTTTTTTCTTTGTTTGTTTTTGGTTTTGTTTTTGTTTGGGTTTTTTTTTTGTTTTTGTTTGTTTAGAGTTTTTGTTTTTATTTGTTTGTGGTTTTTTTGTTTTTATCATATGGGAGGCTCAAACTGTGGCTGAAGTGGTGGCTCACAGGGAGGGTGTCACACGCTCTGCCTGCAGGTCGTGCACCTTTCCCGGAGAATTAATCTGTCTGAGCCTTCTAAGCCCGTTCTTTGCGCTGTGTGGGTGTTGAAAAAGGGAATTTTTGAGAATCTTGGAGAGGTGAGTCTGCTGTGGTGAGTGAGAAGCCAGACCTGCAGTGATGGGCAGCAGTAAAACCCCTCCACAGAGGATGCCCAGCTGGCTGTGAGCGTGGCCGTGTGTGAGGCTGTTTGAAGGGGCAGGGACACTGGCAGGGAATGCTTATAAAATGCAATGTTTTCTGATTTTTAAGGTGGCAATTATGAGCTCAAACCCCGGGCTAGCAGGACCGTTGCTGGGGCTATTTATAGAGCTTTAAATTCCTACCCAGAGCTCAGGCTGTCACAGTGGGCTGTTCCCTTCCCAACAGTGGACTTCCTCGGGAGATGTTTCCTGTTTGCTTTCAAGTTCCTGAGCTGCTGGAACTGCAGAGAGCCTCTGCTGTGAAGGGGCTGACGTGGAAATTCAGCTTTTTCTGAATTACAAAGCCTGTGCTGGTTCTTCAGCTTAGGATTTGCTGCAAGTGCTTCGTGGAGCTGTTGTGTTTTTTCCTCCCCACGCTGCTGTGAATACTTGCAGCAAGATGCACACAAGTAGAGAGTCATTAAGGGACACCAGTGGCCCTATAAAAGAGGGAGTGGGGAGCAGATTGTCCTCTGGCTGTTTGTCTGTCTCTCTGTCTGCACTGGATGTTTTATGGTTACTTTTCAGACTGCAGTGTTATGGCATAGGAAGCATTTGGAATTCATCTAGTGGGCAGCCAGGATGACAATCCTTATCCCAGTGAGTGGAACCAGCTTGGGTGCTCCAAACCCCATCCAACCTGGCCTTGGACACTTCCAGGGATGGGGCAGCCACAGCTTCTCTGGGCAACCTGTGCCAGGGCCTCCCCACCCTCGCAGGGAAGAATTTTTTCCCCAATATCTGATGTAAACCTCCTCTCCTTCAGAGCATTTGTGTATTCTGAGTACAAAGGTGCACTGTGCCAGCTCTGATTTGTGCAAGCACGAATGCCTCACAGCAGAAACATACCAAAATACACATTTTCTGTGTGCCAAGACAGGACTTGGCAGGAGTTTTCGCTGTGTTTTCTACTGATGGCCCTTTTCAGAGGTGGTCTGAGCTCTGAGGAGCGTTGCCTGTTTACAGACTCTTTGCACTGCACATCTGCACAGGGGGCAGCATCTGTTTTATTTACACCCAGTGCAGATTAATGCCAGCCCCGTGAAATATTTAATACAGCAAAAACCCCTGGGAGGAGGAGAGTGTGTGAATTCCTGTGCCCAAGGGAATAGGAGTGGTCTGGTTTTGCAGGGAAGGAGCTGCCCTTCAGTGTGTGCAAACTCGTGCTGCAAAGGCTCTGCCGCTGCCCCTGGCCTTTGTGTGCTCCAGCGTGGTGCCTGCTGCGCTGCACCAGGCTATGAATAAGCACTTTCAAGCAGTGATGGTTTTCTAGCCCTCGGAGGCTCTTAATTTGCCTGAGCTCTGCAGTGTTTTCCCTGCCTCCCTCCCTCCCTCCCAGCCAGGATTGCTCACGTCTGTCTGGCTGGCGGTGCCAGAGCGCTCCGGGGAGCTGCGCGCAGCGTTCCCTGCCTGGCTCTCGGGCTCCAGGCTGCTTTCCTGGAGGGGGGTAAAGTAGGCCAGGAGGAGCTGGGAGGACCAGGGAGGGAGCAGCTGGGTGATGAATGGGGCGGCATGAAGTCACCCCGCTCCGCCAATCCGGGCAGGGCCGCGCAGCTACGGATGCCTCTTGATGCCGGGACCGGCCTCACCTTAGCTGGGGATTTGGTGTCTGCAGCCTGAGCTGAGCGTGCACCAAAGAGTTACTAGATCAGGCCCAGTCGATTGGGAGTGTTGCTCTGAGGTGAGTGTTCTCAGCAGGATGCAGCTGAGGAGCCTCCACCTTGCGTTTGTCTCTGCACGTGCCAGTCTCCCTTTCCATAATCTCTGGTATGCCTGTTCTGCACCATCGCTTCTCCACCTGTCTGGCTGATCCCTGGCACTTTTTCCTTCCCCTACTTCGGTCCTCCTCGTGTCTGATCACTCCTCCTTTACCTGTGCACTGCCCAGAACCCACCTGCTTTCTCCCTTTTCTCCTGACTCCTAAAATACCCACTTGGGGCGGGGTGGTGGGGGTGGTTGTGTCACTCTCCCTTCCCGTGGGAGCCAGAGGGAGATGGGTTGTTCCCCTGCTCAGCCTAAAGAGCTCAGACTTAACAGGGAAGCTGGGAGGAGGGTCCTCCTGTGTTCCCCAGCTTAGACCTTTGGGTGGTGGCAGGGGGGAGGAGTTGGGGGGGGGATGGCAATGACTCAGGTCTTGTGCCAGACTCCAAACAAGTATCTAAACTGGGACTATCTGCCAGAGATGCCCTTCTGTGTTGGGGGCAGGAGGGAACGCTCGGAACGAGCACTGAAGCGACCCCTTCTATTGTTCACACCCCTGCTGTCAAGTTGCTCGCCTTGTTCTTCTTCTTCTTCTTCATCCTCTTTTGACTTTCCCTTTCTCTCCCCTCCCTTCTCCCTCCTCCAATGCTCTTTGTTTACTGATAGGCCAAGCAGAAAACATGGAGACGTCTGATATGGCGACAGCAAAGGTAGGATGGAAATGCTGCCGTCCTCACTGTGCGTAAGTGGTTTAGCTTGGCAACTTCTTACTCTGTCCCTCAACCTTTTTTTTGTTTTTGCTTTCTCCTGACCACCCTCCCCGATGCTGGGAGTGCTGGGCTCTTGGGCATGGGGTGTAAGCCCTGGGAGGATTGTTGCTCGGTGGCCACAGTCTGTACGTGGCTTTGGCTGTGAGGCTGGAGAAAATCGTGGAATGTTGGTGCCGTAGGTGAAGGTCGGGAGGGAAATAAGGGAGGTTGTGTTCCTGCCGTGGCATTCTGAGGTGGGAGCAGGGATGCAGGCAGAGCCTGCTGGATGAGGGAGTGACACTAGATGGTGCTTTAAGGGCAGCTTTGCACTGCCAGGGACCGAGAAATTCCTTCTGGCAGCCTCTTTCTTTTATTTGGAAAAGGATCTCGGGGGAGTGTCGAGGGAGAAAGTAACTCGAGCTTATGGATGCATCCGCCCTTTTCTGTGAGGCTTCTCTGTTGCCTGTGCTGCTGCTTTTACCGGGCTGTGGGTTCTGCTTTTCCTGTGGGCTGGCAGCCTGGAAACCTGGGAATGGAGCTGGATGGATTGAGATGGGCTTGTGAGGTAGATGGATGCTCCAGGATGCTCCAGGGTGTTCGGTGACCTGGGAAGCACAGGGCTGTCACCACTGGGGGGTTGTACATCATGGCAAGGACCACTCATTAGCTCTTTATTATAGCAAAGAGGTCGTTTGTAGCAGGAGCTGGACACCAGTGTGACTCCTTGGGATCAGAGCAAGGTTAAAGTGCAGGGAATGTGACTGCAAAACGTGGTCTGGGCTTTTTTTCCTCAGCAGGGCCTGAAGTTAAGCCTGGCTGAAGAGAGGCAGAGCTTGCAAAGGGGTTTATACCCCCCTGCTCCTGAGCTTGCTCTGGCTGGGTCCTTGAGCATGGAGACATGGGCATGTTGCTTTCCAGGAACCAACTTCTTCCTGGGATTAGAAGTCCATGCTCAGAACACCCCTGTAGTGCTGTTAACAGATTGAAGGGCTTATGTCTCAGCCAGAATTCAAGCTGAGTTCTCCCTTTCACACATATTTCTGCTGAACACTAAATACTTTCAATCCCCTATCCCAGAAGCCTGGGTGGAGCTGGTGCCCTGTTTTTTCCCCAGCACTGGGTTAAATACAGGTTTTGAGTTTTTAGTGTCTGTCCAATGAGTTTTAGGAGGTACTTCTGGGTAGATGTTGCTTTCTAAAGGTGAACTCATCCTCACTGTCACGTTGGCTCAAACTTCAACTGTTTGTCCCTGCAAACAGGGGAAACAATTTGGAAACAATTCCCACTGAGATGCTGAAGGATCTCTGGCCTTGGAGCCAGTTGAGTGACACCCCATTTCAGTGTGGTGGCATTTTGGGGATCTCAAGCTTTATTGTGTTGAAAACCAGACATTTTTAATGACAGCAACAACAAAGCCACTTGAAAATTCTTTTTGTCTGTACCTGTTATTTATGGATTTTTGTTTTTAACTAAAGGCAAACATGATCTGCAGTGTCAAAGCACCATCTTAGCGTGAATGTACTTAAAAACCTATTTATCTTTTCAGGGATATGTAGCTTGAGTGAAAAACTGAGTCTGGTGTGAACCTTCTGAAATAGATACATCTTGGCAATCAGTTATGTAAATATTCCTGGAGTGTGTACAGGTTGATTTGGACTTAACCATAGCAAGTGCTGATGTTTAGCTCCCTATTCTTTGTTGAAACTCAACTGTTCTTCCATAGTCTGTCTTCTTTTCTGACTTGGGGCCAGTTACCCCTGTTAAAATTGGTTTGGAGCCTCCACGGGGTGATACTAATTTTGCTTAATTTCTGCTGATGGGTCAGTCTGGAAGAACCAACCTTCTGAGAAGGTTTAAGGGAGTTTTCTCGGCCTGAAGTGTTCCCAAAGCAGGCCTGGGATGGAATATCAGGATGTTGCTGCTCTCCATTGTGTTGCAGTGTTGCTTCCTTTTCTACTGAGGCACCTTTCAGGCTGTCTCAAGAACTGGCATTTCCTGACCCGCCAAAGAATGGGCCCATTTTTAGCTCATTAAAGACACAACTGCACTTTTCACTATTTGATAGCCCGTGGTTTTAATCTCAGGGTAATCCATCAGTTCATCCTCATCTTGAGGCTTTTCAGACCTGTTGGGGGGACTCAGAAAACTGTCCCTTTTTTTTTATGCTTTGGGGCACCTTTGGGACTTTGGTCACCTCCCAGCTGTCCTTTCTGGGGAGGGGCCCTGCTAAAAGGAAAATCCCTGATTATTTCATCCCTGCTCCTTGCTGAGTGCCAGGGGGGAAAGCAGATAACCTATTGGAGATGGGAAAAAAAACAAACCAGGTCAATGTGGAGCTAAAAAGCTCCTTGGGAAAACACAGATCACTTCCCAGGTGATGATCCAGTGGGAGTGAGGAACATAAATCACAGAGATGCTTTTTATCCCACCAACACTGCCAGGTTCTTGCTGTCTGTGCTGCAGGTACACACCTAGAAAGTGCTCAGACCTTTGAGGGGATGGGAGGGGGTATTTAAGCACCTGATTTACTCGTTCCATCTTGAAGGAAATGTTCCTGTTCGGAGCTGTAGCAGGAGGGATGAGTGAAGGCAGGCAAGGTGCCTGTTTACAGCACCACAGAGCTTTCTCCTGGAGATGATTTCCTCGGATTTATTAGGTAGCACCTGGCTTGTATCGCTTGGGGAAGCGCGTGTGCGAGGGGAGGAAGACAATAGGGAATGCAAAATAGCTGGATGTGAATAAAACAGTGCTAAATATTGAACACTGTTGTATGAATTTTAATGCCTGGAGCTGCCTCTGCGCTTCCAGCTCCCGCCCAGCCCAAAATGCTGCACAAAAATTGCCTCTTTCTCCCATCTGACCAGAAAGCAAGAGAACACTGAGACCTAATTCATGCCTGTCACTGTTGTACAGATGTTCCTGGCTGTGCAGAGGGCATGGAAAGCACTGTTTTATCTGGACAGGACCATTTAGTATTGCTTTCATCCAAGCAGGAGGTCGGGGGAGGGGGTGGAAGTAACCCTGGTTTTTTGTATTCCAGCCCTAACTTTTAAAATTCATGAGGCTTTGACAGTTTGTACTTGCAGGTCAGGAAAACATCCGGTCTTTTTTTCTAAAAAACCTCCCTTTTTTTTTTTTTTCCTGCTACTCATAATTTCCAAGTCTTTCTTCGGTTTGAGAAAGTTCTGCATAGTTTTTACTTTGTTGCTGTTTTTAGTGTCTGTGTGTGCTGCTTGACTTCCTCCTCCTCACTGGTGCTGGAGGCAACCAGAAGCCACAAGGGATCTGTCTGTGTTCATGGCATTCTTGCTCTGGACCAGAAATACTTAAAATATTGCTGGCATTGGGCCAGGATCCGAATTATCTGGTTTAATTCTTTTTGAAGTTTGTGAGAATTTGGCCTGGGGGAAGGGACAGGGGGTGAGGCAGGGCAGCACACCACATAAACTTGTCTTATTATTAATTATTGTTTGTGCTTTAGCAAGAGATGCATCTAAAAAACCAAAAGATCCCTCCTCCAAATGTGAATAATTTTAATTAGAATTATAATATAATTAGAATTACATACCAATAAAATTATTTGATTTATGGACTTTATAGCCAGAAGGGAAAATGAACCTCTGATCTAACATCCTGTATGAAGGGTGAAAATGTACACCTGGCTCTGTAAATAGGTCAAATACAAATAAATAAATATAAAAAAAAAAAGAATTGGGATGGGAAGAAGTCATGAAAAATTGTTGGGGAAGAGGAGGTGATAACTGAGATCACAAAGGGAGATGAGAACAGACACGACTCTGAGAGATGTGAAGGAAAAATGCCACAAAATAACATTTGCCGGAGGAGGGATAGAAAATAAAGAAGGAAAAGAGCAGGGAAGGAATTAGGAGCAGGTGGAGAGAGGCAAGGAAGAGGCAGGAGATGCAGCTTTGGGGCACAGAGGTGGCAGCCACAGCTGCACATCCTGGCACAGGGGGGTGTGGTGGGTGAGAGAGGAGGAACTGGCTCATGAAAGGGGGGCACGGAAGTTTTGGGCACTCAACTTGTGCTCGCAGTGAATCATCTGCACTTGGGAGCCTCCAGCCTTCCTCAGCACAGGTAAAGGGCACCTCCACGTATCTCACAGCTGTTGTTCAATTCAGCTGTTGTGTTTATGCTCACAAAACATGCACACAAACTCAAAGGATACCCAACGTTTATGCTTTTATTACCATTTTTGATTACTCGTATGGAAAAAGAATTTGGACCAAAACAACAACGGCTTGGGGAAAGCTCTTCTGTTTGATCCTCAAAGATACTCTCACTCATATCAACACTTAACACAGACCAAAACAATACATCAATGATGTTTATTACAACCACTTTCGGAGGGTCTCCTTAAAAAAATGGAAATCCACGGATGAGTGTCGAAGCAGAGCAGGGTTGGATCTGTCAATCCACAGTTCTGAGCGCTTTCTTCCATTCTCCTGCTCTGTGGGATGGATGCTCTGGATGGAGTAGGTAGATAATTTATCTGGAATTCTACTTGCATGTGATTTATAAGTATTCTTGGCACTGTGGAGGTGGGCAGGGTGGCTGTGCATAGCCTGTCTCTCTTGAGATCTACACGGGCCTTTTTACCTTATTTAAATTGTAATATCTTTTTTATTTCCCCCCACTGGAATAGTTATGTGCCAAGGTTGGAGGAAAGGAAAGGGCTTGTCCATGAAGCATTAGCTGGACTAACCAAGTGACTGTGGGATTGGGATTATTGGGAAGAGCAGTCACACCTGCCTGGGGGTCACTGCAGAGGGTGGGTGACCCACAGCCCCTTGGAGGGTCCTGCTGTGAGGATTTTGGAGAGCAGGTCCCAGGTGAATTGTCTGCACCCACCAGACAGGTGTTTCAACAACCACCTCCCGAGTGATCCCTCTCCTCTGATAATTTCCCAACCCTCACGTTATTTGGCAAAGGAAAAAAAAAAAAAAAAAAAAAGAAAAAAAAGTGCATGACTGCTTATCTCTTAATACCTTTCTTGCCTGAGCTTTGATTTCCAAACATGTGACTCTGCAGCATTAGTCTGTCCTAGATTTGCCAAGCTTGCAGGTCTCCTGACCCATTTTACAGCATTGTGATTTGCCTCCCTCCTTGACAACCTGCAGAGCATCTCATGGACAAAAGCCAAGGCCAAGCCAGTCTAGGCTGGTCCTAATGAGGGCTGAGGCTGGGATTATGTGGGGTGAGATTTGAGTGTTGGTTTGGTTTGTTTGGAATGGGGCAATGTGTGTGTTCAGCTTTATGGCTAATAAATTAAGGATTTTTTTAAACTTTTTTTTTTTTTTTTTTTTCCAGAAATAAAAAAAAAGGTGTGTTGGGAAGTTCCTGTTTGGGATCTCCCCCCCCTGCCCTGGGGCTCTCCTGCAGGCACTGTCCAAGTGGAGCTGAAGATGATGCTCCACAAGCTGCAGTTTCACACCAGTTCCTTCCTCTTGCAGTAACACCTCACAAGGGTTTGGGAAGCACTTTGGGGGTGTGGGCACCACAGTCTGTGTTTCCTTGGGCAAATTTCACAGAAAGCTTTGAAAACCAGAACACAGACATTGAATTAGTGCCCTGAGCCCTGCCCTGTGTCCTGAGCAGTGAACAGAGAGGAGGTGGTGATTTTACAGGTCCAGGTTTTTTATCAGTACACTTGTATATCATCTGCAGTCATGGGGATGGTGGTATCTGGGTGCAGAAGAATGACAAAATACCTTAAAAATGCCTTAAAAATCCCTTCAGTCTAGTAGAATATTTTTATTTATACATAGCTCTCTTTACCACCCCTGAAACATGAATGCCTCTAGGATTTACAAGCAAGACTATTCCTCTCCCCAGGCCAAAGATGTTCAGATATCTCTGTGTGGAGTAAGAGTGTGTATGTTCATCTTTGGGCGTTCCCAGGCCTCACTTTTTGAAGTAATTTAAATGATCCCTTACTAAGAAATAGCTAAGCTATAGGTTATTGGAAATATTCTGCCCCATTCCCTCTGAATTTGTGTGCTTGGAGCAGTGGGCTGTGTTCAGATCCTGCAAGAGGAAGAGAAGAATTCCCAGAAAAAGCACAGTGCATTGCAGGAAACGTGGGTGGTAATGCAAGAACTGGCACTTCCCCCTTTCTGCCATGCCTTGCCCTGTGGGTGCTGTGGTGCAGAAGGTCTCTGGTAACAGTGTGGTGGGGGGGAAGAGGTTTTGGTTCTGCTCTGGTGAGTGATGTGGCAACAATGACTCACTTGTTTAAGAGCAGTGGGTGTCACCAGATAAGATACCCTCCAGCTCCAGGGCAGGGACTTGTCCCCTGCCCTCTGAAGATTTCAGTTTCCACTGGGAAATTTAGTTTCTTTTTTGCTTTCTGCAGCGAGTTGTTCCTCAGCCTGGTCAGAGGAGAGGTGGGTCAATCCATCCCTGTGCAGAGCCTGGGGGAACCAACTCCCTTCCCTCCAGGGAAGCTGGAGAAGGGACTGTTTGTTATGGACTGGTGGGACAGGGAGTAATGGGTGCAAATTGAAAAGAGGGGAAAATTTAGGTTAGGTATAAGATGAGCTGATAGGACAGGGAGGAACGGGTACCAATGGAAAGAGGGGAAATTTAGGTTAGGTATAAAATATCCATATAAATAATATTGATATAAAGAAGTTCTTTACCACGAGGGTGGTGAGGCACTGCAATGGGTCGCCCAGGGAGGCTGTGGCTGCCCCATCCCTGGAAGCCTTCAAGGCCAGGTTGGACCAACCTGGAGCGGTGGGAGGTGTCCCTGCCCACGGCAGGGGGGTGGAACGAGATGCTCTCCGCGGTCCATCCCAACCCCCTGAACACCTCCTCGATTGATATAAACTTGATTCTGCGATAGTGCACCCAGGAGGGAGAGATCGGGGGTGGGGTAGGGGGGGGATGTGTGTGTGTAGCGGTGAAGCCCGGCGCATCCCCCCCTTCTCCCGGCGCTTGTCGCGACGTGTCGCGGCGGGCAGCGCGGATGCCATGGGATGCTGCGGTCCCGCGGCTGCTGCACATGCTCAGCAGAGAGCGGGGCGGCTCAGCCGCTGGCGCTGCTGCTGCGGGGAGCCCTGAGCCTGTCTGCGGGGGGCTGGGGGTGCCCCGGGCCAGGGGGGCGGCCGTGCCCCGGCGCGGGGGGCTCGGCGCATGGGGCTCGGCGCTCCCCGCGGGACGCTCGGCGGCCGCGGCTGCTCCAGTATGTCCTGGGACCCCTGGAGCTGTCAGTGGGCAGACAAGGACACGGGCAGCGGATTGTCGTGGCTGTACTAATGAAAGGGTTCAAGCTCGCCTGGTAAGCGCTGTTGGGGGCCCGACTCCCCGACGGAGCCCCTCTCCCCGAAATCGCGCTCCTTTCGCGGCCGCGCTGCGGGGGGGGAAAAATAATAAAATAAAAAAAGGGATGCGCGGCTCCGCCAAGTTCCGCCGCAGCATCACCCCGGGGGGATCATCGCGGGATGCGGCTGGGAAAGGCTCCGGGAATAGCGATGGGCCGCTGCTGTCCGGGCATCGCTGCGCCAGCACCGTGATGCCCTGAGCCTCCCTCCGCGCTGGCTGCATCTTCCTCCCCGCTGCCGCCACCCCTTCCCCTCCTCTGCTGTCGCCCAAAATCAGTTCAAGGCATCGCTTGCAGCCCGCGTTGTGCATGAATCGGCATCTGCGGGTGCTCACCTGAGCCCTGCTCGTCCCCCGGGGGCTCGGGGGATGTTGGCACGCAGAGAAAATCAGCGTGTGCGGGTTTTTGCTTTTTTTGGTGTTTTTTTTTTGGGTTTTTTTTTTTTTTTTCCCCCGAGGAAAAGTGGGGGGGGAAAAAAAAAATTGTTTCGAATCCTGCGTGTGTGGAATGGCTCCTGCTCGGCTTGTCCTTTAAATAGCTGCTTTTTGGGGATGCACCTTCCTGGCGTGTTGCTGTAAGGACATATTAGAGTTGGGGACCGAGAGCTTCCAGGAAGGTACCAAAGTGCTCGTTAATTCTTTGCTCGTTCCCGGGTGTTTTGCGGGGGGGAAACTCTCCAGGTTTGGATAAGTGGGTAGTGAAAGGAAACATTGTGTGGGTGAAAGTCAATTAACAGAGCTGTGTGGCTATATATCTAAAACGTTCACATGTAAATATTTTTGTTGGTCGAGCTTGTATTTTACATGGGTACATAAATATATATACATATAACAGATATGAATGCAATTATATCTATCTAATATAAACTTAAACAACAGAGACTTATGTAAATCTTGAGTATATCAAAACTGGCTTAAATCTCTAGGATGTCGACTTAGTTGGGATAAATAATCTTCTAGTTATTATGATGAAATTGATTTAATCAGAACTTTATTAGATGGGAATGGCTCCATAGTTAAGAGTGGAATGTGACTTTGTAATTTGGGTAGAAGGGGATGGCAAGAGCAATGGGAAGGCCTGTTTTTTTTCCTTAATCCTTTTTCTCTGTAATGAAAAAGGAAGTAATCATAGAAATAACAGCCTCTCTCAAGCATGCTGCTTTGCATCAGTATGAATGTGGTGCTTTGAGATCCTCCCCTGTGAAGTGTGAGAAAGCAGGGAAGTTATTTTTTATTTGTTGTTTTATTTATTGTTGCTATTTTTATTTTGCATCTTTTTTTTTTCCCCTGTGTAAAAAAATAAAAGCACTACAGTATAGCACCAGGAGGCATCTTGTGCTGGGCCCCAGGGGACGGACTAGAGCCAGGGATGACTCAATAGGTCATCTCTTTTCCTAATTTCTGTAATTCTGTCTTTCATTTAATTACACTGACAGCCTTTGAATTTTCCCTGTGTGTACATGGCTGTGTGTAACACAGACAGCACAAATGACACAGCTATTAGCATTTCAAAATATTAGACATTTTATTTTAAATAAATTAAAAAAAAAAAAAAGAGCCCAGTTCTTCTTGCAGTGCTTTGCTGCTCTCTGTGGTGTGCAGTTGGGCTGAGGAGTTGCATAATAGCTGAGTGTACTACCAGGAGAGCAGAGCATGTGTTGGAAACGCTGGGATCATGTGGATCTGCACTAACATGGCACCCACTGCGGCCCTCCCCGTCCCTCTCCATCCCTCTCCACTCCTGTGATTGCAGAGCTTTTGTGTGCCCAGCTCTGTCCCAGCCCTTCTCACAGCTCACGTTGAAGGCAGCCTGGGAATTCTGTCAGAGCCAAGCAGGGGAGGGAGGTGGATTCAGGGCTGGCTGGGGACATAAGCAGATTACCCCGTGCTGGAGGAAATGCTGGCGGTGCTTCAGTAGGTGACGCTCTTCCCTCTGAGTTTCTCAGCTCCAGGCAGGGGCTCGGGGGCCCTGGGCTGTCCTGGGTCCCTCTGTTCTCAATAATCAGTCCCCCTGGCTCTCCTAGAAACACTTAAAAAGTGCTGCCCATTCTCTGCCTGCCTCTTCAGCATCCCCTTCGTCTTCCTCTGAATCCCACAGGGAAGTCAAATGCTCTGATGGCTTCCCTTATTTCATTATACAGCATTTTGGATCTTTGCAGCAAGCTTCTGTCTCCCCCCTCTAGGCAGTTTTATTTATTTGGTTGTGCTGCAACATCCAGACACAGAAGGGTGAGTTAAAGGTGTTATTTCAGGTTCTGTGTCACCCAGATACATGTGTGTGTCGCTGCTGGACTGACTGTGTGGTTCTAGAGGAGCACAGGTCTAAGTACAGAATGCAGAGTTCCCTGGGCTTTGCTGCTTGTCAGACTTGCTTGGGGTACTTTAATGGGGTGGCACAGCCTCGATATTTGCAATGAAATGGTTTCACAGCATTTAGTATTTATCCAAAATAACAAAACCCAGCCGGTGCATGGGATACAAACAGATCCTTTGGCATAGGAGCGGTGATTCCCATTCTGGGTGGCACTGCTGGGGTTAAAAACAGTGGGGGGAAAAACATGGAAAAAAGACGATTTCTGTGCGTGGCAGGAAGGACAGCAGCACAGGGACAGAATTTTGTCAGCAGGAGCAGCCACTCTGACACTTGGGAATGGGATTTGCTCCTGCCTGTTTTGAGGCCACCGCGAGATCGCCCAAAATAACGCAGAGTGTTTGACCGGGGACCCTCTGGCCACCCCTGGGCTGGGGGCAGGCTTGTCCTGGCCCAGGCCAACGTGCTGATCCCTCACAGGACGTCCTGCATTTTTGCAGAAGGCCACCTAATTCTGCCCCAAATGATCTCCCCACCATCTGCTCTCGCAGGGCTCTGCAGCACAGCAGGGCCCTGACGTGTGACACCAAAGCGCGGCCGTGGCACGATGCAATGCCCTGACGTGCCAGTGCAGCATCTCACTGTTGTGCTCCAGCATCAGGAATGATGCTGCAGTCCCTGACTGTGCTGGTGGTGACGTGTGACAACAAGAATTAGCTTTATCAGGGCCCGAAGTCTTGGTTTCAGAAGTCCTTCTCGTGGCACAGGGGGATATTTTCATACGTCTGTACGTTGCGACATGGCATGGTGAGAGAGAACTTTCGCTTCCAGGCTGACATCACTGTTATCTCAGAGATCCTTGGAGATTGGAATCAGCCAGGCCTCCAGCCTTACATTTTGGAAAGCCAGAAAGCACAGCAGGACAGGCTGAGCTTTCCCTCCCCTCTCATCTCAGGTTTTGCTGCTCGCCTTGTTCTTCCTTGTTGGGAGTTTTGGGGAGCTTGTAATCCAGGATAGGTGGATACTGATTGAGATCTTTCATGAAAAATGAGAATTAAATGGTGCTAACAACATCAAGGCTGTGAGTCTGATCCCTGGCTGGGCCATGCACATCCTTGTGGGTCCCTCCCAGAATGTTCTGATTCTGTGAAATGCCAGAAGAGCATTTCAGGGACAAACCCAAACATGCTGTCCTGTAAATGAACGAAACCCTGCTCATCCAATTTTCCTCCTTTTGTGGTTCCTTCTGCGTTGCTTGTGCTGCTTTGTTGATTGGAATATTTCTGAGCTGCAGAACCTGCCCTGTGGAGCCCACTGGGAAAATAAGGGCCAAGGGCTCTGCCTAAAAATAAATCTGTAATTCATTTTTCTGCTAGTGCCTGTGGGTGAGAAAAAAAACTCTCAATGTTCCAACACCCTACTTATCTGAGGGAAGGATCTATTATGTAGTTGTGGGGGTGGGATGGGAACTAGGTAGGGTTACAGAACAGCAGAGCTAAAATTAGAAGTTGTTTGATGTCAGGGAGCAGTGAAGATTAACTTTAGGCACTTTCAGCTCTGCATTGTGTAAGGCTGCGACTTCAGGGGCTCTTCGTGGCTGGTCCAGGCCAACACCACCTGCCCTTGCCATGGCTCTGGAAGTGTCTCAGGGCATGGAAGAGGGGCAGGAGGGGATTCATAAGCTCTAGTCCTACCTAGCTCTGTTCTTACAGGTGAGTCTTGTGACTTGTTTGACAAGTCTAAAACAACAGGGCAGTGAAAAAGGGGCAGGAGGGGATGTGTTCCGTCCTCAGCTCCTGAGAACCGGTACTTGCTGTAACACAGAAAGGTGACAAACGTGGGTGTGTGGGCTTCTTGCCTCCTTAATTACCTAAGGAAACGATGAAGCTGTTTAAATCACTCCCAATTTCACATTGATGCTGCAGAGACTCAAAGAGCTGCTGCGTGCAGCGACGACGAACTTCGTTCCACGGCGCTGCAAATGATTTCCAAATGAAATTGGATTTCCAGAATCAATTCTTCCTCAATTCCTGGAGAAGCCCAGCGAAATAGTCCCCTTCAAGTTACATAATTGTGCTGCTGTGCATATTGTGCTGTTTGACCTTCACATTACAGGTTAAAATGTTGCATTTTAGTGTTTCGTGGCATCGATTTTTCTGCGTCTACATCATTTCTCTGTGCTTTTTTATTCAAAAGGAAGGAACAGGTGCTGATAATCCTCTGCTAAAAGCCATCAGAGATGACCCACATACATATAAATATGGCTCTGGCATTTTGGAAAGAAAAGGCTTTCGCTCCTTATGAATTCTGCAAATGGATCTTAGGAATCAGGATGTTCCCGTTTGCTGTCAGCGTGGTAGGAAGAGGAAACCTTTATTAATGGATTGCTCATCTCTCCCTGGATCCAGAACGTTCTGAACCTCTGTCCACAAAGTACAATTTCCATCCCTCTCTCTCTCAACAGGAGGACATCGTGACAGGTGACTGGAAGAACAACTTTGGGCAGTACTGGGGGGATTTATTTTGAACGTGGTTTTGTAGCACATAATTACTGAGGGTTAGTAGCAGCTTTTGTGCTGATTTATCTGGGCTTTTCAGTAGTGGGAAGCCATAGTAAGCAGAGAGGAGCCGAATTCAAGTGCACTGATGTCAAGAAAAAAAAAATCTTGCATGCAATTCCCTTGGCCAGACTGTCCTCGTGGGCACCAGCTGAGCCAGAAATAGACCCCAGATCAGCTCCTTCCCACTTTTTGCCCTGGACTGCCACGCTGAATTCGTACCTTCAGTGGTGCCACGGGGGGAAGCACGACCGAAGTGACTATTTTAGCAAAGGCAAAATATGAAATTACAGTGGAGGGAGACTATTTGAAGAAAAACTGAGCCATTATGAAGGCCTTGGTCTGAGATTTGGTTTGCTTGCAGCTCTGTGTGATGACAGGCTGGCAAAAGCACCCCTTTAGTGATTTTTTGTTTGTTATGTGGTTGGCTTTTGGCATCAATTTTTGCTTTAAATATGGATAAACATCTATAATTTTATGCTCTGATATACATGTGCTTATTGAAAGCTCTCTGATGACAACCAGACAGAGGAATTCTTTGACTCAAGCCATGAAGATGCTGCACTTTGCCCAATCTCCCCTTCAGATCTCTCCTTGAGCTGTGGATTATTTGGGCTAATTGAATCCTAACCATTTGTTTGGCTCCGAAATTGCCTTTTCTCCTTATCAGATGGTAAAACCACCTCGCCCTCTCTCTCTCTCCAGCCCTTCAGCAGCCTCATAAATGTCAGGTGAAGGGCAAAGTGCTTGGGAACTGTTCTGGAATTCTGCAGCCATTGACTTGAGATGGATGAGGCAGCAGCGAGGCTTCCCCAGGGATCCTCTTCCTCATGTGCACAGGAGTAAAAAGCATGGAAAGAGGCAAATAAACTTGATCAGGTGTGTTTTTTCAGTCTCAAAGCTGCAGTGTGGGGCTGTTTGGCTGCTTGGTCCCTTAACTGAGGATCCAGGTCCTGGCTGTGGGTGCTGGAAGTCACAAGAGTTTGTGCCTGGATCTGTCACCCACCACTTGTATCCTGGTGTTGCCTCTTCCTCAGTTTCCCTGCCTGCAGAATGAGGCAAACCATTGCTCTCCTCCTCCTCCCTGGAGCAGTGTGGGATTTACAGGGGACAAGTGCTAGAGAGGGGTGAGTTGGACAATATTCCACGTTCTGTGTGATTAATGGTTGTGTTGAGCTAAACAAGGAACACTCAGGGGCTTGACATTTCTGCTTGATTTTTGCTCAGCAAGTGGGCACTGGCAAGGCCTGAAAGGGCCAAAGAATTGCCATCACAACTCCTGTGGAACTTTCTGCCAGAATCACCGTGTCCTGGTCAAGATCTCTTCTGCTTAATCACTTCTGCCAGCTGAAATTCCCCTTGGGAATCAGACTCCTCTCGATTCTTGTGGTTGATTAAGCAGCTGCTATTCTTTTTTGCTTGAACTTTCTCCTCTTTCCGAGTTCAGTCCTGGTTGGAAAGTGCATCTTAATGCCATTATTATTATAATTGATGTTTATTAGGAATGGTAACTGCTAATTTCAGTATTTTGAGCCTGGTGGAAGTAAATTATATAAATTGAGGTGTAACAGCAGTAATAGCATCCAAGTCTAAAATATCCCAAGTGCAGGCAATGGAGAGACCAAGCCAAATAAATACTGCACAGAAATCAGGAGCTGTTCTTTTCCTTCCATAACTTCAGTGTGCCCTTGCAGAGCCACGTGCTGAAAACAAGGTGCTGGAATGTTCTCTGAGCGCCTCCTGGGCTAAAGTTTTCCATTTGGCCAGATTTAGGTCTGTGCTGTTGCTTGTACTTTACATTTTCCAGTGGTTTGCTCTCCATAACCGTTTTTTTCCTGGACAGAATGCTCTCTGTGGTCACAGCCAAGTGACCTGGGGGGGGAGATGCTCTTGCTTTTTCACAACTAAAAAAAGATGCAAAATGCTGCCATTCTCCTCTGACAATGTCACAGCCACTCTGTGCATGTGGCAAAGGAGCAGAGGAGGAGGGATTAGTGGGTTTTCTTTTTAGTGTGTGAGGCAGATATATATTTGAGGTATATATTTGGAACCATTTTCAAGCCACTTGGAATACCAGGTTTGGAAGAGTGTGGCTTGACCACGCCTAATTTCAGGCCTTGGAACTGGAAGAAGAAAAATGGAGGGGAAAAATGAGTGGAATGAAAAAGACTTGGGGAGAAGAAAGGGGTGTATATTGAGGTGTATATTCAGGAGCAGCAAAGATTTTGTAACAGAAAAACTGTCCATGTATGCAGATGAAATTAGAACAAATTAGCTTTGGTGGGGGGGGACATAAAACTTGTTTATTTTTAGTGTCAAGAACAGCTCTCTCTAAGTAGAATAATTCCTTTAATGAAATACTGAGCAAACAAGGCTGTGTTTGGATGGCAGGAGGAGGGGATGGCAGAGAAATCATTTGCCAGGTGAGGACACACGAAGTGCTGTGAATTAAAAGCTTTGCACAGGAGGCAGAGGTATTTTAGAGAGCTGGTGGAGACTCAGAGCTGTAATTTTGGTGTATTTCTGACCCCACAGGACCAGAAGTAAAGCAGCCACAGAGATGTGAAAGGAGTGCCCTCCGCTCATGGGGGGAAGATTGGCTTGTGGCTGTGCAGCTCTCCAAAGTGGAATTTGTTTTTTTTTCAGAGCTGTCAACTCTTAGACAAATGATGTGCTCGTGTGGTGCCCTTCAATGTGATGCACATTTTAGGAATGAGGTTTGGGAGGCAAACTGCTGCTGAGCTGTGGGCCATGAAAGAAGGATGTGTCTCAGGGCTGGAGCTCAGAGAACCTGAGCAATATTCCGTGGCTGTTCCAGGGCAGTAAAACTCCATCATTGCTTCAAATACCTGCTCTGTTATTTTTCCAGCAGGAAGAATAGGTTCCCTGTGGACTCTCCTGAATTTCTGTTTTAAATACAGCTGATGGCACAACTGATCTTGGAAATGGAATTGTTTCTAAGACTGTGTTGTTTTACAGTGAGAGAGAGGCTTTTAAAAACAGGGGCTTGCTGTGCTGGAGATCTCCATGCCCACCTCCAGAGTCAGAGCTTCCACACTAAACACTCAAAATGAACAAAGGGTAGAAGAAAGGAGGTGATATCAGCATTAGTTTGCAGATGAGGCACGTGGAGATTAAAGGTGTTTTTCCTTTTTACATGTTTATTAATAGATGTGTACTGGAAAGGTTCCCTGCTGGAAGCTTGGCTTTGGTGAGCAAGAAATGGTGAAAGCTTAAAACAGTTCTTTAAAGAGCACAAGTTCTATTGATGCAAGAGTTGGCATCAGAAATGCAAACTGTCCAGCCTTATCCCCTGCCCTTCTCACAGGTGACTTGTCCAGCACCACCAGCTGAATCCATACAATCATCCCCAGAGCAACTTCTGTCTTGCTCATATTTGGAAATACCAAAATTGCCTTAAGGACATCTGTTCTTTCAAGGAGCACAGCCCAGATGAAGGACTTGAGATGATTTCGATGTCACTCTGCAAGATTTCCCACAGGAAACTCGGGAATCACGTGGCTGTGTTTCTCCAGGAGGTTTTGGGAACAAAAACACAGCAAGTCAAAACAATCCTTTAAATTGTAACGCTCAAACAGCTGGAACACCCAACTGAATGCAAACCTTTAAAGAGCCCTCCTTGCTGCAAGCTGGGCTGCTGCCTCTTGAGAAAACTGTGGAAAGCAAAACTAGAACAAAAAGTGATATTATTGAGGCATTAATCTGTGCTCCTGGACCAGGAGCTGGACTTGGATGATCCTTGTGGGTCCCTTCCAACTGAGGATATTCTGTGGTTCTCTGACTCAGTGTGAGACAGTTCCCTGTTTTATCTTTATTAGTGGTTACCTAATGGGGTTTATAAACATGACAAGTGAGTTTATAGCACTTGTCCCCTGCTCTTGGCTGCAAGGAGTTGACTTCAGCCTAATTTTTTTTCCCACAGCTCAATATAATCACATCGCTGGCTGTTATAAAACCTTTTAATAGGGCTTCTCTTTCCCTTTAATATTTACATTCTTCAAATATTTGTTGACCACTCCACTTTGTTTACCCTTCAAGTTTCTTTTCATAAAGGAGCCTGGTGAATATTGGGATGTTTTTGTTGCTTTCCTTTGGTCTCACTGCTCTGCAAGAAAAATCCTTCTGCTTGCTTGTCACCCTTACAGTAAAGTTCCTGGTAGAGATTAACTGATCCTACAGAGCAAATATTTCATCAGCTTCCATGAGGTTGGATTGATGAGACCATGCAGCTCCTGTATCACGTTGCAGGAACGTGTCTAATTTGCTTTGTGCTCGTACCTTGTGCTGCTTTCTTGCTTTCTGAATTCTTTGGGTGGCTTTGTTTCCACTGTTTGGAGTAGGTGCAAACCCAAGGACGGTGGTTTTTCACGCTTTGCCCAGAAGAAAAATCAAGCACAATCTCTTGTTTATTTTTTCCCCTCAGACAGGTTTTTGTCTGCGTGTTTGGATACACTGTCACCGTGAGTCACATCATTACCTTCTGCATTGTATAAACTTCTCTGTAAAGACTTCTCCAAGGGTTTGTGTTTGGAAATAGCCCTGTGTTGAGGACAAATATTCCTAGCTGCTGGTTGTGCTGCCTGCTGTGGGGAAGTAGGTGGTTTGTGTTGCCTGATAAGGTTTGGAGGGTGTGCAGTCCTTCTGATGAAGAGTTCGTAGAAATCACTGCGTGGTCAGAGAGCTTTGTGGGAGCGAGGAAGTGGAATTGGGAGGTAATTGGGATGTTTATGTCCATGCTGACTGCCCTGCTCCTTTGTCGTCACGGCAGCACTCCCGGGTGGCTTGCAGAGCAGGGGAGGGCAGGGATATTTAATAAAGCTCTGCTGATTTCCCCTGCAGGAACGTTCGGGATGCCAGGGACGTGTAACTAAACAAACCAAGCTGTGCCAGGGAGGGCAAGAAGAGCAGGAGAAGAGAGAGAGGTCATCCCTAAATCCCTCCCCGAGCAGCCGGGGTTAAAGCAGCGATGTGGGCTCCGGGACATTCTTAAAGAGACAGTGGGAGCTTTTTCCTGGCAGTGGGCAGCAGCCAGCTCAGATGCCAGGGCCGGGCAGCACATGGCAAAGGCGGCTTTGTTCCAGCCATGCCAGGCCGTTATCGGAGCGGGGAATCTTTTTTTGTCAGAGGAGCAGGGAGGACCCACGGCTGTGCCCCAGGAAATGCCATGTGCTGACAGACGGAGATCCAATCCTTTATTTAGGATTTTCACCCTCCCTCCACGCCAGGCAGGCGGCAGGGCTCCTTCCTGGGGATGCAGGTCCCTTTGTGTCGGGGCGTGTGCCGGGAGGTCAGGCGGTTCCTGAGGAAAAAGGATGCCCTGACGCAGCGCAGGGCTGGGATTGGGATTGGGGAGCCAGGGTTTGGTGGAGGAATCCCAGCCCGGGGTGGGAGGGATGGGGGTGCGGGGGGAGAGGCTGAGCAAGACTCGTGGTGGAGCAATAGAGGAGTAGGGGCTGAACTGAGCAGCTCTTTGGTGGGGTTGGTGGGTTTATTACACAAATCAGACCATCCTGGAATGAAGAGTGGAGCAATTCAGCGGGAGTGGGGATGAATCCAGTGTGAATGGGTGCGGGGATTGAAAGTCAGGTGGCTCAGGAGCAGTGTGAAGGTGGAGACTGGGGCAGTGGTTTTGGGGAAGGCTTCAGGGGGTTGATTTTGGCTGGGATAAACAGACTGGAACACTTCAGAGGGATGGAGAAGCTGGCAGGACTGTAACATCTACATGATGCAGAAGCACAGGCTGCACCAGCCATTGATGAGGGAAGAGACTGGACCCTTTTAGGGCCCTTTTCCTCTTCTCTTTATAAATCTACTCTCGGATCTGAGCTATCCCAGCTCAGCACAGCGTGGAAGAGGAAGTGGAGGGATGATGGATGGAGGGAGTGGGGCATGTCAGTGCCAGGAGGTCGGTGTAGCCCAGCCCCTGGCACAGCCCAGCCCACGTGCAGTTTGCTCTCTCCAATGGCAGCTGTTGAGGCTTGATCCAGATGTCAGGGAACACTCTCTTTGTGCTGAGCTCGCACAGGAGCAGCACATGTGAGGGTTCCTGGGAGCAGGGGGGAGGTGGCCGGCTCCTGTTTCAAGTGGCATCCAAAGAACGGGGTTTGTGTTGGGTTTGAGGTGAAATTTTGCTGCTGCTGCTGCTTGTCCCCTGGTGGCCACCTCTGCAATGTCACTGAGAGTACAGTGGCATGACATTTAACTCTGTCCTGAGGGAAGAAAGGAAGGATAAATAGATAATGGAGGCAGCACTGTAATGATTCCACAGGGACCTGTAATTAGCCTGGTCTCCTGTTTCTGCTGTTATTTTTCTTTGTGTGTAGGATAACCTCCCCTGGCAACCTGTTCTGCTTTTCCTTCATCCTCTCCTAAACTGGGCCCTGATCTGGCTGGATGCACTCTGACCTGGTGGTTGAAGGAGATCCTGTGATGGCAGTAGGGTCTGAAATCAGTGCAGCCTCTCACCTTCATACCTTTCACTGTAATTCCTGAGGGTCTGCCTGCCCTCAGCACAGTGCTGGAAAATATGTAGTGGAGTTAACTTTTATTAGAGCTCCATCTCAGAGACATCTGGTAGTGTTATTGATGTGGTTGTTAATCTTCATTTCCAAGTGCACTGACTGCTGTGCACATTATCTGTGAGTGCAGTGCAAGGGCTTCTGGGGTAAAATATGCACCAGCTTATCATCAGTGCAGGAGAACAGGACGTGGAATGGCTTCATGGGAAAAAAGAGATGGCTTTAGGATCAAGTGGAAGCTGGCTGAGGACTTCAGATATGTAAGTGTCTTTGTAATATGTGATTAGAAATTCAAGGCACTGCATTGGTGGGGGGTCAGCTCAGCCAGCCTTTCCCACTGCATCACTCCAGACTGGTGGTTTCCAGGCCTGGAGCTGTGACCTGTCCACGATGCTGGGTGCATTAAAACTGCATTAAATATCCTTGTGGATACTACTGTCTGTTGAAGTGATAACCTGCAGGGATTTTGAGCAGTTCCACGTGTGATGGCCACCGAAGAAACTGTCTAGAAAGATCCTGGCTAAAAGATCCGTGCTAAAACCACTTGTCCTGGCTGGTGTAGGCTCCAGCTCTCACTCCAGCACTTGTTGGTGCTGAGCCTAAACCCCCCCTCCCCCCAGCCTTTTCCCCAACATCACTGCACCTTTCCTGCTTTTGGCTTCCCACGTGCTGATTGTTTGAGGAGATTGTTGGGGACAACAGGTAGGGCCGTGTTTCCTGGGTGAGGTGGGATCTGCTACTCATGAACGCCTTTAATTCTGTGTGGTTTCTTTTGTGCAATTAAGGAGAGCTAATTAGCTCCTTTTAGTGCAGTCTCCTTGCAGAGGTAGCTGACCTCTTGTTAATCCTGGATTAAGTTCTTACTAAGAACTGGCTCTTTGTGTGTCCCAGTTAAGATGTTGACACTTTGTTCTCTCTCTCCTTGTTTCTCCTCCTCCCCCTCTTTGCTCCCCATGCCTGTGAGCACATGATTCCCTGCCTCCTCCATCCCCCCCACTACTGTAGGAATCCATGAGCTCTTAGCAGCCACTGTATCTCCCTCCATGAAAATGCAATTGTCAGTGCAGAGTGCTCTCAAAAGGCTTCTGCTGGTCTGGTACCTGTCTAGGAGCCCATTTTTCAGTGCAAGGGCAAAGGAAGAGCTTTGGCAGTGCTCCTTGTTGCTCAAGGGGGTGAGAATCCTGTGGGGTTTGAGGAGTAGCACCCACTGGAGGCTGGAAGGATGTTCAATGAGCAGGACCACATTTCCCAGCGGAAGAACTCACCCTGGGCCATGCTTTGCATTCAGGAGTCCATCCATCCATAGTGAAAGAGGGTTTCTAGGAGAGAAGCAGCTGCTGTGCCCCAGCAGTGGTATGAGCAAAAAAAAAAAACCACGTGCAAAACACTAATTACCACCCAGATGCATCAGCTGCCCACTAATGCTAATCCTGCTTGCAGATCTTGAGGTTGCAGCACCGAGTTTTCCCTCAGGACATGGTTTCTTGACATCTCTGATGCGCCTTTTTGAAAACAAGCCCAGCCACAGCACGAGGAAGGTGTAGTGCCCTTTGGGTCTGTTCCAGACTCAGCTGAAAAGTAGAGATGCTGGGGGACAACTGCCCCAGTGGCTTTCAATTTGCAAAACAGAACTTCTTAAAATAAGTGGAAAAAGAATTATTGGGGAAGGGGAAATTAGAAACCCTGACGTGTTTTCAAATCCACGTGCTCATTGTTATTTGACATTTTCCAGGCAGACTTTTAAAGGCTTCTTTTTTGCTTCTGCATCCCTGGTGTGGCTTACAGGGAGGGTGAAATTGCTTCAGGTGGGTACAGAGTTGATCTCAAACCCACTGGCTGGCCTGGGCATTCAGGCCCTGCTGTGTCTCACAGGTATCTGTCATCAGCCCCGGGCTTTAATTACTCGGGCAGTGCCTCATTTCCTCTGAGCTGGGAGACTCAAGGGATGCAAAATGTATGAGTGTGCTTGTGTTACTGCTGGGCCTGAGACAATGGAGCAGAAAACAGCCCTGCCACTCGCTCCAGCAGGCAGGGGAGATACTGCTGGTGGACACTGAGGAGCCTGACACAGGCATGCCCTGAATTAGGGCATCCTTTATGCTCGTTTCTGGCTTTGCACCTTCTGTAGGGCTTGGTAGTGCTGTGATGCCACATCCTGCCATGAACAGCTCAGCAGTTCAGGCCCTCCTAAAGCTGCCCTTCACTCCTGAAATAATGTCCCAGTGCTTGTCTCGAGCCTTGAACACCAAGGAAAGGGCTGACTGGCACACGTGCAAGTAAAATGTGTCCTGCAGCTCTTGAACAAAACAGGAACTTGTAGCTTTGTGGTGCTTAAACGTCCTTAACGTCTTAAGAGCTTCCTTAAACATCCTCTTCTCACTTCAGTATTATCTGAGTAATGCCACCATGAAGCAAGCTGCCTTCAAAGTGCCAGGAATGGTGCCGCAAACAGTCCTTCCAAAAGTTCTGGGGGGGGGAAATTTTGCAGATCCTCTGAGGTTTGTGAAGCATTTGAGGTGCCACGTGATTCTCTAAATTACCCATAACTTTGCCCCTTGCATGCCAGGGCAGATAAGCCTAAGGAGCTTTGCTCTAAATAAGTCTTGCATTTTTCCTACTGCTCTTACGGTGCTTTTGGAAGCAGAACTTTTGCTTTATCATCTTCCCTCCTGACAGTCTGAAGGGTGGGTTAGTCTTAATCTCATATATTGAATTTATCCTACCTCTTCATGGCCTGCTTTGAGCCTTTGTGTGTTTCCCCTTGTTCCAGATCTGAGTTTCATCAGAGCTTTTGGGTCAGTGTAACTCTTGTGACTATTGAAAAACAGCATTTTGTTCAAACCTTAATAGTCACCGAGACAAAACATACCAAAATTTGTAGAGGCTGAGAATCACAGTTTTAACTATTTTCTCACTTTCTCTGAAAGCCATAAGGAAAAAAAAAAAATCACTGAAAGATTCATAGACTGTAAAACAAAATGAGACAATTCAGATATCTCATTTTAAGTCCTGTTGAATGCAAGGTCTAAGACTTGCCTGAACTGTGTGTGGTTCGAGGTACAGAACAGTGTTTAGCAGAAGACAAACCCTTGCATAATAATGTTCGCCACAGATGGATAATTGAGCCTTGAATTAGTTACAGTGGGTAGTTTTGTTTGCATCCAAAAATAGGTCTCTCTTGTCTAGTCAGAATTTGTCTGAAAGCTTCAGCTTTCAGCACTTTCATCTGTTCCCCAGTGTGATCCAAGTGATGGTCCAGGTGATCATGGAAATCTTGGCCCCCAGTCTGTGCTGAATGGATTCAGTGCCACTGCCTTTGGTGGTTGCTCTTACCTGAGCCCTCTGCAATCCACATTGTACACTCACAGAACCGGGATGCAATCCTAGACACACAGGTCAGTGGGAATCCCACCATCCGTGGGTCTGAGGTGCTGTTGCACTGGGCACAGGGGACGGGAAAGTTCGTATGTTACAAATGCCATTCCCTTTAAAAATGTTTGTAAATTCTCCAGCAAATTCAAACTTGAGTGAGCATTTGAAACAACAACAAGGGGAGGGATCATTTAATTTCTTAAAACAGTGGCACACACGCAGTGAACACAGTGGGTGTGTTTGAGCAATAGGGAGGTGATGGTGCTGTTGTAGCACCCAGACAAAAACGTGAATGGCGGTGGTGTTTTCAGCATTTGAGTTGCACAGCGATGTGAGTCCGCTGGAGCACTGATGTGCTTGAGAGCAGAGCACTTCCTGCTCCCACTGATTTTGATTAGAGCAAAATGATGGATAATCAGCCTTTTGGAAAGATGCTCTTTCGGGTGAATTAGCACTTAAAGCTGTGACTGATTGCAAAGAGAAGAAAAAAAAGGCCAACCCTGTGTATGGAAGGGGTAAAATGCAACTCAAGCAAGCGAAGGGCAGAGTGAGGAGTATTTACATCACTTAAGGCACAGCTCCTCCTGTTATCAGTGGGGAGCAGGAAGTCCCTGAGGGGGCCATTCACAGCATCCAGAGTAAAATAAGGCAGTGTAATTCCACACGTGGACATTTCTGCTCAAGTCCAGGTCATTCTGCACTTTTCCCTTGCTCACACAAGGTCTGATTTCATATCCTGGAAGGAAGAGTGCAAGCTAGTTGATTGTTTTGCTCTCTTCTTTGTCACCCTCCAGCGTGTATAATTTTTATTGTGCTGTGAGAGCCCTTGAGAGGGACTGGAACCCTCCTCCTTATTTCTGGAATAAAGATGTCCATGAGCAGATGTGCAGGGATGCAGAGGTGTGTCCCTCAAAGAAACACCATGTCCTAATGCTGCTGTAGAGTTCTAAACTTCGCTTGATAATGTTTCTTTAAAAATCCCAGGCCTGTTTACACACGGATAGGCACGGGAAAAAAAAAAAGAAAAAAAAGAAAATAAAAAAGAAACCAAATTAGCTCCCCTAGTCGAAGCAAGCCAAATTGAGTTGAATTTCTGAATGAGCGTGCAGATAATCCACTCCACCGGTTAATTAGGGTTTAATTTCCCCGTCCGTTCCTGTGTTGACACGCTGACGGGGTTTGAATCGTCGCTCCCACCCGCGCGTGTGCTCGGGCGGGACGGGCACCTTCATGTTCATGTTCATGTTCATGTTCGTGTTCATGTTCCCAACCTGCGGGCTCGTAGCTCGCTTAAACTCCGCCGGCAGCATCCCAAGAGCCGCGGGTGTAAAGGGGGACACCCTGGGCGAAGGAGAAGGGCGAGGGGTAGGATCAGCGCCAGGCTTTAGGGTCAGTTTTCCCCCGTTTTCCCGGGGTTGATGCGAGCGAGGCAGGCACGGAGGGGGATGAATTATGTAAAAGGAGGCTGCGCACGCGTGTGTGGTGTGTGCTGTGTGTTGTGTCTGTGCGTGCAGGAGTGTGTGAAAGCGCTGCCAGCGACAGGAACAGGCACCGACCAACATCCTCATCACCACCACCACCACCAGCAGCAGCAGCAGCAGCGCCACAAAGAGCGGGGCGAGGGGTGGAGGGAAGGGGTGGCGGGGGGAGGGAAAAAAGGCTCAGGCATGGCCGGAGCGGGCGCAGCATCCCCGGCGGGGCGGTCGGGGGGCTCGGGGAGCGCCGGGCTCGGGCTCTGAGATGTCGGGGAAGGTGAGCGGCCTCGCAGCTCGGCCCACCCTGCGCGCACACGAGCCGCATGAATGAATGAGCCCCGCACCGGCTGGCGCCGCACCGCGCTCCCTCCTGATGGCTGCCAGGTCAGTGCTGTCCCCTCCTCAATGTCCCCCCGTGTCGCTGTGGCCGTGGGCTCGCACCCACCCGTCCGTGCCGGGCCCCGCTCGCCTCCCCCCAGCCCATCCACCCGCGCTCCCCGGGGCTGATTAAATCTGGAGTCCATGTTGGTTGTTGCTGCTGCTGCTGATGATGGTGCTGCTCCTTTCCGTTCGGGGGGACTCGAAAGCGGCAGCGTGACATCACGTTGCGGGGATGCTTCGTCTCTTTTTCGCCTTCCACGGGCTGATAGATGTATATATTTTTTTTTATTGTATGTATTTTTAATTTTTTTTCCCTCCCCCTTGTTCTTCCCACCCCCACCCCGGCCCCGCACGTGCCTTGCCCTCTCCTGCAGCGGAATTGCTAAAACAGCCTTTTCGATTGTTGCAAACGACCGATGAGCAGATCCTTTTTTGCTGTTTTTTTTTTTTTCCTTTCCTTTTCTTTCTTTCTTTCTTTTTCTTTCATTCCCTTCACCCCCCTCCTTTCCCGTCTCCCCCCATCCCCCATGCCCAAGGGGACACTCATCCCTCCCATCACATCTGGGTCCAAGGAGGTGGTCGGGGTTGGGATGAACGGGGCAATGCGTCACAGGAGCGGCCGGAGCAGCTGCAGGAATATGGTGTATTTGTTTGCCCATGTGCTCCCTGGCTTTGAGAAGGGCTCGGAGCGCTCGCAGGGATGGCACGGTTCCGCTCTGTTCCGCTCTGTGTTTGTATATTTACACTGATGGGGAGAGGCAGGGTTTGTTTTTCAGGCTCTGCTCCAGACTCTGTACAGGTGGCCTTTTATTTCTTTTTTTTTATTTATTTATTTATTTATTTGTGTATTTATTTATTTATTTCATTGCACTCTGTGTGTTTATAGGCAGTGAGAATCTGCCGAATCCCCTACAACGCTGCTTTTTTCTTAGATTACCAGTGACTAGCATTGTCCTGTCCCTCATGGAAATCATGATTCAGGAAAGAGAATATATTCCCCTTCCCTTGCTTCGTTAAGTCACATGCATCTGCAGGAGAGCTCCTTCTGGAGCTGGTAGGTTTAGGACGGGGCTTGTGATTTTTGACTCAGTAGGACGGGTGGAAACTTCAAGCCAGATTTTAGGGGTGTGTTTTACAGCAGTGCAATAACTTTGGATGCCATTCCTGTTCTGCCATTGGAAGGCCCCCAGCTGCCCGTGCCACTGGTAACCAGCTGGGTGAAGCAAGTGAGAATGTGTCAGGTTGGGGGGGACAAGCCTGAAGCAGGTCCTCAGGACAAAGGGCTGTGTGTGACTCTTGCACTGAGGGGGTCTGACTCTTCCCAGGATCAGCTGCAGCCCCTGACCCTCTCTAAATTTTGGAGCTGGACAATGCTGCTGCAGGGACAGAGGAAAATGAGAGGGAATGGCATGGAGATACCGGGCTGAGGGAGGTGGAACTGTTGCATTGCTGTTTTCGGAATGGTGAAGGGAAGCAACAGCGAGGAATGAACAAAAGAAATCGATTTGATCGCAGCTTTGAAGATCACATCATCTTCCATGAGCTTACAAAAGCTGATGCTGAGGAGGAGTGGGAGTGAGTGGGAAGATGCAGAGCTCCAGCTTTGTCTTCTGCTCCTGAGATGCACAATATCCCTGTCCGCCCCCACTCTGTCTGTGAGAAGATGTTCTTTAATCTGTGGTTTATTAAACCCCCTGCCAGAAGACTGGAATGTGTTCAGGGGGACAATCCCTGTGCTGGGGATGAAGTCCAGGGCTCTCCCAGCCTTGCTGAAGTTACAGCAGGAGATGGGTAGCAGGGAGGAGTTGTTGGGCTCTTCTTGAGGTCATGTGGGATCACACCTACATCCTCATCCGAGAAATGAACCTGGATCTTTATCACTTGCTATTTAGTGCTATATTGCAATATTCTCACTGTCCCTTGGAATAATGCACATGGATTGATGTGAGGCAGCAATGTGAAGTCCCCAAACCACTGAAGGATTTTGGTGTTAGCTTGGAAATAATGAGGATTAATTGGATTTATTTTAAATTTACATTTTATTCTGTGAGCTGTCAAGTTTTCAAAACTTTCTTCACATCCCAGGTGGCTTAACGGTGTCTTTGGTAATTATATTTATTTTTTAAACAAGACTTTTGAGCTCTGTTCTGGCCCAGGTTCCAGGCTCGGAGGTTTTGAGGGCAGCATCAGATATTGCAGTTCTTGCTGTTAATGACAATGCTGACATTGAGGTGGGGAGGAGAGGGAACAAAGCCTGGATCTGTTCCTCCTCCTTTAGAAGCTTGGCTGGGTGACCTGCAGGTAACCACACTGGGGCTGTGGCTGAAGGATCATCAGCTTCAGAGGGATGTGAAATTCCTACTTTGTGCTATTTCTCCTTTATTGCCTCCCAGATTTCTTTGTATTACCCATTGTACTTTGTTTCATGTGGTTTGCCTTCCTTTGGAGCAAGTGGAATTATTAATTTGTGAGTGGTGGAGGGGTTGAGTGTGTGATTTATAACACGTGGTGGTTCTCTGCAGATTAACGATCCTTCCCAAATCGTGACTTGCATTATTAGACATTATTACTCAGATCAGTCTTGTTCCATTTCCAAAAAAACCTGCCCAATTTTCTTGGCATTTCTGCAGTAACTCCAAGCAGGAAGGGAGCAGTGGAGAGGTTGTTTCCAACCCAGCACAGTGGGAGTTTTCTGTAGGAGATGAGCCCGTTTGTCCACGGAGTTGATCGTCCGTCTCTAGTGGTAACCGGGATCGGGTGATTCACAGGGACACAATGACATGGTTAATAATGCATCCGACCAACCTTGCACTGCTGCATGTGGGCAGAAGGCAAATTCCTTCCTAATGCTTGCAGTGATTTGCTAATCCTCTGAGGCATAATAATTGCATTAATTTTATTTCATGAATATGTAAACATGCGATTGAATGTCATCGGAGGACACCGTTCTGGGAAACGTCAAAAAACACACCGAGAAAATCTTCAGCAAGGATGGACTTCTCTATCCAAAAACGTGCAGAAGGCAGGCTATTTTTACGATTCTCTTCAAAGCAGTTGTCACGAAACACTCAGTTTCTCTGCAGCCCTGCAGGTGTCATTTTGCTTTTTGATTTATTGCTTTCTCTTTTGTCTCTCTTGCTGGGAGATGTAATAGAAGTAGAGCGTTCTGTTATTGCTTGTAGAGCAGTGGCGAGCCCAGGGAATTGCTGGAGGATAAATGGAGGTTTTCATTCTTGGATTATCAATTTGAAGTGAGTGTAGGTTGGTGATCAAAAGTTGTTACCATCTGCTTGCTGTTTGGGAGACTGCATAATGAGTTTCTGAATCTCCTCTTTTTTGCACTGATGTCAGACTGTATTGCAGAAAAGTATCTTTGTGGGCGTCTAATTAACCCCCTTAGTGACTGTTTCTGAGGAGAATTAACTCTTTTTGTGCTGCAGCCAGGCTTGAGGTGCCTCCTTGACCTTGTAGCCTTTCCTGCCCTTTTCAAGACTTTATCAGTGCAGTTCTGTTTGATGCTCGAGGATCTCTTTTGGTCTTGTTTAGGAAAGTGTGTAGGCACAGGCTTGACTTTTTGTGCACAGCCCATAGATCTCAGACACAGAGAGGTAAATATGTGCTTAAATATGCCCTTCTTTGCTGGTTTGGGAACAAGAGTGCTCTGCACTTTTGGAATTAAGCTCGATTTTACAACACAAACTTGGGGCCTTGGAGAGCCTTCTATCAGGCAGGTGCTGTGGGCTGTAGGGAGACCTGAGCAGCTGCAGATTTACTCTTGTAAAGCAAGTTCTTCTGAGGACTTGGAGGCCAGTTAGCTTTCCAGATCAGGACTTTCTTGAGGAAGAAACCCTCTGAGAAGCTGGTGATCACAGTGAAGGGAATGTTGTGTACACGGAGCTGCTGCTTGTTTGGATGATCTGCCCCTGTTACAAATCCTTTGGCAACACAAAGTGATTACTTCGGGCTGAATTCTAATTCACATCCTGCAAGTGGCAGGTTCAAGTGGATTTGCTGTGTGTCCTCCTAATCTGTGTGTGTGTCACCACCTGAGAGGGGAGGAGTGAGCTGCTGTCCTACAGTGTGGCTGTGGCCACTGGTGCTGTGACAGTGCCCTTCTGGAGGGTGGCTGCTGGCTGTTGGGGCACCCAAAATTTGGGGAAGAACTGTTGGCAGGGTGCTTGCCTCAAGCCCAGGGATGGCTGTGTAGCAGTGTTGGGCACGGTGGTTGTTTCAGATCTGGTAGGATGGACAGACTTTCCTGTCAGTTCAGGGCTGCTTGAATTGTCATTCGTGCAGAATTTATTTAACAGACTCAAACTAAGGCAGGTTTCTTGTTGAGTTCTCCTTGAGAGCATTGCAGAGAGTTCTCAGGGTTCCTTTGTGGCTGTAAGAACACCAAGCTTCACTTGTGGAGTACAAACTGTAGCATTTCCCAAAGGTGACTTCTTGGTGAAGTCTCTGTTCATCAGCTGGTCCAGATCTTTACAGAAAATACTCTGCTGGAGGAAGAAGTGTGGCCTTTCTGTGTCTTGCCTTGTGTCCCAGGGTGACCAGGTGACTTGTCTGTGCATTGCTGAAGAAAATTGCTGAAGAAAAGCTTGCAGAATCACGGAGTGCTTTGGGTTGGAAGGGACCTTCAAGATCATCTTAATCCTTCTTGTGCCATGGGCAGGGACATCTTCCACTATCTCAGGTTACTCCAAGCCCTGTCCAGCATGGCCTTGGACACTTCCAGGGATGGGGCAGCCACAGCTTCTCTGGGCAACCTGTGCCAAGGACCTCATCACCTTCCCAGGGGAGAATTCCTTCCGTATATCCAACCTGAACTTCCCCTCTTTCAGTTTGCCCCTATTGCTCCCTGTCCTGTCACTACAATTCTGAACAGAGTCCCTCTCCAGCTTCCTTGTAGACCCTTTCAGAGACTGGAGGGCTGCTGGTTCTTCACTGTGCTGCTCCAGAGACTGAGAGGCTTTTCCTCCACGTGTGAGCAGAGTTTGGCCCCTTCCCATCCGCGTCACCCTCGCCCGTGGCATTTTTTCCCGCGGCTCCAACCCCAGGACAAGGTGGTTTTTCTCAGGCACAGCCAGGACATAAACCAAGGAGGCAGAATCAGCCTTCTGTGCTTTCATGTATTCCGTTCAGCAGGGTTCAGCTTAGGTGGGCTTGTTTGTGTTCTGTCCCTCCCTTGAGCTGTTGCACCCACTGGAGGCTCCGCTGCCTGGGGGGGATGTGAGGTCCTGAACGCTCTCTCCGGGCAATTAGGTCTCTAAAGCGTTATTTATTACTATTATTCATTTATTTATTTATTTATTTATTTATTTCAAAGTGGGTCAGGCCGTTTTGGCATTTCAGGCGCTGGTTCCTGGTTCAATGGCGAGGGCCTCGGTCGCTATGGCAACTGCAGAAAGCGTTCGTCATGGCCGTGCCTTGGGCTGGATTCAAACTCCAGGGAATGAGCAGGAGCAGCGGAGTTTTTTGAGGGGGCTCGGGGCAGGAGAAGGGGGGGATGGAGCTGCAGCTCCCGTGCTTTTTGTGCCCATCCTCGCTGCCCTAGAGATGAAAGGCTGAGTGAACAGGCTCTTGGTGCGTGGAGTCCCCTCGTGTGAGAAATATTGAGCTTTTCCCAGTCATCCAGAGGAGGAATCAGAACTCGGGGAGAGCCAGAGAAGGTGCCCTTGAAGTTATTTCCCCCCCTGTCCTTGCAAAGGTGATGATCCATACATCCCAAACACAACCTGTGAGGATGGATTTAGTGTTTTAGCGCATGCCAGAGGTGCTAAATGACTGGAAAACGAGCTTGGAAGCTGGAATCTGCCTGAGATTGTGCTTGGCAGGGCTGGCACCAAAACGTGTGATAATGTGAATAAATATATACATGTCAGCTTTAAGGTAGTGTTGATTCTGGCAAAACCACGACACCCTGTTTGGGTTACTCGACTGTGACTGAAAAACCCACCTGAGGAGGCTTTGTAAGACCATAAAAAGAGCAAAACTAGAACTTTCCAGGGTGTTTCATCCGAGCTTCACATGCAGCTGTGAACCCTGGTTTGGAGTGATTTGTGCTCTGAGTGGCAGTAAAAATCTCACAACTGTGACCTGAAAGCGAACAGAACCTTGAGTGAGTTTGACTTGGTCTTTATAGGGGCTGCTTAAAGCTGCCACTCAAAGTGAAACTGTGGGGATGAACTCGCACGAACCAGAAGCGAGATGGAGGCTGTGCGTGATAAACTTGGGTTTGGTAGAGCTGCAGAAGTAAAATTAATACTTCTGTTCAAATTAGTCCAGTGATGTGTGAGTCAGGAGCTCTGGCTTCGAATTCTGGCTTTGTGTTTTTGGGGACCTCTCACATAAAGCAGCTTGTGTTGCATCGAGGCTGCTGGGGGCAAGCAGGACCAACCCAGCCTCAGAATTTAGAGTTTTTGAGTAGAACTCTACATTCTGGTGAAGAAACCTGATACTTTATAAAATTTCAATAACTAAGAAATTCCTGATAGTTGGGCTTTTATGATATACCCAAACTGTTGCAGGCAACTGTTGCTGCTGGGGGCAATGGCCTAGATCATCTTTTCTTTAGTCTTTCGTTTCAAAGATGATTTGGAGGGATTAAATCTGGAATGTATTGCCACAGTTGTGCCGTGCATGGATTCCTGTGCCTTGTCCAGGGAAAGGGAGGACATGGGACAAGATGCTGTGAGAATATATGAGATGTCATGCACTGGATCTAACTCGGGGTTTGGGTGACATTTGAACAGTCAGAGGTTTATTATTCTAAGTAAAAACAGGTAACAGAGCAGAGTCTGTAACTCAGTCCAAGTTCCTGCTTGTAGGACATTTTTGCAAACCCATTTTCTGTCCGTTTTCTGTAGGGACTTCCACACTCCATCTCCTTGAAAGCATCTTCTCAGGGGTTTCTGTTGTTCCACGCTGCTGTGCTTGCCCGTTGCCAACTGCTGTGAAATCTGGCTCTGTCAATGTTTGCACAGGCGATGGGGTTGTGTGCTTTCTGCTGATTGTTTAGGGGAGATCTCATCACTTGTGGGTTTACACAAGCGGAGAGCAAACAGAGCATAATTTATGAGACCAGTTCATCCAGTGCTAAACCAAACCAAGCCAAGCCTGATGACTGCTGCAGGAGTGTGTTACATTGTCTGCTGTGTAAAATGGCTTTTGGCATCTTCAGAGTTAAGGGCTGGGTGTGATTTTTATCTGGGAGTTAATGAAACCTCAGGCACATGTTCAGCTCTTCTAGATTTTCGGAAAGGAAGTGATCCATTTTAAGTACCTCACTGTGTCTGAGTGTGAGAAGGAAGCTTCAGTTTGCTGTGTATAATTGGGCTTAAATTATAGCCCTTAAGAGTCTGGTTGTACTAACTTTTTAATTGAATCCCTTGCAGCTGTAATTCCCTCATCCTTTCCCTGTTGCCTGCTTTTCTGTCAGTCAGATGTGGCCTGTTTGCTGCTGCTCATGAGATAACAGGGTACCAAACCATGGCTGAGTTAGCCCAAAATTCATCCTTGGATCAGCCCAGGTTCCACTGGAACCTGCAGGCTGCTGGAAAAGCCTCAAGGATGTTTGGACTGGTCAGAAATAGGTTTGGCTGCTGAAGGAAATGAGTGACGTGGGGAAAGATGGATGTAGCATGAAGAGTCTGGCAGGAAGAAGAGGCATCAAAAGAGAAGGAACAGTGAGGAGATCTGAGTTTTCCTGTTCTTTATTAATGTGTATATTGCTGATTTTCTGACTGAGGTGTTGGGGCATTTGCTGGGGGTAGAGGGGGAGAAGTTCCATTCTCCTAAATGTCTCATAATTTCTGTAAGACTGAAGAAGGTCTTGCTTTTCCCTTTATGAAAGGGGAACTTTGGTGTTTGGGGTTTTTTTAGTCATGTAAGGTTTTAGGTTGTAACAAAACGTTCTCGTGCCCAGCTCTAACTGGTGTGGGAGAGGATGATTCTGTACAGGAACTCATGACTGCAGTGTCTGTCATCATGACCTCCCTCCCAGTGCCCCAGCGTTTTTGGGGTTTGGTGACCTTTAATGGAGTGTTTTCTGAAAGGTGTGATGCCATTTTCACACGTACTGTTGAGAATAGTTGAGGGAAAGTCAGGGAGGGCCAGAGTGTTGAGAAAACACTGACATCTCCCTCGCTCCTGAGCGCAAGTTGAGATTTTCTGAGCTCAGATCGGTCACTTGAAACTCCTGGAGCCCACAGGAGAATGAGTTCATTCGTCTGTGGTCAGATGAACTGAAGAGTGGGTGGAGAAAGGCACTGCCAGGCCGTGGTGGTTCCTCTGCCACTGGGAAGCGATGACTGTCAGCAGCCTCAATTCGCTGGGCGTCTTGCTCCGGGAAGCCACATTTGTCTGCTGTGCTGCTGGGGAGACCCGTGGGGCTCTGCACACCTCGGGGCAGGGGAGCAGCCGGTGTCAGTGTGAGCTGGGGGTGGCTAACCCTGCCGTTTCTCTCTTTTCCTCCCTCCCTGCAGTACTGCCAGTAACTCCAACCGCAGCACTCCTGCCTGCTCCCCGATCCTGCGCAAACGCTCCCGCTCCCCCACGCCGCAGGACGCCCCGGGAGACGCCATGGTGGAGAAGGGCTCTGACCACTCCTCGGACAAGTCCCCTTCCACGCCCGAGCAGGGGGTCCAGCGGAGCTGCTCCTCCCAGTCAGGCCGCAGTGGGGCCAAGAACTCCAAGGTGAGCAGCGAGCAAGCGGCGCTGGCCGAGGTGGGCACGTGTCCCTGGAGCTGAACCGCCTGGGGCAGGACACTGCCTTTGTCCCTGTGCCTCCTGTTCCTCTGGATAACTCTCCTCCTTCTCCCCTCATTGTATTTCTGGAAGTTCTCCCGACTAGGGTCAAGTTTTCCTAACCAGGGTCAAGTTTTCCTAACTAGGGTCAAGTTCCTCCTCACTTCAGCACAGCTCCATAATCCTTGCAGCAAGCTGAGTCCAGGAGCTGCTGGTGGCTTGTACTGCAGCTCCTTAACAGTTTATAGAGACTCCCTGTCCACAGTCAGAGCCCTGTTTCTTGGGGAGGCTCTGTGGTTTTGAGAAAGACCTTGACAATCAGCTGTTAAAATTGCTTTTCATCATCTGGATTATTGAGTGCCGTGGAAAAAATAAAGGTTCCCCTGTGCAGCCTGTGAAGGGCCTGTGCATTTCTCAGTCCTGCCTAAGCCCTCTGAGATGAGGCTCAAGTTGCACAGTCAGTTTTCTAATCCCCTGCCCGTTCCTTCTGCTCAGGGCAGTGTTATGACTGGCTTGGCCAGGGTAGGTGGTGTTTTCCCTAGAAAGGTTTCGTGTCCTTGGACTGTGTTAGAAGCAACCTTGTCTTTGCTGTGCTGAGGGAGAGGCTCTCAGGTTTGGCAACTCTGGGTTTTTCTGTGAGCAGTGGGAGCTGGTGAAACGCACCTTTGATTGTAACCCTGACATCAGGGGTGTGTTGTAAGTTATCCGTCAGGAGCACTTGTGTTCTTTCCAGATTTCTGAAGTGAAATATTTCAGCCTGGATAACTCCACAGTGTCACAGGCATAACTGTGGTGGCTTGTACAGAATGAGCTGTAGAATTCTACAGAATTAGATCTCTGCCTGGTCTGTTGCTGGACTGTATCCCACACAAGAAATCTTCATCCACTGCCCTTTGTGGGTGCTTTCAGCAGAGGAACAGCATTCAGTGGCCCACATTCCTTGGGCTGAGCTCATCTCTCCCCACTGAGGGGGAGGGTTGTGTGAGTGCAGAAGAGGGGGGAGAAGGGTTTTTCAAGCTGAACCATTTGAGTTGTGAGGTTGCCCTCGAGGTCAGCCTGGCTTCCTGTGCACTCAGTGACCCACAAACACCGTCCCAGGGCGGCAGGGCTGGATGACACCCCGTGCACCGTGTTCCCAAAAGCAAGCCCTGGGATGGGATGGGAGGCAGGCAGGATGCAGGACGTGCTGTGTTTATGGCCACACTGGGGGATGCTCTCAGAGAAAAGGTGTCCTTGCTAAGGGGGAATTGCAGACATGAGTTGCATTGCCCTGGCCCACAAAGTGCTGTGAATTAAGGGCATAGGAGTGAGACTTTTACCAAAACAGTGACTGCTAAAGCTGACCTTTAATTCACGGTGCTTTCCACGAGAGAAGGGGGGGTATGATGCTCTCTGTTGGGTTTGTGGGGTTTCCTTCTCTTGATTTGCCAGGTAATTTTTCTTCTTTCCCTAATTTCTCTCTTTTCATTCCTGCATGCTTTCTCTCCGATTAAGTCACACAAGCGCCTCTCCAAAGTAAGCCTTCTTTTTTCTCTCCTGTCCCCCACTGTAGAGTTGTCTCATCACTCAGGTACTGAGTGGTGACCCCAGTCACAGGCATTCTCCTGCTGCAGCTGTGAGAATGTCAGCAGAGCCTGTAGCTGGAAGCTGGTTTCACTTCGGTCACCGGCATCTCGTTAATATTTGCTCACGCAGAGTGAGAACTGGCCTGTTCATCACGCTCCCTCAGTTACTTCCAACTAATTTTAGCCTTTTAGTTTTGCTTTCCCCCTCCCTAGCTGTGAGCTGCTGCCTTTGCCAGGGAGAAGTGCTCTGGATTTGGTAGGTTGAGCAGAACCGTAATCCCTTCTCTCCCCTCTCTCCCCTTCCTTCCCGACTTCCAGAAAAAAAGGGTTGCTCTCCGTACCTTCTTCCCTGCTTTTTATGATGAACAGCAGTCTTGTGGCCAGTGGTCTCAGCTTTCACTGCCCTTGCACGCTTCCCTGTGTGATGTGAATATTAAAGATCAGTGATTTCAAGTGAACCCAGCTCACACCTGGTAGAACAGACCTGTCCCGGATGAATTGTGAGAATTCATGGGCTCGCTCTGAGAGGTGACAAGTAGAAGATCCCTCTGTGGGTGCTCTGTTGTGGTTTTTTTTTTTTTCAGACAGGCTTGTCTCGTGCTTGGTAACTGTAGCTTGGATAACTGCAGAGGAGTGGGATTAATGCCTCGGGTGGGGTGTGGGAGAAGTTCTGTGGGAGGTGCAGGTGTGGAGCAGCAGAGGGGATTGCTGGGGAGCAGAGGTGTGTGGGTCAGGACAGGCCATGGCCAGGCTGTGGTGAGCTGGAGGTGCTTTGGCCAGGCTGTGGAGAGGTTTGTTAGGAGTGGGAATAACAGTGGTGGAGAGCAATGTACGTGTAAATTGTCTGGGATGTGCTTGCAGCCAGCCCCTTGCTTTTTGGGAGGACAAGACCCACCCACTGGGAGGCAATTAGAGAAACAGGAGGGCAGTGGAGGCTGGATCTCTGTTCTCTGCTCTTTCTTTGGCACAAATGAGGAGTTTCAGACGTAACAAACCCCCTGATTCTCCCCACTTAGGTGATGGTGGTTGTTCAGGACAGGGAGAGGTCAGGAGCAGAGAAGGACAAAGATTTTAAACTCTCCTTCCTCAGCCTCCTCTCCTCCCCCCCACGCATCTCCTGCAGGAGGAATTGATTTTCCAACCTGTCTGGCTAATGAAATGGAACAGCTTGAGCCCATGAGTTTGATGCTGTGTTTATACAGTTGCTGACAGATCTGCTTGAGTCCCTTGCCCTCTTTTGTCTGCGTGTTCTGTCGTGCTGCAGCGTTGCCATCAGAGGGAGCGCTTCACCAGGAGTTTTTAAGCACTGGATTCCTGCTTTTCCTCTCTGTCCCCACAGTGTGCCATGGACCAAACCACCCCTAGGTCTGTGTCAGCCTCAGGCTTTTACTGGCAGCGCTGCTGCTTCTGGAACAGCTTTCCAAACTCAGGAAAAAAACCCACCTTTTTTGTTAGTGGCCAGCAACAAAATACGTATTTTTAACTCTCTTGCCAAAGGATAAAAGGGATTTCCTCTGCACTGCAAATCCTTCAGGTTGTTCCCAGTGCCCATAGCTAATGAGGAATGCTGAGGGTTAATAGCAGGTTAGGGGAAAACATGAATTTTGGTGTGGGCCCTGGGGACTGTAGAACAGTTTAGGTCAGAAGGGATCTTGGAAGGTCTCTCTCAAAGCAGGGCTGATGTGGCAAGATAAGCTCAGTCTAAAGTCTTGGCCAGCCACTTTTTGCAGACCTCCAGGACTGGAGATCCCCCAGCCCCTGCTCCAGTGCTTAACCACTCTTGTGAACAGGCTTTTCCCTTCTATCCAAATAGAATTTCCCTTTTCTGCAGCTTATGACTGTTGCACCCTGTCCTTTCTGTGATGATGAGAAGAGTTTGGCTGTGTCTTCTCATTCACCCTCCCACTGGGTGGTATAATCCCCCCTTAGGTTGTAGCTCATGAAATTCTGGTCATTTTGGGCTGGGGTGAAGGTTTGGGGAATGAATTTAATCAATTTCTTGGATTATTGGCTATTGAGAGGTGGACAGCAGAGACTCTGGAAGTGCACAGATCAGGAGAAAGGGCTCTGGAATACATTCCAAGCTCTGCCCTCACCCTGGTTCTGTGCCTCTGCCCCCAACAAAAGGGATTTAGGGATGCTCCTGGAGCCCTGTGTGTGGCATGTCATTCACTTGGCACAAGCTTTCTGTTCCCCTGGAAGCAGCAGTGTGTGGGAGTGAGCTGTGATCCTGCTCCCAGTGATGCTGGAAGGTGGGAGCTTCCTTTGGATCAAGCTCTCAGGGTGAACTTGGTCTGTTGTGACCCTCTGCTTCCCATCTGCACTGCAAAGCTGTGCTCTTCCATAGCAGTGTATCAAATGTGGGGTGATTAACCCGTGGAGATTTAGAGGCAGTGCTGTATTAATTAAAGGCTTAGGGAAAATACTCCATTTTTCACGTTGCTCAAGTTCTCCAAAGCTCTTCCTCTGCTCTCTGCTCCTGTAGCATCATCTCTGCCAACCAGTCCCATCTTTTCCATGTTTGTGTGCACCTCCATTCCTCTGTTACTTATTTATTTTCTCTTTTCAGTTCTAATGTTTATGGTTTCTTTTTCCAGTATGACAGACTTAACCTGCTCAAAGTAAGAAACATCTTCTTCCTTTTTCTTTCTTTCCCCCCTCCATTTTACTGTCTCTTGGTTTTCACAGTTCACATCCCCCTGTATTCTGTCAGTGAGCATAAAATAAAAGGGTAAATAAAATAGAAGAGAGATTTAAGGACTCAGTCTGCCTTCTCTTTGAACTTTTTGTAGTCTGTTGGAACATTTGGTGGAGGCAAAAGATGAGGCTTGGATGCCGCTGTAATTATGGATTTCAGTGTATTTATTGATGCTAGTATTTTTTTGTGTGTGTGTGGAAGAGCTTAAAAAAGGAGAACCTGCAGAGCTCCTCTATGGAGGAGCCCCTTAATTTGGGGAAGTTCAGATGTGAGGTGGTGGGGGGAATAGTTGCTGCAATTAATGCAGCAGAGGGGAGTGAAATCCTGTTGTGCTGTGCTGCCACCACAGCGTGTGCACCCTGATTTAGAAGGCACAGTGACAGCAGTGCCTCTGCCTTGGGTGTGCCAATTATAGCTTGATTATGAGCTGCTTTTTCCCCAGGAATTTTCTGAGTTACTCCTTTTGCTCATTAAAGGCAGACAGATGGCAAAACAAATCTGCAGGAAAAACCACTCCATCTCAGGCCCCGTGCTCCTGAGGACAAGGTGCTGTGTGCATGCTTTGGGTTAATTACCCTGATGCTTTTTTTAGTGTAGACTGAATTGCATAAGGCCTTTTTCCACGTCCTTCTTGCAGGGAGGGATGACTTCAGGCAGGTCCTTTATGAATGGGAGGGTATGGCCAAGTATGGAAAAGTGTAGGAAGCAGGAGGAAATTCCTCTGGGTAGCTGATGAACCGTACTGTGTGTTCAGTCCTGCAGTTCATATCCTTTCCCTGGGTTCTGGGGAAGTCCAAAGTCCTCTTTTTAACATCAGACTGTTGTATTTTAGCCTGTGGCATGAACTGTGTAACCGTGGGGGGGGGGTTGAGATCAGGGTTTTAAAATATCCTTCCGAAACGTTTGTCTCCATGAACGAAATCCACGATCCCAGTAAGGCTGTGTTTGCTGGAGTGGCAGGGAGAAAACAGCGTGTCCTCACAGAAATCTTTGGTCCAATCTGCTCTCATTGACACTTTGAATGTACTTTTCTTGTGGTAAAACATCCTGTGTGTCCTCGGTCCTCTGTGGGCCCAGTGCAGGTGGTTTCTGTGTTGCTGTGAGCATGAGCTTCACTCGGAGTGAAACTCTCTGTTACAAGGCAGAGAACAGTGTGCTTTCCTTCACACCCCCAGCTGGGTGTAAAGAGTGAAAAATACTCCCAAAGGTCAGAAGCAAGGTGGCTTCAAAGAGAGGAGTGCAGGGAAATGTTGCTGCTGTCCTTGTCTGTTATCCTGGGCTTCCCCAAGGAATGGCTGGGGAGAGGGGACAGCCCAGCTTTGTGGCTCTGAAATGTGTTCCTGTACCTGGAGCTGAGCACCCTCAGTGCTCAAAGGGTGCAGTGCCCTGAGGTATTTCCACCCAAAAATGGGGGATGCCTGTATGTCCTGTCAGCTCAGCTCAGTGTCATTGGAAAGCCACCCTGACTGGAGTGGGAGTGGGAAGCTTATTCCTCCCTCTCCCTGTGCAGGTAAATCTCACCTCCAGCTGAAAATTGCTGAGTGTGACTTTCCAAGCTGAGCTCTTTCGTGTGCTCCAGTGTGGCCTGTCCTCTCAAACCACCTGAAATGCCATGATAAGGCCAAAAAATAACCCCCAAAAAATCACATGTGCAGATGATGCAAAACACTGTGCGCTGAAATTCTGAAAAGAAAAAAAAAAAAATCCCAGCCTTTTTTTTTTCCCCCCCCTTGCTTAGCTTTTGTAGTGATTTCCTTCAGCACTTTCCCTGGCTCTGTGTGTGTGTTTGTGTGTATATCTCCCTTTTAAAATGCTGTTGAAAAAAAAACTTGCCTGATGGCTTTTGTGAGTAGAACTGTCCCTGCCTCTGGTAGTGCTTTGAGGGTTTATTTGCACAGGGGCTGTTCAGCAATGTGATTTTTGCCACCCAGCCAGCAAATGTAGAAGAGTGAAGCCCCTAAAGACACGGCTGGCAGTGGTGATGATGGTGATGGTGATGAGCTCCTGTGCTGTAGCAGGTGCTGCTGGTCTGCAGAAAAGATGCCAGTCTGTGTGTGTGTGTGTGCATGTGGACATGCACACCTTAGCCTGAACTGTTTCCTATCATGGAATCATGCTTCTGGATTTGTTCTTTGCTCCTGTAACTGCAAATAACTGTGTTCAGACCACACTGTGGAACCCACTGAAATCTTCTGTTTAATCCCGCTCTCACTCCACTAATTACACAAACCAGATTGGACCTGCTTTCTCTGTCCCTCTTCCTTTTTGATCCTGAGATCTCTGTGCTAACTAATGCTTCTCTTTTATTTTGTCCTTACAGAAAAGCCAGAGTTGGTATAATGTAAGTACTCCCGTTTCTCTTGTCCCTGGGTGGATGTGGGCTGGGGGCCTGGGCTGGGGTGGGGGGAAGGTGCAAAGGGGCTTTGCAGTGGCACTGGGGCACTCTGACCCTTTCCAAACGGAGATGGAAATGGCTCAGCACTGGCAAAGGAGGCCTGGCATCCTGAGGGCAAGGATGCCAGAGGTAGAGAGCAGAGCTTTGTCTTTTCAGCCACTCTCCCGGTGATCCCCACACCCCTGTGCCTCCGGTTTCTCACAGGGTGGGTGGTGGTGATGAGGTGACAAACACAGCTGCCAACCCTGCAAGCCCTTTGCATCTCTCAGGGTGGTGTGGGGGCGAGGAGGAGTTGATTTTGCAGTGACCCCATAGGAACACAAACCACCTTTTGCTTCTGCCTTGACCCTGTTTTGGTGCTGCAAGCACGAGTGTCGTGGTACAGAGCTGGCCCCACACTTGGCAGGGTTGATCCCCTCCCTGGAGTGCTCTAAAGCAGACAGTGGGCAGCTGCAGCAGCTGTTAATGCTCAGCAACAGTTCTTCCTGCAGCCTGGGACATCAGAAACCTGGGATTTTGGCTGGTCAGATGTGGCAGAGGTGTGAGAGGCAGAGTTAGGTGCCTGTGGGATGTAACCAGGACAGGAGGAGAAGTGATCTCAGATGAGGCAGTGGCTTTAAGAATAAAATACAAACCACGGTAGGCCAGGCTAGTGGAGAAGTGGCAGATAAAAGGACCCTGGATGCAGATGCACCAACCTGAGCAGGCTGCTGCCAAAATGTGACCCTGTCACCAAGCTGAAGGTGACTTGTGCTATTACTGCTTCTGCCTGTAGCTGCTGAGCTCCATTCCCTGTGCATGATGCTTTGCTGTGCTCTGCTTCTGTGGGTCTCTTGTGTTTTCATGTCCTCTCTATCTTATCTTTCTGTTCTCTTGTTTTTCCTCCATATATTTTCAGCATGAGAGACAGTACATCCGGAGAGTAAGCACTGGCTGCATTTTTTGTGGGTTTTTTCCCCCCTCCCCTCCCATTATTTTCCTTTAGAAAACAAAACAAAAAGCAAACCCATGTTCTAGTTAGCAGAGATGTTCTGGCCAGATAAAAGCAGCAGTGTGAAAATATGGATGGGCCACAAACCCCAGGAAGCCAGTCAGTCCTACCTGGAATTATTACTACCACCAAAAACTTGCTGATGCACAGTCTCCTTTCTTTGCCAGCTCCTTCCAGGCAGGACTTTCTGGCATTTGGACCCTTCTGATTCTTCCATTCCTTTCCCCTATGAGAGCAGCTCTAGAAGTGAATCAGTGGAGGCTGCCTCTTCATGAAGCCTTACAGATTCCTGTCCCCACTTTCCCCCCACTTTCATTTTACATAAATTCCACTGTGCTCAGAGCAAACACCCTCCACATTGTTCCTTGTGCCAGCTCAGCAGCCCTGGGTGCCAGGCACTGTGCAAACAACCCAAAAATTAGTCTTTGCCTCAAAGAGTCCTCAAAGATCCCCAGAGCATCACCAGTTTTCTAAGATGACTTTGGTTCCTGCTGCTTTTAACTGGTCTTTTTGTCCTTGTAGCACTGCATCCCTCCCTTTTCCCTCTCCTGGATTCCTTTCTCTCTGTTTTTTTCCTTGAAATGCCACTTGTTCTCTTGCCTTATGTGTTCTCCTTTCGATCCTACCAGTGCTTTTTTGGGATTGACATCCCTGCCAGGTTGAGAAGTGGGAGAAAAGGGTTGAGCCAGGGTCGTGGATTGGTTTGCAGACCTGCCCTCTCTGGGTCTGGGTGTGCTCTCTGTGCTTGGCTTTCTAAAATGCAAACTGGTCCAGATGCACTGTGAGATTGAGAAGAGAAGCCCAGTTGGAGAATAAATCTAAATATACTCAACCTTGTGGGGTTTGCTTTGTGTTCTGTGTCCTCGTGGTGGAAGAGCAGAATGTCCCTGAGGTGTTTGCCATGCCTTTAGTGAGGAATTGTGGACGTGGAGACTTTGCTTTACAAGAATCGTGATTCTTATGGAACAAAACTCTGTTGGCCAGCTGTGGCTTAGGCTTTGGACTTGTGTGTCTGCATGGTGAATTATTGGTAACTGATTTTTTTTATTTATTTTATTTTAAAAAGTGTTTTTAAATTAATTAAAAAAAAATTAGAGTAGACCTCACCCCCAAACTTACTCAGTAATTTTGTGTATTGGAACAGAGATTGTTCTTAAACACCACTAAAAACTGTCCCAGTAGGTCTGAACAGATCAGTGGGAGCCCAGCTGTTCCCACTTGCCTTTGGGAGAGCAAAGTCTGCCCTGGGGACAGCACGGAGAGGGACAGGAGAGCACGTGGAGCTCTGCAAACAACTGCTCTGCACACACAGGGCAGCCTCAAAAACACACCCAGGCAAAGGAGGGAGCCCAAGGCTGTGCTTGGGGGAAGCTGCAGTAAAAGCCTGGGCAGCAGGAGTTGGGAGCTGGCTGAGAATCCTGTGGTGCTGCAAAGGGAGACCTCTGGGCAGCCCTGGAGCTTCTGAAGGAAAACCTCAAGCCATCACAAGACTGAACACCAGGAGGAATCAGCCCTGTGCTGTCTCTTCTTCTTGGAGGCCTTGTAGGTGGCAGAGTGGAGGGGAGACTCGAGCTGTTGGAAAGAGTAAAGTGTTCCCTCTGGAGACAAAGAGAAATGATGCATCGTTTTAGGGAAAGCATCAGAAACACCTTCCCTGTGAGTGGCAGCCTGAGCCTCACTCAGCAACAGCGACTACGTGAACAGGGTTTACTGCAGAAATCAGGAGCCTGTGAGTGAGCAAGGTGTGGAACAGCCTTTTGCTCTCTAAATCAGCACAATCATCTTTTTAAGTTGCAGTAACCATTTTGTCAGACTCTCTCTGGAGCGGCATTAACTCGCTGTCTCTCGGGTGTTTTTCATCCTGTCAAGTTTTTTCCTTGGCTTTAGGGGTTTGGGATGCCAGCCTGGCTCAGGAGGGTTGTAGAGCCACTAAATTAGAAGTGAACTTCTGGTGCGTGCTGGTGTGACTCAGAAATCCATTTTCCACCCCACGTGGCCAGTGATTGCTCTGCAGCATCTTCCTCTGCTCTTCATTTGCTTTCAAAAGAAGAAAAAGAACAACAAAAGAAGAAAAATCTGAGCAGCCAGACTAGGTTTGGAAGAAATGCTGTGGGACAGGTGGCCAGTTCCTTTGCTGTCAGTGGGGTCAAAACTCTCCCACACAAGCAGGGAGTGTATTCTGTTCTTTTCCAGCAGTTTTCCAGAAGCAATGTAAATCATCCCTAAAGACTTAAGAGCAGGTCCATCAGCCATGCAAATTGGATATGGTTTTCCTTCCCACTTCCCCCTCTGCCTCTTGCCATCTCTCCTCACCCCTTTTTTGTGACACGTGCTGTGCAGTTCCACACATCTCTCGGTTCTTGTGTATTGTCCAACTTCCCTGTCCTGTCCCATCCCCCAGCAAAATTTGCTTTGGGCCTCCTGGGGAGGGTTTTGTTTGTGTCTAAGAGGGAGATGTCCCCATGGGGAGTCACCTGTTCTGCCCTTTTCCCCCCACCCCTGGCAGTGCCGTCCTGTCCCGTCTCTCTCTGTTTGCAGTAGAGTTAATGTTTGCTGCCTCCACCTCCAGGTCAGCTCTTCCCATCACTGGTGTCATCCATCTCTGCACAGGCAGGTGGAGGGGGGTGGAGACAGAAGCATCCTGGTGGGTTTTTATTTTGGATGAAGTCCCATATGCAGTTTCCAGCAAAGAGGGCCATTCAGTAAAGCAGTGCAGGTGCCTGTAATCCTAATTCTTAGTCCTTCCCAGGCTACAGAATGGTGGTTTTTTTGATTGTTCCCTCACCTTGGGGTGCAGATGGATCTGCTGGTTCCTTTTAACAGGGTTAAATGGGGAGAGCTGTGTGCTGTCTGGGAGCAGCAGTGATTTAGGGGAGCAGCTGAGCAGGCAGAGTGTCTGTCAGTGAGCAAGCTGCAATCACTGGCCTGGAGTGGAACCAGGCCTCTGCAGAGGCTGGGCTGGTTGCTTGCTTGGTATTTTTCTTTTGGTTCTTTTTGAGACCTTGAGAATGAGGGTTTTTACTTGTTTGTTCACAGCTGAGCATCACTGGAGCCGTGGTGTGAACATTTCCCTGTGCGTTTCTGTACCTGAGCAGGGAGATGGAGGGGCTGGGCACTAAGGGCAGAGGGATACAGGGAGTTCCAGTCTTCCTGGGACTTGCAGGGAGTTTTTTGCAAGGAAACCCTTGCCCTTTATTTCCATAATAAATAATAAATACTGACTAATAAACGAAACCTGGAGCATCCTGTTCTTTTTCTGGGGGAGAGAGGTGCACACAGGAGCAGTGCAGCCCTTCGGATTCCTGTCTGTCTGGGTCTCCCAGGGCTGATTTCTGATTCCTTAGGCTTGTCTCTCCTCGCTCCCCTCGCTGCTCCCCCAGCACGCTCTGTCCAGCAACTTTCCATGACAGGAAACATCTGCTGGGAGGCAGGGCCGGGGCTGGGTTACTGCCGGGCATTGGCCGCCGGAATTACCCGGCTGCAGCGACTCCAGGCATGGGCGAGTCATTTTGGGATCTTCCCCACCCGCCCCTTCCCTGAGAGACACACACGGACTGGAGCTGCCTTTGAGAGCAGAGAGGGATTGGAGAGCACAGCCCGAGGCAGACTCTGAGGAGGAAGAATCGCTGCTTTTCTGGTTTCAGAGGAGAAAGGGGGAGAAGCTGGAAGTGTGAGTTGTTTACCAGCCTGTTGAGCCCTGGAAGCCGCGGCTCTCTCCGTGAGTTCCGGCTGCTCCGGTGGGGTTGGAGGTGTTTTGGTGGCTGGCTCTGCCTTCCCTGGACATCAGGAGCTGCAGGGCTCCTGCAGGGGATGCCCACGGCAAGGAGCTGCTGAGCCGGGAGCAGGAGAGCACTGGGGTTGCCCGCCAGCACCGTTACCCCGATGAGCCACTTGGAAAAGAGTCCTCTGGAGGGCAAGTCCTCTCCGAGATCCTCAGGGGCTGCTGGGGCAGAGGAGCTGAAAGTGAGCAGGAAGGTAGGGGAAGGCACCTAAACTCCTGCCAAGCTGCTGGATCTCTGTCGACTTTGGACATAAACAAGAAGCGGTGGGAGCAGGAACAGGCAAAGCGGAGTTGGAGAACACGGGGAGCTGTGCAAGTGCTGAGGGGACACCATGGATTCCTTGCTGGAGTGTGGGTCTCTCTGGGATCATTTGCTGGATCAAGAGCTGCCGTGTCTGCGGTGGGACCTGGAGGGACTTGTCGACTTATCCCGAGGAAATGTGAGCCCTGGATCAGATGGAATCCCAGCTGTGAGTGTCCCTAAACTGAACCGTTTGCCAACCTGACAGAGCTGCTGGTGCTGAGCAGAGCATCTGCTGTAGGAAGGGTTTTAGGCAGGCTGGAACATCCCTTAGTGCAGGGAAGGGAGTGCAGTGCCCCTCCACTCGGGGGGCTGAGTTGGGCTGTGTTAATGCACTGAGCCCAAAGCTCTGAGCTGATCACAACCTCTGTTCCCCACTCTGTTCCCATCCTGACTGCTTGTTCCTGGAAATCTTGGGCTTGGGCTCTTGCTGGAGCCCATCTCTGACCAAGATCTTTTCCAGATGTTCAGGCTAGAAGTTTGGTGAGTAAAATTCACATTTGTGTCATCTGCTGCTTGGCAGGTTTGATTCTGAAGGAAGATCCTTTCCTTTGGGCCCACAGGACTGGAGCGAGTATTGGAAGTGCTGAGCTCATGTTGAAATCTACTGTTTATAGTTCACTGAATTGGTGTGAGGAAGAGGGAATGCTTCTGGTGGGGGGGGGGTGTTTGTCTATGATTTGACAGCCAAAATCAAAACTTCTTTGATTTGACAGCATTTGGCAATTCCGTGAGGCTAATGCTAAATAAACTTCACATTCCTCCCATCCCTGTGACTCCTCCACCACCAGTCTCATACAGAAGCTGCCTTTAATTTTTTTGGGCCCTTTCTACTCTGGGAGATTTGTGTTGTGTAGCTGGAAGAGATAGGAGAGGGTGGTTGGGGAGAAATGGGAGGTAGGGAGGGAAGAGGTTGTACCCCAGGAGGCTTCACCTTCCCTACATTCGTGTGAGGAAGAACGTGGCAGATTATCTGGTAGGTGGGAATTTGCACCTGCCCCTATTTTGGGCAGCTCTGCCTTCAGAAGCTGTTGTGGCTGCTTTGGGCAGCTGTCAGCAGGGCAGGGTGTGGAGGAGGTGGTCTGGCACGGACACTGGCATTGTAGTTCAGCAGATCCCAAAGAGGAGCCAGCTCCTGCTCTCCCTCCAGCCAACAGCACCGTGTTCTCCGAGCCCTTCCATGAGGCCAGGGCACAAAATGAGTGCATGACACAGTTTAGTCCCTGTGAGAGCCTTTTCTGAGCCCCACAGAAGTGTCCTCATCACACCAGCACGTAGCTGTGTGTGCACTGGGTGCCGCTCCATGGCGAGAGGGATGGGATGAGAGTGGCATTCCTGAGCTCCTGATGACAGGGGTTGCTCAAGTTCCTCTGGCAGGGCTGCAGCTGCACTGAATCACCTACTTGCTGGGGTAGCTGAGCTCAGCTGGGAATTGGCAGTTAACTGAGGCATTGCAAACAGAGCACATGCCTTGCCTTGTGCAGTTTGGGATGGCAGGGAAGGAGATTTCTCCTGCAGCCACAGCTTCCTGGCTGCAGGCATGGGTGCAGCCCTTCTACCCTGTACTTGCTCTTCCAAGTCAGGTTCTCCTCATCTTCTCACTTAATGCACTAAATCCCAAACCCTCCCATCTCTGTTGGCTGTGATGGGAGCCGGCCTCATGCTTTGTGAGTGCATCTGACCCCCCTTCTCCTTCCCGAGGTGGTCCTGTTTTCCCTCTCCATGGCTCTGTTCTCATGCCTGCCCCTCTCTTTACCAGGCCCTCTGTTATTTGCAGGTGTTGAGTCCAACGTACAAACAACGGAATGAGGATTTCAGGAAGCTCTTCAAGCAGCTCCCGGACACGGAGCGTCTCATCGTGGGTAAGTCCAGCCCCTCAGGGCTGTGCTCTGTCCTGCTGGCGGCAAATCCAGCATGTGTGCATCCAGATTTTCCTTCTCCAAAGAGGTTACCACCAAGAAACAAGCCCCTTGTGTCTGCTGTGCACAGACACAGCCCCTCCTCACCGTTCCCGATGGGTTCCACTCGTTTTCCAGCACCGATTTGTGATCAGTTCCCTCATGATTTGAGGAGCATGTTTTCCTCCCCGGTGTTCCCCAAACGCTGACAGGGTGTTTGTGCCCTTCTAATACTCAAAAAGAGTCTTAGAGGGTTCTTTGTGGCCTCGTGGGGTGGGGGTTGCAGGTCCTGATGTGAGCTTCCCTATTTCCTCACTTCCCGATGCTCCCTGCTCACACGTGGGTGCCCTTCCCATACCCACTGAAGCTTGGGCCTCACAGCTGATGAGGGGCTGCCCAGTGCAGGAACATTGCATCTGTTCTCTCTTGTGTAACTGCTGATCTCAGGCTGTGTCCCACACTGCTGAACGAGGCACGTCGGAGCAGAGGGGTGGGAATTGTTGAGGATGCTCGAGCTGGGAGAGAAGTGAACAATGGCACTAGAAGGCAAAATGGAGTGGACAGATTAAATCTGGCAGTCGTACATAGGATGCTACAGAGTGGCCAGCTGATAAGGCAGGATCATCAGTCAGTGAGAGAGACTGTGTGTGATGTGCCCTCAGGAGGAAACATAACCCAGTGGCCGGAGCAGCAGCTGGGGCTCGACTGGGGTGTGTGGAGCACTTCTTCTCTCCGTGCTGCCACTCATCCTCACCTTCATGCTGTCCTGCTGTCTGGTTTTTGCTGCTCCTAAACCCCTCTGCTGTCCACCCACAGATTACTCATGTGCTCTCCAACGAGACATCCTCCTGCAGGGCCGCCTCTACCTCTCGGAAAACTGGATCTGCTTCTACAGCAACATCTTCCGCTGGGAGACACTGGTGAGGCTGTCAGGCTGTGTGCCAGCATGCTTGGTGTCAGCAGGTTTGCTGGCACTGCTCTGGAAGCGCTTCTTTTCATTGTCTTTCTCATCCTGTCATGTTCTTTCCTTCCTGGGTGGCTCTGCCCACAGCTGACCGTTCGCTTGAAGGACATCTGCTCCATGACCAAGGAGAAAACGGCACGGCTCATTCCCAATGCCATCCAAGTTTGCACTGACACTGAAAAGGTACATCCTTGAAGCTCCCCCTTCTGATGGCTCTCAGGGGGGCAGGGGAATTGGGTGTGGTGTGGGATTTTTCTGAACTGACTGGTCGTGCTCCCTGTTCTGTCTGGAACACACGGAGCTCAGATGGGGGTGTGGGGCCAGGTGAAACATCCAGTGTGGTTTGCTCAGTCCTTCCATGAACTGCAGCTGGAAAGGGGATCCAAACCAGTCTGTCTCTTCATATTCCCTTTTTTGGGCCTTTTCTGAACTGATTTTTCTCCCCATCTCTTCCCTTTCAGCACTTTTTTACCTCCTTTGGGGCTCGAGACAGGACGTACATGATGATGTTCAGGCTCTGGCAGAACGCTCTGCTTGACAAGGTATTGAAACCATCACCTCCCCGTTGGGTGGGATGGAAGGGAGGGGATGGATGTAACCTGACTGCTGTATGTACCTCAAAAGACATTGGGACAGCAGGCACCTATTTTTAGGCAGGGCATGTTCATAACTGCAGGTGCAATCCCTTCTTTTTACGTGGAATTCTGTGCACACCCTGTAGGTGCCACTCTGCCTTTGCTGGCGAGTGGAAACATTTGGGTCTCAGCAGGGAATTTTTGGAAGGCTGTGATTCCAGTGAAGCAGCCCAGAAGAAAGCAGTTCAAAAGGCAAGAGGAACAGCTCAGTGTGCAGGCAGAGCTCTGTGCTTCAGAAGTGTGTGGAGTTCAAGACAGGGCAGAAGAAGAGTGTTCAGGGCATCCCAAACGCCAAGGAGAGCGGTGATGGGTGCAGGATGCACTCAGGGCTGTTTTAAAATAAAGCAGGGATGTGCTCCTGCTGTGCCAGAGGCTCCATATATCTCATATTTGATCCAAATATCTGCTCCACAGTCTGGTGGGTATTTCTGGCCTCGCTCCTCAGCCTCAGGAACTGATGTTCCAGTGCTTCCAGCGTTTCAGGATGTCCTGGCTGGAGTTCAGGCCTTACTGGGAGGCTCAAGTAATCCAGCCCCTGGAATACCCCGTCCCGAAAATCGGGGGAGTATTTGGGATGCACGAGGATCGCTTTGCATCAGGCAGCTTGTATTGGGCCATGTGCTGTAATTTGAGGAGCCTCTGGAAGTTCCTGACAAAGTTCAGTGCCCTTGGTTTCAAGGTCAGAGCAAATGGGATCTGAGAAGTGGAGTGATAAGGACAGGAAAGACTTCCAGAGCTTTTTCCAAGAGGGGGAGAAAGGACCTAGTCCAGTTTTCCTGGTAAAAGGTGCCAATTAGAGTGTGTGTGGGGAGAAGGTGAAACAGTCAGACATTTTTCTGGATAAAAGTTCCTCATTAGAGTGTGGTTTTTTTCCCGTGCTTTTGATTGCTACTTTTGGGAGCTGGATTAAAAAATTCCTGCCTTATCCCATGCAGTTACTATGGGAAGAAATTAAAGCCAGCAACTCAGAAAAAGTTCACTGGATTTGTTTTCCCTCATTACCAAGAAATCTTTTGTCGTTGGTCATAAGTTTCTCCTGGGTAAAAATCCATCCCTTTTTATCCTTCAACCACATATTTAAATCACAAGTTCTGGCCCATTTTTGAGAACCTCAGATCACAGTCATATGGTGGTCAACTGACCTGCATCCCTTAAAAACTGGGCTTTTGTCAACACTCTGGATAATTTATTTTCTCTTTTTATCTCAAGTGTATACTTTTCACAGCAGTGTCTGGTGATACAAACTCTTTTTGATTTCAGATTGCAACAGGAAGTGTTTTTCTTTGTTGCTGCTTTAAGTCGTTTTCCCTGCAGCTGGGATTTTTCAAGCAGCTTTAATTTAAGCAAACTCGAAGGGGAAAATAACCTTGTAAGGTTATTTTCCTTGTAAGTTCCCCCTGCTGGGGCTTGGTAAAGTAGCAGATATTAAATGGAAGCGCAACAGAAGAGGCAGGAGGGAAATGCAGGTTTGCTGCTGGCATTATTCCATTGTAGAGTGGAAAATCTCATCCCAACCAAGTCAGTTTTTAGGGCAGAACCTGGGCTGATGGTGAAGGCTTTTTTGGTGAAGAGAGCCTCTTGATGGGGGCAATCTCTAAGCCAGCTTGGCCTAACAAAATAAATTCCATAAAATGGCATTTCACAGAGGTGAGTGCAGCGTAAGGCTCTCACCTCCCATCAGATGGGAATCTCTCCCTTCTCCTTTCAGGGCAGGAAATGTACTCCTGACCATGGGAATTCCCAACTTGCATTATATTTTAGTGGTTTTGGATGCAAATGTGTGCTGTTCTCCACTCCCTTTTAGCCTCTGTGTCCAAAGGAGCTCTGGCACTTTGTCCACCAGTGTTATGGGAACGAGCTGGGTCTGACCAGTGATGATGAAGACTATGTGCCTCCTGATGATGACTTCAACACAATGGGGTGAGTGAGGAGGAGGAGGAAACTCTGCCTGGGAGGAAGAAAAGGTGGCCCCAGGAGAGCAGGATATACTGCAGACCTCAGAGTGCTGCTTGTCCCTGGTGAGAGGTTCTGGGATGTGGCCAGATGTTGACCCTTAAATGTGTAAGGCCTGAAACACTGAAAGCCTGCCATCTCCTCATGGAAGTTGGTAGGGATTGAAATGCCAGCTGGGCAATTGTGTAAATGCCAGAGCACCCCAGTCACGAGGTTACATGGTCAGAAAGTGCTGATGCTTGTTGGTCTGTGTAGAAACACTGAGAAGTCTGGGCTTCACTGAGCCACTTCTGCTTCTTGGCCACGCTGGAAACTTCACAGAACTGTTCTCACTTGCTCTGTGTGTCCAGTTGTAGCTGTACTGAGAGGGGTAAATATAAAAACCTGTGTTCTCTGTGGCATCTCAGCTACTGTGAGGAGATCCCCGTGGAGGAGAACGAGGTCAACGACAGCTCCTCCAAGAGCAGCATGGAGGCCAAGCCAGAAGCCAGCCCTCAGCTGCCAAAGAAATCTGTCACTGCCAGCACTCTGACATCCACGGGGAGCAGTGAAGCTCCAGCCTCGGTGAGTGTCCTCCCTGCCCTGGGAGCAGGAATCCTGCCTGGGATCCCACAGCCCCTTGGTTCTGTGAGGTGACTGCTCTGCTCTTCCACTCACTTCAGGCCTCAACCTGGCCAAAAAAAAGTGAGCTAGGTGTGCCTGTCCTAAAAGCCTGGGGCCATGTGCATTCTCCTTTCCATGCCCTCAGATGGAAAGAAATGGAATGTGGGAGATGAAAGGGTTATCATTTCTTTGCTGCCTTCAGTTATTCCCCTGGAAACAGCGTGTGCCCTCGTGGTGTTACAGCACAGCAGACCTTGTTCAGTTATGACCTCAGGTTTTTCAGCTTGTTTGAGAGCAAAACTAGTATTGTCTGTGTGCTTGTCTGGATGAAAAAGGCTTGTGGTGTCCAAAGCTTGAACATTGACTGTTTGACAGGAGGTGATCCAATATATCCACGTGTTTTACGACCACCACATAGCAACCTTCCTCCTCTCTTTGTTATTTAGCTTTCAGACAAGTCAAGGCTAATATTCCAAATATCCAGAGGTAGACAGTTGGTTCCCAAATAGGAAGTTTTCAGAAATAAGCCCCAGTTCCCAGGTGCTGACCCTGCCCTCGCTGTGCTCTGTGCTTGCTGCAGTTCGATGGAGTTCTCCCAGAAGAGGAGGAGGCAGTGGCAGAGAGCCCTGTGGAGAAAGACCTCGGCATTGCAAATATCATGGGAGAGAAGATGGACATCATTGGCCCTGTGAACTCCCCTTCCCTGGACTTCAATGACAACGAAGACATTCCCACTGAGCTCAGTGACTCCTCAGAGACCCACGATGAAGGTGTGTGTGGGGAAGGGCCACTCCCTCAGTGTGTTTTACACCCTATCTAACGAGGCACCGGAGTGTCAAATACTGGATTGCTTTTCTGGAGTTCAGAAGATGCAAAGGATTCCCATTGTGTGCTTGCAGAAAGTGGATATGTGGGGTATTTGGGAGGATATCCCTAAAATAAGCTATGGGAGATGATTACCCCTTCTGACATTCCAACTGTTGTCCTGGGATCAGTGGAGGAAAAGGGTTAGAAGTCCCTCTTCTTCCTTCTTCACATGGCCCTGGGGGACAGATATGTTGAAGCTAAATATTCAGAGGTAGAAAACTGGTTCACAAGGGATAAAGTTCTGAGAACTGAGGGCCTGTCTCCCCACAGGGGAAGTCCAAGCCTTTTATGAGGACCTGAATGGGCGCCAGTACGTGAACGAGGTGTTCAACTTCAGCGTGGACAAGCTCTACGACCTGCTCTTCACAGACTCCCAGTTCCAGAGGGACTTCATGGAGCAGCGCCGCTTCTCTGGTGAGCCTGAGGTCCCTGCTGAGGCACAGGGCCTGTGCAGAAGGGAAATCTCTGCCTTGGAGGTGTATCTTTGCCTGCTGGAGGGACTGGGTCACATTCCGAGCTGATTTTGGGACGGTGCAGCCTGTGCTGTCAGTAATCAAAAGCAGGCAGAACCGGCCTTGCTTGCCCATCTGGTTTCATTTTCTAGCAGCAAAATTCGTGGAAGAAGCAGACCCTCTTAGTTTTTAGCATCAGCTAAGGCCTGATCCCATGTTCAGGGCTATGCAGTGTGAGGAGAAAGCTCCTGCTGGCTCTACACCAGACACTGCACTTGGTGGTGCAGAGAGTGTCCCTTGGCATGTTGTGGTTCTCCTTTCCCTGTAAGTGTAGATTTGCTGAAGGAGATCTGTTCCCAATCCCTGCACTTCAAAGAGGGGAAAATATTCCCATTTAGCTCAGGAGCCCTTTCTTTCACACTCTGCTGAGCTCTAGTGCTTCTGCAGCCAGGCTCTGCAAGGACAAGGAATTACTGCCCCAAGCTGGTTATGCTTTTCCCTAGAGAATGACCAGAGATCCCTCTCTGATAGCTTAACTGTAACGTTGTTTTGTCCCCTCAGATATTATCTTTAATCCCTGGAAGAAGGAAGAAAATGGCAATCAGACCAGAGTGATCCTGTATACCATCACCCTCACCAACCCTCTGGCCCCCAAAACTGCCACTGTCACAGAGACACAGGTATGTGAGTGGGGAGCAGGGCTGTGGTGCTGCCAGTCCAGCAGATGTTATTTATGAGCAGGGCACAAAGAAAGTCAGGTACTTGTGTGGCCAGTCCTTCTCACAGCTCCTCAGGAAGATGTTTTGATTATGGGGAGGACAATGAGATATATTTAAGAAGATAAAAAAAAGGGAAGGACCTGCAATGAATGCACTGGGAGGAGCCAGGCTGGCTGTATCCAATGGGAGCTGCAGCTGGAGAGGAGGAAAAGCCTCTTTCCTTGTCCAGAAATATGTTCAAGTGGCCAAAGGTAAATATTGAGAGTTAGGGTTAGTATTAGGGAATACTAAGAGGGAGTCTGAGCATTCCATTTCAGGGAGAAGAGAATCCCAGCAGCAAGGTGTGACTGGGGAGGATGGAAGGAGAACCCCAGCAGCAAGGTGTGACTGGGGAGGATGGGATGAAGCTTGCAGTTCAGAAACCAAGACTGTGCAGGGAAGGGAAAGGAAAGGGGACAGCAAAGTGATGGGCAAAGGGAACAGCACGTTTTCAGACAAAGATATGGCCTATTTCATGCTGAGTTTGGGGTCACCCACCAAGGCACACCTTGCTGTGCCCTTGCTGCAGAGGTAAGTGGAAATAGTCTGTAAGAAAAGCCATATTTTTGTACAGGGATCTGCAGTTAACTGCGTCCCCTTTGTGAGGTTTGTTCTGGAGCAAAGAAGGAAGCAGATCAGAAGAACTTAAAAAGAAGTAATTAACATGTTTTTATGGTGTTTAGAATCACAGAATAATTTATGCTAGAGAGGCCTCTGCTCAAAGCAGGGCCATGACTGGCTCTGACTCAGGTTGGTCCCTGACAAGCCAGACATTAGAACAGAGGCCATACTTGCAAAGGTCCCAAAGAACTGCTCCTCATCTCTTGTTACAAAATACTGGAGCTTGAGCTGCTGGAACTTAAAGCCCTTTTGAAATACACCCTTGGGGAACATCTGGGTGAAACACTTGGTTTCCTGGAGAAGCAGAGGCGGGGCAGGGGCGTGGATGTGCGTGTTTATGGTGGAGCTGTTTTGTGCAGGTGTGTTCCAACCACTCTAACAGTTGCCCTGCACGCTGTCTTTTGTGCAGACAATGTACAAAGCCAGCCAGGAGAGCGAGTGCTATGTCATAGATGCAGAGGTGCTAACCCACGACGTCCCCTACCACGATTATTTCTACACCATCAACCGCTACACGTTGACTCGTGTTGCCAGAAACAAAAGCCGACTCAGGTACGCTTTTTGGGGGATTGAAGAGCTTTTCTGGTCACCAAAAAGTCGCCTTGGGGTGGGAGTTCTGCTGTTGGGTGTGTTAGAAGGGGTTGAAAGGGACTCTTAGCCTTATTTCTTTGTCCTGTTGCTGGAACACTCCTGTCAGGAAGAGTAGGGCAGGAACCTGCTGGGCATCAAGCAAACATCAGACCCGATGCAGAGGAGTCACAGCTGGTCAGGGACAGGATTTATAGACTTCTCTTGCCCTTTCTTGGAAGCAGGGCCGGTTGTCACACGCAGTCATTGCCTGGGATAAGCAACAGGACATAATTCCAGGGATTGTGCCAGTGAGATGCACTTGTGGGGAGAAGCAGAGGAATTTGGTATCAGGCAAAGCTTTTTAAATTACTTTTTAGGTCTACTAGTGACAGAGGGTGTGAGTTGCTATTTCAAAACGGGGAGGATGACCATCCTTTCTTCTCCCAGGGTTTCCACGGAGTTACGTTACAGGAAACAGCCTTGGGGGCTGGTGAAATCCTTCATTGAGAAGAATTTTTGGAGCGGCCTGGAGGATTATTTCCGTCACTTGGGTAAGAGTGGGGCAGTGACTGTGGTAGTGACACGCAGGCAGTGGCACCTGCCGTGGTTCTGAAGCAGGATAACACACGTGTACCCCCAAAATGCCAAGCAGCAGAAAGAGTTCTGGAAAATTTATTCCCAGGTGGAGAACACTGGACTTAGAAGGGGAAAAATAACTTCTAGCAGTGCTGCAAAAAGCACTGGGCTTCAGAAAGACAGAGGCCTCCTGTTCTCTTTGAGGCTTTTTATCTTTGCCAGCCTCCCCCCAGGCCCTGGGGGGAGAGAGTTTATCTCTCTTAATCTCAGAGAGAGAGAGAGAGAGACTGCAACTCTCCTTTGGAATACAAGAGGATAAAACACCCGGATTATCCAGGAGAAAGGGGTTTCTTCTTAGGCAGGAAAGGCTTCCTAAGTGAAACAAGCCCTGATCTTCCAGAAGGGTATCTACACTTCCAATGGTTTAGGCATGGAATGGTTCATAAAAGGGGCTGGGATTAACCAGGGCATCAAGTGCTGCTCCCTGTCGGGCAGCCTGGGCTCAGAGGCTGTCTTAGAGGTCTTCAATCTCCCTCTCTGTACAAAACCAGCACCACACCTCTCTGAAACATCCCCCCCCCTGTGCTGTGCCCCTGCAGAGAGCGAGCTGGCCAAGACAGAGAGCACCTACCTGGCCGAGGTGCACCGACAATCCCCCAAGGAGAAGGCGAGCAAGCAGCCCGCGGTGCGCCGCAGGAAGCGCGCCCACGGCCACCTGCGGGTGCCGCACCTGGAGGAGGTGCTGAGCCCCGTCACCACCCCCACCGACGAGGAGGTGGCACATCGGATCAAGCACGTGGCAGGTGAGGGGCAGAGGCACCTCTGCTCGCCTTGCAGCGAGGCTGGGGAAGGGATATGGAGCGCAGGTCCTGGGAGGAGCAGCTGAGGGAGCTCATCCTGGAGAGGAGGAGGCTCAGGGGAGATCTCATCACTGTCTGCAGCTCCCTGGCAGGAGGGGGGAGCCAGGTGGGGGTTGGTCTCTTCTCCCAGCAGTAGGACCAGAGGGCACAGCCTTAAACTGCACCAGGGGTTGGACGTCAGGAAGAAGTTCTTCCCAGAGAGAGTGATCAGACATTGGAATGGGCTGCCCAGGGAGGGGGTGAAGTCACCAGCCCTGGAGGTGTCTAAGAACAGACTGGATGTGGCGTCAGTGCCGTGGGCTGGGTGACACAGTGGTGTTGGGTCACGGGTTGGACTCGATGATCTCAGAGGTCTTTTCCAACCTGGTTGATTCTCTGAGAGGGACAAGGGACGTCATTCCCTGTCCTAAATGCATCCATCTCCTCAGGTTCCACTCAGACACGGCACATCCCCGAGGAAAGCCCCAGTGGCTTCCACCTGCAGAGTGTCTCCAAGCTGCTCCTTGTCATCAGTTTTGTGTAAGTGATGGGCTTTTGCTTTCCTTCACGGTCAGCCTTAAACAACTTTGGCTTGTCTGCATTTCTGGTGTTCTGTGCTCCCTTCTTTCTGCTCAGTTTTACCCTTTTTTAAACCAAACATGGGCTTTGTAGACCTGCATGTTTTTGGGAGTCCTGAATGCAGGTCTGGGACCTGTTTGGGACAGTGATGATTGCAAGGAGAGGGGAGTCGATACCTAAAAGGGAAGAAACACAAAAAGAGAGGGAAAAAAAAAAAAAAGAGAAAAAGGAGAGTCTTTTTTATTTCAGGGACTCAGTTTAGAGATTTTCAATGACATCTATAAAACGTGGGATGTTTTTAATTTAAAATAAGTATTTTAATGTATTCTGCTCACAAATCAACCATTACCAAGAACAAGGACCAGGCAAAGCTCTCTGGAAGCCACTGTCTATCACAACAAGGTTCAGATTCTGTGGGGCAATTCTGCTCTGACAAAACCTATTTGGGTCTGGTCCTGGGGGGTGATTTGGATTAGAGGTACCATCTCAAAAACAAGCTGGACCCTTTAGAGATGATTTCTGCAAAATAAGGATAGAACCATGTGAAGCAACAAGAGATTGATTTTCCTAGTTCAGCAGCAAGAACTGTGTTTGGTTTGGGGTGTCTTTCTGCCACACCTTTCCCAGTTGCTAGTCTTGGATTTGGATGTGTGTGCTCCAAGTGAGCTGGGAATGGTCCCCTTGTATCCCTGTGGCTCAGTGTAGTACTTGAACTCAGGTGTATCTGCTGGTTCTCTGCCTCTTGGGTGAGCTCCCTATGTTGGTGCTGCAGTGGTTGCTGTGCAGCAGTCCAGACTAAAGGAGCAATCCAGGTACAGGGTGGTTTTTTTTCTGCCTTAAGCTCAGTCTTTCCTTAAGCTCCAGCCACCTTTCACTGAGGTGGGAAGAAGCTGGAACTTGTAGACTGAACTTAACAGTTCAAATTGAGCTCCTTCCTGTGTTTCCTTTTCCCAGTGGGGGCACTGACTGCAGAGTTTTGCAGCAGTAACCCAGCCAGTGGCTGGGAAGGTGATGTCAAGTCCTGTCACGATAAGAGAATAGTAGAAAGGTACAAAAAAAGCTTTATCAAAATCTCTCCTGACAGGCTGTGAGCTTCACTTAGGTCAGAGCACCCCGATAATGATTTCAGAACACTCCTCTGGCCAGCTGCCATCCTCCTGACTGAGCTGGTGATAGTGGGCCATTCTTCCAGCAGAATAGCTGCTCTGTGCAGGGACAGGCACCAGGCTGGTATTTTGGAATCTGTTGCCCAGGAGGAGAGGAAATGCCCGTGTGTGGTGGTGGTGGGTGAGAGGGGCAGTGCAGGGCCTGGCTGTGGTGGTGTTCCCAGTGCCAGCAGTGCTGGGAATGGGGGGTTTGGCTGGGTGTCAGACTTCAGGCTCATCCCCCAGAGCCACAGCTCAGCTTTGCTGGGTGAATTGCACCAGGAATGCAGGCACAGGGATATCTGTCTGTCCTTCCTGCCTCTCTTCCCACTGTTCCTTTCTCCTCCCCTGGCCCCCCTCTACCTCCTGCACTGTCTGTGAGCCTCCTCCTCTCAGCCCAGTTTCTCCTGTTCTGTGTCAGTCCGTTTCTAACCTGCAGCTGCTCCGTCTTTTCTCTTCCCTGCTCCCATTAGGATCTGTTTCAGGTACTGTCTCTCTCTTTTTTTACCTCTTTACTCTCCCATTTCCTCTCTCTCTCTGCATTCAGCACATCCACCCATCCAAACCTGTTCTGGCTGATCCCTCATCCCTGTCTTTCTGTCTCTCTGTCCTCCTTGCTCACGCATTTCTTCCACGAGGTGCAGTTTTGGGTTCTGACCCACCTGGTCCTTACTCAGATTAAGCTCCCACTCACACGCAGCGTGGACCTGGGCCTCAGACACCTTCTCAAACCTTGGGCATTTCCCAGGTGTGCCTGGCAGTGTGGGCTGGGAAGTGCTCCTGCTGAACTGGCTGTTTTCCCTCTTTCCAGTCTGGTGCTGCTGGTCATTCTCAACATGATGCTGTTCTACAAGCTCTGGATGTTGGAATACACCACACAGACCCTCACGGCGTGGCAGGGCTTGAGGCTGCAGGAGAGGTACTGTCACACCTGCCTGGGCTTTGGCTGAGGGGGTGGTAGAGGCTCTCCCAGGTTTTGTGATATTTATGGTGTCAGCTCCCTCATCCTGGCCAGGGTCAGAGGCTCTAGAGCACCTTGTTGGAGGTGGCATTTCCAGTGGTGACCTTGATGTCCCATGCCTGTTTGTGTGTCCTGGATTCCCTCTGGCATTTTTAGGTGATGCTTTTTTTATGTCATGTCCTTAAATGCCAGGTATCCTGCCTGAATGGTCTCTTGGGGTTTTTTTTTAGAGGTTGTGAACAATCTGAATCCACTTATCTAAGGTTTTTTTGCCCCTTTATGTCCCTTTCTTGCAGTCCCAGTTGTTCCCTTGCTGTGTTGGGTTTGACTCCATCATTCCTAGCCACGTTCTACCATTGTGTTGATTTTTTTTTTTGCATGATTTGTCTCAAGGGCTTTCTCATTTCTCCTTATTAGAGAAGAGAATTATTGTTTTCCCCAAAATAGCCCTGTTACTTTCCCATGGATAGATACTTTAGGTGATTTTATCTTTCTCTAGTACTCTTGGTGTTTATTTAGACTACAATATAGTATTTAAGTACAGAACTTATATCCTGTAATGTGCATGTTCTGGAATTACATGGGTACCTCTTTCCCTGCCCCACACAGTTAAGTTTTGTGTTGCATCCATGATTTTTATGGAAGTATCTGAACCTGTCCAAGCACCTTGAGTGCTTCCATCTGTCCTGATGCCTCCCACCCTGTTCAGGGGGGGTTAATTTGGCCTGAAGGAAGAGAGCCATGGAAAAGAGAGCCAATGCAGCTTTAATTCAAAATAAAGTCCTGAACAAATTACATGAGATTAATAAAGACTGACAGAGCAGGTCTAGAAAAAGCAAACCACAGAAACTTGTGCAGGGCTGCCCTGCCCCACAGCATCACATGGCATGGCATTATTCCCTGTCAGCAGCCACGGAATCCAACTGATGGAAATTCACTTTTGCTCAAGAAAACCTGCCCCTTTGGGGTGAAAAGCTTAGCCAGAAGCTGGTTCCACCCTCTGCAGTTTGCCCAGAGTGACTCTTGCCCCTGTTGTGCTGCCAGGCTGCCCCAGTCCCAGACAGAGTGGGCCCAGTTGCTGGAGTCCCAGCAGAAGTACCACGACTCCGAGCTGCAGAAGTGGCGGGAGATCATCAAATCCTCCGTGATGCTTCTGGACCAGGTGAGACCCCCACGGCCAAGGTAGGGCTGTGACCTGAGAGGGCACCCTGTCCTCCCACCCCCTGCTCCCATTGCCTGGCTCCACTGTGGTCCCTCAGGGTGTGTCACCTCCCCCAGTGTCTCCTTTAGACCCACCTTCTCTCCTGGTGGTGGGCAGCGGGTGCCAAGGGCGGTCACAGGGTGCCACGGCCTCTCTGTCACATCTGAGGGGTCCGTGCACACCAAGGGGAGAATTCTGCCAAAAATCTCCCACTGGCACGTTTTGAACTTAGTCTGTGGCATCCCAGTTTGGAAGAAAGACAGTTTTTTACCTCAGCTCTGGACTCACACGCAGATTTCGTGGATGAAGGGAACACACTCTGCGTGGGCCCTTCACAGCACAAAGCTGCAGCATCCACTGCTTAAAAAGCCTTTTGTACAGCAGGCTGCTGAGAAAATGGTCCATAAATCAGAGCTGCTCCTCCTGATCCTCATTCTCTCACCCCTTCTCTTGGGGAAAGTTGCCTCACAGTCTCCCACCTTCTCCAGTCCCCATTTGTACATCCCAGCCCTGCTCCCAAAACTGAAGCTGGTGTGGACACTCTGCAGGGAAAAGAAGGAAATCCCAGAGCTCTCACCACCAGGGTTTGCACATCCATCACAGTGGGGAAATCTCTTGTCTTGCAGATGAAGGATTCCCTAATAAACCTTCAGAATGGCATCGGGTCCCGGGACTTCGGGTCAGATCCAGAGGAGAAACGGAAACGTTTCCACTGACAGGCAGGAATGCAGGAGGCCAGAGGACGGTGTGCAATATGTGTAAATAGGATATATAAATATATATATATAAATATATATATATATATACAGAATATAAATATATATATTATATACAGATTTTAAGAGAAAAAACAAAACAAAACAAAACCAAGCCTACGTATCGAGGGGAAGGGTTGTGACCTCCAACACTGGCTGAACTGGAGTGTCTCTGGTAGTGTGGGGGGAGTGTGTGTGTGTGTGTGTGTGTGGGAGGGCTGTGCTCTCCCAGCACTGAGCTGTGCTTAGGGCCGAGCCCAGGGGTGCTCCCTGGGCCCTGCACTGCTCCTCTGTAATATTCCTGGCTGTTTGTCTGTCTGTCTGTTTGGTTTCTGTCGTTCCAAAGGGAAGCATCAGCGTGAGTGCCCCCTCCCCTCCTCCCCAGCCCCCTCCCCGCGCATGAGGGTCCCTGGTTGACTGTATTTATCTCTGCATAAAAGGGGACACTGTCAACTCCCTTACCTTGCTGGCTTCAGGGCAGAGAGGGCTTGGCCACGGCACTCAATCCCTGGCAAAACTGTTCCACGTTTGGAGAGGAGGCCTCGGGGAGAGGTTGCTGTGGGTCTGCGGGGATCGGATCTCCCTGGCCCATCAGGGTGCAGAAACACAACTGGCTGTCACAGCCTGGGTCAGAGAGCAAGGCACAGCGTGGAAAGGAGCTGAAATCCTGCCCTCCTGCTGCTGGTGCAGCAGGAGGGCAGGATTTCAGCTCCTTTCCACGCTGCTGGTGCAGCAGGAAGAGGCGAGGAGAGGGTGGGGAGGGGGGTACCTGCCTGCAAGGTGTGTGGGTGGAGCAGAGCCACACCTGTGACAGTGTCCCCTTTGCCTTGGCTGTAGTTCCTCTGCTTTCCATGTGCTTGGGCCCCTGCCATTAAGCCATCCCTGTGCTGAATTCAGATCTGCATCTGTGCTGAACAGGCGACTCCCCACGAGGGTGGGAGTTACCCCCAACTTAAAAACAAACCCCCAAATTAGGATTTATGTGCAGCCACGACCCAGCTCAGCAAATCTCTCTCCTGCCCCTGGGTCTACAAGACCATTGTGTTCATATCTTGTCTTATAAATTCCCTTCCCTGGGATAAATTTACATGTTTGTAGCTCTGCAGCAACAGCCATCACTGTGGATATCTGTGACTGCATCTGTGTGCACCAAGGCTTCCAAAAACCCAGGAGAGGTTCAGGAAGGGTCAACAGGGACCAAATAAAGAGAAAAGGGACCATCAGTGGGTGGCAGGACAGAGCTGGGGGGTGTCCATGGCTGTGAGGCATCTGAAGGTTTCTCTCATAAGCATTTGCTCTGTGAGTCAGTCAGAGGGTAGAGCTGCACTAAAAAGCCAAACTGCATTTGTAGCTGTTCTGGGGGTTAATTCCAGACTCCCATGAGGAAGAGGGGCAGTGGGGCTGCACTGTGCAGAGTCCCAAAGCCCCACAGAGGCTGGCTGGGCTTCAGGCTGTTTGTGTGAATGTTTAATAAATGCTTTTTCATCCTGCCCAGCCAGGCAGATTAGGTGACATGTGAGGCCCTCCCTCTCCACCTTATCCAACAGCAGGATCTTCCCACCTTCTGAGTGGCAGGAGGGAGGCAGCTGCAAGTTCCCAGTATGGAAATGGTGCAGCTGTAGCTCCTCTGTTGTCTCTCAGTGGGCACTGAAAGGGCAGGGAACACAAGGATGAGCAATTGGTCTCATCCTCACAACTGGGTGACAAAAAGTGGCTTCTAAAACCCTCTGAAAGTCCCAGTGTCCAATTAGGGAAGGCTAATATACGTAGGAGTAACCAACCTGCTGCTTTCTCCCAAATGCCTCCCATTTCCATGGCCAAGTGCTAAACACAACATGTCCCACAGAAGACTCACACTGGAAGGAGTGTGGATGAAGACAGGTTGTCAAAAAGACATTTAAGACTGTGAAAGCAAGGGTACAATTGGGGAAAAACTAGAGAGTTAACGTGTATTTATGACTATTTATTTAATTTAATGCTGCTGACTACTGTACTGCTCCCTGACTTCTCTGCCAGGGAGGCTGCTGAAATGGCTGCTGTACAATGACACTGAGGTGCTAGAGCCTGGGAAGGGCATTCTGTGGCTCATCTTGGGACAGGAGGGCCCTGACTGTGACTTGCCAGACTGTCCCAGAGTCCTGTTTCCCCCGTTACTCCCTCCCACAATTGCTAAGCACAGAAAATTCCCCTGCTGCCCATCTTCCCCTTCTCTAGACTTTCATTTCAAGCACCGAGCAAGACAACAGAGAGGGAGGCCCTGTGGTTCACCTTGCCCATGCCAGAAAATGAAAGAGGACACATCATAATGAAAGAAATCTGGGATGTTGAGGTCTCTTCCAGCTGGCTGGGAGGGTTTTGTGCTTGGCTGGATCTGATCAGTCAGGAGGCAGAGAAACCCACCTGTCCCAGAGGGTCACAAGCAAATGCTGCTGATCAGGGCTGGTTTCTCACCGATTTCACATTCTCTTTAGAGTTAGGGAGGCAAGAAATCCATTCCCTCATCAGTACATCCTTTCTCTGCAGCATCCTTCCAGCTTTGGCCACAGCTTTAGGCTTGGGATGTTCCCTCTGACTCCCTCCTCCCCTCCCTCCCTCAGGCTGGGCCCCAGGGACAGCCTTGCACAAGCTCTGTTAAATTAACCTGAGGCTGCACTGGCAGCTGTAACAATCTCAAGCACTAATATTTATTCTACCTGCACATCAGACTGGGTTTTTAACATCTGACATCTCTCCTGACACACAGCAACGTTCAGTCCTTTGTTCTGGGCACCAACTAGAACCTTGTACGTGCAGCATCCTTCAGGCTGAGGGAGGTTTATCTTGGAGGCTTTAGGGTTCTCTTTCTCAGATTTCTAGTTATTTACTTTTTTTTTCCCACTTGGCTTGGAGTGGGATAGGATTCCTGACCTTTTGTTGCCTCTTAATTTATCACAGTAATAATAAAAAAGGGGAAAAGCAAGGTCTTTTTCTTAAGGCAAAACCCACAATGGCACTAAAGGTGAGGGCTCAAACAAAACTCAGATTAAAGGTGAGGGCTTAAACAAAACCTGGGGGTATTTTCACTTAGATGCCTTTGTGTAGAAAGCTGTGATAGGAATCATCTGCTCCCAGTTGACAGGTTAATTCCTTCTGGAGCCATTGGCAGTTTGGGACCACGATTGTATTTCCTGGAGAAATCAGTAATGCTTTTTAGGAGTGAGGTTGAGCAACCTGAATAACGTTCCAGGGGGTGGTACTTCCCTCAGCATCCTAGCCAAGTCATAGCTTGGCTTCCCCCTGTCAGGGTTTTGCTTCCCTGTGCCAGAAATCCCACATTATTTCCACAGCAGACACATTTCCCTGCCCAGCCCTCCCTCTGACCTTCCCACCCTGCACATCTGCCAGGTGAGCACAGCTGGGGTTCGATTTGCAGGATGTGAACAATATAAAAAAAAAAACCAGGGGTTTTTGAAGCAGGCATTTCTCCAGCCAGGCATGCAAAGCAATGCCAGCAGCTGGGAGCCTAATTCCTGCCAAGTGAGATGCTCCCTGGGTGGGAGGAGGGAGAAGGGGGAGCAGGAGGCTTCAATCTGCCAGTTTTTATGGGAGAAGGGACACAGATCACTGATCCTGGCTTGATACAACCTCACCTCTGATAAACACACACCTAGTGCTTACCTTTGAAGGAGCTGCTGGGGTTATGGCATCTGGGCTGAGCTCAGGGTGGGTTTGAGGCCTGGATAACTGCTGTGCCATCAGGCATTCCTGAAGTGGATACCAAATGCATCTAGTGCAGCACCTGTGTCCGGGGAGGACCAAAAGACAGGTTATGTCAGGTGTAAGATGCGCAAGACAGGGGCATTGCTGGGGCTGCACATTCCACTTGGGAGAGAAAAAGGTACCTGCAGTGGTAAGGACAGGAGTGAGCTGTGGATTAACAGGATAACCATGTTTTTGGGTGCTCTGCAATTAACCCCAGGCACGCTTCAGTCACAAAACTTTGATATTAATTCATAGTAACTGATACTAACATCTGCAAAAATCCTTTCTGGCTCCCTTAAGTCCTTTGGGAGAAGAGAAAAAAAAAAAAGTCACAGGGCTTTGATCTCCCCTAACACACCTGAACTGCTGCTGACAGGGTCTGCATTTACACACAGCTCAGGCTATGCCTGTCTGCTGGGTGACACCTGAGCCCTCTTGTCTACTTTAGATCCAATAAAGGCAAACCTTAGAGATATGCAACATGCCTTCAGTGTAATAGGAGCCTGTATTAAAGGGGGAAAGGTTTCAAAGCACAAAGCTTTGCTGGATTTGAAGCCCTGGCACAAAACTGGCTCTGAAATAGTGATGCCTTGCATTTGGCATATCCTCTCAAGGAAAGCCTGGAATGCTAATTTTGGAATGCTGCTCTGTGTTCTTGTCAGGCAGACCCCGTTCAGCAGCTTGTCTGGGTGTAGATGGGGATAGACTTTTCAGCCTCCTTGACTCCTCAGCACTGTCCACATATCCTGAATAGAAACTTACTCTTACCTTTGTACAGGAAGGTAGAAATTTCTTTTCCAGGTAGTGACTGGAGACACTTTTGGTCTGGGTACTTGATCAAGACCTTTGGATTTGCTGCACTAACTGTTCTAACCAGGAGCACTCTTGTCAGTTCAGTGTCTGCTTTTCCCAGTGAGGACAGAAACAAAACCACTTCCTAATTCAGAGGTGGCACCTTCTGCTTCCACAGTGTGCGGAAAATCAGTCTGAAAATTGCTGCTTGAAGGAACAGCGCCTGGCTCAGGGGAGGCAATTCTGTCCTGTTTTCCCAGCCGGCTGCTGTCATCCCACAGTTCTTGACAGATCCTTGTTCAACCCCAGGAGATCTCCCGGTGGGATCTCTGCCAGGGTTGCCGCCACTGACGCGTTTCAGCGTGGACTCTGACTTAAGTCTTTTCAGCCAGTCTCAGCACTAGTTAAAACACCTGGCAGGGGCTTGCTCAACACAAAACTGGAAGCAGAGGCTCTCAAACCAAAGCCCCCGAGGTGAGTGGCTCCCAGAGCAGCTGTCTCAGTGTAGTTGCTGTGCTGATGTCTCAGCCCGTGTCCCCCCCCGGGCCCGCTCTGCCCTCCGTGCTTCGCAGTCCCCACAGCACGAGTCTCTCTGTGCCATAAATGCCTTCCCTTTCCTAGACGTGCACACTGGCCAAATAATCTCCTCGTGTCTTGATGGACTGCTGGTTGAGGCCATTCCCTGATCTAGGCAGACAGCATGGGCTTATCCCTTAGCATGGGTACGTGGTGTGCCATGCCCTCCTCTCCCACACGTTTTGCAGTGCTTGCTATGGCTTTCCCCCTCTCCCCTCGAACCTCTGCTGCTGGACAATCATTCCCCGTGTCATAGATGGACTGACCTGGTGCTGTCCCTGCCTGCCTTTCCCTCCTGCAGTCTGTATGCTCTTTTTAAAGTGAATGTGTTTTAATTTTTATTTTTGTTCAGTAGGGAAAAGGACTTCCTTCTGCTGAAGGAATTATATTTGCACATGGCTCAGGGAGGTTCCTCCTCTGGCCGTTTCTGTTACCTCACTCATTTAGGCCAATTCCATTGCTAACGTTTAAAGGCCACCTTCCCCATCCCAGACTCCCGGAATAGTTAGGGAATAAAACCAACGTGCAGCTCAGGTTCTTAGAGCCGTGTGGTCGTGTCTCCGTGTGGGAAGCGGGATTTTGGGAGGGCGGCTGTTACAAAACAGCAGCTCTATCCAGCAGGGAGGGGTGGAGCCTGCGCCACGGGCGTCATTCCCATCTCCACAAGCCCACCCACCTCCCGTGGACGCAGCACTTACGGCAGAGCAGAGATGGAAGCGCCTGGCCTGGCTCTGGACACGGAGGGAGGGAGGAGCAGCAGAACTGTTGCAGCACAACCACGGCTGTGGCACCTCCGGGACGTCACCATTCCCGTGGCAGTTCATCTCCCAGCGCACTCTCCAGGCCTGGATAAAGCTGCTAAAAAACCTGGAGCGTGTCCTCCCCAGCCGGACCCTGCGCCCCTGAATCGCTGTTAACTGCAAAACTAACGAGGGAGTGGGTCCTACACTCGCTTCCCTCCTGGAATTCACCACCAGAGCCCGGGATCAGGGGGAGGGGGGGATGTGAATTTTCACTGTGGGGTGGGGGAAGGCCCCCGGTGGGTTGGTTTTAGGAGTCGTGTGACTGTGAGGACCTTTGCGCTGTGCGCAAACCGCGGTGAAACGCTACTGAAATGACCTGCTAGAACCTCTAGGAACTGTAAAAGGCTCTGCAGCCAAACCTGGTGTAAGTAGCTAGTACATGGAAGTACGGTATCAATTAAAAACTCTATCAACCAGACAGTGTGAGTCTTTGTTCTCTTTATTATCCTGCCTGTTCTGGAGTCTCTCCTGTCGTGTCCGAATACAGAGAGTCTTTGCAGCGACCAACCTGTACCACCAGCCTTGAAAACCCCCCTGATTTTTCAGTTGTTAACTCTTGTTTTCCCCCGTGAGATTCTCCAGCAAAACTTTGCACACCGTTTTCTCCTGCCTGCAACACCACATCTGTCTGCAGGAGCTGGAAAAGTGAAAGATATTTTCCCCAAAAAAAAGGCATCTCCGGGAGATGCGTGTGGGATATACAGGGAGGTGCAGGACGAGGGGATGGCCCTTCTTTACCACCTGAGGTAGCTCTCAAGAAGTTCTTAGTTTACTCCTTTTTTTTTTTTTTTTTGACTCAACCAGAGGGCTTTCAGTGCTTCACAGGGGCTGAGGAGCAGAGCTGAAGTGGGAGAGAACTTTTGTGACCTTACCTAAAAAAAAAAAATATAACCGTGGGCTCAGTGCCGTGGTCAGTGCTGGAAACTCTGGAGTTGCAATCTACTCCCTCCTCTGTTGCTGTGGGTTTGGAGTTGGGATTATGCCAGGCAAATCATTGTAGGGAAAATGATAACATCCAGCTGAACTCAAAGAGGGGCTGCTTTCCCCCCACCTTTTGGATATGAGGTTTTAGGGAACTGGTGCCCAGACTACAAGTGGAAAGTGTACTCCAGTTGCCAGACTTGGCTCTGGATTTGGGAGCAATCCTACTGCACTGTAGTATTTTACTAGACACCCACTCTAAAAAAAAAGAAGGATTTTTGAACAACTGCCAGTTAGAAATCTGGCCTGGGCCTGACTTACAAATGGAGTAATTTCCGTGATTTTTAGCAAACACATAAAAAGCAGCAGAACAAAGCAGAGGGAATTCCATAGGTGGGAAGCATGCCTGGAGTCACAAGCACTTTGGAACTACTTGGAAGCATCAGTGTAGCAAAATTTGTCAACTCTAGCAAGCAGTACAGGCTCCATTGCAGTAGGGATGTAACAACATCTGCCATAGGACAAAACCAAACCTCTCCCACTTTAAGGTACAGTTCCACCCTGGCCAGCGTTCCTACCTTTTTCACCCCTTCCAGTCCCAGTTGCTGAGCTCAGCTGATCTACATGGGAGGCCAGAAAACGAATTTTACTCTGCTTAACCCTCTGAAAAGGTAAGTTTGCATAGGAAAGATGGACTTTACAGCGAGATCCCTGGGCAGCAGGGCGTCATTTAGGATGAATGCTGACAATTCAAACCAATGAGTAATTACCACGAAAGAAAGAATTAGGACTAACTGGGAAAAACGGGTGTTTTCTGTCTGTCCCTCTAGATGGTGCTGTGCTGTAGCGTGAGAGAACTGTTAGTTTAAAATTTACAACCATTTTATAAGGTGCTGTCCTCCTCCTGTGAGGGCTTTGCCTCCTGGTTATTTCTCTTGCATGAGGCTGCCTTCCTTCCCTGGGTTTCCCAGAAGGAGGTGGATCCCATACCTTGTCCTACTTGCCTGGTTGCTGTTGCAGGACGTGGCTCCACAGGTTACTCCTACCACTGTGTGTCTGTGCACTCCAGGAGTAAAACCTGCTGTGCAAGGCAGATGGAAGGAGCTGAGAATACTGACACTTGCTAAATGAAAGGGGGGACACAGGGGATTCTCATTCTTACATCACCCTGCCTCCCAAAGCAGGAATATTTCAGGATCTGTTCTCAATTCCAGGCCCAGGGGCCCATCCTTCCCACTATATATTTTTAACTGTTTTAGTGCATTACAGTCCCACCCTACTCTGCCTGTGCATGGGCAGCTCAAAGTCCAGATCGATTTACCAAGCAACTAATTAATTGAATTCTTCCTGTTTTAACACCAGTAAGACTGCTGAGTCTGCAATACGTGGTGGAACATCACCCTAAAATGCCCTCATCCCCAGTCCTGCAGGTCAGAGTGACACGACATCCATACCCTTTACCTCTGCAATGGAGAACTGGCATATTCAGCAAATAAAGGGTGGTGGTGGCAGCAGCTAAGGAATGACACGTAACATTTACAAAGCCATTGAGGTGATGATGGAACTGAAACTCGGGAAGGAGCCGTGCTGCCCACACCCCTGTGCCTTTTGCTCAGCATGCTTCAACAGAAGAGTCCTTTAGCAATGGGCTGGCAGCTCAGGATGGAGTCATGAGACCAAAGAGTCAAGGCTGTACAGAGTCCAAGGCAAACGGAAGAGAATTTACACTTCCCCGCGTTTCCTCCCGGCGGCGCAGAGCTCCCCTCAAACCTGGCTGGCACGTCGTGGTCCTTCTGTCTTCAGAGCCCCTGCAAGGGAGAGAAGCCCTCTTGGACCTCGGGAATGGGCAAGGGAGGTGTAATTCCATCCTACACTGTGTGTGCTGGTTTGGGGTTTAAAGCAGTGTGACTGCACCCACCGCCTAAAGACACCTGTGTTGTTTCCAAGGTCCAGAGGAGCAGCACAGCCACGCTCCAGGAGTCTCCCATCCACCTTCTCTCCAGCCCTTACACCACCCAACTCACTGCAGGGAGGCTGCAAGGTGGACACACACACAAGCAGTGACGGAGTTTCCCCGTCCCCTACCTTGGTGCCGTTCATTCTGCTGTCTCCTCTCCTGCTATTCCTCCACAGGCACAGCACAGTTTTCCTTGTTTTCTGATGGAATCGCAAGATAGTCTGTCCTGTAGTTGGAAGGGAAGGAGGAAAGCATGACCTCGAGTGCTACAGTGGGTAGTTTGGGCCCATTCACCTGGAGGTATCTCTGAGGTGACAAACGTCACCTGTGGAAGATGCTCGTGGCAGGGAACTCCCCTTGGCATAGTCAGGAGCTAACACAGAGTCTTTCCTGCTGGAAAATCCCACACATACAGCCTCCCTATCATGTACAAAGAGCACCCTTACCCATGCCAAGTGTGGAGAAAGATGGGAATGGGCCAGTATGAAGCCAGCTCCTCCAGGAGAGCATCTCCATGCAGTCCACTGCACTCCCCACCTGCACTGTGGAAGTGTCTCTTGGTACTCCTAAACATTCCGAGGATTTTGGACACCAACTAAACCATGCAACAGCAAGGCTCAGTTTTCCTGCAGTCTGGTCTGGCCTGGGACACCTGAAGAACCCTGGCAAAACAAGTGGGATCTCCAGAGATTCCACACTTACGCGTTTTCCTGGGCAGCCTCCTCTGCCTTGGAGACTTTCCTGTAGCAGTAGACCATTTCTATCAGCAGCCACAGGGTGAGGAAGACCAGCAGAATATACATCATGATTTCTGAGATGACAGAGGTGAAGTCTTCTCCAGCTGTGAAGGGAATGAAACAATCTCTGATCGTGGAAGCACAGCAGCTCCAAGGACACTTCCCACCCTCGTGTCACCCCTCCTAACCCACCTTGCTAGAGATATCCAGGTGCCCCTACGCTGTGAGGGGGTATAAGAGAGGGACCAGGAGAGGCTGCCAGCAGCAGCAATCCCCCCAGGTGTCTCCAGTGGGATCAGACAGGCACAGCCTGGCGTGTTCCTCACGTTCTGTGCCACCTCCACATCCACACGGATTGCTCACCCTTGGCCTGTCTCATCCTCACGCTCTGTTTCCTCCCCTGTGTCCTACTCGCTGGTGCTACTTGGGATCCAAACACGGAGATGTTTGTGGGGAAGAGGGAGGGGAACCCACAGCCAGAAAAGAAGGAGGGCTAAAAGCTCCCTCCCCTCCCTGAAAGAAGAGCAGAATTCCCACTGTTTTCTAGGTTAAACCAAGCAAACCCAAGAGGAACAGAGGAGCACTAGAGAGGGAAGAAGGGTGGAAGCAAGAGAGGGATATCAAAATGGAGAATGAGTGGATCCAGCAGGGAGGGGGCGGCTGCGAGGAGACGCTGCGGCTGCCTGGGGAGGGCGGTGCTGTAGCATCCCAGAGCCGCCACAGGAGGAGCTGGGAACCTCTGCTCCCGCCCACCCAGCTGTGCCCAGCTGTGCCCCGGCCTGCCAGGCTGATTGTGGCTCCCCCACAGCCAGCAAAGAGCGGGCAGGTCCGTCCTGCTGAACCCTGCGCGCTGCTTGGCAAGGGCAGGCACGATCACCACCCTCTCCTGCCGTGCCGTGCCAAACCCCATCCCTGGAGGGCAACACCCCCAGCCCAGTGGCAGCACAACACACTCCCCTGCCAGCCCCTCCTACCCTCCTCCACCACGGTGAGGTGGATCAGCCGGGAGCTGGTGAAGAGGGGCCGGTGGATCTCGAACTCGAACTCGCGGGTGATGTTACAGGTGTAGATGCCGGAGTCGTTCAGGGTCACGTTCACCACGGTGATGGACACGTCCTGCATGTCTTTGCTCCCGTTCCACTGGATCCGACCACTGAAGCGGCTCGGAAATTCGTGGTTGGTTTTCCTGTACTCGTAGATCTGCGAGGGAATGTGAGAGGGAACTCTGGTTGATCGCTGACAGGAACAGCATCCCCCTCCGGCTACACCCATGGATGTTCTGGGCTCCCTTAGTAACAGCAGCTATTCATATTCCATCATCCTTTACTTCAAAATATAAGGCGACTTCAGAAAAGGCAGAAAATGGAATTGTCAGGAAACTGGTGTCTCCAGCACACAGGCAGAAACACTGAGGCACAGAAAATCCCTGGCACAGGTGGACAGTGAGACAAAAAAACCAGCAATGGAACTGAAAACCAGGATCCTGTAGTCTCTGTGCCTGTCAGCCACTGCATGTAAGATCATCTTGAGAAAGAACCACGGAACATTTACAGCAAAGACAAACAGTTGTTTTCGGGAAGCCCTGGGATATTGGGCTGAGATGAAGGATAAATATGACAGTGGGATATTCTGGCTGACCACAGTCCCCACTGCCTGTCCCAGCTCACTTCTACTGGCATTCTTTGGGTTGCCACTGGTAAATACATCACCCTGAAAGTGAATCCCCATCCCCACTACCTTAATGTGGTCCCTTTAGTTCTCAGACAGAAGGAGAATATTTGTCATCTTGCCTGGCCCTGCTCAATCAAGATGAAATGCAGCCACTGATCTAATGTTCCATATGCAGATGAAATAGCTAGAAAGAAATGTGCACTCAGCTTTACCTTGTTCTTCATTTCTCTTTCTTGCATCCCAGTTGCTCCCCCATCTGCACAATTTCCATTTTGATTCACTCTGAAAATTGATTTTACCTTTTCCCAACAGAGATCCAAAACAAGCCCCAGAGACCCTCTCCCAGTCAGGATCACATTGCTTTCTCTGAGGCAAAATAAAGTAAATCCTGTCCTGCACTTTTCTTGGAGGCCAATTTGCCCTCCAAAATAACAGCTTTGGGATTCAGAAGGCATTCAGACCTGGCCAAGGGTACCAACTTTCACTCCATACTTCTGCTTCCCCTTCCTGATATCCTTAAGATACTGGACTTGAGGTATGGAAGGAATGAACTGGAAATCGTCATTCACGTATCCATGACCCAAGTGTTTGAACTCAGGAACAGATTCTGGCTTTTCCTGCCACGGGTTCATGCTGTGCCCAAGTGTGAAAATGGGCTAAGCAAAGGAAAAGACACTTTAGTTGCTGCTCCAAATTGGTGCTGGGTGAAAATGCTGCAGAAGTTGTGAAGACCTGCGGCTCAGAGCTGAACCCCAAGCTTGTCTCTCTGCCATGATATGAAAGCAGCCCGTGGGGCATTTCTACAGATTTGGAATCAGAATGTGGCAGAAAGCTTTTGTTCTTATCTTTTGTTCATACCTGGGTCTCTCTCCTTCCCTTCCTGCCCCAGGACAAACTCACACTCTCACAAATACCTCTTGGCTTCTCCCACACGAGTTCACTGAGCTGTGTTTCACAGCAAGACCCATGAAAACAAGTTCCCAAAACATACATACAGGTTCATCCTTTCCCCCCTCGGGCCTGTAGAACCATTCCACCACTGTGCTGGCCGTGACCTCTTCCCTCTTCATGCAGGAGATGCAGAGCAGCTTCATGTCTGTTCCTTGGACAGCCTCTGTCTCAGATGGGACTTCAACACAGACTGCAGAACAAACACCAGCTGGGGGAAAGGAGCAGCAGAGAAGTAGTGTTAAGACAGGATTAGGGAGACATCAGTTATCCCCATCTTGGCATTTATGCTCACATCATCATCCCCCATGGAAAATGGTTTGATTCATTACTAGCACCATCTGACAACAGATTAGGTCTCAAATGTCAAATTTTACCAAGCTTCCTTCCCTGAGATATTAATAATTCATAATAATTAACAGAGGCTGATCACTTCACACAGATTCACCTCTCCAGCACCTCCTTTGCCACAACTTTCATCTCTCCCCTCATAATTAATGCCACTTTACAGGCATTGTTCATTCCCTCCCATGCATGCTGAGCATGCTCCTGTTCCAGCAGCAATTACAGTCTGGGGTGAGGGAAAGCCCAGAATTCCAGTGTGGAGGAACAGCTCGCTCTTTGTGCTAAGTTAAAAGGTCTGGGTGCTTTAATCCATCCATCAGTGTGTTCAGAATCCGTGAGGATTTGCCACCCTTCCTGTCTCTGGGCTTCCTGGGCAGTACTGGGAACCAAGGGGTTTGGGCATGAGTGAATTTGGCAGCGGGAGGAGTTATCGATTTCACATGCATTCCTGCTCAAAATGCTTCCAATCAGGTCTGTGCTAATGCTGGAAACTCTCAGCTGCTGCTCTTGCAAAGGAGGGGAAAATCGTTGCATGTGAAAGCACATACTTGGGCAGGAAAGGATCGTTTCAGCAGGAATCGTCTCAGCCCAAATCCCTGCTGACATTTGTCCCCTGGGCTAAACAATCCTGGGCTCTGTCTGCCCAAGCCTGTCTCCAGAGCCCAGACGCTGACTTTGCTGGCTGCTCCCTCCTCCCCAGCCTCTGAGACACCATTAACCCACTCTCTGGAGCATGGTATGATCCTGGGAACTATTCCTGGAAACAGCCCGATTCCAGTTCTCCCGTACTACCAGCTCCATGAGTAGCACCAGCTTTCAGGGAGAAATAAGGAAAAGCTACTGGATCATGCTTCATTCCAGCACAATCAGATGCACACACACACAGAGACACACAGACATACACCCAACACACAGGGCTGGAGGGACATGCACATCAAAATGTGGCCGTACTGGCAAGACCAACCCCCTTTCCTTGTGGCAGCTGCAATTGCCAATAAACTGATTCACTCCAGTTTGTACAGGCTGCACGGAAACTGAGCACTAACACACGGCTCCGTGCCCTGCACACCCTCCCTGAAGGCAACTAAATGCTAAATTGCACTGCAAATTTCCAAACAACAGCAAGCAGCAGAGGACACGCACATGGCTTTGTGCCGTGAGTCTCCTCAGCACCGAGGTGTTTTCTCTGCTCGTACCAACTCCGTCACATTCACACCAACTCTGCACGAACGTAATTCCCTTCTCTCGTAAACAAAAGGGGAAAAAAAAAAAAAAAAAAATAAAGGAAAAGATGCTCGGAAAGCAGCGTGAAGGGAACCCTGCCAGGAAATTCAAAGCAGCATCCTAGGAGAGGCAAGCATCAGATGTGGGAATGGAAGCACCTACCCCAGAGCAGCAGCACGAGCGAGGACGCCCAGACCATCGGCGGCAGCGCAGCCATTGTTCCGAGTGCTCAGCCCGGCCAGAGGCTCCTTCTCGAGATGTGTCTCCGCTCCTCGCCGCGGCCCCGGCGCAACAGGATGCCGGGCGAGCAGGAGCCGCGGGCGCGCTGGGGAGGCGCGGGCGGAGGATCGCGGTGGCCCCAAGCTCCGGGAGAGGGGAGAGCTCAGGGGGGCGGCAGCACCACGGACAGAGCCCCAGGGCCGGGCAGAAGAGCCCGGGGCCGGACAGCTCCGCCGGGCTCCGCGGGGCGCGGCCGGCGCGGCGGGAGGAGGATGCGCCGGGGCCGCGGGTGCGGGAGGAGGATGCGCCGGGGCCGCGGGTGCGGGAGGAGGATGCGCTGGCGGGCGGAGGCGGGAGGATGCGGGAGGATGCGGAGCAGCAGCAGAAGCAGCAGCAGCAGCAGGTGCCCCGAGCGGGGCGCGGCCGCCGCTCTTTGTTCCCGCGGGATGCGGGGCGCGGATCCCGGGCGGGAGGAGGATGCCGAGGATGCTGGAGCAGCCCGGGCGGGGGGCACGGCCGGCACAGGCATGCGCGGCCACCTCCCCCGGCCCCGGGGCGTGCAGGGCTCCTCCCGCTCCCTGGGGCTCCACAGCCCCCTGGGCTGCCTCCCTCTCTCCCTGGCTAGAGGGGGGCATAATCATAGAATCCTATCGGAATGGACCTTAAACACCATCCACTTCCACCCCCTGCCACGGGCAGGGACACCTTCCACCAGACCAGGTTGCTCCAACATCCAACCTGGCTTTGAACACTTGGCAGGGATGTGGCATCCACAACCTCCCTGGGTAACCTGCCACACAACCTGTCACACCACCACACGGCAAGGAATTCCTCCCTAACACCCAACCTAAATTGCAATTTGCACCCATCTCTCCTTGTCCTGTCTCTGTGGCTCAGGACCACATACCAGCATCGCTGTCCTGCCTACAAAAAAAGCCAAGGGGGGGTTTGAGGGAGGGAGTTATCCATGCAGGGTCACAGAAAGGCCTCTGCTGTAATAAGTTTAATACTGACATTTGCACAGCTCTGAAGGTCACAGTTGGAAATACTGGGAAATCCTCTCGCCTCATGTTCCAGCCTGATTCCCGGGAGTTTAATGCCAGCAGCAGGCTGGGCTTTCTCTCCTTGGACCGGGGCCACAGTGCCCTGGAGGGTTCCTCCGACTCTGAAGGTCACAGTGGACAGAGAGGGGGAAATGAAGCGCTTTTTAAATGTGCTCCCTCTTTTTAAAGCATCTGCAGCTCGATACACAGCACAATTAAACCTGGCCAACCCCACGGGGGAACGACATGGCAGTGCCAAAACTCAGAGTGCAGATGGCCAGACCCACCCAAACAGGGACACTTGCAGCCAGCAGAAAGCCTTGAGCAGAGCAGGCACGGAACAGAACCAACGCTTTTCCTAGACATCACCTAATTGTGTTTGTATCAGCAGGCTGCATTCATCATCTGCCAGTAGCCACACACAGCCACTGCCTCCACGTCACCCTTCACAGGCTCCTGTGACGGCTCCAAGTAATTCCCAGCTAAGGACATCCTCCTCATGCCTTGCTCTGCTTCACTGTGCTGACAGCACAGGTTGCTCTGCCCTGTTCCAACCCACGGCTGGCTGGGAGCCCTGAAACCTTTGCAGCCTGAAATATCCAGCAGGGACTGAACAAAGTCCCTACATGCTGGCTGTCGGGTTTCACTCACCGCTCCTCTGCTCCCAGGCTTTCTTGCTTTCCTCCCTTTCTTCTTTCTTTCTTTTTCTTTCTTTTCTTCTTCTCCTACCAGCAAAATTCTCAAAGAAAACACCTGTTTAGTGCATCTCCAGGAGGCAGGTATGACTAGGAAGACATAGCTGCAGACAAGTTGCAGATGCCAGCAACCCAATTGCCCCTTAGAAACCATCCATCATGGATGTCCAAACCTTAAAAATCTGACTTTTCTCCACGGGAAGACAAAACAGCAGCCACAATAGCCAGAGCCCATGGAAGGATGTAGTTCACTGTAGCCACTGAAGTATTTTCTCCTGCTGCACCTCCCTATATTCACAGCTCCACAAAGGGAAGGGCAGGTTAAAGCCACAGGATTTGCTCCCAACCCTTCTGGAACAATCCAGCCCATGTGTGGTGGATGAGTGCTGATGGTGGGGTTTTTTGGGCACAGGAACTACTGGACAATGTCCTTGACTGTCCAGTTTGACAACCACCTGTTTCACCAAGTTCCATGGAAATCACATGTATTCCCAGGAAGCACTGCCAGCAAGCACAGGGCAGGGATCAGCAGAGCTGCACTGTTTGTGCTACTGCTGCTCTAATTACATCTATTACAGAGAATCCTGCCAGGGAGGAGAGAGAGGGTCCAAGAGGATTAAGAGGAAGCAGCAGCTTTACAACACTGACTTGGGCACAGCCACGGACTGACCCTTCAACCCTTTCTGCTCCTGCCTCACCACAGCCCTGCCCTGCTGCTCCCCAGGTACAAACAGAAACCTTCTCTCCTCTAACCCCAGGCACTCCAGAACTCACCTGCCAAGCAATCTGAATTGCAGTGGCAAACAAACATCCTAAAAAAGCAATGAGAATCACTCAGGTATCAACCCCAAGCACTTCATGCTAGACCAATGTAGTAGCAGCTATTTAAAGAAGGGAAATTGGGCCCTGAGGTGAAAAAAACCCTCAGGTGAAACTGGCCTTGGATTTGGGTGGATTTTAACCTGAGGAGTTACAGGTCAGGGAGATCACACCCTTTTCTCCAGCTCTGGAGAAGTTTATTCTTTACCTGTGATTCCTCACCTAGAGCATCTTTCATGTACCACAGACAAGGCCAGAGGTGATTTGAAATAAATGCCCGTAGTTTATTAACCTGCCACAACCTGTGCTGGCTTTTGTTTTCCAAGAAAACTTCTCCACACTCATTCAGAGACACCGTTTGCATTCAGAATGAAAGAATAACACAGTTTCATTCTTGCTGTAATCCGGGCTTAGCTGGGAACTGCTCCAATGTCTGCCTGTTTAGAACAAGCAACAAACACCTCCCGGCCCTCTTCAGGAAAACTTGCAAATAAACAGGATTACATTGGGAGCCCGTTTGGATTGGGAGCCCTGGCGTGCTGCACAAGGGATGGAGAGCAGGGATTACACTCCAGCCACATCCCACAGGATGCTCAGCTGCTCCTTCCTGCCCCGACACATCCCCAAAGCCTCCAGGTGTAACCCTTAGGGCACCACGGAGCCCTCAGCCATCCTGGCACTCCAGGGGAAATGGGGAAGGGGATGGAATGTCGAGAGAGAAAGAGAGAGAGAGATCTCGACTGTCGAAAGAGAAATCTCCGCAAGAGGCAGCCCAACTTATCATGCGGGGGTTGCCATGGCAACCCACCCAGTTAATGCTTCACAGGAGGGGGAAAAAAAAAAAAAAGAGAAAAGGCTGAAAAGGCTGGCACTTGTGCACAGGCACAACAAGGCGAGGGGATAAAAATAATTTCAGCACCCTGCCCCCACTAATCCCTCACTGTCACGGTCCCCCGGGGCTGGGATTTGGGAGTGGGAACGCAGCCCTGCGTGTCTGGGCTCCCTCTGCCATCCCGATCACATCAGCCTCAGTGCCAGCATCCTCTGCTCAGAGCAGCAGCGCAGCTCGGCCCTGCACGGCCCCTCCTCGCTGCCAGGAGCCGTCACACACCCACCACCGGCGTCAGCCGCTCCCAGACGGCCATCCCAGCCCCAAAAACAGGAGGAGAGAGCCTGAAAACCGAGAGACCCCCCCTATTCCCCTTAGCACTCCTCGCTGCTGCTCCTGCAGAGCTGCCTCCAGCCAGCACGGAACGAGGTTTTTGCAGAGGAGTCATCCGGGATAATGGATGCCAATTTGGAGATGTTGAATTTAATGGATGTAGGCACCCTTCCCACGCGCTCCCAAATCCGTGCAGCAGAAATCCGGAGCACGGGAAGGCTCCTCTGGTTGCCTTCACAAGGTGCCTGGGGGGTTATAAAGGCTCGTTCAGTTCTCTCTTTTCACACCCAGGTTTTAAAATGCGTTCCCCCATGTACCTGAAAAATCTGCTCCACCCTGAGCAACAGCCCTGTTTTCTGTCACACACACACACTGCAGGACCTCTTCACTCCTTACAGATGGTGTATGGTCTTGATTTACTACTCTCCCTTTCTGCTTTCCCTGAGGGTCCACAAGGCACAGTCCCTCTGCCATCCTTTCCTCCCAGAGAAAACCCAGGCTGTTCGAATTTATCCTCGGCTCTGAGAACTGTTTTCCTGCCAGGACTAAGAGCAACGACTGGATTTTAGAGAGTCCTCCCCTCTGTGAACAAGAAGCGCCCCAGCAAGGACACTGCCCAAGCTGTTTGTGAGCCTTTCCTGCCTTCCACAGCCCTGCTCCCTGCCAGGGAAATGCTTCCTTAAATGTGGAGCAGCCTCCCATCAGGCAGGCCCTGCGCATGCACAGAGGCCTGGCAGGGTCTGGGGACTGGGATCCCTCGGAGCAGCAAACAAGGCTGGGCTGAAAATCCCCTGCTCCATATCCAAGAAACACAGGGAGCTCCGTTCCTGCACGCTGCTGACATGTGGCCAGCAATTAAATAAACACTTTGCTTTTTTTCTTTTTTCTTTTTTATTTAATGCAGGCCACGTCTGGAGGTGTGTTATTGCACAGACACATCCTGGAAATTCTAAGCCCTGCTGCCAGTCCAGGGGCTTTGGGGTATTGTTTTCTGGGGCTCCACGCCAATAAAATCAAGCAGTGCATCTGCACATAGGCAAGGCTTTGTGTGCTGGAACTGCAGGGCTGTTTTACCAATCCCAGCCTAATGAGGTGGCACTTTCACAGATATGCTTTTAAGCCTCTCCTCAGCTCATTCACTTTAGCAGTGGATGAGAACCCATTAGCTTGTCAGATTGCCACACATATTCATTCACATTTGCCCATTTAATTTCTGAATTCTCACTGCTAGTAAAATACACAAATGCATCAATTATTTTAGCTCATGCAATGGTTGCATTTTTGGAGAGAAAAACTTGTTCAGCAAATGTTGCTGCCTTACCTTGGCTGCTGCTTTCCTGAAACGTGAATAAGGCTGGATCTCCTCCCAGCTGTCAGGAAATATGGACATACATCATTTCCAAGCCCCTTAGAGGACCAGGAGACTTTGTACTGGAGATAATTCCATTGCAGAATCAAGCCTCCCGCCGTGAAACAGAATTTTGGGGGGTTTTGAGCCTTTATAATCCTACACCTTCCATCTGTGGGTTTCCAACTTGGTCCTCCTAGTAGCACATTGTCATCATCTTTCATCTAAAATGACAAAGATGTATGTAATACATTAGACATCACACAAGAGAAAGGAGAAAGAGTTTTCCAGCTCAAATATGACAGAATTGAAAGGTCACAGAATCACAGAATATGCTGAGCTGGAAGGGAACCACAGGGATCAGGGAGTCCAACTCCTGGCCCTGCCCAGGACCATCCCCAAGAGTCACACCCTGTGCCTGAGGTCTTTTGTCTCCTGACAGTCTTCTGACATCTCCCTGGTCATATGTAAAGGTGCTGTGTAAAACAGCACAAGTTACACAGAGATTTGAACTTGTAAAATGCCTCTTTCTTCCCCTCAAAACCACCACTTTTCAAAGGGAATTCCCTGCTGGTTCTTCAGCCCCTAAGCCTGGGGATTCTGCTCCAGTTTGCTTGCTTTTACTAGTTGTTTTATTAACTTCAAACAAATAAACAAACAGGAAAAAAAGCCAAATAAATTTAGAGTGATCGTGAGTTTCCATCCAGAAGTCAAGCACTCATAGGGAAGGGAGAGATTATATGGAGAAATCCCTGGAGGGGGGCGTGGGGGAAGGAAGGAGAGAACACGTATGTGCACACAGGCAAGGGGAAGGCATTCCTGGAGCTGTGCAATCCTGGAGAACACCGGCAGCATTCCCGCGTTCCCGGCAGGTCGCGCTGTGCCTCCGCAGCGCCCGGGGCGAGCCGCGCTCGGCTCCTCGCTCCCAAAAACCGGCAAAACACACACACACCTCGGACTGACAGACACCCTGCCGCTGTTCCCGTGTCCTCCGCATCCTTCGGGCGGCGTCCACTCTTCCTCTGATGTCACCGAGGTCAATCATTCACCTCCCGGAGTCCCCATGACTCTTTACACCGAGAGCTCAGTGCAGCCTTTCTGCCCCGTGGCTCAGTGCCTGGGAGCGCTGCAGCCGTCCCAGAATAAAGTCATTTCTCTAGGAAAACTCTCTTTAATTTACCTGCAAATGGGTGATGATGTCTGCATCGCACCTTTCCCCCACTTACCGTGAAAAGTCACAGAAATGCATCGATTCTCTTAAGAAAAACGTGGGGGGGGGGATGCAAAAACCCACACTGAGATATCACAAACCCACACTGAAGCGTTAAACACATGGCAACTAATCAGCTGCAGTACTCAACACTGGGTGTGCAAGGGCAAATCCTCCCCTTTCACCCCAAAGATTTGAATCTCCTGAGTTAGCAAACCCACGGAATCTCTGCACCAGAGCAGCTCTTCTGCTGGTGTGTGACAAATCCTGAAAGCACTTGGCCATAAAGGACTTGAGTGACGTGTCATTCTCTGTGCAACCTCCAGGATTAGATTTCTGTGGCACAATAAAAGCAAGAGGGATGCAGAAATTCCTCTCCAGCCTGAACCCTGGCATAAAGCATCAGTCCTGCTCCACTCCGTGTGCCTGCCTTTGTGTTCTCTCCTTGCTCCTCCTGTTGCTCCCACAGGAACCCCTTTTTTTCTGGAAGGCACCAAGGGAATAACTGAATTCCACCAGCAGCCCTTCTCCAGAGCAGAGCCAAAGCTGCAGAGGCAGCAGACAGGACAGCAGGATGATGTCACTGCTGGAGGTCACAGAGGTTGTTATTCCAAGGTCAGCTGGAATCAGGTCATCAGCACCAGCCTCTGTTTTGTCAAGGACTTAAAATTAGTGCCAACTGCCAGTGATGTGTGGAGGATGAATCAAGTTCAAGAGCATTCTTGGCTCTAATGGTGCCATTATTACCTGCCCACCCCCAAAAGTAAACGCCACCAAACCCAGGTTTTTTGGGTGGTACTTACTTGGAAAACACAGAGTTTCCTTCTGGAGCTGGAGGTGGGACTCTCCAGCTGCAGAACAAGAGGCACTGTGGATCTACAGTCCCCATCACTCTCACAGAAAGGCAAAATGCTGGCACAACATTCCCAGAAGGATGTTGTCATGAGCACAATTTCCTATTGCATAGGGGAAAAAGAGTGTAATTGTTTTCACTCACTCTTAAGAGAAGCTTGCTGTCCTGTATGAAGTTTTATCTGCTACTTTCATACCGTTTTCCTTGTTGCTATTCTAATGCATACATTTGAAATATCAAAATGGAAACCACTTGGACTATAATCTCTTCTCCTTTTTGTGTTTCTGTAGATTCAGCATCAAAAGATGCTTGTCCAGGTACAGTTATCCAGTGAGAACAACTGACTTTTGACAAGGAGCCACACTGATCATATCAGAGAGAGAACACAAAGCACATCTATTCCATTTAAAGAGATATAACTCTCTATATAAAAGTGATTATGTTGGAAGCAAACCCCATGGCCCCAAATGCCCAGCAAGAAGGAGGTGAAAGGCTACTTCTGTGACCCACTAAGCAGATCATTCCCATTCCAAAGGCACTACACATGGCCACCAGCCCCACCAGTACCTGAGTTATTAAACTCTGATCATTCCTGCGCTCAGGATGCTCACAGCAGGTAGTTCATGCTTTTGTCATGCCATGTAAACAATCCTTGATCAGAAACATTTCTAGAAGTACAGTTTTCATTCTAAAACCCCCCAAAATATTTTATATTGTCAAGCCTGTCTGTGGCTGTTTCAAGACAGGCTCAGCAGGGAGGCTGAGGGAAGCAGAGCTCACTCAGAACCCTCGTGCATGGCGAGCAAACCACGATGAGGGGGGTCCACTTTTTGAACAAAGCCTTTTTGAGGACAGATAAAATTAGCTTTTTCTATAAAATACACTAAGCTTTATGCCAGAAATGTCATCCCATTAAAGCCCAAGCTGTGCACTGCAGAGCAGAGCCCTGACAGACGTTCCCTGTCAGCTGCACTTAAATGTGTTCTGCTTGCCTGGCAGGGATCACATTCCCATCTCCTGCATTTAACTCTTGTCCCTGTGCAGTTCTCCCTGATCCTGGACAGCCCAGGTGCTCCTGTGGGTTTAGATTTCTCACCACAGAGGGCAACTCCCCATCCTTTGGAAAGTCTTTCCTCCTCCTCCTCCCCCCTCCCATCTTGATTCAAATCAGACAGAGAATGACACTTCCTAAGAAAGGAGATGTTTGTTCTATAAATAGGCTTTTTCTCGCATACCACAAACATTCCCACCCTTTCCCAGCATCTCAGAGCAACAACACCCAAATAAATATCAACACTGGTCGTTTCCCTGAGAACTGAAGCAATAAAGCACCTTAATGCACATTCTGAAGGCACCAGCACTTCTGAGGCAGAAATAAAACTTCACACATCCTCAGCAAAAGCTGGAGGCTTATTCCAGTTTAGAAGGAAATGTGCTTCCTCTGAAATATCACAGAGCTCCTAAGCTGTAATAAAGAGTATTAAGTACTAAGAGTATTAAGGATGATTTTCTTTTCCCAGGCACTGTGGGGTCTGCAAACATTGAATCTGAGGCACAGACAAGGAGGGTCAACGCTGCACCTCCCTCTGCTCTCTGCGGGCTGCGCTCCCATCCATCCGTAAACCAATAAAGCCCTTTATCACCTGAACCGGGGAGGTGGCCAACCCTCCCTGCCAGGAGGAAGAGTGGAAGCAGGGACAGATCAGGGTGAGGTGATCTGCTCAAGGCCACCCATTAAACCTGGGTTTGGGGTGAGGGCCCTGCACGTCCCCGTTTCCTGTCCCAGCGACGCCCTCGCGGCGCCTCCGCCCCGCCGGTGACCCCCATTCCTGCATTGCTGGCCCGTGACCACACAGGGGCTGCTTTGGCAATGTCTCCCTCTCCTTCCCTTCCTGCACCTTGCTCAGCAAAACCTCCTCACCTCATTTCCCTTTCTAGGCAAAGCTTTACGGGCTCTTCCCCACGCCTTGTGGCGCGCTCCTGGAGCGTTCGGGTGCCAACACGCAGCAGGAAGCACTTCAGTGCTTAAATTACTAAAAACCTTTGTCTTTTTAACTTCAGGGAGTCCTTGGCTGACTGGGATGCAGTACAAAAATCAGCTTTGCTCTTGGTGATACCTCACAATGAAATGTTTTGCCTTTTTTTTTTTTATCATCCTCTTCCCGCACATTTTTCCCTCCTGCGGCGTGAAATCATTTACATTTCATGCTTTGCCAATTATTAAATATGCAAATAGCTGCAATTCTCTCTAAACTGATTCCATGTTCTGCTAATTTACTGTTTTCCAGTGAAAAAAATCCATGCTTCACACTCAACACAAGCATGAAACGGAGCAACTACAGCCTTGGCTGGCCCAGTCCAGTCCAGCAGAGCTCAGCTTAGCAATGGAAAGTACTTGCCCTTAATCATAGCAGGCAGAAAAGCTCATCAGCTGATTGCCAGTTACTAATTTCTTATTTCCAGCTGTTTTAAAGCTAATTGCAAAACACTTTCTTAAAAAAAAAAAAGAAATAATTTATGCTGATCCCCTCCCAGTGTAATTATTCAGATTTTGTAAAACATAATTCAGCTTCGATTCTACCAACTGGTATTTCGTGGGACGTCTCTACACTCCTGAAAAATCACCCTGAACACCCATCTGCAAATTCCTTTCAGCTCCAAACGGAACAGAAAGACAATGTCACCACGCCTGGATGTGCTAAACTGCATCCAAGCGCTGAGCAGCAGCAGAGAGGAAACTTCAGAGGGGAAAAAAGCAGAAGAGAGAGGTGACTGAAGCAGGATGTGGGAGAAGACAGCACAGTTCCTGGTCAGGAGAAGTGTCTGGGTGCAGGGAACAGCAGACCCCAACACTCACCTCGGCAACAAGAAAGGAATCTTGGGGCAGGAGCTGTTTGGTCGCTCGTGTCCTGCTCTAATGAGGTCAAGCCGGTCTTGGTTTCGACTGGAATTTCCTACTGCAACCAGAACAAAGCTCCCCAGCCCTTGCCTGGAGCAGTCTGGAGTGCAGCTCACGTGTGAGAGAGGCTCCTGGTGCAGTTCTTGGAAGTGGGAAGGAAGCAGCATTCCCACAGGTCCAAGCTGCCATTCCCAGCTGGTTGTGTTTTATCACCCACGTGGCTTGGAATGCTTTCCATGAGGAGGCAGCGAGTACAAGGTGGCAACAACATTGAAATGGGGCACAGGGACCTCACTGTCAGTCAGTTCAGATACATAAACTACATGGTCTGGGGGCCAGTGGGAATATTTAACCCTTTTCATACCTTAAATTCTGCAGGGAACATCCTGACAACCCCCCAACTCCATCATTTGCTTCCCTTTCCCCAAAAATTCTGCCAAGCTACTCTCACCACCCCTGTTGAATTTTTCCTCACTGCTTGCAGGTCAAGTTGTTTTGTTTTTTTTTTTTTCCAAGTCTTGAATTTGCAGCAAAGCCCTTTATCCTTGGGGTGTAACAACCTGCCCAACATTTTTTTCAGAACCAGTAGGGGACAAATTAGTCGTGTGGGAACAACCCCTGTAGGTGTGACAAGATTTATGGCACTGAGACCACGGGATCACAGGAGATTCCTGCAGGAGTATCCCTGGGGAAGCAAACAGATCCAGGAGGGAGGGAGGTGAGATGTGGAGGAGCACACGTCAAAGGATCAGGCATGGAATTCAAAAATCAGGAGGCAGCACAGCGGTCTGGGACAAGCTCCAAGGCACTGTCCTGACGTGGCCCCTGTTACAGAAACCTCTGCTGGAATCAGTGCCCAAATGTCACCTCTCATTCCTCAGGGAACAGGCTCAGGAAAAACACGGCACACGTTTGAAGGGGGAATCAGCAGCAGGGTCCTGGATAAGGGCGGTTCCCTGAGCACAGTCTGAACCTCAGTGCAGGAGCTGGGAGTCCTGACAAGCCTCAGAGAAGGAATTATGTCATTCCCAGACGTGCACGGGCCAACTTTTGCTGTTTATCAACTTGCAATGCAAGAGCAGAAAGTAGGGCAGCAAGCAGGATACCCCCAAAAATGGAGAGAACCATCTTCCAGCCCATTCTTCCAGAATGGTTCTGATTGATACACACAGGCATGAGCAGAGCTGATTTTTAATCACAAACCAGGAACTGCTGGAGCCCAAGGCAGTGTTGAACTCCCCCAGATCAAGTGCAAGCAATTCAGCACTGAGGAAAGGAGAAAAGATGTTCACACCCGGGTTCCTGGGGGCCCTGCATCAAAACTGAATCAAAAATCAACCCTCTGTGCAGCAAAGCAGAGATTATAACACCAGATTTAGCCCAGGCACACACAGCTTTAAGCTATTCTTCCTGAATGTCCTACATAACAAACCCAAACAAATTAAGGAATGAGTAATGAAAAGGTAGGAGGTGGCAAGGCTTGTTTTGGTTCAGGAAAGGATTCCCATCCCTTGCTTGGAATCTAAATTAGATTCAATTTAGATTAGAGTGAGGCAAGGCCAAATTCCCTTGATGAATGAGCTGCTGCAGTAAATCACTCATATTTTGCAGCCGTTCTTCAACAAATGTGCTTTCCATTTCCCGCTGCTCCTTTTGTTTCTGCTCTTGTCAGCCTCGTGCCATGCCCTCCCCTGTTCCTCCAGGTTGGGATATCCCTTATTATCTCCCTCAGTAAGGAAAGGACTAATTTGTTGTCTGGTAGAGGGAGAACGTGTTCCTGGCCTGATAAGTGGATTATCTCCCTAAACGTGCTCTGCAATGCAACAACACCCCACACGCTCACAAAACCAAAGGAATTAATCTCAACCAGTCAAAAGTGAAAGCTCCCTCTCCTGCCCAGTGTATCATTGCTGCAGCCAGGGTTTAGCTAAAGGAAAAATCCAGGGAAAATGCACGTAAGGAAACCCATATTTGTGCTTGCCATGACTGCAAAATGGATCTCTGTGCTCCCACCAGCCTTGGTGTGGTCACAGCAGTCACAGGTGGGTTCCAGAGCAAAACCTACAGCTAAAGATTGGTTAAAAGTGCAGGAATAGGCAAAGAGGAGCAATGTCAGAAGTACAGCACAAAAATACCCCAAAAGGGGTGGGAAGAGGGGAGGTGGAGCCATCTGCACCCAGGGAACCGGGCAATGCTTTGCCATTATCCATTTGCTGCAGTCCAGGCTTGTGATTTTTGATCTCCACCCCACAGATTATCACCTGAGATATCAGTGATGTCAGCCACGATATTCAGTCCCTGCCATCTCCCTCTCAGGAGGAATCAACAATGAACAGCAACTTAAAATAAATACTGGACTGAAACTCTTTGGCCTCTGACTCATCTCCAGGAGGAAGACAAGCAGATGTAAATCATATGTTGATGCAGAACCTCGTACCTGGTAGACCTTTGTGTGCCACCTGCTGCAACAGAAAAGGGATTCAATTAATTTAATAGTTATCAAGTGCTGGTTTACAGCTTATTCTTCCTGGCTAACAGGTTTGTGGTAAAGGCATGTCCTGCAGGAGCCTGGAGTGCTGAAAAGCTCCTGGCTCCTAATTTTAATCCTCAGTCAGGTTAGTAAGGTAGCTGAGAGGATTTGGGGGGGAAAGAGCATTAGCCAGGAGCTTATCTGGGGGTAATAAATTTCTGTGATGGTTCAAAATTAAACTGCTGTATTTCACTGGAAGCATCCTAATTTTTGCCTCTTCCTTAGAGAACCCAATTTCCCGATGGGCAGCTGCAAAAACACCAAGCTTTCATTTTTGGTGCTTACTTTGTGCTTAAACACGCTGGCAGAACCAGCCCATTAATCACCCTGATGGGAAGGAATACACAGAACTACTTTCCAGAGTACGAGACAATTCCCCCCAGGACTGGTGATTTACTAAGACTGATTTTCTTTAGGAAGCTCTTTTCCCCTGTCTGAACTTGGGTGGCCTTTGCCAAACCGTTTTACTACTGTATTTCAGTCTTTGTTTCCAGCTGGCCCAGCATTTAATTCTTCCTTTCTGATGTTTGGTTTCACACACACTCACTTTGTGATAAAATTATGCTCATTTTGTAGTATCACTTCAGTAGCTGAATAACATACTTTAGGTTGATAACTGCAAGACAGCAATATTTGAATGCAATGCTGATTTTCTGCAATAACCTGATAAAACCAGACGTTATTCCAAGGAGCTGCCCTCTTGAATGGATGCCCAGAAGCTTCTGAAATTATTAATCTTGAAATATATTATGTTAAAGAGTAATCTCCTTCCAAAAGATGCAGTAGCCTAAACTCCTACATGTTAGGAATCCAATGCCAAGTAGTGTAAATTTTCAGGGTTCTGAAGGAGCTAAAAATAAAGGTATTATTCACAAGAAATATCAAAATATCTGACCCCACTTCCAAGGAAGGAAATACTAACTCAACGTGTTTTAATTTGCTGCCATCACAGTTTTCATAGGAGGGGAGAATAATACACATTTTGGAGCTTTTCTGGTCATCTGTGGCTGCCCAAACCACTGAAATTTAAATCACACAGGGGAGATAAAGATGTAGTTTGCTATTGTTAAAAACCTCGTGGCCAGTGTCCAACAAAACCCCGGGGCCAGTAACTAAACTGTGCACATTCCCAAATTTAGATTGACGTGGGCACCAGGGAGGAAGAAAACTGCTCAGATAAAGGCAGCATTGTGCCAGCCAGCCCTGTAAAATGTAGAATAAACCTCCTCACACAACAGTAGAACAGAAGCGTGGCTGTTCACATGGCTTTTAGGGCACCTCACGGAATCAGGATCCCAAAACGCTGATTTTGACTACAAAGAACTTCACCTGCACATGGCTCTACTACCCATTTTCCAAGCTCAGGTGGTTTCACACCCTTGAAGAGGAGTGAGCCCCCCTGGTCAGAACCAAAATAAAGCAGAGATTTGATCCGACCCTGTGCTTTGCATTCATCTCCAGAGCCAAACTGCCTAATTAGCAGAGAGGGCAAGCTCCAGAGGCAGGCTGGGAGCCAGCCCATCCATCATTTGCATTTAAGCAACGCTTTCATATTTGCAAAGTGCTGTGCAAACACCAATTACTGCCGTGATGCAGCAGAGCTGATTAACCCCGAGCTGCTGGGGCTGTGCTGCTCTGGCTCACCTGGAGCTCCATCCCTGCATCCAGCTGTCTCCTGCCTCCTCCTGGGGGGGTGCAGTTCTGCTGGGACACCCCCAGCTCCCTCACACCGTCCTGGGAAGTGTCTGGAATAAGTCTCACACAATATTCATAAAAATTCACCTCCAGAGCAAGAAGTTCTGGTTCAACGCTTGGCACGACCCCAGTGCTGGTGCTGCACAAGGGACAGGCTGCAGAGCAGCAAGGAAAAGGGAATAAAGCCCATTTGACAGGATATCCCAGTTATCTCTTGCCTTTTCCATCTTTCCCCAGGGTTACCAAGTGCACTGGCACGTGTTGCACCTCCCAGTCCTTCACCTCATTGAGCTCAGAGCATCTCATGCAACTTTGCTCTCTTTTAATTCCTCTCTTCCACTTCCAGAGGCACAGAGCACGTCCCTGGAAGCGTTCAGGGTCAGGATGGACAGGGCTTGGAGCAACCTGGTGTAGTGGAAGGTGTCCCTGCCACTGGGCAGGAGGTGAAATGAGGTGATTTTTTCAAGGTCCCTTCCAACCCAAACCATTCTGGGTCGTGTTTTTGGCTGATTTGCCCGCTCACACCGACAACTGTGCTGACCTGCAGGTAACTCCCAACAGCCCTCAGCCACCACACACTTACTCATCACAAAACTTTGCATGCTGAGCAGGGATTTGGTGGCACAAGGGAGCCTTTCATTCATCCTTAGCTTGGTCACAAGTCACCTCGCCCCAGATGCATTCAAAATACTTGACTGGTGAAGTAAAACTCGATGGGATTTGCCAAGATACTCCTTTAGGAATAATAAAAAAAAAAAAAATCAGCATTAACAGCAAATATTTCTGCAGCAAATCAGCGTGACCAAGTGAAGCTCAGTTCCTAGGAAAGCGTTGCAAAAGCCCCAGGACTGTGCTCACATCTGGCTCAGGTCCATCCATACACCAAAGCCAAATCAAAGCTTGGGAAATGCCTCTTTTAATTTCCTATTTAAGCCATGTCATCTGGACACATCCGTATGCATTTGTTCCTGAGGACAGGAGTCATCTGCCCTAAAAGGCAGGTATTTCATCTGAAGTGCTTTACCCAGGCAGAGAACAGGGTAATTATCATCTCATATATGTCTAACAGGGATGAGAAACTGCTGTCTGGAGGTGCTGCTTTCTCCCTTTTGGCTGTAAAGACAATTTGAGTGACTGGTGCAGCCTCAGAGCTAAATTAGATGAGCTGTATCCCCTCCCAGGCAATTCTGTGCTGGAGGAGCTGGTGTTCTGCAGCCCTCGAGCAGATCATACAGGCAAGGGACACCCACAAATCAAGCAAGTGGAAAACTCAAGCCTTTTCCTTTTGCTGTTGGTTTTACACTCAGACTGGGGGGGATCCCAGCTGGAAAAGCCCTGATCCCCCAGCAGGCACTGGTCCTGCACACAGGGAAGCCCACCCTGGGCTGGCAGGGAGGGAACACAACAGCCAAAAACACTGAGGAGGGGGCTGGGACAGCACCTGGAGCTGAGTCAATACCTGACCAGGACCCCAGATTTTCTGGTTGGTCTTGGCCACGTCACTGCCTTTCTGTGACTCAGTTTCTCCACCTCTAAAGTGCAGATGAGGCTCCTGACCTCCTTTGCTGATCACTGCTAGAGGGACTGATGAAAAGAACCCCAACCCTGACACACAGGTGTTACTACTCACTAAATAAAGGCATTTTACAACCTAAAAAAGGCCCAGCCCTGCCACCTTCCCCAAGCTGAGCACAGTAAAAAGAGATACCTCAGACATCACTTAAAAAAAAACAAAGAGCTGAAGGGAAAATCTAAACTCAGCCAGCATTTTCTGTTTAAAATAACGTTTCAGAGCTGTTCAGCACAATAATGCTCCACTAAAACAGAGCTACCAAACACTTAAGTACATCTTGCATTTGAGGGCACTTTACAAAACATTATCCACACTATCCTGAGCCATTTCCCAGGTGAGACAGACTGAAAACCGGTGGATTCCCTGCCAGCCAAGCCCCAAGCCTGTAATTTCTCTATATTTCTTAACTTAACTGACTTTATTCTGATGTGCACCCAGAGGGTGGTTGGGCTGGTTCTCAGCAGCACTTGAACAATGTCCCCTGTAAATCAAAGTCAGGGGCATTTTCCCAAGAGGAAGGTGGGTGAGAGGTGAGGCTGAGTTTTCCTGCAGCATTAAGTGCCCCAGGACTGGAGGTGTGAGGTGAAACTCTGCCCACGGCCGGGGACACGCTCGGCGTTGGCGTAGGGAGGTGATGCCAGGGGTGGGAGGCTCTGATGAGGGAGCAGAGGCTCCTTCCTCTCTTTAAAAGCCAGTAAAAACATCTGGCTGGGGCACCTCTGCCACCTTCCAAGGCTCTGGAGGGGAAGTGGCTTGCGAAGGGAACGTCATTCCAAAGGAATGGCAACACGAGTCCCCTCCAGTCCCTGTGTCCAGACCTACAACAACTTCCTCTTCCTGCAAGTGCCAGGGGAGTTCTTTCCTCCTGATTTCTGTCCCATGGCAGAAGCAGAAGCAGCTCACATTACAGTGCACAACCAAAATTCCTGCTCTTTCAGACACAGGAGGGAACTGGCACTGTGGATTCCCCGCGCTCCTCGTGCCAAGGCCCAACACCAGCACTGGCACCTCATCCACCTCTGCCTTTTCCCCCCAGATTCCTCCTGTCCCACCTGTCCCACCCTAGACTGGCTGCCCTGAGTGCTTCACTCAGGGATACACATCCCAAGGATGCTCTGGGGCCCTGGTGGTGGGAATGGAGACGTTACCAAGCCCCTTCACGTGGCTTTGACAAATACAAAACAAGTTTTTCTTGACCCCAGGTATTTTCTGTGCAAGGCCAAGTGCAGGTAAGACCTCACACAGCTCCAAGCTGTGCAGCAAAACCCATGTGACTCTCAAATTCCACAGGCAAAATGCTGTTTGCAGCTTCATATCAGAGCTCAAACATCCCAGTTGTGTAACACCTCCAACTGTTTCAAGGCCATTTTCTCTGACCCCAGAAGCCTCCTCTGAATTTTACTCAAGGACAAAAATGTGACCATCACACCGGTGATGGCAGAGGATGGAATTTCCAGGGGATAGAATTTCAGAAGGAAATAGAAACGAAAAAAAAAATAAAATAGAGATCGTCTGAACTATCTCAGCAGGCAGGAGGAGTTGGGCAGAGAATCCTCTGTGTCCCTCCTCATCTTTTAAACAAGCCAACAGAATTCCATGGATATTGATGTGCATTGATACAGAATGGGATTTTGAGAGCTGCAGGGCTTGGAGCAGCCTGTGGAAGGTGTCCCTGCCCACGGCAGGGGGTGGAACTGGATGAGCTCTAAGGTCCCTTCCAACCCAAACCCTTCTGGGATTCTGTGATGCTGGGATTGCTCCAAGCATAACACACATACCATGTGTTTTACAACCTGTCTGCTCCCTGCCCTGTGTTTGCAGAGATGCTCTGGGGTAAACACACCCCTGCTCACTGTCCATTTTCTCCTCCCACCCGTCCAGCTTTGGCCCAGACTCACATCCCTCTTGTAAACACCCCTTTTCCTCCTGCCTCCATCCCAAGGAGTTCTCCTGCCTCTCTCCAGGCTGTGATGTCTGTCAGGAAGGAGCTTGGGTGTGTTCTAAAGGAGCAGATCCTGATTCCAAACCACAGGCTGGCCCTGCAAGTTCCTGCTGCACCAAACCAGAGCACATCAGATAACATTTTAAAACGTCTTTTAAAAATGTCTCTTTTTCTTTTTTTAGCCCTTAGAATGATCAAAGCCTCGAGACAGCAGCTGTTTGAAGGGAAGACTAGAATTTACAACCCCCTATAAATCATTTATGATTGCAAATGAAATGCTGGCAATAGAACCACGTTTAAAGAAGAAAGTTACTCCGTGTTCCTGTACCAACTTCCAGTCCCTGATTGGTACCTTTGCAAAGCCCCAGGAAGTTACAGAGAGGAAGATTAATTTTCCTTACTGTTTTTATACCAGTATGAATTCAGGAATGGTTCACATTAGTAGCACTAGGAAGCAGGAAGATAAAATATTCAGGAGAGTGAGATAATTCTGGAAGCTGTGACTTGCCTGTGGCTTGTTTTCCTCCTCAGGGACAGCTGTTCTTCAAGTGGTGTGAAGAAATAAAAGATATATTGAAACACATATTTGAAATTATGTACTTAACCCATGTTACCTCTTTGTGGCCACACAAAACTCACCTCAGCAGTGCATCAGCTTCAAAAGGCTGAGGGAAGCCCAAATCCAGAACGTGCAATTCCCTGCTCACAGAAGGTGAATGCTCAGACAAGGAGTGGTTTACAGCCAATGCCTAAATTACCAGTGTCCAAATGCCACTTAAGCTCTGCTTTAATTTTGCCCCTGAGAGCTTTATGGAGGTGGTTGGTTCATCACTTGTGGCCTCTGAATTACAGTTTGTCATCTTTGGGTTAAACTAACGAGGGGGGAAAGATGAGATCTAGCATCGTCTTTTCCCTCTGCTGAAAGGGGATTTTCTTCTCTCTGCTGAGGAAAGAAATAGGCAATCCTCCAAACTTCTCAATGGATGGACCCAGAACACATTCCCAGCCCCTTCGACCTGCCTGCTCCTGGAGGCAGGTGGCTGCAAAGCCTGGCTTTAAGGGGTGTTTAAAGGACTAGGAAATCACACAGCTCCTCTATTGACCTGCCAGAGTGTGTGTGCCCAGCTCACCTGCAGCCCCATCCCACCTTTCAAAGGTGATTCCAGGAATTTTTCAGGTTTAAAAGCCGGGAATTGGGGAGGGAATGGCTGAGCTCAGGGAGCCGTGCGCCCTCTGCCGGCACCGCCCGCAAGCGCAGCCAGCCCGCACCATCCCGGGAGAGGCAAATTTAAGCAGTTTTAAGCAAATTTAAGCAATTAAAAGTGTACATTTACCATCCCCTCTGCGGCTTTAGGTGCTTTCCAAGCTCCCTGCTACCGTGGCTAAGCTCATTCTGCTCCACACAGGACAGGAGGCACATAAATAACAAAGTTCATCGGGCAGCAGCATCGCCTTCTCACTCCAGAATCCTTTACAAAAGATTTACACTTTTACTTCAGGTATCTGACAATCTGAGCACTGCGATCAGCAACCTGCAGCCTTCACCCACAAGAAACGTGGTCTCCCTGTGTTAAATAACAGCAAAGCATTCTCCTGGCTGCCTTTTTACTGAGCTTGCACTCAGACAGAAGAATTTAGAATGTGATCAAAGCGCGCCGCGATTCCGGCGAAGAAATGTGAGACACAACAATCGAGAAGGGACACATTCTTTTTCTAGACTGATGCTTAGAAATATTTAGCTATTTCTAGACTGATGTTTAGGAATACTAATTCATTTTTAACTCCCAAACAGGGCCCAGCTGGGGCTGTTGTGACACACCAGAGACACAAGTGACGGTTGCAGCCCTCTGGCACGGGCCCAGGGATATTCCTCTCTACACAAGCCATGTCTTGCCAAAGCAAGGCACAAGCACTTCCCTGGCAGGATTTGGTGGTGCACAAGCCCTTCTCCAGAACTGCAGCCTGAATTCCCACCTGGGTTCTATTTTTGGGAGCTTTAAATCAGGGCCAAGTGACAAAACACGAGGTGATCTCGGCCGGTTCAATACAAGTCATTTGTCAGCAGCAAACCCAGCTGAGTACTCTGTAAATTCTAAGCCGTGGTACCATCTACAGACATTTCCCAGTTCAACCCCTTTGCTATAAAACACATCCTTCAGTAGACAGATGTGCCAGTGCAAATATTCCCTGCAGAACAGGGTTATGAGGTATTTTGTTGCCAAAAATTTTCCAATTTGCATTTCTAACATTTGCCCCCAGGCAAAAGTCGTCATGATTTATAGGAGACAAACACAAAAGCTGCCCAAATGACCCAGATAACTCCCTGAATCACAGACCATTACTAAAAAGTGCAGGGTGGCTGTTTTTATGGACCTGTGAATAGCAGGATGCACATTCTTGTTTGCCACCCACCACTGGACTAGAAATCTCAGCTCCCATTTTAAACCTGTGAATGGACAGGATGAACTTTTGCTGGCCCTGTTTTCACATTTTGCAGCCCACTGGTTTTACCCACAGGTCTGATGTCGTGCAACCACATTCCTGGAAGGCATTTCCCTACTTCCAAGTCCGTTTTCTTTCTCATTTCCCCCCCCCTCCCAGTTCCAGCCTCAGCAAAGCCAAATATCCTGACTGTAACCTGCCCATCATCCTTGCTCTGGTGTGTTTTCCAGGACAAAGAGGAGGATCTCAGCTCTGGGAACACAGCAGGGGCAGATTCACCGGGTATAGCCATTCTATCCCTGCTCTTGCACACCCTGTGAAACCTCCAGCACTTCCACACACGTGAAAAGGTTTGTGTTCCAGCCCCAGGACACAACCCAGTTCTCAGCACACCAAGCAGCAGGAGCCGAACACGGAACCTTTCCAGCCGCACTTGTGCGTCTTGCGTAACGTCCCGGGATTCAAGAATGCCGTGGAAAAAGACCAACACACAGAAACTGAGGGGTGGAAACAGCTCAAGGAGGTATGAAACTGTATTGTTTCCCTGGAAACCTGTCCGTGAGCTGAACATAAATTATTCCTGCTACTGTTGAAGCAGCTTTTATCTGTGAGTTGATAAAGTCAGGCTTGCTTATCGCCGCTAACGCGTCACATCTCTCACCACAGCTTGAGTCATTTGCTGGTGGCACCTCAAACCATCCAGTCTGGGCTTTATGGATCCTGCAACATCAGAGACCAACTGCTGAGATGCTGTGCTGGTCAGCAGGGCTGGTTCTGTCAGACAGTTCCCCCCAGATAATGCTGAACTGTAGAACACCTTTCACCACATCTCACTGAGTTTTCCATCGGTTGCATCTCAGAGGTGAAGAAGTTGTTCTAACTTTTTACTTCTAAGTGATGAGCCAAGCCAGGAATCAGAAGAGTCATAAATCTCATTCTCACTCCTGTTCTGGAAGCTGGTAATTGGTGCAAGACAAACAAAGTAAACGAGCTGCTCAGGTAAGTGCTCCTGCTGGAAATGCACCAGGAAGTGCTTTTTCCAGCTGAGCGTGAAGGTTAAAAACACAACAAATGCGAGACAAGATTAAGAGTGAAGTCCAAAGCAAGAAGCTCGTAAGAGCACCCCTCCATAAATCCCTGTTAGTACCTAAACAGGGCAGGGATTTGACTCTGAGGGGCCTGAGGGGCCACCTGAACAGGCAAGACAAAATGTGCACGGCTTTCCTTTGCCCCTCCACCAGGACAGCGGGAATCCTGAGGGCAGCCTGGAGCTGGAAAGTCTCGGAAGGAAACTCTTTGCTTCCAGCAAGATGAATAATACACCTGTTCCCTACTTGTGAGCAAACACTACGAGGGAATAATTAGAACCTATCTGACCTGAAACCCACATGCCCATTACTGTGGTATTTTTCCACCTACTACAGGTGAAACAGAAGATGGGCTGGACCTGGAAGGGGAGGGGTGGAGTGGCAGCACAAGATGCTGATTTATAAAGCACTGGCAAACAGTGCTCTTTCTCCACAGGCTTTGGACAAGGAGCTCGTCCTGCCTGAAGGATGCCAAGGTGGGAGCAGGATTCCAGCTAACACCTGCTGGCCATCTGAGAGGGACCTACCACCTCCTGCACTCCAGCTGCTCTGAGCCACTTCACCTCCAGCTGGGCTTTGCCTTTTCATCCAGAGACTTTTTCACTCCATCAGGAAAGGAATAAACTCACCAAGATGGTAAAGGTGAGTACAGGTGCAAGGGATTGCCCCTCCTGCATTTGTGTTTCTTCTTAAGAAAAAGCATTAATTTAAGTTTTAATATGCCAGTGTATACCATAAGTACAAGCTAAGAGAAAAACTGAATTAATACCAGACACTGGTGGGTGTGATCAGTTTGGAGAGGGAAGAATTCTAGGACTGGCTGGTTTGATAATCCACAGGTTCATGAGCACTTGCAGATACCAAAATCTAAGATTTTATGAAAATGTGCAGGTTAAAGGTTAAACATAGATCATGCACACAAGTGATGAATAGATTCTACTAACTTCATGAATTTTCTTTATTATCCTCTTCCAACTGCTAAGCTCTCACAGTAGAGAGCTGCTTTCATTCTCTCCTGGTCCCTCTCCTTTATAGGGATTTGAAAAGCTGAACAGATTTTTGGGTGGGATAGTTAAAGAGAGGAGAAGGAGGAGAAGGAGGAAGGTGAAGAAAAAAATCCCAATAGATAAAGCAGATTGTGAATCTTCAGCATGGTAGAAAGAAATAGAACTTGTTGTAATAGACATGTCCTTTCTCTGGGATATTCATCACCAGGCTCAAGTGCTCTAAGAAAGGGATTTCAGCCTTTCAGATCCCCAAACTGCTCCCCAGTTCTTTGCTTTTCCCTTCCTCAAGACACGATGCCAAGACTTGAATATTCCACCAGTTAAAGGGCAGCTTTAAGAGGGTCAGATGCCAATTTTGAGTTCAGAACAGTGTTAAGTAATAAGATGCCCCAATTATTTATTTTTTTCTTGCTATTTCCATTACTTGAGCTCTCTGCTTTGACTCTCCTGACCCTCTGGTGTTTAATCCATAAGGAAGCCTCTGGAATGGGGTCACCCAATAGTCCTTCCAAGGCCTGGCATGTAGTTTACAAGATAATTAGGAACTGGAACGTTATGATTACAGGAGCTGGTAAATCAGTGGCACAGGAAGTTTGCCCTTCAGACCACAGTGTTAACTTAAATTAGGCAACAGCACAACCCCCAAGTTATCCCTGAAAGCAAAACATTATCTGAGGTTTAGCAGCATCCCCAGGTCAGCAGCTTCCTGGCAAAAATAAGGGAATATTTTGCTAACTCCCTGTTAGTTCTGAGCTCTGTGTGAGGAGGAGCAGACTGACTTCTCCCTGGCTTTCAGGTGGTGTTTGCCTCATCTCTCACTTGTGATTGAGTGTAAATATAAATATGTCAATGTTAATTTTAATTAGAAAAGTAACTCTTTAAGTTGTGTATCTGAAAAGCCCCAGGAACAAGCAAGTTCTCGATGAATAAATTTTCCCTCCCCTTTCCTGTTACAAATCTTTTGCTTTTCCACCAATCTCTTCTTGGAGCTGATAAATGACTGAATGGTTTCACACTGGCAGTGGTGGCAGCCTGGGCAGCATTTCCACACTCGGTGTTAGACAATAAGCTGCTAAAAGGGTTGCACATCCCTAAAGGAATCTCTGTAATTTCCATTTGGTGAAGTCCTGCCCATGATCACTGTAACACGCACTGGGTGGATCTCAGGATAAGGCAGGAGCTAACACTTTGAGCTGCCAGGACAAAGGGAGAGCAGGAATTTGTAGGTCGAAAACAAGAAGGAGATTTGGCAGAGTTTGACTTTTTTTTTTTTTTTGTGGTCTTCCACAGAAAAGGTCTGATGTTTACTCAGTTGAGATCTACGGGACAAAAGATCTCCATAAGATGGAGATGGAAGATGAAGACGAAAAGAACAAAGACTTAAAAGGCAACAAGAAAAAAAAGAAGACAGAGGAACTTAAGAAAGAGCTGGACCTGGTGAGTGTTGCTGAGCTCCCATTACACCTGTCAGTGAAATCCAGGGAATGAGCATCTTAATGAGCTGCACTGAAAATCCTGACACAGGGAAGGATTGGCTTCCTCACACCCCTGGAGTGTGCCAGGAAAGTGTTGGGCGAGATTAATGCCTAAAATGAAAGAAGGACTCTGGTTTAATTAAGCCACCAGTGGTACAGAACATTATCTCCCCAAGAAGGAGTTATTCCCCAGATGGAATAACTGTCATCAGTATTTCCTGACAACCTGCCTCTTGCACAGGCAGCCAAGAAACACAGAGAAGGGCACAGACATTTCCAAAAGCATGTCCCAGCTTTAAGCCCAGGGTTTTCCCCCCAACTAACAGCATTGTACTCCAAGGACAGTGCACTAAGCTCAAGAAATCTGTATTTTCCTTCTGGCTTGCTCCCGACCTGCTGGCTGCTCTTGGAAATGTTGCTTCCTCTCCATGCATTCCAGTTTCCCAATCTGGAACATGAGGGTAATTATACTGACCTCTTTTTGGAACTGCTTTGAGAGCAGCTCGGAGGAGAGGCTTCTTACAGGCTGGATGGTATCTCAGAGGGAAAGGACCCCCAGAATGGGCCCCTGGTTCTGTGATTCTGAGATCAATTCACCCATCACGTTTCCAAGGTCTGCCCAGCAGCAGCTAAACAGTTCCCAGGCCATTTTAGCTTTGCCACCAGGGGATGTAACATCACCCTCCTGTTTCTAAAGAGAAACCAAAGCACAGACAAGTTAATTGACTCATCCAAGTGCCCATGAATCACCCTGTGAAAACAACTGTGAGATCTCTCAAATTCTTGGCTTCTAAATCTCAGCTCAGCACAGGATATAATTAGGCCAGTGATACCACAGAGGTGTCACTGCAGGCAAAGGAGAAGAGCTTTGAGATTTCCCTCTCCCACACCCTTTTTAACTGTGGTTAAAACCTGTTGCCTCTTTCTACAGGACTGTGGTGGATAATTTCACATACCCTGCCTTGGCAATCCAGGGCAGAGATTGCTGTCACACGTACTCTGCCACTGCCTGTGCTGCTGAGCCCTGTGCAGCACACAAGGAGGAATTATTTATCCAAAAGAAGCACAGACACTTTAGGCAGGCAGGATTGCCATGAGCACACCGTCCTGTTCTTGTGACAGATTTGCTGGAGGAGGGAGCTATTTACAAAAGTACTCTGCAAATCAAAAGAAAATATCATCTTCCAGTGGAACATACTTATGCTTACCAATGTGCAGATTGACTATTAGTGAAAGTGGGGTGTCATACAAGCAGCTGGATCCGTGGTCCCAGATTCTTGAGCATTCTCCAGATGCCAAAATTCAAATTTCAGCAGGCTGACATTCTGCTCACTCCCATTTTCTCTCTCTTTTGGAATTCAGGATGACCACAAACTCAGCATCTCGGACCTGGAGAAGAAGTATGGTACAAACATCAACAAAGTAAGTCCACGGGCCATCATTATGGAACTGCCTGAATCAGCTGCCTCTGGGCTCCTCAAAGCTTCCAGAAGCAGCAGGAAAGCATTAATAGATATTTTGTGGGTGCCTACATCCATGCTCCCAGTAAAGCCTAAACCAGCAAGTCCACGTGCAGCACTGGCCTGGATTTAAAGTGGAGTTCCCCTCAAGTCTGGAAAAGGCTGATCTACTGTTTTGGAATCAAAATCCCTGCACAAAACGTGGCCTCGGGGTTTGCACCGGGAGCTCAGCTTTTCTAAAGCTTTTATCTGATATTTTGATTTCACTGCAATTCATTTCTCACTGGCAGTGCCTGTAACAACTTAGAGCAAAAGTCTGCAATGGGATGACTTGGGTTTTGGAGGAAACATTACATTTGAGAAACTGTGCACCTGAGTCCCTTTGACACCTGACATTTGAGTATCAAAGCACTGCAATGTGGGCAAAGCACAGACAAGAATTTCAAGAAACCCCTGAGCTACAAACATCTTGTGGAAATGCAGAAACAGCAGCCAAATAACCAATGTGTGTTTTTCCCTGGCTTTCCAAGCACTTAGTCCAGGTGTACCTGATTTATAACCACCAGAATTAAACCCCTTAATGGGCATGGCCCCAGATTCAGTACTCCAGTAAAGAAATATTTGGGTTTTTAGAGCAGATAACTAACAGCAGCCACTTTGGAAATAAAGGTTGCAGATTACGGTGGCTGATTTGTGACATAAATAACGATTAAAGAAACAGCAGCCTGTGGATTTTGTTCTGAGACAAAACAAAATGTGGGTTTTTTTCCTCTGGCTCCATGTTAAACATGTCATTTCCTTCTGCAGGGTCTCTCTAGTGCCAGAGCAGCAGAGGTTCTGGCTCGGGATGGCCCCAACGCCCTCACTCCTCCCAAAGCCACTCCTGAAATCGTCAAGTTCCTCAAGCAGATGGTGGGAGGCTTTTCCATCCTCCTGTGGATAGGGGCTGTCTTCTCCTGGATTTCTTTTGGCATCCAGCTTGCCCAGGGAGCTGAATCAGCCTTTGACAATGTAAGTAGATGAATAACCACCAAGTGAGTATTTGACCCTGTGACAATCTAAGTCATTTAAATACTACACAGTTACTCAGTAACTCCAAGGAGGCCTCTTATTCTTGCAGGACTCTCCCTCTCTGACTGAACACTTCTGATAAAACCTCAAATACTTGACATACCACTTCTGTCCAGAGAGAGCCTATGCAAAGGTTTTATAACCACTGGGCATAATAGAAACACTTATAATAAAGTCCACAAAGAACTCCAGACGGAGTCTTTGACTGATTCCCTTATGAGTTACACTCTGCTGGAAGTATAATTTGTTTGGGCTTGTGTCAGGCACAGTTTAGAGAATGCTTTTAGAGGCATGGGAACCTTGCTATTAAAAGTCATTTTTATACTCAGAAAGCTTTACTTGATCACTTGCAAGGCAACACTTGAAAGCTCTGTTCTCAAACTGTCTTTTCAACTGACCAACACCTCAGTTTTGCAGTCTCAACACAGAGCTATGATTTATTCCAGCAGAGGAATTGCTGAACGCTTGTCCTTAATTAACTGGATTATGCCTTCTGTTAATTAGCTCTACCTCGGAGTGGTCCTGGCACTGGTTGTCATCCTCACTGGAATCTTTGCTTACTATCAAGAAGCCAAAAGCACGAACATCATGGCCAGCTTCAGCAAGATGATCCCCCAGGTGAGAACCACCAGTGACCTTCAGCTGGGATGAAAGTTCATCCTCGAAGTGGCAGGAGCACAACGAGCCCAGCCTGAACACACCCCTTGGCAGGAGGTGCAGAGGGTGATTTCTGTCACACTTGTGTCTTCCAGCAAGCTCTTGTCATCAGAGATTCAGAGAAGAAGGAGCTGCCAGCGGACCAGCTGGTGGTTGGAGACATCGTGGAGATCAAGGGCGGAGACAGGATCCCAGCGGACATTCGCCTCATCTCCGCTCAGGGCTGCAAGGTAAACTGGGCTTGGAAGGGTACAGGAAAGGGGGGAAAAGAGGGTTTAGAGGCTTGGATTACACAGAAAGAATTACCCTCTTGGGTAGGAGGACCTGTTAGAGCTCTAATAGATAGAATCTGATTAAATCACAGAGCAAAAGCTATGCTGTGATGCTCAGCTCATCTAGGACTAACATCTCCACTCCCTGAACATCAAAAGAAGTCATTAGGTCCATACTATGCTCTAGTAATGCTCTTTGCCAGGACAGAGGAAGATACACCAATACATCATTAAGAGTCTCCACAGACCTGGGAAACAAAGGTTTCCAAACCATGTTTTGTTTCAGGCTTCTCCTGAAAATCCCTCTGACAGACACACAGCACTGAGTGAACTGAATTCCCACAGAAATAATCTCTGTCAGTGACAACAGAACTCAGAGAAAAGGCAGCTGAGGGATTTCTGTGGCCCTGCCACTGGTTATTAAACATGCTGCCACCTTGCCATCTGGGCCAGGCATCACTGTGTGTTACTAACCTTAATATGGGCATGTCTCCATTTCATTAAAGGTGGACAATTCTTCACTCACAGGGGAATCAGAGCCACAGTCCCGCTCCTGTGAGTTCACCCACGAGAACCCCTTGGAGACCAGGAACATCGCCTTCTACTCCACCACCTGTGTGGAAGGTGGGTACAGGCACAAGGGCCTCCAGAAAGGCTCCTGCTAAATCACTGAAGCAATTCTGCTGCAAGGAACTCCAGGGGGGGTTTCATTGCTCACAAGAAACTCCTGTCCCAAGCAGAACAAAATAAAACCTCAAGCACTGGGATGGTCAGAGTATCAACCAGCAGGGGTTTTTGTCTGAACAGATATCCTGGTTTTGCGTGCCACAATCAATTAACTGTGGTTCCCTTGCGGGTTTTCCATCAAGAATCCTTTGGAATGTCAAGCTGCAGATGCCTCTAAGAACCTGTCTGGCCTGGGGCTGACTGCTTTCCCTGTCCCTGCAGGCACTGCCACTGGCATTGTCATCAACACCGGGGACCGCACCATCATCGGCCGCATCGCCTCGCTCGCCTCGGGCGTCGGCAACGAGCAAACCCCCATCGCCATCGAGATCGAGCACTTCGTGTACCTGGTGGCAGGAGTGGCCATCTCCATCGGGGTGCTCTTCTTCATTATATCTGTCTCCATGAGGTACAAGATTCTGGACTCCATCATCTTCCTCATTGGCATCATCGTGGCCAACGTGCCCGAGGGACTGCTGGCCACGGTGACGGTGAGTCCGGGCTCGGATGCCGCTCCAGTTCTTGTCTGACTCGGGGGGAGGTTTGTTTTTTTTTTTCCCCATGGAGCTGAAAGGATAAACACTTTCTTTGGGAATTACGGCATGACTGAGCCATTAATCTTAAAATCAACAACCCAGTTTGAAATGAGGTTCTTCAAGGACCACCCTGCCTCAGTCGCTGACCAGCAGAATGACACGACTCATTTCCCCAGAGCCTGTTCCCGTTTGGAAAGGAGGACACTGTACCCTAAAAGATGCATGAAAACTCCACTTATTAACACATCTGTGGATCACTGATATCCCTGGCTGAGGAGCAGCACTGCTAAGCACTGGTAGCTCTAAAGCACCAGCAGTAGTGCAATAATGAAGAGAATCATTTCAGGATTCATTAAGTTAGTGACCAGAACTTCCCCCATTGTAGGTTCTTCCAGATAAAATAGACTCTTAACTGAAAAGACATTTCTATCAGCAGGCAAGCAGGTTCCTCTCAGCATTTAAATGCACTTGTGCTGGTTATAGCTAAACCTCAGGTTTTAATAAAAAGAGAGGAAAAAAAAAAAACCACTGTAGTCAATCAAAAGCAAAAAATGTTCTCTTCCAAAAACAAAACCCACAACAAATCCCAGCAGTATGTAACCTCACTACCCCTCTCTGATCATCCCTCACTAACAGCTGGACTTCTTTGCTCCTGCCAGGTGAGCCTGTCCCTGACAGCCAAGCGCATGGCCAAGAAGAACTGCTTGGTGAAGAACTTGGAAGCTGTGGAAACCCTGGGTTCTACCTCCATCATCTGCTCTGACAAGACAGGAACCCTCACCCAGAACAGGATGACTGTGGCTCACCTCTGGTTTGACAATCAGATCTACTCAGCAGACACCAGCGAAGACCAAACAAGTAAATGTGGCAGTGGGGGATGTGGGAAGGGGCAGCTCCTTGGATCAGACCTGGGATGTTCACACCTACTGGCTGCCAAACTGGTGCCAATGGGAATGTCTTCTGCAGTTAAACCAGACATGTCCTTCCAGACAGACGTGCAAAGTCCCTTCTTAGACATGTAGAGATGTGAAAATAAGAATTAATATTTGAACTCCACTCATGGAATAGTCTGGAGGAGATTCTTCTCCAGAGCCTTCTGCCAACAGTACATTTAGGAGGGAAGTGAACAGAGAAACATCATCTAAACACCTTCAGCAGCCCTGTTAACTGATGGATGGGAAAGTTTGGGCCAAAATGTTTTTCTGTAAAAGAACCTGTCAAAAGAGCGATTTTATTCTGAAAATAGAACAATTCTGTTGTTTCACACTTTAAGCTTCTACCTCTATCCCATAATGTGCTAAAGGGTGCAGTGACCCCATAACTTGCTAAAGGGTGCCATGTGTGTTTTTCTTCTCTCAGCCCAGCCCTTTGATCAAACCTCTCCATCATGGACAGCGTTATCCAAAATTGTGACCCTCTGCAACCGGGCGGAATTCCGGCCAGGCCAGGAGAACCTCCCCATAATGAAGGTAGTGCCCACTTCACACCAGCTTATTTCCCTTCCTCTGAGAGGACAATTCATTCTGCTTGGTTTTAGGAATCTCTTAAGTTCCTACTATTACTGCTGTACACTCACAAAACATTTAACACAGGGGAAAAACCCACACACACAGCCAAGGGTGTGGAATCACAGAATCACAGAGTATCCTGAGCTGGAAGGGATTCACAAGTCCAGCTCCTGGCCCTGCACAGGATATCCCCAAGAATCCATGTCTGGCAGTATTGTCCAAACACAGCTGTGCCTGTGAGGAAAAAGGCAACACGAGCAGCAAGAATCTCTACACTAATAATTACTATGTTATTAATTTAATATAGCAAAGGTAAACATGCCTTAATGAATGTCTTCACACTTGACTGCTTGAAGGTAGTAAATTCCAGTGACCACACTACCAGAACACAGCCCTGATTTCTGCTGTTTACTCATCCATGCCTTCCAGAATTTAATTTGGATTTGTGCCTCAATTAGGTCACCTAGAGCTGTGTTCCAAAGGTTGATCACACGAATCTGCTACCCAGAATCAAACACCAATTTCCTCTGGGCCGTAGCTCAGCTCTAACTCCAAGACTGGATATTCCAAATTTTTACTGTCATAATTTTCCAGGACAGCTTGAGGATTCATTGTAGATTCGTTGCTGCTAAAGCAGCAAACGTGTTATTGAATCATGGAAGTGCAGAAGTACTACAAGAGCTTTTATAAACTCTTTCTTCTTTTGTGCACACAGAGAGTTGTGGTGGGAGATGCCTCTGAAACAGCTCTGCTGAAGTTTTCTGAAGTAATTTTGGGCGATGTCATGGATATCAGAGCACGGAACAAGAAAGTGGCTGAAATTCCTTTCAACTCTACCAACAAATTCCAGGTGTGTTTCGCTTTTGGAATTCATTTTATGCCAGACTGTTCCCACCTTAAACCATTTCTATCACTGGGTCTATAAAGCAACTATTTTGTGACCTGGAAGCCTTAATGCAGTAACTCAGTGATACAGGAAATTTAAGTTATAGCAAGTACAAGACATTTGATGGCATGTACGATATCCTCGTGGAAGAGAACATTGCTTCCAAGCAAAAAAAAAAAAAAAAAGCACCACTGATGCTCTTTCAACCCATTTCCCATTTGTGGCACACAGCTCTCCATCCACGAGACCGATGACCCCAGTGACAAGCGCTTCCTGCTGGTGATGAAGGGGGCCCCAGAGAGGATTTTGGAGAGGTGCAGCACCATCATGATCAACGGCAAGGAGGAACCGCTGGACAGCGAGAAGGCAGAAGCTTTCCAAACAGCCTACATGGAGCTGGGGGGCATGGGGGAGAGAGTGCTGGGTGAGTCCAGCTGGAGGGACTGCCTGAGAGCTGCAGGAGAATGGGATTTAAAATCTTGGTGCATCCAGCATGGCTGGAAAGGTGGTTGAATGCACTGGAGGCAAGAGCAAACCCTGACGTTATAGAGCAAATTTTCCTCTTTATCCCACTGTGCATCACACCAACCCGGCTTTCTTTTCAGGTTTCTGCCACTTGTACCTGCCTGAAAACGAGTTTCCAGACACCTACCAGTTTGACACCGACTCCATGAACTTCCCAACCTCCAACCTGTGCTTTGTTGGGCTCTTATCCATGATTGACCCACCCCGTTCCACGGTGCCGGACGCCGTCTCCAAATGCCGCAGCGCTGGGATCAAGGTAGGGGTTTTACAGGGAGAACCACAGTGATCCTACAGAAATACTCAGGATAATATAAACTCTTCAGAACTTCCACCACGTTGTCATGAAGCATCTTTCCACCAGGGCTACACTTGCTAAGAACCTTTATCCACAGGAATCACAAATCTCAAAACTGTCCAAGTTGAATGTGAAGCAATAATCCCCCTAATTTCACTCCTAGGGGATCCAGAAGCAAACTTTCAGCTCTAAGCAGAGGTGAAAAATCTATACAAATAAAGGAAAATAATCTTTGGAATTGCAGATCTCAGATGAGAGAAATCCCAAGCCTGATGAAATTTTCCTATAGCCTGAAGACAGATCTGGCAACTTTTCTTCAAGAAAAACAAGAAGAGGCTGTGTCTTATCTGTCAGGACATCTCAGTCACAAGGATCCACTTTAAGATGCAATATTCTAAGGAGCTCTCACCATCGAACATACCTAATATAGATCCTTACATAAAGGCTCCTTTATTCTGCATTTTTCTCACCTTGCTGCCTGTGACAAGTTCTTCCTTCACAGCCCTGATAAAACAGCCTCAGTAAGGAGAGTCAGAGACCAGATGTCGATGTGGAACTCAGTAATTACTGCTCATAATCTCCCTTTGTCATGTACACAGCCCAGCCTTCCAACCCTAAACTGCTTCCTGGTCTTGCAACAGCAGCTATTCCACCTTATCTCCCTCCAGCCAGGGCATATCCCTTTGTCCCTCACCCTTGTCCCTTTCCCCAGGTTATCATGGTCACTGGCGACCATCCCATCACAGCCAAGGCCATTGCCAAGAGTGTGGGCATCATTTCAGCCACCAGTGAGACCGTGGAGGACATTGCCAAGCGCCTCAACATTCCTGTGGAGCAGGTCAACAGGAGGTAAGAGCAAACAGAGCACAGGGAATGCCTGTGGGCTCGTTTTCCTCCCTGGGAGAGCCCAGTTCTACACCCAGCTGCTTTCTGCTTTTCTGTTCCATGACACACTCTCAGTTGGGTCCATCCAACGTGCCATCCTTACCTAAACACCTCACTGGCTCTCATCTTCACTACCCTTGAAGAAAACCCAGCAAATTATAATATACAGATCATGTTTGATTCGCTGTCACAGCCCTTTCGACAAAACACACACACAAAAAGCGAAATTCAGAATCACAACAATCACTACTGAAGGACCATCAGTCCAAATTCCTCTTTCACCCACTAAATGTGGGAGAAAAAAATAGCATCACAGGGATAAAAGCTCTTTCCAGAAGAGATGTCTTCCCCCTCTCCTGTCCCTCCCTCCCACTGAGAGGCCTCTTTAAAATGCATTTTCTGCTGCTCAGGAGGAAGCTTCAATGACTCCCCTCTGTCTCCAGGTAACTGTTAATTCACTCCGCATTTCTGCAGCGCCTTTCATTCAACACCTGCTGATTAACAACGAACTGCTTCCCAAATTACCTCAATTTGCTGCTTCCCCACTACTCAGCTGCGTTTACATGCTTTCCACGGAGTGCACTATTTTTATCCCAGCCTTTTTAATTGGAAAAATTCACCCGTGGCTCTTGCAGGGAAGCCACAGCAGCGGTGGTCAATGGGATGGAGCTGAAGGACATGAACTCGGAGCAGCTGGACGAAATCCTGTGTAACCACTCCGAGATAGTCTTTGCTCGGACATCACCCCAGCAGAAGCTGATCATAGTCGAGGGCTGCCAGAGGCAGGTGAGTAAGAGGTGGGGAAGGTCCCACTAGGATATGGCTCCATGCCCTCCAGGAGCTTTCCCCAGCTATCAGCCCCCGGGGTGAGAAGGGTGGAAGGCGATTCCCAGCGCTCCCTGAGCTCTGTTTATACTCTTTTCACTGAGCTGGGACATTATCTAACAGATTGCCATCAACACTGCCTGGACACGAGCCAAGCCACTCAGATCCCGGTTACACACTCTGAACTCCTGCTGACAAAATGAGCTTTCCCTGGGTTTCGCTGGCTTGGAGCTGTACCCAGGGTCTGGATTTTGGCTGGAACTCCCACAAGCAGCTGTGCTGCACATAAAGCCTCCTGGGCAGAGACTGCACTGCTTGGGAAGCTGCCTCTCCTGGGGAATTCTTTTAAACCCAGATAAAAAGCAACTGCTGCTGCCACATCCTCTCATCTCCCGTGGCCATTCAGACCTGCTGCCCATGGGGATGTTCAGGAGTGAGGTGGTTGAGTGGTGCTGGGTTTAGTGGCAGTGCTGGGTTAACAGGTTGGACTCGGTGAGCTCGAAGCTCTAAAGGATTTATGGTTCTAAAGGTATGAACCCCACAAATCGTCAGGGCACGATTTATGCATGACCAAGCCTTATCTCTGTTGCTTTCAAAGACTGTAAATCAACCCACAGACAGCAGGATTTAAAGACAGTTTGTCCCATCCACGGGCAATAATATTATGTAAAGGAGTGTGGAGTGCAGCCAGCACAGGAGGCAGAGAAATGACTCCTACAGAGCTCTCTAAAAGATGCAAATTGCCATCAAAAGATCCTCCCTTCAGAAATGACACCTTCCAGGTAGATGCTGTGAATCAAAGCCACACTAGTGCTGTGCCTGGACTTAGTAGAGAAGACATGGCACAAGACACTATTTTAGCTTTGTAGTTATGCCAGCACTAAGCTTTCCAATCAGCATTATTGGGTTTAAGCCTGAACTGCTTTCAGGAGAGTGGGAAAAAAAAAAAAAAAGAAAAAAAAAGAAAAAATGTATACGAAAAAAAGAGATGAAATGGAAAGATTTTATTTTTTGAATGGTCTCTGTTTGGCACATGGTGGGTAAATGTGCTCTGCACTGCTCAGACACCCACACTCCTGGGAGATTTAAAGGATGGAAAGGAACACCCTCCCCCCTCAACTCAGTCTCCACGCTATGTTTAGTGCTTAGAGCTTATAAGCCCTTCTGTACATGGCATTATTTATAGGTAGTGACACTGAGCTAAATCCCCCCAGGGACAGGACACTCAGCATTTCTATTAATCACTTTGTCAGGCTTTTTCCCACTTGGAACACCCTGTGTTGCACCAAACCACAAACTCCTGCATCAGCCAGAGCAGGACCTTTAGCTGCAGGATAGTTCCATGGGAAGATAACAAAGAAGCTGAGTGGGATAAGCAGAGTTTTCCATCTTTTGGATTACTAGAGCAATTCTAGCTTAGGTTGATGATGGCCAGAAGCTGTTGGGATAGGATGAGAACGGGCTCTAAGTCAGCTGTTACATAATTTACAATTAGGATGAAACCTGGCAGATTCTGTAGGCACTTCACAAGAAAAAACCCCAAAAACCAGGACAGAGCATGTTGTATCAACCAAATCTCACCCAAATGACAGAGGTGAACCTGTGTCTGTTCAGACAGGGATAGACCATATATATACATATATCAATATCTAAATCTTTAAGCTTATATTCCACAGAAAAAAACTATCAGATTAACTGCATTTGAAGTGCATTTAATTGAGGAGTCTACTCTGTAGGATGTAGTGAATCATGTACCCGAATTTTCCATATTTCTGCTGTAGTGGGAACCTAAATGACCAAGTCAGAGACAGACATTATCACACAGCAATCTGAGGTTGCTGTCCTAACCCCACCTACCATCCCTCTGACCGTTTCCTGGGGGTACAAAGAGGATTCAGAACTTCTTATCAGCACCTTTTTCCTAGAGGTGTAAAGAGTGTGCTGAGAGCAGCCTTTCCTTAGGAGCAAATAACACCCCTCTCCTCACCAACCCACACCTGCATCCTTTGTGTCTTCCAGGGAGCAGTTGTTGCCGTGACTGGAGATGGAGTCAATGACTCCCCCGCCCTGAAAAAAGCAGATATTGGAATTGCTATGGGCATTGCTGGCTCTGATGCAGCTAAAAATGCAGCTGATATGGTTCTGCTGGATGATAACTTTGCTTCCATTGTCACAGGAGTGGAGGAAGGTAAAAAAATAACGTTGCTATCCACTTTCTGAGCTGAGAGCTGCTGTCACACAGCACTGGCCAGGCCTCCTGATCTTCTTCTCCACCCTGCACTCACCTCCTCCTTTTTTCTTTCTGGATTTGGAAATGTGATTTTGATACCTGGGAAAATTGGGAATTAATTCCACTTAGAGACATGAAAATCATCCCCTCTCTCACACAGCGTTGATTTGCTACTGCTGTTTGATCAAGCTCCAGACAAAAGCACTTCCCAGCTTGCTCCCATGAGTTTGGAGCCTCACGAAGATACAAGTGGTTTTCTCTGCATTTTCAGTCTGTTACTTGCTCTCACTTCACCTCCACACCTATGACAGTTCCACCCACTCCAATCTCACCATAAAGGTTCTGGGGTTTCCATTAAAACTTCAGCACCTTGTGGAATGGGACTTTTTCCCCTCAAACCTTCTCACTGAAAGAGAGTTTTTATTACACTTGAATTTTCAGGAGGCTCTAAGGGAAGGTTGGTTAGCAGTTAAAAAAAAAAACAGCCAACCAACCAATCAAAAAACCCCACAAAAATAACCTGTAAAGTGCATGAGGAAACATATGAGGAAAGTCAACATAAGCACTAAACATTTTCACTTCAGTTTAGTTAAAAATGGAACTTTTTCTTCTGGAAAACACTTAAGAATTCACTTTTACACAAGTGTTTCCTTCTCCTCCAGGCCGCCTGATCTTTGACAACCTGAAGAAAACCATCGCCTACACCCTGACCAAGAACATTGCTGAGCTCTGCCCCTTCCTCATCTACATCATTGCCAGCATTCCGATGCCCATTGGCACCATCACCATCCTGTTCATTGACCTGGGCACAGACATTGTGAGTTGGGGTGTTTTAAGCCAATTTGCTGCTGGAACATCCAGTGAGAGGGGCTGGGTGCAAAGGGAACGCAGAACAAAGGAAGATTTCGCTGCCTTACCCCGCAGCTGAGTAACAAGGGAGTGAAAGAGGAAGTTAAAAGCAGCCAGGGATAGAGAAAGATGAGTAGAAAACAACAACTACCTGCAGAGGGGGAGCAGGAAGCAAAGCCTTTCTGATCTGTGCTGACAAGAACAATTAGATGTGAGCAAAGAGCAGTGTGCTTCAATCAAGAGATCACAGAAATCACTGCAGGGGATGAACACCAGATATTTCACCAGAGCCAAGGGATCTGGAAGGCCCTTTAATGCTTTTCACATCCTCCAGCTTTGTCAGTTGTCATCTGATCACCAGATCCAGGAAAGAGTCTCAGACTTCCCTCAAACCCTTGAAACACGGGGAGGGAACACCCCAAGGATCCTTCTCCCCTTTGCTCTGTGTGCCCTGACAAGGCAGCACATGAGAACAGAACCACCTGAAAACTGCTACTTTGCTGATGAACACCCCAAAAAAACCGGGCCAGTGCTGCCCCCAGGGCCCTGATGGGTTGTTTGTGTTGCAGATCCCCTCCGTGGCACTGGCCTACGAGAAAGCTGAGAGCGACATCATGAACAGGAGGCCTCGGAACAAGAGGAAAGACCGGCTGGTGAACGAGCAGCTGGCTGTGTACTCCTACCTGCAGATCGGTAGGTTGGCCTCCCAAACACTGCCTTGCACCAGCAAAGCAAGACAGAGTCAAGCTGATCCGGTTTTTTAAAAAAAAAAATGGAAAGCTGAAACTCAACTCCCTCCTCTGCAAATTTACTGACTCCCCCCTTCACTACAGCGGGGTTTTATCTACAGGGAGCAAGAAACTCGGAGCACCAAGAGCTCTAAAACTACCTGTGGACTCCTGGCATGTGCCCCAGTGCTCCTTAATTTGGTTCTTCCTCATCAAACCCTTTGATTTTGCAGGCATCATGCAGTCAGTGGGAGCCTTTGTGACCTATTTCACCGTCTATGCTGAGCAAGGTTTCCTCCCTTCCACCTTGCTGGGCGTGAGAGTCAACTGGGAAAGCAATGACATCAACGACTTTGAGGATTCCTATGGGCAGCAATGGGTAAGGAAGCTCTGAAAATTCCTTGCACTGCCTCTCCTTAAAAATTCTGTGCTCTGCTCCAAAATAAAGAAAGGAAAAGGAGGTTTAGATGCAAATACAATTAGTTGACATGCAATGCTCCTTCAGGATACACTCTTCAGAGCTCCCTGCCACCCAGCTTCCATTCAGCCTGCCTTCTTTCATTCATTCTTCTACAATTTGCCCACTTTCTCGTTCAGAACTTCTGGAGAGGCACCTTCTTCTCTGCACTTTGTGTTTAAGCAGCCAGAAGCATCCTCTCTCTCAGCCCTGCTTCTGAACAGCACCCCTGCCAAGTCCTTTGCAGTCTCTGCCTCCCCCTTTCCCTCCTCACTCATCCTGCAGAAATCACAAGGCAGAAGCCACTGATGAATGAACACAAACACCTCCTCACACCCAGCTCGTGCTGCAGCCTCGTGACTCGGGCCCAGGACCTGTTGGAGCAGAACTGGCCCAAATCTGATGGCTGTGGGTCTAAATCTGGAGCAGCTCTGCATTCACACCTCAGGAACTGAAATCAATCCCACTCTCGAGGTTTGCACGAGATATGAGTGTCTGGTATAACCCTCTCTGATTTTTCCTTCCCTTTGCAGACTAAATACCAGAGGACCTACCTGCAGTGGACAGGCTACACTGCCTTCTTTGTGAGCATCACCATTCAACAAGTTGCTGATCTGATCATCAGGAAAACACGGAGAAATTCCATTTTCCGCCAGGGCCTTTTCAGGTGAGTTTTGGAGGTTTGACTCTTTTGGAATCCCACAATGGGTTGGAAGGGACCTTGAGGATCATTCGGTCCTTCCCCCTTGCCACCTTCCACTAGCCCAGGGTGCTCCAACATCCAGCCTGGCCTTGGACACTTCCAGGGATCCAGGGGCAGCCACAGCTTCCCTGGGCAACCTGTGCCAGGGCCTCCCCACCCTCACAGTAAGCAATTCTTTCCTAATATCTAATCTAAACCTATGTCTCAAGTTATCCTGCAGCTCATTTCAGAAGCAGGTCAGCTCAGTGATTTGACCCACTCTCATTCAGCCTTTGCACAAAGACCAAGTCTGGCCTCGAGCAACCACAAATCTCAGACAAACATTTTACTACTCCTCCCCTCACCCCCCTTTCCTGCTTCAGGAGAGGGGTTTTCTTTTAAAGCAGGGCATTGTATTCATTAGTCTGAGAATGCATAAGCTTTAAACTAACTCTCCATTCATTAATATGTCCCCTATTTAAAAAAAAAAAAATAAAAGGGAGTTTCCTTTCCAGATTATTTTCTCAACTTCTTTATGTAGTTATCAACAGATAGCACGTTTGGAGCCCTCTGAGATAACTCCAGGCTCCAGAAGGGGAGATACCAGCTGGCCACCCTCTGCACCCTTCAAACCCACAGGAGCCAGGGAATTCAAAATATCTGCCGGCACAGAGGCCACCCAGAAAAGCTGACATTCACCCCGAGTCCTTGTGATAGGAGAGCGATTGACTTGTTCTCCATCCGTTATCTGCAGGGACAGAGCCCACACCTATGTGCACTTCCTTACAGCAACACCTGAGTCACGCTGGGCACGCTCCCAGTGCCCCAGCCAGCAGCAGTGTGTGCATCCCAAAGCTTGCTGCCAGCTGGGAATGCTGCCAGGGGGAAGCAGGAGCACGTGCAGTGGCGGCAGAGCCCACCCTGTGCCCGCGGTGCTCACCTGGGGTGTAACTCTCCCTCTCTTTGGTCTTCCCTGCAGGAACAAAGTCATCTGGGTGGGTATATTTTCCCAGATAGGAATTGCTGCGGTTCTCACCTACGGCCTTGGACACGTTACAGCCCTGAATTTCACACCCCTCAGGTGAGTTTTTGGTGCTGCTGAACTGCCCTTGCCCTCCCCATGCAAACACACAAAGGGGGAGCAGGGTGCCCATGCAGCACCACTCAGGGGTAAATATTGAAGAATATTCATTATGAAGAGCAGAATGGGCTATTTCTTAAGCAGAAATGACATTATTATTATAATTTCCACCTTATTCCATCTAAACTCTCAGATATGCTCCATTTTTCTGCCATTTTCAGAGGCTGTAAATACCACCAGGCAATGTTTCCTTCTAGATAGGATCTGGAACAGATTAATTAAGACTGGGAGGCTTTATGGGCACATTTGAGTGCTTAGTTAAGACAAAGGAAAGAGGCCCAAAAGTCCAGATTCTCTTTTAGTGACATCAAGCAGCACAGAGACCCCAGAAAGGCAGCTGGGTGGTTGTTAATGCCTCTGACTGAGACCCTCTTCCCACCCTGCCAGGTTCCAGTACTGGTTTGTGGCTGTGCCCTTTGCCATCTTGATCTGGGTCTATGATGAAATCCGTAAGCTGCTCATCAGGAGGTACCCAGGAAGTAAGTACAGGATTCTTCCAGTTTAATATTTCGATTTAATGTGCCTTTTCCTACCCTTTCACTCACAGGTGGCTGCTTAAAAAGGAACCACTTGTAGCCAATGACCACTTTGCCTTTCTGAGGGAAAAAGAACTGATTATTTTTCTTCTCCTCTCCCTTCTCCTCCTGCAGGTTGGTGGGACAAGAACATGTATTATTGAAACAGTCCTTACCAAAGGTTTTCTTCCTCCTCCCTGGAGAGATTCTTCCCCCCACGACTCAGCCTCTGCTGCTTTCAAAGTCCTGTCTGTGCAATACCAAGCATGGATTTGCCCCACGATGGGGTGAAGAGATTTCATGAGTTTAATGAAGAAATAAGGACTTTAGAGGTTGATGAATTAACCTCCCACCGTACTGTAAAGCCAAGACTTGTCTAGAAATTGAAATACTACCTGTTTTTGTAACGACTACGATTTCCCCTCGTTCAAAGATGAACTCTGAGAGGAAAACACACATAAAGGACAAAAAACAAAGACAGAAATTCCATATAACCCAAGGCATTAATTTGCACTGAAGGTGTTGTTTGCTGATTTTGTTCTGGTGGAACTGAATTCCGGGCGAGTGCATACACAGATCTGTGTTCCCTTACCAAGGGTAAAAGTGATGTATAGGAATAATTTGATAATAAAACTTTTTCCAGAAAACTGTTCTCCACCTTATGTTCTTATAAAGACTGAGAAAAGCTGAGTGGAACAGGGAAGGACCTGCCAGGTCACAGGGGAAAGAGGTGCCCCCCTTTGGCTTTTTTTTGCCCCCATTTATAGCCCAACATACTCGAAATCCTTGTTTTGACAAATTTGTCTTGAAAATCAAGGCACAAAGCAGAAGATTTGAACACTTTGAGAGCCCAAATTCCATGCTCCCTTTCCAAAGGTGACAACCTCCAAGGCAAAATAATCCTTGGGATGGATTAGCTGGGAACAATTAAAGCTCTCTTTGAAACCAGGTCTTGAACAGGGTCATTTCAGCAGGAAACAGGAGGTCCCACATCTTGTTTAGACCAGGGCTCGACCAGTTATAAAGCAAATGATAGATGATATGTACTAAATTTCACATTTAAATACAAGTCTAGACAAGCTTTAGGGAAGAAACAAGGGCAGCAAATGAGAACTCCTGTTGCATCAAACAGCAAGAGGGATTGCCAGTGAGGGAGAAACCAAGCTGAGGGAGGGGAAGGAGAGGAGTGTTTTCCAAGCTAAAGCTGCCTGTCCAAAAGTCCACACCCTTCTGTTAGAAGCTACTTTGCATTTTGTGACCTTCCTTCCTCAAAACTCCTCACCTTAATCCCTGGCTGGGCATTGCACTGGGTATCAATTATACTGGGTATCAACAGAGGGAGGTGAAGAAGGAGGAATTGCCAAGGAAGAAGGAAGAGGGACAGAAAACGAGCCTGGAAACAATGGGTGAGTCCAAATTCCAGATAAATGTGCTGCTTATCACTGGCAGTGCAATCCTGGAGCACGCCAACAACAGCAGGAGAGGTGCCAAGCTGACTCATTCCAACACCTTGGCACTTGCCAGGAGCCAGCACTGATTTGTTTTGTCTTCTGTTTAAAAGCCAGCAAAGATACGAGGAGAAATTCCACGGGTGAGCAACATGACCTGCTTTCCAGCACCTCCAGACTGGCCAAAATATCTGTTCAAATAAGAGACAAGAGGAAAGAAAGGGGAAAGACTCGATGTTGAGGGGGCAGTTACTGCACAGAACCAGGAAAGAATATAATAGCTATGGTTGTTTTACTTCAAAAACAAAGTGTATTTTATTGAAACAACTTCTAGAAAAAATGACTGGATAGGTTGTAGAGAATGTACAAGAATATACAAGACTAAAAGCACAGTGCAAAACCACCTCTGGAGTAAAGAGTCTCTTTTCTCCCACTGGCTGAAGACCAAATCTACAACAAATTCTTACAAAAAGAACTTTGTCTCGTGGTGCTGTAACTCCTGACAGTTATCACCTCATAAACACAACCCTAGGGAGGACGGGGAGAGTTTTCCCTCCCAGCCCTGCCAGCTGGAGTGCAGTTTGTTCCTGGATAAGCCCAGCACCCCTGACTGCAGTCACAGACAAACCACTGTCCTGCCAGTGCAAACCAAACCCAGGATAATTTCTGATTATGTCCACAGCACAGCATATAAAAGACTGACAAACCCACAGGGCCACAGGAGAGGAGATTCCCAGCATTCCAAGGCCAAGTGGCAGCGTTACAGCTGTAACACTGGAACCTGATCTGGCTGCTTCTTCACATTTCTAGGAACGTTCTTTTGCCATCTCACAAAGCATCGAGTCTCTGTCTGACAACTGCAGCCTCCCCACCATCAGAGGGAACTTTGCTCTGGGATGGAAGAAGAGTCAAATAAAGAACAAAGAAGGAACAAAGCAACACAGGCTGGAGAAAAACTCAGCAGCAGGGGAGAAATAAAAAAAAAAAAAAGAGAAGTTCTGAGAGGAAGACTTAAAAGATGGATGTGATCCATCCATTTTGACATCAACATATGGTCCTGAGAGAGGAGCAAAAGAATTCTGCTCTTCTGTCATAGCAGTGTCTGAAAGCCACCAAATGTCTGTCTCCTCATCCCCTCTGTGCAGGAGTGAGTGGGGAGGAACACATTTCCCACCTGTATAATCGTTTTAGGGGGAAAAACAAGCAATGTAGAAGATCAGTGACAGAATAAAAACCAATCCCAAACCAACCAGAAAAAACAAAAAAAAGAAAAAAGCAAAATGAAACAATAAAAAAAACAATAAAATAACAAACTAAAGGGGGACAATGATCTGGAGCAAACACCTCGAACCCTGCAAATGATTCTGAAACAGTCTGCTCTCATACCTGTAGAGTCAGTTTTGCTTCTAAGAAGAATTGCCAACAAATGCTCCTTTGTGTTTCCAGTGTTGCTTAGTCACAGCTCTCCTCAGGGGCTGAGATTAGTCTGTAGGCACCCTGTCAGCTCTGTAGTCTGTGACTCCATCACACCAGCATTCCTTTGAGAGACAAGATGTTCCCTGCAATCTGTTTTACCATATCAATGCCTGAGCAGAAAGTTCAAATCAAAGCAACTGAAAAGACAAGTGAAGAAATCAGAATATTGACATAATTTTCCACGAGGGCAAAGCCTGCAAACACCTGAAGACAAGAACCACTGTTTCTAAATCTCAGAGCCTTCCCAGTATTACAAAAGAAAAACAGACAAACAGGCCACAGGCATGGAAAGAATGAATCCTGCATTTGCTCATGGCATTTGTGTTGGTTTGAACCAGCAAACCTGGGAATTGCTGCACAGGACAGGGCAGTGCAGGGACCTCCCAGCCCAGTGTCACCATCCTCTGTTGACATCCCAGGCATGAGGGTTTGGGATCTGATGCAAGAGAGTGTGGAACTAAACACAGGCCTCTTTTAACCCCCTGAACTCCGGGAGCACTGCAGTGTTCACGAGGAGAAGGTGGCACAATCCAGCTGCAAACTTCAGCGACTCAAACACACCCAGAAGCATCTTCCCTCCAGTCTCATGGCCAGTTTATAAGTAGCAGCCTCACACATCAGTTCTTACACTTAGTGCTGCATCATTTATTCCCTTGAATCTGCTCTGTCTCCCGTTTTTGAGCAGGTTAAAGGATGTTCACCGTGGCAACTTCGTGTCCTCGTGGCTCCCAAATTAAAAATGTTATTGGGATTCAGTTAAATTCCAGATCTGGGCAGAACACTCTTTAATCCACGCTCTGAAAAACTTATTTGGCAAGTTCCTTATATTATAGCTGGGAAGGAAGATAATTTGCTTTCCTGGTCAGGTCTCTGCACAGCTTTTTCACTCAGCTTTGCACAGCCTGTATCACACGGAGCCTCCAACCTTGTGTAGGTTTATTGTTACTCCATGAACAGCCTCTTTATTATTATTATTATTATCATTTGAGGGGTGAGAAAACATGCAGGAACAAATGAATCACGAGAAATACTTCTGTGCTGGATGCTAGAACAAAAAGAAAATGCCATTCCTCCACTGAGTTCTTTCTTGTAAATGCCCTGAGTCAGCTGTGCAGCCTCAGCAGGAACAAACACTGCCCTCAGTCTCAATAACTTGTTATTATGACATGCAATGGAGAGCAGGAGATTTTGAACTGTGAGATAACAGACCTTCAAATAGGCTGTTTCTTTTTTTTTTGCTACAACTCCACTAAAAGCATGCCAAGAGTTAACTCACTAGCTCATAAACTGAGAAATCCTTCTTCAACACAAAACTCTGCCTTCTTGCTCCAGCCTCAGCCAGACTGGACAGGTCTGATGTCCCCTCTGATTACATTGAATTTCACAGCTTTCCTTTCCCTCCCCTTTGCTGAACTCAACAGCTTCTCTGCTCGGTTTTCTCTGGTTTGAACTGGCTCTCAGCATCTCCACCTCCAAAAAATCTAAATACTCTCTCCCCTTTCACCTCTGTGTTATTGGCAAGTCCTGCATTCTGGGCAAGAGCAAAATGAAAAGGGAGAGCTGGCTCCAGGCAAAGGGTTGCTCTGCAGCAAAAAGGGGAAAGGGAGGACGTAAGGATGGCAAAAACTATTATGCAATGCAGTGTGTATAAGTCTGTCCAGGCTGGCAAATTGTACTGGTTGCTCTGTCTGTGAGGTTTGTCTCCTGACCCTCAAAAACTTATTAATAGCAAGACTAACACTAGAATTAGATAGTGGGATTTTAGATCCTACTTCCTAACACACGGATTTTGAACAGGTCAGAGTTACTGAGCGATTTATCTTGGAGTGAGTCAAGCTCTGAGATGGTAACACATCACAATACCTGCCTTTTACCATAACTGTGTGAGAGATAAAGTCCTCACGTGTGGCAGGGCTGGATTTTCCCTTATGCTCAAAACCAAAACTGATTTTGGCATTAGCAAAGAGATGTGTTTATCACTGAAGTGTGGCACGTAGACTTTTCAGTGATGACTGTGCAGAGCACGTTCCCTTTCCTGTAAATCAGTTTGGCAGACCTCGTGTAGGACACTCATTCCCTCTCCAAACAACTAACTAGGAATTCCCAGTATTACATTTTTAACCACAGAATATGATTTAAGAGCTGAAGAATCGTTTGAGAGAGCCTGTGATGTCAAGACTTGAGTGAAGACTGGAGGGCTACAAGTGAAGACTTCTGAGAGTGCCTTCAGTGCCACCAACTCATAGGGAGGGTTCACATTTTCAAACAGAAACTGCAGCCAAATTACACAGTGGAAACTCTTCCCACTACCTCTTCTGCTGCACCACCTCTGGTGCAAGGAACCTCTCTGGCAGACACCAGGATGCTGCTGGCCCACGTTTCCTCAAAGAGGAAAGGAAAACAGAGGAAACAGAGCACAGAAATTCACATTCTCACGCAAACATTTGCAGAGAGCTGCTGTTCTCACTGCAGCGTCAACACCTGCTGAAAATAGGACTGATGCTAGAAAGGCACACTCAACTCACAGCCCATTTGTTCCTGTAACTCAAGAGATTACTGCTGATGTGCCACCACACACAGAACCCTGGGATGACACCTCCTGAGGGTAACCAGTTCTCAAGGGCCTTGCTGGGAATCTGTGACGAAGCAAAGGAAGTTTTCACATCAACACTCAGGGAAGCCCTAAGGAGAGACTCAAACCTGCACCTGCAGAATACAATTATGGTGCCAATCTTGGGGCTCTACACAGCCCCAGAAATTTCTTTAGAGTTACAGAGACCCCAAAGATCTGATCCAGCCCCATCCTCTGACCACCCCTAGCTGGCTGCAGAGTTTTCTTCTGATACCAGAGACCTTCAACAGAGGAAAAACACCCTCGTCCAAAGTCATGCCTTGTTACACCTGCCTTAACTAAGTCAGTCCATGAACTGTTTTTCCAAAACATTATTTTGCAACGACCGAAAAACTAGTCCAGACCCACCAGCGGGAAAGACACCCCCCCGGGAGCAGATAAATCCTGGCAGCACCGCACAGCCCACAATCGCTCCATCCATCGGATTCCAGGCAGCAGCACCACAAAGCACGGCGTGGTTTGCATTCCTAATCACAGCTCAACACACAGGGAAGTTTTAAACCCCTCCTTTCGGCTTGAAAATAATTCGGAGGTGCGAAATTCGAGGCGGTCCTCGAACGAAATGCAGACAAACACAGAAATTCCAGCTGCTAAGTTGTTTACCACGCAGCAGATTCTCCGGACTAACCACGATTCCCACACCGGCAGAGCTACCTCTTGTAACCTGTGAGATGGTATCTTCGAAGCTCATTTGGCACCATTTAAATGCTCGCATTTCTAAGCAGGCTATTTAGGAACCAAAGCTCAGCTGGAATCGACTTTAGCTGGTCTGGTGCTGCTAAAAACCCTTGTAATGTTTTGCCAGGAATTTCAAGGAGAATGCCCAGTCAGAGCAAAGCATTTAAGGACAAACATGACTTTTTTTCTAGCAGATCCATCAGCAAAATCCTAAATAGTCTGGAACTATGTCTTTTATTTGATAACCCACACCAAAACACCACTATGTTTTGTAGCTAATGCCCCTTTAATTGGAAAATTAATTGCAACAACAACTTTTGAAAAGGCTGGAAGATTAATTCCTTCTGTCCTGCGTTTCACCAAGATTTCAAGCAAAAATCCCAAATGAACAAGAAAAATAACTGTTCTTTTTCTTGAGAAGCAAAAATCAGGAAGATGTGCAAGTGCTGTAAAAATGGGCAAAAAGCAAATTCAACCTCCAATTCTGCACCACGAAAAACGGTGATTTTGTAACAACTATGGTAAAAACAACACGACCTTTAACATGGCCTTCAGCTTCTCACACAACTCAACTGCATGCTGAGCCTCTTTCCTCCAAATTTTACCCCAGCAGAGACTCTGTAACTGGTCCTTTTGTACATCCACTGATAGATCAACAACCCAACCTCAAGGTGAATGATTTTATCAGTCACCTACCGCCAGCAGGCAAGGAATGCCCTGAACTATGAGACTATCTTGACAATAAAAATATTGGAAGTGATTGCATTATTTCCATGATTTCTTGAGCCATTCTGTTGCTCTGTTCCAGCCCCACATATTCTCCATATTTCTCCTGCCATCACCCTCGTAAAAGTGGAAAACAGGCAACGTTTTGGGGCTGTGCAACTGAGAAACTACAGGAAAAACCACATTGCTCTGCACGAGTCTTGCTTCTGAAGCAGAAATGCCTACTCTGGCCTGGCCTGAAGCCTTGTGAGACTGACCCACTATCCCAGACCAGGCTTTCTGATGGAGCAGTGATGCCCATCCAGGTATTAAGTTAAAACCCCAGTTATTACCCTGACTGTCTGAGTGGGCTCAAATCAGAGTGTGCACTTAAACAGCAACAGTTCTGATGTTTGGATTTTAAAGAGAGCATAAAATACACTTAGCAGAGTCCTGGGAGCAACAGAGATGGGGAGAAAGGTGGGCAGAGGGAGGAAAGCAAAGGTGTGTGGGCAAATGGACCGTGTGAAACAGCTCAGTGGTATCAGAAGTTCTGCACAAACAAAAACCAGAATATGTTGAGTGAGCGAGTAGATAAGAGCCACAAGACAAAGCACAGGGAATTCCCCCAGGGCAGAAAGCCTGATAGCCCGAAGAATCTCATTTTTCCTGGGGGCAAAAGTGGTGGAAGGGGGAGAGTTAAAAGTTCAGCTCCCTCACAGCAGCTGATTTTGAGCTGGGTTCTGCTCCCTGCCTGCAGGGAGGGCTGGGGGAGGAACCAGCCAGGCAGAAGCACTAGCTATGTGACAGAAAGAGGAAGAAAAAACACACATACTGCTATTTTTAAAGATGCCTGAAGCACTAGTTCCCTGTAGCCTTCTCCATTTTTAAAGAAGAAAAAGCTGGTTAGTGAGAATTCCAGTTTGTAAGACAAGGAATGTGAGGGCAAGACTATTCAGAGCTGGGCAGGGCAAGGGCCAAAGCAGGGACAGGCTGGGACAAGAGGTACAAAAGGAACAGATCACAGAAATCACATTAAAACCTTGCAGAAGGAAACTTGGAGACAGCAAAAGCTTTTGTCAACTCCCCTGATCACCAGGAGCATGAGCAGGAGAGTGAGGTTATTACTTTAAATCACAGAATCCTGAGATAGCCCAAAAAAGCACAGTGCAGGGAGATCCTCTCAGATTATTCCAGTCTCAATCTGCCAGTTCCTAAATTGCAGTAATTTAGGAAGTGCCCTTGGATTTAATTTGATCATTTCAACCATCTTCACTGTCCCCCCAGTAAAGCAAATATTTTATCTTTTCCTCAGTGAAGACCTTCTTTTTCCCCACGTGGTGTTTTGTTATCCCCAAAAAATAAAGTCACCCCAAAAGAGTGACTTGAGGGTAAAGCACACCTCAAATGTAATTTCCTGTGGGATTGTAACAGATAATAACTGAAAGGCAAGACAGGGATTTTTATGCCAGGAAAATTGGCCTGTGTCTGCCTGGTACATAAATAAGATGCCTGTGACCTAGAAGGGCTCAGAAATAGCCTTTTTATGAGTTCTGAGAGTTACCATCCTGTCACACAAAGGATGTGCTGGCAGGGAACTGCTGACTTACAGAAGCAGCAGCACTAAGCCTCTCATCTGAGGATGTCCATGTGCTTCCAGAACTGAATCCCTGAATCCCAGCCTGATGGAACGCTGTCACCTGGCTCCACCTACCTAAAAACCAGTGGGGGAGAAAGGAGAGCACAAACCTGTGCCAACAATCCAAACAACCTCAACTCCCATTTCCCTCCAGGGTTCCAAATGCTCCCCAAGCCCACAAACATTTACAGCTTTATCAGTATACCAATGGAAGTTATATTGAATTTATAACAAGTTCCCAATTTCCAGGTGAGGCCAGAGGGACAGTGTTTTTATTTCCTTTCAGGAGTCCAGCTCAGTCCTCCTGGGAACTGTGGTGAGCTTTTTTGTGTCCTGGCTCTCTGCAGTCCTTTGCCAAGCTGGGAGCAGCACAGCCCTGGCTGGAACCAGTCCCTTCGCTGTGGCTGAAAGGAATTTTTGCCTTAAATTCTCAAGGGCTCTGCTAGGTTAGGTTTGAATGACTCTGGTTTGTGTTTCTGTCTGGAATAACCAGGTCTGAGCTGCTTTGGAGGGAAGTTCATTCCACACTGAACAGACAGAATGTTCCCAAGACAAATCTCCCAGTCCCCAGCTGTGACTGAGCTTTCTTTACTGGGCAGGTCAAGGGGGGTGCAGCAGAAGTGCCCCCCACTCCCCCCAGCACCACCCAGGGAGGTGGAATTTAAATTCAGAAGGGGAAGGAGGTGCTTGACTTCCCTGGATCACAGCTGGATCCAGCTTGTTGCTGAGACCAAACCCTCCACAAGGTGAATTTCTCCTTGAGTGCAGGATCTCCACAACCCAAGGTCAAATTCCCTCCCAGTCCAGAAGGTGAATGTGTCAGCAAGTGAAAAAAAAAAAAAAGCAAAGGTCACAAAAGAATAAAACCCAAGAAAGGTGATTCTCTGCATGACCATTTTCTTTCTGAGCTTAGCTAAGGGATTTGGAGCTGCAGTTTGCTAAGAGAGAGGGTGGGGAAGCCAAGGTAAGCAAAGGATTTATAATGCTACAAAAAGTCTTCCTCGTTCTTTGTTACTGCTCACCTACAAAACACAGGTAAATACACTGCAGGAAAACTCCTTAGGGTGGTAAATCATTGATGGGAGACATTTGCTGGTGGACTTATTATGGATCAAATAACATTTACATCTTAAATTTAAAATTGTTTCCCCAGGAAAGAGATCAAGGATTGTTTACTGAGGGTACAACCCTTCTTTTGCTAGAGGACAAAAAAAATTAACTCTGGCTCCTCTGACAAGACCAAAGAACCCCCCCCAGATCCTGACCTCATTTATAGTCAAATATATCAAAATTTCATGTTTATGGAGTAAATCCAACTTCCCAGCAGCACGTAAGGAGAGAGGAGCAGGTCTTTTCATAGTTCCAATTTCTGACTCCTGCAGTCAGTGTCGTGATGTAAATCCAGCCCACAAGTACCCCTCTGGTGTCACCTGTGAGCACGTTCATCAGGTGGCCCTTTTCCAAAGGGCTCTTGGCCCAGGTTCTCCAGGTCTGGGTCATTCACCCTTCCTGTCCTAAACCTTCCAGGCCATTCACTCAAGAGCTGCACTCCATGACCCTTGGGGGTCCCTTCCCACTCGGAATATTCCGCGACTCTGCTCAGCCTGGGGATCCTGGAGAGCTCAGTGCTTCGGGAAAGAGGCTTTGGAGAGCAGTTTCACCTGCCAGGAAGTGCCTGACCTCAACACCCAGGGCCACAAGAGGCCTTTGACCCACACAAGGTGTTGACTTCCCTGTTGACCACAACCCAGCTGTCGCCTCCCTGGCGCCGCTCGCAAAGGTCAGACCCGGGCACTTGGGCTCTCCAGGAGGGTTTAGTAAGAGCTGGGCTCATGGAAACCCCCAGCTTTCCTCAGCACCACGTTCTTCACTTTATCTGTGTTTGCCTTGGCATGTTTTGCTCCCAAGGAACGGGCTCCTTAGCAGCTCTTCTCCCCACGGGAATAGCCCAGGTGTGGTTTGGGAAGGGCAAAATAAAGAGCTGTTTGCTTGGTGGCTCCAAGGTGTGGGAGTGATGGGCTGCAGCAGATTTCCCACAGGGAACAGTGCACATTTTGTGGTATTTTTGGGCTTTGATTTGTCAGAACTTCCACCGGCTGACAGATGGGTGAGGGGGAGATGGGGAATCGATGCCTATTGCTTTTGGTAGATGTAAGTGGTATTTCTCTTTTTCAGGGTCTAATACTCCCAAGTCAGTAAAAGGCAACAAGGAAAACCAAGTTTCTTCTTCCTCAGTTCAAGTTTCTTCCAGTTCTCCTAATGACTGGACACCTGACTTACTCAAAGACAAGGTTTTGTCCTGCTTCATTTCTTCCCTTGGGCATCAGTTCCTTGCTGAAAATACAACACCACTTTCCCATGAGCCACTCAATTCTTCCAAGATTGCCACAGAGTTCTCACAAAAGCAGACACAGGTGATTCTCACTGCACGTGAATCTCACTGAGGAGTCCCAACAACTCTTTGCTTATTTGGGGGCCACGGTTAAAAAACTACACTTTGGAAATGACTTTGTTTAATTCAAAGTATTTGCAGCATAAAAACCAAGTGCTGCAAGTTTAAACCTGTCTGTGAATTTATCTGAGATCAATGTACCACTGGGTGTTGCAGAGAGAAAAGTCCTGCTCTTGGTGATTAGGTTTTACAGCCTTTTTTATTTTTTAATGGGAACCTTGAGAAAGAAGAGTACAAATCTATAGGTTTTGCAAGATGATCAGCATTTTTACACACAGTTTTAATATGTTTCTCATTGTGCTTCATATACAAATGCTCAGCACAGCAAATCAGGAGGACTGATGAATCAACAGGCCTGTGTAAGATGGGACAGGGTCCATCCCATGAAGATATGAGCTATCTCAGGAGCTATAAAGTTATTTCTGGTAGCTATGAAATCAAAGCTAAAATTACTAGCAGCTTGTGAATTGAACACTTCAACGTTTCCAGAAACAAAACTACTGTGTTGAAGATAAACCCACTTGGGGCTGCAGCTTGTCCTCCTGCCAATGCCTGTGATTCACCCTGTGTCTGTGAGGATCAAAGCCACTGGGCATTTCCCTGGCTCCAAACTCATTCCCTGCTGAACTAGCTCAGTGCACTGTTTGCTCAGAAATGAAGCACTTGCTGCTTCAGGCTCCTGGCAAAAACCCCCATAAATTCAGTGTGTCATCAAGGAATAAACCAACACATCGGGATGGCCTCCAGAGCTCAGCACCAAGCAACTCCTTCCCTCTGCCACTACTGCTGTCTCCCAGTTCCTTTGGAAGTTTTATTTTCCCTGGTTTTATTCCTCTTGGCCTGTGGGGAATGACTCCTTTTACCTGTGGTAGAAACACACCACGCTCATGGACAGTGCTGGGGGACCCAAAAATAGGCCAAGCATTGGTTTCACTCAGGTCAGGGGCTCACCTGGGGATGGGACTTCCAAAAGCAGCTTGGCTTTTTTGCCAGATTTTCTAGTTTTCAGCTCTGGTTGGTGAAACTTTGGAATCTTCACTCTTCTTCAGTTGAGCTGCAGAGAGAAAAGAGAAGATCCCACATAATCCTTGTACTTCCATGTACATGTCACATCATCCACAACTCCAGGACTTCACACACAATGCAAAGAGATTAAGAAGCATTTTCTCCTTCACTTAACTAGTTTTCTAGTTCTGGGGAAAAAAATGGTTTCCCACTTATACTATAAATTAAAAACCCTCTTTACTTCAGGTTTTTACTCCTCACAAGTAACAGGTTATTCTCTCCTCTCATGTTTGAGACCAAGGTTATAGAAACATTTAACTCAGGCTCATACCCAGGAATTTTGGAGTGGTCTTTCAGCAGTGGGGTGGAAACAGCTTCTTGGGAACCTTCCTCTCCTCTACAGGATAAAAGCATGGTATTAAAGCCAGAACCTTTCAAAAGAAACTTCAGCTGGAAGCACACAGAAGGCAAGGATTCGAGGGCAGGAAGCTACAAAGAGCTTTGGCAATGAAACAAGAGACATGTCAGCTATGCAAAGGTATCCACATGGAAAAATACCCCAAATCTGGGAGCATTTCAGTTGAGTTCTAGGATTCAGGAGCTCAAAGTATCTTCCTTGGACATATGTATATTTCTGTCAGATATTTTCACTGGACTTTTTATTCTCACAGCATTTAAAGGTTCCATACCTGAGTGTGTCAGAGGAAGGATTAACCAGGTGATGAGCACAGCCAGGGGCAGCCTCTGGAAGTGCCACAAAGCACCATCAGGAACATTGCCTTTGGCACAGGGAACACACTGGGAGGCTCAACCACAGTTTCACACTGGAACTTTGATCAGCAGAAGCTCATTTCAGACCTCAGAGCCACACACAGCACTGAACCATAGATGTTCCTTCTCAGGGACCCCAACCAGCCCTTCCTTCTCAGGGACGCCAACCAGCCCTTCCTTCTCAGGGACGCCAACCAGCCCTTCCCTCTCACAGCCACAGCAGCGTTTGATGCTCTCCAAGAGAGGCAGAACTTCACACAGAGTGTTGAAAAGGGCCTTTTCGTTTCCTGTTCAGAGAGGCACAAGTCAAGGCAGCCAAAGAAAAACCATCAGCCCTCTGACCCATCTCCAAACACCAAGTTCAGTGTCCCTGCACTCCATCACTCTTATCAGCAGTTCCAGGGAGCCAGCACCCTTTACATGTGAGGAGACTTCACAGCTACTCCAGACAGTGCTGGACGTCCAGGAGATTCCATATAACACTATAAAATGAGCTATCAACAGTAAATCCTTCAGAAGCAGGATAAACCCAATGATTGCACCACTCCTCGTTTTTATTTGTCCTTTCCAAGGGGCTATTAACCGAGCATGAAGAGATACACTGTGAGACTCTGCTCTTTTCATTGATATTCTTTGGTTTGGTGGGGAAAAATAAAAAAAGGAAAAAGACCCCAAACATTTTTGAAACCGAGTTGTTACTTATAACTGAAGTGCATTTGTTAAGAAAACCAGTGGGGAAAAAAAAAACACAACTTTGAGCAAAATTCCACATGCATAACTTTTTTTTTTTAATTTAAAACAAAACAACATTTTCATTGAGAAACTGCTACAGTAAAAATCTGACAAATTGTATTTACTACTGCCTTCCACCCTGCCTTTTACAAATAGAACCCCAAATCCCCAGAGATAACTTTATCACCTGCTGGGTACCACGTTTCCCTGTGGATATCAGAGGCAGCAAGCACTGCAGGCTCTTACCTCCATGTGGGACTGTTACAAACATATCTGCTGATAACCTAAAAAAAGAAAGCAGTGAAGAGAGCAACTACAGGGTTTTTTTTTCACTACTACATTTCTACAACAGGCAGCCACAGTGACCTACAGGTGCTCTGTATTTTCTGGAAGCCCCTTCCAAGTGTCAGTAAAGCACCTAAATTCTCCCAAGGCGAAGCTGCAAAGGAACTCCAACAAACCTTTTGGTTTTGGAACCGGCAAAAATGAGGAGATGAGGGCCAAAAAAAACACCCCCTGCAGCTCCTCTGGATCCACCAGACACGCCTGTCAGGGGAAGAAAACCTGAGAGCTTCTGTCTTGGCTCCTGGGCAACCACTCTCTTCACACCCCCCGTGGTTATGCAAAGGCAGAAGGAGCAAACATGGATTTGTGTCTAGGAACCAGGAAGGAGCGGGGTCACAAACCTCTCCACACATAAGCAAGTCAGTAAATATTGCAGTGAGAAGAAAACAGGCTCTGCTGTGGGAGCTGAATCCCACCCAGGGGGGTGTTGCCAAGGGACTGTGCTGGCTCACAGTCAGCAGATCTTGTGTTGCTGCTCCTCACCTGGAGCTGAGGAGTATGGTGAGGATGGAGACAGGGCAGGAGGAGCAGAATGGTTGGAAGGATGTTTTCAGTGTAATTTCAGGCTCCCAGCACTGGACTCCAGCAGCTACACAGATCCCTGCAGTCCCTGCTACAGGAATAATTTAATTGTCTTCTTTGCTCAGAAAAATCACATCTGTAGAGACCCTGAGGGTGTCTGCCAGTAGAACTTACTGAGATCAGCATGAGTATACTGAAAACATGTAGAGTTTAAAATTATGGCTCTAAAATACTTGAAAAAGTCACAAACATCCTCCATATCAGAGATCACAAAAGCTGTACAGAATACACTGATAAACTGGGGTTTTTATGCCATCTGTGGTCCTATGTTTTCTGCTTTACTGACTGAATAAAGAGAACTATAAAACCAATGACATCAAGAAGCTCAGCTTCCTTCTCCATCTGACAAATTATTGATAATCCCAGACGAGTGTGAAAGTATTTCAAGGTTAAGCAAACACAATATGGATTACTCATTACGTATTTGACCAAATACATCCTTAATTAAATACAAATCTCGTCTGATATTTCAGGTAAAGCAGCTCTGTCCTCAGACACCCACACGCTCCAGTCCACCTTCAGTCAGTGCCAGGGATAAGGTTCCTCAAGGAAGTGAGTTGGTGGCTATTTTACTGTGCAGAGGATGAAATGCTTCTGTCTCTTCAGCCCTGTGAGCAGTGCAGCTCCTCTCCATGCCAGCAGCAGAGCTTCATCCCTGTTTGTAGCTCAGAGGAGGGCTGAGCTCCCCACGCTTGTTTGACGTTCGCTGTCTGTCAGAGAAATTCAAAATGAGGGCAGAGTGGAAATGCTGGGCCAGCCCTAATCCACAGGGCACAACCCAGGCCAGGACCTACAGCCAGCACTGATCCCTGCCCAGGGACTCGAGGGTCTGTGCACATTCAGGCCTTTGCAAACCCCCTGGATCTGACTTGCAAAATAATGCAAATGATCCATCCATAATTACACCAAACCCACACCGTTATTAACTTCAAACTCTGAGCGTCACAGCCTAAAAATTCAGCAACTGCTTGAGGAAAATGTTCAGTTCAGAAAACATCCTGGTTATTTTAACTCTTCATTTGTGCACATGAAGAAAACCAACTGCCTTACTCTCATGTTGGTAAATCAGTTCCTAAGATCACAGATCTAGGCTGTACAACTTTCCCCAGAAACCTTTCATGATGACAATAAATCAATAAGTTAATTCAGTGGAAGAAAGAAGGAAACCAATCTACATATGTGAATTAGGCAAGCATTTTTGTCTGCTTATTGACCTTATGGTGAATTATTTCTAAGGACCTGCAGCAGATATTGGTGCTTATCAGGCACCAAGAAATAACTTCTCTACCTGGGAAATCTTCTATCCACTACAGGGAAACAGAAACTGCAGTCAGACTCAGATTTATTACCTGGATTACCAAGGTCTGGAGGTTCCTGCAGATTCACCAAGGCTTGCTTGATCTCACACAGGGTCTTGGCAAGAGGGGAAGCTGCTACCAGGCCCTCCACCTCCAACTCAGTCAGATAAGGTAACTGGAGATCTAAACCTTGGAGAAATGGGGAAACTTTTAAGCCTAAAGGAAGAGGTTTTTCATGGCTGGATGGCTGCAGGAAGGAAATATTGCACTGAGCAGAGAGAACACCCAACCAGAGGCTGTGGGGAGCACAGAACTGATGGTGTAGAATCTTCCTGACCTCCCCATATTGGAATTTAATTAGTGTAATGAAAGGACTTCACTGAGTCAGCCCTCTTTGTGATCTCTGAGAGCATCCATGGCACCCCCAGCTATGGCACTGCCCTTACCCTGCTCTTCACGTCCAGGGAAGCTGAAAAAAGCATCTTTCCTGCTGAAGAGCTCACATTGCTGAGGCAGCTCATGATCCTGTGGGATAAAAAGGGCCCAAGAGTTAAAGAAATGGGAAAAACCAGCAAGAAGGTAAAAGATGGAACAATAACAGGCATCTGCAACTCACCTGCCCTTCCACTATTTCTGATTTACTGTCACTGGCCAGGCTGCCCAGGGAGGGAACAACTTCCAGTGCATCCTGTGCTTGGACCCTGTGCTCCATCTCTCCTTTCACAGCTCCATTCCTGCAGGGAGCATTCCCAAGCAGCACTTCCAGAGCTTTCATTAACTCTTTCACTTCCTGCCATGGAGCACCTAATGAACCTGATAAACAATTTAAATGGGCTTCTGCAGAACCACAGCTACACCCAGAACAAAACCAAGAGCAAGAACCTTTCTCTGGAAACGTCACGAGGTGCCTCACACTGTACAACAATTCCCAATAAATGTGTGTTTGTCTCTTCCTGAGCTGACAGACCTCTCCTCTCACTGATCTGAGATGAAGACAGACAGAACAACACTGAAAGACACAGTCTTGTGGGATCTCTGTGTGTATGAGCCAGCTCTTTTTTTTTTAACCTGTTCACTCTTGCACTCCTCCCTTGCTCTGCACTCTGGTCCTCTCACCTGGCTGGAAGGTGTTGCCACAGTGCTCAGCACACTGTTCATCAGCCTCTGCTGCCCTGCTCTTGTCTGCAGGTTTATGCTCACAGATCCTTTGCCTGGCAAAGGTTTTCAGGGTGTCAGGATCCAGTGCTTGCACCATGTCCTGTTCACAGAGAGCAGCAGTGTTATACTCTGTTATACTCTGTTACCAATGTTACACCCTGCAATCCACCCATTCCACGTTCTGCCTCCCATATAAAGACTATTTAAACTATACAAACTATTAACTAACTATATAAACTAGATAAACTTAACTATATAAACTATTTAAACTATATAGAACTAGTTTATGCCAAAATGACGTACTGAAAGGACTAAGACACATCCCTGTGGCTTCAGGGGAACTATTTTTCTTACAAATGTCACGTTTCCAAGACTCCCTTCCCTCAAATCTTTCTTCCCACTGACCACAAGGCTCTGAAGCTGATGGCTGATCCTGTTGTAAAACCCCAGCACATCCATCCTGTGCTTTGCCAGCTGGGATGCCACGTGCAAATTCTGATCCTCCAGCTTGTCATAGAGGGTGCGAACGCTGAAATCCTCCAGGACCCTCCGTGCCAGGGGCCCTCCTGAAACACAAGGGAGGGCTCCACTCACACTCAAACACTGGCCATGGACTTGGTTTCCCAGGGGGGACAGCAGAATTCCATGCTCTGTGAGGAAGGAAGGTGGATGAGGCAGGAGGTGGCGAGGGGGAGGATGACAGAGCGTTACTATCAGCTCCCGACTCGCCCAGGAAACTCGGGATGCTGCTGCTCTCAGAGCTGTTCCCAGCACCACTTCCTGCTGCCACCTGCTGTTCCCTCTGAACACCCCGAAATTCCCAAGATGAGGTCATTCCCAGAAAGCAAACACAGCCCAGGAGTGACGTTCCTTCTGATAATAGAAGGACCAGCAGAAGCAGCCAAGGGAAATATTTGTGAAGATTTTATTTTCTTCACCAGTCATTTCAGTTTGCTGCCGTTTCGAAGGGCTTCTCAGGGCTGGCAATTCCTCTCCTAAGGGAGAAAACTCCCCCCCATTCCAATCAGAGGGGTTGCCCTGCCTAACTGAGGACACCAAAGGGAGCCAGAAGGGCAGTGTGTGTGCCTGGGTAAATGTGCACACACGTGGGAGTGCACAGCCCCCAAAGTGCCTGTGTGACCTCAGGGGCGTGCTCTGGGTGAGCAGGGAGCCAAATATCACACCAGAGAGTTAACACAGGACAACAAAGTAGGGAGTAAGTGGGAAGAAGCCAACTGGGGTTGGCCCAGCACTTTACCTGCATTAGAGGCTGTTCCTTTCTCTCCAGAAGCAGCATCTCCTCCAGAGCCACGAGGACCAAGCATCTGATAAAACTGAAGGCTGGAGGGAGTGACAGAAGAGGAGGAAGAGCATCTCATTCTTCTCAGCAAAACCAGATCCCTGCAGCACCACCAGCCCAGCTCAAGAAGAAGGATAAATTTCTTGTCTAGACTTTCATACCTACCATCAAAGGGGGTTTACCTGTCCTTAAGGAGGATGTACTCTGGTGGGATGTGTGGCTCACCCAGGCTCCTCCAGCGTGGCTTCCAGCCCTTCAGGGGGCTGCTGGCAGGGCCAGCAGGCTGGAACACGATGGCCAGGGTTGTCAGCACCACAGTGAAGGAGCCCAGAACAAAGAGGGTGGCTGGGGAAGCAGAGAGGGACGGCAAGAAGTGAGAAACACAGAAACTCCCGTGTATCCTGCCCAAACCCAACCATGAGCAGCTTTCATGTTGATTACAGGGGCTTCTGCTTTCCCCCTGTTGGTTGGTGCACCAGGCCAGGAGCAAAGTGTTTTCTGAGGGGACACAGCCAAGGATCACACCTGCAAGCCACACTTTCCTTTCTGTTGTTTACTGATGGACTGGTATGTGCAAAGCACTCACACAGAGGCCTGGCTTTGAGGAAAGACCTCAGCTGACCTCGTGTTTAGCCTTCAGTCAACTTTCAAATGATGCATTTAACTTCAGTTTAGTTTATCATGGAAAACACGGTGTCACTTTCTGCTTTCCAGCCAAGGAAAACAAAGCACCCTCAATCGCTTGAATTCTTCGAGCAGGGTGTGGGGTGAAACACAACTGCTCCTTCCCTCTCTCACCACTTGAGCTCCTGCACAGGCAGGTTCTTGGCTAGAGAGCAGTGAACTTTGGGGAGCTCTACAAGAGAGAAGGATTAAAGCTGACAAAGCCAGTGGTTTGATGGTGTTTTCAAAGAAAATGCTTGTTTAAACAGACTTAAAGAAGTCCAAGAAAGGTCATAGCTAAGCCTCAAGGTTGGTGTCCCGGTGTTTAGGCTGTACCTGCGATAGCAGCCCAATTGGGAGCCAAGTTCAGACCCTGTTGCTTCAAAACCCCATGTCTGGCCAGCTGGAACAGAGAGGAGGGCTGGAAGGGCACAGCTCTGGGGTCACAGCTCACGTTGGCTTCATTCACAGTCACGATCAGGAAGTGCTCCTGGACAGTGCTATCCCTGAAAACATACGTGCCAGACTCCAGGAAAACATGGGCAAACCTAAAAGAGGGAAGCCAAGAAGGCACTGGGTTGATCCAAGTTTCCTTCGGCCTCCAGCTGTGATAGTGGTGAAGACACATTATTTGAACACATATTTGATGTTTTCACTGCCAAGGACCTACTGATTCCACCCAAGGCTCACTCCCAAATCCCAGGATAGCACCCAGGATTGGGGAGTGAGTAAACACATGCATTGCCACCCACAGCAGGCATTACCAGGAGAGGTTGAGGTGAGTCTCCTGGATGAGGTGGTTTAGCCTTCGGAAGGGTCCAAAATCCCAGCTGGGGTTGCTGTTATAGAGATGCTGCTTCTGATACACAGGGTAGTGGCTGGATGCACGATCTGGGAAGTAAAAACCATGAGGTAAGCCCTTGTCAGAGCCCAGACTGTAGTCCTGGGATCCCCTGAGGGCAAGAGAGCAGGGATGGGAAGGGATGTGCTCACACAGGCAAACGTGGAGTCACTGCTCTGAACGGGTCTGGACACACAGATCTGCAAGATCCAGCAACACTCACCCTGGGAATCGATGCTGAGCTGGAAAAGGATGGTGTCTCCTGCTTCCAAACACACTACAGGGTTGGGAACCAGGGGCAAGGCCTGGGTATCTTTGGAGGAAGCCCTCTGGAATCGATGACCCTTCTGCAGCAGCTGACTTGATGGAAAATCTCCTGCCAGGCAACAGAAAAAACCAGAATGGATCCTACAAAATGAGCAGCACATGAAGACACCCAACCCTTGGCAAGGAAGAACTATTTATTTTGTGCCTGTGGGCAATTACAGCTCACAAGGCCAAATTCTGCTCTCAGACACACCACCCTAATTTGAGGAGCAAATGGAATCAGGAGCCAGCACACAGATGCCAACAGATTTGCCTCCAAATGGGGTTTCTTTCTAGTTCTTGGAAATCCAAAAGCATCCTGCAATCTTTTTTTGACCCATTCCCAGTGCAGTTCCTCACGGTTTAATCCCAGTCAGAACAAGGTTATCTCCCTACTTTCTAAATAGTTTGGAGTATCTGGTAATAAATTCCCACTGTGACAACTTGAAAGGAAACAAATGGCTCAATCTGGCTGGAATTCAGGTTCACTCTCAGGGGCTCTCCAGCCTTACCCACGAGAAATGCATCCAGAACATCTGTGCTGGAGACAATGAAACCCAGCACTCCACTGGGGCTGAACAGGACCAAGTGCACCCTCTGGCTGTTCTGCACGTGTTCATCCGGGCCCAGGACATTTGCCACTTCCTTTGGGAAGCAGAGGGAAACACTGGTCACTGATACAATCAGCACAGGACTCAGATCCTGGTTTGTGACCAGGCTTAACTGCAGTAGGTTTTCCTAGTGAGGCTTTTTCCCTACAGTTCAGGAACTGTCAGGGTCGTTCTCTGTGGAGCATCGACCCTGCAGCTTCAGGGCCCACGAGTCCCTTGACCAGGGTGTGACCTCTAAGAGCTCTCTGCAGACCTGCCTGCTGAGGAAGCATTCCCTTCCCCCCCCCAAACCTACCCTCACTTCTCCTTCATCCACCCTCAGGAGCAGCTCCCTGTTGATGCCAAATGCCAGGGAGATGCGAGGGGCTCTCAGCAGGCACAGCTGGTCACAGAGCTCCTCAGCAGAGATGTACTGCTTGCAGTGACAGCTGCCAAGTGGACAAAAGGCCCTGATCAGTCATGACCCCTGAGCTACAACACACTGAGGGGCAAGACAGACCCAGCATCCTACAAATTATAACAAGTGGGGCTACTCTATGTCCATGGAAAACAGGAGGGAGCGAACTCCTTGTCCATCCCATTGGTACCTTGCCTGCTATTCAAGGCCAAAACATGATTCCCCACTCTCTAACAGTGAAGACAGTACAATTTTAACACACTCTCTAACAGACTAGACAGAAAGACAGTACAATTTTAACACACTAGATTTCTGTGCAGTCCTTGTCACGAGGAGATTTCCCAGTACAGAAAGAGAAAAAAGAGTGATAATTGTGCAACAAGAAGCAGATCCAGTGTTTCCCTGCCCATGATGGGGGGCTGGAACTTTGTGATCTTTAAGGTCCCTTCCAACCCACACTCTCCAAGCAGAGGAATGGGGCCAGTGACTGCAGGCTGAGGGCAGGGAAGGGACTCAATCAATGGAAACTCTCCCAAAAAAAACACCTCCCAAGGCCCTGCCCTGCCAGGAGCTCGTGGGGTCAGTTGGTATGGCAGTGAAGTGGTGGGTAATGAGGGGCTGAGTGGGACTCACATGCCCAGCTCTGCGTGGAGCTCTCCCCCGCCCTCCCGCAGGCAGGGGAGCAGTCGTGGCGCTCGGGGACGACGCAGCGTCGCGTGGCTGCCAGACGGACCTGCCCCGGGGCACAGAGCTCGTCCACCTGCAAATGCAGCACCCACACCACGTGGGAAAAACCAGGCAGCACGTCAACCAACCCACAGCACCCCCAGAATTCCCTCCCTCCCTCCCCGCTGCTTCAGATGTTCAACATAAAGAGTGTCTGTAGTTCTTCTCTGGCGCCGTGTTTTGTCAGCTCGTCTAATTACTGCCCAGCAAAGACTTGGGCTGTCTGACAGAGGACAAGTTTTATCTCTGTTCTACAGATATCCAGTCCAAAAAGTGAGAAGCACTGACTGAAGTTCCTACAGCAACCTTTAACAAGGTTAAAGGACAGCTTGGAGAACACGGAAGAAAGAACCGCGGCGATTTCCCCTCCCATCCAAATCCCTCCTGCAAGCCTGGTGAGGAACTTCATATCAACAATAAGAAGGCTTAAATTCCTGCATTTGTCATCTATGTGAGGCAGTGCTGCTCCCCCCATTGCCCTGGTGTGGAAGTATCCTTTGCCTCCATGCTTTATGAATTTAAATTTAGCCTCACAAGATCCCAGTAAAGAAATCAAGTGCCATTATCCTACAAGGAAGGGTCAAGGGCCTCAAAAAAAAAAACCCCAATAAAAACAGTTAAAAGGACTTGCTTGTGTCTTCAACCCAAAGCACTGACTGGGCCAATTACTCTCCTTCTCCTGCACCAAATAATTTTGTTTTGAAGCCAAATTTTACCTGAGGTCGACAGTCCTGGTCGCTGTTGCTGTCGGGGTCTTTTTTGCCTCTCTCGTCATAGTAAACATAACCTGCCTGGCAGATACAGGAGGCATCTGACTGCTGGAAAGCCCTGTTCAGCCCATGGCAGGTACAGCTGGTGGCACCTGAGAGGAGAGGTTGGAGAGGTTTCACACATACACTGAGCAAGGCACATGCACTCTTCACTGGGCACAGCTGCCTACCTTCCACTTTTCCACCTTTTTCCCACTTTATCATGCCCTCAGTGCCCAGTTTTGGCTCAAAAGCACACCTACACTTAGCACAAGCTCCCCAATTCAGGGTTAAAACACTCTTGGTGAAACTCCACTGCTTCCAAAGCAATGATAGAACAAGAATCAGTAGAGTTACTCATCTCTTCCTTCCTTTAAGGAGCTCAAATCCCCTCGGCTAACAGAGTGTAAGAGGAACAAAAAGCTTTGAAAACTGAATCCTCTTTCTGGGTGGGACAGAGGAAGAGCAGTTGGGCACTGGCACCGTGAGGATGGCAGGGCTTGTGATAAATCACGAAACCATGTGAGGCAATCACGTTTCTAGGTGATTTCCTTGCTAGTCCTTCTCTTAAGAGAGGTGGAATTTCACTCACACACACACAGAGCAACTCACCAGGCTGAGAGGAAGAGGAGCTGCCACAGGGGAAGCAGGCAGGCTGGGCAGGGAGGTGGTTGAAGGTGCCAGCAGGACAGGGCTGGCAGTCCCCTCTGTGCTTCCCAAAGGGGCTGCTCCCGTGGGTTCCTGGGGGACAGGGCAGGGGGGCAGGTGCCAGGGAAGGGCAGTAGTGGCCTCGAGGACAAGGCTGTTGGTGGTAGCTCTCACTGCCTAGAGAAAAGACACTGCTTAGGGACCCCAACCAGTGCTAAGAGAGGGGCAGAGACCACCTGCTTATCCCCCTTATACACAAATATATACATATAAATATATATAAATACACATCTACATATAAAAAGCTAATCGACCATCAGCATTTTCCCATCTAATTCACAGTTAAATAGAAATTCATATTTGAACACAGATCTTTCTCCCAGCTCTTTCACCGGGCAAATCCGGTGGCAAATCCACGTGGCAGCCCACGGCAGGCTTTTAGAACTGCAGAGGGCTCAGAGCTTTGCCCACACAGAACTGAGAGCTCCCTGGTTCCAGCCTGAGCTGCTGTTCCTTGCCCCACTCCCCCAGGTACCTGGTGGGCAGAGGAAGCCGGCTGGGCAGGGCTGGCAGGGGGCTGTGAGCAGGGGGGCACTGCGGTAGGTCCCTGCAGCACAGACCCTGCAGAACTTCTCCCAGGAGTCCCTCAGACCAGGCAGGGTCAGGGCCATGGACCCTCCTTCACATGGCACCGGGTGGGCACTGCCAGGGGGGCAGTAGTATGGAAACACACACCTGGAAGGCAAAACAAGGCAGGGAGAGGGGAGAAAGCCTCTAAAAAATTTCTGGGCTCCATGACCAGTGCAAACAGGGGTAAAATAATAAAATGGTTCTCACCTAATTCCAGGCTCAAGCTAATTAGCAGAAATCATAAATGGCCCTATACAGTCTCTGCAGTCACCAAATCTGGGACTGCAGTTACCAAGATCCCTTTGTTTTTGCACAGTGCACAAAGACTGCACTTTAGGTTCAATCCCAGGCACAAATCCGAGTTTTTAGGAAGTGAAATCTGGCTGCATCAACATTTCAGGTACTCACAGCTGCTCAGGGCTGTTGTATGTGGAGGATCCCTCAGGGCAGTGGTACCCAGCAGGACACACAGAGGGCTCACCTGTGAGAGCACCACAGTACAGGCCAGGCCTGCAAGGCTTGGGATTTACTGAACCTGGGGGGAAAAGGGTGAACAGTGATATATAATGTGACATACCCAGAACAGGAGACTCTGTGCTGGGGGGGCTTTATTAAGTGTCCATAAACATTATTGCTCACAAAAGGGCATAGATCTGTTGGAAACCAGTTTGCCATTTAGCAGAAAATGCTAACACCTCAATACTAGCCCTGCATGAAGATCTACTCCTTTTCCAGGCCCAGACAACTTCTTTTGGTAGCCTCAGCTAAAGGAGGACAGGAAGGGAGGGCTGGGAGTGATCACGTCCTGGGAGTGCTGCTGCAAGAATGGGACCAGGGTCACTGCTAAATGCCGTGGCTGTGCCTGCTGATCTGCCTTCTAGACTCAGAAATGGCTGGGAATAAAGGAAATAAATAATAAAAAAAGGTCCTGTCACCTGCTGGGCATTCATAGCCAGGTTTGCAAGGCACTCCCTGGGTGTTGGGCAGCCCTGTCTGTGCCGGATCTGGGCAATAATATCCAGGTGAGCAGGGATCACACTCTTCCAGTGACTTTGCACCAGGCTGGGTCCTGGAAGTGCCAGCTGGACAAAGGAAAGTGTCCCCTTTACCAGGGCACCAGTAGCCAGGGGGGCACGGATAATCCTCAAACCGTGTCAGACCTGTGAGGAAGAGGGAGGGGAGAAGAAAGGGAGGCCGGGGGGAGTTTTGGAGATAACTGTGGGCATGACCGCCTATCTCACCTCAGGGAGCTTTCTAGTGAGCTCTGGAGGTGGGGAAGGGCTGGCTGTCCCCTGGCACTGACCTGACACGGGGCAGTGGTACCCTGGAGGGCAGGGCTGGCAGTCGGCCGGGCTCCGAGCCCCCGGCTGCATGCGGAACGTCTGCGGGGGGCACTCCCGAGGGGCCACGAGGCTGCCGTGCCCACTGCCACTGCCCCCAGAGCAGTAATGTCCTGGTGGGCATGGATGGGCCTGGGAGTCCCCTGGCAAACAGAAAGCAAAGATTCAAAGAGTCGTTTTCGACAGGATTGAAACACCTCTGTTCTCCTTGTGACCTCCTGGGTCCTTCCTAAGCTACTGCACTGTCTGTCTGTGCACAATCCACCTGCACCATCCAAGCCCCTCTTCCGACAGGAATATTGGGAGACTGGTTGTCATCTCAGGCTCTCCAACATTTCCTATGGTTGCTGGAACAGCATGTTGTATTAACACTGTTAAATATCTCTTTTCTCTGCAGACAATAGAACTCATCACTAGAGTGTCCCAAAATGCCATGTCTGACCTCAAATCCAGCCTCACCAGGTTCAGGGATACACACAGCTCTCTTAAAAAGCAACTCCCATCCCTGCCCCTCAAGATTTACCCCCAAGTTCCAACCTGCTTTGCACCAGTGTCCTAGTGGACAGGGCAAGCAATCCTCCCTCCTCACAGCCCCTGGAAGATCTCTAAGAGTGTTGGCAGGACACGGTGTGGGCACCTCAGATCCCTCCAGGCAGTAGAAACCTACAGAGAGGGATGGGAAAGAGGTAAAAGTCAAATGTGCAAGTCACAGAATCAACCAGGTTGGACAAGACCTCTGAGATCATCGAGTCCCACCCATGACCCAACACCCCCCTGTCAACTAGATGGCACTGAGTCCTCCAACGACAACAATGCCTGAGCAAGAATCTCCTCTTGTTGCAGAATGACCATTTACACAGCTATTGGGAGGTTGTTCTGCACACAGGAAGCCAAGTCAGAAGCCTTCAAACTCTTCTGGAGGAGCATTTCAGCACCATAAATTCAAGGTGCCTTTTTGGTCAGGCACACTAATTTGTCCAAAAGGTGTAAAACCAGAAGAAACCAACAAGCAATGACGATTTAAAAGGAGGGGATCACAGTCTAGTATGCAAGATAACATGCTTTCCAGCTGGTTAGAAGCAAGCCAATAATTCCAGACCCTAAAAATCCCCGAGGTTCTCACTTACCTGCAGGACACAGCCCTGCACACACCTGGCCCCAGCGACACCCGGCCAGGAAGCGCCAGGAGAAGCTGTGGCCCTGGGGAGCAGCCTGGGAGCTCCCAGCCAGGCAGAAATATCCAGCTGCACATTTCCCCTCCAGCTGCCCGTGCCTGGAGCAGAGAGAACAGCAAGAGTCCACATACACCCCCCACTGCTGCTGATCTGGGGTAGAAGCAGAGCAAGTATTGATGCAGTGAACTCTGCAATGAAAAATAACTTCTTACGCCAACAGGAGAGACAAAACAGCTCAGCTTTTCCATATGGAGATGACTAAAGTGAGCCAGACACTCCTGAGTTCAAGTTCCATAAGCATGAACTGCTTTAGATGAATTTGTGCTTAGCACCCACTTATCAGCATCAAACCAAGGATGTCAAAGTGAGAAACAAGCCAGACTGAAATGATTCACAACCTGCAGTAGTGACCAGGTAAGCAAGGCAGACATTCCTTCTCATTCCAGAGGCCAGTCATGTTTCCAGGAGTGAAGGTGCCTTCAGGACACGTGAGAGGAACTCGTGTGCCTGGAAAGGAGACCACAGAGACAACAACAAACCTCAGTGAGGCTGTTGTGGTCTGACAAGGCTCTTGACCTGGATCAGAGCGCGGCAAACGACTCCCAGGATACGCTGGCTCGTTGCCACCTCAATGCCTGCAGGAATTCAAACATGAGGGTTGTACCTCTCTGGGATCACAGTGAGGCCCACAACACCTGAACCCTTGGCATGCAAGTTCCAGGGTACCTGTGGGACAGTAAGAATGAGGTGGGCAGCGCTTGGGCTCTCCTGTCACCGGGTCCTGGCAGTAGAACCCTCTCTGGCAGGGGATGCAGGATGCAGAGCCTGTGGCTGGCTGGTACTCTCCAGCAGGACATGGTGTTGGCTGGGCTGTCCCTGACTGGCAGAAGTGACCCTGCAAGGACAGAGGAGGGAGGGGATTTCATGGAGGTGATGCCAGACTCAGGGTCTGTGTCACTAAAACCTTGGGCAACACTCTGTGTGGGTGCAATCAACGTGTCAATGAGGTGTGTGAGACCCTTTGCCACTGTGGGAACTGCCCAGAGCTGAGTCCCCCCTCCTTCACCCCCCTCAGCAGTACCTTGGGGCACAGCAACGCTGTGGGGCTGACAGAGCTGGAGTTTGCTGGGCAGTAAAACCCCTCAGAACAGGGTCCTGTTGGAGAACTCAGCCCAGCAGAAGCACAGAAGGACCCGGGGTAGCAGGGCACACAGCTCTGTGGGGAGGCACCACCTGAGGGCAAACCAAAGATCAGGGCCAGAGAGGAGGGGAGGAGGAGGAACACCCAGCACAGAACAGCACCAGCAGCACTGATTTGAGCTGGGAACACAGGGTACCATCAGGCCTGGCCAAGGGTCAGCTGCTCAGCGATGCCAGACCCGTGGGTGAGCTCACACTCACCCGTGGCGTTGTTCAGGGTGCCAGCTGGGCAGGCAACTGGGAAATGGGTTCCTTCTGGGCAGTAGTGCCCACCTGGGCAGGGCCCACTGAGAGGGGAGGCAGGTGACCCACGTGGAGTGGCATCAGTGGCTCCTCCGTCACAGTAGTACCCAGCTGAGCACAGACCTGCCAGGGCACAACAGAGAGGGTGGCACCTCCTCAAACCCTCAGAAATAGGCAGGTAACTCAGAGAAGAGAAGCCAAATCCCATCCTTATCCTATTTTATCACTGCTGATACCCTAGGCAGTTCACCTCTGGTGTGCCTTTCCTCCCTCTCATTAACCTTTGGCCTCTATGACTTCCTTTCTTTACCTGCACTGATCTCATCTGGCATTTGCTTACCTTATCAGTTCTCTAACGAGTTCCCTATCATTTGTTTCCTGTGGGAAGAGTCCTGCCTCTCTTCTTTCCAGGTATCCAACCTTGGCATTTTGCCCCAGTGACAATCACTCTGTGCTTAAATAGGAGGGGAAGCGTTTAAGAGGACAGAAAGAACAGCAATAAAAGTGTTAAAGCAAAGGAAGAGAAAGTAGAAAAAAACAAAGGGAGAGAAGGAAAAACAAGGCACCAACATCCAAAACAACATGCAAAATAAATGCTCAGAATAAGGGAAAGAGAAGTGGCTGATAGGCACAGGGTGAAGGGTGCCCTTCAATAATCTTTACTCTGTTCATGAAGATATTTTCTAATTCCCTGCATCCTGAATATCCAACCCCTGTGCTGTGGGGTGGGTGATTAACCAAACTCACCATCTGGTTCCCAGTTGGCCTCTCCCCTGCAGTACTTGCCCACTGGGCACAGCCTGCAGGCAGTGGGGGCCACTGCCCCCTCCAAGGCGTTCAGAGTCCCCTCGGGGCACGGCAGTGGGGCAGCAGTTCCAGCTGGGCAGTAGTAACCTGCACATGGAGAGGGGAATGAAGACAGGAGAGAGAGGTGGGAATGCTGAGTAACCACCCCATTCCCTGAAGGAACCCCTGCTCTGGCTCAACCAGCAGGTTCTGTTCGGGTTTCCATCCCGCCTCCTCCCATCGTGTTTAGAGTTTTCCTGCACACCTGATTCTCACCTCTGGGGCAGGTGAGGGGCTCCACAGTGGCAGCACTTCCACAGACCATTCCAGGTGGGCAGGGCAGGCAGGTTCCTGCCCCAGGCACGGGGCTGAAGGTGCCAGGCTCACACGGCAGCTCCAGCCCACTGCCTGCAGGGCAGTAGAAGCCTCTGGGACATCTGTACCCATGGATCCCATCAGAAGGGCAGGGAGCAGAGTTTCCTTCCAGGCAAACATACCTGGAGAGAGAGAGAATTCGGACTGGAACAGCTCACAGCCCCACTCAGATGCATTAAATGGGGGAGACACCCCTTGAAAATGCAGCCTGTTTCAGTGTGGATGACAACTTCAACCCCCTGCCCCCCATCTGTAACTTGGTGCCCACCTGAAAATCTTGGTAAAAGGTGTTTTTTTTTTTTACACTAAGTTGCCTAGAAAGTGTTCTCATTCTGGAAGGAAAAGCCTTTGAAAACTAAAGTATTTTTACTTCAAAACACTGTGTTTGAAGCGTTCAGTTCCTGCTGCCTTTGCTGAGCCTCTTTTTAACCCCAAGTCCTTTTGCAGGCCCCTGCTTTAATGCCATCGGTGACTCTTCCCTTTACCACTTCCCTCCCACACCCTCACTTCAAGCAAAGATGAGGAAATACAAAAATTACAATGGTTCTAAGAGCTGAGCAACAAGGAAAATGAGAGCTGTGATCCCATCACCTGCTGCGGACAGGGATTCAAACCATGTCGTTTCTGAAGAAGAAACAATTCCTTAAGGAACAGGAACAGCACTGAATGAAAGACCAGCAAAGCTGCCTTATTTTTTTTTGCCTAGAAGCAAGATCTATTCAGCCTGAACAGCAGGTTATGGGCAGTGAGGGATGTTACATGGCAGAGGTGTTAAAAAGCAACCTGGGCACAGCCTGTTGTGGGGACAAGGACTTCACATTTTGGAAGTCGAGGGTCATTTGTAATCATGTGATATTCACTGCCATCCAGCTCACAAACCTTAATCCCTCCTGTTACAGCCAGGCTGTAACATCTTTCTGGGGTTAAAGGGTTTTTTGGGAACATTTCAAATTTGACTAGCATGTGGCAAATCCCTCTTTACTCCCAAGAAGTCTGGTTTGGTGGCTCATTATTTTTATCCTCTCCAAATGTAGCCCTCACTTGTGTTCCGAGCTCAGCTTCCACTTCTAGACAAATTTAATTGTGATTTTCTCCACTAGATTCAAGAGCCAGCTGTTATTAAAAATCCTTCCCCAGGAAATCTTGTTACACTGCACTGAAATCACTTCTAAGACTCTCTTGCACATATAAAATTGAGTTTCTGTAGCTTCTTGCTATGAGGAATGTCCTGAGATGGACAGATATTGCTCAGGGCACTTCCCTTGCACGGGCTGGAAATGGTACCTTGTCCCTGCTTCTGGCACCACCTTGTGGGAGAAGGGAACACGGGAGGGAAAAAAAACTTAAATTCTAAGCAGGGGTGATTATGAGGCTAAATAAGGGATTTGCAACAGTAATTTATTTGTAATACTATTATTTGTAGCGATAATTCTTTTCGCTGAAAACAGTGAAAAAAACGTGGATAAGCCTGGGGTGGAATGTCAGGCAAACTGAGGGAAAAGGAAAGGCTCTGAAACATCTCCTGAGCTCACCAAGGAGGTGCAACATCCCAACCAAAGGGGTAAGAAAAGGCCCAGGATCTGCTGGGTGGGGTGTCCCTCAGCTCTAACACACAGCACGGCTGTGCTTTGTCACTGCCCAAGAGCTGTTCTCACACACCCTGCGTGACACAGCGAGGTCTGGGCCAGCTCAGACAGCCCCTTGCCACTGCAGTAGTGCCCAGCTGGGCAGGGTTGGCACTGCTCCTCCGCCTCCAGGCCCACCGAGGGGGAGAAGGATCCAGCAGGACACGGCACGGGATACCCCGTGCCCCTGGGGCAGAAATGGCCCACGGGGCAGATGTCATTGCCAGGCAGAGCCAGGCTGGAGGATTCCACCTGCACCAGAAAAACACAGAGGAAAAAGTGTCACGAGAAGGAGATTTAACACCATGTACAGAAGGAGCTGGGTCCTACAAGTTTTGCTGCCTCTGAATTAAACAAAGGCAATGGCTGGCATTAAAAAGGGCCTTGGGATGCTGAGGTGGGGCTGTGCTACCCCCAAAGCCAACTTTTGAAGGGGATATTAGACCACACACTCCAGTGCAATGTACAGAAACACAGGCCTGGCCAGAATTCATCAGTGGCAATTCATCAGTAACATATTCCAGTTAACACCAAGAGCAGCTGAGGAGCTCTCAGGGGCAGCAGGAAAAGGCATGAGCACCCTCATGAAGAGCAGAAATGCTTGGAAAATGTGACAGCAGAAGCCAGGAGAACGTGACAGCCCAGTCCTTGTCCCCAGGTCACTGGGTTTGCTGTGCTGCTGCCTGGCACTCACCCTGTGTTTGATGGGGGCTGGGCTGACGGCTCCCTTGGCACAGTGATAACCTGGATAGCAGAACCCAGAGGGCTGGGACAGACCTGGGGCTGAGCAATACATGCCTAGAACAAACAGAAGACAGCCTCAGTGTGAGGAGCTGCACAGAACATCATGACTTGGAAGGAGAACTCATGTTTTCCAGTCCCTACTCACCTGCTGGGCAGGGCTCACAGTCAGACTCACGAGTGGCACCAGTCCTGGGGCCAAAGGTGCCCTTTGGACAGGGATGTTGTGTGCTGAGGTTGGTCCCTGGCAGACAGAAGTGCCCAGCAGGGCACAGCTCGGGAGTGTGTGCTCCAGGACCTGGGGTACAAAGAACAGCACCCTGCTCAGGAGATACTCCAACAGGTCACGGGCCATGTCCTTCTCTGTCAACATCTACCTCTAATCCCCTATTCATCCCTATTCTGTCCATCCAGATACAGAAAATCAGGTCCCATGGGGCAGGAGAAACCTTGTGGATAGTGATGAGGAACAGGAGTAACTCAGGTGAGCAGTTACAGCAGAACATGGTCCTTCAGAAGTGGTTTTGCCCAGATCACACACAGTGCAAACCCTTGTCTCCTGGAATCATTATTTCCTTTACCATATACCTCTAAAAAGCACCAGAAAGCACCTATTCTCTGAATTCTTTCAGCCTCAGGCAAGGAACATCTTAGTGCAGAGGTAAGTCAGTTCTGAATTAAATCCCTTGGGAAAACAGGGAGTTTTCAATTAAAATGCTCAGCTGGGACTCTGAGGCTCCCAGTTGTGGTTCCAGCTCTGCTGAAACTCGTGTTTCATCTCAGCCAAGTCACTTCTTCCCTGTTATTTCAGTTCCTCACCTGAGAAAGGAAAAGCCCCCTTTGTCTCCCAGAAGGTGATGGATGAATCTGTAACTGTCACAGTGTGACCACAACTATTTCAGTGCTGAGGGGAGCAAATAAACACCTTGTGGAGGCAGATGGTGAGAACCTCTGAGAGGGAGCAGCTGTCTCAGAGCACAAGCTCTGGCTGCTGGCCAGACCAGGAGCTGCTTGCCAGGAGGGTTTGTCTCCCTGAGAGGCCAAAGACATGTCAGACACAAAGAAGAAATGGCTGAGCCAAGAAATAAAGAAGTGCAACAGCAAACAAGAAGCTTTATGGGTGACCTGAAGCTGCTGACTGAGAAACCAGCGGGAGTTTTGGACAACAAATGATTTGGGGCATTAATATTTAGTGTACATCAGTACCCAAAGAGGATGTGAGGCACTGAGTTTGTTCTTCCTCTGTCTGCTCAGGCCCAGGGTGTGAGAAATAAAGCTGTGGTGGGTGGGTGTTTGTGTGTGACCCCCAAACACAGCAGCACAGCCTCACCACTGCAGGAGTACCCAGCTGGGCAGAGCTGGCAGTCTGCTGATTGCCATTTCCCACTGCCAGAGTTGAAGCTTCCAGGACTGCAAGGGATTGGGAATTCAGTGCCTTCAGGGCAGTAGAAGCCAGGGGGGCAGTGCCTGTGGTCTGGTTGAGTGGATCCAAGGTCACAGAAATACCCAGGGTAACATGTTCCTGCCAGGAAGAAAAGCTTCAGTGTTAGATTTAAAATCAGAAAAAAAAAAACAAACAAAAAAAAACAAAACCAAAAATCCCAAACAAACAAAAAACAAAAACAAAACACAACAAAAACCAAAACAAACAAACAACCCCAAAAAAACAAAAACCAACCACCAAACAAACAACCAAAACAAACAAACAAAAAAGCAAACTGGGAGACAAAATCTGTGTTAATTTTTAAAACAGAATTATTTTTATTTTAAATAAATTTAATATAATAATAAGCAAATATAATTAAAATATGTTAATTTAATAACGAAAATGGATGGAATACACACCAGAAACTGCAGCCAGGCCTTCTCCTTGGCAGAAGCTCCCCGCAGGGCAGGGCAGACAGGAATTCCGGAAAACCATCCCAGACTGAGGCAGAAAAGTGCCCGTGGGACAGGGCTGGGGTTTGCTGCTGCCTGGAGGGCAGTAATGCCCTGCTGGGCACAGGCTGCCCGTCCCATCCCTCACAGGGTTGGGCACACGTGCCTTGGAAGAGCAGTAATACCCAGGAAAACACGGACCACTCGGGGCTGAGAGCCCTAAAGAGAAGGAGAATCCATCAGCTGAGCCAAGGGCAGCACATAAATCCCAGCCCATGCAAAAGATACTTTGCAAAACATATTTCAAGTGATGGCAAAGAATCTCTACTCCAGGAATCCCAGAGAGATCACTCCAAACGGTACATGGACTGCACAGAACATTTCGCTCACTGGTGGAACTTTTCGACTCTCCTGGAGGCAAATCAGTGTTTTAAACTGTGTTTAATCCATGTGTGATTCCCACCTGCACTGGCACAGAAGGTGCCTCCAGGACAAGGTTTGCAGTCCCTGGGCTTCCCCAGTCCAGCCTGGTTGCTGTAGGTGCCCTCTGGACACGGGTACTGGTGGGCAGCCTTTGTTCCTGGCAGGCAGTAATATCCTGCTGGACATTCCACTGGTTTGACCACACCCTGGGAGATGTTCTCTTGGAGATCACCTGGGTGGTGTTTTAGGGCACAGAACCTGCAAAAAAACCCCCACAACCCAAGTGTTGCCTCAGCCCATGTTTTCCCTCTGTTCTGCCAGAAACTAAGAAGTTTCTTTTGCACAACAATGACAGTCTAAGACACACAATGAAAGCAAATTACTTGGAAGGAAACAAATGGAAAACTAAGATATAAATTCTCAGGACCATCCTGTCCATCCCAGCATCCAGACCTACTAGGATGGGTTTGCTATGACACAGGAATTGTGTCACACCAAATAAAAGGAAGAATGACCTGAAAACAGAAACAAGAAAACCAGTCTCATACATCAAAGTGTGTATTTTGTGTATCAAACACTGAGCAGCCTAAAGCAGAGGGAAATACACATTTAATTCCTAATAAAGCCTCAAGAGAAATGAGAAAATCCATGTCACTCACATTCCTGCTGGGCATGTTTCACACTGGATTTTACCAGCCTGGTCCTGATATTCTCCAGGGGGACAAGGCACGGGCTCTGGGCTGCCAGTGGGGCAATAGTGACCCACAGGACACAAATAATCTAGGATTAAAAAAAAAAGGAAATACATCTCTGCTGTGGTTATTCCTGAACAGCTGCATGGAGAAAGCAGCACCACAAACCTAGAATTGGAAGATTTAATAAGATAAAGTCTTGATGAAGAATAACCTGGTCTCAGTTTTGTTTAAAGCACTGCTGCCCTAAACAGCTTCCAGAGAGCTGAAGGGGCTGCAGAGCCTGTCTGCACTGGCACATGGGTCACTAAATTCCATGTCTAATACACCAGGAATTGAGCTACATTTATCCCTCTATCACCCCTGTGAATGGGAGAATAGACAATCCCATATAATTTCTCTCTCACTAGTTGTTTTTTTAACAAAGGTGAAGATATCAAAAGAAATAAAAAGTCCTTTTGGGATATTTTTCAGTTTGTTTTTTACCATGGTAAGATCCCCTATTTTTCCTACTGTATTTGCAGACCCTCACCCACTACTTTAAGATGTGTTACTTGGAAAACACCTTTTCATCTCAATAGCTCTCCATTTCTAAACATAACTTGAAACTGTAAGTAAGGTCAGATTTTAAGATCTTGCCACTGAACAACCCCAAAGGTCTCCTACCTGAATGCTGGTCTGACACAGAGCCTGCTGGGCAGAACCATCCTGCCTTACACAATCCCTCTGGGGAGCTGTGGCCGTGCTGGGAACAGAACCAGCCTGGGGAGCAGGGCTGGCAATCCTGTGCTGACTGACCCCCATGGTGAGCCAAGAAGGAGCCTGGAAATCAAAACCCACCAAAATCACATTGGAACATCATCCCAGGCCCTGCTGGAAGTGGTTGTGGAGTTGCTCACACAGTAACTTTCTAACTGCTCTGGTCCCAGCTCCCTCCTGCAGAAGATGCCAAAAGGGTGCTGGATAAGAAGGAATTCAAAGGGAATACAGTTCCACCACTTTATTAGGTGACAGGTTCCTTGAAGAGGGGTATGGGAGAGCTTGGTGAATTCTATGATCCTATGATTTATTTCTGGTCTGGTCTGAGCAGTGCAATCACTTCCTTAATGCAGCTATAGATTTAATCCAGGAAACAAGCAACCATTCCACAGTCTCTTGTTACACTTAATCCTTTGTCTTTTAAAAGGTGATGATAAAGGACAGAGGCTTTTACTGTGACCTGTCCCTCAGGAGGGCTCAGCTAAGAGCTTCCCTGTCCAACAGCAGCACGTGGGTTCCAGGGCCAGTCCTGCAATCCTTGTCTAAATGCAGATTTAGGGCTGATTATCCAATACAACAGAACTGCATTAGAGGCTGTTTTCATGCTGATAACATGAAACACAGGCACACAGGGAACACAGGCACAACATGACAGGGGGCTGCAGAGCAGTGGCACAGGCTCAGACAAGCTCAGCAGCTCCCTGGGCACTGGGAGGAGAAACGACTCCCAATTTGACTCCCAGCTGCCATCAAACCTACCTGGGGGACAGGGAGAGGGAGAATAACTCCCTGCAGGACAGAAGTGGCCTCGGGGACAGATGTTTCCCACTGCTCCATCCCTGGGGTTGGGGAGTGTGGAGCCCCCTGTGCAGTAAAATCCAGCCTGACAGGGACCTGATGGAGCTGCCAGCTCTGAGGTGGCACAGAACCAACCTGGAGCAGGGGACAGAACCAAAATCAGCATTTCAGAGGTACCAGAACCAGCCACAGCACAACTGGGTTTCTCTGGGGATCTTGGCAAAAGGGGAAAGAGCACAGAGATACAAAAACTCCAACCCAACAAACTTGTGCAGGAAAAAAGATTCTTCTCCTACCTGGAGGGCAGGGAAGAGGAAGAGATGACCCAGCAGGACAAAAGGTTCCTGCTTGGCACAACCCAACAGATCCAGAAGGTGGGGCTGCCATCCCTGTTAATGGAAAAGGCACAGCCTGAGATGAAACATAGGAATTGCAAACATAGCTGCAAAAATCTTAGTGGGAGAGCTCAGGGAGAACAGAACCACAGCACTGAATTAAGGAAAATAAAAAGGGGAAAAAAGCCACCTTGAACCTGATTAGGTCTTTTAGGTGACCCTAATAACCCTCCTCAAAAACAACCATCATCACAATTTATTGTTCCCCTTCATACCAGAGTAATTCCCAGGAATCACTGGTTTGCTTGACGTGGATCCAGGTGGACAAAACCACCCAGGCATGCACAGTCCATCTGGTCTTGCCAGGCCTGGCTTGGAACAGACCCTTCCAGGAGGGCACAGCTGGCACTTGGAAGCATCCCAGAGATTTAAAGCTTCACTGTAAGTTCCAGGGGGACAAGGATATTGTGTGGCAAATTCTGTATTCCTGGGGCAATAATGACCTAGGGAAGAAAAGGTGGTTTCAAGACAGTTAACACGTGCTGGAAGAAATCACACATGGAATTTCCTTTCTTCTCCTTCTGGGAAGGACTGATTGTGGGCCCATCCTGCAATTTGTCACTGTGTGTCACAGAAACATCCCAGGGGCTGCATCAAATGCAGTGATCAGGGCTGAGGTTCAGCAGGGTGAGGCTGGGGAGGTGCAGCCAGACCCACCTGCAGGACAGTCTGTGTAGTTTGCAGAGGCAGAGGTGCAGTAAAAACCTTCTGGGCACCCCAGGCACTGTGTCATCCCCCAGGATGGGCTGTAGGTCCCTGCAGGGCAGGGCTGGGCTCTGCTGCTCCCCATCACACACTGATGGCCAGGGGGACAGGGACCTCCACTGGCTGTCGCCTTGGAAGAGAAACCCCACAGTTACAGCCTGAAAACTCAAGAGGCTGCCCTTGCAAAAAGGTCTCTGCCAGATTCCACTGCTGAAGAAAAAGATTATGAAATCCTGTGCTCACCCCTCAGTCTCCCAGGCTGCACACACCTATCTTTTTCCAAAATAAAAGATCAGAATTCTGCCCATATAGTAAATCCCTGTGGCACAAAGCCAGTGCCTTGTCGAGTTATCATCTTTACAAATTCAGCCTGTATTTTGCCTCAGAGGAAGGCTGACAGAATCAGCATTCTAATCAAACTCAGGCACTCCCAACCTCTGTAATTTTAATCAGATTTGGCATTCCACTCTGCTCTGCAGCATCAATATGCAAAGAGAGAGCTACTTTTGCCCAGCTTTGAGATGTAAAGCTCAAAGAAGGCCAGGTGTGTTTTGTCATCTCTGGCCTCTTTCACTATCAATAAACCAGATATACCTGATGAGATAATGCAGTAAAAGAGAGTTTAATCCAGGCCCAAAAAAAACTAAGGGGACCTTAGGGTCATCAGTTCCACAGACATGATGTTTTGTAGCATTTATATCACAAGTACAGCTTACCCTGGGAGGTTTAGGAGAAATGGCTCCTCCACTGCAATAGAATCCAGCCTCACATAATCCACTTGGAGAGACAAGTCCAGTCCCATCACAGAAATACCCTGAAATTAGGAAGGACCATAAATTAAAAAGGCCATAATTATACTGATGATCCTTGTGGGAATATTCTCTGATATTGGCCACACAAGACAAGTACAACAGCAAGTACGCAGTGAGGAAATATTCACTGAAGCACCACCTTTGATGTCACCCCCATCTCCGCTCCTGGAGATGCTTTCAGTGGGAATGGCTGCAGGTGCAGAGCTTCCACGCCTGAACAAACAGCCCTGGTGTCACCTCTCGAGTGGGGAAGCATCCAGAGAAAGGCTGCAAAGGGAAGCTCTCAGCTTGCACTTCACTCTGAGCATCCACTTACATGGGAAAATGGCAGGTTTAGCCTCTCTGTGCTCTACCAGCACCTCTCTCCAAGCCACCAGTGGTTCAGGAGTGCCTGCTCTGGAACCACAGCTTCTCAGGAGCCCCCAGAATGACCCAAATCTCCTCTATCCTTTCTTCCACCTTACCTGCATCACACAGGAGGCAATCCTCGATCCCAGTATTCCCAGAGGAGCTGCTGTAGTAGCCAGGAGGACAGGGCTGTGGGAAGGCAGAGCCCAGAGGACAATAAGCTCCCTTGGGACACGTGTTCCCCTCAAGACCATCCGTAGGTGTTGGGCTGGAGGCACCTCCAGTGCAGTAAAACCCAGCCCAGCAGGGTCCTGTAACCTGGGGCTGCCCTGCAAGTCCACAGTAATGCCCTGAAAAGCAAAATAACGCCACAAGTAAGGGCAGAAAAATCCAGAAAGTTCCTGCAGAGACACACAAACCCCCCCAGTGAACCTCAAACACGTTCAATACCCATTTTCACACGTTCTCCTGTCACTGCTGAGACATCTCTGTTACCTGGGTCACAGGGGGTGCAGTGAGACCTCAGACTGCTTCCATTCTGGGGGTTGTAAGTCCCTTTGGGACATGGGAACTGAGTTGCAGAAGCAGTGCCTGCAGGGCAGTAGTGGCCAGCTGAGCATTCATTCCCCAAAAAGGAAGAGGAGTTTTTGGGGCAGAAGAACCTGGTCCAAAGAGAGATTAAAAAAAAAGGAAAAAAAAATGTTTCTAGTAATATTCTATTCTAATAATATATAATTTTATACATATAAATAAATATATATAATATATAGTAATAGTATATATTAGTAATATATAATATATAATAATACATAGCAATATATAAACCAAACCAAAATATAATATCTAATAATATCTAATAATATCTAATAATTATAATGATATATAATACTAATACATAATATTAGTAATAATAAATAAAATATTATAGAATATATACTATATTCTAGCAATATTCTATTCTGATTTCCCTAGTAATATTCTCTCTACAAATACCCACCCACCGGTGGTGGGATCAGCTTGTCTGATGTGGCTGCTGCACTGTATTGACCAGACAAGAGAGCTTCTTATGCATATCACTGCATCCTCAGTTGTTTCCTCCTGTGCCAAATTGATGGCATAATTGCAAAAGCCACAGAGACATAATTTTCTTAACTTGAGTCATAACACATCCAGGCTGTGATTCATCAACTTGTAACAGTTAATCAAGGTCAAATCCACTCAGTAATTGGAGATAAATCCCCCAAGGAAAAGCCAGGCTCAGCATCAGGTGATTTTCAAGATCCTCTTCCCCTTCAACAGGCCTCTGCCAGCCTGTTGCCAAGGGAACCTTCTATTACCTCCAGACAGGAGCAAAGTTTAGGGTGTCAATTGGTTTCTGTGCTCTGAGCAGCCTAAATCCCCTTCCATGGATATGGAATTAGGACTTTTCCTGGTCCCATAATCATCTACATAGTGTTGTGAGACAGAGCTCAGCAGTTGCTCTGCTTCCTCATGGAGACAAGTGCCTTTCAGTGGTAAAATACACTCATTTTCCCACCTCATCCAGGATAAACAATGACTTCCAGCAGTCCCTTACTCATGTGTATAATCCTAAGATCACTCTCTCATTCTTACCCTTCAGGACAGGGGAGGCAGCTGGTTTGTCTTTGGGAAGGGTTATAGGATCCTGCTGGACAAGCAACTGGAAGAGCCGTGCCCTTGGGACAGAAATACCCTGGGGAGGAAAGGCAGGAGAGCTCAGGACCAGCAGCCTTTGGAAAATCGAGGGCAAATCGGAAAACTGAAGTGCGAGCTGCACTCACCCTGTGGACAGGGCGCTGGTTCCTCACCAGACACACAGTACTGACCCTCTGGGCAAGGCTGGCACTGCTCCCCGTGGGTGTGGGGCAGGTGGGAGCCAGGGGGACAGGGAGTAGGAGCCCTGGAGCCAGGGGGACAGAAGTGACTGGGTGGACAGGGAGCTCCCGCGAGGCCATCGCTGGGCGTGGGGCTCTGGGCACCGGCGGCGCAGTAGAACCTGCACCAGGAGCACACCGAGTGTTCAACGGGGCACAGAGCCCCTTGCAGACCACCCCTTGTTCTACCCACGGGCTTGTTCTACTCACCCTGGGCTGCACTGCCCCGAGGGAGCCCCCTGCCCAGAGCCATTGCAGAAATATCCCCCGGGACAGGGCTGGCACTCCTGCAGGCTCCTCCTGCCCGCCCTGCCAGCCCAGGTGCCGGGAGGGCACTGCAGGGGAAGGGCTGCACCTGGAATCAACCACCCCCAAATGAGGAAATGCCACTTCACGCTGCCCAGGAATGAAGAAAAGTCACGTTTCGAAGCACCCACCTTCAGGACAGTAATGCCCAGCAGGACAAGGATGTCCTGACTCTCCATCCTGGGGATCTCTTACCCGGGCACCGCTCTTACACCAAAACCCCTCAGCACAGTCTCCTAGAAAACAGAATAATCTGGGCAAAAATACATGAATATACGAAAATAAAAGGCACATAAATACAAATTTCAGAATGCAGACTGACATGTAGGCATTTGCCAGCGTGCAGGGCCACTGCCAGTGCAAAACTCAGTGAGGGAATGGTCAGTGCCAGGAGGGCAGATGCGGCAGCAGATGCCATACTGACAGAGAGAGAGAGAAGCACTTCCCTTTGCCCTGACTGAGCACTACCTCCATACCTCAACAAGTATTTGAGCACGCATTTCTCTTTAGAACAGTGTTCAACACATCCTGAAATATTAAGAATTCCATTAAAATGCTTCGCTGAATTAGAGCCTTTCAGGACAAGGACCAACAAAAAAAATCATCAGCACTGATGTGAAAAAACGATCTTGAAAAAGATGGAGACGTCCTTGCTGGGTATTTCGCCCACTCTTTCCCTGCTAAACTTAATCACCCGCACATCAATCACACAAAAGGATTAGTCCTTTGGGAACCAAGCTGAAAAAACAAACTCATTGTAAAAAACAAAACGCCAGACAGGTTTGACACTGAAAAACTCCCCACAGGATTTTTTTTTTTTTTTTTTAAGAAGCATCACACATGGAATTCTACTTTCTGCAGTCATTCTTTCATGTCTTGCTCAGGAAAACGAACCTTCTTCTTTCCCAGGAAGTCAAATGGAGACAGTTCAGCTTAGGTGAGGTCAGAACCCTGGAGTCCAAGCCCTGCATTAACCATCAGCCACTGACAGGACTCTCTAGCAGGAACAAGGATGCTCAGGACAGCAACTTACCTGTTGGGGCAGCAAGGCCAGGGGATTCACAGTATTTTCCTGGTGGGCACTTTTGACATTCCTGGATAGTTCTCAGTTTTTGCCTTGGCCCAAAGGTTCCTGCAGGGCAGCTGTACTGGGAGCTCCTGCTGGTCCCTGGTGGGCAGTAAAAGCCTCGTGGGCAGGGGTAGAGGGTGAAATCAATAACTGGTCCTTGCTGGCTGTCACAGTAATAACCTGCAGGGAGGGAGACAGAGGGAAAGAAGCTAAATCAGAGAGAGATGAGCTACAGAGGTGCTGCTCATTAGGAGAGAACAGCCTCTCCCAGCACACAAAGCTCGGTGGCCACTCAGAAAAATAAACCTCCTGCTGACCTTAAATAACTATTGATCTGACTCACAGCACTGCTGGCACAAATGCAGAGCAAAGCTTTCCACTTGCTGCACTCTTCAGAAGGAAATTTACCACCCAGAGCCCCCCAGAACACGGGACAAAGCTTACAGGTGACACAGGGACACATCTGAGGACACAACATTGATCTCTCTGTTTCCTTTCAGGTGCTGAAACCCTTCAAAAGAAAGTTTTCCCAGTGAACATCAGAGTCTTCCCTTGGCAGTATTTAAATTGCTCAGAACACACAGATGCTGCCATTTCTTTCACATCTGAGTTGTTTTAACCTCTGATGGCCTTTTCACAGAGACAGAAAATGTTCTCCACCAGTGAAGAGAAGGAACCACTGAGGTAGGCAGCAAATCTCTAAACTGTGATCCACAGGATGGCTCAAGAGTTTGTAACAAGCAGCCACTTTTTGTATGAGGGAAGCACAGAATAACATTTGGACAGAACTCCTATTTTCTGGATTACAGCACCTCTTGACTCCTGCCAGCTCTCCCAGTAGGAAAAATGGCTTTTCCACTCACAGAAAGGCATTTATTTTGAATTTGTGCAGTTCCCACCAACTCACGCTCCTCTGAGCACTTCCCCAGAGCCTCTGTGGGTCTGCAGTGCAGTTTATTCCCCACTTACCTGCCCAGCACTCCCCACTCGGGGCACTGAGCCCGGGCTCCTCACAGTAGAAGCCAGAAGGGCAAGGCTGGCACTCAGAAAGTGTTCTCCTCCCTGGGAGGCTGGAAAAGGTGCCAGCTGGGCACAGCTGGGGCACTGCTGATGCTGCAGCTGCGGGAGGAGAAGCCAGACAGAGAGAGATGAACAAGGAAAGAATGGAGAGGACAGATATTATTAGCTTCATTTTACTCAGGGAAACAGAGGTGAAGCCAATAACATTCTAAAGTTCAGGTATTGAGACAAAATTATCACTTTATCGCCTTCAAAGAACAGGCCAGGGGAAGAATTTGGGACTTTATGGTCAGACCCCAGCAAGTTGGCTACCACACCCTCAAAATCACCCACCAGTGTTTCAGATTTTAAAGGACATGACATTTTCAGTATTTCAGGCATCATGGGACGGGAAATCCTCAGTCCTGGCTGTGCTGGATACTCACTGCAGAAGGTCCCCACAGGGCAAACGTTCCCAGTCACACCATCTGTGGGTTTAGGGAGAGCTGCTTCCCCTTCACAGTAAAACCCAGCAGCACATTCCCCACTGGGGACAGACAGACCTGGAACACAGAGAGGAGAGGATGGGGGCACTCAAAGCACTGAGAGAGAGGGAGAAGAGCAGGAAGAACAACTGCTCACAGCCTCCCTCTGGAAAACACCACAGGCACCTCCCAAGCACAGTACCAGGATAAAACAATTCCCATTGCACACACTGAAAGAAAAGTGAAAGGACAGAAAAGGAGTGGGAGGAAATGGAGCATCAGTCAGTATTTCAGCACCTGCAGGCTCTGCAGAGGCAGCAGGTAATCTGGCAGCAGACCCTGGTGCTCAGCATCTATGAACCTGGAATGAGGTGTGTTCATACTGGTCCTCTGAAGATGGGAACACGGCCACAGAGACACTTACTCAAGGTCACCCAGCAAATTCTGGCAAAATCAGGTTTATCTCCCAAAACAGAACTTAGCTTTAGGGTCCCCTAAAGAGCTCTTAAAAGGCAAACATTCCCTTGTCCACACAACGCCTCTAATTTGTCTCCACTCCTTTTGTTTCCCCAAAGACACAAACCTGAGGCATTGCAGTAAAACCCAGGAGGGCAAGGAAGGGGCTCTGGGCTCCCTGTGGGGCAGTAGAACCCAGCTGAGCACTTCCCTCCAGTGGCAGTGGCTGGGCACAGGCAGTTGGCATTGGTGTAGTTATCCAGGTCAAAGGGCTGCGAGGTCCAAGCAGCTGAGATGCAAAACCAGCCTGAGAAGAGAAAGCACGACTGAGCACCCTGAAACTATCCTGAATAAACCAGCTTTGTGTGTCGTGCCTGCACAGAACAGGCACGTCCCACAGGAAGCCTGGGCCCACCTGAACCAGCAGATGGGACTCAGGTGGATGCCCAGGGTGTGCTCAGTCATACTGGATGCCTACAGGTAGGCAAGGGAATCCAAGCAAACACGCTGGAAGGGCTGTGGTAAAAGCTGCAGGATAAAAGCATCAGCCTCCCAAACACACTGTCCCACTGCCCCTCACTCACCTGCATCACACTGCCCTGAGGCTGCTGTCAAGCCCTCCTTGCCACAGAAGTGCCCAGGGGGACAGGGCAAGCAGCTGTCCAGGCTCTGGGTCATGGGGTCAGGGTTGTAGTAGCCCCTGGGACAGGGAAACTCAGTGGCAAACCTGGTTCCTTTGGAACAAAAGAGAGCAAGAATCTTTCATGGGCTGTAAACACCATCTATTGATCCTGCTATATCACTTCATGCCATCTTTTCCAATTTATCTCATTGCTGATCCCTTCCCTGACCAGGACAGTCCCTGGGTGCTGTTTAATTTGCCTGTAAGGGTATTAAACAACAGCCATATCCATGGTTTAGAATACTGCTGGGTTTTGTTTGTTTGTTTGTTTTTGTTTTGTTTTGGTTTCTTTGTTGTGTTGGTTTTGTTTTTGGGTTTTTTTTTGTGTTTTTTTTGTTTTGTTTTTGTTTTTCTCTGAAGGACCAGACTAACACTTAAAACATTTTGTTCAGAGATAATTTCTTGCCTTTGAGAAGGATATTTCAATGGATTGCTTTGTCCCCATGGCCCATCTCACCTTTGGGGCAGTAAAACCCAGCTGGGCAAGGGTTGGTGCTGTAGCTGGTGGTGTTCTCTGGGCAGTAGTACCCTGCAGCACAAGGGGAGCAGGCAGCTTGCCTGCTGAGGTTGTTGTAAGTCCCTGCAGGGCACGGGGAGGGAAAGCTGCTTCCTGCTGGGCAGAAGTGGCTCACAGGACAAGGACCTCCTTTCTCCCCCAGACCTGCAGAGAAGAGAAGAGAAGAGGCAGTCTTCCCTGGAAATTATTATTCCTGAGACACAATAAAATGGACAGGCTGTGCCCATTACAGGCAGACACCCACAACCTCCCCAGTGCAAACATCTCACTGGAGAGCACAGACCAGCTGCTTCTTCACCCCTGGTACGGCACAGATCCCTCAAACAAAATTAATACAGGGGGTTTGGGTGACTGAGAGGAGGCAGGGGCAGGAATACTGGGGGAAAAGGTGGCATTTTTGTAAAGCTACCTGTTTGCCAACCCCCCAGGTGGGTGTTGCCCCAGCACAGCTCACCAGATGGGGATGGAGAGGAAGCCCCAGGCAGGCAGTAGTAACCAGGTGAGCAGGGTCCTGAGGGGGCTGTGAGGCCAGAGGAGCCACAGAAATGGCCAGGTGGACAGGCTGTGCAGCTGGAGTCCTGCCAGTTGTGGAGCCTGAGAGGGACACAAGCAGGTTTTGTGTTGGCAGGTACAACATTGATGCCTTCAACACCAGCAAAGTGAGAGCAACCACGGAGCTTTCATGATCAGTGCAAGGACACGTGTAATGAGCCTTCCTGAGCTGCACTTTGTTACTTAAAGGACTAAGGGAGACACCAAGAAGAAAAGGAAAATAAAAATTCGTGTCAGCAGAGCCCCAGATCTCACCTGTCTGAGTAAGTGCCCATGGGGCATCTCTGTGGGATGCTTGTGCCAGCTGGGCAGAAGTGTCCAGGTGGGCATGGGCCACCAGTGCTCGTGTTTGTGGCTCCATTAGGGTTTGGGACACTTGCTCCTACATGAGAAAGAGCAAAGGTGTCCTGAACCATACGAGTTGCTGTCCACAGGCAAGTGCTCCATGCCCAAAGAATCATTTCCATGGGTGACAGAAGGGTATGGGACTCATTGCTGGTTGTGACTTACGGCAATAAAGCCAAAAATCTGTAGTGGGTTGGAATAACTAACAGCAAGTACCATAAGGGCCACAGCTTCCTCCTTTCCCCTCCTTTTGCCCTGTGAACACTGAATTCAATACCTGCTGTGCAGAAGAATCCTGGCCAGCAGGGACCGCTGGGAGAGGACAATCCCCACTCTCCACAGAACATTCCTGGAAGGCCACAGAGGGAAAAGAGCATCAGTAAACTGGGAGAAAAGCCAGGAGAGAGAATGCTGCGCTGCATTCACTGACTGGAAGGCAAAGGGGAAGATTTTGAGAGAGCAAAATCCATCAGCATGGGCACAACCGGGACAAAACCACGTTCCACACTCCTGTGGGAAACCCTGAGCGTGAACCAAACTCTCATGCAGAGCCTCAGGAAAACCAGCAGCTCACTGGGGACGTCACCAGTGGGACAGGGATCCTACTTTTACTGTGTATTTTCATATTCACATTTCCCAGAAGGGAAACACGTGTCAGGAAAATTAGGAAGGGAGGGATGCAGGGAGATCATCCCCTTAAAAACCAGAGTCATTTCGTCACCTGCAGGGCACTGCTGGCACCTCTCAGCCTGGCTGAGGCCGTAGGAGGGGTTGTAAGTCCCAGGAGGACAAGGATAAAAGCTGATTCCAGTTTTCTCAGGGCAGTAAAATCCGGGAGGACAGCGATGCTTTAGTCCTTTGGAACAGTGAAACCCAGCGGGGCAAGGAAGGCATTTGTCTTGACCTGTGAGGGAAATTCAGGAGATGAAAGGAAAAATGGAATGAAATGGAAGGAAAACACCATGTGCACAAATGGTTTGGGAAGCAGAAATGGAAATAAGGGTGTTTTGTGAGCTCTCCTGTGGTAACTGGCCTTCAGATATGTATTTCCTCCCAGGAGCATTGCATTCAGCAAACTTCCCAACTCCACTTTGCCAGCAACCTCCACATCTCCCCATTAGGTGGCAGGAGGAACAGAGGGAGAGCTGGATAACTGCTTACAGCCTTCTGTCCTCTATCACAGCTACAAACCCAACACATGAGAGAGGGAAATATACACAATAACCCCCATCCTCAACCCCTTTCTCTACCCCACCCCCCAAAATACTGAATTTTCACAGAGGCCAGCAGCTGTCCAGTGCTTCTGGGATGCAGATAAAACCCAGGAGCAGTGTTTCCATCTGCCCCCAGGCACAGGGCAGCTGCAGAGCCCCAGTCCCTGACCTGTTGCATTGCTGTATTCCCCACTGGGGCAGGGGGAAGGTGCTGCTGAGCCTGCAGGGCAGAAATGTCCTCGAGGGCAGAGATCTCCAGTGACACCATCCTCTGGCTTTGCAGTCTTTGTCCTTCCTGTGCAGTAGTAGCCTTAAAGCAGGAAATATTTAAGTCCCCTCTCCTCTCCCAGTTTGGAACCAGCTAATTTGGAATTTCCTGGCTCTGTCTCACCTGGTGCACAAAGTCCCATGGGAGCACCTTGGCCAGGCGTGTTGCAGAAAAACCCAGGGGCACAGGGCAGGCACCAAGAGGCATCCTGGGCCCCCTCTGCCCGTTCCAGGTGCCAGCAGGACACGGCATCTCTTGTGGGTGTTTGGTGCCAGCTGGGCAGTAATGTCCTTGTGGGCAAAGATCTCCGTAGGGAAGCCCCACCTGGGGCAAGGAAAATAAAATTAATGTGGTTTATAGAAGGTTTTGCAGAGACAAAAGGTCTTGAGCAGCGTTGAGGGTGTTGAGGACTCACAGGTGAGGAGGTGCTGGAACCTGGGCTGCAGTAATATCCTGGCTGGCAAGGTCCTTCTGGCTCAGCCAGCCCAGCTGTGCTGCAGAACATTCCTGCTGGGCAGGGCTTGCAGGAGCCTGCCCTCCCCACGTCTGAGTAGGTGCCCTGCACAGAAAGAACCACTCAGTGCCCCTGCCAGGGCTCTGGGAGCCTGCTGAAAATCCCTGCTCGAGGAACAAGTGCATATCTGGCTCTTACCACCGGACATGGGAGAGGCAAGGAAGTCCCAGCCGAGCAGAAATGCCCTTTGGGACAGTCCTGGGGTGCAGCCAGACCTGGTTCATGACAGAATGTACCCTCTGGGCAGGCCCTACAAGCAGACTGAGCACGGCCCTAAGGAGAGAACATGGAAAGGGCTTGGCAGGTTCATGGGAATAAATAAACTTTGCACATTCTACCAACTCCCAGAGCTCCTGCTGTGAGATAAACCCCCCAAAGGAATGACCTGCAGCCCAAATCCAACAGATTTAGGGTGTCTGAACAGCACCTTGTGTCATTAAAGCAGGGCAGGCACTGCCATGAGCTAATAATAATTACAGCAGTGACACACACACATACGTGTTAATTCTGCCCTGCAAGGCCAAAGCCTTTGCAACTCTCTCCTAAATTTGAATTATGCAAGAAAACTTTAGAAAAATTGCCAAATGAGCTCTAGACAACAGCCCTGGACTGATGGGTCTGATGTCCTGACCCCAAGGTTCTCAGTTCTGCACAGAGTTTTTCTGTTGCAGGGTAAAAGCAAAGGGGGTAGTGATTACCCAGCTTAGCAGAAGACCCAAATCCCCATTTTTTTAAGCCTCATGAATTTCTATACACACATTTAAGAGTTTCCAATGGCTCTGATGACCTCCAAGGTTACTAACACAGGGAATACCAACATACTCACGGGTTGGAAGCTGCCAAGGGGACATGGCTCTGGCTGGAAGGCTCCTGCTAAGGAATAATGCCCCTCCATCACCACTTGCTGAAGGGGATTTTTGGCACCCCCTGTACAGAAGTAACCAGGTTCACAAGGTCCTGAGGGAGTTTGGCTGTTTGTCCCATCACAGTACAGCCTATGAGGGGAGAAAAAAACAAAAGTCTTGAATAGCCATAATGCCTTTTTCCTTTTTTTTTTTTTTTTCACTGGATAATACAAAAAAATCTCTGGAATCTTAGAGACCTGGTGCCTGTTTGCTTGACAGGAGTTACAGAGCTGAAGGTAAGGACAGGCTGTGGCAACAAAGGTGAGGGTTGAACACTGGCTTTGCACTGGGACAGAACTGAGCTGTGTTTTTTTGGATAACACTCACCCAGGTGGGCACTCCAAGCACTCCTGGAGGCTCCTGAGCCCACTGAGGTTGCTGTAGGTTCCTGGGGGGCAGGGGATGGGGGAGGGACAGCCAGGGGGGCAGTATGACCCAGCAGGACACACATCTCCTGTCACACCGTCTGTGGGCAGCTGGAATGGGGAAAGGCATCATTCAAAAAGTGGAGCAAGTGAGGTTAAAATCATCACAGTGATGTGGGCAATACAGAATAAAAATCATAAAAAAAAAAGAGACATGCCCTGCTGTACAGAGAACAGACAACTGGGAAATGCAGCAAACACAAAGAGAATAAATAGGGATGACCTTCTTACAGAAGCAATCCCACTGTGATTCACACCCACTGACCTCCTAGTTAAGGGGGTGTCAGTGTTGAGAGGGGAAAATATGACATCACCACACTCCCCTGGAGGGCACCACGAGGGTCCTCGTGCCATAAACTTGAGTATGAGCAGCACTAAATTGGGGCTTTTGAAGTCACTGGGTTAATAAAAACACTGCAGTGGGGGGAAAAAAAACCAAAACACATCACAGTGGAGCACAATTAGACAAGGAGGAGAAAAACTTGCCAGTGGGACTTACTGGGGTCAGGGCACTGCCCTGGCAGTAAAATCCAGCCTCACAGGGACCAGTTGGCCCAGTCTGTCCTGGGGCAGCACAGTAGAAACCACGGGCACAGGGGCTGCACTCTGAAGGTCCAGACAGCCCCTGCTTGGCACTGGAGGTGCCCTCTGGGCAGGGCTCAGGCTTGGAGCTGCCCTGGACGCAGTAAAAGCCCTGCAAAACAAAGCCAGTTGAATCCATTCCGGGCTCTCCTTTTAAACAGACCCCAGCCAGCAGCTCCTTCCATCAGCTAAGCCAGAACAACTCACTGCTGGGCAAGGTTTGGGCTGTGCCATGGCAGGGGAGTCACTGTAGTGCCCAGGTGGGCTTGGTTTGCAAACATCTTCCCCCTCTGTGCTGGAATTATCCCAGAAGCTGCCTGGCATGCAGGGGAAGGAGAAGGGGAATCCAGTCCCTGGAGGGCAGCTGTAGCCAGGTGGGCAATCCCCTGTCTGGGAAGCAAAATACACAGTCAGGCTTTGTCACCTCCTGCCTGAGGAAGAGGAATCTGCTCACGTTCAACACGGAGAGATCCAAGTTTTAATCTCAAATTTTAATAACTTGGTGGGGTTTTTTCACTGCAAGAAAGTGGGGCAATAAAAAAAATTAAAAAAGAAGGAAATCTACAGTCTTGCCAGTAAAATTCTGATCATGTAGGATGATTATTTTAGGTGAGACGGTTTTAAGGTAAAATCCTGTCATTGAGACAGGCCCTGCATGTTTTGTCCATGCAGTTGTGAGGAAGATGCTTTTCTCCCACACTTGGGGAAGAGCTGTAAGTGGGACAGAGTTATCACCTTTCTCTTCAATAAAACCATGGATTCATCCACATGGCAAAGAATCCACCTTCATTATTTTTACTCTTATTGAGACTTCTTTTTTTAACAGCTATTAATATTTCATTCTTTCCAGGGACAAAACAATCACAGTGAAAGAATACCCCAAACTCATTAGATAAGGAGCAGCACCAATTCCTGACCCTCTGAACTCTCTTTCACAGCCTGCATTGACAGGCAGGAGGCAAAGCAAAGACAGAAAACAGGCATTAAACTTGCTGGGAGAACCTGGGCTGCACTTACAGGGTGGGGAATCCCTGGAGGCTCCATCCCATCTGTGTAGCAGTATTTCCCTGCAGGGCAGGGGGAGCATTCCTCAGCACTGCTCAGCCCCCTCTGCTCACCAAAAGTGCCATTGGGGCAAGGCTTGCCATGCAAACCCTTGAAAGGAAAGAGAAAACTGGGGGTTTAACAGACTGGTGTGACTGCTGCAGCCCACAGCAGGTAAAGCTGCAAAAATAATTCAGAATAATTGTACACAGCACCTCAGAAAGCGTTACCCTGATATTATTAACAGCTTTATAAAAAAACACAACTAGTAGGAAAGGTTCTCCATAGCAAAACTCATCCCAGTGCAGACTGGGTGAATTCCAAGGGCAGATCCACTTACAGTATCTCCCTGGGGACAGTAATATCCTCGTGGGCAGGCATTTTCAGTGGGATCTGGGACATCTGCCTGCCCCCCTGGGCACAGGAGACCTGCTGGGCACACCATGGCCACGAGCATCACCTCCAGGCTGGTGTGCTCACTGGAGCAGTAGTGTCCAGCTCGACAGGGCAAGCAGGAGGCTGAGCCTTGGTCCTGCAACAGGGAAGGATCCACTTTTAGAGTGTAAAAGAACCCCTTTGCACATCTGTGAAGTTGTGTTGAGGCCCAAAATGAAGGAAATGAATGCAAACCACTCTATGGCAAACCCAGCTCTTATAAAACATTTCACTGTGCTCAGTAATACCACAAGTAACACAAAGACTTCCATTTCAAATTCCCTGAACAGCAACAGCATGGAATTCCATGCCTTCACCCTGCAAAAAGAAAGCCTGTGCTTCACAAATGGGAATCAGGCCCCATCATGCCTGTGGATTATCCTTGCAAAGGGTTCTGACCCTCAGGAACAGCCAATCCAACACCCTCTGCCAGCAGGAGCAGGGGAAAACACAGACACATTCCCTCATCTTCCTTTGTTACACCGAACTCCAAGTGCAAACAAGAAATAATCTGGGTCTCTTTGCCACACACCAATCTCCAGGCATCTTTTATCTCCTCTCCAGCCTCAGCAAAGGGTTCCAGTGACAGCCACCAAATTTGTGCCGTGATAGAAACTGCTCTGGTGGAGGCACCAGGGTCCTCTGACAGCAGGGATGAGCCCACTTGCCATCAACAGGGAAGCATGGCAATTATCACTAGAACAAGAGCGGTTTTGGGGCAGACAACAAAAAACAGACCTCAGCATCTGTTTCTAAGAAGGTCTGTGCCATCATGCCATCACTGACCCCCTCTGAGGCCCCATCCTGTTGTTCTACCTCTCAGAGAAAAAGGTGTAACTTCACTGCAATCAAACATTCCTGTTAGAGCAGCAGTGAAGTGGAGGTGGCTGCTTTTTGCCAGGGTAAAAATGTGCCATGAGAACCCAAAGCTCTGCACAAATTCCCCACTCCCACCCCCAAATTCCCAGACCCATCAGGGAAGGAGAAGAACCTCCCCTCAGAGCTCCCCTCTGTGCCAAAATCCAGCCAGCAGAAGCCAGGAGGAAGCTGTTGGTGCTTACTGAGAAGTTGCCAGCCCCACAGGTCCTCGGGGTGACGGTGCCAGGCTGGGGGCAGTGGTACCCCCCAGGGCAGGGGGTGCAGTCTGCAGCCCCCTGTGCCCCCTGTGCCGAGCGGTAGGAGCCTCTGCAGGGGAGAAAACACAACAGAGCCAGGGTCACAAACAGCAGCCAAGGGAGCAAGGCAAGCTCAGCTCACCTCCAGCCTGCATTTGAATAGAAAAATGTGCTATTTCTGCAGAAAGAAACTGCCTGACACAGACAAAACTTGCCTGGTCCACCCAGTAACAGCACAAGGGAAAGGAATGTTTATAGAGTTTCCAGTGCAGAAAGATAATAATGACAAGCAGAGGAGTTCTGAAACGCCACAAAGTGGTATTTTCCTTTATACCTGAACCATGCCCTGCACTTACACTGGGCAGAGCGCTGGTTTGGAGGTGCCACTGGTGCAGAAAGCCCCTGCAGGGCAGGCAGAACAATCTTCCTCCCTGCCATTCCCCAGCCGGGTGCTGTAGGTTCCTGCAGGGCAGGGGAATTGGGTGCCCCTCCATGAACCTTCCCAAAAAAAAACCCAAAAAAAAAACAAAACAGGAGAGAACCATCCTCATGCTTAACACAGCCTTGAAAAGGGAAGGCAGCAAGGCCTCCTGGTCTTTGTTGTTATTGTCTACGTGATTTATTTGTAAATACATATTTATATATAAAAACATCACCACAGGTCTGAGAACAACAACAAAATCAACATTTAGCATCTAGTGCAGAAAGTTTCAAAATTATGATTGTGATTGTACCATACACTTGATTGGGCATTTCAATTCTTTGCAAATTAAAGGGGAAAAAAACCTGACACAAGTGTGCCCAGTTATATATATATATATATATATATACAAATATATATAAGAAAATAACAGTAGTGTATATTATAGTAATTAAATAAATTAAATAAATTTAATATTTAAATAATTAAATACTATATAATTGATATGTTATTATATATAATAGTAGTGCATAAAATATAAACATGACATTTTATAAAAATATAAAAATACACAGTATAAAATATAATATATAATAGCATATGTAATATGTATTTATATAATATATAAACTTATAAATATATAATACAATATAGTATAGAATGTAAATAGTCAATAATAATGGTATACAATATAAATAGAAAATATGCTAATAATAGTATATAATGTAAATTATAAAGTTATATAATATATAAATATTAGATGTATATAATAATCATATATAATATAAAAATAATAGTATAAAATATTGGCTATACAGAAGGGACATTCTGCCATCCCACTCCACACCAAAACACGCTCACAAAGCCAGTGAGTGATTTTATCAGAGCCCACCAAACCCCCAAGGGCAGAACTGAAGCCCATCTCCCTCCCTGCTGCCCGAGGCTGCCTCACCTGGAGGGCAGTAGTGCCCTGAGCTGCACATGCCACTGGGACTGCGGGCTCCTCCGCCACAAAACCAACCTGCAGGGCAGGGCAGACACTCCTGTGCCCAGCCCAGGCCGGTGCTGTTGCTCCAGGTGCCCGGGGGACACTTGTGCTGGCTCGGCTGCTTGGTGCCAGGGGGGCAGTAGTGACCGACTGGGCACGGGCTGGGGGGCTTCTGCTTCCCCCCTGTGCCTGCAGACACCAGGGCAAAGGTGAGAGCAGCAACTCCACACAACCAGTTTGTGCCTTTCCTCTATTTGAAATAACAGCGTTTTCTGGGATAACAATAATCTCTTCCTTCTATTTAAAAGTGGCATAGCAATAATTAACTCTCCCTGTCGATGGGAGGTTGCTCAATCACAGGGCTGGTTACTAAAGCAATTATTCATCGACTCAAGTGTCCTACGCCGTGCCCTGTCCAGAGCTGGTGCAGACATTTAAGTGAAGGTTTCACCCAACAATAAGCTAAACACTGTAAAATAAGAAATGTGATTGAATGAAAATAATATATTAAAATACATTAAGCCAGTGAAAACTGGCTGCTTTGAGGTCATGAAGTTAAAGCAGTTACCACTGATGGCATAAAGAGAAAACTTCAGAGTAAAATTAACTTACCCAGTTTTTATAATCTCTGCAGTCACTAAAGGAGCAACTTTTGCCCATTTCCCATCGCTGTGATAACTCACTGACCTGCTCTAGGATTTACTGGTGGGCTCTGGGATACCCCCAAAAACCAGAGCTCACTTTGTGCTGAGGCCACATACCTCTCCCACAGACAAATCCTGCAGGGCACGGTTCACACTGGGACTTGGAAAAGAGGTTGAAGTCATTGCCAAGTGTTCCTGGGGGACAGGCATTGCTGGGAGAGTGAGGGCTGGATGATCCCACCGGGCACACGTACCTGAAAACACAGCAGGGCAGCTGGGACAGAGGGTTTGATGCAACAGGGGATGGAGGTGAGATATATTCACAGGCAGACAGAGAAGGACAGAAGACAAGCCAAGCTTACCCAGGGGAGCACTCTGAGTCAGGCTGGGCTAAGCCAGCCTGGGTACAAGCCCTCCCTGCCGGGCAGGCTCTGCAATCCGAGGCCTCATCCTGTCCTTGGAGAGGATTGTACGTCCCTGCCTGGCACGGGACTGGAAAAGTGGCTCCAGCAGGACAGAAATACCCAGCAGGGCACTTCAAACACAACCCAGCTCCTAAAGGAGAGAAGATGTTGGAGGTCACACAGGGATCACGACCTGCTGAGCTCAGAGGGTCCTACAAAATCTGCTTTCACTGATGATCCTTCCTACTCAGAATATCTTGTGACTCTGTAGGAACTTTGATGGAGGTTCATTCACATCAGGAATAAAGCTCCTGCAAAGCCAGGAGGTGGTGGTGTTGGATTAGCTGAGTGTCAATGGCTCGTGGAAGCTGTAAAACCATCTGTTCAGAGTTCAGATAAAAATGAGATACATTAAAAAATAAACAAAAACATCAGCCTGGAAACACCCTCTGCTGCAGGTATATTTAATAATCACGGCGTGCCTGGGGCTCAGTTGTAAGGGAGCCTGGGATTTCCATGAAAGCTGAGCTATTTCCACCTTTGCATCCTGAATATAGAGAGATGAAGGGGTTTTTTCAGGCTGGAGATACTCAGTGCAAACACAGGGATACCAGTTCAATCTGTGCTCATCCCTAAAACCTCGGGTGTTAAACAAAAGGAGCTTGTATTGTAACCTAAAGGAACATCAGTAAGATCAATACGTGATAAAACAGCAATCCCTTGCTGGTGTTCCCGTGTTCACAACATGCATTTCATTACAAAAGGTTCCCAAATGTTTAACTTGGTGAAAAGGAAGCTCAATTTGAGCGCAGGAGTGGTTGCTTTCAACAACAAACAAAGCAAATAGAGCAATTCCAGGGGAAGGGAAAGCTGGCTGAGGATGGCTGTTCCCTGGAGAACTTTCAGGGTGAACCCCTGCTGCCTTCCAAAATGCTTGTCAAGGAGAGGCTCAAGCATTTGCAATGTGCCTCTGCAGGCTGGAACAGAGCCTTGCAGCACCCAAAAAATATCAGGATTCATTAAGATCTGGGCTTCCCCTCCCCACATGGAAGGCACGGGCTCAGATTAGGATTCCTCCGGGTGCAAAGCGAGTTGAAGTGTCATCTCTCCCTCTCCCTCCACCCACTTGCTCATTCCCACCCCTCAGGAAAATCTCCTTATTTCCTCCTCACATTCACACTGCACAGCCCAGATGAACACAAGGTTCAAAAACCTCAGTGGGACAGGGTTTGAATTTCTTCAGACTGTAAAACTGCCCCGCTCTGAGCACAGCAGCTGAATCAACACACCTGAGGGGGCTGAGCTCTGGGACCCATTCAAAACTGCCTTAAGCTGACAAAAAGCTTCCTGATGTGGAGCTGCACCACCAGCAAATCCAGGGGGACTGCTTTTTTACATAACCTGAACCCATCCCACTCGGCTACAGGGACAGAGAATTTCCATTTCTTGACACTTTCTGGAGGTGATGGAGCTCAAAACAGGATTAATAGTGTGGCTTCCTGCACACTTCAGTGAGATCAGTGAGGGAACAGATTTACAGCACAGAATCCCAGGATGGTTTGGGTTGGAAAGGACCTTAAAGATCACCCAGTTCCCCCCCCCGTCATGGGCAGGTACACTTTCCACTAGCCCAGGTTGCTCCAAGCCCCGTCCAACCTGACCTTGGACACTTCCAGGGATGGGGAATCACAGCTTCTCTGGGCAACCTAAGAATATCATCTCTAACCAAAGCATATTCTCTATTTTTCAGGGCCAGGACCTGCTGTGCAAGAAATGTGATACAGACACACTTGGTTTCACTGAGAAATAAGTGTATCCCACTTAACACCCAGCACTGCAGATGGTGTGGCTGACACCATCCAAGCCATCATCTACCCCATGGAAGCCTATTTGAAACATCCCCTGGCTTATCTGAGTTTATTCCCGTGTCTCCTGCCTATTTTACAGCATTATCCTACCTTTGCCAAGTGTTCCTGAGGAGGGATGACAACATCATTAAAAGGAGTAGTACAGGCACAGCAGAACAGCTTACATTATTAAACCCAAAGAGTTTTTAAACTCTAATTTACTTTGCAGCTCCTACAATGGTTGGGGTTTTTTTTTTTGTTTTTTTTGTTTTTTTTTCCAGATGCCACGGGGCCTGTCTCTTGAATTTTGCTGTCTTGATGAGATGTGAGGTTTGCTCCTTGCTGCACCATGGAAATGCACTTCTGGGTTTAATTTCAGAAGTGGGTGGAAGACGGTGATTGCTTAGAGTGTGCTGGTGAGTAAAAAAATACACCATTCAACAGTCAAGGCACTTTAGCAGCTGAGTCATTTGCTAGAAAAGAAATTATCTGAGAAAAAAAGATATGGATTGATTTGAAAGAGATAATTGTTTTCTTAGCACACGAGGGGAATAACCCAGTAGATGCAAAGGGAGACTGAGCACCTGAACTCCAGGTTTCTGCTCCTGGTGATTTGTGACCCAGGGTAAAACATTCTGGGCTTGGGCCAAGGTTTATTTTAGTGAATTGAGCTCATTCCCTGAATCTCCCTCTATTTTCATATTCATGCAGCACTTTTAGAGGTATTTTTAAGCCATTGTGAGAGACACTGAGATAGTCTGAAGTGCTCAAACTCAGCCTCAGCCACATGTGATTATTGCAACAGAAAGCCAGGTCTCCCTTGGAAGGTCTCCCTTCCACGTCTAAGCAAAGATTCAGCACCAGAGAAAACTAACAAACCTCTGTTATTCTATCCTTTAAAATTATTTGCACCATTACTAAACTGCAAAAATCTAGTTGCTTTCAAACATTTCCCAGTCATGAGGATGACTCAGCCCCACTGTGTACAAAACAAAGTTCTACTGATTTAGAAAACCAAAGCAAAACAAAAATATTTAGAAGGAAACATCACAGCTGGAAGTCTGTGGGAGCCTTGTGCCTCCTGCCTTTCCTGCACTTCAGAACCTTGCACACTGTTTCATCTGCTTGGCACTTCTAAACTCTCAAGGGCAGGGCTTCTCCAGCTTCTAAAGGCAGAAATTCCAGTGCTTTTTCGCTGTTACAACATTAAAGTTTTCCCTAATCTGCACCCTCGTTTCTCCTGGCTGCAAGAAAGGGTTGGGATTGATTCAAACCCGAATAAAGAACTCCTCTCCCAATGGAAACCTGTGGACAGCTTACTTTAATTGTGTTACTCCTCTGTCCCCACTCATAAGGGAGCTTGAAAACGAGTCTGAGTGAGGAGATGTGCTGTGAAAGTTGATTAATGGTGTTAAAAAAGTGTCTCCCATGCAAAGTTGGCACAGCTGAATGAGTTTTAACGGGCCAGGTCCTGACTTTGACCTGCTGGGTGACTTCAGCACATCCTTTCAGGCTGCTCCTTGGTTTTACTTTCTACTAAAAGCACAGTAATCACCTTTTCCTTCCACTGCCACCTGTTTAATGTCTCTACATTGGGAGGAATCAAAATAACAGAGCCCATATCCAGGAGGGCAGATCCAGGGAAATAAGGGGATGGTGAGCACTTGTGGGTGTAACAGCTTTGTAATCCCTGAATGCTTCACCACCAACCTGGTGACTCAGAGAAATTCCACAGGTGCTCCAGACCCTTCAAAAGGATGGATTTAGCAGTGAGAATTAGTCCTCTCACCGCCCAAAATGCATCTTTTATGACACAGACCTGGTAAGAATGAGGAGCTGCTGCTGGATGTGTCAAGTCCCTCTCTGGGCTTGAAGCTCCCAGCTGGGCATGGAGGGACTTCGAGGCCATCAGGACAGAAGTGACCTGTGGAGAATTAAAAAAAATCCCACCCTGTGATTGAGAAATGACATTCTGAACAACTCAAACTATCCCTGCTTCAAAATATGTCTTCCTTTTGTGAAAACTGAGCTGGCAGAGAAAATTCAAACATTTGACACACCACGGCATTTTAAAATTCAAATCATATAATGAAATTTCAAGCTAAATTAGTTACTTTTATTAGCATCATTAGAGTTAATTGTTCTGTCTTTCTGCTCCAATTTTTCTGCTCTCTCCAAGATCAGGGGGATTAAGGATCAGCTGAGGTGTTCCTGCCCCTGCTCTAAGGGCCACGCTGCTCTCCCCAGTTCAACACACCACCTTTCACTTAAAATCCTCCTGCCAGTTGTACCCTGAGTGATGAAATGCTCACACTCCCCTAGAATTAATTACTCTTTCCAAGTAAGGTTTCGTAGAACTTGACAATCAAATGGCTTACTAAACTCCAGATGGATATTTGAGGGGTAAAAAGAGGAAAAAAAAAGGAGGACTTAACTGTGGCTTGCAAATGTTGAAATCCATTGCTATGTCCCAGCATAGCAATGACACTTCACTCACACAGGCAGCACTAAATACAAAGATTATATATAATTAAAGTCAGTCAAACCATGAAAAATAATGCTGGGAACCTCAGGCCTCTCCTGCTTGTGATGGGATTCAAACTCCTTATCTAAGGGCTTTGCAGCTGGGCTGGGGGACTTAGGATTTAGGAACACAAGTGGGACTAATTCTAAGGCTGAAGCATTGATTTCCAGCATGGGATACCCTGTACCAAAAATCCCAGGCATTGGAAATAACAGAAATCCTCTGTTCTATTCTCTTACCCCTCTATTACAGCCATGAGCTCCTGAGATCTTGGTCTACAGGATCTCTTTAGCTACTCCATTCCTCCTTCTGCTGGACAACCTGTACCCAGAGTACAGGAAATCTTCATTATTTATTAAGAGGGATTCTAATTACAGGCATAAGAATCAAGTTACGGAGTTCAGTGGCTCTGCAGGAGGTTTCATCAACCTGGAGCTGCTGCTGAAACCACCTTCCCATGCAGAACAGGAGAGAGAAAAGCAGTGGTAGGACCTCAAATTGACAACTGCATCCCTGCAGTGCCAGCACTCACCCTTTCACAGGCTGCCAACTACACCACTACCCCCCCATAAAGCCTTTTTGCAAGGGGTCAGCTGGGTAAGGAATTGTGAATTGAAATCTGAGGTATGTGGAGGGAATGATTTGCAATATGGGTGCTACTTGCAGCACCAAACTTCTCTTAGCAAGGACTGTATTGGAGAATGGGACATGATTTACGTGGAGGACACCAAATCACCACAGTTTATCAGGGAAAAAGCTGCCCTTGGACCACCAAATCCCCACTGGGCTTATTCTCTGGGATGTATAAGCAACATGCCAGGATTTTAATGCTGCAGGAAACTCGCTCTTTATGGGGAAACTACACCAAATAGCCATTGAGTTCTGAAAGGCTTATCCTGCACTCTCACTGAAGTGAGCCATAATGCCAAAATGTAATGGCTTTACAACAAAAACCTCTTACTCTATTCCCCTGCTGCCTAATTCAGCACCTCAGTGACACTCTGACAACACACTGCAATTTCCTAAACACGGGTTTATTTGGATTTCTTTGAGAGTGTCAAGCAGAAAGAGAAATTAGGTAAGAAAATCAGTGTTCCCCTATCTGATTCCTAACGCCTACAGCTCTCACTAGAAATGGGTTCTTGTGATAGCCAGTGAATCGAGGTCCTGAAGTGGAGAAAGCTATAGCTGTGTGTGAATCAATTTTCCAGATGATAGGTTAGAAATCAGAGCGTGAGGGAGCTGCTTTCTGTGGGAGAAGGGAAAGCAGGAGCTTCGCTCATCACTCAGCAACATCTGCACACTCAGGCACCCTGGTTTCGATCCCAGGGCTGCATCAGCTGCACCTGTCCCATAAACCCAGGGGAATTCCTGGTGTTCTCTCATTTCCATTCCCTCCTCTTCATGAACTCCTCTGCTGCTCCATCTCAGGAATCAAATTTAACCTCCAGTTTGACTGTAACACAAGGAGCCTCTCTCTGCTCCACTACTGAGAAGTTTTAACAGAGCAGAGCGTCATTTCAGTCGAAGTTCTGTGTTTTAAAGCCTGCAAAAGATGCCTGTGAGCTGCACTTACCTGCTGGGCAGGGCTGGCAAGGCAGAGGGGCTTCAGCTGAGAAGGAACCAGGAGTGCAGGTGACACAGAGAGTGCGGCTTGGGTTTGGCTGCTGACCAGCCAAGCAGTGCTGAGGGGAAAAAAAAACCACATTCATAGCACCAGGAGGTCTAATTTGGGCCATTTCTGCTCTGTCCCAAGAAGGTCTGAGTCAGGAAAAAGCCCACTGCTGAATTCTGTCTTCTCTGCCCTCTCCCTTCCCAGCTCTGCTTCACCTCTTATTCCCCAGGGACGATTTCTAGAAGGAAAAATGGTGCCTTCAACACCCAGCTTTGAGTTCTCAGCTGAAAGTGCTCATGGTGCCAGATAAGCTGAGCACTAGCACTGTCAGAATTTAGGGGAAAGTATTTATTTCTTTTAAAAGAGGCCACTTGTATCAGGAAAAGGTTCTTCCCCCAGAGGGTGGTTGGCACTGAACAGGCTCCCCAGGGTTTGGTCACATCCCCAAGGCTGCCAGAGCTCCAGGAGTGTTTGGACAACACTCTCAGGGACAGGGTGGGATTGTTGGGGTGTCTGTGCAGAGTCAGGGGTTGGACTGGATGATCCTGGTGGGTCCCTCCCAACTCAGGGTATTCTGTGGTTCTGTGAAGGTCTGAGACCTGCTACACCACTGCAGTGTTTTGAATGCTTTTCTTTGATGAAACAAGATCCAAATCCTTCTATTAAACCAGGAGAGTCTGTCCCTTCTTGTCAAGACCTTCATGTTCATGTCCTGCAAGAGCAGAGGAGTGAAAGTTTCATCCTTGGAGCAGAACATGCTCGGTCCGTACCTGCCTGCTCCGTCCATCTGGGCAGACAAATCTCTCTGGACATTCCTGACACTCCAGCTCCCCCTCTGGGGAGTGCTGGCCAGGCCCACAGCTCCTCTGGACACCAGTGTGTGGATCACAGGAATATCCCTCAGGACACGCTCTGCAGCCAGCTCTGCTCTCCAGGCTGAGATACCCATCGGGACAAACCTGCAGGGACACCACGGGACCCACGTCAAACAGCAGCTCCAGGCACCCTCAGCTCCAGTGCCAGGAAGAAAATGATCCTGGATCATTTTCAGTATCTGCCCTGTGTGCTCCTGAGAGTCCCCCACACGTGGTTTTTTCTGCCAGTGGGATAAGCAATGCATAGATACCTGGAAGGACAACCTGCTTTCCCTGAGCCAAATCAGAGACAAAAAACACAGGGCAGGAGTTTCCTGAAAAACTTTCAAAGCAGACTTCAAAATCTGGGAAGAAGCCTGGAAATCAAATAATTCCAAGTAGGTGTAAGAAGTACTGTTTCACCTCTTGCCCTCCTGCTCCCCTGCCCCTCAGCTCACCTGGCAGGCTGTGATGTTTCCTTGAGCAGTCAGTTCATTGGCAGTTCCCAGTGGGCATTTCCTTGGAGCTGCCTGACCTCCAGGGCAACTGGATCAAAAATAGCCAAGTTATAAAATTACAGTCTTTAATCTCTTTGAAATTTCACCCCAAATCAGCCAGGATGGGTGTTGTTTAAACACAGGAACATCCCCCTCACCCACTGCTCAGACAAGTGGGTTTGCCCACAGAAATATGGATTTAAGTCAGAGCTTTCCAGAACCTCAGGGGGTTGCAAAGGATATGCAGGAGTTCAAGCAGCATTGCCTGGATTGCACACACAAGGACAGAATTTGTGATGGAAGATGTGGCAACCTGAACTTAGTTTGTACAAAACCTGTCTTCCATAACCTGCTTTGAGACTGTGCCTGAGAACTCAGCTGTCATGGAATCAGAGAAACATTTAGGTTGGAAAAGACCATTTCTACTCTCCTTCCAAAGCCCTGCACAGCATTTTAAATCGAATTTTAAAGGTTTTCCTCACCAGATGATTATTCATATGTAAGAAATGACACTTTGTGGGGGCTTTTTCTTTGTGCCTCACCCCCTGATGTGCATTATGAGATGAACTCTCAGAATTTTCTCAGTGTAAAATGTTCTCATTTCTTTTTTCAGGAGTGTAAGTGCAGAGCAGGAGGGAAGGAAGGGGACTCACTAGAAACCTGTTGGGCACTCCAGGCAGTTTCCAGCTGTGTAATAATGTCCCTGCCTGCAGTCTATGACACAGTGGCTCTGGCAGTCCAGGCTGCAACCTGCTGAGGGGGAAGAGGCCCCTGGGAGGAAGAAAAAGAAATAAATTTAAGGTACAATGAACAAACATCAAGACTTCAAGCTAAATGGCCGGTTATTATCACACCATGGTGGAATATCACTATTTCCCTGCCCATTATAACACTCATTCTTAGGTTTTGATGGTTAAAATTAAGTAAAGGTTTTTTCTTCCAGAATTAAAAGCTGTTCCTTTAAGATTTCTAGGTAAATACTCTGAGCACAAAATTCTGGGGAAAATCCTAATTTCAGACACTTTATCAAACTAAACCATCTGCCCTCTGTAGGCAGCAGAGAGCCTTTTCCATGTCTTTATCAGCTTCAGAAAAGCTTTTATTTTGTTTGCCAGAAAGCTGAAAAACTCAGTTTTCAAGAGAGTGCAAGCAGCACAGATGGGAAGAGCCAAGGGGTGAAGGAGGTGCTGCACTGCTGTGTAATTTCATAATTTCAGCCAAGATTCTACTTCTTTCTCTACTTCAGCTCTTCAATCCACACTGGAAAGGCAAATTTCCCCACCCCTCCTTAGCAAGTCCCTTGACTTCACATCCTGCAAGAGGATGGTGATAAATCCTTGACAAAGAACGAGGCATCCAAAACCTGAACTTAAAAGAAATGAACAAACACTGAGTTATTTCCCTTTTTGCATTTCTCACCATCAGATTTAGATTCTGGCATGAAACTGTCCTGCTGAATTCCTTTGTGTGTTAAAAGTGAGCTTCGCTATGGCAACCACGAGGGTTTCACGTGAAGTTCCTCACAAAGTGCCTGAGCAACAAAACCTGAGTGTGCAGGACAGGGAGGAGAGGTCCAGGCTGTTCCACATCTCAATAAACGCCTTGGTATTAATTATTGTTATCTGAACACACTGAGATGTTCAATTTTTTCTCTCTCTTTAGTAAATTAAAACCTCTCACTGAACACATCCCTCACCTTCTCTGTCTTTTCTCCTGAGTGACAGAAAGATTGTGCATAAGAAAAGATGGTGCAGCCAGAGTTTATGACCAGAACGAGCTGAACAAGTGCCATCCTTAATGCCTTTTAGCTCTGAGAAGGTAACAGCATCATCATCAATTAAAACCAAACCAAAACCACAAAGAATTCCGCCTGTCCCAAGAAAGTTCCCCACTCACCGCTCAGGAGGATGCTAAGGCTAGAGAACACAACCAGCCAGCTCAAAGCACGAGCCATGGGAGCTTGTAAACAGTTCTTTAAAAAAGAAAAAGCTCAGAGCTTGCGTTTAAGACGTTTCTTGAGCACCTGGCGTTGCCTTTGTCGGAGCTCGGTGTAAGCCGATCCCTCCCAGGTAACCACTTCCCAACACAGCCCGAAGTGAAACAGCACACCGAGCTGCTGGAAGACGGGATGGACAAGGAGTTAATCCCCTGGAAACCCCCTGCAGCACCGCCGAGGTTAAAATGTGAGAAAACTCATCTGAGCAGGAGATAACGCACCCCTGCCTTCAAGCACCCGCGAGGCAGGAGGTTTGAAAACACATTTATCATCTCCCAGATCCGCCTGGCTGCCCGACGAGTTCGCCCCCGTGAAAAGGACCCTGCAGGGTCACAAATGGCTTCTTTCTCCTCAGCACCCAGGTGAAATGCTCCCTGTTTGCCAGCTATTTGTTCTGCACTTTTAGGGGTTTTGCTGGAATCTGAAAACCCGGACAAACTCTTTCTGTAATGTTCACAACACAAATAAGATGCTCATTCCTCCATCCCACAGGAGCATCTGTGAAGAAACCTGTATGGCTCCTGACGTGTCTGCTCACTTCTGGAAGCCCTTCTAGAGGGAGTTGGGGGCAACTGCAGAGGTCAGAGAAAGCAAAGCTCCTGTTGGGAAGGGCAGTCCTGCCACCCACAAGGAATTTCACTCTGTGCCTGCCTGACTTCACTTCCTGAAGAAGACCTTCCTAATTTGGACCAGAACATGAAGTGCATGTTATCCTTGAGTTGTTGAAGTCCACTGGTGAAGGTGATGGACAACAGGAGGGAGGAGAAGCTCTGACCATCATGGGATGTCTACAGAGAGGCCTCACTCCTGCCTTCCCAACTAGCAAAGCACCATCTGTTGCACTTTATAAAGACTTTAATTAAACTCCTCCAGTAGAACTCAGATGTGTCTTTTCTTCCTATTCTACAACTATTCCTGGAAATCTCTGCAATTATCTTATATTACAGACAAGAATTGCCAATTAAAACCTAATCAACACAGTGTAAAGGCAGGCACCAGGCCAAGTGCTTCTAATTTTCTTCCCATTCTCGACCTGCTTGTCCCTTGTACTTGAGAAAGTTCAGAAAAGATGGGAGGCGCCGTGGGAGGCAGAAAAGATAAGAGAAATGGTTTGATCCACTTTGTTTCCAGTTCCCTAATTAAGTATGGAACGCTCAGATTTATGCAGAGATAGCTCACAGGTCAAATTCCCTCCTGTGACGTGCAATAGAATAAGAGAGAAGGATTTGCTGTTTTGAGAGATGAAATCCTGACCCTGTGCTTGAGGATGGTCCTTCCTCTGATCAGCTGAACTGGAGCTCTGAGGGGGTTGGTGACTTGCTGCACATCACACACCCGTTTAGTAAAGCACAGAGCCATCAAGGATCCCCAATTCCAAGCACAAACCCCTCAGAATAGGTTGTGACTCGCTGGATCCGCACCGATTTTGAAATAATCCCCACTTTCACTGGCTCCTGCTGTTGGCAACAAGAAAAATCTGCCCTGTTGTACTTCTTGAGAGAGCAGAACAACCTGGGACTCCCTCCAGGATTCTGGGATTCTGTTTCACACAGCAGCAGCATCACTCATCCCAAACATCCCCAAAATCCTGCCCAGTTTACACTCATGGTAAGCCACAGCCATCTATTCCTGCCTATAAAGAAAACTTGCTATTATTTCATCCTCTTCTGTCGAGAAACAAATAGACACAGATTGAATTATAAATCAATTCACAGGAGTGTGAATATGGCTCCAGCAAGGGAAATAAATAGGCATGTCTCCTTCTCCATTGCTGGTTTGGAGGCCTCCCAAGGATCAGCATATTCATCCCTCTGGGATACAAATAGCTCAGCTTCCAGCACTGACACACTCATCTTCCCTCCACTCCACTGTTGCTCCAGCAGACCTGACTGGATTTGGAAAAGCTCTGATTTTTCTTGAACTGTTTGGTCAGTCCTAAAGAAACCAATCAGCCCTGTAATATTTGTAGTCCTTAAAACAAACAAACAAACCAACCAACCAACCAACAAATAACAGGGAGGCATCATTTTCTGTGATTTGAACACCTAAAAAACGTTCTGCTCAGCTCAGTGGCACCAGTGACAACCTCCCAGGGGTGGAAGCAGCAGCACCACCTGCCCCCAGGGCAGGGAAATTGGGGGGTGAATGCACTGCAAGGCACGGGAATGATCTGGAACCTTTGCAGAGAGCTCCAATCACTCACCCTGAAATTGGTTTCCATTTCCACATAGGCAATTTTCCTCAGCCATCAAACCTGATAAAACAGCCTTTTTTCTAAATGAAAAATATGCAAATACCCAAAATTGCACATCTCGTTTCACCTACAGCAAGTCTTCCAAGGGGAAAGGGGAAAGGAGCCACAGGCAGCTCAGAGCTGGGGGAGAGGCAGGAGCTGGAGATCACACTGGGAATGATTTTCTTTATTTATTTGTCAGATATAAGTTCTGGTACTACCAACAGCTTATAGGGACTTCAATACTTCTGTGACTTTGACTCTAAAAGTTCTTGTACAGGGAGGAGCCTCCTCCCACCCCCTTCCCTCTCTTTTTTCCATTGTTATTATTATTATTATGCAGATAGTGCTGCTCAGAAACCTGTAGATTAATACATTATAATTCCCCTTTTAAAGCTGCAAACATCTTTCCTGCATGCATCTACATAAAAACACACCCTCTCATAAAAAATAACTCTGCAAGTCCCTTCCAGTGACACCCATAAACCACCTGAATAATTCCCCATGGGTTTGGGGGCAGCTGCAGTGCTTCCCTTCTGTGCATCCCAATGACCTGGTAACACCTTGGAGAGAAAGATGGGGTTGAACATCCCAAAATAACAACAACACTTGCCAACAGGAAAAACCCACAGATATTTTCCTGCAGCAGGTTGAGCGCAGAGAACAAAAAAATATGAGGTTTAACGTGAGACAGTCATCTTCAATGACACGTTAAACACAATCAGAGAATCACAGAACAGTTTGGGTGAGAAGGGACCTTGAAGATCTTTTGGTTCCAACCTCCTTACTTGGGATGGAACAGCACACACAACACTGGACCATCCTTCCCAAGGAGCTGGGAGTTTTCCCCTGCTGCAAGAACCTGCAGCAGTAAAAGCAGCGGTGTAAAACCCCAGCAGAGCTTTATTTTGCACACTAAGCCCCATCCCTCCTAAGCTTACACAGTTAAATGCCAGATTTACAAAGGCAATAAACTACACAGAGGAAAATTTGATGGCGTGGCACAGAAAATCAGACAAGCCAGACCTGCAGACAAATTTAGATTAAGATGCAGCGCAGCTTTCCCAGCTGACACAGCAGAGAAGGCCAATGGGATTGGGGAGGGATAAGTAGGCAAAAAAAAAAAGTGGGGAATCATTGGCCCAGAGAAACCAACAGCAAAAATTCCTGACTTTCTACAGGGCTGAGATTTCACATAACACTGCATTTAACCAACCTGCTTTTATTAAACCCAGCTCTGGAACAGAGACTGGTGGAACCAACAACAAATAAGAAAGTGTTGCTGTATCAACAAAACCTCACAGCAATTCAAGTACAAACACGGTGTCAGAGGCAGTGAAGACAGACAAAGGCACTCATCCAAAAAAGGATGGCTGGGAGAAGCTGTCTGAACCACAGGTGTTTACAGCTCAAGTGAAAAATGCTGATAAAACCAGCCATTAATTTCTCTCAAACAGACAAGATGCACTTGTTTTGCTCTGTACCTGTTGATTAATCAATTCTGCCTCCTGCACCACCTGAAATCAAACTTGGAACACTTTGTTAAACTGTTGCACACGAGGTCAGAGCATTTATCCCACTGCCCTGCCTCTGACAAGGGCTATCAGGAAGGCTGCTGTGATGAGAAGGGCAGGGACAGAGAGACCCCTGCCTTGGTGTGCCCTCCCACAGCCTTTGCTTCTCCTCTGGCAAACACATCCTTCTGAAACACAGCCCGGGGCTGTGCCTGGATGTTGCCACAGGGCAGGCAATGCTTCCAAAGTTTCACAGAGCCCAGTTCAGCACGGGTTGGGCTTCTGTCGGCGCCTTCTGCACCCTGGGAAGATTCAGGCAGCATCTGCTGGGGTGATTGCATGATTATATTGCAATAAATGGAAACAGCACCCTGGTGAGACGCTGCTGAAAACCTCATAGTTCTTTGTGTTGTACACTCAGGAGAAGGGGACAGGAAAGGCTCAGCCCCTCTGGATCCAAAGCCCAGAGTTAGGAAGGGTTATAACGTTCTGAAGCCCATAACCCTTCACATCCAGTTGTGCCCATCAGCATTTGTAATTCTTGGTGTCTCCTGAGTCTGATTAACACCCCCCAGGTTCATTGTTAAAAAGCACATCTGAGACCACCCCCAGCTAATTCTGCCTTCAGTTCCCCTGCTGGAAGGAGCAGGGGCAAGAGCCTTTTGAGAGAACCTGCCATGCCTTTTATTGGCAAACAAAGCTGCTACTGCAGCAGAAAAGCAGAGGTAGCTGCTGACTCCAATAAAACCTGTATTTTAAAGTGCCCCTCACCACTCCCATTATTGCTTTGCCTCTGTTCTTAATTAATAAAATTACAGGATTAAGTAGCAAAACAGAGGTATCAGCATAATCATCAGGGATCTGAATAAGGCACTTGTCCTTTCAAACTATTAAGTCTCTTCTTGCAGAGGACAGAAAAGTTTAAAGCCTAGTACATCCTCTCAAAATCAGGATCAATTCTGTCACCCAGAAGCAGCAGAAGTAACTCTTTTTAAGCCCTGCCAAGACCTTGCAGAAGATTTTAGCAGGGAAATTGCTCTGTGTCAGAAGTCTCCAAGGCCAAACAGGCAGCTCAAGGGCCAGAGCCTAGAAAGAAAAAGAGAGACTGAAGTGAGTGCCAGCAACAGAATGTGAAATGATTGAAAGGAATTCTGGATGAGGGGGAGAAAAAAAAAAAAAAAAAGCTTTCAAAACATCAGGCTGGTAATTTATCAAAAGCTGCAAGTGTTTTATTAAGGGACCTCACATAACCCATCAGAGGCATTAATGATTGCTCGCTCTCTTCATCCTAAAGCACTGAAGAAATGGATGTTTCTAATGGAATACTCAGATCCAGATTAAAGCCAGGGACGGCTTTGACACGACAGGAGAGATGAAACAAACACCTCCAGCCAGGAGGAGAAACTTCAGGCCAGCTGTACCCCGTCAGGAATTTAGCTGAAAATCAAGAATATTAAATATGCACATAATGTCCAACTGCACCTAAAGGGCATCTATTAAAACTGAATTCCTGGCAGGAAATACTGTCTTTATCTTCTTTGAGCCAAGATGTACCACCACAGGATCCCAATTGCAGGGTCTTGTGGCTTGGACTCCTTTTGCAGCCCTGAAAAAGGTGCTTGGATTCTTATTTATCCCTGGAAGTTCTATCCAGCCTGCATTGCACAAGTACAGTTTGAGTCAGAGGTGCTTTGTAGCAACTGGATTTGATAAGTGTTAGATACACTACTGATTTATCCTCCCCAGTGTGCCCAAAAATCATTATTTCTCATTTCCAAGCTTAAACACTTGAATGGCTACTTCATCTTACTTCTGCTTGCTCTGAGAGCGTCAGAAAGCTCCAGCACTCGGGAAAAAAAAGTACTTAAAGCCCCCAAAGGTCGGTCCAGTCGTGCAGACTCCGTTCTTCCAAGCACTTGAATTCAGATGTAAAAAACCTTCTGTTCACTTTTGCCACTGACTTTCTGAATCTCTCAACCCTAATTCCCGGGGGGAATATGGCACAGCCAAGCAGGGCTACATCCAGGCTGGTTCCTGGGAACTGAGGAGATGAAGCTTCTTCAGTTGCCTTAGAGAAAGCTCTAAAGCTATTGTTGAAATAACTCATCCCTTGGAACAGAGGCCATGCTCCATATAATAGGATTTTTTTTCCTGTGCTGTTGAGTCACTGTCACTCAGCAAGCAGCCCTCAAATGTTCATTAGAGTTTTCCCTGATCTATTTTACAAAAAAAAGAGGAAGACATTTAAAACAGAGAGCACATCTCTAAGTGGTGGCACTTCTAATGGGGAAACTGGGGCTGGAAAATTCTTCAGAGTGAGACACGAAAAAATCTCAATTTCTAAACTCCAGTACTTGTCATTAAAAAAAAAAAAAAAATTGCTCAAAGAGAATCAAAGATCAAGATCATAAGTGTTTCTAGCACATTCTCAGAGCTGTTGGATTCGTTTGCAAACTCCCTCATGTCACCCTGTGTAACCTCCACAGGAAAGTCCTGGTGAGTCGAGGCACCAAATGTATTTTACATGTGGAATACTGAGGCACATTCGATGTAAATATATGAAGGACAAAGTTTTTTGGGGTGCTATCAGGTGCTAACCAAGGTACACACCTATCCTTTCAAACACTGACAACGTGCAGCTGGACAAGCTTCCCTTAAGGCAAGTTCCAGCTTTAAGGGATTTACCTTAACACAGCCCAGATCCACCTGGAGCTGAGTGGCTCTGCTCCATTAGCTGCCCAGTTACCTTCCAGAAGCTGCAGTGCTGTAGATGCCTCACTAAAAGCTTTTACAGCCCCTCCTTTTAGTGCCTTGTACAAAGATCACAAAAAACCTTCAGCACAGCAGGGACCAGTCCCAGAGCTCCCAAAATTAAGGGTTTCCCGCTCTACCTGAACGTTTTCTGCAAGTACCCAGTTCCAGCTGCTGTTTCACCACAGAACTGATCAAATGCATGAGATTCAGACAGGTATTACCCCATTAACTCCTTCGAAAAAGCTATTTCCCTCCAGCAAGCCTGGATGGATTGTTTGCTATTTCCATCCAGCAAGCACAAGAACCAGCCCCAAAGTGGAAGCTCTCAGTGAACATTTAATCCACTCAGTGCTGCATTTTAGAGTCTTTGTGTGCTCCTTGAAGTCAGGGTGTGTTATAAAGAAGAAACATTCAGCCACAGGCTAAAACACCCTGCACAGCCCTTCAGACAACAAGGAGACAGGTGAACTTGGTTTTAAACACTTGTGTATGCATCTGGGCTTTCTGGTACACCCTCACCTGCCAGGCACTGATATATCCTCCCAGTTCACTCCCTCTTCATACTCTTCCATTATCTCTCCTTTCCCACCCACTCAAGTTACATCTGTCCCCAAAAAACGACTGCAGGAAGCAAAGCACTTGATAAATTTATAACCAGTAGCCAACTGTCCCATAGATCTTTACTTAGGTCAGACCATCCTAAAATAGGTCTTGTAAATAAGACAGATTTGTAGTCACACCTGGAGATTACTGACTGTCTTATTTCTCTCTAAGACCAAGGCTTGGCTTGTGAACCAGCCCATGGAATTTTTTTTTTTTTTTTTCAATCCCTGTTTAGCCTAGCATGAAATTGTTTTCCAGGTAGTGATTAATTCTGCTGCAACTTTTCCCCTTGTTGGGTAATTTGCTGTTGTTTGAGGAGACACTGCTGAACCACAGCTTCCCCTCTTATCAGCAGTGTCACAACAGCTGGGGCCAACAAGCCCTTTGGCATCTCCTGTCACAGCATATCTCTGTTCCTGGGGAATTGAGGCAGTAGTTTAGCTCCTCTTAAACAAAATGGACAGTATCTAACATGAAGGAGAGGTTGTCAGCTCGCTGACTATTAGAAAGAAAAGGTTTTGCAGCACAGGCTTTTTGATTTCATTCCTTATCATCTCCTGTTCACTGTAAAGTGCAAACTCAGTACCTGCTTCTCCCTGCTCTGCCATTCTCATATTTTCCACTTTAAACTGCGCTTTCCTTACCAAAACAAACCCCTGCACTTTTTCAAAACATCTCTCTTATTAAATGAACTGAATGTGAGGGTTTTATAGAGGGCAGGAGCTGTGCTTAGTTTTGGACCTTGCAGTGTTTAACCCCCAGCTAAGATCAGCAGCCTCATCCTCGTAGTGCAATTCCAATTTCTGCATTTCCCTCACACTTGTTTTCTCTTTGTCTCAACTCCTTATTTATCTCCATTCAGCCCCCTCCTGCTGCAGCACTGCCATTCCTGTCTTTCCTTGCTCTGATCCTCCCTCCTTCCAGCCACCACCAGTTTGGTCTTATTTTCCTACTAAGCTGCCAGAACTGCAAAAATCCAAGGAGATTTTGCCTGACTGTGGGAAGAGGTTCCCTATCTGGGCACAGGCTTTATAGGAATCACATCTTTCTAGGAGATCATGCAGCTGACTTCCAATTCCTTGATCATCATTCCTACACTCCAGGATCACTTTGACCCATTCTTTAGCCATGGACATTTTCTTTAACACTTGGCAACTCTTTTATGTGCCAACTAATCCAGTTTTACTCACTCTTTTGGCTATTCTTCATCAGGAGCAAGAAGGGCAGAAGTGGGCCCTTCTTTATTTAAGAAAGCCCTCTGCATTAAGAGACTTTTCATCAAAATAACTCCAAATCTTACAGATGAGACTTTTCCCTCACCACATATCCCTTGACCACAACCTATTTGGAAATCTGAGCCCTGCAAGACTTCTGAGTGTTAGAATTCTGCAGGCAGCCAAGCTCTTAGAGGAGGAAATGTCAGTCTCTAATAGCTGAGCTCACTTCAAATCATCCAACTTACCTGGAAAGACTGTTTGACCAATTTCCAAGAATACCAATCACACACTAGACTCTCTTACTGGAAATTCAAGGAAGAAAAAGAGTACTTAGTGAAATGTCACGGAGTGAAAAGCAGCTGATAAGGAGAAAAAGGACTGAAACCAACACACTTGTTTTCTCTTGATATTTACCCATTCTGTTTACATCCAAAAATGAATCTCAATTCCACTTCAGAATCAAAGCATCTTGTATTTATGGCGGGTTTTTTACCTTAAACCACAAAGATACAGAGATTTTCCTGTGAAAAAGATGGTTTTCACTCTCATTGTTTTCCCTTCCCCATCCCCCTTTGAGCAGGAAAAAAAAAAACAAACAACAAAATATTTCAAAGCCAGCTGTAAACACAATTTGTGTTGGGAACATTTATTGCTTTAATTATTGTTTGCATATGAAGTTTTTGAGAGCATCCCTCTCAGGGGGCAGCTGCAGCTCACCAGCTGAGCAGCTGGAGGAGGGAGAAATCCCATGGGTTTGTTCTCAGCTCACTCCACAGGAGCTCCACCCAACACTCAAACCTGAAATCCAGGTCTGGGACTGATCTTGGCATGCAGTTGATGGGCCTGTCCTGCACAGTGGAGGGTTCAGATATCTCCTAAAAGTCAAATGCAACAGGGAAGGATAAGGTTGTACAGATACAAGCCAAGGCTCAGCTGAGCTGATGAGCAGCACCTTTGCAGTACCTTGTTCTGCAGGACCAGCAAAATCTGCCTCTTCACCTCTTGGCTTGAGGTTCCATCCTCATTTACCACCAGAGCAAAACATGCCCACAACTAACAAAGCAGAGATCAGGTGATGCTGTGACAAGGAATGAACAACTCCTGTCTCAAAGCCTTTCCAAAGCCTCCACAAATAATTCAGCATGGATTTCTAAAGCTCTGCAAAGTCAGACCAGAACCAAAATGCTCTGCAAAACCACGAACTGCCGGGGCTTTTGTTGAGGAAACCACAGTTTGGCTTTGAACTTTGCTTCCCCCTGAGCCATCCTGGAGGATGCACAGCAGGGAACAGCTGGCTCTTCCCTGCACCACCAACCCCAAACTGGCACTGCCAGCATGTAGAAACCAGACTGACAAGGGGGAACACACACAGGTGTCCCATCAGAAGCTTTACATCACTGGATCAGCAGCTGATATTCGAGGAAAAAACACCTCCCCCCAAAAAAGTCAAGGCAGCGTCAGATAAACAGAAAAATAAGCACCTGTGAAGTACCTGCTGTTACTTTCTCAAAATCTGTATTAGCCATGCCATTAACTTTGCCATAAATGCTTGTAAAATCTGAAGGAGATGAAACGTTGGGGGACTGGTGCTTGACCAAGTGAGAAGTGTTTTCCCTAGTGCTGCTTTGGCTGGGCTGCCATGGTGATGCCATCCCATTGTTTTCATACCCTGCCTTCCTTCTGACATTGCAAATCGTGGCAAGGTCAGCAATTGAGACCCTCCACGAAATTGAACTGCAGCCTAATTGTCAGCTGGGAAAGCTCCGTGTGGAGACAAAGGCAGAAAAGCACTGCTTTGAGAGCCGGGTGTGGGAAGTGTTGGCAAGGAAAGAACCCCGAGAACGAGCTGTATTCGGGAGAATTACAAGAGGATCATTTTCCAAGCAGGGGGTTTCATTTGCTTCTTCAATCTGGGGTTTTCATTTGCTTCTTCAGTCTCTACTTTTGCACACCAAGCCATGTGCCACCAGCTCAGAAAGCCATTTCAGCACCAAATATGTGAGAACAGGAAAATTACAGTTCTGACTCCCACCAAAGTGGGAGCAATCCAAGCTCAGAAGAAAGGTGCTTTATTTTCTGGATGGCACAGCAGGTATGGAAACCCATCTGTTTTGAAGACAATGAGGGCAATTTTTAATCATCCGAAAGAACACAGTGGTTGGGGAAAGAACAGCAGCAAGGGGGGCTAAAGTGAATTTAAAAGCCTGCTTTTGGAGAGTGCTCTGCAATTTAGCCAATATAGAATAAGCTGCCCTTAAAACACTCGAGGTCACTGTGCAGCAGTGAAACCTTGCAAGAACACAATCAAAATTTCACTCCCAGTCCCTCAAACTTCTCCAGGTGGTCCAAACCCAGTGGGTTTCCAGCACAGCTCAAATCCAGAGCCACACACAACATAGGAGATAAATCCTTGCTCGGGATGGGTGGCTTTGCAGGCCTGGATGAGTCCAGAAAGGGCTCCAGCCATGAACTTGCAGACAGCTCAGGAGTCAAGGGGAACAGCAGTAAATACCTGAAGAAGGCTCCTGCCTCTCACCATGGCTGGAAAAAACCCAGCAAAGCCATTTGCTGATGAATGTATGGGTTTGTAGAGCAACTCAGCAACTGATAAATGAGAAAATACAAGCACCCAGGGCAAAGTTTAAATTTAAACAACCTCCAGAATCAACTACAAACAAACCTTAACCAGTGAAGAGAGACTAAAGGGGTAGAATGCAATATTTCACTGCTGCAGTCAGATGCAAGGCTGTATTTAGAGCAGGATTAGCAAATTACTGAGCAATCCCCAAAACAAAACATTACAATAATCAATTCCTTTAGCAGCAAAGGCCTGAGCTAAGCATTCTGCTCTGAGAGCATTTATTCAGTCCATTATTTCAGACATAGTGTGTCAGCAAAGGGAAAGCAACTCAGTTCACTTATTTATCTACAAACACTTGCTCTGTGCAGATGCAGATTTGTAAACTGTTGTTTTGTTTTGGTTTTTTTCCAAATAAACACTGTGGTAAAGGCAGCTGCAGAAAAAAAAATTAATAATAATAGTGAAATAATCAATCTCACACAAGTAACATATTCCCAGATGGAAGGGAAACAAAACAGGCTGTTTACCTGTATTACAACAACTCCTGCCCCTCCTAAGCCTTTCCAAGCTTTCACAAATGAAGAGTTCCTCTGGAATTAGGAATCCCTGCTCAATTACTGCACATTGGAACAACTCCACGCTCACACTAATGAATGTGCTTTCATTAAAAGCATATTTTCTATAGTATTTTCTGTTAGAGGTGTGTATTATTGTCTCAGCTACCTAATTTCCCGAGGCAGGATGAGATATTCCTGAAAATTTTGCATTCTGTGATGTGAACACAGGAACATGGCAGTATTTAGGAGAGTCGTTTATTTATTTATACCCACATAAAGGAACCACACAGACCACATGCCAAGATTTGTGCAGTGCCTGGAAAAACCTCAGTGTATTTTTTAATAATTTTATTTTACGTGGCACAGAATTCTGATTGAAATCAACCTGAATAAAAACCACCAAGCAGCTTCTCTTCCTTTCCCCACTGTTCAAAATTCCCTCTGAACTAGTAATCCAGCTGGAAATAAGGAATCAGAGAAGCATCAGTGCAACCCTATGAGGTCAGTAAAGCAGCAGAAAAACTCAACCAGGGAATTTTCATCCCTGGTAACAAGTACTTGGTTGATCTGTGACTTGATTCCCACATCTATGGACTCTTTTTTGTGGCTCTTTGTCACCAGCCTGGGTAAGTTTAGTTGGTGAAGTTCAACAATTCAGAGTTGAATTTCTGAGACATTCAAACACTACCAATTGATTTTTTTTTTTAAACTTTTAAGTGTATTTTCCACTCAAAAATCCACCAGAACTCCCCGTGACTGAGCTTGCTTTTAAGGGATTATCAAACCCAAGTGCAGTTAACACCGAGCATTACCCTCAAGTGTGAAATCCCAGCATTTCTCCCGTGTTCCACAAGCCCATCCCTCCCCCTCCATCCTCCCAGGAGCAGTGACACTGTGCCACACAGATTGCTCTTTGTTGCAATCTGTAATTTAAAAACCACCCCCCCAAAAAAAACAAACAAAAAAAAAACAAAACAAAAAAAACCAAAAAAACAAAAACAAAAAAAACACAAAACAAAAAAAAACAAACAACAACAAAAAAAAAAAAAAAAAACACACAAAAAAAACCACAAAAAAACGGCTGGCTGGTTCAGGGAGGAGAGCTCAATGCTTTAATTGGTGCTCGTTTGGAGCAGTTCATCAGAAAGGCAGCACTTTGTGCCTGGTTTTCCAGCCTGTCCGACCTGAGGATCAAGCAGGGACAGTGATTTACACCCAGCCCAGGGTCAGCTCCCTCCTCACAGACACAGGAGGTGCTGCAGAGGGGTCATAGGGAAACAGAGCAGAGGGAAAATGCTTTTTGTTTTCTTGTTTCCCCTTCTAAGCCAGCCCCACAGATGGATTTCACAGGCCAGCACCTCCAGCCCTCCGGCAAAGGGATCTGGAGAGCAAATCTTGCAGGTTTGTTACTCCCAGGTCACCTCCTTTCCATAGGTACATTCCACTGCCCTCAGGAATCCTCTCTATTCTATTCCTCTCAGAGATGCTCTGTTTCAAATGGGATTTTATAAAAGGAATTCCAACTTATTTCCATATTTTCTTCCGAGAGGAGTCACTGCCCAACACTTAGAGACTTTCCTCTGCATAATTAACCATCCCTTTCTAACCTGAGCTTTCAATGTCACCCCAAAGCTGTTTGGCTTCCATGTGTAGATGAAGCAACAGGCAGGATCCCCTCCTGAACTACTAATATTGAAGCAGCAATAAATCTGACAATGCTGGGACACAATTTGTCAAGCAAAGGTGGAGAGCCAGCCAATAACCTGCTGAGTTATTTGCCTTTTTGCTCATGAAAATGAGGGTCCCTACCCAAATTTTACAGCCCTGAATGGGGATGGAAGCAGCCAGACAAGAGGAGAGCAGGTTCACAGCTGAGTGATGCCAATCAGAAGGGTCCCTCCTGGATTATTTCCCATCTCTATTCCCCACCACCCTCCCTCCCTGCAGCTTATCCATGAATCCTGATGTCACTTCTCTTAATATCTTAACACTGTCATTTTTCAAGCTCCTAATGAAAAGTGAGACAGCAGAAATGTAATCTCTTCACACTTACTATAACATATCCACACATTAATTTCCTGTTTAATCAATTACAATACTTCTCACAAAAGCAATTTTTTTTCCAGGGAAATGCATAAAGCCAAAAAGATTTCCCTAAACAGTTGGAGCAAGACATACATTTGGCAAGTTTAGTTCTTCAATAGATACTTGAGAAGAATGAAAGTGATGCTTCAAATTTAATTGGGAAAAAAAAAAAAAAACCAAACACATACTGTGTGGAGATTTAATATCAGTTCTGGAAGATCACAGATGTCAGGAATTTGCCATGCAGGGTGACATTCAAACTGAAACCAGCTCCTTATTGCAGTGCAAATACAAGCTCAGACCAGTCCTGAAAATCCCTACTCATCTCCCCACTCAGATTTTAAGCATAACACAGATCAGTTCTGTTTAATTTTGGGAGGCCAAGGCTAAACCCTTGCCTTATTTCATCCCACACAAATTAAGGTAGGACCAATTTCAGGCCCTCACTACCAATAACAAGCTGGAAGTAATTCTAAGCATGACAATTGCATCACTGGATGCCTCACAACGTGCATCTGAGGGACATTATTTGGGAATGATAAATCGGAATGTGCCACCTTATGAATAATGCAACTTTATCACTTGGAAATCAATCCAAGCCCTGGGGCATTTCAGTGAACATTTTTGTGCCTTGAGGAGGAAGAAAGGAAAGGGAGACACGAAGATGCAGAAACAGCTCCTAAGCTGGCACTGGTGGTTTTTTTTAGATAACTCCTCAGACAGGCTGATGAGGAGCAAAGATCCCAAACAACTTCAGTGCAGCAACAACCCACAGCAATTTGACAACTCATTTCAGAGCAGTTCAGTTAAACACCCAATCTCGAGAGTTCTACCAGCTATTAAACTCTGCTCTCGAGTCTTTCCAGGATACCTAATGGCATCAGGTAAAATTACAGTTCTGTGAGGATTACAGAGTGTAGCCTTTGCTTATTCTGTATTTGAAGCCTACCCTGAGGTGAAGCTGTGCATGTTAAACACACAGGTCCACTGGTTTACCACAGTTAGTGAAAACACACTCCAGATTGTTGTTCATTGGGAATTCCAAGAGGAAATCCTCACACTCTCAGCCAGGGAGATGCTTTGGTAAAGGTTTTCTTATTCAGGAAATTCCACTGAATTGGTAGGAATGCTTTAAATACCTGAAGCACTTCCAAAATTTCGGCACGAGCAACATTTCCAGCGTGTCCTGGAGAAGCTGTTTTCAGCAAGCACAGAAGCCAGCTGAAAGGTGAATTACTTGCTTTCTCCCAAGCTAAAAGTCCTCAAGAAAACCCCTGAGGTGTAGGAGGCAAAATACAATAGCTGTGTAATTATAGAGGTTTCTAATAAAAACTTACTTGCTGTGCTTATTCCAGCCTTTGATCATTTCTTTTTGCATACACAGGAAACAGGAGACATTTAAAAGCATTACACACATCATGTGTATTAATAACCACATGAAAAGCTGCAATCCTTGGAGGGATGCCTGCAATAGTTCCTCCCATACATGGTGCTATTTCCCCCCCCTCACACAGCATCTCTTCATTCCATTTTTATTTATGATACTTAATATTCAGCCCATATGATAATTTCAGGAACTCTCCCCCAATTAATAACATGCAGATTTATGCAGTTCCCTAGTTTGCATCCTTAATTTCCCCCACAGTTTGTCTGCTTTACTCTAATTCCTCTGATGTTTACTTTGTCTTGATAATCTTGCAGAGTTAAAAAGGAACTATCATTTGAACATTCATTATTAATTCCTCCTAAGTATCTCCAATTAATTTTCTGAATAGATTGGTACTTTATGGCATTTGTTATTGATTGTTTGGAAGTAAACTTCCAATTACCAGAGGAGTTTTTCCTCACTCCAAACTTATGTTTGAATATTTTTCTGCTCAGCAAAGCAGTTTTAAAGAGGCAGCACCTCTTCTGGAGTCACAACTGCAGCCCAAATGGATGTAACAGCCCATAAATCCTCTGTCTTTACAACTCTATCTCAACAAATATAAATCAAGACAAACTCCTTTTGGCAGAGATAACCAGAGTTTACAGTTTTAGCTTCATCAGCATGTTAATGGGATCCCAATTAAAGCCACTCACAAAAATCTTGAAATTCTTTTAGAGACAAGTACAAAAACTAGAGAACTGAAGTAATTCATTGTCCAACAGTCAAAGTCAAGGGAGAAAGAGGTCTAGAAATGCTGCCCAAGAATTGAAAACTTAATTATAGCACTAGTATTTCCTTCTTCTTTGTCACAGGACAGGAGCAACACCTGAATGCTACAAATGAAAGGCCTCTGTAAATTATCTGAATGTTTTTAATCCCCTCCTATTTGACTGCTTTGCAAAGGGACATTTAGCTCAGAACTCCAGAAGCAGCAAAAGTCTAAATCAAGATTATAAACACCCAGCTCCCTTTCTTCAGTTTGTATCCAAGGCAAGAGGAGCTCAGAGACAAAATAAGTGGTTTTTTTTTTAAGTCCCAGAGAATCATTCTTGGAGTACTTGCATCTCCCCCTGGCCATTAAATCTTGCTCCTCAGGTGAAGTCTGAGCATCTCTGGTCACTCCATTTTTCTCAAGGACACTGCTGATTTGTGCATTAAATACCTCAAACCCATGCATTAGAAATATTAATCAACACAACTCAAAGCCTCTTCCTAAAAACATCATTGTTTGGGCCCGTGTCTATTGACTCTGCTTCATCAATACATTCTCATGAGAAAACAAAGGGTAAAAGGAAATACAGTTGTTGTTCTCCTTCAGCTGCCTGTGTCAGTCAGCAGCTAAAATCTAGAAGGTTCTCCTCAGCCTCCTCTGGTTTTCAGCCCCTTCTTTTGCACAAACCATGTCAGCAACATTTGACTTCTACAAACATCCTTCACCTGGGGAGCTGCGTGATGGACACAGCAGCAAAGGAAGAAAATGCAAATGGAAAAGGAGATGCAAGTGTGGGAACCTGCTCAATCTAACTGAAAAATAACTCATTTAGCAGGAACGGTTCAGAGAAATAAATGCTGTCAGAGCCAGAAGTCAAACAGTAAATAAGCCCTACCCAATTTCAACATGTAGCTGCTTAAAAACGTTCTTCACAGTAATGTGCAGTTTAAGCACTTAGGAAAATTGCCAAGAGGTGTCAAAACAGCAAAAAGGAGTCTGAAAATAAAGTTGCATGTAAATAAATCCCCCTCAGCTCTGCCAGACATCTCAGGTTCCCTAACTACAACAAAGCTGTACCAGATTAGGGAGAAAGTTATTTTCCATCCCTATGTGGCCAGATATGATTATATTTCTTAACCATGCTGGAAGAAGCCACCAGCACAAACTGCCTTGTTCTGTACATTCAAACCCAAAATTCCATCCCCAATTTGGTGATGTTTGGTACCTTTGCACTCAAACATCCTTCAAATATTAGAAAGGATAAAGACAGATGTGTGGGTGTTCTGGGTTTTTTTAATTGTTGTTTGTCTACCTATAAATAATACTGTTAAAAATATATACCCTCAAATTTTGCTATTTCTGGTCACTTCATTGACAGAGATAATCCAGACTTCACTAGGAAGATCTAAGTCACAGGACTTGAATGTCAGAGTTACTAAATCAGAAATAGTCTGTTGATTTCCCACTCCTCCTGCCCAATTATTCACTTCTGAGCCTTCCACTTTCCTTATTCACTGCATAAGATGCACATATCCACCCTGCTTCTGTTCCCTTCTCTTGTGTGAGCAAAAACCAGCAGTAATTAGTGTTACACTGACATCCTTCTCTTCGAAATACTCTTTATTGCAAGTAGATTTTAGAGACAGCAGTATCAACACTGCACATCAAAGCTGCCCCTGCCTTTTTATACCCCAGGACTGCCTGAGATCTCTTGAGCTAAACAGACTTGCACTGGATCAGTAACTGGAGTGGGAGACAAACTCCTCTTACTGCACAAAGTTATCCTGGCCACAGAGCAGACTTAAATCTGCATTTCAGCAGCGCCATTTGTTCCACCTTCGCTGCTCTCTGGTCAGCCCATCACCTTCTTTCCCTCCTTTTTTTGTTTCTGTAATGCCCTTTTTACCTCCCAAATGGGGAATCCTGCTCTGGGATCTCACCTCACAAGTGAAGGTAGTTGATTCTTTCAAGCATTTGAGCTCTCTGGATGAAACAAGAGTTCTCAACATTACCCATCAACTACGAATTTCTGCTACAAGAGAACAAGTGCAAAACAGGTTGTCAGCCAAGAAGCTCCTGGGGGGCTCAGCAGTTAGAAAAGTCTCCCAAGGGCACGACAACAACTGCTTCTTACTTATACATTCCTTGTGTGCCACCACTCTCTCCTTATCCCACACGGTGCTAATAGCATCCAAACAGGCAAGAGGTGTCAATTATTAATGAATCACATCCTGTGTGTGCCAGTTTGCTTCAGGTGAAACTGGTGAGTCTGGGCAGGGCACTTCAAAACCGAGCTCAGGAACACATTCCAGCCAAACACAGCTCCAGTAACTCCCTCTCCTCATTGTAATGGGATCCAGGCTGGTTTGCAAACCAGCCCAGGAAATGTTCTCCAGGTTTGTTTTTTTTCAGATGCTGAAGTTTCAGCATCTCACCTTGAAAATGCCAATGGGATTTTCCCCATGAAGTCAGGGTTTCCCCTTCAGGGTCTCAGCACTGCCACGAAAGCAAGATATCCCTTTTCTACTCTCTTCTTCAGCTCTGCTAATGAATTATGGAGCTTTTGCTTTCCACTCAGAGGAGAAAAGACTCCTCTGTAATTAGGGTGGCACTGCTCAGCACAGCTCTCCTGAACAGATGGAGGCCCTCCTTCCTCAGGAAATGCCACCCCAAGGCAGAGTTATCCGCACCTGCCACAGCAAGAGCGCTTCCAGGAACGGAGCACAACAGGAGAGCGGTGACAGCAACTCTGCTCCCCATGGGAAGCAGCCCAGGAGGCACAGGAAGGCAGAGGAGCCACTGGTTTGTAGTTCCTTGTCCCCTCCTGCCAAGAAACACACAGCCCTCAAACAAAAATGAGCCTACAAACAAACTTTATCCTACCTGCTGCTGCCGTGTCTGTCAGCGTTTCCACGACGCAGATTTGAGTCTGCAACCCTTCCTGTGGATCTCCAATTTACTGTGCCCTGTTCCCAGCAGTCACATTTAAACGAGCAGATGCCAGTGCCAGGTATTTCAAAATCCAGCAGAAGGTCTGCTTTGCCAGGGGGTTTATTTCGTGGGAGGCTACTGTGAATGAAGGGGAAAATTTCACCCCACTGCACCAAGATAGTCCCTACCCCAAATTGTGGGCATTTTAGTAGCTTGGCAGCAAATAGAACCCCCCAAGATTTCTTCTTTTTGCCCTATCATACCCCTCCAAAATGTGCTTTGCATTCAATCTACAGCTCAGAGGTATTTCTCTATTAATATTCAGCCCAGAAACACCGTTAAAGTTGCACACACTCCACGAGCTCCACACGCTGTAAACAAGTTTTACACCCTCAAAACACTGAGCACAAAATACTCTGTGCCTCATTTCCTAAGGAAATCAACCAAAATACGACCTCTCCCGACTGTTGAGGGCTATTCCCATAAAAGTCTTGGAACATACTTCAGGCCCTACTTTTTAACGAGTCTCACAGCACCACCTCAGACATTTAACTTTTAAAAGAGTAGGGAGGCGAGTTTCATCCACAGGAGGTGGAGCACGGAGGCAAATGGGATGTGTCAGCTCCAAGGCAAGTCCCAGCAGTCCTTCAGGATGACAGTGCAGCTGTCAGGATGGAATCCAAGGTCCTGACTAACTCCAGAAATTCCAAGAACTACTTCTCTCCTGCAGCATCAGCTCCTAAGCATCTACATAAACACACAGTAAGAGCTGAAATGAGAGTAAACTATCCCCTCAAATAAGTATTTCCTCTCTTGCCCTGACTAATTAACAGCAATGACTTTTGTTAAGAGGGAAACAGAAGTTACTTAAACTTGGCATTATTCTCAAATCAAAAATACATATTTGCTTTGGGATAGAGTGCAAACAACACTTCAGAAAACTGTTTGCTATACAGAAATGTGATTAACAATCAGAATATTGCATCAGTGACTGCAGGGGTAGGTGTTTGCAGTAAGACTGAATACATAAACTGTTCTCCTGGCCTTCCTTATTCATGAGCACTCACTGTACACATTCCACAGGTATCTCTCCCTACCAAGAGAAGAGTCACGAAAATTGAAGTTTTCCTTAAGCACATGTGTGTAAAAAAAAAAAAAGAAAAAAATAGGCAGAGGCAGGTAGCTCTCATTGAAAAGTCAAATAGGAGAGCTAACAATAGTGTCAAATGCACTCATTTCACTCCTCACAGCTCCATGCAGCATTATTTGCTGACAGGTAATGGACACGATTTAAATCACTCTTCCCTTCACCTCTTCAGATACAATCAGTTATCATTTCTGAAAGTAATGAATCTGCCAGGCTGGAAAATCCCAGATGATCTTGATAGAATCAACTTCTCGACTTTCATTTAACCTCCTCTCATCCTTCAAGAGTTAGAACTTCTGCAATATTCCATCAGACACCCTCAAATAAACCCATGCAAATCCAGAGAGCCCTGTCCCAGAAGAGCTTGTCTGGACCCTGGGCAGGTCCAAGCCAACAAGGAGCACATCTCCTCCCCACTCACAAGGGATGCACCTTCCTGGGTCTCAGAGAACCTTTCCCATTCTCTCCTCTACCTGTGGAAGACCTCCTTGTGGAAACTTGCTTGTGAATGGAGTGAATGCCATTCTCCCATATCCTGACCTCCCCTGGGAATTTTTTGCATTTTATATATATATATTTTATATATATCCAAACCTTCCTTCCACAAGGCAGCACCATACAGCATCAGGGGCAGCCTGAAAGGTTCAAAAGCTACAGAAACACGTCCTTTTCAGCAAAATAAAAAGGGCTGCACGTCCACCTTGCACAGACCAGAACAGCCTCCTTAATTAGTTAATTGAGCTGACATGAACACTGATAGAGGTGCATCATGGCAATGTTTCCCTCAGAGCCATTGCTGGGGGTACCAGCACGACTCCAGGGAGCTCCTGAACTCAAGAGACATCTCAGGCAGGCAAAACATCACACAAATCACATGGTTCTGTCACTCCACACCAACCCAAGTGACACCCTTGGGCGAGCTCTCCCCCATCTCCTGCTCAAAGCCAACCAGAACACCACAGCGTTCATGACCAACTCTGCTTCTGAAATAGCTTGTCAGACATGCAAGATTATTATCTCCAAAGATGCCAGGCAATCCCAATGAATCAATAGAGGTTCTGACAGAGACCTGCGTGCTGAATTAAGCAGGGCTGACAAGTGGGTTGTAAGCACACCGTGTTTAACGATCAGATGAGATTTTGCTCCTAACAAGATTACTCCCCTTTTAGCAGGTGTCTGTGTGCTGCAGGAAGATAATCCTGCATAATCAACCATCACACACATGTAAAGTCAAGAAGTAACAGCTCATTAATGAAAATTCTATAGACACAACCAAGCAGCTGAAGCAAATGTGTTTGACCTTCCAGGTTTAATCAGCAGTGGGGACTTGCTCAAAGCCTTCAGCAATGTCTCCATCACCTGGGCAATAGCTCCTCTGCTTTTTAGGACGCTGCTGCCTATGTGGTCCAGACTTTGGAGGCAAAAACCAGCGTTCAGTGCACCTAGAGTTTGTGGTTTACAATCTCCTGCAGGTTTACAGTGGCTTTGAGCACAGAACTCCTTTTTTTCCTGCAGTCTGCAACCATTCAAGACCACGTCTAGACTAAAACCCAGCATTCTCCTGAGCTTCTGTGCCTCGCTGACACAAACAATTTGGCCTGACAGACATTCCAAGCCATGCATAGGAACAACACACACTTGATAATGCAACTCAAATGGATCACAGAGTGCTGGTGACAGCCAAGTGATCCTCTGAAATATGAACCCAACGCTCTCAAGCACTCACAGCTCATGGGACATGACAAAGAAGGAAAAGCAAATCCACTAAACCACTGTTTGTCCAAGAACAATGTGAGTGACTTGCCCTCTGAGCACTGTTCCAGTTAATGCTCATCTCAGTTCCATTATTTCCCACTAACAGGCATGATGTGGAGAGTAGCAAAGCTTCTCAATTCAACAGCACCCCAAAATAGATGAACACAGAATGGAGTCAGCCTGAGAAAAAAAAATACACAGTAGGACAGTTGGAATATTTTCTCATTTTCTCTTCTGCTCTCTTGCTGCTGCTGACTCAAGCCTAATTTAGTGTCAGCATTGCCTTCTCACTCATCTTGCCCCTTTTTCTAAGTGTGTTTAATCTGCTGTAAAATTGTTTTCATGGCTGCAGTGAATGTTATTGTAACTGTTTTACAATGTGCATTATGTGCACTGTGTAAAGGATTTGCCTTCTCCATGCAAATCGGTGTTTTGCTGCTGCCAGTCAAGGTCTGTGCCCTCACACAGCTACATCTCACATCCCTGATGGGCACAGATGCCATTTATGGCAGGATTCATTAAAAAATTAATCATTTGGGACACAGTTCTACAGAACTGGGGTTCCCATCTTGGCCAGTTTAACCAACTGTTTGGTCCAGGTAACTTTGCTCTGACCCAGAGCAGCTACAAGTGCTGAGCCAGAGGAAACACAGGCTTGAAGAGAGATGGTCATCAATCCCTGGGCTGACAGGGCAAACAAAGAACAAAACTGCAGAAAAATATGCTCTTTCTGGGCACAGAAAATAACCCTGGTTTAGGACAGTCTGGTTACATGCAGCATCAGGACGTGGTGTTTTTGATCCTCCCTAAGCTGAGACATATTAAACGGTTCAAATCAGTCAGAACTTTTCATACTGAATAAGCAAAGGAAGGCAGGAAGCTGGGACACAGTTTTCCCAAGATCCCTGAACAAGTTAGCACCAATAAATCAGGCTGACTGCCAGTCCTGAACCTGAACATCAAGGCCTCACTTAAAGCTGCCTCCACTTGTCTCCAATTCTGCTGAATTGTTCAAATATGCAAGTCAGCTGTCAGGAGTTTAGACTTCTCATAATTGTATTTAGACAGGCTTTAAAAAAAAAAAGAAAAAAAGAAAAAAAAGAGGGAAGAACTTCAGACTTGCTTTGTAATTCAATATTTTTCAGATGCCAAGCTGAAGGATGGTTCAGAACTTGGAAATGCTTTGGTCACCAGCTACAGGGTCAAGCAGATGGCTTCTCCAAAAAATAAAGCACACACCTATACGTTCCACAGGGATTCTCCTGGATGGAGAGACAAGCAACTCACCCTCAAGATCACTACTGAAACACGAAACAAGTGTCACCTGCATGAAATGTGACAGCTTAGAAAGCAAGTTACAGGGAAGCCTGAGATGTTTTTTCCCTGCACTGCAGGGATAGGAGGGCTTTTTCCTTCGGGTATTTCTGCACAGCCATCCCACACCTCATTTCCCAACGTGTCTTTAGGTTCTTACTGCACTTTCAACTTGCCAATTTACCACAGGAAGCCATCCCAGCATCAGAGGCTGCTCGGAGAAGCCCATCCCTCAACCTGCCAATGCAAGGGCACACGATCAACTAACAAAATCCATATTAAAAAAAAAAAAAAAGGGAGGAGAAAAACCTACATCCCCCAATTCGCAGCTTTATCTCAACCACTCCCGTTATCAGTCTCTCAAGCGACGCTGCCATGGCAACCACGATGCCTCGGGCTCAGGGGACAGGATGGCACAAAAGGAGACACTTGTCTCCACTTTGTTAGCTGGGTAATTGGTCCTGCCGTGCAGGGTCAGCTCGAAGAAAGATGACAGCAGGTAGAGTCTGTCTGGTTAGCTACCAGGGCCACCTTATCCTTGGAACAGATCTCCTGGATTTATTAAACACTTAAGAGGTTAGTGAGCTGTGGAAATCCGATTCACCACCACCGCAGTCTGCTGACGAGGAACTTCCTCCTGTGCTTCATCAAGTTTTCATTATCTTTCTGTGGTTTTTCTTTTTGGAGGGAGGGAAGCTTCAGGGATTTAAGATGCTGCAATTTTCAGGCTGCATGAGCCTTTCAAATCAGTCACCCTCTCTCTGTCAGCAACCTTTCCAAGAACAAGAGCAAGTCAGCTGGTTCTCGAGCTGAGCTCTTTGGGTAGAGCACAGGACAGACCAACTCTTGCTGCGAGTTCCATATTTCCAGGCAGGCTGAAGAACAAGCAAGCCAGGTCTGAAGTGTTTCTGATGTTCCTTATTTCTGCATTCAGGTGTTTTCTCGTGCTGATACAGAGAAAACAAACCCCAACCACACCAAAGCAAGGGAAGCACCCCCTGACTGCATTTAACTGTGCCCAGTTCAGTGCCACCTGAGGGGTCCTTGCAGGTTAACACCAGAATTTCACTTTTTAGGAAGCCCTCATCTCAGGAGGAGATTTCAGGGGAAGCAATTTTTACCTCTTAAGCATCTGCCTTAACAGACAGCTTCCAGTGAACTCCTAAGCCCCTCTCTCATGCATCCTGCATGGTAGGTGCCAAACAGCTCCTCCAGGGCTTCCTCCTGATCTTCCAAAGCTTTCTTCCCAAAGCTTAATAAAATCACAGCCAGTATTTTGCTGTCAGCTTCCCCTCACAGGAAGTTTCTTAAACAAAGCAGGGGGGAAATCACAAATATCCCCTGGAGGACTTTGTGCTGCATCAAAGTTAGAAGACAAGAGGAAGATTCCTATATTGCCAATAACCTTGACAGAGTACAAGCAACAGGGAGATTTGGTTAGCAATTAAAATCAGCAAATTGCTAACCAAAAAGTGTTATTTTCCAGTAGTTCTTTACTTTAAGGACCTCCTGGCTCTGGCTTGGATAAAGTACATGGGCTTCCACAGTAGTGGGACTGAATGATATCCTTCCTCACAATAATAGAGCACGTTGTTGATATGGCTTTATGTAAGAAACTCTTTTAAACAAAACCAGCAGTGCAAATTAGGCACATTTCAATGTTTCATACAAATATTAGTTTAATGTCTGGGGGTTTCTGGCTTCCACAGCATCCTAATTCTCAGTTGACCTGCAAGGCTGACATCACAATAAAAATAATTAATATTAGCTGTACTATAAATACCCCCTCATTTCTCCTACAGCCTGCATATTATGTATGACAGCCATGCCTTTTTCAAACTTTAAAATCCTGTTTTACAGGCCTTCCTTTCAGCATAATATCCCCATAAACCACAACAGCAGTGCAGCATAGAGAGGACTAAATTAAAAATTAATGGGCCCTGCCAGTGGTAAGCTTTCTCAGAGCCAGTAAAAGGCAGAAGGACAGTCCTGCTTATAAAAAAGAATAACAAATACACCTGGTCCCTGTCCCAGGTTTAACAGCCACTCCCTGCTGCAGTGCACTCCCATGGTTATTTACCCTCAGAAAGGAGGAACATCTACAAGGAAGTCAAGGGATACCAGGGCTGGATTAACACAAGTCTTGTTGAACTCTACAGGAATAAACTCAGTGTCTGATTCATCCCATTTGTCACATGATGGCCCCCAATGAGGTTTTGGAAAGAGACCCCCACTGAACACAGCACCCTCAAAAATGCCCCTCAATAACCTCAATTCCCAGCTTTTAAGCACTTGTCCAAAGTTTCTCCACTGCCATTCCAAAACTACAGGGAACATTTGACTTTGTCATCTTAGAGAAGGGCCCCAAAGATCCCCAGTGAGGAATCCAGTATGGAATTCAACAGGACTGTACAGAGTGCTATAAGGCAACACCCTCTAATTTGAATTGTGATCTATTTTAAAGACCATGCACTGAATTTTATCAACTTGCATTTCTACTTTAGTGATTCCCCCCATTTTGAAATAACTGAACTCTGCTAAAACACTTACAGCTTTTCCATAACTACCTGTCTAAAAGCTCCCCAACCTCTTGCAACTCCCACTCCAAAGCCCCATCACCCCTGCAGTGAAACTCAGGACCACTCAAGAACACCCAGGACAGGTTGCTGAGTTCTTTTAGAAAGCAGAAATAATTATCAGGAGGAAGATGGTTTTATCCCTCCAACTTCTCCTTCCCCAGCCAGGACCCAAAACGACACAGCATTAAAGGAGTGGATGTTCTAGTGAGGAAATGGGGTCAGATTCAAAACACTGTAAAAATTGAATAAGAGGTCAATAAGCACCTGATTACCCACAGGCATTAAAATGGAGATGTCAGCTCAAAAAAGTTTGAAGAATTCTCTCTGCCTCCCTAAATTGTTACAGTTTTAGTGGGAAGGGCTGCATTTTCCCTTTCTTCCTGTCCACTTCAGCACATTCATGGCAAGCACCCATTTTTTTAATCCAGCTGGATTCTAATACTTCATGTTCAAATCTACAAACACAGAATAGTTTATATCAAACAGACTACAAAAAGTTCTTGCTGGTGTTTTTTGTTGTTATGTTGCCCCATAAACCCATGGAACTCTGACAACAACAACTCCAGCAGAGGAAAACTAACAGACTAAAAGCAGTTTATTGAATCAAAGGGGAAGAGATTTGTTGTATATCAATTAAGTCGCAGATATCTGTCAATATTTGACATGTAATGACAAAACAAGGTTTCTGGTACTCAGACAAGCATTTAATTCCTCTAAGACAGCTGAGAAACTATTAATCAACAATAGAATGCCCATGAGAAGCCATTAATCAACAACAGATTTCCTATGAGGTGCCTCATTTTTCAGGACATCAAGCAATTCCCTAAATTAAAGTCCCCGTTCAGAGAGAGAACTGCTCAACACATCGAGCCCCCCGAGGAGCTCTGCAGGCTCTAAAATCTCCCCTTGGGAAGGAAATAGCTCAGACAGGGCCTGGAGATCTCAGCAGGTCCTCCACCAAGGGCAGGGAGATGTGCAGAAATCCCTGCCTGGTGTTGCTGCCGTGCCTCTTGCTGTCCACAACGTGGAAAACGCAGTCACCAAGGCAACCACTGCAGGGATCTGCTGCTGGCCGAGGATAATGGTCAGGAGCACGTGAACGTAATTATTCAGAGGCATCCACAGCTTGTGCCCTTTGGAGAACCTGCTGGAGGGCTGAGAGTTTCCATAGAAACCCCCTGGAACAGCCCAGGCTGAGCCTCCTCCCGGCTGTTTCGCTTCCCAGTGCCAACAAAAGGGCCCAGCAAGGAAAGGAGGTGTGGTTGTTTCACTTGTCAAGTGCAACAGCTGGACAACGAGCAACGAGGAGTTGAAAAACGCTTTCACATTTACCAGAGGTTCATCTTGGGGGTAAACAATAGAGTTCCTCTCCTACAGCAACTTATTTTGCTGCTATCTGCTTGCTTGTTGACAGCTATTCCCTCTAAAAACATCATTATTTCACCAGCTCAAAAAGAAATAGTCCTACAGAAGGGCTCCAAGTCCTTACAGCAGTTGGTTTGTAAAGAATGTTGTCCATCAGCTGATACAAAACCACTCCATTTGTCAGCCTGTCTGGACACTTGAGACTAAGAGTGAATCCCTTCCTGCCTAAGAGCTGGGAGCTTTGAGTGGCTTCCTAAGCCAGGGAGAAAGTCTGAGAGCAGAACAGTCATGTCATCTCCACTAAACAGATATATAATACCTTGCTGCAAAGGCTCCATGAATTGGTGCACAGATCACTGGGGGAGGAGTTTGTGCATCATTTGGGGAGTGGGAAAAAAAAAAGGAATCTGCCCTTTCACCAGACCCTCAGCTCCTAAACCAAAACTGGAGGCCTCGTGCCAGCCCTCATCTAAGGTATGATGTCATTTTTTTCAGAGTGCTTTTGACCAAGAGCAGACAAATGAGACCAAATCATTCTCACCTAGCAGCCTGCTGCTCCCCCTCACTTCAAACCCAGCAATATCACCAGTCCTTTTCCCCTGCACAGACCCAGGGATGTAATGTCCCATTTGGTCCCTCAGCCAGCCATAAACAGACGTTATTAATTCACCTTTGGATGTTTTATGATCCCTGGATGAAGATCAGCACAATGCAGTGCTCAGGTTAATTCCTTTTCGTGCTTCTGCTCCGCTGCCAATACTGAGCCATTCTCCCCCCTCCACAGGAAGGGATAAACCACAGGGACAGCTGCAGATGACCTTTAGTCTTTTGAGCTCCACGACAGTGCTTTGCCATCCCTGTTGTGATCTCCACCAGCTCAATTACCACTCAAACTGAGAGACTAGAGAAGGGATCATCCATTCCACCCCAAAGTGCTTCACCCCAGCAAAAATGCCACAAGAAGGGCTCTCCTTCTGCCCTGCAAGGCAGGGACATCAACAGACCTTCAGCTGCTTTTCTCCATCACCCCTGGGCTGATTCTTCTGTGAGTTTTAGGCATATCTTGTGTTTGTACCTCACAGCTTGCCCCGTGACACGGGAGAAATCCTTCAGGGTCCAAGGAGCACAACAGCCAGCTCTGGTGAGGAACTGAAATGCTAATGAGAGAGCCAGAGCCTGGGACAGGAGCCCTTGTCCTTCTATTCATAGAAACTTCAGCAGAGCGTGAAGAATGGAGGGCTGGGATGGCTCTTCTTTCCAGGATGCTGCTGTCCTGCTTACTGGACCATTAAATGTTGAGCAGAAGGAAAGACAGGTTTGTGTGAATAATAATGAAGGTGTAGCATCTGCAGTTCTTCCTTCATGTCTAGAAACTGCCTGTGATCACTTGACTGAGCTAACAAGGAGACTGACAGGTTTTGTTCTTGCAAGGAGCCATCACTGTATTATATATTTTGGGAGAAGGTGTTTCAGTACATAGTGGGCAATTTTCTGCAAGCCCAGCCCCTGTGCCCAGTAAAGAGTTCATCAATTAGTTCTTTCACATCTAAAATGAGAATATACAAGGTCCCAGAGAGAAGCTTTGGCTTAAGTCAAATGTGCTCCAGCAAAGCAGAGAATTGACACTCCCTCAAAAATAATAAACTTCACCTTTTTTACTCCCTTTTGCTGTTGAGGCCATATGAAGATCACTACCCAAATCTAAAGAAAACTCCTCTAGCCCTTCTATGACACCCACATATAATTATTGCAGGGTATGTTCACACAAAGCTCTCTACCCCTTAATGTTATTTTCAGAAAACTGCAATTCTCTTGTAGCCTCAACCACAAATTAGTTACAATTAAGGAAAGGCCATATTCACGCAGAAGAATGTAATTTCTGTTTCATTTCATCTCGTGCAAACCCTTGTAAGAAATTATCTCTCATGAGATGAGGTCACAGGGAGGGATCTAAACCATCCCAGCACATTACAGCTGCAGAAGAGATGCACAAAAGGGAGCTGAAAGACAAAGAACCCAAGCAGAGAAACACAGTGCAAATGATGGGCTGCTTGTACAATCCAATCAAGGTACAGTAGGAAGGCAATCTTGGTGACTGCTGTTCACTTTCAGAGTGATTGTTTTATTCAGGCACTTGCCAGCTGGAAGAGACATTTCATTTTAGCCCTTCCATCTACCACAGCCTGACATCAGAGCCCCTTTCAGGGACTGGCTGCCACAGCAGCACTGGATCTCCCAGCCAACTTCCCAGCACACCATAAATCCTGAGAAGAAAGGAATAAGCCTGGCTGGATGTCCCTGCTGGAGATGCATCTCCATTTCTGCCCAGCTTAAAACTGACATCCAAATTCCCAGGAGTCCAAGGCTGCTGTGGGAACACTTCATCCTACATGGTCCTTCTTCCTACTTTGAATGGCACTGTTCTCTTATAGATAAGAAAATAAAATGAAGAGCCCAAGGCCCAGCTACATGTAATTTCATTTTGGCAATATTTAAGCACATGGAAACACAAATCTCCCCCCAAAGAACACTTAAAAGTTGCTGCAAGGCATCACCATTGTTTCTTCTTCCAGCACCAGCTCAGGTAGGGTCCCACCAGCATTCAGCTACTAGGAATAAAAGATTACTTCTCTTCAGTAGCAAATGCATGCTGATGGTGAAAAAATTGGGGGTTCTTAAAGGTAAAACACCCGTGAAAGTTTAAATGCAGGTGGTATTCTGTCATCATGACACATCCACAGAAACCTCTGAATCAGCTCCTCAGGCCAGATGGCAATTCCTGCCTCTGCCTGTACCCACACGAACCACTGGCTTGCTACAGCACCTTCCAGCTGCTGCTTAATGGCACAAGTCACAGCTCAGGATGATGATGCTGCTGGATCAATATATTTTATAAACAAGGAGAGTGCAGCTGTAAAAGCTGAAATCTTCCCAGGGTGGGAAAACCACCCAGTTTTGCTTTTATGCTCAGCCAGTGCATTCCCCCCCAGACACTCACATCAACTTCATGAAACAGCAGCACTTACCTTTGCAGCAGCATCTCCTGCACAGGATCTTGATGAATGTGATGGACCAGGCACCTCTGGGAGCTTTCAGAGGCTAATTCCAGCTAAGGAAGCCACTTTGCTGCAATCTGCAGTCAGACTGAAGCTAAGGCAGGACTGATGCAAATCATTTCCTGAAGGAGCTTGTCTCCCACTACACAGGGAGCCATGGAAAACTGGCATTTGTAAACACCCACCCTTAGAGTCCCAGTTTTAGATGAAGCTTGGGAGCACTCGGAAAAAATAATAAAAACAGCTCTCACCCTCTGCACTTAATTCAACATTTTAGGTGACAAGTGGTTATAAATTTACAGTATCTCAATGGCAGTGTGGGGACTATCAGACCTGTTCATTTTTTTTTGATATTTGAAAAGAAGCAAACACCTTCATTTCAAGAGAAACTGCTGTATCCATCTTGACTCTCTGCCTCTTTTTCTACAAGGGATCATTCCTCCCCAAGGAGCTGCTTTCACTGCCAGTCCAACCCAGCAAGTTTTTCCAATAAGTTTCAGGACAAGCTTTTTGTGCCAGCACAAAACAGATGAGCTTTTTCAGGCAGCGATTCCCTTCTGAAGCAACAGGGCAGACAGTACATTTTATGCTGTATTTCATGTCAACCACTGAATCTTATTCCTCCCATCTGCCTCTCTGCCATAACCCTCCTGACACCAGTTGGGACACCTTGAGCAAAAGCCCTGCAAATTATCAATGAGCCTGTGAAGGCCATCAAGTTGTTTATCCCCAGATCAAAACCAGGAAGAGGTTCAAACTCTTCAGTATTACCAAAAGAAATCAGACACCCAGCTGATGAATGAGTACAAAACAAAGTTGTGCCTACACAGTGCAAACTCATTAAGCAAAATCCCTCCTTCCCAGCTTGGAAATCCTGGATTTCCCACTGGAAGTATGGTCAGGATCTTTACAAACAGAACAGGCACTCAGTTCTCTAAAGGCTGATGTAATGCCTCTTCAAAGTACCTCCAGAGTAAGAGACTTCCCCTTATTCGCAGTCAAAGGAGAAATAAAAGCCAACACATTTTTCTAACAGCCATTTTAAATGCCTTTTTTAACACCCCTTTCCCATAACTTGAGTTCACTCAGATTTTCCCACCTGAAAACCATTCTGTAACTCACACAATACCAGGCTCTTAATTCGTATTCCTGGCAAGCCCATTTCCCTGGCTATCATGTAAATGAGCCTCCCTGGAGCTCTTAAGCATTATTATACATCATGGTAGTTGTATTACTCTCAGCACTATAAATGCAGTCCAGGACTCAATTACTATTCAGAGATGAACAAAGTATACACTGCATTTACTCAAACTTAAGGTATAGAACCCCCACAGTTATGTGCATTTACTTATCAAGTGCCTTCAAGAGAAAATGTAGGTCTACACCTCTAATTCATGTCCTTCAAAAGCCAATTCAAATTTGTCAATAAATGCCACACTTTGGTGCAACATCCATCTCAATGAAATAATTTCATTCACAATTGTTATTCTGCAATATGAGCACGCTTAGTTACTGTTGCTTAAAGGGCTTCAATCAAAATTTGGTTTCTAAAAATCAAGTAACCTGGGCTCTGACTGCTAAGGGGCATTTGAAAGGTCGAGGAAAAGCTATTAAAGGAACCCTCTGAAGTCTTATTTTGAGCTCAAAAGGCTCCCAAGAAGATCTTCCAGAGTTGTGTGAGTCCCAAACACTGAATGCCTCCAGTGTGACAGATGATTCTGAGGTACCAACTGTTGGCCTGGGATCCAACATCTGCATCCTCCTCTTCAAAACCTCCATTCCAGCCCACAAAGTTTCAGTCTTTGTTGCAGTTCCAGTCACAGAGGGAGCCAAAAATTACATGCAGCACGTCTCTCAAGTTCTCCAAAGGCTCAGGACTTCATTAAAGCTCCATTAAAAGCTGACTAATCTGTATTCAAACTGCAAACGGAAAGGCAAGGGCACAAGCTTATCACACACCCAGGAATACATTGTTATGCCAAGCATTTGGAAGTTTCCCAATTTATAACTTCTAAAAACAATGCAGACAGCCTGGAGAGTTTGGAAGAGCAGGCTCACTACTTCTGACTGGATTTCCATGGAACACTCAAGCTCAGGACTTGCAAGAGAGGAGGAGGAGGAGGAATTAAGAAGGAAGAGCAACCCAACCACAAACTGGGGAGCTGGAAGAAAGAGCTCTGTCTCACTGCCTGCACTGGAGCTGAAAGCAGAGCTCCAAGTTGGCAATAAAAAGATCTTAAATAAATAATATAGCAATAAAAAAAAAAAAAACTAAGTGGCAAGTTGTTTTTAAGTAAACAGGAGAGGCCAAAGACTCAAACACGAAATCAGCCACATGCAAACACTGACAATCTGCAGATTATCACCAGTCCTGCTGCATCCTAATCACCACTAAACTAACCCATTTCAGACAATTTCATTTTATTTCTGGGGGTCAGAACAGTCAGTGCACACCTTTACATCTAGTTTAATTTTTCTATCAATAGCACAGCACTTACCCTGACCGTGACACCCAGTGTAACTTAATCAGGGAGCTTCCTGGCTGAAAATACGGTGTTACTATTAACTGCTACCATAACTAAGCCCTTCAACTACCACCTTCTTGAAGGGCCAACGCCGTGCCTGGTTTCCCTGAGCAAAGACTAATTAGCTGCTTCATAAACCCTCTTCTCACTGCGCTCCAGCCCTCGGTGCTATTAGGAGATAAACACTTAGAGGTGATGTGTTCCATTAGCAACAGGACTTTTCCTCTGTGCTTCCTTCCTCTCCATCAGCTCCCCGAGTGTGAGCCACGAGATAAAACTCCTGAGGAGACCGAGGGGTTCTCGTATATATTTACATACATTACAGCACGACCTCAGCCGGTTCACGTGAATTCGCTGCTGATGGGAGCAGAACAACCTGCAGTAAAGCACCTCCTTCTCCCTTTCCTTACCCATGGAAACGCCCTCCCCCAGCATTTATCTCGCCTCCTTCGACAGAGAGTGTCCTGCAGACCAAAGCCACCTCTTTGACAGTCACTCCTCTAGCACCATCAAGAGCTGAGAAGAAGCTGCAGGGTATTGTTTTCAACAAGCAGCCAAATAAAACCTCACACCCCGCAGTGACAGCTGAAAAAAAACCCCGAAAAAACACAAACAAGGGAGGGACAAATCAGCACAGGACTCATTTACTGGCAAAAAAAGTCACCTCTGAGCGACACAAAAGCTTCATCTCTTCCAACCTGTTGTTTTAAGGAGCTTTTCGATTCCTGACAGCTGAAAAAGCACCTCCCAATTAAAGCGGTTTGTGCCCGATAAACGCAGGCGATATTTTGCAGATTTAAACGCATTGGCCAAACGATGCGCACTCCTGAGATGAAGTTTCATTTTCTTTGCTGGCTAAAACTGCATAATGGTCCGAGCTTTTTGTCTTAGAAGCTGTATTGATTTTACAGCTTGATGTACAGCTTGCCCAGCCTATGTTAATTCAATGCAAAGCCCATTTTTTGAGGTGTCTGTTGCCTCTTCCCCACCAGAGAAATTGCTCACAGTGCACAGAGCTCTCTTAGGCTGCCTGATTAGCACAAATACCTGAGATCTGCAGGATTATTAAGTTTCTCACAGCTACACATTATTTTAATGCATGTTTTGTCATCAGAACAAAAAGGACTTTCAGCCTGCACCAAATAAGCCTCAATTATGGCCTGCACAGAGAACAGGGGGAGTCACTGTCATGGCAAAACCTTTGATCTCAGCTCCAGGACTATCTGCCTAATTATGTCTTAAGAGCACACACAGAAAATTCACTTTACCAGCTCTTTTACAAAGAGACTCGTTGACCCTGGAACCTAAAGAGCCAAAATAAGTAAAGTTACCTTGTGAATTTTACTTCTCAACCCAAGGGGAAGCTAAAGCCTGGTTTTAACAGGCATGGTAAGATCACAGAATGGCAAGAATCAGGTTTTGAGTAGCTGCTGTCTCTGAAAATGCTTGGAACACACTTTTCCCACCCCTCAGAGCCAGTTTTAGTGTCCTACCCCCTGTCTCAGATAGGGTCAGTCACACTTCAGTCTCCAGTCTCAGGACAGTGCTCTCTGCCCCCAAATTGATTCTCCTCTAAACAAGAGAGGAACTCACTTCAGTCTGATGAAATTTCACTTTCTCCAACCCTCTTTCCTGGATTTCTGTCTTAAATTCTACCTCCAGCAACTCCAGAAGTGAGAGAATATGAGAATTATTAATTTTTTTTCCTTTGAGGTTATGCTCTGTCTGTATTTACACCAGGTCAAGAGCTTTTTCCTCAGTTGCACTGAAACAGATGAAAATCACCAACAAGAAACAACATATCCTGAATTTTAGCTCAAGAAAGACAACCTGACTTTCATCTGATAGAACTAAAAGAGCAACAGAGCACTTCTTTTCTTTCCTGGACAATAAGAGCCTCCTATCTTTCACTCTGCTGCCTGACTTTGCATTATTAATTCTCAATATCATCACGTAGCCCCAGTCCATAATCTTTAATAGCATTTTTCCTCTCTCATATTGGGTTCAACTCACTTTGAGGTATTTGCCTTTTTTTTTTTTGCCTCCATCAGAACTGACCCTCCCACAGAAGAGGAATATTCCCCACTAAACAAACCCCCCAGATTTAGATTGACACACATGCAATATTACTAAGAATTATTTATAATAAATACATACTTTCCTACCTTAACAGCCTTTTTCTTAGGTGACTCTCCCTTTAGTCTCACCTAAAATGCAGCTGAACTCAGATTAAGCCCAGCCCACACCACCAGCCCAGGTGCTCTGAGTTGCCTTAATACAATCCACACCCTCAGCCCACGTGTTCTTTATTACCTTTTATCCCTCATTTGCACCCCCCAAAACCCCCTCGAACAAAAAGAACTCAAACATAAAAATAACACTTCAGAAAAAACCCTACACTAAAAAATCCGCCCAAGTTTCAAAAGAGAAAGAACAACTTTTAAAATCATATATGAAGATTGTATTCATTATATAAAGGTTGTTTTTTGAAGTTTTAAAGGATTTGTTATTTGTTAATTGAAACAATATATCATTTATAGACTGGAATGGGTGGCTGGAGGTGGAACACACCGGTGCCCTGAGCTGTGCATGAACACTTGTGACACTGTGGGGACTTTGTCTTTTCAGTTGAATCCCCCATGGACCAAGCCTGGGGTTTGTAGTGATCTAATAAACATGACATTGTTGGCTTGAAGATTGTAACTGAGTGGAGAGAAGCTCTTTGAAACCATCAATTCTCAATTAGCTGGCTTTATTAGCTCCGTGTCTATATTTTCCCTTTGCTTCTACACAATTCTAGACACTCCTACTGACCTAACACTCTTTCTTTTCACTGTTATAATGAGGAGGGATTTTTTTTTTTAATTTTATTTTATCATCTGAAGTTCTATTCATTCCCAGCAACCCTTCTTTTCAAAATTGCACCACAGTTCTGTCATTATTTCTTCTAAGCCAGCTTTCATTTGGCTTGCTGGAAAAGGGAAAAGGCACGGCCCAGACTCCTCTGTGGCTTTGTTCTTGCAATTATTCCTGTGCTCAGTTAATTGGGAGGCTTTGTGTTCCTGGGTTGTTCCTCTGATGCCTTCTGCCCTGTCAGCCCCAGGAAATGTCACCAGTCCGTTCTGCATTAGAGCTTTAATCTCTTTATTTTCAGATTCAATTTCCAGAGAGTGTTTCCAGAGGAGGTGAAGCCTCAGGGAGAGGAGAAGCTCGACAAGTGGCAGAGCAGGAGGGCTGTGCTGCCTTGGGAGGCTTTCAGTGCTCATTGCATGTCTTGCCTCCCTTTGTGCCTCCTCTGCCTCTGACATCACCCAGAACACTCTGAACCCCCTGTTTCCCCTCCTCCCTCATCACCACCTCTCCAATCCCACTGGTTCTTGTCACCCTCTGTCCCATCACTGCATCGTCCTTGGTGCCTCCTCTTTGCCCTTCTCACCACAGCCACTTCCACACCCTCTCTGTCACCTTCCTTTCACCCACAAAACTCCTCTGGCTTTCTTCCATTTGCAAACTTGCAGCCTAATTGTTGCCTCTGCCTCTGTTTTTGAAAGCAGGGCCGATGATTTCATTGTGCTGAAACAACACTCCAGTGGTGGAATTCAAGCCTAGTTTTAGTAACCAGTAAGCTTAGTCTTGAGTTTAACTTATTTTGTTAAACTTGTTTAACTTATTTTGGTTTTTGATTCTGTGGAATTACAGCCCAGCCTTTCTCATAATAAATGTTCTTTCTACCTGATAGCAGGAACTCTGGTACCTTGCATGTGCTCACCTCTGCTACAGTGATTTCTCTTCTCTACAGTGAGTGAATGACTTGAAAAAGCTGGAATGAACTTCCTCCATCACAGGAGCTGCCCCTTTCTCAAGCCTCCTGCCCTGAAGCTGTTGCTTCCAGGGTTGTGGAATCCTAAACTGTGTGCATATTGTAAATATGGTGCATACTCATGGCCAGGTTTAATTGGTTTATAGTTCTGTGTGCTCCCTGCTGATCCAGGGATTCCAAAATATCCACTCCGTTATGTGTGCTGTTTATGAGCCAGAACTTTCATCTCAAGGCATGACACAGGAGTCAGTTATAGATGTGTAGATATTAAACAATTCCTGGCTTTCATTAATATCTGGGACTCTTCAGGCTACTGAGACTAAATTTCCAGTGTTAAAACGATTCAGGGGGATCACGGTGGTTGCAGGAATTTTCTTTGCTCTTTGAAAATCAGCAGCATAATTCAGTTTGGTGTTTTGCTCTGCAAAGCTTACCACAGCCATCAATCATTTATGAATTGCTGTGCATTTTGTGTAGTAACTCAGAGGTAATAACTGGAGTCAGGGAATAGCAAAACAAAGCAAATCACGAGCAGTTGCAGCTCGTGTAATCCCCTGTCAGATTAGGAGCTACCTGAGAAGATGTTTATATTGCTGCAAGTGCTGTTTGCCCAGATAAAGGCAGACTTTGTTCTCCAGAGAACTTACTGCAGCTTTTATAAAGCAAGTGCTACCCTGATTTTGGTGTAAATTATCTGCATAATTTCTTGTACTTTTGCATGTTCTGACACTTGGGTAAAAGTGAGGAAGTGCTGGAAGGCTCTGACTTCATATCCATGGCAAGGCCTCCAGCTGAATTTCATGGATTCAGGCAATAAATACCCAGTCCTAAACTCAGATTTTATAATCTAAAAGTAGGATGCCGTGGGCTTTATGGTAGAGGGAGTAGTGGTGCTGGGGCCCAGAGTACAGGAAAGTTTATTCAGGGGGGTTTAGCACTCTTCATTATTTTTATTACCATCTGAAATTGGAGTACAATGTTTGAGTGAATGACCAATTCCCAATAACCCATGAAGAGCGTGTTGATTCAGGGGTACCCTTTCACTTGGCAAGTGCTTGGTCCCAGCACAGCTATTTTAGGCAGCACACAGAAAAGGTGCTGGGTGGCACAGTGCACAATATCCTGGCACAGGAAAAGCAACAGGCTTGACTTTTTCAGCTTGAATTTTCAAAGTACCATTCATTCCAAGGATGGATTTTAACCCTGGCCTAGAGACCAAGCCTCATAACCTCACACAGTGAGTGGCCAGCCCTGTTCAAGTGGCTCTTTGGGAGATGTTAAACACCTTTTTACAGGAGCTGGGCTTTCTGCTTAACTGGTTTGTGAGAGCTGGTGCATATGTTCTCTGCTTGCTGTGTGTTCTGTGAGGGATGGCATCCTAAACTGGCCTGGCTTTCTCCAAACTACTCAGAGAACTCCTTTAGAGCCCTTCTGGCTGTGCTGTGTGCACAAGTGACACTTGACAGCTGCTAAGAGGAGATGAGGCTGAAGTTTGGAATCAGGCACAGCACCACTGCCAATATCTGGCTCTGTGCCCTTTTAACAGTGCATTACCTCAGAAGCCTTTTTGTCCCTGTGGAAGTACCTCTTAATTAAATTTAGGTCACAGCACAGTGACCACACTGCTAGTGGAGCTGCTTAGCAGTGGCTGTGTCTGTGTAGGCAGTTTAACCTCTTCCCAGCTCCCAAAAGGGCTTTAATATGTTTAATTTTAAGATTCCACCTTGCTGAAAGCTCCAGTTTGGCCCCTGCAGGAGTGGTAGAGCCAGAATTCAAATTAGAGTGCTGGAGTCCTTAACCATGTGGATGTAAAGGAGCTAAGCAGAAGTTTTGGTTGGGATATATCATTTATCACCCTGCATGCACGTCAAAGTTGGCCCAGGATGCCCAACTGTATGAACAGATTATTTTCTAAACTAATGGCCTGCTGCAATCTACTGTGTGATTACAGATGAGGTTTTAGTGGGTTGGGAAATGAAAAGCAAGCTGGAGAGCTGTAAGATAAATTCATCCATGTAATCACTCGCATTCTATATAAGAAATCATATCCAAACTGAGCTCCACAACACATAGGAGTCTATTTTTAAGCCTGACCTGGCATCGGGAAATGCTTTAGTGAATGAACAAATGCTGATGGACTGCCATCAGTGTTGTATAGAAATAAGTGTAATTAGGGAGAAACAAATAATAAAAAGCATAACTGCACCGAGCAGTTCCTTTATTGTCAGCAGCAGGATGTGTGCTCCCCTAACAGATTTGGAAGCTGCTCTGGCAGGAGGTGATTTGTGCTGCTGCCAGCGACACTCACTTCATGAGGGGGATTTTGGTGGGCGTTTGCCACTGCTCTCCAGAGACAGTTTCTGTGACAATTACAGGACCATCCCAGCTGCATTAAACGAGGCAGTTCTGTGCAATATAATTATTGGTGTGTCACCAGATCTCAGCCATCAGTTTTGTGCTGTTCACGTGTCTCACTGTGGGAAATGTCTGTGTTCTTGTGCATGTTTTCCCGTGGTGTCTTCTGTCCAGCTTCTTTCTCAGCAGGAGAGCTGCTCTCTTGTGAACAAAAGGCACCTTCTGACAGTGATGCTGAGCTCTGAACAGCAGGTTAAGCCTGGGAGAAAGGGGAGGATGTCCCTGTACTGATAAGTTTTAGTAGAAAAGTTTAGGAGTAAAACAGTCAGATTTAATTGTCTGTAAAACTGTGTGCTGAGAGGTCAGGCTGTGTTCATGGAGCAGAATCACAGAATGGTTTGGGTTGGTTGGAAGGGACCTTAAAGATCACCCAGTCCCACCCCCTGCCATGGGCAGGGACACCTTCCACTGTCCCAGATTGCTCCAACCTGGCCTTGGACACTTCCAGGGATGGGGCAGCCACAGCTTCTCTGGGCAACCTGTGCCAGGGCCTCCCCACCCTCCCAGGGAACAATTTCTCCCTAATATCTAATCTAAATTTCAGTTCTTTCAGTTTGAAGCTGTTCCTGTGCTCGGTTCCCATTGCAGGCCATGGAGACTGGTGCTTATTCTCCTTCACATCCCTGCATTCAGAAGATGAAGAGTTAAAAACACCTTTCCAGACCTTCACAAGTGAAGTTCCTTAATGCAATCAAGCCTTGTACTACTGAGACTTGGTTATAGGGACTTGGATATTCTACAGACTTTTTTTCAGCTTTAATGTAAATGTGTGAAGGACATGATTGGGTTCAGTGTCATGAAAGACAAGGCAGGGCTTGTGGAAACCTGAGCCCTGCAGTTCACACTCTGGTTTGAGTGTTTTCAACCTGTCTCAGCCACCAGTTACAACAAAGTGATTTTTTTTATTATTCTGGTGCTGTAGCTAGACATAAAGAGCCCCACTGGATGACAGATGGGGGAGAAAAGACCAGTGTAAAAGCTCAGCTAATGCAGCTCTCCTGCAATCACCCCGGGCAGGGACTGAGCAGCAGAGCCCTTGATAATGGCTGTAATAGGGTGAAGAGGTCCTGCTCTCTAACTGGGATTGCCAAACTGACACCGTGACATTCTCACTTGAAAGGACATTTGCCACATGGGTTCTTCAAAGCTCTTTTGAACCACATGCTCTCCAGTTCCATTTCTGCTCAAAGCAGTTTGGTCTTTAAAAAATACTGTATTTCCCTTCCTGTGCTGCTGAATTGTCTCACAGCTGTGAAGCAAAGACTAAAACTAAACTGGGACTTCTCTTGATCATTTAACCATGTTCACGTGTCAAGGCCCATGAACCAATGTTTTATTTAAATAAAAAGTCACAAGCGCACAGATGTAAAAATATTTTTTAAATGCCATCAGTGTTACCTTGCTTGTGCTACACGAGGGAATGGCGTGAGGAGAAACTCAGCGGAAATAGATAATGCTGAGGGACAGCAGAAGTGGTGGCTGGATGGTAAAATGAGGGAGGTGTGTGATATTTAATGGCTTTGTTTTGTGTTGAACAGCAGATGATGTGGTGGGGCTGTGTTTGACAGACGTGGTGTACGGTCCTGTGCCACCTGCCAGTAAAACAATAACGGGGGGAATGAAATAAATGCCTGCTGAAATTCTGCTGTAATTAAGCACCTGCCAAAATACATTCTTCAAGCAATTGGGACGTGCTGGAGTCCAAAGTAAATTTTCTGCACTGTTAAACTGGGGGTCCTGGCTAAGTCTCTGGGCAGGAATCAGTCCCCTGGTGCTTTGGGTGTCCCCTGGGGAACCAATTCCTCTGCAAGCCCATGGAACAGCTTGACCCGAAGGCAGAAGCTTTAAGTGCCTTCTCCTTGAGGGCAAGGAATTCCACTGTGCACCAACACAGTGTCCTTTCCCAAAGGACAGGGTGGTTTTTTTCCAATCCTGCCATGAAAAGCTTTATCACGCTGGGTTTTTAATTACACAACATAATTGCGTGGCTGTTCAATTTTCACTGCGACGCTGGTATTAAAATAATAATTTGCAGACGTGTTTTGCTTCCATTTTGTATTTATTTACTAGGATATACAAAGTTGTCTCCAACACACATCCTGCACCTGCCTGGGGGGGTGTCCAGTGGGGCAGGGTGCTGTGAGCTGGGGTTTTATTGGCAAGGAGGGTGATGTTACTGTGCTAAAAATCCAGAATATGGATAAAGGGAAGGTGGAGGGAGCTCCTGAAGGGGAACAGGATTAAAACAGGCAACTCTGTGCTCTCTGGGTTTAACAAAATGGTTTGCTATTTGTCCAACCCTGACTGAAAATCTTTTTTTTTTTCCTGTCTGGACCTGATGAGACAGGTTTTACTGAATTTGGTCATACTTACAGGTGATAAAGCCATGAGAAAATTAATGAAAGTAGACTAAGGGCTGACTCATAGGCTGTGAGAACTGTGAAAACAGCTAGAAGCTGTCAAAAAAAAAAATCAAATCTTACCAAAAATACTTTATTTTCCCTCATATTTATTTCTCCTCAGAAGAGATCATGTCCTTCCCCTGTCAATTAAGATTGAGGGTGAGCCATAAATAAAAAGCCACGTTTTAGGTCTATTATTTTATCATCTATTTAGTGTTCATGGAATGTACCTGTGTAATTTTAATATTATTTTATGAATGCATTGACAGTGTGCTCGCTCCTAAAGCTGTCACAACACAACAGCATTCCCAATACTCAGAGGGTTTCTTCCAAGTTCCCACTTGGAAGTTTGTATTTTTTTAAGAAGTTGTCACAGGGTATTGCTGGTGATCCCTCCTTGGCCATAAACGGGAGCTGTGTTTTATTTTTATCTTTAGCCTCTGATAAAAAGCAACGTGAAATGACCAATAAAACACCTCCAGCTGTAAAATAAAGGATGGAAACATAGCAGCTGTTCCAGAAGGGGAATGGGAGGGAACTAAAGATTCAGGGAATCGATGCTCGAGGAGCTGGGGGAAGGGGTTTTGTGTGACCCCTCAGTGCTATTTAAGCTGAGCTCAAGGTTCAAAAGGTATTGGGGAGGATTTTCTTGTGTTCTGTTGGTTTCTGTTGTTATAGGTTGGTGAGTAACCATGTTAATCTGCAATTTCTAACCCAGCTCTCTAGTTTTCAGTGAGTTCATTACGAGGAAATGTGTAAATTTTAAGATGAGGGGATTTTTAGCTCACTTTGGGTCCTAAAATGATAGTATGGGGGTTTTTTTAAATGCTGGAAGTGTTACCCAAAACTGAGGTTCCTTCTAATGAAAATTTGCTCCCTGGTTTAATTTTCCATTAAGTGTTCAGGGGCTGTACTTAAGCGTTGAGAGGACAACGTGACTTGCTTTCTTTTAGGTTTTGTTTGGTTGGTTGGTTTTGGTTTTTGTTGTTGTGTTTTTGTGTGGTTTTGTTTTGTAGTTTTTTGATTGTTTGTGGGGGGTTTTTGTTTGTTTGTTTTTCTTGTCCTTCTCTTAAAGGAAATACAACCATATAAGTAGGAACTTGGAAGAAACCATCTGAGCTTTGGGAATGCTGGTTCCTAAGCCAAGCATTCCGTTGTGATTCAAGATGAAGGCAGAAAATAAGCCTGAGCTTCACAAATATTTTGGTGCTTAAGGGCACGTGGCTTAACTTAATGCCTTGAGCTTTTCATGTTTCTAACAGCTCTTGTAAATATGATGCTGTTCTTCTGGTGGAGAGGCTGGATGCCTGCTTTGAAGCGGGGAAAATGTGGCGCTCCAAAATGCTCAGGCCTGGGTGTTCAACATAATTAATGGATTATGGTGTGGTGTTGATTAGCCCACAGTGTGAAAGTGACTTTTTCTGTACCAGCCCTGAAAAGGAAAACAAGCCTGTGTGGCTTCACTAGAAGAAAATATTCTCTGTGGAGAGCAACTGTGGGCAGTTCAAGTCTTTTATCCTAATTAACAAAGACCACTTGCTTGGGTGGCTTTATTGTTCTTTTGTAGGGACTCCACTTGGAAATGCAAACTCAGTTTCCCCTTCAAGTTGCTGGATTTGCCCTTGTGCTGCACCTGAACTGTTAATTCACTCAATTAACAGCAGCTCCTCCTTGGTGTTGATTGCCACCCTGCTAATTAATAAACCTGCCTGGATGATGGATGTGAATCCTTGATTAAGTGCTGAGTTTAGGGCTCTGAAACTGCCTTAGCCCTGCAGGTTTCTTATTCCTAAGCTGGTAAGATCAGACAGTGGGGCTTTTCTTACTTCTGCCTTAATGGGCACTTGCCCAGGGTGTGGTAGGGAAATTATTCTCTGGTGTGTGGAACTCGGTTTGCTGCTGACAGTGCCTGACTTTTGGTGCAGGACCCTGCAAGTTTACAGGGTATTCTGTAGGAACTAAGCCTCTGGGGTCAGGAAACACTGCTGGTAAACAGGTGTGCCACATTGTCATTCTTTCTTGCAGGTTCTGGGCAGGGACAGCATGGGGAGCACCTGGAACAAGATGATCTGCTACGTGTTCTGCGGGAGGCGCCGGCAACACGAGGCGGAGGAAGAAGAATACGAAGAGATCAGCGAGACCAAGCCCATCCTGCAGGTCTCGGGGGAACCCCTGATGGCCACGGACATCCAACACCCCACACCAGCCTGAAAGTCCCCAAACCACGCTCTAAAGACGTGCAGTCCCTGGGCCAGGCCCGAAGGCCATCGGTTGACACTCTGGAGGAGAACACAGAGACCTGCTCTGCTGCAGATCCCATGGGAAGGGCTGAGGGCTGGGAGGCAGCCTGGAACCCCATGGACTTCTTTGTGGCCCCTGCAGATGAAGAGGTTGAAGTGGAAGTTACAGACTTAACCCAAGCAGAAGGCCAGCAAGAGGGAGTGGGTCAGCCAGAAGGAAAAGTGGAAGCTGGTCCTTGTGTTGCCGAGGCTCAGCCTGTCGGGGACACAGCTCGGGGTGCTGAGCTCGTGGCAGGTGAAGAGCAGCCCCATGAACAGGCAGAGCCTGGCAGTGAGGGTGCCCTGTGTGCTGGAATAACCCTTCTGGAAAGAGATATTCTCAACCTCCTCGAGATTGGAAGTGAAACTGCACCTGGCCAGGGCTGTGAGATGGATCCTCCTGCAAACACTGGGGAGGTTTCCACAGGAAGGGAGTTGTCACTCTGTGCTGGGCAGGGGGCAGAGGAGACTGAGCCCTACCTGCCTGCTGAGCACGTGGAGGGGATGGACAGGGCTGCACTTGTTCAAATAAGCCCTCAATCTGCTCAGGCTGAGCTTACCTGTCTGCTGGAGGATCAGGCACTGCCTGCCCTGACCGTGCAGAATCCTTCAGAAGCCATAGCAAGTGGGATGGTTGGGCTGTACCCTCCCTGTCTTGTGTCTTGGGGGTTACTGTGCTCAGAATGGGGATTCTTAGATGCAGGAAACCCACTGTTTGGGGCCTTAAAGCAAGAGAGCCGGTGTGGAGTGCCACCTGCACAGGGCACAGAGAGCCTGCCCTGTGCAGATCCTGCAGGGCTTGGGGAGCTCTTACACCAGTCCAGCCATGGGGTGCTCTGTGAGCTGGAAGATGAGGGGAGCAGGGAATGTGATGCAGGTGAGGCAGAGCTGCAGCACAGGACTGTGCAGCCAACAGTGGAGCTTCCAGCAGAACCACAAACTTGTGTTCCAGTGCCTGTAAAGCAAGAAGCTGAGTTCTCAGATGTGCCACTCTCGCTGCCTGAAGTGCTTGGGAGTAGTAAAGAGATAGAAGATGAAAATGTTGCAGCTTGAGAGACCTGAGGATCAAATGGCTTTGTCTCAAACCTGTTCAGTGGCAAGGATGATGTACCTGCCTTCAGGAATTTTAGCTATTGTCCAACTCAGGATTTTTGTGGAATGCATCCTGGGCTTCAGAAAGTCTTGCCAAGCAGGTGTGTGAAGTGTGCAATAGGCTTTTCTGGATATTCTCCTGAATTACAGCTTAGCCACAGTTCTGTTCCTCACTGTTCTCAGTGGCTGTTTTTCAGGAGGTCACGCCTTACTGGGAGAGAAGTGGCTCACTCTAACTGTGATTTCACTGAGCTAAGGTTGGGCACTGCATCTCCCAGTGTGGTGTGGTGATGGGAGGTTTCACCTCTTCTTCTGTAGAGTCTGGGAACAGAGTGGGAAAATGCTCCTCTAATCTAGTGCAGTCAGATGTTTTCTGTGAGCCCAACAGCCACTTCCCTTGCTACCTCAGAGTAATGAAGTGTTTGAACTACCTCCCTGTACAATTTCCTTGCACAAGTGATAGTTCCTGCCTTATTGTCAATATTGAACAAGTGTTTTCACAGGAAGATGATGAAATACTAACTGTGGTTCGTTCTTTGTATCTCTTGTAACAGTGGAAGTGTTCATGTAATTTGTACAGCTTATGCAGATGTTAAAAATGTAATCTTGCTCAGAATGCATAAGTCAGTGTATTACAGCTGAAATCTACTGACTTTTAATGCTCCTAACTTTATACTACCAATAAAATATTTTTAAAGATCATGGCAAAACCCCAAACTGAGTATGTTTTAATTGTTGGGCATTAATGAGAGCAGGGAATATGATTGAAACCACTCAGTGCTTTTCTTCACACTTCAAAGGAGAAATAGTGACTGACTCCTTTTTAAAGGAGCCTTTTGAACAAACTCAGACTATGTGTATGTGGGAGGGTGGCAGGCTGGAATTCTTCTAGGCATTACAATGTGCCTGAGGAATGGGATGCTGAGGAAAAAAAAACAAACCACAAGACAAATTATCATGTTGGGGGCCCTTCATTTGTCTTGCACAGCTGAGGAGGCCAAGAGCCAAGTGTGACAAGTGATGCTGGGAATGGAAATGCTTTCAGCAAACTGCCTGGGTAAAAGGATAGGCTTCTTTAACACCTTGACTCCTGTCCTTCCAACTGCTCTTAGGCTGACAAAGCATCCTGTCTGTGAGACTTGCCAAACAAATCTTCCTTCACCTTCATGTCCATAAGCTGCCAAGAAAGAGGTGCCTGTGATACTTTATGGTTTTAAAAGGCTCCTCTAGGCCAGTAAACTCTCTTTGTTGCTCAGATGGGCTGTGTCTGCAGTGATATTAAAGTTGTGCCTGAAAGGAGGGGAGCTATTACATAAACATATTTACACAAAGCTGCCTGAAGGCTCATCTTTTTGAACTTGCTTATTTTCTGCTGAAAAATCACTCTGTCCTCCCTGTCACTGCTAGTGTCTGAGGGGTGTCTAGCAGGGATTGGGGTGAGTTAACTGCTTGTCTGTCTCTCAGCCTCCCCCAAAACTCAAACTTTGCTTCAGGCAGGTAAAAGGTTCAAGTAACAGCAATATTGCCTGCCCCTGGGCTGGTAACTCAGCTCTGTTAAGGAGGATTCCAGGAAGGATCTGTGCTACAGAAAATGTTTCTTAACCATCTGGAGCCTTGGGCATGTGGCTCCTTACCCTGGGGACAAGGGGAAGGCAGAGTCTTTAACGTAAAGTGTGTTATGCAGCAGCTGAAAAAGAAAAGTGTTGGCATCCCACATCCCAGCCGGGCTGGGAGGAGAGCCCTTCTTGTTCTCCTCTTGGAAGAGGAGACTTTTCAAACCCAGCCTGTCCTTCTCCTGCAGTGTCAGCTCTGTGCTGGGTGAGGGGAGCCCCTGGGCAGATCATCCAGTGGCTGGAGGTGCCACCCCAGATGTACCAAGAGGCCCTGCCACGTGTGCTGGAAGGAAGAGACAGTTCTAGTACGAGGGAGCAGCTTGAACTCTGCAATAAAAAAAAACCCCAAACACAAAGAGTGATGTCCTGAGCTGACTGCAGCCTGCTCCTTATAAGCAATGATGCCATCCAAAAGGGTTTGTAATGGTCCTGTTGTGCAGCATTCCATCATGCAACACAATCCTGAGCTGACATCCGAGCCGTGCTCCTTCTAAGGGCTGTGATTATTTCTTTGTATTTGTCAAAAAAAACCAAACAAGTGTATGTTTGTGGTTTGTTTTTTTTTTTAGAACAGCCCTTTTAAATATATCAAAGTAGCAGAAATTGGAGAAGGCTTTTGGAACAAACACTAAACGTAGTAAAGAAAGAAGATGTGATTGCTCTGACAGTCAGATTTTCCTTCCTCCCCTCGTGTGTGTTACGTTGCCACTTTCTGTAGTGTTTGACATGCAAGAGATTGTCTGGATTGTTTCAAATGGGTCAGAGCTGGACTCTTTAACTAGAATGTCTCCATGTTTCCCCATGATTCGAGGGTAAGAAATGTCACACTTCCAATCTCAGAAATATTCCAACTAGCTAGTGATGAGCTGCTGACTGAGCATCTTCCTATTGTTAAAAAAACCCCACTGAAATAAACACCAACAACATCTGCAGGGTTTGGAAACACACAAAGCTTCACGTTGTGCAGTGACTAAAATTCAACCCACGCAGGGGGAGCTGGGGATGCAATTTCCTTCCAGTTCTGTTGTTTTGCAAGGCACAAATTTCCCTAAAGCCCCCAAAATGTTCCAGGCACTGATCTCTGACAGTCTCTCTGTACTGTCATCTTTGTACCCCACATGTGGAAATCATGGGTCAGCTTTGGAGAAGTTTCCAACAGCCAAAAAAAAACCCCTGACCTGCCTCTGTTTCAGTTCCATTGAAGCCTAAAATGAAGTATGCAAAAATAAACAAATAAATAAATAAATAAAGCTGGACAAGCTGTTGTAAAAACCCTCCAGACATTGAGGGAAGCCCTTGGAGCCACTGTGAACGTGCCCCTGGTGCAGCACCAAGACACAGAACTGTGCCTGTTATCGTGCAGAGCAGATGTTGGACCACATTAAAAGGCAAGATGTGGTTATTGTCATGTTCTGGTCCCAGGCCTGGCTGCACACACGGAATTACCTCTCCAAATGCTCCTTCTTTGTTTTCTTCTTTAAGGGAATCATGGTAGCTCAGCAAAGTAGAGGATGCTGAGCCAGATCTGGCTTCAAAAAATTATAGATTTGAGGGGTTTTATGCAAAGAAAACAGGCCTGGAATCCAGCCATTTTGATCTTTTTTTGTTGTTTTTTTTTTTTTTTTCTATTCAACAGCAATGGTGCTGTTGGCAGTGGATGTTTAGGACCTGCCTTTATGCTCATGGCCGGCATTAGTTTGTTTTTAATGGATATTTGCTTTTGTGTTTTGCCCATGTGACCTGTTTAACGTTACAACTCACTTCCAGTCAGCAAACACAACCAGGGCAATGCAGGAACGTCAATGCCAACACAGGGTGATCAGCTGGGGCTGGAAACACTGAAATAATCTGCAACCACTGTAAAATGGCTAATTGCATGACTCCACCAGTTGAAGACAGCACACCAGTGGGAAAGGGGATAATTTTTCACCTCTAACTGCCCTGCATAAAATAATGCAGGAGATCACAATGTCAGTAACATCATTTGTGAATTAAGGGCCTGTCCAAACACAGCCTGCAGGACAGTTGTTATTCTGCCACTTGGCATCACAAGTTATAAATTATGGCCAGTTTTGCCTGTCTATGGCTGCTCTGTATTAATGTTTAGCTTTATTTTAAGTATTCAGTGCCAATTATCAAAGGCCCACAATGAAGTCAATCACAGATCAACTGCACACAGAAGTGCAACCACAGGGTATTTCCAATGGCTGGGAAAACCAGAAAACAGTGTAAGGGAACTTCAGGACCTGCTGGAACCAACCCTGGGAGTCAGAGGGGAAGGGGTTTGGTGTGACCACCTCCTCCTATTTAAGCCCAGCCTGGGGCTTTGATTTCAGGTGTTGGGTGCTCAGTGTGGAGCTGTGCTGGTAAGGAGAGGCTGTGGCTCTGTGGTGAGGGGTGGCTGTGCTGGTGTTTTGGGTGGTCTGTGAGTCTCCAGCTGCCTTGCTGTTTGATTTTTATGGGATGGGTCCTTTGGTTTAATTCATGCATGATTTTAGAGTCTGGGCCTCTTTGAGTATAAGTAATTTTGTTGTTGCTAACTTGTGGAAGTGCTTCAGGCAAGCCCTGCAACCCACTTCTCAAATTAGTCTTGGGCTGGGAGATGTTATTTTACTTTTTAGTTTGCTTGTGTCTCTTGTCTTCTCTTAATGTTCTTTATTAAGGAATAAACCATGCTGTGTCTTGTGAATTTTAAATATATGTGTAATTTTTTTCTGCCTTGCTTCTCTTCCCTCCTGCCCCATTTATTCCTGGTAGTCTAAACACCTTCTTGGAGGAAATAGGTGCTCCTGAGAGCTGTAATTGTTTTCCACAGTGGTCTGGTTTGATTGAGGGGTTGTCTCTTTTTTTTTTTCCCTTCTTCCTCAGAAAGTTATTTCTTAAAAGGTGTCTGTGCCTCCCCTGACCCCACCACGTGCAATTCCACCTGTTCAGCTCATTTCTGTGATCTCTGACAGTGCCCTGCATCTACTAATGTGAGATTTAATGGATAATTTAATGGCTACAGGCTAATAAATCTCCATGTCTTGCAGGTGTGGAGCCCCTTCCTCCTTTTAAGAGCGGCACTTGGTTGGGTTGTTCCTTCCACCTCTGGCAATGGGAGGGATTTTTGGGAAGAGCAAGAGGTGCTGTGGGTTTTCCAGAGTTGTTTACAAGGCCAAAGGCAAGAGGACCCCACGGATGTCCTGCGATGCCTCCACGTGGACTGAGGAGAGCCATTTCCACTCGGCACGGATAGGGAGGACTCCAAAGGGCCCCGAACCTCCTGCTGCAAAACTGGTGGTGGAGATTTGTGAAAGCGAAGCTGAGCAGGAGGCAGCTGCACCTCCAAGGGCACGGCACGCCGAGGCCTCGCTCCCCGTGAATGCTGAGGTGTCCCAGGAGCCTGAAGCCAAACCTCCCACGGAGCTGGTGCAGCACCAGGAGCCCCCTGAGCAGGCAAAACAAGCCCAGCCAGGGCAAATCCTGCAGGAGAGCAGCGGGCCTGGAGATGCTTTGTGTCCTGCTGGCAGCTGCGAGGACCACGGAGCGCCGTCTCAGATGACGGTGCAGGTGGATGTGCACGTGTCTGCAGAGGGGCAGGGTGGACCTGGCGAGGTTCAGCCTGCTCCAGCAGAGTCTGAGCTGCTGCCTGGCGCAGGGCAGGAGGCTGGGAGTGCCTCAGAGGAAGCTGGTGTTGGAAAGGCTCCTTTGGAAGTGCCTGTGCAGGACTCAGGGCTGGCTCTGAAGGCTGCAGAGACAAGAGAGGGCACCACGAGTGGGCACGGATGTGCTGAAGGTGCTGAGGCCCCACCCGATCTCCAGCTGGGACAGGACACAGAGGTTCCCCTCACTGAAGGTGTGGAAGCAAAGGCTTCTGAAGCTGAGCAAGCTGGGGAGATGGCTGAGCTCTGTGATGATGGGCACGCATCAGAGGACCTGGCAGGAACCCCGGCTGCTCTGCAGGAGAGGGAGGAAACCAGAGTTAGCAGTGGGGGAAAAGCAGAGGAGCACTGAAAGGGCACGTGAAATCTGGAGCAGCACCCACAGATGCTTTGCCTGCAGCCCAGTGATGAATCTGCTGCCTTGATCTGAAGGGACTGTGAGAGGTGCCAGTGGGTGCTTGTGCCTTGCAGCACCCAGAGAGCAGGGGTTTGGCAGAGCCTGCTTTGAGGAGTGAGGCTCAACTTGCGAATTTGTGTCCTGTCTTCTGCAAGTGGCACTAAAATTCCTTCTCCCCTAGGGGAGGGCTGAGTGTATCTCAGCACAAAAAGTGTATTTATGCAGAAGATTTGATATATATATTTTTTTTTTTCTCCTCGTGCATTTGTACCCTGTGCCCTCCACAGCTCCCTCCCCACGTGTGGCTGCACAGGGTTAAGTCCTCTCTCTGCCAAACACCCAGATATATTAATTCCCCTTGTCCCTACACCCCACTCTGACTGTCACTGCTGTTGGAAACTGATGGTGTTGAAACACTCTGTGAAGGCTGTGTTGCAATTGGAATCAATAAATGGGCGCATTTTAACACTCACTGCTATGAAATGTGGTTTTATTAATGGGCAATTGCTTTATGGTTTGTGCTTGTTGAGTTGGAGGTCAAGTAGCTCAGACAAGGAGGCCTTTGGAAGGAGCTGTGTCCAGGCTCCAAGCAACAAGAAAAGCTTCTAGTGGTCATTTTGCTGCAAATAATCAATAAATTTCAGGCAACTGCATATCCAAAGCCAATCTCTAATTATACAGGCCTTAAATAGGGGGGAGCTTTTCATGTCAAACCTGATGAGTAGTGCAACTCTCACTGACTTTCCAGATTATGTGGTGCTGGAGGGAAGCAGAAAAGTAATATAGCCTAATTTCTTTCTTTCAGAGTTTTACACCAAATTATTCTGCTAGAGCTCATGGGGATTTAAAAGTGAAATAATGATTTGTACTAGACAGCTGGAAAACTACAATGTGAAGGAGAGTGAGATCCTCCCTAAGGAAACCATTTCCAGCTCTGGTGTTCTTGCATCCTGTACTAACAGTGCTCACAGGAGGAAAGAAATGATAGTTTAAAGGCAAGCCAGGATATGAGGATGTTGATAGCTATGCATCTATTTAAAGGATGATTGGTTTTACTGTCTTTATGTGCTTAATCACATCAGGAAGGTGGTGTACCCTTAAAAAGATTTCATTTGAATCAAGGCACCAGGCTGCCACACTGCAAACCCCTTGACTTAAGCCAGACTTATTTTATATATATATATTTATAAACATATATATTTTTCCTTATGATCAACTCTGAGGGGAGACTCTGTCCATAGAAATGTCTCATCTCCTGTGACTTGGACAACACAGAGCATGTTCCTTCCCCTTGGCTGTTCCTCAGAATCCCAGAGGCACCTACATCAGTTGATTATGTTGACAAGCCGCCCTGGGTTTGGTTGCCTCCAGCAGAGCTGCTGCTGTTAGTCTGGAGATTGTGTCCTCACTGCACAGAATTCAGATTTAATAATTAGTGAGTCTGCAGTTTCTTCCTTACCAGTGCAAGGAGGCCTGAGGAAATCATGGAAAAAGAAGCAGCGGTAGCAAAAGGGGCAATAAAAACTTCTGTGCATCATCCTGCCTCTGTCTTGGATAATCAGATCTACAGCTATCATTGTATTTTGTGGTTTAGTAAATATATCTCACAGTTCAGCAGGGAACCACATTAAGGGTTACTCAGCAACTTTCCCTCCCCTATGACTGGGGGTAGCTGAGGGTATGGGGCTAATCTGGAGTCAAAATAAAGTGGATAATTACATGACACTGAAACAAATGGGTGACAGGGGACAGTTTTCACCCCAAAAGGTACCAGGCAGAATAATACTGCAGGCTTAGCTTCACAAACCCCTGAAAAACCCACCAAGTGATCACCAATTTGCAAATGTGGCACTGTGCTGCACTTCAGTTGAAGTTGAATTTATTATTTTTAGAAATTTAGGATTTAAATCTAATTAGCCAATCTGGGAAACAAAGCTACAGGTCTGAGTCACAGACATTCTGCTCATGTTCTGAAAAAGGAGGCATTTTTCCTTCCTTTCTCAGAAAAATCCTGACAGAGGGGAATAATCTTCCATCACATGCAGTGCTGCAGGAATTTTTGGGAAAGAAGGTTTTGCAGTGCCCTGTGTCCAATCACACCTCCCTGAGTGGCTGCAGTGTAAGATGTTCCTTGGGAAATGAGAACAACAGCTGCAATTCCCCTTACAATAGATCTGTTCCAGTCCTGATGCTTTCCTTGGTCACAGTCTCTCTCGGGGTTCTGGAAATCCAGGCTTTACTCTCAAGGTGTCCTGGTTTGTATTGTCCCTGTCTAACCTACCCAAAATTACACTTGGGCAAGATTTTGGCAATTCTAATGGCTTTGATTGGCTGTGTCAGAAGAGACTCTGCCTCACTGCTGATGTTTGCATTGACTCTGATGCCTGAACTAATGTTTTTTGTCCTTTTCATCTTGTGAAGTATTTGGTTAAAATGCTGAATACTGATATCAGTGGCCTCAGAAGGAAAGCTTCTCATCTCCTGATGATTTCTTTGTAAATCTTTGAACACCAACTGGGCTCACTGTATTCAAACTCTGATAAAAATAGAGATAAAGGGCTAAACTTTCAAATGTAGCTCCTATAAGAGCAGGGCTTAATTTATGAAAGCACCTTAGTGCTTTTAAACTCCTTTTCCTACCCTTAGATGGTTCTGTAACAGAGCTATTGTCCCATCCAGCACAGCACATCTACATCCCTGACTCCACCAGCACTAAACTCCCTTTGTCACTGATGAGTGAAGGCAAATTATACCTTTTACTGCTCTTTGTCTCATCTTTTCAGGCAAGTTCTAATTGGGGAATTTATTAGTCATGCAGTGGTGTGAGGATAACTCAGCTCTGTTCCAGGCTCCAGGCTGCCCTCTTAAGATGATAAGCAGCAAATTCTTTGACTGTAAATCCACGCTGAATCACTGCAAATGGGTGTCAAGCAGCATTACCAGGTCACAGAAACTCTCTTGGATTGTAATCTAATTTTTTTGGCATTCTGAAAATCTTAGCTCGCAATGCTAAGACTCTTTGCTTTTAGCTGTTGGTAATTAAGACTTTCTGTCATTTGGCAGCAAATGAAAATACACCCTGGCCACGCTTGAGGCATTAAAACCCCAGGAATTTTCAGGAGCCTGACATCTGCTGTCTGGTGGTGCTGTCAAAAACTTTTCTTACTCTTCCTTTTGAATCACCTTTCTAAAAAGCCATCACCACATTAATCACAGTAAATCTGTTTCTCCTGTGCAGCTTAAACTCCTACAAAACTAAGCAAAAAGTTCTGAAAGCAGCTGGTCAAGAAACAGTAATTATATCATTAGGTTTGGGTGGGAAGCAATTCCTGCCCTGCCCTATTTAAGGTCCAGCTGCTCTCCCCAAGGTCTGCTGGGAGCTGCTTGGGGAGATTCCCTTTGGAAGTGAGTGTGGGCTCTGCATGGCCCAAATCTGGGTGTTTGGGGGTTTTCTTTTGGGAAGGGGGGATATTTGCACTCTGTTTTTTGGGTATAAGTTGACTTCTCCAGTGAGGTAGAGCTCTGCCTTTAGGTTTCGGTAAATTAAGATTTCTTTTGTTTGAGGGGTGAGTCTCGGTCTGAGGTTTTGAGCAAACCTCTGTCTGAGATTTGAGTGAAATTCTAGGAGTGCAGGTCTCACAGTGAAGCAATGAAACATTCCTGGTAGGAAATGGCCAAAGGAGGACGAGAAAATAATTTTCCTGCATCTAAAGAGCAACTGCTGTCTTTGTACTTAATGTAATGAATATCTGTATCTTTATGCCCATCTCTAAATAAAACCTCTCTTGAGACAACAGCAGTAGAATCTGCCAACTGCCATATTTTGGACTATTTCTGTAGTGATGACAAACAAATATAAGTGTAGCAAGAAATAAGCTGTTATTTTCCTTTCCTGCCCTAGCATTTTGCAGCCCTACCAAAACGACATGAGGCGTTTCCTTGCTATATTCATTTACACAAAATCCTTGCTGCTGATACAGCAATTGCTTACTCTGAAAGCTCAACCTGAGAAAACATTCATTTGTTTGGAAACTGTCCTCTCTCCACCTTTGGTATCAAACAGCATCTCTCTGTTATTGTTGTATTTTGGGTTTTCTCCCTCAGCAGAGGTGGATGGGTGAGTTTATCTTGCTTTTCCTTTCCTGCAGCTCTGTAGTTATAAGTGATTAAGTTCATGTAGCTTTATAAGTGAGTGCCTAACCAGAATGGAATCACCCATTTTTACAAATTCCACCCATAAAAGTATCTCAGACAGAGCAGCAAAACTGCTCTGGATCCATTAGCTTCACTTTAAAAATTGTAATTCCTAAATTAGAGATCTGTTTCCCGTGTAGTTCCTCTTTACTCAACAGTTCAGCTTTCTGCAGCACCCTCTGTAATGTTGGGTGGCACTTCTATTCGACTTCAAATATTGAGCTGTAAAAAGTGGCACAGGATTTTTGGAGTGGAACAGCACTTTAAGGGAACTAATGATCTGGAACTCGTGGGGAAGTTGTTTGCTGCCCTACTTAGGAGCAATACCTTATCACCCTGAGGAGGGCTGAGGGCTGGTGATGCTGGAAGTGGTTTAAGTAATATTTACTTTGTAGCTTCCCTGCCAGAAACAGGGCACTTGTATTGCTGCTTAATTCTGAGGTTAAATTGTGTTTGTCTCTCTTTAGCAATCTGCATGACAGATTCTAAAAGAAATTAACAGAGCTTTATGCAGGTCCCTCTTTCCCTTTCCCACACGATTTTGGTCTGCTCTGTCCCTACAAAGTGCTTAATCTGTTTTCTGGCAATGCTGTAGTTTTAAAAAGGCACTCTACGAACATAACCTGAGGTAAATGTTTCTCTGCATTCAGAAAATGCTGCCCCTTATTAATATTGGAGTGGGAAGCAATGGCATTGCTGTGGTTTCTAAAAAGTGAGTTAATGAGTGGTAAATTAATGACCCAAGGGCCTGAAATCCACGTGTTTCTCATCTCTCAACAAGGAGATATTTTTCCTTTCCTTTCTTTTCCCTTCCATATCTTACCAGGCCTATGAACAGCTTCCCTGGCTAAATGTGAACTTCTTTGTACAATTAATAAATGGTCTGGGAAACAGGAGGAGACCGAAATAGTATTTACTTTGGTAATATAAACTAATAACTCCAAAGTGCAGTATTGGCCGAGAGTCCTGGTGAGGAAGTGACTTCCTAAATGCTCTTAGTGACATCAAAAGGCTGAAAGAGATTGTGCCTTCAACTAAGGCTGGCTTAAAAGCAATAAATCCTGCCACTTACCGGCCAACCCACTCCGAAATGAAAGGAGAATCTGATGGTCATTTTAAGGAGCGCTTTGTGCTCCTGCAGAGGCTGAGGATGTGGGTCCTACTGAATTTCTCACTGTCCTGCAGGTGTGACAGCTGGCACAGGAGAGCAAGGATGGAATGAGCCTCTGATTCTGCTTTCCAGCTTCTGTTTGTGCCAGAGTCACTCAGCATCCCGGATTCCCGAGGCTCCCTGGGGAAGGCTGTTGGCAGGACTGCTGTTTTACACCTTGGCCATGGGGAACGAAGTCAGCCACGAGGGCTATGGGTGTAGGATGTCCAGGAGGCTCGAAAGGCTGCCAGCTGAGCAAAAACCCACAGCACCTGACGTGCCCCTTGCCCAGCCAGCTGTGGGGGCTGTGCTGGGGGGCAGAGTGACCCACCCTGGCAGGGAGGAACCACGGGATGCTGCTCCAGGGATGCAGGGAGAAGATCCAGGAGGAGAAAGCGGACCAGCCTCCTGCTCTCTGCCCGAGGCACAGGGGATGGGGAGAAGCAGGGAGCTGCAAGAGCTTGGGGAGGCTGAAAACCAGCCCCCTGAGGTAAATCCCGATGGACAAACAGCTCAGGAAGGACCTGCAGCAGCTCCTCGAGGTGAAGGAGACCCAGAGGTGATGACAACGGAGCTGCCCCTGCAGCCTGCTGAGGAGATGGGAGTTGAGCAGGGGCAGGGAAAAGCAGCTCGGTGGTGCTCAGGAAACCAAGTAAAAGGGTGTGCAGACCCAGCCCTATCTGCAGGTGGCTGAAGAAACTCAAGTCCCCAGCAGGAAGACCTGAAGTCAAGCCTGGTGGAGTCACTGGCCAAGAGTAAAGCCTCCTATGGACTGAAAAAGGACCAGCAAGTGCCAAGTATGATACCCTTAAAAAAAAAAAGACTGATAAAGGAAGTGTTTCTTGTATACAATGAGAGGGAACTATTTTGTTGTCATCTTTAAACTGTGTATTTCTCTGTACTCCTGGGTGGAGCACAGAAGATATCCCCTCTGGAAGTGCTAAATGGGGAGATTAAATGCCTGTGTTCCCTTAGCAAGCAACTTGAGAGGTTGGCTTGGCCTGCTTTGCTCTGCTCTCGCTGGGGGTTTGTCTGCAGCAGCTCCTTTTTGAAGCTCTGCAGAAGTGCAGTGTATAAATCTGTATCCTCCTAATGCTTCCTCCCGTTATTTGACTGGCTGCTCCCTGCTTTTAACAACCTGCTCTGCTTGATGGTCCAAAATAAGTATTAGTAGCGTTCGTATTATCCACCTAAATAAACAGATTATCAAAGCACTGGGTGTTTACCAGTGCACGATGGTGATGGTGGGTGTTGTGGGGGAGGTTGGTAAACAAGGGGCTGTAGTTTTGCTACTCCCAGCGCTTGCTTTGTGTCTATTTTGGTATCTGTCAGTCAATAAAAGCTGGTTCCATTGCCTCAAACGAAGTGTTTTCTCCGGGGGGAAAGAGGGGTAAGGGAGGAAAGGAGAGGAAGGAATGTTTTTGGGCACTGAGGAGGAGTTTTATCCTATTCCCAGCTGGACCACAAGGACCAGAAGGAGGAAATTTCTCCTTGTCTTTCTCCTTAAGCTCTTTCCTTTACAGAAGCCACAGCTTTTAGCTTCTTGCCTCGATGTTCCTCATCCTTATAGGTGCATCCCCAGCTCACAAAAGGTGACCAGGGACAGCAATGTGCAATTTTGTGCTGCTGATCACTACCACTGTTCCTGCTAAACCACGTTTAATGAGCTTGGAGTGCACCTTAGAGCTTCTCTTTAACACAATTAGGGCTAAAAAAAAAAAGCTTCAGCATATCTTTCTACACCTCTACCTTAATCAGAAGCAGTTGGCTGTGCCAGCCAAGAAATAAATAAGTAGGAAAGCAGCTGTTTTTCACCATGTGCTCAGAAGCACCATCTGCTGCGCTGCCTCTTCTTGTGCAAAAAAAAAAGAATTCCTTGGTCTCTAATGACCTGGAAGGGTAACATTTCCTTTGTGGAATCTCCAGGTCCCAAATAAGAGTTATAGGTGTTTTTTTTAAAAGCCAAGAGGCAGCCCCAGCAGAGTGGCATATTCATTTTTATAGTTATCAAATCAAGGTGTGCCAGACCTATTAATTCAGGTGTTGTTGTTGGTTTTTCTTAAAGGCAGAGAAGTATTTATATATTTTTTTTTCCATATATTGATTATTTTAATTTATTGCTTTGGGTTTTGTGTTTAGGGGTTGGTTTGTTTGTTTTTAAGGCAGAGGTGTTCTATGTGTTTGTTTTTTAGGGCAGGTTGATGAAGTGAGGCCCTGAAGAAGGGAGCACTGAATCATGAGGAATTTGAAAGTCAGGGAAATAAAGCAGCTCAGGATCTGTGTCATATTTTCTGAGGGTGGAAAAGGGATGGCTTGAAGTGTTGAGCTGTGTTTGTGAGATGGACTTTCTGCTGCCAAGCAGCAGATTCTGCTTGTAGACCAAGGGAGCTGATTCCTTCCATCCCACTTACCTTTGCCATTGTCTCTAGAGCACAACTGATAACACTCTGTCCATCCATTACAGCTCATTAAAAATTCAGGAGGAATCCTGCTTTTCATTTTACAAATGTGCTCAGTATTCAGCAGACACCTGAGCAAAGCAGACCACAGAACGAGGGCTTGTGATTTCCCCAGTTATCAGGTAAGGAATTCTGTTTAAAAGTGCTTTAAACCTGCTTAATTTACTTGGTTTCTGAGATGAAAACTCCCTGTGAGGAGGTGACAAGATGCTCAAGGTGGGTACCAGGCTCTGTTCCAGAAGAGCCTCAACTTGCAAAGGCTTTTACCCAGAACTGAGAAGTGCTGAACAGCTTTCCCTGTTTGCTGTAAGAAAATGGTTCTGCTTTTTCTTCTCTTCCTCTGTTGAGAAGGGAATTTCCTGTAGTCACTTGTTTCTTTGTCAATTCTTCAAATATAAGTGGATTTTTTTCTTTTTTTCTTTTTAAAGGAAGGCTTTGGAACGCAGGTATTTGCTGCAGTGCTTAGTGCTTCCTGCAGAGAGAAATTTGGAAAAGTGGGTTTATAAATAGGGGCACTCTGGTTTGTATTTGTTGGAAATCATTTTTGACTGTGTTCCCTGTAAAGAGAAGCAACACTGGGGATGGAATATCACAGCCAGAGCTCCACTGCAGCAGCAAAAAATCTCCACTGAGAACAGCACTGAAACCTAGAACTTGAGGCTTTGGTAAAGTGTTTTGAAATCTCTTATCTGGTGTTTCAGCTGATTGAAAGATAGTGTTATTGCTTCTTTCCTGGGGAAATCACAGCAAATCAGCTCTGATCAATTAACTGCCTAAGCTGGATCAAGGGCACAGGAAGCAGCTCTGAGGTAAATGTTTGATCCTCTTGGCGAAGGAAAAATAACCTGGTATAGATTCTTTTGGTGTGATTTGACCTGGAAATTATCAATGTGATGCTCTCAGATGCATTTGAACCTCTTACATTCACCCCTACCTTCATATGGACAGCGAAAAAATCCAGTTGTGTTAACACTCTTAGCTACAATTTGGGCAGAAATATACCCAAAGTCATCTGATTTTTTTTAAAAACCAGCGTTTATTTTTTGACAGTGCAGGAGCATCTCCCTGCCTGGCCCACATTTGTCCTGCCTAACTGCTGAAGCGAGATATTAAACTTGTTAAAATTCTTTTGCCTAACTGTTATGACAGTGTTCTGGTTAGAAGAAAGCCCCAGCATGATGCCTTTCTTCTGGGGGAGCTTGTAGCACCTGATAGCCATCTTGTTGCTTTGTGAACAGAATCTCTGAGAAAAGACCTCTTGGAAGAAAAAAAAAACCCAATTACTGATGCTGCCTGCTTAAACCAGAAACTGCTTTAGAAATGCGGAGAACCAGCATGGTGGGGACTGCAAAAAGCTAATAGTTATGAACATCATACACCTCTTTAGCAGAGCTCTGCTGCAGTGCAACTGCAAAGTATTTGATTTTTTTTCTTTTTTTTTTCCCTCCCCTTTCAATTAGCCAGAATATTCTAACACTTGGTGGAATAAGCACCAGGCTTTTCCTGGATTTCCTGCATCCCCTTGTGAGAGAACTACAAAATAGGAGGAAATATTAACAAGGAGAAAGGGATCAACGTTGCTGAGAAACCTGAAGTGCAAAGGGAGCCACCAGTGAGCACAAAGACTGTACTGAGTAAAACAGGGAGCGAATTGCAGAGGGCACAGGACCAGGAATGTGAGAAATGACGGGACAAGAGGCAAGAGGGAAAAGCCTGGGCAATTCTGCTCTGCCTGACACCGACTGCCAGAAAGGTTTGGCACAGGACACTGCTCCAATCCTGGAGTTTCAGGGCAAACCAACATAATTAAGTCTCCTAAAAGCCAACTGCCAGGCAAAAGAGGGTTTTTATACCACAAAAAAGCAGTGAAGCTTATCCCAGGGCACAGCTAATGTGGAGTTCCTAAAGCACTCAGCAAAACACATGCTTCCATTCTCTAACAGATTTTCGTAGTTTCACCAGCCAGCTCTACACAGTAACTTGTTATATAGGTCTGCAAATTGGCAAGGAGAAAACCTGCAGGGAAACACAAAAGGCCATTTATTTCACCTACCTTCTCATGCTTAGAGTCCTTTCCTGGCTCTGCTCGAGGTCCTGGTCCATCAGAGACCTTTGGCACAGCCAGCCAGGCAGAACACAGGCTTTATTAACAGGCCCGTGAGAGTGCAGGGGTAATACTTGATTTTATACAATGTGAGAACAAGCTAAGAATGAAACTGGAACTCAGGTGCTCTGTGGATAAACTCTCTGCCCTTCACACCCCCAACAAGCAATTTATGACTCCCAAAACACGTCTTTTAATTGATTTCCCCCTTGCCTTTAGGAGAAATTCCGCTTTCTTGTGCTTGTAGGTGCAGGTCCTTGTGGAATTTGGGAGGAAAAAAATGAAGACAGCAACTAATTTTGCTCTGAGTTTCCCTGTGCCTCCAGCCTGTAGGAGACTGCACCACCTCCTGGTGCGGGATTGAAGTCGGAATAGAATTCCAGTGTGCAAAGGGACGCAGGATCTCTGTGAAATACTTAACAACACTCCCAAAGCACGAGCAGGCAGCAGTGGAAATGCTGCTCAGGACAGTGAGGGACCTGTCAGGGACAGGTGAGCAGAGCAGGAACTCGGGGATGGGCTCATCTTGCCGTGCCACAGATCCCAGGGAAACCAGGCTGGGCCAGGGGGATGCACTGGTGGTGTTTGTGTGTGATGGCTGTGGAGAAGTGGCACCAACTGTGCTGACACAAGAGATGGGATGATCTTAAATCAGTCACACATGGCAAAGCAGGTATTTCTCTCCAGCGCTTACTAAAAGCTGGTCTGCCGAGTACCTGCTGCTGTGGCAGCACTGCCTGTGGCTTAACCCTGATCCTGCTGCCAGCCTGAGCCAGACACCCCTCTCCTGGGTGTATTTAGTGTTGCACAGGCTGCTGGCATCCCTTTGGCACAAGCAGTCCTAGTCCAGTCCTCGTGCAAACTCATGAAACCCTCGACTTGTGAGAACGCTCAACAAATGGGGATTTCTGCTTCCAAAGAAGCCTCCTGTGTATCTGGAGTTTCCAAAAGCAGAGACAGAGTCATCAGTCACACCTTTTGCAGTGCATAGGACACTGAAAAATGGAGGCAAGTAATGTCTGGCACATACAAAAAAATCTTCTGACACTTACTCATACCCATCGAGTTAGTTATTGAGTTCAGCCCTCCTGCCTTAATTATACTGTTGGCTGAATGTGTGACTTATAACTCTTTTCTTCCCTTCCCACAGACTAATTCTGGAAGCTGAACCAGCTTCAAAAGGAAAAGCTGCTCATCACTCTAAATGGAAGGCTCTCCCTACTTATCTCATTGCAGCAGAAAACGTCTGGTGAAAAGTTTCAGAAATGAAAAGGTACAAATCTTGACTTTGTGCACTCCTTCAGCTTCCCTGGTAGGAGAATGTTCCTGCCCACTCTCTGAAACCTCAGCACCTGTGAAGCAGGACATGAGATGTCAAAAGAGTGCCAGGGGAAACTTCTGGGTCGGTAAATGAAATATCTCTGCCCAGAATGATGTACCAGGATAGGATAGGATAGCCCAGCCCTCAAGAAACTGCTCTGCTTTTCCTCTACAGGAGCACCTGGGTGTGGGCAGCCCAAACTTGGGACAGAAGAAACAGAGTGGACAAATGAAACCACGAAATGGAGGTATGGAATCTCTTTTAGGGCTGCTGGTTTGCTGTGGAAGTCACTCCAAAAGCATTCCATTGTAGCGTGCCTGTGGTGCACACCTATCAGAAATACATCGCTTTCTGGCATCAAAACAGAAGGGTGAGCAGTAATTAATGGCATGTTCTATAAATGTCACCCTTTTCTCCTCCTTTCTGCTGCTAAATATGCATGAGATGACTGGAGAGGTGCTCTGACAACACTAAGAGCAAAGATTATGCCCATTACTTACCTCAATAAAAAGGAACCTGAAAATTAAACAACTGTTTTCTGGCACCTTACAGGTTTAGTTTACTCTTCTCCCCACAGGCAAAAGTTTAGTGTTCTAACATAAAACAAGAGCTTTGTCCTCCTGAGTTTGATCTGATCCTTCTGCAGCCCAGCAAGTGCTGAAGGAAAGAAGGAAACCCATCTCCCACCCCTCTTCCTCCCAGCCTTCCTCTGTTTTTAAAATTAACTTTCACGTTTTCTTGGAGCTGAGAAAGCCATTTCAGAAAAGACCAAACCAATTTTTCTTTCCAGTTGTATGTGATTGTTTTCTACTTCCCTAAAAGGTTAATGTTTAAAATGAATAATGGGCAGTGGGGGGAAGAGGAGAAAGAAAGATTTTTGCTGCCTGCCTTTCCCTCAGCTCTCACAGCACGAAGGTGCTGCTGTTCCCTTGCACCATGAACAATTTATTTTTGCTGTTTTCCCCTGGGTGGTGGCCTCCAAATCTCATCCAGGCCTAGTGATATCAAGGTATGATTACAAAGGGAATAATTTTGTTCTGTTTTTCTCTCTTAACTCCCCTTGATGGACAGTTTTGTGCTGCTGCTGCTGCCTCCAAGATTTGCAATTTTCCACCAAGTCCCCTGTACAAACCAACCCCATGAACCCTGAATAATCTGTGCAGAGATCCCTCCTGTTCCCTCTTTACCAGCCTAATGGAATCAAGTAAACAGAATTAAAGCAATCCAAAAGAACAGCTAAAAAAAAAAAAAAAAAGCCCCTGAAAATGTAATAATTGGCACAATAAAATTGTACCCATCAGCACTGAAGGTCACCCACTGCTTGTGCTTAGAACTTCAAGGCGACAGCAGGAAGGGAATTCAGCTCTTCTTGCTTCCAAAATCTGAGTCTGAGCTGGCAAACTCAAGAGTTCAGTGGCACAAAGCAGGAGGATTCCAGCCAGGGATAACAGGCAGGGAGCCACCTCTATCCCAGGCTCCTGGAAAGGGGGTGCTTCCATTCTGAAGAGGATTACCCTGGGACAAATCCACATTGGGAAACGCTGTTACTCCTTATTAAATCAGAAACCTGCTGGCTTGTAGAAAAAAAAATTAGTAATGCTGTGAACTCTCCCAGGGGTTGAAAATATAAGGGAACTTGGCACTGCAGAAAGAGCTGCAGCAGAACATAATTCTTTGCAAGAGGGAAGAAAGTGAGGAAATCTATGAAGTCAATGAGTAGTTTAGTTCAAAAATACATGGCTCAAAATCTCAATATCATTATCACAGTGCCTGGAGTTCCTGCTGGGTATGTTATGCTGGTGGGTCAATATTTTTTCTTTTTGGGCTAAGTTAACACATACATCATGTTTCAGGAAGATGCTAAATGCAATGCATTTCATTTAACAGGATCAACAGCTAAATTTATGCAGTCAGCTGCTGGTGATCCCTGATTTTTATGCTGAAAGTGATAATTTTGAAAGCAACAGAGCCCACAGATAACTATGATCTCCCTCTGGAAACAGCCTGGCTATCCAACAGAGCTCAGCATTCCAAGCTTCTGGGTGCCACAAAGCTGAGACCTGTCCTTTCACACACCCACTTAATTTTTATTTCTCCTCACATTTCATCCTTAGAGTTTCAGTTCACAGGTAAAACCACACAATTACTGATTTCCAGGGGTGCAAACCCACAGATTTCTCAGCCATGTTGCAAACTCAGGTTTCCCTGGGGCTGTATCTAAATCCTATCACAGTTTTCCACTGTCCAGCTGTGGACTCTCAAAGCTGAGCCTTCTTTATCTCTCCTTTTCTCTCTGCTTGTCCTCACTGCCTGTACAGAAGCAGATGTGCATTCCAGAGATGGATGGATCTGTTCCTGAACAGGGAGGACTGTGGCTTTGAGAATTAACCTGCCACACTGGCTTCTAACTGTAAGCCAAACATGTCACTAAATAACATTTGCTTTGTGTAGAGTCCAGTCTTGTATTTCTCTCCCCTATTTTGCTGTTGGACTCTTTACTTCTCTGCACATATCATCGATTCAGATTTATTCTCTCTTGTTTTGACTCCAAGAAAAATGTGGACAAAATACGATCTAATGAGCTCACCAATAAAATATCTAGGCTTGGTTTTGTTCATCTATTGTTGTTGTGTGTAATAACTTCATTTTTTTTTCTTTTGCATTCAGGTTGTTTAAATCACAACCTCCCTTAGGGCAAGGACTACACTCCTTGTGTGTGTGTAATTAGGAAGCTTAAAAGGGAAGACTCCTGGATCTTGGTTGTGGGAACATGGGAAGACCATTTACCCTTAGCAAAGTAGTACTAAGGATAAATGCAGAGAAGCTTAAAAAAAAAAAACCATCAATGAGCATTGCATGTCGTGGTGGGAAAGGCAACAAGGGAATAAAAAATCCCCTCTGTGGATGGCAGGGCTGAGTTGCACTTCATTATATTGCAGTGGTGTGTCACACAGAGTGTGATAAACTGTTGAGACAAAAAAAAAAAAAAAAGAGCCTCATGTCACAGGCAGTGTAAGGAAGAACATTGCTAAGGGTGCATTAAACTTTCATGGCTCCATTTATACATTATACATGTGCAAGTCAGCAAAGCTGTCCTGGTGGTAATTTTCCAAAGGAATCAGCTAATAATGTTACAGCACACGCTGCAACAAATTATTGGGCAGGTTTGGTGCTGCTTTTTTTTTTTTTTCTTTTCCCTGCTTTTCTTTTGCTTATTAGCACACAAAGTATGGATTGCTCCCCACTGGGTCTGTGCCCCTGGGAATGGTCCAGAGAGCAAAGCAGGGGGGAGCTGGGAGGCAGATTGATGGAGAGACACTTTGACTCTATAAGCACCAAGGGGAGATTAAATCTGGAGGTCCCCTGACACTTGAATCACCCGTGACTCTCGATCTCAAGGAAAATCCCACGGCACAAATCATGCAAACTGTGCCCCGAGAAGCTCGAGCAGGTCTGGGAGAGGCTGTGCTCCTTCAAAGTCTTGAGGCCACAGGTGCTCAGAAACCACGCTGGCAAACAGCATAAAATAGCCTGACAGAGAGGGGCTGGCAGCAAAAAACCAGCTGATCTTTCTGTAGTTTTCTCCTTTGAAGTAGAACTCCAGCTGATTACACGGTTGAAATATGGGGGGGAAAAAAAAAGGTGCTATGAGGTTTGTCCTCAACATCCCATTAATGCTGAGAGCAAAGGCAGAAGGCCTGGTGAGCCAGGAGAGGGTAAGAGAGAATCTCAGAGAAATTGCATATTTTCTTCCCCTGGAGAGAAGAGTCCAACACAAAGCATCAGCTAGTTCTGATCTGACATGTGCTTCCCACCGGGAATTCTCCAGTGCTCCAATGGTTCATGTGACAAACCAGTGGGAGAGGACAAGCACCAGGAAAACTTCAGTTCCACAACAGCAGGTGAAGAGGCATCATCTGTCTCTGTCAGTCCCTGAAGAACCTCTAAATCCCTTAAAACTTCCCAGGAAAATGTAAGACTCACTCCATTGTTTCTGTGGCAAATAAAAGGATGATTTAATATCCTCCCGACCCAACATATGCAAATCACAAAGATAAGAGGCACTAACATATTCTGAGCCACAGGAGCAGGAGCAACATGTTCATCTGGAAACAGGTATTTCTGAGATGTGAAAAATGTGTTAAGTGATGAAATGGTCCCATGACTCAGTGTAAATATCTCTGTCTTGAGACAGGACAAGAGAACTGACATAAAAGTGCTTTGAGGCAACAACTGTGTGTTCTCTGCTTGTTCTCTTTTTGCCCAGTCACTGGCACAGTAACACAGTTCTAAACCTTCTTTATAGACTACACAACAAATAATAAAACAACAGAAAGATGGGAAGCTCCAGTTGAAGTGAAATTTATTCCAGATTAGCAGGATCATGTTGTTCTTCACCCAGTGTGGACTGGGACAGAAACACACTTTAACTCACGCAAGTCTCTGCTCACTTCAGGCAACTTTCACTACTCACGTCCTGAGAATGCTGCACCCTGAATTTAGGTGATGCTGAAAGTTCTGCCTGATTCTGAATCTCAAAACCAATTTTGTGCTTATTGTGGGACGAATCTCTACTGAGAAGGACAAAGGGGAATGCTTTAAAACTGGAAGAGAGTAGGTTTAGATTAGATATTGGGAAGAAAATGTTCCCTGTGAGGGTGGGCAGGCCCTGGCACAGGTTGCCCAGAGAAGCTGTGGCTGCCCCATCCCTGGAAGTGTCCAAGGCCAGGTTGGATGGAGCTCTGAGCAACCTGAGCTAGTGGAAGGTGTCCCTGCACACAGCAGGGGGTTGGAAAGATCTTTAGGATCCCTTCCCACCCAAACCAGCCCACGACTCTATGAATTACTCTCACTGCAGCGTCACCATTCACCGATACCAGTTTATCCCTTAGACCCCCCTTCTCCAGGTTATCCCCATGTTTTTGTTCTTCCATTCTTAGCTTTTTTAGATTCTGAGCTGGTCTCTTTGGCCCAGCAGAGCTGATCTCCCTGCCTGCTGCCATCACACACCAGGAGACCCAGAGCAGGATGCTGCTCCCCCCGGGTGCTATCTCATATCCCACACAACCACCGTTCCAGCACTGCTTGAATTTGCAGGATACCAAATTGCAATTCCACCAACAATGTCAGAAACATAAAGAACAAACCCCTGGAATTGCTTGTGCTTTATAGACACTTCCTGACAGGAGCTTATCTCCTCCTGTACAATGTGTTGTTATTCCAGTAAACACGGCGTGGTGGTTTATTACAGTTAATGAAATGCAGCCCTAACAACCCATAAGATACAGAAGGACTCTTAAAGCTTCTTGCAGGGACTGGATAATTCGATGTGCTGTGGTTAACAGGAGAAAAACGTGGGAAAGGGAAGATTATTAGCCCAGGAAAAGCAAACGAGGGGGAACTTCACGACCACAGGGAACTTTTTATGACTTTCTGGCGTTCAGGTCTCAGTTATCAGAGACACAACTCAGATCATAAACAAAATTTATCTCTAGCAGAAGCAGGCTGCTTTATTACAGACTTCAGACCAGTGAGTGTTTTGATAATGAAGTTAGAGGAGAAGCAGAAGTTCCCAATTTGAGAGGAGCGTTTTCTGATCGTGACGCCGGTGCTGTGCTAGGCCACAAGTAAATCAATAATGCTGCCCTCAGGAAGGCTCTGTTTATGAAGAATTCTGGAAATTGATGCTTATGTGCCACTGGCAAGGAATAGTTTGGTTTTTTTTTTTAGGGGGAATTTTTAAAATACGTTTTAGTATTTTTTAATCTCTGGGGATGGAGAGTGTTTGTATGGAAGTCAAGGTGTATTTATACACCAGCTGTATGAACAGACCACCCCCAACTTTGCACCACTCCTGGGCCACCTGCTGCACTCACCCCCTCCCAGTTTCACACCGTTTGACCAGATCAGCTTATATTATGAATATAAGAATATTATTAAACAAATTCTTGTTTGAAAAAGAATTCCACGGGAGCTGCTGGATTATTCGTGCCACAGAAGCTGAAATATCTCCCTTATGAGGCCAAAGGAATCAAGGAGCACAGGTGTGTTTTAAAGGACTCATTAAAAGACATAAAAGATTCCCTTCAATGCTGGTGAAAGGAATGTGTGTTTGCACACATGTAAGGGTGGGGTTTTTTTTGTTGTTTCTTATTCAAGGACTAAAGGGGACTTTCAAAAAACCCAAGGAAAGGCCAGGTACCACTCACAGGTTTGAATACAAATTGCTTGCAGCTGTCCTTGTGCCACTGAGGATCTTCCTTCCATATTTTCTCCCTGTGTCCCTGAATAGGACATGACCTTTCCATGAATAACCTGTGTCAGCACTACCTCATGCACATATTCTCTCCCTTGGCATTTCCCATTGGCTTCTAACAGTCACTTCCTTTAGCAAAGTGATTAAAAAATTTTTAAAAAGCCTGTTGTTTTATAGATATTGCCTGGCATTTATCACTCCTTAGTCTCAGCAGTTCCCTGAGGTGACCACATTATCATTTGAATTGCTCCAGGCTCCTTCAGATGGGGTGAGTTGTGCTCTTTCTTTCGTGTTGTTCTGGTTTTAAAATAAAACAAAACAAAAATAAAAAGGTACAGAATTTTCTCTGTCTCGCACAAGAAAATTTCCAGCTGCTCTTAAAACCAGTGAGGCTCCTGCTGGAGAGTTTTACAGGAGTAGGAAGGGAAGTTCCTAAACTGGAACAGCCCATGAGCTCTTCAGCTGTAACAGAGGAGCCAGAGCTCCTGTGATCCAAGAGGAGAGTGTCCTGCTTCCCTCCTGTTCCCTCGGGGAGCAGAAGAAATTCCTGTCAGAGGAGAGCAAAACAAATATCTGAAGAAACCTGAGGCAGCAGTGGAGGAGGTGTTTCCCAAAGTGTCCTGTAAATCACAACCATGTGTGATATTAGAGCACAGATATTCAGGATGTGTTCCTGTGCACGGTATCAGAAGTTAACACCCTGAACTATCAGCTTGGCTGTGTTAGGTCTCTTCCAATAGCTCAGACACAACAACCTTTTGCTTTTCATGCCTGACTGCTTCCAAAATGGTATTTTATTTGCCCAGGATCCTCTATGTGCAGAATTAGAACATCAAAGCTTGGACTGACAGCCCTCTAAAAATGTGACTGTGGCTATTCCTGGATAGATCTGGGGGGGGGAAAAAAGTGATTCCATTAGCAAGTTCTCATGATTAAACAGATAATGCATCAATCAGAGCACGGAGATGTTTCAGGATGGATTCAGCCACAGGAACATTTCCTGGCCCATCTCCTGTGTGGTCTCGTGGACTCCACCACCAGCACAAGCAGGACCCCCAGGGACAGGATTTCAGGATCAAGGGACTCCTGTCCACTTAGTTTAGGCAGCTGGGAGGCACACAGGGAGTTCTTCCCACAATCTCAGCAGTTCCAGTCTGCAAGATGCCCAGAAATAGTTTTCCAGCAGGCTCTGAACACCACAGGGCACAGAAAAGGGAACATTCTGTCCAAAGATGAACAGAAGGATAAGGAGGGCTGCTTAAAAGAGGCTTTGTGAAGGTTTCAGAGGACGTTGATTTATGGGTAAAAATAAATGGGCAAGATAAAGTATTTCCTATTGAAATTCCATCAAGCAGCTGCAGATCCCAGTTTAAAGAAAGGGAATGAGATTTTACCTGTGAACATCTCTCTGAGCACAGGGACTTGAGCAAATGTTTTCACTTCATTAGTAATTCTATTACCCTAATTGGTACAGAGGCAGGCTAGAACTTTTTTTTCTTTATTTCCTGAAGTTGCATTAAAATAAAGTTTTAAACCAGGCAATAAAAGTCAGTGTAAATGGACTCTTCTGCCTGCAGCTTTATTGAAAATAGGCAGACTTTGAGCCTTGTTCCCCAGGAAAACAACACTTAAGCTTTTACTGTGGTTTTATGTCTCAATCTGCGTCTTTGAGCCTCCAAATAAATTGGAAACAACCTGGTCAAACGTGACAAAGGGGCAGGAGGCACAGATAACAAAATCCCCAGGGAATTCCCATAACCAGGTGAATTTAAGCAGAGGCATGCAGCAGGTGTCCTGAGAGAGGGAAGATGACATTGTTTTGTTAGAAAATCAAAGCCACCAAAGCCCCAGGCTTTTCTGAGGAAAAATTCCATCAGCTCTACGATCTCTTGGGTGCTGAAGCCAATTAACCACGAGGATTAATCCATAGGAAGGCCATGATTCAACACTCCTGATATTCAAAGGCCCCAAAGGTGGAAGGCAAGGGCACAAAGTCTATTCAGGAGCCTTGGAGGGCAGGGAAAATAATAATAAAAAGGCCAAAACAAGAGAAAAAGTTCTCCTGTAATTCACACCATCCCATAATTCATACCCAGATAATCACCCTGTAATCACCCAACAATTCCAGTACAAAATGCATTTGTTTGAGCCTGTTTGAAACCATCACAATTTATGGAACTGGAAATGTACCAAGCAAGTAGGAATAATTACAGCATAAATATGATGTAGTTAAATATCTAGAGTTTAACAGCACTTCATTAAGAAAAATATCCAAGGCTGTTATGTTGTCATGAAATTAACCTTCTAGTCATGAGGATGAGTGTTATTTATGTATTTGAAAACAAAACTGGGGCGTAATTCCACTACCATTACACACAGGGAGCTGGGAAGTTATGACAGTCACTGTTATAAAAAGTGACTTTATACCCTACTTTAATCATTCCCATCGTCAGACATGTGGGAGCTTAAATGTACTACAGAGCTGGAAAGAGAAGAATGTCTATGAGACTTTCTCATTGCCAGAGAATTTGAAGGTTTTTCAGTCACCTCAAGTTTCCATTTTGCCTGGTATTTTCCCCTTAAGGTTTTAAACCGAGACCTCAGTAATTCCAGCTCTGCAGAGCCACAATTTCTGGAGCTGGTGCCTTCTCTGCACGTTCTCTGGTGTCTGATCCTGTGCACACAGGCTGCCCAGAACGCACATTTTTCCATGAGCAAACCCCTTGCCCCCTGCATTAAACACACCCAGGGAATAACCACTTTAAATCCACCCTGAGATGCTGTTTAGATGAAAGGCAACGTGCAAAAAAACCCTCAGATTTGCACAGGAATTGAGTTATACCTGCGACATCAGCAGAGCAAAATCCCTCAGGAGGAGCAGCTGGAGTGACACCCCTGAAATCTGTGAATCTACACCAGGTCAAATCTATCACAGTAAGAGAAATCACAACACTGTTTTCTGTTCTAGATATGAGGAGACTCCTTTGCAACTGCCAGGCTAAGACAACCAATGTGCAGCTCACCCAGCATTTACACCTTGGGAAAATCTTGGTGTTTTTCAAATGTCTCTGTCAAATTTCCACTCAGCCCCCTTTTCTGCTCTGTTTTGGGCACAGCCCTTCAGAAATGAAGAGGCAAATGAAGGCAGAGCACACCAGGCTGAGAACAGGACATGCACCCGATGGTACAGGAGATAAGAAACTTGTCAGGGCACAAGAAAAAAAAAAACCAACTGGGAAAGTTGAGTTCAGAGGGAAGAAATAGAGAGGCAGGACCTCATAATCACAACTTTGCTCTCTGGCTCAATACAAAGGTTGTAATTCAATTTTCAGAGTTCTGCTTCAGTGCATCTCTTAGGATGTTAGCAGAGAATCTCTCAACTGAGTTAAAGGATTGTATCAATCAGCAGGCAGACATTATTTTATAGGGAGAGAAAGCAAGAGAAAAACAGTTTATATATCTGTGGCTGCACTGTGTTCCAATTTAATTACTTATAATTTTAAGGTAGTGGGACGTGAAGCACTAATTGAAAATTTTGGGTGCTTACGTCTCGAAGTCTGAGAAGAATTAGTGTGCCCATCTGGTTAATAGGAAAGGGATTTTATTTTCTAGATCATTGATTTATCATCATTAAGGACTCAAACACAGCATTCTGTAAGTCAGCTTCAGGAATATGCTTTTTCCATTACGTTTACACTGCCTAAAATTGCCTCCAGCGCTGTGAATGTTAAAATTGACTGGATCCAATTTAGTGAGATCGCCTTCTTGCTCTGTCAGGGTTATTTGTCTCATTTAGCTTTTGTAATGGAAGCTTTTGGGGGTTTTTTAAGGTTTTTTTTTAGAAATAAAGTTTCACGTAATTATTCTTTTTTCATCATTACTGAAAAAAAACAACAAGCCCCAGCCCGCATTGATTTTGAATGGAAACAATGTCTTTGTATAAACACAGTCCCTGCTGCCAAACAGAATCTCAGTCCTCAGAAACGAGGCTGTTGTTTTATTGCAGGCTACACAAGAAGTCCACATCAGCACCCTGAAATTCCTTCCCTACCCAGCACAAGGTCCGTGGGTACTTCAGGGCATCACATGAATTAAAAACTAAATTTTTCATGTCTTAAATCAGCTTTACCCACCGTCCAGGCTCGGGTCAGTCTGTAGAAGAGCAAGTGCTTATAAAAGAGGAGGGAGAATGCCCTGGAGGAGCCAACCTTTACCTCCAAAAAACCTAGGAATAGCATTAATACCGGCTTTGGAAGTTGTTATTAACCCTTCTTTTGTGTAAAGGAAGCAGTTAGGAGGCAGGTTAAATGTCTCCTACCAGAGATCTTATTTCCTTGTTCACCCTTCCAAAGAAAACCTTGATGAAAGAACCTCTTTGGCTCTGCTGAGTTGCCTCACCAGCTTTCCAACTCTACCAACACTGGCCAAGGAATTCTGGTTCAATTTTTGAGCAATCAATCACTGGAATACCCAGAATGATTTAGAACACGATGAGGCCTCTGTTCAGCTGTCAGTTCCACAAGTGGCAGCTGAGGATGCTGCTTTTTATGTTGATAGGATTATTACTTGAGGAAACAGGGAAGAGGAAGGAAGATGACCAGTGTAAGTCAGAGAAACAGATGAATAATTCAACAAGAACATACAGTATTACTATAAGATTACATGAAGAATGTGATCTTCTAGTTAGGCATCTGCCCCAGTCTCAGGCCAGATGGGTAAACTGTTGTATTTTCGTGTGACAGTGCAAAAAGAGGCATCATGTTTAATTTTCCGGGGCCTTGATCCCACATCTGCTACACTTTCTGTGTAGTGCTTATTACAGCACATCAGTTGCTAAGAACCATTATGTGCACACACACACACACATTTATAATAATAGTGTTAGCAGTGCCCAGGAAAATACAAATGAAGGCCTGCCCAGCGAGAGCAGGGGGAAAATGCCTGGTGCTCGCTCACCCTGCAGGCAAACAGCTCTGCACAAGCCAAACTGCTCCCTCTGGGATCAGTAACAAGCACAGGACCAAAATACACCAGGAAAGACTCTGGAAGTTCTGAGGAAACAGTCTGAGTTCTCCTAATGATTTATTTATTCAGCAGCTCCTCCAGGAACAGCAATCCATTCACCCTTCTGCCCTCCCCAGCGCTCAAGTACTTAATTTTTTTTCCCCCCTTTATTTTCTTTTCCTCCTTTCTGTTTTCCTTCATTGAATGCCTTTTACCCAATAAGCAGGTTTTGATTAAAGTTCTTCAAGGTTGCTAATTTCGGAACAAAAAGCACGAAGGTTTGCAGTCAAAACCTTTATTTTCCCAAAGTTACATAGTCAAAAGGCCATTTTCTGTGAAGTACAACTCTCCTCTGCTGTAAGCATGGATCTTTCTCTTGGTACAACATACCTATTTTTCCCTTTCTTTCCTACAGCAGGATTTGGAGAAAATATGTAATTATTCTGCTGGGCCACTGGGCATCTTCCCCCTGAAAAATTAATCTTAGGTAAAAAGAAAGAGTCTTAGTCTAAAATACCAAATATCTTGCAGTAAGTGTGCTTCCCTCAGGTGGGGGCTGAAAACTTCCATTTAACTAGGACTCAAAAATCAGCTGGCAGCGCTTGCACAGAGATTCAGAACTGAACACGAGCCTCTGGCCATGATCAGGTCCTGTTGTAGGAGAATTCCCTGCGGCTCTGAAAGTGCATCAAAGGATTTTGCTCTCATTAACAATCACTTGCCTTTCTGGGAGTCTGCACAGGGGTGGCAATATCTGCTTTGTCCACAGCAGGGGGAAAGGACATACGTCCTGCTTTTCCAGAACACACTCCAAAAGCAACCTGGCTGCCTTTGCTGAGAGAAAATTTGGCTGCCTATCATCCTTCTGCTTTGCTTTGGCAGCTCATTCCAAGGAACAGGCGAGGAGAAAAGGGAACACGAGGAGTGTTGCAGAGGACACCAGTTCTGCAGTTCAGGCATGGCCAGAGAGTGCCTGTGGGCACCAGGGATTTAGGACACACTGCCAACCCCACCACCAATAGATGAGGCCTAAAGATTTTTCACTGTGAGCCAACTCTCCCCCGTCCTCAGTCAATAAAAATAAATCTATGCATGAACCACTTCGGTAAAGACCTCACCTCGGGTTGAGTGAGCTCAGCCCTGTGCTGGGGAATGAGGAAACACTTCAAGCATTCTGGCATTGCCTTTTCCTCATCTTCATCAAGCAAAGAACCATTTGGCATTTTCCACGAGTTTTTAGAAGTGCAGTGATGACGACAACAACTTGTTCCCCCACTCCCTGCTGAGCCCTTTCTCTCATCTCCCCCCCAGCACAACCAGTTACATCCTTACCTGCCCTTTAGCCACCACAAACCTTGCATGAATTTGCTATTTGATTTCCTCCAGCAGGAGCTCCGTGAAAGCTCAGATTGGCTTCCTGGAGAGGAGAGAACACCAGTCTATAAGCACTGGGCTGGGGGAAATCAAATTTTCCGTTATGGCTCTCGAAATAGAGATCTTTTTTTCCGAAGCATTAGCTCCTGTACAGGTCTATCTCCCCAGCTGGGCTTACAGCACTGAGATACTGATTGCTGAACGCCTCCCAACGAGCACAGATTAGAATTCAGACATTTACAGTCATCCAAACCAATCTGTGGAAAGCCAGTGACAAGATGCTCTCACATTTACAGCCGAGCTATTAAATCTGCTTCCTCGTTGTCTGCAGCTCCCCAGCCCCAGGCACACATTCCTTGCACTGACAGGGTTACAAGGGAGAACACAAGCTCAAAAATGATGCTAAAGTGTGCTTATTTATTTTTAGTCCCCAGCTCTACTCATGATTTCACGGGGGCCTTCTGGTTATTCTGATATTCATTTGTAACTTCCTAAAATACTCACGTTTGCCAAACGGCTCTGGAAGTTGCTGTAACGAAGAAACCCAGGTATCAAAACGGAGCCAGCACAGGATCCACCTCTTGGAATGCTCCCTCAAGAACCTCAGACCTTCCACCACCACCCCTCTTCCCCCCCAAAAAAAAAAAAATCACATTCAGATGTTCACCTTTAGATCTCAGCTTGCAATTAAACCACTGAGCTTAGACTTGTGAGACCTCCATTCTGCTCCTCTTTCTGCTCGTGACCTCAGGCAAGCCATTTAATTTTCCTCTGCCTTAATTCTGTATCTTAAACGAAGGAATAACAGCTGCTTTTAACAGAAGGAATTGTAAGGGGGAACAAAAGGGAAGCTAAATCAGTTGGTACTTAGGCTGGGCTCAAAATGTGGTGGTGGAAATTACAGTGGCACGCTGACAACTAGATCCATACCCAAGTGCCTGAGGAAAAAAAAAAAAACCACATATTTCCTGCATTTAAAACAGGGAAACCTCACTAGAGTACTTTTTAAACAGCACAGAAGTTATTGCTCTCAGGAAACCACTTGCTCACTTTTAAATTTTCCTGTAAGACCAGGTACAGGTAATGCATAAAGAGGTGATGGAGGGGGAAAAAAAACCAAACAACGAGGGAAGGAAAAATTCTCCCAAGAAATTTTCCACCTTCAACTATTAAAACAGGAATCCCTTCTAAACATCATCCCCAAAACTGCAGCGTGTCCCCAGCAGGACACGTGTGCCAGGCATGTGTCAGGTGTGAGAGGGGCTGCACAGGGCTGGGAGCATCTCGTGATGGGAGGTAATAAAGCAATCAGCCTTCATCCCAGGGAAGAGCCAGAGCCCGAGGATGATTGCACCTCTATCTAACAAATTCCCTCTGATACCTCCTTTTCTTCTACCACAAAATTAGCATGGGCCTGGAGAGCTCATTAGCATGGGCTCCAAACTTCATCTGTAACGTGCTCACATCTCAGTGCTGGAGCAGGAAGGCAGGGAAAGGCTGAAGGGTGAAGATCTGTATGCAGGGGAGCTTCAGGCATTAATGAGTGAGGCTTGATTAAAAAACAAACAACCCTCCCCACCCACCCATCCCTTGGGAACTGTTCCTGTGCTGGGTACAGATGATTTTGTGATTCCTTTTGGTAACAGTGATACCTCTTGGCTGTCGAACACCCCAGACGTGGGTTTTAAGTTAAAGCCTGGTATTAAATGTCAGAGATGCAAAACCCACAAGCTCAGTTTGAAAACTGCACAGAACATGATACAGGAGGTTGGAACAATATATTCCCAAATCACAGTGAGGAACAGACAGCTCCATATTGTCCATATGAGTGGGCAGGACATCCCTTATTTCTTCCCAGCATTATAGCACTGCAGTTTGCACCCAGGTCTGGAAAAGAGATTGTATGTCCAGAGACAATTTTAAGAGATGCCTTAAAAAAAAAACAACCTGGCTCTGTAAAAGAACCAGGTAACGGGTGGATAATACACAAACCCATTTGCTAAACACCACTTGAAAAATCACAGGCAGCATAATTGACTTTTACAGCTTGGATAATGTAGGTCACTGCATTAGTGCAACAAGAAAATGAATGTATGTTGGAGTGAAAGACAGAAGGGAAGTAATTACAAAATATAGATTAAATAACCATCAGATAACAGGCATAATAATAAGAACAACCAGGGTGAAGATAGAGGAGAAACAATTTGTTAAATGGATTGTAGCAGGGTTTTAAGAAACTGCTGGGCTCACATGCTAGGCTTTGCTTTTTTCTCCTTCATTGCAAACTCAATAGAATGAAGTATTTGTCCCCTTTTGGAGCTGATATCCTACTTCTCATGGTATCATTTACAACTTGCTTGGCCTAGAGGGCTGTTAAGTCAGAACCTGATTATATTACACACAATTCTTAACTCTTGCAGAAACAGGAAGCTACAAAAGTCTCCAACAAGTAAGTGGGATCCCAGTTCAATCCTGCACAGCTCTGAATTCTGGCAAAGCCTTCCTAAAAGCTTTGCATTCTCAGTCTTCTGCAGTTTAGCCCAAAGAACTTTAAAAAACCCAAACAAACATAACCAAAAACCTGCTGTCCCCCTAAATGGATGAACAACCCCAAGAAACCCAAACCAAAGGAAAAATAGGGAATGGGGGATTATAGAAGATTCCCATATGATTTTTTTTTCCCCCCTCTACATTAAACTGTTTTAGTCCAGCTTTGCTTTTTGGTGCTCTGAGCTCACCAGTAACACAGAGCTCTAAAAGCAACGCTTGGAGGCCTGTGTGTCTGCCAGGAGTGAGGAGACACCACATCACATCCAATCACCATCACAACCAGCACATGGCAGCAAATAAAACACCCAGATCTGAACTCCTGTTTGCTGGAAAAGGGTCTGAGCAAACCCTCAGTGAGTGACACTGAGATGATGACGGGTGAGGAGGAAGGAGGCAGAGGGACACAGCAGCTCTGCTGCTTGTGCTCCATCAGTGCCTTGTCTCCATGGCTGAGTGACACCAGCCAGCACTCCATAAGAAACACTTCTGTGCATCCCAACTCCTGCAAATGATGTGCAGATGACGCCCGATGGCACTCTGATTGTCATTCTCATCAGGGCAGGGAGGGAGGCTGGAAGAAAAGATTGAGAGTCACTGAAAACTTAGTGAAAGGTGAATGATTTTCATAATGAAGAGGAACAAAATCCATCAGCCCAGTGTCCCTTACCCAGCTGACTCTGAACTGAACTTCAGGAAGACACCTCAGGTCCTTTTCAGTGCAGGAGGAGCTGCACCTTTCCCACTCGCTGCTGCGCTGCACGAGGCACAGAATGTCCTTGGCCCACAGGAATTGGGGGAGTTTTAAGGTCTTCCTTCATCAGGAACATAAGATTTGCACCACAGGGCCTAACATCCCTTCTCCTGAGGTGTTCCTGCTGCTGTGTGCAGCTCGTGGGCTGTGGCTGCCTTGGATCATCCCTGTCCTCTGCTGCTCTGCTCGTTAATCAATGGCTCCTCGGAATGCCAATGAGTTCTGAAAGGAGCCAGGTGAAAGGAATGGCAATTTGCTCACAGCTTGATAATTACACATTTTTCAAAATAAATTAAAGCCAGAGCTAACAGCAGCACACTGTTTTCAGAAGTCCTGCTTGCACAGAGGAATTAATTGGAAAGTACATTGATTGGAGGGGCTGCAGGATTCCAGCATGGAATTTATTTCCCCATTGTTCCACAGCTGCTCCCAGACCACTTACTAAACAGAACCTCTCACCTCTGCCCAAACTGGGAGATGAAAGGAAGCATAAATAACCTCTACTCATTTGAAACCATCTTTGGAGGAACCTCGTTCCCTCACAGAATAAAGCAGGGTTTGGGAGGGATGGGGATCACAGGCTTTGGTGGAGCTTTGCTTTTGGGTTACCTGAGGCAGCAATGCTCCAAAATCAATTAAATGAGCAGTTTTACAATAGAAGCACTTCAAAATAGCTCTTTCATCCCAAGATGTTCAGGTGAACAAGCAGCAGGCAACACCTTGTACACAAATGATCTGGGATACCTTTACCAGGTGTACATGTCCAGTTTATTCTGCCTCTCAATAACAAGCTTCAGGTTTCAGAAGCTGTTCTTCATGAAGAAACTTCACTAATAAGCAGAAGAGACATTCCTCTACTCCAGAACCTTGGTTATTCACTGTAGAAAGGGATCCAAACACTTTGGCAACTTCCCACTTACTCTGAGCTGTGTGTATGAAATGAATTCAGAGTTTCCTGGGTTACAAAACACCTCGAGCACCCCCAATTTCTAAGAGAATCCCTTCCCCTACGTGTGCCAAGTGTCAGCAAGGTCAGGGCAGTTCCCCCAGGCTACTGCTGCAGTAAATTACAGAAGGTGGTTGTTTTCCTCTGGAAAGAATTGGTGTAGTTGATTTGTTGTGTTTATTCTTCCCTTTGTGCAGCCCTGCTTGTCTCACCAGCTCACACGTGTTTGAAAGGGCAGCTCTGCATAATAAATTGAGTTTGTGTAATGAAATATTTCAGGAGATGAGATTAGTTTTAATTTGTTGTTCTCACAATCCCTCCCCCACTCTTCATAAAATAGCAACTGGCACAGCAGGAATTTATCTAAACCAGGGCCTTCCAGATAAATTCTGGCTTACTCAGGCAATTACTGCAAATAAGTTAAAGATAAAATCCACAAAGAATTACACCTTCTTGGATCCAGTTCATAACATTTGTTTCACTACACGAAAAAAATAAGGTGGCAAGGAGGTAATTGCTGCTTTCTTCCTAAAAGCAAGGCACCAGAGGGCTCAGAAAAGACAAGAAAATGCTCCTATTCCAATTAGTTTAGATATATGATCCATCTTCAGCAACTCCCCTTGCTGCCAAAAGCAAGAACACAGGGTTTACAATGCACTTGTACTGTGACATCTGAAACCAAAGATTAAAACCTCATCTAATTTTTACAGTTGCCCAAATTTGCTTACACAAAGCTCTTGGGCTGCCCCACGAGGAAGCGTTTTCCATGGAGTTTGTGTGTGACTCCACCTGAGGTTTTGATTTATACCCCTTATATCTATCTTTTCCTCTTTCCACACATCCTGGTAGTGTCTGAGTATTTGCAAAAAAAAAAAAAAAAATAAAGATCAGAGTAATAGCAGGTGCCCTTCCCTTTATTCAATGCCAGGGTGGAATGGATTATATTCTGTTCCAGCTGAAATTGCTTCTCTTGGCTAAGCTGGGAGACATTTGTATGAATTATTCCTGAGCTCAGGAATCAGCACTGGCTCACGACACTTTGTGATCCGTGTTCAGGGACGAGGGGCATGAATTGGCAGGAGAAGAGCGGCTGCAGCCCCACTTCTCATTGTCTGAGCAAGACATCTTCATAGAAAACTTCAAATAAAACAAACCCAGCCATCAGCCAAGAGCAGGAGCCACATCCTTGGGTACCACCTGGATTAACCCTTCCCAGACAGCTGCCTTATGAACAAACCACGTGCTGGTTTCACACAGAAGGACACAGGGGGCACTGGGACACTTTGCTGGGACACAGAAAGCAGTGGCACCAGGCCAGGGTGATTATCTGGCCAGTTGTAACACCTCCCCTTTATCCATTGTGGAAAAGACAGAGAGAGCAGTGTGGCAGGGATAATAAAGGGGGTTCCAAAGAGCTTTGATGGCCCCTCAGTGACACCTCCATTGCAGCCCAAGCACAGTTCTCACCAGGCACCTCACCCACATTAGTTATTCCCACCAAGGCTGTGCACACTTCAGGAGTGAAATAATACTGAACTCACTGACAGTTTGATGATTAATGCTGTGGGAACTGTCTTCAGCCCTGAACTGGCTCACTGCTGCACTTACAGTCCCCTGAATTACTGACAACACAGTCCCTCATCCCCAGCAGAACATATAAATTCCCCACAGGCTCCTACCCCCCTCATCTGCAGTCCCTCGACACGATGTCATTAATTCTTAATCAATTCACCAGTTCACCACTGTTCATCAATTCTTATGTTAACGACAAAGCTTCTCCTCAGTGTCACAGTGCCCTGCAAAGTGACAGATCCAGGGGAGCAGAGATACCTGAGCTACCACAGAGCCTCAGTTTAAGGGGGAAAAAAACCCCACCAAACCCAAAACAACACGCCCAAAGAAATACTGAGGGGGGAAAACCCCCAAGCAAGGTGTAGGTTCCACATTGTGCAGTGTATAAATCAGCCTGTGGGGCTTTCTCTTCGTCCCTTAACTTATTTCTAATGTGTCAACTTGGGGGTTTCAGAAAGGAAAGGCACAGACCTCACATCTCCCAGCAACACAAAGAAACACCCCAGTAGCATTTCCCTGTAACTTCAAGATATACTAACTTTTTATTTATGGATCTGAAGCACAAGCCGTATATCCAAAATATAGCTCCATTTTTGAAGCAGCTGAATCCTTTTTCGAGGCAATCTGTAAGATTTACACTTGCTATATTTAATGGGGCCATTAAACACACGGGCAAAGTGGACCTGGTGATTGGCAGCAGCAGCCTTTTTGCCATTTTTCACCCCTTTGTGATTCCCTGGAGTGGGCTGAACTTATTCCCAGCAACCTTTCATTTGGGCTGGTCTGGAACACCACTGTGGGGCTTCTGGAGTTGTGGAGCAGACAGACCCATCTCCACCTCACTGCAACCCACAACAAAACCCCACCACCACCAAATTCCCAAAAGAAACCCCAACTACTGATTTTCAGAATCATTGTGGTTTTATTTTCTGAAACTTGCTACCTCCCAGTGGGCTTTCCTACCAACTAATTAACATTATAGTGGAAAGGCTCCTGAATCCAGTGGTTTTAACACATCCCAGGAAAGGCCAAGGTCCTGCTCCCAGAAGGGAGGCCTGAGGTGATCCTTACCCTCAGTTATGGTGCATAACTATGAATTAGCACTTGTTATTTGTGTTATTAATGTTTGCACCTGTCTAAGAAACCACCCTACATCAGTCCCTAAGAAATAGAACCACCTTGGGAGGAAGGAGGGTGGGAACTGTCTTCAGCCCTGAAGAATATAAGAAATAATGTAAGAATAATATGAGAATATATATTATATAATTATATATTGTAATATAATAATATATAATTATATATTAGAATATAAGAATATAAGAAATATGAAGCAGAACTGGACAAATTCTAGAGGCAAGGAAGGATGCTGTCCAAAGCCAATAAATACTTCTGTAGCAGCAGCCACTGATGCTGGCAACTGCTCCAGCCATCAAAGGGAATGGAAAGACACCTTTCCTTGTCCGGGAGAGCTGAGCTGTGTGGCTCGGTGACTCCTCGGGGCTGCACTGCAGAGACAAGCAGAGCCTGCCTGGAAAGATTCATTTACCCAGCAGAGCTGGGTGGGGCTGGGGAGGCAGCAGCCAATTAAGGAACCATCAAACTTCTCTTAAAAACCTCCCTCCATAACGCTCCCCCTTCCTGCCTCCAGCCAGCATGGTAATTGTGTCTAATTTCTAAATTTTCATGCAGTTGCTGCATTTGCCTCCCCTTAATGAGATGTAAATGTGTTGCCAGTTTGTGGATTTGTTTAATTGCAGGGTAGCTAAACTGTGATTGGCCAGAAGGTTCATTTTTAATTTTATTTATTTAGCACACATGCGAGGCATTTTAAAGATTCTTTTCTCCAGCTAAAAGAGGGAGGGGAACATATTCTATTTTCCTGTTATGTTCGGGGTTCTGTCGCAAAGGAGCCATCTGCTTTTCCATGTGTCTGCTGGTGAACTTAAAAGACTTCTACCACATTCCAAGGGTTTGAAAGAACTCTGAATACCTCCCATGTTTGATCCAGGTTCCCTAAGCTGGACTCTGATGCTCAGGGATCTTTGGTGGACACAAGAAACGCACTCAGTGCATTTGAAATGGCCTTGCTGTACAATAACATCATTCTATTGCTGTACAATAATATCATTCACCGAGCTTTTTCTCATCCACCTCCCACAAAGGCATTTGAAAGAAAGGATGAAAGATTCGAGCACTAAACTGGGTAAGAACAGAGGCATCATTACCTACTCTAACTCCAAATAAAATCCACTAAAGCTTGAAGGAAATACTGGCTGATTTTAGTGCCCTTAACTCACTGCCACTTCAGAGTTTGCTCAGATATAGGAGAGCAGTAAGAAGTCTCCTAAATCTCAACAAAACTTTGCAAGTGCAGATAAAACCCCATTTTGCCCTGCAGTACCTTTACTACCGAGGATGGTGACACAGAAAAGGCCTGGCTTTATTTGCACATCTCAAGACATCTGGAAGGGAGAAAATCAAACAGAACCACAGGGCCATTTCTACAGGGGCAGCTTTCAAACCAGACCCACAGCAGTAAAAGCAGAAAGTTCTGGGTTTTTTTGCACAACCCAGGGATCAGTTCTTCCCCTCTGCTGCTACTTAACAACAATTAGTCTGCTGAGAAAGTACAGCTTTCTCAGTGCTGAGATCACTGTACAAATAGCACATTGATTTTCCGAATTTCTTTTTGAACATTCTGGTTTCCATCAGTTTTATAGCACCTAATGCAGCTTTTACCACTTCCCTTCATGTAAGGACTCACCCAGATCACTCATCGACGCTTGCACACATAAATCTCCCCTGAACCTCCCAGTGAAGTTCTGAAGCAGCAGCATTTGCTTTAATATCAGATATATCCACACAGCACCAGGCACAAGGGGTTCCAGTCACCAGCATCTATAAGCCTCAAGCAATTTAAGGGTGCTTTTCTCATTCTGATATCCTACAGGAGTACTGGAGGATATCTCTTGCCCCCAAAGTACTCCTGTAGGAACAGTAGACCTATATTTAGACCCACATGGGTTTTTTGGGGCTAGAAGGCCCAATCAGTGACTCTGGACCCCAAGGTACACTCAGGAAAGGTTCATTCCTTGGTAAATCTGTCTGGGAGACACCCCAAGCATCTGATTGCTGGTGAAAGACACTGCCATGGGACCAGTGGATATCTCGCTGTGCAAGTCACTCCCACGTATCCCAGAGAAAAGAGTGGAAGTTGATTATTCCACCATAAACACATAGCTGCAGAGGTAATCAGCATGTCCCAGGGCCAAGGGCATCTCTCCTCTCAACCACTGTCAGTAGCAGCCAATAACACAAGGCAGCAAAGTAAAGGGAAGTGACAGCAGGGAAATAATTTAGCCTTTAACTGACACGTTATCCTGTTAAAAGCCATTTACCTTCTGCTGCTCGGTGTGTCATTGCTCATTTTAGTTTTGAAGTGACATCTCCCCAAGTGCCATTAACATGCCAGCAGTGAAAGGGGATTTATAGAGTTTGCACCCTGGAGAATTATAGCCTGGGTGGTTGTGGTGGAGGAGAGCACTTGCTGGACTCTGTTCATCCTTGCAGCTCCCACCCCATCCAATTCAGAGCATCCACAAGGGGAAGTATCAGGCAACTCCATTGTCCTCACCTTCTCCCTGCAGCACAGCCTGACCTGATCATGCATTCCAGCAGCAAATATTGCCTGGGAGGATCCCACCATTCCACAAAGGACAGCATTTAAATTCCTTTTCCTGGAGGGAACACTACTGAGAGAACCATGACAACTTACCAGCAACTGTAACTATCCTGAATAAAGAATAAAGAACTGTAGTGCAAAACTGAGGGGAATTTTGTGCAATAACAGGACCCACAGTGGAGGGTTTTTCCAGAACTAGATTCCTGCAGTGACACAAACGTGGCACGAAGCTGGATGTTAATGCAGCTTGTGCAAGAGAGGGCTCACCTCACTGATAACAACTTCTCTTGTGTTCAGTGTTGACCTAGAACTATCTTCCCCTCAAATCATCCAAGCCATGGATTTCAAACAAACTATTTCAGATGAACTGTGCTCTTCAAATGATCAAGTCAGGCTAAGGATAAAAGACACTGTTTATCATAAGCCAAGGAGTCTTGGTTACAGTCCTAGTTACCTTGGAAGCCAGAATTCCTAATGCCATCAGACTGACACCTACAAGTTCATATTTGATGTAGCAAACAGGTACAATTCTGCAGGAAGATCAGGCAGGATTCAAACCACACCATCAGGCAGCTTCCATGGGAAACTGGCCCTTAAGCTGCTGGTCTGGTGGAAGGTGACCCTGCCCAGGGGGACAAGATGGTCTTTAAGGCCCCTTCCAACCCAAACCAAGATAAGCAGGAGAGGGGCAAATAGTCACTAATTGAATTCATAGTTGCCCTTTACTGAGATATATTCAGATGACAGATGAATTTCCATTAGTTTAATGTGAATCACCATGGATAATGGAAAACAATACTTATGCTAATGAGAGAACTCAGCAAAAGCTTTGCAAATGAGATGCCATTTGCTCACCAGCCGGGGTGCAGCTGATTAGAAATAGCACCGTGATTGATAGCCCCATCCATCCCCAGTTCAGGAATGCCACCTCTGTGGGGCATCCTCATGGCATCCTTACTCCCCTGGTGCTTTCCAGGCACAGGGTGGGATTGTTGTGGTGTCTGTGCAGGGCCAGGAGTTGGAATCAGGCCTGAGAACATAATCCTGATGAATTTGGAAATATTTTTTGGTAATATTATTGCTGATGAAGTTGCTGTGCCCTGTCTGATGGTGCTGTTTGCTTTGTTACAAGCCTGTGACCAGAAGGGCTGGAGGCAGAAAGGGAGGCTGCTGCCTCAGGGGTGTGTGAGGTTTGCTGTTTCTGAGTGAAGTGCCAGTCTTTTGAGTCATTAATTTCGTCAATAAATTGCCTGATGCCACGTGGAATGTGGGTATGGAGAGGTGTTGTCTGCATAAGGGACCACGTGGGCAAGGTGCAGTTGTGTTGTGAGGACTGTCCTGTCAGGCAGTGGTTGGTATGTGGGTTTTAAGGACTGTCTGACAGAAAGAAAGCCTCAAAAACTTACCTGAGTATGTGGTTTTAAGGAATATATTATAGAAGAAAAGCCAAAAAAACTTTTTGAACTTGAACTTTTGCATTTAATTCCTGAAATTTCTAAAGCAAACGTAGTAGCTCCAGACATAGGTTGGTACAGGAGCAGAATCTGTTCTTCTGCTGGTTGTTTTTTTCCAGCAGGGCAAAGATCTGAGTAAATAAGCATTTGAGAAATGTCTGAAGTGAGGAGATTGTCCCACTGAGAGCTGCTGACCCAGCTGTTTTTTGAGGACTATCCCTGCATGTTTCTGAGGGCAGAGGGGATGAGTGCTCAGCAGGGCAGGGAGGTGCTGCTGGGAAGGTTTGCCCTGGTTTTCCCCTCCTTTTTCCCTCCTTTCCTTTCCTTTCAGCAGTGTCTCCTCCTGTGATCCATCACACAGGGTTAGGCAAAACACGAACCTTAATGCAAGCAAATGGAACAGCTTTTCTGGCTTCTGCTTTGTGTGACTTCTCATCTCGCAGTAAAACAGTCCAGCTGGCACTGTGACCTTGTGAGGGGCATTTGGCAACTCTGCTGCTGTTGATGCTTTGTGGATAAACTGCTCTTCTAGCAGTGCTCTGGCAGGGGCAGTAGTTTTAGAGGAACGCCTGTGAAAGTTGTTCAGACCAAAGGATGAGGACTTAGAGACTGACAGAGCCCCTTCCCTGAGGATCCTGCTTGGAGACTGAGCAGCTGGGAGGATATACCACATTCATGAGCCGTTGCAGCCACTGCAAACATCTGCACCAGAGTCTAGATTAAGTGATGCTAAAGCTCAGCACAGGGATTGCTGAATGAACCACAGCCTCGACCACCACAAGAGCTTGTGCTGTTTAACTTTGCTGAACCTGAATTCTGAGCAGTAGCTGCTCCACAGCCTCGCTCCCCTGTTCCTTCATGGCACGTCCTCTCAGCAGCTGGACCCTTTTACCCTTTCATCTTCCAAGGAAAAGTTATACTAGTGTGGAATTTGCATTAATGTGAACAGGCAGTGCCTAGGACTCTCCTGGGACCTTGCTCTCCCTTGAACCTGTTTTATTCATCCATCAAAAAGTATTAATTCTCCCTTTTGCGTCGCTCCCTGCCTGGGTTTTTTATTTTTTCATTATCTTTTAAAGCACTGAGGAGCCCCATCCCCTTCTGCTCAAGCCACAAGATGATAAAGTTGTTTTTCCCTCCAGCTCTTTTCAATGCATCATTTAGCAGACCTCCTCTAACATGTTCTGAAAAGCCTCTCTTATCCCAGGTGGAGGGCGGGGAGGAGGATCTGGTGGGACTATGGAACTGAAATCCATCTAGGTTTAAATAGCTCAAGGTCAGCTCAGGATGGGAACACAACAGCAGATTTCTGGAGACTTCATTCAGTGAATTGTTGATTGGAAAAGCTCTTTCAGATCCCCGTGGAGCAGAATCTGGAAGGAATGTGTTTTCCAAAGGGGGACAGCGGGTTAGTTGTTAATGATTTCAATAAAGCAAGAGAAGGCACATTAGGAGGTTGGTCATAAGGGTAAAAAAGGAGGCTGGTGTATTGCTCATTAGTGGTTTGCTAAAATTAACTCCATTACCACGTTTGCTTTCATTGCAAACCTTCCATTTAATTGCAATTACCACTGAACTGCTCCATCCTACAGGTGGTTGGTGCCAGGGAAGAACCCAGAGCTGAGATGTGTGAACTGCTGTTTCAGGGGCTGTTTCAGGAGTTCAACTGAGCCTGCTCAGCCTGGGTTTGCTGATAACTTGGGAGGACAGTGGGGATTTACTGTGGTTCCTCTCCAAAGGTATCACATGTATTATTTCACAAGCATGGGCAGGAAGTTGGAATAAAAGAACAGAGAACCTGATCCAAAGGGTGGTGAAACCACTGACAGCTGTGCTGTAGTTTTCTTTCAGCCTTGGATTAAGCCCAAACCCCTACAAATTCAGTTTCTGTGAGGAAAAAAAAGTAAGGTTTTTTACCTTTTCCCTCTCTGTATTCTTCCACTTCCTTTGATGTTCCTTTTCTCTTTCAGAAGCTATTGATTCTCATCTTGTCTTTTATTTACTGCCAGTTCGCTCATTATGTCAGGAATCCTATACTGAAATGCCATTCTGCTTGCTGCATTCACAACCTTTAAATAAAGAAAAGGCTTTGCTGTGCTCTGTGAAGGTGGCTGCCAGTTGGCTGGGTGGTGTTTGGGTTTATAAGGCAGAATGAAAAGAGGCAAGAGCTGCAACGCTCTTCCAGCGCTGGGAGGTGTTTTTGCTTTCATCACACAGATATCCAGTCTGTTCAGAAAACCATGGCAGGGAGAGTTTTGGCTAAAAAAAACCATCGGGCAGCTTATTTCTTTTCAGTGAAATCCCACGGGGATTTCAGGAGTTTATCCACAGTGTGAAGGCAGGGAAGAGAGAGTTACCTCTCTTAAGGACTTCCCTGAAACCTCCAGGGAGTTCTGCTGCTCCTTTTGGCGAGTTCAGAGGAGAGAGGGGCTAAATTAGATTAAAATTCGATTAAATGCTTAGATTTGAAGTCGTGGGTTTGTGGTGTGAGGTTACTACAAACCTACTGTGCCCTTCAGCCTCCACTTTATCCTCCTTCACCACTCAGAGGTAAGTGTAGATCCCCGGGGGAGCAAACAAGTTTGGGAAGGGAAGGCTGCAAAAGGCAAGGTGAATGGAAGGAGAGGGAAGGAAAAGAGGTGATAACACTTTGATGGAAGTAGGTCAGGCTTTAATGCTATGGCCTGTCTCTTTGGGCTCCTTAGGAGCAGTTACAGCTCCAGCCTGAGATGGAGATTGCAGTAGGAACTGAAAGCAGATGTTCTCTGAAGGCAGTTAGCTGCTAGCAATAAAACCCTAAGTGTTTGGAAACTGCAGTAATTCAGTCATGTGATTTTTATTTCTGTACTTTGGTCACTGACCCTGCAATGGCACTGAAAAATGGGAGTAGATTGTATTTAGGCAGGAAATGGAAGATGGCTGTCAAAAAATAAATAAAACGAAGTGGCTGAGCCCATTTTAATTAAAGCTCAGGATGGAGTAGTCAGCTCATTCTTGTAGATGGTTCCAAAGCTCTGCTTCTTGCTTTAATGTCATAGTTTTTGTGGATCTGATGCAGATAAAGTTAATTCATGGAGTGATACAAATACGAGGCCACTTCTGGTAACACCCTGTGTAATCAGCAGAACTGGCTGCCAGGAATTCTGCTGCTTGTCTCTCCAGTTAGTGCTGAGGTGTGGGGTGGTCATAAATGCAGTGTGAATGGTGGGATTTTGATGACCTGATGGTACAGGAGTGTGCTCAGGCAGGTTGGCCTTACTGTGCATTGATTTCCCTGGGAAAAAAAACAAAACAGAACAAAACAAACAAACAAGTAATAAATGGAGCTGTGTAAATAATCAGCATTTATACCCAGCAATGTGCTGAGAAGCAGAAAGCACACTTTGGGGGAAAGAAGCATTTGTTACTTTCCCAGGGGTGGAGGGAAAACAAAGAAGGAAATATGTGTTTCAGGTTGAATGAAGCATTGATTTGTTTTGGAGGGAGCAGGGGAGAAGGTTATCCATTCTAGTGCAATTTGGCATATTTATAAAATAAAAGATCTTGGTGATGGAAAAGAGAAGGGATTAGTGTTAAAAATAAAAGAAAAATGTCGAAAATATGGCTCGTTTTTTTCTAATTTGTTTTCTCTGGCTGAGAGAATTTAGAAATTTGCCGCCTGTGTTGGTCCCTCTGCACATGGCTGTCAATGCAGGCTTTTCCAGCACCCCCTCCCCTTGCCTATTAAGAACCTTTTCTCCAAGGAGCAGCAGTTATTTGGTGCCAGCAGAGGTTATTTAGTGAATTTCTGCGGGTGTGCAGAGGGAAGAAGGCTCGGATATCTCAGAGCACCGGCACAGCCTCAGCCGGAATCAGAAACACAAACAATCTGCGTCCCCCTGCGAGCCCCGGTGGTGCTGGAGCTGACAATGCCGGGTCGTTATTCATGCTGAAGGGGCCTCTGTTGTGTTGTTATTCAGGTCCAGATACCACTTATTTTTTTGTGCTTTCCAGATGCTGCTCTTGAAGGAAAAGCAGCTTTTGAAGCAGACCAAGGTTAGATCTGCTGACCTTTACCGATATTTTCCTTTTTTTTTTTCCCCACCTCCACTGTCCCCTTCTCCTCCTTTTTTTTCCCCTTTTTTTTTTTTGCTGTGGTTCTGTGCTGGAAGCACAAAGTGGATTGAGGAAATTTCTGGGTAATTCTTTCTCAGCTGGGGAAGGATAAGCAAAAGGCTCACACGTGTCAGGAGCATGAGATTGGCTGGGAGATACCATTGATTAGCTGAGACACTTGGAATTGTTTTCAGCAGCACTCAGACACCCAGGGAGAGAGCAGGAAGAAAAGCACATCTCGGGTTTAAGTGAGGATCCCTTGCAGGTAATAAACCTCGAGGGGCCTGTATCAGAAGCAGGTAAATGAGCTGTTAAATCCCGTGGACAGTAAGTAGGGGAGGAGGGGGAAACAACTGCTTCCAGTTCAGTTACATCTCTGTGTGTTTGGTTGTTCATATGGATGTGATGGAGCAGGGGTGGAGGCAGCAGGATGGATGCAAACAGGGGAATGTGGTGGAACAACGTGTGTCCGTGGCAGGCAGGGCACACAAGGTCCAATTATTGGCAAAACTGGTGGAGGAATCACAGAATCCCAGAAGGGTTTGGGTTGGAAGGGATCTTAAAGCTCATCTCGTTCCACTCCCTGCCATGGGCAGGGACACCTCCCACTAGCCCAAGCCTCATCCAGCCTTGTTTTGGACACTCCCAGAGCAAGGAGAGTAGGGAGCTGTTGGCTTTTGACCTCAGGGATGGGTAAAGCTGCCAGTTCACTGCTCAGCATCTTGAGCTGGAGGAGACTGCAGCACTGCCAGGGCATGCTGGTGTTTTATGGCCCCTGAAAGACGTGGGAGCTGAGGATGTCTTGTGGGGCTTGGGTAGAGAGAGAAAGATGAGCCAAGAAGGACTCAGGGCCAAATTTGTAATTTGGAGAGTGTATGGAAAGCAAAGACACAACTGTGATTTATATGAAAGGTTTGGGGGGGGAGGGGGAGTATAATTTAACAATCCCTGAATGATAACAATCTGCCTGAACTCTTTCAATTCACAGCCAAGCTCAGCACGAAGTAGAAGTGGGTGCCATCCTGTGCCCCAGATGGAAATGAGTCAGGAGGTGGTGCTCACCTCCCCTAAAGGATTAGTTCTGCCAGGTGTGGTGCTTTCCAGCTGCAGGGTCAAATAAGCCTGGTGCAGCCTGTGGAGATGCTGCTGAGGGGCAGGAGAGAGCACTGGAACCCAACGAGCTGCTGTGACAGGTCCCAGCTAAAAAAAGGGCTCTAAGAATCCAGCCTGGCATTTCCCATCTTTGTTGCTGGTTTAAACAAACACATCCTGTGTGGGTGACCCATCAGCCAGCAGGAAGATGGTTAGGAGGGGTTAGGAGGGAGCAGTGTGCTGTGCTGAAGGACAGTTACCTCACATCAGCACAGGAGCTAATCCAGCCCCTCTGGTCCCAGCCAGCTTTGATGTGGTCCTGAAATCAGCTCTTGCTGGGTCTCTGAAGCAAGACATTGCTTCAGCAGTGCAAAGTGCTGCTCCCTGCAGAAAATTAATAAGGACACTTCGGATTCCGCCCTGCATCTGACCTAAGCAGCTAAATAGGTTACACCAAGTTCTAAGAATCGCCCCAGTTTTCCTTCTAATAGGCAATTTTTCTGCTTAATTTGCAGAACAAGCAAAAAGCTATTATGTAAAATTTATCAGCAGCAATTGACTCTCATTAGAGATTGGGAGCAGGAGGCTTTGTTGTAAGGGGGAAGGATCCTCCGAATTTTTCATTTACCAGCCTTAGCTTCCCCAAATTTTTCATTTACCAGCCTTAGCTTCCCAGTGTTTGTGGTGACCCGTGCCCTGAACGAATTCAGACACCGAGGCATCACCGTTTCTCTCCCCTGCTCACAAGAGCTGTTCTCACCTGGTTTTTTTAAGCAGCCAGTGACCAGCTCTGCTCGAAGCACCTGTTCCAGGCTGCAGGAAGTGCCTGTGAATTGCAGTGCTCTTATTGCAGTGCTTGAGCTCTGAAATTTCGCCACGCTGAGCGAACTGAACTCCAGTGGAAATGTTGTGTTTATCAGCAGTGATAAATTGCTGACACCCTCAAAGCTGCCTTTTCTCACCACCCTTTTCTCCCAGGTGCTGGATATGGCAAAGAGCTGCTGTCCATATTTCCTGGAGACCAGAGAACAGCGTGGTCTGAAATTGCTCATGTTTTCTTCCTGCTGCAGCAGCTCTTTTGGCTCCAGCTGAAAGCAGCTGTGACTTGCCATGTGTAGGGGGACAGGTAAACTATAATACACCTTCCTAGGAGAGACATTAGGGACGTGGAAATTATTACTGACGTTGAAACACTCAGATGGGGATTTTTCCTTCCCTTTCCCCCCTACAGTAAATGTTAATTATACATGAAGGTTCACTACAGCAGAAGGGATTATAATTAATTTATATTTGAACTATAATAGATTTCACTACAAACTGCATTTCATCGCAACAAAGTGTATTATGACTGTTGTTTGCTGCCAGCAATTTACATAAACCCACCACAAAAGCATTGCAGCCATTAATCCAGCACTAAGGACAGCAGCAGGCAGATAAAACGGGGGGAAAAAGAAGTAAAAGCCCGTTTAACTTGTGAGCAGAGACCTTATACTTGTTGCAGAAGCTATGCAGCCCAACCTGAGAAATGCAGAGAGGACTGCATTGGACCACATGTAACACAGGTAACATTTGGATCCAAATATGAGTCTGAATACACCTGGAAATGAGAATTTATTTGTGTGTTCAGTCTCTACTTCAAACTCCAAAAAAGTTGGAATCCATCTGAAAGAAGGATGACCCTTTGTTGTTCTTGGTGCCCTGAGTCACTCTCCAGGGCAGTGAGCAAGGGGACAGGATTTATTCTTGACCTGATGGAGAATCATTTACATTTCTTGTGCCTCTCTCTCTGTTTACCTGCCTGCTTTTGGGGGATGGGATTTTCTCCAAGACAGAGATTATGTTTACAAAGGCAGGCTGGAGCAGCTCCCAGAGACTCTGTCACAGTATAAGTATTAAACATACCAGGCAGGATATTAAAAGTGTAAGATGGCAAGGTGATAACTTTTAATTGGCGCTCCCAAATTTATCCCTGCCAGCACAGTAACCTCACAGCTCTTCCTCCTTGCCACCTTTTTGTGATACCAATCCCAGAGTGTTGTTTCTCTGCCATCAGACATCCCTGACACCTCCCAGGCCTTCACCAGGAGCGGATCAGGCTCTGCTGATGTCGCATTTCACGCTGTCGCCTCCTGTCTCAGAACATGATATAAAAGGCTTTTGTCTGCAGACAGGAGCTCCATCCCCGCTGACCCAGCCTCAGCCTGGAGAAAAGGGCAAGATGTCTTGTCAGGGACTTCAGCAAACAGCTCGACAGCTGTTGTGAGCAGCTGAGAGGAAAGGTCAGAGCCAGCCCTCCCCTGCCACTGGTGAATGTTTGCTCTCCTGCTCTGCCCAGGTGTGACTGAGCAGGGCTTGAACTGCAGCAGGAAGGGCTGGGGAAGAGGAGTGTCAGGAACAAACCACACAGATAATGTCAGTTATAATGCCCAGGAAAAGGGGGAGAATTTGGATTTTGGAATTGTGGCTTTGCAAAAGGCTGAGGCTGCCTCTCAAAGCGGTGAAAACTTTCCAGAGGAAGGATTGATGGCTGATTCAATTAATGGACCGGTCACTGATTATCCCTTGGTCGTTTATTTTGACAAAGTGCCCTGGCATTCTTGGATCATTAGAACCAATGTTCTGCAGGATTCCCATTTCTTCTCCTGCTTCTTTTGGAGGCAGTACAGAGCAGTTTTGCCAGGGGAACACAGGGCATGAATGTGGATTGTGCCATCTCCTCGGGCCAGGCACCCTATCCTTTTTGGAAGGGCTGGTGATGAGGATTTCCACTCTCTGCCATCGCTGTGCCAATACAGAAGCAGCACATTTCTGTGTGGTTGTCCTGAATCTGGTGTGACTGTGAGTGCCAGTTCTTGACCTGCACTGGGAGCCTGACACAAGCACCAGCATCAGACTCGGGAGATGCAAATCACCTCAGCCAGAGGAGCTCAGATGACTGAGGGAGTTACATGTCAGCACTTCTGTCTTCCTGACAGGGCTATTAAAAGCCATGCTGATATTGCAGCTGGGGTCTGTGTCTGCAGCACATCTGGATGTGCTCGAGCTATCTTTGTGCTGGAGAGCTTGGGCACCAAAAAAACTCCGGGCTGCAGCAGCACAGCCCTCAGTACAGTCAGCAGAAACCTGCCTGAGAGCCTGGAAAATGAGCTGCTGGCTCCAGTGCTGCCATCCTTAGGCTCCTGTCCACTTTGGTCTGCCTTGATTAGCCAAGCCTGCATCCCTGTCATCCCGTGGCAGTGCAGTAGGGAACTCTGTATTGCAGCATCCCTTCCCCAGCCTGCACTTTCTTTGCTCTCTGGCTGTTCCGTGGCTGTGCTGAAGGCACTCGTGGCCACTTCAGGGAAGTCTGGTTTGCTTCCAAGAGCTTTCTTACACAATTCATACTTATGCTCCAGCTGTAAAATTAACAGACTGTTTTATTACACAGGCTATATCATTCAGGAGAACCCATCCAAAGGCTGGGAGCAGTTTTAATCCCAGCAGAATGACACCTTGGCAGTAGAATGCTTTTGTTGGAGGGGTTTGCTGAGAAGTCCTGAGCAGGTTGTTCCGGCTCCACTTTGCACAGGAAGATGCAGGATGCAAGATCAGGATGTCCTGATTTGGGAGCAGCACAGAGCATCAGTGAGGACAGTCCTTTCCCAGGAGGTGCTGTGGGAAATGCAGAATTGAGGCCCTGCTGGAGGCATTGCAGTGCCTGCTGTACTGAGGAGACGTCATCTGGGGAGTGTCGTGACACTGCATCTATTAAAGCCTGGCACCATTTCCTTCCCCCACACCCTCAGTGTGACTCAGTCTAGTGAAATATACCCACAAACCCCACTTTTTTTAATCAATATGTGCATGGCCATAGAATGAAAACTGCTGCAGTGTGAGGTGGGGGGTCCGAAATGGCTCCCAGAAATTCCTCCTCTCCTCAGCAGGCTGAGTGGGGGAGAGTCATCTGCCCCCTTCCCTGCCTCTGACTCAGCCTCTGAGATAAAAAGACCATTTCCAGAAAGCACTGGGGTGAAAATATTTCAGTTTGCTGCTGCTTTGCAGTTGCCAGTCTCACTAATTTCTACTCTGATGTCACCAGCAGTGGCCCCATTACTGTTATTTATAGTGTTTGTGCCGTGGGCTCTGGTTGTGCTCAAGGCTCCAGTGTTGGTCTGCAAGGGAGGGAAGAGCAGCTCCAGCACTTCCAGTGATGGATCTCTCAGCCTGGAGCGTATTCCAGGTTCTCCACGTCCCACCTGGGCTGTCTGGATCTGCCCCACGCTCCTCTCTCTGTGCCTTGCTTTGCTCCAGCAAACTGAGCCATCCTGAGGCTTATTTTAGTTATTTAGAACTTTAGTTTAAAGACTGCAGTAAGTCATGAGACCAAGCAAATCCGATAAAGGCGCTCCAGGGGAAGGGAGTCTGCAAAGCCAGATGCAAATGCAGCCAACCAGAAACCAAAAATATATTAGTAGTGAGAGAGCAGGCAATTATTCTCCTATCAGAGTCGCAGGATTTTCGGTGTGTGTGACTCCAGTGGTACTTCAGGACAGCCAGGCATCCGTTTTTTGGCTGAAAATGAGTAGGGCCATGGTTTTTTCAAAGGCTTTCCCTGCATGACACCCATGAGCTGCAATCAGTCAAGGCATTTAACAAGCACATGCCGGGATGGGAGAAGGACCTTTGCATCTGCTCACCTGGAGTGCTGGGAAATCATGAGTCAGGCTTTTTGTCTGGTCCCATTAATACTAAAATTTAAAAAAAAAAAAAGAGAGAGATGATAAAGAAGCAACCAGGGCTTGGGTATTTACCTGCAGAGCTTTAAATGTCTGGAGTTTGTGTCTTGTAAGCTGTGCTGCCTGAAAGCTGAGCTCCTCAGGTGATCTAATGACTCTGGGAACTAAGGCTCTTTAGAGAAAGCACCAAATATTGCCACAGACAGTACATCTGTAAGCACTGGAAACTCTGCAGTCAAAAAATACGTCCCAGAAGAGCTATTTCAGCACTTAAGCTGATCTTCAGTCTGAAGTGTGCACTGTCAGAGTACAGAAGAGAGACTTGGGCAGACAACGAGTCTACAGCACAGGCCCTTGTATCTTTGAGACATCCCATAAACCACATGGCCTGGAATCAGTCCCTGGGTGAAACATTTGTTGTTTTTTTTTTTGCAGTGAACCTGTGCCCTGTTCCTTACACATTTCATATTTTCCTGCAGTATTTCAGCTTGTAAGAAGCCTCTCAGCGTGTTAATGATCTGGAAATAATAATAATGTTCTCAACCCAGGGCCAAGTATCCTCTGTCTCCCTGCCATCCATAATAATGGCCTGGTTAATGGATGTGTGGGAGGTGGGTTCTCAGGAACCCTCGGGGATTGCACCCTCAGCACAGCTGCTCAGCTGCTCCTGGAGAATTTGAGGCTCTCTCCCATATTCAAGTGAATTCCCTGGTGATGTCACCTCTCTGTTACCTGTGGCAGGTTCTGGGTGTCCTGATTTCTCCTCAGGGATCTTCTCCACGTGCTGAGAGCCTCCCTGGGAAGGGATTGATGGCAATGCAGGGATCACACGTTTGCAGAGCAGTCCCCAAGCGTGATGGAAGCAGGCTGTCAATCAGCAGGCAGTGATATTCTAAATCAAATATACCACAGTGCCTGCCTGTGGTGTCATTTGCCTCTCATATCAATTATAATCTGCCACATCACTCCAAGAGCTCTGCTCCACACTGCTGGGGCTGCTCTGTCCATGCCAGATCCTCCTGCGGATTTAAAGGCTGATATTGCCTCCCAACCCATTTTTAGGGACACTTTTCAGAGTGATTGGTCACAGCCATTAGGCCAAACACATGGCTGGTTCTGCCAGCCAATTCATCTTCAGTTCTTCAAGGGACCAGCACTAAAGCAGCACAATCACTGGGCTGGATCTGGGCATCTCAGGCTGGGAGCTGATGGCCTTGTTAAGTGGTGTGAGCAGAGTGGCCTTCCCAGGCATTAATCACTGCGAGACTGAGCACAGGACTTTGGGCTTTTTTTGGCAACTCTGTCAACTGGGAACTGTGTGGTTTTGGGCAACTCTTGTCTTCTCCCTGTAGCCCAAAAAGTGCCCCAGCTGAATAAATATAATAATAAAAATAATAATGCTGAAGTGCCTCCAAAGACGAGGTTGTTGATGAATGAATCCTTATTGCCTTCTTTTTTTTTTTTTTTTGAGATTTTTGGATGCCAACTGCCATTCTAGTGCAAAGGAGTATTGATCCCCATCATGCATCTATAATAGAGTAAGTTGTTATTTATTTCCTTATTGCTTCTCTGCCCTGAGATGATCCTTATTAGGTTCCTCAGGGGGCAGGTTAATAAAGCTCTGCCTGTTTGGATTAAGCACTAAGGGAAGCATCACCTTGGTACAGCCCCACTCTTGACCAAACCCATCCCTTTGGCACAAGGCTCCAAGGCACTGCTCCAGCACATCCCCTGAGTGGCAGCCTGGGGTTCTGCAGTGATAGATCCTTCTCTTCCTCCTCTTCTGCTGAGTTTTGTAACTTCTGGTGTGACCTGGCACTGCCACCTGTCACAGAGCCTGCTTTTCTTCCTGAGCAATGTCGCAGTATTTACTTTTATAGGTGTATTGAAGATAATGATCCCTCTTCTGAATGGGAGATAAGAGTGAGACAAAGACAGAGCTGCTGGCTTTTAACTGACATGAAAAGCTTCAGATACCACTGTGATGAGGCCCATATATGAAGACAGAGCCGTGTCATGACTGATAAAAGAGTGAGCAATGTAGCAACTTGGATATGAACAGTGACCTTCTCAGCATGAGACACGTTGCATTCTGTTGCAGGAAAAAGGTTTAAGACCCAGACTCACAAAGGTGACAAAGTGATGCTGAATTCAGCGGCATTTGAGCATGTAAATACCTTTGTAGGTGTGGACATGAATGCCTTCCTTAATTGGAATTTACAGGAGTGAGAAAACGAGGCGTTAGCAGGGTGGAACATGCTCTGCCTGTGGTTCTGGCTCCCCTTTCCCCTGTAAATGCCATTTCGCATTAGGGGCTGCACATGTCACCAGCCTTGCCCCAGGCAAGGTTAGTGCACGGCATTCCCTGAGGTCTGCCTGGTTTCAGGGAGCCACATTTCATCCTGGAGAAAGGATCAGCCCCGGGAAGCAGTCACAAGGCTCTCTGGAGCCACCGGCTGTCCCTCCCCGGCTGGAAACGCAACAATCGACAGATTTGTGATCAAGAGATTGGTGATCAACAGGTTTGTGACACGGTGCCACTCTGGGGGGTGTTTCAGCCACTTCTCACCCCAACACATGTTTTAAAACACAACAGGGAAGCAAAACTTGCCAGCTGGAAGCAGGGCAGAGCAGGAGAGAGGGCACAGGGGACACTGCCAAGCCTGAGAACCCATAAGGTTCAGGATCACAGGGGAAATTGTTAATACTGATTGTCACGTAGTTTCTTTCCTCTATCCTTTTGTTTCCAGTATTTCTTGGTTCCTTTCTCCTGCAAGAACGAAGTTGGCAGAGTCAGGAAACCTCCTCCCTCCTCACCACACCACTGGTCGGATTGTGTCTGAAATCCAGAACAATCTCACCAGCCTTTCACCCACCTTAGGCCAATTGTAGTGTGTGCAAAGCACTTGTTTTATGGCTTTGCCATCCTTTCCCATACAAGAGAGGGAGAAGCATTCTCATCCAATATTAATCTCCCCTCCATGGATTCAGGCTGCTTCTGACAGTGTATCAATTATTTAAACTTGTTTAAAAAAAGAAATTTCCAGGATTAAAGAGATTAGTTTCTTGTTGATTTTGGTAATTCCTCCTGCTTTTGCATCTCTGAAGCTGAGTGAAACACAGCTACTGAAGTTCCTGTTTGCTTGGAGTGAACACCGAAATTCTGTTTCCACTTCTAATTGCCAAGTTCATGTCTGAGTGCAAAGTGGGTATTAACAGAGCTTTGAGGTGGCACTTTTAGGTGAGCAATCACTTGTAACACTACACAGGGAATATTGATTGCGTGTTTGTGTGTGCTGTGAGGATCCATCTGCAGAATTTTATATCACTGGAAGTAAATTTTAAATAATCAGCAGCATCGGCAGGCTCTGCCTGGGATGGTTTGTGTTCCTCAGCTCCATAAAATGACCAGTCCCTCCCAGCAGACACTCGAGGTGACTCCACTGACAGATCCAGCAACCTCATGTGCTGCTGTCACAACTTTAAATGATGGCCAGGGATCATCTGTCGTCCCCTGCACCGCGTGTGTGGCTGTGGGGGAACAGCTCACCTGCCCCAGCCCCCAGGTTGAAACCAGGGCTGCAGCTGACACTTAAGGATGTCTAGAAAAGGGATTAAAAGGAATAATCAAAGAGCTTTGAACATCAAAAAGCAAACAGGTCTATGAAATATACATGAAAACACTGTAAAACCTCCATCCCAGCATTATCTGTCTCCCAGCCCAGTCATTAATTCAGTTTTGCTCCCAGGGAACGTGAACTCCTTAACTTGGGATCTTTGCAGGGTGCTCCCTGTGCTCAGCAGGGCTGTCTGAGCACTCCACTCACCCCTCCAGCAGCAAGGAATGGTTGTGCCTTCCTGTGACATCCCATAAATGTCCCTTTGCCTTAATTAACGAAGGGAAGATTTTGGGACATTCACACCCAAACCCAAGTTTCTTTAATTACAAATTAACCAGGAAAAAAAAAAAAAAAAAAAAAGAAACCCTCCCTCAGCTTTTCTCACTAAATATTCACTGCTGGAGAGAATCAGGCGGGCCATTATTTTTCTTCCCAGCTGTTTTCATGCTGCATGATAGACTTTATCAATCAGCCCCAGAAACCAATCTTCTCCCAGTGCCCAGCACAGCTCCCATCAATCACATCCATGTGCTGGAGCCTTCCCTGTGCCAGGGAACGTCACAGCTCCGGGGAGGGAGGTGGAGATGCACATTCCAAATATTGATCATGCCCTCCTGCAGTGAGAGGATGGTGGGAGGGGAGAGCAGAGAGAGATGGCATGTGTTGAAATGTTTTATTTTTGTTGTCAGGGTCCCTGGCGAGGAACTGATAAGCTGCAGGAGCTGAGAGAACAGAGGGAGTCTGGCATGAAAGGTGTGTGGGAGAAAGGTCAGGGAGGGAGGAAAACAAAAATGGCTCGTTGTTGGTGCCATTATTTGTGTTACAGGAGTGAGATCAAGCTTTTAGATTGCACGTTCTGTCCACCTCCTGTGAACACCTTTGGAAAGGTCAGGATCATTATCTTCATTTTCCAAATGGAAAAGCAGAGGAAGGTTGAACTTGCACGAGTCAAGCAGGCCCAGACAGAGGTGAGAAAAGAGCTTTTCTCCACGATATAAAATAGCACTGTGTCCCCCAGGTTGTGTTACCTTCCCTTTATGGAACAGAGTGGATCTGAGATCAGGGTCTCCCTGGGCAGGGCACAGTACAGGGAATACAGGAAGAAAACAGATTTCCCAAAGGTCCCTGCACGTTTTCCATTTCCTGAGCTCTCTCTGTTGTTGCAGGTCATCTGCTGTCATGTGGTTTTCCATCTCAGAGCTTTAATTTGTGCTCTGTATACATGCTCAAGGAGTGTGTTCCAGCAGTGGGAACCCCAGGGAAGTGAGGTGCTTCTCCAAACGTATTTCACTTCAAAAGACGAAAGAAAGGAAGAAAGAAGAGAGAAAAAAATATACAGAGCCACTGATTTATTTTGTATGTGTTTCACACTTCATTGATTTCACCTGAATTGTTCCTCATGTTCCCCTTCCAGCACTGAGAGGTTTTATTCACTTGAGGTTTCTTTAGCCTTCAGTGGGTGCTGAGAGTTTAACCTCTGAGTGCTTCTAGTTGTCTACATTAACTACTCGAAGAAATCAGGTTAAGGCTGCCCAGGCAGCCTAAATGTTGCTCCATGTCACGTTTAAGGAAGCTGAGAGATGTAAAACACACATTTACCATCCACAGCATCACCCAGCTGTGCTCTGTGCCTGTCCCTGCCCAGGCTGATGCATCCTGGTTGTTGTCCAGGATTTTTCTGCTTTAGGAACTTTCTGGGGAATGAGTATCTGCAGATAGCCAGCTGCCTGAATTTACAAAACACACACCAGAGACACCTCAGAGCTGGAGTGCAGGCTTTGGATGATGGCACTGGTCAAATATCTGACACTTCTTGTCCAACTGTTTGTGTCCCACCTGTGTCAGTCAGGTTTCCTGCTGATCTCAGTTCTATAAAACCACAGCAAAACCGATCCTTTCTGTCATTAGACTCCTTAAGTAGAAAAATGTGGTTTTTGTCCAAAATCAGCTGTGGAATTAGTGGCTAAAGGTGCAGAGGCTTGCCCAGGTGCCTGTGTACCCTGTCCTGTGAGTCACATCATCCCATCATCATCATCGAGCAGAAGAACTTTTCTGTGGGACCAGTGAAAAGCAACATTAGAATAAAGTGCCCAAGGAGGGGCTGGATGGGGATACAATGGTAATTAAGCTGGCAGAGAAAGTTCTGTGGAATCAAATCACCTCATGCTTCTGTGCCTTTCTGTCTCTTATAAAAACATATATATATTTATACTCGGGATGCTGTTTTACCCTAATTGGCTCTTCATCCTGGCAAGCCAAAAGAGTGATCAGCTGCTTTTTCACTGCCTTTGTGTCCCTGCTTCCCATCCTAACCTGGTGTAGTCTTCTGTGAAATTGTTTTCTCTGCAGAGACCGAGTTGCCTCGTCTCTTGTAACTCCACTGGAATAATCCTTGGCTCTGTGCTGGAAAAGCACCGAGTGCAGCCACCGAAGGGAACCCTGGGGAAGCAGAGGCATCTGCACACACACACACCCCTCGGTGCTGGGGGAATTCAGCCAGCTCAGAAAACACGGAAATTCGCAAATATCTCTTTCTTTCCTTTAATACTCCCTCTGTAGTGAGGGAGAAAAGGCTCAGGGAGCAGCCAGCCAGGAGTGAGCAGGAATAGAGGGGCACTGAAGGCAGGAGAACACCTGGGGAGCAAGTTGGTTTGCAGGCAGGGCACAGAGAGACCTGGGGCAGTGCCAGCACTGTGCCCCCACTGACCTGGCTGCAACCAGTGCAAGAGGTTTGGGCCCAGGTGCTCTCAAGGGATGGAAATAATAACCTGAGACTCACCCTGTGCTGCAGGAAAAATCTAATCCTAAGTACTTAACTAAAGGAAGGATCCTCATCGACGTGCTGTGACCAAGACAAGCAGTGGCCTCGTTTCAGCACGGAGGTGAAACAGTTCCTTTAGCAGACCTCGCAATTCCCAGCTCACCATGGAGCCACGAGGTGCCAAGGCAAGAGGAGGCCCAGCTGATACATGTGTGTGATTTCAAGCCAAGAAGGCTTGGTAAGCCTCCCTCACACAACTGAGTAATTCTTTTCCCTTTGCTAGATAAATGATGACAATAATACCGAGCTTAACAGTTCCCAGTTCCGCTGGAGAGCATCTCTCTCTCCGAGGTAGCCAACAGTGATTTTCGGATGTTATCGACACATCCTGCAGTTCCTGAGTCCTGGCAGCCGGTTCATTGCTCCCTGTGGAGAGAAGAGGGCTCCTTCCAGAGTTTATTGTCACCATATCAGCTCTGTGCCTCAGGTTATCAGCCAGCATCCAAATGACAGTGCTGAGGAAGATGTTTATCCCATGCTCCGATTATTCAGTAATTTCCTGCTATTATTCTCCTGTATTTGCTTCTGAACCCTGGCCAATGCCAGCAAGAAGATCTGGGCTGATAGCCACGCTCCAGGAGCACAGCAGTGCCCAATTCCTAACCTGCCTGTGACCTGTGATGCGCTGAACTTTAATGAAGTCTGAGAGGGAGATGAAAATTTTCTGTAGTCGTATCAGCCAGAGCAGATTTCAACCCGAAATCAATTTGTAGACATTTCTTTGACATAGTTCAAGACAGAGGGATGTAGAACAGGAACTCAGGAGTAGGGAGACAGCAATTGCCATGTAATTATGGGGTCTGTCACTTAACATTTGTATGTGATGGGTGTCCTAAAAGAGGAGAGGTTGTCATTTGCATTATGGATATGCTAATTTGTCATGCTGACAGACAACAGAATCCCAGCTCATACAGCCATTGTAACTAATTAAACAGACAAACCAATCAACAGCCATGGCAGATGAGGAATTTTAATGTGAAGAATTAAATATATGGAGTGACCTTGCGATGGTGCTTAGTATAATTTTATTTAATACCAGGGCCTTAGGAGGAAATTACTTAAAAAGGACATAAAGCATGACAAGGCAGTAATGACAATTTTGCCAGGGTTCCATGGCAGCTTTCATCCACAGGGTTCTCAAAGCATTTTGTCAGCTCTCTGGATTCACTTGAAGAAAATGAGAATGCATGACAATGTAACTTGGAGAGCAGAGTGCATGACCAGTGCCTGCTGAGGTCAGTCCAGTGCCTGGGTTAGTTCAGGCATTGAAGATTAACTCTTTTTTCCTTTGTCCATCTCTTTGTCTTGCTCATCAGAGCAAGATCAGAACACAGAACCTCATCAGGGCTGTGCTGTGATTAAAACAGCGTGAGGAAGCCTTTTGTACCCTCAGTTTTAGTTTTCGCTTTGCTTTGCTTCCAGGCAGCAGGGAAGGTGCATCTCCTGCTCAGGACTCAGCACCCAACAGCACGAGGATTCACTTCTCAGCTTTGTTTCTTTAAATGTGGTGAACTGGGCAATCCACTGCCCGTCTCCCTCGTTCCTAAAGCCATCTGGGTGCATCAGCTGTGATGGATCATTTCAATATTACGCCTTCTGTCCTGCAAACTTAGCTTTCCCTCCCCTTTTTGGATCAAAGCTGCTAATTTTTGAGCTGCCATCGCAGCCAACCAGACATAAGGCTTCCTGACAGCACGTTTGTGTCGGGGACATGTGACAGAGCTCTTTGCTTGGCTGGCCCAGGCAATAAATAGTGTGGAGCCAGAGCAGGAAGCACTGAGGGGGATTTGCATCATATGGTTTGTAGGCTGGGTTCATCCCTGGGTTAGAGCTGTGCAATTCCGAGGAATTATCCCGAGCAGTGAATCTGCTCCAGTGGCAGACATGCAAGGCTGGGATTGCAGCCCTGGCTGTTTAACTCGCTCTTGTCCAAAGCACAGAGGAGCTGGAAGTCCCCAGGGGGCTGGGGGGGTTTATCCTGGGCTTGGGTAATCCATCCCAGAGGATGGGAGGAACTGGGAGACAGGGATGGGGCTTCAGCTCAGGTGCTGTCGAGCTGCTAAAGCAATAAATGCAATAAAACAAGTCCATCCTCCACAGGGATCCAGGTAACAGCCACAGATTATTGCCAATCTTCATATGAAAAGCATTTCCAAAGTTAAAGTCTGGGAAAAACCGAGGGAGGGCCCCCAGCAAAATTTGGTGAGGAAGCAAATTCATTTCTGTGTTGAGAAGTTCAAGGCAAGCTACTTCTAAAAAGCAGTCACTGCTCCACTTGCAAAACCTCTTTGACATTTAACTTTTAAAAACTCATTTAAAGTTTAGAATATTAGAATATTAGAATAAGAATAGAATATTCTTGCATGAATGTTATCAGAGTGCTCTGTGAGCACTTGGAGCAGCCAGGCAGCCAACATTCCTGGTCCTCTTGAGTAGGAAATAGTATTGACAATAGTGGAATTCATTGCATCCTCAGCAGAGAATCAGAAGGGGTTAAATGTCCAAACTTTGTAATCAACCAAAGGTTCAGAACGAGAAGTTTGATGTGGGAACTGCTCTCCCTTTTGAGTGGAGTTTTAGTTCCTTCACAGTCATTCTTATAACCTTCCTGTGCACATAAAAAGCAGTAAAAGCATTTAGGGCCTGTGGGTGTGTTTGTGCAGGATGAAAGGTGCTCGTGCACGCTGAGCTCCCAGTGGAATCCAGGGCTCCATGGAATTTACCCACTGGAGTTCACTTTGCAGAACATCCATTCCTATGGAAATCACTGAATTTTATCAGGTTGTTGGTTCTGTTTATTTAGAAGAAAATTAACCCCCATGATGTTTGCAGTGCCTGGTAATTTGAACATGCAGTCTTACAGTGACAAACACAACCACGTGCACATAAAATTTGGGGTTTTCCTGAAAGCAAAGGCAGCCCTTGCTGAAGGAGGTGTGTGGAGCAGGGAGTGCAAGTCAAATGATGGCTGTGATATCTCTCTGAATACCTTTGTGGCCTCTGTTACCAAGGCATTTGAGCTCTTCCAAATCACCAGTTTTGCCTGCACACCCCTCCTGTCCAAGGCAGAAGCAGCTCCATGACTTTAAATTTCTTCTTCCTGTGGAGAGTTAAACAGAGAGGAGGGAGAGAGAGGCACGGGGAGGCCAAATAAATCAGGGCCATTTACAAAAAAGGTTGAAAATTAAAAGAGAGGGAGGGAAAAGAGGTGAGTGCTCACAGTAAAACGAAAAATGAAGAAGTGCCATGATAAAAATGATACAGTGTCCAGGCAGCCCAGTCCTCAGCCTTGAAAACCTCGGGAGTAAAACAGTGCTCAGTGAAGATGAATTTTTTCCGTTAACCTTGTTCACAGCAACATCTTTGCAGGTCAGAAAATTATTACCTTCTCACTTTCCAGCTCCCAAGTGGGTTCCTGAATATCTTTGCATGTGGATGGGTAGGTTGGATTGGCTTGGGCTGAGCTGAATTGGCAGACACGCTCCCTAAATCTAGGAACGCTGTGGAGTGTCATTCTCTTTGGATAAGAATGTAACAAGGAAAAAAATCCTCCCTGAAACGATCCCAGGGACCACAGGATGTTGCCATCAGGCTGTTTTTCAGCCCCTGACCAGCTGAAAGAGCTGCACTGCAGCACAAGTGCCTGGAAAAATTACGAGGACTTCAGCAAAACTGCAAAAGCTGCAGGAGCAAGTTGCCTGTGAGAGCTCCCTTCCCATCTGAGAGGATTCATGAACCTTCCTTCTCCATAGCTCAGCCCTGAAAGTGCTTTCAGCTCCACTCTGCAGCGATGAGCTGTGGAAAAGCTCTTCCCCTTGACCATTTTTACTCAGCCATTGAGGTGTTTTGGCTGTGAGGTTGGATTCCTGAGTTCTCAGCCAGGGAGGGTTCTTCTCATGGGGGTTTTTGGATCCTGGGCAGTGGCGTTTTGGTGTCACAGATGTCACCAAACTGGTGCAGTGGGGTTGTCCTACACCCAGGAGCAAACACAAACTGGGGACATGCAAGGAAAGTGCTCCACAGGAAGAACATTCCACCTTCTCCCTCCAAGCCAAAGGGAAAACAGCAAAACCTCCCAGTATCCTGCCACTTCTCACATTCCCAGGCAAAGAAGATACAGGGGATAATAGTGCCATGTTTGTCTAGTGGACTTATTACAACTCACCAGTGCAATTTCATCAGCAAAAGCAGATAAAATTGATAGAGCAAACAAAGCACTGCAGCTTGGTGTTTATTGATAATCCTTGCCCACTGGATGCTTTTGATCCAGAGGCAAACATGAGAGCCAGAGTATCCTCAGGCAATTGTTTTTAGGCAGATCCACAGCAGCAGGCTGGGGAATAAGGATTCTTAGCTGCTCTGAACACTCTGAGCGCTCATTTGGGGTAACAAATCCAGCTGGTCAGACCTTGCAGGTCCTCACGTTTCACTGAACTGCTTCACCTCTTCAGGTCTCAGAGAACCAGGTGGTTCCTTGCCAAAGGAAAAACAAGCAAGAATCTGGTCTGCAACCAGTGCCCAGGGTGCCAGGGCAAAGAAATGACCAGGAAAACCTGTGTAAAGGCAACTGAAAGCATGAGAGAGTCTCCCTCACCCTTTCAGGATCAGATCCTGTAGCTGATGAACTCAGGAATAAATTGCAGAACCATATCAGATCATTGCAGGAAAAAAAAAGCTAGATGGAGAAGCAGAAACATATGGTAATGAAAAAGCTTGCCTTGAGAAATGGAAAATAGACCTATTCTGGCTTTAATAATGTGTCAGCCTTTGTATGAACTGGCCCAGAGCCCAAAGAAATGGACTGTTGCTTCCATTTACAAGAAGACCAGGTCTGGCTTTCTGATGGCTCTATAAATAAATGCTCCATTATCTCTTACAAATATATTTGCAATATGTTATCTGACCCTGGGTTTATTCATTCACAAATTTGGTCATCTTTTACAGCAGAAGCTGGTCTCTTACTTTTATCTGGGAATTTCAAAGTCCTGCTCACGTATCAGTGATTTCAGCTTGTTAAATGTTACTGAAAGGAAGCTGAGGAATGGAGAAAGTGAAATAGATGTATCCAAATTCATGCTGTGAGTCAGAAACAGCGCCAGGAATAGACTGGCAATGAATACACCAGGAATGATGAAAGGTCAGGATAAAAATCAAGACTCACTAGTTGGTTGAAGCTTCTTTACAAGGTAATGCCCTCGCTGGAGCGAGGATTCACTGCATGAATGAGGAAAGGCTGATAAAATGGGTATTTTTACACTGTTTGCACTGTTGCTGTCTCTGTTTTTCTCTGATCTCCTGTGTGTTTGTGCCTTTCCCCTCATCAGAAGGTGTGCAGCACTCAGTGACAAGTATTTCAGCTGCAGCTTTGAAACAGGGTGTTAATTTTAACCTCCCAGAGACCTGACACCCAAGAGGAGGATGGGGGTGCCTCAGAGGGACCTCTGACTCTGCTTTTCTTGCAGGGGTTTTTATCACCCCATAAGCACATTACATAAAAGAGTCACTGCTTGGTGCAATTGGTGTTAGTTCATTAAGCACGAGATATGATTAACGTGAACACTTCTTTAATCAGCCAGAGATGCTGTTGCAGACACTTAAAAGCTCTGTGCCCTCTCAGCTGTTCTCCATGTTTGCTGCCCTGCCCAGATCTGTGGGAGGGCAAACAGTTCACAGTCTCTACACAGAGTAATTTGGGAGCCTTGGTGGCAGTTTTAATACTGGACCAGAGAAACTGGAAAAGAATCTGCTCCCTCCCTGGCAATAATTCCCTGGCTTTCGCACTTCAGCCATGTATTTGGGCTGTTTTGCACCCAAATTATCCCATGAGCTGAGGTATGAAGAGCTGTGCAAAGCTTTAGCAGGATGGGGAAGGTCGGATTGGCAAGGCCCCTGTTTCACCCAGCAAACCACTGCAGTGCAGGTCAGGAAAACACAGAACTATTTTAATTATAGGCTCACAGGATGGATTATCACCTTCTTTCACGGTTCCTTCAGCAGCTTTCAAGCCAGTTTGACAGAACAGTTCCTGTTTTCATCATTAGCTCCAGAGGGATATGAACAGAAATGGTCTTTTCTTGCATCTTACCTGGTCTAGGTTTCAGTGTTGCTCATCTTGTTTTCAAATGAAGTTTTAAATTAAGTGACTCCTCACACATTCCTTCTTCTTTTCTGGACCTTAGCCTGGATGAGGATGAAACTCAGCTGGCCCTGGCTGCAGTGGCTCAAAGTGTGGCTTTGTCCTTGCCCTAATGGGAGTTCCTCTGACCATGGAACAAATTATTCTGACCGTGGAACAACCTAAACAGAGTCACAGTCCCTGCTTGTGATTCACTTTGGCTCCTCACTGCAGTCTGGTGATTCTCCCTTACATCTCTGCTCATTAGGGACACAGATAACAGACTATCATGAGCTGAGTAGCCTTATCCTACAGAGATAAAACTAATCTGTGTGCTCAGATCAGCAGCCCTGTTCTTCCCTAATCTCACCTCGGAAAACACAGTAATTGCAGAAGCACCGAGAGGGAGCAGGGGAGAAACCGAGGGAATGTGTCCCTCTGACTCCACCCTGGGCTTGCTCTGGTCCCTGGCCACATCTTTTCTGGGCATTGTGCATTTTCCCTCCTGAATCGTAAGGAAATGGTCTTTTACAAGAATTCTTTTGTTCAAATAAACCCAACAATAATCACACTGGGTAAAAGAACCCCTTGTACTCAAAGCTTAACTGGTACAATGGGCACCCTGAGCAAAACACTTTCCTTTGCCACTGATTTCCTCTCTTCCTCCTGCTTTGGCCTTCTTTTGTGATTTGTTTGGGTTTTTTTTTTGCTTCTCAGAACAAAAGGAACATCCACGTGCTCCGATGGCCTTGGTGTCAGACAGCTCTCTTTTGACTCTACCCTGACGCAAACAACGAGAGCGATAAAAACAAGGTGGTTCAAGCTGAAGTTCAAGCTCTAAACCAGCTTGGTTCCTTGCAAATACCACTTGAGACTAGCAAGGATACCCTGGCTAAAGCTTTAAATCTCACTTGGAGCTTGTTTTTGGGGAGAAATCCGGTACAACCCCTAAACCATATGCACATTTCCTTGCAGGCTCACTTTGTGGTGATTACCCAAACCCCCAGTGACGTGGCCACTCCTAAACTCAAGGCCAGAAATTCGTCACCTTGCCTGGGTGCAAATTTACACCCGAGCTTTTGAGGCAAGGCTTTTCTCCTTTCAACTCGAGCCACTTCAGCCTCTGACTGCGAGCTGAGGCTGCAGGGTTATAAATGGGAAAACAAAGAGGCATCCAGTTTGTAAAATCTATGGCTCAATATTGATTCTGGCCATCCCATGAATTGAAACAAGCCTTGTGTGTGCAGCAACCCTCCGAGGATGCCGTGTTCCCCTCTCCTCCCGACACGACACCCTATCGATCCCCCGTGTTTGTGCCACATGAATGATGGATTATGGCATATCAAACCTTGCAGCATTCATTTAATGCCTCTGAATAAAACATCCCTCACAGATTAACAGAGCGCTTTTTAAGTGAACAACCATTTTCATCTGTTTTAAATTTTCATGGGTACTTTTCTGGAGAACAAGTACTTTGTTAATAATTGAAGGCTGTGAGAGACCTTGCTAATCCCTTTGTATTTTGATGAAGTCCTGTTGCACCCCATTCATTTATTTTTGAAACGCCAGCATTTATGAAAATTCCTGAAATTTACTTCCCTCCTTTGAAATGAATAATCCTGAGATTACAGGAAAAGCGATCATTTATGTACCAGAAACTGGAATTTCATTGTGCCCAGATAGCCATAAATGTGGATTGTGATGGACTGAATGGATGAGGGGAGGGAGGAACACTTTTCAGAGGAAGCAGAGAAGTGCAAGTTTAGCAAGAGAAGAAGGTGTAGAGAGAAAGAAGAAGGAATTAGAAAAAAAAGAACTTTTTCAAATACAATTGCTTCTTTACACACAGCTCCAGGATTACATTGCAAAGGGGAGAAGAGAAAACCCAGTGTGTACCTGATTTCTTTTATCATCATCAGGGCAATGTCAGCCCTTGGAATGCTGGTCTCAAAAACATCTTGTTCCCAAGTTTCATCAAATTCTGTGGTCAGATAGAGCATGTTTTACTACAGGGATCTGATAGAGAGTCCTGACAGCTCCCAAAAATGCTGTGCATTAGTCACACATGGTCAGATCAGCAAGTGAGTGAAGAGGCTTTGGCAGCAGTAGCGAAAAAACCCAAAATAAATGCATTAGGTGCCCTCCTCAGAGGGTGTTTGTGTACACAGAGAGAAGGATTAGTTGTCCAACTCTGTGTTACCACAGATTTTTGTGACCAGTAGATTTTGCTCCTTCTAACAGCTTCTGAGCTATTTCACTTTCTGTTCTGCATCTGGTAACTGTCTTTTTCTTTTTTTTTTTTTTTTCTTTTTTTTTTTTCTTTGAAGGCTCTGCGTTGAGAGGGTAGAAATCAAACCCTCATGCCATACGCTGAAATCCCTGCCTCCCCCAAGGATCTCTTTGAAACGCTGCTTGTAAACTGCTTGTTGATATTTGACCATGAGTCACCTCTGCATAAATCTTTGCCAGGTATTAAAACCACGGAGAAGATGCTGGAATGCTGAGATAAGTTGATGTGTCAGTGGGAGGAACAGAAATTGGACTGGGCAGCACAGCTTGTGTTTGGAGAGACAGCGTTCTGTGTGAGTGATTTCAACCAACAAGTTGTGAAAACCTGTTGTGGGAAGGAGCTTAAAACAGCTCTGCATTAAATCTTCCTGTAGAGGAGCAAATCTTTTTTCACATTTTTAATCAAGTTGCTGCTTAGCTGTTTACTGATGAGCTCCTGACAGGGGAGAGAAAAAGGCAAAATTGGTGCATGAGGCAGATTTTTAATGGAGCTGCTGTTATCGAGCTGAGCAGGTTGAGTTTGATCAGTGTTTAGGGTAGGACTCCTCAAACAAAAAATGCTCAATAAGAACATCAGTGTATTAAGTACTTCTAATCAGGTCCTTGGCACAGGAGGATGGTCACAGAGGGTGGTATCAGTCCCTGCCATTTGGTTGGATACAAAGCTGGCTGTGTGAGTACCAGTGATCTGGGACCACTTCCCATTTGCAGACTAATATTCTTCCTATCTCTACTCCCCTTGGATTTGCAGGAGTTACAGTTCCTTTCACTTCCTATCTCAGACTGTGTGGCATCATCCTTAAATAGCTGTCACATTCCACCCAAGGTGGAATTTGCTGCATCTCAGTGGCGGATAAAGTGAGTTTTTGTGCAGGAGGGAGATCTCATGGAGACTGGGCTGATCTCTGGGCCGTTCCCTGGCAATTCCTGCCACCTCTGTGGCACAAACTGGGATTATCCCTTTTGCAGACTGGTTCCCAGAAGGATGTGGCATGGCTGTGTGTGTGTTACCCCATCCACAGCCCTGGGGGAGAATGTTCCTGAGGTTCCTCCTCAGAGCATGACTGACTCCTGGAGTGCCTCTGGACCATCCTCCCTCATGCCCTGGGCTGGTCCCCAGTGGCACCAGTCACAATGCCCAGGTGGGACTTCCACCTCAGCTGGAATTTTCCCCTGACCCTCTACATTAAATGCACAGTTTTGTGTGGGATGTGAACTCCTACCAGACAGGGAAGAAGGAAACAAGCAATTAATTGATGGGATAGTTCACACACGCTCTGTGTTTGTCCAGTTCAGCTGTACACGAAATCAGTTCCAAAACAGAGTCAGGCAGCACTGAATGCTTGGGAAAATGCCACCTAATTGGCATTTATTATTCCTGCTGTATCTCCAATTACAGTCTTTGGCTCAGGCACCTACAGACAGCGAAGGAAGTTCTCTCCTAGGGCATGAAATATCTGGCTGGTTCTCTCCTTGAAAGTGAAATAGGGGCCAGTTTTCATCTTTCCATTATGCATTTGTTTAGAGCCATTGCCTTTCTACCAGGTCAGCAGTTTGTCCCCATGTATCTACTTGTCTCTGAAAGGTATGGGCTGCCTTCCCTGCAGTCCAAACCCAGCTGACTGTGACTGATGGCTTTGCTCAGACCTTGGGAACTTCAGGCCAGTGCTGCATCTGCACAGAAAGAAGGATTTAGCCTTTTTAGGAAACAAATTACTTGTCTGGAAGCTCCCTCTGTCTCTGGAGTAAACCAATCAGTGCTCCCACCACTGCTGTGACCACAGGCTGGAAAGTCAATGGGACTTCAGCTGAAAAACCTCTGGACTTTGTGACATGGCCACCCTTCTCTCCTTCACACAACCCCTGTCAGTGCAGGGATCACACGAAAACACCCTTTTATTTTCACTTTACTTAAAATGGTCAAAATTAAAGAGCTGCACTTCACTCTAAGGATCAGCAAAGCAGCTGTGGGAATGTCTGAAATCATGTTACACTGAAGGTCTGTTATTTTTTAATATCCCCATGTCCCCAGGTGTATTTTCAAATCTGATCTGTGGGTGAGTACCGAGCCAGCTGTAACCCTGACAACAGTGACCCAGATGGCAATCAGCAAAATGGACTAATTGAATAATGTTGAGTTAGAACCAGTGCTTTGCAGAACTCTGTTAGACCCTGCAGTAACTCAATATAATTTAAAAATGTGGAGTGAATTTTCACACTGTGATCCCACACCTGGAGATGCTGCAAGGGACTTGTGTGTGGACAGCACAGCCAGTGGAAGAGAAACAGCCCAGTGTGGCAGTGTTTGCAGGGAGATCTGCCTGGGATTAAAAGAATTGGATTTATTTATCCATATAAAACTCTTTGAGGCCCTTGAATAAGTTGGAGACATGACTGTTCATTACCAGTCATGGTCAGGGACAGATCTGTATCCCTCATGGCTGCCTGTTTTTAGGGTTTTCTGCTCAGTTATGAGGCTTATCCATGCCTCCATCCTGAAGAGGGAGGGCTGCTCCCAGGGCCAGGGAGGGCTGGCAGGATGGGATCCCCGTGGAGCTGAACATGTTTGTACCAAGGGCCACCACACCTCTGGCAGGACACAAGCAGGAGGTGTTTTAATGAGAAGTATCTGGAGGGAGACAGGGGTTAGAGTGACAAAATGGGTGCTAAAAAAAGGGACGAGGAGCTGGTTCAGGCTTTCCCACAGTCAAGGCTCTGGTGAGAGCAGAGATCTGTTCCCGGTGCTGGCTGAGAGCTCTGGGCTGCTGGTGATGGTGGGAGGCTGTGATTCAGCCCCCCTCCTCAGGGTCCTGTGTTTCTGCAGGCTCTGACTCAGCCTGGCTGCAGCATCAGAGGGATGTTGGAAGCAGAAATTAAAGAACCTGTGAATGGGAAGGGCACAGACTTTCTCTCAGTGACCTTTGAGCCCCTCTTTGGCAGCCCTGGCAAGGAGAAGAACAAAGAGCAATGGGCAGTGTTGTTGCTGTGCAGAGACCACTGAACCATCTGATTTATGGGGCAGCTCAATAATTCAGCCTGCTCCTGCCATGCTGGATGAACTCTTGTCCTGTCACCAGGACTGAGGTGTGCCAGGGGCACGTGGCCTTGAAGCTCCTCTTCCTCACTGTACCCAGGACACCAGAGCTGAGCCAAGGCAGAAAGGGACAACTGGAGCAGCAGCAGAAAGGTGCTGCTGCTGGGGAGTGCTGGGAATAGTTCCTGGATGAACTGGGAGCCCAGAGCAATGCAAGGTAATTACCAAGAACAAGAGCAGGTCAGCCCAAGCCTGGAGCATCCATCGATTTATCCACGGTGATCCCACTGGGCATGCACAGCTTTGTCCCTGCTTGAGAGCAGAGACCAAGGGAACCTTTTGGCTGCCAAGGTCTGAAGAGCTTCCTCCTGTAGCACAGAGTCATTCTGGTTGTGGGGGGTGTTTGTGTGCTGCTAATTCCCTTGAGTGTAACAACTCCAGGAAGGCTGCAGGTGGAATGATGTGTTTGTTACCCCTCCTAATGAGTCCATTCATGAGAATTGCAGTCCCCAGTGGGAAAAACGTTTTGAGACCACATTCAAAGGTCCAATCATGGAAAAGGAGGTTGGAGTGAAAAGTCAGGACAGGGATGAAGACACCCAGGTGCAGGGGGTGGATGCTGTGGGGGGAGGTTGATGATGTGATTTTGTCAAGGCAGTCTGGGGGGGCATCTGACATTTCAGAGAGCTGTAAAAAAGCCAGAAAATAAACAAGGCTCATTAATTCCCACAAAGGGCAAGGTATGGAGCTGCCAGCTTCTGCTCTTTTCTTCTGCTTTCCCCCTTATTGTCTAAGGGCGTCGGTGTCGTAAACAGCTTCACAAATTACATGACAAATGGAGCTTTGAAATATTTAAGGAATCATTGAACGGTAGGTAAGGAAGTGTGGGAGGAAAGCTCTGTGACACACACACAGATTTTTTTCTGCCCATGTGAGATTTGGGAGGTGCAGAGCTGCAGCCCAGGGTCTTGGCTAAACTCAAGCTAAGCCCACCCCAGGCTATGCCCAGCCTAAATCTGCCAGGAGGAGCTCCAGGAGCGGGGAAGGAGCTCGGGGGAGCAGCTGAGATGGAAGAGCACACAGAGCAGTGACAGGCAGTGTTTGCAGAGGGGCCAGATGATTTCTGCAGGCTGTTTCAGTTCAGGCACAGGGTGAGGAGCCACACTCCTCAGAATAACCTGTGGGAGCACCTGGATTTGGGTGACAGTTCACCCAGGGGTGCTCCCCCTCTCTTCCTAGGGCAAGTCACACAGAGCATTAGAAGATGCTGTATTGTTAGATGTGAAACACCACATGTAGGATGAATTCATCTTCAAAAGTGAAGTAGTCAGTTCCTATTTGTGGAAAGGTCCCTTTTTGAATGACCTGAACACACAAAAGATCCAGACTCTGGATGCCCATGGATCCTCAAGGGCCCTCCCATTTGGAAGAGCTTGGTTCCCTTCTTGCTGCTGTTCTTATTTTAAGCTAATTCAGTGCAGATGTGTGAGATGAGAGTGTGTGCACACAAGTCCTGACCCCTTCCCAGGAGCTGGGAATGCTCCTCTCTGTGTCCTGCTTGCCTGGGCTCTCTGTTTCTGCCTTTGTCACGCCAGGCTGTGACAATGAGCCCAGAGAAACCCCTCCTTTGGTCCGAGGAGCAGCCTGAAAACAACCTCCTGTGTCCCATGGCTCACCTGACACTGCCACAGGAGTTTCCTGGAATTCATTCCCTGCTCCCACAGCCTGTGGTTGATATCTCTGCTGGCTCCAGCACCACTGGGACCTTTCCCGTGGCTGGAGAATCTCCATGGAGATCCCCAACCTGCCTGTGCACCCAGAACACCTCTTGGCCCTGGCATTAATCCTCCTGCAGTGTAGCACAAAGTCAGCTGTAGCCTGGAGGAGAGATCAAATAAATATGAAAACTGCTCCCAGAGGAGGTAAATATTCACTAGACAAGCAGAAAGAAAAGCAATAATATACCATGTAAGCTACTGCCTTTTATTAGCTCAGCTCCCTTCTCTCCCCTTGTAAAGTAGTGTTGCCTTGTTATATTAATCTTTACTGTGAAGCAAATTAAAGCAGGGACAGTTGTCGGAGTATTATTAAGAACATCTGTTTAATTAGGGCTGCCTTTGCATCCATTTGAGAGAGAAATGTAACACCCCTGCTCATCCCCTCCTGCCTCACTCCCCCTGCCCACCCTTCCCCAGCTCCATCCTTTGCCAGAGGAAGGACGTGTGGTGAATGCAGGAGCACCTGGGACCTTCTTTACCTCCCCTTTGCTCTGCTCAGAAGAGGTGTCAGTTGTCCCTGTTAATTCTGGGAAAGAAGGTGGAGCAGGCAGGAAGGTATGGCTGTCGTGGGGGTTTTTTAGTGATCTCTGTCTTGAGAGCCTCTACCCCTGCTTCCTTCCCCTTGGAAAATAATTTGAGATTCTGTAAAGAGACCATGAACAACTATTAATTATCATTAGCAATTTGCCATTCCAGGCCAGGCTTTCATCTGGGAATTTTGGAGCAGTTTTACAAATGCTAATTAATTGAGACTACTTCATGAAGGAGTCTGTTAAACTCATTTTCCAGGGGTAAATCAAGGCTGAGAGATATGAAGCGACTTGCTTGAGTCGAAGGTGGTGCTGCCAGGGGAACCCAGACCTTTGGGTGCTGCAGCCACCTCACAAGTGAGGCTCTCCAGCTCTCCCACCTTCCCTGCAGTGCCCCAGCTGGTCTGTGTGCAGGGGTTCACAGAATCCCAGAAGGGTTTGAGTTGGAAAGGACCTCAAAGCCCATCCCATTCCACCCCCTGCCATGGGCAGGGACACCTTCCACCAGCCCAGGGTGCTCCAACCCCGTCCAACCTGGCCTTGGACACTCCCAGGGATGGGGATTCCACAACCTGGGCTGCAGAACAGGGAAGAGCTCACAGCCAGAGCAGTTACAAATTCACGAGGCTGGAGGGGAACACAACTTCTCCCCAGTAGCTCTTTCTTTTCTCCCATCTTATGTTTTTGAAAATCAGGAGTTTCAACTGAGCCAACCCTTTTTCCCCTTTTAGCACAGACCATTTTCCCCTAAGAGTACATTCCCTGAAAAGTCTGCCTGTTCAATCACATAAATTATCCACAAGCTCAGGCTATCTGGTGAGTTAATCAGGTTTAGAGCTGTGTCAGGTCAGTCAGAAGTTCAAAGCTGTCCATGCCAACCTGTGAATCCAAATTCCACTGGGCAGTCTGAGATATTGTAGCAAAAGCTGTTCTACATGCTAGAAATAGTAAAAAAAACCACCCCAAACCCAGAAATCCTCAACTTACAAGTGCTTGGAAATGTAAGGAGTTCTGAGACAGTCTAAAAAATCTGGACTCTGAATATTTGAGGCTTTCCCATCATTATCAGTATTAACCATATAATTAGGTATTATCTGAGAATTATCCATAAATACTCATCACAACATGATATTTGCTAAGGAATAATTAGGCTATGAAAGGAACTCAAATAATACCTTTGTCTAGAAAATTAAAGACCTTGCATTGCATTTATGCAGCACCATGCTGAGGGGGTAATAGGGTTTAAAATTGCAGTAAATTGCACTTAGACCAAATCTCAGCCCTTTCAAGTATAAAGAAGCCACGGAGTGAAAGAGAACCAGGCATCTTTTCCTCAGAAAAAAAAAAGGCAGGACAAGGCTCTAGGTGCATTCACAGGGACACCTCCTTCAACATTCTCCTTGCAATTGAAATCTCCATTTATCTCCATTTTCCAAACTCAGCTTTTTCTCAGAAGCACGGGGTTTCTCTTCTCTGACTTGGGTTGTCGAGGGTGGAAATGATTTCTAGGGGACAGGCTTACATTTTGCTTTGGTTTGCAATGTTTCAGAACTCCCCTGATGAGCCCAGCAGAATCCTTGTGTATTAATTCGTCATCATTAGAGATTTGGGGTTGAACCTAAAGAAGTCCAAAGTGCAAATTGCACTGAATTTCCTATTGATTCAGTTCAGAATCACAGGGCACAAGCACATTTAGGACAAGCTTTTGCTGCACAGGACTAAGTGCTGAGTGTCTCTGTAGCAGAAAAGCCCATTTCTGGTATCCTGCCTGACACCCAGGATGTACTAAAAGCTCTTTGTGTCCCAGTAGTTGGCAGTTTATGGCTATTTCAAGAATAAAAGCAACATTTGACTCTTTGGAAATGGAAAAGAACAAGAGTGCACTGCTGATGTGTGGCTTCTTTATTCCTGGTGCATTCTGAGCAAGAATAACTTGCTGTCTCTTGGGGTTTTTTTTTTGCAGTGAGGGATTATAAGTGAGAAGCAGAAAAAAAAAACCCCAAGGAGCTCCAGCCACTGGCACAATCCACCCTCTGCAGCAGCTGACATGTAACTCCTTTTACCTGGAAAATGTTTTCCTGGATACAGGAGTGCATTCCTGGTCACTGTGTTTTGAATAGTGATTTTCTGTGGGTGAGACCCAGCTCTGAGAGGCTCTTTGCCTCCGGTTTGTTGGCTCCTTGAGCACTCTGCTGTGAAAGGAAAGGCATTTTTCAGCAGAGATGTCCACCCTGAATGGAAATTCAGCCTTTGTGAGCTTCAAGCACTGCCGTGAACAGATCAGAGCTGATGAAAGGTGGTGGTGTGGCCGTTGGAATCCTCTGCAGGAGGGGAACAAAGTGAGCAAATCCTCACTCCACACTTGAGCCATCAGGATGCCTCAGACCTCCCACACTGAGAAACAGCTCCCATTTCCAGCAGAAATCAGTGGAATGGAGTTAGTGCCACCCAAAGTGTGGATTTCTGGGTATAGAGAGACCTGTCTGTTCACTCTGGGGTTGAGCCCCAGCTAACTCAGTTCATGCCATCACCCAACCACCACCAGTGTGGATTTATACAGGATTGGGTGGGTTATCTCCAGCTTGGAGCAGCTGACAGTTGGCAATCTGGCATCTGGGAGGCTGTGAAATTTCCATACCATTCGGAAATGCCAGAGCTGAGGAAGGAAGACAATTTGTCCAAGAGGAAAAAAGAGTCTTTGAGGGCACCAGTGGTGCTTAAATCTGTGCAGAAAGTGAAAAACAAAGACCTCTAACAGATGTAAAAAAAATGTTTTTATTAAAGTTCCCCTTTCAGCCTTTTTATTGTCGGTTTTAAATGCTAATGTGCAGAGAGGACAAAGCAGGTGACTTAAACCTGCCACTGCCTGGTGAACTCTTGGCTTTTTATGCAGGGAGTCCTCTGCCCAGAAGGGATTGTAAAGAAAATATGTTTCTGTGCCCTGATCCGTGAAGGATCTGTGCTGTGTTTGTTCACTTCACAGAGGTAAACACCTTCGTGCTGAGGACAGAAAATTTAAGGGCAGTGCCGTGCTGTTAACATTAAAACCGGGCTAAAAGTCCTGTAAATTTAGCTTTGGATGTTTAGAAAACCCCAGCCTGTGTTCAGTGTACACAGCCAGGCCAGCCCTGCATCCTGCCCAGGTTTTGAGCAGAAGGATGAAGGTTAAATCATCTGTACTGTAGGACTTTGCAGCTGTGAGCTGCTCCTCAAACATCTGATGCAGAGGGTGGGCCTGTGTTTGCTCCCAGAGCTCTGCAGGTTTGGGTGCTCCAGCCCTGCCCCAGCCCTTTGTAACCTGAATTTCTCCCAGGGGTGACTGTCTGGGGGAAGAATGTTTCCCAGGAGTGCCCTGTAAGCTGCTTCCATCACACCCAGCCAGGGCACTGCAGACGTGTCATTTATGCCATCTGAGCTCAGCTGGCCCTTTAGGAGGGAAGGGGATCAAGGGATGCTCTCCAGGAGCAATCTGGCTGCTGAGCTGCAGGGACACAACACCTTAAACCCCTCCAGGTGGTCTGTAGGAGGACCATCTTTTGGGAAAGGTGTTCTGGCAAAGGATGCCAACCTTCTAGATGCAGCTGGTAGAGGTATAAATCTCACAGCAGGTTTTCCAGGTCTTCTTTTGTGAATTCTGCCACCTGAGCCAGGTGAATTCAAGTAGATGAGTGAGTGTTTTTCACTTGCCCTCGCAGAAATTTCCACCTTCCAGCCATCTGGCCTCTAGGGGAGAAATTCCATGGCTTTGCAGTGGCACAGCAGGCTCAGCAAGGAGCATCCTGTCCTCGTGGCTTCTCCCAGTCCCAGTGCTGGGCCACGAGGTGCTGCACTCAGCCTGGAGAGCTCAGCCTCTCAGGCTGTAGGATGGAGCAGCTCCGAACATCTTCATGCAAGACAGAGGTCCCACATGGCAACAGGGAGCAGTTGGCACCATCTGCCACTGTGCCAAGCCTGGTAGGCTGCTCTGGAGCTGGAGGTTTCCCTCCACTGCCACCTGTGTGCCGTTTCAGTGATGTGTGGGAAGCGTGTCCCCTCCCTGATATCTTTGTTTCCCAGTGAAAGGCAGAGATGAAATAGGAGGATATTGCTGGTGTGCCTGCCTTTCAAGCACTCTGAATCTGCCCTGTAACATTTGGGGTGGTTTGACTTTGGTTCTTGGTTTCCACAGGGATGAAACCAGAATTATCCCCCCCACCGTGAGGTTCCACTGCCACGTAACCATGTAGGTCATTAAATAAACAATGACCTTCACTGAGCCTGGGTCAAGTCCCATCATCATTTTCCACTCCTTGAAATCTCCATCCCCACCTTATCTCTGTTTTCCTTTTTTAAAACTCCAAAAAAAAAAAAAAACCAGGGCATGGTGCTGAGCTTTGGAGTCGGAGTCCCCGGTGGATTATTAACACCAATAATGAAGAGCACAACTTTACGAGGACGGGGAGATTGTTAAACTCATTAATTTTATTCATAATAGGAAATTAATGTGCAGAAAGGCAATGCCTTTCTGGCAGTAATTGCTTTTTGGTTTTAAAACACTAAGTGGGAAAGTTAAAAGTCATTTCCAGCTGCTGCTTCCTTTCCCCTCTCCTTCACTCCCCCTTCCTTCTCGTGCTCTTCCTGTCTCTTATTTTTGTTCCACAAGAATTGAGGTTTGGTTTGGTGTTTTTTTTTTTTTTTTTTTTCCCCTCCTGCCTCTGCTTCATTATGAGTCATTATATTTCATCATTACAAGGCTTTGGTCATATTTCATTGCTTTCCCATTATGTTTTCCTAATTCTTTCTCCCAATATTACCGTGCAGAGCAGAGCCAGGCAGAGGATTCAAGCAGCTCAGGTCTGTTTGGATGCTTTAGCTCCTGTTGGAGTAGCAGCCACACTTCTGACCTCGGAGCAAGCAGATGCAATTCGTTCTCCCTCTTTTCACCTCCTTCAGACATCAGGATGTCCCGCGGTTCCCGCTTAATCCTCGTGGAAATGTAAATACCGTTTCACGCTCCCTTTGGAGTTGAAATGGCTCTTCCTCCTGCCGACTTCAGAACGTGGGAGGAGAGAAGATGACTGAATAAAACAACTGGAGTGCTGACCAGCCCCAAGTGTGCTTAACACTGCCTGGCACTGCGGGCTTTTGTGCTCTTGGAGGGGATATTCAATATTTGCACTGCAAAGAGAGAACCTGCCAACAGCTCAGAGCCAGAGGAAGGAAGGAGTAAAAAAAAACAACAACTCAGTCTCTTTAATTCAGTTTTTATTGTTGCAATAAATTTTATCAGTAGCCTAAATGCAAGATTCTGAAAGCCTGTGTGTGATGTTCCCCAAGCCCTACAGATCTGGGAGCTGGAGAGGCAAGTTTGTCATGCCTTTCTTCCAGGAGCCTCTAAGGAGTCTCAGTTTGGGCTATTTTTTAATTGTCTAGACCAGAGCATTAAGCCTGAAAAAGTCCTGTGACCCAGTTCCACATGCAGACCTCGTGACTCATCTCAACTGCACCAAAATATACAAAAAATCCATTATCATCCATTTTTTTTCCTGCTCTTTCCCTCTCCCCCTTTGTTATATCTGCAGTGTGTGTACAGCTTAATTTTAGTTCTGACAAAAGCAAATGACATTTTAATTTTTATAGCATGATTTATTGTCATTTGGCTTTTAATTTATGAAAAAATAATTGAAAAGAAAGAGAGATTTAACCCTGACTAGCATCCTTGATATCTGTGAGACTGCAGCTATTTCAGGACATATTTTACTCACCCAAGCAGGACAGCAATGTATCATTTTCTGATACTAGTTCAGTGCAAAGGCCTAATTGTTTGCTTGCTGGCTGAAAGAAGATTGGAGAAGAAAAATAATCTGATTATCAACGTGCACATTTTTTTTCCTCCTGGTTTCCTGCAATCCAAATGCAATATCAAGGAAATATAGCTGTTGTTTATTCTGCTCCTCTGCTCCACCTCAGACCTTCTCTGTTGCTTTTTGCCATCCCATTCTGTCTGATAATCCCTCCATTTGATAGCCAGGAGCGAGGGAGGGGCTGTGCTTCCACCCACAGAGGTCTGCTGGTCTTGGCACACACAGAATTATCCTTCTGTTCCTCTTGAAGGCTGCATTTCTCCTTTTCCACTCCCTGGCACATCCCCACGGTTGCAGAGTGCCAGGGCAGAGAAGGAGGGTATTATCAGCACTTATTCAGGAAGGTTGGGGCCTCCTTTTCTCCCTTTGGAATGGATAAATTCTGTTCCATATCACCCATGATTTGTGTCTGCTGCAAATTTATAGCTGAGTCAGAAAAAAACTCTCGTCTTCTGCCCCTCCTCCTTTCATGCCAGCACACACCAGGGAGATTTCCACCTCTGCCTGGCTGCAGGGAGGGCAGCTCTGGCCAGGTCCTGAGCAGACTGTGGCCACCACCACTGCCTGGCAGGGCAGAAAATACAGTACCAGGCTGCCTTTCCACCTCCTGCTCTGGGAACTGCCAAGGGATCGGATCTTCCTGCCCCTCCAGCCCCACCAGGTCTCAGCATCACCCAGCAGTGCCCCAGGAGCCACCAAGCAGCACAGACACAGCTCCCAACACCTCTTTGGCTCCGGGAAGATGCTCGTGGTGCCTCAGCAGATGCACAGGTCGATCCCTTTGCCAGGGATCCAGCCCACAGAAAACAGGGAAGTTGTGTCCTGCACCAGTTGCTGCCCTGCCTGGGGAGCACATCCCTGCTCGCCCTTGGTGGGGGTGACAGGGTGGCTGTGCTCCACAGCAGGACCAGGAGCCACTTGGCAGCCAGGGAAGCAGCACTTGGACCCAGCCCCAGCGTGTGCAGGGGCCTAATTGGCACAACTGGTCCTTGAATGCTAATTGGGTTCCTTGTTAGCATCACCCAGCCAGGGCGCTGGGGAAGGAGTGGGCACAGGAGCAACAGAAGCATAAGGAGTGGTGTCCAAATCCACTGGAAGGACCCAGCTAACCCTCTATCCTGTCTAGATGTCTGGAAAGAGGGATCTTTCCTCTAATTCTTTAATCTTTTACAGTAGCTGAGGCCAAGCTCAGTATTTATATTCATATTAATTCCTTTTAAAATCTTCTTGGTCACTATTTTATCTAGTAGTGAATTCCATAGTTAAATATGCATTTTTATAAAAGTAATTATTTACCTGTGTTCATCGTGAAAGAGATGCTTTTTCCTCACTCCCTTCACTCACTCCTTTATTTATTGTATGCACAAGTTCTTAAATCTTCATAGTGAGATGCTGGTGGGAGGTGGAGGTGTCAGGAGGGGTCTCTCTGGAGCCTGCTGGAGCACGTGCCACAGTGAAAAAAGACCATGCACAGGGCTGCAGCTGCCTTTTCTCCTCCTAGCAAAGGTGTCTCTGTGCACTTGGTCGCTGGGGATTCATATATTTCTGTAAATATTTCCATAGAAGAAAAACGTGATGCAAAACGAGCCTGGCTCCTCTTTCATCTGCAGAGGGAGCTCTGAGGGCCAGGGAGATGCTGGCTCTGCCTTTTCTCTTTTCATCATGTCTCAAACCCTGGGCTCTGAGTCAGAGGCCTTTGCACAGGACTAAAACCATCTACAAGGGGGGAAAAAAAAAATAAATAAAGATCCCAGTCCATTAATTCCCAAGCAAGTTTTAAACATCCCAGAGTAAGTGCTGCCAACAGCATCCTCTGCTTCCCTGGCTCCATGGGGCCTGTCCTGTGAGCACAGGAGGAACAGCCAGCAGATGTTTGGAGTTCACACTGCCCCTCTCTCCCTCCCCATCTGCCAGCCCCAGAAGGAGATTTTTCACTGAGAAGTGCAATGGGAATTCTTAATGAACAGCCAGGAAAAATGTCCTGTGAATGCCAGGGGCAGCTGAGGGAGGTGTGGGGGCACTGAGGGCAGGATGCTGGGGAGCTGCAGGGACTTCTTGCTTGGGCAAGACAATTCTGAGCTGCTCTCCAGCCTTCTGTTTAGCAGAGGGAGAAATTCAAGGATGGCTGGGCAGAGCTTTGCCACTTCTGCAGCCTCCAGGGTTGAAGGACTGATGGTGGGAACCACTCCTGGTGCCTGGTTATCTGTGGCTTTCTTGTGCCTCAGAGGCCAAGAGGAAGAAACTTTGGGCTTCCTTTCTGGTCTCCATGTCTCAGGAATGACAATCCTGGTCCTGATGTCCTGGCATTACACCTGCTACATTTAAATGCTGGCATTTATTTGTGCAGGGAAGGAAGGAAGGAAGTGAAATCCCACCCCATTAGAAGCAGTCTGCTAAAGTGCAATTCCAGCAAGACAATGCAAGGTTCTAGCAATAGATAACATCATTCTACTTTGCATATATTAGGGGATGTGGGGATAAACCAGGCATTTAGATAGCCTGGAATTCTCAGTGGGTTACCCTAGGAAATGCAGCTGCTGAAATGGGATCTGAAAAAGGACTGCATGTTTCCAGCCAGCACACAGCACAGTCCTGGGATGGTGCAAAGCCATGGGCATGATTTCTTGTCAGTCTGGGCATGTGTTTCCTGCAGGAGGATTCTCCCCCTTTGGAAGTGTTTTCTCTGATTGTGATTCCTCTCAGCAGCTTCTCTCTGACCTTTGAGTTTAGAAAGCCCTTAAGTACCACGAGGAAGGGAAGCAAAATATTTGCACTGATACATTTTCACCCTTGCTGGCAACTCAGTCCTATTTCTGTGGCATTGTCAGGCTCTAATGGATTAAAAATGGACCTTGTTTCCCATAGCTTTGACTCCCCTGTGCCTTGGAGAGCCTTGCTGCAGGTTTAGCTCGAGTGGCTGATGGAGTAGAGGTACAGATTGCCTCAACAGCTCCCAGTTATTCAGCTGGACAAAGGGGCAGCTGGGACAGGGCCCGTGGAGTCAGGACACCCAGGGGCTGAGCAGGCAAGTCCTGTGTGGAAGAACACCCTAATTAGCACCACAAGCAGGTGCTGGAAGCATCTTCCTGCGTGGGAGTTACAGAAGCAGCTTGGCTGCACCCAGCAAAGGTGCCAGTGGACTCTGTTGAGCCCAGGCTCACCCAGTGTGTGTGCTGTGGTCTGCCTGGAGTCCTCCCACTCGTTTCACACCAGACAGATGTGGTGCATTCTCCAGCCTCTGCCTGGCTGCCTGGCAGTGTGCTGCTCCAAGGTCTGCTGCCTGCCCTGCCAGGGCTGGCTGTATTTCAGTGACAGATGACATTTTCCTGGGGTATGCAGAGTTTATAACCAGTTTTATTAAAGCTTTCTCCTTGAGCAAAAGGACATCTATTAAGAGGAGACTGGCAATGGAACTGGGAGGCTGTTGTCTGACGAGGGATGTACCATGTCCTGCTCCACAGAGCACAGCAGGAGTCAAACAACAGGAAACATGTCCTTTCCTTGCATCTTCAGGTCTGCCTCAGCCAGCACTTGGCCCAAATACTCTCCCTTCACTCTGTTGTTCAGAGCTGTGCTGCTCTTCTGTTCAGCTTCTCTCTTCTTGCTGCCATTTCACAAACATATAAACCATCACAAAAATAGCCAACTATGTCTTCTCCAGGGAATACCTTGCATGGGCATTCATTTTTGGCAGTAATTTTTCTGTTTTATTGATGAAACACGTTTCAATTCTCTGATTCCATACATCTCTGCAGGGTGGGTAGGAAAGGAGGTGTGGCACAGGCAGCAGCACGTGGATTTTGAAGGACTGTGGATGTGGTTATCCATTATTTTTGTATGCATGTGTGCACATATCTTTAGATGCCTCTCACTCTGGCAGGGGATATGACAATGCAAGGATTTTATACATATTTATGCTTCCCTGTGCAACGTCAATATGGTTTATTCTGCAGGTGAACCCCTGCTTCAAACAACCTTCCTTTCCTCCAGCCAGCTGACTGTTTCAAGCCCTGCCTCTCTGTGCACCGTGAGGGATGGGTAAATAGGGGAGCCAGAGAATGGAGTGAGGCAGCTGGGAGATTATTAATGTTGAAAATATCAGCAAGCATCGGCCCTTTGATCACAAGGCATGTTTACAAAAGGACCTTTCCTCTGCGTGAGGCCGCCTCGCACACCCCACCGGGCTCGTTGGCATTCAGGGCATGCCACAGCAGCTGGTTCTGTCTCCTGCTCCGAGGCTGTCCAGAGAGAGATTGTAAAATGAGTAGACAGGTAGATAAATAAAGAGAGAAAACTGGGCTATGGCCACAGACAAATGCAGGTTTATGTAGATGCAGCCTGACAGGAGGCGGGGGAGGCTTTGGGATTGCAGTGTTGGTCCAGAGGGGCTGGGGAGATGGCTGGGAAGCCTGGGGAAGGAGAGGGGAGAGGTGGGATAAGCACTGCCTGTTACCTGGACCTGGTGGCCTCTTTCAGCCCTTGTTCACCTCCCACTTTCCCCCCACCTTGGTGCCAGCTGTGCCCGTCACTGCTGCAAAGCGTTTGTGCTCCCCAGGCCAGGATTTGATCGTGTTGATGCTGATTAAAGCCTCTGGGCTCTTCCAAAATAGAAATAATAAATAGCACCAGTCTGCTCTGCTCTGGGCTGCATCTTCATCTGGGTCCTGATCTGAACCTTCTTCCAAACCACCCTTCTCAGGAGAGGGTTTAAACCACTGAAAACCAACGTCAGAAAAAGAACTGTCCCAGAGCCATCACCCCCTGTCTGGCCTGCAGATATTAATACAATTTCTGGGTGGTTATTTTATTTTAGTTTTCTTTTTCTTTTTTTTCCCCATTGGGAAACTACTGTATGACCCTGATGGCTTTTATATCTATATCTAGATATAGATCTAGATCTAGATCTAGATAGATATAGATATCTTTCTAAACCAGGAATCAGCCACATCCAGCAAGACAGTGGATCCACTTTAGCACCTCAGAGCCTTCCCCCCAGGCTTGTTGTGCCTGGTATAAGAGACCTGAAGCAGGAGATGGCACAGTGGAATCTGTTCCCTGGCTGAGGCTGCCGGATGCTAATCACAGTGTAAATACTAATAATTAATAATAATGTCTGAGTAGCTGTCTGAAGCTCTGCCTTGCTCCTGCCATCCCTGTTGGCAGCAGTGGCAGGAGATGGCTCAGGGTTTCCTAAACAGCATTTGAAGGCTTTTGTTCTGCCTGGGTACAGATGTTCAGCTCAGCCTTGTTTGTGCCCCTTTTGATTCCCTGCTGGCTGATACCCGGGGACAGTCTGGGGAAGGGAGGGCCCTGTGCTTGTTGCTAGCACATCTACAAGGACAGATGATCCACAGGGTAAAAATGATGGGAGCAGAAAGCAAGGAGGAGGGACAGTTGTCCTGCCCCAGAGCCTGCTAATTCCCAGCTCTCTCCTGTGACACACTGGAAAAAGGGGCTGTGTTTGGCGCTCTGAGTCTCTCCATCCCTCCCTTATCCTCAAGGTATTTTTTTATATTTTTATTTATATTTATATTTTTAATGTCCCTTTTTTTCTGTCTTTTCCTCACACACACAGAGGTAGGTTTATAGGCTTAAGTTCTTTATCTGATTCATGCAAATACACAAGAATACATATATATACATGTATATATATATACACAGATACAGAAATGCAACACCAGGTGTTTTTATAGATTTAGAATTTGTCTAATCTGCCTTATAATTGAGAAGGTTCCTATAGCTTTAGCTACATGTATTATTAAATTGCACATATAGAAATAGTATTCCTACTCCTATAGCTTTAATTCTGTCAGTCAGAAGCAGGTTTGGCTCCTTCTGGAAGGTAAGAATGGTGGGAGGGGGTTGCCTAACTTCACATCACTAAAATCAAATTAAAGGGTCTCCTTCTTCTGGCCAACCACATTTTAGCTCTAGGGGATGGAAATGCCTTAATTTAGATTAAATTAGGCTTAGCAGAGGTAAATGTCATGTATATCACAGTAAATGTAATATTTGTGATGTGCAAGAGATGACCTCAGTAATCACCTGGATCCCTCTTACCTTCACAGAAAGGTTCAATTTCTTTTGTAGTTTACTTCTGGAAGAAATAAAATGCCAGAGCAATAAAACAATCTGTGGTTACAGTGTTTGTTTCTCTGCTTTCCAAAACCATACTGGAAGCCAAAAAATGTTAGTAAAAAAACAGAGAAAAGCTCTTTTTCGAAGAACTGATAATGTTTTGCTTTGCAGTGACTTTGTTCTCTAAAGGTTTTTCAATTTTAATTAGACCAAAATAATCAAAGCACTATGAAAACAAATGAAAAATGTGTTCAAAGGAAATTGGGGGTGGTGACTGGGGGGAGGGAGGGAGTATCTTCCCTGCAATTTCTTCTGTCAAAAAAAAACCCCAAACCCCATAATTTTTTAACCACTTTGTCCATAAACTCTTCATTCTGCCTGATGCATTTTTATCTGCTGTAGAAGGAATAGAAAGGTTTTTAATGTTATGCCAAGGATGGCCTCACCCACAAGAAAAGGAGCTTTTAGTGGGAGCTGCTTCCATAGGGAGGGAAGAAAACTGCTGTGGAGTGGATGGACAGGAATTAGCTGTGAATTTCCTCAAGGGTGAATGTTACTCCAGCAGCATTTTTAGCATCCTTGCCTGGGAGAGAGGAGGGAGCTGAATAAGTGGTAATATCTTGACGTCACTTTAAATGTTCTTAGGGCTATCTCCAGTCACACTGTTTATACAGTTTAAGGTTTGAAATGTAACAGTTACTGTTATCCCAAGATAAGACACAATGAAATGGTGTCTGTAGCTGGTGAGGGTTATTTCTGTATATCAAATTATTTCATGCTACTAGGTTTTCAAATGGACTCTAATTAAATTAAACAGCTTTTTCTTTTTTTTTTTCCCCTTTTTTTCTTTTTTTTCCCCTTTATCACCACAGGCAGATCGAGATTGTGTTGCAATTATGGGGGAAGATCTATATTTATAGCGTGGAGAGAATTTGTGCAGAAGCCACAGTTGTCTCCCTGCCTGGCACGACATTTCCATTCTGCTCTAATGTTGTGTAACCTTCTGGTAAGTTAAACAGGCACGAAGTATTTACCAGCATTGTCAAGACGAAGCTACAGGTCCTCCTTCTTTGGTGCTTAAAAAATCAGAGCAGATGCCAAAGCTAAGCCCCTTCCTGGCTAATATGTTGGTGGTTAGGAGCTGAAAGCTGAATTCATGTTTGCTGACATGAAGGCAAGAACTGGGGCTCCCAGAGAAATATCAGGTATCCTTGGCTGCAGGAGAGGAATGCACAAGAAATACAATACTGGGAATATCTGCTGTGGAATTCCAGTTATGCTCTGGCTTTCATTTGCTGTCTTATAAGGTTGTATCTGAGCACCTGATAATCCTTCATGTTCTGTCCTCAGAACATCCCCATGAAAAATTGCTGACTTGTTTTCCCAGGAGCCACAATAGAGATTGGCAAAAGGAGTTCATATCTTTTCCAATATCAGCCCTTCATCAATCCACTGTTGACAAAGGTTACACGGGAAAATTGGTTTCCCCCAGCACGAAAACAACGTGATTGGAGGGCATTTGAGTCGTGATGGAAGGTGCTCTGTGTGCAACAGGCCTTGGCCAGGGAGCTGGGAAATCTGGGGTCAGTTTGTAAGGTCTGTTGGGAAATCTGGGGTCAGTTTTGCCTCTGGCAGAGACCTCCTCAGTGACACTCCTTGGACAGGGCAGCTCTTCCTCTGCCTGGGTTTTCCATGGGTGAAAAAGCTCTGATGAAGCACCTTCATTAGTGCTCCAGATGTACTGGGATGTGCAGGGCTGGGAAGTGCAGCAGTTCAGGATGGTGAGGATTCCAACAGTGCTTTGCAAGTGCCATTCTGACCCACACATGTCTGGGAAACCTGTCAGTGGGCTTGTCATTTGTCCCTGAGCTTTCTCATTACCATAATCAATACAATTTATGCCCAAAATGATCAATGAATAACCATCAGGAGCATTGGGAGCTGTGGATTTAATCTTCTGCTCCAATTCTGCTCACTTTTTTTTCCTTCACCACTTGCACTACAGCTTGAATTGCTATAAAAATGCCTAGAAGTTGAATATAATCAGATGGGGGGGGAAATCTGATTCAAAGTTCAAGGTGCAGTCTCATTTAAGGTTACCAGAGGAGTTCAGTTTATGCAGACACTTGGTGCCAGCTTCTGAGGCCCATGTTGCTATTACAAAAAGACTCTGTAATACATTTTTAATACATAAAAAAATCGGATACGTATTAAAGCAGAACCAGCTTCTTTGTGACTCCCAGTTGATAACAATTCAGATCAAGCAGATAGGGAAATTAGGCACTGAATCTGTTGCAGCAAACAAATTACAATATTAAAATGGGCCTTTCTGGGCTTTGTTGGTTTTCCTTTAACAAGCTGTGGGGTGTTTTTTTTGCCCTCTGACAATGCTCTACAGCCCCTCAGTGAATTGCTCAGTGGGATCTGGCTGGTCAGCTCTCGGATCATCTTTTAGCAGCAGGAGAGGAATGTCCACCAAAGCTCTCCAGAGCTGCAGGAGCAATACACATGATCCGTGCCCACAGAGCAGGTTTGATGTATCCCAGCAGTTCCAGGCTCCCTCTGCGTGCACAGAGCAGCCAAACTATCCCCGTGCAGTGGGAAAGCCTTCATCCTGCTCCCTGTTTGGATTCAAGGAGCACTTTGCAGAAAAGAGGCTGCTGGGGGTGGCTGCTGCTGTTTGCTCTTCTAAACAAACAGGCTCGTTATGCAGCAGGAGGGAGGATTGTGGTTCACCATGACAGTTCATTTACTCTGACACCTGAGGGACCATTTAGAAAGAGGGACATCAGAAGCGGGCTTTTTGCCCAGAAAATTGTCTGGCTGTGATGTATGGGCTGCATTCACAGGTGGAGCATCGCTGCCTCGGGGAACGGAGAGCTTTGAAGGAGAAAACCACCGCACTTTAAAACCATGTTGCGCTTGGCCCACGGACAGGCACGGGGATTGCTCATCTCATCTTCACACAGCTGATCTTGGAGAGCCCTGCTCCTCCAGAGTGGCTTGCCCGGGGTCTCCCAACAATCCAGTTCAGCCCTGGAAGCAGGAGCTGTGTCCTTGGCAGAGCCACCACTCCTGAGGCTCGGGAAAAGCCAGGCTGCCCAGCCCTGCCCCTGGCTCTGCACCCCTGGGGCAGCTCCCTGGCTCCTGTTTGCAGTTCAGCACAAGGGCAGGGACAGCCTGGGTGAGAAGGTGAAGGCACTGGCTCCCCTTCTCACATCTGAAGACGAGGACACTTCCAGCTGGCCGTACGAGCCTTCCAACCGGAGGATTCACGGCCGCGTACAGAATATCTGCACCCCCAGAGGTCTGGGACATCTTTCAAATGCAGCAGTAAATTAAAAACCAATTAAGAGCAGGAAGACAGAGGGAAATGATGCCAGCTGTGGAAAGCAGTGGTCTGGGTCTGTTTAAGCTTGATGCTGTCCCTGTCACGCTCGGTGTGAGTGCCAGCTGTAAAACCAGTGCTCAGGGTCTCAGGGTAGCAGCACTGTTGCCTGTCTGAAGCAAGTGGACACCTGAGCCCTTGCAGGCAAATACTTCTGGAAGAACATCTCTCCTGCCTCAGGCCATCCATCACACAGCCAGTTCTGTCCTCCTCTTCAACATCACTTCCTCTGCTGAGCTCTCCTTGCTTAGTCAGGTCTAGCCAAGCCACTATTATTATCACTGGTAATTATATCACTGATATTATGAATATCACCAACATTATGAACGCAATCTCAACATTATTAGCGATAATCAATGTGATCTTTTTTTTAATCACAGCTGTGCTTAGAAGCCACTCCCAAATTCCTGGTTTTGTTCTGCATTCCTAGTAAATAACAGCACCTTTCCAACACACAAAAGTCCCAGGTAATCCAGATAAAGCAAGTCATTATTGCAGCATTTTCCATCCTGTAGTATAGGCTGTGCAAATGATTTCTCATGTCAAGTCCAACCCCACTGAAATCAGCAGGAACTTTGCCACGGGCCTCACCTGGACAAGGATTTCATCTCTCATGTCCTGAGTGTCACTCAGGGTATTGACACTTGGGGTTCATCTTCGTGCAGAAGGGCTGAATCTATTGATGTATTTATTTATCTGGGGCTTTGCTAATGAACAGGTGGCCTTGGATTCCTGGCTCCTCTTTGTAATGAAGCCATTGGCAAATATGCTGCAGAATTTACTAAGCACAGTTTACCAAGCCTTTTGGAATAAAAACTGCTTAAGATGTCCAAGAGCTTGGGCTGCTGATGTGCCTCATATGATGGGTTTTTCAGTAATGGATTATAATTCCAAACACGACACAACTTATTCCACTCCGTGGAGTCTAATTAACTGTCAGAAATGCATTGTTGAAGGGATGATGGATTATACCAAGGAAAACATTAATGAAGCTCATTCCAGGCAGCCCTTGTGAAGACCACTGATGTCATTGGCTGCATGGGAAGTCCGTTCCTTGTGGTTTCCAAAGCCTGGAAGCAGGGAGAACCTCAACTGCCTGTCAATCCCACCCAATTAAGAGCCCATTAGCTGCACCCTTTTCTTCCACTGTCATGATCAAGGTGATTTTTGTCTTTGCAAGTAGCTTTATCACAGCAGCAGAGACTGTGGGAAGTGAGCAGTGACTGTCTGGTAGTCACAGGATGACTTTCTCAATCCTGACTCTGTCCTGCAGCCACCTCCAGTTTGGGAGCAGAGAGCTGACACTGGTGTCTCCTTGCCTGTGCAAAAATCTCACAGGATCAGCTTTTCTCTGCCTCTTTCCCTGCTGCACCACCCCCAGCAGAAGCAGCACCTGCTGCCGTTTGTTTTGAGGTTGCAGCGTGGAACAGCCTTGCCAGTGGTGAGAGCTCCAGTGTCCCCGACAGCCTGCACAGCCTGACCCTCCCAGCAGGAGCCGCTGGGAGCAGGGCAGGGAGCATCCCTTCAGCATCAGCACCACGGCTCTCCTGCTGGCCAAGGCAGGGCCATCTGCTGAGCAGAGCACAGTGTTGTGTTTCTCTGCAGACACTCTCCTGCCTGGGAGTGCCCGTTCCAAGGCAGCAGCAGCACTGTGACAGTGTGTAATTAAGTGGGAACGGATACCCACGTGAGCCCAGTGGACAGGGCTGAGCATAAGATGCTGGCAGAATTCTTCTCACCTCATCCTGAGCAGATGGCACCACATTAGTCCTTTTTTTTTTCTTTTCCTTCTTTCTTTCTTTCTTTTTTTTTTTTTTATTTTTTTTTTCTTCTTTCCCTCCCTAACCTTTTAAATAATGAAGCAGCAACCTGGCTAAAATAGCCCCATCTGGATCATATAATCCTAATCTCCCCCCTCCGGGGTTAAGTGCAGGTTATCTCACCCCGAGCTGAGGGAAGAGAATGGGCACTGGAACACGAATTGTGCTGGGAAACCATTCTGTTAAGTGGCTTCATTTCCACCCTGGGATTGGGAATGCTCCCTTCTAGCTGAAGACCTTTCACCAGAATCCTAAACTGGTGGATATTCCACTGCTGCTTTTTTACCATTAGCACTTCTCGCCCCACTCATTGAATCTGCAACAGGCTGGAAGAACAAGACACACACAGCCCTACTCTAAATTGAGCTGAAATCCTGACCTTGGAGCTGCCCCAAGGCTTGTCAGAGCTCAGGTCAGAGTGTAGGTTGTGAACTGTTCTCCCTTTCCACTCCAATTTCTCTTCCAACCATTTAATTTAGTGTAGTGGGGTGCCCTGGGGATTGAGTCCAAGACTTGAGCCTTCCAGTTCCTCTTCTGCAGAACCAGCCTGGGAAAGGCTGTGGGTACCAGGATAGGAAGGGTCTTAAGGGTAATGCAGAAAAGTCTGAATAAAACTACTGGGATTAAATAAAGCACAGAGAGGTTGACACAATCAGGAATTATATCCTATTAGACTACAGGATAATCCCAGGAGAGGTGGCAGAATGCAGCAGGCAGTTTAAACCAAATTGCTTATACCAGCTTGTGAATACTGAAAGATAAAAGACAGCAGATAAATTAATTAAAAATCCATAGTTCAGACATGCCTTGCTATGCCTTTTACTGTCCCTGGAATTCATGAGGAGAGAGAGAACAGAACAAAGGGAATGGTGTAGCACAAGGGCAAGGCTCCGAGCTTGGCATCTGATTATGCCAGTTAATTTAAGGCAAAGACACTGCCACACAAAAAAACCACCCCAGCAAACAAAAGTCTTATCTGAAGGAGTCATTTTTCACTTTTTTTATGACTGCATTTAAAAGGCAGTCTCTGAAACAAAGTTCACCTCGCTTATATCTCATCACGAGGACCCGGTGTCTGCTGCAATGAAAGCAATTAATTGAGGTCTTTTACAGAGAGTCACATTACTTTCTCTCATGCATCATTGAGTTAATTATTTAATGACATATAAATCCTAACGGTTCAAAAGGTCTGGGGCTGTGCTGGAACTACATTGCAAAGCTGTCTTTCATCTCCCTCTGCTCACAGAAGAGCAACTTCCCCTTTTCCTGTGAAGAAGGAGCTCTCTCTTTGAAATATTGTTGTGGCAGCCATCAAAAGGTGTGATATGAAATGTTTATTCACACACAGATACCAGATATTAAATGAAATGAAACATATGTGATTGCCTGTTTGTTTGCTATTCCCCTGCTAAACCCTAAAGACATTTTCCTATCACTCCCTCTTGCTGGATTAGCTGTTGAATAGGATACGTCTGTTTGATCTGGTGTGTTTGTTTCATTAGATAATACTTGTCATTAAGGAAATATCACAAATTAATTAATTTGCAGAAAGACTGAGCATTTTGTTAACAACGCTTTGGCTTTATTTGGAAGTTTTTATGTAAGAGTCTTGGAATGCTCAGCAGAACTGAATTAATTAGTGGTGAGGTTGCATTTTCTGTCATACAAGCGTGATCTCGGCACCTCTGGGGCTTCAGCTTTTTGTTTGTCTTTTAGACAGGGTGTTTGGGCCCAGCCCTGGCAGATGCTGGGTACTTCCATCACTGAGTGATGCAGGAACACACTGACCCTTTCATGGCCTTGGACACACCACATTCCCACCTCAGAGTCTGTCTTGTCTGGTAGAATCTTTTCAGAGGCACTTTCTGAGCCACTTTTCTGGCTTCTTTCACTGCCTATAAATGTATTCTTTTTGTGAATAGCCAGGCCACAGGGAGGGGATGCTTCCTGCTATGTTCCTACCTGTTCAGGTGATTCAAGACCGCTGAAGAGGTGGACTGGGAGGAGTTGAAGCCCCACCTCCAAAATCAACAATAAATACCCAGCATTCAGAACTGCCACTTCACCTTTCTACCCTTGGTCTGGGTGCTGCTGGGCCAGTGCTTTCCCCTTCTGTCCCTAACTAGGAAAAGTTTTTTAGGAATAGTTTGGTTTGGACATTTGTTTTATGTAGGGCTTCGCTAAGTTTGAGAACAAGCTCTGCAGACAAGCAGCCCACAGGCTGTGGCCAGGTTGGGCTCAGCTTCCAGAGGCAGGAGATGCTCTGAGCTCGGAGCAGGGCTCTGAACAGCTTGGGTTGGTCATTTTTGACTGTGTTCTGTTGTGCTCTGCTAAGCAGGAGAACAAGATCTGCAGACAAACTGAGCCCAGGGGCTGAGATTGGTCTTGACTTTGCTCTGAGCCTGGAGCAGTGTGTCTCATATCCTGCTGCCAAAAAGAAAAAGAGTGGAGAAGCTCACGTGGCCAGCTTGAGTTTCCCCAGGATAATTTTCTTTCAGCTGATGCTGCTGCCTTCTTATTTGTAGCCATTTTGTGAATGGCAATGGAAAAAAAAAAAAAAAAAAGAAGGAAGAAATGGCTGTTTCTCAAACCCTTCCTTCACAGGCTAAAAAACAATCATTCTTCATTGCCAGCCAATCTTTATAATGTGTCAATTATCTCGCGTGCATTACAATCAGTCGCAATCCCACCCTAGCTGCATCCAGCGTGGCTGGGGAAATTCAAACACATTTGCAAAGCTCCCTTGTCTGCAGTGGGGACAATGGGCTGAGCACAGCTGCCTGGAAACGGCTCAGCACCAGCCACCAGCTGCAGCGTGGGCTGGGCCTGCTCTTCTGAGAGGTGACATCTGTGGAGGGACGCTTTGTGTGAGCAGAACGCCCTCCACGTCGTTTTAACACCCAGCACCTTGAGCAGCTTCTCTGGACCTTTAGCAAAGAGTGAAACCTGTTCTGCTGGGGCCACCCTGTTGTGTCTTCCATGATCTTGGTGCCTCACCTGCAGGGGAACTTTAATGCATGGGTTGTGTGCGCTGGAAACTGCAGATGAAGTGCCCCCAGGTCAGCTGGCACTTCCATCCCCTGGGCTGAGCTGCTCAGTGTTCATAGTTCCTGTTGCATCTCCTCCCTCCTCCCATGCCTTCCCAGCTAAAATGAGGGTTTTCCACAGGAGCTGGAGTCACCAAGTACTAGAGAATAATCTGAGGTGCCTCAAGTGCCTCGCTCAGGTCAAAACTTGTAAGAGGTGGGGAGGATCCAGGAAGAAACGCAAGATTTTTCTGGGTCATTTGTACCTGCGTGAGAGGATGGCAAATCACGTGGGAATGCCTGTGCAAATTAATGGGGGGGAAAAAAAAGGAAAAAAATCCTTTGTGACCTGAAAAAGAAAAATATGCCACCAGTGAATGGAAAATCTTTGAAATCCCCACCTCTGGAGGCCGTGGGATTGTGCTGGGGAAGAGTTAAACTTGCCCTCTGGTTACCTTTCGTGTTTGGTTTTACCCACCGGGAGAGAAAGCACCTTTGGCAGGGTGGATTTTTAGTGGGATTTGGCAGACAAATCGAACCCTTCTCTTTCTTCCACTGCAAATTCTAGGAAATCTCTCCTAGTCTGCAGACAAGTGTCGTGTTTTAACCCTTGCTCAGCAAGTTGTGAGGCGGTGATTGCCACGCCAGGGCTGGTTTTACAACAGAACATCTTCTAGGGCACGTTTTTTAATATAAAAAAAACCCCACCTTCCCAAGGCCCCCTGCTACTAAAGAGATCAAAGGAACAGCTTAGCTGAGACAAAGGCATTGAAGACAGAGATGTCAAAATTAGTATGAACAGAAATCAGCACAGAGAGTGAGGACAACTCTGAAAATAATTCATTTGCCTGATAGAACAAGAGCTGTGCAGTTTTAGTCATTATCCCTAAAGCAGTTTTTTTTTGGGGGAAATATCCTATTGCTTTCTGATTCCTCGTTTCTAACAGGTTGTCTTCAGTTTCCTTTCCTCAGGGAAGGGGTTGTAAATGAAAGAAAGAGGAGGATGAATTAAAGAGATCCACTTTGAAAGTGAATTGCAGCTTTTCAGGTTTCCCAGGCTCATACAGACAACCTGCCCAGGAGATAAAGCTTTTGCATCTCTGGGAGAGAAACAACTGGCCAGGAGAACCATTTCCAACGCATTTCAGCCACACTTTCTAAATTAAGTGTCTTAAAGATTCCATTTAGATTCTGTCAGGCAGTTTCTGGGTGTTAATTAAATACTGACTGATTATGGAAAACATATTTATGGGAATACTAGACCTGCTGATGCCTCAAGGAGTATTTTATAACACATCCTACTTAGAAATAATTTTTTTTACATTGATTTTTCTATACTCTTTTTTTTCCACTTATTTTTAAGAATATTGTCATGAAAAGAAAGATATTTCTTTCCTTAAAGTTTTCCTGCCATAACTTCTGAATTCTCTCCTTTTTATTGGACGAGTAGGACACTGCAGGCAGTAAATCACAGACCCAAGTTAGAAATATTTATACTGAGGAAGTGCAACCATTAGAATTTAAAAAGAGACATAAGAACATTTTATTCTCTTTTGATTTGTGGGCTGGACACAAATTTTGCTGTGAACAGGCATATTTTGGTGGTCAGTGCCAGCAATTTAACAGTTAAAAGCTGACAGAGAGGATTAGAGATTCAGTGGCTCAAAATACTCACAAAACCTTCTTTGTGGCTTCCTCGCATGGAAAAGCTTCCCATAAACGCAACAAGTAGGTGTGGAACAATTTACCCTGAGAGCAGAACTCCTGTGATTGTCACTGAGATGTCAGGAAAGAGCTGAGAGAAGAGGGGGAGCCTTGGCATCACTGTGACCTCACTCCTGGCTCTGTGAATTAGCGCCCCAGCTCCTGCTGGAGCACTTTGGGAGACAATTCAACCCCGGGGAGTCTGACTAATTAATACCACGTATCAAACCAAACAAAGGGCCTCCAGATGTGACTCATCCTCCGTGGGGTGGGGGGGGAGGAACCTGACAGAGCACCAAACATTCCGCTTGCAACTCCTGAAGCTGAGCTTAGGGACGCACTCCGAAAGGACAGGACTGGTAAATAGAGATGGGATGGGCTGCTGCTGGGCCCAGATGAGCAGAGCAACCGCCTGGACCCCGCAGACAACCCCATATATCATCATTTGCCTTTTATTTAATACACAATAACATTGCCTCTAAGCCTAAATTAATTGCACGGTAGTACATATGAGTCACTTAATTGTAATTGTTATTACCTTAATTTCTACAATTACAGTGGGTAAACAACAGTACTTCATTTTCCAGGGGACGTGGCTCACATTTCGAGCACGTTTGCTTTCTACCTGCCTCATTTCTCATGGCAGTTCTCTAGAAAACTTGCATCATGTGCATCCTCTCGAGCAGAGGCTTCGAAAATATGACAATACATTGTGCTAAGAGCTTCCCCCTCAGCTGTGGCCACCTCCTGGATGGGACATGGTGACTGATTTAACACCAACCTACCCTACAAAGTGACAACTCTGAAGTGCCAGCAGCTCTCCTGTCTTCCTTTAGTGGCTGCACCCCCCAGAGAGGTTTATAAATCCATTGTTCTGTCAGATTTATAGATTTTCCAGACGCTGACCTTTTTTCTTTTTTTTTACTTTGAATTGTAAATGTGTATTTTGTAAACCTCCTGGTGCTGGGTTGGCTGTGGTGGATGGTTGAGCTGTGAGTGGTGTCTCCTCCTGATGGAATGGGATAGAGCCTTTCCAGCTCCAGAGATGCATCACAGATCCATAAGAGGAGAGTTCACTGATCACTTTAATTCCTGTGCTCTCCCTTCAAGCTACAATCCCTTTAATTACAGGCCTGTAACATTTTTCAGTCGTTCTCACTTCCCAGCAAATAGTTTGGCTAATAGTAGCTGTATTGATGGAGCCATCCACCAGAGCAGAGAAAGAACCAAAGCTCATGGATTTAAAATGAATGGAGTGTTTACCTGTACATCATTTTAATGGATGGTGAAATTCATTCTCATGATAGACCCATAAATGTCACTTTCTGTCTGCCACAGCAAAATACTCGTGTAACAAATGGCATGCTGCATTAATACCCAACAAGAGGATGTTCAAAGCAGCTTGACTTGCATTACACACGCTAATAAAGCCTCAACCTGGGATTTTTATTCGTTCTGTTGGCTCAGGGAGCAGCAGAAACACATGGGTGGAGGCACAGCAACGGGGAAGATGAATGATATGAAATCAAATATAAACCAGTCTGGTTCCCAGAAATGATATCCCTTTGTTGAGCTTGGGTTTATTCCAGATGCTCTACTAGAAACAATTCTTTTGGGTTTTTTTTCTTCTTCCTTTTTTTTTTTTTTTTTTTTTTTTTTACCTGTAGCTCCCTCTTCAATTTATCCACAACCCTCTGTGAGTTTGCTCAGCTTGTGCCTCCAAGAAAACTTGGAGAAGGAGCAGTTCCTTCCATTCATCAGTGGGAACACGGTCACAGCTCTGAAACCCCAGTGTCCAGGGAGGCAAGGAAATCAAAGCCCTCAGACTGACACAGGTTTGCATGAAAGAGGAAACACAGCCCTTTGTCTCCTTACATCCTGCTTTGCCCCAGTCTTTCAGGAGTGCAGCGTTGCCTTCGTGCATGTCTGCACAGGCTTTGGACACTGTGGGCAGTATGCAAACAGGAATCATCAAAACACCCTCAGCCTTTTGTTTTCCAGTGTGTCTGTGCTCTTTCTATCCAGGAAAACCTCTTCTCAGGTTCCCTTGACTGGATTCCCCTGGACTGTGAAGCACAGACATGAAAGCATCTTCACCTCCCGGGTCCAGGGGCTGGGGTGCAGTGGAACAAACACCACCAGCTCTGTGTCTGTCCCACTGCCTTTGAAAACCTCCTGTTTGTCTGCTCACAAATCCACACTGATGTCTTGAGAGAGGCCGTGTGGAATCTCAGAGGGGTGAAACCAAAAGAATTCTTTACAGCTAAAACTTATTCTTTAGCAACAACTCAAACCCTCTGCAGTCCTATAGAGATCAAGGCCTTCCTTCACCTGTACGTCATCCCCTAGGCTGTTAATTAAGAATAAATGATTGCAAAAGCAGGTTTAAAACATGGAGAAAAGTAAAATGTCTCTCCTTCTCCTAAAGTTTCCCATAAGCAGCTCTTGCCTTGCTATTTTGGGTGTGCTCACACCACGTGCTGGAAAGGGCTGGATGTTTCCTGAGCTACAAACAGTCCCACCACCACTTTGTGGCTCAGGCTCAGCCTAGGACAGAAGACCTGGGAAATTTTTCTTGATCAGCCCTTTATCTCTCAGGAAAGGTTTTAATTAAGGGCACCTACCCAAAGGGAACACTCCCTGTGAGCCATCCAGCCTTTCCCTGGCAAGGCAGGTGATAAATCGGGAATGGGGATGCACGAGAAATCCCCAGTCATGGGTGCTCAAAGTGCAATGCTCTCCTGTTCCTCAGAAATGGCATCAGAGCCTGGGAGAAGGTCAGCAGGACCTGAGTTGAATCATTTAGTTCATAGAAAGCTTTCCCCCTCCCAGCCACTGCCAATTTTCTGTCATACCTTTGGTTTCATCTTTATTCCCCTTGGCTTTTTTCCAGCTCCCCTGTTACCTAAACTTTGAAAGGGGAGGGTTCACGATTTTAAAACAAACTGCTGCAGCTCAGTTTCCAAGACCTGCTCAGCTCTTTTAGTCAATTTAAATATTTAACAGAGCCTGGATGGACTATTTGCTAATTAGAGTTTTCTGTGTTAGAGAAATGTTCCTTAATTTGCATCTCCCTACATAAATATCCCCTGGATACCAGAGCTTGAAGCTCCAAACCCTTTCGTGAGGAGAAGCTGTTCGGGACAGAGCTTGTGTGATGCAGAGGAGGATTCCCCTGCTTGCCAATTCCCATGATCAATGGCCCTTTTTCCTCAGCCTTGGCTCCGGTGGCCCCCGAGCATCCGAAAAAGCAGCGTTTGGATGGAGCCATATCTCAGGCCTCCATCAGAGAGAGCATCAGTAATCTCCTGAGCACTGTCATTGTATCAGGCCTCAGTGGAGATGTGATCTGAGACATTCATCTGCTCCTGTTTTCTCTTGCTGAGCTGTTGTATGAATATGTTTAAGGCAAATACCCTTGCTCCACTCTGATGGCCTTTCCAGCTTTCTGTGTGAGCAGAGTGGTAATTCCACAGTGATATTTCAAGAAATATCGCTGGCTCTCTGTATTTAAGAGCTTTGAAGGGTGAAGAAAAAGGGAAAGTATAATCTTCTTACATTATCATTAAAGGCATCAACTAATCCTGCTGCAGAAGGTGTGATTTGCTGATGGGAAGGGAAACATTTCTGCTGCCTGGGAATGCACCTGGCCAGCTGATGAACACTCCTTCCAGTTCCTCAAATGCTTATCTGGCTCCGAGAAATTCCACATCCCTGCCTAGCTAATGCAGAATCCCCACCTGGCAAACTCTCTATAAAAAGAGAGTTTCCTTTCTGTCCCTTTCTATAAATATTTTCTTTTCCACTGCTGTGCAAACTCAGTCCCTTTAAAACCAACAAACTGATGGTGCTGGGGTACAAACCTGCTGCAGATCAGGCAAGGGGTGGCACAGATCATCAAACCATGAAGGATCACAGGCAGGTTTTCATCCTGCTGCTGACTCAATCTGCTGCCTCGGGCAAACCACTTCCCTGCTTTCTGCTCCCCGTCGCACCCACAGGGAAAACAAACATCAGCTTTGTCCCCCTCCTGTTAAAAACAAAGAAATAAGACCTGGGAAGAAGCATTTTAGGTGTTTGGCTGCGCAGCAGTGATCTCTGTCTCCCTGTTTTCCACGGCAGGATGAGGGAAAGCCTGGCTGGTGTTTCCAGAGAGGCTCCCCAGCAGGTGAGACACGAGATGGGACTGAGCTGTGCCAACCCCCCAGAGGGGAAGAGGGATGTGAGCAAAGTTGGGGAGCTTCTGGACACGGGGATTTATGGTGCAAAGAGCTGCCAGTTTGCTGATTTCTTCCCCCCTTGATAAGTCTTGCTACTCTTACAGGTGCAGGTTGGTTAAATTCACCTCCTCCTGTGTGTTTACAACGCCCCACCCACAGACACAGTAAATTAATTCTGCTGATAACAGGTGGTGCTTCCCTTTCCTTGTGTCCCAGAGCTTCCTACAGGCATCAACCACTCCCTGGGCCTCAAGCACTTGATCCTGCAGTGGCTCCACGCTCTGGAGAGACTTTGCACAAGGAAAAAACTGAGCCAAAATGTTGGGGGGATAGGAAGAGAGTTCCAGGTTTGGTGCAGGCTGTGGGAGTTGAACCTTGGGAATGCCTGTGGAGCTGAGTGGGCTGGGGACAACACCAGGATTTAATTCCAGGGAGAAGAGCTTTCACAGGTAGAAGATTTACCCAACATGAACCCAAAGAGGTTATTTCTTAGAAGTCTGGAGGAGTTGAAAGACCTAATATGTGTATAAGAAATATTGTATGAAGAAGCCTGAGGCTGACAGGGAGCAGCAGTTCTGTGACAATAGCAGGAATTGTCTTGGACACGTGGATTGACCATCACCAGGAGCAGAGATACAACCAGCCTGTGCCACTGCTGTCAGCAGACAGGAGTTTTGCAGCCAGCTGGCAGCACAGGGTAAGTCTCTTATTTTCACATTTATTTATTCAGTGTTTTGCAGCGTGTCTGAGTGATTGCAGCGCTATTGGAAAATGAACAAAATTATTTTGGATTTCCCATTTCTTATCTCTTTTTTTTTTCTTTTTTTTTTTTTCTCCCCTTAATGACTTGCTTTTAGTTAATGAAACATCCTGCTTCTTAGGAAAGGAAAGAATAGACTGTGATTTCCAGCCAAATGTGTGTGTGTCTGCCAGTGCCTGTCAGCATAATGTTAAAGTTTGTGTAGGGTCTGGGTGCAGGAGGCTGATTGCAGGATCAGGACCTGAGATTTCACTTGTCTGGCTTTTTGTGTGTGATCTGGAACTCAGATGTAGCTCTTATTTGTTGGTATAACCCATGTGAAAGTGTCAATTAGCATCAGTAATCCCGGTGGACATCCCAGGAACTGAACTACAGAGAGGAAATCAAACTACCTGAGCTTGGACTCCACACCTCCACCCTCTGCTGGGTTGGACACAGATGATTTGTACAACCCTGGCTGAAAAGTGGGTAACAGTTGTGCCTTAGAAATCACCCTTTGTTACTCTTTGTGGGTTTCTTAAAAGCTTTTTAATCCCCTACATGGGAAGAAAAAGGAGAAGGATGGCTTTGAATAGCAGCTGTGTCTTGGAAACACTTTTAATATCCCTTTAAATATAAGCTACAGCATATTTCTAGACAGTCTGAACTGCTATTATATTAAAAATGTAGCAGTGGTGTTTTGTGAAGGGGAAACATTTTTAATGCCAAAGTAGTGCTATTTTAAAATGAGTTGCTTTTATGAAATGGATGAGGTGGTTTTATTTAAAAAAGACCATTTTGGAAGGAAAACTGTGGCTGTATTTTTGTCCTGCAGTGTAAGGCAAAGCTGCATTTCCCTCCCCCATACCCTTTTGTGAAGAGCAGGGGTTTGGCTTTGATATTTTGGGTTTTCTATGGAGGCAAGTTTAGGCTCTGCCTGCACACAAAATGCTTGGCACTTTTACCCCAAAGGGTTTGCTATTAGCAGTTGTTAAAGGTGTTCCTTTGGCCCAAATACTGACTGACCTTGTGGAAAACTGCCTTTTGGCAAAGTCTGCATTTATGATAGCCATAAATTCTTCCCCTTCTGCTGCGTAGAAATCGCTGGGACAGCGATTTTGGCCACAGCCTCCTCCTTGCTGCCAAAGGTGTGCCTGAGGAGAGGGCAGCAGCAGCCCCTGTGCCAGCTCAGGGCATCTGCACCAGAGGATTGGCAACACAAACACTGGGTAATTCGGTTAAGTGGGAAGGGAAGGCAAACTCATCATAATAGCTCCGAATAAAGAACCCAAAACCAACAACCAACCCCGAAAACAACAAATAACAGCTGCTTTTTCGCAAGGGCCAATTTTCCTTCTGGTAAAAGAGAGAGCAGTGATGGGTGTCTCTGAGCGTGCTGCAGCTGCAGCAACTCCCCCAGCACAGCTCCCACCGCGTTTCCAGAACAATGGGAGAGATTGTGGCTGCGGAATCAGAGGGATGCAGGGTGATAAACACCTCATAATAATCGCTTACCTTTACAGTTGTGCTTATGGACGTGTTTGGGGGTATTCTATCGTGTTTGTGCACTCTGAGAGACAGGGTTAGTTTAGCACTGTTCTAAGTAAAGTTAGGGCAGTGCATCCTTGCTTCCCTCCTGTTCCCTGAGAGCACCCCACTGTCCCAGGTACTCCAGTACTCACTTGCTGAACTGTGATCCACAATCCTGGCTTCTCATCCGTATCACCTGTGCAGTTTGTTTTCTCATTAAAAGCTCCTGTTCCTGGAATTGCATCATTTTCCCTTCAGTGATTTGTTTCTCAGTGTGCTGCTTTCTCTCCCCCCCATTCCTTGTCTTGTGTGTAGTGAGCATTGGTTCTTTGTGACAGAAAAACCTTGGGAATGCACCCTCCAAAGATCAAAAAAAAAGTTAAATGCCAGGAAAATACTTTTTTGAGTGCACTTTACTACGTGAAGTTGGGTATAGGAATAGCTGTGTGGTTGTTGCATCGAAATTTGGGGCTGATCTGTGCTCGCTCAGAATGATCTTGAAGACAGGCTGTGGGTGGCACAGGACCAAAGTCAGACTCGAACTTTGCTTTCAGAGGTGAAATTCCTCCTTTCCTAAATTACTGCCTTGGCTCATCTTAGGGTATGAGTGACTTAGTGCATGTCCTGGAGAGATGCTGCCAGAGTGGTAATGCCTTGGCAGTCCTACCACTGACCTCAGGTGTTGATTCCACGGCTCTGTCATTCATCCCTGGAAATCTGGGTGTAGAGAAAGGAACCATCAGTCCTCTCATCCAGCAGTGTAGGAGCTGAGACTCCAGGATCACCTCAGTTTGAAAGCCAGAACACAGCACAGTTCTGTAGATCAGCTGCTTGCAGACAGAGTGTGCTTCGGGTTAAGTTCCTGTAATTGCTGGAGTTGAAAGGCAAAGGGGAGAAAACTCAGTAGTGTTTGTTTTGTCTTTAATCACGCCTGTACAAAGGCAGCTCTCTGACTCCCTGGGGTTTAGCTGGGTGGTTTTGCATATCTGAGAGATGCAGCGTTGGCTTCCCCCTTCCCTCTCCATTATTTATCTATTCCTTTGTGTCAGGTCCAGCCTAAGCTGTGAGAGTTCTCTGGGCTGTGGTGATAATTATATTTATTCCTCTGTGATGGTTTTCCTTGGGTTTGCAAACAAGGCAGGGCCTCTGAGATGCTGCTGCCTTTGGCCCTCTGAGCTTTTGAACCATTTGCAAACCAATTTCTCCAGCGTGTGTCAGTCTCCAGGATGACTCGATGAGGATGTTATTTTTATGTCCCAAAGGGCCTGGCAGAATCCTGTATTTCTACAGGTTTTGGAAGCATAGGTGGGAGAGAAAAGAATGTTAATCCCAGTGCTGGGGGTTGCAGTGTAAGGTCACCCTTGCAGGAAACCAGGATCTGTGTGGGAGACACTGGAACTGTCCCAGGAAGAGGAAAAGCTGCTCTAGAAAACAGTGCCTAAAATCCATCCATTTCCACGGGAAATTCAGAGTTCTGTGGCTCCACTGCTCGCAGAGTGACCTGAATGTTAAGCCTTATATATTTAGCTGATGTTTTTCCATGGTGTTCACTGTCTCAGCAATCTGACTGACATCCAGCACAGCATTTGTTTTCCCCTTCCCCGAGCAGGATGAATTTTGCTGTGTTTCAGGCAGTGAAAGACAACATCCAAGAGACACACCTTGAGCCTGGCATTTTGGGAAGTGCAGGACAGCCTGATCCCTTCCCTTCCTGGAGACAGAGATGCTTTTTGGCTGCATGATTCAAGTTAACTTAATGATTTAGTCTTTCTTCCATCCAGATGAGCTGGTACATTTTACCCTCAGGGGCTGGCACAGATGACCTCATGTCTGGAAGAGCACAGTGCACCCTGTCCTCTGCTTCCAGCAGGAACAAATGCACTTTCTGGATGTTTTGAGATTTGATATTCAGTGCTGCTCTGGTGCTGAGCATCTTCATTCAAGAAAAAGATGTGCAAATCCTTCTGTGTCCAGTTTTCAAGGGGGCAGGAGAGTCCCAGTTTCCTGCTTGGAAAAAAGGTGGGCTCTGGCTATAGAACAATTAAATACTTTGTTCCCTTTAAACGTGCATCTAAACCAGTGAAACACCTCTCTGAGAAACGCTGGAAGATCCTTTAATCAGCTATTTCCTTCACCACACTTCAGTACACTCTGAGGGGAGACAAAAGGCCTCTTTGGTGAGAACTGGGAAGGGACCTGCACCCTCCCTACCCCCCCAGCCTTGCAACACAAGGACAGTCATTGCTCTTCTCTGTCAAAAGCTCTAATTCCTAATTAGGAGGCAATTCTAGTGCAAATTAGTGCGCCTTGCAGATAGAATTAGAGCCTGTGTGATGATTTGGAAAATACAATCAATTTACTCCAATTGTTTGTACATGTCAGATCTCTGCAATAATGAAGAATTTACTCCTCGTGCATGAATACAAACAATGAGCTATTAGACATGGAGTGGGAGACAGCCTGTCAGGAACTGCAGTCCTGGGAATGCCACGTGTTCCACTTGAACCTCGGGGAGGATGTGCCCGGGTCAGGGATGTGCCCGGGTCAGGGATGTGCCCAAGTCTGTGCCAGAGGTTTCCTGCTCCAAACCCTGTGCAAGGCTGCAGGTATGACGTGCTGAGCCTGTGAGGAGGGTGACTCCTCCTAATTAGGGATGGAAAGCCACTCCCCTGTCCAAAATTATTTGGGAGAACAGCTCTCCATCTCCTCAGCCTCAATCTTCCCTGCTACAGCAGGGCAAGGTAATCTGGTGGTGGGCTCTGGGTGGCACTGCCTCTGCAAGGGGTATCATGTTCTACCACTGGGGTGGCCTTATTCCCCAGCCTGGGGGTTTTCCCACAGCTCCTGGGCTCCCCAAAGTCTTGCTCTGCCTCTGGAGCTCGTAAAAATTGCCACTGTGCATCTTTTGAGACACCCCATTTGGGACTTGGCTGATGCCAGCGTTCTGAACAGTGTAGGTGTGATTTCTCTGCTGCAGTAATACGTTTTTGGAGGAAAACTGGATCTTCAGCTGGTTCAGAGAGCCTTGGACCTGCTTCTCACCATGCTGATTTACACCAGCAGAGAGTGCCTCCGGTTCTCCTGCCTCTTTTAGAGCTCCTCCAGACTATCCCTGTGTTCCACATCCACCCAGGGCTCATCAGAGGGTACTTGGAGAGTGATTGTTGATCTAATTCCCAATTTCTGGTCTTTTCATGGTCTGATCTAAACAGCTCTTTAGAAAGCAAACAATATGCATATTTCATGGCATTCAGTTCAATATCTGTTTAATTGTGAACGCCCTCCCTGGGCTGTGAGATGCTGCTTCAGTGAATCATTTGAGCTGACAAACAGGGAAACTGGTAATGAATTTCTAAGCCTTCTTCAGTCTCCTGCTCTTCTCCCTCTTCTTTCAGAAAACAGCTCTTTTTGCCTGTGTCTGGGAGCCAAAGTTTGACAGCCAGACCATCTGATTTCTTCCCAGCAGAGTTTCAGGTCTGATTTTTGGCTCTGGGCAGTTTCTAGAGGGAGGTCATTCCCAGGAAAAGGCTCCCTTTAATCCACATGATGCCTGCTGGAAAAAGTGACTGCTTTAGCAAGGGCCTGTGCTGGCTGCTGGGGCTGGAAACCAGGATGCAGGGATGGCCTCTGTGCTGAATCCAGGTAGGAAATCCTTGTGGCTGTAAATTCCTCGGGCATGCAGATGTTTAAGCATATGTATCCTATCACTGGGGCCAGCCTTAATGCTGTGGGAAATGTATGAGATGGTAAAACCTACATTATCTGGGATTTAGGATGTTTGCTTTGCAGAACAAGGGATTAGAGAATAGAAAGCTGAAATGACCATCTGTCTGCAGAAAAAGGATCCCGTGAATTCAAATTTCCATGGTCATTTCCCCTAATCTGCTTGACTTCATTTGATATCTTCTATCAGAGCTGATGTCCTCGTGCCCCAAACAGTGACAGGGTTCATTTCCCACACGTGGGAGTTTTCTCCTACTTAAGTTTTTCTTTGAGGAGTTGTGTGCTTTCTGTAGAACCCACTGATTTATCTGTCCCTCTTGAGTTTCCCATTGTTCCCCTACATAATCTTAGTGCTTCCAGCACCTTCTGAGAGCTGGGTTTCTATTGCAAATACAGCCAGAAATGCTGTATTTTTTTGAAATGCAGTTTTCTCTGGGGTGGAGTGACTCACACTGTTGAACCCTATCGCTGCACAGCAGTTTAGTCAGCAACACTGGGTGGTTTTCATAGCAGTGTTGTCAATTTGTGCCATGTGACTGTGAATCTAATGGCATTTGATGTTTCCCTGTTCCTGGAAGTGTAGGAACCTTGAAGTTTTGTTTTTAAATAAGCTTCTAGGCCTTGTGGCTATGGAGAAGAAATCTGGAAGCGGGCTAAAAGTGTAGCCTCCAGATTCACGACTCAGAAAGCTTGGAGCCCCCAGCTTATTAATCTTAAATCTCATTATTTTTAAGAGCAAACTACATTTCCCTTAAAATAGCAGAGTCATAATACCTGCAAAGAGCCAGCAGATCCTTGGTTCTGTGAGGTGCAGAAGCCTCTGCCCTCCTCCCATAACTGATACAGAGATGCTCAGGGCCTGGGTGAAATGAAGTTCTTTGTTTTCAGACCTTTCCTCTCTCCTACTCGTGGTGGATTTAGTTCTGAAGGCAGAGAGCCTGCCTGGGGGAGCTTGATTCAGGCTATCTTCAGCAGGACCAAGAGGTTGCTGGGCACTGATCAGCTCTGCTGGAATGGTCAGTAGCTGTGCTGGTGTTAACACGTGCTCCCCAGGGGCTCTCAGGTGTCTTTAGAGTGGAACACCGAACAGATTGGGGTTCTCACCCCCGTGCAGGCTCTCTTGCAGAGGAGAAGCTTGAGAATATTTTTTATTTTTCTTTTTGTTATTTTTTGCTAGACAGTGCGTCCTCCCTGTTCTCCCCCTCTCCTTTTTTTAGCATTTCCTTGTTTACAGCAAGGTGAGCCGTATTTACAGCGCCGGGGAAATTTGTCAGGAGCCGCATTCTGCTCGTCATCTGTTTCTTCCCCATTTCAGGAGGCAATTAGCAGGCGGAGCATGTGAGTAACGAACTGTGCTGGAAGGGGCTGTTCACCCAACTGTGGCGAGCAGAGTGGCTGCCTGTCAGTGCTGGGAGCCACTGACAGCCCTGACACGGGGCACAGCCTGCAGACAGAGCTGCCCTGCATGCCACAGAGGGGAGGAGAGACCCACAGCTGGGCTCCAGGGTGCCTGAGGAGACTGCCCGGGGGCAAATCCTGGCAATAAGAGCTTGGTCCTGCCTTTTCCAGGAGCAGATGATGAGCTGTGCACTCAGGCTTTTAGTGAGCTGGGTTTTATCTCCGAATCAAGGCAATAAACTTTTGTGCTGACTTCTGCTATTTCAGGTGCTGAGATAACGTGTGTGACTGGGGTTTGAGCTGAGAGATGTAGGGAGTAGTGTTTCACAGGCATTTAAAAAAAAAAAAAGTCATCTGCAAATCTAAGTTAATATTTTACTTCATTTGCATGGGATGTTTCACTGCCCTTGGAGCACTGCACCGAGTTTGGATGCTGGATTCAATCAGGGAAGGGTGAAGCAGAGGGATTTTAGTCTGCTTTAAGTGCAAATGTCTGTGCAAACTTAAATGTGGAGCTGCTCCATTATTCATATATGAGATGTCTTGCTCTAAGGATGGACTTGGTGTCTCCAAAACCCAGACTTTCCTTTACCCATGCTCCAAACCAGAAGATGCTGTCTGACCCCCAGGGTGAGGGACCAGAAGGAAAGGAGATCGGAGAAAGAGCATCCTCTGTCCCAGGCTTTTGGATTCTTCCTCCCCTCACGGGTTTGTTTTGGTGCCTTTCCACTGAGCAGCTCCTCTGAAAGGCAGGCCCACTTCACCAAGCTTTGCATCCAGCCAGCTGCCTATAAAATAATAATCAGAGCATTTAGAATGTGAAACCTGTGAGTGTGGCCCAGGGGCAGACAAGCCCTGAAAGGGAGAGTTGGGAGTGTTTGTTGGGAGCAGGGAGGCGGCAGAGGATGGAGCTGAGCACACCAGACAGCCCCTGAGCCTGATGCTTCCTGACGGGCCCTGGCTGCTCCCTCCATCAGCTGGTGCCTGCGGGAATCCATCAGGAATCCCACCACGGGGTGAGGGAAGGTTTGGCTGTGAACAGCCAGGGCACCAAGTGCACTGTGAGTGTGCACCTTTGTGGGCGGATGCAGAGCTTGGTCCTGGATAGGGACTGAGGAGCAGCATTCCCTGGAGTGGCTGTGGACAGAATTGCCCTTTTAGTTAATCCAGATGTGTTTATGGAAGTAGTTTCACTCGTGGGAATGGTGCTGTGCATCATACAGATGAGAAACAATAATCTTTTCCCAGTGGAACACACACTTGCTCCTTCCATCGCAAGGGAGAAGTGTTATTCCTGTCCTGTCTGTTTGTTTCTCAGATGCTGCTGGTGGATGCTCTCATGCATCAGAACTGATCAGGGCAATATTTAATCTACCTGAGCAGACATGAGCTGCTGAACTGTCTCAAGCAGCAAAACCACAGCGTGGTGTCTCAGTGCTGCAGCTTGGCCTGGAGGGAAGAGTCGTGACCAACCAACCCCCCAGCCCTGCTGGTTTGATTCCCTCCTGTCTTGTGCTGGCATTGAACAGCTGCATTTCTTGGAGCAGAGAGGGGAGGAGAAACTGGGTCAGCATCGAACTCACAGCATTAAACAGGGGCACCTCGGACAGAAACTCTCAAAGTGCTGGAGCAGCCCAAGAGAAGAGCAACTCTCAGATCTGTATTCCTGCAGGAAGAGAGCACGTTGGTGTGTCTGTGCTCGAGTCCAAATGCTGAGCCTTTTCCTGCCTGCGTGTATGTCATCAGTGTATGTGGTGAATAACATCACTGGGAGTGTTCCTGCAGTCCTTGGGGTTGCAGTCAGGCTTTGGGATGTTTCATTCCTGCAAGGACTTGGGCAGGCCCTCTCCTGGAGCGTGGTCTGTTCAAGGATGGAGCAGGACATGAGCTCACTTTTGGCTGCTCTGCGTTAGGAGATTTGTCTCTCTACTGGAGGCAGGAAAGGAAAGAGGAAAGGAGTGTCAATAATTAGAAAATCACAGAATGGTTTGGGTTGGAAGGCACCTTAAAGATCATCCCATTCCACCCCCTGCTGTGGGCAGGGGCACCTTCCACCAGACCAGGCTGCTCAAAGTCCCATCCAGCCTGGCCTGGGACACTTCCAGGGATGGGATATCCATGAAAACTTAACAAATGTTGCATTTCTGTGTATGGAAAGGCTGTTTGGCAAGCTGGTAGCCATTTAAACAGCGTTCTTAATATAGTGCAGTCTCAGAAAGGCCTGCCATGGATTTGCAGTACCTGAGATGGATGAGATGACTCCTCTGCTTCCACCAGAAACAATTTATTTGCAGGGTGAGGCTGTCAGACCTGCATAAGCTGCCAGGTCTGCAGGATAAGCTTTTGCTTGGTTTGTGTTTCCAGCTTCTTCAGCCAAAGCAGCCCTGCTTGAGCCATGGCTTTGTTCTGAGAAGAATTAGATGGTCAAAAGGCAGAGCCTCTTCTCTCCTGCCAGCTCGTCCTGCCTGGTGCTCCATGTGTTTGGCAGTGTGGGATGGCCTGGAGCAGAAATGAGAGCTGCAAAGGTGGTGTTACTTGGACCTCCACGGAGAATCAAAGCCTGATTTTTCTCTTTAGCTGGGAATTAGTTTGGGGAGTGACTCATTCTGCTGTGGAAGTAGCTGATGCTGCCTGCAGAATTATCCTGGCCACTGCAGCTTGGACTCCCCACTCACACTGTGCCAGTTATTCTTGGCCATATTTAAAATTTGTAATTGTAGTTGCTTTTACTGTGCTGCTGGCTAAGCTAATGAGGTGATCAACAAGGGAGGTGGGAGAAAATTGGGAAAAGTCAGAAATCTTTCGTGGCATGGCCAGAATGCCAGAGCTCAACCTGGTCCAGTGGCATCCTTTTTTTACCAGGAGAGATCAAACACCATGAGCTTTGTATCTGCTGTCTGTAGCAGATTAATGTTTCTGTTCCACTGGAGCCTATGGCTCAGAAATAATGACCCGGTGAGAGGCACATGAAAATAGTCCATGGAAAGGTCATGATAACAATTACAGGAGAGTAATAAAAGCAATTAAGTATTCACAGCAGCTTATTCCTTTGTAAGGGTGGAGATATCCCATTTCAGAGAGGAGCAGAGGTCATGCTGTAGAAAGGTGATGAGCATATTTGATGTGGCAGGTGATGGATTCCCTCACTTGAGCAGGGTGAGTGTCCTTCTCAGATGTGTTCAGGGTGGTGCAGGAGCAGGATCAGCACAGATTATGAAGAAACCTTCCCTTACACCTGCTCTGAAGGCAAGAAGTTGCTGGAATTCCTCGTGCTGTGGAGGGGAAGGGAGCGAAATCACAGAGGTGGTACCAGTCCTTTGGAGAGCGAGAGCAGCAGCAGGGTCCTGGAACTTCCAGCATCCTAAGTGGGAAGATGCACATCCTTTGTGGCTTCAACACATCGTTCTGCCACTGTGATGCCTCTCCATCCCCGGGCTGAAGAGATTCCTCCCACCAGAGGCTTTATCTGCCACGCTGCAGGCTCGTTCCTTCGGCTCTGCCAAAGGGGTTGTAGCTGCATCCTCTGCTATGCAAAGGCAACGTTTTGCTGCCAAGGTGATGGTGTAACTGAGATTGAAGGCCTGTGTGTGTGCAAAACCCTGCAGTGTTTGAAATGGAAGTAGGAACAGTCATCCTCAATCTGCTCCTTTGTATGATTCACAGGGGGACTTTGCGCCTCGAAAAGAAAACGCGAATCCCGTGCCAAAGGTAAATGTTGCAGCACTTGTGGGTGCAGTAAGAGTGATTTCAGTGCAGGAGTGGTCCCTAAGCATTGGGTGAGTGTGTGTGCACAGCCCACCCCCTTCATCAACGACAGCACTGGTGCTGCTGAAATGGGTGAGGGAGCAGCTCGGCTTCAAGTGCCTCTCACATTCGGAGTCAGCGGCAGAGCTGGAAGTGGGACCCTGGTGCCTTGGCTCTCAATCCTCAGCTAATCACAGCTCCGGAGGTGAATGAAAGCTCTCTCCAATCTTCTCCTCCTGCTGCCCGGGGCTGGGAGGCACACCTCGGAATGGAGATAGGGATGGAGGGGCTGTCGGTGCTGTCTGGGCTGGAGAAGCGCCTGGTGCTGCTCATCGGGGATGCTGTGACGATACCGGCGGCTCTGGCTGCGCTGGAGGGACTGAGTTACACTCCCCGCTATTAACCCCGGGCTGCTTTGTTTACTCCTCTGATTCTCTCAGAAAGCAGCGCCGGCTCCCTTTGTGTTGTCGCTGGTGATGGGTTTTTTTTTTTTGTTTAGCAGCAATTTCGCCTTTGTTGCCAAAGCTGCAAGCGGGGCTGGGCGAGAGGAGGTGTAATTAAAGTTTGCTCAGACAAAGGCGTTCGGTGACGAGACGCAGTGTTGCTGAATCCACAAGGGGCACAATTAACTGATAAGAGTAAACTAATTGTTATTCATATTAAATTAGGGCACAGGTGATTTGGAAAATCTATAGACACTCCCATATGCTTTGCAACTTTGCATTGCAGATTATGGTTTTATAAGGCCCTTCTGGGATTCGGATTATAGAGGCAAAGTGTGGAGCTGTATCTAAACTGAACATACTCTTTCCTGATTAACTACATGATAAAAACATAAATGTGCACATCAGAGGATTTATTGCTGTTTGCATGCTAATTTTCCTTTTCCAGGCACGAACACAACAGTTTTTTTCTAGGTCCAAGTGGTTCTGTTGAGTAGCAACTGGGTAAACCCAGACGAGGTGAAGTGATTCCCAAGCTGTCACGTAACAGTTTGGAGATGGAGGTTAATAGCAGGGAATGGGGACGTGGCAGGGACATGACTTCCACAGGAGTGGCAGGAGTTGCTGAGATATTTGCTGCTGGTTGGTTTTTTTTTTTTTGTCATGATCTGTGGATATTTGCAGGCAAGAGGCAGCAGGGCTTTGCTCAGCCCGACAGGGTGAGGTGAGGCTTCAAAGAGGTGTAATTTGCCTGCACACTGCATGGGAATGCCAGGCTGCTGGGGCTTTTGGAGCAAGTCTGCATCAGGCTCTGTTGGTTTAAAACATCTCTGAAATGAATATTTATAAACGGGACACGAAAAAAGAATCTAAATTGCTTGTGTGATCTTGGGACGTGAGATATTATGATTATTTATGCGCTTCTATGTCTCGCTTTATCAGTTCATTGTGTTGCAATCCCAGAGTGTCACAAGCTGCTCTTGAAGAGGGTTCTCTCTCAGAAAGAGCCAAAGCTGCCTGGAGAAGCAAGTGGTGGAAAATGTGGGGACAACAGGGCAGGAAATGGGGCAGAGCACTTATCAACAGCACAGCTAAAACATTAAGGCAGAGAGAGATGCAGGCTTGGACTGGCTGTTCAGTTTCCTGGCCCCTAAAAACAACAGGCCTGTGACTTTTTGTGGTGTGGAAATCCCCATTTGGGGTTGTCTCACTGCACCCAGAGACCCAGCAGTAATTCCAGCAGTGTGTGCCTGTGTTTGCTTCCTCTCCTCTCCTCTGGTGTCAAGCTGTGGCACCCAGAGCAGAGACAAGAGTTCCTGACCTGTATGATGGGTGTGCAGAGGGTTTGGACACAGAGCTTAATTACAAAGCACTGTGGAGGGAGCTGGATCCCTGAGTATGTTTGTTTGCTAAGAGGGTGCTTCCCAATAAATTAAAATCCCTTGGAGAACAGTTTGGATGCATGTGATTTAGCACCGTCTGGGTTGTGCTGGTCTCTGAACAATCTCTGCCTTGGATCCCAGCCAGGATAACGATCAGGGAAAGGCTGCAGCTGGACAAAGGAGTCTGGGGGTTATTGAATCACTCCTGCCAGCTCCCAGCAATGTGTTAAACCATTTCCTTTTAGATGTTCCCCTGGGTTTGGCTCACTGACCACGGGTCTTTAGCCCATGAAGAGTTTCTCCCTGGATGTTTAGGAGCACCACTGTCCGTGGGGAACTCTGTGCAAAGTGTGGCTCTGAACCGGTGCAGGCTCTGTCTCTCAGCAGTGCAGAGAACAGGGGGCTCGCCTTAGGCTGAGGTGCCTTTGCTGGAGGAAATCCCAGCGGAAAAAATGCCAGGCTAGGGCTTAACTGAAGGGGAGAGCACCACCTGCTGATGCAGCACCACGGAGACCTCCTTTGCTCTGGCCTGCTCCTAAATATATTGTGCAATATCTGTGAAGCACCCTGAGGGCTTGTTGCACCCACACATCCCTGGGGATAAATGCCCTCAGTGCATTTACAGAGCCTTGACTGCTGCCAGGGAATAAAGTGTCTCCCTGTCTTGGTTTCAAAGTGAAGAGGAAAACCTGTTGACTTCTTTGGCCCTTGGTGAACAGCAACCAGAGTAGCAGGTGCTAGTCCTGCTTGCTGGAGGATCTTTTTGCCCAGTATTGCACATGTCAACCCCAGTAGGAGCAAGGATCTGTTCCAAAGTGTGGGATGGACTATGGTGCTTAAAAGGAGCACCATAAATAGGTTGAGGGGTTTGGTTGAGTGGAGAGTTAGCACAGTTCGTTGGTTTGATTTTTGGGTATGAGCATTTTTCTGGGTACTGTGGGAAGAAGGGGAATGGTCTTAGTTTGACAAAGTGAACAGACTTTGACTTCTTTTTTTCTCCATAGCCTCCACAGCCTCCAGTCCCTCTCACCTGCATGATAAGGTGGGTGGGACCATCAAAAGAGGTTCTCCCTTCCCAGTGTCAGGGTTGGGTGTGAGGTGGCATTTCAACAACTGGCTCATCCCATTTCTGTAGGGAGTTGTATCTCAATCCTGGCACCACGAGGTGGTAACAATCTGGAGCCCAGCCTAGAGCTGAGGAAACTCTGGGAGAGCCTGAGGTGAGGCAGTTCCCACGCTCTGGCTGCCTGAGGCTGGAAAACAAGACAGCGCTGGAAGAGCTGGTGGAGCTGCGACTGGGGCAGCAGGAGGGGCTGACAGCCAGGTTAGATGGAAACGTGGATCTCGGCAGCCCCGGGGCTGCTCCCAGCAGCCCAGCACCGTGTTTGTGTGAAACGGATCCTGCTATTTGCCGAGGATTTGCCCTCGTGCTCCTCCCTCTGCCCCGCACAGCCCCGGCTAATGAAGTGGCTGTTGATCCGGAGAGACGCATCCATCCGCTCGTGTGTGTGTGCCTGGCTGCAGCAGGAGCCTCCTGACAGAGCCAGATGGCAAGCGCCGGGAAGAGGGGGGAAAAAGGGAGCTGCAGCTCTGCTTCCTCCCGGGAAAAATGCCTGGTGGGAGTGTGCCTTGCCCCGGCTCTGCTGCTGCCGTGGAGCCGGGGAGGGGGAGAATGAGCGGGGTCAGGCCGGGGCAGGCGGAGCGGGTCAGGCTGGGAGCGCCCAGTTTAGGTTTTCATGTGCCCGCAGCCCCGCGGGTACAAACCTTACATAAACCCAGCCGGGAGCACAGCGTTAATATTAAAAAAAAAAAAAAGACATTTAAGGTATTGGATCTATGCTGTGCTCTCCAGGAGGGTGTCTCTGTGTTCGTGTGTGCGTGCACACGCTCCGGGCTTTGTTTTCCTTTTATAGTGGATTGTTGTGGGTATGTATTTTACTCGGGGTGTTTTGTGCTATAATAAGAAGGGGGAGGGAGCAGGGAAGTGCTGCTCTGTTTATACACACTGCTGTCAACAGCGATGCTGCTTGTTTCAGATTCCCATCCTCCGTGCAGCTCCGTGGATCCAGGCAAACAGCATCCTTCCCCCTTTATCCCGAGATCCTGCGGGAGGGCCGAGCCTTTCCTCCCATACCCCTCTTTGCTGGCACGCTTGCCCCCTCCCTGGAATTCGGCTCTGGGGAATGTTTCACGCTCCCATCCAGCGTGCAGGCAAGTCGATATGTTAAGGTTCAAGAGGGACAACCTTGGAAAATGTCAGAGCAGTGTCTGTGCACGGTTGTTCTGCTGCTCTGATCACAAAAAGCAGCTCTGAGTGCGTCAGACTGTAATTTTCAGCCGGGGGGGAGGGGGCAGAGGAGGGAGGCAGCAGTGCCTCTCTGTGTGTGTGTCTGTGTCCCTCCTGAGCTCCCTTGACACTCATCCCAATGCCTTCCCTCTTTGTGAGCCTTTGGAGACACAGATGCAGGGCTTAGCCTGAAATGTTACTGCTCACCCATAATTTTTATAAATCTCAGGTGCAAGCACATCTTTCCCTCCTCCCTGAATATTTATGTGTTTAGGCTTTGTGGCAGGAGCATTTTTATGTCTTTTCTCCCTTATTTTCCCCTGTCACAGCCAGCCCTGAAATAGTCAATGGATGTGCCCTTTTCTTATTCCTGATATGGGCCTCAAGGGACAGCTCCTTCCTATCCATCTCCTGAATGCCATAACAGCAGCTGGGACACGCTGGAAAAGCGCTGGGTCTGAATCTATCCTTTTGATATAAGTGGACATTATGCATTTTTAATAGACACAGAGCTCAGTGAAACCCTTAGTGCTAGCTGAATTGGCACAAAATTCCCAGGCAAGTAGTCTTTGGAGCTGATCTCTCCCTTGGTACCTTGCAGAAAATGAGACCAAGGACGAAAAAAGGCCACGTTCCCTTTGATCGCAAGAACTGCCATGTTTTGCAGAGGAGGTGGCTGAGCAGAAGCTCACCTGGCTGTGCATGAAAGGTTCTGGATTGGCAGCCCTTGCTCATCCTTGTTCATCCACAGGGAAGTGCAGCTTGTGGGGAGAGGCTGTTATAAAGGTCCTTCCTTCAAGCATCACTGTGGACAGTCCTTCACCGCTGGCCTGGAGGCATCAAATCCCTGGTTCTGGGCTCAGCAAAGCTCATTCCCACCTGAGACAGTGGTGGGGAGTCCTCCAGCTCACCCCACTTGAGAAGGAAAGATTATGGGAACCACTGTCCCTGTCCCTGAGATGATGCAGTTGGGATCTGTCAGTGTGGCTCGATGGCTGCTGCTTTAGGGGTGATGTTTTGACCTCCAACCAGCAGAAATCTCTGCTCCCAGGTGCCCCTTGAGACGCACAAGTTAAAACTGGGGTCTGAACGTTGTAGGTTCAAACAAGTCCAGCGAAAATGCTGGGAATCCCTGATGAAGATCCCTGAGGTTGCTCCACACCCTGGACCTCAGCTCTCTGACTACTGAAGCTTTGCACAGTAACTGGAATGTTGTATTTTTTTCCTTTGTTCTTTCTTTTTTTTTTTTTTTTTTAGTAAAGCATAAGTAAACCTGTCTATACCTACAGGTTACCATGGCACTGTAACCTTACAGAGAGGGAGTACCAAGGGAGTAGCTGTGGATCTGTGCATGTCCAGTGTGGAACACATAGCCAGGAGGAGATGGTGGTCCATGGGGGGGGTTGAGGTGATTGGGAGCAGGTGAGCAGGCAGCAGTTCAGGACAGGTAAAAGGGGACTCACCCCCCAGCTCAGCAGTGACTTTAGGCTCATGTTAAACTGTCCAGCTGTGCATGTGGCATTTAAGAGATGTGGTGTTCAGCCATCTCAGAGAAATCTGCTGCTGAGCATGAGTCAGCCCTGCCTGGGTTAGCTGTTAAAGGGCAGGAGCAGGAGATAAAACCTTTACTCTGCCCCTTCAAGCCCTGCATCCTCCAAATTGTCCCTGTAGAGGCAGGGAGCATCCCCTGGGTCCTGCTGCATGGTTAGAGCTCACATGAGCATCCTGTGTGCCTGCTGGGCTTGGTGCAGTTGCCCTCAGATTGTGGTCAGCCCTAGTCACATCCAGGACCTCCTTCCCAATGGGAAATCATGTTCCTCATGCCCTTTGCCAGGTGCCAGGGACCTGGGCCAGCTGCCAAGGTGAATATGGGGGTACCTTGTTCTTTGGGTGGGGGGTGGCTGAGCGGGGCCATGGAAAGACGTGGTGCTCGATAAAAGAGGAGCTGGATGAGATGTGAAGAGTGTTCCCCACTGCTTCCAAAGCCCAGGTGGGCTCAGCTGGGAGCCATCAGCCTGGGCACGGACAGAGAGGAGTGGAGGGTGCTCTGCTGAAGTGTGTGTGTGCCGAAAGTGGAGCAGAGCTCTGTCTGCCGCCCTTGGGGGCAGGAGGGGGGAGCCTTCCTTGCCCCCCAGCACAGGGTCACTGCTTCCTCCGAGAGGTGCTGAGCCTCCTCGTCAGCCAGACCCTTCCCTCGCATCCAGCCCTTCCCATCCTCACGCTTCCTGCCTGCCGAGCCGGCAGAGCAGCTCCCCGAGCCTGTGGCTGCGAACTCGGTGGGTGATGCCGTGGAGTGAGGAGAGCAGGAACCAAATCCTTAAGGGGCCATCTCGGAGCCTTCCCCGGCTTTTCCTCCTGTCGCAGGGAGAAGTGCCCCTGCCTAAGTGGAATAAATTGGTACAGACCATTAGCGGGTCCTCCTCTGGCAGGGGGAGGCTGTCGGCAGCGCTCTGGATACAAAGCAGCCAGCCACGCTCCGGCTCCTTCCTCCCGCATCCCGTTGGCCTCTTCCTCCTCCTCCTCCTCTCCTCCTCCCTGTTTGCCCGCTCCCTCCCTCTCTCACTCTCTTTCTTTCCCTCAACGCCACGCTGCAGAAGGCAGACCTGGGAGCCAGAGGTCCACGGAGGCAGAGGAGGAGGAGGAGGAGGAGGAAGGAGCTCTCCAAGGCTGTTTCTGTGCGAGTGAAACGGGGAGGCAGAGAGGCGATGAAGGAGCGTCTCGGTTGCTGCCTGGATTAAGAAAGAATACATTTTTTAAAAAAACCAACCAAGCAACAACCAGCCAAAAAACCAACAAGCCACAAAATCGGACCCAACAAACGACGAAAAAGGGAGGAGAGAAGGAGGAGGAGGAGGTTGCCGCGGGAGCCCACTCCGATGGGTGAGCAGCCGCTTTGAATCGTGCCTCTGTTCCCAGGGATTAAAGCATGAATGGGAGCAGCTTCCCAGCCACGATGGAGAGAGAAGGCGGCTCAGGCTGTGGGAATAAGGTAACTCTTGCCTCTTGCAGGCGTTGCATGGCTGAGCCGAGCAGGACAGGGATGCTTTATGCACAGGGCTGGGTGTGTGGATGTGTGGATGCAGCGGGAGGGAGTGGGAGGCAGCAGGAGAGAACCCCAAGCGATTTTTCCACCCTTCCCCGTGTATTTAAAGAACGCAGAACGGGTCCCTGGGGCTGCAGTGCTGGGGGTCACTTTGTCCCCCCTTTTTGGGGCTGGGGACACCAAGCTGCTTTCCCTGGGGATGGAGGGCTGGCGGGGTGATGGGAATATGCCCGTGTCTCACCTCCAGGAGCTCTGTGCTCCCAGCCTTGCCCTCCCAGCCCTGCCCCTGCCCCGGGGCTCCTCTCGGGAAGCTGCCCGGGCACCCCGATGGCCCTGCCACCCTTCGAGACTGGCAGCGCATCCGTGCAGAAGGAGGGGAGGGAGGTGAGAGTTGCTTTTCCCTTCCCTCGGTCATCCTCTGCCTTTTCTTCGCGGCAGAAAGGGATGGGATTTAGGAGGAGGGGGAACTGAAATCCCTTTCATTCGTGCCAGCAGTGGTGAGAGCCAACTTTGAGGCTGCCTAAAGGGAGAAGCTGTCCAAGTGCTATCTTTTGGAGGAATAGGAGATGGCTGAGCAATGCCAGAGTGATCTCTGTGCCGTGTTATGTTGTGGGAGTGGGTGGGGACGAAAAATAGTGACTATGGGGGAGCAAGTCCGTGGTGATCAATGAAGCTGCCCACAAATGGTGCTTTCCTGTTCCCTGCTGGGCCTCTCTCTGACTCTGTTCCTGGGTCTCTGACCATGAAAGTCCAAATTCCTCTCGGTCAGACCAGGAAGCACAACTCCAAATAGTGTTGGGAGGTGGCTTAGCCCAGGTGTTTGGGAAAGCACCGAGGAGATCCTGATGTTTACAGTTGTGGAGCCCATATCCAGTTATTCCCAGCAAGCAGAGGTCTTGGCTGACCATCCCTCACTATCTTTGGCAGGATCTTGCTGCTGCAACATCCATTTGTTCTGTGCTATCTGTCACATCCCTCCTCCCTCCCCTTGCCTTCAGGGACTTCTTGATGGGTCTTAGGAAGCCTTTGCTTTAAAATTAGATAACGACATGTCACAGAATTCCCCACTTGTGTGCACACAGTGCAGAAAGTCACCAGCCCCAGTGTGCAGACAATTGCTGTAAGAGCTTGTAGGAACATTTAAGGAGCTCGTGGTCCTATGTTATGGGCTGGCAGAGACTCTGGAATCTGCTCCATAGGTCTGTACATCCTTGGCTGAATTGTTGGTGTCCCTGAACATCTGCCTCAGTGAATGAATTGACCTGTCTGGAACTCAGTTCTGCAAGACTTGCCTGGGAGGTTGCAGTGGTTGGGACTTCTTGGCTTACCTGACAGAGGTGGGGTTGAAAAGGTGTGGGGAAAATGGAGGCAACTCTGGAAAAGAGGGTGAAACATCTTCTTTCTTTCTGTGTGTGGCACCCAACTCTGTTTTCTTGTGTCAGCCTCAAAGCACTAAGGAATATAGATGTTCTGGTGAAGGATCCGAATACTCAGTGAAAAAGAAGGATATTTCTCCCAGCAGGGTGAATTCTGTGATAGGGACCGAGAGCTTTGGAAAAGGCTAAAGCCAGCAGGACAGTGGCTGCTACCAGAATGGGGAGGTAGCTGACCAAACCTTTTATTTTCCTGGTTGAGCATTTATGGGTGTGGGAAAGACAGAGGAAGAAACATGAAATCGGTGATGTTGGCTCTGAGTACTTTCCCATTCCTACAGCTGAGTTATAAATCCCACCCTTCAAGCCATTCCTAGGGAAACACTACTGGAGTCTCTGGCAGAGCCCTCTTGGAGTCAACAGAGGGTCCCTCCAAACCAGGCTGATCTGAGGAAGGTGCAGAAAAGGGGATTCAAGTTTTGTGTCATTTGGATTCCCCAGGACAGAAAAGCCAGAGGGAATCCCTAAAGGGCTCTTTCCACATAAATATGTCAGCAAGGGGGAGAAGGAGGAGACCCTCCTGGCAAACCACTGCTGTAGCTGGGAGATCTGGTCTAAGCCCTCCAGGAAACCTTCCAGTCCCAAAGTGCGAGCCCAGGTGCAAAGCTGGCTGCTCCACGTCAAAATAATGCTTTCTGAAAGAAACAAACAAACAAAAAAAAAGCATCTGCCCTTTTCATCTTTTCCAGCACCCTCCTGTTGCCACAGCAGAAGCTTTGGGAGATGAAAAGAACTGTCTTTGAAGGGACACCAGGGCAAAATTCAATTTTACTGCTTTTTTTTTTGCAGACTTGCCTTTTGCCATGCTTTTGCTCTCTCCTGCCCTTGTTCTATTTCTACTGGATTAAAAAAAAAAAAAAATCCCAAAAGTTGTGCAAAAGCATTTTTTCTCCTCCTTCAAACAAAACCCAGTGGGCAGATTTTGAATCCAGAGGAGGACAGGACATGGTCCTTTCTTGCACTGCTGTGCGTTTTATCATGCAGGGACGAGCAGTGCCAGAGGCTGCCTGGCTTCCAGGGCTGCTTCTCAGCAGGATCCCTGACTTCTGGGGACACAGCAGGCCTTGCTCAGCATCTTTCTCTGTGGCTTTCTCACCCTGCACTCTTCCTGCAGCCCTCCATGGCATGCAGTGGCCTTGCAAAGTTAGGTGGGCTGTAGCTGTAAGCCTGGTTTGGATGGAGGTGCACGTGGTGTGGCTTCAACCCACCCAAAGGCAAAGCCCCTTCTGGAAGCAAAGTCACTGCAAGGGTCCCTGCACTGGCTGTTTCATGGGTTATTCTGCTCTGTAATATGTTGGGTTTTATGCTTGTGGGGATCCTGAATCAGTTACCTGCCAGTGTTTTGCTTCTCTGGTGGCAGCAGAAGTGAGCTCTGCCGAGCACCAGGTCTGAAGAGCGAGGGTGGATTCTCCCTGGATCCCCAGCTGTCTGTGTTTGGGTTGGCAAGTTGGCACCAGGGCTGGACTCACCTCCAGAAGCTCATGGGGGCTTTGCTGAGCAGAGATCACAGGGTGTGGCTCCCAATTAATCTCCATATCCTGATGTAGACACGAGGACCACCCCCAAGTGCTCTAACACACACAGCACATTAGTCACTGTGGAATATATCCTCCTCCAGCTTTAATGGGAACTCCACACCTCCAGGGGACTGAGAGCTTGGGGAGAGAACTGAGAACAATTCCCAGTGCTAGGGAGCAGATCCTGGTCTCTCTCACAGTGCTTTGGCCCACAGATTGAGCCAGTTTAGCCCTCCTCCTGTTCTTGTCCCTCTCCCTCTGTGGGTGTGTTGGTTTTCCCCACTGGCACTTTCCAAGGCTGGTCATTGACAGGCTCATAAAATGATTCCTGTGCAGGAGGACACCTTGTGGGTACCTGTGCTGGGCTTGGAGCTTGCCCAGGTAGCTTTGCACAGCTGTGTTTTCCATCCTGGCCACAGAAGGGTGTGTTCCACACTCACTCTGTGTCTGGTCCTGCCCAGGAACCTTTAAGTACAGAGCCTTTAAGCAGTTTCCCAGCTGCAATGGTCCCTCAGAAATCCCTCCAGCCCTCCCATCCATGGGGAAGACCATGTGATATGCCTGGCAGTGACAGCAGAATAAATAGGAAATGCTCAAGATCCCCCTCCTGCCTGGATCTGAGCTGTTTTCCTAAAGCCAGGACAAGAGCTAAGCTTCTCTGTGAGGCTGTAGGAGGCTTTTTGTGCTGTTCCTTAAGAGCAGTGGAGAGGGAATTGAAAGCTGTGGCTCAGAGAGAGAAGTCTGCTTACCCCCAAAAGGTGGGAAACCCTTTGCTTAAGTGTTCTGTTACTGTGTAGTAAAGAAAAATAGGTATTTCCAGGCTGCAGCTCATCTCATCCAAAGGCATTCCTGTAAAACAGGCCAAATAAACTCTCCCTTGTTGACTGCAAAAGGAATAGAGGAGGCAAACTGCTGTGAGGATCTGCCTCCACCTGTGGCCCTGCAGGGAGCAGGGTTGGGTGGCCAGAGCTCGTGGATAATGAGACACATCTCACCTTCTGACAGGAGAAAGGGCCATGGGATTTGTCTCAGTGGCCCTCCTGGACATCATTCTGTAGGTTCCTCTGCAGGTTTGGCACCTGAAAGGCAAAGAAAAAAAAAAGATTAATCCAGAAAAAATACCTTGAGTTTGCCTCACCTTCCATTCAGCTGGAAGGAGACCAGGAGCAAGAGGATGGATGCAGAGGCTCTGCTCTGGATTTCATGAATGGATGGATGTAGAGATGCAAGTGGGGATTTTGAGGGGATTTGGAAGCCTGCTCCAGGATTTGTCTGGCACACAGAGCATTTATAATGCTTCCAGCATTATCATAACATAATGCCAGTGTGATTTGGGGCCCACTCCAGCTCTCAGTGGATAAAACCCATCGCTCCTGTCGCCACCAGTAGGGCGGGGATCCCACCTGGGGTAAGTTGTAGTTTTATAAGCCCAAACTCTTGTCCTGGTGGCACAAAGCAAGGCTGAGGTGCCCTTGTGTGCTGCTGTGGTTGTGTGTGGGGAGGTGCTCAGCAAGTGTGGCAGTGGGTTGGGTGTCTGGGTCACCTCCCCCTGGACTTGGCTGTAAATTCCACCTTGGTGCTGAAGTGTTCTGGCTGAACTCCTTTTAGGTTTCATCCTTTGTGTGTTCCTCCTGTTGAGCAGCTTCTACAGCTAAAGAAGGAATTTATCTTCACAGAGGAGGCTTCTCAGGGAGTGAGCAAGACCCAGCAAATGCTGGGGAGTGACCCTGCTCTGGCCACGTGGGACTAAACTAGATGGTCTTTTATGATTGTTCCATTTGAATCCCACAGACTGTGACACAGAGTAAACCTGGAGCTGTGCTGGGACACTCATCACCCTGAAATGCTTCTGCTCACTCTGAGTGAGCTTTTCCCACCTTCAGCTCACGTCCACCACACAAACATCCTGCTACCCAACAGTCCTGTGGGAGGAATCAGTGCTGTAGGACCACTGTCCCGAGGCCTTCAGCCCATCCTTGCACAGGAGAAGCACATCAGAGCATTGTTCCACTTTTGAGTGCTCCAGTGCAGGATTTTGGGCCTTTTTTGGGGCGTGCACTGATGTGCTTTGCTCACTTGTGGAAGGGCTGTGGGTGCTGTCAGTGCAATAAGAGACTCGCTGAGCTTGGCGTGTTCCCTCCTCCTGTCGTGCATGCCCAGCCAGTGCTTGTCACCAGCACAGGGGCAGCACTTCTGGAGGGATTTTCTGTGTGTGTAGATGAGGGGCAATGCTGAGAGAAATCCTTCCCACTGTTTCACTGGGCACAGGAGCCACCCCAAACCCAGAGCAGCGATCGCTGCCCCGAACAGTCCTCACTGCCACGTTGGGATTCATTCAACGGAGGGGAAGCAGAACTTGTGCTGGTGTGTGTGTGTATGTGACCCTGGCATTCCTGCTGGGGCTAGATGCCTCCCTGGGGTGTGAACAACTCTGCTGGGGCCTCTGGCATGGTGTTCAATGTCACTGTCCTCCCGTGGGCACCATGGCACTGCCCGTGCCCTCCTTGCCCCGCCGTCCCCCCGTCCTTGTGGGGAGCTGCAAGCACGAGCCCAAGGGGAAGGTTGGAGTTTGTGGAGTGTGCAGGAGGTGAGTGCTCCTGTGCCGTGGCCATTAACGAGGTACATTAAGCAGATGATGAGGGAGAGGCCTGACAGGGTTGTTAACTCCTGTCCCTCGCCAGAACAAAGCTGTAAATGCCTCCAGAGGGATCCAGGCCAGGGCAGATCTGCTCTCCTTTCCTTTGAGTCCAGGCTGGGAAAAGAGCAACTTGCAGGAGGAATTCTGTCAGAGCCTGGTGCAGTACCGGGAGCCTATTTTGGCTCATGAATAACTTGATATTTCTCCTGAATAATAGATGCACATGATGGATGCTGAGAGGCAGATCTGAGAGTGGGCTGGGTCTCTGAAGGAGGGGATGAGACAGAAGGAGTAAGGCAGTCCTGGTCTGAACTGGGAGCTTGCTGGGTGCTGGAGGACTGGCAGGGATGGTGTTTGGATGTAAATCTCCACGACTGAGGCAGAGGGGGTGCCTGTTTGGTCTTTTCATGTCTCCTGTGATCAGTAGGAGTATAGAAGTATATATGGAAGTATATTATATATACTACAGTACTGCCCAGCTCAGGCCTCAGGAAGGTTAATATTTGTAATGATGCCACTTCTCTGCTTCCATGAGGGGCTTCCTGTGACTGTGGGAATGTGGGGAGAATGGTGCTGGGATTAAATCCCGGCACAGTTTACGGTGGGGGTCAGCAACCTGTGTCTGCCAGGGCACGTGGGCAGGTTTGGGGCAGCACAAAGAGGCTGCACCCTGAGAGCTGGGGCTTTTTTTTTGGGAGGGGGGGGAGGCACTGGCAGTGCTCAGATCAGCAGGATGCTCTCAGATGCACCGAGAGGCAGCCTCTTGCTTCCTTGAGAGACAGCTTTCACCTGACTTTCTAGTGGCACGTTTTGCTTCTAATTTGGGAGAGAGGAGTCTAATCTGGCACAAGCCTGCCACCCTTGAAAGGCTGCCAGCCAGTTTATGGCACTCTCTGTCTGCCGGCTCCCTCCAGCCCCGGGGAGCTGCAGGAACGTTCCCTCCTGCCACCCTCAGCTCCTCGGAAGCTGCAGGGATGCAGAGCTCCAGGAGAGGCTGCTTTGGCTGTGTGATGTGGGCTTGTAGGGACATTCAAAGGTTTGTTCAGCCGGGCTGTGATCCACTGGCAGCTGGTTATGGAGATTACAGCTACAGAAGTCGCTGCTAATGAATAATTCCTCCAGTGTCTTTCTTACAATAGCGGCACATTCACGAGGCGTGACTCCAACATATTCATCTTCCCGGAGCGTGCAGCTCCTGGAATGACCTTCTGGGAGGCTTTGGAAGCCTCTGTTTCTGTTTCTCGGTTCGAGGACTGTCATTTCTGGCGTGATTTTTTACCGGGGTGTGTGGGGGGATGTTTGAAATCGTGAGTGCTAAAATGAGGAGCGTTGAAAAGATGGGTTGAAATGTGAGTGGTCAGGATGGGGGCCAGGACTAAGAAGCAATGTGATGAGAGCTCAGCTCGCTCTGGGGTGGCTCAGTTTGAAGTCTCATCTGCCTCAGAGTTAGTTACTTTAAGTTATTAGTTACTTTATTCTCCCCAGTGCAAGCAGCCAGCGTTCAGAGAAGAGCATGGAGAAGGGGCCTGGCAGGCATAACGCTGAATAAAATTACTCTGAGATGAATCCCTTGGCAGCAAGGTGGAGCTGGCTGGATCCTGGAGGTAGAGGTACCATCTCTGCCTTGAGCCCGGCAGAGCAGCCTCAGGAAGAAGGGAAAAGGGCAACAAAAGGTGCCTTCCTATAAATAAAGCTTATTTCTTCCCATTGTGGAGGAGTAACTGTCCATGGCACTGTGAGGATGATGCTGGGTTTATTGTCAGGAGCTGGGCTCAGGAGAACCATAAACTCCATAAACAGTGACTGGGAGGACCAGGTGTGCTGAGATGTCCTCGCTGATGTGCCACAGCCCCCCTTTCACAGCCTGCATTCTGCATTTCTCACAAAGCCCCAGTCCCTCGAGCTGCAGAAAGGCTTTAGGGCCACATGCAACACTTGGAGTCCAGGCCCCACTGGTTCCTCCCTCTCTGTCTCAACCATCCTTTCTCTTCTGGCTCCTTGTCAGTTGAGTCAATGAGTTTAGTAACTCATGTTTTTGAAGATTAGTCATCTCCAGGAATGACATTTGAAAGACTGACAGCTCCAATCAAATCACAAGGGCTGCTCTTGTGCTTCAAGATATCTGTTAAATTAAAAAAAAAAAAAAAAAAAAGGTAAAATCAACCTGACTAATTAAGTGTTGTACCTTGAGATACAGCCAAGGGAAGTGCAGATGTGGCCCCAGTCACTCGAGGAAGCTGCCAGGCTGCCAGTGTGTGGGTTGGACAGGCCTGCAGGGAGTGTGGTGGGTCTGTGCTGAAGCTCTGGTGATGCTCTCCTACCCCTGCTCCCTCCTTGGGCTAGGGATGGCCTGCTCTCCCTCTCTGCCATGCAAGGTTGGTGACAGTCATAATAATAACGAGGTAATTTGCCTGGTTGATTTGAGATGCATCATAATTGCTGCGTGATTACAATATTCTTAGAGCAGCTATTACCAAACCCTCCAGTTTCTCCCAGCTCCCCAAGGGCTTGTCTTGCACCTCACCTGGCAGGTAAAACCCTGCAAGGGAGTCTGTGTGTCCCTCAGGCACATCTGCTGCTCTGTCTGTGCCTGATGACGTGTGTGTGTGCTCTCACTTGGAGATCAGAGTTCCCTGGTGCTGAGACACCTTGCAGATCACAGGGAGCATATTCCTATGTCCCAGCTGGTTTGGCCAGGCAGGTCAAGCTTTTCCAAGTGCTGAGGATGGTCTTGGGAAGGGCAGGGGCTGGGGAGTGGTGCTGAAGGGGAACCTGTGGGTGCCTGTCGTCCTGTGTGAGACCTCGTGTCCACTGCTCTTTTGAGCTGGGCGGTGAAACCATTGGCTTCATTCTGCCTCCAGCTTTTTTGGCTTCTCCATTCCTTATTCAGAAGATCTGGGATGGGTTTGGCCCTTAGGTGATTCTAAAATTAGGAGAAATGACCTTCCCCAGGCACTCAGTCTGGGCTGTGGGATGTGAGTTGTGCTTTGCCAGCACCTCGGGCATCAGTGCCTGTGCCACTGCTGTATTTAACCTGTGAGCTACTTGAGCCTTGTGATTCCTGGCCAGAAGCAGGCAGCTATTTCCATCTCACCTCCAGAGCAAGCTGAGGTGCAGGTGAGCCAAAATAATTTAGCCACAGGGAAGCCAGAGTCGGAACCAGGCTTGGATTGGAAGCTGGACAAACGAGTGCATTTAGCCCGTGCCTTTCCCACTAAGAGCCAAATCCCATTTCCTTGGGCAATGCTGGAACAGCTCTGGGTTTATTGGATTGGCATATGGGGGTTTTAGGCTAGCAGAAGAAAAGAAATGGTTCCCTGCCAAATGCCTCTCAGGCCCTGTTATCCTGACATGTCAAAGGTTCCCAGGCAGGCAAAAGCCTCTGTGTTCACTGAGAGGTGAGGGAAGAAGGATGAGAGCCCTGTGTGCTCCCTTTGAGCAGGCACAGCAGGGTCAGGACACCCTGCCAAAATCTGGGAAGGGACCAGAAATCAAGGGGAGACCGTTTCAAAATGACCTTCCTGTTCCCAAGAAGGTTGTGGAGGTTTGTGGCTGCGCTAATGGACTGCGAGCAGGGATTGATTGTGTTGGAACCGCTGAATTACAGTTGGGCATCTGCTTAATCATCCCAGATCCCTCCCACTTCCCCTTCCACGCTAGAGCATCGAAGAATCAATGTTAATTCCTCGGTCCCATTAGTGACTTTTGCAGAGGTCACTGGCTATCAGGCTCTCTGTGCCCTGTTTGACCACCCAGCGCTGAGCAGGGATCAGGATTTGAGCCTCATCCCTTTGAAAAAAGCTGTTTTAACAGGGATGGGAGCTGGGAATTTTCCCTGTAGGTTGATGTAGTGGCTGTGGCTGATTTCTTGAACAACTGCTAAGCAGGGAGCCAAGAGCCCTGAGTGCTGCAGCTTTGCTGGATGTGTCCCACGAAGCCACAGGGAGAGAGAACCTGCAGGAAATACTCCTGTGACTCAGGGAATGGCGCCGCTGCTGTGACATCAATCCATTCCTGCAGCGCTGGGGTGTGCCGTGAGGCTGGAGGGTTTGTTGCCTGGGCAGCAGCTAACGAGGCCACGAGGCCCCTGGATCAGGCTGCTCCAGTTAACCCTGGAGCCCTGGCCCTGCCTGGCTCGTCTGCAGCGCAAAAGGTGCTTTGCAACAAGGCGGAAATTTATATGTGAATTTATAGCCCAGGAGCTCCTCAGCTCCAATTGCCTGCGTGGCTGCTCTGAGCGCCTCTGAAATACAAAGCAACTCGTTCCAGGCTTCCTCAGCTGCCTGGTGAGCAGCACGTGCTGGAAGTGGCGTCGGCAGGAGCGGGGAGGAGCTGAGGGGAGGAATTCGCAGCGTGCCAGGAGCGCTCGGAGCAGGAGCGGCATCGCTGCACTCCCACGAATTCTCCCATGGAATGCTCTTGGCTGCCTGGCCAGAGCACCTCATAACCTGGGCATGTACACACTGTCCAGCAGCTCTGACAGCAGCTCCTGCAGAGCAGTTCATCCTTCAGCACTCTCTTCAGGGACCTGTGCCAGCAGCAGCTTTTGTTTTCAGGAGCAATGGAGAATTTGGATGCCTGCGTGGTTTTTCTCCGCAGCCTTCAAAGAAAACACCTTTAAGATACTCAGTGTTTGCTATTGCAAAAGAAGAGAAATCATGCTTTTGAAAACTAAATCCATCCCCTTTTAAGGTGTTTAGAGAGCCCAGTGGTAGCTTGCTGTGGTGGGAGAGGGCGAGCTTGCTCATAGCTCTGCAAGGCTTCTTTTCTCCCCTTTCTTTTATGTGTTAGAATCAGGTTATTAATAACTCTTTTTAAATAGAGCAGGATTTATTTCCTTCCAGGGGTAGGGAAGAGCTCAGTAATTAAAAGTAAGCGCTGATGGCAGGTAGAGGGTGGGTGATGCTGAAAGGTCTGTGCCCTGCCCTGCTGTGCTTCCCCAGCCTCATGTCAAGAGACAACAGTGTGTGGGAGGAGAGCAGCCTCATCTCCAGCTCTGGAATTGGGAACACTGGGAACTGGGAGATAATTAGGGCTTGCTGGGCACACACAGCTCTTCATGTTTGATGGTCATATTTGTGAACTTTCCCAGGTGCCACTGTGAGGGGAGGCAGCTCCTGGTGTATCCCACCAGCCCAGGGCTCCAGATGCACCCACAGAATCCTTCACCCTTAATTCAGAGAGCGTATAAAAGCCTGGGGCTTCTCTCAGCCACCACCAAAAGCTGTGAAGTGGTGGTGTAATCCTTGCTGCAGCATTAGTGAGCATCACAGTCTGTCTTCCACAGCCATGTCCCTTCTTTCATCACCCTGCTCTGTTGTACTTGTTTGACTTGTTCCTTGGCTAGAGAGAGAAGGAAAAGCCTACGGGGGGGCCTGGTGTTAGCTTGGCATGCTTGGCTCCACAGTTCAGCCTTGCAGATCCTAAAACAGTGCTGCTTGCTGACCTGCTGGTGGGACAGGGGAGGTTTGGTCCTTTGGAAAAGCTGGGCTTGCTCGTTACGACCTCTTATGTGAGGTTATCACATGGCAGCACGTGCCTTCAAAGCCTTTGGACAAAGCATATGCAAAGCCCATTATGGAGCTGCGGAATTCAGTCCAATCAGGTTGAAATTGGGTCATCCTTTGTTAGTGTCACTTTTTCAAGCCCGTGGAAGTCAGCGGTGCACAAAACACCCTCTGTGCAGTGCAGCCCACAGAGGTGGAAAGAGAGAGCCTGGGAATGTGAGTGAGTGATCCTGGCAATGCTGATGTGAGCTGAGCCGAGCAGAGGGGACAACTCAAGGTACCGCTGTGTCACCGGCTAAGGAGACTGGATGAGCTAATTGTTGGAGCACTCTTTTCCCAGCCCTCGTTCAGCATTCACCCACAAGCAACCCTAAAATCCACCAGCTTCTCTCTAAGAAAAACAACTCCCAGTTGTCTTTCTATTTTGGAAGTGGGCTGTAAGTCAAACAGCTTTTCATCTTGATAGAGATGCTTTTTAAAAACCATGTGTGAAGTGCAGCCGTTTATCAAGAAGGGTTGGGTGTTGTAGATGCTTTCTCATCTAAGACCTGAGTCAACCCACAGCTTTCCTGGCTGGAGAGAGTCCTGCCAATCCAGACTGACAGACCAGGGCACCTTCTGGAAGCAGAAGGGGCAGAGCTGCATTCCCTGGTCAGACTCTCTCAGACATGAAGGATCCACATCAGCCTCTATTGCCAAGCACATTTTGTCTTTCTGCTTTGTTTAGCACAGTAAGATTGCAAAGCCCAGGTTCAGCCCTTTCCAAAATCACTTAATAAAAGGATTCCATCCTTGGAAAAGACCCCTGCGTGTCTTTGGAGCAACAAAGAAAGGAAGTGCAGTGCCTGTAGCCGAGGATCTTGGAGAAATCCTTGGCAGCACTTGGGCACTGTGGTGATGATTGCAGTGTACAGGAAGGCAAATACATTTAGGACAAGGAATCAGATCTTTTAAAGCTTTACCAGAAGATGTGCCTTGCTGTTGGAAGCAGTGAAATCTCAGGCCTAGGCAGTGTAGCAGCATAAGAGCAGTGCCATCACATCTCCTGTCCTGTTTCTAGCATGGGGAGGGAAAGATTAATCTGGAGAAGAGAAAGTTTCTGATGCTTATTAAAATTTGGCTGAAGCTCTGAAACTCAAGGGTTTATGTGTTTTCCAAACTAGTGGGTGGTTCATTCTAATTCTGGATATGCAGTTTATTCACATACACAACTAATCCTTTTCCGAATCCTGTTAAGTTCTTGTTCTTCTTAGTATCCTGTGGCAATAAGTTCCAGAAGCTAATTGTGCTTGTGTTGAGCTCCCTTGATCCACTTTACTCATGCTTGCTTTAAAATTTAAGTGTTGTTCTGAGAAGCTTGGTTAATATTAATTTTTATTTTTTTTTCCTGTGAGATAATCTGTGGTTTTGATCCCATTTGTTGCAACAGGGCTCAGGGCTCAGGGCTGGAGGGGAGAGCAGGTCAGGTTTTGCCTCAGCTGTTGCAAAGTTGGGGAAATTCTGTGTCTCATTTTCTGTAACAGCTTGGAAAACACGAGGAGTGACCCACAGCAAGTGCAGTGACACAGCTGTGGTTTGTAGGTGAAGCTGGGCAAAAGCCTTCAGTGAAAAAACAGCCTCCCAAAACTGAGCTTCCTTACCAGGCTTTTCCAGTATTTCTGAATTTTTTAAAGAAAGAAAAGAGGAGAATGCATGATTTCTCTAATTCTGGCCATAGGAATTATTTAAATTTTTTTAAAAAGAAAGAAAACAAATGCTGGATGAAGAGACAATGCAAACCCTCACAGACCTGGGCTGCATTGACTCCACAATGTTAACTCCAGGGATGAATCCAGGTCTCCTCTCACTGGAAGATTGCAAATCGTGGTCTGAAGCATTTCTGGATCATTCTCCCTCCCTCTGTTGAATTGGCATTCAAGCTTTGTGTTGCCCAGTTCAGCTGGAGCTCAAGGAAGATCCTTCTGTCCTGGCTGCAAAGCCTCTGTCCTTTCATCCCCTCTGCAGTTGAAGGCAGCACCCCTGATTAAATCCTCGAAGGAGAAGCCATTCTGTGTGCTCATTACTCAGTTCTGGCTACGTTCTGCTTAATAACTAAACAGTAATTAGCTCCACAGTTTTGCTGCTATACTTATAATAGCCCCCATTAAAGTTATGGGGTTTTGAGGCAGTAATGGCTTGCAGAGTAATTAACGAGCAAGAGGCTTTTATTACTACCTTTATTTTTAGCCTGTGCTTTACAAGGCTGTCCTGCCAAACAGCAAAATCTTAGACAGAGGCTTCCCCTGGCGTGGAAAGGAGCAGGGGGGGTGTGTGGAGCACCTGGAGCTGGCAGAGCCCTGGTTACAGAACCACATCATCCCAGAATGGGATTTGGGGTGGAAGGGACCTTAAAGATCATGCAGTTCCAAGCCCTGCCATGGGACACCTTTCATCAGACCAGGTTGCTCCAAGCCCTGTCCAACCTGTCCCCTTGGCCTGAGGGTCTGCTGTGCTGGGGGATTGCTGAAATCTCCCCGTGCCTCAGTTTCCCCTGGCTGAGCCTGGATGGGAATCCAGAAGGGTTTTTGGGTCACAGTGCTCCAGCTGCTCCGTGGATTTTGGTGGGCAGAGCAAAGGGACCAGTCTGGCTTGTGCTGCTCCAGCATCGTTTTTTCAGCAAGGATCAGAACCGGTTGCTTTTGCTTTTTTGTGTTTAGATTTAGGGGATACTTTGCCCGGAGGGAAAAGCTGCTGGTGAGAATATACTCTGTATCCTGAAATGTGCGTGTTTATTTTCTTTGTAAAGCTTTTGTCGCAGGTTTTGGCTGTGTTTGTTTGTTATTTCCTGGCTGTTTCGGAACACAACTGTTTGCTGTGTTTGTTTGGGGTTTTCTGAGTGTGTTTGCCTTACATCTAGACAATGTTTTTACTCCAGTGCCATGTATAGACACAAACTCAAATCAGTTTAACGTTTTTTTAAATCACTTCTGTTCAATGTGGGCAAACCAAGGATTAATGACACTGGGGCTGAGCAGCCCCAAAGGAGGGAAGAGAAGGTAAAACTGACTATAAAGGTTGCAGATCAAATTAGTGCTTCCTATGGCAAGTGTCAGAGCTGATGCCAATTAAGTTGATTTAAAAAAAGAATCTTCAGTGTTTAATAATCCAGCATGTTACTGACACGTGGCTGCAGGATTTATTAAAGCTTTTTTATTAGATGAGTACCCTTTCCACACTGTCGTGCCTCGACACCATTGCCCTCTGCTGGAGGATGGGGTTCTCTTTCACCATGTGGCATCTGATTCTTTCCAAACAGTGCAAAACACCTTTGTTTTAGAGGTATTTTAACCCAAAAATCACTTGCATTTGAGCTGATGATTTGTGTCTTTACCTTGCTTTTTCGAAACTGGGAGAAAAAAAAAAAATAGAAAGTATATTTTCTGTAGTGGGAAATAGAGTTTGATTTTCTAAATGGATGTTTAAATTTGTTCCTCCTCCTTCTTTTCCCTGTGGAGGAGGAGACAGCAGAAACCTTAAACTGACAATCTGAACAAAGAAGGTTTTGTTTTGAATGTTTTCAGTGGGAATGGAAGATGATATCATGATGGGGAAAGGGAGTAGAGGAGCCCCCTTCCCTTCAGGGGCAGGGCCTTGAAGAGGGGCATCGTTTCTCCCAGTCTGATTTTTGGCTGGTGCCATAAACACCAACAAAAAGCATCGTTTGGCTCTGGCAGCAAGGGATTTTTGGGGTACAGGGCAAGCCCTCTGTCTTGGGCTGCAAAGCTGTGATTTCTCTCACCAGCAGTGTAAAATCACAGGCTGGTGTTGCTCACGGGAGGACAAGGATTTCAGCTTTGGCAGCTGTAGCACGTGGCAGTGAGGGGAGAGCGTGGCTTTGTTACCCTGAGAACTGCTGTCACCCCGGACCAGTCCTCAGGGTCATCCACAAAAGCAATCCCTTCAGGAAGCAGCAGTGAGCAGATGCCTTTGCTGCAGGGCAGAGTCCCTGGTGCTCCATGGATGTGGATGCAGCTCGGGGTGGCTCAGAACCGGGGGTCAGGCTGTGGGCTGTGGCTCCACATTCCGCCCATCCCACCATGTCCAACTGGGATTCATGCTGGGGTGGTGTCCCTTTTGGGCACAGAGGACATTATTCACAGCCACTGAGCTGGCTCACATGTGCAGCTCTGAATGGCCCACGGTGCAAGCAGAGCTCAGCCAGCTCCAGGGGGACACAGAAGGGACCATTGCCTGTCCCCTGGAGCTCCCTGCTGCCAGCCAAGCCAGCAGCTCTCTCTGCTGGGGCACGAGTGGGCTGTGCTGGCCCTTGGCAGCTGGAGCTGCACAGTGACAGCTGACTGACCAGGGAGCTGCCAAATGCTCCGAGGCAAATTAAAAGGAATCGATGCTGGAGAGACCAGAGCACAAATCACTGGAGCCTGCTCGTTTTCCCTTGTGCTGAAGGGCTGGAAATCAGAGCAGCACCCTTGCCCAGAGGTGACCATTCTCCATCCAGCCCATCCCACGGGAGGAGGCTGAGTTGAGCCTGGATTGGCTGATGTTTGCTGGAATAATTCCTCCCCTTTCTCCCTGTTATTTTTTTTGGTCTGCTTTCACCAATGAAAAAAAAAATGAAAGAACTCTGAGTGGGGAACTGGTTGTTTGTTGGAGTTGGCTGGAAATTTTTGATGAGTTTCAGGCTTTGTATGTGTGGGGAAAAAATGGAATCACCTGAAATTTTAGTTGAAGGATATTTATTTTTTTTAGGGACAAAAGCCCAACCTGTGTTCTCCTTACTGCCTGTTTTCCATGGTAAATTAATACCTCTGTGATTGGAGTGCTAATTGGGAAGAGCCAGGTTCTGTCCAGCAACTTGAACATCAATATTCCTTCAGGAGGACAACCTGTCAGATCTTGGAGCCATTTCACTGCAAGTCTTCCACTGGGCTCAGTACCAGAGCCTGACTGTACAGCCCAGTGGCCAAGGCACGGCCAAGGGAAATTCAGACCCATCCAATTTGGGCTAAGCAGGGATTTGAACCTGGGTTTCTCCATGCAACCAAGAAAAAGCAAGCTCAGGGACAACGTTTTGCCAAGTAGCATCATATCCATAAGCCCAGACTCGGGGAGCTCGCTCTGATTTAAGGAGGGGATCTGAAAATTTCCAGGTCACTGGTGGTGACTGACCAAGCAGTGGGAGATGAGTGCTTTTCCCAGAGCAGGTTTTTTTTCCCTGCATCCCACTGTGGTATTCCCGGGCTCTCCCTTGCACTGCAGCCCTCTTAGCAGCCGACTAATGCGTTCCCCCACATGGGAGCAGTGGTACTAAACTGCTACCCGTGTTTGCAAACTGCCCACCCTGCGTGGCCCTGCTAAGTGCTGTGCTTTGCCTGCCAAGCTGCTTGGATGTAACACAGCCTGCTTAAATCTTGTATGTGCTCGTGTGGAATCAAACTAAGCCGTTGTGGCACTTTAATACACTCCAGCCGCGGCACCTCTGGGATGGAAGGAATGAACCTGAACAGGCTGTTGGAAGCCTGGGCTGAAATGCCAGTGGGATGGGCTGAGCTGAGAGGAGCAGTGATGGGAAGAACCTGGGATCAGCAGCTGCAGGGGAGCCATGCTCCCAGGAGCAGAGGTGCAGCACCCCCCGAGTGCTCCACCCGGCCGAGGGGCAGGGTCTGGAGGGTCACAGCCCTTGCTGATGGGTCAGTTGGTGATTTGGTCATGATGGTCTCTGCTCTCTCCTCGGCCTGGTGTGAGGCTTGGCTGCCTTGTGGTGAAGGTGCTTCTCCCCTGGAATGGCTCAGACACTGCGGCACTGAGCAGCTCTCGCTTGGCTGAAGCAAGGGCCTTGCTTGACAAGCGCAGGCAAAGGAAAGCAAGGCTCTGCACACCCAGGAGGCATCTCCCTGGAGGGGTGGGACACACTGCTGCTGCTCACTGCCCCAGCTGGACTTGTTCTTCTTGAGGAGGTTTGTGAGCTCTGTGAAGCAGCTCCCCAGTACTTTTCTCTGCCTACTCGCCTTTGCTCTTCTGTTGCAGGTTTCCTTCCAAATGATTCCCTGAAGTTCCTGCTGGCAGCTCCAGCAGTGCCCTGCAGAAGTGCCCTCCTGCTCCTGGTCTCAGCAGCCGAGGCCCCTCCAAACCTGCTTCTGCAATGGGTGGGTTGTAAGCACTGGTAAGACCCACGAGCCGTGTCACCTTCGCTGCTCTCTCCCTCTCTCGCGTTCTCTCTCTCTCTGTCCCTGTTCCTTCTTGCCCATTTATTTCTGTTCTCCATGTGCTCTGCTGTTCTGTCTCTGGGGTTTTCACTGTCAGGTAATGAGGAGCTGTGGGTCCAGTCAGTCTTGGAGATGCCGAAGAGACGAGACATCCTGGCTATCGTGCTGATAGTTCTACCCTGGACACTGCTAATCACCGTCTGGCACCAGAGCACCATTGCTCCACTGCTTGCAGTGCACAAGGGTGAGAGAAATCAAACCAGCCCATGCCAAGCCTGTGCATCCCTCCCTCGTCCTCATCTCCTCTCCCATTTCATTTCTTCATGGCAGCCCATGCTCATCTCAGCTCCCAGACCATGCTCATGCAGGAGCCTCCCCACTTCTGCTGTAGGAACAGCCCAGTGCTCGCAGGGGTTCCTCAGAGCCATCAAACTCCAAGTCATGGGATGTGCTTACTGCACTTGGAGAGCTCTTTGTGGCCCAAATCCAGAGCACTGCTTTACTTTGTTCCCTGACGAGAGGATTCCCTTCCTGCTGGCCTTTTCAGCTCCCAGCACTCAACTTATTCCAGCAGGAAAGCCGCAAAAAGGAGAGCGGAGGAAACAAAAGCTGCTGCTTGAGACGTGAGGCAGAAAGCACTTCTTAAGGAAAGCACCAAACTGGAGCCCCTGCACTTGAAGGAGATCTCAGCTGGTGGAGTTACAGTGCTATGAGAAGTTGGCTCCCACAGTGCCTGCCACACACTGCACAAAATAGAGCCCTGGCCCAAACCAGGTGACTGAAGGAAGTTCTGAGGGAACCTCTCTGGCCTGAAGGATCTTAGTTTTGATCCTGTTCTTGGCACAGCAGCGATATCTGAGGGCTGTGGAAGCTCTTGGGGGCTTGAAGAAGCCACGCTGCCTTCTGCTTTCTTCCTTCTTGGTTCTGCCCTTCTGCTGAGGGCAGGTGGGTCAGCTGGGGGAGGCTGCTCTGTGGGGAAGGTGGCCAGCTCATCTTCAGGTCCCTTTCATCCTTCCTGGCCCCTTCCTCTGGGGGATTCTCTTCCCTTTTCCATTTAGTGTTTGTCCCCCACCCTCCACAGTTGCTTATCCCTTTGCTGATGTGCAGCTTGAGTTGTAGGAGGTTCAGAGTCTGTCCTGAGCAGCTTTAGCTTTCCCCTGACAGCCACCCATGAAACTTTGAGCAGGAAAAAATGACTGTGATCCCCCCTGGAAGGTGGACAATGTTCCAGAGGATGAAGGATCTGCTGGGCTCTAAGACAGGACTTTAAAGACTGCTAAGAATATGCTGGCTGTCCGTAGAGCATTTTGATTCACTGCCCTGAAAACTGGCAGCTGTTTTCTGTGAGTGACCACTGAAGTTACAGCACAGAGACTGCTCTGCTCTGACTCAGTGGAGAACTTACTCATGACCTTGCTAAGACACTTCTCTGCTTCTCTGAGCCTCCAGTGGAAAGTGAGTGGGGATAGAGGCCGACCTCCAAGCTCTTGAGAGAAATCATTTTATTCTTGTGAAGCATTTCTGAGATCCTTTGGTAGCAGGTGCTGGAAGAGATGTGCACCTGGAGATGCCCAGAACAGCAGTGCTGCCACGTTTGCAGCTGAGGGTTTGACCTGCAGGGGTTTGCAGCCTGTCCCAGGCACCGTCCTGGCTAATTACATTTGTGTCCGTGTCCAATGCATTTTGCAGATTTATTTTTGAATTCATTCCAGTGTTCTCTGCTTTCAGAGGGCTCTGCTATGTGATGATGTGCTTTGCCTTGTATAGGGAGTGATATCAACCTGTGGAGAACACCTCATCCCTATTCCCCCCCAAAAATCCACCCTCTCTTTGTCAATGCCATGGAGTAGGAGGCCTTCATTTGGTTCAGGACTGGTATCAAAGCCTGTGCAGATGGAAGAATAACATGCTACGAAAAAACCATAGGCAGTACCCTGCTGGGTCAGATCTAATGGCTGGCTGCTCCTCTTCTTTCTCATCTGAAGTTCCTGGGAGTAGCTGGTTTTGCAAAATCTGTGGCTCAAAGTGTTTTGTGCCCACTGGAGAGGCAGGCTCACATCCTGAATGGAGGTCTCCCTTCATCTCTCTAGACCTTAGCATTCCTGCTGCTCTGCAGTGGAAACTGTGGAAGTTGCACCCTGCAAAACTGACAGGTGCATCAATATTGTATTTTTCCTTGAGCTGATGGTGAACAAGTCTATTTGCAAGGATTTTATATGTTTGGATCAGGGTATCTGATCTGTATGCTGTTCATTGTTCACATCCACACTGCTGAATGGGCTGCTCTGTTCAGAGGTTGGTGGGATCTTTTTGAGGAGAGGTTAGTCAGAGGCAGGTGAAAGTCTCTGCAGGAAAAAGCCTACAATTACAGGCTTTAGTTCCTCCCCTCCATTGCTGGGTTTGAAGTGTGCCTTTCCCCACTTCTCTGTGCCCCATCTGTGCCTGCCAGAGAGCAGAGGGGTTCTGCAGTGTCCTGCTGCTGGGGGTCTTCACTGGGTTGGTGTTTTCCACCAGTTAGTTCCCTGCCTCCTAATCCAGGTGCTCCAGCCCCTGAGTGCAGAGCCATGAGTCCCATCCCACTGAGCACGGCACCCAGAGCACTGGAGCTCTTCGGGAATGTCAGATCATCAATCCACATGGCTATTTTCCTTCTCTAGATCTAATTCCTCTACAGTCCTGTCTCTTCTGGGTGCTTTTTGAAGCTGCTTATCGTGAGCCCTCATCAGCACTGCCCTGAGCTCCCGGGCGCTCCTTGTTCGGTGCCGGTTTTCTAACAGCAGAACCCTCTTTTCTCACGTGTGTTTTGTCCCTGAATCCTTTATTTATTTGTGTCCCTATTTATTAAAGCCTCCATGCAAGCCTCCTTTCCTCCGAGCCCACGGGGGTGACGTGCTGTTAGCAAGCAGCCCGGCTCGCTCGGGGTGGGTGTCGGACGCCCCGAGTCCATGCGGCTTTCTCTTCTCTCCATGCCCTTGCCCAGATGATGGTGGTGACTCCCAGCGTGATCTCGCTGCAGGCTTGGACTCCAAGGAATACTGCCTGTCGGACCGGGACATTGTGGAGGTGGTGAGGACAGAGTATGTTTACACGCGCCCGCCCCCGTGGTCGGACACGCTGCCCACCATCCACGTCGTCACCCCCACCTACAGCCGGCCCGTGCAGAAGGCAGAGCTCACCCGCCTGGCCAACACCCTCCTGCACGTGCCCAACCTGCACTGGATCCTGGTGGAGGACTCCCAGCGCCGCACCCCGCTCATCACCCGCCTGCTGCGGGACACGGGGCTCAACTACACCCACCTCAACGTGGAGACCCCGCGCAACTACAAACTGCGCGGGGACATGAGGGACCCCCGCATCCCCCGCGGCACCATGCAGAGGAACCTCGCCCTCCGGTGGCTGAGAGAGACCTTCAACAAGAACAACAGCCAGCCAGGGATTGTTTACTTTGCTGATGATGACAACACCTACAGCCTGGAGCTCTTTGAGGAGGTAAGACCCCCCCCCGGGGAACACGAGAGTGGGGTGATGGTGAGGGTGATGGGAAAAATGCTGGGCACATCCTCTCCTGAGCTCTGGGTCAGTCTGCTTCCTGTCCTCAGGTTTTCTCTGGGGCTTCTCTACTCTGTGCCTTTCCCAGAGCCATTCATCTGGGAACTAACATCCTGTGGGGTCCAGGAATGTTTCTGTAGTGGTTCATATAGCCATGAGGAGAAATCCTTTGCAGTGCCTTCCCAAGACCCGTTTCATCTGCCAGGATGCAACTGATGCTGTTTTTGTACAGAGAAATGAGCCAGTTCAGTCCTGGAACTGATAATCCCATGATTTTCCCCATTTCACATATGATGAAGATTCTTCAAATCGGGTATGAAGTAAAAGGAATCCCAGTTTACCTGTGGCATGTGATCAGGAGGCACCTTTCACTGCAAAGGAGGCTCATGAGGAGCTGCCCTCCCCTGTGGGGAGCCTTGTTAGTGTTGGAACATCCCCTGCTGTCCAACTTGCCTGTGCATCAGCACGTGCCTAGCAGAGAAACCTTGGCCATCCTCATTCCACACCACATGCTGGAGATTTCCAGCTGCTTCCTGAGCTGGTGTTATCCACTTTCCTTCTCCAGCCCTTGGCTGTCTTGTTAATTCCTGTCAGTTCATGCCCCTGCACAGGCACATCCCCAAGAGTCACCCCCTGTGCCCCAGAGGATCATCCAAACCCTCCTGCAGCTCTGGCAGCCTTGGGGCTGTGCCCACTGCCCTGGGGAGCCTGTTCAGTGCCAACCACCCTCTGGGGGAAGAACCTTTCCCTGAGATCCACCCTGAGCCTGCCCTGACACAGCTCCAGCCATTCCCTGGGTCTGTCCCTGGTGCCCCCAGAGAAGAGAATGTCAGCATGTCCTGACAATCTGGTTGGCCTTGAGCAGGGGAAGGTTTCCATGCGCTTTCCCATCTTTCTTGTTTGTTCCACTCCAACTGGGGCTCTAAATGAACTCCTGAGCATCTCCCTGTCTGCAGGTTTGGAAGGTGTTACAGTGCCAGGTATGCTGTTCCTCACCTGGCTTCCAGCTCAGAAATTACTTGTTCCCTTGCTCTCCTGAGGCCAAACTCTTGCACAATGGGCAAGAAAGAAGGATTGCTCCCTTCCCTGCCAGTAGCCAGTTTTCATACCAGGGATCTCCTATTTATTCCCTCATATATACCTCTTTCCCTTCCCTGATGGCTCTCACTTTAGCTTGGACAGCCACAGGAATATACGTGCTTTTAAAGCTGAAAGTGAATTCACACTGAATTTCTTTCTTCCCCAGTCCCCTTTGAGGTTGCTCTGGCAGCATCTTGAGACAGACTCCACACATGAATAAAGCAGAAAGAGTTCCTTCATTCTCCCGCGTGCTTTGCTGGTGGAGCCTTCTCCTCTCTGATCTGTCTCTGCAGTTAAGGTCACAGGGAGCCAAGGAAATGTGCTGTGAAATGCAGGAGACACACATTATTGCTCCCCGTGGACAGGGGCTGCCGTGAGCATCTGTATAATGCAGAAGGGCAAGTGCCAGAGCTCTTCTGCTCTCGTTTGCGGTAATTAGCAGTGATGAGATTAGCTCTGGGAGATCCCTGATCTAAGAGACCCAGCCGAGAGCAGAAGGGGAGGCTGAGCCTGCCAGAGAGCAGGGCAGGGTGCTGGGGGTGAGCTGAGCAGGCAGACTGGCATCCAAGGCATCTGCCTTGGCAAGTGCAGGCAGGCAGCTGAAATGGCCCCTGGTGGTTCTTCTCTATTTCTGGTGACTCTGCAGGGAGCAGAGGCATCCAGTGCTGTGCTGATGGGCAGGAGCAGCTAGAAATGTCTGGAGAGGCTGTGCTTCCCAGCTGAAGACCTTTGCACAAAAAAAAAAAAACAAAACAAAAACCCACTCATAAATACCCGAGAGGTTTTCTATTGGCAGCTTTGTTTTTTTAGTGCTGAGCTTTTTCCGTGGCCATCCACAACCAGTGATGTTTTTAGCTGCCACTTTGCAAAGCACTTTGCAGAAACAAACTTCTTAACACCAATTTATAGATGTTAAAGAGGACATTCCCCTCTTTATTCACCATGCTGCACACTGGGAGGAGAGCTCCTCTAATCGAATGTGCCAAGTGACAGATGGACAGGGCTTTTCATTACACATACTGTTTACATATTCATTAGATACCCTTGCTTACGTAATACATATTCATTAGTTTGCTTTACATAGTCCCACCTCTATTGGAAGTCCTTCTTTGGTCCTTCTGGGTCGTCTTTATCCTCCGGACCTCAGTTCTTGAGCAGGCACAGCATCACAGTGTTCCACCACCCAAACTGAAACGTTTGTTCTTTATTTTATCTGGCTACACAGAGCTTAGTTTACAAAATCACAGACTCAGCCAGGCTGGAAAAGACCTCTGAGATCATTGAGTCCAACCCGTGACCCAACACCACCTTGTCAACTAGACCATGGCACTGATGCCACATCCAGCCTGTCCTTAAACACCTCCAGGGGCAGTGAATCCACCACCTCCCTGGGGAGCCCATTCCAGTGTCTGATCACTCTCTCTGTGAAGAATTTCTTCCTGATGTCCAACCTAAACCTCCTCTGGCACAGCTTCAGACTGAACCCTCTTGTCCTACTGCTGGTTCCTGGGAGAAGAGACCAACCCCCACCTGGCTCCAACCTCCTGTCAGGGAGTTGTTGAGAGTGATGAGGTCTCCCCTGAGCCTCCTCCTCTCCAGGCTCAACAACCCCAGCTCCCTCAGCCTCAGGGGGTGTAATTGGGGCTGGCAGCTCCAGCGGGAGCTCAGGGCTGTTGGTTTGCAGGTGAAGGGGATGTGCTGGGAGCGCTGGGAGTGCTGGGAGCGCTGGGAGAGCTCCCACCTGCCCTTGTCTCCCGCCCCCAGATGCGCAGCACCAGGAAGGTGTCGGTGTGGCCCGTGGCCTTCGTGGGGGGCCTGCGCTACGAGTCCCCCAAGGTGAACTCGGCGGGGAAGGTGTACGGCTGGAAAACCGTGTTCGACCCCCACCGGCCCTTCGCCATCGACATGGCAGGCTTTGCCGTGAACCTCAGGCTGATCCTGCAGCGATCTCAGGCCTACTTCAAACTGAGAGGGGTCAAGGGGGGCTACCAGGAGAGCAGCCTGCTCCGGGAGCTGGTCACCCTCAACGACCTCGAGCCCAAGGCTGCCAATTGCACTAAGGTATGGTCTTGTCCTCGTGTCCCTCCTGGGCTGGGAGGGTGCAGGGGGGGAGGAAAAGACATTCAGCCCCATTATTCAGTCATTTCATAGAATGGTAGAATATCCTGAGTGGAAAGGGGCTCATGAGGATCATTGATTTGACTGCTGGCCCTGCCCAGGACATCGCAACAATCTCCCCCTGTCACTGAGAGCGTTGTCCAAACCCTCCTGCAGCTCTGGCAGCCTTGGGGCTGTGCCCACTGCCCTGGGGAGCCTGTTCAGTGCCAACCACCCTCTGGGGGAAGAACCTTTCCCTGAGATCCAACCTGAGCCTGCCCTGACACAGCTCCAGCCATTCCCTGGGTCCTGTCCGGGGTCACACAGAGCAGAGATCGGTGCCTGCCCCTCTGCTTCCCCTCGTGAAGAACTGTAGACAGCCACAAGGTTTTTCCTCACTCCAGGCTGCTCCTCTGTGTTTTCAGGGAGCACACCCCGTTGCAAGAAAGCTGGGAATGTCTGTGGCTGTGCCTGTCCAATGCTGGGACAAATAACACAACCGGTCTCCCAAGGGTGGGAAAAGAGATTGGATTAAAATCAGATCCCTGGTTTTGGGCAGCGTGTGCCCTCCTAGCTAACAGGAAAGCACTGGCTGGAAATAACTCCGTTTCCAGCAGGCCAGGAGAGATGGACAGGTTGCTTTTAGGCTGGTGTACAGAAGATTAGGGGTGTTTACACCGTGGCCAGTTACGCAGTCCTTGGTGTATTGTCCCTGCCGTAAATAACTGCTGGAAAGAAGCTGTGTTAAAAGGCTGGGGATAGGAAATGACAGTCCTGGAGGAACACAGGGAGGAAGGAGAGGAAGGAAAAGGTTGTTTCCAGGCAGGAGGAAACAAATGGTGCTGTCAGCCAGGCTGCCGTGGCCGTGCTGTGACTCAGGAGCTGCGGGCCAGGGATGGGGAGGGAGCAGGGATTGCTGCCTGGGGTCTGAAGCAGACTGTGTTTCTTTTCTTGGCTGGGCTGAGGAGATCTTACAAGGGTCCTTGTTGTGAGCTGAATGCTGTCTGCTCCTGGCAAGCTCTGAGTGCAGCTTTGCAGGTCGGGCTTTGCCTCTCTGCCTTAGCTGGTGCCAGCAGCCTCCATTTCCCAGTTGCTGTTTTGCTCACCCATTTTACCAGGAGCAGAGTCCAGACAAGCAGCAGAGGAGGAGAGAAGTCAGCTGTGGTCTGGGGTCCTCTCACCCTGAGATAGGAGCACAGACTTCCCTCTCACTGTGCTCCCATCAGTTGTCAGGGTTTGCTTCTGTTAAACACCTGTTTGCAGCGAGGCTTACATTAAAAATTATGATGTGCTTATATAGAGTCATTATGGAGGGATCAGAGAAATATGGAAGATAAGCATAGACATCTGTTCTCCAGAAATGCTGCTTTCCCTGTGTGCAGTGCTGCTACTTGTAATATTTACCAGAATTCAGCCCACAAATGCACTCACCTGCAAAAAGCTGGAGCTTAGGCCAAAGGCTATATATCCTGTTTATTTTCTATGATTTGGGAACTGTTCAAAATGAAGGAGAAAGTAAAGGAAGTCAGTGTTACTTGCTGAAGAGAAGGTTATCCCTCCTTATCAGAAGGGAAGGCTTTATCCTGGAGCTGTTAAGGAAACAAGGCTTTGTTTTCCACTGTATTTCCATGTTCTGCTGCTTCTGCATTTGCCCACACCCCCTCCAGAGCAAACCATCCCCTCTTCAATCCACTGACACGGGAGAGAGGTCTGAAATTCTGTGTTCCCACGAGGTTGATGTCACTGGGGGACATTCTGCTCCCCATTTTCTATTGACACCTCGAGAAACCAATCTGGTTCAACCAGGATCAAAGGAGAGACGCTGAGTGGCCCCAGCTATTGAAAACCCTCAGCTTGGGCTGGCACAAGAGGACAGACCACGAAGTACAAGGTCATTGGAAATGAGGCATCTCATTCCAGCTGCTCCTGGAGCCACTTGTTTCTCCAGGGAGAAACCCACCTATGTCGCTTTTTCCTCACATTTCATTCACTCTCCCTTTCAAATAACAATTATTGAAACCCTCCACGGAGGGTCTGTGTGCTTGAAACCCTGCGACCCCTTCCCACTTCAACTCTCCTATTTGCTTTTTAATTTCCTGTTGGAAGACAATGAATTATTCTGCATGGAGATGAATCTTTGTAATCCCCTGAGATCTGCTTTGGGCGCTGTGATTCTGAATGGCAGAGCTGTAAATGACTGGAAGAGCTTCTCAGCAGTGGAGTTTTTTAAAGTCCCTTGTGTGACCTGTATGAAACCACTGCTCAGGGGAAGTCAGGCACTTGGTCCCCCTCACTCTTTGCTCTCTTGGTGCACAAGCCAAAGCTGCTCTGAGGCATAAAACAAGCTACTTGTGGAAAAAGAAATTCAAGCATTGGCTGAGAGGAAAAGCAGGTGTTTCTGTGCTAAATGGTGATCTCCCTCACACAGTAAAGAGCACAGCATGAATAATGCTGAAAGCTGCTGTATCGGGCTGAAAACGTGGAAAATGGGTCCATTTTAGTTAATCTGATCTGTCTTTTTTTGGCACTTGGCTTTAACAATGCAAAAGTGGGATCCTCTTTAAGGAAAAGCTCATAATGTGTCGTTGTGGTCTTGTTTATGGGGTGTGAGGTTCGAGTTGCTGGGCTGAGTGTTGATGTGTCAGGAGGGGAAAGAGCTCTTACCTGCTCCCCCTGGAAAGGAGAATTGGCCACAGGAATTCTCAAGCACCTGGCCTGCATTAAGGTTTATATATCCTGTAACTGATGCCTGCAGAGCCCTGAGAGCCACTTGTGGGACCTGTTTGGTTTTCTCTTTTCACGGGAAGCAGCGCGGTGATTGCGGCAGCGTTGCTGTGGTGGGTGAGCAGGGCTTGGAAGAAAGGGTAACTTTGATGAGCAGGCTCAGAAGTGGTTGTGGGGGACGATGAAATGGTTTTTTGGACCCACTCCAGCCAGCAGTTGGTCTCTACTGCCTTAGTATTAGGCGAGATTTAAGCCCTGCACAGGAGGTGAATGCTCACATCAGAGACAAATTTGGTCAAACAAGCTTCTTGGGAAGGCAGGGGTGCTCCCATTGAACCAGGAGGGTTTGAAGAGTGCTTTGTTCATCCTTCAGAACACAGAGCGTGCCCTCGTTTTTCAGCGAAGCAGGGACTGGGTGGGAATGGTTTGCAGACACTCGGATTCAGTGTGCAGAGTATTGTCATAGCAACCAGAGGGAAACCCCTGCAAGGTAGGAAATATCAACACACAGGTGAAGGGAGGCAGGAAACCTGCTCTGAGAGGATAAAGCTGCTCCCAGCAAGCCAGGTTTTAGGAGCAAAGCAATAAGTATAATCGAGTCTAGTGAGGAGGAGAGTATTTTAAACAGCTTCCAGAACCATCTGAGCCAGCAGCACAGCACAGCAAGTAGAAGCTATTTACCTATAATAGCCCCCCTGAAATGTTCAAACACCTCATATTTTGCCAGTTCTCCTCCACAGATGTTGATCTTTATGAGACTCTGCTGCCAAGACTGAGGGAGGCTTTCAGTAGAAGCTTCAGTTCAGTTCTAAGCAAGTTGGAGTGGGGATTTAACGTGATACCTGGTACAGAATAGGGGGTGGCAGCATTCCAAAGGAATTTAGGGAGGGGTGGAATTTAGAGGGGATATAGTAGGGTAAAGGTAAGGCTTGCTGGGCTGTGAAAGGGCTGTGCCCAGCCTGGAGCACATGGGAAGAAGGGATGGTTCTGGAACCAGCTCCTGCATCGAGGCAGCAGAGGTTGCAGCAGCACTGCAGCAGCAGTAAGTCCTTCTCAGCTCAGTGACACTCTCATAGCTTTTTAGGGCCTGAAAAGGCTTTAAGAGTGAAAATGAAGTGCTAGTGAGGTTAAGGAGCAGGCTGATGTCTTCTCCCCAAAAATGGGTTTTCAGGGATGTTCTGATCCACCAGTCCCAACGTGACCTGAAGTGCCAGGAATTTGCACTTCCCCTTTCGAGCCAAGGATGCAGCAACAGGACAGCCAAGAACCAGAGTGAGGAGGAACTCTCTCTGTGGGGAAACACGGGTGTGATTCCCTGGCTGGGAGGGAACTGCCTTACACCATTGGAAGGCTGATGAGCCCTTTGAGGGAGATGGTTGATAACTACACGGAAGGAGCAGGTTAATGTCCCACGACAGTACACTGTGAAATGGGTAATTTCTGTGCACTGTGCATCTTGCAGAGCAGCAGCTCTGCCTAAGTGAAGGTTTATGCAAAGCCCCGCTCAGCGGTGGATGCACCATTAGGCCCCGGGGTGGCTGCTTAAATTGCACTATTGATTTAATGTGCAGGAGTATTTGTTAGTGCAGTGGAGAGGTGCAGCTAATGACTTCTGCTGGCTTCTTCAGATTTTAGTCTGGCACACAAGGACAGAAAAGCCCGTGCTGGTGAATGAGGGGAAGAAAGGATTCACAGATCCCAATGTGGAAATCTGACTGTGCATGGCTGAATGGAGACCAACACCAGGTAAGAGCACGTGTTTTTAGAAGTAATGAGAAGCTGGACAATGGCAGGAAAAAGATAAAAGCTCTTTTAAATGTGCTTTGCTGTTTCCATTTTTCACATCTCTGACCTTCCCTTACTGCTAAATTTCTCAAGACCATTAGTTAACCTCTTTTTTTTTAAGGTAATCAATATTTAAGACAGGCTGCTAAAGGGGAAATGCCTGGTGAGAGGTTGAGAAGGAGAGAAATGCAGGGAGTAGGAGTTTAGGTAGAAGTTATACTGTAAAAAAAAAAAAAAAAGCCTTGTCTAAACAAAAAGATTGCCTTATTAACTGTGCTAATATAGCCAAAGCACAGGGGTGTAGGGTGGGGATTCATCCACCTGAGGACACCTAAAGCAGCATCAGCAAAAGGATTTTTAAGTCAAGCAGAAGCTTTCACTGAAGGGTTTAATTTTTATGCACATCAAAGCCAGAGAGAGTCAGTGACAAGGTAGGGAGGGTGTGGATTAAACCCTACGGAGGTGTTTGTTTATCTAAGGTGAGCATGGAGTGTTCTCCTCAGTGGAAAGGAGGAAGGAACATCCACACTGATGGCTGACTTGCATTGGTTCATGCCCTGGCTCCTCACCTTCATTACCTGAGCACCCTGGTGCATTCAGCCTTCTGTATTTCTCGAGAGCACACTGCACTTGGTTTGCAGGAGTCAGGGATGGGTATTCACCTGTGTTTGCATCCAGGCCATGGAGCTGTGCTTCATTATTATGAGGGGAAAAATAAATGCACAGCTCCCTTTAATTGGAGTGCAGAACCAGGCCTGGAGGGGAGAGGAGGTTGCTGCTCTCGAGTACAGAGAAGAACAGCAGAGGAAGGGGGCAGATCTGCTCAGCAGTGGTGGATTTTTAAAAGTAATGAGCTCTCTTATGGCACATTCCCTGAGGGCAGCTGGATGGAGCCCTGGCTGCTGCAGGGGCTGCTTTGTGGCCCGTGGCAGGGCAGCAGGAGAGCCTGGCCCCTGTTCTCTGAGATATATATATATATATATATCAGCTGTGCAGAGAGGCCGTGGCTCTTCAGCGCTGTCACAACTGCTGCTCCCCAGCCCAGTTGCTTAGCAGCAGAACTCACGGAGCTGAGCTGGGTTTTGGGCTGGCTCCAAGGGGTAGCAGCTAAATGCAGCGAGGCAGAAGGGTGATATACATGCTGCTTGTGTCTCTGTTGCAGAAAATTTCTTCGTGCACAGCCTGCAAGGTTCCTCTCCACAGCATCCGACCAGCCAGCCAGGCAGGAGCCAGGACCTCTGCTGACTTCCAAGAGTTTTAGCGTACTGAAACCAAGCACCACTGCATACATAACCCCCCTGGATCCCCCTGCCCTTCCTCCTGGACTTGGAGCATGACCAGGTGCTCCAGAGGCGGAGAAAAAGCACAGAAAACCCAGGACTGACGTGAGCTCCAGGACAGGAGCAGCTGCCTCGAGGGATGCTTGGTTTGGGAGAAGCGCCCCAGGGCTCCCTGCACTGGAGCCTGGCCCAGCTGGAATGGGGGGCTGGACAGAGGGGCTGTTTGACAGGACCTGAAGGCCAAGGTGGGAATGTCCACAGGAGTGTGTTGGCCCCAGTGACTGGTTTTTCCTGAGACACACATGCCCTGTGTGCAACACGAGCAGCTCTCCGTCCATGGAGGGGACAGCTGCCTTCTGAGATGGCACCTTAGCCCTTAATTATAAACCTACTTTAATCAGTGTTTATTACGCTGCACAAGACAGGGGAGAGGGGGAGGGAAAAGCAAGGCAGGTTAGAAAAACCCATAAGTATCACTGTTCTCTATATTCCCTCCCCTTTTCCTTCACTGGTTTCATGGTTTGGAGGGCACTCTGACATAACTTTGTGTTCATGGAATCATGGAAGGGTTTGAGTTGGAAAGGAATTTAAAGGTCATCTGCTCAAACCCCTCTGCTGTGGGCAGGGAAACATTCAACTAGACCAGGTTGCTCAGAGCCCTGTCCATCCTGACCTTGAATATTCCCAGGGATGGGGCATCCCCCACCTTTCTGGACAACCTGTGCCAGTGTTGCACCACCCTCACTGTAAAAACTTCCTTCCTTGTACCTAATCTATCCTCTTTTAGTTTAAAACCATCACCCCTCGTCCTATCCCTGCTAAAAAGTTTGTCCCCATCTTTCTCACAAACCCCTGTTGAAGAGATGCAACACTTGGGGGGCCTCACTAGAGTGGGACAGAGGGGCAGAACCCTTGAGCTGATGGTCCTTACCAATTCACCACCCTCCCTGGGTGGAGTGATGTTTACAGCACGTGGCTCTCTATCCATCCACACTAAAATAATTGCCAGTGGGGTTAATGAGATTGTTGGGGACATATAACACAGTATTCACCCAGATCTTGGTTCTGTTTAACCCTAATTTGGTTGATGTGAGCGTTAGGTGTGGGATTCTCCGGAGGGTGCTCCTACATGAAGGCAAGTTTCCACTCTCAAAAAATAAAGTTAAAACTGCTTAAAACTAGGGATTGAATGCTAAAAGGTGATTTTAGTGCATTTCCCATTCGACTGGAACGTACCCTTCAGCCCCAGCCCCTTTTCCAGGGCCAAGCTCCTGCTGGAGCAGTTCCCAGAGTCACCTTCTGATGGATAGAGCAGCACCCTTGGAAAGGGGATCCTGTGCTCAGTGCTGTTTCTCCAGCACCTGGCTTGAGGGAGGTTCAAGGAAACCATTAGTCACCTGTTCCCTGTCCTGTAACATCAAAGGACCCAAGGCAGAGTTGGTGCAAGGGTGTTCTCTGATGAAAATGTGTTTTGCTTCTCAGTGAGAGACACAGAACTGGGCAGTGCAGAAGAGGGACCTGGGTGCTACTGCCTTGGGTGACTCGGTGTCTGCTGAGGAACAAACTGAGGTACAACATGTCCCTTTACAGACCCCCAGACCTCCTCCCCCTTCACAGCTGTTGTCAAAGCTTTGATCACCCCCTGCTGTCCCAATTCTTTCCAAAAAAAAAAGGTCTGAAGCACAATTTTACCTTTGAACTGAGGGAAAACGTAATCCTGGAAACAGGCTTGGTTATTTTTAGCCCCAACAGGTAGAGCTGTTAAATGCTCTGGGTCTGACTGTTGGCTTCACGGTGCAGAAGTCTCCCCTTGGACTAATGACATTGTGTATTTCCTGATATTTCAAAGGAAAATATTTTTTTTTGTAAGTTATTTTCTCCCTCTGTATATCAGAACCGTTGGGGAAAAGTTGCATTCTTTAGTTCCCAGCCACAGAAGCCTTTACAAAAACGTTCCTTTAGATGCAGTGGCTGAAGCACTATTTGGATAGAAAGTGTTGGGATGCTGCTGGGAATGGGTGTTGTTATCCTGGATTAAAACAGTAGCTCTCTGCACTCAAGCAGATTAATCCTCCTGTTGTATTGGCTTCCCAAGTTCCCTTCAGTCTGCAAACCCTACAGTGGAAAGAGACTTTTTTTCCAGGACTACCAGGTTCTCATGCCACTTAAATAGTTTCCAACTGATGTCCTCTCCAAGCTGCACGTTTTGGTTCACTAATCTTAATTCCAGTCCCTGCTGGGTTGTAACCTTCCCTCCTTGGAAGGAAATAACTTTCAGAAAGTGCAAAGGATGGAGTCCTGAGCACAGCCCTGCACATTTGCTCTGGTCACACGAGCCTGGGCCCTTCCAGCTTTCCCAGAGGCTGCTGTGGCCCTCGGGAGCAGGGACAGGTATGTCCAGTAGGACCAGCTCTGGCCAGGATGGGGTGTGTTACAGCTGCACTGTCTGTTCTCAAGTTTTAAACAAACTGTATTTAAATTTGTTAAATAAAATGATGGTTTCTAAGAGCCAGGATACCCTGCAACTCCGTTACAGAGCCAGTGCATGGTTGGTGTTTCTCTCAGAGCCCGAATCCTGTTCCTGGCACAGAGAGCAGGGGCTGAGCAAGTCCTTGGAGGTTCTGAATGGATTCACAGCTAGAGTTTGATCTCTTCCTCTCCCTAAAGAGACTGCAGCTCCTCTGGGACCTGGAGCTGGTGAGTTACAACAACTTGTCATGTTTACCTAAATCCTGAGTTTCTGCTTGGGGGGACAAAAAAGAAAAAGAAACCAGGACCCAGGATCCCCCAGCAGGTTTAACGAGAAAGTATGGATGTGTTCCCATTTGTAACTATGTACACAATCCCTTTGCTTCTATCCTGACCAAAATCTGATCCCTGCTCATTTTACAAGGGGGAATTTCATTTTTAGGTGCTTCACAGTGCAAGCAGCAGGTGGAGAGAGCACTGCAAGACTCACTTTTTCTTTTCTCCTCCTTGGAAATTCTCATTCCTGACTGGCCTAAAACATAAGGATTTGACAAAGGACAAAACACATTTCACTTTTTTAAACTTTTTTTTTTTCCTTTTGAGAGAGAGACAACCTCCATAATAAAACTGAGTGAAAAAAAAAAAAGCTCAAATTAAAAGTCATTTGACAACCACGTTGGCTTCCAACAACTGAACAAATAATGGCCTCTTTGCAGAGAGAGGTGCTAAAATCTGCCTGGAAGCACAACCAAATGGTTTTCCACACCTGATTACCCACATGTTCACCAACTATTTTCTCCCTACCTAATTATAAAAACAAGGAGGCCAGTAATAAGACAGTTTTAAAGTCACTGGAAAGCTGAGCTCAGCTTTCGGTTCAGATGGCTTCAGTTCTTCCTCTCTCCCCCACCTGCCTCCAGCACCTTTTTTACTCCCCCACATTCACCAGATGGTCCAAAACATGCGCAGCCATCCAGGCTGTGGGTCCTCAGTAGTCCAGGGAGATGAGCTGCTGCATCCATCCACCCATCCATCCATCCATCCATCCACCCATCCATCCATCCACCCATCCATCCATCCACCCATCCATCCAACAACGGACCCTGCTTCCTTTGGGGCCCGTTCCCTCCTCTGAGCTCGCTGCCAAAGGGCAAATCCTTTACCTTGGTCTAGTGGAGATTAGCATGCCCACCATGTCCCCAGACATGCAACCAGGAATGTTCAGGATGAACCAAACATGGGAAAGCAGCTCTCCTCCTCAGTTCACATACTGGGTCCTTCCTAAGTAAGGGATGTCCACAGACTGGATGATCCGTCCCGCCGTGCGCTCCTCAAAGAGGACAATCTGCAGGAGACAGGCATCTCTTTGTGTGGGATTCCTTCTCACAGAGGCTGAGTTACTCTTGAGTATTTTCAGGAGGAAAAGGCACACTCTCACAGCAGGGGAAGGAAGCACCACTCAAAGGGATCAATCAGTGTGAGTCTGAACAGTAACTGTGATTCTCCTTCGGCACCACGTGGTGTGAACCAGCATCACATCAGGTTTGTCTCCATTCTGAACCTGATGCAGTGCTCTGAAGTTTAGCTGCCAATGTCTTAATGGTTGTCAGAGCCAGAGTAGCTTTAGAGCAGCACCTTCCCTAATTTTTACAGATCTCAGGAGGTAACACTCTCCCTTCATTGTGCTGGCTCCCAGCTGGAGGTGGGTAATGAATATCCTGTCCATGTCTGGCTCTTTGGGACGTGGCTCAGACCAGGATCTTTAACAACACAAACAGGCAAAGAGCAAATCCCCCCATTTCCCCTCACCTCGTTGTCCCCTTTCTTTAACCAGGGCCCAGGAAGGTAGAGAGTCTCCTGAGGTCCAATTTTCCAGTAGCGGCCCAGGTTCTGCCCATTGACAAAGACCACTCCTTTTTCCCAGCCCTGGAATCCAGGCAGAACATGGAATTACTGATGCAGCTCTGCTGCCTCGTTAACATCCCCCCAGGAAACTAAATCTGCTTTCACACTTGCATTCTTTCCAGCCACTTTCCACAGGTTTTCTGCTTGCTTTCCCTGCACAAATCCCTGAAGCCATGAACATTTAAGTAAGCCCTGCTGAACAGGAGTTATCCTTAATGTACTAATTAAAGGGATAAAGCTTTCAAAAATGTGCAATTCATGATTGGTGCTTGTACAGGAAACTTCATCCTTTTGACCAGACTTTATTCCTTCCCAAGCATGGAATATCTCCCCTCACCTCTTTCCCAGGTGAGAGAAATGCTGTATTGCTGCTGACTGGCATCATTTACAGCAAAGTATTAAAGGGAAAGTGAGCAGTAAGTAATGACTGGTTGGCTCTGAGGGAGGGAAATCAGAGGAGAAAGTTTAATAATACTTAATATCTCATCTGAAGTTCTATGCAGGAGCAGCAATCTTCCACAGAAAGACAACAGGAATGCTAACTCCCATAAGAACTAGACAGAGCTCAGTCACAGCTAGTGCACAAGAGTCTCTCTAAATCAGCTTCTGAAAAATCTTGATCAAGAAAAACCAGGACTTGCCTGTAGCTTCAGGAAAGTGTCCTGTGGCTGCTGCTCTATCCACAGCCTTCCACGGAAAAACGCTGGACCAACAAAGTAATCTGGGACTGAGCTCCATCCAGAAACTTTCTGCAGGCTGAAAGAGAGGGACCCACTTCAGACAGGCATGTCCTGGTGCTGCCTGGCTGTGTCTTCATGGTCCACAGCCCTGGGAGCCCAGCTTGGGGCCCAAGGGAAGGAGATCTGGGGTTGCCACCAACTCTGATACTTCACAGCAACATAAAATACTTTTTACACAAGAGCAGGTCGTGACAGGACAAGGGGAAAGGAGTCAAACTGAAAGAGAGAATGTTTAGGTTAGATATTAGGAAAAAATTCTTGGCTGTGAGGGTGGGCAGGCCCTGGCACAGGCTGCCCAGAGAAGCTGTGGCTGCCCCATGCCTGGAAGTGTCCAAGGCCAGGTTGGAGGGGCTTGGAGCAACCTGGGCTAGTGGAAGGTGTCCCTGCCCATGGCAGGAGTGGAATGGGATGAGCTTTAAGGTTCCTGCCAACCCAAACCAGTGATTCTGAGATGAAAAGCTCTCTTTCATGTTGGCTGCTGAAGTGCCCATCCTCCTCCAGATCTGCCCCTGTTCCTGTCAAGGAACACGAACACATCCTTGCAAGTTTTCAGTAATTAGGGGCAAGCTGACATTATTTCTTACCTGTGGCAACAATTTGGGAACAGGGCACAAACAAAAGAGGAAAGAAGGGGTGTAGAATCCCATAGAAGCCTTGAGCCTCTGTCAGGACATGTTCCTGCTGACCCTTAGGAACTGCATCCTCTAGCACTCAGGGAAGTTATTGATCCAGTGCAGCCTGACTGCTACTGAATTATTCAACTAAAAGCCTGTGACAGTTCCTTTCACAACACCCTGCTCCCTCCTCCCCCATGGGGACTGTAAGCTGATTGTGTTCCAGTGCTGCTGGTCAACAGCCAGGAACTGAGGGCAGTGGGGACTAATCCTGCTTTTATTTGGGTATGGCAGCTCACTTGCTCTAAATGTTCCTCACTGGAAATATTCCTCTAGCACCCTGCAGCCCAAAAGGCTGGGAGTTACCCCATCAATAAGAATCCTTCAGGCAGCCTGGTAAAATTGTCCTTGGAAATTTCCAAACATGGACTTTTTTCCTTTGAAAAGCCACTGGAGTTTAACATTGCCCCTCTCTCCTTCCTACACCAAATGGGAGAGCTGTGATATCTTGGGGGATGCTCATAACTTGTTTTCTGGTATTAACAGCAGCACTGAAGAGCCTCTCTGGATGATGGCCAGAGTCTACAGGGTTTAAACATGCCTAAGATCTTCTGTATCTGCTGACAGAGACTCCTTGATGTCCCCCTGACAGATTCCCTTCCTTGAATTAAAGCACAATAACACAGAAGAGAGGAAGCCATCTGGATTGTTAATGTACTATTAGTAGCTTTCTAGAATTAATCCACCCCTTGAAGTCTGAATTACTAAATATATCAACCATATTGGTGATTTCCAGAAAGACCCAAACTATTCTGACATGTGGGTGTGTGTGGGGACCCACTCCTTTGGCTAAGCCTTGCTCTTACCTACCTGATCTAACCTACAAGCTGCAGGGAAATCTTTAAATCCTCCACAGAACGAATACATTTCATTCTAAATAATGGTATGGATAATCTAGCACTATTTTCTGCACTATTTCAGGCAAATCTATCAGCAAGGAGCTTCTCAGTGCAAAAATCCACCTCCCTGCTGTTACCTCGTGTTGCCTTTCTCATACATTTAGCTGCTCCCTATTAGATTTTGCAGTGCTGGTAAACAGGTGATTTCAAAGGAGGAAGGATTAAAAAAAAGAAAGTTTAAATCCCACAAACCTTTCCATGAAGGCAGGTTTCATCTCCAGACTGTAAATCTTGAAGTTCCTCAAGGGGGTTTTATTCAAGAAGACGTCACCAATTAAGCCTGTGAGAGCAATGGGGGTAATGAAGAGTTGAAAAACAGCTAAAGCTGATGGATTTTCCTATTTGAATGCAGGGAACAGCAGGGGATGGAAAGCAGCCACGTTCTGCAATGGAATTAGAGTCCATATGGTCCCATTGCTCATCCAGATTGAGTGGGGAACATTACTATGCTTTGGCCTCTGCATTCTCTCCTTTGCTTCAACTCACCAAGTCATTCCACAGCTCCAAGCAGAGAACACTGTTGGCACATGCAGCAAGTGGGGGGTGGTTGGTATTGTTGGGTTTTAGTTTATTTGGATTTTTTTTTAGAGCAGTGAATCAGTTACTTCTCTAACAGGCACAGCAAAATATGACGTGGGCAGGCACTGATGCCCAGTGCTGGTCCAGGGCTTTTCATCCAAGGATCCTAAAGCACTTGAATCAGTAATTTACCTTCAGCACTCCCTTGTTATAATTATTCTCCCTGTAGCAGGCAAAGCCTGGGTCCTGCAGTTGAGGTTGCCTAAGCAGCACAGAGGCTTTATGCACCTCCTCTGCATTAAATAAAATCAGTACAGTCACGTGCCTAACTCCATTAATCCATTTTATATAGCTTTTGCATATAGTTTCCCACTAAAACAGAATCCTGGGGTTTCAGCTTCTTCCAGCTCCACAGCTGTGTGTGACAGACTTGAGCACTTCAGTAAATTCTGCTCAACAGGATGCATTTCACTCCTGGTACTGTGTGAGTTTTTAAATGGTGTGATCCTCCAATATCAACCCCCTGGGGGAAAACATAGATTAAAAAAGGTATTTTCCCTCTCTCCCTGTGAGGCAAAATGCTCACAGAGCAAGAGAATGGGAATCTGAACATCACCTAGGAAACCTAGAGGGGAGGAAGATTCATTGATGGCCTCGGGTTTAGCTGTACCCCTATAAAAGAAGAATATAAAAGAACTTAACCCACCTTTCCTCTGTTCATTCAGTGCCAGGCCATAATTGACACGCCCACGGTTCTCCACCAGGAGCTTCAGCTGCCTGAAGCCCTAAAAAAACAAAAGCAAGAGCATCAGCTGGGCCAGTGCTGTATCAGCCTTAATGCCTGGTTAGCAGAGGTGTTTCAGAGGGAAGGTGGCACCAATACCTCTGGCAGCTGCCATTTCTCAGTTTACTTTAAAGCCACAGCACTGAGGAGCTCAGCAGCGTTCTGGGGTTTTTTCCTGCTGAATTTTCATGTCCCATTTGGATGTCACCCACAGAGCCAGCAATGGAGTTTGACATGGGACAGGCTTATGCCATAAAGCCTCCCACAAGCCTTAGGAACAACTGGTGTGTCCAACCCCTCACCTACTCCAAAGGCCACACACAGCTCTGTTGACATGTGTTCAATCAATATATTAGTCTTGGTGCCAGCTCCTGCCAGGGTAACACTGCCTTCAGTCTCCCCTCATTTAATTTGAGACCCAAAAAAGGTGCAAGAGCCCCCAAGCCCTCCTTAAAACCTGCTTTGTGCTAAGGAAGATGAAGCCCACACAGATTTAATGCACAAATAGGGTACAGGTACTTGATGTCCAAGTTGTAGCTGTGGCAGGAAGGCTGGCAAACTTTGTGCAGCAAGGAGTACAATAACTTGAATTTTCTCCATGGAAAAATACCCAAACCTCACTTTTCCATCACAAATAGTAACTTGGCAGTGAAATCACACTATTTGATTAGTGAGATGGTGTCCAATTTGGGTATAACAACCACTGCCTGCTGTACCAGCTTGTCTGGGGTAGGTGGGAGGTGCCTTCCTGAGAGAAATTCCTCTTTAGTGATCCTGGTTCTGTTATCCACACACTGTTGCTGTGAGCAACCCCCAGTTAGTTACCTGTCCCTCAGGAATGAAGAGCTCCACTGTGTTGTAGTCCAGCTCACCCACATACACAGTGTTAACAAACACCTGCAGAACAGAGCACACAAAACAAGAGCAACTTCACATCAATTTTACTATAACCATGTCTTGCACAGGTTACTGAAGTTGTATTTGGGGTGAAAATTATCTCTACTTGAAACCAGAACTCAAGTGTCCACAAATGTGTCACTGATTCGGTCCAGGTGGGAAAAAAAAAATCACAGTATTTCTCAGAATATTCAACATTCTCCAGTTTAAAGACATTAGAAGTTTTAGTAAACTGGAAGCTCCAATTTGATTACAAATGGTAAGGGTTGGGGCTTAGGTGAGAACTGGAAAGAGAGAATCACACTCCTAACCTAAAGGTTCACATTTCCCCCTATTTGCTGCCTTAGTTTTCCAGACCAAAGCATTTCCATCCAACCCCAGGGAGTCCCAAATGCCCTCTGGTCCTTACCTGTGCTCGGTCACGGACGTGGTTCCTGGTGTGCAGTTGGCCACCCCCAAAAATGACAGTCTCGTAGAGCACATACCCAAAGGACTGCCCAGTGCTGTCATTCAGATGCAGGTTCTCCATGTTAACAGGAAATTCTGACTTCATGGGCTGCAAAGGAGAGGCAAATGTAAGGTCAGCAGTGGTCTCTCAGCACTGACAGGCTCATTTCACACAGGTTCACGCTCTGCCACAGGGTACATTTCCCTGGGAGCCTCCTGGGATCTGCTCCAAGCTTAATTCCCTCGTGGCTCTCTGAAAGCTGCACCAAAGTACCAGAAACGGGAGCCAAGGCCTTGCAAAACTGGAGCTCCAAGAGAACAGAAGTAGCAGTCCAAAAGGAGAGAGAAAAGATTTGCTTCTTTTACATACCCCTGACAAAACATTGCCCACCCTTCTCCTCATGGGATAACAAGCCAGTGCACTAATTGCCTTTTGCACCTAAGAGGCCATGCCTTTTAGGTCTGAGATGCATTAAAATGGGTGTTCCTACCTGTAAAAGAGATGGTAACACATCCCAGAGAGAGATGTACTGATGCAACAGGATTGCACCATACGATGCCTTGCTTTCAATCAGGGGAGGCAGAGGCAGAGGATGGCCTGGGGTGTGAAAAAAAAAAGAGAAAGATGGAACAGTGATTTCAGCCAACACACATTTAAGGCCCCTCCAGACCTTTGGTCCCCCTCCCATCTTTTGGAAATATCCCCCGATAATTGGTTAATTCCAGCAGAAGAACCAGTTTAAACAATTTCCTCATTTAACACTGTAGGTAGAACAGTATTTTGGTTCCTGGGTCTATAATTACCAATGATCACGCTGAAGAGTTGTCTGAGCTTGAAGAATTTGGATGTGTAGTCTCCAGCCTCTGTCAGCACAGCATCATAATCTGGAAAAGCAGCACGTGTGATTTAAAAACATACAGCAGCTCTGGGACAGCTTCATGCAAGAAGTAAAAGCCCCAGACACAATTTTCATGGCACTTTAAGCTGAGTGAATGTCACTAAACAACCACTAATTTGGAGAAGAGCAATTTGTGAACGAGCAACATACTTTTAGAGACCTAATTTGCACATAATCCAGAATTTCACACAGGATAAAGTCGACAATTAAGCATTTTAACAAAGGGCTGTTGGGATGAAGAGAAATTTATGATACGATTTGACTTGGTAAAATAAAGAACCAGAATGGTATCTTGGATCACCATTCCTCCCTAGAAAGAAGAGAAGCAAAGTCATCATCTGTGCTGCCTCTATTTACAACTAATAAGGGCATCCTCCACATCCTGAAATGGGTTTGGAAATAGGAAATACTAATGTAAACCCTCCTCTTAGACAGGTATTTGCTTCTGAGCTCATAGCTTTTAGGAGGAGTGGTTCTACTGACCATTTCTAAGCGTGTTTCTGTCAACTGTCACTAGCCCAGGGGTATCAGAGCTGCACTGCCACCACAGGCAAAGCAGTGAAAGAAAACTCACCATAACTGGTGACATCTGACTTGTACTCATCAGCTTCCAGAGCCCCGTTCATGAAGCCAAAGTTGGTGCCTCCGTGGAACATGTAGAGGTTGATGGATGCTCCTGTTTTGAGGATACTGGCCACAGTGGTCACCATTTCTGCAAAGGAAGGGCAGTGCCAGGGGGGCCACAGACCACAAATCTGGGCTGTAACACTGCCAGCAATTCAAAGCAGACCCAAACATCCTGGTCCCTGCCACCCCTGTGCAATTACAGTGATTGGTGTGGTGGTTTGTATCTCGGACTGACACTTTGGGGCACATTCATACATTCAAATAATCCTCTCCTCTAAGTGAAAAAGGGTAAAGTTCATGGACTCCAGCAGGAATTTTGCTTTTAAGCAGAGGAGCTGTAAGGACTACTTAGCCAGACTCCTAAACTGAACACACTAATGACCCAATTACAAAGACAATTGCAGGAGGATAAGAGAGTCATTAAAACAGTCTTATACAGCTCTGTTTTCACTGCACTTTAGATGCCCTGGAGGTTCTAGAGCTGTTGGTTTATTTTTTTTAGTACTAGTCTTCCTAATGAGGTTTTAACCACGAAGAAGGTGCTACCCTTGCAAGAGGCTTAAATTCACCACATTCCCACAGGAGGTAAATTGCTCCCCTGTCTGCAAGGACAGAATTTGGTGCTCACCATCTGCATCAAAGACATAGTGAGGGCCTCCCCAGTTATCAAACCACCCAGTCCAGTACTCCATCACCATCTTTGGCTGATCTCTCTGTGTCAAAAAGAAAAACAGAGTTAAAATGGATTCAGGGCAGTCCTGCACTCATCCCTGTTTTCTAGAGAAGCACTGTTCAAATCCAGCTCAGTGAAATGGTTTTTACAAGAGTGTTTTCTTCTCAGCTGGCACGGACAAAAGGCAGCTAAGGAGCTCTGGACATGTGAGGAACAAGATGCTGTGGGACACCAATGCCCAGAACAGGCAAGCAAAGCTTTGTGCCTCTGCACAAAGCAAAAACCCCAGCACACAATCAGGTGAGACCAAACGATTCTGGACGCTGCTGTTTGGTAGAGCTGCAGCAAAAAAAAAAAAAAAAAAAGACAAACCAACTGTCACTGTTTAGTTTCTGCTAGAAATCCACATTTATAAATGTCTGCTTATCTGCCAGGCCACTGCCAGCTGAGAGTGTGCAGGTGCAGGGCAGGCAGTGCCTGCCAAGGTAGAACAGCAGACCTTAGCTGTTAATGCCTTTTTAATGCTGCATATGGTGTTGGCAGGGAAGAATTAGCCTTTGCAGGAATTAGGTCTTCATTAAAGGCTCTGCACACAGAGCAATTTCTTCCCATTTGTCACCCCCTGCCAGCTCCCTTAGCTCCTGCAGAATTCCACCCAGACAGGACAACGTGTGCTGCCACTCCAGCCTCATGGTCTTCATTTCCAGACAATTTTGCCTATTATTGGACAGGGGCTTTATTTGATGCCACAGGAATTGGCCAAAGTAAGTGGCATTAAAGCAACTTGTATTTCATTAGGAGAAAACAGCTGCCTGTAATCACCTAAATGTTCCAGGTATGGAGCAGCTCTTGGAAATACATTGAATCCATCCATCCCAGGTAAACCAGTCACAGAAGGAATTTTATCACCCTCTGGAACAAAAGCCCATAACAAGGAAAAGATAACACAGCTTAATAATCCTTAAAAACACGACTAAGAGGCTTCCTGTCTTGTAATTAGTCAGTGTGGCAAAGGAGGAACTGCTTTTTTAAGGCCATGTTGCATTCATTTGGTGGGGAAGGTGCCACCTTCTGTTCATTTGCAGTGTTTGGGGAATTTTGGAAGACCTAAAGAAGGTGAAAGCACATCCAGCAGAGCCTCTTTTGCCGGCACAGGAAAAGAAAACAAATGCAAAGTGTAGGATCAAACATCCAGCAGCAAGGCTTCCTTCCACAGCCCAGAGACTATCAGTGCTTCACTTCTAATGCTGTCCTGGACAATCTGCATGAACAGTGTGTTTCTGCCTCTTACCTGCACTGCATCCAGATATTTCAGTATCCCAGGTTCCAGTTTCTGAAAGTTAACAGTGGCCAGTGCTATTGGGAAAAGAAAAATGTATTAATTTGGACTCATACAAAATGTGTACAAGACCATCTTCTTTAGGCATCAGCCCAGCACAAGCTCAGGGGGAACTGGAACATCTTCTGAGCCACCAAAATAACCTCCTCAGAAATTTCCCATCAAAGTCTTTGCTTGGTGTGCAGAATCCAGCTGGACCACAGCACACAGTGGAATACTTGCAGGACATCATTTAGCTCCAGTGTTCAGAGGTACCAGAAAGAGAGAGCATCAGAGCAGCCCATGGGGTGTCACAAGCTTTAATTAGAGCCTGTAAAGCACATGGAGATCCTCAGATAAAAGGCACCACATAAAGGCAAACTTATTCGAAAGTCCTGTGTGGATGTCACACTGATCTCTCAGGCTTTAGCTGCAGGAATTGCTACCCAGGCAATATCCTACAGCTTGTCATGCCTGTGGGGTTGAGAGAGAGGAACCACAGGACAAGTGAACCAGAGAGAACTGGAATTGGAAGAGTTTTCTGTGCTTCTGCCCTGTGCAGAGCAGGGAAACCAGCTGTGTGTGCTGCAGGATCTTCAGACCCTGTAGTGGGAACACCTGCCTGCAGGACAGAAGACACTAATCTGGGATCAGTGTCCCAGCCCCTGGCACACATCTGAACCATTTTCATCCTCTGCTAGCCCGTGGTCACACTGATCATTCTTCCAACTTTGAAAATGCAGGAGCAATGATATGGTTCTGTATTAAAAATCAACTTCTTACATGAGAGCTGGGAGCAAATCCAGCCCCAGTTGTGTCAGACTGAGCACTTCAAACAGAATATTTACAGAAGAAAAAGCTCACTTCTCACTATTTATACCTTGATTTTAAGAGGCTGACCCATGTACTGTGCTGAGCTAAAGAAAGTGTCACAGAAAACATGAAGGGAGAACAAAACAAAACGTGGATTTAGCACTGATGTAATGCATTAGGTGGCAATCCTGAAGGAGAACAAGCCCAACTCTGCTTTTCATGCAGATTAACAGCACACCATGAAAATGGAGAGTCCCCAAAGCCTTGCTGATCCTTCTCACAGGATCCTCCCACACACAGACACAGCTTCCCACCGTGGTCCTGGAGGGACACCAGAGGCTTTATTTTGTCACCTGTGAGCCCCAGAAGGGCTGTACCTGGTCAGAGCAGAGCCAGCCAGCTTGGAATCATGGATGGCTTGGGCTGGGAGGGACCTTGAAGATCATCTTGTCCCTGGGCCATGGGCAGGGACACCTCCCACTATCCCAGGTTGCTCCAAGCCCCATCCAACCTGGCCTTGGACACTTCCAGGGATGGGAAGTGATTCTGACTCTGCTTTAGCTCCTTCCTACCCACCCTGCTGGTGTCCCACTTCGAGCCTCAGTTACTCCACACGTCTGATGACTGACATTCCGACTCTGATGAGCAGATTGTTGCGACATCCAAGAGTCAAAGTGGCATCCAAGAGCTCTCAGCATGAACACACCAGAAAAGGCAATTCCAAACAAGAAGGAGCTCTGAGGCAGCAATAATTCCCTCAGGAGATGAGGGCTAGGCAGGAATTTCCACACCAGCCCTTCTCCTGCCAGCTCTCTGGCAGGGAGAGAGTGACTCTGTGTGGTCACAGCTGAAAACTGCTGCACATCCACAAAAATCCAAATGAGAACATCACCCTACTGGGGAAGGCCCATGGACTTCCCTGACTGAGTTTGTCCTTCTCATACTGTCATACAAAAACAAGAGGAGGGGAAAAAAGGAGGGGAAAGTCTTTCCCTTTAATCATCTCCACGGTTGAGATTAGAAAATTAACATTATTTCTGACAGACTGATGACAGGAGCACTCAAAGTGTGCACCCTGCAAACACTTCATTCAGGGAAGCAACTCCTCAGGCAGGCAACTGAAACACAGGAGAGATCAGAGGCCAAGGACAGAGTAAATCTCAGCTGAAATGATCTGGAAATATGAGAATCAATGTTACACTGTGCCCCAGACAGGCAGATTTAGGGCTCGGTGGAAGTCAAACAGCAGCACCTCCATTTCTTCACAGGGAAAAGGAGGAGCAGCATTTTTAAACTTTCACAGAATTAAATTTTTTAAAAGGGAAAATGGCCATCCTTTTGCATTGTGCACATCTGATACCCTCCTTTACCTGCCTAAGTACAGATGCCCAATCCTGTGCTGTACCTTACATGGAAAAAAACACCTCAACCTTTCTGGGAAGGGACTGGGCTGGACAGAACACACTTGGTGGGTGCAGCTTAGTGAATGAAGTGTCCTGTTCCCCAAGGATCACAGCCTTACCTTGTCTCTACCAGCACATACCTCCTTCCACCAAGCCAAATGACAGCCCATTCTTGTTGTCTGAGGTCATCAACAGTTCCACAATCCCTCTCTTTAACAGGGCCTGTGTTAAAAAGAGGAAAAGCCATTGTGTTAACAGCCTGAGGGACGTGTCAAAACACCTTTCATGGCCTTCACCTTTGGGAAGGCAAAGGCAGTGCACTCAAAAGGGTGAGATAAGGACAGGGATTTGAGGTTTTGTGTGAGTTGTGGGTGCTTTTTAATCAGTATTTAATTCCAGGAAGATTGTAACTTGGCCATACATGCAAGATGTGAATTAATCACCTTGCCACATTCAAAGCCCGAGGCCCAAACCAGAACACAGAATAAGAGCCCCACCTCACATCAGATCCCACTCCCAGCAAAAAGGAATCCCTGCAAATCCTGCTTTCCCACATTTTCATCTCTAACCACTCCACTCCACTTCCTCGGATGCAAATTGCACACAATCCCAGAAAATGATGAGTCAGCACTGCAAAAATACACCCACAGGCCTGGCAAGGGGATCTGTCCTGACAAGTCTGGGGAACAAGTTCTTTCCTCCCTGAGCCATGGAAAAGCAAGGATGAGTTTACAGACCCCCCCAGAGTCTCTGTAGCCCCATTTAGGGCTCTGAAAACCATTTCCTTGGCATTATGTCTTTAAGTTGTGTGTACATACACTTCATATTTAACCTTGCAGGCAAAGTGAAACCACTCCACGAGATGGAGTTGGGGCAGGAGCAAGCCCAGCCCTGAGCAGATTAACACTCCTGCCAAGGGATTTATTTGCTTGAAGAGCCTCCTGTACACCTTGAGCAACAGGACAACCTGAGCCTCGGGGTGAAGCTGAAGTACCCAAAAGGTTACAGAAAGATCTGATAAAGCTGTAGCAGGGAACACACAAGTTACAGCACATACACACTGGAGGGGTGACCTCCCTCATGTGCAGCAACACTCTCAAGCATTCAGTGGGAAGAAATGGAACAGTAAAGACACACTGCAGATCTTGTTATCTGCCTGACTTTGGGGGCAAACAAACAGGTCAGACTGCTGTGAGATCCACCAGGATAAGCTGTCCCAGTGGGCACAGGCCAACTCCTTATCACCCACTCAGAAGGCACGAGCCAGGGCACAGTCTGATTTCTTTTTGACAGGGTTAAAGGAGGCATTAGGCAAATTAACCTGCCTCATGTTGAGCCCCAGATTACACAAGTTTAGGAGTGTGCTGGCAGCTTGTTCACAACCCTCCTCTCAGGAAATTCAACAAAGAGAAAACTTTACCCAATGTCATCTAAGAGAAGCAAAACAGGACCCCCAGAAGAAGCTCCTTCAAGACCAGATACTCCCTATTTCCCTGGAAATAGGGAGTATCTCTGGAAGACATAACACAAGCTTATCAGCACTGAGAGGGCCACGTGCCTTCTCCTCCACTCCAGGAAGAAACATCACGGGAAATGCAGCTGGATCAGGGACTGACGCATTCAAGAGCCTCTGAAGCCACTCTCAGCGTTATTCAGAAGAAAGAACACACTCTCAGGAAGGTGGTTTATGGGGAGATTGAGCACAGGAAGAAGCAGAAGTGCCACCATTACCATTTTGACATAGGCCATGTAGCTGGGGTCTTTGGCGTAGGAACCGTATTCGTTCTCCACTTGCACTGCAATGATGGGACCTCCTTTCTTGTACTGTGGGCAGCAAAAGGGAGTTGTTGTTCAGCATGATTTCTAATCCCAGGGAACAAAATCACAGTGGCAGGAAAGATGTACCAGTCTCAGATGGAGGACTCAGCTCCATCCTCTCATCCTCCCAAACTGACACAGACAACTACAGCCCTTGCTGGTTCCTAGAGCAAAGCTGGTACTTTTGTTATTGCTTCAGCCATCTGCAGTTACACAGAGCTCACACCCATCTGTGCAGCCAGTCCCCACCCACGGGGAGGGTAGAGGGTTGTACTTGCCTGGAAAGGGACGACAACACGCATTAGGTGATCAAAATAGGCATCCACGGCCTCTGTGAAGCCCTTGTAGGTTGTCCTCAGCTGCATCTCTGGGTCTTGCAGCAGCCAGCTGGGGAAAAGGAGCAAACAGAGGTGACACCAGCCACACCTGGGCAGGAATCACCGGTGTTCCTGTGCCCCAGTGCAGGTATGGACAACACCAGGAGTGTCAGTGACACCCCACCACTCACACTTTCACATAACCCCAGGCTCCCACTGCCAATCTCTTCCCCTCCTTTTTGTTCTGCACTTCAGGCCTAAACTATTTCATAAACTTGCCCAAATATTTCAAGGGCTAACCTTATCTCTCTAAAGGTTACTCTGGAATTCCCTGCATTCCCAAGGGAGCTCTACAACCAAGTGCTCCTTCATAAAGATCCAAAACATGGCTCAAAACAAAGCTTCCAGTCATTGTTCCCATTGTTTCTACTTACAAGACTTAGTTGTGTTTGGGTTTAACACAGAAAAGGGCAATTTGTTGAAGAGTTCAACAATATAGTGCTGTAACCATTTGAACAGAGTGAGCCTGTGCCTTCCTTGTCTCTGCAAAAGGAGGGATTTAACTAATATCCTTCCAGAGGCCTGAAAAACTCAACTCCTCTATGCCCAATGCAGCTCAGTGGGCTTACAAAATCATCCAGAAAATGGGAATAGTACTGTTGCTCTTTATCAGAATTTTTAATCTGTCTGATAAAAACATACGTGGGGTCTTTTTTGTCCCAAATGCTTCCCTCAGTTGAACTATTTACACACTTACCTGGGCAGGCCACCAAGGTCCCATTCTGAGCAGATATAAGGTCCAGGTCGCAGAATCACCCACAGCCCATTTTTAGCTGCCAGGGAAAGGAAGGCCCTGGAGATCCAGAGAGCACAATTATTGCCTGCCTGCAGAATCCCTGCCCCACACACTCCCAATACTCCAACCACCACGAAATGCAGGTACCAAAACCAGCAGGGAACTGCTTGATGAAGCAATCCTACCGTGCTGGATTGGTGCTAAACACATTAAGTTCCCAGAACTCCAGAAAGCATAGAGGGAGGAATTTAAGTCCCCATTGCCTGATCAAGGTACAGCTTTGCTTCAGGAGCTGGAAATGACATCTTCATCCAGACCCCCCACACACCCCCTCCCACAAAAAAGGAGTATTTAATAACAGAGCTGTCTGTAGCACATACTTTAGATCCAGGTTCTGCTTGAAGTCAAACTTCCCTCTTTCTCTCTCATGGAGGTTCCACGGCACGTACCTGAAAGGCAGCATCAGGGCAGGGGAGGGGAAGGATAATGCAGGCTGGGATGCTTAGGAAGAAAAGCTGAGGCCCCACTGCTCTTTCCTGTGTCTTTTCTCACAATAAAAGATATTGTTAACACTGTTCTGGCCCACTGGAATTAATGACAAAGTCCCCCAGAGGAAGGGAGAGGCTGTGAGGAACTTGGAGAGAGCCTGGGGAGGGAGGACACTTACGTGGTGAGGGTGTTTAAGCCACAGGCTTTCATTTTAAGCATCCGATCTTCCCAGTATTCCCTGGGCACTCGGAAATAGTGCATGGAACCCCCAAATATGCGGAAGGGCATTCCTTCCAGCAGGAACTGGGAGTTCTCTGTCTGCAAGCCAAGGGTCCTTCCCCACAGCCCCAGAGGGGTCAGCTCACTCCAGTTAAACCTGGGAGAGAGAGAGAGAGAGACAAATGAGCATCCTGGGGAAGAGATGTGTCCCCCTAGGACAGGCTGCTCCTTCCACCTTACCCAGCAGGACCAGCTCTGACCTGCCTGCTTCTTCAGTAAACCACACTCTTTATCACATAGAGCATACAGATTGCTCAGAAGACAATAAAACAGTTGGGAGACCTTCCCAAGATGTGGATTTGATATTCATTTCACAAGCAGCTTCCGTCCTGAATGCCCCAAGTCACTCTGTCACGCTCTACAGCTGAAATGCAGCCCTGCTCAGGCACAGAGCATGGAATTCACTTGCTGAAAGCACAGGATGGGGAAGCTTTCACTCACAATATTCACAAACACTTCCATAACTTATGAAATTTAAGATCTCCCTGTCTTTTAGTGGATGGCACACGGTGGCTGACTTCCAGCTCCTTGTTCCCCCACCAGTATTGTCACCCTGAATGTCTCGTGGGCTCTGGTATCTTCCAGTGCAATGCATGGAAAAAATAAAAACCCCTCACCTGTTCCCTGTGAACAGAGAACCTTTGCTTTAATTTAATGAACCCCCTGGATTATATTCACCACCAAGGAAAGAGTAAGTCAGCTGTCACCACAAACTTACCTCTGCCCAAATGGCTGCTATCAACTCCTGACCACGTTATTTGCTAAAAGAACTGGAGCAAAGGAGACACCAGTCCCTCAACACTTACCAGGGTGAGCATTCACACTGTCACAGCTCCATCAGGTCAGTTCCTGCACCAACAAACTGCTTCCCACTGCCTTACAGGCTCCCCAGCTCATTTTGGCTGGACCAAGAAACCATTTCATCACCCAGCCCAGCTACAAAGCAGCTTCACTGCCTCCACCAGACCACCCCAGTTGCACAACTCTGAATACACAGAGAGTCAGACAATAGCAGCTTGTTATCAGAGCCAGATGTGAGGAAGGAATTCCCAGCTCCAGAAAGCAAGAGTGACCCACACATTTGGGAGAAACATCACACTGAGAGAAGAGAGGAGCACCTAAGCCTTCAGCTGTTGGCTACACTATGTGTAAAGCAGTTATTAGCAGAGGGGGAGGATGGCTCAGAGCTCGTGGGATTGCAAACCAGCAGCCTGCAGTGACTGCCTGCCCTCTGGCAAGACAAGGAGACTACAAAGGAACTAAATCTAAGACTTCCAGGGTACTGCATGGGCTGGCTGACAAGCTCAGAGGGTACCTGTGTAGCACAGCATTCTCACAGGGCTCTGAAACAGCCGGCAGCAGGCAGGGGTAGTACCTGGAAAAGGAAGCCAGATTAGATATTCACTGCCTTCAGTCAACACTCATTGCCAAACCACTCACAGAAACAGTGCTGAGCAAGGACACAGCGATGCATCCATTCAGAAGGTGATGTAATTGTAACAGTTTATGAAGATAGTGCAGCTCAAAGTAGGAGAAATCGGTGCAAAACACCAATCTGCCATACTTAAAGGGTGACTGCCTGAGTAGGATCGGGATAGAAGATGCTTATCTACCCAAGAAAGTGGGCACAGCCAGAGAATAATGATGTGAGGCTGGGAAATGGCAGCATTGCTCCCAAGGAGTTACCAGGAATTTCAGCAGCAGGGGAGGAGGTTCTCAATCCACACACAGGACATCCTGTGGCCACCTGCCCTTCCATTCTGCTAGAACCATCTCACACACACTGTAACTTCAGCAATTCAGATCCCAAAACAGCAGCTGTATCTACTTCTATTTCTTGCTGGCAAGCCTGAGGTGGAAAGCTCAAAGGGGTCTGGAGATGCAAAACTCCAATTTTTAAAGATTAGGATGGAAAACATCTAAGTTTCCCAGTTGCTTCTGAGCTAGATAGAGCCCTAAATTAGCCCTGCACACAGAAGTACTGCAGACTGTGCCAGAATGAAGGCTGTGCTCAGGAAGCACGCACAGCCAGATAAAAATAAACTAATCACTTAAGCTCATCTTCTTAATCCTGGGCATAACTAACTTGGCACATTTCCACCAAGTTTCCAACCTTAAAACTCCCCAGCTCTAGTATTTTTTCTCACCCAGAAGGACTGGTGGGAAGCTCCCAGGCTCCCAATATTTTCAACATATTATCCTAGATATCCTGAAATCACATCTCTCATTAGGATCTGTACAAGTAACCTCAGAAAAAAGCATTTGTGTGACTCAGCAGAGCTTCTTCCTGGAGCAATCCAGAGCTGGATGTGGCACTTAGTGCCATAGTCCAGTAACTGTGGTGGTAGTGGATCAAGGACATCATCAACTTGATGATCTCAAAGGTCCTTTCCAACCCATCTGATTCTATGATTCTGTGGATTGCCACAGTTCAAAGCCTACCTGGGCTCTGTGCTTCCTCCAGAGAGCAATTTATAGCTCCCAGGAGACTTTTTTTGTCACTTCTATAACAACAGCATAGGTTGCAAAGAATCTTTTTTTTTTGCTTTGCTAAAGGGCCTATTTTGTCCCTCAGTATCCATCTCTGGAAGTGTTCCAGGCCAGGTTGCATGGGGCTTGGAGCAACCTGGGCTGGTGGAAGGTGTCCCTGCCCATGGGCATGGAACAAGACGATCTTTAAGGTCCCTTCCAACCTAAACCATTCTGAGATTCTGTGATTTCATCTCTGCTTCAGGGAAGTCTCTTTTTCTTTTTGCAAAAAGTATCATTCATGCAGAACAGCTGGTAGAAAAAGCTAATGCAAAAGAAAAAAGTAATGCCAGGGGAAAGAGCCTGGAGACCATTAACTCGCCTTGCTGATGCTACAGGACCTGCTGCAGAGGACAAGGGACTTTGCAGCTAATTCCTAAGCTCCACTGGGACCTGCCTCCGAGGGCTTTGCTGTTTATTCTGGGCTTCCTCTTGGCCACAGGAAAGTGAAAGCTCTGAGCTGCCCTCGCTCCCAGCCCATTGTCCTGCCCCGTGGGGGTCAGACAAGCCCCCCGGTGCCCATTCACAAGGCTGGGGTAACAATCACCACATTTTGTAGCACGGTTTATTCCCAGGTGACCTGGACAGTGGAGATAAACACCATGTACCAATGGATACAGTGTTTTATGGATACACTCCTACAGGAGACACACTCCCCTGCCTTCAGCAGGTATTGGTTTGCAATAATCCTCTCTAAGAAACCACAAACCCAAAGCCAGCTGTGAAAGAATTTTGCTTTTAATTATGCAAAGATTCATCGAGGCTTTTCCACAGCTCTGAGCAGTAACTTCTGACTATGAATTGAAGAACCCCTTATAAAATATCCAAATGGCAATTAATAACTACATCTTCCCTTGCCTGTATATTCCACCTCCATATATTTCCACGTGTATTTCCATGTATATCTCCAGGATTTCATTGTCAGGGACTGAAGAGCTCCTGTCACTTGGAAGCCACCTTTGGCTGTAAGAGGGGACACGCTCGTGCAGGACAGAGCATCACCCCCAAAATGAACATGATCTAAAACATGTGGGATCAAAGCTAGAACCTTGAATAACTTCTTGCTATGGCAGGTGGAACAGCTGCTGGCCTGGAGTGTGCAAACAGGAGCAGAAGAAGGGAGATAACAGGGTTAGACGGGAGAGGTGGGCACGGTCCCTGGGTACCACACTGCTCCATCCGTGTGGCCACCGGTGACGTGGGGACACAGGACGGGGAGAGCCAGCCCCAGAACGGGCTGGAGAGAGGGAAACAACACTGTGCGAGCACATCAGAGAGAGCTCCAGAGCTGGGTTAGATCCGCGGGAGCGATTGATTTGCAAAGTGCACCGTCCATCAGCGCGGCGATGATGTAAAGCCTCTCCGGAGCCAAGGTCGGCAGGAGAGCCTGTGCCCAGCAGAGAACCTGATTTATGGCGCTGGCAACGGGGTCGTCCCCCAGCCATTACTCCTGGAGGCGGACAGGAGCCGTGGGGATCAGGTGCAGCGTTTATTTAAAGCTTGAGGCAATTCCTGCACTGCTCGCCCCGGTCCTTCCCACGCTCCCGCTCGGCCGCAGGAATGCCGGCGGGAGCGGGGGGTCCCCGGTCACACAAGACGTGACTCTGCCCTGCCTGGCCCCCAGCGCGTTAATCCGCGCGGGGAGCGCAGCCGTTAATTACGTTAATTCCGTTAATAACCGTCCTCCCCCGCCCCCGATCCCGATCCCATCCATCCATCCATGCGCAGTTCTCCCGCAGCCAACCCCATTCCCGGCGGGCAGGGCCTGCTCCCAGCAGGGCACCGCCACCTTCCCAAGCCCTCCCCACCGCCCCCACCACCGTGGGACCCCCGGCCCGCCCGCCCCGCCCGGAGGCGCGACCCCGCGCCCCTCCCTCCGCCCCGCCGCACCCCGCCGGGGTCTCACCTGCGCAGCAGCAGCCACAGCACGAAGAGGGACAGCGCGGCGCCCCCGAGGCGGCGCTGCCGCCGCCCTCCGCACAGCCACATGGCCGGGGGACCGCACCGAGCCCCCGAGCCCAACCGGACCCCCGGGCCGCGAACCCCCGACCCGCCGGGCGCACACAGCGGCCCCGCCCGGCCCGGCCCCCGGCCCGCGGCTCGCACGCCATTGGCCGCACGGGCAGCCAGGGCACGCCCATCGGACGCGCCCCGGCCTCCCATTGGTTGCGGGCGCCGCGCGCGCGCGGGAAGGGGCGGGGCCTGCGAGGGAGCGGGGGAGACCCCCCGGGAGGAGAGCGCGGGGAGAGACCCCCGATAGAGACCCCCCGATAGAGACACCGGAGAGAAACTCTGGGGAGAGACCCCCCGATAGAGACCCCCCGATAGAGACACCGAAGAGAAACTCTGGGGAGAGACCCCCGATAGAGACCCCCCCGACAGAGACACCGGAGAGAAGCTCTGGGGAGAGACCCCCCGATAGAGACTCCCGATAGAGACACCGGAGAGAAACTCTAGGGAGAGACCCCCCCGATAGAGACACCGGAGAGAAACTCTGGGGAGAGACCCTCCATAAAGACCACCAATAGTCACCCCAGAGAGAGACCCCCGCATACAGACCCCCAGTAGTGAGAGATTCCAGAGGGAGACCCCAGAGAGAAACCCCTGGCAGAGAGCCCTGATAGAGATCCCAAAGAGAGACTCCTGATAGGAACCCCAGCCGGAGACCCCAGACAGCCTGGCCAGAGCCCCCTCCCGTGCCCCAGGGTGGCTCTCCTGCCCAGGCAGGGGGTCTCACCGGGGGCAGGGGGCTGTTCCTGGCTGAGCCCCAGGTGTGCAGAAACACTGATACCAAAGCACACCTTTGTCTGGACCTGCTCTAGTGGAAGGTGTCCCGAGATAATCTTTAAGGTCCCTTACAACCCAAACAATTCCATGATTCTGCTGCTAATGCTCTGTCATCTCCCCCTCCCTGCCAGGTACTGCTGAGAGAAACAAGGAGGTGGTTGATTTGAAGAGGTTAATAAAGACATTAACTAAAAAACCCTCAAGCAGAATTATTTTGCAAGCCCTACTTGGAAAACTCTGTTAGCTCTGCTTAAACACCTGAAATACCACAGAGGAAAATCATCGCAGCTGACACTCCAATAACATTTCCATCATTGCTTTATTGATTCCAGACCCCAGGGGAAAAAAATAGTTTAATTTACATATATTTTTACTCCCCTTACACCACTCGCAGCAATGAGGCAACACAGTTCAATATTTCTGTGCAGAACCTTGGTTTTTCATTTGCATTTTTGTGCTGCAAAGGCTTCTTGGAGATTAAGCACCAAGATGTGGTGGGAATATGGAGAACAAGCAGTGGTGGGGACATCAGGAAAGGTGTGCTGGGAAAAGAGGGAGTGCTTCTATCTGAGCAGGAGGCATCCTGCCCCTGGGATAAAAGCCACTGCACTCTGCAGGTGGTCAGAGCAGTTCCTGTGGATCACTGTCAGCACCCAGGTTTTTAAGCAGAGCAATTAACTCCCTCAAACTAAAGATTTCACTGATCCCATGGGATCAGGCTGCACCTCTGCCTGAGTTCCTGCTCCAGTCCTGGCTTGCCAGAGGGGAGCAGCAGGTCTGGTGTTGCTCTTTCCAAAGAGGAGGGGTGGCCAAACAGGCCAGGAGCAAGATTTGGAGACAGAGCCTTGTATTCACAGCTGTGATTTATGTGTCCAGGCTGGTGACAGCAGCTCTGCCAGGCACAGAGTGCAGCTGTGCCATCCAGCTGTGCTCCCGTTGGGATAAGGCAGGAAGACTGTTTCCACTGGGGGATCCCCCTCTCCACTCCCAGGGAGAGAGCTGGTGAGCAGGGGAAGGAAACAGGCTGAGCTGCAACAGGCAAAGGAATTTTAAGGCTGGAGAATGGCTCCTGGCTTCATCCCTGCAGCAGATTCCTGGCCACAATCATCCTCATGACCTCGTTGGTACCTGCAGCAGGACAGGGTTGCAAAGGCAAGACAGTTAAGAGATGATCCAACATTTTACCCCCCAGAAAGGCAAAGGGAATTCTTCCCTGATCTGCAGTTTACAGCACAGAAAAGTTCTTCCCACCAGATGAGGTGGCATTTAGGAGGTGCTGGGCCAAAACACAGCTGACAAGTGCCAGCACATTGCCTGGAAAAGGCTTCAGATGGTGGTGCTGCCTTTTATTTGGGCATTGGGAGGGTGCAGGCACCGGGCACTGAGCAGAACTGGATTTACACCAACATCTGAGCTCTCTGCATTACAGCACACACAAAGGCTGCAAGCCCACTCAGTATTGGAAAGAGGATGTCCCTTATCAGATACCCTGGTTGTAGGTGAAGGGATTTCAAAGGAGGGAAAACAAAATGTTTAGGAGGCCAAATCGAGATTAGAAAAGGCCAGACACTGTTAGAGACGTGATGTCAAAGAGTGCAGAATCACAAGAAAGGAATTGTTAGGGAGAACCATCACGTGACAAGGATGGAACTGGACAGAGGCACTGCTAACATGACAACTAAATATCTTCCTCTGCTGTAAGGCTCTTAAAATAGACAGTAACTGCTCCAACACACCCAGAGCTCCCAGCCAGGGCACTCACACACAGGACACCCAGGGGCACCTCATGCTCAGAGCAAACCAGGACTCTGCAACCTAAGAATCACAGAGTCATGTGGGCAGGTGGGGGCCTCCAGAGGGGGTTTTCTCTCCTGACTCCTCTGCCAAGTCACTGGCAGTAAGAGTGTCTCTTACCTTCCAGGATCTGGTGGACTCTGATGTCTCGCACAAACTGCTGCACTGCATAATCCTTCAAGTAGCCGTAGCCCCCGTGCATCTGCAGAGCCTGGTTACAGATCTGAGAGGAGAATATCGCTGCTGAGGTGACTTCTGGAGGACACAGCAGTGGCAGGAGCCCGGTAAGACCCCCAGGAACCTGGGCTCATTGTTTTTCCCCGGTCACCCAATCTCATCTCTTGAACCCGTGGTGTGACGCCAAAGCTCTGCTCTCAGTCCCCATCAGTGCTGCTCTCTGGCTGTTATCACGTCACCCAAGTGCTGTTTCACATCAAGGGTGCGTTTATGCGACCGGGATTGCACGGAAACAGGCGGGGATGGGGATGGGAATACCCAGGGATGGGTATTTTTAGGGAATAAGGCGATTTTTTTGGGGCTGCGTGTCTGTGGTTTGGCAGATGCAAACCCGAACCGCCCGATCGCCACCTGGCGACCACTCAGGGGAAGGGCCTGGAGGGCGCTGGTTTCCATGGAAACACGACTCCGTGTGTCCCATCCCTCAATTTGGGATATAAAGCATAATAATGGCAAAAATACAGAGTGCTGAGAAAGCACAGTGGCTTCGAAATTACACTGATTTAGGAAGCGTCAAGGGGCAGGTTTCCTTTTCTCTCCCTTCTTGCTTTCTCTTTTCAGGGACATTTTGATAAGGTGTGAGAATAATAAGGTATTTTTCAAAGTGATCAGGTATTTTTCAGTGGTCCTAGGAAAGACCACTTGCTACCTAGGAACGATCACCATGCAACATGGAAATTATCCTTTGAAAATACAAATGCTCTGCTCCCTGCAGAATGGTTTGGGTTGGAAGGTCCCTGGAAGCTCATCTTGTTCCAAACCCCTGCCATGAGCCACCTTCCACCAGCCCAGGTTGCTCCAAGCCCCATCCAACCTGGCTTTGGACACTTCCAGGGCTGGGGCAGCCACAGCTTCTCTGGGCAACCTGTGCCAGGGCCTCCCCACCCTCACAGTCAAGAATGTCTTCCTAAAATCTGATCTAAATGTCCTCTTTCAGTGTGAAGCCATTCCCCCTCGTCACCACCTGCTCTTGTAAATATTCCCTCTCCAGCTTTCTCGTAGGCTCCCTCAGGTCCTCTGGAAGACTGCAGTTACATCACCCAAAGCCTTATTTTTCCAGGCTGAACAAATCCAATTCTTTCAGCCTTTCCTCCTACGAGAGGTGCTCCATCCCTCTGATCACCTGGGTGGCCTCCTCTGGACTGGCTCCAATGAATCCATGTCCTTCTATCTAAACAAGGCTCAGTGAACGCACTTGGGTGTGGGTGGCTACGGCATCAAACTTCCTCCTGCCACCCTGGGCACCAAAGGGGGGGTTCTCAGAAGTGCTGACAGCGAGCAGTGTTTGAGTGACCTACCAGGAAGCACTCGTCGGTGGCGAAGAGCTTGGCCATGGAGCAGAGCACGGCCGCGTCCTCCCGCCCGTCCTGCAGGGCCCGCGCCGCGTGACGGACCATCAGCCGCGCCGCCACCAGCCTCGTGGCCATCTCTGCCAGCCCAAACTGCAGGTACTGCCACAGGGAGCACGGGGTCAGCACCCCCAGGGGGGGCCTGAACCACAGCCCCACCGCCCTCAGGCAGCGCCCGGCCCCGACCGCGCTTCCTCACGCAGGGAAAGGGCGTTCCTGACTTCTCCAGGGAAAACCCCGAGAAGGGAGTGATGGCACCTCTGCCTGTTCGCAGGAGCAGCAAGAGCAGAGGGGTGCAGAGCTGATGGGAGGGTTACCTGATTGTTTGCCAGGGGCTCCCCGAACTGTTTGCGGACGGTGAGGTGCTCCTGAGCCAGGAGAACGGAGGCATGAGCAGCTCCCAATGAGCACGAGGCTGGTGGGAGAAGCCAAGGGCACAGGGTGAATATGGAGCCAATTCAGATGAACATCGAGATGATCCTGCCCTCCACCCCCTGCCCTTCTCACCGATGTTTATCCTGCCTCCATTCAGCCCCTGCATGGCGATGCTGAAGCCCTGCCCCTCAGCTCCCAGACGGTTGCCAACAGGAACAGCACAGTCCTCGAAGATCACAGCCCGAGTTGGCTGGGAATTCCAGCCTACCTGGGAAAAAACAGAGCACCTTCCAGCTGCCTGAAGAGCAGCACACCTCCAGCTCCTGCAGAGAACCACCCAGCCTGCACCCAACCCCTCGGTCTCATTGCCCAGCTGCCTCTGCGTGCTTTGTCCTCAGTGTGGAAACTGGAATGTATTTGAGAAAATGCAGAGATCCAGTGAACCTTCATGTTCCTGAGACTAAAATCCTTCACTTGCCACAGGGATGGGTATTTGGCAAACTTCACCAAAGCTGGACTTGGCTTGGTAAAGCCATGCCAGGCTGGGACTCCAGTCCTGTCCAAGAAGAGAACCCAAATGCTTTGCACAGACAAGCTCATCAGGACAAGGGGACACGGCCTCAAGCTGTGCCAGTGGAGGTTCAGGCTGGACATCAGGAAGAATTTCTTCACTGAAAGGGTTGTCAGGCATTGGAAGAGGCTGCCCAGGGAGGTTTGGAGTCTCCAGCCCTGGAGGTGTTCAAGGAATCACTGGACACGGCACTCAGTGCTCCGGGTTGGAGGACAAAGTGGAGATCGGACTCAGCGATCTTGGAGACCTTTTCCAAGCTAAATTCTGTGATTCTGTCATCTCTGTCCTGCACTTCCCTCAAGCACTCAGGAGGTACAAGCCAAGCCTCTTACCTTCCTCTCCTTCTTGCCAAAGCTGAGGCCTGGAGTGCCCTTCTCCACCACCAGGCAGGAGATGCCCTTGGGGCCTGGGCCTCCCGTTCGACACATGACCACGTACACATCAGTGTCCCCTCCCCCGCTGATGAAGGCCTGCAGAAGGGCACAAAGAGAGAAGTGTGGCTTTCCTGTGCCAGCCCTGAGCCCGCAGCAGCAGCTGGGATACAAAGGCAGAGGGGCAAAGACCCCACAGCCAGGAGGAATTTAGGGACTCTGGTGAAAGCCCTGCAGAGCACATCCCACCTTGGGAGAATGCACAGAGGAGACAGCAGGGGATGGAAAGGACAGTGAGACCCAGGCCCCAGTGTGCAGGCAGCTTCAGGAGGAGCAAAGAGGTACCTTGGAGCCATTCAGGACATAGGTGTCCCCTTTCCTCTGAGCTGAGGTCAGCAGGGAGGCTGCATCACTTCCACTCCCTGTTGGAGAGGTAAGGAAGCAGTCAGTGAAGCAGAGGGTGCAGAGCCTACAAATTCTCCTCAGGAGACACCTGAGTTTCCCCACTTGCCCTTCCCCAGCTTCCCCAAATGAACACGAAAAGAAACTTTTCACCTCCAGCTCCATTCAGTGTTCCTGTCCAGTTAAGCTGTGTTAGGAGAATGGGAAGGGAGGTGGTTTCCTGGTCGAGGACGCTCACCTGGCTCAGTCAGGCAGTAAGAGGCAAACTTTTCCATGCTACAGAGGGCTGGGCAGAACCTGCGGCGCTGCTCCTCGCTGCCAAAGGTGTCGATCATCCAAACACACATGCTGGAGTGGGAGGGAAGGGGCAGCTTTACAGGGTGTGAGCACAGCCCTGGGAGGAAGGCAGGTCACGCAAGAACATCCCTGGCTGAACAGAGCAAAGCTCCTGAACTGAGCAAAGGATCAGCCACAAGCCCTGAGGCCAGAAAGTGCACTGTTCCAACTCAAAACAGGGCAAAATGAGGTGTCCTGGAAGCCAGGAGATCACCTGCCATTCACCACAGGCTCACTGCCCTGGGGACAGCACTACCAGCCTCAGTGCTCCCCTCCATGCTCAGCCCTACTCTGTCTTAGAAAACTGCACCTGGAAGGAGGAGGCATCACCATTTCAGCTTCCAGTGCCAAGTGAGCCTGCCCCTGGACATGTCTGTACAGGCAGGACAGGGCCCTGGTATCAGGTGGTGCCTCTGGGCTCTGTCACAGTATGGCCAATGCACAAAGGCTTTTTCCAGGCAGGTTACTATCTATAGACAGCTTAAGTGGGAGAGCAGGGAACAAAATCCAGAACTTAATCCCATCTTGCATGCCACAAAGCTAAAATTACTTCTTGGTGGCATCCCAGCTCTTGTAGCCTATTTGTTTACTGCTATCCAGGGATCCTCCCAGGGACGTGCCTACTCGGGGTCACAATTTAAATATTTAAATGAGCAGCGCCCAGGAAGCTGTTCCAGCTGGATTTAGAGCCCACAGAGCAGCTGGGTTTTCCATCCACCCCCTGCAGACACACTCACTTGTGGATGCTCATGTAAGCAGTGGTGCTGGTACATCCTGTTGATAAAGCTTCAAAGATTATGGAGGTGTCGAGTCGTGACAATCCAGAGCCACCGACATCTGGTTTCACGTAGATCCTCCAAATCCCAGCTGGGCTGCCTTCCGCATGGTTTCCACTGGGAATGTTTCCTGTTGGGGCAGGCAGAGATTTCCCAAGTGAATATTCATCATCAATTCAATCTTCTGGTACACCTGGGCTACCAAGTGCAGTCCCACATTCCTTGCAGAGTTTACGTTGACCGAGTGGGTTAAAGAAGAGGTGGCTCCCTACACAGACATGTTCCATTCTTAGGAGTAAATCCGGGTTTCAGGTGATGGAACAGCCTGGTTAGGAAAGCTTTAAAGTATTTCTGATGACTTCCCACCCCAGCTGCAGCAGCAGCTTCAACGAAAATCTCTACAGATGGCACAACAGCACCGAGGAGGTATTGCAGGAACCCCTTGGTGAGACCCAAGGAACACAACATGCTAAAGGAGGGAAAAGTGAGCAGCCCAACTCCTCCAAGGCTGTCATACCTTTTCATCCCACTCAGCCATGTAAGGAGCCATCTCCTTGGCAGCAAAATCAAGGGCAACTTTTTGGAATTCCTTCTGATCCTCAGTCAGTCCGACGGATGCTGGAAAAGCAGGAAGAGATTGGAATATGTGTCGGTTGTGGCAAAGCAGCAAAACCACCTCTTCTACACCTCAAAGTGCCCCGTAACTCATACAAACAGCTCAGGGTCTCTGCTGCATAGACCGTTTCTCTGCTCCTCAGGAATATCAGGGGCCTTTGGGAGGAGCTTTCTTAGGACAAACCAAACACTATCCCAGGTTGCTCCAAGCCCCATCCAACCTGGCTTTGAACGCTTCCAGGGATGGGGCAGCCACAGTGTCTCTGGGCAACCTGTGCCAGCTGGAATTCCACCAGAAGAATTTCTTCCTAACATCTGACCTAAATCACTCCTCTTTCAGTTTAAATCCATTCCCCCTTGTCCTATGAGTCTGCCCATCCAAAAAACCCACACACTTTCCTTGTTTTTTGCAATCCCCCTTTTCTGAGATATTGATTTCACTGTCAAGCCTGGAAATCTGTGACGGTATAACAAAGGTAATGAGGTACAGGGAGGTGGGAGGACCTTTCCTCGTGGGTCCTGCCCCACTGCTGGGCACGGTCTAACAAAGGTAAGGGGGAGAGGGATGGGGAAAGATGTTTACCTGTGGGTTGTGGCCCATTGCCGGGCACGGCCTAAAAACCATAAGGGAGGTACAGGGAAGGTGAAGGACCTTTCCTTGCGGGCACTGCCCCACTGCCGGGCATCTGAGCCCGCATCGTCGCGGGCGGGCGCAGGGATCAGGGACACAGGGAGAATGGACACATCCCTCCAGGCGGGCACGGCTCTTGGACCCCCCGATCCCTCTCCATCTCCCCCCAGACCGCCTCCCCTCGGGCCGCGGGGGTGGGGAGGGGGGATATCCCCGCTCGGGAGCCGGGCAGGCGGAGCCGGGGCCGGGATCGGGGGGGCATCCCCGGATCCTTACGGTCGATGCAGGACGCGATCCCCCGCCGCCCCAGCGCCAGCCGCACCGCCACCCGCGGGGCCGCTCGCCACGCCATGGCCACGGCCGGGGCCGTCCGCGTTCCCGGAGCCCGGCGGGGCAGGCTGGGAGCTGTAGTCCTGCCCCCGGCACCGCCCGCCCGAGCGGGGAGGGAGCGAGGGGAGCCGGCCCTGCCCCGCCGTTTGCATAGCGGGCACCGCTTCCTCCCGCACCCCGAGCATCCTCATCCCGCACCGGCACGGCGGCGGCGGCGCGGCCGGTGAGCGGGAGCTCGGGGGGCGGGAGGGAGGGATGGATGGTGGGGTTGGGGGTGGTGAAAGCTTGGCACGGGAGGTGGAAAAGTTGATGCCAGGCGGCCTGGCAGGAGGAAGCCAGCCCAGAGCCCAGGAACTCCTGCTGAGAGACGGGGCAGGGGATGGGCCGCCCGGCCGGGCGCTTTGCGCGGAATTGTGCGGGGCGGGAGGCACCTCTGGGGATGATCCGGCCCAACAACCCCTGCCACGGCAGGGTCACCTGGGGCAGGTGGCGCGGGAAGGCGTCCAGGTGGTGTTTTAACGTCTCCAAAGGGAGACATTCCCGCAGGGACCTGAGCGAGCGGTGCCCAGCGAGCAACAGGCTGAGCCAGAGCCCCCGGGTGCGGGGCTGGGCTGCGCAGGGAAGCGCTTCTCCCTTTTCCAGAGCCACAGCCCCTCTGCTCAGCCCACGCAGCTCCGGGACTGTTCTCCAGCGGCCCTGGAGCAGGAATCCAGCCCTGCTGCTGGTGTCCATCAGCCCAGGGTGCGGTCCCCAGCCCCTGCCAGCATTCACACTGATAGAGGAAGTGGCTGAGCTCAGGGAAAGATTTATTCGCTCTCCACTCTGTCTCAGCCAGCTTTGCTTTCCCCAGCTCGCCTGAATAAGCAGTAATTCCTCCTCCTTCTCTCGTTCATCAGGTGAAGATAATTCAAAGAGACCAGAGATGCCTTGGCCGAGCAGAAAGAGAGACAAGGGAGCAGTAGCAGGTCTGTGCTGACATCCTGACTGATTTAGCATCTCTCATTTGAGGTTCCAGGCTGTAGTGAAACTACAGGCAGCCGAATTAACCGTCTGCCTTTCAGAGCCACATGTTTTACAGACAGCATTTCCTGTGTAGAATGGGCTGAGCACCCAGGCGAGACTGAGACAAGTCTGCTGGGTGTGTGATAAGGACAGTGATGTAAATTCTGGTTAGGAATATGTAATTCATAGCCATTTATGAAGAGCTTTCAGGTCCTACACGTTAGAGATGGTCAGTCAGAGTATGTGTAGTGCCAGGAAGCTGATGGGAAAAGAAAAAAGCAAAAAACCTTGCACTGGAGGCACCATTATGTGGTGGTAAAGGTGTAAGATGAAAAAATTGCACAGTTGGCTCATCCATGCCACTCATCTGTTTGATCCACTCTAACAAATAACCACCTTCTTACCCTTAAATCACTTCTTAATAATTGGGAGGTTTTTTGTCTGGGTCCTGAAGAAACAAGGGATATGAATCCCTTCTGAACAGGGAGCTCAGTGGAGGCTTAAGACAAAGTTTCCAGCTACAGGAATAGAAATAGCTTTCTTTTCTGCTGAATGTTCCTGTTACTCACCAGATTCACCTAAATCAACTTTGTTGCCTGCAGCTGATTTCTCAGCAATTAATTAAAAAAATTTCAACTACACTTCATATGGGCAACATGGTCTATCCTGTTTGGGTTTTTTTAATGACTGTGACTTTTAAACTCCATTTGTGCATGCTGCACACACACACAAAAATATACTTATTTCAGATGCAAATTAGAAATACTCAGAATCACTGGTGCATAATGCTACTACCTTACCCTTAACACCTGGGGTGCACCAAACCTCTGCCTGCAGTCAGGTGAAACCAGCTTAAACAACTCAAAATATTTCAGCACCAGTCATTTTCAGAAACAAAATGTGTTTTACCTGAATGTTTTTCCTCTTTCTTTTAAGATAAAAAAGAGCCTGATGCTAAAATTGCCAAAACTGAGGAGGAGACTTCGGATAAGGAGGAGGAAGAGAAGTCTGCAAAACCTCCAGCTGGGAGCTCCAAGTCAGGATGGAAGAACTGGAAGAAGACAAAAGAATCTGAGTCTGGTGGGGAGGAAAGCAAGATCACATATTGTCACTGGCTGCTGAAATCAGAACCGGAGAGCAGACTGGAGAAGGGGGTGGATGTGAAAGTAAGCACTGACACCCATCCTCACTCAGCAGGGACAGCAGCAGTGTCACTCCTGCCCAGAGCATCGGTGACCAGAGGGACAGGACCAGACAACTCAGATTGTTTTTCTTCTCTAAACCCATTTGTCTTCCTGGAAATAGAAAGACATAACGTTGTGTTTTTTCCAGGGTGACAACCTTGGGGTTTCATACGTGTAATAAAAGAGAAAATCAGGTCCTCAGGATGCTGATCACAGGGGCAGCATCTATTTCAGGCTCTGCCTTTACAACAATGCAGTGTTCCTCCTTTGCAAAGGCTTTTCTTCAGCCCCTGTGGGAAGAAAAAAATTGTGTCAAGTCCATATTATAATAGAAGGAGCTACTAGCAGCAAATGTTTAGGCTCAGTGTAGGCAATGACCCAGTAAGGAACAGATACCTCCTGAATTAACCTGATTTTCATTCCATTTGGCAGTTCAGCGTTGATGACTTGAAAGCTCAGCCCAATCAGACAACCTGCTGGGATGGAGTGAGAAACTACCAGGTAAGAAGTCACTGGAATAGCACCAGGAAAAAGGTGGCTCCCCTCACAGATAACTGGTTCCCTTTCCTGAAGCATTTCCTTTTGAGGCATGTTTATACAGGTGCATTTTGGCAGGAGTCTAAAGTCTAAACTCCTTAGTTGCTCTGGGTCAGGGGTAGATTCAGGCTGGGGAATATTCTGTCAATATTGACACCTTTTAGCAAGTCTGTACTTGCCCAAAAATGCCCTGTCAGTGTAGAGCTTTCTCTTCCAAAGGAATTTCATGTGGTTCCCCTACTAGATATGATCCCTGTACTGTATATGCTTCCCCCTATGCATGATCTGCTCTGCTGCCCGTTTGCTAACAGCAAGTTAAGTCTTTGGAACAAGGGTGGCTGAGCTGTTGAATTCCCACACACTTTCTAACCAACAGGATCTTGCTCTTCAGCCTTGTTTTTCCTTAATTTAATTCCAACACAAAAACATCTCTATGACAACTGCAGGAAAATCTGAGTAGCTCTGAAGCACATCTACCTCTCTTGCTGTTAGTTCCTGTTCCTGGCTGCTTGCAACGAAGCCCTGAGAGCTTGATAGGAAGAGGTGAAAGTCTCTTGTTTACCCCTGACAGGCAAGGAATTTCCTGAGAGCCATGAAAATTGGGCAGCAGGCTTTCTTCTACCACAGTAACTGTAAAGAGCCTGGCATTGTGGCCATTGTCAAGGTGAGTGTGTCTGTGTTCTGCCTTTTGGGGGGGAGTAGTGATGGATGGGTTATCCACCAGCTTGTGCCTCAGCACCAAAGGAATGCAGGAGTTGTCCAGCCTGAGCAGGGCATGAGCCCTGGGCACCTCAGCTCAGCAGGGCTGACTCAGGCATCTGTCCCCAGAGAGATGGAACCACAGTGCTGCTTTCCTGCTGACATTTCAGGGCACTCCCAGACAAGCCAAGTGTTGCTCCACACTCTGATTCAAATCTGACTCACTAAATTCAGCTGAGCCCCCAAAGCATTGATACAAAACCCAGGGCACAGAAAAGCTTTTTCTCTAAGAGCAGAACTCACCACAAGGACTATCATCATCTTGCAGCAGTTTTCCTCTGCTGCATGTTTTCCTGCCACAGAAGGTGATGCTTCACTGACAGCTGGAGTGCTCTGCAGTGCTTCGAGCCAAGAAATGTGAAGGAAACATATCTCCCCATTAGAGTGGAGTCCAGGGAAAGCAAGGCTGATTTTTGTACTTGGATTCTTCCTTGTGTCTAGTCCCAGCTTTTTTCAAAGGGCATTTCATACCCTTTGCTGACAGTTATTTTAAATTGGTGGGAACTTGTCTCACATTCTTCTCCCCTTTCTGCTCCAGATTGTAAAGGAGGCTTACCCTGATCACACACAGTTTGATCAGAAGGATCCCCACTATGATTCCACCAGCAGAAAGGAGAACCCCAAATGGTCTATGGTAATGTACTGCACTAAATACAGCTGTTCCAAGCTTTGTGTGCAAACTGAGTGAAGGGAGGAGCCTCTTTGCATCATACTGCAAATCTTAATCTTCTGTCCTGGCCTAGCTGCCAGATTTTCTCTCTCAAGAGAAAATCAATCCTGTTCTGTCTACCTTTTCCCCTATCCCTACCAGAAGGCTGCCAAAATGTACCTCCCTAAATTTTCAAATCTTACGTGGGTGCAGAGCTGGCCTCCCTGCATGGCAGAACTCTGGGTTAGGAAAACGAACATCTTTAAATACCAACCTCAGTCCACAGCAAACAAAGCTGTACTTTTGAGGCATGTTGAATTGTAGGGAAGGGACTGCTCACAGGCTGTGACAACGTGAATGCACACTGCTGTTGCACAGTTGCTGATTCATGTGAGCAGATCACCTGCCAGGAGCACCTGGAAGTTCTTTTAGCCTGGGGCAAGGAAGAGCTTCCAGGCTGTGATAAGGTGGTGCACATCAGTCATTTGCTTCAGTTTTACATCTTTATCCCTTCCAAAGATGTTATGTGCCACCTGGAGGCTATACCCCTCCCCAACCCTGCTCCTTTGCTGCCCACCCCTGCGCAGGTGGACGTCCAGTTTGTGCGGATGACGAAGCGGTTCATCCCCCTCTCGGAGATCAAGGCTCACCACCTGGCACACAAAGCAGATGGGGGGCCCCTGAAGGACATGATGCTCTTCACAAGACAACGTCTTTCCATCCAACCACTGACACAAGGTGAGAACCCCCTTGGACTCCTGACGCCTCTCCCTCCGGGGGGAGACAGAACCTGCAAGTTCCACTTATGGCTTTTTGTCTTTTTAACGCAGAGCAATTTGATTTTGTCTTGAGCCTGGAAGAGGAAAAGCCACATTAAAGGAGCTGAGAGCAGCCCAGCTTCCCCCAAAGCCTGCTGATGCTCCTCCTCAACCAGCACAGTTCTCAAGTTCACCTGCTCAGTCGCAGCCCCACCAACACGCCCGCACACGATTCTCAGCCACACGTCCCTTACGCTGACACACTGTTATTTTTTGCTTATTTTTAAATAAATAAAGCCTTTTGGAATCAACTGCAGCTACTCAGTTTTTAATAGGGGGAAAATCTGCTATTTATCTCTTGAAGGACCAAACAGGTACATCCTCTTTGAGGTGTTTAGTTCCAGATCTTTCAGTTTGAAGCCATTCCCCCCTTGTCCTGCCACCACATGCTCTTGTAAGTAGTCTCTCTAGAGATGTATATACAAAGCAGATCACAGTTAATTTCCTGCAGGTACAAATTTTCCCATGTTATTTTAGTTCTGACATCAGGGAAATAGAGGAAAATAAAGCCAACTTGCTCATTTTTAAGCACGGGTTCTCTACCAGCACAGCTGCTAAGCAGTGTCTCAAAAAAGACCAAGGATTTATAAAGGTAAGAAAGGATAAACTCCTCGAGCATGTCTGAAGAGCTGCACTAAAGAAAAATCTCTTAATACCACGGAAAAAATCCCAACCCAACCCAACCCCAATATAAAACATATCAGACAAACTCGTGCACAGCGTTTGACAGCCAGGGCTGGCTCTTTTTAATTGGAGAGACAAAAAACCCAAGTTTTTAAAATACAGCCATTGAAAAGACAACGAATTAAGAAACATGTAAACACAGCAGAGGCTTAATTACAGGTTGCACTGCCTGGTTTAGTACTTGCCCACTCCCCTCTGCCTGGGAGAGAGGGAATGACCCAAGTACAGCACAGAACCACCAGCTCAGGGGGTGCTCGAGCAGCACCTGCCCCTTAACATGCTAATGAAACACTCCTCTATAGTACCTTGTCCTAGAGTGACCTTATGCTCCACCTTCTCTCTAAGGATGCTCAGCACATCTGCTCCACTCCAGACAAACAGAGGGCCTAGTGGGTAACAGGTTGAATGGTCCATAAGATTCAGTAAAAATGGGGATCATTTCTAAATTCTGGTTCCACAAGTAGGGACAAGGGGGGGAGAGAGGGGCACAAAGTAGGAGAAAAAAAAAAACAAACCAAACCAAACAATGTACAGGCTCATGCACCTTTTGCAAGGGAACCCTCCAGGAGCGATGAGCAGATGTTGAACAGAGACCTTGTGTGACAATGGTCTCACATCCAGCACTGATGCTGTTCAGCCAGCAAACACAACACTCCTGCAATGTGGAGGTGCCTTCCTCCACAGGGTTCCTCTAACACCACATGGCCTACACCCCAGAGGGAATAAATCTAGGCAGGGTGGGAGCTGAGGGAAAGCTAGGGGGGGAGTTAGGGTGCTGCTGTGCTCAGCTCAGCCATGGAAAGATAGTCTGCTATCCCCAAAGGCTCCCAGTGGAGCGTCACTTGTCCCTAAAGGATTGGGCATTGCTGCAGCACAGGCAGGTCCCTCCAGGGAGGGAGGGAGGAGTGCCCAAAGTGACATCCAGGTTCCTTTGCCATGGGACAACCCCTTGCCCTGGCACAACAAGGTAGCTGTCCAAAGGGAGCTTTTGCTCCAGCCTTAGGAAGACACGGCTCCAGCCCATGGCACAGACCCCTCGTGGAAAGAAAAGCAAGCCACAGTCTTCACTGGCACAGAGCAGAAACATGGTGTGACACAAGCATTCAGCAGAGATGAGATCATTAGTGTCCTCTACAACAGAGACTGGCCAGCTCTACTGGAAACCACAACCTGACACGTGGTGAGTAAAAGATAACTTACTTTGGCAAGCAGAAACACACATTTATCACTGAAATACAGTAGCTGTCTTATTACATAAAGAGCTCCCCTCCCCACCCTGGCCCCACTCCCTCCACCAGCACTGTTCCTCTAAGCAAAGCACAAACTTCCATTTCCCAGCTGCAAGACAACTGTTCTACATTCAGCTGTAGGACAGAGGCAGAGGAACCTGATTCCAGAGCCAAAAGGAAGCTGGACACAACCCCAGCCAGCCACAAACTCAGGGAAATCCAGACAAATCCTACTTGATAGAGCTCATATCCCAGCACTTAGTACAGGCCTGCCTCTCTCTCTGGTAGGAGGTCTAACCTCCTGCTTGCTTGAAGGGCAGCTCAGCAGGATGGATGTCCTCCAGATTTGGTCCATCAAGCCTACAAAGCCACCTCTGATTTTTAACGGAGGAGCGACTTCCTCTGGGAATGTTCTCACGAGTCTACTTAGCTGAAGGCTAAAAGCAGGTTGTTTTAGATAAGAAAAACCCTCCTTCAGGTTCTCAGTTCACAACATGCCCTCAGACCTCCCTGGTGACTGCAGGAATGTGCCTCTGGAATCAGAGAGCTCTGCCATCCTTCTTCCAGTTGCTGCTTGGCTTCATCGAGCAGCACACACAGGCTGTGAGCTTCTCAAAACAACTGCGTCCACCCTCTGCCCTCACTAATCCTCGTCCCAGAGGCACGAGGGAGCAAACCAGACAACACACACGTGTCCTGTGCTGCTGTCTGTCCGCACACAAAGCCTGCTCTGTCACAAGGACAGCGTAAGCTCACTCCTAAGACAGCTCCAGTTTCTGTCTCACATTCCAAAACTCTAGACATCTCCAGGCTGGTCTGCCCCTGCTCTGCAGCAGCAACTGGGACCTGTACGAGTGCAGCAACTGAGCCTGGATCTCAGGGGCACTCAGGCAGCTGCCAGGACAAGACTAGGAAGGCACTGCTCTTGGCCAGGAGCCTTCTGCCCCCACTTCTTGCCCACCCAGCAGCGCTGGGACCTTCACCGCTCTGCCCTCCCTGTGCCACCTCCTCCTGCACCCACACACCTCACTCCCTCCTGCCAGCCACAGCTCCTGGTGTGACACGGAGCAGGGACACAGCACAGCTGCTGCCCGTGGATGTCAACTGCATTCTCCAACTGTTTGTGGCAAAGAATCCGATGCCAGCACGAAGAGGAAGAAGGGGAGGCAGCGAGGGGATAACACCGCACAATTCCAAGCAGGCCACACCACAGCCCCCCGAGTCCCTCCTCTCACATCCAGCTAATCACCGTGTCATTCTCCCCTCGTGAAGATTTCAGAAAGGCAAGAAGAATATCCATCCCACACAACCCCAAAGCAACCTCCACACCGCTGGGAAGAAGCGGCGGATTTGGCCTTCACTTGCTCTCTCCTTCCCCGCTGCCACAACGAAAGAGGAGACCGGGCAATCGGGGCAAAGAGGAGATCAGGCAGCTCCGCAGCCTCCAGACACTCAAAGCAGCTGATCCCAGAGGAATGTAGTTGATTGGGAAGCACTGAGGCACCACCAGCGCTCCAGCCTGCCTTGCCCTCCCGTCCCCTTCCCACCCTGCGAGTCCTCCGAAGAAAGGAATTAAGTCAAAAACGGATATTTATTGTCATGAAGTCTCTGAAGGGTTCTCCTCCTCGGTGCTGCCGTCCCCGGGGGCTGCCCAGCACCTCCCTCTCCTCACTGCCGGCCGTTGTTCTCCGAGGGCTGGCTGGGAGTCTTGGCCTCGCCGTGCGAGGACGTGCCCTCGAACCGCTGGGACGCGATGGCCGCTTGGTGGGACATGCTCTTCCGCACGATGTCTCCTTTCCTCCACAGCACCACCTCCTGCAGGGACACAGCCGAGGCTCGTCAGGGCTCGTGGCGCCTTCTAGACCATCTCTGCACACTCTGATTTGTTCCACGCTCCCCACCACCATCACACACACCAGACCTGTGTGGACAGCTCTTCTAGACCATCCTGGCACGCTCTAATTTGTCTAGTTCTGACAGATACTCAGTTCAGAACATGACTCTCCCACCATCCCAAATTCCCAATAGGCCCTCATAGCAGTATCCCAATCAACAGCCCACAGGTCCAAGGAGAACACCTCTGTTTCTCACCTGCTGTTTGAAGTAGCGTCTCTCTTCCTCATCGATCAGCACCAGATTGAGGTAATAACGCACAGAGAACTTCTTGTTGATGTCCCTCATCGTTGGAGTCAGCTCATAGCCAGCCAGGAAGAGTCTGATGGGGATGGACTCCCCTGCAAAGTGCACAGAGCCATCAGCACACACGGGATGTGGATAGAAACCAGGAGAGCACCAGAAAAACAGGAACTCACAAGGCCACAAACTTTTGTCACCGTTTCCACAAGTGGACTAACATGAGCTAGAAGACCTCAACTCCCTTCAAAACTCAGCATGCATGGTCCACAGCCAGATCCTGCCCTTGCTGACAGCTATTCCATCTCCACTTTAACAGCACAGGAACCTGAATCGCGACAGCTCTGCAGGAAAACATGAGTAAGGTGATAATTTTCCCTGGCAGGTGACTCTGCCGGGCAATGGAACCAGAAAGCAAGTGGCACACAGCAGAAACACCACCTTTCTGCTCCAAGGTGCAGCAATGCCAGCTGGTGGCCCACACCAACACTGAATTTATATCTAGCTCTGCCACTGCTGCATTGAAAGAATTGCAGCTCATTGTGCCTCAGTTCCCCCTCACGGCACCAGAGGAGGAAGGGGATCGTATCAACCCCATGTGTAAACTGCCCTGAGCCCACCACTGGAACAAGATGCTAACAACCGAGCACGCAGAAGATACTGCAAGATATTCCCACCCCAGAAGCCTCCAGAAGAGGAGTTCTGAGGGTTCCTGTGCCCCCTCACCTCTCACAGGAGCCCCGTCCATGATCTCGTACTTCGCTATCGTGTCGTTCTCGTGGTACACGTTGGGCCCCGTGCCCGTCGTTTCCCTCTTGATGATGTCGATCTCCATGTGTTTGATCTTGATCCGCACCAGCAGGAAGTAGATCTTCCCCACAATCACATCTTTTAAGTGATACCTGCCACGGGAGGGAAGAAAGCACCAGGATCAAACCCTGTGCAGGGCTCCAGGGCTGGGGCTGAAGAGCAGGAACTTGCTCTTACCCCGCAGCCCCACTGGACGTTGCAGATGGTGCATCAACCGCTGCCACCACTTTCATCCTCAGGCTTCCAAACCCGTAGCAGATGTTTGCCCACGGCCCACCAGCCGCTCTTGAGGCACTTACTTGGACTTGTTGTACTCGAACTCGATGTGCAGGCAATCCTCAATGCCCACCTCCATCTTGATGGAGGAGTTGAGCTCTGGGTAGGTGCTCAGGGTGTGCACAACGATGTCCATCTCCTTCACCACATCGTTCAGCCGGCGGCTCACAGTGGCACGGAGGAAATACCTGTGAGGGCAGACCCCTCGGATTAGGGAGGAGCAGGGAAGGGCAAGGGGCTGACTGGGTCATACTGGACTATCCAAGCAGCCTTACTGGTGGAGCAGCCATGCTGGGAAAGACAGAAGGGAATTTTCAAATGGAAAAGCGGACTATTCCAAGACTCCTCTCAGCTTCCGTGCACTTGTGAGCCTGAGTTACCTAAGCCCTGTTTGGGGGATCTGAGCTGCAGCAAAGGTTCCCTCACTCAGCATCTGTTTGCATACAGAGCACAATTAAAGTTGACAAGGCTGATTACAGCAAAAACGTCCTCATTGGAGACTAAACCAAACAATTTATTTTCATTTTTTGAGTTATCAAATAAATTAGCAAGTATTTGATTGATTCAGAAGGGGCTGATTTCTCTTGTCACTCAAATGAGGCAAAACAAGCTCCATAAAGCCTGATTCATGCTTGTAAAATAAAGCCCTCAAAGGCAGCCTTTTACAACTCAGCCCCCAACAAATTCATTTGGAGTTCCATTGCAGGGATGTCTGGGAAGGGATTCTGCACTCCTGTTACCACCCCAGTGAACAGCAGCACTTTCACACTGCACAGAGCCAGGAGTGGGGCCGGCAAGGGCAGCAGACTCACCGCAGCTTCACGTTCTGCCCCGTGTAGGACTCGTAGGGTTTCTCCACGTGTGTGAACTCGAAGTCAAATGTCTGTGACTGAGTGAACTCCCCAGGGCGGGCCAGGTCCTTCACCAGAGACACGAACTCGTGGTGGTTTCCTCGGTCATAGTAGAGTTCTAGGGAATACACAAGTCCAGGTTTAATCCCAGGTGACACAGGAGCTTTCACAGCTATGAGCAACTCTCTATGTCCAGATCACTACGCTCTCCTTACCATTCACAGACCCTGACAGGGGATGCAAGGCACTGCACTTGTTCCCTGCTCTCCCTCAGAGCCATGTGCAAGCCACAACTTTCCTCCCTCAGCCAGGAAGGAAAAGGTCCACACAGCCTCACCTGCTACCATGAATCAGGAGCTTGCTTGGGGTGACATGAGGCACTTTTATCAATATTAAATATGGTCAGACTGGCTGAGAAGAGGACCTGAAGCCCAAGCAAAACAAAAGGACCAGGAGGCTTCCAACTGTTCCTGCTTATCCTTTATCTCAACAAAGAGTTTGAGTGGTCTTGATTCACACCAGGGAATAAACAGCGACTGCTGCTGCATGACTACCAAGTGTGTGGGGAGGCAGCTGAGTCAACTGCTCCACCAGCCCCTGGATAACACAGCAAGGGCCATGTGAGCCCTGGTGAGGGAAGAGCATTCACCTTTGGGAGCACTGCTCAAACCAGCTCAAGTAACCAGCACGGCCACATTGCCTCAGCTTTTCCCACAGCCTTCTTGCGTCAGCAGGAAACTACAGGTTTCCTCATTTAATGAAAGCAATCCTCCACACTTCCACCAAGTTTTCTCCCTGAAGTTCAAAGCACCCAGACCTTAAAACTCTGCAATTTGCATTAACACAGCTCGGTATTACACATCACCACCAACGAAACCTGCCCTTCCCAGCCCTGCGTGTGAGCTGGTGCCTACAGGACACCCACACAGTCCTTCTGCAAGGTGAAGCCTTTCTGGTTAGATGAGGAAACAAAAAACCCAAGTCATCAGACAATCACATACACACAAGTTCAGTGTCAGCACTAAACTGTGCAGAGGAGGCTGCTTGGTGGTGTTCAGGAACTGCAGCTCTTCCCTCCTTGAGATGCACGATGAGATTTCAGCGTGTAAGTGATGTCTGATTCTTGCAGCCCTTTGCTCACCTTATCTCTCTAATGGAAGTATTGGCACTGGAAGTCCCCTCACTTACACACAACAGCAAATGTCATCGAGTCCTCTGATGACAGGCAGGTGACATAAATAACCAGCCCTCTCTGCACTGAATCCCTGTGTCCACTGAGAGGAAAGTGCTCGCTGGCGTGACAGGGAGAAGCCACGTGCCACAGAAAAAGAGGAATCAGCCTATATCATCTTGCCACATGATGCAGAAAGCAAAGATCAAACTTAAAACAAGGGGAAGCAAATGTCAGTGTATACTGAGCTCTCTGCTACCTTGGAAGGTCACAGTTTGGCATTCTGCAGCCATAAGCAGAGGAAGGATGGATGAAGCCCATACTTAGCAGGCATTAGCCTGTCAAATAGGTATAAGCTATAATTTCAGGTTTTCAGAGCCATAATGTTTATTGAGAAAACAGACTGCCAGCATTTCGGTGGCATGTTCAGGGCACAGCAACCACAGGTGAAACGAGATCTTGTCCATGAAAACACGGACAGCTCCACTCAGATCAAAGAGTGGGTGTGGCAGCTGCCTCTCCTCCACGAAAGCAGGAAATATTCAACCTAAATTGGTTCCACGCACAGATAACCACAAGTTTTGAACAGCTTGAAGTCACCCAACTAACCATGCAGGGTTACCACTGCGAGTTAAAGACGGAGTCAGCCAAGCTGAGCCTGCAGGCCTCAGGAAAGGGGATCAACCCAGGGAAAAGGTGGTGTGGGGTCAGGGCTGGGAAGGTGCCATTGGTGATTTGGGACACACAGGAAAAACCCAACCATCACTGCCTTTGGCAGAGCCACTGCAATCCCTAACAGAGTCAGCAGGTACATGAGAGATGCAGACAGACAGCTCAGAGCAGTGAGCACAGCAGCAGCTGGCCTTGGCAGGAGGTCCTGCCTCAGACCTGCAGCTGCACAGAACTGAATTTCACCCATTTCAGAGCCGAAATGGGTGACCGAGCAGAAGCAAGAAATTAGGACAAGGCAACAATGACCTGGAAAAGGACTGGAATGCCCTCCCTTCCGCCAGGGCTCAAGCCTGGAGAACAGGCCAGGCTGCCCAGCTTGGAGGGTGGAATAATGTCAGGCAGCCGTGGGAATGCTGCGTGTAGCCGAGCACCTCCTGGGAGCGAGAGTAACCTACTTGGCACCAGTGAGGATCCTGCTATCGTGGGGCACAGCGATGCTCCCTGGATCCTTGGCACCAGCAAGGATGCTGGTACCGTGGGGTGCAGTGATGCTCCCCAGACCTTTAGCACCAGCAAGGATCCCTCAACCCTTGGCACCAGGAGGATCCCAGTACCATGGAGTGCAGTGATGCTCCCTGGATCCAGGCACCAGGAGGATCCCAGTACCATGGGGTGCAGTGATGCTCCCTGGATCCAGGCACCAGGAGGATCCCAGTACCACGGGGTGCAGTGATGCTCCCCAGACTCCTGGGACCAGTGATACTCCCCAGACCCTTGGCACCAGTGGGATTTGGGTACCACGGGGATGCAGTGATGCTCCCCAGACTCCTGGGACCAGTGATACTCCCCAGACCCTTGGCACCAGTGGGATTTGGGTACCACGGGGATGCAGTGATGCTCCCTAGACCCTTTAGCACCAGTACATATTGTGGTACCGTGGGGTGCAGCGATGCTGCCCAGACCCTTGGCACCAGCGAGGACTCCCAAACCCCTGGCACCAGGGGGATGGATCCCAGTACTGCGGGGTGCAGTGACGCCCCCCGAAGCCTTGGCACCGGCAAACACCCCGGTACCGCGGGACACCGCGATGCTCCCCGGACCCACGGAGGGGGCACCAGGAAGGCGCAGCCGGGCCCGCAGGCCGCCCCACTCACCGATCTGCCCGATGAACTCCACCTTGATGCCCTGATGCTCCAGCCGCTTGTTGGGGTTCTTGAGGGTGAGCACCACCCGCCCGGACACGGTCTCCCCGTCGTAGAAGAGGAAGTATTTCTCCTTCTTCCCTTCCTCCGTCTTGTGCTCCACCCGCCGCCGGCTCTCGGCGTCGCTCAGCACCAGCTCCAGCTCCGCGCTCTGCCCGAACCCGAAGAAGCTCATGGCCCCGGCGCGGGGGGCGGGCGCGGGCGGACCCCGCGGCCCCGCTGGCGGATCGGTGCCCCGTGGGGGGCCGCGGCGGGGACACCCGCGGGAGCGGCGGCCGGGGGGACACCCGCGGAGGGGCGGCCGGGGCGGCGCGGGGGGGGCCGCAATGCGGCAGCGATGCCGGGGAAGCCCGCGCACCGCAGCTCCCACCGCGCACCCACCGCCACGCCCGGGCCGGGGCCGGGGCCGGGGCCGGGGCCCGCCCCGCTCCTTCCGGGGCAGCGCCGGCTCCGCCATTGGCTGCGGCCGCGGGCGGCACCGCGGTTGGAGCGTTCGTATCCTGCCCGGGAAAGGCGGGATGGCGGCCGAGCGGCTGCGGGCGGCGCTCGGGCCGTGGCAGCTGCGGGGCCTGGCGGCGGGTGCGGGGCTCGGGGCTCTGTGTGTCTGCTTGCCTGTGTGTCTGCTTGCCTGTGTGTCTGCTTGCCTGTGTGTGCTGCTCTGCCTGTGTGTCTGCTTGCCTGTGTGTCTGCTTGCCTGTGTGTCTGCTTGCCTGTGTGTCTGCTTGCCTGTGTGTCTGCTTGCCTGTGTGTCTGCTTGCCTGTGTGTCTGCTTGCCTGTGTGTCTGCTCTGTGTGTCTGCTTGCCTGTGTGTCTGCTTGCCTGTGTGTCTGCTTGCCTGTGTGTCTGCTTGCCTGTGTGTCTGCTTGCCTGTGTGTCTTTGGTCCTGGTTTTGGTCTCTGTTCCGATCTCGTTGTCTCTTCTCTCATTCTCGGTCCCAGTGTCTCACAGGGACTCTCTCGGTCCCGGTCCCGTGCTCTGTCCCGGTGCCAGTGTCGGTCTCTGTTCGCATCTCTCTCTCTCGGTCCCGGACTCTCTGCTGGTCTCAGTCTCTGTCCCGATCTCTCGGTCTCCCTGTTTCGGTCCAGGTCTCTCGCTCTCTCTGTCCCGGTTCTGGTCTTGGTCTCTGTCCCAGTCCAGGTCTCTCGGTCCAGGTCCGGGTCCTGTTCTCTCTCCGCGGTCTCTGTTCCGCTCTGTGACTCCCGGTCTCTGACAGGGTCTGTCAGTTTCACGGTCCTGGTCCCAGTCCTGGTGTCTCTGTTTCCATCTCTCGGTCCTGGCCTCTCTCTGTCTTGGTCCTGTTCCGATCCTGTCCCGGTCCCAGGATGGGGGTCTCTCCCCGTACACAGGGTGCGGGTGACCCCAGGCATTGGGATGCGCTCCCTGCTGAAACTGACGGTGTCGCGCTGGGTTCGGTCTATTCCGTGTTTATTTCGGAGCGTTATTTGGGGGGAAACACGTGTCTTGGAGAAACGCCGTGCCTGGAGCTTATAAACTCTTTTTTTTTTTTTTCTCTCAGTGTGGGTGAACACAGTGTGGGATCTGGATTTCACGGACACTGAGCCTCTGGATTCCTGTATAGCAGAGAAGATTACGGCCGATGGGCTCGACAACTTTACCAGCCTGTACAGTGCTCTGTCACCGTTTGCTGCTGAGGACCCGGAGGACAGAGAGGTGAGACCACCCGGTGTCTGCTGAGCACAGAGCCAGCCCCCCTCATTTTCTGTTTGTCACCTCCATCCTGCCTTGAAATTCACAGAATACTCCAAGACTGCCTCAAACAATTCTTGTACTAGGTGCTGGAATGCTTCAGAGAGAAGCTACTCCCAAGTTTTAATAATATATTTATGATTTAACATCATATTAACTATATATAGTGTTATGTATTACAATTATTAAGACATATTTTAAAAGATACAATTTATAGGGGGTTGGTCGCAGTGACAGCTGTTTAAAATCTGAATAAGGGCTAACTTTGGACAGCTGTGTTGTTATGGGGTTCCTCACTATCCCTCGCCTGCTTTTCCTCAGAATATCTGGACCGTGCTTGCCGAGAGCAGCCTGTCCCACCAGGCTCTGGTGGCCGTGCTCCATCACTTTGTGCATGCAGGGCAGGACAAGAGAGCAGATGCACAGCAGAGGGTTTATGGTCTGCACGCAGCTGGGCTCTACTTCCTGCTGCTGGAGATCCCAGGTGAGCCACGGGATGGGCCTCTTTATTGCTGGATGAAGCATCATTCAGGCAAGATCAGGCTTCTGTCATTTCTAAGGATCCCAGGTGGAGCAGGTGATGGTGTTGGCACTCTTTGCCTGCTGTCCCTGAAATCCTCAGGGGCCAAGCTGAGTCGTGGGGTGAGTGGTGAGTGTTACGGTCTGGTGGCAGCTTGGCCTCCTGTCACAGAGTGCTTTGATGGCCTCAGTCCGAGTCTGTATCCTGTGACAAGGTCGACAGGGCAGCCTGCACAGTGCACAGAGCTGGGACCACACAGATCCCTCTGGTCTGACAACAATATCCTGTTCCTGCTCTGTCACTGGAGAGGATTTCGCTGTGTGGCAGGTTTGGATGGGTCTGTTTGTGATAACAAAAATATGAGTTTAAAGTAAGCAGCAGGTGGGGTTTTCCAGCAGGTTGGTTCACAGCAGGATCTCTTTGTATTCAAGGCTGAGGCACGCTCTGAAGTTTTGCTGTTATTCATCTAGAAGGGGTCAGCCAGCTGGCGATCCTAGTGCAGAATGTCAGTGCTGATGACACGTCATCCTGGTGCACTTGGGCTTTATTCAGACAGTTCTTTGATCTTCTCTTGAGCTTTGCTAGGCTCTAGGACAATACCTGTGGAGAGATCATAGAGTCACAGGCTGCTTTGGGTTGGAAGGGACCTTAAAACTCATCCAGTCCCACCCCCCTGCCATGGGCCACCTTGCAATAGCCCAGGTTGCTCCAAGCCCTGTCCAACCTGGCCTTGGACACTTCCAGGGATGGAGCCAGTGATTTGGTGTTCTCTGTGTTTTGTCTGCCAGAGGACTGATGTTGTCTTTTCTGAGCAGGCAGTATCAGTAACCAGCTGTTCCATGACGTGATGTTTGATAAGTGCCTTCACACCCTGACAAAGTGTTGGCCTCAAGAACTGAGGGGAAGAAAAAAGGCGCATTCTCAAAGCTCTCAGACCAATCCAGGACGGAATAGAAAGAAAGGAAAACGACGCAGGAATGACAACTCCAGTGTAAGATGTTTGTGTAATCTCTTCAGATATAAATTGCTATTAATAAGCAAATTGTTAGCAAGGTGTTTCTCTTTTCTACCTATGTAGATGGAAGAGAGATTGGAAGAGGAGGAGGAGGAGGAGGAAGAAAACGATGAACATGTTTACTTCTCAACACAAGATCTTCTTCAAATCCGCAAAGCAGTCTTCCTTCTTTTGAAAAACTTCTTGAAGCTTCTACCCAAGTTCTCCCTCAAAGAAAAGCCTCAGTGTTTTCAGAGCTGCCTGAAGGTAATAAAGATTCAACTCGAGGAACCTTATGCCCCCTAACATAAACTTTTGGGGGATGCAGAGCACTCCACATGGAGGGGTGGCAGCCCTGCCTTTCTTTAACAAGACCCTGATGTGTCAGTGGAAATCTGGAAGTGGACTGTCTGCTCCATGTCTGACTCACACTTACACTTGCTGGCTGGTGCCAGGTGTTTTGTTCATAGAATCATAAATCATGGGTTGGGTTGGAAGGGACCCTAAAGCTCTTCCAGTTCCTCCCCGCTGCCATGGGCAGGGACACCTTCCACTAGCTCAGGTTGCTCCAAGCCCCATCCAACCTGGCCTTGGACACTTCCAAGGATGAATGAGCTCAGCTTGGCTTTGTTCCCCGGCAGGTCTTTGTGGAAATGGCAAGCTTTGAGCCAGAGGTGCACGAGTTCCAGTTTTCATCAGCAATGTGAGCAAACGATTCTTAATGTTTATACGATGCTGTGAACAAGTAAAGCCCTCAGTGCTTGTGTTATTATTCTGTTTATATGGAAATGAAAGTGATGAATTCTTTTACTGAAGATAATTATAACATGTTCCACCTACTAAGAGCAAACAGCATCTTGTGAATATTGAATGTTTTCCAGTCAATGAGTTCTGTTAATTGTAATAGTTGTAGTAACTGTTTCTCTGAGAGGGAGAGACATTTCTCTGCCTTTTTTCTTAGGGATGTTAATGAAGCCAAGAACATTCCTGAGCTGGCCTTCTATGGACTGTACTCACTGTGTTCCCCTCTCCACAGTACAGAAGATAAGGTACAAGTTAAACAACATCTTTTACATCCTCACAGCAGTATTGAAAAGGAGTGGTTTCTTTTTTTTCCTGCATGTTATTTTTGCTTGCATGGTTATTTTTGCTTTTTCACATCAGTTTTCCTTTTTGTGCATGTGCAGGCCTTTGCTGGGTGAGAGGAAAGATGTTTTTTTCCACCCCAATCCCTATTCCCTTCGGCTTGTTTGCTGATGCATTTGCGTGCGGTGAATTCCGTGCTCTACTGACTCTCGTGGCAAATGAATCGAAAACAGAGGCATAGCTGCAGTGGCATTAGACCTGTGTCTTAAAGGATAGAATTCCAGGTTACTGCGTTTGCCTGGAATGTTGTCATTCCCTGCTAGATGGAGCTCCAGCACCGCCTGGCAGCGTGTGTGGGGTTGGGCTGTGCAGCACTGGAGCATGATGGGGCTGTGTTATGTGCAGGGCTGGTTCTTGTTCAGGGCATAGTCTGGGAATCATGGACCAGCCAGTTCTACCAGAAACCTGTCTGCAGCTTTACATTTTTATTTGGTTGAGCTCCAAGCAGTCTGGGTCGTGTCCCACTTCTGAGTGCTGCTCCTGTGGAGATGGGGGTTCTGGAGCGTGGGTGTGACCGGGCTCTGTGTCTGTGAGTCTGTGTGAACCCACCTGGGCTAGTTCTGGGCCAGCAAGGCTGGGTATTAACAGCTGTCTGGTCAGGAAAGGCTGCAGCTTAGTACACACTAACCTGATGCATTGCTGAGTGCCTGCCCAGCTTTAGCAGCCTTAGGCCAGTGTGGTTCTGCTTGCTTAGTTTCTCAGCACAGACACAAACTTAGTTTCTCAACACAAACTGTTGGTGTTTGTGGTGACAGGAAGGTGTAGTTGCTCCCCTTCCCAGACCTGCCTCACCTTCCCTGCCTCTCCTGTTTGCTCAGAGATTGTCAGGATGATGAGGCAAAGCTGTGTTCCCAGGAGTGTGGCAGGGAGAAAACTTCAGAAGTTCAAGTGCACGTGGTAGTAAAAACAGGCATTTAGTTTAAGATGTCTTCTGGGCAAAACCCAGTGAATTTACTCAAATTCCACATGATTCTGGGGAATTAAAGTCCACAGCTTTAGAGGGGATCTGTTGATAATTTCAGGAAGCCTTATTAGGCTTTACTGAACTTATATGAGATTATGACAGCTAGGAAAGATGTTGTGTGCATTAATGAACAGGTCCTCCTGGAATGATTCTGCCAGGTGTCATACTTTAACATGTGCTATTGTTTGGATCTAGGTTTGTTTGGTTCAGAATTACTTAGTAATTATTTCAGGAGGCTTATCCACAGAAACAGACCTGAAAATAACCCTTCCTTTCCAGGCTCTTCACTGTGTCTTCTATCAAATGCTCTATGTCATCCTGATGGTGAAAAGTTCTTTTGGTTCCAAATGCGAAGTCCTTCCCATCACATCAGCTGTGACCAGTGCCAGGAATCGGGCTGTAAAATTCATCAGGTGATGTACAGAGCTCTGGCACTGCCCTTCCTGGCTGTGGCTGCTCTTCTCTTCTCCTGCCTTCACTTTGCTGTTGAGTTGATAAAGGGATGAGGCGAAGTGGCGCTGGCTTTGAAGTTGTTTGTGCAAATGAGGTTTAGTTAAAATGTCTGTAATGGGAATTTACTCAACTTGCTGGCAGAGGGGGAAGAAGGCACTGTCTGACAGGAGAGTGGCAGTGAGTGGAAGGGACCCATCTTCTGTGTTTTGCTTTGTGTCAGTTTTTCAGGTCTTGTGTTTTGCTGTAGAGAATTGTAAAGGAAATGAAAGATTAGCATGGAGCTCATTTCTCCTTAGTTCTTTGCTTTCTCCTGCTTAATGATATGTTTTGCCTGTGTTTATTGTTCCCCCTGTCGGGGATCCATGTGGTTGGAAAGTGTAGTTTGTGCAGAGATTCCCAGGCAACATATAAAAGTAGATTGAGAACAAAGAAGCTTTTTTTTTTTTTCTGTTGTTGTTTACTTGTGGAACGGTGTTGGAAGAAATGTTTTCTTCCTACAAAGGCAGGTTAATATAAATATGATTCTCTGATCACATCCTGCTGCACTAGCACTCGTGATTCCAGAATGCCCACTTTTCCTGCCCTTTCAAATGCTTTCCAAAAGGAATGTCCTTGTCTTCATTTTTCTTCTGCTATAAGCCAGCTTTATTAAAATCTGCTTCTCTTTCTGCTGTGCAGTTCCCTGGTAGATGAGCTGAAAGAAGCTGTGTTTCGTCTTCTTCGAACGTTACTGCAACATATCTGTGTCAAGGTATGCCAGGCATTATTGCTTCTTGAGCTGGAGAACTCGTGTGGATGCACTGCAGTGTCTGTACTATCTGTAATAATTAGGAAATCTGTTTTCACAACGTTTTGTAAGGAATGAATGGATGTTACAGTGAAGTAGTGGCCCAGGGAGCTGTGATTGTTCTCCCAGCCATTGCTGAATGTGAACATATCACCTCATTAAATAAAAAAAAAAAAAAAATACTTACCTTAAGCCCTGAAATGCCTTTCTGGCTTCTAGAGCAGAGCACTGAAATGTCACACCATGCCACTGCCCTCGTCTTTCAGGTCCCAGACAAGGCTGATTATCGCACGTTCGCTGCCCAGGCCCTGGTGACCCTGCTGAACAAACTGCCTCTCGTGGAGTTTGCTGAATTCGTCGCTTGGCTGTATAAATTCTCCCTCCTTAGCAAAGTAAGTGCGTCTCCTTGATGTTTTGAAGATGAAAGGTTCGATGTCAGCACTGAAGAGCAGTGTTAGTGCTGGCACCCAAAGGCAGGTAGAGCGAGTAGGCAGTGCCTGCGCCTTTGCTTACACTGACAGAGCACCTCCTGTGCTTTTCCTTCCCACAGACTTCCTACAGAGTGTTTGCCCTTGACGTGGCCTTAGCTCTGCTGGATGTGCCGGAGAAGAACCTGGATGACTCCTTGCCCCTGGATCACCAGAGGTTTCTGAAGCACAAGTTCTTAGTGCAGGTCATGGTGTTTGGCCCGTGCTCGGACAAAGCCCCCGCGGTCCGGAGCAAAGCTCTGAGCAGCCTTGCCCACTGCCTTGAGATGAAATCTGCTGCTACCCTGGAGAGCATCCGGGACTTAGTGCAGAGCTGTAAGTGTTGTGGATGCATCACAGAATCACAGAATATGCAGAGTTAGAAGGGACCTGCAAGGATCGAGTCCAGCTCCTGCCTGGCCCTGCACGGGACCATCCCCAAGAGTCACATTACAAAGAGAAAATAATTCTTGAACTTTTTGGGGAATAATTGCTGGGAGGTAGGAGTTGTCAGGCACTTAAAAATTGGCATGTAGTATCCTTATGTATTGTGTCATAATGAGAAGCAACAGATGAGTCTTACTACTCGTGAAGCCTTATATTTGGAAGGGATTTATTCTCGTGTATCACTTCTAAAGAGATTCCTCCATGAGGTCCCTTTGAAGGATGTTTACAGGCAACTGAAATTGCTCGTTGGGGGGGAAAAGAAAAGGCAGTTCATTCTTGCCTGACAGCTGATTAAATCTTGAGTTGCCTTTTGCTTCTGCTAAGTTGTTCTGTTCGTGACTGGCGTTCCCAGCTCCCTCAGGTGTGGTAAAAGGCCAGATGGCACCACTCAGAAGAATGCACAGAGCATCCTACGGTTAGATTACTTGCCTGAAAAAAATCTGGAATGACAGAATATCTGGAATTAAAACACTTGGTTTGATTTCTTTTTTTTTTTTTTTCTGTTTCTTTTCTTGGCAGCCTCTGTCCATACAGTGCTGGAGGCAAACACAAACACTGCGAGTGGGAGAGTCAGTGCTGAAGGTATAGAGTCGTTCTTTTCCACTAACTCTGAGGGTTTTTTTGGCATGCCACTCCCTAAAAATACACTATTAAATATCTGTTAAACCTAGGGCATGCAGGAGGCTCTCTGTTTAACACTGAACCTACTTGCTGGGTGAACATATGCCTTTATGAGTCTTAAACTTTTATCTTTTCTTTCAGCTGTGTCCAACCATCCACAGAAGGCCTTACCTGCTTTCAGAAATACTGAGCTGACAGACAGCGGCAATACCGCTGTGCTTGAGGGTATGTCAAAATTAAACCACTTTTCAGATAACCATCCAAAGCCTTAATTGAAATTAGACTTTCTGAAGTGCATGTGTTGTCCATTTCTCAGAGGAAGTGGGGAGAGCTTTCTGTAGAGCTGTTAAAAGACACTTATGGGTGATGGAGGGGCTGGAAGTGCCAGCCATAAAGAAATACTCTTGCCATCCGGTCTGAAAAATACATTTTAATCTTGAAATACTGATGTTCATTTGTACTAATGTGGTGGCAACACTTGTTGAAAAGCAGGTAATTTATTCTTCCCAAAAAGGATGGTAATTGATGTGGGATATAATACTTGGAGCTCCATAAATTTCAGGGTAATTAAATCTCTTGCTCCAGTGCACAAAGAACTAATATATTTTGCTGCACAAGGCACAGCACCTTCGAGTAGCAGTGTTCTGTAGGGAGGGATTCATTGCTCTGCAGCATCAGGTATTGAGCTGAAAGCAAAGTGTCACATTAAATGTCCTGATGCAGCATGGCAAGCTGGGTCTAATTTGTTGATAGCATGAAATCAGCATGTAAGTTGGCTTTTGTGGCCGCGACGTTCCTTCTTTAAATCTCTCCCTTTCTTCTCCTCTTGCGTGTAAGAGCTTTTCTTCCTAACCTTTAGGCCTCTGCCAGTATCTCTGCTCTCAGTTCTCGCTGCTCACCTCCCTTGAACTGCTGACAATTCAATTCTCTGCTCGGTTCACATCCTGCAGTCGTGTCTTTGTTCCACGTCTCGCGCCGCTCTTCGCATGGGGATCTCCCTCCCTATCTCCAGGAGCCAGGCTCCAATCTTCTCCATTGAAAGCCTCCCTTTTAAAAAACAGTCCACTGATAAATTTGCTTAATCTGCTCTCTCAGATAGAAAAGTCCTCCAGGCCACTCAAGGTATTGTGCATTCCCTGCTTAGCTGCAGACTCCTCGTGCCAGAGGATGCCTGGTTTTGTATCCGATACCCAGCTGAGCATACACTTGGCACTTGGCAAAACAAATTAAGAAAAGGCTTGAATGAGAAGAAAAAGACTGTCTGGAGCTCAAGAGGATACTGAAATTCAGGCAGTCAAGGTGCATTAGCAAAGCTGTCTGGCACACTCTTGTGCTTGGCTTATGCCTGTGCTAATTTTGCACTTCTCTGAAGACCAAACAGCTCTCATATTTTAGAAGAGAAATAAATCTTGGCTGGGGGTAGTCAGAACGTGCTAAATGCTCAAGGGCAAAGATGAGAAGTGTGGGGATAAACTGCAAGGTCAGGTGAGCACTGCAGAATTCCCTCTGCCCAAAGGAAACAATCATTGTCCTCCCCAGAGAATTCTCAGCCATTTAGAACTTGAGGGGTTTTTTTGTTGGTTTTGCTATTTTGGTGGTGTTTTTTTTTTTTCTCTCTTTTCCAAGTCACTCTGAGTAAAATCAATGTCAAAGTGTAATTATTTTAGCAGATTTGATCACCTTCACAAGACTGGACTATTTTCTTGGCAAAATCTTGCCGTGAAAAAGTTCTCTGTGTGCCCTTTGTGTCCAGCTGCTCTCAGGCAGGAGGAGGATGGAACTGCAGTTAACTGCCCTTTAAGAAAGCCCAGATCAAAGTCCCTTTGCTTCCTTTGATAAAAATTTATTTTTAAACTAGTTTTGATTAGTTCCCTGTGACTAATCCTATTTCTTAATAGCAACAGTGTGGATGTCCATATGAATCTCTCTAACAGATCTCCAAATTTGGCATATATTTGGGAAATCTAACTTAATGCTGTGAGAAACCTGGCAAATAGCAATAAATAGAAACCTTGAAAGCACTGGTAAAATGTTTTAAGTCATTATGTCCAGTCAAATAGTCCAATGATTCAAAAGGGGAGAAATAATTAATTGTGGCTCTGTGCATTCAGTTGTGTGCCATTTGGGAAGCCATCAGCTTGATGATGCATTTTTTTCTGACAGCATGCAGAAATAAATGTGAATAGGGCTGTGGAAAGTAAAATTTGAGCCCTGACTTGGCATTCAGGGAAGAGAGATGTGTTCTGGCTTCCTTGTAGACTCTGGAGTGGTTCCTTGGAGCTGCCATTCTGCAGCCTCAAGGAATTCATAAGCAGAGTAATTGCCCCTCTGTAAAACACAGCAGTTCATATGTGAATTCCTGGTACTGTGTGGAGCTCTGAGGCAAAACTCCCAGAAGGTTGTGGGTGTTCTCAGCTCTGTGTAAACCTATTTTGGCTCTGTGTTGTTTCCAATTGTCTGTGCTCTGCCCTCCACCTGCCCTTCCCACAGGTAGCAGAGTTACCTGTGCCACAGGCTTTTGTTAGGGCTGTGCATGATTCATCTGATGAGCTTTCAGCCTGTGAGGGCAACCCAACCTCTTTTGTGTAGGCAAATAAAGAGGTCAGAAACTACAGATTTATACTGAATCAAGTCATTTGGTTTTTCGTTTTCTTTGGTGGTATATTAAGACACATTTTCAAGTGAAAGTGCTTCCAAGCCATCCTAGGATTCTATAATTCTAAGGGGTGGCTAATTTCTTTTTATCCTGGTTTTGGATAGAAAAAGAAGTCATGGCCATGCTGAGACAGAGAGCTGGAGATGAGAAAACCAGCGTGAGGAAATCTGCTCTCCAGGTACAGTGCTTTTTGCATCCTTCCCTGTTCTCGGTGATTACCCAAAATGTCATGTATATAAATAATCAGGCCACGGTTTTGTGGCAAACTCTGTCACTTTGCCCACTTGTAGCTTCCTGCTTTCCCTGCAGAGTTCCTCCAGGCCCTAAGGATCTTGTTTACTAGCTCCTGATAAGTAAATAATGCAGGCATAATGATGGAAATTTTTCTGGTGCTCTTGCTGACAGTCTGTTATTCCGTCATTTGCAAAGAGAGGCTCTTGTCAAATGTCAATAGGCATTTCAATTAAGACACTTCCTCATAAACTGAAGCATATTAGCTGCTTAGTTTGTTTTGACCTTGTTAGCAAAGGGATTAGGTTATATCCAGCCTCTATGTGTAGCTTTGCTTGTTGCTCTTTTTTTTTAATGAGGTCGTAGCTTTTAAAGAGATGCTTCAATGGAAATTTCCTTGTTTTAAAAAATAGGTGTCTGCTGCTGCCTGCCTTCCTCTGTTAGTCCTCTTCACTCCAGCTCTTCCCCCTCAGTTCACACACTGATTTGAGCTTCCCAGTTAAGGCTTCACAGTTCTTGTTTTGATGCTTTTTGATTAAAAATAAAAATAACTCCCCTCTTCCTCATTACCGGGTGAAAACCGTGGCTCATACAAGAGACATGTTATTTTCAGGGTGAAATTGTGAAATCCACCTTCATCCGAGCGCTGTTACAAAACAGGAACGAGTGAAATGATGTTTTCCCGTTTCATTTTCACATCTGGCTGTGCCCGGCGCTCATGAATTGTTAATGTGCCGTTCCACTCTCGGCGAGATGGATCTCCAGTTAAGAGTTGGCAGGGGGTAGATTGTGTTTTTGATTTGCCACGTGGGGCCTGTGTTCCCAACAGAGCTCTGCTGCTGCTTTGACTTGCAGGTCCTCATGAGCATCCTGAAGCACGAGGTGACCCCTTGCTCTGCAGAGGATTTGCTGCCCCTCCAGGAGCGGTGCCGGGACCCCGCCGTGTCCGTGCGGAAACAGTCCCTGCAATCCATCACAGAGCTCCTCCTGGTGAGGGAAAAACGGGAATTCCGATGCACACCGGCACGGGTAAAGTGGGGTTAAAAGGAGGAGGATCCAGACCAATCAGTTCTTCGTTCAGTGAAGTGCATTTCATGACTCTGTTCTAATTTTCTTCATTCCCTTTTGACTCGGAAGTCGTGACTCATCCTGATACCTACTTGTGATTTATGGAGAACGCTTCCAACTGTTGGGAGCGCTGATTCTTCTGGCTGTTGATTTATGTGTCATGAAGAAAATGTTTATGTTGCTGGCCTTCTCAAGTTACAAAAAAAAAAAACTGAATCACTTTCAGATGTAATGTGTAGATGATAGCACTGCTATATTTTTCTTTCTTTTCTATTTATTCACAAAGGGTCTGTAACTCAGGCTTGGAGCACAGGGTTTAAATTAAGCAAAGCTCTTTTTTTTTAGTGTTAAATCATCTGCTGTAGAGCCTTATTGCAATGCTGTTATAATTCTTTATAGAGTTAAAAACAAAGTATTGCAGTGCTTTAGCAGAAGCACCAGGTATTTATCATAGATATGATCAAATATCTCGTGATGTTGAGGAGACACAAGTTCATCTGTCCCACCTGCTGTCACATTGCAGTGCTGGGGTTCATTAAAATTCAAAGTTAGTAGCAGGAACTGAAGGCCTTTGCTGGTCTACAGGATCCTGTGTAGGATCATCTAATGCTTTAAAAATGCTTCTAATTTGTGTGTTTCTCTCAGTCTCAGCACAGCAATGTTCTAGTGCAGAAGGCCTGGTTAAATGGAGTGGTGCCTGTTGTGATGGATGCAGAAAGCTCTGTCCAAGAAAAGGCCTTGGAGTACCTTGATCAGCTCTTGTTGCAACATATAAAACCTTACCAGAAATTCAGGAGTGATGATGTGAAGCAGGGGCTGGCGTGGGATCTGCTCACCCTCTTGTCTTCAGAATGCCAGGAGCTGAAGTAAGAGCATTCTTCCTTCATTGTGGACTCTGATGGCTTTTCAGAAATACCCTTTTGTCCAATGTATATGGGATGCTTTTGTTGCCTTCACTATATTAACATTCAGGAACAAAATCCAGATTTGTTTAACTTTTTTAATCCTGCTAGAACACACAACTTTTCCTTTACAGAAAGAAATTGCCTCTTGACTGGAGGACTAAGATAAGAATATGAGTTTGTGCTCTCATCCCCTGTGTGGCCACAGATTATTAGGTATCACAGTTGACATACTGTTAAAATGCACGTGCTGTCTGTTGTGCAAGGACAAGAAACTCAATTTCCTGGGGATTTCTTTTAAGCAATTTAAATTCCCTGCTTGAAAGAATGAAGGGAAGTTCGTGTGACTGCTAGGGATGGAAACTATCTCGTTGAGGTGCTTGTGGTGCTCTGCCAGTTCCTGGGACAGAGGAGCTGTTGAGCATGGACAGGCTGGCAGGTGGTGAGGAGGGTTCAGTTTTCCTTTGTGTCAAGTATTTTTCACTTGCTGCTCTTGTTACCTGTGCTCTCTCCCTGGACTTGAGTGTTGGTTACAGCCTGTTCTGCATGCATTGATAGCACATGAATATTCAGCTCAAATGGAGGTGTTCCTCTGACAGAAGTGAGAGAGGATATATAAAGCAAGAACATCACCTTGTATTAATTCTTATGTACAATATGTTACTTGTCTTATGACAAATCGAATTATTCTGCCTTTTGCAGAATGCTGTGGGAAGGAGCAGGAGAAATGGGATGACACACAGTATGACAAGGACACAACATTGATTAAAGACATCTGTATGTTTATTAGTCAACAGGGCATAATAGCTCAGAAATAGAAAATGAGATACTGGTGGTGCTGCTGTGCCAATCTGGGGGACTGTCAGTGTTCTAATTTGGGCTATTTTGTAACAGAGTTTGCAGATTCATGGCACCTTCTTCTTCCTGACCTGAGAGTACGTGCCAGCTCTTCCAACGTGAAGCAAATAATTAGGGCTAAACAACAAAATTAGCAGGGTATGATGCCTTAAGATGACTTTTCTGTCCCATTATCCCTGGAAGTGTTCAAGGCCAGGTTGGATGGAGCTCTGAGCAACCAGTGGAAGGTGTCCCTGCCCATGGCAGGGTGTTGGAATGAGATGATCTTCAAGGTCCTTTCCAACCCAGGTCATTCTGTTCTGGGTATTAAATAACAACTGCTGGAAGGTCTGTGTTACAAATGGCTGAAATTATATTTTCTTGGTGTGTCGTGGCACCACTTGGACCTTCTGTCTTCCTGCCCCAGAGCACTACATCCATGCAAGGATGCCAGGGCTGGAGTGGGTCAGGCTTTTGAACTGGAAGACTAAAAACACATAGGAAATGTGTAAATTTTGAGTGTGAACAACGGGAATGCCAAGTGACAGCAGCTTTGTCTTATTGCCCAGCATTTCCTGGGCAGGGATGTTGGATTTTTCGTGAGTTTTACCGACTGTTTTGTTCACTCCTCCTTTAATTTAATTTTCTTTCTTCTCTGTAGTGGTTACTTGAGCAGAGCTTTCAGCATCTGGTCCCAGCAGAACAAGTTCACCTCCACTTTCATCCGTAACATCCTGTCCCACGTGGAAACAGAACGTGCTGTGGCAGCTTGGATGCTGCTTGCTGAGGTGACAGCTTCTTCACCCAGGATGGATTATTCAGAGATCATTGAGTCCTGGGACAGTGTGAGCAGGTTTGTGTGTGCACTTGAAACTCTGTTCTGCGGGAAGGAGGTGGGAGGGGAGAGGAGGAGCAAAGCAAGGGAGCACTTTGTGTCCTTCCACAGGCAGATTGCTGCTTGGCTGCTTGGATCACAGTTCTTTCTTCCACAGGCAGTGGGTTCTGCAGCTGGGAGGCAACAAATGGCCTCGAGATTCGTGCAGTAACCACGAAAAGCTTTCCTCAAGCTTTTTGAGCCTTCATTGGGTTTGACAGCTCTGCCTTAATAATGCATATCCCAGATGAAAGGACTCCTCAGCTGTGGTTTGTTTCCTCAGCTGCTCTTCACGTTGGTTTGGCTGCTCCCCTGTTTTCCAGGCAGCAGAACACGAGCGCTGTTATCACCAGACACATCCTGTCTGCCATCGGGCACGTGGCAAAGCACCTCCCAAAAAACACCTGTGAGAGGCTGATTGGTGAGTGGCCCTGAGGGGCTGCAGAGGGGAAGGGAGGCTTCCTGCCTCCCCTCCCAGCAGTTATTTCTCCTCGGTGTAAGCGCTTGATAAGCTTAGGAAAAGCTCATTTTATGTGTGGTCTCCTTTCCAGGCAATATCAAGTGCTGGCTGAAGGAGTTCCAGTGGCCCTTGGAGGTGATGAGCCCTGCTGTGGAGACCCTGCAGAAGCTCTGCCGTGGGTTTGCCTGTGTGTCAGAGAAGGCTCAGGTGTGGCTTGAAATAGCTTGCTAAAATAGCCTTTTAAAATAGCTTGTTCCCCACACAGGGGGGGCTGTGTCTTGGAGGCAGCTTCTGTTTCCAGTTTGTGGGTTGATTAGTTCTAAAAAAGAGGATCTGACTTCATCATCTCAAGCCTGTTTCTGCTCAGCTCCGACTTGCTTTGCTGCAGTTGTGCTGGAGAACATCCTGTAGCTAAGGATGGACTTGTAAGAAATCTTCTTTCTTCCAGAGTATCTCCCCACACACCTCTAAATATCTTGCTTTTGCCTTCTGTCCGAGTTCACAGAACTCCTAAAGGGGACCTGTTGCTGTGGTTTTATTATAGCAGCTATTTCTCAGTCTTGGTCCAGTCTGAAGCCATAGATTTATACCCTAATCTCTGACTATTCTATAGCAGAGCTGCTGGACATACACATATTTTCTAGATCTCTTCCATGGGACTAAACAGGGAGTTAATAACTTGCACATAACCTTTTTCTGCCCCATTTGTTTTATGCCTTAGCTTTGCCCTGCTCCCACAGTGGGATGTCAAGCCATATTTTGCTGGTAAAACAGATCTCAGCCTGAGCACAGTTGTAAAGAAGCTAAAACTGATGCAGGTCTTTGTCTCTAATGATATCTCTGTGTATGTTTTATATTTCTTTATGGTTGGTTGACCTTGGCTGGACACCACCCAGCCTCTCTATCACTCCCCTTTCCCAGAAAAGGGAGAGGGAATAAGATGGAAAACAACTCGTGGGTTGAGAGGTGGTGGAGTCACCAGCCCTGGAGATGTTTAAGAACAGACTGGACCTGTCACTCAGTGCCATGGTCTGGGTGACAAGGTGGGGCTGGGTCAAAGCTTGGACTTGATCTCAGAGATCTTTTCCAACCTAGCTGATTCTGTGATATGTGTCACAATCTAGCGGACAATCAGCTTTTTTCCATTTCCCTTCCATCCCTTGGAAGTGAAACATCGTGTTTTCACTGTCATGGAGCTGCACTTTCCAAGCAACATCTGAAACATTCACACAGACACCTCAAATGTGTTGGGTGTACATGAAACAGTCGCCTAAATCCTTTTTGTTTAAGTCTCTGTGATTTCTCTAATGAAGTAAACTTGGACCTGTGGATCATTAAAAGCCAAATTTCCCAAGGTGTTTTGACACTTGCACACATCCCTTGATGTGCAGGAAGAATTTGAAAGCTCTAAGGCACTGTCAGATTGACTTTAATGGGATCTAGATTATTAAAAGCATATAAAGACTTTGATATTAGGGATTCATGTGTGGACAGATATTACTGCTGCCTTTTGTTTAATTAATTAAGTGCTGAATTAATTTTGTTTAATTATGGAACAGGAGCTGCTCAACCAGGTGTTTGGAGATTTAATATCCACCTGTGAGAGCTATATTTCGAATATAGTCCTTAAAGAGGATGGGGCAAAGCAGCTGCAAGAGGATCTCTTGGTAAGTTTGGTTCCCCTTCACAGATTATTCAAAGGATGTAGGTGTACTTGGAATTGGTGTTCCTGAAAGTTCATACCAATACCTGGGATAATGGGAATGTGCATGCCTTGTGTGTGTAATGAAATCTTGTATTTATGAGCCTGGGAGCATACAACAGCTTTTCATGTCAGCAGTTACTTTAAGGATGTGATACCCCATGTATTTTTAATAAAATTATATGGTTTTTTTCTTTGCTTTTCCACTCCAACTTCTTAGATGAGCTGTTTGGGAAACAAGTCTGTAAAAGGCAGGGAGTGCTTTGAGGAGTATTTCAGTATTATTAGAAGTGTGGGGGGTTAGAGCATATCAAACACACCCACCCAGGACTTCTGTTTCAAAGCCTCACCTTCTGTTCAGCCACTGCCTTCTTGAAAGGACTGAGGGAACTTGTTTTTGGAGAAGTACAGACTCCTGCTGACTTAATTTGCAGCTCAGCCATTGCCTTTTGACTGCAGTGGTGCTTTATCTGTGCAGGTGAGACACCTCTTCCTCCTGGGGCACGCTGCCCAGCAGTGCCCAGCCAGAGTGGGCGAACACACCTTCCTTCTGGTTCAGTCCATCCTGGCTTCTGTCAACAAGGACCAACGTGAGGCACTCCCCTTGCTGCCTTCAGCTCTGTGTTTACAGGCACTTTACCCTGTTTTCATTCCTGGCCTGTTCTTTTCCAGTGGCTAAATCTCTGGATAATGAGGAAAGTGCGGATTTTGAGCCGCTGTCCCAGTTCAGAGGCTCGACCATGCCCTCCGTGGTCAGGGCCCATGCCTTCATTGCTCTGGGTAAGTGCCCCCCTGCACTCAGCCTTTCTGGTGAAGTTCTGCCCAAAATCCTGGAGAAAAGGAGACTCAAGAAGGACCTTTTTGCTCTCCAACTCCCTGAAAGGAGTTGGGAGCTGGGTGGTGGTGAGGCTCTGCTCCCAGGTAACAAGTGTAGGATGAGAGGGAATAGCTTCAAAGTTCAGGTTGGACATCAGGACGAATTTCTTCACAGAAATGGTTGTTAAATATTGGAATGGGCTGCCCAGGGAGGTGGTGGAGTCCTCTCATCCCTGGAGGTGTCCAAGGAACGGCTGGACGTGGCACTCAGTGCTCTGGGCTGTGGGACCAGGTGGTCACAGGTTGGACTGGATGAACTCAGAGGTCTTTTGCTAAATAATTCTGTGTCAGCTGTGACAGATATCCACAGTGCTCTGTTTGCATTACCTCAGCTCGCAGCTTTTAGCAATGCAAATATCCATGGTAACAAATTGGGCAAGCCATAAAAACCCTGCCAGCTCTGTGACTGCTTCTCCAGGTGGTTAATGCATTAATAGTGATCAATAATTAGCAGTGTCCTTCAGCACTGTGCTGTCCTTGTGCTCGGAGTTGGCTGCTGCCTGGCTGAAGGATCATCTTGCATGTAAGATGCTCAACAGAGGGTGAGGAAAACTTGGTGCTTTTGATGTAGTTTGGAGCAGCATGACTGTACATGGTTACTTGTTCTCCCCAGCATGAGTGAGGAGAAGCCTAGTCAATCTGTAACCCCCAGGATTAGGAAGAATACCAAGTGCAAGTTCTGGTTTTTAATACCACTGTGGTTAGGAACAAGTCTCTTCTGTTGGAGATAGACAGCATTATTCTTTCCTTAACTGCTTTGGAAAGTTTAATACCTTTGTACAGAGCTTAGAAACGGGGAGAAGCGATGTTAGAACGCAGGCTATTTTATTTTAGGTTGGTTCAGTGATGCTCTCAGAGGTGGGTGTCTCCCTGCTATGCCTATGACAGCTGGGGCTGTTCTTTTTAGCTGCTTTGAATAATACCCTGTACACAGAAATAGTTTGCTGTGAAGGAGGGAATTTGGCATAGAGACCCACTCTATAGGTCTAAGGGGAGTTTGGAAGAACTTGAAGTACCATCTCCTTGAGAGATCGTGCAGATTGCTCATCAAGTTTCAGCATGAGTTTCTTGTTTATTCCCCTGTTTACTTCCTGATTCCTTTCTTGGCTCCTCTTGGACTCGAAGGAGTGCAGTGAGCTGGGCTGGGGTGGTTGGGAAGGAGGATACATTCACAGTCTTGTCGTGTTTCACAGGTAAACTGTGTTTACAGCACGAGCAGCTGGCAAAGAACAGCATTGCACCTCTGGCTCGGGAGCTGGAGGTGTCCCAGGACGTGGCTGTCAGGAATAACGTCATCATTGTGCTGTGTGACCTGTGCATCCGTTACACATCCATGGTGGACAGATACATTCCCAACGTTTCCTTGTGCCTGAAGGACCCAAGTCCCCTCATCCGTAAGCAGACCCTGATCCTGCTCACCAACCTCCTGCAGGTAAGGAGAGGGTCTGAGCTGGGATGAATCCTGGCAGCCTGTCCAGTGGCTGTATTGCTCATACCTTCATGAACCTACACTTAATTAGGAATACTTTGAACTGTATCTCTTGTTACTTCCTTTTTATTTTTTTTTTTTTTTGCTGGTTAGGCAGAAATCATATCAATGACACTTAAAGTTGGATAATGAGGTTATTTTTAGTCAGTGGTTACCTCTTTTCTCGTCGTGGTTTCTTTGAACTCCCTTCAGCTTCATTCCTCTGTGAATGACTACAACAGGTACCACAGCACCTTCTTCTCCTGCTGTCTCTGCTCATTGTTCTGGAGATGTGAATGTTGAGAGGCTCAAGATGTTTACCCTCCCAATGTTCACATGAAGTCACTCAAGGCAGGTTTGGAGTGCATTTAACTCTGAAAACAGTCTCTGCCTTTGGGTGGGAGAACAGAGTTTTCTTTTTTTTCTACTTTTTACAGTGACTAACCTGATGCTGCTGTGGCGTTTATGCTGCTTGAAACATCCTCCCAAACACCGTTGTGTTGGGGTTTTATTTTGTCTACCTCTAGATGAGGTTTCATACCTGCTTCCTTTGCCTGATGTACATTGTAGGCTCCATCAGATGCTGTCCTGACTACAGTCTGCAGGTTCACATGTAGTTTTCCTGATTGATAATTTGTTTTCTGCTGATTTTCTGGCAGGAGGAGTATGTGAAATGGAAGGACGGTCTCTTCTTCCGTTTCGTCAGTGTCCTGGTGGATCCAGTCCCAGACATCGCCAGGTAAAATCCTCACCTGGGAAACAGTGGAGGAGAAGGTCAGAGATGTGCTCAAAACCAGTCTGAGCCTTGCATCTCCACATGTGAAGAAAAATTCCAGGCAGAGAGCAGATTATCCCATTAATCTCCTCGCTTCCTCAGCTTTTCAGGCTTTAGGATCCTCTGTGGTAGCAAAGGAGGGGGTGAGCCTCTATCCAGGTCATTTAAAGGTCCCAAAGTAGCAAGCTGTGTGTCCTTGGCTATCCTCAAAACATGCTCTGCTTAGACTCCAGAAAAAAAAAGGAATTTTTGAAACAAGCCTTTGTGAAATCTCTGCCGTGGTTTTCTGACAGGCTCTGTCTCGACTGCTGAGTTTCTTTCAGGACTAGGATTGAATATTTTCTTTATTTTCTTATATGATATGCCCTGCCTTTTCAGCCTTCTGCCACCAGGAATTATGCACCCTGTCTTTGGGTGAATGTTTTTGGAGGTTTCTGTAGGTTTTAAAGTCTCCAGCTGCTCTGTTACCTGAGAGATGAGTGGGGCAGGTTTCTCCAAGGATGGGAGATCGTGCAGGGATGAGGGATGCTGGATGCAGAGGAGGCCTGGACACCTTGCTGCTTGTTTCTGCCTGGAACAATCAGTCTGAAGATGGATTTTTCCAGCACCATCAACCTACTGTCACTTACTAGTGCACAGTGACACTTTCTTTTCTCTTCAGTGAGGTTTTTAATATCTAAAAATGTCTTTCCAGTAGATGGTGACATTGCAGCATCATGTTCCTAGAGGAACATGGTGCTGCTTCTTTGGGAGCCTTCTTTCTTTGCACCTGCATTCAGTGACTGCATCCAGACAAAACCACATTCTTCAGGTCTGGGGTTGACTTGCAGCTCTTGCAGGACCTTTGGTGATTACCTTGTTGCTGATTGCTGTGTCTCAGCCACAGCAGAACATAAGTTATTTAAATAATTGAAGTTCAGATTTATTTCTGACTCTGTTTACTTTGATGGCCACAAGAATAAGTAGGATTGTGGATGCTGGAAATGTCTGTCTGTTTCTGGATGAGAAAAGACTGAAAGTCAGTGAACTTGATATCCTTGTTCCAGCCCAGATGGAGCTGGGCAGGAATTAAATGTGGTACTGAGGGAGACTTGGAAGAGGAAAACCATCCTCCTGCCTTGAGAGCCCTGTGCTATGTTTCACTGGTGGCTTTTAGAAACTACCCTGATAAGATCTTTCTTTTCCTCCTTTCCAGACTTGCAGAGTTCTGCCTGGCACATCTCTTACTGAAGAGGAACCCAGTCATGTTCTCCCAACACTTCATTGAGTGCATCTTCCACTTCAATAGCTATGAGAAGCACGGGAAGTACAACAGGTTCCCCCAGAGTGCACGGTCAGTTGAGCACATTTCTGTCTAATTTTTGCCAAATTATGGGCTGCCTGGCCGTGCAGCTCCCAGTGGCAGCAAAGCATTCGTGTCACTTCACCATTACATATGCAACAGGCTGAAAACAGCTGGGGGAAACAGTGTTAAATTGTGTCCTGCCTTCCCCGTGACACTGCTGGGAGGAATTCTGCGTGTCATTTGTGGGACTGTGTGGTGTCCTAACAGGCTTATGGGTCTTCAAAGCGGCATGCAGATATTCCTCGCTGATTTAAAGTCTTATTATTCCCGTGAGTTGGCATAACGGTGACTTGGGCCCTTGGAAAATGTCTTGCTCTGCCACAGGGCGAAGCATCTCTTCTCTCTGAAGGGGAAAGATAACAGAGAAAAAAGGATGCAAATCTACACCTTCCTGCTGGAGCATTTCACAGACGAGCAGAGGTTCCGCATTACAACCAAGATCAGCGACAGCATCCTAGGTAAGGCACGGCTTTAAAAATCGGGCAAACAAAGAACTGGTGTCTGTAAGAAAAGCCCCCCTCAGGCTCATAACCCAGGTGTGCTATCTTCCTGTCTTCCTTGTCACCGCTGCTTCTGGGAAAATACTTCTTACTCCACTCCTCGCTTCTTCCCTGGGTGTTCCAGCTTGCTTTGTGGATGGGGTCCTTCCACTGGACATGGAAGCCGATGAGCTGCTCTCAGATACATTCACAGTCCTCAGCTGCAAAGAAATCAAGCTCTCAACTATGAGATCCAAACCCGAGGAGGACCTCGAGACCGATGAAGATGAGATGACAGCGGCCAGTACTGTGGTACAGGTGGCACAGAAAAAGCTCATCTCGCAGGTAAAGGGCTCTTGGTCTGGTGTGGCAGGAGGGATGGGCACCTGTGGGAGTTCTGGCTCTTGTAAAAACAAAGCATTAAGGGAAAACTTGTGAAGGATGCTTGTTTTTGAGCTGGAGTGACGAGAAATGCGTTTCCTCAGAGCCCAGTGAAGCTGTGCTGAGCTGAACTTGCTCCCCAGCTCTCTTGTTGGTAAAGCATTTGAGCGTAACAATGTTTTTTGGTGCACCTTTTGGGCAATTTGCCTTCAGTGTGAGAATTGAGTGACTTAGTGATGCATCTGAAAAGACTCCACTTAGGTTAAAAGCCTCTGTGCATGAGTGAGAGCAGCCTTAATTACAGTAATTCCCTTGCTGTGGAGGGACAGCTCCTCTCACTTAGGCCATTCATCTAACCAGAGTGGCTTCTCCTTTATTGCATCGTCTGACTGTTCATGCCTTGTTGAAAAAAAAAGGTTCAGAAGAAGAATCTCATAGAAAACATCATCCCAGTAATCACAGCACTGAAGTCTCTGATGGAGGAGAAGAGGATGGCAGCTCTTAAGGACCTGATGAACTACCTACGGGTAAGGGGAAGTGTTTTCCTGCTGGCCTGGGGGTTTTAATCCTCTCTTGAGTTGATGTGTGTTGGATGTGCAACCAGTAACAGAACGAGGAGCCTTCTTAGAGGGAAATTTAGCAGACAGATGATGTTGTGACACTGCCACTGTGTTAAATAACGTAGGAGGTGAAGGGATTTTAGATAAGGATCTTGGTTGTGTTACGTGTGAGCCTCCTCTGTGGAACGTGGGTAGAAAGCCTGAGCGCTGGAAAAGCTTTTTCATGTTCTGAAGCACAAACTGGAGTTGAAACTCTTAGCCTGTTAAAAAACACCTCTGCTCCACCAACTGGTATTTCCTTTTGCGCCTCAAGCAGCTGTGATCTGAAGGGGGGATGTGAATCAGGAGGGATTTCTGAGAGGGTTTCAACGTTCCTCGTTGCTGCAGGAAACGATGCAGGATTACCGAACCGAAATCAAAGACATCTTCGGCACGGACAAGCGGCTGGCGGCCGAGCTGGAGTATGACATGAGGAAATACGAAGAGCAGCTGGCCAGGGAGGAGGAGTCAGGCCGCGAGCAGGTCCTGGCAGCGCAGGCAGAGGTTGTTGGTGCTGTTAATCTGTACATGTACGGTCTCCTCTGTTAAAATTAGGCTGCTCATAACCCCCAAACTCTGTCTGTGGACCCTCTTCCATCAGTTATCAGAACATTCCATCACCCTTCTGCTGTATCTCTTCACGTTTCCTGGCAGAAGCTTTGGTTTCAGAGTCGCTGATAATGCTCAGAACATCAACACGTGTTAGGCAAGAGGAGCAGCAAATGATTAATGTAGAAAGAATTTAATTTAAAGGGAAAACTAAGTCTAATTTGGCACTGGTTGTGCTTAATTGCTCTCTGTTCCCACAGTGATAGACTGGCCAGAGAGTTCACTTTGACTTTAAGTGTCTACAGAATGGAAATTCACACCTGTCCTCGTCATGCAGGTCCTCTTTTAAAGTCAGTGTAAAGAAATAAGTATGTTCTTGAGTCAATTGTCCTGAACTATTTTAGATGCCTACCTTAAGATGAGGTGACTTCTGGCCTGGAAGTACATTTCTCTGCAGACTTTAGAAGAGCACCTATATATAGACCTCTAAACTAGGACATGTGTGTCCCAGCAAAACTTTCTTCTCACTTCTTGATAAAGTTTTGGCCAATAAATTCTTCCTCCCTCCCACCCCTTTACATCCATCACACAAAGGGCAGTTTTTCATCACACAGCATGTAGGTCCACGTGTCTTGGAGGCTTTTCTGCTCTTGTACCCACTGATATACGATCTCTTCTCCTGTTTTGCATAGGCATCTCCATCTTTGGAGGGAGCTGCACCTCTTGGTGGCCAGAATAATAATGCTCAGCCTCCTGGATCAGTCCCTTCCTCTATGCCTTCTGAGCTGGCTGCAGCTCGTGCTGGTGCTCTGAAGGAGCAGTTACTGGGTCGCAGGTATGGGTTTCCTCTTTGTTCCATGTTATGATGCTCTGCAGGGCTTTGCTGGTGCACTCCTGAGTGGTTTGAAGGTCGCCAGTTTGTAGGGGGTTGGCCCTGGCTGGATGCCCACTAAAGCCACTCTCTCCCTCCCCTTGGCAACTGGGCAGAGGGGAGGAAAACAAACAGTCAAGGAGTCGTGAGTTAAAAGCTGGGAGAAATCACTGACTGATCACTATCACAGGCAAAACAGACTCAAAGTGGGGATGTTAGTTAAATTTATTGCTAACAGGATCAGAGCAGAAGAGGGAGAAGTTTTTCTGTCCTGGTTTTTGTCCTTAGGGCACGATCCCTGAACACACTGGCCATCCTGAACTCTGCCAAGAAGGCTGTGGAAGAGCAACTCAGGAAGTGTGCCAGGAGGAGTTTATCAGCTGCATCAAGCACAGCAAGCAGCAAGCATGGTAGGAACATCGCTGCAAACTGCACTGGATCCAGTTTTACGCAGTTCTAATTAGGCACTTGAGTCCTGAATGCGTTTCTGTTCATAATTATTTCCTTGTTGTTTTTAGTGTCCTTTCAAAACCTGAATGGACAGTCCTCTGGAGACAAGGTGGCCATGGCAGGCCGTGCCATCAGCACCCCAGAGCGTGAGTATAACCCAGGCAGCCCTTCCCAAACTGGGCTGAGCACTCCTCCTCTGAGAGAGAGAGAGGTATCAGTGCAGAGCTCCCCTGAAGGGCTGAGAAAACCAGCCGGGGGTAGCTGTGGATTATTGATTTATCTAAGGGGTTGTAGTAAAGAAGAACCACTCCGAAACTGGTGGTTTCATGGGAAAGGACAGTCCAATAGTCCCCATGTGCATGTCACAGGGTATCAGAGCTTTGGGTCAGGGCAGGAGAGAACTTGTTTTGGGATGCTGAAGTAACAAAGCCCTTTCTTCCTTCATCGACTCTGGAGTGCTGAGGAGGAATGTTGTTGTGGTTCCTTACTGGCACTGCCCAAAATGTGCAAGACTGCACACTTGCTCTCCTTGGCTCTGGAAGCAGAGTTGAGCATTTTTAGACTGAGTTACAGAGCCTGCTGCAGAGGGAAATCCTCAAGGTCTGGCCCTTTCCAGCTTTAAGGGGGTTCCTGTTGTCCAAACAGGATCTGGGGTGAGTACAACCTGCTTCTGGAGCAGGTAATGGGCTGAGACAAGTGCAAGAGAACAGAGATCTGCCCAAAGGGATTAACAACCTGCACAGCAATCAAATGTGTGTGTTCCACACCGAGAGAGAACTGAGCTGAGCACCGGAGAAGGAGCGATTTGGTTTTCTTGCTGCTGTGGAAATGAAAGTAAAAATACACAGAGAGGAATCTGATGGACAAATTGGGATTGTCTGCTATGCTTATGTCCAGCTGAACTGCCTTCTCACAGGGCCTGACCATCCACAGGCAGGTTTTATTGGAATGCTTTCTGACAGCCCTGCAAGCACAGGAGGCAGTTATAGTAAAACACAAATGGATCTGAGCTCCAGCAGGAGATTCCCTTCCTTGCTGTCAATTTTAGGGCATCTCTGCTGTAGTGTGAGTTGTGTGATGAACACCCTCACGTGCTCTGGGGAGAGCTCCACGTAAAGTGGGTGTGTGACAGGTCAGCTCTCATCAGGCTTTGGGGGTTGCTGTGGGGAGGGTCTGGCATTCCCAGACAGAGCTGTCTGAGCTGTCTCTGCCTGTGTCTGCATCCCCCTGCCCTGCACACACACAGCAGAGCAGACATGGAGCCAATAAGGCAGTCTGGGAATACCTGACAGCCGTGAGCGGGCAGGAGCGAACCAGTGGTGTGCATCCACTGGAAAATCTGATCCTGCTCTTCCCTCTGTGCTCAGAGTTGTCTGCCCTGATGTTTCTCTTTTGCCTGAGCAACAAGCAACGGTCTTAGTGCAAAAAAAAAGAAATTGGGGATGTGTTTTTTAGAGAGCAGAATTCTTCAAGCACCACGTCTCTGGAAGGCTGCGCGGCTGTTTCTCCCAAGCACCATATGGTGAAAAAAAGAGGGAAAAATGTTAATCTGCAGTGGTACTAGGGCTGAATCCCTCCTCTGTTTGGAGGCAGCATGTGTCCTTCAGCAGGGAGACAAACTGTACAGAGCAGGATCATCACTTCAGCTGGCGTGTGTGGAGCCATCTGTATGGTGGCGCTGGGTCTCGCGGGCTGAGAGACAATCGGAATAAAACACGTTCATTACTCGGGTGGATCGTTCTAAAAGTACTGGAGATGCAGTTCTTTGTAAACACTTTTGTACTTGAGAAGTTGGGAGCAGCTGTCCCTCCTCTTTGCCTTACTCAGCTCTTCTGTCTCTCTCTTCCCTTCTGCCTTTGGGACTCAACTCCTGCTTGTTACTCTGAGAATGGCCTAAGTCGGTCTGGGTGAGTGGGGATTGCACAGGAACAAGTGTGTTGTGAAGATACCACCTTTCCATACTGCATGGGAAGCCCTACTTGATACTTCTTTGCTCCCCCCTTTCTTTGCCCCCTATAAATGTCTCATTACCACGGTAAATTGTTCAGGCACACACTGCACAAAGTCAGGACACTGACACAGGCCATCCCTGAGAGATGCAGAGAAGAGCTAAGGCAGATGGATCAAGTTGGATTTCCACTCTAAGCTTCAGTGATTCCCTTCCAGGACAGGGCAGGAGTTAAAGAGCAAACCCAGTTAAAGCTGTAAAGAAAAGTCCTTTTACCTGAGTTTTCAACTCCTGCCCTATGAAACACTTCCTACCTTAATTCCTTGTGAAAGGTTCTGGGAAACATGAGCATAAAACAGAGCGTTGAGTTAAGTAAAATCTGAATATTGTGACATCTCTCCTGAGATAAATGACAGGAAAGAGACAGCTGACAACTAGGGCCTATTCAGGCAAGCTAAATTCTACCCAGTTCCCTTGTCAAGTGATTCCTCTTGTCTGGCTGCAGGCAGCTCCTCATGGAACATGCTCAGGTCCTTTGGCTGTTTCCAGGGGCCCCAGATTCTGCCTTGACCAGGCAGAGCAACTGGTCAGGGTCGAACATGTTGCTGTGAAAGATGGCAAAGCTTCAGCGGGAGGTGTGGCTCTCCCTCCAGGGCAGGACAAGGAGGCACACCATCCCCTATTTAAGCAATTTCCTCCACCCAGGAAAGCTGGAGTGTGGAGCTGATGTGCACAGTGGCCCATCAGACTCAGCACAGAGGCTGGATGGGAGACACTGAGGTCTGGTGGGCTGAAAATACAGATATATATATATATGTGTGTGTGTGTGTTTGCAATTAACTGGATTTACTTTGTGACACTAAAGTGTTCCACAGCATGCCTTGCCCTCTGGCTGTGTCACGAGCTGACTGTTAATATGTTCTTGCCTTTCTTTTACTTCTTTTTTTCCAGAGACCATTGATGAGTTGAGTTTTGGTGCCGGGGTCAGTCGCATCAGCTTGACACACACACCCCGTTTGGCTCCAGGCAAGTCATCTCTGGGATTCTTCTCTGGGCAGGAGAGGGGGGAACCAAACCCAAATGATCAAACCTGTGGCATTTATTTTAAAATACAAAAATGTGTGCGTTCTTTGCAGAGGATGACGATGAGGATAAGCCAACTGACATTATCTGTTTGCCATCGCCGGAGGAACCGTAAGTTCAGCCCGGAAATCGCAGGGGGGGAAAGGCTGGTCGAGTGCCTGGAAATAAATAAATGGTGGCTCTGCTTCCTTCTTCCAGCCCAGCCCCACCTCGGCAGTGGAACGTGGAGTCCCCAGCCAGGAGAAGGAGCAGCCAGCAAGCCCCTCTGAGACGGTCCCACCGCAAAGCCTCCCAGAAACCGAAACAATGAGCCTTTCACTGAGCACAGGATCACCACGGTGCCTGAAACCTTCCCCACTGCAATTATAAACTGGGAACACACGTCCTTCCTTATCTGTCTATTCTTAGCTGGCTTTTTCCACAGCACTGCCCAGAACAGGGGCAGACAAAGCCTGCATTAGCACATTATAAGCTGCTGCTCCTGACAAAGCTCGCTGTGGAGGGCTGGGAGGCTGCAGCATAAAGGGAGGTTTGCTCTCCGCTCTCAGGATGTATAATTTGTCCACTTGAAAAAAGTGAGTGTACAGTGTTGCCACAATAAATGCATTTATCACAGCTTGCAGGGCAGTGAGGGTCTGGGCTTATTCACCCGATCCCTCGTGGTCCCTCTTGGTTATATAATAGTTACTTTAATTTGGTGAAAAGGTAAAACAGCTTGTCGCTGCCACACCCCTAAATCTGGTAATTGCACGCTACATCACCTCTTATTTGTTGCACAAACTCCTGTGTGTATGAACAGCCCTAATGTTCTTTTTATACGGAATATTTCCATTCCTGAACTGTGTTATTTCCAACTATTAGCATTTGATGAAAATAAATGGTTACAGAATTAATTCCGCCCACGCCGTCTCCCCTCTTGTTGAGCTGACAGAGAAATGATTTTTTTTTTATTTTCTATAGATTTCTACAGCCTCTTAAGTCTCTTCTACCACATCCCTGGTATCCTGGGCCCTCAGTTCAATTAATAATGTTGAACCCAGCAGCTTTTAAAACAGAGCCTCTGGTTTAACTGCAAGCAGGTTATGACTCAAATCACGGTGGGTAAGTCAGAGCTGTGTGCCCTGTGCAGGTGACTTACAACTGTGCTGTGGAAATGCTGGAATCTGAGCATTCCCGAGACTCCCTGATGCCACGTGAACCTCACTGAAGTTTTCCTGTGGTTCCCTTCTATTACAGAGCTCATGCCCTGGATTTCATTGGAACTTGAGACTGGGATCTGTTTTATTCATGCTGGTTTGCCTTACTCAGGCTTTGCTGCAGGAGTGGAAACAGAGACACTTCCCTCCTGCCCTTGGAATCCCATCATTTGCCCTCACTTTCCCTACTCTGTTTTGGAGATCAGAGAAACCTTCCAGTGAGGTTAAACTTGTATTCCCAAAATCAAAGCCAAAACCTGGGAATAGAGGATGTATGGAATGGCTCTGGCTTAAGTGATGGTCGATTCTGGCCACATCCATTTATTCCATACCTCTTCTCCTGCCTTAAATTATCATTTAACCACTCTGAATGGTTAATTGGGATAGTTTATTTCCTACCTGGTGCTTCTGTTGTTTTTGTCCTGTCCTCAAGCAGTATTTGAGATGTGCTCTGTGTGCCTTAATGAGTTTTCTCTAGGGAAGAACCAGGAATACACAAATATCCAAGAAAAAAACTGATTAACAGCAACACACCTTGGACTTTGTCACCTTCATCCCAGTAAGTGCGTGCTCTGACAGAAGCACTTCCCTTATCCCACTGAATTGAAAACAGAACCCAAACCCAAACAAAAACCCCTACAAGAATGCTTTGTAGCTTGGTATTTATGTAAAACATTCTTGGCAAAGTTAAACGTAATACATTAGTACAAACCTGAATATTATTCACAACGATACAATGAAATCCATCCCATCAGCTCCCACGAGCTGTGTGGGGAGGGGGATCAACCTCCCCTTCTCTCGTTAGAGATGCCACTGTGCATTTCAGAACTGAAAAGAATGAAGTTTTGATTCTTAGCTTTGCTGGTTTTTCACAGGAAGGCTGCTTGGTGAGACTGTGGATTGTGCTCCCAGAGTGCCCAGAGCTCCCCTGATTCCTCCCTTTCCTCTCTCTCCCTTATTACAAGTATCCTTGCAGCAGCATAGAGAAGGAGCAGTGGATATCCAGAGGGTGCCAAGGAATGTCAGGATGATTAGAGGCAGCAATCAGGACTGGGTGGCTTGGCTGCAGAGCTTGTCTTAGGAAGGTAACCAGAGTATAGTTGCAAAGGAGCAGTGGTAATGTCTGAATTACACAGAGAACATGTGGTTATTGCTGCCCCATCCTTATTTTTACTTTCATCAGCAGAAGGACGAGTGGAAATGCTTTGTTTAGGCAAAACAAATGCAGCAATGGCATGTCCAGCGAGGGCCTTAGGAAACAAAGCAGAGTAATGCAGAACACTAAAAAAATAACACTGACAGTCCAAATCGTCAAGTATCCAAAATACTGTATACAGGAAAAGTTAAGACAACTCAATTTATATTGGAAATACAAGAACACTAAATTATGCTACATTAAAAAACTTCTTAAACCACAGCACAGTTCTAGTGTTGCATCCACATCTTGAATCACCCAGTGCTGTTCAACGCTACCAACGTGGATGTTTTCATGTGTTTCCAGCTATTCTCTCTCAAGCCAAGAGAACCAAATTCATTTTCTTTTTTCTTTTTTTTTCCTTTTTCTTTCACCACCTAGAGAAAAGTTTCAACTGACACTATGAAAGTGCTTTTGTGTTGAGCTTTTGCTTTCCCAACTCCAGAAACAGTGGCCCTGGCCATGCAGTTTAAACCTCTCGGGTTGCTGTAGCTGTCACATTGTGTTAGTGCTTTAGGGAACTTGCAGAGGGGCAGCAAACACTGAAGTCACTCTGTCACCTCGTTGGAACTGAATCCAAAAGCCATCCCTGGATATTTCTCGCAACAACAAAAACAAAGTGTTGGTCACTGGCAAGAGAAGTTTCCTATATATAAAAAAAAAAAAAGTTGATAGCTCCTGCCATAAATTTACAAAAACTATCCCTGAGTGACTCTGTTCTGTGTCTGGTAAGACCTCTTGTGACAAGGAAATGGCTGAAGCTGGTTTAAGAGGAAAGAGATGCTGTTCCACCTGCAGCTTTTTAATACAAATTTGCACTAATACTGATATGCTCTGACAGTGCCATATTAGAGCAACATTTGAGCTCCTCTCTGTAGCTTCAACAGTAAAAAAATAGCTCCGTTACTTAAACACTGCTGGCATCACGTATTTACACTTTAAATAGAAATGTTACCTTTTTCTGAAGTAATCAAAATAGATCTTTGCAAAAAATTTAGAAGGTGGGGTTTTACAAAAGAAACGGAGAAGGTAAAAAAAGCTGGAAGATATCTCAGTACCTTTTATGGCAATCTCAGCCCAGGAAAAGTATTTGGCTTTTAATTTTCCTGAAAGGGATGTCTTAGCACTCGTTCTGTGCCTCCCCTCTAAGCCTCTTTCAGCACGGAAAGAACTCAGGAGGCAAGTCTGCTTTGTGCAGATTAGAGGGAGGGGTTACCTGCGTGCAACGAGTTCTCTACAAAGCAGGGAACAGAAGCAATCCTGGCCTGGTGGGTCATCGTGTTAAATAACAAGAATTAAGTTTACACAAGGGCTGAGAACATTAGTGGTGTTCGCTGTCGGCTGTTCAGAGACTCCCTCCTCTCCACCTGAGCAGAGTCAAGCACAGGACAACCACAAATGTGTAGAAGTCACCAGCCAGGCCTGGGCAATGAGCTGCTGGGGGGGGGGGAAGAAAAACCCCCCTTGCATGGATAAATCTCGCTCTTTGAAGTCCATCTACTGCTGTATCAGCACCTTTTTTTGTCTCCTAGTAACACGTACTAGCAATGTCTACTGCACGTTTACCTAAAGCTGTTCCCCCTGGGTGGTTTGCACATTGTGGCCGTGTCCCTGCAGCACAAAGAGAAGGCAATTCCACAAACTTCCCCAGCCCAGTCTCTTGGGAAGTATTAAAATGCTCCCTTAGTCCAAGGACAGGTTTAGGTGATCCTGTTGGTACCTCCAGAGGCAGGGGAGACGCGAGTTGGGCAGTGAGGAGTTACTTTAAACTTTGGCAAAGAAAAAAAAAGATATACAGATAGCTAGCTATCGAGTTCTTGTGTGTTCCAAACTCTTCCAAGCGCACTTAATTAATCTTTTGCTCTTGCTTTGAGTTCCTGGAGGAGGTATTTTCACACTTGCTGGTTTTTGCAGAATTCTTTTGGCGTCCTATATGACGAACGAGGACTTGTGTCTGAAGTCGCCCTGCAACGAAAGAGTTTGGGATGGAGGAAGGGGTTTAGGAGCCTTCCAGGCAACGTGGCATTCCTGCTGCCCCCAAAGTGTAGATCCAAAGTGTATTTTTAGGGAGCTCCATCCTCCAGCTGGGAAGGAGAGGGAGGCCCCAGTTGCACTGGTGAGGTGCTGCCTCCTCCTCCTGTCCTCACACACCAAGGCATGGCAGGGGACTTTCCCACTCCCTCATCAGTGTCTCTGCTAATGGCAGAGGCTATTTCTGGTCTTAAGCTTTAGTGATCTACTCAAATCCCAAAACACAAATTCTCTCCTAAAAAGCATCACGTCCTGCCCACTTAATCCAATGAAACTCATCCCGAGGGGGTCAGGCCACGAGATAACTCAAGAGCAGAGCTGCCTCTGATAGCTCCTGGCATCAGTCACTTCAGGCAACTTAAACTGTTCATCATTTCCAAGGAAATGACTCAGCCTTCACCCTTCTGTTTTCCCTGTGTTCTCCAGCCTTGTTTCGGAGTGGAGCCCACTCTAAGATAAAGTCTGTGGGCCCTAAAAGAGCGGGTTGTCCTCTGCCCACCCTCCTCCTCTCCTCAACAGAGAGAGATGTTAAATGCAAATCATTTGTTACCTCATCATCTGTCCGGATATAGTTAACACCATCGGGTTTTGCTGGAGCCTTGTAGCTGAAATAAAGAGGGGGGGAAAAAAAAATCTCATTTCTGGGACAGGAAGGCTGCAGGATTTTGGAGGGGAGGTGCTGAGAAAGATGGAAATGAGGAGGAGCAGCTGAAGGAAAAGCAAGCAGAGAGAAACCCAGTTTGTTTCTCAAATGAGAGGTCTGTGTTTATTCCATCATTTGTCATGACTGGGATTTTTTTCTATTTCCCCCTCAGCACAGGGTAAAAAGATTGCTGCCTGATTCCACAGGACTCTGCAAAGAGATTAACTGGTTCTTCTCTGGGCTCTCCTGCTCTGGTCCCTGTCACTACCTTTCTGTGCCTCCTGCACTGTTTCCCGTGGCAATTATAAAGTTCATTTTAATCCTTCACTGCCAGATGCCTTCAGCATTTTTCTTAGTTATGAGGAAGCACCACTTGTTTGCAATCCCACGGGAATTCAGGATTTATATACGACTGTCAGGCCCGGTGTTATGCCAACCCTCAGCTGCATTTAAATAGGGTATTTGGAGCTTTCTCTGAAAAACAAACCAAACCAGAGAGGAAAAAAAAAAAAAAAAAAAAAAAAGACAGGGCTTGTGCTGAAAAGCAACATTTAGCACAGAACAAATCTATCTGGTGAGAATCTCGGGTTTACATACGTTATCTCTTCCACAGACTCTGTAAGGACATCGAGGCTTGTCTCTGATGCTACCGCTGTTGTTTTTAACATTTTAATGTGTGATACAGAATGGCTGTTTTTCATCCCAAATTTAGGTTCTCACAACTAGTGAGATTTCCTGTGGAGAGCCTACTCTGCTGCATACATTCCCTGTGCACATCCTGATGCTTCCAACTAATTGTGCAGCGAGCTCTGATCATCAGACTGAAGATCTCGTTCTGCCAGCAGCACATGATCTATTGGAAAAACACCTGTAGGCTTTTAATTGTGCTGGTCCCCCCCCTTTCCCATGCAAATTATGGGGATATTAGAGCACAGCTTTCATCCTCTGGCTGGTCTTGGCACAAAGCACAAGAGGAGCCACATCAAAATTCTCCCTTAAGTGAATACTACCCATTCCTGGAAGCGTTCAAAGGGCAGGTTGGATGGAGCTCTGAGCAACCTGGTCTAGGGGAAGGTGTCCCTGTCCACAACAGGGTGTTGGAACTGGATGATTTTTAAAGTCCTTTCCAACCCAAACCATTCTGTGATGATTCTGTAAGATAAACCTGGATGGTGCAGCATTTACAGCAGGGAATTATATACCTCAAGAACTGGGTTGGCCTGCAGACTCTGGTAGGAAATTCAGAAGAAATATATCCAAGTCAGGGATTAAAATTCCAATTTTTTGTGCCCTTTAGCCTCCTCCATGCTGGCTGTGGGTGCAGAGACTTTTCTAACAACACCTGGGACCCCATCTTACCTTTCCCCGCTCTCTTTGCCGTTGGCAAAGTATCCCCTCCTGTAGGCACAGCAGATCCCAAGGGTGATGAGCACCAAAACTGCCAGCACCACCAGGACTCCCCCGATTATCCCACCGATATTGAGGTCATCTGGCAAAGATAGAAGCCCCCATCCAGTATTTCTTTAAGGCAGCAGTGACGTTCCAGCTTTACAAACACTAAAAAGACACCTCCCAAATGTTTTATGCAAACCCCAATAATTTCCAGTGGATCCCTGGTTTCAAGACAAAATCTGTTCATGACCTGAACAGGGTTTTAATGTTTCCCTGGATTTTGAGATTATTTTTTCTTCCCCCTATGTCTGGGGCTATGAGAAAGCAGGAAAGACTTAACGGCCTTATGACACCCCCCTCCATCCCTTGTGGTGATGGCAATTTATTTATGGTGGTGTATCAACCAGCGTTGATGAAAACTGCATGTAGAGCTACTCACAGACTTCCATCTCCTGCTCCTCACACTTGGCAAAGCCAGCATCATTTGTTGCTATGCAAGAGTAACGTCCTGTGTCACCTTTGTGCACTGCATGGAAAACCTGCCGAGGAGAAAAGGATAAAGGGAAGGGAGCAGGACATGAGAAACAAGGCACTGTGAGGGCATTAAAATGTATCTAAAGATGCATCTCTTCTAGGCTTCATGGTGAGACATCTTCCCTCTTTCTAAACAGGTAAGTGGCATCAGCAGTGAGCAAAATCAAAGTACTGGGACGTCCTTCCATCAATCTTCCCTTTCCCAACTCACCCAGATCCTGGAACACCTCACCTTCCTCAAATTATTCCTTCCTTGAAAGCCAGGCAATGTTTGTTTGTTTGTTTGTTTGTTTTTTCTTTTATAATCGACCTTAAAAATAACCTATCCAGCAAAAGAAGTCTTGATGCTGTGTGTCAGGGCATTACCAGAGTGCCTGTGGCGGGGTTCAGGGTGTAGGAGGAGTTGTGGGGCTTCGCTTTCGTGTCGGGTGACAAAGGCTCGCTGTTGCGGTACCAGCTGTAAGTGGACTTTGGGAAACCTTCATTCTCGTGGCAGTGAAGAGAGGCTGACTTGCCAACAGGTACAGCTTTAGGCACAGTGCATCTGGGAGTCATGGGTTTCACTGTGGGACGACACAAAGCAGGTGAATGGCACTGCTGAGCAGAACTAAGTAATTCCTGACCTGCTTTCTATAACCCATGCTAAAAAAGCATCAAAACTCTCTGCTATTTCCAGTTGGGACACTGGAGAGAGCCACAGCCTCTTGCAGAGGTGTCTGGGTGTGGTGCAGTACCTTGGACCGTGAGCTGGATGTTTATCTCGTCGATGGTTTTGGTGTCGGAGGGCGCGGCCACCTCGCAGCGGTACGTGGCAGTGTCCATGCGGGTGGTGTTCTTGATCACCAGGGATGTCCGGCTCAGGATCTCTGCCCGGGTCACAAAGTCTCCTGACACAGAGGAAAAGAGGGAGGAAAAAAGCAGGGGAGTCACACAGGGCTCATTTTGGGCGTATAAATTAAGTGGCTGATCTTTGGAGTCAAGGGAAACACCTAAAAGGAACTTGATGCTTGAAAGGCCACAGAGGAAAGCAATGCTGCCAACCAGGGAAGAGGATGAACTGGAAAGCACCATTCTAAATCTCACAAAGAGTGGCAAAATCCAACATCCAAGACAGCCTCAGGCCTTGTCTCCTTTGGAAGATTCATTTGGATGTGGCTGTTGGTCCCATCTAAAGTGCTGGAGTAATTCCAGATGGAGTCAGGCCCTACTGGCACTGGAGTTTTCCTATAAAGCCAAGGAGCTGGCTTCTAATCTCATGCTCCCAGGATGCTGCAGAGCCCTGTGCTGCCTCAGCAGTGGGCACTGACAGCTCAACACACACATCCCTTCTGAAGGGCAGGGGGAGCCCTCGGATGCCACAGGGAAAGACAGGAGGGGTCAGTGCCTGGTCCTGAGAGCTCAGACACCCAGGGGCCAGCAGGCTCTGCACAAGGGAAGCTGCAGCCTTTGCTTTCCTACCCAAGGAGTATCTTTTACCTTCTCCAGCTCTCTGTGGCTCCCTACTGTGACCTGTCAATAATGAGAGCATGGAGGAAAGAACATCCTGCTCTCTCTCCATCCTGCACTTTGACTGCTGGACTCTGTTCCAGAAGAAATCAGCAGGAACAGGCAGAGCTCCTGCCTTTCACAGCCTTGTTTGTTCTCCATTGTGCTGCTTCTGAGGCTGTTTTGGAAACCTAAGAGCAAAGAATCTTCATACCCTGCATTTTATTCTCAAAAAACACGTAAGAGGTTTCTCCATCTCGGATTTTCTTCCACTCGATCCTGGGATCTGGCGTTACGGTGGATTTAATGATGCAGGACAGCTCAACACCTAGCAGGAGAAATAATGGGAATACAGATTAATAGGAAGCAGCTGTATTTTTGCTCTGCTTTAAGCAGCCTCACTCAGTGTTTTATTAGGAGATGCTGCCCACAAAGCAGAGCCTTCCCTTTCATCCGACAAACAGAAACACTGCTGGGTTCCAGGAGCTATTGGGGAAGATGGATTTTGGCCAGCAAAAATAATAGCCAAGCAGCTATCAACTGTGGAGAGGAATGAACACACTGTTCTCTGCAGGCTGTGACTTATGGCAAACAAGCCCTGATGACAGGGTGAGCCCACAGCACTGTCCTGCTGCTGCTCTGAGCTGCAACGTGAGTCAGGGAGGCACAGTCTCCCTGGGCAGTGTCTGGTGATGGGCTGAGACCACGATTCCTGGGGAGAAATCCAGAAAACACCCTCCCCTTTGAAGCTGGCACCAGCATCTCATCTGTACAGAACAGGGCATGAGAGGTGGCTTCCCAGTACCCCAGTGCAGCTTCAAGAGGACCAAGATAAAATATAAATCTCCCTACTCCCTCTTCAATATATTAATTGCAAGGCAACTGCTTTTCCTTCTTTTGGGATCCAGTTCAACAAAGCACTTAGGCAGACACTTAGCAATGCCAGTGGCTTGCAGGGGGCCTCAATAAACCATTTAAATCAGGGTGGAATAAAGACATGTTCTTAGGCACCTCTCTGAATCGTGGTCCTGCCTCCCACAAGAAACCAGACACCAATAAGAATTTTCCCCAATTGTTTGGCCTGATGCAAATCCCCAGGCAAGCACAGCCACTCACTTTGGAATTCCTGCACCACGGGCTTGGTGTTGCTGGATGTCAGCTCCACAGCCAAGAGTCTGCAGCCTGGAAAAACAAACAGAAGGGAATAAGAAATAGCACAGCTCATAAGTCACCCAGCTAGAAACACGCTGCCTGCTGAGAAATCATCTCTGAGGACTGGCTTCCCCAGATAAAACCTTTTCCTGGCTGCTAACGCTGCTCCAGCAGGACTAAGTTTATTTAGGAGTTGTGGTGTAAATACAGGAAAATATAATTGTTAGAAGTAGCAATTAAAGAGGAGGATTAACATAATGGCACAAAAGCGATGCCAGCATGAGCCATTTCCTTGTGCCTTGTGCTTATTTAGGTGGTAAAAGAACTCTGACAATGCAGGAGTAAAAGTCTTTATTTTGCAAATGAATTTGGTGGCCAGGAAAAGGGAGGAAGCAGAGCAGGCTCCAGAGATGTGGTCAGTGCCTGGAAATGAAAAGTGCCAGGCCTGGCCCAGAACACATGCTGATTACATCTGAAGGGTTTTAAGTGTGCTAAAGTAAAATGTGAGGCAGTAAATCATGAAAGGACAAAACAGGAGTTCAGCTCTCTGTGTAGAGCCCCAGCCAGACCCACACTGGGGCCAAAGCTCAGCCCTGCAACACTGAGACACCCCTTGTAGCATCAGCTTGCTTGTTCCCTTCTTGCTCTGAGCACCAACATGTTCCCAATTAATCCAGTCATTTCCCCTCCTTCATGTGTTGTTTTGTTTTGTTTTGAAAAATGTGCCTTCCACGTCCCTTCTGTTGTTCATCCCACCAGAGCAGGCACCAACAACACTCACGCTCTTCTGGACACCCAGCTCACCAACAGCTCCCTGGAGGGAGAAGGAAACAAGCAGGGAGTGCCTGGCATGGCACAGGAGGGAAAAAGTGAACCAAACACCTTCATCACAGAGGATATTTTGCATCTGGGTGTTCTGGCTGTTGCAAAGCCTCTCAGTCAGACTCTGGTGTTCACAAATCAGGCTGCTCCTGGCACGGATGGATGCCCACTGGCCCGGCTGGGCATCGATCACACAGCAGGTTAAAGATGATGGGAACCAGTGCCTCGGGGACAGGAGGTGCAGCTAAAGGTTAGGACTGTCTTAGGCAGAGTAAAACATCATAACAAACACGAATAGAGAGCAGGAAAGGCAGCTGAAGGGAGATGTGGAGAAAGAAATGATCTTCAGCATCGTGACAAACAGCTGGAAATTCCTGTTGCCGGCTTTCAGGGTGGAAAGCTTGTGGAGAGAGACCCTGACAAGGAACGGGGGGAAACTCCTCTGGTGGAGTGGCTCAGTCTAAGGCAGCAGCCTGAGAAACACCCAAGAGCTGCACAGTCACTCCCACTGAAAGCTTCGAGGGCCTCCAACACCTAAAATCCTTCCAGGAATTTTGAAATATTCCCTGCTGATTCCTGTCCCTCATTGTTTGCTTTCCTCGGAGCCCCAGTGCTGATACCCCAAAGACCACCAGGGAGAGCTGAAGTTTGGCAAGGTTTAGAAGCTGCCTTTGTGTACAAAAATCATTGTTAACTCACACAAAAGCCACTGGCTGATGCAAACTAATAGCTGGCCTGGCCAAAACCTTTGCACCTTTCCTCCTTTTGCACTGGAGGCAGTCGTGCAGCATTTGGGATTAATCCAATATTGAGCTAAGATGACAGTGCTCTGGACTGTGGTCTGGACTTTAATGTAGATATTTGGGAGAAGTCTCTGTTCATCATAGATTCATGGAATTGTTTGGGTTGGAAGGTACCTTAGAGCTCATCTCATTCCACCCCTGCCATGGGCAGGGACTCCTTCCACTAGCCCAGGTTACTCTGATTTCACTGATCCCAGCAAACCCCCAGAGCACTGGGAAGAAGTCACTCCCAGAAGACAAGACTTTTGGGAAAACCCTTTTGAAATCTTTGGGGGTATTTTCAACAACAACGTAGGGATCTTCACACAGACAAGGCACTTGGTGGCCTCTGCTGTTCCTGCTTCTGGAACCAAGAGAAAATTAATGGAGAGCCACAGAAGGCACCTTCCACAGCATCCCCCTGGTCTGTGCTACCCTATATACCTCTTGGAAAAAAACTAGAGAAAGAAGGGGAGGGAAAGGATTCTTCTTTCCTTAAAGGAAACTTGTACCAGTTTGGGTTTTGTTACGATTTCTTGCTTACACAACACTATTTTTCAGAAAAACGGGGCCCCATCAAAGAGACATCACGATGACAATCCTACTGAGGTACATCTGCTGCAGCTACAATATCAGTTCAGTTGTAGGAGGGGACAGTAAAGCCACAGTGTTGTGTTGCTCTGAGGGAGTTATGACTCCAGAAATGTTCACTCCAAGACAGTGGGACTCCATCAGCTCCAGCCCCATCTCATTGCTCAGAAATTGTTCACAGCAGGCTTTTTCTCACCCACTAAACACAAGAGATTCGGGTCCACCCTCAGGCACAAAGCAGGATGACAACAAATTTTAAGACAGAAGCTGAGTCCTTGGAGACCGTGTGAGAGGTTCTGACATTATTACGTGTATTGACCGTGGGCAGAGATCATTGGGGCTGCTTAAATCACTGCTAAGACAGATTTATTCTCCTCTCTGTGGCAGAATGCTGCAAGTAGCATGTTCTAAATTACAAGAAGGCGACAGCAAACCAAAACACAAACCTCAAGTGGCCACACAGACTGCAGAGCAGGGGCAGAATGCTTTTCTAGCTCTTCTTAGCATTACTTTTGGGTATCCCTTGTTCTCCAATCTCCTCGAGGCTGCAGGAATCTGCACCAAGCCAGTGCTCCCCAGATGTTTCTAAATCAGTGCTGGGGTGATCCCTGCTCTGTCCCATCTCCCTCCTGTGGGCAAACCTTTTCCCTCTGGTGGCCACATTTCAGGGCTGCTTTGTTTTGCATTTGTTAAATCATCATTAGTGCTTAAGCCAGCTTTTAAAAGGAGTGTTCCAAAGGTGTTCCTTTAGGCCTCTTTTAGCCCAGTGCAAACAAGCAGCAAAGGTTTGGTGTTATGTAAATCTCACTTCAAAGGCACCCAGGGTTTGGAGAACAGCAGGAATAGCCATGAATTCCCTTTCCAGAGCAGCATATGTGCCACAGTAGAGGCACCTACCATATCTGCATGTTCTACATCCCTGCATTCCTCCCAGATCCGTATGTTCGATATCCCTGAATTCCTACCCGATCTGTATGTGCTGCATCTCCCAATTCCTACCAGATCTCTGCGTGCTGCATCTCCCAAATCTCACCAGATCTGTATGTTCTATGCTCCTGAATACCTACCAGATCTGTATGTGCTACAGAATCAGCCAGACATATGGTTGAATCCCAAATGTCATCAGTCCTCCAAAATAGAATCCAGGACAAGGCAGTGAAGTCTATAGCATATTCTTATGCCACTTTTTTTTTTCTTTCAGCAAAAGAGATCCAGCCCATGCTTGTTACTGTGACTCATGTTATCTGAATCATTTTAAAATGCTATACAGAAAAAAAAAAAAAAAAAAGGCAGCTTTGTAGACAACTTGATGTGTTAAATCTCCTCTCTCTGTACTGTTCAAAGCCAAGCCTGACCTTCCATCTCCTTCCATCCCTGTCTCTGTTTGAAAACTCCGGGCAGAAACTTGAAGAGGAGGGGAAGTGTTCCTGAAGAACTGTAGGCAAAAGTGAAAGGATGACCAGGAAACAGTTGGGATAAGTTGCTGCCAACAGTCTGTGCTGCAGCATCGCTCGATATCGCGGTTATCTGATACGGTAATTTTAGTTAATGCACTGTCAGGCACAAGCAGTACAAAACCACGCAGCTGTATTTAAACACCTGCCCACTAAACCAACAAAAATATGCCTTGCTTGAGGTGTCCATCATCACTAAGCCCTTGCTTGATTTGCAATTCAAAGCGTGTCTAAGCCATGTGGGAATGCTGCGATAAACCACATGCCTTGTTGAGCATCTTGGCTCTCTGGGTGGTTACTCAGTGTAGCAGGAGAGCTACTGAGTGAGTGATATGTTGTTAGGTGTTAGAACATGTTAGCTGAACCCTCTGCATGTCAGCACCGTTTGTGGCTGCCAGTTTGGAGGTGCCCCTGGAGCATCACCCTGGGAGTGGAGGGGACAAGAGCTGTGAGGGGCAGCTGAGCCCAGCACTGTCCCTGCCTCCCAGGGGTTGTGCAGGGAGGAAGCTGATGGTGAAACGTGGGGGAAACACTCAGAGGAAGAGGGAGGAAGCCACGCAGAGCTGGGCTGGATAAGGCAAGGAAGGGGGAGGCCGGGTTTCTGCCCGCAGCTTATTTTGAGGAAATCACCATAAGCCCTTTCAGGAACATCTGACCATCTGCCTCGAAATATCCATCCTTTTGTCTCCCAGTGCTCCAGGCTCTTTATCCCCCTTCCTCTCTATCCCCAGTGTGTCTCTTTGTGATTACACAACGCAACTTGTGCCAGGTGGTGTAGGGCAGACAACACAGCATGGCACAGGAACGAGAGACCAGAGCGTGCTTGGCATTTTCTGGTTATATATTTTTGGGGATTCTTTTGTCTGTCTTTGGAGCTTCAGGAATAGCTCAAGGGACTTGTGATACATCAAGACTTGATTTATAAAGGGTGCATAAGCGTTTTGTAGCGCTCAGTCTTAACTTCCAGCCCCAAGGAGCTGGTTGTATGTTTGCTCTGTGGCAGGTTCAAAGCCCCTTGAAGCTGATAGAAGGGAGCTGGTCCAGTGACCTGAGCGAGCTGCATGCCTTTTTTATTCCATTTTTCCATGTTGTCTCCCCGAGATCAGCAAGCCAAGCCTGACTCCGGGGTGGGAGAACAATGTAGATGTGCAGCGAGCGATTAGTGAACAAAAGCTTAGGAGTGTCTCCGTCCAAATTAAGTAACAGATGGACCTGGTCTGTGTGGGAGCTGATAACAGTTATAAAAAGGCCATCACCAGACTGTGGCCAGCCCACCCTGGAAAAAACCCACTCAGTCGTAAATCCTCAGTGCTGTTATAGCTGCTTGTGCTGGTGAGGCTTTATTTTTACCAGCTATCATAAACCAGCACGGCTTATTTTAGATGCAGGGCTTGTACCGCTCAGCTAAAAGGGTGCCAGCTCCAAACAGGGGAGATGTGCCCGCCTGGGCAGGGAGCAGGAGGCATAATTAACCCAGAGAAGGCAAATGCAACGTTACAGAGCAGTTCTTTGGCATTCCACGTGGTCCTGGCTTTTGCTTTCCTCCTCTCTTAAGTAGCTGGCTGGTGGCCCTCTCTTCTGAAATGCTGATCACAAGGGTCTGGTGGTCCCAGCAGGACCAGGACTCTACAGGATGAAGTTGTGTGGAGGACCATCAAGCATTTGTGTTCATCTGAAGATGTAAGAACTTGGGATTTTGCCCTGAATTCACTCTCTTCCTGCTCACCAGCAGAGAAGGTGAGGAGATGCTGACTTTCAAATAGAGTATGTGCAGTTCTGGAATGAAATCTTAACCTGTTTAAATCTCCTGATTTAAATCTCCTGACTTAAACTGGGACCTTAAAGACCAGTCTGACTGCAGAGAAGGTTCATTAGCACCCAGGCCATGCACACAGTCTTTTTTCCCCCTCCTTCTTTTTTCTTTCCCTCTCCTCCTTTTCATCTTTCATTTCATTTTGTCTTCCCCCTTTTTGGACCGGGAGGATTTACTGTTCTACCTCCTAATCAGACAGCAGAGCACACCCATCCCCAGGAGTGAAACAGGTTGCTATTGAGGAGATTTAGAGCCCTCTTAGGACAAAAGCTTCTCTGGAAACCCTCTGCAGCCAAACACTCCCCCTCTCTCCCGTGCAGGGAGGGAAGTGTAGGTGCTGCCTGTGAAGACCACACAGAGCTTTCTGATGGTTTCCCCAAGCTTGGTTTCATCACGCTGGGATGCAGCTGCAGACAGGCTGTCTCAAATCACTATCTGATCAGGGCTTCTGGAGGCAAGAGTTTCACAATCCCTGCTTGCTGTTGTGCTCGTGGCACTGCGGCGTGGTTAGAGATGAGGTATCAAGGTCCCACACATCTACAGCTTTCACAGAAACGAGACAGCCTGTTCTCAGGAGCAGATCTACACACCACCCACTCAGCAGAGCCCTAGGCCCAGGCTGGGAGGAGGCACCCTGAGCCACGCTGTAGAGCTGTATGAGCAGGCAAGAGCTCAAAGTTACGGTCTTGGCCTAAGTCTGAGCTCTTGTGGATGTACCAGCCTTGCCCAACATCTTAATCTGTGAATATCTGGTCCTAGCTCTCCTGTTTTCCCAAGCTCATCCCCTGCTTTCTGGCTCTTCTCCTGGAAAGGACCGACTGTGCATGCAAGATGGGAAGGAAGCAATATTTCTGTGGATGACTAATGCCTAATACTTAAAAGAGATTAAGATGGAAGCAGCAAGAGCTAGAGAGTTTCCAGCACGTCAGATTGCGTCTCCTTCTGGAATATATTTCAGGCCATCTCCGGATCTAAGAGAAGATGGAAAGAGTTAGAATTTGCCCCTGAAAATCTGGGATGAAGGGTGATGGAAAGGGACCAGAAAGGAAGCACGAATAAGAACGCTGTGCATGGATGAGGCTGTTACTACCAGCCTCATTCATTGCTGAATTACTTCTACCATTCAAAAAAGAAAAAAAAAAAACAACAAAAACCAAAACCAAAACAAAACAACGAAACAAAAAAACACAACAAAAACAAACAAAACCCCCCACAAAACAAACAAACAAAATCAAAACAAAAAGATTAAAAAAAAAAAAAACCATGAGGCTGAACTGAAAGTCTTGTTTTCCTTGTGTAAGCAACAGGGAACAGGGCATGGAGCTTCTGTGTTGCATTAGATACCACTAACCAGGGCATTAAGTCCTGTCCAGATCACCAGATCACTTCTTAGGCCTTGTTGACCTCTGAGGTTAAGTCCCTTACACAGATGCCTTGGGATTCCAATGCTAGGCTGACTCTCCAGGAGGATAAATCAAAGGCAGGTGGCCTTGCTGGGTGTCTCTGAGGGATGGTCATCAGGCAGGAGAGCTTCTAATTACAGCTGCACCAAGGTTTTGGCAAAAAAACAGATGAGAAATACAGATTGCTTGACCAGGAACGTATCAAACCAGTCACACTGTTCTGAGCACTGGTCTGGCCATTTTCATTAGCAAATGGAAAGTGTAATTACACCTTCAACCTGGGCTGGCTCACAGACAATAAGGACCATGAAAATCGGTGCAGTCACAGAAAATGGCATGTGAGGGGAACCCAGGAGGTGAACTCACCCCCACCTCTGCTTTAGGACTTGAAAACACAGGGGATGCGGCTGGACGGGCCCCTGGAACCCCGAGGAACCTGTCCCCATGATCATCTTCATCTGTCCAAGTGCTGCACATTTCTCAGCTGAGCCTCAATCCCTTCAAATTCAGTGTCCCCTGTAACTCAGTCAGGATGTACAGTTCCAGCTCACTGGAGGAAAAAACTGAGGAATGAAAGCCAGGAAGAGCAAGGAACATGCTATCTCAGCCAGCAGTGGATATGCCATTCTGTGTGACCTGTTTACCAGATGAGAGTGCCTTGCAACAGCAAGTCCCAGGAACAAAGACAGTGAGCACCGAAGAGAAGTGGGAATTTTTGCAAAGGGCAGATTCGAAACCAACCCTTCCTGCCTATTCCCACTTGCCTTCCATTGTTTCCCAGCCCCAAGAACTGCCATGCAGGCACATCCTACGTTATTTCTCACTTCAGCAAGTCCCCTTCCTCCCCAGAGTGGCAGATGCTGATACCAAATTAGTGCAAAGTGGGAGGGAACCAGCAGATAACTGTCACAAGAGCCAGGGGCAATGGTCCTCCTCCCATCCTCTCCCTCCCTCCCAGCAGGACCCTCCCTGCAGCACACAGATCCTGAGGGATGTCTCCAGGACAGAGAGGGGTCAGCGAGACATGGCAGGGATCTATGGCCAGGATCAGGGGGACAGAACGAGCTGCAACGGGAAAAGGGGGCAAGTTCCTTTATTTTTGTCTTGTGTGGGAATTTGACTCCAGGATTGCTGAGAATCTCATAAGCCAGGGTGACGTTTTCCAGGCTCCGCGCCAGCCAACGCACAGACTCGATCTCAGCAGGTATTTGACTTCCCTGGGAGCTGGGATGCCTGGTACCTGCCTGACCCTGGCTTTTGATGAGGACACATATCTCAAAAGCTGCCTGAAATGCAAAGACAGGAACTAAGAGGATATGCTATCAGCACCAGGCTTTGCAGGGCTCCTCAGTGCCTGGCTGTGTCCCAACCATCAATACAGAGACTTGCAGGGCTTTAGCCTCTAATCCTCTATTCCTCTGTCTGTGACTCTAATCTCCTGATCCTCCCTTCTCCTCCAGCCTATAGCTTGACCAGCAGAACACGGATCTGAAGTTCTGCTTATCGGGGACCAACCATGTCATCTTCCTGTGGAAAATGGGAGTTGGGAAGAGAGCAGCAGTCAGCAGAGCCAAGAGTAGGCTGGAGAAGGGAACAGGAGAGGGCGTGAGCAAGCACACAGAGAAATCATTTATGACAAGACCGAAAGCAGCTCTCGTTTTAAGAACATTTCCTCCAATTTTACAGTATAATTTTGGTCCTTTTTTGTGCGTGTGTAATTCTAGCCCCGGGTGCGAACCACAGTTGTCTCGCTAATGCGCCGCACAAAACACGTACAAATGAACGCTGCGAGGCTGCAGGCACTGAGGGAGCATCCACATCTGCCTATGAGCGTGAGACCAAGAGCCTGTGATTCCACTGCCGTCATTCCAGGCTGGAGAGGTGGGGCCCTGCCTCTGTGAGGCAGCTTTGAAGCTCTGCAGCGAATCTGTCAGAACAAAGGATGTAGCTCTACCAAAGGGGGGGGAAAAAGGCATCCTGGAGACGTGTGAGTTGGGGAGACGTGATTTTGGGGGCAGCCCTGAATCACAGGAGCAGATCTGAGAAGACTTACCTTGTTAACGTCAGGCTGTGCAAACCTGCACGGGGAGAGGCGCCGCAGGGTTCAGCGGAGATTATTTTCTTAGGAAGAGCATCGGGGAATTAAAGGGAGCCCAAACGAAGGCACAGGCAGATAAAGATGAAAAGCGTTGACACAGAGAGCTATTAGGGAGATGCTGGCATAAACGAGCAGGGGAAGAGGGAGGGGAGCAGTGCTGTGTCAGAGCGAAGAGTGACGACAAACCCCAGCCTGGCTGGTCCCAGCCTGGATTCCTGACCAAGGCAAGCTTGTTTAACAGAGCAGAAACGAGCCTTGGCGCGGAGGGGTTAAGAGATTGCTTGTCCTGGGGGAGCTGAATGAGCCACGTATCTGGGAACTAACTTCTCCCAGGCCCTGACTTGTTTTCCTCTTCAAACATCATCTGCTGCTATATTTAGCAGAGAATTTTCTCAGCCGAATGCTCCCAGTCGAGTCCTGGTCAGAGGCCCTTTTCCCAGAGAGACACAGCCCCAGCAGCACGTGCTGGTCCCCAGTCAAGCTCAGCTCTGCCCCGCTGTCCTGCCAGCTCTGGGGGTTTCGTGCCACGCTGCCAGGTCTCTCCTGAGGAATGGGGGACAGTCCCCACCACCAGCCTGGTGCAGGCATATTAAATGCCCTCACAGACCCTAAAAAAGCCAGGGGAGGCTGCAACCTGGCCTGCAGAGTCAGAAACAGCTGAAGAAGGGGGTGGACTGGACTTGGCAACTTGGCTGAAGGCTTTAGGAATGTGAAGGGGAAAAAAGGTGGGAAGGAGATGGAAAGAAACGATTAGGCTGATATTAATAACAGGATCTGCTTCCCAGCACTGCAATCTATTTGGATTCATTCCAGTTCCTCCAAGGGAAACCATGGAAGCCTTTATTGTTCATAAAAGTTGCAACTAAATTCGGACTGTATAAACCTTAAGGAAATACCTCTCAGAGGACAACCCTGCCTTGGCTGCTGGAAACAAATGAGGTAACTCCCTTCCTCTTCTCTGCTTTTCTTGGGGCCTTTATCCCTCCTTAGCCAAAATCCCAACCTGTCCATTGGCCCATCCCTCCCTCCCCTGTCTCCTGAGCCTCCAGCACAGGGAGTTAGTTATCTGTCTGCCTGGGTGCAATTAGCAATGTGTCAGTGGATGTCTGGGGTGGTTCTCAGGGAAGCAACGCTTGTAATTGCTTTTTATCTACAGCTTGATTTAATACTTGCCTGCCAGAGATCAGCATGGAAATCAGAAGGCCAGATCAGGACACAGGGATGGACAAATTGACTAAAACAGGAACAAACCCCTGGCTTGCCTGTGCTAATGTGCAGTTCAAGCTGGGATCCCCGTGAGGATCAAGCCCTCTGGATGCCGGGGATGAAGTCGAGCAGCGCCAGGCACAGCAGAGCCACAGTCAGGAAGGTCCCTCTAACAATGGCCCCTTCTTGGTCAGTGTATCTGTTCCCTGTGTGTCTTGGAGTCATGTCAGTGAAGCAAACAGATTGGGAACATATTTGCACTCCCCACAGCAGTACAGAAGCCAGCCCTGACACACAAGAGCAAGCTGGGCTCTTTGCTGCTCCGTGCACCAGTGCCAAGTTTCCAGCTCGGCTTGAAACCTGTGGCCGAGCCCTCCTTTGGCAGGGTCAGGAAACACTCTGCTCTCAGCTCCTGCTTGGAGAAGGTTGGCAGCTGGCTCCAGGAGCGGGGAGCCAGGCTGAGCTCACCTGAGCACCCCTGAAGGCCCCCCAGGTGAGATTAAACCTGGCACGGTGTGGCTTTGCCCGGCCACGCTTAAACAAATGGGGCCCAGGACAGCAGGAACCCAGACAGATGCTGCACAAGGGCTCGTCCCAGTGGCAAGATCTGCCTTCAAAAAGCTTCCCTAAGCCCTGCAGGAATCCCAGGAGCCCCAGATCCCTCTCTTGACCCCCATGCACACATTCCAACACATGGCACTTAACCTCTGAGGCTCCTTTGAAAATCCCAGCGCCAGCGTTTCACGGATGAGTATGTTCCCCCTCACATCTGCCCCCTGTATCAGATGCTGCCAGCACCGCTCTCTCTGCTGGCTCTGCTCCCAGCTGAAGGACAGACAATAGGCATTTGAATCCAGCCTCCACTTCCCCTCCCAAACAGCCCGGGGGAGATGGCAGATCAGAGCTGAGACAGCGCTGAGAGCAGGGCTTGCCAGCCAGTGACAACTCTCTCGATCCCAGCCTGCCTTTGCTTTCCCTCCCAGTGCCACTGAACCACTGGCTGCAGTTGTCACTGGGCACACAGGCCAGCTCTGCTGGGCAAGTCTTGGCAGCCTCCAGCTTGCCAAACCAAGGGCATCTTTTTTCAGCACGGTGCTGCTGCCAAAATTGGCTGCTCTCCTGGATTCCTGACCCGCTGGCCACAGCACTGCTCAGTGCACCTCTCCTGGACCTCTCTGCCATGCCAGCTAACCTGGAAACCCACCAGCCACCTCCTTGACCTCTGCTTGCTCACTGTTAGGAGCATCTACCTGCAATCAGCTGATCCAGGCAGTGTCTGGAGCACACAGAGGAGCAGTTCCACCTGCGGGAGGTTCGATGAGGATCCAGCGAGAGCTCCTTTGGATTCTCCTGAAAAACCACACTCCATCTTTCTAGAAATAGCTCTGCTTCTGGAGCCATTCAGCCTGCTTGGCAACATTTCTGCTGCTTCAGAGATAACAACAGTGAGTGAGGAAAAACCTGTCTAGACGCCGTTTGCCTTCCATGGACTCCCATTGCCACATCAAAGCACCCCTTCAAACAAACCTGCAAACTGGCCAGGTAATAATCCCCAGCTCTCCTGTGCCTGCTCCAGCCAGAGGCAAGGACCCATCCCATCATCCTTCGGAGTTTATCTCTAATCCAGGGCCTTTTGATGGTAAGAGGAGAGGCAGGATGAAAAATCTCATTACAGGCACATGAACAGAAGCTACCTGGCTTCCCACTCCCCCAGGTGGGGGCTACATCCCTTCTGCTCTCACCTCAGCAAGCTGCAAACCTCCAGCTCCTTTCAAAAACTGCCATACACTTGTCCCACTTGTCCCTCCTGTTCTGAGTGCTGGATCCCTTGCCATTCCAAACCCATCTGCATCAATGCTGAGCAAGCTCTGCTACAACCTGGAGATCAGAAAACACCTTCCTGTGGCACCCAAGGTCAGCTTGGCCACCAAGAGGCAGCAAGCCACTGTCACAGCAGGACCAAGGCACAGGAGCTCAGGTAAACGCTCAAAATACCTTGAAACCAAAGGAGCTGGAGAGGTTTTTAGGTTCCTTGAGCACAAGTTACTTGAAGCCACTGCTGTGGGGAAGCATCTGGCATGAGCATCAAGCACTGACCCAGTGCAGCCACCACAAGAGCAACATCTAGCTCATTATTTTAATAAGGGTCCTTTGAAATACCTTCTGTGAGAGAGACAGCTAAGAAAATCCCGTCTGGCTTTATTCTGTCTCAGGCAGAAACAGCCTTTATTTAGCAAACTGCTGCTAACAGCTCTGTCTCATTAGTCAGTGTTTAGGGAACCAGGCTGCAATTGTTCTGAAGTCTGGCATTGCAGAAAGAGCCTTGATAATGAGGTCTACAGGAGACGATTCCTCCTGACAGGCCCACAATGACCTAGAAATCCTACTTAATTCCCTGTCAGAGAAAAGTGCTGAGTAACAGCAGAGGTGCAGAGGCTCTGGGGGCTGATCCGAGAGGGAGCTGCAGCCTCTGCTCACACTTCAGAGCTCTGGGGTGCCAAAGCCAGCCCTGCTGAGCTGCAGCAGCTCGCCAGAGAAAGCTTGTGGGGCAGATAGGTGGGGTTTGCCGTGGGAAGGTTTGTAGCCTCGTCTGTGAAAGGCCTGGGCTGGGAGCAGAAGCCCTGGATAACACAACAGCAGCAGGCACTTGGAAAAGCCTGGCACTAGGAAGGGCTCCTTTGAAGCACCCTCAACAGCAGCACCTGCATGTGGGCTTCTCAGTGCACTGGGCACTGTCTCCTCTGGATCTGCCTGCAGACTGTGCCAAACCCCTGCCAAAGAGCTCCCTGACCCAAGCAGCTCAGCTTTTACCTCTGCCCCTAGCTCTGGCGTGTCCAGGAGCTCACCAGCTCCACCTGCACAGCCACCACTGCCACCAGCAGAGACTGCAGAGTGTCCTACTGTGGAAGAATCCCCTCCTGCCACACACTGGAGCTGCCTCCCCACACCCCAAGACGTGGGATGCTCAGTGTGAGTGTCCCAGAGGCGGTGGTGAATTTTTGACACGTTCTGCCCCAACCCACTTTCCCCCTTCCCCTTGGAGGAACACGCAGCAGGCTGGCCCAGGCTTGGGCAGCACAAACACCACTTTCAAGTGGTTTCTGCCCAACAGTCAGCACGTGTTCATGGTCAGGAACCTCTGGGCTGGGTGTCCCAGAGCCGGCTAGGCCGGAGAATGAGGTGGAGGGACCCAGCAGGAATGTGGGCAGGATACAGCTGACCTCGAAGACCACCCCCAGCACAGACCCTTACAGGCATGTGCTTGCCACCTGTTTCAGCCAGCAGACAGGGGACTAAAGCAGGAATTCTGGAACTGAATGCACAGCCTGTTCAGGAGTGATCTGAAGACTCCCACCCACGTGAAGCCGATGGGTGCTGTCCCACAGCCCCTCGCCCAGGAATGCATCCTGGCCCATCACGTGTGAGACTGCAAATGCAGCCCTGTTTAAAGCACAGCTCAAATCTGCAAAAGGGAAAAAAAAAAAAGAAAAAAAAAAAAGGAATGTGGGAATGAAATCACCAGCCGAAACAGTGTCTAGAGACAAGCCAAGCCAAGTCCCTCGAATGTCAGCACCAGAAGGAGGGCTCAGAAATGGAGAACCCAGCTCCCTCTGCACCAGCTCTGCTGGCACACACAGAGGATCTGCCTCAGAGACATGAGGGAAAGACATATGCTGAGAAGGGAAGGACCAGCTTTATTTTACCAGCCTGTGTTCCCACCAGAGATGTGCTTTCGAGACTGCCTCGCAAAGTAGGAATTAAATCCAAAGGTGCCTATGCATCTTCCTCCCTGTCATCCCCTTATCAGTTATCTCCAGCCTGCTCTGAGCCAGAAGATGAAAGGGTCACAACACCACTTATCCTCCCACTTAAGAACATGTTTAACAGCTTGCTCCTAAAGAGGAGGACACTCAAGGCTGGGGGAGGCAGCGGTAAATTCTTTAAATGGGCTTCCTTGCATTTGTTTGAAGGAGCTCCTGCCTCTCAATGAGGGACACAGACACCAAAAGGAAGTTGGAAAGAGGGAAGCCTTTGTAGCAAAGGTAGGCTTTGCCTCACGTCCAGAACGTGAAGCTGAGTGGCAGATGTGAGATGTGTGGCACGTGTGCCTCAGAAGTGACCGAGGACGAGCCAGGAATTGAAAAGCTCTTGGGAAATATTGTAAGCAGTCAGAATTATGACATATTTGTCACTCCAAAAACATGGTCTCCTCGGGACTGTGCAAGTGTCACAGCCAAGAAGGAGATCCCCTCGAATGCTGCAGGCACAACTGCTGCATGCAACCCGGCTCCAGCTCTCCACGCTGAGGCCAGGACCTCTCCCCCAGAGCACCATGTCTGAATTTGACCCTCATCTCCCCTCTGTGTAGAGCTACTTGTAATCACGGTGAACCTGGGCCCAGCTTGCCTTTGTCATTTAATAGCTGAGTCAAACTGTCAAAACAGCCAAACAGGATCTGCTCCAAATATTTGCAGAGAGAGGAGGATCAAGGAGCCTGCAGCAGAACACCAGGAGCCTGCCCAGGCGAGGAGAACAATCCCTATTGTGGACCAACAGCGGGATGCTCGTGGGTGACGATCACGCCTTGGCAGCGTGTTGGGAAGGAGCCCCCAAATCCTCCCACACTGATGGAGCACCACAAATAAACTGGAATCTGGAGTCCCCTCTGTCCCCTGGCAAGGCCCCAGTGCTCCAGCCCCACAGAGTGATCAGCCCTGGTCGGAGCTCAGCTGTTGGCTTGGGGAACCCAAGGAGCAGTTGGCAACTGAAGAAGGGGGGTCCCTGGGTGCCTCAGAAGCTGCTGCCAGCCCCAGCACAGACTTCAAAGGGCTCATCTTGCCCTGTGGTGTGGGAGAGCACGTGGTGCCCGTGGGTGAGGACAGCTGTGTGGTGGCCAGGCCCACCAGAGGATTTCTGATGGAAGAGGAGAGACGTCAGTACCTGGCTTAACCTCCCCTCCAGCACGCACGAGGCAGCTCTGGCAGGCAGAGCTCCACACTGCCCTGCTATTTATGGGATCTTGAAAACTGGCCAAAATAAAGGGAAAACACCAGCTCCATAAGGATGCTTACCAACTGAAACAGCCCATTCTGCTTGAGGGAGAGCCCATGAGGCTCGGGAGGTGATTACAAGGCACTCTGCCTTTCATCTCCACATCACCAGTTCAAAGGCAACCCCACCAGGCTGTAGCCAACCAAGAGCTGTTTGCTCCTGCCCAAGACAGGAGATAAGCCACTGCCTCTCTGCTCCCCGAGAAACCAGCCCAGCCCCATCGATGTGCAACCTCAGCAGAGCAGACAAGACCAAAGAGGGAGGGAAACCAGCACCTCCTCTGCTGTAGGAGCCTCTACATCATCAGGGAGATCCACAGTGGGTGAACCCAACCTGTTTCGTGGCACGTGTGTCCAGTCCTGCCAGTGAAGCACAGAGCAATCACCCCACTAGAGGGTTATGTTTTACTCCTCCCACCTTGGCTGTTGGCACCTAAACATCTCAACAACCCACTCTCCCAAGGACCAGGGACTCCCACAGGCTGGGAAAGTCCAGGGCTGCAGAGCACAGAGCTGGGACTTCCCTTTCCAAGATGCCCTTACTACCACAGAGCGGATGTTTTCCAGGCTCTAAAAATAACCAACCCCAAACAAGGTGGTGGGTTTATAAAGGAATATTTATCTTTGAGCTTCTGCAGAGATCAATACAGAAGAATGAGATTAAAGCAAAGATTTAAGTGTGTATTAAAAATAGCTGCTGCTAAGTTCCTCCGAGGGGGTAAAAGCTATTTCACAGAAGCAGCAAGAGCTGCAGGGCTCTGCAACACCTTCCCTGCCGTGTAGGCTCCCGGAAATCATTCAGCAGAGTGTTAGCAGCCAGAGCCTCGGGAGGAAGTCCATTAGCAGGCAACAATCTCCTTAATGGACCCTGGGGTCCGTGGAAGAGCTGCTGTGGACACTGGGGTTCTTTCCACTGCTGTGATTCAAGCTCACGCAGCCATTACCATCCCGTTCTCCAAGGAACGCTGCTCATCTTTATGGCAGCCCAACAGCACCATGAATTAATCTTCTGGGGAGCTCTCAGTGAGCGAGGACACAAGTTGGTACAGAGTTTTTGCTTTTTCTTTTGATTTTTTTCGTTGTTTTTTGGCAGCACCCAGCAAACAGCCCTGTGTGCAGAAACCATCGCGTGCTACTGTAACGCAGGGGAACAGCAGTAACATCCATTAAAACCTGTGTTTTCCAGGGATAACGTCCCAGCAAAACAAAAATACCGTCTCCACGGGTGATTTTGGGCTGAAAGATCAAGCAGAGCCCTGTACATTTACATGCAGACAAAAATCATTAAGCCCTCTGCTGTGCAACCACCTCCACTCGAGGTCTCAGAGAACGCTGGAGCCGCCCCGGAGAGATGAGAAGTGGCAGGAACCTTTCTGCTGGGAATAAAAAGCAGGACTGCTGTGCAGAGCACTATTTCTCTGTTAAAAGGTAAGCTTGGCTCTCAAAACAGCTCTCCTCCATGACCTTGCTTGCCAGCCTTATTCTGTACTGCTAATGAAACACAACTCCTGGCTTGCTTTGGGCACGTGGGATTTTTTTTGTGCTCCTTCAGCAACCGCTGAAGGACTTCATGGCTGTGCATCTTGAGATACAGGGGGCAAGACTGTCAAAAATGGCAAGGGAATTGGGTGTCTCGAGTAGGGGGAGTGAGCAGGGAAGTCAGATGCTTTCAACAGACGTGAATTTTTACGAGTATTACACTTCCACCCTTCAAAACAGGGCCTGAAAGAGTCCCAGTCTGCCTCCTCTCTGCAAAATGCTGGCCACTTATATAAGAAATTGCCCAAAGTTTATTAAGGCAGGGATTTTCAGCAGAGGTCATGGGCATTAGAAACCCAGCCTAGTAATTGGAACAAATCCCCTTAGATTTCAGTGGATTTCTCCAGCTCAGCAGAAAATCTTACCTAGGCCACCAAAATATATTTTTAATAGCGTGATTAAAAAAAAAAAAAAAAAATCTTAAAATACTGCTGAACATCATCAACTGCTGTCTTTTAGCCACATGCCAAAGATATAGTAAGTCCCTGGCACGTTGCAGTTTTAAAGCTGAGTGTCTGTACGTGAGCCAGCTGTGCCCAACTGAATTAAGAGGACTCTTAAAAACCCACTGATCTTACATTTGTGTTGTAATAATCAGGTACATTGAAGGGAGGAGGTTAGAGTGTGTTCTGGCTTTAACTCTGAAATCCCTAGGATTTATGACTTAAAAAAAAAAATAGAAAAAAAGAAAGAAAACCTTGGGCATTATCTGAACACAATTTAATTTCACCTATTGCTGCTCTGAAAACCCTTCATTTCCCCTTGCAACCGACTCTGTGCTAAGCCCCGTGCTCCATCCCATGAGGGCACCACAGGACCCAATACCTTGTATTATTTATAGTGACAAGGGATTCTTGCATGACAGAACAATTCCCATTAATTTTCTGAGCTTATCTAAAGTACCTGTGGGCTGTCAGGTTACAACATGTACGTGGCTTAGTTTCTTTTTAATTAGGTAATGCCAGCCCAGTGTTGACTGGACTCCCATTTGACAGCTCTCAGCAGTTTACAGGTGAGTTCATGGGAATCTGCCCCAACTGTGCTCTCAGGAGCAGTGGAAATTGCAGAGATGATTTGTTTTAATTTATTTTTTTAATTTATTTTACTTTTTTTGCCAACTGCCATTTATAAGCTTTGCTTCTGCCTCTGCTGCTCTTTGCTGGCTTTCTGGTTTGGAACAGGCACCAAAAGCGACTTCCTTCAATACCCAACAGAGCAGAGAAGGAGCTTGAAGATCTGCAGAGGAACAGCCTCTCTAGACCTCTCTTTTTTTTACATGTTGATGGTTTGTTTTTTTTTTCTAAGACATTTGAAGGCCTGGCTTAGGATGCTGCTCTAAAGAACAGGACACCAGCCCTGCTCTGCAGCTGTCTTGGTGTTGCCCTCCCAAGCCTTGTGCTGAACAGCTGAGCTCCTGCACAGGAGCCACACAAAGCTTCCTTAGAGTAGGAAATGCAGGAAGGCAACCCAAGTGATAACAGGACCTCAGCTGGCCATTCCTGTGCAGGAAACATCTCTAATATGCACCTCCCTCAACCTTTATTCCCCGAGGAAGCTGCTTGACCTCTTAAACGAGAAGCAAAAGCTTGTGAGGAGTTGGTTATCCCTGAGACCAACATTCTGGTGAAGTCCATGGAGTGCCTTGCTGTCCTGCTCCCCACAGATGCATTTTGGTAAGTCCTTACCAAAAAAAAAAATAATAATAATAATTAAACTCTCCAAACAACACCTCTCATCTCAGGGGTTTTTTTTCACTATGGGTGTGAGTGCTCTAAAGGGTCACGAGCAAACAAAGACCCGAGCTTTCCAGCCAAAAAAAAGTTCAGTTTTCGTGTTATTATTTATTTTTCTGAAACTGAAACCTCCCATTTCCAGCAGGGAGTTCGAGAACTGTGACCCAGCAGGTATTTCCTCTGCCCCAAGCACAGCTATTGCCAGAACTGCACCCAACAGCAATCCAGGCCCTTTGGGTGAAATTTCAGCCCGCGTCCAGAACACTCATTAGTGCAATTAAAGCCATTAACTGGCTGTTGGGCCGTGTCCTGACTCAGCACACACCCTCACTCCTCCACTGCACGGATCTGACGCTCAGTGGTTGATTCTGGTGTTGATCCCGTGCCTCATGAAAAACTCCCTGGGGGCTCAGGGGGAAGGCAACCAGCCCTTATCAATCGGGAAAAGATGGTGCAGTTCATATTCCAGTCGATGGAGAAGCCAGATTGAGAATGTAATTATTCTAATTAGTTTTATAATCTCAAATTCATCTCTTTTTTTTTCTTTTTTTTACGTAAACAGCAGTTTCCAAGCAGGCCACCGGCTTTCTGCACAGAGCAGTGGGTTTATCTTGTTGAGGGGCACGTTGGCAACACTCACTCTTGTTTTGCAGACAAGGACTCTTGAGGACTCGGGATCCTGTTGGCCTGTGGAAATCTTTCCCGTTCCTAACTCCCTCCCACCACTTCAGGCTGGCTCAGTGAGGAGTTCACGAACCTTCTCCGGATCATCAGGGCTTGATGCAATCAACTGTGAAGCATTAGCTCTAAATATACAACTGGGAGGCCAGTTCTGCCTCGACACACAAACACTCATGGCAGAGGATGAGAAAGCAGCCAGCCCAATTTGCAAGAGAAACTTAAATAGTAATCCAAGGAATCCAAGCTGCAAGGAAAGCAGGAGCAAGTGGGGGCTAGTCATTGCTTTGCCCTTTGGAGATGACTAAAGTTAGGGGCAAACTGGCACAGCCCTCACCTAGAGCAGCTTTTGCCCTTGTTTCTGGAGCTAAATGCAGCGGCTCATTCCACTTTATTTCCTTGTTTAGGTGATTTTTTGGCAACTCAACGCGAGTCCCTGGTGTAAATCCTCAGTGTGAGGACAGATAACTGAAAAACAGCTGCAGCAGGGCCAAGAGACCCAGAATTCAACTTGTACAGTGAAAACAAACAGTAAAAGAACCCAAGTTCACGAGCAGAGCAACATCTCAGTCCACAGTACTTTCTCCTCAGTAAAGAAAACACATTTTACTCTCTGAACCAACGTTAACCAAGTAATTGTCAGGAGTATTCAGGGCAAGAGGGAATGTGCTGGTGTCACGTTCTTTTGTCAACAGCTGTAAAGGAGATGTGCATCCAACTACTCTTTGGTGACCATGCCAGATACTGCTTACCCAAATAGGAACACCAAGCCCTTCCCAGGAATTTTTTTGAAGATGTTATTAAGCATCTGATTTTGGCAGGGCTCTCAAAGCTGTTTGTCACGACTTTTTTACTGCCTGTTGAAAAGAAAGCAATACTGCAAATACTTCCCATCAGAAAATACCAACAAGCAACTTTTCATCACTGCAAGAGAGCTAACAACATTTCCAGCGAGTGATTCTTGGCACTGACAGCTGACTCGGAACAGTTGTTGGTGGCTGGGACAGATGGACTTCATATATTAAAAAAAAAAAAAAAAAAAAGGAAATGAGAACTTCTACTCCATAGATTTCAAAAAGCCTTTTGCGAAATCCAACATATTACCGAACCCTCAGAATTAAATCGAAAGGAGATTTGAACATAATGAGCTTTAAAACTGAAATGTGCCCGGGACTTGCCGGATCCCCCCAACAAGGGCCATAAAGCATCAGCACGTTTTGTTTTCAGTAGGAAATACGTGAGAGTTTTGGGAAGGTCTCCACAGCCCGTGAAATCCTCAAAATCCAAGTATTTGTTTCCACAGGGAAGGTGGCAACAGCACTGATATCAGCTGGAAGCCCCACTTTCCATCCCTGCCGCCGAGAGCTTCCGCTGCTTTAATTATGACCGTGGCATTTCCCTGATGTGCAGAATCTTTAGATGCTTTTAGTGCCTAGAGCTGGGAATGCACTGAATGCTCCATGCTCCACTGGTTCCCATTTCATGGCAATGTTTTAAGGCCACTATCAAGAACAGGGTTTGTTCTGGCAATAACACACGGGAGGAGGCAACCCCAGCTCACAACACTTCGGAGTCAAAGCCGCAGCTCATAGTCTAGAGCAGGTCAGAGCTTGACAGCTTGGGATCTCAGCATCTTGGGAGCTTTGACTGCTTCTGTTCATGCCTTTTTTTTTCCCCCCACCAAGTAGTCAGCTGGCACGAACACATCCTTCCAGTCACGCTCCCATCCCACCATCCAGCACCAGCCCTGCGGTCTCCAGTACATGTTTAATTTTACAAACTGCTGACAATGTAAACCCGACTTTATGGGGTGCCCCCAGTGCCTCAAGTCAAGTGTAATGGAACAAACATTTTTATTCTCAGCCTCCCTTTTGCCCACTCTTTGGGACTGATGAGCCCAAATTTAAAAATTACTGGAAATCAATACAGGATGAGGCACTTTGATTTGGCCATAACCCATTTGAATTTAATGGAAAGCAAAGCCTGTTACCACTTGGTTTACTCACCAGATAAATGTTTTCAGGCAGAGGAGTGAAACTAGTGGTGTTTGGCTGGGTTTTAGCGACTATTGTCTCTCTAAAGAAATGCAGAAATATCTGTAGTTTGTTTCCAGGATTCAAGGAAAGTTTCTAGGCTGGATTCAACAGGACACTTGAGCGTAACAGAGGAAGGAAACGGGGCACCTTTCTACCCTGCAGCTGTGAGGAAAAGCTGTGCTAAGCCTGTCATTTTTCCCATTCAAAGGAGAAGCCAAATCCAGAGTTAGCACCTGGAGAGCACTGTGTGATGCTCCAGGATCAGGCACTCCCGACTTCTCCCGCTGAAACCGCTTCTGCTACAAACCACAGTAAAGCAAATGAACACCAGACCCCGGGGCGCGTGACAACCATCTCCTCGCTGCAGATGAGTGTCACAGTCATCTCCTCACCCCTCCACCGACTGTTTTAGTAAACAGTGCCCAAACCTCACTTTATTTGAGGCCCAGAGAGGCTCTGTTTGGAGAATTGGTTTTTGTCCTTAGACAAACTGTTCGAAATATTTCAACACACTTCAGCCTTGAGTTGACCCAAAACAGTTCCCGGGGAGCCTGTACACGGTCATGGGTGTATTTTGGTACTCAGGGGCTGGTTGTCAGCCCAACCCCACTCCATCCCATCTTCTCCTCCCGCCATCTGGGCGGACAGGGGGGAGGGACACGCGAGCCCACCGGCTGCTGTCCCCCTCCTCATCCCCCCCAGCTATTAATAGCCAGACAACAAATGAGCCCAAATTCATTCCTGAGCGGAATTAGCAAATGTTTTTGCAATTAAAACTGCAAACATTCATGTGGGGCCCCCCGAACAATAGGCGCCTGTGCCTGGTCTTGAATAGGCACTAGTGTCCGCCCTGCCTGCCTGCCGAGCCTGCACATTCCTGGCACCCTCAGCCCTGGACCCGCTCCTTGCTGAGCTGGGTTTTGGGATGTTCCCCCCCCGTGTTGCGTGTGTGTCCCACAGTCCCTGAAGCATCACACTCCCGGCGGGTCCTTGGTGCCAGCCAGCCCTGTTCCGTCCCCCATCCCGGCGGCTCCCGCATCCCCCCGTGGTAGGGGCAGCGCATCCCTGCTCCTCCCCGGGGCGAGGGGTCGGGGCAGCGCATCCTTCCCCACACTTAGCCCCGTACGGAGCCCGGGCAGCGCATCCCTCCCGTTCCCCAGGAAGCGATCAGGGCAGCGCATCTCCCCCTTTCCCCGGGACAGCGATCGGGGCAGCGCATCCCTTCCCCGGGACCGCGACTGGGGTAGCACATCCCTCCTCCCTCCCTTCCCTGGGATCGCGACCGGGGCAGCGCATTTCCCACTTTCTCCGGGACCGCAACCAGGGCAGCGCATCCCTTCTCCCTCTCTTCCTCCGGGATCGGGACGGTGGCAGCGCATCTCTCCTCCCTCTGTTACTCCGGGATCGGGACTGGGGCAGCCAGTCCTTTTCTCGGGGATGGGGACAGGGGGCAGCGCATCCCTCCTCCGTTTCCTCGAGGGACGGGGGCAGCGCATCCCTCCTGTCCTCCTCTGGGATCGGGACGGTGGTAAGGCAGCTCTCCTCCCTCTGTTTCCCCGGGATGGGGACGGAGGCAGCGCATCCCTCCTCCCTTTCTCCGGGACGGGGACGGGGACAGCGCATCCCCCGCGGCCGGGGCGCGGCGGTCGGCGGGGTGTCGGGGCCGTGCCCGGGCGGTGCCGGGGGGTTAGCTGGGGCGGGTGGTACTCACCGAGCAGGGGCAGGAGAAGGAGCCGGAGCAGCTCCGGCCGCCGCAGCGCCATGATGGGGTGTGCGGAGCCGAGCCGAGCCTGCGCAATGCCCGGGACCGCGGGCGGGGGGAGCGCGGCCGGCCCGGGCACCGCGGGGGGACCGGCCCGGGGGAGGGACCGGCCCTGGGGGACACCCAACCCCACCCACCCCACCCACTGCGCCCACCGCGCCCACGGAGGGCGTGGGGACAGGGGTGGGACCCTCGGGGAGGGACGCCGGGAGAGGGATGACCGGCAGAGGGATGATCCCGGAGGAGGACGCCGGAGGAGGGATGATCCTGGCAGAGGGACCCCCGTGGAACCCCCGGGAATGGGGAAAAGGGAATGATTCCTGCAGTGCGATGATCCCCGCGGGCGGGGAGAGGGGATGATCCCGATCGGGGCACTCCCGGAGAGGGGGGGAGTGGTCCCGGCAATGGGACCCCTGTGCGACCCCCGGGAGTTGGGGAAAGGGGATAATCCTGGCAGTGAGACCCTCGGAGGGTGGGGAGAGGGGGTGATCCCAGCAATGGGACCCAGGGCGGGTGGGGAGAGGGGATGATCCCAGCAGTGGGACGCCGGGAGAGGGGATGATCCCAGCAGTGGGACCCCCGGCGGGTGGGGAGAGGGGGTGATCCCAGCAATGGGACCCCCGTGGGACCCACGGTGGGTGGGGAGAGGGGATGATGCTGGCAGTGGGACGCCGGGAGAGGGGATGATCCCTGCAGCGGGACCCCCGGCGGGTGGGGAGAGGAGCCGGTGGCGACCGCTGGTTGAGCGCCGTGGAGGGAAGGAAACTCGCCCCGAGTAAGGCGCTGGGAGAACTTAAAAGTGGGTTTGAACTTGGAAGTTAGCTTGAAGGCAAGGTTTCGGTTTTAAAACCCATCCAAGTTTTTGCTCTAAAGTGGGTGTTTCCCTCCTGTATTTACCAAGAGCCCCTAAAGAGTGATTTTTCTGATCGTTTTCCCTTAAAAACCAACTCACATCGAACGGTGAATTTCCCTGTAAACTTTCAACAACTTAAAGTAAACAAGAAACACAAACAAGCAGCCGGGGGGAGAGTGCTGCTCTTGAGGAGCTTCCGGAGTCATAGAATCACAGGACGGTTTGGGTTAGAAGGGACTTTAAGGATCATCTTTCCCAATTCCAACCCCCTGTAATGGGCACGAACACCTTCTCCCAGTCCTCGTGCTGGACCAAATTCTTTCTGACACAGCCAAGTGATTCTGCCCTGAAAAATGGCTTTGCACAGAGACCATCCCTCAAAAGGGCCCCAGGACTTTTTCCTTTGATTAACAGAAAGGAACAAAAATTATCAGCATGGGACAGTCGCCTCAAATTCAGCGAGTCTGCCTGGGTTAATGCTGGCTCATGCGTCACTGCCTGTCAGTAGTGTCTGATGAGGATGTAATTAAGAAGCTGTTGAAGATCAAGCAGCTGGAATGAAAGCCAAGCTCTCCTCTGGTCTGTAAACCAGCTCAGGAGAGCTGGCAGAAATTAAGGGATGTAAAAATGTATTTAACTCGATAACGCAGCAGATCTAACTCAAGATGCTAATGAGTAGATTTAAAGGGCTGATCTGAGCCCGGTGAAATTAATACAGGGAGTCTCGTCAGTTCTAATGGCCAGATGGGACATTCCCCTGGGGATGAAGGGGAAGGAATCACCTAATAAGACTGTATGGCTTAAAGCCTGGCTCTGGGGCTGGCTGGGCTGGGTCTCTGTTGAGTAAGGAATCATTTTAACACAGTCCGTTTGGACTGCCCTGACAGGAGATGTAAAATGTGATGACAGAGAATATAATCAGCTGTAAAGTGCAATCACTGAGGTGTCAGGATCCACTTTAACTTCCAGCAGCAGCTTGATCAGGGAAGAGCAGAGATGAGACAGAGGAGATGAGGAAGGATGGGAAGTCTCTAGCTGGGCTGTCCTTCCTATGCTGCAGAAAAAAAGAAAATTATTTCAGTTTGGATAGTGCTTAGATTAACCTGGTGCAGTGGAAGGTGTCCCTGCCCATGGCAGGGGATTGGAATCTACTGATCTTTGGGATCCCTTCCAACCCAAACCATTCTGTGATGCTGTGACTGGGGGTGAGCCCATGCTGGGAGAGGCACAGGAGGACTGTGCTGTGGTGTGCTGGCTTCCCCAGGCCATCTGGGCCACTCGAGGGGGAGCTGCATCTACACTGAGCCTTGATTTCCCTCTTCAGGCTGCTGGAGCTTGGCCTAGGCATGTGTTGATGGTATGTTTGTGAATAATCAATGCAGACAGAGGCCAGGTTTGGAGTCAACTGGCCAAGCAGATATAACCTTCATGGATAACACCAGGGCACGAAACACTGAGCATCATCTTGGGTATCCATCCCACACTGGACAGACATGCCAATTGCTTGTCTCAGGCAGATACAGTTTGTGCCAGCTCCTCTTTTTGTGCTGCCCCCGTGGTTTCATTGCAGCCAGGTTCTACCTTTTAATCTGCCATTTGAAACGTGGAACTCAACCAGCTCAAGGAGTCACAATAAATATTATACAAGAATTGCAGTGCCCACCAAACTGGGATGGCAAAGGACTGCACTGTAAAACATGGATTTTCACATGCAAACAGAGCTCCCATTTCATTATTTAATGGTCAAACAAGTCACGGGAATAAATTACACTCCAAGAGCAGCCCTGTGTAGGGCAGGGGTCTATTCAGCCACAAAGAGGGGCAGCATAAACCTGCCTCTTCCTATGATTTCTTTGTTCTCTGAAGAGATTCCAGTCCATGCTCAAAGCAAGAAGAATCTGCAGGATGACAGGGAGGGATCACAGGTCCTGCCAGGGAGTCTTCCCAAGCTCTAGGAAGGCCTGTGGTGGGGAATGATGGAGAACAAAGTGCTGCACGACCTGGCCCAAGCACAGGCAGTGGAGAGGTGCAGAATAAGGCAGTAGGACCTTGCTCCTGGCACTTGTAAGAACAAAAGGAAGGTGACCAAGGAATAAATTGGGAAAAAAAAACCACCTTAGGGATTTCTGAAGGTTCTATGGAGCGTGTTGTACACCAGGTCTTTGGATCTGGAAGCAGCTGAAGGTGACTCACAGAAAATGGATCCTTTTGATGCTTGTAATGCCTGGAGGCCCAAACTGAGGTTCAAGCCCTGCTGGGAAGAAGCTGCTCAGACCTGTAATAACAGGCTGTGCCTGTCATGATGAGTTTTCAACAGCAATCCACATGGCAGGCAGGAATGTGATTATCTGAGGCATCGGGGCTCCAAGGACTCTGCCAGAGAGCTGTGCCATACCTTGTGTGTGGAGGAGCAGCCTGTCTGAGTCCTCAGGGCTGTCCATCTGGACCTTCCCCAGGAGCAGGTTCGCTCCAGACCTCCTTAACTTTGATGCTGTGATTGTGGCAGGCCAGTCTGCTGGCCTGGGAAGAAGGAGGTCCTGGCAGAAACCTCCGCCAGAGCGAGGGTTTGGCTGCTCTCCGAGGTGGGAGATGGTTGTGCTGCCCTGGTGGGCACTGGAGGGAACCTGCTCTTAAAGAAAAACTTCTTTACATGAAAGAGAGGGGTTCTGGACCACTGTGTTTTCTCAGGGGGCAAATGCCAGCAGACACAGTTTTGTTAGAGGATCTGAAGTGTCTCTGGAGCCGCCTTTGTGTGTGACAGAGGGAAGGTCATGGGTGATGTAGGCAATCAGCCATCAGAGAGGGAAGGTCTCCCCAGAGCAGCACTGGGGTGAGCAGGAGCTGTATCCCACCCCTGGCTGAAAGAGGCTGGTTCCCCTTTGTGGGGACAGGACCTCTCCTGTTTGGAAGCAAAGTCTTGCCTGTCTTGGAGAGTTTTAAGACCAACTTTAGGCTCTGCAGGTATGTACTGATACATATCACTCCTGATCTCAGGATCTCAAGGCCCTTTGCAGATATGCCATTTACCCAGCTGATTCTCAGCAGCTCTGCAAAGAGATGCAGGTATCTGGCCTGTGTCCATCCCTCTTTCACACCACTTCTGCTGCTCGGGCAGCTTTTTATGGATGGCCTGGTGCCACAGTGCCTCTCACTCCTAGCTGAAGACAGCATCTCTTTTTTTGTCTGCTGCAGTCTAGACAAGCTGTTGATTCCGTGGTGTCACAGACCATGACCCCACTCCTACACCAGCCCCATCATTTCCCCCTGGTTCACTGCTCAGGCATATGCTCATCTATTTTGAACCATTTGTATGTGTGAGGCTGAGTTGCTCCTAATCTCGTCTCCCTCCCAGGGCGTCAGTCACACTGGCATGTGCCTTTTCCCTGTCTGCCTCCCTCTGTTTATGGACTTATGGATATTTTTAACTCTACCCTCTAATTAGAGGTAGTTTTCTCCGGGTATTTTGTGCACAAGGGCTCTCATGTCCGTGGTCAGCGGGGCAGGCAGTAAGCACTGGGGACTGGCCAGGCATGGAAACCTTCCTGCTAAATAAACACAGCAGCAGGGATCAGGATGGGATGGGGGGAGAGGCTTTGCATTCCTCGGGGCTCTGCCTGCAGCAGCGTGGTGGGGTAGCAGCTATAAAGAGGAGCCAGCTAACACCCCTGAGACAGGGCCACAGCTGCCTCCTCATCCTGCAGCCCTCTGCCAAGCCTGCTCACAGCTCCCTGCAGCTGTCTCCACGCTGCACAGTGACCTGGAGGAGCCACATCCCTGGGGATACCCCTGAGCCCTGCTCCCTTACCCTGTGCTGGTGCAGGGATGGAGAAGAGAGCGATACTAATTAGAAAAGGCCTTGACCCAGGAGCTTCAAGCCAAGAATCTGCTCTCCTTGGCTTCCCCAGCATCCCGCCCACCTGGCTCCAGCATCCTCCTTGCGAGCCACAGCCCGGGTGGAAGCTGTGATCCCGGCAGCAGGCAGAGGAGCGAGGCAGCCGCGGTTGGTGTGTGCAGCGCTTTTCTCTCCCTGCCAAGGCAGCAGCATCTGGCTGGCCCAGGGCAGCGAGCACCCCCCGCTCCCTCAGCTGTGTTCACAGCCAAGTCTCGCTCCCCTGCCCTCCCCCTCCCCCAGCCAAGCCGAGCTGCAGATTCCCGGCCCAGCTGGTCTTTTACCACGTAACACGGCGCTCTCCGGGGAGATGGCACTGGCTCCTCGAGTGGCAGGTCGGGCGCTCGGGCTGCTGACCCAGCTCGGGTCTTGACGCTGGCAACAGCAAGCGCTGCTTCCCCCGGGCTGGGACTGCCTGGAGGAGGTGGATACAACTCCCTTCTCCTCTGGCTGGGGCGTGGGAGCAAGGGTGGCCTGTCAGGGGGAAGAGGATGCTTCCTCTCGCTCTGGATCCCACCTAGAAGCTGGTTCACAAACGGGTTAATCAGTGTTAGAGCAACTGCTTTGTTGAATTTATCTCCGTTCTTGATATAGAATGAGGGATACAGAAGGAAAAACATTTGCTTCAGGAGAGTGAGGATGTTCTGCAAAGCCCAGGGCTCACACAGTCCTGATCCCAGGCTGCTCATGCCCTGGGGCAGAAGGAGCTGCTCTGCTTCCATGGCAGGAGGGGATTCAGATGTACAAATCCACCCTGTGTGGGTAAGAGCAGCCTCCTTTCTCAGTGCCTCTCACAGCCTCCCAGCAGACCCATCCCCCTGTAATCCCCTTTGCTCCTTCCCTTCCTGAGTCACTGTTTATTCTGGCTCTGAGGGCTCCTGCTGCTGCGGTGGAGCAGCCTCGTCTGCAAGCCGAATTTTCCAAGCCCTCCGAGGTTGTTTTGACATGCCTGACTAGCAGTTAACATGTCAGCCAAGGGTCTCCCACCACCCAAGCAGCACCTTGCCCGCCAAACATCACATGCCCTGGGGCAAGCAGTTGGCCATGCAAACACCTCCCACGCAGCACACAACCTCTTGCACTGCTCTATTGTTTAGTAAGTGCTTTGGGTTTCACCATCCCAGCTCTCCTCCATGTGGATCCCTGGCTAGAGCTGGTTTTCTTGATGGAAATGAGTCATGTGATTTCCATGGATTGGCAGATGTGCTCAAGTGCAGTGGTTGCTTGGGAGTCAAGGATTTAATTCTTCTTGGTCTCTCAGGTACGTGTTAGAGCTATTTCCTTATCCCCATCTACCTGGTGACTTAGGCAGGTGATGGGCATCTCATACCTTTGGATCTGAAGCAGTCAGAGGGGAGGGCCTGCCTCATGAAGTGAACTGCCCAGGCTCCCTTGGTGGCTCATAGGAACAAGGATTCCTTGGTCTGAGGTCTCGCTGCATTAGGATTTCAGCTCTCTGGAGGGCTGCGAGGAGGAAGGGGGAGTTGCTTTGTGCCTCTGAGTGTCACCCTTGGTGCCCTCTCTCCCGCTGTCCCTGGGCAGGCTGGTGACAGCAGTGTCCTGCTGCCTTGCAGTGGAGTGCAGGGCTTGGTTTGGAGGAGGAGCAGGGCCTTAATCTCTGCCAGTCGAGTGGCGCCTGCAAAGACGATTAGACATATGCCAGCTAATTCACAGCAAACAGGATGGAGGGGGAATTTGCCACTTATAAATGGCAGAGGAGCAAGCCCATCATTCCTGTCACTCCCGGGTAATACATGCTGACATAAGCCCAGTTTAGCTGCAAGTTTATCAATGCTAATCCTGCTGGTCCATGCCTCTCTTCTCCATCCTCTTGGCATCTTTCTTCCCCTTTCCCTGCTTTGCCTTTCTCTCCCTCGCTCCTGGTACAGCATCTTGTACCAGGGCACCAGGAGGGCAAATTCCCCATCATCCCCCACCCTTCTCCCAGTACATTAGAGGTTTTCTTTCTCCTGAAAGTGTCTCTGTGCAGATTAAGGCCACAGGGAAATCACAGGTTTTGGATAGGCAAATTCCCAACCCCACTGTAGCTTTCATCACCTCTCTTTGCCCCTCTGCCCCCCTTGCTACTGCTCCATGTGATCCAGCATTGCCCAGGTCCCTTCCAGGTGTGCTTGGTGTCCTGCCCCCGATGTCAGTGATGCCCCTGCATCACCCAGATGTGGGGTTGGGGAGCTCAGACAAGTGGGGGGGTCCTGTGGGGTCTGGCCAGCCATGCTCAGCCCTGGAGCCAGCCCAGCCTGGAGTTTATCTGACACTTTTACCCAAACAGACACTCCCGTGGGCTCCACGTGAGCAGCACCATGGAGAGCTTTATCCTGGAACTACCCTGGTGTTTGGAGAGCCATGTAGCCAAGTCAAACACCATTCTCTGCTGGGGCAGAGGCGGGGCTGGAGCCTTCAGGGAGGTGGAGGGGAAGGTGCATGTCCATGTGGGAGAGAGTGGCCATGAAGCCTGGTCTGGCTGTGGGGATGGAAAGCTGGATGGCAGCAGTGGGACTGGGAACCAGTGGTGCTTATTTATCTCTGCCCCACTGAAGGACTCTGGGCTCTCTCCAGAGTGTGGCAAAGCCTGCTCCCAATATACCTGTGTGGGTGCTACAGGACAGTGGCTCAAGCCAGGCCAGCTACATTTTTTCCTGGAAGTCCTGTTGGCTTTCCTTTGTAGTGGTGGTGATATGAGTGTCCAGGCTGTCCTTGCTTGACTGAGCCACCCACGCAGAATACGTAGCTTGTTGTTTGTGATAACTGTCAGAGATGCCTCAGAAACGTCGCCCTGCTCCACTCCACTGATCACATCCTGAGTGTGTCGTGTGTCCTGGCTGGCCCTCATCCCTTGGATTGGATCAGCTGCAAAAAGGAGGTCAGAGACAGGAATCCTATGAACCAAAACCCTCCCCTGGCACAGGGTGATGGGAGGTGCCTTCAGGTAGTTTGGGGCAAGAGAAGGGGTCCGGGGCCCTTGCTATGGGGCTGAGGAGAGCAGAGCATTCTTCCCTGGCCAGAACCCCTCCCTGGAAGCAGGGGCTGAGGGTACAAACCCGTGGAGCGTCTCTGGGACGGATTTGTCCAGCCCAGGAGTTCCCCCTTGTGGCAGGAGGCTCGGGCTCATGCAGCGGGTGCGAGCGTGCGGGGATCAGCCGGGAGATGTACTGGTGTCCTCCAGGAGATGATGGCTATGGGTGTGCGGGTACCATCTGCCAGGCTGCAGAGAACTGGCTCTGGGCTGGCTGTTCCTGTGGCCACAGGGATGCCTGCCTGGGCTCAGCAGAGCTCCGAGCTCTGCATCTCCCCCCTTGCCCTCAACCTCACAGAGGGTGATGCTCCAACCTCGGGTACCCCCCACTGGGTACCCGTGCACATCCCATCCCTGCGGGAAGGCTCAGGGGACGCTGGAGGACAGACGAGGGGGATGAAGAGCCTGGTGATGTTTGTGGCTGCTGCAGCAGCCAGGCTTGGAGAGGGCTCCCATGGGCCAGGTCGAGGGGCTGCACAGCCTCTCTGAGCCCCGTCCCTGCTCGCTGGAGCCGAGGGGAGCCGGTTCCTGTGATGAATCAGCACCTCCCTGCGATGCTGAGCAGGGCTCGGCGGAGGCAGCAGCGCCCGGGCGGCATCGATGTTTATTAATGACTGTATTGGGGATGCTGTTTAGTCACTGCTCCCACGGAGCCCGAGAGGCAGCCTCGGGGTGGGAAGCTGCTCCACCGTCCTCGGGAGACATCCGAGGCACCCAGGCACCGCTTAGCACGCTGATATCCAGCTCCCACTGGAGCCCTCCTGGCGTGTGGCTCCGCTGCCTCCCCTCCCTGCAGAGCCGCGGGCTGATCCCTGCTCCAGACACCGGGAAACTGAGGCAGGGTGGGGGCTGAGGGTGACAGCAGGACACGGCCAGGCCATGCTGGTCTCCTGAGGGGCAGCAGTGCAGTGGGTTTAACGTGAGAGGAACGCAGATTGAACTGTGGAGAACGCAGCAAAGCAATTAGAGGAGGAGGGGGATGGTCCTTAAAATGGGGTGTGCTCTAGGAACGCAGTGGGGACACTGGTCAGCTGGCACAGCTCTCCCCAGTGAGGAGCTCAAGGACCGGGTGCTGTTATTAAATCCCCCTGCAGTGCCATGAAACTTGCATGAGGTTTGAGATGAAAAGTCTATTTCTCTGAATGAAGTTTTAATAAGATCAAATTGGAAAAAAAGAAAATAGTGCCTCTTCTCCCTCCCCTCCTGCTCCTGCTCCCTGATTGCTGTTGTATTTAGTCTTGTGGAGGCAAAAGTCCTCATATGTACACTGGTGGGGGTGCCTGGGCTGGGGGTAGGGGCAGCTGGATGGGCACCACCAGCCACCTGGATGATAAAAGAAGAAAATACTGAAGCAAAAATATTGTGGTCCTGAGTGAGCCAGAGCTTGCTGTGTGGGAAAAGAATCAAACTGTTGCATGAAAAAGGGGCCCAGGCCCTCGTGCTTGGTGTGCCGGGTCCCTCAGGATGCTGGGAAGGGCCCAGATATGAACCCTGTAATTAACCCTCTCTTTGAAATATGATTTGGATGGGCTTAAACTGAGTCTCTGCTGGGTGGAGAAGGGGTGGAGGGAAGGGGGATGCTGCTGGGGGGTGCTCTGTAGCTCGGGGCACCTCAGAGGAGGGCAGCTGGTGGCCTGGAGGACCAGGGGATGCTGCTGGAGGAGGGATGCTGATAATGGGAGATGCTGCTGGTGTGGGATGCTACCAGGGGAGTTGTGGGGGGGGGGCCGGGATGTTGCCGGTGTGGGATGCAGCTGATTTGGGATCCTGTCGGTGTGGGATCCTGCCAGCGTGGGATGCTGTTGGTGTAGGATGCAACCAATTCGGGATGCAGTTGGTGTGGGATGATGTCAGTGTGGGATGCTTCCGGTGTGGGATGCAGCCGATTTGGGATGCAGCCAGTGTGGAATGCTGCCGGGGAGGGATGCTGTGGGTGGGGGAAGCTGGCGGGTGGGATGCTGGTGATGGGAATACTGTTGATGGGAATGCTGCTGATGGGAATGCTGCTGATGGGTGTTGCCATCCCTGCCCGTCTCCGGGCGGGGCGGGGCCGCCAGGGGGAGCCCGCGGCCACGGCGGGAGCTTCATCCACGGCTCATCATCATCATCATCACCATCATCATCATCATCACCATCACCATCATCATTACCATCACCATCATCCCCACCGCCCCGGGGCCGGGACCCGGTGCCGCTCTCCCCAGCTCGATCCCGAGCTGCGGCTGCACCTCGGCGTCCTCAGCACGGGGGGAGAGTCCCCCCCTGCCCGGGAGGAGGTGCCCGGGACCCCACTGCGTCCTCAGCACGCCCAGCAGCGGGGCCCCGGAGGGATGCAGCGGGGAGCCCAGGTGGGTGGGAAGAGCTGAGCTTCAGCCAAGCCGGATCCCGAGGGGGAGCTGCGTGGTCCGCGTTGTTCTCCGATAGCCACGAAGCCCAGCTGGCATCTCCTCATCGCCTGGTGATGGCTCGGAGCACATGGCTGCTCCCCACGTGCTGGCAGCTCTCGATGCGCGGCCTGGCTGAGCACCGCGACGGGGCCAAACGCCCTGCGGGCTGGAGAACGGACCTGCAGGAGCCTCCCCCCTGTGCTCAGCAGCTCCCGGGATTGGCAGGTGGGTCGGGCTCCAGGAGGAGGTCTGACAGCGAGGGGAAACTGAGGCACGTCCCGGCACCCGTGCTGGGCACAGAGGGACGAGCAGGTGGCCCCAGCATGGCTCACCTGTGGGTGAGGACGGGGAAGGAGCTGTGCCCAGGTCTGCTGAGCTGGTCTCAGTCCCACAGTCAGCCATGCAGGACAAGAGACTCTGGAATTTTGCAGTAGCCCCTTCCCCTGCAGATCCTCCTGGTCATGTGTGCCAGGTGCCACGTGTCCCTCTGGCACACAGGCTCTGACACACCACCAGCAGCCTCACCAGCGTGTTAATAAACCAATGCCAGCTTGTGTTTTGATGCCAGAGGGCTGGTGCTGCCCCAGCTGGGAGGGGAGCACACAGGTACCTCCAGCATCACCTCTTCCATCAGCTGGGAAGGCCGAGGGAGAGGTGAGAAGCTACCTGGAGCTTGGGAAGTCTGTTAGCACAAGTGACAGCCCTGGAAAAGCAGGCACAGATTCAATTCACTCAGAAGTGTGGGCTGGATCCTGCTGCTGGATCCTCCACCGTGGATCCTGAGTGCCTGAAGTGTCCATGGAGGTGGATGCTGCATCCAGTGCCAGATATTGTGGGGAGGTGTCAGTGCCCCACTCCTCATCCTCCCTCCACTCCATGTGGCCTGGATGCTTGGGGGTAACATCCAGAACCAGTGGGTGGCTCGGGGGACCGGTGCAATCCCAAGGAACAGGCTGAGAGTGTGATACAATGAGGTGAGAAGCTGTGAGGGATTGGGAGGTGCCCCCAGGACCAGCCCAGGGACAGAGCAGGGTGAATGACTGGTTGGTGGTACGTGGGCCCTCATCCAAGCACCGTGGGCTCGGCTGGCCCTGCCTCTCCCTGCCTGCTGGGGTGGCCCCTGTGGGTTCCCCTTCTCCATATGGCTGTGGATGTCTGGAGATGCATTTTATACCCTTGGATGGGTAATAAATAGAATCAGGCCCGTTGCCTTTTGTTTTGATTGATTCCATTTGTTCTGCATAAGCAGCTTCTTCCCCTTGCCAAGGCTCGGCTCCCGAGGAAGGAAGATGCTGAGAGATGGAGGGGCTCAGTTGGGCTGTGCTGGAAGAGGGTCCCCAAGGCTGAACTCTGGCAGGGGGGACACTGAGGCACCCACCATGCCACGTCTGCCTCTGCAGTGGGTGATGCTCCTGGACAGGAAGGGAAACTGAGGCTGGGAAAGGTGATGTGCTGTGCCCTGGGGACATGTGGCGAGGCTGGGGTGGCTCTCAGGTATAAAAGCTCCTTTGTCTGGTGCTGGGTGGGGACAAAGCCACCCAGACTGGCTAGCAAAGGGTAATCCAGTGATGTCGGGCACCCTGTGGGTGACTGACACTTCTCTACCACCAGCACACAGGGAAAATGACTTTATAAAGGAGCTCGGGATGAAAATGAGCACAGGAGCCAGGACTCCTGGCTTCCCTCGCTGGCTTGGTCACAAACAGCAGCCTCGGGCGAGTCTGGTGCCTCCCTGCCTCAGTTTCCCCAAGCAGGAGAGGCTGTTTATCCGTGAGGAGATGAGGAACCAGCAGGTTTGGCAGCAGGAGGGATGAAAGGCACCGCTCAAAGCCAGGGCAGCCGGTCCAGGGGCTCCCTGTGGGGCTGCACAGCAGCGAGAGCCCGAGTGGGGGGCGATGGGTGGGGGCTGGACGGACCCCAGAGATACCATCCTGATGGTGTCCCAAGTGCAGCCCCACCTCCCTCTCACCTCCCTGCCCGGGGACCCCAGCCCCGGCGGGAGGAGGGATGGGGTTAAATTTGCCCCCCCCCCTGCGCTGCCGTGCCCCCCGGGTGAGTCAGAGCGGCCGGGGGCGCGTGTTCCTGTACCCCAGCTGCGGTGCCACGTCAGGGGGAGCGGGTGTAGGCCCGAAGGACACAGCTGCCTCCTCGCCGCGTCCTCTCACTGCTCCTCTCCTCCTTCTGATCTGCCTCATTATCTCCTGAGTCATCATCGCTCCCACCTCCGCTGCAGCCACCGCCGCCCGCAGCCGGCACCGCGCAGGGCTGGGAGCTGCCGAAAAGGAAGCTCTGGGCTCCTGTGTGTGACCCCCCGGTCCCCAAGGGTGTCCCGGTGATTCGGGATGGGGGGCAGCGCTGCAGAGCATCTTCCCTACACACCCCTCTGGATGCCCAGACGGACATGGGGGAGTGCGGCTGCTCCTGCCCGGCAGGGAGAGATCCCTGGGCTCGGTGCTTGTCTTGCAGTGATGCTTCTGGGTTGGGAATCAGGCTTTGGCATGCCTGGCAAAGCTGCAAGCTGCTTCCCAAGCCCTGTACGGATCAGGAGCCAGGAATAGAGCTGGTCTGCTCGCTGCTGCCCGAATAGGTCCTGATCCAGCTGCTGGCTTCGCTGAACACACGCCGGCACGGTGCAGATCCTGTGTCTGGCAGGAGCAGGCTGTGGTGGATCCAGGACATGGCTGTCCCCATCAGAGAGCCCAGGGGATGCTGCAGAGGTTCTGCCTCTGAAGGCGCTGGGATAAAGCAAGGCCAGGGCTGGCTCCATTTTGCTGCTGGGATGGGAAACACATCTCCGAGCTGAGCGGAAATCCGAGGAGGTGCCTCTCTCTCCCCATGGCCCTTGGCAGCCTCTTCCCAGCATTAATTCCTCTTGCCGCTACCAATTTGTGGCTTATTAATTCTAATTTGAGCTCTCCTGGTTTTCTCTGCCAGCCACCGCTCCTCGTGCCGCCTTTCCCCGGCAGCCCTGAGCGCCCAGAGCGGATGCTCCGGGGGGATCGCAGCCCCCACGTCCCTGCTCAGCTGTGTGGGTGCAGCAGTTTGGGTCTCTTGTCAGAAGGTGTCTTCTCCCAGATCTTGGAATGTCGCCGTGGCTCATCATGACCGAGGGCAGGACGAGCTGTGGTGGCTCAGAGCCAGGCTCTGCCTCGCAGACCGTTTCAGAAGCTCCCCGGCCCTGGGTTAACCTGTCCATCAGCCACTTATGTCTGGAAATCTGGGCCTGGGCTCTTCCCCCATCCCTCTCTGCTTTGTGCTTTGCCTCCATGCCTAATAACTAGGTCAGGAGTCCTGGAGACCAGAGAGCAGCAGCCGGGTGGGTGGTCATTTCCCATCTGCTTCCACTCCCTTCTTTCCTTTTCCTCCTTGGCAGGAAGACCCTCAAGCCCCTCTCCTCTTCCTCAGGGCTGTGGAGGGGTGAGAGCCACTGTGTCCATGGAGTGATCAAGATCTGTTTTGCACACAGGAAGGTATTTTCAGGCAGTAAATGGATTATGGCCCCACAGCCGGGGCTGTCAGCTGTAGCCACGGCGTGGGGTTGAGCCAGCCGCTGCGGGGAGCCTGTCCTGGTGGGAGCATCCCTGGAGTGCAGACATCCCTGGAGAGGGTTCCCCAGCCCAGCACCGATGTGGGGATCTGGAGGGGCATTGCTGGGATGCAAAGACAGTGGTGGCAGTGGCCATGGACATGGCAGGTGGGATGATGCTGCGACAAAAGTGCTGGAGCTGCGTGGGGGACACTGAATCGGTGCGAGGTTAATGAGTGGCTGAGTGACAGCTACAAGAGCCAGCCAGAGCCTGCCACACAGTGCCAGAGGGGCAGGAAACCAAAGCCTTGGAGGTGCTGATGTCTTCAGGCTCTGAGGAAAAAGGCTGCTCTCAGGAGGAGGGACTCAAGTGGGGATGCAAAGGCCACCTGCTCGCCGTACCCAATGCCAGCGAGGACTGCGGATGACTTTGAAAGAGCTGTTGGCGATGGAGACGTCCCTTGAAGCACTTGGCCCCCTGATGCCTCACTTTTCCCCCAAGGGGACAGTGCTTCCCCCAAAGCTGCAGCCCCGAGGCAGCTCTGGGATGTGGGGGTCCCGCAGCATCCGGTGGCGCTGGCAGGCGCTGGGAAGGCGTCAGCATCCCGCCGGGAGCATGGATGACTCCGAACAGGCTCCCCTTGTGCGGCGAGGCCGGCGGGCAGCTCTGACCCTCCGCCGGGGAGCGGGGAACAAGGGTGGCTGTGTGTGCCCGTGGCACTGCCTGGCCCACTGCCCCGACACGCATTCCCGACACGGGCAGTGCTTTCCGGGCTGCCGGCGCTGGGATGCGGGTAGGGGGGGTGCCGGCTACTGTAGGGGACTTGTTGTGGGCTTGGCTTTTCTTTTCCCCTTTCTTCTCCTTTTTTTTTTTTTTTTAATTTTATTAGCAGCCTTTGGGCGTCTTTCTGAGCAATTAATCTGGGTCATGACATTCACTGAGCAGATCGGAGAGCCCGGGGCTCATTAGCACCCGGCCGAACGTCGCTGGAGAGATGCTCTCGCAGCTCCGCGGCTCTGCCTGCTTGTTATTCCGGGCGAGTCAGGGGCTGCGGCAGCTGAGAGTCCCCTCAGCAGAGACCCCACTGCCCTGCTGTGGGCAGGGGGGGTAATGCAGCGTGGTCGGGGTCCCCCTCCTGCTGCGGTGGCGTGGCTGGAGCAGCCGGTGATGCTGTGCTGGCAACTGGGGTCCGGTAATCAGCAGGCAGCACTGTGCTGCAGGGCTCAAGGACTTTTGAGGGTCTCAGCCTCCCTGCTTCGGCTTTGGATTGACTTCATTCCCTTTCTGTCATCTGCTGGAGTCCTCAGAAGTGACCTGCAGCTGCTGCTGCGACGGCACCGGGAGCGGTGTTTGATCCTGACAGCCCTTTGTATGAGCTGATGCTGCTCCACAACCCTGTCCTGGCTGGGGAAACTGAGGCAGGAGATCCACCCAGGCCCCAGTCCTGCAGCCTCCTGCCCTGCCTGTCCCTGCCAGCAAGGGAGGAACCATCTCTCCTTGGTCAAATCCACCCCAGCTGCCATGAGGAAGTGGTCTGTGATTCCCCAGCTAGGAGTCATGTCCATCTCAAGGGTGCTTCTTCTGTGGGTTTGGCCAGATTTTGCTTTAGGTTTCCACAGCGCATCGTGACCACGAGCTGCACCCACAAGCCCTGGCTTCAAACCCCCTTGGAGCTTTCACCCCAAGCCTCAAACCTTCACCCCCCATCCCAGTGCTGACCTCCTGCCTGGCCCAGGCCCCTCGGTAGGCCTGGGGATGGGGGATGGCGAGGAACCTCCCTGCTCCTGGCTGGCTGCAGCACAGCATATGTGCTGGGATCTGCTCCCTGCCTGCTGTTTATCCGCTTCCTTCGAGTTAACTTATGTTTCCATTGCTGCCCATCTGTCTCCTTCTCTTCCTCTCTTCCCTCCGCTCCTTGCGTGCTGGCAGCGCCGGCGGAGCGCGGGGTCCCCATCCCCAGCAACTCTGGGAGACCCTCGCGGGTGGCAGGCATTTCTCTTCCCTCCTTTGCTCCTGTACCCCTGCAGGGCACTTTTTTGGGGGGGGTGGGATCCTGGTTTGGATGCACTCCAGCAGCTCCCTCCATCCACCATGAACTCCGGTAGGAAATTCTGTCTGGAGGATCCCCCTCATCCATTAAACCTGAAGCCGCTGGGGCTGTGTCGGTGCCGGCAGCTCCCTCTCAGCCTTCCATTCCCTCCCTTCCTCCCTCTTCCTCGGCTCCCTCACTCCCCAGGCTCAGCGATGTCTCTCCCATCCATCCTGCGCAGCATTTGCTCTTCAGATGTCTGTGCCTCCCCAGCTCGAGGGAGGGAAGCCCGGCTCCGCTCCCACCCGGAGCCCGGCTATTAGGGATACCCAGGCTTCTTCGGGAAACACAAAGCCATCGAGAGCCGGAGCCAACATGCACCTGCTTTCCTTGCTGCTTCAGAAAGCCCTTGTGGCTGCTGCCTCCCACTTCTCCAGCTTTTATTTATAGTCTGTCTTGCTCGCACTGGGGATTTTTTCTTTCTTCTCCTCTCCCCGGCGCAGCTGAGCTGCTGAACTCGGAGCGCTGCGGAAAGGCTTCTCCCTCGGCTCGGCTGCACAGCCACGGAGAAGGGACTGGAAAAGAAACTGGATCCCCACAGGAGCATCCCAGAGCCTCGTCACTGTTCTCTCTGTCAGCCTTGGTCACCCCCCGTGGGTGGCTGGGGGGGTTGTGCACCAGGTCACCGCTGGTGGCCGTGACCCACATTTGGGTGCTGTCGGCACCAGCGGCGTCATCCTCGCTTGTGGCACCAGGATCTCAGGGCCCCTGCAAAGGACAGACCAGGCCCTGAGGAGGGACATCCCTCGGGCTATCTGTGCTGCTTGTCACATCGCTTTGGTGGCACCAGTCACTTGCCTGCCGGGAGCTGGGCTCAGACCCAGCAAACTCGTGCCGCCCATGGCCCTTCAGGGAGGTGCTGGGCAGCGATGGGGCTGGTGTTTGTCCCTCTGCCAGCACTTCCAAGACCTGTTCCCACCATGGGGCACTGCGGGCTGTCCCTGTGCCCACTGTTGGATGTGCAGAGGAGGAGCATGTAGCCCTCAGCCAGCATCCCCCACCCTGACTGGCAGCAGTGTTGGTGCCATAGGAAGCTTGGAGGCTGCAGCACTGCACCAGCCACTGCTGTCCCATCCAGGGCACTGCCAGCCTGCCATGTCCCAGGGGAAGCCACCAAGGGCTGCAGGGAGTCACTGAAAGCCGAGCTCTGTCCCTTTGTGCAGAAATCTGCTCACCACGGCCTCCTCCCGGGGAGGAGGTGGTGAGGGGACACGGCAAGGGGAAGGGAGGGGGGAAGGGAAGGGAGAGGGGGCCGAGGACCAAAATAACAGCCAAAAATTAAAGACTAAAATCACATCACAAGGCGAGAGGCTTGCCATCTGCCGTGTGGGTGCCGGAGCAGGAGCCACCCGCCAGCCCCGCACCGCTGCCTCAGCCTGGGCACTGCCAGTGCCAAGTGACTCAGCACCAGGAGAGAAGGATGCTCTGGGGTCCTTTGGGGCTTGGCCCTGGGCATCCCAAAACATGCCCTGAGTGGGATGGCCAGGGGTGAAACCCCCACTCCGGGGACAGATGCTGGCAGGAGTTTTGGGCAACCCAGCGTTGCTGGGGTCAAACCCTTCACACCTTGGTGTTTCCTCGGGAAGGAGGAGAATCCAGGTGGAAGCACAGGCTCCTTTTTTTTTTCCACAGAAGCCACGTTTCCATGGCACCCAGCGGGGAGGTGCTTCTCCATGGACCTAATGATTCGCGGGGTCCCCTCCAGGTGAGGGGAGCCCGGGGTGCCCCTCGACCGTGGACTCGACAACCCAGGGCACACAACCAGGGGGTGCCTGCTCAGAGGGAGCTGCCCAGGTGTCCCCAGACGGGCACAGATGCCACGACACCACGGGCAGAGGTGGCACGGCATGACGCGAGACCACCGAGTGTCACCCCCGAGGTGTCACCCCCGGGACGCTGCCCCAGCCGAGGCGGCCACGGTGCTGCGCCGTGAGCGGAGTATTCCCGGGTAACACCGTGCTCCCGATTAGCACCGTGTTCCCGGCTAACGTGGTGCCGGCACGGGAGACAAAAGCGGGATTACTCACTGCCGGGGAGGAGCGGCTCAGAGCATTACTCAGCCCCGCCAGCCACCGGGTCTGTTCTTTGTGCATCAACCTGGGGGACCGGGAAAGAGGAGGAGGAGGGCATGGGACGCGGGGACTCATTTTCCCTACGAAGCAACGACAGCCCACCGCTCTGCAGCCCCCTCCTCCTCCCCTCTGTGTCACTGGAGGGGCATCAGCCTCGGGGGGGGAGATGCTGGTGCCTCCGGTTCTCCACGTGTCGCTTCGTCAGGGCTAATTGGAGGTGATCAATACACGGAGGAGATGCAGGAAGCTCACGTGGCACTCCTGTCCCCTCCCCCCCAGGTACCTCCAGGTGGCTCACAAAGGATGTCTCCAAGCCCCCAGATGTGGAGCACAGCCGGGGCTGGGGTTTTGCCGGTGGCTCTGGGCACAGCTCCGTGCAAGGCATCGACATCACTCCAGTGTGGAATTTCCTGGTGGGCACACATGGGAGCGCACATTCCCCACTCCTGGCGTGGGGGGGGAGGGTGTTAACTCGTGGCTTAGAGGATTTTGGTGAGAGTGATGGCGGGATGGATGGATGGATGGAGGCACTAATGGGAGAGCACTGGAGAGGGGAAGCAGGGGGTGAGGGATGAGCTTCAGGCAGATTTGCAGCCACGGATGCTGCTTCTTAATGGAGGAAAATAATCGATGTGGCTTCAAGGGGGGAAGAGGATTTTAAGTGGGGGAGAACATCTCTGCCTTGGGTTGGGAGCATAGGGATTCCCATGGATGAGGGGAATGAAGGGGGACAGTGTTCCCAAGGGGTTGGGAACAGGAGCAGAATAGGGGGTGGGGAGGGATGCAGGATTGACAACCTCCCTGATGGGAAGCACCTGGAACCTCCCAAACCCAGGGGAGCCACAGCTGCAGAGCGTGAAGCTTTAAATAGGGGAGGGGAGGCCTTTCTCCTTTTCCAGTTTCTCTGCCCCGGTTCCTGCCCATTCTGGTGACCCTGTGGCTCTCCTGGTCAGGTACTGGGCTGTGTGATGGGGGATGTGCTTGCTGTGTTTGGGGGTTGTTGGTTGCAAGAAGGTGTCCCCTCCGTTGGGAAGCCGTCCTTGGTGTGTGCACTGGGACGGGAAGAGTTTTGAAAGCAGGTCCTTTCCCCAGCAGGACCTGGATTTCTGTGGTGTGAGGTGGTTCAAGTGGGGAGCCTGCCTTGAGCTCTGGGAATGCAGCACAGGGGGCTCTGGGCATGGAGTGGCTGCTCCAATCTGTTAGAGGAGTCCTACTTGCTCATGTCTTTGGTTACAGGCAGGAAAATGTGCTGGTGCTGCTCAGTACGCAGGGAAATCGTTTCTTACTCACTCACCAGACACAAAGGGTAATTTGGGGCTGGACCAGACCTCCTCTGGCTGGCTCAGCATTGCAGCTCCCGCCCGTGCCTCTCGGCAGGGTCATGCAGTGCCCTGGCAGCCGTGTGTGTCTCCACGTGGCTTTGCAGGCACTAACGAACCTCCCCGTGCTGTGCTCCCCCCTCCTGGGGAGGAAAACCTCGTTATCCAGGGAGATGGATGCAGTGGCGTGTTCCCAGCTGCCCCGTGGCAGAGCCAGGCACTAGGTCTGGATGCCCGGGTTACAGCAGCGCCTGGGGTGGTGCTTTTGTTCACAAATCAGCGGTGAATTTGGGGAGACTCGAGTCCCGCCACCCTCCCGCAGCACCCCGGGGGTCTCCTTACTCACTGCATCGCTAATATTGCTCCTGTAAATGCACCCTCAAGCCCCTACAAAGCAATTAGAGCCGCACTACCCATAAAAATTAATTGTGCTGTGCAGTGCTGTGCTGTCTCGCCAAACGAGCTTGTCCCCGCCTGACCCGGGCAGGGGGACCCCATCCACACTGGAGCCCGTCCCAGGGGAGACCTGGGTACCTCTGCATCTGGTTGCCCCAGCAACTGTCAGTCTCAGGCGGCATCCATCACACCAAGCATTCCAGAGCCACTGCCGTGCCTCTGGCGCGGCGGGGCTGCGGTGATGGAGCACTGCTGGGGGACGAGCGTCACCCGCGCCACCTCGCTCTTCGTCTCGCAGTGGTCATGAATATCCACTGGCATCTGCGTGTCCCACTGCTCTAATCCCCTCCCGGTGCTGCTCGTGGGAAGAGCTGCCCGAGCACGGACCCGTGTGTCCGCAGGAGGCTCGGCAGAAAAACCAATTAGGAATTTTCGAGGCGCGGTGCCGTTAATTGCCTCTATGCTTGGAAATTAATAAAGCGTCGAGGCTATTGTTTGACTCTGCCTGTGCGTGCGTGGCCTCAGGTGCAGCCTGGGAATCTTAGAGGGAGTCTGAGGGACGGGAAGAGTCGTGGGGGTGATGGGGAGAGGGGAAATGTTGGTTGTGGAGCCAAGAGCACGGCTCGTGGGTGCCCAGTTGCTCTGCCCATTCCTCACTCAGTGTATGCTATTGAAGAAGAAAGTGGTCTGAAAACTGTGCCTACTCTTTCTCCTCTCCAAGATAATCTTTTTCCTGCCTGTCCCTGCTTTCTTTGTCCCCCCAGCATCTAACCTGACTCATGTTGGGGGACTCCTGCTCCTTTTCTGGGTCTGCACCGCTCTCAGTCTGGTGCTTTGCATTGTTTAAGGACTTAATTTTAAGTGTAAAAATACGTTGTTAAAACAGACTTGGCTTTTTTGGTGCTGCCTACAACTAAGCAGGTTCTGAGGGCTGGAGCTGCAGGTGTCTGGGGCTGGGCCGATTTATCCCAGGAATGCTTGGCTTTCCTTAATTAATTTGTAAGGCCTTCTCTCGTGGTTTTACAAAAAACCCCATGGTTTTGGCTCGCAGCATCCCTCCCGAAGGGAAGCCCAGCGTGGCGCTGTGGAAGACACCAGCTCAGCTTGGAGTCCTGTCCTCATCCAAGGCTTTTCAGGGGATGCCTGGAATAAGCGTGAATCAGCCATTCTCTGAGCATAAAGCCGAGCGAGCTCCAGCATCCCCCCCCCCCTCCCCTCGGGGGCTGCCTGGGATGGCTCCCTGCCTGCTGCAGGCAGCTTTCCTGCAAGGAATGGGTAATTTCCTTGGACCCCCCTCAGGCAGCCAGCTGGGAGTCTCCAGATCTGCCAGTTCTAATGACCGTGAGGGGAGTTTGGGAGCAGCGTCTCGTGCCCTTGTTGCTGCTCTGATGATGAAAGGCAGGGGACAGTCACGGATGCTCTGGGGGAGGAAAGGTGTGCAGGGCAGTGCGTGCTGCAGGGAGGGCATTGCTCTGCCTTCCCTGTTCCCAAAGGATGCTCAGGTTCTGGGAGGTTTTCCCAGCTGACCAAATGTTGGTCATTTCCCTGCCAGGGCTTGCTCTCTGGTGGGGATCAGAAAGGTGGATGGTGGGCCCTGGCAGGTTTTTTCCTGCGTCCTGAGCTTTAGGATGCAGGGATGCTCCGGCTGTGCCTGGTGCTGCATCTCCCTGTCAGCGCTGCAAAGGGTGTTCAGGTATTCAAGTGCTTTTGCATCTCTGCAAGGGTTCAAGGAGCGGGGGCTGCGCGTTTGTTTCCATCAGGATCAATGAAACCGTGGCTTTTTTCCTCCCTTTTTGCCGATGAGGAGTCAGGCCCGGGTGGGGGAAGGAAAAGCAAATGGTGGTGGAGGAAGGGGCGCACAGGGAGGGTTTCTGCCCCCTGAACCACCGCCTGGTGAGGTCCCGCTGCAGCCCGAGGAGCAGGAGCCCCGAGCGATGTCCCTGCAGAGGCTGTGCTGCACAGAGCCTCGTGCAAGGCCACCGTGTCCTTGCCAGCCGGGGGTGACGCAGGTACGTGTGACTGCTGCTCCACAGCTGCTTTCCCCGTGGCTCCGAGCTCCGTCCCACCTTCCCCGCCGCGGAGCCGTGCCCGGAGCGCCGGCGGAGCTGCAGCACAGCAGGGAGACGGCATTTATTTGCTGCGACAGCTTTGCAACAGATTCCTTGGCGGAGCTGACTGCAAACTGCAATCCTAAACTGTCGGACGGCTCCTTTTTCCAGCCTGGGAGTGTGAGAAACAAATTTGTTTGGGTTATAAAAACATATTAAAAAGCAACACATTTTGTTTTGCAATATACATGGTTCTTCATGCCAATTTTTTTTCTTTCTTTTTTTTTTTTTTTTTAATGACTGCCATTCTAATCCCTTCCAGACAAAGACGTTTCTTAATAACTTTTTGTGGAGGTAATTGCTGGGGAGATGCTTTGAGGCGGCGGGCAGGGAGTTGTGGGTTGCACAGCTGCAAGTGATGGCTGTGCACTGCTCAGGTATGGAAAGCTCTTGAGTGTCTCTAGCACGGAAAGGGATCCATATCTGGTGGCCAGAGAGGTGATGCCTGACCCTAGGATGTTTGGAACAACACAAGAAGGTGACCTTTTGCTCATCACGTGCGTCCAGGTGGTTGACATGTTGATGCACGTGTGCCTGATGTCTGTAGTTCTTTACTGGTTTATTGACCGCTTATTAGCTCTTCCCAAACCCTGGGAATGAGTGTCTGGCTTTGAGGAACACCTTAGGGATACCACACAGCTTCCTTTACCCCTGGACTGGGGCACAGCAACCTCCTGCTTTGGGTCCTGGTGATGTTCAGGACCTCCAGAAATGGATTTCTCTGGTAGGAACAGTGTGTTAGGTGGTACGGGTGGGTTTGGACCCCACACTAGTTGGGATCCATCAGCTCCTCATCTGTGGCCTGATGATGTTTGTGGTCCATCCTGGGCTCTCTCCAAACCTCCTTTGCGAACAAGTGGATCTAGACTTGTTTTTCCAACTCAGTGTCAGCTGCTCTTCAAAACAAGGCAAATGCCTGTGGGTTATTTTTTTAAAAATGGCACTAAGTTTGATTTGTAATTAAACCGCTCCATTTAATTAGGCAAATACCACAGAATCTTTAGAAACATGACTATTTTTATATATTTACTCCCCTTGTGTTTTTCTTAGTGACTGGAGTTCCAATTAAAACAACCTCCTTATTAAACTGTTGGCTCTTAAATAAAACCAAGAACTAAAAATACAGCAAGGCCACCAAGCTGCCCTCCTTATCTCCACATCTTTACCTTGGACTGTTGCCTCTGCTTTGCTTTGTTCCCCATGAGCTTCTCGAGGCACTTCATGGAGCTGGTGCAATCCTGGTGCTTGACTTTGGCTTTGCTCCATCATTTCTCCCACCTTTGTGCTGAAAACTTGCTGGCTCTGGGCTCAGATGTGCCCACAGCTGCCTCATTGGGATGGAGGGACGGGTTTATTATGGGGCTGGGAAGGGATGTTGCAGCGGGTTTTCTCCCACCTCACGATTTGTGGCGCCCTTAGAGGGAGTTTCACCCCAAAAAGCCCTCCTTGTCGTGCCTCCGGCTCTGAGATGACGCTTGCTGTAGCAGGGCTGGGGGGAACAGCTTGCTTTCACTCAAAACATTTCTGTGTGATACATGCATTTGCAGTATAGGAACAATAGCCATCCTGCCAAGCTAAACACGAGCTGTTCCCGAAGTTGCTGGCATTTTGCTTTTTGCCAAAGGTCTGGAGAGGAGGTGGGTAAACAACCATCAGCTCTGAGCTGCGGCTCGGAGTTAGGAGAGGGGAGCTCGGGGCTGGAGGAAACCCCCTCCGAGCATCCAGGTTGCGGCAACATCAGCACCTGTTGGTTTTGGGGTTGTGCTGGGGGAAACTGAGGCACAGGACCTTGGTTTCTGTGCACAGAGCATGCACTGGGCACCCTGAGGAGCACCTTCCTGCCCTGGTCTGCCCCAGCTGCTGAGCTCACCCCCCGGGCACTGCGCTTGCTGCGAGCTCTGTTTAACGGGGAGGTAATTTCCCAGAGGTGCCTCGAGTTGCCTTAATGCGAGCTGTCAAAATGATGTACAACTGTGCCGGGCTGCCTCGCTCCCCCTGCCTCTCCTGTGACAATTTTGTCAAAGATCCTTTCTGAGATGCTGTTTTGACGGGGTGCTAATGGCTCCTTCCCCATCAGGCGCTCGGGAGCACGGATGTCCCCAGACGTGCTGAGTGGAAGCCGCTTCTTTCTGTGATAATTAAGAAAAATGATAATAACAGGTTTAAAGGAGAGCAACCAGGGGTCAGTGCTGCTGGGCATGTTGGCAGCTTGGTGATGTTCACAGCCTGCAAAGGCCAGAGGTAGCATCTCCTTTGTGGGTTGGGATAAACCAGCTTTTTGGGAGTGTTTGGTGTTGCAGCTCAGAGGGTTTGCTGTGGGCACGGGGATGGGGCTGCCCCACAAGCAGGGAGCTGCCTCGGCTCATCCGGACAATGTGAGAGGTTAAAAATAAAAATCAATAGATGCCAGATTATCGAGATGGGATTAATATCAATTTTAAACACCCCCCAACATCAATAATGACCCAGCGTAGCTCAGCTAATGAGATTGGGAGCCTCAGCAATCAAGGCGGAGGATTAGAGATGATCAGAATAAATCCCAAATGATGAGGGACGTTGCCAAAGTCTATCCTTGGAAGACCCCACTGGCGTGGACCTGATCCTGGGAGATACTCAGGACTTGCTTTTCTCTACCTCAAGGCTGTGTTGTCTGACCTGGCTGTGGGTTTGGACATGGGCTGCAACAGTTGGTGCCTGGTTGGGTGTTGGAGCCCAAAAAACCCCCGTGACACCTCGGTTTTGCACATCATGGTCAAATCCCACTCGTTCAGCAGCCATTCCATGGGTTCCCACCGTCACCTGCCTCAAGCTCCAAGCCTAGATCAGGACACTGGGACACTCAGACACTGCCTAAAGCCTGTTTGCCCACAGCCCTTGGGTAGCCCCAACCACCTTCTCCCACAGCCACCCAAGGTCTCCAGCTGTGCTCTCCCTTCCCAGTTCCCAGCTTAATCCCCATGCGTGGTTTTTAATGCCTCTGCATGTCTCTAAGCTCCTCTGTACCCAGAAGCCAAATGCTCCTTGTAGGATTCAGATGTCTCCCCTGTGGATTAGATGGGATGGCTGCAAATTCCTTGTAATTTGCTCACGCGGGGTCTATTATCTGCTCCTGGGAGGCACGGGAGGAGGGGGCTCGGGGTGGCCCCCCTCTGTTTCCCATCTGTGTCACGCTGGGCCAGGGGGGGATTTTAGCCAGCGATCCCTTGTCGGGGCTCTGATTCAATTATTCCCCACTGCAGCCTTGCTGGTGGCTACTGGGCAGCGCTGGGCTTTGTTCCCTGTGTGGTGTGATGGAGAACAGCCCATTCCTGTGCTAGGGCTGGGATGTGGCATCCCTATCCCACACAGGGCTGGACCACAGCATCCCCATCCCGTGCAGGGCTGCCCCCCATGAGCTCTCCCTCCCAGGCTGGCTGCTCCATCAGGTGTCTGCGCTCTTAAATATTCCTGGTGCTTAGCTGAGGTGACTGGGATGCAGGGAATACAGGCTGGATTTGCTGATTCAGCAGGCTGAGGGAAAATCCTTTCTCTTATGGCTGGGAGTGGGAACTGGGCGGAAGCGAAGGAGTTTTTGGGAGAGAAGTCCTTTGCTGCCAGGGATTTCTGGCTGGTTGAGGCTGTGTGGTCCAGAAGCTTGGTCCCTGCTGCTGGTTTCCTTGTATCCAGTGGCCAGAGAACAAGTGAGTTCAGGTTCCTCAGAGGTGCTTGTCCTTTTTACTCATAGCTCTAGGGATGCAGAGCATCAAGTGAGGGCATCCCTGTGCCTCCCACATCTCACCACGCGTGGTGATAACCCCCCTCCGAGGCTGCCGCCGCCGCCTTCCCGGGGCGGGGAGCCCGGATTTGTCTTTCTAATGCCTCAGTCAATGGCATCGATTGGGCTGGAGCAAAGGATCGATCGTAATTTGGTCGGAGGGCCCGGCGCCGGGTGCGAGAGGAGTAATTAGAGCAGCAGAGGAGGCGGGGAGCGACTGCTGCGAGGTCGGGGCGGCCGCCGGCGCCCATCGCCTGGGGAGGGAGGGAGGGAGAGGGGCTGCCTGCTGCTTCCCCAGCAGCCGGGATATCCTTTGGTACCCAAACCCCCTCCCGGGCTGGCAGGAACAAGGGGGTTTACAGTGCTAAGGGCTGAATCCTGAAGCCGGCTGTTATTCCTCCCTCTTGCCACTGGAGCAGCATTCCAGCCCCACAGAGCGATTTTCCCCAAATCAGGCAGAGGCCTGATGCTCCCCTGCAAGGGAGGGGACCCACTGCACTCCCCACGGAGTGAGTGGGGTGGGCATCCCAGCGGGAATCCGGCCTTGCTTAAGTGGGGGAAAATGGGAATAAGTTCCCTGCAGGCAAGGAAACGCACCGAGGAGCCCTGAGGTGGGCTGCAGCGCTGAAGCTTTCCCGGCTTTCCCTTGCCCTTCCAGCCTGCAACTCGCTGGCAAATCCCACCCACACGGATGGAGCCTGCTGCTTTCCCCAGCCCTGCCTTCGCAGGGGGCTGCGGTGAAACAGCCTTTCTCCTCTTCCCCAGCAAGAATTATGGGCCATCTGGATTTCAAAGGCAGCCGGGCAGCTGGTTTAATTGGAAGCTGTTCCTTGCAGAGGGAAAGGAGGGGGCTCGTGCCTGACAGACACCCCCAGCTTTGTCCTCCCGTGCTGTCAGTGGGGATGCTGGGGAACCACATCCCGGCTGGGCCCTGGGGGATGTCTACACATAGCCAGGCTTGGGAGCAACCCGGGGGTGGTTCCCAGAGCTGGGTGGGTGGAAGGGAAGGGAGAGGAGGATGTAAACTTGGGGAAAAGGTCAGGCATGCTATAAATAAGTGGCATCCGGGGAAAGAAATGTCAGTGTGCGGCAGTAGAGACACCCCAGTGCCCGAGATGGGGAGGGAAGTGGTTACCTGGGGGATCACACCCATGGGAATCGGGGCCAGGGTGGCAGTGGAGGGGGCTGTTCCTGCATTTGGTGGGTCAAAGTGTGGCTGTTGTGGTGTCCAGGTTGTTATTGGGGGTGCTCGTGTAGCTGAGGGGGATTGGGGCACGAGTCAGTCACAAGTCTCCCAAGCTCTTGGCTTGGAAAGCTGTCCTGCTGGGAAAACAGGCTGGAGCTGAGGACTTCCAGCTGCTCAGCTCCCAGGACCATCCTCAGTAAAGACAGATAAACGAGGGAGAGCTTTTCATGGTCCTCCTGGCCGAGCTGGGAGCTCATGGATAAGGAGGATGCTGCAGGAGTGGGCGAGCACCCCCGGGGAGGGGGGTTTGTTTTGGGGGATGGGGGAGCATCAGCAAAGCAGGGTGCTGTGCTACCCACGCTCACATCCTTCTTCAGGGCATTCCCTGGAGCTGTGCCGGCCTTCCAGGGGAGCAAGGCTGCTCCTGGGGGCTGATTGCACACTTGTCCCCAAAGTGGTCTGACTCGCTGCCTAGTCATCCTCCCGCAGCCTCTGAATGCAGGGCTGATTGCTGCCTGGCGGGAGGGAGCCTGGGGAGGGGGGAAGCTGACTGGGAGCCAAGCCCAGCTGCGGGAAGCGATGCAGCCGTGCCGCTCCCGGCTCGCCGGGCTGGTTTCAGCGGGAGCTGAGCACTGGCCAACTCGTCTCGCTGGTTTGTGCCAGTCTCGATTGAAGGGATGGGTTTGGGAGCTGGGTATCCCGGTGGTGTGGGACCCCCATGTCCCCAGCAGAGCCCTGGGGGCCTGTCCCTGTCCCTGTGATAGTTCACTGCCTCATGCCCCCTGGGAATGCCATGTCAGGGTGGTAAGGGGTGACCTGAGAGGTCCCTGGACCTGCAGGCTGATATCACTGTACCTGTGATTTCTGGATGGGCATTTCCTCCCCGGGGCTGGTTGCTGTGTCATCTGCTCGTGGCACCTTCATCCCTCAAGCCCCCAGGCCCTCCTGATCCGTGGAGGGGTTTGGGCTGTTGTTGTGCCCCTGAGCTTGGGGGCTGAGCTGGGATCCTCCAGTGGAGCCAAGCTGGGATCCAAGTGGAGCACAACCCATCCTGGAACGGGCACACTGACTCCTTCAGCCCTTCATTGCAGCATCTGGGCTGTGGCTGGTGGGGACCATGGAAGAGCTGTGGCCTGTTATCACTCTTCCTCGGCTCATGTGCAGGAGCAGACAGCTTGGAGGGCTGGGGCCTCGGGCAATCCTGTTACAGGTTGTCAGGCTCTAGTTTGCAGGAGGCGAGGATTTGCCCACCTGCTGGGGTGTAGGGAGCAGCAGGGGGCTGGGGCTGGAGTACCACGGCTGGTCTCCCCAGCAGGCTGGACTCTGCTTCCCCACTCCATGATGCGCCCTGGGTTTGGGGGCTACTTGGCATGGCCACGGGAGAAGTGATCCCGCAGGGGACCATCTGTGGCTGTTGAGTCCTCAGGGGCCTCCCTGAGCCCCCCACCAAAGGTGATCACTTCGAGGGAGGAGAAACGCAGAGGCTGGTGCAGCTTGGGCAGGGAGGTGCGTGCCGCTGTCTGCTCCCCTCGAACAAAGGCGGCTCTGAGCCTCTCCTGCCTCTGGGAGCTGCACAAGAGAGCCCTTCTCTCCGGCAGCAAAAGCCTTTCCCAAGCCTGCCCCCCCTCCCTCCCCCTCCTCGGGAGGGCTGCAACCCTCTTCACTGCCCTCAGCCAGCCCAGCCTGGCACCTGCCTGCCTTTGGGATGCTGTGGGGTCCAGCTGTGGAGGGCACCCCAACAGGCTTGGCCCCTCCTGCGTGTCCCTGTTGGTGGGATTCGGGGAGAAAATGCTTGGATTGCAAAGGGTCCTGCATCATGTGCTCCTGCCTGGCACTGACAGCTGTCCTGGGGGAGCAGGGCTTGTGTGCACAGGGGTGACAACCAGACCCACTATTAGGGGGGCACCGGGCTGGGGTGGGCTCTGGCCATGGGGCTCCAGGGAGCCCAGCCCAGCCGGCAGCAGCAGAGAACAGGGAAGGGGAAAGAGCTCCTGCGCTGGTGATTACGGAGAGGTTGATGCCACATGATGCAGGGACGTCAGCAGAGTGTGTCACAGCTGATGACACGCTGCATGTGCAGGGGCTGGAAAGGATGCCAGGGCAAGAGGTTGGAGCACCGGGACAGCAGCGTGTGCCTCGCAGTGCTGAGCCAGCCTTGCCTCCCGACCTTCACTGAGTCACCTGTGCTCCCCAGCCTGCCGTGGCACCTCTGGAGTGGCCCAGCCTGTCCCGCTCCCTCTGGGAGCTCAGCCCTGTGGTGTGGCCGAACCCCCGTGCCTCAGTTTCCCCACGCTGCAGAGGGAGTTGGTAGCTGAGCAGCTGCCGTGGAGCTGTGCCCCCTCAGCAAGGAGAGATGCACACTCTTTTTGGGGAACGTTGTAAGGGGAAGCCAAGGCAAAGTGTGGTTACTCATGGCGATGACAGTGCCGATGACAAGTCCCCCAGCCCCCAGGAGCACGTGCTGTGCCTGTGCTCCTGCACGGGGAGGTGTGTTCCCAGTGCCAGAGAGGCCCAGTGAGTAATGGGGTGGGCGGCAGTGCTGGGTTGCAGTGGGGGGGTGGGAGCACTGGAGGGGGCTGCAGTTGCTGGCACCGAGCAGAGAACACTCTGTCTCATCCTTTTAGGATTGAGGGCAGAACTCCACCAGCCCCGGGAGTACTGGAGCAGGGGATGTGTCCCACTGTGGGGCAGCAGGATGGGTGGCTACAACCACCACCACTTGTGGTGACAGAAGTCCCTTGCTTGGGGGAAAAAACCACCAGCTCACGGTGGCTGCTGTGGGTCTGGGGTCTCCCACCCCCCCTGGGCTGTATCTGCCCTAGCCAAAATCCCACAGGGCAGCACGACAAGGCTGAGCCCCACAGCGTTGGCTTCCCCTGGCTGCTGCTGGGACAGGGATGCCCGGCACAGCACAGAGACATGTTTTGGCTGGAGAGGCAGGTGACGAGATAAGGATGGGGTATCGTGTTACCGCAGTGGGATCCTTCTTTGAGGTTAATAAGACAAGACAGACAATCGCTGCTGCTTGATCCAGGCAGTGCTGTGTGAGTGAGTCTATTAGTGGGCTGATGAGTAATTAGCTACGTTGGAGACCTGCTAACAGGGGGAAAAGTTGTTACTGTGACTCAACTGACCCCTCTCCATAGAAGTTAGTGTGTCTTTTCTGAAATACCACAGGTGGATTACTCCACGACTTGGACGTGCAGCCGGCAAGGCATGGCAGGATATTCCCCTTGCTTGCCAGCTGGAGTCACGCGGCGGGGATGAGCCACCGGCAATGGGAGAGGGGACGAGGAGGGAATGAGCCTAACCCCAGCTTGGCGTGAGTCGAGCCCATCTGCCTGTTTGTCCTTCAATGATTCCACAGAGGGGGCTTTTTCTGATCTTTCCAAAAACACAGCCTCGTTGTGCACGCAGCGACACTGCAGGCTGGCTCAGCACTTCCACGCTCAGCTCCCGAATTTTCAGGGTTCCCGCGTGTCCCTGCCCTGCTGCTCTTCCTCGCTGTGTGGCAGGGATGGGGTGGGCTCCCTTCTCCCGGTCCCAGCACAGGGAGGGGAGGAGGTGACAGCTGGGCGATGTGGGATGCTGTGAGACACCAAGTCCCACTTTTGGAATGTGGGCCGTTCCCTCCCAAAGTACAGGAGGCAGCTCTCCCGGGAGATCAGGTGTTGTGAGACTCGTGACTCCACCATGCAAATGCTGGAGGCTGTGAATAATCATGTACTTGTGCAGGGAGACTCAGCCCCGTGTGGGTTGGAGCATCCCGCGGCCAGGTGGGAGGCAGCTGGGTCCAGATTCCTGCTTTCCTGGCCAGGTCACTGGCAGTGAGGGGTTAAGGGGAGACAGGCAGTAACACATATCCTTGGAAGTCCCATTTTCAGATCAGACCCTCTCCAATGTCAAGTATTTTTGTTTCCCTGTGTGAAGTGATCCAGAACCTCACTGCTCCAAGTGATGGATATCTCTGAATTTTCAGCCTGAGTTGCAGCTCATTCCCACTTTTCTTGTGCTGGTACCCAAACCTAAACCTCTGTCCTTGTTCCCAAGAGCCAAGAGCCCAGGGAGATGTCAGCAGGGCTCAACTAGGGCTGCAATCTCTCCCAGATGACTGTATGTGATGGAGAGAGCTGCATCCCCCAAGTCTCTTGCTCTTGTGCTAATCTGAGAACTCCTGCCTCATCTGTCAGAGTGGGTTTTTTAGAAGGAAGCAACGGCATTTTTATCCCTCTTGTTAGGCAAAGTGGTGAATTTATCACTGGGCAGTTGTCAAGTGACTCAGCTCAGTGTGGTAAACTCTGCTGCCACGGCTGTGTCCAGGGCAGGGGCATCCCTGGGTCAGTAGCACAACAGACAGGTAAGGCTCAGGTCAGCAAAACGCTGCTGCCAGAGCTGCTCCAGCTTGGAAAAAAGAAGGGCCTGTGGTTTGGGAAGGTGGTGGCTCCAGGGCAACCTGAATCCCATGGGAACTGCACTGCCATGCCCTGCGGGGATGGGGACAGGATGGGATACGTGTGGGTCTGGGGTACGTGTGGCTGATTTGGTTCCAGCTCATCCCCTGGCATCTCCCATCTCGGCAGGGAGGCCTCCCTGCCTGCCTCCCACGTGGCAGGCAGGAGGTGGCCACGTCCAAGGACTCGGGGTGCTCCTTGCCTTGCCACTGATTCCTTCACCCGCTCCTGGCTCTGCCACCACAGACTGACGTGCAAGTACACGGAGTGCCCTGCTCATGTAAATAAACCCAGCTATAAATAGAGAGGGAGAGAAGTGTGAAAACAGTGGGGAATGGATTTCATAAAACCAGCAAATTAGTCTGGAGAAACAAGGGTGTGAACTGACAGCCATGCTCCAACCCAAGCCGATATTTCCAGTTTCTTGAGGGATGTTGGTGGGGCCCCTGTGCTGGGCTTGGCTTGAGGATGCACACACTGGGATCAGGGCTGGGTCCCCTCCATCCACCATGGGCTCCTGGTGCCTCTGGGCTAGGCTGTGTTACCATATGTGCCATCAATGCCCTTAATTGGTTTTTTTTTTCTCCTCTTTGAAACTGTGGCAAAACCCAGCCAAAGACATGGAGATGATCTGGGTGGTGACATGGACTCCAGCTGGACCAGAATGTATCAGCTATGTCCAGCTGGGCGAGAGTAAATGGAGCTCTGCCAGCCTTGGGCTTGCTCCTTTGAAGTCAGTGGGAGATGGCTGGGAATTTTTGGGTGCTTTGAAGGTGGCAGGACTGGCAAGGGGAGGGTGCTGGCCAAGGGGCTCTGCCTTCCCAGGCTGCTGCAAACCAGACTTTCAGGAACCAGGAGAGCAGCTTGGAGAGCAAAACTGCCCCAGCACAAGGGTCAGCCTTGGCTGTGCCAACCCCCCGTGCATATCTGCAAGCTTTCACTTCAGATCTCAGCACTAAGAGCTGAGTCAGGCTTTTATGAGGTCTTGGAATTTGCTAAGGAAGCAAACTGCCCAGGAGCTCGCGTGAGCTCGGGCTGGGAGGGGGGATGCTCCCCCTCCTGCCCAGAGCGTGCCAGTGTCTGACCCTCAATAAATGTAATTCCGGGTAGAAAGTGTGGGATGCTTCTCATCCTCTGCAGGGGTTGTTTTTTTTTTTTTTTTTCGCCTGTTTCCAGCACGGGAAGAGGTGGGAAGACCAGCAGCTGCTCAGGCCTCCCCCCAGATACTCTCCCAATGGTGTGGGCAAGGGGGAAATGGTGAGTGCTGATGGGAAAATGGTGTGTCCCCCTCTCCGTGCGAGCCTGTTCCCCCCCTGGGCTGGCTGTCATCTCCTGGGAAGTTCAGTGGCCTGTTTCTGTGGCTGGCATGCTCCTCGGGGAGCCAGCCCGGCTGTTTGCCCATCTGGCATCACCAGGTCTTTGCAGGGAGGAGAGGTGGGCTGAGCACAAGGGGACTTTGTGTTCTCTACCCCTTTCCCATTGGAGTCAACCCCAGTTTTCTCCTCTCAGATGGGCTGTGACCAGCAGGGGACAAGGGAGGAGGGACAGGGTGACACAGAGCTGTCACGGGGTCAGGGATGGGAGCAAGTGGCGAGTGTAGAGCAGGAGCAGGGGCGGTGGCACAGGTGGTGCAGGTGGGCAGGAGGAGATGATACAGCTGGTGCAAGGTGTGACAGTGGCACTGAGCCAGTTCTGGGTGTGAGATGGCAGGTGAATGTGACACCGAGCTGTGGGGGGTGGCAAGGAGGTGACTGAGCGGTGCAGGGGCCTGGCAGAGGTGACAGCAAGCTGGTGCAGGGGGCAGGTGACATGTTCATCCTAGGCTGGCAGGGTGATGACCCTGGACCTTTGCCAGGGCACAGATGGTGGCAGGTATGTTGCCCTGAGCTGATATGGGGGTGGCAGAGCTGGGGACAGGGAGGTGACACTGAGCTAATGCAGGGGGCACATCTGGAGACAGGAAGGTGACACTGAGCTGGCGTGGTGACACATCTGGAGGCGAAGAGGTGATGCTGTGCAGGTGCAGGGGCACATTTGGGGAGGGAGGTGACACTGAGACAGTGCAGGGGCACATCTGGAGACAGGGAGGTGACACTGAGCTGTCATGGTGACACATCTAGGGGTGGAGAGGTGATGTTCTACCTGTGCAGGTGACACATCTGGAGATGGGGAGGTGACACCGAGCCAGTGCAGGGGCACATCTGGAGACAAGGAGGTGACACCGAGCCAGTGCAGGGGCACATCTGGAGACAAGGAGGTGGCAGTGAGCTGATGCAGGGGCACATCTGGAGACAGGTAAGTGATGCTGTACTGGTGCAGGGGCACATCTGGGGATGAGGAGGTGACACTGAACTGATGCAAGAGCACATCTGGAGATAGGGAGGTGACACTGAGACAGCGCAGGGGCACATCTGGAGACAAGGAGGTGACAGCGAGCTGATGCAGAGGCACATCTGCAGTCAGGCAGGTGATGATGCACTGGTGCAGGGGCGAATTTGGGGATGGAGAGGTGACACTGAGCCGGTGCAGGGACACAACTGGACACAACGAGGTGACACATCGGAGGTGGGGGGGGGATTGTGTGACACCGAGCCGGTGCGGTGACACATCCGCGGGCGAGGGGCGGACACTGGGCGGCGCAGGGCACAGCCGTGTCCGTGCCATGTCCATGCCCGTGCCCATGCCCGTGTCCGTGTCCGTGCCGTGCCGTGCCGTGCCCATGCCCGTGTCCGTGTCCGTGTCCGTGCCGTGTCCGTGCCGTGCCCGCGCCCCGCGCTCCCGGCAGTGCGCATGATACTGCGGCGCGGGGGCCCCCCGTGCGCGCCAACCCACCTTGAACCGGCCCGGGCCGCGCCGGTGGCCAATCGCCGCCCACCCCGGCAGGGGCGCGGCCAATGGGCGGCGCGCGGGGGCGGTGCCGAGCCGCTAAAGGGCGCAGGCTTGGCTGCACCGCGCGGCGGAGCGCGGGCGCGGCGCGGGCATGGGCGCGGGTGCGGGCGCAGCGCAGGGCGGCCGGCCCTGAGCCGCCCCGGAGCCGCCCCTCGGGCCCCGACCGCCCCGCCGAGCCCTGCCCGGACACGGCCACCCCGGCCCGGCCCCGCCCCGCCCCGGCCGGGCCGCCCGGCGGGCGGAAGATGCTGCGCACCGGGGGCCGGTAGTACTATGATTTGGTATGTGGCCGCTTTGGTAGCAAGTGTGCTCGGCGCCCGCGGGCTGCCCGTCCAAGGTGAGTGCGGGGCCGCCGGGGGGGTTGTCCGCCGCGGTTAACCCCGGGGGACTGCGGGGCCGCCCTGTGCGTGCGTCCCCCCCCCCCTCCCGCCTTGTACCGGGATGCGCATGGACCGGGAGAGATGCGCGCACCGGGGAGGGCATCGCGTCCCGGGCACAAGGGGCGGCGGGGGGAGGACTGCGGCTGCGGAGAGGCTTTGCGGGGTTGGCGTCCTCCCCGCTGCCGGCGCGGGGACCGAGCGCTTCCCGCTGCGGCGGGGCGCTGGCGATTCCTTCATCCTCCGCTGCCGCGGGGGAGCCGGGAGCGCCCGGCGCATCCTCCCTCCGCAGGCGCTCGGCGGGGCTGGCCGTGACCTCCCCGAGGGCAGCGGCTGCAGCCGGGGAAGTTCGGGAAGCCGCGCTCTCTCGGTGCGGCGGAACCTCTGCCCAAGGGTTGGAAATTCCCTCTGGGAAAACGCAAGCGGGTTGCGGGTCCTGGCGCGGGGCACGGCTGACTGTGTGTTCCCCCTTGATCAGGGATGGGAAAGCGTTTCTCGCGTCCGTGTTTCTTCTCTCGTCCTGGGAAAGAAGCGCCTGCGGCAGCGCCGGGGGGTGCGGGCAGCGTTTGCCCTTCCCTGCAAGGGTAGTCCGGCTGGGCAAGGAGAAACGCAGGAGGGATTCGTCGCCTCCCCCTGCAGCGCCCCGGCTGCGGGTTTGGGGGTGACTTTGCTCCCCCCCCCGCCCGGCAGAGGCTGCCCTCCTTTCCCCCCCTCCACTGCAGGCTGGCTGCCGTGCTGGGGTAAACTGAGGCACAGGGTTGTCCAAGGTCAGGAGGGAGACGGCGGTGGGGAATAACCCTGATTTTCCTGCTCTGGTTTCTTTTCCTTCGGCTGCCAGCCCCTTCCCACCCCCCCGAGCCATCCCTGCAGGTAGAGGGGAGCTGCCTGCCGCTGGTGCAGCACCGTCCCCCATCTCAGCCGCTGGTTTCTCACCGGGCACGGGGTCATCCCAGCTCCCCGGTGGTCCCTGCCCGGGATGAGACGCAGGAGCTGTGCCCTGGGTGTCACTGTGCCCTGCCCATGGGGATGCAGTGGCTGCCGGCAGCAGGCGATGCCTGGCTGGCAGCCACCACCACTCCCCTCCCCGTGGCGGCGGGGAACGCCGGCTCGGCGGGCACGAGTGGGCTGGGAAGGGGCACTGCCGAGGTGCTGCAGCCCCCCCCCCGATTCACAGCACTCCTCGAGCCCACGGGGTCAGATCTGTACCATGCCACGGTCCCTTGGCACCCTCGCCTGGCAGCCGGTTCCTTGGAGTCGGGGCGGGGGGTGTGTCAGGATGGGGCTGTGCTTTGGGGGGGTCAGAATGGGGGCTGCCCCATTTGGGGGTACGTATCCCCTCTGCCTGAGCCGCGGCTGGCTGCTGCCCGCCTGAAATGCGTGCTGCAGTGTGGCGAGGCAGAGGTTTGCAGCAGCGGTCTGTGGAGGGATGCTCTGCCCGGGAGAGGAGCAGAACAGCCGAGTTCAGCATTTGGGAACTTGGAAATACCCCGGAGCCGCCGGGATGGGGCTCCGGAAGCGGTGGAGGGGGTGGGTGGGTGCCGGGAACCCCCGGGCACGGGGGTGCTGTGCGTGTGGAGCAGCGTGTACGCGGTGAATGAGCACGCCGTGAGTAATGCGGGGGTGGGCGCCGGCTGAGGGGGTGCTGTGGGCCGGCGTGGCCCCCGTGCGGGGCTTTGGGGGGACGGGGAGCCCACAGGGCTCACCCCAGCTGTGCAACCCCTTAACCCCAGTGCTGTCTTCTCCTCCCGGGGGGCTGTCCCCCCTGAATTGCTTGGGGACAGGGCTTCAGAGCAGAGCTGGGGGTCGCTGTGTGCCGATGCCCTCACCGGGGCTTTTCCCCTTGCCGTGGCCTTCCTCCCACACTGCCTTCTCCTTGCCAAGCCCTGGGCAGCCCTCTTGCCTGGCTCTCCGAGGGCTTTCCAGGCATTAATCGGCTCAGAGGAGGAAGGAGGGTGTGTTATCCCTTCTTATGGTGTGGGGGAGGAGAGCCAGGACGTGACCGCACCGGGAGTGGGTGTCAGAGGAGGGATCTGGCCCCCTGGCATTCCCGGCAGTGCCGTCACACCGAGGGGCTTTTCCTCCCTCTCCCACGGGTGTGACGCTGTGGCACCACACGGTGAGTGGGGAGGCTTGTGGATCCGGCAGGCGGGTTTGCGGAGAGAGGATTTGGCTTTGCCGGCCCCGGGCGAGGACTCCTGTCAAGGAGGTTCCCTGGACACCACGGCGGGTGACGCTCCTGGCACTGACCTTGGCCGGTTGGAGTGGTTTGGCACGGCGCTGCATTCCCTGCTCGATCCTGGTGCAGAGCTCTTCCACGCAAGGGATGGTGCCTCTTTGGCCGTGGAGGGGTCTGGACTGGCAGCCGCCGGATTTGGCGTGTGCGGCTTTGGCCCCACTCTCTCCTGGCAAGGGGAGGGTTTGGCACCGGGCACGGCCAAGGGCGTTGGCCCAGCTCCCATTTCCATCTCTCCCTGGAGGATTTGTGCTCCTCTGGACCTGTTGGATGGGAGCTCGCGGGGCAGGGAGGGACGGGAGCGTCTCGGTCGATGACTTGGCTTTGCCGGAGGGGTTTGGCGGCGGCGCTTTCCCGGCTCGGTTGGCTTTTTACTCGGAAGATGCTTCGCCGGCGATGGGAAAACCTTGCAAGTTCCTCTCTGGAGCTGCATCGGGGTGGGACAGCTCCCATTCACCTCTAGTCCTTCACCTTGGAGGTCGTGCCTTGAGGCTGGAAGAGAAGCCCTGCAGATGGGCGAGCAGTGGGTCCAGCCCTGTTCCGTGCCGATGGAGGAGTCCTTCCCTCTCCCTTTCCCTGCGGTAGGCATCTCCCGAGCTGGGAGCCCTGAGCGACCAGCTGGCCCTTGGAAAAACAACTCCCTTCCTCCCGCTCCTCGATGGAGAGGCTGGCGTTGGTGGGAGGGCTGCCTGAGCCAGGAACAGCGTGATTCAGGAGCTGCTGGCGGGCAGCTCGGAGCGCTGCCTGCATCCCAGTTTCCCAGGAAAGCTGTGAAGGCACTGGAGTGGTACATGCTCCTCTGTGGAGAGGGCAATGGGCAACCTGCCTGTGGGTACTGGTGCCACGTGGGTCTGGGCTGGAGGGCACAGCACCCTGACAGTGTCTCCAGGTGCAGGAGGTCTCCTCTGGGATGGGTTTGGGCTCCAGCCTCCCACCGCAGCAGCTTGCTCGGCCCTGTGGCACGCGGAGGGAGCTCTCAGGGAATGCACAGGTAGCTGCTGGTTGTTGCTGGGAGATGATGGTTCCCACGAGGCGGCTGCTGTGTGGCACTTGGGGACGCTCTGCACCAGGTGGTGTTTAGAGTGAGTGGGCGCAGGGGACCCCCAGGTGGGAGTAGGGTGACTGCAGGGAAGTAATTTTCTCACTTGCCCCATCTCTGTGCCTCTCCGAGCACCAGCCTGTGCTACCACGTGCTCGCTGAGCTGCTGCCCAGCCAGGCATGTTCCCACCTGAGTCATTCCAGGGAGCAGGGACCCACCGTGGGGCTGCTGTGGGGCAGCACTCTGTGCATGCACACTCCCTTGGGGATGCCAGGGAAGCTGCCAGCCCACACTGGGGGGTGGCGTTGGTGGTCCCACAGGACAGCCCTTGTGCCAGGGACGAGGTTTAGAGTCACTGTCTCGCTGTGAATGGGGCACTGAGCCACCCCTGACAGCAGCTAATCCTTCTCCTCGCTGGCCCCGTGTGACCTTGAGGCATGTCACTTGACCTGCGCGCTGCCCTCCATCCATCTGGAAAATCGGGTTTAAAACGCAGGAATCGCGCTGAAAGCCCAGATGCTGCTTTCCAGCTGGGGGGAGGGGGCGAGGGCTGCGCTCCAGGGGCTGTCCCCCATCAGGGGACAGGCAGAGGCTTTTGGGGGGCTCTGGGTACCTCTGGCCAGGGAGGGGGGGATCGAGTTTGCAGGAGGGGGTGCAACCCCCCCCCCCGAGATATTTGGGGGGATTATGGAGGTGGGAGGCAGGTGCCCCACGCAGTGCCTCTGCAGCGGGGTCCCTGCAGCACATTGTCCCTGTCCCTCCCCATGCTGCAGTCGCCTCCCTCCTCGTTTCCCAGCGATGGCTGCCTGCTCTCCTTCCCTGCTGGCCTCCATATGCCACGCTGGTGGCCTTGTCCTCAGAGATCCCTGCCATATCCCGCCTCCACCGATGTGAGCGGGATGTGTCAGAGCAGATCTTGTCTGTGCTCGGGAGGGAGGAGAGGTCCACGGGCTCGGGGCCCTGTGCCTGCTCCCCCAGCTGTCCCCATGTGGGGACAGGGATGGGGATGAGTGCCTGGGGTAGGGGGGCAGCGTTGGAAGCGGATAGTGGTGCCTCCATGCTTGTTAGCAGGCTGCAAGGAGATAGTAGGTCACCTCTTTGACTTGGGGCATGGGTGTCAACTCTGCTGGGCAGGACAGCCTTCCCAGGCATTGATTCCTTTGGAAACCCCTCTGCCATGGCCACCTCCTTGTCATGAAGCACCTGCAGGAAGGGTCCTGCTTCGGCGAGTGCACCTGAGATGCTGGATGCCCTCTGCTGCACCGAGTCTGGTGTCACCTTGCGTCTCTGCTCTTGGGATGGGAGGAGCTGGATGCCCAGATCCAGGTGAGGGTCTCCCCATCCTTGGCATCGCCATGCCGGGGAGCCCCGTGGTGGCACCGTCTCAGTGGCAGCAGCCTTCCCTCCTCTCCCTTTGGGATGCTGTTCAACTCCACCTCCGCATCTTGTATTCTTGCCTCCTGGCACGCGGCGTGCTTTTATTTTTCCTGGATCTGCTCGGATGACGGAGCCTGTTGATTACTTGTTTTTCTTTACGAGGCATCCCCCAGCTTCACGTGAGCTCCCACACCGAGGGGGATTCAGGGCTCACGTCCCTGCTGCTGCTCCCTGATGGCGACCCTCTTTCCAAACTGCAGGCTGAGCCTTGAAGCCCCTCTGAACTTGGCTGGGAAAACCAAGTGGGTTTAAAAATACCCCGTCTATTTGTGCTCTGTTTCTTCTGGCGTCTGCGAGTTGTTTTCAAGCGTTTCCCTACAAATGTGGGGGTGAGAAACACTTTGGATCGAGAGCTGCAGCCTCCCATCGCTCGCGTGCCTTCTTGGCCTGGACTTAGCAGGAAAGCCTGGTCGTGGCTGGGAGCGCAGGGTTGGGTTGGGAAGTTGAGGAGACCCAAAGAGGGTTTGTGAAGCATCTCCCCTCGCTTCCAAGCCGCTCTGGAAGCGGGGACAGGAGGGCACGGGGCCGGTAGTGGGGCGGGTGGCAGCTGGGGAGAGCCGGGGGCCGGTTATCCGCCGTGGCTGCCAGTCGGCCATGCGCGTGGGGAGGTGATGCTCAGCCGTGCGTGCAATTCCCCACCGGCCCTGTGATCAGACACCGGCGCTCAGAGCTGCCGGGGCTGACCTATTTTCCTACGCCCGGGCAGCCCTGGCCAGCCGTGGGTCCGGCGGAGCGCCTGGCTCGTCCCCTTCCCCGGGGAACGTCACCCACTGCTTTCCTGGTGAGCCAGTCAGGGGATCCTGGCGTCGTGTGACGCCCTGGCGCCCATCCCCGGGGTGTCTGGGTGGCCTCTTGGGCACAGAGCTGGGCAAGCATCAGCATCCCAGGCTCAATTTGGTGTTGAACTGGGAACCAAGATTCCGCTTTGGTGCGCCGGGAGCTGGTGGGCTGGGGCAGGCAGGGCGCTGGGGAAGGGGCTGCAGTGCTGCCCTCTCCATCCTCTGCCGTCGGAGGAAGGAGGGCTGTGGCTTTGCAGGCGGTGAGGTGCTGGGGACCTGCTCGCTCGGGCAAGGCGGCCGGCGAAGCGCGTCCTTGGATGCTCTTGAGCAGCACGTGACAGCCGCTGTCCCCGATCAGCGCAGGGGGACCACGGGCAGGGAGGGGGGTTCCAGCCCTGCAGCGCAGCCCCCCTCCCAACCCTCAACCCCAGGATGGGCGCAGCGGGGTCAGGACGGGCTCTCACAGCTCTGTGCCGGGGCGGCAGGGGAGGGCTGACACCGTCCCTGCTGACAGGGTGCGAATGTGAGCTCATTGGCGATGCAGCGATAACGAGGGATGGAGAGGTGTGAGAGTGTTGTCGGCGTGGTGCAAAGCGGGGTGCGCCTGTGTGCATGCACACTGCACGTGTGTGCTCAGCACTCCCCGCTCCCCGGTGGGGTCCAGGCGGCTCTGTGGCTCTGCAGGACCCCTCTAGCAGTGCCTGCAGTGGGCGTGCAATGCAGCGTCTGCTCCTTGCAAAGCTCACAGCTCTGCACCCCGGCCTCACCCGCCCCGCTGCCACCAGCCAGCCCTCCCAGTTCAACAGCCGCCGGTGCCCGGTTTGCTGGTGGTGTGGGGGCTGAGGACACCTGGGTGACCGTCAGGCTGTGACCCTCTGCGGTGGCACACTGTTGAGTGTGCCCTGCGGGAACCGTGGCCGGCTCTGCCCGTTGCCCTTCCCAGGGGGACACTCGGCTGGTGGGCCCGTGGGGTGGCACATCACGGGCCTCTCGCCGGTACGCGCTTGTGCCAGAGCCAAAAATAGCCGGTGATGCTCGGCTCCCGCGGCGGGGAAGCGGTGATGTCACTCGCCGCCAATCACCGGCGGCCCCGAGGAGCAGCGCGGAGGAGTGGGAACGTGCTTCCCCGAGCATCCCTCCCCGAGCATCCCCCCGGAGCAGGCGGCAGCCGCGTGTGCCAGGAAAATGGGGTGCCCTTCCTTGATGGGCAGGGAGATGTGGGTCTGAACCTAGTTTTGGGGCCCCCCCCCTCCCCCCTCTTTCGGCTTCCCCGCAGCCCTGGGTTTCCCTTTCTCTCCCTTTCCGAACGCTGTGCTGAGGATGCAGCTTTGCTGCTGCTGGCAGAGCAGGATGACGCCAGGCTGCAGCGAGCAGGGCGGCACAGCCGGGGTGGAGCAGCCTCGGAGCTGAGACCAAAGTCCTCTGTAATTACCCATCTGGGAGGAGCAGGGTGACAGACCTGACGTGCAGGTTGCAGCCGGGTTTCAGGCTCGGGGCTCTCAGGGATGCCCGAGGACACGATGACTTGGCTGGAGCATCGCTGCTCCAGGGGCTCAGCCCACCCTGGCAGCTGCAGGAAAGCTGGGTCGCTGGGCTGGCACAGCAGAGCTTGTGGTCAGCGCTCCCTGCATGCTCGCTGGAGGATGTGGGGGGCACAAGCAGGGCTGCTAAAAGCAGCCTTTTCCCTGCCATAGGGATATGGAATAGCCCTGCTGGTGCTGGTAGGTGGGGAGCAGTGCTAGGCATGCTCTGTGCCCCCCTCTACTGAGAGCAGGGGGTCCCCAGCCCTGGAGCTGAGTGGAGGAGCTTGGGGACTCCCTCTTGGTTTTGGGGCAAGGGATACCCAGGGGCTACCCTCAGTGGAGACAGGCAGCTGGGGACAGGCATCTCCTCTGCGGTGGCTCTCCAGGGGGGTCCCAGTCTGATGCTGGGGCCCAGCAGTGGGATCAGCCACAGTTTGTTCCTTTGCCCCCTCACAGGTGCCCTCGGCTCGAGGGAGGAGCCCGAGTTCGTGACCGCTCGCGCTGGCGAGAGCGTGATCCTGGGATGCGACGTGATCCACCCGCTCACGGGACAGCCCCCTCCCTATGTCGTGGAGTGGTTCAAGTTCGGCGTCCCCATCCCCATCTTCATCAAGTTCGGGTTTTATCCTCCCCATGTCGACCCAGAGTATGCCGGTGAGTCCTGGGGGTGCAGGGGGACACGGGGGACGTGCCAGGTCCCGGCTGCTGGCGCAGCCTGGGATGCGCAGCTCCGCTCCATCCGTTCCTCCGTCGGAAACCACGCGGGCTCTGCCTCTCGTTGCTCGCTTTCCACCCAGTTGGTTTTAATTAAGCAGCAGCGTTAGGAAGCCAGCTGGGCTGCGTGGGACGGGAGCAAGCGAGGCAGAGAAACCCAGGGTGATGCGTGGTGGCGGTGGCTGCTGCTGCCGCCGCTGCGCCCCGGAGCAGCTGTAAGCCTGGGGAGGGATCCTGGGGGGATGGAGCCAGGGCCACGTGCCGGGCAGAGGTGACAGGTTGGAGCTGCAGAGCCCATGTGACATGTGGCTGGTGTCCTCTGGTGGGGTGTGTGAGCTGGGGACCAGCCCTGAGGAGGCTGGTGTGGCGGGGCAGGCCCATTTTGGTACCCCATTCCCTGGGAAGCGCTGTCCTGGGGATCTTCCCTGGGTCTTGTGGGGCTCAAATTGTTCCCTGAGAAATGCTGCAGCAGGGAAGATGCACCACTCGGGCTGGGCTGAGCCCTGCCAAACTCAGCTCATGAACGAGCAGCGCCACAGCCCAGTGGTGGAGATTTGGCCTGCTTTGCTCCTGACCTAATTTTTTTGGGGCTGTGCACCGGGTCAGCTCAGGGCCACCCTGCTTTTTGGGAGTCTCCCAGGCCGGGGAAAGCTTTGGGGCAACGCCTGCGTGCCGGCTGTCCCGCCGCCAGCCCCCGGCTGGGAGCAGAAGGCCGGTGTCAGTGCGGGCAGACGCCGCTCGAGGCACCTTGCCTGGCCGTGGCAGCTTGGCTCTGCCATCCCCAGACGTGTCACCGGCTGGCCGTGACCAGGAGGCTCCACCAGCCCCCAAACCGGGGTGGGACGGGGTGTCCCCTGCGGCGGCGCCCCCGGGGGGCTGCCCCGGTGTCGGGGGGCCGCGGAGCCGACGCTGTGCTCTCCCACAGGCCGGGCCAGCCTGCACGACAAAGCCTCCCTGCGCATTGAGCAGGTGCGCTCCGAGGACCAGGGCTGGTACGAGTGCAAAGTGCTCATGCTGGACCAGCAGTACGACACCTTCCACAACGGCAGCTGGGTCCACCTCACGGTCAACGGTGAGCGGGGCTTGGGGGCTGCAGCATCCCCACTGGAACGGGATTTCTGGTGGATGCTGGACCTCAGTGGCATCTGCGCCTCGCAGACACCCGAGCCTGAAGCCGTCCAGGCTGGCTGGCTGCTCCAGCCAGGGCGTGACTTCAAAAGGGACTAAGTTTTATTAGGGATTCCTCAGTTTAATTGGAGCTTGTTTAAAGGAGAGACATCAAGAAGCGGGGCTGGGAACCAATCTCCTCTCAACAAACAGATCAGAAAATCAAATCTTTGTTTTCTTGAAATTCAGATTTACTCAAATTACTTTTTCATTTTATTAAGGCCGTATATTAAACTAATTAGCAAATTGTCATTCTGCACATCAGGAGAGAGATCTTTATTTTTAGCCCAGCAGCAAGGCTCTGCCTTCCCTGCTGCAGTGGGGTGGCTGGAGAGGAGATATGGGCACCAGCAGCTCCTTGCTGGTCTTGCCTTGACCTTGAGCAATCAATTTAACCTTTGGGAGGATGGCATGGAGCAGAGCCACCTAATTGAGCCCAATTAGTAAGCAGGAGCTTTGCAAGCAGGGCTGTGCAGGCCACAAGCCCCATCCCTGCCTGCTGCCCTGCTTGCTGTTTCCTGCTTTCCCCCTGCCTGCTAATGAGCTCCGAGGGCTTGGGAAAGAGGGAAAGAGAAGGAGGAGGAGGATGGTGCATGTTTCACCTCCACCACGTGTACAGATCCTGCAAACCTCCAGCTCCAGAGACTGGAAGTGGCCCCAGATGCCCTGTCCCTCCTCTTGGCAAAATGGGGCATTTTGGGGGTTTTATACAGCATAGGGCGTGCAGGGGCTTAATAACAATATAATAACCATAATCCTTCCAGCTCGAGGAATTGCTTTCAGGGTGAAGGCTGTGGCTTTCCCCCAGCGCATTACAACGCTTAATTTTCTTAGGGGGAAAATAAAAATCATTTGGGGAGAAACAAAATATAATTCTTTATTTTTTTCCTTTTTCCCCCGAGCAGATTAAATTGCCAACCTGTCTTCCTCTAAAGTGGGCTTTAACAACCGCGGGTAATTAGGGGCGGGCTGTAATCCTGCCAGCCTCTTTCATCAGGAAGGAGCCTTTCGATCTGCACTGCGGTGTTTTCCCATGTTTTGACAAGAGCGAGTTAATGTGCAGCGAGGGTGGGGGAAGTGGTGCCGTGCCCCGGAGCTGGTGGGGAGGAGAGGGGACAGGGCTGGGGTGCAGTGTGGCAGCCCTTGCTCGGTGTCCCCAGGGACAGCTGCTGTGAGAGCCGCTGTCCTCCCTGTCCCTGCAGCCTCGTTCACGTTTGGGGTGATCTCAGCCCTGCTGTGAGGATGTTTAGGGTGCCCTGGTGTGCAGGCAGCTCTCTCTCTGTCCCCTTGTCCCCCCTGGGGCCACAGTGGAACCGAGGGGGTCACGGTGGTCTCCTGTGCCCCGCAGCTCCCCCCACGTTCACGGAGACACCGCCGCAGTACGTAGAGGCGAAGGAGGGCAGCAGTGTCACCCTGACCTGCATGGCGTTCGGGAACCCCAAGCCCATCGTCACCTGGCTGAGAGAGGGAGACCTTTTGGGTGCCAATGGCAAGTACCAGGTAGGTGGTGGTGGGGACAGGAGCTGTGGTAGGGGCTGCTGTGGGGACTGCTGGGCTCCCTGCTGGCAGGGACAGTATTGACGGGACCACGGCGGCGGCGGCTCCGCCATGCTCGGAGCCAGACGTGCTTTCTCAGCACTTTTCCATGCTGAAATGCCCATTTTCCCCATCCCTGCTGAGCTGCAGCTTGTAATGCTGCCTGCCCTTGGGTGAGGGCTGGAGACCACCCCAGGTACTTGGGCAGTCCTACTCCTACACTCGAGCTGCTCCCTGCAGACCTATCCCAGGGGCTGGGACCCTGGAGATGGGATGGGGGCTGCAGCCTGGGGATGTGTGTCCTCCAGCAGGGATGGATGCAGGAGGGCTTTGAGCAGGGAGGATTTCCCCTCCTCCCCTCCCCTTCAGGACCCTTTTTGCATCCCAGAGGCTCCCAGGCAGAGATTCCCCCCTGAGCTGTAATTGGTAAATCAGGCATTGGAATCAGCGCAGGCACTAATGAGAGTAATTAGGAATCATTTGTTACTAATTGAAATAGAAGGATGAGGCAGAATAAGGTGGGGGGGAGAGCTTGGCTGGGAGGGCTCCCTGTGCATGGGGGTGCTGTTACCCCGAGGGTGATGGTCCTTTGTCCATCCTTCCTCTGCTGTGTCCCTGAGGGGCAATCTGTCCACTCCTCTTCCATCTGTGAGGTGTCCCCATGGTGGGAGGACAGTGGCCAGGCTGGAGTCTCCTCCTCATTCCCCACCCCGCTGTGGGGCTGGTCCCTGGGGAGCAGGGAACGCTCTAATGAGGCATCCTGCTCCTTATGAAGCACCCCGAGGTGCCAGGGCGCTTGGCGGGAGCACTTTGGATCCTGCTGCCTGCCAGTCACTTCTCCGGGAGATAAATGCGTTGCGATGGTTATTTATTTATTTTATGGTTTATTTTTTTCTCCCTTCCCTTCCCCTTGGCGTCGAGCAGGAACGCGTGTGTTGGTTTATTAATATCCGAAGCCTTGCAGAGCGGGGAAACCCGTCTCTCATCCGGCCCTAAAAGCGCCGGCAGCTCCCGTGCCGCGGGAAGCAGGGAGGGTGGGTCTTCCCCCATCTCCCTGCAGGGAGTGTCCCTGCCCACGCTCCGAGGGTCTTCCCTTGTTGTTCCCAGGTGAGCGACGGGAGCCTTACGGTGCTCTCCGTCAGCCGGGAGGACAGAGGTGCCTACACCTGCCGTGCGTACAGCATCCAGGGGGAGGCCGTGCACACCACGCGCCTGCTCGTTCAAGGTGAGCCCTCCCAGCCCCTCAGCACCCCCCATCCCACCCAGGAGCACCGGGAATGGGGACACGTGGACCACAGGGATGCGGTGCCACCCCAAAGCCTCTGTGCTGGGCATCGTGCCGGCTGCCCCCTGGCTCCGCTTCCCACTTGGAGGACGGAGGAATGCGCTTAATTGGGTCTCAGCGGTGGCTGTCCTGCCCTGACGAGCAGCCAAGGCCCCGGTGGCAGCTCGGTTTTGCTGGGGAAGCGGGGAAAAGATTGAGGCTGTCATGAAGCGCCTCGTCAGACAGCGGTGATGCATGACAGGCCTCCTGCTCTGCACTCCCGCTCTTATTAAATAAATCTTTAATTAGGTCAACAGCTACCGGCGCAGAGGGGAGAGCGGGGTGTCCTCTGCTCTGCTTTTGTGGCAGTGGTGAACTGCTGGCTCCTGGCAGTTTGCAGTGCTCCCCCCCCACCTCCCTGGATTTTTCCCGTGGGTGATGCTATTCTGGAAAAGTGCTCGGGATGAAGTGAGGCGTGTGTCTGTGTGCCCTGAGAGAAGCAGAGCCGTGCACCACATGCACGGACCCAAAGCTGTAGAGATTAGGGAAAAGGCTGGGAATAACAGGGTCACTGTGGCCCTCAGTGAGTCCCTGCGCCCTGTGATCCCAGGGAACCGGGGCCAGCTCTGCCCCAGAGCCCTCCAGCAGCTCCCAGCCAACAATGCTGTGATGGAGCTGAGCCTGAGCAACCTTTGTGGGGACACCTGCAGTGGTGGGGGTGACACTTTCCTCTTTCCCTCTCCCAGGACCTCCCTTTATCGTTTCCCCTCCGGAGAACATCACGGTCAACATCTCCCAGGATGCGCTCTTCACCTGCCAGGCCGAGGCGTACCCCGGGAACCTCACCTACCTGTGGTACTGGGAGGAGGAGAACGTCTACTTCAAGAAGTGAGTTGGCATCTGGCCTGGCAGCTGGGAGTTGTGCCAGGAGCTGGGGTTGTGCTGGGCGTTGCCCTGGGCTTCCCAGTGACCCTCCTGTCCTCTTCTCTCGCAGCGACCTGAAGTTGAGGGTGCGGATCCTGATCGATGGGACGCTCATTATTTTCCATGTCAAGCCAGAGGATGCTGGAAAATACACCTGTATCCCCAGCAACAGCCTGGGCCGCTCGCCATCAGCCTCTGCCTACCTGACAGTGCAGTGTGAGTGCGGGGACGGGGCTGGGATTGATCACACCTGGCTCTGAGGCAGCCCCAGAGGCCCTGTTGTCCTGGTGTGATCCTAGGAGAATTGGGTTAATGTGACAGCAGCCTCTGGATGAGCGTGGAATCGCCCTCAGCGGAAAGCTGAGAGCGTCTGAAATGGTCTGAGCATCCTGGGTGACACTGCTGAGCTGGGACAAGTGTCCACCTTTGTGGTTTTTGTCTAGGTGAGCATCATGCCACAGCTGCTGCCGACACTCTGCCGGGAAGCACCGGATCAGGGCTCTGGGTCTCGTCCTTTCTGGTGTTTACTGTGGGGTTTGTTCCTGTGGTGTGGCTGTTCCGCGAGCTCCGTAGCCTCGCGTGTCACATTTTTCAGGCGGTAACTGATCTAAACAAGCGGAGGAGAAAGGGCTGGAGCAGGAGTGCTGCTTCCCACGCCTGTTCTCCCGGGATCCCCGGGCGGTAATGGGTAGTGTGCCACCGGCGTCTCGTGGCATTCGACAGTAATGGCCTCAATTGCCGCCACTCACAATTGCAATATTGCTCTGCTGTAAAAGACTGTGGTGCTTTTATTTCATAATGAAAGACAGGCCTGAGCAAAGTGGGCTCATGGCTCGGGTTTTCCAGGCTGATGTAGAGCTGCTGCCTCTAGACCCGGTGCTGGTTAGCGGGGAGCCGCTGTGAGAAGGGCCGGGAGGTCCCGTTGCTTCCCTTGTGGGCAGAGCGAGCAGGGGGATGGTGTGAGTGGTGCTGTGCCCAGGCAGAGGCCTGATTTGGGGTTGGATGTGCCCAGCTGGGCAGCTCTTGGGAAAGCCTGTGGCCTCAGGCCATTAAATCTGCCCTGCTGCTAATCCAGGACCGCTTGTCAGGGCTGATAGCTGTTAAAAATAGCTCTAGTGGCAGGAGAAGCAGCGTTTGGACAATCTGCCGTTCAGGCGCGCAGGGAGGGGTGCTTGGCTTTTGGTGCCACAAACCCTTTTCCTCCTGAGCAAACCTTGTCCACATTGGGACTGATGCCTCGGGAAGGAGCTTCCCACCCACTGAAGCGGATGGGGACACATCTCTGGGTCATTAGTGAGCAGGGCTGGCCCCCGGCCAGTGACCTAGTAGTGAAAGGCTCGATCCCATTACCCTCTCCCGCGCTGCTGGAGTCCTTGATTACATTTCCTAAGAGGTGGAGTTAAGCAGAGGGGGGTAAAGCCTGCTCCATATGCAGCACTCAGCAATCTGGGTTACGGTGCCACTGCCGGGGGCACCCGGTTTAGAGGGGCGGATGGGGCGACGCGTTTCGGCAGGCAGGGAGAAGATCTCCCAAACTTTGTCCTTTTTGCCCCAAGAAAGCAATAAGGAGAGGGCACACCCACATCCGCCATCCTTTCCTACTAAGCACCCTGCCTTTAACCCCCCACTGTGTGTTACTGCATCAGCAGAGCAGAGGTGCTGCACCCCAAAAAAAACCACCTTCATCCCTTAATGCAGCGTAAGGCCCGGCGGGATTTTCCCGTAACCTTGAGCTGCCGGTGTCTAGACGAGATTGTAGAAATGCTCACTCTTCTTATTAAAAGTAACTTTTTTTTTTCTTCCTTTTCCAAAAGCTTCTTATTAAAGAAAGCCTAGATTCTCTCCAACCCACTCGCACTTAATTAAAAAGCTCTTAGAAGTGCTGTTAATGACACATTCTAGACTGGAGGATTGCGAGACACCTCTCTGCGTGGGTGGTGCAGCATGGGGGGGGGTTAGATATGTGTTTTAAGGTTTTTTGCATCTTGGAAAGGGTGGAGGTGGTTGGTATTCAACATGACCCAGCCTTGATGAGGCACGAGCCAGCAGACATAAGGAGGTTAAGGGCTCATGGCAGCCTGGACACGGGTCTCTTTGACCATCTTGGTTGCTGCTGTTGGTGTGTTTTAAGGCTTGGGAGTTGAAATAGTTTTGGTCGCCGGTGTGTCAAACCAGGCTGTTGGGTGCGTGTCACGCCTTGCATGTGTCCCACTGTGATGGAGCAGCTTGGGCTTCAGTAGGGTGCAAGTTGGTGTGGAGTTGGGAGCAGGCGTATCTCATATTTCTTCATAAATGCAACTTTTAACGAGCTCCAGGTAGGAACACCCTGGGCACTGGTAAAGCCTCCCAGAAACGCCAGGCATTACAGTGGATTTGTGTGTAACAAGGCTGGAGATAACAGCCTGCGGGAGCCAAGGTGGTGCTGGGCTTGGAATTCATTACAAAACTGCTGTAGATCCTCTGAAGCCAGGCAGGGGGGAGAGATGGGCTCTTTTCCTATGCTGACGTGGTGCTGCTGCTCTCCCAGATCCTGCCCGTGTGGTGAACATGCCCCCCGTCATCTACGTTCCCATCGGGATACACGGATACATCCGCTGCCCGGTCGAGGCAGAGCCCCCGGTCACGCTGGTCAAGTGGAACAAGGACGGGCGTCCCCTGCGAATCGAGAAGGTAACGAAGCCCCTGGGCAGGGACAGAGGGGGACTGGACCCTCATGTCCTTGGGAAACACTGGTGAGCACCACCAGGCACCCTGTGGGTCCGGCCTGGCTGTCAGGAGACAAGAAACCCCATGGGTGGGATGACTCTGCTTTTCCTTACCAGCTGTGGGCAGAGTTAATTCGGGTTCTCTTGTGGAGTAGTGCCTGCTTCCTCCCTAAAGTCATCTCCTGGTAGCCCTGGTTTATTTTTCCAATGGCAACGTATGGTTAAAAGACCCTTTTAACAAGTCTCTGTCTTCCTCCAATCACAGTCTGAGCAAGGATATTGGACATTAAATATTTAAAGAAAACACTCAATATTTTAAATTTTTTGCTTAAATATTAATGATTTGAAGTTTTAAGTCCATTTAAATCTGTTGCTGCTGTGGCTTCCTGGTCCTTGGTGCCCTCAGCCCCTCGGGTGGAGTTCTCTTGTCCACTCCAGGACAAGTTTTATTTAGGGTTAGATTCTGATCTTAAATCTTTTGGGCTACGTGAAGAAGCCTGGCTGTGTGTAGGGAGGAGAGTGGCTTCAAGATAAATCCCTTGGGTGCATACAGAGCAGGACAACCCTTCCCTGGAGGGCTGTGTTTGGATAGGCTGATCTTGCCCACATTTCCTCTCTCTGCAACTGAGGAGATGCTGGGAATGGGATTGGGTATCTCCCAGGGATGTGACAGCCACCCTGGGCGTGGGTGGGGGGGCTTGGCTGAAGGGAAAATAACAGGCTGTGGTGGGTGTAGGATCAGTCAGTCCCTCGCTCTCCCTGCTGCAGTATGCTGGCTGGAACCTGCTGGAGGACGGGTCGATCCGGATAGAGGAGGCGACTGAAGACGCTCTCGGCACTTACACCTGTGTGCCTTATAACGCCCTGGGTACGATGGGCCAGTCTCCCCCTGCCCGACTGGTACTGAAGGTAACCTGCCTGCCAAAATCCGGCCTGTCTGCCATCAGTTGTGTCCTCCCGGGGCTGTGTGGGGAGCAGCAGAGGCTTGAGGGTGAAGGTGTGTCTGTGCTGTGGTTGGAGATGTGCTTCCCACCAGGACAGGCAATCCCCGAGGGCACCCTGTCTGGTGTAGCTGGAAAGATCCCGCTAGAGCAGATTTCAGCACGAGCTGGATCAGCTGCTGTAAGATAATATAAATTATCGGCTGGTGTAAGAATATAAGACTCTGGTATTGCTGGACCAGGGTGATTTGAGGAAACCTCCCCCTGGGATGGCCTTTTTGCCAACAAAACACTTAGCCCTGCTGGCCTGGGCTTGGGTTCTGGAGGATTTAAATAAATGGATGATTTGAGCTCCACGTGCTCCGGCTGCGTGCGGAGCCTGGGGCATGCTGGGCTCCCAGCGCAGTTCCTGGTGCAGCTGGGGTGGGAGCTGCTGCCTCTTCCTTCCCTGAACAAGAAGTCCTGTGCCTGTGAGCAGCAGTGATTCATGGTGTCTCGCTGAGGTTCACATGAGAACGCTTTTTGTACCAGACACACACATCCGCTGGGGCGGCTGCCGAGGCGAGGAAATCAGGTTGATGTCTGATGTGGTGTGGGTGGGTTTTTTCCTGTTTTAAGGAAGTAAAAACCCAGATGCTGTTCATCCTGGAGAAGAGGAGGTTGTGTGGAGCCTTTCAGTATCTGAAGGGTGCCTACAAGGAAGCTGGAGAGAGACTCTTCATCAGGAACTGTACTGCTAGGACAAGGAGAATGGTTTCAGACTGAAAGAGGGGAAATTTAGGCTAGATGTACAAAAGAAATCCTTCCCTGTGAGGGTGGTGAGGCCCTGGCACAGGTTGCCCTGAGAGAGCCTGTGGCTGCCTGGAAGTGTCCAAGGCCAAGATGGACAAGGCTTGGAGCAACCTGGTTTCATGGAATATGTCCCTGCCCATGGCAGGGTGTTGGACTAGATAGTCTTTAAGGTCCCTTCCAACCCAAACCATTCTGTGATTCTGTGATTCTCTGCCCTAGTGCAGTGGTTCTTTGGAGAGAACCTCCCTCCAGGTGTATAATTTGGAGCCTCCTTAACACACGTTCTCCGTGCAGCTTTCCTTGCAATGCCTCGAGCTTATCCAAAACAGGGATTTGGTTGGTTTGGAAAAGGGCATGTTTGGGTGATGGCAGTTGGGGTGGGCTGACACTCCTTGTTTTTTCCCCTGGCTGCAGGACCCCCCCTATTTCACGGTGCTACCAGGCTGGGAGTACAGACAGGAGGCAGGGAGGGAGCTGTTGATTCCTTGCGCTGCTGCCGGAGACCCCTTTCCCATCATCGCCTGGAGAAAGGTACCCGGCCTGCCAGACAAATCTGCAGTGCCTTTGGCTTTTGGTGAATATTGCAGACAGAGAAGCCACACTCTGTCCCGGTAAGAACAAACTGCAGGTACAGCTGCTTCGCTTTGGGCTGAGCCACTGCCGTCCTGTCCCGCAGGTGGGTGGGGGAAGCCCGGCTTGTGGCCACCGAGTGCTGTAATCCCCGGGAAACCGTCACGGCAGCATCCACAAAGCTGAAACACTGCTCCCACCCCGGCCTCCCCCTCCTCTTCCTCGCCAGCACTGCCCACAGGACACCTTCATCCCTGCCTGGGTGTGAGGTGGTCACCAGCAGGACGTGGCAGCCCCGGCCATGGCGCTCTCATGGCACAGACCTCCCGTGGATGTGACACCAGAGTGTGTCAGGGTGTCCAGCATGTCCAGGCAAAGGGCTGGACCAGTCAGCAGCTGTTTTGCTGCCCCATGACTTGAAAGACCCTGGGAAGAAGCTCCTTTTAATGCTGCTGGACTGGCTATAATGATTTCAAGATGTCCCTTTTCATAGAGCAGGGTGTGGGTGGCACAGTCTTTAGTCCTCCTGCAGCCTTCCCTTTGCTTCCCACCTTTACTGCTCCCATAAGAAAGCTGTACAGGAGACCTCCTGGGCTCTGTGGCCCTGTCAGGATCTTATTCCAAGTCTCCTGTCCCCTTCTCAAGGCTCCTGAGAGTGAGCAGGGTCCCAGTGTCACCCAGTGGGCTCTGTGCCCAATCCTTGTGGCATGAGATGCTGAATCTCTAGTCCCTTTTACCAGCACTAGGAGGACCATGACTTGCACACATTGCAAGTGACCTGCCTGAAGCCTGTTGGCTGTTTAGTCTTTTTCTACACCTTCTTTTAGTTTCCCCTCCTCATCAGTCTCATTCAGGTTTCTTTCCAATCCCACTTGTGCCTTCTGATGGTCCTCCTCATATTGAGGGGATAAGCCCAGAGCCACAAACTCCAGTCAGGGCTGGCTTGGACTGGGCTGGTTTCCCAGTGGCAGAAGCAAACTCCTTTGCTCCCTATCAGCCCACCAGTGCTAACCAGCCTCTCGAAGGACTCCTGGGCTTGGCAATGGTAACCCCATGTGCCCATCGGCTCCTCTGCTCCTCCTGCTTGGCATCAACCCGTGGGTCCTGGTGTTGATCAGCAGAGCCTCCCACATGAAGAACAGCTGAAGAGGACTCTGGACAACGCAGGGTTTGCACAACTTTGACGAATGGGCATAGACAAGTTGTTACAAGATCCATCTTTCTGCTCGGCTTCTTCCTGTGTCCCCGTGGGGCCTTTGCTGCCCAGACCTCTGACACGAAGGGTCCTGCCTCTCATCTGCTGCTGACTGAGTGAGGGGCAATTGGGGCATCTCCTGGGGCAGACAGCGCCTTCCCCAGCCCGGGAGGGTGTCTGCTGGGGTGGCCGGTGCACCTTCGTCCCGCAGCGGTTTCAGCTTTGGATGCTGGAGGTTGAGCCCTGGCGCAGGGCTCGCTGTCCGTGCGAGTGCCGTGGGGGTTTCCGCTGGTGTGTGAGTGCTGAGAGCAGCCTCCCTGACGCATGCCTCTCGCGTTGCCCCTCAGGTCCTCTCGGAAACGGGGGAACCGTCTGCCTTGCCACGACCGGAGAGACCGGATCCCCTGCCGGTGGCCGGCGGTGTCCCCTGGGCCGCGCAGGTAGCTTAGTGACCCCGCCGCCGCCTCGCCCTGCCCCACAACCCGCTTCTGAGTCGTGGTTTGTTTTTTTTTTTCCCCCGTCTCTCTCTTTGCCCGGCTCCCCACCCCGCTCCTTGCCCAAGGTAGGGAAGCCCAGCAGGAGCAAGCACAACACGCTGCCCGGCGGCACCCTGCAGATCCGCTCCCTCGGCAAGGACGACCACGGAGAGTGGGAGTGCGTCGCCACCAACATCGTCGCAAGCATTACTGCCAGCACCCACCTTACCGTCGTAGGTACGGGCGGGGAGGGGAAGGGGCCCTGGGTAGAGCCACCCCCCGTGTTGGCGAGGCAGGAGGTGGGGATGCTCCCCGTGGAGAGAACTGTAGGGATGGGACAAGGGGAAATGACTTTAAACAGAGAAACAGTAGGTTTAGGTGAGATATTAGGGAGATAGTCCTTGCTGCGAGGGTGGGGAGGCCCTGGCACCGGTTGCCCGGAAAAGCTGTGGCTGCCCCAACCCTGGAGGTGTTAAAAGCCATGCTGGATGAAGCTTGGAGCAACCTGACCTAGTGGAAGGTGTCCCTGTCCACAGCAGGAGGGTTGGAGAAGATGACCTTTAAAGTTCCTTCCAGCTTAAAACCATTCTGTGACTCTTAAGAGCAATGTCTCCTTTAAACCTTATTTACTGGCAGAGCTGCCTTTTTCCGCGCTGTTATTGTGGCCTCTTGCAGACACAAGTTGTCCTGCTATTTCCAGCAGGAATTGCAGGTGCGGGAAGAGCCCCATCGGACCACGGCTTGGGAGCAGCCCCCTTGCCCTCGTGGTCCTGCTCCCCTTTAACCTGTGCCCCTGTCCCTGCAGGCACAAGCCCTCACGCCCCGACCAGCGTGCACGTCGTGGCCGCCATGACCTCAGCCAACGTCTCCTGGGAGCCCGGCTACGACGGTGGATACGAGCAGACTTTCTCAGTTTGGTACGGCCCTCTGTGAGTCATCCTGGCATGCTTTGCTCTCTGCTTCTTTTCCTTCCTAGCCGACCTGAGCTTCGAGCAGCCGGGGGTGGTGGTGGCAGGGAGGAGGGTGGTGAGGGTGGCACGCCCGGCTCTGTGCCCCATGGGGCGTTGTTGGGCGTTGGGTTCCTCGGAGAGGTGGGAGGGGGGGTTGGTGGGATCATGTAGTTCTCGTATTTCCTCTCCCTTCCGTGCTGGCCACTGCCTCAGTCTGCCCCAGCAGGTTTTACTCTGCCTGTGGTACCAGGGAGGCGCTTTGCATCCTTGTAACTCTGCCTCTGGCATCCAATTTCAAGATAAACTGTTTACGGGGCTTAACAGCCAGGAAGAGGATGGAAAAAGCAACCTTTAGAGAGTGCATCCTGGAAGAGCTGTGACTAAGCAGAAATGCTCTCTCCTTGCTCTGTGGCTCCCTGGAGGTGGTTAAATCCCAGCTGGGATCATGACCAGGCACTGTGAGCTGCTGGCTGGGTCTGAGCCCCTGGGGCTTTGTTCCCATTGCTCCTGTGCCACCAGGCACCCAAAGCCAGTGGGTGCATCCCACCTTCCTGCAGCAGGGCCAGGCTCAGCCCTGTCTGTGCCTTTTCCCTGAGGCAGGGGAGGGTAAAATGTACCTGCAGCAAAACTGGGGTTTTCCCTGGGCTCTGCTCTTGTTTTCTTGTGAAGAGTTATCCTTGGAAATATGAAGGGGGTGATCCTTTCCCTTTCCAGGCATGGGCTGCTCTTCTTCAGCCTTTCCTCTTGCTCTTTCTCTCCTTCCTTGTCTTAATTTGCCCCGATGGAGACTGCTGATAGAGAAGAGAGAGGGAGATGCTGCCTGTAATGATTTCTGCTCTGCTCCAGCCTGAGGCTGGGCAGTCTGTCTGGTGATGGAGAGAAGGAATGGATTGAGCAGAGAGGGAAAATGAGGGAGTGAGCTGAGTGGTGCAGACCTTGCTTTGATGAAAATGTCCTTGGGAAGGAGTGGTTAAACCTCTCTGCTCTGGAAACGTGGCTGCATCTGCAGCTGCTGCTGCTTTTGCTCTGCAACCTTCCTGCCTCCTCAAGGCAATTCCAGACCCCACACGCAGGGAAAGGTGTTTGCACCGAGCTTGCTGAAGGAATTTACAAGGAGCTGTGGGGACTTTGGATACGGAGGCAGCAATCCATTTTGCCCTGACTGTAGGGTGGGATCCACGGGGACTGCGCTGCTCCCTGGGACCAGGGATCTGGGACAATGCTGGGTCATGTAGCGCCATCCAGAGCGCAGCCCATGCAGGCATTTTCCTCCCTGGTGTGGCTCTGGGATGCTCCAGCAAAACATGGCTTCATTTACTGCGGATTCACGCTCTCCTCCTGCTGCTGTGGTTGTTGAGGCTGGAAATGCAAACCCCGCTCCCCAGGGATGGCCAGGGCCGCCACGGCATCCCACCTGCACATGGGCTGTCCCTCAGCAAGGGCTGTCTGCCGTTCCCAGGAGTGATTAGAGCAGCATTTCCGCTCCACCTTCCCCACCCTCAGCCCTTGGCCCACCTGTACCTGCCCTCAGCAGCACTGGGGAGGAGGGATGTGAAGGCAGTGGGTTAAATGCTGCAGGGAAACCTGCTCAGGGGCTGCTCTGCTGCCCTCCTGCCTCCTCTGCAGTGGCAGGGGATCTTGGGAATTGTAGTCCCAGCTGGAGCCGGTTTTTTCCAGAGGTTTTCCACTCAGTTTGGTGGAGGCACACTGCACACGCACGGCTCTCCACCCACTTGCTTCTGTCCATAGCTTGCTGCTGCTTCTCCTGCCTCACCTCTTGCTCCCTCATCAGTGATACTATTTCTCTTTGCTCCATCTTTTCCCTCCTGCTGGATTCCCCTGGCTGTGTGCCGGTGGCTGCAGATGTGCCCCCTTACCTACACAGAATAGACCATCTGCACTGATCCTTCCCAAATCCTCTACTGACACCACTAAAACCTGCAGCTGAGGGCTCAGACTCCCTAAAGCATCTCTCCTAACATGAGCAAGGTGCTTCCCAGCAGGATAATGGCTTGTGGAGGGGGCTGCACTGCCGGGGTGGCACTGGGATGGCTCTGGGAGGTTTTCTCACCCTGGGTTTGTGGTTAGAGCCCAGCAGAAAGGCTGTGTCCTGCACTCCCTGCCAGTGCCTCTGCTGCGCTGCCAAACCCCGAGTGATGCCCCAGGCTGTGCTGGCAGCCCCCGACTTGTGCAAATGTGGCAAAGAAAGATGGGGATTTAGCTAAATGTCTCTTGTGGGATGACATGTACAGGGCTACAGCTGAGGGAGAACTTGGCTCTGGCTCAGGAGCTGTCGAGGTATAAATGGGAACAGGGCCCGTCTCCTGCGTCAGCCGTCCCCTTTGCAGCACTCATGGAGCTGAAATGCTCCAGCTTCCACTTCTGCCCATGGGAATCTGATGGAGATCACCTCAGAGCGGGGCTGTTGGCACTGCTGCTCTCCCTGACCCTGTTCAGGGGGTGCAGGTGGTGCACAGCAGAGGGGAGAGTGGTGGCAGTGTCCCTGTGGGCCGGGGGATGCTGCTGTGACGCCGTGGGATGGTGGCCTGTGCCAGCTCGTGGGTGGCAGTGGCTGCCCCACGTCCATACCACATCACTGCTGTCAAACCAAACCATCGCTCGGGAAAGCTCCATTTTCGCTCGAGAAGTTAATGCTGCCTCTTTGTCCCCCCTGTCGAAGACACCTTCCCTGAGGATGCTTCCCTCTCTCTTGGCAGGATGAAGAGAGCCCAGTTTGGCCCCCATGACTGGCTGTCTCTCCCTGTGCCAGCTGGTTCCAGTTGGCTACTGGTGGATACCTTGGAACCTGAGACTGCTTACCAGTTCAGTGTCTTGGCTCAAAACAAGCTGGGCACCAGCTCCTTCAGTGAGGTGGTCACTGTGAACACTCTAGGTAGGTCCTCCAGGGGCACAAGGGGAGGGCAGGGATGGGATCTGGGAGGCAGAAGTGCCCCATGTGTCCTGCCAGCTAGGGATGGAGATGGTGATCATCAGCAATAGTTTCCAGCCGCATAGAAGATAGTTTGTGGAGGGTCCTGGAATGAACCTGTGGACTTTGCTGGATGCATGAGGCTCCTGAAAGCTTGTTCTGAGATAGCGTGGGAGAGCTGTACTCTATCAGTCACCTTTCAGATCTTCCTCAAGTTCATCTGGGATCAGGAGGTATTAATAGAGCACAAAAGCACTTGTACAGCTCAGAGCAGGAGGGCCTCGCACTGGGCCCTGCCTTGGGGCTGTCTCAGGTGGAGGTGGGAGGAAGCAGGAGGGTTTTTCATGCTGAGCCTCTTGTCCTGGAGTCATGGCATTGTGAGTCCCCTGCTTTTTGAAAAGCCACTTTTCTGTGTCTATGATAAGAGACCAGATTCCTGAGAGGTGCCCCAAGCTCCTGGAATGTGGGAGCTGCTGCAGTGGTCCTACTGCTGCTGCTGGGCCCACGGGAAGCATCTTCTGCCCTTGCCCTGCCCCATCTCAAAGGTGTCCCTGTCCCCTCTGCTCTGTCCCCAGCATTCCCTGTAACAACTCCAGAGCCTCTGGTGTTGGTTACCCCACCGAGGTGCCTAACAGCCAACCGGACACAGCAAGGCGTCCTCCTGTCGTGGCTCCCTCCCGCTAACCACAGCTTCCCCATCGACCGCTACATCATGGAATTCCGCGTCGCCGAGAGGTGGGAGATCTTGGACGACGGCATCCCAGGGACCGAGGGCGAGTTTTTTGCCAAGGACTTGTCCCAGGTATGCAGAGGCTGTGCCCACACCGTGCCTAACTCGATGACCTTGGATGTCTTTTCCAACCTCAACGATTCTGTGATAAAATTGCACCGCCTGCCGCAGCTCCGGGGGAACTTTAGGGGTGGCTCTGGGGGAGCTTTAGGGGTGGCTCCATCCCTTTGCTGGGGTCTTTGAGGAGGTGGGAGGCTGCACTGGGGGGACCTGACCGGATGTGTTTGGTGTTGCAGGACACCTGGTATGAGTTCCGTGTCCTGGCGGTCATGCAGGATCTCATCAGCGAACCCAGCAACGTCGCTGGGGTGTCCAGTACAGGTGAGGGGTGTCCTGCTTCTCTCCCCGGCTGTGGGGCTGTGGGCTGGGCTGGTGGGTGGGCTCATGGTTGTGATGGGTGTCCAGGCTGCCTCCTGGAGCAGGAGAGGACAACCTGCCCCACTTAGTCCTTCCCGTGGAGCACGGTGCTGTCGGTGTCCGCTGGCACATCCCGGCTCTGCGGTGAGCCTGGAGAACAAAGCTCCAGCCGGGCACTGCGCAGCCTGGAAATGGGAATGAAAGGTGGAGAGAGGGAAACGTAGCACTGCAGTGCAGGGTCCACAGGGAAAAGATGCTTTGCAACGTGAGACTGCAACATGCTGCAGCTCCTGTGTGTGTTTACCCTGTGCCCGCCCAGGCTCGGAGGGTGCTCCTCGAGCCAAGACACAGGCGAGGGGTTGTGGTGACGACCGGGAAGGCGAGGGCAGCGGGAGGGGATGGGGATGCGGTGAAACCCTGGTTTTATGGAGAACCCGGCTCTGCTGTGCTGTGATGCAGCGGTCTCTCTCTGCCCCCAAGTGGTGCCGGTGTGGTGTGATCTTGCTGCAGCCTCCCTGCCTGCAGTCTCCCTGCCTGCAGCCTCCCTGCCTGCTGCCCTTTCTCCTCACGCCCGATTTTTCAGATGGGGTTTGGCAGGTGCCCTGGCTGCGGGCAAGTGCTGTCCCAGGCTGAGAGCCGGTGCTCCAGCTGATTCCATGTGTGAGCACGCAGCAGGAGCACTGAGCTGTGCGGGGTTTGCATCTGCAGGGGCCCACAGCCGAGGTCTGCTGGGAGTTCAGATGTGCTCATGGTTAATGAAGGGGTATCCGGAGGGTTTGGAGCCCAGTTTTCATTGAAACGCTGAAATGAAGCACTGACAAACAAGTTAAAATACCTTGTGCTGCTGCAGTGGGTTTTTCAGCCAGATCACTGCAGGTTTGCTACAGCTGTGTGTGTTTAGACATAAATATGTATTTGTTGGCATGAAGGCTTCTTCCCTGGGTGTCCATTAGCTAACACAGGAAGGTTTATCAGGTCGCTTCAGGCAGCCTGGTCTAGTTAAAGATGTCCCTGCTCATTGCAGGGGTGTTGGACCAGATGGCCTCTAAAAGCCCTTTCCATCTCAAACTATTTTATGATTCTGTGATCCGGTGTGAGGTCACTAAAACCCTCGGCCCTGAAGCGGCACTGACTGCTCTCCCTGGGTGGGCTGGCTTGGAATCTCCTTACAGAGATTATCGTCCTGATGTGCAGTATCATCCCTGGAGACTGTCACTGCCTCCACGCTGTGGCAGCTCCCTGTGGAAGGCAGCAGGCCTAACACCCAGTTGTGTCTGTCCCCCCAGACGTATTCCCTCAGCCTGACCTGACGGACGAGGGTCTAGCCCGCCCGGTGCTGGCTGGCATCGTTGCCACCATCTGCTTCCTGGCTGCTGCCATCCTCTTCAGCACACTCGCCGCCTGCTTCGTCAACAAGCAACGCAAACGCAAGCTCAAGCGCAAGAAAGGTGAGTCCCTTCCCGGTGTGCTTCCTCCCTCCTCCCCCTCCTGTCTCCTCCTCGTTTCTCCCCCCCTGCTTGTGTTGTGGTCGTAACCTTCTTCCCTGTGTCTGTCTCTTCTTCGTCCGTGCGCGTCCTCAGGTGAAGCCCTGACTTGATCCCTCGGCGGTGCCTGAAAAGCGCCCGTGGTCGGGAGCGGGAGAGGCAGGGTGGGTGAAGAGGCGCCAGAGAAAGTAGCCTGGGAATTCCGAGGGAGCTCTTCCCGCGTGGTGATAACTCCTAGAGCCGGGGGTTTAGGGCTGGGGTGTCCTCTGAGACACAGATGGGGGTCATCACTCGCCTCCTCGAGGTTTCCCCCACTGGAGCTGGGCTCTCCAGCTGCTCCCAGCCCGGAGTGGGCAGTGCCATGCTGGGCTAGAGAAGACCCTACAAAGGAGACTCTGCTGCTCTGCTTCCCGAAAGCTGGGACTGCAGCCTCCATGCAGGAGCGGCCAGTAGGGAAAAGGGCGGCTGGGGAGCTGGAGAGGGCAGGGAGTCGGCTCCTTCTCCTCCAGCCCACGGGGCTGCGGCAGCAGGACGGGCAGGACCCTGTGACGGGAGCTGTTTGTTGTCAGCAACCATTAAAGCACTGGAGCAATGAAACCTTGGCCTCTTGTTGAGTGTCTTTTGTTGTCTTGACGTTGAGTCTGTCTTGTGTCTGTTGTGTTGCGCCTCCTCAGCGTTCTCTCTTCTTTCCCCTTTTTATTCTCTTCCAGACCCTCCTCTCTCGATAACCCACTGCAGGAAGAGTTTGGAGTCCCCGTAAGTATCTGTCTTAGATGCAGCACCAGGTTGTGGGTCTTCCAGGTGCCTCCTTCCTACAGTTATTGCAAAGCTCAAATGGAAATATCACATCATTACTTGGTTGCTTCTGACAAGTTGCTTTGGGTGTTCCCTGAACTTTTGGGAGCACAGCGGTTCACAAGAGACAAATGGGCTTTGGAGCAGAAAGCAGCAGGGAATGCAGCAAACTAAGCTAAGAGATGACCCTGTTGGATCTGTAAACATTGACCAAGCTGGAGTTGGCTGGTGGAACTCAATGACACACCAGCATGAAGGGGCTCCTTGGGAGGACTAGCCTGCCGCATAGAGTCCTCCCTGCCAGCTCAGTGTTTTTTGAGTCATTCTCTGTTGGCTCTGTTTTTTCTTGGGAAACACATCTTTTCTCATCGAGAGTCCTCTGCTGAAGCCTCTGTCCACTTGTGCCCAAGGGTGGTGGATCGTGGTGCTGCAGTAGCCACAGCTCCTTGCGGAGCCCATCAAAAGCAGGTGTGGCTGCAAATCAGTGGGAGCATCTTCCCAGTGGGAGTGTGAGAGCCTGGGATGTGGACGCCTCATGCTTTGGCTCCTGGACCATTGCAAAATGTCCTGGTGCTGGTGGATCTGAATCTTGGGGTTTTTTCTGGTTCATCCACTGCGCCGAAATAACCTGCGCTATCTCTGTTGGATCTGCTACCTTTTGCCTCGCAATCCTGTTTGTCCAAGGCTTTCTGGATAGGGATGAGGGAACTCTTCTGATGCTCTCTGCCTTTTGAGGCTCTCAGCCTCAAATCTGAGTGTTGAGAATGGGAGAAAAAGTTGTTCTGAGCTGATCCATCAGCATCTCCAAGTGAGATGCTGAGTTCTGTAAGAGGGGACATTTACCTGATGTAGCTCCTCTCAGGGCCTTTCCTGGGCATGAATAGCTCAGGTGAACATAGGAAGCCTTTGAAGGAGTTGGAAGTGAGCTCTGGATTGTTCTTTTGTCCCAGTGGGGCTTTGGAGCTTTGCTGCAAGGTGTTGGTGTGAAGTACCTGCCCCAGGGGGGATGCTGAGCGTGCTGAGCTCCGTTCCCAAAGAGCAGGATCTTGTGCACAGCTTCTGGCAAGACTCTGCCATCCTGGTTAGGCCCTGCCCATTTCTCCCAGTTCCTCTTGTGAGGGCTGGTAGCACTTTGTTTTCCGGATCCAGACAGTGGTTCTTCTGGGCAAGAAGACCTCCTTTCCCCTCCAGGTGACCGTCCCCTCTCTCTCGGTTTTTCTCCCCTGTGGTCCAGGTTGTCTTCAGGCAAGGTGAGTCCCGAGAGCATCCGCACGCTCCGTCCCCCCTCGGAGTCCTCTGACGACCAGGGTCCGCAGGCCAAGCGGATGCTGAGCCCCACCAAGGAGAAGGAGCTCTCCCTTTACAAGAAGACCAAACGAGCCATCAGCAGCAAGAAGTACAGCGTCTCCAAGGCGGAGGCCGAAGCCGAGGCCACCACCCCGATCGAGCTCATCAGCCGCGGGCCCGACGGCCGCTTCGTCATGGACCCGGCGGAGATGGAGCCCTCCCTGAAGACACGGCGGATCGAGGGCTTCCCCTTCGTGGAGGAGACGGACATGTACCCCGAGTTCAGGCAGTCGGACGAGGAGAACGACGACCCCGTCGTCCCCACCTCCGTGACCGCCCTGAAAGCGCAGCTCACCCCTCTCTCCTCCAGCCAGGAGTCCTACCTTCAGCCACCAGCATACAGCCCCCGGTTCCACCGGGCGCTGGAGGGTCCCGGCGCCCTGCAGGCCACGGGCCAGGCCCGCCCGCCGGCCCCCCGGGGTTTCCACCACCAGTTTTACGGTTACCTCAGCAGCAGCAGCCCCGGGGAGGTGGACCCGCCGCCCTTCTACATGCCAGAAGTCAGCCCGCTGAGCTCGGTCATGTCCTCCCCGCCGCTGCCCCCCGAGGGGCCCTTCGGACACCCCACCATCCCCGAGGAGAACGGGGAGAACGCCTCCAACAGCACGCTGCCCCTGGCCCAGACCCCCACGGGGGGCCGGTCCCCCGAGCCCTGGGGCAGGGCCGAGTTCCCCTTCGGCAGCCTGGAGCTGGCCCCCGCGCCGTTCCCCCACCAGCTCCAGCCCTGCGAGGCAGCTGAGGGCTCCCAGCCCACCGGCTGCCTTCCTCGGGGGCCGCCCCCCTCCTCCCTCCAGGTGGTCCCCGCGTCCTACTCGGGCATCCTGCCCCTGGAGGCACCAAAGAGCTGGACCGGCAAGTCACCGGGCAGGGGTCAATCCTCCGCGCCCGCTACCACCAAGTGGCAGGACAAACCTATGCAACCCATGGGATGTCAAGGGCAGCTAAGACATACCAGCCAGGGTATGGGCATACCCGTGTTGCCTTACCACGAACCGTCCGAGCCCGTCGGCCCCAGCGGCACAAGCACATTCAGCCTGGACACCAGGTGGTACGAGCCCCAACCCCGACCTCGGCCCAGCCCTCGGCAGGTCAGGAGGGCTGAGCCCAGTTTACATCAGGTGGTGCTACAACCTTCAAGGCTTTCTCCTCTGACCCAAAGCCCCCTCAGCTCCCGCAACAGCTCCCCGGAGCTGACCGCCCGCGCCCGGCCCCGGCCCGGCCTCATCCAGCAGACGGAGGTGTCGGAGATCACGCTGCAGCCGCCCGCGGCCGTCAGCTTCTCCCGCAAGTCCACGCCGTCGTCGACGGGATCCCCCGCGCCCAGCAGCCGGGGGGACAGCCCCAGCTTCCGACCGACCACCGCCTTCACCCCCGTGGGCACCGGCTTCTCCAACTCCCAGGGCTCCTCCCTGCCCGTGGACACCATGGATGTTTTCGGAGACATCCCCTCTCCGAGGAGGGCTGGCGAGGAGATTCTCCAACCGGAGCCGACATCCACCACCACGGTAGCCGCCACGGGGTAAGTGCGTGAGCCCCGTGGTGCCCCTCTGGCCCCTTCCTGGCTTCCCCCACCCTGCCTCACCCGCTCCCTCTGACTCCCTCCCTGCCATCTCCATCCCAACTCGTAGGGTCTCTCTGGGCACGCTGCAGCATCCCTTTTGGAGACGGCGTCCCGCGGGCTTTGCTAGGCAGAGGTTGGTGCCGTGGGCATGGGTTGCATGGCCGCTGCCCAAGAGAGTGCTGGGTTTTAGGGAGGCGACATTCCCAGTGCCGGCGGCACATTTGCCTCCAGCCTGGCCGCTCCCTTGGGAATCTGGGAGCGCTGTGACTCGGGCTACGGGCCGTCTACCAGGTGTGCCAAGGCCTGGCTCCCGGCTCACTTAGGTAAGTGTCCTGGTGTCACTGGAGGTTGTTTCCTCTTCTAGCTGCTGGCTCTTGGCTTTCTTCGAACGTTAGGGCCGCCGCCGCCGCGCCTCTTGTCTTCCTCCTCTTCCTTCCCGCGGAGTCTAGAGAGCTTTAAATGCATGACAGAAACAGCTATCATGGTCACCGCCCCACCTGCAAAAGGGATGCTGCAGCCCCAGGACGCGGGCAGGGAGAGATCAAGGACTTAGCCACACCAGCAGCATGTCAGGAGAGGAGGAAAAATAAAAATAAACTAAGCCCAGCGCAGATCGGGAGGCCGCCGGCACGCTCAGATCCTGCCCTAAAGAGGGATGTGGCTGCACTAGACAGTAGCGGCTGGTTTTCCAGGTACCAGGGTTGCTCCAGGCAAAAGCGTCTCTCTCTCTCTCTCTCTCTCTCTCTTTCTCTCTATATTTCTCCTCTTTCCCTCCGTCTTTCACAGCACCTTAGACCCCGTAGCCGTGCTTTCGTCCCATCCTTTCGTCTTGCTTCATTCTGGCTTGTTGTCTGGCGGGGTCGAGCCCCCTCCTCCGGCTTGTGGCAGAGAGGAGTCGGGGGCTGGGGCTCCCAGCCCCGCGGAGCCGGCGCGGTCGGAGGCGTTCGGAGGAGAGGCGTGTGTTTTGGGGAGGGGGGAGGCAGCGTTTCACCCCGCAGTGCCCTCCGCATTTCACTCCCTCCCTCTGGTACCTGGAAGCGTTATGGCCTTAGAAAACCCCTCCGGCACTGCACGGAAGGCAGGAGGGCTCAGGGGAAGAGAGGATGGGGAGGGAGAGGAGCTGAACGAGCCTGAAATGACTTCTGTGTGCCTCTGGAAAACCCAGCTACGGAGTGATGCAGTTAGGCGTGTAGTCACGGGTCCATGTCTCCTGGCAGGGCACCCCAAGGAGAGCCAGCTCCAGGACAGAGCCGTGTTAGAGCAGCACTGTTGTCCGTGCTTTTATGCAGTGTATCCATTCGCTTCGTTGATTATCGTTTTCGTTTCTTCTTTTCCTTTCTCTTCTGTTTCTTTCCCCCTTTCTTCTCCAGCCTCGTTTCGTTTGTGTTTCAGTTTGGTTTCTTTCCCTCCTTTTTTCCTTTGGAGTTGTTGACGTGCTGATGTGTTGCGGAGCTCGGCTCCTTGCGGGTGTTGATAACTGCTTTGTTTTTGATTAATCTCAGCTATCTGGGCAGTGTTGTCGAGACAAGCTTCTCCTCAGCTCAATAGGTAAGGGTGATCCATGTCCGAAAGGATGGTGTGGGTGCTGTGGAGGGTGGCCGGGAGCGGGGCATGAGAGGGGACACGGAAGGGGCTTTTCCAATACCATCTCTTCCTTTAAAGGGGAATAAGGAATCCGAAAACACTAGGAAACACCTCTGGACGCACAGTCTCTGTGGCTTTTGGGTTTCCCCTCCCAGCAGCAGGCCGCTGCTCCCCTGCCTTTGGGGTTTGGGGTTTGGGATGAGCCGAGCTGTTGTCTCCCCATGGCTGCCCTTCCTTTCGTGGAGGACGGTGACACGTGGCACCTTTGGCCCTGGCAGGGTGCACGAGGGTTGTGTGCTATTAGGAAGGTGAGTGTTGAGGTGGGGCTGTCCTGGATGATGCAAAGCAGGAGGGAGCCCATGGCCAAGCCCCTAGAAGCAGGTAAAACATCCCCATCTGGAGCAACCAGCTGCAGACAGCTCGGAGTGGTGCTCCAAAAATCAGTCTCCAGCTGCCATCCAGCACATGGAGAATTTAGTTTCCAGCAGTACCCGGATCTATTTTCTTTTTCCCCAGTCTCCTAAATCATGGGAAATGGGAGAAGTCTTTCTCTCAAGACAGATTGTATGCTTGGCAGCAGCATAACTATGGTTTCAGGCTTTCAGAGAGAGGTGTTTTATCCTTCCCAACACAAGTGTAGCTGTGGTAAAATCCCTCCCTCCCTGAAATTCTCCTTGGAGAAATCTTCAAGACTTCTCCTGACCCAGCTGTAATTAAACAGCCCTAAGCAGACCTTGGAAGACTGTCCCAAGAAAATTCCTCCTGGGCTGCCTTCATGAGGCTGGTTTCCTAGATGGCCATGGGCATTCCTGGAAGTGGGATGGAGTAATCTGGAGATAGTTTTCAGACCTTAGAAGCAGAGAATGTCTCTAAAACTGCTAAATCCAGATGGGATAATAGTAATTTGTGACGCTGAGGATTGGGAACACTGACCTGTTTGGCTGTCAGCCAGGCTGGTTATGAAAGGAGAGGTGGGATTGCAGATAGGAGCATTTCTAGGGCCTGGCCATGCCCAAACTTCCTTAGGACTGGCCTTACAAAAACTTAAACTTTGCTGCCTTGGATGGAAAGAGTGAAGGTCCTGGCCAGTGCTCTCCAACAGCCTGAGGAGCCTTGTTGGGCTGGAAAAGAGCCTCACAAGAGAGATGGGATGCCTGGAGAAATCAGGGGGATGTTTGCAGGACAGGGAAGTTGCTCCAGCTGACCTGGAGAGGGTTGTCCTGGGTGTGGAGAGCAGGAGAGGTGAGGAAGGAGTGTTGGGTCATGGTGATGGGAGCAGGGACAGGATGTGTGCTCCGTGCAGGAGCTCAAACCCCTCCAGTCTGAACCTCACAGCCTCCAAAGCTCTTGAACACTTGGCCACCCTCTTCTGTCTTCCCCTGCTGATGCCAGAGCAGCCTTGGTGAGATCTGGGCTGTGCCAGGCTTCTCAAGGAATAGGGAAGCCTTCTGTGAGGACGTGGCTGCTTATTCTTTTTCCTGTGGCACTTCCCCACTCCGGGAGCATCAGGGACACGAGTGAACATGGCTTTAGCACAGCACAGCTCAGTCCAGGCTCGTGTCTGAGTTTGGTGTGGCTCTTGCACAGATCCTGGCCGGCTCCCATCTGCAGTGCTGGGTGCTGTGGGCTGATGGATTCTGAGGAGCAGGATCATAGTGCCCAGCAGGACACTTGCTGAGGAGTGGTCATGTGTCCTTCTCCGAGATGCTGCTGGGAGGTGGAGTTGCAAGAGCGACTCCAGAGTCATTATCCCCAAAAAGGCGAAGCCAGAAGAATAAATCTCAGTTAATAAGTGAGGAATCCCATAAAGAGCCCAGCCAAGTAATTTCTTGATGGTTTGGGGTCATAAAATTGTCAGTGCGTGCAGAGCACAGGGATTTTACACCAGACCAGCCAGATTTCTGTGCTGCAGTAATAAAACCTGAGAGGAGGAGAGGGAGAGGCAGCGTGTGGGCTCGCTGGTGGCTGCAGCGTGGTGGCTTTTGTGAGATGAAGCTCAGGTAGCTTTTATGGATGGGCAGGGATAAATAATGCCGTTACCGAGTCGGCACAAGGAGTTTTCCCATCTTCTCCTCTTAGGATGCAGCGTGCATCTCCTAACAGGGAAAAGGGGGCTGTCGTCTCTCTGCAGAGGGAAACCCAAAAACCACAGACAAGGCACCAAGCTCCCCTGCCCCTCGGCACCGCAGCCTGCCCTGGGTGGCCCCACTGGCCTCCCTTGCCAGGACAGCACTGCCAATGCTGGGAGTCGGGGGGGCTTGGCTGTGGCGTAGAGTTGAGTGACAAAGGGACATCGGTGCCAGGAGTGCGGGAGGAGCAGCACCCCTCGCTCCCTGCTTGAAAGAAAACAGGTTCCCCTTTAAAGACTGTCCATGTGCTGATCCTCTGCATGTGTTTCATGCCTCCTCCCGCTTGGAGAAGTTGTGAGTCCGCTTGTCTGAGTGCGTTTCTCTTTTCTTTCTTAAGTATTCTTCTTATTATTACTATTATTTTTAATTTTTTTTCAGTCTCTTTAATTTACTTATATATTTTCTCACTCCTGTTTTTCATTTATCTTCCTCTTCCCCCCTCCCTTTCCCCGTGACTGTATCCCCCTCTTCCTCTCCAGTCCGGCCCCTTTTCCCTCGCCCTCTCTCCTCTCCGTCAGCATGGTGGTGAAGTCCGTTGTGTAGATGAGTTGTGGTGTCTGCAGACCTGTGGAAGGTGTGCTCCTTCCCTCAGCCTCTTCCTCCCTCATTGCTGTGCCTTGGCAGCAGCAGCTCTGGGGCCAGGGGGCCGTCACCGCTGTGTTTCTCTAGCCCCTCTCTGAAGGATCCCAAGCATTCCGGGATGGAGGCAGCAGCCAGAGCTGCCTCAGAGCAAAGTGGGAATTCTGACTTGCAGGAGCCTCCTGTAGGAGAATTGAGCTCTTCATCTGGGGAGGATGAAGGGTTGAAGCACATGGTGGCCGAGACACAGTGGGCTGCTGTCCAAGTGGATGGTCTGAGTGGATGCTCTGCCTCGTCCAAGAGGATGCTCTAACGTGCCCAAACTGTTTCTGGATGTCAGTGTCTTGACTCAAGGAGAGAAGGAGATAGGGAATGTGTGCTGGGACCTCCATGAGGTTAAATATATGTATTGTGCCCTTGAATCTCCTGCACTCTTCCTTTATATGGGTTCCCTTTTTGAGTGGAAAGAGGTTGGTGGTGCCTTCAGGGGTCTTCTCCCTTACATCTTTGCTTTGTATGTGGAAGGACTTTTGAAGAAGAGCAGCTGAGATGTGTGTTGAGTTGGATACTTCTCCCCTGGCTGCCTGCTCCTCTCCTGGGGCTCTCACACGTCCCTCAGTACCTTTGTGGCCTCTCCAGTACGTCCCAGTCCATGCAGTTCAGACCCTTGCTCATGCAGAAGGGTTTTCCTTGGAGACTTGAGGGAAACTGCTGCTCCAGGTGTTTGTGGTGCCTCACAGAAGGCTTGTGTCAGGAGTTCACATGGGCTTCTCAAAGCTCCTTTGCTCAGCTCTGCACTGAAGTTTCTAGAAGTTTGCCCTCCTCCCTGAACCTCTTGTCTGCTGGTATTCAAGATCTCCCTCGTGCACGGGCAGCTGCCCAAAATGTTAACTCTGGGGGCAGGAAGAGGCTTTTGGCTGAGCTTAAAATGAAAATTAACTTGAAATAATCAGAGCCCTTTGAAAAAATAAAGGGTGGGTAGAGCAGATAAAATTTGGCTGGTGAGTAGCATCATTCTGTCCTCCTCTGTATCTCTTCCTTGCCAGAGGTCAGACAGTATTTATGGTGACACATGGGTTCAGCACACTCACTGTTTATGTTTGTGTGTATAAATACGAGTCCAATTATGGAGAACTAGTGGAAATGAGCTTCAGGCAATTTCCTCATAATCCCCTGCGTAAATCTGTCTAATTTTGTCAACATGCCACAGTAGCATCTTCTTAGAAAGAAAAAGGAGTGGGAAGAGCAAAAGCCTTCTAAGAGCTGAGCTTTAATAATATCAGCAAATACATGGGAAGAGGTGGTAGAAAGCAGGTGCTGATGGGCAGGATGGTGGCAGGATCACCGAGCCTGATGGTATCCAGGACTTGGCACACGTGAGCTCCGTGGATGATGGACTGGAGGTGGCTGAGGCCACCATTAGCCAAGTACCTGCACGAATGTACCTCGTGTGCAAAGCATAGAAATGGTGGATATAAAGGGGAAAACCCTGTCATTGACCATTCAAGCAGGAATTGCTGCAGGGAATCCTGTGCTGTCGGACCCGTGGGTCGCTGTGGTCCTACTCGGAGCCAGCACGTGCGTGGCTGTCTGTGCTGGTGCAGCTCAGTGGCTGGAGTGGGTAGTGTAGCCTCTCTCATGAGAGGCTGGTTGCACTTGGGAGGAAGGTGTTTATGCTCTGCAACTGCAAATGTCGTCTTCCCAACGAGGGAAAGCTCTCGCCTGGATCCAGCCAGTGGGACTACCAGCATGTCTAATGAGTTGCTTCATCTTGGGCTGATGTGCTGCTCTGCTGGGACCTGGAACAGAGGCTCTGCTGGGAGCTGGAACAGAGGCTCTCTGGGAGCTGGGACAGAGGCTCTCTGGGAGCTGGGACAGAGGCTCTCTGGGAGCTGGGACAGAGGCTCTCTGGGAGCTGGGACAGAGGCTCTCTGGGAGCTGGAACAGAGGCTCCCTGGGAGCTGGAACAGAGGCTCTCTGGGAGCTGGAACAGAGGCTCTTGGGGAGCTCTCCGCACATTCACTTCTCTGCTGCGATGGGAAACATGAAAAGGAGCTTTTCTATGCCCGGTGTTTGGGTTCCTCCTGCGTCTGCTGCGCCTCAGCTGCTTCATCACCTCACGCTGCACTTCCCTGGGTGCTCTCCAACGCTGCCAGCAGAACTGAGATGCTTTGCAATCGCACACATCTTCAAAAAATTCCCCACCCTTCTGCTCCCCAAGGGGAAAAATCCCTTGGGAGCTCTTTGCCTGTGCACTCCAGCTGAAGCATCACTGCTCTGGAGCCGCTTGGGATGTTGGATGTGAAGTGTTGCTGTTGTGCTCTGTGGAGATGCACAGCTCTGTGGTGGTGCACAGCCTCTACCTGGAACCCAGGGGAGATGAGGAGCTACAAACTCTCTGTGGGAGGGTGTGCTCTTGTCCCACAGCCCAGGAGTGCAGGGTCTGTGCTCCAGCCCGTGTGTTTGCCCCTTCCCTGCCGCTCCCATCAGGACCCACAGTGTTCTTGCAATGCTGGGTGGGTCTCACCTCGCTGACAGGCTGGGATGACATCACCCACAGCGTTTTGGTGCCAGAGCAGGAGTCTGGACACGCTGATGTTGCCTCCTTGCAGCCAGCTGAGGCAACTCCTCTGCCTGCCCATCCTGCTGCCTGTGGCTCACAGGGTTTGCTGATCCCTGCCCCGGTCACGGACACCTGAAGACACAGGAGCTGCTGTCAGCACTGTCCTCTGCGTGGTTGTTTTGACAAGGTTTAGTCACTGACCTCTGGTGACCGAGCTGTGAGAGCACAAGAGTGTCATCTCCTTTGAAGATGAAGGCACGCTGGTTTAAGTGTTCCTTTCCTCACTGGATCCTGGCTTCAAGCATTGGCTTTACAGCAATAAAAGGTGCTTTGTGGATGCCTCCCCTGTCGTCTCTGGACACCTCATCTGCAGGTTGCTTGGTGATGACTCAGGTTGATCCGTGGCTTCAGACTTGTCCTTCTGTGCCACTAGGAGTTGGTGCAACTTGGAGGATCATGGAAGTAAAAAGGAAGCAGGGGAAGGAGATGGGAAAGCAGCAAGAGGGGGGGATGCTGTGATGTGTTATAGATAAGAGCTGGACTGCCCTCTCTCCTAAGGAAAAGGTTTTCCTCTAATGCTCTGCTCTCTACAGCAGTCATGCTTTCCAGGCCTTGGATGGGAAAAACAGGTACAGTGAAGGAAATAAAGTAAAAATCCCTTTGCAAAGGGGGAGACTGTTTCACCTTGAGCTGGTTCCTGTAGCAGAGTTCCTCAGGTGCTAGAGCTGGAAAGCTATCCCTTGCAACTGCTGGCTCTCCTGCAGGAAGCACCCCTTTGCAAATCCTCTCCTTGTCCTTGCAATAAAACCTTGTCAGTGTTTCCATCTCCAGCTCCCAGCCTCTTGGTGTTCCAGGAGCAGACGCTCCCGTGCTGTTGCGTTTCTGTTGTCGCTTCTCACAGGGACCTGGGAACGAGGTACCTCTCCCGGCTCTGTCGGTGTGTGCCCTTCGTGTCCCTGTCTGTTGTGTGGCCCCTGGTTTTTTTTTGGCTGTGGGAGCAGGGCCAGCAGGATCCTGCCTCCCCGCTGTTTGTGGCGCCGGTGTTGTCCGCCACGGATGGCTCGTGGTGCCCGTCTCGATGCTGCCGTGCCGCTTCTGCCTGTCTCTTTCTCTCTTTCTCCATCCCAAGGGGGTTTCCAACCGCTTCCCAGAAATGCCTTATCGGACATAGGATCTGCCCCGTCCTTTTTTTGTTTAGCAGTGTTGGCATGGCAGGCAGGTGGCAGGTGAGCTGGGGTGCCCGTGTTGGATGTGGCCGGTCCAGGTCACGGCGCTGCTCGGCAACGTGGAGGGGAGACACAGGGGGACAGCGGGGACGCCTCGCTCCCTTCGTCCCGCGCTCCAGCACGCCTGGCTGGCCCTGCTCCCTCAACCCTGGGTCTCTCACCTCTTTCTTTTCCACGGCAGAGCTGGCTGGGGTTGACCGATCCCCCACCGGGGACGTCCAGAGGCCGGAGCGTGGCTGAGAGCCGCTGACGGCGCCTGTCTGCTTTTCCTTCCTAGAAAACATCCATCTCCGCCCGGGGACGCTGCTGCACCTGAGAGGCTCGAAGCTCTGAAATACCAGCGGATAAAGAAGCCCAAAAAGTCATCCAAGGGCTCCTCGAAATCCAGAAAACAACCCAGTGAGTGCGAGGACCCTACGGTCCCCAACGACATCCCTTCTGTCCCGCTGTGGGCAGAGCTTGGGCAGGTCCCTGCCAGCTCCAACGCTGGGGGTCTTCAAGCCCATTCCTGGATGCTGCCCTTGTTCCCTGCCTCCCAAAGGGATGGCTCCTTGCCTGTGGGTTGTCCCTCCCTTGCTCCTCCAAACCGAGCTCCTTTTCCATGCAGCTCCCTTCTCTATTTATTTTGGATTTGGAGTGTTAATTTCATTTTCCCTGATGCCCGAAACGTGCTCCCTTCTTGCCAAGCGGCGGGTTCAGGGCCAGGCTTGCTGTAACCTCCCTTTTACAGCAGGCTCTGCCCTGCTGCTGGCTCTGGTCCCATCTGCCTTCTCTCCCCCCTTCCCAGACGGCTCTGCCTCCCAGGTTCAGCACCCTCCCAGCTCTCAGGTACTGTCGCCTGACGAAGCTGTCTGCCTCCGCAAGAAGAAGAGACACCCTCGTCAGGACCCCTTCGCCCGGCTCTCGGCGCTGAAGGACGACCTCTGCCACCGGCAGCTCCCCGAAGACCAGACAGCCATTCTCAACAGCGTGGACCACGATGACACCAGCGGGCACGCCACCCTGCTTTAGCCTGCGCCGGCCCCAGGAGGTGGAACAGGAGCAGTGGAGGGAGCTGATGGGGATGGAGGTGATGGGAGACAGGGGGGGACACCCCGATGCTGCCGCCTCTGCCGGGGGGTTCAGCGGCTCACGGCGGGGACGAGCTGGGGGGACCCTGGGGCAGACGGGGAGGATGCTCTGGGCTGGGTGCTCCTCGGATCCGCTTCTCCCCCCACCCCAAACAGCTTCGGTGGTGGGGTGGGAAGGGTTGGGGGGTGTTTGCACCTCGGTTTTGGGAAAGATCTCTAGGCTTCAAAGGCGTAGATGGATCTTCTGACATCTGCGTCCGCAGCGCGCGTTTAGGGAGAAAGTGTGGGATTGAGCAGCTGGCCCTCAATCGCCGGAAGAAATTAAATGACACAGGGTGTAATTAATTGACAAGAACCTAACAACCCAGACGGGAACTGGTAATCCCATGAATCTGATTATGATAAAAAAAAACATGACCAAATAATCCCAGGAAAGCTGTAATTGCGAGGATCTCCCTGGCTCCCCCTTCCCGGCCTCCTTTGACGTGAAGATCGCAGCAAAACCGTGCGTGGCATCTTTCCTTACCTATCTCTGAAAGGGAAAAGCCAGAAAGACCCCGAGCCTTCCAATCAGTCTGAGATGTGAGAAATCACCCTTTGCCTGTGCAAATGCTTTTGAACCTCGGTGCCGTGCGAGTGTGCGGGGCCGATCCCGTCCGAGGGTGTTTCCCCCTCCAGGTACACGGTGCGTGCCAGCTTTGATGAGGGGTGGCTGTGATTAATTCTTCCCGACACTCTGTATATCGCAGGCGAACGTTCGTCGGTGCCGTGCCGTGATGTGATTTCTTACCGCGTGATGTGTAAATCTTGACTCGTAACCGCGAGCCGGGGCGACGCAGGCGTGCGAGCCGAGGGGGTTCGGCTGCGTGGGCCCCAAAAAGCCTCCGTCGGCAGGTGCTGAGCCTGAGGGCGAGAGCGGCTGGAGGTGCCCAGCTCTGCGGATGGACACGGATGGCTCCTGGGAGCGGCCGCGCAAAGCTAAGCCCAGCGTTTCGCGTCAGCCTAAAACACGTTCCTGCTGGTTCCACTGTTCCCCCCTCTCCCTTCTCCCGCTCCAGCCCGACTGTGTTGGCTGTGACACCCGTCAGGGTCATGTCCCTCCCTTTGCCCCCCTGTTCCCCTCGGTAATGCTGTTCTAACTCTTCACCAGAATGTATTTCCTCTTCGAAGTACTTAGGGTAGGTTTGGTGGCTGGTGGTTTTCTGGATTGCGCAGGCCTTTTTTTTTTGTTTTGGTTTGTTTTTAGCAGGAAAGGTGGAACCCGCTCCGAGAACAGCTGGGCTTGCTTTCCTGCTCTGCCTCCACTCTCTGACTGCGTGGCCTTGGGCAAGTCACTTAACCTCTCTGTGCCTCAGTTCTCCCATCTGTAAAATGGGGATAAGTCATATTTGAGCACTTTGGACAAGCACTTGGTGGCCTATAGACTGCAAGTGCTACGTAAATGCTTAGTGCTGATACCAAGCAATCCCTACCTTTAAAATATTTAGAGTTGTTGTTTTTGTTTTTGGTTTTTTTAGTTTGAAGTGGTAAAATCAACCGCTGTATCCAGGTTTGCACAGTTCTTCCTCTATGGTAAAGTGCTAAACCCTCCAGCCTGCCTGGGAATAAAACACCAAGTGTTTCATGTAGATATTCTTGCTTTGAGTGGATTCAGGCTGTAGAAAAAGCATCGGGAGAACCGAAGAGCCTGCAGGCATGTTTTTGCCCCAGGCTCTCTATTTGCATATGAAACTTTTGTTTATTCCCAGGTAGAATTGCCAAGAGATTCTCTGCAATCTCGCCTTTAATTCTGCTTTGCCTTGGTTTTTGCTCTTGCTGCTGGTTGAACCTCCAAGGGCTGAGATGTTTGGAGAAAGACGTGAGCTCTGGGTTGTGATCCGGCACTCCAGCCGCGCCGCGCTCCCCGGGAGCTCTCAGGTCGGAGCCTGTTTATTGCTCTGCCGAAAAAACACCTGGTTTTAGAGGCTGTGCTTCCTCTCCCAGCAGGAGGCTCGGGAACCTGCGACCACCAAAAGCAGAGCACCGTGTCTTTTCCAATCTCCAGGCCCTCAGTAAGGTTTGAACCACTGGACAATGAACCCTCTGAATCGATAACGAGATATTTCTGAGCTTTAACAACTTTGTGTAGGTGGTCTTCAAACCATCAGCAGGTTTGTCTCGGGAAGGAGGGAGGGCCTGGCAGAAATGTCCCTCTCTTTCCAGCCTGCACCAGGGCCTTTTATTGACGTGACGAGTGACCTGACGTAAGAACCTCAACTCTCAGAGTGAGAATTCAACTTTGCTAACAGTATGACTGCGAATTTCTTTTATTTGAGTGTGCTCTTAGGGTTTTTCCCTAGAATCCGCTCGGATCTGAATTGATTTATTGCCATTCTCCCGCTCAGCAGCGGGGAACACTCTGCCTGGCTCACTTACTCAGCTTGCTGGTAACCTCAGCTGGGCTGCTCCCCGTGGGCTGGGCTGCTCCCGACGGACAGGTGACCATCGGGGCCGGGGGAGGTGTGGAGGCTTTGCGCTGGCCATGCCGTGGCCAACTTGCTCTTCCTTTCGCTCTCGTTGCCTCAACCTCTCCAACAGGGGGCCTGCTTTTTCCTTTGAGTGCTTTCCAAACTATTTACGATGCCCATTCGGATGGGCAAGGCGCTGTCTTCAGGCTCTTGAGGTTGCTACCTCGGGACTGTGCCCCATCCCGTCTTAAGGAGCTCTAGAGGACTTGGAGCGGAGGGAAGGTTGACGGAGCGTGCCGGCTTGCTGCGTCAGTCTTTTGAGAGTTGTTTTCCTTTTGCAGGTGTTTTGAGCCACTGGGCTTTTCATGGTCTTCGACCTTTAGAGCCTGGAGCTGCAGCCCTCTCTCTTTCAGCTGTGCACCTGCCACGCTGCTGGAGTGGGAAATCCCGCCCGGGCGCCTCGTGGAAGCAGCTCCTCCCTAAAACCATCCTTAACTCCTTTCCCTGCTAGACCGAGTTACCTTCCGATAGACTCGGGCCGTGCTTTGGCTGACTGGCTCACCTCTTGCTTTGGCAACCTCCTCGCTTCTCCCAGCCCTCTGGTTTCCATGCCCTCCAGGGGGTCGCTCCTCTCTCCTCCCACGGACCTGGGACATCGAAGCCGTGTCAGACGATGCCAAACGCTTCCCCCATTTCACCCCCGTTTGAACTCCGTGTCGCTTTTTGGTGGTTTGCAAACACAGCTGCTGCTGCTGCTGCTGCTGCTTCATTTCTTACTTTTATTTTTTCTTTCATGCTGCAAAAATATATCTTGATTTTTATCTTCCTGGGCCAAACTCTCTTATTTATAAGCTGGTCTGAGGTAGACGGCTCTTTCTTTATCAGTAACCGTACGATTCCTCCTTGCACATTGTGAATGCCGTGTTTCATTAGGTCCCTTGGCAAATCCTGGACCACGGTGAAAAAAATGCCTCTGAATCACAAGGATACTTGTCCCTGGGCTCCTCTGAGGCGACAGTGCAGGGGTGACAACCCAGTTTTGGGGGGTCCTTGCTGGTGCCTCTGCCTGTGAGGTGGCCACGGTGGGGTTGCTCCAGTGCCGTTCTCATGCCACCATGGGGGCTGCGGGATTTGGGCACCCCGAGCTGGGGGAGGTGACATGGAGAGGTAGGTACAGGGTGTTGCTGAGATCCCTTGGAAAGAGGGCGTGGTTGTGGGGTGCCATCCCTCACAGCCTCTCCAGTAAAGCCTGTGTGTCCTGGTGCAGTCAGGGAAAAAAGGGCAGGGAAAGCGCTTTGCCTGCTTTTCCAGCAGGACTTGCTGAGCTTTCACCCACGTGTTTTCGAGGTGACTTTGCCGTGCAAACCCATCAGCGTTTCAGTTTCGCTGTGTTGACGTGAAGGAGAATGCAAGTTACTGTCAGTGGGGGGAGAGGGAGCGTTCAGGGCTTGTTTGTGGGGCCCCATTTCTGTGCCTGCCACTCACTGCATCCAGAGGCACTTGGAGCAGTGGGTTTGTAGGATGGGGGCAGCTGGAGGGTCCCAGGGTGTCTCTCCCCAGTGTGAACCTCAGCACGGTTTGTAGTCTGACCCCCCTCAAGCAGAGGGATCTCTATGACCCCCCAGGGTAGTGAGGGGTGTCTCTGTGAGCAGGTGATGCTTTTCCCAGGGGGATGCTCATTCCTGCTGCTGTGTGCTGGGTCACCTGTGACTTGAAGGCTGATTTTGGGCACTGCTGGACTCCAGGCTGTTGATCTGGTGTTTGTCACCTTGTCAGCTGGCTTGGTGCCACCCGCTCTGGAGGAAGTCTGGAGGTGACAGTGTTTGGTAAAGGGAATACAAAAGGAATAATAACTTGCTGTACCCACCTCTGGGGCTGTTGAGGGCTCTGGGTTTGGGCTCAGCATCCCAGGCACGGTCCCGGCAGGGCTTAGTCATGTCTCGTGGCATCCAGGCATGACACACGTTTGTGGACTTACTGCTGCTCACACCTTGCAGCCTGTATCAGGACAAAACCCTCCTGGCATTTTGGTTTCTCCTCCTGCTTCAGGCAGTGACGTAGATTTTGGAGTTCTCGGAGTTTCGGGTTGGTTTCAGCTGTAGCTCTTGTCTGGGGGTATTTTTCCACGAGGCTGGACCTTCAGGGATTTCCACATGTCCCACATGGGCTCACTGCGGCCCCGGGCTGGCGGAGTCGATGCTTTTTTGTGGAAGGAAATCTTTTCAAGGAACTGGAGTAAAATGCACTGTATATATGAGATATAAATAGATAGAGAAGCGTAGGACAAAGGTAGATAGGTTTGCAGAATTCAGTAGATTTGCATGTCAGGGGTATGTGTGTCTCTAGGGGAGAGTTAAGAGCTGTGCTGAAGGGGGGATTGTTGGGATGGGCAAAGCAGGGAAGGGGCTGGGAGCAGCTGGAGCCTGAGGGGAATTGGGAATGGAGAGGCACGCTGCAGGCGTGACCCGCTGCACACAACAAATTGCTTTTTTTCTCATTATCTCCCCCCCCTCGCCCCCTGTATTTTATTTTTGCTCTGTTCATTGTTTGTGACTCACCCCTGGGCCGTGACATTGGGAAGCAGGAGGGACAGGTCCTCTCCTCTGCGTGTCCGACGCACGTGGGGCGTGACAGGGGACGTGACATGGGAGGGGGACGTAATGTTGCCTCATCTGTGGTGCCATCGTTTAAAGAAAAAGCTGCACCACGCAGAAACCTTTTCCCTCAAGTCCCTCTAGATGCTGCTCTCCGGTTACTCATGTGCAAGCATTTTGCCTTGCATCTGTTCTTCCCAGAAAAGCGTGAGTCAGAAGGGATGAGACAGGGATACAGCTAAATTTGTCCCTGGAGCTGAGGAACGCGGCGCCGGCTGTGCCAGCCGGCCCCGGCAGTGACTCCTCGGAGGGACAAGATGTTCTTCACAGTGTCTTTATTTTAAACCTCATCAGCAGGACTTTGAGGATCTGAGGCAGAGAGGGGATTTGGTCACCAGTGATGCCAGAGCCAGTATTGGGGTTGGGAGCAGTGGAATTCAGGCTGTATTCCCACCATGCTCCAGGAGCCCATCCCTGTGCTGTGTGGGCACAGGGTAACCCTTAAAGGAAACAGGATGTTTACTCCCATTTACCCCCCTTCAGCTTAATTTTGGTTTGGTTTTTTTCCCCTGTTTCTGTGTATCTTGACTCCTCTCTGCCTGTGTTTGCTGGGGAGGAGAGGTGGGAAGCGCACTTGTTCCTGTTGGGGATCTGTCAGGGAATGCGTGATCCAGGAACTGAGGGTTGGGAAGCAGCAACCAGATTTGGCAACGCTGGTGCCAGCTGAAGAAGAAACTTAATATTGCACTTAATTCCCATCAGTTGGTAAGGACTGGGTGCTGGTGCTGGGAATGGGCTGCAGATGGGAGCCTGTTCCCCTCCCCTGGTGACTGGGATGATGGGGGAGCTGCCCAGTGCCGTGCTTCCCCTTTTTCCCCATTCCTGTGGTTTTGACCTGGCAGGTTTGTGCTGCCTGAGCTGTGTGTTCCTCCTCATCATTGTGTGGCATGGGCATCTTCCTGGCCATGCTGGGTGACCTCAGGACATCCCCAATCCCAGGGCTCTGGCTGACTTTTGATATGTGCATGGATGGAGGAAGGACCTGGGGAGGGGGTGGGCAAGAGAAAGGGGGGGGCAGACAGGCTGGTCCAGGCTTGGGGGGGTTCAGATGCAGAAAGCATGTACTGTAGTGGTAGCTAAGGATTTTTATACTGGTTGCAGTGGGGTGGGAAACTGGCACCCCCCAGGGAGGAGAGTTTGCCCAGATGTTGGCTTTACCATCAAAATGACACTTTCTCTCCCAGGGGGACTTTTATTCTTGTGCTCCTGAGGTTGCAGGGGACCAAGAGGGGCTGCAAAAGGGGGTGCTCATCCTCCCAGGACTGAAAGCTCCTCTAATTTCCACCCACTCCCCCCTCCCCAGCACTTAAAATAAAATTAAAAAAAAAACAAAAACAAAAACAAAAAAACTTGAGAAATGAGCCCCAGTATCTCTATCTAAAGAAACGATATTGGTGTATCAAAACCGCATTGTATATAAAATTAAACAAATATATATTTACTTTCTATTTTAGAAGGGGGGGAGAATAAATATTTAAAATAATTCCTTAGTAATAGGTGTCAGAAACTTCTGTGCAGCATGAGAGAGGCTGTCAGAGGTGAGGGGGAGAGTCTCAACAGCGGGAGCAGAGCGAGTATTTTTACATTATATTGCGCTTCAGCTTCTCTGCTTCTCCATCCACCTATAAATAGACAAAAAAATATATATACAAATATATATATATATATATAAAAATTATATATATCTAAGTCACATAGCTGTTTTATTTTTGTATCCATGCCTAGTGCTGTTTGAGCAATACGGTGGCGAGGGAGAGGAGGGCTGGGCGAGGCTGGGGGGCTCGCAGGGCTCCGGGGGATCCGCCGGCTCCGGCTGCCATCCCGGCATCGCCGCTGTTTGCTGTCACGTTGCTGTTTCAATAGGGAAAAACACTGAAAAGGGGAAAAGTCCCGGGATGGGGAAGCCTGGGCCTGCTGCCAGCTTGCCCAGGGCCACGGCGAGGTGGTGGTGCTTCCACCCAGGGCTTTTCTTTCCAGAGAAAAAATACAAATTTCAGCTCCGAGGGCGGCTGCGACCTAGGGGGTGGCACAGGATGGGGGACACGCTGTGGGATGGGGTCCCTGCACCACTGCCTCGCTGGGCGCTGTTGGCTGCCCTTGCCTCACCCCCCTCATAAATCCTGAGGGTTCCTGAAACCCTCCTGTGGTTTGTGGAGCTCCCCAGGTGGCCCCAGTGGGATTCTCCTGGTCCCCACACCCTGGGGCCGGAGCAGGGAACCTTCTCTGTCGGCACGTCAATACCTCTACACCAGACAGAGTAACTCTGGCCATCGGGGTTTGCTGGTGCTGGGGACGCTGCTGGTGGGGGATATGGGGCTGTCCCTGCCCGGATGGGTGGGATATGAGGCTCTCCCTGTCCCAGTGGTGAGGTGGCACCGAGCTCTGGCGCGGTGAGGAACGTGCTGGGGATACCTGGGGCTTTCCCTGCAAGGACCCGCCGGACCCCCTTCCCTGTGTGCCCGTGGGTGGCGGGGGGACGAGGAGCCAGATTTGGGACTGAGCAATGCCAGGGAGCAGCAAACCACCCTCTCTGCCTTCGCTGGGGCAGGATTTGGGGATTGGCTTTGGGTAGTGGTTACCCCTCGGGCCGTGTCCCGCAACCCTTGGCTCTGGGACGATGCAGATGCTGTTTTTTTGGGCTCAGATGCCCCCGAGGGGACCTGTGGCACAGACCCCGAGTGATTCCACCCCTCCAGAGCCAGGCAGAGGTCCCTCACTGTGGTCATGCCGTGTCCTGCCGGGCTGAGGCACGAATGTAATCCCGGGAGCTGGCCCCTCACAGCGGCACCGTGTCCTCCGTAGGTGTCACCTGTATTTTCCATGATATTTCTGTCTTCTTCGTCGGGTTGGGGAGGGTTGGGGGGGAGGGGATGTTTCTAATATCAAGCCAAGATTTGTTCAGCACCAATTCTTGATATCGAAGCAAAGCATGTTTGGTGGGACTAACTTGCATTTATTAGCGGTAAATACATTAAGTGAGTATTTTATATGTTAAAAAGAAGAAAAAAAAAAGAAAAAAAAAAAAAAAAAGATGTAAAGGAGAAAGAGAAGGGATGAGATTTCTCACCGGTCGGTGTCCGGGCTGGGGGAAGCTGCACTTCCCCCCGCCGCCGGTGGGGCTTTGGGGTATTGCCGGGGTTGGGGAGCAGGGGGGGGCGGGCAGCTTTCTCCTTTCCCCATCTCCCCTGGAATCACTTACAGAAAAAAAACAGGAAAAGGAAAGATATAAATGTTTACAAAGCACACTTTCCACAGTAGCGTTAACCCTCTGGATGCCAAACAAGACACATCAAGAGCTGCTCCACCCCTCCCTCCCTCCCTCCCTCCCTCCCTCGGCCGCGCCCACAGCATCGTCCTGCTTCCCGCGGTTTGGTTCGGTTTGGTTTGATTTGGTTTGGTTGTTCCCGCATCCCCGCTGCCTCCATCCGCCGCAGCCGCGCGCATCTGGCAGGAGCTCGCTTTTCCCGGGGAGGGGTGTTTGCTTCCCGCCCCCTCCCAGGCAATTCCCGCTCGGCCGGCGGGAGCGCTGGGAAGCGCCTGTCTCCGCTCGGGGAGGTTTTGGCTCGGTGGGAGATGCCGGCACACGCTCCCTGCCCTCCCAGATGCACTTTAAGGCCAAACTTCCCTTTTTTCCCCCCTCTGCGGGGCTGGCAGAGAGCAGGCAGGGGGTGCTCCCGTGGCCCCAGGGGGTGCAGGACCTTCCATACGGGCTGTGCAGGCTCCAGTCCCTTGGCATTCCCATGCGGGAAAGCCCTATAGAAATCCTCCTGGAAATGCCTACACTGCCGTAAGGTTCCCGAGCCATCCTTTGGGCATTTGGAGATCACACCCGCTTGCCAGCTCCTAGGGGAGCATCCCTGGATCACCCAGGGGGCATCCCCAAACCCCCCCCCCCCCCCTCCGGGAGCATCTCCAGCTCTCCCATGGGAGCATCCCTGGCTCTCCGGGGGAACCCAGACTTTTTAATCCCCTTTTAATAGGTTTGTAGACTCTCTGAACCCTTGTAGACCTCCACAGGTAGCTCTTGATTTAATTCCCTCCTAACTCCATAGTGTTTTCCCCTAAGGCAGGATTTTCTTCTGGACCCAAAAGGTGTCTGGTTGCGTGGGACAACTTTTTCCTCTTTTTAAGAAGAATTTCTTGCCTCTGGACATAAAGACTAGACCATCCAACCTCGTTTCCATCTCTTGAATGTCGAGTATTACGATGTATAACACACGTTAGGGTGCTCTTTGGTGCTGTTTCAATGGTAACCAGTGGAACTGACTTTTTTTAATAACAGTAACAATAAAAGAAACTTTAGTACCGCTGGTTCCATAATGTTCGCTGTCGTGACTTACTTTTTTTTGGGGGGGGGGTGTGTTTATTTTTTAATTTTTGTTAAGGTTTTTTTGGGGGTTTATTGTTTTTTTTAATTCTTTTTTAATTTTTACTAAACAGTGAGTAGCGATCGGCTGCCGAATCTCTGTGGTGTTGATTTTTTTAGTGGCTGCTGTGAGATGGGTGGCTGTGTCACACCTTAGTGGGATTTGGGATCGAGTCGCTTTGTTTTGGAACTGCACACAGCAAAACTAGCGTTTGATGGGAGCCCAGATGGCAACTAGAGGGTTAATTTTTGAACTTTCAGGTATGTTCCTCAGAAGAAAACCAGAATAATAATAATTAAAAAAAATTATAAAAAAAAAAAAATAAGAGAAACAAAACACTATTTTTTCAGTAAGCTTTTTTTTTTCTGTAAACGATTTACAAATAAATCTGACATGATGGTGCTGTACCAAAGCCTTATATGAAACTTATTCCGCGCTCTATATAATCTCTCTGTACCTGTATTGTTGCTCTGGGCCTTCTCCAGGGCCAGTAAATGCCAGCAGGAGGGACCGGTGGCCGCGTGCTCGGCATCGGCATCCCCGGGAACGGAATCCCGCGGGGAGGGAAAGCCAAATTTCAGCATCACTCCCCAGGTGTGCGATGAGGGGCACCAAGTGGGGGGGGTCCCTCACCCCAAACTCTCCTTCCGACTGGGTGCTATCTCTGCCCTGGGCAGGCAACCGAGACCTCTCCGGGAGCGCTGCCCGCTCCTCCCGGCATTCCCACTGCAGGCAGCGGCCCCGAGCTGGTCTCCAAGGGGATAACGACCCACTGAGCCCCCTCAGCCGGGGGGGATTTTACATCTTCCAGATCAGCCCGACCTCCGCAGCGCTTAGCCAAGGCAGACCCCTGGCTCTTGCCCTGCGAGCCCTCTCCCTGCCCTCCCCCCGGGGCCGGCTGGGAGCTGGGGCTGCTTTGATAGCTCTAAGCAATAATCCCACTCTGCCAAGAAAGTTGGGTCCTTTTGGCTCTTGGACTGTTGTCAGTTGACGAGTAAATGCTAAATAAGCCAACAAAAAAAAACTGGAAGAGATGAGAGTTTGAAGCCCTGCCTTACTGGGAGTAGCTGGTCCCTCGGTCTCTGCCTGTTGGGATTTTAAGGCCTGCTGAGTACTTAATTTATTGCCGGTAACATTGCATGTTCATAGATTGACTTTTTTGGGTTGGGTTTGGTTGTTTGTTTGTTTGGGTTTTTTTTAATTATTTTAATGTACCCACTATAAGAAATTCTGGCAGTGTTGCAATGTTACGTACAACTAGCCATGCTGTAGGAGAATGATGATGGGTTTTGGAATCGATTAACTTGCTCCTCATGTAACATTACCCTGCTTCAGAAATGTTTTGTATTTTGATATAAATAAACATTTGCTAAAAAAAAATAAATATATCTATAAAAAGCCTTGTCGATCTCATTGATTTGGGGGAAGAGGGCTGCCCCAGAGGTGTTTGGTGGGGGGGGGATGCTTTGCCCTTGGGATGCTGGGCTGTTCTTTGTCCTGAGCATCCCATGGGGTGCAGTGGGTTGCCCCAAATCATGTTTTCCCACTGGGATTTGCAGCACATCCAAGCTGAGATGGGTACCGAGATGGACACTGATGCTCAGATCCTGCTTTTGGGAAAGGACTAGGAAGTTAAGAGAGCCCAAATCCCATCTGACAGGGTATTGCTTCCCCTCAGAGCCCAGGGAGCCCACCCCACCTGCTGCCACAGCTTCCCTTTCTCATCTCCCTCCTCTAGCCAGGCTGACCTGCTCTCCCCTCCCCTTTGCCTGCTGCCTTTGGAGTTTTTTGCCGTTTTTTGGCACCGATTCAGGAGGCAGCAGCTCCCCTGGTAATAAAGTCCGTGTGGAGCAATGGAGCATGGCCGGGACTGAGCAGTATGTGGTGCCACGATGTCCCCAGGCTCGCCAGTGGCCGTGCCACGAGGTGGCAGTGCCGGCTCGGCAGCTCCCGGCGCTGCTGATGAGGATGGAAGGAGAAGAGGCTGCCTCGACCACCTCCAGCATCTCTGTCCTCCGTGTATCCACCCACAGGGCGGGGATGGAGGAGCTGCTTCTATCTGCCTGTCCTCCTGCTTGTCCTTGAGCTGCCCCCCGGTGCTGGGGTGCCCACCGAGTCCCCCCCCAGGCTCCCTGCAATGTTTTTCGGGGCTGGCTGCTCTCTGGGGAGCTGTGCTGCCCTCACACCCCTCAGTGGTTGTAGGGATGTGGCTCAGGGCTGTGCAGCATCTTTGAGTGCCAGTTCCAGGGCTTCCCAGTTAAACCTCCTCCCCAGGGGGGAGCAGAGATGCACCCAAAGGCCACTTATCCCTCTCTAGTTCCCCAGAACGGTGCCCAGGGCAGCCCCAACTTGCACTGGGTATTCCCACATGGACCTTGCACACCTCTGGTGGGCAACCCAGCTGTGCTGATGGCCTGGGGCAGGGTCCCTTGACAGCGTTTTTTGAGCCTCACAAGCACAGCTGTGACTGATTTGGGCTCTCTCAAAGGGCACAAGAGCTGGGAGGAAAACTTGAGCTGCCATCACCAAGCCAAGGTGTTTCCAGCATTCTGAAAATCCATCCCCAGGTAAGAAATTTGTTTCACCTCCCAGCCCCCGGAGCCGCAGGGCAGCATTCCCCTCCTGTGGGGCTCTGGATCTGGCTCCTGGCTCTTTCCCATCCCCAGTGGGGGCCAAGCCTCTGCTGCCAGCGTGGGTGATGCTGGCAGGGAGACAGGAGGTGGCAGTGAGGTGAGGGGATGGACCTCCTGCTCCAGGGGGAAGCTCCGTGCCCTCCACAGGCAGGTCTGGCTGGAGCCACCGGCCCTGCTATCAGTGAATTATTGATTGGATTTACCGCCACGGCTCTGACAACACCATTACTGGCTTTGACTTCATGTTTAAATCATCACTCCAATAGCTCGGAAAGATGCGATCTTTTATTTAAAACGCACTCAGTGGCTCTTTTTGATGCCCTGGCTCGACGTGCTGCCGGCAGAGGGGAGGAGCAGTGGGTGAACAGCCGTGGGAGAGTGATCCCTGCGAGGGGGCTTCAGGGACACTCAAGGTCACTGCACCGAGGGTGGAAGAGAAGAAAAAAAACTTCCATCTCGAGACGAAAGGCTGCAGGTAACAGGGAAGGGCTGCAGAGGCTGTGCCATCCCCCACGTACTCCTCCTGCCCCCTGCTCCACCTTCAGCCCCATCCCTGCTGCGTCCACACACATCCCTGTGGCTGCTCTGGGGGCTGCAGGTTTGGGGACACAGCAAAAGGGTAACAGCCTTCCCCCTCTTTGGGGTGCTCTGTGCCATCCCCTGCCTGGGCTGCGGGGCTCCCTCTGCCAGGACGGCAGGGCTGGCTGTCCCCACTTTTTATCAGCTTTATAACCCTTTTTATCGGCTTTACCATCCAATATTCCCTGGCTGCTTTGTCTTTGCTTTACATTTATCAATATTACCAGCTGATCCTGCAGTCCCCCCTCCACGGGTTTATTAATATTGCCCTCTGATCTGCGGGAAGCGGCCGCGCTTTGTATTCCTGCCCCATCCCCAGCTCCTCCAAGCCCTGATGCCATGTTTAATTAGATTTTCTCCTTGGCTCAGGCAAACACAAACTGAGCTCCTGGTATCTCTCTCCTGTGCTGGAGCTGGTGCCTGGCTGAGGTGGACAGCATCCTCCATCACATTAATATTCCGGTGCCAGAGCACACCTCGGGATGGTGCAGTCTGGGAGGGCTTACCTGGGGAAGGGGATTGGTTTTTATCTCTCCCCACCCTGTTTTGGCATTTAACCTGCCAGAGAAGTATCTTTTCCAACAGGATCAGCGTGGCCAGGTTGAGGGCTTGTGATTAGGAAGCAGCTCAGGGTCCCTGGACCAGAAATCAGAGATGCTGCTGCCCCCTCTCCCATAGTCTTACCCCATCCCGCTTCTCTCAGGCTATTAATGTCATTTTTTAAGGAATCTTTTTGGGCTTGGCTTTCTTCAAGTCCGCAGGGACTGGTTCTGGCCTCTCCCACTGCTCCATGGCAGCCTTTCCACATCAGAGGGAAGGAAAATTGTTTATGCAAAGTTTGTCAGTCCCTCCAGGCACAAAGGGAAGCGCTGATTGTTCTCTGGCTATCTCAAATCTTTTTGCCAGTTTCCAAAATTAAAAATTTTCCCTGCGTCTTGCAGACGTATTTGGTGTTCGTGCTTTGATTTTCAGCATTGCTGTCCAGCAGGTGCTTTATTATTATTATTATTATTATTATTATTATTATTATATTTTCCCCACCTTGGATTTGTCCTCCTGCCACATTCCCACCCTCCGTGTGCTTCTTTTCTCACAGGGAATACAAGATGGAATTTGCTCAAGGGGTGCTCACGTGGATGCTCATGGAGGGACCAGAAACCCCTCCTGTGGCTGGATCTGCTCTTTCTCATCCAACCTGTGACTCCATGGGGCAAAGACCTTTTTATCCCTCCAGCCTGGGATGCAGGATGTGCTCCCCAGGACATTGCCTCTCCTCTCCCAGCCGCTTACCTGAGTCAATAAAAAGCTAATTAAGCCATTTATCTGGGAAAAGCAGCCACTCCTGGGGAGCACTGCTTTTGGGATGAAGGAGGAAGGGACACAGCAGGAGGCAGGAGCCAGGGAAGGCTGCTGGCAGCCCCTGGGAGGGGAGAATCTCAGCTGGGAACTGAACAAGGTGGTACCATCCACAGCAACCTGGGCCAGCTCTGTGCCTTCTATACACTGCCTGAAGCAAGCCCTTGATGATGCTGTGCTGCTAAAATGACTAATAAAGTACTTTTCCATCTCAGAAGCTGGAGTTGCTTTATATAACACCCATTCTTCCCAGCCATAATGAAGAACAGTGTTTGCTCCTGGGTGATCAGAACCATCCCACAGCTCTCAGCTCTGATGAGCAGCAGGCACAGACTCCTTTTTAAGCCCCACAAACTCCCCTCTCCGGCCACACCAGGCTTGCTGTTTGCAGAGCATGGCTCTCTATTTAGTGGAGCCCTGGGAGGTTTTTTTCTGAGGCCGTGGTCAATTTTGGGAGGTGGACTTGCAATCTGGGTGCTGGGCTCCTGCAAACACCCTTTTCCCAGGAGAGCAAGTCCGTAGCCCGGGTGTCTCAGGTGCAGATGATGGGCTGCCCAGGGCAGCACAACCTTTCTGACCTGGCACCTTTTGTCTGGGAGGAATTTTGTCCATATTCAATTTTGGAGTCAAGGAGCGATACTGGAAGCGGTTAGAGGGAAGTGGGAACACTGAGGGGAGTCAAGGAGTGGTGGTTTATTCCCAGAGACATCAATGGAAATGACTTTTGTGAGGTAGAGATGAAGTCCTACCTTGAGCATGTGGAAATGGGTGGTGGCAGGGCACGAGAGGTCTGTGCTTGGCCAGGGGGTGGGCAGGATTTTACTTCAGGGTGTGGAGCATCTCTGAAAGACCCAAACCCCAAAGGAGCCTCACAGGGGGTGGGAGCAGGGACAGGCTGAATGCAAACAGGGAGAGGGACTATTTTCTCACCCCACACCCCAAAATTATGCGAGTTGCAGGAAGTGATGGGCCTCTCTGCCAGTGCTGAAGCAGCTCTGCACCCCAAAACCACACACGAGGGGGGCTCAGCACCGCTCACCGTTTTGGCACAGCCGAACTCCCGGCGAGGGGAGAGCCGGGTGTGTCTGGGCCAGCCCGGCAGGAGATGCCCCATTTGCATATTAGTGGCGAGTTCATGAATTATGCAGCCGCCACTGCACGTCCAGAAGAGTCGGCTGCAACATGTGAGCACTGGAAAGCATATTTATCTTCGTGTCTTATTGATTTATTTTCCCTCTCCAGTGTTTTCAAGCTTGAGCAACTGCAGTGAGGGAGGGAAAACAGTCCAGGCGGCCATGGGGCTGCAATGGGACGGTGTCCCCTCCCCACTGACATCATCCCGTTGGGTTTCTCCACAACGCTGAGCAGCTTTATAGAGACCAACGAGTCCTGAGTACTCTGCTGCTTGTTTTGGTGGAGAAGGAGCCTGGGAATGTTTCAAAGAGAGATGGGAATAATTTTTGGTTTGGTGAGAGCAAAGGTGCTCATGAAGGGTGGCCTGGACTCTGGTGGTGAGAGGGATGGTGACCGAGAGCTGGTCTTCCATGGGAATCATCACAGGCTCCTAAACAGGAGCCAGGCTCTGAGGACACGTCAGAACATTCGTCCTCATCTGGGTAGAAGCGCAACCATCCATTATCACATCGTCTCCATTGTCTCTTTGTCCATCCATCTACCCTTTCCACTCATTAACTCCACCATCTGCTCCTTCATTTATCTCTCATCCTGGTCAGTAAATCATCCCTGCCTTCCATCTCCATCCATGCATGGGGAGAAGTACCCCCTGGTCCCCTCCTCCATCCAGACCCCCAGGGCCACTACCTTGAAATTCAGGGTTCCACCCATAAGGGAAGCTCCCAAATCCCTTGGGACTCTATCTTACCTCTTATGATGGCTCCAAAGACTCAGGGACGCTGGAATGGAACAAGACCAGCTCTGTCCCCAGGTGCTGGGCTGTGGGCACCACTCAAATCCACGCTCTGCCTGCTTTCTCCTGATCCACTGAAGCATCCCCAGCTCGCAGCCCTCCCGGCTCTGCCCTTCTCCCCGGCAGGAAAGGTTAACTGAGATCACACAGCCAGCCGGCTGCCCAGATTCCTGCTCCCTGGGGCTAATTATGGAACAACATTAGATAAAAGTCAACATATGTTGTAAAAGGCACTATGTATCAGCGCCTGACAGCTCCTAACAATGTGCTCATGTAACAGCTGTCAGACTGCAATGCTTGAAAATGAGTAATATGTTGATTTATGGATATCAGATCTGCCCTCACGTTCGCCGGCGGCAGCGGCGGGACGGGCTGGGCACGAGGAGGCCTCGGCTCCGTGGGGATTCACTTCCACACGTGCCTGTGTTTGGTGTCACTGCTCCCACCAGAGCTGTCATTTCTTCTGCCTGGTGCTGCCATTGTAACTGGCCCTCTCTCCACGGGTGAAGTTCTGCCCCTTCCACCCCGGTGAGACCCTCCCTGCCTCCAGCACAGGAAGGACGTGGAGCTGCTGGGGCAAGTCCAGAGGAAGCCACCAAGATGATCAGCAGGATGGAGCTGTGAGGAAAGGCTGGGAGAGTTGGGATTGCTCAGCCTGGAGAAGAGAAGACTTCAGGGTGACCTCATTGTGACCTTCCAGGGCCTGAAGGGAGCCTGCAAGAAAGATTCCTGGGGAGAGACTATTTACAGGAGCCTGGAGTGACAGCACAAGGGGGAATGGCTTCCCACTGAGAGAGAGAAGGATTAGATTAGATGTTAGGAAAAAATTCCTCCCTGTGAGGGTGGGCAGGCCCTGGCACAGGTTGCCCAGAGAAGCTGTGGCTGCCCCATCCCTGGGAGTGTCCAAGGCCAGGTTGGATGGGGCTTGGAGCAACTTGGGCTGGGGAAGGTGTCCCTGTCCATGGCAGGGGGTGGAACGAGATGTTCTTTAAGGTCCTTTCCAACACAAACCACTCTATAATTCTGTGATTCATTTCTATGCTAGCTGTAATATTTTATTTCAAATGCAATCAATAAGTATGTGCTGGCCCCATGAAACCTTCTTCCCACCTCATTCCCTCCCTGTTTCAGGGCTCTGGATGCTCAGACCTCTTTGCTTTTATTAAAGCAAGGTCATTTCAAAGCCCTGGGGTCAGACATGTGTACTTCACCTCCTGGTTCTCTGTCCCCTCATGAGATGCCTGGGCTGTGGCAATACCCTAGAGCATCTCCCTCCATTCTCTGTGGCCCCAAAGGCTCTGTATTTTGGGGTGGAATAGAGCAGGATTTGGGTGATTCTGCTCAGATCTGGGGGGTTTTGGCAAGGAAGGAGCTTTTGGGAAGTGTGTCCCCCTGGTTCAGGTGGGGCCTGATTAAAATAGCTCCAAACTCATGTAATTTAAATATATGTGCATGTATTCCTTTTTCCTCCTTGTTTTTTAGCAATCTTAAAATTTTCAGATTGCCTTTCCAAATGGTGATTCTAAGCAGGATTTGCATTGCTCTTTAATTTATTCCAGACATGTTTTCTTGCATGTGCGTGTTGGTTTTCCAACCTTTTTGTGGGGCTGTGGTCCTGATTTTTTTTGACAAACATAGATAAAGATACGATCTACACTCCTTCTGACTCTTTTTTTATTTTTTATTTTTTATTGGTGCTGGGGTCTCCTACCCTATAACAACACTGCAAAGTTTCCAGTGCCTCAGAGGGAATGTGTAAATCCCAGTCAAACTGCTCATTTCATTGAAATCTGAAAATATAATAAACCCAGTTAGATCACTTTATAAAAAGTAATAAAAAAGGAGGTTAATGTCCTTCCTCAACTAGCAGCCTGTGTTTTTTAATCTGCAAAACAATAATGGAAAACTCCATTTATGGAGCTGTAGAGTGGGTTGGACTGAGCCTTTACAAAACCTCACATAAGACTAAATAAACTCTGGCTCCACTGCAATTTGCTCTTTATAGGCTGATATTTACCAGCCTAGCAACTACTCGACTTTCTAACTTGAATATATTTCATTTTTTTAATACATATTCATTATTTACAAACTTGTTTCCACTCTCCAATTTCTGCTGCTTTGTGTGTGATTTCTCGTGGGAATTCTTTTAATATGCAGATTTCATAGGAAATATTTTTATATATAGGTGTTTTGGCTATGTAATTATCTTGGCTCTATTGTGCTTAATTCCAAATATAACTTTTAAATTCCCCAAAGAATGAATCTATTTTGGGGTTTCACCCTCTTGGGGAGGTTTTATTAAGCTCTGCGTGGGATGGTTTTGGGGCAGAGGCAGAGGGAAAGCAGCTCCAGGATACTTTATTTTGCCCCAGGAGAGAAATAAAACTCTGGGCATCTCTTCCTTTGCCCCTCTTTGATTCTCAAGTGGGGAAGAGGAAAGGGTGACCACTGGAGGAATGAGAAGCTCTCACAAACCATATCAAAACCAAGTGTACATTAATGGGTTTATTTTTTTAATAGCCTTTGGACACTGAGCCTGGGATTCATCCAGGCTGGACCAAGAGCCTTGTGGCATTTGGAATGCAAATCACCCAGCCATGCCTTAATCATTACCACCGGGAGATAATTAGGGTTAAAATATAGATTTTTCCACAACAAGGGCAAACTGTAGAGAAATAAAAAGAAGAAAGTCTTGCAAGGATTCCTTTCTATCAGCCTGTTGCCTTGAGGAGGGTTGTTGGAGGCTGGGAAACAGCCCCAGCCCAGAGATTTGCCCCAAAATAGGGGCTGGTTTGGGTAGAAAAGTACAGTTTGTGGGGGGCTCTCTCACTGTAGGGATCAGAGCTGGCTGGTCCCACAGAGATCCCCCTCTGGCACGAGAGCCCAGCAGCAAATTGGGTTAGAAACAGAGAAATTAGTCAGCTGGGCTGGAATGTGATCGAAAGTGCAAAGCAAAGGACTGGGGAGGTGAACAGAAATGGCCTTTTCTGCATTTTTATGATCTTGTGGGGTTTGTGGTCAAGGTAAACTTAATAAAGCGGGACTGGAGCCTCTCTCAGCACTGCCCGAGGTTATGCAGGGAGGGAGGCAGGGAAAAGGGGCTGGGGGAGCACACTGGGGGTGCCAGGGGACCTCCAGGAGGTGGGGTGAGTGGCTGGAGCCAGGCTGGGCTTCCCCTTTGCCTTCCTGGCTTTTCCACGGGGATTTACCCACACTGATCCCTCTGATGGTCTGAAACGTCACGAAGCACTATTCCCCCCCCCTTCCCCCCAAATTTCTAGTTTTGGAGGAAAGAAGAGGGTAAAAAAGAAATAAAAAAGGGCTGATTTTCGATGTTCTTCCCAATCCCATCTCCCTGTGGTGTCCTGGTCCATCTGTCCCACCTCAGCACCATCCCCCGGAGCTGCCGGGTGCAGATGATGCCTCCAGAGTAGGTCCCCACGGACCCACACAACTATTTTTCCCTTCCTTTTGCTCTCTGCTTTCCCCAAACAAGCAATTATTTTTTTCCTCCTTTGGGAGGGCAAGGAATGGGAAGTAGCATGTCCTGCTCATCCCCCTGGACCTTGGAATGCCCTTTCCAAACCCAAAGCCTGGGGCTGGAGCCACCGCTGCGACTTCGTATAATGCTCACCCAGACTGCACTGAAGACAGTCCCTGTGGGGAAAACCCAACAACAACCGTGCTCTAATCTTTAATTAGAGTGTTAATTAGCCTCGCAGGCTGGTACTGCCTTGTGAGGGGGCGGCTGGGCAGGGGTGGGGGAGCTGCTCTGTGAGTGCAACAGAGGGCAAAGACCTTTGGGTTCGGGGGTGCTCAGGGGTCCTGCTTTGGGCTGGACTGAGAGGTGGATACCTGTACCTGTCCTTCTGGAAGGGTCTTCTACACTTACACACACGGCACATGGGGGTCCCCGGCAGGGGCAGCAGGGCTGGGCAGTGACCAGAGGAGGGCGCTTTTCGCCCGCAATTGCCCTGCCCAGCCCTTGCCCTGCCTCCCCAATTCCCCCCTACCCTCCCCAGGGGCAGAACAGCCTCCCCAACCCCACCACTGCCCCTCCTGCACCCCCCAGTGGGCTCCTGGATTTACCCCCAGCTTGGGGGTCTCTGGCGTAGGGAGGGGGGTTCACCTCGTGCATCCCCCCCAGGGGTGTCCCATCTCCCCCCTAGGGATGCCGGGGACTCCCCCAGGTACGGGGCTTATCCCAGAGATAATCCCAGAGCCAGCACAGAGGGCTCCCTGCCAAGGAAGAGAGTGATTATAATGATGAAAAAAAAAAAACAACACCAAAAAAAACAAACCAAAACGGGGAAAATAAGGGAAACCAGGAAACCAACACAACAAAGTTGACTAAAGCAAATATTTCCCTCCCTGCAGGAGGGAGCTGGGCTGACTGGAATGCTAAAAACGCCCCTATTTGCATCTTTTTAAATGGGAGCCGATAAAAGCAAATATTCTGCCAGACAATAATTATAATATTTTAATTGCGTTTCTTCAGGGCTTTTGGTGGGGTTTTTTTTGGAGGTGGGGGGAGAGACACAAAGGCTGTGTGTAAACTGGCAGGAATAAATAGCCCTGTTGGTGTGGGTTTGGCTGAGATTTTGGGGGTCCTGCGTGTGCCCCCTGGGGACCTGCACCACGCCTGGGGTCAGCTGTGACCTGGGGGGGGAATGAGAGGATGAATTTTGCTCCCCTCTCCCTCCCAAATTCCTGATTGCAGAGTCCCCCCCATTCCCTGTGCTCCTGCTGGGATTTTACAGCACCTTTACAACAAGTATGATTTTAAGACCCACTCCCCTCTCAACACCCTGGTTTGGGCAGGATGGGGGGACTCAGACCCTTTCTCCATTGTCTGGCAGGGAATTCCTGCAAGGGAAAGAAAAAAAGGTTGGAATCAATGATCTTAGAGATATTCCCTAACCCAAATGATTCTAGAAATGCCCTCCCCAGTACAAAAAACAGAGCCTCTCACTAATAAATGGGTGACCTGGGGGTTGGGGGTGATACATCAGTGCTTTCATTTATTTTTCCAGTCTTTTATTCCACAACACTTTTTTCACTTGCTTCTGTGGGGAAAGTTAGAGGAAGGAAAAGGGACTGAAGGGGGACATGAGCAGCATGGTTTGACCCTCCTGCTGTGTGTTGCTTATGGACCAACCACAGTTTACCCATGACTGGGGGATCCCAAAAGCGCAGCTGTTGACCCCCTTTTTGGGGCGAACTGCCCCCCACAGGCCAGTCCCAAGGACTCTGTTCCCTCTGAGTTGTTCAACCAGCAGGCACAAATCCAGAGGGAAGCAGGGTTCATTAGTTCTGGAATGACTTGATGTATTTAGGTTTTAATTTCAGAAAAGCAAATGAGACTTTTTGCCCTTTTTTAAGTGCTCTGGTTTGATACAATACAGATTTTTTTTTTTTTTTTTTTTTGCTGGTTTATCTGTGTCTAGCCCCCAAGCAAGTGGTGACTGGTGAAGTGGAGGTAGGGATAGAGCAGAAGGGGATTTTTCCTTCTCTTCCCAGGTGTCAGCATTCCCTGTGCTCCCAGGACACACAAACATCACCCAGAGCTGTTGAAGCCTCTCCAGACTTTTCCCCATCCCGTTTCCACCCTGTCCACCAAACCAAAGCGAGCTGAAACCTTCAGGTCTGGGTGCAAATAAACCCCAAACTGGCCTTTGTGCTGGGGGCATCAACAGGGTCTGTCTCTTTTGGGTTAAAATTAAATTACTACACGTGGGTCGAGGGCTCTGCTCTCACCTGCAAACAAACCCAGGCACGTCTCGCTTGCTGCACCAGGGCCCACGTGCAACAAGATATTTGCAGGGTCAGGGACTAATAATTTAAACTGCTGAGCAAAATAAATAAGTGTAAAGCAAAACCAAACCCGGAGCGCCGCAGGAGCAGGCGAAATTGTTTGCTTTTCAAATAGACACACAAAAAAATACAAACAGTAGCAGGAGGGATACAGAGATTAAAATTTTTTATGAAAACAAAATACCAGCAATCCCACCAGGAAGCGGTTGTTTCCATTCTGTATGTGCATAAGATTAGCAACACTTTGCTGCCTGCTCCGAGCGTCCCTCTCCCCCCTTCTCCTGGGAAACTTTGAAAATAATAAAAAAAAAAAAAAGAAAAAAAGGAAGTTTTTGGACAAGGAAAAAAAAAATAGAAGGATTGAGATTTCGTTCAGAAAATATTGACTTTTTAAATTGGACACTGCTCCTGTTCTGGCCTGGGAGGCAGCCAGGATATATCCCCTATTTTACTTTTCCTGCACACAAATTGAAATCAGAGGCTTCTCTTGCAGATCCTGATGTGTCATAAACCTGATATCCATATCCATGGAGGGAGGAGAGGGATGTCCTGGGTTCCTGACAGGGAATTCCAAGCCAGAGGGGTTGTGCAGCCAGATGGACACTGTGCAGTCCAGCTGCTGGACTTTGGGTCTCCTCCCTGTAAATTGTGATTCCTGGAGTGTCACCACGGGGATTTTCAGTGCCTGGTGCCCAGGTAGCTGTGCCTGATCACCTCAGGGAGCCCTGCCCTGAGCCTGCTGCCATCCTTGCAGTTAGAGGAATGTGTTCTGCCTTTTTAAGGCATTAACACATTTTCAAGATCTCTTGAGTGTTTGACTTTTGCAGTGTCCAAATGGAGGAAAAAAGGTAGAAATCATTGGTTTGGCTGAGATAAAGCTCCAGTCCACTTCCTTTTGCCATTTAATGACTAGAGGTGGCTCTCAGGGCTCTGGTCTAGTTGACAAGGTGGTGATCAGTCAAAGGTTGGACTCGATGGTCTTAAAGGTCTTTTCCAGCCTAAATGATTCTGTGATTTGGTCAGTGATGTCTTGCCCAGGTGCTTGGGGTCGCTCCTGCGTCCCCAGCGCTCCTCTCTTGTGCTGTCACGTGTCCAAAGTGAGCCTGGAAACAGGCAGAGCTGGAATTCAGAGGAGTTTTTTTGGATGTGACGTGGATGATAACTGATCTCAAGCCCAGCCAGCCCCAGAACCCAGGCCCCAGCTCCCCACAGCCCCCCTCAGGCTCCATCCCACACTCCCCGGGGAGGGAAGCCGAGGCGTGTGCCGGGTGGGAATGCTGAGGAGCTGCAGTGGGGTGGCTCTGACAGGCAGATCCCACCACCATCCCCACCTTCCCCACCAGCATTTGCTGCTGGTGGTGCCTGCGGGGGGCCGGCAGTGCCCGTGCCCACCCACCCCCCCCCCAGAAGGTTGGAGCCGGCATTTGAATAATGAATTCTGTTTAAGACTGAAAGCTCGGAGATCCATCTGTAACAAGACTCGAAATAATTACAGCTGATGATTGCCTGGTACCTCAGCCAGAAAAAACAGAACAGATTTTGGCCGCCAGCAATTACAAGCAGCACCCGCTCGAGCACAGGGAGAACTTTCTGAACGAATTCATGAATACATTTGTGGGGATGGGGAGGGATGGGGATGGGGTTTGGGGTGCAGGAGTGTGGGGAGGGTGTGTCTGCATTCACGTGGTTCCAAGAGCTGTTTTCTGGGGAGATGATGTCACAGGTGTCCCATTGGGGTGTGTGTCTGCAGCGTCATTTGGGGCTGGGAGGAGAGGGACATCCATACCCAGACCGGTGCTTGGGGTTGTTACCACACCAGGGTAAGAACTGGGGGGAAATAGGAGTAAAAAGTGAAAAGAGCGGTCAGAGCCATTCCGAGGAGCAGAGAGGCCCACGGATGTGGCAGAAGCGGGTGATGAATTCTGGACTCAACTCTGCCAAACATCTGCCCCCTGTTCCTCTGGGTTTGCCTTGTGGCTTTGCAGTTGAGGGCTGAGCAGAGAAGGAAGGTTCTTCCATCTGACACAACAGCAATGCCCTTGGGTGGCTGCCGAAAACCCACGGGCTGTCCCTGGCACAGCCCCACGCGTCTCCCAGGCTCAGATCTGCCTTCCCTATAATGGGGATAATTTATCAAATAGTGAATAATACGCTCTCCTTCTTCCATGTCTCTTCCACGTATCATTTCAACCGGCTGAAAATCGTCAAATTAGACTATTTTCCTTGACTGTTCCATTTAGGAGCAGGGGGGAGCTGCAGGCTTTGATAACTGCCACGCGCTGGGCCGACGTCTTGTAAAACACGCAGCGAGCGAAAATGTTTTTGCCCAGGCTGGTGAAACACAGGCTTCCTCTCCTGAGGTCAGATGCTGATGATCTTTAAAAGTCTGTTTTCTTTGCCCCCTGGAGCGTGGCTGGCTGAGGCTGACGTGGGGAAGCCTTGGCTCTGCGAGTCGCTCGGGGACTGTGCGTACGCGGTGCTATCGCTTTTTCCCATCTGCCAAAATTGCGTGTGCTTGGAATTGTCCCGGCGTGATGCGTCTGTATTAATCATTGCTCCCTTATCTTGTTCGGCTCCAATCTACAAGGATCTGCTTAGTTCTCCTCTGCACCTTAAATTCTCTTTTATCTCAGCTGGTGTCACCGCCGAGCCTGCAGACATCTTTCCTCCTGCAGCTGGAAAAATGCGTGTGGGGACTCCCTGCTCTGCCCCCTTCCCTGGCTTTTTCCATGGGATGTAGGGCTGTTGTACAGCCTGGCTGGACTAGTTTGTTGGCATTAAGGTGGATGTGATGATCTGTTGGGCATGGGTGTCTGTGCTCTGGAGCCATCCTTGTGGCTGTGTATGATCCTGGTGGCAGGGATGCTGCTGGTGGCAGGGATGCTGCCCACCTTGGGGGTGGTGGGGTAAGAGCCTCATGTCCAAAAAACCAGTGTGGTGGGTGATCTGGGTGCTATGCCAAGCTGTTTCCTTCCCCCCCCCCAGACCAGAATGACCTCACTGACCCCTGGTTTGTGGTGCTGAGTCCATGTGGAAGGAGGAAAGACAAAGCTGGGAGAGCTGATGCATCCCTGAATATTTCTATATCTGAGGCACAAAACATACAGCAAGGTTCTGGGGTGCTTTTTCTCAGGGAACCTCTTGCACTTGTACTTCCCATCCAAGCTAACCAGAAAGCACTTTATTTTATGCCAAAGCAGCTGCCAGCCATGAGTAGCTAAGCAGGGAGATTTTACTGGTTCTTCCCTGTGTCTTGAGCTGATTCTCAGTGGGTTTTTGCAGGCCCTTTATTTCTGCTGATATTAAGATGGGGGGATTTCTTCTTCAGTAATCCAAGTTATTTTTTTTCCCCTTTCTATCTTTATCACTGGAGCTTCTTAAATAAAACAGGACCTACAAAATGACTAGTGACTCCAGGTGCCCAATTTGAGTTATGACAATTCCGAATCACAGAATCACTAAGGTTTGAAAAGACCTTTAAGAGTCCAAGCACCACCATTATAAACTATATCTTCAAGTGCCACATCCACACGTTTTTTGAATACTTCCTGGGATGGTGACTCCACCACTTCCCTTGGGCAGTCTGTTCAAATGCTTTACAACCCTCTTCATGAAAAAAAACCTTCTTAATATCTAATTTAAACTTCGCCTGGTGCAACTTGAGGCCATTTCCTCTCATCCCGTCTCTCTGCACCATCTCCTTTTGGGATGAAACACAGGGTGCTGAGTTTGATGTCCTTCCCACAGCCTCTCCTAGAAATCTCCATTTAAACCCTGCCCCTTCCTGGAATGCAGGAGCTGTTTGGGCAGTGTGGGCTGCGCAGCATCGCTTAATGGGGACCCAAATAAACGGAACAGCTGGTTAATCAGCTCGAGTGGCTGGGAACCAGTTTACCATGCATTAAGCGTTCTTTGATTCTGTTTAATTGGGACATTGCAGAGACCCTGACGTCCAGTAATAAGGACAGTGGGAAGCTGATCAGACAGCTCGTTAACACTCAATTAATGCCGCTCTGAACGGCGCAGCAGTAACTTTTTAAAAATGTCTGTGCTCAGCCGAGGTGGAATGGGATTGCCACGGCAATTTCCAGAGGGCCTGATCCGAGGTTGCCAGGCGGAGCCGCGGTGCCCGTGCGCAATTGAAGTGGAATTAAAAGCTGAAGTGCAATTTTTTTTTTCGGTGAATGCAGCCGCTTTACACGGCGCGGAATCGGTTCATTTTTAATTTATAGGCGCAATTAAGGCGCACGCTAAGAATAAAATTCATGAATCTTTAGCTAAGTGACCGTGATTCTCCTGAAAACTCCTTCTGCTCCTCCTGATGCGGGCAATGCAGGCACCTGGAGTGCCTGGAATTATCTTAATAGTCAGCTATTCCACTTCTCCTTCTTCCCTGTCAGTCCCACATGGGCTTTATTCATCTCACCTGGGTGCGCCCTTGCCATCCCAGCTTTGCACCCACAGCTGTGGAAAGCAATCAGCAAGCAGGTTCCAGGTGTTGCTTTTTGGCTGAGCCACGAGGGTGGTTTTCTGCCCGTGGTACTTATTCAGATGCAGAAGAGGAGCAGGGGATGCCAGATGCCATCCTTCACTCAGCTCCGGGGATCTGTCGCCTCTGCTTGGCATGTGCAGCACCTGAGATGCAGAGGGGCAAAGGGACATGGCCCTGGGCATCTCGGGGCAGAGAGTGGTGGCTGTGGCTCTACTGGGAGCACTGGAAAGGAGGTGAGTGGAGAAGTGTTAACTGGCAAAGAGAGAAAAGGTTCAGCTCTCAGAAGAGGCACCTCGGTCCGTAATAGCTCTGGAGGGTTTTCCCCTGTCCTGGGGAGGATGATCTCAGCTGTCTGGGTTCAGCTTTGCTCTCTCCCAGTCTCTTTCCTGTCGTTTTTCCTCCACCCAGACCATGTCCACGCTCGGCATAGCATGGCTGGAGGAGTAATTGCCATCTCTACATTTCCCTAATGAGCTCTGGGTCTGCTAACGAGCCTATTGCTCCTCAGCAAAGCAGGTCTAACAGAGACCCTGTGCTCCGAGGGGGCACAGCTTTGATCAGGGGATGGATCTTGTTCCCTGCGTGGCCAGAGGGGGACGATTCCCTGTCGGCCACTTTGTAACTCAGCTCCTCCAAGCATTCACCGCTGTCAACTGCGGATTCATTTAAGGGCCTGATTCCTCCCTTATTTCTTTTCTTTTTTTCCCTCTTTTATTTTTTTTTATTACATCTGCACAGTCAGTCATGCAAAAAATTACCCGATTTCAGAGATTCAGCTGACTCTGGTCTCGGATCACAGGGGCTGCTTAGTACCACCATCACCATTCAATTAGCCCTGTCACACAAAAGAGACGTGCTGGAATAACACAGCCCTGGGATGAAGAGAGGCTCTGTTCTGGGAATGCTCCATGGGGAGCACCAGTGCTTCACCAGCCATGCTGGTCCTCAGCGCATTCTCTGCCTGCACCCACTGGGATAGTGATGGGGATCAAGTTTGGGAGGTTGGGTCGATTTGGACAACACCAAGAGATGCAGCAGGTGGGGATTTAGGTGTTTAGTGCTGCTGATTCCCAAACAGGTGCTTTGGTGTTGCTTTGTTTGCTGGCTGTGTGTCTGCTGCCAAACCCAGGGTGGATGCAGGGCAAGCCCAGCCAGTTTGAGCATCTTCATCCTCCCAGGGGACAGATCAGCCTCCCTGCAGCAGCAGTCCCAGTGTGTCAGGACTGGAGGAGCCCTGGCATTCCCTCAGCTCTCTGGATGTGCCCTGGAGGATGCTGAGCTGTGGGAAGGGGCCCCAGCCCGTAGCTGCATTCTTGTCCTGCCTTTGCAGCAGTTGCAGGTGGGCTGCTGAGGCGGGGGTGAGATTAAACACATGGCTGGAGCCAGCTTGAGGAGGTGGTGTGAGATTTTCCTTGCAGTTTATAGACTACAAAAACCTTTCTTTCCAACACTTTCCCTCCTGGGCCATGGAAAGCCTTGATTCTGCTGGTAAAATGTGGTTTAAAGGAGAGGCAGGTGCTGCTGCTGAGCACATGTGTCAGCCCCAGGACCAAAGTGGGGCCAACCCTGGACCTCTCTGGCCATCCCTTCCCCAGGAAGCTGAAACACCATGATCAAAAAATCTGTATTTTTAGGATGGTGATGACTGAAGATAAGTCTTTTCCCTTGAAAGGAGGGGCAGAGGGTAAAAGACAAGTTATTCCTTTCCTTCCACCTCTGCCCTTGAGCAGGAGCTGATAAAATCCAAAGGGAGGTCTCTGCTCTGCCAGGACATCACACTCCACTCCAGCTTTGCCCAGGAGTTGTGTGGATGAAATATTAAGCACTGGGGCTGGAGCAGGTAGAGCAGGAATAATCAGATGAGTAGTTAAAGGTCTGGTATCCTGTGGGGACAAGTGTGATTGATCAGCCTTGCAAAAATAAATAACCCGGCCCTTTAGATCCATGTAGCAATTTTAAATTTTTAATAAATCTGCGTGTGTATGGTGAAGGATAAGTCGCCACCCCTGCACTCTGTGCCTGTGATTCTCCTTGGGTGAATTTATCATGCTCTGCCTTTTGGAGACTTCACATCCTGCTGATAGGCAGTTTGAAACTCCCGTCCCACCTTTATCTCGCCGAGGTGTGATAGAGAGCTGGATAATCGGTCTGCCTGGGGAAGTTCCATCTCTGAGCAGGCAGAGGGGAGAGCCCAAATGTGGTGTCTCTGGCTTTGCCAGCCTGTGGCTTGCAACAGGAGGAGGGAGATGCAGCAGAGGGGTAGGAAATCCTCCAAAGAGGGGCAGCGTGTGGAGCAGAGGCAGCTGCCGGCCGTGGTGGGAGTAGAGGTAACACTGCAGCCTCCCAGGCTCTGGGAAGTGATGGCATGAGGTGAACAGCATTTGCACACTAAATGTGGTAGGGTCTTCAGTGCAGGGCTCTCTCCACCCACCTCCCTGCTTGGGGTCAGCAGAGCTGATCTGTTTCTGCTGGAAAGAGCAACTGGGGTCCCGGGCAAAGTGCTCCTCTGGGAGAGTGGAGGTGGATCAGGAGGATCCAGGTGCAGCTGAATTGCCCATCTGGGAAGCACAGGAACCTGTAAGAAGGCAAAAAAAAAAAAAAAAAAGGTGCCTTTCTTGTGGGTTGGTGTAGGGCTCCAGGGAGGTGCTGTGGAGCAGCAGGGCACTTCCAAAGGTTTGCAAAAGTCTTTTCTCGCTTTTGTGCCGTTGTTGTGCCACGCAGCAGAAGTTACATCCTGCTCTGCCCCATGAGAACACAACTGGAGTCAAAGCTGCTGCAGTGGATGAGGTTTCCCAGGTTTCCCACTGGCTCTGGCAGCCCACAGCCCCAGGGAAAACGTGCACTACAATGTCAGGGCTCTGATCTTTGCAACCTGAAGCCCGGCTGTTGCTGGGATGTGCACGTTCTCCCTGGGAAGAAATGCTGAAGAGCATATCCCAGCCTGGCAGCACCAACTCCACGCCTAGCAGGGAGGTGAATCCGAGCTGGGAATGCTTTTGGGGGTTTATTTTTACCACTGCTGTGGGAAAGCCTGTAGAATCTCCAGAGCCATGGCAACGTGGGTGCTCCTGCTCCCCCACGCTCGGCAGGGCTGACAGGTCTGCGTGTGTCACCTGCACAGGGACCATGCTCCTGCTGGAAGCTCTTGGTGGCTGCAAATAACTTGTATTTAAGCCCAAATAACTGCTGATTTTGTGGGGGTTTTTGGAGGTTTTTTGTGTGTGTGCACTGTGTCTAACTGCCATCAGTATTTTTAAAATTTGAGCTGGTAACAAATTCCCATAATTGTAGGAACCTGTGGAGCGGGAGGTCTGTGCTGGGTACCTTGCTGATGCTCTGTTAAGAAGGCAGGAGGAGGTGAGATCTGAGGTCAGCTGGACATGAGCTGAGGGAAAACCTTCCCCTGCTCCCCTTATAAAGTGGCACTGTGCTCTGGGCTCGGGTGGTGGGTTTGGGACCTCCAGGGGGAGGTACTGGCGATGCCTGGAGCTATGGCCTGGCTGCAGGTCCTCAGCAGCGGCCCCAAATTTCCCCCCACTCATGCATGAGAGCTCTCCTTGTCCTGCTGCCCTGCCCTGCTGATGGACAGGCAGGGAGACACCTCAGCTCTGCAGAAGGTCCATCCTTCAGCCACGGGACAGATGGCAAAAGGTGGCTCTTGCCTACAGCAAATGGAGCCTGATGCTGTTTGCAGAGGCCCAGTCCTGGGGACAAGCACAGAGCAGTGGCAGGCAGAGGGAGCCCCAGGCTAGAAAGCAAAGGGATGAGCAGGGAAAGGTGTCCAGGCCATCCAGGACATGTGCATGGCCCTGGCACAGCGGTGGGAGCCGATGCTGCTGCCTCTGTGTGGTCCCAGCCTGGCAGAGCTGTGATATCCATCCCTCTTAAACACCTCTGCTCTTTAGGAAAACTTATTAAAAGCAAACATCTCCTGGCTCTGCAGTAATTGAGAGCTATCACTGGAGCACCAGGATGCTCTTTAAAGCCTTATGGGGGAGGAGAGAAGGTAAAAGCCCAGGGATGAAGGCCAGCCAGCCTGGATGAAGTAGCATTTAACAGTGAGCAGGTTTGCCTTAGGCAACCTGGCAGGCATGGGGAGGGGGATGCTGACACTCAGGTGTCATCTACTTTTATTTCCTGATGGCATCTTTAACCTTTCAGAGGCTGGGAAAGCCAGCCCTGCTATCAGCACTGGTGAGGACAGCTGTACTGGGTATTTCTGGTGACTTACAGGTCTTTTTTTTCCCCCCATCTTGCATCTGAGGCAAGCCCTGGTAACATTCTCTGTGCCCCTTCCTCTGCCACAGCCAAAAGAGGAGCCAGGGACCTTTTCCTTTGGGTGAATTTGGCCCTGTGAGCATTGCAAACCTTCCCACTGGTTTTTAAACACTCTCATCAGCAGAGCCCAGATCTGGCAGCCAGATTCTTTGCTCAGGTTTAAACGAGGGATGGCATCCCCTCCTGTGCTCTGTTTGTTGTCTCAATTCCTCTGATCGCCAGCAAAGATGATTTTTTTTTTCAGACATCCTGTTTCTTGCAGATAATATTCCTCCTTGAGCAGCCCTCCTCGGGCTTAAACAGGCGAGGTCTTGGGGGGAGGGGGGTGGGTGTGCAGGTTTTGCTGAGCTGCTCTGTGGTGAAGGTGTGGGGGCCTAAAATGCTGCTCCTGAGAGCAAAAGGGATTCACAGGGACAGCAGGTGGAGGTGAGGAGGTGGAGCAGAGCTTTTAGGGAAGATGATGGTGGGGGAAAAGCACGGAGGAGGAAGGCAGCGTGGTGTAGGCTATGGTGGTAACATCAGCCCAGCCCTGTGCAGGAGGCAAGGGATCCCCCCAGGCGTCCCCAATGTGTTGTTCTCCCAGTTTTTTTGGGTGGCTCAGTGTTTCTGGGCATGTTTTTGCTCTGCTGCAGCTCCTGGAAGCCGTTGTCTGACTCGCCTCACTCCTGTATGGCAGAAAAAATGGTGTGAGTGGCATCCGATGCTCTCTCCACTCCTCTTTGCATCCTTCCTCTTGTGACTCCATGTAAAAGCTACTTTCATCTCCTGCCTCCTTTAGCATTTTCCATCCCATTCTTTTTTCTCCCCTTCTTCCCCTCCTATAAAACACAAAATTTTTGAAAACGAAATGAGAGAGAAACAGAAAAGCCCAGATGCAAGTTTTTTTTTTCTTTGCTCATGAAAAGGAAAGCATGGAATGCAACAAATTAAATAGCCACCCGGTGAGAAAAAAGGGATTGGAGTGAAAAATTGGCGGGGGGGGGGGATAAAGCCCAGATGAAAAAGGCAGGCTGGTGCTGGAAGATGCCAGACAGGTCTGGGATTAGAGGCATAGCATGGTGGTAAAATAATTGTGCCCCTTCGGCTGAAGTCCACCACGCGCTTTCTGCCTCGCTAACCCAAGCCTGCCATCCTCTGTTAGCTCCTGCAATACTTTATCCACCGGCCCCGGCTCTGTTTCACCAGAGATGGAGAGCACTGGATTAATTAGGAGAGATCTCTTTTACACAGCCAGCCCGGCTCTGCGGGGGGAAGGCTGGGAACTATTTAAAGCGATGAAGATGTACTGCAGCAGCTGCCATCTCTCTGGCTGGTAATGTGCTCACTCACCTGTCTGAAAATTCATCTCCTTTTGCCCTCTGCCAGTAATTCCCTGCAAATAAAAGCTGGTGAGCTCCAGGTTGAGCTCCAAAGCCAGTGCATGACATGTGGGGTTTGGTGAAAGCAGGTGGATGGGAGGAAATGGCAGCAAGACACGTCTGGATGAAGCCTGGGACCTTGCAGAAGTCCTGCACTTGCCTCTTGTTTATGGTAGCAGTGCCCCTGGGAATGGGGCTGCAGGTATCCCCACATCCAGGGTGCACCCAGCCCAGCACTGCTCCCCATTTCTCAGCTCATTAAGGCCCAGCCTTGCCTTCAGTGACACAGGTAATGAATCCTCTGCAGGGTGCCTGCTGGCTTTAATAAACTGGAATGAATTGAGGATGAGAATTAACCTGGCAGGATTAGCTCGCTCTGCAGCGGGATGCTGGGGATGTCTCCTCCCGGGTCGTGACGGGAATTTTAACACCTCTCCTGCCCACGCCTGGCTCCCAGCTGCTCTTCCTAAAGCATCAAGAAATTCAAACCTCCTGTGAGGCCGGGGAGGAGCAGATAGGGGGAGCAGCACCTCGGTTTGGACGGTGTCCTCGCGCCTGTTTTCCCCCTGAGCACGTGGAGAGGAGCCATCCCGAATTCGGCAGCTGCCAGATGTGCAGCATCCCAGCCGGGCTGGCTTTTGCCACCAGCCTCCCTCCTCCAGAGCAGGAGAGGAGCAGGTAGGATTTAGGAAGCCGTGTGCGTGTGTTTGGGAGGTGTTTCAGGCAGCACACGGGACCGGTTTTGGTGAGGGCTGCCCAAGCCTGTTTTCTCATGGCAACTCGTGTGTGGACTCAGAGAGCCTCACGCCTGCAAACCCTGCAATTACACTGCATTTGCTTGGGTCCTGTGGCTTTTTTATTTTCAGTAAATGGCTTTGTAATGCAGCCCCCCTGCAGGGCGCGCTCCACGGGGTGGGATAATGTGCTCCATGCCCTGAAAGCCGGAGGGATGGCTGGGGGGGGAACCCATTCAGAGCCCGCAGCTGTGCCGGAGCTCCCCGCACCACATCGGGACCCTCATCCCCATCCATGGGCTGCCAGGGGGTCCGGGAGAGGGGACACCGTGTCCTTGCTTTGTTCAGCACATACTGCACGTGTGAGGAGCTTCCCTGCTGTCCTGGTTGTGGCTGGGATAGAGTTAATTTTCTTCCTAGTCGGCGTTTTGGATTTAGGGTGAGACCTGCGGGGACGCATCCCCCTGCTCCGTGTCATCGCCCCTCCACGCTGCAGGTCCCTGGGCACAGCTCATCCTGGCAGCTGGGTGAGCCCTTGTAGGTGCCCCGTTGCATGAGTGATCCCCTTGGGACCCCGGGTGAGATCCCAGCTGATAAAGCCCTTCCAGCTGGGAATGACGGGAATGACTGAATCGCACGCCTGGCTCCATGGGCAAAGGGGTGAGGGATGGCACCACTGCCAGCCTGGCAAAACCAGCGTCCAGGGAGCACTGCTTTTTGTCAGGCTGCTTCCCAGCCAGGCTGGGAGCCCTGGGAGCCCATGGACTCTTCCATGTGCATACTAATGTGCTCCTCCTGCGGTAGAGGAGCCTTTCCCTGACTGAGCCTTTAAGAACAGACATGGGTTTTGAGAAACCCTCGATGGCACTGCTTACAATTATAATGTAATCGGCATAATGGAGAGTCCAGGGGCCGATCTGCACGTTCTTAATGTTGTAGTGAGGCTTTTGGGGTTATTCCCAGCTTTCCCCTGCCTCTGTGTGGGTTTAGTGATGCTGCCTGTGGCTTGGATCGGGTCCTTCCTGTCCGTGGGGAGCAGGAGGAGAGGAGAGGGAGAAAGGACTGCAGGCGTGGAGCAAACAGCTCCTTGTGGCACTAGAACCTGGGCTGAAGGGCCACCAAGAGCCATCCATAATTGATAACACCCAGGCTGTAATGAGCTCCCAGTCTGGGCCAGGAAATCATTTGCAAGATGATCGGGATTTCCATGGAATGGACTTGTTTGCTGAAGGGTTTTCAGGCTTTTCAGCTCTTGTTAAGAGTGTGAATGTTTATATCTCTGGGTGGAGGGTGGAGATGAGGGTTTAGGAGGCGGGGAGTGGACACCACGTGCCAGGGTATCTTTTCCTCAAGAAGCTGAGGTGGGGACTGTGCCCCTGTCCCTTGGCAAGGAGGGACAAATCTGGTGGCAGCCACCAGCTCCAGTGCTGGGGGCTGCTGGTGGCTTGCAGAAACAAAGCTCAGGTGTGAAGATGGAAGTGGAGGGAGCCTGCATAGCTCAAAACGTTTGGAAGAAGACAGTTTATGGTGGGAGGAGAGGGCTTGCAAACCACTCCCATGGCCGGTGTTCAGGTTTTCCTAGGAAAAACCTGGGTATCACGAGGGCACATCCCAAACTGCATACAAGGTCAGGCAAGGTGGCTGTACCTGCCCCACCTTTAGCCTTGAAACAAATGTGCATCTTTGATGAGGAAGCAGCCAGGGAGATTTTTATTCCGATGTTGGATTCTGGGGACTTGCAGGAAAGCGTCTGCTTTTCTCTCCCACCACGATATGTGGAAGGAGAAAAACAATCAAGAGAAGCAGGGAGGGTGATGTTCTTAAATCCACCGGGGCTTCGGGAGGATATTGTTTGTGCTTCTTGAATAACGGCTTTTGATAAGTAATAATATATTGTGCAGTTTTTGATGGCCAATAGTACATTTATTTTAAATGATATAATCAGCCCTCGGCGTCTCAGTTGATTTAGTCAATTAAGTTTTTAACCTCATGTCTTCAATCTCATCTGTGAGTAATTTAAATGTGGTGATTTTAATGAAAGTACATCTACCTGTTCATTTATCCAGACGTATCATTGCCCTTTGGATCTGTGGTGGTAGGGACAGGAGATGCATTTTCTCTTCTGCGTGGAAATATTTACGAAGGGTGAGGAGAGACAATACAGTGATTGGCATTAGGGAGCTGTAGGGTGGTGGTTTGTTTTTTTTTTTTTTTTTGTTTTCTTCCAGAGCAATCCAAATAGATGCAGCAATTCCAGAACAAAGTGACTGTACATTAAGGCTTTCAGAAAGGACAGTGGGACTGCCTCAAATTCTGGGGTTGAGTTTAACCCCAAGGGAGGACAATAATTAACTCCACAAAGCTGATGGATGCTCAGCATCTCGGGTGCTGGTGCAGATGCTGAGGTTTGCCCTGGTAATTATGGCAGCTCGAGGAGAGCAGGCACTGCTCAGGGGCTGAAATTCAGCCTCAAATCCCTTTGTGCTGTTCAGGAAACACATCACAGTGATTTCCTCAGGGAGATGGCACTGGGGGTCCCCTTGCCAGCAGGACTGGGTGCAGGGTGGTCTGCTCTGAAGCCAAGCTTGGAAGCAGTATTGTCTTTTTGTTCCCATGTCATAGGCTGACGGACCTAAAATACTTTTTTTTTTTTTTTTGGAAGTAAAAATACTCTGAAGGGGCGTTGTATGAGGTTTTCTCACAGAAGGCAAACCTGCCTCCCCCCTGAAAACGCTTGTTTTAAAATTTTCAGTGGCAAACGCGAGCAGTTTTTGATAAAAGCATTTCTATTCATGAGCAGTAGCTCAGAGAGATTTGCAAGAAATAAATAGGTTTTGGCAGCATAAAAGTCTCTGTTGAACAAGGGGATGGGGAAGGTGTGAAACTTGATTTTGTATAGTTTGCCCATGGAATTTCAGCAAAAGTTCCTCAACAGAAGTGTTGGGGGATATTTTTCCATCAAACCCAAGCTCAGATCTCCTGATGCTGGTGAGAGCTACAACACTCCTATGTGAATAATCATCATTTTGGCTGCTGGAGTGCTTTGCTCCCTGGAGATTTGTCTCCATCTCGCCCTGGGACATGTTTGCTGCCCTTGAGCTCCCTCCAGATTTTAGCAGGTGAAGGTTGCTGTGCTGTGCCTCTTCAGAAAGGGGATTTCTCACAGACTTCCCATACTAGTACAGACTTCCACCTTACTAGTACAGGTTTTTAACAAACTCTTTGCATGTCATAAAGCAGAGAAAACAGGGACATATGTTTGTGTGAAGCAACAGTGAGGTACCTGTTTTGCAGTCCCATTGCTAATGCTCCACGTCCTCTTGAGCTGGGATGAAGGTCACTGGGGCAGGCCAGGTTGTCATTCTCTTTCCTGGTACAAATGGTCAGTATTCCCTAGGTGAGAGTAAATGAGTGACCAGCATGTCAAGAATTCACCAGGGTCCAGTTGAAACCTCTTCCTTCCAGCATGGTCCCTGCTTACATTGAGTTCTCACCTGCCTTGGGGAGCATCTCAGAGACACGTGGTGTGACCCCTGCTCCTCTTGTTTGGGTGCTCTCATAGCAGGTTTTTGTGCAGGTGCTGGCTCTGTGCTGCCCCAGCTCTCCCAGCTGAAGTTTGGGTCTCCTCTCCTTGCTAGTCTGCTGCCACAGATGGGACAGAGCCAAGGATGTTTTGGATTGGGAGCTTCTGAGCTGGCCCAGCAGGTCCCCTGCTCTGCCACCCCCCGTGTTCCTTCAGAGCTGCTTATGGGAAAGCTCAGTTTGTTTAAAGGCTGCATAAAAAGAAGGGTATTTCCATCTCTGGCAAAGAAGCACTAGGATCCAGGGATGATGCTTGGAGCTGCCTTGCTACCTCCAGCTCTTCCCCCACATCCACGTGGACACAGCTCTGTATGGGAGACGTGAGGAGAGGCACCAGCACCGCTTTCCTTTAAGCAGAGATTTGGCTGTGGCTCTGAAAGCAGAATTAGAGGTAGGGTTTAATCATACAAGCTCTGAAATATGGGAGATTAAATCTTTTTAAGGAGGGCGGCTAAGCACTTTATTTTCTGTGCAGGAATCTTCAGGGGGTCGGAGACCAGAGAACTGGATTTAAAGCTTTTAAATTACTTTTTTCTTTTTTCTTTTTTTAAACAATTTTTTTTCCCTCCCCACAATACACGGTTGGACAGGAGAGACTTTAAAGTGATGGTTAAAAAGGACAGAGAAAAAGAGAGAGAGAAGGATGGGTGGAATGGAGATGCTTGTTGAAAATAGATGTTAATAACGTTGTGTTGAGTTGCCCTGGCCACATTTAATCCTTAGAGTGCAGGTCTGCTCTGGGAGATGATTTTTGGTGAGGGAGGGAGACCTTTGAGGTGTTCCATGTAATTTTTTCACGTTGTTTGTTGACAAATTTACTCCATGTAGTAACAGCAAAGGCATTTGCAGGCTCATTCCCCTCTCCTGCTGGAGGTGGTCATGGATCCCAGCAATGCCCCCTGCTCAGGGGCCCAGGGGTGATGTTTGAGCTGAGATTGGCGTTCTGTCTGGAACTGGGGTTTGTTTTTTTTCCCAGCCAGGCTCTGCCTGCCAGCTCCCTGAGCCCTGCTCGGGGGAATTGCTGCTGTTTGGTTGCCTCTCTCTCAGCCTGCCCGGGGACGTTCGCTTGTGTTTGTCCTGCGTTTTTCTTAATTTCACGGAGCTGAGGAGATCGATGGGAAGGTAGGCCTGGGATTTAAGGCTGCCTATAGCACGACTCTGTGACTGATGACCCCAGCTCTGCTGCTGCTCTCGGGGGGTGGGAGCTTGCAGGGCTGCTGGTGCCAGGGCCAGCTGCAAGCCAAGGACTTGCTGCTGCAGGACGGGCAACGTCCACAGGAGGGACGTTGTGTCCTTCCCCCATTTGCTCCCACCTGGAGACTGAGGGATATCCATGAAGGTTGTGATGCTGGGAGAGGAGTGCTAAGTGAGTGCTGAAGCCTCTCAAAGGCTGAGTTTTGCCCTGGGAGCCCTGCCTGGAGCTGCAGAGCACGGAGAGCTGGTGGCACCGTGGCCCCCGGTGTCAGCAGAACGGTGCTGGAGTCTCGGTGCCGGCTGTGTTGGAGATGCTTGTTGCCATAGAAACACCCCGTGGCACCGTGCTTGCTTGGAAGGAGGTGGCATTGGTACGTTGGCAGGAGCCCGGTGAGGACATGCTGTACTCCAGCAGGTATTGCTGCACTTTTCCCACCTGGAGCAAGTGCCTTTGGCCACTGGGTGTTGTGGGTGCAGGGAAGAAGGGTTGGCGTGGCTAGCTGTACTGGTGGGGCTCCAAAGCCGAGCGCTGGAGGTGGTGATGGTGATGAGGAGATCACTTTGGTGGTGCTCCATTGTCCTCCTCGGTGCAGGCAGCAACGGTGCAGTTTGTTCCCAGCCTCTCTGTGCCAAAAGCTGCTCTTCACCCCGGTAAAATGGTTTGTGTAGCCCCAGCTGTCCCCAGGGAGACGCCTCTGCATCCCTCCAGCAGCGTGGCAGCCTCTGCCACCCCACCTCGTCCCGAGGCTCGTCACCCTTCATTTTAATGGCCCAATTCCACCGAGCAAATGAGGCAGCGCCTTCAATCCCTCCTCTCGGTCTGCCAGCTAATTAGCACTCTATTAACTTAACGAGGCTCTCCCGGCCACCCTGGACGTGGACAGAGTGGGCAGCGCTGCCAGGCGAGGGGGGAGGCAGCAGCCGGGCTTGGCTGGACGTGGGGGCTGCGGCACAGCCCTTGTGGCTGGGCAGGGGGGGCTTTGCCCAGGGGTCTTGGGGCTGCTGAGGCTTTGCTGTGCTCTTGAGTCCATAGTGGGAATGGCCAGGAAGGGGAAGGGTGCTGGGAGCGACTGGCACTGCTGAAAGGAGCTGGGTGTAGGTGTGATGTTGTGTAGGCTGCGAGGCTCCAGCGTCCTGCACAACCCACCCTGCCCCGTGGGCCAGGGGGATGGAATGGGATGCAGTGTCCATCGGAGGAGATTCCTGCCTTGCCCAGGGCCCGGGCAGCACAGCAGCCCTGCCTCAGACAGCCCCAGCTCCCCGCCAAGGCGTTGTCTGTTGACTGAGTTAAACTTGCAATTTCATGGTTTGGTTACAATGAGTTTAGTGTATAAAATTCATGAGCTGTTAGGAAGTGTTGAGAGGAGAGGTGAAGAACACGGCTGAGAGTCAGCAGGTAGGGGGGAGGTGGCTGCTGGCACAAGCCAGAGCAGATCCTGGTTTGGGGACAGTGTGGGATGAGCATAGGGGAGACAAGGGGATGAGTTCACATGGGAGGAGAGGTGCTGGCTTCTCCTGGTGTCACCCACTGTATCTTCACCTGCACTCTGGGCTGGGAGGTCTGCAGAGCCCTGTACTTCTCCTGGGTGGCCTTCAGAGAAACATCAGATAAACAAGAAATCATTTCAAGGCCGGAGCTCAGGCGCTGCAGTGATGGGGCTTAGCCTGGTGGTTCAGAGCAGGAATTTGTGGTTCTTTGGAGGTTTGGCTGGGAGAGGCAGCTCCCACGAGCAGTCACCACGTGGATTCCGTGCTGGACCCGCTGATGTGCTACAGTGGGAATCAAAAGCAAAGTGTCAGGACTGATGTAAGCAAACATTCACTAATTAGCACTGGATGGTGGGGAGCTCAAAGGAAGGGCTTGCCAGAGGATACAAAGCCATGAGGTGCCTGTCCTGCTTGGCAATGGATGTGAGTGCATGAGCTGCCATGGCTGGGGCTGAGGTTACTGTGACATCAGGAGGAGGAGGCTGGTGTGCTTCCAGATTCCTTACCAGTCAGAAAACTTTACCCCTGGATTCCACTGGAAATGCTAAGCTGTTGATTTTTGGTGTTTTTCAAAAGAAACTCATTATTAGACTGGCAGACTGCATGGTCTGTCATTCTGTGGAGCTGTTCATACACACAGGCCACAAACAGCCACCAAAACCCCCTTTTCTTCCAGTGTTTGTTGGGTTGTTGACTCCCCAGTGTCTCTGATTTCAAAGGCTTGGGAGCATCTGTGCCTCTCTTTGTATGAATGTGGTAAACAAAGCCCAGAAATTATTGGTGGAAGTGGAGCTGTAGATCAAGGCAGGCAGCTGGATCTGACCTGGATGTCCAAAAACTCTAAGGGGAAGTGATCCAGGCAGACACCTGGATTTCGTTCTGGTGACCTCTCCAGCAGCGTTGTCCACCAAGAAACCTTGCAGTTGTTCTCTGTGTTCTTTTACAGCCTTTAGGCTGTAATGAGTATATACTTTGCTTGGTGAACTCTCCATTTGCAGCCATTCACCATGCAGATGCCTCCCTGTGAAGCCATTGGGCTTTTCTGGGAATCCTCGTGGCTGAAATACAGCATTCCTCTTTGTCAGGAACACAGAACACATGACATATGTTGATATACAAGATGCAGGACCTGAGTGGGTCCTTCAGCTTGTACATGGGGTCAGCATGGCTGGAGCATGTCTGGAAGGAGGTCCCCCTTTTGTACCCTGCTTTTGGGGCACATCTTTTCCATCCAAAGTGTTTAATCACCTAATTTGTGTTAAGGAGCATCAGCTTTTCGTTTCCAGCTGTGTCAGCACAGAAGACGCTTCCTTGCTAATGAATTCTGGACTTGAAACATCTCCTGTGTGTGTGTGGGGACATGAAAGCCCGGGGAGGGGACAAGACTTGAAGGTGCCTCGGGAAATTGGGGGCGAGGGCAGGACCGAGCACGGAGACGAGGCCACCCGCAGATCCCGCTGCATTGTGCTCAATCCAGTATCCAAATTTTAGCCTTTTAAGAGGATTATCAGGTGTCTGTTTGAATTACTCTGACAGGAACAGTCACTCAGAAAATGTACATTCATTTGAAAGGTCAAGTACATCTGATTTCTGCTTTTGGTATGCGGGGGCTTATCCTTTCAACTCTGCCTTCCTTAATGAGATTCTTGTTTCAAAGAGTCGCGCTGTTGCCCGGGATTTGACGGAGTCAAGTGTGGTGGAGAATAGTTTTTCTTACCGTGTTTACCCTTCTATCTGCCTGTCCTTTGAAGGCTCCATGGCATAGGATGCAGCAGGATGGCCAACAGGGGCGGGTCTGATGGCCAAAGGAGGTTTTCCTGGGGAGGAGAGATGGAGGTGTGCGAGTGGGGTGCTGCTTCCCCAGGAGTTGTGAGTTCTGCATGGGAAGGTGTCCAAATGGAGAGAGGGCTCAGGGCCTTTGAGGAGACCCCCAGTCACCACTGAGGCCTCGGGGGGTGGTGGGGTGCCATCAACCCCCACAGAAACCAGGGAGGAAGCAAAGCCAAGTTTGGCCCGGCGTGGCAGAATTGTGTTCCTTGATTAAATTAATGTGTATTGATATTTCTCCTGTTGTTTTGACTTCGCAGGCTGTTTAAATTCAGGCTTGTCACAACAAAATACAAAGGAGGTTGCTCGGAGATTGATTTTTTTTTTTTTTTTTTTCACTCTCGTTAATCCTGTCTCTGAAGAAGAGTATTTTAAAATTTTTATTTTCTTTTTTTTTCCCCCTACTTACTTCCAGGTTGACAGCCAGAGGAGGCTGCAAGCATTAAAACTGTTGCACAAATAATTATGTTAAAACGCCGAGCGTACATTACGGAGGCAGGAGCTCCTTGATTGTAACGTACGAATCAATTTTCTGCGTCACAAAATTACCGACATCGGAGTTTGCTTTGGTGATTTATTCCCTCGAATGACGATCCTGTGACTGCCAGCCTACTTTCCCTGGAGAGGTGGTGGGTTTTTTTTGTTGGTTTGGTTTTTTTTTTTTTGATGGGTGAAGCTTTGGTCTCCTCTTTGCTGTCAGTGCTGTCTCCTCCCTGCCTGTGTGACGGTCCCCTCCGCTGCTTAAAAATAGAGGCTTTTATTCAAGCTGCGTCCCAAAACGCTCCGCCAAGTTAAATAATGTAGTCACAAAACCAAATATTGAATAATGACGGAGGGAAGGATTAAGGGAGACAGCCAAGGAACAAAAGAGAGATTCTCAAGTGTTTTGAACGCAAAATTGAGAAGGCACAGATGCGCAGGAGGCTTTTTCTCTCTGCAGCCAGAGGACACAGATTAAAGAGGTCCCCCCAGGACTGTGCACCCCCAGCCAGCTTAAGCTGCCTAAATACCTCCTTAAATCCAACCTTTTCAGCAAACCTGGCTGGTTTGAGGAATTTCTGCTGGAAATACATTGTGAACTCGTGGAATGGTTTGCCTTGGAAGGGACCTTAAAGCTCATCTCGTTCCAAACCACTGCCATGGCCAGGGACACCTTCCACCAGAGAACCTTCCACTAGGACTTTTCAAAAGGGAAAATTCCTTCTTTGTTTGTGTTGTTTGGTTTTGTTTTTTTCCTGGTGGAAAGTTCCCATGGAGGCTTTTCTGGGCTCGCTTTTTGGAGAGAAAACATCACTTTTCGGTTGTTCCTTGGGAAGGCTGCAGCCCAGGCAGCACCATCAACCCCAATTCTTCACTCAGCTCCAGTTCTGTGGGAAGATTTTAAATTAAAAATGCTGGGGGGGGAGGGGGGGAGGAATCACAGGCATTTAATTTCTCATGCAGCTCGTGGGATTTTTCAAATCCACCTCTAAGTTGTTGAGTTGCAGTAACCACAGGGTGGGTAGTTGTTGGATACTCATATGGTGAGAAAGGAACAGACTGAAGGAATGAGCTTCAATGCTGCACAAAATCTTATGTAAATGTCTCCTGTATAGCTCAGAGAAGATCTAGGACTCCTCTAAATCTAAGACTTGGAAATTCACCTGGGAAGCCATAAATTCAGTAGATGTCTTCTCCTCCATAAATTTGAAATATTGGCCAGGGAAGAAGCATCCCTGTTTCACAGGAGGAGTTACTGGACCTTCTGATTGTTTCTTTCTTTATTTTCCGGTAGGTCCAGCAGCGGTTGAAATGTAGCTCAGGATAAATTGCAAGGTGATGATTTACATGACAGGTGACACTAGAAAGCACATTATTCTAGGAGGAAGGATGAGATGGGATGTATTTACTGCCTGTCTGGGCAAATTATCTGCTCTCAGTTGTCTGGCATGTGCTTGTGTGGGGAATGCACGTGTCCAAAATAGCCGATAAAGTGGATGTGGGGAACAACAGTTAATAAATGCAAACCCCTCATGGCTATGGCTGCATCCCTCACTCTGAATTCTCTTTAACTCCCTCTTTGGAGACAGTGGTGCTGGGGATGGTCTGAAGTGCAGAAGCTGGTTTTGAGGGAGGAAGCACGCAGCCAAATTCCTTGCTGCTTGTAGGGGTGAGACGAGCGTGGCTTTTGCTGGGAAAAGGAGAAGGATCTGTGTTTGAGGGGAACATCCGTGCTTGCAGCCCTGTGTGTTGTGATATTGGAGCTGCAGAGGCCAAGTCCTCTCTTACTTACTGAGGTTATAAAGCCCCATCCCACCAGGGAAACTCTTCATTTGAGATCAAGCAAATTATCCTGTGCTGGCTGCTGCTATTCCTTGCTCTTGTCAGGCTGGCTGTGATTTACTCTTAATATTTATCCCTCTTCACCTTACATTTCTTCCTCACGAGTAAAACAAAATAATGCAGTGGAGGTGGTAAACTCTAAGCTCATGCCATCCAAGGGGACTGCAGCTCACAGGCAGGGATGGTTTGGGAATTGCAATTGCAGTTTTGGAGCCTTGACCTCCGCAGCGTTACCCGGCCGTGACCCTCCACGTCGAGGCTGCTTCAGGCCATATCTGTTATGGTTGGATTGCTTGTGTTTCCAGAAGGCTTTTTTTCCTGCCCCCCCGGGGTTGTTTGCAGGATGATTGCTTTTTATTTGTGTGTGTGTGCCCACTGAGAGCTCGGGATCTCATCTGGCTTTTAAGGATATACTTCTGCTACCTAGCAGGTATTGTAGGTGGATGTGTAAATGAGTATCCTTCTGTTTACATAGAAATGGATATATAGTATAAAAACAATTTACTTGTAAAAGACTCATCCTGCCTCCAGAATATGTTTGAATCTTAGCACAAGACAAAGTAATTTAATCCCTCCCAAACCCATATGTTGTTTGCTTCTCATTTTTTCCAGCAAATTTTACCTTCATCAAAAGATAAATCAATTTGTAGCAGCTATCGGCAGCTCTTTAAGCTGGCGAATTGAACAGCTTAATTAGGGAAAATATATTAAAGGATCTGAGGGATGCTAACCCCTTCAGTGCCTCCTCTTGGGCACATATCTGAGTGGTCTTGCACATGTCTGGGGGTCCGTAGATCCCCTCCAGTTTGCGTTTGCTGCTGGTTTTATCTGATATTTTGTGGTGTGGGGACTGTGTGGCAGGACTGGTTTTTACTGCCCTGTAAAACCTGGCAGTGCTTTTCTAGACCTGTCTAGTTTGAGGATTTGAAACGTTATTATCTTCGTTTTTGTTTAAATCAAAGCTGTTTTTAATTACCTGAAGCCCCTCTCGAGTGTCTGGGAGCATCCCTGTGCTGACCCCTCCCGGCAGTGGCTGCCTGGAGTGTGAGATGTAGGTCATGGCCTCACAGTTTAGACATACAAATGGAATAGAAACAGTTTGGAGCACCATTTCCCAAACATTCCTTCTCATTCAGCACTGTTTGTATGTTTTGTTTGCTCTTTGGAGAGGGGGGGGATGGAAAACAGCGCCCGATAAAAGTGCAAAGCGCATGAGTCAGCCTGAATCTGCTGTTGTGCCTCGCTCTTCCCATTAGCAAATACCAGGGATGAGTGTGTGGGGAGGTGGGGATCCCCTCATCCCTAAATGACAGCTTGTTTCAGTTTTAAATTCATTAGTGACGCTGCTCTGATGAACACTCCCAGCCTTCCAGGCTCACTCAATGCCAAGCGCTCCTGCCCAGCATCCCTGTGTCTCCTGGAGATCCCAGACTGCAGGGTGGCTGCTGCTGATCTTTCCATTGTTAAGATGAGGACACGTCTCTGCAGGACCTGTGCTGGTGGGAGAAAGATGCTGGGGGCTTCAGTCCCTGCTAGGAAGTGGATTTTGGAAAGGAGTCTCCTGCTGCTCCTGTTGGAGAGGATGAGCATTGCTGTGATCAGCAGAGGTTTTCTCAGAACTCTGCTTTGCAGCAGAGCTCCCAAACCTGACCTCTCTCTAGGGGCTCTTCCCTTGGGTGGTGTGTGGATACCTAGAGAGGAGCCAGCTATGCACTGGCTCCAGCAGATAAAATCTTTTTCCTGCAAAGGCTGAGAATTCACTGATCTGAACTCCCCAGGGCTTGTGGGATGGTGATTGGTTACAACAAAAAAAACCCACCCCAATGTTTGGTTAATTTAAGCTTCAGCTTGAGGTGATGAGATAAAATAGAGCTGATATCAGGATGGTCTTGCTTAAAAAGCAGAGCATTGTCAGCGCAGACCGAAGTGTTCTCCATCTGTTCCTGTGGCTGTTAAGAGCCAATATTAGACGGCTCTGCTGCAGTCTGGGAATCCGTGGTGAGTGCTCAAGGCAAAAGCTTCATGTGGGAAGTTTCTCCCCTCCTTTGCCTTGCCTTAGGTTAACTCACACCCCAACCAGCCAGGCTTTGCAAAACTAAGTGTTCCTGGTGATGATTTAACGTCCTCCACTTCTCCCTGAAAGGACAGGGACAAAAGGGGAAAGTGAAACATCAGCTGGAGGATCTCCTTGTCATCAGCCTGAAAATCTCCTAATGGCCCAAGAAGTGGTTTCCTTGCTCTTGGAGCTTGTAACACATGACAGACCTTGAGGTTTCTCTTCTCCCACCTCGAGGTTTTTTGGTTTTTTTTTTTTTTTGCTCTGCAGCAACAGAGACCAAGCTTTACCGCTGAGGAAAATGATGAAACTTAGGAAACGAGAAGAGGTCTTTGTGACAGGCTAACACCTCAGATTGCTTTGAACTCGATATTGAAATATATGTACACACAATTTTATTTCTTCCTTGCAGGTGGCTTATTGCATGGCAGCATGTGGGGGTCTGTGCCCAGCCCCACACGTGTGTGTACATGCACAGTTATTCTTGCCTCAGCACAGCGATTTCCTAACGATCTCTTACCCATCCAAGACAGATTGCTTTTCATGGTTCAGTGGCCGCAGCTCAGGCATCCATTTTAATCAATAGAACAGTCAAAAGAGAGAATAGATTTACTTGTTTCTGGTTTTTTACATTTAATTGAAAATTTTCGAGTGATTACAAACATAGCTATTGTATAGATTGTGGAGTTTAGAAGACAATAAGTGCCAAAAGAAAAATGTCCCCGGAGCCCAGACTCTTCCCATCGTGATGCACAGTAGATGTTGGTGGTTTGTGCCTGGCCTTGTCCTTTCTTCTTCTTTCTCATGGTTTGTAAAAAGCGGGATGGATTTAATGGGGTTTTATCCAGACACTTCAGGGAGCGTCTGCACTGGTCTGTGATGAACAGCATTAAATCCTCTTACCTGTGACGAGGGAGAATCTCCCTTCACACAGAGCACACAAGTACCAAGTGACCCCTGGAGATGCATCATCCCATGGGCCACCTGGTCATCAAACACGTGTGAGAATGGGCTGTAAAAACTCTCCAGATCCAACGAGAAAGGGTTTAATTGTAGTGAGAACTGCTTGAAAAGCAGTGTCAGGGAAAAAGGAGCTTTTGGTCATGAATAAGGGGAAAATACATCTATTTTCTGTTGTGTTTTTAGCAGTCTTTCCAGTCTGGGTCTCTAAGGTGTCAAAACCAAGTCCCTTCTTCAGAGGGGAGCCATGGAGATAAATATTTGGTGAATAAAAGGGACTTGGGATACTTGCTAGTGCCCAAAGGTGGGTGCTGGTGTGGTGCAGGTTAACCCTTCCCCACTGCACTGGAATGTGACATTTAATCTGTTTACTGTTGCCAGTGTTTGTATCCAAAGGTGGAGTGTTTGTGGAGGTACCACATATATAATAATTCTCTTCAAATTTGAGTATACGTGTGCATGTAACAGCAATTATCTGATTTGTTGTGTGGTCTTGGGGAAGGGGTCTCCTGGACCCCCGTGGTTTCTGAGTTTGCAGATTGGATTTATGCCTGAGAAGCTTTGCCCTTTTCTCTGAGTATTCTTTGGGAAAAATAACAAGCCATCCTGTCTCTCTGCTTGTAAATTTAATAAACCTGGAAGCAGCACAGCAGCTGAACATATCAAAGCCATAGACTGTTAACTCCAATGCAGGAAAACTTTAAAAATAGTCATCAAGACCCCTGCACTCTCTGCAAAATGAGATCTGAGTCCTCTTGAAGTTGTTTTTAATAGCTGGAATTACTGAGGATTGGTGTTACCAGCTAATAGTTTGGGGAGCAAGCTGCCTGTTTGGTGCCTGTGGTGATATCATTTACGCCGGTGTTCCCGCCATAACCTCTCGAGCGCACGGGTCTCCTTGCAAATGAAAGCTGAACCTTGTGTGCTGGGTGTGCTCTGTCTCCCAGACAGACAATTTCCTCGATACTTTTATTGTCATCTCTGATTTACTCAGCTTCATTGCCTACTGGAAGCATATTTGTTCCAGCGTGGGCCAAGATGTGACTCTGGAGGAGCCGCTGTCATCCTCCATCTAGTCAAGGGCGATGCCGCTGTCAGCTTGCAGTAAGCGTGGCTTCCTCCCTCCAGCCCAAACCCAGGGTGCAGCTCTCAGGAAAAGCTGGTGATTCCAAGCTTGGGGATTCCTTCAGAGGAGAAAAGTGGGTCCCAGGGTGGTTTTGTTCACATGATGAGTCGTTTTTGTCTTGCTTATCCGCCCGTATGATGGTAAGAGCTGGAGAACCCCAATGCAACGAGGGGTGATGAGCAAACACATCCTGCAAAACTGTTTTGTTGCCTCCAGAAAAGTTTATGGATTCATTGCCATTGCTCTCTTAGCAGTATTTTAACTCTTCATCCCCATAGCATTTCATAGAGTTGGGGTGGGTTTTCCCCACTGCATACCCCTTGCCAGAAGGAAATGAGCATTTTGAGGGAAGAACAGATCCTTTCTGCGATCTTCCTTTCGAACACAAAATCAAATTCTCCTTGAGGAAAAGCTTCAAATGCAAAACTCTGACCGGCCCAAATTAGGGGGGACCTAATTTACTGTGGTAAAATACTTAGAGAGCTGCAGATGAAAACTGCAATTTAAGTGCCTAATATTACAATTATATACCGATGTGTTTTATTAATGGGATTGAATGCTCGTGGCTTTGTAGTAATGAGCTTTTTTGAAGATCCATATAATAGAGTTTTCTGATGGGAAGGACCCCAACCCGCTGTTCCCTCTAAGAAGCACCTTGAAACTCGCAGAGCAGTCAGGGACAGGGTTAATTCATTGACTTGAGTGGTAATTAGTTGCCTGACTCCTGGAGGAGCCCTTCTTAGAGGGGAAGAGGAACCCAAACCTCCTGCTCGTGGCGCCATATGGAGGATGTGAATCTTACTGTGGTGGGACGAGTGACTCTCGAGCAAATGAAGTGTTTTGGGAACCCTGGAGATGAAAGGTTTCGTGTTGACAAATTAGCACTTAGCAGATTGCTAATATTAAAGATCTGTGGGTTTGAACAGCGTGCTCAGTTGGTCCTTTCTAACACAGGGGAAGGAATAATTTTTCCATCATCTAATGTTATTTTAAATCTACTTCTGATAAAGAATGGGGAGGAAAAATGAAACCCCTTGAGTGCTTTCCTAGGCCAGGGCACTCCCTCCCACCAGGGTTAGGCTGGGTCAGTTAAAATGATGCGTGTTTATAACTTGCATATTCCACGTGGGAAAACCCTGAACGATTTCACGTTTTGAAATAAAGTCTTTAAAACAGATTTCAGTTTTAAAGAAAAGGTTGAAATGGGTTATTCTGATGATTTAATTTTTTTTTCCTTATTGTGGATTTATCACAACTCAGTTTCCTGGGAATTAATTTTGACTTGGATAAAGCAACATGTTGTATTAATTATATTAATAGCCACATTAATTATAAAGCTGTTAGTGCCTAAGAATTCAAGGCTTTCTAAGACTGAATAGAGAGAGCATTGAAAATAAAGTAGCAAATTGTAGAGCTGTTTTAATATGAACTGGATGTTCCTTACTACGTATCTTTTGACAGGAAAAAGTAATTTTTCAAAATCCACCACAATGCTCTTTACAAATCCTGCTTTTCCTCTAAACACTCTCCTTCTATGCGAGAGCGTAATTAGCTTTTGTTAACTTTTGTATGGGCAGTTTTCATTTTGCACTTTCTTTGGATACCGTGGCTGCTTTTCTAAAATAGCTGGAAGTTTTCTTTCTTTCCTTGGCATCTTTAGTCTGCGACTTCCATCACGAGAAAAATTCATGTTTGGCCTCCCCTCCCTAGTTGGGTTTCCTTGATGCATTTATTTAGGAAATGCAAAGCTGGGCTAATGTTCACCTTTCTCTCTTTGTTAATTAACCCATTGTGTGCAGTCAGATTTTATTTGGCAGCTTGACTTGAGTGCCCAGCTGGGAGATGAGCCATGAGAGAAGAAACAGGAGCTTTGTGTTGAGTTAATACGTGGATTTTTGTAGCTTGTTGATGTTCCCTGGAACATCTGTTCCTTGGCACTGTCCACCTCACCTGGATCCTTCCAGGAATGGCGGAACAAGATCTAAGGAAGGAGAGGTTGGAAAGCGGGGGTGCAGATGGGAAAATGGGACGTAGAAGTTCCAAAATCTTTGGAACTTCCTCAGGGCAAAACCTGCCTGTGTTCTCCCAAGGCCAAGAAACCATGTCTTGCTTTCAGCATCATCTTCAGTCACTTGTGGCAAGCTGGGTTTCATGAGGGTGGGATGGCAGGAGATGGGAAGATCCCTGTCCCCTGTGTTCTCCATCCTCACCTGCATCCTTTCTGTTCTTCTCATCCATGGTCTCTGTCAGTAATGAGGTGGGAAGACTGGGCAAGGAGACAGCTCCAGTGCCACCCTGTCCACCCTCCTATTATCCTGCCTTATTACATTGTAATAAATTGAACCATTCCACTTCATTATTTCATATTTGAGGAGATTTATAGATTGTCCTGGTGGCTGAAGAGGCAGTGATTAAAGGAGCAGTGTGCTAATGAATGAGCCTCAGCACAAAGCCTTTTTAATTAATGCACAGCCCAGGGGCTGTAAATGCCTTGCTGATAACAAGCCTGGCCCATTCAGGACATGAACTGACAACTTTGCACAGAATGAAGGCTTATGTGGAGACATGGGTATGGTATTGAAATGGCAATTAAGGCTAATAAAATGATTTGTCTGCCTATCCATCGCCCTCCTTCGGAACGCCCGGCCCTTTCTGTGCCTCGGAAGTAATGGCAGGTGGAGATCTCATTTGGCTCCTCCAACCTTCCCTCAGTGATTTAATTTACAGCCTGGCTGCTGCATCTGTTCCTTCACGGGGCTCTTTCAGTCACGTTAGAGCTGGGTTTTCACTCCAGGCTATTCTGGACTCGCCTGAAATTTCCCTGACTCAGATTTTGTCCAGTGTTTTTTTTCCATTGGTGTCTTTTAAAAGCTTTTCTAATGGAGTGTCTTGCTGGGAGAGGAGGCAGTGAACTTGTTGGCAGTTGTTGTCCTTCTGTCCATTCATCCTTGACTGGGGGCTGGTCAGAGTGCTCAGCTAAGCAGAGAGTGGGCTCACACAGCCCGTGGGATGGGAGGGAGCCTGCCAGGATGAAGTGTCAGCTTTGCTGCAGGATGGCCTCAGACCTGTCCCTGCTTTTTGATGGGTTTTGTGTTCCCTTCTGGCACATTCTGGGCTTGGTGGTGTCAGTACGTGCTGCTAAAGGCTCTGCTGCTTTGGAAAAAGTGACTTTGAAAACGCATTAAGGAACAAGGCAGTGCTTAAACAGTGTTAATAAGCTGAAAGTCCCCATTGTCCTGGGGGAGTTATAGGGCAGATGAACAGCATAAGCAGGTCCACTGAATTTTGAGGAGTTACCCTGATTTGTGCCAGATCCTGCGTGGTGCTGCTTTGGTGACTTTGCTGCTGTGCTCTGGGTCAGCAGCAAAACACCCTTGATGGGTTCAGTAGCCCACAGTTACCATGAGCTGAAGCCAACCACACATCACTGGTGTTGTAGAGGGCTGGACAACTCTGGAGTATTTGGGAATGCTCTGCACCTCTGAGCATCCCCAGTGCCTTGGGAGAGATGAGAACCCAAAGCCCAGCACCATCCCTTCTTAGCAGGATTCAGCTTCTCCATTTCACCTCACTGAGTCCCTGACAGGTGAAAACACCATTTTTCAGTAAGGGATGTGGGAAGAGGAGGTGGCAAACTTTTGAAACAAAATTAAAAAAAATAATAAAAAAAAAGACAAAGATATAAATGATGCTGCTTGTGGCCTGCAGATTTAATGATATTTGCCCACTTGATTGATGAAGATGATGAACGAGCATTCGTGGCCTGTTGAGGGTGAAAAGTCTAAGTACCAGGATGGAGAGTAAATCAATCACTTCTCCCTCCCCTGCCAGATGGGTTCATCAGTTAACTGTGGTTCCCAACAGTCGTACATTACCCCTGGCTGAGGGACGGCACGTCAGCGGTGGCTGCTGGCTCTTCTCCGCAGAGATCGATAACCCATGGCCACTGGAAGGAACACAACCTAAATGAAACCACCAGAACTCCTCTCCAACTTTATTTCTGTGTCAGATTTTGTTTGCTGGCACACACATTCCCACAAAGTGTCTCACAAGGGGTTGGGCTGGATGGCTGGGTCATGTAGTGCTGTGGTCTTCAGGGTCAGGTCAGAGACAGGAGCTGGAGCACGTGGTGGAACGTGCTGGTGGTTTGTTGAAGAGCAATCTCTGAGTGCTTGCAATGACTCTGTTCTTTTTCCTGTCGTTTTTTATGGCCTTTATTTAGTGTCTGAGCACTTGCTCATCATTTCCATGCTAAAGCCTAGAAGGTGGGGGTGAAGAAGGGTTCTGTCCCTACTTTGGGCAGAGGGATTTGGGAGCTGAGGGTGGGAGTTGGCTCACCCAGACCAAAACCTACAATGCTGGACTCCTGTAGCACTCAGAGGGCTCATCCCTTTGGCATCACAAGACATGCCCTCTACCTGCCATCACAATGTTACACCTTCTTTGGGCCAGGACTGTATCTTTATTATTTTGAGACATATTTACCTGACACTTGGCAGAAGTCTGTGAATTATTTGAGGACGTGTTGGTAAACAGGGTTTGACAAACAGTTCCTCAGAACCGTGTAACAAGCTCAGGACTTGGGATGTTCATCAAAAGTTTTTGGGGTTTTATATTTCCTGAGTTCCACCAACCTTGTAAGCAAAGCCAATGTGATTTATGGCTTTGTGTTATGCTCCTGTGAAACTTGCAGGATTTTGATATAAAATTCTCCCAGCTTTAACTATCAGGTTTCACCTGAGTCCTGTTTTGGAGGCTGTTAATTCTTTATGTTGTCATTTCTGAAGACCCTTTTACAGCAGGAGCTCAGCATTATATAGCACTTAATAATGGGCATGTTACACTCCAGAGTAAAGAACATTCCACCGTGTTCAACCCTCTTACAGTGATCATTGCAACTGCTGATGGCCAGGACAAATGTGCACAGTGGTTTGCAGTGTATTTGTGTAGGGAAGTGCCATTCTGCTCAAGCAGGTTTCCAGTTTGTGATTTAGAGCTTAGAGGTGTGGAGGATTTTCACACCATCTGAGTTCAGTTGTCTAACAGAGTCCCAAAGCTGTGTCAGTGGAGAAGGAGAGGCTGGGAGCTGCCCTTGGGAGGAGTCCATCCCTCTCCTGGCTTTGTGCATTGACCTCCCCAGTCTGTAATCAGGACTCAGTGGAGATCTGGCCCTTATTACCTGGCTTTAATATTATGAGTTTAACAGTGATGTTGTCACGTGCAAAGGTCCCTACCAGCCATGAGGAATGTGGTGGGAATAAAAGGATGTTGCGGTGATGCAGGGAAGAGGGAGCTGAGGTGCTTGCAATGTGCTTGTCCAGACCCTGAGTTTTGAGAAGGGAGATCTTGTGGGCTGGGATCAGTCCCATCACAGCACATGTAGAACCCACACACTAAACTTGCAAGCCCAGATGATGTAAAAACAGGAGGAGGGGTGAATTTCAGGCAAGGCTCATGGACAGGGATGTTTCAGCATTGTTTTTTTCCCCTGGATGTGCTGCAGGCTCCTGTGACCTTGGGGATGTTTTCAAATCTTCCTTTTCCTCCTGTATCCATGCTTTCTAGGGCAGGGAGCATCTCTTACAATGTGTACTTAATCGAGGTTTCCCTCTCGTTTGAAGTTTCTGGGCACTGCTTTTGATATCAATAACAACCATGATGGCAAGAGACCAAAGACAAAAGAACAATTCCCAGGAAAAATAGAGCAGTGTTGCTCTCCTGTATTGGTAATTCAGGGGTAAGGAATAGATGAGTTTTAACAAGAAATAATAAGTACTGGAGGGCTTCAGACCGCAGTTCTAGTGTGGGCTCACAGCTGGTGGGTGATGAAATAAGCTTTCCAGACCTCCTTGGGGTCTTTTTCCCAGGTGGGAGGTAGGAAGGGGAATACAGGTGTTTCCTAGAAGGATCTGTTTGAATTCATAGGGATAGTGCCTACAGCAGGGTTGTGAAATGGGCCCTGAATCACAGGCAGGAGCAGTAGGGGTTGTGGAGAACCACCTGCCCCAGTAAATCCACACAGCCCCTAAGCTGCAGATCTGTGTGTTGGAGTTTTTCCAGGTTGGAACTGCTGGCTAAGTCCAGGATTTCTGTCCAGCCCACTGCAGTCATTAGAGAGGGCCTTAAACTCATTCTCTCCTTTTCATTAGCATTGACCATTAGCTCTGGATAGCCGTGTTATTGATATAAATGTCTTTGAAACCTCCCGAGCTCCGGGCTTTGACGGATTTCATAGGCCGGTTGGGGAAAGTGTTTCTTTTCATCAGTTTTGAATTTGTCACTATTTCAGTGGAATCAAAGGGGACTTCTTGTGTTGCAAGGCAGGGAGGGTAGAAATACCAGATGTACTTTGTCTCTCTCATTCATTAATTCATATACATTTATCATAAGACTTCCTATTTGTCTCCTTTTTAAGATAAATAATCTCAGCCCTTCCAATCCCTTGTCACAGGGAGACAAGAATGATTTAAGGACCTGGGAAAGTTCCATATGACAATGGGTACAGAGACTGGTATGGCAAGGCTGGTTCTTTCATTTTTGGAGGATTGAGGAGAAGATGGAGGTGACTGGGCTGAATATCCTGTTTTCCCTGCAGATGTCCCTTGGCTAACACAGGGACAAATACATGGATACACGTCTGCCCACCCCATTTTTTCTGCTCCTGACACATTTCTGGGCTGTGTTAAGTTTGAGTTTAGTATGGAATGAGATAGATCTGATAGGAACTGTCTGGATTGCCTCTTAGGTCCCGAACCCACAATGTTTGAGTCATTTACTCGGCAGGCGTGTTTTATAACTCAGCTGAGGTTATAGGTGTGGTATTTGCTTAAGATCTGATCTAGATCTCCTGTAATTGCTAGGTGTCTTCTAGAGGATTTGGAAGAGCTGGGCTGCCTTATTCCCCTCCTTCTGATTTGAAGGTTATGCATCACTGTTTTTGCCTGGAATACTACAGTCTTTCTTGGGATACTCAGGAGGATCAGAGGAGGAATGTGCAGCAGCTCTGTTTTAGGGTACTAATCCTGTTGTAAATCCCAGCATTTGTATATCTCTAATAATAATTCCTGGCACTTGAACAGTGGTTTACATGCACACGTAAAGCAAGAGGGTAAACACTGAGATAATCCTCTCAGTGCCCTGGGAGCAGCAAGGTGAACAACTAGTTAATGTTTGTGCAACATTTGGGATGGGGTGGGGCTGCTCCTGCTTCCCTGAGCGTGGCCAGGACCCTGGGAGCAGGGGGATGCCAGGAGGGGTGTCTGGACAGGAGGAGGCACAGCTCACCTGGGGGATGTCTCCTGCAGCACCCTCAGCTCAGCAGCTGCCTGTGAGCTCAGATGGAACAAACTGCTTGAGGAATCTCTCCCTGCAGCCCAACCTAATTTGCCCTGTCAATCGGGCGCTCGCCTTCCCGCGCTCGTATTTAGCGCCATTGATTTATTGGATTGCAGGAATATTAAGAACCTCAAACTATTAGTCCTGATTACAACTTCTTGGCGGCTTCATCACTCCATGTGTCTTGCCGTGCTCTGAGGAGACTGGCCCTTTCACTGGCTCTTGGCAGCTATTGAGCCTCAATTTACCTCTCTCCCCCTCTCTGCCTTCTCCCTCTCCTCCCAAGAATGTGCCTTTCTTGCAGTGACAGGTTTTGGGGGGGGGCACAGCGAAATGAAACAGCTTTCCTAATCTGGGATGAACTCATCTGCAGCAGAGCCAGGGAGGTGAGGTTGGTTGTGTCCTTGCCTCGATGTTCCCAGTGCATTGGAACTTCCCTCATTTCTTCCCATCCTTTTGCTCCCTTTGGCCGGCCCTCCTGCAGTTAGTGCTGGCTTTTCTCTCCTACCTTGAATGTCCTCTTTGAAAAATCCTTTGTCTTAGAGCAGCCTGCAGAATGTTCTCCCTTCTCATCCCTTTTCTGAGTGCTGGATGCCTCCAAAAAAGAAATGGGGTCATCCCGAGTACGGATGGGAGTGCATTTAGCTCCTCTGGAGAGATGTAAATGACACCTGCAAGGAGGTGCTGCAGTGGCCCTGGTTTTGAAGCTGACCTGGATCAAGAGGAGAAATAGCCTCTGGCAGTGAGGGAGGGGGAGAGCAGGGAATTTGGGGTGAGAAAAGTGCTGAAAGGAACAGTCTGTGCTCCACGCTGTGCCAGGGGTGGTGTGTGCAGTGTGCAGGTGGTCCGGCCCCCCGGGCTCCAGCTGGGGTGTGAGCATGGGGAGGCTGCTCAGAGGGGCTGTGTGAGCTTTTCCCTGTCAGCAGCAGTATTTTGGGGATGTGAGAGGGGGCTCCAGCCCCCCACCCCACCCTCTGGCTGGGCTGTGTGGGGATGCAGCAGAGCTCGTCCTTGTTGGCTTTGCAACCATCCTGTCCCTTTGCTTGGCTTTCCCCTCCTGTGGGGAGCTGTGGGGTCACAAAGGAGCCTCCTGAGCCTTCAGGCTGGGGGGGCTGGTGGTGACCCTGCAAGCCACGGGGTCACTGGTGCTTATTCTCACTGGTATGGACTGGTGGGGTCCAGCAGCTGTGCTTTGCAGCTGCTGGGAAGTGGGTGGGTTGCTCCTTCAGGACCCCATGTGGTGTCCCCACCCCTAAGCCTCCTTTCCTGCCCTCAAGAGGCTTTGTGGTGAGACAAGAGCTTCAGCTCCAGCCCTGTCCATCTTCCATCACTCAGAGCCTCAGGAGTATTTCAGGGAAAGGGTTTCCAGTCTGCTGGCTCGAGGCTGGGTGACTCGTCTGGGGGTAATGGCTGGTGAGTAATGGCTGGGCTGTGCTCCACAAGGACCTGGCCCTCTCCCTGTGAAAGGCTTTCCATCACACTTCCCAGCCCTGTGGCCATGCACTGCTTTAGCCTAATTACACAACACTGCTGAATACCCTGCAGCCACAGCAGGAGGGGATTTCTGAGCTTCCTCCACATCTCTGGCTTTTACTGCCCACCGGAGACCTCTGAGGTGTGGAGGAGCACCAGGGCCTCCCAGTGTAGATGTCACCAGAGAGGGGCCATGGAATCATGGAATATCCCGAGTTGGAAGGGAGCTACCTATAGGATCATGGAGTCCAACCCCCAGCCCTGCACAGACACCCCAGTAATCCCACCCTGTCCCTGAGAGTGTTGTCCAAACCCTCCTGGAGCTCTGTCACATTTGGTGCTGTGCCCACTGCCCTGGGGAGCCTGTTCAGTGCCAACCACCCTCTGGGGGAAGAACCTTTTCCTAATCATCCTAAAAACCATCCTAACAGGATGGGTCCTTTTCCCCCACCTGTTCTTTCCAGGGTAGGACAGCAGCATCACCTACAGCTGGAGTTTTGGGTGCTGGCTCTTTCATTCAGCAAATGTGAGAAAAGGGCAGTCTGGGTGGATTTAGGTGCATAAGTTAGTACTGAACAACTCTTCCATCCCCTTCCACCCCTCGTGCTGTCCTTTCCCTTTGCCATCCTTGCTCCCTGCTCCTGCAAGCTCAGTGCTGGTGCCTGGGAGCGCAGCAAACACGATGCTCACGGAGCAGCCAGCCTGCTTAAGGACCGAAATTTATTTCATTTTCTAAACTGCATCTGGGAAAAAATAAGGAGCCATTAGGCTGTCAGTTGTCAGAGCTTTACAGGAGCATCAACACATCGTGTTTTTCTTTACTGAGACATTAAATGTGTCGAGGCCCATGATGGACTGTCTGGATCAGATTCAGAGGGCAGATGGGATGGCGAGCGAGGGCAGGACGGATTTCTCTGCTCTCCCAGTGCTGCTGGGCTCCAGAGTTGAGTGTTCTCTTTCCAGAGTGTAAGGGCAGGGTCCTTCAGCTGCTCCACCTTAATGGGACCAGTCACACTGGTATTTCCAGGGACGTCAGCAGGTTGTGCTGAGGGTTGGTTGCTCGGTCCTGCTGGCACCTCTGGGTGAAGCAGGACCACATGTCTCTGGTGCAGCACTTGTGGGGAGGATTTGGAGGCTGCCCCAGCCAGCAGACAGGAGCATTTCTCCCCATTTTCTCCCCATCAGGAGGTTAATGACTGCCTGACCATGGCAATATGCTGGGGCAGAGAACTGACAGGGAGAGCAATGTGGAAATCGTGACTTAAGCTAAGGAGAATTCAATGTGAACGGGGGTTTTATTATTTTCCCAAGTACAGCTGGACTCGGGATTTTTATTTTATTTCTCATGAGTTTGTGGCATGCCCAGAAACCTCCCAAAGCCTTCAACATCACAAGGCTCTCCTGAATGCAGTGTTTGGTCTGCATGTGCATGAGATGTGTGGCAAATATTTTATTTCAGATGCTGGCATATTTGCACTGGCACTGACTGCATTACATGTGAGTGATGAAAGGCCCTGTATAAATACGGTGTTTCCATTGGTATTGATTGCATTATGATTGCAATTACATTTGCAATGGAGCTGACTGTATTATGTGTGTCATTAGATTGGCACTCATCATTAGTGCTTGCCTCTGGCCACTTTATTTTTCCTCGAGTGGTGTCTGGAGCAGGAATTGAGCTGTGGAAGCAGAGAGGCAGGGTTTGGGATGCTGTGTTTTCTCAGCAGCGCTGGCCTGCCCTGGGCAAGGCCTGTGTGGTTTCTGGACTCAAGCAGGTCGTCCCACTGGTGCAGGTGACTGGCTGCTGCTCTCCTGGGTATCGTTCTCAGTACCCTCGGCTGGATGTCCCCTCACACACGGGGGGGCCGAGCAGCTCTGCCCTCCTGGCAGCTCCCACCGCTGCCACAGTCCCTCCTGGGTCGTGTGTGTTCTGACAGGGACCCTTAAAATTCCAAGATGCCGTTTCAAAGTTCCTTCCTGCTCTCCGTGCCGACCTCCTCATTTACAGAACCTAATTTCCCTGGATATTCTGTGTAGTAAAATATCTCCTCTTCTCTGATTCGACCTCTTTTCTTTTTTTTTTTCTTTTCTGTTTTGTGAGGGGGGTGCTGCGGGCTCAGAGGCGGTTTTGATATTTTCCAAGTCAATATCCCTTCCTGATAAGAACAAGATGTAATCTGTGTGTGTGCCTGTTCACAGGCTTGCACTGAGCAAACATCGCGCTCCTGGAGCAGGAAGAAAGGGATGTGCACTCCCCAAATGCAGCAGGGAGCTCTGACATTGCCTTTTACTGGCCTCAGAAGCTGGGGAGAGGATTGCCCTTTGCTCCCCCGCCCTGGAAGTGTCATCCTGGATGGGGAGGGAGTTCTGTGCCTGCTCCTTGCCTGAGGCTGAGACAGGCTCTGTGGAAAATTGATTAGGAGCAGATGCTTTGAGCTGGGAAAGGAGTTTTCCCTGCCTGGTCAGGTGTTAATGGGGAAGGTTACAGGTATGATGGGGAGTGAGGACTGGAGTGAGGAGGGGCAGATGGATAGGGCAGGGGGTAGGAAAGATGGGAGAAGGCTAGAGGAGCAGGGAGGTCTGTGGAGACTTTATCTGCTCACTTAATTAGAGGGGAGAGGAGAGGCCAGCGTGGTGACCCCAACCTGGCCACCCCTGAGCCTTTGAAGGGTGGTGGGGTTTTGCTCTGGGCTCTGCCACCAACCTCAGCTGCTGCCCCAGGCAGTTGGCCTAACGCTTGAAGAAAGCCAAAATAATTTTAAGAAATCCATGAAGGGGGTGAAAATGGCAAGGGGGAGGCAGGGATGAGGGAGGGACGCGAAATACACTCCCTCCCTGACAATCCACATGAGTTTGAAGTCAAAACATTCTGTGCATGTCTGCTTTTTTCTTCCCTCGCCACCTGGTAGCTATTATCAGATGACAATTTATTCCAGGCATCCTCTTGGGAAGAGATTTCACAAGCATCAAGATTTTAAATCCAGAAAGGGCCATGATTAACATGGTGTGTGCCTGAGCCAGAGCATTTGGCTCCTGGTTCCAATCCTGGGCTGTGCACCTTGTTGCTTTGCTGGCTTTGTGTGTGAACCCCCTGGCAAAACCTGAGGATTTGGCTCTGAAGGTGGAAGTCCAGAAGCCTCTGCTGGCCCTGGAACCAGCTCTCCAGGAAGAATCTCTAGCCACGCTCAGGAGGGGGAAGGACTCCTGCAGTGTGGCTGGGAGAAGGTGGTAAAGGTGTGCCTGGGCTCTGGGGATGTGCTGAACGAGGAGTTTCATCTTTTGTAGCCCCTGGGGGTTCGCAATGCAGATGTAAAGTGTTGCTGTGGAGGAGCAGGTACATGGAAGGAGCATCTGTGTTTCCCTGGAAGGGGAGGATTCCCTCAGCAACCCTCAACATGGTTGTCTCTGATTCAGGAGTTTATCATCAGGATAAATTGGTGCATCAGGCAGTGCCTTTTGTCTTAACTTTCCCTTTGCCACAGAGGCTTATTAGTCAAATTGTTAACTATTAAAATATTACTCTGCTGCTAACGAGTATAGTAATAGGAGGCACTGGGGTATTGCAACTCCAAAACCCGCTGTATCTTGTCAGAGAGGAGGGAATTTCCCTGGGTTCTATGGCTTTCTTAGCTTCCTGTCATTAGGGAATTACTGTGCAACCTTCCCCTGGTGTGAAATCCCAGCCCAGCTCCTCCTGCAGTCACGCTCTGCCCACCTTGCTTCCCGTGCTCCCTAAAAGTGCCTCCCTGGTGCTGCACCCAGGCGTGACTCACAGGGCTGTGCACACCTCGGTGCCTTGCCGACGGTGAAAATAGACTTGTCATGTTTGGTTTGGTTTGGTTTCCAGCAGATGTATTCGCAAATAACTTCATTTGATGGCAATGACGGGGAAAGAAAAGAAAATCATCCCGATGATTTTCTGAATGTTATCCAATGATCTATAGAGCTAGTCAGAAATCTGAAAAATAAAAAAGGAAAGAGAAAGAAGGAATTGTGAAGAGTTTGACAAGTCTGTCAGTATTTCTTGAACACACTATAGCACGTAATTGAATTGGCTTGAGGTTCTCCTGTGCTTCGGTGCTGGCTCCTGAGTGCTGAGCAAGGGCTGTGCTGCCTGTGTTCCCAACACACAGGAAAACACAGGAAAAATCATGGAGCCTTTAATGCCACTCCTAGGGCTTGAGTGACAGGTTTTGGGGAGGGAGCGAGGGATGTGATCAGATCAGTCCACTCTCAGCTGCCCAAGGGTTGTTCGTCCTGCTCAGTTTTGCTGCCACAGCTGCAAACCCCAGAGTTTACAGGGCTGTGCTTGGTGGGATCTGCAAAATCCAGTGAATGTCTGTTCAGATTTACTTCTGTGCTGCTCCCAGCATGAACCCAAAGCTCCCCAGTGCACTGAACCCAGCAGGAGGAGTGAGGGCAGGCGTGATGGGGGGGGTCATTCTCAGCAAGCATCCCGTGGCTCCGGTGCCTGGGATGTGCTGGAGCTCCTTTCCCCTGCACTGCGGCCGCATTAGAAACCTGCTCAGGTGCCTTTGGCCGCAGGCAGCCTTTGGAGTGCAGATCCAGCCTCCTGCAAGCAGGAGCCAGGCCAAGCAATCCACGCCTGCTGTGTCCCACAGGAGCGATGCTGGTGGTGCTTTGTCAGGTATAGAGAGCAGAGGTGCTGGGTAACTTCAACCAAGGGGGCTGCTGGTCCTGTCTCCATCACACTGCATTTTAGTTTGCTGTTATTTAAAGGGTGGATTTGTTTTGTTGGCAGGCAGGGGGTGAGGGAGCAGTGGCTGTGCAGAGGTGCTGTGCTGCTGCAATGCTGGATTAGGCAGCATGAAGCAAGGAGAGGGAAAATACAAGTAAATAATAATAATAATAGAGGTGAAATAAAAAATAATAAAGCCATAGGAAGATTTAATTCCAATTCCCTTCCTGTCCTGGCTGTTTGCTTGGTGACCAACTCTTGTGACACAGGGTTTGGTCACCAGGACTGGGGCTCTGAGAGGGGGACAAGGCACCTGGAGCTGGTTTGGTTGAGCACCCCAAAAAGCCTAATGCCCTGTCTGAGGGCTCGTCTCCAGGTGCCTGAAGGCATAGTGCGAGACTTTGTCTCTTGTTTAGAGAGCTTTGGCTTTTATAAGTTCAAAAATGAGATGGCAAATTGAATTTATTCATGAGCATGGAGGCTCTCTAGGGTTTCCTCTTTAATTCAGTAGACTTGCTTTAAGGGACTCTGTTTTAGCAGAGAAAGGATGGAATTGGTGCTTTCATCTTTCAAGCTTCCTTTACTGGTGTTCCCCCCCTGCTCCCGACTCCTGCAGAGTCTGTCCCAGAGCACAGATGTCCCTTTCCATGGTTCCCATCCCCTATCCTTGTGTGGTGCTGGTTTTTGGGAAAGGCTCCTCTCCCTGCGCAGTGGTTTGGGAGGACCCCTTAGAGGGGCTGCAGCAAAGCCCACCAGAGTATTTGGGGCTGGCAGAGGATGCAGGACCGTGTTTCTCCTCCCTCCCCATCCTCTTTGGATGATCTGTCCGGGGGAAGCGGTGCCTCCACGCACGGCTGGCTGGCAGCTGGCTCTTGCCACGCGCTGTCGGTGCCATCCCAGCAACAGGCTAATGGGTGCCATATGGAACGAGCAGCCAGGCTGGCTGTGGCTCCCACAGGGAGCCCCGAGGGGTTTCCGAGCAGTGACAGGAACAGTCACAGGCAGAGGGACCTGTTAGTTGCTCTTTCATGGTTCAGCAGTCTCCGTTTCCACCTAGTGCTCCCCAGGGAGTCCCCGTGGGCTGCAGAGGCTTCTGTGGGCAGGGAAAACGCTTTGGTGGGATGTGGGGCATCTTTGCACAGGGATTGGGGCGTGAATCAGACTTGGAGCCCAAATATCCCCTCCCCAGATTTTGGGAGGTGTCCATTTCCCTCCCTTTTTCTTTTGTATTGCTGCTGAAAACTGCAGGAGGGCGCAGCTGAAGGAGGGGAGACAGAGGCTCCCTCAGCCCGTGAATGCACTTTGGGTTGGTGGTGGATTTGCCTCGTGTTTAACCCAAGAAAGCACCGTGGTTCGTTAAGCTCTCAGAGGGCTGTGCAACAGTGCTTGTAAAAAAACATGGAAATCAAGTGAATTTTGCTGTGGTTTGGGTTTTGTTATGAGCTGAATGTCAGCCTGGGTTTGTCGTCCCTCTGGGAGCGTCGGGAACCGGCAGACGGGAAGGTGCAACACTAAAATTCATTGCCTGCTGAGCTTGCTGCTGGTGTGTGTGTGCACACCTCGCGCTCAGAGCAAATCTCTGGGGCTGTAAAACCCCCCTGGAAGGAGGTGATAAACCCCCCGAGACTCCTGGCAGAGCTGCACCTCCGCAGCTGCTCCTGGGATAATGGGGCTTCCTGACGCACGTCGGGATCTTCACCGGGAAGGTGCCGTTGAAGGACAAAGTCTGGTGATGTTTGGGTCTTAATGTTTTACAGCTCCCCTGCCTTCGAACAACGCCTAAAAATACAAGTGTATGCAAATTATAAACTAATTTAGATGATGGAGCATGGGAATATTGCTCATACTCCCCAAGCATGGCATTTCCAATCATATCTTCGTTTCATTTTTAAGCAAAGAAATCATAATCTTGACATGTTTATCATTCAGTGCCTGCACCAATTATCTCTTTGGGTTCATTCTATAGTTCATAGAACTGATAGATTATGATCATGTTGTTAGGAGAATTGTGCAGTCATTATTCCTCCAGCTGGAGGAGAAGTTGAAAAACAATTATAAAGAATGATTCTCCTTTGGATTGCCTTCGGAGTTCATGAAATAGGCAAGTTCCCATTACCAGGGGCCATGAGCTGCAAGGCTGCAGCCACTGGTGGGTTTGAACTCTGGTGATCCAAACCAGATGACTTGCAATGCTCATTTTCTCCTGCAAGCTCCAGTTGTAGTTATTATTTTTTCACGGCTTGATATCAGAGAGATGAATGCTATTGGCTGCACAAGGGCTGAAACTCTGAATGAGAATTTCCACTTTAATTACAGCATAGAGTGGTGGTGATGCACCAGTGCTTACCTTTTGGGTTAGAAATTGGGACTCAGGGCTGTGCATCCGAATAACACAACGTTGCCATCCACGTGTAGTTTTGACTCAAAACTGGATGAAGTGGGATTCCCTCAAATTAAGCATTGTTTTCTTTTAAGGTCCTTAATGAGACTCAGGGGATTGTGACCCTCCCAGAGAAAATATTTGCAGGAGATGCTGCTGAAGGAGTCCTCTGGGAATTTGGGAGTTGAAGGAAGCACGCTCCTGGGGGAGAGCTTTCCTTTGATCCCCAGAAGGAGCTCTCTAATCTCATCCATAAACACACTTGGGCAGCTCGAGGGCGATTTGGCAGCCTTCCTCCTGTGATTGATCGTCCCCAGAGGAACACGCTGCCTTTCCACTCCTCCCTTGCCCCAGTTCTCTGTGCACGCTATTGAATTTCCAAGTTACTTGACCAGAAGGCAACAGAACCAGAAAAACAAATGTCTTGTCAAGGCATAATTCCCATGCGAGGATTTTGCCTCCTTGTCTCTCCAGGGCTTTCCTTTCCCTCCTCATCTCCCAGCTGGTGTTTAGGACACGAGCAAAGGGCTTTACCCAGAGCCTTGTCTGCATCCTTGCTTATCCAGTTTGGGACTGGATGAAACTCCCTCTCTCCCAGGCCTTGTTTTGCCTTCTCAAAGTGGTCAATACGAATGTTTGAGCAGATCTATTTATTTAGGATTGTACCCTGTCAATATTTATGTAGCCTGTAGCTGGCTGGATATTCCAGATCAGTGTGGGGAGTGACTGATGGGCAGAATTAACTCTCCAGATGTGAAGTGTTCTGTGCTGGGGAAGGAGGGAGCAGCATTTGAGGGTGTTCAGTGATTTTGCAGAGCCTTGGAGTGGCAAACCCTCCTCCCTGCTCTGATCACACTTCCCTCCTCCTGCTTTGAACTTCTTCCTTTTCCCTATCCATCCCCACTCTGGAGGGCTCAGATTTTCCTTTGGGGCAGGGAGAGGACCATGACCAGAAGGTCAAGTGCTTGCTATGAGACCTTCAGTTCCTTTGGGAACAAATCTTGCTTCTGCTGTTAGTTATCCACTTAGATTACATGACCCACAGCAGAGAACCCTCAATTAGGTTATTCAGGTGCTGCAAACCAAGGGAAAAAGGATAAATCTCCTTAACCTAAGCTCATGCTTTAATACAGAACCTGTTCTTATATGCTCGAGCTGGGCAGTGGTGGTGCCAAGAGTCCTTAAAACTTTAAAGGAAAGGTGGAGAAACCAGCATTACTATTTATTATTTCTGAACACCTCCCACCCCAAGTTCCCACAGTTAACAGGCTCCCCATGCCTCTCTGCTTGCTGGTATTTAATAGGTGAATAAACAGACTTTGTTCCTTTATAAAGGGGAAAGGTTGTTTACAAGTTTTAAACCAGAATGGAAATGCTGTTTTCTGTCAGAAGTGTTTTGTGAACAATAAGGAAATAATATTTTAAAAGTACTTGAATTACTCCTTTCAAATGAAAAACTGAAGTGCTGAGGAGAATATCAAATGCACACAAACCTGAGGTATTAATGCTTATTAATGAACTAAGAGAAAAACGAAATGCAACTGAAAGCAGAGTTTTAGGCTTGGCACCAAAACCTTTGTCAAGACGGTGCCAGATCTCCATAGGAGATGGTCATATCTTCATTTAAAAACAAATAAAGCCACAAAATGTGCCTTTGTGGAAAAATAAGCCCTGGGGCTTCTAGATCTGAAGTGATGTCATATTAATGGTGGTCAGGGGAAACTCTTTCTGGGCAGATATCACCTTGGCTCTGAGGTTTCTTACATCTTCCTCTGTGGTCGTTGTAAGCAATGCAACACTGATGTGCTCAGGTGCTGCTAATTCTGCTTGAGATCGCTTTCCTCCAAGAGTGTTTGACTACTTTTTTACTATTAGACAGTAGCAAGGTTAATATTTCTGGTGGCTCCTCCTTTTCCTTTTAATTACTGTAGCAAGGATGCAAAAAGCTTTTAAAAACAGGTTCTCTGACAGCACAGGATGAGTCAGAGCAAGACTTGCTTGTCGTGAAGAGCAGGTCCAAGGAGAGTGCCGGACACATTTCCGATTACTTCATGGCCAAACCCATTACAAAATAAAAATATTTCCAAGTGCCAGAGGAGGGAGCCAGCAAAACACAGGAAATCGGAAGGTTTCTGCTTTTTTTTCCATGTCTCTTTTCCTAATGAAATCAGAATAAATTGAGCAGAGCAGCACCGAACTTTGCTGTCACTTGAGAAGGAGTTGATAAAAGCGGTGTCAGTGTCTGACTGGTGAGTTGGAAGCACTCACTTTAAAAATCAAATGTTTGTGACTTTTTATCTTAGAGGACAGAGCTTTCCAATCTCTGCTCTGCCCATCTGCTTCAGTTAATTTTTTGCAATAACCTCAGGGGTTATTTTAGGTCTCTGGTCTTTTCTCTGCTCTTACAGCATGGAGTTATCCATGAGGATAACTTGGGAGTTTTGCCTTAATGACGCTTGTCAGGGCCTGTCACTGCTCACCCCACAAAGCAGAGATGGTTTTTGCTGATGGACTCTTTAAGTGTGGCCAAGGTGCACAGTAATTCATGGCATCACAGAATTCTTTGGGTTGGAAGGGACCTTAAAGCCCACATCATTCCACCCCCTGCCATGGGCAGGGACACCTTCTACTGGACCAGATTGGTCCAAGCTGGCTTTGAACACTTCCAGGAATGGGGAGTCAACAAGGCCCATACTGACAACTCCTCTTGCTACTGCTGCTCCCTGGGAGAAAGGAATAAGGGAGGGGATAACCCTGGCACAGAGCTGCCCTGCTGCAACATCCCTCACCATGCAAGGTGTTGGGTTTGCATGGCAGGACATGCCAAGGTGCAGCTCCTCGCTGCCATGGGGAATGGGGGGACCACGGAGCCGCCTGGAAAAGCTGGGGGAGGCAGGGAAAAGGACATCTGCGAGATGCCGGAGGCGTCTCTCCACCCTGCAGCGTTGCTGTTGGAGGCAGGGACGCCGCGGGAGAGATGGAGAGAGCTGCGCTCTGCCCTGGGCAAGGCAGGCCTTGCTGTGAGGTGCTTGACCCAAAATGTTGGGGCTCGGCCCCAAAACTCCTTTCCAGTGTCTGGGATGGGCGGGAGCTGCCATTTTTTGGGGCCTTGCCTCTCGATTTCCTTGCTCTCCATCCCTCCCGTGCAGATTCCCTGCTCCCCGTCGGCTCTCCTTGCAAAATGCCTGCGCCGCATATGAAATGGAGGAGATAAAATTACAGGATCTGAAAATTGGCCGGGCTCGGTGCAATATATAACATAACAGATGGTACTACATGATGCCTCTGAAATATCTGTGCAATAGCATTTTAAGAAACTGATATAACTGATCAGGCAGCATATGGAAAATCCTTTCTGTGCTGCACGAGGGTGCAGTGCCCCCTCTCCCAGCACCTGCTCTCCCTCCCCGGATTAGGGGTGATGAGCATCTCCCATCTTTAATAGGAGATGTTCTCATCACAACTCTGGGACAGGGCCCAAAGGAAATACAGTTGTTTTCATCCAGGAGCAAAGTGAGAACAAACAGTGGTTTGGTGGCTTCTTCACAACCTCCAGGATGTCCTTTCCCTGGGAACATCCCAAGGATGGGGCTGTTTGCACAGAGTTTGTCACCACCCAGCCTCCCTTCTCCTTCTCCTGGTTGAAAATGGGGTCTTGGCCACATATTTCTCACCTCCCAGTGCCTTATGAAGAGGGCAGTAGGTTTCTGGGTGCTACCTGGAGCAGACAGACCGCCAGAATGCTCCCAGAAGCCGCTCCTGGTTGGGTTGAGGGGAAGGACGTCCCTCATCCCTTTGGTGGGGGTTCTCCAGCTGGACTTCGTGCTGCTGCCCTTTGAGCTCCCCCCAGTTCATCCACAATTTCTGATGAAGCTTGTGTCCTCTTGCCCAAGCTGTCCGTGGGCAGCCTCTTGCCTTGTGCACATCCAAAGCCTCTCCTGCCTATTTGCTATTCCCTGCTCCTCTGGCTGGCCTGCTGCCCATCTTCCTGGCCTCATCTGTGGGTTGATCCCTCTGTCAGAGGTCTAACAGAGAGGACAATATTTTCTCTCCTCAAGGCCCAGCACATATTCTTTAAGGTGCTTCAGGGTCACGGGATGAAAGGCTCCTTGCTGCTTCTGCAGTGAGTCCAGGTTGAGCTAAGAATAGATCTATAAACAAGTCGGCAGGGAAGGTTTCCTCGGAGAACCTCTCAGGACTGTCAGAGTATGTCATTGCTGGAGTTGTGTTCAAAGGAGACGTGGACCCTGCTGAGCCCTCAGCCTGTGGGGTGCCTGGCTTTGCAGTGGGGCTCCAGGCAAATCTTCTCCCAACTTGCAGGCTGGTTTTGGTTCCAAGGAGAAGCGTTAGGGTTGGACGTCTCACAGCCGAGGGAGGAGAAGGGAGTACTGCATCCCACGGTGTGGGTGATGCTGCAGGAAGCAGCTGGTGGGCCCTTGTTGGGATCAGGGGTGATGAAATCAACTCCTTCTCCCAACCCATGTCTCACTGGGTGCCTTGGGAGAGGAGTGAGGGCTGGGATGAGCTGCGTGCCTGGGATTTTTGCCGGCACGTGAGCTGCTCTGGCAGGAGGCACCATGCTTGGTTGCTGCCCACGCTCGTGCAGAGAGGTATTTAGAGCTGTCAGTCTAGCGTGCTGTCTGTCTGTCCACCCACCCAGGGATCTATAAAAACCCAGGGTGTATTAAATGTCTGTGAGGGCCCTGCTGCTGAGACCGTGGCTCCTGATGCAGTTCGTTGTCCTGGATCCCCACGTCCAGGCGGAGAGAGTTGGGATCAGAGTCTGAAATGTGCAGCTTGGTCCTCATTTCTGGAGTAATCTACAGAAAAGCTGAAAGTGGGAATCTTGCAGAAAGCAGACTTCCCTCCTTTGTCTTTCCTGACTTTGTCCTCTCTGTTATCTTGACGTCTTCTGCTTGCTGCTGTGTTGCTCTTTAATCTGGAGCCCTCTGTTCTTACCTGAGCTACAGAGGCTTGACGAGGAAAGCCACTGAACTCGGAGAAAAATGAAAAGGAGCAAAGCTTAAAAAAATGTTTTCTTTCTCTCTCACTCTTGAAAAAATAAAAAAGAGGAGAAAACCCAACCCCCAGCCGCACGCAGCCAGTGAGCGATGCCTGAGTTTATCCTTGAACCATCTCCTGCTTATGGATCAGGGATGCATCATTTCTACTCTGTTTTCTTTCCTTTTCCCCTGCTCTTCCCCCCGCCGACGTTCAGTCATTTTGATCAAAGGGAGGCAGACAAAAAAAAAAAAAAAACAAACCCTCTTCGTTCTCAACCCATTGACTGGGAGAAGGGAATCCTGCCCTGGTGCTGGTGAGAGTGTGTTCAGAGCTGATGGGATGGGGAGCCAGGAGCAGTGGGGTGTGTGGAGATTGGGGGTGGTACGGAAGGAGTTTGATGTCTGCGTGGAGATAATGTTTTGTACACGACAACAACGGATAATTACTATGATCAAAGATTTGTGTGAGGGTATCATGTGTTTCATCACTCCCTGGCACGGGCCCATCCTCCTGACGGCTGAGGAGGGGAGCAAACTCCCTCGCAGGCTTTTCCCACCAGCCTCCTTCCCACGAGGATTTCTCCAGGAGGTGGAGTGCTCTGGGGGGATGGGTGTTTTGGCTTTTTTGGGGGATCTGGGAGCACCTGGGGGTGTACAGAGGGCTGGGCTCTTCTCAGGAGCGCCCAGAGAGGGCATGAGGCAACAGACACAAATTAAAGTAGCAGAAATTCTCTTTAAATGTAACGAAGCTGTTTTAGGGAAGTGGTGCTCAAGCGCTGGAATAGGTTGCCCAGGGACCTTCAGGGGGGTCCTGACCTGATGGTGCTGCCACGTTTGCCACTGCTCACAGGGAGCCTTTGGAGGTGCCTCATCCAGCACACGGCTGGTAATGATTCTTGACGGGAATTAGTACCCTGTCCATCTGGCCCCGTTCTGCCATCTAACAAGAGGAGATAAGTGCACTTAACAACACACCAGCTCTTGTTCAGGCCCCTTCTTCCCAAGCCAGAATCAATAGCAGGTCTCTCCAGCTTTTAGAGACTTAGATCCCATCTTTTCATCTCTCTCTCTCACTCATTTTTCCCAAGCAGCATGAGCTTGATTTTTCTTTTTTTTCCACGCTGCGGAAATTCTCCCGCTCTGCCTTTCATGTGAACCCGCGCGGCGTCCGCCCAGCCAGGGCTGCAGCTTGTACACCAGATAAGAAACCACACCGTGCCTGGGTCCCCCCGTCCCCATCTCCATCTCATTCCCAGTTATGAGTTCTCCCACAGCCGCCTTTATCTTCAAAGTGCTTTACAAACCCTAATTAATCCCCCCCAGCACCCTGCTGCGGTGGGTGATGGAGAGCTGCTCGCCCCCACCCTCTCCTGCCAGCACCCAAATTTCTCTCCCTGGGTTTCTTTGCCCTGTTTGCTGGGTTTGCTTGCCCTGCTTTTGAGGATGTTCTCCCCAAGGAAGGGGCAGCAGGACGGTTGGTGTCTGTGTCACAATGGTTGGGGGCCTGCGTGGAAGGAGCCTGAGTGATGGCAGTGCAAACCTCAAGAGGTGAGCAGTGCTGCCTGCTTCTCCCTTGGCTTTTCCTGCTAGTTTAGTTGCCTTGTCCACCTTAATCATTCTCAGTTCGCCTTCCCCACGGAGCTGGGTGGGTGCTGCTGGCCCAGCCTGGGGTAATGTACTGTAGGGATGAAGAAGCACTTTGGGGGAGGATGGTCAGGTGGTCCTTGTGCTCTCCATGCAGAGGCTGGGCAGGCTGGTGCTTTATTCAGAGAATCACTGAATGGTTTGGCTTGGAAGGGACCTTAAATATCTCATTCTGACTCCCTGCCATGGGCAGGGACACCTTCCACTGCACCAGGTTGCTCCAAGCCCCATCCAGCCTGTTTATTCCTGAAGGAGCTTTGAGTTCAGAGAGTCTTTAAAAAAAAAAGGCAAAAAAGGAAAAGAAAAAAAAAAAACCTTTTTTTTCCCCTCTGCTTGCACGAAATGCAAATCAATAGCTGTTGTATTCACATTCTAACAAGATGTCAAGGAGAAAAGGGTAGCCTTTCATTCAGCAGAGCACACACACACACACACACACACACACACCCCGAGGGAGGGGACAGGAAGGAGGGAGGAGGGAGAGAGGAGGCTGCGGGGGCTGCTGGGGCAGGCACTGCAGAGAGGGCAGGGGGTGAAACATCGGGCACAGCAGGTTTGGAGTAGTCTCTCTTCCCCCGGAGCCCTCTGCCACCCATCCTGCCCACCCCAGCCCTCCTGCACCCCTTCCTGTCTATTCCAACCCTTCTGCACCCCTTCCTGCCCATCCCAACCCTCCTACACCCCTTCCTGCCCTCCACAGCCTCTCTGAACCTCTTCCTGCCCACCACAGCCCTCCTGCCCCCTTTCCTGCCCATCCCAACCCTCCTACACCCCTTCCTGCCCTCCACAGCCTCTCTGAACCTCTTCCTGCCCACCACAGCCCTCCTGCCCCCTTTCCTGCCCATCCCAACCCTCCTGCACCCCTTCCTGCCCATCTCCACTCTCTCACTTGCCTTCCTGCCCCTCAAAGCCCTCCTGCACCCCTTCCTGCCCATCCCAACCCTCCTGCACCCCTTCCTGCCCATCCCAGCCCTCCTGCACCCCTTCCTGCCCATCCCAGCCCTCCTGCACCCCTTCCTGCCCATCCCAGCCCTCCTGCACCCCTTCCTGCCCACCCAACCCTCCTGCACCCCTTCCTGCCCAGCACAGTCTGAGGGGAGCAGACACCCATCAGGGCAGCAGTGGGGCTCCTTACAAAGCCCCAGCCCTGTGGAAAGGTGCCATCCAGTTACCTTGGACTGGTCTGGGTTAGGGGGGTCTGTAGGAGGTGGGTGCACAGGCTCTGGGATGCTGGGGTTGGGAAGGAGGATGGGCAGGTGACCAGGACAAGGGTGTTGGCCTTGGGGCTTGGAGGAGGAAGGAGACAGAGCTCTATGTGTATGGTCATGCAGGACTCTGGGGAGGGATCCTGTCCACCAGCTGGGATCAGCCCAGGGGAGGCTGCTTTGGTGCCTGGGACCTGGGGGGCCTGGCTGGACATCATGATGGAGCATCTGTGATGGGAGCAGGGATGCTGCTCACCCTGTGCTCCCACTTTTGGAGTGCTCTGCCCCCCTCTCCCTGGCTGTGCAAGGAGAGGGTGAGGAAACCTCTGCTTCGCTGAAAACGTGTTATTTCCCCCAGAGACTAGTCTGGTCCCAGATGTGAATATGCATTGAGACAGCTGGGGAAAAAAACCTCTGAAAATACACACAAAAATCATGTCTAAATGTGCCCAGCGGACCATAATGTCTCCTCTCAGATCGGGTGCTGCCTGTCAAATCTAAATATGCATTTTAGATTCTCTGCTTGATACTGAAAAGCAAACAACCCCAAATATCCCAGAAAAGCTCCACCAGCTAAATACATATTTATACACCTTTTTATTATGTGTCTTGGAAATCAAACAAATGAAACAGGGCAGTGGCTGGTCAGTCCTGCAAAGCTGGTGAGCAGTGAGGGATTTGTTTGCCTGATCAAAGCACGTTTGTTCCCATTTTGCAGATGGGAAGGCAAAGGCATCAATGCACCAAAGGTCTGGACCGAGGTCACCCTCAGACCTGCACTCAGCAATTTGGGTGCCAGCCTAATTGGGCAGAATAGATGTAAGGAGAGCAGCTAAGTGTGTGCTGGATTTGGGTAATAATCATTGCCAGGTGGGGAAAAAAAAAAAAAAAAAGCATATGGGAAAACTGTGGTGGGAGGGGAAAAAAAAGTAAGACTGTGTTGTTTTGAAATTTACCCAAATATAGCTTTTCAACTCAGGTTTTGAAAGCAGAGCAACATGTTTGTTCTGAGTCCATCAAACATTTCTGTTAATTAGAAATGATTTCTTTGTTCATTTCCTTTAGTTCCTCCGCGATAACTTTATTTCTTTACGCCTTGGGTGGATTCAGAGCTCGCTGTGTGGGTTCTGGAGAATGAGCTGCAGCCAGAGGGTTCAGCTGAGCCCCAAAACTGCTCAGTCCCCTGGGGGCACAGATGTCCCTGTCCTGGGCTAGCCAGGAAGGATGCAGCCACATGCCTCACAGCCCTGGGAAATCCCAAATGCCTTCTTGCAGCTGTTTTCCTAAAATACTTATGAAGCAAAGGATAAATTTGCTTGTTGGCGGCTGTTGGGGTGTCAATTAAAGGGAGATTCAGGACAGAAATATCCCATCTTCATCCCAAGCTGAGGGAGACACTGGGCTCTCGTTGGTTTTTGCTCGGTGCTTGTGCAAAAATCAGATGATTTAGCTCTTTCCGAGGTCAGGGTTACTGCAAACAACATCCCTTTTAAAGGAACACCGTCCTTAGTCATGTGTTCTTCAGCACATTCATAAAGATGAGGGTGATGGGATGCCTTTAGCAGATAATGTGGGAATATGGTTGAGGTAAAAGCTCTTCAAAACTTGTAGTTTAGTCATACAGAGCAGAAAATGAAGAGAGATTAGTGGCTAAAAGCTGGAGAAAGTTTGTCCTGGTGGTGTGTGTGCTCAGCTCCCATCCCTTGCTGGGTGAGGGAACTCCTTCCAAAGCATGATGGATGTGGCTTTGTGCACTAAACCCACTATTCCTGCTCCTTCTGGTGCTGCTTTGAATGGAAATAATGCAGGATAAGAGGGATGTGCATGGAGAGGGATGTGGTGGCTGTCTCTGTGATTAGTCTGCGTTGAGCTGGAACAAGTAGGTGAGAGAAATGGGGGAAAGACAGACAGGAGAGAGGGGAAATGATCAGGGTTTTGTGGCTGGATTTGGATGCCAGGTGTTTGGTGTCTGCACTGGTCCCAGGTCTGTAGCAGGTTGAGGGAATTAATGTGTGGATGCATCATCCTTTTGGGATCCGTGCACACCCAATGTAGAGTGTCCCTTATCCAGACACTCCCTGAGATGATGGTTTAATGCAAAAAGGGGTCTTGAGGGAAAAGAATCCAGGAAACTGGTGTGTCCTGGGCATCCAGGGATGGTGAGAACATGCCTAGTAGAATGGCATAGACACTGAGATGAGGAGCAGATGAAATCCTGGGATGTGGGATGTGGAGGAGTTTGTGGCCAATGGTGCCAAAAAGCTGTGGTGGGTTAGATGGAAGTGCAAAGTATTGGGCTGAAAGTACTCTTGGGCTGGCCTGGCACTCAGAAACAGACCTTTAGTCCTGAGTTAGTGGGGAAAGAGATTGTTTTGAACAAAACTGAGCATTTTACTTCAAGCATTAAAAAAAATGCTTACAAGTTTAACACAGTGAATGCAAAATGAGTAAACGAAAGCAAAATAAGAAACACCTTTTTGTTTACAGAATGTCAAAAATAAGTACTATTTCTTTGGGAAGCTTACCTTTGCAACTCTTTTTTTCTTTTTTTTTTTTTTTTTTTTTTTTTTCCTTTGGCAATGCAGCAATCTCAAGCCCTAACTGGCAAATGCTTTGATGTGGGGGTGGCTGTGGGAGCGGGGGGGACATGGCAGGGGCAGCTGTTGATGCCCTCCACTGGGGAAGCTCAGGGCTCATCAGGGGCGTGGTAATGTGCCAAGGGGAGGTCTGGGGGAAACGAGGGATCAAGGGGGAAACTGTGGCAGACTGGAAGGAGAACATGAGGAAAACTCCTTGGGCTGGGTGGGAACAGGATGGTATCAGGTAGGGGGAGGTCTGCTCAGGTAGGAGCAGGTACCCTGAGCTCGATATCTTTGGGGGGTTCTGTGAGCTGCTGAAAGAGAAAAAAAAATGTCTCTGGTTGGGATGCACAGGCAAGATTGCTTCTCGGTCTCAGAGATTTTGTGCGAAAAACACCCACTCATGCTAAAAAGCTTGGATTGCTCCCTGGTTCGCCTCTCAGCAGCAGGCAGAGCTGCTGGTGCCTTCCCAGGGAGGGGAGTAGGGAGCAGGGTGAGCCAAGGGGCTGAAGCCTGGGGCTGCCCCACCAGTGGGCTCCAGTGTGGGGACAAAAAATTCCGCTTTGCAGGCGGCTGGAGCGCGAGGGGACGGCGGGACTGTGCCCGTCCCCGTGCAGGGCTGCTCCCTCCATCCCGGGCACCAGCTGGTGCTGGGAGGGATGCTCGGGGGGTCGATGCCTGCATTTAACTCCCTGGCTGCGGAGTGAAACCCGCAGAAGAGCGAGTGTGCGTGTGTCAGTCAGCATCCTGAACCAATGGGTGCCTGGTAGGAGGTCTGCTTTGCCAGTGCACGCACGGAGCCTGGTGCGCCTTCTGCTAGTTGTGTGCGTGTGTGTGTGTGCGTGTGCAAGGGAAAAGCAGAGACACTGACTGCCTGCTCCCGTCTCTCTCTCTCTCTCTCCAGCTCACTAACTCAGTCTCCCTCCCTCTGCAAACATTGGATTTAAACCTGCTCAGAATTCAGCGCAGACGAAAGCAGCAGCGGCGGCAGCAGCAGCAGCAAGCAGCAAAGCAAATCAGCCGCTCGCCCACCGCGGCTCCAAGATGTACCATCCTGCCTGCTGGATCGTCTTCACGGCCACCACTGCCCTGCTCTTCATCCCAGGTAGTGCCAAGAGCTTTTTCTCCAGCGGGTGGGGGGGCTGTGGGCTCGCAGGGTGGGAAAGCCGAGCGGTGTGTGCGCTGGGGGACCCGGACTTCATGCACATTGCGCACGGGCGCGCACACGCAGCCAGGCAGCCGAGTTGCTCTGCAGCAGGGAATTGCCCAGGGCTCACAGTGAGGGGGTTTTAGAGAGCTGTGCTGGACCCCTAGGTGGGCACTGAGGCACTGGTACCCGAGCAGTGCCGGTACCTGCAGCGGGGGGCTGGCTGGGATTGCACAGCTGGGCAGGGTCCGTCCCCTCGGCTCTAAATGGTGAGGGTCATGCAGTTTTTTTCTCCCTTCAGAGTTGGGCACCTGCTGTGCCCTCCCTTGTTCGAGAGCTGTCATGCTGTTCCCTGTGCTTCCCTGCTTCCTGCCGGGCAGACTCGGGTGCCTGCCCCTCGCCCCTTTTTGCAAAGTGAAAATGCCCCCCTCCCTCCTCCCGCCCTAATCTGGGCACAGGGGGAGGCTGTGTTGGTGCCACGAGCCGAGCAGGTTGCTCCCGAAATGGGGGTTGGCCTCGTCCCCCTGGCTTGCCAGGGGAGGATGGAGGGGGAGATGCTGGGGTTGGATCCACGCTGGTGTTCTCGGGGCAGCGAGCGCAGCCCTGCGCTGCATCCTCGGGAGGGCGATGGGGGGAGGACACGGCGCTGAACGCTGGCGGGAGGAAGTCACCGGGGTGTTTTTGGTGATGATGTGCACTTTTAGCAGCTGAAAAGATTGCTGTCCCTGTGCAAGCAGATGGGGACTGGGTGGCGAGGCTCGGATCTGATCTTAACCCACCATGTGTTTTCCCTGACTGCCGGCGAGAATTCTGTTGGACTCGGGAGGGCAGGGGCAGGCACGGCTGGAATTTCAGCAGCTTCCCATGGTTTAGTTACAGCGCTTCGCTCTGCGGGGTTGGTGTGTGTGGCTGGGGAGAGAGGCTGGCTGTATCTATCACAGCTGGAAAGCAGCCCTTTCCACAACTGTGCTGAACACGAGGGCTAAAACTTGCTTGTGGAGGCTCGTGCCGTGGGACCATCCACATCCTGCTGTCACGCTGCAGCTGGGGTGATCAGGGTCCCTGGACTGGGGCTGGGTGCCACTGATGTCTGTGGGATTGCAGGGGGATAGGATGTGTGTTAGCCCTGGGGTCAGTGCTGTTCAAGAGCATTGGCTGGTTGGGGAGGGCGGTGGGGGACCCCCAACAGCAGAGCCTCGAGCTCCTCAGCAGCACCTGAAACCAAAATGGTGCACCTATAGTTTAGCTCATGAGCACGAGGATGATGGTGTGGCTGCGAGAGCTGCCTGACTTCTGTGAATGCAAAGGGTTTTTTAACTGAAAATAAGCTCTTGAGCAAGACAGGGGACAAGATTGGTGTGGGGGCAGCAGTGCCTCACCAGCACTGAGCTGAGTAGAGCCTTGGCTCTTTCACGAGGTTCTCTGGGTTGAAATTGCAAAGAAATGGAGGGAAGGCAGCTGTGCAGGCCAAGTGGGAGGACGTGTGACACTTGATGGGCTGTCATCAAGATGTCCTTAAGCTGCAGGGGCTGGCAGGGACCTGACAGCATTTGCTGTTTGCCAGTGCCCTGCTGCAGCTTCCTCGGGACGGGGCTGTTTAGCCCACGGCCTGGGCTGGCTCTGGCCTCTGTGTGTGCCAGGGAAGGAGAATGCCTGTGCATTTAAGCCCCCAGTAACTTAGGAGAGGCTTCTTGATCCGCATTTATGCAGTTGTAGCTTTCCCTTCTTACTTTATTAAGCAGCAATATCTGCTTTGGTTTGCATGTCCCCTGAACCAAACCAGCCCAGCACTTGGCCTGTCTGGGTTCAGCCTTTAATCCATCAGCAGAATCCTTGTGCTTGCATTAGAGGAAGGGAAATATTCCAGTGCACTGGGCTGCGTGGTGTTTTGCCTTCCTGCCCCACACTGCTCACCTTCTGCCTCAAAGCAGTGGGTTTGAACATCTCCTATCCTTTTTATTTTTCCAAGGCTTGCAGAGGTTGGATGTTTTCCCTCCCTGCCCAACCTGCCCCAGCATTGATTTCAGTCATGGTTTCACTGCCATGGGCTGGAACACAAGTCATGTTGGCAAAGTCATGGATGGCTGAGGGAAGTCGGATGTTCCCTGCTGCCCCTTGGAGCCTTCACCTTCCCAAAGTGTTTTTTTTCGGGGGCTGTTTATTATTTGCAGGCGTAATCCCAAGCGTTTTACGCAGGTGATGCTCCCCTGGGATATGCAGAGGCTGTTTTGAAGTGCAAACTCCTTCCCTTTCCGTTTTTATCCGAATCCTGCGGGAGTTTCGCACGGGGTGGTTAAAGTGAGAAGGGAACCTGCTTTTAGAAGGTGTAATTAGAGTGAAGGGAAACATCACAACTTGAAGGCTCCTGCAGAAAATAGCACCACAAAGTTATTATTAGCTGTAATAGCTTATTTGCCAGTTTTTCCTCTTTCTTTTGCTCCCACCTCTGTCCTTCCCCCCTTCTCTTATTTTTGCTAGGAAAGATGCATTTTTTCCCATTGGGGCTCATGTCGTCTCGTTACCAATTTACTCTCGTGGAATCTAAAGACACGAAAGGTTAATGCAATAATGAAACCCTGACCCCTCTGGTCATGGAGAGAGTCTTACTCTGCAGCTTTTTATTTCTCTGTAAGACAAGTTTCTATCTAAAATAATTTCGAAGGCTTAATGCTGTTGTCACCTGGTGCCTTGGGGGAGGCGGGTTCCTGGACATGGGTTGCTCTCTGAGGTGGGCTCTCTGATGGGAAGGATGCTGAGGATTTTTAATGAGCCCAGCACTGCAGGATAGGGAGGTGAGTGGGTAATTTAATTGTCAAGCTGTTGGCAAATGGTTTGAACTGCTGGGCATTGTGGGTGCTGCTGTTTTGAGATGAAGGTGGGCTGTGATGCACTGGGGAGTGAATTTGGGGCTGGGGGGAGTATTACTGGCTAATCTGCAGTTATGGTGTGACATCATGGCTCTACAGGTGGCAAAAATCAATGCTCATCAGCTTCTTCAGACATTTATATCGCTGCCTTGCTGGCTTGGGGAAATTACTTGTCATGGCAGCAGCTCCTTTCAGAGGTCTCATCTGGCAGGATGAGATGGACAATCCTGTTTTTCACTGCTCCCAGGCACTGGGGTCACGATAAAGCTTGTAGAGCTTGGAGAGTCCCTCAGTGCTCTGCCATCATCCCTTGCACCCAGGACCTGCTTTCTGCATCCTCCCAGGGACTCTGTCTATGCAACCCCAACCTTGCTTGGGCAGCCTGGTTTTGATGGTGGTTCTAAAACCCATCTAAATTTACAAAACAGGCATTGCAGGTGTTAAAAACACCTTTCCATCCCTCCCTAAGAGGGTCCCTGCTGCAGGAACACGCGTTCCCCACAGCCTGTTGTGATGTGGCCATCACATCTCTCCAGCGGGGGTGGTGGAGGGCTGCTGATCCCTGCAACTAAGCCCAAGAATAAGTACCTGGAGCACATTAGTTCTGCTTTCGTGTCATTTCAATATGAGCAAGAGGGACTTAAAGCGATTTTCCATGCTCTCCCAAAGGCTGGGGGTAGGTGTGGATCAGGCACTGCAGCCATCAGCCCTCCCTGAGTCAGAGATGCTGGGGAAGAGGTCCCAGCAGGATGGGGAGCCTGCACTGGTGGGCGTCAGCCCCAAAAACACTGCCTGCTCTTGCTCTGCCTGACACTCAGGTTGTAGTTTCCCTGACAGAAGGTGATTCCTCCACCCTGTGGCTCTTGGGACGGGGAGAAGGCTGGTGTAGGTCTCTTGGAGGATGTTTTACTCTGCTGGGGAGGAGCAGCACTTGCTGTCATTCCCAAATGACGTGGGGAGGCAGCGTGACAGGAGACCAGGCATGCACGGCTCTCGCTCCGTGCAAACCCCCACGGGGCCGGCTTCCAGAACAATTTGCTCTTGTGGGGGCTGTGGGTTTCAGGGCCAGTGGCTCCGGCAGCTGCCTTTCAGGATGCCCCAAAGTGCTGAACCTTGCTTGGCGTTTTCCAGCAGCTTCTCTTTGACAGCCTCTCCTTTGTGCGCTCCGAGGTTGCAGACGGCCGGGTGGAGGAGCTTTTGCTGGTGCGAGTCCCTGTGAAAAACTGAGAAGGGAGAGATGTTTCAAAGGCACCGATGGGAGCCGTGGGCCTCAACTGGCGCCTTTGAAAAATCTTCTCCAAAGGCTCGAATATTTGGTTATGGCGAATTTCGAGCTGCATAAACAGCTGTGTTCGTATTTTACACTTGAATATGCAATTTGAAGTTTGTGCTTTGCTTGGTTAGAAACCAAAGTCGCTGAGTGAGGCTTGTTGGGGAGCTGTCGATGAACCTCGGCATGTTTTGGGAGGGGAGCAGAGTATCCAGGAGGATCCTTCTGCTGCAGTCAGGTGGGGATAGAGGAGAACTTGTGGGTTTTTATCTGTAACATCCTTCAAGACCATCAGTTTTGCAGCCCTGTCCTTTGTGCTCCTCAGGCAAAACCAGACACTTATCCCCTTCCCTCCTGGCCTGAACATCCCCTGAGATGCTCTCAGCTGCTGGTGTGTGCAGGGTGGGGAATGATCTCAGCTGTCACACTTCTCCTCTTTGTTTAAACTTAAAAATAATAACAGCTTTGCTGCAAATCTCCTTGCCTCCCAGTCATCTCTCCCTAATGAAGGCACGGTACTTATAATTACCAACGCAGCAACAGCACATAACAGAGGTGGCTTTGACACTTGCTGCTCCGTGGGTGGGTTTTTCCAGGGAACTCCTCTTCGTTTCATGCTTAGAGGAAGAAACACTTTCCTGCCTGCTTTTTTAAAAGCTCTGGGACTGTGTTATCACCCTCTAAGGGTGACCAAGCAAGATGACTTGTTAGGTCTGGAGAGGTGGGGATGGCAGGGGGTGCATTGTCCTTGTGAACTGACAGATACGTGAGCCCAGGTATCCTGAGGTCTGGCTGAGCGGGAGCTGGTGGGCTCTCCCTCTAGTCCCAGCTTAGGCTCAGAGGGCGTGGGGTGGCAGGGGCAGTGGTTTGGGACACTCAGATACCTGCAGGGACCCCTTGGTGTCAAGAGCCACCTCCCTGGGAGGAGGTGTTTCGGGGAAGTTGAACCTGTTGCCTGTGCGGCAGAATCATGTGCGCCCGGAACACGTGTGAGATGAGGCAAAGGAAGGGGGAAAAAGAAGAGATATTTTTAGGTTTACTTTTCTGTGAATTCAGCGCTAGTGAAAAGTGCTGGATTGACAGCTCTGGAGACTGGAGCAGGATGCAAAGTGCAGGGAAGGGGCAGCCCAGCAAGATTCCCTGAGGGCTCCGTGCTTCAGGGTGGGATGCTGTGACTGGACCTTGTCCTCTCAGACTGCTGGGCAGCAAAGCCACCATGGTGGGGTGCCTGTTGTGTTGACCAGAGCTGGTTATCCAGAGGATGTGGGCTTCCCAGGGGGCAGCTGGGGTTACCTGTGGCTTTGTCCTTCGTGGCTCACCTCGTGCATTGCTCCTCATGGCTCCTCAGCCGCATGAGGACAAGCTGAACCTGCAGCAGGAGGGCTTGGGCTTCCTTCTGGTGCAGCAGCACCACTGCCATTTCCACTAACCAAACTTCCCAGGCGTGTTTCTTCCCCATGCTCCTTGCAGAGGATGGAAGAAGAGGTCTTCACATGGCCCTCTGGCCCTCAGGGCAGCTCCAGACTGGTGAGACTGGGCTGAGCCAGGCTGCCTGTGCCCCACATGTGCTCTCTGAGCAGCGTTTCTCTGCTGTCCCTCAGCCAGCCCTTCGCCTCCTCTCACTCAACTGTTTACTTCTGGCTTTTGTTTCCTGGACTTGTTGCTATGCATGCGGCATGTGGAAGGAGCTCCAGCGAATATAGGCCACACTTTGATTGTTCAGCAAGCTGGAAAATGATGATTATAATTTTTGACAGAAGGGAAGGAGGGGGAAGGACATCTCTGGGCTTTCAAATCTGCTCTGTCATAAGCAGGATCTTGCAAGGGCCTTCTGATGACTTCTCCCGCCCCAGAGGAAATGGCGTTTGCATAGCAAGAGGGGTTAGAGGAAAAATTCCTTTCTTTACAAGGTCAAAGCAGCACTTCTTTCACTGAGCCTTCCACCTTGCACGGCGGTCCTGTCACAGCACATAAACCAACCGCTCTTGGTGTTGGCCAGTAACTGAACGGGAAACATCTGAGGGAAACCTGGATGCTGCTAAAAAACCACCTTCCTGTTAGAGCAGCGCACACAGGGCTCAGCTCTCGTGGTGCAGAGGTGCTGACCAAGCACTGCCTGCAGCACCAGCCCCAGAGGACATGGACATGAAGGTCCTTCAAGTAAAACTGTGTGTCCTGGAACAGTCTGGAAATGGAGCCCCAAAAACCTGTAGACTTAGATCCCATAGACTTGTCCTGAACAGGCAGCTACATTTGGGGCCACACCACCAGTGGTCCTGTCTTGTCCCATTCCTGGGTGGCAGCAGAGCCCACGGAGACCTTGACTGCTCCCACCATGCTCCTCCCCAACTCAGCAGTCCAGTCCATTGGCATCAGCTGCGCGGTCTCCTAGGCTGGATCTCCCCATTTTATTTATTTATTTTATTTAATGACTTTGGCTAATTTCCACTTCAGTGTTTTTTTTTTTGTTGTTGTTGTTGCTGCTTATTTTAATGCGATCGCCTCTAATGAGGCTAATGACATTTAGTCTCTGTGGCGGCGCATTTTAATTTGGTCACCGAAATGTCAGCGCCACGCAGCCTCCTCCTATCTCCCGGTGACAAAAGGCTCCGCAGACAAAGGGGCTCTGTCCCTGGCTGTCCCTCGCCCTCCTTATCTCTTTCCTCCCAGGGATGGGGCAGGACTTTTGGCAAAGCCACCCTCCTGCCATCCCCTCCTCTTGCTGGCACCGGGGGAGCGGGTTTGGCCGCCAAGCGCTGCGAGGATGAAAGGCGAGGGCTGCCGGAAACTCGGGCTCTTGAGCGGAGCCAGCGTGATGTAATTAATCAGATGTCAAAACCTCTGAGCAAAGTTAGCTTTGATCGGCAGGGAAATCTGTCACGTGGGTTGTTTTGCTGCCCCTGGTGCTTTTCTGGCTCTCTCTGCCCGCCCTCTGCCTCACCACCTCTCTTTCCGTGGCTGGGGTGGCAGCTTCCTACAGCCAGGTGTGACCTTCCAGCGTGGAGCATCTCCTCGCCCTCACCAGAGCTCACAGCAGGGCTGGTGCCATGGGCATGGCAGGGTTGGGAGTGGGGAGAGGGCTGGGGTTGGGAGTCCATGAGCTGAAATAGGATGCAGACGTTGGGAGAGGTCGGGGTGCTCAGATGCTGCTGGGTGAGATTGGAGAGGACTCTGGTGCCAAGGCAGGGTGTCAGGAGCAGCCTAAACCCAAGGAAGGCGGTGCTGGGGTCTGAGGTGGCTGCACTGGAGAGATGGCAACTTCCCAGTGTTCTGTTGTGCTCAAGTCCCCTCAAGATGTTGAACCTTAGAAACCTGAGCCATTTTGCTTAAGAATGAGTCCTTTTTTCTGCAATCCGAGTCCAAATGTAGCTGAATTTGATCTGTTCTCCTTTGATCTGTTCCTCCCTCGCTATTCTATGTACCAGGAACGGATGAAGATTAAAGTTTGCAGTTTCTGAGCAAACTAGGTTACTCACCACTGCACGATACCCAATTACCTGCTGATACCTCAGGAGTGAGAAGGTATTGATCCTTCTTGGATTTGAACTTGTTGAACCAAAGGCTCTGGTTATTTGAAATCTGTTGCTTAGGACATGCAGTTTCCTTCAGGAGTCCAAGCATGAGGCAGGCAATGTTTCTGCACCACGTGGGCTGGTGGGAGGTGGGTCTGTTGTCTCTGCCACATGGGAGATGACCACTACGTGATAAATAAGAGCATCTGTACTCTCCGCAGTACAGGAAGGACATAGATGTCATACATTCCGTGATGTGCCTGAGGAATATCTCCATTTTACTGAAAATAGGTCCCCAGAAGCTGATTTCCCCCATGTAGGTGGCTCTTCTGTGCCCTCCCTGCTTGCCACCTCTTTGTGAGCACTGCAGGCTGCAGAAGTGCCTTTGATGGCATCCCCTGTGCCTGCCTTCCTTCTGTCTGTCGTGTTCCCAACCAGAAATAGCCTATCAATTCAAAATAAACCCAAAATTCTTCCAAAATTACCTGGTGAGACGAGGCCAGGGGGGCTGGATCAAAACATTTATTACTGAGACTTGGTGTTATCAGGTCTCACTCTTGCACAGTGGTTGTTTCCAGTAGATCTTAAAAACACTTCACAGAGAAATTTCATTGTACCTGTTTTTGTAGACAGGGAAGCCAAGGAATAAAGAGGGGAAATGACTTGCCCGAGGCATGTGTGGAGACACGTGTTAAAAGACGTGTCCTTGCTGTAGCTCCAGATCTGAAGTGGAGGTTTCTGCACGTTCCACCTTGTGAAACAGTGGGTTTTGGCTTCCTCCTCTGAGAGACACAGGAAAAAGTGCAGGATCAGTACATTGGGTTCTAAAATCCCTGTGCTGGGCTAACACAGAGGTGGAGCATCACAGGGCTCTTGGGCTTGCATTGTGTGCCTGTCAGAGCCATGGATGCCCCAGTTGGTGTCACCAGCAGGAGAGGCTGTACCACAGTTCAGGCAGCGATGTCTGGCAGTAGGAAAATGTGAATTCATGACTAGTCTGACTTTTTGAGTCGAGGGGCACCCTCTGCTCCTCTCGAAGTTGGCAGGAGGGCAGCGTGTGATTGATCCCCCTGCCCTTTGGCGTCGCATCTTTGCCTGCCTTCCCCTGAGGTTTGAGGACGATGATCTCCAAGTTGAAAGCAGGAGATGGAACAGAGGAGAAATTCTCAAGCACACCCTTGGTCTGCAAATGTAAATACTCTCTGGAATTTAAAGGAGAGCATGAATTTGCCTGCCCTGTGTTGTCTTTGTGCGCTGCAAGCTCTGTTGGCCGCTCCGAGGCCGAGAGCCGATGCCTTTGCCAGCCTTTCCGTATCCTCGGGATACTTTATCTTTATAAAGTCGCAATAAGTGGACAGTATAATATATTTCACTTTTAATAAGGTGTTGCCAGTTGCACACACTCCACAAAGCAATTAGTGTCAAAAGCAGCTAAGCAATGGCGGGGCGACGTAATTCGGCTGTTTACCGGGCTGGAGGATTTATGGGCAGTGCCGGTGGAGCCGCGGTCACAGCTTGGCTGGAGATGCAGGAGGTGCTGCACTGGCTATGAAACCACATGTCTCCGAGCTGCTCCGAGTCCTGACGAGTTGTGGAAGCTCTTGGGACAGAGGCACGAGCGAGCCACCTCTTCATTTGGGTGGCCCCCCAGCTCTGAGACCCTGAAAGGGGATGCTGAGCCAGCTCAGATGTGCCAGCCAGATGTACTTGCCCAAAATTCAGACTTGCTCTTTGTGTGTTGGTCTGGAAGAGGCAGAGCTTTGTGGTGTGAGGTTATCCTCATCAGGGTGGGGAATCATAGAATCACAGAATGGTTTGGGTTGGAAGGGACCTTAAAGCTCGTCTCATCCCACCTCCCTGCCACAGACAGGGACACCTTCCACTAGAACCAGGTTGCTCCAAGCCCCTGTCCAGCCTGGTCTTGAACCCTCCAGGGGTGAGGAGAAGTCTAAACTGTCTGGGTCAAAGGGAGGTCCTGGGCTTGGTTGGCACATGGGTATTGTGCTGATGGAGGTGGTCTGACCAGTCAGATGGAGACAGGACTGGAGAGGGGAGTTTTCAGGTCTGGGGGAGGCTTTTTTGCATCCTTGCAGCCCAGGAGGTACCTGGAGGTATCCAGAGATGGTGGGGGCCATACTCTGTGGTAGTTTCACGTGAGAGTAACCCTGTTTTCTGTCCTAGGCATCTAAGACTTCTTTAGTTTTATTATTTTTTCTTTTAGCATCAGGGCATGTTGGGCAAAAGAGCTTCAGTGAGCTCAGCCCAGGGAAGTGCTTATCTCTGCCTCCTTCCCATGAACTGAACATTCCCGCTTTTGTCTGGGGACTCTCTGATCATCACAGGCTGTACTGTGCAGTTTTTATACAGTCTGTCCGTGTGCTGATCTCTCTGCTGAGGCAGTCAGCTCTGCCATCCTTCCAGAGCCCTCCCACCTGGATCTGACGGGGCTTGTGCTGCCACTCGGGTTTGCAGAGGCCTGACCCGCAGTCCTTGGCTGGCGCTGGCTTGGTGGGTGGACAGGCAAGTGTGGTGTGGAGGGAGGTGCCGCTGTGCCAAACAGGCGGATCAGGCTGCAGATGCTGCAGAGTCAATCCAGCCTGGATCTGCTGCGGGGAAGCAAGCTCAGTTTGTGTCAGATCTGTCGGATCTGATTTCGAGGGGCTTGAAATCAGCCCGTCGTGGGGGGGATGCACGTGAACGAGCCGCTAATGAGCGAGGCGTGAGCCAGGGATGCAGCTTTGCATCCCTCATCCCCAGGTGCTGTTGCATCTGCACACCTGGACCTGCGCCTCTCATGGCTATCCCAGCCCCTGGGAATGCCTTCACCTTCCCCCAGGGAGGGAACAGCCACAGCATTTGGTTTTTAGAGCGAGCACAGGCGATGTTTCCGAGCCCGTGCCCCTGCCTGCTCCCCCTTTCCCACCCCCCGTTTCTCAGCTCAATGAAGTCCCAGTTCCTTGGGTTTGTTCTCCGAATTGAAAGCCTTCCATTTTCACACCTCTGTAATTGGTGCTATCTGTTGAGAGAAACTCTGCAACTCCAGCCAGCCAAGGTCAGGAGGAGCTGAATTGAATTAAAAGGAGCAGAAATTGGTTCGAGGTGGGCAGAGGGCCGCAGGGAGAACTATGCAATTTCTCTCCTCGGGGCTCCTGATGAGCAGAGCAAGCGGCAGCTTCCCATCTCAGCCCGCGGGGGGCTGACATTGGCCCACCCACACCTTAATCTGCACACTGAGGTGGGCACCTCTCAATTGAAAACAAGGAAATGAAACCCAGCATCTCCTCCTTTTATCTGGTCAGCAGGACAGGGCTCTGCTCCTCTGGTTCCTTGGCTTGGATGCTGGCAACTGTCACTGAAATGACCTTGCGGTGATTAAATAGAGCAAGAAATGATGTTTTCAATAGAAAGCTAAAGCTGGGATACAAGCTGATGGCTGGGAGATTTAAGATGCTGGGTGTTAATCCTACCTGCAACTCAAATCCACGTTGAAAGCCCCTGGTGCCATTGGACTGAGCTAAGGGTGAGCATCCCAGTGTTTGGATCACAGTTCCCCAGCTCAGTCTCTGCTGGCTTAAGCTGGTGTAAAACCAGAGCAACTTCAGCCAAAGCCAGTGGATTTATAGCCCTGTGGTAGAGCTGTGAATGGAGAGTGTGCTGGGAAGTGCCATGTGTGGAGTTGTCTCAGGGGAATAGGTGTGATGCTTATAGCTCTTACGGACCTGCTTGGAAATTTTCCTGCATATTTTTTCCCTCCTTGAAAAATGTCTTTTTCATCATCTTCACTCACAGAGCGTGTGAACACTCTTGGCTTGGCTCTCTGGAAAGTTTACTTGTCTTGAAGATGCTGTTTTTAGGAGGAGACCCATCCCAGGGAGTGCTGTGACCTCTGGTCCCTGCGCTGCCCTCATCCCTCAGCCCACACACAATCCTTCTTCCTCAGGCCAGGCTGGGCTGGCTTTCACTTTTCCAGCTCTTCTGCTGGGTGTATAATTAGTTTGTATAAGGGATTTGGCCCCAGGTCTTCCCCAGCCCAGCTAAATGTCCTTGGCTCTTCAGAAATAGAGCCGCTCTCGCTTTGGTGCTGGCTTGGTGAGTATTCAGAGTAGAGTGGCTCCAACAGGAGAGCGCAGAAAGGGGGAGATGTTTCAAATGGTGAAATTTCAGGCAACAAGGGAACAATTTTCCACCCACTTCTGAGCTGGAGCGAAGCCCTTCCAGTCTCCCTTTCTGTCTCTCCCCAGCTGGGCTGGCACCGGGGATGTGCCATTTATTAGAGGCAGCAAGAAGGCCCGTGGCCAAGGTAGCCTTGGAGGATGCCAAGCGTGGTACCACGGCTGCCCAGCTGTTTGGAGGATGTCCCCAGCCCCATTTTCGCCCCCAGGGGACTTGGTGCTTGTGATCTTGCCATCCCCTGCTCCCATCCCTGGGCAGGAGAGGAGCCAGTGGCACTGCGAGCCGGTGGAGCGCCCTGCGACCGCCCTGGCCCCCGCTTTGCCTCCCTCGTAATTTATACAAGCGCAAGCCGATGTTCCCTTTTAAATTGACAAAGGCAGAGAGTGGAGCCCGGGGAGCCCTTTGACCCCGAGCCCTGGTCCATGAAAATTACAGGCGCTGTACAGCGCGTTTCCTCTTGATGTACTTGCAGTGGGGAGATGCTGGTTAATTTGCCAGGACTCAGAGGTGACCCGGGTTTAATAAAGAGGATTAATGGATTTGAGCTAAAGGTCTTGGCTGTTTGGAGCTGATAGCCTTCTCCTTCGAAGACACTCCGGCAAGGCACGGCTCAGCCTCTTGCCGGGAGAGGTGGAGGCAGCTCTGTTAAAGGAGCGCTGCTGTGTGGGCAGGGAATCGCCTCGGGGTTAATTAGCAAACCCAGGTACCTCGACCCATCTCCCCGGGCTGGGCAGCGCTGCCGTGAGCTGCCAACCTGCCCTGCCTGCTGCCTGTCATTCCTGCAGCAGAGCAGGGAGGCTGGTGCTGCCCTGGGATGTCCCATTCCCACCTCCTGGACACGTGTGCTGTTCCTTAGGGCAGGACACAACCAGACGGCTGACGACAAAAGGGCATGACAGCTGGACACAGAGCTTGTGCAGTGCCTTTTGCTCCTGTTTTGGGGTTTGATGCTGAATTTGGGCTCAGTCCCCTCATTCTAGCAGCTCTCCTCGTGGTGGTTTAGGACAGCAGTGCCCTCCAGCCAGTGCATCCCTGTGGCAGTGCTGATCTTACTGAGACAGTTTGTGCTTTGTCCCAAGTCCGGCACTGCTTCCTGGTGAGGTGCACTCTTCCTCAGGGAGAGAGGCAGGGTTTTAGGGATGCAGATGGGTACACCAGCTGACTCTGTAGTAGTGAGCAGCTTGGGAGCAGCAGAGGAGATGGTTTGGCTCAGGGCTGGACGCCTGAGCAGTGTCACAACTGGGTGTAGGGATCGAGGTAGGATGCAGAGGGAGTTTCTTGCTTGGGGAGGAAGAGGAGGATACCTGTGTGAGGAGTGACAGGGCTGTGTGCTGGCTGTGGGGGACAGGAGCTGCGTGAGGGCAGTTTCTCCCAGCAGATCTGTTGCTGCTCTCCCTGCAGGAGACCTCCTGTGCCTTTCTTGTAAAGGGTTAACAACATCTCTGTGGGAATGATCCCACAGGGCTGGCAAAACCCGTAGCAGGAGTGATGGGCTGCCAGGGGCTGTGATGGGGGAAAGGCTGAGCTGAGCCACTGCCAAAGCCCCCTGCTCTGCCTTCTCACTTAATGTTCCCAGCACGTGGAGAGCAGTGAATTCCCCGTAGTGTCCCGATCCCTGGCCCTGGAGTCTCTGGCGATATTCCCGTAATAAGTAAGTGGAGTACTTTGGACAGGAGCAGTCAGGGACTGGGCCAGTTTCCCTGCCGGGAAAATGCATGCACGATCAATGCAATCAACTCACCCTTCAGGTCCTTTTTGGGTTGGATGGAAGAGATGCTCTGACTGAAACCCATTTATTGAGTAGAGAAGGTGCAATGGAATTACAAGCTGTAGCTTTTATCAGCTCCTGGCTTCTGCCTTGTCTTTTCCTTATCCAACAGCATGCCTAGTGTTATGAAGCATTATTCTCTTAAAACTCCATTTCTCCTCTTTTCAGAGGGACAGGGAAACACTCAGTGATTCATCCTTTGCCAGCCACGGGTGGAAGTGTTCAACAAGAGATCCTGTGGTCATCTCTAAACTATTATTTATCCCTCTGGGGCTGAGCACTGACCTCTCTTGCCTTGGTGCTCAACAGGGAATTCCAAACGAACAACTTCCTTCCAGAGCTGAGCATCAAGTCAGAGCCAAAACCATTTACACTCCCCCTAGTGCACCCCACAGCTCTTTAGGACAGGAAGGTATTTAATGTATCATGGAGAAATTAAGTACAGGAGCTGGAGTGAATGATTCAGCAAATGCACTTAAGAGTGATGCTCTGTTATAATGGATCCTGGTTTGCTGCTGGATCCCAGGTGGAAACCCTGGAGGGAGTTTGTGGGGATGTCCATGGCTGCACAAACCCTAAGCATCATTAGGAGTGAAGTCCAGTTTTGTCCATCCACGTATGTGTTTTGGTCACTTGAGGCCGATGATAGCAATTTTTTGAGGGCTGGGTAGTCTGTGAGCCCTGGGGAATTTTAACCTGAATAAATGGGCCTGATTTTGAGTCACTGCTGAAATGAAAAAAAGGACAAATCCCTCAGAAATTGCGAGTTTGCTGTCATTTAATCTCTTGTGCTGCTCCTACTAACCAGCCACCACAGAGGTCAGAGTAACAGCCTGTCTGGCAAACGATCCTTAATGCTCACAAGTGGACAGGACTTGGGGTTTGTGCTTCCTCCAGCAGCCTGGCAGAACAGAGCCTCACCTCCGTACCATCCTCTTCCTTGGGACTGTGAGATCAGGCTCCTGGCAGGGCTGTGTCCCTGCCTACCAGGGTGAAGCATTTCTGATGTGACACAGGAGATCTGGCTAATGGCCTTGTGCTGCCCCCATGCATCCAGGAGGCTGGGGCCCAAATTTAGCCGGGCGGTAGCTGGGCAAAAGAGTCTATTTTGATCAACACCAGGGACTCGTCCAGCATTCCAAGAGCAGCTCTTCGGTCCCACAGCCCCTTCCCAAGGCTGCTTCCCAGGAACGCCCTGCCTTTGGATGCAAGGAGCCGCTTTGCAGTCAGGTCAGGTGCTTTCCCTGGAGCTCAGCCCAGCGCTGAGCCGTCCTCACCCGAGGAGCTGGGGGTGCCACAGCGGGGACCCCCCTCTGCAGCGGGGTCTTGCAGATGAGCCAGGCTGCCCCAGGGCTGCTGCCTGCATGGATTCAGCTGGCACTGCCTTCCCACCCCTCCACCTGTAATTTATCCCTGGGATTGCCGTGTATGGTTTAGCTCGGCGCTGGAGATGCTGTTTTTAGGAAGGAGCTGGGCAGAGCATCGCCAGCTCTGGGGCGTGTCCTGGGAAGTGAGCAGAGCGTCTCGAGGTCCGACCCTCTGGCCTCTCCCTGCCGCTGTGGCTTTTCCCGGGAGAGCTCTCGTCCCGGGCAGCAGACCTAGCGCAAAATTGCTGTTCACCCCTGCAGCAGGAGATTTAATTATCATTAGCTGAGCTTGCACGGCTCCACGTGCTGCTGTGCAGCTGCAAGTGTAGCTGGACCTTTTAAAAATCCAGCTGCAATATATATATATATCTATCTTTAATTATTATTTATTTATTTACCTTTTCCTTGTTTGTTTGGTTTTTTTTTTTTTAATTCTTTGCCTCGTACAAAAGCTTTGCTTTGATGCTTTGGGCCAGGATGGCAGCCTGTAAACATGGTGCATGCTTGGAGCAGGGGGTGGAAAGATTTGTATTTCAAGGAGACTTGCAGCCAGACAGAGCAACCTGTGAGCATGGTTAAAATATGCTAAGTCCCATTCCCAGGGATTGGGCGCTTTTTTTTTGCAGGATTTGATGTTTATTTTATAGCCTATCAGTTACACTGGGATTGGAAAAAAAAAAAAAAGGCACTCAAAAATCCTCTTTTTCTTGTGAATGGGAGTCAGGGCTGTGATGGCTGTGGGAGGAAGGGAAGAGATCTGCAGGGAATTTCCCTCTGTGGGTTGGAAAAGCCAACAAACCCCCTGAACTGCCCAAAATTTCAAGTACTTTTAAGACCCCAGTGCAATGGGCTGTCAAAACCCAACTCAGTCTGGCCGTGAAGCTGCTGCCTTTTGGCAGAACTTTGTTCACAGCAAAATCGTACAAAAGCTTTGCTTTGATGCTTTGGGCCAGGATGGCAGCCTGTAAACATGGTGCATGCTTGGAGCAGGGGGTGGAAAGATTTGTATTTCAAGGAGACTTGCAGCCAGACAGAGCAACCTGTGAGCATGGTTAAAATATGCTAAGTCCCATTCCCAGGGATTGGGCGCTTTTTTTTTGCAGGATTTGATGTTTATTTTATAGCCTATCAGTTACACTGGGATTGGAAAAAAAAAAAAAAGCACTCAAAAATCCTCTTTTTCTTGTGAATGGGAGTCAGGGCTGTGATGGGTGTGGGAGGAAGGGAAGAGATCTGCAGGGAATTTCCCTCTGTGGGTTGGGAAAGCCAACAACCCCTGAACTGCCCAAAATTTCAAGTACTTTTAAGACCCCAGTGCAATGGGCTGTCAAAACCCAACTCAGTCTGGCCGTGAAGCTGCTGCCTTTTGGCAGAACTTTGTTCACAGCAAAATCTTCCACAAAAATTTCTTTTTTTAACCCCAATTTGTTTGTTTGGTTTTTTTCCCACCAAAAGTCCACTTCTGCTGGGAAGTCCTAGGTGAATCCTCATTTTGTGGACCAAATCCCTGGCCTGATGGCCTTTTCCACTGACTTTTCCCATGCCTGCCCCACCCAGCCCTGGAAGCCTCTTTTCCCCCCATTGCCAATAAAGGCAAACAAAAATTAAATCTATAATTATCATTACTAATTCCACTTAATTAGTCACAAGCCAGCAGCCAAATTGGCTTTCTCATAATTATCAGATAAGCAGTAAGCACATCTCATAGATTATAATTAACACTGCTTAATTAAAATCTAATATACATACACCCTTTCCTCAACATATGCCTAATTGGGTTCACAAACAGAGGGGGTGTGAAACCCCCATCCCTGTTGCTCCCCCAAAGGTTTGTTCGATGCCGCTTCGGCGTTAAGTTGGTGGCACGTGGGATGTTCTTCCTTCGCTCTCAAACACCTTGGCTCCGACAAAAAAGTGTCTCCCTGCTGCACGGTGAACTCAGACGAGACACTCTCCCGACTTCACTATTTTTTATTATTATTGTTATTGCTCCAGCTGTGACCTCTCCATAATCCCCCGCCGACAGCGGGTTCTGCAATAATAAAGCAGCTTGAATAAATTACGCTTCCAAAGGCGAAGGCCGGATTTTGGCTCTGAGCTCTGGAAATTGATGTCTCTCTTACTCCCTTCTTCTTTTCCTGAGCGGGGTCGAGAGAGGCTCCGAGGCTGCAGTGAGGCTTGGAGGGAAACTCTCACACTTGTTTGCACCTTCTGTGGTCATTGATAGCCCTGCCTGAAATGCTCTGGGTGTCACAGCAGGGATGGCAGCCGCCTGCAAGGAGGACCTTGGTCCCCTCCAGGGCTTGGTTGAAGGGTGAGAGTCCACACATGGTGGTTTATGTGCTGGGGGAGCTTTTAGCTCCTCTTTCCATCTATTTGGTGGAAAGGCTGCAGTTGCCTGTGGATGGGGAATCGGGGTCTGAGCCAGCTCAGGCACCACCAAAGCTTTGGTGTCCCCTTGCAGGTGGCCTGAGGAGGTGACTTGTGAGTAGGGCATCAGCTCCCAGCATGGCCACTGCCCCTGTCTGACCTTGGGGCAGTAATTACACTGTGTTCCAGGTAGCTGTGCTCCCATTCCCAGATAAATTCTCGCCTGTTTGGCTGCCGGAGAGCAGCAGAAACTCCTGATAGTGCTGATTATTAATGAGATCATTTGCCTGCCAGTTTTTTGCTGAGCTCATATCTGACTGGGGAGTTGATTCACTGTGGGAGATTTACGAAATGTGATTTCTGTCTCAGAGATGCTGAGCTGAGCTCCTTGTAACCGGGATGGAGGGGGCTCCTTCTCCTGGATTTAGTCCCGGTGAGGGCTCCTGGCTGCAGTGCTGAGGACTGGAGATCCTCCCTCTAGCCAGGGCAAGGATGGGGCATTGTGAGTGCTGCTCCTTAGGGATGTGGGGCTTCCATGCCCGTAGCATCACAGCTATGGATGATGCCAGGACATCCCAGTGCTCTGCGATGCCAGCTCGTCTCCAAAGGCCTTTAATGCGGCGGCTGCAGAAAGGAAAGGCTTGGCACGTGCTCCGGTGTCGGGGGAGGATTTGCGGATTAGAGATGTGTAATTGTATGTAGTGCATGACAAAACAAAATAAGTGGCAAAAAGAACTCGGTCGTATTAGGGATTCAAAGCGAGCGTTAAGCTCTTCTGCATTAAGCGGGGGAAAAATAGCCAGGGAAATGCGCGAGGCAGAGTCCCCTTCGCTCCCTGCTCCCGCTCCACGATGAGGTGCAGCCTGGATGCAGGAGCTGCGGGATCAGGGATGCTCTCCATCCATGGGAGAGAGGGGCCAACCACTTCTGAAAACTTCTCCCTCCCAACTGCCAGGCTTGGATGGATTTGCTGGCCGGGGATAGATGCGCATTTGGAAAATGAAGGCGAAACACGGCTGGGGCTTCCTGGCTGGTTTTCCTGGCCGTGCCGGCATGTGCTGGAAGAGCCAGGTGCCTCGAGCTGGTGGTGTGGTCCGAAGCTGGCTGCAGGAGGGGCTCAGCTGAGCCCCCACTCCACTGCAGATGAGCATCTCGGCGACTGGTTGCTTCCAAGGTTTCCGCTCGCCCGGGCGAGGCAGCTGTACCCTTTTGTCCGTGGGGATTTCTCGCCATTGTAAGATCTTCCCCAGATTAAGTAAATAATTTCACATTAGCCTAATTAAGCCTAATAGACTCATTAGTTCACTCTTTGCACGCGTTCCCAAGGGATGGTGGCCGTGAACTGTGAAGAGTCGCTGCGGAGAAATCCTGTGGCATCTTGGAGGCAGGTGCTGGGAGCGGGGATCGTTGCTCCTGCGGGAAGGGTTGGGTCTGTGAAGTTTAGGAGATAAGAATATGTATGTTCATGGTGGCTTGAATCACTGGCAGGCCTTTCCTGCCCAAAATGCTGATGGGCTTTGGGCTGGCTGGTGGCTCAAGTGTGGCGGTGCTGGTGGTTGCACTGTCCCAAGCAGGAGCATGGTCCAGACCATCCCCTGGTGCCACAACAGCCTCCACATCCTTGGAGGTACCTTGACCTGCTTGGAACAGGGTAGCACCATCAGACCAGTTTGGCAGTTCCACAAGGTCACACTTTGGAATGAGGTTTTTGATGTTTTTGCAGCACTTTTCTTACTTCTGCCCACTACCAAGAGCTTTCTAAGCCCACCACGCTCAGAAACGTGGAGGAGAGCAAGGGGTCCTGATCCAGTGGCAGGGTTTGGATGGTCTCTTTGGCTGCTGCATGGCATGGCAGGTTGTGGCAGGAGTGGCTCCTGGATTTGCTCAAAACCTCAGATATGGGGCACTGAGTGACTGGTGGGGGACAGATGTTGAGCAGAGAAGCAGATGTGTGGGGGAAAAGGCTGTGGCTGCCCTGGAAGGAAGGTGATGGGGAAGGGAAAGAGCTGATAGAAGCTAAAACATGTGGATGCAGGTGGCTTGCTGGACTGGGAGTGTATCTGTTTGTAGAAGGGGAAAATTTTGTCTTTTCTGTTACCTGCTGGTGTGTGGTACTGAATTACACTGCACTGTACAGGGCATTTTCATGATGCATTTTAAAGTTACATCAAGGGCATTGAGAGCATCTGGGTAGGCGACCTCTTTTTGCATTTGCATAAATCTAAATAAATAAAATAAAATTGAGAGAGGAAGGCAGGGACCTGCAGATCTCTTCATTCCAGTGGCGTGTCTCTATCTCCCGCACACAATGCCGAGGAGCAGAAAGCACAGAAGCGGGAGGTAGACATCTGGTTTCCCTTTCAAAAGTGTTGCCTGTTCTTTATTTATAAAGAAATTATTGTATTTAAAGCCAATACTCGTCTCTTGTACCAGCAGAAGAGCAGAGATAGATGGATAGATTAGAGGGAAGTGGATTGTGCATATAAATGGGGGTTAATTTGCTGACTCTTTGGAGAAGTGAAACCTGGCTGAGAGCTCTGGGGTTTGGAGGTTCCTGGGGGTGTTTTTCGCCTTCAAAAGCAGTGTGAGAGGAGCCAGTCCTGGCCAGAGGGATTCTGAATGATGGTGTGCCAGTTACCATCCTCTCTCCTGCATGGCAGAGGGGCACAGGGAGAGCCAACATCATCCCTTGGGCATCGGAGGGACAACCTCTGCTCTCCTTGTGGCTTTGAGACTTGTCCCTCCACACCCCACCCGTAGCATTTCTCTTTGCCCCCTGGCATGGCCTGACTCCATCTGGGCAGCAGGATTTGCTGCTGGCCAGGCATCAATCCAGAAGGGATGGAAATGGGAAGAGAATAGATTGAAACGCTAAATATATCCAGCAGGAACCAGCTGGAGCCGGTGGAAACCTCAAACGGGCACCTAGAGAAGAAGAACACAGTGTTTCATTTGTTTTGTTTTATTTCACAAGAAAAATCTTCACAGCCCAAACTGTCACTTTGGAAATAATTTGTGGCTGAGGATTTCAACACCCACTCCAATGATATTTTATTCTGACCCTAAACAAAATCAATAGCTTTTTTTTCCCTCCTCCTTTTTCTTCTTCCTTGAGAAAACAGTATTTTTCAGCTGAGTGGAAGAAGAAAATAGATTCTGCCCAGTGTTGTTAAAAAGATATTATAACCAGTGTCTCTGGAAGTGTAAAAAGTACATGATCTAATATGTCTGAAGCAATTTTGAAAGGCTGCTTTATTTAGGATAATGGAGAAGCAGCAGTAAACCTTATAATCTTCTTGGATAAAGAATACAGCAGGAGGGTTCTGAGCTGCAACACTCTGCCCTGGCTGCTTTTTTTCACCTGTCAGAGCCAGGGTTCAGTGCTGGATGAAGCTGGATGGTACCCACTGGCAGCCAAAGAGTTTGGGAGGGTCCTATTTTGGGTCTGTAAAGCCCATGCAGAGAGGGCCTCTGAGATGCAAAAGCATCCCTGGGAGGGTTTAGGACAGCAGGGATGCTGATGGGGGGTGTCTCTGGCACTGATGTTGCATCTTTTCATGTTCCCAACCTCTGAAAGCAGAGACAAGCCTTCAGCAATATTGTTCCATTGGTTGCCCTTCTTGGGAATTACAGGAAATCTTGTTTGTCAGAAGGGAGGCTAAAAAAGAGAGAGGGGGGAAAAAGAGGAGTCTGATGAATTTTAAAATAAATTATAAATTATTTTTTTTAATAAATTATGAATACATTTTCTCTGTCAGGATTTGAAACTCTCTGCTCTGATCAAAAAGTTTCCAAGTGCGTTCTCTCCCCACTTACTCAAATGCAGATGTGTGCATTTCTGCTCCTGATTTTATTTTATTTTATTTTGATGAATTTTTTACTCCACCAACAACAAATACTTTGTTTGTTCTTGACGGGCGCCGAGGGAGAAAACTTTTGAAACCCTGCTCAAACACTTCACTTGCAATCAGGGTGAGCACTCAGAGGATCCTCTGTGCTGCCACAGCCCCTCAGGCACTTGGCCAGGGAGAGGGAAAAGGCAGCAGGGAAAGGGTGTAGAGGAACAGGGAGGGTGGATGGAGCTGGTGCAAGGTGGGCTTGGTGTCTACCACCAGCCCCAGCGCTGGTTGAGGTGGTTGGTGGTGTGAAAACAGTTTATTGAAGGTCTTCACGAAGGGTATGAGGTCTGAATCCTTTGAAGGAATGGGTGATGCCACCACCTTTCTGGGTGGTTTGCATCCTCTTGTCTCCACACCCAAGCTTCCAAGTGTCCAGGTTTTGTGTCCAGGCCAGGCTCTGTCTCTGTTCTGGGTTTTACTGCTCGAGTGCAGGTAAGGAGATGGTTCCTTACAGACACTTCCTCCTGCTCCCACCCAAAACTGCTGCCCAGTGTCCTTGGGCTACTCAGTGGACTGGATAAAAGGGACGTGATTAGCTTTCCCTTCAGAGGGTGACAGGGGCAATCACTCTTGTAGATTTTAATTAAAATGTTTAATTAAACACAGTTCTAGCGGGCAGAAAAGTTAACACCGATCCTGGTTGAGTCCCCAGACTTGGAGTTAGTGGGAGCAGGGCAGAGGAGGAGGTGGTTATGGAGGGGATGGATTGAGCTGCCCATCAGTAGCACCATGGACTCCTGTTTAGAGTGTGCAGGTCAAGGAGATGAACACGGTCACAGGGACACGTGTGTGCTGGTCATTAATTTCTCCCTGGTGCCAGTTAGAGGGGAATGGCAGCTTCCCTGGATCTCCTGCTGCTGGAGGCTGCTTCTTTGCCTTTTTCATAGCAGTGTCTCATCTTTTTCAACCCATACTGCAGTGCCCAGGTCCTTCCCAGCAGCTCCTCTGCTCAGCTCATCCCTTCCCAGCCTGGGATCCCAGTGCGTGGGATTATTCTGTTCCAGGTGCTGAGCTTGGCACTCTGCTTGATGTCATAGATACTCTTCAATATTTTGAAGAACACAGCTGCTCCTGTAAAAACAAATCCCTGAAGTCTGTTGAGGTGTTTAAAACTCATTTTCCATATGGAGGTCCCAGGGATAAAAGTGCCTGGAGAGGCAGAGGAGCCAAAGCAATGGCTGAGCTAATTGGCTACTGTTAATTGTACTAGGACAAAAAGATCAGCAAGACAGGGCCTATCTGTGCTGGGTCTGGAATCTTTTTGGCCATTTCCTTGGAAGCACAGGTCTTCCATGCAAGTGCATCCAAAAAAGCATCAGGAATCAGTTCCTGAAATAATCTATGAGGAAGGAAGGAAGGAAGGAAGGAGGGAGGGAGAGCAAATAAATTGATGCAATGTACAGCTTTTCTCCAGGGAGCAATTACCAGCCTGAGAAAAAACTCCTGATGCTGTGCTTCCTGAAACACCTTTTCCATGTGTGTGCATCCTCTTCCCGCTGGTCCCACAGCAGCAGGGACGGGAGGAGCCACCAGCCTGGGAAGGGGCCACCCAGCTCCTCCAGAACTCTTCCCCGGGAGCGTGGAGCACCTCCCTAAAACCTTACCCCATTCTGTCACCTCTCCTTAGGCTGAGAGGGAAGTCAGGAGAGCCCAAGGAACACAGGGAGCTTTTGGAGGTCTCCAGCCCTGGCTTGCAAGTGCTCTGCTTTTATCACAGGCTTCTGCCAAAGCCCTCCTGCTGCTTGGCACGGGAGGATTCCAGCCCCCTTGGCTCCTTGCAGTGCTTCTCCTCCCACTGAAACACTCCATTTTGTCTGAGCTGAGTGAGGCAGCAGCAACACCCTTTGGTCCTGGCCCCTTTCTGTCCTGCTGCAGGTTGAGGCCATCCTTACCTCATTGCCTATTTCCTCCACGATGCACCATTCTGTCTCACGATGCATGTCCAGGAAGCCACATATCTGTAAACTTCATTAATGCCTATTAGGATTCAAGCAATTATCTTTATTTCTAAGTGTTTTTCCTTAATAGACACTCTGTGTCCTGACATATCTTAGTGAATGTGCTGTGTTAAAGCTCCATGTCTTCCAAGCTTTGTTGGGGGGGAATGTTCTTGGGAGGGTTGGGCTTTAGGACTCCTGTGTTTGCAGTGGGGTGTATTCTTAATTTGAAGGTGATAGCTGTCACTTCAAAACTCATGTTCAAGTTTAATGAGAAGCTGAGCAGCTTTTCAGTAATAATAATAAAATAGTAACTCATGAGAAGCTGAGATTGCAGTTGGAATAGCAGGGCCGGGAGGACTTGAGTTACCAGCTGGAGAGCGACGTGGTCTTGTTATCCAGTTAACACCTTGTGGAGCCGGGGGAATATTTAGCTCTGGTTAGCAGGAACCCCGGGGTGAGTGGCTGAGTGTTTTACAGCTCATGGTTGGGTGTGAAAAGCCAGGGTTCACCCTGAGCTGAGGATGCAAACACCGTCCCGGTCCCCGGAGAGCCCCGGTGCCGAGGTCAGCCTTCTCCATCTCCAAGGCAGGCTCCTCCGCTCCCCTCTCCGTGGCGATCGCTGACGTGTTTATGCCTCTGATTAATGAACTCTGCAAATTAACCTCCACGCTGCTCTATAATTGCTATTAAGGCTTCAAAAATCACTTAAGCGTTTCCGGCGCTCGCGAGCCCATTCCGCTCGCCTGGCCAGCGCCGCGCGCTGATTGCAGGGAGATAGAGCCCGGCTCCTGACCTCCACGTTTACAATTAATTATTGCATTCAGCACCCAAATTACCCCCGGTCTCCACGTGCTCGGCTTTATCTCTCTGCACACACAAGCTTGGCTTTTAATTAAAGGTCCTTCAAATTAAATGAAAACAAATTCAATTATTGCCTCTCGTTGGAACGGCTCACCGCAGACTCCTGACTCTACTTCTTCTATGGAGAACCTGGAGACTGCTGGTCTCCCATAATCCAGTCTGACTAAATTTGCCTGATCTGCTGTTTTCCTTATCATCAGCTGAGCTGTTTTCTCGCTGCTGGGTCAGACGTGGGCTTGACTTGCAGAGAGAGCAGAGTTTTAAATGGTGTTGTCCTCCCTTGTCTGTATCTTCATATGATTGCCCTTCAAGGAGAAGATGCTCTTGTATTTGGTGAAGGGGTGGGGTCCTCATCATTAGTCTTCATTTTCAGCAGCAGTGGAAGGGACAGGACCCCAAAAATGAGGGTTTGGTCCTGGATATCTGACTGCCAGACAGTGGGATGGTCCCTCTCCCAAGGGAAATGAGTGTTTAGAGCTGTATGTTCAAGTGTGGAGGCCTCCAAGCCCCACATCTTCAAAAGTGGGAGTGTCTCATGGGAACAAGGACAGCATTTTTCCAGAAGTGTTGGGACTTGCGTTATTGTGGCTGTGAAAGCATCATAAGTTAAGTGTTATTTCTGATGGCATTTGGTAGGCAGGGCAGAAACCAAGGGGTTGAGAAGGTTTCACAGCAGGGTGGTGCCTTGGGAGAGCTTGGCTCAAAGAGGAGGTCTTGGCTGGAGATGAGCTTCGTTTAACCCAAATAGTGCCTTCTAATGCCCAGGTGCCTTTTCAAGTCATGTCCTTGTGTCCTCCCCCCTCCACCTGCAGCCCTCCAGCCAGGGTTTCTTGGCCAGCAAAGCATCTACCTGTCCCACACCCTCCTAAAAGGTCCTTGTTCATCTCCCACGTGAAGGAGAGAGACAGAATATGGCTCTGGCACTGCTCTGCCAAGTGGTTCAGTCCCAGTTATTATTTTTTCTCCCTTTGCACAGTTTGTGCCATCATCTGTGCTGGCAGGAGCTGGCATGAGGGACCAGCTCCAGCCTCGCTGATGCGGAGGGGGAAACTGTCCAGCACACGGAGGAGGGGAAACCAAAGTCAGCAAGCGTGCCCAAAAACCAGAAGGATAATTAACGTCTGGGGTAGGGCTCTCTGGTGGTGTAAATTAGCAAAATCTCCGCAGCGTTTTGCCAAGTAACATCAGCGGATGATCAGCCTCATTAGCTGCACCTATGGAAAACTCTTCCCCGGATCGCAGGGGCTGCGTGTGCCCGGTGAGGACACGGGCACCGGGCAGCAATACCACGCGTGGGTGACTCGGAGGGATGCTCTGCCAGCACGGTTCAAAAAGCACCAGCCTGCGCTTTCCGGAGCAGCCAAACTCCTCATAAGTCTCCCGCTGTGCCGAGGCTCTCTCTGTGCCGCTTTGTATGGTAATGACCCCAGATTATGTTGCTCTTTAAAAGGCCGCAGTGATCGCTTTTATTTTGCCCGCAGCCAAGCGCGGCTGCCTCGCGGTGACTGAAGGTTAGGCTGCTGTGACCGCCCGCTCCCCCGGCCCAGCGCCTGGCTTTCCCTTCCCAGGCTCTGCTGGGAGCTTTCCCTGTGCCCCTGGCTCACGGCTGGGCTCTCTTCTCTCTCGTGATGCGATGTCACCGGGGCGACATCTCTTTTCCCGGGTCTGCGCAGGGTGAGGATCGAGCCGAGCTGAGCATTGGGAAGTGGGATGTTTCCCAACATCCAGCCTCAGTGTGGGGCAGGGACCGTCCTGCCGCACCTCCCTAGAGGCTTTTTTCCTTTTCCTTTTCCCTTTTTTTTTTTTTTTGCCCATCCTCTGACCAGTGCAAAGGCATCATTGTGGCACGAGCAGCAAAATAACCACGATGCGCCCACATCTGTGATGCTCTGTCCCTCTGTGCCACTGCTGCAAGGGGAGGAGAGGAAGGCAGAGCCCCTGGAAAGGGCGAGATTCGGAAAGCCTGGAGGAAGGGAGGCGAAACTGGAGGGTGGTAGGGACGGGAGGAGAGGCAGTGCGGATGGATGAGCGGGAAGGGGCTGGAGAGGAGCAAACACCGGAGAGACGGAGTGAGCTCATCTCGCCTGCCCGCAGGGTGCCCGGGCTGGGCAAGGCGGCTCTGCTGGCATTTAATTTGCTGCTGGACACCGTGTCCCGCGGTTCAGTCGCCTCCTCGGGGCGGCAGCAGAGCCGGTGTCTCGGGGTCGAGGAGCGGGGCAGGTTTCAAAGCCAGGCATCGCTTTGTGGGTTGGTTTTTTTTTGCTACCACCCGGCGTTTGGGCAATTATTAGTCTAGAGCAGTCGTGGAGGATTTTCTGCTTCAGTTCACGAGTTCCCTCTTGCTGCACAAACACTCTGGTGGGGAACCGATTTTCTCTGTGATGTTCCTGCAGCCGCTGAGATGTCAGCTTGGTGTCTGGGGTATCACAGCAAATGTCTCTTCCCCATCAAAACCATCTGGAGTGCTTTAATAACATGGGGTGAGATCCCGAGGTAACACTCCTGTTGCAGCTGAGGATTAAGATAGGATGGCAGAGTTTGTGTCCAAGGGAATCACATTTTTCCCTTACCTGCAGCGTTTTTTCATCAGTGGATCTCAAGGTGTGTTAATCCTCACCACTCACCTGCAAGGCACAGCAGTGTCAGCATCCCTGGGCCGTGGCTGGGGGAAATCAGGCATGAGGTGAGACCCACAGCAGGCTATGACTTCCTCCCAAGGGGAAGCAGAGGGGCAGGCACTGATGTCTTTTCCCTGGTGACCAGTGACAAGACCCAGGGAATGGCTGGAGCTGTGTCAGGGAGGGTTTAGGCTGGATATTAGGAAAAGGTTCTTCCCCCAGAGGGTGGTTGGGCACTGAACAGGCTCCCCAGGGCAGTGGGCACAGCGCCAGGGCTGACAGAGCTCAAGGAACATTTGGACAACACTCTCAGGGAGAAGGTGGCATTATTGGGCATGTCCTGTGCAGGGCCAGGGGTTGGACTCAATGAGCCATGTGGGTCCCTTTCAACTCAGGATATTCTGTGATTCTCTGAAATCACTAGTCTGAAGATGGGTGGTCAGAGAGGAGTCCTGACTCCCATCACTTCTGTGCCAGGCTTTGCTTTTCATTAAATAAATGCAGTATAGGAAAGGAAATTCTCTGTGCTGAGCATCAAAGGGCTGCACTGAGTGCTGGGAAGCCCAGGAGTGCTGGTGCAGCCCAGGAACGCAGCTGAGGGGTTTTATCAGTTGTGTTGGTTGGTTTTTTTTCTGGCAGTTTGCAGTGGGTGGAAGAAACATCAAGGTCTGAGTTCAGGTTTGACTGCAGTCAGGCGGAACAAAAAAGTTATGAGGCATTTAGGAAAGTGTTTGTTTTGGGCTTGCATTTGCCTTGAGAGGCCCATTTCTGAGCACGAGCCATACTTGGCAGCGCGGTGATGGCGAAGTGTGGTTTATAGGCCTAATGGAGCAAATTTGTCACTGGAGCAAGGAGGTGTGACTCTCCTCAAGTCGGCAAATTGTCCCCCTGCTTCTTCAGACTGCTGTTTTTTCTTTCCTTTCCCCCTCTTTCCTCCTCTATCCATCACCATTCAGCGCTGGCTGCAGTGATTTCGCCAAAGTCATCTATCCCGAGGCTGTGCCATTAACGCGCCGGCTCCGGCGTGATGGGTTTGTTTGTTCTTGGAAAAACTATAAATATTGCTGAAGTAATGGCTTAGAGGATGAAGCTGGGCCATTTTGGGCGTGTCTGGGTTCCAGGGGGCTGAAGTGTAATTAAAAAAATAACTAAATAACCAGTGCTGGGAGAGGAGTGAAGGCATTGGGTGGGGTTTTGCCTCGGTCACCATCAGATACCTCATCCCTCCAGCTCCAGTTGTTTGGCACTGATGCTACATCTTAGGTGGTTTCCTCATCCTGACTCGTGTCCCAAGCATCCTCTGCCCCCAACAAAGCAGGGAAAGGCTAGGAACATACTAAGCAGAAAAGGTTAGTAGTTGCAATGTGTAATTTGGCTGCCATGTGGAATTTTACCAGCAGAGAGTCTCTTTTTTTTTTTTCTGGTGGATTGTTTGTCTTCATTGTTGTTTTTTTTTTTGTGTGTGTATATATATGTCTAACAAAAGTAGTACGAGGGCACAGCTTGTTTTAAGCCATCTCAGCTTCTGTGGCTGCATTGTAGATGTAATTCAGGTAATTAGAGTCGGTGCCTCTGTCTTCTGGCAGAGGGATGTTTATGTAGTGCAGTGTTGCAGCCATGTGTGTGGGATTTCAGGAGTTTTCTGGGCTTTAGAAGCAGTGGGTCAAAATATTAAACAGGGTTTTTGCTATTAAAAGTGAGGAATTACTGGTCCGTGGGTCCCCACAAAAAAGCTGTGGATGAGAGATGCTAGAGGGTAGTCTCTCCTCAGTCTGGATGTCCTTATCCCAGCAGTATCAAAACACCCTCTTTAATTTTCAGATTCCCTCTCAGAGATTAGAAACAAAGATCACTTGACTTATCCCATCAATCCTCCACTGCAGGTAGAGCAAATATTTCCTGGGATTTAACTGTGTGGGATGTTTTGCCTGGTCTCAAAGGTGGGACTCAGTGATCTCAGAGGTCTTTTCCAAAACCTAAACTGATTCTCTGACTGTACTGATGATGGATGCATAAGAAATGGAAAATGGAGGTTGGATTACGACCTATTTCAGATGGGAAAGGGTCTGAATTCCCTGGATGATTTTTGATTGGCTTGGGATGTGTTTTGTTGCCTGGGGCCAGGGTTTTCCAGGCCACTGAGGTCGGGTGAGGATGGGTGTTGGTGTTCTTGTGAAATGCTGCTCTTCTTTCTCAGCCTCCCCGAGACCTCACAGCTCTTTCTGCTGAGGGCAGAGCAGCTTGCTGAGGAGTGAGAAATAACTTGTGATCCCAGAGGATGGCACTGCCACTGCTGCTGGAGAAGGAGAATGTGGGTGGAAAAAGCTGGGGTTTGGCTCCTGTTTGCTGATGGAATTTTTTCCCCACCGGAGAGCAGAGGCTAATTGTTATTTGTAGCCATCCACATCCCTTGCTTCATTAGCACCACGGAGCAGGTGGACACAAGATGGATAGGGCTGTGGAGCACCTTTGCCTCCTTGGGAGATGCTCGGCTCTGAAGGCATTTCTGCCGTGAGAGATGGGATTATACAAGGAGTTTTGCTTTCCCCATCCTCCCAAGAAGCTGGCACCAGAGTCCACAGCTGTGTAGTGAAGCGGGGAATAAAGGGAGATAAGATGGAGAGAGAGTGGTGTCTGGGAATGAGTTAGACCTGTAATAGAGCATTTTCCTTGGGAGAGCTGTTATTGAAAATCGTTGGCTGTTACAGTGCACCGGGAGGAGGAATGAGGCAGTGGGTGTGGGATGGATTTACATGGGGAAACTTCGAGGAGTAAAACCTTTAAAAGGGGCTTCTCAGCATGGCTGATTTGTCTGGCAACCAAGGAGGTGGGGTTTGCCTGATCCTGGTGATTTTCCATGTGTACCTTGAGCCCTGGTGATGCCTTAGAGTGTGAGCCCTCGGGGCAGGGTTGCACACAAACAAGTTTACATCACCCTAAATACAACCAAAGCCAAGAAAATCTTTCCAGTGAGCCCAAACTCTGTTTTTCTCTGCCCAAGGCACGGCTAAGGTTAAATCTTTCCTTTTCCTCGCTGTCTTCTGTGAAGACTGGACGACTTCGCTAAGTGTGATTGGAGCAGTTTGTTTTTAAGCTCCACATAAGCACTATGCTGGATTTATAGCGTTTTCATTCTTTCTGAATCGACCCACTGGGAGCCATTAAACTTTTATTGCTCTCTGCAGTTGCCTGGCCAGAGCGGGATAGAGCAGCCCTGCTGCTGGAATCGCTCCATCTCCAGCTGCCAGGGCTGTGTTGGAGAAAAGGGATGCCAGGGAGAGGCCACCCAGGGCCACCCAGGAATCTGCTCATCAGCTGTAGGATGCTTTGGATGTGATGGTTTTCCCAGTCCTCTGCAAGGCTGAAGATGATGTATGAGTACATTCTCTCCTGGGTCTTGCTGTTTCCCACCTCTATTGACTGACAGTATCTCTGCTCATCTTTAAGAGCTGGGAATGCAGGGGATTTAAGACCATTATTTTCATTGCATCCTGGGACTATCCAGCTTATGAAGTACTTGCTGTGCAGGTGAGGACCTGGAAGTGTGTCCTCCAAAGGGTGCCCAGAACCACTGCAGAGGTTCACGTGGGGGTGTTGCCCTGGTACTCTCTGTCTTACCTGTTTCATCCACAGGCCTCGTACCTAAATCCTTACCAAAAGGATCCTGCCTTTTTAGGGATGGCAAAAATTCATTTTAAGAGCGTGTGAAAGGAAAAACACAGGTGCTGCAGCCTAAGCTACCTGACTTGACACCCTCTTGGCACAGAGAGAGGGAAGAGCCTCGTACTGAGAGCATTTTTCTCATCATGGAATAGGTTTACAGGATATGTGAGCTGAGTGCCTTGCCCAGGTGCTGGTCCCTCTCCAGCAGTGCTGAAGCTGGTGGGTGGCTAAAGCTGGGGGAGATGTTTCCTACCTAGGAGAGAGGGACCAGGATAGGAGCAAAGTTAGATCAAGCCAAGAAGGTGGTCCCTGACCTGGGTCTCGTGTCACAGCGTGCTCTCCCTCAAATGCAGCAGCTGAAAGAGTTTCTGGTAGCATTTTGTCTTGTGGCTTCTCTCCTGCTCTTCCCAGACCTTCACCACCTGGGCTTTTTTTCTCCAGCAATGTCCTTTCACAAGAGAAAATGTCAGTTTTTCTTTTTGGGTGAACTTTCTGCAACTCTTTTCTTGCGTTCCCACGGGAGCCCTGCCTTCAAGGTCAGGGATCAACCACCCCTGAGCCTCCACTATCCAAACCAAAACATTGAGAAACTGAAGTTGTGCAAACAAAAACTGAGCATCCCAGCATGGACACTTTCCCTCCTGAAGGAAGGTTTGCATTATCCTCTTGCAGCTCTGAGAAGGCCAGGCTGGGCTACTTCTGTCGGCATGTTTTCTAATTTAATTACTTATCCTTGTCTCAAATTGTTTATGGTACACTAGACTATTAAATGTGCCATAAGCAAATGGCTCTTGAAAGAGGAAGAGGATTTATTTGTTTTAGCAACCACTCCAACAAAAGTCTATTTCCTCAGCTAATTAAGATTCCATTCGCTAATTTAAATGTTATGCTAATTAAAGCATAAGTCTGAAACTGTAAAAAGGAACTTAAAAAGAAGGGGGGGGGAGAAAAAAGAAGCAGCAAGTAAGAAAGAAAACTGGTTGGCCTTTAGAAATTACATTAAATTTATTGTGTTGTTGTAACAATGGTGAGCAGAGCAATTATTTCATTTGCCTCTCATGTGCTATTCATGCTGTTGCTTTTATTCATTTTCGCCCCATTCTCACACTTCATCTCATTAACACCCATTCTCTTCCCTCTAATGGGCATCATCTTGCGAGGGTTTAAGATGAATTGTGAGTGTGATCCCTGTGTTTCCCGGAAAAGGGCCACACTGAGAGTATTTGAGCTTGTTTATCTTCCAGCCCAAGCTGAGACTCACTTACGGAGCTACATTGTGCTCACTTTAATTAAAATATAAATAATCTAGTTTTGAGGAGAGGGAAAAAAAAAAACCCACAAAACAAACAAGACCAAAAGGAGCAAGGTCTGTTTTGGTTTCTGTTTTCTTTATTAAATCTTGCTATACACGCAGGGGGCTGGCTCCTATCCTCAGTTCACCCATTGGATTCTTGCCACGTGACTTGGGAAATAGCATCACTGAGTGCCTGAAAAGGAGATCTAATTCACTGCAGACTTTAGGAAGATAAAGTCTCTTACTTTAAAAGCAAGGTTGGACAGGGCTTGGAGCGACCTGATTTAGTGGAAGGAACCCCCCCCCATGGCAGGGGGGTTGGAACTAAGTGGTCTTTAAGGTCACTTCCAACCCCAAGCACTCTGGGATTCTATGACTGTTGAGCCCAAACAAATACATCAGGGAGCAGGGAAAACTTCCTCTGAAGTAGGGAAACTGGACTTGCTGTTGTAGTTTTGGCTGTCAGTCGATTGCCCACTTTCCCCCTGGTTGGTTCCACCAAGGTTCATCACCTGCTGGGGCTGGGATGGCCTTGGGATGGCCTGGGAGGTGCCAGGCTTTTGGGCATCAGAACCCCAGCCTGAGCAGCAGCTCCTTGCTTTGATTTTTGGCTTGCCTGGGCCAGGCTGAGACTTTGAGGTTTGCTGGAGCCTCTGGAGGCCGGGATGAAAGGGCAGAGCCGGCTACAAAGTGCAGAGAAACCGAGCTGCCAAGTGTGTGCCTGCACTGGAAAGGAGGTAATAAAAGGAGAGGGGGAGATGAAAGATGAGCGGAAGGAGGCCTGTCTGGCAGAAGGAAGACATGAACACCAAGAAAATGGAGATTGTAACAGCCCCAATCTTATCCCCTTGGGTGTCATCCTTGCAGTTGGGCTCCCCTACCCAGCCCCAGTGTGCCAGAGCCTTCCCCCACTCCTGGCTGCTCCATCTTGGGGGAGAGGATTTGCAGAAAGTTGCTTTGCACTGTTGTCTTGCTGTGCTAATATTGTTAATAATGAATACCAGGCAGGGGTTTATTATTTTCCTTTAATTTATGCATTTGGAGTTTTTTAAGGGAAAACCAATTAAGATTCTCTGATGAGCCCTCCAGCTCCCAGCGGCTTTGGGAAACACTTGCCATGAGCTGCATTCAATCTGCAGCCAATACCTTTGTGTGTGGCCCTGATAAATATGTTTGGGTGATGCTGAAGTAACTGTATTGTCTCCTCCTGCCTCCTCCCCTACCTCTCCAGCCCCAGTCCTGCTCACTGCCACCACCTTGCCTGGCAGGCCGAGTCCCTTGGTTGTAGAGGTTGGACTGGTGCAAACTGGAGCTTGTGGGAAAGCCAGTGTGGAATTCAAGGCAGGGCTGGTTGACTTCCTGCCCTTCTCATAGTGTGGATTGTGAGTTTTTTGCTGTTTCAGAGCTGTGGGATGATTGCCAGCATCAGCTTGGTGTGCTGCTGTGGATGCTCCAGTTGGATGCAGGAATTCTTGGGGTGCTCTGCCATGCCTGTGAAGGGATGGGCACTGAGGGATGTGTGCTCCTGGAGCAGCAGCTGGCTCAACCCCTTTCCCAAACACCAGTTCCTCTGTCCATCCATGGTCTGTCCCTGCAGCTGTACTCCAGCTCTGGAGCATCTCCTCTCCATCCCAGGTCAACCTCTCGGTCCCGACCCAGGAGCAGCACCTGCTGTTCCCGCCCTAATCCAGGGATATATTTAAACTTTGATCTTGATGGGAAGTGACTGGTGCTACATTAAAGCCATATGTTTTCCATGGAACGGCGGGGACGTGTAAGCTCAGTGATATTCACATCTAGAGAGAGCTGGGAACTTGTAGTGCCACCCACGCTTGGTATTTCTGCCGGCTCTGCGAGGCTTACACAGCTGTGGAAGGCAGAGTGGGAGCGAGATCTTCTGCTTAAGGGATTTTGGAGAGAGAGATGGATTAGATAGATTTGATGGAAACTGATAGTTTATGAAAATGAATTCACCTGCATCTCAATTTGGTTCTTGATGCACAGAGACAGAGAAGAAAAGGAATTAAAAAAGGCAAGAGGGGGAGAGAGAAAAACAATCTGAAGTTAATTAAAGTGCACTTTGGATGTGCTGTGCTGGGCCATTTTCTTTTTAACTGTTTAGCAAGTGGGATCCCTTCGTGCCAGCTTTCCAGAGAGGAGTAGGAAAAGGGATGCTGTTTCTTGGGATCTCTCTTCACCTCCTTTGACTGTTTAATCAGCAGCTCAAGGGAATGAAGTGGGACTGTGTCAAAAGAAGTGAGGAGAACCATATTGGCCATGGGTACTTGGCAGCATGGAAAAAACTGCTTACGATGGCTGCATTAATCTCCGCATCTATCGGAAGTATCCTGACAGGAGTGGAATTAGTACTGCTCATCCAGCACCCAGCTGGAACAGGCTGCCATCCCTGCTGGCTGTCACACCACTCCGTCATGTCTGGCCACTGGAAGCTTTGGGGGGAAGCCAGGTGTTGGGTGGGAATAAAAAAGAAAAAATAAAAAAACCCCCAAAAATCAGTTTTCCAACTTCCCCGAGTCACCGGGAAGATGGCAAAGCAAAACACGGCGTTTCTCTTGGAGACGGGGGGGTCAGGGAGTTTCCATCCAAAGTCATGGAGCTTTGAAAAGCCAGGGAGGGAAGTAGGACTGTCCCTGTTTTGAAGAGCACAGGAAGAGTCACAACCTGCTTTTCAAAGGCTTTTGGTAATGTGAAGGTGCCGCTGCCTTTGGTCAGACAGGGCACGGGCAAGGGATTGCAGAGAACACGTTTGGGGTGAGGCTTCAGGGGGCTATCTGAGTGTTTCCAGCTCACAGGGCTGTTGGTACAGCTGGCTCTGGAATTGGTGGGAAATGTGGCTTTTTCCTCCACCTGGATTCTCGAGCAGGGCCTTTCCTTTCTTCCCTGTGATGGGAAACCCCACCAGCAGCCTCCCATTCCAAGGAGCTTGTATACCTCTGTGTCTGATACCTGTTGGCAGGGCAGTGAAGGTCAGAGAGGTGCCTGGAGTATCATCAGAGCAGCAAATCCAGGAGCTGAGCCACGTTCCTCATTGCTGCCTATCGATACTCTGATTGCTAAATAACTGTTGGCATTGGTAGGCACAGGCAGCTCCTCAAACTCCCCACGGCCTTGGGCAAATCTCTTCATCTCTGTGCTTTGATTCCTTCATCCAGACAACAGGAATAATGATCCTTATTTTCTCTCAGCTTGTGCCACTCTTTCAATGTAAATATGAGCTCCTTTGGGCAGGAGGTGTCTCTGGGAACACGTGTTTGGAGGTGGCATTAAGTATAAGAACAGGACCTTTATAGCAGGACTGTGCAGCTCCAGAGAGCATTTTTCAAAGGAGAGTGGGAAAAAAGCCAAGACAGGAAGTTGAAAACAAAATGTGTGGGTAAATTAAGGCACGTAACTCTCTCTTTGGAGTGTGAGGGAAGCATCTCTGCCTGGTTAGTTTATCAAAGGGGGGGCTAAGAGGTGATTTGGTTGTGGTCTATGTGTTTCTCTGTGGGGGGAGAAGTTGCTGAAAATAGACAGGTTTTTAATCTAGCAGCAAAGAGTGTGTCAGGATCCAGTGTTGGAAGGTGAAGCTGGACTCATTTACGACAGAAGTGGTGTCCAGTTTTTGAAGGGAAGGTAATTAATCATTGCAACGACTTACTCTGAGCCACAGCAGGGCTGCCATAACCTGTGAGCTTCACACTTCAGGGAGGTGTTTCTGAGGGGCTTTCAGGAGCTGCAAGGAAAGTTGGGAGCTTACGCAGGACCCACCAGCTGCCAGACCCTGTCATGCATGGCGATGGGGACAGTCCCATGCTGGCTGCTCACCTCCAGAAAGCTGGGTCTTGCTTGGACAAGGGTGTTTCCATCCCAGTTTGGATGAAGCACAGTGCTTGGGTGTCCCCAGGTGCACAGAGCAATAGTGGATGCATTAAGCTCTAATCACTGCCAGGCCTCCAGGGATCAGCAGAGTCATTGTGCTTTTCTTTTTCCCTTTCAAAAGCATTTTTAAAAATCAATACAAATAAATAAAGAGGCCATAAATCTAGGAAGACACCCTCAACTCCCTCTGGAGCCCTCTGTTTTGTGGGGATGGGTTGAAAGGTGACAGAGCATTGACCTGCCCAGACAGATGGGAGGTTGCTGGAGCAGCCAGTGCACCCTCTCAGGATGCAGCAAAGGGGGCTCGAGGGGGGTTGCAGTAGTGAAGGGCTGCAGTATGTATGTTTTGCATGTGGTTCAAGGTGTAGGACACCCCCAGCTGGCCACTTGTCAGGAGAAAAGCCTGGCTCTAGGAGTGTTTCATTGATTTGGAGGCAGAGGCCAGGGATTGCTTGAAAAATAAGGTCAAGCTGAGGCAGACCCGAGGAGCAGCCCCTTGTCTTTGCTCCCCTGACCTCATCTGGTCAGACTTGCTTTCCCAGTGCCTGTGTTGCAGCTCTGGGGGCACGAGTCACTCCCAGGCTGATTTATTTGTGCTCAACAGCATCGCCTGCCTTTGGCATAGACGGGTGGAAGTGACGGGCACATTTCTGCAGGGGAACCCATCCAAGCTGCCTCTCACATCGTGTTCTCATCAGCAGGGCAGTTTTCTTGGGAATGGGTTTGGAAACATCCTGCCTGTCTCTGGGAACTCGGGGTTAATACTGAGGCACCTTGCCCTGCTGTTGAAAGCTAACTGGGAAATTGTGGATTAATTGTGCACTGCAGTGCAGCGGGTCATTCCCAGTGCTCCTCCATCCACACTTGATGGTACAAGCTGGTTAAATATATTCTTGTAAAACACAAGATGCTGTCTGTACCCTTTCCTGCCCAGGCCAGGCAAATTCTATCTTGGGTAAATAAAGCATGGGAGGTAGTTGACATAGGCAGCAATACCCTTTACCTGAACACTGTGTCGTCATCCCTGTGGTGTGTGGCAGAGAAGCAGCTCTGCCTTGGCAAGAATCCTGCTGAGGGGGAAAATTTATGCATGGCACCTCCAAATTTATAGCCGTGGGTGCAAGGTGGGAGCAGCGGGTGCTCGGGGTACCCTTGCTGGGGCCTTGGGAGGAGAATTCATCTCTCTGTGAGCTCAGTGTGATCTCAGCAGGTTGCACGGCTCTCTTGTCCCCCTCCCCAGCTTCCCCCTCGAGGGAGGCTCGTGTTTTCTGGCATGGAGGGACTTCCTCAGGCTGGTTTTGCAGCAAGTTCTGTGCTCCTTGGTAATCATGGACTGTCAGCAGCCTGTGGAGGGGAGTTCAGCTCAGCACCAGCACTGCAAGGAGAGATAATGGTAAATAACCAGCAGCTATTGGGGAAGTAAAATAAATGGTTCCAATTTTCAGTCTTTTTAAAATTTTTTTTTAATTTTATTTTTTTATTTTTCTTACTCCATCCTTTCTTCCTTTTTGACTTTAGAGCTCGGGCTGGTGCTGCCTCAGCAGGGCTGGAGAGCCTGCACCTAAAACTGAGGGTACCCTGATCTTTTGCTTAGTTCTGCACCCAGGTCTCAAGTTTTTAGGTGTTGAGGGGGGAGGCAAGAAAGCAATCTGACTTCTGGGAAAAATAAGCTGGGAAGGAAAATGCCTGATTGCTGCTAAGTGGATGGAGGAGGGGAGGGAGAAGGGGCTCAAAACGTCTCCTAACGTCTTAAATAAATCTTTTCCCTAGTCTTGCTGCCCACACGTAAACAAAACGCATTTTCAACCTGTTCTTTCACTATCCTTGACAGCGCAGTGGCAGTTTTTGCCAGAAGTCCTCGTGGGCTGGTGGTGGAAGCGTGGTGGTGGGAAGCGAAGGGTCCCCGTGCCCTGCGGGGGCTGCGGGAACCGCTCCAGGCGCTGCTCGCTGACCTCTGCTTGAGGCTTTGAGATCAGCGTGAGAAAACCACAATAGCTTCCCACCTTGCACAGCCAGCCCCCTTGTCAAAACAGAAAGGTTTCTTGCAGGACCTCACCCAGGACTTAAATGCCTCCAGAAATCCCTCTGCAGCAAGTCGTTTCTCTGTCTCACATCCAGGAGCTCTGCTGTCGAGCTGCTTTTCTTCCTTCCCGGCATCTCTTTCTCAGTGCTGCCCCGCTGGCTTTGGGGAATGGGAGGATGCAATCCTGATTATCCTCGTGGTGTTTTCTGTCAAGCCTTGGGACTGCATATTCTGAACATGAGCCAGCAGTGTGCCCAGGTGGGCAAGAAGGCCAATGGCATCCTGGCCTGGGTCAGGAACAGTGTGGCAGCAGGAGCAGGAAAGTGATTCTGCCCCTGTACTCAGCACTGGTGAGGCCACCCCTGGAGTGCTGCATCCAGCTCTGGCCCCTCAGTTCAGGAAGGACATGGACGGGCTGGAGCAGGTGCAGAGAAGAGCAACGAGGCTGGGGAAGGGACTGGAGCACAAGTGCTGTGAGGAGAGGCTGAGGGAGCTGGGGGGGCTCAGCCTGGAGAAGAGGAGGCTCAGGGTTGACCTCATCACTCTCTCCAACTCTCTGACAGGAGGATGTAGCCAGGTGGGGGTTGGTCTCTTCTCCCAGGAACCAGCAGTAGGACAAGAGGGCTTGGTCTTAAGCTGTGCCAGGGGAGCTTTAGGTTGGATATTAGGAAGAAATTCTTTACAGAGAGAGTGCTCAGCCACTGGAATGGGCTGCCCAGGGAGGGGGTGGAGTCACTGTCCCTGGAGGTGTTGAAGTGAGACTGGATGTAGCATCAGTGCCATGGTCTGCGAACCACGGCAGGATTGGATCAAAGGTTGGACTTGATGATCTCAGAGGTCTTTTCCAACCAGGCTGATTCTGTGATTCTGTGATCCCAGCAGGTCAGAGTAGGTGCTGTAACTGGCCTCGCTGTTGGTGTAGAACGGGAACCCTGGCCTCGCTTGTCTTTTGTAAAGTATTTTTAGGGCCACATTGAGGGCTGGGTGCACCTAGGGAGCCATCAGGGACTGCTGGAGCTCTGGGTGCCCACAGGTGTCACGCCAGCCCCTTCCAGCTCCGCTCAGCTTCCCGGTACTCAAGAATGACAAATTTGCAAAGCGCGGTGTAATTAACCACGCCATGCGCTGGCTCATTAAGTGGTTGCTGAGAGCAGACAGAAAGCCTCGCTGACAGCCCCCAGCCCGGGCTGTGAAGTGGAGCTGGCAGGAGCAGGGGCCGAGGAGGTGACTCATGGCCAGGCACAGCTTGATGGCGAGCGCGTTTCCGATGCCGTGCCGGGCTCCTTCCCCGCTGCGCGTGCCGAGCAGGGACGCAGCGGCATCCGCAGCCTCTCCCGCTCAGCTGTCCGGTGCTGCAGACAAGAAGTAAAATAAACATCCATTTTCCAGCCGTGCAGGCTCTTTCAGCCCTGATTGCAAGCAGCGTGCTGTCTGCTTTTTCAAGTTCTCCTGCAAAAGCATGTCAGGTTTCCTTGGAAACTTCTGAAACTTCCCGTCCTTGGCGTGAATCCTCAGTGGTGTTGAGGACATGGTGTGCTGCAGAGCGGGCTTGAGCTGGTGAGCTGTGGTGTTGACCTCTCTGTACCTGGATGTTGCTCAGGGAGGGCTTTCAGGGCTTTTTGGGATGCTGTGTGTGTGGTATCCCAGGGAAACCTGCCTCCAGGGGCATCATCCCCATTGCAGGAGCTTTACCTGGGGTTTGCCTGCCGAGCCTGCGGGGTGGTATCTGCTTTTGAGCCCTTCAGAAAGACAAGGGGAATCAGTAAACCAAATATCACAGGGGAGTCAGTAAATCAAATATCACAGGGGAATCTTCTCAAACAGCAAGGTCACCTCCAAAAAGAGGCAAGATGAAGAGGCTCTTGGGCACCTTTTTACAGCTAAAGAGTTCCTCAGCTCAGAGCAGGCAGCCTTGCTGACCTTCCCAACCTACGCTTGGTGGGGAGGAGCCCAGACGGCCCTCATGGCCATGGTGAGTGATGCCCAAACCCTTTTCTTCCCCCTCCTTTTGAAACCTGAATTTCCCCTGAAGCTTAAGCCCAGACCTCCAGTGAAAGGTGTCTTCTGCTGCACAGCCATGCAGGGAGATGAGAAGAAAAGGGTCTTCTCTCTCTTCTTTAAGGCTCCTCTCTCACCTTTTCATTTTCCTTGAGCCTTGGAGTGAAATTCCATAAGGGCTCTGTGAAAGAGCACTGACACAAGACTCTAATTTCAGGTGTGAATATGGAGACGTTTTTCATTAGGAAGCATATGGTGTTAAGGTTAAAAAAAAAAAAGAGATGAAGTTTGACAGCCAGGAACAAAGCAATGAAATAATAACTACAGGTGGGCAAAGCCTCCAGCAGCGTTCGCAAACAACAAAACCAAGCCAGGGGCGGTTCAGATCCAAGTGTTATTGTTACTTATTAGAGTTGGTGGAAAATTTTTTTAGGGGAATCAGGCTTTTTTTTTTTTGACAGAAACTTGGGTTTTCATCAGAAGTGAAATTTCCATGGGAAGTGTTCACCTTCTGCGGGAAATCTGGGCGTGTGGTAGGAGACAAAGAAAGAAAGAGGTGAAGAAAAAAAGAAAGCAGTTGAGGAATTCACTTTTTGAGTGATGGATGAAGCTCCCCTGCAGTGCTAGTGCAGGTCAAATACAGACTAGAAAGGTAACTGGTGGATAACCAGGTGGTTGGTCACCTTCAGCTCAGGGGGTGCAGGTACTTGGCTCCATCCCTGGTATCAAACATTGGTCTGATCTCCCCGTTAAAGCAACCTCATAAACACACAGCCACTTCCCCACCTATAAGAGAATGTTTCCTTGCTTCTTTCCTCTGGGGCTTTGTGGAAGTTTTCTGCCTCCTCATCTCCTGCTTGATGCTTATCTCTTGGAAGCATCGCCTAATGGCTGGAGATCTGGATTCCAGTGCCTGAGAGGCAGCTGTGCTCTAAAACACCTTTCATTTCTCTTTCTGCCTGGTAAAATGGGGTTAAAGATATTAATATTCTCAGTGAAATACTGGGGGAGATGGTGATTAAAGCACGGGATGGGGGATGGATCATTGCTGGCAAAGCATTGCGTCCAGCCTCTTGTCTCTCCTCGGGGCTTTGGAAGAAAGTTGAGCTGGGGAGCCAAATGTCATTGCTGAGGCTCTGCTTTCTTCTCAGCCCTTTGAACGCTGGGTCCCAAGTGGCATCACAATTTGTGGTGAATATTTTATACCTCTAAATGATGTTTTGTGGGATTCCACCCGTCTCGCCTGCCGTGCCTCCGTCAGCCTCGGAGGACGGCTGCCTTTGTTGTGTGTGTCGAGCTTGACGAGGCGCCGTTTTTCCAAATGGATAATTCCGTTCCTTCTCCATCGAGGAAAATTGTTTCCTTCCTGGAAGGGCTCCTCTGTTGCTCAAAGGAGGCTTTGTGGCTGCCAGGGAGCAGCCCAGAGAAAATATGTCGAGTGGCTGCAGGTGACCTTGAGATAAGGCACGGAGGGGTGTGTTGAAGGGATGGCTTCCTTGTGGCTTTTTTTGACCTGGAAAAGCTTCAGTGCAGGGAGAAGAAGGCAGATTATTGGAAACCCCCCCCAGGTTGCTGCCCTCCTCACGGTGTTGCTTCCCATTAGCAGGCAGGGCAAGGTGGAGAACCAGCCAGTGCAGGAGGGGCAGGTCTCTCTACAAAGGAGAGAAAGAGCACTTAAAAAAAGAAAATCTGGAAAGCTGTACACATTTAAATGGGAAGATAAATGGCATGAGAAACAAGGCACTAAAAGAACCCAAGTCAGGAGATCAGACTGGGAATATGCTGCTCGTTTTCCAGTTCCAGCCATTACCTCCTGCTTCGGGCTGGATAGAACAGGCTTGGTGCTGTGTGTGTCAGCGTGGTGGTGGCAGAGCCAGCCCCACTGGGTACCCCTGCAATGCAGGAGCAGGATGGAGCCTGGCCAGCCTTGCTCACTGCCTTGGAAGCTGGAGCATCCCGCTCCACAGGTGGCCACATCCCGATGTCCTCGGCTCCCACCGCGTCTGCACCGGGCTGTGACTTCAGCGGCCTGCGGGATGAAAGGTGCCACGGAAACACCGGTTCTGTGAACACCGTGGAAGGTTGCCAGTCGTAATTAAAGCCGTGAGAAGCCTGTACCAGTCTCACTTCACAGAGCCTGGTACAAATACTTCTGTTGGGTTCGATCCACGCTGCTTTGGGAGCCTCTCGGTTTCACCTTGCGCTGCCGAGCCGCGCGAGGTCTCCGCGAAGGACCTGGTGAGCCCTTGCCGAGGTGCAGCAGGGCAGGTCTTAACGTGATGTGAACGCCGAGGAGACGGCCAAGTTTCCTCCCAGGGGGCCACAGTTTGCTTGCAAAGTTAGGATAAACTGGATGGGAGTGAAGCAACTTTGGGAAGTCAGTCAAGTAACGCCTTGTGTGGGATTTCACCAGCATATTTCCCGCATAGTTCTCTGTCTCGGAGAGGAGGAGTGTGGGGAAGGAGGTGGGGAAGGAGCAGACTAAGAAGAGGAGGCAACCTTTCATAACTGCGTAGAGATCTCTCCTCCTTCCCCACTCTTGCACAAGCCATCTGCTGCAGCTCAGCAGGCTTTAGCCCAGTCAAACTGTTTTCCCCTTCGTGCCTCAGAAATTGTTGCTTGCAAATTCAGGCAGGTGTCAGAGTTAGTAAATGCAGCGTTTTGGAGAACCACTTTACAAACATGCTTTCTCTGGGGGCTCGGGGTTATCTTCATAGCATCTTTCTGTTTGTGATAGAAGAAACCTGGGGGATTTGCTTGACTGGGCACCTTTTAGAAGGCAAGAACTGGCTGAGGTGAGGGTTGGTGGGATTTTAGGAGAGGATCTTCTTCCTATTTGAGCAAAATCTGAACAGAGGGACCAACTTAGAGCTCTCTTCAGGCTCTTAAAATTTGAAGGTGACTTTAATCAGCTCCGAAAGGAATTGTCCCATCTTTGGCATTCTCCAGGGAATGGAGATGATGACTTAACCTCTGTACGACAGAAACATTTGGTACAGGATATAGTAACTATGATATCATCCTTCTGACAACAGATGACTCATCCCCAGGACGATGAGAGCCTCCCCAAAATTCCTAAAAGCCCTCTGTCTCATTGAGCCCAGGCTGTTGGATCCAGCCTACAAACACAGTCCTGCTGCTCTTCCCCCTCTGTTCCGCGAGTTAAACATATCCCAGAGCTCCACAACCACGGCTCGGGGGTGGGCTTCTTGAAAGCACCACCTTCTTCCTCAACAGCATGTCCCCATCCATGCCTCCTGTGGGGGGGGTTAAAAATGGAGCAAGAGATGGCAGGAAGGGCTCCTTCCATCTGTTGCCCACCTCTCCTTGCAGACGAGCCGGGAGGGCGGCACGGGGAGCGCCTGCATTGCGGCAGCGCAGGGGGGGCCCGGCGGAGCCCGTGGGAGGCCTGGCGGGGAGGGCGCTCACGCAGGGTATTTTTAACGCCGCTCCCCGAACGTGCAGTCGGCACCGGCAGAAAGTGCCAGATTGCCAGCCCAGGCCGAGGATTTCGGGCTTGCGAGCTGTCGGGGAGGGAGCCGAGGCGTGAATTCGGCGTGCGGAGCTTTTTTTTCCCCAGGGGCTGCACGGGGAGGGTTGGAGCGTCCCTCGAGAGACTGGTCCTCCTGCAGCCCACGGAGGACATCCCTGTTTGCCTGGGTGTGGGCTTTGGGTCAGTCATCCCCTCCAGAATGTCCCCTGTTCATAAACCCCCTCCTCGTGGGCACACAGGGAGCCCTCAGCCCATCTCGGGTCCCTGAGGATGTTTATGTGCCCAAGCAGTGCCAGCCCAGCTCCTGGTTGTCCCCGAGGAGCTGAGGCCAGGCCGGCTGCTTCCTCCACTGCGGCAGAGACAGGTTTTTTTTGCTTGTTCCTGACCTAGAAACGGGGCCAGCCACCTCGGGGTGAAGAGCTCTGCATCCTCTTACCCATCCCTGGAGCCTTTTAATCTTCTGAGCTGAGGATCTTTTGATCTGAGCAGCTCTGTAGTGCAGCCCAGGCTGGCCAGGCAGTGTTGAATGTTTAAAAACCCTGGGCTGCTCTCGCTACAGGGTAGTGATGCAGGCTTAGAAACGTGTCTGTGTTTTCTCCCGTGGCTGGGCTGAGCTGCAGGGAAGTGGGAGAGGACGAGGGCACCTGCCAAAGCCCTTGGGTGCCAGTCAGTAATATCCAGAGGTTGTTCTTGTGCTGTCACTTGGAGCAGTGTCTCAGGTCTAGAGCATTGTCCCTGTGGCTTAGGGCTGTTCTGCAGGAATCAGGAGTGACTACATCCATGCTGACCCTTTGATTTCCTTAGGAAGCCCCTGCCTGGCTCTCAAACTGGCCAACAGGGCCTGAGTGTCCCCAGGCATGGGGATAAAGGCTTGGAAAGACCACCAAGGATCAGGAATTGCTGTCCTCGAGGTGCTGGCAATGCTGCACCCCCCAAATGGTGCTGCTTGGGGGAGAGTCTGGAAACTGATGCCGTGCCCTTGGAGCACCACAAAAAGCTCCATTTGCAGCCTCCAAAGCTTCACATCAGAGTTACCTCTTCAGCAGCCAGAGTACTTTTTGGAGAGCTGTTATCTGCCTGCTCCTGTGTGCGCCTCACAGCATTTGAACTGCTGAGATGTTTTGTCTCATGCTTCTCTTCTTGCTGCAAATAGGCCCCATTTCCTGGCAGTTGGGTGATTTTAGGGGGTACTGCTGTGGCTCGAGAAAGGAGCCATGGCCTGGCAGGGCATGACCTTGGACTCTGACCTTACAGAGCCTTTGCACAGCATTTGCTGCCTAATGAGGCTTAGGCAGCAGCTTGAGAGCTGCGTGGCAGATCGTTGCAGGAAGATCAGCTATTATTGGAGTTGGTGCAGATGATTCGAGTGATGATTTGCTTCTCTCCTCTCTCAAAATACAATTAGTCACTTCCACCAGCTCAAGGGGGAGAGCAAGGGCCTGAACTATTTGTGGCTTTGTGCTGAGGAAGCAGAAGAGCGAGCAAGTCCTCTTGGTCTGGACAACTCCAGATGAACTTTGCCTCATGCTGGCTTTTGCTGATGCTCAAATCATGCTCTGTGTTATGTGTCCACTTTTTTATCACTTTTTTATCACCCTTACCTTTGCAGCTGTGCCCTGGGTGTGGGGTGAGGTGGTGACAGAATAGGATGGGCATTGATGGAGTCAGCTGGGTCCATCCATAACATGGCAGCAGAGGGAAAGGGGGAAGGAGAAACCACTTGCCAGAATCCAGCATGGGAGGGGCTGTTGTTTTGTTGTCCACTAGACTGGAAGGCTGTACACAGTTGTATTTCTTCCCTTCCCTCTGGCTGATGGGAATGGGATGGTTTGGGCTCAGCTCTGCCCTCGGTGCCGTGCCAGCTCTGCACCCAGGGCTGTTTCTCTCCTCAGCAGGAGCTAAGGAGCAGGTTTGTCAGCTGGCAGGCTGCCTCCTCTCCTCGCAGAGGTGTGCTGGCTGCAGCTTTGCTCTTTTGTAGGTGAGCTCTGGCTCGGCTGGAGCCAGCAGAGTGATGCCCTGTGCCAAGAATGTGAGATTATTCCCAGTTTGGTACCCAACCTGGGGTGCTTTAAAGGAGTTTTCCTCTCTCTGCGCTGAACTTTGCCTTCAAACACGCCTGGTTGGTAGTTGCTGGGAGTGTGAAAGCACCTCAAGTCAATTGGTGTTTCTGAAAACCTTAATTAAGTGCTTTTTGCTTCTATTGAGCCCCTGCCCTTAAAAACCAGCCTTGAAATTGCAATACATTACCGACATCTTAAGGTTTCTTTACCATCCTAACTTTCTGCTTACAGGTTCTTTCTTGCTAGAGAAATCACTTCTCCCCCTTTCTTCCCTGCCTGCCAACTGCTGCTCCCGCTGGGATCTCCCTGGAAGGGCTGCCACACATCCCATCCCTGCTGAAACTTTTTCCCCCCTCAGTCCTGCCAGGCAGGGTCAGGGGGGTGTTTTGAGGGCAGTGTGGTGTGCTTTGGTCTGTGGGCTCCCAGAAACATGGTGTGGGCAGCATCTTTGGACTGAATTTGGCATCATGGTCAGATCTGGATCCAGGTGAGATTTGTAGTGTTCCTACTTTTCTTCAGCCTCCTTTTCCCTGCCGTGGGCATGGACCCCATCCCAGTGCTGGGATGCACAGTGCTGTCACCAGCTCTCCTACCCTGGCTGCACTGTTGCCTTCCCTCTCCCTTCCTCTCTCCTGATTGTAGCACTCTGTTTTTTCAAGCTGTAACCACAGTGCATTGTGAATTTCCATAAAGGAGGTGTTGTGGAGGGGAATTGTATTGTATATCCCGGCTGCGTGCTTCCTTTTAAACTATACCCCTGTCACCAGGCAGCTTTCTACAGGTTGGCTGCAGAGTGAACAGCTGAGAACCTGTGGGAAGACCCAAATGGCACTTAAATTATATTTGCTCTTTGATTTTGAAGACATTTAGTACCATTTAATAGAATCAGAATGCAATTTAACTCTGCCAAGTGGGGGAGGCTGCCTCGGGAGAAGTGACACTGCCATAGCTGGGGAAACAAAAAAAAAATTTTAAGTGAGCAAAACAGCAGGGTCGCGTTTACTATCCGGATAATTATTATTAAATAAAGAGCAGAGTGGGACTGTGTCTATCAGCTTCTGTGAGTGGAATTAACCACTTCAGGGCTGTGTGATGCTCTGGCTTAGGAGCACTCAGGGGGATGCCCCAGACGTGGCAGCTGAAGAGGCTGTTGATCGTCAGCCGGAATTAACCTGGGAGCTTTCAAGCGGAGGCTCATTTTGGTGCACACTCCTAACGCTCCGTTCCCCCGGCTGGGCTCGCTCCCCCGAGCCTGCAGCAGCAGCACTGGAGTGCCAATATACTTTACTCCACCAGGAGCTGCTTATTAAAAAAAATAACGTAGGAAAAGGGACGTTTCTCCAAGACACGAGCACATCTAGGAGACAGCTCTGCAGGGAGGTCTGGCTTTCCTGCCTCCCTGTGTCTGGCTTAAAGGATGATGAAGACTTCTTGTTTGACTTCAAGCATTGTTTCCTCCCTTCTTTCTTTATGTTTTTGCACCTGTTTTGTTTTTTTTTTCCCCCTCTGGTTTTTGTTTGTGTATTTGCTTGGTTGTTTTTTTCCCCCCTGCTGTTATTCGTTGGTTTTTTAATTTTTTCTTTTTTTTTTTTTTAATTAGTTTTATTTTTAATCTTAAACTGTCCGTTTCAGCCATCAGGATGTCTCAGGTTTGGCAGCACAAAGTTCTGTGCAGGCTGGTGAGGAGCAGCTGAGCCCGGCACTGCCCTGCTTCGTTTAAGGTTTTTGGGCAGGCCTCCAATGCAGTGAGACAATGCCGTGGGCGGACTATTTCCAGCCGCTGTTCCCTGCCTGTTTAAAGGAGATAATAGCGCTTCCCAGCCTCCCCAGGGGTTTGCAGAGTTTGTTAAAGATGGTGAGGTGCGAAAGATGCGTTGCTGATCTTGGAGAGGGGGGCCCTACAAGTAGCCGGTCTAGGGAAAGGTTTGAGGTTGGGAAATCAGAAGATTGTCTTTCTGTATTGCCTGCCGGCTCTGCCTGGCACCTGGAAATCAGATTGAGGGGTTAGAATTTATTTTTGCCTGAAAACAATTACACTAAACTGGGAGATCACTTCTGTGTGGTGATGATATATTGCATTCCTCGAGCACGTTTCAGCCAGAGCTTCTCACAGAGCAGGGAAACGCTCCCAGGCTGCAGATGTGGAAACTGAGGCACTGAGGACTGAGCTGATGGTGATCACCTTCCCCAAAGGGACCTGGGAGTCTTGCTCTTACCATCCTCCAAACCCCACTGTCAAGGAGAGCAGCAGGTCCAAAGACCCCAGGATGTGTTGGATGGATGAGAGTTGTGGGGAGGAAAGATTCCCCTCCCTCCCCTCCTGAAATGATCAGAATTCATCTCCTGGTTTGTCCAAGGCATCCAAAATCCCTGGTCAGAGCAGCTCTGGTGCTGCTGGGTGTCAGTAGGGATGTGCAGGCAGCTCTGAAGTCTTTGGTTGCTCCGAGATGAGTTTCCCCGGGAAACCACCGAGTTCTTGTAGAGCAGTGACAGGTGCAGGTCCCCATCTCTCCACCAGTAATAGGTGTGAATTTATGTCTGCATCTCTCAAATAGCTTGATATGTCCAATCCTCCTGGATAAAGGCAAGGGATTGAATTATTACCAAAGGACAATATTTCATTTCCTATAAGTGCCTTAATCTCGTGAGTAAATATTACAGCTTTGTGCTATAATCCCTAAGCTGGTATATCTCTTCCCTTTCCAGTTACCTTTTGTGTTGATTTACATTTAATATGTTGCCATTAAATCTCTTTCTCTCCCTGAGGCCTATTATAAGTGCAGTATTTATTCTGTTGAGTCTTTTTTAGTCACATTTCTATTGTATTCTAATGTGCTCACACAAAAGACTGCCGGGCACATTCCTGAGATATTTGCATCTTTTTCTTCCCTATTTCTGTCTGGGCTGCTGAAAACACATGCTGGGTTGGCCCTGCACCCAAGGTAGCATTCTTCATACTGATGAGATGCCTGCACAAAAGCATCTCTGCTAAATTCCTGGGCTTTCCTGGTCTGCTGGTCCTCCTGCTCCCAGGAGGAGCATCTCGCCTGGTAGAACTGAGCATCCTGATCCGTGGAAAAATCTGGATCAGCCGGGGAGATCTCCATCTCCTCCTGTCATCCTTGGGCTCAGGGTTTGCACGAACACACCTGATTTACTAGGTACAGGAGATGTTTTCTGGAATTTGCTGTCCAGATTGGTGGGGGGAGGGAACAGAGTGTGGTCTTTTGACAGCAAAAGGGGGTATTTGTCCACTACTCATCCACGATTGACTACCTGGATGTGGTGCTAATTAGCCAGCTATAGGTGATTAGTGGTTATTTGCAGGCAGGAGGGTGTGGTTTGAGAGCTGCCCCAAGGGTATTTAAGGGGGGCAGGTCAGAGCAGCTCCTGTAGGGTTTGCAGTAAAGCAGTTTTGGACCAGCGTGGAAGAATGTTTCTGCCTTCTTCGTGCCATGGTAGGTCTTTCTAACTCGTTCCTGGGATATCTGAGGGTCTCTGAAGCCAGCTTGCAGGTTGGGGGGGACGAAAAGATTTTTCTGAGGTGGGAGATGGGGCCCAAGGGGTCGAGTTCAGGGAAAATCAGGGGCTCTGGGAGGTGGTGGAGGGGGTCAAGCCTGTGCTTTCCTGAGGAATGGGAAGTTGGGAGGGGCTCACCTCCCTTTCCTCATGGAAAGGGGAGAAAGTATGTTCACCCTTGAAAGCACCATTCTCAGGGTCACAGAGGAAAGCAGGGAGTTCTATATTGTCTAATTTATATTGTGTAATTTTCATCCACCTGCTTAATGAAACCCCTTCCCTTCCCCTGCTCTCGCCATCTGTCCCCAGCAGGCACTGCTGACCTGCTCGTCCCTGCAGCCTGCCTGATTTTTGGGGGCTGTACCCCTGCTTTTGAGCCTTTGGAGGGTTGGTATGAGAGTCTGGGGCTGTGAGCTGCCCAGGTTGCTGATTTCCATGTGGAAATGCCTATATTTTTCCCGTGTCCCTGTTCTTTTCTCTGCTGGCCCCTCAACATAATAGCTTTGCTCCTCTCTAAAGTGCCTGGATCTCTACAGATTAAGGGTGCTCAGCAGAAGCTATTATTATTGTGATGCTTTTATTGCATAGAGAGACTGAGATATTAAAGGACTCTTTCACCTTAGGCTTTTAGAGGTAGAGAAGATTGGCCAGAGCAGATTTGGGTGCGAACATCCACCCCAAGAGACAACTCGAAGCAGCAAAAAGAGCTGAGCTCATCTGCCTGGGTTGGAGGAGAGGCTCATGCTCAGACTGCAGATTTCCACCAGCACACTCTGAATGTCAGCTCTCCTCTGGAGCATCCTTGCCCAGGGGAAACAGTGATGAACTCCCCTCCTTCCCTGCCTTTGCAGAGGGTTGTGTTGTAATGCATGAGGTCCCCCAGACTTGAGCTGTAGGTAAAGCCTATCCTGGAAAAAAGATGTGATATATTAAATAGTGGTCTTAATCAGGTGCAAAGTGGGTTCAAGCCTCAGAACACTGCCACCACATCGACTCGGGACAGGTCTTCTGGCACAGTCACTGCCAGGTCCTTCCTGGGGCCACTCCATCCATTAGCATGGATTAAGCATCCCAGACTAGCCAGCCTTTCCCTGTGAGGCTCAAATCTGGGATTGAGGTTCTGCAAGATGCAAAAGCAAATGAGCACGTACAGATATCCAGGGGTAGGTACAAAATGGCTGTGTTTGAGCTGAGCCAGGGAGGCGAACAGCAAAGGAAGGAAAAACAAACGTTGGCTGTTGGGGGACACACGGAAACTGTGCTTTTATCTCCTTTAAGATCGCTCTGCTCTGTTTGGATTTTAAATCTTCCTTCCTCACCGGAGTCATTCTGCTACTCAGCGCAAAGCTACCAGGGGAGTTGGGGGAAGAGGGAGGAGGAAAAAAAAAAAGAAATTAATTGAATCCTTACGTTTGAGTGATGGCTACTCTGAGAGCTTGTCAACCTGATGGTAAATCTTGGGGGTGCTAATTGCTTTGAAATCCCTTTCCTCTCGTCAGCAGTTCCCCACCTTCCACGCAGTCCCGTCTCGCTTGTTTGCAGCCCACGGTGAGCTGCCCGTGCACAGCTCCCAGCACAGAGGGAAGGCTTGGGGTGAGAGGGAGGGATGCCTTCTCCTCATTGCCTTTCTAATGGCTCCTGTTTGCTGATAAGGTTAATTGATTTCTTTTGCTTTAATTAACGAAATTCAATTTCCACTTAATGAGAAAGATTTTTGGCGTGACACGTGTAAATGGCGAAGTGACAAGTGCCAGGCAAGAGGGAAGGGAGGGGGGCAGCCAGCTGGAGGGAGCTGGGGGTCCCTCACCCTGGGCATCCCCCTCTTCTTCTCCCCAGAGCCAGATGCAGCCCATTGCTCCATGTTCTCTGCACTGTCCAGGTTCATCACCAGATGCCCTTTGCAGTCTGGTGCAGCTTTGACCTGTTTGGCTGAGAATTGACCCTGGCATAGGATCACGGAGTGCTGGATGGGTTTGGGTTGGAAGGGACATTAAAGCTCATCTCATTCCACTCCCTGCCATGGACAGGGACACCTTCCCTATCCCAGGTTGCTCCAAGCCCCGTCCAGCCTGGCCTTGGACACTTCCAGGGATGGGGCAGCCACAGCTTCTGTAGGCAGCCTGTGCCAGGGCCTCACCAGCCTCGTGGGGAAGAATTTATTCCATGTATCTCAACTAAATTTCCCCTCTCTCATTTTGAACCCTTTCACCCTTGTCCTACCACTACAGTTCCTGATGAACAGTCCCTTTCTGGCTTCCTTGTATCCCCATTCAGATGCTGGAAGGTACTGTGAGGTTTCCACACAACCTTCTCTTCTCCAGGCTGAACAGCCCCAGCTTTCTCATCCTGGCAATGGATAATGTGTTTTTTCTACTGCTTTTCCTGAGCGATTGCAGTGGGATTGGCAGGGCTGGTGTGTGATGGCATGAGGGTAGCTCTGTATTAGAGATGGGAATAACTCCTCTTGTTTAAAGCATGGTTGGTTTGGTCCCACCTCTGCACCACTGTCCCGTGCTGACTGGTTTGGGACAATGCACTACCCAGCTATTTGTGATGGTGTTTGTGCTGCTGCTCTGTGTTGCTCAAAGGCATCCCACACATCAGAGAGGCTTTGCCAAGACCTTGGGTGGGCTCTGGAAGAGGCTCCCAGTGCAGCTGGGAGAAGTGCCATCCCCAGGTACCAGCAGCATCTCAGCCCCGTGTGCCCCAGCTGGCAGCAATTGGGCTCTTTGCTGGCCCTCAGCTGCCTTGTTTGTGCTGAAACTGGTATCAACAGGAGAGAGGGCGGGGGGAAGGAGGACGGCAGAGAGAGAGAGAGTCACTTCTCATCAAGTTGATCAATCTTTCTGCTGTTGAAGCCTCTCAATGAGTTGAATGTGATTTTCTCTGCCTTACGCGCAAGGTGGAAGTCGATCGCTTTCAATTTTCAGCATGCAGAACTGGCACTCTATCAAGCTGCTGCCTTGCATAACCATGATTGCTGCTGGTGAGGGCTTCCAGCACGCCCAGAGCTGTGCTGGGGAGGGGGCTGGATGTGGGCAGCACCCCTTGCCTCAGCCTTGGGGGCTCTGGCCCACTTGCTGCCAGCCAGGGTGATCCCTCCCCTGACTGTGTGGGACAGGCTGCTGGGAAGAGGGGGTGAAGTCTTTGCTGTGGTGGGCTGTGAGGGGACATTTGTGACAGCACAATGTCCTCGTGGCAGTTTATCACCCCAGGATTGCAGACCCAGAGCCCTGAGACTGCTGAGCTCATTGCACATAAGACAAGGGCTCTGCAGCTCTGTGCTCAGGGAACGGGAGAGCGCTGAGTGGGGTTAACCTGCCTGGCAGTGTGGAGATGCTCTTGGCTGCCCTGTAAATTCCCATTTCCCAGGAATGCATCCCGGAGGAGGATGCAACAGGTGCCAGGGGGTGTTTGGGACAGCTTGTGTGGGGGCTGTTTTCTGCAGCCCCAGGGGGGTGAGTGTGGTCCTGGAGCCTCCTGCCCACCGCAGGGGCCAGGGACTGCAGATAAGAGAAAGTGATTTCAGGTTTTAATTAACTGAGCTTTCATTTAAGGATAAACAAAGGCCGTGTTTGTGTGCTGACAGCTGGCTGTCCTTCTGGGTCAGATAAGAAGGCAAGTTATTGCCTCCAAGCTGTGAGAGGGACCAGGAGAGAGTCCAAGAATCGGGAAACGTGAACAAATGCCGAGTGAACCTACATGCCGGAGCTGGGGTGTGCTATTGTGAGCGTTAAATAGTGATTCTTGTGCCTATTCATCTGCCTGCCTCTGGGCAGGAGCTGCTGTCCTGCCATTGTCCCAACAAATCCCTAGACCAGCGGCGAGCGTGTTGTGGCGGCCGTCCAAGGTTTCCTCTGCAAAGGTGGAGTGTTCCTGGGGGATCTGCTGGCTTTGGGAAGGATGGTTGCCCATCCCTGCACGAGGAGTATGATTTCTGGGGCTTGCTGGTACTCCTGAGGGTGCAGATGTCCCCAGGATGTGCTGCAGGGAGAGGAGGGAACTGCGCCGAGGCTGGGAACTGTTTTTTGTTTGGCTTGGCTGGAGCAGAGGCAGTGCCAGGGTGGAGGAACCTCCCTGGTTCTGTATCACCTCCGAGATGAAAGAAGTGTTCAAAGGCCTGAGAAACGGCAGCGTTCACAGCCTTGTCCCCTAAACAAGGCATTCACTGGGGAAATGGGACCTCCCAGGTCGGCAGCACTCAGTCACCTGCTGCTGCAGGGAAGGAGCAGTTAAAGTGATGGAGGAGTGAAAACGCCTCTCCACGGCTGATGATTCAGAAATTCAGTAAACCTACATGGCACCTTTCCTCAGGCTTGTAAGGAGAAGGTGTTCCCAGCCTGTGCTGTTGTTCACTGATGTGTTCTGGCTGGGGAGTGGCGGATTTTGGCGAGGATGGGCAGAGGGCACTGCTCCCTGTAGCTATCCTTACCCATTCTGTAGGTATTTGTGTGCACTTCTTGTGGATCCAAGCAGCAGGACAGTCACCTCCAAGTCTCCAGGGCTTTTCACAGGTGAAAGCAAACAGCTGGTTTGGCAGGGTCAGTAGATGTGCAGCACATCTGGGTGGTGGACAGGGAGCTGAGAGCTTCCCCCTCTGCGTGAGATCAGCAGGTGAGTTCAGCTCTTGCCTGAGATGCTGGAAGAAAGATTGTGCTGGATGTTTTCTAATCTAGAACACATTGGCAGGAAGTTTTTTGGTAGGTCAAAGCTTTCAGTTATCTTTGTGAAAAGTCATGAAGAAAAACCTGAGGTTTTTCATGAAGGCTGTGGCTGCTGCACACCATCCCTTAGGAACTGAGGCAGGAATATGTTCATTTCTTAGCTAATTTTTTACTGAACTTTTTCCTTGTTCTTCCCCACTGGAGAGAGAAAAGCAAAAGAACTTAAATGACTCTGTGGGATGTGGAGGGGAAAAAAGTTTGGTTTTCCTTTTAATCTTCAGCAATACAAGTTGGCAGTTTGTGTCCAGTTCTAGTCTTGGCTCATTTTCTTCTTGTGCCTAATTTAAGGTGACCGCTGTAAGATCTGCTCTGGTTTCACATTCCTCAGCCTTGTGTTTTTGCACTTCCAAGCTTGTGTGATGGATCTTAAGGAGTCTGCATTATGCAGCCCTGTATCCATCTGTTGTCCTTACAAGTTAAACAGCCTGAAAAAAAATGGATTAGAGCCTCAGCTCCTATAATGAAGCAGCAATTTGTCTCCGGATCCTGATCCAGGTGTAGCAGAGCTAACGAGCCGGCTGGCCTTGAGCATCAGAGAATGTTAAATACGTTTTTTTTTTGGTGGAGAGAAAGCTGGAGTGAGGAGGCAAAGGTGGTGTTGGGAAAAGGGAGGGAGGGATGGAGAGCACAGGCAGGAGAAATGGGGAAGTGGGATGGGGTTATCTCATGGAGCAAAGGGAGTCTCTGGTCAGGCTGGGCATGGGAATCATGTCCAATGTGTTCTCCAAGGTGTCTCTAAAGGCAGCTGCAAGCAGTTACTGACCACCCAGTGGTGCCACATGTTATTGGGAGCCTGGAGGGGAGGGGAAAGTCCTACTAAAGCCATCTGGTTGCTTTTCCTACGAGGGGATGCCAAGGCTTGCATGGACAGAGTCTTTTTAGCATCCTTTCACGGGGTTTGGATTAATGGAATGGTCCCCCCAGTCCATTCCTGCAGCTTTCCAGAAGAGCAAGCAGGATTATTAAGGCAGGTAAAAAACGGTGGTGAGAAAATGAGAGGAGAAGGTCTCATTCCATTATGTGGGAGAAAATACTTCCCAATTAAAGGGAATGAGCTGAAAGTGGTGTGTTTGGGGGAGCAGGGGAGGAGGGAGAGAAGGAAAGGGGGGGATCGTGAAGGCTCCTGGGAGAAAGACTTGCCTTCAGTGGGGCTGATTTTCTGGCAGAGGAGTAGAAGAGAGAGAGGAAGGATTGGGAGGATGGCTGGGGGGGGTAATTTTTTTTTTTTTTTTTTTACGGTGAGGAAGGTTTGGTTCTGAAAGCGAGAGCCGAGGGAGGGGAGGCCAGGTTGATGGAGATCACGTTTCATTCAATTTGGAGAAAAGGAGAAGGAGAAAAGAAGATGAGCCTGAAATGAGGCTTAATTTTAATGAAGAAAAATTCTCTGCTAAGTAAGGAGAGTTGAAAGGGAGGGGAGAGGAGGGTTTGAAAATGATAGGAGCCTGACACACTATTGTGGTGGAGAGATTTCCTTTTCTTTCTTTTCCCTTTGGTTGGGGAAAAAAAAAGATAATAAAGACAGTGAAAGGTAGAGGAGAAAAGAGAGGAGAGATCTAATAAATGAGTTGCAACACCTGAGAAGAGGTGCCTTCACTGCTGGGGGAGGTGACTCTGGGGTCCTGCTCGGCACTCCATGGATGCAGATGGCTTTTTTTTCCCCTGTGTTTTTCCCTCCATGATGTGCCATCCTGCTGGGGCGGGTCAGGTCTCAGCCCAAGCCTTGTAATTGATTTTTTCACTCAGAACTGACTCCCTTAATGGGTACCAGAGGGGCTTGAAGGACCCCGGGGCCACCTGATGGATAGGGCTGCAAAGAATGATGAACATGAGACCTTTGCTGCTGCTTGGGGTGTTATGTCTCTGCTGGGGTAGGGTTTGGGGACTCGCTGCCAGCAGCGTGCCGGGAAGGACTGATGCAGTGCTGGGCAGTGGAGTGCTGGAGCTGGCACACTAAATCAAATCCCTTCCTGGCACCCAGGAGGAATTTCTGGGGCCCTTGAGACATGGCTGCACTTAGGATGCGTGCTCCTGCTCATTTGCAGCTGCTGATTCCCACTAGCAAAAGTTAAATGAATGTTTTCCTTTGCATTGTTTTCTCTGTCTTCTAATTGCAGCCCTTTGCTGACTGTGGCACAGTCACTGTCAGGGGAGGCTCAAGAGGGGACTGGTGCCAAAGTGCTGCCCTGGGGGTGGTTGGCAGCACTGAAACTGTGAAACCTGGTTTGCAGTGGTGTTTTATGGCTCTGGGGCCTCCTTTAAATGCACCAGGAACCTCTGTGGTCCTTTGGCACAAGCCCTTCAGATACGCTTGAAGTGTTTGGCTGAGCGGTACTCGGTGTTGTCGTTCTGGCTGCCCTTGGTTTGGTGGGATTTACTGGGTATTTCATAGATTTCTGTTTCCATCTGTTTCTCAGATTTCTGCTCCTTCCCCAGGTCTCCTGGCTGGTGGGGACACAGACTGGGGAGCATGCAGGGAACCGCAGTTAAAGAGCTCATCTCATCTTCTGCACGATTCACGCTGCAGAACTTGGTTGATTTAAGGCTTATTAAAAGAACAACACGTTCTCTGGGGACAAAGAAATCCGTCTTGTTTCAAAATGCTTTCTTGTTCTTGGGTACCAATCCAAGTGCTTGGCAGTGGTTAGCCCAGGTGAAGCTCTCATTCGCTAATTTACTTCTTGCTCAGGTGGTTTTGGGTTCCTGCAGACTTCTTGTTCTTGATGAATAACACTTAGTAGGTGTTAAAGTAGTATTTGTGTGCAGCCTGCTGAAGGAATAGGAGGCAAATTGCCTGCAATTGCTGGATCCTAATCAACAAGCAAACAGGAGACACTTGGGCAGTGGTGAATTGCTCCCGCCCCTTCCTCTTCACCAAAGTGGTGTTGCTCCAGAAAGGAGTGAAATGGTGATGATTTCATTTCTTGTGCTCCCATCATTTTTCCCTCACCGGGAGACTGCTACGTGGTGAGTGCCAGCCTGTTTCTGGAGCAATTTCTTAAGGGGTGTGGGAAGGTTGGGAGGCTCTGGAAATCTCTATTTTTGTTCTGCCATGTAAAACGTGCACTTCCCTCTGATGGGGCCTGAAAAGGCTTTAGCAGAGTATCCGATCTGCGGCTTCTGGGAAGCAGCTCTGAAATGGGGTGTGTAATCTCAGACTTTGGACCTCTTTTCCTCCATAATCCGAGGCTTAGATCCTTGATTTGGTGTGAATGAGTCCCTCCTGCTCCCCTCTTCCCCCAAATCCTTTCCCTTTGAAATAACACCTGCTCATATCCTTGTGCCTGTCGTGGGGAGGCAGAAAGATCTTCTCATCACAAGGAAACGCCGTTCATTTCGATCCCCCCCACTGCCACACATCCTCTTCCAAAATACTGCATAATGTCAGACTAAATCCTTATCAGAAATTTTAATGAGCAAAATAAAACCTGAAATCTGTGTGATTAAAATCAAATCTTCCCTCTTCTGCTCTGCTGGAGCTGGCTGCCAAAACAGAGGCACAACGCTGACAATGGGAGGCCCCTCGTATTTAATTACCTCCGGCTTCATCGGAGCTTTAAGGAAACGTCCTCTGGTCCCTGCTGGGGCTGTGGAGAACCTTAAAGAGCAAACAAAGGGTGGTTGAAGTGGTCTCCACTAAAATATGCCCAGAGAAGCTGGGGCTGCCCCATCCCTGGAAGTGTCCAAGGCCAGGTTGGAGCAACTTGGGATAGTGGGAGGTGTTCCTGCCCATGGCAGGGGCATGGAAAGAGGTGAGCTTTAGAGTTCCTTCCATCCCAAGCCATTCCATGGTTCTAGGTTTGGCTGTTGCTCTGTGCTGGTGGGGATGACCCACTTCTGGCCCCGGGGAGAGTGCAGTATCTCCAGGGGTCTCTAGTGACAAGAAGTGGCCAATGTTGACCCCAAGTGTTGCTCCTTCCTCCTTCACAGTGATAGTTTTAAAGCTTGTGGAGGACTTTTCCATGGGTGATGGTTGCCCATGGCTGCCCTGAAGACACTCCATCTGTCTGCTCGCCTCTCTGCCAAATTTCTCTTGATTTCTCCTGTCAACCTTGCAGCACCTGTGCTGCTTAGTGCCTGGGTGTCTTTTCCTACTTCACAGAGATCCCCTTTTTCCTGCCTCATCTGCCTGCATGTCCTTGAAGACATGTCACAGGCCTTTGTAGTTGCTGTTAGGCAGGTGCATGTATTGTTGCCAACTACCACCATCCAAGGCATCTCCCTTCAGACCCAGGGTGGGGCTCAAAGGGAGAAGGGGTGAATCCTGACGTTTGGCCCTTGCCCACCCCCTCAGTGCCATTCCCATTCCACATCCTCACTCTGTGCATGGAAAAAATCCACCTTTCATCCTCTGTTTTTTAAAATATAGAGTCCATTGTGCCTTTCAGCCTCCCCTGGGCACTCCTTACAGCTGCCTTCAGTCACAGGTCCACGCAGTGCTGCAGTGAATTAATTGACTTATTTCCCTGTTTCTTTCATTCCTGGATTAATTCCTTGAGTACCTTTCAAAACCACCATCTGACTTTCCCAAAGTGTCTTGAATTATGTCTTCACCCGTATCCTCTGTCGTTTGTCTCCTTCCAAGAGGCTGTTTCATTTCATTTGTCCTTCGAAGGAAGCAGGAGCATATTTCATGAGCCGTAGAATTGAATCAAATAGAAGAGAGCAGGGAGCACTCACCTGAGCTCAGACCTTTCCCCACCAGAAAGAGAAAGAGATAATTAAGAGATACTCAGGAGGTGCAGCCAGCCAGTGTTTCTGGCAGGAATCCTGACTGGGTATCTCTGCCTGCTTTGCCCAGAATGCAGGATGCTTAAATTATCATAATTTAATGGCAATAATATGAGTATCCAGATAGGAATAAGCTCGAACAAATTCTGGGATGTGAATGGGACAACTTTGGTCGCAGTGACCTTGATGTGTCTTAAAACCTGATAAGCCACGGTGACTTGAGCTGGTGAGACAGTAATGAGGTGAATATATGCAGATGGCCAGTGTCCTCCTCAGTTCCTGTGACATTGTTCCCAAACAGGTGGACAGAGCTGCTGTCCTGACTTGTCTCGTAGCAGCTGGCTCCGAAACGGTGCTGTGACAGTGGGACATGGACTCCTCATCGCTCTTCCCCTTTCTCTTCCTTCCTTTTTTGGTGTGATTTGAGAGGCAAGACTAATTGTGCCGAGATTAGAGCGCTAATCACCATTTGCAAATGGGGGAGTTATTTCTGAGGAAGCAGTAATACACTGAGAGAAAGTATGGATTGACTGGCTGCATGTCTGAGAGGAGCCATAAACTGTCATCCTTCAGGTGTTCGTCTCCTCGACCTCGGGAATGTGATGTGGGTCAGAAATCTGTAAAAATCACCAGAGAAATCCTGTTTTCGTTTATGTTAGCGTGGCCAGATACTCTTCCCGTCTCTGTAACCAACCACTCAGCTTGTTGAATGTGCTGGGGGAAAAATAACTGGTGTGCATATCACTTGATGTTCTCCAAGATGTTTCCTGGGAAGGCTGGGCTGCAATAAAGCAAATCCTTTCAGAAAAGCATAGTGAAACTGGTGTGAGAGGAAGGCACTGCAGAGATTGGCACAGCACAGTGCCATGCCTGCACTCCCCTCGCCTTTGTGGGTTTTTGCAGCAAGCGTTTTTAATGAAAAGGAGCAGAAAAGAGATGTATTGTTGAAATTTTCTTGTCTGTTTGCCCTCTCCCAGGAGTTAAAGCTCTCTGGGACTGAAAATAGAGATGTTCCTTGGAGGACCAACATCTCCTTCCTCCTAATTTCATTTCATTTGACAATAATAAAATACAAAACCACAATTAAATCCATCTTAATAGAAACAGCTCCACAAAGTCACGGGGGCCATTGAATTAAGGTCCGGTCCTGCTCTGTCCTGAGTGCCTTTCCTTCGTGCTTGACTGCAGCTGGGGCTTGAGAGCTTTGCAGGCTCTCACGTGGGACGCTCAGAATCCTGAAGGGTTGGGGCTTTTAATTTTGCAGATCATCAAAGGCAAACCAATCCATCAATTATCAACGCTCGAGCTTGCTGCTGAGTAAATGAGAGTATTACGGCGTATCAATTAGCGGCATCGGATGCCCTGAAATGATAACAGAGGAGCCTTCCTGACGTGCCTGGCATCCCTGGCTGCAAACTGCAGATGTGTTGGAAAGGGACTGTGGGGTTTGGGCTCTTGGGGAAGGGGAGATGCTACAGAGTTTGACATCCTGGGGAAGGGGGGGAAAGGAAAGTGCTGCTGTTCCCAGGTTGGTCCAAATCCTGTCTCCTGTGTTGCAGCTGTTGTGTGTGGTAGGTAGTGGTAGTGGTTGGCTGCTGTGATTCTAATTATATTTGAAATACAGAGAGATTTGGGATTTTTTTTTTTTTAAGCTATCTACTTCTGTAATCTCAGATCAGTGCAAAATCCAGCTAAAGGAGCAGCATTTCTCTGCACTCGGCGCCCTCTCCCCCCCTCTTTTCCTTTGTGTTTGGGGTGTGACATGAACAGGTTCATTGGAAATGCTAATCTGGATTTCCAGTTGCTGTGGGAGCCATCCCTAATTCCTCAATAACCACTGGAGAGCACGTGTGCTGGCACAACGCTGAGTCCCGGTCCCTACACCAGTTCTCAGTGGTGGTTTGTCCTCCATCCCCCTTAGTTCAGCACCACCAGGCTCTCATTATCTGCTCAGATTGCAGTCTTTCTCCTTGTATCTGTCTATTTGTTATTATTATTTTGTGCATGGAGCAGAGCTTGGTGAATAACACATTTTTCTGCTCATTTGCTGGATGGCAGAATTCCTTTAAAAAAACAAAGGAGGGGTGGAAGGCTCAGCCCCTCCCCCCTGCAAACCCCACTGTTCTGTTTTGATTTCATTTATTTAAATATATTCCCAAAGGGTTTGAATAAAACAGAAGGAAACTCTGTGACAGGCCTTTGAACTGAATGCTCTGCATGTTTTCATGCTTCAGCATCTTGAAGTTGTTCAATTCTTCCCCTTCCAGTGGATTCAACACATGAATTGTTTGGGGTCACAAAATATTTGGGTTTTTTAGAGGAAGATTTTATATAGTTTAGGTTTCTTTTCCTCCTAGTTAAAAAAAAAAAAAAAGGTTTTCTGCCCTTTCTTGACATGGAGGTGGAGGGATTTTGCCATTTTGTGTTTTCATTGATGCTGCAAGGAAAGGTGCAATGGAACTAAGCAGGGACTAGAAAGTCCTACGAGGAGCAGCTGAGGGAGCTGTGGGGGCTCAGCTTGGAGAAAAGGAGGCTCAGGAAGGAGTTCTTTGCTCTCTTCAACTCCCTGACAGGAGGGGGGAAGCCGGGTGGGAATGGGGTGCTGCTCCCAGGACAAGAGGGAACAGCCTCAAGCTGTGCCTGGGGAGGTTCAGGTTGGACATCAGGAGGAATTTCTCGATGGAAAGGGTGGTCAGGCCTTGGAAGGGGCTGCCCAGAGAGGTTTGGAGTCCCCATCCCTGGAGGTGTCCAAGGAATGACTGGACATGGCACTCAGTGCTCTGGGCTGTGGGATAAAGGTGGGCATTGGGCAGAGGGGGTGGCAGAAGCTGATGCTCCCTTTTCCATGTCTGAAGGCACCTGGCAGCGTCTCCTGGGCTTGCTGTGTGTGTGCCTAATGTGCAATAGCCTTAAAACATCCCTGGCATGTGATATTTTGGACGAGTATTCACATAGCACTTCTCTTAACAGCTACAGCAGTGCACCTGAGGGATGAGAGCTGATCTTTGTCACAAGTGTTTAGTGCTTGATATGCATGTTTATTATATATTTCAGCTGAATTGGAGTCAATAAACTCTCTGCATAAATATAATATCTATGAACAAAACACACATCCCCTCCCCAAATAGGCCATTTGCGATGCAGGAGCTCTTAAGGGTTGCAAGGATGTCAGATTCCTATTTCTGTTGTAATTGGCATTAAAATATAATACCCTCCCTTCAAAGAGAGGCTCCCATACTGTGAAAATGCCTTTTCTGTCCAGGCAGGGGCCAAATAATAGCAAATTATAAGCACGGAAAATATTTAGAACAAAAAAAATGGGTAAAAAAAAAAAAAGGGAGGAAAGAGGACTCTGAATTATCAGAGCTGATCTGTAGCTTGCAGTCTCGTACAATTTGTCTTTTGAATACACCATACGAACCAGCTATGAATAAAATCAGTCAATTTAACCCAAAATCAATGTTCTTTTGTAGAAGTGCTTAAAATCTAAGTGGAAGGGAAAGCTTTGAAGCTGCCTATCCCTTGGTAAACGCGCTTCCTCGACGTTTGATTTTTTCAGCAGAAACTCCCTCGGTCTCCCAGTGCCCGGCACAGCACCTTCGTTAGAGAAGCTGATGAGTAATTAGCAAATGTGTGGAAAATGACTAAATTAATTTTCTTTTTAGAAAAGAAAACAATGTTTGTTGGTTTGGTTTTTTTTTTTTTTTTTCCTTCCGTGGCTGGCCCACGTGGCTTCCATGAGCCTTGCTGCAGCTGGGTTGGGCCACCAGCTCCCTTGGAGTCGTGTGCCCTGACGGGGACTTGTTGGGGACATGCATCCCCTGGAAAGGTCCAGGAGCATCTTGTAGGAAGCACGGAGCTTCCTTTGTCTGCCTGGTGCCCCCCAGGGAAAGCCCCGTTGCTTCTCCACCTTGGGAGAGCTGCCAAGGCTGGCAGGCGTTTGCTCCTCGGCAGGTTGGCAGGCTCGTGCCTCCACGAGGGATCCAGGCGAGCCAGGTTGGCTCCCGCCGCCGGATCCGCGGCTGCGGCGCGATAAAGACGTGCAAAGTGGTTCCCTCGCCTCCTCTCCGGGGGGGGAAAAGGGGAGCCTCGTGGTCTCTGGGATGGCTCTGCTGGTGTGGCTCTCCTGGCTTGGGGCCCTTGTCCCCTTGGCTTCGCTCCTTGGCTGCTGGTGTGTTTTCTCCGAGCCAAATCTGCAGCCCAGGCAGGAGACAGGTCCCTGCACAGTGCAGATGGTTGAAACCCCGTAGAATGAGATGTTTAGAAGTGGACGGGATGTCACAGCCAAGGAATTGAGCCTGACAGGTCGCCGTGGAGGTGCCCAGTGACCCCAGATTCGCTCTCTTGAATCCCAGTCAAGAGTGCTGTGATTCAGCTGCTGCGATCTGCAGGGCTGGGAGGATTAAAAGGCTGCTTGGGTCCTGGGGAAAGGATTTTGCCTGTTTTGCTCTCGTGTTCTTGGCACCCCAGACTTGCAAATGCAAGTCTTTCTCCAGAGCACCCCTGAAGGAGATCCCAACCCCACTGGGGATGAGAGCAAGGAGGCTGTGTGATGTGTGTGGAATCTCACTGCGAGGCTGTGGGAGAGCAGGAGAGTCACCCCTCTTATGCAGAGTCCCACACCCCACATCCATCAGTAACATCTCTGCTTTTTCAAACCTCTTCCATCTACTTCTTTTACTGAGGTGATTGAGGCTTTAACATGAGAGGATTACAGGATTATGGCTGGGGGAGAAAAGGGGGAGCTTGAACAGGTTCATGAGATGGTTTTACTCCTTTTGTGGTGCCCTGAAGATCCCCATTTGGTGGTACTTTAATGGAGTGAAGTCTTGAGGGTCCTCCTTGAGGAGGAGGTGGTGGAGCTGCTCTTGTCAGTGCTTAGGTATCAATTACCCAAGTGAAAGGTTTTGTTCTCCCTCTTTGTTTCAATCAATTGTTGATAAATAGCTCAGTGCTTGTGATGGATGTTGTGATCAGAAGTTTGAACTTGCCCCGGGCCTGTCAAATTTGATGTATATCAGATGTCTGCACTAATTTATACAAATGCTTTGCAGTTCTAGAAGAAATCAAAACCTTGGAAACACAAGAATTTGCCCAAAAAAGGACCAGCTTTTCTGTCTTGTCCCCAAAGACCTTGTGTTATTTCAGGTAGATGTGACAGTAATGCCTGGGGACCCTGACCAAAGTCAGGGTCCTGCAACCTACCTACTGTATCCATGTATAGGCAGACAGTCTTGCTTTCAGAATGTTTAGTTTGAAATAAACACAACTCTTGGAGGGGAAGAAGGGAAATATCAGAGTGCCATGACTTGCAGAAGGGCATGCAGGTGGTTGGTAGCATGGCCATGTGTGTAACCCGGTCACCTGCAGCTTTGTCTTCACTAATCTGCTGCTTTCATTTCCCAGGCTGGCATTTCAAGCAGGTTAAACACAGAAATCAAAAAGCAGCTCGTGCTAAATTCCCTAAATAAAAACATTTTGTGGCTCAACCTATTTATAGCTGGATGAGGGAAGGCAGCACTCGGTGAGAGGGACACCAGGAGGTTAATATGCGTGCAGCTGGTTTGGCCAATTGATTTCTGTGACCATTAAATTCCACTTCTGAGAGCCTTGCATACGCATTTCAGTGGATAGGTCTTGGATGGCCCGTGTGCTCCAAAGAGTGCTTGAAGCTTTGTTTTGCCTGGTTTACAGGAAGTAAGATGTTGCTGGGGAAAGGTGCTGGAGAAAAAAAAAACCAACACCACACAAAGTTGTTTGTTTGGGGTTTTTTTCCCCCCTCCCTTTTTTTTTTTTTTTGTGTTTTAATTGGCTGGCAACTCTCCCCATTCTTCCCCCTCCCAGTCCTTATTTAGTTCAGTGTGTAATTCCGTGCACAATGCGCACATGCTGAGGTGTGGTTTCAAGGTCTTAGCGTGTTTAGCAAATATTTCAGCCGAAACGATCTGTTCAGCTGTTACATTGATTGCCAAGATTACAGCACGACAACAAACATTATTTGGGGGATCGGAGAGACGAAATTACAGCCCACTCTCCGCGGCGTCTGCAGCGAGGAGCAGATGCACCGTTAATTTTGTGCTGCAATGGCCATTACCCGGCGCAGCGGTGTGGGATGCATTTGCATCCCAGCCAGCCGTGCCCGATGGTGCCGCCGCGGAGGCTGCAAACCCCGCCGCTCTCTGGAAGGATCCACGCCATGCCAGGGCGTTTGTCGGCTGCCGAGGGCTGCGGCGGCGAAGGCCAAGGCAGAACAGGTGGTAGAGGTTGGCAGAGTTGTGCTGGATGGTTGGGATGCGGAAAAAAAGCGGCTCTTGAAGCGGCGACAGATCCGCAGCCGGTGTGTGGAGCGCGGGGTGGTGGCGCTGGCCACGCTGCAGGTTGGGTTTTTCCATGAGAGCAGCTCGTCTTGGACCGATGGAACAGCGGCGTGACCATAAACCTGTTTATTTTGGAAGGAGTAGCGATGGGCAAATGGGGTGTTCGCTCCGTGAGCTGGCGTAGGGTCTGCTTTGGACATGATGGGGCACAGTTGTGTTAGTTTGGGACTCAGAAAACTTCTGCTGGAACCAAAATCCATTGGCTTGCAGACTGTGTGAGGCTTGGGTTGGTGGAGGAGTTGGGCCTTGGCTTGTGAGCCCCCCATCCCTGCAGGATGTGCGAGTGCTGCTGATGCACACGGTGTGACCTTGAGAGCTGAGCTGGAAGCAGCACAGCTACCAAAGGCAGTGGAAACCTGACCACTGTGACCTGGCCTGCCTCAGTTTCCCTGTCTGTGCAGTGGGGAGTGTCCTGCAAGCGTGCAAGGAGCCACCTGGAACGTTAGGATGGCGGGTGCCAGGGAGGAACCGGGGTGGGGAGAAGGCAGCAGGGTTCTGTCCTGTTCCCTCCTCCCTGTGCGTGCTCTCCGTGCAGGCGAGCAGGTTGAGGAGAAGGATGGCTTCCTTCAGGGAAAGGAAATCTGACTTCTGTGCTGTCCTTCCCCACGGCTCTCACTGTGGTGCCTCCCCTAAATACACGCTTTTCACCTCTCATCTGTGAAGAGTAAAGTATCTGCTCTAACACGTGAAGCTGGTGCATGCAGAATGAGGTCACTGCACTTGATCTCATTATGAACTTTATTTTTTTTTAATGGTTGAAAGGTGAATATCAACTGTGTAGTGGCCACGGAGGAGCTAAAAGGAGGAACGTGCAGCCTGATATATGTTCCTGCTTTGAAGTTTGGGGCAGGGGTTTTGCAGTCCCAAGGACAAGGCTGGTTGAGGACTCTCTGACCTTGAACGTGCTGCTCCAGTCCTGCCTGATGCTCCTGGGAGGTTTCTGGCAGAGGAAAACAACCCAGCTCGAAAAGTTGATTGAATGACATTTCTGTCCTGATGCTGGCAAAGGGGTCACCCTTCTTATTAAAGTTAGGTTTATTGATAGCTCTTCAGGAGTCTGTATAGAGTTAATAAGTGGTTAGCAGATGTTAGAAGCATATTGCAGATATTAGTGGTAGATTGGGATAAATCCATCAGTAGATGCTGCTGCTGGTGGCTACGGACATGAGCTGAGCACTGGCTCATTGGCTGAGCATTCAGCAATCCATTACCTGTTAACTATTTGCCTTTATCAAGCCTTATTTAACTCCCTGTTAACCAGCTGGGGTCCTTCTCTGGGAAATTTGGCCTGAAATGGCACCAAGCACACAGATCTTTCAACATCTCTGCCAAAATCTTGGCTAGCAAGTAATTTGTACATCTGATTCGTGCCTTTGCCTTGGATTCTGCTTGGAGCTCCCTCCTCAGCCCGTTCCTCCGATTTATTAAGCAACTTTGTCCTTAGAGTGATAGAGGCACAAAAAGGTGATCAAAGAGAAGTAGGAAGATCAAATATTAAATTTCTGAATGTTTTCTGCTAAGTGACAGCCAGGGAGCCAGGAACTGAACGTCCAATATTGCCGCTTTCAATGGCTTTCTCTTCCAAATGTCACCACGTAAAAATAAAACTGAAGGGGGAGGGAAAAGCCAAACAGCAAGAGGGACACATCACAGGTAAATGACACCCCCCCAAATGCCAGAATGGTTTCAGTAGCTTTTATAGGAGCTGCTCCCATCTCGGGGAAGTTAATGAGTAGCCAGTTTTCACTGCCTGCTGGGTAATGTCATGTCTGAAATACAGCAAAGCCTGTCTGAGGCAGCTGCTCAAGGGAGCAACAAATACAGGTTGCTGGCGGAGACTGCTCAGAATTGCTCTCCACGGCCCTGGTCCTCTGCAGTGACCAAGGAGCTTGTCTGCTGAACAGGGAAAGATGATAAAAGTGGTGTGGAGCCGTGTCCTTCACTAGCCACGAGATGTTTCTGCCTTTCTGTGGTTCCCTCTGGCTCTTGGTGGCCCTCTCCTTCCATCCTAGCTGAGGGTGTCCCTCCACTGGTTTTCTTCTACCTTATGGAAGCTCTTTTGAGCATTTGAACATCTGAATTTAGCCTTGATTTCGGGGTTGTGGAGGGTAGGAAGGCAGGGAAAATTTCTGCTGTGAAATTATTGCCTGAAATTATTGTAGACCTGCTACTGACACTTCTGATTTTGTCTCATACCAAGCTGGCCTGCGTGGCCTGGTCTCCAGGTAACATTTCTGCTCTATTGTCAGTCCTACCTATGATTAAGTCAATCATCTGCAGATGAGCTGGTGTGACTCACGTTGTCCCATAATTTCCCAGGGCACTCCTGGGTCCCACACTGCCGCTTGCTGCTGACCCTCCTTAATCACTGGTGACCACGGACTCTAATTACCTGCCTTGTGCCCAGTTGGGGTGTGTTTGGGAAGTTGCTGGCTTGGTTGTGATGATGAGTTTCTTGCAGCTTAGTGGAAGTGTGATGAGTTACAGGTCAGTCCCTCTCCGTGCTAGAGGAGGGCAGTGGAGAAGCCCATGCTGGGATTGAACTTGGCTTCCAGGAGAAGAACATTTATGTTTCACAGCCATTTTGGTAGTCATTCTTGGGGGTTTTTAGCATCTGTGTGCAATGTGGGAGTGCTTTGCAGCTTGGGGAGGTGCTCCCTTGTACCTGCATGCAGGACTTTTGGGTCCCAGCAGAGAAGAATACCTAGAGGAGAGCCCACATTGGGTGCTCAGCGATGTATCCTGTTGGGATGGACTAGGGGATGTTTCCAGGGGAGAAAACCCCAACAGCAGCTGCTGACATCCTGCTGCTGGCCCTAAAATGGAGTTGGGAGCAGGGCTGAGGTTTGCCAGGTGCTGAGGTGCTGTTGCCCATCCTTCATCCAGTGTGAGAGGAGGTTTCCTCTGGTCCATCTGCATTTCTGCTGAATAACGGAGCGGGTGTGGGGGAGCGTGGGTGGGTGGAATGTCGCCCGTTTCCATGGCATCTAAGTGCTTCTGCAACGCTCCATCTCCACCAAATGGGTCGGTGTTATTATTCCCATTAGGCAGACGGGAAACTGGGGTGCGGGGAACTCGGGGACTGGGCTGGGCTGAGCGATGCTTTGGGGACACCCAGCTCCAGGTGAGGAGCTCCGTGGGGATCTCTGAAAATCCTGGGACATACTTTTCCCATCTGAAATACATTCCAAAGTTCAAACGGGAACTTTCAGAAATGTTTTTTTTTTTTTTTTATGCCTGCAGTTGTCTGTAATAACTGCACTGGCCTCCGCTGGCTTTTTAAGCTATGTTGTGCCTCTTGTGTTTGCTTTCATTTGTTTATTTATTTATTTTGATAATCCCCCACTTCACAGAAGGGATCTGCAGCAAAGGAATTAGTGGCCTGTCAAGGCAATTTCTCACCCTCTTCACCCAGGACATCTGGTTAGTTTACATTAGGGATACTTCAAAAAATAATTGTTTAGAGCCCATAATTCATTTATATTCACTTCAAAACATTTGTGTATGGCTTTGCCTCTTTTGAGTTTCCCCGAGTCTTAGGCAGTTGACATTTACTGGAATTATTTTGTCCCTAATTACCTCTGTTTTTGATAAAAGAGAATTAAAAGCATAATCAACATCCCCCAAGTATCTGAAGTCAGACAATTGCAGAATGGGTTCATTCCCAACAATCCTATATATTATGAGGACAGCTTTTTTTTTTTTAATCTTCTTGTTTCTTTATAGTTTATTTATACAAAGCTCATTGTATGTTTTACTTTAGCAGTTTGTATATATATTTCATCTGTTCCTCTGCCACATTGAGAATGTTTATATTGAATTTCACGCTCACTGATGCCCAGGCATAGTTTTTGCTTAACTGACTGACACAGCTTTAAGAACCATGGATGGTTACGTCTTGTGTTTCCAATTTCACTTGGGTTTTTTATTATTATTTTGAGCCATTTCTAGTCACTGTAGCATGCCACTGCTTTATTGCACAGGCACTATTTAAAATACCCGTGTCTTGTTAAAAATAATAAAGCTTTAAAGTGTTATTCTTGGAGTATCTTTAGCTGGTAATGACCTTTCTACTTCTGCCGAGCACTCAGGTGAGGGAAAGACACGGTGGCTTTTTATTGCCAGAGGAGCCTAACTAAGCTGCAATTGCTAATGTCAAATTGCTTGTGAGCTGTTTGACCTCCTATTTACTTCTAATTTCTGCAAACTCTTAGTAAGAGCTGCACTAAATCAACTTGTCATTTGATTTCGCCTTTTGCAACCGTCGCTGAAAGATTTTATACTTATGAGCATCAGAGAGGAACTGCCTAAAACTGCTGAAGAGAGTGTATTGGAGTTTAAAAGGTATGCAGGAAGTTGTTTGGGGATATAAAGGGTAGAAATAATAGAGTAAGGGCTGTGGGAGAGGAGACAAGCCTGAGCTCCTCTCACAAAGGAAAACACGGACTCATAGCAAGATCACAGAATGGGTCAGGTTGGAAGGGACCACAGAGGATCATCTGGTCCAACCTCCCTGCTCAGGCAGGGTTGTCCCAGAGCACATGGCACAGGCTTGTGTCCAGACAGTTCTGGGATATCTCCAATGAGGGAGACTCCACACCCTCTCTGGGCATCTGTTCCAGTGCTTGATCACCTCGCAGGAAAGAGGTGTTTCCTCCTGTTCAGGTGGAACTTCTGGGCATAAGTTTCTGTCCATTCCTCTTGTCCCCTGAGCTGGGCCCCCGAGCCTGGTCCATCCTTTGACCCCTCCCTGCACACAGTGACAGACACGGGTGGAGTCCCCTCTCGGTGTCTCCTCTCAAGGCTGAACAGCCCCAGCTCCCTCAGCCTTTCCTCATGACAGAGACGGTCCAGTCTCTTCATCCCCTTCATAGGAGAATCATCTTCCAGGAGCTCCATGTCTCTCTTGTCCTGAGGAGCCCAGAACTGGACACAGCACTGCAGATGTGCTGAGCACAGAGGGGTAGGATCACCCCCTCTGGACTTGCTGGTAATGCTATTCCTAATGTACCCCAGGATCCCATTGGCCTCTTGCCCCCAGGACACACTGCTGTCTCAGAAACAGGTTATTGTCTACCAGGACCTTCAGGTTCTTCTCAGCAGAGCTGCTCTCCAGCTTGCAGTCATGCCTAGGGTCATTCCTCCCCAGGTGCAGGACGCTGCATTTGCCTTTGTTGCACGTCACGTGCTGGGATCCCACGTTTGTTCTCGCTCCACAGTCTCAACACCGATTACAGATTTACACTGTTTATTCTTTCCCCTAAGTGCTGGAGCTGCAAAATCAAGCTGCATTCACCCTGCTTCTTAGCTCATCACCAATAATAAAGATCCTTCAACGGGAGTCGAGTTGACAGTTGTGCTGAGGACAGTCATCGCGGGGGCTGGCACCGCGAGCGAGGACACGTTATTGTTCTGCACGAGCCATTGTACCGACAGAACACGGCTCCTTGAAAGGCTCTTAAAACGCTGCTCAGTTGTTCAGCTTCTCAATATCTCTGTTAGGGAGCCAGCGTTCAAGGTTTCCTGCAGTGGGGGAAGCGGAGGCAAAGGGAGGGTGAAAAAGGCAGGTGGGGAAACAAAGCGGTGATCCTGGTTCCTGCCTCCCAGTGGGGTGTGGGAGACTGCTTCCATGGAAGCCTTGGTCCCTAGCTTGTCCTGAATCCCCTCTTCTGGAGGGTTGCTGCAGCAGTGTTAGTCTGGTAAGTGCTGATGTGTTATGGTGTGTGGGTGCTGGGTAATGTCACCAGCGAGCAGCTTTTCCTGAGCGTTTTTAAGAGCCTGATATTGCACTGAGGTATCTGCGCTTGCAGAACGGTGGCAAAAGGTGTTGTACAGAAAACTCACTCTGTTACAGGATTTACTGATCTATGTATGTATAAAACCACTGCAGAAGGCAAAGCCATAACAGGTCCCTTTAGCAGGTATTTATGGCCAGGTTCTGCTGTATCCTTGTTCCCATTCTTCTTTCTGTCTCGGAGGTGTGTTTTGCAGACACAGTTCTCCTTGGAAAAACAACCCAGGGAGAAAAGTGCTTCATCTTGGTGTGGTCACTCGGCTGGATTTTGGGTTCAAGGCTTGCCTGAGCCTGGGGCTTGCCTGCTCCCATAGGAGATAGATAAGTACTTCTGGGAACCTCAGCATCCAAGGTCAGCTTGTTTCACAGCATCGAGAGAAGGGGACCAACAAAAGGCAGAGTAGCAAAACAAGATAAGGCTGGAAAGAGTAATTCCTGACCTGCTCCATTGTGGAGATAAGTGGGATACAAAACTAGGTCCATATTTGTCTGAAGGAGAATTGGTTTCCAGGGATAAGGCCGTGCTCTGGCCAGCACCTACTGAAGTGTTGCTGTGTCCCCTAATTGGGCTGTTAAAGCCTAAGGGAGCAAAAAACGTGGTAATGACCTTTGGAGAAACAGAGCTGGAGAGAGGAGGAAAGATGGGGAAGTGTCTTGGCAATCTGTGACCGAGTGCTTAGCACCAGGTGCTTGGATGTGGGCAAGATGAGGGTGATATCTGTCTCCAGAGAGATGGCAGCGTTGTGAAAACACAGCAGAGTAAATCACTGCTCCCTAAGCAGAGCCAGCCCCTATAAATCAACAATAATATCTCAGCCCTCGCTGAGTGCACGTCTGAGACACTGTACTCAGCTCCAGTCACCATGTTATGAAGGAGGAAATTACAGAATAAGAGAAGGTGAGAATTAGGGCAATAGGACCAGAACTCTGCAAATATCAGATATTTTTTTTTATAGCACTTCTGGACAATTGGGGTCAGATTGGTTTTGATTTTTCTTTCTCTAAAATCAAAGTAACACCAAAAATGAAATATCAGACGGTGGGGGGAAAAAAAACCCCAAAGTGTTTTGAAAAAAAAAATCCCACCCTTCTCCAGGCACAGTTTTTATTTTTCTAGAAGCCAAAATCCGTTCAGTGGGGTTGGCATAAATTCACTCAGAGTTTCAGCAGACACAGGGGCAGATTTCTGGTGGTGCCAGTTCTCACAGACTTGGACTCCAAAATACATTGGAGAAAGGGCGATGGATGGAGGATCAGAGACAAACCTCAACCTTCTCCTCTGTGTAAGATGAAAAGGGAGAGAGCAGATGCTGGATGCTGTGGCAGAGGAGAGCAGGGCTGGCTGCTGCTTTGGTGGGAGTATCTTCACAGAAAAAGATGGTTTGGGCTGCAAGGGGTTCAGATAAGGCAAGGGGAAGGAGAATATTAGAAGTTGGTTTGATGCACATAGCTGGTCATGGCCTTTAAAGGCCACAAGTCTGATGAGGAACAACTGAGAGAGCTGGGGGGGGTGCTCAGCCTGGAGAAAAGGAGCCTCAGGGGGTGCATCCTCACTCTCAGCAACTACCTGGAAGGAGGTTGTAGCCAGGTGTGGGGGTCAATCTCCCACGTAGCAAGCGACAGGACAAAATTGGATGGCCTCAAGTTGCACCAGAGGAGGTTTATGTTGGATATTAGGGAAGATGTGGTCACCTGAAGGGCTGTCAAGCATTGGTTACCCAGGGCAGTGGTGGACACAGCATCCCTGGAGGCATTTAAAAGACGTGTGGATGTGGCACTTTGGGACACGGGTTAGTGGTGGACCTGGCAGTGCTGGGGTAACAGTTTGACTCAGTGATCTCAGAGGTCTTTTCCAGCCTAAATGATTCCATGATTAGCATTTCTTAGGAAGACAGGCTTGCCCCCAGGGGTTTTCCACGGGGCAGCAGGGCTCCTCTGGCCATATTTTGCCTGGGTGGCTGTGGCAGCAAAACCCAAACCCTGCCAGTCTGGAGGGACCGTGGCTTTCATCCTCCCCCCGCTTACCAGCGAAGGTGGGAAGTGCACTATCACTGAGTGATGTGCTCATAATAAGGTTCCTTTACTAATGCTCAGCGATGACCTTGCTGGGGCACAGTTGAGTGCCTTGTCATCTGTCCTGATCTTATTAGAGGCGTCGGCAGGATTCCGTGTGCCGGCCTGCGAGCTCCTCTTTGTCTTGGTTGCCATCAATATCCGTGCACTGCAGTCGTGCAGTCATGATGGGCTTGTTCCCAAGGGCCTGGGATGTGTCTAAAACCCTCTTCGTGACTTGCTATTTTAAGAGTCGCATTTATAAGGAAAAAATAGACAGTTGCAGTAGACCAAGTATTTCTTTCCTATCAACAGCAGATATATCAGAGATGAAGCACCCTTTCTGCTTCCTTTTGCTGGTGCCACGCAAGGGAGGGAGTGCTGTTGATTCATGGGCTGGTGGTGGCCATTGGCTCCAAAGCCTACTAATCACAGGTATTAATGGAGCCAACTGGAGAAGTGGGGCAGCCTGAGTTAGAAGGAGAGGGTGTCACGAGGAAGAAAAAGGAGGGGAAAGCTGAGAGACGATGTTAGCAGAGGGATTTCTGCAGCCAGAGCCTGGGAGAGGACCGAGAGGAGGAAGGCTCTGGTATCTCCACGGCAGATATGAGCAAACATCTTGTGCTGTTGTAAATGGGTGAAATTGAATTGCTTGCTTGCTTGTAAATTTAAAAAGATAGTGTGTTTCTATCAATAACTGGAGGCTTAAATAATAGACCTTGGTCTGACTACCAATCTCCTTTCCCCATGTAGGGAGAAAGTCTCTTAGAGCATCAGGGAAAGTCTCCATGCAACATCTTGTAGCTCTATCTATCACATACCTTATCAGTGGGTGTACTGCAAGTTCTTGTACCAAGTCATCTTTGTCTCTTCATCCTCTTCCCTCCTTCTGTTTGTGGTTTCTATAATGCTGCTTCCAGGCAGGCAACACAATGGCTCAGCCCAAACTGTTGCTCAGATTCAGCTGTTGCAGAGGAGCTGGAAGCAAATCTGTGGGTGTTTGTGTGTGCAGAGGCAGGATCCACACCCATGTCCATCCCAGCCTGGCTGAGGTCTAGCATCCCAGCGTTTTGGGGCCTAGCAAAGCTAAGTCTTTGTCCTTTTAGGCACTCCTTTATCTAAAATGGCTCAGTAGCATCCCCAGCATTTTACCTGGCTCAGCATCGTCCCAGCATTGGCTTTCCCCTGGACTTGGGACCGTTGAAGTGAAGGAAACCCATCTGGTGGGGACTTGCTGCACACTTTGAAAACGGGCTTCCAACCAGGAGCTCTCCCGTCGCTGCCTCGGCTGAGCCATTTTGTGCCCCGCTGCCACACTATTAAAACGAGCACGAATTGAGAATTAGTGCAGCACAGTGGAAGGGACAGGCAAAACAAGTCCGAGGCTCCAAACAACAAATTATTCTTGAATCAAACATCTCATTAATGGCTGCAGTGTCGCCACTCTGCTTTGCATAATTAAGTTTCATGGGGCGTTACAATTAACAGTTGTGCCGCAACGTAGGTAGGAACAATCTCCCGTTTATTTACCCTGGCTGTATCTGAAAGTGCTGTGTGGTGAATAAGACGCATTTACAAGTAGATTAGGGTGCATTCTGGGTCATAAATTGAGTAAGGCTGTAATTGCTTTCCAACAAAGGAGAGCTGCAAATAAGACAGGCCGCCTCTCTCTCTCTCCTTTTTTTCTCCCCTCCTAAAACCCCTTTTTTTCCTGTTGATGCATCTGAAAATTCTCGTCCCCAGCTAAATAACACAGTTATGGCATTGAAAACCTTGTAGAAGCTTTTTCAACTTGACAGCTCCTACTCTGTAATATTTCAAGGCACATTTTCCCCCTTCTTCTCCTTCTCCTTCTTCTTCTCCCTTCTTGAGTCTCCTCTGTGGAGACTTGTTTTAAAACCACATATTCCGGCTTTGTATATTATCAGTCAAATATCCGCATGTGCATCCACGGTGGGGAGGGAGAGAGGGGAGATGCTTGGGTTTCAGGCACTTGGAATTAACTGGGAAAGAAGCCAAAATGTCATTAGAAGCACTCGGATACGGCAGAATGCGAACCACCTCCAGTCTATATTCAGATACGAAGGCAGGCCCAGGAATTAAACATTTATCAAGGCTGAGGGCTTAAAGCCTGACCACAAATACTCTTCTTGGTGAAGGGCTTTCCCTGCGAGGAAGGAAGGAGAGTTAGCAATACCAATTGCATGCTGTTGAGGAGCACGAGGAGCTCTCGCCGCCTAGAAACTCTCTAGGCCAAATGAGCTTTTCTTGCTTCAAATATTTCTTAATCGTACTTTCTTATAGGATTATGAAGAGGCTGGTGGAGAATGTTAAAAAAAGGAAAAAAAAATTGGGTTGGTTTTCTTCTTTTTTTTTTTTTTTCCCCAACCTCGCGAGTATTTCTTGGGTGGTTGGTAAGACTTGGAGCCGGAGTAGCTCAAAAAGGGAGAGAGGGAGAGAAAGATTCAGCTCCCAACCAATTCTGTTCCTCGTTATACACTTAAGGAAAAGCTGCCATTTCCTGCTAAAAACCCATTTGTCTTGCAAATTTCTATAATGAGCAGATTTTGGAATAAATACCATGTAATCTGCAGTGACAGTTCTCTCATTTCTTTTTTATTAGTCCAATCTTCTCAGCATCTGAAACACGTAGCAGTGGAGTCTCAGAAGGGGTTTAGGCAGCTTGGTGGGAGTTTTTTTAACACCTTGGCACACAACCCTGCCGCTCGCTCTCCCAACGCATCCCTCCCCTCTCCGCTACCTTCCATTTATTTATTCAATTGTATGCTTTAGTAGCATCTGTCCATAGCCCCAGGCACCCTTTAAGTAATTTAGAGTACACAGAGCCGTGCATTAGCAAGACATGCCCCGTCACGTCATCCCTAATTCCAACAACAGCCTATGGAGCAACAGCTGGACGGGTACAGCCGCCCCCTCGCTTGGTTTTCCCGTGTTTGCAGATGCCTGGGGGGAAAAAAAGGAAAGTCTTATCATGTATCTCCACAGGGTACCTTAATATTTATCTCATCCACAAGGCAAATCTTCTGATTGGCGTTGTCAGGCACAGGACTTCTTTGTCCTGGAGAAGGTCAAACGGGTCTTTCTGCATGCAGAGGGTGAACGGTTGAGTTTGTCCCATGTCTGTGGGCTTGGCTGGTGGCTCCATCTGGGAACATGAATTGCTGCACCTAGAGCTTGGGAAAGATGGATCCTGAGCAGTTTTTTGTCATGGAGTGTGGCATCAGGGCTGATGTTGGCAATGTTTGGTGGCACTGCCTGCTTGGGACTGCAGAGATGGAAAGCATCCAAGGCCAAGGATGGGGAATGTTGCTCCTGGGGGGAAAAAAGCAGTGTAAGAAAAAGCAGGAAGCGACTCTCTGTGTTAATTTAAGTCTTGGGATGGGAAGGGGCAGCTCTTGCCTCTGGAACTGAGTCCTCCTGTTCTGCAGGCTTGGATATGGGGGTGGAAGGGGGATGGAAAAAGCAGCTGAATGAGACTGTGAGAAATAAATAAGAAAACAAACAGCCCACAGAATGGCCTTGTGACCATGTGCCGTTCCAGCTGACCTTTAACAAAGTGTATTAAAAACTGGAGCTTTTCCCTTTGTGTTTCCTCCAGCCTACAAGTGAATTACGAATTCCATCGCTTTTAAAATGCGTTGTGTTAAAATACTTGGTGAACTTTAACTTCTTCTTCTTTTTCCTCCTAGGTAAGTGGCATTTACTTAATGTTGAAGTACTTGAAGGTCCAGAGCGGGGATGTAAAACATCCTTGCCCAGCTGAAGGTGACTTGTCAGGTAAACCCAAATCTTTTCATTTCTTTTTTTTCCCCCATGTCCAACCCAAGCTGTTTTTCTCCCTTCTGATGTTACTGAGGCGGGCTGATACGGAGGGGAAGGGCGTGAAGGTGTGCGAGCTTCATTTCCAGTTCACTGCTTTGAGGAGCTGAGTTGCAGTTTGGATTGGCAGCTCTGAATGTCTCCCTCAAGGGCTGAGCATCTCAGTGCGGGAAGGTGTGAGGTTCAGAATCCCTGGAAAGGTGATGCTGAGCCGTGCTGTGCTTGATCCAGCCAAGTTTTTCAGCAACGCTGCAAACTGTCACAGAACCCGTTGCCGCCGTGTAGTTTTGGAAAGCTTCAGAGCTGTGCTTCCAGGAAAATGATGCTTGTGCTTGCTCTCACCTCCCCCTGACCTTTCAAAGCACGGTGCCTGCCTCTGCAAAAAAAAACGTCACGTGCCTGACTTTGAAATATTTCCATCGTGCGGTGATTTTCACACTCAACAGCAATTCAGAGCGATTTTCCTCCTCAAACCCTTTCAGCCCCAAACCCTCTGTGAGCTGGTTATTTTCTGCACCCCTTGTTTTCCTACAGAGCCCTGAAAAGCCTGGGTGAGCCGTGGCATGAGCCACCCGGGGCAGTGTGCCGAGCCAGGTCTCACCGTGTCGTATAACTCCGGGTGGCTCATTCCCTGTGTGTCACTTTTCCTGAGGTCGCTGTATTATCTCACCCTGGCAGATGCAGCGAGGTAGAAATACAAGGCTATTTGCAATGCAGTTTATTAAGACATGTTTTAGAGGTGGTTTGAGGGAGCACTGGCTGGAAATGTTAATCATCATCTCTGACAATGTATTGACCTGCCTTCTGCCTTACCCTGCTGCCTCGGGGAGCTGGGGGGGGAAGTGCCAGCCTGGATATCGGTGTGTTCCAGATGTGCCTTCCCCCCACATCCCCTCCTTCAGGATACATCACTGCTGGCGCAGGGAGGAGAAACTTTTTGCCTGTGGAAAAGCAGCTCATGGGTGGGGAAGGCAAAGGAAAACAAGCACTATTTATTTTTTAATTTTACTTTTTTTTTTTTTTTTTTGGAGAGGGGGAGATCTGGTAGTTTTCTTACTGGGAGAAGGGAGTAATCTGACTTCTGTGGAAACAAATGATATTGCATGACTGCCGTGCTGCCTTCTCCTGCTCTGCTAGAAAAGGTGTCATTATTTTTCCCCTTTTGTTTTAGACTTCTGTGAACCAAAAGGGCTTGAGGATTTTAATGGTCTATCTCAAAGATTGAGAGGCCCTTTATATGTCAAGCCACAATCCCATCCTAGGTTGTACCGGCCTCTGTTTGATTTTATGAAGCTTATTTTGGATAGATGGTATTTTTATAGCTCCTGCCTTGCTTCACCGATGGCCATATTGATGTAGCGCTACAGGACAGGGCTAATAAATAGTTTATAAAACTGTAGGTTCATTCTCCCAAGTGATGTAGGGCTGTGTCTGAGCAGACTGCAAATCACCGTCCCGGCGATGCTGAGCCTCGGCTCCGCGCGGCCCCGGCCAGAGCTGTGGCACGCTGTGGGGGAGGGAGGCGTTAGAGCAAAGCACAGCTCTCTCCAGATGAAGCTTGTCCTGGCTTTCCCTCACACCGGTGTTCTGCCCCAGCAGCGGGGTGTGGAGCAGCCAGCTCAGTGTTGGGTTAGAGCAGCCTGCGGGAGCATCCCCGCTCTCAGCCTGCCCGCGGGCTCTGTGGGCATCCCGTGGCTTTGGGAAGCTTTTCCTGAGGCTCCCTAGGGCCTGTCACAGCAGTGCCGTGGTGCTGTTAACAACAACTCCTTTTGCTGGCAGCAGCTTCTCTCTTTTGTGGATCTTTGTAACCCTTGGGATGAAATTGCAGTGAGCGGATGTGAGTTTGAAGTGCAGTCCTGGGGCAAGTTTTGGCTTGGTCCCCTCAGCTCCACCACTGACAGATGCTTAGCAGAGGTGTTAGGTTCATGTATTCATGGGGTTGGTGGGAGCTCAGACCCAGGTTGGAGCCCTTGGGAGGGTCCTACCCTGTTGTTTTTCTCCTAAATGCTCATTTTAAGAGCTGCCTTTGAGTCTCCAAAGTGCTGAGGTCTGATATTTGCTTGGCCTGCTCTTCTTTCTCTATTAGCTGTCATTTCCCTTGTCCCCATGAGCAGTGTGTGTGTGTGAAAACCCACAGCTGTCTGCTGGCATCAAAGGCTTTATCCTGTTGCTTCCTTTTGGCTATTAGAAATAGAAGCCTCCCTCATTTCTCTTGCTTTCCAGTCTTAAAATGCTTAGGATTGAAGAGGCTCTCTGCTTGTTGATGATGGCATACCCTGTAATGGGACCCTAAAGGGGACATGAGGTGTCTTCATTAGTCTGTGTTGAAGCTGGGTTTGCTTTCTAGAAACACAGGGATTCATTAAAGTGCTTGTGCCAAAGGCAAGGGGTGAGGGTGTGAGATGTACCCACACACATGTATATTGATTTTTGCTGTGCATCCTCTTTGTGGTCTGGGCTTGCTTTGGGAGAGGGTCTCTGGGTAATAACTATCAAAAAGAGTTGTCCTGTCATCACTACAGACTTTATTCCTTTGCAGAAAGCTCAGAAGAAGGAAAAAAAGCAAACCCAACCCCCAGCCTTCCCTGCACCCACTGTCCACACCCTGCTAGCATTTGGCAAATGAGAAATTATTAAAGCCATATATTTTCCTGCTGTGCTCAGTTACCACGTTGTCCTTTTCTTTGGAAAGGAAATGCAGTTGGGAAGACATATGGAGGTGCTTGTTCTTCTTGTTGCCATGGGTATGTCTGTGGTGTCCTCAGACATGTGGCTCTGGGTGCCCAGTTTTGGCTTGGTCCCTTCAGCTCCACCACTGCCAGACATTTAACAGGGATGTTGCTGATTCCCTCCTTTTCTGAGATGCCTCTTGTACTGCTTTAGGATAATTTTCCCTGTCAGCTATATAACTTGAAGGTTAATTTGACTATTACTATTCTATTATTACTTCTCTGATGTTATTACAAGGGCTACTACAACCTCTGCAGTGACTGATACATCTTTAGGTACTTTTTTGTCACAAGCAGGTTCAGCCTTGCTTAGGGACGTTCATCCTGCTTTATCCAGGGTGAGCTTAAAGCACCCACAACCTCCAAAAAGGTATTTGGGGTGTGTGGCAATGACCAGGCAAGAACTAGAGCAGCTCTGCAGAGGTGATGCATCCAGAACTGGGATCTCCTGAAGGACCTCTTGGAGTGAGTCTTGGGCTCTTGAGGAACAACTGGGTGAGGGGATGATACAGATATAACCACACTGCAAGGATATATTGTGTTTGATGCCAGTTTGCTCAGAAGGAAGGTGGGAAAAGACCCATGGGGGCTGTCACGCTTTTAATTTGTTCCTTGAACCAGTGTAGGACAAACTGGCGTGTCGGCGTAGGAGACCTGAGGCTGTCCCTGCTTGTTTTGTTCCTCGTTATAACCACCTTATGGTTAAATTTAAAAGGCTCCAGTCTCCAGATAGCTCAGCTGAACGTTTTTTTCTTTAGTACTGAGCATAAAAGAGAAGTGCAGCCCTTCAAACTCCGCAGTGGTGTTCAATGAGAGAGAGAGATTTGGAGTCGATGCATTTATTAGGACCATTAGGGCAGAGGAATGTGCACAGATACATCGCCAGCTCCACGCTTGAAACTGGCTTTTTTTTTTTTTTTTTCCCCTCCATTTAGATTGTTCTCAGTCTTTCTGTGCTGGTACAGGAAAGTCCCAGCATGGGATGATGAGATCAAGTGCGCATTGGTGGCAAATGCAATTTGTAAAGCGTTGGTTGGATAAATGACATTGTGTATAAAAGAAATGTTGCAACACAGCCGTACTAATGCAGCCATGTGACACCAATTTAATGCATTTTCCCCATTAAGCTGCTTGTTCAAGACATCTTTGGACCATTTTGAGTACAGCAGTGGTGTGTAAGACCTCTATTTTCTGAGTATTACTCATTTTGCAGCTAACAGATGTCAGTGTCTATTTGTCCCTCACGGAAAAGTCCCCGTAAAGTTCAATAGGGATTAAATTTGTCAGGCTCTATAGAAACATAACAGGATTCTATGGAAATTACTCTGCAATCCTATAGAATGTAATAGATAATCTCCTCGTCTCTGGAGGTATTTTAACTCTTGCATAATTGCAGACCAGAATAGAAAATCTCCATTAAATTCAACGAGATGGTTCACAAAAATCCTATAGGAAAATGATAATTTTCTATTAAAATCAGTAGGACTTTCTCATCAGCACGTTGGTATTCATTGGGAGGTTTTATTCATTTGCCAATCCTACTAAAAAGTGTTTTGTCAGGAGGCTGATACTCGCTTTGTTCTAGGGAACAGTGATTTGTGCATAAATGATGCTTATGTCCAATGCTCGTATAATTTATGGCGAGGCACTAAATTCCCTTTCAGAATAACTGGAACAGGATGAGGCTTCAAACCCTGCAGGGAAGGGGGGGAAAAAAAAAAAAAGAATGTTGCTGGGGATTTGGAGAAGGGGTCTGCCTGAGAAGACCCCTCAGCATCCCGCTATTGTGTTATCCAGGTCGTCGGCAGCCGCGCAGCGGATCCAGGCAGGGTGTTGTGTGCACGCACGGATGTGCCACAGACACAAGCTTGTCCCTGTCATCTCCCTGGCTCTGGCGCTGCTTATCTAAAGTGTTCAGCCCGGGATGCTGCAAATTAATGTTGGATTGAAGCTCTGTTTCTGTGAAACTGCCCGTGGCTGGTTTGAATGGCTCTGCTGCCTCCCGCATCCGCAGGCTGGCTTTTCGCGGCGCGGCCTGGGTGGTGGGGGGCATCGGCTCTGCCGAAATCCACGGCTTTGCTCCTGGAGGTCTCTGCCTCTGCCGTGGTGCTGGTGGAGCTCAGCCAAGACACGAGCTGGAGCAGTTAATTACGGAGAGAAAGCTCTGCTCGGCTGCGGGGAGGGTGTGTGAAAAGCCACCTCTGAAAGGATCATCCTGCTCTTCTCCAGCCTTGGAAGGTGCTGCTGTGCATGTTGATGAAGGCGAAGCGCCCAGGTCACGGGAGCGTCGGCAAACGCTTCCTGTGGATCGTCTCCTCTGTGCAGGTGGCACCACAAGAGCCCTGATGTCACAGGCACACAGAGGCCACCTCACAAGGGGGCTCGCTCAGAGGAGGGGACACAGGGGTGCCGTGGGGAGCAGGTGGAGCTGTGCCTGTGACCGCTCTGGGGCTGAGGGAGGGAGGCGAGCGCCGTCTCTGCGGCGCAGTGACACGGCAGTGGTTGCTCTGTTCGTGGTCCGTTGTGTAGGAGGATGAGTCATCTTGGGGAAGGGAATTGCAAACTCCTTGGGGGGTATTTTGCAAAGGATATTTTCAGCGAGGAAGGTCGCTTTGTTTCGGCAAGACACGATGAGGAGACTCGTCGGCTGAACGTTGGCTCCGTCGGTGGCACTGCAGGGGGGACAGTGTCCTGTCCCAAGGTTGTGGTGGTGAGTGTGTATCTGCTCTCAACAAAGCACAAATAGACCTGTGCTAAGGGATGGTGCAGGCCTGAGGGCTTACACCCAGTATGCACCTTGGAAAACTTGGGGGCAGCTTCAGGTTGAAACACAGACAGATTGATCTCTCCCTGCAGTGGGAAACAGCTCGGGTGGGGAAAGGTTGGTTTAGCAGAGGTGGGATCAGCTGATGAAGTCGAGAAGGCCCACGGCCAGGAGAACTGTAATGCCACAAGGTGAAGGTCAGGATGTGCCTCGTGAGCACAGAGAGCAGGAGCCAGGTCCAACTTGGAGCCGCCTGCGTTCCCTTGCACCTCCCCGGTGCCAAGGCGGTGCAGCACAGGCTACAAAAACCGATTGACACAACATATGTAACGGTCTCATTTACTGGCGGAGGGAAACGTGCGTAAATCTGGCATTAAACATGAGCTTACGCTGCTCCCCTTCTTGGGAGAGCAGTGATTGACAGCGCTGTGTAAATGGCAGGAAGACGCCGGCAGAAGCTGGGAAACATTTACCCTTCAGAGAGCCATGTGTACATTGGAGGATTGCCTCGCCTCCCCATGCCTTAAACACATCTGGAGGCATCACTTCTATCCCAGTTCCTTGCTGTTGCTTACAATTAATACCTTCGTGGTAAGAAGCAGTGCGTGGAGAAGCAGCCCTGTCTTCCATAAATTATTCCTGGTGTTTTCTTCCCTCCTGAGCTATGTTGTTCCCTCCTAGAAGGTGCTGGAGCAAGAGCTCCTGCAAAACCGTGGCATAGCAGCAGTTATTCCAACTCCAGAGGCTGGGAGGCTGCCCAGGTGAGTAAGGGCTGGCTTCTCTTGCTGTGCCCATCAGCCAGCTAGTCCGAGAGAAAATTCAATAACAGCCATTTGAGATTAAATTCTGAGCACTTGAGTAATCTAAAGCCAGCGAGGAGTCGGTGTCTCAGCAGTCAGTCAAATGGTCTGGGCTGTCATCTTATTAGAGGGAAAGAGAAACTTTGATTTAACCCAAGACCCTTAATTTTCAGTAATGTTTCTCCGCTCCCACTAGCTGTTACCATTCCATGAAACCTTTGGGTTCTAAAATTTGTGACTTAACTTCAGGGTTTGGACTTCTCAGGCAATTTTCTTTGACAAGAGGATCTGTACAAATCAATTAATGGAAGTAGGGGTGGGGAGCAGTGGGTTGCCTGGGCGTCTGGGGAGGAAAGTGCTGGAGCAAACTCCCTGGGATTAAAGACAAAGGAGGTGCCATTAGCAATGTCTGTGGATAATGGTATAGGAAGGGAGGAAACAACCCAAACCTCAGAACTTGATAGAAAACCTGGCTGAAGTTCCTCCCATCCCTGGTGACATGGGTTTTATAGCTTTGAGTCCTGGTCTGGATTTAACTTCCTGGGGTGTCCTTGTCTACCCCTGCCCGCTCCTCAAGGTGTGTGCTGAACTAAACTGGTGCCATCTGATCACAGCTTTCCAAAATGCCTGGAAGTTAATTGCAAGCTTAAATACTACCTTGGCCTTTAACTCTGCTCCATACTGAGTGAAGTAAAGGTTTTGTCTCATCACAAAGACATCTTTCTGAAGAGGGGTAGGTTGTTCTTTTGGAATCCATTTTCCTTTTAATTGCGCAGAGCCAATTGTGGGAATCAGCCATAGGCCTTTTATTTACTTTATGCATTTATTTATTTTATTGCCAATTCCCACCTTCTGACTGAGGATGGTGATGTTTTTTCTCTTGGAAGCGAGCTTTAAAAATAATCCTGGGTGTCTCCTCCACTTTTTTCCCCTGTTCTTGTGAGCCGAACAGGCCGTCAGCAGAGAGGTGTGAATTAAATTTCGGTGTCGTGGTGCAGGAGCTCCAGATCCACCACGTTCCCCCTTCACTGCAATCCTTCCCGAGCTGCTCTCTAGCTCATCTCACCTCCTTCCCTGCTATTCTTCCTGCACTTATTGCCTTCATTTCCATAACTCATCCGGTGCTGCATTCTCACACCCCTGCTCCCCTGTAATGTGTGACCCAGATAGCGCTTTCTTTTTGGACAAAGGGATAAACAATGGCTTCCCTAACAATGTGCTTGGCTGCTGCTCCAGCTGAGTAGGGCTTGGACTTAACATTAGGGAAATATTCCCTCAGAACCAGATTATCTAAGGTACTCAGATGCCCCCTATTACCACAGGATCTGAACGCCTTGCGGCTTTTGAAGATGCTTATTTTCCTGTTAACCCTGTGGTGTTATCTTTTTTTATAAAAGGCTGGGGACTGAAGCATAAGGAGCATGAGGAAAGCTCTGGGCACAGGGCCTGGAGTGGCTTTTTTTGTAGGATTGCATTGATTTTCAGGTAGTTGTGCTGGGATGAAGTACGGAGGTGGCTGGGCTGAGCGAGATGCTGCGGGGTATTAACATCAGGACTATTTTGTGCTGTGCCCCTTCCATTCAGACCCTATCCAAACAATTTTCCCTTCCCTGGGAAATGCTGGCATCTCCTCCCCAGCTCTTGTAAGCTGAGGAAGGCCAGTTCCATTGCCATCCATGCAATCACCCCATGTCTGTAAAACTCTTGAAACCTTTCAGAAGCTCCAGGGTCCCTTAAACCACATCCTCCTTCCTGATGGGAAATGACTGGCTCCTTGTCATTCCCATGCACCTGGAGACCTGCTTCCCCCACCTTTTCAGGGACACTAATTTACAGTGCCATGCTGCTTCCTTTATCTCCGTTTATACTCCCTTAATGTGGTTGGGAATCCACAAATTCCCTTTTACGCTGTTCTGAACGTAACCTACTAAACCTTAATCATGGTTTGGGGAGTAGTAATTCTTTCTTTTATATGGCTCTCTTTTTATTTTTTCCTATATAATTTTTCCTTTAAGAAAAGATCATTAATCCATGTTTCTGAGCCTTCCCATCAATCTATAATTGAATTGTATAAAAAAAGACTTGATTTTTACATCCGTATGAGAAAGAATTCAATTCTCCCTAATGCCTGAAGATTTATAGGTCTAAAAATCCAGATTTCTCTTAATTTTATTTTATTTTTTAATAACCCAGCTTGTCTGGAGTTATCTGAATTATTAGTGAGGCTGAATATGCTGTGATCTGAGGAGATGAGTTATCTTTTCCGTAGAGGAAGCGCCAAAAGCTTAACAGGCCCATCTCAGAGGGAAAACAAACCCACTTCTGATAGCTGCCTAACCTTGGTGGGTCGGGAGGCACCTCTCACCGGCACCTTCAAAGGATGCTCAGTTAATTATTGCGTTTTTAACACCGTATTGCACTGCAGGGCTTTCCCCTCTCAAGTCTCGGCTCTGCTGTCACCTCCTCCTTCAAAGGCACAAAGGGAGAATGTCGTGCCTTGCTGGCTTGGTGGGCTGGGAGGAGAAACTCTGCCTTTCCAGCCCTGGCTCTGCCACCAGAAACCTGGGATGAGTTAGTGCTGTTGCCTGGTTCAAGGCATCTCCTCTGTTTAATGCATCCTTTGGCTTGCCTTGGGTGGGTTTTGCCTGCTGGGGCAGCCACCAGGAGCCACTCCCAGCCTGGATTTTGGATGAGTGCAGCTTAAGAGCTTTCAATGTAGTTTTAGCACGCCCTGACAGAGGGGCTTGTTGTGTGGCTGTGCTAAAGGGAAAGGGAGACACTGATCCACTAACTTGCACTTGAGTTTATCTGTTAGTCCTGGAGCCCTCTGAGCTGCAAAACACTATTGGGCTTTTAATTCTGAACTTAGGGTTGAGCTGGAGCGTCTGTGAGCGTAAGGCCTCTGGGGAGGCAGTAGCTTTTCCTAATTTAATAATCAGAAATACAGGGGTTTGGATGGTTGGAAAGCTTCCAGTGCTCTCAGGCTTGTACCCCAGTGGCTCGGGTGGCCCTGGTTTTCAAGCCAAATGGTGTCAGCTAAAGGATGTTGAACTTCAGTGATCCTTTTGGGTCCCTTCCAGCCCAGGGTATTCTGTGATTTGCCTCTTGGTGAGATCCCACTGCGGAGGTGCTCAGGCACCCTGAGGAGCTGGCTGCTTCTCCCTCTCCTTCCTGCTCCTCTCTGCAGCAGAGGAGGAGGACAAAGCCAGGTAATTGTGCTGTCTCTGCAGACAGTAAATTCCAGCTGGGGTGTCCATTTTAAGTGCTATTTGGAGCCTTGACAGTGACATGCATGGGGGGAAATTGCTCTGAATTCCTTCAGCCTCTGCTGTGTTTAACTCCAGGGAAAGGTGTTTGGAAAAGCAACACATGTAATGCTTGTTCTGAGTTTCTTGTGCTGGGAAGAAGAGCAAAAGCCCAGGTTTTGCTGTACGTGTGTTTACCAGGCTCCATCCCTGCCTTTCCTTGCAGGCTCCCAGTCCCATCTGTTCGAGCTTTCTTGCACTGATGTGCTTTTTCTCTATTTTCCTGCCATGCCTGTGCTGCAGATTCCACTCTCTAAATGAGATGTGGGGATCTGCTTGCAGGTCTCCTGCTGCGTCTCCTCGCTGTCCATCTCTCTTTCCAGACATGCCCACTCCCTTCCCCTCCCTCTCTGCATTCCCTCCCTTCCCTCCTTGGCCAGCAGGGGAGGGATGCTGTTGAAAAAAGGGCTTTTGGGGTGCTCAGGAGATGGGGGAATCACAGGTAGTTATTGGGATTGTTCAGTCCCCTGTAGCCTCCCTGAAAGGGAGCACCAGAGCAGGATTAAAATCCTGGGCAGGTTTCCCTTGGCCTGACCCCCTTCCTGGTGCTGCTGTGCAGGTTTTGTGTTTGGATGTGATTACCCAAAACCCCTAATGATCCCCTGGCTCCCAGTGTTACCAGTTCCTGGGGAAGCTCCCAGCTCTGCTGGAGCACTTGGAGGCAAAACTGCAGCTTGGAAAGGCTGCAGCCAGATTTGTGCTCCTTTTTATTTTATTCATTACTTTTCCTCCCTCCATTCTCCTGGTTGCTTTCTGAGTTTCAGATGGATTATCCAGATTGCAGAGCCCAAACCCTCGCCTGCCTGCCAGGTCCTTCTGTTCCCTTCCAGTTCATTTCTTAACAGCAAATGTTGCAGCCCCTTCTTTTCCTTGGGGGTTTGAAGGTGCAGAAACAGCTCTTTGCACCCAGGTACTGGGAGTGTCAGGGCTGTGGTCACCTCTAGGACACCTGTTGGTCCCACCAAGCTCTTTGCTGGTAGGTGAGGACTTGTTAGGCCAGGGCTTTGCAGGAGCCACTGGGTGGTTTTACAGGTGGTTTCCTACCTCACTCCCTTCTGCTCCTTGCTCCAACACAGTCCCCTCGGGTTTTCTCTCTCCTGTTGTGCCTTTCCAGGGTTATCCTTGAAGTGTTTCTGCCTGCAGCCTTCCCTGAGCTTGCTTTCCCCGTTCCCATGATCTTTTTGGAGAGCTTTAGTAAACAAGCTGGCTTTGAAAGGTAGAAAGGGAAGGGAATGAAGGGGAAAAGGATCCCAAAGTCACTTTATGTCCCCTCATCTGTACAAATGACAATCTGCTCCCACCAGGGGCTGTCAGGACCCCCTTGGCACGTGGGAGTCCCGTCAGGGCTGGGGTGAGGCTATTCCCACTGGTAATCTCTCCTGGATGTTATTTGGAAAATTGTAGGTTGGGAGACTGTAAGTGCTGTTGCAGTGAGAGAAAGGGGTAGGGGAAAAAAAAAAAAAAGAGTATTTTTTCCCCTTTGGAGGTAGACTGAGGAATTTGGGAACATGGTTCCTCCCTTGAGTAGTTCACTCTCCAGCTCGCTCCTTTGGCTCAGCACACAGGGGATGTTTTCCTCCCTTGGAAGGGAACAAACATGACCATTTTATTTCTGTATTGATTAAAACCAACAAACATCCTTGAGTGATTTTTGTGCTTCCTTAGGTGGAGAGGGAGAACAAAACCCAGGTCTTTTTTTTGCTCATCAGCATCGTGAGGCTTTGCTCTGGCTGCCTGCAGTGCTGGGAGGGAAGAGCATTTCATCACTGCCACCAGTGGGGTCCACAGAAAGGACAAAAAAAAAAGAGTGTCTGCTCAGCCTGTGTTATAAAACAAATTAAGTTGCTTTGTTGGCTGGGGTCAGAGGTGTCAAAAAGGCAGAGTGATCTACTGCCTGTGGCCAGACTGTGGATATAAGACCTGGTTTTCGGTCTCAGGACAGTGGGCAGGTCACTTTGCCCTTAGCCTGCCTCAGTTTCCCCGTCAGCAAACCCTGCTGAGCTCATTCCAGCCCTTCACCTTGTTTTGTGTGCAGTGCTTTGTACCTGGGGATGAATATGCTTATAGAAATGCGGGATAGGCAGATGTATGTGTATTAGAGAACAACAGCACTTCACTCTCTGCATCTTAAACTCAAGTTGATCCTCTTGGTGATGTTCCCATGGCCGTGAGCCAGGTTTGGGGCCCCAGCCCACGAGGTGCCATTTAGGACCCCATGTAGGTGAACACAGGTGTTAAAATACTTCCTTGTGATCCCGCAGCCCTGGCTCGGCGGTGTTTCTGTGGATGATGGATGACTCCTGAAGAGCTGAGATTCTTTGAAATGTTCTGCTTGCTGTCAAGCCCTGTCTCTTTCCCTGTCTATCCACCTCCTCAAAAGAGCTGTGTTCTGTAGCTCTCTTGCACACGTGTTCAGCCGGCTCCGTGGGGAGATCCTGGAGTGGGATAACGGCAGGGCTGCACGGATTAAGTTATTAAAAGCGGCGTTTGTGATGTTTTTTCCTCCTGAGGGTCTCAGAGCAATTTGCTGAGGTCTCCTTTGCACATGGGGAAAGCAAGGCAGAGGCTGAAATTGTGCAGCGAGTCAGGAGCAATTTGGAAATGGAACCCAATGGGTCTCCCATGCAGGGGTCATGTTCCTTTCTAGGGCTGAGGAGAGCAAAATGTGCTTTAGAGTTCAGTGAAGAGGCGTGTGGTGGGCCCTGGGGGGAGCCTGGAAAGCTGCAAGATGACAAAGTCAGTCATCCTGTCTAAGCAGTGATTCTGGCTCCATCCTCCTCCTCTTGCTGCGTTTCTCTCGTTTGTGCTACCCCTCTGGGAGTCCGGCTAAGGATGGAAGAAATTGCCTGGAAAAGCCATCAGCCCACGTCTAATTCCCTTCTGAATTGCTGTTTCAGGCTCTGAGAGTTTGTATTAAGGCTGCAACTTTTGAATAACAATTTTGTTTTCCATCAGGAGCTGGTTCTCCCAGCTCAGAAGGCTCTTGTGGCACACCTAGGCACAGCTCCCAGGTTTGGGCTTGGATTCCCTGCTCAGGAAAAGCCTGGAGCAGCTTTTTCAAGTGTTGAGATGTGGGGTTGTCCACTCCTCTGCTTTCCTGGTACTTCCCAGGAGTAGTTCCTGGCGGGCAGCAGCTTCATCTGATGGAGATCAGACCTGAGGCAGAGCAAAAGAGGAGCCCCTCAAAGCATTCGACTGTCCCAAAATAGGTAATAAATCAGCTGGAAATTTTAATATTAAATATCATGAGAAAAGTACCAACCTTGGCTTCCCAAACCTCTGGGTACTTTTGTTTTAATTACAGGGTGAGTTCTTTAGTTTGGGTTTTATTTGGGTAACTTTGCATGAGCAGAGTTGGGCAAGAGAATGGCTCTGTGCTGTGGTTTGCTTGCCAAAAAATCCGGAGTATTGCCGAGCTCGTAGAAATGATTATTCTTCCTTCAAAAGCTGGTCTTTAATGGGTGGGAAGAGCTGGGGTTACAGCCAGGACAGAGCTGGGTGTCTGGAGCATTCTCCATCACTCTCCCCTTTGCTGCTCTTTCAGCTGGGGGTGTTGAACCTCCCTTTCCCCGCTCGGGGTGACGTCTGCACTTTAATTAGCAACTGCCACTTCCCTTGCAGGAAAGTCCTGTAGAGTTTCATGGCAATGATACTAATGAACGTCTGTGGAAGTTGTTCCTGGAACATATGGCAATGAATATTTCTGTTGGGTTTGTGTTGCTGTCCCACCGAATGCTGTGACGAGGAGATGTTTCCCCGGTTTGCTTTGAAAGTCAAACGCTTGTGTGGTCTGTAATGTCTGCAGGATTTTTCCATAAAGATGAAAGGTGTGAGGGAAAAGAAAGATGATTGTTGATCCTTAATTATTTTTGAGAGGGAGCCTTGGGCACCAAAGAACAAATGTGTCTCTGTCTCCTGGTCACTCCCTACCCCCAATACATGAATTTGGGGTCCTCTCTGTGATTTTCAGAGCTGCCATGAGCCCCATGCACTCCAGGGATTATTCCAAACCCATGGATTAACCCAAACCAACTTGGTTTTGGCCCTGTTTTGATGTAACTTTTGGGGTGAATCATTCCATGTGCCATCTGTTTAACCCTTTCCCTCCAAGCCCCATCACAGAGCGGCATCACCAGGGCAGCAGGATTTTTCCCTGTTAGGATGGCACAGGGAGAACTGTTTCCATGCTCAGCCACCATCTCCTGGCATTGCAGTCCTAGTCTTTTGTCCAGAAGATAAACTGCAGAGCCTTTCTGCACTGTAGTAAGGGTCTGATCTAAACCTCAGGGACACTGAGGGGTCCTTCAGAGGAGGCAGTGCCTGTTGAGAGGGTGTGGGAGGGATGCATGGGATCCAGGGCATATCTCACTATTTTGCACTATCCCAAGTCTCACTGTAGGTCGAGCCACATCCCTGGTGGTGCCAAAGCTCACCAGCTTGTGTTGCAAATCCAAAGGAAAGGATTACCCCTACCTTTGTGGGCTGGTGAGCAGTGGAGAGTCTCATTTGGAAATGCTGTGATGGGAGGCTTGTTCCAGAGGCTTGAGTTTCTCCTGAGCTGGTGTGAAACACTTGGGCCCTGGGAGCACCAACTGATCCAGCAGGAGTCTGTGTGACACCAGCTGAGCTGCTGGCCTCTGTATCCCAAATATTTAACTCCTCAGCAGCGCCGTATGACTTCCCTGCAAGTTAGAGCTCCACCGTGGTTAAAGGTCCATCATCTGTTGCCTGATGAGCCCTGTGTGGATCACAGGGTGCAATGGGCATATTCAGACCCAGAACTGCAGCCTCATGTGGGATCCTCTCACTCCTTTATCTTGGATCACTCTGTGCTGGGGTGCCCAGTTCACATGAAAACTTCGCAGGGAAAAAGCTGTCCCCTGTGCACCAAGCCCACTTCTGAAAGATGTTGTGTAAGCTACTTGGCGAGCAAGTAACTTCTGCATTTAGATTGTAATTGGCTTTAAATTCCAAAGGTCCATTGCTAATGATATTCAGAGCGGTTTAATTAAAGGGGCACTGTCAAGTACTTCCTTTATAGTTTTCCTTTTGCATGGTGGTTATTTTTTTTTTCTTTTGGAAGCTCGAAGGTAATAATTAAAGTAATTCTCTGCTGATTTTGTCCTTTTCTATTTGGCAAACTTTGATCCATTATTATTTTTCAATGGAGATGAGATTAACGTTGGCCACTTTTGTTCCGCGATCGTTCCCGTTCAATACGGCTCCGGATTGCGCCGGGATCTCACCGCCCTCGTGCCGGTGGCATCACTTGGTGGTGACATTGATGCTGCTTGGGGGAGGGCAGTGACATTGATGCAGCTTTGAGGGGGCTGCTGAGGGAGCTGCAGGAGCTCGTGTTCCACCTTGAGGAGTCTCTGAGCTGCCTCATCCACTGCTGGGAAGAACCCGAATCTTCAAATCTTCAGTGAAAAGGTGGGGTTTTAGGATTCCTCAGAACGAAATTAAGAGAAACCTCTCCTCTCCCTCACTAGGAAAACCTATCTTTTGTATATGTAATGGTATTTTCTGATGGGAAAAAAAATGAATTTGCGAGGTGTCAGCTCATAAAAGAAGCCATCTCATGATCTAAGTTACAATGACGCTCAGTTCTAAGCTGTCTCTCTGCAGTTTTCAACTCCAGACTTAAATTGGGGATGAATAATTTGTCTAGGACTTCAAACTCCCCGGCTTTCGTGCTTGTTAAAGGGGAATAAACAGGGCTGAAGGATTGCAGCTGACTGTCCTACAGTCGGGGGCTGCTGCAGCAGCTCAGCTTGCTCTGTGCTCTTCCCTTCCCACGCATCTCCTCCGTCACAGAGCTCAGGGATGCTCGTCCTTCCCGTGGCCTCTTCCCCAAAAGCGCTGCCTGGAGAAAGTCTGTGTTTGTGGTGGGAACATGAACCCGCCCAGGGAATGGGTGGGCTGGAGCAAGGATGTTTTGCCTGGGTTTCAGGCTGTGATGTGCCTCCCATTAGCCTTGGGACCCCGTGAGATGGGTCAGGAGGGAAACAGCAGCTGACCCCAAACCCTCTGCATTCAGCAGCTGCTGTTTTGTCTTCCCTAGAGCAGCCAAGTGTGGAGAGTGCTATTTAGATCCGAGAGGATAAGGCAATAACCATTTTAAGAGAGATATTCGCAGTGGGTCAAATTTTAAACAATGAGAATGTTTCCACATGGCAGCCTCTGCCAATTATTGCTTGTAATTGCTTTCCCTTCGGTGCTGCCTTTGCCCTTTCTGTTTTATGGGAGCTGCTGTCCCCTGTCCATCCCACGTGGCTTCCTCCCCACCTCATGCTGGGCAGGAGCACGTTTACAGCAGGGTTTTTTTTGCAGACACTGTAAATGGCTTGGCTGCATCTAGAGGGATAAAGGGATCCTGCTTCCCATCTCCTGCATCCCGTTATTTGGCAGCTGGTTACTGCAGCAGCAGTGAAATCGCACAAGGGTCATGCTGAGGTGTAGCTCAGGGCTGAGTTGAGGGAACCAGCAGCTTGTTTTCTCCAGGCAGCAATGAAACTGCCAGGAGATGTGTCTGGAGGGAGACAGGGCTTTCAGGAGAGTCCTGTGCTCCCTGGGTGGTGGTACCATGCTTGGGGAAGGGTCCTGGGTGTTGAGGTGTTGCAGGTGAGCACACAAATCCCGACTCTGGTCGTGCCAGAGGGGAGTGTTATGAGCACACAAGGAAGCCAGCTGGGCTTTGCATCAGGCTGCAAAAGCACCCATGGGGTCCAGCACCCTCTCTGAATCCAACACTGGATGTTTTGGGAATGCTTCACTTGGTGGGTGAAGTGACAACCTGCCTCTGTCCTCTGCTGAGCCACCAGCCCTTGAGGCCACACTCCCATTTAGCCCATTAAAAGTGGCTTTCGTTTTCCCTGCTGAATTAGTTTCTCAGTCTTTAAATAGTACCTTCCTCGTGCTAATCATACAACAGGACTACTAATGAATGTCTCAATTATTTAATGTTTGAATCGAGTAATTATTTTCTTGAGGTAGCAAATTGAAGTTTTCAGAAGGAAAAATACCATCTCCCCTCCTTTTTTTTTTTTAACTTCTACATAATTAAGTAATTGTATAGCCAGTGATTTAATAGCTACAAGATCAGGAGTGACATATTTTATTCATTTTAAGCAGGAGTGTTTCTCATTTCTCCTCTTTCTCTCCAGGAGAAGCCCTGGCCCCCCTCTGGGAAGGCTGGGGAACCAGCTGCAAAGCTTTGCCGTCGCCTCTGCTGCGTTTCTGTCGGTGTTTAAAGGTTTTCTCTTCTGTGCTGAGCTGCCTCTCATGTTTTCTGCCAGCGGGTGCTTTCCCAGGAGTCCACGGGGGCTGTTTTGGAGGGATGCCCTGTGGGTTTGCTGCCTATCACCGGCTTGTGTCCCATCCTTCCATGTGCACAGGGGCTGTGTCTGTTGAGTTTGGATGCTCCCATGTTTTTTGGTGTATATTTGGGGAAAAGAGAAGAGCCCAGGCGTTGAGTATCATTTACCTGGAAGCTTCTGGGAGTTTCTGCAGCCAGTGATTGCAAGACTACCCTCCCCATATAGTGCCCTGGCCATGGGATTTACCTCCCTTTGGAGGAGACACCCAGCCCTGGCTCAGAGCATTTGTCACGCGTCATCCCCGTCTCGCTGTCGGAGAGACATGCAGAGTGACAGTCGTGCTTCTGAAAACCTCTCTACTTGTTTTAAATAAATAAAGAAGTTAATCACTAGGGAATTACCGTGCTCAGATGTTGAGACATCCTGGGGATGAAAAGAAGTGTCTAAGGAACAAGAATATTTAGTGTCGACTGAGCGTATATCTGAATTCCCCTTTCTTGTGTGCGTGTCAGCTGTACGTGGGTATCCGTGGTGGGGAGCAGGAGAAGGGCTGGGTGGTCTGTACAAATAATTCCCCTTCCCTGCTTGTTTTTCATCCTCTGGTGGACAGACTGTGGTTTCCTCAGAGCTGGTGGCTGTAGGTGGGTAATTTTTGCTGGTGGGACTTGACCTGTAACTTGTTTGCAGGTATCTGCTTGAGAGTGGAGGCTTTTGCAGCCATAAAACGCCCTGATAAAAAATGGATGATGTGTCATATTCTTGTTCTCCTGCCAGAGACAGAGTCCCAGGCAGGCTGTGATTGCTCCCTCCTTGGATGAATGCAACATTAAGCTGTGCTCCTGGCGTGAGCGTTCGTGACCGTGAAGCCGAAATGGGCCTTTCTTGGCACCATCCCCCAGATTTCAGACAAGTTCCCAACAGCCAATGGGTTGGTGAGAGCGCTGGCAGAGGGGGAGCACAAATGTGCTGTGAATAGGCATCGGAGGGAATTCATTAACAGGACCTAATTAGCAAATTCTAAGTGGCAGCGCTCCGGGGAGGAGCGGGGTTGGAGCGATCCGGGTCACGGTGAGCATCCCACCGGCCAGATGGGTGCAAGGCAGGGATGTGCACACAGGGTTGGGCACACACTGTGCGTTCTGGGAAAAAAACACTTTGGGAGGAATTAGGTGTGGACCTGCACCCACACATCGCTGTGTCTCTGCTGGCAGTGACAGAGCCTCTGTCTCCTGTGACAGGGTTAAACCCCTGTGACGGTGAGTGATCACTCCCCAGATGACAAATGAGCCGAGGGTGCCGTGGCATTGCAACTAGTTTTTCAAGGGCTTGGTCTTTTTTTAAAGAAATAGTGACTTATTTGTAATTATTTAGTTAAACCTTTGCGTCTTCTGGGGCTGCTGCTTCTGCAGCATCACACGTCTCACTCCAGCCACAGCTTCAGATTGCCCACTGTGTTTGGAATCCTCTCAGACTCGGTCTTGGTGGCCTCAACCCAGCCCTGAGAGGTGCTGGTCGCCCTTAAACCCAAACACAGGAGCGGTGGTGAATGCCTTCACAACCTTTCCCAGGTATTTTAAAACGCCGCTTTCCAAGTTGTCCTTATTTAACACGCACATTGTAATTAAGGAGAATTTCCTGTACTCCTCTGGGGCTCGCAAGAAATTTGAGAGCTGGAGGGTTTTCTGTGTTATGTTAACACGCTTGTTGAAAAAGGAGAGGTCTCCTTGGCAGAGCTGAACGGAGCCCAGACACCAGCTGGGACAGCTGTAATGGTGGAGGACCTTTGGGAAGCACAAGTGTGGGATGGATTCAGGCGTGTGGGAGAGACTGCAGGTGTTTGCCAGCGGAAAAGGAGGAGGGGAGGTCAGGATCCTTTGCTTTGGGTGTGAACAGTGAGCTCAGGTGGGCACAGACAGCATATGGCTTTGCCTTGCAGGTTTGGTGCAGTTGGCACTGAGTTTAGGGAGAGCTGGTGGATGCTTAAATTTCTAGTTATTTCTGCTCTCCATGTCAGGTTATCCTGAGCCACTGGGGCACACGAACAGCAAAACTTCCCATATAAACCATTTAAATCATTCTTCAGCCTAGGCATGGGTCTGTGTTGCTCTACCTGAAGGAGTTCAGCTGGTCAGTTGGGTTGCTGTAGTGCCACACTGATGGCACTTGCTTCCCAAAGCCTCAGGATTCAGCCCATCCAGGTGCTTGCTGTGAGCTCTCTGGCCCTGGGGCTGAGACTCCAGAGCTGTGGAGCTGTGAAGCCTGTCCAGGAAGGTGGAGACATCCTGCTGGACCAGGAACTGTGCTGGTGGCCTGGGGCCTTTCTTCAGCTGGAAGCTTTTAAAGGTAGTCACCACTGGCAGATGTAGCATCACAGAATTGTTCAGGTTAGAAAAGACTTTTAAGATCATCAAGTCCAACCATCAACTCAGTGCCACCACCATGTTCACCATGAAGTCATGTCCTCAAGGGACACATCTATGTGTTTTTTGACATTTCCAGGAATGGTGACTCCACCACTTCCTGGGCAGCCAGTTCCAATGCTTTATAACCCTTTCCATGAAGAAATTTTCTTAATATCCAAACTAAACCTTTCTTGGTGCAGTTTGAGGCCATTTCCTCTTGTCTTGTCGCTTGTTACCTGGGAGAAGAACCTGACCCCCACCTGGATCCATCCTCCTTTCAGGTAGTTGTAGAGAGCAATATGGTCTCCCCTGAGCTTCCTTTTTCCCAGGCTAAATTTGAGCTGTAGTCTCAGCAGCATTGCTGATGTTTGGGCAGAGGAAGGGACTGTTTTTCTCCTGGAGTATCAGCTCGCTTGCTTTTTTTCTTGCATTCTTTTTTCATTCAGCTTCCTGCAGTGGCTGTTGATAGCATTAGGGGCTAGGCAGGGGTTAGAGAGGAAGGAGAAACCGGGTGAGGCTTCACCTGGGAGCAGTCTGCCCTTTCCCTTCGTGGTTCTGCAGCCCCAGCTGTGTGCCAGCTGTGCCTCGTGTGCAGCCGCAGGACCCCTCGACATGTATCTGGCAGGACTTTCCCCACAGCTGTGCTGCAGTGGTGAGAAAGCCTGGATTTATGTGTCCTGACTTGCCCCTGCCCTCTCCAGCAACTGGTTCTTGCCTCTTGGCTGTGCATGACCCCGTCCTCGACTCCTCCCCAAGCGCCTCAGCCGCCGTCACCGCTGGGTGAGTTGCGGAGTGTCCCCGGCGATAACCGTTACCAGATGCTTACACGTCTCGAGATGTCGTCGCCAGGGCTCCCATTTCTTATGCCTCATTTCATAAGGAACACTTGTGTTTTGCAAAGTTTACTTCCCTCCCCGAAGTCAGCTCTTCCCTGGGGCCTCGCTGTGGCGTGTGTTCACGTGTTCCAGCAGCCGCTTCCCGTGGCGGGGCACTAGGAGCATCCAGCTGTGCTCGGAGCAGCCAGCTGTGCTCCTCAGCTCTGTTCTGGCACCTGAGGGGTAGTTTAGAACTGGGAAGTGTCAGAGGGAGGCATGTTCTAGAACTGCCATCCTTTCTGGTGGCTTTCCCCCCCAGGTGAGCTCTGTGGGGAAGTGTGTCTGCAGTGACAGCAGTGCCCCAGTGGAGAGAGGCCCCGTGCTTTACAGTGACAGGACAGCCTGGAAATCCACTCTGGTGTGAAAGAAAAAAGCAAGAGATTGTGTTTTGAAACATTCCCCACATGGAAGGTTTTTGCTTGCCTGTGTCGCAGTGATCTCAATTTAAATCCTAAATAGATGTGAGTTAAATAACTTCTTGGAGTTGTCATTAAAGGCTCCTTCTCGGGTTTGTTTCTGTTTCTTCCTGAAGGTGAAAGCTGCGGGAGTCCCTAGTTGTCTTAATTTCACCTTGAGTGTTTTTGGCTGCAAACTTGTGGTGTTTGGCTTTGTGGAGATGATAAAATCTAAGATTTCACCCGTGAAGGTTTCACTCCGCTGAAAATCCCTGTTGAATGAGGAGTGTGGGATCAGACCCCTCATTTAGATCAATGGTTCAGGAAAGGAAAAAAATAAAGAGATGAACTTGGAGCCTTGAAGAAAACCTGGATGGGGGATAAGGGAGGAGGGGGAGAGCTGAGTTAATGGAAGAGAGATATCTCCAGCCTGGAAATGGATGAAGGGAAAGGGAATGTATCGCGCCTCGTCCTCCCGGGATTAATTTTGAATATCAAACGCTTGATCTCGAGCCGTTCCTCAGGCAGCCGGTCATGTTTCTGTGAAAGCTGTATTTTGAAAAGAATTTTTCTGATGCTTTAAAACAGAGGAAAGCAAAGCAAATGACCTTATCCTGCTTTGCATTATGTCACACTCGATGATATTCTTTTGCGGTACTTGCAGATAGCCTGACACATCGAGGCAGACAGCCCCTTATTATTAAATCTGTTTGCAAATGGGCTCGGATTGCCCTTCACATCCACCCCTGGTTATGAGTGGTGGCAGCCCGTGGCTGCGAATCCCAGGTCCCCATAAACACCCACCTCCTCCCCGCCCTCCCCACCGAGCTTGTCGACACTTTGGGAATTAATGAAGTGTCCTATGGGAAAAGGGAGAGGGCTTTCTTCGCCCTGCCTGGTGTGTTAGAGGGATGAAGGGTAAATGCCATTTTCCTGTGCATTTTCCTCATGCTCCCGCGGGCTCTTTGGTCTCCTCAATGAGCTGGTGACCTTGGGAATGTGCCCGTGCAGGTGCCCTGTGATGGCCCGGAGTGCCCCAGTCCCTGTTGAGCTGTGTCATGTCTCCCTCCGGGTCAGATCAGGCCAGCGAGGCTTCTCTCCGTGGTCGGTCAAAGCTGGATCAATAGTGCCTCACGCTGCTGAGCCGGGCTATTGCTGCCACGGCTGTTCCTCCCTGCAAGCATCCTGCTTCCCTGCAAGGGGCCACGTTGTCATTCCCTCTGATTTCCATCCTTCCCCAAGTAAATCCCCCGTGCAAAGCGCCCCTGTCGTCAGCATCGCTCGCAGGGATGCAAGGGGTGCCTGGCTTCCTCGTGAGCCAAGGGGAAAATTCTCCCAAGGGAAAACTAAGGGAAAATTTCCTTTCCTAAGTCCAGGCCGTTGGTAATTGGCCTCAGACCTCTGCGAGGAGCTGTCGTTAAATAAATAGCAGGCTGCCCAAAGCCACAAAATGGGAAAAGACTCCCAGGGGTTTTGCTTTCGCCTCTGTTCAGATCCTAATAGATTTTTATCCTACAAGCAGGTTTTCAGTATTTGAGTTCACTTCCACTGCTGTTGCCACACACCTGACAATCCCTGTGTTTCACTGAGAGCTCCTGGCAAAGGCTCCCAGGGCAGTTTGGGCCTTTCTGTTGAGATGTCATCTGTCTCTTCCAAATTTGTTGGTTTTCAGTGTCAGTGAATATGTGCTTTTCCTTACGGGAGGGTGACTAAAAGGCACCACTTAATCTTGTTTGTTTGTTTAGTTTGGTTTTTTTTCTTTTTTAATCCTCCTCTTGAGTGGTACCAAATGAAAAATTTCAGTATGTATGTAAATATATTTAGGATCAGACTTTGTTGTTGTTTCTTCCCTTCCCTTTTACATACATTTGTCTGTCCAATGTTGAAGACAGTATTGCTAGTTGAAAATGTTGTTTTCTTCTGTGATAGCACCACAATATTTCCACTTATTGTTCTTTCTCCCTTTCTCTCCATGTCTTGCTTTCTTGGCCACCATTGTCTGTTGATCAGATGTTTTTTGTTAAGTTGTCCAGAGTGATGTGTGGGTTTTTTCCTTCCCCTGAACGCTTACAATTAAGTTAGAATCTATCAATGTGTATGAGTTGTTGGAAATGTTGCTTTTGATAGGCATTACCTTGTACTTGTCTATATTAAATTTCAGCTGTCATTGTTTTCTTAATTGCCTGTGTTAGATAATGTTGAATTTCCCACAGTCCTCTCCTCCTGACTAAAATGAATAGCATTTGTATCACAAATGCTTCAAACTTGACACCTTTTTTCCCCCTTGCCATTTAAAACCTCACCCCGGCTTGACTGATTTAATCTGCTATCAATTTCTCATATTTTTTTTAGACATTCCTTTATTTCCTTTCTCTCTCTGTCCACCTGCTGCCCCTTTGGCCTCAGGGTGGTTTTGCCCTGGTAGGAGGTGCCTGTGTACACCTCGGATTATTGGATGGGTAAGGAAAGCTCCATTTTCCTGAGGGTGAAAGGCTGAGGGCGTAACACAGGTGTTGCAAACCCTGCAGGAGCTCCAGGACGTGGGTTTGGGGTTGTCAAACCATGGTTTTCTCAGCCATGGTGGCTGATGCACGTGTTGTCTTGCGTCCTCCTTGTCATGCCGATGTCACTTTTGGGATCTGCCGAAGGGGTGGGAGAGCCCTGACTCAGGAGAGGTTGCTTTCGTTTTTCACCCTCCCACATCCCTGCTTTGTATGGCTTTTGACAAGCTGCTGTTCTTCTCCAGCTGCCGCTCAGTTTGTGTATTTTATGCTCCAAATTCCTTGTTCAAATGACATCCCTTCACAAGGCATCTGCAGGAAGATGGTTTTCATCTTCGTAGCCTGCTGCTTCTTCAGGGGTACTGATTATTATTAATTAAGACATTTTTGAAGGTCTAATAAATAATAACAGCTTTTCCTGAAAGTACTGTTGCCTTCCTCAAAGGACCCTAATAGATTAGACAGGGGGGACTTCATTTTCTGAAAGCCACAGTTTGCCACATCATGTTCATCTAGAGAGTTTATTGCAACTTTCAGACTCCTAATTTAACAAGTTTACTTACTGCTGAAATAAGCCTTTGAAGTCTGGAATTATCAGTTCACTAGGAAAGCAAGGAGTGATCATTTCCATGCCAGCAAAAATTACTGAGTGAAATTGGGTGATAATTTTAGCCTTAATTTAGTTTTCAATCTATGAAAGTTTCTTGATATTTTTAAGTGATGTGAAAGGATCTCCTCGATTCTGTGTTGCCCAAAATAGTCTACTGCAGGAAATTAAAGCATTTGGTAACTTGGCCTTCATGAGAAACCTCTTATGGCTTTTTTTCCCTTTGTAACATCTCTTTGAAGAGAAACTGGATGCCCTATCAGCTGGTTGGCAGGGACAGACCTTCAGAAAGGGCTGGAGGTCCATAAAGAGGTGGAGAGACCTCTGGCATTGGTCCTGAGACAGATGAAAGGCACACAGAGAGAGTTTATGGACCCATCTGCAGGAGGAAGGCAGCAAAGTTGCCGCTTCAGCAGAGCTCAGCTGAATCCTTCCCAGTCAGGGTAGATCCAAAGTTTAATCGCTGGGAGGTCTGTTGGTATTTTTATCACTGCATTTATATTTTATGGAACCATCTGGTCCCATTAAAACTTTGAAAGTCAGCTTAGATTGTATTGAGTTTCCCGGGAGAAGAGGAGTAAGGAGTAGGTGAGACGAGGGGTTGAAGGATGTGTCATTGCAAAGGGAGCACCGATAAACAGACTGTCAGGGTGAGAGGAATGAGGGCGATTTGGAGTGCAGCATTTACACCCTGAGTGCTGACGGGGCTCCGTGCTGTGCCTGCCCTGAAGGTAGCTGGCTTTGCAGCTGTAATGTTCCTGTCCAGGGAAACACCATCAGCAGCATCTCCTCTGGGGTTACTGGGAGAGGGAGACCTTGTAACTCTTTGTGACAGCAGTGGTGACAACTTGAAAAATAGCTAAACCTGCAGGCCAGTGCCCTTCCTGGGCAGGCACTGTGATGAGTTGCTCCAGGACATCAGTGTCTCCAGCTGGGTCCCATCAGTGGCCAGATCCTGTGCTGTCAATGGCCCATCCCTGGTGGGGTGCACAAACTGGTCCAGCGACCTCGTTTCCCACTTTGCCTCCCCTCTCTCATCAGCTTTGAAAAGCTGGGAAGCCGAAGTGCTTGTCGGGAGAGGAGCTGCAGCCCTGGCACGGGAATTTTCCGTGCTCAGGTCATTGCTCTCATGCTCCAGAGGTGCCAATCCTGACAGCAGAGCAGCTGTGGAGCCATCAAAACTTGGAGCCTTCCCCCCTGTCGTTTCGGTGTTTGCTCTTGGAGCTTCCCCATCCTGCACGTTGCCTTTCCAGGGCTATGGCCTGGAAAAACGGGAGCGGAGGGGTGTGCATGGAATAAATTGCCTTCTGTTCAACAGCCCTGGTGGCTTTCCCAGGGCTGGCCTGACTCGCACTGAGCCTCAGTGGTGGTCCTGGAGTGCCTGGCTGGGACACAGTCCCGCTGTGCCGACTCGGGATGTGAGCGGTTACCGTGTGAATCATCTGCTTTTCAGTGTGTTCCCAACATGTCTGGTGATGGGAAAGGAATTTGTGGGTGTTCAGGTTTTCAGTGAGCACCTCGGGTATCATGGTAATTCCAGAACAGAAGCGTTTCCCTTCCAGCAGCAAACAAAACTGGCTCTTCCTGGATGAAGCCAATGGTTCCCTACACATTTGAAGGGCACAAACTGCCACTTTTATTAATTTTTTCCACAGAGTAACTTGCATTTCCTCTGTAAATACTCCTGCAACCCCCTGTGATTTTTTTCAAGCAACCCTAACCCGAGTCCACCACTTGCTGCTCCTGAGGATCTTGCAGCACCACTGGATGAACCCCTTGAGATGCAGAAGAAGGTGTCTGCAAGGGAACCTGCTGGTTCCTTGGCAGAGGGAGGGAGAATTTTGCAAGCCAAGGGCACCTCCTGTTTGCAATAAGGGTTATTTCATGGTGATATCTTGGCCAAGCTTGGTCACAATTTTCCCTCTTGCCCACAAGTACCTTGGAGCTGCTGATAACACTGTGGCTTTGGGACAGCTGCTCTTGAGTGTGTTAGATTTGAGTGAATAATTCATGGAAGCAATTTATTCATTGAATTCACCATTCTCAAGCTTGGGCTATGTCTGCTGGGCAAGTTGTTATTTCCTTCAATTTATTAGTTGTGGAGTAATATGCCAATATACAGTGAAACTTCTGTGTTAGAAAGTATTGGTAATTCAGAAAGCTGGGCTGGCTGGTGAGCTCAGGGGGACTGATGTGGGGTGGGGTCCTCCCCTGGTAGGGCTGTTTTGGGGGGAAAGCATCCTCTGGATGGCTGGAAGTGTTGCAAACAAGGTGCTGATCCACCCTGCTCTTGCAGCTCTGCTCTGTTGGGCGTGCGAGGGGCTCTGGTTTTGGGAGGAATGGGGGCTCAAGCTGTTAATAGCCTTGAAACAGTGTGTGCACAGGGCTTTTCATTCACCCTCCACTCCCCAAAGGCCGGGGGAATTGCAGCTCCTGTTATTATTTAAGTGGCTTTCCAGCTGCTCCTTCTCATCCTGTCATCTCCCTGCCTGTCTTTGATTAATGACTGGACCATCCGTTCTGGCGCTTCCCTCTCTCCTTCACTTAATTCCCTATTTTTCCCCCTTTCCCCTCCACTTCTGCCTTTTTTTTTTTTCCCTCACACAAACTGCTGATCTAAATGTTCAAAATAAATTATGCTGAATAATGGATGAAGACAGCTGCATAATTTATGGTGCCACAGGGTGAGGCAAAGCCCTGTGTGCTCTTCCTCTGCTTCTTGCCCCCTGTGCCATCCCATGCCCTTTCTCGGAGCAAACCAGGGAGGTGGTGGCACCAGGGTTCCTGGGGGCTGCTCTTCAGATCCCATTTCGAGCCAGAGAAGGGATTTAACATCGCAGGGTGATGCACACAGGGGTGTTGTGGCCATGGGAGATGCGAGGTGCTGATGTTTCAGCCCATCAAAGCTCATCCCTGCCTGCTGGGGCTGAGATAATGGGTTTAATTAGTCACCCCATGACGTTCCCCTCCTTCTGCCTTTCTGCAGAGCAGGATGGTGCTGCTGGAAGAGGTTTTAAAATCAGGAGGCAGGGGTGGGTTTCTTGCTTTTAGGGTCTTGCTTTGCCCCAAGTGTCAGCATGAGAAAGTCTTCTGGTATTAGTTAGCGTGATTCATTCTGGCAAGCCGAGGCAATTTCTTCTGACTTTTATATTATATTCAGAATTTCTCTCCATAAGGATATCAGATATAATTATAATATGTTGAAATGAAGTACTTCAACCTTATCAAAAATAACATTTTGATAATTTTTCACTGAAAATGTCAACACAATCAATAGGTTCTTGCAAATGTTTTCATTTCATTAAACTCAGCAGATTGTTCTGCTGGCGTGTTTTAACCCACACTAAATATCCTTTTTTCCATATTGGGATGAACTTAGATAACAAGGTTACCTTTACAAAGCCCCATGGTGATGAAGTAGAGCTTTTTAGCAGCAGTCCTCCATGTTCCTTATAAAAGGATGAAAGAGTGGCAGAGATGACTGAGACAGCGAGGGAAAGAAAAAAGGAGAGGCACAGAGACATCATTTTTCTCTCTCCAAGTTTATTATCCCACCCGTTTGCCTCTGTCTTTTCTCTGATGTCTTGTCCATCAGCTGGTAAAACCTAATTCTGTAAGAAATAAATACAACTGGAGTAAATTAAGTGAAAAGGCTGCACAGAACCCAATTACTCTCTGTCCCCCGGACACTCGGGAACAGAGTTCATTTCCCTGTAATGAGCAACTTGGTGAGTGACAGCCTGGCAAAACGAGCTGTGGTTTCATCCAGGGACAAATATAGGGATGTGGAGTAGCTGGGAAGGATTCTGTACATGCAGATGGAGATGTGGGAATGCAGGAGCCTTCCCCTGGGAGACTCCAGCTCCTCGACCAGCTTTGTTTGGCTTCCAGAGACAGATCATCTTTATTGTGGAAACCATTTGTTGCTAAAACTTGCAGCAGCAGGGGTGGTTAAAGGTGCCACAAGTGTTTCCTTTCAGAGCTTCTTGGTTTGATTTGCTTGAAGGTGTCAGTGTTGTGCAGGCAGAGCCGTTCCCTGCCAGGGGGGAATTTTGGGAGGGCCGCTGGGGACACAGAGCGCTGCCTCGCAGCCTATGGGAAGGAACACAAAAAGATGTAAAAGCAAATATATATATGGGATCTATAAAGTGGTGTGGCTGAGGAATTGACTTGGGACACAGGACTCAGCCCTGCTCTGCTGCAGCCCTGACTGTGTGACCTTCAGCAAATGGCTTTCCAGGCTGCTTCTCTCTTCCCCAGCAGCACATCATTTTGCTCACTCTTCTCCTCTGATTGCAGGCAGCTTTGGTAAAAGATTTTGTTCCTCTGTGTGCGTATTGAACTTGGCACAAAAGCCTCCCGTTCCAGCTGTTGCTGTAATACGTGTGGTGTGCTTTGTGAGGAGAAGGAGCTTGTTGGAGTAAGGCAGGAGGGAACCCACAGTGAAACCTCCACTTGTTTTTCCATCTGTGTTTGTAGGACCAAAATCAAGGGCTTAAGTCAAAGAGAGGTGAGAGTGTGGTGGGCATTAAGATTTTATAGGGCAGTGGATGGGGTGCCAGTCTCATGTAACACAGGAATCGATGCGATTGCTGTGACACTGCTGATGCAGAGCTGACATTGTCTGTTGTTACCATAAAGATGAGGGTGAGCGAATTTCGTCCGATTGCATGGACAGACTCCTTCATACAGCTTCCTGAACATTCCTCAGGCTCCACGAGGATTATCCAGGATGCTGGACTGGATGGCCCTGCTCTGTGCTGGTTTGAAGCTGGGGCTGCCTGTGGCGAGGCTGAGCCAGCACAGCTTGTTTGCAGGAGCCGTTGTGGTGCATCGAGTAATAAGTGCTGGAGAGAAGGAACTTGCAGTGCTTTATTATGCGTAATATCCAGCCGGTGAAAGACAGCTGCTGCTGCTCGATGGAGTATTATATCCCCATAATCAATATCGGGGAGGAGGAACTGTTGGGCAACCTGTTCCCTATTATGGGCACTTAAGCAATGCTTGGGTTGACAAAGAACCTTGTACCAACTGCAGGCAGCACATGTTCAACATGCTTCTCATATATCAGGGAGCGATCCAGCCAAAAGCCCAGATGCTCTTGACAGCTGACTTTGGAGAGGAGCTGATGACAGAGCAGCCTTTCAACCAGAGGAGCCTCCTCTTGCTTTGTGTACTTGGGGATCTGCTTTGCTTGAGCCTCGAAACCCAGGGCAGGGAGACTGATGCTCGCGTGCAGTTAAGTCACTGAATATCGCCCGAGTCGCTAAATATCACTGGAATGGTGAGATCTGATGTCAGGTGTGAAGGACAAGGAGCCAGGACCGCTGGGCTGCTTTTCTGGCGCTGCCACTGATTCGTTTTGACTTTGAGCAAGTCATTTAATCGCTCAGTAATTAATCCTATTCATACAGCTAAATTGAGTACTGCAAGGTACACGAGCTCTCGCTGCAGGCACACTGTGGCCATTCAAAAAAATCACAGCAACACCTAGAATAGAAGAGAAGGTGTTTGATTTCAAAGCGTCCCGGCCTGCCACTTGAATCCTTCTCATCATGTACCTATAAAGGGCCCGTGGCAGATCTCTGAAAGGCTCCACTTCCTTACTGCGGGGAGGAGTGATGCCCACGGCCCAGAGCTGGGAAATCCGTCACCTACCTCGGCAAATAAGCGTTAATGAAGTTCGCAGGGAGCCTGGGAGGGATGGTGTAGGAAACAGCAGATAATTCCTGCTATTTTAGCATTGATCTTCTCCCTGGCCCTTTGGTTTGAAGCTGGCACAGCAGCCTCAGGACCTCGGTGCCTGTGCTGACGTGACCTCCCTCTCTCCTAATCCGAGCCCCGTTTAACCGGGAGCCGCCGGAGTCAATCAGAGCCAAGTGTTTGCAAGCAGGGCCGGCGCCTGGTGCTCAGTGTTTTTATTAGCTCAATACAAACTGCAGCAGAGCACTTATTGATTCCAGTGATCCATTGCCATCAGTAACATCATTTGTAAACTTTTGGGGGAGCGGGAGTGGTAGCAGAGCCTGCTCTATGATCTGAGTCGCTCGGGCATTCAAATTACCTCTATCAAGTGGAGAATTTACTCTCCCAGGACTTGACTCTGAGCTTGGCTGGTGGGTCAGGAAGGGCTTGGAAAGCAGCAAGTGGGTACAGTGAGCTGCAAACTCTTGTCTTTGGCCACAACCCCAGGTTTGCCAATGGGCTGGAGGCCATGTGTGTGCTGCTTAACCTCTGTCTTACATGGGAAAATGAGAGATCTCTTCCATTTTTCTCTGCCCTGCCTTGAACTAACACTGTCTGGAGAGGCTCATGATAAGTAAAATGAAAGATCTTTGGACCTTTAGCTGCAGGGCTTTGCTCGAATTCCCCTGTACTTATTCCTGCTCCTGGCAGACCCCTGTAATTGTACTGTCTCTGTGTATATTTATGCAGATGAATTGTATATCAATCTGCTACCAAGTGGACGAATTTCTTGACTGAATCTGCTGTTTGGGAATCCATTAAGGATGTTTTGTAGACCAGATGTGGCACCACTACCCCAGAAGGGAAGAGTTCCCTATCTTTGGCTGTTGTGGATGTGAGTGAGGGAGTGGGGCTGTTCATAGATAGAAATATCTGCAGTTCTGCATGTACAAAAAAAATGACTTCTGGGAAGCTGGGATAAGCATCTTGTTCCTTTAGCTTTTGAAAACGACAGATCTCTATCTCTTAGAGATGTTTCTCGCCTAAATGGTGGCAGTGGATCCACTGGGTTCTCTGGGGGAGCAGCAGTTTACTGCAAAGTCAGGACAGTTTAACTGGAGTTTACAAACCCACCAGGAGATTGGATGTGTGCTCTGTTTAAATGGGAACTTAATACCCGACTTTTTTCAGATGACTTAGAAAGTTTTGTTACGTGTTTTTGAAAAGAAGGTTTTACTAAAACATGGAAAACAACCAGTAAATGTGTTTTGCCAGAAAAAACAGTGAATTTGGGCTGACTGGCTTTTAACTTATTAGTAGCTGTGGGATGTTGTGGCCCAAGAGAGGATGCAATCATGAAATAAAGCTCTAGTTATCCCCTTCAGTACAACTTTTACCTGCAGTAGAGCTGTCAGATTGTCCAGTACAATTTAAGAACGCATAAATCCACTTGTATATTTTTTCCTTGCTGCATCTGTAGCAAAACTGTTTAGATGGTGGGCCAGTATGTACTTTTAGAGATGCTAAATTGCATTTAAAAGGAGGAGTTAGGCAAAGGAAGAAGGGGAAAGACAAGGTGGCAGCAGTGATACAGCTTGGCTGGAGCGAATGATCTGGTCTACTGACTCATCCTTATTATAGACACATCAACTTTCTGTCCCTGGAGCCACACTTCCAGGCCATTTCCATAGCCCTTTCTTCAAATATATCTTGCTCTGCCTCCTCTCTCTGCCCTGGTTGGAGGTGGTGATGTCTGGAGGAGTAATTACTCCAGGGATAACGCCGGACTCCGACATGGACTGGAGCCACCTGACACTGTCTTGCCTCTGGTCCTGCCCTCCACGGGGAAATTTTAAGCGTGTCGGAGTGGTGGCTTTGCAGAAATTCCCAGCTGACAGGATGCATGTTTGGGCTGGCTGGCTGGTCAGGAATTCATTAGGAACTTTTGTATTTGCAGCTGTCTCTCGGATTATATCTTTATTGATCCTGCCTGCCCATGGCCAATGGGAAATATGTGGAAATGATGAAGCTCTTCTGAAGGGGAGTTCATAATCTTGCTCAAACAAAGCCAGGCCCCCAGAGAGAGGGATGAATGGCCTGTGTGTAGCCTATTTTGAGATGATATGGCTATCACATCTTGTTCCCCTTGTTTTACTGGGATAACATTCAATTACCCCTCCCAACAGCAGCTTCCCGCAAGGGTTGTTGAGACAGCTAATTCCTTGCCCCAGTTACTCCAAATGAGAAACACTAGTCAGCTCTGAGGGCTGTCTGGGGCAGAGAGGATCACTGTTTATGGCACCAGTTTTAGGACTCTGCTGTTGTCCCCTAAAGAGCTGGTGTCTTGAAGAGATCGTGGAGATGGGAGTCAGCCTTGACCCCAGCTCTGCCATGGCTTTGCTGCTTAAATCATGAGCAAATCACTTTGTTTTGTGGCAGAGTTTGAGCAAAAGGCTGTGTGGATGCTGTCTGGGAGGTCAAGGAGATGGCAAGTTAAACCAAGTTTCTATTCCCTAACTATCAGCAGTGGGTGGCCCGTGGGGACACGTAGGAGGCTGAGCTGGTGGCTCTGTGGAGTGCAGTGGATTATTTGGACTCTGCTGCCCAGCCTGCCTAGGTGTCAGCAGTGCAAGTGTCAGCATGTTCTGCAGGGAAGATTCTCTGCAGCCCACACTGTTTTGAGCGTGCCTAGCCAGACCTTGGCGGAGCTGTCAGCAGGTAACAGCTTTCACTTGCTATTAGCCCAGGCTGGGTTTGTGCAGCACCCCAGAGAGGTAAAGCCCGAGCAGCCTGGTATCAGTGCCTGACAGCACCTTCCTATTTGTATATCTGAGCAAGGAGACAACTCGTGAGACAACCACACTTAGCCCCTGCCAAAGCCAAGCGCCGGAGAAGTCCCTGATGGATTCAGAGAAACACACTGTCTTGCTGTGTCTGCTTTGGAGAAACCTTGCTAATCCTTTCTGAAAAGCCCAAAGGGGGATCCAAAGCAGCTTTTCATTAGCCAGACAAGCCCTACAAGTTCCCCAGCAAAATACCTACAAGGGAGGGATGCTGCCCGCAGGCTGAGGGACGGGGGAGTGTGTGCGGAGGGAAGCAGGGGGATGCAGCCTCTGTGCTGGGCAGGGAGAGGGATGTGGATGCCAGCATCATACCAGGAAGGAGCTTTGGAGGGGGCTGGGAGCTTTGCATTGCAGCAAGGGGTGAGGAAGAGAAGGGTTCCTCTCTGAGATTGCACTGTTGGGTATCCCCTGGCGCTGCGAACCTCAGCGATAGGTGCCTGCTTTTTTCCCACTGGACCCTGTCCAGGCTCATTCCTGGACTCCCAAACGGTGGATAGCCCTCAGTGCTGCCTGCAGGCAGGGCTGCCTGGCATATTTCTCTGTGCATGTGCAAACGAGCTACCCCTGACGCAGCGCCTTTATGGCAGAATTACTCCATCCGTGGGATTGGGCTGTTTCTTGCTGAGCCAGTACAGCTCGTACAGGAACTGCGTGTAAATGATCCCAAACTGCCTGGAAAGCACTTATTTACACTTCCTGCTGCATTAGGGAAGGAAGGGATGGGAGTTCATGTCCCGGTGAGGCTGCCTGAACTGACACTGGTGTGGGTATATCCTCAGGACCAGCAGATGAGAGCGAGCTGCAGTGTCATTAACGCAGCTGTGAACGCTCTGCTGCTTGTTCTCCCTTGTTCCTGCTGAGTATCCATCCCTGAGCTCCTGTCTCTGCCTTCCCTGTCTCTCCCAGCTGATAGACCCCTGAGCTGCAGCAGGTTAGATCCCACCCGGGATCAGGCTAATACGTGATGCTAACAGGTTGTCAGCTCTGTGGCTGTAAGAGGATGCTTTTCCCAGGCTGTGGTAGCTAAATCCAGATGGACGTGACTTGCATGTCCACAGTTCCCCTCTGAAGTTGCAAGACTTGCAGTAGCTGAGAGTGCTCTGGTGATATCTGCAGGCATGGCAGAAAATCGTTTTCAGTGGTGGAAAGTGACTTTGCTGTGTGGATAAAATCTTGTGAAATTACTCTGGGGTAAGAACAATTTGTTTCAGTCTCCATCTCGCAAGATACTGATGTTGGAAATGTCCAGATTTGCCAGACCTGCTCTCCATGGACTCATTTTAAATGCTGGGTTTGGGGTTTTTCTGTTGTTTTGCGTGGACATGCTTGTGGCCCTGGGGACAAGAGTCTTACTAAAGCAGATAAAGGACTTTTAAATATGCATCTGCTAAGGTGCCAGGAGAATACCTTCATGAAATTAAATCCCTGCTGAAGACCTGGGCATATATATATATAAATATACACACACATAAATGTATATATATGTGCATATATGTTAATACATGGAAATAAAGGTACATAGATATATAGAGAGGGTCCCCACTGAGACAGGGAAAGGAACTCAGGAGCAATAATAATTTAAATGGCTTTCCTTCCCGTTCCAGGGTGGTTGTTATGGTGCTGTTGGCATGCAATAAAAGACCTTTCAGCGCTGGGAGAAATCAAATAATCTCACGCAAATGTGAAGGTGTCTGGATGGTGTTTGTCCTAATGAAATTGGTGATCCAGCTCTGACTCTCTGTGTCTCTTTTCCTCCTCTTAAGGTGTTTTCTGCCACTTCATAGATAGATTGATGCCTGAGTGCATTTGTTATGGAGAGCTTGTCATTAAGGGTCTGTCCATTGCTTAGAATTGAACTAACCTGGGCTTTTCTGGCTGGGGATATTTTGGGAAAGATTTATGAATTTTATGAGATGAACCTAAGTAGTACATAGAGAAGGCTCTGGGTTGGTAAAAAAGTATATCTCTTGAAGAATAGGAAAATATTATGAACCTTGACATCTCTTTCACTCTAGAGGCAGCCTGTGAACTCTTAGAGCTGGAAAATTACTTGGCAAATGTGCCACAGGGCAGTGTTTCCTAAACACTGTTGTGCCTCCTCCTCTCCTACACCCTCTCCTGGTTTGACAGGGCTGAAAAGACTGTGAGGGAGAGCAAAATGATTTTTCTGGGCTAAGGGAGCTCCAGCCCTCTTCCCTCCCTCCCTGTCAGCACTGCCTGTGTTCGTGTCCTTGGTCTGGGCAGCAGGAAGGTGCTGATGCTCGGGGGTACCCGAGTGCCTCAGGTGCTCTGGCAGCCCTGAGCACTGGGATACTGGTTCAGTTGGGTGTACCTGATGGCTCCCAGTACCAGAGACTTCAGAGAAAGGTGCACAGAACCTAATGTGATCCCTTGCCTGGGGAGGGTTTTTGCCTGCAGATCTCGGTCAGTTAGTGGCTGACTCGCGTGCCAAAGCATGAGGGTTTAGATCCCTGTGGTGTTTTCGTCTCTTCTAATATAGCAACGAGCTTCCTCGTGGGCCTCCTCCATCTCTAATTGCTGGGAAGCCCTGTTTCTGCTCCCCTGTCATCTCACAGCTCAAACCAGCCTTGTCAGAGAGGCAAGTGGGAGAAAAAGCCACAACCCTCTCCTGTTAGAGACATGCTTCTGTGGGTTTCCTGAGGGCTCGGGGACTGCGTTACCAACACTCTCAGAGAAGCAAATGCACTCTGTACAAGCCATTTAACCTCTCCCTGCCTCTGTTTACCCTTTTAAAAAGGTGTAATACCCGCAGAGATGCTGTGAGGATCAATTACTGCTTCTGCATTCCGAGATCCCTGGATAAAAGGGTAGAGAATTATCCTTGCCAGTCTGCCTCAAATATTGTTTTCATTAAGATTAACACTCTTCAGTAAACAGAACCGTTAAAGCCGTATTAGGTGTTTAATAAGTAATACGGAGTTGTTATCCATCACGGTGCCTTTTCGTGGAGAGCTGTTGGGTAATGCACAGTAACAGGTCTGTTGGAGTGAAGCATCCTGCTCTAATTGCTCTTCACTGCGCGTTTGATTAGCGGCACTTAGGGTTACGTGAGGATGATTGGGTGGACCTCATCAGAATTCCTCGTCTCGAGGGCACGGAAGCAACAGGAGACACAGGAACAACATCAACAAGTCTGGGGATTGTTGAGGCTAAGCTGCAGAAGCTCCACTCTGCCTTGCAGCCAGCCTCAGAAATCCTGGGGGAGGCAGCTCAGTGCAGGTGGGGCGATGGGGGGACAGCAGAGGGCTGCAAAGCCTGCTAAATCCTGGGAAATCTAAAAAAAAACCAAACCAAAACACTCAAGCCAACATAATAAATCAGGTGCTGTGTTTTCCCAGTGCCTGTAGGCAGTGTCTGTGCATCCTTGGCACGTGGTGATGAAATCAGAGCTGCTTTAAATGGGATGCTCGGGCTCCACCAGAAATGGGGAGTCAAGTGGAGTTGCACTCCCACTTGCCATCCTTGAACTCTGTGGGGATGGCAGAGTTCACAAAGGGAAGATTTTCTGGTCTGGTGCATCAATAACTCTTTGAATTTCCCTTCTTTTCTGCTGGTTCATGTGCCCCCAGACCCTGCCAGGCCAGGACCTCTCAAATATTCCTCCTCCTCACTTATGGAGACTGTCTTACAGTCCTGACCATGTGAAAAGTCTCTGTCTCTCCCTGTATCTGGGTTTTTCTTGCCCAAACTTGGCTGGCAGAAGCCATGGAGCTGAAGAAAAACAGAGTTTTAAAAGCCAACAACCAGAACTGAGTTGTCAGCTGGGTCAAACGCTGTGCTGACTTACACTGGCTGAGGTTCTGGCCCATAATCTTTTGTGATCTGCCATAAATATTATGTTGATTTAAAATAAACAGGTCTTTCTCTTACTTGGCTGAGCCTTCAGTATAAATAATGCAACGTTTGGAAAACCACTTCCATCTTGTCCTTGCTGCCTGTGTGGACATAACTCTATCGTAACGCAGATGGTTTGGTGACAGAAGGGATTGTCTTTGCTTGCAATTTTGCTTGAATTTGGAGGGATTTCTTTGCAGTGGGCTGGTCTGGGAAGCAAACAGACCCGTGCCTTGAGCTCCTGCCTAGTGCATCCAGCTTACTGATGTGCAAGCCTGGAAGTGACGGGGACATTGCAGCTGTGATTCGCAGCAGGCGCAGAGTTATCTGCTGTGGCAACTCAGACAGCTCGTAACCGAGACTGACATTTGAATAATATATAAATAATATGAAAGCCAGTTGAGCTGCTGAGAAATTACCTTAGTCTCAGAGCATGCCCTGACCTGGTTTGGGTGCGATAGAACCTGTCTCTGGCTTGAATACTGGGTGGCATTCCCAATCTGGATGAAGGTGGCTGCGTCCCTTGGCTCTGTGCAGAAAGGCAGGCGTGAAATGACAGCTCCTGTAAGCCTTTGGCTTCACGTCCCTTCCCCGGGGAGTTATGTACTGAGATATCACTGACTCGGAGTTCTGCTCTCTGCTAAGTCCCGAGGAAATCCCATTCTGCCCACCAGCCAGAAAAGGAGTCTGCAGGATTTCTACCAGCCTGGAAATAATGGGAGAGTAACACCAATTAAGAGGACAGGCTCAGTCCGTCTCCCGCTGCTCCACAGGGAAGATCAAGGCAGGTTTGTCGCTGTTTGAAGACTGGCCTTTGAGAAAATTGTCAGTGAAGATGTTCTGAAATCGCTCCAAACCTTGTAAGTTGCTGCTGCTGGGAATACATAGCGGGAGAGTGGAGTCTCATCTGAAGAGGAGCCAGCGGGGAGCCCGGAGAAAGGCGGCGGAGCTGCCTCACCATGGGGGGCTGGTGGGAGCTGACTCCCAGGATGATGTACCAGGAGGAGAGGGTTAAAGCTGGTGAGAGCAGAAGTGAAGAGGGAAGAGGTTGAAGCAAGAGTGTGTGGGACCAGAGCAGCAAGAACAAGGCTGTTTTTCACTTTGAGCTGGGGGTGAAAAGAGAAGGGCGGCGTTTCCCCCTAGGATTGTCTCCTTCCTTTTAACCTCCATCTCCTGGAGTGGGGTGAAGGCTGAGGAAGGCAGGTGGGAAGGCAGGGTACAGATGCTCACACAGCTTTGTCCCCAGGCTGGCAGTCCAGTATAGAGCCAGCATTTAAACAGGCTTTGTGTGGTAAAAGCTCTCTGGTAGAGGAGGAGGAGAGATGTAAGAACTTCTCCCCCCATCCCATCGGTGCCTCTTTAGTGAAGGTCCATGAGCATCTTTAGGCTTTTGGGCTGACAGCAGCCTGGCACAGTGTCCTTAGCTGGACCTCTCATGGCTGTGTTGAGGAATGGAGCATGTGGGTGAAACCACAGGGTTTTTTCCCTGAACACAAAGAACCAGCAGGCACAGCTGTCCCCGAGCCACCAAACCATCTTTGCCGCCTTCTCCATCACACAAGCTGGGAGGTGCCAGCATGGAGCTGCTTGGGCAGCATGTCAGCCTGCAGCCCCTGTGGTTTGCAGCCTTCTGGCACTTGGATGGAGCTGCCCAGAGCTCCTCGGGTCCAGCAGGTTTTTAACAGCCTCTTTCTGCCGCTGTGGTGTCAGGGCAGCTTGAACTTCCAGTGCCCCAGCAAACTCCTGCCAGCCCCTGGGGAGTGGTAAGGCTGAGCCCTCCAGCCCAGGACCTGGCACTAATTGGCACCAGGATTTGGCAGCTCTGAAACAAAGCAGTGCATCTCAGGACAGCTTTATCCAGGCTCCCTTTGCTCACCAAGCTGCACCAGGTTAAGCTGTTGGAGTGCCTGTGTTAACTCCTGGCCCTGGGCTTTGGCAGAGAGAAGACCCATAGAGAGCAAGAGCAGTGTCCATTGCTTGCCAGAAGAGGATGCAGTCCCTGTGCATCAGTGCCTGGTGTCTCTTCACCTCTGACCTGGTGATTTATTTAAACCCTCATTATGGAGAAGGCCAAGCCCAAAATATGACTCCAGCACTCTGCAGGGCTGAATTAAACATGTGCCGTTGCTTCTTGCAGGCTCTTGCTAATTTCTGTGCAGGGAGAGAGCTCAAACAGATGGCCCAAGTACCACTCTTGCTGTCTCCTATCTCCTTCCTAAATAAATGAGTGGTGCAGAGAGAAGTTTGGGATGTGTAATGTGCTCTTAGGGTATACAGTTTCCAGGCAAGGCTGAGGCTGCTGGGGTCAGTGTGGATGTTGCTCTTGCACCCTCTTGTCTTGAGATACCAGTTAATTTATGCAGCACTTGATCAGACTCTCATTACTGGGAGATTCAGCAGGGACAGCCAGCATGGGTATTATTTTATTTCCTTGCTTCGTGTTCATTTAGTTCAGTAATTTCTTTCCCTCAGGACACTGTGGCTCAGATGCAGCATCTGGGTTTTCAGTGAGGTCCATCTTTATTTTAAGGTTGCAACAGGCATTTGGTTTTCTATCAGGGAAAACCACCCTCCCCCCCCCCCACACACACACATTTTGAAGGTTTTTTTTGCTGTGGTGATGCTGGATGCTGTCAGTTGGGGGTGATACACGGGAAGAGATCAGGATCAGAGGCAATGTTGGTATTAGGAAATTGCCTTCCATCAAACAGGTCCGTGTCCTGAGGACTTTGGTGGCCCTGCCATCCACTGCTCCGGGGCGGCAGATGGATGCAACCACCACATCCAGGGGCATCAACCAAGGACAGGAGGTCAGGATGGGTCAAGTACCATGGAGATCTGCTCTGCTGGAGCCTGGCTGTGTCCCTCTTGGCCACCCTTCCCATGGCTTGTCCAGCGTGGGACTGCGGAGGAGAGCAGGAGGCAGAGGCGATGCGGGGAGGGACAGCAGCCGCTGGTGAGCAGAAAGTGCTGACATAAATTAATCAAACGAGGCATCTCACAAGATTGAATTAGGTCCTGATTTATGACTGCAGTGCTGCTGCTTCTGCAGTTCTGATGCTCCATGCTTATTCCTCACCCCCTGATTTATGGGGAGGCTGCTGCTGGGAAGGGGCCCCTGTGGAAGGAGTGGATGGATGGAGGGATGGACCAGCTGGGCTAATACCAGCCATCACATCCCACTGGTCTTCAGGATTTCACCTATTGAACTGCTGAATCAGCTCAGTTTCGAGGTGTTTTAGATGCATCACATAGCTCTTGAAATAGCAATGCCCAGAACAGGAGGGAGCCTTGGTCCTGCACCTTCTTCATCCTCTGCCTACTCAGCACCACCAAGAACAACCCTACTTGTACCTTCCCGTGGCCTGAAAGGTCTTTCCAACCCCTTCGTGTTGGCTTGGCTTCTGAGTGAGGCTGGTTTATCTTCTGAGAGATGTTTCTACTGCCTGGGATCTGAATCCCTTCCTTTCCCTTTCACTCTGAGAGCTCCTGTAGCTACTGGCTTCCTTGTCGTGGCTGTCGAGGGTGAGCATGATTTGTCTGGATGTGTCCAATACGTTCACATGCTGTACAAGGCAGCAGGTCGTCAGAGCATGAAGGGGCTGAGCACGAGCAGCTCCTCATCCTTTGCATTCACAGAGCAGCCAGAGCAGCTTGAGGGAACGTGCTGCCAGGGTGGCTTCAGAGAGTAGTTCTGGGGACCTTATCCCCGTGAGGAGGGAACAGGAGAAGCTAAAGGGATTGGGTGAAAATTGAGTTCTTTGGCAGTGGACAAGCTCAGAGCAGAAAGTTAGTGTGTGGTCACTGGTGAGCAGGGAAGGGAAATGCCATGGACAGCGCAGAAAATATGAATATGTAGTTTGTGTGGGATGAGTTAGAGGAGGAGGAGCCTGAGGAAGAATGTAGAGGGTCTGTGGGGCAGGTGAGGACAGGAATTTGGAGATAAACGAACATGGTGCTCCCTACTGTAGGGCTGTCTTTTTTGCCTACTGCCCATATAGGATTCATTCAGCTCCTTCCCTATAGGAAAAACATTTTCCAAAGAGCCAGCCCCTTCCCTGGCAGCGAGTGTCCCTCTGTGTGATGGCTGGGGTGGGGAACTGGAGGACTTGGCCTCAGCAGAAGGGCAGTAGCCCACAGCTTTGTTTGCAGCGATGTTCCCTGGGCACCCGGCATCAGAGACGAAGAACAGAAACAGATCCTCTGTCTTCCTGCAGCGTATTGATTTTTTGCTCCCTGCTCCGGCCTTTTGCTCGTCCTTTTCAGCAGCTGGCGATGAAATGAAATATAAGGTTTGAAAAACTAAAAATACAAAATGTGACAGCTTCATTGCTCCGAGTGATGGTATTTCGAGGGGAAGCGTGACCTGCAGAAATGGAGGTGATGCCATCCTGGGCTGTCTCTGCTCACTTGGCAAGGAAGGGAGGATCTTGGGGCTCGGGTGTGGAGCTGTGTCACTGGGAGTCACCCTGCTCCTTCTGCAGAGGCACCTGTGGCTCGCTTTGGAGGTTTGGCCGTGGGAAGGGATGTCTGCAGTCCGAGGACATGGGATGTGTCAGTCTTGTCCCTGCCACAGGGGTTTGCTTGCCATACCCTTGTGTCCCCATCTGAGCAGTGAAGGTCATTCTAGGACCCTGAGGTGATGGGAGCAGGGATAAACCCTACCACCCCCTTGCTGTATGTGCTTGGAGCATCTTTTAAGGCTATTTACAGGCTTTTGAGTAGTTACTAATTAGCGAGTGCCGCAGCTCACTGCGACACAGCAGCCGCCTTCGGTCGGAGAGTGCCCAGCAGGGTTTAAATTACTTGTCATTTGCCTTGTTTTCCTTGGCCATTTGAATGGTTGACTCTCTCCTAATTGGCATCACAACCACTGGGCTGACAGGCTCAGAGGCTCTTGATTGGATTCCTCTTTTTTTTTGCGGGGAGGGGAAGCCTGGCAGATGCCGCAGAAATTAAGCAACAGGATTTAATTCCTCGGCATCGTTTGAGAGACAGGCGACGCAGAAGGGAGAAGTCCCTTGGGTTTGCCACGTTGGGGTGAACTCAGCCTGGGATTTGGATGGTGCAGGTAGAGTTTAGACATGAGGAGCTTCATCCTTTCCGTGCTCCCTCAGTGCTGTGGGCTCCTGGGCTTTGGGAAGGTTCTGCAGAGGTGGAGGGCTGGAAGAGCTGTGCAGTTTGCACTCCTGTGCTGTACCAGCAGAGATGGGTGATTTTGGAAGGTGTTTCAGGGTGGTGGGTGAGTTCATCTGTTCATGCCTAGAAGGGAATTACAGAGCCCAAAAACCTAGAGCAAGCATAAAAACTGCCCCCATGCTATAGTGAGCATCACAAAGGCTGTGGGGCTGGAACTAGATCGTGGAACCACAGAATGATTTGGGTTGGAAAGGGCCTTAAAGACCATCTAGTCCCAACCCCCCTGCCATGATCTTTAAGGTCCCTTTCCAACCCAAACCATTCCATGATTCTGTGACTGTGTGGCATGTGTGGCCAGCTCTGATCCCAGCTACCCATCTCCTAACTCCAGGTTTGCTGGTGTCCTCACAGCCCCGAGGGGTTTAGGATCCACATGGACCCTGGGGAGTTGGTGTGAGAGCCGAGCTCAGCGGTGCAGCGTTGTTGTTATTAAATCCGATGGCGATGAATGGGACATGACACCTGTGTGTATGATTCAAATCGAGTCATCCCATTACACGCTGTAAATCAATAAACAAAATGTAGCCGCTGACAGCATTTACAGTTCCCCCTATTACTGCCAACCAGCCCATTTTCTGTGCATGAAAGAGGCATTTACACCCCATTTAACTGTGCTTTGATGCGGGATCCTGTTCCCGGGAAGAGGGGAGGCTTTGACAGGTGACATTAGGAGAAGGGGAGATCTACAGCACTCATTTGCAGGGACCTGAGCCGAGGGTTGTGAAACACATCTTCACCTGTTTGTGCTGTCCATCACCCTAATTGATGATGTGCAGGGCTGGGAAATAGAGCTTGGACAGGGGTGAGGTGATGCTGGTGATGCTGGGATACAGCTGTGCTGGCCTTTCCCAATGGATTGTTGCCTCAGGAGAAAAGGAGACGTGGTTTTCCCTTCTATCCTGGCTGGGATAGAAGCTTTTTCTCAAGTTGAGTGTCAGGGAGAGTAAGGACAGGCAGAAGCAGACTGGGACACGCTCCGAGAGACATCGCTGTTGGAACACCTCAACTGTCCGACTTGATTTTATTTAATGGGCTTTGCAATCTGGTGATTAATCTGGTAATCACAGCAAATGTTACAGTCACGGCTGGCAATAAAAATATAACCTCAAGTAGATACAAACTCTCTTTTTCTCCCCTCCCCCGCCCCGAAATTGTCAGTCGACATCTCTCGCCTTTATGAGAGATGGCAGGAGGGAGAGGGAGATGCTTGTGATGGGAAAACCTGATCCCTGCTGGATCCTCTGCAGGGCTCAGAAATCTTCCATCTCCTCGCTGGTGCAGTGGGGCTGAGCAGTCTTCCCCCCCCGCCCTGAATTTAGGCACAGTGTTTTTTGGGGTAGACATGGCCAGGGATCGGCTCAGCTGCCCTTGGAACTGCAAATTGGTAGTTTTGTCTCGTTTCCTGGAACTCCACCAAATGGCTGGATTACTCCAAAAAAGCACAAGAAAGGCCTGTCTTTCCCCTGCCTGCCTTTGTTGTTGCTTGATTTTTGTTGGTGTTTTGCTGCTGCAATTGGCTACGTGGATGAAAAGGGCAGTTTGTGACTGAGAGGGAGAGACGTGGTTAGAAAACAGCAAAGACGAGCAGGGCTTTTGCAAACTGCACTGCTCGGGCATCCTTCTGTCAGGATAGGGACATAAATCCAGGCATGTTTTTCACATTTCCCCATCACGTTTTCCTGCAGATTTCCACCAAAAAAAAGTCCCTTAAAAGCCCCAAAAGGCAGCTTGGCGAGAGACAGCGCTGGTGTTGATTCTGGAGGAACAGTATTCCCATATGCTTTGCTAGGTCCAGATCTGCTTCCAGTAAAAATCCTCAGCAGCCGGGATTGAAGTTCAATTCTCTGCCAGTCATCCCCATCTAAGACTTGTATTTATTTATCCTTTATAATTCCCTTGGCCAAAGGACTTCGGTCCTTTCTTCCCCCAGCTCTGTGAATTTTTATGGTAACCCTCACAGGAGTGGGGAGGTGAGGAGCCTGTGTTCCCTGGTTCTGAGGGATGCAGGGGATGGGGATGGCATTTCCAGACTGACTGGGTGCCAGCCCTGCAGGCTGGAGCCCGTGGATGTGGCAGGGAGCAGCCTGTCAGATGGGGAGCGGCGCTGGAGCTCGCGCAGGAAATGGGAGAGGAGATGTTTCAGTGCAACTTCTCATTAGAAAAGGTTAAATATATCAAACTGGGGTTGTTTCTTCCTATTAAAAGGGTCGGGTTTGATGCTTCCTTTCTAATTAGGAACAAGTCGAGAAAGATTTTGAAGCCTTTTGTGTGACTGTGTTTGAGCTGTTTCTGCGCTGACTCAGGAGCAGTTTGCGTTGTGTGGAAGGACCCTGGGGCGCTGGGTGGGAGCAGTGCCATGTCCTCTCCCAGGGTGGCCACAGAGGAAAAAAACAGCCTTGGACTTGATGAGTTCCAAGCCAAAAAAGCTTAATGTCATCCAAACAGTGCCTACAGACTCATTAAAACTCCTGGAAGGTGACCCAGCTCTCCTGCAGCAGCAGCAGGGAGGGGAGCCGCAGGTGTGTTTACCTGCAGGCACAGGGAGCTTTTGCACCCTCTGGCACCAGCTCCATCATTAGCGTTGCCTGATTTCACTTTGCCACCTTGGGAAAGATGTTTTTTAATGCCTCAGTGTCCTGCCTGCCCTCCCCTGCCCTTCTCCGGGCTGCTGAGCACCGTCTTTTAACTTTGAAGGAATTGTCACCCTTCTTTCCCATCTTTCCATGGCTGTCTGTCACCTTTTGCTGCCAAATTTCCTGGACTGTGAAATGAAGCTTTTATTATCTTCCGAGAAGGGGGGGGTCAGAAATTAAATTAGTGAAATTAAAAAGATGATGATGATGACGACTGTAACCCAACTTCAACCCTTTTCATTCCGCCTCACGTAGCGAGACAGCAGGCTGTGTTCTGGGGCTTCTGCTTGGATTGCTGGAAAGAACCGAACTTTTACTTTCAAATTAACCTGTCAAATCATATATTTATAAAGGAATGGAAAGCAGAAGAATGAGGGTCCCGGATATTCCCACGCATCAATTAAGGGGAAAATTCATTACAATTTACTGGCATTACCACATTAGAGCTCCCTTGATTAGAGAGCAACTCGCTCTGTGCTCTGGAAAAAGTTAAATTAGGGGGTTTGGAGGGAGGGAGGGGTGTCCCAGGCTGGTTCTGTGGGTGGGCATCCCTTCAAGAGCGGCCACTTGGAGTTGGTGTCTCCTCAGAAAAGCAGTTTTAGGATGTGAGGATGTTGGACACTCAAAAAATTGTTCATTTGATCTTGACAGAGCTCATGGCTTGGTGTTGGGGCAGAGAAAAGCTGACTCTCCTTGTCCTTGTCAGCATGTCCTGGCGCTGCATCCTTGGGCTGATGAGATCCCTGCTCGATCCCATTGCCAGGGAGTCCCAGAGGACCATCAGATCTTCCATGTGTTTATTCTGGGGGGTTATTGAATATTTAATGGCCCTAAATTAGTGCTGGAAGGAACCCCCAGGCCGTGGTTCCCCCAGTGTCCCTTTTGTGGCTGCTAAATGGAGAGACCTGGAGAAGTGGGACCTGGGGGAATGGCTGCAAAGCTACTTTTCCATGGGCAAGCCAAGCTCATCCCTGCTCCAAACCGCAGGGCCATTGGCAATTTGCTGCTGGAATAAAAAGCTGTGGCACAGGCAGAAACCACGGGGTGAGGCAAGGCACAGCCACAGGGATCCCGTGCAATCCCACTTTATTTTGCACCCTCAGGAAGCTTTGTGCAACGGAAGGAGCAGCTGCACGGTGGGGGGAAGGTCAGAGAAGGCTTTGGTAGGGACTGGGAAGGAGGGGAGGCAGATTGTGTGCTGCAGGGAGAGGGAGGGGTTTCATGAAACTTCGAGGAAGTTTGGGAACAGATGAACCTGGCACGGGGCCACCTTGCAAAGCCTGCTGTGGGTTGGGTTTTTTTAATATTCCTGGCATCATCCACGAGCAAAGATGAAGTTCATGGGCTTGGAAAGCCCAGATTCAGAGGTCAGAACTCAGGCAGTGATGCAAAATGCTGAGGTGCCAAATCCAGACTGTGAAAGGAATTGTGTTGCTGGAAATCACCCTGGGACGGAGCTGGCATCCCTGGGAGCTGGGAGCAGTGTGCCTGCAGGGCTCTGTCTGGCTCCAATGTCCAGATAGAAGAGTTCCCTGTGTGAGAATGCCTGTTTTCCAGGCAGCTGGGTCAGGGATATCTAATATTTGCCCTGGGAAGGTGAGATTGGGTGCTTGGAGCAATGGTCCAGCTACTTGGACCAGTCCCAGAGAGCTCATTTTCCAGTCCCTTGCAGAATGAGGCTGGTTTATGGCCAGGATGTGCCACCTCTTTATCAAGGACACTGCAGCTGTGGCAAGAGGTGCCAGGGACACTGTGGGAGGGAGGCAGAGCCCAGGGCTGTGCTCCCACTCTCAGTGTTCCCGTGCCATGGTGGTGGAGAGCAGGATCCAGCCTCTGAGTTGCTCCTGTGGCCACACAGGCTGGGGAGGCTTGGGATGGATACACTGGGAAAAGGGATGTGGGTGCAAAGTGCTGTGCCCTGCCCATGAGCTGTCCTGGCCAAACCAGGTGTCTCTGGGATTGTCCCCTCCATGAATCTGTCACCGAATTCCCCTTCAGTGAGTGGCACTTGCTGCTGGCAGTGAAGCCAGCCCTGAGCCTGTGTGAGCTGTCAGGAAAGCTCCTGGCAGCAGCTCCAGGCAGATTTACACCAGTGAAGGATCCAGCCCTCCTCGGGAGCTGGGGGTGGGAGAGGCACTGGGGTTAGGGACCCCGAAAGCACAAACATCCCTGTGACAAGCTGTTTGAAGCCGAGTTGATCAGAGAAGGTGACAGCCCTGCCACATCTGGGAACAGTTTCTGTGTCCTGCTTGCTGACAGGAGGAGTTTGATTCCTTTAATATTTGATGCGTTCTGTCTTCTGCAATGTTTGTTTTTGGCGTTGTGGGTTTAGACTTGGTTTTTTCCCTTTTTTTTTTTTTTTTTTTTAAACTACACTGTTCCTCAGAACCAGCTGCCCATTTGCAATGTGGGATGGAAGCTCTCTGCAGGAGCCAGGGGAAGGGTAGGCAGTGTGACAGCAAATGTGACACTTGGGTACCCCAAGTGTCCCATCCTCCCCCACCCACCTTCACCACAGGAGTGAGGTGGTTGACTCCTCTTGCACATAGGAAGGATGCAAAGGATGCTAATAAGGCTTTTCATCCTCCCCCTGCACTCAGTCCCCTCCTGTGTCACTCTGCTTGAAGCTGGGAGGGGTAGGTGATCTCCTGGGACACTCTTGGACCATCCTGCTTCAGATTCCTTTTCCCCAGCCTGGGCCCTGCTCCTGCAGGATAACAAGCTGCTGGCAGCTCCATCGGAGCCATCCCAGCAGCTGGGTGCCCTTGGGCTCAGTACAGCAGCTGTGGCAAAGCATTGGAGCATGTCCCACCTGCAGGACACCCTGGTCCTGTGCCTTGTCCCATTCCTGCTGCAGATGGGCAAAGCTCCCACCTGGAGAGCAAAATTTCCTGCAGATGGGGTAACTTCTGCTCTCCTGATGGCTTCTTTCCCTCTCCTGGCACATCCCCGTGGAGTCAAACCTTCGTGTGTCCTGAAATGCTGGGCTGAGGCATTTTGGGATGTGGAGAGAAACCACTGTGGAGGGTCTGGAGAGCCTCTGCAGGCAGCAGGACGGGGTAGCTGTGCATTTTAGATGGGCTCCTGGAGCAGGACAAGGTTCCCTTCCAACAGGGAGCTTTGCTGGCCACATTCCTGGTGGAAAACCGGGAGCAAGACCCCAGGGAGGAGGAGCACAGGCTGTCCCGGGCTCGGCGCTGGCAGGGTGAGCTCTCTGCCACACAAAGCCTTCCCCTGTTGACACAAATTTAAATGGGTGCCACAATTACTGCGGGCTCTGACATCTGAAAGGAGCGGAGCCACCCTTGCTGTAATTCATTGCCACTCTGATTACAAGGCAGAGCAGGGAAAAGTCAAATTATCCAACAAAGCAGGAAGGGAAAGGGAAAAAGTCGTGCCTCGCCAATGGAGGTCGGGGTGCTGAGGGGCAGGACAGGAGGCAGAGCTGCTCTTCTGCCCTTGCCATGCTCAGGCAATGCTGTCCAGGCTCCTATTTGAAGGTCTTGCCTCGGGACATGGTGGGCTGGAGAGGTTCATCTCTGTGGGATTTGGAGATGTGGGTGCTGTTTGAGGCCAGAGCAGAACGAATCCCGGCCCTGCATCGCGGGCATTCGCTTGGGCAACTTTCTTATAAGTGGTCTGTGGAGAAGTGGGAGGTAGCTGGGCTGGATGGGGATTACAGCTGCTTAGCTGCAGGTCAGGCAGACAAATCCTGCTTTCTGCTTGCTTTCCAAAATCCTGGCACGTTGTGCCTGCCAGCAAAGCTGTGGCTTGAGCCTCCTAAGCTGAGGAGCACGAATTTCCCTGTTTCCCACTCCGGGTGCTGAGCTGCTGGCCATCCCTGCCCGAGGGTGCTGGACAAACCTAACTCCAGCTCCGGCTCGCTATCAGTGCTTTTGAGACTCTCTGCCTGCATTTCCATGGGGATTTTGCTCCTGCCCATCAGCTGGGAGGAGGAGGAAGGCACTGCCACAGCTCCTATGCACCCAGTGCATCTGCCCTCATCCCCCTGGAATGCATGGGAAGGGACCCTGGGTAGCCATCACTCCTCTCCTGCTCTTCTCTCCCCCTCCTTTTCCTTCTTTCAAGGTGCATTTCTACATCTGTCGGATGCGGCAGCGTGCCAGCTCGGTTAATTACAGTCTGCTTACCTGAATTCCCCTGTGGAATTCTGGCTGGATAATGGTATCCTTCACTGGCTGGCCTTAAAGAACCACAGGCAGCCAGATCCCTCTGCCTTTGGGTGTAAATACGGGGTTATGATGCTCAGAGCTCCCCCAAGGCAGCAGCAGGGCAGTCATGGTTGTTGTCCCTAAAGGCTTCCGAGCCGGTGTTGTGCCCGTTCACTCCGGGATGGGTCTGGCATCCATCTGTCCAGGAGAGCAGCCATCAAGGAGCAGAGCTGGAAGCCTGAGCAGTGTAGGAGGTGGATGAATGCACTTCCGAGCTGCTCTAATGGTTAAGTGGACAAGATAATGCGATACTTTTTATTCCTTATTGGCCCAACTGATAAGTTGTTAATGCGGGCGATTTCCAGCGGCGCCTGTGATTTGCATGGATACAACAGAGCGAGATTTTCATTATTTGGTGGGGTGCTGCTTGATCAAGGGCTGATGAGAGAACTGGGGGCAGATTTTGTGCACTGTTTATCGTCCTTCACTAGCAGCCGGCCGGCAGCTTTGTCCCACCTCAGCTCTGTGTCTCTCCTGCGCATCATTAGCACAAGAGAAGCGTTTCAGCTTTGTCTTGCTGGATGATAAAGTTATCAACATTCACATTTACTTTGCTGCAGTTGTGGGCCCTGGATAAGGGTTTTTTTGAAGGCAGTGTGTGTGATTTTTGTTAACAAAAGTGCTCACCTGCCTCACACCGATGAGAGGCGAGTTTGATGTCTCGAGAAGAGCAGCTTAGGAGGTGCTGGCATGGGAGATCCTCTCTCCATCACCCCCTGCTCCATTTCTGGCCCCTTCCAGTCCAGCCAGGCAGAGGAAGGATGCCCTGAACCCCCTGAATTTCTCTCATTCTGTGCTGGCCTCCAGCTCGGTGATCCCTGGGGAAGCAGTGTGTTCCTGCAGACCCTGCTTAGCTCATACTCTAAAGCAGCTTTTCTTTGCTCCAACTGATTTTTCCGCACTCTCTCTCCGGAAGACGATGTAATCTCTTTCCTTATTGACACTCACAGCAGATCCTTATTGAGAATACGGTCCAGGGACGATGCTGCAGCTCAGGAGGGAGCTGGGCCATCAGGTTATTGAAACCCCATTATTATTTGGGATTGCAATTCCTGCCTGCTCACGAGCTGGATGAGAGTGGTGTCCTGGGACCACAGCGGGGGTCCTTGGTAATGCAGATTACTCAGGAAGGGTTTTCCATGCTGTGGCATTCCCACTCCATAAACAGCAGAGGCTTTGGTGAGCTCCTGTAATTGGGAATCAGTCCCTTCCACCCCGTTGTCCAGAGCTTTGGGATTCAGGGCTGCTGGCAACAGGGAGGATTTGATATTCAAGGCATAGGGGCAGGAAAGCATAGCCTGAAAAGTGTCAGTCCAATCTCACTGGCCTTTGTGCCTTTATTTATCTGAAATCCCACAGAGCCATCCTTCACTGCTGCTTGGATCAAAATTCATCTGATTGTGGCGTGGGTTTTGCAAGGTACTTTTTTTTCCTTAAAGCCCCAGTTCCTGCAATGGCACAGAGTCTAAGGCTGCCTTCTCCTTCTAATGAGAAAGTTTCTCCAGAGCTGAAGCAGAGCTTTCCTAGGGAAAGGCAGCTGTGCTTCCAGGCAGGGCTTTATTGCCCATAAGCAGCTGGCTTTCTCCTGTGCCACTGAACTTGTCCATGGGATGCTCTGAGCCAAGCCCAGCCTTGGTTATTGTGCAGAGTAATCATATAAGTGTGTCTCATTTAAACTAGAACTGAACCAGGGCCAAGAAGCAACTCTGCAAACAATCAACCTCACCTCCTCTCATCCCGAATTCTGCCTTGGAAAGCTGGAGGGAGTGCAGTACCTGCTCCCCCCAAGGTGTGCAGGCTGGAGGAGGCTGCACAGGAGCTTGATTTTCCTTCTGGCCACTTTGCCTTCAGCAGAGACGAGGTGGCCTGTGGAAAGGCTTGCAGGTGAGGGAGCACAGCGGGCATGGCCGAGCCAAGGAGGGAGGGGCGCCGGGCTGCCCCTCGGCATATGGTGCCGTTGTGCTTGGGTGCCTCGTTTTAAAGAATTATCAAAGAGCCCGTCCATCTGGGCCCCCTCGCTGCTGCTGGTGCTGCAGGGCTCCCACCAGATGGTTTGCAAACGAAACAGGTTCGGCTCAGGGAGGGGAAGGAGACCTGTCCAAAGTGGTGTGTGGCTGGAGCCCGGCACCGGCCCTGCGAGCTTCCCCATGATGTGCAGGGGTGGTGTGACTGAGCAGGTGGGCTCTGTGGCTCATAGGGATTTTTGTGCCCCTGCAAACCTCCTGACGGCTGCACTGTGAGGGCTTGAGTCGCAAATCTTGCCCCAGAGAGCTGGCTGGGAGCTGCTTGTCCCCTCTGCCTTGGGTCCGTGTCCTCTGACACACGCGCTGCGCCCAGGGCTCCTGGAACGTGAGATCACTTTGCAGAGCTTGATGCTGAGCAGTTTAGGGAACGGCTGATCTGCTGCTCGTGTTACCTGAGCCTTCCCTGAAAATCCTTCAGCCATCCAGCCGCTGACCCTGAGATGTGACAAGCCCACAGCTCTTGCCAATAAAGTAGCGACTCAGTTTGAATAATATCTGACAATTACGTGCTGAGCCCCACCATTATGCAATATTTATGCATGTGTCTGGACTGTAAAACAGTGATTATCTAAAAGGAGTAATTGTTTGCAGCCTTACACTGAATTTCTTTTCTTCTTTGGCCTCGCAGAAGCCACGCTGTTAATCAGCAGCGCACACACCACTCGTTAAGCGCTCTCACTAAACCCAGACCCACGATTAGCCCAGAAGGGGCTCTGTGGAGTGTCTTGGTGCACTGGCACGAGGCTCTGTGCACCGAGGTTTATTTTACTGCCTCGGGCTGTCAGATTGCTCATGCTCGGGAAGCGAGGCGGGTGAAGAGGGTCCGGCACCCACCCCTTCTGGCTGGGCTTGCGTGGGAAGACAGGCTTTGATGTGACAAACAGCAAAGTCACACCATGGGAGAGAGGTGCCTCGGCAGAAGGGCTGAGCCTGGGTGCCCAGCAACTGGGGCAGTGGCCAAGCTCCCCTGCTTTCACCCTCCCTTTCCCTCCTGCACACTTAGTCGTGCTCCTGTGCCCTTGGAGTGGAGCAGTGATTGAAATCTCTCTTTGTTCCTTGCCCCCTCTGCCACAGCAGCTGCCTTTTATTTCTTTTTTTCCCCCCTTCTCTTCTTTTTCCAAGTGTTGTTTGCTGTCAACCTGGGCCGAGGAGGAAATCAAAGCTGAAGGGACAAATGTGGGCTGTCAGATTGCAGGGGTGGGGTGGGAAGGAGAGGGCAGTGAGTCCTCCTGCCCTGCCAGCAGCAGGAGGAAGTGCTGCAGAGCACACAGGAGCCCCTGTCATGCTGGGGCCAGAGATTTTGTTTCTGCAGCAGAGAAGCAAAGTCTCTATTTTGAGGAGAAAATAAGCTTTTCCATCCCTTTGGTGTTCTGCAGAGGCGGCAGCGGGGCAGCAAAAGGTTTTCCAACTTGCTCTCCATCACCAACTGGTGACAGTGTGGTCACAGGATATATACCAGTGTAATTCCTGCAGGGATGCTTGGATTTGAGGTGGAGGAAGGCTCAGGGGACCAGGCAGCAGAGACAAACAATGTGCCTGGTCAGCAGAACAGGCAGTGGAGCTGGAGAGGCCAGGATTACTGCTGCCACAGCTTGTTAACATAAACTAATACAGGCTGCTGCATTGGACACAGGGAGATAGGAGGGAGAAAAATGGGAAGCGTGTGCAGGAATAAGGGCCCAGATAATGAACCTGGCAATGAGAATGCAAAGCAAAACAAAACAGGAAGAAATGCTGTTGTTGCAGAGTCTGGGCTCTATCTGCTCCAGCCTCTTGTTGGTTTTCAAATACTTTTTTTTGTGGCTGGGATCGTGCTTTCCAGCCATGCTGGGATCCCTGCTTCACCCCCAGAGCTGTGGGAAGAGAGGAGTGTTCAGTTTGAGGCCTCAATGGCACCAACTCTGATTCAGCCAGAGTGTGCCACCTTTACAGTTGGGGTGCAAGCAGGGTGATGCTTCCCAGCACCTGCTGGGGCTGGATCTTACAGCAGGAGACAGGTTTGCCATGACCAGGATGGGCTGTGTGCCCTTTCCAGCCCATGCAGGACTAGTTCCTCGCTTCACCCTGGGTTGTGCTGGGTCAGTAGATCACCACGCTGAGCTGCTGGGTTGTGAGAGGACAGGTGATCTCCAGCCCCTCTTTTTTGGGGTATGAACAGCGTGGAGGGGAGTTTGCTGCAGTGTGTGGGACCAGACACCCACCCCAGCAGTGCAGGGCCAGCCCTGCTGAAAGGCAGAGCTGTTTTTATGAGATGTGCTGCCTTCTTGCCTAAAGGGTCCTCCTGCCTTCTCACAGGTCCCTCAGCCGTGGACAATTCATCTGTTTTTATGGTGATGACGGAAGAATCCAATCTGCAGCCTGTGGCTGGAAAGTTCAGAGCCACGCAAGGCTGGCTGGGGAGGAGAGCAGGTTTTATTGATGGTCTGGGCTCCTGGATGTTGTGTGGGAGGAATCTTGTTAATGGGTCCCTTGGGCCATTGCCTCCTGACTCTGCCATCTCTCCTTATTCACCCGCCTCAGCTCCCGTGGTTTATTTTTTTATATTTTTTTTTTGTTCCTTTTTTTTTTTCCTCTTTCCTGCTCTTTTTTAGTGTTGTAAGGGCTTTTAAAATTGCAGCAGGAGGGAAGGATGTGGGGCTGGCCAAGGCACCTCCCATCCCTTTCCCATCTCTCGTGGTGTGTCCTTCGGTGTCAGAGATGGCCACAAAAGATGTTCTGGGCTTTGTGATGTGGCTCTGACAACACAGAGCGATGGCCTCGGCTCCAAGGTGACCAGGGAGCTGTTGATGGGCAGCAGCCCCATCAGTCTCTTGTGTCGGTTCTAAGGGAAAAAAGGATGATCACTCACTGCTCACCTTCCCGAAACCATCGCCAGGCCACGCTCTGCAGCTGGAATTGTGAGTCATTCTCATGGGAATGCTTGAGCCTGATGGGTGCCACGTGCGGATCAGGCTCCAGCTCCCTGGCCCAGTTTTGATAATTAATTGATAGTCGAAAATGTTTGACAAACAAACAGCGAACCGAAATCAAACCCGCTCACGTGTGCATTAAGATTTCATGTCGCCCTCCTTGTTTGTTTGCTTTTAAATCACAAAACGCTGTGATACATTTTTAATCGGAAGCGCTATTGGCTGTTCCCATCACTATTTCAATAACTTTCCCGATGAAAAAGGAGTTCAATGCGGGAACGTAATGGGATCTTTTAGGAGGTGGGCGATGGGTTTGTGACAGCCGTTTTCGCTTCTACAAAGGACGTTTTTGTCAGGCAGAAATAGATTTAAAAACACGCTTATTTGAAGAAACTCTCTGAGCTCTCGGGACGCTCTTTGATGGCTTTCGGGCATCGCGGGGTGGCACATGATGAGCTGAGTGTGCTGGGAGGGTGGGGGGTGATGGCTGTGTTTAGTGTCCTCAGGGCAGGGGCCTCGGCCCCTCGAGGGGTTGTTTCCTTGCAATCACATCTTCCAACCCGTCTTAAGGTGCTCTCACAAGAAAATCCTCCCTGCTGGCTAAACCCAGTGACATGCAGACAACTGCCTTATCTTGAAAGCTGAACTAAGGTTTTCCCCCCTCTCCTGTGAAGGCAGGAGATGAAAGGCGTGTTTGTGTGTGTCTGTGTGGGTTTGCAACACGGTAAATAGTGGGTAGGGAATATTAATACAGGACTAAACCCATCCCTGGCATGAATCACAGGGAAGACATATGTTGCGACAACTTTCCTAAGGGGATTCTGGCCAAGGTAGATACCAAGAGTTCCCCAGAGGGAAGGAGGAGGGAATGACAGCTCTTTTCATTCCAAGACCGATGTAATTAAAGACTTATAATGTCCTTTAACTTCCTGCCCTTGGCACTGTCGTGCACTGGCATATTTATTTATTTTTTTTTTAGCACTGATGAGTGACTAATAGGTTTGATGTGAAGAGGCAGAAGCCCCAAATATACAGTTCGGTATTGTACTGAGAGAATATGATTGTATTTCCCTGGGAGTGAGCATCCATCCATCCATCCATCTTCCCTGTGTGACTGACTCTGTGGCTGAGCATGAGGTTAAACCCACCGTCCTTCCTGCTGTCGCTTAACTCACTGAACTTTGTCGAGAGAAGCTTATTTTAATTTAATAGAAAAATACATTATACATAATGCTCGCCATAATTTTCCCTCTGATCTGAAGGAGAATCTACTGGTCTAATGCATCTGCCCAACCCAGCCCAGATACCTGCAGATTTGTTGCTGCATGGCTTAAATAATAACAATAACAATACCAGTAGCAATAATATCCTTTGCTGCTGTCCTTGAGTGACAAAGATGATGGAAAATGAAGTTGTAGATAGCTGGAGATGACAATGTGAGTATGCTCTACCCATCTTCCAGGTTATTAGCAGGTGTCAGTCACTGGAAGGAATCTAATCATTTCCAGACGCAGCGATGTCTCCAGACGTCAGCCGTGGTGCTGTGGCTGCAGAAAGCAAATGGTTTTATGGGCTCAATTCCCATTTCTGCTCAGAGTTGTTGTTAGGGAGGCTGTAATGGGTGCAGAAGTCTGTGGCCATGTTGCATTATACACTGCAGTGGGGTCCTGACACCCCACTCCTGGGTGTCCCTGTGTCACACGTACGGCACCTGCCGCCTGTTGCTTTGTGGAGCTGCACCACCCATCCTTTCACACCTTGCTCTGCTAACAGCCCGTGCCCAGTTATCCATCCCTGCATCCTTGATTAATCCAGGGAAGGTGGTGATGGTGAGACTGTTGCCACTGTGACAGGGGGAGCACAAGAGGTCTGTTTTCCCCCGTCCCCATCCCCACGGATGAGCTCGTGTGAAGCAAGCCATGGAGGCACAAATTCCTCCCTTGGAATCAGCGCCCTTGACGAGCAGCGGCATAAACATCAATAACAATTCCTTTCTGAGTGAACACAACACCCAGGATGGGTGTCAGGCCTTGCTGCCGTGGGCAGACTTGCCCCCACATGCCTTTCCCGGAGGGTCCGTCTCGTCCGGAGGAGCCGGGGAACCACAGGAGTTCATTGTTTCCCAAGCAGGTGGTGCTTTGCGAGCTTGAAGTGAGCACCAGATGGGCAGAGATGATGAAAGAGGCATCGGCGTGAAAGGCTTCCCTCTAGGGTGTTAAATATTACATTCCCTGAGCCCGCCGAACTGTTGAAACCAATAGAACTAATTAGAGAGCCGGGGCCGGCGAAGGACGCGCCTTGGCTGGCGGCTGCAGGAGATGCCAGGTCCCACAGAACCCTCCCTTTGTCTGCCCCAGCCTCTGGGGTGTGCCTGGTGGACAGGGCAAGCTGACCTTTGGGGGGATGGCGCTGGAAAGGGAGCTTGCCCCTTGTCCCAGGGCCCACCTTCCAGCGTGGAGGAGGGCTGGGAAGTGGAGGGGTTGGTTTGCCCCCGTTGTAATCTGATAAACAGGTTGAGAAGACCTCATAGGCCTGTGGAGAGCTGCGCTGTGTCCTCACCTGTGAGGTCTGCGAGGAGTTTCCAGGGCAGGGAGTAGGGCAGGGCTTGCCAGGTTCACAGGGGCTCTGGAGAGCATGTTGAAGTCACTGTCACTGCGTGCCTGCTCCTCTTCTTTGGTGACAAGCCAGGCTTTGTAAGCAGGGCGACCCGGTGACCCCATCAGCGCAGGCTCAGCACAGTGTCCACGTGGGTTTGGCTTGATTTGAGATCTTGACCCCTGACTTTCACGTGCTGCTCCCCAGCACTGCCCTCCCTGGGTTTGATGCAGGGCCAGTGGGCACTGCCATGCCCCCCAAGATCCATCTTTCCCTAGATTTCTGTCTCTGCTGCAGGAGCTCCTGCCCCAGTATGCAGGAGAGCCGTGAGTCAGAGTAAATCCATTACTGTGCCCTTGTCAGTGCAGGGTCCTGTTCTCTTAATGGGCTTGTTCAGTGCTGTGTGCCAGGAGCTGCCCTGGAAAGGGGCAGAATTATCCAAGCCAGCCCATGCCATCTGTGCCCTCAGTCAGAGCTGCTTCATCTCTTTGTGCTGCAAGTGCCCCTCTGCCTCTCCCTCCCTTGGCAGCCCTTGCGATGGAAATAATAGTAATAATAGCAATAATAATAATAATAATAAAAGGAGAGGAATTAAGACAAGTAGGCAAACATAAAGATGAGTTGTTGCATGGCTTCTGTGCCGATTCTGATCTCAATGTCAGAGGAGCATCATTCCAGCCTAATGGCATCTTTCCGTGAGAGCGCTTTGTAGCAGTCATAAATAAACATGCCGGCTGAAAGGCACGATAACAAAAAAATGGAAACTGAGGAGCCCGGGATCTTTATTATTGAGCGGACAAAGCACCTGTGATTAGCAGGAACAGGGGAGAGGAGAGGGTAAAAATAAAAGGCGGCCGATTGTGTTGCTGCCTTGTCCGTGTCAAGAGAGGATCTGGCTGTGGTAGGTTGACAGGTTGTCTGGATAAATAGTTTGGGGGCAGAACACACATTTCTGATGGAACTTTTCTTTTTTACAGCCAAGATCAGGAGCTCCAGAGGTACTGTCAAGGACGGACGAAGCTCTATAAATCAGGACAGGCTTTTTTGTCTGTCTGAAAAGTCTTATCTCGGAGTTCGTCCAGGCAATTTTTTGAGGTCTCTCTAGCTTCCTCCCTGCTCCTTATCAGAGCGCCACAGCTTTAAATGCAGATAGATACCCTCTAATGGAAGCACAAGCCAGAGCCCTCACTCCTTGTAAGTGCCAGCTCGTAATTTAGTTGTGTGCCCTTTGGCACTGGTGCATCCATCACGGAAGGCAGAGGCAGCATCACCTCCTGGTGCGTCCCCACCTGTGGTGGCAGTGGGGGCTCAGCCATGGTGAGGGGACCCCCAGCTCCTGCCCTCCTTCCTCAGTCTGGGATGAGACACCTGGGCTGAGACCAGTGGGTTTTTTTAACTCTGCAGTTGTGTTGAGGGGATTAAGGAACGATAAAGAAATCCTCCCTGGTATCTGAGGCAGCAGGGTGGAGATGGGCAGGATGTGGAGTGGTTTGCTGAGCAGCCATTTCTCTGAATTTTTTAGTTTTTTCTCTTGCTGTGTCTCTTTCTCCCCCCCCCCCCCCTTTTTGTACTTAGACATGAGCTGGGAAGGAAGGGCTGTTTTTTGGCTGGCTGTGGTCCAGGGGGATGTCATGCACCCGGAATCAGAGCTCACTGGGATGAAAACTGACACGAGGTTTGATGGGGGAAGCTGTCAAGCCACCCCTCGGCTGTGGAGCCCTACCCAAAACTCCTCGAACCTTTTGAAAATCACTTGTCACCTTCTCTAACAAACAGTGCAAGGCTAATGGCGACACTTCACCATTCCCCGACAGCTCCAGATTGTTAATTCCGCCTGGTTTCCCCCCCCAAGCAGCGTTTTGCCTTCTGGCTAAAGCAGCGTGGCTGCATCAGCCCAGGAGCTCCTCACCTGAGGACATGTGAAGGGGGTTTAATAGGTTTTTTCTCTTTGCCCCACTGGGCTGTGACCGGGAGGGGAGACAGAGCTGCCTGAGTCACTAATTGCTTTGGCCCTGCAACTCCCGAATGATGGAGAAGATTAAAAGGGAAGGAAAACAGCCATTCTATCTCTTTCTTGAAAAAACTTGCAGCATGAAAGGCTCATTAACATCATTAATGTTTCATTAACCTCTAGCCAGACAAATAAGCTGGAGGTAATTTAACAGTATAGGGAAAAGCAAGAAAATTAAAAATTACCCAGGTGTAGGTGACATTCTCCCAAGTTTGCCTTCGCTGTGCAGTTTGGAGAGGTGTGGGCTCTGCTGCCTCCCCGCCCGGGGCTTGGAGCTCTGCCAGTGGCTCTGCCTGCTCCGAAGGGCTGCGGGTAATAACGAGCAGGGAAAGTCATTGATTGTGACAAAATGGGATTCATTTGAACACAGCAACATCTGAAATCTTGCAAAGGAACGTTGCTCTGCACAATGCCGGCTTGAGAAAAAAAAAAAAAAATACTGAAGGGAAAAAAAAAAAAAAGGAACGGGGTGAAAATCGGCGGCTGCAAAATGACTTTCTTTGTTTGGGTAAAACGCTTTCTCCCCCTGTTAATTTTGGTGGGGGTTATTTGATTTTTATCTCTCCCCAAGTTTACATGCTCCTCCTCCACCCTGCTGCCCCCAAGTCCACATGAGTGTATACACACAGGGAGAGATGTATTTATACACACACAAACACTCCTGGCTGTGCTTTGTGAGCCCAGTTGTAACTCATCACCTCTTTCTCAATTGCCTTCCCTTCAGCAAGACCTCTGGTATCAAAGAACATTGTTAGTTCCTCCCCAAAATCTGAAGGTGGGTTGAAAACGTGAGGAAATGGCAGTGCTTTTTGGCTCTTTGCTGCAGTGTGTTCTGGTAGCTTCCAGAATTGTCTAATTAATCTGGGCTATCTGTGAGCAAGTGATAAGAGGCAGTTTCTGCCTCTAAGAGAGTGGAGAATAAGGAAAATCAGGCAAGAGGAGATGGTGTCTCCTCATCATCCCGTCCCCAGTTGCAGAGGGATGAAGGTGACTTGCCCAAGGTCACCCAGAGAAGATCAGGTCGGAACTGAGAGTTGAATGTGCTCCTGATGGATCTTAATCCCCTGATTTCTACTTGTTCTCCTGTCCCACAAAGCAGACCCTGCACAACTCTGTAAGGTTTGTGTGTTTCTGGGTTGGTTTTGCTTTGTGGTATCAGGACCAGCCGGTTTCCCACTGTTATCTGTGGGGTAGGAGATCTCTGGCACTTTGTTAGCTCTAATCCTGCCTCTTCTGCTTGCTCTGCCTTTGGCTTGGGATAAGTTGCCTGACTTCCATGGCCCTATTTTTGCTAGCCACAAAATGTGGATATCCCTCCCACAGTTTGAATTAGTCCTTATAAAGAGCTTTAAGTGTGAAATACAGTGTTAATGCCATTTTTCATGTCTTTACCCACTCCTGCCCAGTGTTGACTGAGACAGGAGATCTCAGCCGAGTGAGTGGATGTTTCCTGAGCTGAGGTTGTGATTAGGCTGTTGAGCAGCACAAGGAAGGGATGGGAGATGCTGAAAAACATGGAACCACCAGCTCTAGCTCCTCACACTCGTTTTTTAGCAGCACCTTGAATACCTTGAGCTGAGGGACTTCAAAAGCTGCAGTGTTTTGTTACAGGAGTCTAGTGCAAGTCAAGCTCTGTATTTCACAGGTTCCCCAAGCAGCCTGCAGGCACAAATAACCTTTATGTCATGCTCTCCACTGTTTATGTAAACTTGGCTTCTGCTTGCTCCTGTCAGGCTGTGCCTGTGCTTTTATTCCTGTGAGGATGGAGTGGCAGAGCAGGTAAAATTTCCCAGTTTAAAAGGATCTCCCCCGTGGGCTGTGAAGGGAAAGCAGCAGCACAGGTGGGAGAGGAGCTGAGCTCCTGTTTGTGTCCTTGGTGTCAGGTACAGCTTGCAGATTTGTGTCTGTGGTGACAAGGACTGTGTCAGCAGCTGAGTCCTTGCAGGCAGAAGGTCCTGCCTGCACTAGCACACCTGTCTTGGGGAGGGATGGTTGGTGTGGTGGTGGGAAAGGTGCTCTCCTCTGGAGGCAGCCTCCAAACCTTGGTTAGATACCTGCACAGGCTGAACAACCCAGGGCTGAACCTGCAGCTGCAGGTACAGATGTGGACCTCCTGTAGCCAGATGTGCAGGTAATAAGTCTGATTTTCTCTTTAGGCACTGCATGCAAGCCAGGAAAGATCCGAGGAAAGTCTTTTAAGCAACTCAAATTTAGCCAAAATTCCTGGATGACCCCCTATTGAGGAGCTGAGCTGAGACTTGTGATAAGGGGTGATGATTTAGGGTACCTGTCTGAGTGTATGAGCAATCATAAACGGCTTTCTGAAAATGTGGGACCCCTTTTTTGCCAGATGAGCCCTTTGAACAAGTAGACATTCTAAAATCACTTGGAGAAATCTTGGTCTAGTTTTGCCATCGCAAAACAGCACAGCCTGAAACACTATAAAGATCATTTTTATTGCCATCTATCAGTGTTTGTATCTGTATTTCCATCCCATCTTTTTGACAACAGTAGATGAGCAACCAGGATTTATCCTTCCCAGCTAAATCTCTTTCAACCCATGCAAGATGCCCAGGAAATGATTTGACAAAAATATGTAGTTCACCAAAATTATTCAACCCTCAAGCGCTCAGGTTTAGGTCAGTGTAAATTTGGAATAAATATTTGTTCTGGTTCTTATCTTAGCCAAGCTGATTTACCCAGCAGCAGCTGATAACTCCTTTTAAATTCACTGCAGAATCAGCTTCTTCCAAATGCTCATTCCCCCTTCTACCCCATGTCCCTGCCTGGGTTTTTTATCCTGGGGTGGCACACGTGGGTGTTGGATTGCTGATGAGCTCTGCAGGATCCTCAGCTCTGTGTTTTTCCAAAAAGAAAAACATGCATAGGAAGTGCATGGAAATGTCTTTTATAATAGAATTTCATCAAACAATTAGGAACAGCTTCCCCAGGTTTTCTTTAAAAGCCCAAATTGGGAACAAATATTTGACTTGCACAGAAAAGGGTGTTTAGCTGGTTTATGATGTCTTTTCACTTGTTCAGGTTTTAAGCAGACTTTTTTCCTCTCTGAACCGCAGCATTTCCTTCTTCGACAGCAAATCTCTTGAGGTGGAGAGTGCTTTGGAATAGAGTTATTTACCCATCTCTCTCTCTTTCTATGAACAGACTTTAAATGAGCTGAAAACCAGGAGCTGCACTTGCACCGGCTCCCGCCAGCTCTGTGGCTGTGCCATCCCTTCCCATCTGCATTTCCCGCATCTGCTCCTTCCTGGGTGTGGTGCAAGAGCGTGGGGGGCAGCAAGGAGAGTGGTTTTGGAGCATCCCTGCATCCCTGCCCGTATGCCTGTCCGAGCCACATCCCTGCCCTGCATCCCTGCCTGGGCAGCTGCATCCCTGCCCTGGTGCTCACATCCCTGCCCCTCTCTTGCTGCATCCCTGTCCCAGCTGCCCATATCCCTGCCCGGCCACCCATATCCCTGTCCTGGCCACATCCCTGCCAGGGAAACCGCATCCCTATCCCGGCCCCGCATTCCTGCCCGTGCCTTGGGAAGCAGCACCATCTCGTGTCGATCTGGAGCCGGCACAGGCGGTACCTGCGCGCATCGCACCTCCCGGAGAACTCGAGGAAATGCCGGCACTCTCCAGCACCAGCCCTTTCCCAACTGCCTTATTCCACCCTCTCAACACCTGGATCGCGCTTTCCTCCTTTTATCCCTCTCCTGTTTTGCAAGGGCAGGGAATTCTGCAGCCTTCTGCTAGCTGAGGAGGTGTGGGGTGGTTCAAACGTGCATCTTACTTCTTTTTGCTAATATTTTAGGACGTGCAGAAGTGCTGAGGTTTATTTGCTGTTGCTCAGACTCTTTTTATACCACCTTATTTTACACCTGCCTGAAATAATAACTGTATATAATATAATATAAAGAGCCCTGTTCTTTTCAAGATGTGGTTTTCAAGGGTGTGTAGGACATTGCAGCACGTAAGTACAAGGGGTTGCCACATCTTCTAAAGGAGTTATATCCCCTGTAAAGCTGATGTCACCTGGAGATGGTGGGTTACAAAGGTTTTGATGAAACTAGGGCTGGGGACAGCATCAGGCCCAAAAAAGCTTGTTCTGAGAGGTCTATTTCTAGCACTGTGAGATGCTGAAAGGCAAAGCCAGTGCGTCACTGCTCCTGCTGGTCAGGAGTTGTGTGTGTCATGGTGGGGAGAGGCTGCAAAGAGCAGGACTTGCAGCCCAAGGCCTGGAGATGGCAGATCTGAGACTTAACTGGGTAACTCCTTTATTTTTAGAGCTGGAATAAGGGTTTTTTTTAGAACTGGCATAAGTTTTTTCCAGTGTTGGAAACAGCCTGGTTTAATCTGACACAGAGATGCTGCTGTCTGGATACAATTACCTCAGTCCCTGCTTGGGAATAATGTAATTTTAGGGGAAATTGAGGCACATTGTCTTTAAAGCTTTAAAACAGCAGCTCTATCCTTTGTAAAGCAAAGTGTGTTTGGTGTGCCCCAAAAAGTTCTTGAAGCAGAAAGCTTGGAGCATGCAAGGTTAGGGAAGCTGCCTTCAGCACTGGGGATTGGAGACAGTGAGTTTTACCAGGCAAGACTTCTTGCTGAAAAGCTGTGGTGGGGAAAAAAAAAGAAAACATTTGGAGAAACAAAATACTGCAGCCTCCTTCCACCAGCAAGTGTGTTTTCTTTGGCTGGCTCAAATTGAGAAATTTGCATTTGAAACACACCTACATGTATTCATATATTTATAGATAGAGCTCTAGAAGGTGAAACTTGTAGTTTCAGCAAAAAGACTAAAATAGCCTCATGTTTTTGCTTTTATTTTTCCATTCTGGCTGCTAAAGAGTCTGTTACTGGCATAAGGCTACTTGGGAAATGCCAGGCTGGTTCAGTGCAGTCCAGTATCATTCTTGCAGTGGATCAGTTCAGTCCAGTGTCTCTTTGGAGAATAAATACAATCCCTTCTATGACCATACTCTTTTCTTCATCATGGCAGTTAGACAGCAGTGGCACTGGGTTACTTTGACCAGGGACTTTGGGAGCTCTTTGTAACCATCCAGCAGCCAGCTCTACCAATCCACCAGGGATGGGGAACTCTCGGTGGGATGCAGGCACCCGTCGTGGGATGCAGGGACCCCTGTGTGATGCAAAAACTCTTCGTGCAAGGAAGTTTGCTTGCCAAAACCCCTCCTTAGGAGCTCTCCTGTGCCTCCCAGCATCCAAGACCTGCTCAAGGGTCCCTGGGTCCCACCAGGGAACAGCAGCAGAGAAGCAGCAGTGGCTGCTGAGTGCCCGCGGCCGCGTTTCGATGCCAGAGGGCCCAAGGGCAGGAGCCAAATTGGGGCTGGATATTGACATTGAAAGTTGGCTTCCTGAAAGGCACAACAGCCTTTGCTTGCTGCAGAGCTAATTATTATGCAAATTCATGCTAATAAACTCTGCCTTGCATGTTGTGGAGAAGCTGCCTTTCCCGGTTAACATACCAGTAATGAGAGGTAGATTTGTAATTCAGATGCCGGTGGTAATATCCTAAATTACTCCGTGCTGTAATGGACTTTATTTCTTTCTCCCCTCGGCTCTCCCCCCAGTCCAAATGTCAATGCAAATCAGTTACAACTTTGCATATTTATTGCAGATGTATTTATTGTTGATACAGGGGTGAGACCCTCAGCTAAACAGCTCCTCTGGCACTGTCGTGGTGCCGGGGGGCTCAAGGTGTGGTTTTACCTGTCACGGTGCTCTGAGGTACTCACTCCATTTCCTTTTTTTTTTTTCCCAAGGAACAGCTCCGTAGTGGGAAAAAGCATATGTTATTTTTTTATTCATTAATTCCTTAGCATCTTTCAGTCTGTGGTTTTACATGACTGCTTTATTCCCTGAGTTGGTGGAGATAACCAAGGAAGCACGGATCATTTCCAGACTAAGCTAGGATTTAGGCCTAAAGCTAGTGAACTGAGGCTTAGATTAGATGGCATCAGGCCTCTGTAATCTGTCTCTGTAAGATTTTGGCCCAACTTTGTCATCTTAATCAATGGATAATCATGCAAGTCAGCTGTGCTTGACGTTTCAGCTACTGTTGGGCCCCAGCTGAGCCAGAAATACCCTTCTGTTACTCAGTGTCCCGTGTCAGCACAAATGTAAGCGCAGGTTTCTCTCTGCAGCCATGAAACCGTGCTCAGAAAATCCTGATTTGAGGCTGTTTGACAGGGAATGAAATGCAAAGCCATTCCCACATTGCCCTGTGAGCTGCCAGAGGAGCAGGGAGTGTTCCAGGATATCGCTCTCCACTGGCCGAATAGAGGGAATAGGAAAGGACAGAGTTATGTCCTGGTGGGTTTAAGGTTTAACCCTGATGTGGGTTCTGATCTTATTCATCTTGGCTTTCTGCTTGCTCTGAGCTGTGTTTTATTTTATCTTGCTAAAGAAGAGACAGCCCCAAATCTTGGGAGTATCCGTGGCTCTCCATATCCTTTGCATCGGTACGGACAAATTGAAGATGCCTTTAAAAACTGGCTTTTGGGGAGATAGATACTCTCTGCTTCTGACTCTTGGGGTGATTATTTGGGGAAGGAGAGCTGAGCTTGAGCTCACCGAGCTGTTGCAGACACACTGTGCGTGCCTGAGGCTGTGCATCCCTCGTGGATCATGGATTTCCTTCCCGGGGTTTGCTCCAGTCTGGAGTCAGAGCATGTGCCCATTGTAAAATAGCATGAGTGACTGGGGAGGCTGCTCTGGGGTGAGACCTGCAGTGAGTGTGTGAGTGGAGAGAGAAGCAGCAGAGCCTCCGGGCCTGCCTCAACCTACCACAGAAGGTTTTGAAGCCTTTGAACATTTTTTTACTTTGCTTCCATTTGCATTCCGGCTTCTGCACTGCGAGAAACCACCTGGGCTGAGGGGAGAGGCTTCTCAAAGGGACTGGGCAATGCTCTGCAGCCCAGCTCCTCCCCCTCTCCATGGTGTCTCTGCATGGACAGGCAAGCAGAGGGGTGGTCACTGCGAGGCCAGTGTTCTCTCTGAGCCACCGGTTGCCATTTTTTCCAAGGCCAGACTAAAATTGTCAGAACCAGCCTCAAAACATCGATGAGTCACTGTGGAGCAAAGGGCTGCAGAGCCAGAACACAGTGGGCAGCCTGTGGTGGGTAATTTTAGACAGAGAGTAGCCTTGAGGGCCGTTCAGTGTTCCCAGCCCCTAATTTGCTCGTGTGGCCCCTGTGCAGCCCCTCTGATGTGCCCTGGCTGCACATCTGTGCTTTGCAGGCAGCTGTGCATCCTTGTGCATCCTCCATGGGTGCTGGCATGCACGAGGCAGGGCGTTATCATAGCAGGATTCCCAGCTCCAGGGGTGGGGATGTGTGGGGATGTGTGTGGATCCATGCAGATGGGCTGTAACGTGGTGAGGAGCTGGGAGGGGTGCAATGCTGCAGCTCTTCCACATGGTGCTGACAAAACTCCACAGCAGACACGGAAGCCTCTCGGTTCTCTCTCCACAGGTCTGTGTTTGTCCCACCATCCTCTGCAGCGCCTGTAGTTTCCCCCATCCCACGCGTGGCAAAAGGCTGGCAGTGCCCACCCTGCCACTGTGCCCCCCGAGCAGGATTAACACAACTCCAGGGACACAGAGAAAGAGCTGCTCAGCTGGATGTTTAGGGTGTAGCTCTCAGCTCCCTGGCTATGTCAGGGTGTGGGGGCCCTCGATGATGCCCCGCTCCTGTTGCTCCAGCTGCTCTCCCAAGCTGTGGGGTCAAGGTGTGTTTCCTCCCATTTTCAGGTCAGAACCTGAGGCTGAAAGGGCACGTCCGTGCTCTGAGGAGCAGGACACAGCCCGAGGACTGTTTATATGCTGCAAGCTTTGGGTGGGCTTGGAGACAGTCATCTCCCAAGCTTGTGGGGTGGCAGAATCGGGGGCGAAATCTCCTCCCATCACTGTGTATGCTGCGCTTCACTCAGGAGCAGCCAACCTCCCACCGAGTGTCTGCAGCAGTTTCTTAATTGCTTTCTTAACTTTGTTACTCCTGTTCTGTTGGCAGTGCCCTGAAGCAAGGAGTCCCCCAGGTGCATTCGCTCTTGCATGCCAAAATTAGCTTCTTTTATTTAATTTTAAATAAACGGAGCGTCCTTTGAGTGCCTCCCGGCATCTGCCGCCGAAGGGGCAGAGGGAGCGCCTGGTTAATTTTGCATGTGCTGTTCCTTAAAGACCCACGCGTTCCCCGGCCTTTGGAAAGTTTCTCATGTTTCTTGCAGCTGTCCTTGGCGACCCTGAGCGAGTCAGGCTCCGTGGCTACAAAACGAGGCTGTGAATAACTTCGTATCTCCCGACGTGTCTCTTGTCTGGTCTGGTTAGAGACGATGCTTTTCCGTGAGGATTCTGGTGGATGCCGCTGTCGTGTAGAGCTCTGAACAGGGTTTAAGGCTGTTAGGCTGAGCCCCAGGACTGGTTTTATCTGAGCAGAAGTACAAGGTGGCACGTCAAGGTGCCTGGAGGCCCTTTCTCTGCCACACCTTCCCCATATGGCCTTGGCTATACCACTTAGGATACCTGTCCCTCAGCTTCATTGTGTTTAGGATCACGATGGGATGGGATTAGGGGTGGCAACTGGAGTAGTTCAGTGTGGAAAGTGGCAGGGAAGGATCTCAGATGAGTGTGAACCAAGAGGGAGAAGGGCTGGAGGGTCTCCTCACGAAGTTTGCTGAGCTGAGGGCAGCGAGCACGTGCATGTTTTACATAGGGTGCTGAAATAATTTATGGAGAGCTTCTCCCTCTCAGCAGAGGAGGTGGTCAAGACGAGCGAATAAATCTTTAAAAGAATAATGTTTTCAAAATCAGGCTCCTTGTCCTCGAAGCCTTTGATGTATGAGAGCAATAGTAGGTAGGACACATAGTGAAATATACATGAGATCTCCCTGGAAGAGAATAGCAGAGTGGAGAAAATATTAGTGTTTACATCAAAACTCAATTGGAGCACTCGTTTCAAGATGATAGTTTATTATATTGAATCCAATTTAGTCCCACAAGGATGTTTCTTCAGCAAGTGACACAGAGGCTCAGTCCCCACCTCCTCCTCCTCTCTGTACCTGGGCACTGCCATTCCCACTGGGTGATTCATCCTCTCCCTGCAATCTCGGGATGGTTGGAAAGGAAAAGGGAGGAAATCATCAGCTTTTGGGCAATTGGCTGTTTCTGAGAGGCCTTGGGCTGCTATCAGCTCAGGATGTCTTGACCCCAGATTGGGAGAGATGTGTTAGGAGATGAGGAGATGCAGAGGGAAGAAACCTGTGGTGGTGTGAAGAGATGATGTTCAGGCCATCAGTCCCTCCTCTCTGCCCTGCTGCTTCCAAAACCAAGCATAGCCATGATTAATGCACGAGACAGTCTTACTTCTGCTCTCAGTGTACTTAGGAGCTTCACACCTCTCTGCTGAGCTTGGAGCAGGTCACCAACTGGACTGTGTTTGCCTGTCTTCAGGTACCTTAATACTGCACCGTGTGAAGGGCTGGGGAGAAGAAAGGTGTGCAAGGCTCAGCATCCTCCCAGAGCTCTGAGCGATGAGGATGGGAAGGGCGGTGTTCCCAAAAAGTGACCCCAAGAGACCTGCCTCTTCTGCTCCAGCTGCAGCAGATGTGAAGGTGTGCAGTCCCTCTAGGTTCATTTAATACAATTTTATTAGCAGTGGGTGCACAAAGTAGCTTTCATTGGCCAGATGCACAGTACTGGGTGACAGGTATCCTTGCACAGAAAATCCTAGAGGGCTTGCCTGAATATTTCCTCCACACCATGCAGCTGAGGTGACATGGGACAGCCTGGCTGTGTGGGATGCCTGGCATCACCCCACAGCTTGGATGTGAAACCATGAGCATCCACAGCAGCACAGCTGGGCCAGGAGTCGCTTGGTGACCGGCTTGTTCAAGGAGGAGAATATTTTAGTGCCTCCAGGGCACGTGGCGCAGAGAAGTCTTTCATTTTGTTTACTCTTCTTTTTCTCAGTGCATTTTCCTCCTGGTTATGAAGAGCTTTGTCAGAACTCCCTCCTGCCTAGTGCATTTTTTACCAGTCTATTAGGCGGCCGGGGAGGTGTTTGGGATCTAACTTGCTCTTGAATAATGTTGGCTGTAATCTGTGCACATTTCCTGGGCTTTCAGTGGATGCGATTCCCCAGGGCTGGGGCTGTCGGGGCTGGCAAGTGTTATTTGCTTTGCAGGCAGAGGATGAATGGCCTCAGCAGAGTTACTGGCTCTGTGGATGGCTGGGCAGGAGAGGCTGCCCTGGGATGGGTGCCCCATCCGACCTGGATGTGCTCCAACTGCATGAGATCTCAGCTCCTGTCTCTCCTCCCCTTCTTTGTTTCCTAATGTGCAATTAGTTATCTCTATGCAAATTATAGAGCGAGCAGGAGCAAGGGAGATGAGCGTGAGATATTAAAAAGCCTCAAATAGTAATTTATTCTGGTACAAATGTTGCTTTTGGTAACCCTGTTTCTCTCAGAGCCCCGGACGGAAGGAAGGAGGCAGCGGTGTAGGCGCTGGGCAGCAAACGGGAAGTGAGGCTGAGATTTTCAAAGTCACCTGGGAGATTGGGATGCTCAGTTCCCATTAATTTTAATCAGAAGAGGACATCTGTCTCATAGCTGACTTTGAAAATACCAGCCCAAACTTTGTCTAACCCTTAGTTCCTTCTCCACCTGTTGCTATCTCGTAACAATGCTTTGATGGCATTTAGCAGTAAAAGCAGCTTTTAAACATGCGGTTGCTTCCTAAGCAGCTGCTGGGATGGATTTATAGAGACCTTGTTAGAGGGAAAAAACAGCTTTTTCATGGTTCAGACCTGCTGAAGGCAGCAGAGAGAACACCTCTTGTTTTCTCTGATGATCAAGACATCAGCCACCATCTCACTATTAGAGGGCTAGGAATATCTCAGGCAGATCTTTAATTTGTTCTCAAAATTTCCAGGAGGAGAATAACTCACGTTTTCCCAAGTTAACTCCTTCCTCCTAGGGATGTGGTCTTCCTTGGGAACAGGTAACCCAAACTGGACCCTGGCTGCTGCTCCTCACAGCCATGTGATAGTCAGCTCATATTTACCTGGTGATCGACTGTCTATTTGCACACCCAGCACTGCTGTCTACCCAGCCTTTGATTTCTTCATCCTGAGTGTATTACTTTGCAGTTTTCTTTATTGGATTTCATCTCACTGATTTCTTCTTCTTTTTTTTTTTTTTTTTTGGCTGTTTTTCTAATTTATCAGGAGTATTTTGAATTCTGATCCTCTCTTCTGGAGCGTTCCAGGCTCCTCTCTGCAAGATCTCAAACACTTCCTGCTTTATTATCCCCATCACCACTGAAATATAAAGCAAATACACTGTGGCCCGTGGCAGATAAGGGGAAGCCATTTGAAATGCCCCACTTGGTGATGGGAAACTGTTCCCAGTGTTGGTTCAGCCGATGACACTTCCAACCCCTGGCGCTGCCTGAGCTTTTCTTCCCAACTTCACTCGTAGGGGATGTCACATGGGACGATGTCAAGCACTTTAATGAAGTCAAGGTATATCACATCTGCTGCCTCCTCCCCTCCGATCCATGAGACCAATTACACCGTCAAAAAAGGAAATTAAGTTGGTTTGACATGATTTGCTATTGACAAATCCGCAGTGGCTGTTCCTTATCACTCCATTATCTCCTCAGTGCTCCCAAAATTGATTGCTGTGTAATTGGGCCACGCGTCTCGCGGAGGAGAGGGCAAAATGTGCTCAACCCCTCGGGCAGCTGGGGAAGTGGAGGCAAAAAGCAGTTTTCCTCCTTGCCTTTCATGTTTCCACATCCATATGTGCTGGCTTGGACAAGGTTTGCCAGCGGTGGGGAGGGTGATGGGGGCACCTGGATGTGTCCTGCCCTAATGCAGTGGGCACTGTTGGTACATATCTGTCGTTTCCACTTTGGTAGTGTCCAAAAAGGGCTCTGCACTTGGTTACTTGGGGATTTATGGGTTCTCAGGGGAAGCTCAGCATTGATCCAATTTATCCCAAATCCCTGGAGACCTTAAGCAGATACTGAGGCAGCTGGTTCTGCAGCTCTGCCCTCGCTGCCGTCTCCCTCCACCAACTCCTGTGTTTACTCTTCTTATGAGCACCACGATTTAGTTTTATGACCCGGCGATCAATTCTCCATCAGGAGCTCTGGAAAAGCTACTGATGTGTTTCCAATAAATGGTACGTCAAGGAAAATATATATGATCCTGTCCTGTCCCTGTCTCGTTCCCTTCTGCGTCGCACCCACCCTTTGCAAACGTCTCCAGGAGGCAGAAACGGGGGGCTCGTTGTTTGTTTGAGGCATTAGGAATGAGGGGATATCGATTCCCCGGGACAGGAGGGTTGGTGGAAAAGGAAATTCATACAGCAGTCAGTGGTGAGGCTGCAGACAGGGAGTGTGTGCCGTGGGTCTGCAAAGAGCAATTGCTCTGAAGGCAGAAATGAAACGAGTGTCAGGGAAAATAACTGGAGGCCGATGTTAATAATTAAGCTTTCTAATGAGAGCATTAGTTTTTCTCCAGTGGATGGATTCAGCCTTTCCTGTCCTGGAGTTGTTGTGTACAAACCAAAGTAATTTTTTTTATCTGCCTTTGCTCAGGACTAAACACAGCGCAGGCAGTGATTCCTCCTCTTGCCTTCTGGGATGGACAGGCCAGACAAGGACGGGAACTATTACCTGGGAATGGGAGCTGAGGGAGAGCTCATAGCAGTCTGCAGCTTCCTCCTGAGGGGCAGCACCAATCTCTGCTCTGGGGGGACCAGGGACAGCCCCCAGGGAATGGCTGGAGCTGTGCCAGGGCAGGATCAGGGTGGATCTCAGGGAAAGGTTCTTCCCCCAGAGGGTGGTTGGCACTGAACAGGCTCCCCAGGGCAGTGGGCACAGCCCCAAGGCTGCCAGAGCTCCAGGAGGGTTTGGACAACGCTCTGAGGGACAGGGGGGGATTGTTGGGGTGTCTGTGCAGGGCCAGGAGCTGGACTTCATGATCCTTGTGGAACCCTTCCAGCTCAGGATATTCTAGGATTTCACGTTATTTAATGTACTCCTGCTCCGTGGGAGCTCAGTCCATCCTCTGTGACCCTCCAGATTCCTCATCTGTGAAATGAACTTTAGGAATCCTGGAGCTGGGTGGATTTTAATGAAAAAAAAAAATGTTTTCTATAAACAATCTGTTTTTTGCTGATATTTACATCTGTGGTGGTAGGAACAGGGTGGAAACAGGAGCATCTATTATGCTGCAGGATTTTTTTTTTTCCTTTCCTGGAGAAAATCCAAACTGAGACATTTTTGTTTGAAATGGGTACATCAAAACATTGCAAATGCAGTTTGGTACAACGCACCAGTTTGATGAAACAAAGAAAAAACAGTCCCCATTTCTGAATTTCAGCGTTGTGGAACTGATGATTCCAGAAAAAACCTTTCAACTTCTCACCCTATCTCAAGATGAAAACAAATGTTGAACTACTGAGATTTCCCAGAGGAAGGAAATTCTGCTTTCCTAACACCTCTAACGCTTACTTTTTGTTGTAAATCATTCTGAGCTCTACAGATGAAAAGCTCATGGTAGATGCAAAATATTGCTGCTTTTTATTTTATTTATTATTCATCATGATAGTTCATGCCCAAAGAGGAATTCATACTCTTTCTTTCTTATCTGCTGGGACCTGTGAAAACCACCCAGCTCTGGAGCCTGGCTGCTTCTGGTTGTGGAAGAAATGGGAAATTTATTGAAATCTCATTGTTTCTGGCTTAAATTGTTTACTTTTTTTGACCAGCTCTGCTGGGCTTTGCTTTGCCAGGACTGGCCAACTTTGTCCGTGCTCTTGGCACGTGGCAGGAGGAAAAGCGTGGGAAAAGCGAGGGAGCCTGTGGGACCCAGGGTGCTCGGGCTGGGAGAGGAGGAGGTGGCTGATGAGCTTTGCTAATTGCCAGGGTTTGCAGATGGCTGGGCCACGTCTTTTCCCGGCGTTGTGCCGGTTGGATTTGCCTTGGCACGAGGCAGACACAGCACCTGCTCCCCACCAGTCCCGGGGGGCGCAGGTAACCTGGAAGGGGGATATTAAAAGGACATCTGGCAAAGTGCCCGCGTGGCAGAGGGAGGGAGGGAGCCTTCAATGAAGTTTCCCCAAATACGCAATTAATTTTGACTTAATAAGACATTTATTGTACAATAAACAACAACTGATTCTATGAAAAAATATTTATTGAGGATTTACGGCTGAGTAATGAATTTGTAGCTCAGTTTGCCTCGACTAGATTTATTTACATAGCAGTTAAACCCCAATCAATAATATGCTTTTAATAATCACTGTATTTAAGTAGTATTTCAACAATACACTGTAATTAGGCCATGAATTCTGCTGTAATTCTTTAGATTTAGTATACTTTGGGGTTCAGAGTCTCTCCTTGATCGTGATGCGAGTGCTCCATTAGCGTTAATTAAGTGCGTGCCAATCAAGCAGAGAATAAACCTCACTCTGTGCGAGCAGTCGGTGAATAGCAATTGGGTAGTGGGTGGGAAGCAGCTCAGGCTTCCCGGGATAGATAGCAACTGTTTCACTTCAGCATCCTTCACTGGCTTGTGAATCTTCGGATCAGTCATCCGGGATCAGCTCCTGGTAGGAGTTGCAGGGCAGAGACCAGCGCTACTGGTGTACCACACTGTCCTCTGATCTGTGCCAAAACAGCTTCCCAACAAGGCTATATCTGCCTTTGAGATTAAATTGCTGGTTTACAGATGTGTAGCTGTGGCTGTGTGGATCTCCTGGAGTCCCCAGGAGCCGGGTTTGCTGGGCATATTTGCTGTGTCTCTGGAAAAACCGCTCCTGAGCTGAGTGATGCGTCACAGAGGATGCAGGATGTGGATGCTCACCCTGGTGCTGATGGATGTAGTTTGTTTTAGGTGCAGGGAATGAGTCCTGCTTTTGTGGCTGTTGAGCTGCTGGTGCAAGGCACGGGGGCTACAAGGAGGTCTGGTGCTTTGCTTCCTTCTACACTAGGGAATTTTAGCTTGGATTTTTAGCCAGGTTTCATATTCCACTGGGTGCGCTGATAAACGTGAGCGTGGAGTGGGTGCACTTCAGAGCACGATGCTGCAAAGTTTTGCTCTGTTCTCAAGGCACTTGGAAATCTTTCTAGGTGAAACACGTCCTAACTGCACATTTTTCTCCTGCTCTTGGTCTGTCTGTCTGTCTAATCTCTCTTTGTCTCAGCGGTTGTACCTCCTGTCTCTGTCTGCAGCCGATGGTATCGCTCCTGAGAAAGATACGGGTGTGTATATTTAGAAAATGTCTCCTGCATTCTTCTCCCACAAGGGACACTTGAAATGGCTTTGGGGAAAAAAAAAAAAAAGAAAATCCCAAAAATATGGCCCTTCACTGTCGTGCTTCTGCCTTGTTAGAACAGGGCCTGAGGCAGGAGTGATGCCAAGGGGCCATGGGCTGCAGCAGTGCTGGCAGTGCAGGAGGTGATGCACTGAGGAGTATTTACTGCACCAGGAGAAAAGATGCAGTGCTAAGGACTTCTTTTCTTTTTGCTTTGGTGAATCATGCTTTGCCATGGTTCAGTGTGGCTGGCAGAGGGGTGCAGGAGGCAGGGAGAGAAGTGAGGGGTGGCAGCTGCAGAGAAGATGGTGTGTGGGGGGGAACCTCTGTGACGGGTTAAAAGCTCCACATGAGAAGCTCCATGAGAGCTTTCCCAGGAAAGGCGTGGAATTGGGAAATTAAACAAGACAGCAGACAGGGAAGAAGGATGCGGTGTGTTATGGTAATCGCTCTTCTTAATTGCTTTGACTCCGATGACCAGTCATTTCTTATCCTAACAAAGACATGAGAGCCATCCGCTCCTGACTGCAAAGCAAACACCAAAGGAACCTCCTCTTCTGGTCCCTCACGGACCCAAACTGCCCTGTGCCTGCCCAGCCCCAAGGTGTGGCTGGTGCTGGGACACTATAGTGGCAGGTCCAGGGGGTCATGGGCCCATGGGGTCTGAGCCTGACAGCCCAGAGGGATTTTCCTGGAGGCATCAGTCCAGCCACCCCTACTGCTGCTCAAACAAGGTATAGAGAGGCCAGGCAGGGCTGCTGCCATCAGTATTTTACCAACCTGCTCTGAGCTGAATAGAATCCTGATGCTCAGCTCTACAATGTGCTCTGATTCCTCTGTAAATTCGCGGTCTAAACCCACCAGGAGCAGGCAGAAAGGTGCCTGCTGCTTTTCGGCTGGGCTTGATCCAGCGCAGAATAATTGCCTTGACTGTTTCACTCTGAGCTTGGCAGTTCAGGGCTTAGAAATCCCCCACAAAAGAGCCCAGCATACAGAAACTTGACTCAGAGTCCAAAGCAAAGCTGCAACTGGCAGAAGTGCAGATCTTCAGGCTCAATCAGATGCATAAAGACAGGCAGGCCAAGCTGAGATGGGAATATGTTGCTTCAGCTGTGCGCTGAAAGCTGCTGAAATTTTCCATATCAGAGGCTTGCTTTACAAAAAGGGATAGTCTGGCCTGGGGTTTGCAGGGAGGAAAACAGCAGTGGTGACGACAGCAGCAATAAAAAGCTCTCCCTGCTTTCCACACTGGTGGGAATTGCTTGTTTATGCTCTTCCAGTGACTTTCCAAGCCAGTTTTCTCCATGTGTAAGTCAAAAGCACCTGCCCACTTGCCCTTGGTATGTCCCAGGCTCCAGCAGTGTCACTGGTCACAGTGGGACTGTGTGTCCATCCCATCCTCATTGCCAGGGTGAGATGTGTTTGGGCTCAGAGATGTCTGGAGAACAACTGTGGGGTAGAAGGGGGTTGGTGAAGCAGTTGTGGGTATTTATTGATTTTTAAGTGGCATGATGATTGTATGCATTTTAATAGAACCCTAGACTGGTTTGGGTTGGAAGGGACATTAAAGCTCATCTCATTCCACTCCCTGCCATGGGCAGGGACACCTTCCACCAGCCCAGGTTGCTCCAAGCCCCATCCAGCCTGGCCTTGGACACTTCCAGGGATGGGGCAGCTGCAGCTTCTCTGGGCAACCTGTGCCAGGGCCTGCCCATCCTCACAGTGAAGAATTTTTCCTCATACCCTTCAGTGTGCCTCTTGGTGATTAAATAAGCAGCTCAGCTGCAGGGGAAAAGTATTTCCTATGCTCTGAGTTGCGCTGGAGATCTTCAAAATGAGCCTGAGGAGCAGAGAAATGCCCACTGTTGCTCTGCAGGAGATTTTTAACTAGTCTTAGATACTCAGTCTGGGTGAGAGAGGTCGTGTTTTGCCAGGGGAAAGCTTTGCTGATACCAGCAACATCTTTCCCTCCAGTAAGGAGTAACTGGCCCAGCCTGGATGTGCAGTTGGGCTGGCCCAGGGCTGGCCCCAGGAGGACTTTGGCCTCCCTGCTGCATTAGAATTACCTCAGCACTGCGGTAGCGATGGACACTCGGACACCGGTTGCATTAAACATGGGGTCAGTCATTTCCCTGCCTTCCTTCTTTGTCTGTAATTCTGCATCTAATGGCAGCAATTAGTCACTGTCCAAGAAGGGATGAGCAAGCTCCTGGCTCATCCCTGCTCTCTGACGGATCTGCTCCTCCAGAGGGATGGAAAGGTCATTAGCAGAGGGTTAGTTATTGATCGGCTTGGGGGAGAGAGAGGGTCCAGAGGTGAAGCTCAGCACCTGACTTAAACGATGGGCCAGAGAAAGGAAAGAAAAATAGGCTGGCAGCAGCCCCAGGGAGCCCCCAGCCACCGTGCCACAGATGCAAAGGACAAATTCTTATTGATTGGAGAGGTGTTTTTGGAGGTAGGTTATTTCTTTTTCCTCCCTAAAGCAGGGACCAATTATGGCTGTTGACTGGCAGAGACAAATGCCAGAAGTACCAGGCCTGGATTTCCTTGGGCCATCCTGCTTCTCCTTACAGTGGGGTTGTGAAAACCCACTGTGCTAAACCCTTGTGCTGGCTGAGAGAGAGAAATATGTCCCCAAAAATAGGGGGACAGGGCTGGTTTTTGCACACACTCCTCTGCCAGTTGGGCAGGAGCAGCTCGGCACCATGGCTTGCAAGATGGCACAGAGGGAAACAAACAAGGAATAAGTGTCACTTGTCCAGGAAAACCATGAATCAAAGGAAGCCCTGAGTGCAGGGTGGTGCTTTGGGCGGTGGCTGTGCTGGAGGGAGGGGAGAAAGATCCAGGGCAGGTTCGATGATTCGATCAGCTCACGTCTGGCACTGACTTTAAGTTGTTCAGCAGATGAATTAAGGCCACTGCCAAGTTCCTAGGAGGGAAGGACCTTTACAGTGGATGAGGGGCCGGGCTCACTTTGGGGTGGGGAGTCGGGGGGGAGTCTGACTCTTCCTGGCCATCAGTCACCGCAGGGCCTGTTGAACACCCTCCGACCTCCTCTTCCATCACGGCCGTGTCAAAAAGAGGGATGAGGTTATTGACCGTGTCAACAGGGCTGATAAATCACAGCCTCCAAGCCTGGTGGTGCAGGAGACCCTTGCTCTGCTTGGATTGGGTTTCATCCTCTGCCCAGCTCCAAGTGTCCTTCCACGGGTGTGGAGACAGGGGTCCTAGAGAGACATCAGTGGTGATGCTTCCTGCATCCAGAGCTGTTCCTTAGGGTCTCAGAAGTGTTTCCTGTTATGCCTTATTCCTCCTCTTGTCTGAGTAGCTGTGTTTCTCACATGGCAGCTGGCTGTATTCCCTGACTTCTCTCACTCCTGGAGGCTCCCTTCTCTGGAAAGGAGGCACAAAACCATTTTTGGTCCTCTGGGTCAAGTGGAGCACATCGAAATGGGGTGCAGTGGAGAGCAGGAGAGCCGACAAGCCCACCCAACCCTTGCAGGCAGCACTGCAAAGAACCTCTTGATGCTCCCACCAGGATGGCAGTAGGGTCTGAAAAAGGGGGAGAGCAGCAAAGCAGGACACCTGCACCCTTTCCAGGCTCACCTTGTCCCCACCCTGCACGTGGTGGAGTGTAACCCTCTCCTCAGTAGTGATTATCCTGTTCTTGGAGGCCTCCTTGACCTTCAGCACCAGATGGATAATGCTGCGGGCAGGCAGGAGGAAGGCTCGGGGAGCGCTGCCTTCAATACGGCTTCACCCCTCTGATTTATACGGGGGAGAGAGCGGTGCTGATGCACGCCGCTGCTCATAGATTATCTTCATTCCAGCAGCAGTCAGGCAGACAGGAGAGGTAAACGGAGAGCTATCCGCCACCCTATCCGTCACCTTCCCTCCGGCAGCAGTGGCGGGGGCTGCCGCAGCGCCGCCTCTTCCCAGGGAAACTTTCCCTCTCCATCAAACGCCGCGACAAAAAGTCATATTCTGCAGGCGCGTCCATGCATCTCCGGAGAGCTTGTCACGGCCCTGTCTCTCCCGAGCCTCCCTGGAGGGCAGGGAGGCAGGGATGGGGAAGTGCTGGAGAGGAGCCAGTGGGTGTTGGGGGAGCAGGAGTCAGGGTTGAGGTCTCTGTTCAGCCCAGTGTGGTGCTGGGACTCGTGGCTGTGTTTCAAGGTCTGGCCGTTGTAGTTCAACCAGCGGAAGGCAAATCGAAGGCACTGGGGACCCGCTGTGATTTCTTGCATTGCTTTTATTTTATCTTCCCTCTCCTCACCTCCCAGGCCTTAGTTTCCTGAACTGGGATTAATTTTAATCTTACTTACCCTCCCCCTAGGGGAGCAGGGAGGCTTGTTCTGTTCATGTCTGGAAAATGCTCTGAAATCCTCTGATGAAAGGTGCTGACAGAGCACTGAGGATTGCCAGGATTCGTGGGTTTAGAGTGAATGGAGAGGTGGAAAGCACGAGGGGCTAAGGAGGTTTTGTCAGCCTGGGGGGGCTCGGTGTGCCAGGGGGAACCAACAGGGGGGTCCCTGCAAGATGCCCCCTACAAAGGACACTGAGAATCACATTTTTTAGGGCAGAAAGTAGAAAGTCTCACAGCGGCGCCAGCCAGGAGAGTCTCAGGAGGGGTGGGAAGCCTGAAGGCAAGTTATACCTTTCTTCTCTCGCTGCCTCTGAGAACACATGAATTATCCAGCCTTCCTTCGCCACCCAGAGACCAGGATCAAACCAGATGTGGAGAGTGCTGGTGTTTGTGCCGAGGCTTGGCAGAGGGGGGTGCAGCAGGCATGAAACCAGAGCTCCCTCTTGGAGAGCATTGAGTGCTCTAAGTCTGAATTCAATTTTAATTCCCCTTTTCTTACCTTTTTTTTTTTTTTTTTCATCAGGCTTTAGATCTCTCCTCTTTTTTTTTATTTATTTTTTTATTATTATCAGCTGTATGTAAAATGTGCCCAGTAGCCCAAACATAATGAGTGTACTCAGCGTGGAGCCAAAGAAGTGAATGTGCAGGGAGTGCAAAGCCCAGCTCTGCAGGTTCCCAGTGTTGCACTGCACTTTTTGGGTAGCTCCAAAGCAAAGCCCTTCCACCTAAACCTCTACAGGCTTCAGGAGAGGTGGGAGACTGTACATCCCAATCCTCCTTTTTGCTCAGGAAGCACCTAACACCGGTCTGATCAGCATCCTGTGACCGAGCAAGCTGGGCTTGGTGCGTTCAGAATCGCCCTGCGGCACGAGATGAACAAAATTTGAATGCCTGGTGAGCAGCAATCCGTCGAGCAGGAGGATATATTACTCCAAATGGAAATAATTTCTATTGCTGGGGAAGAGAGTGGCCTGTTCTGAGCTATTGCACTGGGCTGCTCAGTAATTTGTGCAGTGCAGATGGGAGCACAGAGCCTTTACTGCGGGAGAGAGCTCGAGTCAGATTGTTAAGGAAGAAACATAATCAGAAAGAGCCAGGAAACATCAAGATCAAAGTTGAAAATAATTTACATTTCATCAAGAACTTGTGGGAAAAGGACAAGGAAAATACCAAGCCCTATCGGTTATGCTGGGTTTTCAGCAAGAGGAGTATGATTCAGGAGGAAAACACTCAGAAATTGACTTTTCCCTGTATTTTCAAAGTGAGAATTGACTGCTGAGCCGCAAGTGTTACTTGAAGTGACATTTGTGGGCGCATTGTGAATATCCTCAGGCAGCAGAAAGCCTTGTTCAGCACCCAGCCATGTGTCACTTTGAACCCCACAAAGCTCTCCTGAGCGCTCTGATGGCAGAAACACAGGATCCAGGGGCTTGGAGTAGTTGATGTTGAGGTTGTCCCTAAAGGTTGGCTGCTTTGTGAGCTGCTCCCAGCCTTTCACCTCTATTTTTGGGGGGCAGGGAGAGCCCTTAGCACCAGTGAATCCTCCAGCGTGCAGAGGGAGAAGTGGGCACAGGCAAGGCATCGATGGGATGCAGTTTGTCCTCTTGCCCAACTCCTTGGAATGTTCATGTATTGCTCCTCTATCTGCAGCATTTTAATGCCTTTATAAAACGTTTCCTAACGACAGAGAGATAATTTGGCTAATGCAGCTCTGCACAATTAAGTTCCCCAGTTAACATCCTGTTCCTGCATCAGATGCCCTTTCCTCTCGTAGCCTGTTTTTCATACCCAGGGTAAATATGTTTAATAATCAATTGGCATGTTATTAACGCACAATAACGATCCCACTAAATCGAAGCTCAGTCTTGATTTGAGACACTTACAGTAAATATTGACTGTTCTGCAGAATTATGGCAGAGCCCTGAGCAGTCTGTTCCAATGGGAACTGGATCCATTTTTTAATACTAGTTATTGATTTTCGGCCAGGAAACTGCCTTGAGACATTGGTGGTTTTCCTCCTCCCCTTGAGCTGTTGGGAGGTGATGGACATGCAGCAGGGAGACAATATCCCTTTGCTCCATCAGTAGTGCCATGGCTAGAGATGGGCAGAGCTGGTGGGCATTTCTCCCTCTCCTTTTGGAGCTGTCCCCAAGGCTGAGGTCGCTCTCATCCAGTGGTGCTGGCCGGGGACAGGTCCCTGTCACCCACCGAGGTGACAGCTGCTCACTGCGAAGGTTCTGGTTTAATTTTCCGCCCTTAATTGCTGGTAAGGAACAAAAATAGGCTTGTTTGGACATTTGATGAAGCTTCATGCCAGCTCCCATTTTCCTGCTGTCCTGTGACCTGTCCATGCAAAGAAAGGGTGATGAGAAGTGACGCTCGCTTCTCCCCACGCGTCCCTGGGTGACGGTGGCACTGGCATCTCCACGTGGATGAGCCAGCTGATGTGTGTGTGACATGTCTGCAGCCCTGCTAAGAAGATTCATGCTCTCTTCCTCTGTGCTCTCCGTTTCTCACCATTTCATCCTTCTAATCAGGGCCAGTTGTTCTGCTCGTGCCATTTTTTCAGTGATGGTCCCATCAGCTCGATGTGTTAGGCTGCTTTTCCCAGAGGAATGGGGTTGGTTTTCCTCCAGTGCTTACAAAAACCAGAGGAATAGCAGATACCTCCATTTTCCACTCAGGTGGGAGAGGAAAATGGAAGTTAGTCACATCCCATGCAAGATCTGTTAGCGAACACCTCGGAGGGAGCAGGTAGGGTGGATTTTCCCTGGTAATGTCTTGTAAGAGCTCTGTTTTCTTCCATGGAGAGTGGTTTGAAGGACAGCTGGCTCTCAGGGCTGTGAGTTACCACGTGCCATGTACAACACACGTGGAATTCTTTGGGAATGAGTGGGCAGATCATTCTCAAGGTGGGTGAATTCGTTTGTTGAAGACAGTGAGGGCCAAGGAGCATGTCTGTGCATGGATGCAGGGATAGCTGTCCACGCTCTGAATCCAGAGGAGCTTCCAGATGCGGACAAGCTGCGATGCCCTGTTAAGACAGGAGCTGGGGCAGGGCCATTGCTCATTGAGATTTGAAGTCCATTGGCGTGGCTGACTGTCTATGTATATTTATGTAGAAGACTTTGCATCCCTGGAAGGTGCTGTTGCTTGTTATTTTGACTGATTACAGGAGAGTGACTGTACTACAATAGCAGGAGCCACTCATTAGCTTTGGCGTAGGGCGAGAGAAATCGGCAACTCGTTCCAGCCACATCCGCCCCTGGAGGTGAATATTAACTAGGAATTGATCCTGGGTAATGAGAACACAGCCCGGGCTGCTGCGATTAGCACTGCTTGAATTTTAAATAGTTAATTATTTCAATGGGCAGAAGGAGGTTTGTTGGGGGGTGGGGGAGTGTGCTGTGTCTTGGGGTGGCGGGTGTCAGTGAAGGGGTGAGTGTTGGGGTGATGGCACTGAGTGTTTTTGGGGGAGTGGGTGGGTCATGTTCGGAAGTCTTGCGTGCATACAGGGGGGAGCTTTTATCCAGGTGAGGAGGTAGGTGGGCAGCCTTTTTGGAGCATTGTGTCTTGGAGCAAATGAGTTTTGGGCGGAGTTCAAAGAGCTGCTGGAGATGAGGGTCTGGGGGCACATGTGTATGTGCTTCCCCACCGGAGTGTGCAGGGTCCACTTCCAGCGTCTCCAGCCTCAGGGTAGGTAAAACCCAGAGGATCAGACCTGGAAAGCTGCAGTGGGAATCCACTGAATCCAGTTTTTCTTGCATTATTCCCCCATTTCTGCTGCCTCCCTTCTTCTGGAGCACTGCGCAGAAACAAAGGGAAGGCGAGGGAAGGTGGTGAGCGCCAAGGGAAGGCGTTCTGTCTGCCTGGAGACAGGGGAATTATCCAACTCAAATAAATACCTTTCAAAAAGAGAGGAAAGAAAGAGAATTTCGCCCTTCTCTTCACCCCACGCCTCCCAAAATACCAAATCACCATGATTAAAAATTGACTCAAATGGACAAGCAGGCCCGGTAATTGATTGTGGCCTTTCATTCTTGCAGCCACACTTAATTAACCTTTAGACTCAAATACCAAGCACTGGTTAGACAGAAAGGTGTAGGCAGGCAAGAGGACGACAGTGCCTGTTGGGAGGATCCTGGGCTGTGAGAAGTCCTCTGGGGTGAGGATGCCTGGATGATGCTCTGGGGAGAAGAGCAGGCTGTGCGATAACACAAGGCTTGGATTTGGAGGTTTAGTTCCCTTTACCAGACTGCAGAAGGCAGAATTACCCCTTCCCAGAATTTTTTTACCCCCCAGTGTGTTCCAGCTCGCCTCCATTTCGTGTGCTGTTACTGATATTTATTGCTTAGGTCCATAGTCAGGAGGTGACACCAAGTTGTGCTCAGCTGTAGGAAACCATCGGGCTCAAGACTGCACTGGTGTGTTTATCTTTGTGTGACAGCGTTACCTTGTAGTGGTGGGGGAAAGAAATATGCAAAATGCCTGGCAAGGAGTGCTATAAATGGACTCTCTGCTAGTAAAAAGCTTAGTTGAAGGGTGATTTTTTTTTTTTTACCCAGTGTGTGTCCTGTTAAATCACTCCCCAGAACTGAACCAAAAATATGTGGCGAGCTGGGATTCCTGTGGCCTTTCCCTTAGGGAAGGGTTCAAAACACATTGTTTGGTATCAGAATCCGAGAGAGTCGAGGATAAATGTCCTGCCACAGGGCCTGTGTGGAGCTTGGTCCTCCCACAGTGTTATCTCCTCCGCAGACCTTCCCTGAGGATCTGTGAGAGAGCGTGTTTGGGTGCAAAATGGGTATTTTTGTCTCTTTGAAGACCTGCCTGTCTCCCACACATCCCCCTTCCCTTTCATCTGTGGACCCTGTGCTTTTATGCTCCTGATCATTAATGCAGAGCTCCTCTGGCCTCCTTACAGCTCGAATTGTCTCCTCTCTGTGCAATGCAAACGTGCTTTGACCTGGAAAGCCGCTGCCAGCAGCAGATGGAGCAGACCTGCGGGCCCAGCTGGTCCGTGCCCTGCCAGGTGCTGTGGATGCTTTGGTTTCAAAATGCTTTGGTTTAAAGAAACTTCCAAGTCTTCCCTGAAATTGGGGATGTATCAGAGGAAACTTGGGGCGAGGCATCAAAATGTGTGATATAAATGAGGTTACTCATTTCAGAGGAGACGAGGATGAAGGATGAGGAGGCTCCGAGTGGTTGATCTAATGAAGGTGACGTGGCTTTGAAACTCTCCTGTAGTGTCAGGTCTGGTTTTCACATCAAGCCGCGGTTCAGCATGAAAACAGGAGGGGGCTCATTTGGAGAGCACAGCCGAAAAACCCAGGAGCGTGAATAGGAAATACACGGCACGATAAACAGCAAAGGTTCCTATAGGAACAGCGGCAGCTCTTGAGTGTCCATGGGAAGTCGTTTGCTTCCAGATATGCAAATGTCTGAGCGATTCGGGAAGCTTGGTCCCACGTTTTTGGATGCCTGGGCTTGGCTCCTAGTCCAGCCTCTGTGGCAGGACTTCAGCTGGGTCCTACCTGCAGCTCTTTCTGTATTCATCTCCCTGCGACCAGGGGCCTCGGGAGGCTTGGAGACAAATTGCATTTGTGCATATCAGATGGAGACTTTGGGGGTTTGAGCAGGAATTCTCTGCCTTTTGTCTTTTATCATTAGGAGTCAGGGATGGAGGTGACAACAGAGTCATGTATGAATGCAGAGTAAACAAAGCCGTGTGGGGGTGTGATGACATGTTTCTTTTGTCCGTAATGTATTCATCCTCTGAGTGCTCCAGGGTTATGCATTTAATTTGTTGTGCAATTGGCAGCTTTAGAAATACTTTAAGCATCCAGCTATCCTTGCCTAAAAATAAACTGAAAAGCAAGTGGGTTGTTTTTTTGTGTTCAGGACGAGGTGGGCCAAGGAGACAGATGTGTTTTGCAAGCCAGGAACACAGCACAATCCCGGGCAGGTCCACCATGCTTTTCTGGTTATTCTGGTCTTTTCTTCATCCCTTCCCCAGTTAAAAGCAGCTCTGGCCACAAGCAGCTGTAACGGAGGAAGAGTAGGCTGGTGGTTAAAGCACCAGCCCAGGATTTAGGTGATTTACGCTGAATCTCTCATTTTGTTTCTGTCTTTCTGTGTCATCCCAGTCTCTCTGCAGTCATAATATCACTACTTCTGCACAAGGTGGGTTGCAAGAGTAAATATATGAAAGATTGGGAGGCATTAAGGTGCTGTGGGAAGGCTCCTGCATAGAGAGGGAGTGTGCACTTGCAAATCTCAGCGGCTCAGAGGGTCGACAAAAGCAGCCTCAAATATATGATTTTTAATATCTCATTATTTCTGAGTCACTTGGAAGATTTTGAACCGTCCTGGGCAAGGAGAGAGACCCGCCTTGTCAGGTCAGAGAATCACAGAATCATTTAGGCTGGAAAAGACCTCCAAGGTCATCAAGTCCAAGCTGTGCCTGATCCCCCCTTGTAACCCAGCCCAGAGCACTGAGTGCCACGTCCAGTTGTCTCTTGAACACCTTCACGGATGGTGACTCCCTGGGCAGCCCCTTCCAATGCCTGACCACCCTTTCAGTGAAGAAATTCTTCCTGATGGTCCAAGACAGAGGCTTTGACTTCCCTCCCTTTGTGCTGTTGGCTCTGTCTCTTTTTTTGTAGGAGTATCTCCAGCCCAAGGGGGATCCTGTACCCCTGGTGCTGGCAGTGCAGACTCTTTCTGGCATTCATGACTGGGAAATAAAGGATTTTGAATTAGTCTGGGTGCTTGGCACTCCTCAAAGTCGGGCTCAAGATGCTGATACCAAACATCATGTCCAGGCTGGCTCAGCTCAGCGATGCAATGGGTGATGCAGAGCTTGGACCTGATGCTGCCCTGGGCAGCAAGCCCTGCCTTGGTGTTTGCTTTCAGAGCTCCTCTTAGTCCGTATTTAGCAGCAGCACCTCTCAGGAGCAGTTTCTGAACCCTCACAGATGTGTTTGGCAGCTGATAACGGGGCTGAACTTTTTGTTTCAGATCCCACAGAAGTTTGGAGCTGAAAAACCTTGTGAGCCCAGGGCCCGAACCCCTAGAAAGATTAAAATTCCCTACCCCTTACTTCGCAAAGGCACCGAGAGTCTGTCTGGCAAGACAGGTTCATTAACAAATTAATAGAATAATCAGCGGGGCTTTGTGTGCGTTTTGTAGATAAAAAACTGGTAACAGCGTTCTTTGGCTCTTTAATGGGCTGATAAGAGCCAACTATCTGCTCCATGGCGGGGCTAATCACAGAGATAACAGAGGTTAAATCAACTGCGGGGCGCTGGCGAGGGGCCGCGCAGAGGGAGCTGCTTGGCGGGGATGGATGGAGGAGGGAGCTCAGGGCTTTTCAACGGGATGAAAGGGAATAGCAGCGAAGTGAGGGAAGGAAAAGGGAAGGGGAGAGAACCAGGCTCCAAATCCATCAGTATTTTTAGGAACACTGTGTGAAGTCCACGAGGGCTGCTGCTCCGGGAGGCTGATGCAGTCGAGAAGTGGCTGGTTGGGGTGTCGGGATCTCTGTCTGCTCTCCCTGGGGGTTGGGACAAGGGACGGGTTGCCCAGAGGAGCTGTGGCTGCCCCATCCCTGGCAGTGTTCAAGGCCAGGTTGGATGGTGATCAGTGGCCCATCACCGAAGGTCAGCGAAGAGCCAGGTGTGAGCCTTGCTATGAGAATTTTAAGCTCCATCTTAACACCAAGCTATTCCAGGCCATGCTTAGCAGCTCCTGCCTGGCATTCCAGCCCGGCATCACCCCGGGGGCCAAACACAGCAGGAGTGAGTGGCAGGTGGAGGCAGCCAGGCTGGGTAATGCTTCCTATTCCTTCCAAATCCAGGTGTCTGCTGGTTTTTTTTTGAACAAAGCCCACAGCCTATCTCCTCTCCACAGGCCTCCTGCACCCGTGACTTGCAGCAAGTGGGAGCAGCCCTCAGGTTTGCAAGCGGCAGAGCTGCACAAACGGTGGCTTTGGCAGAAGTGTCATTTTTACCTTCATAAATTACAGACGTGTGTGCTGAAATATCGATGGCAATGTGAGAGAGATCCTTGGGCTGGCCTCGGGAATGCAGCAGCAGAGAAGCAGTCAGGATTCAGGGCTTGTTTTGCTTTCTGCAGCCTCCTCCGTGGAGGTTTTGGGGTGCATGAAGCATCCAGGGATCTCTGCTTGTGTGTATAGGGTTTGTCCTCATGTCACCTCCCCAAGAGCAGCTTGTGGAAAGGAGCTGTGAGGGGAAGGGCTCGGCTCTGCCTTTCCCTGAAGGACTATTAATTTCTACAATATTTGCTTCGTTAAAGAGAGGACGTTGTCAGGCGGCTTTCAAGTGATGTGTGAAAGTGACTCTAATAAGATGTTGTGGGGAAGCTCTCGGGCAGCCCCGCCTCTCCGCCGAACTTCTCCAGGTCTCCTTTGAAAGGAGCATCGGCAGCCTTGATCCTCCTCCTCCTCCACTAGTGGAGGCACTTTTCCGCACTCGCTGCAAACTCCTCCGGCGCGGGGGGCGGAGGCGCCGGGCAGAGCGGGAGGGCCGGGGAGCAGCGCTCGGTGGATAATTGCGTGTGTCTGGCTGCCAGGGAAGAGAAACGAGGAGGGGATGGCGCGGAGGGGTGGGAGTTTTCCTTGGAGAAGCAGCCGCAGCTCAGGGCTGGCGCTTGGTTAATCGGCGCAGCGTGGAAGAAGCTGTAAATAAGACACGGATCCTCCCCTCTTCCAGCGTCCTTTGGATGGAGAAGGGTGGCGAACCACAGTTTGCCATCACCAGCAGCGTGTCCTAGCTCAGGCTCTGGCTGTCGTTGAGGGATTTTGGTCTCCCTGGGGTCTCCCTGCCGTCCGTGCTGCAGAGTGCAAGTTAAATAGGTGTAACTCCTGCTTGTACACTGCCTCTCCCCACGGGCAGCACTCAGTGTGCCTGGCTCTCCCCTTCCATATCCACACTACGCTGCCTGCCCTGTGTTCTCCATCTTCTCCAACGCCAGGATGAAGGATTGGGGTTATTTAATGTGCTTCTTGCTGGGCCATTCCCTTGTGCTAAAGGGGAAAGCCAAAAAAAAGCCCCCCCCCAAAAAAAAAAAGCAGCTTCTGGTCAGTGAAGTGTCAGGACCAGCGTGTGCAACCCTGGGGTGGAAATCCGTGTGTGGAAACCTTCCTGGGTAAACTGTGTTGTTTTTCAGGGGTATTTTATTGTTTTTTGCAGCTATTGATGGAATTGAGTATTGATTAACCGATCAGTACTGTGCACTGCTATCCCAACTTTCATCCCAGAAACTCCAGTCCCATTGCAGATGTAAATGAGGCGTGAACATGGGGGGGAATTGCGTGGTGAAGGGGTAAACTGAGGCACGGGGCCAAACTCATCAGAGCCAAGCTCACAGAGCTCTGCCTCCTCCTCCCTTTCCCACTGTTGATCCCAGAGGGCTGGAGGCCTCCAACGAATGGAGCAGGACTGTTAATAAAACATCAAAACCATTAGAATCTAAAGAGCAAACAGAAGTGGGAGATATGGCCAGCCCATGCCTCGGCTCCCTCCATCCCCAGGGGGATCCTTGCACCCCAAGCGGTGTGAACTCAGGGAAAGGACTTTTAGGAAGTTCTGGCAAGTGGAAGGGGAAAATAGGGCAATAAAGAAGTGCAATAAAAGGCACGAGGGGGTAGGTGAGGAGCCCCATTCCTGCACGAGGAGGTGGTGTGAAGGTGCCATCTGATAGCCCAGAGGAATCCCTTAGTTTAGGGGTGAGGAGCCTTGACACGAACTCTGGCAGTGACAAACTGCCTCTTTTTTTCCTTTTTTTTTTTTTTTTCTTAATTTTATAAGGATTCTGGGGTTGTTGGGAGGCTTAATTAATCAGTTAAGATGTTTTCCACTGTTATTGTGCCTCCCCTCAAAGGCTTCTGACAGTAAATTCTCATCAAGTGGAAGATCTAATAAGTGCCAATTATTGAAGTTTGCTAATTGCCAGCTAATAATAATGCTGATTAATAATGCTTTTAACACTGCTGCTGATTTCAAATGTGGGTACATGTGCTGCAGCACCATTGATTAAAATTGTCATTTCTTCTGCTTTGTGGCTAAGTGGGGTAAAAATGAGGTCGGTGGCATTTTTTTTTCTGTCCAAAGAGCACATTGTTCTAACCCTTGCCTGGAAAAACGTGTGGAATTCCTGAGGAAGAGGTTTAAAAATTAAGGGGCAAGCGTATGAGGATAATGCATCGCGGAGAAGCAGTTCGTTCATTTCCTTGACAAGTGTAATTTAATTTTAATTATTTATGATTCTTCATAGCCTGCTAGTAAATGTTCTGTAGGATATTTTGTAAAACTAATGAAGTCTTAGTAATAGGAGACCTCACTCCAGCCCTCCGTGGAGCAGCGGGGAGATGCAGCTTGTCTCTCACCTTCTGGTTATTCCATATCGGATCAGGGATGTTCTGCGTGATTATCCTTTAGGGATCCCACCCAGGTGGAGCTGCTGCTGCTCTGGTCGTGTGGGAAGTGGATCCCAAAGCTTGGGCTTGCTGTAAAACTTTTTGTGGAGCTGTAGTGATGGGACAGAGCTGCGGGGAGAGGGGAGAGGCCCTCATTAGAGCATCCCGTGGGGTTGGTGATCCCACTGGGCTGGTTGTGAAGTGGATTTTCCCTCTAAATTATTCCCATTCTGATTTTTACTCGGAAATACCCCAGAGGGTGAGGAAATGTGGAGGAAGGAGGGGAAGCCCCTTGCTTTGAACTCACCCAAAGTGTTCCTCACACCTCCTCCCACCGGCATCCGGATCAGGCGCTGGGACAGACACAGGATTCATTCCCGGCTGCTGGGGATGGATCTGCTGGGCAGGCGTGTCCACAACAGCATGGGGCCTCGAGCAGAAACCTAAATTTAAATGTTAAAAAGCTTTTGTTCATTACTGGTGGCATTTCCTCCCCCTCCCCATTTGTCACTTGGAGCGGAGCTGTGACTCTTTTAATATCAAACAAATAATAAGCTCCCTCTAAAGTGATTTTTCTGACAAGGAGCTCAATATATTAAACTTTATCTATATTTTAATAGCCAATTTCACACCAAACTGCCTTCTTAATAATGTATTTACCACCTGGGGATATTATTCCAACCCATCTGGAAAGAATTGGAAATTAACTGTCCCTAAACTGAGTCTGTGTGTGCTTTAGATGCAGCGGAGATAACAGCGGTGTCATTCCTAGGGGAAGTGGGGGAGGAAGCTCATCATGCACCGAGCAAAATGTCAGCAGCAAAGGCAATAGCTGGCGGGGAAACGAGTGCTCTCCTTGCAACCGAGAGCCCAGCCCACCTCTGGAATATCCAGCCGCTCTGGGAGCAGCCCAGAGCACCTCAAGGGCCTCTCTTGCGCTTTTAAGAGCGCAGGGTTTTGGTTTCCAAGGATTCTGCATGGATGCAGGGCTCGGGGGAGCACCGGCATCGTGCTTGAGCTGCCGCTGGTCGCCTGCCCCTGTGGTGTCAAGGCCCCACAAGAGAGCACCCAGAGGAAGGGGGAAAAGCCGTGTTTTCCTAAGCTGGAGCTGCTAATGGGAATTTATCTCTTCAGGCAGTGTGTTTAACTCGCTGTGTTTTGGAGTGGTCCTCCCTGATCCCATCTGAATCAACCCTGCAGCCCAGGCAGGTTGCAGCCTCCCCTCTCCGTGTGGAAGTGCCGGGGGTGTGTTTGGAAAATGTCACTTTGTTTAGTCTAAGTTGTGTATATAGTTATTGTTGCTGTTTGTTCACTTCCTGCAGTTTCAAGGAGTTGGACAATTCTGCTCTCCTGGCATTTGGTTCTGTGTCAAAAGAAATGGGATGGTCCCAAACCTGCAGAAGCAGTGTCCCCTCTTGGTACTGGAATGTCACCTGGTCCCTCCAGACAGAGAGCCAGGCAAGAGAAAATACTTCTTACGGCTCTTTTACCCTCAAAATTGGAGGGTGGTAGGGTGCCTAGTCCAGAGAGCAGAGTTGTCCCAAGCACAGCTTTGCCAAGCTGGGCTTAAATCGGATTTTAGAATCCTAGAATCCTAGAACGGTTTGGGCTGAAAGGGACCTTAAAGATCATCTCCTTCTTAACCCCGTGTTATGGACATACCAGGGTCATGTCCCAAGGAAGGGTCACCTTCCACTAGCCCAGGTCGCTCCAAGCCCTGTCCAACCTGGCCTTGGACACTTCCAGGGATGGGGCAGCCACAACTTCTCTGGGTAACCTGTGCTAGGGCCTCCCCACCTCTCACAGCCAAGAATTTTGTCCTAATAGCCTATCTAAACCTGCTCTTTCTCAGTTTGAAGCCACTCCCCCTTATTCTGCCACTACAGTTTTTGATAAAGAGACCCTCTGCATCTTCCTTGTAGGCTCTTTCAGATCCTGGAAGGAATTTTGACTATATTTCTGGTCAAATATAAGCCTGTCAAGGCCTGTGTGGGTGATGCCACTAATTCCTGGCTGTACAGAGCATCCCTCACAGTGGGGGGACATCAGGGATGGCATTGCTGGGACATCCAGGCTGAGCCAGAAGTGAGCTTTCCTTTTCTCCCCTCCAGCTAAAAGCCCTTCCTGGGCCTCCCAGGTGTATTTTGTGGGAAAGACCGGCTGTGGGGTTGGGACTGCTGGTTTTATGCCAGACCTGGTCTAACATCACCTGGTGATGGCTGATAAAGGGTTCACAGAGCACAGACACCACTGTGGAGCATCCCCACGGATGCACAAACCTCCCTCCCACCGCTCTCCTCGGCAGGAAAATCACAGAGAGTTCCATTGTTTCAAAGTTTCCCTTGAACGTGACTGTGTGTGGAGGTTTGTTCTCATTATTCATGAATTTCCACCAGACGTCACCCGCACCAAAGCAGATTAATCCTCGAAGTGTTTCCTTTTGTTTTTAAAATAATTAAGGGCAGCCGCTACTTAAAGTCAGCTAAAACATCCTGGTTTTCAGATAAAAGTGCCTCGTGTTTGTTGTTGTAATGAAGTAGCTTGACACGGAGATGAAAGTCTCTGCTGTTTGTGTTGTAAAAACCGGGTTTGACGCCATTTTTGAGCGATGTCAAACTGTTTCCTTACATTTCGAACAAGACACGCTTTGATCTAGGAAAAAGAAAAAAAAAAACCACCCAAGATGTTTCAATTGGAATGGAAAAGCAGCAGCCCTTAATGATTTTAAAATAGGATCAAATGTTTCAATCATTATGTTATGTCACATAATGACATCCTCGTGGCTGCGCTGTGTGATGCTCAGCGTTGCATTTAGCATCGGGAAGTGTTGTAGAAATAATTCAAAATAATCTAAAAGGCTGAAATGAAATAGCGAAATCGCAAAGTGACTCCTTAAAGCGTCGGGAAGAAAAAAAAAAAAACCCAGAATTCTGGTTCCTGGCAGTTTTGGAGTTGCTGAGCTCCTCGGAAGCAAAAGTGTGTGCGGGTGCTTTTGGGTTTGTGGTTTGGTTTTTTTTTTTCGTTTCGTTTGGAATGTGAACAAAAACAAAGCAGTGGAGAAGTTGAAAGCACCCTGTGAAATGGAAATTCTCCAAATCGACCCATTTTAGCTGTGATCTCGCTGTGCTGTGGAGTGAGGGAAGCACTGGGGAGGAGCAGGAGGAGGAGAAGGAGAAGGAGGAGTGGGGCTCTCTGGGCTCCAGCAGCACCCAGGCCCTTTGGATCAGGGCTGAATTTAGGATGGAGCTGGGAAGCCATGTGGTGTTTGTGGATCCCTGGGCTAAGCCTGGGTTTGGTTACCTTTGGTTTTGGGTACTTTTGCTTTTTTTGCTGCTTTTTCAGCTTCCCAGCGGAGATGCCGGGAGGGGCGGAGGCAACAGGGTGCAGTTTTCCCTCCTGTGTGATCCACAGGGCTTGTGTTGCCGTGGTTCCTGGATCCTTGGGTGTTGCTGTCAAAATCTGGGAGCAAAGGGGGGGGTAGCGACAGCCACCTCTGCAGTGCCCAAATCATGAGCTCAGCTCCGAGACAGCGCGTGACAGCCGGGTCAAGGAGGAGAGGTGCGGGATGGCTGCTGGAATCCTGCGAGGGGAAGGGATGAGCGCTGACAGTTACCTGGGGACCCGCAGATACCAGAATCCCTAACTTAATCAGACAGATAACGGGAGCAGCTAGAGATGAGGCAGGAGCAGGAACCGCCGAACAATAGGAGCCGGCCCCCCCCGGGCCCTCGTGCTGCGAGCGAGATAATAAACTATATAAAAATCTGTCACCGTGCGATAAGTGATGAATTAGAATCAATTATATGTATAAAATAATAGACCTCCCTGTGGTGTTCCCCTCCAGAACACTGATGGCTCCTGCCTGGGCTTGGCAGCAGTGGTGGCACTTGCTGGCGGTGTCACCGGCGGGGCTGGGACACCTCGCGCAGGCGGCTTTGGGGGAGCTCAGTGTGGTGGCAGGACTGGCAGCTGAGATTTTGGCCTTTAATTTTGGTCCCAGCAGAGCCACGTGCGGCCTCCAACCCAACTGCTCATCGTTGTTTGTAGTTTTTAGAGATTTACCATTTTTTCCTGCATTATCGGCCACTTCACGCCCGTGGCCTTGCTGCTGCTCCCGAGGTGGAGCAGCGATTTCCGAGCTGCTGAGTGCTGTTCTGCTAAATAACACCGCTTGAGTGTGTTTTTCCTCTCCCTCAAATGCCGGGAGGACAGGAGAAGGTGTGAAAATGCAAGATTAACCCTGTGAATCACCCATCAAGTGATGCACCGATTGTTTTGTGAGCTCGGGGCTGGCAGGAGGGGGAGGCATCTGACTGGATTTCCCTGTTGGTACATGTTGGATGTGATGGTTAGTAAATATTCCCAGCAGAGCTCTTGCAGGGTGGTGGGATGAGCTTGCCTGTCCAGCCCAGTACTAAATTTGGGTTGAAAACAGAGATATTGCCCAGAAGCTCTGGCTGCCCCATCCCTGGAAGTGCTCAAGGCCAAGTTGGACAGTGCTTGGAGCAGCCTGTGATAGTGGAAGGTGTCCCTGCCCATGGCAGGGGTTTGGAAGGAGATGATCTTTAAGGTCCCTTCCAACCCAAACCACTCAAGAATTCTATGATATTTGCTCTTCTGACCATGTTGCTTTTAAAGGGACTCAGGAGGAGGCTAGGGCTTTGGAAGAACATCTCACCTGGAGGTGGTGCTTGTGTTTATGAGCTGCTCTCGTTGGCAGTTGGACTAGATGACCTTTAAGGATCCCTTCCAACCTAAGGCTGGACTTGATGATCTCGAGGTCTTTTCCAAGTCATTATATAAATCTGTGACTCTAAATTATGATTCTGTGGTTGTTTGGGTGAGGTTCAGAGCGAAGTCCATGCTTTTCCTGCAGAAATTGCAGTGCTGTGACTTGTCACAGAGTGGCTGCAAAATTTCTGGAGACCACTGGGCTCGGTCTTTGTCCTCCCTTTCTCAGCACATTTCCAAACCCAGCCTTGTCACGTAACCCCATTCGTGTGTTCTCAGGGGGTTTTGCAAAGCTTTATATTACCCTAATTAATTTGATATTTTTCCCACTTGAAGGCGTTTTTTTCCCACTGTTTGCTTCCCTCCTCCAACCACATCCCTCTCCTGCAAGCTGGGGAGTTTCCCAGCTCGCCGCACTGACGGAAGGCAAAATATTCTTTGTCCAACAGAATTTGGATTGGAAACCTGTGCCTGGGCTGGTTTGCTTTATTATTTTGCTAAATAGCACAAGTTGCAGCCATAAAGCCCCTGGAAGCCTGTGCTAAGCAGGGGCGCTGGGACCAGTGCTAATGGATTGAAGCGAGCGGCTCACCAGCCACAGGGGTGCCCTGGGATTTCCCTTTTGAATCTTATTTACATTCGGACTAACTATAGCTCCCAAGCTCGGCTATAAATAATTTCTGGGAAAGAGTTGTCTAATTAAACGTACAGCAGCAAAGAAAGTACTTTTAACCACAACACTGGTGTCCTAATGAACGTAATCACTGGATGGGGACAGCTTAGGAAACAGAACTTGACATCTCCCGGTGGAGGCAGAGAGATGGAGGGGAAACATACTTGGGGAGAATTCCCAATCAATATTTAATTGTGTAGCATGTAATCTGCCTTAGTATTTTTTAAAATAAAATTAAAGCCCTGCCAGAAACTGGAGAACCTTTAAAGCAGATTTGAGTAGGGGGAGTCTCTCTGTTTTTACAGCTGTCCGGGGAGGGAACAACTCTAACTGCCCCCATAGGCATGAAAATTGTTCTGTGGTTGGCAAAATGGTCTGAATTCAGGCTTTGATGCATGGATTTACAGCCTTCCCCCATCCATCACAGTCTTCCTCCCTTTCTGGTGTCTCAGTTTCATTGTCTGTAAATGGGGAATACAGAAATTCCCCCAAACCTCACAGGTGTAGTTTGCGTCTCTAAGGCATCCTGAGAATGAGCAGTCATCAAGTTATCCATAATAATGGATGGATATCCATAGAATTTCACAAGGGCATGTAGTGACAGAACAAGGGGGAATGGGCTTAAGCTGAAGGAGGGCAGGTTTAAATGAAATATTAGGAATAAATCCTTCCCTGTGAGGGTGGGGAGGCCCTGGCACAGGTTGCCCAGAGAAGCTGTGACTGCCCCATCCCTGGAAGTCTCCAAGGCCAGGTTGGATGGGGCTTGGAGCGACCTGGGATAGTGGAAAGTTCCCTGCCCATAGCAGGGGGCTGGACTAGATGCTCTTTAAGCTCCCTTCCAAACTATTTTGTGATTCTATAATCAACCTTGTGCCACAATGGTATAGAGGTAAAATACACCAAGAACTGGTGGGGTTGGGTGATGGGCAGAGCTCTGTACTACAGACAGATCCAGGTAGATTCAGAGATCCAGACTGAATTTGTGGCAAGAGAGGCTCCTGGGCAGGGTCTGATGCTCAACTGGGAGTTTTTGGTTCTGTGTGGGAGTGGGCAGTGGTGTAAATACCTGAGGAGTGGCTGGTTGCTTGCAGGATGTGTTTAGTGAGGTGACATGTCCCTATCCCTGTGGAGTGTCACAGCAGGTGCTGGTGAGCCACTGGGAGCAGTGCTGCTGCTGGGGCAGTGGGTGTGCATGTGGTAGGGAGTGATGGAAAAGAAACCATGGCTGGTGGTTCATAATCAACTTAGAGTTTGTGTCTAGAGATTAAATTTTAGTTTGGATATTAGGAAAAATTTCTAAGGGCTGTCCAGCATTGGAACAGGCTGCCCAGGGCAGCAGTGGAGTCACCATCCTTGGAGGGATTTAAAATATGTGTGGATGTGGCACCTGGGGACATGGGTTAGTGGTGAGCTTGGCAGTGCTGGGGGAATGGCTGCACTTGATGGTGTTAGAGGGCATTTCCAACCTAAATCATACCATGATTCTATGGAAAAAAAGCGGGGCAGCTCACCCTGTAGAGTGTTGGGCCTTCTCAGAAGGCTGGGACACAGCATAGGGGGCCACCAGCATAAATTCATGCATTTCCACTTGGAGCAGAGAGACTGCTTTGTGCTGTTATAGCACCAGCATGGAGAAGGATTTGGGAACAACACAGCCTGGAATACATAGTGCCCTGGTTTGGTGTGGTGGCCCTGGCAGGGATGTGCAGCAGAGGGATGCTGGTGTTTGCTGCCCGTTGCAGCTCAGGCAGCACTGCCAGCCCTTGCTGAGCGCTCCCTCCATCCCCAGGGGATTCGCTCCAGCTCTGCTGCGATTAATCTCATCGGCCACTGGATGTCAATGTTGCCTCACCCAATTACAAGTGGGAAAGTCCTGGATCTTCAGAGAGGGGGAGAATTTCTGTTGTCAGAATAGCGCAGGTTGGATGTTGTTTTCTTGTGCGAAGTTGGTTATTAAACACCGTCGAGCCACGTACGAAGGTACCGAGGAGGAATCAGTCATTGCTCTTGTTTTGCTCAGCCAGGGAAGGATTTGATCCAGTCTGTGTGAAGACTGAGCTCTGATTTGGGACAAGAAAGCCTCAGCAGGATGAAAAGCTGGATACAAAAATGTATCCCCTTCTCTGAGGCACAGCTGAGGTGTCGGTGCTTGGCATCGTGCCCTTACGTGGTGTTCCGGAGGACAGGGAGGGATGTGTTCCCGGGAGCTGGGTGCAAGGGAGGTTTGAGGACATGTACTCAGAAAATCCAGCTCTGGAAGAGGGAGGGCTCTGAGGAAGCAGATCTGGATTTAAACATTGCAGCTTGGCCTCCTCCCCGTTATCCATCTCCCAGCCAGTGGCGGGGAAGCAGCTGCATCCTGCCAAGATTCATGACCAAGAACGCCTCTCCCCCACCTCCTCCCTCCCTTCCACAAATATTTTAAAGCCAGGCCCCGGGTTGGGAAGCAGGTGCCTGTCAGCACGCCCAGATGGGACATCTGTGGGGAGAGCAGGATTCCCTGGGAAGCGGGAGCCCTGGGCTGGGATGCAGGTCTGTAGGTATGGCCTGGTAGGGTGAGATGCACCTCAGTCGTCTCCTGTGTGACACAAAACTACTCAATGTAAACATTCCCACGATGAAAATGTGGTGTTATGGAAGCTCTGTGTGTCCTTCCCTTGGATAGAACATCCCTGGCAGTGGGATCTGTGGGATGGGGAGGGCTCCCTGCCCTTCCTCGTGCCTCTGCAGCAGTTAAAGGCGGGACATTGCTCCCCGGAGCTGCCAGCCTTTCTTCCTAGCAGTAAAAAAAAAAAGAAAGGAAAATGGATTTGTGGTTTCCATCCCTTTGGAATTATCCCCCCCTCCTTTCACGTTGAGTTCATTTGAGCACGTTAATATCTCAAATTTAATGATAAGTCTAACGGAATTCATTTCTAAGATAAATAAGATGTTATTAGTACATTAGTAGCAAAAAATGTGCAAGGACACTGCTAATCTAAGGTGAAAGTGCCTTCCTGCGTGAAATTTAATTAGCAGATTGTGTTCTATTAGTGACTTTTATGGGGATTTCATGAAAATGAATACAAATATGATCCAGGCAGCCTCTCCTGTGAAATGAGAGCTTCGCTAACCCACCCTCCCTCTCCTCACCAGGAAAACACGGCTGTGTGTCCTATCCCTCTGCCAAAGGGGACTTTGTGGAGGCAGAAGGGCAGCCTGTGGCCACCTTGCAGCTTAGGGACGAGGCTGAAGGGTGTCATGTCAGCTGAGTGTGCTCCCAGCAAGTGAGACAGGGCGGGGGAGTCAGAATTATCCCGTCTTTCCCCTCTGCCTGAGCAAGCAGCTGGTCGGAACTGCTTTTCCGCGAAAAAAAAGCAGCGATGGTTATGGAGATCTCTCTCCTCCGTGCTCGGAATTTTTCTGCCCAGCCAGATGTCCTGCAGCAGGCAGCCGTGGTGGCAGAGGATGCCAGGTCCTGCACAGGGTCCATCTCGGTGGCAGTGTCGCGGTGCCAGCGCTCCGCATCCCGCCGGCCTGGTGGCGTGTGGGAGCTGCAGGGGATGGATCCCATCCAAGAGCTTCATACATCTTTTAAAGGCTTGTGGTCGCCTCGCAGGCCCGAGGGGGTTGTGCAGCTGTCACAGCCAGGCTGGGCTGGAGTCACACGCTGCAGAGATGTGCCTGGTGTCCCTTCTCCTCTCGGCTCACCTTGCAGAGCCAGCACAGCAGGGACTCCGTGAAGGAGCCGTGGAGGTGACACTGATGCATCTTCCTGGGTTTTGTGCTGAACACCAGTGCCTGGGGTGTTTCTGGAGCTGGAAAACATTTCCATGCTGTGGTTTCAGGAGCTTGTAGATGGCTTGTAAGGGAAAAACATCACCAGCAACAAGAAAATAAATAAATGAGAGGCTTTTCTCTCCTCAGTCTTTCCTGAGAAGACTGTTGTACCCCTGCTTTGGGAATTGCTGTTACTGTGGCATAACTTCCTCTACCCGATCTAGGATCTTCTAGTCCCAGTCACTGTGTGTGGCTATGGGAGATATCACAGAATAGGTTGGGTTCAAGGAACCTTAAAGCTCATCCAGTCCCACCCCCTGCCATGGGCAGGGACACCTACCACTAACCCAGGCTGCTCCAAGCTCTGTCCAACCTGGCCTTGAACATTTTCAGGGATGGGGCAGCCACAGCTATCTCTCAGTGGTGCTGCTCCCTGCTCTTGGGACCAAAACCCAGGGTGAGATTCTGCCTCATCCAAAACCTGGAGCAAAACTGCCACTGGCTCTGGGGTGACCAGGAGGTGTGGACACCGTGTCACAGGCTGCCCATGAGATCTTTGTCAGAAAGTGCTTGGGAATTGGAGCTCCAGAGGAGCAGAGAGAGGCTTTGTGCCCTGAGAAGTAGCACAAGGGCAATCGCCTTCCCCTCAGCAGACCTGTCCATCCCTTGTGTCTGTGCAGAATGAATCAGTGACCCCTGCGAGGCTTTTGAGGCTGGGGGAGAGTCCTTGAGTTGCTGCAGGAGGCATCTGGTGGTGGTTCCAAAGATCCTTCCCTCCCATCTGCTGGTGCAGGATCCGGCTCTCGCCGATTCCTTTGCTGAAGAGCGAAGCAAATGCATGGGGAATCATTATTCATGCAGATGATCCTCACAATTCAATAGAGGTAATTAGGGGAATGATGGAGGAAATTAGCACTTTCTGCGGGTTTATTAATATTAATAAAATGATTCCACGGTTAAAAATAATAATAATAATAATATTCATAAAATAAATACATAACTGCAGAAGAGCTCTGCCCAGCTACTGAACACCAGGCTGCTCCAGGCAGTGATCAACCAGCAGCTGGAATTAGTCTTCAGGGTTTTTTTCTCTCTCTAAAGATGGTGTCATAGAAGTCAGGATGGGTTGAGGCATATTTGGGATCATTTCTTGTTTCCCACTTTTATCTTCCACGCTAGGGAAAGGAGCTGAAGCTCAGCAGATCCTTAAAGCTTTGGGAAGTTGAGTGACTTGTCTTTAATGTGCCAGTGGGCTTGATAATAGGACATTTTCTGAGACCTGCCTCTCATGTCCTCTTGCTTCTTCCTTTGTAGTGGTCCTAGCAGGAAAAACATTCCCACATCTCCACTTGCCGTAGACTTGGTGTAACGTGAATTCTGGGTTTGCCATGAAAACTCATTTCCATTTTGCCCCCTGAGCTGTGTTTCCCCATCCCCTCTCGTGGTGTTCACAGCAGAGGACCACAGACCTCTGCCCCCACTGTGCCGTGTAACCTCAGGAATGTTGTCCAGCATTCCATGCCGGAGTTTTTTGGGGAGGTTATTTGCAGAGGGTGAGCAGATTATCAAATTAAAGGCAGCACAGAATGTTATTAATGAAAATACACGACAAATGTATTTAAACATGTAACAATTTAATTAGAATTTTTATTATTAAAGTGTTGCTACGAGTGCCTTCTGAAGCCCTCTGCTTTCTGTGGAGATCAAGGCTGCTTCATTTTCTTGCATGCTAAGAGGAGGATTTGGGGTAAGGAAGGGAATAATTGGCACCAAGTGGCTTCTGAAGAAGGCAATAGGACTTTTCCTTTGGATTTTGGGTGCAGGATGAGGCCCAGTGTACCCGTGGGAATGCCTGCCTGGACTTGATTCTTTTAGGAAGGAATTAATGGTGTTTTGCAGTATCAAAACACCTTTACTGGCCTAGGTGGGACATCAGGAGAGGTTCAGTGTTGGGCTGGGGACTGTGCTGTCCTCTGAGGATGGTGGAGAATGGCAGCAGGCTGTCGGGAAGGGCAGGAAAGATCCCACATGGGCTGTGGGACTTGGGGCTCCTCCATCCGTGGGAGTTGCATGCATCCAAAAACCTTACAGGGAGAGCAAGGCAAAGGAGCTCAGAGACCCCTGGAGCTCCCAAGCTGTGTGCTCCCTGCCCTTTCCTCCTCAGAACACCTCACATCTCCCTGCTTGGGGCACAGGGGAGCAGCTCTGTTTGTTTTCACTCCGCAGGGAGCTGGGAATATGCCAGGAACAGCTCTCTCCTGGCTGACCTGATTGTGCTCCTGAGTTAGAGATGCCGGTCTGGTGGGTGGTGCCAATTCCCAGAGCCTTCTCCCCCCTTCTTTATTTAAATGGGGAAGGATCAGAGCAGTTGAACCCTTCTCCTTAATGAGAGATTCCATTATACTAAACGGTAATTGCGAAAAATCAGCTCCTATAATTAAAAGGAGACCTCAGAGCCAGGCATGGAGGCTTCCTGCATCTCCAGAGATCTCCATCTCCAGCACCTCACTGATGGGCATGGAGAGCCAGGATGGGGGAGGCGGATGGGATTCCCTCTCCCATCCACCCGGGAGCCATGCCCAGAGCCATATATCCTGCAGTGTGTTGGAGCTGGTGAGGGGAAGTGATTTCCATTCCAGAGGAATTTGCAGGGCTGGCAGTTTTAAGGTGGGGGGGAGGAAGAAAGCAACCCTATCTCCCAACTTGTAAATTAAGCGGGTCTGGTTGGGAACTGTCACCGCAGGAGAAGAAATATGAAACCTCTGGGGTCATGTATGCAGAGTAATTTTTCTGACTGTAACTCTGCTTAAAAGTAAGGATATGATGGAAATGCTTAGAGCATTTTAAATGGACCCAGCAGAGATCTGATTCAGCTCCAGTGAAGTCTGGGCAGACTTTATTGGGTGTTGGCTTACTCTAAACTTGCTTAGACCAGAGTTTAGTGCGTGACTGAGAAGTAAATTGGTTCCTTCTGCTTATTAACTCAAAATACTCATAGATCAAGGAGAAGGAATAGACTTTTTAAAATATTTTGGTGGGTTTCAAGGCATGAGAGCGAGGGGGTCTATAATGCTGAGGTGAGACACTCCCCACCTCAATCCAGGGTGCAGGTGGGCTGCTCACAGAACTCAGGATGGATCAGGTCTCCCAAGTGGTGGAAACCCCTCCAGAGGTGAAGCTGACCTTGAAAGGCATCCAGGGATCTCTGTGTGTTTGTCATGCTCCGTGGCCATGTGAGAGATTACGGGATAAGGCTCATTTTAAGGAGTTTTATGGGAAAAAAAAAAAGAACAAGAACTCTGCAAAAGCTCAAAATGTGAGTCAACATGAACCTCCCGTGGGAGTCAGTGAAGGCACTTCCAGTCCCAGTTCTTCTCCCAGCGTTTTCCCATTCTCTCTCTAAAGTGGCTGAGCAAAGGCAGGCTGGTGAAACCTCTCAGAAAAGGAGAAAGCTCCTTTGAAAGGAGCTGTGACCCTGACACTGTCAAACTGTGGTGTGTTGTATTGCAGGACACGCCGGTTCAGGGAGTTCATTTACAGGAAAGAGCAAGAGATGCATCATGATCCCTCCCTGGTATGCAGGGCTGGGGAATGGGAGGGGGTTTCCTCCCCAATTCTGAATTTGAATTCCCAATTCCAAGAACCCTGCTTGGCTCCTCTCTGCTCCAATCCCACTGGGGAGATGTTTGGAGGCTGGTGTGGGTTGGCTGGCTGCCTTGGGAGAGCTCACACGTGTGTAGGTGCAAGAATGAGTGTGCCAAGGCAGGGGCAGGACCCTGGGCTCCCTGAGGGGGTGGTGGGCAGAGTGAGGGGGTGTTGCTCCTTGGTGCATCCCTTGTGACTTCTGTGGGGCCGTTTGGGACGCAAGTGTGTCCCTGAGTGTGTTGCTGCAAGGCACAAGCGAGGGGAGAAGGAAGGTTTTGGAGCTCCCTCTCCGTGGCAATGCTCCCATTTCCCTTGGCCGTTTTCTTGGAAGCAGGATGTCTGAACCAGACACATCATTCCAGGCAGTAAATGTAATTCCTTTGGGTTTATTTGGAGAGGTAGGGACAGGGCAGGGCGTGCTCCTGATGTGTTGTGATGTGGTTCAGTGGAGAATGATGTGCTAGGCTGGCCAGCCGGCCTCAGGAGACCCTCCTCCTGCTCTGGGATCAGGAATCCTATTCCAGGGAAGGTTTTTAAGCACCCAGGTTGCAGCCACAGTAGGGGGAAGGTGGTGCTTTGTCTGCTTTCTTAGGAATGTAGGGAATGCTCCAAATTACCATCCCATAATGAATTAATAAAGCTGGGTTTGGTGGCTGATTGAAGACTGGGCAACTGTGAGTGCATTCCTGTATGCATCCATGAAATGTAGCCTCTACATATTCAGGATTGTGGTGTGGTGGGAAGAAATTTGGATGGAGAGTGACAGCCACCCCAGCTTTTCCTTTTCCTCCCTCACCTCCCTTCCTGCCTCCCCTGGATTTCCGTGGTGTGAGATTTTTCACCCCGTGCATTGGAAACAATATCTCGGAGGAGCTTTGGAGCCATTTGTTTTCCATTTAATTGGCTAGTGGGGAGAAAATAACGAAGGGAAGTCATGCAGGGGAAGTTCTCATCGGTGCTGTTTTTGGCAACAGAGTCACAACATCCTAAATTTATTTATTTAATTGCATTATTAAAAGTATAAATAAAAATAAATCCAGGGGAGCAGCCGGATCTATGCTTTGCATCTCTAAAATAGAACCATAAATGCCACGGAGCACTGGGGGAATGATTTATTAGCCTGTTATCGTGAGTGACTGGGACGCTTTCGATGGAGTCCTTGCTAATTTCTAACAGCTGCATTAAATCACAGATGCTATCAGCTATTATAAAATAATCACCCAGCGGTCTGCGAACCAGCACGAGCCCAGGGTCAGTGCTGGAGCCCTGCATTTGTTTCACATCTCAGCCCCTCCGATTCCTGCGAGGGTGGGAAATAAATAGGGCTTGTAGCGGCCTCATTTTATCATCCAGGAGTTGACAATAAATAAAAACCTCTATAAAACTTTTTTTTTCTAAAAGGAGTTTCGACCGGAATTTGCAATGAGAGGGAACCTTGTTTTGTGCTGAAATCCGGCCGTGTGATGTCAGGACTCCTGGGTGCCGTTTCCAGCTCCGAGAAGGAGCTGAATTTGCTGATTTATGGGGCAGACGGAGGATTTCAGGGCTTTGGCTGCAGACAGGGCTGGAAGGAAGGGAGAAGGTCCTGTGGCTGTGAGAAACGTCTGTCTTGGCTCCTCCGCCTTCGCTTCTCGCTGCTCTTTCAGACAAGTCACTTAAATTTCCCTACAGCTCCACTGCCTTCCTCTGGTTTGACAAATAACGTGTGTGTTTATGTGGCTGGGCTCCGGAGGGGGTTAATACTTGGCCTGGAAATCTCTTCAGAAGTGCCAATTTGTAGCGACAGAGAAACAACAATGAATAGAAGAGCCTGCGAGGACCAGGAGAAGCCAGCGAGCGGCTGCTTATCAGGGTGGTGGCTTGCAGAGCCAGCAGCAATAGCAGGGGTAGTTGTAAAAGGTGAAGGAGATGGGAGGGGGAAAAAGAAAAAAAAACCCTCACAAATAAATAAAAATAAAGCAGTTAGGAAGAAAATGCCGCCCATCTGCAACGCTCATCTTTTCCTTGACAGTTTTGCTTTATGTTAGAACAGCTGCTTAACATGACAAACGCCAGCTTTAATAACAAGGAGCGGGAGGAGATGCAGGGATGGAGCTCTCCGGCTCCTCCCGGTCTCTGATGATCTTCCCTGAGGGTGAATAGCCCTGGGCAGGGTCACCCTGGTATCCTGCACCCACCTTGTCCAGCCTGGGAAGGACCTTCTGGAGGGGGTGCTCGCTGTTTTGAAGTGGTTTTGAGGCAATGTGTCCTTGTTTGAATTGAGGGGTGTGGTAAAGGGGTTTTGCCCTGAGTGTGGAAGAAGGAGCCTCAGGGCTGTTTGTTGGTGGAGCAGCCAGCTCCTGCTGACAACCTGAGTGGCTCCAGGCCATATGTCCGTGGGGAATAGTGCATGGAGCAGTGCTTAGGAGGGACCCTGGGCTTCCCGGATAGCCGTGGGCAGGTCTCTTATTTCTCCAAAGGTGTTTGGGTTCCTTTGTCTTTTCCCACCTCGTTATTCTCTCTGCAAAATGGGATAATGGGCTTTGCAGCTTGCAGGTTGTTTCCTTACTGCGGTATCGGAGATTGTCGGGTTGTCAGCAACCTGGAGATAGCAGGGAGTGCTGACAGCAGGCAGAACTGAGGCAGTGCTGTGTACAGAAACCTTGTTCAGCCTTTGAAACCGCAGTCAAACCCTCCCCCAAGGTTGCTCTTCCTCATAAAACACGCTCAGTTTTGTTTGCTGCAAACCTAGATTTTAATCCCAGGATCCAGGCAGAGCCGGGCTTTGAAGAGAATTGGGTTGGAGTCAGGAGTGAATGGCTCAGACCAGGCTGACTCTGAGAGATGGATTAAAACTGACCTAGGAAGATGGAGATGTTCCCATCCACACCCTGGCTGTGCAACTTGCATATTTATCTCGTTGTGCCCGATACCACTGGGAATAAATCAGCAGTGAGACATGCAGGGAGCAGATCCACGGGCTCTGAGAGCAGGGACCTGCTCCAGCATTTACCCACAGCTCCAATCAAACTCCCAGGGAAGTTTTGCAAACCAAGAGCCTTCCCTCACCTCACAATTTTTTTTTCACCTCGCTTCAGCACTTAGAAGCAAGAATTTCAAAGGTGAAAAATAACACCGTCTGCACTGGGCACACAGGGGAAGGACTGTGAATACTGAGAATTTTTATTTCTCCTGGGACCTGCAGCCCGAGAAGCCCAGGTAGTTCAGTCAGGCTGAGAACAAGTGTTTAGACCTTTATCTGCTTAACACAGCTGCCAAACCTGCCCGGCAGGGCCGTGGAAGTGAGGTGGGCATGGAAGGGTGAGGATTGGGAACAGGGTGATTTCCTCCCCATTTATGCAGAGATCTCGTTTGGCTCCCTTCTGCTCCCAGCCCTCCTGCCTCTGCCTCTTCCAGCAGCAGCACAGGAGGATCTGAGGGCCCTCACAAGCTGCTCCACTGGGGAGATGTTCTGAAGGCTGGTTTGTGTTGGATGGTTGGTTGATTGGGAGAGCGGGTGCACGTGTAGGTGTGAAAATCATGGAATGGTTTGTGTTGGAAGACACCTTAAAGCTCATCTTGTTTCACACCCTGCTGTGGGACACCTTTCACTGGTCCAGGTTGCTCCAAGTCCTGTCCAACCTGGCCTTGGACACTCCCAGGGATGGGGCAGCCACAGCTTCTCTGAACAACCTCAAAAATGAGTGTGCTGAGGAAGAGGCAGGAGGGGCTGCTGGGCAGGGTGAGAGCCATGGGGGCCATTTGGGTTCATCTTGCCCAAGCAGAGAGGACCATGTTGGAGGGAATGAGACACATGGTGGGCAGGTGGAACACAAATGCAACACTTCAGCTGCAGGAACGAGCCATTGCTTACAGGGGAATACAAGTTTTCAAGCCCCCACTTATCCTCATGTAATTAGTCAAGCATGTTTTTCTCTTCCTCCCCCTCCCTTTATCTTGAAATCTTGCTGTCTTGGCTGCTCTGCTGACACAAAAACAGGTCTGAGGTTTGGTTTGGGCAGGATTGGGGCCATGCAGGGCACCAGAGTGTGCAGTCACTCATCTTTGCATCATCTGGGGACAGGTTTGCTGAGGGGACACCTGGCCCTCCTGCCTCCCACCACGGGAGTAGGTTGTGTAAGCCCAGCCAGCTCCATGATGGGTGGCTCTTGTGTGATCCAGGTGTGGAAAATAGCACTGCACACTGAGGAGGATGGGGAGGTGTGATTTTCCTTTCTCTCAGCCTTTAAATATGTGCTGGAGACACCGTTTTGGAGCCTCCCAGGACAGCCCCGAGCGTGGTGTTTCCCTCTCCCAGCATGGAGTGGAGGTGGCACAGCTGCTCTCTGATCATTCCTGTGTCTCTGTATTTTGTAAATAAGCCCAGAGGCTACGAGATGGCTTCGTGTTTAGAAACAGGATAAACAGGGCAATGTGATATCTATTTATTTGTTCTTTTATTAGTTCAGTACAGAGCTCACAAAACACTTCGTAAGCGTGTATGAAATGAGCCTTGTAATGCTCCCAGGAGAGGGAAGAAACATTCCTGCTCCACTTGGCAGGTGGGGGAAGCTGAGGGCTCCAAGAGCCTCACTGCCTTGTCCATGGTCAGGGGGAGACTGTGGTGGATGCAGGAGTAAATCCCAGATCCTGTTTTCCATTTCCAGTCTGTAATGGCTGGTAAGACTCAAATGCACATTGCAGTGCTGAGCCATCTGTGGTCCACATCCCCCTTTCTGATGTTTCTCCTGCTCCTGGACTGGTTTGGGAATGTGATTGTGCCTCCACCCCTTGTTCCAGTTGAGAGGTGGAGCATGAATATGGTACTAATTATGAAACCTGGAAACCTGTGAAACCCAGCTTGCTCCAAGAAGCTGTGGCTGCTCCATCCCTGGAAGTGTCCAAGGCCACTGGGGCTTGGAGCAACCTGGGCTGGTGGAAGGTGTCCCTGCCCATGGCAGGGGGTGGAACTGAATGTTCTTTAAGGTCCCTTGCAGGGATGGGGCATCCACAGCTTCTCTGGGCAACCTGTGCCAGTGCCTCTCACCATCACAGTAAGGAATTTCTTCCTCATATCCAATTTAAACCTGCCCTCTGTCAGTTTGAAGCTGTTTCTCCTTGTCCTGTCACCTTCTGCTTCCAAGGGATGTGGGAAATTTGGGGTTGGGCTCCTGGAAGCATCTCTTTGGCAGAGAGTGTGCAATGCAGTGAGGTTTTTGTTGTGCTGTTTTGTTTTGTTTTTTTCCAAGACAATGTCCTTGGTGAAGCAGCTGAACTTTGGCGTGTTTTGATATGGAAATGTTTTGGCAATGAAGCAAAATGTCACATGTCTATAATGCCCCCCCCTTCCCTCCAGAGTTGGGTTTTCAGGGAAGGGACCTGCATAGGAGTTGAAAATTTGCCCAAATGCACTAAATACCATCAGAAATGGCAACAAAAAAAAAAAACAAACTTGGCACCGTGAAGAAAATCTTAACATTTTGCTTTCCTTAAAAAAAAACACACAACAAAAACCCACAAAACCAACCATCCTGGATGGTTGTCAGAAATACTGCTGGAAAATTAAATGCTTGCTTTTCAAGCTTTTTGGGTGATGTTGTGACGGTTCTGCTGCCCCCGGGTGTCCCAGCCTCTCCAAGCTTTGCTAGAGCAGCTCTGGGTGTTTTCAGAGTTGGTGGGGGTTTTTTTATTTTTTTTTTTTTATTCTTTTTAATATTTGGTGTACTGAGGGAGGCTGATTTTAGCTGTGCAAGGTGGGTGTCTTCGGAGCTGCCTCCTTTTTGTAGTTCACTTGTCAGGTTTACCCACGGTTTAAACGTGCCATATCCCTGGGGTTCAGCTGGGGATTGTAGCTGAGCATTAAGTGCAAAGTAATCCCATTAAAATCCACAGGGATCACCATCTTCTGGATCCTCCTGAACCACAACCTGCCTTGCCATGCTGTCATCGTGACTCCAGGCTGGGTTTGTGTCGTCCTGGAGGGATTTTCTGGAAAAGGGGAGGATCTGTGCATGCATTTAGGGCATGAGGATGATGTTGGAGGGGCTACCTGACTGCTAAACGAGCCCTGAACTGGGTGTTAATGAGGAGCTTGAGCCTCCAGTTTGCATTTTCTGCCCAAGCACCACGATCAATGTGAAGAACAGGTTGCATTTTTTTCACAATTACCTCAGCAGGTTTTTTTTTTTTCCTTTTGCTAAATTCATGTGATAAAATGCATTAAATGTAACAGCACAGAAAATAAAAGTTCGTTTTGCAGAGAGAGCCTGATTTAGTGTGAAGATAAACTAAGGTAAAACAACTGAAAAAAATTAAGTGGGATAAATAAATTCTGCTGGGGAGAGGCAGAGGTGAGGGAGAGGCAGAGCTATGTGTGTGCCATCAGCCTGGCAGTGGTCAGTGCAGCTGTGAGTGACATTCCTAAGGCTTTCCTGCTGGAAAAGGGGTGATCCTTTGCTGTAACCCCCTCCCATGCACCAGAGGATGCTCAGCTTTACCCCAGGACTGTGAGATGTGATTCTCCCTGCTCTGCTGCCTTGCATGGGATCTGTGTGTGTGTGTGTTCCTCCTCCCTGTGCTCGGTGCTCTCTCTTTTGGGTGAAGAAATGAGAATATTCGGCAGCAAATGGGAAAAGCAAGAAACGGGGCGGTGGGGTGTGGGGGAAGAGGTGTCGGGATGGATTGCCAAATATGCCGGGGAAAAATTAGCAGCTGCAAGTGTGCAAGGGAAAAGGTGGAGAAGGAAAGGGGTAGGGACAGATGGAGAGAAGGAGGGAGAGAAAGAGGAGGTGGGAGAAAAGGGAGGAGGGGATAATAGTGTGGAAAGAAATTAGTTAAAAATCTTATAGCCCTGAGCCCAGACACCATCTGGACGGTGCAGGATACCAACAAGCCTCAGTGCTGTGTTTGCCATGGAGGTGTTACATATGTCTTGGCCAGGTAGGGTGGCCAAGATGTTCAGGATTAGAAATTTCCCCGGGAGAGAGATGCCTTAAAAGAGCCCAGTTTGGGGGAAGAAAGTGCCAACAGCTGTCTGCCAGCTGGGGACTGGAGGGGAGCTGTTGTCTTTGAAAAAACTTGTCTGGGGTTTCCACAGGGAGATCTGGAGAACTTCCACTTCCACCAGTGCTGGAGGGTGAATCCCTGGGAGCAAGGATTAGCTCTTTGATTGAACAAGCCCAGGGCCTCCAAGGACTGCTCTTCCCTACGGCTCTGCTGGGTTTTTGCTTTCCTGGGTGCAGCATTAGCCCCTTCAGTTGTGAACAAGGCTTGAGTGGCTTAGAGACTGCAAAGTTCATCTCAGGGAGAGGGGAAAAAAGGAAAGAATACTCTTTCCTCTTATCTTTACCTTAAGATTTAGTTTTCTTAGCCTGCTGAGGACTGTGACAAGGACTCAGTGGTTTGTTATGTCCACCACGGGAGAAGCTGCTGTCCTGGGGTGAAGCAGCTGTGTCCATGCTTCCTAGAATTCCCCTACCCAGGCAGGTTTAAAAGGAGTCAGAAATACTCCTTGGATCCCTTTTGGAAGGGGCAGTGTCCCAAACGGAGCTCGTGAGCAGGAGGTGGCACTTGGTGTCCAAGTGCTCGCTGTCCCAGTGGTGTTGCAGTCTCCCCATCCCTCACTGCACTAATCCCTAGAGAGCTGCTGCACAGAGGGCATCTCAGCATGCCCAGAGATGTGTGGAAGAGGGGAAAATAGTCTGGGAGGAGGAGTGAGGCTGGAGAAGGAAAGCCAGGGCGGCCCAGTAGGTCCCAGTGGCTGCCGGCTGCTCCCCAGTTCGGTGCTGTGGCTGAGCTGCCGCGCGGCCCCCGGGCTCCCGTCCCTCACTAATTACTTCCAGGCCTGTACTCTTGACATTTGCAAGCTCCTGATTAGAGCAACGAGGGAGAAATCTCAGAGGGAGAGGGAGGCCAAACTGCACCACTAATAGAAGGCGAGATTGACAATCGGCTGGGAGGCGGGAGCCAGGGAGGTGGAGGGACTCGTCCTTGCCGTCTCAGTTTCTTTCTGAGCCTCTGGGATGATGAGAGAAGGTCAGGGCTTGTTAACGTCACCGTGAGGAGCAGGATCCGCCACTGCCATATGCTTGGTGCCCCCAGGGCCTGTGCCAGCCTTGAGTCCCTCTCAGTTAGGCGATATTTTTAGACATGGACCTGAACTGAAGCCACCCCGTGCAACCTCAGGTCTGCAGACTGTCTCGGTGCAAAAGTGCCTCTGCTTTCGCGCCTGCTGACTTCGTGTTTCGTGCGGATTTTTTTGTCTCCTGGATTTTCAAGTCCCTTTTCCCCTTGCCCTTTTCTCCCTCGTGTCCTGGCTCTCTCCCTTCATTTGCTGGCAGTGTGCTCACTCGGGAGGCAACGTTAACCACAGCAGCGGGGCTGGGATGTGTCTGTGGTGGGGTGGCCCAGAAGACTGGGGCAGGAGAGGCTGCTCGGGCTGCCTGCACCACTGTCGGATGCCCAGAGCGGTCTCTGGGATGAGTGTGGCTGAGACATATCTCCTGCAGTCTCCTGCATAGCTGTTCTAGGCTGTTGGGTCCCTTACCAGTTAGGTAAATATGGATAACATTAATTTTCCAGCCTTCTCTCTCCCCTCCCCGATGCCCCATATACTCCTACCTGTGCCCATCTCTCTGTGGCAGCCAGTTTAGTTGTCTGTCTGCCTGTTTATGCCCTGCCTTTACATCTGCTCATGGATCCATGGCTCCCCAGCCTCCTGAGAAGCTCTGTCTGAGGCAGACAGGCTTCCCCCCCCCCCCCCAAATAAATCTTCCCTTGCCTGAATTGCACTGGCTCTGGCAGGTTTTCTGCTACACACACTCTGTGTCTACAGCTTCCTATCCCAAGGGGTAAACACCATTTTACCCAGCAGAGCTTGTGGTCCCTGCAGCATCCTTCCCCCTGGAGCTCATCCTGCTGCTGGATGAGGCTCAGCAACGCCTGGGGTCGGGCTGTCTCGCTGCTGGGGGCTGTGATGGGTCTGTGCTGGCTCCTTCTGCTGCTGCTCCCTCCCTTCCAGCAGCCCCAGTTCCTCTGTGCCAGCATGGGAGCAGATCAGGAAGGAGATGGAGTGTCCTTCTTCTCCATCCTTCCCCCTGAAGAATCCCCGGTATTGAAGCAGCCAGCCTGCGTGTTCGGGGTTAAGCCAACTTTCCAGCAGCTTTCTGATGGAAAACTCAGCCCTGCTTTTCTCTGTGCTTTCCTAGGCTGTCCTATTTATCCAGGCTGCAGCGAGCATCCCTCTGGTGCCTGCAGCCATCGCTGGTGCCGGGAGCCAGCACGCAGCTCTGCAGCGCTAGCCCATGGCTAGTTGGGTATTTAGGGTCACTGCCTCCCCCTGCCACATACAGCAGACCTGCTGTGCTGATAACTGGGCTTGGGATCACTGAAAAACCCTTGCAGAACCTCTTTATCAGTCTCAACAGCTGTGTTTGGGGCTCTGGATGAGTTTGGGGTCCTGAAATTGCTAAAATGCTTTCTTTGGTGGTTATTTCCCTTGTCTAGCTCCAGGAAGGGGTAGGTTCCTCATGATACATCAATAGAAGAGGCAGATGCCTTTTGGAGGAAGGCACTCAGCAGAGGTCCAGCCTGGCTTGGGTATGAGGAACTGTGTGAGGAACACTGTGTGGGCTTGGTTTTCTTTTGTAGGCATACACAGATGTGTCTGGGTGGTCATCAAAGTCTTGGTGCCCTCAGCTGCTGTTTGAGGGGACAATTGGTGGTCTGTGGGTGCCTCCAGAGGAGGAAATTTGTTGAAATTTAGTGATTTCAGCTGATTTTATTGGTGTCAGGTGCTGCTCTGCTGTTAAGTAGTGGGGTGGAAAGCTCTCGGGTTTCCTACTGCAAGGATCTTGTGTTAAGGAGTGGAAACAGCAGGAACGGGGCAGGGAGATCCTCTGGAGCTGCCTACACCATTCCTACGTGGGGCAAAGAGGTGGTGGCAGGACCCTGTTTCTCACAGGGTGAGAAGAGTGGCCACAGCCTCACACGGGGAGATGCATCAACAGTGAAAAGTGGTCGCAGCCCCCACATCAACAGGTAGATGCAGGGAAAGATGCCGGGGTGCGTGAGGGCGCGGGCATCCTGCTGCTCCTGTGGGGCTGCGTGGTGTGAGGAAAACCCCCTTTGCAGCGGGGCTGAAGAGGTTAAAGGTTTATTTTGGGGGAGAACAGGGGTGTCTCTCGGCTGGTGGGAGCCCCGGTCCCTGTGCGGGAGCGCGGCGCGGCGGGGGTTAAACGCGTGTGTCCTCCGTGCGCATCCCGCCCCGCTGCCTCCCGCCCGCCCGTGTGCGGGGCTCGGGGCGTGCGGGAGCCGAGGCGCCGGGCAGCGCTGGAGCCGCTGCCATGACAACCCCGGGGATGCTGCCGGCCGGGGCCGGGGTGCTGCTGCCGCCGCCGCCCCCCCGCGCCCCCCCAGCCCCGCACTGACCCCAGCCGGGAGCGGCCGCCGGTCACCCTCGGGACCCTGTCGGCGGAGCCGAGGAGCGCCGGGGACATCGCCTGCAGCTCCGCGGGGAAGTTTCGATCTTGCGACAGAACCGGCATTTTGGGGAGCTTTATTTTTTTTTTTTTTCTTGTTTATATATTTTTTTTTTTTTAAATTCTCCTTTTTCCCTCTGTGATTTAAACAAAAACGCAAGAGCCGGCGAACAGCCCAGCCCCGTCCCGCTGCGCCCCCGCCCCGGTGCCGATGCCGCCCTCCCCTTCCTGCCACAGGCACTCACGTTTCCTCCGTGGGTTATAAACTTTTGATGCCAGATCTCCGCAGCGCCTGCCCAGCTGCAGCTGAAAGTAGCGTCTCCAGCAGCCACACATCTGTGACCTTCATCTCGTGCTCCGCACCCTTCTCTCCTCCTCTTCCTCCTCCTCCTCCCCCCGGCCCTCCCGTCCTCCTCCCTCGCCCGAGGACAGCGGGACTCCCTCCGATGCCGCTTGGCAGGCTCAGCGCTCGCAGCCAGCCTTGCCGGGGGCTCTCCTGATCTCCGTGGAGCTCCGCAGCGCTCGCCCCGGTGGTTTTGCTCCCCCCCATCCCTCCTCTCCACCCACCCCTTCCCCCTTTTCGCCTTGTCGGGTGTGTTTTTTGCCTGTTGGAAAAGTCCCCGCTGCCCAGGATGGGGGTCGGTGGGTGCTTAGCCCTGCCCTGGAGGTGCCTGGTCGTCCTCTGTCTCAGGCTGCTCTTCCTTGTGCCCGCAGGAGTGCCCGTGCGCAGCGGAGATGCCACCTTCCCCAAAGCCATGGACAACGTGACAGTGCGGCAAGGGGAGAGCGCCACGCTCAGGTAGGAGCAGCTGGACCGGGGCCTTGGGGGGCTTTGGGGGGGGTCTCGGTTGCAGCTTTTGGGGGATGCTCTGCGCCCAGCGGGGCTGCCAGAGGGTCCTGGGACCAGCTGGAGACTTTGCACGCGTCCCAGGGGCTTGTCCCTGTTGAGGCAGGGGACACCTCGGGTGGCAGCTCGTCCCCATTGTGGTGGGGGACGCCCTGTTGGGGTGGTTTTGTAGGGATGGACCGAAGTGGTGCTGTGTGGCTGCAGGGCAGGGCTGGCAACCTCCCGGGGGGGGGCTGCGGGTGCCAGACCAGGAGCTGCCACAGGGGCTTAGGTGGCAGACAGTGAGTTAGCACTGCCTGACACTCCCGAAGTTGTGCCTGTGTGGGAGGGGAAGGGGGTCCAGCCTGTGCTGCCAGCGGGTTTCCAGGCTGCGATGCCTCCGAGGTGCCGGTGTTTCGCCTTGATCACTTTATAGTCTCCGCACGAATCCGTTAATATCAAATCAATCTTTTACTCCAGGGGTGCATCTTATGAATTCTGATGGATGCTTTCCCTTACGTTGTTTGCTGTAGGAGAAACACAGGCAGCTTATATGCAGATGGGCCACTTCTGTGCCGCACAATACAGCCGAGCATCCCTTTGCATTCCCTGGATGAGTTACAGGTGTACATGGTGCAGCGCCCGGGTAGCAGAGCAGCTCTCTGTTGGCATCGCAGCAGCGTGTCCAGATGAGCAGAGAGCAGCCCAGCCTTTTTCTGGGGGCTGTGGGGACTCAGCTCGTGGCCAGAGCTTTGGGTTGAGCTGCGTGTGCTTCAGGCAGCCCCGGGAGGGACCTGAGCTGGTTAATCTGGGAGCTGTGGGACCTGGGGGAAGGAGCCACGGGGATGGTGGGACGTGAGCGTGGAGCAAGCGAGCCCGGAGTTTGTCTGCTGGTTCCTGTGCGACAGCGAGCAGAGCGTGCCCCCCACACAGGGCTGGCTGCTCCCTCTCTCAGCCCTGGGCTGACAGGGCTGCAGCAGAGAGCAGCTGCTCTTGCCAAAGCCAGGCACGGGGATGGCAGGAGCAGAGCGTGTCACGCTGCCCGATGGCAGCCGAGCCAGTGCAGGGATGAGGAGCTGGCGCTGAGCAGAGGGTGCTCTGCTCGCCTGGGTGGTCAGGCAGCTTTTCCGTGGCTGAGGTGGGCTTTGTAGGGGAAATGTTTGGTGCATAACGGGGCGGTGGGAATCAGGCTCTGGCTGGAGGTTCCGTGAGTTCCGTGCTGCTGAGAGAGGCGTTGGTCTCCTGTCTGCCTCGCGCCGTGGCGACTGCCAGACTTTGGGATATTGCCTGTGCTGGGCATATCCATGTTCCTCGGTCCTGCCAGGGCTCCACTGGGACACACTTGTCATTGCCCCGTGTAGCTGGGGGCTGTGGCTCAGCTGGAGAGCAGAGGGCCCTGTTTCCTTGTGCTTTTCCTAATTGAACTGTGACGATGATTAACCTGGGCTGAAGCGAGCAGGGCAGTTTAAAGAAGGACAATCCCCCAGGGAGGTGCCTCTGGCCTTGGTGATTTTTTCCTCACTGTTGGAATTTGTATCCCTGTGAAGTGTGGGGTTTGGGGCTCTCTGAGGCAGTGCTGGTGGAGGTCAGAGCAGGAGGGGTGCCTTCTGTGGGGGGGCCTGAGCCCCTTCCCTGGGGAGCCCCTGCAACTCCAGCTGAACCTGCTGCCAGCAGAGGGCTGACTTGGATCTCCTTTTTTCTTTTTTTTTTCCTTCTTCTTTTTTTCTTTTATTTTTTAAGCTTCTGGCCTCTTTTCTGTGCTGTTTGCAGGAGGGGATGTTTGTGAAGCAGCCAGCTCTGGAGCAGGGGGGTATTTTAGCCTTCTTATAGGAAACCCTGCATCCCCCAAGTGCTGGCAGTTAGAAGAAGCCCCTGCCCCCAAAGCACCTGTTCTCTACCTATTTCCCCCTTTGGCATCTGCTTCTGCTCAGGCCCTCTGATACATCTTTTCCATGCTCTCACCCCTCCCTTTTCCTTCTCGAGTCCAGCCTGCTGCAGTCAGTTTTCTGGCCTCCAGCTCCCATTTGCTCCCAGTCTGCCCCATCTCTTCTGGCATTCCTATTTCCCCCCTTCTCTGGGGGCTACCAAGTAGCTTTCCATCTTCCCTTGGGATCTGGCAGTGGGCAGGGAATTGCACACAGCAAGCCAGAGAGGAGGCATCAATGGTGGGTTGAAGGCAGGAGCCCAAAGGTGGAGGGTCTCAAGGATGGTGTTGGTGTTTGTTTGCAGGCTGTGATACCCTATGGAGAGCTGGGAAGGGGAAACCACCCTGAGGAATCTTTCCATGTGGATGCTGTTTGTGGTAGATGGTGTTTTTCCTGGTGAATAGTCTGTGCACCCACAGGAGGAGCAGGTGTGGTGTCCTTTGCTGTCCTCCCTCAAATGGCTTTTGGTGCTCACATGAAGGAGTTGGCCTTGGAAAATTTGAGAGCTGTAATTCCAGTGTGTACCTCTTGCAGAATTATCCCTAATCCTGTTGGGTCTGGAGTGGCCAGGTCCTCTCCCATCTTCCTCCATCCTGGGCAGGAGATGGGCTGAGCCTGTGTGTCTCCCTGGCTTCTGCAGGGCTGGTGGAAGCTCTTTGCCTCCCAAGATCAGCTCTTTAACCACCCGTTGCACTGCAGAGAGGAGATGTAAGAGAGAGCACAGCCGTGTGCAAGCAGTGGAGGAAGCCTGGGGGCTTTTCAGGCTGGTTGTGGTTTTCCTGTATTGGATTTTGGGCACTTCCATTTCCAGCTCTCCTCCCTTTTTCCGAGGGAGGCTCAGCATAATCCTTGCAGAAACTCAGGCTCCATCTACAGGCAACTTGTAGGTCATCTTAGATCAGCTGCAAATAATTTCGCTGTTTTAAGAAGAGATTGTGATAATTCACTACTTTTTATTGTAAGAACAAGCAATTCCTATAATAGTCGGGCACCTTTCCTCTCTGGGGAGTTCAAGGCAGTTTGAAAATTCTCTGTGTGCTATTGAAAATAAAATCAAGCTGCCTCTTTCCTTATTCTGAAGCACAAACCCTTCTGCCACGAAGTGGGGCAGGTGTTGAGATGGCAGCGGTAACCCGCGTTCCCCGCCAGTCTGGGACACGAAACGGAACAAGGAGCACACTGGTAACCAGCAGGGAGGTTGAAGAAGGTCACTTTTTAATTTCCCAGCTGGGATTTGATGCGGAAACAAGGATTAAGTTTCTGGTTTTGGCAAGAGTGCCATCGAGTCTCAGCTTTCTCCACGCCCCGGGATCGCTGTGGGGGCATCGCTGGCAGGTCACGGTTGGTTGGCAGTCCCGGTGGCTTGATCCTGGCTGGAGGCTTGGGTTGGGTTTTATCCCAGCTGCATCACAGTGGTGGGTGGATCTTCTCTGACTGGGCTGCTGGGGGGGCAAACTGTGGCAAATATTCGAGCGGTGCTAAAACGGGGACGTAAACAGGATCGTCCCGCTGTGCCGCCGGCGAACCGACCTTTTATAACAGGCATCAGTGCAGTTCATAAAGACATAAACCAACAGCTGCTCCAAATTTCAAGGCTTTATGGTTTTATCTGTATTTAAGAAATATTGTGGTGATTTTTAATTTTTTTTTTTTAAGGGAAGGAGTGTGTTTCGGAGGTTGGAGGGAGTAGCTGGGAGATGAGGTGTGCTGGGCTGTCTCCTTGGCTGCCACCACAGGGACCCCTGGATTTGCGGAGGCCCCTCTGTTTCTCTTGGCCTCAGTTTCCCTGTCAGTAAAATGGACCAATTAGCAGTGGTTTGTCAGTGATGGTTAGAAGAATGAGTGTTCGTAGGTGGTGCTGAGGTGGTGCAGAAAACGCTAGGAATGTACAACTTGGCTTTTCTCTACACTAAGTAATGCAGAGATGCTTTATCTCTGTATTTAAAGGCAAATTTTCAAGTCAAATCCCCTGTGCCTGTCTGCTTCTGGTGAACCCATGGCCTCTCCCAGTGTGCTTGTCCATGAAGGAGACCAAAAAGCCAGGATAGCTTTGCTCATTCTCATAAGCTTCTGTGCTGGCTCTATTCTGTCAATTAGCGAGTATGAGAACAATTCCAATTAAAAATAAAAAGCCCGAATAAAACATCATGAGAATGCTGTTCTTCCATTTATTTTTGCAATTATAGTTTTAATTATTCCTGACAATGCTGCTTTAGTTCTTTTTTTTTTTTTTTTTTTTTTTCTGTGTGTGTGTAATAACCTACCGCAGCCTATTTTCCACCACACGATGAGACCTCAGTAAAGCAAAACCAGCAGGTCCACAGTCTGCAGGCATAGGTCTGGAAAGTCAGGAAATCAGGGGTTTTCTGCCTCTTTTCTGGTCAAACTGCCGGTGGTTTCGCGTACCTACCTGTTAATGGGGGTTGTGACACTCACCTGCTGCCCTGCAACGCGCAGCCACGTACCTGGCAGAGAAAAGAAGTGTTAATGCAGCCACGTCTCTGCTGTTAAATCCTTGCTGGGAAGCGGGAAGAGAGTCACCGCTTTTTGTGTGCAAATGCTAAAAGCACGGGGATTAGCGAGGAGCAGATTAGCGAGGACTTGCTCCATCGCTGCCCCCTCCTTCCACCCCCCCCTCTCCTACCCAAAAAGTTTTCTGGAGCAGCTAAATATATACCTGCCGTTTCCAAGGTAGAGCTCGCTGCGTGGCGGAGCTGTAATTGGCGACTCAATGAAATTACAGCCACGGATTCTGGCATTTGGATCCTCCTGGCTGGCATAATAATTTCTCCCTAGGTAGCTGGTATTTAACTTGTCTTATCTGCTCCTGATAGTTGTAATTACAGTGCCCACTAATTTCACTGTAATATTGCAGCCGCTGGAAGGGCGGTTGGAGAAAGGTCGGGGGGTTGCAGGAGGGCTCCCTCCTCCCCCCTGCCTGCTGCACCAAGGCATGTGATGCTGCCAAAATGCAGATGCTGAGACGGTGGAGCTGGTACCCAACCTTCTGGTTGTGCCCACTTCCCACTTTGGTGGGACTGGAGCAGCCTCACAGCCCCTGCCACACCGTTGTCCTTGCTCTGTCATCAGGGAAGGACACGCTGGGGGGGGAGTCCTGGTGTCCTTGCTGTGGGATGAATCTTGGTCTCCATCTCATGTCAGGGCTTGCTGGTTGGTTTGTGGTGGCTGCTTGGGTTGTGCAGGGAGAGGTTGGTTGTCCTTGAGGTTGGTGATCCCTGCTGTTCATTGTCCCTGAGGCTTGTTGTTCCTTGAGTGGTTATCCCTGATGTTGGTTGTCCCTGATGTTGCTCATTCCTGGGCTGGTTGTCCCTGCTCCAAGAGCACAGCCCTGCTGTGCAAGGGGAAGATTCGGGGCTGACCTGGAGGAGATTCAGGACTGGCTTTGGGGAATTCACCCTCAGCCAGCGAGTCTTTGTCTGCTGCTTGTGCCAACACCTCTCCTGCTGAGCCAGCACCAGGCAGGTTTTGCCGTGGGTGTAGGATTGGACTCGAGCATCAGAGAGCTCAGGCCCTGCTGACACAGGCTGTAGCCAAAAGGCTGGGGTTTTGCTTCAGAAAATCCTGTTTTTGAGAGCAGCAGTGAGCTGGTGGGGTCTGCAGAGGGAGGAGGGGACCCTCACTGCTACCTCTCCAAGGGACAGGATGGGAGCCCTGGGAGGGCCCTCTTGCCTAGCAAAAAGCCAACCCCCAAGCGAAGTTTTTAAGCTCTGCTAGCCAGAAATAGTTCCAAGTGGTGATATTTACCTCCAGGGGATGAGCCTGAACTGTTAGTAATCCTTTCACTATAGGGTACACGAGATCATTTTGCAAGGATAATAAACTCCCTGGTAATAGCTGTCCTTCCCTGGATCACACTCGGTGCTCCAGGAGCTCAGGTCTTTGTTTCTGGAACAGGATTAGGTGTTAATGCTGCGAAACAAAACGGGGGCACAGTGGCTGCCTTTCACATTCCCGGGTTTCCGAAGAGTTTCTCTGTTCCCTTGACTGCTCTCACAGTTTGCCTCCTCCTTGCATTCCTCAGCCCTAAACCACGGATGCTTTTTACAACAGCTGGACATATTGTTTTAAGTGATAATCTTTAGATACTGCAGCCGAGCAGACAGTTCATAAGAAATATCTGATTCGGTGACTGTCACTTCTCCTTCTGTCCTTGTGAGCAGCCTTTGAGGGTTAGGATGTGCTGGTTTTTCTTCCTTTTTTTTTTTTTTTCCTGATGAGAAAAATAATTTCCCCACAGCCCCTGCCAGCAATTTTTAGGCTGTAATGGGTTGTTTACTGCGGGTTTGATTTGATGTGTAGGTCTTGTCTTCCCTGACAGACTGAACCCTTCAAGGTCAGATCTTTAGTGCGAAATACTCACATTTTATACTTCTGTTTTCCTATGGATGTTTCCCAAGATTTGCCTAAAATGAGTTGTTTCCATGACTATACTCACTTGATAGACTTGTTCCTTGGGATACAAATGGGTTTCAAAGTCTGTTTCTCTGTGGAGGGGGAGGATAATGAGAACAACAACTGTTGTGGTGTAAATTGTAAACTTAAGGTTTTTTTTTTTCTAATACTCTAAAAGATCAGTAAATTGTGCTGATGCTGATGAGGTACCTTATGCAATCTCCAGTGCTGGAGGGTTCAGAGTGGGGGGAAAAGAAAAAATTCAGGTAGAAGAAGGGAATGGGTAAAGGTGAAACCAGAACACTGGAAAAGAAGATGATCCAAGGAAAAATCCATGACTGGTTACCCCTATTGTGTGCCCAACTGTCTGGACTGAGATTTGGGGAGCTTTGACTTCATCCATCTGGTACCCAAGTCCCAGGACCAGTCCTAGTGGGATAGTACATCACCCCATCTCCTACTTTTATATTTTCCTGTGTGTGTGCATGTGTGTGTGTGTGTGTGTATATATATATATAAAAATCTAACAAATTTCTAACCCATATAAATCCAATTACCCATGTTTTGCCTGCAGGGAGCGAGGGAGATTAATGTTTGGTATTTTGGCAGGAATGTAAAAAGAAATAGGTGGTAATAACAATGAAGGCTCATAAAAAGGAACCGATAGTCGTGTCTGTGCCCGGGAACCCGCTGTAATTCCTGTGGGTATCTGTCAGCAGGTTACCCTGCTCCCATGGAGGGGCAGGGAAGAGCCAGGAGTGCTTCCTGGGCACCTGAGCATCCATCCTGCCACTGGAGAAGACATTAATGTGATGGTGATGATAATGGAGGCTGATAAAGAGAAATGGTTTATGTGCCAGGGCACCTTCTCGTGACTGATCCTGCTCTGTCGTGGCTTGTAGGAGCCACGGGAGCTGTTATCCCCATTTTGTGGAGAGGGAAACGAGGCCTAAGAAAGCAGGATAAGTGTGGGAGGTTTTTTTGCAAGGAGAGGTGGGAAGCTCTTCTTCACCCTCTGTGATGAGTCTGTGGTGGTGCTGGTCCTTGCAGATCTGGCTTGTAGTGACATGGCCTGGAGTGTTTCGGGTAGGAGTTGGGAGTACCAGAGTTGTGCTCACATGGCTTTTTCCTCCACTATGAGCCCTTTCCTGCAGTGTTTCCATGTGCTGAGTGTTCCCCAACTCTTTTCCTTCCCTGACATGAACCTGGGCATGAGATGCCTTTTCCTGCAGCTCTCACTCAGGGGACAGTAGCGTTGCTGGAGGATGAGCAGTCGCTGCAAGGCTGTTCCCATCACATCATGTCGCTGCTTTGCTTTGTCCCCTTCTACCCATGACCTGTCCCGTGAGGTGACTGCAGTTGAGGGGGTGTTGTGCTACCAGGCACCTCTCCTCCTTTGGCTCTGACACTTGTGAGCCAGTCACCCATCACCCTCTCTCTGGTGCCTGGGTGAGGTTCCCTGCTGCTCTCATTGTCCCCTGTGTCACGGGTGGCGCGTGCTCTGCTCTTCCTCCGTCACACGTTAATCACGGTCCCGATATTGCGTCCCTGCGGCGGGTTCTGCCTTCTCTGCAGGCTTTGCATCAGGCTCCTGGCTCTCCCTTTATTACCACCACCACTTTTATAACCCGCTTTATCAGATGACTTTTTCTTTTTTTTTTTTTTCCCCCCCCCCTCCTTTCTTAAAGAGCATAACCCGTGAGCAACTCATCATTTCCGAGAGAGGGAGAGCGCCGTTAGCGCAGGGAGAGCAGGGCTCCATGCTTAGACCTGGAATGAAGAGCCTGCTTTGCCGTGGTGTTGCATTTAATTCAATCAGGGCAGTTAAAGCCGAGATTTAAGGTCCTTTGTGTGATCACAAGAGTTGCTCTGATGCGGCAGCAGGTAGAAGGGAAGATTGAGCCCATTTCCAAGGAGACTCCAAGTAACTGTTGGAAGCAGCCAGGCCTGGGGCTTACTGCGGCAGCGGCCACGGTGGGAAGCTGTTAGCATTCACATCGCATCCCATCTCTCTCTCCGTCACCCTCCCTGCTCCTGCTCCTTATCCCCATATATTCCTTTAAGTAGAATTGATTAGTTTGGCTTTTTTTTTTTTTTTTTACTGGGGGAGGGCTATTTTTAATTAATATTCTTTACTGTAGGATAATTGCGCCGACTGGTCCCATCGCTGTCTGAGTCACCCTCTCCTCCCTTGTTCTTGCGGGAAGGCTCTTTGGACTTAATTAAAGTTAGGGATCCAGGGCTAGCAGGAACAGCAGGAGTCTTGCAGGGTTTTGATGAAATGATTGCTGTGGGGGAAGCAGTTATTTTCTTTCCAGAGCCATAGATTGTGATGCTGAGACAGTGTTACAACCGTCTGGTTTGACCACCTGCTTTACACAGGCCACTGCATCTCGTCCTGCATTTCTCATCCTGCGCACACAAACCCCTCCTGGACACCCCAGCCCTTGTGTTGGGGTGAGAGGAGCCCAGTTTTGGGGTGTTACCCTAAATGAAGGGGGTGTGTCTTTGACCTCCCCGTGCCTGCCACCGCTGGGCTGTTGCAGGTTGTGGTGGGGGATGTTGGAGGGATAACAGAGGAGCTGCGTGGAGTCTTTTCATCTCAGGTTTAAGCGCTCGTGCTCGCAGGCAGCACTGCCACCAGAGCTCAAATGCAGCCCAAGCAAGAGCTTAACAAGCTGTGAGAGCTGTCCAGAAAGTTATCCTGACACCAAGTGACAGACTCTCAATTGATATCCTCTGGAGACTTTAAACTCACTTCTGCGAGGTTTCCAAAGCTGGTTTTGTCTCATACCTGAAGAATCCTTTATCTGCTGCGACGCCTGCCCTGCCTCGTCTCATTGCTCTTGACGTTTCTCTTTGTTGCCTGCTGCAGCTCGGGTAAACTCCGCTGCAAAACTATTTAAGAAGGGTTTCTCTCAGGCTCTGCTCTGCTCTGCTCTCTTGCTGGAGTTCCTTTATAAATTGCCTGGGTTGAGGCTCTTCCTGCTTGGCTCTGCAGGGAGCTGGCTGGAACGATGGCAGGGCCATGGCTGCTCATCCCAGAGGGCAGGGGATGCTCCAGACTACAGGGCAAGGTCAGACAGGGTCAGGTGTGGAAAAGGGAGGAGAAACCATCCAAGGAGATCTCTCACCTTCCATCCTGGGAAAGCTGTGGAGCAAAAGTAGCAAAATCATTTGTGGTCAGCTAGGACAGGACAAGAAGCTGTGCCACAGCCAGCAGAGATTTGTCAAGGAGAACTTGTGTCAGATGAATCTAATCCCCTCTGTACAACTGTGTGACGAGCCTCGTGGGCAGGGAGGAAGCAGGAGATGCCTCAGACAGTGACCCAGGCAAGGCTGTAGCTGCTGCCCTGTGAGCTGGTGGGAAACCTGAATTGGGAACCATTGTCTGGAGCTGCTGTAGGGAAACAGGCTGGTCTCTGTAAGGTGTTTCCCTGCTTCTGAGACCCAGCCCAATATAAATTCTTTTCCCAGCTTGTAGGAAAAGCCACCTTTGCAGTAGTTTCAGGCTGGTAACATCCTGCTGGATGGCACAGAGGGCTTGGAGGACTACCTCTATGTCCTGAATCTCCTTGTGTGAGAGTGTGTCTGTTCATAGCATCACTGTTCTGCAGGACTGGCATTATGGGATGCCATGAGGGACTTTGGAGGCTTCTGAAGTAGCAATGTGCAGTTGCTGATGTCTCTGTTGTTCTAGACCCCCACTTGGTGGTGCCCTGTGTGAGAAGGTCCATGTGGAGCGTATTTGCTGCTCTGTAAGGTTGGGGTGGTTTTCCTTCTGGGCAATGGGGATTGCCAGGCCAGTGCAGGATGGCTATTGGCCTCCTCCTGCTGCCTTTTTGGATGGTGTTCCCAGCAGCAGTGCTTCTCCTCCTCTCCTTGCTGAGGGTGTTGTGGTCCAGCACCATCCCAGAGCCAGGCAGCCCCTAGACCCCTTCCCCAGTCACTGCTCAGACCGATTGTGCACTAGAGAAGCTTTCAAGAGGCAGCTGGGGCCTGCCCAGACTCTATAACTGAGGCTGTGGGCTCTCAGAGGCGCAGTTGAAGCATTTTCCTTGATTTTGCTTTTATTGCCTGGTAAATCAGCTCCGGGGCCAGCCCATCTGCGGGAGCAGCTCCCTTTACTGAAAGGAGCCCTCCCTCCACCGTCCCTCTCCTGGCCCCACAGCCCCAAGCCAGGAGCCATCCAGGGTGACCAAGACCACCTGGTTCCTGGCCATGGGCTCCCTTTGGGAAGAATCCCTGACGCTGGCATCGCTCCCCCAGTGCTGTGCTTTGTCCTGCGATTGCTGAGCTAGCAGCCCGTTTGCAAGACTGATGCTGCACTTAGCAGGGTGCTGCCAAACCCACAGAGTCCAGCAGGTTATTTCCCTTCAGAAGCCATTTATCTTTTCCCTTTCAGATGCCGGGCTTCTGTCTCTCATCTCTGGTTTTTCCTCCCACATGGCAAGGAGCTCAATGTTCCCAGCCCTCCCAAATCACTGGCTCCGGGCGCGGGGTCAGACCCATCCTGGGAGGGAGAGGCAGCTGTGGGAGGCACTGTGGGTGAGAGTGACGGGGCTCTCTGTTGGTTCCTTTCCAGTTAATATTTAGGGAAGTTTGCTCCAGACTTCAGCTTCTTGTTCCCGTCTTTTCCGATCGTGTTCTCGGATGAGGCTGCTCTGTGAGCTGCTGGGATGCCAAAAGGTGCAGGGCTGGGGTTTGAAAGCTTTATCCCAGCAGGGAATTTGCAGAATTTGTCTTTCTTCTGGGGGGCTTTGCGTGGAGTGAGGGGAAAGCTGGGGTGCAAAATGTCAAATGGGAAATTTAGGAGCGCCTTGGGCTTTGCCACCACCTCTCACAATGACCTTGGGCACCTCACTTAGCTTGAGGCTCCAAATTTCCTGACTTCTTGTTTCTTTTGGGGATTCTGAACCTTAAATAGGGGTTTGCATGCTGCCAAGCACTTCTGAAAATCCCATCCAAAAGTTTCCTTGAGGAGCAACCCTCTTTTTCATTAAACACTAACTCAATAGTACAAGAGAATGCTGTGTGATGGATATTAAAGTTTAACAACTGTGTATATCTATTACCTTGCTGCTAAATCTTTATATGCCTTAAATAATCAATTGATATTTAATTAGCATACAGTACTATTACTGCCTTCCTAAATCTATAATGATAAACCAAGTTACAAGTTATTGGACGTTAATTACTGTCTGATGATTAGAAACAGCAAGACATTTACCAGCCTCATCCCGGATATAATCCAGCGTGTCCGTGCACACTCCCGAGCCAAACTGTGCTCCCTGTCTCTTAATAATCAATGGGTGTTCAACATGCAATATTTGTCTAATTAGCACTAAATTAAATCCTCATTGACAACACTTCAGGGTAAGAGATCGGCATCGAATATGATGGATTAGCCACGGAAGGGCTGTTATTGTAAGCAGGAGATGTGCGTGTCGTTTGCCTTGATTGTCATGGCTGGCACTTGCCTCCCTGTGACTGTCAGACTGGTCCTGGGGGGGACCTGGTGCTGGGATGTTGGATTGACAGTCCCAGAGACCCTGAGTCTCTTCACTGGAGCTGCAGGCACCAGCTCTTAGTTCCCTCCTTTCCCTCCTCTGCAAGGAATCGCTATCCTTGCTGTGTCAAGGATGTTTCTCAGCACAAGTTTTCCTGCACCTTCAGGGTTTTAGAGGTGGTGAGACCTCCTGAAGCCTGAGCAGCTCCTCGGTTCTTTCCCAATATGTCCCCAGCTTGTGATCTGCTCTCACTCATGGATATACTTGTGCTTCCACCCAGGAGGGTGGACTAGGGGGAGCAGAGGGCTTTCTGCACCTGGAACTTTCTCTGCAGGCAAAGGGCTGATCATCTGTTGTGGGCAGATGTTCCTTCTGCCTTTTGTGCTTACCTGGAAGTCTGTGTATCTTCTGTTTGGGCAGTGAGGATCATGGAGATCACAAAATGGTTGGAAGGGACCTTAAAGCTCAGCTAGTTCCACCCCACTGCCATGGGCAGGGACATCTTCCACTAACCCCATCCAGCCTGCCCTGGAACACTTCAGGAGTGGGGCAGCCACAACACAAGATTTGGGTCCATCAGTCTGAGCTCGGATCAGGGATGCTGGATTAAGATCAGGGGGTTGTGGGAGAGAGAGCAGCCCCAAAGCCTGGCTTTGCATGGAAAACCCCCTTGGGGGCTGCTGTCTCACCCGTGGAAGCACCTCTGTGCACTGTGCCAGCATCCATGGGAGCTGTTTTGCGGGAGCAGCGGGATGGATTCGCAGCCGCCGGCTCCTTGCGAGACTCAGCCTGTCCTTCACACTCAGCGTGGATGTAATTAACTGTGCTGATGGGATGTTATGCCAACAGCAAAGCAGAAAACACCAGAAAATGAGTCAGGAGTGATACCAGGGCTGCTCAGCATGGAGACACGGGAAGTGGCAGCCAGGAATGCTGCTCTCCTCCTCTCCTGCCACACGGCTTGTGTGGGAGCATCGTCCCTGCAGCCTCCCTGTCTCCTCAGGAAAGGAGCAGCTGGACACAGGGAGCCTCCCTCAGGGTCTGGCGTGGCTTTGCTGTTGCATTCAGGGGAGATACATGTTCCCTGGGATGTGTTTTTCTCCCTGGATGCATGATGGATGTGTAACTTCCAGCTCTTAGTTCCCTCCTTTCAATCCTCTGCAAGGAATCACTATCCTTGCTGTGTCAGGGATGTTTCTCACCACCAGTTTTCCTGCTGCCTTCAGGGTTTTACAAGTGGTGAAACCTCCTGAAGCCTGAGCAGCTCCTTGGTTCCTTTCTCTGCCCCCCCAAAAGTGCAGAACCCCACTGGCTGGGATGTGTCCTGCACTCTGCAAGAGCTGGGATGAGAAAAAGGAGAAATGAATTAAAAAAAAAAAAAAAAAAAAAGACTTCCAATTAGCAATTGAAATTGTCCTTAAAAGAATTTGCCTATTCTGCAAGGAATGTTTAGTAATTGATAGCAATTTCTAGCAATTAAATACAAATTAATTCGTGCTACTGAGAAGCAGTTTATTTATGGCTCTGTATTTATGGGCACTCCCTCTCCTTAAAACTATCCTCATTGCTTTTGATAAGTAATTAGAGTTTACTGACTTATTTCCCAATGTAGGTATGAATTTTAAATAATTTTTAATACCGTGCAAGTGTTTCATTGTATTGCTGAGTGAGGGATTATCATTATTTATATTGTAGTAGGGCCTGGAGGCTGGGACAGGCACTGTGCAAGTGTATAGCACAGAGACAGTCCCTGCCCAGAACAACCTGCAGTGAGTTTTATGGCATCAACAGGATCCTGAACGTGCTTCCAGGAAATAAAGGTTATTTGGAGTCTTTTCCACTGGTGCAGCACAGGCTGGGAGCGGTGACTCGCCTGCAAATGTTTCTCCTTCCCTGTGATTAGGTGGAAATAGTCATTCCCTGCTAGGAATAGTAATGGTTAATCACTTGGAAGAGGAGAGTCCAAGCCCAGACCATGAGGTGGTGAACAAAGATCATGTATTTTGGTTGGTTAACTTAAGTTTTGGGTTATTTGAGCAACCAGATCTATGGAAGGTGTCCTTGCCCATGGCAGGGCTTGGAATGAGATGAGGGTTTGGGATGAGAATTGGGATGAGAATCCCAAACCACTTTGGGATTCTACGATTTGAGGTTCCTTTTTAATTGCTTTGTGGCTTTTCTGAAGGTGATCTCAGGTCGTGGTTGCAAACTTTTAACAGTGCTCCTCCAGCTCTACCAGTGCTCTTTTGGCTCTTTACGAGGCGAGATCTTCATATGATCCCATTTCCAGGACTCGCAGATCTGATGGGAGAGGGAAAAGCAACAAGTGGTTTAAAGCTGTGGGTGGGAGCAGGAGGTGTGACACCAGACCTGGAGAGAGCTCTGACTAGAGGAGGTGATTTTAGGAAAGCTGTGTGTCCCAAGCACCTTCCCTTGGGTGTAATAAGCCCCTTGAAGCAGTCCAGTGGGTGCTTGGCAGGGCAGGACCCTTGTCAGGGATGGTGTGTGATTTCCAGAGTGGGGTAGTCATCTCACAAGTGCTGTAAGCATGAGAAGTTGGCCAGGCTTGAGGGGAAGGTGCTAATTAAAGCACATGGTGACAGCATCCATGTGAGGAAGATCCTGGAGAGAGGGAGGAAGCCGACCCTGGAGAGCAGGCATCGTGTTCGGAAGTGAGGTTGGGAGCTGGCAGCAGCGTCTGGGCTTGTGGTGCCAGGCAGGAGTACACTCCAAAGCACAGACTTAGTGCCCTAAATGACTTTTAGGGGTTCTGAGGTGAGTGTTGCTTTTATTGAGGGTTAAACTCAAGACTAGGAACATTGGAAAATTAAATATCTCATGGTGTTAATATATAGGGACAGCTTTGGGATTTACTGTGTGTACTGAGGTTATAGCTGAAGTGCTCTGGGGCAGTTTGGAGCTTTAAGGCTGCTTGCATCCTTTGGAGAAACACAGAGGTGCCCCATTGCTTCTCCTGTCCCCTTTGTCGCCTGCAGGGAGCGGGGTCGGCCCCCACCTCTGGTTCAAAGTCTGTGCTGATCCTGCCTGTGGCTGCACAGCCTGTTCTGGCTTCATTACTGAGCTTGATTAAATGGTACTTGTACAGCCAAGGGTTGGGAAAACACACAAAGGGACTTTTCTAGTCATCTGAGGCACTTGGATACCGTGGAGACAGATGCTGAAGGGAGAGAGAGACGTGGTTTGACATTACGGTCGCGGTAATGAGATGGAACCCATTAGGGCAGCGTCCTTCTGGGATCCAGGTGCCTCCAAGGGAGGGAGAGGGTTCAGACAGAGCCCCAGGAACTGAAAAAGGCTCCCTCTGAAGAGGAAAAGAGTGAACTGAGGAGCTGTCCTGTCTGGGGGACAGGGTGCTCTGGCTTTTGCAGAGGGTGGGGTTGGGAGAAAATGAGGGTGAGAATGTTTGGGCCTCAGGGTCTCGCTTCTGTGTCTTGTTTTAGAGAGTCTGTGTGTGCAGCCAGCACTATTTTCTCACTGTCAGAGCACACAGAGCTGGATTTAACCAGCACCTCGTGGGCTGTGCAAGTGCTGCAGCATCAGGGGATGTGCATGGTGCATGGGGTGATGCTGAAGAAAGGAGATGCCTCCTGTCACCTCTCCATGAATCCTCAAGTTGGATGTGGTCTCCCGGACTATCAGATCAAGCTTGTCTTTAGGGGCTGGGAAAGGCTGTATTAGAAGGTGGCAACTGCTATTACAGGGCAACAGTGTGTGAGTTTGGCCAATCCTGAAGATGCCAGGTCTGGGTCAGTCCATAAGATCCACCCTGAGTGTGATATTAAGTGGATGTCTCGGCAGAGGCAGGCACATGAGAGACTTGTAAGGATGGAGTAGTAACTTCAACCCAGCAGGCTCATGGGCTTGAACTCTCCTGGTCTGGAAGTCTTCCCTTAGATTTCACAGTCCAATTATTTTTGTGCCCCGTGCTGGAGGAGTTTGGAGCTTTTCCTCCCTGCCTATCTGCAAACCTCGTCAAAATGCTTTCCTTTTACCCATTCCCTGCTGCTTCGAGGGTCTGGGGCATGGCAGTGCCTTTCATCCCTCCTTCCTTGTAATGATTCAAATGACTCAGAGCTGGTGGCTTTTGGCCTCTGCACTCCGGGTCTCTGGTTTGTTATAAGCTGTTGTGAGCTGGTTTGTGGTGCTCTGGTGCACAGAGGAGAGATGCTGTGGACTCTTTTGGGTTAATGAACTGCCTGACTGTGAGGGATGAGACTCAGTGACCCCTTGGGTCCCTTCTGGGAGGTGCGTAACACCCCCTGCTCTCACCCTGTGAGCTGGGCACGCTGGCACCACGCTCGTGTCGGGACACAGAGATCTTAGGAGATGGTCAAGACTTTTAACTGTGGTGTCTGATGGCCCTGCTCTCCCTTCAGGCAACTCGCTGACTTGTGATCCCCGATTAACTTCCCATCCCCAAAAGTCACTGCCTCTCTGAAGCTTCAGGACCCTGCCGGTGCTGCTGACTGCTCGAGTGCCCTGCATGCTTCCAGACAAGGGTCAGCGAGGCAGCTGCTGTCAGAGGAGCTCAAAGGCTCCGGCTTTGAAAGCCAAGAGCGCTTCTCTGCTCTTGGACTGTGGGCTGAAGAGTCTGCAGACTGCAGACAGGGGATCTGGGCTCTTGGCAGCCACGTGGTCGCTGAGTATTTGTGCTCAAGCTCATCAGGGCAGGGCTGTGGTGGGATGCTGGTAGGTGCCAAAATCACCGTGTGATGAGAGGTGATGGTGCTGCCTTTGCTGGGGCTGTGGTGAGGAGGGATGGCCTTGCTGGAGGTGGGTGAGGGGAAGGCGCTGAGCCATCCAAATCCCTTCTGGAATGATCACAGTTAAACTCCCGTGGCAGGATTGCTCACCAGTGATTCATCAGCCTTGGTGTTAGGGCGGTTCTCCTTTGCTGTCGCAGGAATAACACTTGGGAACAGGGGAGAGGGACGTGTCACCCCCTCCAGCGAGATTTGGGTGGCTCTGAAGTGCCACCACATGGATAACCAACCGGCTCTGGGTGGTCCAGAGGAGGAGGTTCGCAGGGTGGAGGCAGGAATGCTGCTGGCACGGTGGCTCTCCGGTGTCTCAGTGACCGTGCGTGTCCAAGGGATGCTCCAGTGGCGAGTGGACACTCAGATTTGGGGTGTGGAAGCGCCTGTCAGCAGCTGCAATGGGATTTTGCATTTTAGACCAGAGGGCTTGAAACTTCTTGACCACAAGCAGCACCAGAACCATGCAAAAACCAGGCAGAGTGAGTTTGCCAGGTTGAAGCCTCCCTGCCTTTGTTGCTGTTTTCCTGACAGCAGCCCGTCCCTCCACCAAATAAAAATTCCACGCACAGAGCTGGTTAAAAACATCAATTAGCTCTAAAACAATTATTATTTTTTTTTTTGAAATGCCATTTTATATATGCAATAACACAACACAATAATCCTGGGTTATTTAACAGAGCATTTACCATGAAAACAGTCATTACTCTTTAAACGCTGCTGACTGTACAAGCCTCTTAACATTAAACGGCAAGTGAGGCAGAAGTCTTGTCGTCAGAAATGCCACATCCCCCTGAATATATTAGAGACACTGTCACTGGAAAGCTCCCTGCTTGGCTGAGTGGCATTTCCCATGCTGGGGAAGCTCTTGAGGGGGGGCAACCCATGGAGTGTGGGGGTATCATCCAAATTTTGTTTGGTTTAGGCACAGGCACGTGTTGGAGGGGATCAGGTGGGTTCACTGCAGTTTTACTACAGCCCTGTGGCCTCCTTGTGCCCCCATCCCTCTGTTCTTCAGCCTCAAGCTGTGCAAGAGGAGGGTCAGGTTGGACATCAGGAAGAATTTCTACATAGAAAGGGTGGTCAGGCACTGGAAGGGGCTGCCCAGGGAGGTTTGGAGTCCCCAGCCCTGGAGAGGTGTCCAAGGAAGGACTGGCCGTGGCACTCAGTGCTCTGGGCTGGGGGACAAGGTGGGGATCGGTCAAAGGTTGAACTCGATGATCTTGGAGGTCTTTTCCAACCCAAATGATTCTGTCATCCTGCACCATCCTGATCTCCAGGGATAGCAGGCATGTTCATTATCCAGCCTAAACCCAGCAGATTTAGCAGTTTTAATATTCTCAACAGGGCCTATCGTAATGCACAGATAAAGATATTTTTTGCTGCTAAGTCAATAATGAATTTAGCAGTAACTTCTACTTTTTCCCCCTTTTTGTGGTTCAAGGGAATTGTGCTGGATGTATATTATTTACTTACTTATTAGACCTCTCCTTGTTACCTGGCACAAGCCTGAGGGAGCAGATGGAAATACCATTCTCAGGCTACCAAAAGCCTTTGGTTTAAGCAAAATAGTTGTGTTTAAAGATTAATTTAAGATGCTTTAAAAATTGAGCAGGTCCATTCATTTTTAATATTGATTGATATTATTATAAAAGATTCAGCTGCAACTCTTCTCACCAGGACCTCTCTTGGCTCATAGACAGCGCGTTTGTCTGCGAGGGACGAGGCTTAGTTATTTTTAATCTTTGATACTCGTTCGTGTGAAATTTATGGGAAGCGTCGTCTCGTGTCTGGCACATCAGAGCATCCCAGGCAGGAGCTGGGAGGGCCTGGGGAGGAGGTGAAGCTGGCTGAGTGGCTGCTGGGGGTTGGAGCCTCTGTCTCTCCTGGATGAAGGGAGGGGGGTTGGTACGTCTTATTCCAGCAGCGCCGTAGAGCTGCCAGCAAATCTTCCATTAGACTGGAAAGTTTAATGGAAGCAACTGGAAGTTTAATGGAAGGCGCAGCAAATGCTGGGGACCTGAGTAGGCAGAAAATAAAATCTGCCCAAACAGCAAGTGTGCTTTTTGCAAATGTACTTTATTTATTTTTTTTTAATTGTTATTATTAAATATTTTTTAACTTGGAAGTGGAAAAGAAATACCAGCACAGCAGCTCCCCCTTTGCATTGGCATCCTTTGGTAGCGTTTTGTTGGCAAACTGGGGACACAAAGCAGCCACCCCAGCCCTGGAGGAGCTGAGTTTGCTGCTGAGGAATAATTCTCCAAATTGCATTTATTTCACAGGTGTGAAAGGTCACAAAGTGAAGGGAAACAAGAACTGTATTCAATTAGACAATTCGATCAAAATAAATCTGTCAAGATGGCATTCCTGCTGAGGAATCAATTGACTTGGAAAATGAAGGCAGCAGCTGCTGCTGTTGTTATTATTGTTGTTATTATTATTATTTTAAATTAGCTCCAGTACCTGCCACGAGTACCTGAGCTGGAGTGCCCGAGTGGTTCACATCATCTATCACTCTTATTAGATATTAATACATCCTCCCCCGCCCTGCATTTCGTGTCCTGTTAATGGTCAAGTGGCCCCAGAGCGCTTCCTGGGAGGCTGATAGGAATGATTAGTAATGAGAAGGGATGGTGAGGCTTTTTTTTTTTTTTTTTTTCTTTTTTTCCCAGGCAGAAGGTTCAGGGAATGAAAAACATGATGAGAGGGAGAACAAGCAAGCGCAGACACGGCTGGTGTGCTTGGTCAGACACGGTTCTTGGTGGCTCTGAATCAACCTGAGTGATATCTCAGCCTGTTCATTCTTTTTTTTATAGTGGAGAAGGTTCCCAAATAATTGATTTTATGGCTGGGGATTGGGAGGAAAGGGGTTTGTCTCCCCTTGCTGCTGCTCCTGCCTCCCTGGGAGTTCTGGCTCTGGCTTCGTAGCACTGGGGGGTTGTCCCCCTGCCTTGATGGGCAAAGGGGTTTGCCAAGGGATGCTACAGGAAGATGGGGCAGAGGAACATGATCTATCAGGTTAGAAGCTGAGGAGAGGCTGAGGTGGGCAAAAGCTAGGATGAGATGTTCCCTTAGGGAATAAATGATTTTGCACAGGAAGAAATCCTCCTGTTGGAGAGAACTTGAAGCCCCCACTGTCCACTCTGTCATCTGGGCTATTTAAAACTTGACTTGACAGAGCACTGGAGAATACAGCAAAGAAACAAGCTTGCCCCAGCTGGATGAGAGCCTGGAGAACTCTGACAGATCCTTTCCAGCTTTGGCTCTTCCCTTTCTGCTGCTGTCAGCCCTTGGCGGCTGAACTGGCGTCGGCTCCTGGGGATGTCCTGTCTTTGAACGTGCTGTTTGGGGAAATCAGATGTGAAGGTTCCCAGGGCTGGCAGGTGGAAGTGCCTGGGCTGCCTATGATGGGAAGAGTGATGAGAGAAGCTTCCTTCATCTCTTACCAACTGGGGTGTTTTCCTTTGTATCGGGCGGCCTTAAAAAAACCCCACAGACATGAAGAAAAGCCACCAACCTCCTTTAAAGTCAGACTTTATCACAGCAGTGTACTGCTCTGCTTCTCTACTGCCTTCAGCTTGGTGCTCCTCATCAAAGGCTCTTCCCATGCCTTGGGCATGAAGAAACCATTCCTAATATTCAGCCTATACCTCTCCTGGTGGAACATGAAACCGGTTCCTCATTGCTTGGTCTTGATGCCCTGGTCCTGCCAGGCCATCAGTGTGCTGCTCCATGCCTTGAAAGGAGCGCCACTGTGCCCACCTTGAGACTGTGGGGCAGGGGATGTGCATTCAGAGCCAGGCTGAAGGTGCACGTGCCTTTCCACAGCCGTGTGTGCAGGTGATCCAGGTGGGATCACTCAGGGGCAGCGTGGCAGGCAAGGGACCCCAGCTCTCACCTCCTCCTCCCGTTGCTTGAATTTTTTTATTGACTGGTGATGACAAACTGGTTTATGGACAGATCTTTTATACCCGCTAGGACTCGGCAGTTATTTTTGAGATGATGCTTTGCCTCAGAATCTTCCTTCCTTCATCCTTCATAAATCTTGAGCGAGGCTGCTGCATTCAGACCAAGCTTAATATTCTTCTTGCAGATCTCTGCACCAAAATGGCTGTATCCAAGCAGGGAGGGGTCGGTGGATTCCCCTCCACCCCTTTGCTCTGCTCTGAGGGCAGTTGTGACACTCGTTTTTAGTGTCTGTGAAAGGGTGTGGGGTCCATGGAGGGGGCAGGATGGTGCTACCTTGGGGGTGTTCTGTGTGATGACCCAGTGTGTGGATATGAACCTCTTCCCTGCTCTTCCCATCAGGGTGTGGGTTGTGAAGAATAGTTTGGACTATGGGGGATGGTGACAGTTAGGGGAGAGCAATGGGAATAAAAGAATAAGGAGGGGATAGAAAGAGAGACTTATTTTGCAGCTGTGTGTTGCTGTTGTTGGATTCTTTTTTGAGTGGAAAGCGGAGGAGAAGGAGTCCAGCCCCCTTATTTCACCTCTCCTCCACTAATGCGTTTGGTTGCAAAGGACAGATCCCATTCACTTGACCTTTCTCCTCTCCTCATTAACTCCTACGACCTTGGGGCTGTGGCAGGAGCAAAGCGTTTATCCCAACAAAAGGATTATCCAAATAAATAACCGGAGTTTTCAGAAAGGTCGTGTCCCTCGCAAGCCCAGGCAGAGGCAAAACCTCTGTGCTCAGCTGAGTTTGGACTGGCTTTTCTTCCCGACGTGTCAAGTGATAAATCCCACTTTCTGTCAGCTCCCCCCTGAGCATCGTCTTTCCCACAGCAGAGCTGGAGAATATTTTCCTGGGAGCATGAGGAGTGGAGCAATGCTCAGCAGCATCATTATCCCCCAGGATGTCTGAAAAGCCCCCTGGGACCCCGCTGTTGTGCTGTCATTGCTGTTCCCCTTTCCAGAGCATCCCAAGTATCTCCCAGTAGGATATAACCAGCAAAATAAGCTCCCAGACTCCCTGGTGGCAGGTCACTGGAGGAGCCCTTCCTTCAGACAGGCTCCATGAGATGAAATGCACCTTTGAGGGGTTCAAAATCATGGCAGAAGCTGCTGATTTTTGAACAGGTCTTGGATGTGAAGAGATTAAGGGCACACCATGTGATGTGGAAACAACTGCAGGGATCCTGGGAGGTGGTTCCTACAAATACACTTGTGTGTGTGTAGGTGTGTGCATAGAGAGGGGGTTCCTAGATAAGCCACACAGTTGTTACTCTTGATTTAGGAGTTTCAAATAACAATATTCCCTCTTAATTTTCATGTCCTTTGGGATTTCCCTCCTGTGCACTGCGCCGCTCTGGTTTAATTCAGGCTGGGCTCAAGGGACAGGGTTTGCCCCCAGTTTATCAGGCAGCACCTTCTTTAGCAGATGGCCTTTTTTTTTCCCATGTTTCCTACAGCAAACATGTCTCTTAGGTGCTCTGACCGTGTCATGCTTTCAGTTTCTCTGCAAAAAAAAAAGCATAAATACATGTTTGGTGATGCAAATGAACGTGGCTGCTTCCAGCGAGCCCCTTCCGAGGCTTTCAGGAGCAGCCAGGCATTGCACACCCAAGCTCTGAAACCCAAGTGCTGAGCTGATGCGAGTGCAGTACCTGTCTGGTGGGAGAACAGAGCTGACTCGCTGCGGGAGGCTTTCTCACATGTCGGGTGAGATCCTGGTTGGGATCTGAGCCGGCTCGGCTGCTCCGTGATTCCCTTCTGCTCCTCTTGGTTCCCGCAGCTGGGGAATAAAAAGGCACCTGCCTTTGCTGCCGCTGCCCGAGTGAAGTGTTATCAGGTTTTATTCTCCCTCCTGCCTCCCCTTTTTCACACCTGTGTATCACAAAAACGTCTCCTATCATCACATGCCCCGCGAAAAACTCTCCCGGAGCGTTTATCTTTGGAGAGCAATAGCGGAGGATGTGATTTTTTTTTTTTTTTTTTGAGGCTGCCGTCCTCCCTCTGCCTTTCATCCCTTCTCTTTGACGTGATGGAGCATCTCCGAAGTTGTAAAGAGCATCTCTCTTTGTGTAGGTGCACCTGCTCCCTGTGTGCCATGGGCGGGGGTGCTGTTAGCGTGGGGAAATCTGTGAATAATTTACCACGCGACCAAAAAGGACCCGTAAAGCTTTAAATTATTAACATGGAGTTCAGTTCAGAGGAGGGATGGTGGAGCTCTTCGCTTTGGCTGCGGGCTCTGCCTCGGAGTTGGGGTGGCAGGAGCGGGAGTGGCTCTGGAAGGATTCTTGCGGGCTTGCACGGGCTGGAAGAGCAGGAGCCAGCGAAATAAATAATTTAAAAGATTCAGATAGGTGCAAGAACAGCTCTAATTATAGAAACTGGAGATGCCCTTCCCTGGGAAAGGGGGAAAAAAAAGTAATGACCTCCTGTTGCGTTTTCTTTCGTTGCCTCCATGAATTCTTTGGGAGGCAGAGGAGCAGGCGATCCCTCTCTCCTTTCCAGGGAGGTGCTGTGGGGCAGCCCCTTCCCAACCCAATCCGGGGCATCCAGCACTGCAGCCAGGGATGTTCCCATGCACTTTTAATCTGCTGATGCTCTTTTACCTGCATCTTTGCACTGCTGTATGGTCCCCCTTGGATTAGGGACCACAAACCCAGCCAGCAGCTGCAGCCTCAGGCCCAGGCCACGATGCTCACCCAGACCACTGAAATTCTGGCTGCTTTTGGAAGGTGAAGGTGCTGCACAGCAGATTGGATGCTGTGCCCCATCCAGCCAGCTTTTGGTGGGATAACAGCTGAGTGTGAACTGGTGCTGAGGCTGAATCAAGTGCTGCCATTGAAGGGGCTCAGCCGGCTTCTTTCCTTCTTTTTTTTTTTTTTTTTTCCAAGCACTCCGAGAGCTGGGAGTTAATTCTGGAAGCATCACTTGCACAGGGATGTTTCTGGCAGGCTCGGGGTTGCTAAGTGTAGCTAAGTGCCTCGAGCATCCCTAACTATTCGGCTCCTTGTTATTTTTTTTTTTTTTTTTCTCCATGAAGAGAAACTTTCTGAAGAGGGAAGCGAGCGCAGTCAGCCGTGCTAAATAATCCCGTCGGGTGCTGCAGGAGGTGCCACCAGCACTGATGTGTGGGGGCTGATGTGCTGCCTGGGCTGGCTCTTTCCCCAATTTCACCCTCTTCGACTCTCATCTCCTTTGGCTCCTTTTGCTGGCATCTGTGGAGTAGGGAAGTGTTTGGAGCTGGGTGTCAACAGACCCTCAGGAAGGCAGCGAGTGCACTTGGTGCCTCTGAGATGCTTCTGGGCTCTGAGTCCTCTTGCTCCTGGTCATGCTGGAGCAAGAATGGAGAGATCCATGTGTCAGTGGCACCGAAGAGACCTCCCACCCTGTGTCTGTAATTCCCACATCCCCTGGGATATTGGGTGTGCATTAAAGCAGCAGTGGGGTGGGCTGAGTGCAGTTCCTCCTCAGGATTGAGGTGGTTGGTACTGTGGAGGGCTCTGGAGGAAGGAGCTCATTTCTGGAATGATGTGATTTGCCTCTGGTGTTTTCAGGAAGGATTTCTGTAACTGTTTAAACCTGGTAAATTGCTAATTACTTAACAGCATGTTTCCGAGAGAAGTATAAAGAGAAGGCTCCAAAGCTTCTAAGTGGTTTTTAACAAATACAAATTTCATTTTCTATTAGGATCTTGGAATTGGTTTCTCAGGTGGTTAAAGCTGCTCTTTGTAGTTGTTTCAGGTCCTGTTTCTGCGAGTGTGGGAGCTGGCCATGGGTAATGCAGGTTGAACCCCAAAGCTAATTCAGTTTGGTGGCTGCTAGTGGTCTCCTGTCTCCTGGGGTGATGGGTTGGGGTCTGTCCTAGTTAGGCATGAGCTGGGCTGAAAAGCTTTGCTGGTGAAGGATCATCCCTGTCCTAAAGCTCCAGCTAATTCAGCACAGCAAATCCCCTCTTGTTTCTCTCCTTTTCCACCCTCTAGTCCCAATTCCAGGGATCCAAGAGGGAATGAAAGACCTGTAGCCTCCGCTCCCTGCCTGCCTCTCATGCTGCAAAAATTAATACCAAGCTTCAGCTCCCGAGACCATCCTCCTAGAAGCTTATTTATACCCGTGCTTAGTGTTGATTCAGCTGCCTCACATCCATCGCTCAATTTCACAAGAGCCCTTACAGCAAGGAGAGATGAAAACCACCCTATCCCTCTCCTGCCTCTCTTTCTTTTATATTTCCTCTCTCCTGCACGCTCGCAGCACTTGCTGCGTAGTTATGAGCACCAAGAAGAAGGTGTTGTCACCAGATGGGATTTCAGAGCCCCCGTGTGGGCTCCCCAACCTCTCTCTCTCGCTTAGGGATGGCTTTGCAAGGCGAGGAGCCGCGCTTAGCAGATCCCTGCCCCTCGGGGAGCCCGCTGCCCGCTTCAGAGAGGAGAGGAGAAAAGGCCCGACAGGTGCCTCCTCAGCCTTTCCAAATATCCCACCGTCGGCACATTTGTGTTAGGTATTGATTTCTGTTTAATAGAATAAGCCAGGAGGAATCACACCCTTTGTTGGCGTTCAAAGGATAAACCATAAAAGCCATTAAGAAGTACTGTAAGCGGCGGGATGATTAATGAGACTTTAGGTGCATTCCACTGACTGCTCCCAGATAATGTCTTTGAAAGATCCTGTTGCTTCTGGCTGCGATTCAGAGCTATTTATTTGCAAGGTGAAGCTCTGAGGAGCGGCGCTTCCAGCGCTGCCTGATACCGTTACCGAGACGAACTGGATGCCCCTGATTTCCCATCTCCAGAGGGATCTTTTTTTTGCGTTGCGGTTTTGCTCGTCAGCCTTGTTGAGATACTGGGGAGGACAAGTGAAAGATGCAGTGTCTGCCCGCAAATCGCTGCTCTGTGCCTGTGGTGAGATGCTGCCTTGGGGAGAGAGAGCTGTGGGCCTTAAGGCTTGTAGGAAGGAAGCCCTTATCGGTGCACATTGATCCTGTTTGAGTTGTTTTTCTTGGTGCTGCCGTGTCTTTCCGTGACTCTGTATCTCTGTTCAGGGGAGCTCTCTGGCAGCTGGGCTGTCTGTGATCCTGACAGCGCTTGTTCACCCGTAAATACCCTCATGGTTTCAGCTTGGGCAGAGCCCATGGCTGGGTGCTGCTGCATCCAGGGCTGAAACCCCCCAAAACTTGTCTGCTGGGTGTCTGTGTGGGTCAGCATCCCACTGGCACACCAGATCCATGTGGGTCAGCATCCTGCCATGAGCCTCAAAGCCACGTGGATCAGCAGCCCACTGCCAGTCCTAGAACTGTCTGGATCAGCATCCCACTGGCACACCAAATCCATGTGGGTCAGCATCCCACTCCCAGCCTCAAATCCATGTGGGTCAGCATCCCACCGTGAGCCCCAGCAGGGCTGGTAGTGAGTATTTCCTTCACTCCCTTTCATGGCATCTCCATGGATTTTCACTCTGTGGGGTCCATAAAGTGGGTTTTTCAAGACCCCCCCTGTTTTTCAGCAGGTGGGCTCTCCGTGGTAATCTGAGGAATGGTTTGTCTTCCTGGATAAAACCAGGGGGGCAAAGTGAGTGTCAGATCAAAGGCCCAGTCCATTCTTTCTGCTTTGTTTTTCCAGCTGCCCAAGTCGCAGACCTTGGGGTGTGATGTGTGGGGGGATGAAGGTGCAGAGCTGCTCTGCAGACATTCCAAATCCCTACCCGCTCTTTTCCCTTTGGAAAAAAAAAAGATCCTTCCCTGTGGCGGGGCAGGATACGAGAGCAGGGATTTTCTGTCAAGGGAGCAGGAGCTGCCAGAGTTTGTAATCAAGAATAATAACAACCAAATTATGATTGGCAAACTGTCATTGACGGGGTAACGAGGATATAATCCAGTGCAGCAGAGGAGCAGGGAAGGGGGAATAGGCAATATCCCATCTTTAATGAACAACAACGCTGCTGGTAGGAGGGGAAGGACCCTTGTTTCTCTCCTTGGTGGCTGTGCTGCAGCTAGAGCCAGAGACAGAACCCACCTTCCTTGCAGGGGATTGGTTTCTCCCGTTAAACTTGAAGATAAAACTCGACTGCTAAATTGCTGTCACTGTTTTAATTCTCCCCGTCTTGCCACCTCCCCTCTTCCCCCGCTACCTCCTCCTCCTGCTTTTCTCCTTTATTTTTGTCTCCCTCTTTCTCCTCTCTGTGCCTCTCCTCCATCTTTGTTTTGCTCTGTCAGTCTCTTGCTTTATTCTAAAGCTCCTTTTCCTTCCTCCGCTCTCCCATCTCCTTTATTCCCTGTAAATTCATCGCCGCTTCTCTCTCCCAAGCCCTCCTCCTCTCTCAGCATCCTCTCCATCGCCGCCGGGGCTTTGCAGCCTCTCCCGGGGGCCTTTCGCTCCTCCAGCTCTTCCCACAACTGATTTATTGGCTCACTTGGAGAGAATTTGGGCTGGTTTTGGCTCCTCCGAGGTGGTGCCAGCAGCCAGAGAGGCACTGAAAGGGCTCTGGGTTCATTTTAAGGATCGCGGTCAAGCTGCTGTGGTTCGGGCTGTGTGTTTGGAGAGGTTTTAGGGTCTTTGGGCTTTCAGACCCCTCCTTCCTTTCTTACCTGCCCTCCACGCGTGAGTTCTTGAGCAGCTGCTCTCCAGGCTTTGCTTCTTGCATACACTCAGCACTTAATAAGCAATAGTTAGTAGTAAAAACGTTGTGTGGAGGGATGTGGGGGGTTGGGAGCCCTGAGGTGGGGGATTTATAATGTTTATGAGCTCGGGGTTTGCCTCTGTCACTGACTGCTGCCAGAGATTTTGCAAATCCTTTAATCTCGCTCCTTCCTCAGTTTCTCCAGTCGGTTAAGTGAGGATAATGAGCCATAACTAACTTGCAAGCTGTCGTGGGAACGATTTAATTAGCGGCTGATCTTGCAAGGTGCTGTGGGGCTTGGTTCGCATCCTGGTGTGGGATTCAGGCACCAGAAGGCTCTCAGGGGCTCAAGGACCTGCAAGATATTTGCCTGCCTAAACACCTTGGGTGGTCCAAGGCCCAGCTCACACGGCAGCTCCCGCAGCCCTCGGTGTTGTCTCCTGAGAAGGGGTGACACTCCTGGCCCCCTGGCTGGCTGTGCCCCACGGCAGCTTGCAGGGGATGCAGGAACCTCCCTGAGCTGTCCTGTGCAGGCAGTCCCTCTCCACCCCTCTCTGTGAGCACGGGGGTTAATTGCCTCGTGCATCTGCCAGCCGCAGGGCTTCCCAGCCAGCACTGCTCTTCCAGGAATAGAGGCTCTTGCTTTTCAGCTCTCTGTCATAAATCCAAAAAAAAAAAAAAAGAAAGGAGAGAGAAAGAAGGGAGGAAATCTATTCCTTCCAGCTGTCTCTGGCTTACGTGGGCAGCCAGATACTGTGGTTTCTTTTGGAGTGGGAGGGAGGAGAAGCAGAGGTGGTGAAGAGTGGTGCCTTGATGCTCCTCAGTCACAGGGGTCAGCTGTGGACCCTCACATGAGTGTCTTCCGTCCCTCCTGCTCATTATCCAGCAAAGAACCTTCCTCTTCCTGCCGTCATGTTGTGTGTTGCTTCCTTTGGATGCTCTCTAGACCCTGGCTTTCTGTCACAGAGTGGAGAAAACACTGCACTTGTGAGATCTGATCTTTTTTGGGAGTGTGTGTGTGTGTATATCTTGTTAAGTCCATTGGTTTTTAGTTGTAACCACATCCCAGAGGCCCAACAGGGGGGATTTATTACCGTCTCCTTCTCCTTGCTGGGGCTGCTCTGCCTGTGCACTCCTTCATTCCACAGGATTAGCTAACACCAATGCAAATCACATCCACTGTCTGCCAGTCTGCCTTAGTCCCTTAACAACTGAAATTATATTTCTCGTGCACCATCTCTTTCCTCAAGATGAGCCCATGCTGACTTAAGAGTCCCATTCTCTCTTCCCCTTCCAAAAATGCAGGGGAATGGTATTCACATAAAAGCCTGTGCAAGCAAAGAAGCCCTTGAAATCTCACCCCAGAGTGACCTTTTTTTTCCTCTTCCCTTGAGCAGGCAAAGGACATTGTGTAACCCATCCACTCAATCCTGTAAATCGTTTTTACAGACATCTAAAATATCGGTGAAAAATACTTCATCCCTTTAAAGAGAAAAATAAACAACTTCTCTCATCATTATACAGTTTCTAGGAAGAAAACCACAGTTGGTATTGACAAAGCTTAGAAAGGGGTGGGGGGGAGGTGAAAGAAAAGAGAAAACCCAAACCTAACATGCTGAACTTCTCAGAAAACAACCTGCCTTTGATATTTACAGATGTGTAATTTGCTCCTTCTTGGATTTGGTGTGAGCTTGTCAGGGAAGCTGCACATGGGCACGGGGAGCCGAGGTCCCCCCTGTGCTCCAGCTTCTGTTTGTTGGCTGGAAATCTAGTGGGAACTGTGGAATGTCTTGGTGGTCATTGGGTCTGTCAAGAGGGTGATTCACTGCACCCTAAAAAGTTGTCTTAGGGGTACTTATTTAATGAATCACAGAATTTAGGTTGGAAAAGGTCATCCAAGTTCATGGAGTCCAACCTGTGACTGATCCCCCCCTTGTCCCCCAGCCCAGAGCACTGAGTGCCACTTCCAGTTGTTTCTTGAACACCTCCAGGGATGGTGACTCCACCGCCTCCCTGGGCAGCCCCTTCCAATGCCTGACCACCCTTTCAGTGAAGAAATTCTTCCTGATGTCCAACCTGAACCTCTCCTATCACATCTTGTCTCTAAATGGTGCTTTAAAGGTCCTTCCAACCCAAATCTTTCTGTGCTTAATGGTTAGATTGGATGATTTTAGAGGTCTTTTCCAATCTCCAGAGTTCTGTGATTGGGGTTGGCCACCATTCTTCATCAGCCGTGGTGGCAGCTTTGAATGTGAACCTGCCCAGAGTCCCTGACTTCCAAACTGCAGTTAGCTGAGCTCAGTGCTACCCTGAGTGCTCAATGCAAGGGGCTCACCTGGGGTTTTGCACAACTAGTAAAGTCTTTTATCACTCCAAAATTCCCTTTCCATCGGCTGGGATTGATTTCAAGATGTGAACTTGACTTCTCTTGTGACCTGCAGTTGACTGTGTGCTCTGTTAACGTTTCAAAGTACTCTGAGAGCTGTGGAAATGCGAGGCCTTGTCTTTTGCCATTGAAATATTTTTATTCTCTCCCCTTCTTGCGTTCATTGCCTTTTGAGTTGTGCTGGTGCCTTTGAAGTAGGGATGAATTTTAGCCAGGGAGTTTTCATCTCTAGGTGTGGATCCACGCTCAAAGGAGGGAAGCGTTCACTACGTTTTCTTTTTCCATTCAGCCTGTTACAGAGTCGGAACCAAGCTGTGAGATTCAGATGTAAATTCCTCCTAAGCCACCACCAGGCATGGTTTGATCGCCCGGCTTTTAAGCTGGTGAGCACTGATAGTGAGGATGGAAAGCTTGGAGCTGCCTTCCTTGGAGATAGGAGTGACCACTGACTGTGGTCCTTCTGTATCCAGAAAACAAGCTGGGAGAGAGATTGGTGTGAAGCCGCAGTCTTTCAGTCTCCAGCTTCCCAAGACTGGGCTGGAAAAGGCTGTTTCTACCTCTCCCTCCAAAGTGAGTCAGTGACATGAAAGAAGTGAAGGTTAAGAAGTGATGGGACCCAGCTGGGGTTCTGGCGGGGGAAAATCCGTACAATGCCCCATCATCACCCTGAAAGCATCTGAAATGCTTTGTCTCCATTGCATCCCCCCCCCCAACTTTGTCTCTGTTTCATCCCCCCACGTTGTCTTTGGGTGAGTGGGATTTCCTCGTGGCCTCGCCGGCAGAGCTGCCCTCAGCCAGTGGCTAATTGGCCGTAGTCGCAGCTCCCGGCTCGCTCCATTTGTATCCACGAGTGGGGATTACTGGGAGCCAACCTCCTTCAATGCCAGCTGCAGAGGAACGGAGAGGGAGAGGGGAGAGCGGGAAATGAGCCGTGCAGATGTTGGAAAGTGAATTAGCCTTTAAGAGTGTTTTCCATGGCGAGGCGGCACGGCAGCCGAGGGAAGAGGGAGCGGGATGCTGACAGCATCCCTCCAGCAATCCCTCATATTTACTCAGGGATTGAGATGAGTTTGTTCTCTTCTAGCGGATCGAAGGCTATGGAGATCGCAGAGCCTCCTAAGGGTGCATGGCAGGGATAATAATAAAGAATGAGTCAGGTCTTCAATATTTTACATGAAGATACCGGGCTTAAATAATAAACGAGGCAAAATTAATCAAGGTGTATCCGAAGGGGGAGGTGTGGATGTTCCATGGCAGGGAGCTGGGGAGCAGCTCAGCAACTGTTAACATGCAACAGAAATGAAGTTGTTCCTAAAAACCTCCAGAGAGGAGTCTCTAGATGTTGTTCCTCTTCCTTTAAACAGTGTCATTTGTTCTGGGATTCCGTGTTAGAGGATTCACTGCTGCTCGGGAAGAGTTATCCATGACCAGGAAAGGGGACTTCTCTTGGAGAAGTCGTGGTGCTTCACGGTCCCAGTCTTGTCTGGTGTGTGGAAAAGGCGAGGAAAGGCAGAAATTAAGATGTACTGGAGTTGAGTATCTTGAGTGATGATGAAGCACGTGCAGGTTCACGCTGGGCTCTGGAAAAGGGCAGCTGTCTGAGGCATGGAGCTTCCTTTCTCTGCCCTCCTTTTTCATCCCTTTCCTTCCCTCCAGTGCTGCTGTTTCTCCTCCTGATCCTTGCCAGCCTCACATCATGAGGAGGGGGAAGGGGGAGAGAAGCTGGATGGATCCCATCACATCTTCCCTCTGCGTTTGGTACTTCTTTGGAGCAGACAAGTCCAGGCTTGAAAGCACCTGGACTTATTTCCATTTAGATGGTTCAGAACAGCCTTGTGGGCTTAGATGTTCATCGTCCTTTGACTTTCAGTGGGCTTTGGCTCAGATTCCTTTGCAGATCTCAGCTCTGAGCCTCGCGGCTTTGCTCTCCAACGAGGGCTCCGTTTAACCTTTCCTCTTGTCTGAAGAGAGCACATCACATTAGTCCATGCACACAGATGGAAAATTGAAGAGGACCTTTGCCCTTTCCCTTCCTCTTAACGCAACGACTCGGGAATCCCCTGTAAAGGCTGGATTTCCCTTATGAAGCAGTTGGTGGCAAGGGGAAGTACGAGGTAATTGGAAAAGTAGCCAGGTTTGAGATTAAAGTTGTTCCATCAGCTGAGACGTTCGTGGAAAGCTTCCCCTCTGGCTGATTTACATAATGCTCCCAACCATTTCGGGAGGAGTGTTGGAAATCCCATAATGCAAATAACCCCCGAGCCTATATAATCAAACGCCTTCACCTGATCCAAGATGAGCCCAGAAAGAAATTTGCCACATGTTTTACCCAGCTCAGCAATGTCTCCTCTGCAGACGGAATTGCTAACAATATTCCGACCTGTTGGAGCACAACATTGAAACGTATAGAAACAAGACCCGCAGCCACGTTCTGCAATTCAATCTCGTCTTTATTGCGGTGGTGGAGGTGTGCTGCATATTAGTGAGTGGGTTTTTTTTTTCCCCTGGCTAACCTTGGCCAGGTTTCATGACCAGTTCCTGGCTCTGCTGGGAGGTCCATCTGTATGGGTCCTTCCTTGTCCCATCCATGGGAAGGTGACTGTCCTTCCATCCTGGCTGGGGATGGGGTGGTGACTCAACATCAGTCTCCGTAAATCTTGTCCTGCAAAATCATGGAGTTGTTTAGCTTGGAAAAGACCTCTAAAGTCATTGAGTTTGAAAGGCTTTGAGAGCTGGGGTGTTCAGGCTCCAGGGTGACCTAATTGTGGCCTTCCAGTACCTGGAGGGAGCCACCAAGAAATATGGAGAGAGACTATTTACAAGGGCCTGGAGTGTGACAGGACAAGGAAGAGTGGCTTCAAGTTGAGAGTAGGCTTAGATTGGATATTAGGAAAAAATTCTACCCTGAGAGGTTGGTGAGGCAATGCACAGGTTGCCCAGAGAAGTGGCTGCCCCGTCCCTGGAAGTGTTCAGGCCAGGTTGGATGGAGCTCCATGCAACCTGGTGTAGTGGAGGGTGTCCCTGCCCATGGCAGCAGGTTGGAATGAGATGAGCTTTAAGATCCCTTCCAACTCAAGCCATTCTATGATTCTGTGATTCACTAACCAAAATGCCCAGCTTGAATTCCCACCAATGGCCAAACAAGAGTCAGGGATGATGGGAGAGGACATGCTCTTCTCTGGATTATGGTGAAGCTGCATCAACTTTGGTGCCCCTACGCAAGATTCCCCCTACTGAGGATCTGTGCTCTAATCCTTTCTCTTTTTTTTTTTTTTTTTTCTCCCCACTTCTATCTTCTGGAGAAGAACAATATATCTCTTACCCGCTTGGTAGTTTCCTTTCCGTTCCTCGATTGAATTATACAGAGGGTGCACTCCAGTGGTTTTTAAATCTAAATGAAAATGTAAAGAACCCTTTGCCGGAGCGCCGAATCCTGCAATAAGGCAAATTGTTTGACTTCTTCACACCCCCCATCTGGCCCTAATTGATTCTTGTAACCCAACTGTGATTTCTAACATGTTCCAGTCAGAGAAATCTACCGGCACTAATTCAACACGGCGAGCGCTGGTGTGGTGTTTAATGCGACGATGAGATCAATGTCCCTTCCCAGGGAGGGGACTGCACTCCACCCTGCCCAGCCACGGCTGAGCTGCAGCTCCAGAGCACACTTTGGCCCTAAACTTTGTTTCCAAGGATTGGGAAAATAAAATTTTTTCATCCTTGTCTTCTTGTTTCCCCCTTGAATACCTGCAGCTCTTTCTTTTCCTGTCGAAATCCCACGGGAGGAAGCTGCTCTCCGGGGAGGAAAGATTAAAAGCATTTTAGATGAGGCTGTGTTTGCCATATCCCTGCTTGAGAACCCTGGGATGTTTTGGCATTTGGATTCAGCCTGTGGTTTGGGCAGAGGTTGAATCCTGTTTCTCTGTGCTGGCTTCCCTGAGCTTCACCCCTGCTGTGCACAGCAGGGATCCAGGGGCTGTCATCCAAGGATGCCTTCACTCAGCATTACAACCTGTATCCTCCAGAGCCATGCTATGAATAGAAGGGTGGCTTTGCTTGCTTTGCTTTCCTGATTTTATTTTATTTTTTTTCAAGTATGCTAAAAATCCTGGCTTTCTTGATATCCTTGGCTTCTTAATAGATGAGCTGAGAGCATGGACCTCTGGGCCTCGTCCAGCTCTTGAGTTGATCTCTTCTGGGAATAGCTGGAGGCCCCAGAAGGAGTTCAGGCAGGTCTTTGGAGCCACAGAGGAGCCGGCTGTAATTTCTCTATCCCTACAGCTTTCTGGAAGTGTTAACGTTTATCTCCTTGCTCTGGGCTTTGGAGGTCAGTGAATTGGAAGCCGCTTACCCTGATCATCATATTTTAAACAAGGAGCAAGGGCTGTGTTGGTGGGAATATAACCACAAGGCTTTTCCACTGCAGTAGGGTAAGTCGTGGGAGAATCACTCGTGGAAGGGGGTTTTCATGGAGAAGAGGTGGATGTTCCTGCTGCCTCCTACAAGGGTGTAAGAAATGTTTTGTGGTGCGGTGATGGTGATGTGGGACAACATTCCCCAACTTCAGGCTTGACATCAGTGCAAGGATGTTGCAGTCGTGGTCTTGGCCCCTCATTGCTCCGTTTTCCCCTTCCCGTCTCCTCCCCGAGGCATTTCTGGCTGGCAGCACTTGGTTAGAACAAAAAGTGGTATTTTAGGTCTACATGTGATGTGACTGGCAGGTGACAGGCGGCTCGATGGCAGTGACTGACGGGAAGGCAGGCTCCCAGTTGGAGATGACAGGTCCAGCTGACACGATGCCATGCGTGTGGGCTGCTCCTCAGCCGTGCTGGGAGGAACAAGCAGCGCTGCCAGCCTTGCAAAAAGTGCTTTTTAGTTGTCCAGCAGCTGTTTGCTCTTCTGTGTTGCTGCACTTGCATCTCCAGATGCCACTAAGATCAACCTTCCTGGGCAAGGTGATGGTTGGAAGGTCCTTTTTGACCACACTGAACTGGTTGAGTTGACACCAGGACGACAGCATTGGCCAACAGCAGTTTGTTGGCTTGTCCAGGCAAAGCCCAGTCTCACCTTCCCAAGGATTGGGCTTGCAGGGAGTTATTTTGTGAGCTGGTAGCTGTGTGTGATGGATGAGGGACAAGCTCTTCTTCTCCCAGAGACCTCGTAACTCCAGCTCTGGAGTTGTTTGCTGTAGTTTCTCGAACGCAGCTACGCTGAGATTTTTAAAAGAGCAGGAAAAAAACAGATGTTGGAATCAGTGAGACGAGATTTACATATATAGAAGGACTAAAAAGCTTCATTTTTGTTTGGTTTTGCTCCTCTTTGTTTGCTTTCTTACTTTCCTGAGTGTTTTCACATTAAAAATTCAAGATATGTCTGTCTTCTATTTTCTGGGAGGCTCGGAGGACATCTGGAGAACTTGTTAGGATTTTGTTGTTTGAGACACGATTTCTTAGGAGGCTGAGGGGTAGCTCTGGCTGTTTGAAACCCCCTATTGGGGGCGGATCGTGTTGTCACCTCCTTTTTAAATGCTTATTTTGGAGAAAAACTCGTGAGAGAGATGTCCTTGTTAAACCCACCACCGTGAAAAAACCTCCAATTTGGGGGAACCTCTAATGAGCCGCCCCAGGAGGCAGAGAGCTCTGTTTTGTCTGAGGTAATGTGAAAAAAAAAGAAGAGGCAAGTCAAGTAGTGAAAACATTTTTTCAGTTCAAAAAATAAAGAGCACAGGCGAGCTCAGACCCCGCTTGTCTGTATGCGCCGCTTGTAAGTCGGGGGGAAAAAAAAAAAAAAGGCAGCACCCTGCTTTTTTCCATTAAGCTTCTTCTATAATGTATTAATAGAGAATTATATCCTCGCTATAGGATTATTAAAAAAGAAGGGAGATAAAAATGATAGAAATGAATCCGTGCGCTATTATGCGGATGACAATAGATACACTTAAGCCTTGCAGCCCTGACCTTGGCACATGTTTCATCTCAACTCGCAGAGAGGCTCAAATTGATATGCTGACACTTACCATTATTATGAAGAGCCATCATCTTCCCCCAAGAGCATGAGGGGATGGGGAGGGTTTTGCCAATGCTCCGAGGAGCAGGGAAGGGCCTCTTCCTGTCCCGGAGCAAACCTTCATGTCCCCTCTGTGATTTTTTTTTTGTATTTTTTTAATTTAACCCGCTACAGAAGTTTCTGTGCAAGGTGTGTAGCTGGTTGCTGTCCTCTCTCACTGCTCTGTGCTCCCCACTTCATCATAAACTGGTTTAACAAGGAAAACCCCATTCAGATCTGTCCCAGCTGCCACCTTAGCAATGCAAGAGGACCTTCCCTCCAGCTCCCCTCAGCTCATGGTACGTGGATATGCAGTCGATGGGTGCTAGCAGAAAGACTGTGTGGGAATGAATGAGAACAAAACTGAGTGAAGTTTTTTCCCCCCTCATATGTTTAGCAAATTTGAATCTCCCAACTGAAGGGACCTGTGAACTTTCCCTCCCAGTGCTGTGCATCCCTTACACAAGCACAGCAGAGGTGATATCCATAGTCCTCATTCTCTCCTGCAGCATCTCTCCCTTGACTCCTGGGGAGCCTGGATAGGGAAATTTGTTTTCTAGGAGCTTCCTCTTGTCTCTGTGATAGGAAGGAGGGCAGGTTGCTGCTGTGGGCTTGTGCCCACCAGGAGTGGGAGCAGATCCATCATGGACCTGCTAGAGCTGGATAGAAGTGGCAGGTCCCTCTACCTCCCAGGTACTCCAATGCTGGATGGCTTTCCCAAGCTGGAACTACCAGACATCACTGCCATTTCCCACAGCCTGCTGCTATCCACGTGGTGGAGACAAAAGGTTTCCACTCTCCCGTCCTTCCTCTAACCAAGTTTGTTTAGCCTTTAAGCCCCTGTGAGTATTGAGAGGGAGGAAGAGCTGTGTAATGTAGTGACAGCTCTGCTGTGTTCCTGCTAATGCAGATATCATTCGATCAGCATGATCCTCTGCAACCTCTTCCGAGGATTAATAATGAAGAACATTTTCCTGGAATGAAACCTGAGGAGCAGCAGACTTGGTTAGCTGAGCTCTTCAGGTGGGAGCCGGCTGCAGGCAGAACTTCCAGGAAAAGGGACTTGTGGTGGGTGTTGTTTCTTGGGGAGCTGAGCTCCTGAAATGCTGCCTGAGGAGGGGGAGAGAATGCAGCAAAGGCAGGGATACAAAGGAGAGAAGTGGAAGGCTGGCAGCTTTCCTTCCACTGGAGCCAAGAGCCCCTTCATGCCTCCACATCACCTCACAAGGGGGACTGGCCACAGCACCTCCCCATCCCGCTGCTTTCAGGCATCTCCATAGGATGCTCTTGTGCTGCTGCTCACACGTGGCCGTGGTGCAGAGCCACCAGCTCGAGACAGAGCATCCAATCTGGCCACAAAGGGATAAATGCAGCCTGGCTGGGAGGGCACACAGGAGGACTTCTCTCCAAAGCCCTCAGCGTGGTGGTTAGCTGCCTCCAAACACCGCGTGTGCTTCTCTCTTCCTTTCTTTGTCTCTCGTTTTATTTATAACTCCGGTTGGATTTTTTTAATTATTATTATGATTGCTCCTGCTGAGCTGTAAAGTCGGCGAGGAAAAAAGGAAAAGAAAAAAAAAAATACTAGGGCAGCCATATCAGGCAAATTGAACTGGCTTGTTATAATCAACTTCTGCTGCTGTACCCTCGGCTTTCCATGGCTCTCTCTCCATAGTCCCCATGTACATATAGATGCTCTCCCTCCTCTCAATTTCAGTGTCAAGAACTTTATTGGCATGACAAGATATAGTGTGTTGCTGGAGTTAATACAGTCTCAAGTGTGTATGTCTGGGAGAGGTTTTCACAGTGGTAATTGGGTTTTATACAGTGTGTCCAGTTCTATATTCGGTGGCTGAGGCGCAGCTATATCAGGAAGCCATTTCTGCCACCTCTGCTTGAATTATGCAGATGATTTTTTTTCCTCACTTCTAAGGGTGAAATAGAGGCAGTTGTGCAGCCAGTTTGTCCTTGCCCCCACTGCTGTGTGGCTGGAGGGGATCCTCGGCTCAGCCTTGTAGGATGAAGCTGTGCTGGTGTTGCTGTCGTGCTCATTTCTGCTCCAACCCCTCTGGCATCAGGATACCTTCCCATGGAAGCAGATCAAGGGCAGCCAGTGGGGTTGAGCCTCCAGAGTGGATCCAGGGGTGTGTTTACCCTCTCTGCTCAGATGTTACTTGGTCCAGGTGCAGGCTGCTCCAGGAAAAGAGATGTCTCATCATAGAATTCTAGAATGGTTTGGGTTGGAAGGGACCTTAAAGCTCATCTTGTTCCTAGGGCCTGCCATGGGTAGAGACACCTTCCACTAGCCCAGGTTGCTCCAAGCCCCATCCAACCTGGCCTTGGACATCTGTATGGCTGGGGCTTGCTCCCTTCTTCCCTGCCTTTGTGTTCTCTTCTCCCTCCCCTGCCTTCTCCATACCTCCCCTTCCCATCCTCTTCCTTCCCCTCACTTTGTTCCCTATTTATTTCCCCACCTCAACATTTCCCTGTGTCCCTGCTTCACCCCACAGGGGCATAACCTGGCCCCACATCCACAAACACCCAGGCAGGGAGCGGGACGGCACATGGGCTGTTTGCAGAGCTAAGGGACGAATGGGAGCGAGGACAGCCAGTCCGTGAGACAAGGAACCTTTGCTCCAAGAGGCGATGAAAGGCAGCAGAATTGGAAATTATTTTATTTCAATTAGATTTTAATTAGCTGCTGTCTCCCAGCCGCTGGATCAGTCGGCCAATAATTGAAAAGCAACAATATTTGCATGTGGCGCCTGGAAGAAAAGCTGTGTCTGATCTGTGGCAGGGAGGCTTTGGGGAGATAATTCCCAAGGTCAGCTGCTCCTCGCTGGTAGTTCAGCGTGGACAAGTTTCTTGCAAATAACCCACTGTAGCCTCACACTAATTTTACAGTAAATTAATGCCAAGCCGGCATTTGTATGGATTTAATTAGCAGGCAACACAAACTTTTATAAACCTTTTGCAGTGGCAATTTAAACCTGATTGCAAAGTTATTAAAGGCAGCCATGGCAGGCTGCTTCCAGGAGTCTGCAGGGACCTAAGGCAGGGGGGCTGCACGCTGTGTTGGTGCTGCTGGAGCTCTGTGTGCCATGGAGAAACAGGAGAAACCCTGTTGACTCTCTGGGGGTGGGATCAGGTGAGGGTTAGGGAGCATCACCTGCCCGGTGTTTGCTCTGCAGCTGGAGCAGAGCCTTGCTGGTCATTCCTCCTGCATTCCCCAGCAGTTTGCATCCTTCTAGGATGTCCACTGGCTTTCGAATTGCTCTTTTGGCCGTTTCCAGGCTGTTGCCGCATGGTTTTTACAGTAGCTACAAATAGTTGGGAGGCAGCATAGCCCATAAAAGCCAACGCTCTCCCCCCAACCCAGGCAGAGCAGTTTATGAGCAGGTCTGTTGTCTGTGGCAGGAGTGTGTCGCGTGGTCCCCGAGGAGAGCTGCTGGGAATCACGAGATCATGAGTTTCACAGTCCATATCTATAGCTGGTGTCACAGATAATTAAAATAAGCGGGTTAGGAGCCTCGGTTGGGCGCGTGGATTACGGCTCCCGTATTTCAGGGTGGGCATGGGCGGCTCGGAGCATGGAAGAAATAACCCTGCAGCAGTTGGACGGGCTGGATGGCTGTGCTGAGGATATTAAAAAATATTTATACAGCCTGGAATGATGGGAGTCCTTTTGAAACGCCTGCAGAATGAGGCCATTTCTTATTTTGCAAATAATTGCATTTAAAATCTACCTATATCTCTGTATGTATGTGTGCATATATAAGGGAAAATGCAGCTTTTGACAGAGCAGATTTAGTTGCCAACCCGCCTTTGTAAGAAACGGGCAATTGCAGCTTTTAATTACGATCAAGGGGTTTGTCTGGTGAGTCCAGGACACCTCAGCAGTCAGGCAGAGAGATTCTGTACTCCATCCTCCCCTCCTCACATGTTCCGAGGACAATGGCAAGTCATTAAGGAACTATAATGGGAAAAGCCGTATCTAATGATTACATTCTCTTAGCGAGGCCGGGAGGGTGAGTAACCACCGGGGTACTTTCTCCTGCCTTTTCTCTTTGCTAATAGCCTTGCTGGAGCGGGTGGAGCCTGGCCCAGCTGCTGGGCCGCTGTCGGGCTGTGCTTGGCTTCGGGTGCCGCGTGATTGAGTGCCCAGCCCTGTTCTGCTGTCTGTTGCACCGTGTAGATCTGGAGCCGCTCCACGGGCTTGCATTTGTCTGACATAAATGGGAGCAGAGCCTGGCCTGCTTCAGCTCCCTTCCCTGGTAGCTGGAAGAGAGCTCTGATTAATGATTGATTGCCGGTATTAATTTGCTGCGTGTAAGAGGTGTCCAAGGACAAGGCTGAAATGGCTCTTGCGTATCCAAGGGGAGCCAGGAAGAGCTGATGGCTTCAAGGGGAGCTGTGTGCTGGCAGACAGCCTTCCAAGAGTGGCTGGGAAACACAAACCCCTTTGGGAAGGTTTTGATGTGGCTGGGGAGTTATTCTGTCCTTAGCTACTCTGTGCCTGTACCTGCCCTGAAGGCACAGCCTGGTTTTCAGAGGTGCTGTGCTGGTGGTTTTTTCCATGCAGATAGGAACTATTGGTGTCCAGCATCTTTAATGTGGGAATGAGATGTTTGAGGTAGGCTCTGAAACTCCAGGTATGCTGGCACCCATCCTGTGGGTCCTGCAGAGAAAATGGGCAGGATGAAGATGGGGTGCTGGCATCTTTGGAGGAGCAATTTTGAGGACTTGGTCAGAAAGAGCTCAGCTTTTAGTTGCTCTGGTCCTTGAAAAAGTGGCTGCAGTGACCCAGACCCTTATTGTTTCTTGCTTGCTGGTCCCTTCTGCCTGGATCTGGATCAGGACAAGGTGTGAAAAAGGAAAGGGGAAAGGGAAGTGCTAAAAAAGTCATGAACACAAAGAGTAGAAGATCTGAGAGATATTTCCAGATGGATGTGGGTAGGAAAATGAGAGAGAGAGAATACTATTTGCATCTTGCAATTAAAATAAATCTGAACAGGAGAGGGGATGGCAGTGCTGAGTCTGTTGATGTGTCTGATGAAGCAGAGCTGATTCACCTGGAAGCTGACACAGCTGTGTTAACGTGCTACAAACACCAGCTCCCTCCTGCCTGTGAGTCAGCCCCGATGGAGACCTGTCACCTGGGAGGTATAAAAGCTGCTGCCTCCCCTTTGACTGGAGATGGTTCCTTGTTGGGCTCCCACGCACGCACCCAGCTCCCTCTGCCAGCCAAAGGAGCAGCACCCACCGGGGCTTTGTGTGGGCTCCATTAACTGTGTAAGCATTTCAATTGCCACCCATTACTTTGTTTTGCAGGATCTGGGCATGTGTGCAGAGGAGAGGGAGGAGGGAAGGGCGGGGATGTGGCTTTGTGAGTGTAATGGCAGCGATTTACCCATTTGCTGTTTGGGGAGCACAAGTCAGTTGGCAGGCAGGGGTCTGATCCTGCACAGAGCAGCAGCAGTGCTGCCGTTTGGGATTGAAGAGGGGAATGAAAACCTTGGGAGCAGAGGCTTCTCACGCGCCCCCCACGCGCTCTAAAAATACCTGTCAGTAATCAAGCTCCTGCCGCTCGCCTTTGTGTCTCCCTTGCTGCTGGTGCTTATCAGCCCCTCGGGTATAAATAGCAGCACTCCTGATGGAGCCACTTGCTGGTGGTTTTGATGTCCCAAATGCTGTGGTGGCGCTCAGCATGGGCACACAGATCCCTGGGATGGCACACAACCGGGAAGCCAGCTCTGGCACAGAGCCTCCTGGAAGGGGGGGACTTGGGCTCCCACCCATGAGGCATTTGGTGGAAGAAATGCAGGGGTGGAAATGCAGTTGTATGTGTGTGTGCAGGGAGCAGGGCTTGATGCTGCTCTTTGGGGTCTTTCTGTTAGCTGAGCTAGAAATGGCTGTCTGGTCTGTTGGATACTATGGAATCGTGGAATGGTTTGTGTTGGAAGGGACCTTAAAGACCATCCGGTTCTCATGCCATCTTCCACTAGATCTGAGCTTGCTCCAAGCCCTGTCCAACCTGGCCTTGGACACTTCCAGGGATGGGGCAGCCACAGCTTCTCTGGCCAGCCTGTGCCAGGGCCTCACCACCCCCAGAGGGAAGAATTTCTTCCTGATAACTAACCTAAACCTGCCCTCTTTCAGTTTAAAGCTATTAGTTCCCATTTTGTCCCCCACCCCATATTGTTTACACTCAGGGCCTTCAGCCCCCTGACACAACTCTCAGAGCAGCTGGGGAGGGAAGGAGCAGATCTGCAGACCAGCAGGGCTGGGTGTTTGTGTGGAGCCAAGCAGAGCTCCAGGAAAACCTCCCATGTGCTGCCCGTGGGACCCAAAGGCAGGAGAGGGAGATGCGATCTCGTTTTTTCCAAGATGTCAGAAGTTGTTACAGAAAAGAGGCCGATCGATTGCTCTCCGTGTCCACTGCTAGGCAGAACAGGAAGGAATCAGATTAATTTGCAGGAGGGAAGATCAAGGTTAGATATTTGGGAATAGCAGTCTCAGCTGCAAGCACTGGAAAGCGCTGGTAGAGGATAGGATAGATTGGTGTGTCTCCTGACTGGGGGCTTTAGGAGCAAATCAGTGGTGGGGAAGGGATGGGTCCAGCTGGTGTCTGCTCCGTGGTGGAGTCTGGGACTAAGTAGTGGCTTCCCAGTGTGATGCTGTCCCTCACCCCAGACACAGGTACAGTGAAGGAGGGGGCTGTGATACAGTGCTTATTAAGCAATTACTGGGGGAAGCAGAGAGGGTGTCTTCAAACTGGCTGCTGTGCAGATTTCCTGTGCTAACTGTCTCGCTGAAATCCAAATGTCATCAGTCATCAGCAGCTGAACAGCCTCTCCGAAACCTCCGAGTGGGACGTATGCACTGGTTCATTACAGCTGTCATCCTGCTGGTGCTTGGGTTTATTTGTGGCTCTGGTGTTGTTCACAGAGAGGCTCTGCTGTGCTTTTTGGACATGAACACTGGCTCTGGGGGCTGGGAGCTGCGAGAAGTTTCATCTGCTTGCTCCGAAGGCAAAGGCTGTGTCAGCACCCACCACAGTTTCCTGAAACCATGCAGGGTTGGAATCATAGAGTGGTTTAGGTTGGAAAAGACCTCTGAGATCACTGAGTCCAAGGCTACAACTAAACCATGTCCCAAAGTGCCATGTCCACATGGCTTTGAAATCCCTCTGGGGATGGTGACTCTACCTGGGCAGCCTGTGCCAGGGCTTGACAACTCTTTTGGTGAAGAAATCTTTCCTAATACCTAATCTAACCCCCCCCTGGTGTTGCCCCAGCCCCTCTCTGCAAGCACCTGCCACATAGCAAAGGCAGCAACCTTAGTTACATCCTTCTTGCTCGCTTTTTTGTCAGGACTTGGAGAAGATGAGAACCTGGCAGAGGGATTGGATGAGAAGAGGTCAGGGTGGGTTTCCAAAGCTTCAATCCTTAAGGGAGCTGTGGCTTGGCTTTCTTCTATTCCCAGTGGTGGTTTGGAGCAGATGGGCAACCCTAGGGTGTCCCTTAGGGTAGGTGTTCAGCTTACAGCTGTGACAGCAGCTCCATCACTTAATCAGCAGCTTTTCTGCCTCCAGGAAGGAATTTTGTGAGACCTCCCTGGTCAGCAGTCCCCTGTGCCTGGATATTTGCCTGAAATCTTCCCCCATGGTCTTTGCAGGGTTAAAACATAGTCCCCACTGCAGTCAGAGAGGGGATAAAATGTGGAGGCAGGGAAGAGGAAACCTAATGGGTAGGTAATTAAAGGACATGCCAGGGATAGATGGATGAATAGAGCAGAGGGAGGATGCGGAGGGGCTATAGAAACACATTAATACATGTATGAGGAAGGGAGAGATGGACGAGGAGATTAATTTATGATCGTTCCTGTCTATTATTATTCTGAGTCAGACACTCAGATCACATTTGGAAAGTCTCCAAACCTGCCCTGGTGCCATGAGGTTAATCCAAGGCCAGTGGCTCCTCTGAGATCCCCTGGGCTCGGAGCCGGATTAGGCAAAGGCCAGCTGAAACCTGAGGTGGGCAGACAGGGGAGTGAGAGATAAGAGGGGGAGCAGGGGGGTTAGAGGCCTTTGTGGCTGGAATTAGTGAGTGATGATACAGCCTGGCACCGGCTCGGGGTCATGAGAGCAGCGTTATCATCTGGGGTGGCGGCAGCAGAGAAGCCCAGGCTTCTTTCAGGAGAGAGAAAGCAGAACCTTGTTGTTTGTGTAATGGGATGAGGTGGGCTTTTAGTTGGTTGTGCTCCCTGCTTCCTGGGCTGGCTGGATTTGGCCAATGCATCTAAAATCCCTCTCTGCTCAAGAGAGGGTATTTCAGCAGCTGGTGGCAAAGTAGGGTGTTGGGAAACCTCTGCAGCCCAGGGGCTCCTGAGTTCCTGCTTGCGGTTTTTATAGGTTTAGTCTCAGGAGTTGGGGAGCGTTGAAGGACTTTGTAGCCTGTGGATCCCAAGCTAAGCCCACAGGGAGAGGTTACTTTGCTGTAGCTCAGGGGAATAAGCTGCAGTGATGCCCGAGCAGGGATATGGAACATTCCTGACTTCACTTCCTCTCAGGTTACGTGCCACGGAATGACCCTTCCTCTTTGCTGAGGTTAAACAAGTTGCTCGCCAGCAGCTTCCTGCCTTGCCATTGTGGTTTCAGGGGAGGTCTGCAGCTGTGTGCTCCTCAAAGGGGGTTCAGCAGCTCAGGAGAGACGAGCAGTACTTCACAACAAGGGGTGAGCCAGGAGACTTGTTGAAAACCGCAATCATTAGATGTGCTCCCCCTTGGAAACCTTCTGAGCGTTTCCTTTCTCTCACTCCTCGTCTGAAGCACAGCTTTTCTCTCCAGCTCTGCAGGCTGGGTGGGCTGAGCTGGATTTCCCTGTCAAATGATATAGGTGGGGCAAAGGAAACCCCAACCAGACTAGGGCAAGGCACCCCTGGTCCACAGGCAGGGAAGGGAGTTGGGAAGGATGAGGGCGCATTGCTGTTTGTTTATTTCTTGCTTTAATAATCGGCTGATTAAGTTGCATTTTTATTTGGTTTCATTGGCAATCAGATTGAGAGCTGTAATATCCACTCACACCTCGTAATTACCATTAATTTCTCTCTTCCCCATGCAAGGCAAGGCCGGGGTTGGCAGAGGCAGTCGGGAGTGCAGGCGAGTCGGGTCCCAGCACTTGGCATATTTGATGAGCAGAGGCAGTGCCCACTCCTTGGCCAGGGGCCGAGACGAGGAATCAGAGAGGAGGGAGAAAGGGTGAGGAACAGGGGAAAAAAAATCCACCTTAAATCCCAGACAAAGGCAAACCCGGCAAAGTGTCGGAGTCAGCACAACAGGCTGTGCGAGTCTAATTACCATAACGATGTGAAAGAGCCCAATCAGCAATCTGGGGCTAATCTTTCATGTATTACAGGTCTCTCTTTCTGAGCGCTCCACAGCTAAATGCATTTTTAATGAAGATATTCCTAGACTCGCAGATAATTTCCCACTCTTTACAAGGAGGGTATCAGAGCTCATTAAGTGGGTTGTTCTTCTTTTTTTTTATATATATATATGTATGTGTGTGTGTGTATATATATATATATATCTCCCAGTTGTTCAGGAGGCCAATGTTGGTGCTGGTGGCGGGAAAAGGAAGACATTCCTTATGGCAGGGAGGGAGGGAGGTGGTGGGAGGACCAGCTCTCACTGGGAAAGTTTGTTGTCTCTGTCTCTTGTGGGTTTATGTGCTTTCCCCCTCCCCGGTGCAGCCAGCATGCAATCAAATATAATAAAAAAATAGCAGGATTTGGGACTGAGGGGAGCAGACAGTGCTGGGATGGGGGTGCTCTGACAAAGATGAGTTGAGGTGAGGCCAAAGCCTCATACAGTTATTGCAGCCTCAGCTACGGCCGTTGAGGGACTATAATCGTATTATTGCTCCGATGGTGATTTCTCCTATCGCTTCCTAAAGTGCTGTCAGATGAAATCTGCTGGAAATTAAAGGGAGAAGCTGTGTCTGGCCTACAGAGGATGAGATATTTGGGGAGGGAGCAGGGCTGTCTCCTCCCGCTCCCCAGGATCTCAGCAGAAGCTTTTGTGGGGAGCAGGAGGGGGGGAGGAAAACAGGGAGATTGCCTTTAAAGCCTCAGACAGCTGGTTTCTGACAGGAGGACGATGCAGAGGGTGTGTTTCCAATTATCTCTGTAGATGGGGCTGAATCCCTAGAGGGGATGAGGAACCACAAGTCAAAATGAGATCGAGGAATTGCCGGAGAGAAACGGGAGTGCTGACGGGTCTCGTCCGGGAGCGGCCGGGTGGGGAACGTCACAGTGCTCAATTATAACCTGCCCGAAGGGGAGAGGCTTTGAACTCGAGGGAAGAAGCACTTGCTGTGAGCCTGCAGGCAGGAGGGTGTCTGAAGTGTCTCCGATGCCGTTGGATTGCTGGGTTTCTCCTGGGCTGTGCATTCCCGAGTCTTTGTTTGAACCTCGGCAGTAGTGCTGGGGGCTCCTTCCTGCTTGGGGTTTAGCTTGTAAACCTAAGAATGGAAAGGCCTCTGGAGCATAAAACTCTTTGAATGCACCCTGGAGAAGGGCTGGAGCAGAGATGTGTTAGGTCTGATACCTCACTTTCAAATATGAGCCTTGCAGGAGCTTGCTTTGGGCCATGGCTGAGCCACACTCAGTTCTTAGCTCTGGATGTTCGCTTTGGGTGGCCAAATTTCACTGCTCCTCTGGCACCTTCTTGCAGCTTGCAGGGAAGTTTGGTGTCTGCTTGAACTCATTTCTGGCCTCGTTCCTTCTTGTTATTGGCATTATAACCAGATTGTGGAGTCCGGGGGATACAAGGGATAAAAAACTTCTGTTCAAGGCAGGAGCAGAGGTTTATGGAGAGAATGTGTGGGTGAGGGTACTTGGGAGCAGTTGCTTGTACTTCCTGAGGGAATTGCTTCCCTCCTTGGATTATCCCAAGGAGCGCCCAGTGCAAGAACAACTGGACACTGTGGCCAGCAAGGGGTTAAAGAGGGAGAGGAGTGAGAGGCGGACAGCAGAAATTTGCAGGGATGATAAACACCAGCAAGGATGATTTTCTCTCCATGGAACAGGCCATTGATCTGTGATTAGAGTAGCTGAAGCTTTTACAGTCAATCAGGTAGGAAATCACATCATTGCAGGTTCAGAGGTCAGAGAAACTGGGGAGAGCAAGAGGAGAGGGAAGAGCTGCTGGAGCCTCTCAGAGAGGCTTGGAAAGTCCCCAGGTTGAGACAGTTGAGGCTTTCCTGACTTGTGCATTGAATATTGGTCTGGTGTCTTCTGTGACACAGAGGTGGTCACTGCTTGTACCTAGAGGGGCTGCTGCTGGAGTGGATGTTAAAACTCACAACGGGCTGAGGTTTGTCCCAGGAATAGGCACGTGGAAACATCTCTCTGGTCCATTTGCTAATGGTGTCTGGCCCCAGAAACACTCCAAGCAATCCTTCAGAGTTTGTGCCTCTACTTGGAGATGTTCCTCGAGCTGGAGTCCTTCAAGTACTGGAATTTAGCTGGGGCTGGACTAAAAATAGCTTGTGGAGCTGGTGCTCGTAATGCTGTGCTTTGATACTGCTCTGAGGAGTGAATAGATTATATGTGTGCTTTGGTGCCTGCTGTAAATAACTGGCTGCTGGAGCCAGGTGGGTATTATGGATTAATTCAGTAATTGGTCCATCTGGAGTGTCTACTTACAATATCAATTTTTCTGTGTGCCTCCTAATATCTTGAAAGGAGCTTTAGGAAGATTCGCACGAATAACCAGGAAGGGAAAACTGAGTTTTGCTCGTTTAGCAAGAGGGTGTGGAGAGGAAGGTCAGGAGATGAGCCACCAGGTAGGTTGGTAAAGGGTTACTCTCAGGCAGATCGATCACGTGTAATTTGGCCTTGCTCTGGGAGAAACAGAAATAACAAAGGTAGGGACAGATTAAATAGAAGACAAAGGCAGAGCGTGTGATTACAGCCTCTCCTGTCCCGCTTTTCCCTCACCCTGTGACGGCAGCTGTACCTCTCATTTTCTGCCTGTTATTTTGTCTCTGGCCTCAGCCCCGTGGCTTCTCAGCGGGGTGTTTTAAAAATATGATATGATTCCGTTGCCTTCTGTGTTTGGAGACCCATAGCAGGCACTGACCTTTCAAGTCTCTTCATGATTAAAGCTCTTATTAATTTCCTGTGGGGCTGCAGACATTCTGAGGCAGTAAAGTGTTGGGAGTTCATTAACACGTGGGGCTTTAATTAGTCGGCAAGAAATCCCTCTCTGTCCAGATTTGACCAAGGAAAAAAGAGGAAGGATGGGTTAAAAAAAAAAAAAAAGAAAAGAGGAGAGAAAATGATGTTGAAGTAAAAATAGTTGCTGCAAATGTCTTCACAGTAGGAATAGATTTCAAGGCTCACGATCTATTTATCAGGCACTTTAGACCTGTGTGCATGTTCCCCATACAAACCATCAGCCACGGCTCTTTACAGAGAGACGTGGGGAGAATTGTCCCAGTGGCACCCAGAGCAGTAAATAATAGTGGCAGGAAGGGAATGAGCAGAAGGGTTTGAAAAACAAGCCAGGCGAGCCTGTGCACAGCCTGATGCTGCCGTGGGGAGCACTGCCCGTGCCAGTTCCACCCTCCCAAACTTCACCGGGGGTACTTCAGGATTGCTGCGAAGCCCAGAGCTTTGGTGAGGTGGGACTTGATCCACAGGGCCACCGTGCAACCAGCATCTGCTTTAGAGCAGCTGCAGGTGGAGCAGAGCATGGCAGCAGCCCAGAGGTGCTCGAGCTGTGAGAACACCCCATCACCACGTGGCGCTCGTATTTATTTAAACCTCGGGTGGAATGATCTACGTTTGATTGCCCGGTTGATCTATTTGTGACAAGTGTTAAAACACATGTGCATTGATTTTTCGTTGAGGAGCGTATTTCTAAGGGTAATTTAATAGTGGTGTTGAGCATAGCTCTTGCTGGCCAGGGAGGAGGCAGAGGGAGGGGAGGGGGGATTAGATGAAGAAGAAGAGAGAGACGCTAATGGCGTTTTCGCAGTGCAATTGCTTAGGTCAGTGAAAAGCTGTCACAGTTTAATGCACTCGCTTGTTGGGGATGTTATCATATACAGGATTAAGCCATTCCAAGACATGAAAACAAGAGCAGCTTGTTAGTGAGGGAAGCTGTTAAAGAGCTGCTGTTGCAAAGTTATGATCGCTGTGCGGAGGGAGTTACGTGGTGCCTCTCCCGCTGCCCTCCAGCTGCCGACACTGCAGGGATGCTCTTGTCTTCTGGGACCAGCTGGTCTTCATCTCCCCTTTTCCTGGAGGAGCTGGTCCTTGGCATTTGGTCCTGGATCCTAAAGGTTCATTAGGTGATAGGTACAGGAAGGTCAGAGCCATGTGCATCTCTTGGCTTCGGGCTGAGACATCATGTTCTGATGTGCCTTGGTGTGCTGACCAACATCAGCAACTGAGTGTGGGGCTCTTCAGGTGTGTTCCCCATCTGCCAGGGAGAGCAAGTCCAGTATTCCCATGGTGTCTTCCCAGAGCCTTAGGAGGTTTGCTTTTTAGCTCCTGATGAGGAATAAAAGACTTTCTACCTGCCCTACTACTGGTCTAAAAGTCAAGCTGGGCTTTTCCAGATGAAATACTGTCCCTAGTCATATCTGTGCAGCCTCCTTGTCTCTTGAGGGGTTGCAAAGCCAGTACTTGGATGGCAATAACACCATTCATCACACAGTCAGGGGAGGCTCTGGCTCCCTCTTTCCTGGCTACATCAACAGGGCTGACAGGAGCAGAAAGCATTACAAACTCATCTGTGTCACCCAGAATCAGCAGATCCAGCTCTGAATATGTGTGGGGAGTTTTGTGGAATAGGATGGAAAGGCTGTGCCATCTTCCCGTTGCCTCTTTTCATAGCCAGTTGTATTTTAGTCTATCCCCTTGTTAACATGTAAACTCATCTCTACCATATGTAATATTTAGTTCTCCATCCACTCTAGTCTCAAGTGTTGAAAACAATGGAGCATCTCCTCCTTCCTCCTGGGAGATGGTTGCACAGCCCTGTAGATCTTGGCATCAAGAACTTTTTCCATATTTATACTTGACCTAAATTCTCTCTCTCTTTCTCAAATAGCCAGTTTTTGCCCTCTGGCACCTATACCTCTTCTTTAGAGTTTTCACACTTGAAATACTTATGGTTGCAATAATACAGGTACCTTTATATGTATTTTAACCAGGCTATAAATCCTGCGAGTTGACAAGGTTATTGTTATCTGGCTTCTGCCATGACCCACCGTTAAAATACATGACATAAATTACACAGAACATATCATACAAGTCATTTTTCCTCGTATGAAGCCTGATAAATATTAATGGCCCATTGCTGTAGCTTTGTGCTGTGCAAGTGTTGGAGTCAATGAGGTTGATCCGAGGCACGATAATTGCTGGTGGACATGGACCCCAGGCAGCCACTGAATTAGCTCTCTCTCCAAGAACAATGCACTTCTGGAGCTCTCAGCTGTGTCTCGAGAGGTTTAATTTCAGCCTCTGCTGTTTTGAACTCTGTATCATAGGGGGGACACCCAGGTTGGGTGAGATGAGTCAACCCAAAACTCCCCCTGTGCTGATTTGTGTTCATCCTTGCCAAGGCAGTGCTGTGGATGTCACCTCTGTCCCCAGCCCCTTGTGCCCTTGGGAACCATCATCCCCCAACCTGCCCTTATCTCCCCAGTCTGAATTTTCGGTGCCTGCCTCCCGTAAGTGGCACTTGATCCGCTGGAAATGTGATTCCGGTCGGTAGCGTTGGCTCCGTCACGCTTATCAGAAATACGTTATCATGTGGGGATTAGACAGAACCTCGTGCTCCTCTTGCTGTCCATGCCAGGCGAATAATGAATAATGAAAATTCCCAGGACCAGAGACAAACACACTTGACAGGCAGGGAATTGCCAGCGCTGCCTTTCACTCACTTTAATGTGACAAACGTGGCTCCTTCAGAAATCTTTCCACTCTATTCACCATGGCCTGGCTTCTTCTGCATTGTTTTTCCTTTTTTTCCCCTCTCTGCCTTCTGATTACCCACTCTCCCAGCCTCTGAGCCCCTCTGCCATGGAGAAGGAAAGGGTGAGGGTGCATTCAGGTCACTCCTCACCCAGCCTGCTGAGGACTGCTTCGTGTTCATGTAAGGAGCTGTGTGATTTGGGTCCTGTCTGCTTTGAACTTCGATGCTGAGCATTTCTCCCCTGTTGGGAGTTAAGCTTTCATGGCAGAGACATTGCTCTGCTCACACAACCCCCGCTTCTGCAGCCACAGTGAGTTTGGTGCAGGTGAGAGGAAGGGACTGTGTCTCCCAGTGCCTCAGCCCTGCATCCTTCAGTGCTGACCTTCCCCAACCTTTATGGTTTTGCTCTCTGCTCCCCCAGGCACTCTGGGCCTGTCCTGTGCTGCAGAGACCCCGGTTAACTCGAGCCCTTGCCCTTTTCTCAGGGTTGGTGGATGCTCAGTTTTACTCTGTCTCGTGCCACCAGCAGCATCTCTCTTACCTGCCCTTCCTCAGCCGTGGAGAGATCATGCACTTCCCCAGGGCTGACCATCCACTGCTTTTGGCTTTTCAGGAGTGTAACACAGGAGGACTGAGCTCCTTATCACGGGCAGTGTAGGAATGGGAGCAGCAGGTCCTACTGCAGCATTCCTAGGCTCAGGGAGAGGTTTCCTGCCATTGCTGTGCTCCATCTGCCTTGTGCCGTGTCTGTTCTGTATGATTCCCACGTATGGGCAGGAGGATGTGGGTTACATAGTGATGCAGAGCCTGGTGCAGGTGTCTGCGAGCGAGCTCCGGTTCTCCCAAGTCCCTGGATGTGCTGTAGCTTCCCCCAGGATGCTGTAGTTGACCTGTGGAGTAGAGCACTGGTCACAAAACATTGGGGCCACAGAGAAGGGATTTCCCCCTGCCCAGGTATGGGATTTTTCCTGTTGTTTGGGTCTGGCCTGCCTCTTGTCTCCTGTAAATCAGCCGTGGCGATGCCATCTGTAAAGGCTGTCTACACGAGACGCGACTCCGGCATCGGGAGGTTTTTTTCCTGCAGTTGTCATCTAGAAGCAGGCAATAAATTTTATGGACCAGGGTTTATCGAGCACAGAGGATGAGGAATTGAGCTGCCTGGCTGGAATCTGATGCTGATGTTCTGAAGGGAACAAGCTCTTTCAGGCGAGTGCTTCGATCACTCACTGCCCACTTTCTGGAGGAAGTCAAATGACCGTGTCCCAAGCTGGCACTTCCTTGGGGGCGTGGAGAACCCCAGTGCCGGCCATCCCCCACCTTTGCCTTGTCTGTCACGGGTGACATCTGTCTCTTTGCCAGCCTGGCTCTTCCAAAAGGCATTCAGCCTGCTGCTGGGAGGGTGTCTTGGCTTGGCACTGGTGGTGACAGTCCCTGTTGACGCAGTTCCCTTCTTGGACGCGTTACACAAACTCCAACTCCGTGACTCCAGCTCTTCCCCCATCCACGCACCCGGCAGGGAGGGAAGGAGCTGTGAGCCCGCATCACATCTGCTGCGCAGTGTGAGGCTTTGCCAGCGAGATTCCTGCTAATTAATGTCAAACTTATTTTAGCAAATAATGCACATTATCTCGTCCTGTGGAAGGGGTTGGTGCCAGCAGCGATCGCGGCGGCTCTGGAGGAGATGCAGCTTCAGAGCGCTGGGATTTGAGCTCAGGAGGGGAGTGTGCTGGGGAGTGGGGAAGACAGGGTTTGTTCCACAGCATGAAAATGGTCCTGGAGTTTCATGTCTGGACTCCTGTCCAAAAATGTATTCATAGGATCATAGAATGGCCTATATTGGAAGGGACCTTAAAGACCGTCTCATTCCAACCCTCTACCACTGACAGGGACACCTTCCACTATCCCACGTTTCTCTAAGGCCCACCAGCCTGGCCTTGGACACTTCCAGGGGTGGGGCAGCCACAGTTTCTCTGGGCAACCTGTGCCAGGGCCTCCCCACCCTCACAGTAAAGATTTTTTTCCTAATACCTAATCTAAGCCTACTCTCTGTCAGTTTGAAGCCGTTCCCCCTTGTCCTGTCATTCCATGCTCTTGTTAGAAGTCCCTCTCCTTCTTTCTTGTAGACTCCCTTCAGTCCTGACCATACTTCCACACTTGTGAAACCTGTTTGTGCCACTGGCTCAGGCAAGAACAGACTGGAGTTTTGAAGCCCCCTCTTTCACATGGGTTGTGCTCCTCTGGTCTTTTCTCTAGCAAGAGGTTTACTTGATTTTCTCTTCAAGCACATGGTCCTCCTCATAGAGGGAGGCTTGAGGAAGAGGCAGAGCAAGCCCCAGTCCTCTTCTCCCTTTCCTAGTGCTGCAATATTCAGTAGTTGGTACTTGTGAGGGGATTTTGCAAAGCACACCTAGTCAACCACTGCCCCATTCTCCAGATCTCACAGAGCAGAGATGAGCTGGTGATTTATTGTTAAGGCCAGAAGAAGAGAACTCAGTGTCTGCCAACGCTCGCAGGGGTGCTGCTGTAAGCTGAGACAGCTCACCTGTTTTAGCAGAGCCAATATTTCAGAGATTGCCACTGTTAGCTGCCTATTATCATCCCCATTTTTCATATGACTCAGTTGAGGCACGGGGAGAAAACAAGCACACAGATAACAGAGAGCCAAAAAAATAGCCAGATGTCCTGGCACTGAGTCCTGGGATTGAACTGTTTGGACTGTTAGGCCTCTTTGAAGGCATCTGAAGGGACCTCCCTTCTCCTTGTCCTGTGCCAAAGCTGTTTGTGCCACTTTGTGCCTTCACTGGAGTCTGAATGTGGTTTTATCCATAGGCTTTTAGAGGAGTTAGGTCCTCCCATAGGTCTAACACCACATTATAGAATCATAGAATGGTTTGGGTTGGAAGGGACCTTAAAGACCATCCAGTTCCAACCCTCTGCCATGGGCAGAAACACCTTCCACTATCCCAGGTTGCTCCAAGCCCCATCCAGCCTGGCCTTGGACACTTCCAGGGCTGGGGCAGCCATGGCTTCTCTGGGCAACCTGTGCCAGGGCCTCCCCACCCTCAACATAAAGAATTTTTTCAACATATCAAACCTAAATTTCCCCTCTTTCAGTCTGAAAAATTGAAATGTCTTTATAATTAAATGTCTTTAATTCTGGACTCCTTGTACCTTATGGGGCAGTTGCAGTTGAAATTAATGGAAGTTATTTACTCCCATTAATGGCAATTTCCATTATTGTGCCATTTTTGTATAAAGTGTCCTGAAGGTCATGAGCAAGGCCAGGTGACCACTCCAGGCAGAGCAGTGTCTTGGGATACCCAGGACACGCTCTAGCTGCAGGCACAGGGAGAGCTGTGGGAAAGCTGAGGAAATCTGGGACTAGAGCTTGGAAGAAAATTTCTTTCTGAGCATCTTTTCCCCAACAGAAAAAGTCTGCCTTTGTCAAGAGAGACTCTGACGTGGGAAACATCTGTTCTGTGCTAAAAAAAGGGGAAAAGGCGGAGAGAAGGAAAAACTCTAGAATATGATTCCCCCCTCCCCCTGCTTGTTAACCAGCAAAATGGAAACAAAAGAATAATTGTGAGCATATGGGGTGAAAAAAAAATTAATAAACAGGCGAATAAAGTAAAATGATGTTCTGGCTAGGCAGCTTTTTGGGGGGTTTTGTTTCGTTTGTGGATGTTCTAATTGGTGGGGGTGGGGATAATGTGTCTGGACTATGTACTGTTAGTAAAACAGGCAAAGAGAGATCAGTTAGGTGAAATTAGTTGTGACATGTAGGCTGGGCATGGAAATAGCACTGGGAATTTTGGAGCCTGGGCTGAAAGAGGGGTGGCACTCCCCCACCTGCCGGGTCACAGGATGTCTGTGCAGCCCGAAATCAGCCCTCCTTGCATGGTGTGACTCTTGGGGTCGTCCTGTGGAGGGCTGAGTTGGACTCGATGGTCCCTGTGGGTCTCTTCTAACTCAGCACTTTCTGGGAATTGCCCCCTGGTCTCCCTGCCCGGGGTGTGAGCCCCTCACAGTCCCTCGGGGAGGAGCGGAGCCGCCTCTCGGGCAGGGAGGGGCGAGCACAGAGCGGCCCCTGCTCGGAGGCTCGCGTGAGAGAGGAGCACTAGACGTGGAGTACTCTTAGCAGATGCCACAGCTGAACTTTCTGCCTCACTTGAAGCGAGCAGTGTGATTTCTCCACAGTCTTAGAGGAGGGGGTTGAGTGAAGGCAAGAGCGGGAGCTGTGATCTCGCGTAAGTGATAGCACGTCAGGCGGAAATTAAATGCTGCTTCAACTTCTCCCAGGCTGCTGCTCGGGCAGTGCCTGGGGATCGTCTCCCCCTCGCTTTGCTGAGCTTGTCTTTCCCCAGGTTGATGCCACGCTGTGCGTGCCCAGCCAGGGATGGGAGTGGTGGTGGCAGTGGGGACAAGGGGTTGTGTTTGATCCGGGGTTTGGTGGAAGCGCTTCCCGCTCGCCTGCTGTGCTGATGCACCACTTTGTCGCTGTCCCTTCTCCCCCTGACAAAGTGGCCCTCTGTTTCAGTCAGAGTAGGAATCTGTCTTCATAGCTTGAGAGGACAGAGGGAAAGGCAAACAACTCAAAGCCTGCAGGAGGCAGGTGTGATGTGATAGGCCTCCCTGAATTTGAGCATGATGGTGACAACCATTGGAGGGATGGCCTTTGCCAACTGGGAGCTGAACCCCTGTCACGTCTGCCCAGCTCCCTTGCTCCTTGATCCAGGTCTCCCAAGAAACCAAGGAACAGTATCAGTCTCCCCTCATACCTTGACATCCCCCCCCGGTGTGTTCTCCTCCCTGAAACCTCCACTCTCCAAGTCTTAGCTCCATTCCTGGCTTTGAAAGGCTTCTTTTTTGGGATCACGGGGTTGGGATTGTCTCCCATCCCAGGGGCTGGAGACTTGCCTCTGGCCACCTGGTGCGCTTGCCTTTGGAGTTGCAGCTTCTCCTGCTCATTAGCTCATAAATAATATGGACCAGCAGTGTTCAGTGCTAATTAATTTTGTGAACTGAACCAGGGTGAATGGGGTAATTGCCCGTGGCGCATGTGGGCCGTCAGGTGAGCCCTCCTGCTTTTGCCCTCCTTGTTTACCAGCTCATCTCTGTTTATTTTAAGAAGCATTTGGTCCCTTCTCCATGTGCAGAAGAAGAGCCATGTGATCCAACCCAGAGAGAGCGCAGCAGGCGCTGAATATTAAATTAAAACACATCCTTGCTTATACACAAAAAAAAGCCCAAGCTGGAAAGGTTAAGAGCTAACAGAGATCCTCAGAACAGGCTCTGTCTGTTTGGAATGAATTAATCAGACCATTAAACAACAGATCTTTTAATCTAAAGTATCCCTTTCATTTCAGTACTCTGTAAAACAAAGTGACTGGAGTATTGAGGGAAGAGTTTGCCATCACTGTGCCTTATTTGTCTTAGGGAGGCGGGTGGTGCTGTGATTTTTTTTCTTCCCTGTCTTCCTCTTTTAGAAACAAAAGCAGGGTTAGGAAGGTGAGCTGGGACAAAGTGGGCATGGAAAAGGATAGAGTTCCCAGGGTTCATGAGGTGTTACATCATCACAGGCAAAGAGCATTTCTTTGTCTCAAGAAGTAGAAATGGCTCAGGAATTGGCAACATCTGAACTGGAGATGAATAATACATGGAAAGTATGGGGTTCCAAAGTCTTGGGATGGCGAGGCCGGAGCAAGGAAGACACTGAGTGTTACTGAGGTCTTGGAGCCCAGAACAAATAGGAAAGTTGCTCCTGCAGAGGCTTAAAGGAGCTTATTAGATGAGGCTTGGGAGTCCCAGAGGGGCAGGCAGATGCTCAGGGATCTCAACTGCAAAGTGTGCCACACACTCTCCTCAGGCAGGAGTCTGAGCATCCTGCCTAGGAAGGGTCTGTGAGGATGGAGGTGTGGCAAAGCACTCAGAAACTGTGTGTGCTACCTTGGACAACTCGTGGTTTGCAAGACAGTCACTTTCTGAAGTGCTGAGCTGCACTGAGGCCTCTCAAGTTTTTAAAGGCATTTGTGAAGTTGGTGGTGCTTTAAACTTCCCATTGGCTCAGCTGGTAACCACAGCTTTAATGTCCAGCTCTTTGGGGTGGCACTAAAAGCAGCTCAAAACTCTTCAGGGCGTGCACTCTTCACTCTCTTCTTTACTCTTCAAACAGTGCCTGATGGGATTTTTAAAGCCTTTACTACATTTTTTTTTCCCCCAGCTAAATCTGTGGAGGGCTGTTGGGAGGACCTAACTTAGGAAGGAACTCTGGGCCCAACTGATGTCCTCCCCCCAGCCCCATATTTTGGTCCTTGCCCTGGTTGGTGCAGCCAAACATTTGAGCACATGTTACTATCACCCTCACATCTGGTAGAGATAAAGGGAAGGCAAACCCAGGTAAAATCAGGCAATCCTGTTGCAAAATCAAATGTATCCTCTTTTCTTCTTTTTTTTTTTTCTTTTCCCCCTCCTTATTATTTTTTTCCTCCCTTTTTTTAATACACTTTTCAAAGCTTGCTAAGATTAAGTGCGCGATTTATCTCCGCCAAGTTTGAATTTTAAAAGGAACAGCCGACTGTGTGATCGTATTATTAATATTTATACCTCGTCACAGAAATGTTGACAGATTAATTATGCAATATGGTATAAAAATCAGCAGGCAGCGTGGGAGGGCGGTGGCAAAGTTCATGTATTAATAACACAGCGGGGTGGCTCGCACGCTCCCCCTGTGGCTCCCTGCTATCAGCGCTGCATCCCGTGTTCATCCCAGGCACCTTCATCCCATGCGAGGATGAGGATGCTGGCAGTGAGAAGGGAAAGGCAAATGGCAAAGTTTCCAGGATCCCAACTGCCCTGGGAGCCTTTGTGGGGCCAGGGAGGGGCGTGAGGGTTCACAGCCGTTCTTGATCTGGTTTTGGCTTGAAGAGCAGCAAGAGGAGACTTTGTGCAGCAGAGGCTCTGAATCAGGAATTGAAGGTTTGCTCTGAAGTTGTGGCTTTTGTCCCTGTCTCGTCCTCCCACCCCACCAATTTGCCCTTCTTTAACAAGCAGTGGCAGCCCCTCTTGCCAAAATTGCTTCTCCCTCACATGTGCAGGGTGGAGGCTTCAGTGCCTTCTTTTTAGGTCTTGACCAGCACCAGGCACGTTGGAGAAAGTTTTAAATCGCCTTTAGTGGACAAAGATGAGATGGATGGTTGTACAGGGAGACGCTTTTCCTTCCCCAAGAAGCTGACTCGGGTCATCAGGTGCAGTGTCCGAGAGATTTATATATGGGGAAAAATAGGAAATGAGAATTGTGTGAGCCCCAGGGGAGGGAGCAAAGTCATCTGAGAGCTCCACTATCTTGTTTGCTGTCCAACCCTGGCCAGGGAATTTAAGTAGATGTTGTGAGAAGCATCCAGGGAGTGTTACCTGTCAGGATCTCTCCGCTGGGAGATGTTGTGCATCCGGTGAGCCCGGTCATGCCCTGGGGCCTCTCTATCCACTGGCATCCGCTTTGATGACACGGATGTTAAATGAAGATGGGGTGTGTGGATGATTCATGCCAACCAACCTGGCTGGACAGCAGGAGACTGTGGCTGGGAATAAATCCTTCGACCTGGAGCTGATGACGTTTGCCATCGGCAGAACTGCCTGTGCAGCTGGCACAGCTCACACTGTCCCTCCGGTCACCCTCGGGGTGAAGAAAAGCTCACCCTCCCAAAGCCCTCTGTGGTTGCTGTTTCCATCCCAGCCTCTCTGTGCCTAAGTGCTGCTCATTTTGATTTTTTTGTTAATGAATCTTTTTCCTCAGCGTGTCTCAGGGGGGTGTTTTATATGAAACGATTTGCCTGATCCTTCTCAAATAATTTCAAACAGCGTCAGGGTCGGGCTGTGGGGATGTACTTAGGCTGGTTAGAGGGTTCTTGTCGTAGAAGCCCTGGGTTTTGGAGAGGCAGCAAGGTACATCTTTCCCTCCTGCTCTCCTCTTATGTCCCACTCCTGTTCGACCCTAGCACAACCTCTTCCATAAAAAACCCCATCCGTGTGTGGCCATGCTATGGAGAGCAGCCTTTGGGGAGATCTGCAGAGGCATTTCAAGACACATATCCCAGTTCCAGGGAGGTGTTTAACCTGTCAGACAACAGAGAAAATCGTTTAAGGTGGCTTTTGAAAGCCTTTCCGAGGATTTGGCTTCTCCATTTCCATTCAAATGAACTTTCCCTCTTCCCATGTGTGCAGCTTCCCGATGCCTCTTTTTACAACCTTAGCCTTTCAATCTTAATTAAAAAAAAATGGAAAGAACAAAGGCACAATTGAGCAAAGCACTTCAGCAAATGGTTGAAGTAACAGATTTTCCTGGGCTTTCAGCGCAGGCTTAGAGGTGTTTCAGGACTTTGCTCCGTGAAATTGGGGTCCTAAGGCTAGTGGTGAAAATCCCACCAGCTTTTTCACCCCCAGAAGCAAGACCACATTGATGGGAAATGTTTTGATCCACCCAGAGCAGGTTCTCATCTCAGAAACTTGAGGTATGAAGGGTTTCCCCCCCCCCCCATTTTTGTGGGTTTCTTTCCTAATTGGGGTAGAAACAAAGACAGAAGCCTCGGAGTTGTTCGGAAAATGAGTTTTCTGCTAATGGCAAAGTTGATCTCTTGTCAGGGCAGCCAGGCAAGATTTGTCAGCATTATCTGTCAGATGCATGGAGAGCCCTTAAGTAGATGGGAATCTGGAAATGTAAAGGATTGGCTATTAGTGAATGGAAATTGGGAGCAAGGTGTGAGGGGAATGGCAAGGAAAGTCCAAAACGCCAGCGGACAGAGCTGTCCCCTGCAGCTTCCCGATCGGAGCTGGATCTTCCTCCAAGTTCCCTCCTGCCTTTCCGGATGATAAACGTTGGATAATTGATTTATTCCGGCCGTGCCCCCACCTGGCTCTGTGCTGCCCCGCTTCCCCCGAGCGCCCGCAGTCGCTTTCCTGGCCCCGCTCGGCCGCTTTCCCACCACGCGAGGACACGGCGGCTTGGCAGGGAGCAGATGGACAACCCATCTTGGAGACATCGAGTGCAGGAGGCTCAGTGCTGAGCTCCTTGGAGGCTGACGGCTCCCGAGAGCCCGGCACGGCGCAGGGAGCATTCTGGAGAGGGCTGTTTGTCGGTGGGAAGGCGACTTTTGCTGGCTGAAGGTCCTTTTTCCAAGTAGCCCTCAAGGTTAAAGTTGGATGCTCCTTCCAGATGGTCTCCATCTGATGCATCTCATTACGGGGTTGAGCTGCCTCGCATTCCCGGCCTCCCAGTGCCAAGAATAACAAGGAATGGGAGCCAGCAACAGCGATTGCTGCTGTTAGAAGGGCATAAGATGATTTAAGGGTCAAGACAAGACCATATGGCCCATCAAGGTCCCGTCGCAACAACCCGGAGGAATATCAAACAACTTGTGTTAGTGATCACCCTTCGTGCCTCCTCTCAAGGCTGTTTGCTGTAACCTTTGTGAGACCAGATCCCTGGCTCCATCTTGCTCTAATTTATGCCCTAAGCTGCTTTCCAGTGCCCTTTGGGTCCCCTCATGGTGTGTCCTCCCTGAAGGGCAGGCAGGAGGAGCAGAGGCGTCCTAGGGGCCTGTGGCTGTGGGTTGAGTCCTTCTGTCACCATTCCTGGTTTAGGGAAAGCCGGTATGGCAGCTGTGAAACGAGGGTGTTGTGCAGGAGCCCTTTTGGCACCCGAGGGTGTGCTGGAGCATTTACTGCTCCTGCCAGGATTTCTCATTCTTGGATTAGTCTGAAGTGGCCTCTTGGCATTATTGATGGCTCACCCCTCTGCTGCCTCCAGCCCCTTCTGCCCCCAGCCAGCCCAAATGCTAAGTTGGATAAGCTGCATCTGGACGGTCTGTTCTTGAGATTTAGGTGCATCTGGAGTGTGCTCAGCCTGTTGTCTTCTCCAAATAGTCTGGGGCTCCCCTGTGGGCTCCCAACCTTCCTGTATCAATTTCTGATATGGATATCAGCTGCCAAAATAACAGTCCTTTCTGTGGAGGGTGTGCTCTCAGGGCAGGAGGGACCCCAGCCCTCGGCTGGGAGAAGGGTCTGCCTGTGTCTCGTCACTCAGAGTCCAAGGTGAGGTGAAGCATCTCGGCACAACTGATCCGAGTGCTGTGGCTGCACAGATAAATCTGTGTTTCTGAGAGCGGAGTCGATGCTTTCTCGGAGTGTCAGCACAGGGCTTGGCAGGCACTGATGCTCCCGTTCCCAAGGCTTTTCCCCAAAAGGCATGTGTGGGATTGTGTGGGCAGCCACACCTTGGGGCTGTGCCTCCTCACCCCAGCTCCACATCTCTGTCCCCCTTTGGAGCCTCCGTTCCCTGCTCAGCACTTGTCCCTCAGTCCATTTGCCCAAGGGAACACTTACAGCGCTGACCTTAAAGAGCAATTTCGGGCAAGCACCGAGCAGCTCAATTGTTCATAAACCTGACATTTATGTCTCGGAGATTCTTCCTCTGCAGGCTGCACTGCTCTTTATGATTTTATCAAATAAAATACCCCTTCGCCCCCAACCAACCTCTTCCTCCTTCCCTGATGTTTTTGCTGGGCAATCTTTGCAAATGGAGGGCTTGAAGGCAGCTGCTTGTCCTTAATGGCGTGGCCCGGAGAGGGTTATGGAAATGGTTGTGCAGGCATTAGCGAGCGTGGATGGGCAGGACTGAGCTCTGGTCCTCTAATGTTGGTAATTACTGAGCAGGGATTAGGGACTGCACTGCGCACACATAGAGAAACGGAGTATTAAAAGCAAACAGATCAAACTACCTGATGGACCCTGAAAGTTTATTCCTGTGATTTTTTTTTTCACTGCTCTGCCGAAACGCTTCCTGGGCTTTCAGATCAGTTCCCTGCCTGTCACGGGGATGAAATGCTGGTTACATGGCGGGTTTGGAAGGAGCACTGTGGTGTCATCCCAAAATAAGCTGCTAACCGGGGGGGCAGGGTGACTACCAGGATGCAGGAGTGCATCTTCAGCTTCCTGCTTCCCATACAAAGCTGGAGCAAAGGCAGCAACGTGGCCAGAGGTACCTGTGTGAGAGCAGCCACGGTCCAGTCCTGACCCAGTGGGGACAGCAGTGACCTATGACAAGATGCTCTGCTCAGGGTTGCCCAGAGAAGCTGTGGATGTCTCACTCCATGGAAGTGTTTTAGAGCGGGTTGGATGGGGCTGGTGTTGCTTGTGATTAGGGGCAAATAGTAATTCCCTAGTAGTAGTACTGATTAACTACTCAGAAGGGGAGGGTCAAGACCAGAGGAAACAAAGATCATGGATTTTGGTTAGTTGACTGAAGTTTTGGATTATTTGAGCAACCTGGTCTAGTGGAAGGTGTCCCTGCCCATGGCAGGGGCTTGGAACTAGGTGATCTTTAAGAGCCATTCCAACCCCAAACCATTCTGGGATTCTGTGGTCTCCCCTCCCTCTGTGCTGATCTTGTTCCCCAGCTCCTTCCCACTCACCACACAAGGACACACCCACTGGGTGAACAAACACCTCTTAACTCTGCTGACCAGGACATCTCCTATCTGGTCTATTCATATCAACTCCACATGGAGAGCTTGCTACCCTGGAAGTGTTAATTAGCTTCCCCCCCTCCTCCCTCCCATTATTTTTCCGCCTCGCTCTTTAGAAGGTCTCTGAACCAGGAGATCAATGCCTCCTGCTAATCCGCTCTTCAGCAGCTTAGAGAGGCACCACGGAATACTCCTGTTTAATTCTCCTCTAACACCTTTGCTAATCATCCTTTCCAGCCCCAGAGCCCCAGGCAGGCGGTGAGGGGAGAGGCCGGAGGGGGAGCGCGGCAGGCGCTCATTTACACCCGGCACGGAGACCCGGCAGGACACGCGTGCCATGGTGGGGAGAGCAGGGGTGGAAGGGGGCAAGGCAGCAGGAGAGATCCCTTGGGATGAGAAGCATGGCATCAGCGTGCCAACCATTTGAATGCTCTTGAAATCATAGGATCATTTAGGTTGGAAAAGAACTCCTACTGCTTTCCAGTGGTGTTGCTTCCTGTCTTGTCCTCTCCCTGTGTGCTGGAGATACATACAGGTTGTGCTGTGAAACTGTGTGGGTAGTAATGATAAATGTTCCTCTTGACCTCTCTGCATAGTGCCCTGGAGACTGTAAGGGCTTGTTAGTGTGGGTTAAACACCCAGATCCTGGGATCTGAACCGAGCTGTCTCTCTTAGTGGTCTTCCCCGTGAGCAGGGAGGTGTGGGAGGACCCAGGAGTGTGCAGTCACCTCCCACATCCTGCCATGGGCTTCTGTAGCAGAACCTCATACAGAGGTTCATGGAGTTGTTAAGATTTGAAAAGACCTCTAAGATGGACTCCAGCTGTCCTCAGGCTTTTTGGCTGAATTTATCAGAGGGCTGTGGGTACTGGGAGCTCTGCCATTGCCCTCCCAGCTTCTTGTCAGCCTGTGCTGTGGCCATCCTCCCTTCCAGGGGGGAGCAGGCATTTTCTGGGGTCACTTGGCTTTGATTCACCCCAGGGCTGCTTAAACAGCCCAGGGTCACTCCAAGGGTCAGACAGAGTCACCCATGGGTGACATTTGTGCTTTGACTTGTTGGCCTATATTGGACAAGTTGACCAGAGGCTGTGTCTCCTCTGTGGAGAACACAGTGACCTGGATTTAGCTGCGAGGACCTTACCAAGCCTTTCCATCTCAGATTGCTGTGATCCAGCTAAACGACTGTGAGCAAAAAACCCACGTGGAAATGCGAGTGCATGCTAATGAGTTGTGTTGCCAAAACCAGAAGGAACCAACTCTACAGGGAGTTGGTACTTTTATTTTTTTTTTTCTCCCTGCTACCCAAGTTCAATAGCAGCGAATTGCATATTTCTTTGAGGCTTCTCAACAAACAATTTACAGTGTAAATATATTTGTTGGCATGCAAATCACTCTGCATTATGAGTCTTGATTAATATTATAATGTGTTGATGAAAGCCTCTAAGTGCTTCTTGGAACTAGGGTTCCTGACAAAGATCGGCTGTTTGGGTGCCCAGTGTTTGTGAAACATTAGATTAGGGTGATTTTTTCCTTTGTTTTTGTTTTTTCCCCCCCATGTGTGTTGTTTAATGGGCTGTTTCTTTCCCCCCACCGTCTGTTTAAGATGCTGAGTGCAAAGTGGCAGTGGCTCTTCAAACCAGGCAATTAATTAACACAATCAAGCTCTTCCCCATGCTCCTCACCCGCCTGTATGAGAGGGATGCTGCTGTGGGGATGGTCCTCAACCCCTGCTCCTGCAGATGCTGGGGAGGGACAGGATAAAGGATACAGGGTTATTAGCAATTCCTGTCTGCGCTGGTAGCCGGGCTGGGTGCTTGGATCAGTGAATCCTTGTGTAGACAGAGCTGCTCAATGAGACTTGATGGCCTCTGGAGCCATTCCTGGGGGCTTTTTTCCCCTGAGGCCTCTCTGCTGTGGAAGAAGGTTTGGGCTCAGTCCCTCAAACTGAACACCACGAGGCTCCTTTCCCTCATGTCCCAGCACTTTCCGGGGCTGTTTTGATGTTTCACCTTCCCTGCTGGGACAGTGCCACAAAGCACCAAAGGGTGCTCAGTGACCCCATCCCACCTTCGCTGTTCTTCCCCCCAGCCTACATCCCCAGCTCCATCCTTCCTGACAGTTCCTGAAGCACCTGGAAAACCCACCTTTCCCACTTCCACCCCATCCTCCTCACCCAAAGTGGGCTGCTCTGGGTGCTGTGTCACCCCTGGGGAAGAGAATACATTTCCAGCCCCTCTCTGGCATTTGCTGGTGGAGACAGGACAGTGTGGCAGTGACAGGTTTCGGGAGCCTTTATGTCAGCTGCTCTTACTGCTATTTTCCTTCTAACCTTTGGATCTGAGCTCCCAAAGGTGTCAGGACAAATGCCACTCGCATCAGCGTGGATGTGCCAGGAGATGATGCCCAGGCAGGCAGGAGCAGGGAGAAAAGGCAAGAAGGGAATAACAACCCTGTTTAGCAGGCGGCGGAGCAGGGTTTAGTGACAGCCTCAAGTTTTGATCTTTGTTAACTGCTGTTTTGCTCAGAGACTGACAGGGAGCACCATGAAATGTGGAGTGTTCTGCTTGTACCACTCCGGAGAGCTGTGCAGGTCGTGATGGCTCTGCTGTGACATTCCAGGCAGGAAGCACGGGGCTCCCCTGCCTCAGGAATGGCCTGATTTGGGGCAGCATCTCCCCTTTCAGCAGCTTCCTGTGCTTGAGCCAGCCTGTGGATTTGCTCCCCTCTGCTTCTCTGGGATCCCAAGCAGTCTTCTGCCATGGCTTGTGGTTCATCTGCCCGTCCCCAGGGAGAGCATGGTGGCACAGCCCTGTTCATTGCCCTCTGAGCGTGGCAGGTCATGCAGAGGTCTCGGAGTTGGAGCTGAGCAGGGAAAACACAGACACCTAAATGAGAGATGGAGAGAAGTGGGGGGGGGGGGGGGGAAAGAGTGACGAGCACACGTGCTTTAAAAGAACATATTGCCTTTTTTTTCCCCCTTTCCTTTTCTTTTTTTCTGAAAGCAGCTGTGCCTTTTTCCAGCACTTTTAACTGGTTGCCAGGGAAACAGAGCAAGGGAGAATGGAAAGGTTAGATGGATATTGGACGAGGCTAATGCACTTGTTTCAACCAAGAATTGACAGGTGCTTAGGACACCGAAGGTCCTGATAACTCCTCATTTGTACAGCTCCTTTGCAGAGCCTCGAGTACCTCCCTACCGCCGTTAATTGTGTTTTAATCATTTGCAAATTATAATCCATCTCCATCAGGGGATCTCTAATGGTGGCTTTATGGAGCGCGTCCGCATGTTCCTCAGCTCTTCTGGGATACTGGGGATGAAATATTGGGTACCTCGGGCCCCGTTGGTATGGGTGGTCTGGCTCGCAGGGAGTTGGATTCCAGTGGAGATCCCACTGGAAAAGGTGGGAATTGCAGCTGGGTGAACCAGCCATGCTGGGAAAAGCGCTGGACAGAGCTGTGTGTGTTTGACTGGCTGTTCCTGCCAGCAAGGGACTGGCACAGGATAGGTGGTGATGCACAAGTCCAGTGGGAGCATCCCCTTACCCACCTGGTCATCCCTAATGCTATGGGGTGTTGGCAGAGCTCTTGGCATCTCCCTGCCCACCGGCAGCTCCTGTCCAGCCCCACGGGGCTGCTGGGACCCACGGTCCTTGTGATGTTTGCAGCTCCACTTGGCTTCTTCACCTTCCTCCGGGTTAAAAAAAACCCAAAGATAAATGCCTCACTATGGATTTTTTGTCGCCGTTGCAGCGCTCTGAGGGCTTTTTTTTCCCCCTCCTTCCGCTTGAGGTTTTGTTTTTATTTTGCGTCTGTCTTGTCTAAAATAGCAGCTCCATGTACGGAATAACCAAGGGGCCTGAAACTCGGCTGTTCAGGATGAGCATCACATCTGGGATGTGCAAAACACAGAGAGCGATAAATAACTACTGTACCGTAAAGCTCAGGCTCTGGAGAGGCAAGGGTGGCTGGTGAGGCTTTTGTTGCATTTTGGTTTTGTGGTGTTTTCCTGGGGAAGGCAGAAGGGTATTGATTAATGAAAGAAAAAAAAAAAAAACAAGCTAAACCTCGCTTGTGGGTGTGAAGGTGGAAGGAGTGATGGTGTGATGCTGAGGGCTGGTACCATGAACCTCATCCTGCAGCTTTGGGCGCATTCATTGCCTCCAAGCTGATGAATAACGGGGCTCTCTCCTAGTTGGGGTGACCTCAAGGGACTCTGCCCTCATCCTGTCCCTCCAGAATTCCTGGCTGAGTCCTCCCAGGCCAGCTCACAGCCAAGCCATGGAAGGTGGCAATCCACCTTTTTCTGAGCCACGGAGGGAACAGGGTCTAGTCCTTGCCCAGGGCTACAAACAGAGCTACTCACTGCTCCTTCTTGACAGCAGCTTCCCAAGCCTGCTGCCTCTCCATCACTCCTGAGTGACGGGTACCAGGCCAGCACAGAGATGCACAGCACTCATATCCCTATTATGGCATTGTCGATGTCACAGCTGAGCGTGAGGGACTGGGAAAATGTCACTTCAGGTGTTAGAAAGTGACTGTGCCTTTGCCATGCTGTGGGTCCGGGTCCAAAGTGCTCTTCTGCCCTTCAGTTCCAGCTGAAGGGGCCTCTGCCTTTGGCTGGGCTACTTCAGGTATGGGGTGTTTAGGGAAAAATGTGATTTCAGTTGTGGTGCAAGGAGCCAGGCTGGCAGCCCTGGGCACAAATGCTGAATGAGCTCCACATCTCCTCCATGGAGGGCTTTCCTCTTCCCAGCCCGCCCTGTTCCCTCTGCTCAGGACCACTGCTGGCACTCTCTGCCCTGCCAGGGCCTTCACCAGCATCTCCCCCTGATTTGGGGGGAACCTTTGCTGATGAGAAAAGAGGAATTCAGCCCTAATCACCAGCTCTGTCATGAGTGATGTTTGAGCATCCGACACCTGGCTGCCACCACTTTTCCCATCCCTTCCCAGTAGTACATGGAATCAGCACCACACTGGGCCACTGTAGGGCTGCCTTGCAGCCAGGTGGGCTCCAGAACTGGTTGCTGGGAGGTAGTAACCTCATGAGCAGCTTGAGTGGCCCCAGTCTCTCCCAGTCGTGTGGACTCATCCCCTCAGCAGCAGGACTGGCTCCGGTGACGTGTCTCGGAAGTGCCCGCAGTGCCAGGGCAGTGGGCTCCCCAGTGAGCTGGTATTATACTTCTTGAAAGAGAGATCAACAATGGGAAAAGGGGGTGGGAGACGAGGAATGATTTATGAGGCTTCGCTTGGCCAAGCAGGGCATTCTCAGCATATTCCAAAATAATTTAGCATCATCTATTGTGCCTGCAGCGGGAGCTTGTCGCGCAAAACGAAAGAGAGCAAAAAAAAAAACCCGCCTCATAAAGAAGGCAGAAACCCCCTTGATGGGATGGTTAGAGCTTGAAGTTTCTCTTTTCCTGAGGGCTGCTGTCTCCTCTCCCCAGTTCTCTCTGTAAATCAAACTGCCAGTGTCGGATCGGCGGCTCCGTCTTTCCCGCAGCCGCTTCCCCGAGGCCTCCCCGTGCACCGGGGGGACGTAATCACCACCTAGAACAGCTTGAAGGACACAAGCGCGGGGAGCCGAGAGGACGATTTGTAGTGAATAATTTAGTGGATGAATTTAAAGCTTTTGTTCTCGTCGCAAATTACCTGCGAACTGCACGGGGAGGTTTTGATCGAGCAAAGTCGTTTTGCATCCTCTCTCTCTCTCTCTCTCTGCCAGCAGACCCACCTACCTGCTTCACTGGGGCTTGAACCAGTGTGGTTTTCCCTGCACGTTGGTGTGTGTTGGGAGTGGGATGGACCTTTAATTAACCCATCACTTTGCTGGCTGTGGTGTTAATTACCGGCATAGGATTGCCTGTCTGGGCTGTGCTGGAAATGGGAGAGTGATGTTTGTAAATAGGAATGATCTGTGAAGTTTTCCTGTCTATCTGGGGGTGTCTGCACAGCCCTCGAGGCATTTTGCCTTTAATTGGAAGGAAATGAGGTGGGCACAGGGCTGGGATGCTGGGGCAGGGGTAGTTGGAGATGTCTCCCCTCCTTCTGGAGAGGGACTCTTTATAAGGGTATGCAGTGATAGAACAAGGAGGAATGGCTTTAAACTGACAGAGGTCAGGGTTTGATGGGATATTAGGAAGAAATTCTTCCTGGTGAAGCATTGGCACAGGTTGCCCAGAGAAGGTGTGGCTGCTGCATCCCTAGAAGTGTTTAAGGCCAGGTTGGACAGGTATGGAGCAACCTGATTTAGTGGAAGATATCCTGTCCCCCTGTCAGAGGGGTTGGAATTCGATGATCTTTAAAGTCCCTTCCACCCCAAACCATCCTCTGATTCCCTCTCCTCACCCTGGCAGCTCTCTCACACCCTCGAGAGGTTTCCCCTGTCTTTGTGCTTGGTGTGGACGGTTGGATCCAAAGCTCTGTGACTCCCCCATCACTACTGAGTTTGGGGGCTAGGGAATTCAGCAAAGTGCATATGAAGGAGGCTGCAGCCTGCCCAGAGAGAGCCACGTGAAATGAAGTTGTATCACTCTCCGAGATCAAATTATCCTCCTCAGCTTTCGGGGAGAGGCCTTGCAGCAGCCCCATGTGAGAACTCACTGCCTCCTCCTCCTCCTCGTCTCAGTTTATATCCTGGTCCCCTGGCAGACTGGAAATGCTCCCTCATCAGGGCCTGCTCTCTGTGCTAATGGCCCTCTATAAATAAGCCCCAGGAACGGCGATAGAGAACAATCATAAAAGGCAGGCGCATAAATTAAAGCCGATGTTATAATAAACCAGACAAGCCCTTCGTCGAGGGTTTTATGTTTCTCCTTGAGTCGGCAGCTTTGCCAGCAGAAAATGATTTCCGTGCGCCTTGGCCCGCTCCTCTGTCTCCCTGCTGCTCCGTAGGTGCTCGTGAGTGGGTGGCAGAAATAGTTGGCATCGCCATCCCCCTTTTTCGGCATTACGGGTATAAAAAGCCGCAGGAATTTCTCGGAACAGCTCTCAGCGTCCCTTACTCATGCCCTTAGGGTGGATTTACTGGCGGGGTGGCTTTGGCCACTTGTTGTGGCTATAAATGAAGTGCAGTGGCCCTGAGTGGCTGGAATGCCCGAGAGCTCAGCCCTGTGCCTACGGAGGAAGGTGGAAGTTGCTGCATTCGCCCCAGCGAGCTGCAGTCAAACCTCCCTGGAGGGGAGATGCTGGTGCGTGAAGCAGCAACGTCTTGGAACGTGGTACCTCCAAAAGGCCGCTCCTTCTCCTTAGCCCAGGAGCGTGTGACCCGTTGGAAAAGCACGCTCCGGTGGCTGGCACGCAGGCTCTGTGCCGAGGCCCCGGAGTGCCGCGGGAGTGCTGCGTGTGCTGCGCCCAAACTCCTGCCTCTCCCGACGAGTTCACAGCTGTCTCTCCGCATCACAGCCTGCATGACTGAAGCTCCCAGAGTTCAACTTCCCCACGCTGGAGATGCAGGGAGTTGTGCTGTGGGCGTGGAGTCGGGTCAGGGCGGTTTCACGAGCAGGAGTTGGTTCTGAGGCACAGTGTGATGCTACACGGGGGGGGGCCTTGGCAGAGCTTGTGTCTTGGTGAGGTCCCACCGGCTCAGCCTGCCCCCAAATCCCGTTTGGACACTTTGGATCTGAGCTGATGACCCTGCGAGCTGGCAGTGAGGGTGCAAACTGCGGCTCTGGGCTTGCTTTCAACTTACCCACGTGTCCCTTAGGGTCCTTTCAGTGAAATCCAGAGGTGGAGGGATGTGTGTATGGGTGGGGAGGTGTCTCTTTGTGCCTCTTGCAGGAGACTGTGGGGACAACAAGGAGGAGAACTACAGGCATCCAGCTCACAGGCTGAGGTTTGGAACAATTTGCAGGCACATGTTCAGGTCTGGTTGGACACATGCCTGGCCACACGTGGAGCTCTGTGGGAGGGGGAAGATGCTGTGCAGAGTTAAGTGCTCAGTGCCTCTGAGGGCAGCTCAAGTGCATCCCCTGGGTGGTCTACCAGAGTCTTCCTCCCATGCAGCACATCCCATGCTGGTGGTGACCAGGCAGATTCTGTGCATGGTGGGGTGTGGAGGGTAGAAGGGCAGGAAGGGGAGGAGGGAGTCAGGTGGAGGCAGAAAAGGAGGGATGGAGAGAGAGGATGAGCAGGTGGTCTCTGCTTTCTGCTCTGCACTCCCCCACATGCTCTGGCCTGAGCTCCCCCTCGTGTTCAGCCACACATATTTCTCTGTTTCTCTCCTGACTTTCCTCTTCCATTTATCGCAGGGATGTTCCGTGTCTCCTGCCACGTTTGCACCCGAGAAGCCAGATCCCCATCGGGCTTCCTTTTCCCCACAGATGAGGCTCCCCCCTTTTCTGCAGTGTAACTGCAGCGTCTCTGGCCTTTCTAAATATTCAGGCCAGAGCCAGATGCTCAACAAGCTCTGGAAAGAGCCAGAAATCCATAGTTTTGATCGTGCTGCAGACATGCCCTGGTGTGTCTCGCTGGGCTCCCTCGAGGGGCAGAGGCTGAGATGTGCCTTGCTGTGCCAGTGCAGCACCAGTTCCCTCTGGAGGCTACCGGGCTCTCCCTGCCACCACTGCCACTCATCAGCCCCTCGCTGGTCTTGCACAGGGTCGTTTTCTGCTCCATTTCCTCCCCCAGCCTCTGGATTCCCCTCCAAGCTCTCTGCTTTCTCCTTTATCATCCCGGCTGGGATAGAATATGACTGCAGCCACAAAGAGCCGAGCTCGCGGCATCCCTCGTGGCCTGTTTGCCCACATCACCTGTCGGATCGGGAGCCTGCATGTCCTTGGAAAAAATATGTATTTCAGGCTGCCGGGGTGCTAATTTGCAAGGCCCATTACTCAAACGAAACATTCAAATGGCCGTCCATAAAGCAGAGCCTTTATCCGTGCCTCCCCCTCGGTCTGAACTCCCCGCGCCAGGTATAGGCTTCCTGTCAAGCCCGAGAGCCAAAAGCAAAGATTTATCGAAAGGTTCCTTGACTCCGACTTGCATTTTAATTATGTCGCCGTCAGCCTGTGCCGAGAATAAACTCGGTGGCTATTGTGTTATCCTCGCTTCGTCTCTGCGGATGAACGCTCCGGGAGAGACGTGGGTTTGTGGTGGCCCCAGTAGGGACGCTCTTGTGTTCCCACGTCCTTTCCTGCCCCACTGATCCTGCACGGATCGGCAGAGCGGCTGCCTGGTGCTGAGATACCGACCTGCACGTGGGGATGGGAGGGAAGGGTCTGGGAAGTGAGTGCTTCTGGGAAGTGAGCGCTGTGCATCCTCATTTCTCAGTGCCTCAGTTTCTCCTCATGTGGGAGCTCAGTCTCCGCCTCTCCCAACCCACTGAGACTGCAGGGAGGGTGAGTTCTTGCCCTACTGCGGCTTCCTTGGGGCTGTTGGGATGAGGGGCAGAGAGCAGGGCCCGGTGTGGTGCTGTGGAACCCAAATTGCTTATTGAAGAGCTCGATTTCACTCAGGGAGCAAAGCCGTGGCACTGTGGGGAATGGCGAATCCCCGCTTGTCAGGGAGGAGATGCGCTGAACTTGTTTATTTTCCCTCTGTATTTATGAGCTGGGGTGTGTATAAATACTGCTTGCCTGCACCAGACAACACTGGTGTCGTGCTTCCAGCGGGTGCAAAGTTTGACCTGGCACTTCTCAGTGGGAGCGATGCATATTTATTAGCCCGGCGCTGGGTGGGAGCGGATTCCTCGCTCCCTGGCGTGGCAGACGCTGTCTCAGCAAAAGGAGGGTTATTATTAAAATAAACAAAAGCAAAACCCGCTTGGCCATCACGGCATCTCCCGAGATGACTTCACAGTGGGGCCAGCTTTTCCTGGGGTAGGAGAGGGGATCACGGGGAAGATGCTCTTGGGAAGATTCCAGCTGTGCAGACTCCAGCTCTGTGAGCTCCAGGTGCCGCAGCTCGTCCCCTGCCTCAGTTTCCCCATCAATAACAGTGACATATAGAAGTGACGTAAGTCTTGGCCTGGCAGAGGAGTGTGAAACTCTCCCTTCATTAATAAGCACAAAGTGCTTTGATATTTTTAGATGGAAGTGCCACGTATTGATATAATATTACTGTGCCTCGTTTGACTTCTTTTTCGATTGCAAGCCCCCTCTTGATCCCGTTACCTGCAGTAACAGTTATCTGGCTATATTTTATCATCTGAATATTTCAATTAAATTACTCTGGGGGGGGAGGGGGGAAGCAGCCTAGGCTGAAGTTGGAAATGATCACTGTATCACTCCAACTTCCCTCCATTCCCAGAAGGTTAATTGAAAGGCAGCCATCTTGGTGACGTTTAGACAAATGAGGATAATTATGTGTTCTCCAGCTCTTTGAGAGGTTAATTGCTTAGATGTACGAAGACTTGAAGAACAAAGAAGGAATAAATCAGAAGCAGGACTATGATCTGATAATGTAATTTGGGATATTCACGTACAACTCAAACAAATAAACCCCCTAATTGCAAGAAGTTGTTCTGCCCCGCGGGGTTACCGGGATCAGGCTCCTGGTCCTCACGGATGCTTGGAGAAGGGAGGTATAAGCAGGAGAGGTCTTCATCTGGCTCATGTCCAGGGGTGTCTGTTGTCATCTCATGCTGACAATGACTTCTTTATCTGGCACTGGAGATGACTTCTTCATCTCCAGGCTGCCACCTGGCTCCTTAAGTGCCTGAAGCATCCAGCCCTCATCCCGGCAGCAAAACAGTGGGTGGAAATCAAATGGGCCAGGGAGGCGCGGGAGCAGCGAGCAGAGGATTTCCTCTGGTGGGTTATTTTATTTTGCCTAATTGCTGATGAAATTCCTGCAAATTGGCAATTATATTCCGGAGCTGATGGCTCACCCAGGTCATTTAGGGATCTCGGATTTGGCAGGAGCGCTTTACGGTGTTCGCCATGAAATATGGATTCACTTCCAGTGTCAGAATTTCTCTCTTTTTAGAGGTTACTGATTCTGCCTGTGAGGATTTCACACCTAAATCTTGTGGTGGCATCATCCTGAAGGAAATGGATTTTTTTTCCTTTTAATTCACCCTGGTGGACCAGTTCTGGAGTTGGTTTGTCTACCTGTCAGTCCCTCCATCCTGTCGGAATGGGGTACAGAAGGCTTTGGGAGTGACTTAGAGGTGTGAGGGGTGCGGATGGAGTGAGCTGATTTTCCCCTCACCTTCCCCTGCCCCCTGGCACTGCAGTGAGAGGTGCAGTCTGGAACCAAGGCCTTGGAAACTTGGAGCTTTTATGGAGTTCTCAGGGCTGTGTGAAACACCAGGCTGCCCAGCGAGGATCAAATACCACTTTACTCATCAACTATGAGGGTCAGGAAAACGGTGTTTTGGTTTTTTTTTCTCCACTGAGAGCTTGAGGGTGAAACATCTTCATCTGGAATCTCCTTCCTCCTCTGCTCTGTCTCTGGGGAAGTAGGAATTGATTTCAAATGAGCAAATGCCTTCCCACCCCTAATGTGCAAGGAGCTCTGAGCATCGGCCTCCGAAACTCTGGCGAGAGGTTTTTCCGTCGATCTGCCTGGAATTGCAGTTTAATTCTCCGCATTTGCTCCCGTATTGTGCATTAAGATACAGCGAGTTTATCCAGCAGTCCAGCTGTTTTGAAGATAATTACTACAGAACTCAACCTGATGTAAAATAATCCTCCTGGGCAAGCAGCCAAGAGCCTGAGACTTATCCTCCAAAGACTGAAACCTCTCCATTACCCTTAAGAGCCGCAGAGATAGCGGTGGGCATCTCATGACAAATATATTTTTGGTGGTAATCAGTGGCAGGATGTGAGAAGAGGTTTGCTTTCGCCCCTGATTCCTACTGGGGAGGGTGGTGCAGCTGGACTGACTCAGAGCATGAGGACCATGAGTAATGGAGGCACGTCTGGATTTCCATCCAAAGTGCCCTTTGTGCTGTTATTCCTCCCATTTGACAACACCATCCCCATCGCTGTATTGCCACCACTGGGGTGGCTTCAGACCAGTTTTCCCTCCTTGCAATCCAGGATCAGGTGTCCAATGGCTTTGCTCTGGCTGCTTCTCTCACAGATGTTCCCTGCTCCAGGTTTTAATCAGCCTGCCAGCATCCTTTCTTCTTTTGGGATTCCAGGATGCTGCTGGAGCCCTGGCCACATCCTCGTGGGTTGAAAGTGTCCCCTTATCCAGCTGAGATGGAGACAATCACCAGTCCCATCAGGGTGGCTGAGTCATAGCGGTCAGAGCCTCGTATTTCCATGTGTTAATTACTGGTACTTAACTGCATGTCTGCCTCTGACAGCAAAAGTTATTCCTCTCTCTCCCTGCCTGGAAAAAACCTAGGAAAAAAACCCCAGTACAGGCAGGCATGGAGGTACTCCAGGTTCTCAACTGTTCAGCTCTGCTAGTGATAAGCTGGGTGTTTCTTCTCTGGTTTTGATTGGAGAACACTAGAAATCAGCCGGGGCGCAGGTGCTGCATTGTGTTAGATTAGCGCTGATTGAGTCGCTACACGGGCGCTGATTGAGGCGCAGGGCTCTGCCGAGAGCAGGGCTGTGCCCCGTAATCAGCACCCTTGAAGGGTGGTGGTGGGTGTCTCTCGCTGGGTTTTTTTACCTGCTGGGATGGAGGGCAGAGCTTGGGGTAGGGCAGAGGGGAGTTTGGCTTCCCTGGTGAGAAGAAAACTCTCTGCTGATGTTTCTCAGGGCTGAGGAGACTGAGGGGAGGCCTCACTGCAATCTTCCAACATCCTCCTGAGGGGCAGCAGAGGGGTGGGTATCATCTCTTCTCTCTTGTGACCAGTGACAGGACTCAAGGAAATGACACAAAGCTGATGCAGGGCAGGTTTACGTTGGATCTCAGGAAAAGGCTTTTCACCCAGAGGGTGGTTGGCACTGAACAGGCTCCCCAGGGCAGTGGGCACAGCCCCAAGGCTGTCTGAGTTCAAGAAGTGTTTGGGCAACACTCAGGGACAGGGTTAGGGTTCTTGGGGTGTCCTGTGCAGGGCCAGGAGTTGTACTCCATGATCCTGATGGGTCCCTTACAACTCAGCACATTCTATAAGTCTGTGAGGTAGTGATATCTCGATAGTAAATGCTGGTGGATGGTGATATCCTCCTTGGAGAGGAGCTGGGAAGATGTCCCAGCTTTCCTCAAACCACAGGATTGCCTGCTGGCCACGAGCAACTTGGAAATCAGTGTCTGGCTGTATCAGGGAGCGAGTGCAATCACTTAGGGACCATTTTGGGCAAGGAAAGATGCATTGCTGCATTTTTTTCCACTTTATGTGGTTTTCCTGGCCTGGCTGCCCCTGCTCAGTGCCTTCCTTTTCCTCTCTCTCTTTGGGAGATCAGATGTGGCCGCCAGCATCGACTGACTCTGATGTTCACATTTATGTACCACCTGCTCTATAAACATTCCCATTGATTTGCTGTGTCCAAAGGTCTCCCACTTTATTTCTTTTGCTGCTTCCTCATATTTCCTTATGAAGATTTCTCTTAAGCTAATAACAGCTGTCAGCTATTGGGGCTTATGCTGACAACCTTTGACTTTCCCTGCTGGGTGGGGGGAGCATCCCAACATGTGGGCATGGATATGGAGGCACTGTTGTGTCAGAAACAAGGGATTTGTGGTGGGAAAATGAAGTGGGAGTTGGGAGCACCTGACCCTGCCAGGCCCCCTTCCCCTTGCTGATGATGTTGTCAGGGTGACGTGTGTCCCCCAAGCTGGAAGTAGAAGCAATGAGGAGTGAAAGAAGGGCTTTAGGAACCAAAGGTAAAAACGTGGCTTGCATTATCAGAGCTGACTGTTTCTGGATTTGCTCGATGTGGAGCATTAATTCAGAAAATCCTGTGAATGGCTTTGGGGAGGAGATGGGATCAGTTAGTGGGGGAACTGTGCATCAGCTCCACCTCGCTGGGCATCCCTTCCCTGTTCAAACTAAGATTCTAAGCCACCTGCAGCATAGCTCTGCCTGTATCAGCCTTAGCATCGTGCTGTGGTACCTGGGTCCACCCCTGAGACCAAAGGAGGACTCAGACCTCCATCCCCAAATTAACATCAGCTCAGGCTTGGCAGCGACCCGACCTCGGGCTCAACCTCTGCATCCCCTGGGCTGTCACAGAGGCCACCCAAAGCCCTGCAAATGCTGAGTGCAGACCAGGCAGTGTTTTGTGTGGCATGGCCCCCTCGGGGACTGCAAAGTGAGCATTGTCTTGACTTCTGACGCCTCGCACAGACGGCTCCCGCCCTCCTCATCATCTTGTTATCATTCTAATGTCTGGGAGCTGCAGTCATGGACCAAAACACCATTAAACTATCTGAAATGGAGCAACTCGACAGCCTCTGCCCTCGCAGGCTTATTATCTTTGCAGATGGATATTTTATATTTAGCAACCTCTAATGTATCAATTTGGGCTCAGATTTTTCACGGGGAGCAGCTTCTATTCTGGTGCTCGGGGGTGGGCAAACTGCCACCACGGGGGAACTGGTGGGGAGAAACCCTCCCTGGCCAGCCCCTGTTCTCTAGGGAGGGCAGGGCAGTCCTGTAGCCCTCACAGGGCTCTAGGGAGGGGCGGGTTTGTTGGCAGGGAAGAATTTTGCCAGTGGTCTGGAGCATGTTTGTACAGCAGTGGGAGCACTCGGGGAATCGGAGCAGTAGCGGTAGGGCCAAGCAATTAATTAAACTTGCAGAGAGCGAGAGCTGGTGGCTTTGTGGGAGGGAGTGGCTGACTGGTGGGGAGGGAGGGATACTATGGAGAAAAGGAGAACAGTTTAGGCTGACTGAGCTCTTATGCATCCCATGCTCCTTGTTTTCCCACAGGGGTGGTGACGGATCAGGACTTTGTGGAGTGGTTGGTGAGGGCTGGATGGGAGGTGGTCGTGCTGGGCGATGTCAAATGGCACATCCTGGGTCCTCTCTGTCCTCAGGGCTCTGGGATGACATGAGGCTGGTGCGGAGGTGTGCACCCCACATCCAGGCACCCAGGGTGGGTGGGAGAGAGGGGAGAAGGGACACCGTGGGTGACTTCAAAGAGGAGACGGATGCCAGCAAAAGTGATCGGGATTAAAGACAAAGTGCCTCCCACCCTCCCTCCCAAGAATAAATATCATGGACAGCAGTGATGGAAGCCCAGGTGGTGCAATCCTGTCCTCACAGGAGCTGTTGTGTGAGACCCATCATCACAAGCCATGGTTGCCATTGTCCCTATGGATAATGTGGCGGGATACATTGTTGGGAGAGGATTAGAGGAGCCGCCGCATTTTTGATGGCCTGCTTCTCATTTGCATCTTTAACGAAGTGGGAGCCCAGCCAGGTTCTGTTCTTTTGTGTTTACTTCTGAGGAAGTGTGTTTATTTCCGATGATTACAAATAAATCTCCTCTGCCTTTGCTGCAGCCGCCCGGAATAAAAAGCGTTCGGAGCCCGTTAACTGTGTAGCCCGGGCAAGTATTGGAAGCAAACGAGAAATCCCATTAGGAGTCCCCAGCAAGTGTAATTAACAATTTCCTCTCAAAGACAAGGGGGTTTGCTCTGCCCCTGGGACAGGTATTTTTGGTTGGAAGCATCCCAGGGTGAAGCATCACCTGGTCACTGTCAAGGGGCTTCACTCCCGATCCGGGTGAGCTATTTTAGCCGCTGAAAACTGGGTCAGCCTGCAAGTTTGCACCTGGTTTTGGCATCTCCATTTGTCATCCTGATGAGATATGTTACCTACAGGAGAGGGAAGCAGTTTGGGGTTGAAGGGCCATAGAGGAGTTAAAAAGTAGAGCATTGTTGGTTGAAATAAGGAAGAGGGAGGGGTTTGAATGATAGAATCATCAAATATCCTCGGTTGGAAGGGATCAGCAAGGAGCATTGAGTCTAACTCCAAGAGAATCCCAAAAATCCCACCATGGAAAACAAATTTGTGTTGATCCATAGATGAGCATCCCCCCCAGCCTCTTGGCATGGACTGGGACCAGTAGTCTCAGCTCTGCAGGTGCAGACATTTCTCAGGATGCACATCTACATTTTGGGGTCTCATGCAACCCATTCCTCAGGACATTTTTGACCCGTGGACAGGGTTTTGCAAGGCTTGCTTTATGCCTCCAACTCTTTGTGTGCCATTTATCCCTCCAAATTAGTTCCAGAATACTCATGCTGACCGTGGACAAGATATTTCCCTCACCACTGGGCAGATGTCGAGGGCAGCCCCAGGCTGTGCCCTCATGCTTGGATGAGTCAGCAGTGCAGGAAAGGTCCCTGACGTGGCTGGGAAAGGTAGAGGATGAAGGTGGAGGGTGTTATGACTCGTCCCACACGTAGGAGAGGTGCTGTCAGTGTCATTGATGGGGCTGGGCAGGAGCCTGCTGGGGGAGCGACACGGGGGTCTCTCCTAATAGGTGCAGGAGGAGGGAGACGGTCACTTTGTGCCGCCGAACACAAAGGGCACGTCAGCAGAGTTATCCGTATTGTTGACACTAAGTGAAATAATTCCATGGCAAACTTCAGAATTAGCATTTAAGGATGAGGAATGGGGGCAATTAGAGGGGAAGCGGCGCAGCGCCGGTGCCCCCGGCTCCCACCCTCATGCATCTTCTCGCGCCGCCGTGTTCAGGTTCAGCGCCCTCGTCTCTGGTGGAGTGCTGGGATCCCTACGGCAGCTCTCGTCCTCCCACAGAGAGAGGGGATTAATGTGGGCCTCAGGAGATGAAGCCTTTGAGAGGCCACATGTATCATTGTGAGTGCCACGGGGGCTGGAGCTCGGGCAAGGCCCAGCATCCGATGCTCTCCAGCAAGCTGCTCTGGAGGAGAGAAGTCGTGGTTGGAGGCAGCTGAAGGGTTGCAGATGGTGAAAAGTCTGTGCTTAAAGGCAGTGAGGGTCTGAGTGGGATGCAGGGATGGAGGAGCACAAAGAAGGGCTGCGTGGGGGAGCTGGGACGTGGCATGTACTGGGGGCTCAGGTTTGGGCTGATGATATCATTCCCGAGATATTCCCCCTGCTTTGCTGATGAGTTTTCTCCAGGTGGACTGCAGAGCCAGGATGGGTTTATTTTCCTCCCATCTGACAGGCCCTTTATTGTCTTTTGTCCCTTCTGGACTCGTAAGGCAGTTTCTGGAGATGGATACGGCGCCTTCAGGAGACTGTTAATGGGGGTTTGTCTTTGGTTTTAATTAGATCCCTTCAAGGGAAAACCTCCTGGCCCGCTTTATTATCCAGCTTTGTCAGAGCTTGTCTGCTTTATCTAAACACTTTGCAGAAGTCTCTTTACCTGTTTGCTTACTGGAGACATTATCATAATCCTGGTCAATTGGAAATGGGTAGCAAAGAAGGCTCAGCAGACAAGGGAGCTTAGCAGCTAATGGAGATCGCTTTCCCAGGCAGGTAAGGAAGCTGACGAGGTGCTCCTTGTGCCAGGCTGTCCGTCAGTATTTCCTTTGTAGTGCCAATTGCCCGGGCACAGGAAAACTGTTGGCAGGAAGGCAAGGTCAGCTGTGAAGGTGCCTCCAGGAATGCTGAGTGCTCACTGCCAGCTGATGGATGATGGGGTTTCTGCTGGGGGTGGTTCTGACATATTTCCAGGAGGTGCAGGAGGGTTGGTTTTTTGAAGGAGGGTGGTTTTTCTGGTCACCTGTAGCTGCAGGGGACAGCCTGGGCTCCAGTGGAGAGGAGCACGATGCTGCACAATCAGAGCCAAAGGGACTTGGTCCTAAATAAACTACTGAGTGGCAGCAACTGAAGAATGAGCCCAAGGAGTAGGGAGGAGGAACCTTTGCCTCCTTGCTCTTGGCCTGAGTTTGTTAGAGGGGTCTCAAGTTCCTGCCCACTCTCTCAGAGCAGTTTCTAGGGTGGCACCTGTCACCAGGCACCACAGACAAAGGGAGGGAGATGCTGTTCTTCCCTCCCTCGCGTGAACTTGTCCACCAGGGACACCCCTGTGTGCCTGTGCAGGTGCAGCTCTGAGATGTAAATACGAGCTGTAAACGCAGGATGAACCATCCCAGTTCTCGGGTGTCCTGGGCCAGCCCCAGATTTCCCTGGGAAGCACATCCCATACGCGCCAGCCGGGCAGCAACAGTCGGACGTGCTCAGCGCGAGCATCTCGTCCCTGTCACTTCAAACCCTAGTCCTTGTGCTTCACCCCTAATGAGGGGACCCAAGAGCACCTCGCAGGGCTGGTAGTCTGGATATTTATATGAGCGCAGACATGCAAGTTGTCTGTTTTACATATTGCTGCCCTGATTTTTCAGTGCACGCAATGAATAATTTACAGAAGCCGTGTGTAAGTATCTCTTTATTATTCATTATAATGAAGTGAGACAGCAGTAATAGTCCACTAGACTGGAATCCCCCAGGGCCGAACTTAACTCGGCTGTGCTTTGCTCTCCCCCAGTTAATTTGAACGGAGAGAGGGCTCGGCTTCCCGACAAGGGCGATGCTGTCTGCCGGCCTCGTGCCTTGGTCTGGCAGAGCTGAGCCGGTGCCGGGGCACGTCTGACACCCGGGCAGGCTCCCGGCATTCCGGTAGTACCACGGCAGGCGTGGAGGTGTGGGCCATCCGTCTTTCCCGGCGTCCCTCCGTGGTGTGGCTGGCAGAGACGTACAGCTCCTGCAAGGGGGAAGTGACTTGTTTGCGGGAGGATATATGGCTCGTTCCTCCGAACTGAGCGCCCGGGGGGACCCTCAAACATGCCAAGTGTCGCCCCTTCCCTCCGCCCGATTAATAATCTCCATCGAGGTGACGCTCTGCAATCTCAGCAAGGGAGGCATATAACACCTCGGAAACCTGGGCAGGAGAAGTGCTGCAGTGGGGACAAGGACAGGAACAGCCTTCCAGCTGCTTCTCCGAATTTACAGGCGTGTGGAGAGGGACTCACATGAGTTTCTTGATTGACTGTAGGTGCCTTTTCCTACGATCTCAGCTGCGCAAAGCTGCGGCAGCACTGCCTCCACCAGCACTAGCGCACACCTAGCATGGTTTTCCTCCATGCCAAGGGACAACTTCCCTGCCATGGTCCTTGGGTGGGAAATGTGAAGCTCCTGAGAGGTGCCAGGCTCTTAATTTAGCCAAATGCTCGGTGTTTTTGCCGCGGGTTGCCACGGAGGCAGCAGAGAAGGCCACGAGTAAATAGATAGAGAAAAATCTGTCAAACAGAACGGAAAAGCCATGTTTTCCAGGAACATTTTAATTCCCTTGCCTGCCCCCACCCCCCCCCTCCACCCCACTCTTTGCCAAGTGTAAGTCAGCACTGTGGACTGGAGCTGCCGAGCTCCTGCGTGCCTCGGAGCAGGGAGGGTGGGAGCCAGGCAGGAAATAAATAATGGAAACGACCGCGCTGTGTTTTCGAGGCACTTGTAGGATTTACAGCTGCTTATCCAAATGTTCCCTTCCCTTCCCCGCGTGCTGGCTTGGCCGTCTCTGGCTGTTTCTCTTCCTCCCCTCTCCCTGCGCGTGTGCCGCGGCCCCTGTCCCCGTGTATATCACCCCGGGGATGGCTCGAGGGCCGTGCCGACAAGACCGACTGTCAGCAGGTTTTACAGCTTCATCTGAAATTCTCAGAGCGCAGCGAGGGCGAGGTGGTGGAGGAGGTGGGGGGGGAAGGGGGGATAGGGATAGTCTGCGTGGCTTGCAGAGGAGGTCGAACGCAACAGGAATTTTGTCTGCGGTTCCCTGGTTGTGTGTCAGAGAAAACGGGAGGGTTTAATTCCGATGAACCCGCCGTTTATGCGAAATCTCGGCTGTTGGGAGGAGGTGGGGCGGGGTTGTGCGGCCGTGGCACGTGCCATCTCCGTGCTGGCAGTGATGGGGAGCCAGCTCCCGCCCCATTTTGGGGTCGAGGGTGCTCCCTGGGCGCTCTCAGTGCTCAGCAGGGTGTGTGTGACGCTCTTGTCTCTCCGCAGGTGTACTGTGGATGACCGGGTCACGCGCGTGGCGTGGCTGAACCGCAGCACCATCCTGTATGCCGGCAATGACAAGTGGTCTATAGACAACCGCGTGGTCATCCTCTCCAACACCAAGACCCAGTACAGCATCAAGATCCACAACGTGGACGTGTACGATGAGGGCCCCTACACCTGCTCCGTGCAGACAGACAATCACCCCAAGACCTCGCGCGTCCACCTCATCGTGCAAGGTAGGTCTGAGCGGGCCTCGTGCTCCTGCGGGGTGGTTTGATCTGCGAGGGTGTCTGGATTTGTGAAGGGTTTGGAGGCCCTGTTGGTGGTGGAGATGGAACCAGTATCAGTTGCTTCAGGGATTGCATGGTGTGCTGGTTTTGGCTGGGGTGGAATTAATTGTCTTCCTAGGGGCGAGTATGGGGCTGTGTTTTGGCTTATTCTGAACACAGGGTTGCTAATGCAGGGGTGTGTTTGTTATTACTGAGCAGCTTCTGCTTTTTTGCACTGCCACAGGATTAAGGAAGTTGGGGATGCATGGGAAGCTGGGAGGAGACACAGCCAGGACAGGTGACCCAGACTGACCAAAGGGATGTTCCAGACCATATGACATCATGTTCAGTACATAAAGCTGTGGGGAAGAAGGAGGAAGGGAGTCGGGGGGAGAAGCAGATCCCAACAGCACAAGGCTCTGCAGTTTTGGGAGAGGCTGAATTGTGTGAATGTTGAAGTCACAGTGGGACCACGAAGGGCTTCTGGCACAGGGCTTCATAGGCAAGCATGTCTACGTAGCAGATGCTGTTGGGTATCAAAGCAGCATCCTGAGGCTGTTCTGATGGGGGATGCAGGTGCCCATAGCACTCCGATGGATGCCGCCTCCGGATCCTTGCGGCTTTGCACCAGCTACTGGCTTTTGTCCGGCCTCTAGATTAATTTTTCAGAGTTAGTGTTAGTTCAGGTTAGATAAAGATAATGAAAGTTTCCTAATCCTCTTAAAGAAGATTTATTTGGCTGAGTAGAAAGCTCTCGGAATACAATAAAGCGTGTATAAAACCAGGACCTAATCTTTCCTTTAATTTCAAACAGCTGATGGGTATTGATTTTGCAATGAGCAAATCTGAAAACTTTCTCAGGCTCGACACGTCTCTGAGAACCCCCCAACAGAGTTATGTATGTGTTTATGTATCTTTCTCACTGGGAGGAGGCAGGGGTTGATTGTGGCAACCTGTCCAGGAGGTTTTCCTGCCCGGTGTCAGTGGGAGCGTGTTGGGAAACCCCAGATTGTGTGCACCAGTGCCCACCTCGGGAAGAGGGGAGCAGAGATCCCCTGGGAGCATCCCTTCCATCCCCTTGGTTGGAGCTCTCCCTCTCCCCCTTTCTGGGTTGCGTGTGAGCTGTCCATCTGTGAAGTTTAATCTGTTTATCCTGTCTGCTCTCTAATCGTGCTAATCCATCCAGTCAACACTGGTGAAGTATCTGACTGCTTTGCACCTCAGGAAATCGGGTGAACTGGCAGCGATGCTCAGCCCCTGCTCTCCTCACCCCTTTTTCAGGGTGATGCAGGCACTTGCCAGGCCTGGGCAGGTGGAGGTGAGAGAGAGTTTGTGTCCAGAGTGACTGCCTGCCTGGTGGTGAGGCATTTCTAACTGTGCTGGGAGTTTTTCTCCTGGTGTGAGCGAGTCCTGTTGAATTGTTCCCACTGCAGTGATGACTGCAGTTCTCAGCAGTGGTGCTTATCCACAGCCTGAGAGGAGCTGAGGATACAGGCACAGGTCAAGTGGTCCATGCTGAGCAGGGTCTGTATTTCCCTTTCAATGTGTTAAGCCACATAGTCTGTCTAAGCTGGTCTGCAAGAAAATCCATCTGTAGGTGCCACCTTTGATGGTGGTGGCCAAAGAGGCAAATCCTTCTGTGCTCTGTTCCCAGTTCAGCCTGTGGAAGAGGAGGTTACGTGGAGAACTCACAGCAGCCTTCCAGTATCTGAAGGAGCCTTAAAGAAAGCTGGAGAGGAACTCTCCATCAGGAGTAATGGAGTTACATTAGGAGTAATGGATTCAAACTGAAAGAAGGGAAATTTAGTTTAGATATAAGGAAGGAATTCTTCCCTGTGAGGGTGGTGAGGCCCTGGCACAGGTTGCCCAGAGAAGCTGTGGCTGCCCTATTCCTGGAGGTGTCCAAGGCCAGGTTGGACAGGGCTTGGAGCAACCTGGGCTAGTGGAAGGTGTCCCTGCCCATGGCAGAGGGTGGAATGAGATGGTCTTTAAGGTCCCTCCCAACCCAAACTATTCTAAGATTCAGCCCCACTGCAATTCCTTGGTGGCTAAAATGTGCTTTCAGGGGGCTTTCTATGAGACTGAATAACATATACTCCTTTGCTCAGTGCTGGGAGGAAGGGAGCAGTTTTGCAAACATGTATTTAGTCCTGGCTGTTACTGCAAGCAGAGCACACACTTCACAGGGATGGGAGCAAAGCCCTGTTTCTGGCCTCAAAACTGAGGTTTTGGTCTCTCCTCTGCTTGCTGACCTCACCGTGCCAGCGGGCTGACAAACAGGCAGTAATGACCAGTTAGCAACTGTATTCAGGTCAATTAATTTCTATTTGTATTTTGCAAAACTATAAGTTGGCCGGAGAGAGTATTGATTCTTTGTCCTGGTCCTCAATTGGGTTTTAATTGTGCTGCTGCGGGGCCCGGCCTTCCCTCCCAGCAACCCGGCGATAAATCTGCCGGGGAACCGCCGTCAACAGTAAATGTGTCTCTTAGTAGCACTATTAATATGTCTCTTGCATTGGTTCATTGCAACAGCCATTAACAGGGTTTAGAAGAGAGTAGATGGCAGGAAGCCAGAAGGGGTTTTTTGTTTCCCTTTTCCTCTTTTATTTTTTTTTTCCCCAGGCACTGCCTCGTGACGAGGGGACAGAGGCTTTCAGGGGCATGCGAGGGGCTTGTGGGGTGTCAGGGTGTTCTGGGGAGAGTCTGGAATGCAGAGAGAACAACCATTTAATCTCCTATAAGTAGAAGATGGGCCACCTCATCCTGCTCTTGTCATGAACAGCTGGAGTGCAGGATGTCACGGGGCGGCGAGCCCTCCTGCCTCTGGGCTGAGCCCTGCAAAGCCCCTTTCTGCTCCTGGGAGGTGCAGGCTTGCAGGGAGGAGCCAGGAGGTCTTACCTCACAGTGCCACAGAATGGTTTTGGTGTGAGGAGTGTGGTAGACCATAGGCATGTCACAGCTGTGCCTTCTTGGCCTGGGTTGTTTCAGTCTGAAACGTGGAGCTCGGGGTCAGTGTTTTGGTGGAGGCTGTGACTTTGAGATCCTGTCTGGTGGAGATTTTGGCAGTGAACATTGATACTGGCCATACCTACCTAATAGTGGTCTTTGGTATTCCTCAGAAGGCCTCTGGTTCTGATTTATTTAGAGAACCCTTTCCTGTACTGCATTCATCCTACTCACCATGGATTTTTCATTAAAGCCTCTCCCAGCTGCCGGCATTGTTACTGTTAGTTTCTGGTTGGTACAGTCCATTTTCCCATCTCAGTGTTTGCTGCTTTCCTCGCCCTGGGGACCAGAACAGGTTTTGGAGGACCATGGCCTTCATTTACAGTACTGAGGTTGTGGTTGTGTGGTGTGTTTTCCCCATGCACTTCAGGATGCTCTCCCAGAGCTGGTCCTGTGTCTCATCTGCTGCCTCTCACAGCAGCACCAGTGCAGGAATAGCTTTACAGTAAGTGTTTCAAAACCAAATTGAGTCTTTTTTTCCTTCTGATAACAACTGGCTCCTCAAGCCTCTGAAAGAGCCATCCCCAACCCATGCCAGCCCCACTGAGATCTTTTTCTCCAATGTGAAAAGGCTGGGAAGTGCAGCCACACCCTTACCTTGCTCTTGTTCCCTCCCTGAAGAAGTACAGGATGGGCAGGAGAGTGAAAATGGCCAAATGAAGGTGATGCAACAGCAATGCAGCAGCAAATTCAGAGGCCAAGGAGCCCAGAGAAAATCTGGAAGGAATAGCAAAGATGGGAGAAAAAAGCAAGTGGAGGGGAAATAAAACAAAAAACAAAAACAAAAAAACCCAAAACAAAACCAAAAACCAAAAACAAACAAACAAAAGCAACAAAAAAAAAAAAAAAAAACCACAAAAAAAACCAAACAAAAAATGGATGAGAAGAAAAACCCAGAGACTTGTAGAACAAAGGGAAGAGAGAAGGAAATGTGCACACACAGAACTGAGTATCAAAAGGACAGGAGGCAGCAGAGAGAGGAAATGAAAGAGTAATGAAGGAGTGAGGGCACGGAGAGGGGGAAGGTCTGGAGAGAGGAAGAGTCCAAGTGGTGGGAAGTAATCAGCACTCACTGCCCAGGCAGGAACAGCCACTGTCCTGAAAGTGGGTGGCACGATGTGCTAACCCAAAATCCAGATGAGAGGATGGAAAAGAGACAGGATGGGAAAGCATCCAGAGAGCATCCTCAGGCTCCCATTCTCGAGGCTTCTTAAAACTGGTGAAAAGGAGCCATTGGGATGTGTCACAGGGATCAGGAGCCGCTGGAACAAAAGCACAGCAGCAGATGATTAATTACTGCAAAAAGCAAAAATGGGGAAGAGGAGGGAGAACTGGCGAAGTTGTTTCCCTATTATATTTCCGAGCAGAAAGAACGTTTTAGCGCACGCACAAATAGCTCCCTGGGAAGCACTCTCACTTCCTAATTGTTCATAAATTTACTGACAGGTGGTTACACAGTAGGTATAACACTGTGAGTTTTGGTTTTATTGCTTTCCCCGTCTCAACGTGAGAACTTGGAGAAAAAGGATGCACAGCGAGCAGTCGGGTGACTCCTCCTGGGAAAGGGTGTTCAGTGGCTGTGTTTAATTTTTGCCATGTCCCTTCCTGTAAGAGGATCACACAAAGAGTGTTTTACTGGGGGAAGGCTGTGAAAAGGCAGCATTCAGGACCCAGAGAAGGGAAGGGGAAGATATGCCTGAAATGGGGAACACGTGAGGCCTTGTCACGCCGCTTGCTTGGCAGGGAAATTTGACAAAAATCACTCTGTTGACCAGTCTGTAGCTTTCAGATGGGCTTAACCCATTATCTCAATAAAATCAGCTCTGATGAGCCTCTTAGGCTGGGCTGTCAATGGAATGGGATCGATCAGAGACAATAATCTTTGCTACCAAGAAACAACATGTTGTTAAAATTCTTGATGTCACCTCCTTGCCTCGGTCTCTTCCCCTAAAGACTGGATGGGGCATCGGGGGTTTGTGCAGGGTGTGTCTCATGCACCCCAAACCCAAAGATGAGTTGGGAGACAGGGAAACACATCCATTTCTGTCTGCCAGCCTGGAGCTGGCTCAGAGGCGCCCCTTTTAAGGACATCAACCCCAAACAGGAGCTGTTCTTGGGAAGGTCTTGCATCGCTGGTGCCTTCAGCAGACACGCAGGGACAGGAGGAGGCCCCGGTGCTGTCCTGCTGTGCTTCTCATCAGTGAAGGAGATGGAAAGCACAGGCAAAATGTGAGCTTTCAGCATATTTGCCTTCTTTGTGCTGACTTTCTGTACGCTAATGAGACCTTGCACAGTGACACCTCTGACAGCTCCATCCTGCCTGTGCCGGGGAGGCTCACGCAGAGCTGGAGGTGCCTGGGGCTATAGGCAGCTGGGGTGCTGGGGAAAGAGCTCCAGCAGGAATCCGACCCCTGCTAGGGCGACAGTCCCTGTTCCTGGCGGTGACAGCATCTCCTGTCAGAGGGCACAGCTGGACACTGCAGCTGGAGAGCTGAAGGAGCAGCATGAACGCTGCATCTCCCCAAAACAGGAGGTGTCTGAGAGGGGGTTGTAAGCGAGGCAGGACCACAGCGTGCCATAGGTAGGGCAGTGTCCAGGAGGCTGTCACCTCCCTGCAGAGCACCAAAGATGAGATGTCCCCCCCTGCAGTCCCTATGGGGACCCATCCCCTGAGCAGAGGTGGGCAAGTGGCGCTTTGAAGAGCCCATGGGTATCCATCTGTCATCTCCCCTTACCGGCGGTGTGGGAAGAGGTCTCTTTTAATGGATTAGGAGCTAATGATGTGGAGGAGGGACATCAGTTGTGTGTGTCAGCCGCCGTGCTCATGCAGGCTCTCCGCTCCGAGGCGTGCAGCAGTAATGATCTGGCAGCTAAAAATAGTCCAGGGCCATGGTGGCGAGTGCCTCCGGTAGGGCTGGGCGCTGCGGAGCGGCCGGGGATGAGTCAGCCCGCACGCGGCCGCGTGCGTCAGCGTCATGTGTAGTCACTGATCACGCAGCCATCACCCATGTGCTGTCTCTTCCTGCACGGTCAGTAGTGCCTCACAAGCTCTGGGCTGTCCCATTGCTTTTGTCCCCAGGTGGGACAGCCAGTGCAAAGCCGTCCCTGGTGCCCGCATCGGGGCCAAAGGTGTTTGGGAGAGTCCCAGAGACACCCTGAGCATGGCACGTAGCATCAGGACACGGCAACCTCGGTGTGGGATGCCAGGGATGGCCCCACAGGGCTATTTGCAGCCCCAGTTTGGGAGCTGAGAGGGGAGGTTGGCACCTCACAGTCCCCACGAGGGGTGGCAGACACCGGCACGCGCCCAGGCCCTACGGAGAGCGTGAATCGGCGCATCGCGCGGCTCAGGTCTCGAGTGGTAAAGGAAGGAGATAAATCACGGGCTTATTGTTATTGAATTTAGTGGCATCGCTTTCACATTCAATTTCTCTCACCGGCTTTCCGAACAAACAAGAAATTACAGTGCAAATGTATTTTTTGGCTTACCAAACCTTATGCATTAACTTCCCCGTGATTAATATTACGCGGGGTTGACGAAATCCTCCGCGGGCCGCTCGCCGCTCCCGCGAGACCGTGTCGCTTCTCGCTTCCTCAGGATTTATTCCATATTCAATTTACTTGTAGCTGTAGGGTTTTAACAAGGAAGGCAGGACTAGGGGTAAGGGGGGATGGAGATGGTGTTCTGCCCTATTGCTTTTTCCCCAGCAGCTGTTGAGGGCAGAGGGAGAGAAATGTAGAGAACCAAAGGGATCCAGGGAAAGGATGCTGTCAACAGGTAAAAGACTAGGAAAAGCACCCAAAATCATGCCAGAGGGCTGCGAGGCATTAGCAGGGCTGTCTGATCCAGGAGGAGACCAAGGGGGATTTACAGGGGATGGGAGAGCATTTGGACTCCATGCCCAGCACCAATCTCAAGCTGTCCCCACCTTGAGACAAGGCAGTTCAGGTGGGATATGCATTTCAGGGCAGCTTTACCTGTGCCTTGGCTGTACCTGCCTTGTGGTATTTACAGGGCATGGCTGCAGCTTGGGTTTATCCACAGTCGTGTTTGCCACCGAACTCAGCCTGCCTGCATCCCTGCGTGGTCCCAGCTCCCACCTGCTCCTCCAATAGGATTAAGTCCTCCCATGGCAAAGCCAGTGCGTCCTTGAGACGCCATCCTTGACAGCCCAGTCGGTGGGATCTATAAAAATGTAATCAGGGTCCTCAGACGTCCTTCTCCAAGTCCTGGTAACCTCATAGGCAACGATCGCCATCGTGGCAGGGTATCGAGCCATGAGCTGGGGTCCCCGTGCTGTCCATGGGTATCCCTCCACTGCACATCCCTGCTGGCTCTCAGGGGCATTCCTGATCGGATTAGGGCAGGCAGTGGCACTGGGGGGGTTGGGAAGTGCTGTTCCCTGCTGTGAGACCTGCTGGCACGTCTGTGTCAGCATCCTGTGTCATCCTGTGTCAGGCTTTCAGGCTGACGTGTGTATTCCTGCGGCTTGGGGTTTTCTGAATGGGAGCACTGGGACCGTAGTGGTTATGGGCAGTGGTAATTTTTTCCACAGGAATGAAAGTATTTCTGTGCCTGGGAAAGGGGACAGGCTCACAGCTGTGCCCAGAGCACCAGTTTCTGCACGTCACTTTGTTACTTGTGGTTTGGGACTCAGGGGGTGGGAAAGGGATGTCAGGCTTGAGCTGGAGAGGGCTGGGAGGGCAAGGATAGAACCATGGCTGTGATTTTGCTTGTGCTCTGCATCACACACCATCACTAGTCCAGCTCCATGGCATCTGTAGGCAGGAGCACACAAGGGAGAGACAGGCTGCTGTCTGGAGCAGGGTCCATTAGTGGTGCTGCTGTCTTGGACCAGAACTGCTCACCAGGAGGGCTGGTTTGCAGGCTCATGAGCAGGTGAAAAAATGCTCAGTTGTGGGAAGGCTTGTCCTGGAGACGTTCTTGTAGTTTCTGGATGTTCCTGGTACCAATCTGAGCTGCTGTTATTGGAGGGGAGAGGCACAAGGCTGCTGGTAATAGGGGTTAATGTCATCTCCATGTCTGAGTGAGGAAGGGCCATTTGCAGCCTTCCCAGAGCTCGTCGTGGCTGCGCTGCCGGAGTTGGCCGGCTCCGCTCCGAGCGTTAACTACATTTTCCAGCAGTCGCCGGCACACACTTTTCATTTTTGGATTGCTGCTTTCCCCTGAAGGACTCAGACAATCTCCCTCTGCTATAACAGACTGTACTTCTATATTAATGTGTCAAGTTGCTGGGAAATTTACTGCTTTGCAGAACCCATCGGGCTGCAGGGACTGTGCCGCATCTTTGCCATGGCTTGTCCCGCTGTTCTGCCTCTCCCACTCTGGGAGAGGGGAGAACCTCCTCAGGGGCATGAGGAGAGCCTCCCTGGGGGTGTGAGGAGAGCTGGGTAGCCCTCACATCCCCTTCCAGGCAGTGCTGGTGTCAGCCATGGTGCTTTTCAGGCGATCATCCTGGAATCCCAGTGCTGTGGGAGAGCCCTGGGTGCCGGTATTGGGTGTGGGATGCCACATGAACTGGGGCTCCTGGCACATCGTGGGCTTGGGGAGGGGGCACAGGGCGTCATTTCTGGCATTTTAGGTGTGGTGTTTATTTTGGGGAGGGTTGTTTTGTGTGGCCTCACTCACTCCCTGGGGTGCAGACCCATTTGGGGGCTGTGTCCAACAGCCCTGAGCACTGGGAAGCATCATCGGTGAGCGGCCTTTAATTGCTTTTTGCCATGGCTGGGGATATTTATAGGAGCGGAGATTGCCAAGTTATTTATTAGATGGAGTATCTGGGGATAGAGGAATATAAATCACCATGGCCGGTATTGAATGGAGCAGACGCTCAGTAATTTAAACAGCTTTAATAAATATGCTAAAATATGAGCCTTGTTGCAGGCCATAATGAGAGCTGGTTATCAGGGTCTCAGCCGTGGAGCGGGGGGGCTGGCACAGTGAGTGGACCCCTTCATGCCCTGCATTTGTGCTTGGCTCCAGTCCATGACACCGGTTTGGAGACGTGGAGTTGGTGTCTGGACAGGGTGACAGGGTAAACACCAACATCCTGTGATGGGACAGGTCTCATGGCTGGAGCCTCCTGGTGGGGCCTGGTGAGCTGGTGTGTTCATGGTGGTTTTGGTCTTCTCTGTGCCTTGCAGTGCCACCCCAAATAGTCAACATCTCGTCGGACATCACGGTGAACGAGGGCAGCAGCGTGACCCTCATGTGCCTGGCCTTCGGGAGACCGGAGCCCACCGTCACGTGGCGGCACCTCTCCGGGAAAGGTGAGACCTGCGTCCCACGAGGGGTCTCTCCTGGCTTGTGTGGGGTGGATGGATGTCCCTGTAGAGGTGTCTGGGGTGGGGGTGAGGACATTTGTGACAGGATGTCCCAAGCTTTCTGTGCAAAGGGAGTGACAGATGTGCAGGGTGTGTCAGGGGAGGGCAGGGGCACAGGGGAGTTCCCAGCATTGTGGGTGACGGTGCCACGTGTCCAATACATCTCCCAGGGCAGGGCTTTGTGAGCGAGGACGAGTACCTGGAGATCACGGGCATCACGCGGGAGCAGTCCGGGGAGTACGAGTGCAGCGCCGTCAACGACGTGGCCGTCCCGGACGTGCGGAAAGTCAAAGTCACCGTCAACTGTGAGTGGGAGGGACGGGGGGATCGTGGGCGGGGGGTTTTGGGTGCCCGTGGCACAGTGTGACACGCAGCCCGCCGTCCCCGCAGACCCGCCGTACATCTCGAACGCCAAGAACACGGGCGCCTCGGTGGGCCAGAAGGGCATCCTGCAGTGCGAGGCCTCGGCCGTCCCCGTGGCGGAGTTCCAGTGGTTCAAGGAGGACACCAGGTGAGGGGCTGGGGGGCAACAGAGCCAGAGGGTGGTAAGGTGAGGAGGCAGAGGGAGGTGACAGTGCCTGAGGGCATCATGCAGAAGAAGGCCGAGATCAACTCGTTTTGGTGGGTCTAAGGGCTGAGGGAGTCCCAGGGTTGTTTCTTCAGGGGTGGTGGCTGTGGGACACAAGTCAGGCTGATGGGTTAAGGGAGGGAAAGTGGGATAAAGCGTTTGTCTTGGTGAGATGTGCAAGTCCAGTGTGGGAAGGTGTGGGCATGACCAGTGACAAGACCCTGAAGTTGTGTCAGGGGAGGTTTAGGTTGGATCTCAGGAAAAGGTTCTTCTCCCAGAGGGTGGTTGGCACTGAACAGGTTCCCCAGGGCAGTGGGCACAGCCTCAAGGCTGCCAGAGCTCCAGGAGTGTTTGGATGATCCTCTCAGGCAAAGGGTGTGACTCTTGGGGATGGTCCTGTGCAGGGCCAGGAGTTGGACCCGATGATCCTTGTGTGTCCCTTCCAACTCGGGATATTGTGATTCTGTGATTCTCTATCCTGCTATTGGCTGTTGGGAAGCAAAGGAGTGCCCAGGAAAGGGGGCAAGGTCTGTCAGAGAGCCCCATCCCCGTGCTCTCAGCACCGTGATGACCCCATTTCCCTGCAGGTTAGCGAACGGGCTGGACGGCGTGCGGATCGAGAGCAAGGGCCGCCTGTCCACGCTGACCTTCTTCAACGTCTCGGAGAAGGACTACGGCAACTACACGTGCGTGGCCACGAACAAGCTGGGCAACACCAACGCCAGCATCATCCTCTATGGTAGGTGCCTGTTTTATTGCAGAAAGGTGAGACGAGGAGGAGGAGTAAGAGAAGGAGATGAAGAAGATGAAGAAGAGGAGGAGGAGGATGAAGAGGAGGAGTGTGAAGAGGAGAGTGAAGAGGAGGAGGCTGGTGGATGGCCAGTGATGGGGCGATGACACAGAGCTCTGGCTGCATTTGGTGTTCCTGGTCCATCGAGGCGCCGAACAGCACCAACCCCGAGCATCAAGGTCCTACCAAGAGGATGTCTCAGAAGATGAGATCTGTGTCAGCCCTACCCGGGGTGCACAGCAGAGCTGGCCAACAGTCATCTGAGCCATGACACTGGCTGGAGCACAGGGGTGAGGAGGGGCCCAGACCAGGTGAGCACGCGCTCCGGGTGCATGGTGTAGGGTTCTCCCCGTGTTTCTACTGGCAGGACTGCCAGCAGAAACTGGCACTAGAGGGACAGGTGACATTGCCCATGGTGGGTGTTCATGTCCTGGCCCAGCAGTGAGGGCAGGAAGGTGGTTTGAGGAGTGGTGGACTGGAGAGCCATCAGTGAGGAAGGTGATAGGTAGCTGTGACATGTCCCTGTGGCATTCTGGCATGCTGACAGACAACTTAAAATGTATATGAGATATAATAAATATTATATTTATTATTGGTAAGGCATAAATAAGTAAAATTAAATTTCCAATCCAATTTTCCTAATACTGATTTCTTTCTGCTTCCCTGTCCTGCCGGGGTCCCTCTTACACTTGCTCTCTCTGATGGGACACACAGCAACATCACCTAAGTCTGGCCTATTTCCATTACTCTAAACCAGACTAAAGTAGTTTCAGAGTGGATAACTCCCTCTATTCAGAAAGGACTGGATTAGGGATTTTTGATTTTGTTCTGGGCTATGGGTAAGAACAGCTATGTCCTGTTATCTTTTATTTGACATCATCTGTTTTCAGGCATTTTTCCTTCTCTCAGCAGTTAATGTTGCTCTTTACACACCCCTCCTCTGACAGCACAGCAGTCCTCTCATACAGATTATTAATTGATACTAACATGCAGAGAAAACAAAATTTCACCTTGTTTTAATAAATTAATCCCCAAAATAGCTCTGATGAGCTGAAGTACATTAGAGGTGATTCCATAGCTGGCAAAGCAGAGATATTAATAAACAAATACCCATAAAAAGTGAGTTTAACCAACTCTCCCTGCCTTGTAGCAGCTCCTGTTAGTAATGGTATATTCCTTGAAATACTAATATACCTCTTCTCCTTGCTTTATATGAGAAAGATTAGGAAAATATTTATTAGTGAGACAGCAAGAAACCTAGGACGGAAAAGTTAAACCTGAAAACACCCCATTAGTTTTCACCTGGTTATTTACCTGCACCAAGACTGAAGCCTAAATTTGTTTTTAAAGGATATTTGGCACATCCTTTGGATATTGCTGGGTGAACAGTCAGCATACCTAAAGCTATTTTAATGTCCTTACTTTTAGTGGAGACAAAAGGAAAACATTCATGTTCCACGTGTGACATTGAGGGAGGCAGTGGAGCAGTGAGGAGCAGCCCATGGAGTGGGCTCAGGGAGGAATTCTATCCCTCCTCGAGGATTGCTCTTTTTTTTTTTTCATTTTGTGAACATGTTGAGAAATTCAACAGCTTGTCAGTCAAACTGCAGCTTCTTGGAAACACAGGGGAGAGTGGGAAAGAAGAGCTCTGTGGGGAACTTTTATTCGGGTACGTTTCTTGGACAGTCTCTCCCAGCCTTTGCCAAAGGGGAGGGGAGCACAAGTGGTTGGAAATCTGCTAATTTTTTTTTTTTCCTAAAAATTTAGTGCCTGGGTTCATTTTTGGATGAGCATGTTGCCTTTTGTACTTCCTATCTATATCTAGAGATGGGGGGGGGGGGAAAACCCACCCAAACATGGATCTTTATATCTTTTAAGTGCAGCGTGTCCCTCAGTCACCAGGTGAAATCCCCTGCTCCAAAATGGGAGCTCTTGGACCTTCTATTGGTCCTTTCCATTAAAGGAAAATTGAAATAAAAGAGAGATGTAGATGGCATCATTTATGAAACATCTATATTTTCCCAACGTTTGTGATTACACTTCTACTCTGTAATATGTATGTGATTGATGATTTAGATGAGTTAACTGTGTATAAGTTAAGTGTTAGATGTGATTTAAACCAATTATTTTATGGAATAGATAAAATCTTTTCATGCTTTATTGTGCACTCTCTTAAGAATCAGCAGCTTCAGACTAAATACATAAAAGCAAGGAAAAGCAATTATATCTCTTAAGAATAAGAGCTCTGATTCAATATTTAAGGGACTGCTCGACTTAAAACATGAGTGATACAATCACAGAATGGATTGGATTGGAAGGGATCTTAAAGCTCATCTCATTCCAACTGTCCCCTAGCCCAGGGTGCTCCAATCCCTGTCCAACTTGGCCTTGGACACTTCCAGGGATGGGGCAGCCACAACTTCTCTGGGCAACCTGTGCCAGGGCCTCACTACGAGTGATTTGAGTTGCAAAAAAAATAGAATCAATGCAAAATTTATGCAAAGAAAAAAAAAAAAGGAGGTAAGAAATAGCATCTTTGTCCTGCTCAAGTGTTGCTGTGCAGTGTCTGTGGTTTGAATGTTTTTTCTGTGTTTATTTGAGGACACAAACCAGTAAATGGACAAACCTGTGAGATATTACGAGTGGAATATGAGATATTACAAGTGGAAATCAGTGAGGAGCAGGAGGCAGTGCTGTTTTTTTTTTTTCAGGGAGTGTAAGTCTGAACCAGGCCTTTTGTGCAGGAGAGAAAGTAATTACCCCACATCTATTTCTGTGCATTACAGGATCTTCGAAGGGCAGAAGCAAAAGCTCTTTTGTGTCTGCCACCAGCGCTGCTTTTGGGGTCAAGGGAGCAGCTCACACCTCATTTCATCATCCTGCAAGTTGCCACCTGCCGTTATTAATACCCCACAAAAAGCCTGCAATGTGGAAGCTCCTAAGTTGCTTCCAAAGAGCCCGGGAAGCAGAATCCCTGGGGTTATTTTGCTGCTGGGATCTGGGAAAGGGGCAGCAGCTGTTGGGTGGGGAATTACAAAGGCTTCCATCCTGTCTGGTCAACAATAAAATGATATTTTTTTCCTCTTAAATAAGTGGGATACCCTGTGTGGATGCTTTGGGTGGGAGCAGGGATATCCAAATCTGGATATTCCATACATTTAATTCACATTTTTGAGCTGTCTGGGTCAGGATCTTGCTATGGAAAAATGGCAGAGATTAAAGCCATAGTTGTCCACCAAGGAAGTTCTGGTTATCTCCAATCACAATTTCAGAGGAACCATTTGGAAGTCAACCATGCAGAAAGCCAGAACCATCATTCTTCTCTGGATACAACTACCTTTGACCAATAAAATATAAATAAAATAAAATATAAAATAAAATAGGAAATAAAAGAAATAAATTAATAAAATAAAGTAAAGGATAAAACATCCTTGGGTTCAGCTGGGGAAAACTTAAATAAAAATTAAAAACCAATTTCCAAGGGAAAAAATGTCACAAAATTCACAGCTCTCATTAAAACGTCATTTTGAACTTGACTCTTCTGCTCTCCTTACTTGTTCATAGAAGTATTTTATTTTCATGACATTGGGATGTTTTCCACCAAATAAATGTGGGGGTTTTTTTCATGGGATGATGCTTCTCATGGTCAATGTAGTTACAAGGGTGAAAGCCCAAGTCAAACAGAGTATGTCAGAAATCCACACCAGAGAGTGGAAAGGATTAGAGTTTGGGGTGGCTGGATGGACATTCCATGAGGAGAAGAAACCACCGCTCCTTGAATTAAAAAAAATGCAAGTATTAAAGCATTAAAAAAAACCCAAACAAATCAATATAAATTAACAGCATTTTGAGGGAGAAGGCAGCAGGGAGCAAACCAGAGTGGGAGGCAGGGAATTAAGGTGTTGAAAAATGTGGAAAACCAGTACAAATTACTTGGCCTAAGTGGATGAAGGGTGACATCAGCATGGTCCTCAAAGAGGGATTTTGATCTCAAGCAACCCCAATGAAGTTCAGTAACCCCAAAATGCTAATTGGTTGGTGTTACTTGAGCTCATAACTCAAGAGAACACTTTTGAGGTCAATCAGTTGGCATGTTAGAGTTACTCTGAGTCATTTTGGGGTTACACTGGGTAATTTGGGTTACTGCAGGTTAAAGTTTCTACAAAGAACTTTGGAGTTATTTTAGGTCAAAAATCTAGCATTTTGGGGTCACTCGAGTTCATTTTGGGGTCATTGAGTTCATTTTGGGGTTACTCTGGGTCATTGGGGTTACTGCAGGTTAAACTTGCTCTCTGCAGAGAATTTTGGGGTTACTTTAGGTCAAAAATCGGGCATTTTGGGGTCACTCGAGTTCATTTTGGGGTCATTGAGTTCATTTTGGGGTCACTCGAGTTCATTTTGGGGTCATTGAGTTCATTTTGGGGTTACTTTAGGTCATTGGGGTTACTGCAGGTCAAACTTACTCTGTGCAGAAAATTTTGGGGTTACTTTAGGTCAAAAATCGGGCATTTTGGGGTCACCTCGAGTTCATTTTGGGGTCATTGAGTTCATTTTGGGGTCACTCGAGTTCATTTTGGGTCATTGATTCATTTTGGGGTCATCGAGTTCATTTTGGGGTCATTGAGTTCATTTTGGGGTTACTCTGGGTCATTGGGGTTACTGCAGGTTAAACTTGCTCTCTGCAGAGAATTTTGGGGTTACTTTAGGTCAAAAATCGGGCATTTTGGGGTCACTGAGTTCATTTTGGGGTCATTGAGTTCATTCTGGGGTTACTCGAGTTCATTTTGGGGTTACTCGAGTTCGTTTTGGGGTCACTTGAGTTCATTTTGGGGTTACTCGAGTTCATTTTGGGGTTACTTTAGGTCATTGGGGTTACTGCAGGTCAAACTTACTCTGTGCAGAAAATTTTGGGGTTACTTTAGGTCAAAAATCGGGCATTTTGGGGTCACTCGAGTTCATTTTGGGGTTACTCAAGTTCATTTTGGGGTCATTGAGTTCATTTTGGGGTTACTTTAGGTCATTGGGGTTACTGCAGGTCAAACTTACTCTGTGCAGAAAATTGTGGGGTTACTTTAGGTCAAAAATCGGGCATTTTGGGGTCACTCGAGTTCATTTTGGGGTCATTGAGTTCATTTTGGGGTTACTCGAGTTCATTTTGGGGTCATTGAGTTCATTCTGGGGTTACTCGAGTTCATTTTGGGGTCATTGAGTTCATTTTGGGGTCATTGAGTTCATTCTGGGGTTACTCGAGTTCATTTTGGGGTCACTCGAGTTCATTTTGGGGTCATTGAGTTCATTTTGGGGTTACTTTAGGTCAATGGGGTTACTACAGGTCAAACTTTGTGCAGAAAATTTCAGGGTTACTTTAGGTCAAAAATCGGGCATTTTGGGGTCACTCGAGTTCATTTTGGGGTCATTGAGTTCATTTTGGGGTCACTCAAGTTCATTTTGGGGTCATTGAGTTCATTTTGGGGTCATTGAGTTCATTTTGGGGTTGCTCTGGGTCACTGGGGTTATTTTATGTCATTGGGGTTACTGAAAGTCAGACTCACTTTCTCTAGGGAACTTTCGGGTTACTTAGGTCAAAAATCTGGCATTTTGGGGATCACTCAGGTCATTTTGGGGTTACTCTGGGTAATTTTGGGGTTTCTCTGGGTCATTTGGGTTGCTGTAGGTCCTTCTGGTTTATTAGAGGTCAAGTTCCATCTCTGGGGACCACGCTGTGGTGCTTTGACTCAAACCAGTTTGCCTTTGTGGTTGCTTTGGGTCATTTACTCCAGTCTTGTGTGCAGATCCTGGCCCTGAGGTTGTGTCCCTGTCACACCTCATCCCCTCCCGGTTCTTCCCCAGGAGCCCCATGGTCTGTTCTCCGTCACTCCTGGGTGCTGGGGTGGCTGTCATGTCAGTCCCAGCCCTCCTGGTGACTTCTGAGTTCCTTTGGCACCATGAGTTGCTCATGACGGGCTCCTCAACCCTCCCTTCTCTCCCCTGGGCCCTTCCCTGGCTCTTCCCCCAAATCTGCCATGCCCCTGTTCCCTGTGCCCCAGCACCTCTTGGCTTGTCAGCACAGGAACTCCTCTCTCATTCAGTTTTAGCAGGAGAAGATGTAGATACTGAGCACTTGGAGCAGAGAAAAGCTCTCCAGCTCAGTCTCTTCTGGCTCCTGAATCTCTGTGTCCATACCCACCTTTACCTCCACCTGCAGCACCTGAAGATTTGGGGATATAATTAAAACAAACACACCAACACAGTGTGAAACTTTTAAACCAGGCTTTACTGGACTGACAATCATCAACAGCACACGTGACCTCCCAGGGTTAGGCTTTAATTACCATTCATACACAGGTAAATGATTAGTCTTTAATAAACTTGACCTAAATTGGCCACGAGTCTCAAACTGGGGAGTGCTGGTACGAGGTGGGCAGCGGTTGTGGTGTAGGGCTGAGGTTTGGGCACCTTTGGAGTGAGGGGGAAGAGCTTCCTTCACTTCTTGGTGTTGAAAGCCAGAGCTGAAGTAGGATTTCTTCTTTCTTCCTTAGTATTTATTGGTGTTCTCTTCTTCTCCTTCTTCCTGTGAAAGGACAGGGGACAAGTCATTTCTTCTTCACTGAATTGTTTTGTTTTGTGGGTTTTCCCAGTATATTCCCTCATCCCCTGTGGGGTTACTTTGGCTTCACCAGTTATCTTCTCTGCCTACTGTACATGGGATTTTTTTTCTCTCTTTCACACTTTATTTCCCCTTGTTCCCTGTATTTCACACCTGCAGTTGTCTTCCTCCTTGTGCTGCTTAGTCCATGTATGTTTTTTCCTTAACTATTTCATGAAATTCTAATTGCTGGCTATTAGATGCTACAAATAATAGATATATATTATACCATGCTTACCTACAGTCACTGCTCACATTCTCTCAGTGTTCCTGGGTCTGTGTTTGTGACAAGCCTTAGATTTGATTAATTTGTGTCTCCTTTTTGTGTGCAAGAGGCCACCACTTTGGCTCCCCTGCCCTGTTTTAACATCTCTCCTAGAGTTCTTCATAGCTTGAGTTGGAGGGAACCTTTTAAAAGTCATCCAGTCCAACCCCCCTGCAGTGAGCAGAGACAGTCCTTCTTCAAGGACCATGTGTTTACCTGAGGGAAAATGTCAGGAAAATCTCATCCTGGGGAGGTTGCCAAGACTTCCTCTAGACACGTATCCCCTCAGACGTGAGTCACTGCACAGGCTTCCCCCCAGCCGGTCCCCGAGGCTTCCTTATGTCCTCAGACATGAATCACTGGACAGACTCTTCCTCACTAATTGCTGTTGTGGAGCAGGAGAAGTGGGGAGCAGCTGTTGCCTTTTCCTGAGCCCCCTCAGAAAGAGGGGCTCCAGCAGCACCAGAAGGGTGTGGGCACGTTCCCTTCCCTTCAGGTCCTGAAAGTGAAAAGCAGTGAGAGAGAGGTTCTAAATTCTTCATCTCCACATGCCTCTGTCTCACCTGGAGGAAGCTGGATGTTGCCTGAAACGGGGAGGATGGAAGTGGAAGGGCATGGGAGTTCTTTCCTGGGACAGAAAGGAGGCAGGAAAAGAAAGGACAAGCTATTTTTTGGTGCATGTCAAGGGACTGCTTAGCTCTGTAAGCATTTGGGCCATTCCTATGGCTCCCACTGGAATTGACAGTGCCTCCAACACAGGCTAAGAAAACCCCACCCATCAACAGACCCACTGATTCCTGTCTTACCTTTGTAGTCAAGGTTTTATGAGAGAGACAAAATCCCAGTCTTGCCATCTTGACTTGAGTCAAGGTCTCAAAGTCTGAGGTTGCCTTCTGGAGAAGGAAGGAAATGGGGAGCAAAGATGACACAAAATAAATCAAGAAGAACAAAATAAAAGCAAGCAACAATAAATAACTGCAGTAATAAATAAGCTGAGTAGGGGACAGCCAGAATCCAGGTACACTCACACCTCAGTGGCCAGGCACAGAGGTTCTAGCAAAGCAGAGCCAAAATACTTGCTGGGAAGTTCAGTTGAACTCCTGAGCTCCTCTCCCTGTCCTGGTGGGAGCCATCCTCTTCCCATCTAATGTGGCAGTTCACAGGACACACAGGAGGCGCATGATGAAATGAAATATCTGCCTAAATTTAATGATCATCTCTAATTACTACTTCATTTTGTCCCCGTATCTTTCTGCTTGTCTCTTCTGTAGAGTATCTTTACAAGGCCAGGCTGTCTGACACCAGGATAAATCCTCTCTCAGCAAAGAATAGAGTTAAGAGAAAATATTGGTGGTTTTTTTCTTTTCTGGTTATGACCCAGTATTTCAGTTTATTTCCTCTCTGACTTATCTATTTGGGAACTCTCCAACTCAACCAGGATGTGATTGCTTTAGAGTAGATTATGAGATTTCTAAAAAGCATCATTAAATCAAAGCCAATAACCAGAGCAGAACTGTGAACTAGAAAGCAGTAATGAGAATTAGTCACACATTAAAAATCCACATCTATAGATAAAGGTATAGATAAACTGTTAGAGAAAGGTACAGATTTAGCAGGATTTGAGCAGGTGTAAATACATGAAAGGTTAAGTCTTAGCAGCATTTAATATTAAATCTGCATAGATTTTCTTTTTTTTTTTTTTAATATAGATTTGCATCATGTGCTGCCATTAGTTTGAGGGGATAAAAAGAAAGAAGAGGGAGCAGCAACAGATCTGAGGGAGAACCAAGCTCAAAAGCCCTTTTCCATTCTACCTGCAAGGCTCTACTTGCCTCTAACAAATAGCTGGGGGTTCCACCTTTTATATCACAAGGTCTATTCAGCAAGGAAATGTCTGATTATGGCAGAGCAGTTCTACACCTCTTGTATTATCATGTGCTCTTACAATCAATTTTGTTTGAGCATGGGCATGACACAGCTTCTTGCTCATCACTCAAATCTTCCCATCATTTTCTTTACCTTCTGGCAGGGCTTGGATTTAACATCTTAGACTCTCCTTTGCCTCTTCCTGAAATAAGATAAATGTTCACAAAAAAAAAAAAATCAGTAGATAAAAAGACAAGGAGTGACACCATCCTACAGAATTTAGTGTACCTGGATATAATTTCTTAGATCACAGAATTATTTCAGTTGGAAGAGGCTACAGGAGATCTGGGGAGGGACTTTGGATGAGGGCATGGAGGGATAAGACAAAGAGAAATGGATTTAAACTGAAGGTGCATTTAGATTGGATATAGGAGAGAAATTGTTCCCTGTGAGGGTGGGCAGGCCCTGGCACAGGTTGCCCAGAGAAGCTGTGGCTGCCCCATCCCTGGAAGTGTCCAAGGTCAGGTTGGATGGGGCTTGGAGCAACCTGGTCTAGTGGAAGGTGTCCCTGCCCATGGTAGGGATTGGAATGAGATGAATTTTAAGGTCCCTTCCAATCCAAACCTTCCACTGATTCTGTGATGAACCCATTCCAGGTGGGTGACTGCAGGCTTGAGAGCATATTCATAATTGGATAAAAATCCCATTTACTTCACACTTTGTCTATGCCCTGAGCTTCGATGCTAAGACAGCTCAGCACCTGTTTCTCTATTTCTTCCCTTTCAGAATTCTACTACTGGGGCTCAGACCTGCAGCTTCCCAAAAAACCTCTCCCCAGGCTTAGGGAGTCCAGGCAGACCTGTGTCTGCTCCACTTCCCTCACTCTGCTCAGCAGTCTCATCTCATCCTGACTGGCCCCTTGTGTGCCCTGCAGCCCAAATCTTTCCCAAATAACAGCCCTCCTCCAAGAACATGCAGCAAACCTCTGCTCCAGCCACAAACCCGGATGACCAGCCTCCTCCCAGCCTGGCCTGCCTGCCAAGAAACACCCAGTGATGCAACCCCAAAATGCACCCGTGTACCTGAGACTCCACGACTCTCCAAGGAGGGGCAACTTCCAAGCATGGTGGGGTGGACTGGCACCTGCCCAGAGCATCCTCCTCCTCCTCAGACAAGGACTGTGCCTCCCCAAAATGCTCCTCAAGCTCTCTGCCTGCCTCCTCAACAACTCCTCAACACCAACAACGCTCTCCAAACAACCGACAAACCCCCCACTCCTCAAAGTGCACAACACCCTGTGTCAGCCGAGGGGGTGGGATGTGAAGGGGACAGGGAACTGCGGGGATGGTGGGGAGGTGGGTTTTCCTGCACGATCTCCACTGACCTACCTCACCGCTGTCCTTTTGTCTGTCTCTCCTCTCCCCTGCCCAGGGCCCGGAGCGGTGCACGACGGCGGCAACGCGGCGTCCCGGGTGGCCGCCGGCCTCTGCCTCTGGGCCACCCTCCTCGCTCGCCTCCTCCTCCTCGACTTTTGATAAGGGAGCGGAGGGTCCCGGGAGGCTCCACCGCGCCTCTCCCCCCGCCACGGGCTCCGCCCGCCGCGCCGCCCGGGGACTCCTCTCCGCGGGACGGGCGATGCGCCGGAGGACGGGCGGCGGTGCCGAGCGTCCGAGGATGGCCCCGTCTCCCACGTGCCGGGATCGTTCTCGCCGCCAGTTACGCTGTACAGACCCCACCACGTGCCACCAGACTGTCACCCGCCACCGCCGCCCCGGGGACGCGGCCCGGCCCGGCACGGACGGTGCTCCTCGTCTCCGGCGCGGGGGCCGTGGAGCTGTCGGGGCAGGTGCCGCCCAGAGCCTTCACCGGGGATGTCCGTCTCGTCGTCTCACTAAGCCGCCTATGCCCAAAAAGACCCCAAGGTTGAAGCCCCCTGGCTCTGCCTTCAGCCCTCTTGGTCCTGAATGTCAGTTCTTGTCGCCAAAGCTCCTCCCTAAGCACCCCCCGATGTCACTGGCCTCCCCTCATCTGCCTCTGCTCCTGACGTGACGCTCGCTGGCCCTTTTGGAGAGGGTCAGGGGACACAACCAGTTGTCCTTCAAGGGTCAGGCACTTCCCACTACTCTTTCTCTCAGCTAACATCGTACCCCTCTGCTTCCCAATAAACCCCCTCACCTTCCCGAGGGCACGAGGCTGCTCTCCCAGGAATGTGAGCCCTGGGGATGATGCCAGCCCCTCATGGGGACTAGAGCCTTCTGGCTGCATCAGATAGCCAGGCCATCACCCCTTCTTGCTCCAGGCCCCTGCCCGCTCTGCTGCTGTCCCTATGATGGCAGGGGCTGCCCTGTGGCTGTTGCCCTGCTGTGTTGCCAGCACTTTTTTTGGGGGAGTTCCTCTGGGCTTGTTTTCCAAGCACTTTCCAAGCTGCACATCAAAAGCACAGCACCACCAAGGCGGGGCAGAGGCTCTGAACCACACAGCGAAACACCAGCTGACAAGGCCCTTTTGCTGCGGCTCTGACGCTCGTGATCGTCTGCATCCCTGCCTTTCTGAGGGCCCTGAGCTGCAACACCCTCGTGCTGCCTTCTCTCATGCCCATCACGTGCCCCTGCCTGAGGAAAGTCTGATGTGCTCAACCCTGTGGAGGCAGCTCAGGCTCCACCGATTTACTGCTCTGGCACGGCAGGGACAAGAACGGCTCTGATCCTCCCTGCTGTGACACGCCCGCGACACCAAAATGGATGCACCCAGACTCTGCCCTTCCAGCCACTCTGGGAGCTGCCTGTGGTGGTGGCCACATCACCTCCCTGCATATGGAATTGTGCTCCTGATGGCACCGTGCACCATGGACCCCCTCACCTGGTACACTGTGGCAGCCCCGAGCCCTCCCGACGCTCCCTGGCCACCCAGGAATGCTTTGGGGCCACAGTCTGGGGATGAACACTCCCATCCTGCTCCTGAAAAGTCACATCTCGCACCAGACCCTGTTGCTGTGACAGGGAGACCTGATTACAGCAAGGCACTGAGCAAGCACACAGAGCATCCCCTGTCCTGACCCGCCGCATCCCTGTGCCTTTTCCCTCCTTTCTCCCTCCATAAGTGAGATGACTTAAGAGCAATGGCCACTCACACGCTGTCTTCCCTGTGCAGACTCCGCTGCTGCCCAATCCTCCTGCTTTGTGTGGCTGTGAGGAAGCTGGGGTGACAGTCCTTAGCACACAGGATGGAAAAAACCAGCCCAAGCCAGAGGCCATGATGGGCCACCACCCCGTCCTCTATGCAGCTGTGCCCGTCCTCATCCCTGCTCCCAACGGGCTGCCCGGGACCTGCTACAGAATCTCAGTGGATGCTCCCAGCCCCCATCCTGGATGTTCACCATGTACCACGGCTGATGGGCAAACCCCCCCTGGCCCGGGGCTGCCCTGGTGCTGGCGGGACACGCGGGTTACCTGGTGGACGGGGATCCGGCACTGACTGGGTGAGTCCGCGTCCTGCGGTCCCTGCGGTGCTGCTCTGCATCTCCACTGGCATCCCGGGAAGGTGGCACTGGCAGCAGTCTGAGTCGTCTCCTGGGCATGTTTACTGAGCGGGGATGGCACCGTCCTCAGCCAGCGACACACGCACATCCTTCCCCACGCGCCCGCTCCAAGAGTGCCCTTGGGTGCAGGAGACGCCTTGCCCCGATGCCTTCAGTGGTCCGCACTGCCCCACAACAGCCCCCCTGCTGCCTCCCCCTGCCCCTTCCTGGGTCAGCCCCAAATTTCTCCGTCCCTGCAGCAGAAACGCTGCAGAACCACAGGGCCAGAGGCCACGGCATATCAGAGAGCGGCGGCGACGACGAGACGCCACGACGCACACCGAGGCTGGCGGACCTGGCACCGGGGCTGCCCCCCATCCCATCCTCCTCCTCCTCCCTGGGCCAGGTGGGCTCAGCTCCCCTGTCCTCTGCCGGGACAGCGTTCGACTTTCTCGTGCCATGTAACGTGCCATTGTGAGGAACGTGTTGGCTGTCTGGAGGCCGACCCCGCTGGGTGTCAGACCCCTTTGTGACCGCTGCTCTCCATGTTTGGATGCCTGGGGGGGGTGGCTGGGCGCCCAGGGCGGGGGCAGCGTGGCCCCTGGGTCTCTCCTGCTGATGGCCACGACGGCCAGTCTTGAGTTTCTGTCGATCATTGTATTCCAAGGGTGGCTATACTACCTGAGATTTGTGCATGTTACATTGTAGTTGTAACCTTTTCTAATTCGGCAAGAATAAGAGATGGTTGTGATTGTGCAGTGTATCAATAAAGTTTGACGAACTTTGTACCTTCGGGGCTTTGCTTCACGGACCCCCCACACCCCAGGGAGGGACGTGGTGCTTGGCACCCGGTGTGCTGAGCCAGGAGGGCTCCCAAGTGGGTCCTGTAGTCTTACCCAGCACTTGGTTAGACCCTCTTTTGATCATCCCCTGTGATGGTGACACTTGGAGCTCCCACAGCTGGGGGTCCGCTGCTGTTTGGGCCACCCCTCACCCCACCCATGCATCTCCCCTGGGAATCCACCAGTGGGTCCCAGGGCCCACCCACCTCCATCCTCCATCTGCCAATGAGCACATACCTGCTGACAGAGCTCCTGCAGGGTAAGGACTGTCTTTGCTCTCATCACTCACCTTCAGCGGAAGCAGCGCGATCAGGGGCCTCTTTTCCATGCCTGAGCCATTCCCAGCATCTTCTCCATCATCTTGTAACAATCTTGTAACTTGCTGACAAGCTAACCCCCCCACCCCTGTGAAGGGACACCTCTGTGGATGACGCGCTCCCAAGGGTGGTTTGCTCCTGTCATGATCTGACAGTGCGTGACACCGACCAGATGTCTTCATCAAAGGACAAAGATGGCAAGGACCAGGACCAGAAGGAGATGGGACCCTCAGCATCGTCCTGACATGGCTGTAATCTCACCCTAAAACCACGGGGCTGGGGAGAACAGGCTGTGCCCCCTGCACCAGGGGGATTCTGTTCTACCCTATCAGCTTTCCCCACCTTTCTACCACATCAGCTGGGAGAAAACATTCAACAAGCTCCTCTAATGTGGGACCTGCTGCCAGGAGACTGGAGGTTGTGGACTGAATCAGACCTATCAGAGTCTCACTCGCTTTGAGACCTCCCTTCGCCTTCCTCGACATGAGAATGAAAAGCCCAGTCCTGAAAGTTTATCCCTGAACCTCACAAGAAGCTGCCCTGCTGAGCAAACAGCTCCAGCCCAGCACCACTATGAGTTGCTGTGACCTCACACATCAGGGACATCTCTGCTGTCCCCCTGCAGAAAGGTAAGTGCTTCCCAAAACCCAATGGCCTCCCCAAGAAAGGGATCTGGGAGGGGCAAACAACCCTGCCTGCTTTCCTCAGTGTTCCCTGCAGTGAGTCAAGCACAGGTGATCACTGTAGGAAACTCTGTGCTTGAGACAGAAACTCAAGACTGGCCTCTTCCAAAAATACCCAACCAATCAGGGAGCCAAGGCTGATGCAATATAAATACTGGGGCCACAAAGCAACACCGGCTTCTTGCATGTGGCACCTGGGGATCCCACCACAATCTGGGCCTCCCTAATGCTTCCCATCTTAAAATACTGGTTCTGCTGGGTGCACCTGCTTCCACTAGAGAGAAACAAATGGTCAAATGCTCTGGCTCATGGCACATCCCAATGCCTTGTCTGCACTGTCCCCATCACAGAGCACCAGGGAGGAGATGCAGCCCCATCCACTGTCAGCCCAGCCATGGATACCCCCATCTCCCTTTTCCAGGTTGAGGGGGATGTTCCTCCATGACCCTCAGCAATTTCCAACCTGTGCCTAAGGACAGGGACCTCAGCTGCTACATCCAGAGGGATGGAGGGCATACTTCAGGCCATAACCTCCATCCCCACCACCAAGACATCCTTACCTATGTCAATAAATTAATACATAAATGCATCCCTCGCGCCGCCTCTCTCTCTCTTTAACATCCTCTGTCTGCTACTCTGGCACTGGACACTCCTTGATCTCTCACCTAGAACACCAAAAAAGTTAAAATTACAGAGAGGAGGTGAAGGAGAGGGCCCCATTACCTCCATAATTATCCCTGGATCCCTCCCCACATCCCCAGAGCATTGGGGCAATGCCTCTCCTGTCAGGTTTGTTCTGCTGTGGCCGGCTGGCCTGGCCTGGGAGACCCAAGACCTGAACAAAGACCAACACTATCTTCTCTGCCATCCTTCCCCTGCTGCCTGTGCCCAGCTGTCCTGTCCCCACAGCACCTCATCCTTTACTTAGGACGTGCCACAAAGCCTGAGTGAGGTTATTCCCTTACCCCACACCGGTATCGCTGGGATACTGCACATCGCGTCTTGAGGCAACTCCTTCCCATCCCTTCTGCGCTCTTCCTCGTCTTCGTGCTCATCTCTTGCGTGGCACAAACTTATTGTAGGGTCAGGAAATAAAAAAACCCACACAAAACTGTCCTGCCATCACTTAACAATCAACTTCTGATCCTACAAATGTGCTGGATGGTGCGAAGCAGCCGGCACCCTGATGCTGAGGACCAAACACGCTTAGCGACCTGCACATCACCAAAACACCAAGACACCAACCAAGACAAGCCCCTGGAGACCGCAAGTTTCACCTACACCCAAAGTCCATCCTGCCATGCTTCGCCTGTACAGCATTTCACAGGTGACCTGGTTTCCTACACCCACCTCACATGGCTGTCTCTCCTTCCCACGTGGGATTTGCTTCGGCTGCTCCACAAGCATCCCCTGCAACGCTGTGCTGCTGGGGCAGAGAGCCAAACAATGAGTTTTTGGGACGCTGAGTGGGGTCCTGACCGGGGGAATAGGGCACAGCTGTGCCTCACACCTTCTCCATCTACTCACCAAAGCCTTACCTGTGACGGCATTCCCACTGGGCTCACCGGTGAGGTCCAGGTGCCACCTTTCCAAGGCTCTCCCGGCCCATTGTGATGTCTCAGTGCTCCCATCTCCCACCCCCCACCTCCAGCACCCCTTCCCCACGCGCCCCTCCCGTTCCCGGTGGCGCGAGGGGAGGACGCGGGGCGGCCCCTGGCCCCCGCGGCAATGAGCACCACAACCAGACGGAGCGGCCACATGGAACAATCGTTTTAATGGATAGGCAGAGAGAGCCCCCTCGCCGCCCGCCTGCCCCCCGCGTGCCCCCCGCCGCCGGCCGCAGGGAAGGAAAGGAAATCGAAGGAGGAAAACCGACCGCGGGAGAGACCCCCCACCGAAACGGACGGCGAGTCGACCAGTCCCAGGTCTCGGCAGAGGGCTCGGCCAGGAGACGGTTGCTTCACCTTCTTTTCCTTACTAGTGTTATTTTTTTATATATATATATATATATATACACACACACGCACGCCCACACACACACATATACATACACATATATATATATATATATAAAAATATAAAACTGAGCTATATAGATCTCCCTCTGTCCCTCGGTTCGCTTCATTCCGCCACCAAGGGGCCGGGGCCACGCGGCGAAAAGCGACGGAGAGGGGGCCCCGGTCCCTCCCGCCACCCTTTGTCCCCGAGGGCGGAAAGGCGAGGGGGTTTGGGGACGTGTGGACCGAGACGCTCGCCTCGTCTCGTTGAGGACCGATACACACCTAACTCCATATACAGCATGCAGTAATGGCAGCGGAAGGACCCTGCTGGGAACCGTGGCTAGAACTCTAACAAAAAAAAAAAAAAAAATTATATATATATATATGTATATTTATATATACTGTATATATATATCCCATAAAAAGATTCAGCGTCTCCCTCCGCCTCAACGCGTGGTGAGCGTCGCCCGTGCCCTCGGCAGGAACTGTCCGGACGACCGCTTTTTGGGCCGGTTTTGGGGGGGTTTCAGCACAGGACTCCTCCTCTTCCTCCTCCTCGCTGGGCTCACAAACCTCCTCGGCCGGTCGCCTCCTTAGCAAACAAACTTCTTCTCTCCGCTTGCTCCCCTTCTCATGGATTATTTCTTTTTTTTTCCCCTCTCTCTCTTTTTGTCCTTTTTCTTTTTTTTTGCCCCTCCTTTTTTTTGTTTGTTTGTTTGTGTTTTGTTGTTGTTTTTTTTTTTTTTTTTTTGCATTTCTGTTTTTTAGGAACTAAGAGTTCTAGGCTCGTACCAGAAAATACAATTAATAAAATTAACCATGACTCAGAATCCCTTATCATTCACGATGTCCGCGGATGGTACGATGAAAGCGTGGCTCGACGCCGGTCTCCTTCCTCCCTTTCCCTTCGTGGCGGCGTGGTAACTGTTGAAGATCTATATATCTATACATATACATATATGTATACCTGGGTATATACATATATATATATATTTTTCTGAAACACAAATGGCGGCACAGTCCATGAGAAGAGGGGAAATCTTGTCAAAGGAGAAAACCGGTGTGTCCGGATGGAGGGTCCCACGGGAGGGAGCAGGCAGGCTGGGGCAGTGACACGGACGGGGCAGGGGGGGAAGCACCACACTCCGATGGCCCCGTCCATCCTCTGCGCTGGCCCACGGCAGAGAACGGTGAAGACCGTGGAGGGGAATAAAAGGGACGGGAGACCCCCAAAAAAAGAAAAATAGGGCGAAAAGAAAAAGACTCAGTTGCGTTGTGCCTTCAGCAGGAAGCCTTGGATTATTATTAATTTTTCCCCTTTTCTCTCCGAATTCCCATTGTGTTTTTTTTTTCTTTTTTTTTCTTGTTTTGTGTTTTGGTGGGGGTTTTTTTGCGTGCTTTTCCTCTCTCCCCCTCCCCCAGGTGGCCTGGCCGGATACTCTCTCAATTCTTATGATTATTTTCGGAAAACGGTGAACACTTCTTCTTCTTCTTCCTCTCCTTTCCCCTTGCGCTCGCTGGCCGTGGTCGTCGCCGCCGCTACTCCGCGGGCCGGCTCTCGGGTCAAAACTGGCGGGCGAGTTGGGCGAGCGGCAGGAGCAGGAGCCACCCGCAGCCCCCTCGTCGCCACGCGCCGTTGTTCCCGTCGTGCACCGCGCCGGGGCCTGAGGGAGGGAGAGGAACACCCGCAGGGTCACCCGCAAAGTCAGCAAGAAACCCGCGAAACGCGAAATAAACCGTAAAGCCAACCAAAGGACGCTATTTGGGCGGCGTTGCGCGTGGTGGGATTGTTCTCCAGGCAGCCCCCTCCACCTGTGCTGTCGTGAAGAGCACGGCAGCAGCCATCCCCATCCCCACTGACCCTGGTCTTTTGGGACAAGACTCACTTCTCATCCCTAAGTTTCCATCCCAAGCCCGTCCCCTGTGCATCACCACCATCCCACCTCCCTCAGCCCCTTTCCCCCTCCTCCAAATTTGTCCACGTTTTCAGCCACCCTTAGAGGGGAGATGACAGCTTTTGCCCAACACACTCTGCCCACCCTGTTCCCCACTCATGTCCCATGGGAGGGCAAGTAACCGCCTGCCCACCCAGCAGAGACATCACCAGCAGCACTGGGTGGAGGACTTGATGTTTTGTGCCTCTCCAGTCTCTGTGGGACTCATCACAGGCCCAGACCATCTCAAGAAGAATGAGATGGAATGAGCGGGGTGGTCAACAAGAGCCAAGCCCTTCCACACCTTTGGGGACCAGTGGGGGTGGGGAGTTTGGAGCTCACTATGGGAAAGGATGTGGAGTGTGTCTGACCAAGTGGCTTTCACCAAAACACCCCAAATAACTGGCCCAGGGGATGACTAGGCTGGGAAAAGAACTCAGGAAGGCATCCAGACTGGTGTCCTGCCAGAGCAGGGCTGCCCTCAAGGTCTGATCCACACATGCTCTTAAAACCCCAGGACATGTTCCCTCACTTCAAAGTCTGTCCAGAGCACTGAGCACCACTAACCATTTGGTCTCCCACTCTCCAGCACACTCTGACACCTCACACCCCAAATCCAGGCACCAAATCCAGGGCTTATGCACTACCTCCATAGCCCTCCCAACATCTACAAGTCATCCTGAGGGCTGTCCCACTCATTGCACCACAACTGAAGCCACCCCAAATCAAGATGACACCAAACCAGTTGGGCAGAGAATAAGATTGCCTGGCCAAGTGCTGGCTGCCCCAGCCACGAATCACACCAGGAAGGGGACCAGATGCCTGTCTACCCCTACCACATCCTAGAAAAAAGGCACTAGAAGCATCCCAGAGGAGGAAGGATCTGCCAGAAGACCCACTTAGGCAGCAATACTGGGAAAGCCGAGCACAGAGACACTCCTGCTTTTGCCCTGGCGATGGACAGGGAGCAGGAGACTGTGGGATGGGGCAGGCATGCAGAGGGCACAGACCACCACCAGACAGGCACAGTAGGCTGGCAGGGAGGAGGCAGGATGGGAGGGCAGCTAAAAAAGCCCTAAATAATCCCTACACCACTGAAAGCAGGGGGGTTGTGGGGCAGGCTGGTGCTGCAGTTCCTGCTGAGATGAGCTGGGGTGGGAGCTGGAGGGGCCCAGGGGAAACGCTGGGGGAAGCACTGGCATTGCAGGGGCCCCCAAATTACTGACCTTTCCAGGGTGTCAGAGCGGTAGTTGTCTCTTCTAAAAATTAAAGAACAAGTGAAAGTTAAGGCAAAAGGGCAATGGAAAGTGCAGGCTCGAGACGCCTCCCTCAGCCTGCCCTCAACCTGGGGCTGGGAAAACAAGGGGATGGGGTAGCAAGTGGGATGTGCTGCCCAAATCACACCCCAATGCTCTGAGGCCACGGTCCCCCTGTCTGGGGGGGGAAGCTGAAATGAGCCAAATAAGGGACCTCAGACCCAGCAAAGTCTGTGGTTGCACCCTGAGCAAAAAGCAAAGCACAGGGGCTGGGCTTTGGGGCATGCAGGGGGGTTCAGCTCTCCCCTGCAGGTTTGGGGCCCATCCCTCTTGATAACCCTGCAACATCCCAAACAGATTTGTCGCCTGGCAGCAGCCTCTGGGAGTGACAGGGGGAGAAGCAGAGGGCTTGTTTTTTTCCCCAGCTCCACAGAACGAGGCAGTTTCCCTGAACACTCCATCACATTCCAGACAGCACCAAATGAGGCGCTGAATGAGGCGGCAGGTCTGTAATAACGAGTGCTACATGTTAAATAAAGCACTAGTTGACCTCCCTGAAAAATTAGATTAAAAAAAGGATTAAAAGATGAACGCTACATTAGCCTCTTTCACAGCCCCAAAAAGGCTCCTGTCACGGTACCTGCATGGATTAAAACTCCATTTGGGGGAGAAAAAAACTTCAAAACACTCGCTGAGCTTCAGGGAAAAGGGAACACTCACAAAATTGTCCCCCTAAAACCTCACAGAAGAGACATTCCTCATGCCTCAGCCAGGCCTGGGTGGTCTGCAGTGCCAGAGGTGTTGGCATCCCTAAAACACGGGGTTCCTGGATCACCAGGAAGGTTGGTGGGGAGGAGAGTGGAGATAGTTCCTAAGCAATGCTAATGATGGCTTAGCACAGGTAAATGTTCATCACGTACAGCAGGGATGTTTTGGGGGGAGCAAATGGGTGTTATGGTTCATTGACATCCAAGGTTAGCTCTGCTTTGGGGCTGTGGGCATGGAGCTGAGCATCCAAGATGGGATGGACTCCTCTGTCACAACTTGGGGGATCCTGACACAGATGTCAATACCAGGGCAGGGGAGGACAAGCCTGTCCTGTGATGCCACCCCGACCCCACAGTTGGGTGTGGCCCTGGCAAAGCCCAGCATCCTCTACTCTCCTTAAACAAACTGCTACCCTGGACCACATCCAGCCCCTCCCCAAGGCTGGTGAGACATAGGCATCACTTCCTGGGGCCTCCACATGCCTCCCATGCTCTGCTGCTCTGGCACACTCAACATCCCAACACGTGCTCTGGGACTCACTGTCCTGGTGTGCTTTGCGTGGATAAGAGCACAGCCTGCCCTGAGCCACCCCTGAGGGGCCTGGGGACAAGAAAAATGGGTCTGCTCCTCTGCTCTGCTCCCCTCCAACCACACAGCGATGAGAGGCAAGGAGATGACAAGGCAGAACAGGATGGAGGTCCCCAGTCCCCACTTCTGCCATATCTCATCTGTGAGAACCACAAACCCCGTACCTCCAGCAGGGGAATATCCCCATGCAGTGCCCAGGGGGAGATCTGTCATCCATTTCTGACTCCCAGTGGCTATGGGAGGGTTCTGGGGAGCACAGACCTTCCTGGCCATGAGCAGTGTCAGAAGGATGCGTTGCTCTGATCCCAGTTCTCACATGCAGGGAAAACAGTGCTGGGACAAGGGTACAAACCTGGTCCCCCTCCCTGCCCTCTGCCCCTTCCCTTCTCCCTCTGGCACCATCAATAATATATTTCCTTGGCAGGAGGGACAACACAGCCTGAAAGGTGACAGACACAAGGGCCTATTCATTCTTGGGTGGGAATGGGACAGCAGTGACCCTAAAAACCATCTCCTCCCACTCATCAACACCAGAGGATGCCTTCACACACAGGCTTTCCTAAGTACTCATCAGAGCAATAAAATGGAAACCTGCAGCCAAACCCTGACTTTGCATCAGTGGTGGATCCCAGACACCTGTGAACAGTGACTGACACGGTACATGAAACAGGAGGTAGGTTTGGAAGCTCCCCAGTTTCCCTGAGCTCACCACGACCTCCAACCCATGCACTAGGGCAGGAAGGACCAGCAGCAAATGCACATACTTCCCCAAAAGACAAGGGAGACCCTTTCCACCTCTCTCCCATCAGGGTCTCACTGTTAAGCCCTTCCCCCTCCCTGTCTGGCTCCCTCAGCCCTACTCACCATAGAGGATCATGCTGGCGTTGGTGTTCCCTAACTGGTTGGAGGCTACACAGGTGTAGTTCCCATAGTCCTGCTCAGAGACGTTGAAGAAAGTCAGTCTGGAGAAGAAGGCTTTGTTCTCCACTTTCAGCCCTTTCTGCCCTTCAGCCAGCCTGGGAGAAAAGCAGAATGGGAGAAGGTCACTGGAATGGTGTCAGGAGGAGAGGTGCCTGTGATTTTCCATGGCCCTGGTTGTCTCACTGAGGCTGGGAGAAGAGGGAGAAGGGATGGTATTGGGAAAGATATGGGAGATGGATGCTGAGTCTCCAGCTGCCAGCCCACACTATCCTCATGCTGACCAGAGGACTCTGGATGGTGCTGGGGCTTGGAAATGCTGTGCAGAGGGAGGGATGCTCACATGCCAGGGAGACAACCTGGGAAAGGCTCATTCCCACCCTACAGAAGAGCCTGGCTTCCCTCTGGTGTCCTCAGCCCACCCTGCTCTGCAGGATGCCTTCTTGCACCTTCCTCTTCCTCGCCCCTGCATATCCCTGATGGGTGACACGACGGGCACCCACCACAGCAGGGAGGCTTCTCAGCCAGCACAAAAACTTCCCTGAGCTGGTGTCCCCATCCTGCTCTGCTCCTGTGGCTCTTTTACTTGCTAATCCCTCACGGGAGGTGCCAGATCCCCATTATGGTCCCTGCCGGACGCTGATCAGGGGGGCTGAGCCCGCTCCTGCTGCTGCTCCCTGGGCCCTCGTGATCTGACCTACTTCTGAGCACAGCCTTTCATCTGCCACACAAACATCCTCCTCTTTGTACACTCCTTTCCTCCTTTGGCTCCTTTCCTCCCAAACCAGGGAAGGCAGGCAGCCCCAGCCTCCCCTCCAGCTTCTGGAGCATCTTTTTTTGGCTAAAACACCCCTCCTTATCAGTAAGAATGTGGCTCATCCTGCATTTGGCCACACCACATCCCCTCTGGGCTTTCCAGGGAGAGGTAACACAAAAATTGGTTAAAAACATTTTGTCTGGGGTCAGAGAGAGGCATTTTCTCCAGAGTGAGACCCTACCCTGAGCTGTGCTGCTCCACTCCTCATTCCCCAGCCACATTCCCATGCTGTTGCTCTGGCAGAGCACAGGAGCTGCTGGTTGACCTAAAAGGTTGGTTTTCACCCCAAAGCAGAGCCTGATGTCTCTGGGGCCTAGCAAACCTGTCTCTCAACCAACACCATATTTCTTTTGCCTTTCCAAGAGCTGCCTTCTGGCCAAAGTATTTAAAGAGATGACAGAGGTTTCATCCACACTTGAGTGCTTGGATTTGTGCTGCCAATATCCCTCTTCCCTGTTATGCTTCACCCAAGCACCTTCAAATGGAGGCAGGGACAGCAGCGATCCTGCCCTGATGGAGGCTGAAAGAGGCTCCTGGAAAAATCCCCCTCCCCAGATGTCCCTCAGCTATTTTTCACAGTGTTAAATATAAAGCCCTGGAATAGCTTTTAATAGATACTGGCTGTGGATGCTGACTGCCTGCTGGAATGCCTGGATTTACCCCAGACAAGCACAACCTGCTGCTGTCTGAGGGAGCTGCCTTGGTATCCAAAGCAGGGTTGTGCTAAGGTTGTGCCCCCCCTTCCCCCAGGTTTGTCCCCCCCAGATTCTTACCGCTTGTCGTCTTTGTACCACTGGAAGTCGGCAGAGGGGACAGCAGAGGCTTCACACAGTAAGATGCCCTTCTGCCCCACTGGCACCCCGCTGCTCTTCGCATCCGAGATGTACGGTGGGTCTGTGGGAAGATGGGAAACGTGGGGTCAACACCCAGGAGCCTTGGGGCATCCTCTACCCCCACTCCTTGCTCCTCAAGTTCTCCTTTCTTTCCCTGCAGGTGGGGAGGAGCCCAAACCATCTCTGAGCCCGTGTTCAGCTCCTGCCACTCTGGTGCTGTCCAGGGGTTTTTAGGCTTATGGGCGGGGTCTTCTCCAAAAACTAGAGCTCCCCAGCTCTTGGACACCACATGTGCACTAATGGGGTGACCAGAGAGGGGTTTAGGAGGGTCTTCACTTCTGTCTGAGCGTGAAATATGCTGCTTTCTTCCTCTCATTTTTTTCTAAAAGAAAAAAAAAAATTCTATTTACTGCTCACTTCTCTCCTCTCCCCGGAGGTTATCAGCACAGCATCTCTCCATGGGCGGAAAACCCAGGTTGATGGAGACAGCTGAGGAGGAGGTGGTGGAAAAAAATGGAGCTTGAAAAGAAGGGGAAAATAGGGCAAAACACCACCTGCTCAGAAAAAAACTGCTGCCGCCCGTCTCGCTCTGGGGCCCGAAGCCTGCGTGTGCCTCACTTCCAGGTGCCATTCCCTCGTGGGGCAGCACAGTGACACACTCCAGCCCCACCCCTGTCCCCTGCTGGCCCCCCAGTGCTCACAGTTGACGGTGACTTTGACTCGCTGGACGACGGGCGCTGAGACGTCGTTGGAGGCGCTGCACTCGTACTCCCCGACTGCTCCCGCGTGATGCCCGTGATCTCCAGGTACTCGTCCTCGCTGATGAAGCCCACGGCTGCAGGGCACAGACAGGGGTGTGAGTGATGAGGGAGGCACGGCAAACCTGGTCACCATCCGTGACTGTGTCACTCTGCACTAGGACATCAATCCTGCAGGGCCCAGCCTGGCAAACCCATGTGCCTGTGCCCCTCCATCCCAAGAAAATCCTGGCCAGAATGGTGTCTGCAGGCACTGGTCCTTTGTGGTGGACCTGGCACTGCCAGTAGTGTCATTTGCTGGAGATAATGTCCATAATGTGGGCAGAGTGGTCCTTGCTGAACCTACACCCTGCTAGAACAATCCGGGATCACCTCTCCTTGGCATCTGCACATCCCTCCTGCTGGGGAGGCACCACCAGGCTCACCCAGCTTTACACAGACACCCCTCTCTAATTTCCACAGGAAGTTTACTCCCATTAGTTGTGGTGCCAACATCTCCCTTCACCTGCAATGCTTCATCCCTGTGCTACTCCAGGCTCATTTGTGTCAGAGCTGCACTTGTCCCCCTCTTCCCCACCCAGCCAGCAGTGCAGCTCCAGGTTTCACTCAAAGCCAGAAAGGTGCAATCAGTGGCATTTCCTTCAGTGTGGCATCATTCAGCCCCCATTCCTTACAGGAGCCCTCTTTGTTTGGACACTCTCCTGGAAACCCACAGCACTCAGCTGTCCAGACACTGGTGCTGGGGCACAAGATCCCCTGGTCCCCCAAACGAACGGCACAAGCAACTTTTTGCAACCCCTAACAGGAACAACTTCTCCCTTCCTTTTGTTTACATCTCGCCACCAGATCTCCCACAGCTGGGATGGTGTAATGACTGCACGGAGCATCTCTGAGCCCAGTGTCACACTTAATATTCCTATAAATTTTAAACGGTAGTCCTTGGTACATATGTGTGGCAATTGGTGTCATATTTTAATTAGGCTTGCCCTACACCATCTGAAATTAATAATAGCTCGAATTACCAGTGTAATTTATAAATTAACATTGCTGCAGCATTAGGAAATAAATTAGCTCTGGACAGCTGTTTCTGGGAGTGAGTGCCAATGGCAGAGAGGCCAAGCACAGGTCCCTGGTCCCTGGGGGATGCCGTGAGCTCAGCCAGCCCTCGCTTCCCACCCGGCTACTGGAGTGACCTGATGGGCCACGACTCGCTGCGCTTGGCCGGTCAACCGTGTGCATCTTGCTCCTAACAAATGCAGGCAAATAAACACATGGGAGGCTCCTGGAAGGGCACACACCGCCTGCATCCCACCAGCTGATGCTTTCAGAGCATCTCTCCCCGTGGCACAGGAATAGCCTGGTCAGACTCCACCGCTCACCAGGGACCTGAGCCAGCACCTGATGGCATTCCTGTGACACCCTGGCACAGCTCAGCACAGCGAGCACCACTGCAATCCCAGGTGCCACTACTGCCAGCTCAAACTAGTGCAAATACGCTCAGCCATGACGAAATCCCACCTTGCCTCTCTCTCCCTGCACCAGACCTCACAGCTGCTGCCTCCGCACAGCATTCCCGGGACTTTGCACATCCCGGGACTGCTCCCTCGCACAGAGGCCAAATCGAGGACCCTGTGCACACAAGTGTGTGCATCCCACCACCCCAGGCTGACCTGAATGGGGAGGCAGCCCCGTGAGCTTTGGAAAGGGGTGAAGAAGTGAGTTTTCCCACTGATGAATTGCTGACATCCACCCACGCCCTCAGCCCCGTGCCGAAATTCCCACCCCCCGAGTGGCTCGCAGTCCGAACTGCTGAGCTCATCAGTGCTTAGGGCAACTGAAAGGCGAGATATGAAGGCGTTACCCCAAAATCAATATCCTTTGGAGACACACAAATTACAGCGTTACATCCAGCGGCCCTGAGGCACTGCAAAAATAAAAAAAGGAGAGAGAGGGGGAAAAAAAAATCCCTTTTGTGGCTGACCTAGAATCAGCTTCTCTGTAGCACAGCGCTGCCTGCTGATAAAGGAACGACACAGCCGGTGGCCTTCAGATGCTCCGTGCACAAATCTGACTCTGGGTTGTGCAAAGGCTCAGATAACACTGCTTCCCAACTAACCAAAGGCCCTTCCCGAGTTCTGGAGCTGGCAGGAATTAGCTCTTGCCACAGTTGAGCCATAATATGCATCCCCAGTTTGATCTGGGAGCAAAGCAGCTCGAGTACATTTCGCTCCCAAGCAAAAGACTTCATTAAAGTAACTCTGAGGGTCAGTTTTACACCTGCAAAAGCGCAGGAAATTGGGGGATGAAGGTTTCCTCTGTGCCTGTGTCATGCTGGAGTCTGAGATATTTGAAAGGTAATCGGCCGATGGAGAGGCAGAGCACAAAGTTCAGGGACTCAGGGTCTGGAATCTGCGGGATTTCAGCTGCAGCCCATCAAAACTGGCACAGAGAACCTGCCCTGGACCAGGACACCATCTCTGTCCCCTCTGTGCTCTCCTGCACAAAGGGATTTGCAGGAAAATCGGATCCATAAAGGTACTTCTCTGTGGGATTGCACCCTGGAAACACCTGGAGCTTGGGGATGCTCAGGGCAGGCCTGGACCAGAGCCCTGCAGCTCCAGGACCTCTTCCAGAGGTACCAGTCCTGCTCTGCCTGAACTGATGGTGGGAACTTCCAAGGCTGTCTCTGCTTGAGCACAATTAGGAGCTGAAATATTGCAGGAATTAATGGAGAGCTCTCTCATCTCCTCAGTAGCTAAAAAACCAGCACAGCTAGCACCCATCATTATTATTATTAATACTAATAATATAATACAGGCCAGAAATGGAACAGCCATGGACGAGGCACAGGCATAATCCTTGCTCATCAGCCGAGGATGATGAACTAACCCAGTGCGAGCCGGGAGATGGAAAACCAGAGCCTGAATCCTCATGCTCAGCGAGCAGGAGCCTGTGCACAGACCACCATGGGCTATTTAGGACTTGCTCTGCAGATCCCCATAAAAAACCTCAGGGAAAGGGAAGCTTGGCCGTCATGGCAGTGGGGGAATCATGGAGGTGAAATCCTGGGCTGGCACAGGGCACCAAGGCAGACCCAGCAAGCAGCCAAGCTGTGCCTGGGGTCCCACACAGCTTGGATGAGATGAGGTGTGGGCAGATTATGCATCCATATTCCTCCCTCCATGCCTTTCTCCTTCCCTTGCTTCTCCTCATTTTCCCACCCTGACTCATCTCCCTTCTGACTCCTCCTGCCCGTTTGCTTCCATTGAGCCTCTGACAAGATAATAACTCACCAGAAAGCAAACACATGTTCCCAAATTAATTACATGCCACTGTCCCTTGGCTCACTGTTGCAGCCATGTTCAGGTCTCTAGGACACCGCTCACAGCTTTCCTGGCTGAAGGCTGCCCGTGGTGCCATTCAAAAACCTTCCCTCAACTTCTTCCATGTGTCCATGTCAACTCCCTGCACCTCAGATCAAGCTGAGCCAGCCCAGACACCCAGGGCTGCAACAGTTCAACTTCTTAAGCCCAAAGGCACAACACCTCAACAATAGTCCCACAGCAGGTTTGGTCTCTGGATTCTCAAAGTCCCACCACCAATCCCAAAGTGCTCCCCTGCCTGCTACGCCTACTGCTGCTGCATTTTTCCAGGCACCAATCCCACTAGCCAGGACCAGCCGAAGAAAGAGAATATTTTATGGAGATAATTTTATTAAAATGTTTACAACAATGCAGATATTGACATCCCGCCTCAATCAATAGCACAATTTATTGTCCTTCAAGGTGAACATTAAGCCAAGCTGCCCATTAGTCAATATTTACCTCCAAGGTCTATAAATCTTTATACGGGCTTCAGCGGATGTTGACAGCAGTTGATTCCAGATAAGTAAAAGTAGGAGCGTGAAACATTGCTCCTTTTGGAGGTGAAATAGTAACTAGTTAATTACAGTCCCTACAGCAATTCTCAACTATCAATTTATGGCTACCTCTGGCAATAAAAATTAACACGGCGCAGACTCCCGGCTCCAAGTGACGCACTAAACCCGAGAGCCATATATCCCACACGTCACCCCGATGTGGTGCTGATGGCCATCCTATAACAGTTTATAGTAAATAAATAAAACACACAAAGGTAATACGAGCGAATTGTTGGCACCTGAGACCCACTTCACCTCTGCTTCGTGTGGCAGCGTCAGAGCAGAGTGGGGAAGGAGGTGTGGGGAGGAATCACCCCAAATCCCTCTCAAAGCACACGCGACAACAGCCCCAGGCGGGTGGGCAAACAAGAGCTGTGGCTGCCTCCAGCTAAACAGGTGGATGCATCTGCTTCACCTCTTATTAACCACCATTACCCGCTCCTGACAGCTCAATTAACACGTACAGAACAAACTTCAGGCATCTCTAAAACTCCCTTCCCCATTTTTGTTTGATCAGGCGAATGACCCCAGCTAGGGCAGCTTCCCCTCCCATGCACCCCCTCTTGCAGACTCCCCTGTGCCAGCTTAATGCTGCCACGCTCCAGTGGACAGAGATGGGGGGTAATTAACCTGCTGGAAGCCATCCAGTGCAATCATTAAAAAAATGATTTTTTTTAAGATTACCCTATTGACCCAGGCGAGCTGCTCTTCTCCTCTTGTGAACACGGCACCCCTGTGCCACAGGCTCCAGCCCATTTCCATCTGTGCCCCCCTCTTACAGGAGCAATCCCTTTAGGAAGCACACCTACATGATATCCGGGCTCTGAACCCCCCCTTCTCCGCATTCACAAGCCTTCAGAAGAGGGACCGTAACCCCAGAAACGGGCACAACAGCACATCAGAGTCTGTGTTGTGCTTACACGGGGCCAAGCCTCTCTCTTTTTGAAGTTTCCCGATGACAAGGAAAGAAATCTCTGCTCTGACATGCTTTTCCATGTTAATTAGCATGTTTCCGTGGCCCGATGTTGTGCGAGGCCCCAGGGGACGGTGCTGCCTGGCACCGCGCGGGGATGTGGGAGATTGGCAGCAGCTCCCTCTGCTGCTGCAGCCTGGGGTCCCTCCTCATCCTCACACCCCAGGGGTGCAGACCATCACCAGTTGTGCCCAGTGTCACTAAGAGGAGCTTTCCTTATTAAATTGGGTTTGAGGAAACTCTCGGGGCCAGCTTTGCTGCGTGCCCTTGTGCATGGCAGCACCTGCTGTGAGGGAGAGGGGAGGCCATAAAGGACCCTCCCAGGCCAATATTGTGCTGGCATGAGCAGAGGTGACTATTCCTGAAGGTCCCATCTCTGGCTGCCTGTGGCCATGGGGTCAGGACACAGGTATTTCAACAGGCACCCTGCAAACAGAACTTCCAGCCAGGAGCCATCACAAAGCCAGTGGCTCTGCAGTCAGACCTCTGCTCTTTCCTGCCAGGAAAGACATTTTCTTCAACTTCCTGCTCAGCTCTGAGCTAGAACAGAAACAGGGCCAGCATTTGTTGCTACACTTGCTCAGTGCATCCCTGAGACCGCACCTGGGGCTCTTATCTCATACAACAACTCTAATAAGTAACTATTAGGTAGGCACATACAGCAATCAGTGAGTAAGTCAGTGGGACACGCAACTTGCAGAGGCCCTCCAGATGCCATCACATACCCTGGTCACTCAGCCTGCAGTCACAGCCCAGAGCCTATATTGGCATCAACTCCAAGAAAGGTAAAGACACTGCTAGAGGTCACGGTTAGATGGGATATTGGGAAGAAATTCTTCCCTGTGAGGGCAGTGAGGCCCTGGCACCAGGTTGGCCAGAGCAGCTGTGGCTGCCCCATCCCTGGAAGTGTCCAAGGCCAGGCTGGACAGAGCTTGGAGCAACCTCATCTAGCAGAAGATGTCCCTGCCCGTGGCAAGGGTTGGAACCAGATCATCCCTAAGGTCACTTCCAACCCAAACCATTCTGTGATTCTCTGCCACACCCTTCCCTGTGGCCTTCTGGGGACACCTGCCCAGCCTGGTCCCCTCACCAATCCTGCACAGCACAGCCAAGTCTGCTGAGCCGTCCATTATAGCACCATTGTGAAGAGTTTTTAGCTTAAAAGTCCTTGAAAGTTTCCCACTGTGACTCGTTAAACAAGATCTTTTTCACTCTCCCTCTATTCTCCGCTAACAATATTTATACTCATTTCTTTTATTGAAATCTATCTGCCGCCTGTTCTATTAAAGCCACCTGAGTGGCAGCTCCTATTCTCCGGGAGCCCGCAGCCCATCTATTCTCCAGACAATGAGGTACAAGCAGTCTATCTTCTATTGTGCTTCCCCGGCCTTCGGCTCTCAAATCTTCCATCTCAAAAAGGCCTGTTGGAGACGCCTCCACGCAAAGGATTGGAATCCCAGGCTGCGGGGGCTCCCTGGTGTCAGCCGGGCTCGCTGCCCTCCCTCTCCGGGCGAGCATCTTCAGGGAGATGCTGCTGTGGCGCCCGTGATCCCTCAGGGGGTGCTTATCCCCCCATCCCTGCGCATCCCCAAGCGCGGTTCTCTGCTGCTGCACGCGCACGGCTCGCTGCTGCCGGGATGTTTGCACGTCTCAGACAACTTATTTGTTACCGGGAATAAAAGAGGAGCATTAAACCTTTTGTTTGCGAGAAGTAGTTCCTTGGGAAATAAATGGATTATGGAAATTAATATTTAAAGAAACAAAACAAAACAACTCGGGGACCAACCACCCTTGAACGAGGCTCTAACTCAGGAGTAAATGAGTCGAATAAAGAATGAGCCCTTTTATTTCGGCGCGAGGGAGAGCTCGGAGGCAGCTCAAGGCTTGGCAAACTGGCGGAGGCGACTGTCCTCAGCCTCTCCCGGCCCCTGCCTCCTCCTGGGGTGCTGGCAGGGACACCAAACCCCAGGGAAAGGTCCAGAGGGCCCATGCCACCCTGTTAGAGCAAATTAAAATCGGATACAGTTCACAAAGGGCTTAAGTGGTGTCAGATCTACAGCAAAGATGGGTGCAGAGCTCATTAGAGGGCTGCTGTTCTTAATGACACCCACGTGTTATCACAAGCATGACCTGGACACCTTTCTCCTCAGCCCCTGGAGGGTGAGAGGGTGGTGCTTATGGTAACACCAGGGGGATTGATGCTCAGCAGAGGCTGAGAACCACTTCCCACACAGCTTTGCTGCTCCTTGCAGGAACATCTCCAAAAGGTACACGAAAGCCAAACACCAAGGCTCCCACGGAGCCAAGCCCCCTCCAGAGAGTTCCTGAGGACACAACACCTCCCAGCAGCTCTGGGCTCCTGCTTGAGCACCTCCACTCTTCCTCCCATGCTCTCTCCCAATGAGATGCCCAACACAAAGTCCTCTCTCCTTTCTTTCCTTCCTCCCTGCGATTTTTTCCCCCCCGTAGCTGCTTCCAAGGTGAGAGAGGACAGCGTTGCTGGAATGAAAGATTCTCCTGCGTGCCCTCTCCCAGCAGCGGCCCTAATTCATTTTTCATGGCCCCTTGCAGTGACAAAAGCCGCTGCTTCTCTCTTGTAAGCGTGCGCCGTGCAATAAGTCAAAGCTGATGTGCATTTTCCCCCTGGGTGCCGAAGCCGTGCTTTTGATTTAATTTGTCCTGTTGTTTGGCGCTCAGCCTTTGCCGGTGAGTTCCTCTGGAAAGGCGGGAAGGTAGGGCCCCATCCGTGTGGAGGGGCTGCCTGACAGATGGGGTGCGGTGGGTAGTGGTTAAATAATTTGCTGCAACGATGCCGAGACGCTGGAGAGTGACAGATGCTGCCGGAGAAAATCGCTCAGACAAACACACGCATCCTGTTTGCGGGAGCGCTGCTCCTCGATTAAATCCTGCCGCAACTTGGCTTCCCTGGAGCTCATCCCACTTCTGGCAGCTTTCTCGCTGGCTCCAGGAGAAGCTGTGGTGCACAAGGCTTGGCGGGGACAGAGGCACCAAGAGACGAGGTTGCTCCTGCCTGACGTCTGCGGGTGTCTTGTAAAGAACCCGAAAAAATTCCATGGGGGGGATCCACCCCATCCCTTCCCAACCACAGGCCCCTCTGTGCAACCAGCACTGCTCTGCAGGAGAAAGCATTCCCATCCCCTGCCAAACTCTTTCCTCTGGATTTGTGTGAAAAATGCTGCTGGCTCTGGACCGGAGGGTCCCTCTGGCTGGAAATTTAAACCCCCAGGCTTTCTCTGTAGGACAAGCTCTTAAGAAGCAATTGCAATCCAGAGCGTTAAATGGCTGTAACCTCAGCTAAGCTGCATTTCAGCCGCATTAGGGAAATATCCCTCGGATGGAAAGCAAGTGGCATAATGGCATTAGAGTAAAAAAATAAGCATCAAGTGCCGGCTAAATCCATCCCCAGTGCTGGCAAGAAGTCATGGGGATCTGGGAAACTTTCCCCTCTCCACGCATGTCCCTGCAGGCAGCTCACAGAAAGTCCAGGCACCGTGGCTGCCTCGAGTTTCTGCAAATGTGGGATATTTTCCATCCCTTCTTTTTTCCCCTGGGACCCCCTGACCTCACTTCACCCCTCCAGAGCCATCTGAATCATGGCAGGGTGAGACTCGCTGTCGCCTCTCCATCATCTTTATCCCATCTTTATTTTTCCAGACACGCTATTTTCCAGCCCAGTGGCCTTGCTCTGTCCCTCGTGTTTTATGGCACTGATGTCTCCATTTCTGCAGGATCACTTGCAATATTGTGGCTTATTGAGAGAAGCCAGGGATGGATGGGTTGGGGGCTGTGGGGGGCTGGTGAGGATGCCCTGAGCCTGGGGAGGGGAGATGGGGAGTGGGAGGTCACAGCAGGAATTGCAAGGTGATCATGCTGGGTGATTAGAAGAACAGGGGTTCTAGAGACAGGGCTGAGCCCCTTCACTAGAGCCCATCATGCCCTCCTCAGGGCTCTGTGAAGGTATTAGCCCTGCTACAGGAGCTGGGAGGGCAGCGAGAGGCATTGCTTTGCACGGGAAAAGCCATTTTAAATAAAAGCAGCGTGTCAGAGGAAGGGGAAAAACCCACGGGCTACGGCACTGCTCTGGCTTTAAATTATACTGTAGGAGAATAAAAATAAAAGAGAGGAAGACAGAGAGAGAGGCCAGGAGGAAAAAGAATTGCCATTGTTTTACCAAGCAGATGGGAAAGTTCAGGGGATCAGAAAAAGACTATTATTATCTTGACTCGACCGAGAGAAGACGGGAAAGGAAGAGGCATTTTTTTCCCCTGCAGTAAGGAATGCTGTGGCTGAAGTCATTTCAGCAAAGAGTCGGAAGGAAACAGTGCCATCAGTTCTGGGCAGTGCCCAAATCATCCCCTCAGCCTGGGCACACCACCACAATTTGGCTTTTTGTCCCATTGCCCTGGCAGTGACACCACATCCTGCACCACTATTGCAAGGGCGGGGGGGTAACAAGGGCACACATCCCCCACTATCTCCAGCTGTGCTGCCAGATGTGCCCACTGCCAGTGGCACTGCAGCTGTGGCACCACTGCTGGTCCCACCACCTGCCCAGCCACAGGGCACAACCACCTGCCCCAACTGCCCGAATTCCCCCTTCGCTTTGCTGCAAGCCATACACTAAACACACAACAAATTTCATGCTGGGTGTGTAACAAGAGCAGAACATAATTTTTTTTCCCCCCAAAGTCATGTGAAAAGCCCTTTTTCTCTGACTGCAACAGTGCCTGCAACTCTGTGGCTGCTCACTGCTGTTCTTCAGCTTGGTACAGGGCAGCTGAGCAGCTCCAGTTCACCAGCACGTTTCAGCTCCTTGCCCTTACAAGCACAGCAGCATTTCTCAGCTTCACCAGAGACAAGGAAACTCTCTTTCTAACCATGTTCAGGCCAGGGGAAGGGCACAGCCCCAAAGCCCACAGCAGTGACCGAGCACAGGTATCAACAACTGATCTACAAACCAGAGCAAACACTGGTGCAACATCTTCCCTGACAAGTATCAAGGTCCTGGGATGGGGAACAAGGAGGTGGAAGCACAGGTCTGCTCTGTTAGAGCATCCTTTGCCCACTACCTCCACCCCAAAGCCAGTCTCTGCCACTCTCCCAGTTTCCTCCCTTTCTCTCCATCCTCACTTTCCTCTCTCCACCGCACGGTCCTTCCCTCAGACCCTACACGTCACCTTGTCACCTTTCCTTCTCTACACCCACTTCTCTCCCGCACCCCTGGGACACAGAGAGGGGCTGGCAACCTGCCCTGCCTAATCCCATGGCTACCAACTCCTGGGGCGCTTAATATTCACGACAGAGAGAAACATTTCACGGCGAATTGGACGCACATTCAACTGGAAATGGAAATTTTATGACTCTTCTCACTCCGCGCCGCAGATTACACCAGCTGAGAAAACATGGAAGCAAATGAACAACCTGTGAACTGTAAAGTATATTAATAATGAAATCACAGCCCAGGAAATGAAGGCTTTATTCTGTTTATATTCTGCTCCATTAATGGAGAGTGCTAGCACTGGCTCCGCCCCATTAGCCGGCAATCTGCGCCCGAGGAGGAGCACAAGGACAGTGCAGGAGTGGTGGCAGGGGGCAAAAACCTCCTTCCCACTGGGAAGTTTGGGTCCAAGCATTTCCTTGTTCTGCCCCCATCTATGCACAGTGCAGGTGGGTGAACAAGAGGGATGTCCTTGGCCTCAGTTGCCCTGCCCCATGCAAACTCAGCAGCAAGATTACAAGGCAGGGAATGGAGCAAATGGTGATGCTAGGAAACCAAAAAAAAAAAAAAAATTTGGATAGAAACCAGCTCCAACACCACCAAGAGCTTCTCAGCAAGGTGTCAGCACTAGGAAAACCATCCATGTGCAGGTTCATGTGCTTTCTGCTTGTGCTGCTCCTTCCCAACACCTGCCTGCTGGGGTTTGAGTATCCCCACTCTCCAATATCCCTCCCCATTTGTAGCCACCCCATCTGTGCACTCACAGTCACGCTGATGGCCAGAGGAGAGCAGTGGCAGAATGAGGCAGGCAAGCAGGGCTTCTGCAAGTAAAGAATCCCACAGGATTATGGACCCTTTTCAGCCACAAATTGGGAATCCCAGGTGGTTTTGGGAAACTTTTTCACCCCATATTTGGGGGTCTCTGTTCATATTACAGGGGTCACAGTGGTGGTGCTGGGCGAACAGCTCGACTGGGTGATCTTAAAGGTCCGTTCCAACCTTGATGAGTCTGTGATTCTGTGAAATCTTTCAGTGCTATTCCCCCCTCAACAGCCCTGCCCTTGGCTCAGCAGACTGGGCCACATGTCAGAGCCCAGTTGGGCTCTCTCCTCTCCAAAAACAACAGCAGCAGCTTATGCAAAGCACATCACGGGAGCTAAAAGGAGCCGGAGCAGAGTTTTCTATAGCTGAAGCGACCTGGTGTTGACAGAATGGGGACGCATTTCCACAGCTCAGATTTTTATAATAATACCTCAGGGGAGTCGCTGGCAAAGTTTGGCCCAAATATAATTAGTTTGCACAGCTATGAGGGGCTGATAAAAGGTTTTAATTTGTGTGGAGATCTCTGGAATCTCAGACGCTCCCGTCCCTTGCTCTTCCCCAGGCCAGCTGAATGAAAGGAGAGTCCCAGGCAGGGAGTGACACAAAGCCAGGCATTTATCAGGGAAGGAGGGAGTTGTGTTCAGCACTAAGGAAGAGACAGCAAATCCAACAAGCTGACACTGGTGGCATGTTGGGTTTTGTCTGCCTTGTCCCACTACGCCAAAGAAATAGTAACACATTCTCATCTTCCCGTGGGGTGATGCTGGGGATGGAGAAGGGATGCAGAGGCGTTTGCAACACCACAGAGGGTCTCACCTTTGTGGGAAGGGTAGTCAGTGACCAGTGGGATAAGACAAAACATAACATTTGGATGTGCAGACAGGGCTCCCTGCTTCTCCTCCCCCACCCAGTAGGGCAGCAACTGGCTGCTTCTGCACAGTGCCATGAGTGAAATTCCACTCTGCCTCCGGCAAGGAGGGAAAATGTGACATTGCAAAGCTGCATTCAGGGAATATACTGAAGCCAAGGTGGTTTTTATTCCCCTTTTCTTAAGGGAAAGACATTGCCTCATTTGTAGCTGGAAGGGGTCTTGTTATTTTCGTACGAAGATGCATATTTTAAAGGTGGTTATGCCAAATACATGAACAGATCAGCTCCGAGAGTTCATTTCCACCATGCGGGGAATCAAAAATATTACTTTTATACGCATAAAAGTACATGATCTCCCATTGCTTCAAGAAAGCATCAGAAAGGGAAATGCTAAAAGCAGCTACCCACATGGCATACTGAGTTTTAGTCACTCCTTGGGAAAGCAAAACCTGGAGCCCATGACGTGATGCCACCAGATTCTGGCTCCTGCTGGGCCAGATCCCACTCCCATGGGAGCAGATGGGGAAGCTGCTGGCACTCAGTGGGCTAAATATTCACCCTGCTCCTGTTAGGATCTTGTTTCTGGTCATAGCACACGTCCACAACCTTCTCAAATGACCCCTGGCAACCCCAGTTGCCTCCTTCACGCCAACCACACAGAAAACCAGTGTCCATCCCCAAGTCCTGCTTCCCCATGACCCCTTCAACCTATTTATTTCACCTCTTTCAATAACCCTACAACGATACAAACAGAGTTGGACCACTGTTGACCCTTTGCCCAGCCGATCTGTCCAGCACACACTGATTAAAGGAGTATCAAAACCGGTGGCAGATTTACAGGTTAACAGTGATTTAGTGGAGTGCACCGCAGCCAAATTAATGCCGGCTATAATGTAGTTTACCTCATTAAACAATGCACACCAAGATCCTGTCTGTTGTAAAACAATTGGTCTCTGAAGCCTAGTGTTCATCTTCCAGGGTTGCTGGGAGATAATAAATGGGTAATATTCCGGCGATAATGGTAATGGAGTCACGGCTCAGAGCTAATATTATGGCAAAGCAGTAATTATTTCAACAGTAAACAAGGGGACGCTTGAGCTGCCGACAGGATTGGAGCCGGTTGAAATGCTTCAGTTAATAGAGCTGGAGGCCAGGCCTGCAAGTGCCTCTTGGAAGGAGGACAAGGTGCTCGGCCACTGAGTGAGTCACTTGAACCCTTACTGAGCCAACTGGCCACCAAAAGACAGGAGGGACACGTGCAACAAGGGAGGTGGGGCAGCATGGTGGCCATCCCAACCCAGCCCATCCCAACCCAGTGCAGAGCCCACAGAGCAGGCTCAGTGCTCATCATACAGATGCAGCAGGACCTCACATCCCTTCTTTGACACACCACTTGTGTTGTTGGCTCACACGACGTCTCCAAAGGAGACAAGAGGCAGTGCAGAGGCACAAGACCTCTGATGAACACAGAAGCAGCCTTACACAAACCATCTGCTTCCTCCTAGAGGTATTTCCCTGATAAAAGGGCCAGCAGAGAACACGGCTCTCTGGTCTTCAGTTAATTAGGTGACTTGAGGCAGGGTTAAAGGGAATGATCTCATGGGACACAGAACTGATCACAGTGTGGGACAAGGCAGCACAGAAGCAGATGGAGATTTCCCTCCCCAGGTGGTTTCCCCTTCTCTCTGGAGCCAGGCTCCAGATCTGATGTCCAGCCTACAAATATCCCATATGCCTTCTCTCCTGGGAGGATCCTGGAAAGATGAAGATAGCAAGCAAAGTGCTTAATGGACAAACCTCTGAGATGGGAGGACGTGCTCCCTTCCCAGGGACAAGCAAGTCTTCCAGCTGGATATTTTTTGCAGTTGCTTGTCCTCTTGTTTCAAGCCGCGCCAAGAGCCAGAAAGAATCAATATATCCAAATATACCCGACTTCTCCCAGAGTCCCTCTGCTGGTTTGCTGCTGATGTATAGACAGATGATCTCATGAGACCTCTGCCACATCAGGCCACCATGTCTCATCTATCTTAAGTGCATATACGAGCTGTGATTACTGCTGTGTCCGAGTGCCTCACGTCTGGAATGTATTTATCCTCCCCTTGGTTCCACGAGACAAGGGACTGCCATTGTACCTCTTCCAGGGAAGCCACAGAGGTTAAACTGACTGATCAGGGGATATCTGGGATGTGGCAAAGTCGGGATCCTCTGAGGATCTCCCCTGTCTCTGCCTTGGAGCAACAAGGTGTCACCTGCCCCACAAATGACAGCTCAGACTCAGCCCAGGACTCCGACTCCACACACAGGATCCAGCTTTCAGCACCCAGCCTAATCCTGAGATTAATGAGGGATTCCTGCTACACAGACCTCTCCATCAAACCTCTCACAAGTAAATACACCATCAAGCCAAACCATAATGTTTTCCTACCCTGGCAGCCGCTGTCTTAAGCCTCACACCAGAATCCATCATACTACAGCAATAATCAAAAAGCAATTAGACAAAGCCGTGGCAGAAAAGTCCATCAAGGGTTGTTAAGGATGACGACTTGGATGCAGCCTCTGGCTCAGGATGTCTGCGTGTGGCCAGGCGGATGAGCCAGTGGAGGGATCCACGTGCCCACACCTAGTTTTACACCCTTTCTTTGTGCCCCTGGCCCTGGCATGGCAGGATAACCACACTTTGCCTGCCCACAGAGCCCTCCCCCTCATTACTGCTGAGCCATGCCTGCTCTTCCTGGGACAGAGGCTGCCGAGCCTTCATCCCTCCTGGAAGATCCCTCACTTCAATTCCTTGGCACGTTTCCTGAGCTAAATGGGAGGCATGACGAGTCTCGTGTCTGCAGCACAGATAAATATCCCCTGGATAGCTCAACGTGGAGCCACTCGCTCTGCCAGGGCTTTGGCGTCACCCCCGAGCCTGGCAGCCCGGGATGCCAAGAAATCCCAGCCTGCATCCACCATGAAAAGAAAACTGGCCTGACAACATGACAATCGCCATGACAACATCAGAGTTACCCCCAAAAATAAATAAAAAGCCCAGTAACTATGGAAACACCTGAGTGACCAAAACCAGGCTAGTAACTAGAAGACCTCGCTGCAGTTTACGGGCGGCATCGGCACTGCGGGGCTATAACAGATCCAAAGCCTTGGAAACACAGAGATGCTCAGCACCTAAGGGTGCAAAGTGGAGGTTCATGGGCACACACACGAACAGGGGCCATTCAGACCCCTGAATCCAAGTCCTCTCCACAACTTGCACCTCCTCTGGAAAGATGCTGCTGCCTTCCTGCTGGGTGTTACATCCAGACCATGGTTATCCACATCCTTCTTCTCTCCCTCTCTCCACCCTGCTGAGGATGCCTCTCTTGATTGCCATCTCAATAGTCTTGGCCTGACAGAGGTGCCAAGAAGGGATGGAGCAGCCCCATCCCATGCCAGAGCTTGGCATCCCCATATGGTTTTAGCGAGCTGTGTTTTGAAGCCTCAGTGCCTGGCAGCTCCACTGACACTTGTGCTGCCAGTTAGAGCATCCAAGCCCAGGACAGGGCCTCAAAGCAGGTAAGCCTCCTCTGGAGAGGCAAAAGAAGCTGAGACTCCACCAGCTCCTCTTCTTTTTCCACCTCAACCTGTTCAGCTGCATTAACGGGAGTTGCTGTGGGTTAGTACAGCATTACTGGGAGAAGAAATAAAATAGGACAGAGGGGGTGAGGCAGAGGGACAGAAGACAGGCTGTACCACACACTGGTTGGACTGGTCATGGGTTCAAAAATACCCCTTCTCCAGAGCCAGCATCCTGCTTTTGCTCGTGGCAGGAGATGGGCACAGGTAGGGCCAGGCACTGTGCAAGGCTCTGATTGGTGATGGAAGCACTTATAGGAACACCATTCGTGTGACTCACTAGCAGAAAACTCTCTTGCTCAGGTTCACTCAGCTCTTGAGTTATGCCATGAAAATGCTCTCCTCAGCCCAGCTGCAGGAACTCCTCCAGCCCCCAAACCAAACAGAGCCTCAAAAATCGCCTCCCAGAACACAGCAACAACTGCAGACAGGAAAATTCAGAGTTCACCAGCCCAAGCCACTAAACACATATTCCTCAGAGCAGAGAGGGAACAGCCAGGGGAGCCTGGAGTGGCTGGAAAAGGGTCTCCAGTGAGATCAGTCCCCAGGGAGCCGGGCTGCTCTGGGTGTAAATCCTCTGAAGGACCCAACTGCACCCTGTCCTGGTGAGCAAACTCTCTTATTTGCTCCATTTCCCTCCAGGAGCTGTGCAGTGGGAAATAATTAAGCCTGTGAAGTGCCTTTGCACGGAGCAGCACTCGGCAGCATCAGCACGGGACCGGTCCTTCAGCTCCCGGTGTGTCCGTGCCTGGCACAGACAGCGCTGGCACAGCCTGTCCCCAGCGATGCCAGTGAGAGCCGCTTACCATCCGCTGTGTAAACCCTTAAAATATGCACCAGCATTCCCTGAACCAATTCTCCCTCATCCCTGTTCTCCACCACTCCAAGCAAGACGGAGGAAGACGGCGAGAAAGAACAGGAGGCGTCTCGCTCGAGACCTCCCGTGGGATGAGTAGCAGACCAGCAACTGGGAGAGGGGCCAGCAGCAAGCTTTGGGTTCCACTTGCTCCCAGATCTCCAAATTAGAGTATATCCTGCTAGGAAAAGGGATACCATCCCGGCATCTGCTATAGCACCTCTACACATCTTCCCTGGCCCTCATTTCAGTCCTCACACTTCCCATCCTCATCTTTGCTGCGTGTGGTGAATGCAAAAATGGGGAAATAGAGGTTCCCCTTGGTGGCTTGGCAAGGCCCACAGACAGAGGAGCTGCCCACGGAGATGGACAGCCATGGAAGTTGTCCTGGGTCACCTCTGGGCTCAGCACCTTCCATCAGCAGGAGACCAGGCTCAAGTAAATCTCTGTGATCATTTGTTCCCTTTGAGTTTTGAAAGCAGAATGCCTAATCATGGCCAAAATCAGGAAAGAGCTGCTGCTGCAAATTACACAGCACCACAGGTAATTTCTGATTAGCTCACTCTTCCTCTCCTGGTGCATCCTCAGTTTCCATAGCAGCTAAGTCCTAAGTAAAATGGAAACATCTGGTTCAAGCGCAGGTAAAGATTCCCTGGGGAAAAAAACCTGCTGGATGGCAGCAAACACAGAAAATAGCCCTCATGAAAGACAGAGGCACTGGGAGCCGGGAGCCTGGTTAGGAGAGGATGGATGGTGTGTGGGAGAAGGCAGCGAGGGGCATGGGAGTGGGAGAAGAGGGTCCTGGAGGAGCAGGAGGGGATGTGGGAAGGAGAGCGGAGCTGTGGGGAAAACAAGATGCATGTGAAAAACAGGCGGTGAGGAGGCTGAGCTAAACAAAAACATGTTGTCAGGGTAGACAAGGGGAAGAGGAGGAAGAAAAGGCTTCGAGGTGGGAGCACATGGACTGCCTCGACCATAAATGCTGCCTGGTGGTGACAACTTTGGTTCCATAGAGACACTGAGGGATGGGGAGGAGCATATGGATCCACACCCTGAATTTCATCAGCTATCCATGCACAGATCTCAACCGAAGCCACCAGCTGGAAGCAAGACCACCTACAGTGGATAAGGGTGCACTGAGGGAACAGTTTCTACAGAGGCTCCTGTCAGGGAAGGAGCTGAGACGCCACCGACTCATCTCACTCAGTGCCTGGGCTTTGGGCAGTGACGGATCAGGCCCAGCCATTCCCTCCAGCGCAGACAAATAGCAAAAAAAAAATCAATGGAGCTGCAGCGAGACACCGCAGCCATGGCCAGGCAGCGAGCAGGCGGAGCAGACACGCTGCCATCCGTCACTGCCGCCCCTGCGCCGCCTCCTCCGCCTGCCCCGCAGCCCGGACGGCTGTCCCCGAGGAGAACTCGAGGCAGTTGTCTGCAACAACAGCCCGCACTGGTAGAACCTCAGGGGAAGCCGACTCCGAGGTGGAACTGAAGTGCTTAGACAGGATCAGAGGAGCAGAGCCAGGCGGTGCCGCTCGGCCGCAAGGCTCATCCCGCCCAGAGCCCCCCTGGATCCCGCCCCCAGCTCGCCCACGAGATCCTCCTCACAGCCACGGGGGAATAACCGGGCAGCAAAATGCAAAGCAAAGGCCAAAAAGCAGGTGGGTAAAGGGTTTGAGATTATACGCTCCCGAACGCATGGGAATTTGCTTCCCAGCAGTCACACCCACACAGTTCTGCTGAGGCTTTGCTTACCAATTAACAAGGCCACCAATTAATGCTTCATGTGTTTTCCTGCTCATTTGCACTATTTACAATCTTCCTTTGAAGCAACGTGTAAGAATTGCCTGAAAACTTTTCAAAACAGGGCCCTACAAGCACGTTCAGTGCGCAGCAGGGATGCCCTGAACAGGAACTCCACAATCCTCGTGTACCCTTCCAACTCAGGATATTCCCTGATTCTATGAATCTCTGAGCACAACAACCCCAATCTGGCACCTACAACCAGTCCTCCACCCAGACAAAACCATAAACTGTCCTTCCAGACCACCAAGATGGATGTTCCTCTACCAAAGTCAACAACTCCTGCATTAAGTCACAACTTTTCAGTTCTCTTCACCTTCACTTCGCAACTGAACCAGCCACTGACGCCTCTCCAGCTGCTCACAATTAGTGCTGTGCCCATCCCAAAATATTTCTGGGAATGTCTGGCTCTTACCTTTGGGTGAGATATGTCTCCAGGTGATTGTTGGATCTGGCCTGCCCGTGGCTATGCAGGTGAGGCTGACGTTGCCGCCCTCATTGATGGAGATGTCAGAAGAGATCTCGACGATTTTCGGAGACACTGCAATGACACAGAGAGAAGGAAATTGAAACTGGTTCTGCTCCAACTCAAATCTCAAGCTGTGGGTGAAGGAGACTGTATTTCCATCCTCCCTCCACCTTGACAAGCTGTGCAGTAGCCCATCAGTCTCATCTGACGTGGCAGGAGCTCACAGGGAAAAGAGGGGGCAGAGAAGACAGGGCTGAAGTGCGAAAAAATTGTAGCCAGAGGGGATTCAGTCATTTTAGGGAGGCTCAAGAAGCTCCTCCTCAGCACCTCCATGGTGTGCAAGACAGTGCTTCCTCCTATCCCACTTCCAGCACTCCTTGTGTCCTCTCAGCCACGACAAACCCTTCCCAGCAGAGCTGCACCCCCAGAAAACACCATCCACACCTCCAAACTCCTGCAGGATCTCTGCCAGACCCTTGTAACCAGAGAAGCACCCAGAGGAGCAGGGCACGAAGAATATGAGTCTACTGAGGAGCCTCTAAATTCCACCACCATGCAAAGGAAGGGGAATTCCATGGGGATGGAAGCCACGCCACTGCACTGGCACTGCCATCACGAACGCTCAAGAGAGGGTCAGGTCTGAGGGGTCCAGACCTAAGGAGAGGACACATGTGTAGGACAGGGGGAGGAGAGGAGGGGGCTGGGAGGGGATGAGGAGCAGGCAGGGAGCACTGGGCTCCTGTTGCTGTGTGAGCAGAGGACACGGGGAGGGCTGGGCTTCCCAGGAGCACCGTGGGGAGGCTGCACGAGGAAAAACGATCGGCTGCTGTTATCAGCCTGCACCTGCAGAACATAATAAAGACCATCACCTCCCTGGGTTTATTTCCAAGCTTTCTCAGGAGCCCAGCAGTGGATTGGCCCCCGCTGCTGCGCTTTGCAGGGAGAGCCACAAATCACCTGCAAAGCATCCTGCTCCTTCCACCCTTCCCGGGCGAGCCCCATCCATCACCCCGCTCCGAGCTGCAGCCCAGGCCACTGCAACACCCCTGTTCCTGACTTGCACCCCGCTCCTGAGCATCCCTTCCCTGCCTCTCCCCACCTCCCACACCTCCCCGGGCTGAGCCGAGCCGGAATGACTGCAATGGCCTTGCACGCAATGCCTCTGCTGCGCAGGTAAGTAATTTATTGATCCGTAAAGCACTCCAAGACGCTCTGGAAGGGATTATGTCATGCCAGTGCCGTGCAATAAAATAAAAAATGATGGATTTTTTGTGAACATGATGGTGATTTAGGGTTTGTAGTTGGAAGTGTAGTTAAAGTACATTTTAAGTGGAAATCAAGGTGGGTAATGAATTATTCTCTGTTTTGAAGGGCTTCTGGGAGTTCATTTTTTTGCTGCTCTGGGCACAATGGCTAATCTGCTAATCATGCACTGGAGAACAACTATGGATCAGATGCTCCCAAACAGTGGGGGCTCTGGGGCAGGACAGTGGAGGGCACGAAGACAACACCAAAAGACACATTAATATGCATCAGTTGTCATTAAGGGGACAGCACAGGTCTCCTGGGGCCACCCAGACCTGGGAGATGCTCTGCCCACGGCCAGGTATTCCACTGAGGAGAAGCAATTAATTACAGCAGTGCTGTGATTGCCCCTCTGTGTTCCTGCTGAGACTGCCAGCCAGGAAATCCATGTGTGCCTTTAAAAAAATGGAGCTTGTGGGCTGGACAACAAAAATAGGCCACGGGGGTATTACCACTATCATTTTGGAGAGGTGGGAAGAGACAAGCAGAGACAAGTGGATCACCCACCATTGCCTGGGAAGCAGCAATAGCTTCCAGCTCTAAGTCCTGACAAACTAGAGCAGTATCCATCAACTTTAATGTGCTGTTTGCTGCATCACAGAGGAACCTTTCTGATGTTTTTAACTGCTGAATCCACATCGACCCAATTCAGATTGTTTTGCAGAGAGTTTAAAAAAAAAAAAAAAAAAAAGAAGTAAGACTTTGAGCTGCTACTCTGGAAGTGCACAGGCAGGTTTGCTCAGGAGAGAGAGAAAAGAATTCAAGTGGCCAGATTATAAAACATGATTAAAACAAATTAAACTTGGGTTTCATTGACAGGACAAGGGGGAATGGCTTTAACCTGAGGAGGGTTGATTTAGAACAGATATAAGAAATTTTCTACAACGAGGGTAATAAGTCCTGAAAAAGTTTGCCCAGAGAAGCTATGGCTGCCCCATCCCTGGAAGTGTCCAAGGTCAGGTTGGATGTGGCCTGGGATAGTAAAAGGTGGCCATGCCCATGGCAGGGGGTGGAATGAGATGAGCTTTAAGGTCCCTTCCAACCCAAACCATTGCATCATTCTATAAAAGGAGCTCAAGCACCAAGGAAAAAGCCCACCAAGACTCCAGCAAGTTCGGGACACTCTCAGAGAGATGCAATTTACTGTGTCCCATCTGGAATGAGAGGAGGCAGGAATGGCTGGGAAGCAAACCAGAAAAACAACATCATGGAAGCTGTTAACTAACCCTGGAATGAACTATGCAGTGGTAGGGTTTAACACGGTGGGTATTGTATGCTAATTAAATGTCTGAATATTTAACCACACAGACTATTCCAAATGCCTTTCTGGAGGCTGAACAGGTGTCTTGTAAAGCTTTTACCACACTGGGGAGGGAAACCTTAATGAAGTGATCCAAGAATCTATTTAATATTATTTAACAGTCATCACTTCTTCCATTCCCTCTGCATTAAAGGACTTTCACCATCAGCTGGCATTTCTGCAGCACTGGGGCAGAGGAGACATTTCCTACGCCGAAAGTAGGATGCAGATGGAGCTGTGCCCCTTTGGGAATGAATAAATAAATAAAGCTAAGTAAATGGAGGCTTCCCAGGCGGGAACCCTCTCCTTGCGGGCAGTCCTTTTGTGTTCAGCATCTCCCTTGCTCACAAGTGATTAAACATGGCAGTGTTGGCCAGGCTGCTCCAGTGACACAGCACAGATTTCCCCAGAGGCAGGATGGTGGTTTATTGATCCAACTTCTTTTTCCCCTCCCTCCCCAGCCGTGCCATGGTGCTGGGGGAAGTCTCTGGGCTGCTCTCAGCCCTCCACAGGTGCCCAGGGCGTACCCCCCCCCCTTTGACTCCTTGCACACATGGAGTCCCCAGGACAGAAAGCAGCTTGCTTAAATATTTGACCAAGCCATCTGGTGCGTTACACGTTCGAGGGTGTTCAGTCAGGTGATATATGTCCTCACGGATCCAAGCATATGTGCTTGCCTCCACAGATAGATTCCCTGGCGCACAGACACCCTCCTGCCACTGGCACAGACAATATCCCTGCCATGCTTTCACCTCCAAACACCCGCTCCAGAGCCAGCACAGGTGCAAAAGCTTCACTTATCCCAAGCACGTACCCCACGGCAGCGCTGAGCATGGATCTTCATCTCCTGGGAATGCTGCAGGGCTCCCCTTGCACCTACACCACCTCCTCTGCTGCCTCTCCCGTGGCACTCACTGCAGGACTGATCCCTGATTACTCCTCCAGCTGCCTTTTATAGCTCATCCCAAATTACATAAACATCCCCAGCCTTGCCTCATTGCTCAGGCCCTGCCATCTCCATGTGATCACCTGCATGCAGGACCCTGCTGCTTGCCTGGGCTTTCCTCTCCCTGACACCCCAAATTTCAGCCATGCATCAGGCAAGGAGTCCCCTGAGTATGAGGGGAGTGTGGATGTTGAACAACCTCTCCACCAGAGAGTGGGAAGGAGACCTCAGATGAGCCTCACCAAGCTGGGTGCCTTTCAAGGAGTAACTGTGTATTTTTGCCTTAACCACCTCCTTTCTACCCACTTTTGGGAGCCAAGGAAGTAGTGCAGAAATACACCTGTGACCTGTCCAGACCTGTAAACCCCTTCTGGTGTGGAAGGGAAGCAGGGCAGGTGTTACCCCAGCAAAGGGGACTCGCAGCCCCCAGCACAGCCTGGGAGCCAGCGGCTTTCCCGGTAAGCCTCGCAGTGCCTGCTTCCCCTTCATAAAACATGCAAACCTCCATCTTCCAGCACGAGCAACATCTGCTCCAGATCAAAGGGAACAACAAAGAACAACTATAAAAGTGTCTGGAAGAAAGAAAAAGAGGGAGAGTCAGACTTGCGTTCTGCAGGCGATCTGTGATGTGCACTGGCAGCTTCCTGAGCATCAGCCTGATGCTGCTCCTGCTTTAATAACAGCTTCTCACTGCTGTCACACACAGAATTCCCTGTGTTTTACAGAGTTTGCTACCACGGGTCCTGCCTCTGGGATTCGGTGAGGGGGAGTCCTGAGTGTGCTGGGTATCCTTGCAGCATTGCTGAGAGTCAAACCAAGCCCACACTCCAAGATTTGAGGGGTCTGTCAAAGTCAGATGGGACCAGGCACAAGGCAGGGAGCCCAAAATCGGGCCCCAGGACTCCTCCAGGTTGGGAACAGAGCGGTTGGCAGCACCCAGGTTGGAGAAGGTACAATGCTCCAGCTGCTGCAGTGCCTGACACCTCCATTATGCCTTATCCCTCTTTTGTGTTCCAAAGCTTTCTGCCTTTAGGGAGCAAACTGAGAGCCCTGTGCCTTCAATTACAGGTGTGTTATAATGGGCTTTTAAATCAGTTTGTGCTGCTTTAACACAATTATAATTAAGAGAAAAGCAGAGAGGGCTTTGTCCTTTCATCATACCAACCTCCTTCCATCACATCATCCTTCCATCATATGCTCCCAGCTCAGGAGCAGTTCTGAGGATGTCTACAGGGTGTGAGGAAGGGCAAACACAGCCTTAGAGCCTCCTTGGTCACGTAAATTTGTACACCAACCCCTTGTGGGTGCTGATCCTTCCCCACAGAGCTGCTCGGACCCCGGGTTGGCACCATCACCCCCTTCCCAGGTTCAGCACAGCTTTGCCCAGGGATTGATTCCCCCCTCTCCACAAACCTGGCAGCAGGCAAAGCCATGAAGAAAGACGGCTGGAAACGAAGAGGACATACATAACAACCTTAATAAGCAATTAATAAATAACTAATGACAATTGCTCGTTTTAAAGCGAGGCGTAATGAGATGTGTCACACGGCACCGAGATGTGTCTAAATGATTTCCCAAGCAGGTAACGGCTCCTGTTGCAGCAAAGCTTGGAGGACACGAGGGTTTTTTTCTGCCTGTCTCTGCAGCAGGTTCTATGGCACGGCATCCCAATAACTCAGAGGAGGAGAAGAGGGGAAACGAGACATTCCCAATCATTCATTAGTAAAGTATTTGTGAGAGTGGGTATAATTCACCACGTAAACAGCAGGGTTTCTGCAGACAAACTTTACAGCTAAGTGCCAAAAGGGAGCCCAATCTGATTCCACTTACGATGGCATAAATCAGCAATACTGCTGCAGTCAACGAGGGATACACCAGAGTAAACGTGGTAGGAGGGGCAGGACTCCAGCACAAGGACTTTTTCCTGACTTTTGGACAGGTCCAGGTTTACCAGCCTGGAGGAAGAGCAGCTTCCTAAGGAGTCAGGGTGCTGCCTGGCTAGATTCATTCCCCTGCTGTCAAATCTCTGAAAGGATCTGCATCCTTTTCCCTACCAGAAAAAGGAAGAAAACCCCTGACACCGAGCCCCACACCGGTGGGGAATCAATCTAGAATTTGCTTGCTTGACTATTAATAAGCAGCTTTAACAGGAGGCAGAACTCTCTCAGGTCTGGGAGAGTTCTGTGCTCATGTTACAATGCCCGAAGGAAGCCGTGGCACTGCTCTGGGCTTCGCTGCCTCCTCTACAATGAGTCCAATGATGCTGAATGAAAAGAAAACAAGAAGAAAGATGTAAAAGTAAAGTTTTTGCTTTATTATCCACGAAGAAATGCAGCCAAACAAGGAGTGTTTGGCAGTTCAGCTCCCTGTCTAGACAGATCTCATTTTCAACTCCACACACGCCGCACGGATCTAGTTTCCAGTTTTTGCACCCCGAGCCACCTGGGATTCCCCCTGCAAGCCAAGCAACGCCTCATGAAAGGCAGAAAATTGAAGGATCTCAAATCCTTAAGACACCTGCATCATTTTTCCAGCGTTATTGACACCTCTCCTCAAGGCACGACAGCCTCTCTCACAGCTGCCTCCATGGTGACCATCAAAATGACAGTGACTCTGTCACACCCTGCTCAGGGGACACAGGGTCCTCAGCTCCTCTCATTCCACTGGGTGCCAGTGAAGACCCCCTGGGGAAAAGTCCCTGCGTGAGGATGAGCAGCCCCGTGCCGACAGCGCCCCGGAAAGTCGGAACGCGACTTGTGGCTAACACAAGGCTTGTCAAACCCATCACCTCGAAATGCTGCATGTCTTTATTAGATTCCTTTATCTCCCCCCGAGATCGGAGGGGACACGCCGAGATGATTCTCGGAGGAGATGTCATCATCCAGAAACTAATTAAAGGCTGCGCGGGAAGTCGGGCCACGCGCACTCTGGAGAACAAAACGCATTAGCAACCCGAGCCGAGGAAAATATTACAAGTGAACTTCAGATCAGAAAGGGCGAGAGGGGGATTTGACAGCAGGTCTCCTCTCCCCGTCTCTCCTCACGCTCATCCCCACAACTCCCTCGTCCTCGTTAGCGGTCCCCTGGCAGGAGCTTGGGCTCCTGGACCTGAGGGATGCAGGGCAGCAGTGGATCTTCCCTCCAGAGGGTCACACTCTGAGAGAAAATCATGGTTTGTGGGATTTTGTTTTTCTTCAGGGATAGAAAAGCCTCCTTGCTGCGGGTGAACAGGCTGCAGAGAAGGATGGATTGATGCCTGCCCTGCCACAGTGCTCCCTGGGCAAAACCCTCAGTCTCACTGGATCTCATCTCTCCATCAACACAATGGCAAGGATTTCTCATCCTTGCAGGCTCATTAAAAACACATCAGCATAGAAAATTGTAAGATATTCAGAGCCTATGGCCACAGGGACTGGAGGTGGGGACACTTCTGCATGGGGACAGTCCTGCCAGACATGACCTATGTGTAGGTAGGACTTACCTAAGATGAGGTGCACAGATCTAGTTTAGGACATGTATCTCAAGTGGATGTGCCTGTAAAAAGCCAGTCAACCTGAAGTCTCCCATATCAAGGCACAGCAAGTATCCATGACATTGCTCATCTAGTCCATCAGCACACACTGCTCCTGCTAAAATTCTGCACAAAACCTCAGCTTCTCTCCCCCAAACCAGCCAGAATGGCCATGTCCCATTCTCCTGCTCTCCACTCAGCTCCTGGAGATTGGCAGGGCTCTCTCTCTGCTCTCCCCCAGCTCTCTGTCCACGAGGAATGGGCATTACGCCGAGGGCTGAGCTCTCTGAACAGCCCCAGTGCCACTTTACTCCTCAAAAGGGACGTGGCAGGAACAAAGGAGCTCAAACATCCTTTCCAAAGATAAATCAGATGCTCTAATGCAGCCTGCATCTCCAATGAATGTAGGGCAGGTGTCTCTGAAGTGAAGTATTAGTTAAAATGATGCTCTTTAAATTACATTTCGGCTATTTCAGGCAGACAGGTTGTGTGTGGGTTGGGCTGGGTTTTTTTATGATCTATCTAGAGGCTTAAAAAGACACAGAGAGAAATAAATCTCCCTTCCATTAAAAACACACTATGCTCTTGCATATTTGTTCTTATCTCGGCACTCTCGCACTCGTGCTCCCTCTCCCTCGGCTCGAGCACAAAGTAAGTGTTTATGATTACACTTTCCACACTGACACTCAGCTAATTCAAGAAGCCACCAGCCCGTGCCCAGGAGGAGCGTGGTGCTCTCTCTCCCTCGCAGGGGGATGAGCTGCACTTCCCAAAATGCCTCTCTGGACCTGATGGCTTTACTTCAAAGACCATTGAGATTCGTGCTGCTAATGTGGAACTGAGTGAAAGCCCCAAGTTTTGACTGAATTTGTAAGTCTACTTGGATCTTCTGAGTTTATCCGTGCCCCTTTTGCCTCATTTATCTGTTTTCCTCCCTCCATTGCCATCAGTGCCTGTCCCCAGACAGCTCCTTTCCTCCCATCCTTCCTGAGCTCCATCTCTTCCAGGTGCCTCTTTGTGTTCCAGCCAGACACTTCACCTCTGCTTGGGCTTCTTCCCATCTTTGCCTTTGATTACAGTGAAAAATTAATGGATCAGGCAGGGAGCACAGCCCTGCTATTCTCTGATTAGGTGATCTGGAGGCTGCTACTTATGACCAGACTCTTTGTTCATCTGGGAGAACAGAGTGGGAGAACAAAGCTTATGAAGTGGGAGAACAAAGCTTGTGAAGTGGGAGGTCAGCAAGGTCCAGGAGTTCAAAAGGAACTCACATCAGGTGAGCTGATCCATGCCTCCATATGCTGCTACTCCTCCCACCCCCATGGGAACACATCTCCTGTGACCCATCCATCACTCTGGCAGAGGCAGGTCTACCTTCCCAAAGCTGCCAGGAAAATACCAGGAGGGAAAATATCAGTGAGCCAGAGTCTGATGTGATGGCACTCACCACCCTTCCCACACCTTTAAATGTGGATTATCCCTATCGTCAAAACACCCCAGTGAGTTAAGGGAGTGTTTTTATTCCCACTTTATGGATGGAGAAATGAGACCTGAAGACCAAATGGCCCAGGAGTGCCTGTTTGGATCAATGCTCTGCAGCAAATGCTTTTCAGGCTCAGAAAACCATGGAAAAGGATGGTGCCAGGACAGGTATTTCCAATGGTCTGCATGGGATGAGAGGGCCATGGTTAAAAATTAGCTATCAAGTCGTAGAGACACAGCAAGATGTTCCTGTACACAGAGGGGCTATTAAAATTTCAGTACCAAATTCAACCCAAAAAAAGCAATGTTTGACAGAGTTAAAAGCAAAGGAAAAGGAGGGAGCGATGCTCCCTCAAGGAGGGATGTTGATGCGCCTGGAGAACGTGGGGCTGTTCTCCTTTTCCTTTAGGACTGCTCCTTCTTTTCCCATTTCTCCTAAACAAAGCCCTTGAGCCTTCTTCTTGGCCACACTCATGCCTACGAGAACGCCAGAAAAGCCACAGGGAGTTATCCCCCCCAGAGCATCCTTAATTTCCCTATTTGTCTTCCTAATGCCCAACCTCATCACCAGCACCGTCTATTCCCCATGTGCTCCTGCTTTTCACAGAAGGACTATTTTTACCCCATTCTTCCCATGCCTCTTTTTCCTCCCATTTAATCATTCGGAGGCTTTTTATCCACACTTTCCTTTCCTTTCTCTCCTCTTCCCCTTTCATTTTTAAAACCTGTGGTTCTCCGATTCAAAATCATTACTGTTTTTAACTTGACTCGAGCCTCTTAATTAAGTTACTTTCCATTATTTTTTATCTAGTCCATTTGTCTCCATTCCCCCGCACCCTCCCTCAATTCTTCCTTTCCTCCCCAAGGCAGGCTGGGTATGAAATCTTACATTTCCATTTGGCTTACAATCACTTTGAATTTTTAAATGCTATTAAATTGGATCACACCAGTCACTGGACTGGAGTTGTCGAGCTGTGATATTTACTTGCGCCAGTCAAAGGGAAATGAAATTGTGGCTGTGCAGGGGAGGGGGGGGGTGGAAGGCGATGGGGGAGCACAGATTTATTCTGCCCGTGGTACTTGCAAACAGGCACAATCCCTTCGGATTTTTGAGCGAGTTCAAAGGAAACTCTTAACGCTCAACCATGAACGTATTGTAATGTCTTTAATAAATCAATTACTTGTTGGCAGGGAAGTGTCACTGCATCTCCAATCCTTGTAATCACCTCAGCCCTGCTGTGTTTTAAGTGCGGAAAAACCCACGGAGGGAGATGGGGGAGCCAGAGGAATCGTCGGCGCAGGGCAAAGCAGGGAAAGCACCACCCCGTGCCAGAAAAGGCCAAGAGATACAGGAAGAACTTGCATGGTGTAAAAACACACACACAGAGCCATCCCCAGCACCAGGACAAGGACATCACGGTGTCCTTAGCCACGAGTACCTCCGTGTACCATGGAGGGACCCTGCCAGCCCTGCATGGGGCTCATCCTTCCCAGGGCAGCTCCTGGGGTGCAGAGACCTGGGAGGAAGGACCACAACAGGCTCACTGGGAAAGGTGGTGTGGCAATAGATGCCTATCCCAGGCATTCAGCCCATGGCAATGAGAGCAGCCCCTGCTCCTGCCAGCTCGGGGCTGAGCATCCCTCACGATATTGCAAAATTCCCACCATTGCCAAGAGTGACACAACCTTTTGCTGCGCTAATTCAGACCCTGGGTTTTGTGCTCCTCCTTCAGGAGAGTGCTGTATTTCAATTTCACTAAAAGAGGCCTTTTCCACTTGAAAATTTGCTAAAGAGAGCAGGATTTGATTACAAAGCAGCCCTGGCCAAATCCAGCCCCTCCTCCTCTCTCTCTGCCGACAACATCCTCCCCTCCACAACAACAATCATCTGAGCACAAACAGACAACGGAGCTTTTCAGAAAGTAATGAACTCTGGTCGGAGCCAAGGCAGGAAGGGTTTAATGTTCAGCACAGAAAGCTTGGCGAGGCCATCAATTATATAGCCCTGCTGCTGAAGGAGTGAAAAGAAGAGAATGTTTCAGACAGACACGGCCAAAAAGAAAAGATAGGGAAGGAAATCACTGCGAGAGAGATTTAATTCCACGAGCGGAGAGAAGTGTTTGCAAAGGAGGAGGAGGATCAAAGGCTGAAGCTCTCGGGCTGCCTGCGAGGAGGAGGGATTACAAGGAGGGCAAACCATGGAGAAGACATCTCTGTTGATGCCTTGTCTCGAGGCTGGTCCAGGCAAGGAGAGCCCCAGGCACAAACTGGGGAGCCTGTGGGTTGTGGGGGCTTGGTGATGGGGAGGCTTTGGCAGAGAGGAGGGTGGATTGAGACCTGTTCATCTCATCTCACATAGGACACCAGACCAGCACAGGGTCTTCAACCTCCACTGCCTCAGCCCAAATCCTACCCAGATGTTTACACAAGATGTTACCAAGGAGAGGAGAGCTGAAATCTTTTGGGTGTCTGTACAGCCCGCTTGATGGGACTGGTAAATCAGACATGAAAAATCACAGAATCATAGAATGGTTTGGGTTGGAAGGAACCTTAAAGCTCATCCAGTTCCACCCCGCCTGCTATGGTCAGGGACACCTTCTACTAGCCCAGGTTGCTCCAAGCCCCATCCAACCTGGCCTTGGACACTTCCAGGGATGGGGCAGCCACAGCTTCTCTGTGCCAGGGCCTCCCCACCCTCACAGCCAACAATTCCTTCTGTATCAGTGTATGGGTCCACCTAGAGCAAGAAGACCTCCTACTCTCTCCACTGCACCCAGTGGGACTGTGCTGATCCCTTCCAGGGATCCAGCCTTGGACTAAGGAACAAAACCAACTCTTTTCTGAGGGATAGGGTAAAGGTCTTGCACTTCTGTTTCACACCAGACCCACGAAACCCAAGCCAGAAATATTTCAAGACCACTTTTCCATGTCTTTTCTGAAGGACCACAATTCCACACCTTTTCCAAAGATCCCTGCCTTTTTGTTCTCCACTTCCCACTTCTCCCCTTTCTCCTTTCTAAATCTCTTTCCTCTCCATTGCAGCACCAGAACAGAAAGGAAAATGAGATCACAACTCTCCTGATGTTTCAATGCAGCTCCCCTCTTCCCAGTTTCAACCTCTGCTTCAAAACCCAATCAGAACATTTTCCACCCAGTTCCACCCTTTTTTGTCTGAAAGTGACCCCCTCCAGCCTGTCCTCAAGCCTGTGGGTATTCAGTGGAGCTTTTTTAGCCCATGGAGGTGGCAGGGCTGGGCAGCTCTTCGGCAGCTGTTCCCTTGGCCTCTCCTTTATCTCCAGCATTGTGTTCACATCTGCTTCCCCCTCTGCCTCTTTCCCTGCTGCTGGGAGCCTGCTTTTAAATCACTGCTCAGCACACCAGCTGCCATGCACAGGTTCCATGCCCTGTTTGGATGGGGGATCCAAAAGCCATTTGCAAACCTCCCTCTGCCTTTTTTTTTTTTTTAAAAAAAAAAAAAAAAATCTTATTTTTTTTTTAATCCTCCTGAACCTGCCAGCCCTGCCACACTGCTTTCCCCTCCTCCCTTTTGGCTGCAGAGTTCTCTTGGCTCTGGAAACATGTTCAGACACCTGGTTGCTGGCAGCGTGGGGTTTGGCAGAGGCTGGCTCATGCAGCTCTCTGGTAGGGGAGGGGAGGACAGTGGGGGTCAGCAGGACCCACCTTGGCTATCAGGGATGTGCTGGTGTGCCACTCCTGGCTTTTAGGTGGCTTTCCTAGTGCTGGTGGCAATGCCACCACCCACATCCCTCTGGCTTTGCCTGCAGTTTTGGCCAAGGCCATTTCTGGTTTTGTGGAGTAGAAAAGCACAGATTTGTGCAGCATCACCCAGGAGCTGCAGACACATTTAGGACAAGGCACTGCCATCTGTGGCTCCCTTCCTCGGCAGAGTCCTGCTCCTGAGCATGGCAATGCTGGCAGAGCAAAAGCCCCAGGGAGCAGAGCTGGTCACTTCCACCCTGCCCACGCAGTGGCTCCAGGCAAAATTCCCATTCCAGATTGCAATCTCCCCATGCCACCGAAAAAATACAGAGAGGGCGATATCCTTCCTGCAGCCAGGAATGTACAATATTCCCTGAAAAAGCTTTGCTGATGCCTTCCCAACCTCCCTTCACTCATGGTCTGTGCAGGATTGCAAGCCAGGATCCCCACGGATGCCACCTTCATAGCAAAGGCTACATCAAACAGACAAAAATCCCTTGGGAAGAGCCCTTTGCTTCTGTCCTTTGACTCCTCAAGCCTCTGCAACAGGTTTTTGCTTCTGGACTGGCCTCCGGAGAGACTGGCCAGAAAAATCAGTTCTAAAGGCCAAAAAGAAGAGCCAGATTAAAGTATCAACTCTGAATTTATGCTCGGGACTTAAGGTTTAATAATGCAACAGAAAATCAATATTTAATAAAGCAAATGATGGAGAAAAACAGTGAATGGGAGATGAGCCGCTGCTCGTGTTTTCAAACACGTAACCCCCGGAGGAGCCGGGTTGGCAGGATGGATGTGGAACCAGATTGGCACAAAGAGCTGGCACAGAGGATGCCTCAGGTCCCACTGATTCCAGCTCCAGTGTCAAGGGGGGCTCACGGGTCTTTTTTTAAAGGACAAACAAGGCATTACTGTGGTGGTCAGAGTCCAAATACCCATGGAGAGAGATCAAAGGCTGAGGCACGAGGGGAGCTGAGCAGCTGCTGTGCTGAACGGGCCCAGACCGGGGCTGGGCTGGGCTGGGCTGGTGGGAGCAGCAGAGCACCCAAATTCGGGTTTCAAGAGCAGGGGGAAGAGTTGTCAGGAGGTGGGCATCTCCTGAGAAGCCATGAAGGAGCACAGGGGCTCAAAGCAGAGTAAAAATCCCTGCCTGCCGAGCAGGACAGGAGGTGTGGGTAGTTCAGAGGGGCAAGTTGGGCATCAAGCCTGGCTGGCAGGTGTGGTGGGATGGCAAGAGTGCCATGGCACTCTGGGTATGGCAAGCCTGCATCCCTGGGCATGGAAGAACTGCGCATCCCTGGGCATGGAAGCACACATCCCTGGGAACAAAGAGTGCATCCCTGGGCACAACAAGCATGGAATCACTGGGCACAGCAGCAAACCTGCATCACTGGAAGCAAGAACTGTGCATCCCTGAGCACAGCAAACACGCATCCCTGGGCACAGCAAGTGTGAATCCCTGGACATGGAAAGACTGCATTCCTGGGCGTGTCAAGCCTGCACCTCTGGGCACAGCAAACCTGCATCCCTGGGCACAAAGTGCATATCCCTGAGCATGGCAAGAGCACATGTCTGGGCACGACAGGCATGAATCCCTAGGCCTGGCAAGAGTACATCCCTGGGAACAGGAAACAACATCCCTGAGCAAGCAAGCATGCATGCCTGGGCATGGCAAACCTGCATCTCTGGACATGGCAAGCACACATCCCTGGGCATGGCAAGCAAAAAATCCCTGGGCATGGCAAGCACACATCCCTGGAAGTGCTGGGCCTGGGCAGGATGAGGGAAGCTCTGTGATTCTGGGGACAGATCAGCAGCTCTGCCTCCCTCCCCTGGAGGCTGGAGAAAACTGCAGCAAGCCCCTGAATGGCACAGAGATGTCACCTGCGCCTTGTCACCCCACTGCCTGCACTAAGCCTGTCCAACCCCGATACAATCCGTGCTGCCAGCTGGGAAAGGGAAGGAATTTTCCCCATGCCCACCCCATTGATGGCAGGTGCTGCCTGGGGCACGTGGATTGGGATGCACAGAGATCACTGCCCCACCTCACAAAGTGTGGGGACTGTGGATAAATCCTCTAAGCAAAGGGGACTCTCACTTGCACAGGAATCTGTGCCCTTGGATGAAACCCCCTCCTCTCATCCCCCACATGTTCCCGGTTCCCTGCCTGGCCCTGCAGCACAGCAATAATTTGTAGCTTGTGCCGGGATCCTTCACATTGAAAGATGACATATAAATATAAAACGTTATCACTCCATAACAGCCACATGCTATAAAACGCTGGGCAGAAGGATCTGGAACTAGATGGAGGCAGCGCTTTAAATCCTTCCCTGCAGAGTTACTGCCTCTGAAACAACAGATCTGCTCCAAAGAGCCCCGGCAACGGGGGGAGAAGAGGAAAGACCCCGATAAAAACACCACAATTGTGGAATTAGGTGGATAAGTGACGGGATTACAGCGTGGCCTCCCCGTGCTGACAGCCCCGGGGTAGCAGCAGCACCGGCACACCGGTGACGTCTCCTCCCATTCATCCCCTGCCGCGATTTTCGGCGGATGCTCCGTGTTCCTGTAGTAACAACAAAGCGCTGCTACCAGTGTTACACTACAACGAGTTGACTCCGCTCCCGTGGTTACGATAACAATGCTGTTACTGTAGTAACATTACAGAGTCGAGGTCTCACTGTTCTACCCTTAATTTTATTGTCGTAAGATTAAATTGCAATAATGTTATTGAGCCGCCATTAGCGTTGCCATGGCGACAATAACATTAAGGTAGAGCTATCACATTACAGTGGTCCGACCGTTCCACCACAAATATTTTAATGTAGTAAAACAAAAGAGATTACTGCAGTAACATTAAACTGCAGTGACCTCATTAAGCCCCCACCTGGCTTTATCAGCCTGAACAACGCTCCTCTGGAAGCCGCTCACGGCCACGGGGGGTGCCCGGTGTGCAGCCTGGGTGCTGCTGGGCCACCCCCTTGGCTGGTAAATCCACGGGGAAGGAGCGTGACTCGTCGTGCAGCAGGAGACCTACAGACAACTCCAGTCCTCCCTGCTTGGAGAGCTGCTGGCACAGAGAGCCGCTGCCCTCCCAGATTCACCGGCTCCGGAGAAGGGATTAGCGGAGTCACTGTTGAATGGCTCCGGGTGAGGCAGGTGACCTCTCCCTGAAAGCCTTTGGAGAGGATGGGTGAATGGGGCTGCCGGGAGCTCGCGTGCTCAGAAAGGCTCACAGAGGAGCAGACTCTTGTTTTCTAGAAAAGGGGTGATCAGAGGGTGACCTCCGCAGCTCTGAGGGAGTAGCAGAGAGAGTTTCACTGAGCTCACCTCAAAAGCACTCACAGCCGAGACAGGGAGGATGGAAATAGCGGAGCTATGAAGGTGCTGGAGGTGGGAATGCCCCCAGCATCAAGGCACGGGGCAGCTGGATGGGATCACAAAGAATTCGTGTTGGTGCTGCTTGAGAGAACCTGGCAACACATGGGATTAGTTACATCAGGGGAGACAAACAGAAATCAGCCACAGCCTGGGTGTACGTGAAAAAGAAAAACAGGAAGGAAATGGAACATGGTCTGTGTGTCCTATGAATCACTGGACCTCCCTTCCCCTTGCTCCATTCTCCTGCCAATTATTTCTCCTTGGGAAGAGGGCACATCCTTCCGTGGGTCTGGTGGTGCCTGGCCCGCTTGCATTGCTGGGCTGCCAGGCAAGCCCAGAGCATGTCTTGGGGAAATGGATTTAAACTGAGAGAAGGTTGATTTAGATTACACATAAGGAAGAAGTTTTTAATAATGAGGGTGGGGAGGCCCTGGCACAGGTTGCCCAGAGAAGCTGGGGCTGCCCCATCCCTGGAAGTGTCCAAGGCCAGGTTGGACAGAGCTTGGAGCAACCTGGGATAGTGAAAGGTGTCCCTGCCCACGGGACAAACACAAATCAGTCTGGGATTCTATGTCTTCCCTTCATCCCTACCTCTCCATGACCAACTTGCTCTCCTTCTAACAGGGTTAATGCTCTCCTGTTCACCTCCCCATCCCTCCTACCCTTTACACCAGTAGGCTCACCCACATGCTCTGGGAAGGAGCAGCATTGGTGGGACACATCCCTGGTGGGATCCGGCATGCCTGGCTCCCTCCAGCAGCAGCAGGGACATGAAACTGGGGCAGCCTGAAGCTGCAGCAAGGGCAGAGAGTGAGCCCAGAGCAAACACTTCCAGTACAGACTCTGGAGTCTCTTTTCCCCCCTGCTCCCGCCCCACGATATAATTGCTAATTAATAATAACGTTTAGCTCTCAGATAGCGCGTTCCATCTTCAAAGACCTCTGTCGACATTAATGAATTAATCCTCATCAACCCCCCTGTGAAGTAGGTGACAATTATTATCTCTGCCTCACAGATGTTAAACTGATTTGCAAAGAGGTCAAGTGACTTGGGGGAGGCTGGAGGGAGCCTGGCTGGGTACGAGGTCACTCCACAGGGGAACAGGGACAAGCACACCACGGAGAAGCAAGGGCTGGTAACCTTGGGGGGGAAGATGGGGAGATCCAGGGGCAGCAAAGGATGTGGGACACGCAGAGATGCTCCCGGGGGCAGAGCAAAACGGGGATAAAGAGCCAAAAACTAGGACAAGTGCGTGAGAGCGCGTGGGAGACCTTCAGTCCTCCACAACAGCCCTGACACAAAAGGAAAAGATGCTTTGACAGAGGGACGGTGATTAGCAACAAAAGAGAGCCGGGAAGGAGCGCATCAGTCAAAGGAGCCGCGAGCGCGGGCGAAGCGAGGGAGGATTTCCATTTCGTGCTGCTCCTTTCCCCCGCTCTGCCGCTTCGGGGAGGCTCTCCCGGCTCCCCACGTGCCTCTTAGAAGGTATTATCTAAACCTACGTTTGCTTCTAGAAGGAACAGCTGCTCCCACGGGGGAAAAGGTGTGGACAGAGCAGTAAAGCAAGGGGAGCATCCTGCCCGGTGTGGAACTCCAGCTCACGGCTTCATGCGCGACCAACACCTGCACATCCTCTGCCACCGGTGGGCAGATCCCTTTGCCCCTCCTCCTTCCCAGAACCAGTGGCTTTGGAGGCACAGGGGACAGGCTCAGCCCCACAGGTGAGATGATGGTGGCTGCAGGGACTGAGCCTTCCTCCCTGCGAGCCCCTCTGCTCACAGGGAAGCAGCTTCCCCTGCACCAAGGCAGGAGAACGGTCGCAAAAGGTTCTCCTTGCTGTCCCACGAGTGAAGGGGGCTTGTGACATCAAAGGAAAATTAATTGGGCAGAGTTTGGTGCTTGAAACAAAGCCGGCTCACGTGCTGCAGCCCCTCTGCTGCCTTTATCTCGCCGACACAGACCCTGGCAGTGGCGACCCCAGCACAGAGAGAGGTGCCACAGGCAATGCCACCTCTGCCCCCGCCACCCTGTGCTACCTGTGCCCACAGCCCCCCAGACTCCACGAGCAGGTAATTAACTCTCAGACAAAGGCAGGGATTTGGAGATTAACCTGGGCTCGGGAAAGAGTGGGAAAACTCATTTACACCAAACAAAAGGGGAGGGGTGATTAGTTGCTTCAGTGACAACAGCAAGAGCCAGATAGGGCCAGGGAAACTGATAAAGAAGCAGGAAAGCGCTAATATCCCCCAGTTGCCTGCTTTTTGCCTTTTTTTTTTTTTTTTTTTTGGTTCCTTCTTTCTTTCTTTCTTTTTAAGCACTAAAATTCCACCATTTTCTATCATGCAAATTCGTGTGCCTAAGTGAGATTAAACTCTGGCAGGCGCTGTGCCTCCTTCCCCAAGTCCATTTCCCGGGCTGAGATAAGGCCAACTTCCCTTAATGCATCTTACAAGGCAGTGGGAGTGTTTTGCAGACACACATTGGAGACGGCTTATTATCAATACAAATAAGAGCTTTCCAGATATCGGCCTTCTCCTCCTCCCTCCCCTCTCTCTTTTAAACCCAGGAACCCGGAGAACGGCTTAAATAGCTGAAGGGTCCTGCAGGGAGCAGGGAGAAGGGGGAGGCTGTGCCTGAGCTGCTGCAAGAAGTGGGACTTGCTAAAGAAACCAGAGTGGGATGCAGGAGAGGAGAGGAAGGGAAAGCATCCCTCCTCGGAGGTCAACAGGGCCTCAATCCTGTTTCTCACTCTGGATTTCTGCCTCCATCCAAGCTTCTCTATTTCAAGTGGGGCCTCCCTGGATTTTATCTCTTTGGGATTTACACCCACAAACACCTCACTCTCCCCAGGGTCCAAGGCAGACTCCTGCAAACACGGGCAGTGCTGCTTCCCCCTGCTTTGACTGGTCTTATGGTAACTCCTCCTAAGAAGGAATGAGTGCTGAAGGAATTGGACCACCTTCCAGACCCTGCTGATGACACGGATGCTCCCTGAGCCTCTCATTTTAGGCCTGTCCGGAATCTGGGAGAGAAGATCCAGGTGCTAAGAACCTTCTTGTCCCTTTGGCAGCTCTGTTGCTGGCTCACATCAACTTGGCATTGCCAGCCTGACCCCATTTAGAGCAGTCCTCAAAATAGCAGGTCTGAACTTTGATGCATTCAGTGCCAAGGGTCTGTTGTCTCATTCCTGGGCTCATTTGTCCCACATTAGCACTGAGGCACCGACCTGCTATTCCTGGATCAGCAGCAATCACCTCTTCCCTTTTGTACCAGGATTTCAAGACTGACAAGTGCTTCTGAAAGCCTGACCGATGACGAGAAGTGGGAGAAACAGAGCTTGGATGGTTTCAGAAAGAAGGTGGCTACAGGATAACAACCTTCCCAAAAGCAAAAGGTTATTGCAGAGGACACTGATCAATTGTTCCCTCCATCCTCTGGGAATAGGCTGAGAAAAATTCCACTTCATTTGCAACAATGAAGGTTTAAGTTAGATATTAGCTATACATTTTCTAATTATAAAGGTAGCGAAGCAGTAGAATAGATCGTCTGGGGACACTGAAGAACCTGCTTTGTTACAGATTTTCAAGAATAGCTTTCACAAGTGTTTGGCAGCGATGCCTCTGCCTGGCTGCAAGGGGGATGGGCTAAATTAGCTCTTGAGGTGCCTTCTACCCACCTATTTTGGGATCTTGGCCATCAATAGAGCCAACCTAGAAATGAATGTGCAGCAGTCTGGCCATCCTTGGTTCTGGGTGTTCCCAGCTGATGCTCTCCCGCTGCCTTAGGGGACTATTCCCAACCCTCATACCCTAAAGGAAGTCCCTTTTCCTACCCCCTACCCCTCTCCTGTTCTTTGCTCTTTCCCCCATATCACCACTTCCCTCCAGCAGCCCCTGGCCAACACGATGTCCCAGAGCTCCTCACTCCCTCCATCCACAGCTGTTTCCCAGCGATATTCCCTAAACCTGCAGACAAGGAGGGATGCAGAGCATGGCCTGAGGGTGCCTGGACTCTAGCTGATATGCACCCAACCTGCCTGCCTGGGGGAGCAGCAGGCTGCTGAAATCCTGGCTGGAAGGGGAAGAGCTCTTTGTCGCCCACAGCCAGTCCCTTTGGAGAACACAGCCTGCCCCAAGGCATGATTTAATTGCATCCTGAGAGGCTGGAGTGCTCCTGCCTCCAGAGCTGTGCCCCCAGGCCCTTTCCTGGTGCAGCAAGGGGAAAGTCAGGACCTGCTTTGAGCAACCTGAACACCTCCCTCTTTCTGGCTGCACCCTGACTAACCCTGTTTAAAGGGAACATTCCCTTTCCCACCTCCTCTCACCACTTCTCCTTTCCTATCAGGCTGCAGGAAGGGACAAAAGGTCCCAGAGCCATGTGCTTAAGTTGGCACATCTCTGAAATCCGGTGCTTAGACACCCTGCTTTCCTGGGACAGGGAACAAGCACCACTTCCCATGAGCTGAACGTCGTTTTGGACAGGATTATTCCAGAATACATATTTATAGGGCCCATTTTCAAAGGCAGGAGGGTTAATCCTGGCACCCCAGTCAAATCTTCATCGAGGTCATTAAGGCAGGTTTTCCTTTAATTGGACATGATATTCACTTTCATGTCCTGCTCTGAGGAAGGGCTGGGTGAGCCAAGCACTAGCTCTTCAAATTAGGGGCATTGCTCTCCAGAGCTGGAATTTCTGCTGGTAGAAATGAGGATGTTCAGCACGTTACAGGACTGAGCCCATCACTGAATCCTCCTGCACTTAACTGCACCACTGCAAGGAGCTAAGCTCTGACCTTTTCCTCCAGCCCCCAAATATCTCTTCGTAATGATCCTGCAAGACCTGGGAGGGATGGACCTGGTTGTCTGGTAATACAGGAAATTTAGGTCAGGAAACGGGAATCAGAAGAGAACGGATAGAAATTGTCCTGCATCACCCCAGCATCTGATAGCAACTTCAGAACTTGCGGGTGATCGACTTTGGCTTAAGAAACTCAGGTAGGTAATAAGAGATTGCAAGATAAACAGCCAGAACCCGGGCTGGGAACGCATCTGCTTCCCCTCCACGGTTAATGGAGATGGGGAAAGTCCAGCTCTGTTTAGTTGGCTTGATTGCCTGAAGAGGAAAGGGAAAATGAAAAGGGAGGGAAGAGGGAAAATAAAGGCCCCGAGTTTGGGTTTTTCCCCCCTTCTATTCATTAGGCTGTCAATAATGCTCAGGCCTGGCATATCGACGGCGGATTAGCTCAACCCGACTCTGTGTACAAGACCAATGCCTTTTTAACCCAGCTTGTTTCCAAATCAATACACCCATCAGCATTCGAAAATTAGCCCGAGACGAGATTCCAATACTCAAGCTGGTCTGTCATGTTAAGAGGGCTCCTGGCCAAATCACGGAAGAAGCAGCAGGAAAAAAAGGTTGCTAGCAAGGGATTAGAAATTTTCCATTAATCTTCCCCGAGGCTAAGAGCTCACCAGGCCCCATCTGTCCCGCCAGGAGGCTCCCTGTTGTCCAGCTCACATCCTGCCACATGGAGACAGGAGCTTTATTCCATCAACATCCATCTGCTTGACCATCACGTGTGGCCATGCTTGTCTGTCCCCTCTGAAGAGCCCTTGTGTGCTCACACACTCAATGAAGATGCACCCACTTGGCCACCAAAAGTGCTCCACCACCCCGTGCCGGCCTTCCTCCTCCTCCTCCTGCTCCCAAAAGTATGGAATTCCAACACACAAACACATATTGTTGCTAGGCATACACACTCCCCCACAAAGCACACAAATCTGCCAGCTCTCTCTTTTCCCCCAACACAAGTTCTACTTCAAGCAATGCCTCCAGCATGGAAAACAAAAAACCATCAAAACACAACAACAGAAGCAGCATCACGGGTTTGCCAGCGACTGTCAGGAGGCAGCGCTGCCTGTATCAGATCCCTGGGATTATGCCAGGAAAGTCGGATAAATGCACTGCCCAGCTTCACTGGGGCACTCCAAGCCGTTTGCATCCAGTTGTTCAAGCTGTGCCTGGGCAAAAAGAAACACAAACCAAAGCCCCCAGGCCCAACCCCTCCGCGAACTCCTTTGCTCTTACCTTGCACGATGAGGTGGACGCGCGCCGTCTTGGGGTGATTGTCTGTCTGCACGGAGCAGGTGTAGGGGCCCTCATCGTACACGTCCACATCCTGGATCTGGATGCTGTACTGGGTCTTGGTGTTGGCCAGGAGCACCACCCGAGGGTCCAAGCACCACTTGTCATTGCCAGCATAGAGGATGCTGCTGCGGTTCAGCCAGGCCACTCGGGTGACTCGGTTGTCCACGGAGCACCTGGGGAGAGGCAGAGAGGTGACCCATCCGTGCGCTGCTCCTGGGCGCTCTCCCTCCCTTCCCCGACCCTCCTGGTCCTCTGGGAACTATTTTTAGCTTTGCTGTCAGCAGCAGTTTCAGAGACCAAGTGCTTTCAGCGTCCAAAGAGGACAAGGTCAGCACTTTTACCTGCGGTGCTCCATCTAAACTGGTGGCTCCAGAGCTCTGCCCAAGAGCTTCACACTTTTTTTCAGATGCTGGGAGGTCAGAGCCACCCAGTACCATCCACCAAAGCACCTTTCACTCTCTCTGTTCCCATTTACTCCTTTGCAAACACAGACACAACCAGAGCTGAGTCAAAACCTCCATCCTAAGTTCACAGCTCACCTATTTTGGGGGGGGATGCAGGTTATTACCTCCTGCCCAAGCCCATCACTTGTCATCCTCTCTGCAGACCTTCACATCCCCACAGCCAGACAAAGAAATGCAAAGCAGTGCCAGGAAAGCAGCTTGTGCTGCTTTACAAAGGAGCAAGGAAAATTTATCTCTGGAGAAAGCCAGCTCTGACACACACCTCCAAAGAGAAACCTTGAGCATCCAACCATTTGTCCCCTCTGTCAGCTCTTCCTCCCCGACCCATCACCTGCATCGCTGCACCTCCCTCCCTGCACTTCACCCCAGCTGAGCATTTCACTTGCTGAGGGATGTTTTAGAGGTAGAAATCCTCTATATTCAGTCTCATTAAGCAACTGAGCCACCCCCAGGAGACAACATAGCACAAACCTAGAAGAGACTTTGCTCCTGAGGGAGATTATTTTCCTCTCCACATTAGCTGGGACCAGTCTTGCTCCTCTAAAAGGTCCCCACCAGCCCTGTAACCCTCCATCCCCAGATCCCCAAGCAAGGTTTGAACCCCTCATTGCCACGAATCACCTCCAGACAAGCACCAAGCCCTTCTCTGGGCAGCAGAAACCTGCAGCCCCCACAGCCAGCTAAACCCCTGCTTCTCCTGGAGAAAGTTTGGGATTATGGGAGCTGTGCTTTGCTGGATGCCGGCTCCAGAGGATAAAACCACTCAGCCTAAGATCCACTGTTTATATTCCTCCCCAAACTACTTCATTACTTGTGCAGGTGCAAATTAACTTGGGAGGCAGCAGGAAAAAATCCCAGTAGCCTCAGGGAGGTCTCCCACGGAGTGACCTCATGGAATGTCAGGGGCTTCAGGGGCTCTGCATCCCAGACTGCACTGGCAGGTTTAGGTTGGATATTAGGGACAATTTCTTCACTGAAAGGGTTGTCAAGGCCTGGAACATGCTGCCCAGGGCAGTGGTGGAGCCACCATCCCTGGAGGGATTTAAAAGCTGTGTAGATGGGGCACTTGGGAACATGAGTTGGTGGAGGACCTGGCAGTGCTGGGGAATGGTTGGACTGGATGATCTCAAAGTCCTTTTTGACCTTAAAGATCATATCATGGGAGACTTCTCTTCCTGTGTCCACTTCTGATGGCAGAGAAGACACAGGTACCTGCCTAGGGATAAGTTGTTTCATCTCATTCAGCCTCTTTCTGGAGGTATCTCTGTCCCCAGTAATTGCAGGAAAAGCCAAATTAACCCAGTCAGCCTCAACACACAACATTTGGGGGCTAGGGGTGATGGACTCCCATGAGGAGACCTGCCCAAGGTGAGAGGGGTTGTCTGCAGCCCAGGACACCCCTGATTTGCCAGTACCCAATTCCTGTGCCATCCTCCCACTCTGGAGTGAAAAACATCTGATAAATTAAACAATTTTATCGCCGTTCCATGATGATATTACGATAATAATAAATTAAATGTGAGCAGATTTTTATGATCTACATAAAAAAAAGCAATAGATTCAGCCTGGGCTGAACACCAAGAACTTGGCTCTTGCTCTCAGCTGCATTACAACTTGAGTAAAAAACCTGAGAGTTTAGTTGCTCAAGTTAAATTAAACTAGAAATTTCTTCCCAGAGGATGGGTTTAGTCTATTGAACTCCAAACCTCAGCTCTGCTGGTAGCTCAGACCTATGGGGCACGAATAAAATGAATTGGATATCTGGTGTTTGGCTCTGGTACCATGAAATAGGCTCCTGTGGTGGTTCTTCTGCACAAACACAGGGGTGTCCAGGGCTGGGTGATGAGAAACCAGACGTGGCTTGAATTTCTCAGGCCAGTCCCTTCTGCAGACATTTACCCTTGAGGACCTGTAAGCAGGCTGAACTAAAAATATATTATTTCCTCTCTCCTCCTCCACGCCAACCTTCTTTATGAAATGCATCAGCTTGGAGATCCTTGGATAATAATGGAGGCAGACAGTGTGCAATCCAAGCATTCCCTCTATCATATGGGCATTTAAGTGCTTTTGAAAAGCAACGGGGCTCAGGTAACGCATGAGGCAACAGTGAAATAAGTGCTTTTGCCCTTCACAGCACCCAGGCACAATCTCTGCTTATCACCCAGCCACGCTTCCCTGTCCCTGCGATCCCTGCGATCGGCGAGCTTCAAGCTGCTATTTTATATTCTTCCCTGCCTCTTAAGGCTCCTGAGCCAATATATATATATTATATATAATAAAACACAGAAACAGGTCCTGGGAAAGAAGTGCTTTGGCCTCTGGATGTGCCGGGCTATTTAGGGGACGGCAGGTTGTGCTCCTGGCCGAGCACCGTGTTCAACCTGCTCCTCCTCACCCAGGCACCGCTCGGGGTCCCCATGGCCAAGGCTGGTTGCAGCGACCCAGTGCTCTTCCAGCCCCTCCATCTGCTCCCCTTTCCCTCCTCCAGCAGCTCCTCTCTCCAGCAGGGATGGGAAGGCCTCCTCTCCCCCACACAGGCAGCCGAGCGGAAAGCCTTTGGCTGTGGTCGGGAAGCCACGCTCCAGGCACAGGTGGAGAGCAGAGACACCGCCGAGCCTGCAGCCTCCCCCCTTCCCACCCTGCTCCCTGGATGCCTCCTCCACCTCGATGGAAGTTCCCACGTTCCCTCTCACCCCACGAGGTGCCAGGGAGGGAGGGAGGGAGGGAAGGGAGAGGTCCTCGGGGTGCCGGAAAACAGCGCTCGCCTCCGAAAAGATGATCTAAAAAAACAATTAGGCACAGATGAGGTAATTTTCTCTCTCAAGATCCTTAATCCTTGTTTCATTCCTGCTCAGATGGCAAGGACTTCTCCTCCAGGAAGATGAAAAACTGCTGTGAGCCAGCACAAGGAGGAGCTGATACTGCTCTGGGTACTGCTCCCTCTCTCTGCCGGTTCTTTCCCAGTAAACCCAGATCCCCAAGCCTCAGGGTTTCTCCTCTGGGAGATGGAACACTGCTAAGTCACCACTGCTGCATCATCCTGGGGGCAGGCAGGGATGGCTGGCAGACAGATGCAGCTCCTCACACTGCACCAGACCTCTGCCTCCTGCTGCCATGAGGGAAACTCCAAATGACCACAAATTTGGGCATTTGAAGAGTTAAACGCACTGCCAAAAGGCAAGAGTTGCATGTCTACATCCTCCCTACTTGTCCCAAACTGCCTGTTCCTGCCTTTTCCCCACATTCCCAGCTCAGTGACATGTGGTGGGTGCAAGTGGGATAGAGACTGGTGCTGCCCTTTCCAAATCCATCAATATCTCCCGCAGCCAAAACTTCTTGGCTTTGTTATCCACCTTCTTTTACCAAGGTGATCCATTAGGGACTGGCTGCTCTCCCCCAAACCATCATCCCCACAGCCTGAGGGGCTGAGATTGTACAGCCAAAAGGGTCCCATGGGTGCAGCCAACAGCCCTGGCTGCAGGGACACCACTCAAAGACAAACTGGAAGAGGGAAAGCAGTGCCATAAGGATTCTGCCACCTCAGGTGACACAAGCGCAAAGATGAGCAGGGATGAAAATGCCAGCAAAGCCCTTGGTGGGGACAAAACAGCCCCACAATCAAATATCAGGAATAAATAAACAACAGGGTGCTGAACGTGAGTGCCCTGACCGCTGATCCCACCCGTGCCTCACGCAGCCCCCGGTACCTCCCTGCAACGCCAGCACAGACACAGATGGCACATGCCAGCAGTGACATGCCCTTCTGAATTCCTCTCTTTGCTTTCCTGAGTTTGCACACAGCAAATGACAGGAGAGGAGGTAGGCTGGCAGTGGGGGGAAGGAGGTTTTTAATTACTGAAGTGTAGTAATTGGCACACAACACTCTTTTTTTTTTTTTTTTTTTTGGTTGCCTCTTATGCAGATTGCTGGTGTTCCAGAGGGCTGGGCTGGAGAGCACAGATTGTCTCAACCCAGCAGGACACACAAGAAATGAATAATGTTAATTAGAACTGAAAAGAGCTCAGCAAAATTACCAACCTGATTGCTGCTTTCGTTGCAATTATCAGGGTACAAGCTCCATCACGGGGAGGCAAGGACAGGGCTAAGCCTGGCTCACCCCAGCCAACGTGGTGGCCCAACCTGGGCTGTGACCAAGCTGGCCCTCCCTGAGCTCACTTCTCCTTCCACCACCACCTAATTTTCACTGCAGGCCCACCTTAGAGAAACCACCTTCCCAAATCCAAGCCACTTGGTGGAGTTTCACAACGACACCGACCCACCAAAGAATTCCTTAGGTTGGAAAAGACCTTTAAGACCATTGAGTCCTACTGTCAACCCAGCACTGCCAAGCTACCATCCCTAGGTGTCTTTTCTTTTTCTTCCCAGTCTAACTCAGCAATTCCCAGACAACTCTGGATTCTGAATCAATCTCTTCCACACCAGCAGTGTTATGTCTCTGCTAAACCAAGCTGGAAGTCAGGAATAAGCTTGGGGTTTAGAATAAAACTGTGTGCAAATCCTCCCACTGAGGCTGGGCAAGGAGACAGGGTGCTCTGGCCCTGCCTTGTCTCCAGCATCCTGTGCCCCAGGCATCACCTTCCATCCCCTGCACCACCAGCTGAGCTATAAATGATCGACTAAACCAGCCACTGCTGGAGGCAGGAGCTCCACATCTCAGATTTATTTCTGTGATTATCACATTTTATTGTTATTTATTAGGATTAATTAAAGGCCGGGCTCAGAACAACTCAATCCCAGCCAGGCACAGTCTCCTCACTCTCACAGACTTTCCTATGATGGTTAGAATAGAATTTCTGCCATCATTTCGTGAGCAAAGGGAAAGGTGGGGTCAGATTGTGCCTCGTTCCTTGGGATAGGCACTGCCCATGATCCCATAAGGCTGGGATGAACACACCACAGACAGCCTGAGGTGTGGATATCGCGTAGAACACGCTCTGGAAGCTTTTTTACTACTAAATATTAAGCCAAACCTTTCATTTTCACAACCCAGTCTGGTTTCCCTCTGTTTGCTGGGCTGGGTTAAGTCATGCACCAGCAATTTCTACCAGTCCAGCCCTTCTTCAGCAGGATTTACAGCATCTGCTCCCTTTCCATCCACACACTCACTGCAGCACCGTCTGCTCACACACCCCCCGACATCACAGTTGGATTAAAGTGCTCTGGAGGTTTGTCCTGCTGAAAGCCCCAAGTGGTCACCCAGGGGTTGGAGGCCCAGCCCTGCCAGTGGCTGCGTGGTTGTGGTTGGGTTCTTGGCATTCCCATCCTCACTGCACCCCGGCACCACCCCAGCCATCCCTGCCCTCCCTGTGAGATCAGCTGAAGGGCATCCCTTGAGCTCACACTGATGTGACACCACCAGAAACACAGCCAGAGGAGTTTTTCACAGCACGGGGTGGCTCACAGGACTGAGAAACCTCTTCCCTGCACTGAGAGCCTGGTGCCTGCCAGGCAGGAGCTGACCTAATGATTAACTTGGCAGCGGGGTCTGGTGGGAAAGGGGGGTCCCTGCTGGGGTTGGCGCCTTCCCCTTGTCCCCCCTGCAGCAGCCGGAGCATCTCCAAAGGCTGCGGGGTGAGGAGGTGCCCTCAGATCAGCTGCCACTCCAGTGGCCCTTCAAAATCACACTGAGCTGGTCAAAAGCAGTGCTCAGAAGTGAAAAATAAAACCCCTTTGTGATTCCCCCTCTTCCCTGCCCAGACAGATTCATGTCGGTTGCCAAGGAGGGAGTCGGGGCTCCGGACTGGGAGGTCCTGCCTTTCCCACCTGCAAGTCCCTGCCCTTCATGCCTGCCCTCTGCAAGGCTTTGAAGATATCTGGCACCTCCCTGCCAGGGAGTGTGAGTTAACTCATGTTTATAAAGTACCTGATCTCCTCAATTGAAAGTTTATACATGCAAATGATTCACACTAATTACATTAATAATAATACTGGGCTCGAAAAGATCCGCCTTGGTTCACTGCCCGGGATTCGCAGAGCTGCAAACAACTCCCAGTGTGCTGCCTTAGACACGGTTATTGGCAAATGCCAAGGAAACAGGAGGAAACCGGACTGGGAAAGAAGGAAGAGCTGCAAAAAGAGCTGGAGCTCCTGCTGACCGAAGAGCCACGGATCCCATGAGCCCCTCTGTGTGCACCCTGACGATCCCGGGAGACTCCTGTGCCGGCCCCGAGGGCTGGTGCAGAGCAGGGAGGTCGTGATGCAGCAGGCAGGGATGGCTTGTCTGGAAAAGTCTTTATCTCTCTGCAATGCAGCAGTGCACCAGCACCTTTCCAAGTCCCGTGCTCGGCTCATCCAGCCTTTCTATTTATCCTCCTATTGTCTCTGCTAACAACAGGGCTCTGCACATCTATAGCATCTTCCATCTCGGCATCTCGGAGCGTGCCACAAAACATCAATGAGGGCAGCGGCTCCCAGACTGCGCAGCGAGGGAGCGTGTCCCTCCTCCCAGCTCCCACCCCTGTGACTGACCCCGTGGGGCATCACTGGAGCGTGCTCCCGGCACATCTGCTTGGGTGCCCTCCAAAAGTGCCAATGGCACCGGGGAACGGGGGTGATGCCAGCACCAAAATGCCTGTGGGCAGCTGTGCGGGGACATGGATGGTTTGCTAATGACATGGACCCTGCTGGGGAGCTCCTGCAGCACCAGGACCCTGTGCTGGGCTGTGGAACAATTATTCCTCAGAGTTTTCTCCTTTTTCATGTTCCCAAAGCCCCAAATGCTCAGGGGACTCCTGGAAGCCAGCAGGCAAACAGAGCCAGGAGAAAGCTGCCCCTTCCCTGGCAATCTTCCAGGGTTGCTTACAGAAAGGCCCTCACTCCTGCTGGGAGGGCAGCAGCCCAGCCTAGGGCCAGGCCCTGGCAGCTTCGAAGAGAGGCGTGGAAAATGCCACGAGAAGAAAATAACTCCGTAATGATGTCATCCTCTCCCCACAAGCGTTACAGAGCAGTTTAAACCCTGGAAAACCGGGTCTCCTCATCTGAAGACGGCGTGGAGAAGCCGTCTCTTTTCTCTGCCTCTAAAAGCCTCTCCCCCTTGCCAGGAACTTTTCTCTAGAGAAACGCTCCTCCAAGCCCCAGGCTGAGCTGCCCCAGCTCCCCATCCCTCAGCCCCTCCGGCAGCTCCCGCTCTCCTCCTGCCGGCTGCGCTGCCGGCGGCTACCGCCGATCCCCGGCGCTGAACTCGTTCATTTACGAGCTGTGCCCCCTGGAATAAATCCTGGCTCTGCTTTGCCAAGTGACACTAATGGCCCCGGGATAAAGCGATGCCATCCACCCCGACGGGCGGCAGAGGAGCGCGTTTAACCGCGCGCACAGGCAAGGGGGACTGCTGGGCTCAACTGCACTGAAAATGTATTCCAAAGGAAGCGATGCACTTAACTTATCACAAGTGGGAAATTATCACTGAAGTGGCTTTTCCTCAGAAGTCGAGGCACAAAACAGGAACGGTGAGGGGTGAGCGCTTTCTGCCGGGGCTGTGCAGGGAGAAGGAGGAGGGAGCTGGAGGTGACTCAAGGATGCTGCGAGTCCAGAGGTTCTGAGAGGAGGAGCAGGGGAGAGGCAGCAGGGAAAAGTGCTGCAAACAGAGGGGCGAAGGACACTGATGGGGACGACGCAGGGAAATTTACCCAGGAAAGGCACAAGATGGGGAATCAGGTTCTGAAGGCACTGGCAGAGTCACCCAGGACACTGTAAAGCAGGGCTGCAATGGGGGAGCTTGCTCTGGTACTGCCTTCTCCTGGCCAGCTGGGTCTACATAGAATCATGGGATGGTTTGGATGGGAAGGGACCTCAAAGCTCCTCTTGTTCCACCCCCTGCCACAGGCAGGGACACCTTCCACTAGGCCAGGTTGCTCCAAGCCCTGTCCAACCTGGCCTTGAACACTCCCAGGGGTGAAACAGCCACAACCTCATGCAGCAAATATATGTGCTGCTACACTACCTATATATACCACAGCCATATACATCTGTCTATATATTCTCTAGCTATATATTGTCTAGCTATCTATACTATATCTGCATATACTCTACCATCTCTATAATGCCAGGCTGGGAATAATTGCAGGTTACCACACCCCCTTCCTACACCAGCTCTCCCTCACTCTCCTGATTGCAGTTTCCCCACGATGCCCAAGCTCATCATGCTGGCAGATGGGGAGAGATGGACGGAACGAGGACAACCAGCAAAGCCTGGAAACTAAAATAGAGAGGTGGTCCCAGCAACACGAGGCTGCATGGGAGGAGCAGGGCAGCCCAAACTCATTGGAGATGAATTCCCAAGCCTTGCAGTGCCATGCTGGGTCACAGGGTGATAGGGTGAGGACCTTGCCCTTCTGCCCTTGGCAGAAGATCAAGAAGAAGGGAAATTGTTCCTCTTGTTCCATCTTTCTCCTCATAGACACCAGCTCCCTATCAAGAACTTGCACAGCTTCTTACAGACACTCAAAACCACAGAGCCAGAACTTCCCCCGTGACAGAACCAGAAGGTTGTTTGCCACATGCACAAAGTTGAAGTGCTCATCTCATGACTCCCATCAGGATGGGATGGGGACTTCTCCCTGAGAGAAGGGGCTGGAGAAGCACTGGGACAGCAAGGAAAGTGGAGAACCAGAGACAGGGAAGGGACCTGAGAGATATCAAGGAAGGAAAGATCATGGAGCCAAAAGCAATGGGACCTTCTCCAGCCATGCCATAGCACCCTCTCCTCATTTACAAACTGGCACTAATGAGACCAGAAACAAAAGAGCGAGGGAGGGAAAGGACCCTTCCCAGTAAAGACCCCCCTTTCCACCCCTCTACCCTTGAGGACATCATCCTTAAAATATATTTCATTTCACAGCTGCATTATGGTACCACAAAATCCTGCGAATCCAATTTAAGAACAGATTACCTCCTCACTTACTTCATTTGAAGCAATTACATGTTAATTTTCATTGAGACCAGCCTAATGCATACCAATCTGATGCTGCAATCTCATTTGAATACTTGAGGGAACGCTAGTTGGGCTCCAGGCTCTGGAGGCTCATATTTAAAGGGCCACTTCACATTTCCTTTCCCTTTTCCCCTGGTTATTTACGCTCTTGTCACACTTGTGGCGCTCCCTCCCTCCCTTCTGGGTGTTGCCAACATCTGGTGCCACTCGTGGGACCAACTGAAAATGTCAAATAAGTTTTGCAGCAAAGCCTGTGGCATGATGATGTGTCCATCACCAGCCCCATCCCTGAGGCAGGACCTTCCCCAGGCCAAAATTCAACATCAATCACATATTTCTCCACCAGTAAATAACCTTCCAGCGCCAAAGTCGCTGGAAAACACATGTTGCTACTGCTCATGTCTCTGAAAAGTGACTCCTCCTCCTCCTCCTCCCAGGCCAAGAACAGCCTCCACCACGTTCCTAGCTGATGGTTATCTTCAGCTCCCTCACCCTCACTCAAAGTCTTGTATCTATCCAGGCCTGTGGTATCGATTGGTGTCTCGGACACCAAGCTGTGAGTAATTAATAATGCCAGGAGAGTGTGGATTCAGCTCCGGGTTGAGCCGTGGAGGCACGTGGCCCCCTCTCGCTGCACACATTCTGGTGATAAGCATTCATGTTGGAGGCTGCACCTTAATTAGATTTTTCAGATTGCAAAGGGCCCTGAGACACTTGTGCAGACACCATATAAATGTATATTGCATTGTACTGTAATTAATCCAAGGTGACGGAACAGGAGCAGGGGATTCACGGAGAGACAACCAAAACTTCAGCACATCACTGGGCTCAGGCCCACCCTGTGGCCCAAACAGCTGCAAATCAAGAAATCTCCCTCTTCATTCTGCCCACTGAGTGCTGGATGACCACAGACACGCTGGACAACAGGAACATCCCAGAAGCCAAAGGTTTCCCGGCGCCTCCTCCCCAGGCAAGGCTCCCCACCATTAGGCAGACACCTTTCCCTCCACACGAGCAGTTTAACAGCCAGAGACACAACAAGAAGCCAATCTACAGACAAGCAGAGATTAATTGCAGCTCCTCCTCCCCAGAATAAAGAATCGATGGCATCAGGCAGGTGCCTGTGCTGTCGCTGAGAGCACTCGGATGTCACAGCCGTGGGCTCCAGGCGTTTGTATCCCACATCGGACAGCCGGGATGCTCCACGAGCACTGAGCTTGGTTTGCACCCCACTGCCTCACCCTGACACTGCTCCCTTTGTCCTGGGGCAGCCAGGACGTTTCACACGCATTTGGAAACTTCTTTAATTTCAGTTAATGCAATAAAACTGCTGCTGCTCGAGTCCAGCAGCCTCTGCCTGCAGGAAACCACCACTGGCACACTGGACCCCTTATGTGCAGTCGCTGGGCTGGATGAGACCCCCAGGGAACAGCTTGGCTGCTCCAAGCCCCAAAGCTAGCTTGTTCAGCAGGTCCCAGTGGAGGGTGAGATCTCCACCTCTCTATGGACATGATGGTTCAGCCTCAACTGTGCCCAGGGGGAAAAGAGCCCTTTGGGGAGGAAGGGAGTTGATTTGGGGACCTACTCTGCCAGGGCTCCTGTGGAATGGATTGGAATGGAATGAGGATGGAATGAGTTCCAGGGCCCCTCGGGGTCTGGTGAGAAACCAAATAATCAGGATTCAGGGGAGGAAAGGCAGTTACCTGGGTAACAGTGTGCTGCTAATACATCTGCCACCCCGCAGGACTGCCCGGCTGCTTCCCAGCTGCCAGAGTGAACCCACGGCCCAGGCTGCAGCTCCACGGCATCATGGGGACAAACACACGGGTGTTTTATCCTCTGCATTCCCAAGCTGGGTGGGAAACCAGAGGTGACCCCACATCTGAGCCCTGCCCTGATGCAAACCCCAAACGCTCTTGGCAGAGTGAGCAGCTCTTGCTGTCCATCCCCACAGCCTGAATGACAGGTGGCCATCACTGAGGCACAGAAGGAGGTGACATCCCACAGCTCTGCTCTCCTGCCCGGGGTACCATCCTTTCCTAGTGGACTAGCCATGCTTTTTCCTGCTCCATCTCCCATCACACCCCAAAAGCTCCTCTGAGGTGATCAGGGAAGGAGATGCCTCTGCTGGCAGACACAGATGCCAAGGTGACACAAGGACACAGTGGATGCTGGCGACACCAGAACCCAACTACTGGCTCATCCTCTTGTCCCAGGTCCATTCCCACCCCTCTGTAGGTACACAGGGACCACAGCACCCTCCTCTCCCCATCCAGCTGCCTCCTGGTTCAGCAGGTAGAGAAGCACCAGCACTGCAGCTAAAACAACACGGCTGTGGTGGTTTGGGGACAGGCTTTCAAAGCACCAGAAGAGACTTTGCCTGTTTCCTACTGATCCAACTCAGTCCCTGTACGAGCCTTTGAAAATGTGTCCTTTATAGTTTCACATTTTGATGTCACATCTGTAAGAATATATGGTGGGGCTTTTTTTCTTCTCCTCACCCACTTCTTTTTAAGAGGAGATATCACACTTTGAACTCTAATTTTTATTTATTTTCTTTTCCTAGAAAAGGGCTGATTTCCCACTGAGCACGGATGGAGAAAGAGAAAGTGGGGTGGGGAGGAAGCCTTCAAAAAGTGCCCAGATTTAATTTTTTATCAGAGGAACAGAAAGAGAAATTTGTGGATGATCAAACAGATTCAAGTACCTTAAAAGAAAGCGACTGCCAGCAAATGGAAACTAGTTAAGGAATTACATGAAAGACACGGGAGACGCTTGAGAAGCAGAAAAGATGCTGTAACCATGTGGAAAGCCAAACCCATCAGTCCCAAACCACTGGAGCAGCGAGAAGCAGGAGGTGAAGTGTTTGCTCTGCACGAGCAGCAGATGATGGGAGTGCTGGAGGATTGCAGAGGTGCTGAGCCGGCTCGGAACAGGCGACTGCCAGAGGGAGCCCAGCGCCTCTGAACCAGCACCCTGACAGCTTCTTCCCTGCTTTCCTCCCTGCATAGCTAAAACAAGTGTAGGCAGTCAAATAAAGGGCTGCATCACTTTGAAAAACTGCACCCCGGGGGCTCTGTATTTTCCTTTCCCTCCCCGGCACCTTCCAGCTCGAGTGCTCTCGGTTTATAAATCCAAAGAGAGTGGGATTGTTTGGGTTGGGTTTTTTTTTGTTGTTTTGTTGGGGTTTTTTTCTCCTCTGCTTTGATTTTAATCCACTGGCAGCACTTTGCAGCTCAGGCTGGGAACTGAAAAGCTGGCAGAGCCCTTGGGCTGGGCAATGGGAAGTGAAGGAGGAAAGGGTGAGACCAGGGCAGCACCAATAGCCTGCAGTAGAGTCAGAGGTGGACAGGACTTGAGAGATGGAGCCAAATCCATTCTCAACTCTAACCTGCCTTCCCAGGCTGCCCCTTAGCCGAAGCCTTTAAGAGGCCAGATCCTATTGCTTCCTGAACTGTGACCCGCCCGGCTTAGCTCGGAAATCTTTTAAATAGGAAAACAGAGCCAGCGTTTGCTTTCCTGCCGAGTCAGTGGTGAGCAAAGCCCAAGGGTTGCATCAGATTAGCAGGCAGCTCCTCCCAAGGCAGGGAAACTTTGATCATTTCATATGTATGCGCCGTGTCGGAGAGCACAGGTCTCCAAACCCCAGTAAATGTTTTATTAGGGCAGCTCCGGCTTTTATACCCAAGCCTTGCTCCTTTTTGGACCCTGGGGATCTTGTTGTGATTGGAAAGACACTGCTCATCATCTCCCTCTCTCCCAGGAAGGGCCGTGCTGCTCCTGCCTTGCTTTTCCCTCACATCTCACTTGAAGTGCATTAGAGGCCAGCAGGAGCATCCCAAAAAGACACCCTGCCTTCCTCAAAGCATCTTCCTGCATCCTGCAGGGAGCCTCAGCATGTGGACTCTGACACAACACGGGTCATGGTGAGGGCAAGGCTCTGCTCTTTCTCCTCCATCACCACCCTGGGGACTCAGGGACATGGTTTAGTGGGGTACCTGCCAGTGCTGGGTTAATCCTTGGACCCAGTGATTTGAAGCCTTAAGAGTCCTTTTCCAACCTTTGTGATTCCATGCTCCTATGGAAGTGGCCACCCTGACTGCCTGGAGCTTCCAACCCCACCAGGACAGGACAGAACTGACCACCCCCAGCAGGAAGCCACTGGGCAGGATCAGAAATCTCCTCTCTGGAGAGACTTAACTACTGAAGTATTGCAGACCCAACCCCAACCTCCCCCGAGCGCAGAGGTAGGAGCAGAGCATCTCAGTGTTTTCAGAAGCACCCTATAATTCTATTTTTTTTTTAATCTGCACATGACTCACAACAGCTCACATTGGGAAATTAACTATTCCCAAAGCGATTATTTGTTGTTGAAAGTGTCATCTTTGCTGGAAATTTAAAGAAAACCCCCACACTAAACAGCATAGTTTCCCCTCTGTGCTGCCACTCCCAGTTCAAAATGGATATAACTCTGCTCAGCACTGGATTTCCAGCTTTCCAAGAGCTGGGATTCAGGTTAGGAACAAGGAGAGAACAGGGCAGATACAATCTGGTTTTACAAGGACTCCTCTTCAAAGGACACTGGGCCAGGATCACAAACCTAAGTGCACAGCCCTACAAGAGACATTCTAGGGGAGAAATTACAGCTCTTGTGGAATTAAAGCAGGTCCCATTTACCTTTTTTTTTTTTCCCCAATTCTAAAAAATATTTACATCCAAAATAGACGAGAAAAGCCTAGTGCCAAGAAAATAGGGGATTTTTATAGATCCCATTTCTGCAAGAAATTACCAAGACAACAAGTCACTAAGTTCTGAGAAAGGATTTGACATTTTCCTGAATAAAAATAGCACCTGAAGTGGCATCACTTAGGATTTCACCTTATGGGCAAGTGCTGCCAAAGCAACCAGAGAATAAAACCCTTCTCATGGGCGGCCAAAGTTGCCCATGGGATCCCACCAGGGACACATCATTGTCTCCACTTTTCTACAGGATTTCACACTAATTTCCACAGAACTCTCTTGGCCTTGTCTCCATAAAGTTTCACTGGAATTTATTTGCCATGAAGGAATTACAAGAATCAGGAACTGTCTTGTTTTTCAAGGAGCGCACCCGTCATAGCTTGGAGCAGAACCACAATGACCCCCGTGGTGCCATCTGGCATGGTGAGGTGTTTTAGGGGGTTTCTGGATTAAGCAGAAAGCCAGGCTTTTTTTTTTTTTTTTTTTCTTCAGGTGCAGCCACTTGTGTTGTGAGATTTGCCTATAAAAACACACTCCAAAAATCCAACCCACTGGGAGAGCACTGCTGAACGCAGGAGAAAGAGGGATGGGGGTGGATAATTACCTGGTGGGAAGGGACCACCTGGTCCAAGGTAGGACACATCCCCTGGCACTTCTACCTTTCACTTTTTCCCTTAAAAGCACAAAACCCACCCAAACCTCCCCGCTCCCAGACACGTGCACACGGTATCACACCACAGAAAAAAGGAGACCGGAGGCCAAGAAATGGAGGGGAAAGCTTGGACATGGAATGACTGAATGAGGACACTGGGATTTTGGATAAGCATTATGACCATGACAGCTTTCTGCATTTTCTACCTCCAGCAGCAGAAAGCCCTGGGGTGCGTGGAGAAAGGCAGATGATGAGGTGTTTTCAGCGCCACAACCACCGCGGACCTTACGGGAACGCTGCCACCGGCTGCATCCCATCGGAGGGGATCCGGGCCCTGCCAGGAACGTGCATCCATCTCCCAGAGCTGACAGCGGGATGCAGCCCAGCTGCCTCTCTCCTCTCTGGGAGAGCTCCCCTCTCCACAAGCCACATCCTCTCTTCCCCACGACTGCTGATTAACACCCGACCCGTTCGGTGCCCAACGACCCCCTGCCACGTGGCAGGCGTTGACCCAACGCTGCCTCCCACGCCTTGGGATGCTCTGGGAGGCAGATGGACAGCGAGGAGGAAGAGGAGGAGGAGGAGCAGCACAATGCTGATAGTGTTGGAGAACCAGGAAAGGGAAGGGATGAGCCTCCTGCCAGAGGCTTGGAGCATCGCTCTCCGCAGCTCCTCCGGCGAGGCCGAGCTGTCCCAACACTCCGTGCTGCCTCATCCCTGCCAACGCCAAGCTTGACCCTATTTATCCAGATGGCCCAAATCTTCAAAGCTCTGAGGCTCCTGCAGTTTTCCAGGAAAATGCCCAGTGGTCTCATTACATCCAAACCCTCCTCCTTCACCTAGCCCTGCAAATCTGCTCCTTCTTCCCTGCGCATCCAAAAATCAGAGGGGGAAAAAGGGGAGACCAGCAGGGAAAGGTGGGGATTTCATCTATCCAGGGGCTTTATTTCTTCCCCTGTTTTAAAACCTAGAATATGAATGTGTTTATTTTTAAACCAAAATTCAAACTAATTATTAGCAGGAGGCTTTCAAGTCAAATGTAGGTCATGCAAAGTGATGGGGGATAATAGCAATTGTTTCAGCTTCAGGAAGCACATAAGTAATGGAGACTCCCTAGTTGTCCAGCTTGCTTAAGCACTTTTAACACAAAATTTGGCATCTTTTTGACTTTTATCCCCTGCCTTCAGCCCGACCACCCTCTTCTCTGGCACCCAAGGAGCCCTGGACCAGAGTCACGGGGTCCCCACTCCAGCATCCAGCAAGGGTTTTGCAAAGGGCTCCCTGCAGAGGGCTGAAACACGCCCCACACTCACCTCAAAGGATGACCTGGATCTGATAAGTGTAATATTTAAAAATAATAATTAAAAAAAGAAACTACAAAAATCATGGAGACTTTAAAAACAGGGCTTTACATTTTATGCTACTCCTCAAAACTCGCTCTTCCTGCCCCTCAGCCATCAGAACCGACTTAACTCATTGCACAAATGAACCAACCTTTGTGCCCATTTCTGCTCTAAGAGAAGCCTCGAAAATAAGAAAATCTCGGGATGTCAAGAGCTGTGAATCCTCAGCAGCTTTTCCCCGGTGCCAGGTGCTTGTGGGAAGCAAATATCAAAGCCAAAGCCCAGGAAAGTGAAACGTGGGGTTTACACCTTAGAAAACGTTTGGCAGCAAGAAAATCTTTGTGCTGCACCTGGTTGGAAGGAGCAGGATCAGGAGGGAACTTCTCCAAGCCGCCCAAAGTGCCTGAGAGAGCGCAGAGCAAACTTAACCTACTTGCAGGCAGCCACGATCAAGGCGAAACTCCAAGATTGCCAATTAAAAAACACGGAATGATTTCGAACAACAAAGAAGTCCACGGACATTGTTTGATCGTGCATATTCTTCACGAGAAGAAAGGAATGACACACACAAAAAAAAAAAGAGGCTAAAAATAGGTTGGATGCTGTGAGCCACATCCTCAGCCCGGGGAAGGCACCGGGTTCGGGGAGTTATGCAGCTTTACTCATGCAGCCGTCATTGTTGCTGAGTTCTGATCTCTATTCAAACTTGCAAAACCTTTTCTTTTCCTGCAAAAAATACAAGAATCTCCCCCCCGCCCTCCCCATCTTGGAGCTCATCTCTCCTAAAGCAGCTCGCATGATGATGATCAAAAATAAGCCCTCCAAGCCTAAGCTCACTAACATTCATTTCTCTCCTGCTAATGCTGGACTTCTTACTGTTAATCCTTAAATATATCCTTAAATAAGAATGACAGTACCTGAAGCACCTAACAACCCCCTATCATAAACAGAGACAGCCTCTGCATTCCTAATTTAGTTTGCCACAGAAGAGCTGACACTAATCCCAGATCCTGAGTCCCGGATATCTCCAACGCAAATGCCATCGCCTTGCTCACCTTGACATTACAAAGCAGCCTGAACTTTCCTTGTCCTGCTCAACTTTCAACTGTTTGTTTGTTTTTTTCCCTTGTTTTGCACAAAAGCTGACCCGTGTCAAACTCAACCTCTGGGGCTGGGGATTAAGGGAAAGTGTCACCTTCGCCCTGTGCAGCTCACTGCTGAAAGAACAGCAGCTACGAGTGATGCCGGGGGCAGGAGACTGCAGATGAAATCTCTGTGCATCAGACAGCAACCTGTTTGTGAAACACAATGTCTTGGGCCCAAATCTCTTAGCAAGAGCTCGCAGTGTGGTGTGTAAAACAGCAGGGCAAATGGAGACAGTTACAGTGGCTCATCTTGGCTACTGCACCAAAAATCACCCCTTTTTGCAATTTCTGTGTCCAAGGCTCCAGTTTACAAGTGGCTCCAGATCAGCAATGAGAATCAGGTACAGAATCACAGAAGCCCCAAATGGTTTGGATTGGAAGGGACCTTAAAGCTCACTCACTTCCAAACCCCTGCCATGGGCAGGGACACCTTCCCCTAGACCAGGTTGCTCCAGGCCCCGTCCAAACACTTTCAGGGATGAGGCAGCCACAGCTTTTCTGGACAACCTCTGCCAGTGCCTCCTAACTGTGGGCAAATGGATTTGCTCCCAAAATACCAGGAACCTGGGTAAGTGTGTGCACTTAGGATGCAGGAAAAGAGTGCTTGACATTTTGCAGGGGCTCCAGAAAGAAAGGAGAGCGAGGCTTTACAAAGCAGAGCTTGCCCATCATTCCTCGGTGGATTTTCTTATTTCTCAACCCAAAAGGCCACCTGAAAATAAAAGGCCACAAGGAGCTGCAGCAGGAACCAAACCCAGCCACTCCATGCAATCTTTTAACAGGGAAAGAGGAGAGGAGGGGGGATTTTTGGCAAATCCACCCCAAGTTTTGAGGCTCACAGAACAATTCCCCCCATCAGTCTGAGGGCGAACATGCCGCAGCTGCAAACCAGCCACGAGCCAGGGACAAGAAATACCACCAGAGCAGCGAGAAGGAGCATCAAGTGCCAGCAATAAGCCAGGCACAAGCCCCTACATTTTATTGCAAGCCTCCATGGACCTGGCCAGCTCCAAGCTGGGGAAGAGAAGGTGCCAAAGCCCATCCATCCTGTCACAACCATCAGCTGTGGCCCCACGCCACGGCCGGGGACGGGCAGCGAGTGTCCCTCCGCAAAGCATCTGCTGCGCTCGGAATAACGAGTCAGAGCAAGGGCTTTGCTCCTGCTTTCTGCAGATTTGCATGGCATAAGCTCTGGGCATCCCAGAGCTGAGCAGAGGGACAGGGCTTTGCTGGCCAAATCGGTTCTGCTGTGCTTTAATGCGCTGCCCCACTCTCTGCTGGGGTGGGTGTCTACCAGGAGGGTTTGGGAGCCTGACACCCCAACATCCATGTGCTGGTGAGCATCCCAGATCCATGCTGGCCTCAATGCTCTCCCCACTGACTCCTCACATACTCTGGGTAACATGAGCATGTCCTGAATGGCAAAACAGGGCTTGGTGTTGCTTTGCCTGAAAGCCTTGTTTTGATTTCCATCCCACGGCAAAACTGAAAGGATAACGCCTGCCTTGCTCCCAGGTAACTGGAGAGATTGGGAATTATACAGTGCTTGCTGCAAAGCATTAGGTCTTCCAGCCCAGAAATGCTCAGATTTAGAGACAGACAGATGCCCCCAAGGCTTCCACCTCTGCAGGACATGACAATCACGCTCCAAAGGGCCAGCACAGCTGCAGAGGAGAGAACACAGGTTTGTGTTCAGGTTTGATTCCTATCACAGATAAGCAGCAACTGAAGGCTGGGAGCAGATTCAGCTTTCAGGCTTATGCTCAGAGCTGGGATTTTGCTTTGGGCCCATCCTCAGCCAAGAGTGAAGTGGAACAAAATCACTACAAGAAAGCATTTGGCGTCTCCGTTTCTCTGGACAAGGTCTGGTTCCCCCCGTGCACACTCCGGTGGCTTAGGAAAACAAAATCCTGCTCCTCCTGTGAATCAGATCCCCCACACAAAAAGGAACTGGCAAAAGGCTGCAGCACTCACTGGCAGTTTCTGCTGGAGAGAGGAGACTCAGATCTAAGTGTGTCTGTGCTATATACAATTTGCATCCCACTTAAAGACTTAAGAGGGAATAAAGAGACTGGGCCGTGTTTGGTTTCTGCTGGACCTGCTTTCATCCTTGGATGGAGCATGAGGAGCTTTGTTCTACCCCATAACACATGAGGACATTTCCCACCACTGCCAAACTTTACAATGTCACCAAGTATTCCATAACCTCTCTTATTTTCCTTTTAAGCCCCTGCTCTCTCTCATATGTGGTTATACAAGAACCTCAGCTTTCATTAAGGAAAAATAAACCCTTGGCGCTCCTCGCTCTTCCCCTTCAGAAAAGAAAATAAAAAACCCACCAGAAAACCCCAAATCAAACAAGAAAGACCCAACAAAGCAACAGTGAAATGCTTCAGAAACCACCTCCACTCATCAGACACTCGGTTTTAGAAGCAAGGCTCCAGATTTGGAATCCATGAGCTCTGCTGTGCTCACTCCACACTGCACAGGAGCCCCTAAGAACAACTCTCCGGCTCCTTCCTGTCTTTAATCTGTCTCAGCAGGCACAATAAACAACTACAAATGGAATAACAATATTGGAAAAGGGGGCTGGGAGGAGGGGAGGGGAGATGCTGTAATGCAGAGAAGGCCTGATACACCAGTGAAGGCTTTTAAGAGCCACACATGGTAATTATGGTGTTAAAAATCTGTCAGTCGAAGGGCTGGATATTAAATGGAATTGGCTTGAGATGACAGGGCTGAACTGGGTTTTAAAAAATTATTTATTAAAATGCTCTGGATACAAATTAATGTTCTTAGTTCAAAATGTATTATTGTCTCTCTGGCTTTGATCTGTGGAGCACTTTGAGCGATGAATGGGAGAGGTTGTCAAATCTGCCTCTGCACTGTGCTCTAAGTGAGATGCTGCTTTACAATTTCCTTCAGCAATATCTTTCCTTACATCCCCAGGAAGATCTGCACTGCCATGGCCATTCCCTGTGTTCTGGAGTGATCCTTTTGGGAGAAAGCACTGGAACCTGGATGGGGCAGTTGGACAATGACTGGAGATGGATGGAAAGCTTGCCAAAGCCAGGGATAAGGCCAGTGATCCCAAGTTTGGGATCAAAGAGCCAGGACTGAGGTTTGCCCAGAGAAAAGCATCTTTGGGGAGGACTCAGCTCCCCCCTCCTGCTGATTGCAAGTGGCCATTCAGTCTATGCACACCTGTCTGAAAGAAAATAACTGACCTATTTAGCTATTTAGGATCTATTTGTCCTTGTCCATAGGACAAAGGGAAATGGTTTTAAACTGAGAGTAGGTATATAGTATTAGGGAGAAATTCTTCCCTGTGAGGGTGGGGAGGCCCTGGCACAGGTTGCCCAGAGAAACTGTGGCTGCCCCATCCCTGGAAATGTCCAAGGTCAGGGTGGACGGGGCTTGGAGTCACCTGGGCTAGTGAAAGGTGTCCCCTGTCCAGGAGGCTGCAACGAGATGAGCTCTGAAGTCCCTCCCAACCCAAACCATTCTGGAATTTGGAAATCTGAGGTGTTGCCCATCCTCAAATCAATGGGTTGGATAGATCAGGACCAGCAGCACAGTGCACTCATCCACCAAACAGCCTGGATGAGGTAGGACAACCCCCTGCTGATGTACGGGCTGCCCGGGAAGCTCCAGCTCCAGCCGTGCACGGGGGTCCCTTACCAACAAGCAGATGCAAAGCCCCTCCAGGGGAAACCCTGGTGTGTGTTTTCAGGCAAGCCCACCCCTGCCCTGCACCCTCACACCACACCTGGGGCCAGGGAATTGCTCTCCCCTCTCCAGCAGCCTGGCTCATCCCTCACTTTGCCTCCAGCAGCCACCCAGCCACGTGCCTTGGCTCCTTATAGAGTTCACTCCACTTGGCTCCCAGGTCACCTCCTTTCCTTCCTGCTTTATCTCACCTTATTTTTTTTTTATTATTTTTTTTTTTTTTACTTTTTAATATTATTTTTTTTTAACAATGTCTGTACAACTTCGCTCTCGATAACACGCGAGTTAATTAAGCCGTGATCTCCTGGAGACAGGTTGCTACAAGGAGATAAGGAGCGGCTTCTGTTCGCCATAAACAGCTGTGCTCCTCACCAGCTTCTGGGGATTTGCTGCTTTTGTACAGAAGACAAAACAATCACTGCCAATTAAAGGCTGGACATCGTATTTTGCCCACTGCTGGCGAGTCTCCTGACGTCACCTTCCCCTGGATCCTTGCAGAGGAGTCAAGGGTGCAGCAGCTTCGGGGAAATTAATACCTGAAGTGGTGGTGGGCCAGATAAGGGTGTTAATTCCAAACAGGGCACGGCTTGAAGGACAAAACCCACTGCACTTCCAGTGGAGTTGTGTAATAATGTGGGTTTGGTGGGCGGGTGACACGGAGCCGGTGGGCTTGCAAGGGCTTTGGGGGGATGGATCTGGAATTTAAAAGGTCTCAAAGCAGTGTAGAAACAGTCTGATGTGGAAAGAAGGGAAATAAATGAGCAAAGGGGTGAAGCAGGATGCTGAAGAAGGAAAAATCTAAGCAAACTGAAGCAAGGGCAAACAATTTTGCTCTGCTCAGTGTGAGTGGCCCTTGCCCAGCACCTTCTTGCCACTCCTCACCCACTGCAAAACCGCTGGGTTTTACCAGCTCTTTGATTTCAGCAATAAGACAACACCAAAACACCACTATGGACCAGCCACAAAATGGGGACAACCACCTTGACCTCACTCTGTACTCCAGGATGGAGAGCAGCAGTAAGGAGGGACCTGGAGATGCACAGAGCAGGACTCACAGCTCCTACCACTGAGGCAGCTCTGGGTGCTGGGCCAGAAAAATCACCCAAATGGCAAGACCTGAGGGTTTTTTACTTCTGGGTGCTCAGTAACCTCCTCTCGGGCAGCTTTGTTACTCACACTGATGTGCTGCCTCCAGACTTATCTCCAGCGAGCCTGGATTTATTCCTTTACCCCTTCAAATCTAGTTTAAAGCTCTAACTCCTGCACAAAGACCCTTTGAGAAAGGGGTACCCCCTCACAGAGACCAAGCCATGATCTAAAAGACCCCAAATTTTGCCAGTGACAGCCAGGAACTGATCTGCTGGCCCTTCTTATTTCTTCCCTCACTGTTCCCTCTGATTGGCAGGATACAGGAGAGCTCTGCTTGTGCCCCTGATTCCTTAACAAGTCATCCCAAGGCCATGAAGTCTCTCTTGATTGTCCTTGGACTTCTTGCTGCAACTTCATCGCTGCCTATTACCAGTGACATGCCAGGAGCTGCTCATTAAACACCATCACTCTATCTTGGGGGGGGGGCAGGAGGGGGGAGAAAGGTGGGGGGTTTCCTTTTTTATTCCCCTTGAATGTGGCTTTAATGATTTTAAATCCCTTCAACCCAATTACAGCTCTGTATCCTGATTAGGGACTGAGCTATTGTGCACTGGAGCCATTATCTGGCGGCCCATAGAAAAATTAGTACCTGGAGAGGCTGCACTGGGAAATAAATCTTTTCCTGACATTTTAGGAGCAATTCTTGGCCAATTAGAGCACACTTTGCCGTGCAGGTAATGTGTATCCAAACTGCTCTCCCTGCTGAAAAGGCCAAGCAGAGAACAAGTGTAATCCATGCAAAAGAGGAGGAAAAATCACCCGCTGCCAGTGAACTCACCAGTGCTTCCTGACAAGTTATGTCCCGCTGCAGAGAGCTCCCTCTGACCCCAAAGCCATGGGGCACGGAGCAAAAAAGCTGCTGATCTTTGTGCCACCAGCCCCACCCTGCTCCTCTCCTGCTGCCTGTCCCATCTCAGAGCCCTGGGCTTGTCCTTTTGCCCTCAAAACCTGAGCCACAGATGTGTGTGGATACGAAAGGATGGATGCAAAGCATGTATCACACTACCTGCTCTTCAGCCACAGGGTGGATGCACCCTCTGGGCCGGCTCCTTGGTGTCCTTGCAAGGTGGGAAAAGCCTGGCTCTACCTTAAAGGTGAATTTGGAAATAACCAGTAGTCCTGGGCGCCCCTCCAGAAGAAAAGAACTGAACACAGAGCTCAGACTGCAGCAGAAATCAGGTGCCACCACATACTGACCATCCCAGCAGAAAAACTGAGCTCGGCAAGGACCCAGCCCCACGAAGTTTCCCAACTCTAAGACAGAAACTTGAGCTGCAAAAGGCAACTGTGCATTTATGATTTATCTACAGCGAGATCCAGGCGAGCAGCCCTGGCTGTCACCAGCACAGCGGTCCAGCTGTGCAGCCACTAATGGCACAGCTGGACTGAGCCACTCACTTGGCAAATTAAACTGGTGCCTCGTGCTGCCTTTTAACACCTTCCTTGCTCTCCCACCCGGGGAGGCAGGAGGAGAAGGGATGGAGGGTCTGTGGGACCATCAGCACCCAGGGAAGGCTCCAGAGGGAACACACACACACATCCCTGCTGTGGGGTGGAGTTAATGGTGCATGGGCATCTCAGTGCAACTTTTTTGTCTATTATAATACTAATGGTGAGCAGTAAATTCATCCCTGGTGAGAAGATGATCATAGTTAATGGAATTAATGCAAGGTTTTAATTTGCCTCTCGCTGCTCGGTCCCAGGAACTCCCCAGCCTCCAGCAGAAGCACCAAAAAGATGAGTTTTGATCTTCCCTCCCCTGATACTCGTGTACTTCTCATCCCATTCACCATCTGGAGGTGGGAAAACCCACCAGGCCTCCTGGCTCTGCTGCAGGACTGACAATCAGGAAATCTGGTGCTGCAAAGCCCAGCTCACCCTCACCTCACCTCTGGGGCTGAATTTGTGGACCCCAACAGCTTGTGGGAAAGGACTGGGAGAAGAAGAGGTTGGCAGCTGGGAGCTCACATAGCCACAGAAGTTACCAGCATCTTCTTTGTGCAGGAACACCCAGCGAGCCACCAATAAATAAGGGAGAAATAGATCAGCACAGTTCTAATTTTGGGATGCAAACTCAAAAGCAGAAGAGTTTGAGGCTGCTGGGAGCACTGCAGGTGGCTGGGCTGGCTGAGCCACCAGGGAGCACACCCAGCATGGAAAAAAAATCACAGAAAAGCTGCAAAACCAAGTCAAGAACCAGCCAGGAAAAGCCTGATCTAAATAGACTGGAACAGTGGAGAGAGGGGGGGGGGAAGGAAAACAGTATTAAAAAAAAGCAGCGGTGTGTTGGTGAAATGAGATTAGAACAGTAACAGGTTCACTCCCATGCCAGCTAAATCCCCATTAAATCAGATTAATACAGATGGTCTTTATGTAGCTGACCAAGGCGAGAGATCAATATTGTTGTTTCACTTGGGGAAGGAAAAAACTTGTCCTGTCTGACAAAACCACATCATTACTCACCCACAGCGACCTCCACCTTGCTCAGGACTACCCAAATCAGGTGGGCCTGGCTAGGTCAGACCCTCAGAGATAGCTCATCTCAGTAACCTACTGCCAGTCTGGGGAAAAAACCTATCTGAGTTTTTTTTCCTTTTGTGGAGGGAGGAAATCTGGGGGTTTGCCCTTCAAAGCTCAGTGCCCCACATCAGAACACTTGCAGGGAAGTCTCCCAGCATTCACACTTCTAATCCATCCAAGAAATTTTCCTGTGTCAGCAGCACAGAAAAGCTGCATCCCACCCCTAAGTCACACCCACAGTGACATTTCCTATTATTTCCCACTCTTACTAAACCTGCTCCCACTTTTTGCTGTGGACAGAATTACCTCTCCCCGCAGGGCAGGAGGGGGCATCGCTAGAACTCACCCCTCCCAGCCCTCCAGATCCACCAGGTGAATAAAAAGGGAAAAAAAGGAGGATGGAGCGCAGGGAAGCCTGGGATTATTGTCTCCCAGAGCCATTATCCAAGGCCTGTAGCACAATTAGCACCTGGAGAGGCTGTGCTGCAATATAAATCTTTGTGACATTTCAGGACCGGTTCCTCGCCAATTAGAGCACCCTGGCTCTCATCAGCAGGCTCACCTCCACAAAGGCCAACCCCACAGGATGGGAAAATCCATCTGGAACGGAGACATTGCTGTGCCAGGGGGGCTGGAGCTGGGCATCTCCCCTCCCAGCCTGATCCTTGCACCTGCAGCGCTCCTCCCTGTGCTCCTGCATCGCACCAAGCAGTGGGAATCATCTCCTCTGGCTGCCCAGAGCTCAAAAACCCATCCAAAATCTCCGGTCCAAGCTTTTCCCAGGGTCTGGAGAAGCACCCAGAAGCTCTGGCTCCCTCTCTCCCCATCTCATCATTAGGGATGGATGAGATGCTCTGCAGAAAATGTTATTTTTGTTACTCAATCCTGGGTTTGCAAAGGGAGAAGCACCACGAACACACCAATTCACCACCTTTTTGGTCTGAATTTTAACTCCAAACTCTGTTTAAAACAGTCTTTCCCCACAACCTTTCCTTTACATTTGCTTTATACCAGCCCCAAACCCGAAAGCCTAAAAGCAAACAGCAGACTGCTTTGGTTGTACCGAGGCAAGAGAGTGAAATCCAGTCAGAATATTTTCCCAGATTTTAAATCCACTGACATTTTGAAACATTTTGTTTGTGAGCTGAACCCAAATGATTTTCTGGGGTTTTTTTTGGATACAATCAATCCAAGCAACACCTCCAACCTCATCTGCCTTTTCTAAACCGTTTGCTCTGCCCTCTACGAGAGCAAATTTCCTCCATCCTTCTTCCTGCTCTGAATTGCTGCCTCCAAGTGCTCTCTCGGGGCAGAGCTCTCATGGATCAGCATGGAATCCCAGAATGGTTTGGGTTGAAAGGTACCTTAAATCTCATCCAGTTCTACCTGACAGGGACACCTTCCCCCAGCCCAGGTTGCTCCAAGCTCTGTCCAACCTGGCCTTGGACACTTCCAGGGATGGGGCAGCCACAGCTTCTCTGGGCAACCTGTTCCAGAGCCTGTGGAAGCTGAGCTATAAGGATTCCCTATTTTTACAGCAATGATCCTGCTTTCCTACCTTTGCCATCCTCCCACCCAACCCACGGCGTTGGGGTTTGGGCTGCGAGAGGTTCAGGCACGCGGAGCTCAGCCCTGCTGTGGAATCCCCCTCGGCGCTCACAGAGCTAAAAATACTCCTAAATTGCTTCCCCAGGTAGTGTTCTCCCATCCCTCGGGGGAAATCAATCACAGCATCAAAGGGAAGGCAGCTCCAAAGGGCTCTACATGCTCTTGGAGAGAGGCACCAGGTGGATAACGACAGCAAACCCTGCAGTCAGCAGCCCCCTCCCCACCTGGTTGTTTTGATCTTTTTTTTGTTTGTTTTATCTTTTTTTAATTGTTTTTATTTTTCAAGTGTTTGTGGTTTTTTGTTGTTGTTTTTTTGTTTTGTTTTTTTGTTTGGTTTGGGTTTTTTTTGTTTTGTTTTTTTGTTTTTTTTTCAGATTTGCTCAGGAATGAGTGGCAGAAATCTCAAGTTTAATTTAATTAGCACCTCCTCCCTGCCTGGAAATAGCTTTTCCTCAAGTCTGACAGTTCCATCCTTTGGCTACCATCGCCTTCTTCCCTCTGTGTTTCTAAGGGATATGGAAAATTCTTGTTCCACACTTTCTTTGTGCTCCAGCACCAGTTAAGACACACTAAAAGCTGCTGGGATGGTGAAGGGATGCAGCAAACCCAGTGAGAAGGGGAAGAAGCAGCACACACATTGTTTTTTCCTTCTCTCCATCCTAAGGAGATGCTGACTGGATTCATTTTTTAATTGTATTTATTCCTTGGCAATCGGCGGCGGACATGGAAGTGACAGTGACACTGGATGGAAGGCAGCTCACAAATACCAGCATTAAAAACAAACCCATGTGTGGGAGCATCTGTGCAGGACAAGAGCCTCATGGCACAACATCCCATGGAAAACTCTCCATGCACAGTGTTAATAGAGCGGGGAAGGCACTTAAAATCCAAATATTCCCCCTGCTTTTCCAAGCCCCTGCGTGTTGAGGGCACAGGTGAAGCTCCCATGGCAGCAGCTCGACTCGCAAATCCAGCTGAATGAGCCCAAAAGGAATAACCTCCTTGCCTGAATGTCCTTTCCCCCATAAAAGCATCCATACAACCCCTCCTTCCTGCACGGGGCAGAATTAGCCTTGAATACATCCCTCCTGCAAGCCAGGAATTTGTTAGTCTAAATATATACTAATTACACATCACTGGAGAGAGCAAGAAGACCCTGCCCGGCCTCATGAATGCGCCTTGATTGGCATCGCAGGCTCCGTGGCGCTGTGGCCTGACAAGCTGTGCTGTGTTTGCTGATGGGGAGATGGGCTGGCTTTGGGGGGGAGCGTTAGGCTCGGGATTAAAGTGCCTGGAGGCTCCCTGTGAAATCAGCACGGACCCGGCCTGCAATCAGGGACACCAAGGTTGTGCTTGTGATTAGCTCAGAAAAACATCCCCAGAGGGAGGGGGTGCACTCACAACCTGCCTGTGTGCAGTTATGTAAAGTGATTTCTTTTTTTTTTTTTTTTTTAAAGCAATATTTGATGTCTCACTGAGAAATGGACCTGCCTCGGGTTTGAGCGGGTTTGTGGGGCTTGATGTTGGGGACCAGGGCTTGCAGGTGTCTGATGAAAAACCCGTGTTTCTAGGGGGGGAAATTGAGTATTTATGTTGTCTGCTTTAAGAGATTTTCTTCAGAGAAAAGGAAAAGAAAACCCAGTCCCACTCGACCTGCCCTTGGCTCCAGCAGACTGCTATTTAACCCCTTTGCCACCCATAGAGCTTTACTGTGGGGTTAGTAGACTCAATTGTAAGTGTTATAGTCACTAATAACTGTTATAATCACATAACACAATGACTACTGAGCTGGTAACAGCTCTGCTGGGACTGGATTTCACTGGGAATCAGGACAGTGCCCAAACCAGGGACTGAACCCACCACACTCAGCACGGCACAGTGGAGGGAAGGGACAGCAAGCGGAGACAGAGTTTGGATCTCTTCACTCCCAGGCAGAGTCTCCTCCACCAGACACCTTTGTGCCTCTCCAACCAGCACCAAAAATTAGCAGAGGGACAGGTCATGCCCTCATGGGCACAACAAGGCGGGGACAGACCCACAGCTTGTCATAGAAGAACTTCACTCTGTGGACGACGGCGCATTGGATTAACCAGAGAGGGTGTGGAGTCTCCCTCACCGGGGATATTCAAGAACTGTCTGGACACAACCCTGTGCCACCTGCTTTGGGATGATGCTGCTTGAGCAGGGAGGATGGACCAGATGTGGTCCTTTCCACCGTGAACCCCTCCTGTGATTCTGTGACAGTCAGGAAGCAGAGCCGTGACCAGCCGGAGTGAGGTGAACACGGCGACATCGCTCCCTCCCCTTCCTTGAGCGACTTGGAAATGTGGTACCCTCACTTCCCTCCACTTTCCAACACCCCAGCAAGCCCTGACCCTGCTCTTGTCCTGGTGATGACCCTCCCATGGCCTGTAGTTCGAGCACACACACAGAGCACTGCACTTCCTAAATATAACCTGCTCCCTTGCAATTACCGACTGTAGAGAGCAGGACTGGAGTTGTATTGACTTACAAAGCCCACACAGTTGGAATGCAGCCCAAACAAATCAATGGCATATTTAGCCAAATAAACTGCTCCAGCAAGCTGATGACTCCAAGACCTCCTTGCAGTCACTGGTCTGGAGGCATGTTTTACTGGAATGCCCCGTGGTTTGCAGGTAGAGCAGTTTTAAAAGCATCAGGCAAATTAATGTGGTGACAGGACAAGGGGGAATGGCTTCACACTGAAAGAGAGCAGGGTTAGATGGGATGTTGGGAAGGAATTCTTCCCTGTGAGGGTGGGGAGGCCCTGGCACAGGTTGCCCAGAGTAGCTGTGGCTGCCCCGTCCCTGGAAGTGTCCAAGGCCAGGTTGGAGCAACCTGGGATAGTGGAAGATGTCCCTGCCCATGGCAGGGGGTGGAACCAGGTGAGCTTTAAGGTCCCTCCCAACCCAAGCCATTCTGGGATTCCATGATAAATGTCGGTGCTACAGACACGGTTTCCACATCAGCAGAATGTTCAACCAGATGATGCCCAAGAAATCTCATCAAACTTAAATTACTACATGATTCGGCCTATTTTGGGAACCACCCCCAGTTATTCCCTCTTCCCCATCACAATCCAAGAGTGAGAAAGGATTGGTGACGCTGTTCTGGGCCTCACAGCTGTTGGAGAAGTGAGGTTGTTGAGGAAGAGGAAGGAGGGATATTAAAGGGGAAGAGGGAACAGAAGCAAGTGTAGCTCAGCTCTCCCAGAAAAGCCTTTGAAATAGCAAACCCAGTCGTTTTTGCCTCCCATGGCTCTCAATTTCAATTTCCAGTTTAAGAGCCAAAGTAGACACTGGAATATTTGGACTCCAAAACTGTCTCCCTTCCCCAGAGAACTCAATCCCACCACACAGACTTCTACCACCTGCCATGGGTGGGGCCAGGCTGCAACAGTCACTGCACAAGCACCAAACAGGTCCTTGGGCAGCCTGGATCTGCTCTTCCTGTAGCTTTGTGTCCAGGGAGCAAAAATATTTCCCACACAGAAGCCACAAATCAAACAACCTGAGTACTTGAGGTCAGCTTCTCCAAACCCTTTAAAAATACATATACCATTAAACAGACACATGTCAACAGGGAACGTAATTTGGAAAGAAAGACCTGAAATGTTTGTTTTGCAAAGCGGTTTTGGAGATGGGACATTTTCCAGGCTTTTTAATTTTTCCTTTTCTTTCTGCCTTGGCTGAAACTCTTCACCACATTTGGCAGGGCTTCACAGATGGCGCTGGCCGACCCACAACTGAATTTTTTTCAGAGAATAAGCTATTTGTCCAAACGAAGAAAACATGCCCAGATTTTCCAGGCTCCAACCCTCTCCCACGCTGCTCTCCCTGCCGCTGCAGCCATCAGATCCCCCACCCCATGGCAGGAGGAGTGCATGGAGGAAGGCTCCTCTCGGGAGAGGTGAGGATGATTCCTTCACCAGGAGAGGGATGATTCCTTCAGGTGGGCAAGGAGCATCCTGGCAAGGAAAACCCCCTGCAAGGACCATCCTCTTACAAGGAGCATCTTCTGCCATGAGCGGTGAGCGGCTCAACAGCGCCCAACAGCTCCCTGGGAGTACCTTCTCCCTGTGGGAATGAGGGAATATTTGCACCCAACAGGGCTGCTTCCTTGCTGAGCAGGTTCTCTTGGACTCTGCTGCCTGCAAACACGACACAAAGCTCGGCCTGGGCGCACGGGAACGGTCGTGATTTGCAAGTAAACAAATGTGCTGGTGAAGATTTGCTCTATCTCTGGGCAAATCCTCTTTGAGTCTGAGCCTCTGGAAGCGGAGCCGGTCCAGGAGACTAATCCTGAGAGCCCCTATTCAGCAAGCTCAGCACTGAGGCTGCCTGGGGGAGGGATGCTCAGGAGATGCAGGTGCTCAGCACCCATCGGGATACATCCCACCAGCATGCCCTGATCCCTGAGAGCCTCCAGGGGAGCAAGGAGATGCTTTTTAAGGGCACTTAGGAACCCACAGCAGGAAAAGGGGGACAAAGAGCTGCTGCTCAGCCCCTGTGCAGGCAGGAGGGGATGAACACCCCGTGTTTCTGCGAGACAGGGATGCCAGCAGCTCCCTTTCCCACTGCAGTGCTGCAATCCCAGGCTGCCCAGCTCCCTCCTCACACTGCAATCCCTCACTCCTCCAAAGCCATGAGACCACAACCAAAAGGACAATGGGAATGGCTGGCACAGGGGAGCAGATAAACCATGACTTGCCCTTCACCTCGCCTCAGCTCCAGGACCCTCCAGTGGACAAAACACACACACCACACTTAATCCCAATCTCCTTACTGAGGTAACCCTCAGTCCCCAATCCCCTGCTAGGGAAACAAGGAATGTTTCTCCAAGCCTGGGATGGGAAGCCCGGATTCCACACACACATGCTGAAATCCCTGCTTAGCTTAGACTCCCTGTGGTTTTGGGGGCAAGACAGGGAAAGGACACGGAGGTTTAAGACCCTGGAAAAGCAGGTAGGTATCCAGGGGGGCGGTTCCAAGAAACCTGAGAGTTAGGGGAGTGGTGAAAGTCCTTGTGGAGTCCAGCAGAACCCCCCAGACGCAGCCCTGCCTCGATCCAGACCGGCATCACCAGGAGCACCACGCGAATGGCTGGTGAAGAGAACGACGAGCGAGGGTTTGATGGAGCCGGGTGGAAGCCACACATGGCTGTGCCGTTTGAGCAGCTGAGGAACGAGCTGTCGGTGTTTGCTCACAAACAATATGCTCGTCAGGATTTGGCCTCGTCTCTCAGCTAGAAGATTTCCTTATGGAAGTTTCTCCACGGGGGGCAACGCTACAGAACACGCGCGGCGGGATCAGTCTGGCATCCGAGGCTCCCAAGGAAAAGGCACGGTCAGAGCTCTAGACACCTCCTCTCCATCAATCTGTCTTTCAATAAGCTAAATATTGCTTCAAATAATTAAAATAGCTTTCCCTCCTTGCCTGAAGTGCCCTGATGATGCCATTCCCTTGCTGGTTTTGTTCTAGCAAGGGCCCAAAAGAAGTTTCCTTTTTTTTTTCTTTTTACACTTTCACTTTCAAAAACAAAAAACAAAACCAAAAAAAGAAACAAACAAAAAACCAAAAAAACAAAAAAAAAACCAAAAAAAACCAACCAAAAAACCCACCACAAACAAACAAAAAAACCAAAACAAAACAAAAGTTTTAAAAATCAACCAAAAATCTATTTCTGGTTATTTGTGCCTTTACTTCCTGACAGGTTCACACCTCTGCTGTCTCTTCAGAGGATGCATCAAACACTTGTGATGTGCCAAAGTGACCTGGAAGAGGCCCCAGCCAGAGCTGTGAGATGATACCCAGTGCTGGAGAAGCAGATGCCACCCCGTTTTCCCAGGAAGCCCAACGGAGCCCTAATCACCTGGAGGGAAGGGCTCCCAATTTTATGAGTGGCACAGCGCAAAGCCCAAGGAAGCAGAATGATCATGGCAGGCAGAGAGCAAAGTGTATTTACATTTTAAACCTAAAGGACAGATACAACTTGGCTGTGGAGCCTGAGCACTGCAGGAACTCAGCCTGGAAGGAAAACACCCCCCATCCTGCAGCCAAGCCCTCCCTGCCCTACCTGTAAAGTCAATTTACTGCTTGGGTTTAACTGTGGGGGTCAAAATTCCCCATCCATAGAGGCACGGGGGGGGAGGAGGATCATAAATCTGCCAAGTTGCTGCTCCCGATGCCTCCCCGGGGCCGGTGGCAGCCAGAGGGGTCCCGGTGCCGAGGGAGCCGCAGGAGCTCCGCACGGCTCTTCCAGTGTCTGATCAACTGTGGAGAGTTTGCACAGCCTGGGAGGAAATTACCTCTTCCATCTCGTTCCTGCCATTGCCAGCTCTTCCTTTTAGCCCCCTGCCTGTGCTCCTCGGAAGGCCTTTGCCCATAAAAGCAGTGGAGCAGTGATTGGTGCATTCAAGGACCTCAAATGTTGCTATTTCCAGCAACGTCAATAAAAAAGAGCAAAAACACGGTCCCGTGGGGGCTGCAAAATTCACCCCTGGGGGCTGCCCACTATTCATCTGTATTTCTGAATTTCCCAGCTCTCCAGTCTGCCTGGATCCAGCCAGTGGCTCATTCAACTTCCACTTTACAGGGGCAATGGTGATACGCCTCAAGCAGCATCACTTCCCCTGATTTAAGCCACAAGGTGGGTTTTCCTCCAAGATGTGGACTGGGAAGCCAAGGGGACCTGGGCAGCCCGAGGCCATGTGCTGTTCCCCCCCTCTGCTGCTGTTGTGCAGCATCCCATAATGTCATGTCCATTTGCAGATTGCACTTTATTGGTTTTTATTTGGCAGCCTCGCTTGACTCTGCCCTTTAATTTATCCATTATACATCCTGATTAATTGGCCGATAAAGCTCCGTCCAGTTTTTTAAAACAAATTCCCAGTCCATTTGCTTTTAGTGGAACTGCGAACAAGCAGTTTAACTCATTACATTATAGCACTCGTGCCTGAGGTCCCCTCTGGAAGCAGATATTTCAGGATCATACATATGGAACACAGCTCTGATCTGCATTAATAATCCCTCCAAGGGCTGGGACTAGTTAAGGAGAGATCCCACTGGGTGGGAACAGCCCCTTCCTCCTGGTAGTTCTTTTCTCAGGAGAGTAGAAAACTTTCTATCCATGTGTTGATGCCAAGTTGATGATTAGTTCCCATAAAATCAACTTTTGCACCTCTTTTATTTTGGGCTTCATTGCCCAGCTGCTCTTTTTTATAAGGAGCCATCTCCAGGCTGTCTTTCTTCCCTCTTTTAGGGCTGGGAAAACATCTCCTTTAAACTGAAACACCTCCAAAGCCATTGCTGGAGCATCTTTCCATCCCTCTTCCATGTTGCTCCCACACCTCTACTTGTTTTGTCTGCAAACCCCCAAATCCCTCTTTTTCTCAGCACCCAAAAAACCCCCAAAGTAAATCTGCCAGAGCCTATCACGGGTGCAAATGAGGACTGACACCCGCAGAGATGGGAGCGAGGGGAGACAGGAATTAATTCTGCCGGGTTGACTCTTCAAAAGCATGAAAGGAAGCAAGAAAACTACCAGGAAAGCAAACCCCATTTCCCCTGAATATGAAACTAGGAGTGAATAAGCGATGGACTTCCACAGGGCGCCTTAATTCCCGTCCGTCAGCCTCGCTGCCTGTTCTCCCCTCCAAATGTTATTATCCATCACTCTCCTGGCGTGAACAGGACTGGGTGCATCTCTCCGTCTCAGTAGCTCAGCTGATAAGCTTGACAGACCTGGGCACTGGTGACAGCATTCACATTTCCAGTGGATAAAGTGCCATTTACATGAGGCAAGCGCCGGTGATTTTCCATCAGCCGGGACAGAATGAGGATGGGAACAGCTTGTAAGGTTCCTTCTTTCTTCCTTTTTTTTTTTTCCTCGCTTTGCTTTTTGTTGTTGTTGTTGCTGTTGGTTGTTTTTTGTTTTGTTGTTTTTTTGTGTGTGTTTTTTTGGGGTTTTTTTTTTTTGGTTGGTTGTTTTTGTTGTTGTTGCTGGGGGTTTTTTTAAGGGCAAAATCTGGACTTCCTCCTCCGCTCACATTTATAAACACCACCACGAACAAGGCCCCGGCCCTGATTAAAATTCCCAACATGCCAGAGTTTGCAAAAATCTCCGGCCCAAAGCAAAACAAGCTCAGGGGAAAGTCTGGCAACCCATTATATCTGACTGTTGTCGAGGGGATTAGAGGGGAATTTGGCATGCTCCCCTCTCCCTTCCTTCGGACTCATGCCTTATATTTTTCAAGGATCCTTCTCCAGCCCACACTACTTTTTTCTGGAGGAGCTGGGTGGTTTTTAATGTTCCCTTTTGTCTTCCTGTCACTGCCACTTTCTTCCCTTTTCACTTGGTAAATTGTTGCCTTATTTAGGCAGGAACAACCAGGGGCCAGTTCCCACAAGGAAAAATGGGGGGTGGGCTGGGGAAAACGGAGGGGTAGAGACACATTCCTTTGCTATTAGTCTCCATCCACCAAGTTCTCCAACCTCCTGCCCCAGGCAAGCTGGACCCCTCAGTCCTCAAGGGAAAGTGGTCCAGTTGACCTCATTTTGTCAGGGGATGCCTGGGGGACTAGGGGGATGCAGCAACGATGCAGCTGCAGCACCAGGATGTGTGGAATTGCTGCAAACCTTGCTCCCAAAATCCTTCCAGGAGACTCATTCCCCCCAGCACCCAGACAAGTCACGTCTCCAACAACTCCAGGAAAACTCCATCCCTGGCAAGTGTGATGGAAGCAGTAAAGATCTCTAGCAGCACTGATAACACCAAGGTCACTGCTTTAAGGGCACGCTCCTCTTGACAACTGAAGCTTTACTGACTTAATGAAAAAAATTGAAGATATCTCTATATTTCTCTTTTTTGTTTGTTTGTTTGTTTTTTCTTTGTGGTTTATCCAAACTTATTTGCTGGCCTGTATCAAACCAGGCTTCCCAAAGCCAGGAAGGCGGATTCCCATGCAGCAGCTTTGTTAGCTAATCCCTGTCATGTTCAGAGGACACCATTAGCCCTGCCACAGATGTGGCTCCATGGAGGAGATGACAATCGGAATGAGCACAACAGCAGCAGCCTTGGAAGTTCATGCAGGGAAATGATGAAGGTAAGTGTGATGCAAGGACAAAACCCCCTGTTTTGGACTGGCAAATGAACAATATGACTGATTAAAAGATGGGAAATCCTCTTAGAACCTTTTCTTTAAATTGTATTTGCAGGAAGACTCTACTTTTAGGAGTTTCATTAGCAGAACACTAAACAAACCTATTGCTCTGCATCTCCATCTGCCTTTCTAACAGGGAAAGTATCGAGATGAAGGGAAAAACCCACATTTTACCATTGATACTGTTCTTCTTAACTCTCCACAAGCAGCAATCAAGCATTTACATGAAGGACTACAGGACACAGCCATGCCAAAGGCAGGGGAATATGGAAATGCAGTAGGACCGCAGGAACAGGAGGTGGAGTAACAACAGTGCAAGAGAAAAAAATGGGAAGAGATTTCACCTTGTTTCTGCCCCATTTCTTCTAAGTACCAGCCCATCCCTGCTGTGAAGTCCTCTGCTTGGACACCTGCCCAGTCCTGGGGACAGCACGGATGCTCTCGAGCCATTTTCCACGGCATTCACCCCCAGCTACAGCCTTTGCCCTGACAGCATCTGCAGGGGCTGCCCCAATTCCACACCTGAATCCTTGCTGGAAAGGGCACCATCTACCTCCCAGCTATCCCGAGGGATGCCACTGGGCTTCCAAGGATCTTATATGAGCCCAGGTGCCGTATCCAAGGGGAGGCTGCTCTTCCCAGGCCTCAGGCACAGCTTGGGTGGGAGGCTGCTGACCACAGGAGCCGAGTGGCAGCCGTGGTGTCTCTTTGCTTCAGTCATTAATCACGAGGACACAGGGAATGAATGTTCACAGTCACTGCAAGCAGGCAGCGAGCCACTCACAGGGCAGGAGGAGGGAGATCTGAGACCCCTTTTTGCCTTCAGGGCTACTTCTGGAAATGCTAGAAGGAGGAGAAGTCTTTGGCTCCATCCCTGCACTCCAGCACAGCCCAGGAGCTGCAGCTACCAAACCCAAAGTGGGAGAAATCTTCCCTCCTTCCTTCCTTCCTCCCTGCAAAGCTCCTCCCGGATCCAGCCTGGCAGGAGCTGAACGGGGAGGGGCCGTCTCGCCGGGTGCCTTCGAATCCTCCTCTCCAAAAACCTTCCCGGGCCAGCCCCTCAACATCTGCCGTGCTGCTCCTCCTGCCCCTCACCTGCTGTTCACACAGACCTTCCCACCCGTCTCCAGGCCGCCAGCTGCACTGGATTTTTCCAGCAACCTCCTCCTCCTCCATCCCACCCTGCAGAGCATCCCCATTCCCACGTCCTCTCGCTGCTGGACACAGCAAGAGCTGGAGGTTCTTCAACCCCAACCCTCTTACTCAGCTGCAAACCCAGGATTTGGGGGACAGGATGCTCAAGCTCCGGTTTAATTCATCCAGAGATCTGCACAGAGCCCGTGCCTGACAGAGGGATGGTGCCCTAATATCCCAGATCCTGGGAGGAAAAAAGCTAATTTGCTACTATTTATATTAATCCATAAAATCTGCGCCTCGAATCCTAACCCATGCAAAGGATACCTCAGGAATTCACAAACCTTCAGGGATACAAATATTGCACAGAGCACGACAGCCTTGCCAACAGTACATGATAGGTAAGAAAATCCACTCTCTGCCTGATCAGAGAAGGCTCCAGAGCCCAAGTCAGCTCTGAGCTCCAGTTTTCCTTGGATTGCACTGCAAAAAAACAACTCCCCAGAGTCCAGACTCGCAGCCATGCCCCCAACTATCTCCCCAGCCATTCCCTCGCAGTCTTTCTTCTTGTCCTGCTGCTAAGGAGGGTGATTACTCCTTCCTCCCAGCATGCGACAGAAATGTTTGTGCAGAGGAAAAAAAAAATCCCCCAAGTCAGTACATTAATGTCCTGCAATGAAAAATAGATCTGTCTAAATATGCTCAAGGTAATTCAGAATACATTTGAGGTGATTTCAGGCTCTAAAGTCTGCCTGTAACAGCATTTCAGGCTGTGTTTATCAGTGCTTTCCCCCTGCACTTGCATTTTTTTTTTTTCCTCCCTAGTTATTTTTAAAACATTTGCACAACAACAGAACCAAACGATCACGGCAAAGGGTAGAAATCAGCCTCACAGCAGCCTCAGCCAGCGCTGGAAATTTTACCTTCTTATTTACCCAACCCAAAGCTCTGCCTGCTGCAGGTTGGGGTTGAGTTTAGGTCAAGGCAAAGAGGCCGATCCCTGTCCTACAGCAGGAAATCTGCAATGAGATCCCTGAATTCGGCCAAATTTCGACCTGGATGAAGTGCAGAGATTCAGAGTGACAGCAAAGGGCGGGTGGTAACTTTGTGGTTCTGGCACAAACAAGAGGAACCACCTTTTCCAGCAGCTCAGCTTGAGGATGCTCTGTGAGTTTCTGCAGGACCAAACCCTCCCCTGGTTTCCACCTGAGCAACCACCCAACCTCACACACCTGCTGAAGGATAAACATTCTTGAGCCAAAGTGTGCACAGGGTCAGGTTTATCCCTGGTATTTGCTGCTGGGAAACATCCCATGAGATGAGGGAGAGCTCAGAGAAGCCTCTCTGGGTGCCCTGGGTGCCGTTCCAGCCCGTCCTGCTGATTCACCACAAGGAGACAGGAGGTTAAGAGCCATCCATCTTAAAAAAAAATCCATCAAACAGGCTGTTCCCAGGAACAGATCACACTGCAGAAGCCCATTACACTCGCAGAGCTTTGGGGAACAGCACCATGGCCCCCCCAAAGCTGCTGAAAAAAAGCCAATTTACTAATTTACACGTCCTCTTTGTGGAGAAGAGCAGAGTTTGGCTGCAGGGCAAGGAACCCCGAGCAGAACAGCCATTCAGGTTGCTGCAGGGGGGGATTTTCCCTGTAAGACAAAGAGAAACTGGGAGACTTGAAGCCGGGTCAGATGTATTACCTGTGGCAAAACCACTCGGTGCAGATGATGCCCCGAGAACACGCTGCGGCAGAGGAGAGCTGGGCACACTCAGCCCCTGCTCTGAAGCATGAGCTTGGAAAAGAAACAAAGAGAGATGGCTTTGGGCTCAGGGGGACCCATCTGTTTTCGAGGAGTATTTATTTATTTATCAATTAATGTATCTCTTCTACCTTGTGCTTTTGCACCATCTTGAAAACAAGGAGTTGCAATATCCCTCAAGCAATTCTGCCCCTTATCCATCTGGTAAACAGCCATTCTGCTTTATTTTCCTGGTAGCTTTTTTTTCTTTCTTTCTTTTTTTTTTTAAGCTTTTCAGTTCCTAACCGAGCTAAAACCCCCCAATTCCACGACAAGGACATCACCATTAATGATGATAGCAGGAATAATGACACCACACTCCGGCAGATACAAACCCATTTCACAGTCACCCATCTGAGGAGCTGAACACGGCGCTAATTTTAGGAGTAAGAACTTGCAGGGCGAAGCCAAGCTCTTCCCCCAGTCCCAAGGCAAGCCTTTAGCAGGGTTATAAACAGCAGGCAGGACTGCCAGCACCTCTCCTCCTGGTAAATACAGGATATCACGTGTGTGTACACGCAGTGACATTTTCCCAAGCACCTCGCAATTAAACCCTTTCTCTGTCTAATCACCGAGAGCTTTTCCAGGGCCAGAGCCTGGCGTTTGCCAGCAGAGGGAACCTTCCCATTGCCGGCTGGGAGACGGAGGGACCCTTCAGAGCTTCTCTGCAGCAGCCAGCGCCGTTTCCTTTCGCCCAAGGGATCGTGGCACACACACAAGGATCGCTTGGGACCCTCCCAGACCCCCCCAGTACATTTTGAGTGGGTGCAAAGTGTTGTCCCAGCTGTAAATATTCCGTTTTCTGGAGTGTGCCCAGGTGACAAATCCAGCCCCGTGCCCAAATCTCAGCATCGCAAAAATCCATTTGTGTCATCCCTGCAGATCCCACCCATTGTTCAACGTGGTAACTGGTACCAAGACCCCCAGCAGCCCCCAAAATCAAAAGTAGCCCCTCTCCCAGATCAGGGGAAGCACAAAAACCCTGTACCCCCCGGGTAGGGGGTCTCTGCCCTTTGGGGGAGAGAGAGCTGCTGCCCAAACCCCTGATTGACGCATCCCAGACATGTATCCCGCATCCATTATTCCCGTTGCTCACCCCAGGCCATAAAACATTCCTCTTTAAAAGTTTCCAAATAAAATAGAGCCTCTAAACAAATGACACAGGGTTAAATCAGATCTATTTCCCACAGAAAAACAAAAACAAAACAACACTGAATTATAAAATATCTCTATTCCCCCCACAAATGACGGAGCTGGCGCTGCAGTTGGAGGCAGGGCCAGGGATGGAGACACATGGAGGATTTATAGCCCCAAACCCTCCAACAGTTGCTCACAGCACCAGCTCCCTGCACATTAGAAACACTTCCCATTCCCATCTCCTGCACGGATTGTACTTTGCAGTTATGAAGTTGTTTTCACTTTCTCCTCCCCCAACCCTCCCCCCACGCCGCCGCCTTCCTTCCCTACTATAATATTTAGTCTGCAGCTCTGCTTATTTACATACTTAATTTCAGTTCTGTTTGCAAACACAAATTAGTTTTGTGCAATTACTTTGTGCATGGACATGGAGTTTATCCGCTTCAGCGGTTTAACAACACGGGAAGTGACTGCACAGGACCATATGGCTCCCGAAATATAATCACAATATTACCTGCAGATTAGTTACATAAGGGCTGCCATATAATTAGTGCAGTTCAAAGAGGTTCAAAGGGAAAGGAAGGGGGAGCAAAGGGAGAAAGGGAAAAAAAAATGGGGGGAAAGGGAAAGGGGGAAGGGAAGGAAAGGGGGAAAGGGAAAGAAGGCAGGAAAAAGGAAAGTGGGGAAGGGGAAAGGGAGGAAAGGGGAAAGAAGGTGAAAAGGGAAAGAAGGTGGAGAGGGAAAGAAGGTGAGGAAAAGGGAAAGAAGGTGAGGAAAAGGGAAAGAAGGTGAGGAAAAGGGAAAGAAGGTGAGGAAAAGGGAAAGAAGAGTGGGTAAGGGAAGAAGGGGAAAGAAAAGGGAAAAGAAGGGGAGGAAAAGTGAAGGGGAAAGAAGGGGAGGAAAAGGGAAAGAGGAGGGGGAAGGGAAAGAAAGCCAGGTGAAGAAAGGGGAGGGAAAGAAAGAAAGGGGGAAGGAAAAGAGGGGTGGGGAAGGGGAAAGAAAGAGGGACAGGGAAAGAAAGGGGGAAAAGGGAAAGAAGGTAAGATAAAGGAAAGGGGTGAAAGAGGAAAGAAGGGGAAAAGGGAAGGGGAAAGGGGAGGAAAGGGAAGAAGGTGGAAAGGGAAAGAAGGTGAGGAAAAGGGAAAGAAGGGGAGGAAAAGAGAAAAAAGGGGAAGGGAAATGGGGGAAGGGGAAAGAAGGGGAGGAAAAGGGAAAGGAGGGGGAAGGGAAGAAGTGGGAAGAGAAAGGGGGGAAGGTAAAGGGGGGAAAAAGGAAAGGGAGGGAAAGGGAAAGAGAGGGGGAGGGGGGAAGGGAAAGGTGGGGGAAAGGAAAAGGAAAGAAGGAGGTGAAAAGAGAAAGAAGAAAATGACAAGGGAAGGGGGAAGGGAGAGAGGGGGGAAAGGAAAGAAGGGGGAAGAGAAGGAAGGAGGAAGGGAAAAAAAAGAGGGAAAGAAAAAGAAAGGGGGAAGGAAAAGAAAGGAGTGGAAAGGAAAAGACTAGGGGAAAGAAAAAATCAAAAGGAGAAAAATTCAGACAAAAAGGAAAACTAGAAAAGATAAAAAGTGGAAAAGGAAAAAAAAGGATGGAAAAGAAAAAAAAACAGGGAAGGACAACAGGGAGGGAAAAGAGAAAATAACACAAAGAAAGGAAAGGAAAAGGATTCCCTGGCTCCACAATGCCAGCAGCGTGGGAGAACAGAGCTATGCAGGAAATTGATTTTGTGACAAAAGTGAAAAATCAGGTGAAAAATTGTTTGAGTCAAATTAAATATTTTGTTCAACCAGAAAATAAAGGTTTTGTTTCATTGTCAGATGTTCTCTGTTTCAGGTAGTGGATTTCTTTAACCTTAATAACCACAGTTTGTTACATTTAGCAAAAAAAAAAAAACCAAACCAGTAATTGAAACAAAAATCCAAATATTTTTCTGGAAAATGAAACAAGTTTTTCTCAGTTTTTTCCTTTCGCCTGAGCTTAGTTCAGTAATAATTCCAGTTGACCCAGACCACCTCCCTTTTCCAAGGAATTTCATATTACCATGAAAACCTGTGATGGGATGGGTGGAATATTTTAAGCACAACCACGAGCATGCAAAGACACGGAGAGAACTGGGGAGGGGTTTGCAAGTATTTTCTGTGGGTTTTATCATTTTTTGGGGGGCAGGTTTCTTTTAAAGTCAAACTCTGAGTGTGCTGGGAAGTATTTTAACCACATGTAGACATCAGTGATCTTTAGTGCCTCCCCTAAAAGGGATCATCCAAGGCCAGGTTGGATGGGGCGTGGAAGGTGACCCCACCCATGGCAGGGGGTGGAATGAGATGAGCTTTAAGGTCCTTTCCAACCCAAACCATTCTGGGATTAGGAAATCAGAGGCTGAGGGGTGTTGCCCACCCCCAAAATCAGTGGAGGGGAGAGAGAGACCAGGACCAGCAGCATTCTGGGGTTCCAGCAGGAAAAGCTGCCCAGTGCTGGTGACTCCACAAGGGCTGGCTGGACTTTCTCCTCCGTTCCCAGTCCTGGGAAAACGTGACCTGGGAAAAATGGAGCTACCCTAAGGACAGCAGGGTTACATCCCTGTGACTGTGTCCAAGAGGTGCTGGCTCTCCACAGAACCTCCTCTCCCCTCTGCAGCTCCAAGGGGTGGGGAGAAGGGACCCTTTAATCACAGGAGCATCCCAGGTGCTGACAAACTCCTCGTGCTACCTCCACCCTGGCCCAACCTCCACGCCCGTTTCATCACTGCTCTTTCCATCCAAGCAGTCCAAGACCCTGCCAGTGCATCGTATTTTCTGCTGGTGTGGGAACTCAGATTCACTTCACGTGCCGGGAGCAGCCTCCGGATCGCGGAGCCTGGAGCGCCGGGAGCCCCCGAGCTACGCACACAACCTTCCCAGGCGGCTCCTCCCGCAGCCCTTTCGGGTGCTGGGGGCTCTGAATCCCTCCACAGCTTCACCTCTTCCCGTGAACAGCGCCAAAACCCTGCTTTTTTTGTTTTTTTTTATTTAATTCTCCTCTTCCCCTGCCGCTCGCAAGACGGTCTTTATTTATATAATACGTTTCACATCCAAGACATCGCTGAGAGCTCTACACAAATATTAATTACCAAGCCCTAGGTGGTAAATTATAAATATCCGTTCTCTCCAGATTAAAAAAAAAAAAAAAGGGAAAAACAACCAACCACCCAGCATTTAATAATAATAATAAAAAAGACTGCACTGTGGTACTTAAAGTGCTACAAGAAGGAGCACTCCTTTGCTCCAGGGCTGCAATAAAACACAGCAGACCCCAGGAAAGTTAAAATAGAGGGTGACCACGGGTCAGGTCCACCAAGCTGGTGATGGACACACAGCTGGGCATTTGCAGCCTTGGAAATGCAGCAAGAGGATGCAGGGAACTCAGTGCAAATAGTGATAGGTGGGAGCAACCACTGGCAAACATCTGGTGGAGGGGGTTTGCAGCCCCTGAGCATCTCTCCTCTGCCCAGCCTTTATCCACCAGCTGGAAAACGCTTCCTTGTGCCATCTCTGCACATCCCATCTCTTAGGCAAAGCAGGGCACCATCTCTCTGCTTGTCTAACACTGATTATACCCAGCAGGATTTCTGTGCTACACGAGGTGTCAGAGTCCCGACAACGCGATGATGGACTCGCCGGTCCAAGGCCAGGTGTAATAAGGCAGCAGCTGCTTTTCTGCTCTGCTCTGGGATCTCTCGTCCTTGCAGAGAATATTTTTGGGGGATATTTGACACTCCTTCCCCGAGCAAAAGCTGCCACAGCTGACAGCAATGAGCAGGCATGGCAGAGATGAGACCCTGGAGTGACGAGAGGGTTGGGGTTGGTTCTGCTTGGCAGAGGAAGGAGACAGTTCCCAGTCCAAACACAGAATCAGGGAATATCCTGAGTTGGGACTCACAAGGATCACTGAGGCAACTCCTGGCCCTGGAGTTGCACAGGACACCCCAACAATCCCACCCTGTCCCTGAGAGCATTGTCCAAACACTCCTGGAGCTTTGGGGCTGCCCTGGGGAGCCTGTTCAGTGCCAACCACCCTCTGGGGGAAGAACCTTTCCCTGAGATCCAACCTGAACATCCCTTAACACAGCAAAACCACAACCAAGCAAAACCCAATGCACATCCAAACTCTGAATCCTTCTGGCTGCCCTGCTGTGATGGTGCAGAACCACTACCATAGAAAGATACCATATACATATATATATATATATCTATCTCTCCACATTCAACAAGATAAGGAGGAAGAGGCAAAGTTTCCTCCTCTCAGCCTTCTGTCTCCTACCACAGTGCCCATCAGGCCATGCTGATGCTGCCAAATCCCAAACATCTCCATTCTCCCCAGCAGCTCTTGTGGGCTTTCCAAGACTCACCAGACCTCTCCCAGCACTAAAACAAACCTTCCAGGCGCAGTTCACCTCCCAGATCCCAGAATAAGAGCAGTTTGCTGCAATTCCTGCTCTCTGCATCCTGCCCAACCCTGCTCAGCTTTGTACCAAGTGCTCAACTACATCACCTCCAAGCTGTGGATGGCAAACAGGGAAAATCATTTGGGGTTTGGACGTTTTTTATTTAGGAATATTTTTGCTCTTTAATTTTGATTTTCGTCCTTGCTGCCTGCTGGCCTTCCATTTTTTATTTTCATAGATCAGAGCAATCACCAAAAAGGACAAAACCCCAGCTTCCCAGAGTGGGAAAGTCAGGCAATCAGAGCCAGTGGAAAGGACACGCCGGGAAGCCAATGAAGATGGGAAATAACATTTACCAACCTGGGGCTCAGCAGGCCCAGGGTACTTTGCCTGGCTGTTTGAACAGTGTGTGCTCCTCTTTCCCTTTGAGTGCAGTGAGCAGCTGGTCTCTAAGTAAGGGGACCTGAGGATAAGAGCTCTGGGATGATCACTGGAGCAGCCTCATGGTGCTCCCGTGTGATTTCTGCTCCCATGGCTGGCAAAGTCCCTGCAGCCGAGTTTATACACAGGGGGTGTTTAATGACTTGTGTCTGCTCACCACCCACCTCTACACCAAACCCCAGGGATGATTTAAGATCCTTGAGCAGCTCTCTGTCCCCAGCCATGGCTGGCAGCTCTGCAAGGGGCAGGCAGGAGGCTGGACACAACACTCTCCTCCTGCTGCCCTCATTTCCCACAAAACATTCAGCAGAAATAGGCAGTGGCTCAGTCTGCCACCTAATTTCAAAGGCTGGTGCCTCCAGCTGCCTCTTCAAACCACCCTTGTAGAGGAAGGAGGCTTCATTTGGCATTTGTTTAGCAAGAAAAAGCACGAGTCCTACAAAAAAACCATGAGCAGGATGTCATAACTATTTACTGCTCACCCACACGGGATTGCTGCTGCAGCATTATCCTCCCAAGCACACACATCCCATTCCCAAGGAATCAGCAAAGCACAACTCATCTCCAGGGGAGAGACACAGGGAAGGACAGGGGGAAAAACATCTCCAGCTAGAAGACTATTTGATTTTAAAAGAAATCTCTCATCTCTCCACACATAGAGTACCCATTATTCTCCAACAGATTGGAGGTGTGACATGGAAAAATCTCACCCTGACCCCCTTTTTTCTGCCTCAGCACGGTGGAAAGGAAAGCTTCTGCCCATTCTGGCTGCCAACACCATGGCAGAGGAGGTGGAGCACACTGGGCTACCAAAGTGCCACCTTTCCCTCTACTCATCCATACTCCAGGACCTGGATAGCTACAGAACTCCCAAGGAGCAGAATAAGTAGGATCTCCTGTAGGCTGTGGTACACCAAGACATACAGGGAGCAATAATACCACCTATAGCCATAATGACTTTCTCCCAGCTCTGATTTCTCTCCTCCTCCAGCCCCAGCTGTGGTCAGTGGGACCAATTTCACAGCTGCTCAGTTCCAAATTGGACTTGTGCTTCCCAGCTGTACTCCTGGTCCTGTATTTGTTTGCTATCAGCTTTAATTAGGAGAGGTTTCCTCGCCTGACACATCCAACCCTCTGCTCCAGCTTCTCCAAGGCCACCTTCCTCACCCAGCCCGTGCTGAGAGGTTTGAAAGCTTGAAGCTGCTGCCTTGGATCCATCTCCTCAAATCCTGCCCTTCCAGCCAGGAAAAGGCAAGGAATGAAGGGATACAGACCCCCACCCCAGTGATGGGCACCTTGGCCAGGTCTCTCCCTGCCTGCTCTTGCCGAGCCGGGATGCAGAACTGAGCTGGAGAAATCAAAGCTGATTCCAATCTTATTACCCAACACGGCCCTATCAGCTGAGACAGCGACATTTATCACATTAATAGGAATGATAGAAGAAAACTGGGATCCTGTCCAACAAGAGCACTTTATCACATGTTGCACTGTCTTACAAATCCAATTATCACCAGCCAAAGGTCTTAACGGCCCTCCAAGAGTGGCTCTGAAAACCTTAAAAGACTATAAAAGTACTTGTCCAGAGCCTGCAGCATTGCCTCTGCCAGGGCTTGGGAAGAAGCATCATGTCTTATTCAGGAGACTGTAGCAGCTTCATCCAGGAAAAACGAGCCAGTTATCACTAGGAAATTCCCACCATGGCATGGGAGAAGGAAGGAGAAAGCCAGGTGCTGCCAGCCCAGCTGTGACACAGGGAAGGGAAGCCCAGTACCAACGGGGCAGGGGTGAAAACAATGCATCCCAGGGATGCCTCAGGATGCTGCCCAAAACCTGTGGGATTTATCCATGCAAAGCCTGAGGTGCCATCCAAAGGAGAAACAATAGAGTTTGCTCTTCTCTCTGGTTTTCCAGACCAATAACAGCAGCAGGAACAGATCTCTACAGGCACAATCCCAAAGGATTTTGCTGCTCTCTTGGCCTTCTGGCCTGTCTCACTGTGAAAAGACTCGAGCAAAGCTTTTCTCAGCCCTTACTGAATGAGAAACAGTCAACCCAGCATCAATCCCCGATTCCCTTCAGCTGTCAGTTACTAAGGTTGCATTCCAGCTTGATCCCAAATGATTTTTTTCCCCCATTTTCAATATTGCAAGCCAAGCAAAAAGCAAAAAAAAATACTTTTTCCTCCTCCTCCCCATTGCTGTAATGATTGTACCTTAAATAATTTAACCATTCCCCTTCCACACTCCTGCCCTTCCCTCAGCATTCCCCAGTCCTGCTTTGTCATTCCTCCTTTCTGCCCCACTGCAGCTGGTCAGGAATAAAGATCAGGGGGATTTGCCACAGCAGGACATGCTTTTCATGTCATTCTGCTCCACTGTGTCATTCTTTCTCCCCTGTGAGAAAAGGCTGGGGACTCGATGATCCTTGTGGATCCCTTCCAACCGGGCATATTCTGAGATTCTGGGATATCTACAGAGAGAAGTAGCACAGCCCCTAATCAGCCACCAAGTTCACGGGCACAGAGACCTTCCTGGATGGCTGCTCAGCATCTCCCACGAGCACAGCAGGTCCCTCTAATCTGGATTATTTCTGCCTGCAGGAATAAAGCTCCCACAAAACGAGCTTTACCCTCCCGAGCCCTGCAAAGGAAGAGCAGCTGCTGCCTCACATAATCTCCGTCGGCGCCACGATGAACTAATGCCCTCCCGACCCATCCAGCAGACGTGGGAATCTCTCTGCCCATTCCATTTCCAGGCATTACTGCTAAATAAAGCAGCAGCCAGGCAAATTACCCCAGTTCTCTGCAGGGTCCCCCCCTTTTGTGGCCGTGGCACAAGAGAGCAACGTGCTTATCCACACCTGACTGGCATTACCAGTACCGGGAATCAAGGGTCTCCATCGTGCTGCTCGTACATATTTAAAGTGATTTAATGGTTGTCATTCATTATTAACCACGGTTATTAGAAGGATGCTTAGGAACACATGGAGAACGGGATCTTTGCCCAGCTAGACACTGCACAAACACTGAGCAGAATAAGAAAGATCTCTTCCAGGAAAAGCCCTGCTCTGATAAAACAGCAGCACTCGCAGGAAATATTTGGATTTCGGGGGGGGAAGAAGGGGTAGGATAAAAAGAAAGAGGAACACATATTTCATAAAAGCTTTTCCAGTCCTTAATCCTGGTGTATGTGATGGCTGAGTTGTCCCAGCAGGACTCACTGCCCTCTGCTTACTCACACCGAGGTGGCCTGGGAGCCCCTACGAGGGGCACAAGCTTCGCTGAACAGGATGAGATAAAAAAGATGCTCCCTCCCTCCCAGCATCCCCCTCCAAAAGACTCCAGGCAGGGATAAATCCAGTCAATTCACAAGGCAGTGGGGAGAAAACCACACATTTGCAAAGTGCTGTCGATGTTCAGGGTATTAACGAGACATTTTAATAAGCCCCATAATGGAAATTTATGTCAGGGTCCACAAAATAATACAGATGGCGGTTTATGCAGCCCTTGTATTTAAAACAAAGTAAATTATATGACCCTAAAACAATAGATGAAATTATAAAGCATACAAAGAAATGGAACATATCCAGCTCCTTCTCCAGCAGCACGGGAAGGACCCAGCTCTGCATCCCTGCACCAGCATCCCACTACTGGGTGCTGCCCCTTACAAACCACTTTGGTGCCTTCACTCATTCCTAATTAAAACTAAAGGATGGTCCCAAGGCTTGGATAACAGAAGGGACCCTCTCCATGTGTGCACAGCAAAGAGACGGATGGCAGTGAGAAGTGTTGGATGAGAGGGGAGATGGAAGGGAGAGATAATAGGAAGAAGAAGGGAAAATAAAGCGAAGAAGCTATCAAAAAACCAGGATTTTTGAAAGTGCAGCGTTAATCTTTTCAGAAATGAGGGGGATTTGGGAAAAAATGAGACACATCCCGGTGGCACAGCCTGAATTTAACACAGGTGCCTTGTCCTGGCGCAGCACCTGTGCCCATGCCAAGAGCAGGAGAAGCTCCCAGCTCTCCAGCCCTTTCCTCTGCCCTGGGATCTCTGAGGGACCTGGGGGTGGACTGAGAAACGAGACACAGCACTTCTCTACCACCTAATTTTCTCTTGGCAAAAATATCTCCCACATCCTTCACTTTTTCACAGCTGTGGGGAAAAAAGAGAGGAGAAAAATCCCAAAGCTGAGCCACGGCCTGTCTTTAAGCCTCCCGAGGTTTTGCTCAGCTTTGGGGATGGCAGAAGGTGCCTGGGCTGGGTGCTCAGTGCAGTTTGTTTTCAGCCCATAAAAGCACTTACCAGGTGGATTTTCTTCCATTCCCACAGAGCCCTGTGCACCGATGCTGAAAGCTCTGCTAAGAGGAGCTGTCAGGGCACATTATCCAGAGGGGCTGATGCCTCTGGAGGAAGGGAAGCTGGAACTGTGAGTGAGAATGGGGAGAGGTGACTGCCAGGCGAGAGGTGCGTTAGGAGGGAGAAGGGACACGATCAAAAAGGACAGGATCAAAAATTTTAAAGTCCATTTGCTGGTTGGTTTTGGATGGACTGGCAGCACCCCAGGCTGCTGCTTTAGCAGGCAGGGCACTGGGATTTTTCCCTGTGCTGCAGCCACCAGCCAGTGGCATTGCCTCTGGAAAGGTGGGATTTGTCTTTCCAAGTGGGATTTTTATTACCATGTTTATATCAATGGCAGCAGTCTGAGCTTGTCCTGTAGCACAAGTTCTCCTGATTGTCTTCAACATCTAGCACAGGCTGGGATGAGCTGCCCTTGGACATGATCCCTGTTAATCACTGATGGGGCTGAGGATCTCTGTACCCACCAAAACCCCACTTACAGCTCCACATTTTGGTCAAAGGGATTTTGTCCTGAGCACACAACTGGTCCAAGTGGCAACAAAACAACATTTTCAAAAACTCCAGGCCAGGCTGGATGGGTTCTGGGCAACCTGATCTGCTGGGTGACATCCCTGCCCATGGCAGGGGGTTGGAGCTTGGCCTACAAGGTTCCTTCCAACCCAAACCAACCTCAGCTACCTCCCCCTGAGGCCAATTTCCAACACCCCAAACAAGGGTGGGGGAACACAAAATGAGCCATCCACAAAACAGGGTGAGTGTCACGACCTGTGCCTGTGGACAGGCACTGCCAGCTGGGCAGGACACAGCAAGAATCACCAAATAACCCACTTCTGGGGATGTTTGTTGAAAACTACCACTGCTAAAAAATCAGTCTGTGGTTTGAAACATATTTCACAGGCCTTTTGCATCTGTTTTTTAAATTTTTATAAGCCTAATGTAATCGTGGCAAGACTCATTCCCTATGTTAAGTGCTCAATCCCTGCAGACCGAGTCAAGGCATGAGACAGGAGCAGTCAGGAGGGAACACAACAGCTTGTCAAGGTAAAAAAAAAAGTTAGCATAGCACATCCCTGAGGGAGGAGGAGGAGGAGGACAGCAGAGGTGTCTCCAGGACTCGGCTCAATCCTGCAAGTCACTGTGTCTTCTCCCCTGAGGCCCCTGTCATCCCTCAGCTCGTTTTTACACTGGTTCAAGGATCAGCAGCAGTTGGAAGTCTGGATTTTTAATGCTTGCAGCCTCAGCTTTCACCTGGCAGAACTCAGAGGAGCTCTGAAAACCCTTCTCGACAGGCTCTGAAGGTCTCCCTAATTGGCACGATGCAGCAGGAGCAGAGGGAGGCTCAGGGCAGGTGTAAGAAAGCTGGTTTGGGTACCAGAAATTCTGAGCACGGCAGGACTGAGCCCTGTCCTGGCTAATTAACCCCTGAAATAATAGGGCGTGTTAGTTTGGTGAGGACAGCCCATTTAAAGCACAGACTCCAAGGCTGGTCAGTGAGCAAACCAACCCTTCTGGGCGAAGTTGGGGCTGCCCCATCCCTGGAGGTGCTCAAGGCCAGGTTGGACAGGGCTTGGAGCAACCTGGGCTGGTGGAAGGTGTCCCTGCCCACGGCAGGGGGTTGGGACAAGATGATCTTTACAGACTCTTCCAACCCAAACCAGTCTGATTCTATGCAATGCCACCCAAAGCAGCCATTCACCCTCTGCCTCTGCACCCACTCATCCCTCCCTTCCCCCTTCCGTGCTGCAGGACTTCCCAAGAGGCTGCAAGAACTGGGAAATCTCTTTGACAGGAAGCAAGGTGATATTATTGGCATTACAGAGCGATCAGAATGACCGGCCCGACAAAGTTCTTGCTATAATCCATTTATTTTCCTACTTTTAGAGCTTTTGATTCTCTTCGACCTATTGGATACATATGGATTGCTACCGACCCAAGCAGGCACAGGAGGGAAACTACACACCAGGATGAATTCCAACCCCATGCTGCAAACAGGGAAAAGATAAACAGCTCAGTCCTGAGGAGCTTGATTTGGGGAGATAATAAATGAGAGCTCTCGGGCAGGAGGTATTGAAACATCAGGGTCTAAAGACCATCAGCGGTGATCATCCAACAAAGGAATATTCATCTCCTCAGTGCAGGCTCCCTGGAGCTGGCTGAGCATCCTTCAAAGTAAAATCCCACAGACCTGAGCACCGGGGACAGCATTACCCTGACAATGTAAACACATTAAGGAAGCAAAGAGTTACAAGCTCCGATGCCGAGAGTGTCGCAATCACGTCCGAGCTATTTAGCAAATAACGTGGAAAGAAGACATGATGGATAAAGACGAAATTAATGACTGAACTGGTGCTCAGTGATTATCAAGAAACTAGTGATGAGGACCTGATTACATTCACAATGGATAATAAAGGCTTGCCCCAATCAGTAATATATATACTCAGGGCTTCAAAAGGACTCATTTCCAACGCGGGGGAAAATTATGGGAGAAATTGGCTGGAAGGAAAAATGTCAACAGAGAAATGTGGGCTCGTAACACAAAACTTATTAGAGAGCCAAAAAGTCAGGACTCCGCAATCCAAAAAAGACAATTTTGGCTAAAAGCCCTATTCTTATTGCTAAAGCAGCAATCAAGCATAACACAAAAATAAAAGGAGAAATAGACAGCAATCAATGTGCATTAGGAGTTATGAAGTGCATTGATAAGGAAATCTAAAAACACCACTGGGGAGGCAACTGCTGCCTGGCAGAACCACTGAGGGGGTTTAACAGCACAAAACCCAGCCTAGCCCAAGACAAGAGGGTGCCTCTGCCCCAGCCTTGCCCAAGGCAGCTGGTTTCTCTCTGCTGAAAGGCATCATCAGGAATAAATCGCCTTTGAGAGCGCTGGAGACACTCTGCAATTCCAACCAGGACACTCCACCCCTCCACAGCTCCTGAGCAATGGGTCCAAGGACAGCTCCAGTCCCTGTGGTTGGTGTGCCCTTTGTGCAAAGCAAACAGAGCACCCAAAACCCCCTGTCAGCAGGGACAGAGCCAGATCACCACCCCCACAAACAACCTCACAACCATCCCCAACAGCACAAACCCAGCACCTTTGTCATCGGGGATAGATCCAGACCATCCCCCGACATGAGTTCACAACCATCCCCCACAGTCTGACCCCAAATCCCCCCATTTGGGCTCATATTTTGACGCAGAACTCATGGTCCAAATGTCATTTCAAGCCTTTTCAATGCGCAAGGAGTGAATTAATCACTAACCGGCACCAGGGTGCAAATCATTTGGGCTGCTCTCACGGGCACTAATATTGGGAAAGGAGGGGCTTCCAGGGACATTTTGTCTTAGGAACCCTCAATGCCAGCTCAGTTTTAGCTCAGGTAATTACAGTTCACCTCCCCAGATGCTCAAGCAGGGGAAGATACCCTCCTCCTGCCCGTCCCTGAGCGGCTGAGCTGGAAACTCTGCGCTCTGACAAACAGATGTGCCGAGCCTGGGTATTATTGTAACGTCTTTCAAACAATTTGTATCCCCAGAACGGTGGTAAAGAGATATTGTATGGCAGATAAATTAAAGCATTTGGCCATAAAGCCAGGAACAGAGAGAGAGGGAAAGAAGTGCAGACATTGGAGGAGAGAGAGGTTTTAAATGAGATTAAAGAAAGATGGAAAGTCAACAGGAAAAGAAGGAATTCTAAAAAAAAAAAAATATTAAAGAAGCAGCAAGGATGTGCTTTCTGGGATTTGTGGATATGGTTGGGACAAAAGGGCAGCCCATTTGTGCCAGTCTCATGAAAAACTCAGAGATGAGAGGTTAAACCCTCATAAACACCTGGAGAAACAATAACAGTGGAAAATAGAAAAGCAGGGGATCCTGCCTGGCTGAGCTGCCCCAGTCACACCTCACCCCAAACAGGAGGCACAGGTAGATTGATCACTCCCATGACTGCTGCTGTTTGCTCCTGAGTCCCTGAGATGGCTTAAAAAACATTTTTATTAAGCCAGATGGAGAGAGGGGGAAGGGGAAGAGGAGGAGGGGAGGGAGATCCATCTATGTGCCAGGTGCCAACAAGGGGGAAGGAAGAGAAAAAGAGAAATCAAGCGTGGAAAATAAGAGAAAATGTAGTCGGAGATATAAAGCCTGTCAAATTGGCTGCAAACAGTAACAAAAGCAAAGGAGAGATAGTTTTCTCTTTAACAAATGCTTTGATCAGCTGTAGTTGATATAATTACTATATAAAGCTACAGCAAGACAGAAATAAGACACATTTATCTTCACAGAGCGAAGAGAACCTTTCTGATCGCTTCCTCTCCTTGCCAAGCTGTGACAAGCAGATTCCAGGCTGGAAGGTCACACAGCTGAGGTTTGGCTGGTCCCTTTCTGAGGAGACATGGGACCTGAGCCTGGTCCATGGGACATGAACCTGGTCCCTTGGGCTTGGCTTTGCTGGTCTGGCCCCTGGGAGCCAGCCCAGCTCCTGCAGACCACGCCAAACAATGGCCTTGCACAGGGGGCAATGCCCTGGACACATAGCTGGGGAAAAGGAGATGCTCACAGCAATGGAAGAGGCCACTGGCAGGGAGTTTTCGTCCCTCTGGTGAGAACCAGTTCAGGGAAAAGGTGGAAATATCCCAGAGGAAAACTCTGACTGCTGAGAAGCCCATGGGGATGAGAGGTGAGGAAGCTCAGGGAGAGCAGCACAGTTCACAACCAGCAGCTAAAAGCTGACCTCACCATCCCCTGAACAGTGCAGAGAGGAGGAGAACAATCAAGGCAATTTCCATTACAAATCCAGACACCCAACTCGGCTGCTGCAACCACTCCATGGCCCTAACTACACGTGCTTTGCCTCCTTTCTCCCATGAATCGACCTTCACCACACCCCTCTCATTGCAGCAGCTGGGCAGGTGAGACTCCCACCAAGAAACAATTCCCTGGCCCCAGGCAGCAGGGAAGGCAGGACTCATTCATGTTTTCAGGTCACACCATCCCCTGAGGGGTGATGCTGTCGTTTCCAAACATCCCATTTGAATTTCAACCACTCTTATTTATTTCGGTCTAGCCAGGTAAGGTTAAAAAAAAAACAACAACACAACAAAAAAAACCCAACAAACCCACAACAAGCTATTTCTATGAAATATTTCCCTTTTGACAAACTGACACTGCTCAATAGAAATATAATTTAGCCTCAAAACCCTGCCAAGCCCCAGCAGCTCTGATCACAACCAGTACCATGTGCCGGGGGTCTGTCCCTGCCTTGTGACAGCCAGTCGAGCCTCTGTCTTTGCACAGAGAACAGGGACAGCCCTGCAATGCCTCTGGGATGTGAATGATCATGGAATTATAGAATAATTCGGGTTGGAAGGGTTAGGGGGCAGCGTTTGGGGCGAGCAGGGAAGGTGGGAGCAGGGATGGAGCGTGTGTGTGCATAATGCAGGACGAGTGATGCAGCAGAAAACCGTGCCCAGGGGAGGCCAGAGCAGCACAACAACACTCAGCAAGATGCATCGTGTCCTGTAACAGGACAACCAGGGCGTGTCTGAAAGGACCAGGGGTGGGGACTGGTCCCACATGGACGAGTCCCCACGGAGCACACGCGTGTCCCTGCGCACGGGGAGGGGGAGCACAGCTCCCCTCTGCCACCACAGGCAAAGCCCTGATTTATTTAGACTGGAACAATTTGTCGTCGGCTGTAATTTTAACTACCTCCGTGCTGAGGAGCCAATCAGGGTTTGTGCTCATCGAGGCTTTTATGGGTTCCCATAAAAGCAGCAAAATGAAAACTCAGGGGCCCTTAAAATATACTCCGCGGGTTTGTGCAGTGCAATTGGAGGCTTTTATGACTCCTGTCAGGGCTTTTATGACCCTGTAAAACTGTGCAGCGGCCCAGCCTGCGATGAAAAGTGACCTCAGATGTCTTAAAAGCCTAAATGGTCCTGTACATTTACAAGACCTGGTGGCTGAATTCAGGGAAGCCCCGGGGGGACGTCACCCTGGCTCAGCTCTGCTGCTGGGGATGATGAGGGGCAGCACCACAGGGGCTCAGCATCTCCCTCAGAAAGACATATTTTCCTAAAATATGGGGGGGAATAAGCAGTTACCCTCCTGTCACAGGCCTGTTCTGCCAAGCCATGAGCTCGCTGGCTCCACATAACACGATTTGCAAACCTAGCTGAGCTTTAGAATAAGTGAGTTTGATGGCATCACACTCTCTCATTTCCCAACACAAACACCACTTGATTTAGCAGAAGCAGCAGGGTTTTGATTTCCTCCCCCCCCTTAAATGAAGCCAAGACTGGAAGATTAGGGATGCGGCAGGGAAGCAGAAAGAAAACCCATCAGGCAGGCAGTGACAAAGAAGCATTAATAAACTGCACGAGGTACCAAATGTCACCAAGAAACGGGGGGGGAAAGAAAAGCAAAAAGGATAATACAGGATCCAGAGGTTGCAGGATGCTCGGGTTTGGTGCTGGGAGCCAGAGCAGAAGCACATTGGGTCACTAAGCCACAGAATGACAGTAAATGATGCAAATAAAACCAGTAGCACATCTCAGAGAGCATTAGCAAAACACATGCCTGATCCCATAAAAAAATAAGCCATCTCCCCATGCTCTCCTGAGCAGGAAAATACGCCACAGTCTCTTAAAATAAGAAGAGTGGCTTCATGCATGAGAAAAATGTGAGTATATCAGCACAGGAAAACATCCAGTCTCCTCCAGGCCATGTCTAAATATGTGTTTTATTGCTGTGAGAAGGCAAGTGAGGAATCCCATCCCCAGCTGGGTCTCATTCAGTGACAGACAGGCCAAGCTGGTGCTCAGGTAGTGGCTTTGCAGCATTTCTTATTGAACTACAAACCAAAAATTATGAGCTGGCAAGACTGATCAAATACAAAATGGAATGGGGAGAGCTATGGTCAGCGTGCAAACAACCTGCCCAAATTCAGAGATGAAGCTGGGTGACTTTGTAATCCAGTTGAAATATTTTCATGGAAATCCAGTGACAGCCGTAGATCATCACAGACTGCTTTGGGTTGGATAGCACCTTAAGGATCATTTTGTTCCACCCCCTGCCATGGGCAGGGACACCTTCCACTAGCCCAGGTTGCCCCAAGCACCTCTAACCTGGTCCTGAACACTTCCAGGGATGGGGCAGCCACAGCTTCTCTGAGCAACCTGTGCCAGGGCCTGCCCACCCTCACAGGGAAGAATTTCTTCCTAATATCCCACCTAACCCAGCCCTCTGGCAGTTTAAAGCCATTCCCCTTATCCTGTCACTCCATGCTCCTGTAAATAGTCTCACTCTGTATCAACCCTGGCTGATGGTGGGACTGCCAAAGTAACATCTCTCCCCCAAAACTCTCATTTTGGAATACAATCCTTAACCCAACCTCAGATGGCAGAAGTCAGGCCCTGATTAATATCACTAGCAAACAAACTCAACTTTTTTCACGGCTATTTCCTGCTGCCTCCACCTTCCCCCAGCCCTCGGGCAGCCTTGCAGCTTCAGCGCAGCGCAGGAAGATGCAGAGGAGTATTAATTCCATGGAAAAAAGGGTCAAAACGAAAATGCCAACAGATTGGGAACATGCCAGACTCGCCAAAATCCTGCAATCCGTCTGGAAGTGTTCCTAAGCAACTCTGCAGACCCAGCAAAACACAAATCCCACGGTAAAACCGGAGTTGAGCGCGCAGGTTATTGACTATTAACATTCAGGGCAAACACATGCAAAATCAGAGTAAAGTGGAAAAAGAGAAACTGTCTTTATTTTCCTTTCCATCTCCCTGCTTCTCCCTCCCTTTTTATTTTTTATTTTTTTTTAGGAACAGAGCATGGATGTGGAAAATAGCCTATTGAGCCCACTTCCCCGCCTCAGAGGAGCTGCAAATGCGATCCTTTGCTAGCTCAGACAAAATCTGCCATGCTACATTAGGCTTGATAGCAAATTTGCTACTTGCAAGCTTTTATCAAAACTGTATATCTTAAAAAATCTTAATAATGCCGAGCTTTTGGTTGGCCTTCCCAGCTGCCTCCTCCCACCCCTCCGCATCCCTCTCCCCGCCGGGCGCGCTCGGAACCAATTCCCAATTTGGAGCTCAGCGTTTTTAGCTGAGGAGAAAAAAAAGAAAGGGACTGCTGTGGTGGGGGAAGAAATCAGGCAGATCTCACTGGCTGGAATTTATTCTGGTGTGGAGACGACGGAACGAGGCCGGAATGTTTCCTCCATCCCGCTCGTGACCTGTTTCCAGGCCTTACAAGTTCATTTCGGAAGGAACAAGCCATCGACAGGCAGCGGAACAAATGGAACACGGCCTCCAAGGGCTCTCCAGCCACGTTCCCCCACGGCTGGGAAGGTGCAAGGGCTGCTCAAAGATGTTTTCTTTTTTTTTTTCCCCTGGAATTGCTTGTACAGAAAAGTCTTTCTCCTCAGCCGCTGTGCGATGTCTAACAAAAGCTCTGCATATGCCGGAGCCCCGGTCTCGTGGGGCTGCTGTAATAGCTGGTCTCTCCTACCCAGCCACCTCTTTTAATGAAATTTATAGAAATTTAATATCTCTGAGACCTCTTCCCTTCTGTCAGATTGGGTAGAAATTGGCCAGGAATTGGCCGAAGGGCTCAAAAACTACAGAGGGGTAGGAGTGGGGAAGGCAGACAGACAGGGACCGTGTGATTGCACAGACTCCTCTCTGGAAGGATCCAAACTAAAAATCAATATCTGTTTCTTTTGTCTCTCTGGTTTTGTATTTATTTTTTTTTGTTGTTGTTTTGTTGTTAGGAAGGTGTTTTTTTACAGAGTAGAAGTCCTCATGGAATATTTTCTATGGCAAACGGTGTGATGGGAAGCTTTTGGCCGGCATTGCTCGGAGCTGCAGGACACCCTTTGGAAAGGGGATGTTGTCAATCACTCCCCCACCTTCTCAGCACTCAATACCTGGAGTTTTCCCCACATCCCATCCCCACAATGTCTAAACCTACAAGACAGGTGATGGAAAAGCAGAGGTTTTAAGCCCAAGAGAAGCATAAAGGCCCTGCACATTGGCCCAGCTGGAGGGCCAGCTCCACCAACTGTAAAAAGACACTTCATCTCTCTAAATCTTTCCACAGACCAGTATCCTCACCAAACAAGCTCATTCAGCCCCAAAATTGAGAGAAAATGAGAAAAGCTTTGGTGGACCTGTTTAAACCAGCATCATCCCCAACTGCAGGAGCTCCATCTTGAGCCAAACTGACCAGGTTTTTTGTCTCTGGAGTGAATTCTATCACCCAGCAACTCCCTGAGCCAGCTGGGAGCTGAGGGTTTCCTTGAATGATATCAGAGGGATAATCTCCTTGCCCTGGCTTAGGAAGCAGGGTCTTAACTCTATTACCAAAGTCAATCGAGCAGATGGACACAAAGCTTTCTAGGAAAATGGATGCTCTGCAGAATTCCATGAGCTAAGCAGGGCAAACACGAAGGAAGCCATCCCAGATTGCTGCGAGGGAGTGCTGAGCTGGAGAGGACTCTGTTTAATTCCTAATGGAAGTTTGTTCAAAGCTTTATCAAAGGGCAAAGTCTTTCCCCCCTGCAAGAGCACAGTGCTCTTGCCAAGTACAACAATATCTGGATTTTGTAGCTAGCCCAGTTCCAGCAGGCCAAATCCTCAAATAGTACTTAAGGATATTCTCTGAGGCTGGGTTGAACATGGAAAGCTGCTGTTGGAGCTCTCCAGCACTTCCTATCCGAGGAGTAACGGCACCTTGGCAGGCTAGACTGGAATTAAGCTTCCAAAGGGTGGCTAATGAGATTCCTTCCTCTCCTTTCAGCCCCTTCAGAAATGCCTGATTTAGGGTGAGACCTCGTGGACAAGAGGATTTTTTTTTTTTTTTGCTTCCCCTTATAATTCCAAGGAGGGAAAAGTTCCCGAGGATCCCTTTATTCTGAAATAGGGTTTATTCCAGGTATTCAAATGCCCAAATCCGCCCACCCTGATGTTTTCCTCACCACAGACATGCAAAGCTGCCAGTGTCTCCTTCTACTACTCAAATTGATAGCTAAGCATGAAGCTGTCGAGTCTCTCCCAGACAAGGCACAGAGAGGAGTATTTTTCCTCCATTAACCACCTTACTCCTCCGCTTGACTGATTAGTTACTACGCAGGATCCTCTGGATTTCCACCAGGAGGGAAAGCGATGACAGAAGCCCGCATTTCTGGTTAATCCTGCAATTTGTCACTTCTCTTACAAAGCAAACAATCTGCAAAAGCGCCAGATCCCTCTGGGAGAGGCAAAGGTGCAGCTACAAGGAGGCAGTCCCCAAATTCCACAGGGGGAAAGGGGTTCACTGCAACCCACATTTCCCTGCACCATCCCTCTTGGCTACTTCAGCACGGTTGTCACCTCGTGCTGTTGGCTGGCACTCGGTGACTTGTCACCCTCCATCCCCCCCGCCACGCTCCGCACGCTGCATTCCCAACGAGGCTCCGGTCACAGCCACGCTCCTCTGGCAGCACCGACTCCCTGGAGCACAGTGACCAGATAAGACCTTTATCAGCTGACTCTATTCCACAACAGGGAGAACACGGGGTGAAATTCAAAGAGGTTGGAGTCTGACTTCATAAAAAAGGGCTGATTACCCACTTCACGAACCGGAGCAAAGCGCAGCAGCTCCCCGAGCCTCTCCCTATTCTCCGTGTCGGCTCAGAGAAGGGATGCTTAGCCCTGTTCCCTTCTCCCTCTTTCCCAGCCAAGTGACATCTCTATCAGGCTCACCAAACCTGTTGCTCCCTGCCTGGAGACCCTCAGTAGGAGATATGGAGCGATACAGCGTCTCTGTCTTTCAACCAGAACTCCAGCAAGAAAGGAAAATCCTTGAGGAATTGAGATCCCCCCCTCGAGCATCTCCCTTGGGAGCTATTTCCTCGCCTGGTTGCACTGCTCCACTCGTGTCACAGGGAGCTGAGGACGTGGTGTGGCCCAGACCTGCATGTCAGCTGCGAGTCTGCCTTAAAAGGAATGGTTTCTCCTGTTTCCCCGAGGAGCAGGGAGCGAGCGCTCGCCCGCACACACACAATCGATAAGTCGTCGGGTCTCGGGGAACAGCTCTTTTAATTACAGCTCTCCAGGAGCTGGGAGCAGGGTGTGAGGCTGGCAGAGAGTCCTTGCAGTGGAAAACAGGGAAGGGCAGCCCCTTGGGGTGTGCAGGGACCACGGGTGACGCTGCAGGCAAAGTGCAGGGATTTACCATTTCTCCCAGTACACTCCCAGTCCTGCCTCGGGACTGTCCCGATCTGATCCAGCCCCTGCCTCACCCCACCCTGGTGTCAACCCCTGCCTAGGCAGCAACACCTCTGCTATTTGTCATACAGGGACTTAATCCAAGGAACTTTTTGCTGCTGGCTTTATCCATCGCATTTACCTGCTAATCTCTCCCATCTCATCTCGTATTCCGTGCAGCCTCCCCTGAGCTGCAGCTGGTTTGCGAGCAGCAGGAATAGAGCCTGATTTAATACCTGGGAATGGGGTGCAGTGCCCTTTCCTAGGGAGCAGCAGCTGGGGTGATCCCTTTGCAAGGGGCGTCGGGATGCTGCCAGTCTTCTCCAGGCAAACAGGCCACTTGATCCCCAAAAAACACAGCCAGAAAAAAGGTGAGACTCTCGCACTAAGTCTCCCCTGGATTCATCCAGCTCCCCCAGCCCTCCTCCCTCTCGCCTGCTCCTTCTTTAACTCCATTTCCAAGTGCTGAGTTACTATCAAGGAAGGTTTAATAGGATCCTGGATTTTAAAGCCACTGGCAACACAGTCTGGGCCTTTTATGGTTAGTAATGAATAAAAGAACCCAAATCACCTTTTTTTTTTTCTTTTTTTTCTCTCTCTTAACAGTCTCTGCCTACAAATTAAAGTCATTGTGCTTCTCACTCTGCCTCACTCCTTTTGTCTTCCTCCAACACCATTCAAGCCCATGAGGCACTAGTTCAATATGTGCCCTGCTTCCCTTCCCCCCTTTTTTTTTATTTTGCAATATTTACCCCTTTCCAATCTTCTCACTCCTTGCTCTTCCATTCTATCTTTTTCTCCTTCCTATCCTTTCCTTTTTTTTTATTTTTTTATTTTTTTATTATCCCATATTATCACAGGAGCAATGACATTTTGGAGCCCCACAGCAAAGTGAAGCCCTTGACTCCTTTCCCTAGAGCTGGCAACCAGCCCTTCACGGTAGAAAAAGCCAAAATTGCTACTATCTTGTCACCAATTCTGGTTATTTTTAGCACTCCCCGTCCCTTAAAGCGCCAGCTCCCCGAATCATGTGATTACGGCATGAATCTTATCTCCGATCTAAAAAAGTTTCATGCCCTCACAGCTGCCAGAGAAGTGCTGGGAAAGATGAGTCAGACTTTCAAAAACAGGCAGAAAGACTGAGCTTAACTGCATCTTGCTGAAACCGTAACTCAGGGGGCACCTAACCCCGCTTATTAAATGTTCCTAATTTTTAATTCAATGCTGGAGAGAATTAGCCATTCAGCCACTGCTGGGTGGCTTCAGAAGTCTCCCCGTTACCTCACTTAATTAAGACAGCACAGAAGATCTTCATATCCTTTGGGTGAAGCACTGGCTCTGTTGGACATTTTTTCATTAGCGTCACCATAAATAAGATTTCAAGCCTTGGCATTTACCACAGGAGCGGGGATGAAGAAATCAACGGGAAGACAAAGCCTTTTGGTAACCACAAGTGGATTTCAAGGCAAACCCGACTCTCTTATCTTCCCATTTATCTTTATCCCATTGATACAGCGCTATCGATGTCCGGCCCTATCTGATGGCACACTAACAGCTCTATTTGCAGCTCACAAGGCGATAGCCCCGCTCCCTCCCCCCTCCCCAGCAGATTTGGTATGACAGGAACGTTACATGACCTTTCCCTCCACTTTTTCCCCCTGCCTGGACTTATTCTGCCTTCAGAAATTACCAGTCTCAGCCAGCCCTAAACAGCGCCTGGTTAACTGGGAATTTTAATATATAAGCCAAGGGGAAAAGAAAAGGACAAGGAGAGGAAAAAGATGAACCTCCTGATCTCCATCTCATCTCCCTACCAGTTCCTCCCTGTCTCATATTTACCCTTCTCACACAATTTTTCCTCTGTAAAGCATGAGGAGATGCACTGAACGACACAGGATATTTAAGTACACATTTTACCATCCTACTGTTATTCATTATTAATAATATACTGCTAACTCTGCCCTTGCAGGCACCTCTATGAGGGAAATAGAGTTTGTAAATACCCATGAGCAGATTCCCAAGCCGTGCTCCTTCCCTGTGCCATTAACAGGAGCACATCCCTGTTTTTCCACTCTGCTCTTTGTGTTCCTTCTCCAGCTCTTTTTCCAGGGAGATTATAGCTGGATAGATGCTTCCTTCACCCCCACACAAAAGAAAACTCAGTCTCTTCAGATGAGCCCCAAAATACATTTTCCCACCTTGTGACTGAACTTGAACCTCCTCCACTTCACCCTCCTTCCAAAATAACCCTGAGTTGAGCAGTTCAAATTAAAGCAAGAGCTGTGTGTTTGTTCCCGTCCCCAGCCCCCCAATTCAAATGACACACTCGAAAATAAAAAGCCATTTTTGGCTTATTTTTCCATGCTTTCCCTTTCCCCCGAACAACTTGAGAGCTCTGGTATGAATGGGGAAGGGATTTGAGATGACCTAAAAAGGCATCATTACTTCTTCGGGAAAAACTGGGTGTGCAATTTGGTCCGGCTGCCACGGGAAGAGATTCCATGTCCCACTGACTACAAAGGAAGATCCATGTGGGACATAAACACTCCAGGGAAATCACAGCAGCACAAGGGCTTCCTCCAAGCTCCATCTCACTCACAGGGGCATCACCACCAAGGCCACCATGGCAGTTCTCGGCGCAGGAGACACTTTGGGTCCCTCTTTTGGGACCAAAACCTTTTTCACACAAAGTCTCCAGGGTTTTGGACGTGTTTTCTGGGCTCCACAAAGATTCACCTTCGGGCACAGGAACCTGTTGAAACCTTGCTGCCTACCAGGATTTGGTTGTACGTAAGGACAGCCGATGCCCGGCATTTATCTTCATGACTGAAGACTGCACACCACAGAACATGAGAGGCAGAGTTAGTTATCTTCTCCTTACCCAAGATTGACAGTAAATGTCAGGAAAGATTAGTTATTCTGTATCATATACATGCCACGCATGTTTTTCATTCTCCTACTGCTCCAGTACCACTTTCACTCGCAGCTGTAATAAATCAAACGTACTTGCTCTGCGTGAAGAAGAGATTCTGCAGCTGGAGAAGACCTGCTGGTCACCCACTGTACCCACCTCATGTGTCCTCAGCCCAGCCAGGGAGTTCCCTGCTCTGTATCTCTGATCTCAATAGCTTAAATTTGGTTAAAATTGTAATTAAATCCATTTGCTATTTGTGTGTCATGTTCTGCCGTGTCGGATCCAACACCACTAGGTAATAAATGAGTTGCTGTACCCAGCAGTGAAGCACAGACACCTCTGGTGTGAAATCTCAGAGTTTAACAACCTGAATGGTAATTTAGGACAGGCACAGAAAGCCACTAAGGAAGAACTTAGAAAACAACAATGGTGAAGCCTGGAAGGCACTAAAGGTACCACCTCTGCCAGGTGGTATAAATAAAACCCAACACTCTGGAACATGACCATGAACATGGAACATGAACTTTGGGTTCAGCTCACTGCAGCAGGGTGACCTGTCGTGAGGACAACAAACCCACCATGCTCCACGGAGAGCACACGTTGATGTCCAGTTTAAATCCCAGCTCCGTGACTGAGCTAATTACAGCTTTGGTGTGAGAGGCAGAGAGTTCTGCTGTGGCAGCCAGGCTTTCCTGAGGCTGGGCTGGAAGGCAGCGTGCCCTAAACTCCCCCAGCCATCAGAGTGAGCCTTTCCTCATGCTCAGGTCACCCTCAGACCCACATGGTACAGAGGGGCTGGGAAGATTCTATCCCATCCACGCTCTTCCTCATCATGCATTGCATCACTAAAGGTGCTGGACTGACTGTCCTCAAGGCATCAAGTCCTACCTCTGCTCAAGGAGCAACAAACACAGTGATACCATATCTTCACCTTCTGCACCCTGTTGCCTGGTCACCTCTTTGTATCAGCCCACTCTGCACAGGTTTTCACGCTCTCCTTTTTTTGGGGGGGGGGGGTCACACCAAGCAGCCCCTCATTGCACCCAGCCAACCCATTCCAAATCAAAACTCTGGGGTCTTGTAAAACAACTCAAACTTTATGCTGAGGTGGTTTTCATCTGTTCTTCATTTCATCCCCTGTGTCGGTGCTGGGGTTTGCAGCTAGTCCTGCGAGCTGAAGGAGAACCCAGCAGCATCTCCGGGGGGCACCGGGTCCCTTCCTAATGGCTTTCATGTCTTCCTGTACCTTTAAATAATTGAAACCTCTTTGTTGCTAAGTAAGTACATCCAAGCAAGAGGGCACTAAAAGTTTTAAACCTCTCTGGGGAGAGCAGGGCCAGGAAATCTACACAACTCACAAGATGTCCTGCCACCAAAGCAGCTTGTCCTTGTCTCCTGAAACGAGATCGACTGCGCCGCTCCCAGAGCCACTCTCCTGAGCGCTTGCTCTCCCAGGATGCTTGTTCCTACTACAGGAAAGGCATCCTCCTTGATTCCTAACAGCCTTTTTCAAATATAGCTTCAAATATCATTTCAGCACGATGCCTACAAAGCGCTCCTCCGGAGAGAAGTGGCAGCGGGGTGACGCGAGGTCCCTGCCAGCCCCAGAAAAGCACAGCACGGAGCTGCTCGCACGTGGCTGACCCTTGTAGGAGCTACAGGACGCTCCTAAAGCATGGGCAGCACGGAGAGGTAGCTCAGCTTTCCCACCCCAAGGGAAAGAAGATCTAAAAGGCACATTTTCTACCTGTAAGAGGAAGGCGACTGTAACTCTGAGGGGTCAGGACATCACAGCCAAGAACAGGCTACCCAGCCAGATGAGCAGTAGGGCAACCCGGGGTGCTGCTCCTTCTGGAGGGTGCAGCTACTCACCATCAGCCCACCCCGAGTCACTCAGCAGCAGGATGCCAGCAAGGCATTGCTCAGCTCAGAAATCAGACCTAACAGCTCGCCCTCAAAGTCCACGTCTCTTCAGAGAAGTGGCTAATTAAATAACCTTTTCATTTTATTTGAAGACAGTGGAGCGCTCTCAAAGACCCCAACAGGTTGCTAATGATCCCGAGGTGGTGGGTCCACATTCCCCGTGGCAGAGGAAGAGGATGAACACCAGAGAGGTGCTTGGGCACACAAGGATCCCACAGGAATGACCCCTGACAACTGTCCTCTGCTGCAACCAGATACCTGCAACCACTTCCGATACCTAAATCCCTGCGCATCACTCCTGATGTAAATAACCATCCATTTATAACTCGTTGTAATTACCTGCCTATTTCTGCGTCCCGCCTTCACAAGGTAGTCTCTCTGCAATTACAGTTAATTGCCTTGATTGCTACTGCATATTTCAAGAAAGTTCAGAAAAAAAATATATCAGACAGGGTAGCTTAACAAAGAGCCTTATAGGGACCAGCACAGAAAGAGTTAACACTTGAGGCATTTGTTTCCAATTCCTCCCACCAAAAAAAGCCCTGTGGATGGGAAAGCCCCTCCAGTGCCACAGACACAAATCTTGACCATTTCTGTAGCAGGTTGTAGAACTTTCTTTGGAAAGAAGCCCCAAGCAGCAGGTAAAGCAGCCCCTGCCAGCCCTCCCCAGGTGCTCTTGGCATCGTGGTAGTATCAGCAAATATTCTTTAACCCATAATTAACTCATCCGTGCCCAGGCTCTAAATTTCCCGGGGTGGTGAACTCCATTGATTTAGTAAGTAAGTAAGAACCCCACAGACTTCCTCCCCAAATCTGAGTGACACTAGGCATGCCAAAACATTCCCCCCTGCTCTGCCACGGGACTTGAGCCCAGGCTTCAACATGGGGCTAAATGGCTCCGAATGTCACCACAAGTGACACGTCGGTGTCCTCAGCTGCCCTCTGTTCATCCCCCACTATCCACACCCAGTGCCTTGTGCACACCTCCTGGAGCTCCTCTCGTGGTCCTATATCAACAGGAAGGTCAAGTAGAGCAGAGGCTCCCACCAATCCTCTGCTCACCTTCCTGCTGAAGGGACATCAATTACTCGGGGCTGTCAGGATGATAAGGCAGCCCGGCCTCCACAATAAGGAGGATATTCCAGCTAATAACTTCCCATTAAGCTCCTCAGAGCTGGATGTTTTCCATGCTTTTCTGCAGGGCTGCTGCCAGGGCTTGTTTGCTCTCCTTACCCAGCTAACTCTTGAAGGGATATGGCTTGAGGTGCTGTTGTAAAACGAGCTCTCCACCACCAGTCCTGCTGGAAATCCTCGGCAGAGCCGGACAAAGAAACCACAACCTCTGAATTTTTGCTCTGATTCCAGCTTAGCCTTCCTCCTCCAAGGGAGACTGACAGCATCCAGCACAGAAGATTTAAGTAAAATAAAAAAAAAATTACAAGTGGAAAAAGCCTCTTATCCATCACTTCTGATGAAGTTATTGCCTTCAAGCACATTCCCAGCATGTGGAAGGGAGAGCCAGGTGGGGATGGCTGGGATGTTACATTTTTTTTTTTTCCCTCCCCTTTATGTTCACTAACTTTGAAACATCCTTTCCCATGGACTGAGAGGTGAATCTCACGTTCAGGGGTAGTTCATGACGCTGAGCTGAACATCCACATCTGCCTCCCTCCACTTCCTCAACCCATCCTTGCCAGCAGCTCCTCCCCTTCCAGGGCCAAGCACCACATCCCCACAGACACCAAGATGAGAAGAAATCCTTCCTTCCCTTCCTACTCCCCTCCATCCTTCCCTTGTGGGAAGTACCTGCATCAGGGATGCTCTGGGAATTACCCCAAAGGACTCCTTGTCCTACATTTCTCCAGAGTAAGAAACTGGGCTGGACTTGTGGGGGTTACCTTCACCTCGGGAAATTTGCTTGAGGAAAAAGAAATCTCTGTTCCATTAATGCTTCATAAAAATTTTACAAGGTTTCTGCTAAAGGAAGGAAAACAAACAGAGATGGTGTCGGCACCCAGGCACTCTGGAAATCAAACATTCTTTCTCTAATGCATTTTTTTTTCAAATAGTACCAATCAGGAAAGCAATCAAGCACGAAGCCCATGGCTCCCAGTGCCTCCATTTCCAGCATCTGAATTTTTCCCAGCTCAAGACATTCACTCCCAGTGCTCCCACTGGCCCCACACTGGCTACAACAGCGCGTCCCACCAACTGCTGCAGTAGCTGCAAGGGTGAGGTGAACTCCAAAAAAGCACCCAGAAAGCCAAGGACACCACATCCTGACAGGATCCTGATCTCCAGGAGAGATTCTCTGATGGAATTAATTAACTTCCCTCCACCAACATCCAGAATTGGAGTGGGATCGATGAGCACGGGGACTGTGAGCATCTTCCAAGCACACGGGGATGAGTGAGGGAGTGAGAAAGCTCCTGTCTTTCCCCAGTAAAGCAGGAAACTTTCCATCCACCACAGCATTAACAGCTCCTTCATTAAAATCCAGAGCCTAGGCTGTTTTTCCAGCAGGGAATGGAGCTGCACGGCCGGGTGAGCAACAAGAGGTTTGCCATTAAATCAGCAGCTGAGGTCTGGTCCAGGCAGAGACATTTGGAAACTGGGTACCTGAGTCAGCTCGAGACCTGTCTAATAAGCCTGGGAAAATGTCAAAGGTATTTCTGCACTGTTCACTGGTCAAAAAGACCAAACAATCTCTTTTTTCCCCCCTTGTTGCTTTGTTTTTTCCTACGCCTTCCCTTTCGCTGCAGAAACATTCTGGTGCAAACATACATCGCTCCCAAAAATCAGACTTCTTCATAAACAGTATATTAAAAACCAACCCCCCAAAGAAAACTCTGCAACTGAATACAAAACATGGTTATTGAAGAGCTGTGCAGTGACAGCGATGAGGAACAAACACACCAAAAGTAAGGGGGAGGAAAAGAAGTAAATAAAGAAAATGCCGAGGAAAAAAAAATCCTACTCAGAACTCAGGAGACATGAATTGTCTGAGATCAAATGTGCAGGGATAAAATATACATAAGGTTCATAAATCTACTTCATATAGAGAGATGCAAAGCTAAGTATACATTGGTTATTTTGCAAAGCTTGAAATTAAAAAGGCTGTTTTCAACCATAAATGGGTTTTGCTCCCTTCACCTGCCACAGGTTCTGAGAAAGGAAAATGTGGTGATTTGGTTTTTTTTCCTGAACAACTGCACAGAGATTTGGGATAATTCCCAGGGGATGGGGAGGATGCAGACAGAGTTGGTGATGAAGCATCTCAGGCACCTTTGTGGTGAAGTCCTGGCTCTTGCTGCCTCAAGCCCCTCATCCCTGCAGCTTCTATTCCACTGAAAGGATTGAAACCCTTTTGACAGGAGCAGTTCCCATTTCCCAGAGCCTTCTAACACCCTAAAAGCTCACCCTGGACCTCACTGTTCACAGCCTGGCCCTGCTCCATCATTAAAGGAGCAAAAGCATCAGAGCTGCCACACACAGCCAGAGGAGATGGTTTCTGCCATCCATCTGCCCCCTGGATATTTCTCAGTGTTATCTGTGGGTGTCTGAGCTGGTTAAATAAATGAGGGGCTCCCAAAACACTTGAGGGAACACACTGGGGGTGAGTCAGATTAGGGGAGCTTTTATTCCACCTCCTATTCCTCAAACATTGGGGAATCATCCTAACACTGATGCCCTTTCTTACATTTGATTATGGCATATCCACTCACTTTTAGCTACATTGTTACTTGGTGAATGTTTCCTGGACATAATTACTCATTATTATGTTTCCTCTAACTTTCTTAACAACAGTTGGGATTTTCAACCAAAAATTCCACCAATTTTTTTCATTTTGCAAAAAACAAAAAAAGTATTTTTTTCATACCTTCAAACATCTTTCAGCCCCACATTTCTATGAAAGGGTCCATACACTCATTCATTCATTTACTCCATTCCATCTTCCTAAAGCATTAGGAATATTTCACCTAAACATTTTAGTGCATCTGTTTCATAACCCTTCTAATCCTACTTATCCCCATTATTTGGACCCATTTCTTTGCCTCTCCCAGCCAGAGCTGCTGAGCTTTAGCAAAGGGAGGCGGGAGAGAAACACACAAACCTAAGAGAAAAGAAAAAAAATTAGCAATAAAGGCTTTGCTGCCTCCACCCCTGGCTCTGGAGAGGCTGGGAGGCTGGTTAATGGATGTCAGTTCTGTTTCCATTGAAGAAAAGGAAAAATCAATGAAAGGCTCTCAGGCAGGCAGGGCACAGCCACAGCCCTTCTTCCCACTCCCCACTCCAGCCTGCAACAGGCTTTGGACCCACGTTATCCAATAAATTAGGCAGAGCCAGGCAGCCCTATGGGTCCCTACAGGGCAGGAGAAACAGGAACCTCCCAAACCTCACCCTCCACCTGCAGATGTTCACTCCCTCTGGAAGATCCTCTGCTCAAACTGCCACGTTGGCAGAGACCCCACTGCAGATGCAATTATAAAGCTAAAATTCTCTTTCCAGCCACTTTTGGGGTTGTTTTGGGTTTTTTTTCTATTGTACTCCTGTGGTTTTGCCACGTTGAGACGAGCAGTGCTTTGCTGGCAGAAGGGACCCGCTCTGGGTGGTCTCTGTAGAGCTGGAGTCGGGTTTTTCCCTTTACTGCCTCTGTTTCAGCCTCTCATGCAGAAAAGATGCAGCTCAGACATTTTGTTAGCACTAAAAAGAATACTAATGAACTTGCAGGTTGCTGGGTGAGGCACCTAATGACAAGCCACATGCAGAATTGCTCTGCTGAGTCTCCTGGAAGTTAGAGGGATGAGACATAAAAGGATGGAGAAAAAAAATCACCAAAAAACCCCCCTGTTTCTGCTTGGTGCAGCACCACCTGTTTTCCTTCTGCTCAGCACCCTGACCTGGCTCTGATACACCTGATCAATATTAGATATTTCCTATTTTGATCCCATGCCTTCTTCTCAACGCTTGGGTTGGGATTTATCACCTTGCTATCCGAGCTGAGCCATTTGGACCCCGTTTTATGGGAAATGGAGAGAAAAAGGCCCTACCAGGACACAATCTGTCTGCCCTGTTCTAAACATCTGCCTTAGACTGGGATGAATTCACCCTCAAAAGGCCCATTGCTCTCCAGTGACTATAAAGGGGGACTGGACAACCATGCTGAGACACAGACATCCATCATCTCAGACACCTGCAGTTACAGGAGCAAGTATCCCAGATTGCTCCTGCTTTTCTGGACTCCTGGGAAATGCTAATGGATCCAGAGCCACCCAGCCTTTGAGGGAATTTTTGACAGTTCCTTTGCTTTTTCTCTCTTCTGACAGATGCATTTCATGCCACCTCAGCCCATGTCCTCCTGCAGTCAGTGACAAGAGACAGGACTCCAGGGGAGGGTGGACTGGTCCCTCTCTTCCCATGACCTGCTTAGATCAAGTTTAGATTAATTTCTGGATGCCCAAAGCTAAGATGGATCTGAGTGGGAACACAAGAATCATGGCATAGAATCATAGAATCATCTATGACAGAGAACCACAGAACCATGTCATCCTGACCACAGAATCACAACATCCATGACATCCTGACCACAGAATCACAACATCCATGACATCCTGACCATAGAATCATGACATCCATGATGTCATGATTCTATGTTCAGGATGTCATGGATGTCATGATTCTATGTACCAAAAAAAACCCCTCAAGGCTAATATATCTTGTGCTGGGGAAAAGCTGGATATTGGATCCCATTTTCCAAGCTGCTTTGTCTCCAAACAACATGCCCTGATACATTTTTAGCCTCGAGTCCTACTGGGACGAGCTTATTCAATCGTGCTCTTTGCACACCTCTGTCTAACAATCTTCCCCAATAATTCGCGAAGCCTTTGGCCAATTTTAACGAAATCTGACAGAGGAACAGATGGCTCAAAGACATTAAGTACCTGCAAGTCTAGTGCAGATAGGCAGCCAGGTACAGGAGAGAGACTCTGTGAGTGCCCCACGGAGGAAAAGGCCACAGGAAAATGAGATTCATCCTCATCTGAACCTCAGAAAATCCACTCAGCACAAAGCCTTTCCAAACGTCCGCACCGCGGGCGGCAAATCGTTCACTCCTACTTGGACCAAAATGAAGCAAGTTTATAAGAAACCCGGCTTTATCCATCCCTGTGCCAGTCACAGGATGGATTTTGCATATGAAATCAGAGCCTGTGTGACAACTCAGACGAAGGAGGGAAACCAGCAGGGAAGGAAAATCGAGTTGCTGTTGGCACCAAGGACCTCCAGGAAATCCTGCACCACACCTTCCCACGTCTATCCAAGGACCTTGGATGCTGCAGACGGGGTGAGGGATGGTTCATGCACCAATTTTGGGTTGGTTCCCACACCAAATTTTGCTTGGCTCCACGGAAAGACATTTCTTGCATCGAGGGAGGGCACAGGACGCATGATCTTGGCGGCACCGGGCTCGCACGGCAGACGCCAGTGATAGAGCTGCTCATCTATTTCCCATCAATGTATCTTTTTAATGAGGGAAGATGGCTTTTTAATAAATAAAAGCTTTCACTAAAAATAGCTGCAGGGTCATCTATAATCCCCTGAAAACTTAGAAAGGTCTAAAGTTGAGACGCAGAGCCCCCAGCAATAGTTAATGAGGGGGTGATGAAATAGGGCGGCCACTCCCAGATCTTTTGCAGCCCAAAAGAAACACGTAACACCTTTTCTGCACACATCTGCAAATGCCTCACCCTCCCAGCACCAAAATAGCATCAAAAGCATCTTGCAAACTAATATTCCCAAATTCCCAAAGCTTAGGCAAGTACTGTTGTACCTATTTCAACACAGGGAGGGGAAGGAGGCAAAGAGCAGCAAAATGACTTCATTGCAAGGGTAAGCGGGTGGCACAGCAAGGATGGAGGATGCAGCAGCCCCCCCATGCCCTGCCTGAGCCAAAACCAGGGAGGGATTAGGCACTGAGCCCCGTGACCACCTCCCCTTTCGTGTCTATCAGCACCATCTCCCCTCTCCTCCAAGTAAAGCAGATTTGTCCACAAAATCAGCTCCGGGTGGTGCAGCCTCGCCCAGCAGGTACAGATGGGCTCGCTGATCAAGATGAATCATTTGGCACATTAAAATGACCTGGATGCAAGCACAGAACGGGCTCTTTGCTCAGGGACTCCTCCAGGGCTGGGGCACTGGGGATGAAAAACAAGACGAGCCTCCAAAACAGGGAGGACCCCACATCTGGCCCCTCCAGCTCCTCACACCCCCTCTCCCCACCAAGGTCTGGCTTGTTTGCTTCCCCTAAGCCCCCTCCCCGCTCTCAGACAAGGTTAATAGGGTAGAGAGAGAGCATCTGTTTAGGAGAAGGTTATCAAGTGAAAGGCAGTAACGCAGCCTCCAAACCAGCTTTTCATAGCCTCTTACTTATTATTTAATTTGGCTCCAGAACGTGGAATTAGGCTAATGGCTGTTAAGTGGTTAAGGCACACACATTGTCCATCTGCCGAGAAGGCTCCGGGCCGTTGTTCTGTTTCAAAGGCTAAGGAGGAAAAATAATATGAGAGTTGCATGCTGTTAGTTTGAGAGCTCATAAATGCATTTTTTCCCCTCTTTCCCTCGCTTTTTTATTTCTTTTATCTCCAGCGTTTCGCCTGTTGCAGCATTAGGAACTTCTGGAAAGTGAGTTAGTGGCTTTATTATTTTTTTTTCTGTCGCTGCTCTTGTGCCTTTTTTTGCCTTTATTTATTTTTTTTTCCAAAGGGAAGGGAAGGGTGAGCCAGCCCGTTCCAACAATGCCAGCTGTTGCAGTCATCCCATTCAGGCGAGCTGAGCGCAGCATCCCCCATCTGAGAGCAGGAGAATTAAGCACAAAACCCTGAGCTTTTGTCTCCTCTCCTTGACACCAGGACTGGCAGCTTCTCTCCACCAACACAACATTGCTGCAGTTTTCCTTACACACAGTCTGGAGCGCTCAACCCCCCCACCTGCACTCCTTGCTGCATTTAATGAGTAGCTGCACTCGTACCATGGAAGACGTGTGGTTTCCTACACATTTGAAACCTTAAATGATGCAAGCTCCATCTGGAGCTCCCTCTTCCCTTGAGTCTTGCATACAACCAACGCTCCTGTGAATTCTTAGGTGTCTCGTACAAGAGTTGAGCTTGTTCTGTCATTATTTCAGATGACTAACGAGGTCTCTTGACCTCTGCCTGCTTGTTTTCATGGAACTGTAGGAATGTAACACCCAGCCCTCCGTAAAACCTGACTGAAACCAGGCAGTTAATTCACAGAAATCAGCAGGAATGGTGAAGGGAAAAGGGACATTATGGAGGAAGAGAGAGGACCTGCACCTTGCTTCCATGAATTCACAAAGAAGCTGGGAATGACTTCTAGGCAAGTGAGCTGCAGAAATAAGGTGGCTAAACTGCATGGAAAACCTGGCCAAAAATCCTTAGAATCATCAGATTCCAGAATGGTTTGGGTTGGAAGGGACCTTTAAAGGTCATCTAGTCCAACAACCCTGCAATGAGCAGGAACAACTTCCACTATCCCAGGTTGCTCCAAGCCCTGTCCAACCTGACCGTGAATGTTTCCAGGCATGGAGCAGCCACAGCTTCTCCAGGCAACCTGTGCCAGGGCCTCCCCACTCTCACAGGGAAGAATTCCTACCCAATATCCCACCTAACCCTGCCCTCCATCACTATAAAGCTGTTCCCCCTTGTCCCATCAGACAAGGGGAACGCTCTCCCAGAGAGCAGTCCTAGGAAGGAACAGGCTCCAAGGAGGTGAACTGCAGGAGGCAGGAAAGGGAAGGAGCTCTCCAGGCACTGCAAAAACCATACCAGCCCAACCCTCCCCTCTCCTCTCCACACTGGCTGAGCAGTCTCTGAGTGAGAAGGGTTATTTATGGGGACACGAGGAAGGAGAGGCAGCTGAAGAGCATTTCTCATTTCCCTCCATTACTGCAACAACCCCACTTGAAATCCAACTTTATTTCTTCCTTCCCAAGCCAGGAAAAACTAAATAACTAAATACCACAAGCAAAGTCAGCCTTCCATCCTTGTTATCCCTGATTTTGCCAGAGGTTAGCAGGGTGGTTTCAGACTCGCAGCAGGAGAAACAAGCAGCAGTTGGCACCACAAGGAGAAAAGATTAGAGCATTTACCAACGGGCTTGTCCCCTCACCTCTCCCAAAAGGAGCCCCCAGTGCTGCTTTTCCACGGAAACGCTTTTCCAGGGTACAGCTGTGACATCGGAGTTTGCCATCTGCTCCATCTCCCTCGGATTTATCCCTGTGTCCTGCCTCTCTCCACAGGTGCCTGCAGGAATTACTCCTCCCCAACTGTATCTTTGTTCACAAGGTATATAAATATATATATTTACATGAAAATAAAAATACCTTCATATATATTTTTAACATATATAAATATATATACTAGGGGGTGGAAGTGGATTATATTAAAGGTCCCTTCTAACCCCAGCCTTACTGTGATTCTGTGATACACACACACAAATTCGCTCTCTGTGTGCCACAACAACCAACATGTGCAGAATGAATTGTGCTCGGGGGGTGGTTTGTTATAACACTCAAGCCCTCCAAATTCCCACCCTATATTCATTTTGATACTGGTCTCCTGCTTTCCTGCTGAACCCAACCCCAAACACACCATCCAGACTCTGTTTTGGGGGGAAAAAAACCACGAGGAAAACAGGAAATTAAGCTGAGAAGTGCTGATGGTGCTGCCTGATGGGAGGATAAAGTGGCTGCACGCTGGAATAACCACCAAAGCTCAGCTCAGAGATGCTCAGCCCATGTCCTGCAGCTCTGCACCTGCTTGTGCTGACAAATAACTGCCCGGCGTGCAAAACTGTCTGGGATTATGGAAAAAATTCCCGGGAACTTGCCTGGATTTGGTCGACCGGTGCGAAAAACTCGCGCTGGTGCAGCAATTTCCATCAGGGGGGGGGAGGTGAGCTTGGGTAATATTCTCATTTCACACTGGCACAAGCCCTGCTCTGACACAGCCATCCCTGCTGTGCTGCCAGTGCTGCCGGTTCCCCTGGCAGGCTGCGGGAGCGGCGAAGCGATCCTGGCAAAAGTCTGACACCAGGAGAGTTTTGTGTGAATAGCATATCCCAGCAAATCTGCAGGATAGAGAACATCTGAAAACCAGGTTAAGGGATAAATACTGACAAGGCCTGACTGGGGAAGAAGAGCGTTCCTTCAAACACCCGCCTAAAGTGGAGGATTGCTGCGGTTTTCCCTCTAAACGCTGCTGAAAAGGGAGACTGAGCCACATGGAAGAGCAGAAGAAGGATGTGATTCTCAAGCTGAAGGACCCAGAAGAACACTGCCAGGGTTTTAAAGAGTGCCTTGAACCTTCCCCTGCGTGTGGGGGGCTTCCATGTGAATTTGGGGGAGCTGGCAGGGCAGGCTTTGCAGGAAGCATCCTTCAAGAATTCCTTAGCATTAACACACTACCAGGGAGCATATGCAAGGAAGGGAGGGAATACAGCACTTTGCTTCTGATCATCCCTGTTTTGAAGGGTTTTCTTGGCCTTTGTCGCCGGCAAATTTGGCAAGAGGCTTCCCAAGCACTGAGCTGGCAGTTGTAGGGAAGAGGGAGGCTTTATCCAAGACACAAAAATCCAGGGAGATGGCTTTGAACTAAAGCTGATGGGGGAAAAAAACAAAAAGGAACTATCCCTGTGGGCACAGCAGCAGCTTTGGAGGCAGCAGGGAAAATTTGTGGAGAGAAGGATGAGCCCGGAGAAGAGCTTTTCCCAGTCTGCAGGATTGCAGTGTGGAAGGAGGAGACCTGAGGAGGATAAGCTCCTTTTTCTCCCCCCTCTGATTCCTTTAAGAAAAGGAAGTTCTGACCCCCCTCCTCTCCTGTCCTCTCAGGGGAACAGAGAAGGAGGATGAGATGCTCACAGCCTGCAGCCTTGCTGGTGGGATGGGAAATTGCTCTGCTCCTGCTGGGATCTGCAGCCCCAGCCACTGTGGGGAGTGATGGATGAAAGGGAGGGAGAGGAGGAGGAAGCTGCGTCTCAAGGCTCTGCAGCAGCAAATGGCCTCAGCGATTAGAACTGAGTGGGCAGCTGTGGATCACTCTGGATTTTCTGCCTGTTTCATCACTAGCAGTGACTCAGGAATATTCTTCATCGCCCTCAAGCGAGGATATGATCATTTTCTGCCACTTGAGATGAAGCTAATTTTACAGCAGCTTAGAGAGAGAGAGATGTCATGTGCTGATTTCTCCAGTGCCTGCATCACACACCGCTGCAGCACGACCAGGCTACTGGGGCTGACTGCTGGGAGTGAAACCACCCCAAACTGGGAGAGAAAAACCTGGGAAAGGGTGTTTGGAGCTGTAAGGGTCCCTGAAAGATGAGAGGAGAAAAGCAGCACAAGATCAAGAGTTCCCAGCAAGGAGAAAGGGAACAGCATCCCTTCTCCAGTCAGTCCATACAATCACAGACTGGTTTGGGTTGGAAGGGACCTTAAAGTTCATCTCATTCCACCCCCCTGCCATGAGCAGGGACATTTTCCAACAGACCAGGTTGTTCCAAACCCTGTCCAACCTTGCCTTGGACAATTCCATGAATGGAGTAGCCACAGCTTCTCTAGGCAATGTGTGCCAGTCCTGTTCATTAGGAAGAGAAGCATCCAGACTGTGTGAAGGTGTGGAATATGTTCCTAATAGGACAAATGAGCTGAGCAAGACTGATGGGCAGATCTAAAGGACAGATATTACCACTCAAATCCCTCCAGTTCCAGAGACACTAAATTTACTGAAAGCAAAGCCTGATGAGCAAGGAGCCCATTCTTCACAGAATCCCAGAATGGTTTGGGTTGGAAGTGACCTTAAAGCTCATCTCATTCCACCCCCTGCCACGGGGCAGGGACACCTTCCACTAGCCCAGGTTGCTCAAAACGAAAAGCACTGGCTGTGCCGGTGCCAAATTGCTCCCTTGGCACATCAAACGCTGGGTCTGGCTGAGCTCCCCACCTCATCCTACCCGCACTTCCCACGGAGCTGGGATGAGATGGCAGCGGCACCGGTGCCACCGCCGGCACTGCAGCTGGACCGCCCGGGCTCCTGGCTGGGAACCCACCAGCCCTGCAGCCACGCTCAGATGGGTTTCCTTGCTCGCTGCCCGGGCCATTGATTTATTCCTGAGCTGCAAAAGCTGCCTTCGCACCAGGCCCTGGCACGGCCCGGCCGGGCTCCCTGCGCGAAGCCGCGGGGTCCCGGCCACCGCCCGGCCTGTGATTCCTTGACAGCCCTGGCTCCGGGAGCTGACTGGCAGTGGGAGCTGCATTTGCAGGGGAAACGGAGCGGTGCTGCCAGCTTTTAGTGACAAAGGGAGTGTTTATAACAGGCGCGGTGACAGCTGTCCGAGTGCCACATTTATTTACAAAACGTTAGTTAAATTACTGACAGTTGGCGCCGCGAAGGGAAGCTGAGAGGAAGAGTTGACATCTCCCCATCGTGCTCATCCGGCAGCCCCGTGGTGCCTCCCGGCAGGGTTTCAGACTCCCTTCCCACCGTGGGTGGCAAAGCCCCTCTGCTCAGGGCATTGCCTGCACCTTCTCTCCTTTCCTGGCCACCCAACCTGCAAGGGGATCGCCCTGCAACTCCCACCCACCCCAGAGGGCTGATCCCCTCTCAAGGTGGGTGAAGCTCCTCCAAGTGATGCACTGCCACCAAGCCTTCAGCCTCCTCTAGAAGGACCCAGAGGATGTTTATCACCCTGTGATCTCTTCAGCCCTCGCCTGAGCAACTTCAGCAGTTTAGACTACTTTGGGCAGTGCCACTTGAATCAATAGAGGTCACCAAGATGGCCAAAAATGTCTCGTGTGCTGTTTTCAGACTCACAGAGGTGTCTGAGGTGAAGGCCTCGTGTCTGCTAAACAATGTCAACAGTCTGCACACTGCTGGCTTGGAACCAGCGAGGAAATTGCAGCTGCCACCCTCTGGGAGACAAGGACAACCAGAGAAATTTAGGAGCCCAGCTGACACGCACCAGTGACGGCGTCTCCCTCGACCAGCCACCTCCATGACGAAGCAGTAACAACCCAAGATGGGATTTTGACCCTCTGACCACAGAATTGTTTAGGTTGGACAAGGCCATCGAGTCCAACCACTCCCCCAGCACTGCCAAGGTGTTCCCAAGGGTGACATCTGCATGTCTTTTAGACCCTTCCAGGGATGGGGACTCCACCACTGCCCTGGGCAGCTGTGCCAGGGCTTGAAAACCCTTTTTGGTACAGAAATATTTATTAATATCCAACCTAAACCTCCTCTGGTGCAACCTGAGGCCATTTCCTCTTGTTCCATCACTTTCTACTTGGGAAAAGAGACCGACCCTCATGTCCTAACCCTGCCAAAGAACGAGAGAGAGGGAAGAGGGTTTAATTCCACGAGTACACAAGTCAAGACCAACAGACACCTTTGTCTCCTCGTGTTTGCAGAGGACTAAATCACATCACTTACACACACACAACCCCCCATCAGGGCACCTCCAAACTGCTCCCTCCCAGCACTGCCACATTTTGCCCTGACTGCCACACTGTGCAAGTTTGCTGAGCAAACAGGATCACAGTGCCTTGGCCAGCTGGAAATTTGGCCTTGGAAAACATCATTCAGTTCAAGCTTTGTCTGGTTCAAAGCAGAACAGCTCCTCCGAGTAGTAGAAAGCAGTGGGAGGGATGAGGTGTGATGGATAAACTGACCCCAAAACGTAAAGCAGTTCAGGGGTGAGCAGGGAAAGATTTATTTTCAGCTGAAGAGAAATTCTGTGTGTCCAGAGGTCCTTCCCTTTGAGACTGAATGAAATCAAAATCTCACTATTTCCTAAAAGACACTTTTAAACCCAAAATCTTGCTTTAGCTTAGTCAGGGAATTTCCTGTAATGTTTGACAAGATGCTTCATTGAACTCTAACTCAGATAAAAGGGAAGAAATACTGTTTTTCCAAGCAAACTCAAACCTGCCCCTTTCCCAACAAGGGAATTCTAAGCCAAATCCTTTCCAGGCTAGGTACACAAGTAAGAAATGGATTGCTTAATAAAAATATCTGAAATAAAAATAAAAAAAAAGTATTTTCTTATGTAACAAATTATACAAGTCTGAAATTTTTCACAGAAGTAGAAGCAGGTGCTCTCCCAGCTCCTCTTGAATTGCAGTGGAAGAAAAGGGACTTGAGAAATAGTTCCCTGAATTTCCACCTAGGTCACCCTTCCTTTGAGCTCATCAAGAGCTTTCTACTGGACTTTAAGAGGAAAAAGAGATGCATTTTTTGGGTTTTTTTTAAGGTTATTTTAAGGAATAAAGTCCTACAGATAGAATTGACTGAATTTGGAGGACTTAGGGGTAAGAACACAAACATGCCTTGAAATATCAGTGCTGTGCCTATCTGTAGGTACAAAGTATCCTGAGATTTGGAAGTGGCTCTGAGTCTGGAGCTGCCCTGCTCTCCCTTCATAGCTTTGAGAATTTGCTTTTCTCAACAGCTTCCCCTCATGCTTCTTATTAGAGATGTGTAAAAACCACAAGGCTGAAAAACACGCTGGCTTTGCTGAACTGAGGATGTGAAGCTGGGAAAATAATGATCCCACCACAAAAAAAAAAAAGGGAAAAGGAAAAAAAAAAAGACTCAAAAATCCCAAGTAATGAATGTTTGGATCATGGCCGGGGCTCTGCATGTGTCTGATAAAACAGACACAGGTGTCAGAGCCATTTATGGTTGCAGGCACAGAGCCGGTCAAAATCTCCCATCTCTGGGAAAAAAACCCTGTGATATTTCACCAGCTGCTCCTGTTGGAAGGTGGTTTTATCCCTTATTTACTTTGTCCTCATTGACATGCAGAGCTGGACTCGCTCGTCTCCTGTTTGACCCTTGGTGTCCTTTCCCATCCAGCACTCTCCCCAAAGGTGTCCCCACCTCCAGACCAGGCTCAGCTTCCCAGACCTTGTCTCCATCTCCCTGCCACTGGTTTTCCCAGGGGGAAACCCAGCTGCAAAGCCAAGTTTGCCTTCAGCTTTTCCATACCCACCCATCTGCCTCCTCACTTTGCATATAAACTAAGGACTGTTTCCCAGCGTGGCTGAGGTGGTGACAGCCAACACTGCTCCCCACCAGCTGAAGAATCCTTATTTTAACCATGATTCTTAATATACTCGTGATTAAGACGCTGTTGGCGGTTCAGCAGGCGCTGCAGCATCCAGACAGCCAAGCCCAAGTCTCAGACTCGGCTCCTTCACGGCTTTGCACCTCCGAAAACCGAACCCAGGGAGAGCAGAAGGTATTTCCCGTTTGCTTTGCGAAGGTGCCGAATGCAACAACAAGCGAACCCCTCGGAGAAGGAGTTCCACATTGCTATTCCACACACAACCCCTTCACAGTTTGTATATTGTAACAAGGCTGAAATGCTGCCTTCCAACCTGATCCACGGTCCATTACAGTTGGGATAAAGACTTGTGGTGACATTAATGAGGGCTGGATCAGCCCCTTTGCCGGTATAAATCTCCATCCCATCGGGGGGATTGCATTTTCCCCATTTGCCTGTTTGTTTGGCTCTGGATTCTCATTACAATTTCTATTAGTCCAGGCTCCCACTGATGTAGTCCTAGATTAGTTCTCCTTCCTGACTTTTTCCTCCTCCCTCCTGAAGGAAAATAAGGGTGTCTGAGCTCAGAGTGGCAGGTTTTGGCGGGTCTGGGGAGACGAGAAACAACTCTGGTTGATTAAGAGAAGGATTTTTCCAACAGCATAAATTGGAGTAACTCCAGCTAAGCCAACAGAAGTGATAAGGACTTGGGCAAGCTGATGACCCACATGCCCAACCCCCCTTTGGTTAACACCCCTATGGAGCTGCCAGTTCATGATGTGCAATGCCAGCAGGGCTGTGCTCGTGCCCCAAGGGACTCTGCCAGGGTGGCACAGGACAGCACATCAGGATGGCCACGGGCTAGAGAGGAGCTCAGGTGCCATCCCTTGGCCTGGCACCCGTAAAGTGCTTAGATTAGCTCATGGTTGTGGTGAGGCAGCTTCTCAGCAGAGTTTGGGGCTGTGAGCAGCCCCACAGCAGCATCGCTTTCACTGCTCCCAATATCCCTGATTTTGCTTCAGCTCCTACCTAATCACTCACCCACCAAGCAGCTCTGCAGTACCCCAGCCTTACACCATGTACCCCTGGCATGACAATTCCCTGAAAAATGCACCCAGCACCCTCTTCAAACCCCAAGCAAGGGCAGGACATGGGTGGACACCTCTGGTGCCCTCCAGGAGGACACTCTTAGCATTTTCCTTCCAGAGGGATGCATCCTGCCACAAAAAGACTGCAACGCAAGCAGATGACTCACAGAGCCAGAGAAAGGAAGTGTTGCAATTGCCATGCACGAATCAAGACATTTATAGGACCTGGGAGGGCACCACACGTCACATGAGGAGCCGACAGCAGGGCTAAGAACTGAACATCTATTTCCTAACCCTGCCTCAACAATTAGAAACACCACCCCAGCAAACCACCACTGGTCAGCTGTCACCTGTGAGGCTGCTGACCTCCCCTCCTCCTCACCCCTCCCCATCCCAGAGGAGCAGGGTACAAGTCTGTTTGACTTAAATCTTCCCAGAGCTGATAGACCAGAGATGCTCAACCCAGGATGGAGATGACAGCTCCAGAAAAGCATGTTTGTCCCCTAGGAGACCCCAGCCCAGACAGCTCCAGTGAACCAGAGGCAGCAGCTCTACCACGAGAGCTATAAAGGGAAACCCTCCTCTGGCACAGCAATCAGGAGCTTGTCTCATCTCAGATGGAAATTGCACTCAGGAAGAAAAAAAAAAAGAATAATCCATGCATATGACAATTTTTTTTTCCCCCACTTTAAGCTGATTCCATCTCCGAGATGGGAGAGAGGTGGCAGAGATTTGCTGACATGTCACTTTAGTAATAAGCTCCTCTTTCAAAAACATGCCATCGCCAGCAAAGCGATCGGCTCGTGAGCCTCAAACCCCCGCGAGCATCGCACGGGGGGCTCCGGCAGCCCCTCCAAGGGAGCATCCCCAGGAACGTGGGAGGAAAACCCTGACCAGAAAGGAGGACCCAGCAGCAATGGGAAGAGGAGAGAGGCAAGGGTGAAGTGGCACCGTGCACCGTAAGGGCACAGATGCAGGAGAAATCGCTCTGCTCCTTCTTCACCTTAACACAGGAGGGGTCACCACAGCCCCGAATTTACTCCCTCACCCTCAGGACAAAAAGGAGAGGCTTGAAAGAGAAGAAAAAGTGTGCTGGATACTGAAGGAGTTAGGGGAACAAACTTTGGTTGTTCAAAGACATGAATCAGCAACTTAGCTCCATCCTCACAGGACTCCTGGGGGGCTGCTCCCAGCCCGGCCTGAGAGCTCCAAATCCCTTCACTGCTCAGGAACCAAGAAAAGCAAAGGTGTTACACCCTGGCCTCTGCAGCCTGCAGGCCTGAGCTGTATCCCCCCAGTGTGGGCTTGGGAAGTAGGCAGGGAACTGGGAAGCGAGCAGTGAAGCAACCAGGAGCTTCAGGGTCTGAAATAAACAATTGTAGCAGGATGAAAACCACCAGGTACTGGGCTTGGAGACCATCGGAGTGGGATGACTTTTTCCTGGGAGCAGCCTGTCACAGGTCTGAGCCCTGGGGAGGGGTATGAGCACTGACCCAGTAATAAGGAATTTGGTGGTTGTGCAAGGATAGGGGAGTTGGCCAGGGAGGGCAGGAGATGGGAATGCAAAACTTGGAGTGTTCTCTGGGGTGCTGGTGGGTGGGACAGGGTGGACAAACAACACTCCCTTGTGGGGTTATTGCAGCTCAGAGTGGGAGTGGGAGCCTGGAGCAAAACGGACACAGAGCTGTGCAGCCACCAAAGAGCTTTAGCAATCAGGGCTGGACTCTCTCATGGACAACCTCTGCCCTGTCTGGCTTTTCTCACTCACTCCAGGAGCCCAGCCCTGCACTGGGCAGCGCCCTGTGAGCCCCCCATGACTCAGGGATGGCAAGCATGGCTTTCCCAGGGACAGAGAGCCCAGAGTGGGTTTCCCTGACTCCCAGCAGGATTTCTGCTCTCATCGACTGCAAACCACAAAAGCAGCTGCCCAAAACCTCAGCAGAGAATCACCCTCACTCAAGGCCTGGCAGGAGCAGCACTGCATCAGCGTGGGGGGAGACACTGGGGCTCTCCCAGGACCTGAGTGCTGGGACACACCACACTTATCCACTCGAGACTGTCCATACTTTTCCTATTACACAATAAAAAACACAAAAAGGGCGAACTCCTGTGAATAAAGGGGGAAAGATGGAGCAGCAGAGAGTCACAGAAAACAGACCCATCTCTGAAAAATACTCTTTTTTGCTTAGCAAACAAGCACTTTCTGTTTGCACCCATCAAACAAACATGCTTGATTTTGTTTTGTTTTGCAGCCAAGTTATCACGTCTCGAAAATTATTTCAAGCACACAACAGGGGCCAAATAAATTTGCAAAGCAGGCTTAGGTAAACCGTGGCAGAGCTCAGTGGTGAAGCACACAGCCCTCTTCAAAGCCTGAGTGGAAACCATGGGAAACATCAGGGTTAAAAAAAGCTTTGACTCATGTTTAACTCAGATTTGACTTTTAGTGTTGGAATCAAAGGGGGGAACAAACGAAGGCATCGCATCAACCCTGCCAAGAAAGCCAGAGGAGATGTGCAGAGGAGCCTGTGAAAGTGGCCCCCATCCTACAGCCAGATCTGTTCATATTCTGCCTGGGGCATCTGTGAATTTGGGGGGCACCAGTGAATTGGGGAGGGCACCACTCAGGCGCCTGTGCTGCTGAAGGGAACGTCAGAGCCTCGCCATGGAAAGCGCTGACTGATGCCAATTAAAGTGAAATCATAATCAAGCCATTTGTTTTGGTGCCGAGAGAGCTGCTCCAAAGGTCTCAGCAGTGCCTGGACTCGGTTCAAGCACTGGGTGGAAGCTCGGGATGGGTCTTCTCCAGTGTGAACCACTTGCTATTGGTGGGCAGATGCTGCCTGGCCATGGTGGGAAGGGATGAAGATCAGTCTCATCCTCACACTGTGGCCTTGTGAGATCCAGCAGGACAGCCAGCTCTCACCTTCACTTGCACACAAGCCCTCAGTGTAACCCCAAGATCAGGGACCAACACACCCCTCAGTAAAAACATTAACCTGTTTGTCCCAACACCCTCAAACCTTTTCCTTATTCCTGCAGGTTTTACTGCATCCAGGAGCAAATCCTGCCCCTCTTATCCCAAACAGTAGCTTTAACCCGACATCTAAGCATGGATTTAAATTTAATACAGTGATCTAAAGTACTGGTACCAAAGACACTGCCTGTACCCTGCAGCAGACACATCATGAGACAGACAGAAACATCTCCGGTGACTCTGGTCCTAAACTGATTCCCTACAGCAGATTGCACGGAGCAAAGCCTGTGCCCTTTACCATGGAGAAGTCTCCTTGCAGCCTTCAATCCAGCTTCTTTTCCAGCACTGAATTCACTCTGCTGGGAGGGGAGGGACAGAGCTGAAAAGAGCCTCTTGGCAGGGCACCACTGCTTGACAGCAGCTTGGGCTCCTCAGCACCTGCCACCCCGATAAAATAACCTACTTCCAACAGCCAATCTCTCTCCCTTGGGAAAAGGAGGGGGGACAGGACTTTCCAAGTGCTTCAGAGACGCAGTAACTTCTACTGCTGAGTTTTCAGCTTGCTGTCCCTTTTGTCATCTGTGACAAAACAAGAAGGGACCTCTAGAAACATCTCTCTCCTTCCAAATTCTTGGCTGCAACTCCCCATCCTCCCACCTTGCGTGGAAATGAGCGGGATTGGATTAGACCTGATTTGTTTTTTTTTTCCTCCCCCTTCCCTGACTGCCACCCATGCAGGGCTGGGCAGGAGGTGGCCAGGAGCATCGTTGGGGTCTGCTGAAGCCTTTGTAGCAGCATTGCTATTCTGCACAAGTTAACTCCTCCACAACAGATCGATGGGTGCGCCGGGCTGGGAGGGGAGCAGGCAGGAAGATTCATTCCTCCTTGATTTCCACCGCTTTTCACATGCTCGTCTTCTCCCAGTGCCTGCCACAGCACAGCATGACTGGGACCAAGCAGGGCATGCAGCAATGCCCCACTGCCTGCCAGGCTAACTGCTCCCAACCTCAAACCAGCAGGAAAACACCCCAAAATTCCAAGGCAAAACACACTCCTCCATCCCTCTGTCACCCAAGGCAGTGCCGAGCCGGCGGCAGCAGCAAGCCATTCATTTCCAAGAGCAATGCCTGCTCTAGGGCAGAACAGCAGGAATATCATCTGCACAGTGGGAATGGCATCCACACAGTCTGTGCATCCCAAGCCTGTCTCCTGGGGTTTGTATGGATGAGGCACCTGCCAAGGGACACAGACACCCCTCGCCACCAGACCAACTTCCCAGCTCAACTGGAATGTGCCTATGGCAGCCCTGGAGTGATAACACATTGGTGCCCTCCCTCCCCAGAGCTGCCTCCCAGGGACAGGATTTGTTCCCTTTCCCACCAAACCTCCCAGTCAGAAGGCAAGAATCCCTCCTGCTGACTCACCCCAGCTTCCCTTTGTTCTCCACTGACACTGGGAGACCACCCCATGCCAGGGCAGAGCACCTTGGTCCATGGTGCAGACTGAGATCCTCAATCTGTGCCTGAAACCCTGTGCAGGCCCCCACCAGAGCCTCTTCCAGGAAGTTTGCAGAGCCCCCACCCTGCTGCTGCCACCCCCAAATACCTATTTTGCTGCCCAGACCCCCAGTAAAGCCAAACCCCTCCCCTTTTGATACCCCCACGGCAGCATCTGTAGGATTTTCAGCACCTGGGAGAACGAAGTGATTCAGGAAAGAAAAGTAGCTACTACTTTTTCAAACCAAGCTCAGCGAGGCAAATTCCTAAGCGAGACACCCCATCCTTCACCCTCGGCCACCGGTTTTCCATCCAGCCCCTTTGCCCAGTCGTGCCATGACGCAAGACAAATCCAGAGGAATGGCCACAAGGCAGCTCCCTCCCTCCCGGGAACACGCAAGGGCTGTGGGGTGGGGGCGGGGGACGAGAGATTTGGCTGCAAACAACGGAGCTGTAGGAAAATTCCTGCTGAAATTCCTTCTGAGGCGTTTTTTTTTTCCCTGCCCTGGGCTTGGCCCTGCTCCACCGGCTGGCGTGAAGCAGGAGTGCGGTGTCACCGCACACACCCAGCTGGCCCCGCAGATGCCGGTGTCACCTATGCATCGCTCCGGGGGAGGGAAGTCTCTCCCGAGCACGCCGGAGTTGCAAGCGCCTCTTCCCAGCGCTGCAATTAAAACCTGCCTTTTGATTTTTAATGTCCCTATCAAACATCCTCTGGGATGACTGCGCCCATCTGCTGCGAGGACAGGGACGAGCGTCTGGGCATAAGATGTCCCAGAAGTTACGCTGATCAAAAATTACGGATTCCTTGGCATCCCCTGCGCCCCCGCCCCGGGTTGCTGCTGCAGGCGGCAGGACCCCGGTGCGATGCCCAGCCCCACATCTCCCCCTTCCCCAAGGAATTAATGCCAGCGGGGAGCGTCAACCCCCTGCCTCTGGAGCAAGGCGGGTTTTAAGGAGCGGAGCATCCACCCGCCAGGAGCCAGCCCCGTCCTGCACTCCCCTGTCCCAGCAGGTCTGAACGTGAGGAAAAGAAACAAAACCACACCGCGGGGGTCAACAACTCCCCCCTTTCCCCAGGCTGGGGTGGTCTGACACGCAGGAAGGCACCCCCAGTGCTGCACCCCCGGAGCAGAGCAGGATTTATCCACACCGAACACGGCAGAAGTGCCCGAGCCACGATCCCGACAGCAGGAATTGAGCCCCTGCCTCGCACCGCTGTAGGGCAGGGGGCCAAAAGGGAACCACACTCCCCTGTTTTTCATCCCCCAGTAACTTTCTCGGAGACAACTGTGGGGGCTGAGCCCAAGCCCAGTCCGCTGCCACTCCAACCTCTCGGCTCGCTGCCGTCCTGTGTCGCCAACCGACACGACGCATCCCCCGTGGGGAGACTGAGTCACGTCCCCGAAGTCACCACGCAACCGAGACCACCCCCCAAAGCCCCCCGAGGCCCCGGTCCAGCTGCTCCTACCTGAGCGTGGCGCTCTCCCCTTGCCGCACTGTCACGTTGTCCATGGCTTTGGGGAAGGTGGCATCTCCGCTGCGCACGGGCACTCCTGCGGGCACAAGGAAGAGCAGCCTGAGACAGAGGACGACCAGGCACCTCCAGGGCAGGGCTAAGCACCCACCGACCCCCATCCTGGGCAGCGGGGACTTTTCCAACAGGCAAAAAACACACCCGACAAGGCGAAAAGGGGGAAGGGGTGGGTGGAGAGGAGGGATGGGGGGGAGCAAAACCACCGGGGCGAGCGCTGCGGAGCTCCACGGAGATCAGGAGAGCCCCCGGCAAGGCTGGTTGCGAGCGCTGAGCCTGCCGAGCGGCATCGGAGGGAGTCCCGCTGTCCTCGGGCGAGGGAGGAGGACGGGAGGGCCGGGGGGAGGAGGAGGAAGAGGAGGAGGAGAAGTGGCAAAGGTGCTGGGCGAGCCGGTTCTTCGGGCAGCAGTCCGAGGCTCACTTGGGCGAGGAGGCGCCGGGGGGGCCCGGCTGTACCCCACTCCCACACTCTTGTCCCGAGGCGGGGGCAGTCCAAAAACCAGTAAAAACCCCAAAAAACACCCCCGAGGCGAGTTAGCAAAGGTGTCCAGGCGCAAGAAGGCACGGCGGGTAAAAGCCTCCGGGATGCCCTGCAGCTCCTCTCCTCCCGCCCCGCTGTCGGGGGGCTGATCCAGGCGGGATGCAGGATGCCGGGATGCAGGCTGGGGATGAGAGGACGGCGGGATGCGGAGCGCGGGGCTGTCAGGCTGCCGGAGCCCCCGGCTGGGCTCAGCGGCGGGCGGGGGGGGCGGGGGGGGGCGGCGGCGGCAGCAGCACCCCGGCCCCGGCCGGCAGCATCCCCGGGGTTGTCATGGCAGCGGCTCCAGCGCTGCCCGGCTCCTCGGCTCCCGCACGCCCCGAGCCCCGCACACGGGCGGGCGGGAGGCAGCGGGGCGGGATGCGCACGGAGGACACACGCGTTTAACCCCCGCCGCGCCGCGCTCTTCGCGGGGGGGGGATGTCAAGACCCCCCTCCCCTGCTTCTTCCTCTCTCCCTCCGCGCTTACCTGCACCCCGCAGCACTGTCCCGTTTGCCCTCCTCTACCTCCGCACCTTTCCCCATCCCGGGCGGCAAAGCCAGCGTGCAGGAGGGGAAACTGAGGCACGGGATAACATCCCCCCTTCCTCCCCAAGCCAGGTGATGGTGAGGAGAGGCAGGAGCGTGTCCTCCTGCTCCCCTGCACCTCGTGAGCACAGCGTGAGCTTAAGTGGCAAATTCCTCCCCAGCCACCAGCACAGTCCCCGAGTACTTTTTATCAGCTCATAATTTAACAAATACCACATTTGCTTATGGCGAGTAATTCCACCTTCCCTCCACTAGTGGCTAAACACATTAATATTCCCAGGCACAGTTCCATGCTGGTAAAAAGGTGCTGGGGAGCATCCTCAGAGCACAAAGTCCTGGAGGCAGCAGTCAAATCACAGCTTTGGGGGTGCTGCACCCCTCAAACCCCCTCACTGCAGCAGCCCAGCCCTGGGGGACAACTGGGCTCCCCCCAATGACTCCTCTGCTTTGCCTTATCCAAAAATCCTCCCTCCATTCTCCACCGAGTGCTCGGCAGCTTTTACACGGCACCAATGTTTGGGGGGGGGGTTGTTGTTTTTGAGTTCGCTGCCAACCTGAGCTGGATTCAAACCGGTGACCTAGATGTGAAAGGATCCATAGCCCGTTACTAATCCCCGGAGTCTCCGAATCCCCTGTAAACTACTGCTTAATTCACTAACTGTGCTATTTAATCTCTAAAACATTATGAGCTGTGCCGGGCAGAGGAAACACTCCATCAAATAAAGCTTTATTATTATTGTGTGTGCTGAAGGGTCATACGAGAAGAGGATTGCTCTGCAAGTCTCTCTACTTTTTCCTTGTCTGAAGGTTCTCTGCTCCTTGAATTTAGCGCTGGTGGGACGTGCTGCCTCGAGCCCTGTGTTTTCCCAGAGGAAACAGCAGCTTTCCCCAGCCCTTGGCTGAAGGAGTTTAATCCCTGCAGTGAACTATGCTGGCTGATCTGGCAGGGGAAGGGTGAGCACTGCATTCAGCAGACCCTTTGGGGGCCACAAATTACACAGGGAGGGGTCTCTGAAACCTCACTGCATAAAGACAGAGCAGCAGAGGCAGGGTGGGAAGCCTTTGTGCAGGGTTGTGGGATTGCACCAGGGCGTACAAGTCAGCAAAGAATAAAAACCACCACTCCTGCTGATTTGCTGCAGCATCCCAGACCTCTGGAAGGATCGGGACCCTGCTGTGATACCTACAGGACCATCACACAAGAGCTTGCTCTTTGTGAGGCCACTCCTTTGGATGGGCAGAGACCATCTCCTGTGTCAGCAAAACCAGAGGGATTCCAATAACCACAGCCAGTTAACCTTTTAACACAGAACTCAGGCCTGGATCTCCAGGAGCATCTTAAATCACAAGAAAAAACACCTCCCTGCACTGGAAGTGTACGAGGCTGGGGCAGAATGTGACCTGCTGAGCTGGTTCAGCCCTTGCCAGGGCTGAATTTGGCCCACTGTTAGATCATCATTAGCATTGTTTGAAAATCCCAAGGAATTTACATCCAATGTGCTCCTGCATACTAAAGCCCAGCAGAATCCCTGGTCTCCCTCCCTCCCTTGCATACATACAATGTACATATAAATCAGCCTGTCACAGCTCGTCTCTTTCCTGACAGCTGTAATTGCTTCGGACTATAAAAATATCTATAGACAATAAACACAACAGCGGCAAAACAGCAAAGAGAAAACCAAATCAAGGTTCCTTTAAATAATTCAGTTGCTCCAGCAGCAGAGGAGCCAGCAACTGAGTCCAGCTGTGAAGGTTCAGCAGCGAGAGAAAGAGAGCTTTGTAGCCTCCTCTGGGGATGAGAAGAGTCTTTTTTCCTTCATTGGGTTTTGACCACAGCAGCAGCAGAGTTTGCCGCACACGGGCTGAGCCCATCTGAGCACCAAACAGCCTCTTGCTTTCAGCTCCTTCCCTTTCTTCCTACTTAGGTAAAAGTCTCTTTTTAAATCTTTTTTTTTTCTTCACTACAAGCAACAGGCAGGAGACAAACAGAACGAGCAAAGCACAGGCACACTCGAGGTGTATATTTATCTCCGTATCCATCTCCTCAACCTCCTCCTTCCCAACAAGGCTAAAGGCCCCCCTCTCCTGGCAGAGACCACAAACAGGGCGGCAGAAGCAGCAAAGGGCTGGATGGGTGGGAAGTTGGATGCAGCGGTGAGGATGGAGCCAAAGGGAAGGGTTTTCACCCCTCCGGGAGATGGGAGCTGGCAGGGAGGATGAGGAAAGCATGGGTGGAGAAGGAGTTAGAAGGAGGAAGACCCCGTGGGTTTGCTTCCCAAAGGAGCATCTCGGGGAGGGGGAGGTTTGCAGGCAGAGCAGAGAGCAGATCAGTCCCAAAAATGCCCCACGAGGAAGAACTATGGATTTTGGCTTGCTGCAAGGGACTCCTTCTGCAAGGACCCTTCAGCAAACACTGCCCCACTCTCAGGCTTTTTCAGCAAACCCGAGCCTTAAGCAGCTAATCTGCAGCTCTGAGTGGCCCCAAAGGCCGATAACCAGGTGCAAATTTGCAGTTAAAGTTCTTCAGTCAAGTAAAACAGCACCATTGCTGCATTTTTTTCTGCTTTCTCAGAAATATCTAACACAATTCTCCCACCTGTTTCACTTAGCAGGTTAGGTTAAAGATCCTTTCATCCACCTGTGCCCCTATATTTCCCTACAAACCTATATCCATACAATCCTACACCTCCCCACACCAACAGATTTCATTCCTAGAGAACAAAAAAAAAAACCAACTCCTTCCAATAAGTAGGTCATAGCAAGGCAATTTGTACAGTCAGATTTCTCTTTTAATTCCTTTTTTTTTTCCCTTTTCAGGAAGCTGATAGATAGCAATCTATAACCCCAGAGTGGAAATTTATTTTTAATCTGAAATGGCCAAATATGATCAGAAACATAATTTATGCTCGAGACATTCTCGTTTCCTTCCAAATGAAAACATGATTTTCTAACCCCAGCCGTGCTATCGCATACCACATTATTCTCCAATAAGCTCAGAGTTGCACAAAAAGTGCTTCATTTTCTTGGCATTAGTCAGGTGAATGACACACGGGTCCAGGGGAGCTTTTCCTGAATAACTGAGCCCTCCGTGTCTACAACCATTCAAAGCCACAAAGGACGAGGGTTCCAGCTCCGCTCACTGACTCATTTATCCCCTCGTTAACGGTGGCCCCAATTAAGAAACAATGATTAAGAGCCTTACTTGGCTGGAGCCATTTTGAGCCCTTCTCGCCCCAAAGGCATTCCCTGCTCCGAGCTGGAGAAATCGCCTGTTCAGGGCTATTTCTAGGGCAGTTTTTGGGATGCATGCAGCATCCTCATGGGCACTCAGCACTCAGTCCCTCGCACTGGAAGCAGCAGCGAGTCCCAGCGCTTCACGGTGTTTAAAAAACAGCGCAGGAGACCCCATTAATCCCTGCTAGAGATGCTGTTAATATTTAACTGCGGTTTAGATAAACTTACAGTAGCCATCCCATTAAATTTCAATAAAATGTGCTTTTGGGAGCCTTCCCCTTAAAGCCACGCTGGGCTCCGCTGCCCTGCTCTGCCTGCACTTTGCACCAAGAGCCTCGCAGTAAAAAAAGGAACATTTTGTTTGCCCTTTAAAAAACGGCTGGGCTTGGGTTTGTCGCTTGCTCTCGTCGTGCTCAGGGGCTTTGGAATTTTCAAGCACCAGTTAACTCCTTCCAGGGCGCCCCTGGCTGAGCTGCAAAGCCTCAGCCAAGGGGGCTGCAGGGCCAGGTGCCCTGACAAAGGTTGCAAATCTGTCCCAGGCTGGTGGTGCAAACCCAGCATAGGATTTATCACCCTGCAACAACTCGATAGGTAACTGAGAATGCACCACCAGAGGAAAAGGAAAGCCAAAATACCCCACACAGCACTGCCAGCCCTAAAACAGAGATACACGGCAGCATCCTCAAGGATGCTGAACACCCCACCCCTGCAAGTGTTCAAGGCCAGGTTGGACAAGGTTTGGAGCAACCTGATCTAATGGAAGGTGTCCCTGCCCATGGCAGGAGGTGGAATTAAATGAGCTTTAAGGTCCCTTCCAATGCAAACCATCCTGTGATCCTTTGAGCACTCCAGATGGGCCAGGCAGTGCTGCAGCTTGGACAGGAGATCAGGAGGATGCACAGCACCCCTCAAGGCCTGACTTTTCCTCTAAGATTGCTTCTTCCTCCCACAGTCCTCAGTGTTTGGACCTTTTCCAACATTCCAGCCAACACAATACAGGTATTCAAGGATCAACACCTCTGTGCATCCAGTCTTAATATCAAACATCCATGCAGAGAGTTAAAACAATGATCAGGGAGCCACCAAGCCACGCTGGCACAGTGAGAATTATGAACTGGGATTGATCCTGGGTACAAATCAATGCTGGTTTTACATAAATCTGTTTCTTGGGGCTTTGTTGTGAGGTTATGGCACTGTATTAACACCCAAAAAAATACCCTATGTGCTCCCTCTGCATCCACAGCAGAGTTTCATCAGCATGGCTCAGGTGCCAGGGACAGTTGATGATATGGGATAAAATCACGCCATTAACCATCTAAGAGCATTTTATAAGAGTGTGACATTAACCCAGAGCTCCACACCCCAACCTAGCAGTAAGTGAGAAGGGAAAAGCTGAATAGGCTGAAAAGCAAAGGCAGACACTGCCCAGGTCTAACCAGGGATATTTGGGAGCTCCAGCACAGCTCCCTCAAATGTGAAAACACAAGACTCTACCCCTCCTGAGGCTCTGCCCTGGATAACCCTTTAGAGAAGCAGCTCCAAGAGTTGCTGTGCCTTCTCCTGGGATGGTCCCAAACAAAGCACACCAAGCCAAGCCTTCCCCAGCCCACGTGGATCTCACACACACATCCCAAACTGCAAGGAGAAACAAAAAGATAAATGTCCCTGGCTGGTGCTGGCCCACCACCACATCCCCCCCACCCCCCTTCAAGTTAATTTTCCCCACCAAAACAAACCCTTTCCTACCAGAAAGCCACTCGGTCCCTACAAACCAGGCTTTTTTACAAAAAAAGAGGGTTTTTTTACCTCAAACAGCACCTTTGCAACACTCAACATGCTTCCCTCAAGTTGCCAAATTGCACGAGCATATTCCTCAGAAAAAAACCAAAAACAGGCTCTTTGCTTGCCTGCCTGGATCAATTTGAGTTTTGCCAGTGGTCCTCTGACCCTCACGGCTCTCTGCATTCCAAGAATAATATTAATAATAGTCATGCCATTAAGCAAGACGCTCGGTTTGAATCTGGAGATTTTGAGAAATGATCTCATAAATTTAATTCCCGGGGTACCATCTTTGAGCGTTAACAGGCACAGTCGCCTCTGAATTCTGGGAAATGAGCATAATTACATGGAGATCGACAAGGCACAAATGCCAAGAATTCTGTTAACCTTTAATACTGCAAAAAAACTCTCCCCTTGTAATTATCTCTTTCCTTTGTCTTAAATGTTACTGATGAATATTTAGTGGGATAAGCAAATAAAAGGAGGCTGAGGGGTGCAAGGAAGTGCAGTTGTCCGTGGGATAAGGATGAGAACCTCACAGAATCATCGTGGGTTGCGGCAGGACGGGACCCCAGGTCACCAAAATTGCCACATGGGGCACTGGCACCCCAGCGGTGACACGAAGCCATGGCAGAGCCAGCAGAGGGGAACGTGAATTACACCAAAATCCAGATTAATTCCCAGCACTGCTGCAAATGCACCTTCACCCAGGTCTGTGGTGTGGGCTCGGAGCAGTCCCCTGACCCCCAGTGGGGTGGTTTCAGGCCCCCTTCCTCCAAACGAAACTTTGTCTTGGAATAAAACTTCCCGGGTAAAAAACACATCACCTTTCAAACACATCCTCCCTAGGGTTGCAAATGGCACTGCCCTCTTGCTGCACATGGAGTCTGATGGAAAGAAGATTTTCTCCCGGTGTGAACTGCATTAATATCTGTCACCGCGCTGGCATTTCTGCCTATAATGATGAAAAATATGTGCCGAGAATGCGGGGTGCTCTCAGCATCGCCTCCCCTCCCCGGGAAGCGAAATTAGAAGCAGCTGCTCCTGCTCCCGTCCCCTTTCCAGCCCCACAACATCATCTCGGCAAGCTGATTCTTTGGGAGATGGCGTGGGGACGGGCGAGCCCTGCGACCCCTCCGGGTTCCAGCTGTGCCTTGCTGCTCACGGGCTGGGGGCCCAGCTCTCCCCTCCCCGGAGCTGGAGACCGCTGGAAAGGTCACTCTCCTCTTTTTAATGTCGCGTCAGAGCGAGCGCTGCGGGAACAAGGGGAAAGGAAACGGCACATCTTCCCTGCCGGATGGAGCGAATCCAGCTCCGGCCCGGGAGGAGAGTGCCAGCAGGAGCTGGTTGGGCTTTACGCAGCTGCAACGCCAAATGCTCTCAGGACACTATTCAGGAGCTCTGGAAGAGGTGGAAAGAGACTCCTCCTGGATTTCAGGGTGCTGCTTTCATCCACATCCCAATCACAGCTGGTGGGGATGGGCGAGGAGGCAGAGAATCCCGTGCCGCGGAGGAGGGGGATTGCAGCACACCCTGGTGCTTGCCCCAAAGTGCTGCAGGGAATGAGGATACCCTATCCATGAGGGTGCCAGCCCTGGATCCCAAATAAGCCAAAGCTTCCTGGACCACCCTGGAGTCCCACAGTCCCACCAGACAGGTTGGGTGTCCCAGGAGAGGCTGGAGCAGTTACAGAGCAAACTTTCCCTCCAGCCTCAAAGCCAGAGCTTTACATCCTCCCTCACTCCAGGAGGAACGAAGCCAAAGCAATATTTATTCACAGAAGACCGCGGAGAAAAATGAAATAAAAGAGGTTTGCTCATTAAGTCCAACACCTGCCCCTCCTGGGAGGGCTCTGAGGAACTGGCTTTGCAGTTGTGGAGAGGAGAAACGTGTCAGAGCCCAGAGCCAGGGCTGCTAACACCAGCAAGGGCTCCAAACCTCCCCGAGGGAGGTGACACCACAATCACCTTGGACCTGGGGTCCCAGCAGCTCCATCCACCCCCCTGGCTACTCCCAACCTCAGAACATGGCAAATGTTTGCCCCACCCCCTTCCCTTTCCTTTTCCCTTCCTTCCACTGGAATGAGCTTTCTAGTCTCCAAGCTGCTTTTATGCCCCTTTAAAAGGTTATAAAAGCTGTCTTTATATTCCAATAAAGGGATATAAAAACAACCTTTTTCTCAGTTCAATAAATGTGGTTAACTTTTCCCCCCATCAGTACGTTTTTGCCTCAATGCCGTGGGCACGGATGAGGACGGGGCTCTGGGAATTACATCCCAAGGCAGGAGACAGCAGAGCATCCCAAGGGAGAAGGACCAAGAGGGGGGCAGAGTCAGATATCATGACCTGGGCTGCTGCCCAAAAAAGAGAAAGATGAGGATACAGCCTCACTGGATACCGTGCTGGTGCATTTACTCCAAAGGGAAAACCTTCCTGAGCATAAGCTCAAGGAAGAGCTATGCTGAGAGAAAATTTCAAGTGATGAACTATAGAAATCAAGGGGCAAACAGTCACCCAGTAGGGTTTTTCCTCTCCTAGTAAAGCCCCCTCGGTCACCATCCTTGCAGGACCCAGGAAGCCACAGCACCCCGGGCAGTGCCACCTGGATAACAAGGGACAGGTCACTTCACCTCTCGCTGCCGACCCCCTGCTCTTGGCAACTTCATTTAGACCTCACTGCCCATGGGTCAGGAACTGTGCTGTCCAGAGCATCAGTGCCACACGTGGCCTGACAGGTCCCTGCTCCCCACGCAGCCTCCAGACACGGCTCTAATTATTATTTACCGATTGCGCAGCCAGCCCATGGCTTGCAATCCGTCTTTCTCAAAAGCGTCCTTTTCCTTGGAAGAGGATCTAAACCCGTCCTGCTGCTCGTCCAACAGCCTCTCCGGGCATTAAAACAAGGAGGTTTATTATTTTTGGTGACAGCCTGTTCTGCAAGGTGAACACAACTCATATGAATCAAACCGACTCGGATTTCATTCATCATCCCCCAGCAGCACCAACATGAAGGGCAGGAGGGGTTTGGCTGTTGAATGCAGAGCAGAGGAGTGTGTTTATCGAGGGTGATCTATCAGTGATGGGCAGCTGCAGGGTGCTGGGCCCGTGGCTGCTGGAGGGAGAGGAGTGGGGGAGATGTGAGTCCATAAATAAGGCAAGTCTGGAGCGAGCAGCCACCCGGAGCCAGAACTGAAGCTCAGCACCAAGGCAGTGAGAGCCTTTCCAGACTGTGCTTCCATTCCCTGACCTCATTTATCCCTCCCTGCCCCTCCACACTTACTGTGGGATGGGAACCAAGCTCTGTGCAGGGCAGGAGCAGGACAGGCGATCTTATCATAAAATCACTGGTTTGGGTTGGAAGGGACATTAAAGCTCATCTTGTTCCAGGCCCCTGCCATGGGCAGGGACACCTTCCACCAAGCCCCTTGAACACTTCCAGGGCTGGGGCAGCCACAGCTTCTCTGGGCAACCTGTGCCAGGGCCTCCCCACCCTCACAGTAAGAAATTTCTTCCGAATATCCATTCTAACCATTCCCCTCACCAAGGGGCTCCTTGCCCCCAGCACCCTGTCCCAGCTCACTCCTTCCCACCCAGCAGGAACAAACTGAACCCTCCCCACCACCACCAGCGAATTAACCCAATTAATTGACTTTACCAGGCTCCTTTTTTGAGGCTGCAGGAGAACGATGAGGGTGAAGGGAGAAGGTGAGCATCCGGGGTCCCTGAGGAATTCAAAAGCATTTACAGTCCCCAGCACGAGAAAATCCATACTCATCTTGGCTCCAGGAGGCAGGGCTGCCCTCCCAGGCTCCTATTAGCAATTCCCAATCATCTTTTATTAGGCCTGCATTGATTTGCTGCTCATTTCGGTGGGGAGGCAGAGCTAAGAGCCTTGACCCCGTCTCAGCTGAGGAATCCAGGTGTGGAGCTGACGAGCTGGGAGGTGCTGGGAGGAGAGCTGGGGGAATGCTCAACCAGGTTCAGCTGTGCCATTTGCAGAACTGTCCTTTCAAAATAGCCTTGCCTATCCCACAATGTTGGGAAGCATATGGAGAAGAGGGATCAAGAGCAAGAGGTTCCTCCTGGTCTTTGTTTAGGGAGCTCCTTCCATGCTGGGGAGAGGGGTTTTGTTTAGCAGGGATTTCTGGAGCCCTGTCTTGGGAGAAGTTATCTGGATCCCACACTCCAACCTCCCTGCAGATGCTGCTTGGGCCAATTATTACCCCCTGAGAGAAGCAGTCTCCTAACATTAGTCCTGTTTCCAAGCCAACATTTCCATGTAGCTTGTGAAACACAAATTCTGTTAGGAATCATCTGAATATTTTGTTCTAATAATGCCATAATATCAGCGTACCCATTAGCACATACACGGAAAGGAGTATTTGAATATCAAAACAAAGTGAATTTACAGTCTTTTTTTTTTTTTTTTTTTTTTTCTCCCTCCTGGCAAAGGCATCACTGCTAGTTAACAGTTTCCAACTGTTTGCACCACGGCTTTTCCATGCGTGTCCCTGCTGTCATCAAACCTGCTGCTCCCTGCCCCCCGTGTCCTCAGATAACCCGGGACGTGCAGACAGGGGTACAAAAGGACCTCACAGCCCCCAGAGGAGAGGGGCTGGGAACGAGCAGGGTGGCAGCTCTGCAGAGGAAAAGGTGGGAGATGCAAACCTGAGCGTGTCTGAGCCTCAGATAAATCCATCTGTCTGCACCCGACAGCATCACCTCATCCCATCACATCCCACCTCATCCCATCACAGCACCACCTCAACCCATCCCCAGCACCCACCTCGTCCCACCACAGCACCCAGCTCATGCCATCACAGCACCACCTCATGCCATCACATCCCATCACAGAACCCAGCTCATCCCATCCCAGCACCACCTCATCCCACCACAGCACCCAGCTCATCCCAGCAGATTGAGGGGGTTTGGGGGGGGGAATGCACCAAAAGCCCCAGTTTTATTGCATTAAGGCTTAATTCCATATATAGATATTCCAGAATGCTCCTGCATTTAGCAAGCCAGAGCCACTCTCTAAAACACCCCAGGAAATGTGGCGCCGGGAGAGCGGATTCAGAGGCGAGCGGCTCCCAACGCCTGCGGTGAGGAGGATGAAAGCCAGGGGCTGCATCCTTGGATGTGCCTCTCTTCAGACAGAGCAGGAGAAAATACAGAGGCTCTTAAAACTCTGCCCCAGATCTGCCAGCACAGAAACTTTCCCTCTGCTTTGAACCAGGCAGCTGAATCCTCTCCCCGGGAAGCGGCCGCCTCCGGGCAGCGTGCGGGAGGCAATGGGAAGCAGAGCTGGGATGTTGGAGGGGTGCCTGGGGGGGTGACCAAGGTGAGGCTGTGGCAGTGACTGTCACCCACCTGGGCGGTGCTGAGGCTGTGGTACCCCCAGGGCCCTGCAAGGGATGGCACAAGGAGAGAGGGAGCCTCCCAAAATTACCCTGCACGGGTCTGTGAGTAAACCAGGTAAGCTACCACCAGGAGACGAGGTTTTGCCTCTAAGCACGTGTTCTGTTGCAGTTACAAGCAGCTAAGGAGAGAATTGGGTCTGATCCAGAGGGTCTGAGAGCAGCAGCTCTTCAGCTTTGAGTCAGGCCTTGTATTATTTAAGGCTCCACTGCCCATTTTCCCCCTTCTTGCTTTTCTTTCCCTCCAGGCAGTCAGGGAAGAGGACGGGGAGATGAAATCTGGAACCTCATGAGACCTGCAGTCCTATAATGAGCTTGCTGTTGGATTCCCCCTTCTCTCCCCACCAGGCCTGCTGGTGCCCCACAGCAAACAGGGATGCAGGGACTGGTCCCACGCTGAAATGGGGCTGTCACGGGCTGGCACCCGCCGTGCCTTTCTCCTGGCACGGGCGCAGGGCGAGCAAACGGAGCGGGCCAAATTCCTCCCTGGCGTAGCCTAATTAAAGTCAATGATGTTACACCAGGGATGAACCTGGCCCACTGTCCTGAGCTGGAGTCCACAACAAGTCCAGCTGGCAACTCAGCAGCAACAGGAAGGATCCCTGGCACGGGGAGCGGCGCTGGGAACTGTGGTCGGCGTTTGCAAGTGGGAGACAGACTCAGTAAACCCAGTGCTAAGTAAACCAGATCCGTAATAAATAACAGCAACCAGCGCTTCACCTCTTCCAAATGTGGCAGAGAACCGGCCCAAATTGTCCTCCCAAGGCCCATGAGCAGTGGGGACGTTTCATGAGCCCTGTTACACTGACAGGGAAACAGGCACTGGGAGCTTAATAATAATAAAAATCCATTATGTTACGGAGCTTGTTGTCTGTGTATCCCAACTAGTAGCTCCAAAAGGCAGGGAAATGGCTGGGCTGGTTTTAAAGGAGTGAGATGGATGGCAGTGTGCAAGGGGAGGGAGTAATTAGCTTTGGGTCACTCATCAAGATGAACGTGAAGTTTGCTGAGTGGTGCCACCAAGCCACGTCCAGGCTGGGTTGATGAACTCGAAGCTGCAAGCAGGACGAATCAGGAGAAATGCTGTTTCACAGCCTTCAGCTGAAAGAGGCTTCACAGAATCACAGAATCGTTATGGTTTGGAAAAGCCCTCCAAAATCATCAAGTCCAGCCTTTGACCAGACACCACCTTGTCCCCTGGCCCAGAGCACTTAGTGCCACGTCCAGCCATTCCTTGAATATCTCCAGGGATGGGGACTCCTGTCCAACCTGAACCTACCCTGGCACATCTTGAGGCCTTGTCCTCTTTCCCTCTCCCTTGTTTCCTGGGAGCAGAGCCCGACCACCCCCAGCCCCCAGCTCCAACCTCCTGTCAGGGAGTTGGAGAGAGTGAGAAGATCCAACCTGTTTGCACCTGGATGGAGGGATCTGTGACAGCTCAGAATCCCCTACCCAACCAAACCCGTGCCAACAGATGCCAGGGAGGTCTCACCAAAACCTGAACGTGTCTCTGTGCTGAGAGCACGAGGGGTGTGACTGCCCAGCAATCACGGTGTGATTACACCCCAGCTACACTTCCCACACCCGTAATTTCCGCTCCACTCGTACAACTCCAAGGCCCCATGGCTGCAGATTAATTAGAGTGTAAGTGCAATATCAGTGGTGCCACTGAATGTTAAAAATACCCTTCCACGGTGACCAAGAAGCCAAAGCTGCAATTGTGGAGATGTGGGTAACCTTAGAGCTGAAATGTAGAGAAATTCCAGTTCTAGGGGCTAGTGGGAGGTGGTGAGGTTATCCAAAAGCTTTACCACGGTGTAATTACACTGCATGCATCAGGTAATTACAGCCCTGCTATTATATGCTCCAACCCTCCGTTTCATGCTCAGTCCCATGAGATAGATTCAGAGGGATAAAAGGCAGCAGCAACAGTGCTGCAGGAAGGAGGGATGGACGTGGATTGACAGGGACAGCGAAAGGAGAGGAGGCAGGAATGGAAATGCTCCAGGTATGCAGAGCCATCCCTAACACCCCAGACCAGCCCCACGGACATCCCAACCCTCCGGTGCTCCAGGGAGTCACACCAGGCAAGGGGGAAAAGCTGAGCTCGGTTGGCTGGGATCTATTGGGGAAGTGTAAGCATTTATCAAAAGCCAATCTGCTTCTGGGAAGCAGAAAAAGCGGTTACTTCGGATTAATTTTTCACTTCAGAAGCTTTATGGGTGAGTTCTGGAAGTGTCAGGTTGCGACGCTTCAATATTTCCTGGACGAGAAGCTCGAGCGCCGGTTCCAAATGCCTCTGTTTGGATTGTCAGGTAATTTGTTCCCACACATTTCAATTAAAAAATTCTGTTGGCTCATCTGTTTGGGGTTTTTTCTTTCCTTTTTTTTTTTTTTTTTTTTTTTGAGGGGGTGGGGAGGGACAGAGGATTTGGGGTTTTTGCTTATTTCCCAATTTCTGTAATTTTGGTGCTTCACAGGCTACTCCGGGGTTGAACAGGAAAGGGGAAACCTAAAATGCCTTTGCAGAGAAAGCATCCAGCTCTGGCTGAGGGATGAGCTCAGCCCTACAGCCCCTTCCCCTGCCCTGGGGCACATCTGAGGGTGCCATGCTCCTTAGGGCATTGTTTTCTGGCAGCAGGGCACTGCTGGAATCCCCATTCCTGGAGGAATTAAAAAATCAAGTAGATGTGGCAATTGTGGAGATGGTTCAGTGATGGGTGTGACAGTACTGGGGAATGGCTGGACTCGGTGATCTTCCAGGGCTTTGCCAACTGAAATTATTCTATTCTATTCTATTCTATTCTATTCTATTCTATTCTATTCTATTCTATTCTATTCCAGGATTTCCAGAGCCTGTCTCCACCCAGACCAGCACAGGGCTCCTCTTCCACAAGGCTGGCTAAACACTCCTTGGATTAACATCCACCTGGCTCTGTGGGGTCCTGTTTGGATTTCCAGTGCTCCATGTCCTTGTTTAACCCTATCCCATTTCCAGCCCGGCCCTGTTGTGCCTCCCAGGTCTCCTACTGTTCCCTCCTTCCACCTGATCCTATTTTCCTGGTGCTATTCCCATTTGTATTTCCACGGAGGGTGGGAAGATGTGGGCACGGCAGGGGATGTGAGGAAGTGTATCCGTGGTGGAATTCAGCAAGGTCTGGAACAACCCAACCCTTTTCTGTGACACAGCACGGAAAATAGAGACTATTCCCCCCGGCTCTCCCAAAACATTTAAGCAAAGCAGACGTGTGGGCATGAAAATCCAGTCAGATGGGACACAAACTGTGTTTTTGCTGGTTTTTTTGTTGTTGTTTGGGTTCTTTTTTCCTTTTCTTTTTCTTTGTTTTAAGTCAAGCTGGACCAAATTCTTCATCATCTGCTTCTGCAGGATTTGTGGAGCCACAACGACAGAGCAGGAGCAAATCCCTGTGGGATGCCAGAAGGCATCCAGAAGGCATCCCAGGGGAGAAACTCCTGGAGTTGCATCCACGTGGACTGGCTCTAATCCCTCTGGGAGCACTTTCACTCAGTAGAATCCATCCTTTGCGAGGTGCCAGGACTCCTGCCATGGGAAATAAGGACTGAGCCATCGCCAGAATGGTTTCCCCACCACCATTAAGGGCTCAGCTAAGCCATGAAGCCTGAAAGTTGATTATATCTTTCATTAGGAATGACTGAATGATGTTTTTAAACTGGAAAATGAACTCGCAGCTAAGAGGAACCACTTTCTTGGCGAGGCCGCAGAGCAGGTTCCCCGCGGAATAGATGCAGTTGTGAGAGTCAAAATTAAATTGATATTAGAACATTTCCTGAGGGGAAAAAAAAAAAAGGCATACACTGCCTGCAGAAATGGCATCTCACAGAGAGCTGACGAGGAAATGGAAAGCCACTGGAACTCCAATATATATATATATATGTGTGTTTAAATGGAAAAAAAAAATCCTCCAGCTTCACCCTCTCAGCAGAAATTCCCAAAATGCAAAATTTCCGTGGAATGGATTCTTTTCCCCCTGTATTCAGCTAATGCAAGGACATTCCAGCTATCTCCCAGCTCCTGGAAGAGTCATCTGGGTTTCACAGACTCCCCGTGGATGGGGCACAGCATGGAAAGTTGCCTTGCAGGGGGGCCTGGAGGGGGTGGAGGAGCTTCCTGCTGCTTCCCAGCGAATCTCCCTGGCCAGCAAGGACAACTCCTGGCTTAGCCAAACCACTGAGCTCTTCCAGGCAAGCAACCATCACCCAGATTTAGATTTTCCCAATGGAAAATCAGTTTCTTGGGGCGGGGGGGTGGGGTAGGGGGGAAGGACATTATCCCAGGAATTTTGCAATAGGCACTTTCTGGGGGGAAATGAGCACTGATGGCAGATGGACTCTGAGCAACCTGGTCTAGTTGAAGATGTCCCTGATAACTGCAGGGGGTTGGATTAGATGAGCTTTGAAGTCCCTTCCAACCTGAACCACTCTGGGATTCAGGGTTTTAAAGGTGGCTTTCTCCATCCCTGCACGCCATTCCCTGGTGTGAGTTTGGGAATGGGCAAATGGAGCAAAGCAAAAGATGAGGATGTACAAGCATGAAACTGGGGTGGAGACAGGAAAATCCCTCGTGCATCAGCATCCTTTGTCTCCCTCCAACCTGACAGAGACACCAGGAGCTTGCACGTTGCCATTTGCATTCTCAGGGAGAGCAGGGACCGCTCCAGCCACATTCCCAACGGGAACCTTCGGATCAGATTAGCAAAAAGCCGCTGATGGCGACAGTTCCTCTGCTGCTCCCGGCGCCTGCTGACAACTCACTGTAACAGCCTCTGGAAAGGGACACACGTTCCTTCAGTGTTTGTGCACTGCTCAGACCAAGGAAAGGTGGAGGCTCCGTGGGGAGCTCAGCCTGGAGGCAGCTGGAGGGACGCTGCCAGCACCCACTCGCTCCCACCCTGCGGCATCGCCCCCAGCCACGCTGCTTGTCCCAGCCCAGGGACACATCCCTGCAGCCTTGGCTCTGCTTCAAACACCAGCTCTCCCTTATTTCCCTGAATAAAATCCTCCAGCATGTCCGGCCCCCTCCAGGGATGAGTCAAAGCTCCCCATGCTTTGCACCTGCAGCAACAGGATCGCCCCTCCATCGCCACAGCCCAACCCAGCACAGCACCTCACCCCTTCAAAACTCCCCCTGGGAGCGCCTCCAGACCATCCACTGCCCCAGGATAGAACCCCAAACCTTCATTTTGATATCTAAAACAAAAACAGCCATAATTAAGATGGGCTGGTTTTATTAGCTGACAGATTCCAAGCGTATTTCCATGCTTTTTCCTGCAATCCCAGTATCTCCAAGCGACTGCTCAACCAGAGCCCAGATTCCTCCGCAATCACATGGTGCCAGAAACATTAAGAAAAGCATCAACCCTGATGAGACCTCGGAGACCTGCAGTAAAAACAGGAGGGTCGGTAGCACTGCGCACATCTGCTGCCAGCAGCATTCCTCCACACCTGATTCCTGCTCTCCAGCCTGTATCCAAAGGGGTCACGGCACTGTCAGGGAGCCCCATGACACCCACCCATCTCAGATTTAACAGAAGCGTCGCCAAATCGGAACTCGGAGGATGGAAGCTCCACAAAAGGTGCAAACCTGCAAGGCAGCAGGGATGGAACGAGGTCGTTAAAGGGAAAAATCGGTGGCGAAGAGGAGCCAGGACCTGGAGCTCAGGCTCTGAGAGGGAAGATAATAAAAAGGCACCATCCCTTTGCAGTCAGTGAATTGTTGCTCAGACCCGAGGATCACAGACGGGCTCGACTTCACGGAGCAGTCAAGTGCAGACATTTCCCAGCCATTAAGCCGAGCGATAAAGCGCCCGCAGTAAAGTCAGGGAAGTGGAATTTATCATGGCACCAGGCAGATTGTAGGGCCAGGAGGGAGCTGGTTTGGGTCAACAGGGTGATCTCTTGTCTTGTCTAATGATCCCTCCCTTCATCCTCTCCATTAACATCCTGTCTCCACGCTGTGGCCGGCGCCTGGATTCCCTCCCTGGGGACTCTCCCCCCTCTTGCTTGACTGGGGGAACTTTTTTTAATGGCCAATCATAAAAACTTCCCCTTCCTTAGCTCCAGGCCACTGCTTCTCGTCCTCCCACCTGTGGAGACCATGAATAATCCCCTTCCTTCATTTCCAACATCACCTGGAAGGTATTGTGATCTCTTCCCACCTCCTCAGGAGGCTTCTCCTTGGCTAGATTATAATTTAGGATCAGAACCAGGCAGCCCAGCCTTGGGATGTGTCTGCTCAAGGAAGCCACATCCACCTGGAAACTGCCAAAGAGGAGTCTTATCCTGACAATGACTATTATTTTTGCATAAACCTCTGCAGGAATCATCCTGCTCCTCCCAGCCAACAACACGGGTTTAAAGGCTCTGTTGCCCAGAGAAGCTGTGGCTGCCCCATCCCTGGAATTATTCAAGGCCACGTTGGATGGAGGTCTGAGCAACCTGGTCTAGTGGAATGTGTCTCTGACCACGGCAGGGAGTGGAATGAGATGGGCTTTAAGGTCCTTACAACCCAAACCATTCTGGGATTCTTGATTCTATGGATTCCTCTTTGGTCATGGTCTTAAATAAGTCAATTTTAAACAATGACATGCAGGAAGAGAAATTTGGGGCACACAGGGTTGGCAAAAATTCCCCCAGGTTCCCCCCCTATCCAGTCAACTCATACCAGGCAGGTTTTTGTTTGACCTTGTTTAGACCAGAACCATCCAAGCCCAGCAACCTGCAGCACAGAGTCTGTTTTCCTGCTGTCGGTTGGTTGGAGTTATTCTCATTTCTTCCTTTTCCTATTTCCTAACAGAGACAGCAGAATAACCATCGGGAAGACAATTCCCAGGATGATTCCTGCCTCGTATCAGAGGAGCCAAAACGCGCAGATGAAAACTCTGCAAATGTTTTGCAAGGGAGTAGGAGCCCTTTTGAAGATGGCTGATTTCCCAGCACAAACATCTCATCCAGCCCTGCAAGACAGTTTGAGCCCCACAGAAAAAACAACAACCAACAAGGAAACCCAAAAAACTGTCAAAACATTGTGAAGGAGGCTGAGTTTTTGTGTTTGTTTCAAAAGCAACCATCAGCACCCGGGCCCAGCAGACTGGTGGGTGCATAAAAGTACATGTAGGTCAGGTAGTTGGTGTTTCTGCCTTCTCCATGTGAGCACCAAGCAGTTGATGTGCTCCTTGTTGGAGGGACAGCACGTGGTCACCTCATCGAAAGCCCTAAAAAACGCCCTGAGCTGAATCCCAAATATCACACAATCACAGACTGGTTTGGGTTGGAAGAGATTTTGAAGGTCATCTCATTTCACCCTCCCATGGACAGGGACACCTTCCACTAGCCCAGGTTGCTCCAAGACCCGTCCAACCTGGCCTTGGACACTTCCAGGGATGGGGCAGCTTCTCTGGGCAACCTGTGCCAGGGTCTCACCACCCTCACAGCCAGAATTCCTTCCCAATATCCCATCTATCCCTGCCCTCTGGCAGTGGGAAGCCATTCCCTGTGTCCTGTCCCTCCATCCGTTGTCCCCAGTCCCTCTCCAGCTCTCCTGGAGCCCCTTTAGGCCCTGCAAGGGGCTCTCAGGTCTCCCTGGAGCCTTCTCTTCTCCAGGTGACCCCCCCAGCTCTCCCAGCCTGGCTCCAGAGCAGAGGAGCTCCAGATCTGAGAGCATCTCCGTGGCCTCCTCTGGACTCTCTCCAGCAGCTCCACATCCTTCTGCTGTTGAAAGCCAAAAAAATTAAGGTGAGCTTGACACCACGCTGCCCTTCCCTCCCTGCCTGGCTGCTTCCCACCCTCTCCCCTTCCCTCCTGCAGCTTCTCCTGCTGCCCCCAGGTCTCCCTGATCCCCACAACCCGCCCTGGCCAGCCGGGGCCCCTGGGCCGCTGCCCATCGGTGCGGATGGATGCCGGGAGCACGGCGGGGGGAGGCTCTGCCTGCGTCTGGCCCCGTTCCCTCCTCTCCACCTGGCTGCTCCTCCGCCCGGCTCCTGCCAGGAGCAGCGAGGCGAGGGGAGCGGGGCGGGAGCGCCGGGTGGATGGGCAGAGATTGCCGGCACAGCCAGCGCTGCACAGACGCTCCGAGCGAGCCGGGGGGTGGCTGCCAGCTCCAGACCTGGGGCTCTCTCAGCCATTCCTCCTGTCCCAGCCCCTCAGCCAGCAGTGCTCCTGCAGCAGCTTCACGCTGGAGGCACCGTCCTCTGCACAGGAGAAGGAAAGAGAACCACCAGACCGCGCTCAGCAGGAGGAATATGCATATTATCACACACTCCTGGCTCTCTTGCAGGGCCCAGTTGTGCTAAAACCAGGCCCGTGTGGCCCCAAGCCTGCAGTTCCTCCTAGGACTGGCTCTAGGCTCATCCTGGTACGGGCTTTACATCCACTCTGCAGGTGCCTGAAAGAAGCACATGACCCACTCTCACATCCAAACCTCAAGAGGCATCCATCCCAAGCTGCTGTCCGTCCCTCCAGCCCCCTCTCCTCTCTCTGAATTCCGGCTCATAAAAGCCAGCTGGGAGGGAGGGAGGGATGGAGGGAGCTGCTGTTTTCCGACAAAGCCAGAATGCAGCTCCAGTGTTTATGAGCATCCCCTCCCTGTGCAAGTGCTGGGGGAGGATTGGTACCCTGGGTGCAGCAGGCTGGGGGTTGATGGGATGCAGCAGCTAATTTGCACTAATAGTCCCAGAAAGGCAGGGAGTGCTCTCCAGAGGAGAACACACTTGAGCAATAACCTAAATAGCTCCACGTTTCCAAGCAAAAAGTGCTTGAGGAGGGAAGAGAGGCCCTACAGTTGAATCACAGAATCACAGAATGTGCTGAGCTGGAAGGGACCCACAAGGATCATCCAGTCCAACCCTCAGCCCTGCACAGGCCCAGCCCCAAGAGTCACCCCCTGTGCCCCAGAGGATCATCCAAACCCTCCTGCAGCTCTGGCAGCCTTGGGGCTGTGCCCACTGCCCTGGGGAGCCTGTTCAGTGCCAACCACCCTCTGGGGGAAGAACCTTTCCCTGAGATCCACCCTGAGCCTGCCCTGACACAGCTCCAGCCATTCCCTGGGGGCTGTCCCTGGTCCCCCCAGAGCAGAGCTCAGTCCTGCCCCTCCTCTGCCCCTGCCCAGGCAGTTGGAACTGCAGGGAGGTCTCCCCTCAGTCTCCTCTGCTCCAGCTGAACACACCAAGTGCCCTCAGTGTCCTCACACGGCTTCAAATCAAGGCCCTTCCCCATCCTCGTTGTCCTCCTTTGGACACTCTGTAATGGCTTCAGATCTCTCTTATATTGTGGTGCCAAAAACTGCCTCAATGTTGCAGGTGAGGCCACCCCAGGGCAGAGCAGAGCAGGACAATCCCCTCCCTGGCCCAGCCAGCCATGCTGGGGCTGATGCCCCCAGGACAGGGTTGGCCCTCCTGGCTGCCAAGGCACTGCTGACTCATATTCAACTCGCCATTTACCCCACCTGCATTGAAACTTGGCTGGGGATGCTGGAAAAGAGCTGCCTGGGCAGGGAAAAGCATCAGATCTGCAATGTGGGGAGCAGCTCTTGGAAGAAGCCAGACCACGGCTGGATGTCCAGCTCTGCTTTCAGTGCCCACTTGGACAGACTGAGGGCAGCCTTGGGAAGAGCCCAGCCTGGACTGTGCCTGGCTCTGTCATCAGCCCAGAGCAAAAAAGTCAGCCCATCTGTGCTGCGACAGGTTGATATAGAGGGTGAAATGCCTAAGTAAAATTCCACAACAGGGCATTAAAAAGATGTAATAAAATATACACGAGTTATTAAATATTGTCATCAAGATGAGCCATAAATCAGAGATTTTATGGTTTCTGATTATAAATTCCATTTATTCTGTAAGCGTTTAAAGAAAGAAAAATGGAGATTCAGTAAAGATTTAAGCCCAGCCATGATGCTGCTGATATTTCACTGTTGCTTGGGGATGACACAGCTGTAGGAAGCTGATGTTGGGTGCACAGAGTTGTCTGGAAGGGTCCTCTCATCCTGCTGTGCCATGAAAATTCCCAGTGTTCTTATGGACACTGCTACAGGTGCTCCTGTAGTGCCAACTCTCCTCCCCACCTGCCTCCTCACTCTGTTTATGGGTTGCAAGATGCAGCTGACTTTCACAGAGAGAGACAGAAATCAACCTCATTTCAGGGAAGGGAAGGCTGAAAACAGCAAGTGTATGTGGGAAATACCTTTTCCCCCTCTTCAAATGCCAAGAGAAATATCAAAGAAATTGCTTTCTTGGAGAGACTCAAGGGTTCAGATAAATCATCAAGTGGTGGGTGCCGCTGGAAGAGGACAGTGAGGCTTCTCTTGTAGACATGCCACTGTCAAGAAATGTCAGGAAATACAAACCTCAAAAGTTTTCCATGCCAAGAGACCATTTTGAGGAGGATTTCAGTTCAAAGGCAGCCTGAAGTTACCAAAAGCCCTGGTACTCCACAAGCAGCACTACCCAAGAGGCACGATAGCCCTGGTGCTCCCTCAGAAATGAATATGTCCTATATGTAATGCCCATTCCCATTTTTCAGCCTCACAAACAGGCATTAGACTGTTCCTTCTCCAGCCCTAAAAGGGGTTGCCTCGCTCCCCAACCTGCATTTTTCAGCTAGGACGAAGCGCACGCCCGATGTACAGATTTGCATGGGCTGTTTCCATTCACCTTAATCCATCCCCATCCTATTGCAGTTCATTTCCAGGGGAAGCAAAGCCCACGGACACAGATCCATAACCCCAGCCATTAAATCCCATCCCTCAGATAGGCTGGGTGGAAGCTGGACCACGGGGCAGATCCTGTTTAATTAGGGCTCATAAAACCAGCTCAGTGCCGCATCGGGGAGTGGGGCTGATTTGCAGCTGCCTTTAAAACCGAGCAGGGTTCCTGCTTCAGCAGTTTTTTCCCAGCCAGTTTTATGGATGCAACAATAAAGCCCAAAAAAAAAAAAAAAAAAAAAAAAAAAAGGAGTTTGCTTGCCAGGGGTTTTAGTGCCAAAGCATCTGATAACGTCACGGCAGCTTGTTGTGGGATGGAGGCAAGGAGAGCACTGGGACGGGAGTGGAGACGTGGATGAGCTGCAGGAGGGAGGCAAACCCAGCCTTGCTAAGCCTCAACAGCTTCTCAACGGGGAGATAAGACACGTTCAAAATGAGCTCTGCCGTGTTTCCAAACAGCCTGTGTGAAGGGTTATGTCTGGCCAGATGAAGCAGTGATGGGCTGCCAGGCTGAGGTTTATGAGGTGAGGCACGGAGAGGACCCCACTGAGCCTCAACCGGGGGAAAACACTGGGATATATAAAATCCTAGAATCCCAAAATGCTCTGGGTTGGAAGGGACATTAAAGCTCCTCTTGTTGCACCCCCTGCCATGGGCAGCGACACCTTCCACTAGCCCAGGTTGCTCCAAGCCCCGTCCAACCTGGCCTGGAACACCTCCAGGGGTGGGGCAGCCACAGCTTCTCTGGGCAACCTGTGCCAGGGCCTCACCACCCTCACAGCCAGGAATTCCTTCCTAAAATCTAATCTAAATTCACTTTCCTTCATCAAAATCTACTAAATAAGGATTTATTATTATTATTATTATTTAAATTTCTGAGTAGAATTGCTGCCCCTGCTGACAGACTCCTCCCAAGCATCACAGGCTGCACCTGAAACTCTGTGCTGGGGCTTTACAGCCTGGTGCACATCCCTGGGCAAGCTCTCCCAGCTGTTTGCAGGTGGAACCCACAAGACAAGGAACCAGGCTGTGGGAAAGGAGCAGGGATGAGCTTATTCCTGCTGCTGAGCCTCCAACATGCAGCCTGGCCCCTGCACGACGTGGCCTGGTTGTTTGTGAGAGCCCCCACGACAGCCCCAGGGACGGGCAAGACAATACAGGTGGGTTCTTGGAAAGATGAAATGGCAGATCAGGGGAAAAAAAGGGGGCCAAAAAGCATCACAGGAGGTTTCTGGGATAGGGAAGTAAGAGGATGAAAGACTCCCTCAATGCCAGCCAGGGCAAATCAGCCCTTCCCTCCCTGACTCGCTGGCTGCGGCTTTGGGCAAAAATGTGATGAAGCAGCTTTATGCATGAAAGAGGCCAATTTAAAAGAAAAAAAAAAAAAATCAGGGCAAGTGTAAGGAAAAAGAAGAACAGAGCGAGACTGATGGGGTCAGGGCGCTGTTAAGGATGTCAATACCCATCACTCACCAATAACCTTCCTGTAACTCCTGACCCCGCCGTGGCTGTCGCGGATCCGCCGCAAAATTAAAACAGAAATGAAGCAGCGTCAGGTCCCGGCAGAGAGGAGGCAGCGGCTGACAGGCAAGGTAAGGGCCTGACGTGGAGACAAGAGGGGGCACAGAGCTGGGCCACGGCACTCCCGGGAAAAGTGCAAGGGATGCAGGATGTGGCGGGAGGCAGCAGGAAGGGGGAGCGGGTGGGACGCGCTGCCCGGCACAGCGGGGCACAGAGGAGGAGGGGTTGAGGTTCAGCTGACAGCAAAGGCATGAGGGAGGTGAGGATCTCCCTGGGAGAGAGGAAGGATGGGGATGATGTACCCCCGGCAGCTGAGGCTGGTGGGGAGACAGCGGTTTGAGACAGCCAGCGGGGTTACAACACAATCACTCCGTGCTTTGGGGGATTTCTGCTAAAAAAAGGCTGTTTCCTCAGGCTCCAGGTGGGTTTTCATGCAGTCCTGCGTCCCATCCATCCATAAAAGTAGCAAAAATAAGCAGCAAACCTCCCTCTGCGAGGCTGGAGCCGCTGCAGCACGACCCTCCCCTCTCTTCCTGCCCCCGGCTCTCTGTGCAAATTTAAAGCATGTTCCAGATATGGGCTGACCTTTCCAGAACACATGGAAAGGCAAAAGGAGAGGTGGAAATGCACAGAAGGGAAAATGTGCCTTGCAATGGAAAATAGACCGTGCACATCCCACCCAGAAGAACAGGGGAGATGGGTGGGGAAGGGGCTCTGGCCTGGGATCAGTCCCAACCAAAGCCAAATCTTCATCTCAGTGTTCTCCCAACCCCAAAGGGCAAGTCCCAAGGGCAGACCTTGATCAGCTTTAACCCAAAAGCACATGGGACGAGCTTTTTGGCTGAGCAGGTGTGTGATCACCCTCCCTGTGCTCCCCCACAGCTTTGAAACACGGAATGGTTTGGGTTGGAAGGGACCTTTAGGATCATCCAGTTCCAACTCCCTGCTATGGGCAGGGAAGACCGGTCTGGTGAGTGGCAAAGCATGAAGCCCCATCAGCAGGGAAGCATCCCTAAGGCTGGGAAGCATCCCTGAGGCTCATCCACAGTGATCTCTCAGCTATTTAATCACAGGTAGAGACGCTGAAGGAGATAAATTCCCCAGGCTGGCTTATGGAGCAGACCATGGCCGGTGGACCATGGCCTCCAGCGCTGTCTCACCCGTCACCTGCAGCTTGCAGAGCATCCTCCTCCCTCCCCATCACACAGACACCTGCCTTTCTCTCTTAGCAGCCTCTCCCTCAGCCTGCTGTTGTGAGGAAAGGAGGACAAGCTGGTGCCAGCGGTGCCAGCGGTTCTGCCCAGGCACAGCCCTCGCTGGGAAACAGCGCGCAGGGGGAAGGCAATCAGGAGAACGGCAGGAGCTGCTGTCACACACAGACAGCAGCAAACCTGCTGGGAACCCGTGGATGGCAAGGACACGGATTCCTGGGGCCCACCCTTCCCTGTCACAGCTCTCTCAGCTTTAACTTGGGCCAAGGTGAGGGTTCCTGCGCTCACGGGCACAACACTCTCTCCACCTCCCAGCCCGGCACCACGGGCAGGATCAGCTCTGGCTCCTCTCTGCAAGACATCCAGAAGCTGAGACAGAGCTGATCCATCTTCCCTGCTGAAAGAGTGTAAACAACTCAGCTGCAGGCTTGGAGTGCAAGAGAGGACACGCAGTTGGAAATTTTAAGGGCCAATTTACTAGGTAATTTACTAAACACGCTAATAATTGACATTGCAAGCACCATCCCGCTGTCCCCAGCTCCCGCCTAACATCCGTAGCGAGAGGGAGAAAACAGCTTTCCCTGTCCTAGTGGCTCTGCAAAGCCTCCTCTGCCAGCCAGATCCTGGATGCCATCTGGGCAGCCTCGCTCCGCTCAATCCCAACCAACTCAACAGCAACCCTGGCAAAACCCAGGCTCCTCATTAGTATGCAGATTTCCCAGCGCTGATTCCACCTGAGGATCTGTATGAGGGAAAGGTGTGTTGTAATTACCACCTCTTCCCTAGCTGTAATTAAAGACAAACTGAAGGGAGTTATGCCCAGGCTCTCCATTTCCCTGAAGCTTTTCCCCGTGCCAAAAAAACAGCTCTGCAAGAAAACTCCCAGCAGCTTCTTGGAAAAAGGCAGCAGCTCAGGCTGGAGGTACAACCTGTTTCAGATTATGGTGGTTAGACCCATCCAGCCATGAGGAGAGGGGTGGTGTCCAGGTATCCCACATCCTTCAGCCACCTGCTGCAGGAGGGGATGAACTGTCCTCTCTGTGAGGACACAGATCATGGAACAGGTTGGTTTGGAAGGGACCTTAAGGATCATCTCATTCCAAGCCCCTGTCATGGACACCTTCCACTAGACCAGGTTGCTCCAAGCCCTGTCCAACCTGGCCTTGGACACTTCCAGGGATGGGGCAGCCACAGCTTCTCTGGGCAACCTGTGCCAGGGCCTCCCCACCCTCACAGGGAAGGATTTCTTCTCCAATATCCCACCTATCCCTGCCCTGTGGCAGTGGGAAGCCATTCCCCCTTGTCCTGTCCCTGCAGGCCCTTGTCCCAGGTCGCTCTCTGGCTCTCTTGGAGCCTCTTTCAGCGCTGGAAGGTCCAGACCTTCTAGACCCTATGATGGGTGTGGTGACCCCCAGCACACACAGGTATCAGTGATGGAACCTCTGCACCACTGGAGGTTACACCTTCAGTCCTGAAAGATGTTCAACAAATCATCCCAGGCCATTTAATCCCTGCACAAATGGGAGGGATTTGGGCTGTTTGGTCAGAAATGCTGTTTTGTTGAAATTTAAAACTACCCACCATAGGAACACGTTGATTGTGACAAAGTCACCTTTGTGCTTTTATTGCCTAGATTCCCTTCATTTTAATTCCAAGCATCTTTGCTGGTCTTTAATGGCTTATATTCCCATCTAGCCAACCTTTTGCAGAGGTGCTGTGCTTCCCCTCCTTCTCCCTATTGAGAAACTCCACTTCCAGGGCAGGAAATTAAATTCAAAACTCCAACCCCGATTCAAACGTAACAAAACCTCGGCAATATTGACGTTGACTCAAAATCAGCCCAACCCTGGGCACTGTGAGAGCACCCACAGCCAGGTGCTCAAAGGACCAGTGAACATCTTGGAATGTATTTCTGTCCTGCACCTGGCTGGATCCACACAGTAGAAATGAGGATGAAAATGTGAGGAGCACTGAGTGGCTCCATGTGCTCAAAGGTTTCAAGAGCCCTCTCACCACTCTCTCAAGAAAAAGAACAAGCTAAAAACCTCTCAGGGTCCACAAAGGCATTTCACACCGAGCATCTTCAGCCTGCAAATCCCTCCAAACTTGTCACTCGCAGCAACCCAGGTCACAATTTGCAATTAATCATTCACTTGATTAATTTTGCCTCCTTTTGCCTGGGAGTCCCTGCAGGCACAGCACGTTTCTGGGGTAGTGATTCAAGGGATGGGCTGGAGCATTCCAAGTCGACGGTGCCTTGGTGGGAGAACGAAGCCAAGCCACCCACAGCACCCTGCAAACAGGGCTGGGCACGGACACAAGGTCAAGGCTCTTGCCCAAATGCTTGGGCAAGCAAATTCCTTAAAAAAATTCCTCTGTTGGGTGTAATGACCTCGAGACATCACATCCCACGTCCCTCCTCCTCATCTTTGCTATCACACACTCAGCCCTACTCTACTCTCTGCAATGGCCCAGCAAAATATTCTTTTCAATTTTTTTTTTATTTTAGTTTTTTTTGTGGTGACGGTTTTCTTTCTTTTCCTTCCATTAGGAGACATGTTCATTAGGAAAATATCAGAAACCTCTGGGGCAGCTTGTGCTTCTAACTCATTTTCCAAACGTATAATGAGCCAGGAGTAAATTTTTTAGGGTGAATTTAATTGACCTTTGCAGTGGCATTAGGCAGATTGGCTTAAAGTCTATTAGAGCATAATGTAACCTGGTGAGATTTTAGGGAAGGTTATTGGAAAAACCGATGGAGTTGGACTGCTTCCCTCCCTTGCTCTCCTTAGCTTTCTCCACAGAGGGAAAGGAGGATGGCTCGAGAATAGAGAGGGATGAACAGAAGGGGAGAGGGATGAACAGACGGGGAGAGAATTAAAAGGGAGAAGTGAGGAAAAGTGTGGGAGGCAGAGAGAAGGGAGCGGCTCCAACTGGCCCTCAGCTGCAGCGGGTTTGGCTGCTCGGGGACGGGCCACCGACGGAGCAGCTGGTCCATTTGCTGGGTGACACGGTGCCAGCTTACAGCAGCTGAGGATCAGGCCCTCCAGGCGGTGGAAGACATCCCAGCTTTGCAGGAAGCGCAGGAAACTCGGCTCCACCACCGCTGAGGGATGTCGGGCTGGGAGCTGCCTTGCTCTGGATGCCACAGCCAGGGACAACCCCCCTGTGACCTGCTCAGAGCTGGCCCTGGGGGGTCACACTGAGCTGTCCCTGAGGAGGCTGCGGGAGGCAGGTCTGGGCCACATCCTGGCTCATCTCCAGGAGGATATGTCAGACCTCCACTATTGCTAACAGGGGCTCTCCGGGGGCTGCTGAGAAGCAGCAAAAGGTGACAACGATGGAATTTCACTCCAGTGTGGAGAAACAGCATGGCAAGAAGGCACCACCCCACAAATCCATGTGCTGCACACTCCTAAGACTCTGGTCTTGTGCTCTCAGGGCACATTTGGGCCCCAAATGTACTGTGGTGTCAGCCCACACAGCACACAGAGGCTCCAAGCACCCCAACATCCCCCTGTGTAGATACAGAATCACAGAGACATAGAATTCCAGAATGGTTTCGGTTGGAAGGGATCTTAACTCATCCAGTTCCACCCCCCAGCCATGGGCAGGGACACCTTCCACTAGTCCAGGTTGCTCCAAGCCCTGTCCAACCTGGTCTTGGAGACTTCCAGGGATGGGCAGTCAACAACCTCTCTGCCTTTTAGATATACATATATATTATATATATATATATATGTACACCCAGGAGTTATTAAAAAACACCCACCCCTTATACCAGCAACTACTTTCCACGCTCTGGGTGCAATTCCTGCTTCCTTCTAACAGCTGTGGAGAGGAGGTCCCTGTTCAGGGCCAGCACCCCCAGCCCAAGCCCCATCTGCAGCAGCACTGAGGCACCAGGGAGGGGGTGCAGCACCTCTGCCCTGGCCACCCACACACCTCTTGCATTTACATGAATAAAATTGCACCAATCAAAGGCCTCGGGGCAAGGCTGCTTGCTGGCACGGCACAGATGATCCCACCCTTCCCTGTTTCACAATGCCAGCCTGCCAATCCCAGGTTGTGTTTACAGGTAAGTTGAAAGCCCAGCCCGATGGAACCCTGGGATTGCAGCAGTGGGGCCTGACATCCCAGAAAGGGCTCTGATTCCCAGCACCATCCTGCTTTGCAGCCACCTCTTGAAACCCTGCTGGACCCATCCCATTTATCCGATCCCTGATCACACCTTGGGATGCTCCCGAGGAGACCATCCAGGAACACCCACATCTAACCTGTCAGTGCTAAAGAACACTTTTTCCTTTGGTGTTTCTGCACCAGCCTATGAACGAGGGCCAAAATCAGCCTGGGAAATCTCTGGGTTGTATTTTGAAACATCACTTGTTTTCTGGGTTCTTTTCCCCACCCAGCCCTGATAATGTCAGGCACTCCCTGTCCATGCAGGAGTGGGGTATGAAATGCTGGGCTGACTCCAGCCCACACCATTCCCACTGCCTGAACTCAGCAGATGGGCTGCAATCCCCAGGGATGGGTGAGCACTGTGACACTGAGAGCCCAGGGCTGAACCTGGCTACCCCTGGGCTCGGGCTGCTGCCCTGATGTCGAAACCATCCTCCCTTCCCAGCCCTGCAGCCAAAACATCTCCACTGGGATGCTCTGCTCTGTGCCAGAGAGGCAGCTCTCGCTTGCTTTCCCCCTGCTGCGACACGAATGAGATTCCAGCACCCCAATTTCCAGTTACAAACCCTCTGCCGTGCCCTGACCGCTGCTAAATGTGCCTGTGGGGCTGGCAGGGCTCTGCTCCCGCAAAGGCTGGGATGTGGGAAGCCCCTGGGTGCCCTGCCTGCACCAAACCGGCCACTAAAGGGTTACCGACCTGCTCTCCTTTCCAAACTTTGCTGCTTCATCCCCTGGGAGGCTGCAGCGAGGGAGAGGAGGGTTTCAAAAGCCAGCCGGAAAATGAGAGAGAAAAGGGGAAGGTTTCAGCTGGATGCAGTGAAATGGAAGGCTTTGTGTTTTCGGAAATTAAGGGTGTAAGGGGTCTCTTTGTGTTAAATGCTCTGGATGGGATGAAAGTAAATAGAGCTCAGCTGGGCAGGGGAGTTCTGGCGACATTGAGAACAATTTTTAGCCCCGTTAGATATTAATTTCCCAGACATCATCCGCCTGTCCTCGGCCCGTTTGAAGTGCTCGAGGTTTCAGGGCTTCAAAGCGCTCCACGCCGGCCACTCGCACAAAGCTGCGGGATCCGCGGGGAGCCGCATCAGCAGGTTCCATCCCACTGTCTCAGCAGGACCCTCTCCCTGCTCCATCACCCCCCTCCATCCGCAGCCAGGACCGGCCCAGGATGCAACACCGCGTGGCGAGTTCATCGGGGTCCCCCCGGCAGGAGGGAGCCGGAGGGTGGCTGGGGTGGGGTTGTTTGGGGTGGGGGAACAAGGCAGAGCAGATGAAAGCACTGACCCACTTTGTGGCCCGAAGCGCTCATTAAAACCCGACCGCATGTCCGCGGGCGCCGGGAAAAGCCGGTGGGGTCACAAAGCCCATCGCTGCCTCCCTGTCGCCGCCGAGGCACCTCCCGCGATCAATGGGGCTTTGTCGGGTTGCGTCAGCTAACGAGGATAAGGCCATTTATTGTTTTCACCGGGGAAAGGCTGACGCACCACAAAGGAGGCCCTTTGCCTGACTCAGAGCAAATATCTGGGGGTTTTCCAGGGCGATTTGCCTTCCACAAGAGGCTTCTGTCCTCCAGCAAGATGCCCCGGGCTGACAGTGGTCCCCGATGCTTCTTCAGATCCCCACCGAGGGATCTGCATCCAGTGATGGGTGGGATTTGCCATTTCTGTCGAAGCACGGAGCAAGGCAGGAAATTCCCAGTTTCTCATGGGCAAACTGAGGCAGGGCTGACCAAAGAGCAGGAGGCAAAGCCCAACTTGAGCCAGAGCCAGGCCAGGCAAAGCCCCACCATCTGCCCACTGCAAAGCCAAGAGAGCTGAGGTTACTTGATTGAAACAGCAAGTGCATAAATATCCAATAAAACAAACAACAGCCATAATTAATAATAAAATAAAAATAGCCTTTCCTTTCTGCTCCTGCACTTTGCAGCCGCAGTGCTCAGGGCACATCACACGCCAGAGTAACAACTAATTATAAGCACCAATTACGATGATAATGAAATAATCTACCTTCCCAACCTGCCTGCCATTAATTTTCCCTGGCTGTAAAGAAGGTTGAGGGCTCACACTGGACAGAATGAGCAATGTGGGTGCACAAAACGCAGCAGGAGGGAGGGACAGGAGCACCCTCACACCCTGGGAGCCTCCCAAAGCAGTGAATTCCCCAGGTCATTGCCCAGAGAAGCTGTGGCTGCCTCATCCCTGGAAGTGTTCAAGGCCAGGTTGGAGCAAGCTGGTCTAGTGGAAGGGGGGAGTGGAACTGGAAGAGCTTTAAGGTCCCTTCCAACACAAACCATTCTACAGTTCGACGAAAACCACACACTATTTGTGTGTGTACACACTTTGTGTGCATTACAATGCCACAAAGATTTGATTTACCTCCTCTCTCACCAAAATGAAGCTTTTCTTTCACAACACCGTCAGCAGATGGAAATGAAGGGGGTGAAGGAGGACAATTTGGAGGAGACGCTGAGAAGCAGCTTTGAGCCCTTCCTAGACGGTGACTCAGGGAAGCCCGTGGGCATGGGCTGGTTGGTGAGCCAGCAGTTAAGCAACAGCCTGAGTGATGAAGTGCTGGAGGTTTGCACTTCATGGCTCTCCTGAGTCAGAGGCATCTTGCTCCTGATCCCGGCTCATCCCGCATAAGGCTGCTCCTGATCCGTGTCTCCGTTGCTAATGCAGAGTCTGTTTGACTGTGACATGCACGCTCTGCTTCCTGGCTTTGCATCTGACATGACCCAGGAATGGGTGCTTTGAGCCCAGAAAGCCAACTGTGTCCTGGGTCCATCCCCAGCAGCGTGGGCAGCAGGTGAGGGAGGGGATTCTCCTTCCTTGCTCCTCTCTGGTGAGACCCTCCTGGAGTGCTGTGTCCAGCTCTGGGGCCACAACATCAGAAGGTTGTGGAGCTGCTGGAGAAAGTCCAGAAGAGGCCATGACCACGTTCTGAGGGCTGGAACTCCTCTGCTCTGGAGCCAGGCTGGGAGAGCTAGGGGTGTTCACAAGCAGAAGGCTCAGTGGAGACCTGAGAGCCACTTCCAGAGCCTAAAGGGGCTCCAGGAGAGCTGGAGAGGGACTTGGGACAAGGACCTGCAGTGACAGGACAAGAGGCAATGGCTTCCTACTGACAGAGGGGAGGGTTAGATGGGGTATTGGAAGGAATTCTTGGTGGGGAGGCCCTGGCACAGGTTGCCCAGAGAAACTGTGGCTGTCCCATCCCTGGAAGTGTCCAAGGCCAGGTTGGACAGGGCTTGGAGCAGCCTGGGCCAGTGGAAGGTGTCCCTGCCCATGGAAAGGGCATGGAACTAGATTATCTAGAATATCCTTTCCAACCCAAACCATTCTGGGATTCTCTGATCTTGCTCTGGATTGCAGAGGAGCCTGGACGACTCATTCCATCACTGAGGGTGGCGACCAAGCCCCGAAATACTCCCCTCCAACCTTGCAGAGAGACACCAAAACCCAACATTTGACCTGAAATCAGAAAACCTGTGGGCTGTAAAGAGGGAAAGGCAAAGAATCTGAGTGTCAGAGCGGGGTCAAAAGACCCTCACATCTCTCAGAGGGGATTTTCTCAGCCCAAAATGCTTCTGAGCAGCAAGATGTGCCGCCAGCCCCAGGGCTGGGGCTGGAACAAAGGTGAGCAAAGCCTGTAAGATTGATTTTGGGTTTTATTTTTTTTTGTTTTCGATCGACGGCGTGTTTGCTAGAAAATGTCATTTTCAGGAACAGAAACTATCTGTGGATTCAAGTCAGGTTTAGCAAGAGGTTTTCGTGGAAAATAAATATAACAGAGAAAGAAGGGAGCTGCGGAGAAGTCAAAACATCTCGCAGATGAGGTTTCCCGGGTGTTACATTTCAATCTTCTCCCTTGAAATGTCATTGTCATTCCAAAAAATTGACATTTATCTAAAAGGTTAAAAAAAAAAAAAAAAAAGAGGCTATGTTAAGTGAAGCATATGGCTTGGTTTGCAGGTTTGCATAAACTGTTTCATTAGGGTTTGACAGAAACACTGGTTTTGTGACACTGGGAAAAAAAAAAATCAAAACCCAACTCCCGAGCTTTCCTCCGAGGTGACCCCGAGCCGAGGTTTCTTTGCTCTGGCCACCAACCAAGCCGTGAAAAAGAATTAAAAAAGCCATTATTCACCCAACATTAGGCACAAAAAAGAATTAAAAAAGCCATTAGTCACCCAACATGAGGTTGGGAGAGAGCACGGAGAGATTCCCACCGGAGGGAATCTTCTGGAGTGGGGTAAGCGCTCAGACCACCTGGAAAGTCATCCCAGGTGTCAGCAGCTATGAGGGAGATAAACCAGCACGAGTCCTTACTGCATTAATGGAGGATCCTAAAACCCAGGAACCTGGAAAAAAATGGGGCTGAGCTCATGAGACTTTCAGGGAATATAAACTGTCCCATTCACCCTGACTTTGTCCGTGCATCCCAGGAAGGCCATGGAAGCACAGTGACCACCTCCCACCAATTTAATCCTGTGGTTTAACCCCATGATAATTATAACACCATGCCTCCAGGCTGTTGTGGTTTTTTTTTTATTCCCAGACCCTGGAAATTTGAACAAACAACCCCCTCCCCGAGGCAGAAAAGGCCTTTTCATTCGCCCTCTGAAAGAACTGGTCAAAGTCCTGATTTTCTGAATTTTCCCCCACACTGATGTAATGCAAATAAAAATTACAGGGCCAGGGTTGGGGGATGATTGACTGGAAAATAGAACAAAAACTTCTCTCTGGAATGGCTGGTCAATGGGTCTTTTGTGATCTGTCAATCTGAGATTTCCAGAGGCAGGACCACTGGAGGGGGAACATTCAGCCCAACTTTGGGAAGACGTTTGCTCTCCCCTGTGTCTCTCAGGGCTGGGAATGTGGGAATGTGGTTTTCCCCCAGGGGAGGGACTGGGATTTCCAACTCCTTCCAACTTCATGCAGAGTTGAATCTCAAATTCTCCCCCAAAGCAGCATCGGCACACTGAGGGTCTCATCCTGCCCTCTCAGCACCCTCCTACCATAGCACCTGAGAGGAGGAGACTTATTTTTACAACCTCCTTCAAAACAGCTCTGCTTGTAAATTAACTGCTTTGACAACTTGGGATCTTCCCAACAGCAAACAAAATTCAGAGAATCCCAGAATGTTTTGGGTTGAAAGAGATTTTAAAGCCCATGTCATTCCACCCCTTGCCATGGGCAGGGACACCTTCCACTAGCCCAGGTTACTCCAAGCCCCGTCCAACCTGGCCTTGGACACTTCCAGGGATGGGGCAGCCCCAGCTTCTCTGGGCAACCTGTGCCAGGGCCTGCCCACCCTCCCAGAGCAGAATTTTTTCCTAATATCCAATCTAAACCTGCCTGATTTAAGTTTTAATTCAAACCAGAGCAAAGGTTTTAGCAGCTGGAGTGCTGGCAACACTTCTGATCTGGATGTCAACTCTGCAGCAGCTCCTTTTCTTTCCCTTTTTAATTATTTAGTTGTTTTTATTTTATAATATTTATTTATTCCTTTTTAAAAAAAACAGCTTGAAATTCCTTAGAAGAAGGTTGTATGTTTTTCTAGTCTGTGCTTGGATGACTCTCAGCCCCCTGACAGAGAATCTATAGGTGCTAACAAAATACAAATGGATAATTAATCACCATAATTGTGGATTGGGTGGCTTTTATTCACTTCCATCTCCTCTGTGGTGTTTCTTCAAAAGAAAAGATGGGGAGGGAAAAATCCAGTAGAGAAGAGAAGAGAAGAAATCCCCTAAGCCTAAATGGGCTGCACAGATTTATGGAAAATTAGTTTAGTCCCAGGGACCTTGTGACTTGAGAGTCCAACCAAACTCCATTCTTGGCTTTATGATGTTTTCAAGCTCCCTCAATGCAATTATTTCCTTGTCTCCCTACAGCCCATCCATTATTCTCCATAATAATATGTTTTCTGAGACTCCTTTCCATAAACAACCAAAGCAGGCAGCGAGAAACCTCATTGTTATTGATATCATGTCACATCACCGGGAAAACGGCTCCTGGAAAATGGACTGTGAATGGAGATGGTTTCAATCGAAAACATCCCGACCTTTTACATCATTTCAAGATAAATCAGGCGCGTGCTCAGTGACGTCACACGTGGCAATTGAACCCCAGTGGGTATTTTAGAGGCAAGGTTGACCCAGTCTGCTCGTGGATCCCGAACTGCTGGTAGGAAACAGGTTGCTGGAGGAGTTTGTTTGCTCCTTCCCCCCGAATCTGGCCCCACAGCATCACTCCCCAGCCACAAAACCTTTTAAAGGCAAAAGTTTCCAAGTTTATCTGCCCCCCCTGAACACCAGGGGAATGCAGGGAAGTTGTACAGCCACCAGGAAAATGCAGTTCTTCACCCAACAAACTGAATATGATGCTCAAAAGCAGACACACCACCCAGTTCTTGTTACAACAGAGAGTAACAATTTCCCCCCCAAGTCCAGAGCATCATCCTGGGGGGCTCAAGCCCATGATTCCCAGTATAACAGATAAAATCACAGCAGTGGTGTGGTGTAACTGCTAGTTTCAATGGCAGTATCCCAAACAAAAGGCTTGAGATGAGGTTAAATATCTAAACCCAATGGTTGTAGCAATGATTATCCAAATGCTGCTGCAATCTAGGGCTGGATGGTGGATTTGTAGAGGCTGGGAAGACAGAGCTGGGCTAGAGTTCAAGCCACACCAATGCTGTCTTTGCACTCAAAACACATGGACCATGTTCAGTCAATTAATTAAATAGTTCAGTTATGGTTCTGACAACATCAAATAGGGCTTAATAAACTTTCTACCCTTTCTAGATAAACCCAGGAGTATACCTGACCCCCCACCTGCCCCAAAGATCATCCGTGTCTCTAAAAATTTCAGGTATAGCTTAAATCACACTAAACCTTGAAAATAAATCCATATGGTGAGGATTATGGAATCAGCCTCCTCATAGATTCAAGATCAAAGATTTCACATTAAAAGATCAAGAGGGAAAATTACTCCCTTGCCACTAAGGGGAATAAAAATAAAAGCAACAACACAGCTGGGAGCAGCTCCATGGGGTGAGATAACTGATCCTGCAGGCCCTGCATCCTTCCTCATCCTCCTGTTTATTTTGACACTGCAGCAATAGGAGCACCCAGGCAGTGCATTTTCTTAGGGACCAGGTTTTTATCATCCTAATCATGATCCGGGACCAACACATGGAAGCATTTACTGGTCCAGAAAGCATTTGTGCTGTTCCACTTTCGAAATACTCTTTTCCACTTGATTGTAGGAGCTGATGATGCTTCATATGTGTGAAAGCTCAAACTCCAAGAAGAGGATGCAGCACTGGCTTCCAGCTCTAGTGGTTTTCATAACACCCGGCAGCAATAGCATGTCAGAACAGCAGCTGCAAAATCTGGTCCTCAATTACTGCCAACTTTGAGTTCAAGGAGAGCTAAATCCAGGGGTTTGGTGCAACCTGTTGTTAAATGCAGCTCAAACTGGGCTCCATTTTTGGTTTTTTTGGTTTTTTTTCCCTCTCCCATATATATTTCAGGAGCTGTCAGGTGTCTGCTCCAAGTTAGAGATTGAGGAGTTCAAAGGTGTGGATGGCTGGAGGCATCCAGGCCATGTACAGCTGAAACAGAGGGATAAATGGTGCTGACAAACCAAACCTTACTGCTTTTAACCCCAGTCAAAGGGACCTTTAGCCCTTCCCTCAGCCTTTCCCAGGGTCAAATGGAACAGCAGAAAATGGGAAGGTGATTTCCTGCCTACACTGATTTAACCCAGGCAAAACACAAAAGAGATTTATGATGTGTTTGGGGAGGACAGCCTTGTTGCTCAGAGAAGCTGTGGCTGCCCCATCCCTGAAAGTGTCCAAGGCCAGGTTGGACAGGGCTTAGAGCAACCTGGGATTGTAGAAGGTGTCCCTGCCCTTGGAAAGGGCATGGAAATAGATTATCTTTAAGGTTCCTTCCAACCCAAACCATTCTGGGATTCTATGACCTACCTGGCTTTAATTTGCATATAACCCAGTGTTGGAGGCTACCTGAGCAGGACAGTGTGACCATGGAGAGATGGGTGTGTGCTAACCCTGCAGCCCTGCCACCTGGGAGCCTTACATTCCAGGCTTTCCCACTATTCCCAATAAGAAGATTTTGGCAGATAAAACTCACCAGACTACACACATTTCCACAGCACAGAGACATTCAGGGAGCAGGGCTGCAGAGCTTCCCCGCTGCAGTGACATGTGCAAACATGTTCTGAGCAATTTTGGGAATTCAGTGATCTCCCACGCGACTTGTGCAAAACCTCCCAGCAAAAAGTTTCCTTTCACGCCACACGAGCGCCCTGTGCAGAGTACGAAAGCAGGGGATCGGGATATGCTAATGCTATCACTTTTGCAAACAAAATTAATGATTTCCAAGGCCTGGAGCCATCAGATTCCACTTCCCCAGGGGGCTTGTGTTGGGTGAGCACCAAGTTCCCTCGGGCCACGTGGGAATTTCGTACTCCGGCGATGTAAGAGATGAGGTTTCAGCACACGGGGAAGCTACGTGAGGACACGAGAGACAGGCCATGATGAGTTTCCATCAATCCACAATGTCAGGGGCCAGGAGAGACAATCAAACCTGACAGCCTGGAGATGCCAAGCCACACAATTTCACCCTGCAAGCCGTGGAGCAAACAGAGGATCATTTCCTTGAGCTCAGCAAACACTATCAAACCCAGTAACTTCTTGCTGATGCCACGGATGGGTTCTAGTGGGACAATCAGTCTTGCTTAAAAGACTTCAGGTGATGATGAATTCACCATTTCCCCCACATAATCAAGGGCTAGCTTGGTTTGCATCTGGCTTCTGTTTGACCGGAGTTCAAGAGATGTATTACACAAACCAGCCCGGATTTAGGTCGTGTATCACTGACATCTCCATCCCAAGAGTAAGGCTGTGCCAACATCTACAAGAAAAACTCCTCTTCCTCCAAACCAGCTTCTTAGTGCCTGGGACAGAAGCCATCCTAGGCTAGGATTGCTACCTTAACACCAGTCTCCAGCCTGGGAACCTGGGGAGAACCTCCACGTGCTTCTTGACACCTCCATGCCAGTAAGAAATCACAGAATCCCAGAATTATTTGGATTGGAAGTGACCTTAAAGCTCATCCAGTTCCCACCCCCAGCCATGGGCAGGGACACCTTCCACTAGACTAGAAATGGTGCAAAAGGCCCCAAAACCTGCTGCAATGGTCAACTTGGACCCAGAGCATCTGGATGTGGTCTGGGGGAGGGAATAAACCAGGGGCAAAATAAATAAATAAAAACCCAATCTCCATTTGGAGGCACTAAATCCCCACTCCTTTCCAGATGGCTGGGAGATTTCTCCCAGGTGGTAAATATATTATTAAGAACTCATTTCACCGTGAAATTGAGTATTCAAAACACAGACAGAAGTTAATATATTAGGACAACCTGTCTGAAAAACTCACGTTAGAGGGAATTTATTTTTGTTTAATATAAAACGTGGCACAACACACATGGCCCTCCTCGAGCTGCACCTCGGCAGGAACATGAGTTCAGACATTGGGGAGCTCTGCTGCAACAAGACAAATGGCACTGGGTAAAGTCACCGTCACCTCTGGGGCTGCCCAGGCACCAAGGACAGCAGCACTGGGACGTGGTACCCGTGTAAATGGCTGGGATGCTTCTCCAGCTCTCACTGAGCATCCCAGGGCTGTTATTCTGACACTCCTAGGGAGCCTCCAGCGTTTAGAGGAAACCAAAGCATGGTGATAATAGAGATTTACTCTCAGGGACTTTCTTCCACCGACTCAGAAGAAAAATTCGGAGTAACGTGACAAGGACATGAAGAAGGTCTTTCACAGGGGAATCATCCAGGTCAGAAGAGCCCTCTGGACATCCCTGATCTAGTCCCCTACTCAAAGCAGGAGTAGATATCAGCCTGAAATTGAGCCTAAACTTCCTCTAGATTTAGATTAAATCTACACCTTGAAGCTCTTTTTATTTACACACCAAATCCAAGTCGTAGGAAGGCTGACACCTCCCATTACCAACTGCACAATTACTGCATGATTTCTTATTAACCACTGTCTAATAAGAAGATGCCTGAAGTAACACATTTCCTAAAGCATTTTCTAGTTGAGTCAATTGTTTGGATTTAGGTAATTATTTAAAAGCATCCCAGATATTTTTTGAGGGGGAGGAGCAGCATAATTTTGCAAATTGGTAACGAATGAGCCTCAAAGGGATGAAAAAAATCTTTGTACCGCCTAATTTGCTTCACAGCCCTTCTGTCAAGGAGCTTCAGCTTTGCTTTGGCGTAAGATCTGCCCGGGGGAAGGTCAAGGAAGGTGACCTTTTTCTTCCCACTCAACAGCAAAGGAGGAGAGTCTGCCTGCTGGATGCACTCAGACTTCAGAGCGTGTCTTCATTACAAGCCACACGACAGCTCCGACGTCTCAGCCCCTCTGGAAAAGCACGGATGGAAGAAACTTCTGCAAGTCTATTAGACTCTAACTTCTTCCACTTTAATTCAGCTTCTAATTAACTCACTTTAAGCTAAATGCCTCTACCTTGGGTAAAGTGACCTCTTTGAGGACCTTTGTTCCCTGACACACGTGGCTTGACAGCCACCTCAGCTGAACGCTGAGCTCCTCAAGGAGATGCCCCAGGATCCTTGCACTAAACAGGTCCTCTTCTGCAGCCTTGGTTGGGAGATGGAATGTATGTGAGCCTGGACAGACAAAATTCAGGCTGGACAAGTTGTCCTTTGAGAAGGGAAACTGGTGGAAGATACCTGAGAAGAAAGAGAGCGTAGAGGTCTAACAGAAAACATGTGAAGGGAAAGAGTTATCCCAGCCTGGGAAAAGCTGGACATTTCAAAGACCCACCATCTTTCCCAGAACTTGGAAAACTTCCATCTAAAGACACACAAATCACTGCCACTCCCCCAGACCAGCCCAATTTATCAGGAGCAACTTCTAAAACCCAGTCTAACCTTCCTGCTCAAACCCAGCGCAGAAAAGCCACTTGAACCCTAAAAAAGCCAGTTATCTGCAGTAATAAAATTCATGGCCTCTCTTGGCAACTAAATACTCAGTGATGAGGCTGCAGACTTGGCCTCTGGCTCTTTGTCTCAGTCTCCTCCCGGAGCCATCCTGCTGCAGATAAATAATTAAGCAGGCGTTGGAAGGGAGGCCTGAACACGCGTCTCCTGCATCCCGGCTGAGTGCCCGAGCCAACGGGCTATAAAACCTCTGCTGGCCCAGCAAATATTTATCCATGCAAAATGGAGCAGCTTTGGTGAAAGAGACATGGAGTCCTGCTCTGTCCTTGTGCTCTTCACAGAACTCTCCCAGGAGCAAACACTGACCAGGTGGAGATGTGGCTCTGTTGGCCAAACTGGGAATGTTTTCATCCCTTAGCTGAACCCGTCATCCTTCCAAGCTCAACCATACAAGGAAAAATAACTGTAACCATCCAAGAGCAATTCTTATTTTCACAGAATCATAGACTATCCAGAGCTGGAAGGGACCCACAAGGATCACCAAGTCCAACCCCTGGCCCTGCACAGACACCCCAACAATCCCATCCTGTTCCTGAGAGCATTGTCCAAACCCTCCTGGAGCTCTGGCAGCCTTGGGGCTGTGCCCACTGCCCTGGGGAGCCTGTTCAGTGCCAACCACCCTCTGGGGGAAGAACCTTTTCCTGATATCCAACCTGAGCCTGCCCTGGCACAGCTCCAGCCGTTCCCTCAGGTCCTGTCCTGGTTACCAGAGAGAAGAGATCAATGCCAGGCCCTTCATTTCCCTTCATCAGGAAGCTGCAGATCGTGATGAGGCATCCCCTCAGTACTGAAATTTTGGGGATAAATATTATTAATAACTAATTATGAATAAATATTAATACATTCTAACAAATACTAATACAATTTGGATGAAGAAAACATCCCCCCACCTGAGGTGCTCAAACTTAGATGTTTGGAGAGCTGAGCTAGAACACAGCTCGTGGGATTCTTGTGGGGCTGTTCTTTGCAGGGCTAGGAGCTGGAATTGGATAATCCTTGCTGGGCTTTTCCTACTCAGGATATTCTAGGATTCTGTGATTATTTAACATGAATAGCCATGGTGGCCTCTCCCAAGGATCATCAGGGCCACCCAACTCATTGCAAACTCCACCAGTCCTTGAGGATGCTACAAAACATCCTTTAGGAGGAATCTCTCTTGTTAAATCTGTCCTTCCTCCATTTGCTGGTCCATGTCAGCAAATCAGATTCCTAGAGAGAATCCCTCTTAGTTTGGATTCTCTTCCATCTCCCTTCTCCAGTGGAATAGGGGATCATTAATCCCATCCAAGGAAATGAGACTTTTGCTCACATACAGGAGCACATCTGAAGCTCCTGCAAGAAGTAACACATTACCTTGGCACTCTGACACTGTGAAAAATGGTTCTGGGGAACCCTCTTGCTCTTTTTCTTTTATCAGCACCAAAACCAGCTCTTAGGAGCGGCTGGAGTTCACTTTAGAAAGGGAACAGGAGTAAAATCAACAAAAATACAAAAAACACTCCCTCTGTGCAGACATTGCTCCTACAAATCTGAGTGCTAATGGTACTTGACATGTTGGTAATCTGTGTTTTTTTACCATAATTCATTTAGTGTGGTTCTGCTTGATTATTGTACATTTTACACAGGGATGCACAGAAAATGTGGTTGGGTTTGGGGTTTTTTTTGCCTCTTTAAACAATTTTATTCCTTCTAGAAATGGCTCATTCATGCTACTCACATTCTAGGCCAGGGAGGGAAGGAAGGGAGGGAGGGAAGGGAAAAAAACAAAAATCAAACAGAAAATAGGCAGTGAGACAATAGAAAATAAATGAAGAGGAAAGAGAAAAAACAATAGGAAGGGAAAATAAGCTGAGAAGTTATGCAAATAGAAGAAAACAAAGCCAAAAGCCAGAAGGGCACAGAAGGCAACCAGTTCCCTGGGTTTTGGGAGAGCACATCCTGCTTCTGCCCAGAGACTGGAGCAAAGGACAACATAACCAGTCAAGACTCATCTGTATTTATTTTCCATGGATATGAGTCCCTTTAACTAAAAACTCCATGTCTTCTCCATGCTCAGAGCGTTTGTGACATTAGACATGATGTTCTTCTGGAAATCTCTGCAGTTTGAAAAAAGCTGGGAAGAAAATAAGTGTTCCTGCTCTATGAAAATTTTGCCCTTTCCCGTCTAGGGAAGGAGTGGGGAAAGAAGCCCTAAACCAAAATGCACAAATTACTTAAACTCAAGCAAAAGTTGGGCCCAACTCAACATGATCTTTAAATTTCAACTATTTTTTTCTGCTTATTAACTAAGAGAAAAATTCAGCTATGATTTAATTTTTTTTATTTTGAGTCAGAAAAATCACTTGGTTTTTTTTTAAGGAAAAACCAATTTTAAAATCTTGCAAACTGTTTTCATTTTCCTTGTATTTCTTAGCTCTACTCAAACACTCCATGGAAACTGGCCTGTTCTCCTGGAAAGCCAGATTTCCTAAATGAGCATGTCCCAAATTAAGAAGAACCAGCCACTTTCCATCTCACATTAAGGCCATTCCCACTTGTAGTGACAGGACAAGAGGGAATGGCCTCAAGCTGAGGGAAGGAAGGTTTAGATTGGATATTAGGAAGAAATTCTCCTCTGTGAGGTTGCTGAGGCACTGAAATCAGGTTTTTCAGAGAAGCTGTGGCTGACCCATCCCTGGAAGGGTTCAGGGTCAGGTTGGATGGGTCTTGGAGTAACCTGGGATAGTGGAAGGTGTCCCTGCCCATGGTGTGGAACTGGATGATTTTTAATGTCCCTTCCAACCCAAACCATTCCTTCATTCCCTCAGCTCCTGACCAACCGTGGCAGAAGGGAATTCCATGCCAGCACAATGAATCTCAGCCCATCCTCAACTCCCCCCATGCAAAACAGGGAAGGATCTGGTCCCTCAGCTCCCAAAACCTTGGGACACAGGGATAAATGGACGGACAGGACACAGCCAGAGTCCACTCAGGTGGATGACCAGCAATGGAGACCTGGATAATCCATCCAACCTCCTGGCAGTGGGAAGGAGCTGCTTTGCTCCCAATCCATCCCTGCTGTCATCACGTCTCTCTGATGGCTTCGAGCTGCCTGGAATCCCCGGTTAGTTAATAAAGAAAACGAGAGACTCAACAATTGTTTTCGCTCGGGCTGCCTTGTAAAGCCTTCGTCTCTCAGCAATGAAACAAAAGGGGACTAATAACACCCCCTGCCGCAAGAGCAAGTGCCAAGGAAGAGACAGAAATCAATTATCCGGGTGAAATTCAAAGGCAGAGGAAGTGGCAAACACGTCCACATCAGCAAACAGCACGAATAATCCCATTAGCACGGACGCGTCTCCCTCGCGGGAGCGCCGAGCCACGGAGAGAGATGATAATTAAAATAAACAAACAAAAAGTAGCCTCAACCTCACGGGGAAGGGAGGGTGGGATGGATGGCTGACACCAGGACGTGGCTGAGGGCAAGAGGGGGAGCTGAGGTGAAGCTGGGGGGATCAGGAGCCTGAGTGTCAGGGTGGATCTCAGGGAAAGGTTCTTCCCCCAGAGGGTGGTTGGCACTGAACAGGCTCCCCAGGGCAGTGGGCACAGCCCCAAGGCTGCCAGAGCTGCAGGAGGGTTTGGATGATCCTCTGGGGCACAGGGGGTGACTCTTGGGGCTGGGCCTGTGCAGGGCTGAGGGTTGGACTGGATGATCCTTCCAGCTCAGCATACTCTGGGATTCTGTGAAAGCCACACTTCGCTGTCAGTGGATGCTCTGAAGGGCAGCAGATGGTTAAACCACCACATCTCCAACACAACCTGCCAAAACACAGCTTCCTAAGGCTGGAGCAAACCTCCAGGAGGGACAAGGATGCCCTCAGGCTGCACTGCTGCTCCCCACAGCAGGGACCAGCTTCCCAGCATCCTTCTCCTGCTGCTCTGCAGGAGCAGAGATGCTGGGCTGGTACAGCTCTGTGTTCCGGTGGCACAAACCTCAGCCAGGCTATAAATCCATGTTTCCTGTGGGGCAATCAGACCCAAAGTGGCTTTGACCCTCTAAAATTGGGCAATTCGAAGCTGTAATGCCGGGGTGTCCATTGGGATTAGGGCAACCCTGAGTGCATCCATGCTTTGTACCACAGGGACCCCCTTCAGAGGCACAGGACAGGTGAGGGGACAGCTACCCAGCACCCCTGCAAGTGGCCACGTGTGAAACTCCCCCCTGCAACCCCCAAATCCAACAAAACACACATCCATTTTTCAGGAACGATGCTCTGTGTGGCCCTTCCAGGGATTCCACCAATGCTCCTGCCCTGGAGACACACCCAAGGAGCTGCAGAGGGGAACTGCAAGAAAATAAACCAGCACCAACTCTGCTTTATTTCCTTGTCATTTCTTGGCGCTCGGGGCTACCCAGGGACAGAAATGTTCAGTTCTCCCACATCCAACAACATTTCAAATCCTGGTGACCCTCTATTTTATCTCGGGAACCCATCTGGGCAAAGACAGGTTAAGCATAATTGTTTGTGCAGCCCCCATCCAGCTTCCCAGATAAAATTTATTGCTCCAGCATAACTCTGCCTTTACTTTTTTTTTTTTTTTTTCCCTGAGCATCTGCTGCTGGCAGCTCTTGGAGATAGGACATTGCACTGATCTGGTATTGCAATCCCTATTTCTGCTCAGAAAAAGGCTCTCTGGAATCTGTGAGAGTTAATGGGAAATGGGATACACACCATCTTTCAAGGATTTAGGATCAGAACCAAAATGAGCTGAGCAAGCCAAAAAACTCTAAAAAAAAAAATCCTAAATCCTAGAGCCCTCACCCCCACAGCTGCTCTCCCTACCAGAGCCCCTTTGCCTCCAACTCTGGCTCAGATATATGGCTACTCTATAATTTATAATTGTCTCCAAAGACACCACACAGAGGAGTTCATAAATTTAGAGGGGGAAAAAAAAAAGTCCTTTTCAAGGATAATTTTGCTATCAGGTTTTTCATTTAAGGAGAGAGCAACTCAAATTAATTCCTGGAAATACTGTCCTTTGCCTGCTCCAGTCAGTCCATCTGTCCCAGAAGCATCAGCAGCCAGGGATGGGGATGGAGGGTGAATCCACAGCCCCAGACAGACCTGAGCCACATCTCCACAACTACTTAAAATACAAGATTAAAATACAGTCACTTAATGCCCTGCAAAGCCTCTTAAGTGTTTATATCAGGGTCAGCTCACTTGGTGCTTAGACAACCTGCCTCTGAAAACACCCCAATTTTGGCCCTTCCAATGACTGTCCAGAAGGTTGAAATGAGGGATGGGATCAAAGGTAACAAGGACCAAGTAGATGAAGGTAAATACCTTCAGTACTGCTCATTAGGGAACAAGGGAGTTGTACAACCTTCTCTTTCACATCCATCCCCTCCCTGGGCTGCTCCCATATTCTTCCCCCAAACCAGTTTTTCTCTTCCCTTGATTATCTCTCCAAGTTTCTCCACGAGATAGCTGGGGTGACTTATCCAGGGGTGAGTCCATCAGCTCCACTGGAGGCATTTTCACCAGGGACAGGTCCACTGTTGGTGTGTGGGACAGCAGAATGGCTTTTAGCTGGACAGGGTCAAAGGAGAGTTAAATCCCAATAAAACCATCCCAGAACGGGTCTGCAACCTCTTGGACTCCTGCACTCCTTCCAGGCTTCCTGTTTCCCCCAGAAATCAAAGCCTTGCTTCTCCTCATGACCCTCCCCAGGGTCCCCACCAGCAGCTCATCAAATCCCAGGAGCATTATCCTAAAGAACTGTCGAGGATGGTGTTACAGAGAACAGCCAGGAATTCTAAGGGCTTGCAGCAGGAGTAATGAAAACAAAACATGCTTTGACAGTTTATTTAGGCCGGGCTCTCTGCTCTGCCACGTTCACTTTGTATCATCTCACAGCCACATATTTCCTTTCTTCTTTTCTCCTCCTCATCGTTTAAGTCAATCAGAATTAAAAAGGGGATCCTGAGCTTCAAAGGGAACTTCTGCATCAGTTCTGCTCCTGACGTGTTCAGGGGACAACAGGAGTCTGGGTTAATGGAGCACTGGAGCTGGAAACCCAGCCTTGTGCCATGGGACATGCTGAGCCCCCACATTGTGAATCCACCTTCCTTTGTCCTGCAAGGCTGCCCCAAAAAACACCAGGACCGGTTTCTCCAAAGGTAAGGAATAACTGGATTCCTCTTCCCGAGGATGTAGGAGCAGCACAAACTATTCTTGCCTGAGCCAGGGGCTGGTAACAGGACCCAGAGCTGTCCTGCCTCACACAGGCCCCTGTGCACATTAATTAGAACCATAAGCACTAATGTGTGTATGAGTATATATATATATTTAAATATATATATGTGTGTGTGTGTGTGTGCTCAAACACACCCAGACACGCACTCAGTCTGCAAAGTCCACACGATCCTACAGCTGTATTTCAGTATTTCAATATCAGGGTCAGAGTGAATCTCACTGTCTCCCTCTTATCTTCCCTCTGCATACCAGTGCTGTCAATGCCATCGGCAATTTTACATGGAAATGAGCCCATCCATCACTCCCTGCTTTGCAGCGCCTCACTTCCAACACTACCATGGAGTTACACCATTAAATCTCCTGGCTTTACAATATACATCATGACATATTTGACATCAATCAGCTGTGTCAGTCCGCTCACTGTAAACCATAAACTTGCTCTGCATTCCAGCTCCGTGCACGGTGATTAAAACCTTCTCAGCCGGGCTCTCTGATTATGGTGATAAATGGCAGTGCCTTCCCTTCTGACTCAACACTCACCCACCCTCCCCTGGGCACCCCTGGCCAGGCCAGCTCTCGTCCCAAGTTATCCATGGGCACTGCTCACTCCCTGTCTGGCTCTCCGGTCTTTCCCACCTCCCATTTCCAGGTCACTTCATCCCTCCATTTATCTCTGTGCCAGCACATGTGTTTCTCCTGCAGTTCCACCTGCCCCCACATCCTTCAAAGTATCTGCTGGTACAGCTCTGACCACCTCTAGAGCTGAGGTGAAGCATCAGAAAAGACATTTTTGGGAATGACTATGACCTGAGCAATCTGATCCAGAGGGTAGAATCCCCACCCACGGCAGGGAGGTGGGACAGATGAGCCTTAAGGCCCCTTCCAACCCAAACCATTCAGTGATTCTATGACCTGGATGGATGCAGGTGGGTCAACAGTTACCCAAATTCATCCTGACAGCCTTACACAGGTCTCCCCACATACATTCAGTGTGTCAAGTGACTTTGTGCAGATGCTCCCTAATCCTGCTTCACGCAGCATTGTGCTTCGAGGCACCTAAAAAAAAACCCTGTTCCAATTGTCAGGACGACTGATCCTTCCCTAATCCCATTTGCTTCCTGAAGAATGAGCAACTCTGCATGATTCCTGAGGCTGTTAAGTATCAGGTCTATCAAGGCAGGCACCAGACTTCCCACACAAATGCAAGTCTGATGGGTTGGCTTCAGGCCACTGAAATTTTGCCTTCTACTTAATTTTCATCTTTCTATGGTTGGAAACTCAGGGAGAAGAATTTAATTGGGCAAGTCTAGACTTAAGTACCTGTTCTGAGGATGTGTTTTTTATCAATCTGCCCGAAACTGCAGTAACTCAATATTTCCACATCATGTGGAGACACAGCTTACAAAAGCATGTAGTGCCAGGACAAGGGGGAATGGCTTCCCACTGCCAGAGGGCAGGGTTAGATGGGATATTGGGAAGAAGTTCTTCCCTGTGAGGGTGGGGAGGCCCTGGCACAGGCATTTGTCAAACAAACCACAGGTGGCTCCAAGAAGTCACAAACAAGGGGATCATTCCAGCTTCCAGGCCATTCACCTTGCTAGAACTTCTTTCAGGATCTAATTCCTGCTGTTTCTTGCACCACAGAAGCCACACAACTTATTGCCATTACTCCCTCCCCTTGCACATCCCCGTGAGTAGAGGATAGAAGACTCATTAGGACTTGCAGAACCTAAAATAAACTCAGAGCTGATGTTCTTCCCATCTAGTGCCTTGTAAATGACCCGAGATGAGGCAGGGAAATTGTGGAAGAAACCAGACAGGCAGAAGAGGGAAAAAGTTAACAGCTCGCTTTCATTGTTGGGACATCCACAGAGAAATGATCCCTCCTTCACTGAAAGATGAATGGGCAGCTGTACAGGTTATGAGGGAGGTTTTATTGCAGATCAATAAATCTGTGTCACAGACCCCATCTGGAGGGAGTTTTAATTTAAAGAAAAGAGTGATGAATGCTGAAAGACAATAAATCAAAAAGTTGTGAAACCCCATCGGCATTAACCTTCTGTCTATGCAAACACGGGCCCTGGGACAGGGGTGGGGACAAGAGCTTGCTGGACCTGGGTATCAGGAGCATCAGCGTGGATCCAGGAGGCAAGAGACACCCAGGATTTATTCCTGTGGTGCTATCAGACATCAGCAGGTGTCAGCAGGAGATTGGCTCTCAGATCCAAATCGGAGAGAAAACCAGAAAAAATAAACCAGGCAGAGATCACAGCAACCAACTTGAGACAGGACTGACAGCAAGAGGGGAAAAGCAGAGATTATCTCAGATCTCTGCTCGAAACACACGGAAAAGAACCTCCTCCCAAAGCCCTCCCTTTCCCTCATGTGGCTTTCTCCATCTGCTGGGAGCTGGCTCAGCTCAAAAATAGAAGCCAACCCAAAGGAACCCAAATCTGGTCAAAGGGAGGCTCTATTGAAGTCAAAATCCTTCAGGGAGAGGTTCTGGTGGAAGCCCCAGGTTCCAAGTGGGGATTCCCAGCCACTCCACATGGTTGGAGGTCAGACCTGGACGACTTGGCTTTGCTCTCTGGAGAGGCCAAGGTCTCCTCTCACACTGATTGAGGATGAAATCAGGTGCCTGCAGCCCATTTCCCACATCTGCACCCCCACAGCTTCCCTGAGCCCACCTGCCATTCACAACACCTCCGGTTCATGGAATGACACTCATGGAATACTTTGGCTGGAAGGCAGAGCACCAGATAAAAGTCTCCCTGGCTGGGAGGTTTCCAGGCATCTCAAACACCAGTTGCTTCAAGTTTTGGAAACCTGCACTTTTTCTAAATTCCCGAGCCGTGCTATTAATCTTATCTTCCATTAGGCAAACGAGAGCTTTTTAAGAAATCCAATTTACTTTTCCCCGTATACACTTCAGGTTAACTTTATTTTTCACGTTACTCAGCTTGAACTAAGCAATAATCATTTCCAGATTAATGATGATAATTTCAAACACTTTTCAGAGCAGGCATCTTAATATCCTCTCTGACCAGCCGAGAATTTCCTGTTCTACAACAGGATTACATTTAGGAAGATTAAACACGTTTCTGTCTTGCTCCAGGCGACGGGGATGGGGACTTGGTGAAAGACTCTCAGCAGCAAATCTCCATCCAGGACAAGTTCAGGAATGCAATCAAAATGATTTTTCTTTTTCCCCTAAAATAAAAGCAATTAATTGTACCTGTAGCAGGTCCTAGAAACAGTCATTCTACTGGAAAAATCATAGAATCATGGCATGGTTTGGTTCAAAGGAACCTTAAAGCTCATCTTGTTCCACCCCCTGCCACTGGTAGGGACACCTTCCACTATCCCAGGTTGCTCCAAGCCTCATCCAACCTGGCCTTGGACACTTCCAGGGATGGGGAGTCCACAACCACTCTGGACAACCTCTTCCAGTGCCTCTGTGCTCTGACAGTAGATTCAAATGCTACTTTTTATCCCTAATTCCACTAATTTAGCCCCAAAAAACAAGTGCTGCCCCACTGAAATGCTTGGTGGTTCCGCAGGATGTTGGAGCAAGGGAAAGACTCAACCCAGTTTGGTTCTTGGAGCTGGGTAAGTGCCCTCAGCTCCACCCTGCAAAGGGGAAATTAAGGCCAAGGGGGGCAGTACTGTGGCTTAATTGATGCTTGAATTGAAACACAAATTAAATCCCAGAGGATCCAGTCAAGCTGACTGAAATGGTCTCATCCCAGGGGGTTGATGTTGGCGAGATTAGAAAAATCCCACTCCTGTATTCAGTCCTGCTTCTAATGGATTCAGGTTCCTTTCGAAAGACAAATACCATAATAGGGGAGGATATTTCACGTTGTTTCTCAAGGGCTTTTTACAGGCTTTGAGCCACCAAAACAAGAGAGAAAGCACAGCAGGCACTTCGGCAGCAAAAGGCAAGCTGAGGAGGTGATGGAAAACACAGAGCAGTTTGGATGCACAGTTAATGCTCCTGCAATTCAGAAGCTGATGGGAGAAGGAAACTGAAGGGATAAGTGGAAAAACAGCAAAAAATGTGCTCAGAAGCAGGTGATGGTGCTCCCTGAATTAAAATTACACTGAATTATTGCTGACTTTCCCCTGTGCCCCAGCTTGGACCTGCCTCGGGACAGCAACCAAAACCCTCCTGCTGTCACACACCTCCCCACTCTCATCTTCACCTGAACAGGTCAAACCACAGCAGACATCACTGCACTCCAACAAAAGAGGCTTTGAGGTGTGGAGAAAGGAAACCAGTCAGGAACTCACCAATCTTCCCTAATGGCCTGAACAGCACCCGTAATCAGCGAGCTGATGACGCTTCCTTGGCCCTGAGCTCTGAGCGGGAGCGCTCAAGGCAGCCACATCTCCCTGAGCTTCAGCTCAAAATGCCTGGGGCCATTCAGAACAGGGCTGCTGGAAAAATAACTCAGGAAAAATTTAAAACACCCAGCAGAACCTTCAGCCAGGTGTGAAGGAGCAACACTAAGGCAGAAGTCCGTGAATGCAACCCCCGTCGTCACCAGTGTCACTTCATTCATCAAGGCTCCTTTGGGATCCCGATTTCTCCCACAGCTCAAAGCAACAGGGTGGGAAAGAAGGGCTTTTTCTTTCCCTGCTCAGGCTCAAAGCTTTAACAGAGAGGCAGAAAGGAGAGCGAGAGTGAATATTAGCACATCAGCTTTTTGGGTCACCATTAAAAAGGATCATGTGAAAGGAGGTCAGATAAATATTTAACATGGTTATTAATATCTGCTCCTAATTTCATTCCCCCTCCTCCCCCTCCCGGCTCCTCCCTTCACTCTTCATCTCTTCATTTGATGCGGTTGATCCCTTTTAAGAAGGTCAGTCGGGATCATAGGATGGAGCTGGCTGGAAAAGGGGGGGAAGAAAGAGAGAGCTGTAACCTTCCTTCTGGGAGCACGGCTGGAATTAGGCTCGGCTGGCACTGCCTGCCGAGGAATCAGTGATACCCTTGGATTTCTCCTCCCCAGTTCACAGCAGCGTTCAGCCCCAGCATCAGTGCAGCTTCAGGGTGCACCTCATCCCATTTTCCTGCAGAAACAGCCCAAGAAACGCTTCGGGGTGTTTGGGCCACGACCCCTGCACCAATTCCCCCCATGGGAAGAGGATGCCAAGAGCTTCTCATCCCCTCCACACCCCCAGAAACTCATTTCTCCCAGTGTCCTCACCCTGTTTACTGGCTGCCAGGCTACCTCAGAAAATTTACAGCTCTGTTGAGGAGAGCTGGATGACTTAGGGCCAGGTCTGGTTAAAAATAAAAGGATCCTAACTTGAGCAGAAATAAGTCATCCTGCTCCACTCTGAGCCCAAGGAAAACAACAGCGAGATAAATAATTGTAAAAAGGTGGAGAAAGAAACTCACTTTTCCTGTTTGGGTTTTAGATGGGTCCTGCTGCAGCCCAAGGAAAAAAAAAAGCAGCAGTCCCTCTGCCACCACGCCAGGAGATGTGGGATCCTCTCCATCCTCTGGCATTGCTGGTGGTCAACACCTGAAGGTGAAATCCCGTGCCCAGGGATTTCAGCTCATCCTGGAAAAACCCCAGGAAGTGTGCTGAGTAAACCAGCACAAGAGCTGAGGAGCCAAGTGGTCAAATCTGAGGTCAGGCATTGATTCCAGCTCCTGGGACATCCCCACCCCAAGGTGGGGGGGTCCTCATTGCTCGGGTGGCTTCAGGTCTCATCCATCTGACGCTGCACAAACCTGCTGCAAAGTTATTCACCTCCTTCTCTGGAGCTTCCCACGACAGTGTTAAATGCTCCACAAACATCCACACAATCCATCTCTGCAGCCCTCCCTCCAGTTCACTGTTTTCCCTGTTTTACAACCAGGAGCAAAGCCCCTGGACCTCTGGTATTTCAGTCTCCCCGGGCGACCTTTGCCAGCAGGCAGGGAGGGAAAATAAGAGCCCCAAATCCAACAGAGCACCCAGGGGGATGAGGGTGACCTTCAGGCAGGGAGAAAGTAAACAGCTCAGACCCACAGCATCGGGGTTGGGATATTTACACACTTGTATTCCAGCGTCTAAATTAAGAAGCAGTTCCCCTGTGTTGCCAGAGAGCTGTTTTTCCGGGAGGTTGCCCAAGGAGATGCCTGCTTGCTGTGGGACAAGGGGCTCTGCCAGGAGAAGTCATTCCTGATGTTCTTCAGGATGGCCCTGATGGACCAAGAGGGGAATGCTCCGTGGGAATGGCACCCTGAGGACCCCAGAGCTCCTTGGAAGTCCAATCCAGCACTCGGACACACCAGGCTACCCCTTGGTTCTCCCAGCTTGATTATACCAGGGGAGAATATCCACACACCAACAGCCCCAGTTAGGAAACCAGCCCTTAGGATCTAATTTCCAGCCTTTTCTCCCTCCCAACCATCCTCTTCTTCCTGCAGGACCTCCCTTCTCCCCTCCCTTTTTCACTGCACAAAAGGTCTGCTGCTAAGCAGGGGTTGCCATGAAAACAAGGCAACCCTTTGGGTGGGGAAAAGCACCCACGCACCATCCCCTTCTCTCAAAATAAATAAATAAGAGGGGAAAAAAAAAAGGAGAGAGGCTTACTGTCACCTGAGAGGAGCGTGGAGGAGAAATTATGGCAATTTCCTGTCACTGGAATCAAATGCCCAACTTGCCAGCTCGCAGCAGGGCACTGCCATTAATTCCAACACTTCTGTGGGAGCCGTGTTCCCATTAGAGGGGCCAATTTCGAGTCCATTTCCCTGATCAACACACAGCAGCCAGGCTCCCAAATTGGGGCCTGATAGATTTGATCAGGGTAGAGTTTGCACAGGTTGTGATTTTGGCAAGGAAACCACAAGGAAAAATTGTGCTTAAAATCCTCTGGAGCGGGGGGAGGCGATGGGAGACGTCCCTCATCCCGGCACCATCCCAATTATCCCAGGTGGATATCACTGAGCAGCAACATGCCAAGGGAATTGGATGGATTAACTGCTGTATAAACAAAAATGTTATTTAATCAAGGCATAACGAAGTCCAGCCATCTCCTGTGAGTTGCCACAGGGATTAGCAGAGCTTCCTCCAGCCCCAGCTCAGGACAGCTAAGCTGCAAAGGAGCTCTGCAATCCAGGCCCTGATTCCTGCAGTTTTCTCCCTAGTATTTCCAGGCAGAGAAGGAAATACCCCCAGGATATTCAGGGCTGGTGTGAACGTGCTGCAAATCCAGGATGCTCACAGGGACACTGCAGACAGACAGATGGATGAGTGCCAGCAGCAGCATGGAGTCATCTTCCTGGGACCTAAAAGTCCTGGACTTTCAGACTGGAAAGAAGGAAGTGCATGGGGAAGGCAGCATCACTTTTTCTGCCCTATCCCAACCTAAGTCAGAGTGTCACCAGCCTTGCTGGGCACCAGAGCCTTGGGATATCTGGGGACAGGCAACCCCTCCCCTGTTCCCCATCCCAAAGCAAGCCATCCCCTCCTGGCAAAGGGCTGTAATCCCTCCCGAGACAGGGAGCAGGATCAGAACTCCCAGCGCCAAGGATGAATATTCATTCTGGCATTAAGTCCCCTATCAGGACTTCCAGGCAGGTGGTATTAAGAGCCGATCCACGGAGAGTTTTGTTTTATTCTCGGGAAGCAGAGCCTTGACTTGGAGACACAATAACTCACTTAAGGAGAGTTAATTCTCTCTGCTGGGGAACTTGGAGAAGGCGACACTCAACTGACAGCCTGGCAACACCTCTTGTGTCTCTCCTCGTCCATTCTTGGATGCAAATCCCCGTATCAGCTGCTCACTTGGGGTTTGGAGGTGGGATATAAAGAAGGGCAAAGTGTTCCTTGCTATTGCTTTGGAGCCAGGACACCTGAGCAAGAAACAAACCCCTTCTGCAGGCCTGTGCCAGGCTCCCAAGTGCTGGTGCCTAATGAAAACATTTGCAATTACAATGATAATATTATGATTTTAAAAGGAATTACATTCTGCTGACCTAAATATTAACTGTGCAGCAAATTGTGGCTATGTGGACTCTTACAAAGAATGCTACACAGTTCTTTCCCATGGCATTCCAGGAGCACGGGGTAGGAGCCCTCCACCCCAGATCTGCCTGTGCAATATGCTGCCTCAGTTTCCCCACCTTTACAAAAGGGATAAAAAAGGATAAATGGAAGAATTGAGAGCACGGAATATTTTTTCCTCCAATATAAAAAAAAAAAAAAAAAAAAGCATCAGCAATCACCACTGAAAGATGTTTCTCTCATCTGAAATTGCACAGTATTAAACTCCTGAGCAGTTGTGACAGGTGCTGGAACAGCAGCATTCATTATCAGTTTGGTTCTGTTCAATGCTCCTCACCCACGTGCTCCTCCCCAGAGCCTGGTTTACTCCTCCTCAGGCATCTCTCAGAGTTTGATGCCTCTTAACCCAGGGACTGACTCATGGCATCCCCATCCTGCCACCCACCACCCCCAACAGCCCCATCCTGCCACCCCCATGAACTGTGTGTCACAGAATCATGGAATGGTTTCAGTTGGAAAGGACCTTAAAACTCATCTTGTTCCACCCCCTGCCATGGGCAGGGACACCTTCCACCAGCCCAGGTTGCTCCAAGCCCCATCCAATCTGGCCTTGGACACTTCTAGGGATGGGGCAGCCACAGCTTCTCTGGGCAACCTGTGCCAGGGCCTGCCCACCCTCACAGGGAAGGATTCCTTCCCAATATCCCATCTATCCCTGCCATCTGGCAGTGAGGAACCATTTCACCTTGTCCTGTCCCTCCATCCCTTGTCCATCAGTCAGCTGTGTATGTGATCTGTGCTCATGTCCCCATCACACATCTGCCAGCAGCCCACAGGATCACAGAACATGCTGAGCTGGAAGGGCCCCACAAGGACCATCCAGTCCAACCCTCAGCCCTGCACAGGCCCAGCCCCAAAAGTCACCCCCTGTGCCCCAGAGGATCATCCAAACACTCCTGCAGCTCTGGCAGCCTTGGGGCTGTGCCCACTGCCCTGGGGAGCCTGTTCAGTGCCAACCACCCTCTGGGGGAAGAACCTTTCCCTGAGATCCACCCTGAGCCTGCCCTGACACAGCTCCAGCCATTCCCTGGGGTCTTGCCACTGTCACACCACCAGATGGATCATCCACCCAGACAATTTGGGGGGCACAGGAAGTGGTTTGTGCCCCTCCATACTCAAAGTTTCACTAAAGTAACAGCTGGACATACTTGGGACTGCATGGAAATGTTAGGAGAGTGAAGCTGCTTCCCATCCATCTCTGGAGGAGCAGAGATCTCCTCACCAGCAGGCTGGCATTCCATTTGCATGGATGAAGGGAGGAATAAAACACTCCCAGCTCCGGCCTGCACACGGATATAAATGAACACGAGGTCTGACGGTGCTCCCTGCATCCAAATACCTGCTTGTTGAAGATCATGGCCTCTATTTATCAACAGATATGAAGCTTTTCCTGCTCAAGACACTGCTTCCCACACTGGGCAACTCGTGGGGGATTGCAAAGAAGCTCAGTCTCCATCAGGGAGGAGGTTAATTATAGCTACATCATCCCACCACGGACACGCTGCAGCCGGGGTCTGCTGAGAAACCTCTCCCTTTCCCTTTGGATTGTAAAGATGAACATATTTAATCCCTCCTGTGCTACTCACAGAGCCCTGCGAGCCCGAGAAGATTCATGGCTGGTTTTTCACAGTGCTGCTCTTCCCTCTAATGATGCCCTTCCCACTAATATATGCTGGATGGGATTTGCATTAGTCAGAAAGGGGCACCATAAAACAGCATACGGAGGAGGAGAGGAGCCTGCAGGCAATAAAACACCTGGGAGAAGCACTGCCATGTGAGAAACAAGCCTTGGTGCCCTCAAAAAAGCTCTGTCCTCCCCGCTGAGCCACTCCACCGCCAGCAGAAACTCTCTTCCTCTCGGTGTTATCAGGAATTTTACATCCCTTTTTCAGTTCTCCTGAGACCTCAGAGGCTGCAGGAGGTACTGGGTGATGGTAGAGGTGGAAAGTCCAAGACACACCCTCTCTCCCTCCCTGCCCTGCCTTCCTGAGCAAAAACAGAGAGTGCAATAAATACATCATTTTCCTGCTTCTAAACATGTATCCCAAGCCAAGGGAGGGGGGGAAAAGCCAACAGGAATAGGCAGAAGGGTTGTGAGCACAACCACCTCGGATGGTGAAGTTGCAGGTTGTGACACAAAGCTCTGCCCCCAGCACTGCAGGGAGTTGTCCAGAAAGCTGCAGGAGGAAGAAATTCCCTTTCTGTAGTCAGAAAAGTAACGTGCCCTCCCAAAAGAATGGGAAAGGAAAAAAAAAAAAAAGGAGCAACCTTTAAAAAAGGTGCGTTGTTTCTTTCCGCTTTTTAAATGGCATCATATCAAAACAGCCCCATAAAAAATGAATCTGAGTGTGTTTTGTAAATTATAGATTAGCCAGGAGCAATCATTCACTACAAAGCTCGGTGCCAAGTTGCAATTCCGGCAGCGTTTCAGCGGAGCAGGCTGGGCAGGAGGTCACAGCAGTTGTAACAATGTGTTCTCCCTGGATTATTATTATTCCGATGCAGAAATAACACCGGGGCTCTGCACAAGGCCGGCGTGTGGGGAAGCAGAAGGTGGGTGGTGGCGTGTGGAAAGGAGCAAGGATGGGGCTAAAATTGTTCTCTATTCCCCTTCATCTTGCCCTGACTAACTGGAGGGACATGTCACACACAGCTGGGTGGGAAAGAAATCACTCCTCTACCTTCCCCCCTTTGAGTCCATCTCTGAGTAATCTGAGATATTCTTGCAAAATCAAGGTCTTATGACTGAGTGGGAGGGAAACTACTGCTCTAAATAGAGAGTTGCGGGCATGAAGCCGAACAAATGTCTGTATGTCTGGGTTGTGAGCAATCCTGAGGATGGAGTACACGATGTGGTACCTGAGTGGAGCATCACTGACGTGATCCGCTGCATTTGGGGTTTTTATTCCACTGTTCTCTGCAGGAATCAGATGAAGAGGTTAATATTAAAGGCACCTCACGCCAAAAAGGGGGGTCTGAAAAATAGCTGTACTGGGGGGTTCTGCTAATTTCCAGAGAGCTTTCATTTCTCCTCCTTTGTTTGCCCATTCTTTTTGAACACCAGGAGCAGAATTGGCCAATTACCATAATTGGGTCACCCCTAAAGACTGTGATAGACACCCAGGGCAACCTACCAGAGAGAATCTGACTTATGGCTCATTATTAGCAGGAGCTTGACAGGTTATTTCAGTAACAGGCAGCAAAGCCATCAGAGAAAAGGCACTGGGGAGAAGCTGGGGCCGTGCAGCCTTTGGGGCTGGAGAATCAGCTCAGCCACCAAATATCCCACAATGTCACCTACAGGCACCTCCTCTGTTCCCTCAGGATGGGGGGTACAGGGTGGTCCATGCAGGGATGCAGCAGAGCTGCAAACACAGGCACAACCCCTTCTGTCCACAGAGCCAGTGCATCCCTTCAGCTTGGAAAAGTGGCAACCCAGAGATGGCACCAAGATCCCAAACATGGTAGTGCTCAGCTGCACCCAGACCTGGGCTTGGTCTCAGCTTTTGGAGCTTTTTCCATATTCCAAGGTGTGCTGCTGGGTCTTGTGATGAGGAGACTGACCACCAGATCCTGGTCCTTGGCGTTGGTATTCTTGAGTTGAGAAGGTCATAAAAACATGGAATATCCTGAGTTGGAAGGGGCCTACAAGGATCTTTAAGTCCAGCTCCTGGATCTGCACAGGGCCATCCCAAGAATCCCACCTCATGCCTGAGCATCAAGTGTTCACCTCCATGGGGCATGACTGAATACACTCACTTTGTAAACCAACAGCTCGGAGGAGGAAAGGAGTAAGAAGCTGATTTTCTACTGAACTCCTGTAAAACCTCTTCAAAATCCCAAATTCTGATTTTCCCCTTCCACACCACAGCATTTTGCCCCACCAGCATCAAGCCTGGATGAATTCCCTTCACCCCATCCTTTCCAAGGAGGGATCCTGCTCCCCTTTTCCTCCATCAGCCCTATCAACCCAAACCAGGCACAGCCAGACAGCTTCACTGAGGAACATCTCTGTCTTTCCCAGGGCTGCTAAAGGGCTGTGGAATCAGGACAGAACAGATGTTTTAAGGACTTCATAAATCCATGGAGATAAAAAAAACCCACCCACCCAGCACAGTTTCTAACAAGCCCCCATGCTGATGGACTGGCACATCAGAAATAAATACAACCACCCACAGAAACCCACTGATAAATCTCCTCTGCATTGCACTCTATATTTATTATATATATATGTGTGTATATATATATGTATATATATGAGTTTGTGCATATATATATATTTTTTACTCATACGAGTATGCACATATAGGAATACTCATGTTTTTTCAAGACTAAAATTGCTAAATTTAGACCATTATGACTAAAAAAAAAAATCTCCCTTCCTCTCTCCTATCCCTCCCTTCACTCCCATTAATCTGAGCAGCTCCCCCATCGCTCGTGTTTCCTCCTGCCCCCTCCCTCCCATGGCTGTTGTGACTCCCCAACTCCCCCCCCACCACTGTCATCTCCCCCACTAACTCCTCACCAAACTCCAATGAGTTTTTCTAATTAGAGTAATTAATTTTCTGCCCAAGTTAATAAGACTGTCTGCAGTTGAGAAATAATTGGACTTCCCAAACACCAATATCCCCTCCCTTTCCCCCTCTCTCTCCGCAGTGAGTGGCTCCTTAATAACTCAAAACCTCTGTTTTCTCACCCGATGGTTTTGTGTTTCCAGCGTTATTTAGTTTTTTCATTAACACTCCAGCACCAACCTTCCCCTGCCTGGGGGACAGCAGGAGAGGAGTGTGAGCTGAGGGATGCTCTGGAATATGGGGAATCCCTTCCAAGAGGCAATAAATCCCTCTGGGAATCAACAAGCACATGGTACCAACCACCAGATTGATTTTCCCCACACCAGGCTTTGCATTTTCCCCTGCAGATTATTCTGGAGTTGGGACTGATTTTGATGGCTGGTAGGACTTTTTGCCATCAGGAAACTCTCCATTATATCCCCCAGGCAAGATTTTCCTAGGGATAAGACCTTACAACACATTCCATGACTGCCTGAGGAGCCTTTCAGCACTCTGAGATAGATTTGCAGGTGTCCCTTCTGCCGCCCTTGGGGACAACGTGGTGATGCCCCAGTGCACAAACCCTGCAGCCTTTAGGTTCCCCAAAGCCTAAGTTGGTCTGAATTTCCATCCAAGCTCCACATTTCCTGGAGACATATGTTTTCCTGGTGGGAAAGGATTCAAGAGCATCACAGGTGCTGGAGCTCCAAGGTGGGGCTGGACCACGAGGTTGTGGGTGCTGATCCCTCCTCCTTGAGCCTGAGCACCACACAGGCTGAAGCTGGGAGGTCAGACAGGGCAACCCTCCAGATTTAGCAGCCAAAACTAAATCCTAAAGCCAGTTCACAGGGGGGGAAAAAAAGAAAAAAAAAAAAAAAAAAAGAGGGAAAAAAAGCAGAATTGTGACAGCGCAGGAAAAAATATCTCCGTTTTAAAAGCATTAATGGAGCAGGCAATTCAACAACCTTCACCCCAGAGCACCCAAACACTTCGACTTTATCAAAGAAAATGGTTCTGTGACAATGAAGTTCAACGTTTCAATGAAAAGGGCCTGTCAGGTTTGGAGCAGAGTGAATCAGGCCATCAGCAGAGGCAAATCCACATCAACTCTGACTCACTGCCGAGGCAGAGAAGAGAAGCTCTGCGTGCTTTTTATCAACACAATACAACCCCAGGCTCCAGATCCTGGCTCTCCAGGATGGGAGGATTTCACGTCCTGACATCCTCAGAGCGTCTCCTCCAGGTGAAATTTTGGCTGGGGCCGCCCAGAAGGTCAGAGCAGATTAAAATCAATGAGCTGTCCTGGCCTTAATACCCTAAAACAGGCGTCCTGCCTCTCTCTCCATCCCTCCCCTCGCTAATCAAATAAAAGGAAGAAGATAAAATGCCAACTGCAGACAAGAGATTTGCAGCTGGGGGGATCTAATTCCAGGAGGCTGCAGGCCATAAAAAGAAGGGATCCATTAGCATCCACTTACCTGCCATGATGAAGTGACCGCGATAAAGTGCACAGGATTAAATAAATTTAAGTGAATCCCCTGACGGCATTTTTATGGGATTGAAAGAGGTTTTATCCACTCGCAACCTCTATCCTCGGAGGGAACTGATTCAATAAAAACCAAACCCACTTCATCTGGCAGGAAGGGGAAAAAAAATGCACGAAAACTCTGCAACGTTTACAGAGTCACTAAAGCAGTCAGGGAAAAAAATTAAATATAGGGCAAATCCCTGAGTGGGAGAAATGCACAGAATTCTGCTGCTATAGCTCAGCTCCATCATTTTAACTTCCAACTTTTAATGCTCCTTCACTCCCTGGGGCAGGAGCAGTCAGTCCCTGCTGCCAGGCACCTCACAGCTCCTACAGCATTTGGAGGGAGGAAAAAAAGATTTCCCACCTTTTGCTCCATATCCTGAGACTCCCTCCTCCATCCCTCCAGCTCAGCACCTAAATAGCCCCTGACACCCAGCTCCAAAGCAGCCTGGATATCCAAAACTCCCTGCAACCTCCTCTCCCACCAGCCAGGCCAGAAATAGGTCTCACTCCCATCTGCTGATGAGGATGGGAATTAGTTCCTTGCCTGCTCCACTGTTTTGTGCTGAGCTCTGCAAAGGGACACGCTGAGGCTGCTGCTGCCTGCAGATAACATCCCTCTGCTCCCGGAGGACACAGATGCCATTTGCCATCCAGCACACTCCATCTGCTGCCACAGCCAGTGTGCATCCCAAACACTCAGCTTCCCAAGCTCTGAGCTTCCCAAGCACAGAGCATCCCAAACACGGAGCATTCCAAACTCTGAGCATCCCAAACACTGAGCATCCCAAACACTGAGGGCCCTGTCTCTACCTCCTCAGTTCTGAAAGGGAATTTGCTCCCAGCAGCGTGCCTTGGGATTCAACATGGGGCTGTCAGCCCTTGGAAAACCCCAAGGACTTCATCCAGACCAACCCTTTCCTGAGCCATCAGCAAAGAAGGGTGGCACCACCAAATCGGGGTATCTCGCTGTGAGATGCAGGTGAGAAGAGGGAGCAAAACCCAGGACAGGTGTCAGACACCTTCACTGTTCAAAACAGGGACATCTGGAGGCCTTTCCACCCCACAGATACAGCTGAGGGTCAGCAGAGCAGTCCCAGAGACACGTTTCTTAGAGCAGCCCTGTATCCCTCTGCATCCTGCACCCCCCATCCTGCTGTGGAGCGTTTGGGATTGCAGTAAACCCCACTGCACCCCACTGATCTGCCTCTGGACCTACCTCTAGATGGATCTCCCTGCAGGAAGGGCTTCCAGAGGGGTTCAGCTCCCCCCAACCACAACCATCACCCTTTTACCCAGCACCCCAAATTTCTCTGCCCCAAATGCATCATTAGCTCTGTCCTTTAGAGCCTTGTCCAGTCTCTCCTGAATTATCCAAGGGGTTCAGAGCGATGGGGTTGAGGGAAGGAAAACCTCTTGTCTTCAGGAGACCCAGCAACAAACTCCACAAGCTCACAATGAAAAATAATCCATAAATCTGGCCCCCAAACAGCAAATACTATTGATTCCTATCAGGGGAAGAAGAATAGGAATTAGAAGCTCCTCGGAACAAAGCCATTTTCCTCTGATGTACATGGATGAGGGGAGGGAAAGCCATTTTAATTACTGATCAAAAATAAATGACTTGCATTTGCCAGGACTATTTTTTCTTTTATTATTATTATTGTTTTCGAAATTACTTTTGTAGAATGACTTAAAACTTATTAATATATTTATAAGGAAAGAAAACACCCATAAATGCTTGGAATGCAGAGCCAACGAATTAATTAACATCAAATTACGAGTGGTTACTCCAGCTTGATACTAAACATTGCTCCTCTATTATGTGGAGGATGGACAAAAAAAAAAAAATCTCTTGCAGCTGTTAATTATTTCAATTATTAATTTTACTTAATAATTCATATCCCTTTCCCGACCCCCTGGAGTATGTTACAGTATCTACATTTCTTCCTCTCTGTCTCCATTTCTCCCTCACTCCACTTTCAGCACGACAATCCATCACTCCACAAGGTTACTGGCTTCAGGAGAGAGGTTGTTTTTTTTATTATTATTATTATTATTTTATTTTATTCTTTATAATCGACAGTCATTTCCTCAGAGAAATACCCCCAGTAAATACCTGCTCTAGAGAAACGACAATAAATCCTTAAAGGTGAACTTTGCTGCTTTTTTCCCCCTCACGTGCTGCCTTTAAAGAGTAAAAAAAATAATATGTTGTGAAAAAAAATAAAATAAAAAAAATAAAACCACCCTCTGAGAGCCCAAATCCTTAATAGTACATACATGGAGAGTGAATTATGAATAAATCCACTTTAAAGGCAAGCAGGGAGGATTTTTTTAAGCACCTTTTAGGTCTGGATTAAGGTTCTCAGCATCGCCCAAGGCTGCTCTTGGTGCGGGGACCCTTCCCAGCGATGGCCCTGAGCCCAGGTGAGAGCAGAGAAAGGGAAACTGAGGCATGAGGGGTCATTAAGGAAATTAATTGATTTATAAATTTATTAATTGTCCAGAGAAGCTGTGGATGCTCATCCCTGGAAGTGTCCAAGGCCAGGTTGGATGGGGCTCTGAGCAACCTGGGCTAGTGGAAGGTGTCCCTGCCCATGGCAGGGGGTGGAACAAGATGAGCTTTAAAGTCCCTTCCAACCCAACCCATTCTGGGATTCCCACATCTTCCCAACACTTCACTGGTCTGAAGGGATCCCTTTCCCCCAGGAATTCCTCATTAGGTGAATATAGCCCTTAAAATACAAAAGGATTACCAAAAAAAAAAAAAAAACAAACCACTCACAGCGTTTTCCTTTTTTATCCCTCTTTTTCTCCCAGTTTTTAAGCACTCAGCATCTGCCTTCTGGAGCTTTTGTGCTTTAACCACCTTGAATAGAGGCTTACTTCAAAGGGAAAAGGAAAGTCGGGATTACAGCAGGACTCTCTATCAGCCAGAACATCAGGAAAATTGGCTTGGTGTTGGGAGGTGGGAAAATATTTTATGGATAAGGGTGTGCAGCTCCTGAGGAAAAGCCCTGCCACCCCCCAAAGGGAAAGGCTTGGAAAGCTGTGGGGTGGGAAAATTAAAACTTAAATATGTATATATAGATTCACATTCCTATATATATTTTTTTTCCCCACAAACCAGTTTAGTCCTACAAACACTTGTTGCACTTGGTGCTGGGGGAGTTCAGGGGTGTCCCAGAATTTGGGATTGATCCACACCATCACTTTAGTTGGTGCCACCAAACCACCTGCTGCTGAGTTGATCTGGAAATTAATTTCCAGATCAAAAGGAGCCTCTTTAATGAGAGAATACAAATGGGGGTTGGTGGAGGATGGAGAAGAGGATGAAAAACCCCATGGCCCTGAGATATTTCTTGCTGTCGAGGGGCTCCATAATTCTGATGTGGGCTTTGGGGAGGAGAAAGGAGGAATTTGGTGTTAACTCCGGGCAGAGAGTCCCAGATTTGATTCCAGGCAGGACACGTTTAAGGAGAAGCGAGAGCTCCACACCCCAAAACACAATAAAAGCCCTCATCTATTAATCTTCTCCCTTGATCTAAAGGGGAGAGATAAAATGCTGTTTGATGCTCTTTGCTGATCTCTGGAGGGCAAATCAAATCCCAAACGAGGGGAGGAGCAGGCACAGAGATACAGCTCCAAAAGAGACACTCTGGCAAATAAACAGGACTGTTGGTTTAGGGTTGTTTCTAGAGAGGGATGAAGGGAGGGAGGGGAGAGGCTGCTTCCAAAAAATGTTTGGTTTTTTTTTTTATTAATTCATCTATTAAATGTGCATAACAAATCCTGATTATTTGCTGGCTGGCCTGACTGGCATTTGCATATTTTCCAATGGGATAACAACAGTTTAGAGCCTAAATATGACAGTTGGGTGGCTGATACTCTGCTGCTGAGCCCCACAAGGGCCCTGCCCCAGGGATGCCCAAGCGCATGGCAAGAACAACCCAAGCTTCTCTCACACCCCTGGTAGGCAGCAGGTAAAAATCAGCCCCGTTTTAAACAGCTGGGGAAACTGGGGCACCAAAAACGGGCAACAATTTGCCCGTGCTGGCTCAATAAAGTGGATATAAAAGGAATCTGAGACCACTTTTCCCGTGTAAGCACTAAAGCTCCCTCCCTCCCCAAGGGGCTCTGAATAAGTGTGTCACTTTTCCTGCAATTTGCAGAGGCCACACGCTGTTCCTCTCTTCCCCTCGCTCCCACTGATTGGCATTTCCATCTCGGCAGTGTGGTGTTTTTCCCTTCTCCCAGGGAAATGTGGCTCTTTAGGGGCTCCTGGCTTGTTCTTCAACAGAGAGGGGTTGGAAAGCAGAGGGCAAAGCCCAGCAGCCCCTGCTTGGACCCAAAGCTGCATTTTCCTCCAGTTTCCTCCCTTTTTTTTCCTTTTATCCAAGCGCAGAGCCACACACACCTTGTAGCATGATGGTGGGTGATCCTGTTCCTGCAATTCTTCTCCCACCATCAGCTCATCCCTGACTTCCCATGGCCTTGTTGACGCAGGGAATCAAATCCTGACGTCTTCTCCCCGGATTAAACACCCTGGCTTTGCCTTTTCCTGCCTGGCACAGCCCTGGATCCCGAGCCAACTCACTGGATACAACCCTAAAATAAGAGTTACCCCAGGGTTTTCTGCCCCTCTGGTAGCCCAGCCCCAAAGCCTCTCCCTAACAGGGGACAACATGCACAGCACCAGGATCATCATCCAAAATGAGCTCTTCCAACACAGGCAAACAACAAACTGGTCCCACAAGGCTCTTCCAGAGCCACTTTCCTTTAAGGAAAGGGCTGGGTTTTGTAGCTGGGTCTTTTTTTTTATTCCCCCTCTTTTTCCTCTTAGGCCTGAATGGTTTAATGGGCGTCCTTTTGACCTAGGAAACTTAGTTTTAATTTTCATCCCTTTATCCAGAGAACAATGTGTCCTGGGGGCATCTTTGAGCACAATGTACACTTTCATCATCAAAACAAATGCTAGAAATACCCATCTGCCATGTTATCAGAGCGTGTTGGCTCAGTGAGCCGGACACCGCTTAGGGGACGAGGGAGGCTTTTACTCTTCTCAAAGTCATGAGCGCTCCCTCTAAGCTCTTTAGCATTAGAGATTCCTGTGGAGATGGGTATTAGAAGCTCCATTTCTTTTTTCCCTAGTCAGGAATGATGGGAGATGGAGCGTTCTTTGGAGATTTCTGTCCTACGGGGGAGAAAATAAGAGCGGATCCTCCGTCAGTCATCCCGGCGGGTGCCTTGTAGGGTCTCTGGGAGCGTGTTGATCCCTGGGTGATGGTGCTCAGAGGGAGGGATGGAGCAGAAAGCTGGATACAAAGTCAAGGACTCAGCTCCCAGCTGAAGGTTACCCAGGGTGGGCAAGTATCCAACAAGGATACTCAGCTTTCTGTCCCAAAAAGGGGAGTGACGACTGTCGCTGATTTATTTTATCGTGGAACCACAGACTGGATTGGCTTGGGAGGGAGCTTAAAGATGACCCCATTCCACCCCCTGCCATGGGCAGGGACACCTTCCCCTAGCCCAGGTTGCTCCAAGCCCTATCCAACTTGGCCTTAGACACTTCCAGGGATGGGGTAACCAATGTCAGGGCCTCCCCACCCTCCGAGCGACTGCACTCCTGGGTTTGGATCTCCAGCTCATGTGCACCAGCTCCATTTAACACCTGACCTTATCCAGACCTTATCCAGGCCTTCCCAGTTGCCCCACCAGCATCCAGACAGCCAAGCCCATTCCACGCCACGACACTCAGCTTTCTAGGATTTGCCTCCTTCCCCAAACCCACCCTCTCCAAGGAGGTTTGCCAGCCACAGTCTCCTCTCTGTCTCACGCTGGAATAATTTGGAATAAGTTATAATAATAGTAAACATAGTAAAAACAACAACAAATCAAACCTGCTTTGTTACTCCCCAGGCACACGCATTTGTCTTCCAAGCGACAAAGTAATCACATTTTTGGGTCTAATTTATGATGTGCATTTCAGTCGGTGCCTTGGGGCGTTATCACAAGTCACAGCCCCAGTATGCCACGAGAGGAATCCAGGCTCTTAAATCCTCACCTCCTTTAGCTCCTCCACCTGCCAGCAACTCCAAAGACATCTTTCCCCCTGGTTTGAGCTGATTGCAGCAGAGCCCAGGGATGGCATCCCAATTCCATGGGGGAGAGCTGAGCCACTTGGGAGCAACAGCCCCGTGGAAAGGGGGCTCACAAAACCTGCTGAGAGCTGGGCTGTGGGGAATTTCTTAAGGAATTTGCATGGGAAAGCTTATTTTTACCTATTAGATTTCATGTTCTCCCTTCAAAAGCTTCAAAACATAATGCCCATTGTTACTGTTTATGGGACACTGACACACACACAGAAAACCTTGGAAAGGTGGAAAAGTGCAGTGGGTTCTTCCCTCTGCCATGGGTTCTTCCCACCAGCCATGTCACCCAGACAGCAGTTGGACCACGAGGTGAGAACCAGTGGCTGCAAGGGATGAGCAGCTGGATTTTGGGTGAATTTGGGCCATGGCTCAGCATCTTCCTGGCTGAATCTGGAAGGATGGAATGGGAAGGTACGAGGCTCCTGGGGCAGTAAAGCTGTACCTGCTGGCAGCTGGCCACTGCCCAGCCTCTCCCTCCACACCAAGCAGGCATCAGACCTTCCAGGAGAGATCTCCATGCTCAGGGCACTTCCATAAAGGAAGAAAAGGGCTTTCCCCCCATCTTGACCACGAGTTCACCTGTGCTGCTGGGATTTTCACACTGCAAGTGTCAGTTCGTGCTTAACTCAGTGAAGAAGGAGCACAGTCACCCCTACACGGGGCCAGAATAAGCACTGAGCATCTGCCAGGCTGGGAAAGGGGAAGGAAATGGGATGGGGTGGCTGCCATTTCCTCCCCCGAGATAAGGCTGAAGAAATCTCCACCTCAAACCAGAATAATCACATTTCCTGCCAAGGAGCACAAGCCTTTTGGCAGGTCGGGGATGGATCTCAGGAGCTGACATGACTCTCTGCCGTCTTCAGCTGATGAAGTGTCAAATGAGATGGAACAGAAAGTGAGACCCATCTGGGGAAGCTCCAACAGGCTGATTGATACCAAGAGGAGGAGGAGGAGGAGAAGGAGGAGGAGGAGGAGGAGGGGAGGGTGAGGTGGCTGGAGAACCACAGGGACCTGCTGCCACTCGCTCCCATGCTCAGCAAGGTGATGCCAAGGGGCAATTTTGGGCTGGCCAGCCCTGAGCACCATGGTCACCTCTCCTCTTCTTCCTCCTCCTCCTCCTCCTCTTTCTCCTCCTCCTCCTCCTCCTCTCCCACTGGCCAGAGCGATGCGGGAGCAGCCCTGTAATTGTCAGTGCAGTCAGCAGTGACAGCACTCACAGTCCTCAACACAAACAGCAATGATCATTAATTACTGTCCTTATTCATTAGCACAGGGGGGCCCAGGGCAGGCTCCTCTGGAGCTGCCAGGTGGCTCAGAGGGGGGTGTGCAGGGTGGCTGGTTTTAAGTATTTGGATCAGTGTTGGGATTTTCAGCTTTGCAAGAACGAACAGGGGGAGGAGGGAAATCCGTGGCTCTCACCCCTGGGTCACCCTGACTCCCCAAATCACCACACAGTCCCCGGGCCAAGGGCTGCAATGGAAACAGGGAGGGGATGGATGTGCTGGGAAGAGCAGGAATGCACCTGGGGATCACTTTAATGAAGCTACACCCCAAAAAAAGGGGGGAGTTGGCAAAGGGGAGAGGACACGTCCCCTAATCTTGCCCACAGGATCTGCATCACAGACAGGGATTAAGGAATTTCCAGCCTGACCCCTGAACTATCACAGCTCCTATCCCAAAAGGCCATCAGCTGCTCTAGAAAAGCAGAGGGTGACCTTCCAGATGTGGGTGGATGAGTTTTCCTAAAGGACCTTATGGAATTCAGTCCCAAATTAATGGAAATCCATTTCCAGCTCAAGGAGAGACCTTATGTCTGGGGGTCTGGATAGTCAGGGACTGAGGCAAGGCACAAGACCCACCACATAACCAAACCCCCCTGCTCACATATATAGCCATGAGGTGCTGTGTTTCATGATACCCTTTAATAGGATCAGCAAAACAGGGCCAGCATATAAAATACAGCTGCTTAGGAGATCACAAAAAATACTTTAATCTGCAGTGGCTCCTCACCTCCAGGGGCCTGTGAACTGGTACACTCTATGTGCTTATTTAGCTGATCCTGTTAAAAAGGTATCAGAATAAAGCAGAGGGGGGAAAAAAAAAGAGAGAACCCTTCGTTGTGTGAACTGAGCCAGGAAAAACTTTCCCTCTAGCAAGACTCTGGCAAAAATCCCAGTCCCACTCCACTGGTGCTTTGAAATACAAACAGCAGGATCTGCTGGTCCTAAAGAGCATTTCCCACTGCCCCGGGGCTCGCTGCCCATGGAGAGATCCTGGAGATGCTCCTTGGAGCATCCTTGGAATATTCATCACAGCCTGGGCAAGGAAAAGCCAGGAGAGAAGGCAAGAGGGAGATGTGAGAAAGCAGGAGCATCCTGACCACAGGGAAGCCTCGAAGGGCGAGTGCCTTGGAAGGAATAAAGCACCGTGGATTTTGTATCCAGCCTGGAAACAAAGCTCCCCTGTCCCCATCCCTGTGTCAGAGCTGCAGCACAGAGCCCCAGGGCAGTGGCAGGAGGACCCTGTCATGTTGTAACATCAGGAGGAGACTGGGAGAGCTGGGAAGGAAAGAGCAGTGCCAGGCCAGGGAAGGATGCTCAGCAAAGCCACTGCCTGATAGAGACATCACCGAGCACTGAGCATGAGGGAGAGAGGCAAGAGCTGCCTCACAGGGCTAAAACCAGAAGGAAAAGTCACAAAGAAAGGCAAAGACAAGATACAAACCCAGCTTTTGGCTGCCTTGTGTAAGTTATCCCATCCAGTGGGAGGCAGGAGGGGCAAATCCCTGCTCTGGAAGGGTCTGCTCCTCACCAGGTTTGCTCCAGCTGCTGTCACCCAGCTCCTTCCAGCCTGTTGCTATTGCCTTTTTTATTCAGGATCTGTGGTTTGGTCAGCTCTACAAAGCAAAGGCAGTAAAGCAAAGAGCTGAGGGAGGTGTGAGGGGCACAGTGAGGTGAGGTGGCCATCAGAGCCCAAAGCACCACACAGCCCTGGGATCATCTGATGGGAGAACAGAGCTCATTTCTCCAGCATCTCCTGCTGCCCTGCAAAGAGCCCAGCAGCAAATTTCAGGAAAGAAAACCAAAACAAAACAACCAAAGCTGACAAAAAAACCCCAAACAAGGCAAATCCCAAAGGATACCTACAAGGTTCCCTAATTTTGTGTTAAGAAATGGGATCCACACCCCAAAGGACTTGCAAAGTGTGAGGGGACAGCTGTCCTCTCATCACTATGGGATAACTCCTGGGGGAGGAGAGTGCCTCATCCCCTTGGACACCTTGGAGAACACCCAAACAGAGCTTCAGGCCCTACATATCACCTGGACAAAGCCTCAGGATGTTTCTCACCTGTGTTCCCACAGGGATGGAGTCCAGGAGCCTCAGTCCCAGAACCTATTCCCAAAGTTCTCACCAGCAATATTCCCACCAGTCACAGCTCCTGGTACACTTTGGGGAAGAGCAGGAACCCACCTCGAAACCATCAGCACACCAGTAAAGAACCTTCTGCTTGTTGAGCTCTTAAAACCAGTAAATCCACCTCAAGGAGAAGGTTAACAGCATTATTTTGGGACAAGTGAGGTTTTTGGGGCACAGCTTGCCCAACATTATCCCAAATCCCTGAACCAGAACCACGAGCTGGAACTGGCTCTTCAGTTTAGCCATGTTATTCACTCAAAGGAGACACATTGCCAAACCCCCAGTCTGGACTGAGGAGCGACCAGGACTCCTCCTGTCCCCATCCTGGGGTGAGCTCAGGATCAACTCAGCCTCAGTTTCTTCCCCCAGATCGGAATCAAACTGAAAATCCTGCAGCCGTGGCACTCACACCACACACCACGTGGGATGCAGGGACAGCAGCGCCGGTGCCTCCAGCCCTGACCTTTATTTTCCATTAATGGAGCCGGGTGAGTGTCGGCTGTGTTTGAAGCTGCATAAAATGAACTGAAAATAAGAGGGATAAACAGCAGCAGTTAAGGCTCTTTTCCACACTCCCACGCTCTCCCCCCCCTTTTCCTTTTTCCTGGAGGAATGCTGAACCAAGTGTAGCGAAGTTCTTGACACATGGTGAGGTGCTCCCATGGCCAGCTGACTCACTGGGAACCAGCTCCCTGGCAGCTGCCTAAGCAGGGAAGACAAACCCTGAGGAAAAGTGGCTCCAGGGGGGGAGCTCTGCAAGTCCCCAGATGTCAGAAAGCATCTGGTTCAAGTGTGAGCAGGACAGAGCCATCCCATCCCCCTCCGGAGAAAGATGGAATTAAAAATAAGTGAGAGTTCCTTGGCTGGAAAGGGAAGGGGAGGAATGGGAAAATGGGAAAAAGATGCTGAGATTTATTAATTTGTAACCATTCTCTGAGCAGGTGTCATCCACCCGTGGATGCAGTTTTCCACCCCAGCTGGGGTATTTTATATCCCCACTCCTGTAGCTCATTGAGCATCACCTTTTTGGTGAAGCCCATAAAGAAATGAGGGTTCCCTTTAGGAAGAAATCCTTCCCTGTGAGGGTGGGGAGGCCCTGGCACAGGTTGCCCAGAGCAGCTGTGGCTGCCCCATCCCTGGAAGTGTCCAAGGCCAGGTTGGACAGGGCTTGGAGCAATCTGGGATAGTGGAAGGTGTCCCTGCCCATGACAAGAGTAGAACTGGAGGATCTTCAAGGTCCCTTTCAACCCAAACCATCCTGGGATTCCATGATTCTTCCACAACCCCCATGCTGAGGAAGCCAGAGGAGCTGGAGGGCTCCAGTGCGAGACAGCACCATGAGGACATCTCTCATTTGGACTTTTCCACACCCAAACTGCCATCAGAGGGAAAGAAGCCAGCTCCAAACTTTTAAAAACATTAACCTTGGCTGGTATTTGCAGAGCAAACAGGGACCTCGCGCAGATTAAATGGCAATGTGTTGCTTCCTTCTGCTATCCCAGTTTTAGGAAGCCAGGTTTAGGATTCCAGTGCATGCTGGGCGAGGCTGCTAACCCTTTAATACTTTAAATCCAAGCTCATCTCTCAGCCAGGCCTTTAATTTAAATTTAGCTGGATAGCTGCCCCATGTTTAATAAATAACTATTGACTATTTAAAGAGCACCTGGGTTGAGGTTTCCCACCTCAGGCTGGGTGCACACGTACAAATACACAGTGCCTGTTACTGCCTTATTAAACCTTAGTCCTAGGCATGAGCTTAATAGCCACTTGCTATTTAATTAGCCAGGGAGTTCAAGGCTTATTGGGGAAAAAAAAATTAAATACTAACAGGACTGTAGCTCTGACAGACCTGGGAAACAGCTCCTCCTTTCTCTTTGCTGTCCATAGGAGAAACAGCCAAAAGGAGGGATCAGAAATCCCAGAATGATTTGGGTTGGAAGGGACCTTAAAGCTCATCTCATTCCACCCCCTGCCATGGGCAGGGACACCTTCCACCAGCCCAGATTGCTCCAGCCTGGCCTTGGACACTTCCAGGGGATGGGGCAGCCACAGCTTCTCTGGGTGGCCTGTGCCAGGGAAGAATTTTTTTCCCAGTATCCCATCTGACCGTGCCCTCTCTCCATGTAAAACCATCTCCCCTTATCCTATCACTATCTGGATTCGTGGATTTGGCAAACACCCGCTGGGAGGGCTCAAGGCAGCCCGTCACACCCTCCTCCTCCTCCTCCAGCGCCCCCACTCCCCTCTCTCCCATCAGACACACACTCCTGGGTGGACTGGGGGTTATTTTGGCCGTTCCTTTGCAGTATTCCTGGCTCCCATTTGCTGTGTCCCAGTGGACGGTGCCATCTGCCAGCGCATCACCCCGACAGCCGATTTTGTCAGCGCCACGCTCGGCGTCACTGTGAAGGTGACACTTTCCAGGGGGCTGGCTGTGGTCCGTGTGTGCCTTCTGTTTATGCACAGAGAGCGACTTCTAAAAAAAAAAATAACATTCAAAGGCAACTAGAAGAGACTCTGGAAAAACAGTCATTACAAAAGGCGAGGCTTTCAGATGTTGTTATTGTTGCAGCGAGCCCCAGAGATAAGGGCTGAAATCAGGGCCCTGCTGTGCACTTCACAAACATGCAAAAATCATCCCTCCCTTCAGAAAAGGGCTGTGTTTGCTGTGAATTACAGCACAGACAGAGGAGATTCGGGGCTAAGCTGAATGTCAGATGTCTTATCATGCATTCACACCAAGAGATGTTAACTCCAGCCTACTGATGGCGAGCTAAAAGTCATCTTGGTGTTTTGGTCAACGTGCTCAGCTACTCTTTGGCTGAACTCTTCAGCTTTCTGCTTCCTCTCCAATTAAAGTCCTTTAGTACCCTTAAACCAACCCAAAACAGGTGCTCAGAGAGCACCAACCCCATGAATTAACCCACCCAGAGCTGGGTAGGGCACTCATAGCATGGCCCAACATCCTCTGCATCATCAGCTTCTCCTACTCTTCCTTCTCACTCCTTGGGTGGACACAGGGCCCAGACAACCCCTGCAAAGCTCCAGCGCTGTTGAACCAAGCCACTGCTTTCCTGACATGACATTTGTTATCCCTAATTACCAGCTTGGCTTCATTTTAAAGTCATTTGCACTGATTACTCCGACTGCTGCCTTGGGTAGTCAATGACTTAGATTAACTAAGCACAGCACACAGAAAAATATTTGAAATATATGTATATTCACCTAAATTCCTTTAATGTCCTGCTTTGCAGCATCTTGGCTTAAACTGATGCCCACTTGTGCCTCTAATCTGACACGAGCTCAAAGAGCCTCATGGCATCAATCCGCTCAATTCCCTTCAGGAATGTGTAAGCCCTCAACGAAGCCCCTTCTTAATCCCCTTTTTGCCAGTGATTACAGAGCTGGTGTCTCTAACTCAGCCTGGATCAGAGTCCCCATGTCCCCATCGAGTCGCCTTTTGCTCCCTTGGCTGCTTGGTGTTGCTCCTGCAGCGTCACCAAGCCCACAGTCACCTCCCCTGATGTGGTGTGGCAGAGGGGTTTGATGCATTTACAAACTGCTGAGCCTTCAGGGTAGTTTGGATCCCTACTTTCAAGATTTTCAGGAAAAGCAGCAGACAAGAAAACTGCAATTTAAACCCAAAGAAGGGGAGAAAGTTGACATTCGCAATGCTAAATTCCAGACTGTGGCAAATCCACAGCAGAAAATAAATTCCCTGGGTAAGTGTGTGCTTCGAAGATGAATCTCAGCACCTCTCCCATTCCACTTCCATGTACCCAGGGCCCCTCACTGCACCCACTCTCATTTCACCCCCCTAAAATCCCTGTTGCCGTGCAGACATCCCAATTCCTGCTGCAGGTGATGTCAGCTCCCCTGAGCTCACTCTGAACAGCCACAGATCCCTTTGGCTTCCCAGCTGGCATTGACTTATCAGAGAATCCCAGAATGGTTTGGGTTGGAAGGGACCTGAAAGATCATCTAATTCCCCCACCTTTACACAGGCAGGGACATCTTCCACTAGCCCAGGGTGCTCAGAGTTCCACCCAACCTGGACTTCACTCCTGTCTTTCCATGGCCCTCATGTTGGTGGGAGCATCAGGGCGCTGGGAAGAGGCTGTGGAAAAGGCTGGCTCCGTGGGTGAACAGACAAACAGCTGGGCACACAGCTCCCCCCCGAGCCCCTGCTTCTGCCTCTGCTTCCTGCTGGGATGGATTGTTGTGCTTTAGCATGCAACAAACTCCTTCCAGACTTGGCACCAGGAGGAAAAGCAGCTGCAAGAGCCCTGGCCAACTCTCGGCGGGGGAAACACGCCCGAGGCACAGGTCGTAAACACACGTGCGGAGAGGCTGCTCCGAGGAGGAGCAATTCCAGCTCGGCAGAGCCCCATGGCAGGAAAGCAAACAAATGGCTGACCAGCAGGAGCCTGCTCTGCCCACGCCGTGTGGAAGCCCTGGGAAGGGCTCTGCCCAGCACAGCCAGGCAGCTGCTTCCCAAAACGGAGGGGAGAGGCACTACGGATCCAAAAACCCTGTGACACCAGCGGTGGATGGGAGAGGAGGAGGAGGAAGAGAAGAAGAAGGAGGAGGAGGAGGAGGAGAGGAGATGAATGGTCAGTGTGCTTGACCAGGTGCTGGCAGGAGAAAGTGACCCACACCTATGAAGAAAATCCCTGAGATCCAGCCTGGGGATACAGTGGAGATGCCCTGGGATGGGCTGGGGTGGCACAATGCCTGTTAGAGGTGCAGTGATTTCCCCCAGAGAGGGTTAAGAAGCCCAGGATAAGTCCATGCCTGGCAGCACTGGAGAACATCCTCTCGCCCCTTCTCCCACCAGCCCTTCACTTGCTCCCACTTCCCACCCTGTTAGCACCTCCCACTGCTGCAATGAGTTCTGCCCGGCCTCAGAGCCTTGCCAGTGGGGACAGGGGGCTTCACTGCCAGCCAGGTGGGATCACAGAGCAAAGGAGGGAGAAGAAGAACAGGAGGGCCGAGCCAAACCACCTGCACAGGCACCGCATCCCGGCCCGAGGATGCTCAAGGTCAGGGAAGAGTTGCAGCTCCGCTGCCACAGCCGTGCTCGAGAAATCACGTTCCCCCAACTTATCTCTTCCTTTCTCCCAAATCTTCAGCCGAGATGATGGGGTGAGAGCGGGGAGGATGCAGGGTGAGGACCACGGGCCTTTTCCACGGCTCGTTTTCGCCATCTAGTGCTCAGCTCTCCACCGACGATCCCACTGAGGCGATCCCGCTCCTTCCACCAAAACCCAGCTGGGTCATTTCACAAGTACAAAGCTGTCCAGAATAAAAACCCGCATTTCCAAGGTGGTTCAGACCTGGCTCCTGTGCACCTGAAGCCCCAGAGCAGGACATGGTCACAAATACTCCTATTTTAGCCATTTTTAAGGAGTATTTTTCCACAAAGAACTGAACTGAGCAGTCCCAGATTGATACAGTCCTGGAAAAGATGCAGGGAGGACGCACAGTTTTCAGTCCATGAAACTTTGCTTTCTTCTCCTGCTTCCCACGCCTCTTTTCCCAGGCTTTGAGAAATCACTGTGAGTGCCTCAGTTTCCCCAAGCAGAGGAAAACTTTCTTTAACAACACAGAGACAATCATCTCTGGTCAAACCTCATCAGCATTGCAGGAATTGTAAGGGAGGGAAGTCTGCCAATACCTTCTTGAGGGGTAAATGCCTGCTTGAATGATGTTTTCCATAAGATCCACGCAAAGGAAAAGCAGATTTTGATGTCCACTAGAGTGTCCCACATCAAAACAGATATTTGCTAACTCCTTGATAGGGAAAACACAGCGAGTCCTTCCTGAGACCTAGTGGTAAAACACTGGAGCAGGTGTGGATCCTCCATCCCTGGAAGTGCTCCCAGCCAGGTCAGACAGGGCTTGGAGCAACCTGGTCTAGTGGAAGGTGTTCCTGCCCATGGAAGAGGGTTGGGCTTTTGTGATTCTGTGCCCTTGCCTGGGGAGGAGCACAGTGGATGCTCCAAAATGAGCAGGAAGAACAGTCCCAACCAAATGTGGAGCCTCAGCAGGATCCACATATACCAGAAAATGCTGAGCCAGAGCTCAGCCCCCCATGCTGAGCCTGTTTCTCCCTGCAGGATGCTCAGCTGCTGCAGGCAAGGCACTGCTGCCCGGGGAGGGTGGTCTCCAGCAGCCCCTGATGTCCCCAAAGTGCCACCAGGCTGCTTTGCCGTGCTGCAGGAGGGCATTGCCATCTGCTGACAAGCCACAGCCCTGCATGCTCCTGCAGCACGCCCTGCCTGCTCCTGCTGCTGTGCAGGCAGGGGCTTCCTGCTTCCCTCCTGGCACTGCTCCCACTGGGGATGGAGCCCAGCAAGCCCCAGGGGTGGCATCAAGCACCCCAGGCAGGATGATGCCCCCGGTCCAGGACGCTGCCCAGCACCATCCCAGTGTGGGAAAGGCAGCCCCACGTACCAGCAGCGGCTTCTACTCACGAGTGAATAATCAGCTTATTACAGATTCAGATAGAAAATCATAATATTTGCTAATCACAATATTAATTTCTTGCTAATTGGCTGCCTGATGGCACAGGCAGAGCAAGGGGGCACCAGCTGGCTGCCGAGGCAGTGCCTTCCCTGGCTGCTACACAGCACCGGAGGTTTGGGCTTCCTCTGGCAAAGTCGGGTGCAGAAGTCAAGCTCCCCAATTCCCAGGATTGGGAACAAATTCCAGCCTTTCTTGCCGGGGAGATCCTCACCCTCTGCTGCCCTGAGGGCAGGAGGAGGGGAAGGGGTCAGGATGAGGGCAGGGAAACTGAGGCATAAACCACAACCCCACATGAACTGGGAGAGGAGCAAAGCAGAGAACCCAGGAGCTCTGAGCAGCATCTCAACACCTGCACCTTCTTTTTTCTTTTTTCTTGCAGCATCCCACCACGAAGCTGACACCAACACTCCCCACCCCACTTTAGGGCTGTCCCCATGGCCCCTCCCTTGGGGACAGGGTCTGGGGAGGAGGAGGGTGGCAGTTCTGCCCCCTTCACAGGTAACCCCTCTGTGTGGTGCCTGTGCGACACTGTGCAGGTTGGATGCCAGGCAAAGCTGATCACAGAGTCATTGCTGCTGCTGCTGCTGCTAATGAGGCCCTTAGGCTAATTAAAAAGACGAGTAGAACACAAAAACATAATGAGGAGCCAGTTTATCAGTCAATCGGAGGACATGAATACGCCAATAAAAGTTTGAACTGCCTCCTTGCTGCCAGCATCCCGACCTGGCCCAGCCCACGGCTGGAGGGAGACCAGACAGCCCAGCTAAACGGTTTTGTGCTTCCCAGCAGCTGTTGGAGCACAGAATGGGGGGATGAGAGGCCGGGAAGAGGTGTGCAGCCTCCTCTGTGCCCACCTGGCACGGGGCTGTTTGCTTGTACTGCACAGAGGATGGAGGGTTTGAACAGCATCGAGGAGAGGGGCTTGGGTAGCTCATCCTCTTTGGAGCTGGAGAGCTCTGGAAAGTCCAGAGGGACATTGAGGGAGCCCTCAGACCCAGCCCTGTGACCCTGCACTCCATGGGCATCACACTTGGCACCCACTGGATGTTTCAAGGCTTTTCCCTGGCCACCACCACCACCATCCACGTGTGCAGAGCTGCTCAGATCCCTGCTGTGGATCCATGGGGATGAAGGATGCTGTGGGAGGCTCCTCGTAGCCGGGTCCCTCAGGGCTGTGGTCCCCTCCCCCGGGTTTCACATCAGCCTCTAACCAGGCGGAACAAACGGGCAGGAGAGGCTGCAGTCCCACTGCCAGTGCATGGTTCTTGTTATTAATATTATCATTATTATTATTATGGCTCTCCCTGTGGCAGGCTCGGGGAGTGATGGTGGGAAGATGAGCACCTCGGGTGAACCACGAGGCTGGCAGCGCCTGATCACACACCAAAGGCATCCAAAAAACATGGAAAGGGCCTGCCTGGCCCGGGCTGGGGGGTCGCAGCATCACACACAGCCCCCACCCAGACACCCAGCCCCACTCCCTGCACCCCCAAGCCGAGGACACAGCCCGGGGCTGGTTTTGGGGGTGGTTTTGCTGGCGAATTCCTTTCACGGGTTTCCTGGCTCAGCTCTCCCGCCCGGCTCGTGGATGAACCGGGAAATCTCTGGGGCGTCTTTGTGCTAAACAAATGTAAACACTTCTACCTAAACAGCAGCAGCTGGAGTTGCCGTGTCTGGGCACCCCAGGGCACCCACGGCACCGGCACAGCCGGCACGGGCGTGGAGGGAGGGAGGGAGGATGCGAGAGGACTGCAGGAGGGGGGGGAATGGGAAGGGGCAAAGCAGGATGAGAGAGGAGGATGGGGGGAAAGGAGACACCCGGTGGAAGAGGGGAATTTGGGCAGTCACCCCTTCTCAAGCCTGTCCATGGTCACTCAGTCACTGCCTGCGTGTCCAAGCACCTGATCTCCCCAGCCAGCCCCTGATTGTTGCTGTGCCTCACGAACCCTCGCCGGAGAGAAATTCCAGATCTATCAGCGGAGCTGTCGGAGGCTCCTCCCGAGCTGCGATCCATTACAGAAGGCAGACGCTTTGCAGGAGGAGGTGATAACGCTTCACTCGAGGTCCCTGTCCCCAGGGCTGGGACTGCTCTGTCCCCGGAGCTGCTCCCCACACCCAGATAATGAATTGGCAGCGGCCACCCGGGCAGGGGACAGTTGGCAAGGGCTGGCTCTGCCTGCAGGAGATGCTGCCTGCAGTGCCCTCCTTCAGCCCAGATGCAAAGATTTCCTCTTATTCAGATTATTTTCAGCACTTTCCTTTAGTACCACCCCAGAAACTCAATGTAATTAATTCCACCAATGCACCATCACTCCCTAATTACACCCCTGGGTCATCCAGACCTGCCAGACCCTTCCCCCTGCATCTTCCAATATCTAAAGAGCGATCACAAGAAGCAGGCAGAGAGACTTTTTACAAGGGCATGGAGTGATAGGACAAGGGGGAATGGTTTTAAACTGAAAGAGGAAAGATTTAGATGAGATTTTGGGAAGGAATTCTTCCCTGTGAGGGTGGGCAGGCCCTGGCACAGGTTGCTCAGAGAAGATGTGGCTACCCCATCCCTGGAAGTGTCCAAGGCCAGGTTGGACGGGGCTTGGAGCAACCTGGGCTGGTGGAAGGTGTCCCTGCCCATGGCAGGGGGTTGAACGAGATGGGTTTAAGGTCCCTCCCGACCCAAACCATTCTGAGATTTTATGATTCTACGACTCTCATTTGGGGCGGGGTGGAGCCCCCAGTCTCCTCTCGAAGGACCCCTCTGCAGCCCCAGCTCCTCTCCCCTGCCTGCCAGGCAGGCTCCGAAATGGAGATGCTAATTAAATTACACTGCCAGCCAAAACTGCTTCGTCAAGTAAATAAATAAATAAAAATTAGAAGGTCATCAAAGTTGTGTTTGGAGACCATCGCATTAGCATACATCTGCATAGTAATGAAGGGAAAAAAGGGCCATTTAAAGAGAGCTGGTAATTTACCCAGCCAAGTAAACTTCATTACCTTTAAGTAGCGCCCACGACAAGCACTAATTCACACCTTTAACGACCCTGGCACAGATGGCAGAGAGGGCCGGGGAAGGCAGGGGCAGCCAAGGTGCCCTGGACCCCTGAGGGGTTCTAGTCAGTGCTTGGGGGTCGCAGCATCGTCTCCCAGCGCCCTCACACCCACCTGGGTGGGGACTTCGAGTGCGGGGGGGGGAGGGGGGGGCAACAGATGGAAAATGGGGGAAACGGGGCTGCCCCCTTCCTGCATTTGGATACTCCAGCACCCCGCGCATCCTCCCAAGCACTCGAGTCCACAGCAGAGCCCTGTAGTACCCGCCGGAGCCGTGCGAGGCCACCACAGCCCCGCGCTGCCATCCCTGCCTCTCCGTTAAGTGCAGCATCCCATTTCTCCGGGCTGTTACGTGTGTATTTATTTCCAATGAGGTCAGCAGTATCAAGGTTGTAAAATAACATATTCTGCCTTGTTTTCTTCCCGGATCTCACACGAAGCGCTTCCGAAGTCAATTATCTCCCGGAGGCTGTGCTCCCTGCTCGGCTCTGCCTTAGCAGCCACGCCACGGGGGCAGAAAGCAGGATGGGGGATGAGGGAGAGATGGGAAGAGGGAAAACACAACCTCCTGAGGGGGATTTCAAGCTTCCAAAATGACAATTCCTTGCAAAAGGCAACCGGCAGCACGTGAGTGCTTGGAGAGCCACTGGCGTGGGAAGCCCAGCTGGGAGGGTTGCAAGAGCCTTCCAGGTCTTGCTCCCACACTGCATCTCGCCTCCAGCTGTATCCAGAAGTTAAATTGCCACCCTTCGATCGGCAGCAGGAGGGGAAATGGGGTACATGAATCCCCGGGATGTGTGGCTGTGCTCTTTATTAGGACAGGGCTGTTTGCCCTGGATCTCCTTGCAGAGATTCCCCCCTTCCCCTTGTGGCCTCCTTCCCGGGGATTCAGCACATTTTATTAGGATAAGTGCTCTCTTTTTGCTGTGGGCTCCGTCCTCAACCCACTGAAGTCAGAGACTGCTTTATTGGACTCCCAGGGCTTTGAAGAAGGGCTCAAAAAGGCAGAGAGCCACAGCAGGAATATTATAGGAGAAGACACCAGCTCACTCAGCAGGTCAGGATCCCGACTGAGAATTTCACATTCAAGCTCCCTCTCACAATCAACCAAACTGAAACCTTGTCCATGAAGCCAGGACAGCATCCTCATTTCCTCCTTTCCCCTTTCCTTTCCGTTCCCTTCCCCACATTTCTAAGGAGCATTTTTTGGCCCTGTCTCCTTTCATTCCTCATCAGCTGCTTTCCCAGCGCATAATCCCGGCTTGTCAGGCAGCCCTTGCAGAGGGGAGTAAATCCTGTTTGATCCATTCCTGTGCACTTCGAACGTGCAGAGGAGCACCTGAGGCAGAAACACGGTTCCCGGGTGCGGGGGGATGCTGGGCTCCTTAATTACCCGGCCCCGAGTCCTTTAGCTTCGGTAGAAGCGCTTTAACACGGCTATTTCTCAGCTTATTTCCAGCCTCTTTCTCTCTCCCTTTAACTCAAGCACCGGCATAACGAGCCAACAATTGACGGAAAACAGTAACAACGTTTTTAACAGACAAGGTCGGGGTTATTTCTTTGCTCTCTCCCCTCCATCAGACAACAGCGAGGATGATGGTGGTGATTACTGCGGATTTCACGCTGTGATTGAGGGCCTACGATGAGCTGAGATCATTCATTGACCGGGTTCAAACTGAAAGAGGGGAAATTCAGGTTTGATACGCAAAAGAAATTGCTCTCTGTGAGGGTGGTGAGGCCCTGGCACAGGTTGCCCAGGAAAATTGTCACATCCTCATCCCTGGGAGTGTCCAAGGCCAGGTTGGATGGAACTTGGAGCAACCTGGGATAGTGGAAGGTGTCCCTGCCCGTGGCAGAAGATGATTTTTAAGGTCCCTTCCAATCCAAACCATTCTGGGATCTTATGATAAGATTCTATATTGACATAAGAAACTGGATGAGATCCAGGGGGTACTGTGTGATTCTGCCTCCAGAAAAAGATGTTTATGGATTTGCTGCAGGCTGCATGTTCGGACAGGACCAGGTAACTGGGATCACCAGCGAGCTCCTCAACCACAGAGGGCTTTCACCTCTCCATCCACATCACATTCCCACCCCTAGGAGTTAAGCAGGTTGGACACGGAACCCCGGGATGGGGAACAGCACAAAGTTTAAACTGGCGTGACTTAACCTGAATCAGCCCCAAACACACCCTCTCGATGCACAGCTACACCCGGGCTGTCAGATTTTTCTTTGTGTTGTGTTTAACCGGACCCGTCTCAGAGCAGGGCAGCTGGAGCCGTACCAGCACATCCAGGGGCAGGTTCTTAGAAGCAGGGCAGATACTATTATGAAGTATTTGCATTGCCACAATACATGGTTGGCCCCATTAGGGCACCTTCTGAGCACCTCGTAATTACAGATGCCTGTATCCTCGAGAAGGCAATGCACCGCTATTGCTTCCCATTAACAGCCCGTGATCTCCGATCCGGGGAGGAAAAGAGACAAAATAACCCTTACACAGTGCTGGAAGTGCTCAGCAAGATTTGCAAAAGCATCAGTGCGAGAGCGCCTGACTTGTTCTGCTCTTTGGATAAAACCCGCCCAGGGCATCAGAACGTCACCTGGTCACTGATTTAAAATCCTCCGAGAAGAGCATCAGACCGAAGCAGAGCCCTGGAAGATCATCACATCCACCAGATCCGTCCCACCCACCCTGGCAGCTGCACTGGGAGGTGACGAGGTGGCAGTGGTAATGCTGCTGGGTTAAAATGTGATGCAGACACTGCTTCTCTTTCCGTCCTTCCCCAGATACCTCTCCCTTGCCTTCCCCTTCCACCCCTCCCTGGATTTCTCTCCCATCCCTTCTCCCCAGCCCCACCAGCTCCCCCAAATCCTCGTCCCCAGCTGCTGCCAACGAAAGACACTTCCCCAGACAAAGTTGTGTTGCAAAGTAATTGCACCTGGAAGGCAGAGCCGTCGCTGCCACCCAAACAGCGGGCGCTGCCGCTTTGAAATCCGCGAGAAGAGCTCCGGAATACGCTGGGAATAAAAACAACAAAGCAGAAAATTGGGACAAGCCGCACTAGTACAGTGGAGGTGGGAGCAGGCAGTAGATGGAGATTGGGGGTGGAATGATTCTCCTTCTTCCCTCATGAGATATAAAGACATATATATAATATCTATATAATTTTTAATAATTTTTTTAAAAAAATATGTTCCTGCTTTATTTTCCTTCTTGAATTCCAGCCCTAGAATTTCAGATTCTGCTGTACCACTAACTCCAGAGGGATCCAAGGCATGCTCATGGCTCACACAGGGATCTACCTACCCAAACTTTAAACCAGAAAGCAGCAACAACCAAGAGCTTGGTCACCAAAACCCTCCCAGCCAAAACCCTGCAACCCTCATTTGCAGAGTGACAGAGATGAATAATCCAAATCCTACTTCCCAAACCTTTTTTTTTTTTTTTAATTACTATTATCTTTTTAAAGCCCCTTAGGATGCAATTCTTTGGATTGGCGTGGAGCTCTGGGCTGGCAGGCACCCACAGGCATCACTGCAAGATGGATGATTAATCCAACCAGACAGGGATACCCCTGGAAATCTGTGCTGTTCCCTGGAAATCACCCGGCTGCTCCCCTCCTCACAAAGGGGATCCTGCTTGGATCCCTACATATTATCCCCATTTCTTTTCATAATCCCTTTTATTTTGTTTCCTAAAGCACCTCACTTCAGCAATAACTCGGAGGGATGTCTTGGGATGCCAAATAACAAAATGCATTTCCGCAGCGGCTTCATAATTAATGTTTGCATCGTTTATCTTTCATGGAAAGATTATTCTGACTAACGAGGTTCTGGGCCACTAATTCATTACAGTGCCTTGTCACTTCCTGCTCCTTCTTATTACCCAGAAATAGACTCATTAGTCAGAGTGCAATGACAGGGAGAAATTGTGTTCGTTAATTTAATTCCTCTTCTCTCCCTTTCTGGGTCGGTGTTTGTCCGAAATCAGGGATTAAAAGGAGAGGGAGGAAACACGACCTGTTGTGGTGCTTGGTGCTTCCTCCCTGTTTTCCTTCTCCTTCAGGGAGAGGCAGCATTCCTGAGTCCATCACTTCCCTGCAGCGACAGACACAGGCAGGGGTGGCTCATCTGCCAGGGCTTGAGCCTTAAAGCTTTTCCAAGGCCTGGGAAAGGTTGGATTGAAGATGAATTTCTCCCATTGGCCACGCTTAAGGGATGCAGGGAACCAGCTACTCCTCGACATGGGTGGAGCTGAAGCAAAGCAACCCCCACCCCCTTTGCAGCAATCCCTGTAATACCCTTCCCTCTGGGGATTCCCCACCTCACTGTGATGGAATTACAGCTCCATATTTCATGATTATCCATTTTCGGCACCAGTTGGAGCTGAGGAGGAACCACTTCCAGGTTGTGCTTCCTCAGTATAAAGGGGAGGTGCAGGGACAATCAGGGGGAATTAAGAGGAGAAGAAGGAGCCAAAGCTATTTTATACCCTCCCATATGAGCTAAAACCTGAGCAGTTTGTGTAACACCTGCAGTGTTTAACACATTGAATACAGCACAGCCAGGACCCAGCAGGGCACCACGGTGGGAACAGGCTCCAAGGCATCCACTGCCAGGGCTGCTCAGCACGGAAAGGGTTAAAAGCTCTTGGATTTACACAGGTTTGGCAGCATGTTCCTGGTTTTCCTACAGGTAATTACAATAATTGAGGGGTGTAAACACTTTACAGGAGAGATCAAAAACGGGGGTGTGAATGGGAGAAGGATGAGGACAAGCAAGATCAAAGGAAAAATTATTACAATCTATATAGTGCTGATTCCTAATTCCTGTGAAGTCTGACAGAGGGGCTGGAGGGGTGAGGGAACAGCCCCGACGCCGTGTTAATCTCCCAGCCCATATATTCCCATATTTTTTATTAAATCATACCCGGAAATCTCCATCCAGCACCGCCCCAAACCCAGCCCTCTCCATCCTTGCCCCAGCACCACGGGGCACCTCTTACATTCCCGATGCCAAACCGCATCGAGGGGAGGCGCAAGCACATCCTTTTTGGGGAATAAACTGCTCGATTTGCCGCTCTTCATCCAAGCAGGATGCGAGGAAAAACTCCAGAGCTCGGGACTGCTTTGACTTTGCGGTCCCCCCACCAGCGACGCTCTAATCTGCGCTCGGCAGGAGGATCCGCTTTTCCCTGCGGGATCGGCTATTAACAGCCGACGTTTCGTTTAAACAAAGCCTTGAGATTGTCCAAATATTTGCCTCGAGCACACTTTGTGTGTTGCCTCTCAGCTCGGCTCCCCTCGGGGGGTGTTCCGCTCTGGTTTTCCCATCACATCCCGGGTCGGGGATGGGAATCTCGAGCATCACCAGATAAAGCAAACCTCGAGCCTCGGCACTGACTCCCTCCCTCGCCCCCAAAACAAGACATCAAAGCGAAGGAAAAATTATCTTCTCGGAGCAAAGTGGGCTGTAAGTCATTTGCTTTCTATTTTGCCTTTTATTCTGCAAATCCGGGCGGGAGGAAAAAAGAATGCCAAAGTTCAACGCTGGAAATCAGAACACTGACTTCTTTCAAACCTTTCTGCCCCTCCCATCTCCCCTCAAAAATGGTTCAATTTATGGTTTTAATACAACTAATTAAGTGTTTGCAGGAACGTGCCTCAGCTCCTTGTCTCTTTCCCCCGTGTCTCCATCCCTGCTCCTCCTAAAAGCCCCACAATGGAGCAGCAAAACACGCTTGGAAAAGGGTTTGACACTTCCTTTTTGGTAATAAGCAGATGAGAAACAAGGATATGGCTTAAAAAAAAAACATGCTTCCCCCACAATGAACAACAGTGATCTCAGAGAGTCCCAGGGAGCTGCACATCCATGCAAACCTGGGGTAGGATTTCATGGACAAAACAACTTCATATAGGCCCATGATCTCCATGGCCCATGTTTATTCTCTTCCAGCCTCTTTTCCTAGCTCTGCCTTCCATTTGAGTAAAAAAATGTACATTTCCATGTGTTTCCCCAGCTCAGCCAGAGCCAAGCTTTGGGATAATCCTTGGAGCATCATCTCAAGAAGAGCAGGGAGGGTGGGATTGTGACCCAGTGGTCAATGAGGATTATGAGGAGCAGACCTGGAGGTGAAAAACAAAGAGCGAGCTGACAACAAGGGTCACAACACACTGCTCCCCACTCATCCGGGCTCCATGGGGATACTGGGACAAAGGATGTGCTGCTGTTTGCTCAGGAAGGGATTTCTGCTGTTGTTTACAGGCATTTTTGTCCCTTCCAGGCTCCCCAGATCAGCCCTGCAGCCGCATTCCCGCTCAATGCCGTGTCCTGCTCCTGTTCCCGTGGCTGTGAAGACATCCTGCAGCAGAGCAGAACGGGCCAGGAGACATTAATAACTCTTCCCCTGGATGGTGCCCAGGGCAGTTGCTGCTGTAATGCAGGTTTGTCTTGCCAGGCCAAATTTTCAGGAGGAGTCAGCACACTCACAGAAGATCAGCCTGGAAAGGGCCCCAAGAAATTACCTCATTCCTGCTGCAGACCATCAGCTAAACCAGCTCCCCATAAATTATCCCAGAGATCCACGATGTGCTTCCCACACTCAACAGCCCAGAAATACAAGAGTAAGGTGGGTGCCATAACTGGGAGCTCTTAGGGGTGAGAGGGATGCACAAGGAGATGTCCAGTGCCATCGTAATACATGTTCCAGGAGCTAAGATAATATTCCCATATTCCAGATCCATCCCACTTTTCCCCTGCGCCAAAGCACCAAAACATCCTGCAACACCATTAATAAAAGGCTGCAAAAATGCCAGTGAGCCACCACATCCATACCCTTGATCCTTTAGCACATCCAACCCATGGGCAGCACCCAAAAACATGGATCAAATCCCATGCCCACAATCCTGACCCCCTGGCACGTCCTTCTCCTGCCCACCAGCACCTTCCCGTTGCTTCCCGACGGCTGCCAGGAAGGCCCATATAGAGATTTTCCCTAGGATTTTCTCAATATTGGACACAATGGAGGATTTTGGGGTGGCTTGGTGTCCCCCAAGGGTAGGTTCATGGTTGGGACCCCCTTTCCAGCCCCACCTAGAGTCACATACCTGGAGAGCTTTGGGATCCCTCTGTGCCCGTGCCACCGGCTGCTGTGCCTGTGTGGCTCCTTCCCTGCATGTCTTATCCCCCCCTCCTTTAAAAAAAAAAAAAAATAATCCAACTTTGCCTTAAGGATAAGTAGAATAAAATGTCACTTCCCTATTAGGGGGGGAAAAAAAAAAAAGAGAGAAGAAAGAGGGAAAGTATTACACTCATACTCTTTGAAATCAGGTCAGCTTAGAGCTTTGAAATGGCAAAAAATTGAAAGATATTTTCCTCCCACTTCCCTTCCTCTTTTTTTTTTTCCCCAACTCTTTTAAAGGACTCTCTACTTTCAAAGGTTTTCTTGAGTCCAGTTTTCCCTCTGGTATGGCTTTTTTTTTTTTTGCTCCCTGCTGAGGCAATGCCACACGGCTGCTTCCCCTCAGAGGGGGCGAAGGGAAGAGCTGGAGAAAAGCAAAATAACAGATAGAGGAGGTGAAATCAGAGAATCCCAGAACGGTCTGGGTTGGAAGGGACCTTAAAGCCCACCTTGTTCCACCCCTTGCCATGGGCAGGGACACCTCCCACTATCCCAGGTTTGTTTAACCTGGCCTTGGACACTTCCAGGGATGGGGCAGTCACAGCTACTCTGGGCAACCTGTTCCATGGAGGAATTCATCTCAAATGTTCCTAAGCTGAGCATTTTGGTGGCCTCATCTTTGCACATCCCATTTAAGGGATGAGAAATGCAAGCGCCCTGGAAGTTTTCCTGTTCCTCCTGCAGCTCAGGACTCAAAGAAGGGCTTTCTACAACTCATTCCTGAATGATTTCAACCAGATTCCACTAATCCCACCTTTTCCAGTGCTACCTGCAGCCTAACAGGCCCTACCCCTGAGGAAAGCCGAGTGCCAAGAAAAGATATTTATTATTAAAAAGCAGTTTTATTACCCCCACCCATCCGCCTGCCCACCTTTACAGCACACAAATGAGCTCTGCACTGAACACCTCAAACCTGGGGGAATGTACAGCCTCACTTGCTCCAAATGGGAAGGAGAGAAATTTGGTCTCATCCCTCCTGATCCCTCTGCAGAGCATCTGCAACCCTGAGGGGGGCCTGAGGGGGAAAACTGGGGGTGTATTTAAGAGGTGGGGGTTATTCATTCAGGCTGAGCATCGTGGTAATTCCCACTGGGAGCGGGTGGAACAGCTGTAGGACCCCTGCATCCATCCATATGCCTCTCCCATATGCTGGGATGTGGCACTGGTGGCAGGAACAGCCTGAATGCAGCAGCACGGATGCTCTGGAGGGAGGAGAGCACGTCCTGCTGTATCCTGGTGTCTGCAACACTCCATCCCTCCTTTTCTGACTTAATCCTGCTTCCTTTTCTCTTCTTTTTCTTACAAATTTTTAAAAATGATTAGTTTCCCCCCTCTATTCTGCCTTGGGGGATTAAATGCAACAAGAGGGAACAAGGATAAGGGTTGATACATGTGATATTGGGGAGCAGGAAGGGCTGGGAGGAGGGAGAGGGGTTTTGGGATAGTCAAGTGTCCTCTAGTGTCTTCCAAATCCCACCAAATCCTGCTGTGGCTGCTGGAGGGAAGCTGTGAGGAACCAGGAGAGCTGTGCCTTCCCTTCCATCACCCTGGAACTGCAGGACTGGGGGAGATCTGCAGGTTCATGGCTGGTACCGAGAGTAGCACAGCACAGAAATCCTCCTGCTTCAGACTGACCCACCCCATTGCCCCTGTGATGGGTGAGGGGGTTTTATTGCAAAGCACCAGACTGAGACGGCCCAACATTCCCTGTTCCTGCCGGGAGGCTCCGGGCGTTCCATCACCTCCATCCCTGCGCCTGCAAGGTCACAGCTGGCTGCCAGTGCTCCATCCTCACCCCCCTCCACCTCCTCCTCACCTTGATAGATCCACAAACTCCCTACACCCCAACCCTGCCTGCTGGCCCTACACCCCTTCTTTTTGTGGGGACATGGGACACAAACCCCCTTTTCTGGCCTGCAAGGACCTGAGGTTGATCCTCGCTCAGAAGATACTCCACAAGCCCAGTGCTCTCCAACCCCAGCCCAGAGCTGGCAAATGAACCCCTCTCTGATGAATTACTCGTTTCTTTTTCATCCTAAAATCAGCAGTGGTGACAGCCTGGCTGCTCCTATTCCCCTTCAACTCCTTGGGGTCTCCTCACTTGGAGCTTTAGGAGCAGAAGTGGCTGGGGGGAGGTTCAATCTCCTCTCTCCTGCTGCCTGGCGAGGGTTTGGTGCAGGGAGGTCAAGGCAGGGGTCGAGTTCAGCTTCTTCCCATCACAACCAAGCAAAATCCGGGAAGCTGCAGCAATGCCAGGCACGGCACAGCCATCGCTAGATGGGGACAGAGTCCCACCGACACCGGGAAGGTGCCCAGCACTGGGATGCTCCAGCAATGAGGGGAGGGACCACAGCCCCTTTCCACTGACCCACTCCACTCACCACAGCAAAGCTGGAGTGGGAATGTGAGGAAAAACCCTCTGAAAAAAACAAAACAAAACAAAACAAAACAAAACAAAACAAAACAAAACAGGATGAGAGTAAAAACCTTTTCAGCAGGACTGTGTCCTCCCGCCGAGTGCCCGCAGCATCCCCACTCTGATCCTGCTCCACTCCCCCAGCAAAGTGCTTTGCTTTATTATCAGCTTCTTAAGATCTCCCTCTCCAACAACTATTCCTTTGAGAGGAGCTCTTGCTCTCCCTTCTCCCTGCTTTGTAGCAAGTTTTCAGGTTTATTGTGGGTTTTGGGTTGGGGTTTTTTGTGGGTTTTTTTTTTTTTGCAGACGGCATATTTATTGATTTTTCACACTGGGCAACACAACACGTTCTGCACCTGTGGGGATCTTCATTTGCAGGACCCACGGGGCTCCCTGCCATCCCTCATGGAACAGGAGGGAGGATTCAGCCACAGAAAACCCATGACAGCTTTAAACTGTTGCTCCTGTCACCCAGCAGGACACAGGTCCAATGCAAGCACACAAAAAGCATTCCCTTTTATTCATTCTGCACCGAAAAAACCTGATGTGTTTTTCCATCTGACACGATTTTCCCGGTTAAAATCCTGCCCTGCAGCTTGCCCATGACAAAATCACTGCAAATGACCCTGGGATGCTGTGGAGGGGCTGCTCAGGCCAGCACCAAGGGCAGAGCCACTGACCACCCTCCCTTGGACGACTGAATATACACATTTCTTCCAGTTCTTTGCCTAAAACACCCCATTCCAGCCACAGCAAAGTGAATGGATCCTTCCCAAGCAGCAACACAGGGGTATGCTGCATCCCTTAGGCAGTATTGTTGCTGATCTTCAAGCAACAACCCCCTTTTCCAACATCTGTAAATAAATCCAGGGTCTAGGGTCCCCCTTTGGCCCCCCCACATTCCATCAGGACAGGAGATGTTCTGGCTCTTGTCCCGTTTTAGGCTTGGCAATCTCCCACAGGTCCTGCAATTCCAGGGTGCATTTTAACCCCTGAGGCAGGAGAGAGGGAAAAACTAATCATTTTTTTAAAAATCCATGAGAAAAAGAGGGAAAAAGGAAGCAGGATTAAGTCAGAGAAGGAGGGATGTGCCAAGGTGTAGCTACTATCAGTACAATGACCTTGGTTCCTTCCTCTGTAACTTCTTGAAGGCTGAGGGTGGTAAATAAAAGAAGGACAACAAATTTGGGCAAGGAGGGCTCAGGCACTGAAGGAGGGAGGATCCCTGTGTACAGGGACCAGGAAAAGGCACGTCCACGGGAGACAGAACCACCCACAGCCCTGGGGAAACTTATAATTTCTTCCCCCTCACCGACACTTTTAATAACCAATTAATATTTAGTCAACAAGTAGCTGTGCTAAATCCGAGGAGATGGATTTCACAGGAGGGCTATTTCGTGTTAAATGAGCACTGACTCATCAGCAGCATTTAGCGAGGATTATGGATTAGCTGCGTGCCCAGTATCCATCACCACAAATCCAGCGGGGAGGCAGCTGCCAGAGGGGCCAGAATGTGGGGGAGCACCTGCAGCCAATTCCACAGCCCCTCTGAGGGCTCCTGTCACACAGATCCCTGACAGGGACATCTCCAGAATGCCCAAACCAGAAGCCAAAATGGGTGAGCCCAACCAGTGATCCCAGACATTTAAAGCTCCCCCAAGATGAGGCACAGCACAGAGCTGGGATTGAGCTGCAGGAGGGATGCAGGGGAAGAAAGCATCTGAAAAGCAGGGCACACAGAATCACACCCTGCAAAAAAATGTTGTAGAGGAATCCCTCCCTGAAAGTGTGTTTTAGCAAGGTTGGGTTGTTTGTTCAAAGCAGAGGAAAATACAAGATGGGTCCTTCCATCCCTGGAAGGGTCCAAGGCCTTGGAGCACCCTGGGCTAGTGGAAGGTGTCCCTGCCCATGGCAGGGGGTTGGAACTAGACGGTCTTTAAGGTCCTTTCCAACCCAAACCATTCTGTGACTGTAGGATTCCAGGATTCTAGGATTTCAGGACAGAGCAGTGTTGGGCTGTGGCAGACAGTGTGGGAAGCGCCACTCCTGTGAGGAGAAGGGAAAACTCATCCTCCCCAGTCCTGTCTCTTCTCTTCCCAGCCGAGCTAAACACCAGCGACCACACACCATCTTCCTCAAGCCCTTTGCACCCCATCCCTGATCCATCCCTGTGGGAGGCAGGGTGGGTATCCCAGGATCTGGGATCTGGGCAGAGAGGGGCTGTGTGCCGCCGCTTATCGGCATCGCTCCTGCTGGAGGAGGTGATTAACTCCCTGACCTGCCGAGCTTTAACGCGACCTCTGAGAATAGATAGAATCTTGTTATCTTGTAATGAGTTTTATGGCTTATTTCAGTACATTTTGGCCATGTTTCTCCAGTGATTAGGGCAATTATCAGCCTGTGCGTTTCAGGATTATGAATTATGGAGCCTCTGAAAGGCTACAGAGATTTAATATCTCTCCCAGCGTCCCTCTGCCTCACTTCCAGAGCTTAACTCGCTCCAGACTCTTTCTGTTTGGAGCGTGGGGATGATGGCACAGCAAAGGAATTATGTATCAAAGCTTGTCAGTGGGATCCAGCCCTTACAATGAATGAACACAGAACATTTAACCCTGTGTCGCCCAGGGGTGCAGGGCACAGTCACATCCCTGGGGTACCACCAGCAGGGGTGCTTGTCAGGGGATGAGGAGCAGAGCCTGGATGTCCTGGCCGTTGCAGGAGTGAGTCACAGATTCCAGGATGGGATTTGGGGGGCGGATGACACTTAATCCTAAAGTGCTTAAAAAGAGGCTGGGGACATCCAGCCCATCTGACCCAGCCTTGTGGCTATTTCGGGGCTCCCTGGCTCACCTGGCTGGGGACACCCAGTTCTACTCGTGGCCCTCTCCCTGGAGTGCCCTGTCCCATGTGAAGCTTATTTAGAAGCCTAAAGCCCCTGAGCAGCTTAGGGCTGGACTGTGCACTCGGGATTAGTGGCTGGGGAAGGGGCACATCCCATCAGACACAGCTGGGCCTGGACCTGCTCTGAGCTGCCCTGAGCAAAAGGCATGGCCAGGCTGGAGCCATCCACGTGGGCAGCAGCACAAGCACCTTGCTCTCCTCAGGACATCAACAGGAAAGGCACCAGCAGGACTTTGTGGAAGGGGAAACCGAGGCGCGATGAGTTGTGGGGAGTCAAATCCACTGTCAGCTCGGAGTTTGAGGATGGGATCCCCGTGCACAAAACCTGCCTGAGCTGAGCCTGCACTGGCTCTGTGGGAGGGCAGGGCTGCCTGAGGGCCTCCTGGCTGGATAAGGAGGGGAGGGAGAGCACCAGCAGCCCTGCCCTGGATCACAGCCTGCAGGAGCACGAAACCAAAGGGCAATCCCTGCCCACATCCAGCCCTCACATGCAGAGTCTGGATGCACCAAAGCCATGCCTGGCATTCCCCTTCTGCAGGGCTTCACTGCACAGCCAAGAGGTACAAAGGACATTTGGAGGCTCTTGCAAGCCCCCAAATCCTGCTTAAATGTAAAAATATTCTGGCTGTGCGTCCCCTGGCTGCGCCGGGGACAGCTGAGGCCAGGCTGGGCCAAGTCCTGCTGCCATCACCCATCCAGATGGAGCCTTTTAACCACCCTGGTCCACACTTGGTTTTATTTTTATTTTTTTCCTCCCTGCAAATGATCACTAAAACTTGATGGCTGCTTGGGAAAACACAGACGGCAGCAGAAACCTTTCGGAGCGAGGAGCTGTGCTGGCTCAGCTTCCTCCTCTCCCCCCGTCGGGGGGATGCAGGCGCTTCTTCTCGAGCAGGAAAACGTAAAATATTAATTTCTGCACAGAAATAAAATGAAGCCTTTGGAAATGAGCTCCAAGAAATAAAGCCATCGCTTGAGTTAATTAAGAAGTGATTATACGGAAGGGCTGCAATAAAAGCTTCGCGACGCAGGACACACTGAGATGCTGCCACGGGCCAGGATGGGGAGGGAAGGAGCTGGGCATCGTCCTGGGGAAGTGATGGGAAAAAGGAGCACCTGAGCTGATCCCAGCTCTTGCCCTGTCCTCTTTGCTCTGCTCCGTCTCTTCTCCATCCCTCACCCTGCTCCGCGCTGGGCTCCGCTAAATCATTCCACAAAGCACTGGATGCAAAAAATATGCAGAACCAGCCTTCCCCCAAGGGGTGCAAGTGCCTCTGCCCTCCACGAGATGACAGATAAAATCCCCTGTTACTGGAGGAAGGTAATTTGACATAACAGCTGTTCTGACATTCTCTCCCTATGGATATTGCCTGCAATAAGAATGCAAATCAGCGCTCTTTGCACTTCTCCTGGAGAGCAACTTTCACCTGAAGAGTCGAGAGCACTTCCAAAACCTGAACTCATTAACGCCTGGCTCCTCCCAGCACGATGTCCAGCTGCCTTTGCCCTGGCCACAGCCAGCTGGGAACGAAACCTGCACCCTGCTGACCAGATCAGCAGGAAAATCAGGAAACTTTTCCTTATCTTGGCAGCAAAACCACTGTTTAGCACCTTGCCTCGGTTTCCAGATTGTAAAAAACCAGGATCAAGATGCCTGTGGTGGTAAAAGACCTGGAGATGAAGCAAAGGCAAAGGTTGCAGGCAGCACCTCAGCTCACCTGAGGTGACTCCTCAGTGAGGTGCTTTCACTGCCTAAGCACCATTTCTCCAATTCAGAACGAAGCCATCCATGTACATGCCACTCCCTGAGTCCTCCCATCCTCTGGGATGACAGGTGTGGTCCAAGGGGGAGGAACTGGCTCTCCCTCCCTCCCACTGCCTGGGCAGAGGATGCTCGAACCTTGAGTGAAAGTGGTTAGTGCCCTGCTGCTTTCTGTGTGGCAGCTGCTAATTATCCCTTGAATTTACGGGCTCCTGGGATGCACACAGGTGGATATTTGAGTTAACAGCAGCCTGGGATCGTTTGCCAATCATCCCACAGCGATACCTGGTCGGTGACCGACCCTGGTGGCTGCAGCACTGTCCTATGCCCACCTCCACTGCAGGGTGGGCACCCCAAACTGGCACCACAGCTCTTCAGTGGGGAGAAGGGAAAAGGCCCCAAGCCCCTCCACTCCAGATGGGAGCCATTCATCTTCCCCCATCCACAGGGACCCGAAGCCACGTCCATCTCCCGCGTGCCGGCATATTGCCAGCCACCCCCTCATCCGGCATTCAGGGGGGCTTGCTCCCTCCTGTTGATGGTATTTTACTTTGTATAATTAAACCTTAATGAGAACAGGGACCAGAGCTTCCCCAGCGAGTCTCCTAACCCCTGAACGAGGGAGCCACTCGGATTCCTAATTAATAAATACCTATTGGTACACAAAGCAGGGAGCTCCGAGCAAGAGGCCAGCCCGGCATCTCCCATGTGCCAACATCCTCCAGCACTTCCCAATGAGCTGAGGGTTCAAATTCCCCAGAAAAACAACAACAACAACAACAACAAAAAGAAGGATTGATTCCCAGGTGGCTGCTCGAAGTCCTCAGCCACTGGATTAAAACACAGTTATCACCACTCCATTGCTCCCGTCAATCTGGACCTGATTTTTTTTCCTCCTCCTGCAGTTGAGCATTTTGATTAATTCAAATCACATCACTCCCAGACAAGCCACATGGATTTACTATCCACTGGAAAACAGTTGTACAAGTGGACTGAGGCTGCTCCAGGTCCAAAGATCCAGGTTTGAGCTGCTCCAGCATTACAGAAACACCACCTTAAGCTTCAACTCAGCCTTGGTGAGCTCTGGGGGAGCTGACCTAAGCTGAAGTATCCCCAGCAGCTCCCTCCACCTCTTCAAACAAGCCCTAAAAAACAAATGTCACAACAAAAGTGATGTAGGACAGAGGAGTGTGCAGCCCTCTCCCTCCTGGAGGAGATGCTCCAAGGCATCCTCAAATCCAGAGGTGGATGGATGGAAGACAAACATTGGCAGTGCAGGGTTGGGGTTTAGACCTTTAACAATGTCAGTTTTTCCATCCTGCAACCCAAAATGTGGCCCTGGTTTAGCTTTACTAATTAAATTAAAAGTGTTAGCAGCAACTTTACTATTATTTTAAGTTAGTGAAGTAGCAGCTATTTTTTTTTTCAGGACAGACACCCCCCCCAAGGTGTTTCTCACCACAACAATGCTCCTACAAAACAGGAAGAAATTTATAATCCCCCATCCCACGTAGGAAACTGAACCCCAGAGAGGAGAATTTGACAACATCTGTGGCAGAGAAAGAAAGGAAAATCAGGTTTCCTGAGGTCTCCCAGTGACTGGGCCACCCTCCCTCTCCAAACCAATGAAACCCCAGAAAATGGACACACTTAAACAGGCTTAACCCTCCATTAAATCACTTCAGTCTCACTCAGTAATTTACTGTTGCAAGCAAAATCAATTTAAGCAAAGGTTAAACTAGTTCTGTCTGTATTAGGAGTTTGCACCATTTTAAATAAATTGATTTAAAATTGATTCTGTGCAACTTTTCTAATACAAGCAAAGACATCGCCGAGCTCAGGTTGAGTTTGGGTCGTTGCTTGTCTTATTTCCTTGCTGGTCTCGTCCCAAAAGATGTCAAATACCAAATTTGGATTATAATTTTAAGTAATAATGGAGACTCCATAGTTAACCCAGCTTTAAACAGCACTTATCCCCTGTGAAAGTCATGGTGCTCTTCCAAAAGGAATCAGCATTGCCCAAAAGTTTTGTGGGAAGCGCAGAAAACTCCAACCCCCTTTTCCCAAGCAACCAAAGGTGAGTTGATACACACACAAAAAAACCTTTTCATTTCTTTGTTCCCCATCCTGGGGTACTGCCCTGCCCTCTCGTCTTTGGTGGTCCAGGCTTGGATTGTGAGCGGGTCCAGGTGTGGAATCAAATTCAAAGCATCTTTAGCTTGATGAGGACTTAATAATAACCCATCTCTTCAATTGCTCCAAAGCCCTCTGCGAAAGGAGGCCATGAAAGCACCCTATTGACTGCCTTGTCCCATCACGAGGGTAGAAAAAGGAATAAAAATAGCTCGAGATCAGTGCAAGGAAAAAAAAAAAAACCCCACCAAAGTCCCTTCCCTTTGTCAGGCAGAACTGACCTCTCATCCCACGAAGAATAACCCCCAGCAGACTCCCGAAAGCTTGGAAGACACAGGGAAGCATTTGATTTTCACCTCTGGGCTTCATAAAGCGGTGAGGAAGGACCTTTTGTGTGCACCATCATCCCTAACCCACAAACTCCCCCAGTGTGAGGAGCCGTGGGAGTGGCTGGGGGGGGGACATGGCAAGGCAAGGGGTTCCATTGCAGCCCTAAGGATGTGCTCTGATGGGATGAGGATGAAGGAGTCACCGAGAATTGGGGTAGGAGAGGTCTGATCTCCTCCCAAAAGACCTTATGGTGCACTGAGACCTGGATTAGCCATTGCTATCCCTTGGGAACTGCAGGAACCACCCTGCCAAAGGTTTCTACCCCGTGTCATATTGTGCCAGATGACGTGATTCCCTGGAGCAGTCAGTTCTTCCTGAGGTTTGCTAAACTCTCAGCCTCTGTAATGACTCGGGGCAGGAGGTCTCATGAGGCAGTCACATCCCCACTAAAATTTTATTATGGATATAAAATTCCCCTGCATCAGGCTTAATTTGGTTAATTTTCAGTTCCGTGGGGCTCACAAAGTGCTGTCTTGTTGCCCAGAGAAGCTGTGGCTGCCTCCATCCCTGGAAGTGTCCAAGGCCAAGTTGGGAAAGCTTTGGAGCAACCTGGGCTAGTGGAAGGTGTCCCTGCCCACAGCAGGGGGTGGAACGAGATGAGCTTTAAGGTTCCCTTCCAACCCAAACCATTCCATGATTCTGTGAACACCGTGAAACACTCCAGGGATGAACAGAACTATCTGGAAAACAGGACCCTGACCCCAGTGTCTTGATCCTCTAATTCCTTTTACCTCTCCCATCCCCAGGAACTGTTTGCAAGTTCTCTATTTTACAGCTGATGATGCAGAGAGTGACGTGCAGAGATCGGCTTTTCTTCCCCAGCTCGACAGGATGGAGAGGAGAGCGGAGAGGATTTGTGGATTCAGAGGAGGGGGCTGAGGAGAGGACAAGGCTGGAAATTTCCTCCTGGCAGCCCTTTTCAAGGAGAGTATTAGAATTTATTTTCAATTATACACAAGAATAAGCTGTCTGCAGTATAGTTAACTTCCAATTTCAACCAATTTTCGACGCATTCAATCACAGATGCCTCAGTGATTAAGAATCTATGTTGCAAAACAATTCCCACTTTGCAACAATGCAATCAAACAGATCTACAACTCATAACCCATTATCCAGGAGTTTTTCAGCTCACTGGGGAAGTGAAATGGGATTCACCGAGCGTGCCCTTCTTTTACCCAGTGAGCCCCCAAGCTCATTTGCAAACAGATCTGTGACTCCAAACAACCCACCTGGGGATGATTTTTTTTTGTGGTTTGTGTTGCTTTTCCTCCCTCTCCAGAGGTGTTGAAGGGCAAGGGTGGGATGCAGGATGCTGTTTGCAGCTTGGAGGGGGTTGGAGATACATGGGAGGGTGGTGAGGGGCTGAAGGGAGGTTTTCCATCAACCATGAGGGTGAAAGAATAGGAAAGGCTTTGGTAAAGGTGTTTTTTCCCCATCCTTTTGCATCTTACAATGATGACAGAGACAACAGGGCACAACACACAGGACCACTTCCCACCCTGGGCTCAGTGATGCACCCCCATCTCCCCCTCTCCTGCTTCCCAGGAGGGAAGACTCCCAGGATTTGCAGGGCTGGGGGAGGTTGGGGGTGGTTAAAGGATGTCTCCTGCCTGCAGCCCCAGGAAGCACCAGAGAAACTGGGCCTCTGTATGGCGAGCACGCCCCAGGGGCAGCGACTTCAAACCCAACATGTTTCCTCTCCTGAGACTGTTTTAAGTAGATAAATATGATTCAGAGCAGCACAGATTCCCCCTGCAACCCTCAGGAGCAGAGCAGGCAATTATTCCTGCTCCCAGAGATGCCAAAGTGTCCATCTGCTATTCAGTGCACGGAGTGGGACTGTCCAGCCCCACTCACAGGGACCTCTCAAAAGGCCACTGGATCCCTCTGGGAAGGGACAGGTCACAGCTGAAGATGTTGGGAATAGAAGGGCTCAGGCTGGTGGGAGAGAAGGAGGATGATTTTAAAGCTTGCTCAGCCTGGAGGAGAGGCAATAAAGCAGCTGAAGGAAATGACTTTCCTGGGTGAAGTGTCGTTTTGTCAAGACTGAAGTTCTCCCTGGGAATGAGCTGATTTTTAGTAAAAACTATCAGGAAAAATAAAAAAATAATAATAAAAAAAAAAGGGTTTGAGGGACCAGGTGGTTGATTGACACACTTTGGAAAGGCGAAGTGGAAGTGCCACAAAACATCTGCACAGACCTCAGATTGCCTCCCTGTGCTCTTACACCCTATGGAAAGTGCATTGAAGACCCCCAAAATTCCCTCTTTTGCCCTGATTCGGGACAGCAGGCACTGATGGAACACATGGAAGCAGACAGACATTCCCTCTTAGGGATGTCCCTGGCAGAAGTTGGGCTCCCCATCCCAGGGGACCACACGTGCACGCCCCACACCAGCTCCTCTCTCTCTCTTTGATGCTGACAAATAACAATTTCAAACTGGGGAAGGCACCTGGGAGAGCCGAGGCACTTGTGCTACAAGATAATTAGAGATTATTATAATCGAAATTTCATTGCCACATCAAACTGTGTCTTTTAGCATTAATTAATCTCCTCTCCCAGCCTCTGAGCACTCCCGGCTCCCGCACTGTAGGACACCAGCTTGTCAAACACACCAAAGACTTGCATCTCATTACCTTATCAGAGGGGGTGAGGGGAGCCAGGGAGCACGAGACACATTCCCTGGCACAGCCAGGGACGTGAGGACGCCTGAAAACCCCCTCCCTGCCTTGCAAACTTGTCAAACAAGGCACACGAGGGATCTTCTTCCCCTCACCTCACCCCCCCCTTCCTCTACCTCCCATCCCTCCTCGATAAAAACAGGCTTGGAAAAGATGCTGCATCGTCCCACTCCACTACATGACCTTGGATAAATCATAAATGAAAACTGACAACATCCTTGCAGGGGATGGAGGGCTCATTCCTTGCCTTCCCAAATGGATTAGACTCCGAGGAGCCAATGCAACTACGCTGCTATCTCACTTATGGTGTAAAAATTCCCGTCTGACAGCCCATTCCCAGCTTGATGCATGACATTTCCCCCTTCAGGAGGTTTGGGGATGGAATGAGGCTAAATCCAGTTTTCCCCACGAGGTTCACAGCAGCTGCTGAATGAGACCAGGCAAGATTGACCTCGAAGAGGTGCAAAGCTGGACCCAGCTCGAGACAGTTTAAGGAGACCTATTTCGAAGCTTCGAAAATCCAAACAAAAATCCACCTGCCACAGGAAAAACCTCAGCACAGGAGCCCGTGCCATGAACCAGGCACACTGTGCATCCCTTTCAACAGTGGCTGAAGGAACTGGGCACCCCCAGCCCCCCCAAAAATCTGACCAGGGCTGTGTATACACTGGTGCTACGCATGAAGTGCTGTATGTTCTAGTCATTGATCCTCCGCTGCTTTCATACCTCAGCTGCAAATAAATATCCTGTCCCTTGTTTCCACCTCTCCACTCCCCTTTCCCCATTATTGGCTTTCTGACGGAAGGCTTTAATTTATTCCCCCTGCCATATCTTTGTGCTGCTGTTTCCCAGCGCTCTACACCATATATTACCCACCGTCCTGTGTCATTTAACTCCACAAAGCGCTCCGAGATACAGTTTGCTTGAAGGATGCTGGAGCCATTAATCCTGATTCCACAGCCCTGTGGAATGGCCGTGGCACTGCCACTGTGCACACACACAGAGCCCTCCTCGGCTCCCTTTGCAGCCAGACCTGCACTGATATCCACTCCCCAGCCCTAATTTAACACCAGGTTAGTAAAATCAAACCCCTCATGGCCTTCCCCCTTCCCGTTTTCCAGTGGCTCCAGGAGAATGTGGTGAGCAGCTGGATGATGCCAAGCAGAAACCAGTACGGGGAGGGCAGTACCAGTCCCCTTCATCCCAGAAAATGGGACAATGAGATGATGAAAAACACATCAGCTACAGCAGATCCTCTCTCCTCTGAGCCGCTCCTGCCACGCTGCCTGGAAATTGCTCACCAGAGGGAGAGCTTTGATGAAAAGCAGAAAGGGGAGGGGGGGAAGAAAGAAAGAAAGAAATAAAAAAAAAATCTAATGAAATGAAAAGATGTCATTTATTTTATTTATTTATTGGAATATTTCCGTGTGGGGAGAGGAGGACGGGCATGATTATTCATCGGATTCCAGCCGGCGGGATCCGCAGGGAAACGCCGCCGTCGCGCTCGCATCCCCGCGCCGCCTGACACGTCGTTAGGGTGTATTAATTGCGGTGCTGAGTGAGAGATGAGAGAGAGCCCCTGTCTCAAAGAGCTGCGAGTTCAGCACAGCACCCTCCTGCCTCGGCACAGCCAGGGAATGAGGGGCTCCAGTTGCGGGAAGCGGTCCCTCAACTGCAGAGTTATCCCGGCTGGAAAAGGCAAACGAATCCCAACCCAGCCCCTCGTGCTCCTGCCTGTTTCACAGCGAGCAAGTGTTATCTTGATTTAAAGTCATGTCTGTTTTCAGCATCACTGACACAACAGCAATCTGTGCCTCCCGTGGCATTTTCCATATGCATATAGAATCACAGGATCGTGGAACGGTTTAGGCTGGAAGGGACCTTAAAGCTCATCTCGTTCCACCTCCTGCCACCTTCCACCAGACCAGGTGGCTCAGAGGGCAGTGATCTCACCAGGAAGGACATTTTCCTGCTGATGGGGAAACTGAGGCACTTGGGCAGCAAATTGGCTTTCCCTGTGCCATGTGATTCCCGAGGATCAGCGCTGTGGCTCCTGCCTGCTCCTCCTCTCCTGGGCTGCTCTGGAGATGCTGCATTTAAATAGCTCCTTGTTTTTCTGCTGCATGCATGGTAATCCTCCCAGCCTTCCCAGTACCACGGTGAGGAAGCACAAGGTTTGTGGGGAGAGGTGATATCTTTTATTAGAGCATCCGAGGCAGGTGGAGAAAGCAGCTTTTTTGCTGGAAATCTGGATCTGATTGAGCTCTGATGAAGGGAAGCTGCATTTGTCCACCTTCTTGGGCCTAACAGAACCTCACTCCCACTAACTTTTTAAAACAAGGGGAGCAGCAAACAGCTCCCAATCCCCACCTCCTGTGTTCAGACACCTGTAAAAACTCTTGGGATTTGCAAATATCTCCATGATTTCCCAGAAACCTCACAAGTAAGAAACTACTGCAAGCCCTCGAACAACGGGGTGACCAGAAATTCCTACTAGGATTCAAGTAAAATGCTCCAAAGTCAATTTTTTTTTTTTTTTTTTTTGGAAGGAGTGGGATTGGTTACTTGAATTCCCGGGAGAAAAGGAGTTGTCTTGGAAGCAACAAGTGCTTTGTTGGTATTACTGAAGCCAAAATGACAGCCCACCTGCAGGAGCACCGCCCTGTGCGTAGCTCAGCATTCCCGGGATGAGGAGGAGGAAGGGAGGAAGGCTGATGAGAGCTGGTTTTGTGGTTTAGTTGGTGGTTTGGTTTTTTTAAAAAATCACTATAATTTAAAGGCCAAAGCACTAACGAGAGCACAAGGGCAAGAGGCGACAAATGCCTCGGTGAAAAATACAAAATTACCATTTTAATGGATGAGTGTTGACTCCCCGGCTCTCCCCGGGGAGAGCCTGTTTGATTTCTTTAGCTTGTTAGCACAAGGATTTGACACAAGCGATTAATGCCGAGTTCATTAAGGGGGGGGGGGGTGAGTGCTTTTTGCTTTTCCACTGGTTTCAGCATAGGGAGAAAGCAGCAGGAAAGGCAGAGGGATCCGTGGGAAGGAGCTCCTGCCCCCGAGGATGCAGAGGCTGGAAGCAGCTCATGGCACCAGTGCCCCAGAGCAGCAGCCCCTGAAAAGCTGCTCATTTAGGGGGTCAGGTTTCAGATCTCAGCATCCTCACAACCACAACGAAGGAACTGCCCTCCTTCAGGCCCTCCACCATCAGCAACAGCAGCCAGCTTTGATCCCAAAGCCTGAAAATAACCAACCACCGTGCTCCCTGGCAAGATCCCAGCTCTGCAGAGGGGAAGGAACTCAGGCAGAGCCCTGGCAAGAGCTGACCTTGCCCATGGGCACCTGGAGCATCACTGGCAGAAGCCACTGTTGGAGCAGAGTCACCAGCCACAGGGACACACATCTGGCCCTCGTCAGCGGGGTAAGGAGGGCACGGTGCCCACGGCTCTGCCACCCCAGAGGGATGGGCTGCATCCAGCCCTGCTCTTCCTGCAGGCACTCACAGCACCAGCTGCTGTCCCTAGCCATGAGCATCTGTCCAAAGGGGAAGATCATCATTCCTTAGAAGGGAGGCAGAGCAGTGCCATCCAGAGCCAGATCCTGTGCCATGGCTCAGGGAGTAGCTCCATCTGACACTGCAAAGTCAGGTCCTGTCTCCTGCCCCAGCTCTGAGAGCTCCCCATCATCTGTGGCACCTCAGCTCCTGTGTTCTCCCCCCAGTGGAAGCTCCTTCTGGCACAACTGGGAGATTTCAGACCCCTTGGAGAGAAAGAAAGAGCAAGCAGGGCTGAAACTCCCTTTCCAGGGAGGACACTTGGGGAAGCCAGGGCTACCTGCCCTGAGCCAGCAGCTGCCTGCTTTGTCCTTCTTTCAGATAAAGTCCCTGCTCAGCAGGAGCAGTTTGTTTGGGGGTTTTCTGTTGAGGAAGCACAAGCAGAGGTGGGAGGTTAAGTCCACTCTGCTGCTCTTTGCCGGCTCTCCGGCCGATTTGGCAGATGAATTCCTGTACAACAGGCAGCTTTGAGGGATGAATGCAGCTGGTGCTGGCTGTGCCCTGTCCTCCCCCCTGAGCTGAACACAAGGTTGGTGATGTGTAGAAACACAGCATGCCCTCTCCTGCAGTCCCAGCAGCTCCCCACCCATCAGTGATGCTCCCAAAATTTAACCAAGGAATGTGGACACACTGTTACCCACCTCTGCACCAGAGAGGAGCAGCAAAGCAGTGATGGGAGAGAAGTGATTGCAACTAAAAATGTTTGTTCGTGTTTGGTTTTTTATTCTTTTAACAATAAAGCCCTGCCTCCCTTTCCCTTTGGCTGCTTCCCTTTAATCCTCTCTCCTCAGGGCTTTTCACTCCCCAAGCAGGGGGCTGCAGTTTTATATCCTGGAGAGCTGGGAAGATGCTTCCCAGTCACAGCTGTGTCCTGCCACATCAGCTCATGTCATCGGGCCATTACCAAACTATTACCAGCTTCCTGCAGAATTTTTCCCCCTGAATTCCCCAGACACCCACAGATCTCGCCGGGTCCTCAGAGGGAGCACAAAGACGTCACCAGCTACAGCCATTCCTGGTTGCTTTTATTTTTGACAGGCAATGAGCTTTGTGCTGCACTCTGCATTTTGCAGCACAGTGCTGGTTTGGGCTGGGGGACAGTTGGGGTTAAGTCACCCTCACCTTACACCTGGGCACAACACAGATCCCCAGGGCAGGCAGAGGAGTGAGGGTGTGGCAGAGCTTCCACAGCCCCAGCACCACTGGGAAAAGCCAGGATGGAAAGGGACAAGTGGTCCATCCCTGGGGATGAACTCAGGATCTCCAGCACAAACATCAGCTCTGCTGGGGGAACATCAGGGTCAGAGCAGGGGACATCAACTGCTCTGGGAACCAGGCTGGGTAGAGATGCACAAACCAACTCTCCACAGCCTGATCTAGTGGAAGGTGTTCCTGTGCTGACAGGGTTGGTTGGAATGAGGTGCTCTTTAGTGTCCCTTCCAAGCCAAATCATTCTGGGATTCTATGGAGCACTCCTTTCACCCTCAGCTCTGCACCAGGCACGTGAACAAAGTCCCTGCACAACCTCTCCTCCTAACAAAGCTCATGAGGAGCTTGGGCTGGGGCACACTCGTATCCCTAGATGAGCCCCAGGGGGCAGATCCAGGCTGGCACAGTGAGCCGGATGCAGGAAAACCCCGATGACAAACTGCATCAGCACCACGACACCAATTAGCTGCTCTGAGAGGTTAAGACAATGCAGCTCCCATCCCTGCCAGACAGAAGATGCCAAGGGGAACGTGTTCTGAAAGGTTTGGCCTCCTTAGCATCTCTCCAAAGTAATTCCACTTGTAACTCATAAAGCTTCCCCAGCCGACTGAGCGGGGCTTGCCAGCTCCTGGATGAGACAGACATTTGTATGAGATATACAAAGCCATTTAGCTGTTCAAAAGCTATCAGCACTTACATGCAAGGTTGAAGCAGGACGGATTCTGCTGTATTCAGGGCATCAAAGGGGATTATCCGGGAAATGATAACAGATTTTAATTTAGATCCTCCAAGATGGGTATTGGGGCTGGGCAGGGAGAGGTAGGGAAAGAAAGGGGGAGGATGGGGGGCATTGTAAGGCAGGGGTGGGGGAGAAAAGAAAAATAAATAAGCAAGGAGAGATTGCTGATTGCAAAAGTTGTGTCCAGTCCTTCTCCATGCTGACCATGGAGCTGCCACTGCCGCTGTCGTCATCCCTCCTCCTGCCCACACTCCTTCCCCCCTAACCCCTCACAATTCCAAGGTGAACACTGAGCTGCAGCCCCCCCCCCATCACCAAATATTGCTGTTTTTCCTGGGCACAGCCTCTATTCCTGCTCGGAGATCTCTTTTCCAGGCAGGAGAGGAAGAGGCTGCCCATCCGGCCGTGACTCCGGATATCAGACAGTCTATCAGCGGCTTCTGGGTACATTAAGTTCTCCTTTGCAGCGAGATCTCTATATTCCTGTCCTCCCAGCCTGATTTGCCATGCAGATTTTAAGAGCTTTACACAATGAACACCTCTGCATCTCAGACACGCTTGGCTCTATGTATTTTAAGTTCTCTAATTCGAGAGGCAGGGTCTGAGCCTTTCCACGTAAGGCAAGGATGGATGGAGGTATCTCCAGACATGATGGGAGCTGCTTTTTGGAGATGCTGAGGGCCCTGCTCAATTCTGAGCACTCCCTAGAAATCAAAACAATTCATTAACACCATAAAACCAGCGGCTCTGTCTTTTTAAACTGTTTTAATTGAAGATACGTGGCAAATCCTTCCAGATTGAGGAATAGATTTAAGTCAATCTCAACCCTTGTTTTCTTTTTAGAAGCAGCTCTTGCCTCATGTCCTCTCCTGCCACATGGCTTCTTTGCAGGTTTTGCCTTTCTATTTCCGACAGTCCCAGATGGGATCTATGAATAAAACTGAAGAGGAGCTGGAGATTGGCTCCGAGTCATTAACGCAGCAAATATAGACTCTGCTCAAGATCTAAGGCATGGAGGGGGGGGAAGAAAAGCTGCCACCTCACTTCTGGAGGATGGATCCAGGCTAATGTGGAATGACACATCCCCACGGACATGAAGGGAGCAGAGGGGACAGTTCTTGCCTTTTAGTCCCCAGATGAGTTCAGTGGGTATTGAAAATGCTTCTGGTTATTCATGGCACAACTTTCCTGCCCCAAAATGCCCCATCTCACATAGCTGCTCTTGGAGAAAAAAAAAACAAGTATCCCAAACAGATCTGCTGGATGATCCGTATCTTTTGCCTATGGGAAGGTGTTTTTTTTACATGGAGTTCTGTAGGAACAGGATCCAATGGGTGCAAGGCAAGTTCACCCTCTGGTTTGACCAGGTCTGCCCTGTGACCTCTGCATCCCACTCATCCCCAGAGCACCCACTCTCCACAGGGAGCAGGGAGACACTCACCAACTTATCCAAGAGGACAAGACCAGGAGGATAACTTGGAGCTAATTTCAGTTATATTGATCAAAACTCTGGCATTTTGTCGAGGAAACTTCTTGGCATGATTTCTCACCCTCACTCTCTGCACCAATGGGCTGCCTGCGTGGCTTAGGAGAGGGATCAAGCCCAAGAAATGCACACAGCATCCCAAAACTACCTCCAAATCCTCCAGCTTCCCAAGCCAACACTCAGGACAGGTCTGAGAGCATGGCCTGTGCATGGACTCAGGTTTATAAAATGACTGCAAAGCACCCAAAAACAAGAGGGATGAGCCCAGTGTGACAACATGGGTGTCACCAGCACAGCCTGGAGGCAGGACAGTCCTTCCACTTCCAGGCCACTGAGGTTGACCTGATGTCCAGATCAACATCAGGAGACCATCACCTAATGAGAGAACCTCTGAAAAGCACCCAAAACCACGGCAGAGCCCTCCACCCACAGAGAAAAAACCCCCCAAATCCCCACCCTGAGCAAACCTCCCACTCGTCCTCGCTTCCCATCCTCGGCAATTAAAGCAATAAATAAAGGTGCAGGAATCTCATTTCACTTTTAAGGCGAAAGGCACGAAAACAGAGAGCGGACGGCACCGCTGGGAGGCAGAAGGGGCTGTAATTAAACCCTCCCCCTCTTTCTGTTTTGCTGGCTTTTTTTCTGAAGGCCTGACTAGAAGGCCCTGAAAACCTTCCTCCACAGAGAAAGACCCCCCTCCTTTCCCCTCCCACCGCCCGCCACTAAATGGAATGAAATGGATTTTTCAAATGTCATGCCAGTATCCACTTAATAATACATTTTCCTATAGACAGGACAATAATATATATTTTAATCACTTTTCTACAGGCAAATAAACGGCATGGAAGCCTGGCCTTCGCTGGCGCTTGGAAATTATGAATTTTTCAATAACCTTTTCTATTATTCATCCCGTGTTATTCCGTAACATTTCTATGTGAGGAATGTGCTTGCCAGACACTTTATGAATCTCTTCTTTTATTTATTAAACAGCAAGGTGTCTCCCTGAAACCCCTCCTCCCTCCTCTGGAAAGATGTCAGTGGAGCCTGAGCAAGGCTTAAGACATATAATTACACCTTGGGTCATTAATAATTCCCCCCCACCCTGCAAGAGTGGCCACGGGAGCAGCTCCTGGGATGCAGCTGGTTCAGCCCCAGGTGGGTCTGGGGGCAGATGCAGGGGATAAAACCCAAAGTTTAGGGAAGAGGGCAAAGGGGTGGGCTCAAGGGAGATGTCCCATAAAAGCATCTTTATATAGGAAGGGATTCACTCCTGGCACAGCACATTTCCCTTGGCTCTGGAATGAGCCAAATTAGGGCTGTGTCCATGAGTTTTGAGTCTGGGACAAGGGCTGCGAAGTCAGTTCTGCATCCCTGGTTCCATGTTTGCCCTCCTGCATCGTGTCCTGCTGGATAGGATGGCCAGAAGCCAAAAAAAAAAAAGCCTTTTTCACACCCCTCATCATTTACACAGTGACCTGCTGCAGGAAAAACCCTGTAAATAAAAACCAAGCCCTTTTTTAGGGATGCCTCCACTCCCCCCTCAGCAGACCAGCCGTGCTGAGGCTTTGCCGGGGGGTGGACGCCGTGTGCGGCACGGGAAGGGATCAAACAGGGAAGCACCACTTCCAACACCTAACACCAGCTTAATTATCTGATGATATCTGCGACTTACGTCCCCTACACAAGGCAGGAACCTCGGCAGCTGAAGGCAAAGATCCTCTGATGCGACCCAATTAGGAATAAAGATCCGCCACTCGAGAGCCGGGCGGTTTGTGCGCACGGCAGGAAAAATAAAGCAAAGGAGACGACAAGGAAGCAGACCTGGAATTAATCTGAGAGCTGTGCTCACGGATACCCACGAGGCAATGGTTAAAAAGATTTATAATTTGGAGGCAGTGACCCCGTGGGGGAAGAGCGGGGGTGCTCTTCTTGCAGCAGGCAGGACCTTATTATTTTGCAAATGACATCTCCATCACAAGGCAGAGCCTCTCGCTCGGAAATACGGGTGAATAAATGATACGTGGAGGAGCCTTATGCAGATTCTTGGTGGAGAAATGAAGAGAAAAAAAAAAACAGAGAGAAAATTAAGGCATAGATTTCTCACCACGTTCCCCCTCCCGTCCCCAAGGTTCAGATAAGCAGCGTCGCTCGGGAATTGAAAAAAATAATAAATAAATAACTCAAATAAAATGATCGAAAACCAGCGCCTGCAGCCCTGCACTTAAGAAAGAGGAAGAAGGAATTTTAAAATGCGGTGCTGGATCTAAAAGCAGCTTTGGCAGCTCAAAGCAGGGGGAGCATCCCCAGGCACGGTCGTGGTTCAGCATCTGGGGACCTCATCCCACACACGGAGAACTGGAGTTCCTGGGGCTGGCCAGGCTCAGATCTGAGCCCCAGTTCCTCAGGATCTTTAATTAGACGATCCCTCCTGCCTGTCACAAGGACACGAGGAAGGACATCACCCCAGCCCGTGGCCAGGAGCCTGTTTCATACCTGTTCAAATACTGATAACTCTGACTCCGGCTGCCTCAGGTGGCCGTGGGCTGACACCTGGCAAAGGATTTCTCCGATAACTCCTTGTAATCAGGATGGGAAAACAGCCCCACTGAACCCAGCAAGAAAAAAAAAACTAGAATAAATTTTTAAAAAAGCACCTGTGAGAAAAGGCCAGTGACAGGGGCTGTAATGGGTTTTCAGGGGCGGGAAATGCTTTTGGTGCAACTTTTTGTTGTCGCAACAGGCGACTGGAATTGGGGGAGTTGATTGCAGGGAGAGCATGTCCCTGTTCCAGGGTCCTTGCTAGACAGCACCCAGGGGAAAAAAACCATCCTGCTACTGTTACTGATACCATGGTAAAGTGAGGAATCCACAGGGCAGAGGCAGAATCCTACTGCAGGAAAAAAAAGCTCTAACAAAATAAGGAAAATCTCCAGGAAATTAATTTTTTCCATGCAATGAAGATAAGGAGGAGACCCACACCAGATAAGTTCCATCCCCAAGGTGGCAAAGGCTGTTTCTGAGGCACAAACCCTGCAGGTTTCATGCCAGGTGTGAACTGAAGTGACCGTGGGCACAGAGTGGCACCGATTCCCTGTGCCCTCATTAACCAGAATTCCTACTTCATGCCCAGCACTGGTTATTTTTAAACCTGTGCTTCCAACATGAGCAGAAAGCTCAGAAGGGAGGCTCCAGCCAGCATGGGGAGAAGGAATGTCCATGGAAAAGAACAGCGTGGAAGGGGTGAAGGAACAGGAGCACAGGGAACAAGACAGGCTGGGACACAATGCTGTCAATCAAGTCCAACCTGGGCTGGGGGAAAGCAAAAGCTTGTTGGTGAATCTCAGGAATCCTGGGAGTCTCCAGTGAAATGAAACAAAGGTACCAACATGTTGTGATGGCCAACATCTCCAGAAGGATCTGGTGGATACCAAAGGTAGCAGAAGAATCCAGTAGGCACCAAAAGAACCAGGTTAATTTTCCGATGTGCTCACGTTGGCTGTTGAGTTCCTCAGCAATGCAGGAATTGGTCCAGCAATCCAAGCTGAGCACTTCGGGAAACAGAGACCGAATTAACCACTTGGAAAACAGCTTCCAAGTCCCTCTGAAGCTTCACCCTGAAACGACAGCTCCAACTTTTTAATGGCACCCAAAGTATTTTCAGCCTGGTTTCCTGAGGAAATGAGCCTCACACACCAGCAGTGCCTGCCTGGCTGTTTCCTTTCCACATCTCCAGTGCTTTCTAAACCTTGTAACCCATTTCAATAAAATCTGATGGAAGGACACATTTATCTCCAAGACACAAGTTTGAGGAAAATAGGGAACCAGTCAGATGAAAGACACTATTAATGCTTTTACCCAGAGAAAGGCAGGACTGTGAATTCCACTTCTTTTAGGCATGAGAAAATCTAGCACGAGTTCGCTCTCGAGACACAGGCACAGGGATCCAGGAATAATTATTTCTGCTGCTCATGGAAATAGCTGTGTGTGTTTTTTATATGTATGAAATCAACACTAGAATATTTGCCTGGATAAACTAATCGAAATTGCTTGTTGGATGAGTTCACCGGCTATAAAACCCCGCCGTTACAAGGTATAATTACAGCAGCTTTTATTTTCCTCAACAAAAAAAGTCTTCATTAAAACAGAGTTAAGGTTGTAAACAGATCATTAATTTATAACAACATTATCAGATGGGTTACAGTTATTAAAAGAGCACACACCGAAAAGCCAGGAAAGCGGGGAGTGAAGGTTAAAACAGGCTGGAATTTGGAAAGCTGAGTTTCATAAATATCCCAACCCCAGCCTGATCAGCAGCGGGGATATTGCAGCAAGGACACCTGGGGAGATCTGCATTATGGATGGGCTGGTGGGAGGGTTGAAATGCTCCCAGAGCAGGCACAGGCACGGAGCCTTCCAGGAGACCTGTGGAGATCTGGAGCTGCCAAGATCTGGTCTGGTGGAAGGTGCCCCCTCCCCATGGAAGGAGGGGTGGAATTGAGATCAGCTTTGAAGTGCCTTTCACCCCAGAGCACTCTGGGGTTCTCTTATTTGCCCCACTGAACACCACAAGCAGCCCAGGAGCCTGGATCACACTTCCTGAGTGCTTTCTGGGCTGCAGCTCATCCTCATCTCACCTGGATGAAGTCACCAAGGCTCTGAACCCACCGGGGTCTGCCCAGCATTCCCAGCCCCACCTGGAACCCTCCAGGAGCCCATGTGTGCCTCAGGGCAGTGACAGCCTCAGGGACCACACCTAGGGATGCACAGCAAAGCTGCTTTTCTCTTTTGAAGGAAAATGTCATTTTTACTGCCTACAGAGAGCAAAGACCAACAGCAGCACTGCATCACAGCTGGGAGGGCCCACGATGGGATTTCTCCCAGGAACTCAGGACCTGGCACGTCCCTGTGATGCTCAGTTCAAGCAAAGGTCCCTCCTTTGGGCAGCAGAGCAGAGCTAACAGAAAATGAGGGTGAGCACACACAGAGGGGGAGAAATCACAGGAATTCAGAGAAAATAGGGTTTCTGAGCTGTTTGCTTTCCCTCTCAACCTCGGGTTTGCATTCCTTTTATCCCTTCCTTTATTGTAAGTACAAAGCATTAGCTATCTCCCAGTAACTCCTGGAGGAGCCAAGAGCTGGACTGATGGACCCAGCAGGGAAGAAACGAGTCTCCCATGTGTCCCCAACCCCAAGAAAATCTGGGATTTGGTGTCTTGCCATCAAGCAGGAGGGCACAGGCACAACCAATTCCCTCATGGCCGTGGCTCGGGGCCTTCTGCTTCCCTTGAAACCTTCCTCAGGTTTGCTTTCAGCACACTGAGAGGGAGAGAGAGAGAGAAATACAATCCTGGAAAACCTTTTAAAGCCTGCACAGCTCTCCCTTGATAGCACGTTGTTAAAAGGGATGTTATTGCGAGGGGACACTGTGAATCTATACAGTCAATGCTCCAGAACTTTAGTGGCAAAACAACTCAATAGCCTCAATTGACTGCATGAAATTCTATCATTTTACCACTACAAAGAGAGGAGGCAGGAGGAAAAAGAAATAAATAAGAGCCTACATTGCATTTGTCTTTCGTTACCTCCCTGGGCAAGAGCATCTCAATCCCTGTCCTTAGCACAATGTGAGCCAACTCCTAAGTGGCCACAATAAAAAAATAAAAAGCTAAATACCTCCCAAACACATTCCCACACTCCAGGGCTGTTCTCCTGACTACCCCAAAAAGAACAGCCTCGGCAGCAGAAAGACACAGCATCATCCCCAGGCAGCTGCCTTGATTACCACCTTCCCTCTGATGAAGATGACGCAGGATATGATTAAAGATGCTCTGAAAAGACACACACAAGTAATAGAGGAGAACTTTTTCCCTCCTTTCCCTGGCTAGGTCACTAGGTGTTCCTCCTCAGAGGCTCATTTCTTATTCCAAATTTGTCCAGACCCTGCTCTTCTTCATCAGCTGAAGAGCTCCGAGACCGCCGGCGCCTCGATTGTTCCTCTCCTGCTGATTGGGCTTTGTGGCTCTCGGGAAGCTTCTGCCTGATGGCAGGAATCTGTCTGCACCCTCCACTGACTGCGCTTAAGGGGGCTCCGAGGGATCACGGAGGGCTCAGAGCATCACAAAGAACCAGAAAGTATTTCTTCCCTAAAGCCAAACCCCTGCTTAGCTTCTTTCCCCCACCCCTCTTTTTTTTTTTTTTCCTTCCTGCTGTACATTCAGGAATTCAGCTGCTTTCTCCACAGCGACGAGGAAAGATGCCAATCACCCCGAGCTGTCCTCCATCCATCCCCACGAGGGGGAGGAAAGATGTTTTTCTTTCAAGTAGCACAACCCAGCAGCCAGGTCAGGCTGAGGGGGCAGCCAGGTGCCTGGCTCCATCCCCACTCCCTACAGCCAGACTTTGGGAAAGTCACAGCACTGCCCTGGTTCCCCTCTCATTTTTCCTTCCCTTCCCTGCCATCTGACACACGGGCTGTTTCCTTGTCCCCCATCCAAACCCCAGCCGCCTCATCACTCCCTGCAAATGCCGATGAGCAGTGCCATCGAAACCTGGGCGTGCAGGGCTGAACATCTGGAAACCTCTGGATTCAGGGGGTGGAGGATGGAACAGCACAGGCAGCAGGGCCTTGCCTCAGTGCCCCACCAGCCCTCTGCCCACCCCAAAATCCTCTCCCCAGCCTTGGGGTCCGTGTCACCTAGCCAGGACAGGATCAGCACACGGATGCCAGGAGGGGCCGCGCCGACTTTGCGCAGCTCCCCTGTGGAAAGGCAGCACCTGCTGGGATGTCTCATCGCAGCCAATTGATATTCTACCGAGCATCTTCGGAAAATAATCTGCAAACAAGACGCTGCGGGCTACAAAATCACTCCCTCTCCTTCGCTTTAGATCGCGGCTTAATAAAAGCATAACACAAGGTAGCCGAGGAAACCGCCGCACTTTGCCCAACCACATCATCCCTTTGTGTATTATTAATCGGTTTCAAGTTGTACCAAGGCTTCCTGGGGCGGGAAGGAGAAGGGGCTCTCCGGCTGTGGAGGAGACTTGTTTCTTTTTTGCTTTCAGGATTCGCTGGGGGGAAAGCCTCGCTCAGGGGAGCGGCGGAGAAAGAAAGTGGCTCTCACACCTCCGGTTCCCCGCGATGCCCACCGTGAGGATCGATAGGGAAAGTCATCTGGGGCTCATCTCTGCTGAAGGACATGAGTGCAGCACTGGGGGAGGAGAAATTTCAGCCAAATCAGGTGGAAAAAGCATCTGGAAAACGGGGAAAATGAGGTGCAGGTTCAGACACACCAGTTTTTTAGGAGAGCAGAATGGGGCCCAAAGAGGTGTTTTGCAGCTGAGAAGCTGATGCCTCCCACCCAAAGCCTTCACCAATGCTCCTCTGCTTCCAAAAACGTGGAATTAAGCTTGGAGAAGGCCTTTAAGATCTTGCTGGGTCCCTTGCTGGGTTTGAAGCAGCTGTGTGCAGGGGTGTCCTCCACGATCACCACAACACATCACATAGGAATACTAATACAGAGGGTCTGCGACCTCTTCCTCAGCATGGATTTGGTTTTAGGCACAGGTAAAATCATCTCCAAAAGCTGCCAGGGTGGACTCAGCAGCTCCCTGGATGCTGTAGAGCCTGCTGGAGAGCAGCTCTGAGATGCTGAGTGCTCCCATCTGTGGGGTTTCTGCGTCACCTGGACAAGGACGGGTTTTCCAGTGGGGAAGAAAGGGATGGAGCATTCATCAGAACCCTGGGAGCAGCACAGGCAGGAGACCAACAGGCTGCTTGCCGAGCCTTCCAGTAATTTCTCCACTCCCACTAAAAAAGTACAATATATTGTCTGTTTGGGAGCAGTTTAAGTTGCTTCGTTTCACACAGTAAATTAACCCGATTTCTTTAATAGGGGATTTTCACTTGGTGTCAAGCCCCAACCGTTATTCCAAACCCTGGGACTCCAGCTATTAAACCTTTTCCTTGGATACGGAGCCGAAAGCGCTGCTGGGGCAGCGGGTTTGGTGACACTCAGAAATAAATGGCTCAATCATTTCTAAACACCCCAGCTATTTACTGCTGCCACCTGACCCAAGAGATTTCTCGAAGCAAAACTGCTTTTTAGATTTACCCAATGGAATACAAGGCATTGGGTGCCCTCCCAGAGCTGCAGACTCTTCCCCAGCTCCTGCAGGGCATGTAAATTCACTGTAGGATGAGACAGAACACTAAACACCCCCCCAAAACCCTGACCAGGGAGAATATCAAGGTTTTATCTTCTGGCAAGGCTTGGTCTTGACTTTATTTCAGACTGAAGTCCAGATGGGAGTTCAGCTCCTGGTCTGGAAACTGCTCCTCTTTGTGACAAGGATGAAGCACAGGATGTGGCCAAGATGAGTCCAAGTGGGCAAATATTTGCCCCCTCCACTCCCTGCCGTGGCTACTGGGGGGGCTCCACAGCATTTAGTGGGACCAGAACCAGTGGCCAAGCTGGGAGGTCTCTAGCCCTTGCTCTGCCAGCAGACTGTCATCACCTTTGGAGATTAAAAAAAAAATACCCCTGAGATTTTAAATTCCTGAGAGGTGAAGAGCAGCTCCTGGGGAGTAGAGATGTGCTTATCTTTTTAACCTACATGAAAAAAACCAGCAGAGTGGCAACCATGGCTCAGAGCAGACACTGCCTGCAAGGCAGAGCCCAGCCCTGATGGCAAAATAACCCCGTGCTCAGGGAATCCAGCTGCCCCCCTGCCCCACTCCCTCCTCCTCAATGCTTCCCATCCCAGCCGCTCTGCTGGATCCACGCCTGGTTAAGCAGGTGACAAATGCCCCCAGTTCATTTTCTCCTCTCCCCTGTCTGGGGTGCCGCTGACATTTTGATGTTTCCCTCTGAGATTATCCTTCACATAATGAATTTTCTCCCCAACCCCTCCTATTTTATTTTTTTTCCCCCCCTTGCCTTTTGGCTTTGCCAACACACTCTCTCTCTCTCCCAACTCTGCCGACTCCGGGAGCACGCCCGACACAAGATGAATCGCCCGGAGACTCCCGGTGCATCCTTCTTTCCACTTCACATCTTCCCCCCGCCGATGAGAAATGGGATTTTTCCTCATCCATCATAAGTCAGCGTGACAGGGCTGTCGTTCCCTGGCACCGCAGCGCTGCATCACGAGCCTCTCCGTCCCGCTTGGCTGAGCAGCCCGCTTCCCTGGGACCCTTCCGAAGTGCTTCCGCTTGTATCGGGAATTTGGGCACCGGGAAAAAGTTATTTCGGAGCTCTTCCAGCCTCCAAATCGCTCCCTCTCTCCGGGGTTGTGCCCCAGGAACAGCGGTGTTGAGATTAAGGAGGAGTCCTGGGCGGGACTTGGAAGGGGAAACTGAGGCATGGAGTGAGTTTATGAGTCCCACGAGGTCTGACTGTGAGCCAGGAATAGCTCTCCACAGATCCTGCCTTTGCATCTCACTCGTCAGTGAGCAAACCCCAAACCTGAGCAACGGTGTCAAAACCAAAGGATTAAAAAGGTAAAATTGTCAATCCTCATCTCTCCAATAAACTCCAAGTGTTTCACTTCAATTTGCCTCCCATAACATTGATCATAGCAGAGGATTTCTGCCTCAGGTACAAATTGATATGGATACTTCCCTCTTTTTGAGATGGGATATTTTTTCTGACAGCTTCCACTTGCTCAGAAATTCCTCTCAGGCCTGGGATGGAGGGAATTTGGGGTGGCAGAATCGCCCACTGTGAATTCAGGTAACATCAGAAAGGTGGAATCTCCTGCTGAGTGTAGGAGCAACCCACTGCTTTCACTTCATGCTGAGCATCCTTCCTTGGCAAGCCGGTTTGTGAGAGGTTGGCAGAGGCACTGGGGGGGTTTGGAGTGAGGATGGCAGGGGAGAATCAGAGGCAGGCGAGGGTCAGATGGCTCTGTGCTGCCTGCTACCACCTGGCCCTGCATCCAAGCTTGTTTCCATGACAATTGCAGGTAACTTCACTCCAAGCCATCAAAAAGAAGGGACGGAAAGCTGTCCAAGGCACACGGAGAAGTGACAGCTCTGCCACCGGGACTGCACCCCCGTGAGGGGGTTGTCTCTCAGCTCCACTGGGTAAATCACTGCGGTTTGTGTTTTCCTCCTTCCCCCTCGTGCTGATGAGCCTGCTCCCCTCCCCATGCCAGGCCTCTGCAACACCTGCCCCCCTCAGTGAAGCCATGCACAGTTTGCAGAGGCAGGAGCAGGGAAGGAGCATCCCAGGGACTCGCAGCAGAAGCAGGGAAGAGCTCCCAGCCGCCCGCCCTCTTGTCATTCCAAGACAAGCAGCTCAGCCGGGAAAAGAAGATTTAACTGTGTTTGCTTCAAAACCCCAAAATGAGTTCCCTCCCATCTGCCAGGAGAGATTGATCTCCTGAGTCAGCCGTAAATCGCCTGAAAACTCCCTTGGAGCATTTAGGCAAGGAATGAAGCAGGGAATTGTGCTGCTCCGAGCTCACGTCCTGCAAGGACAGTGCCTGGAAGCAGGCGAATTATCCAGCTTGGCTACAACGATTTCAGCTTGTTGGTTCACTTTCTGATTTCTTTTATCTGCAGGTAAAGGTCTTTCCACCCCCAAAACGAGAATCCCAACTGCCCAGTTCCCCATCCCTGCGTAGTGCTGACTCAGCATTACGGGCCAGGAGGAAACCCCTCTCCCATCCCCGAGGCCCTGGATACCCCCAGGAAAAAACTTTGCAGCTCCTTAACGTCACTTCTGGGCACTGGGCAGCGTCGCAAGGGGAGAGGAACCTCTTGCAACACAGGAGTAAATAGTGGCCATCCAACATCACGTGTGTTTTGCAGCCCTGCCAAAGCCCACGGGTCTCCAACTGCCAGTACTTCAAAGTTACAAAGGCAAGATAGATAGATAGAGATTTTTTATATATATATATATATTTTTTTTTTTTTTAAACTCTCAGGCTCATTAGTCCAGTTCAAGCTGTGTTGCTCTACTAGAAAGGCTCTGATGATGCCAGTTTTATTCCCTACTGGTCCCTTATTTTTTCCCTTTAACTTTTGCTAGTTAAAGTTTTCAAAGAGACCTGCTCAAAACTCGCCTTCTGTAAAACCCATATTAACTAATTCCATGCAAACCCGTGGAAAGTGCTCCCACTACTGTTGATCCCAAACCTTCATCAGGAGTTTTAGTCCTTCAAAATCAGATTGGAAAATACCAGGGTGGTTTTTTCACCTTTCTAACCTGCTTTTGGTCCCTGCTTTTGAGTTGTTTCTTGCCTCAAGAGAAGAGATTTCTCCCTGACATTCCAAAATCCTACATATGATTGCAAAGCCCAGACACTTGGAGACAGTGGGAGAGAAATCTGAGTGTCTGTATTTTTGCTGTGGCCAACACCTGCTGAATGTAAACTGCAAAATAACTGGGGACTCGAGACGCTTGTGGCTATTTGGAATAGGAGGATGAAAGAATAACTCTTTCCTAGGAGTAATCCCCCAGACAAATAATTCCTGAGCATATGTTCAGACAAATTAGAAGGAAAAACAGAGATGTCCAAACAGGCCAGTCATGGTACACACAATGCAAGAGGGAGGAACTTCCCAAACGAGCTGATGCTTCTCAGTCCTGCCAAGCCCAGGAGAGGGGAAGAAGATAACTGGGAAGGTGGGAGACTCCATGGTTCTGTGATCCCCTGATTCTATTTCTGGCACACACGTTTTACAAACACTGCTGGGACACGCACAGACCCCGCCAGCTCTGCCTCCAGCCCTGCAGGAGGTATCAGCTGCATTAGCAGCACAATCTGAATTCCATCTCCCTCCGGACAAATGCAATTCCTGGCGCTGCAGGAAGTCCAGGGGGCCCAGATTTACATCTCTTCAGCTGGGATATTTAGAGTGAGAGGCGAGATGTCCCTCTTACCCACGTAATTCCCTCCCTGCTCTGGCAGGTGACAGATAGGCCTGAGATGGTGACAGCACTCACAGTGCTGTCTTAGGAATGATGACTTAGGAATCCCAATCCTTCCACTTTCAGATAAAACTATCAGATATCAAAAGAACCATCCCTAGAGATCTCACAGCAGTTCCAAATCCTGACAGACACCACTGACCTCATCTGTCCCAGCTAAGCCAACTCCTGTCCACCACCTCCCCCCCCACACCCCATCCTCACCCACCTGGGTGCAGAAGGCAGTGCCCAGGGTGCCCCCCATCTCATTCCCCCCCACCAAGGCTCAATCCTGCAAGGGATAAACAGCTGGAGATGGACTTGGGGAGGGCAGGTCTCCCTAAGGGAGGTGGTGGAAGCTGCCATGTGCCCCGAGCTGCAGCCAGCAAGGCTAAATTGAGCCTTCAGGCTCTGCTCCTCCCAGCAATGGCAGCAGGGGAGATTAATGAACAGAACCAACCTTTTCCTTCTTTTTATAGTTCTTTTTTTTCCCAGCCATGTCTGAGCAAGGCTGTAGAACCAGGATCAATAGGTGGGAAATGTGGGTAATAACTGGCCTTTAAGGAGGCAGCTGGGACCTGCGTGTCCTGCTCAACCACAAATCCCAATCCCGCCCGGCAGGCTTGACTCTGGCACACAGTGCTCTTGATGCAAGGCACTGGAGGGAGGCCAGCAAGCAGAGATGCTTCAGGGACTGAGTTCATCCCTTGGTCCTCACATAAGGAAGGGATCCAGGACATCAGTTTCGTGGGGCAGCAGGGAGGGTGGTTGGAATCAGATGGCTTCCGATCCATCCACCGTTTCTGGGAACGTGTTCAAGCTCTGCCACAGCACATCCACTGTCAGCACCCACCAGGCAGTGTAAGGTAAACACAATTCAGGTTTGCAAAGGAGCCACTGGGACAGATTGGGATTTTGAAGCACCCACCACCTGCAGAATGGCCAGAGAAGGACTTTGGACAAGGGCCTGGAGTGACAGGCCAAGGGGGAATGGCTCCCCACTGCCAGAGGACAAGGTTAGATGGGATATTGGGAAGAAATTCTTGCCCAGGAGGGTGGGGAGGCCCTGGCACAGGTTGCACTGAGAAGCTGTGGCTGCCCCATCCCTGGATTGCTGATTGGACAGGGCTTGGAGCAACCTGGGATAGTGGAAGATGTCCCTGCCCAGGGGGGAGGTTGGAACAAGATGAGCTTTAAGGTCCCTTCCAACCCAAACCTTTCTGGGATGGTTTGGTGATGATGATGGGAGGGAGAACAGTCTGATGGGTCACACCAACGAGTATCATCTTCACTCAGGGCCCACACCAGCCAAAGCAACTGCACAGCTACTGCCCTGCACAAGCTCCTCAGCCTTATCCTGAGCAGCTACAGCCCCTCAGAGCTGTTCTTATCCAGGTGGGAAGGCAGCTCAGCCCCCCAGGATGAGCACCCACCCTCCCTGCAGCTCGGGCACCCCGCTGAGGAGAGGGCAGAGGGAAGGGACAGCACAGCAGGGATTGCAATCCCGGATTCCTGCACCACCCTGCATCCCAGCTGAATATCCAAGCAGGCTGGGGGCCGTGTGAGACCTGGAGTGATGGTTATTATGCGAGTCAGGCAGCTTTGGTGACAATTACACAGCTCTCAGAGGCAGCACAGGTGGCTGCCTGCACCTGGGAATGCGCTCTGGGAATCCAGGGCTGGTTTGGGAGACCTGCTCCCCTCGAGGCACTTTTTTCCACTGCCCTCCTGACTCAGGACCTCAAATCACCTCAAGATTGTGCGTGGTTTATTGAGAGTCTTCTCCACAAAGTTCCATCACATTTCAACAGAGAGCAGCCCCTCTAAGGAAGCCACCTGAGACAGGGCAAGCGCTGGCCATGGAGAGAGGATGGACTTAACTCATGTGCTGGCCACCAAAAGCATCCCAAGCCCTGGTTAATGACCTTTCCCATCCTGTGGAGGCATTAATCAGCTCCCAGTGCTGATTTCACATGACTTCTGGAGGCAGGCAGGCTCCCTGGCAGGAGCGTGGCCGTGGTCTCCTCCAGACCTCTTTCTCTCCTCATCAGAGTTACTGTTTTGGGTAATGATGAAGCAGGGGAATTGATTCGAAGCCTAATGAATAATCAGCCACCATCAATAATTGTAATCACTAATCTGGTGCAATTAGAGGCAATTATAGTAAATGCAATTTCCTCCCGAGCTGCTAACGAACTGCAAAAATATGAATTGACTCGAACTGGCTGCCTGTGATTTATGCAGTGGCAAGATCAAGGAGCCCATTACGCCAACAAAGGCTCTTAAAGGGACACGGAAGTTGGTTCCTCCCCCTTTTCCATCCCACCCATCCCAACAAAGCCACCAAACTTTAGGGGGAATCCTGAGCAGCACCGTAAAGGGGTGAAATCCCCTATTCCCTCCTCTTTTCCACCTCCAATTTCCCACATCAGCTCCCGCCAAGCAAGGACTGCACGTGCCAGGAGAGGTGCGTGGGGAGAGATTGCCACCTATTGGCACATCCCTGGGGGATGATGGGGGAAAACGGCACCACCTCCAGCATCACCTTCAGGTTCGGGGACAAAGCAGCCGGTTTCGAGCTACCCTTTACCCTCCCGGTGCCGCGGAAAGCGCTGTTTCAAAGTGCCTTTTAATTTCGAGTGCCTGGGATAACGCGCACCAGCCTCAGTTGGAGGAGGTGATAAGCACGAGAGAGGCATCTTAGGAGAGTTTTCGAGATGAAAAGCCAGCTCACGAGCACTTTTTTTCCTCCCAAAGGCAGCAGAAAGGGAAAGAGCTTGAAGGAAAGCACGAACGGCATCCCAAAACAGAAGAGCTGATTGCAGCGCCAAGAATTGAATACAATGCCACGAGGAGTAATTTCAGGCACCTGGGGCGGGTCCCGACTTCTCCACCGATGTGGGAACTCGACAAAACTGGATTTTGCATAGAAAATGTTTAATTTTGACAAAGGTGGTTCTCAAGGAACCTGGAATGGTGGAAGGTGTCCCTGCCCACGCCAGGGGGTTGGAACAAGGTCCCTCCCAACCCAAACCAGTCTGGGATTCTGTGATAATGCAGAGATTCATCAGACTTCCAGTCCCCAACACATCTGATGACAAGCCAGGGGGAAATAGTTGTCACTGGACAGACACACACATCAGGGCTCTGTGATTCCACAGGCTGTCCATCCTGAGCCTGGACAGACATAAACCAGCCCAATCAGTCATGCAAATAAAACCTGCCTGAATGAGCAGCCCCCCTACTCAATGCCAGCCATTCTTCTCCTCAGAGTCGATAACTTCCACTCTCCCGGCAGTAAATCTTGATATTCACCCCCCCCCAGCAATCAATAGCTGCCTATTATTGGTCTGTAATTGTTACAAAAATTTAATCAAGGGTCAATAAAGGGAAGGAACAAGTCTATTGCAGCAGCAGAACTTCAGACACAAGGTATTTCACTGCCCAATTATCCACTACTCCTGACTTTTGCTAATATTATTTATTATTCAGGCAACTACAACACCCAGAAGACTCAATCTCAGCCCTGAACGCTGTTCCTGTGCAAGGAACAGAACACCCAGCGTTGCCCAAACCACCTGCAAGGCAAAGCACCAACTATATCATCTAGAAACGGGTACAAACTGCTGTGGGAATGATCACTGCAATAAATCTGTGTCCAAAACTAACCACTGAGTGAGCTCTGAGAAATTAAAAGACAAATGAGAGACTCGTTCCCAGAGGAAACACAAGTCAGCAGCAACAGGTGGAATTTGGCCGTGTTTTTTACTCGGGGTGTTTTGGAAATGCAAATTGGCTTTCTGTGCAAAATTGCTACTTCTGTGGAGATTATTGGATCAAATTCGCCTTAAAGAGGGAAAAAAAACCCAAACCACTGGGAGAGAAAGGGATTAAAATCCTTCGTCATTCCCACCCAAAGCAGTTCCAAGGGTTGTTTGCTCTCCGTTCTTTATTCGTCTACATCTTGCCATGAAAAAAGAGGTGAGGAAGGATGGCAGGGACATTAAAACAAGACCAAATGCCTCTCAAAATAAGAATAATTGTCATTTCTGCCCTGTGCCAGTCTCACTGATAATTTCTGAGAGGCTTGAAGGGGTGTGAAACGTTCCCAGAACTGCTACATCCCACACTGCCACTTGAAAAAAAAAACCAACCAGATTTCCAGTTTTAGGGTGTTATTTTTAGTTTTGGAGATGCTCTGACCTGGAGGTCTCTTCTGCCTCATTCTCCACTTGGTTTTTTGGGCTTTAAAGCTCAAATTTTCAAGCTTGCCACAAATCCAGTGTGTTTATTTCATTCAAAACTCCCCATCAACACAGGGACTGAAGCAGGGAGTGAGTGTGTCACAGACCTTCTGCTCCCAGGCTGGAAAGCATTTAGTTGTATTTATAAGAGCCCTTGGGATTTTTCTTAGGCAGTCAAGTGTCACTGTTGCTTTTCCTCTTCCCCAAAATGCCTCTTTTATTGATGTCTGCCCACCTCCCACCCTTCCAAATGCATGGAATATGAACAATTCCAAAACACTTTATTCCCATCTGCATTTCCCCCCAAAAAATTAAACAGAGGCTGCATTTTGCTTTGGGGTTTTATGCCCAGGCAAGGATCTAAATAAAGCCATCATAATAAAACCCTGGAGAAAACACAACCACAAATAAAAACCACCAAACTCCCACCTGAACAGATCCTCTTTAATTACCCAGCAACAAATGGTGCCAACACTCCAAAGGAGCAGGAGGAGCATCTTCAAACCCCCCGAAATTTCCAACTGCAAAACATTTCCCCTCCCATCCTGTGACCCAAAACGAGTAATAAATATGGGAATCTGGAAAGAGAGGGAAAACAGCGACTCTGGTGTGTGTCACCAACAAGTGCAAGGAGGGTTTGTAGGGAAATGAGTGTGGTTATTCCTTCACTGGGCGTTGGTGGATTCCTTATGGGTTTGTGTTATTGCTGGTCCATCCTGGAGGATGGAGACAGCAGGTGTAGGGATGTATGGATAGTGAGAGATGCAGCAAAGCATCCTCACCTCCCCAGTCCCACCCTCATCCCAAATCTACAGGTTTAAAGCTTCATTCAACTCTCCTGATCAGCTCCTCCCACGGTATTTTCCATCAGTGTCTTCCACAGCCTGGCTAAACCCTGCTTAAAATCCTATTTCCTTTGATCCCTCATATATTTCTCATTTTATCATGTCCCCAGGAACTCTGTTGCCCCTTCCTGCCTGGCCAAACCCTCCCAAAAAAGCTTTTTCAGGGCTGTTCCTCATTGCACAGATCCAGCCCCAAAGCCTCACCCCACCCAAACCCAGGACTAAACCCTTTAATTTGCTGCAAGTTGATAAAAACTTGGCTGTATTTCAAACCAGACCCGAAGCTGAAAGTTTCCTCCAAATGTTTTCCTGCTGGGCAAGTGAAGCATTTCATTTGCACACAACAATTCCTGTTTGCTGCAGTTTTCCCTGCTTCCCAATTCCACATTGTGAGATGCAATCAGAGGAGGGAAAATAAAGCAATTAAAGGAATCGTGTGGGATTCCCAGACGGCCACTGATACCAATCAGTTTCAAGAGGATCTTGGCACCCAAACTACACAATATTTGATTTCCTAGAGTGGGTTTCAGGGTTTTTTTTGCTTTGTTAAGTGGAGCTGGAGCTCAGATTTGCCCACATTTGCATATAAAGAGTGACAAGGATACGCCAGAGGAGACCCTAAGTGGTGACTGAGCTCCAGCACTTTGTGGTGCTTTTCCTTTTCATGCAACCTGGATTTATCCCCTGGAGCCTGAGGATCAGGTTTAGTCCTTCTTCAGCCTCCTGCCCTTTCCTTGTTCATCCCTACCTTTATCTCCTCCTCCCTTTCCAACACACCCCAACCAAGTTCCCCCCTCTCCACGTAAGCGGCCGCCCCGACAATCACAAAGCAGCTTATTTTTTAATTGTGCTGAAACTAAATTGTTATTTAAACTTCAGATCTTGCTGTTCTCCCCTAAGACCCCTTTAATTCCTCCCAGATGTTAATTATGCCGAAGCACAAAGCTGCAAAAATCTCAGGCTGGCTGAAGAAAAAGCCCCTCCGGCCGGATCCTGACGGGAAATCGATGCCGCCACCGGAGCTGCATCATTGACATCCATGCCAAGCTTTGGGAATGGGAACCATGTCCTTATCTACAACACTTCCCAAAAGACCTAGATGATTTTAGAGGTCTCTAATTCCCATTTTTTTCCCATGCAATTCCCAGTCTATGCTCCACTAATTTTTAATGAAACCTTGTGGCTTGACAAGCCTGTTCTGGAATTTGGAGGGAAGCCTCCAAGCACATCAAAGCTGTTGTCTCCTCGGTGTCCACACCTTTGCCCTTATGGCTGATCCCCAATTCCTTTTTCCTTGCAGATGATTAGGATGCTGGAGCCAGCAAACACTTGTCTGGGAAGATTTGGGATCGTTTTCATATTTATTTGAAAACAAAAGGTTTAAACTGAATTTCAAGCTCCTTCCACCAGGACATATTGATCTAGTGGGAGGTGTCCCTGCCCATGGCAGGGGGGTGGAATGAAATGATCTTTAAAATCCCTTCCCACCCAAACCATTCCATGATTCTACAATTCCATTACATCAGTGGCTTTTCTATTACACCTGGACATGGGGAAGCAGGAGTTGTAGCTCAGTACATCACTTCTGATGTGGTTTAGTGCCTCTGCTGCTGGATTACTTTGTTGTTGGGATTGTTTTATTCTTTAAATACCCATCCCAGTAAGTTGTGGTATGTTGGTGCCTGACTTGATAACCTTTAGGATATGAAAGGGAATGGGAAAAGCAGAGAGAAAACACTGTTCTTCCTTCTCCTCCCCATCACAGTTCAGCAGCAGATACATCCCATAGCAAATCCATTTGTCAGATGGAGAGGGACAGCACATGGTATTAAGAAATTATGAATTATTAGGGAGTTTTATAAGCCAAAAAAATTGATACCTAAAAACCATTACTCTGAGTAGGTGCCAAACCCTTTGGAATTCACATTGCACAGGGATACAACACAGGTCCTGCAATCCTGCATCCAGGCTAAAAATACCAGAGAACGGGGCCAATCTCCCTTTTTAAGCCCTTATTCCATGCCAAGCCCTCAATAGGGATGCTCCAGCTCTGATTTCCCTCCTGCTCATCACAGCTCTTCACAAATCAAAAGCATTCCCAATTTATTCTTCTCCTTTCCAAGCTCTGCTCTCCTCTCATCTGCTCAGCCTCGCAGAAAGCTCGTTAAACAATCCATAGAAATATAATGAGCAATGGGAGGGCTGGGAGGGCTGGTGCCAGCAGGCAGACAGGGCTCTGCATCCCAGGGGACTCTGCATTCCCAGGATGCTTGGGATGGCCCAAAGCCCAAGGCTGGAAGTGGCCATTTCCTACTCCAGGTGAGTTCAGTTATCCCTCTCCCTCCTGCTGGTAGGGAGCAGGTTATTTGGAAGTAAAGAAGACTAAAAAGAAGGTTGAGGAATGTAAGAGAGCAGGATGAAGGCCCAGGGGAGCTGGGGCACTGCAGAGAGAGAACAGCCTGACCTCCAGGGCAAAGTGCAAACAAACTGCTGGCACCAGAGCTGCTGTTCCCGGGATGCTCCCACATCACAGAGTCCCAGAATATGCCCAGCTGGAAAGGGCCCACAGGGATCATCGAGTCCAACTCTTCAGCCCTGAACAGAAGCATCCCCAAGACTCACCCCATGTGCCAAAGGGTATTGTCCAAATGCTTCTTGAGCTCTGTCAGGCTTCATCTCCCTGCTCTCCTTCAGCCTCAGTCCCAAAATCCCCCTCTCTGTGGTGGGAGCATCGCCCCTGGAGGTGTTCAGGGAATAACTGGATGTGGCACTCAGTGCTGTGGCCTGGATGACGAGGTGGGGATCAGTCACAGGTTGAACTTGATGCTCTCTCCCCCCTAAATTGCTCAGGGATTCTGGGAATCAGCAGCTCTGTAGCCACAGTAGAACTAGGGGGTCCTCCTGGGGGAGCTCAGACACCCCCACCCAGCCTGGCATCCAGCATCACCTCTCCCAGCTCTGCCTGGGCCACATGAACCCACTCCATTCACACAACATCACCCCCCCTCCCCAGTTCCCCGGGTGAAACAGGACTTTTAGCCTAATATGTATTTAAAAATTGAACGTGTGCATGTATTTCCAAACATCCGCCGTGCAGACACGCGGCTAATCCACTGCCAGACATTTTACCAATTATCCCGGGGTCTTCTGCACAGCCCATTACCCCGTAGATGTTACTAAGTGCTGCATAAACAATCCTCTGCTGCGTGGCTGACACTTAAAAGAGGACAAGTGGAAGGGAATTGCAGCAGGACAGCAAATGGAGCCGGAACAGTCGCAGCAGCAGCTCCCCCCACTGAGAGAGCCATAATCGTTGGCACATCTGTGCTGCCTTCCCTCCCACCCAGGAACCTGCTGGAAGAGCCACCTCAGCAGAAAACTCCCACCCTCCCCGCTGCTCATGTGCTGCCTTGGGAAGGGAGAAGTGGAATTTGGGTTTTTCAGGAGGTTGAGGGGACTCCAAGTAAACCTTTATTTCCTTGGATTGTTTGGATGACGCTCTGGGGAATATGGCATGTGACTCTTGGGGATGTGCTGGGCCAGGAGTTGGACTGGATGATCCTCGTGGGTCCCTTCCAACTCAGCATGTTCTGTGGTTCTGTGATTCCTAAACTGGGACCAGTCCAGCTGTCTGGAAGCTGGGCAGCCCCTTGAGCCCACTGAGTGCCCGTCCATCCCCACCCCACTATGTGCTTTTCCCCTTTCCTTTCTCTCCTCCCTATTGTTTTTAAAAGCAGCCAGACTGTTAATTAAAAAGGCAGAAATCAATTGCCCTCATCTCCCCATCAGAAGCTCCTCTGCATTCCAGGATTAAAGCAGGCTCCTACTTTAAGTCAATTAGAGATAAGGGGAAGCTGACATTTCTACAACCCGCCTTATCAAACCGCTTGAAAACTGCTCAGATTAAAATGTAAAAAGATTATTTCCTCAGCTCTCTCTGCCTCTCTCCTTTTTTTTTTCTTTTTTTTTTTTTATAATTATTCATAAGAAACCCGACAAACAGGTGCTGATAGTCCCAGATAGCCCTGCTCCTCCATGGGGTTACTCTCAGTATCATCCAGGAGCATCCTGTGGGATACCAGGATCCCAAAAAAGGGGGAAGGAGGCAGAGAGCCCTCAAAACTCAGTCCCTGCAAACCACATCCTGACTTCCCATCCAAGAACCGCAGGGAAAGGGTCAAAACCCTGGTCTGGATCGGATCCTAATGAGGCTCTGCTCAGCCTAATTAGCTGGAGGCAAGAGGAAGCTGGGAAGCGAGGTGGGATGCAGGCCAGGGACCACATCTGAACCCAGGACAGGGCTGGAATGCTAAATACAGCAGGGGACAGGGACAGGGACACTGCTGGCACGGCACAGGCTTTGTCAGCAGTGCTTGGAGCTGCATCCACACGGGGAGAATGCAATTCCTGCACTGGGCTCTACCTCCCTGCATCACCCAGCCCACAACCCCCAGGGCCTCCCTGGCACAAAAAGGGGGCTGGAGGTGGAAAACAGCTCAGCACCCAGTTAATTCTGCTGGTGAGGTGAAACTGTGGCATGTCCCCTGTCAGTCCATCCATCACCCCCACTGAGGAGAATTACAGCAGTCAGGAGCCTCCTCAAATGCAGGTTTAGGGGAAAAAAAAAAAACAACAAAAAAAAAAAAACCAAAAAACCCAACAGCAGAAAATATTAAAGTTTCATATCACAAATGCAGAGGATTTTTTTTTTCGGAAATGCTCCAAATGTTAGAAGCAAACTGCAACAGCCACGGAGGGATTTCACTGATGTTTTTTAGCATCGAAGAGGAAGAAAAAAACTCATTCCAGCCCCAGCTGCAGGAAGCAGAAGCTCTTTATTCCTGCAGGCAGCAGTGCCACCCCCAAAGTCGCCCAGTGGAAAATCTCCACGTCATGGGCAACGACTGAGACATTCCCAGGGCTGCTCTGTGCCCCCAAAACCTCTTGTTCCCTGCCCAGGGATGGAGCTGCCCTTGGAGTAATAAAGGATTCAAGGCAATGGGTTAATGCAGAACTAGCAGGGTGGGAAGGTCAGAAGAGCATTTGGATGGTCAATTTTCCCAGCAAAGCAAGTGGGAGATGGGAGTGGAGGGATGGATGGATCTGTTCAGGTGTGCACTAAAAAAAAAAAGGGGGGTGAGGGGAAAGGGAAAAAAAAAAAGAGAGAACCAAAGAAAAAGGGGGAAAGAATAAAAAGACAAAAAGGAAAAGGGAGAAAAGAAGGAAAAAGGAAAAAGAAAAGAAAAAGAAAAAATAAAAAGGAAAAAAGGGAAAAAAAGGAAAAGAAGAGGGGGAAATGGGGAAAAAATGAAAAGATTGATGGGAAGGAAGTGGGGGCAGAGGACAGGGCCCAGGAGCTGTCCAGGGGTGACTCCCAGCAGGACAGGAGGACACTCTCAGTGATGCAGCCTCTTCTTCCACCAGTGCCTGAAAACCACAGGAAAGGCCAAAAAATCCCAAACCCAAGAAGGAGAAAATGCCATGAAGTGTTCCTGGCTCCCACATGCCTGTATCCATGCCTCAGTTTCCCCGTGGGCAGAGGGGGCGGAATCCTCCCCACTGGCAGAAGGATTTCATTAAATTAAACCCTTAAAGATTTATAAAGCACTTGTGAAGGCTCCATAGGAAATATTCCAATGTCACTGAAAACGTCAGCTGTAACATATTAAATCTCTCTCTCTCTCTCTCTTTTAAAAAAATAATAATATGAGATTATGTCCCAGGAGGAAGTTTTCCCACCAGACTTCTCTATTCTTATAAAAACGATCCAGCATCACTTAGCAGCTCATAAATTCCATCTCCCATTAAGCAGATATTAAACACGTATTTATAAAGGTTTAAACAGATCAGTTCACTTAATTTTCAGTTCGCCTTCAGGCAAAAAATAGTGTGTTTCAATCAGGAGGAAGTCCTGCTGTGGCTAAAGGGGGAGGATCTGGATCAGACCAGGGGACAGGAGGAAACCTTTCCTGAGGACACACAAGGACCAGTATCAGCAGCAACTTCTGGCCCTCTGGGACAGCACCAGTGGGCAAATCCATCATGCAAAAAATATGGGATCCTGCACTTCAGCAGATCAGAGGGAACTTAAAAGTCAAGCATAAGACATAATTCTCTCATCTACTTTCAAAAGGGAATAAAACCAGCTTAATTCCCCAGTCAGGTGTATGGAGCAGAGCTCTGACAAGCTGCTGTCTGTCCACCAACTGGAGCCAAATCAGTATTATTATTATTATTTTATTATTCTTAATTATTTAATTTTTTTTTTAAACCCAAGTGTTTGGTCAGCCTGTTCTAACAACCCATTCCAGTATCGAGTGGCAAAACACATCAATATTGAATCCTGGGATGGGATATTGGGAATATCAATATTCATACTGGGAGAGGTGGTGACTGTGGGAAGGTGAACTCCTGCCCTGGGTTGTGGAGGAGCCTCAGATCCCCTTATTCCAACAAAAAGTTGGAATCTCTTCCTTGAAACCAAAGGCTGGGACCACCAGGCAATGCTGTACCCATCTCAAAAAATGGCAAGGACAGGGCAAAAATATCTCAGGATGGAATTCAATGGGAAACTCTCTCCAAAGAGCATCCAGGCTCTGCATGGAATACATAAGCACAGTCACTGAAATTCCTCATGGTCCAATTAAACCTGGCCTCCCCCAACACCCAGAGATATCATCTGAATGCTTTTACCTAAAGCAGCCTAAAAATAGGTGGGTTCAGACCTGTTCCCTGGGTCAGGCATTGCTTTTTGGGTCCATCAGTGTGATTTTTAGACAACAAACACAGACACAAACCCCGTAGTTCTTGTGGATAAGTTTTCCCTGTTTGCCCTAAGAGCCACAAAGGCTGGATTTCCTGAGAAAATCAGGAGTTTAAAGCTCAGTAAATAGCAGAGAAGGACAATGTGACCCAGGAAAAATAGCCAGGAGGTCTCCTTGGAGGGCAGTGAGTGAAGTCAGAGCAGAGAGAACAAGCTCAGATCTTCCCATCCCACCCACAGCCTCCCTAAAGCGGCTCCTGAGCCGAATCCCTGAGCGTGGACAGCAGGAACCCTTCCAATGGCACTGGTCTGCTGGGGAGCAATTAGAGAGGAAGGGCATGGAGGAGAAATTCAATCAATTCCGTGGTCATCTTCCCCACAGCAGGCACGGGGGACACAGCTGTGCCGGCCTCATTCCTGCTGCATATTGAAGGGGGATGGTTGGGATCAGAGCGGGGAGCAAAGAATGAAATGACAGGCCCTGGGACGGGTGGTGACATTGAGAAGGTGAATTATTCCTGCTACAGGTTGTGGTGGAGCCTCAGCTCCCCTTATCCAAGAAAAATTTATCACTTCTTCCTTGAAAACAAAGGCTGGGAGTGCCAGCAAGTGCTGTATCCATCCCAAAAATTCAAGGAGAGAACAAGGCATCCTCATAAAGCCCAGAAATTTGGCTGAGGTGCAATGAGTAAACCTCAAGCCAGTTTTCTATCCGTAATCCTCTCCCTAATTCCAAGGTGTCCACAAAAGGCTTTAAAAATAGCAAACACAACTCCATTATTATCTCATAAAGCAATCTATGAACAGAATATTCCTCAAATGCCCTGTGCCTTCAGTCGGAAATTTCTGGGTGTGACAAAGATTGAGTGTTCCTGTCTCGATGAGAGGGATACAAGAGGAGCAAAAGCAGACAGCTTTATTCCCTGAGAAGAAAAAAAAGTCAAAATATGTAAATTCTCTTCCCTATGAAATTCTCAGGCTTTGAAATCTGGGGCAAAACCTGGGGCAAAACTCTGAAACTGTGAATTTCCTTCACATCGCAGAATATTCCCAGGAACAACCTTTTTTAAAAATCACTGAATGCTTTCATTTTGATTCCAGTGTTTTTTATTATATAAAATAAGACAAAAAGACAAGACTGGAAGAGCACTCCAGTGCCTAAAGGGGCTCCAAGGGAGCTGGAAAGGACTTCAGACAAGGGCCTGGAATGACAGGACAAAGGGGAATGGCAAGAGGAGAGGGTTAGATGGGATATTGGGAAGGAATTCCTGGCTGGGAGGGTGGGCAGGCCCTGGCACAGGTTGCCCAGAGAAACTGTGGCTGCCCCTGGATCCCTGGAAGTGTCCAAGGCCAGGTTGGACAGGGCTTGGAGCAACCTGGGCTGGTGGAAGGTGTCCCTGCCCATGGCAGGGGGTGGAACAAGAGGAGCTTTAAGGTCCCTTCCAACCCAAACCATTCTGGCACTCTATGAAATTCCAGCCTGTGGAAATTCTACCGTTGCTGACGCTCTGCAAAAGCTCCAGTGGAAAAGACCTTATCAGATATTCTGATTTCACTGTGGCTGGTGATGGACAAGCCTTCCACCACCAATTTGCTGGCCAGTACTTCTCAAGTCCCCAAAGAGGAGAAACAGAGGAGCCCCCCCCCCATGAACTTCAACAGGCAATATTGTAAAAAGATATGAGATGAGACCCCTCTTTCCACAAGGCATAATTAACCTTTGACACTGGGTATCATTAAATAGAAGGCTTTAAAGGGAACCAAATTGCTGGAGGACTTACATGAGCAATGAGAACCTGCAAAGCTCCACGGTGAAATAAAACGAGCCCTTGTGCTTTCAGAGTCAGAAAGAAACTTCTCCAAGTGGGCTGTGTTGGCAGTGCTGGCTTAATGGTTGGACTCAGTGATCTCAGAGGTCTTTCCCAACCTCAATGATTCTGTGATTCTCACCCTGAGAAGCTTCTTGGACCTTCCCCAGACTGCCATTTTTCAGAAAGAGGACAAGGGGACGAGCTGGCCCACTGATCCTACAAGCCCCAGGTTAGTCCAAAAGCTGGAAGAACTGTGAAATAAAACAACAAACCCCTCGTGTTGCCGTGACAGGGTGGCTGGAAGCGTGGCACTGACTGTCCCTTTTAATGAGTGTTAATGCTCCCCTTTCATCTGGGAGGCCATGGGATGCCAACACATTTATCTGCTTTATGCGTCTCCATTCCATTTCCAGAGACATTTCTTTGGACAGGGAACGTTGTAATTTGCACTGGCTCCCCATTGCGAGTGGCTGAAGTTTGAAAAATCACCGAGGGAGTGATCAAACACATTATAAAAATAGTCAGGCAAATGCACCACTACCTTCTCCTCAAGAGCCATTTATAGGGGCCAATCCAAAAGCCATTGAAGTCAATGGAAAGACTCCTGCAGAATTCAATGGGGTTTTGATCGAGTCCTTATTGTGCTATCCATAAGAAATAGGTCAGATATTTATATAGAGTCTTGAAATGTTGTGTGCCACCACGCTGGCACTTCGCCTTTTTGAGGCACAGCGTCACTGCTCGCCGTACCTGCTGCAAACCCGAGGACTTTTGCAAGTCCAGCTTCCAAAGGTTTCCCACTTTGGCACTGCTGCAGTGTTGGTTTTCACCTTCAGTTGTCCCTTCTCCTGCATGCAACCCACACCAGCACATCTCCTCCTCCGACCTGGGAATGGTTTCACGCCCAGTTTGCGCTCCCTTTGCACGTGGGTAACTCAAACCTGAGGTGGAAAATTGTTCCTGGAATCCACACTTAGGGAATAACGGAGGGCTTGGAGCTGAGCAAGAGCCTGAGCTTATTTAACAAGACCCAGTTATTAAACCAACACACCTAAACAGGGACAAACACTCTTGTGAGTGTGAGCTGCTTCAGCTTAAAAAGGGCCTGTCCCAGCCTAATCCTAAATGCATTCCAAATCAAGTTGAGCTGAACTGGAGCCATTTATCCTTATGTGTTTTCCAGCTAAACTATATCAGGCTAAATTCATCTAAACCACAGAAGGAGAGGAGTCTTGGGCTGTTGGCACAACCCTCATCACACACACCTTGAGAGCACAACTGCAAATTAACCCCCTTATTCTGCATTCGGGATGTGCTGTTTGGTGATTACTTGGGAGTGGGCTTAAAGCAGGTTCAGGGAATATTATTTCAACTGAACAGCCAGTGAAATAATTCTTATTTGCTACCAAAGTTAGTTCCTTCAGTCCTAGTTTTAGTTTAGATGAGTCTTTAGAATCAATATTTTCTGGGGCAGCAAACCTCACCTTTCTTCATCTCACGCACCCGCCGTTTTTTGAGCACTGCGAGATAAATAAAAGCAAACCTCAACCCTCTAAGCCATTATTCATAAGCTTAAATTTATACAAGTTGAATCATCTCCCTGAAAGTGGTAATACCTCTCATGTACTCCAAGTGAAATACATGGTTGTTTACCAATTAGGAGGACTGCAGTGGGTTTAGTCGGTGTAGTTCCACGTTAATTATTTATAACACTTTGCAGTACCACTAGTAAATGTACAGTAGCATCTCTTTTAAAAATAATGAGACCTTAGTCCTGTGCAAAGTCCCTGCAGCAGCTGTTATTAAAACTTCATTGAAGCGAGAGAAGAAATGGATGTTTTTGCATCGGCAGCGTGAGCAGCAAAACTTCTCCCCGAGTCGGATTTAGCCTTTGTACGCTTTGGTCCTTTCAGGGAAAATCAATGGGGGAAAAATAGCAACATCTGAGGTTCTCACAAGCCCTTTTATAACAAACAAAAAAAAAAAGAAAGAAAAGGAAGAAGAAAAAAAAAAAGACACTTTGGGAATGTGCCACTTTAATGACTCGTCATTTTGAGCACCCAAGGACCAGGAGATGGGCGAGCGCCTCCCAGGTGCCCTAATGGAGCTTAAGGTAGGTGCTCTTGTAGGATCAATTTGACTGCAGATAAGTCTCACTTCTTGGCATGGATTTGATGAATGCTGGGCATGGCTTAAAGATGAGATAATCTGCTCAATTTATTCTTATTATTTATTTGCTATCCTTGTGACAAAATGAATTATGATTCTGCACTGAGCCAGAAGTGGGGATAAAGTTACCATTGGGGAAGAATATGTCATTGTAATGGTATCTTTGCTTTTTTTTCCTTCCCCTGAATGAAATCAGTACACTGAAAAAAATGCTTCACACATAACCTGGAGGAATCATTTCCAGACGGCAGAGGGGTAAACTGAGCCTTTTTTGCTTCACTGTACAAACACAATTACTACAACAGCAGCTTAATACAATTGTTTATACAGATGCCTTGTGTTTCCAACAGCCAGGGAAGTCCTTGTCTTTCTAGGAAGCAACCCAGGGCTCAGCAATCCTGTGCTAGGGGTGTGCTTGGGGAGAAGACAGTGGGTAATGGGGCTGATTTGGGGGGTCTTGGTGACTCCCTCTGTCCCCAGCCCCACCTGAACCCCTCCTTCATCCCAGGTTGGACTCCCATGATGCAACAGTTGAAACTCACAGAATTATGGAATCATTTAGGCTGGAAAAGCCCTCTAAGCCCATTGAGTCCAATCATTCTCCCAGAACGCCCAAGGCCACCACCAAACCATGTCCCCAGGCACCACATCTACATGGCTTTGTGATGCCTCCAGCAATGGTGACTCTGTCAGTGCCCTGGGCAGCTGTGCCAGGGCTGGACAGTCCTTTCCATGAAGAAATTTTCTCTGATATCCAACCTAAACCTGCCCTGGCCATTTCCTCTTGTGCTGCCACTTGTTACCCAGGAGGAGAGACCAAGGCCCACCTGGCTCCACCCTCCTGTCAGGGGCTTGTTGAGAATGAAAAGGCCCCCCCTGAGCCTCCTTTTCTCCAGGCTGAGCCCCCCACCAGCTCCCTCAGCTGTTCCTCACAGGACTTGCTCTCCAGACCCTTCCCCAGTTCTGTTGCCCTTCTTTGGACACATCACAGGGCAACCCACACAGACCAACACCTCCACCACCAGCAGATGATGCCTCAACCCCTTCCTCATGAACCAAGACAGTCACCTACTTGGTATTTAACCAGCAGCCAGGACAGACAGTTTGAGTATGGGCTAGAACCATTGAATATCCTTCATCTGGAAGGGATCCATAAGGATCCTCAAGTTCCAACACCTGCTAACACTCTGCTGTCCCCTTGCAATAATTTGAGGCTTGGCTTTGGCTCGATTGCCTCCACTCCCCACCCTCATCAGCAGGTGAACATCTCCCTGCAATACAACTTGCCAGTGCATAAACCCAGCAGCAGCAGCAGCAGCAGCAGTGTGATGTTCTACATCCCACAGCCCATTAATTTACTATCAAAGGGGTGTTACAAGGATAAGGGCGCTAATGATGGAGCCTTTGAACGCCTCATTGTTGGGCAGCCGAGGATGCGTCAAGGAACGTGACGTACTTAAATGTGCTCCCTACACACAGTGCTGGGTATTAACCCTTCATCGAGACCTCATGTTTATTTTTCCTCGCATAAAAGCAGGGCAGGAGCCCTTTGAAGAGCTGAGCTGCAAGAAGAACACACAAGGTTAAAACCCTGAGAAGTCCCAATCAAGGAGCAGACTGGATTACAGCCAAAGCTGCAGCAAATTTCTCTCTTTCTTCACAGACAGGGATCTAAACACAAAGAAGGAGGGTTTTTTTTTTTTGGGGGGGGGTGAATTCTGTCTAATTCCATCAAATCCTTTCTGTCATTTCTTCACCATCCTTTAAACATCTGACAAGGCCAATCGACCGCGCCAGGCACGGAGGGAATCGCAGCGCCGGGGCTATAACTCTAAGTTCATTAAGCGTGAATTATTATTTGAGCCAGCCTCAATTTTCGCCTGCAGAATTAGACATTCCTAAAATAATGTCCCTGACACATGCAGAAAATGGGCTTTACGGCTCTCACCTTGAACTCCACCAGAACTCCCACCTCATCTGTTACCCTTCCACGGGCAGGAGACGGAGCGCGGCGCCGGCTTCACCTTTAATTATGCCAGGTATTTAAGGGCTAATGTTCATAGAAGAGGAGTATACGAGGCAATAAATGGCTTTTTCGGGTGATTAAATGCCCAAGCAGAGCAGAGGCACTTGATAAGCGCAAAGGCCGTTTGCTCGATTATGTTCCTGACAACGTGAACTTTATTCCCACTTCCCGGCGAGGAAAGGGAATACTCAACAAGGTGCAGACAGGGAAAGGAAACATCTGTGGACTGGGGTTTATATATTAAATATATATGTTACATATATAAAGTGGATCTGTTTTTTCTTCACTGTTCACTGAAGTCTGTTCAGAAGTTTAAATGACAGGTGGAATGTCACAAATCACCGGGATCAAGGAGCACTCCATCCCAAATCCTTGCTGTAAGGAATATAAATCACCTTCCCCTACAGCTCCTTTCCATGGAGCAAACCCACGGAGCAAGGAGAATTTAAACAGGGTTGGGAAGGCTGGCTGATGCTGTTGGCTCCCCAAGGGCCAGCAAGCAGCAGGAGAGATACCAAGGCAGCCCTGGGGACAAGAGATGGAACCTAAATTGTGGAAGCAGCAGGTTTGGGCATCGAGAAATGCCCCACTGGGTCTGGTCGAGCCTTCATGAAACAGTGTAGGGAGAAAAAAGTCGCCTTTAAGTCAGAAATTTGATTTTTATTAAATACTTCAAAACGCTGCGCTGCAAAAATTCTTATTTTGATTTTTATTTTCTTGGAAATGGTGAGGAGTCTCCAGGAACATCTTTGTATTAGCGATTCCTTCCAGTTACAGCTGCAGCCCACAAGCTGCAAAAGCAGCTCTAAATCCCCACTCTCACCATGTGTCCAGCAGCACAAGAAATCCATAACTCCCTTTTGCATCGGGTCACTTCCACCCGGCGTGACTAAGGACATCAGCCCCAGTTGCCAGGAGATATCCGCTGTTTCCTGCCATAAAATCACGCACAGAACCCATCTCCTCCTCGGCCTTTTCATTCCCTCCCATCTCTGCTGAGCCCACAAACTCGCCTGGTTTTTGCCAGCGGGCACCTGAAATCCCCCCCCGTGCTCCGCTCCAGTGGGAGCACGTGGATAAACCCATCACCCACCCCGGCGTTTCTCTCCTCAGAATAAACCTTCCCACACAGCAATTTGCCCCGGTTTTCCCTTCCCCTTAGTTAGCAATGGCAGTTATCCCTCCAGGAGGACAAGGCCACAGTTTAATTTACCCAGAGCCTTTTCATAACTCCCAACGCTCCATTATTAGGGCACCTTTATATTTCTCTTGCAGTCAAAGGCCACGGCCTGGGTCACCCCGTGTTTCAGACCATTAAGAAATAAGTTAAACAACATTAGACCCCAGAGGAAATTTGAAGCCCACGACTGCTAAGCTTTTTTGCTGCAATGAAAATTGATCTATTTGTCTTATTTTCCATTTCCCGTCAAGCAGAGAGTTTGCAGCTCCTAACAAGGCTTGGCCATGCACAGCTTCCATATCCACCATATCCTCGGTACAGGATGCTTCAGGCTCTTCCAAGCTCGACTAATTAGTAAAAAAATCAATTAAAAATGCTTAATATAAAATTACAGAATGAAAAATCATGTTAAGGTTCAATGGGAGCGTGGGAAGGTCGAGAGCAAATGGCCTCAGGTTGTGCCAGGGGAGGCTTAAGTTGGATATCAGGGAAAATTTCTTCATGGACAGGGCTGGAATAGGCTGTCCAGGGAAGTGGTGGAGTTGCTAGCCCTGTAAGGATTTAAAAGATGTGTGGATGTGGCACTTGGTGACATGGATAGTGGTGGCCTTAGCAGGACTGAATTGGTTAGAATTAATGACCTTAGAGGGCTTTTCCAACCTAAACCATTCTGTGATTCTGTGTTATCCCTCTCCTCCCTGCTCCTCTTTCTTCCATACAATTCTTTCTACACAGTAAAACCCAAAGATCATCACTACAACCTAATTTTCCTCCTGGATTAAAAAAAGGAGCATCCATTTCGGTAGGGAGAGGTATCAAACACTCCTCTCCAAGCCAAATATTCATCTTTCTCCTGCCTTGCACGTCCTCACCGCTGAGCTGTTTGTTGTCAGGATTTGTTTCCCACCTGCAGAAATGGATGTTTCTGTTGAAATCCCATCAGTTTGGGATATATTGCCAGCAGTGCCCAGTGCCAGCTGCTTCAGGAGGTGGAAAACCCCTTCCAGGACCCATCCTGGTGTGCATTGCTGCACTGGGAGATGCTTCTTTTCCTCTCCAAAGCCCAAAATCCTTTATTTCCTTACTTATTGGTGAGCAAATGAATTTGGCCACAGCCAGCTCTTTCTCCTGCCTCTCACCTTGGTGTGCAGTAAAGCCTGGCAGATTTGGGCAGGGGGATGGAGATATCCTGGGGGATAAAGCACATGGAGAGATGGAGAGAGTAGGACCAAAACAGAGCTACACACAGTTTGCAACACAGAGCCAAAATACTGGATGGTTTCCTAGAAAGTCTCACTCTGAAGACTAAAAAGCCAAGGTGACAGGACAGGATTATTTTGTCCAAGGGCTACATTTCCCCTGGCTTTGCTGGGAAGAAGGGAGCAGGGGAAGATGCAGCCCAGGATCTGACTTTGACTGCACACGGCAGTGCTCTGGTTTAGCTGACAAGGTGGGGATCAGCCAAAGGTTGGGTTTGATGACCTTGGAGGTGTTTTCCAATCTTACTGATTCTGGGAATCTAGAATTTGGAGAGCCTTTTGGTCCAGGAGAGGACATCCCACTCATTCCCTTCAAAGCCTGTGAGACATCACATCGATTCCAGCCCAGCTCCAGTGCTTTGGGAACACGGAGAGCTGCAGACACCAGCGTGAGCGAAGAACAACTTGGGAATTCCAGACTGTGGGAGAATTTGGATCATCCTGAGTAAAACACTGCCTGGTAAGTGCCAGGGTTGCTGTCCCCATCAGCGCTCTCACCACCCTTCCTTGCCCAGATGTGTGCAGGCTGGCTGGAATGGCATGGGAAGCAAATCCTGAAGTGCAGTGGATGGTCCCAGTTTTGCAGCTCTGGAGCCCTTTTCCATGCTGTTCCCATGTCCTGGCTGTGATGTCCCTGCCACAGACATCCACCTTCTCCACCTCTTCCCTCTCCACCTCCTTTTGCAGCCACAACTCCGTGCAAAAGCCGCTTTTCTGCTATTTCATTTCCCCGAAACATACCACTTAGTCTAAGAGAAGATATTTTCTCCCGTCACAGATTTTCCCTCAATAAAATGTGACATTTTCCTGCCTTCACCCATTTATTGCACAACACCAGCTCATTCTCCGGTGCCGATTTACATGCAGAACTTCTCAGGTTTGCTTTATTTTTTAATTGGGGAAGAAACTCTGCCGCTCTGGTTGCATTCTGATTTAAAACCCTGTAGTGAGCTGTTTACAGGCTGCCAAAATTCTGTTTAGTGCTCTCCACATCTCTCTTCAAACCTCAGTCTTCCTTTATAACCTTAGAAAAAAAATCTCAGGGGGATTATTCCAGGAGTTTTTATTAACTTGGACCACGCATTTCCCCTTGGCTCAGCTGCCTGCAAAATGGGAATAAGGAGAGCTGCTCTATCACCTGTGGGGCAGCTCTGTCCCTCACAATCAACCTGGCACGAGGATTCCTGACGTCAGGGTGGGACTTCTGGGCAGCTGCAGGAATGTGATGACAAATAGGATTTTCGAGAGAGGTAGATGAGATCTTGTTAGCTCTGGGCAGAGGTGATAATAGATAAGATAAAGCCAACATGCCGACACCGCTGTAAAACAAGAAGGGTCGGGGCAGTCTCCTGTACCAATTTGCAGCGAAGCATCACAAAAGCCCGGAGAATGTCCCAGGGAAATAGGTGCTACTCCAAGCAGAGAGTGGGGACCTGCTTATTTACTGATGGCAGAAAGTGTGGAAGCAGCTGCAAGGAGCCATCAACCTGTGATTGCCCGGGAAAATAATCCCCATCTCCCTGCCTTTCCGCGATCAAGGCTGGAGAAAAATCAATCCAGAGCTGAGATTGGATACAGTGATACAATATTTATGGCTCTGGCACTTGAGCTGGGCACTGCCCTCTGAGGAGGGGATGAAGTGCAGTTGCTGATGTGTCCTGTGGTGCCGGAGCGATGCTCAAATGGAGTGGGATCTGTTTGCACCACTGGGGTGCACCCACTTTGCTGCCAAGGGATTTAGAGAAGGCCATAAATGTATCACCATCCTATAATTTCATCAGCATTGCCATGTGCATGCACACAAGGCAAGGGATAGGGTCCCAAAGATATGATACTCTCCCAGCTTCCCTTCCCTTCCCTTCCAGGGGGTTTTCCCTGTCCAGGGCAGGTGTTTCATGCACGGACACGCTGCAGTGACCACTGCCAAGAAACCCCTGTCCTGCCAGGCCACAGACTCAGTGGTGCCACTGTCCTGAGCCTTGGCACTGGAGCTGGGTGGGAAAGGCAGCTGGGATGTGACCTTCGTGCTGGAATCTTCCAGCCAAGGCTGGTGGCGGAGCCACAGTGACAGAGGAGACACATCCAAGGGTAGCAATGAAGGGGAGGAAAAAACAGATCCTGTTGGAGCCTTGTCAGGTTTATTAGGGCTTAGAAATGCCTTTAAAGCAACATGAAGATCACTGGGCACCTGTTTGCTTTGTCTGACCACTCACTGTTTTGCCTGCTGAGAGCAGCCACAGAAATGCTCCGCCCTGGCACACACGTGTGCAGGGAGGGCGTGGAGGGAGCAAGAAGGGTAAGTCCAAAATGCCAAGATACCAACCCTAGAAACAGCCAAAACACCCCACCAGCCCAACCAGCAGCACGTACAGCCCAACAACTCTGCCCAGTCAAACCACGGCGATGCCCCAAAAGCTCACAAAGCAGCAGTGGGGGGGCCCAGCAGATTCCCCCCTTCAAGCACCAGCAGTGAGGGCAAGGCTCCCCCTCCCAAGCCACCAGCCCCCTCCATCTCCAGGAGAATTTATAGGGCCGTCCTGGTGACACACCGTCTCCGTAACTGCAGAATGGCAGTTGTAAAAAATCCCATTTGCCAGCGTATTAGAATCCTATTAGCGCTCCCGGCGGAGAAATAACGCCGGCCCTCCTGGCGGGATTAAAGGGACTAGGACTCAGCCTCCGCAGTTTTATGGCCCTCTCCCCCATTTGCTGATCAAACTGACAGATATAAAGCTGCAGGCAAGAAGTGTCCTTGGCCTGTAAGCCCCAGGACGAGAAAACGCCTTTGAAGCAGCACGAGTGCCACTAGGCAGGTGCCAGCACTGCCAGGAAAGGCAAAGGGGCTGTTCCTTCCTCCTTGCAGCATCCTCTCCATCGACCCTAATTCTAGGGTGGGAGATGCACAGGGACAGGGTAGGAAGGACAACAGGGCAATGAGAATACAACCCAACAAACCCTGTGTCACCTCCTGGCTGTTTAAAACACCTGTTTTCACACAGCACAGGGAGTTGTGTAATTAGAATGATCACTCATAAATATCTATTTACTGTCTGGAAATGCAGCAGGGGAAAATGGCAATTTCATAAAATTAAGCCCCATCTCTGGAAGTGTTCAAGGCCAGGCTGGATGGGGCTTGGAGCAACCCCCATGGCATGGGGTGGAATGAGCTGAGTTTTCAGGTCCTTTCCAACTGAAACCATTCTGTGATTCTGAGCACTCACACCAACATCCTCCTTACACCCCAAACCATCTGCAGGCACATCTCATCAAGCAAACTATCCTCCCCTTCTGAAATATGATTTTCCTTCTTTTTTGGCCAGGGCTGAGAATACCTCAGCACGAGGAATGGTTGGGTTTTACTCCCTCCAAAGTCACAAACAGCACAGAGATGCTCCCAGGGCACTTGTGATGTGTTTTGGGATCTGCAGGGGCTCGCCTGCCTGTCGGGAGCCTCATGCAGAGGAGACAGTGTGGGGGCTGGACCCGGCAGCCCTGGCAGCATTCCCCACTCTGGGTTCACCAGCACAGCCTGGCTGGGCAGAATAAATAAATAATTGTGGACTGCTTGCTCAGCACTGCTGTAAATAGTTCATGAGTTCCAGGAGATTTATTTCCCTCTTCTCGCCTTAACGAGCCCACAGCTGCCATGGAGAGATGGGAAGGTTCACAGCTTACAGCCACAGAGCAGCATCTTCTGGGGGTAGCAGGGAGCCCTGTGCTGCACAGAACTGACTCTGGGAACAGCACACACAGCCCCACCAGCACTGGCTCATCCAGCAGCTCGCACTCACGCCCATTCCCGAAAACAGGAATTGCAGATCCACACGCCAAGGAGCAAGTGGTTTTCCCAACCCCTGACGATTAGCAAAGAGGTCCTTGGCGATGATCCCATGTGCTGCCTTCCCCCTGAGAGGGCTCTATCCACCAGCCATTAGGAAGACCCTTCCCCAGAGATTTCCAGTGTGGTCTCATACAGACCCAGGAGACCCAGCCAGGCTCCCAGGGAAACAGCCTGTCCCACGGGATTTGCAATGCCAGGAGGACACGGGAAGCATTAAGAGCTAATGAAGAGGTCTAAGAGTGACAGCCACCCCAGGGACAAACACTTACAGCTGAGGGCTGCAGAAGGAGTCGACTATTCATCCAAGCTTTCACTTGGAGCTGCCTGCTTTATTTCCAAAGCAAACTCAGCCAGACGGAGTTGTTCCAGGAGAATTTCTCCCGTGCCACCTCTCCCTGGAGCCACCTAACAAAGGGACCCAGCAAAGTCTGTGAGCTCCAGCGGGCACCCACCCCCTCCTCCCAGCAGAGCCGGTGCTGGAAAGGCTTTATCAATCCCTGGAGCCATCCAGCCTCCCCTGCTAGGTCTCTTTATTATGTGCCTTGACATTTCCAAGGGTTATATTTCCGCCTGTGAGAACCATCAGTCCAGCAGCACACAGTAATATATGGAGTAATAGAGTCTCAGCACAGCAGGTTTAATCTCATATTGCTGAAGCCCCTGGTGTCTTAGCTGGAGTAAGTTTGTCATTAGGAATTCCTTTCTCCCGACCTTGTTTTGTTTGGGGTTATTATTTTTCCCCTAAAGAGAAGAGGAACACTCGAGATTGATTTATGACTTTCCCACTCCTTCCTGTGCAGTGCAAACTGGCAAGCTCCAGGCAGGAGGAGAGGAGAGGAGAGAGGTGGGGAGAGCCCAGAGCTTGCTCTCCCTGTCAGCCAGCTCAGTGACACTGTGCCACGGCCACCACCAGCTGGGTGACACCTCAGGGACCCTCTCCAGCCCTTTGCAGAGATGACTCTGCAGCTTCAGCCCAGCAGATTTACCAGCAGTGCTCGAGAGCCTTGGAAGATTAATGATCAGCCATGGTGCTTTCGGTGAGAGGGCTGGCTCTGAAAGGGGCAAGGCACGGGCAGGGAATATAATTGGGATATTTTCCACAGTGCCAACTTGGATTTGAATGGACCAAGCAGCAAACAGGGCAGCAGAGACTGGAAAATCAGAATTCCTCTGTGTCTTTTTAGGGCTATCCAAGGGAAAGGGGCTGAGCCCATAAAAGCTGAAAGCATCTGGAGCAGATCAAAGATGGGCTAAGGGAAATCAGCTGCCTGGACAGGATGGGGCCCAGCCCTGCCACACCTCTGGGTCACCTTCCTTCACTCGTTGGAGCCTCAAATTTACCTCCCACACCAACTGCAGCACGTGGGAGAAGATGCCAGCATGAAACCAGTTTGTTTTCTCTGGGTGCCCCAAACATCAGGGAAAGATCACAGAATAGAATCATAGAATAGTTGGACCTTTTAAAGGTTCTCTAGTCCTGTCACGGGCAGGAACACTTTCCACTAGAGCAGGTGGAAGTCCTCTCCTGCTGCCTGAGCATCCCAGCACATGTCCCTGGTTGTGACAGCCGTGGGAGTATTTCAGCAGGAGCCCAGAACAAGGCTTGAACACGTGTCTCTGGATCCCTAATGTGCTGTGCCCTGATGGCCCCGAGGGTTTCCAGGCTCAAACACAAAAGCCAGGATTATATCAAGCCCCATAATGGGGCTGGCAGCCTTCTGGAGCCATCTAAGGGCAAGAGGGCCCCTGGGACAGAGCAGCTTTGTGCTCTGCTGTTGCATGGCTCCAAAAAGGAAGGGATGAGGTGGAGAGAGCTGGGACATGGATCACGTGGCAGTGCCAGATCCCAGCTTGGGAGTGCCATGCAGAGAGTCTGCCCCACTGCATCCACCTCCAGCTGGAAAGCAGAAACACCACCACGGCCTCCAGCTCCTCAGAGCCCTTCCCAGAGTCCTGGGATAGATGAGTAACACTGACAGGCTTTATCTCAGAGCCCCAAAGCACAGGAAAATCAGGGGAAGAGCCAAGCATGCCATCCTCAAACAGAAGCACCAGCTGAATGAAAGGACTTGGGGAGCCTTGGGAGTAGGTTTTGCTCTGTTGCAGGAGCTTTACTCCTTGCCACGCTTGATTGCTGCTTTCCCCTCGAGCACGGCCATCCCTGGGATCGGGGGCTTCACGGAGGACAGAGATAAAAAGGAGCCAAGAATGATGCCAAAACTCCTTAATCTGTCCAAGGCTGACATTTCCCAGCTGAAATCTCTGGTTCTATCAGAGCAGGAGATGCTCTGGCAGGTACCAGATGGCAAATCAGAGGACATGGACACACCGAGATGCTTCACTCCGATGCCCTGGCCATGCCAAGGAGCTCAGCTGGCCTCTGCAGCCTTAGATTTCCATTTGGGAAACTAATTGCAGGAGCTCAGGGGTGCTTTGGGGGATCACCCAGGTGCATCTGAGCAAGCAGGAGCCACGTGGGTTTGCTGAAGTCCTTTGGGGCAACAAATGCTGCTGGAAAAACCCAGTGGGAGCTTCGGGGCAAACCCACTGAATCTCTGCTCTGGCTTTTAAAGCCTGCAGGAACCAGCAGGTATCAGCTGGAGGGGAATGAGGTTGAGTTGAGCAGGGCACCCTCCTGTTTTCTGGGATGTGCACCCGCTGTGGGCCCTGATGGCAGCTCCTCCCATCTGGCCATGGCAGGGGGAGGACACCACAGGCTCACAGATATGCAGAGACAGAGCCAGAATTAACATCTTTAATGAATAATAACACAGGTGAGAGGGTTCTTTGCCTGACCACGGCTTGGTGGCTGGGAAGCACAGGAAAAAGCTGTGCTGGAGAGAATCCCTGGAAAAACCTGCCTAAAGACTCACTGCTACATTAGAAGAGCCCCTCTTCTATGAATCCACATATTCCTATTTTCCCAGCTGCTTGCCCCCTTCCCAATCCACTCATTTTTGTGCCAGGCAGGATGGTAATCAGTCCTTCCCATGGGCACTGGAACCAGGGCTCAACCTCAAACCTCAACTAAAGCAGGAAGGGGTTTTTCTCCTGCAGAAGTGATCCCTGTCTTTCCTTACCCCATCTCCAGTGGTAAGGGCAGCTCTATATCCCACTGCCACGAATCTACTCTATTTAATCTACACCAGCAGCCCTTTGAGAGGCTCCAGCTCTATCAGTAAGGCTTTCCACAGGGATGTGATTTCAGGATTAGTGGCTTTTCCATTCCCACCCAGCCCTTGGATGCTGCAGCATCACAGCAAAGCATTTCACTACTATCACAATGGATATTCAGAGCTGGTGAGCCCCAAACCTCAGCTCCCCACGGGGTTAAGAGACCCTTATGGAGCTGAAGGAGGCTGAAGTTTCTCCCTTTCTTTCGTCAGGTCAAATTTACTGCAACAGGAGAGCGTTTCAGGAGAGATTTGTCATTGTTTGTGGCAGTTTGGAAAGCTCCTAAATATGCTCTGTGCAATCCTGAATGTAAATTGAATAGAAGGAAAAGCAATTTGCGAGGCATTAAAATCCCTCTGCAGGTTCCTTTGAAGTGATCGATGTCTCAAACCACGATGTTATCTTGACGTAACCGAGTTGGGCAACTGCAATCCAATCCCTGAAGTCATTCCCTTCGCAGGGAACTTATCAGTTCCCATGGAGCACATCCTCTCCCCGACCTCTGCGCTGTGCCTGCGAACCGCTCCCCTCCCCACCTCTCCCAGCGCCTTTATGGCAGAGAAAGGGGAATGGGAATGGGGGAACAGGCAGTGCCAAATTTTGGGATGCTCGTGCCTGGCCTGGCCGAGCTCCCACCCAGCAGCATCGCAGCCCCTGTAAAAAGTGGACCAGGACCACTTTTGCTGCTGCTTTTTCCTGAAGATGTTCACCCTGAAGAGGGGCAGTTCTGAGCCCCGTGCAGAGCGTCCTCCCAGCTACTCAGCTCCAATCTGCCCATCTGCAGCCAACCCCTATTCCCTGGGGGAGTGATTTCTTTGGAGGGTTTTCCTTGCACCGGGAGTTCTGCCAGATTTCGGGATGATGAGGCACAAGGCCTGAGGTGACCCGTGGGATCTAGATTTGTGTTCATCAAACCCCCAGACCATTCCCACATCCCATGCATCTCCACCAGGGAAAGGTGTGTGTCCACTGGATTAAGGATTATGGAGGTTTAAGAGCTCTTATGAGTTTTCCACAGGATGGGAATTAGCAGAAAGCTTGGATGGCTCCAGCAGCACTTGTGCTGAACCACTGTTGAAACAAGCATTCTCTGAGATGCTTTAATAGAGGGAAACCTTGGATCCTGGATTCTGACCCCTGGGAGAGCACACAAAGCACATTGTGCTGGCTCTGGGAATTCAGGAATGTGTTGACATAAAGGGGGATGAGAAGGGATTGGGCAAATGGCTTCCCACTGCCAGAGGGCAGGGTTAGATGGGATATTGGGATGGAATTCTGCCCTGAGAGGGTGGAGAGGCCCTGGCACAGGTTGCCCAGAGAAGCTGTGGCTGCCCTATCCCTGGAAGTGTCCAAGGCCAGGTTGGACAGGGCTTGGAGCAACCTGGGCTGGTGGAAGGTGTCCCTGCCCATGGCAGGTGGTGGAACAAGATGATCTTCAAGGTCCCTTCCAACTCAAAGCATTCCATGAGTAGCGAGGCTGCTTCCCACAGCTCCCACCAATCCTCCCACAAGGAGCAAGGGAGCCATGTGGGCTGGGTGTTGTTCAGTGCACCACAGGAAGGAGCTGTGATGCTGAACTGATGAGGAGGATACAAGAATTGGGATAGAACAGACAATGATCCACCGAGCCAAGGCATCCGCCTCCCACGGTGACCGCTGCTCCCAGCATCCCGGGGCACCAGGCTGCAGCAGGAAGATAGGAGATGATTTCTCTGCAAGGAAAGTTCCTTCCTAATCATATTAGCTCGAGCTGGGCCCGTGCCCTGCAGCAGCAGGTCGGTATCTATTTCAAAGCTTTCACTTATTAAAATAAATTTACTATTAGAGCTGCGGAGCATCTTGTGCATGTTTAAGCAGAAAGGCTTTGGGGAGCGGGTTGGGAGTCCCTAAAGCAAGGGGAGAAAGCAAGGAAGGAGTGAGCCAGGTGAGGGAAAGGGTTAAGGCTCCCTCCTTCCCTCCCAGCCCAGGCAGAGGAGCTGCTCTCAATCAGTGTGTGATTGCAATCAGCGGGAAGGTGCCGTTTGCATTAAACAGAGCAGACAGGGGAAAAAAAAGAAAAGACAGGCTGTGCAATCTGAAAAATTTATGTAAAAATCACAAACAACAATAAAAACCAGCTTTTTTTTTTTTTTGCCTTTTTTTTTTCACCACTCTGCTTCTCCTTGTTATTATATTCCCCAAGGGCAGAGGACTGGGATGGAGCAGGGAGCCAACCTTTGCCAGTGCTCCTCTGCCATGCCTAAATCCTCCCTACATCAAGCCTTGCAATCAGTCTCCTTTACTACTAATTTTCCCTCATGTTTTTTAATTAAATTCGCCGCTTCCTTCAAATACCAGGCAATGAACCATCCACATTTCCTCCAAATACCCTTGAAAATGTGGAATCAGGCAACTGAGCTCGATGACACACAAAGAAACGTCACTGAAGAGGCAATGCCCAGAGCATGTGTGGCCACAGCAAGAGCCAGGGAGGAGAACTGGGGTAAAACACGGGGAACTTGGCCACAGAGGATTTGCAGCACGTTCAAACTGCAGTAGCAGCACCCAAAGTGCTTGTTAGAACTTCAGGAATAAAAAAGGTAACGACAATCCTGAAGATGGCACTCCTGGGCTACCCTTCCCAAGCCAACCTCCCTTCCTGACCCTCCCCAACCAGAGGGTGCTCAGCACCCTGAAGAGAGATGATTCAGAGTTCCCCCAAACTCTCCAAGGTTGGCCAGGTTGGCTGGGAAATGTGTCCTTCCCACCCACCCTCCTATTTGGTTTTCAAAGGTAGCTCCTGACAAGGGATTTGAGGCCGAAGACCAAGATGAAAAAAGGATGAGAAACTTCAGGAGTAACAGCACATTCTGTGAGAAGGCAGAAAAAAAAGGGAGAAGAAAGATTTTCTTTCATTGATTTGACATTTGCTGCTTTTTGGTTTCTCTCAGCAGCATCTCCTGTCCGTGCACCACGAGACAGGAGGGACCACCCTCACCATTTGTTCACCTGGATTCCCTGTGCCCACCTGGGACCAATTTATGGCCTCGAGACTCTACAGGAACTGGATGAACTGCGACAGATTTGCTCAGGGTTCCCTTTGAGGGCTGAGGCTCATTTGAACAAGCAACTCAAAGGGAAGGGAAAGGGTCTCTGAAGGCCCCCCAGGGTGTGGGACTGCATGAAAAGGCCCTCTGAGCCCTCACTGACTTGGGAACACCCTCGTTCCCTTTGTGCCAGGGCTCACTTGTGCCTCCACAGAGCATCCCTGAGAACTCAGGACTGAGCCCACACAAGTCCTCCTTGCTGCAGAGGGTTGGCAGAGCTGGTTATAACCCTGAGCAGGCTTTGTGGGGACCAGTCAGGACTAGCTTCACCTCAGCTGGGCTGCTGAGCCCCCAGGAAGCCTTGGGCTGTCACCCTCCCACCAACAAGTCACCTTCCAACTCCAGAGTGGCTCAGGCCACCAGTTGTTGAACCTGGAAAAGGGGAAGACTTGTGGGAGCATTTGGAAGCAAACTGATCAATGACACTGAGCAAGAGTCAATCCTAAAATGCATTTTTGTGCATCTCAACCTCGTGGGTGAAGACCCAACCTCAGCTACACCTGAAGCTCCTCTCCACGTTCTCAGCTGCCTCAGATTTGGCATTCCAGCTTGGCATGTCCTGTATTTAAACAGGACAAGCAGCTTATCCCAAAGATGAAGGGGGATGGAGGGACAGCAGCGTCTCGAGCCTCGGGGGGTCAGCAGGAGGATAATCAGGCCCAGTTTCCCCCTTGTCCTCACACCACCTTGGGCACAGTGACTTTGAGAAGCGCAGGACACCACTGGGAGCAGGGCTGCAGCGACAGGACTGGGCAGGACTGGTGATAACCAGAGCTTTATTAGGCTCCTTTATTTATTTATCTCGCCGAGGAGTGGGTGTTGGCCTCAGGGCAGCGAAGCAGCACCGTGCTGGGGCCAGCAGACAGGGTAATGTGTTATTGAGGAATCTTCCCTGGGTAAGCAGAGGGCTGGGCTGGCTGCTCCTGTGCTCTATGCATTATTTATAGCCCTGCCGAGCCGCCAGCCCCTTTATCTGCCTTCCAAGGGGCTTGAGAAGAAAATGAATCTTTGACTCAGCAATTTTTATCCCAGTCAAATGAAAGAGAAATACACACACACACATATATATATATATAAACTGAATCCACTCTGGAGAGGTGACAGAAAGCTAATCCAGTCACCCCCCACCCCCAAAGCTGCAGGTATTGGCTCTGGGCAGCTCAGAGGGAAGAGATTTAGCTCGTACATAAATTGTCTGCAGCTCTTCCCCTTCTCCTGACCTCCACCTGTCTGTCCTTAGGCTGAGCACGGCCAAGGCAAACCCAAAGCCCAGCCTATGGGAGAGCTTAGGTAGTGCCTAACACACTCCAGGTGCTGCCATCAATTAAATAAATCTGCACCATGCATCAAACAAATAAATAAATAAGTGGAGATGACTGAAGAGCTCCATTTTTTTTCCCGGCTGCACATATACACACATGTACTTAAAGCCAATTTTTCAAACAATAAAACACTTGAAATTTTTTGCTGCATGAAAAATTCACCCTGTCTCAGAGCCGTCTGAAAAGCAAATAAGCAAACAAACAAATAAATTCTCCTTGGTGGAACACATCACCCAAATGATTGCTGATGATCTTCGCCACACAGGCAGACAGAGGCTCCAACCAGCCCTTACTGCTCCCACTGTGGGAGCTAAGAGAGGGTCCTACACCCATGAAGATAAAACACTGGTAATAAAATAGCATTAATCAGCATTCTTGGAGAGAGGCAAGGAGAGGAGTCAGTCTTTTCCAGATCCCAGCAGTGGTTTTTTTTGGGAGTATGGATCTCCCTGACAGCGCAGGGACCCATCCGAGCCCCGTCGTGCAGCGCAGCCACCACCAGCAGCTAATTATCACCTCTCCCTCCCTGCATCCAGGCTCTTTAAAAATAGTTCTTTTAATCAGGGCCGCTTCCCCCACTGGGAGCCAACGCACAATCCTGGCACCGGTTGCAAATGGGTGCCCCAGATCTATTTTGGGCTGGGCCAGGGAGCTGAGCTCCCCCAGGGCTGTGCCTCTGGCAGGTTCCCATCATCAGGCACCTTGGTCAGGGTGGGAGAAGGTGCTCGAGCTGTCTGATCCACAGGGAGCATCACCTTCCCCAAGGAAGGAAACTGTTGGTTCCTGCAGATGAGGAGCAGAAGGCACTTGTATATCCTTGTATCCAGGTAAACCTGGGATACAGAGCCACTGAGAAGTGATGCTGAAGACATTTGCAATATGTACCACAGAGACAGGCTGCATCCAGACCCTGGGAGTGGGGAAACAGCTCCTCCTTTCTGTGCTTTGGACAATTCCCTAGGAAAACTCCTGCCTGGCAAATCATGTCCATGATAAAAGGTGGGAGAAGGGCCAGGCTGGATGGGGCTTTGAGCAACTAGTTCCAGTGGAAGGTGTCCCTGCCCATGGTGGGATGTTGGAGTGAGATGATTTTCAAGGTCCCTTTCAACCCAAGCCACTCTGAGATTCCATGATAAAGGGTGTTCCTTGCCCCAACTCTCCACAAACCTTTTCCCATCACAATGGGAACAAAAGCCAAAACACACCAAAATGGCTTTTCCACATCCCCATGTCAACACAGCCACAGCTAATTATTGGGGACCAATCCATCACAGAACCCTATGAAACACCACAAAAAATATAATTAAATACCATCCTTAAAGCACATAATGAAACCCCACCCTTAAAAACCAAACCATCGCACAGCTCTTCCCTGAGATTTTTTTTTTTGATTTTTTTTTTTTTTGGGAGGGCAGACGGTGGTTCAGATGCTAACACCGAGTCTTCTTCACCCTGCCACCACCATCCTGGGGTGCCATGGCTCCCGTACAGCCGTGCCTTTGGCTCTGGGACAGCTCTGCTCTACCAGCTGGTGGGGAGAAAGGTCGACCAAGTGACAGCCAGCACCGCTCACAGGCTGAAATCCATCACGAGACAGGTGGAGCAGGCTGAGTTTTGGGTTTTGGTTTGGTTTTTTTTTCTTTTTTGAGACATTTGCTGCCCACAAAAGCCTTGCCTGGCACCAAAATCACTCCCCGTGCCACCGACTCGGTGCAGAGGGGCCTCGCAGAGGAGACACATCCATTGACAGAAGATCGGAAAAGCCTTAAAATAATTGAAAAGGTAAATAAAAGAGAGGCGGCGAAGCAGAATGTGGTTGGCAGTGCCTTCTGCTCTCTGCTCGTTAGGAAAGGGGGGCACTTAACACTACACAGACAGCAAATTAGCCTTTAATCATCGCCTGCCTTCGCTGGGTTTTATCTACGAGCGAGTTCCAGCCCCGGCACCTCCCTCGTGCCGGCAGCCCTGGGGACTCCAGCTCGCCTCCTGTTTATTCCCCAGCTGCTTTGTTGTCTCAGATCAGCAGAATAAGGGAGCCGTGTCGGCAGAAGATACTTCTGTGCAGCCAGCGAGAAGTTCACACAGAAAATTGATATTCGCCGCAAATTATTTTGGATGATTTACTGGAATGAATTAACTCGCGGCGACGCGGAGAAAATTCCAACAGCACTGCTGCCTGCCTCCCACCACGGCCAGCACCGCTGCAGTCCCAGCCTTAACTTGGGGATGAGGATGGCAGCAGCTTGGAGAGGGCCCTGAGCAGGGCTCAGCCTTGCAGCCTGTAAAAGGGGCTCCTGCTGTGGCTCTGGGAGCTCCAGCTGTGGATGGATTTGCTGCTTGGATGCCTGTAGAGCTTCCAGGTTTGGGCTGTATCCTGGAAAATCCAACCAACCCAAGACAGTCATCCCAAAATACTCACCTAGGCTACCTCCAAAGCAGCGTGGGCAGCAGGGAGAGGGAGGGGATTCCGTTCTGGTGAGACCCCACCTGCAGGGCTGGGTCCAGCTCCGGGACCCCAACAGAAGAAGAACATGGAGCTGCTGGACTGAGTCCAAAAGAGGCCACAGAGATGCTCCAAGGGCTGGTCCCCTCTGCTCTGGAGCCAGGCTGGGAGAGCTGGGGGTTCAGCCTGAAGAAGAGAAGGCTCTGGGAGAACTTAGAGGCCCTTTCAGGGCCTAAAGGGGCTCCAAGAGAGCTGGAAAGGAACTGGGGACAAGGGATGGAACGACAGGAGAAGGGGGAATGGCTTCCCATGGCCAGAAGGCAGGGTTGGATGGGATTTGGGGAAGGAATTCTGCCCTGTGAGGGTGGTGAGGCCCTGGCCCAGGTTGCCCAGAGAAGCTGTGGCTGCTCCATCCCTGGAAGTGTCCAAGATCAGGTTGGACGGGGCTTGGAGCAACCTGTGCTAGCGGGAGGTGTCCCTGCCCATGGCAGGGGGTGGAATGAGATGATCCTTAAGGTCCCTTCCAACCTAAACCATTCTGGGATTCTCTGATTCTACCTTTGCTTTCCAAAGGGCTGCAGGATGGGAGGTTCCCCATGGATGACACCCCTTGCAGACCCCAAGTTACACACGTTGGCACCCTGGGAAGTTTTGAGCAGGTTGGGAGCACCCAGGGAGGGCAGGGGCTTGTTTCACCCCAGCTCTGCTCTGCTCCCTTGCTTCAGTTTGCAAAAAAGCAGGGATAATGCCACTGACTGATCTTTTCCAGCTCTTTTGAAATCACAGGATAAAAGGCTCCGGGCTTAACAGAGGGAAAAGGAGCACGTCCTGCTGGGACAGCTCTTCCCTTTGTCCGTGTGCCCTTGTGGTGGTGACTCCCGTGGTGCTCCCCAGCCACCAAAGTGGCACCAGGAGGGATCCTGGTGACTCAGCTGCCCACGCAGGGCTTGGTGTGACCACCAGGCAGCTCAGCAGAGGGTTACACCGAGTCAGCAGCATTCAGGGATTGCTCTCAGGCCGGGAATGCACCCGGCCAGCCCCGCTCTTGCCGCGGCTCCGCTGACTTTGACGGGCTTACAAGGAGGATGAACTCAATCCCTCAATCCCGGATTTCCCGCCCACCACCTCCCTGGCCCTAAATATGATCAGCATGGCCTGTTGGGAAGAGGGAGTCCTCCTGCACCTCAGGGGCTTCCTCAACCACCACCCAAAAAGGACAAAACCGTGACGAAAAGATCCCTCCGTTCCTTTACTTGGCCGGAGGAGAGGAGGAGGAGGTTGGCTGCAAACTGCCTCCACTTCTCTTATGTCCTGGGATTGCTCATAACCCTGCCTAATCCCTTGAGTAGCTTAAAGCATCCGCAGGGATCCGCTGCTTTACATGCTGAGCCCTGCAAAGCCAAGAACAGCGAAGGACACTCGTCTGCAACCACGTTGCCATCCGGGGATGGAGCTCAGCATCCCACGAGGGAGGATTCCTGTCAGTGAGTCAGCGCTGCCCACCACAAACCCCACTTTTGGGGGGAGAATGTTGTCTCCCACCCCTCCTCCAGCACGAGACCCTGTCCTAAAAGCAATCCTGCTTTCCACTCTCCATGATTTTCATCCTCTAGTCATCCCAGGGCACAGATGTCCATTGGGAAGGAGTTATCCTGCATTTTCCCCCCTGCCTGCCTGCCCGGGGTCCCTCCCTGCAGGGCACCCAGCCCTGCCAGGCTCTGTTTTCCCATGGTCAGTCCATGTAATAGCCTGTACACAACCACCTAAACGCTGCAAACTCTTTGAAATAAGCACGGAAATTGGTTTCCAGGCTCCAGTAGTTTCTAAATAATGGATGTTTAAGATAATAACAAAAAAAAAAAGAAAAAAAAAGAAAAAGCAAGTGACATTCAAAGTGGATTCGAGAGGGGGAAAGAAAAAAAGGCGGAGTATGTTCTCCACAAAAATGTCCAAGAAAACCTGAAGCAGCACAGAGGGACCAAGAGGCTCTGGCTGCAGCTGCCGATTCAACCCCCTGCTCTCGTGGTGGAGAAAAACCTCATTTCCCTGCGCTCCCCCCTCGGCTCCTCCTCACTCCACATTCCGCCTCAGCGCAGATGCAATATATTCTGTCAGTGCAAAATTGGGGCTGAAAAATGTGCCGGCCTTGGGGAGACATCCACATTGGACGGGCGAGGAGCGATGAGGAGGGTGCATGCCCAGAGCAGCCGGGCTCCAGGGAGGGAAAGGAACTGCAAGGCATCAACCTTTGGCTCTCTCCACTTGCCAAAAGGCATCCCAGGCTGCCACTCGAAGCGAAGGTCGGCTGAATGGCTCGTTCCTGTTGGCAGGACTCCATTTCAGCCACAAAAGGAATCGAGTATTTCCTTATATCCATGAAACTTCCTTAAAGCTGGGCTCGCAGCTGGGGTGCATAATGGGCACCTGCCAGAAGATCAGCAGCAAGGAGGAGGTCTCTGCGAGCACGAAAATGAGGATTTGGGAGGCTGGGAACAGCTGGGCAGCACGGGGAGGAGGCTGCAGCACTAGTACAAGGAAAAACCACAAGGATGGAGGAGCAGCGAGTCCCCTCTCGCTGCTTGCTCTGTTCCGTGCCCTCGTGCCAAGGGGAGGGAATTTGTTTTCCCTCTTCAACAGGCACCAGCGATCACCCTTCAAGGGAAGGGATATTTTGGGGAGCTGAGTGAGGCTTCCCACACCGCCAGCAGGATCTGTCCATGAAAGACCATCCCAGCAGCTCCCAGGGGCAGCGGCGTCGACAGGGATGGATGTTTGCTTTAATTACACCGAGCATGGTACCTTTATGTGTCGCCCAAATTACCCAGACCCGCGGCATAATTCACTCAGAGGGGCTTTTTTCACCCGAGTCAGCAGAACGAAGAGATTCAATTACAGCCTTTGACTGGGGCTGCTTATTGTTATTTATAATACAATACATCCCGGCTGCTACGGAGAGAGATGTACAGGTGCTGAGATGTTGGCTGTCTTGCCAGTTAATTGAAACACCGGCGCCTTGCTAGGATTGCTTCTCCCGGCCTCCCCGATGCCGAGCGGTGGCATCTACCTGCTGTACCATAATAGAGAGGCACTGTCTCCAAAGGACACCTGTGGCAGGAGCAGAACCTCTTAATAGCTGCCATCTCCTGCGCTCCAAACCCAACAACCGCCCAGCTACGATGGGGGGGGTTTCAAATGCATCCTGGAGGAGTGCTTGGAGCAGAACGGCTCTGGTTTTGAAGAGTGGCGTGGAGGGGATCCACAGCCATTTCCTCTGAATGGCTTCAGACCCAGCTGCACTTTATAAGCAAAGAGATGAGTATTTTCTTCTCCCCTCTCGCTGCTCCATCTGTGATGAAGTCGTGCTACCCCAGTCCTGTCTGTCCCTGCCTCGCCTTTAGGGGAAGGATGCTGAGGTCAAAAAGGAGCTCATCAGGTGGTGCTGGGGGCACAAAGTGGGAGGAGAAGTGGCTTTCCCGCCCGGAGCAGGATGGGATTCACCAGGCTTGCGGGAAGAGCTCAGCTCAGTGCCAAAGACATCACAGCTTGCCCGGATCAAGGCACAGAGGGGTCATTTCCCAGGTGTGCAGCATCCAGTGCTGCTGATGTGGGTAGCAAACACCTGACCAGCAGCTTCACGAGTGCACACAAACCTGGACCTGTCACAGAATCACAGAATGGTTTGGGTTGGACCTTAAAGACCATCTCATTTCACCTCCTGCCATGGGCAGGGACACCTTCCACTAAGCCCAGGTTGCTCCAAGCCCCGTCCAACCTGGCCTGGAACACTTCCAGGAATGGGGCAGCCACAGCTTCCTGTATGTCCCTGTTTTATTTTGGTGAAGAGGTTTGGCTTTCCAGCACCCCCAGCCCTGGGGACAGCACACACACTGGGGACAGTAACCAGTGATGCTGATGGGGACCTGCAGCCCTTTGCTGGGCTGTCATGTGGTCCTGGATGCTCCATGGAGGGGTTTGGGGCTGGTACAGGAGTTTCTGCACCAGGATTTGCTGGTAGCCAAGGAAATGAATCGAAACTTGCCGCGCCTTAGAATCTCAGAATCACTGTGGTTGGAAAAGCTCTCTAAGATCATCGAACCAACCGTTCCATCAGCGCTGCCAAACCCACCTCTAAACCATGTCCCCAAGTGCCACATCTACGTTTTAAATCCCTCCAGGAGTAGTGGCTCCACCACTGCCATGGGCAGCCTGGGGCAGGGCTGGACATCCCTTTGGATGAAGAAATGTTTCCTATTTCTAATACAAGGCAGGATGCCTTTGGTTTTCTTGCCACCTGGGCTCACACTGGCTCATATCCAGCATTAATTCATGTGCTCTTGTGCTTCCCCCATAGTGCCACCAGTGGAAATAAACAGCTGGGAAGGAGTAAGGCTGAGGGTACACGGTGCTCCTGGGATCAGCCTGAATCCAGCCCCTTTCCCATCAGGACGGGTGAGGCCTCCACCTTAATCCATACATGGCAGTGATGCTCAGATGAGCCACACCAAGAGGGTGGGAACGTAGATCCAGCCAGCCCAGAGCCTTCCTTTGATGCTCCATCAATTTGAAATGCTCAAGGAACTCGACAGGAAGCAAATATCAGCTGGAAACAGCAGCAGGATCACTCAGGAGGGGAGACTTTCCATGTCAGCAGGCAGGGGATACAACACCCTTTGTACCGAGTTCTCAGTCCTGATGCTAAACACTCACCCAACCTTATTATTATTATTATTTTTATGTGCCTATAACTTGCTCCAGTGACCTGAAACAAAGCTGTGGTTTTCAACAGGAACCATTTGAACGCCTTGGAATTTTTTTCCCCTCCCACTTTGCAAACCGTTCATTCGTGCTCCTTCCGGAGGCACGGGCTCTGCTCCAGGCAGCCCCATCCATGGAATTCTGCCTGCCCATGTCCCTTCCAGCCAGCTCCTCACACTGCCTTTTGATTGACTGATCGGCGTGGCAGACTAATAAGCGATAACAGCACATATGACAAACTAAACAACCGTCTAATGAATTGATTGACATCCGAAGGATTTGACTTGATGCACAACCCCAGTCACAGATAAGGTTAATGAGGGAGAAATTAAAATGTAGCTCAATGGGTAATGAATACAGCATGTGCCTTGTTGGAACACATGCCAGATCCATCACTCTGAATCAAGTGGTGGGAGCAATTTCTAAATTATTTATTGCGCCCCTCATCCTCCTGTCTCGAGGGAAGAGGCACTCGGACTGGCTTTTGTATTATTTCTGTATATATATATATATAAAACTCTATCTCTCTATCTGTGCATTGTGAGCATCCATAGCCAAAGAAAATTGCTTTGAATTTTGCAATTTTCATGTTGTTTTTTTTTCCTTTTTTGTAAACTCAATAGCAAAAAAAAAATACAACAATCCAGAACCTGTCATGCCATTTGAATCATAATAGCTACAAATTCACTCCTCTGAATAAATGGAGAGGCTTATTTATCAAATATATACAAGATGTCTGTCTAGTTGTTAACACACAGAGGTATGAGTAGGCAGAGGAAATCGAGAAAGTTTACATATTCACTGCTGTCTCCAGGGACCTTCCCTTTCCTCCTACTTCTTATTCCCTCTCCCTTCCCCCAATCACATCTCCAACTTGCTTTGACTTGCTCTGTTTTTCCCTTTTTTTTTTTTTTTTTTTTTTTTGCCTTAAATGCATCTGGCTGACAAAACTTGGGCTGTCAGAAATGATCAAGAGATGAAGTTGCAGAGGGAGGGGAGAGAGATTTGCATGGAGATGCCTCTCCCCCCCCTCTCACTGCATGGGAGGGGATCCCCTCATTAGCCAGGGGACTGTCAGTCTGCTGGAAATATCTGATTATTGGGTGGATTTATTGCCACTTTAGGAAAGGAGAAGCTGGATTCACTAGAAGTGGGTCTATACTGGTTTTCAAAGGGCCAGATGGAGAGAGAAGTCAACCAGCATCATATGGGCTCTCTGTATTATTTATTCCTGAGCTCTTGGAGCAGTGACTATGGGATGTGTTGTCCAAAGGGGGAGGAGGGGTAGACAGGGACTGGGCAAATGGCTTCCCACTGCCAGAGGGTAGGGTTAGATGGGATAATTGGGAAGAAATTTCCCCAGGAGGGTGGGGAGGCCCTGGCACAGGTTGCCCAGAGAAGCTGTGGCTGCCCCATCCCTGGAAGTGTCCAATGTCAGGTTGGACAGGGCTTGGAGCAACCTGGGCTGGTGGAAGGTGTCCCTGCCCATGGCAGGGGGTGGAACAAGATGATCTTTAAGGTCCTTTCCAAGCCAAAGCATTCCATGGTCCTCTGAAATGCAGAGCCTGCATCCAGCCAGGAAACATCAGCTACAGCCTTTCCCTGCAAAGTATGAGGACACCCATGGCTCCAGGTCCTGAACCATCCACCAGGACACTCCAGCTGCTGTGCTGAGCATCACCAGAGGAAACCACCATTTCAACCAGCTCTTGGGTGGATCTGCAAGCCAGGGAGAGCCTAATTACCTTCCTCCTCATCAGCAACACGAGGCAGCAAAGCCAGCAGGTCTGAGTTGTGTTTTCCACCAAATCCTTTTAAAACAGTGCCTGGCTGTTGTGAGAATAACTCCCTGCAGCAGCATGGAGGCAAAGCCTGTGGTAGTTTCAGGACTCCTGTCTCCTCTCCCGTGCCCTGCCCGGCAGAAAGCCCAGCACAGAGCGAGCGATGGATATAACAGCATGCCGTGGCTCCCGAAGGCAGGCTGATGAGGTCACACCTCCTTGAGGATGCTCTGAAAACATCTCAAGGGCTCCCTGACCTTCTGTACCCTGCGTGGGATGGAGGGGTCATTCCAGATGCTACCACAGAAGGCGCCCGTGCCGTGGCACGCTTCGGTTTCCCACCAGCAGGAATGTTTGCAGATGAGCGAGAGCTTCCAGAAGGCTCAAGTGAAACATCCACGTTTTTTAGGTGCTCGCCTGAACCCATTAGCACATCTTAATTGCTCTCGGCACAGAGGAACGCCAGACTTTCGCACGTCTGGAGTCTGTCTGCCTGCTCGGGGATAAGGGAAAAGCACCGGCGCGCAGCCCCGGATCCTGCAGGCTGCAAGTTCGGTCTCCTCCCTGCACAATCTGTCTCTGGGGCTCCTCAGCTGTTTGCAGGAGGAGGCAGGGAGAGGGAAACGAGCCAGCGCTCATCTCCCAGCCCTTCTCTCGGTGAACACCCCGGGCCTTGCCAAAAGACGCTGAGCCCGGAGAGACAATCCCGTTCCCGGCGAGCCGGCACCGGAGACGTCCCACACTCCGATGCCAAGGGGACACGGGGGTTGCCCCAGGGCAGAGAGGCTTCCCCAAACCGGGGAGGGAGGTGGGAGCCAAGGGACAGCATCTCCCCGCCCGCTCCCGGGCAGACCCGGCCACAGCTGCTGGGAAAAACTTGGAGCTGCTGCAGAGCATCAGTTAATTTGTCATCATGGAAACGGCCAGCCCGGGTCAGCGGCTGTTGGCGGAGGAGTCAGGAAGTGCTGCTGGTGGTGATCTGTTCTTTTTTTTTTCTTTTTTTCTTCATTTCTTTTAAGGAGATTCCATTTTTTTTTTTTTTTTAAACAAACCAGCTGCCTTGATAAGGAATTTACCAGGACAAAATGAGATTACACTGGAGCTCTGAGTAGCTAAAAGCAGCAGTTTACTGGGGACTCAGAGGCTGCTGCTTATGCTATCTCTCTATCATCACATACATCCTTCTATCTAATCTATCTAGCACCATATATACCCTTTAGCTCGCCAGCTCCCACAATCCCTGCCCTCTATCCATCATCCACCTATTCATCAACACACATCCAGCTCTATCTACCTCGCCATCACTATAAATATCCCATCCATCCATCTCTCCCAATCTATCTCTCATCAGAGAGACCCTTTCCCTACCCACCTGCCTATATATCCACATACATATCCATACACTCCCCCCCTTGTCTGTCCATCTGTCATCAGCAGAGCTCTCACCTCCTCTCCCCCATCTCTCACCACACGTATCCTTCTATCTGCCGGCCCATCCATCACCGCCACTCGCTGGCAGGGCCTGGGGTGACTCTCTGCTCCATTTACTACAAGAGGGCACCAGATATTTCCCCGTGGATCACTGGATCCACACCCCGCCAAGCAGCAGGTTCCCTTCTCCCGCACCCTGGCAGCCCTGGAGCAGGTTTGGTGCTGGGAAAGGTGCTCTGAGCCAGCCCTGGAGCAGATGGGGAGAGCTCACACTGCTGAGCTGGGCTGCACCTGCACATGCACTGGCAGGAGGAAGGAGAAAGCTCCTGATCTGGGCAGGAGCAAACCATGGGAATGCATAAAACCCAGGCAACCACTTACAAAGGTGCTGAGCACCTTCTGGAAGGAGCAGCAAGAATTTAAAGAAAATCCTCGTTCTCCCACTAGGGAAGCGCATCAGTGCCCTGTAGCCCTCCAAGATCCTGCCCAGCCCCTCTGCCCAGTGCAAGTTGAGGGGAATTTTCCTTCTGCAGATGCCACCATGGCAGAATCCAGGGCTCCAAAAACCCCCACATTCCCTCTCCAAATCAGCCACTGACCAAATCACACCGTAACCTGCCCTCCAGGCTGGGCTCAGCACCTCCAGGCTGGAGCCAAAAGGCAACTTAGGCTCAGGATGGTGGGGGGAGGACTCTGCCGAGCAGCACCGAGCCACAAAATTTGCCAGAGAGAAGAAAACACACCAAGCGGTGCTTAAAAACTGAAAGCTGTTACTTTAATTACGGCCTTTCTGCTTTATCACCAATAGCGTTTCTCACACATTCATCAGCAGACCTGGTAATAAATCAATCGTGGGGAGCCAGGAGCTGCAGTCTGGCTCCTTCCCTTTCTCTTCCCTGCTCCCTGCGAGCTCTCACACCATTAGTATGCAGTCCAGCACTGCCAGTCTGTGCATTCCTCATCGGCTTTGGACTGGAGCTGGTATCAAGCGGATGCCCCCAGCGCAGATTTCTCACAGCCAGCTTTGGCTGGGGGGAAGGCAGGGGCTGCCAGAGGGGATGGTGGATGTGCCTGTGTCTCCCAGGGCACGTGCACACTCCTGGGAGGATATTTCTGCATCCACAGGCAATTTTAGGGTGGGGGGAATACAAGGTACTCGTGTCCCACATCAGCTGCTGCGCAGGTTTCTGCTCTGTCTGCCCCTCGTTTTGTGCCCAAAATCCTGACAGCATCATGGGGGGCTGTGGGAATGCTGGCTGGGCAGAAGGGTGACCCCTACCTTGGGAATAAAATCTTTTTCATGCACAGACAGAGGTCCCAGAGCACAGCCCACCCAACAGGAAACTCAGGGCTGGGAGAGAACCACATAAAGGTGTTTCCCTGTGCCTCTGCACTTGAGGCAGCCACGGAAAGCTGGCTCTGCTACCTGTCCCAGACCCAAAAAAAAGCCAAATTTTCAGGCCAGCTGGGATGGTGCAACATCCTGCCATGGTACACCTGAGCTGCCAGTCCTATCCCTGCACACACCAACTCCTGGGGAGGATATTGCATGCCCTGATGGCATCACAGCTCCCAGACATGGCCAAGTGTTCCTGTCTGCATTGCTGGAGGGGCTGGAGCAACACTCAGCAGCAGGAATTGAGGATGAAGACAGTGATCCTGGCTCAGGAATGTGTGCATGGGCTCATTTGGCTCCTGCCCTCTCCTCCACCTACCACTGTCCACTGCAGCAAACCCACCACCAGCTCTGCTGCTTAAACACAAATCAAGCAATCCCAAACCTTCCTTTCTCTATCACCTCACAAATCTGGGGTTTTTTTCCTCCTGTTTGACTGAGTTCACTCTCCATTAGCAAACCCCAGAGGCACTGTGGCACAGAGGTCCTCCCCTCTCCCCATGCCGGTACCTGTCGCTTCCCATCATCAATGTGAGGGCTGCACAGATGTGCACAGCAGCAGTCCAGATGTGCACAATGCACTGCCAGGCTGCCAGGGGCTGATGGAGAGGGAGCATCCTCTCACCTCCCAAAACGAGGAGATGGGCTCCCTCCAATTCCTACCAGAGCAAGAGTGCGAACCCAATTGACCTTGAACACTAATTGGCCCTCTAATTAGCACTCCCAGCAGAGAGGCAAAGGGCCAGGAGGAGACTCCCTTTCCAGAGGAGGTGGCTGGGGGAAGAGGAGCAGCCATCCCTGCACGCTGTCCGTTTCCATGTGGATGAGAGGGCACATCCCCGGGTTTAACTTGGAAAATCCCTTCCCTGAGGCTCATCATTGGGAGTGGAAGCAGCTGGACATGCTGGGAGGACATCCTAAGGCAGAGGCACTGCACAGCCCAGCACACACCCTCCCATCCTCACAGAGTCCCCCAGGCATCTTCCTGAGACTGCCCTGCAGAGGGGATCAGCTCCAGCCCTGCCTGCCCAGGGTCTGCATCTCCATCATGCACCAACTGCCTCCCTCCATCACTCTCTCCATATCTCGCCCTCCCACACCAACACACACGTTTCCCTCTGCTCATCCCCTCCTCCAGCCTGGCATTAGGAGCTCTGGGCTTGACATTTTCATCTCTGGTTATTTACAGGAGGGCAGATCAGGGGAGTGGTCACAGGTGATTTCCCCTCGCTGCCGGCTCCGCTTGGCACAGACACCTCACTGCAGATACCGTTAATTCTGCCAACCCCCAAATCCCACCCTCCTGTCACCCTCATCCCAGGGGACGTGGAGACACAACAGGATAAAGCTGACAGCAGCCAGAGCCCTGCAGGAAACACCACTGTCCTGGCTGCTCTCCCCACTAAGCCCCAAAGGGAAGGAGAGTCCCATGGGCTGGATCCTGCCTGGTCCAAAGGCAATTAGAGCAATTAGGAAGGAGTAAGACCTTCCATGGCGCTGCTTCCCATGTCAAAATTGCTGATTTGGATCAAGCATGGAGAGACCTGAATCCAGGGCTGGTCCCAATCCCATGTGGGGGGAAGCCAAAGAGCATCACTGGCAAACCTAAACCCACACCTCAAGCTGGTTTCTTTAAGAAAATAACCAGTTGATCTGAAGTGATTGCAACCAGCACGAACTGAAGGAGATTCTTCTGCTACGATTCACGCCAGGAGCTGCTGGTCAACTGGAAAATCACATCACAGCTCCTCTTTGGAGCTGCTCCTGCAGAAGGGACACCTTGGCTTCCAGCTCAGGTGAGCTCCATCACCTGTCACTGCCTTCCATTCCTCACGTGGACAGGAATGGTGAGGAGATGAAGTTGTGCCTCCAGCCACCAAGCTGCTGCTCTGCCCTGGCTGGCACAGCCAGCCTTGAATCCTGATGCCAGTGATAAAGCCCCATCCACAAGGGAGGATGTCCCAGAACACTCATCACCATTCCACAGCACAGCAGTGCCCAGCTGGGCTGGTCAGGATCCCACCGGCTGGGCATCACCTCTGCCCTCAGTAACGCTCTGAGTCCACACCAGCAACCAACCAACAAAGCCCCAGCAACACCCAGTGCTCCTGGCTCACTTGGCTGTGGGAGCAGGGTGGGAATGTGCCACGCCAGCAGGCTCCCAGCTCCCATCCTGGCTCACCAGCACACCCAGGAGCTCACCAGCACACCCAGGAGCTCACCAGCTGCTGCTTTCTCCACCTAGTTCTACCTTCCTGGCCAGAACTGCTCCTTAATTATTTAATGTCTGTAAAACACCTCGAGACTTTGCATTGGAAGGGAGATGAACTGCACGACCTAAAATTGGTCTTTTCCATCACAAACTCCTTGCATTTTATCCTGGGATGAAAGGAGCTCTATTAGGCAAAGCATCAGTATTATTAGATTTCCTTGGAGCCCTAACAAATGGATATTAGATTATTACTGCAGATGCATTTCTAAGGCACTCATCACCAGAGTATCTGAGCATCAATTACACAGATTTAGAGATTAAAAAAAAATGCTTTCCCCAGGAGAACAGGGTACAAAACCCCTTCTTTTTTTGCCTCCCTTCCCCATTTCTTCCCAATACATTCACCTCCCTCCCACTGCCTTCTGCAGAGCTGGAGCTGCTTACGAGGAAAGCTTTCGGGTTGATGGGCAACCCTGCAATCTTTGAAACATCTGAAGCAACAAAAGCTTTTTGTAAGGACTGGCAGGAGTCAGCTGAAGAGATTTCAATGTGCAAATGGACATAAAAAGATGCAAGAGGGGGAATGAAACACCGGATTTATTGTTCTAAGGACAAAGGATTTGCTACCACATGAGATGACCCCATGGCCTGGCTCCAGCACCTACAGGTCACAGTGCACAGAGAACCCATCCTGCTTTTGGGGTGAAAGGGAAAAATGGCAAAAAGTTCAGGTTTGCCTGTGCTGATAAGGTCTCTGATAATTCCCTGCCTTACTATTGCCATTATGCTAACCCTTAGCGACACCACAGGAATTGGGCTGGATATTGAACACACAAATCCACGGCTGGAAGTGCTTAAAGGCTGAAGAGAAAAGATCAAAGTTGGAGAGGGGAAAACATGGAGAAGGGGCTTGGCCAGGATCACACGGCTGGGACCAAGCTGCTCCTCATCCCCCAGGTCCCAGCACACACAGGGACCACGCTGCATCACCCCTGCCTAACTCAGCCTTTCTTGCCCTTCCAGCTGATCTTGCTTCCAAAAAGACTCGATATCACGACTAATAAACGTTCTTTAATTTCAACAACTGGCTCCAGAGCTTCTGATATGGCCCAATTTCAGAGCAAAGCATCAGATCCATTCCCTTCATCGAGCCAAGTCCACTCCAACCTGCAGGTAAACGCTTCACAACCACACCCAGGCGGAGCTTCCAGCCCCACCACTGCCCCCTTGCTCGCACAACAAGCTGTCAGAACGGGTAAAACCCAAACAAAATCCCTTAATTCTCTTTCCAGACCAGGATCCCATCCCTGGTGCAGTTTCACCCTGCCTTTGCAAGCCCAGCCCAGCTGCTTGGCTCATCCCAAAGCCCCTTCTGAGTGGCTGGAGGAGACAAAGCCGGCTGCTCCAGCAAGCCCAGCTTTGTGTGTCGGCCAGAGCAGCTGCTGGGCAGCAGGGGAAGCAGCCCTACTTCAGTAAAAAGCTTTCAAAAGCACCCTCTGCTTCTGTCCATGGGCAGCACTGGGATCCAGGATGATGCCACCACAGCTCTGCCCCACCAAGGCCAGGAGCCCCCTCGTGTGAGCCCCTGCTCACAGTGTGACATCTCAACACGGAGATCAAAGAGTCCCAGAATGGCTTGGGTTGGGAGGACCTTAAAGCTCATCTCATTCCAGGGATACCTCCCACTAGACCAGGTTGCTCAGAGCCTCATCCCAATCCTGCCTTGAGCACTTCCTATCTGGTATCCATGTAACCCTTCAAGTGGTCAGGTGGAAGCAACACAGCTCTTGGCATCCAATGGACCAGATGTCCCTCTCTGTGAAAGCTGCCAGCCCTGGAAGTGGGTCCTCAAGGGTTAAACACTTTGCAGGATAACTGGAAAGGCCCAGCTCATCAGGAAGGTGATTTGGAGGCCCCCATGATCCTGTTCTCTCCTCCTTACAGGGAAAACCTGCACGGGAGAGATGCAGGAGAGCCAGGGCTCGGTCTGGGGCAGGCTGAGGGAGAGGGCTTGGGATGGACAGGACCCCATGTAGAGGGAAGGAGCACAAGCAGAGGGACTTGGCTATGTCAGAGCAGGGCATGAGCAGCAAAAGAACCACAAATCCGAGAAACAGAGCACTCCTCCTGTCCCAGACTGAAGGATGTTCCCAGCACATCAAACCAAGGGGCCAGCACAGAAGGATGGGACCCAGCACCCACTGTGGATGCCAGGCACGGCCAAAGCTCAAATGTTAAACAACAGAGCCATCCCTACCCCCCTTCTGAATGATTTTACATGTTACAAGGTCAATGTGCTTGACCCTCTCCCGGGCAGAGACGCAGTTTGACCTTGTGCTGCTGCTCCAAAGGCACTTTCCAACCCCAGCAAGGGTCAGGCACCAGCAGGGCTTCTGCTCATCTCCTAAATCCCTGCTGGGCTCCAGTCAGAGCCAGAGGATCTCATTTCTAAAGCCTCCCAGGGCTGCAGGTCCCCTCCTCCCCTGCCAGCCCCACACACAAACCACTCCATGACTGTCCTCCTACCCCTGCTGGGGAGAAAAAGCTATTCCAGCACATCCCCTGCCCTGCACGGATTTATAAAGAGGAGGAGGGAGGTTCCCCAAAGGTTCAAAAACCCATCTGTTCGTCCTCTCCTCCAGCCTCCCCTCCACCACAAGCACCTCTCCGTGTTTCAGGAGCAGCCTCGGCAATCGATGCTCGCTGAATCACAGTTAGATCCTTTGGTTTATTTATTATTTTCCCAGCTTGAACTCAAAGCTCCTTCCGCATGGCGAGAGCGGGGGATGAACCACGCGGTGCTTCACAGACACGAACACTGCAGGAGGGATGAGACAACGCCAAGACACGGGAAGGGCAGGAGACCTTCCAGTTCATTGCTGCAGGTACCACCAGGAATCTGAAGTCCAGCCTGGTTTGGGTTGGAAGGGATCTTAAAGATCATCTCATTCCACCCCCTGCCATAGCAGGAACACCTCCCAGTAGATCAGGTTGCTCAAAGCCTCATCCAAGCTGGCCTTGAACACTTCCAGGGATGGGGTAGCCACAGCTTCTCTGGGCAACCTGTGCCAGTGAGGAATGACCCAACACGTGTCAGTGACCGGGTGACAGATGTAAGATCTGGGAGAAGAAGGGGGTTTCTGCACACCTGCTGTTGAAGAAGGGATTTTCTGAGTATTTTTCTGGATTTTGCTGGAATTCCCCTGAGAAGACCAGATGGAGGAAAAAAGAAGGCAGTTATCAAAAATCCCCAGCAGCAAGGACAGTGGGGCACTGGGGCACGAGCCCTGCTCTGATTCCTTCACCAGCAATGTCTCTCCATCACCTTTCTGCTCATTACCTTCCACCTTTCCCCCAGCCAAGAATCCAACTCTCGGGGTCAAGGTTGGATGTCAAGGGTCACGGACAACATCTCTGAAACAAGGGGGCAGGACCGGTGGGTCCCCATCTTGGGACACTCTGCCCACAGCGACACTGGGCAGCTTCCAGGAGCTTCTGCAATGGGCACCAGCTCCTTACACCCCACATGGGAGGGATCCAGGCCCACCTGGGCTTTCCCAAAACCCTGTCCCACGGAGCTGAGCGCTCTCGTTGTTCCTGGCCGGGACTGCCCTCGGCAAAGTTAATTGCCAAGACGGCAGCGCTGGAGCAGAGAGCTGGGCTCTCTGGAAAAGCCAATTCCCACAATAAAGAGCTGATGGGATTTCTGTGTGGAAGAGGGCAGAGAGGGGCAGGGGTGAGGGAGCTGAGCGTGTCCCAGACAATCGCTCCGCCGGCGCTAACGTGCGGATAAAGAGCCGGTGCCGACATCTGCCGAGAAACACCTTTCCCGCTCCACACCGAGAACTGCAATCTAATAATATCCCCTCTCTCCCCCCCACCCCAACTCCAGCCTTCTCCATCCCTCCCCCACCCAATTACCGAGCCTGACATTATCCGTCATCTTCCCTTTGTGTCGGCGAGAATCCAAACGCAGACGCCGGGAAATTAATAATAATTGTTGTGTCAAAATGCGGGATGTAATCAGGATGCGGCGTGGAAGCTAATACAAACACAAACAAATGGTATTTATCCTCCCGAAAGATCCCTCCCCTCCCTTCCCTAAGGGCCCCTGATGATAATACTCATGGAAGAGATGAATCAGTGCTAATATAGGGATTAGGAATAGATCCCAAACCCCAGCCTGGGCTGCAATCAAAAGGAGCGCTCTTAATTGAAATTAGAGCTGGGATTTCGGCGCCTCTGCAGAGATGGGTTAAGCCCATCGGGGCTAAACAGAAGGAAAAATAAAAATAGCATCTTTATTCGAGAACTAGAAGGTGGGAATGAGAAAAAAAGATCCTCTCTGGCTTCAGCACACCTGGCTTGCTCAGCCCTGGCTTTGGAGCTGCGTTTTGTCCCAGCGCCGATTCCCGCAGGCAGGGCAGAGACGGTGCTCCCGCTTCTCCCGCAGGCATCTCTCTGCCTTTTCAGCCTGAGAGCGGGTTCAGAAAGGATATTTCAAGATCAAACCGTGCCTCCCATGCTCTGAGGGAACCCAGGGCGAGCTGAGCTCGGGGTCCTGTTCCTGACTCTTTCCTGAAACTTTTTACTGCTCTGCAAGTGAAACGTGCTCTTTCCCCCGATGCTCGCGCCAGCAAAGATAAGCGCTCTCGCTTTCATTCCTTTTATTCAAAGGCACAAAAGGAGAGGAAAAGACCACCAGAAAAAAGGCCCAAGTCCTGCTTTTATTGCTGCTTCATCTCCCACATCCCTCTGCGCCCCAGGGCCACCTGGACCGACATGTTCAGCAGCAGAAAGGCAACTTCATCTCCTGCTGCCTCACCCCACCAAGCCCATTTGAACATTCACCACTGATTCAGAGAGGCTGAATTCTTCCCAAACCCCAGTCCCAGGCAAGAGGGATGCTCAGGAGCCGGGTGCTTAATGGCAGCATCTCATCTTCTCTCTTTCCAAAGGTTTTGGTAATGACTGACTCGTCTCACTGCCTCTCTTCCAGCCCTACACATCACCCCAAGTGATCCCACTGCATGGATGTTACTCAAAGGAGTCTAACACACACAAGAAGCAGAAAACAGGATCCAGGCACAGATGATTCCCACGAGCGTATTAGCAATTCCTGTGCTTGAATTCCAAATTAGATTTTACATCTAAAAACAGGTTTCCAAATTCTTGGCTTGGGAACGGTGCCACGGTCTGTGCCTTCCCCTAGAAAACACAAACCTAGACTGAAAACTGGCCCAAAATAAATCGCCCAGCTCCAAACCCCCCAGCAAAGTTTGGGACTTGGCTCTGACCTTCACCAGTCTCGCTCTAGCCTCCCACAGCCCAGTTGTGCAACAAACTTCAGAGATTTTCTTTTTTTCCAGGCAGGAAAATCTCATTTCCAGAGCCAAGAGACAGAGAGAAAACCCTCTGTGAAGCTGCCTGCGAGCTGTGCAGACTTAATTCATCTCCTCAGTGGCAGCAGGTCCTTGAGGGCAACCCAAGGGCTTGCAGGTCAGGAGAGACTCAGTGGAGTATGGCCAGTTAGAGATGACTTAGATGCATTCCCATTCCCTGGTTAAACTTTCTGATTCTCCACAGTGTCCTCTCTAGGAAAAACTGGCACAATAGCGAACGCAAAAGTGTCCAAAACCACAGAGGAACAACTGCTGCTGCTGCTCCTCCCCCTGGGATGATGCCATGGGTTTTACAACCCTCCCTGCATCCCAGCCAGAGTTTGATTTACATCTCCAGGCTGCTCTGCGGACACCAAGCCCACTGGATGGTTGTAATGACCAACATTTCAGACAGTGACTGGTTACACAGACACCAGGGTTCTGAAGACCACCCAAAAAACTCCTCAGCAGCTTTTGTTTGCCCAGGATTAGCCGTAAGACTCGGCTTTGAGAGCAGCTCCCAGCTCTGGAAAGCCTGGTTCATCCCACACTGAGCCACTGAATCCAGCACAGGTCTTGAGCCCGGTCCAGGGATAAATTGATTTTAAACACAAGCACCATGGAGAAACTCGGTGTTCCGCAGCTGGATGTGTTTGGAGCTGGGCAGAGCAGCCCCTCGGGAGTTGGGCACGTGCAGCTAAATGAGCTCCCCACGGTCACACAGAGCAGGGGGGGATTCATCACATCCAGCCTCTGCTCCCAAAAACCTGGCTAGCTGGCAGGAATCTGGCTCCTCCAGCAGGAGGAGAGGTTGATGCCTCTAAAAAAGCCTGATTTAAGGATGATGTGAAAGGTTTTCTGGCACTGCCTCTCTCTCTGCTCCCCACTGGACACAGGGGCTGGAGCACAGCCTGCACACCCCAAGGACGCTGTAACACAGAGAATAACAGAGTGGTCTGGGTTGGAAGGGACCTTAAAGCTCCTCTTGTTCCACGCCCTGCCATGGGCAGGGACATCTTTCACTAGACCAGGCTGCTCCAAGCCCTGTCCAACCTGGCCTTGACCACTTCCAGGGCTGGAGCAGCCACAGCTTCCCTGGGCAACCTCTGCCAGGGCCTGCCCATCCTCCTGGAGAGCAATTTCTTCCCAATATCGAATCTAACCCCGCTCTGTGCCAGTGTAAAGCCACTAATTTCTTCCTAATATCCAGCTTAAACCTATCCTGCTCCGCTTTAAACCCATTCTTTGCTCCACCTAAAGACACTCAGCAGGAAAGCAAAGACCTGACCAGTCCTTGTCCCTCCTGCCACCTCTAAACAAGCGCTTTATTCCCAAGCTGATTTTCCTGTCTGTGCAGCACATGTCCACCCTGCTGGCATCCCGAGGCTGGCCAGACTCCAGGTCCTCCTCCTGGCTCTGCCAGCCCCTCACCGAGCTGGTGCTGTCCCTGTTTGATCCCTCCCGAGCCACAAATTACGACAGCGAAAGAGGAGCCGGCAAATCCCGCACCCACGGCAGGGCCCGGATCACGGCTCGTTCCGAGCATGAAAATTCATTCATATGAATTTGGAATATAATACCTGACACAAGATGTATCACTGCTGCCATGCTGCAATCCCAGATAAGGACACAGCAGTAACAGATGGAGGAACAAGGCACTTATCTTGTTAGCTGATGGATTTATCTCTCCTTCCCCCCACCCTTCCCTACATATTCCATAGTGTGCAGAGAGCCACGTTCCTCGGCAGAGCAGCATATGGAGCACGAATTGATTTCTTCCTAACACCCCCTCCACACTTTAATTCAATAAGAGCTGGAGTGGCGGATAAACAGCTTGTTGTGCTAGGAAAATTTCAAAACAGTCAAGAAAATGTCAAACTGTCTTTTTCATGAGTGCCTTTCTTTTTTTTTTTCCCTTTTTTTTTTTTTTCCTTTTTTTTTTTTTTTTCCCTTTTCCTTCCCCCTGCTCTTTGGATTGCTCAGCGAGGAGCTCGGTGTCTGGAGTGAGGAGTCCTTCCCTGGCAGGCACCTGAACATCTCCTGTCAGGCCAGTCCATGGCAGAAAGTGGCTTTGGTCCCATCCTTGGATGGGAGTTGGGAACAGAGCGGATCCGGGTAAAAGATTAGGCAGATGGTTTCATCTGGCAGCTTCCTTAATCTCATTACTGGAGCTGGTGGAAGTTTTTAATGTGATCTCTCTTCCCTTCTCTACCCTCACCCCATTCAAAATGCCTTTTTTCCCCAAAAAAACCCAGACATGTTTCCTTGGCGGTTTCTTTGTTAGATACGAATAAAAACTTCTTTAAAAAACCACCCCATTTTTATTTTTGGTGTCCTCTGCCTCTCTATTCTTTAGCTCTGAAAAGGAGGAATTATTAGAAAGGAGGAAAAAGCACGATTGGATGTTTTCTGGTACTTGCTTAAAAATACAGAGCATTTTGGAAATGTCAGGGACGTGCTGCTGAAGACCAAAAGCCACCTCATGTGCTCTTGCCCTGTAGCCTCCTGTGCCAGTAAAACCAAACAGAGGCTGCAGCCTTGGGAGTTTATTTAGGGATGTGGAGATCCAGCCCTGAGGGACACACCATGCTCAGGAGTCCCTGCTGCCCCTCAAACCTCTCCCAAGCACCTTGCTCCAGCTATTCCTTGTGCAACTACTGCCTGTTTCTTTCCAACCTATAAATCCACCAAAAGCCTGAACCTCCTCCCAAACACACCATCCCATCAATCCCCTCCTTCCCAAGTCTCTCCACACCTCCACAGTTGGCTCTCCTGAAGGATTCTCACAAGATAAAAGCCTGCAGGACTCTTCCTCCCCCTGTCCATGCATCCATTCAGCAGCTCATTTCCCTTGAACTTCCCTGCAGAGCAGAGACCACCAGAGTCCCAAAGCTCAGCCTGGGACCACCCCGAGCCACCCCTGGCCCTCAGTGAGCAGTGAGTGCTGGTGAAAACCATCTCCAAGTCAGTTTGGAGGAGGAGCTGAGCAAAGAGCAGTCCAAGAACCTGTTTTCATATTTTGAAAGAAATCCGTGGGAGCACAGGGAAAGAAAAGGGGAATGTGCTCCCAGATATGACGTGAAACCCGATGGGTTCCCAGCAGGAAAAATAGAAGACCTCACCTAACTGAAGGAATACAAATGTGCCCCTTAAGAAACTTCTCCTGCAAAGTCTCAGCGTGGATACAGGAGTGGCTGACACGCAGAGGGCACCCTGTCCACCCGTGCTTATGTGCCAAGGGTGGCCTCAGCACCCTGCTCAGGATACGACACCCCCTTACCCCACATCCCAGAAAGAGCTTTTGGAAGTCAAACCAGGAAGCAGCACCCGCAAACCCCGCTCCGGGACAATTTCACCCCGCCGGGGAGCAGAACTAAAGCCAGACAAGCCCACGGGACGGGCAGCAACACAACATTTGTGGGGTTGCAGATCCCCGCAGGACGAGCGCGGTAACGCCGCAGCAGCACAAGGACCGGCAGCAGCGCGGGTCGGGCACACACCACGCGCGAACTGGGATGCTCCTGGTGAGGAGGGAGGGAAAACCGACCCACGGAGAAACGTGCCCAGGGGAGGAGGGCTCCGTCCTGCTGCTTTCTCCTCCCCCTTCCCTGCCATCCTCCTGCTGCCGTGCTGAAGGCGGGAGCCGCCTCCCCACCCCCTCTGCAGCAGAGCAGTGCAGAAAGGCTGCAGGATGCTGCGGGGAGCCGGCGTGTTTAGCATGCAGGAGACGGCGCCGAGCAAAGCCCTGTCTCGTGCCTCGGTGCCGCCGGCCGGGAGCAGCAAATCGCTGCTGGAAGGAGCCGGGTGGGTGGTGAATCCGTAGCCCCTCCCTGCTCCCCCCTCCTCTTCCCGTTTAGCTCCACGTTGCAAAGTGGGGGCGGCGATTGGTACTCGCTCTCTTTGCCTCAGTTTCCCTCCTTTCTTTGAGATAATCCCACCAACCCCTCTTTCCACCGCCCCAAAGCACCAAGGAGCTCATCTCTCTGCTCCAAGAGCGTCGCCTCTTTGCTCCGTCCTTCCCTCCCTTGCCAGCCCGCACCACGGACCCCAAGCCCAACACCTAAAAACAGTGTCAGCACCCAGGCACCCACGGGCGATGCATCCAGGCCGGCACCCGCCCCACACCACAGCCCCACCCTGACTCTCCTGCCCTGCTGCAGGCTGGGGGTCGTCCCTCCGAGCCTTACCTGGCACTGGCATCCCCACCTTGGCCCTTCCTCACCTGCCTCCGTGGTCGCGGCGGGGAGGGGACCAAGGCAGGGGACAGCACACCGGCACCCAGGGCCGCCAGTCCCCGTTTGACGCCGGCGCCTCTGATCAGCTCCAACCCCCCGAAAAGGGCACGGCGACCCCTTTCTCCCCCCACCCAGAGCATTTCAAAACCTGCCCCTTTCAAGAGAAGCTCTCGCCAAGCACCCAATTACGGCTCCGCGGCCGGGGATGAAAAGCTGCTCTCGGAGCATCCTGTTTTCTCTTTATTTTTTTTCCCCCTTTTCAAGGTTCCTTTTCCCTCCCTTCTCATGAGGTTAAAGAGCTAAAGACCAACTCAGAGGCAGATAATAGAGTGACAATGCCTCATAAAAAAGCAGCCGGAGCTTTGGAGAAAGCTGGCGTATGGTGCATTAGGGATTTCTGTCGGCAGCTGGGAATAACAGTGACCCTCTGAACTCAATTTGCTCCACGGCTTGAAAGCCTTTGGACTGTCTAACTCCTCTTTTGGCTTCCAAGGGTGGCTGTAGACTTTAGATAAGCTTCTGAAGGCCCAATGAACCCCTTAGCCACAACTACTGCTCTGGGTTCATAGCTGGGGCTGGAGGTGGCATCCCCAACCCTGCAGGGATGTGGGACGAGGTGAAAAAAGGGAGTAAAAACCCACTGGATGGGAGCAACACCGAGCTGTGGAGACGTGTATTTACACATCATAAGGGCTGTTCTCACTCCACAGCCCCCCTGCCCCAACCCAGCAAGAGCAGAGGGACAAAGGGGCGACAGGGGCAAGTTTGTGCCCCATGCAAAGAGCTCAATGCTGCTGCACAAAGCCATGACTTTCCCCTCTGCCTTTTTCTTCTTTCCTCTCTCTTTTTTTTAGGTGTTTTTTTTTTTTTTTTTTTAAATGAGTAGAAAATTCTTCCCACTACGCATTAGCGCCCAACGTAATGGTGCAAAGCATTTTTCATTTATCATCATAATGCCAGTCAAACGAACCCCCTAATAACATAAATGCAAGAGGAAAGCTATTAGAGTTTATTTGTGCAGCGGCTTTGAGCTCGTCCCCACTGCTCCACCAGTGAGACTGGAGAGGATGGATGGGGTTTGGATCTTCAGGACCTTCCATCCTCAGCTGACCAGAGCCTTTCCTCACAGAGCACCTCAAATAAGTCACTGCAAATGGCCACTGAGATCTGTGGAAGTGTCCAAGACCAGGCTGGATGGGGCTTGGAGCAACCTGGACTAGTAGAAGGTGTCCCTGCCCTTGGAAGGGGATGGAATGAGATGGGCTTTAAGGTCCCTTCCAACCCAGACCATTGTGGGATTCTGTGATTTTTTTGTGCCTTTCCATAGATATATGATTCTATAGGGACTGGGGAACAACATCCCCAGTTCTTAGTGCTCACCTTCAGCTAAAGGTCTCCAAATCCTTTGCCTGCTATTCCTCCCATGCATTCCTGAAAAGAGGCATTTCCTTTCCACAGCACACACTGCCTGGACTTCCTATCCCAGCTCTGCACATCCTACAGGGACCTTCAGAACATCTCTGGAGCAGCTCAGTCCAGACCTCCTCCTCTGCCACCCCCAGCTCAGCCAGACCAACCAGGCAATAGCTCTGTTCATGCTGGGGAGGCTCATGCAAGAAAACTTCCCTTTACATAAAAAAGACTGGGAACATTCAAGTCATTCCTCTACACTGCTCTCCTTTGCTACAGCCATTCCCATTCCAGGGTTTCACCACAGGGACAAGAGGAAATGGCCTCAAGTTGCTCCAGAGGAGATTTAGGTTTGATATTAGGAAAGTTTCTTTATGGAAAGGGCTGTCCAGCCCTGTCACAGGCTGCCCAGGGCAATGAAGGACTCACCAGTCCTGGAGGGATTTAAACAATGTATGGATGTGGCACTTGGGGACACGGTTTAGTGGTGGGCTTGGCAGTGCTGGGGGAACAGCTGGACTCAGTGATCTTAAAGGTCTTTTCCAACCTCAGCTCTTCTATGATTCTATCACCTTTCCCCCCTGCTTTGCAGGACCATCCTCACCATTCCAGGTCTAGCCCTCAGCACCCCCCAAGGTCTTCCAGCTTCACTTATCCCAACATCTCTCACCGCCCCCCAGCAGCTCCATCCTGGAGAGCCATGACAAAGCATTTAATTTAAACACACAACAATTTCCTCATTAAGCCGAAATTAAATGCGTATTTCAAAACCTACGAGTGAGAGCAAACTGTTCAGTCTTATGCTTTATTAAACAACAACAAAAAAAAAGGAAGAAGAAAAAAAAAAAATCTTTGTGTGGAAAGAGCCTTAGTGCCAAATACCAGCCCTATTCCCAACCGTGCTGTAACCGGAGCGGCGAGATGTGCGGTGCTGGCAGGCAGGACCCGCACTGCGGAGGGAAACACAACGGCCCCGCCTGACAAATTAGTTCCCTCATTAAGTTAAGAAGCCTGGTTTGCTCAGCTTCTACAGATCAGAGTGTTTGGCAGCCAGGAACCTTCCAGGGGAGGGATGTTGTGGAGCAGCAGGAGCCCCTGGGCAGGAGGAAAGCTTCTTGCTTTCACCGGGCTGGCCATCGGAGCAGGGAAAACTCACGGTGTGTATGACATTAGGAAGAAGGGTTTTATGATGAGGATGGTGAAACACTGGAATGTTTTTTTCCCAGAGAGGTGGTGGATGCCTTGGGAACATTCTTGGAAACATTCACAGGTTAGGCTTGGAGCCACTCGTCCCCACTGCTCCACCAGAGTGATTGGAGGGGATGGATGGAGATTGGATCTTTTCATCCAAAGCTATTCCTCAGTTAGCCAGAGCCTTTCCTTACAGACCACTGCACATGCTGCTGTACTGGCTGAATTATCAAAATAAATATCTGAATACTTCAAACAATCCATTGCAAATGGCCACTGAGATGTGTAGAAGTGTTGGCTGGACAGTGCTTGGAGCAACCTGGGATAGAGGAAGCCAAAAGGGTTGGGAGGCAAAATGTGGGTGGAAAGAAGGTGACATGAATTGAGAGAGAGGACCATGGCAGAGGAGGCCTCACAAGAGGGGAAGACAATAAAACCCAGGGAGGCAGACAGAGATTAATGAGTGTTTCCCAGATATGATAATTTCTGGACATTCATTAAATTTAATATCCTCGTGGGCTACTGAGAGGCACTGCAGCTCCGTGACAGTGGGAAGAGGTCCAAGTGGGCTTTGTAGGACCAAGCAGGGCCAGCCCACCCCGTGACAGGTCTGCCTGAGCTGCTGTGGGATGTATTTTCCAGCCCCAAGCCTGTGCCTGTGCCTCCCCTGCAGCAGCACATCCAGCTGTCACAGCTGGGCGCTGGGGACACGTCCCCGAGGACACGACAGCCTGTGTTGGGAAGGCATCTGTCAGTGAGCCCATGTGTTCACTGCCACTGTGTTGGCACGTGGGGACACCCCTGTGGCACTCACAGCCCTGCTGCCACCAGCTCCAGCTCCATGACCTCCGTGGAGATGCCAAATTGCATCTTCTGTGTGTGGCTAGTCAGGCATCAGCCTTCCATGCTACAGAGAGCAGCTGGGGAGAGGTTCAGCTCCCAAATCCCTGTGTTTAACACCAGCCCAGCACAGGAGCCAGCCAGGATTTGACTCCACCACGGTTGGTGCCAGGACAAGCAAAGCACACGCCATGGTGGTTTCTCAGGCACTGCTGGAGAGGTAAATCCCTTATTCTCATACTAGATTTGAAAGGAATAGGATTGTTTTCCTGAGATATTTCAGCCTGGGTCTGTTGTTGCAGTCTCAGACTTCACTGAGTGCCTCTTGGTGCCATCCAGCCATGGGCAGGGACACCTCCCACTAGCCCAGATTGCTCCAAGTCCCATCCAACCTGGCCTTGGACACTCCCAGGGATGGGGTAGCCACAGCTTCTCTGGGAAACCTGTGCCAGGACCTCCCCACCCTCCCAGGGAAGAATTCCTTCCTAATATCCAGTCTAAGCCCACCCTGCTTCACTGAAGCAGATGGATCTGCTCCAGCAACCCTCAGCCCGCCCTGCTGAGACCCCTCAGCTCGTGACTGCAGCTACTCCACAGGTCTTGTCCCTGCTCTGAGACAGCAGCAGCTCCAGAGTCAGGCAGTTCTCCCAGCACTGCAGTCCCTGTCAGCTCCCCACCAAGATTTGTGGGTTGTGCACAATTCCTTTATTGACATTTAAAGGTCTTGGACAAGGCGGCCCCACACGTCTTTGTTAGGGAGGATGGGATTCGCTTACCCAAATCTGCTGCCTTAAAGTTCAGAGTCAAGTGTGAGATATTTCTGCCTTCTCAGCTCTGGCAGTCACTGGCTCGGTGACAAACAGCATGTCCAGGTCCTGTCACAGCCCATGGGGTTTGTCACAGCCACCACAACCTTGTGTCGGAGCAGGACACAACCAGGAGAGCTCCCAACTCAAAAGGAGACAGCTGAGAGCCAAGGCAATGGAATTCCATCCCTGGGAAGACCTTATCCAAGCAAGCACCAAGGGATAGAAGGACACACACAGCATGGCAGGACACAGTCCCTCAAGCCCACGTCCAAGGGAAGTACCTGGGAAGGCACAGGGAGAAGCCTGAAGGTTCCTGCATAGCAAAGATGGGCTGCAGGCTTTAAGGAGGAAGGTAATTTGTGTGAGAGATCGAGTTCAGAGCCCAGTGGAAAGCCATGGAATACAGGTAATGGACTTCAAAAGCCAGACTTCAAAAAATTCAGGAAGCTGGTAGATGGAGTCTCCTGGGAAAACAACCACAAAGAAGGGGAGAGCCTGCAGTTCCTGAGAGAGACTATATCAGACACACAAGAGCAGGCTATCCCCACGCAAAGGGAAGGTAGGAAGCATAGTAAGAGGCTGCAGTGGCTGAATCTGGAGCCATCAAAAGACCTGGGAATAAAAAAGGAATAATAAAAAAAAAAATATGGAAACAAGGGCTGATAATTAGGGATAGGTATGAGAGAATCACAGTGGCACAGAGGGATAAAGTCAGCAGCACTGACATGCAAAACAAGTTTCAATTAGCAAGGGACATGAGAGGAGAACAAAAAGGTTCTTGGATTTGTTCAAAGGAAAGGGAAAAGGAATGTTGGGTCTGTCACCAGGCAGGCGAGGAGAGCACATGGCAGAGATTTTCACTGCCCTGTTCGATTGTGTCTATACAAAGGGAGGTGTGTGGTGAGCAGGCAGCTCCAAAACACACATTAACAGGGAGATGGCTTTCCCTGGAGCAGGGAGGGAAGAAGGGTTAAAAAAAAAATTAAGCTGGCAGAGATGGAGGAAGGTCTCCAGAGAGTGATAAAAACTCGGGCAGAATCATCACCGAGCCACCAGTGCTGCTTTTTGGGAGCTGGTGGAGGCCAACAACAAGGGCAAGAAATCTTCATATCTTTAAGTAAAAAAAACCAGGAGCTGTAGGCAATGAGCTTGGCTTCAATCACCGTGAAGATACTAAAACAAACGATGAAACTATCACAGCTTGTAAGGCCCAGGAATTTAATAAAGTGAGGGAAAAAAAAACCACATCCACCACCAACACGAGTTTGTCAAGAACAGATCATGTCAAACCAACCTAATTTCTGCCTTGACAGGATAACTAGACTTGGTGGATAAGAGGAAAGCTGTAGACATGATATACCTTGACTTTAATAAGGCTTCTGATGCCGGTCCCACGTGGCACCTCCGAGGAAAGTGAGGAAGCTCGGTGTGGATGTAATCGCTGAGGCTGGGGGCAGAGGGGAGGAGGGAGAACAGCCTGTTGACAAAGCACTCTCAAAGAGCTCTTATCTATTATTTACAACCATGCCAGGAGGGCAACCTACAGCAGGATTCCTCCAGGGTCTGTCCCGAGCCCCGCTCTTCGCATTTAACTGTTCGCATTTTGGAGCCAGGAGCAGGCTGATTAAAATTCCTACACGATGCCCAGCCAGGGGGAGATGGGGCTGGGAGGGCTCCGAGGGTAGGACCAGAATCTCAAATCTCCTCTGGAAGGGAGCGTTAGGAAATTCCAAGAGGGACAAGTGCAACGTGAGAGATTTAGGGAGGAAAAATCAAACAAGTGTAGAAAGGAGAAGAAAAAACTGCAGGACCACGGTGCTGGAGCAGCCCACGAACTGCAGGGGCATCAACCAGGCTACAAAAGGTGGCGAATCTCAATGTGAGCGTTGTAAAAAGGACAAAGGAGAGTCATTTTGCTCCACTTGGTCTAATGCTCAGCTTGCAGGACTTCAGCCCGACCTGGACACCAGGCTTGCAGAAAGCTAAAGGTTAAGTCACTGCAACTAAACACGTCATCACCTACCCACCGGCCTGTGCTGACAGGTCATCTTCCTTCCCAGCCCTGAACCCTGCAGCTGGAGGTTCCCTTGCTCGTGGGATCAATTAAAGCGCGTTTGCCACAGCGCAAGACACGCGTCCCCGATCGATGCGCTGCGATTGACCGCACGTCCCGGCCACGGGCGGGCGGGGGAGAATCCATGGAATAGCAATGAAAGGGGGAAGAGATGCAGACAACTCCAGGGGAAGATGAAAGACGCTGGGGTTTGCTTTGTCACTGAGAGGGAAGATTGAGTGAGAACTGACAACCCTCTTCCCTTCCATAAATATCATACGCACGAGGCGAATAATTATTTGCCACATCCCTTCAAAGAGGCAGAAGAAAACTGCCTAATTTGCAGCAGAGAAGACTTTTTTTGGGGACTTGGAATAACTTAAAGGCTCCTGAAACCCTTGCAGAAGGGCTCCATGGCCTTCACACATGAAGGAGGTCCCACGTGTGCCCAACTTCACCGCAGGGTGACGTGAGCTGGGATCCCACCCAGCCCTAATGTTCCTATCAGGTCATTCATCCACAGGCTCTGACACTGCAACCTCTCAGGCTCCATGAACGTGTTGCAGCAGGTCCTAAACTGGACCAGGGACTGTTTCCTCCCCCTGGCAAGTAGAAGTCATCCCTGTGACATCCTTGAGATCCATCTCTGGGCTCCTGCTCACCGGTGGGAGCAAGGGCTCCACCGTCCCAGACAGTGTGACCCCACAAATCACAGCAAGCCACACTCAGCACTTTTATTCTTTATTGTTACAGCTCAGACAGCTCCATTATTTATCCAGATTACTTATTCATGTTCCATTTCCAGGGACAATCCCGCTCCACTGGATAGAGAGATCATCGTCCCTCCATCCCCCAGCTCTTGTCCCACTTTATGTGGTGTTTGGACACGGTGCAAAGACCACTGCTCTTGTAATAACGTTGGCTTTAACCAGGGAATCATCTCATCCATCCCAGCCCATCACAGGTTCTCTCTCACACCACTCAAGGGTTCTGATGAGGCGAGGATTGAAAACGCTCAGCCCAAAATGACAGCTAAGCCTCACACAGTGACTGACAGAAGTGCTGGATGTTTCCTGAGGCAACTCAATCAGACCAGGTTTTCTGGCCGTGGTTAAAAGCTAAACCAATTCAGACAAATATCACTCCAACCCAGAGGGACAGCAAGGGCTGGTCATTAAGAGCAGGGCTTGGATTAAATAGAGCTATCCAACATATTTCCACCCTCATTTCAAGGCTGCACCTCGGAGGGCAGATGGGTTTTTATTCTTTTTGCAAAGGTTTGAAGGCTGAAAGGTTATCGTGGTGGGTAAGTGCCTGTCTCCAAGCTTAGATCACACCATTTACCCCCAGGTCAGACCCCTGGGCACAACTCTACCTCGCAGACAGGCCCCTTCACCCAAGCTGAGTGGGACTGGTGGCTCCCAGACCCATCCAGCCCTGTGAAACACATCTTCCTTGCCCTGCAGGGCTCAGCTCCCCTGTCTGTAGCACTGACATTACATCTGCACCCCTAGTGAGAAAGCATTTAGCAAAGGAAAAGTACTTCTAAGGGCAAAACACATCACTGTCAGAACTTGTGAGGCCCCACGTGGATCCTGTACCTCCAGGTACCATCAGCTAAAACCCACATCTGCAGCATCTGTCCTCTCCATCACATCTCCCTGTGGCACCAGGAAAACACTGAGGGGAAAGGAATAAACCCCCCTCAGAACAAGGGGCTGAATTCCCCAACAAAACGCTTGACTCTTGTGAAATCGAGGGAGGTTTCTCCGAGGAGCGGCTGCAGTCGGAGCAGCCGCCTGAGGAGGCTGCAGACAGCACTCCAGACACACACTGCTGACTGCCAGACTGAGCTCAGCAAGGTCTGCACCCCCTTGCAACGGGTGCTGAGCACCTCTGAGAGGAGCAGCAGAGCTGAGGTTGCTGCTGGCGTCGGAAAATGCTAAATGGAATCAGAGAATGGATCGGTTGGAAGGGGCATTAAAGCTCATCTTGTTCCACCCCCTGCCATGGGCAGGGACACCTTTCACTAGCCCAGGTTGCTCCAAGCCCTGTCCAACCTGGCCTTGGACACTTCCAGGGCTGGGGCAGCCACAGCTTCTCTGGGCAACCTGTGCCAGGGCCTTCCCACCCTCACAGCCAGGAATTCTCTTCCCAATATCCCATCTAATCCTGCCCTCTGGCAGTGGGAAGCCATTCCCCCTTGTCCTGTCCCTCCATCCCTTGCCCAAAGTCCCTCTCCAGCTCTCTTGGAGCCCTTTGAGGCACTGGAAGGGGCTCTAAGATCCCTCTGGACCCTTCTCTTCTCTGGGCTGAACAACCTCAGCTTTCCCAGCCTGGCTCCAGAGCAGAGGGGCTCCAGCCCTCAGAGCCTCTCTGTGGCTGAGCCAGAATCCCTCTCAACTCAGAGTATCAGGTGCAGTGATTTTTAGTGAGATCCCTTCTCAAAATGTCACCACTCTTAGTGAAAAATCCAGGGCAAAAGCAAGAACTCCACCTGTGTGATCATCCCTCCTCTCTGGCTTAATGCCAGACATCATCCCAGCCATGCCCCGTGGTCATCACTGACCTCCCACCACCACATCACCACCACCACCTCCTCCATTTCACCACCTGCAAGCAGACATCTCTTTCCAGGTGACTTTGTAGAGAGCTCCAACAAGTGTAAAGTCCTAAGAAACGACGTTCTGAGTGCATAAATACTCCCAGCTCCAACTTCCAGCCTCTCCTCCGAGTCATCCTTTGAGGTGCAGAGTGGCTGAGAGATGCTCTAATCAGTGCATCTCATTTCAAACAGTGTAAGGACCATGTTATGCCTTGGGATAAATGTGAAGGGCTGCCATTGAAGTGAAAGAGAGGTAGGCACTTCAGAAGCTGGAATTTGGCCTCAAAAAATAATAAAAAAAAAAAAAAGAAAAAGAAAAACAAAGCCACTAAAACTAAAATATTAGAGTGCATTTAAAAACATAATAAGGTAGATTAGCAATCAAACTGAGCACCTTGCTGGGGGACTGATAAGTGGGGAGGATTCCAGAGGCACATACCACTACTAAAAGGCAGCCAAAAAAGCCTTGTTTAGAGTAAAAACGACTTTTGATCCAAAATCCAGCGTGGAAATTCATTTTTTTTTCTCATACATTTTCCATGAGAGAACAAGCCCAATCAGCCTTGTTTTAAGCAGCAATGCTGAAGCTCCCACCCGGAGTGTGCTGCACTGGGAGGGCTGGGAAATTGCCCAGTGACTCAGTGGCACGATGCACACCATGGCCTCAACCCTCCCAGAGATATTCAGAGCACTTTTGACTCAGCCAGGGAATAGTTTGACCCCACCACACCCCAGCTTTCAGAACTACCAAGTGGAGGAGCTGCAAAAGTCTTTGCTCCTTCGCTAATCCTCCAGGAATGGGGTGCTGGAGTTTATTTGCTCATTAAAACACCCGTGCAGGAGGCACCTTTTAGCTCAGCACTGTGCTAAAAGGTGGAGTAACCATGGGGAGGAGTCAGCCTTGGGGCTGGGCCATGGGAAAGGGTGGGGAGGACGGTGAGAGCTCAGTGCTTTCCCTCCAAGGTTCCCTCAGTGATTCTCGAGACACAAATAGCTACAGAGACAGCCATGTGCTGAGCTGCAGAGCCTGGAGCACTTGTTGCTGCAGCTCCAAACCTTTCCCTGCCTTCAAGAGCAAGGGATCAGTACAGGTTTTGACACCCATCAAGCTTCCATCTGCTTACAAGCCAGCGAGGGGTGACTTGGGGCCACCTCCACTGAGACCTCCTTCTGTCTCACCGTCTCCTCAGTTCCTGGCTTTGCAGAAATCCTCCTACACAGGAGAGCTTGGCAGTTTCAGAGCCCTGAGACTGCTCTGCTGAGCTTATTCCCAACCAGACACAACAGCTGGATTTTGTCTGGTTTAAGTTTAGGAAGGCATCTCTTATGCTGGATCTTGGGCAGGTGGCTCGTGGTCAACCCAGATTTCACCTGTGTCAGTCCAAAACATGGCTCAGGTCTATCAAACCTCTAAAGTGTTTGTACAACTCATGGGACACCTCCCTCACCCCACCAAACCCCTTTAAGGTGTCAAACCCAGCAGATGATCAGTACCAGAAGGTGCTCACTGTGACAGGGCTCTGTGCTCCAAGGAAATGGGCTGGGAAGTGTTTCTTCCATGGGGTCCCACCCATGATGGGGAGATGAGTAACCCTCATGCCCTTGTGGGTGCCTCAATTCAGGACATTTTATGATAATCAGGATCCCTGTGGCATCTTCCCAGCGTGGTCTGAGGGGCTCTTCCATGTTGATCCCCCCCCAGCACATCCCATACATTCATGGGGTGCTCAGCTCCCTCAAAACATGGGGTGTCCAAGCCCTGTCACTTCAGCTGGGGTCAGGCAGACTGAAAACATAAGTGTATAATCCCTTCACAAGTTAATTACAGCACCCATCCATCCCTCAATCAAACCATTAGCCATGGGTTTTTACAATTAATTATTTGGAACCAAATCAAACAAACAAACAAACAGAAGACACAGAAGGAAGAGAGAAAGCAAAGTAGAGACAGGGCACTCCTGCAGCAGGGAGGCTCTTCCACGTCTCCCAGAGCAAGACAGGAACCCCTTTTAGCCAGCCAAGGGTGTGCTGGAGGTGGGGACCCCCTCTTGGGGTTCGGGTGTTATCTCAAGCTCCTTCTGTGACCTTGGGAAAACCTCCTTGTCTCTGCTGTACTACCAGCCCCTGGTGCCACAACCCACTGCCGTGCCGTGCCCTGCACACCCTCCTCTGCCCTTGGCAGAGCCCTGGAGTGCGAATAAACCACAAATAAATGATTTACAAACCACCAGAGCTCTTTGCTGAGGCACTTGGGCGGGCGGGAGAAAGCGCTCCCAGCCCTGATCTGACCCCAGCCTGAGGGCTCAGGGAACATCTGCAAGACCTCAAAGAAGCTGAGAGCAGGCTGGAGGAGCCTTTCCACCTGCACGGATACCCGGGAAGGGCTCCTGAATATTTCAAGGAGGGCAAGCGGCTCTCCTCCCGCTCCAGAGGAGGCTGTGTCCCAGCTGAAGCTCTCTGCCCTAGTTTATCTCCTCTTTGCCACGATCTCTCTCCTCTCTCAAAGCTTCATTTCAGCGCAGGTATGCGAGGGGAGAAGGTGGGGGTGGGCAACAGGGAGCCATCCTTCCTATCCTCTTCTGTTTTCCCTTGCATTTCCTTCCCTCTCATTTGCTGTCCCACCCTCGTTCCATCTCTTATCCCCAACCTCCCCCCCCTCCTCCCTGCCCTCCCTACTCCCCATCAAGACAAGGTTTAATGTCTCTCCATCTCTTCCTGGGTAAATTGCAGCGAGTGTGCCGGCTGCTCGGGTGGAACACGCTGTTTTATGCGCGCCATAAAAGGAGAGGACTCTGTAAACAATATTATTTTTAATAAAATCCCGGTCTTTGGCAGGCCAGCTGCTTTTGTGTCTGTCTTAATTTAATCAGACGATCGGCTCTCTCAAGCAGCAAGAGGGAATGAAAAGCATTAGCAAAGGAATCAAGGAACTGGTGAGGAAGAGACATGATTTCCATCAAGTGCTTTCTGGCCCAGTGTGTTGCTATGTGAGCAGGACCAAGTTTTCGGGAAACAGATTCCCCAAACAACTTTGTCAAGGTGCAAGGAAGGACACGAGCACGTCTGGGCGTAACACTCATTCTGCAGCGCTTGAAAAAGAGCTGAATAAAGGCAGGCTTAAAAGTGTTTTCAGTCAGAGCAGATCCCTGACACTCTCAGGCACATGGTGGGGTTTTTGAGGTGTCCTGCACAGAACCAGAAGTTGGACTCTGTGATCCTGATGAGTCCCTTCCAAGTCGGCATATTCTGTGGTTCTACGACTGTGGCTCTCCCTGGGCACTGGCAGGGACTCTGAAATACCCCCACTCCCCAAAATGGGAGTTCTGCCCTGTTTGGTGTCCCTCCAATGCTTGTATCTAAGTACAGCCACCTAAAAACCAGCATCCATCAGCTCCCTGGCCATGGCCAAACCCCAGACCAGATCCATTAGATACCTTCTGACATGTCTTGACTCTCTGACATGTTTTGACTCAAACCCAAACCAATTCAATGACAGTATTAAGGAAGAAACATTAAATTCTGCAAATATATCCCTAAAAATCCAGTCAAGGCTGGATCCAGGCTGGATCCAGGGGAAGAACCTTCTCCAAGGAGGTGTGGGGAAGAGCTGATGCCAGCAGCTGGAGCAAGGGGAGAGGGAGGGCGGCCCTGAGCACCTCTCAACAGGCAGCATCATGAGCAGCAGCTGCGTTTGAAAGGTGTCACTTCCAGACAGCCAAAACCTGGCAGAAGCAGCTGATTTTGTGACAATTCTGTTCTTCAAGACCAAGCAACAGCCAGGGAGCATCTGCCGTGCTCAGACAGCTCCCTGCCCTGCTCCAAGACTCCAGGAGGCTACGCCACCAGCAGGCTCAACGCGTGGCTGTGATGTCCTGAGCCTAAACCATCCCAGATGTGATCCCTGCCTCCTCCTCCTCCTACTTCTTTGGGGTTTTTTTTTTTGGCAGTTAGACCTGCCCAGAGCAAAGAGCAGGTTTGGGAGCAATCAAAGGTTTCTCTGTTCCGCTCAAAGCCACAAATCCTCCAAAACACTTAATCCTCAAAAATCTGGAATAATAAGCGCTAATTACAGGCACAAAGTAAACAAATTATTTGATATTTACTTGTTTACCCAGTCACCAAAAAAATATTAATGACTTCCCATGTATTTTTAAGATATTAAAGCGTGCTAAGGCGCAGCCATAAATATCCCCAGCAAAGCAAATATGGTGCTCGGCACTGCAAAGGAATTAAAATTAGTGTTTAATTACGAGAAAGCGCTCGAAGTTCTTTTGCTACCATTAATCACTTTCAATTATGAATGTAATTATAAGTCATCTTTTCTCTTTGGGTGGTCGCCGCCGGGACCTGAAGCGGTGACCCTCCGCTCCAGAAGAGAACACCCCGCTTTGCTCACCAAATGACAACTCCTCGCTGACTCCGCTGATGGGACCCATCAATTAGCGCCTTTGCCAAGCTCCTGAGTGCTGAGGGCATGCAAATAAGGAGAGGGGGAGGAGGAAGATTGAGTTACTTCATCCCCTCGCCTGCGCTGATTTGTGCACTCCCCACCCGTGGCAGCGTGAAAGCAGCGTCGGGGCTACCGAGAGGGATAAGCTGATGTGAAAAATAGCCTGTCCTCAAATCATTAAAAGAGAAGATGATAATGTTATCTCTTGCCACGAGGCAAATCAAAGCCTTGAGAGTTCCTTCCGCTGCAGTGGGGACACAGGGCAGTCACTCCTTGCAGGCAGAAGTGGAGCGTGTTAGAGGGCACAGACTAAAACTGGTCCTCTTGGCTCTGCTCTCCCCCTGCACCTGGGTCAGCATCACCTCCTGGCATTTTAAGAGGGAGAGTGCTCACTGCAGAGGGAATTTGCAGCTATGGATGAGTTCTCAGGGGTATCTGCACTGGGAGTCTGTGAAACGTAATTAAGAGAAGCAAATTTATTAGCCACAAGCTCTGATTTTTTAATATTTTTTTATGAGGGAGGTGGCACTTTTCTTCTGGGTGATTTGCAAATCAAAAAAAAAAAAAAAAAAGGCTGGAAACTCCCACTCTGCTCAGTGCTCAGCTTCCATCATCAGCTCAGACTCCACTCAAGGAGCTGGAGATGTGGAAATGAAGCCCTGGCTGAAGGCAGTCAGGGAAATAAAACCACAAATCAAGGCAGCTGCTGGCAGAGCATCCCCAACCTGGGACAGCCCTGATAACCCTGACACCCCACCACTATTGCTGCCTCAACTGCTCTCCAAACCCCCCCAGCCTCACAGCCTGCTCCTGGCACTGCCCAGCACCAAAGAGGACCAAAACACAGAAGACAACATGGAAAATCAAATGGAAGTGTTCCCTTTTGGTTCCCTTGGTATTTCTGTGCAGGGAATGTGATTAGACCGTCCTTATCTTGGTGGGAACAGTTGTCAGCAATAATGAAATCATCCAGTCCTTTTCTTTTTGAAATCCAGCCACATCCTTTGGCTCCAGGAAACAGGGGCAGTGACATGTGCTGTTTTCATAAAAAGCCACAAGACAACACATTTCACCGCAGTAAATTCCCCTCCCTCAAGTGAAGAGTGAAGGAGACAGGTTTCAAGGACGAGGAAAAGTTCCAGCCAAAAGAAGAGGCTGAGCTGAACTTCTGCCCATGTGACACTTCACAGTCTGAAGGGGGTTGGTTGGCTGATGACAACCCTTGTTGCTTTCATCTCCCTCCTTCTGCCTCAGCTCCTGCGAGGATAACAGGAATCATCCGCTGAATTTCCACGCTGAGATGACATCCAGCACGATGACTCTGCAGGGAAAGCCCAGCCTCTGGAGGATGGACATGTCTCTCCACGTGTCAGCCAAGAGTCCAAAGAGCACTCAGGCCAAAACCTCCACATGTTTCTCCCAAGAGCGACTCGTGAGCAGCTTGGAGCTGGGAATACAGTTGTTAGGTTGGAAATCCGGCCAAACTGGAGGCAGCTCTGCAGAGGAACTCAAACTGACCCCTCAGCTCATGGGACCCATGATTCTCACATGAAGAATGTGAGTGTAATTAAATCATATCCCCCGTGTGACAGAATTGAGATTAGATTCCATGGAGAGGGTTCTCCTTGCTGTTGCAAAGTGTATCTGGGCACTGCCCATCCTGGATCCAAAAAAAAACCCCAGGAGTAAGTCTTTGACCAGAACTTGTAGCTGTGAAATTGGGGGCATTTTGGGTTGTTGAAGCTTTTAGTTGTTGGGGTGTCCAGGCAGGTTCTCTGGTCACAGTTTGTGCCTAAATCCTCTCAGCTTCACAGAGCTGTTGTTGGCAAGTGCCACAAATCCCAACTCATTCCCTAGAACTGCCCTGAGAGGAGGGTGGGGCCAGGGATGGTCAGGCCCTGCTCCCAGGGAACAAGTGACAGGACAAGGGGAAACAGCCTCAAGCTGTGCCAGGGGAGTTTCAGGTTGGATTCTGGGAAAATTCCTTCCTGGAAAGGGGCTGTCCAGGGGTCCACATCCCTGGAAGCGTGGACATGGTTAGTGGTGAGCACAGTGGTGGTGCTGGGCTGATGGTTGCACTCCATGATCTGAAAGGTCTTTTCCAACCTTACCAACCCTGTCACTCTGTGATCCTCACCTCATCCTCCCTGGGCTGTTCAGGGAGTTCAGGTGCAGACCAAGACCCAAATTCCCTGCTGGCTCTCCCTCTCAGCCAAAGGTCAGCCCAGAGGATGACAGGGGGACGTGTTGCCACCCGGGTGGACAACTCAGCACCTGAATTAAGCAGGCCCCATCCTGTGCTGCCTCCTAATTAGCCAGTAGGATTTTGCATCCCCTCGGTCCTTGGCTGAGTCCTCCCCCTTCCCCCTGCTCCTCGCCTGTTCTGTTCACCGAGCTAATTGCCGAGCTCCTGCACCCTGGGTGTCTGCTGCTGGTGGAGAAGATTAGTGTTTTTACAGAGGGGGAAAAGAGAAAAAAAAAAAAAAAAAAAGGAAAAAGATTAAAAAAAAAGATTGTGTTTTTTAAAGCAGATGAAAGGAGAGCCCAAGGAGATGTGCATTTGACTCTCAAACACGCTCCTTCAAGTCTCCCTCAGCAGTACTTAAAGGCGTTTCCAAAGCAAGACTTTATGAATGCTAAATGAACCCGGCGCCTTGTTCCTCTGCCACAAGAAAGGAGGGGGAAAAAAAAAACTTATCTTTTATAGACAATATTTCCTTTCTGGCTGACACTGTGCATCGTGCGTTGCTACTACCAGCCCTGCTTCAGACAACAATGCTGACCTTCACGAAGTCACAGGGACACTGGTGGCTCCCAGGGCTGGAGCAACACGCTGCTGGGCAGGGGTCAAGGAGCCAACAAATGGAGCCAACAGCCCAATCCCATGCCAAGATTGATCCCACTGGGGATTTCCAGCAGAACCACCTTTCTCTACCTGTGAAATGGCAAAGAAGTGCCTTTAGCTTCACACAAAACGCTCCAAGGAGAAGCTGGTCCACACTCTCAGGGAAACACCCACCCAAAGGAAGTCTTGGGGTATTTAATTAGCTCCAGTCTGTGCTGTTTGAGCTTGTTAGGTGCCATATAATTGCTAAATATTATTATTATCTCTGCAGGTACAGCAGTTTGTTAGGATAATGATAGTGATTGACATTTCCCTGGCATCTTTCATCCCAACCAGTTCCCATATCACTCTATTATAAAACACTGTTCTGCCTTGATTCTCCATATGTCTCCAAACTGTCAACAGGATCACAACCAGCTCCATGTTGCCAAAAGAAATTAAGGCAAAGCGGTTCATGGAAGTTCACAGGATATATAACAAGCCAAGCAAGTTCAAATTTGTGCTCGAGAACACAAGTTGCACAGGTATAGATGGTAAAGACAGAGATGTATGGGCTCCTCTTCCACATCAACACGGAGCAAAGCTGCAAGAAGTGGTCCTGGAAGCCACCACAGCACCCAAAACCCTCCCTAGTCCATCCCCATCCCCTTTCCCCAGCAAGCAACAGTGGGTTCCATGGAAAATATATCCCCGGGACAGCAAAGCAGAGGGGCCACCGAGTGATTAATTGGAGACTATCAGTTTGGGATAGGTCTCTAAATTCTCATTAAGTCAGGTGCTGAGGCATCGCACATTAATCCAGAACATTTCCCCTTCGGCCCAAACAAATAAATAACTCGTGGATAATTCAGGGAGAACTGGGTGGAGCCATCTCTCCCCCTCTCTCCGTCGCCTTCCAACTACCCAGTGAATAAAACATCGCCCACAAATCTATTAGGCTAATTTTAAATCCTGACAATTTAGCAGCACTTCAGCAAGATAAGAGCCATTTATTAAAAGTCACAGTTCATTAAGCCAAATGCTGCTGGCGTATTTACTCAGAGAAACGGGGCTGGGCTCGGCTCTCACCCAGACCAGAAGTCCCCAGAGGAGCAGGAGTGACCCTGTTTCACCCAAAAAGAAAGGTCAGCGTGAACCTGAGCCCATCCTGAGCCCACATGGGGCTGTTTGTGCTTCCCACAGCAGGGGCTGGGTGTGGGTGCTGCCTCCTCCCCTCCCGGGTGAACACGGAACAAGAGTCACAGGATGTGCTGCAGGTTTGTCACCCTGGGCTAGGACAAGTCTCCAGGAGCTCTGTCACAGGAGCAGCTCACACAGCACCATGTCTTACACCACCACACTGTGGGAGCATTCCCAAAAGGATCAACACCCCAGACACGGCGTTGGAACCGCTCCTGTTAATGGCAAGCACAGATTGACTTCGGAGAGGGATGACTGCTCCCAACCACGAGCCAGGAGAAGGCTACTGAAGAGGACCTGCTGCTTGCCAAAGGTACCAGATCACACCCAGAGCTTTCATTCCTCCCAGCTGCCTCCTGACATGGCTGCTGATCCCCCGTGCTGTGCCAGGGCATCGGCTCCCAGGGGCTGTGACAGTGACAGTGAGTGCTTTGGGATGCAGGGAAAGCACTGGAGGGTTCCTGCTTCCCCTGGAAGAGGAGATGGACTCACTGCAGTGAGCAGCCCTGCCCTCTGGCAGCTGGGATTTCTGTCAACCTTCACGAGGGATGAGACACAACAACCACAACCTGTAAGACCCACCTTACACCCCCAAAATTTGCCCCGTGAAGACACGCCTGAGCACAGCCTGGCAGAGCAGACAAGGCTTTAACAAGCTCCGTGCCAGCATCCGTGAGCTTATTCCGCTCAGGAACCACGTGCCACAAGGAACTAGACGGTTTTTAGGCTCCCTTCCAACCCAAACCGTTCCAGGATTCTCTGATTCCGTGGTTCCCAGCAGCGCAGGGGTCTCTGCAGGTGAGGAGGGATGGCAAGGGGCTCGGTGGTACCCGGGGGATGGAGCCAGGAGGGAGGGAGCTGCGCCAGCCTCGCTGCGAGGAGCCGGCAGCAGAGGGCAGTGAAGAAATCCCATCTGGTAGAGTTTGTGAGTGTAATTCATTCCAGCAGGAGATATCCAGGAGACTTTATCAAGTGCAATTGTCCCACTGCGCCTTTCACCTGCACACACTTGCAAGACAGTCTGGAGTGACTACAGAGTATCCCTTTACAGTCAGAGCTGAAAGGAGCATTATAAAGGTGAATTAACATTTAAAAAGAACGTAAAAAACCCAGAACTGTTCTAATGATGATTAATGGGAAGCTATAAGGGAGGCCGTGACCTCCTAGTGTCATTAAATGGATTGGCAGGTTTCTGAGCATTAATTATAAATAGCCACAGGAGTTTGAGTGCTTAGCAGAACGATGATAAATCCATGACACAGGCACGGGGACAAGGAGCCAGGAGAGTGGGGGAACACGTGCCTGTGTGTGCACACTCATGGCTGGGCGTGCAAGGGAACACGGCTTTTCACGTGTGTCACACACAGGAAAGAGGCAAAAAGCCAAAAAAGAGTGGCAATGAGTTCATGTGAAGATACTCCCCTGTTTGGGTGGATAGAGAAATGGGTAAATGATAAATTAGGCACTGCCACTCAATCACATTTTCTAAATGTTTTATATCCCAAAAGCTATAAAAGCAATATTCCTTTCTGGCCTTATTGGAGCCATTTCTGGAAGGCAATCACATCTGTTTCCTCGGGGATTTGAGCTGAATTGTGCCTTCGGTTTTTTTTTCCTTGCCTTTTTTTTTTTTTCCCCTCCCCTTTCTATTTACTCTCTAGCCTGTTACCAAAGCAGGGTCAGAGCTTGCATACAAATAGGGAGGAGGAGTGAAAAACAAACAGACCCAAAGTGGCTGCAAACTTCTCCTGGCAAAGGCACAGCTGCAATAACCAGAGGCCAGGTGGATTTTGGCAGCTCCTCCGTTAATATTTCCTCTGCTTTAATGTGCATTACTCCACCATTGCAGTGATATTATGGAGAGATCTGCATCCCAAGGCACGGCTGTGCTTTACCTCGGATGTGCTGAGCCACCCAGCCTGCCTGGGATTTGCAGTTGCTGTACCAAGGGTATCGCTGTTTCAAGAGCTCCTGGAGAGATGCTCAGGGATTAAAGCCCAAATCCCTCTCTGCATCTCACAGGGACCCAGCGGCACGGGGAATGTTTGCTCCCTAAAGCAGGGAGTGGGTTTTTGCAGGAGTTCTCTGCAAAGGGAGGATCGGGAAACCATCAGAGCCCTGGGCTGGAGGGGCTGAATAAACATGGGATGAATGGAGCGAGGACCTGAGGCTCGTTAATGAGCTCTCCCAGTGAACCACATCGCCTGAGGAGGGGGGAAGGCTCCTCTCCTGCCAATGGCAGGAACAAAAGCTCTGGGTGAGATGCCAGAGGGGCAGTCCCATTCCTGGGCATCCAGACACTCCCCCCCCCTTAGAACTCGTAAGGGAGGCTGGAGGCTCCCAGACCTGGCACAGCTCTGCCCCAGCAGCCACATCCCATCACCCAGCTGAGACAGCAGCCCCAGAATCTCTGAACAATTCCGTTGGGATTGGAATCCCCATTTCCTCCAGCACTTCTCCTACCCACTGCTGGTTTCTGCCCACTCTATGAGGAAGTAAAAGCACAAGCAAAAATCCCCTCCGTGGGAAATTAAAAATATTCCTGTTTAGATTTAAGTCTCATTACCTTGCTGGGCTCTCCCGCATTATTTCAACTGATTGGAAAATGGTGGCAAAGGAACAAGTTCTCCATACAATTTTCTCCCGATCCTATTAGTTGCAATACAATTACAGTGAATACATCAATTCTTCGTCCCAGCAGCTCCTGGAAAGAGCCACCTATTAAAAGCTGGCTTATTAATGGAATTGTACATCCAGGATTAATCGGGCCGCGTTGGCCATTTCCATTTCTCACTCCACAAGTGCTTTTGTTTGCTTAATAGGCTGAAGTAACTTGAGAATGACACAACTTAGAGCTTCCCCCATTTACTGTGCACATCGCCAGCAAATTTAATATCACTTCCCTCGCCAGCATCACTCCGTGATAAAACCCAGCATGTGCTGCCAAGAGAAACCAACCCCACAGGGTGGGCAGGGGGACAAGGGGCTTCCTGCCTTAGGCAGAGAGAACAAGGACAGATTCCTCATTGATCCAAGGCTTTAAATCCAAGGGGAAATGGCAACACCAAAAAATTCTGCCGAAGCCAGCTGGATGAAAGCCAGGCCACCGCTGGAATACCACTTTGAAAGCCTCCTGATGCCCCAAAGAGCATCACCCACCCAGCCAACTTGATGTCCCCTCCAGCCTTCTCCTCTCCCTGGGAAGCCCCCAGCCAATCCTAAGCCCTTTCCCCAGCAGCTGGAAGCAGGGACACTGTTTCCTGGCGCAGACATTCCTGTGGCAGCGAAGTCAATGCATGTTGAAGCATGGTAATATAGTATGACTTTCCCCTTTAATGGAATTTTTCTAGCCCACTAGGAAAAAAAAGGCTCCATTAGCCCGACTACAAAGGCTCCTACTTATTAGTATTTTAGAACAGCGGCAAAAACATTTCTTGAATCTAATTATTGCTGACAAATATGAAAATTGAAATCAAAGTTAAATTTTCAGCTACAGTGCCTCATTCGGCAGCGGCTCCCAACGATTGCATCAACACATTTATTCTGCTGAGCAGGCTCCGAGATTGGGCCCCCCCCTTTCCCCTCCAGCCCACCCCTCCATCTTCAGAGGCATTAACTCTGACATATTCATCTCAACAGCCGGGGCCACGGAACCAACTTCATGTTTACCAGTTGTACTCAGCCAACGGATTGGAGTGAGGCTTCCAGGGGCTGGAGAAGCAGGGAATAGAGCTTGCTCCTCGAGGAAGAATGGGAATAGGGCTCGCTGCTTTTTGATTTTCCCCTCGTTTTCTTAATTTAGTGTTATTTATTTCCAACTTCGCTCTCTGCAATCCCCTCCCAACCTGCTCTCCAAAACAGGGAGACTTTAAATTCCACAAGACAGAGGATGTGGAGGGGGGGAAATATGGGGGGAAAAAAAGCGCCTTGTCAACATATTTCCTTTCTCCTGCCTCCCCCCTCAACATACTGTAAAAATCAATCCCCTTTGTCATTTTGCTCTGCTTGTGTGAATGTTTAATGGCTGTCGAGGGAGATAATGATTGCTGCTAGGAAATTCATTTCAGATTTGCTATTTATAAAGTACTTGGTGCTCAGGTGGGAAATTAACATAAGGAAGGGGGAAAGGGACCGAACCAGGGAAAAAAAAGGCAGTGGGAGAGGAGGGATGAGCTGCTGCAGGGCTGGTTGGAAGGGGTTGGAGCCCAAAGAGGATCTGCAGCTCATCCCACCTCTCCTGAGACAGAGGGAAAAGGCTTGGAAGGAGCAGGGATGGCCACACTGGGGGTACACAGGTGCTGCCAAGCACTGCCAGCCGCTTCCCTGCATCCACTCACGGATGAAGGACACAGAGCCAGGGTTATCTGCTGGATTTTGAAGGCAGCGATGCCCTCCCAACACAATCCCCCAAAAAACCTGACACCGATCCCACCGCCTACAACTGCACCACAACTCCCTCTCCATCCCCTCAGCCCTCTGGGTTAACCCCAAACCTCCTGTGAGTCCCTGCTCCCTGCAAAGCCCATCAACCTGTTGCCACGTGCTGGATTTTTGAATCCCGAGGGAATTCCCATCCGCAGCGCAGCCGGATCCCGCGGAACGCACGCTGCCATTGAGTTGCTAATTCCTTGTCTCAGAAGTTGCTTTTCACTTTCTGATTTTTCAATAATAGGCTTGGTATGAATCCCTTAAGCTCCTGAAATAAGCTGAAAACCACTTTTCCAGCCATTTACATAAACACAAGTGGATCAGAAGGAATAATCATAGTTTATATGCATTATTTGGGGGCTTTGGAGACGGTGTCTAATGTGGTGTCGGGTTTTGAAGCCCAAAACATACAATGGGAAGAGCTGACGTGCAGAAAAGTGGCACAAAGAGTAAACAATAAATAATACACTTTTTTTTTTTCATGTTGCCTTCAATGACAAGGAGGTTTTGGCTCCGCCACTATCCCGGCCTCTAATGGATCGTGGATCCTGCTCCTTGCCAGCTTTGTTCCTGAAAGGGCTTCATTAAGAGAGATGTCATTCATCCTAAATCCAAATTCACCTCGTGCCAGCCAGCCCTGCTGCTCTCCTGTGCCTTGGCCCACCATCAAAATGCCACTGCTGGCTTTGGGAACTGACTTTGGAAAACTAAAAGTCTAACGGAGGCACCCTCTGATCTCTAAATACCATCTGTCCTGCAGAAAGGGAATAAAAGCTAAAACCACCCAAAATCGACCCAGGAACTTAGTGCTGTTCACCAGATAACTCCTACAAGAGAGGGGGGAAAAAAAGCCCAAAACACTTAAAAAGAGAGGGAATATTATGGTATTAATGAAGCTTGCTTTGCTTTGAGGGCTTGTCACGCTTCCAGTGAGGCGGGTCAGGTCTGGCTTTCAAACCGGTTCTTTAAATCAAGAATTCCGTTTCTGGTAAAATGGAAACATTAGCAGAGGATCTGTTTTGAAGAAATAACAATACAAAATGGAACAAGGCTGGAGACTCCAGGCTCTTTGATACCGCTGGAATGTGGCCTTCGGAGCTCTTTCTGCTTCGTTTGAAATCACTTCCCGACTTCGCACACAAAGCTTCGGCGAGCTCCAAAAAAAAAAAAAAAAACCAAAAAAAAGCTTCAAAAATCAATCCTTGCTTTTCCCAGAATTTACTTTCAATGGGAATTTGCGATTGTTCTTTTTCACTTCGTTTTGGAATCAGAAAAACCTAAAACACTCTGCTTGGTTTCTAAGATTGCACAATTCCCCGTGGTGTTTCCCACTCCTCAGCAGATGATGTGTATCCCGCTGTGAGTCACAGGAGGATTAGAACCTGCCCCAGGGGCTGAGCATTTGCGGTTTTTTAAGCTCCATCCCAACCCAAATCAGGGTTTCCCCCTACTCAGCAATATCCAGAAAATAAAACATCCCTGGAAGTGTCTAAGGTCAGGTTGGACGGGGCTTGGAGCAACCTGGGCTAGTGGAAGGCGTCCCTGCCCATGGTAGGGGTGGAATTGATGATCTTTATGCTCCTTTCCAACCCAAGCCATTCTGGGATCCTTTTCTGTTATTTCCCATAAAATTCCAGCTGACCACCCGCTCACATCCTTCCTCCCAGCCAGACCCACCACGGCTCCAACAGTGAGCACTTGGCACGAGCCACAGCCCAGCAGGTGGACAGAGGTGCCTCACACAACATCCCTCCACCTTCCACCCACCTCTCCAGAGGGTCCTCAGTGCTGCTCCAGGACTTTTTAACCTGGTAGCGTCTTCATCCCTCTATCCCCATCATCCCCATGGGAAGGCAGAGGATGCTGGGTCCTCTTCCATCAGTGCTTTAAAAGAAGCGCTCCAACCACCAGGGATCCTGGATTCCCCACCCAGCTGCTACACAGCTTTTCAGAGCCACAGCTCCTTTTTCGGCTGCCCCTGATTAGTAAGCGAAGCATGTGGGAGCTGGAGGAAGGGAAAACGGGGAGGGGGGGTGAGGATGCCAAGAACCAAACAGTGTCTTCAGTGGGAACAGTCAACAGGACAAGGGGGTCAAAGGGGTCAATTAATTTACAACAGCTTTCAGCATTGCACACATTAACCGTTGAGCGCATCAAAAATCCAGGATCTCCTTCCCGGCGGCAGAGAGCAGAGCCCGGCAAAGGCAGCACCTCTGATTTATTATTAACCAAGAGCAAGGTGCTGCTTGGGGAAGGAGCAGGGAGGGAGGGGGCCACGGCTCCCAGCTGGTTCCAGGAGCACCAGAGGAAGGGCTGGAAGGGTTGGAATGCCCCAGGGAATGCAGTGACAAAGAGATCACTCCTTGCCATCCGGACTTTTCACAGAATCCCGGAATGGTTTGGGGACATTAAAGCTCATCCAGTGCCACTCCCTGCCATGAGCAGGGACACTCCCACTACACCAGGTTGTTCCAAGCCTTGTCTGGAGCAAACAACAGGCCTTGAGCACTTCCAGGGATGGGGCAGCCACAGCTGCTCTGGGCAACCTGTGCCAGGGCCTCACCACCCTCACAGCCAAGAATTTGCTCCCAATATCCCATCTAACCCTGCCCTCTGTCAGTGGAAAACCATTCCCCCTTGTCCCATCCCTCAATCCCTTGTCCAAAGTCCCTCTCCAGCTCTCTTGGAGCCTCTTTAGGCACTGGAAGGTGTCTCCCAGAGCCTTGTCTTCTCCACACTGACCAACACCAGCTCTCTCAGCCTGTTTTTTGCCTACAAAAGTTACTAAAGTCACATGAAAACCCCATGTGCTGAGGTGCAGGATGCTGGCTGGCTCTGGGACACAGCACTGGGGCTTGGACTTCCACCACAGAATCCCAACATCTGGCACCTTGCTCATTTTGGCCCCTGCTGGAAACCAAGAGCTCAACTCCAAGTCCAAGCTGCAGCTCCAAGCCTTTGCCATGAACATCTGAGATGGATCAGGTTTGGGTCCCACTGAGTCTAACGGGAGATTTGCCACTGTCCATCAAAGGAGAATGACCAGTAATGCTTAAAAAATCATTTTCCCCTTCTTTAAAGCTCTGCCCTGAAATGTGACCCTTAAATGGGCAACTAGCAAGGAAAATCTTACCCTTTCTTGCTGCTACTGAAGTTTGGGAAGCAAAGACAAAAAAAGACAAAAAAAAAGAGGGTTTTTTCCTGGCCTCCATGGTCAAATAGTTACTCCCCACATGGTGTTTCTCAAGGTGTGAGAAAGCTGGAGTCCACCTCCTCTGTCTGACTGGAGCTGGCTGGGAAGCAGAGCTCTCCCCATGCACCTCCATCCCACTTTATCACAGAAAACAGCAAGCCCTGCTCACCAACCTGACCCAGATCTGTCAACTGATCAATCTTTTCCCCACGGAAAAAAATAAAATGGGGAGGGGGAGGGGGGGAAAATCACAATATGTGTATTTTTAAGTGAAAACTGCAAGAAAAATACACAGAGCAGACACTTCCAATCTTGTGGAACTTCCAATATTGCACTTGTCTCTGTCAGAGGAAGGCAGAAAAACCATGAGCCAGGGTTATTTATTATGCTGGTCAAAGTGCCTACCTGGAAATGAGAAAGCAGCTTTGGATAAGCACAAGGATGTCCCAAAAGCAGGTGCAGCCTCCAGAGCATCCAGCACCAAAGGCTTGTACAGAGGGATGGTCCCTGTGATGCTTCAGGAGTTTGGTTTTACCAGAGGAGGTTTTTTCCAAGCTCACAGCTCCCACCTGCTCATCAAAATGAAATTTACTTCCTCTTGACCAGTCAGTGAGACCCATCCCAAAGGTGGGAATGGCAGAGCAGTCTCACACCACCTTGGACTTCCACTATAGAATCCCAAAATCTGGCACTTTGCTCATTTTGGACCCTGTCTGAAGCCAAGAGCTCAACTCTGAGTCCAGGCTGCGGCTCCAAACCTTTGGAGCAACATCTGAGATGATGCTTTTTTTCCCTCCCAGTGCTCCCAGTGTAAATAACCACGGGCCCCTTGTTCACACCTGGATTTTATGGACAGCAAACAACAACATCCTGAGATGTGTCAGCAATTATGGGACCTCACATTCCTCCAGCCCACAACTGGAGCTCCTAAATCTGTTGTAGCTACAACACAAACCCACTCCAGCCCATGTTCCCCTCAGCTCTGGGGTTACTCACTACACACAACAACTCTTTGGCTGGAGATCCCTCCACACCCACAGTGCAGAGCCACTACAACAGCTTTACTCCTTGCCACATCCTGCCAATCCACTGCTGCATAACCAGTTCAGTGCAGGGATGCTCCCACGGAAAACTCCCATGGAAAACCCCACCTGCAACTCCACCACCCAGCCCAAAATCCCAAACATTTTGGGTGCCATCCCAGGGCTTTGCACAACACAATCCGTTCTCCAGTGGCAAAGGTCTCCTCAGGTTCCTGCCTCCTTCACTGAGTCTTAAAAATCAGCCAGTTAATCCCACGTGGTGGTCTGATTTCCAAAGGTGCTGGTACCCACCTGGAATTAACGGGAATGACGGATGTTCAGCCACACTCCAAATCCGGCCATCCAGCAACTGGAGTGCATTCCCCTCCTTTTATGTACTGCATATAACTGGGTTATCTAATCATGGAGGTATTGATTATTACTGTTATTACCTATTAAATAGCTATTTTCTGCTGTTGGGGTGAATATCACATTTTATTGACCTGCACAGTAACTATTAACCACGTCTAATATTTTTCCCGAGGAACAATAAATCCAGGGATTCACAAAAAGGCGTCGATACACCTAATTTTTCTTACACACGTTCATTAGTGCAATTACCTTCTGCAGGAACTGCCAGAAGGTTTCCCCTCCCGCCTCCACCCAGGGAAAGTCCTTCTGGGATCACCCCGGTCCAGGTGTGATCCCAAACTCTGCCCTTTCTGTGAGGAACTACCCAGCCTCTCCTCCCTGTGGATGCATCTCTGGGCCAGATCCAGCCTTTCCACCACACACCAGCACAGGCTGTGTCTCAGTTTGGGAATTATCTGCATCCCAGCCACATCGACCGAGCGAATAATTCTTTCATATGAGGAACGTTCCGTGTAGGATGTTGACACATGCTATTATTTTACATACCTATTTCAGCTTCTATGCTTATTAGAATAAGGTCTTTATGCTAATTTGTAAATCAAATTCCCATAATTCTTGGCTTACTGATGCTAAAGGCCCAGCTAAATCTTCTGTGACCTTTTAGCCTGGTTAATCCTTTTCCACGCAGCTGAGGAAAGAGTTCCCTCCTCTCTCGAACACTCTCTGGGTGCTTCGCCTCTTCCTCGAGGAATCCAGGTGGGGTGTGGGGTCAGGGACACCAGGCACGTGCAAGACCACCCCTCTTCTTTGAAACAGGGAGAGAGGGAAGAGAAAATGCTGCTGCTGGGTGCCTGTTTAAGGATATCCGGGATTTTCCTGGCTGCTATTTAAAACTCACCCAGAGGACACAATGGGAGCTGTGTTGCCAAACAGCCACTCACTTCCCAAGGCCTGGGGCTACCCCAGCCCTTGCATCCTCCACCCTTCCCATCTCCTTTTCCCAGCTTAGGGCTGGACCTCTGCCTTTTCCATGAGTCGATGCAATGGAGACATCCACCTCATTCCCAAGGGGATGGAGGGTCCAAGCAAGCTCCCTGGCCTTTCTCTCCAGCATCAACACCCAACAGCTCCCTTGATGTCCAACCAATCTGGACATTGCAGGGCTCAGAGGGCTCCTTCCTGATGGACACAACACTCAACAGCTCCCATTTTAGGGCCGCAATTCCACAAATCCAGCAGCGAATCTGCAGAACTTGGAGGACCTACAGATGTTTGCACAAATGCAGGTGGCCAAACACTTCTGAATTATCCCACTTCACGCTCTGCTCTCCTTCCAAGAACACTCACAAATCACTTTTCTTACTATTTGTTTGGCTGTAAATAGGGAAATGACCTGGAGGATGGATGGGCTGCTGCAGAGGGCAGCAGGTGTCTCTGGAGCTGTTTGGAGGAGATTTGTGCAAAGCACAGTTTTCCTGCAGGACAATCATTTTCACATTTTCCGACACAAACCAGCTCCACTTCTGGATACCAAACAAAGGAGGAAACTTAAAAATTCCAAGAAATACTGTGACTATCAGAAGAACTAATGAAGCAGCAGCACATCACTGCTGATTTTTTTATATTACCTTTGGGGTGAATGACCCCAAATTTCTCAAAACTCCCTTAAAAGGTTTGTGCTAAAATTCAAAATTATTTTTGCTCGGTGTTTTTGTTTTAGTTTTTAATGACTCTTAAATATAACTACGCAAGAAGGAACTCCTTCCCTCCACCAACCCAGTATCTCCCAGCCCTAAAAAGGCCCAAACTTTTTGCTGCCAAAGGCTGCCTTGTGCAATATTTCACCCAGCACCCCATTGCTCTGTCCTGGGTCCCTCCCAGACCGTGGAACAACGAGGATCCCTGTTTTTCCTCAGCCCAGCAGTGACTCAGGGACTTCTGGCGCTCACATCACACTCTTGCAAGGCAGGGAATTGGGGGATTTTAGGCTTGGGGAGGCAGCACATTCCTCCTCACAGCTCTGCTGCCCAGGAGAATTGAAAAAAAAAAATACTAAAGAAAGAAATAAAAACCAACAGCTTTCAAGGGAGCAGGGAGAGGAAGCAGGAGAGATGACCAGAGGCAAGGAATAAGACTGCAAGGAAGCCAAGTCAGGAACCCCAAAGTAAGCATTGGAAAAAAAAAATAATAAAATAACGAAATAATAAGAGAATGAAATAATAAAATAATGAAGTGTTAAAATAAACTAAGCACAAATTCTGGGCAGGGGGAGGGAGGAGGGAAAGGGGCAGCTTTATCCCTCTCCTGGGGAGCCCCAGCCCACCCCGCAGAGGTGGGCAGTCAAGGGGCCAGGGATCCCATCCCCAGGGAAGCCCCTGGCATGCAGGGACGCCGGCATTCCAAGCAGGAAGCAGCAACCCTGGGAGAAGGAGAGCAGGGAGAGCGGGAGGAAGGCGAAGAGGAGCGATGCCGTGGCGTGTGCCGTGCATGCTAAACAGCCCGCGCCGGGTCGATCCCGCACGGGTGGCTCTCCGGAGCGGGGCCCTGTCTGCCCAGGAGAGAGAAGTTTGTGGTGGGAGATCTCCAGTCGCTGTCCCTGCTCACGCACCAGCCCCCCGCCCCACACAGCCCACCCGCGTCCTGCTGCAGAGCACCTCGGCTGATGGGATCAGGCAGGGCTGATTCCTATTCCCAGCCCTCGGAGCAGCGCAGAGGTAGCTGGATCCGGCTGTGGAGAGGGATCGACCCCCCCGGGGTACATCCGTCCTCAGAGGAACCTACATCCTCCCCCCTCCAGGAGTGTCTGCATCCCTCTCGGAGGTGCAGTATTCCCTCGAGGAATACCTGCATCCCCCCGGGGTTTATCCACGCTCCAAGGAGTGCCTGCATCCCCCCGGAGGTGCATTCATCTCCCCGAGGAACACTTGCATCACCCCCGGGGGTGCATCCACGCTCCGAGAAGTGTCTGCATTCCACCCGGGGGTGCATCCATCCCCCCGAGGAGCGCTTACATCCCGCACCGGAGCCCCTGGTACCAGCCGCCCGCCTCGCCCGGCGCAGCATCCCCCCGGCGCATCATCCCCCCCAGCCGGCGCATCCCCCTGCGCATCCCGAGCTCCGGCGGCGGCCCGGGGCAGGATGCGGCTCCATCCTCCCCTCCCACGGAGGAAACCCCGCTCCCACAGCCCCTCCAGATGGCTGCGAGGAGCCTAACGCGAGCTGACAGGCTCGGCGCTCCCGGCCAGATGGGGCTGGCTCCTGCCGCCGCTTCCCCCCGCGCCTTTTCCCATCGCTTTTTGCTCTTTTCTTTCCCCTCGCACAGCTCCCCCTCCCCTCCAAGCACCATCCCCCGGCTGGGGGGGCAGCCATGCTCATCCGGGACAGGCTGGATAAGGACTTCCCAACTCCCAGCCCGGCAGGAGCGGGGCTGCACCGAGTTTTTGGGACGACCTTGCTGGAAAAGCAAAGGCGGGGGGACGCACAGAGGAAGCCCGAAGCCCCCTGACCCTCAGCCTGTTGGGTGCGCTGATCCTGCAGGAATTACGCTGGGATGGCAGAGTCATTCTGCACCCTCAAAAACAATCAGGACGCCATGGGAGAAGTGTCCACCCCGCCAAGCTCCCCCCCGCCCCCGAGCCCGGTGCACCGGGAATTCCTCCGCCGTACCCGCATCCGCACCCCCCGTAACTTCACGGCGGGCTGGAGACCCTCTCCCAGCTCTGTTCCAGCTCTGGGGGACCCTCCTTCCCGCTCTGGGGGGGGGTCTCCCCTGCTCAGCCCCCCAGAGGGGGCTGCCGTGGGACCGCGCATCCACCGCCCGCCCGGGCTGCATCCCCCGCGGCATTCCCTACCTTGGGAGAGGAGGAGCGCGGCCATCCCGGCGAAGATCACCCAAGAGACGGGGTGGTGCATTTTGGCCTGGGCCATGTCTTCCTCCTCCTTCCCCACTCACTGCCGGGCGGGGAGAGGTTTAAAATCCAGCGTTTCCCGGAGCAAAGCGCAGGAAGGTGGAGGGTGGTGGTGGTGGTGATGGGTTGGAGGGGGGAAGGGGAGAAGGAAAAAGGAAGAGGGGAGAGGAAAAAAAAAAAAAAAACCCAAACCGGGAAAAAAGCACCGAAGGGTGGGGGAGGGGGGAAAAAATCCAAAAAGAAAAAAAAAAAGGGGGGAAGGGGAAAGGGGGTCGGAAGGGGTTGCAGGTGCGAGGACAGGCGCTGCGTGCCCGCCGCTCCGGCCCGCACACGCCGCCCGCCTGCAACACGCCGGCCGCGCACGCAGCCGCCCCCGCGCAGCACTCATTGGCTGCGGGGCCCCCCCCGCGCCGGCTCCCGCAACCCCCCGGGCACCCGCACCCCGCAAACTCCCCGCCGGCATCTGCACAGCCCGCCTCCTGCAACCCCTCCCGGGCACCCGCACACCCCCACCCCGAGCACCCGCAACCCCCCCAACCCCTGGGCACACTCACCCCTGCAACAAACTCCCTCCCGGCGTCTGCACCCCATCCCTCCACCACCACCACCGGCATCTGCAGTCCCCAAACTCCCTCCCGGTATCTGCACGCCTCCTACCCCACCGGTATCTGCACACCCCACACCCCCAGCCTGCACCCCACCCAACTCCCCACCCCGTGGCCTCCACAGCCCTCCCAAACTTCTCTCCAGTGTCTGCACCGCTCTGACACCCTGGCATGTGCACCCTCCCCCCAACCCTGGCACCCCACCAAACTCCCTGGCATCCATGTCCCCCCAAACTCTCCATCCCCTGGCACCAGCACCCCCCACTCTCCCCACACACACAGCTTCATCCCCCTAAACTCCTCCATCATCCACATCCCTCCTTCAGCATCCTCACCCCCCTGCAGCATCCGTTCAACACCCTTTATGACCTTCCCCCAGCTGGGAAAGGGGGGTGAGCCCCTCCTGCAGTAGCTGTGCCTCAGTTTCCCCACCTGCATGATGATGGGAGGGAAAAACACCCACACTCCCCTTGTCCCACCCGCCTGTCCCACAAGGAAGAAGTGCACCTGCTTTTGTGGGGCTGGTGCCTCCTGGGAGAGCCCCAACAAGCCTTTTCCCCTCATACACCTAATCCCATGTGGAAACTGCTCAGAAGGCAGACTTAATAGGGAAAAACTCTTGAGTTTGTTGCAGAGATCTACTTTTAGTCCAGATCAAGGGGGGTTTTTTTCCATGCTGTAACCATGCTTGTCTGATTCCCCACACCAAGCCCACCTCCTGCTCTGGGCAGCATCTGGGCCCCTTGGACCCAGTTTAGGATTGAATACACTCCCCTTGCTTCAGCTCTTTGCACATGCCAACTTCTTTTTCCTATTTCACAACAACAGAAACAAAATAGACTTTTCCCCAACTCAGGATTCCCAAAACTGTCACATCTGTCCACACCACAACTCAACAGCAAGAGCACGACACCCACATGCCTACACAGAAAAGGTCCTCAAGACCAAAACCCTTAAATTATTTCCACCCTTTGTCCAATATAAAGAATATTTGAGGCTCTGAACGCAAAGATTCCTCTTTGACACAACCTAAATAAAAAATATCACATTAAATATTATTTTCATGAGTGATAAGGATGTCTCATTTCATTGCTCGAGGTGACTCACAGCCTCTTCAAGCAACGTCGTAGCCAGAAAAATGACAAAGAGAGAAAAAAAGAATTAAAAGATATCTTGGCTTTTTGTATTTATGCCTCCTCAGAGGCTTCCAAAAATCTGAGCTGTTCACTTTGCAATTCAGAAGAAGACTTGGCTGCAAACTCTTGGAAATCCAGCTGTGTTTCTCTCTCTGTCTCTGCTGCCCAGAGAGACTCTCCGAGTCAAATCCGGGCCAGTGGTTCTCCTGAAGGGAGGTGACAAAGCACAGGGGCAGGTCCCTCTTGCTCCAGCCCCATCCACAGGTCTGAGAATAACAATCTTCTCATCACAAATCAGCAGCCAGGAGGGATTGGCAGCTCTGGCTGGATGTTCCCAACAGCCCTGTTTGATGCCTGCCACCATCCAGCCTAAGGGTCCCATTGGTCCCCAAACATGAAGATGCATTTCACCAGCCTGGGGTGCTCCCCAACACCTCCACTGCTGTTATCCATGAGTTTCCATGGGGGATTTTGCCAAAGCAGCAGCTGGTGTAAAGCTCTGGCCTGACATTGAGGGCTTTCAGCCCTCCTTCCTTTTTCCCAAGGCTTGGTTCGATCCATAGACCTCGAGGAGGTCCCATGGATGATCCAGAGCTCTCCACCACCACTGCTTGGTACCACCAGGAGCAGCCTACACCCTACCAGAGTTTCCACCACCTCCCAGCTCGTTAGGATGGGAAGAGCTCCCTGGAGGTGTTTAAGGACAGCCTGGATGTGGCATCAGTGCCATCCATGGTCTGGGAACCACGGTGGGGTTGGATCAAGGGTTGGACTGGATGATCTCAGAGGTCTTTTCCAACCCAGCTGATTCCATGATTCTATGATTCCATGATTCTATGACTCTCTGATTCCGTGAATCTACTCCATCAGCACAAATCCCCTACAATGAGAAGCCACACAGCAATTTTCACCACTTTTGGCAACGCTCCTGCCTCTGACCCCGTGTGCCGAGCCAGCCTTGTACTCAGAGCTGCTGGAAGCACTCAGTGAGCTCAGTTTGGTTTATTACCTACCCATTAGGCTTTAAAAACACAACTTCCCTGCCTATTTGCCTAAGCAGGGAGAGCAGTCTCCGAGCCGGCCCTACGCTCTTCCTCCAGATTTGCTCAATGCATTATTAATCCGCACAGATATTTACCTGCTGCACCAGAACAGCTCTTAAGGAGCCTTCGGCTTGTGGCTTTGTGGAACATCAACTTTTCATGTTGAACAGCAGGTGATGTTCAACAGAATGCCCTGCAATAAATGCCTAATATATCCATTACACTCGTCCATATCTGTGTGCTGGGCTGATAGCAACATGCAGATAGCAGGGCTGCACGCCTGAGATAGGGATGGGGGGAACAAGTTATTCACTGGAAATCATATATATATATATATTTATACCTGGTGTGAACCAGGGATACCATCCCTCGGTGCATATCGAGCTGCAGAAGGCCCCTTTCGGCAGAAATTCCTGCGAGATCGATACGAAATTTAATTTTTTTCCGCCCTTAAATCTGCATGAAAGCCCCAAACACAGCACCTTGGCTAAAAGTCTGCAGGGGGTGAAAAAAAAAAAGAAAAAAAAAAGTGACGTGCTGCTTTGCAAGGAAACCTCTAACTGGTTTTAAAAGGAGCACTGTGACCTTGCTGAACAGCACTGCATAATTTTTAATAGACATTTTTTGCTGGAACTGACACACTCCCAGGCATGGTTTTATTCTGCTAACATTTTTTTTTTTTCCAGAGGGAAATGCCATGTTTCATTGGATTTTTTTTTCATCATCCCTCCATATACATCCCTATAATTACTATATGCATTACAATAGCATTGGCGTGCCTTTGATAAGATCCCGCTTCCATTATGTTCCTCTCTGTGTGTACACCCGGTAAAAACAGTCCCTCCCTTGAGCTCTTCAAGTCAAAATACAGAAAGCAGAGGAAGGTGTTGAGACAGGAGCAAATTGCTTCTCATCTTAGGGCTGGGAAAATAAGGCTTGGGAAGGCTAAGTCACCACATGAGGCCAAGAAGGGAATTTCCAGTTCAGGAACTGAACCCAAACCTCCCAAAATTTAAGCGTTGCAGGGTTCACCTGCTTCCCCCTCTGACATTACTTCTGCTCCTCTTTCAGAAGAGCTGAGAGGGAAACTTCCACCTCTACATTAAAATATCAGAGATAATTACGTGCAAAATACCCTTTTTCTTGACAAGGTGTGCGGGGCGGGGGTGGTTTTGAAAGCTCGGCACATCCCCCAGCCCACATTTCCATACAAAGGCGTTCCAGCCCCGCCAGGGCACGGGACACACGGGAGCCAAGCCAGACGTGTGCCCACAGATGCCCAGCTTTGCTCCTTTAATTCCACCTCCTACGGGTGAGAAAGATAAGCCCAAACGGAGCAGCTGCACGAGGGGAGGGAGCCTATAAGTTATTCATAAGTTCAGGCTCAAGCCCTTCTCTTGCTTTCACTCCATGACACCTTCAAAACATATTATTCATCTTTTTTTTTTTTTTTTTTTTCCCCTCCTCTGGGAAGAGAGATGGTAATTGTAGTAAATATATCACTGCCAAGTCATCCTCGCAGCCTCCGGGGCTGCACGGCTCTAGGGGTGGGATCCGAGGCAGCAGATTTGGGATGCCCGGGACCCATTAAGGACATCCTCGGGCTGCCGTGGGGAGCAAAGCGCTGGGGGGAAACCCCCATCCCAACCCATCCCCAGGACGTTTATCATCCCCAATGCTGCCACTCCCATCGCCTCCGCCATCCCAGCACTCGGGATAAAAGCCCCACAATCCCCACCAAGCACCTGCAAACAGCTCCCAGAGGCAAGCTGTGCGTAAGACTTTCCCACATCCACGAGCCCAGCAGAGCTCAAACTGGGACACTGAATCCCTCGGGATGCTGCACCCTGTTTTCATCCCATTCTGGTGGCATTTAGACCAATTTTGGGCTCCGTTTCTGGCTCACAATATTTAAAAAAAAAAAAATAAACAAATAAAAATCCACTCTTACGAGCATCCCTGCCTGCAGAGAGCCTTTGGAAACAAGAGCCACAGCTCAGAGGTTTTGTTTGCCCTCTCAAGGCTGTTCCAGACAGAATAATGCTCCTGCCAACTGAAGCAGCTCTCCTTGAGCTCGAGAGGTTAGTTTTTCTGAATGCAGCGACACGGATCCTCATCTCTCGGCCCCACAGCACAGAGGATTTGTTGTATTCCAGTGCAAAAATAACCCTGAAAGCATCATCTCTGGGCACCCCCGGGGAGGGGAGGGCTCCGGCATCGGCGCGAGGCGCCTGGGAGGAGAGAGAGAGAGACGGGGCATGGATTTTATTTGTCCTCGATTCCCTGGGAGGTCGTTTACTGCAGTGCCCCTGGCACTTCCCCAGCCCTTTCGAGCACATTTGATTCTTGTGAGTTTTCTTAATCTCATCTCCTTCATTGGTTATTGCTCTTTCAGTGCTGAACTCAGCAAGATCGCTTGTGTTTGGAGAAAGATTAGCGCTGAGTACATTAAACACGGTAATGCCATGTACTGTAGGGCACTGGGTCACCACCCTGGCTCCAAACACCTTCCCAAACCTCGTGCCTCTGGCTGAGCTTGCTTTTAGCTTCGTCTGCAATGCTTCTTGCACTCCAGCACCGTGCAAGGAACCCTTTGGAGACAACAACCACAGCAGCTCCAGTGCTGAGCACGCCTTGTTTCCCCTTAAAATTGAACCCGGAGTTGGACTTGATGGGATCGTCCCATCCGACTCGAGATATTCCATGACTCTATTCTGGGATGGTAAATTCAGGGGGACAACACGATTTTCACAGCAGAAGAAGCAGAAAAAAAATGGTGGATGGAGAAGGGTCTGGATCAGCCAGGCACAAGGCAGCATCCTGCAAGTGCCATCCAGGTCTGGGATACACCTTCAAAGGTGTATTTAGCACAATAATAATAATAATAATAATAAGAAGAACAATAACAATAATAATATAGCAGGTTGAGAGAGGATGCAACTGCTCTTTATAAGCAAATAAGGAATACATCAGGAAAAGAAAATAATTAAGCTAACAACCCAAGAACTAGATGGAAAGGGCTGACCCTAAATTATTCAGGATGGAAATGAGAAGTTTCACCCCATTAAAGGAAATCTTCCTAAAAACATGAAGTCTTGCCTCCAGTTAGTCTAAAATATCCTGGGAGTGAGGGGAGCTAGGGGAACTTACTGGGTTGTTTGGGTTGATTCCCAAAGCAAGCTCAGAGGGGGCAGTACCTGCATCCCTGCAGGAAAGGGATGCCCACAGTGTCTGCAATCCATGTCCTCACCCAGTGCATAAGGATCTGCCATTTGTATCACCCAGGGAAATTTTATTCTCTAGGAAACTTTATTCTCTAGGTAAAATTTCTCCAGAGATTTTTTTCTCTAAGTGAATTTCCTGATTTCAAGCAACCCTGAAGCAAACCAAGGTGGTCAGAGCCTCTGGAGAGGTGCTCAGTGGCCACTCTCTGCTTGGTCCCACCATTCCCTTAATTCATCCCTTTCCCCAAACAAACCAGTTTTCTTCTTATTCCAAAGATATTGCAGGGATGCTTTCCAGCCCCCACCCTCCTGAGCATGTGCTGCCTCAGTCCCCATCCCACCCTTATCTCGGCTCACCTCCTCCTCTCCCTGCTTTCCAGTTGATTGCATGTGTGTTTACCTACGGATTACAAGGAGGCAACAAGTCCACATGGGCAGAGGCACCGTTTCATGGGCAGAGACTCTGCAAACAGATGCTCCAGGAGATAGAGGACATTTCCTGCCTTGTGTGTGCTGCTGGGCTTGAGGGTGACACAGCCCTGCCACGTCCTGACCTTCCTCTGCTCCTCAAGCTCCCAACCAACCTCTGCAGGACTTGGAGAGTGAAGACAAAGACTCAGCCGCCTCCCTGGGTCTGTCCAGGCAGATGCTGCCCTCAGATTTTCATATTTCTGACCATCACTTCAAAACTGATGATGGGCTATTAAATTTTGAGGGGGAGGGAAACACTTGCACAGCTCTTTTCCAGCCCCTCCGAAGCTCGAGGTCACAGTGACCACCACCCCAGCACGGCTTGTGGCAATGGAGAAGCCTGCAGCCACCTTGATGTCCCAGGTGATCTCACCTACAGACACCTCACCAGCAGCTGGGGATGCTGGGAAAGCCACCAGATGCTGTTTATTGAGGAATATTCTCAATTCTGGAAGGGCTCAAACTCACCCAGTTTTGCTCCCGGTGCGACACCTCCAAATCCAGCCCAGCCTCTCATCACCAGTCGACCCTTGGCAGGCCTCAGACACCACATCCTTTGTACTCCAGATGAGGGGGAAAATAAACATGCATGTTATAAACACTTTCTGTGATGCAAGTGCCATTTGAGACCCTGAAGTCTGTCTAGGGATTTTTTTCCCATCTAATTCACATCTCCCACTCTCCATCTGCCGAAAGAGAAACCCAGGTAAGGCAGAGCTGGAAGGAGCGAGATTCATTTTCCCCAAAATAACCCACATTTGCAATTTTAGCTTCTCCCGCTCATCCTGCCACCCCAAACTAATTGCATTCCCTCCATCCTCTCTTCCTTCTCCCCCCATCCCAATCTTTAAAGGCTCGTGGTGTTATACAGCACAAAGCACCTTCAAGATTAGTTCTGCAACCTGCCTGGCCGAGCCAGAAAATTGAACGTGGTAGAAAAAGAAGGGGAAAAAAATAAAATAAAAAGGGGAGAAAAAAATAGGCAGAAGAAGGAACCAGCTCTTGTCAGGAGCATGGTATTACAAGGAAGTAATTTTTCTCTCCCCATTTCAGTTGGACGTTGCTGTTTGTGTCCGCTGCATCCTTTCTTCTCCGCTGTGCAGCTGTGGAGCATTGGAAAATTGGAGAGGGGAGGCACAGTGGGGGGAAGGCAACAGCAATTGAAATTGGATCCTATTGAATTTTCAATAGGACACCAAAATATATCCATATTTCAGCCTGTGAGTGCACGGATATATAAGTCAACGGAGGAGCCTGTGAATAGTCGCTTTCGAGTAATTACAGTGGGGGGAAATCATCGGAATAATGAGCAGTTGCTCCCAGAATATTCAGGGAAATGAAATGCCGACTGCTGTTTATTAAACAGGGCTTTATTTCCAGTTTAGGGAGGGAATTAGGTGGCGAACACACAGCATTACTGAACGACTGGAAAAATCCGGGATCCCAAATGCTCAGGGTGCCTTGAGCATTCCCTCCCTTCCAGCCCTCTCTCTCTGCCTTCCCTTGTGGTTCTCTTCCTCCTTCCCTTCCCTTTCAGCCTCTGGGAGGGGCTGTCAGGCAGCTGTGATGCCACAGGAGGAAGGAAGATGGTCCCTGCCCTCAGATCTCACCCTGGGCACTGCAGGATGCCAGCACTGGCCCAGAGCTGCCAGTGGGAATTCCAGAGAGTGACGTGGGATGGCACTGGGAGAGCCAGAAACCAGAGGGTCACCCTTAAACAGCTGACGTTTTCAAATGCTTTGAAGTTTTGTTGTTTTTCTTTCCCTCTTGGAGGGATGATGCACATCCCACCCTCACCCCCACGCCTCCAACACCACCTGGAACTGCACTGTGTGCTCTTCCTGCTACTTTTTCATGAAGATTTTTCCAGCCTGGCTAACTTACTTTGACAAGAGCACCTAAAGGGCTCTGCAGCACAGCAGAGACCCAGAGCACAACCACCAGGTTGGGAAAATCTGCTTGAAAAAGTAGCAGGAAAAGCACACAGCCCATGGAGGAAAACCAGGTGGATTCTGGAAGCTTGTATTTCTGGGGAAATAATAATTTCTCAGCCTAATGGATGTTTACTGACACAGTTCTCAGCTTTGTGAAGTAGAAAATAAAGACAAAAAAGCCAGGGAAGCCTCAGAAATGTAGAGATGGAGTGCAAAGAGCACAGAAAGAGGGGCAGGAGGCCGCTGGGAGAGGAAGATGGGGAGCATTAAGTCCACATCATTCACCTCCTCCTACCAACCCTTCCCCAGCTGCTCCTGCATCCTCCCAACATCCTGGAACATGGATCAACTGAGGAAGGAGCGATGAAGTTTTAAGGAGATGGAAGTGCCTGTGTGTATATGCACATGATTTAAACCTCTCAAAAGATTCCACACTGCATTTCACATAATTCACATTTCTAAGTCTCTCCCCTTGCAATGCAAGAGGTGAGAATAAATGAGACAGGTCAAAAGCTTCATAAGCTTTGAAACATCTCCAGCTTTTCAAAATCACACTGAAAATCTTCCAGTTCTGGATGGAGCAGGGTTACCTAATGCCAGGCAGATGAAACCACGCTCCCAAAAACTCACTGTGCAGGCACTTGGCGCCTCAGAGACACAGGATAAACCATCCTCAGTGCTTTGAAAAGTGGTTTATGCCCTTCAGGTACACATCATCTTACAATCAGAAAACCCAAAACCTAGAGAACACCAAAAGCAAAACTAAGGTACCTCAGAGATGTCTTCTTCCCAAGGGCAGAGAATTCTGGCTGTGCCCCAGTGAAAGCAGGGGTCCCAAACAATCAGAACCATTGGGAAAAAAATACAGACTGGCTATTAAATGTGGAGATAAAACAACACCCCAGATTATTGACAGCTCTGCCACATCCCTTCATCCTAACTTAACTTAAAATATCTATTCACACTCTGCAATCCACTGGCCTTTGTTTCTCTGCACCACCTCTGCTCTGCAGTAAAACCAACTTCCAGCATCAGGAGAAAAAATAAACCCCCCAAAAAAACAACACTGAAGCAAAGATCCAACACAATAAAAATAAATTAAAAACCCCTAGAGGACACTGAGGAGAGTTGTGGCTCCTTTTACTGCGTCTTCCAAGGTGCTGTTTAAACACAGACAGGGGAAGGTGCATAAATACATCAGCTCAGCCCTCTGGCCTGCAGGAGCATTGGCAGAGCACAGAGAGTGCTGGGAGCTGGGATAATTATCCCTCTGCCTCCCTAGAGCTGGCACAGCCACAGGCCAGCCTGGGAGCTGCTCTGGGACAGCTCACAGAACCAGGGAATACTCTGGGTGTGAAGGAATCCACAAGGATCGTGGAGTGCAACCCTTGGGTGAAGGGTCCATACAGGGATCAAACCCACGGCAGCCCCACACAAAGGGATTTCAGCCCTGACCTGCTCAGTGCTGGAGTGGGAGGGATGAGAAATTCCTGAATCCCAAATCATCCTCTGGTTTGCAGGAAGGGTCAAAGTTGAGTTATCACAGCCCCCATGGATCCGAGATGTGGGGTTTCATCCCATTCCAGCCCCTGCCATGGGACACCTTTCGCTATCCCAGGTTGCTCCAAGCCCCGACAACCTGGCCTTGGACACTTCCAGGGATGGGCACAACCACCCTGGGCACCTCTCTAGGTGCCTCATTGCCCTCACAGGGGAGAAATCCTCCCAAATATCCCACTTAATCCTGTCCCCCATCAGTGTGAATCCACTCCCCCTTGTCCTATGTCCCCACCTGGATGTTCCTGGGCAATCAGCCCACTCACAACGGGCAGAGTTTTGGGCCAAGCACCCTCCTGTCCTCCAGATTAGCCTGATGGGAAGGGACAGAGCGCTCTGGGGACATCCCTGGGAGATGCACACTTGGAAATTCCGGGCACACACACGGATGGAGCGCCAGGGGGAGGATAACCCAGGGCTGCCCTGCTGTGCCCACGGGCTCAGCCTCCCCCTCCCCTGGTTGCCTCTAATGTGATAACACTCAGCATAATAAATATTGGTAAAAGCCAAAGTGCCCCTGGAGACTCCTGGATCTCGGGCTCAGGTGCTCGGGCTGTGGTAATTGGGTGAGTCATTCATTAAGGGGAAATGCAATTTAAAATCTATTACATTCTTTAAAAACACAAAGCTTTTGATTTGTCCCACCCATGGCTGGCCCCAGCCCAGGGTTCTCCTGGGCTCTTTCTGCAGTGCAGCAGCACGACTTAGGCCTTTTCCTCTCCCTTTCCCTCAATCCTGCTGGCTTGTAAAGTCTTCCCTTTGGTTTTGCAGAGCCCTTTTAATATTTTTTTTTCCTAATATTCATATTAAAAGAATAACTGACAAGGGAGAGTTGGAGAAACCTGAAAAGGATAAAGAGGATACATCACCCCTACCTATAAGGATAAATTGGATGATAAAACACAGCTCAGCTGAAGGACACAGAGAAACTCCTTAGTCTCAAGGGGAGAGAAAAGGGAGGACCAGTTTGATCAAAGAAAATGCCAAGTGATTTCTCCCAGCAGGAAAAGGCACTGCAATAACCAACAGCCCAAAAGTTAAAGACAGACAAATTAAATACAGCACAAATGTTTAGCAGCAAAGGTGATTAACCTTTAAAATCCACTACCAATGGCAGTCCTGGATTCAGCATCTCCTGAGATCCTTAAATCAACCCTGAACACCTTTTTGGAAGATTTATGTTTGCCAAACACCAAATCCCAGGCTCAGGAAAGAGGTATCTAATGACTTTCCGGGGCCTGTTTATGTGATCTAAAAGTCCCTTCTGGCCCTAAATTCATTGTGCTGCCGCAGCTGATCCACAATTGATCTTGGGAGGTAAAATCCTGCATGGCCAGCCCTGAAACCAAACCCCAGAGTCGGCTGTTGAAGTTATCACCATCTCCTGAAAATTCAAGCTGAACCAAACAGGATGAAATGGGAGAAGGGGTCAACCAAATCTTCTCCTCTTTGCCAGACCCTCCTGCCCAGATGCAGTTGACTTTTGGGGAGAATAAAACTCAGTAGGGTGTCTGGAGAGATTATTCTTGGGAATAATTGGGAATATATTGAATTTGTGAATAAAAATATTAATAATAATAATGATAAAATTATGATGACAATGATTATTATAATAATGACAAAATTTTTAGTATAACAGCAGCAGTGACAACAACAACATAATAGTAACAACAATAATAATAACAACAACAACAATAATAACAACAACAATAATACTACTACTACTAATAATAATAAATCTTCTGGGTCCAATTTTGCAAATCCAAACAAGAAATAAGCTGACCCAAGAAGCTGCCCTGGCTTTGCAAACACTCAAATGCTGTTGACAATGGGTGGTTCTGTGCCATTGGTGTGGACAGGTACCAGGACAGGTTGTGCTGCTCCTTGGGCAGAACAAGCAATGACAGAAAAACCACTTTAGAGCAGTGTAATTGCCACAGCAGTGGAAGTTTTGTGTACACAGACCTACTGGCAGAGGGAAAAATCACACTTGCAGCCAATATTATAGCAGCAAACGTTCTGAGTGCCAAGGTCTGCTGTGGCTCCTTCTCTCCCCCTTTCCTCTCCAAGACGCTGTCCTTGATTTGCTCTTGCCCTGAGCTCTCACACTCAGCCATTCCCAGCAGTCACTGGAGCTCTCTGGAGCTCACCTCGTGGTTACTGTGCCTTGCACCTTCCAAAAATTACCCCAGGCTCCTGTACAGCCCAAAAACGAGACTGTGGAGGGGAGGACGGTGGCCAGGACATGTCCACAGTCACAGCATTGGGGGAGGCGAGCTTCAAATCCCCAAATTCAGCAGAACCACGCAGAAAGAGCCTGTGGGTCTCACCTGCACATTAAACTGACACATCCAGAGAGCCCAGCCCAGCCTCACCCTCCTCCTCAGGTCTCCCTTCACTGCTGATTTAAATCAGCAACCACTTCCAGCACAGACCTGGTTGCAGTCCCTGTTCTCCCTTCTGCCTAAGATCACAGAATCCCAGACTGGTTTGGGTGGGAAGAGACACTAAAGATAATCCTGTTCCACCCCCTGCCATGGGCAGGGACACCTTCCACTAGCCCAGGTTGCTCCAAGTCCCATCCAGCCTGGCCTTGGACACTTCCAGGGATGGGGCAGCCACAGCTTCCCTGGGCAACCTGTGCCAGGGCCTGCCCACCCTCCCAGGGAAGAATTCCTTCCCAATATCCCATCTAACCCTGCCCTCTGGCAGTAGGAAGCCATTCCCCCTTGTCCTGGCACTACCTGCTCCTGCATAAAGCCACCTTTTGTTTGTTCTGGAATAATTTACTCTTCCAGCAAAGGATTCTTCTACACCACCAGCATTCCTGGTTCAACCCATGTCTTTTCCCAAGCTGGGCTTCCCCAGGGAAATTCCACCTCTCTCAGCCTCTCCCACTGCTGACCCAGACATGGATGGGAAGGTACTCAAAGAGTGCAGTGAGTGGAAGTGTGGATGTTTGAGGGACAAGGTCCAGTGGAGGACCTGGCAGCGCTGGGTTAATGGTTGGACTCGATGATCTTATAGGTTTTTCCATCTTTAATTACTGATGATTCTGGGATTTGGCCTTGCCTGGCTGCCTGTGCAGCACAAAAATAACCTGGAATTCAGCGGCTCCATCACCACACGCACCAGGCCAAAACCTCAATGGCAGCATGTGCCCTCTCCCTCAGTCCCATCAGTCCCAGCTGGTGAATGCTTTTCCCTGCCTCGAGCACACTCCTGCTTCCACTGCCCCCAGCAGAAGCTCCACTCACACTCTCACATTGCCACAGCACATTGAAAAGGATCCCTCCACTCCAACGTCCAAGAGGCAAACCCTCTCCTGATTTGTTCTTGGAGGAAGACAAGAGTGATGTCTTCTCCATCAGCAGCTGGCAGGGGGTTGCATTTCCCCCTGGAAGAGCTGGATGTGGGCCTGCAGTCGGCAGCATCCCTCTGATCCAAGCAAGATCAGAGGCGGCGCTTCTGGAGCTCTACCAACAGATCTGTCGGGCCTTGTCCCAAGCTGAGCGTTGTTTATCCACAGCCTGACTTCCAACAAAGTCACAGGATACCCTGGGCGGCACCAAAACACTTTTGTCTCTCTGATAGGAGCCTGTTACACACCCGTGGCACCCACTGGGGTTCCAAAATCCAGCCCTCAGCCCCCGTCGGCTGCCGATTCATCCTTTGCCCGGGGATGCAGCTTCGCTTTCCGTGGGCAGCGGATCCGATGAAGAAAACCACAGGCCAAGGCAATCTGGAAACAGCACCTGACTCCTGCCCGTTTGGAGCAGCTTCCAAACAGTTTTCTGGCTCTTAAAAAAGCCAGCAAGGACTTGGCTTCCACAGCCCAGCGAGGAGGGAAGAAACCCATGTCTCCTGGTCCTCTTTTTCCCTATCCAGCCCCAGGACGAGGGGACAAGATGCCCCTGTGAAGAGACAAAATCCCAGCGTGGAAAAAGCCCCAGGAGACTTGGCAGGGCTTTTCCAGGAGGAGGGAGGGAGCCGAGAGCTGGAGCCTCTCACCAACCGCCTGCTGAACGTACCAAAGGGGTAAATTAAATTCATTCATCTCATCCCAACTCACGATGGCAACGTTTTCACCCAACACACACGTTTCTGACAATCAGCTTAATTTACTTCAATAATAAATGAAAAAGGGATGCTTCCCTTTATAACAGAAATCAGGGCCAAGTGCCACAGCGCTTTTAGTGTGGATTTTTTTGTGGGTTTTTTCTTTTTTTTTTTTTTTTAAAGCAAACTCTATTCAACTCGCTCTCTTTAAATAAAACGATTCCTTTATCTATTATTCATTTGAAACACAGAAGGAGGACACAAGGGACTGTAGTTTGTTTCTGACACCTCTGGAACGGTTTTTAGGAAGACAAAACGCACAGAGCTCAGGGGTTTGGTAGCTGGGAGCTCAGTGCTTGCATTTCCTCTGGTTTCTGGTTTTACAAAGGTGCCCAGCACTCAGGTGCCTCCTTGGCTGTTTGAACCTGTGGTATTTGCTCACCGGGATTTACCAAGACCAGCAGATTGTGTTCTGTGCCTACACGTGGGAGATGCAGCTCTGCAGGGCGCCTGCCCAATTTTATACCCAACCACGATGTATGTGACTAAAACACCCCCAAATAATCCAGTTACAGTCAGGAGATTCCACGGGGAAACACTCCTCAGGGTGCAGCTCCCAAAACAGTCAGCAGGTACCAAGAGCATCCCCTCAAGGGCAGCTGCAGCCCTGTCTCCTTCCCACCCCAACAGGCAGGATTCACCTTCATCCCTCCCCATATATTTTTAATATAAATACATAAGATGTACCCAGGGCTCCCTTTATCAGTGGAGACAGAGACCAGCACCTCCAGAGGGCAATTCATCCACCCAGCCTGTCTGGGAGGAGATAAATGGCCTCTGGAGATGCCCATTTCTCTCCACCGAGTAGGAGGGAGCCTAAGGCAACAAACCCTGAACGTTGACATCCAACTTTTAGACATTTAAGTCAGAGCAGATTAATCCAACCCATTACTGGGGCCTTTAATTTTTGCTGCCTTGATTTACAAGTGCTTGCTCAGCACGTTGGGCCCCAATGCCACCACAGAGAGGGAACCCAAAGAGTTCTTTGTCCTCTTCCCACCTTGGATGTGACCATCTGCATTCTGCCACACACCTCCCACTATTAAATACAGATAAAATAAGAATCATTCTCTCTGCAAACTTTCTCTTGGAACTATCAAAAGTGAAAATGTTCAATTAAGGTGCATTGTTGCCAGAGTCTGTAACACACTCAGAGACACGACAAGCTCTTTCTAAAGGGAGAATGTATCATTATCCTCATCTTGGAGATGGGAAAATGGCTGAGTCATGCATAAAACACAGGTCTGGAGCCATAATCCACTGCTCTGTCCCTAGGAAAGCCAATGGGATGCTGGGCTCCATCCCCAGCACTCTGGGGATTCTCCCCCTCTGCTCTGCTGAGACCCCACGGGCAGTGCTGAGTCCAGATCTGGATCTGCCACCAAAAGAAGCTGCTGGAGGGAGTCCAGAGGAGGCCACGGAGATGCTCCCAGGGCTGGAGCCCCTCTGCTCTGGAGCCAGGCTGGGAGAGCTGGGGGGATCACCTGGAGAAGAGAAGGATCCAGGGAGACCTGAGAGCCCCTTGCAGGGGCTCCAGGAGAGCTGGAGAGGGACTGGGGACAAAGGATGGAGGGACAGGACACAGGGAATGGCTTCCCACTGCCAGAGGGCAGGGAGAGATGGGATATTGGGAAGGAATTCTTGGCTGGGAGGGTGGTGAGGCCCTGTCACAGGTTGCCCAGAGTAGCTGTGGTTGCCCCATCCCTGGAAGTGTCCAAGACCTTGGAGCAACCTGGGCTAGTGGCAGGGGGAGTGGAACAAGATGAGCTTTCAGGTCCCTCCCAACCCAAACCATTCTGGGATTCTCTGATTCCAGCAGCAGGCAGGATGGCAATGGCTCAGCCCGGCACAGCAGAGGCTCTGACACCGCCCATGTGCCCTCTCTGCTACGGCTGCAGGGCCACACATCCCAAAGGCAGCCTCCAGCCCTTCCCTGCAGCAGCTCAGCACGCTCCTGTGTGGGACAGACCTGCCTGGAGCCCGCACTGCATCCATCCTGCATCCTGCATCCATCCTGCATCCTGCATCCATCCTGCATCCTAACTGGCTGCCTCCCGGGGCCTCATTACGCTCCAGCCCCGATCAGCGCTCGTGGGCACATTTCAAGCTGTCTCCCACCGAGGGATCCAGCCCTTGGCTATTCAGATTTTGTTAATTGCAGCTATTCCAGAGGCACAATGGAGCATTTTTTTTATTCCTGCAGCGTTGTGCTGTAGCAGGTGGATCCCATTACTGTCGGCACCACATCCCTGCCCTCCCAACACCACGGCTCAGGTGGGAGCCTCCAGCTGCAAGGGCCGAGGTGGGAGCCTGAAGGGGTTGTCTTCCACAACAAGCAAAAGTCAGGGCTTCTGCTTGACACAGATGCTCTTGCTGACACCCTGGCCGACCTGTTCACTCAGCTGAAAATTGCAGACTAACCCCTCTCCAGCTGGGAATGCACTTCCCTGCTCTCAGGATAATGAAGTCCAGGTCCATAAAGTTCCCAGCCATGCACGCAGAGATGGCCCTGAGTGTACCCTTAGATCACCTTCCCGAGGGTTTTGTCCATCTACCCACAGGCCACTCAATTAAAAGTTAATTCTTCCCTCAGCAGTACTTGCTAAGCCAGTGCAGGGAGCAGAATCATCCAGGGCAGCCTGGGGCAGGGCTTGCTTTTGCCCATGGTTCCCCTGGGTTGGATGCTTAAAGTAGCTCTTGGATGAGGCTAAGAGGGTTATTTTGCTGTTTTGCAGTGTAGAGCCATTCTTCTGGGAGAAATTTTTACCAATTCCCAAGGATTTTTATGTTTCTTCCTTCCTCCTTGAGAGCACCGCAGCTGAAGGGAGGCAGTCAGAGAGCTCTGCGGGCAGTTTGGAGCCTGGAGATGCAATAATTTACTCCCAGAGGGGATGGGAAAGCAGAGGACAATGCACTGGAGAGTTGAACAAAGCAGAAACGACAAAACTCATGCCTTCTCTTTGCATGTCCCATTTCACACCCATTCCATCACTCCTCCTCTGTCCCTTCCCTGCTCGAGCACTCCCAACTCCATCTCCCATCTCTCCCCCTGGTCTCCTCCATCACTGACCTGCCCAGGAGAGCTCCAGCTCTGCTATTGATCCCTTTTTGGGGGCTCTCCATAAACTTTGGTTGTAAAGGTTTCATTAGGCTGCCTCATAGTCATTACATCAAGTAATGGGAAACATCCATCTTCTCCCGCTCCTCCTGCAGCAGCCAATGGAAGTGGGGCTGAGGGGCGTTAATCAAGCTGTGAAAATCATTGGCACCTCATGAAGAGAAGCCCTGGGGGGTGAAGAGAAGCCCTGAGGGTGAAGAGAAAGCCTGTGAGTGAAGAGAAAGCCTGTGGGAGTGCAGGGGCAGGGTGGGGAGGACACAGGGGTGGCTCCCGGGAGAAGATGCCAGGAGTTTCATCTGTATCAGCACCGGCAGCTCCTCTGGAAGAACACATTCCATTGGGAAAGCCCAACCTGGACCTTCACAAGATCCCAAAGCTTCCCTCGTACCTTGCAAGGTGTTTTGCCCTGTGCACCTGGATGACAAAGGAACAGGAGGAGGGATTCAAGCTCACTCGGGGCTCTGTGTGGAGCTTCTGGAGCCGACACTCCCGACTTAATCAAGGCTAAACAATTCCTGTCACTCTTCTGACAGTGGCAGCAAACACCCCCAGCCTCACAGGTGAGCTGTAATCTCGATAAAGTCACGCTCCAGTACCTACACTTTGGCCCTGCTAAAGGAACATCCCTTATTGCAGAGCTCCCTCACAGGATATCAGATCCCTCTCTCTCTCCAAAGGTTCAATATCGCCCCAGAAATTAATGTTTTTCACAGAGATTAAGTCCAAGTACTTGCAAGAGCGTCTCAAAAAAGAAGACAAGAGAAAAAAACCAAACCCAAAATATAAAAATTTAAAAAACAGAGTTGAAAGTGTTCAGGGCTGAGCAGATTTGAGACTCAAGAGCAGCCTCTAGTTTCAAAGGCCAGTACTGTGCCTGCCCCTGGACCCTCCCCAGCGCCACAGGAGGTTTGCTGTCCCCTAAAAGTTGTCCCCGCAGCTCTCTTGGAAGCAAAGCACCTTTTTTGTAGCAGTCCTTCCATGTTATTTTAGCAGCTGCTGTCTTCCAGGCTGCTGGAGTAAGAGATTAATGCTTTAATTATCCCATCTGAAAGCTGGGAGGCTGAGCTTGCGGATGGTATACGGCACTGGCTCCTGGCACTTGTGGATCTGGAGGGAGTACACGCTAAAAATCAAGCTGGAATCCAAGTGAGGAATAAAAGTGGAAAAAAAGAAGCAAGACAGCAGTCAGGATAACGTGCTTTTAATGCCCAATATCTCACAGCCAGCTGGGGCTAGAAATGAAAGCTTCCTGCTTGTTGCAAGTGGGGGATCCTGCCTTGCAAAGACTTTATCTCTCCCACCTCCATCCCTGGTGTTGCAGGGGGTAGTGGATGATAAACTTCCTGCCTTTGCTCCATGTTCTGGACCACATCTGTAGGCACCTGATCATCCTCCTTCCCCTCCCAGACAGCTCAGGGATACATCCAACTGCTCCTGAATCCCCTGCTTTTCCTGGCACACAGCCAGCACTGGGACTGAGGGCTGCTGCATCCCTAGCATGGATAAGGAGCATCCAGGAGAGGACAACCAAGCTGGATTCCCTCATTTTCCACCAGCAAAGCCTCCATCCCATGTGGCAGCTCTGGTGCTGGCTGATGGCACACCTGGAGCACCATCAAAGGTGGTTCTGCACCCCTGCCACCTCCACATCCCTGCCATTTTCCTGCTTTCCAATTCCACTCCTCATTTTTCCTCCCTCTGCCTTCATTCTCTCACCACCTCTTAACCTATTTTTCTCTCCTCGCTCCCCACCATCCCTCTCTCCGCTCCCCCTCCCTCCTGCTTAGGAGGAGATCAATGTACTGGGAATGCTGACTAGGGAATTAAATCCAGCCAGCCTGTCTCTTTGAGAGACCTCTCACTAATCAGCTTGGATGGCTTCCTATCCCCCCTCCACTCCACCGAGAACCTGCCATGAATTCCTCCATCCCTGGGCCTTGTCAGCCTGCACACAAGGAGGCAAATGGGTCTCTCATCTGCTCTGCACTCGCCTTTTCTTCTCCATTTCTGGATCAAGCAGGTTGGAGGCAATAGCAGGACTACCTTGCCTGCTTCTATTTTCTCTCTGAGCTGTGATCCCGACTGGAGCGCTGTCCGTGAGTGAGTAATTCCATCCTCTCAGCTGTGGGGTCCGTCTGTAGCACGTGGGGCTTCTGTGTTCTGGCAGGTCTCTTCTCAGAGCACAGCTGAGAAGGAGAATGGTGCAAATAGGGGCTTTTCAGAGCCCCATTTATCTTCCCCCGTGCCTTTCAAACAAGGAGTTTGACAGGAATTATGCCTGTGGATGTGCTGCCGTGCCTGAAAGCTCAGGGGCTGTCCTCTGCCCGGCTCTGGGAGAGGGGATGCTCCAAGTGGAGGCTCCCAAAAAAGCAAGGACAGGGCAGAGGATGAAAAACAGGCACCTCTGCTCACACAGAGCTCTCCAAACCCAGCCTCAGACTGCAAAGGTTCTGTCATAATGGCTAAATCCATCCCTGATTTCCACCCTGCTGCGACTTCTGCTGCTCTGAAATCTGCTTGTTTGACCCCAAACCACAGCTGACACATCCCACTGCCTTTCCCATCCGTTTGCTTTTCGGAGAGTTCTGAAAAGGTTCGGCCGGGAAATGTCGAAATGTTTCTTTCTGACATTTCTGCTGCCTCCCATTCCCCAACTGCAGGGTTTGACTTGGGCTTTTCGGGCTGCATCGAAGCATCAGGTCGGGATTCAGCTCCTGCAGTGCAGGAGGAGCATGGACACACGGTGTGGGATCAGGAGCCCAGGATGGAAACCTGGCCCACGGGGCCCATGATCCGAACCACGATCCCTTGGGCACAGCAGATGGATACACACATTAATATTCAACTAAAAGAAAGCTTTTGACTTTGCTTTGATGAAACAAAACACACCAATTTCAGCCGCCCAAAGCTGATCTCACTTGAGCCCTCGGAGCAAAATAACACGGATTTGGTGGGGGGAGGGAGGGAGAACACCGAGTGCTCATAAAAATAATTAAAAACAAAAGTCAATTTTGTAGCATCTCCGTGTTTCTCAAACAGGCAGTCCCAGGAGCAGCCCCGCTAATGAAGCCTGCCCGCCTATGGATCGGTGTCTCACGGCTCAATTCTCTGATGTCTAATGAGGTGCAAGCTCTGATCAAAGTTTTCCCCCCCACCGTGGGGGAATTCATAACAATACACTCATGTGGGGATACACTCTCGTCCTCCGAGGCTCTGCAGGATGAGCTGGAGCTGCTGTCGCTGCCTCTCCTCCCACAGCCACTCTCGCTGGGTGGTTCCTCCCCTCCCCACCAAGCTGCCTACGCCAAACCCGCTACCTTTGGGTGCAATTTGGTTGAGAAGAGTCAGAGATATCACAGGCTCACTCACACAGAGCCCCAGGGGAGCTGCTTCCCCCAAAAATCCGGCTGGGAAGAGCTTGTCAGAGGCTTCCCAGCCCGTGATGCAGCAAGGTGGGCACTTGAGCCGTTCACAGGAGAAGGGAACATTTTGTGCAAATAGAGACAGGACAAGGGGGAATGATTTTTAAACTAAAAAAAAGGAGAGATTTAGGTTGGGTATTAGGAAGGAATTCTTCCCTGTGAGGGTGGGCAGGCCCTGGCACAGGTTGCCCAGAGAAGCTGGGGCTGCCCCTGGATCCCTGGAAGTGTCCAAGGCCAGGTTGGATGGGTCTTGGAGCAACCTGGGCTGGTGGAAGGAGGGGATGGAATGAGATGGGCTTTAAGGACCCTTCCAATATTCCATGATTCTATGTGGTAGCAGCAGGACAGAGCCCTTCTAATCAAACCTCAGCATTTCACCACCACAGATACATCATTTGCATCACCCCCCTTCTCTCCTAAGAGCCACAGGCGGTGGGAAAGCAGGAGAGTAGGACACCAAAACAAGTTTGAGGTGTGTGGGTGGAGAAGAGCCGCTGTTTGGTCCGAGGGGAGGCAGAGGAGGAGCAGCAGGAGCTCTCCAGCTGCTGGTCCTTTATTATAGCAGAGGATCCAACTGATGCAGAAGTAATTCCCGTGCCCGGCTGCCTACGCAGGATGCAAGTGAAGTGAACCAAACTCTGCACCAACATGTGTATGACTATGCCTGTGCGCTTAAACATGCATGCAAACAAGCTCTGCTCCTCCAAACCCTCCCATAGGCTCATCCCTGCATCCAAATGAAGCAAAAGCAGTGTTTACCAGCACTTCCAGAGCTCACCGACAGCCAAAATACAAGATTTCAGCTGCTGAGGCCCTCCCAGGATTATTGTGTTTCTAGTGCTGGCTTTTTAATCAGCCTTTTCAGTCACTGGCAAAGATGTCAGGGACGAGTGGGACCAAGCAGGGCAGGACGTGCTGTGCCTTGGTCTGTGCCCACTGTGCCCAAGGCAGATGGGTTCAAACAGACCAGCTGAGCCTCTGCAAGCCCCCACACCACAGGAAGAATCGCAGCAGACCAAGAGAGGACATAAAGAGAGTGGAAATGGAGTTTTTGTCCAGCCACAGCTCCGGGTCCATTGCAGGAGTGAGAAGATGCACAAGGCTGTGTGAAGATGCAGTTCCCTGCTTCCCCATTCCCCCTGAGCCCAGCTCACAGGGATGCTGCTCTGGCACCACCTAAACAATCCCAGAATGGTTTGGGTTGGAAGGGACCTTAAGACCATCTTGTTCCACCCCCACTGGAAGGAACACCTTCCACTGGACCAGGTTGCTCCAAGCCTTGTCCAGCCTGTCTTTGCACAGTTCCAGGGATGGGGCAGCTGCATCCCAAACTGTTCTGGGATTGTATGATGATAAAGCCCTGGGGAGATGCCTTGAGCCACCTCCAGAGGTGCAGGAGCTCAGTAGCTCACACTGCAAAGCGATGGGATGTCTTTGGCTCGGTGCAAACCAAACTGAACGACCCAACCCGTGGTCGGGGGGAAGCTGTCACTGCCCAGGGATGTGCCAGCCCTTCCCCGCTCCAGCCCTGAGTGCTGACAGCTGTCAGAGCCCAGCCAGGAGGGCTGTTTGCTCTGCCCTGCTAGGAGACAGACACACTCCTCCTCTTTGGGTCGGCAGCATCTGCTCCTTTCCCCTGCGTGAGCTGACGCGGCATCAGAGCACAGCTACGTGAGGTGCCCGACACTCACCTGCCCCTCTGAGCCCCCTCCCCGCAGCCAGTGCCCACCTGGCATTCCAAGGAGAGGCAAAGGAGGTGTTAGTGCAGCCACCTCATCTGCCAAGCTTGGAGACCTCTGAGACAGGCACAGCACTTGACCCTCGTGCTCTTCTTAATTACCAGCGCGGGCATTAAATGGCAGTCTTTTATTCATGGACAGGTGTGTGTCTTTGTCAGAGGTCCCCGCTTAAATCATCCACCTCGTCTCCAATAACAATGTTAATGATGCTCAGAGCCGGCTCTGGACTGTAAAACATATTTCCCTGATGTTTGTTCAATATTTCCCTGAGAATTAAAAACATCTATTACCGGCTGCAGGATGCAAAGGGGCCCCTGGAGCAGAGAGCAGGCTGTAACTCAGCACAGGGGCTCAGCTGAGGCTGCAGATGCCGCTATCCGAGGACCAGGCTGTGGCACTCCAGGGGGTTTGACTCAGTACCAACGTGTGGGCACTGCAGCACAGTCACAGCACAGGACTGAGGGTTATCAGACACGTCCATGTCCCTGACGTGCTCCAGGAGTGCTCCAGGGACACAGCACCTCCAGCCTGGACAAGAGGAGGATGAGAGGAGACCTCACTGCAGTTCCAACTTCCTTGGGAGGGGAATAGGAGGGACAGGCCCTGAGCTCTGCTCTGGGGGGAGCAGGGACAGCCCCCAGGGAATGGCTGGAGCTGTGTCAGGGCAGGCTCAGGGTGGATCTCAGGGAAAGGTTCTTCCCCCAGAGGGTGGTTGGCACTGAACAGGCTCCCCAGGGCAGTGGGCACAGCCCCAAGGCTGCCAGAGCTGCAGGAGGGTTTGGATGATCCTCTGGGGCACAGGGGGTGACTCTTGGGGCTGGGCCTGTGCAGGGATGAGGATTGGACTTGGTAATCTTTATGGGTTTCTTCCAACTCAGCATATTCTGTGATGTCACTACCATCATTGCCACTGATGGTAGAGCACCAGGTCACACCAAGACTCCATCAACCAAAACATCCCAAAAAGTAGGGTCCTTGCTCTGCACCACTCACAAATTCAATGGACAAAGGAGGAAGGAAAGCTGCTGAGGAAAGGCAAGGCATGGAAGGAGGGAGGATGACACTGTGCCACTCGGTGGCACTGCGGGAACGGAGCCCAGGTGTCCCCAGCCTGCTGAAAATACCCATCCATCACCCAAACCTTCAGGCGTGGAGCGTGTGAAAGAGCTGCCTCGGCAGTGTAAACCATGCCACAGCAGAGTCCCCATGCCTGTCATGACTTCTGGCAGCTCGGAAATGTTGTTTCTGGAAAAATATTTATCCTGTTAATGAAGCCGAGGCAGCAGCGGAGGCCCCAGAAGGTCAGAGCAGCGCTCGCTGCAATCAGCTCCTTCACAGCACCCGCTGAATGGGGCTCTGATTGCAGATGCCAATCAGAGCACTCAATTTTCCCTGCCTATTTGGGAATTAAAACATAAAGGCCCTTTCCCAGACACTGCATTTAGGGGTGGTTTATATAACATAATCTTGTGGGCAGAAAGCCAGATGGTTCCGGAGGGTGGGGATGCTGGAGTTGAGCGACTTGATGGAGGTAGAAAATGCATCTGAAAACACACACTCAGGGATCAGGGGCTGCTGTCCATGGAAATCCCTCCTGGCACCACTTGGAGCCTCCAGGACATGGGGTTTTCCTGCAGGTCCTCTCTCTGCCTCAGGACTGAGCTGTTTCCAATGGCCACCAGCCAGGCTGCCGGTCTGCTTTCTGCTGCCTGTTATTTTTAATTATTATTGGTATTTCTAAGCATCTTTGCGTCTCACCCAAACAATGAGACAGTTGGATGATCAGCAGGCAAGAGGAGAAACGAAAACAAACTAATCCAACCCTGAAAAAAAAAAGCTTCCCATCGTAAAATGCACAACGCTCAACTGCTGCCTGGACTCGTCCCGCAGTAAGAGCTCCTGATTTCCATTTAAATCATCTGAATTAAAGAGCAGTTGGAGTCAGAGCATCTGCCTCAAGATTTCCCTGCCTTCCCCCGGCCCCAGGAGCACAGCTGTTTGGATCAGAGGTGGAGGAGGGAGCTATGAAATCACTAAAGACTGATGGAAATTAGACCTGAGTTGGAAATTATCCCCTTGCAGGCTCCCGGTGCGTAGGGATGAGATGTCACCACACTGAGCTGTGTCCCAGGGGAAGATACTTAAGTGGCAGGGAAGTCACCTTTTGCCCAGGGAAGTGGTGGAATCATCATCCCTGGATGTGGCACTGGGGACATGGGTTAGTGGTGGGTTTGGCAGTGCTGGGGGAACGGTTGGGCTTGTTGATGTTGGAGGGATTTTCCAACCTCAGGAATTCCAGGACAGCACATGGAGGACCAGACTTTCACCATTCCCAGGTTTCTGCAGACTTCAAGGAGGAATCAAGCAGAGAAGCACTGGGGGGGGGGGAGGTTTGCTACCCACTCAGATGGGATTCAGGAGATGTATGGAAGATATTCCAGAGCTGGAAAGCCATCTTCAGCAGGACAGTGGACTCACTCTCTCTGCAGCCTGAGCAGGGACCCCAAGGCAATGTTATCATCCCTTTCCCAAGGCTGTCACTTGTTCCTTGCATGCTCAGAGGATGTTTTGGCAAGCAGGCACTGATCAAATCACTTGGGATCTTTTCCCTCTGGCTCAGGTATGGAGTTTTTCCTCACTTCACTTTTAAATCACCAAACACTTCCAGCCCTTGCCATCCTGGGGAAATGAGGAGCTGAAAACAAACTTTTTCCAGGGTGGGCAAAGGCAGGAAGCCAAAGGCAGATCTGTCCATCCTGGGATGGCTCTGATGTGGGATATGGGATGCTCCAGCTGAGAGCCAGTGCTCGGACAAGAACCACCTTGTTGGGAGGAGAAACAACAGTGACTGCCTGGGGCAGCTCCATCTGAAGACACCACTGGACTGTCTCTGCAAGCCCCACATCCCAGCTGGGACACAGGAATGTGGCAGCCCCCTGCATGTGTGACCCTCAGGGCCATGTCCAAACCACCCATCATTTCCATCTTCTGGGGATGGGGGAGGGCACCAAGGATGTAAGAAGGGAAAGAACAAAGATAAATCCCAAGGAAAATAATCCTGCTTTCTCCAGATTAGCTCCTTTCCCCCATAAAAGCCTCCCTGCTCCGTGCAGGAGCTCCTATCAGCACATGGATCATGCACTGGAGAGAGAGCTGCTGTTTAAAGCTCTGCCTTGGTGACAGCACGTGACACAGACATTTCAATCCCCCCCACGAGCCATCCTGATGTCTTTCTGCTCATTCATTGCCTTCCCTCTCATCCCACCGGAGCACACATCTGCTCCCTGATCTTGCCACCGCATGGAAACACTGCTCTCGAGTGCCTGTACTCCAAAAAAAAAAGGCTTTAATTACAGGATAAGAGAGCCCATCAGATCTCTTAATTTAGCCTGTCTCCTTATTAATTAAACCACAAGGCATTTCAAGAAGAAAAGTGGGGGTGGGCAGCTAAAATCAGAGCCGGGGTGGTGTTTTGGGAAGGTAAGAGGTCTCTGTGCTCCTTGGTTTCTGCCCCAGGGGTTGGGATGAGGAAAGTTGTATCTCCAGCTCAAATGTGTCACCAATGCGTGGCTGCCAGTAGGGAGCAGCACGGCAGCTCTTTAAAACACTGTTGGGAGCATGGAACAGCAGTGGAGAGGTGCTCCTCTGGATCCTGGCTCCCTCCTAGAACCTCGGGATACCCAGCACGCTGTGCCAGCAGCCCCAGAGCTCCCCCAGCTCCGCGGGATCCCAAAATCCTCCACCTCCAGCACGGCCAGGGAACTGCAGCTCGCTCAGCCCACCAAAGAGCCTCATCCCAAAGCTCAGCACCTTCCTTGGAGGTGGGATGGATGCTGATGGATGACTCCAGAGGGCGCAGGGCCGACACAATTCCCAGCCTTGCAGGAGCCGTGTGGGGCTCGGGTATCTCTGAGCCACCATTTGTGTGTGGGCAGGGGAGCGTTTCTATCTGTCCTGGGTACTCATCCAGCGAGCAAATATTCCCCTGCCTGGAGCAGTCTCTGTGTGTGTGCAGATACCAGCGAGACCTTCGAGGAGAAGGATAAAATAAAATAAAAAAAAATAATAAAAAAAATCCAACCCCAAACCCAAAGCCTTCCTCCGGCATTCATCATTTTAATTAGTGGAGCTGTGCCTGGAATCTCAATGGGAGATTAGAGCATAAAGAGAGCTGGGCAGAATAGCACAAGTGTCTCCTCTCACTTCAGAAACGAATGGAGCTGCCTGGGAAATTATTAGGAATATTATGTGTCCCATTTCCAGCTCAACATGCACATCCTGGGGGCTCACCCGGCAGCAGGGATGGTTTCAAGCCAAATGACAGTCCCAGCACCAATGTCCTGCCAAATCATTCACCCTCAGGGCTTGGCCCTTCATCCTTATCTCCCTCTTCACCCCTCCCAGACGTCCCTCACTGTGCCCCTGGTATGGTAGTGGAAATATTGGGGAGTGGAGGAGGCTTTGAGCACGTTCAGCCCCACGGCCTGAGCTGCCTTCCCATCACACACACACTGAGTACATCATCCACACAGATACACCAAGGAAATTAAGAAATAGAGAGACCCCAAGACTTCCATGCCCCCAGGTAATCATAAAAATCCTGAGAGTACATAAAAACACACACCTTTTCCCTGCCCTTTGGCAGCAGTCGCTTTGCTCGCTCTTACAAGGGTTAAAAACTTCCTCGGAGGAGATTAAAGCCACGATTTCACATTAAATACTCCCCGAGCTGGGGCTGCACGGCCCTGACTGTATTTGTGCATCTGCTCTGAGCACAGGCAGTCCTAAGGGACCACTTCTGCTGGCCTCCAGGGAGAGATAGCGGGGTGGCAACACAACCCCACATCCAGCGCTCCCGGTAAATTGTTACGACCCATCCAATTGCTTGAATAACTAGGGAGAGAGCAGCAAGCTGGAGAATCACCCCAATTTGTCTCCCCTAAAAGCCTCCTTGCTGTAATCTCGTTTCTTTATTCAAGGCTCCTTGGCTCGCTGGAGCTGTACAGACACTGCTCTGCCTCCGTGACCACGTCTGGAGCTCCTTCCCTATCACCGAGTGGAAGTTACTGGAGTAAAGAGCATTCCAGGTGTTATCACTTTGTGCTGAACTGGAGGCTGGGAACGTGTTCACGCCGCGAGAATAAAACAGAAATGAGGAAGCATCGACTGGAAAACCAGCCAAGAACCCCTTCCCGAGCTTAAATATTCCAAAGGAGGTGATGTGAAAGCTGCTCTGGGAGTTTTCACACGCTCCTGGTGGGGGGTTGTTCGGGAGCTTGGCTGGCACCTCCAGTGGAAGCACCAGCATTCCTTGAAGGCAGCATCGTGGATATCCTGATGCTCCAACAGCATCCCAGACAACCTGGTGCTCCAGCAGCATCCCGGACCACGGGCTTCACCAGCTGCATCACCACCCTGTTTTTGCCGGTGAAGCCTCCACCTCCTCCCTAAAAAAACCGCCAAACCTACGGGTGGAAATGCTAATCAGAGCTAGTTGTGCTTATTAAAGCAATTCCCTGGCAGAGAGGACATTCCGGGAAGAGCCGCTTTCGGAGCTGACGAGCAGCAATTTGTAGATCGTTATCGCTCGGATAAAATCAGAGAACTTTGAAACAATTGGAAATGTTGAGTTTAGACCATCTCCCCTTGGGATATAACACGGGCTTTAATGATGCCGCGCTGGAATTGCCGGCAGTGATACATTCCCACCGCGGAGAACAGAGCCGGGATCTGCGATTGCGGGAATAAACCCTCCCAAACCAAAGGAAAAGCATCGTTAGCCAGAGGCAGCGGCGCTTTCATCCTCCCCGTGGGCGGAGAAAAGCCACCTCGGTCCCCTCCAGCCACTCTCTGGCAGCACCTAAGTGGTGTTCGGAGACTTTAAAAGACTTGAGGGTGGAACCAGAGTCGAACTGGAGGTGGGAAAAGCCTCGGAGACCTCCCACGGGGAAGACAGGGGCTAAAATAAGAGTTTGACCCTAAATTGAGAATTTATTACAAGGCAGTAAAAGCACCTCAGCACAGGAGTTTGTCTTGATGCAACTCTTGCCTCCATCCTCTGCACATCCACAGAAATCCTCTCCCTGGAGCACAGCCAGGCTGGAGCAGTTTAAAAGGACTCAAAAAACACAGCCCTCTGACTCCACACGCGGTCCCTCGCCCCGAGTAAATCCGTAATGCCCAATATTCATCCACTGAAAACACAATCAGTGAGGGCAGGTCGAGCCCGGAGCTATTTAGGAATAATAATGGGAAGGCTGCCCACCTGCCTTTCCAAAAAACAGGCCCATTAAGCCACGGGGAGAAGGGATGCTCACGATGGCAGGCAGTGGCTGTTCTTGCATTGTCTCATAAATATTTAACAGGAAGCACTTTGGAAAGAGGAATGTTATTAAGGCTCGTGTCGTCTGTGGCTCCAAATGTGACCATACATCAGATGTTGCCAGTCTGGTATGGAAAAAAAACCCTCTCAGAGCAGCCTCTGGCAAAGCAGCTTCTTCAGGGGGAAAAAACAACTTAGAAAATAAAAAATAATAATAATAAAAAAAAAGCCAAGAGGAAAATAAAGTAAAATCACGAGTTGTAAAGCCCTGGGGAGCTGCGTGGGAATTGTTTGAGTGATGTCCTACCGATAGATCAGACCTTCACAATCACCTACAGCTCGGAGAGGGAGGGGAAAAGAGGAAGGGGGAAGGCAAATCCCAGTCAAACAGAACATACCAGCTGAAATTAGATCCTTTGCAGCAATTTTTAGCATAAACACATTATTGGGTGTTATTTTTTTCCCTTCCTGCAATGGGAAATTAATCTCTTTATTGCTGCCGAAGATGCTGTAATAATATTTATCCCAACACTTTGTGCTTTATTATGATGCTTTTGACTTCTTTTGGGGCCTGGTTTTATTTTTTTCCTTGCACTATTGATATAATTGGCTTTATCCCCACCCCGACAGCCCCAGGGGGATGGAAAAGGATGGAAAAGGAGTGTTCCAGCTGAGAGCAAACCTCCCCAAGCCCCTTCCCTGCACGGTAACAGCCAGCCTGGGATCCCACTCACCTTTTGGAGCACCCCAGAAATCGTGGAGCAAACCAAGCTCCTGATTGTTGAACCCAGTAAGAGTTTTTCCAACATTAGGGATCAAGCCCAAGAGCCCATCCTGCCCCAAAATATGAGTTTAAGATCATATCTTCAGGGTTCTCAAGCTTCTCCCTGTTCCCTGCCAGGCTCACCGGTGCATCCACACTGCCAACAGGGATACAAGGAGTAAAACCAAGTGATCCAAGGACACACAGCCTGGAGGAGCCCACATTTGTTTGCATCCTGATGCTAAAATATCACCTCCATCCCCATAATGTCCTTCCGAACCACACAGCCCTTGCCAGGTGTTTTTACCCATTCCAAACTGCTGATAATTCCTTTTATTAAGCTTCCACAACCTGGTCGCCCGCTCCCACTGCAAAATCAGGGATGGTTATAGTGGCTCTTGCTCATTGACCATCTGAGCAATGACTTATGGAGTGTATTGGAACAGGAAATAGGACTATTAAGGCACTTGGCAATATGGCAGGAGCAAAGGCAGCCAGTGAGTTCATCATTTGCTCTAAAAGATACTGAAAATTATTTTGATTCCCTAATTATCATAATGAAAACCCGGGGAGAGGATGTGTGTGTGTGTGGAAGGGAGGGAGGGCTAGGACGGGGATTTATAAGGTAATATTTTGCCAAACAAGTGTTTGTATGGCCAGACGACCCCAAGTCCAAAGGTTGGGGGGATGGATCCTCCACCTTCCTACCCTAAATTCACTTGGCACTGCAGCAGGTGGGTCCTTGCTCCCTGTGGGAACCTCTGGAGCATCCAAGAAACCTCAGGAATCTGAAAGACAAGGATGGGGCAAACCAGGGCTCCCTCCTCCCCCATTTTCCATGCAGGCACCCCCAGCCAGGCTCAGGCAGTACCAGTCCTGCTTGTCAGCACCAAGTTCACTTAATCCCTGCACGTGTTTAATTCCCCACACTCGGGCATTTCCCTCCTCTGTCACTTTTCACAGCCTGTCAGTCCCGAAATCCTTTCCGGAGCAGGCACATGCCATCCCCGCTTAGGAATTCCGCCAGCCCCAGCAGTCATTAGGCAACACATCCCGTGTCCTGCACGCAGCTGTGAACATTCCTGCTGCCCAGGCTCAATCAGACAGCGGATCAGCCGGCAAGGGAAGCGGGGATGGCACCCGCCAGCTCCTGCCTTGAAAGCTTTCAGGTTGCTCTTGCTGTGTTTTGTTTTTTGTGTTTTTTTTTTTCCTTAACGTTTAAGAAGCTCCGTTTGTTTTCTCTGCTTGAAGGGTTTCAGCATCCAAGCAGAGACTCCTCATTGCCCACTGATCACACTGTTCCCCCTGCTGAAGGTGATTCACTCCTTTCCCTGAGCTTTGCCTGCTCCAGAGAAAACTCCTTCCAGCTTTCCCCGGGCATCCAGAGGTGCTGGAAACAGCAGGCAGGGTCCTGGGATAGACACACTATTGCTCTGATTCACCCTGCCAGACAGGTTTGCAGAGGTGTTTAGGTACCTAAACATGCAGATCCAGGGCCTGGTGGGATTCTCACCCACACAAGAGGTGCCTATTCCCCATGGAAACCCACAGGATGTAAACTCATCTCCTGCTCAAGGGCTGATGAAATTTCTGCTGCCTCAACATCTCCCTCAGTGCTACATCCTCTGTTTTTAAGTGCTTTGCTGCTACTCCTGTATTCACAAATCACCTGTTTGGTTTTGGATGGTACCCACTAGAGGAAAATCATCTTGCCTTCCTTTTGCCCAACACACATTGCCAGTAAATCTCTACATGGTTTTATTTTAGTTTTTTTTTTTTTTAAAAAAGAATCTCAGAATGCCAGAATGCTTTGGGTTGGAAGGGACCTCAGAGCTCATCTCAGTCTAAACCCTCTACCATGGGCAGGGACACTAGAGTGGTTCAAGACAGGGAAACTGAGGCACAGAAAGAGGACAGGACCTGCTCACCCATCACTCCACGAAAAGCCACATCCCCATCTGGTAATGTAACACAGAAGGTGGTGGGAAGACTTCCCTGCACTCCAGCACAGTTCAAGCCCCCACCTCCCCAACAAACCCAACCCCGTGGCAATTCCCATCCTGACAAGCTTAATTTCCCCCCCTGGAGTCATTAGGAAAAGCCTTGAGGGTGGAGGGGGGTGTGGGGAATTCAGCACTCGCCCTTCGCAAGGTCAAGAAAAAATCCCTCAATATGTCAGAGAGTTTTGAGAGTCCTAAATGAAGAAATTGCTTAATCTACCTGGGGGATTGCAGCTCTTCCATCCACTGCCGTAAACAAGCCGCAGCTCCAGCTCCCCAGGATTGCACGGGCGGAGAGGAGCCGAGGCTAAATTGACGAGTTGTCTGCGCTGCCCTTGAAACTCAATTTGCCATCGCTCACCTCATTTCAAATTAGCACCGAGCGGAGCCTCGCCAGCCTGGCTGCTCTTCTGGGGCTGGCACGCCAGGTCCCTGCTGGGGCAGGGGGGTGTTATCCTGTTATCCTGCTGCAACAGGGACGGGGAAAGGTGGAGAGCAAATGCAGGCCCTCAGACGGGAGCACGGCTGCCTGAAGGGCACAAGGCCAGGTTGGAAGGGGCTTGGAGCAACCTGGGCTTGTGGAAGGTCCCCGTGGTGGGGGAGTTTGAACAAGATCCGGGAATCACAGAATCCCAGAATGGTTTGGGTTGGAAGAGACTTTAAAGCCCATCTCGTTCCACCCCCTGCCACGGGCAGGGACACCTTCCACTAGCCCAGGGTGCTCCAAGCCCCGTCCAACCTGGCCTTGGACGCTTCCAGGGCAGGGAAAATGTGGCACTGGGGAGAGATGGAGGATGAGGATGCTGCTTCTTGCCCTTCCTGGATCTGTTCAGCACTGAACTCAACCAGGGCTCAAGCTCTCAGTGCAAACAAGTCCCTCCAGACCCCACTTTGCAGCAGGGACTGATGTGACCAAGTCATGTCATATTTGGTTGCCCACAGCACATAGAATCACAGAATAAGCTGAGCTGGAAGACACCCACAAGGATCATCAAGTCCAACTCTTAAACCCCAAGAGTCACACCCTGTGCCCCAGAGGATCATCCAAACCCTCCTGCAGCTCTGGCAGCCTTGGGGCTGTGCCCACTGCCCTAGGGAGCCTGTTCAGTGCCAACCACCCTCTGGGGGAAGAACCTTTCCCTGAGATCCACCCTGAGCCTGCCCTGACACAGCTCCAGCCATTCCCTGGGGGCTGTCCCTGCTCCCCCAGAGCAGAGCTCAGTCCTGCCCCTCCTCTGCCCCTGCCCAGGCAGTTGGAGCTGCAGGGAGGTCTCCCCTCAGTCTCCTCTGCTCTAGCTGAACACACCAAGCGCCCTCAGCTGCTCCTCACACCAAGGCCCTTCCCCATCTCCGTTGCTTCCTTTGGACACTCTCCAAAGGCTTCAGATCTTTTCCTACATTGCAGTGACCAAAACTGCACAGAGTATAAACTGCACACAACGGGCTTGGTGTCAGACCATCTGCCCCTGCACAAAGGGCCCCTTGACAGCAGGGTTAGCCACAGCCTTCGGCCCCAGCCCTCCAGCCCACTCTGCTGCCCCGGGCAGCACAACAGGCCTTGTGTTCCCAGGGCAGGAGGGGGATAAAGAGCCAGTGTTGGCTGTCGCCGGCATTCCCGGCTGACCCGCACCCATCCATGACTCCCCTGACTCCCCAGAACCCCTTTATCCCGCTGCCACCCGGCCATGGGACAGCAAGGAGCGCTTGGAAGCTGGAAGGAAGCAGGAACCAATTTCAGCTCCCCGATTTAGGCTCTCCAGGGAGCAGGGAGAGCAGCACCAGCAGCACAAACCCTTCCCTGGGGCCTCACAGCATCGACACTTGGCCTGATCTCCACACCCACAATAAGAGCTCCCAGTAAATTCCAAGGTTTTTGGAGGAAGGTACCACTGACCAGCAGGTTGCAACAGCCAGATGGGATTCATTCTGGGTGCAAAGCACGAAGTTGAGGCCAGTTGGTATCTTTCAGTGCTTCCCCCATCTCATTTTTTTAAAATACACAGCAAATGCACATTTTGTACTCAAAAATTTATATCAAACTGTTGATTTCCACAGAAGATATCTCCTTCCTCTCCACCTGAAAACCTTCAGTGGCAAAAAGCATCCTTTTTGTGTGCTTCAAAGCCAAATGATTCCCCTTTCTGGTCTCCAAGATTTGGACTATGTATTTATAAAAAGTCTGCAGAGTAGAAGCATTTTGATGGTCTCAGGCAATAGTTTGGCCACTTTTGCTTTGCTACCTTGGTTTCATTTTCTTGTGTCTGAACATGCCTATCTTCAAACACAAAGGCACATCTTATATTGCTCAGCCTTACCCATGGAGTCAAAGGAAGAAGGAGAAGCTGAAAGCCACCAAAATATAAGGGATGTTCTAACAGCCCTGTGGTACTACTACTTTTGGGAGAGATTAGGAAGCTCCTAACATCAGTGAACAACCAGAGTTAAACCAGCAGAGTGCCTGTGCTCTTAAAACTCGAATCCCTTGCTCTGAGCCCCAGCCTGCTCCAGCTCCCAGGTTTCAGATGCATCCCATGTCCTGCATCCTTTGGATGACAGCACAGCCCAGCTCTTTGGCACAGAAATCTTTCCCCTTCCACCTTCCCTCTTTAATTTATGCTCTGTTCCTGGCACATGGATCTGCCTTCACCCTGCAGCTTCTGACATGCCAGTGGCCTCTGCTCCCAGCCCAGTGGGTTTTATCTGTGTTATCTACACCAGCCACTGCAGGAGAAGCAAAACTGGGCCTGCCCTCACAGGTGACAACCCTCACCTTCTGCCACCACATCCAGTAACTAAATTCAAACCAAGTGCAGGAGCAGATGGAGCAGTGAATGTGAGATATCCCCCCACTGCTCCTGTTTGAATCAGCCACAGGTGATTCCCGTGCTCTGCCAGGCGCGGGAGATGCCGAGTTTTTGCGGCAGTGGGAACAAGCAGGGAGGGGGGATTAGGTCCTGGCGTGGTGGACACCTGAGAAATAGCAGAGTTATCCATCCCAGAGCGCCCAGCACACTAAAGGAACATTCTGTGATTAGCTGGAGAACATTAACATTGACAGAAACATTTCCCTGAGCAAATCCCCCTGGATAGTCACGATCCGAGCGCTGCCGGTGGAGGCAGCAGCTGGGCAGGGCAAGGAGGTGACAGCAGGGCACTGACACCCACAGAAAACCTGAGCTCTGCCAAAATGCCTCATTTCATCACCCCCTGCTCCCTCCCGGGGCTGCTGGCCCTGATCCTACAACAAAGCACCGAAATCCCACCCGGCAGAGGCTCGGGAACACGGGGCTCTCACACCCCACAGCAGCCCCAGGGCTGCCTTCCCCCCTTCACAGCAAATCCAGGGCCAGATCCATAAGCAGCATCCCCCCCTCCATTGAAACTCCTGCTGATTTATGTCACCAAGGATCCTCCTACATCCTAACCCCGAATCAAAGCATTCCTGGGAGAAGCCCTGTGCCTTCCCACCAGCAAAAAAAAAAAAAAAAGAGCTTTTGACCGCAGTGTGTGGTGCAGAATTTGACTTTGAGTGACTATCACAAAGTGTTTTCATTTTTAAGCTGTTTTATCCCGTTTCCCCAGCTCACGGGGAGTGCACCTTGGTGTCAACAGGACTCTTTTGTCTTTGTAAGCTATTTTGAGGCAAAATATCTGTAAATTACTTCCCCAAACCTCCGCACAAGCAGATCATGCAGAGAAAATAGGCTTTGCAGGAATGCAGTAAATTGTTTCTGTCACACAAGGAAATATAACCAATGGAAATCGTTATGGATGAGTCATTATGAGAAGGACCGAAAAAATTAACCTTCATCCATTTCCTTCATCCCGGTGCTTGTGCAAGGGAGAAGGAAGGTGGGGAGCACCTCCTAAAGTGAGGGCCATAGGGCTGGGGGAAAAGTGGGATTTGCAAGCAGGTAGAGACAGGAAAAGCTGGAATATCTGGGAGAGGGTGCAAGGATTGGGGTGCACAGGGGCTACTGCAAAAAAAAGAGCGATGCATCAGCGCACCTGCAAGATGGGGAGGGATGCTCCAGGGTGGGGAAAATCTCTGCTCAATCCCATTATGCAGGAGGGGAATGCTCCTTTCCAGCTACTACACATTGATTTTGTCTATCCCTGCATTCAAATCCCATGAAAACATCAGGAGGTGAGTGTGTTTAAGGAGGAAGGCAAAGCCAAAGCTCAGCAAGCACGGGCTGTCCCCCCCCTACTGCCACCAAAGCACGTCCCAACACACCTTCTCCTGCTTGATCCTCTGAAAAAGCAGCTTAAACATGCAGGTTGTATATTTATCAGAGGGTTTTTTTGGCTAAACACACTGAAAATTGAGAAGAAATGCAGCAGTGTGGGCCAACGAGCGCTGCCTGCGTGGGAGAGAAGCGTCAGATAGAGGGGGACGTGTGAGCACGGCAGAGGAAAACATTGATTCCCACACGTTTGGGATGAAAACTGTTGGTGGTAACTCCGGCTCGTGCACCATCCAGCCCCTCACCCCTAATCAAGGGCTCTGCACTCCTGTTTCGCTCAGTACCTGCAAACATTTATCCCTGCAAACATTCACGGAGTGGCAGATAACGATTCCTCCAGCCCTGCCCCTGCAAACAAGGCGGCGGAAAAGGCTCAAGTGTTAAATGTTCCCTAATGTGCAGTAATTGATTTCCATGTGTGCGGTAATGGATTTGGTCACATCATGCAACAATGGATTTGACACGGGTTCTCGCTGATATTATAAACATAGTTAAGTCGTTAGCAGAGGGCCCAGGAATTGGGCCTTTAATAGCCTGACCCCCGTGCCCTGTGCCAGCTGCCCAGCACAGGCAGCTTCCAAAATCTTCAGGGCTGGTTCACGCTCAAGGACTCAACCAGTGATGTAACAGCTAAAAGCCTCTCAGAGTGAAGCAAAATGCATCCCGAGTTCTATCCCATCTCTTTGCTCACACTGACACAATTCCCACCCAGCCTATCTCCTTCCCAGGCTTTTTGCATGGTGGTGGCACATCCCAAGGTGTTGCCACCCCACCTCAGGGATGGGCAGGGGGTAGTAGCATAGGATTATGGAATGGTTTGGGTTGGAGGGACCTTAAAACCCACCTTGTTCCACCCTCTCCCAGTAGGCCAAGTTGCTCCAAGCCCCATCCAACCTTGCCTTGGACACTTCCAGGGATCCAGGGGCAGCCACAGCTGCTCTGGGCAACCTGTGCCAGGGCCTCTCCACCCTCACAGCCAGGAATTCCTTCCCAATATCCATCTAACCCTGCCCTCTGGCAGTGGGAAGCCATTCCCTCTTGTCCTATCCCTCCAGGCCCTTGTCCCAAGTCCCTTTCCAGCTCTCTTGGAGCCCCTTGAGGCACTGGAAGGGGCTCTAAGGTCTCCCCAAAGCCTCCTCTTCTCCAGGTAAGCACCCCCAGCTCTCCCAGGCTGTCTCCAGAGCTGAGGGGCTCCAGCCTTCAGGGCATCTTTGAGACCTCCTCTGGATTTGCTCCAGCAGCTCCACATCCTTCCAGGTCTTTGCCACTTCTAAAAATCACCTTCCAGATCCCACAGCCCAAACACTTAAAGGTTCTTTCACCTGTTGCAAGCACTGGTGGGAATAGAAGGGTTCACAGAATCATGGAATGGTTTGGGTTGGAAAGGAACTTAAAGATCATCTCACACCAACCCCCATCAACCACCCCCATGTCTCCTGTCACAGGAAACACCATCTGAAACCCAACGCCATCCCCTGTCAGCGAGGGCTCCTGGAGGGGACCGAGGCAGTCACAGAGGGTTGAAATTGTTTTTCACTGGGTATTTACAAGCCTTGCAGTGGTGTTAAAAATCTATTATTTTCACTCGGGCGCTGCAGCAGCGCTCGCCTTCTGTGGAGGAGTGATTGGGCTCCTGTCCGTCAGGACACTGAGCGATTGTGCCGAGAAAATTGCATTCAGCAAGGGGGGATTTAAGAGGGTGCTTGTTCTCAAACAGGGCTCCAATTAATTAACTCAGAGGAAGGGGCTGCTGGGGTTTGCTCAGTCTTTTCTGTGTTTTCCTCGGTGCATTTAATTTATTGGCGGGTGGCTTGGATTGTTTCTTTCTTGCTTTTCTGTTTGTCTTTCGGACTCTTTGTGGGATGATAAAGCGAAGGGAATATATTTACTCAGCAGGGGATTAATTGGCAAGCAGGCAGGAGAAATGGCTGGGCCAAGACCTAAATCCCAACCCTCACTCTGCACCTGCCAGCACCTGGAATGGAAAAGCCATTCCTGGCCAGCCCGGTGCTCGTGGGATTTTGTAGCACAAGGGTGTCAAGATCCACTGGGAGCTGTAACAGGAAAGGATCTTGGGCATGGGGCTTTCACTTCAACTCTTCCAACCCTGCATCAGGCAAAAATAGGGGAAAATAGTAAACAACAATGGCATGGGCGTGAGGAATGTACCAGAACCCGGTGTGCAACAAGTGGGAGCAAGGCTGAGCTCTGAAGGAGCTGGGAAAGCCTTTTATTGGGATTGTAGCACCTCCAGGGATGGGATTTAGAGGAGCACATCCTCCAGCATGCAATTCCCAAATTTCCAATGGAATCATTCTCCTTGAGAGAAGATGGAGGGCAGGAAGCTGGAGATGCACAGCTATGGTGAGCCACCACACAGCACAGCTACAAATTCCAGCATAACCTACGTGCAGAACGAGCAACTGAACCAAGGGGATTTGGCTTCATTGAAATTAAACATTTTGATGGAATTTTAAACGAGAAAATGGTGATGGCCCCCATGAAATGATTTGATTTTGGTGAATCTGTGTTTTCATTTTGAAAACGGATTCATTAGAATTTTTTTTTTTCTAACCAGCTCTAATCAAAGTGCTTTAGGCATTTCTGAAAATTTCAGTCTGAGCTTCAAAACAATTTAATCTGTGTTATAAAGCAGAGAAGTTTATGACACAGAGATACAGCAAATGGAAGCACTTTTTTGACTTTGCAAACACTTCAGCTTTAAGAAATTAAATTAATGGTAATGTGGGAGAGTAATTTCAAAAGTTTCTTTCCTGAAGTACAGAAAGTATTTTCCAAGTCATCTGAAGGCAGACTTTATAAATATAATATAAGGTTGTCATCTCCACGCTTACAGCTTGCTTTTCACCACCACCATCCCCATTTAAGTCTCTTCGGGTCGTGAGCAAATGAAATAAAAGAACTCGTTTCTGTTCGTGCAAACTCCGGTGACGGGATCATTATAGAGAGCATTTCCAAAGGGAAAAGGCAGAGAAAGGGGGGGAGAAAAAAAAAAAAAAAACAGAGGGGAAAATGGAAAGAGAGTGAGAACATCACGGGAAATGCTCATTCCAACAAGGGCCTCTTTCACCCGCTCTCGTCTCTCCCTTCAGGGTTAGTTCTTGTTTCATTACGGATTAACAGCATCTCTTCTCTCCAGCCTGGAGATCACTCCATCCATTTAAATAGATTTCAAAAGCCAGGACTGATCTATGCCAAGCTGTAATTTTGGATGTTAGCACGGTGGGTAATGCACTCCAGCCTTTGCAGAGAGGAGGAGGGGTGTGAATTGCTTCCTCCATATGACAAATTCATGAGATAAAGGGACCCCAGGTAACAGGCACGGCACTCACAAAGCACCTGGGGGCACAGCACAACTCATGGTTTGCATTAGAGCACAGAACTGAACAAAACAGAGTGGTACAGGGGGCTGAAAGGGAGCTTTGGGTCAAGCATTCCTCCTTTTCCCACCCTGAGATAACCACGTAATGTCATTCCAACAGCTACTTGATCCTGTGAATGCCCTTGCATGGGAAGCATCTCAGAGCACCAACCAGGAAGACTGTGGGAAAAATGAAATGTCATGTCCCCAAGTACGAGGGGAGCATGGATTTTGTCTGAAATGCTGTTAGGCAGCTGGTAAGGAGGTAAAAACCCATGCCAGAAATCTGCTCTGCTGTCCAGGCTGGCTGCAGAGGATGGGGCAGTAGGTAAGGGCACACCACAGGCTGTGCAATCCCTGCTGTCCCATCATCTCCTGACACTTCCATCTGCAAGCACCAGGACCTCGTAGCTCACTGAGCCAGCCCTCTTCAGCTTGTGCTTAAATCCAGCCCCCCTGCCACAGGGAAAGGAGCACAGCAGGCTCTGAGTTACCTGCTCCAGTGGTTTGGCTCATGGAAAACCAGGGCAGAGAAACAGGAGGATGCTTTGGCAGCCCCACAAGTGGGAGTAATGAACACTGGAGATTGGAGCAAAGTGATGGAGATCATCAGGGCATTATAAAGCAGGAGAGTGAAAAGGGGGAAGGATGCTCTTATGGAGAAGGGCAAAGGAGTACAAGAGATTAGGGATGCCAAAAACTGGAGAGTTTAGAGGGTCCAGCAGCATCTCCAGGGGCATTGCAGGGAGACCACACAAAGAAGCCACAGAGCAGGGCCCTGCACCCCAGTGAAACTCTGTGGTCAGAGAGAAGCAGGTCAGGCTCAAATTACAGACCCCCCTGCCCTGAGGACAGTCAGGAGCACCTGCATCCTCCCAGCCCTTTGCCACCCACAGAGCCAGAGATCCAGAACAAGCCCAATCCACGCTGGGAGGTGGAACTCTGCACGAGGGCATTTCCACAGCAGGAGCTCTGCTGGCAGCCACGGAGCTGGCAAAGCCTTCCCACCCCAGCAAACGAGCTGCCAGGTTGATTTGGATCTCATTAATCTGCCCAGGGCCAGCCAGCAGCGCAGGGCTGCCGTGGGTGAAGCGGCACCTGCCGCCCTCCTCCAAACCCTCGGAAAAGGGGAAAAGGTTTTACGTGGAAATGTTGGTCCTGGGTGCCCAGAGAAGCTGTGGCTGCCCCAGCCCTGGAAGTGTTCAAGGACAGGGCTTGGGAGCAACCTGGGATGGTGGAAGGTGTCCCTACCACAGCAGGGGGTGGAATGAGATGAGCTTTAAGGTCCTTTCCATCCCCATGCCACGACTGTGTGATTCTATATCTGCACCATTAATTCATTTATCAGCTCGCAGTTTATTTGGATTTCACGTTAAGGTGGTGAGGATAACGCAGTGTCTCTATCCAGGGAAAAGTCTTTCCTGCTCTCACTTGGTTTATACATTGCTGTATAAATTAAACATCCACTTTAGTGCAAGGGGATGGTGCTGTTTGATGGATAACAGACCAGGCTGGGTCCTGGGTACCCCACTCTGACACTGGTGGAGTAGATAACCTTGAGGATGTAAAACCCCCACTGCAGCCTCTTTGCTTTCTCCCAAGTGTAAGAGGGATACTAAACAGAATTGAGGTCTTCCAGTGGAAAGCATTCCATGATTGTTATTTTAGTGATTGAGGAACATATATAGGGGTCTGCAGCAAAGCCTGAGATGCCACAAAGGAAGTGACAACAAACCTGGAACCTGCAGGCATCAATAAATCAGCTACCCTGCAGGAGCAGCCTATGGGAGGAGCTTAGGGTAGAAACACAGAATAGTTTAGGTTGGAAAGGAACTTAAAGCCCATCTCATTCCACCCCCTGCCATGAGCAGGGACACCTCCCACTATCCCAGGTTGCTCCAAGCCCCATCTACCCTGGCCTTGGACACTTCCAGGGATGGGGCAGCCACAGCTTCTCTGGGCAACCTGTGCCAGGGCCTCCCCACCCTCACAGGGAGCAGGTTTTTCCTGGTATCTATTCTGAACCTCTTTCAGTTTGAAGCCATTCCCCTTTGTCCTTTGCATCAGGACCAAGCCAAGAGTGAAGCTGGGACCACCAGAGCATGGAGAGGCTGCTTCCAGCTGCCATTATCCAAAAAGGATCTGCTCCCTGCAGGTCCTCCTGCTCCCTCCACCCCTCTGCTGCACTTATCGACCATCCAACGCTTCACAGTGGCCTCTGCAGAGCACGAGTTCAGCTTCAAAGCACCTCAAATCCATGGATGAGAGGGGCTGCTCCCAGCTCAGTGTACACCGAGTTCATCACAGTTTGGTCCATGTCAATTAAGGACAAATTTAAGTTAATGAGAATAAGTGTCCAGGCAGGGCTTTACATCGATTTGGTTAAACCAATGTAAGAGAGCAAGTGCACGTGTGGATATGTGGATGTGTGTATGGATAACTCCACTGCCCCTTAGCACTTTGTCCTCAAAGCTTCCGTGGTTAATTCCGGGTGTTTTTCATAGGAAAGCACCGAATTTGCAATGTTTTGTTTTGTTTTGTTTTGTTTTCAGGTAACTCACCGCGGTGCTCCTAAACCCTCCGTGAAACAGAGCCACTGTGTCCTCTTTTGTACAGAAAAGTTGGGAGATAAATTGCAGATGATTCAGTAAATAACTCAGCCTATGACCTTGATGCTTATTGATTCCTCAAGCTGTTTATCTTTCTTGTGTGCTCCCCAGCAAAAACAATTATCACTTAATTATAAAGCAGCTTGGCTTGAGGGAACCTCCAATTGGCTGGCACGGGGTGAGTTCATCCCTGCACAGCCCCGACCGGAGCAACTGCTTAGGATTCAGAGCCACAAACTTCATTATTTTCTTCCTTGCTCGTGTTTTTCCCCTCGTTTTAAAATCACTTAAGGATGTTTAACCAATCCGGGTGTTTTGACTGCCCGAATATTTACCATGGATGGGATGGAAACAGCGAGTGCCAGCACTGGAAAAGGGGGGGGGGGGGAAGAACTAAGGATGATAAAAAGAAGCACAAGGAAAAGCTTTGTTGGGCTTGGAAATAAAACACCTGGGCTGTTCTCTCCTGCAGTGACCTTGGGAAAAGCTTTTTTTTTTTTTTTTCCAGTGCCACCCCCCCCTCTCTGTGCAGAATCCAGCACAAAGGATTCTTCCTGCTCTTCACCCAAGTTTCCCAATGCCACTGGGATGGGAAAAATGACAGCTCGGCAGTGCTGCAGCCATGCATGCTTTTGGAAAGCACTTAGTGACATCCATTAGCACGGGAAAGGGAATTAGCATCTCCACCCCAAGGCAGGAGGAGGGAAAGGAACCTCCCCCTTCGCTCGGAATGAAGGATTTGTAATTTTAATGCACTTTTGGGCTGTGCCATCCTCCAACGAAAAAGGGTGGGGGGATCTACAGAAGGATGTGGACAGGCTGGAGTGTGTCCAGAGAAGGTGGGCTCAATGATCCTGAAAGCCTTTTCCAACCCAAAGGATTCTGTGATTCACACTCCAGGCTCCCTGAATGTGCCTCTGCCCTGCACAAATACACACGACCCGGAGGAGAGATGCTTTATTTCCCAGCACTGGATGCTCTTCCACTGCCAGATCCCCCAAACCTGCCCTCTCCCAGCTCCTCCTTCTCCTCAAAACCTCAACAGCAGCAAACTCAATTTGGGGGCTGTGGGACCCTGATGTGATCAGAGGCTGCAGATTGAGGGATCCGAGGCAATGTCTCAAGTTGAATAAAAGGAGGTTTTGGTCTCACTTGTGGGTACTCCAAGAGCTTTTATGCCATTAAGGAGCTGTTGGTAAAACTCAGCACATGGATCCAGCTTGTCTGTAGTGCCCAGGATGTTGGTTTTAATTAATTCCTGCCTTAAAATTGGAGCAGCAAGGATTGCAAACAGATGAGAGCACAGGTTGATATCATTATTAATAATGAGTAGACCTGCCCATAATTACCCCTATTCTTTACATTCACCAGCCAGGTAATCACAAAAAACATTCCTACCCATTTTCTTCAGGTGTTTTTTTACATTTTAAACCAGTTTAAGGAGGGAAAATAAGAAATACCCTCCCTCCAACTCCTCTTTCCTCCCCATCACGCTTCCATACAGCATTGAGTACCTTACACCCATTACAGGCCTGATACATCTCCCCAAAGGTACAAATATCCTCTGCATCTGCTCATCAGCTGTTCAGCCACGTGGCAGGAGGATATTCCACATCCTTGTGTTCCCCCAGATGGGGTTTTATGGCCCTGTGTTGCCCAGGAGCAATCCAGGATCTAGGGTCCCCTTGCAGGAGGGGATTGTCACATTAAAAAACCTCTAAATGCTTTAAAAGGGTTTTGCTTTAGAGTTTCCTGCCATGAAGTGTCTTCAAGGGCCCCAGATTTATTATTTCATCAGGAGATCAGAGAGGGGAAGTTTGTAGGAGATCAAATAGGAATACATTAGAAGAGACAGTAGGAGAGGCTGGAGAAACTGTTGGCTTAAATAAAGTGGAACAGAATCCCTGCTGACCAGGAGGGTTGTTTTCCCTCACAGCTCCCACCCCTGTGCATCCTCAAACCCTGCCCAGGCACCACCAGCCACAGAGACACCAGCAGGGCCCTGGGGTGGGGAATAAAGCCCCCACTGTCAGCAGGACCCTCTTTCCAAGGTCCTGGTGGACAACAGGCTGTCCCTGACCAGCCGTGTGTCCTGGGAACCAAGAAGGCCAATGGCACCCTGGAGAGCATCAGGAAGAGCATCCAGCAGGACAGGGAGGGGATCCTGCCCCTCTGCCCAGCCCTGGGCAGGCACATCTGCAGGGCTGGCCCAGCTCTGGCTGCTCAGCACAGCAGGGCCAGGGAGCTCCTGAAGCAGGTCCAGCTCAGGCTATGAAGATGCCGAAGGGCTGGAGCATCTCTGGGAGCAGCAAAGGCTGAGGGAGCTGGGGCTGTTCAGCCTCCAGAGCACACACTGGGAGGGGTCCTCATCCATGTCTGTCAGAGTCTGCAGGGAGGGAGTAGAGGATAAACCAGGCTCTGCTCGGGGGGGGGGCCCAGCAATGGGACTAAAGGAACAGGCAGGAACTGATGCCTGGGAAATTCCACCTGGACTGGAGGAAGAACTCCTTTATTGTGTGGGTAACAGATTTCCCAGAGAGGGTGAGGAGCCTTCCTCACTGGAGATACTCCAGAACTGTCTGGACACACTCCTGTGCCACGTGCTCTGGGGTGACCCTGTCAGACCAGATGACCCTCTGTGGCTCCTTCCAACCCAACCCCTCCTGGCATTCCATGACATCAGCTGGTGCTTTGGCCCCGTAGGTTTTGCTGCAGAAAACAGCAACTTATCCCAACGCTGCTCCAGAGTCTTGACTCAGGCCCTAATGCTGGGAGCTGCTATTCCATGCCGTGCCTTTCCCAACATTTGTGAGTTGAAACACGTCAGCTTTTCCCTCTCCTTGTCCCCCCCCTCCTCTGCTTCCCCATCCCGTGGCAGCTGAACAGGCTTCCGAGCCGTCTGTTCCCATGCCACCCTCAGCACCTCCCGGCTCCTCTGCAGCTGTCACCTCACACGGCTCCATCTCGGGAGAGCGGTGGGAGGACATGAATACACACCAAATATATATAGAAACGTGCACAGGAGGGCTTTGTCTCGTGGGAGCAGGTCGGGAATGGGCTGCCAGCACGTCCCCTCCCTTCCATCCTCATTCACAAGAGCGACGTCACACCCCCGGGGTCAGGCCACGCCGGCTTTTTAATTCATGGAGCCAACTTTCTGTGCTGCCTGAGTCTGCAGCCTGCAGGAAATTGCTGTTTTATTGGGGTGGGAAGGGGGAAGCTTCGCTTACTGCTACCGAGTCACCGCGTTTCGGGTTCCTGCCAGCACCTCCTCTGCCAGTCTGGGCTGGGGCACTTCACCCCCTTGGGGTGACAACCCCAACTAACACTAAATCTCTGCAGTGTGCCCACAGGACCAGATCTGTGTCCTCTGCCAAAAATCAGCCCTTGGAGCAGCAGGAACAGGCCCATCCTGAGGAATTCAGGGGTGTGGACAGTGGTGCTGCCCCCCCAAAACAAACCAGCAGCTTCCCCCTCTTACAGAACCTTCAAATGAGGTGAGAAAGGCTGCAACATCCCTGGGCAGGGTTGGAAGACACTGGGATTCTGCTCCAGAACCTTCAAATCAGGTGAGACAGGCTGCAACATCCCTGGGAAGAGCTGGGACACACAGGGATGCTCCAGAGGTTTCAGGGCAGGTGACACACGGCTGGATACATCCAGAACCTGGGAATGAGCTGGGACAGGCTGCAGGCATGCTCCTGGGCAGGGCTGGGACACACAGGAATGCTCCAGAACCTTTAAATGAGGTGAGACAGGCTGGGACATCCCTGGGCAGGGCTGGGACACACAGGGATGCTCCAGAAGTTTTAAATGAGGTGAGACAGGCTGGAACATCCCTGGGAAGAGCTGGGACACACAGGAATGCTCCACATGGTGATGGGAGAGCAGCGGGGCAGGAAGCAGGGAGGTGCCAATAAATACCAAACACAGGATCACCCAGTGACCTCGACCTCCAGCTGCCACGCAGAAAAAGGCAGGGAAACAGGAGGAAAAATAATGTTTTCACTGCTGGCAGCTGGGCAGAGACAGCACCTGCCTCCTCTGCCTGCTCCAGCCTCAGCAAAACTCGGCTTCCATCACCCGACGGTGAGCACGGCGAGCCCACGCAGACACACAGAAATCAATGCACATCGATCCCTGAGCCAGGAATTCATAAACTCCTTTAAAGGTCAAGGATTGATTTTTCACTTTCTGTAAAAAGAAGAGACTCCAGCCATCAACCTCCTGCCCCCAACAACCCGCTCGGCCGGTGCTTCCCTCTCCGGCAGCTCAAGGCACGGACACCTCCCTTTGCCAGCACAGGCAGCACGGAAAACAGGAGGGCCCCTCTCACATGCCAGGGAGGGTTCAAGCAGCCCACCCCCAAAAATCCAGGCTCTCTTTTCCTCTGCCTCTCTGCTTGCTCTCAGCTCCCTTCCAAAAGTCGCAGCGGCAGCGACACGTAATTACTGTAAAATAGCTGCTCTCCATTTCAGGGGGCTGCTGCCTTTGCTGGAAGCTGGCAAATCAATCCTCCAGGGAATTATAACCACCCTGCCCTGGCCTTGTTCCCTGGATTTCTGGCCCCTTTCCCTGGCACACCTCCCTGCCAGGCTGGAAGTCCCTCCGCCTCTGGCCAAAACCCCTTCTCCCTCCTCACACATCACCTCCACAGTCAGCACTTTGCACACAAATCCCTCATTCCTTTAGGTCCTGAGGAGCTAATTCCAGGAGTAACTACACTGTAGAAGGAGGTTCAGATCAAGCACAAGCACCAGCTGCTCCATGACATTCCCAGTGCCACTGGAAACTGGGAAGGAATAACCCCGAGGAGATGGTGTTATAAAAGCCTTTCTGGGCACCACAGTTTGATGGGGAGAATTCCAGAATGGTTTGGGTTAGGAGGGACATTAAAGCTCATCCAGTGCCACCCCCTGCCATGGGCAGGGACACCTTCCACCAGCCCAGGTTGCTCCAACCTGGCCTTGGACACTTCCAGGGATCCAGGGGCAGCCACAGCTTCTCTGGGCAACCTGTGCCAGGGCCTGCCCACCCTCACAGGGAACAATTCCTTCCCAATATCCAGTCTAAAACTCCCCTCCTTCAACTTCAGGCCATGAGGAACAACAGCCACAAGAAACCCCAGCTCTGGCTCATCTTCCCACATGACCTTGGGCAAGGCACTGAGTCTTTGTCCCTCATTTTCCTGGTGCTTTGACTTCAGGCCTAAACTTTATCTTGCCAGGGGTTTGGCTACACTTGGATGCCTACTTTAAATTCAGTAATTGCCAATTAAATCAACATGCTTAGCATACTTCCATGGACTGCTTTTTCTTTTTTTTTTTTTTTTTTTTGGCCCAGCTAAACATGTTCACCTTAATTAAAAGGAGTCTGCAAGTCATTGCAAAGCCATCATGTCCTGCCAGTTCAGTCCCAGCACTGAAGCATTTGTGAGCCCATGAAACCAATTTTGCATGATTGGCACTAAGGGATGGGAACCTCCTGTTCATTAGGGACTTTTAAGTGCCACTAGGCAAGAAAATTAAATCTGATTCAGATGGGAGGAGAAGGATGGATGACAAAGACAAGTATTTTGAGGAAAAGGGGAAAGGGATAGGCTGTTTTACACTGCATTTAGAGAAGATATAATGTGTGGGACCTATTCTGAGGCCAAAAGGGCAAAGTTTTGGCCACAGAAGTTATATTTTCAAATCTGTTTATGGCTTTTCTGCTTTTTACCACGATGATGTGATCACACTACTGATGGTTTATAAGGCACTTGATTTGTTTGGGATATGATGCTTGATCCCTGCCCCACAGCACCCAGGAGAGCATCCCAAAATCCTGCTGGGATCCCCTTCCCTGCAGGGCTGCTGGAGTCTTTTAAGGTAAAACCACCAAAACTTTGCAGGAAAAGCAGAGAGTGATTTTCTTTTTCTTTTTTTTTTTTTTTCAGATTTGTTTCAGAAAAGCTGTCAAAAATGTTTAATTGATGAAAAGCTGGATTTGCAAGGAAAGCCATGTTTGAGAAGTGACACTGATAGCCATGTGAGTAGAGAGTCTGGGGTTGAGTGTGAGGAGTGGGTGGGAGTGCAGGGGGATGAATACATTAGAGTTGCAAATGCAGAATTACACAAAGCCCTCCATCAGCTCCAAATCTTTCCTAAAAGTGAATTTTACTTCTTGGCCTGATCAACAGTTCACACAGAGTCGAAATGCAAGGACTAGTGGAGAGCAGCAATCCCCACCTGGCCCCTGAAACATCGCATTTTAAGGTCTCAGGGAGGGAGGACTTGACATTTCCCAACAGCAGCCAGGGCTGGAAAATTAATCCTCTCTTCCAACGCTGGTGAAGACCTGGATTTCAGCTGCCCCATGCTCTGAGCACTGACAGAGCTCGTGCCACTCATTGCCAAGCAGCTTTCCTGCAGATTTCCTGCTCCTGTGCCAGGTGTCACAACACTTTATTCACATTATTTTACCATCTCCTTTGAGCAGGATATGCTCATTCCCAGACTTCCAGAGGGATGTGGGATGGATCAGTGCTGTACAACTGGTGAGAGCCAGCAGCCAGCCGTGGTAGGATTCCAAATCCTGCAAGCAGGTACCAGGAGAGCTCAACTCCAGCTTTGATGTTGTAAAACTGGAGTTAAAATGAGTGAGGGAACGCATCGAGAAAACTAAAGGATCAAAACATTCCCTGGTATTTTCAGAGAAAAACTTCTCTTTTTTTACCCCTGTGCCTTATAAATCATGCAACAAAACTACAAAGCAAGAGATGGCTGTGTTTGACTAATGGGGCTGAGCTTTCCTTGGAGAGGGACAGTTTGACCTCAGGATGTCAGCACTAAATAAGACAAAACCATCAACCACACTCTCCTTCTTCAATCAGCACCGTTGTCCCTGTGTTCCACCCCTTTCAAAGTGCCTCATCTCTGCAGCTGCATCTCTCCAGGACCCATAAAATTCCAGGAGTGGGTGCAAGGACTGCTGAGACCCAAACCAGTCAGCCCAGGGGTGCCAAAGGACTGAGAGGTGAGCAGCAAGGGAAGCTTCAGCTGCGTGGGGAGGGTCATGGGTTGTTACCCAGAGGGGGAGAAACAAAGGGGAAATAAAACAATTCCTGCAGATGGGCCAGCTGGGGACACAAGGACAAACCAGCAGTGCATGGAACACCTGGGATATGAACCTCCATCCCAACCCTCTCCAGCCCTTCCTGCCAGGAACTGCCAGCTGTGGCCATGGGATAGGGCACAGCTCTTCTTGAAGGAATCATCCCATCTGCTTGGTGAGATGTAGCAAAAATCTTACAGAGCTGCCTGTAAATAATCAGGCTCAGCACAAACACACGCCCAGACACTCTGCCAAGACACCACAGTCCCCACGCTCCAGGTTTCCAGGTCCTTTCCTGTAAGGAGCTGCCAGTTCCCAATCTCCCAAGAAGCCCAGTGGGTGTGTGATGTGGGGCCTGAAAGACTCTGAGGGGCAGACAGAGATGTCCTTCAGCTTTAGGTGGCAAAACAGCCACCCAAAGGTGACTCCTGGAGAAGCCAAGTCTTCATCCCCACCCCTGTGGTGACCTTGAGACTGTTCAAGGCTGGTTCTAGTCTGGAAAACAGCAGGAAAACAGCTGGAGCAGGGACAAACCTCAATCTGTGCAGCAGAAAGAAAGGGTTCAGCTATTCCCTAAAAGTCTCATGGAAAAAAAAAGCATCAAGATCATGCCTAGGGGACCTGCATCACCCAGGTCTAAATCTGAAAGCTGGTCTAAAGGGTTCTCTGATAGCATGTGCCAAATAAGATAGTTCCTATTTTAATGTCTTCCCCTCATGCAGGATGTTTGGCCTCCTGCTAAAACTCAAAAGGAACGAGCCACCAGCACAACAGGTGGGTTAAAAACAAGCACCTGTCTTTCTGGGGCTGAAAACACAAGCAGAACAGTTGAACCAGCTGAAATACCTCACTTTCAGATGCCTTTTTTTCTTAAAAAAAAAAAAACCCTGTTACAGCCAGTTTTACAGAAAACACGGATCATTTGGAAACAATTTGCCTCTTTTTTTAAAAAAAATTTCTTTTTTCTTGGCTGAAAGCATGTGCTGAATCGACCGCTTGGGTCAGCACAAAACCACGTTTAGGGATGAATAAAGTAGTTGCTGGGAGCAATTTGCCCAGCACCACTGCAGGCCAAATTGGAGAGTTAAACTCCCAGGCGCTGCAAGCTGGCCTCCAAATTACTCTGTGGACTCCAAGACCATTCTCTGGGAGTGAAAAAAACCAAATAATATTTACCAGGAATAATCCAAGGGGATGGTTTTGTAGCCCAGGCAACCTGGCCGATGCTCCAGCACAGGCTCTGCAAGGTGAGGGTTGAAGGGGAAGGAAAGTCCTGCCTGATTTTGGTGGCTGTTCAGAGCTTCGAGATGGATCCCACGGTCAGGTGCACGTGGGGAGGAAGAGTTTGGATGGTGTGTAATGGAAGCATCACCCTTGAAGCTGCTTCTCTTCTCCCCATCCATCCCCTCCGTGCCATGAGCATCCATGGGAGGACTCAGCTGGAGCTGCTCCAGCTCCTTTCCATCTACAAAACCATGAACAAACAGTTCATGAGGCCACAGTTTGCCCCCTCCTTAAAGCAAATGAAGTATTTACAGTGCATCAAATCTCACAGCTCCTCACAGGGCAGCAGGGATGGAGAGAAAAGGAGTCCTTCGAGGAGAAAGGATGGGTTTCTCCCTACTTTTAAGAGGTGGACCCAAAGCCAAGAGGACAGAAGAGCCACCCTCCTCTCCAGGTGATGCTCAGCCCTTATTTCAGATACAAGAAGCCCAAAAAGCCCTTGAGAGGATGGGTTGAATCAGCTGGGTCTGAGGTGAAGAAATTATCCCTTTTAAAGCAAAAGAGATTGAACACAAGCACAGCTCTGATCACTCACCACAGATTATTCAGTTTAGTTCTTTTTACTCCTGTTTTTGTAAATTATAGGGGGGGGGGAATGTTTCAGAAAACATTTTGCCAGTGGAATAATTGAATGTTTAGCAAACCTGCAGCCAAAAGCGATGGGCAATTTTCAAACTGTCTTAAAAGGATCAATCTTCAACCAGGGCTGGGCACTTCCCTTCTGAAAACTGGGTCCATTCACAGGCACCTTAAATAAGATCAAGATGAAAAAGTCACCGAAGCATTTTCGAACTCCTTGGCCTCTGATTACTCACTGTTCATTATTTCTGAGCTCATCACGGTCATCCATGGGCATTCAGGAACAGTTCTGCTTCCTGATTTTCACATGACCAGTGAGAAAGGTTTCCCAAGGACTGGCCCTTTGGAGAGGAGCCAAACACGGGGTAAGGAGGGGGAAAAAGGAGCCCGACTCACGTCGGGTTTGGTGTCTCATCATCGAGAAGAAGTGGCTGGATGATTTAATCAAGACCAAACCAGCCAGATTGGGAAGGAGGGGGCGAAACGCCCCGAAAATGAATTCCCCGCGAGACGCAGCTTGCCGGTATATCTGCTTTGTGACACCTCCTGCGAACTCCAGAAATGCAAATCGCGCCGAGCGCGGTCCCCACCCCTGCGGGGACACCGAGAGGCGACGAGCGGGGTGGCACGGAATGCCAATGAGGCTCCACAGGCACAGCCCCTGCTGCTGCTTGGCATGGACGGATGGCTTGCACAGGGCAGAAACGTGCCCAGACAGCCAGGAGGGCCAACCCTGTGCTGGGGAGGCATCGGGCAAAGTGACACGGGTGGTGAATTGTGATGAGGGGATCGTCCCGCTCTGCTCTGCCCTGGGGTGGCCTCACCTGCGATATCGGGGCAGTTTGGGGGGACACAAGGGAAAGAAGATATTAAGTCACTAGAGAGCATTAAAAGGTGGGGATGGGCCTTGGTTTGAAGGCGCGTGAGGACGCTGAGGGCACTTGGTGTGTTCAGCTGGAGCAGAGGAGACTGAGGGGAGACCTCCCTGCAGTTCCAACTGCCTGGGCAGGGGCAGAGGAGGGGCAGGACTGAGCTCTGCTCTGGGGGGACCAGGGACAGCCCCCAGGGAATGGCTGGAGCTGTGTCAGGGCAGGCTCAGGGTGGATCTCAGGGAAAGGTTCTTCCCCCAGAGGGTGGTTGGCACTGAACAGGCTCCCCAGGGCAGTGGGCACAGCCCCAAGGCTGCCAGAGCTGCAGGAGGGTTGGGATGATCCTCTGGGGCACAGGGGGTGACTCTTGGGGCTGGGCCTGTGCAGGGCTGAGGGTTGGACTGGATGATCCTTGTGGGTCCCTTCCACCTCAGCACATTACACAGGGATGTGTTTCTCCATCTCCTGAGGCACCACTCGAGCTAATTGCACCACAAAACATCACCCTGACAGCCTTTTCCCTCCAGTACCAGCTAACAAGATCTAGACCCAGCAGAACTCCAGCATCTGGGGATGTGGTTTAGTGCTGAACACGGTGCTGGATTAACAGTTGGACTCGATCTCAGAGGTCTTTTCCAGTGATTCTACAATCTCCTCAGTCCCCCCACCCTTTGCCACACAATGGGACCACCAGGCAGCACCCACAGCCCAAAACCCCACGAGCTCCTTCCTGGCACAGCAAACCCATCAATGCCTCTCCAAATCCCTCCCCATCTCCAGCCAGGGCTGTGACCCCACACCATCACGTGCCCACCAAGCACAGAAGCCCAACAAAGTGTTAAATATTGCAGCAGCCCAGAGCCAGGTGGGAACCCAACCATAGACCCTCCATCGCTCCCACACCGGCCCCAGGGAGACCAAAAAGTGACTGAATGACTCTGGCAATTAACTTCCTTAGTCTCTAACCCAATTCCTTTTAAGGTAAATTTGCTCGCGTTAATGGAAAAGGGTATTTTGGTTTTCCATCACCTGCCAAGTAATTTAAAAAATTGTTTTCCCCCTTCTCCCCTCTGCATTCACGACTTAATTGCAACAGCTCTTTGACAGCAGATAGGTTCCAGTGGGCTGCCACTCCAGATGTCAGGAACATGTTAGCAGGAAGGGGCCCTGTAGGATATTTATGGCTTTAATTCCTCGGTAGAGGGTTTTGTTCTGTCATGCGGTGACACACGAATTGCTACTCATTTGATCCTGTATTTCCACATCAGTGACACTTTATGAAGGGCTCCTGGCTTTGCTGTGCTGTCTCCAGAGTTATTGGTCCCTCCTCTGCCAGCACTGGCCTGGACAAGCTGGGTGGTTGGAAATGCCTAAAGGGATGCTCAGCTTATGGGGCTCCCTCCTGTGCAGCTCTGGCAGAGGATGAGAACTTGCAAAAAACCACCCAAAAGTGACTGGAAAGCAGCAGCACAGGTCATTTACCTCCTCCTCTGCACTGCTCTGTTCACAGTGACCCCCTTGTTCAAGTGCCTGAAAGGCTTTCCCAGAGCTGAGCCCTCGTCTCATCCTGCACCAGGAATCTCCAGCCTGGGTCCCACAACCCTGAATGAGCTGAAGACACCAGGTTGCACCTCGTAAAGCTACACCTGCAGCTCAGTAACACACAGCAAGTGATGCACAGCCCCAAACTGGTCATAAATCGATGCAGGATCAACCCCCAGCTCCAAACAGCCGAAACATTGGCAGCTTGATCCCACATCTGGGATCAGCAGGCACATTAAGCAATTACTCTTCCCACAGCACCACTCTCCATCATCACACTCACACATGAGCCTGTGACAAACCACTCCATAAAACTGGGGAAGCCAAAGGGGAGGGATTCCAGAAAGCTGTGGCTGCCCCATCCCTGGAAGTGTCCAAGGCCAGCTGGGAGCAACCTGTTCTAGTGGAAGGTGTCCCTAAAAATGAGCTTTAAGGTCCTCTCCAACCCAAACCATTTTGGGGTTCCATGATTCCCATTTGGACTGGAAATGGGCTGAAGCAGATTTGACAATAAGAAGAAAATCCACTCAAAAATCCCACAGTAGTAATACCCACTCAGCATATTCCCTGTTTCCTGACAGAGGGAAGGAGCACAGCTGCTGGAGGGGAACCATGTGATTTGGGATGGCTTTTGCTCCAGCCCTGTGCTCACACAGAGCCTGCAGGCTGGGAAAACCATTCCCTGCCACACTGGGACAGTCTGGGAGCCAACACATCCCCCCAGCTCCTGCTCCTTAATCAAAAGCCACCCTTTAAATTAAGGAGCATCCCAGGAGACAACAGATGGCGTGTGACTGTGCCTGTGTCAGTGGCACAGGCAATTCTCAACCCCATCCCTCCATCCCTGGAGTAGGGTGGGAATGATGTCACACTGACCTGCCAGCACAGCGATGTCCCATCATTTCCCAGCTCTGAACTGCCTGAGAATAGCAATAAAAAAAAAAACAACAAAAAACCAAAACAAAACACCAACCAAATCCTGCTGATTTCTATTTGCTGCAGTTCACACACGACAAGAACAAGTGCACACAAATACCTCCATTATTTTGTCAACACAATTAGCTCGGGAAGCACCCACCCAAGACAGCTCTTCCCTCTGTTCTGGGAGGAAATCACCTTTGCTGAGTGCAGGGGTTTGATTTTCCCTTCTCCACCATGCACATTTGCAGGCAGATTGGGCTCTCCCCCCTTTTCCCTGGGAAAACAATCTTGCTGGAGCGTGGAGATTTCCCTGGCTGATGGAGCCACCCCCCTGGGAAGCTCACTGGGGGTCCTTCCCTCCATCAGCACATCCTGCTGTTTGCTTGCACCAGGCAGCTCCTCAGCAGGCACAGGGAAACGGGATGGGGAGCAAGGAAAAAGGCTGGAGAGGAGTGGGGAATGACAGCACAAGCCAGCCCAGCTCTAGGGCTTCTTGGAGCACATCAAAAATCCCGTGGTTAGAGGATACAAAGTGCCAGCGAGGAATAAAGTCCCTCTGCCACTGCAAATTTGCTCAGTGATTTCAGACAGGTTGCCTTTGTCACAGCCCACATCTGTGTGTGCAGCTCTAACAGGAGGGAGATCTTCACCTGACTCCCCAGGAGCAGCGTCCCCCCAGAGCTTGGGACCCTGCTGCCATCGGCATATTGAATAAATCCAGGAAAAACGACTGGGAGAGGACACCCTCCATTCTGGTGGGGAGAAGAGGTGATGGCAAAGCCATGCAGCTCTTCCAGCAAGTGTTTTGCAAAGAGCTCTGAGCTCCTGGGTCAGGCACAAGGAGATTTTGGGCTCTCAGGTGGATTCCTCCTGCCTGGGGAGCTGTGATGCTAAAGGTGCTGCTGCTCAGTCCGTGGGGAAGTGGAGTCAGGAATGGAGAAGGAGGAATGGCTTTAAACTGAAAGAGGGTAGGTTTGGATCAGATATTCAGAAGAAATCCTTCCCTGGGAGGGTGGAGAGGCCCTGGCACAGGTTGCCCAGAGAAGCTGTGGCTGCCCCTGGATCCCTGGAAGTGTCCAAGGCCAGGTTGGATGGGGCTTGGAGCAACCTGGGCTGGTGGAAGGTGTCCCTGCCCATGGCAGGGGGTGGAACAGGATGAGCTTTAAGGTCCCTCCCAATCCAAACCATCTGGGATTCTGTGACAGCACACAAGTCCCATTACTCCCAGCAGCACAAACTGGACCCACAGACCCCCCTTTACCACTGGGGCTCTCCAGCACCCTCTGTCTCCCAGGCATGGAGCCAATTTTGGGGCTCACTGACTTCTTTTTCAAGTCTTATCCCGTCCTCACACACGGTCACGCAGCCACTCCTCTTGCACAGGACATAGAAGAGCCATTCAGGCTTGGGCAATTAATTAAAACCCAGTAATGCTAATTTTACTGCCAAGCTGGAAGATCCTTACTGCATTTTATTAGGTAATTGCCACTTGTAAGGGGCTTAAATTGATGTCTTTATTAGGCTATGCAATACAGGATAGTTATGATAATAGTTGAAATCATATCCTATAAATGTTCAGTCAGCTCCAGACGTTGCTCCAGCCTGTACCTTCCAGCTGAACTGGGAATTGCTTCCCCCTCAGAGACCCCAATCCCAGGGTAGAGATATCCCAAACCAGACAAATCCTCCAAAAATAATGTGTTTCTGGCATATGTCTAAGTAAGTGGGGAGAAATGGAAAACTAAAAGGAAGTCAGGACCAGCCTCGAATCACCCCAAAAATGTTGCATTTACACCCCCTTTTTGTGTTCTCTTTTGAATTGCTCTCCAGCATGGAACAAGCAGGCACCTGCAGTGCTGAGTCATTCAAAGCTGAGCTCTAAAACCAATGCATTTCCTGTTTTTAGAAGGTTTTTGTCCCCATTCAGGGAGCTGATTTGTGTCAATCTGCATTGTAGGTTCCTCATAGTAGGGACAACCTATTTCCCAGCAGATCTCACACATCCTTCCCTTGGAATATGCTTATCACTGGAGCATCTGAGCACATTCCAGCCGTGCCTTGGGTGTATGTGACAGTTGATGGAAATGTTGGTTTTCCCATCCCTTCCCTAGGGAGAGGCACATGGGAATGATGTTTTGTGTAAGCAGGATTTGGTTTTCCTTGAGCACCAGGTCTGTGGAAGGAGGGATGAGAGGGAAAAGCTCTGCCAGGACCATCCCAAGGGCTGGTGGCAAAGCAAGATGCTCCAATCTCAGAGGAGAAGCACCAAACCTCCTGAGCCACAGCCTCCAGTTTTCCCAGGAGGAATCCCAGGATGTCAGTTCCTCCCTCTGGCTCTTCCAGGGAATGTGAAATAAATAACCCCAGGGTTTTTAGGAATTAGAATTTTCTGGACAGCTTATAAAGAGGTCTGTGAGTCACCGACAGCTCAGAAGAAACAATGTTTGTGACCACTGGGTTTGGATCCTGCTGGAGCTGGGAAGGATCCAGGGGAGGTGACACCCATGTGGGTGGCACAGAGCCCAAAATGAGTCATCCCAGAAGGCTCCTGCTCAAAAGCTTTGCTTCCCCACACACCATCAGTCTCTGCCTTCGTCCCTTTGTCCTCCTCCTCACATCCAAGCCCATGAAAGCTCTCCCTTCCATCTGATCTCTCCGCACGCCAACTTCCCTCCACACCCTCTTGCCCACCCTTTTCTTTCCCTGCCTTCCCCTGTTCCTTTGTTCCCTCACCTGCTCTTCCCTTCACAAAGATTAAAGCTAAGGATTTTTTCCTGGCAGGCTGGAATTGCTGGCCTGCACTTCTCCCGAGGAGAAATCCCACAGCAAGTGAAAATGCCGTTGCAAATCACCCCTGTGGGTGTGGAGAGGAGCAACAGCGGCTTCAGGAAGGCGGGGGGATGAGCATTGCCCCAACCTCAGCCCAAAAACAAGGCAGTGAAACAGCCTGGGGAGAGTAAGTTTTTGTTTAAATGAGCCTCTAGCTGCCTAATTCCCAGGTGAAAGGCAGGAGAAGGAGATTTAGTGGTTAATTTTGAGGGTGTGCCAGACGCACTCAGCCAAGGGACCTCACTTCCAGGTACAGAGAGGAGGGAGCAGGGATGCTGGGAAGAGGAGAGAGCAGGGATGCCAGGGTGAGGAGAGGACAGGGATGCTGGGAAGAGAGAGAACAAGGATGCTGGGAAGCAGGAGAGAGCAGGGATGCCAGGGAGCAGGAGAGCTGCCATGGTCACCAGGCAGCCATCACCGAAGCTTAAAAAGCAAACTCAAATTAACCCAGGGGGTTTGAAACCTGGGAAATTACAGGTTCCAGCACTACCACTGGCCCAGGGTCTCCCATCTCCCATCAGTCTACTCACAGCTCCTGGCAGAGTCAACCCCAGCTGAGAAATTTACAGCGACGGAGAAAATAAAACGCTGGAAATAAGAGGATTCACCTTCTTAGATGTTTAAAGCCTATTACCAAAATAGGTGCACGGTGTTGCCATTATGAATGTCACTCCTAACACCTCCTGATTTCCCCCCTTCCCGCCTCCTCCACTTTCACACCCAAGTGTCCAACCTATTAGGGAACAAAAGGAAGCTGCCTTTTAAATCTCCTGCACTCAGGCTGCTTGCCTGATAGATGGCTTCCCCTCTGAAGCTGTGTTTCACATAAAAGCATCTCAGCACGGGGCTGTAAATCTGGTCTACACCAGCTTTTGTGGGTCCATGACTAAATTACCGTCTCTCTATTTGCTGGCTTGGAATATTTTCATAAAGCACCACTTCTGCTCAGACTGGAGGGCTGGAACCACGACACGGGCTTTGGAAGCGGCCCAAAGGAGCAGAGCTCCCACCTCTCTCAGGGAGAGGCTGAGCTGAGCTGATCCATCAGTGGGATCCCTGTGAGGGATGAGCAGGGTACAGCTCAGGAGTGCCCACCCAGCTCTGTGCTCCCTCTGCTCCCTGAATAATCACACATGGAATAATTAATTACCACCACTCTCTCTGAATAACCATGGGTTCAACAGCGACCTCCAAGGCAGGGAAACTGAGGCACAGAGGGGTATTATTTGCCAAAACTTATTCAGAAAACAAGTAGTAGGTTTGCTCTTGTCTCTACTCCACCCCTTTGAGGCAGCACCTTCACATCCAGGAGCAGCAAGATGAGGGGAATCAGGTTTGGGATTTAACCAAGTGCTTCCCTTTCAAGCTTTTATCCTTTCTATTTGTTGGAAAATGGAGGAGCAAAGTTTCAAACAAGAGGTCAGCTGAACCAAAGACTGCTTCCATTAATAATTGAGACTGTTATGCATTTTAAAACTGATTTCTTTTCCCAGACAAACCATGAGAAATGTCCAGGTGTTTGAAAAGCCTCACCTGGCTCCTGCCTCCATCCCACTGTAGAACTGAGGATATCCCAAACCCACTGTGAGCCTCCTGGATCAAACACAGCCCCATCCTCCTCCTCCCCTTCATCCTTTACAGGTTCCTGCCCTGAGGCAAAGATCCCAAGAAAGAGCCAAATCCTGTTTTCCCCCCCAGCAAAAGCCTTCACTCCTCCACCCCTTCTCACTTACCCAGCAGCTCCTCACAAAAAATCCTTCCCTTTGCCTCGTAGGGACTTTTACAGCCTCCTGCCCCCTCTTCTAATAATCAATATTGATTTTCCTGCCTGTGCTATTATCCCAGTTTAAAGATTTATTTCCTTGTTTTGCAGCACATGGTGGTTTACAGCACAGGCCCCGATTTTCCTCCTCCCCCTCGGGATAATTATCCTGCCCCATTGACGAGCCATTATTTTCCCTATTGGAAAATAATCATCAGCTTTTAGGGAGAGGTGTTTAGGTTACGATCAGGGCACACCAGGGGTGATGCTGGTGCAGCAGAGCCACGTCACTCCTGGCAAGCCCTTGGCCTTGTTCTTCCCCCACTTATTTCCATCATCCCCTGCATTTTCAGCTTTTCCATCGGTCCCAGTGCCAGCTGACCCCATGGCACCACAGGTCTGCCAACCCAGTTAGCAGAATGTGTGAAACACACACTTGACACTGATATGATTTAACATTAATAACCAGGTTTCAAATATTTATTACAATGGCTGTTTTTAATAAATATTTCATGAACGCCGATTTTTTCCCTTTTTTTCTTTTCTTTTTCCCCTCTCTCTCCATCCATTGCCAGCTTTGTGGGCTTAATTTGCCTTAATGAGAATAAAAATCACTCTGATAAATTGCTCCTTTGCAAATGCACACGACGACGTGAGAGCAACGGCTTGCCTGAATTATTTGCCATGGAGAGCTGAGTGCTTGCAAACACATTCCATGGGATATCTCCCTCCTCATCACACTTTGGATGGGGCTTGGAGCATCCTGGGTTAGTGGAAGGTGGCCCTGCCTACGGCAGGGGTGGAAGGAGATGAGCTGTAAGGTCCCTTCCAACCCAAACCGTTCTGGGACGACGCTGCTTTTCGGGACCATGAAAAGTTCCCAGACAAATTGGAGCAAACGTGCAGCCTCACTATATAACACACAGAAGAAGATAAGATATCTCCCACTTTTATCAAATATTGATGGAGGCATCCAATATTTTCCTTGCAGCCAGAGCTCCTGGATGTTCATGCCCCAATCCCTGGGAAGTCTTGAGTTAATACACTCAGGCTCGGCACTGAGAGGTATTGAACTAAAAGCTTTGTTGAGCACACCCAGCTAAAGCTGAAGCTTTTCCCCAAACTAACCCAAACAATTCTTTTCCATTCAGGCTGTGGGGGACCTTTGGCATCACCCCCTGTGCTCAGCCCATCATCCAACCCCAGTTGCTCCCGGTGGCTCCTGGTCCCCGACTCTTCCTTCCCCAATCCAACAGGGGTTAATTTTAGGAGCTTGGCCAGCTCAGCAAACGCTGTGTAGGTTCCTCCCTGCTCCAGTATTCCAGGGAGACAATTAGAGCTGTCTAATCAGCAGTGCCAGGGGCAGGGCTTTCATGTGCAGGCGCTGGGGGACTCTCAGGAGGGGTTATTACCATCCTTGGCTCAGCTCTGCTCAGCCCCAGCTTTCTGCCCCCTCCTCCAGCCCCAAACCAAGAGGAAATCCAAGAGGGATGTGCTGGAAAAGCCACAAAAGCGCTTGAGAGGCAAAACTTCACTTTGTCTTTTGCTGCCTTTTCATTTCTTTTGATGTTTCATTTTCCTTCCCTCCTCAGTTTTATTTATCCTTTAATATTTATTTTATAAGGCACTTTTTGGTGCATATTCCAATCCTCCAGCTTTCTCTCCATGCACGTTCCCCTCTTGGAGATGCTGTAGAAAGCATCCCTGGACTAGAGGAGCTTTAAGGTCCCTTCCAACCCAAACTAGGCCCTGTGGGAAACAGCTCCATCTCCTCTGCCAGCAGGGATTTTGAAAGCAGCACAAGCTACTTGGAGGAATCCAAGATTTCCAATCTGTTTTCTTTCCCAAAACACTTCCCAGGCTCTGTGGTGACCCCTCCCCATTTCGTGCTCTGCTCCCTCCATCAGGAAACCCCAAAATGAACCAAAGGAATTCAAATGTGTCTCAACTCCTCCAGGCATTTCCAGCAAGGACAGCGATTTTATTTTCCAGTATTATCCAAATTGAATGGTGTGGAATCAAAAATGAATTTATCTCCCAGAAATCCCCTTCTCAGCAAACCCAAAAGGAGACAATATTTATTTATGTAAAAGGATATTGGAACCATCTCATGAAACCTCCCTACCTTAGGAGCTCATTTCAGTAATGGGGAAGTTTTCAGTGGAAAAGAGGAGAAAAAGCATCATATTCAAGAAAGCCCCTCCAATGGTTTAGAGATGCAAAACTCCAGGGGTCTTTGCCACATTAACCACAAATAACCCCCCCAAAACCCCAAACTAATGGGTATTTTGGGTCATAATTATGAATAGTGGAGAGATGAGGCAGAAACTGGACAAGTTGGCTTTAATGAGAATTATCTAGAAAAAGGAGTTTTTTTTATTTTTACCCCTTCAGCAATTCAGCATTTTAATGCCTTGAGCTTTTCCCCGCCAATCTCACTTTTACCAGGTGTGCAGAAAGTTACCAAAAACATCAATTGGGAGATGTCAGAATGAAAAATCTCAGCATTTCACTTCAAAGCAAAGCGTTCTGCTTCAAAATGTCGGTGGTTTATAATTCAATAAGCCGATTTGAGGCATCTTATCTGGCAGGCCTCTGTCAAAAATGGAAAAATCGACTTTTTCTTCCAACAGTTTGGGTAAAACCCTATATTTCTTTGGCACATTTTCAGTCACATTCAATCACCTTTTGTTTTCGTGTTATCTCTGCTGAGGCTCCTTATAGAAAATCTTTTCCAGCTTAGGAAACAGGAGCTTGTTTCCAGTCAAAAATGCTCTGACCTAAAACACTAATAAACAAGATTCCTGGAAAAACACAGCCAGCATAGGGATATCACTTATTGCTTAGGCAGGTGATGCCATGCAGGACGTATCAGCCACATTTTTGGGACAGTGTTGATGTCTCTTGTTCATTCTTGAGGAAAACAACTGGATCCTTGGCCAACCCCAAGACACTGGGGGATTAAAGACAACCAGTAAAACCAGTTTCATGGTTTTTAACAACACCACACCAGTTCCTCTTGGGGGAAAAAAAAAAATTCCTGCTTAGAAACACAAACTTGCAGCAGGATTTAATGCCAGGGATGATCATTATGAAACTCAGCGGCTTCATGGAGGGGAAAATCTGTTTAAAAAGCCTTTACAAATCCTGGTCTTGCAAGCCAGCAGCCAAAATCTTCCCTGGACAGGATAACACGTCCAAAAAGACTGGAATGAAAGCAGCCAGGACTTGGATTCCAGACCAGCTCCCTGCCTGTGGGCAGCAGCATCCCAGTGCCAGGGGATCTCTGTGCCCACATGAGCAGAGATCACCCCAAAAGCAAGAGCAAAGGGACCAAAACCGGGTATTTTTTTTTCCAGCTGCAGAGCCTGACTCCTTTTTTTTTTTTTTTTCCCAGCAAAAGGAAGATAATCATCTTAGCAGGGTATTTCTGCATATGCACACGTGCAGAGACATGAGAAAAATATGGGCTTCATTTGATAAGCTCATCGAGATTCTCATCTCACAACAAATAGGCCGTGGCATCTGGATGGACGGCATTACAGGAAAATCAATATTGATTATTAGGAGCAAAGATGCAGGAGAGGGCTGGCAGTTAAAAACCCTTTTAAGGACCTGGGAGAAAAATGACAGTTCGACACCAGCGCTGGTTCAACAGCTCCATCACCCAGGGGATCAATGAGGAGCCTGGGAAAAGTTTGGGGAGGTGCAGGAGCTCCAGCCTGGGAGCACACAGGGAAGGGGGGTGTTGTCTGACGTGGGGGAGAACACCACAAAACCATAAATAGGCTGGGAAAACCCTGCGAGATCGAGCCCAGCAGCGCTGCCAAACCCGTCCCACGTGCCACATTCACACAGCTTTTCAATCCCTCCGTGGGTGGGGAGTCCAACCCCTGCCCCGGGCAGCCTGTACCAGGGCTGGACAACCCTTTCCACCTCCCTGGCCAGGTTTAAGTTTGACCTGGGGGAAGAAAATGAGTTTCCCTGCTTATTGCAAAGAGAGCAGAGAGTTTTCCTCCCTTCCTCCCTTCCTCCTGTTTTCCTCTCTGGGCACGGACACCAATCCGAAACTCCAGGATTGCAGGAAGCGTTTCACTTCCTCAATTACCAAGCCTCGGGAATTAAACTGCCACATCCCCCTCGTGCCTTGCTCCACAGTCCCGCAGCACATCCCTGCGCGCAAATATCATCACACCCTGCTCATCCTCTCATCAGTTTTTATTATCAATTTATTTTTGCATCCCGTGCAGCTGCATCCCAAGCCCTCAAGCAGCAGCGGGGGGAGCCCTCCGCCTGGGAATGACGCTCATTCCAGCGGTATCCCTGGCATTCCGCGAGGCTGCGGAGGCTCAGACCTCTGCGGAGCGAGCGGATGGGGTTTGTCAGCGCCCCGCGTGTTAGAGGAGAACACGTAATGCGTTCTGGCAGTCGGTCGGCTCTGACACGATAATGAATGTTAACATCACGTGCACCCCCTGCCAACAGAGGGGAAAGTCATGTTGGATTACAGCGAAAACACGGTGTGCTGCGAACGTGCCTCTCGGAGCCTCCTCCCCCTTCTGCAGCCTCGCGGTTTGCTCCCTTCTTGCCGCAGCATCCCCCTCGCTGCTGACCGGGGATCACACGGCAAGGGATGGTCCCCACAAAGCCCCAAACCCACGGCCCTCTGCCCAAGGGATGGACTCAAAGCCAAATAGGGAGGTGAAGCCCTTTGCTCAAGCCACTCTGGGCAAGGAGCCATTTAAGGGTCCCAGAAAGAAAAAGAGAAATTGTGGAATCCCTGAATGGAAGGGACATTAAAGATTGTTTAGTTCCATCCCCCTGCCATGGGCAGGGACACCTTCCACCAGCCCAGGTTGCTCCAAGCCCTGTCCAACCTGGCCTTGGACAGTCCTAGGGATCCAGGGGCAGCCACAGCTTCTCTGGGCAACCTGTGCCAGGGAATCCCCACCCTCACAGGGCACAATTTTCTTCCAATATCCCATCTGCCCATTGTCCTGTCCTCCAGGCCCTTGTCCCAAGTCCTTCTCCAGCTCTCTTGGAGCCCCTTTAGGCACTGGAAGGAACTCTAAATCTCCCTGGAGCCTTCTCTGCTCCAGGATGAACAGTCCCAGACAGCAGAAAGGCTTCTCTTTACCCAATTTGCATTCTCATCCCATCTTCAGCAAGGAGACAATTTTAATGTGTCCCCCCCCAAAAAAAAAGAAAAGAAAAATCACAGAAAGGCCTGTCTTTAGCCCAGTTTGTTGCACTCCCCTCCCCTTGCAGGACTGGTGTGTCACTCAGGACCACACAGCACTGGTGCTGCCCAGGAGGCTCTTCAGGGCTTGTACCTCTGAAGCAAAAGGGATGAAACCAGCAGCAAAGAGCCTCATGAGGAGCCAGAATGGGAAAAATCAAGCCATTCAGTGCTTCTGGTGATACGCCGTGTCCCAGTGGGGGTCAATTATGTCCTGGGGAGCCCTATAGGCTGCCAAATTCCCAAAATCTTCTTGGAAACAGGTTCCCTATATAAGATGTTATTTTTCAAGCAGTAAAGGAACAAACTCAGGGAGTGGTGGGGGGAAGGGTGTTTCCTACCTCTGAATTCTACAGCAGAGACTCTCCTGTGGGGAACAGGGACCTGCCTGCTCAGAACAATTGACCCCACCTGATCCAGCACCCCCTTGATCCCAGCTCCCACAGCTACACTGAGGGCAAAGCAGCAGCTGAAGTGGGAAAACAGTGGGGATCAAGTGGCTCTAAGGCAAACAGTGTTCAGGGCACTGAGCTGATTAAGCTCCTCGGTTCCCCACTAATTGGGGTGGATGTTTGAAATAAAATAAAGCTGATTGCCTTGAGACCCTTCCAGGCATGGCCATGGCATGCTCTGGAAGGCTGGTACCTTCAAAGTCACCTTAAGGGAAGCAGCACCAGGATCATCTTCTGCTTATCGAGTATCTGGGCTTTTTAGTTGATTATTTAAAGGCTGAAAACCTTCCCTGCAGACACCAGGGCTGCTGGGACAACTGGTTCATCTGGGATGGCTGGGATGAAACACTGCTCCCTGAGGCTGCAACATCACACCCTGGACCCAGCATTCCACCCCTGCTGAGGGCCTGGAATGACTGGGAGGCCTGGCTGCAGACACACTGCAGGTCAGCTTAGCACCTTGTCTGCCAAATCTTTGCCTCGATATCAGGATATTAGCTTGGGGTTGGTGTGTCAGGCTGTTTTTAGCACAATCCAACACCAAAACCAGCAAGACACACCTTCTGTCAGCCCACCACTGAGAGCCTCCCAAAACGGTTTGGGACAGGGCTCCCGCAGGATGAGGTCAAGATTTTAGGGTTTTTTAGGTTGTGCCTTGCTGGAAGTGCAGCTTGGGATGCATTTCCAGGGATGGGATGGCAATCCTGGCTTCGGGAGGGTATGTGTGGTGTGGAGTTGATGCGTTGAGGCTGCGATGGAGGGGCTGTGAAGGCGCTGGGGTGACTGGAGAGGTGATTGGGATCACCACTCAAGCTGTTCCATCACATTCCAGGGCAGAGCACCCCGCTGCACTGGGCGTCCACCACCCCTAATCCCCAACCTCCCAGCCAGCCCTGCCAAAAGCAGCCCCGGTGATGAAGTTGCAGCCAAGTTTTCCGGAGTTCAGCTGCCCTCGGTGCCGCCGGCACGATCCACCCGCGGCTGCCGGCTCAGTGGGCGTGAAGGGGCCGTGCAGAATACAAATGGACCCTTTCACTTAGCAGGAGGCAGGTAATTTCTTTTGTCCCCGCTGATGCATTATTGATTGTGATGAATGTCAGAGCAGGAGCCTGTTCCAAAAGCCATTAAACAATAATTTCATCTCCGGAGGGTAATTGATTGTCAGAGGGAGCAGCTTTGCCAGGCGCAAGGTGGTGGTGACGGGGAGTGTTTGTGTTTGGGTGGGGACCGAGGGAGTCTTGGGCAAACGACATGATTTATTAATCAGCCGTGGAAAAAAGAGTTGGGAGAGGTAGTGCACTGAAAGGAAGAGGCCAACTTCTTCCGAGCTGCTGGGCAAGGCTGAGAGCCAGCCTGACCCCGGCCCGGCTCCGTCACGCTCCGAGAACGGCCCTAATGGCACTTTCCTGGGGGCTGTTTGGCTCCAGTGACACATCCCAGCACTGACCTGTCACCCTCCCGTTATTCCAGCCTGTGACCCACGCAATAAAGTGCTTTTGTGACACACCTCATCTCCCTGCCTGCCTCTCCGTTAATGCACAGCCAGCACAGCCAGAGCAGAGAGTGACCCACGGCCCAAACTCCCCAGCTCCCCACCCCCAACACTCCTCTGGCCCCGGTTCATCTCCCCAGCACGGGCCTTCCACTGATTTCAGAGAGAATTTCAGAGTTTATCACATCCCCATGGAGAGAGCATGGGCAGAAACAGGAGCAGCAGGGTCTGGACTTGGGAGCTGGGATTGGATTTGCAGTTTAGGGCATCCAGCTGGAGAAGCAGCTTCAGCCACTGTGCAATGAGGAAAGAGGGGGAAGGACCCTCCCATCCCAGAGAGAGGGACAAGAGCCCAATGGCCCCCAAATTAATCATCACTGGTTAAGCACAAGGGCTCCACAGTCACTGAGGGAACTGGAGGGACACATCCCCACGGAGGGACATGGGGACAGTTCTTCTGTCCCCAGCCACGCCTGACCTTCCAGGAGGACACGAATCCAACAGGGTGTGGTGATGCACAGCCCTGTGTCTGTCTGTCTGTCCCCCAGTGCTGGGGGAGGACGGGGATGGAGCAGCATCTTCACCACATCTCCTGCCACAGTCACAGGAGAGAAAAATCCCGCTGTCAGGAGCAGAGAGGGAGTTTATCTGTCTCCTCCACGGCACATGAGAGGTGGATTTATCACGGATTTCCCTTTCTCCTGTGCTTTATTTAGCAGTTCATTATCTTGTCAGCTGGAGCTGGCCAGCTCCCACGGCACACTCCATCACTCCCAAACCCTTGCAGGAGCCACTCATGGTAACATGCTCACCTGGAATATCTGAAGGCCACATCTGACCTAGGAGAGGACAGCCCCAAGCTCTGGGAGCAGGTTGGAGTGTAGAATGAGAAAGGAATTCCTATCCTTTAGGTGTGAAGATACAGTATTGCTGAAGGAACTCACCTTTAAACACCTTCCCCAGGTTGGACTAGTTAAAAAAAAAACCCACACACAAAAAACACCAACCAATAAAAGACCAAAACCACAAACAAGTTGATTTTTAAAGTCTTTGCAAGTGTTTCAGACAATGCCTTTTGCCTTCATATCAATCACAAGGCCTGAAAATACTTCTAACAAAAAAAGGAGAGCCTATCCTCATCACAAAACTCACAAAGGAGCAAGAAATAGCAGTGAAATGTCTGCTCTAAGGAGGAGAGAGTAATGCAACAGTCCATGGTCTTTCCATGAGCTGGGCTGGTGCAATACCCTGATTTCTGGGCAGACTTGCCAGGTATCTTCATAACAGGGGGTTGTGATCAGTATTTACAAGCAGGTGCAAACCCAACCGTAGAACCACAGAATGGTTTGGATTGGGAGGGACCTTAATAATCATCCATTTCCACCCCCTGCCATGGGCAGGGACACCTTCCACCAGCCCAGGTTGTTCCAAGCTCAGTCCAACCTGGTCTTGGACACTTCCAGGGATCCAGGGGCAGCCACAGCTTCTCTGGGCAGCCTGTGCCAGGGCCTGCCCACCCTCACAGCCAAGAATTCCTTCCCAATATCCCATCTATCCCTGTCCCCTGGCAGTGGGAAGCCATTCCTCCTTGTCTTGTCCTTCCAGGCACTTGTCCCAAGTCCCTCTCCAGCTCTCTTGGAGCCCCTTGACGTACTGGAATCTGCTAAAAATAAATTAACAAATCTAAAGCTTCAGATTGACGAAGAAACCACTTGTGCCGCCCTTTTCCAGCCTGGCAGAGCCCACCAGCCCCAGGGGAGGGCAGGATGGCACCCAGGGGACCCCAGTGCTCGCTCACCTGCTGAAGCACCACCTCCAATCTGCAGAGCCCACAAAGCTTTGTGCTGGGGCCTGGACTGAGCCGCTCCTGCAGCACAGAAAATACCAACACTGGGGAGTGGGGAAGACAAGCCAGTTAATGTTTGTGCACTGCTTTGAAACGGGGAGGCTTTTGAAGCGGGGATTTGGTTCTTTGCTTCCCTTTCTTCTTTGTTCCCGCCAGAGCTGCGTGCAGAGTGTGTGCTGCTATCAGGGTTTGATGGCCTCTTGCTCCCTGGCAGAATTATGTTCCCCCTCGGTGGCTTCACTTCAAGGCAGAGTGTTCAATTGGTATGCTCCGTGTGGCATTTGCTCTTGTACATAGTGCATTTTTATTCAAATAACGGTATTGATCGTGGGAGAAGGAATGGAGAAAACAAATGGAAACAAATAAACACAGAAGGTTTGCACTAAACTTCTTCAAGGGCTGGCTCTGAAAGTCGAGGAAGTGTCTGTGTCCTCTGGAGGAGCGGTGATGCAGCTGGTACCTCCTCTATAGGTTTAAATATGCAAATGGTTCTTCCTTGTGAGGGTGGGCAGGCCCTGGCACAGGTAGCCCAGGGAAAACTGTGTCTCCTCCATCCCTGGAAGCGTCCAAGGCCAGGTTGGATGAGGCTTGGAGCAACCTGGGCTAGTGGAAGGTGTTAGGGTTAGATTTCCAACCCAAGTCACTCTGGGATGACACATCTAGTGAGAGGTCTCACCTGGAACAGCATCCATCTTCATGGCAAGTCTCTGGCAAATTCCAAGACATGAAGGCCAAGGGAGGAGGACACCACGGTCAAGCTAAGGAGATACACCCTCACCCCACCCCACTGCCTGCACCCAAACCCTCTCTCCAGGCACTCAGCACCAGCAGGGAGATGATCCAGCCATGGGCTCCTCTCCCAGGCCTCCTCCACAAACACCCCAGCCCGCTGCTCAGCTTAAGGAATCGAAGCACGGCCACTCCGAGCGCCGCTTCCAGCTCAGCTTTCACTGCTGCTCTTAACCCCAGCGACCTTCCCCGCTCTGCCCTGCCAGCACACAGCAAAACAAGCCACTTGACAGGCTCCCTCCTGCTCCAGAGCAACATTTCCCCGGGAAAGGAAGATCAAGGAAAGCAGCAGCTCTCCGTCTAAAAGATGAGGAGATATATTCCGGCTGACATTCAGCACTATCAACGCTTTATGAGCTTTGGAATCCAGTTAGTTAGGCGATATTTTACTTAACTCCGCTTTAGATTTAAAAACTTGACCTTCTCCAAGCGCACGCGTTTCGCATGGCTGGGCGTGCCAAGTATCAGATTATTTATCCCCCCCCACCACCCTTTTTTATTGTTGCACTGTTATTTGGTCATTTGGACTATTCCAAAATCAGTAAAAAGGGATGGGGTTCTGCAAACAGACTCCTGCAGCACACACACGGCTCTCCAAGGTGGGTCTCCCTCATGGCAAGAGGCAAACGAGCTGGAGCAGCTCTCCTGGCCAGGAAGGCTGTAAATCAGGACACAGAGCAGCCTGGATCCTTTTAATATTGTTGAGGAAGTAGAAAATTACTTTTCACCTTGGCGTAGGGATTTGGATGCCAAGATGCAGATCAGAGACCCTCAGGGCCTGGAAGTAAAATATCACCACTATCGGTCATGGGAAAGGCCCAAAGATGGACAAAGGCACTAATTCCAGCTCTGCCAGCAACAGAACACACAGACCAAGGAGGAAGAACTCCCAGAAGGAGAGGGAGCAGAGAGATAAACACTGAAAATATCAGAGCTGGAAGATCCTGCTGAACTTCCATCCCAGGATTGTGAGTGATGGGTGACAGCAGCGGCACAAAACACTGACACAGTCACCTGGCTCCTTTACCTCCTCCTTGCAAATAGAAATATTGCAGTAACAAAGCTAATTAACATCCCACTACACTCAGCTGGCAGGGCAGAGGGCTTCCCAAAAGATGCTTCCCACTCCACCTGCCTGTCTGGAAGACACACATGGACCACAGGGAACAACTGGCTCTGGGGTGTGCTCTGACCACATCTCAACACAACAAGCTTTTGGTGGGTAAACAGCCCCATCCCCCTCCTCACAGCACCTGCCTAAAGTAATACTGGATGAAAGGAATGCGTTTTAATAAAGAAAATTGATTTAGTTTGGTTTATTCATTAACACGTCGATCACGAATGATTTATGGCCACAATTTGCCAAATTATTTCTCTATTGATCAGCCCAGGTTTGTTTTCTTGTAGGTTCAGTCAATTAGAGGGAGTAGCACTCAGGTGGGTAAATTAATCAGTCTTAAGTAGAGCCTGCCCAAGGAGAGGGGCTTGGCAAAGCCTGGTGCTGATGCAAAACCTCCCTGAGCAGCTCCACTGAGGTGAGATTCATCCCTGAAGAATGGCCAGGCAAGGTGTTCAGCATCACCTCATTCCCAAGAAAATTTGCTTTCAAAAATTTGTTCTGCTTCCCCTCACAAGCAGAGTGGTTCAAACCTGCTGGGCTTTGCATTCAGCCCCCTGAGCCCAACTTGGCTCATCTCAGAATCCCAGAATGGTTTGGGTTGGAAGGGACCTTAATAATCATCCTGTTCCACCCCCTGCCACAGGCAGAGACACCTTCCACTAGCCCAGGTTGCTCCAAGTCCTGCCCAACCTGGCCTTGGACACTTCCAGGGATGAGGCAGCCACAGCTTCTCTGGGCAACCTGTGCCAGGGCCTGCCCACCCTCCCAGCAAAGAATTCCTTCCAATATCCCATCTATCCCTGCCCTCTGGCAGTGGGAAGCCATTCCCTGTGTCCTGTTCCTCCATCCCTTGTCCCAAGTCCCTCTCCAGCTTTCCTGGAGCCCTGGAAGGGTTAGGGTCTCCAGGTCTCCCTGGAGCCTTCTCTTCTCCAGGTGAACCCCCCCAGCTCTCCCAGCCTGGCTCCAGAGCAGAGGGGCTTCTCAGCTCCTGTCTTCTTGGACATCCTGTGATGGATAGACCCTCCATGGAGGGTAGCCACCAGCCATCTGCAGAACAAAGGGTAAATTATAGGGAAATTATAGGGAAAGAACCATCCACACGGGTCAGCACCACGGCTGCCCAGGATGGGAAGCAGGAAGTGCAGAAACAGCAGATTGCCACCTTCCCGTGGTTATCCCTGCAGGAAGAGCAGCCCAGCCCCTCTGTCAGGGCTCAGGGAACAGGCACATAACTGCCAGCAAACCCTCTGAGCGTGGTTTGATGCCATCCTGCCCCTACACCTCGTCCTGCAAGGATGGGGCTGGGCACCCTCCTTACCTGCTCCAGCTCCAAGCCCAGAGGGGCTCAGGGAAGCCCCCCCCCCCCCAGGCAGGGAGGGTGTAATCACACAGGCTCATCTCTGCTCCCAGAGCCAGCTTTTAAGGACCATTTAAGGAGTTTTCCTTAATCTCAGTGCTGGCAGCAGAACCCAATAAATCACAGCACAACTTCCCCCCACCGGCAGCCACGGCGCCAACTCCCTGCAAATCCCGCTCTTCCCGGGTTTTTCCTCTGTGCCAGAGGGAAGCATCCCTGAACCCTCACACCAAACACGTGCTCAGGGCACGGAGTCCCTGCCTGAGCACCCCGAGCGTTGCTCAGTGCTCGTCTCTGTCTTTGCAAATGTCAGGGCTGATTCTTTCCTGAATGAGATATGGATGTGGCAGCGTGATATTAAATTACGAGTCAAATAGCACAAAGGCTTTTAATTACACGCCAAACACAAGCTGCTGTCAGAGAGGAGACACCGGGCTCGATGGCCCATCAGGCTGTTCCGCTCTGGCAATTCCTATCTAGCCGGTAAAAAGTCCAGGAAATTGGATCGGTAATGGGAACGGGGGCCTTTCACCTCCAGCACAGCCATTCACATCCAGCCAGGGAGGCAGAAGCAAAGTCATTACCAACCTGATGGCCGGGGTGAAACGAGTCAGTGGGTCTGCAGACCCCAAGGAAAGTGAGGGATGGGGTGTAGAGCCTCTGAGCAACACCAGTTTGATGCCACGAACCCAGTAGAACTAGGGCATAGATCCCCTCAGCTCCCAACCAGCAGCACTTTCTGCCAGGAGGGAGCTGCAGATCCTCCTTCCCACAGCGTGGAGTCCAGAGCAGCCCTCTTGGATGAGTTTAGCAGCATCTCCCCCCCTCCTGGGCTACAGCTTGAGGATATTCCCTCCTATCCCTATGGAAGCATTTTCACTCCTCCCCTGGCGAGGATGCTGCAACGTTTTGGGCTTGCAGAGATGAAGGAATGTACTTTGATGCTGCTGTTTTTAACAACTTCTCACTGCAGAACCAACCCCTCTTCAGTTGATGTGGTTGTATCCTCTCTGCACTCCCCTGGAGCTGGAGAGCTCTAAATTCATCATTCAGGGCAAGGGGCCACAGCACCAAGACATGAGGGACTTCACAGCCACCACAGAACTTGGTGGCAGGCACAGAGCACCCACATTTCATCCCAGTCCATGAACAACTCTCCTTCTTGCTCCATCTCCCTGGTGTAAATTGCAAAGAAAAAAAAAAAGGGTGAGAAAAGGCCTCTGAGTGTCCTTTTTCCTTGGCATGTTACAGGAATCCCCCCACCTCCTGCTTTGGTACCCAGGCTGTGGCATCTGCAAGCTCTGCCTCCAATCTGTAAAGGCTAATTTGTTCAACAGCTTTGTTCTCCCCTGGGAAGGGGGGGGGGGTCATTGGTCACACAAGTCTGATTAAGGTTTTGGTGAATCAACATTAATGAAAATCAACACTAATTAGTGTTTTTTTATGGCAGCCCCATAAAAAGCATTAGGACAGGTAAACAGAGGAACAGCCAGGCAAGTCAACAAGGTCCTGAGCTCCTACAAGCTGCTCTTGCCTTTGCCAGTCCCTCACATTCCCGCAGAATCATCCACAGGATTATTCAGATTAAGTCAGTCCCTTGCAAGAGACACAGTGAATTTAGAATTCCAGAATGGTTGGGGTTGGAAGGAACTTAAAAATCATCCAGTCCCACCCCCTGCCATGGGCAGGGACACCTTCCACTAGCCCAGGTTGCTCCAAGCTCTGTCCAACCTGGCCTTGAGCACTTCCAGGGATGGGGTAGCCACAGCTTCTCCAGGTGTTGTCTCTGGATACTGGGAATTCCTAGCCCGGGAACTGGATGCTTTCCTCCTTACTTACCCCCACGGGGCAAATTTGACTTAAATGGCACCACGGTTTTCTTTTTGAAAACTCTCTCCTTGCAAAACAGGCGAAAACAGGAATAAAAGGCTACCCCTAAACGGAGGCTTTGGTTTCTGAGATCAGTCAGGCTCCAACACTGCAGCCAAACACCTGCTTTAGGGCAAGCAGCACCAGACCAAAAGCCTCCCTGCCTGCCCTGTGAGCTCCAAAACGATGCTCAGTTGGAGGAATCACAGGTAATCAAATCGTTTCCCCCCTCCAAGCCTTCAAGCTGTGGCACTGGGGCTGCAGGACCAGCACTGCCACAGCAGGGAATGCCTGGCAGAGGGGGTTTTGATTTCTTCCCGAGGTTGCTTCAGCCCTTGGTTTTCCTGAGCCATCCTTCAGAGGTTCCAGATCTAAAGGGGATGATTGCAGGAGGCTTCTCGTTACAGGACATCATTAAAAATAATGTCAGTGCTTGAAGTGCAGTCGGCGGGGCCGTGCCAGGGACGAGCGAGGGGAAAGGCGACTCCTCTGATCTTTGAAAGAGAGAACAACCTATTAAAAAAGGAATTCAGCTCCTCATATAGAGCCATCAAACTCTTGGAAAGCCCTGCTCTCTGCCTCGGGGCACTTGTACCTTTTGAAGGACAGCAAAACTCCAGGTTTAGGCCCTTCAACTGTATTTGAATGTTTAATTAAAAAAAAAAAATAAATAAAAAATCAGCTCTCGTACTGCTTTGGCACCAACTCATTTGACCAGCAGAGTCAAGACACTGACAGCTCCTGCAGTTTTAGCTCAGTGATAGTTTCTCCCCCTTAAAGCACCAGCTCAAGTCGCCCCAGTGGGACAAAAATAATCTCTTTTGTTAAATATATGCACACCAAGAAAACCTTCCAAGGCTGAACGTCTTGCTGGGGTTTGACAGGGGAGGGATGTGGGAGGTGCCCAGCTGGGAATTCCCTCCTTGTCACAGAGATGACAGCCAGGAAGCAGCTCAGGGATTTCTCTCTCATCATCCCTCCCTCGCAGCACCCGCAGCACCAACACGAGCAGCACCGGCACCTTCTGCGTTCCAAAGGCTGCTGCAGGTCCCTCAGAGATCCCAAATCCTTGGGACCAGGTTGGAGCAACCTGGGCTAGTGGAAGGTGGGGGACTGGTTGGGATTTAAGGTCCCTTCCAACCCAAACCAGTCTGATTCCACGATTTTTGATAGGCACTAGCAAGGCAGAAACAATCCTTGTCCACATCTCCCAGCCTCTCCTGAGGAGCCCACCCAGCACCATCCTCATCCCCCCAGTTCCCTGCATCCCTGCACACCCCTTGCCCAGCCAAAATCCAGCAGCACTCTCCTTGTAGACACAGCATTTTACTGGTGCCACGAGTCCCCTGCACACACAGCCCCTCGTGTCTTTGTGGTCTTGCCAATGCATTATTCATGCCCTCCCTTGTTCCTTTAAAAGCTGAGAAGAATGGAGAAAGATTAATTCCCAAGGAAAAGAAAAAAAAATAATAATAAAATAAACAGGCAGGATTGCTGCCCTTTTTTTTTTTTTTTTTTTTTAAGGACTTGGATCCATTCAAAGAGCTGCCTCCTCCAGCCCTCCTGTGTCACTGCTGATTGAGTTTCTTCCCTCCTCACCTCCTGGTTCTGTTGGAGTATCTTGTCTCCTTAGTATTTCTGTGGCACTTCCTTTTCATATGCCTGAAATACACACTATTGTGTTCCGACTTTTAGTTTTTGTGCAGGGATCCCTTTCATGTCTCATCTTCTGTAAAGTCCTTTTTTCTTGGCAGTCAAGTGCATGAATGTTTGCTGCCAGGAGATTTTGCTTCTATTGTATTCCAGACATATTATAAGAATTTTTATATACATTCTTTTTGTTCTATATTGTCTGTGAGGTGTTTCATGGGTGGTTTTGTTTTGTTTTTTTTTTTCCATGCTAGCATGACTTTTTCCATGTGGAGGCTGCCTTGCTCCTGCCCCTGTGCACATGAGAGCAGGATCCTCAAAAATGAGCATGTGAAGGGGTAAGAGGGCAGGAACCAGGACAACACTGCTCAGGGTCACAGTGGAATTAATTATATATCCCCACATTACAGGTGGGTTTATTGCCAGAATTCTCTTTGCAGAACTGGGAAAGCAAACAGAGTGGTCTGTACCAGGCCAGACTGGAAATAATACCCTAAAAAATCACCAACCAGGAATTTCTGTCCCAGTGTCTGTGAAAGGACTTCTCTGCTAATCTTGACTTAAATCACCACTGGATTGTTTTCTGCTGCCAAGAGCCACTTCTTATAACTTTAGTAACAATTTTCAGTCCAAACAACAGCTTAACAAAGTCCCCAAATAAGTGAAATGAAAGAGGAAAAGTGTTTTTTTAGGAAAAAAAACCCCAGCCCTGCCAGATCCCCACCTGCCTCCCCAGTTAAACTGGGATGTTAAACCTGCTCTCAGCAGAGGCTCTTGTGACCAACACCACACATTTTGGTTACTCAGCAGGGTCAAACCTTCACTCCTGATCTCTCTGCCAAGCTGAAGGAGCCCTTCCCGCAGCTCAGCCTGGTTCCTCAAGCTCTGCTCCTCCTCACATCGCACATCCCACCTCTCCAGGTCACGGAAAAACTTTAATCAGCCCCTTTAATCAGCCCACAAGGTTCCGCCAGCACAACCCAGTCACGCGCCGAGAGCAGCAGCCTCAACACGTGGGGTGTTTCTAATCCTCCAGAAGTGAAAACATCAGAAAACCCAGAGTTTACACAACTTCAAACAACTCTACAGGGGGACCTAAAGTCAGAGACAGCTTCTGGAGAGATTAGTTCTCCCACAACACGCTCGTGCCCAGGCTTTCTGATCTCTATCAGCATCCCTCAAAGAGCTGCTCCTTTTCCCCACCCGTTCTTTGGACCCCTCTCCTCAACTCTTGGACTAATTACAGTTTGTTGGTTGTTATGGCAACTCTGGATTTCTCTCGGCACCCAACTCTCATTATTTGGCTGCAAATTGCAACGGTGGACGAATGCAAATGGGGGGGGTTTTAAATTTTGCTTCCTTGCCAGCCTTCCTGGTGAATCCCCCCACAGGTAAGAGCTGTCCTGTCAGCTTGATTGGATTGTGGTTGCTCAGGGAGCTTGAAAAGCCAGAGAAGAGCCCTCAGAACCCGTGGTAGGTAAGGAATGACGTCCTTTGAGACTCCCAGCACACTCCCACCCAAAGGAGCACAAGCAGGACCTTGTTTCAAAGTAGACACTAATGTACAAAACTCATACCTGCTGGTGACACTCTTCCCCACACACAGCTGCTTATTGATAATTTAAACCAGGCACACCCCAAAAGTCAGGCTGGGATGAACCCAACCCGTTCCAGATGAAGCTGAATGCTCCAGCAGCACTGCAGAACAGAGCTTGGGACCATTGAATTCAGCCAGCACAAGAGCACACCAAGAAGGGAAACCTATGGCTTTCCCCATTTGTCCTTATCACCTTGTGCACACTCAGATATTGGATTTTAACAGCTCAGGGATATCGAGGCTGATTCCACCAGCAGGTACCAAATCACCCTGCACTGCCAAGGAACACAGTCCTCCTCTCTGTTCCTCAAGCATCTCACCCCAGGGACAGCAGGAAGCCCCTGGGCCCTCAATATTTTAATTAAAGTCAGTGAAAGCACTGCTGTGAACCCCATTTCTTAATGGACATGGGTTTCCTTGGCTGTGGTGGATCCTCAGTGCCGTGGGATCAGCTCCACCAGAGTGTGCAAATCTCTGCTCATTCAGCACAATGGTCCCTGCAGGGGGACAGAGCAGGGAAGCAGCTTTCCCACAGCACAGCTGGAAAGCAAGCATTGCACCCTCCTGATTTCCATCCACATCAGCAGCACAGGGTGACCAGAGTGATAAAATGAGGGGGAAAAAGAAAAAAAAAAATCATTCATCGTCGGGCTTGCAAAGACAACGAACCTTCCTGAGCTGGGATCCAGCTCCTGAGAGCGTGAGGAGGCTTCCAGTCTGAGGTCTGGCAGATTAATATGCCCCACACACCACAGGGTTTTGCATGGTCAAACATTCCACACTCCACACTGCATTGCCAGCCAGAAAACAATGCAGGTCTCATCCACTCATGACCCATCGTTATCCATCACACTTGTCTGGGCCCGTCTGCTCTGAACTTCAAGCCTTCCAGGGAGGATATTCCACTCCTGCTCCCCAAGGCCCTGCCCTGCAGCCAGAGCTTTGCAAGTGAGGAATTGTTTTGGCTCAGCCATGAAAAGCAATCAAGGCTGGCACGGACCAAACCAAACCAAACCAAACCAAACCAAACCAAACCAACCCAACCAAACCAAACCAAACCCAAACCCAGCTGTGATGTTCTCCACCAAAACTAAAGCAAATGTGAGATTGCTGGGGATGAGGTCCCTTGAGGGTAGAGCAAGTAATTTAATTTCCAGGTATGTCATGTAAGGCAAAAAAAAAACAACTGGATCTAACTTGGACAATGGACCATGGACCACATCCCATTTTCCTTCTAAACCAGAGCAAGGATCACCCAAAGGGTTGTCCAGTCCTGGTACAGCTGCCCAGGGCAGTGGTGGAGTCCCCATCCCTGGAGGGATTTAAAAGCCATCTGGAGGTGGCACTTGGGGACAGAGGTTAGGGATGGGGTTGGACTTGACCTTAGGGGGCTTTCCCAACCTAAATAATTCTGGGATTCTTCCACCACTCCATTAAGGGTTCCTCTGGTGGGCAGCACTCCCTTTTCCCAGGAACACACTTAAGTAACCCATGGAAAACGGGAAGCCCCACACAGTCCCATCAACAAGTCATCACCCCCCAGCACAAACACCCACCCACCGCCTGCAGCCCGCCATGGACATTTCCCTGGCAAAGAAATCCAGTTTTAGGACCACAAAAAAATGCCCAGTGTCTGTGGAAGGACCCAAATTCTTCCTACTCCTCCCACGGTGGCCCCTCCTTCCCTTGCAGCGCTCTGCCCGCTCGGGATGAGGAGGAAGTTGCTCTGTGACATTCACGGAGCGCCTGCTGATGGAGAGCTCTGTTTACCCAGGCAGCTGGGGAGGGACCCACCATCAGCTCCCAGCGTGGAGGAGATCAATACTGTAATTGGGGCTGTTTGTAGCACATGAACTATTGTGGCTGTAGGGGCAAGGAGGGGGGAGCAGGGTGGACTGGCTGAGCAGGGCCTTGCTGCCCTCTGCTGTGCTCCATGGTTAGTTTTGGGATGGGTGATGGAGGTGGGATTGCATCCCAAATGCACTGACAGGGAGCACTAACCCACCCCCTCCTGCTGCACCTCAATATTCCCCCATCTATCCCAGCTGTGGACCCCCCTCATTCCCTCTGCAGGCAGGTAAAGGGTTGAATCCCCCCTTTTTTCAACTTAAATACGGATTTAACACATAGGAAATCACAAAAGAAAAAAAGAAATCTTCAAAATTATTTCCAGAGAGGCTGGGAGGAGGGAGCCAAAAACCTACCAGCTGGTTAGATTGGGAGGAAAGGGAGAAAATGAAGAAATGAAGTGTTCCAAGTGGCAGTAATCAATAAAGCATCAGGAGACTGACACTGAGTCCTCTGCTCAGCCTGGGAGAGCAATTAGACAGCTAATGATGGGAACCCCTCCCACCAGGCAATGCCTCCTCACTCAGGGGAACAGGGCTCCCCTCCCAAGTCCATCACCATCACCATGAGCAGGCCCATCAGCCTGGCTACAAGAGGGAATGAGCACTAACTCCATCTTAGAGGAAATAAGGGGATGGAAGGTCCTCCTTGTCTCTCTTCCCATCCCTGGAGGTGTCCAAGGCCAGGTTGGACGGGGCTTGGAGCAACCTGGGCTAGTGGAAGGTGTCCCTGCCTGTGGCAGGGGTTGCAATAAGACTTTAAGGTCCCTCCCAACTCAAACCATTCCATGATTCTTCACCTTCTCCCACTTTTTGGGGTGCAAAAGCAGTTCCTGAGTTCGGATGTGCTAGAAGAGCCCCAGGTGCTGGGTTTTTGGCCACTCTGGGAGCTTGGACCAAGGTGTGGTTTCACCCCTTGCCCAGCTGGTGGGTGCTCAGGTGCCATCGTGGGCACTGTCTGCCACCTCGTGGGCACTGGGAAGACTTTCCCCCGGGGTTTATTTCCCCTTCTTATCCTTATCAAGCATTTATCCCAAGTCCAGGCACTCTCTGCTGCCCCAGCATCTCTTCAGAAGTCACTAAACCAGCTTTACACTGAGGGGAATTATTCATAGGCCAGTATCAAATATTAAAAGCAGAGTTGTATTGACATATTCTGTGTATATTCAACACTTCCACCAGTAAATTGCCTCTTTCCTTTCTTTCCTTTGGACTTTCCTGAGCAGCCTGAGGGCTTCCTGCTGTGTCTTGCTGTTTAATTGCACCTTTACACTCCCCTATGCTCTCTCTCTCTCTCTCTCTGGCTGGAGAATGGTTGGACCTTGCTGGGAGCACAGAAATCACCTGGGCCAGCAGGCTGTAAAGTTCTGGTCCTCTGCAGCAAGGAAAACCTTCACTGCAGCCTCTCCCACCTCTCCTGCTCAGCACAGCAGTCTCAGGAGCAAATCCTGCTGCCAGGATTTAAGGGCAATGTGCCCTCTTTAGCATCACATCTTAGGGGGGACGAGGTCTCCTGCTCTGCCCTGGAGAAGACCAGAGGAAATCATCCACACCACCACCTTTTCCAGCTGCTTCTGGTTGCCTTTCTACCTCCAGCTCCAGGAGCCACTGAATGGAAAAGTCTCAGCTGCAAGTCCCAAATCCCACCATCATCCCCAGAAAGCATCTCAGACTCTGCTCCTGGAGCCAACTTGGAGTCGCCTCCACTTCCAACACAAAAGGGATCTGAGCCTGCCTTTCTTCCTCCCTGCCACCTGCAGAAGCCTCCAGTGGAAAATGGACCAGAAAAGGGGAATAAATGAATATACCAGGCATCCTTTGCATGGGAACCTGCAGTGCAGATGGCCCTGGGGGAGGTCACTTCAGCCTGAGCATCACCCAACTCGCAGCTCCTGCTGATGGGTCCAGACGGCATTCCCTGCTCCCAGCAGGGAAGAACAGCCCGGCAAGAATGGGGCATTAGTGGCACTGGGCAGTTTGGCAGCTTTTGTACAGCTGGGATGAGGAGCTGCCCTCCTAAGCAGGCCACGGAGGTGCTCCATGGCAGGTGGAGACGCAGCCCCAGCCACTTATCGGAACATTAAAGTTCTTCTAAGCTGCCGAGTTAATTCCTCAAACGCCCTTTCAAAGGCCTAGATAAACACAATCCGGGAGCATCTCCGCTCCCTCGGCTCACATATCTTTAGTCAGGCAGAGAGATAACATTTCCTACAGATTGAGACAGTTTAAGCAAAGGTTGCTGGTTAACCTTTCCAGCAGTGGCTGTTTCCAGGGCTCCGGTTTCCCTCCCCAGTCAGGAGAGCCACTGGAAGCCCAGCTGGTGCCTGTGCAAGTGCTCCCAGGAAGGCATGGCAGGATTCTGCCTCCCAATACACCCTTTTCCAAGGGTCACAAGTCGTCCTGTGTGTTTTGTCAGTGCTGTGACACCGATGCTTCCAGGATGGAACGGTGAGTGTTGTTATCCCATTGTTACACCACGCACAGCCCTTTGTGGACAGTACCTTTGCAGTTCACTCCAACTCAACCTACTAGGTCGGGTTTCAGTGGTTCAGGCCAGAGTGTGACATCTTTTTTCTCCCAGCCCTCACTACAGGAAGGCTGTAAATACCCTGCACAAGAGCTGCTCACACCTCTCCTGTGCAATGGGAGCTGTGGACCACCCTGACCTTGAAGGATCTGGGCTCCAAATGCATCCCCCAAGCTCTTCCCAGATGCAGCAGGACACTGCAGACCCTGCTGAGCACCACAACCTCAGTATGGCCTGTGGAGAAGATCTTCATCTCAGCAACATCCAAGCACAGCCCAAACCCAGCCGTCAAAAGGCAGAGTTGAGAGGAGTTTGGAGAGAGGGTTTTAGCTGAAGATGTCATCACAGGGTCCAAGCAGGGCACAGCCCCACCCCAGACTCCTCTGCTTGCCTGGGATGGGCTCCAAGGGCAGCAGAACTGGATTCCTTTGTCACCCATCCCTCACCACAGGAGCCCCCGGACAAACATGGAGCACCACAGCGAGATGGGGAACATCTCCAAAGCCATGGCTGGCAAGGGAGGGAAGGAGGAATACTGGCAAATGACAGAGCCCTTATCTTAATTACAGGCTTATTTGCATTTAAATGAAGGTTATTCTATAATTACCACCAAATGTTTTGTGTTGCAGCTGAAATACCTCTCCATGGGCTGTCAAGCTCCTTCCCATTTTCATTTTCTCTTGCCATTCTTCTGCTTTCTAATCAGCTGGCACACGCAGGGAGGGATCCAGACAGCACCACCAGCCCTCGGGGAGGGGCCTGGGTACCTCCACAGCCCAGAATTCCTGCCTGGGGGAGGGAGAGGGTGCAGCTCCCTGGATTCCTCCACCAGCGCTGTGAGGCACAGGCAGCTCGGAAGTTGAGGTACTGGGTTTTTGCCGACTCCAAGTGTAAAACCAAAGAGTTTTCTCCGAGCACACACACACAATTAACTCAAACTTGTTGCACCAGGGCGCTGTGAAGGGCACAAGTGTGGGGAAAGGCAGTAAAAGAGATCGAATTCAGGGCGAAAAGGAAGAGTCTCACACATCCATCCCAGAAATTCACTAAGCCACGGGATGCTGGAAACCAGCATCCAAGGACATCTCCAGCCTCTCCTGTCCTGTTGCTGTCCATGGTTATTCCTGCAGGCAGGACAGATAAAACAGAACCCAGGGAGGTGTGTTTGCACTGCAGCTCCCACTGCCTCTCAGTAGGCAGAGCACTCCCGCAGAGAAAATAACACCCAGTCACATCATTCCCAACAATCACAGTGAACAAACCCATGCAAATGGCCAAATTAAGGCTGAGAAGGAGCATTCTGCCATCTCCTAAACTGTTATACCTTTCATCCAGCCCCTTTAACAATCCCCCTGAACCTTTTCTCCCTCTAGCCAGGAGACCCACATGAACCAACCAGCCCATAGCGGGGCTGAACGCGACACAAAATCTCCTGTTTACGAGTGGTAGTAATGTAAACAGACTGTTATCTCTCACCAGACCCATCTCTCCCTGCTCTTCCCTCTGCTCAATCCCAGCTCCTGCAGGCTCTGTATCCCACTGCCAAACTCCAAGTCTCTGCCTCCATCTCATGGAGAGACTGGATCTCTTCAGCTCTGTTAGGTTACTTTTTTTTTTTTTCTTTAAACCGGATAAAACCCACCCCCTCTCCCCCCAATTTCATGTAGCCCCAGGCAGACTTTCTGCATGGAAATTTTGAGCCTGAACAATTATCGCTTGGCAGAGAGTTAACTCGCTGCAAACAGGATCTTATAATGGGCAGTCCTGGCTATAAACAACTTGAGTGGCTTCATTTAAAGCAAGTTCCACACCTCGGGATAAATCCCTCCCCCCCTCCCCTCTCCCGCAGCCCATTTCACAGCTATTTATGTTTAATAAGAGGCAGCAACAGCAGCATGGGAAGTCAGCAGCACATCCAGCACGGGGGTTGGGTGCTGATGAACACACCCAAACCCTTCATCTTCCTCCTCCCTCAGCACAGATTTAAGGGCAAAGACCTCCTACAAGCCCCAGTCCCCACAGTCCTATTTTCCCAGCAATCCCAACAAGCCACAGCCCCCTGCAGTCAGAGTTGCCTCTCCGGGATTTCCAAGGGCAAATTCCAGGGCTGAGCTCTGTTTCATCCCCACTATCAGCCTCCAGACACCGGTACTTTCCCTTACAGAGCTCATGGTGCCAGCAGAACCTGAGGAAGGAGCTGTTTTCACAGCCCAGCTGCCCCTCAGTTGCACAGCAAGGCTCGGGGCAGGGAGGTTTGGAGGCACTCCTGGGAATCTGCTGGAATTTTGAGTGGAGTATTTTAGCTCTGTCCATGGAAACTCCAGCAACGCAGCATCCAGTTATAAAACTGGAAAAGACCCTTTTCCTTTCCCTTCCCTTCCAGCAACAGTTTCATTAGTCCACACTGGTTCCTGTCTCTAAACTGGATCAGGACAAGACAATCCTGCAGTCCCAGCTCCCATCGCAGGCACCAGGAGAAAATTCCAAATCCCAGGGGATTTCCAAGGGCTGGGGATGAGCCCCATTCTAAACCATCCACTGTGTTAGAGGGGCTGGAAGCAGACTAATTTTATCTTTTCACAAACTTTTGGAGGGTCTTTCAAGAACAAATCACTGCATTTCCCAACACATCCAAGTCTGGGGAAATACCTGCTTTTATATCATTTGCTGTAATAAAGATTGTCAACATCCCCATATGGGCCTTTCACTTAAGAGCTGGACATGATGATTTGATCCCTGTGGGTCCTTTCCAACTCAGAATATTCTGTAAAATCTGTCAACATGTCATTATTTTAATATATGGATTAATGTGTGGTAGGAGTGGCCAATGGATCCAGTGTGACGCCAGCAACATTGAGATGGAAGGTTTTGTTTCAGACCTGTCTTTTAGACACTGGTTTATACAGAAATCAGCTTCCCAATGCTCTGCCTGGATCCCTGGAAGAGTCCAGCACTGCAGGAATTCCAGACATCCCACACTGGACTCAGTGTTTTGTTCCCCTTCACTACCAGGGCATTTAGTACAAAACGAAACCCTTCCAAGCTTCTAATCGAGTTAAAAATCTCTTCCAGGCCTTCACTCCTCTGGAAAGGGAGGGAAAAAAATAGAAGGAAGAAATATCACATCTCTCTTCCTTCTGCATCTCCCTCCCCTCTGCCTTCAAGTGCTCCTTGGAGTGTCTCAGTGGAATCATGTTTATATGCAGTGAGTGCTGTTGTTAGTTAATAACATCGCGAGCGCTGAACCTCCCTAATGAAAGAGAGAGACAACATAAGCTGTCATTTCAAACAAACATGCAATCAGGGTCCCAGCAGCTCTGAAAATATTATCTTCCCCAATTTCACGGGCTTCATGCAGGAAATAGGCTGCTTTCATGGAGATTCTGGTGCGTGGCTCCTCACAGGCGGGATTTGGGAGTGGTGGGGACACATGAAAGCCATGAAATTGGCTGGGCTGTGAAGGAGGAATTGTTTTAACAGCTGGAGCCAGGGAGGACAAATAAGAGCAGTGATTGTATCTTCATTGCTCCTCGTAGCCAATGCACCAGGCGAGTTGTAATTAGGCTGTGAAGAGCTCGAGGTTTGATAGTGAAGGTTTTGAGCTCATGATTAGACACAGCACGTTTGTCCTGCCCCATGACCACCCTGTCCCTTGGAAAAGGGGGGAACAGAGCTCCTGTCAGGCCCTTGGAGCTGCTGGAAATGCTCCTCAACCTGAACAAGAGCAGTGCCCAGGATGCTGTGGCTGCACATTGTGCCTCTTCCTCCTCCCCTTCCTCACAACCCACACGTCAAAGAATCCCATGGGGGTTTGGGTTGGAAGAGACCTTAAAGCCCATCTCGTGCCACCTCCTGACATGGGCAGGGACACCTTCCACTAGACCAGATTGCTCCAAGCCCTGTCCAACCTGGCCTTGAACACTTCTGTCTCCACAGCTTTAAAAAACCCACCTGTTTTCCAGGCTTGGGATGATTTCCAGCTTTGAGATGATATCCAGCTTTAAGGGAGTGATAGAAAGCTTTAAGGCTATAGAGTAATGCTGATTTAGAGCAGCAGGTCAGCTCCATGTTTTCAAGACCTTGATAATCTGAAACATCAACTCTCCTTAAAGCCACATTGATGATGACAGTGGTCCTTTCCATGCAGAGTTTCTCCTCCAGGTTCATAGGACTAATAATGAGGCTTTGGCAAACCACTGGGGCTCAGAGACCTTGGGAGAGCATGAGTTTGCCTTCCCAGCCACAAACCACCTCGCTCAGACCTGATGGAGGCAGGAGGAGACCTGCCTGGGTTTACCCAAAACCACCACAGCCCTTCTTGTGGGAGCCAAGGTTGGAAGATGAAACCTCCTCTTCCTCCTGATGCCATCACCACCAAGCGATGCCATCATCCTCAAGGTGAGTGGAGGACAAGGACCACGCCTCAGCTTGAAAGGGAATGCCTTGGGATTGCTCTGATGGAGCTTAGGGAGAAAAATGCTGAGAAAAGGGCTTGAGTTTTCCCTTGAAAAACATTTATTTTGGCCACCATTATAAGCAAAAGCACCTTAGATAAAGCCATGTTGCACTTATCTACTGGTCAGCTCTTGGCCATTGTGGGGTAGAAGGAGAACAGGGTAAGAACAATCCAGGTCCACACCAGTCCCTATGGAAAGGGGTAGAGTTAAGGGAAATCACAGCAAAAATCTCTCCCTGCAGGTAAAAAAGGGCTGATTTCCCCCCCCAGATCAACATTTTAACAGACCACCACACCCCACCAGGACCTCGTGGCAGAGACGTGAGGGAGGTGACGGCGCTGCCGCCCGAGCCCAGTTCCAATCAGGCTTAAAAACTCCTGTGACATTTAAGAAAAATCAACAAGCATCTCAAGTGCTGAGGGGACGAGGCACATCACTGGCTGAATGTCACATTTCAGGCTGCAAAGATAGCAGCTGCTTTATCTCCTCAAGCAGGTGGTGGGACTGGTAAATAAGGCACCGAGGGCCAGATTCTGCTCTTGCACCTGCATCCCTGCCTTGCCTGCTATGGAGTGACTCTGGAATTGCACCAACATCACAGACAGCCAGGATGGGACTGTCTGGAGAGTCTATTAAACTTTAATACCTCTGAGCATCAACAACAAGTGGGCTCCCAGCCCCCTGCCCCGGCTCCAAATATCTCTACGGGTCACAGTCACACCAGTAAAAGTTTATTGATTTAAATTGGCAGTGCCCTTTTGGAATCAGTTGTCGCTCTGACTGATGTACAGATATGAGCAAAAGGACATTTGGAGCATTTTAATACACTTTTTACTGCATTATCTCTCACCAGGATCTTCGCTGCTTCATGGAAATTACTCACATAGCAAGTAGAAGAACCCAATGTAATTAACGACCTGGCAACTCTATAATGATCCTTTCTACATAAAAAGGTCTTCCCTATGCTATGAATAGACTTCAAGTAATTTATTGTGAGCCATATAAAGAAAAGACTGCTTTGACCTTGGGGATTTTAAGTTGTGGCGGGTTTTTTTTTTAACAACCATAATTGCAAAGAAGATTTTAAGCGATGGCTGTTAAAGAAAAATTTTTAAATGCAATGTGAGAAGGGAAGAATGATCAGGAGCAGCCTTCTAAGAGAATATTAACAAGCATCCTGTGCATCACTTAGGGGTGAGATTTGAAGACTAAACAATAGAATCCTTCCATTTCTTACAGGCGTTACTTTAAACCTCAGTGCACTAAAACACAGATCTAGTTTTACTCTTGTGAGGAGCTCCCAGGAAGTTATGAAAACACAGGAAAGCCAAGAACCAGCAGTTTCACTGCATTCTCCAGGCTGTCCCATGAAGATGATGATCTGCCTTTTATGAACTCAGCCAGGATGAGCCATTGATTTTATAGAATCACAGAATATCCTGATTTGGAAGAGACCCACAAGGATCAGAGTCCAACTCTTGGCCCTGCACAGACACCCCAACAATCCAACCATGTGCCTGAGAGTGTTGTCCAAACCCTCCTGCAGCTCTGGCAGCCTTGGGGCTGTGCCCACTGCCCTGGGAGCCTGTTCAGTGCCAGCCACCCTCTGGGGGAAGAATCCTTTCCCAATATTCAGCAGAACCTCCCCTGACCCAGCTCCAGCCCTTCCCTCAGGTCCTGTCCCTGTCACAGAGATCTGATCAGTACAGCCCCTCAAGAGGAAGCTGCAGACAGCATTGAGGTCTCCCCTTTGCTCCTCTCCTCCATGCTGGAGAAACATTTTGCACATATTTAGCCTGTAAACCCTCCTCTAGCAGCACATGGACCCTTTTGCTCATCCAAACCTCTCTCCTCCCCACCCTGAGCTGCCTCTGCACACACCAGTGCTCCTCATCATTAGGTGGAGCTCACCCATGATTTACTGCCGCGGGCTGGCGGTGAATTGTTGGTTTTATGTCCACCCTGATGGCTTCAGATTGGCTTTTACTGTTTGCAGTAAAGCCTTTCCTCTCTCCATCTCGCTCCCACGCCCCCTGCCCACGTGTGCTGTTTGCTTTCCCCTCGTTTCTCATTTCATCTGCCTCGCGCGTCTTTCATATCCCCCAGTCCCCTGCATTTTCACAGGGATGCTTCCACAGGCAGGTGATTCAAGCAGGAGTTGAGTTCAGTCTATCAGGGCTCTGTTCAAGGTCTTTGAGAGAGGCAGGGACACCTGGAAAGGGGTCACATCACACGCCGGATTAGCTGTCGCAGGACATCTGACACGATGTGCTGGAGCGACTTCCACCCTTTGAAGCACCCAGCGCTGTTTTGATTCCTTTCCCAGAGCTTTGGGGCCGCCTCGATTACAAGGAAACATGTTGAGAGAAGGAATAAATCTGGCCCAGGGAAGGGTAAGTCGCAGGTCTGACTGGAAAAAGCTGGGATGGAACCGCTTCCCGTCAGAGAAAGGAGATTTGTTGGGAGGGAAGAGCTCTGCAGAGTCAAGTGTTGTTTTTTTCCCTGCAGAAATTTCGTTTCACAGTAGAGAGGTGGGGGGAAAAAAATCACATCTGACAACTTTGAATCATCCTGCTTTGATACTCCTCAAATCCGGTATTTGCATCGTTTCAAAACAACTTTAACCTCAGCCTTGTTTTCCCTCAATTGTTTCCCTGTTGTGCTTTTGCAAAAAAGACATAACTAAGGTAATGCAAACCCAAGATATGTCCCTGCCTGAAATGTTTTAAAGGAGCTTAGAAACGCAGTATTTTGTTCTCATTCAAATCAAAGCCACCGTCACCAAAACTCTCAGCTGAAGACAGAATTTTGCTGGTGGAAGGGCATGAAAATGTATTTTCTTTGTATTTCAAAATTCATGCCTTGGCTGAGAATAAAGTCACCCTTTCCATCAAGTGGAAATGCTTGAAACAGTCAAACTGACAGCAGAACACAATTTGTTTCACCTCTTCCTCTATCACATCAAATATACAGGATTAAATTTTTATATGATTTAAGCTTTAATTAAATGTGAGAATTATATTTAAGAGAAAGAAAGAAGTGACAAGTCAATACCCACTATTTTGATTTCCAAGTCATTTCAAATGCCGGGAGAAGTGATGAGGCTCAGCAGGAGCTTAAAAAAAAAAACTTCTTCCAGAAGAAAGTTATTCCTAACCCCCCCCAAAAAAAAAAATAAATCCTGCTTCCTATTGACTGTCAGATCACATCACTCTCATAGCTCACATTAAAAAATTAAGTCCATAACTGCAGAGAAACAATCTCCCCGTTTCTTTTATAGCTTCTCGCCACACCGAGTGATACATCTCCATTATCCCTCCCACACACACACACACAGTGGAGCTGAGCTCGCATCATAAATAACACTGCCACGTAATGAAGGTGCACACAGGCGTAAATTAACACTCATGGAATTCCAAAGAGTATTTTAGGCCTTGTCAGAAACCAGTTATGCAAAATACCCTCGTCTTGAAGATCCGCTCGCGATTCTTCAAAGAATTACCTCGTCCCCCACGCCCTGGCCGAGGTACAGGGATGTGGATTGGGAAAGGAGGGCTTAGCTGGGGGATGATCAGATGATTAAACCCTCTGGAGTCATCTAATTATTGACATCATTGCTTGAAAGCATCAGTGCACTTCCAAAAAATATTGTAATTTGCCGTTTGTAATGAAGGTGCCTCCGCTCAGAGCTGAGCCTGTTATCCCAGGTCAGTGATATCCTCAAACCTGATGATCCTTGTGGGTCCCTTCCAACATTCTGTGATTCTATAAATAACAGGGACTACCAGGAATGAGATTTTCTAGGTTTAATCAAAGATATTACCAATAAAGCTTGTGCTGGGCCTGTATCTTCACACCGTTTTGGCCACAACCCAAAGGAATACAGCATCACCTTATTCCAGCCAGGAATGAAGATTAAACACCTTTCTCAAGGTCACGCAGCCCAGCGGGAGAGATGGGCAAAAAAACCGAGAAGCATCCATTATCTTTCCATCCCAGGTTGGATATCCCAGACTGGAACTAGTCAGAAATCACTAACTGGCTGCAAAAAGCTTGGCTGCTTTCCCTTCAAGTGAGGAATGGGTCTGAAAATCCCTAAGGATGTTTGCTAAAGTCCTTGGCAATTGTTTATCAGCACGGATGTAAATTGTCTCAACAACCCTGTCCCTAAGAAACCAGCAGCTGGGTTTTTGTAATCCTCTTTGTTCTGATGTTCCTCCCTCACCCAGCAGCCATTTAGATTTTAAGATTTCCATGATTCTCCTCCCCCAAAAAAAAACACATCCCAAGCACAGCTCCTGTGGATCCTCGGGCACCACCATTGGCTGCTCACACCTCCCTCAACTCAGAAGAGTTTGCTGCAAATCTGCCAGCAGATGTGATTTCCAGCTGGGTCTATAGACCAACCACAGCAGGTTCATTAATAACAATTATTAAGTGCTTTATGTTACAAATTAGGCCTGTAGGAATACAAAAATATCCAGCAGGTCGGTTTACAGGCTCACGTCGGGAAGAACTGTAAATTCCCATTGTCACAAGCAACATCACCATGGCAAAGTGGGGAGAGGAACTCATCATAAATAAGGCTTTAAAATAGCTAAATCATCATTGGATGCAAGGGCATAAATTAATAGTCTGAAGAAACACCACAGAAGGGCTCAGATAACAACTTCCATGCATCAAACAGAGATTTTTGGAAGCTGCATGGAAAACACCTTCCTTTTGCTGCTTCCCAGCACCCAGAAACAGCAACAGTGGTCCAGGCATTTTTGCTCATAATACATAACAACTCCCTGCCAATAACCTTTGGGAATTGAAAAGTCAGGAGAGAGAGGGGCTGGTAAAATGATGGAGGAAGGGAACAAATCACCCTCAACCATGTCCTCAAGAGCTTACCCTCAGCCAGCACTGGCTGGGAAATGAAGTGGAGCAGGAAGACAGGAGGAAAAAAAATAGAAAAATTCTCATTTAATTATTTTATTCCCCATTTAATTATTTCATTCCTAGCAACCTCAGGGACAGTCTGCCCTGGAGAGATGACAGGGCTTCTGCTCCATCCTCCTACTCAACAAGCTTCAGCTCCCCAGTGTGTGGCACCCCAGCAGCAGGACAGAGGGCAAAAGCCTCAAAACCAGAAGAAACTGCGCTTTTTACCCCCACAAAAGAAGGGGGGAAAAAAGCATTTCCCATCTCCTCACCCACGAATCCCCACAAAGAAACGTTTCCAGGATCCTCGCTCCTCCCCGGGGCGCGGCGGGCACAGATAAAACGGATCTGCGAGCGCCAGAAGAGACGCCGAGGCCGCAGATCCCACCAGGGACATCTCAGGCATTTCTTTGCAGCCGCTTCTGCCCGGGGCTGGATGCGAGGCAGCCGAGAGGAGAGGGAGCTTCTTCATCCCATTACTGGGGCCCTCGAGGCACCCCAGTTCCCCCCACCGTGAAAATTTTAATAAAACCGGCGCATCGGCTTTCAATTAGGAGGCCGTAAAACGGTTCATTTTCATCTGTTTGTTGCGCAGTAACACAGATCCTCGGGAGGAAAACAGCGCCTTTTCCAGACTGTCTGCGACGCACGGAGCATTAATTGAATATTCTGTTGAAACCACCTTCAATTAGCGCCTCTGAGCAGCGCGTGACATTCATCGCCGCCACTCCCCCCCCTCTCCCCGTCCACGTTTGGGGTTTCGTGGCGCTCACGTCGCATTGACTCGCGGTATTAGCCCGAAAATAGCGATTTTATTTGCTAATGAGCCGCTGGTTGGTCGGTGGAGGGGAGGCTGCTGCTTCGTGGCATCCAGCAGAACGGGTGCCCCGACCACAAAACGACCAGTGTTGGGAATAAATTCCTCATCCAACCCCATCTGCAGCGCCGCCCTTCCAGTTGGAAAAGTTAAGGTCAGGCCTATGGCTGATGTTATGTGATATGGATACAGCAGCTTCACTGCAGTTCCCCCACCAGCCTAGGAATCAGAATTAAGTGCATTCACACCCCAGATGGAGTTCAAGATATAAAAGTTTGATCTGTGCATTCTGAATTTCACTCTGGGTTTTTTTGGCCATACTTTTTTTTGAGGCAAAATTTAAGCCAGGAGACAGATACAAGGACAAAAATCTCACTCCTGTTAATACTGCTGACTGCAGGCCTCCCCCACACCGAGGGACAGCTGAAGCCATCCATCCCAGGGCTGATTTCTCCCCAAAAACCAAAGGGTTTTGCAGAAAACACTGTCACAGACTCATCAGTTCACAGATCACATGAATCTCTGCTGAGACACCAAAACTTCAGTGCTCCCCCTCCCTGCCAGGCAATCCCTCAGCATGGAGCAGAGATGCTGGAAGATATTCTGGTGGAAAGGTGCTTTCATCTCTCTCTCACAAAAAAAAATAAATTTCAAATTTTATATTCATCTCTGCTGACTGGGGGGATCTTTTTCTGCTGAGTCCTAACACACAGTGACCTCCTTCCCACTCATTTCAGCAACTGGCAGGGTCTCTGCAGACAGTGATGCAGGAGGCAAAGGGGAGCCAAGGTGTCTGTCAGGCACCAGGAGCTCAGGACCAAACAGCCCCCGGCAGAACAAGGAATGACAGGACCAAGGAGACTCAGCGGGCGCACGGATGAGGGATTTCGACACGTTCCACATGGCTGTGCCTCCCGTAGGGAATGGAAACGGTTCAGCTGGCTCAGAGCATCACAGAACAGCAGTAAATCCTCCCAGAATCACCGAGTCATTTGGGTTGGAAAAGACCTCCAAGATCATTGAACCCACCGTGTGCCCCAGCACAGAGCACTGAGTGCCACAGCCAGGCCTTCCTTGGATGCCTCCAGGGATGGGGACTCCAGCATCTTCCTGGACAGTTCCAACCCTTAACTACCTGTTCCAGGAAGAAATTTTCCCAATATCCAACCTAAACCTCCCCTGGTGCAACTTGAGGTCTGTTTCCCCTTGTCCTGTCCCTTGTTCCCTGGGAGCAGAGCCCGACCTCCCCCAGCTCCACCTTCTGTCAGGGAGTTGTAGATAGTGAGAAGGTCCCCCCTGAGCCTCCTTTTCTGCAGGCTGACCCCCCCAGCTCCCTCAGCTGCTCCTGGTGCTCCAGCCCCTTCCCCAGCTCTGTTCCCTTCTCTGGACATGTTCCAGCCCTCCAATGACTTTCTTGTCATGATGTGCCCAAAACTGGACACAGCACTTTAGGGGCCTCACCAGTGAAAGCCAAGCCATGCAAGGAGGGTCCATCAGTTACCTGGGACACAGTCTCAGCTTCCCCAACTTTACAAGGGCTGGATCACCATAAAAGAAAAAAAGAGGGAAGCAGATTTTGTGGAGCATATTGTCATTTAGGAGAGCACGCTGTCACCTCCTGAGAGCACACTTGTCACCTCCTGAGGTGACACCTCTATTAACAAGGTGATATTAATAAGCAGATTTAACATGCAGAATTTTACCCACAGAACTGCAGTGACGTTTAACCTTGTGCCAAGTGCGCAGCAAACTGATGATTTTAATTACAGGGTGGGTTGTTTTTGTTCTTTCCCCCCTCCTTGCAGCTCCACATTATGAGCTTCAGCTGGATCACTGGAAAGCTGGAGGCAAGGAGGGGTCCCTCACAGCATCCAACAGCCACGTGCAATTAGGAGGTGGTCACTTGGATGAGCATTTCCAAGGCTACGACCACACATGCACTGATTGAGGTCCCCTCCCAGCCCCAAATTGCTGAGCAGCCCCAGTGCAGAGCACTGTGACATTTAAAGCTCAGCACGGGGCAAATCGCACTTCTTGTACATAAACCATCCACCACTTACATCAGGGCTTGCAGTTGGGCTCTGGGCTTCCACCAAAGGCAGGGGAAAAGCCACATTTGCTTCAAGCAGAAACCAAAGCACAGGGGCTTTGAGAAAACCACCCCCCCAAACCAGCCAAGGTTTTTTTTTTAATTGTTTCTTAACTTCCTATCAGCAAATCTGCAGAGCACTCTAATATAATCAGGTCCTCTGCACAAGGGATTAGCAGCCTTATATCCCGTGGATCCAATCAGGAAAGTCTATCAGCAAAACATACTTATGTTGATACAGCTATTATAATCTGCATAATTCTTCCAAGTTCCCATATTTAATGGATGGCAAACAGAGTCATTACTGCTGCAACTTCCATCCCCAGGATCTCTCCGAGCCATTCACTGCAGTGTTTTTTATTATTCATAGCTTCAGTTATTGATTTTCAGGAGAAGATACATGCTTTTAAACACCATAAAAGCAAGGGAGGAAAACAAATAGCACCATTCCGAGATTAATGCGCTTGCTCATAATAAAAGTATGGCTGTCACATTGTGCTGGGGTAGAGCTGATGGAGCCTTGACAAATTCCATGCAAAATGGCTGAGTTGCTTAAGCAGCTTGTTAAATAATTTAGAGGCAAGTTTTACTGGAGGCAGGGAAGTTCTCTCCCCAAATCCACTTGCTTGGATTTATGAGCCTGGAGTAGGTTAATCAACACAAGTGTGGGATTCAGCAGGGATGTTGCTTCCCAGAAGGGCACAGGAGGCTGTGTGGAGGGTTTTAAGGGATGTAAATGATAAAGTGGGATCCCTGTGTGGCTCATGCCTGCAAGGTCACCAAGGCACAGTGCAGCTGACAAGTGATTATCCATGTTCAAATCCTGGGACACCAGGAATCCTCTAAGGGGAACTCAAACCTGGAAAGCACAGCAATCACCCATCCTGCCCTTTCCCAGCTCTCCAGCACAGGATTGATCCCAAACTGAGATGATTTGATTATTCCCCAAGATCCTCCCAGGGTCAGGACTGGCTGCAAAGATTATTCACGTCTTGCCCTGATGGATTTCTACAAGAAACTCATGGAATCACTTAGGTTGGGAAAGCCCTCTGAGATCGAGCCAGCTGTTCCCCCAGCGTTGCCAAAGGCACCACTAACCCATGTACCCAAGTGCCACATCTGCACAGCTTTTCAATCCCTCCAGGGATGGTGACCCCACCACTGCCCTGGGCAGCTGTGCCAGGGCTGAACAACCATTTCCATAAAAGAAATTTCCCCTGAAATCCAACCTAAACCTCCCCTGGCACAACCTGAGGCCGTTTCCTCATGCCCTGTTACTTGTCAGCCCAGTCCCCACCTCAGAACAACTCCCCTGTTCTCGCTGGCAGACACAGAGGTGCACTATTAAATCACCCAGGCAGATCAGAGCTATCAACCCATGCAAAAAAGACTCCCAGCTTCAGGATATTTATGGGAGGAACAGCTCCCAGTGCCCAAGAGCCCCTTCAAAATCGACATCACAGGACAGCGAGCACAAAGCCCAGCTCAGAACTGGCAGAGCATCACAAAAAAGCAACAACACTCTTGTTCACTAAAGGTTCACTTAGGAGGCAAAGAACCTTCCAAATTACAACATTTTTATAGCAATGAGGGTCCCACCATGGTCTTTTTGTTCCAGACACTGTACAGACTGTCTCCTTATTAATAACCCTGCTTCCCAAATAGGCACAAAACAAGGAAAAAAAAACCAAAAACCCCAACAACAACAACAAAAAATCAAATATAAGGAGTCAGTCTGCTCTAAAGGCCTGCTTCTAGATTTAATGATAGGCTTTTCTTCCATCCCATGAGATAGGTTTAGAAACTGCTTGACCTAGTTGCTTTAAAGATATTTCAAGAGGTTCTAGGTCTGATTTTCCATATTTTCCTGGGACTGCCCACACTTCTGGGTCTATTTCAGCAGGGTCTTTATCAGAGAGCATACACAGGGCTACAACAGTATCAGCCTCTTTGTCATTCTTAATAATGTTCATTTGCATCCCTAGCTTAGCCATCAAATCTCTCCCTCGTAGATTACAATCACAATTAGGAACAAATAAAAATTCATGCATCTCATATGTATCTCCCACATCTCCTATTAACAGTGGTTGGAAGAGTGTTCTCCTTGAATTGTTAACGATCCTTTTGACAACTGTCCCCCCTCCCTTTGGCATAAAATTTAAAGTAGACCAAGAGGCCCCTGTACACTAAGAAGGGCTCCAGTGTGGTGGGTCCTGGGTGTAATGGGAGTCCCTGACACCCCTAACAATCCATTTCCATCAGCTGGTGGCCCTTCTGCCTCACAAGGGCCCGCTTGTCTCAGCAGACATTCTCTCTTCCAATGTCCTTCCTTCTTACAAATGGGGTTGTAAAAACTGTTCTATCACCTTGGCCTTCACCTTTGCCTTTTCCTTATCACTCCTTACATACACCTGCTATTCCCTTCTAAGCAGTACTCACTAATGAGCAGATACTAATCTATCTTACTAATAAGCCCACATATTTTGTTAATGAGCAGATACACAGGTGTAGTCTTATCATACTACCTGTTTTACTAACAAACACACCTATTTTTTTGCTAATGAGCAGATACACAGATAAATATAACGTTAGGTTGGAAGGTTCATCCAGAGGTCAGCTTTGGCTCAGGGCCTCTTAATCAGGCCACCTGTGTGTAGGAGCAATTCCTGGACATAGGCAAGACTGGAGGTGCTATCTGAATTTTGATTCTGGGCTCCTGGAAGTGCTTCCCAGTGCTTTTCTATGGGAAGGAAGGCAGGCAGGCCCAGTGCTTCAGGTGCAGATGATTGGCCACAGCAGCCAGGAGCAGCTTTCTGTCCTGGCACAGTTTTTGTGGGAGCAATCCCCCCACGATTGCAATTATGGAGTTGGTAACCAAATCTTGGGGTTCACCTTCTGAACAGGGTGAAGAACAAAAGGACATAGTCCTGGGGCTTGTGCTGCAAAGAATTGGGTGCCCAGGGAATGGAAGGGAAAGCAACAGTTTTTCTGTCTGGCAGCTTTGGTGCGGGAGCAACCTCCCAACGCATTCCAGTTTGTCAGGTGGTCTTCTGAATTTTTGGCAAGGTAAGCAGCTCTCCCCAGTGTGGGTGTGCAGGTGATATACTGTCTCGGGGAGGTAATGACAGGTACCAGTGTTCTGCAACCTCTGAGTGGGAATAGTCCCTGGATGTTTTCTATTTTGGAGGCGGGGATGGCAGTTCTTTGGAGATGGGGTCACAGTTCCTCTCTTTGGCACGGAAATGCCTTTTGGATTCACACACTGGGGCCGTTCAGAGAGCGTCCTGGTGAATTTAAGTGCTTTTCCTGGTACAGAATGTTATTGGCTAGAGCTGTTGATCTGCTAGAGCGAGAATGCAAAAGGCAAGCTGTTGATCTTCTCGTGCTGCTCACTTCAGTGCCTGAGCAGTCAGTGGTGGGGTTCAGTTTTGGGTGGTGCAGAGATGGCTCTGTTATGATGGTGCAGAGAGCTGAGAAGCAAAGTGGAGATCCTGGGGATTGTGGTGACTTCAGTGGGGACAGCGGAAGGTGCTGTTTCCTCACCTGGCACTTCTGTCAGCGCTGCTTTTGCCGGCTGTTTTCAGTTCCATAGCTGGATTCTGCCAGAGCAGAATGTATCAGCACGTATAACTGGGAAGGAGTTCGCGTTGCCTCTCGGGTGTGGTGCAAATACGGGTTTGCACACGAAAGGGGAAGGTCGGGCAAACCTTCCAATCCCCAGTGAAGTGACGTTTCCCACTTCCGCTTTTCGGCTGGTTTAGCTGGTTTCGTTCCGGAACACTGACTTTTTTTGGCAGGTCCGCACCGCCATCGTGTGGAGATTTGATGAGCAGGTTAAAAAACCCCACACCAACAGGTTTTTTTGCTGGCATCATCCGTGTGGAGCAGTTACTGTGAGGGCTCCGGTTTGGATCCTGGCTCTTCGAGACTGAAAGAATGTGATCTTGGCATAGACGTGGGAAATAAAGCCCATCATCTCCTCGTTGGCCGGGCAGTTTCTAGGCTGCAAAAGAGAAGTGAATCCCAGCGCTGGCTTTTTCTCCCAGAACCTTTTCCATGGGAGCAGCCACTGTTTTTGGTTTTGTAAGTAGGTGCTGTGTTCTGCAAGAGTGAGAGAACAGGATGGCACATGCAGCTGAGCAGGGAAGTGCTAAACCCCAGGCACCTGTAGCTCCCATATCCCATTTAATCCCCTCTCCCATGGGCCGGAGCAACTTATCCCTCCCATCTGTAGTTTATTTTTGGCTCTAAACACAAACTCAAGAGCCACAACCATGCACAGAGAAGAAGCAGAAAATCCCTGCCAGGTTTCTTTAAGTTGTAGCCAAGGAGTTTCTCTGCACCAAACACAAATATCATCATTAAGAACAAACAAAATTTGCAGCAACACCTTCCCAAAACTCTTCCAGCAATAGCAGAAAAAGGCATTATTTTCCTTTATTTAGTTTTAGTAAGTTTTAGCTGAATAATAGGGTTTTTATTAGCTTGATAATAGTTTTCGGTTATTCCTTTATTCACGGTGAATAATACATTTCAACGAATTAAATAAATTTAATTTTTAAATTTTATATAATACATATGAACAATAACAATAAAGATAAATAAAAGACGCACCGGTCGCGCTTACCCACTTTTCCTAACGCATCTAAAAACCAAAACGTGTGGAGGCGGGTAAAAACTTATTTCGCGCTGCTGATAAGCCCTTTAAAAAAAAAAAAAAATTAATTATTTTTTTTTTTTAATTTTGCGGTTTTAAATCGGAACGAGTCGGCGGCGAGCGCTCCCCTGAGTCCTCCGCGCCGCCAGGGGGCGCGGGGCCGGCAGCCGGGGGGGCGGCAGTGCCGGCAGGGCTCGGGGCGGTGAGTCGGGCCCGGGGCGCTCGGAGCGGCTCCGGCAGTGCCGGGGCCGGGGGGTTTGTGTTGCTGTCGGTGCTGGGGGAAGGGGTCTGGGCGGTGGAGGGGGCTGAGGAACCCCGGGGCCCGCTGAAGGGAGTCCTTGAGAAGCCCCAGTGAGGGTGCCGGGTGGTTGACAAGCTCCGGTACGCGGTCAGGGGGCCCGGCGTGTTGTGCTCCATGAGCCGCAGCGCAGAGCCCGGGCTGGGGGTTCCTGGCGAGCTCCGGTGTCTGCGGAGGGTCCCGCTCAGCTGAGCCCCAGCACCCCCTCAAGGAGCTCGGGCGAGCCCCGGTGCGGGGTCGAGCTGTGCCGAGCTCCGGTGTTGCCCAGCCCCGGTGTTGGGCGCTTGGCAGCGCCCTCCGCCCGCCCCGCCATGCCGGGCCAGGGCCCCTCGGGGTCCCGCCGGCCGCTGCTGGCCGTGGCGGTGGCGCTGGGCTGGCTGCTGGCGCTGCAGCTGCTGCTGGACCTGCGGGCGCTGGGGCTGCTGTGCGGGGTGCTGGCGGTGCTGGGGGGCTGGCTGGGTCCCCCGGCCCTGCTTCCCCGCGGCCGCCGCCTGCGCCTGGAGCGCTTCGTGAGCTCCCTGCGGTGCCCCCCGGGCTGCCCCGCCGACGAGGCGCGGCTGGAGCGGGAGATCGCCAGCACCATCCGCAAGGTGGTGCGGGACTTCGTGGCCTCGTGGTACCGCACGGTGAGCAGGGAGCCGGCCTTCGAGGCCGAGGTGGAGCGGGCCATGGTGGGCCTGGCCGCGGAACTGCGGCGGCGCATGGCGCGGGTGGACCGGCGAGCCCTGGCCCGCCGCCTGCTCCTGCTGTGCGGGCGGCACCTCCAGAGCTTCCTGCGGGCGCGGGACGCCCTGCGGGACGATCCCAAGGGCGGCGGGGCGCTGTGGCGGGAGTACAGCCGGCTGGCGGGGCCGCACCCTGCCCTGCTCAGCCCCGCGGCCGAGGTGGGGTGCGCCCGCGCCGCCGTGGAGTCGCTGCTGCGGGCCCTGGTGCCGTGGCCGCACCTGGAAACGCGGACGGGGCGCTTCGTGGTGGTGGAGCTGGTGGCCTGCAACGTGCTGCTGCCGGCCGTCAGGAAGATGTCCGATCCCGACTGGATCAACCTGCTGCTCATCGGGATGCTCTCCAAGAAGCCCCGCGGTGGGAAGCCCCACCCGGCACCCTCTGTGCCGGATTCCTTGCCCTTCCCAGCACAGGTGGATGCGGCTCCTGCTGGGCTGTCCCCCTCCCCGAGGGCTGTGGAGGGGCTCAGTAGAGAGGCAGGGGCTGCTGGCGAGGAGGGAGAGGAGACAAGCAGGTCGTGCCACACAGAGGAGCCTTTCCTGCGCCCCCGAGCCCTGGGATCCCTCTTCCCGTGCGAGGGTTTGGAGCTGGAATCCTCCACGCCCGGTGCGGGCCAGGACACGGACCTGCTGGCAGCGTCCCCCACTGGGGAGCTCCTTGATGAGCCCCTGCAGGACCCCTCTGTGCCAGAGGGCCCGGCCCCTTTGGAAGATGGAACGGGGGACCTGGAGGAGGGCCCTGCCCCCAGCTCAGATGTTGGGCTGCTTTCCACCCCTGCCTTGAGCTCCTGCCCTGACATCCAGATCGAGCCAGTGGTGGAGAAGGAGGAGGAAAGCCCTGCAGTCCCCAGGAAGTTCTCCTCGCAGAGACCCTCCAGCCTGGGGAGAGATCTTGGGGCAGCAGAGGGCCCACCACAAATCCCCCCAGAGCCTGGGCAGTCCCTGCCCCTGCTCACATCCTCCCCAACAGCTTCCATGAGCACCTTCAGCTTTGAGCCCCTGAGCAGCCCCGACGGGCCTGTCGTGATCCAGAACCTGCGGATAACTGGGACCATCACTGCCCGGGAGCACAGTGGCACTGGCTTCCACCCCTACACCCTCTACACCGTCAAGGTAAGGGCTCCCCTGGCACTCACCCCTTCTCCCAAGATCCCTGCCCTGACTGGAGGCACTGGTTGGTGTTTGGAGGTGAAGATTTGCTCCGTGAGTGTCTCCACAACAAATTTTGGTTGGCAGCGAGGGAATGTCAGGCACAGGGTGCGGGCTGGGAGTTCCCACTTTTAGCCAAGGGTCACACTGGGCTTGTTTTGGGGATGTGTAAGGATTATTCTTGTTGCTTTCTTCCTCAGTATGAGACAGTGCTGGAGGGTGAGGGTGCAGGGAGCCTTCAGCAGGTGGCTTATCACACCGTCAACCGCCGCTATCGGGAGTTCCTCAACCTGCAGACCCGGCTGGAGGAGAAACCGGAGCTCCGCAAGTTCCTCAAAAGTCAGTGCCTGCATTAGCTCTTGGAGTAAATCCTCTCCCTCTCATCCTCCTCATTCCTGAGGGTTTTCTGCCCTGCCTGTGCCCACATCTCTGTTGGTTTGTGCAGAGCTGGCTGGAGGGTTTATCTCTTTTGGCAGCAAATTCCAGTGTTTCAAAATATTCTTCTTTTTCTGATTACAGCACCTAGTTTGGTAGCTTTGCACCTTAGCAGTGAATGGAAACACTGGGGTCGGAAAGAATCTTGTTTGCATAGAAGGAAATAGTGTAATATGTGAATAGACATGAGCTTTTTTTAGGAACAAAACAATGTTTCTTCTAACACTGCTTCTATATAAAGCTCCATTGAGTTTAGCACGTTCCAACATAATTCCTTGGTTCTGACAGGTTGACTGGAAAACTGCTTTGTTGAGAGTATTTGGGCTCTTGGAGTGATTTAGAGTCCTTGTGCTAGACTGGTGTTCTTGCTGCTTTTAACTTTAAAGGCATGGAAGATGTGAAATCCAGCAGAGCACAGATTCCATATGGATTGAAGGTCTGATTCAGCAAACCTGATTTGAGGGGTGTCTTGCCCTGGGCAGTGTGTGGTGATAGTCTTAACTACGAGACCATTAAGGTTTTAATACAGACTAAAATCTGTATTTAGATTTTAAAATCTTAATTTTTAATCTTGGATTTTAAAATCTTTTAAATTAAGATTAATTTTTTTTCCCCCCAGTTTTCTCGAGCTTGCTCATGGCTTTGCTTCCTTTGCAGACATCAAAGGCCCAAAGAAACTGTTCCCTGATCTCCCTTTTGGAAACATGGACAGCGATAAAGTGGAAGCCAGGAAAAGTCTGCTGGAATCCTTCTTAAAGGTGAGATATTCGTGTGCCCCTGTGAGCTGAAAACAGAGCTCAGGACAGCTCTGTGACTGACATCAGATCTCTTCCCCATTACATGATCAAGCTGGGAAGTTGACTCCAAAAAGCCCTGAATTTCCATCTCTCCTTGCAGCAATTGTGTGCAGTCCCTGAAATTGCCAACAGTGAGGAGGTGCAGGAGTTTCTTGCCCTCAACACCGACGCCAGGATCGCGTTTGTCAAGAAGCCCTTTGTTGTCTCCAGGATAGACAAGGTAGGAAAGCAGGAGGGTCAGACCCCATCTCAAAAAACCTGGGGTTTGATAGAAAATACAGTGCAAGTTTGAAAACTCTTGATGTCTTTAAGGACTAAGGGTCTAATCAGTAACTAATGGCACTGCTGGCCCTGCAGATCGTTGTCAGTGCTATTGTGGACACCCTGAAGACGGCATTCCCCAGGTCAGAGCCCCAGAGCCCCACGGAGGATCTGAGCGAGTCTGAAGTGGATGGAAAGTCCCAGACAGATGGCAAGAAGGCAACTAAGTAAGAAGGGCTTCTCCAGCTCTGCAGAATAAGGAATTAATGCATAAACTGAGCCCACTGTGGGGAAGAACTGACCTGGTGCTTTATGTGTTGTATTTTAACTAAGTTGCTTTCTTCTTCCCTTGCTGTGAGTTCCTGGTTGTCCAAAGGGTTTCCCAGGAATGCTCAGGTTCCCACAGAAGGTGGATTTCTTCCCGAGGGAGCTGTCAGGTGCTGCTGTTTGCCAGCAGAGACGCTGATGCTCCTGGGGAATTCCTTTTTAACCTTAAACATGTGCATGACCCATATATGTCCTGAGTCACTGGAAAATGCACCTATAAATTACTTACCTGAAGGTTCCCTCCCCTGCCTCTCCTATGTGTTCCACACAGTGGCCTTGCACAAAATGCATTTGAATGTTTATTTAGGAGTAATGTTTAAGGTCATTGCATGTATGTTGCTCACCAAGTGTTCATTGGTGCTGCTGGCAGTGCCAAACCTCACTGTGCTCATTAGTGACTCTTCCCTCACTGAAAAAGGGAAGGTTTCTGCACAAACACTGCTTTTTGTTCCCAAAAGGTATGTTTTGCTGGAAAAAGCCAGCTTTGAACAAAAAGACAAACCAAAAAAAGTACAAGTTTGAAAGCATCTTGGCTGAAAAGGACATTCCTTAACGATAAACAGGTTATTTTACGATTTGTCCCGTAACCCTGAGCATCCTTTCATACTCTCCTTTCTGTGTGTCTTTATGATTGGATTTCACAATCCTGCTCAGTGTGTTCCATCTCAGAGGCTTTTCTGAACACTTCCACGTGTATGCTGGAATGTTCACAGGCAAGGTGTCAGCAAGGTGTAACACACCCTTCTGTGTGTGGAATGTTGGAAAGCCTTGGCTTTAATGCTTTTCTTGCCTGGTTTTACTGCTACCTCTTAGTTATCCTGGGTGCAGGTGCTGGTTTTGAACCACTTTAGGTCTAATCAGACTTTGTAGCTTGGATGTGACACTGGGCAAAGTGTCTTGGTGGAAGCTGGAGAACTCATCACTCACAGCTTGCAGAGAAAACTGACTGTGCCATGTCTCTCCTTTTCAGGTCCAGGCTGAGGTTCTCATCCAGTAAAATCACTCCAGTGCTGAGTGTGAGTGAAGCTCATGACAGGATAGTGTACTCCATCAGGGAGGGCAGCGCTGTAAGTTCCCATCTCTCCTGGAACCCTTTCATGATCCCACTCACTGCCCTGTTTGGGAATAATCCACGTGCACGAGGGTTGTGGCTGCTGCAGCCTCGTTCCCACGTGCCAGGTGGACAGTAAGCAAGACTGGTTGTGTTGTTGGCTACCCCTGAGTGCAGACAAGGAGGTGGCTGGTTGTGTGACCGGTGGCATCCAGGCCTGTGTGGTGCTAATTCACTGTGGGTTTTGTAGGTCTCTGGCACCCTGTCGCTGGCTGCTATGGAATCCTTCATCCAGAAGCAGGAGAAGCTGCTGGAAGCAATCCCTAGCAAAGCTCCTGAAGGTGAGGGAGGCAGAGAAGCTAAGGGAAGCTCTGTGCAGGAGGATGCAGATGGGCTGAACACACCAGAGCAGGGGACACATCTGGACATGAACTCCGGTGAGCTCAGCCCCTCTGGTACTGCTTTAATTTCTCTCCCTTAGGACCACAATCAATTTACAGGGTTTTCAGGACCTGTTCTCCTTGCCCTTGGTTGAAGGGAAAGCAAACTGAGTTCTTTCAGTCCTGTTTGGTGATTGCTCTGGGCTTTGTTGAAAGCAAATTGGGTCTTGGATCCTCTTGAATATTCACCTTTGTGGAGTCAGCACAGTCACTGCACAAATAAGTTTTTTTAAGGACACAGTGCTTGAACTGGCAATGTTATAAAATCAAGCTCCTGGAAACTGAAAAATGGCCAAATTACAGTTTCTTGATAGTCTCAAATTAGCCTTGATATGTCCATGCACTATAAAAGGACCTTTTGAGCTCAAGTTTGGATAGATTTGATGGGAGCAGCAAAAATGTAATCCCAGTTCAAGTAATGATGGTCCCTTTCTGATTCTGAATCTCTCTGAAGCACAGAGGTGCCACAGCTTCCCAAAACAGTTACAAGATTATCCTTAACACAAGCAAAAAATATGTTCTCTAATCTTTTTCTTGGAATAGCTGAGCTGTATCAGCTGGAACTTCCCCAGAATTTCTCTCCAGTGTTTCAAGTTGGGCAAGCTCTGACGTGCTTGTGACAGGATGGGTCTGGTGTTCCTGAAACTCAGCTTGTGCTACCAGCTTTGCCTGTAATCTTGGAACACGTGGTTTTGGGGAGGCAGGACTGGAATTGGAGGCCAGGGTTGTGCACCAAGTTCCCTGAATTCTGAGGGAGATGAAATGTCAGTGATGGCAAATGCCTGCAGGTCTGGGATGTTTCAGGCTGGGCTGGCAGGGCGAGGGGAGCAAACGTCTGGAGCAGCTGGATAAAAGGCAGCCTGTGTCCCTGTCTGCTCATGGAGTGACTTCTGGGAAGAGGCTGGCCAGCATCTCTCTGAGGAAGAGGACTTGAATGCTCTGGGAATAAACAGAAATTGCTGAGGATGGTCCCTGTCTGAGGTTAGGGGGAAGCTGGACAGCCTGCTTCTGACTCTACACTGGGAAGTCAAATCTCAGGGGGCAGAGCAAGTGAGGAATAGCTTAGACATGGCCCAGAGCAAGAGGGCCAAGTACCCTGTCTTTTCCAAGTGAAGTGGCCTGGAGTTAATTAGTCCTGCACATGTGCAGTAGGGAGAGGAAGGAGAGGGAAGGAGAAGGTCCAGAATCCCTCTTCCCTTCATTTTCAGCAGTAGATTGTGAGTGTAAATTCTCTATAGGCAGAGTGCTTGGAAGATGAGGCATCAGGGAATCCAAATTAGGGAAAGCTGTTGCACCTGATCTCACCTGGCCTAGGAGTGGCTGCCCCAGGCAGGTTTGTGGCACATTAATGAGCCTGTTCAGGACAACACCTCGACTGCTTTGGGGCCAAAAGTAATTTTCTGGCAAGTAGAAAGTGTTTACACTGAAGGTTTTGGTGTCCTCCCGAAGATCAGAGAGAGGTTTTGCTGTCCCAGGCTCGTGCCAGCAGGGATATGTGAGGAGGTGTATGGGTTTGTGTTTTAACTGATCCATCTGGTCTATCCAGATGTGGTTTATCCACCTTCCTGCCAGGATTGGGATCTGCCACACGATGGCAGCCTGCAGCCACTGTCTGGAGCCTTGTGCCTGGGAAACTCTTGGAAGAGGGGAAAGTGATGGGGAAGACCAGGAAAATAGTCCTCAGCAGTGTACCTTTCTCTAGCTACAGTGACTACTTTCATTCTCACCTGTTTTGGGCACATTACCATCCTCTCTTTAACTGAGAAGGAACTGAGCCCTCGGAGCAGCCATGTTCTGGTTTGGTGTGGTCCTTTTTTGGGGGGATTGGGGCTGCTTGTATGGAAATGGAAGTGAAAGAGTGGTAAGGGCGGGCTCCCTGGACTGGCTGGGCTGCAGCAGGTCATCTGTGCGTGGCACAAAGGTGCCAGACTGGGAGAAAAGAGTGAGTTTGGGATGGTGCTTTTCACCAGGTTTGCTCAGGCACTGGGTTGGTTTCTTCATCTGAGCCTCCTCTTCCTCCTGGCAGACTCTGAGACAGCTTTAGCTGATCTGGCCCTGGATGTGCTTCGCCTGGTGCTGGTGGATCACTGGAGCTGGTTGTGCACAGAGAACATTCACAAGGTCTTCAACCTGCTCTTTGGGACCCTTGTTCAAAGGTAAGGCCTGAGTGAGCAACCTGGCAGCTCTGGGAGGGTAAATTCCCTTTGGAGTCACAGTCTTAAGTGGAGCTCGTGCCTGAGTGTGGGTAAATGTTTTCTGAGCATCAAACAAGGTTCTGTAAAGAAGGTGCTGTGTGTATGTAAAAGAAACCTCTTGGAGGTTTGTCACTGGGAGCTGTTTTCCCTGTGAGCAAGGAAGCAACTGTAGCAAGCAGCCTCCTGTCCCTTAATAACAGGGAAAGGATGGATCCAGCCCTAGGAATGGGAGTCTTGCCTCATGAAAGGGCAGCAGTGCCCAGCTCCTTGGCTCTCCAGGGAGAGCTGACCTCCTGCTCTCACTGCTCAGCTTGTTCTGCCTACAAAAGGAGAATAAACAGGCTGAGGGAACAGCAGCTTGTCAAAACCAGCTCAGAGTGTGGCCTGCGAGGACCTCTGCTCTCACTGCTGCACTCCCTGCTCTGCCCTGGGCCAGCAGTGCCTGTGCCTGGGGCAGGGACATGCACATGGAGTGGGAACAGGCTTCCTTTCCAGCTGGGATGGACTTGCCAAGCTGTCCCAGGGCCAGTGCCTCTGGGTGGTAAGGCTCAAGGCCAAGACACACAAACAGAGCATTCCTGTTTTCTGGTGTAGGTTGGTGGCTGTCACTAGCTGAGGATGTGGTTCTTTAGAGCCCTGAAGGACTTGGGCTTGGGACAGTCTTGGAGCAGAGCTTTTCCCGCTCCTGCAGGCATCCAAAGTTGGCATGAGAGAATGTGCAAGGCAGCACATTATAACTGAGCTGGTAACTTAAACTGCACTAAGGAGAGGTTGCCAAAGTGCTCTGTCTGAGGTCAGGCACTGCTGCCTTCACTCCTGGGTCTGTTCCCTTGGGCAGCAGGAGGTGGGCGTTGCTGCCATTTCTCCAAAATGGGATCCGGTCTCTTGGGAAATGAGCTGGAACCCAATCCCTGTGTGTAAGCAGGGAGGTATGAGAGCCTGAACAGGCACATCATCCTGTCCTGTTAAGCTGTGTCCTGGTCACCCAGGGAACCTGCAGCACCCACATGTGGCATTGGTATTTTCCACTAGAAAGCTGGGATACACACAGCACACGCCTGGCTATGAAAGGTGCAGGAGCTCCATGAGTTGTGCTGGTGGAGCAGAGTGAGGGGAGTGTGTTTGTAGCTGCTCTGCTGCAGGGAAAAATGTGGATGTGGGCATCATCCCCTCTAGAGATGGTCCTTCCCTGTTCCTGTCAGTGGGTGAGGTGGCATGGGGCAGAAAGGAGGTGCCCTGGAAGTGTTCTGAGTGTTAGGAAGGGGATTGCTGGCAGGTGCTCCTCTGCCAGTTTGTATTTGGTGATGAGGTGCTGCTCCTGCTGCCTCCTTGCAGCTGCAAGATGATTCTGCTCTGGCATGAGGCCCGTTCAGTGCAGAGTGATAGAAATACCTGCAAAGCAACAAAAAGCATACCAAGAACAACAACCAGTTTCTCCCAAGAGCCAATCCCCCTCTCCCTTGGGGGCTTTCAGTGACATCAAGTGATTGCTGTGACCCCACTGTCCATTATGGGACCTCCCTACCTGCTCCGTTCACCGTTCTCTGCATGGAGCATCCCACCACGCTCCTCTTTCCCTCTTTCCATAGCTGGAATAGCTGGAGCCAGGCACTATCCATCTCCCCTGAGTGTCAGTTGGATGGCAGTGGGAGAGGAAGGCTCCATGACCGAAAAAGGTATTGTTGAGGAAAGGGAGGCCGTGTGTGCGAGGCCCGATCCGCTCCCCCCATTATGTAACAGGGAGGGATCCTTTTTTGGAGCCGAAAGGAGAGGCGGGTGGAGGGGCTGGGAGGCTCTCTGAGGGTGGGAATGACCCTGGGGCCAAGGACTGCTTCCAGCAGCCTCTCTCTGTGTGCTGGGTCTGTGCCTGTAAACAAACCCACTGCCCCTCTCCAGCTCCGCTCCCCTCCCACGGGCTGGAAAGGCACATCTCTCTTCCCTTGGGAGGCTGCAACAGGAACCTGTTTGCAAAGTGGACTTCATGGGGGTATTCTGGGCTCTTGGGGGTGTTTGGTGGAAGAGCTCAAAAGCATTTGGAGAATCTGGGTGCTTTTTAGAGCCTTGTGAGTCAAAGAGGTGTTAAAAATACATGAGGAGCACGCAAACCACGCTGTGGGTGTGACCCCACACTCTGCCCTCAGTCTGGTCCCGCTGGGTCAGGGGCTGCCAGTGCCACGAGGAGCTGGGGACAGTGGTGGAGCCAGGGGACAGCCACCAGCCTGATGCTCCCCTGCTCCACCTTCCAGACAGGAGCCCCAGCAGAGTGCCAGCATCCCGGGGATGGAGCTGGGAGTGTTTGAGGTGCAGATCCAGGTCTGTAAGCTTTTCCTGGCTTTCAGACCTGTGAAGGCACAACAGAAAGCCACAGAGTGCAAACCACTGAGTGGGGTAAAGCGTCTTGGCTCACCCTGGGTGTCTGTCCCTTGAAACCTGAGCAGGGCTGGGGCACAGAGGCCGTGCCGGGCTCGGAAGTGCCTGTTTCTGAAAGCAGCATGTAGAACTACTCAGACAGCTTTGATAGTGTCATGTTCCACTGACATGACTTAAAATAAATGCAAATCATCCCTGCCTTACCCAGGAGCTCACCACTGCTTGGCTCTGATCTTTGCTTTGGGTGATTCCACTGCTGCTCTGGGCTTTGTCCCCTGTCCCCTCATCCCTTAGCAAAGTGGGCTGGTTTGGGGAGGTGACATTCCAGTCCTTGTGAGTTATAGATGGAGAGCCAGGGATGCTTTGAGACTGATTGCAGGTGACTTTTGAGAGCTTTCTTGCAAGTTTTTTTGCTGTCACCCTGGCTTTGGGGCTCTTGTGGCCTGTCACTGTCAGCCCAGGTGTCACAGACACTTGTGCAACTGCTTCTGTAAGTCAGTGAGCTCTGTGGCTTCAGGGAGCTGCCTGCTGGGTGCTTTTTATCTGATTTTCTCTTCTTCTTCCTTGATCTCTGTGCCAAAAGAACGGGCACAAAGACCCTTGGCAGCTGCCATCATCCTCTTGACTTCAAAGTGCCACCACTGTCTGACCCTCTTCGATGTCCCTGAGTGGACCTGTGTGCTTGGGCAGCACCTGTGGGATGGGAGTGCTGGGAGTGCACTGCCCATGGCAGGGAATTCTGCCTGGCCCTGGAGCCATGCAGAGACCACCTTTGACAGCCAAGGTGGTGCCCCAGGCCTCACCTTGGTGCTGGGGTGGGGGTGAGCCCCAAGCTGGGCTGAACATGTCACCCCACAGAGGTGGTGTCCTGGGGTGGGATGTGGCTGTGTGTGAACAGACATTCCCTGTGGAGGCTGCCTCTTTCCCTCCCTGCATTATCTTTAAAATTAGACATTAAATCCAAGGGTTGATTCATGCTCTGCAGGTGCCAGGAGAAGCCAGGAAGGTTTATTGTCCCACTTTCCTTTGGCTTTGGAGCAGTAGCTTCCCACTCCAAGCCTTGGGCAGCATCTCAGAGTTTTGCTGGCAGAAACAAGCAGCCAAAACTGCGATATCAATGCAACTGGAGCAACTAAATCCACTCCTTCTTCTGGTTGTTACCAGGGGGAGTTGATCTGGGCGTGTTGGGGAGGACTGCACGTGGAGGAGCTGTGCTGGCAGGCCCAGGTTCGTGGCAGCAAAGTCCTTGTCCCTAAAAACCAAGCCTAAAAATCGGCACCAGACCTGGTAAATGGGGGAACCAACCTCGTGGCATCCTAATCTTCCTCTCTGGATTTGTGTATTAGCACTGTAAGTAGTAGCAGGAATGACAGGCCTGTGGCATGTCAGGAAAAGCGATTTCAGGACTCTGTGTGTCTTCGTGTGTCTATGTAAAGTAAATACAAATCAGCTTGGAAGCAGGCCTCAATTCAGCTGTCTCCAAACACCTGGAAATTTTGGATCTGGCTTTGAATCTCTGTCCCAAACAAATTTTTTTTTCCCCCTCTTCTAGAAGCAGCATTCTTCCAAAAACAGCCAGTAGAATGAAGCAAGCACTCTGTGCTTTGATAACAATTGCAACATTATTTTAACTCGGATTCTGTTTCAGCAGTTGCGTGTGCCAACTTTTTTTTCCAGATTTAAAAAAAAAAAACCACAACAAATTCCTATTTCAGATAGAGCAAAGAAGAAAAGGATGGAGAGGAATTAATGTGTCCTTGTTGGTTTTTAATTTGCCCTGGTTTTTGAAGGGTTATTAGCAGCTTTATGTATTTTCATTCTGAGGTGGGCTAATGAAGCAATTGCTCTGAGCAAGGCCTGGCTGAGACAGCCTGGCCTCTCCCTGGGGCATCATTGAGAGCTTAATTGGCTCGATAAATACTTGATGAAGATCTTATCAAAAGCCTAGGATGCTTTGTGAAAAATCAAAGAGGTTTGTTTTTTTTTTAAACACATACTTTTACCCACCCCACACACACACCCTCCACTTCCCTGAGCCCCAAGGCATCGTGGGGAGATCCAAGTGGATAAAAAGAGCAGTTTGGGTGAAGACATTGGAGTCCCACGTGTGTTTCCATGATTTCTTTTTGCTGCAGGTGTGTTTTGAGGGAGCAACACATGAAATGGCACAGAAATCTGGTGATTTAAGCACCAGCCTTTCTTGATTTCGGGAAGAGTCATGTTTGAATGCCTTGTGTTTTCCAGATGTTGTTTTTGTCTTCAATCCTTTTCACTACCATAGGCTTACTCACAGGCCTTTTTTGAGCTCCTGGATAGCCATGCTGAATTCCTCAGGGAAAGGGGGACCTTGTTCTGGGGTGGAAGGTAATCAGTGTTGAGCAGGACTTGCTACTCTTACACACAGCTCATGTATATTTATGGAGCTGTTTGTATTTATACAGCTAATGCAGAGGAGCTCCCTCATCTTTGTCTTCTTCCTAACATGGCCTCCAGTTTCTGTCTGTCTAAATCCTTAAAATCCCCAGTTTTGGGGAAATCATAATCGCTGTAGCTTCAGATTTTAATTATAATCAGCAAATTTGACATGATTGTTCCTTAGCTTAAGTGATCTCAGTTCTTATCCTCACCTTGATGGATGAGAAAAGCAGAGTTTGAGCAGCTTCTGGTAAATTTGGAGAGCACTTGTAATGTCTTTGGCCATTCCTGGTCCATCTTTATTTTTCAGACTAAGAAAATCCGACCTATCCAACCTTTATTTGCTGAGCTCTCTCCATCTGCAGGTCAACCCTCTGGATAGTCCACTTAAGTGAGTGCATCCAGCCAGGTAAATCTGAGCCCAGATGCCTGTCCCTGACTCCCAGTCTGCCTTTTCCATAGGCTGCTCTTTCCCAGCAGCCTTTGTTGCATCAAGGTGCTGAAGGAAGGCCCAGATTTTTCCCCACCAGGCCTTGTTTTTCATTCCCAGGGTGTTCCAGTTTTAATGGATCCCTTCAGCTGACCTTGGAGTTCCATCTTAAGCCACGGCATTAATTTGGCTCTTTTTTAGCAGCCATTTCATTCCTCCATCAGCAGCTATTTCCAACAGAGGTCCCTTACGACATGGGCAAGTTATGCCCCTCCAGATGATCTTCCTGGACTCCATGGCCTTTGGAATTTGTCTCTTTGCATTGGGCATTATCAAAACATTCAGATGTCTGAGCCCAGGAGGTCACTTTATCTATTTCTGGTCTCAGCTGAAGTGTAAGGAGATGGCTCAGTGATAGGTGTGGGTTTTTTCTATCTTTCTTATTAAGGCTATTTATTCATGAAATAGCAGAATGGAAATAGTAACCCACCAGCCACCCAAAAATAAAAAAAGATAGGTCTATTTATGTTTCTTGGTGGATTTATTTCTACCTGGGAACAGCCTGTGTGTGCTTTCAATGTAGCACATGGATCTCAAATACTCAGGCCTTTAATAGCACAAAAAAATCATCTGTGACCTGCTGGCAAAGGTCAGCTTTGAACCAGCAGATCTCTGGAGTTCCTGTGCTGGTAATCCCCATCCTGGTGCAGCAAGTCTGCCTGGTGGAAAAATCAATTTGACATTTTCTGGAGTTTACTGAGGTAGGAATTTTCAATAACGTTGGTGGGACCCTCCCTGAGCTGCAACAACAACAGTGGGAGTTGAGGTGGGATTCTTGGGGTGTCCTGTGCAGGACTGGGAGCTGGAGTCGATGGTCCCTTGCAATTCACGATATTCCATGATCCTATGAGTTATTTTGTGGGACCTTCCAGCATTTATCAGTTCTCAGCTTGCCCCTGAGCTGCCTGGAAACATGTGCTGTCTCCAGGTTCAGCTTTCTCTCTGCCCAGTGTTTTCTTGATTTTTTTGTTTCTGTTTTAGGAATGTTTCTAAGGAAAAGAAAGCTCGTTCTTTGCGTTCTGCAACCTTTTAAAGGCTGGAAAGTGGCTCTTGCTGTAATGAGGTTCAAGTCAGTGTTCAATCTGATCTCCTTGGTGCAGGTTGTTTGCAGCTCTGTCCCCAAGGCTCTGAATTTCTGTTGCTTGTCACGTGTTTTCTCAGCCAGGAAAGCAGGCTGTGCAGGAAAACATGTTAATAAAAAACTACGTTAATGAAAGCTCTTGCCCCTGGAAAGGTCACAGTTTAACACTTTGATTTGGTTGGGAATGGCTGGAGGGTTTAACACGATCCAGAGTGTTAAAATCCGCTGATGGCTGGAGATTAAAACAGTTTTAATTGCATTTCCAACATGGCCTTTCCCAGGCAGGACTGGGCTGGGACACTTTGTCCTGAAAGACAGGTGGAAGCTCTGGATCTCTGGCATTATCTTGTAGCAACATCAGTATGTGTGGTCCCTGGTGAGGCTGAGCATAAGGAATGTGTCTTCCCATTAGTGGGATCACTGGGATCATTGCCCATGCTCCAGTAGGACCTTACTCTGAGAACAACAGGCCTTCCTGCTGCACCAGGCCTCCTTTTCAGATTTTTAATGGACATTTCCTGGGTGTTCATCCCTCAAGACTTGCAGCTTGGCACCTCCTTTCCTGCTGACAAAGGGAACGTCACGTTGTTGCCTCTCTGTCCCCGATGCCAACCTGCTTCCTTCGCCCTGCTTACCTTTAGGTGCTGCTATTCCCGACTCTCCACTCACATCATCAGCCCAAGGAAAGGCACCCTTGGCCTGAATGCCTCGCCTGGGAAGAATGCAGACAGTCTGGCAGAGAGCAGGTTAAATAAAGTTTGCCTTGGCAGGGCCCGTGCTCTTGGACGGGCCGGGAGCTGCTGGGGAGGAGTGGGGATGGAATTGCGAGCACGAGCAGCGGCTGCCAAGAGGAACGGGTCTCCTGGCCCTGCTGGCCGACTCCTGTCCTCTGGGAATCTTGAAATGCTGGTGAAATCCCAAGCCTTTTCCCTACCCCAGCACTGTGCTGGTGTTCCAGTCTTTGCTCCAAAGCCTCCCACTGACAAGGACAGCAGTGCTGGGCCCTCACCACCCAGTCAGGCTAAAACCATCCTGTCAGCCCATGTGGCATCAGGGATTCATCCATAGCCTCTCCTGATCCTGAGGGGAAAGATTTCAGGCCAGTGGCAGGTTCTGACTGACAGCTCTGGCTTTTGCTGTTGCATTGGGAGGGATTTCACACCTAGGAAAGGTGGTCCAAATGGTTGATTTAGAAACTCTCCCAGCGCTTGGCTGGTGGGGACAAACCCAGTGCAGCTGCAAATACCTCCAAGCTGTTTCATGGGGCAGCATTTTGGGATCTGCAGGTTGTTAGTGTATAAAGGGCACAGTCCTGACCCAGCAGGAGGGCCCACCAGCAATTCTGTTGGATTTTTGGATGAGAACAAAGAAATTCTTTGCTATAAGGGTGGGGAGGCCCTGGCACAGGTTGCTCACAGAAGCTGTGGCTGCCCCATCCCATAGGGATGTGAACACATGGATGTGTTCAAGGCCAGGTTGGGCTTGGAGCAACGTGGTTTAGTGGAAGGTGTCCCTGCCCATGGCAGGGGGTGGAACAAGATGGTCTTCGAGGTCCCAAAACCAAACCATTCTGTGATTCTGTGATTCCATTGCTTGCCACCAGCAGATGGAGCAGGAGGGAAGAGTAGGAAAGCAGAGGGTCAAGAGGAGAGCAAAGCAGCAGGATATTCATGCCTTGCCATCCTTGGAACGTGTGTTTTGGTCTCCAGGCAAGACATCCTTGACTGTCTTGGTGGCAGAGGGACTGATGAGAGGAACAGTGGCTACCAGAACATGCTTATGTCCTTCCAGTCCTTCCTGGGGGTTGTTTTTAGTTAAAACACCACTTTTTCCATATCTATATTGGCTTGTGCATGGAGATAACTTGGGAGCTTCAGGTCAGTTGTATCCCTGAGCTTTGCTTCCTTTAGGAATCAGTGATTCACTTGGATTCCTGTGATTAGCAGGATGATGGAGCTTTTCATGGCCTTTGCTTTTCCCCTGTGACTTTACACATGTGTTTGTCCATAACAAAGGGATCAAATCCTACTTCTGGTGCATGGGAAACTCAGCTAATAAATACTTATGAAAATATTTGCTCTGCAGACTTGAAAACTGCATGTTAACGAATGCAGCAAACTGATCTACCCCTCCAGGGCCTGTGATGGGCCTGACTTGGTCCCGAGCCTGACTTTTCATAACCTTTCTCTGTCTCCCTGTGCCCACAGGTGGCTGGAAGTGCAGATGTTTAACCTGACCTGCACCCAGCGTTGGGTCCAGTACCTGCAGTTGCTCCAGGAATCCATCTGGCCCGGAGGAGTTTTACCAGCAGTGCCTAAACCCCCCAGGACAGAGGAGCAGAAGAAGGCAACAGCAGATCAGGCCCTGCAGAGCCTGATGGGCATTTTGCCTAGTAAGTGTGTCCCAGGGATTTGTCAATTTGCCTTGGGAAAGAGGAGTGGCTGGAGAGCCCTCCAGTGCACTGGCATCTGTGGAAATGTGGTTAAACACAGAGATAGAGTTTGCTTGTGCCAAGGCACAAGGAACCTTGAGGTTTGAATGGTTTCCTGCAAGCAAAAATCAGTTTCCCACTTCTGGATAGTTTGTGTTGGTATTTGGGGAGCAGCAGAGCTCAGAGAGGCAGGAGGGATGTCTTGGTGATTCCCAGATGGGGTCTGGCCACAGTTCTACTCTTAGAGTGATGATGCAGTTCCTGCCAAGCCATCTCAGCCAAGGCAGGGCTTAGGAAAACCAGAGCCACACTGTGCTCCCACCTGCTGCTAAAGGGTCCCATGGCAGAGAAGGGTCACTGGGCTGAAATCCTGAGCCCAGTTGCACTGGATTGATTTCCCTCTCTTGAAATTTGACTTTGGGACCTTTGGCATTAAAGCACCTGCTGGCTAATCCATGTGAGTGCAGTCTGAACTTTTAACTCCTTGCTGCAGTGTAAGGGGCCCTCACTGTCCTTTGGGAATCAAAAAGCACTGCCAGCATGTGCCCTTCCAGCCTGGAAGCCTTTCCTGGCAGTGTGTCCTGTCCCTGGCTGTTCCCTGTCCTGGTGATGCTGGGCCTGAGATGCCTTGGGCTCAGAGCACCATCACAAGCTGTGATTCAGCACCTACCAGGAGAAGGCTGACCTGTGGAAATGTGCAGTTCCTAAAGCTTTGTCTCTTCACAGATGTGATCCAAGAAATCCTTGGGACCAGCAAGTGTCAGATGAGCTGGAACCTGGTGCTGGAGTCCCTGAGCCAGCCTGTGATAAACAGGTATGTGGATTTTAGTCTTCGCCCTGATGGCCTCTGATATGGGGTCTGTGAGCTGTGCTCAGGGCTTTGCCATGCAATTCCTGCTTCCTGGCAGAGAACTTCTCCAGCTCATTATCCCAGACTTGCAGTATTAGAGGGCATCTGGCTTGTTTGTGATGAGGGTGCATGTCCAGGATCTCAGTCTGGCTGGAGGTTATTGAGTCATGTTAATTGTGCTCCTGGGCCTGCTTAGTTAGGGGATGTCAGGGCAGTAAGACCAATCCTAGTTTAGTTTGGTTTTGGAGGAGCTGCAGATCCATGTAGGGTTTTTTTTTTTGTCTATACCCAGCGCTGTGAGTTTGGAAAGCAAGGGGTTTGGTAATGGACTGCAGAGAAATGAGGGTCAGACTGTGCACATCAGGAGGAATTTCTTCGCTAAATGGGTTGTTAAACATGGGAAGGGGCTGGCTGGGGTGTGCTGATGTCCCCATTCCTGGTTTAGGAAGTGACTGGACATGGCTCTCAGTGCTCAGGGTGGTGTTCAGTCAAAGGTTGGACTCGATGATCCCAGGTGTCTTTTCCAACCTCAGTGATTCTGTGGAACGCATGTGCCACCTCCCTCCAGGAGGTGTGCTTGTGTTTTCTGTGCTGCTCAGCAGCTTCAGTGCCTGCTGGTTTGGGAGATGTGGAATAAAAGCTGAATCAGCCCCTAAAACATTTCTTCCAGGGTCTGAGATCATTCCTCTTTCACCTGATGGCAGTCAGACCGCTCCTTCCTCGTGTGAGCTTTGCCTCCTGTGCCCTGACCAGCCTAAGCTTTGTCTTCTCTCTGTTTCAGGCACCTGGTTTTCTGCCTCTTGGACATTCTGCTGGAGTTCTTGGTCCTGAAGGGCTCCAGTGAGGAACCCAAAGCTACAGCTGCAGCACCATCTGCTCGTGGTGGACTGGACAAAGCACTTTAGCTAGGACTGGTTGAGCCAGCAGTGGGGAGGAGAGGCAGCCACAGGCATGGGATGACTTGATTTTCAGTGTTTACTGAACATGTCTGGGAGCTTCTTGCAAAGAATTTTTCCAGCCAGTGCTGAAGGAAGGTACTTCCAGGCTTCTCTCTCCTGGCTGGGAGGTGGATTAAACCCAGTGCCAGGGGCTGAACATCTACTGTGCATCTCTTCCATTGCTGACCTGATAGAGAGCCTGGAATGAAGATGCCTGAGCAGTTGGAGAAGGATGTTCAGGCTGCTCACAAACCCTGTGGTCCTGCCCCATGTTTCTGAACAACTGTAGCACCTGAAGGCAGAGATAGCACATAAGATTTGCTTTTGTGGCATCGAACTTCACCTGGCACTGGCACAGAGAGACTTGATGGGATGGGATCTTGTTGGTAAATGTTCCTGCAGGAAGGGGAAGGGAGGGGAAATGCTGTCCATGCTGTCTAATCATCCTGCCCTGTGCTTGCAGTGCTCAATTGGTGTTACTAGAAGGAAGATGGGGAGGGAATGGAGTGTGGAGAAGTCAGGGTCCAGCTGCCCAGACACCTGGGAGGTGAGAGCAGTGCAGGAATCAAAGCTGCTGTGCTGCCTTAGTGACAGAGATCAGCTGCTTCCCACTGCTCTGACATCATCAGTTCCCCATCATCTGCCTGATAAGTAGGATGCAGGTGGACTGTGATCCTGTGGGAAAGAGAACTCTCCTCAGGCTAAGGAGGAATGGCAGCTTGGCTGGACTGTAGGATTCCCTTTCTGAGTCCCCTTGTAGTCCCTGGGGCTGTCACCTGGAAGGCACAGGAGAAGTTGAGCCATGTGTGACACAGCCAGGATCATGCAGGGTCACAGCTCCTGTCTGTCTGTATGCCCCATGTACCCCATGGGCCATTTCATCCCACAGAATCATGGAATACCAGGTGGGAAGAGAATGCCTGCTGTTCCTTGGAGCTGGATACTCCATGGCACATTTGGAGGGAAGGGCAATGTCACTCCAACATTCCTGTTCTGCTCTTCCCAGAAGAGCTGCTTAATAATGGACCCACAGCAGTGTGAGCTGCTTCTGTGTGTGGTGTGAAAATGCAGGAAGGGATTGGCTTGCTGTCTGCAAAAATAGAGTTTTAGGGAGCTCTAAGGACATGCCAAGGTTAGGCAAAGTGCAATATAATGAAGCAAAGCAGTTTGGCATCACTTTTATCAGAGCCATTTCTCAGCAGTAACACTTGGGAGATGGCAGATTGGCCACTTGCTTGGGAAAAGGAGGGAGGTGTAAAGTGTGTTAGGCATAAGAGTTGCAGGATGCTTCGGGATAATCCCAAAGCAGAGATTATTGGGAAGGAGGGCTCAAATATCTCCCTAAATACCTGCTTGGAGAGCAGCTGCTTCACCCTGTCTTTCACTGCCAGGCTCTTGTTTCCCTTCTTTTCCCTGCTGCTTCCATTTACTGCCCCAGCTGTCAGGAGTGGGAGCAGGAGCCATCGGCCATGGCTGATGCAGCAGAGCTCTGGTGTACTTAGTGCCTTCCCAGATGCTCTTGGTGTGCTTGTTTGCTGTTGCTTCCTAATTAATTGTATGGTTTGGAGTTCCAGGACCCTGGTCTGTCATTAATTAGGGATAATGTTAAGGATTAAATTAAGGACTGTAAATTATGCATTGCCGGCTCCAGGGCCAAAGTCTAGCACAGTCCTTGCACACACTGGATGTGGCACTGGAAGAAGGAGCTGATGCTTCTCCTTTGCCAGGAAGCCCAAGTTGTCCCTGCTGTTAAACCTCATCTCTGCAATTATGCAAATGACTGAATATTCAGGAAATAATCTGTGGGTACTGCCAGTTTGGGAGCTGGTGCTTTGCTGGGATGGTGTAGCCATGATTTGGGGTTGTACCAGCTGCCACATCCCCCTCTGTGTTTATTTACATGGGAGGAGCTGGGGCAGAGAGAGATGAGGTAGATTTACTTACATGCACTTTGAAGTCAGTGTTGGAGTTGGAAACACACCCAGAAGCTGGGATTGTGAGATCTTTGTTTTAATCTCCAGAACCCCCTTTCTTGTCTCGTTCAGGCTGAGCACTTTCTCATGCTCCCACTGGCTGGGCTTCAATCTCCCATTCCCTCCTTGGCCTGGTCTCACAGCTGAGGTGAAGTTGCCCAGGAGTGGATAGCCCCTCTCTGGATCTCGTTGTTAAGGAATAAAAAAAAAAAATCCAATAAAAAGCTCAGCTTTTTTCTCCTGCTAGTTCTTTGCCTCGCTGTAATTTTGGGATTAAATTGAGCACCATGGTGGCAAAGGCAAACTTCTGCATTCAGGTGGGCTGGAAGTTGATTTGCATTGGACTAAGACTAGAAAAAACTGCTTTGGGAAAGCAAACAAGGTTGACAGAATAACTTCAGCTGTGTGTCATATTCCCTTTTTCTGCAGGAATTTGTAGAAGGAATTTGCTGAACACTTCAGCCACCTCTTGCTGAAGGGAGGGTGGGGAGAGCAGCCAGATTTGATCTCAGTAAAGAGTTGGCAGCCTTGTGTTGTGTTACATGTAGAGCAGTTCATGCTTCTGGTGGGGGACAGCTCTCCAGGGCCCCTCTGCATGTGTGTGATCCTCTTCTGTCTCACCCCAGTCTGGTTTTGTGGCATTGAGGAAAGAATTTCTTTCCCCCTGCCTCAGTTTCCCCCTGGTTGACTGGAAGCTCCTTGGAAGCAGGAGCTGCTCCTGTGGACAGCAGAACACAGTGGTAAGAACTTCAGGGCTCCACTCTAAGCTAGATATTCCTGTGTTGACACAGAGCTTGGTGATTTAATTGTGTCTTCAGGGGGAAAAGTCCCCCCATGCACTGACTCCCCGTTGTATTTCCTGTATTCAGCCCTTTGTATCAGCTGTTTGTGGTGCTGCTCTTGGAATCAGTGTAGAATTGTCTCAAAAACCTGTTTTGTTGCTGAATGGGAAGCAAACCTGCACTCCCAAGTACCTGTGTGCAATAATAATATTTTATTTCAGACTTATTTCTTTGTCTGGGTTTGAAATTTGCCTTTGATCAGCAGCTGCCTCTAAGGCATCCCTGGAGAAGAGAGGAGCAAGTAGGGGAGAGGCCAGAAAGGCCAGGTGTCAGTGGGAAGGTGGGGACAGGCATCTCCCAGGTGTCACAAAAAGCAGGACAGGTGATGGTGTGGGACAGTGGTTTTCCTTCCTGGCACACACAGGCTCAGACCTGGGAAAGGCCACAGTCCTCAACTGTGGAATCAGGAACCAGGACAGTTTCCCACCTCTGGCAGCATCAGCATTCCTGCTTTCTCCCTGCAACACAAACTCCCTTGCCAGGGAATGTGAAACCAGGGAAGCCAGCTGGAGATTTATTGCCTTGCTCCCAGAGAAGCAGGGCTTGTGCAGACCCATCCCCACATCCCTTGGGCAGTGGAGCTTAGGAAGTTCCCTTTGGAGCAGGAAAGCTGGTAAGCTCTAAGGAAATGGGGAATGTCTGGAAAGGAGAAATTCCGTGTGAAATTTGAAATATTGTGTCAAAGAAAAAAAAAAAACAGAAGGAGGAAGAAAAACCTGATACGATGAATGCTTGGGTCATGTGTTATTGTGGATTAGCTGTGCCACAGAAGGATCCTGTGCACCCCATGGAATCCATTCCCTGCAAGCCAGTGAACATTTGTACAGCACATGATGTGGGAATCGTGGCTGGAGCCCGGTTCCCTGGGATAATATCCACCCCGGGGTGGATTGGGCCATTTCCAGTGTCAGCAGCCAGAGGATTAAGCATTTATCTCATCAGAACAGAGGATAATTAATACCAGACCAAACTTGGGGCTGAATTTGACACTTGAGTGTGGCTTCACCTCCTGCAGGGGAGTTGTGGGGACTGGGAAGATGTTCCCCTGTCCTACCAGGTGCAGGGATTGCCTGGGAGATCCATAGCCACTGGGATGGCATGGATCTTCCCAAGGGAAGCTGAGGGTGAGCTCCCAAGGTAGGCATTAGAGATGGAAACCTCTCAGGAGGACTGAACCTTCCAGCCAAAAGTTGGAAGAACAGAATCAGGGTTGCTGTGATTTGCCATCATCTGGGTTTAAATGGAAAATCCAGGGTTTGGCACTTGTGGCTTTGTTGAAATAAATTAATACCGTTATCCTGGCCACAGTCCAGGTCAGGTAATTATATTCTTCCTACCTTAATGCCACTCAAGCCCCTGTCTCCTCTGGATGTGCTGCACTCTTTCCTGTCTGGAACTCGCTTGTTATGTTACCAAGTCCTTCCTTTTTCCCCTCTTGAGTAGAATTTGTGCACAGAGCACCACCAGCCCCCAGCTCTGCTGAAATAGCCTGCAAAACCTGCCTTAGACATTTGACTGTGCCTGGAGCATCTCTCCTGGCTTGGAAGACTGGGAGAAGTCTTCCAGGGAAGATGGATCACATCAAAGATGAGAGAGTATGTTACAATCAAGGCTGCTGGAAACCTGATTCTCTCCTCTCTGAGTGCCTTAGGCTGGGGGGTGTGTTCATGGGAGGAACTCTGGACTCATGGGTGGTGTCTCACCTTCCTCTGCTGCCATTTCTTCATAGGTTTTTGAAGACTAAACTGGAAAAATCCTCCTGTCTTTGAGAAGAATATACTATACCACTCACAAGGGTGTTGGCCATGTCCAAACCTTGCTAATCTGGCAAAGCAGTCCTTGGTTTGAGGTTACCTGGCCCTAAGAAGCCCCATTTCCTACAATTCCTGAGCAATGCTCCAAGCAGTTTTGGAGTGCCAGGTTTCCCTGTTGGAGTGCAGCTGCTTGTCCATGTTGGTGGCTTCTTGGCCTTTACATCTCCTGCAGTTGATGCTTTGAGGTTTTGTTTTGTTGGTTTTTTTTCCTTTTCTTTTGAAAAGCATTTCAAGTCTCCTTCTTTCCTCCACCTTTTCAGTTCTACTCTCCAGGCCTTGTGGAGGGGTGAAAGGGCTGCTCAAGCAGCACTTGAGGAGGGTGTCCCACAATTCCACGTACTTCCTTCCTGTTCCCACACCCCTTCACTCTTCCCTCAAGGACAAGGGGGGGTTTGAGGGACAGGAGGGGTGAGGATCAAAGCCAGGAGCCACTGTTCAAAACACAGAATGGCCACTGCTCCTTTCGAGTGTCGCATCTGGTGGAGCCTCGTTAACCTTCTGCTTCCCCCTCCTACTCCTTTGCCCCTGAAAATCAACAAAGCCAAACATCCCAAATTACCTCGGCTGAAGCAGCCTGAAGTGTGTGTGTGTGCTCAGTGTGACAAAGCAAAGCAGAGCCATTGCCCAAAGGTCCTTTTCTGTGCAGGCCACTTCACATTTATTTTTTATGCTCCGACTGGAGCTCTTTAAACCCCGGTGCTCTTTGGAGCTGAGCTCTTTAACTTTCTCCCTTCCTCCCCTTGTTCTGCTCCTTCCGTTCCATTTTGTGCTGTGAGAACGAGTCTTTTAATCCCCCTGTGCTGCAGATTAAAGCTGTTGCAGCCTCCCCAAGTGGCATTTTCTCAGAGAGGCTTCACAGCCAGACCTTTATGAGAGCTCCCTGCCTGTCTGCTTCTGCCTTTCTTCTCCCCACACCAACCTTCATCCCTGACCTTTCCCTGAAGAGGGAAAAGCTGTGGAGTCAATCCCATGTAGGCAGGGCCTGGGCACAGCCAGGCTCAGGGGGCAGGAGATTAAAACCCAGGGAAATTAAGAAGTAAATAGAGAGAGAAAAGAAAAGACGATAGGAATTAAGAGAGAGAACCAAGGCAACATTCAGCATGTTTGGAAAGCAAGTGCTGAGCTTGCTTCAGTTTCCTTCTGAGTTTTCTGTCTCATCATCAGCCCTGCTGCTGTGAGGTGTCCTACCAATGTCCTGGAGTTGTTGGTAAATCTCCAGGGGAGATGAAAAACCAGCTCTGAAATACATTTCCCAGAGAAATGGTGTAAAATTACCCCAAACAGGCCCCTTTTCAGGTTTGTGTACAATCTGTATGGGAGAGGGAGGGGAGGGGGTGTCTAACATGCTTTTTGAGCAGGGAAGAGGCAGTTTGGGTTGTTCTTTTCTCAGGCTTCCAGCATGAACGTGGCCTGGTTAATCTGAGCCATCTTTCACCCAGGTGTAAAATGAGGTTGGTGCTTGACCCAGAGCTGTGCAGAAATCCTGACACTGAATGTTCTGGGTGCTGAGCTTGAATTGAAAAAAAATCTTGCAATACTTAAGAATGAAGGTCAAGTTTGGGTCCTGTGAGACTTCACCTGCTCACATCTATACCTGAGTTATGTTTTTTACCTGCCTTGTAAAAGGACAAACAGAGATTTGATTTGTCTTTATAAGCAATGTGAGAACAGAGTCTGCACATGTGTGGGGTTAGGAGACACTTGAAGGGTTGATTCAACCAGATTTTGCTAAAATTGGTGGTGACTGCATATCAACAACACACCAGAGAGGTGTGGATTCCCATCCCTGGAAGTGTCCAAGGCCAGGTTGGACAGGGCTTGGAGCAACCTGATCTAGTGGAAGGTGTCCCTGCCCATGGCAGGGTGCTGGAACAAGATGATAACTTTAAGATCCCTTCCAACCCAAACCATTTGGGGATTCTGTAAGAAGTTTTTCCATACTTTTTGCCCATAACAAGGCTGCTCTGACAGCCCAATTCATGGCCCTTGTGCTCTCCCATCCCGTGGCCGAGTGAGCGCGGAGGCTGCTGGGGGCAACAGCAAAACTGCTTTCAAAGCAACTAATAAAAGTGCAACTGTTCCCTTTTGGGAACTCATTTGGGGGCAAAAAGTTCCCCTGGCAGCTGATAATGAAATCAAACCAGGAGCCTGCCCCCGGAGGGGCCGTACGTGTGAACCACAGCCATGTCGAATCCGTCTGAATCCTCCCGCAGGAAAGCCAAAGCCCTGTAATTACTGGCTTTCTAGAGGCAGCCTTTTCTTTCTCTTTGTGTGGGCCCTCTCCCCCCGTCTCTCTTCCTCCATAATAACAGGATATTTGTAATGAAAGTCACTGGGCAGCAGCAGAGAACAAAGCAGGGGCGCTGGGTGGGGATATTGGAAGCGCTGCTCTCCCACCTGCGGCCGGTCTGGACTCCGCTGGGAGAGCACGGTGGGCTGGGGAGGCTCTGATTAACCTTAATCTGCAGAGAGGGTTGAAGCCACGCTGTGGCCCCGTTTCATAGCTACCCCAGCCCGCTCCCAGGCGTGCAGCCTTATGAAGGGACAGTCTCCCCAGCAACTCTTAATGCGTTTTTGCAGCATCCCCTCTAATCTGAGGGAGAAATGTCACCACTGTCAGTCCCCGGGCTGGCAGCTCCCAGCCACGGCCACACTGGTGAGCACATATCCAGCTTCCACCTTCTGGTTGCTGGGGTGAAAGGGCCTCTTCATCTCCACAGGGAGAGGCAGATGAATCCCTGCCTCAGACAAGGGACCTGATTTTTTTTATTTTTTTTTTCTCCAACCCCCCACCCCACCGCCCGGTTCAAGGGCTCTTTATTATGTCTTTTAATTCTCAGCTGCGAGTGGGAGGGAGCAATAAGGCTGGAGAAACGGGGAGGAGGGGAAAAGCCCTCACAGTGGGGAAAGGCCCCAGTCACCAGTGTGTGAAAAGAGAAGGCAGAGTGGGGATTAAAAATGTCAGCCTCATGGGAAGTGCTTGGTATTTAATAGCTTCACTTGATGGCTGTGAGGTGGTGACGTGCATGTGAGGGCAGCTATGAGCTGCTTCTCCTGGAGAAATCCACTAGAATTCCCCTTAGCTGGCCTGGTGGAAGGTGTCCCTACCCATGGCAGAGGGTGGAATGAAGTGATCTGAATGAACAGTTCTGGGATTCTATAAGTAATGCCATTCCTGTCTGCCTCGGGAGCTCTCGCAGGGTAGGATGGGGAGAAAGAGCCATGGAAGCTGAGCTGGTGTTAATTAATACCAGGTTGTGAGATTTGAGGCTCATCCTCCCCATGTCTGGCTGGTACAGGATGCAGGACACTCAGTCCTGACCTCCCCTCCTGCTGCCAGCAAGTGCCCTCCATCTGATGGCACTCATGACATGTTTACTGCAAAAAATGCCACTGGGTGCTCTGTCTGCAGCATATTCTCCACTTTGCTCGTGTTTGCAGCCCCTTTTAGAGCATTAGCTCTGGGGAGTCTCCTCTCCTCCACAGATGCTCTGATGCTTATCTGCCTCCTGTAGGGTCAGGCCACTGGAGAATTTGTCTGTGTGACAAGCGTGTGTTCCTGTGCCGGTGGGGATTTCAAATTTCACTCACAGTTTTGACTGAAAAGGCTAATAAAAGTTCTTGGATTCCTCCCTCACCACCACCATGCACGTGCTCCAGCCACCAGCACAAACAGCACTCTTTATTTGTCACCCAGATCACCTCACCTGCCCCTCTGGCTGCAGCCTTGGGAGAGGAAGTTGCCATTGGAACAGCTGAGTAACTCTGAGGGGATGGAGATTGTTTCTTGTTGCTCCTTTTGTGACAAAGCGATGAAGACAAAGTGTGAGGAGCCTTCCCAGGGCTGCACCTCATCACTACCTCAAAAGCCAACGTGCTTTTATTGAACCAAGGCTGCTCTGGGCTCCCCACACTCCATCAAGCTCCATTAAGCTTTTCCTTTTGTCTGTGCAAGTGAATTCCAATAAACTGGCTTTTATGGCTGTCACTCCCAACACACTTCAGCTCAAACACATCCTGGCACGTTCCAGGAGCTTTATCCCAGATTCACGTGCATCTCCAAAGCAGCCCCACCTGAAAAGCCCCCTGTCACTCAAGGCAGGCACTCACAGTGTCACTTGGCAATATTCCTGCCTGGAAAAGCAGGATACATTCCTGTCCATCGTGAGGAAAACAGCGTCCAGGGTATAAACAGCCACGATGGGCCACAAGTCCTTTTTAAAGGAATAACCTGTTCCACCCCCAAGGTTCACCTGGAGCCCAAAAGCCACTTTAGAAGAGCGTGGATGAAAGTGCTTCACGCAGCAAGGCCTTGAAAATAACCCCTACAACGGCTCTTTCTGATCACATTCCTTTCCACGCCAGGCTGATGATTCCCAAGCCAAGAATGTCACTAACTTCTCATCTTTCTCCTGGTCATTTCTTTCTGTCCTGAAACTGGAAGGCAGCCCCTGGAAGGCAAAAGGGGGTTGGATGCTCTCGTGTCAGGGATCCAGATTTAAGAGACATTATCTCATCGATAGGGAACAACAACAAGGCTGGCAGGCCTGATATTCCCTGGAAGGTTCAGCGTGCTTGGTGAGGGACAGCTTGGAATAAGTTTGCCCAGAGAGGTCACTGTCTCTGGAAGTCTTCAAAAGGCTTCTGGATGTGGCCCTTGATGGTTTAGGGGTGATTATGGTGGTGCTGGGCTGGTGGGTTGGACTTTATCTTTGAAGGTGTCTTCCAAGTTCAGTGGTGCTGTGATTCTGTGTGAAATCTGCACTTCTTTGTTGTGCCTTGAGAGGAAAATTCTGTGGGTGGGAGAGAGAGGAGGACACGTCAGGTACCCTGAGACATCCAGATGCGAGACCAGCACGAGCGAGCAGGGCTGCAGTCATTGCTTCACTCAGGTGGCAAACACAGAGCTAAAGCTACATCTGAAGCTACTAATACCCTTTAAAAAAGCTCTTTATGTTTGGTCTGTGGATTGTATTGTCCTTAAGAAAAAGTTTCTCTCTTCTGCCTGGCAGCAGCTGTGTTTGGCCTGGAGTGCAGATAAGATGGCACTGAGAAATTTTGCAATCTCATTCCTTCTGGGAGCAAAACTTCAGAAGGACCCGATTCCCTCACGATGTGAAATTAGAAAATGGTTGCAGTAAGGGTAGAAATGACTTGGGAAAGATTAGGGATACTTTTGTATGAGCAAATATCCCCCCAGTGCTGCCCAGAATCCGGTTAAAGTGCCAGCTCTGACCCTGGATGTGTGGAAAGCCTGGCAGGCACCGACAGTGTTTGCAGGGAGGATCCTCCTGCAACGACCTCAAATTTCCAAAAAAGTGGTCAGTTTAAGTTGTGCTGCCTGTCACGGGGGTGCCTGTGGGCCCCAGAGCTGCAGGTCATGGGTGGAGATACCTCCCTTGTCTTCAAACACCTCTGGAAGGACCCAAGCTCTTCAGATGTTTTTTTTTTGGGAACAAATTTAGTGACACCTGGTAGCTCCTAAATTAATGTGCTGTGATCCTCAGGGGCAGGTTTCAGCTGTCAGGTACAGAATTGCCCACCCACAGGATAAACCTCTGCCTGCAGGATGTCCTTGTGTGGACCATGGGTGTTGTGGTTGATCAGGGCATGAACGAGCCACAGGAGTGGTTTCTCCACTCTGATTTGGAGAGCAAGGTCTGGTTTGCCCTCACACCTGCTCTGAACTCTCCAATTCAAGGGATCACCAGAATGGTTTGGGTTGGATGGGACCTTAAACCCTTGTCTTGTTCCACCAGCCTGGCCTTGATGTGCCGAGGAGCATCTGGGCTGGTGTGACCCGCTGGCTGCAGGATCCACGAGAGGGAGCTTTGGGATTGTCACTAAAATCTTTCCCCAGGCCCAGCAGAGGCACAAGATGGTGCTGTTGTCTCAGCCACAGCGAGGCCTTCGAGGGACAAGGGAGAAAGCCACGGTGGGCAGGGGACACTCGTGAACACCAGCACAGCATCCTGCAAGCTCTGTGCAGGACAGAGCCCAGCTCCTGGATGGGAGTTCCTCCCAGATTTGAGCCTGTTTCCTTCAGGGTGATCCCAAGGCTCTGCTCAGTTTTCCTCAGGAAAATCTGGTGGACAGGTGACCTTGGAGAGAAACGAGTGTGGCTTCACATCCCACCTGCACTTCCCGTGTTCCCAAACAACATCCTGCCTGCAGGGTGAAGGGTCTGTGTCCCTGGGGGTGCCAGCATCTGTAAGGGGTAAAATCAGCCTGCAGAGCCATGAACCTCCCAGTGAAGGGTCCTGGGGTGGGGAGAGGAGGAGAAGGAAATACAAGAGAGGGCTGGGGGTGTCCCCATCCCAGGGGGTCACCAGCTCTGCCAGGTGATGGGGATGTGGGATGCAGGGAACCCTTGCTCACACTTCTCAAGGGGGAAATTCCAGCCTGGGCTTGAAGAAAAGTTTCCCATGAAAGATTCCCTGCAACTGGGACGTTCCCACCGCAGGCTTTGATTTCAGTGGATCGGCACTTTCCGATGGGAAACCATCGTATTGGAAAATTCCCAACAAGCAGAGAGACTTCCTGGTGTATCAGGGGAGGGATCCTGTCACATGCAGCAGGAGCAGGATGGCTGCCAGTCCTGGAAAGAGATGATGCTGTCCTAGGGTTCTTCTTCCTCTGTTGAAAAACCAAAGGCTGGGTCATGAGCTGGTCTTCTACTCTTAAAAGCAGCCTGAAATTTGGCCCAGAATCCTTCTTTTTGGTATCATCACTGACTGCAGAGGAGGTGTTCACCTCAGGTGTCCTCACACAGAGGTGTCCTCACACAGAGGTGTCCTCCCAGCCTCTCCAGTGGAGGAGGTGCCTTTCCCTCCCCAGGTGACAGGTGCTGCTTCCAGGAGGATTTTCAGCCCTGCCCGTGCCGTGCTGGGAGACCTCACACTCTGCGTGTCCTTAGTGGGACAGAAGTGATGGAGCCAGAGAACTGAAACCACTATTAGGTTATTTAATCCCCCTCCCTCTGCCCAGGGGCTCCTCTTCCTACACCAAGCCTGTCTCTTCTGTCATCCTTCAGCTCCAGGGCTGTTGCACGAGAGTGAAGGAGAACAGACCCCAGCCACAAATTCTCTCCAGGGTTTTATCCAGTCTGGTTTGGAATTACTCCCCTGGGAAGGCTTTTCCCCAGCCCTCCTGGGCCAGTGCACCACTGGCTGCTTGATCTCTGATGGAAACCGTGCCCCTGTCCCGTGGCAGGTCCTTTATCTGGCCTCAAAGGCTTCCTTTGCCCCGCTTGTTTTGCCGGTGGTTGTCTCTCTGTCAGAGGTTAGAGAGTCCCTTTGTGAGGCCTGCACTTCTCAGATGTTGTGTCTGGAAGTTTGCTCTGTTTTTTTGGCTAAGGGGCCCAGGGTCTGGAAGTGGAGAGGCTTTTATGGGAACCCAAGTCCCCTTTTGACATGACTTCCTTGTGCTTAAATTTCAGGTTGAGTTACAGGCTCAAACGTTTTCTGGTTGGATATCTTTCATTGTCAGAGGGGATTAGGGAGTGATTATTTGCATGCACCTCTATTACACAGAGCCTGTTTCTTTTCTTTCCTTTTTTTCCCCCCTCCCCAAGTAATTCTACATAATAATAATAATAATAATAATAATAATATAAACCTTGACTGAAGCAGCCCCATAGATGGGGAGAAGGAGGGAATGAGGCTCCTGCCATGCAAAGTGAAATGGGCAGATGGAGATCTCAGAGCTGGGAGATGCCTGTAAGGCCAGTGATCATATAATCATGGAATCCTGGAATTTTTAGGGCCGGAAGGGGCCTTAAAGCTCATCTCATTCATCCTTTTCATCTTCTTCATCCTCCTCTCCAAGCAGGCAGGATCACCCTGGCCCATCACTTCTCTCCAGTGCTGGAGCTGGTTCCAGCAGAGCCTGAGTCCTTGGCACCCTGGTTTCACCCAGGGTGGCTCCTCTGGAGTTCTGGCTGTTCCCCAAGACATTGGGAGAAACTTTTTTTTTTTTTAAGAGCCCAACGTGCATGAGTTTTAAAAGGGATTTTTTGATAGAAGTCCCATTTACTCCTTTATTTGGCTTGGGAGGCTGCAGTGGAACAGATTTCTTTACATATCCTTGAGTGTTATTTGATTAAGGTTATGACTGCTAATAAACACTCCAGGCCTATTCTCCTTCCCCACCACTTGTAATTCAGGCAGACTGGGAGTACACCTTTTTTATATCAGTACAAGGGACCAGAGTGCTGATTCTGCTCCCCTTTCATCAGTTCACTGGTGTATTGCTCACTTTGATTTATTCCAGCTTTACAAAGTAAGGGAAAATAGAAGTGGGAGGAGTGCCAGGAGTGATTCTGGCACAATAACCAGTTTACTTCCTTTTCCTTCACTTTGCCATTTAACATCACAAGTTCTTCTACAAAGCAGCCACGAGAAGAGCAGACATTGCCCAGGAGAAAGAAAACTTGAAGCTGCAGAACCAAACTAACAAATCCCAAACCTTGTTTGAAATGTTGGAGAGAGAAGCAGGTTCTGCTTGGAAAGGCAGAGGGAGGAAGGGAAGCCCAGAGGACTTTGTTTCTACCTAGAAAATTAGTGTATTTCTTAGCACGGCTGTGTTTTGCTATGTAAGAAAATATTTTTAATATTTCAGGAAGGGAAGCAGGGAGAGTGATACAGACACCTGAGGTACCCAGCAGAGACAAGTGAGGGAGGACATCTCAGCACTCAGAGAGGGCTGGAGAGGGAACCACAGCCAAAACCACCAACCTGTGGGCTCAGGACCCTCCCAGGACAGAGAGGGTCAGGCTTTTCTAGAGAAAAGGAAGAGTCTGTAGAGAAGGAAGCACAGACTCCAGACTCAGACACTCAGACACTGATGACCAGGGTGCTGCAGCAGCTTAAAAAATTCAGAATCTACCACATGCAGTGAGCCCAAAATGTGCTTGGATGTACCCAGGATGCACTGAAAACACCCCCTGTTAGCCAGCTGTGAATCCCTAAGAGCATCGTGCTTGTACCCAGCCTTTCTGTTCCCCTTTTCCCTGCAGGCTGGGGGGGAATGAGATTTTCCTGGACTGCTCCACAACAGCCACAATCATTCCTGTGCTGTGCCATGCACTAATGAAAAGCTGTGGGGGCCAGTCCCTAATTACACCCATCAGTTAAGCTGTCAGAGGGAGCTCTCCGTGTTCCATTATTAGACTTTGGTCCTTGATGAGCTGCAATCAGGCATGAAAGGGCAACCTGAGCCGATCCAGGGAGGTCTCCACTCCCCCTGAGCTCGGGTGTGTTCGTGCTAGACCTGGTTTTTCAGGTGTGGGGCAGGGACAGAGCTGGGAGTGGGAAGGAGGGAAAGGAGGAGTAGAGATCCAGATCCTTCAGCATTTTGAAGACAAGGAGCTGATGGCTTCAACAAAAGCTCCCTGGATAAAAGCTTAAGGGCTTGCAGCTCTATATGTTTAGTTTCACTATAAATGGGATGCAGGGATGAGTCCAATCCACAGCATCTTTCAGCCATATCTGGATTTTGAAGTGCCCCCAAAGGGGGATGGATTGTACTGAGAGGACTATTTCTCCCTTTAAATTCACACTCGACCCAGCAGAAAACAGACATTCCCATGGTGGGTTTTCATGACAACAGCCCCAGTTCATTTGAACCAGGGTCTTTATGGGGAGATCTTTATGAGGAGAGGTGTTTGTTTTCTCAGGCCACACATTATTAACTAATCCCCAGGCTTTGTTTTTGCAGTGGCACTGCGAGGAACTTCCACTTCTCACCCCTTTTTTCCCCTCAAAACGTCTTTGGCTCTGGGGTGGTGCATGAGGCATGCATGGTGCACCCCAGGCTGCTGGGATGGGTTTCCATTCAGCAGTCCTGCCTTGGCTGTGGCACAGTCAGAGTGGGAATCTCCTGGTGCTCTTTGGACATGATCAGCTGCAGTCATCAGGCACCAAGGCCTAAGATGTGTCCAAGGCCAGGTTGGAGCAACCTGGGCTAGTGGAAGGTGTCCCTGCCCATGGCAGGGGGTAAAACCATGTTATCTTTAAGGTCCCTTCCAACATAGACCATTCAGGGAATCTGTGCTGTGGCATGAGGTGCTGGGCAGAGCCAGAGTGCGAGGAAAGGGGTGGGATTTCAGGCAGCAGCTCCTCCTCGTCAGGTTTCCCACCTGTGATTTTCACAGGCAATCTGCTGTGATCTCTCCCAGCCTTCTCCTGACAAACAGGAATCTGAAATGAAGCAGGCTCTTCTGGAGGGCTCATGGAGGTCGGGGATGGTGGGGGGGGGGGGCTCTGTCGTAAACCCCACACAGCTGTTAATCACCAAAGTATCCCTGGCTCCCAGCAGCTGCCTGGTGTTTATCTTAGCCTGGATATCTCCTGGCTGAGCCCCGCAGAGCTCAGGCTGTGCAGCCAAGCCAAACACAAGCGAAGCAGAGATCATTTGCACACAAGGGTGTGCACGAGGGCTTTGCGTGTGTGCACACACACACGGGGGGGTTCTGTCATCTGCAAGGGCACAGCAGTGCCCAATTAACAAACAGGGGTGTCTGTTAATTGAATGTGTGATTTAGCAGATGGGTCAGCACATCACAAAAAGGGAGGCTTAATGTGCAGGTGGTTGGGATGCACGTGTGGCTCAGGGAAGTTCTCATGCTCGGTAATTCTCTCTAAGCCTTAGGAAGCTTCCCAAATCTTCCAGGATCAGTCACCCACAGAGGCTTTAAAGTGCATCTCAAAGACAGTTCCCTGGGCCATCTGTGACTGTTTGGGAAACGAGGAGGAGGACAAAGTGAACTGAACAGTCCCACCTGCAGGAGAGAAGGAGGTTAAGCTTGTGGCTCCAATTAACCTGACCTCACAGGTGGGTGATGGCACGAAGTTGCATAAATCAGGCTCAGGGGGGGCTGAGTTTTCCAGGGAAGGGATGAGAAAAGGAGCTGTCCTGGTGTGTTTGATGTTCTCTTTGCAGTAAGAGGCTTGCAGTGACTGAGGACATCAGAGGCTTGAGGAGTAGCAAGGAAGATGTGAGTGTGTTATATTTTTCTGAAGGTTTATACCATTCTTTTTCCCTGTTTCTGGAACAGAGCATCCTGAGCTATACATGGCACCAGAGGAAGTCCTGGCTGGCTCTGAGTTGCTGCTTGTGTGACAAGATAGGATTTGGCTGAACTTATGGGTGGTGGGAACCAACTGGAGTTTTCCTTTATTGAATTATAACTGCAAGAGTCCAGAGAAGCACAAGGTTGTATTGCTGACTGTTGTAAATCTTCCAAATAAAGGGTTTGCAGTTTTTTATTTACCAAGCAGTTGGCTGTGTATTTAATGTTACCTTGTAAAGAAAAGGACCTTGAGGTCCCAGTTGCTGCTGACCCTCCCCTGAGGTCCCAGAGACTGTCAGGCACTGACTCTACAGGATGGTGTGTGCCTTGGACTTCCCTGAGCCCTGGAAAAGCTGGAATCTTGCTGTTCCTCACACTGAGCTCCTCAGGGGCAGCTGCACAGGATGAGCTGTGGGCTGGCTGTTGGAGGCTGTTTTTTGGGAGGTGGGAAGCTGGAGGGCTGTGCATGACTGAGTGAGGGGGTGTGTGTTTACTTATCCCTAACATACCTCTTGCTCTGGGAGCACAGTGAGTGCCTTCCACAGAGATTGCCAGGGCTTCTTCCAAAGCTCTCTTGGCTGTGAGTGCCCAACTTTCCCTCAGGTCCAACTCTGCTATTTATCAATTAACTTGCTCCAGATCCTGAGAACAGCCACAGCTGTCCTTCCCTTCAGCCTTGAGCACCCACTTCCTCCTGCCTTAGCTCATCCTGCAGTTCCTGTCCCTCAGGGCACCCTGGGCTGCAGCAGCCTGGACATCTGTCCTGTTCTTCCATGCACACAGCAAAGCCTTGGAGGATAAAGGAATGGAAGAGAAAAGAAGCCAGTGGCCCAGGAGTGGTGTTTAGGCTTGTCCTGCACCTGGAGACAGTGGGGGGGAGCTTGTGTGGGATGGGGTGGAGGTAACAAGCTGTAAGGATGCTTCTGATGAAGGCAATTTCAGCGGGAGGTTTGTAGTGGCTCCTGTTCCCACCAAAAATGGTAAACCCTTGGGCTCTCCTTTACTGTAGGTGAGAGACTTCTCCAAAGTGAACTCTCACTCTATCTGGAAGGCAGAGGACAGGAAAGGAGGAGTTCAGCTGGACCAGACTCTCTAATAATGAACCAGTGAGCTGTTAATGTGCTGAGATGGGGGAGCCCATGGGTTTGCTGGACTACACATGCAGTGACTGCTCCTCTGAAAACCCAAGAGTCTCTCGAAGAGGAAAGGTGCAGATCCTTCCTCTCCCTCAGGGAACACCCCAAGGAACAGGGTGTTTTGGATGGCCACACACTAAGGTTAATGTGCTGCCCTAGAAGGGGAGTGAAACTGGAGAGGATTCAGTGCTGGAGAAACACTCTGCACATGTACAGACACAGGACAGCCCTGACAGACAGCAGAGGGAAAGGGGGACAACAACATCATCATCTCCCAGTTCTGGCTTCAAGTTCAAGTCATCTGCAAGCCCCCATCCTGCCTGCTGGAAACAGGAGCTGGGAAGCCCTGCCTGGAAGGCTGTGGAGCTGTAATAAAGTGATATACTGGTAAAATATCATGCTCTTCACTGCCTGAGCGCTGCTGCTCTTCCTCAGCTTCCCACCTGGCCTTTGTCACCATCACATTTCAGTGTTTATGGCATCCAAGGCCCATCCCAACCTGCCCTCTGTTCCCCCCACCTTGATGAGGAGTATCCCTGATACTTTTGGAACTGAAATGAGTATTTTTGGTTGGCTCCCTCCCCTGCTCTTGTTTTTTGGGAAGAACAAGCCGGAGTCCCAGCCCAGCTGCTGTCAGGGGGGGGTCCTGTGGGGATTTGTGTCCCAAAATCCCATCTTACTTGCTGAGCTGTGTTGTTCCTGGTCCCCATGTGTTCAGAGAGCAGACACTCTGCTCCTCTCCATCCTTTCCCTGTCCCTTGGCTGATGTTTGGTGTCAGCTGAGGACATTTGGTACCCACTGTGCAAACTACCATGGGAAGGCTACATGCTTCCCATTATTTGCACAGGGACATTGTTGCTTGCCTTAATGTGCTCTAATTTAAACTAAATGGTGTTTTAAAATGAGTTTTGTGGCAGGAGACAGTAATTCTGTAGTTAGAAAGGGCTTTTTTTCTTGCAGGGAGGGGATTCTGCCTTTGAGTTGAGCCTGCAGAGTTGGGCAGCTCTTACAAGCAGAGCCTGCATGGAAATGTATGAGCCCTCCTAAACCAGGACCAGCAGATCCTGCAGGCGCCCAGCTCACCTTTCTGCCAATCCATGAACTCCTGATGATGCCTGGAGGAGGGAATTTCACACTGGAGTCACCTGGCACCGGTCCCAGTCAGGGTCAAGGTCACTTCTATTGACCTGAGCTGCATTCAAAACAATCATTTAGGTGTGAAAAAATCCACTACCTGTTCCCTGGGTTACTCAGTCCCCACCCAGTGTATTTTAAAAGTATTTTTAAAATCTCCTTATGAGTTGTCAATTTGGCCAGGGCTCATTTGGTCATTTAAGGGTGGTGGTAGCAACGAGCCCACAATGTCTAAGGCAGGGGGAAAGGAGTGAGAGGGGCTTTCTGGTGCTTGATTGTTTTCCCCCTGCGTGGCCTTTGGTTGTTTGGATCCTGCAGTGGTTTCCAGCAGCTGGCCCTGCCATCATCCTGCTCGTGTTGCTCTGGGATCCAGAGGGACTTGGCAACCCCGCAGCTGTCCCGGAGCCTGAGCCATGAATGAGCTCAGAGAGGGAAGGAGAGAGGCTGGGATGGGAGAGACTGTATTTGTGGTGGCTTTTTTTTTTCCAAGTGAGAGGCTGACAGAGCTGCCTGGATGCAGGCACAGCCTGAGCAGGTGGTGTGTGTGCTCTGCCCTTCTGTGTTCCTCCTCCTTGCTGGTGCACAGACCCTCGGGGTGAGGGGTGGCCACAAGAAGCTCCTCAAACCTGCCCTTTTTTTTGACCATCCCACTCTAGTGGCCCACACAGAGATCTTTAAGCTGTGCTTTCAGGCTGGAATTCAACCTGCTGACAGTGTTTTCTGCTGCAGATCCTGAGAGCTGCATGGGAAGCTGGGTTTGGGACCAACATCCACAGTGCCCTTTGCAGCATGTTTAACAGCATCACAGTGTCTCTTGATATCAGACCAGGCCTGATACCTCAAGCTGGTGTGATTTTCTGAGGATATTTTGTGCCATGCATGGGGCAGGGGTGGCCCTTTCAGCCCCTATTTCATGCTCAAGCCCTTGATCCTTTATCTCAAACTGCTTTGAGTTGTGTGTTAAAAGTTTCCTTGAAATAATCCACACGGACCAAGTTAAGCTGTAGCACACTAAGGGTGTGATTCCCTTCTTGCAGAGCCTAAATCACTCAATAAGCACACAGAGACGCCCTTCTAAACTGTGGTTTGAACAAACAAGCCCCCCCTGCTGCTTCTGAGTTGGTGAATTGGGGGCAAACAATAAAACGTGTTATGGTGCTTTCTTCAGGTGAGGGGGGTTTGGCAAAGCATCACAGGCTACTGCTTTTAAATAGCTCATCCTTTGCTAAGTTGCTGTCTCCAAGGGATCCCTGGAGGGTGCTGGGGTTTCTATTTTTAAGGCATTCATCTCAGGATTCTCTGGAGATGGTGATGATGTTTTACTGAGGGTGATGATCTGCGTGCCCCTGGGCGTGTTCCATCCTTTCTCCTGCTATTTTACAGCACATCTGTCCTGATCTGCTGTCCTCCAGGTCAGGAATTGGGTGTTCATGCTGCAAGGGGACCGGGTGTGTTGGTGCTGTGCTGGCTGACCCTCCTTGCTTTTGGAGGAGACTGATTAAACAGGCCAAGCCCAACGCTGTGGTCAAGTGGTGTTAAATGGGTGGTTGGTTTGGGGCTTCTCAGGCCCAAAACTCGTTCTCAGGCTCGTTTTCTCCTGAGCTCTGCCCTCAGGGACCGTGGGAGAATGTGGCAAACCACAGAGTGGGTGAGCAGTGAGCAGCTGTGCCTGTAGCTGAGGCTGCAGCTCTGGGAACAAACCTCCTTCTGTACCTTGTAAACCATGAATGGGAGCTGGTTGGGGCAGCCTTAATTCCTTTGGCATAGTGTGGAAGTGCAGCAGTGAAATCCACACTTAAATTAAGGCAGACAAGTGAAGAAGGGGTTGTTGGGGGGGTTTGCTGTGTTTTTACAGAGGAGCCAAATGTTGGTTGTGTCTCAACACCCTGGAGATGCTTTAGGCTGTCTGGCATGGGGCTATTTCTGCAAAGATGGGGTTGTAACAGGAGTTTTCACAGGATGACACTGGACTTTAAATAAAGGCTTTGGCTCTGCCACAACTTTTCTTCTGCACTGAGAGGAGGGAGCTCAGGTCTGTGCTGCTTTCTCTAACAATAAACCATATTTTAAGGTGTACAGGAGAGCACTAAAAGCTGAACTCCCTGCAAGTTGTTTCCTTTGAGCTCTTGATTAGGCAGCAGCACATGCATCCTCTGTATGATCCAGGATGGATGATGTTCCAGCCATTTCTCTGAATACCTCCTGGATCTCCAACAGCTGTGAGCAATTTATTCTGGGTATAATCAGTTAATGTTTTGGTGAAGTGCTTTGAAGATGTACAGCGTCCTCAAATGCTGAGTAGAGTTTCATTATTATTGCTATTTAACATCTCCACGTAGCTGAACTACTGTCAGACATCCTCACTTAATAACGTGGTTGGTGTCTGGATCATCTCTGCAAAGGCAGGTTTTTGGCCAAGGGGATGGTGGGATGATATAAAAGGGTTTGCAGTTTTGTACTACCTGTCATCCCAGGCTCCCAGTGAGCTGGACAGGCACCAGTTAATTCTCACCACTTGGTAGGGCGGGCTGGCAATCCATCATCTAGAATTCCATGATCTCCCTGCAGATGTGGAGGCTGAGGGGGAAAGTGTGGCCTTTTAGAGGTCACATGGGAGAGGTTTAAACCCAGAGTCCCCAAAACCTGCTCCCCTCATTGCAGTTCCAGTGCCCTTTCACTGTGTCTACACCCACAGGAACCTCTCCTGCTCCTTACAGAGGGAAATGCTGACTTAGATAAACTTATTTTGGATCAAAAAGCTGGTGTTTGCTGCCATGCAGAAACCTTTGTGCACTGAAGAGGTTGAAGTCCAAAGAGGTGGGAGACATCCAGGCTAAACAGGAGAGCTGGAATGAGTGACTCCTGAAGTCATGAGAAATTTGGAGTAAGGTTTCTGTCATCAGCTTTGTTGCCTTTGCTTTCTCTCCTCATGGTGCCACCTGGAGAACAGGCATCGATTATGTTACATCACTGGGTTTGTGGCCAGCAGGATTGCTGGCAGAGCTCTGTGGAATGCTGTGGGAAAGCAGGCTGGACAGAGACCACCCATCAGCCCACATGCCCCTTCAGTGCTGTCAGTCAGCTGGTCCCTCTGGCAGAGCAGAGCAGCTTTCCTTCTTTCCTGGGGCCATTCAAACACAGCTGTCGATCCCCCTTTCACCAAAAATAATAATAAAAAAACCACTTTAAAATTAAAGATGTGATATCAAGAGATGGAGCTGTGGAACTCCAGCAGCCAGTCCACCACATCTTGGACATTAACACATAGGATGGGAACAAAATAAATAAAATTAACGGGTTCCGCTGTTCTGACAAAGAGCAGCTCTTCATAAAGGCTCTTGGTGTTGTTCTCCCTGCCAAGAGTCATTTAAACAGCGATCATTACTGACTTATCTTTCCTGAAACCCTAGTGAAAGTTGACATCTAGGGGAGAGAACCATCAGTCACTGCTGTGGGGAACATCTGTCTGTAGCTCCAGCTGTTTGCACCCTACGTGGGGAACCTCCCTCACTCAGCCACACGCCGGGACGTGGAATTTACAGCTCCCTCCAAGGCTCATGGATCAGCAAATCTTGGGGTGACTGACAATCCGAGAGGGGAAAAATTCCTCCTGCCCACAGCTTTTTGCAGCAGCTTTATCAAAGCCCTGCTCCTCCCAAGGAAAGCTTTTCCTGATAACCAGGAATTACGAACAGCCACGAGCCAGGGTGGAAACTGCCCTAAACAGTCCCCGGTGGGGTTGGGAATTGATCTGCAGATCCTGGGAGACACGGAGCCTGTTAACCACTGGCAGGATATTTATCTCGTAACGCGCTCGTTAAGAAAACAATGTTATCTGCATTTTAAGAGTTGGGAATGAAGAGATTTTGCTGCTCGGAAGTCTCCTGGGTCTCAGTGTCTCCAGCTGGTGCTTTACTGGAGTCTGAATTGCTCCTAAATGTCCCCCTGCTCCCCATTTCACCGGGACAGGGACTTGAAAGGGATTTAAACTGCCTAAATAGAGCCCTTAACGACTGCCACGAAAATGCAACCTAGGGAAGGGATGCAAAGCGAGGCTTTCACACCGGATCCCTTAAAAAAGCCCAGGAAAAAAAAGCTTTACGGGGTTAAATGCACCGATCTGCCAGCCGAGGGTCCTCAGGACTGGCAGCCTGATAAGAGAAACCATCCTAAAATTTGCCTGAAATTCTAAAGGCTGGTTTATGACCGTTAAATTTGAAACCAGTCAAGCCAAACTTGAAACCTTCATCTACTTTCTGAACTCTTTTTTTTTTTTTTTTTTTTTTTTTTTCCCTTGCTTGTTCAAATACTGGGAGGAAAGCCAGCTCTGGAAATGAAGTCACTTTTGAAAATGGCTCCTCTGCCCAAAAGTAGGCTCTGAAAATTCCCACTGTAATTTAAAGTCATTTTTTTCTCCCCCTCAAAAAAAAAAAAAAAAAAAAAAAAAATCTTACGAACTTGGCCTCTGAATCAGTCCCTCCCAGCTGTCTTCAAATTAAAAAGAGGGAGGGGAAAAAAAAATAAAAAGACACTGGCACTGCAAGACTTTTCTCTGACACCGGTTTTATTGCGTAGGATTCAGCGCATTGACAGGCTGTAAAAGTTTATTGGAAGCAGATACAGCCTGTCAATGGGCTGCCCGCTGCCCCTGGCTGGGATTCATCCCCAGGCTGCTGCAGGAGGGATGTGGGGTTTGTGGGGTTTCCTGCATTTCCACTGGGTCATCCCTGGGGAGAGAATTTCCTGCAGGGAAACGACCGCTGGGTGTGAGTCAGTCCCGCGGTGCTGACAAGTTCTGTGGGGAGTCTTTTGGGGTGAAACACGTGGCTGAGGTTATTCATGCAAGTAGGTCTTTCCCTGGCAGCTGGATTGCACTTGGGTAACATTCCCATGAATTCAAGGGCATCCTCTGGCACCTACATCTTGTGGAAGTTCTGCACGAGAGGAGCATCCACATCACAGAGCCCACCAGACAAGGAGTAAAACGGGGTCTTGTGCTGTTACTTGGGACTCTTCTGAACTTGGAAAGGAGCTTTTTCTTAGGAAAACGACTCTGTTTCAAGGGAAAGCTGCTCTTAATTCCCATGTGCTCCTTTAGGTTACCTGGGACACCTGTGCCACGAGTTTAACTTGAACGTGCAGAAGCCCTGGCAGGTGTCGGGAGCTGCCCACCAAGGATGGTGCTGACTCATCCCTCGGGGGCTCTGCTGTTCATTCCACCAGTCCTCGATGACTTTGCCCTCCCTGAACTTCTGTCCCTGTTCAAGCAGCTTCGTGCTGAGCTGCTGCAGCAAAGCTTGTCCCAAATAGAGTCACGCTCCTCAAAGTGGCGAGCGAGGAGCCAGCTCTGCTGCGCTCCCAGGTCGATGAACTTAAATAACTCTTTCCCTCTGAGACCCTTCAGAGACCCTGAGCAGAAAAGGGCTGCGTCCCACACCGCCAGACCCCTCACCTTGTTGGCCAGGGCCACTTTGGCTGTGCTGTCAGGAATCATTTGCGTTAGGTAAGCCCCTGTTTTTTGTCTCCACAACAGCGCTGGATCAAGGTTGCCGCGTGTCATTTCATCGCCCTGGCAGATGACGAGCTCGGGGCTGGGAGTGTGGAACCTTTATTTTTTTAATAAAGGAAAAAAAATCTTTGCACTCCTATTCTGCATCTGTCAGCGATCTCACTTGGCTGAGCCCTGGAGGAGTTCAGCTGGCCCTTGTGTTAAGGAAAACCAACAAATTAGTACAGATGTTTTTTCTGAGAGCTACGGGGATCGGGGATCAGTGATTTAATACTGCCTGATATTTGATAGGGGACGCCCAGGGAATATGTGCTGGAAACCAGGAAGTAATATTACATGAAATCAAAATACAAATATGCTCCTAAAGGTTTAGGTAATTTTTTTGCAATTTCCCCTTGTACAGTTTTAAATGAGGTCTCTCCTCCTCTTCCTGTTCTCCCTGCACTTTTTCGTGGAGGAGTTGGATTCAAAATGCCAGTGAGGAAAATGGAGGGTTTTTGTGTGGTTTTTTTGTAGAATTATAAAAAGAGACAACGTGTTGGTGGCAGGCAACAATGGCATTGTTTTTCTTGTTGATATATCAACAAGCTATTCTTCTGAGGGATTTGGGGGGGTTGGGTACTTGAGTCCTGATGGTCTGGAAGGGCACAAGTCTGCTGTCTTTTGGCATTTTGTGCTCATTAATGTGTACAAGGTACAAAACCAAAGGTAGAAAGGGAAGGTAAAGTAATTTTCCACGAGTTCTGAGTTTAGGTAACATCTCTGAGCACGCTTACCAAGACCCTGAGAAGAATCTGCAATTCTTGATGGTTTCTGACACTTAGGGCCTCCTGCTGTGTCATCCTGGTGAGCCTGTCACATCTGCACCGAGGGGTTTTTGGGGTTGCTCAATGGCTTCACCAGTGCTGGGCTGGGTTTGCTGATACCTAAATAACTCACAGCAGGAAAATTCACTCACACCCTCCCAAAACCACAAGATATGGAAAAATTCGCTGTTGTTCCTGACTCTCAAAACCAGAACAGTCGCTGGGATGAAGTCATAAAGGCTCAGCAACGCCACCAGGGGGATTTTGAAATAATTCCCACCCCTCTTTCTGTCCCTGGAATGCCCAGGGTGCCCCAGGTCTGGCAGGGGGGTGTGATATCCAGCACGGATTCTGTGCATTGGCAATTTTAGGGTGAAAAATGCCCTTTCTCCCCAACTTCCTGCTGCCCCACCTGGAGCTGGCAGGGACTCCCAAGCTGGTGTAAACCAAGGGGGAAGGTGACTGGGTTCTACCTGGAGGTTTTTGGCTCCTGGGTTGGAAAACTGGCTTTTTCATGAAGGTCACGACATCACTGACCTCCCAGGCAGGGACTGCTGGTCTGCCTGGAGCAGGGCAGTGGTGCTGCTGGGGATGATGTGAATCCTCTTGGTAACATGGAACCCAAAAGCATTTTTGGCTGTTCATCACTCATTGCTTCACTCCAGGAGATGACACAAACAGCTGTTTTTTTCCCAAGAAAGAAACCAAGAACCCAAACCCTTCCTGATGTGGAATGAATTTCCTGGTCCTTTACCAGTGAATGTTGTTCTGTCCTGGCTCTTGCTGCTGTTTCAGGGGATCACAGCTTTTGGTGTGTACCTGGAAGCATCCCTGATGTTCATCCCCATGCTTCAGTTCATGAACTTGGATTCAAATAAATGAACTTTTTACGAATGTCATGTTGGTGTTGCACTGAAAACAAAACTAATTAAAGATAATGGGCTATCTGGTGGAAGTGTTGAGCCAAGGAAATCCAGAGCAGGGAGTGAGGTGTTGTGCACTTGACACAGGGGAAATTCCTGCTGTGGCTGTTCCGTTCCCTTTCCTCATCCAATTGTGTCCTCCCAGAGCATGTGGTGGCTCAGGGATCATTTGCCCTCCGTACCCCACAATTTCCTGGCTTGCTGGGATTCTGTAACTGCTTTGGTTGCCCTTCTGCAGGGATGGGAAGGCTGAGCTTATTGTAAGGCCTTAGCTGGCTAGAAATTATATAAGCTCTGTACTCTTTTTACTCCAGCCCACACGATTAAGGAACATATTCAACTCCAAAACAATTTCTCAACCTAGTGACAAATCTGCTTCCTATAAACCCAAGCTGTTGGCATTTGCTGTTACCCTCCTTTAATGCTTTACTAATGAAGTTCTTTTACAGCTGTTCCATTATTTCACCTGGGATGGGAGTCAGGGTCACAGGTGGGTAATTATGTGGGTCATCCTGTTTCTATCCTCTTAAAACTCTGGCAAAACACAAGCTTTCTTGGAGCCCTCAGTGTTCCAAAGACTTATTAAAAGTCAACATTAATGATCCAGAGCACTCTCCCTGGCCAGGTCCCTTTTAAATCTCAAATACGAGTTTCTCTGGGCTTGCTGATTTCAAAAGACCTCATTTACTGGCTGGGGCTTAAACATCCTCCTTAGTTACTGTTGCATTTCATCATTGTGTGATACAAATAAATCCCACGGCTTCCTCCCAAGCACAGAGTGCCTGCTCTGGTGGCTGGAATACCTCGGAGCTGTGGATATCCCCCTGTTCTCTCTGGCTCAGTGTGGTTGTGCTTTTGTGTTGAGTCAGTGCTGTTGTTTTGGGGATGGGGGTGGGGGTGGGTTTGGGTTCTTGTAGGGTTACCAGGGGTGTTTGTCCCATGAGGAATGATGCAGAAATTTTCTGTTTCCAGGCAGGAAAATCAGGAGCTGTGCATAGCCCAGAGTCCAGGGGCAGGGAGCAAGGGAAAGAGGGGTGAGAAAGCTTTTCTGCAGTGGCACAGTGGGAGGGTGGAGGGGGTATCCACCTCCAGGCTCAGGAATCAGAGAATCCCAGACTGGTTTGGGTTGGAAGAGACCTTAAAGATCATCTTGTTCCAACTCCCTGCCGTGGGCAGGGACATCTTCCACCAGCCCAGGTTGCTCCAAGGCCCATCCATCCTGGCCTTGGACACTTCCAGGGATGGGGCAGCCACAGCTTCTTTGTGCCAGGGCCTCCCCACCCTCACAGGGAAGAATTTCTTTCTAATATCTCACCTAAACCTCCTTTATTTCAGTTTAAAGCCGTTCCCCCCTGTCTTATAGAAACTTCCCAGAGGAAACCTCTGGGAGATAAATAGGGTGGGATATGGCCCCAGGAGAAAGGGCTCTTGGATCACTGCAGGGTGACGATGGGATGGAGGCAGGAGGCTTGAAAATGCCAGCTGGGATGGCACTGAGGGGAGATCTGTGGGGAAGAGGGTGAGAAGCAGAGCAAAGGAACAGAGGCCAGGTGGAAGTCATCCTTTAATTGCTACCAGGTGGATGTGAAGAGCTTGCCTGACCAGTGGAGCAGCTGGCACTGCACATCTGAGCCTGCCCAGCCTGTGCTGGGAAGGGTTGCAGGAGTGGAAAGCACAGCATCATTGACCACAAGACAGGGAGTGGGCAAAATGGTGCAATGTGGGTGTTTAGGTTTCCTCTCTTAATGGAAAATTCAGTGATTCCTGCAAGAAATGGGCAAGAATAGGATATTAACTGGTGTGTGATGCTGTCTGGCCAAAGTGGTGAGCAGGGAGAGTGCTCTGGATGTGGGTGGTTGTTTAAAGATGAGCATTGTTTCGGAGAAATATCACAGAGAAACAGCTGCTGGGTCACTTCTGTTGTTACTTCTGCTTTATCACAGCCATGTTCTGAATCTCTTCAAGTGGTGTTTGCAATGTGGGAGATCTTTTTTTTGCCAGAGGTGGCTACCAAGTTCCTCTAATGATGCTTTTCCCTGTTTCAGACAGTTTAAAATTAGCCTGTGTGGCAACTCCATGTTCCTGCAGACCCGTGTAGAGATTTTAAGCTTTATATTGCAACAGGTGAGCTTTTTGGGAATAAAAAACACCCAGAATTCCCATGCATGCTTCTGTTGGCTTTTCTGATCCCATGTTAATGTGGAATATGTGCTGCCTCGGGGTTTAGCCTGCTTAATAGATCCTGAGTTAGAAACCTGGGGCAAGTTCAGCATAAATAGAGCCCAATTCCCATCAATCTGCTCTGTGATCATCTTATAAATAAACGTGTGTCAGCACAAAGAAACTCTACCCCTGTGCCCTGTGTTATTTGTGGGCACTCTGGAAACTCTTCTCAAATTGAACCCTGGAATTCTGCAGTTTTTTGCCTGGTATTTACTCAAGGACTTGCTGTGACACAGAGGAAAACAAGTCAATGTCAAGGACTAGTGGCTGTTTCTGGTGATTTATTCTCCAGCAGGTAATTTAATTGCCTTTCCTCCTGGGCAACCAGATATGAGGATGGGGAAGAGTAAACTTGCATATCTTCAACTTGCAGGTTGTTGGCACTGTGTTGTGGACCCTTCCCTGCCTTGGGAAGCACTTGGGTCTGGAGGCTGCTGTGAAAAGGTAAATGTGAGCAGGAGAAAAGCAGACACAGAGCAGTTGTTAATGGTTGGTTGCCAAAACAGCAAACTTTTTATTAAGTGAAATCTTGCCAGGCCTGAAAAAAAACCACAAAAAACCACTCAAACCTAAAGTGTTTCATAATCCCTGAGGGTGTGGATGGTAGAAGGGGGAATTCCTGTGCCAGTGCTGCCAGTCTGGAAGGTGCTGCTGGAGGATGGGATGAGCTTTTGGGGTGGTTGGTGGTGATTTGTCACAGATAAGGTTTGCACATAAATCCCCAGGTGCATAAACAGAGGAGGAATAAACACTGGCCAGCCAACAGCTGTGCCTGGGGGGTGGGAGCTGACCTGGGCTTGGGTCTCCTGTGGTTTTTGTGTTGCAAATAAGAGGACAAGTGTCCTGCTGGGATGTATAAACAGGGCTCTCAACCTTCAGACCCCCCATTACCAGCGCTGTCAGCTGTCACTGGGAGCAGGTTGGGATGGTGGGGATTGCCTTCAAATGTGCTCTATGTGCATATTCACTTCGGTGGCAGAGCCAGCAATATGTGCATGTTAATCTCTCTCTCTGCACTTCCAAGCACCTTCAGGAGTGATGGGCAATAACAAAGGTGTGCCCTGCCTGGTGGCACCTTTCCCTCTCTCCAGTGATTCCTCTGGGAGCTTTGGACAGGTGAAGCTTCTCCCTGAGGAGCCATCAGGCTTTGGAACAAAAGCAATTCCCAAGAGGCAAATTGCAAGTCCTGGAATAACTCTGAGAGTTTAACAGGAAGAGGGAACCACCCTCTTCTTAAACCTCCCTGGAGAAAATGATTCACTTAAACAGTAAGAGAAGCTTTTAGGTGATGATGCTGTTCATTTGAACTCTCAGCAGAGCAGAGCAATGAGGTCAGCCAGGAGCACCCAGAGCAGCAGGATTTGCACCCCCTCCAGTTTTCTCAGCACCTTTTCAGAGAGCAGATGACTTGGGAATTGGGATCCTCTGCCTCACTCTGCCAGTCTGGAGCCTGTGGCAGGTTTTGTAACTGAGGATGTCCATTCCCTCTGGGCCACCTACCCAGTATTACTCATGTGGAGAATTTGGAATATAATACCCTGCCCTGGGTTCCACAAAGACTCTGGCATCCACCTTTTCTTTTCTCTTTTCTCAAAATATGCCTACTAATTCAGAGGGACTTAAGATAAGGGTGGTAGTCTCCCAGGAGAAGAATGGATCCACCAGTGTGGGAAGGCTGGAAGGCTGATGGCTCAGAGGGCATGCAGTGAACCAGGTTTCATTAAAGGTCTCTGCCCCTCCAAATTGTCTCAAACTGAGACATCACACCCAAAATCTGGGACAGGTCACTCTTGCTGAAGGATTTGCTGAATATGTTGAAGGCAAATACAGGATTTTAACCACGTGTTGCAGAACAGTTTGCAGTGTCCTGTGGGCAGAAAAATCAGATGTCTGAGCCAGGAGTCGTCATAAACCAGATTTTGATATCAAGAGTCTGGAGGATTTATTAAACTGGAGGATGTGATGATAATCCTGTGAGCAGCTGCAGGACTCTTCCCTCTAAAAGACAGATTTAATCTCCAAACTTGAATGGTGCCACTGTGGGAGGGGGGAAGGTGCAGGGAGAGGAGCTGCTGAAGTACAACACGTGGGAGGGGTGGGAATTGGGATGCTGAGCTCCCTTCCCAGCACTCCTGCAGTTTGTGTGTGATTTCTGGGTGAGGCCCTCTGAGCCACAGAAAGCAGTGATAATGATAATCCTTTGCTCCAGTCCTGTCTGGATGCCTCTCCCGACTCCAAACTTTTTGGGAGGGAACATCCTCTGTTGGTATTATCATTATTGGCATAATTGTGGTCCCACCGAGGGGGCCCAGTCAGAGCCTCTACCAAATATTTATACAAATACTGCTGAACTGTAATGAAACAACCAAATTTTATTGGGGAACTCAACAGGAGCTTGGCCAGGCTAGAACTGAGAGCCAGGTTTTTATTGTGCTCCAAGAAAACTGGTCCCTGAGTCTCCCCAGGTGTTTCTGCAAACACCTGACTGCAAAATGGGATGGAATAAACTGGGTTGTCTTCCAGTCCAGTTGGGTGAAGATTTCTGGGAGAGTCAGCTGAGGTTTAGGTGTCCACATGTGACCTGGGGTCCATGCAGACTTACTTATTTGTATCTTGTTATATCTTAAAGTCTCAACATGATTTCACCCTGTTTAACTGACCCCAAACTGATCCATAGGGGTTCCCAGATGTTTTGGAGGAATACAAAGAGCTGGTGATGCTGTGAAGCAGTAAAAACCAGCATGTTCCAGCACACACACAAGCAATATCTTCCTGAGGTGAGGAGATCAATTAATATCCCTGCCTGTAATGGAGACAGCAGTGAAAAGCTCACCGAGGAGAGACTGTGCCCTGCAGGGTGCCTGTGTTGGTCACCAAAAATGTCAGCAAACAACAAATTAACCCCAGTTCTGTTTGTTTCCCAGGCCTTTGTTTTTACAGGGGATTAAGTCTGGCTTCAGCTCTTGGGATTTGGTAGAGGGCAGAGCTCAGTTTGCAGCTAAACCTGAGTTTTTGGCCCTTTGTGACTGAAGAAGAATTGCTGGGAGGAATTAAAGGAGGAGAAGTGCAAACCGGCACAGATAGAGAAGTGCTGATGAAATATTGGGTGTGCAAGGGGATCTATGGTTGTTTGCAAGCTGTAGGATCCAGAAAAATGCTCTGGTTTTTATATTCCCTGTCCTTACCAGGTGATTGAGGCTGAGGGATCATCTGGCATTCACTTGGCACTGCCAGATGAGGAGGCAGATGGTGGGCAAGGGTTGGTAGGAAGGAGGGAGGAAGATGCTGAGAAGTTCAAAGGGAAGATCTGAATTGTGAGGGTGGACATGACAATGTGGGTGTTTTCTACATGACACCTCAAAGCCCTGCTTTGAGCTGAAAATGGGAATTTCAAGGAGTAAATTAGAGGGGTTTATGTCACGGGGAAAGAAATAAGTCTAAACCTGCTGGGGGAGAATAACTTCCTGATAAATCCCACAAACTAAGATTTCCTGTGTCAGCAGCACGATGGGATCATATATGTGAGCTCTTCCACTAGAAGTAGAAATCTTCCTCCAAGAAGAATCAAAGAGAAGGAGGCTCCTCTCTGCTGCTTTTGCAGCAGTTAAATCTATTTGCCTTAAATGCACTTGCTGAAAAACACCGAAATATCTTGAGGAATTCTGCCTCTCAAAACAAGTTATTCAACCTGGGAACAGCATTTTGGAGGCTGATATTGGAGCAGATGCCAAGTTTCCCTCAGTGCTGCCCATCCAAATGCTGTGTTTAAGTTCACAGACCTTGTGAACTTAAGGAAGAGGAGCAGGGGGGAGATATTTCAGGAATTGTGTTCTGAGCATCCAAATGCCTTATTCCTAAAAGGAGCTGGCATGCCTTAGCTGTGCTATGTATGATTATTATTTCTATGTCATTATTTCATCGGGAACTGTAAGTGATAAGTGTTGGATAAGGAAGGGGATAAGGAAGAATGGGTTTAAACTGAAAGAGGGGAAATCTGTGAGGGTGGAGCAGGTCCTGGCACAGGTTGCCCAGAGAAGCTGGGGCTGTCCCAGCCCTGGAAGTGTCCAAGGCCAGGTTGGATGGGGCTTAGAGTGACCTGGGCTGGTGGAAGGTGTCCCTGCCCATGGCAGGGGGTGGAACTGGATGATCTTTAAGGTCCCTTCCGAGCCAAACCACCCTGATCCTATTCCACGATTCTATATGTGCTTCATCTCTGGGGCTTTGCTGAAGGCATTCCCAGCTGTTTGCTGCTTCTCCTCACCCCCTCCTCCTTCCAGCCACTGGCTGCACTTCGTATTTTCCCTTTTATTGCCTTTGGCTCTGCCGTGGTGGGCGGTGCAGTGTTTTTGTCCTTCACTTAATAATCTTTTGGAGGCCGTTGGACATAACTTCTTGTTGTATTGGTGGAGGATTAGCTGAGATGATGGGAGATGTTTCCTGCCTTACAAGTGGGATGGGCTTTGTGGGGCTCGTGCCTTCTTTTCTCATGGTGTAATGCTTTGTTTGGGAATGTGCACAGGCAGCTCAGATATGGGAAGGGAGCACAGCCCCCAAAGCATGATTGCTCTTATTTGTGGCAGGGAGCCACAGAACAGGCAAAATTACTGGTGTTCCCAGGCTGGACAGACCTCAGGGCTGAGCTGGGGTCACTGGTGTGCCCTGCATTGCAAGGTGGGGTAAATGGATTCCCTCTGTTTTATCCTGAGCTCATCTTTATAGAATCATAACATCACAGAGGGGGTTTTGAGGGACCTGAAAGGTTATGTTGTTCCAACTCTCTGCCATGGACAGGGACATCTTCCACTGGACCACGTTGCTCCAGGCCTTGTCCAACCTGGCCCTGAACACTTTGAGGGATGGGGAGTGTGTTTAGTCACGGTTCTTCCCTGGGTAAGGACTGGTGTGAATGCTGCTGGTACCCTGAACTTCATACCTGTGGACCTTTAAGTCATGGGGTGCTGCAGGGGAGTCTTTCAGGGAGCTTGGAAAAGGCCCTGGCTGATGGAGGAGCAGAGGGTGGGTGGTCACCAGTGTGGGTGCAGAAGCGTGTCTGCCACCAACGCTCTGTGGGAAAAGAGCAAACAAGCTTTTCTGCAAAAAAAAAATAAATAAAAGAATGCCTGGGAAAAGGTTGAATTTCTGGGGAAGGGTGGGTCGAGGTCCTGGTCATGGTATGAGGGTGTTATCTGGCATCACTCAGTAACCACAGCCCCTCTCAAGTTACTGTTTACTGGCCCGGATGAGCTCTCCAAGGGAAGATGTTCTCTCTTGCAAGAGCTCCTCAGGTCTCAGGACTGAGCCTTGTGTTTGCTCTCTCTCATCCAGCTGTGAGGCTTCACTGACTCTTGAAAACCCCAGAGGCTCTGTCTTCCTTCTGCTGTGCCTTATCAGGCCAAGGTAGTCTCCCTGTCCCAGTCTGGATCCTGGATTTCTGTCTGCCTCGGGTGGGACAGCTCTTGGCTGCTGAGCTCAGATGCCCAGTGGGGCTTGTGTTCCTGGAGAGAGAGGTTTAATGTTACTCTGGACATTGTAAGAGGAGATGGCCTTAAGATGGAAAAAAAAAAAGGACTTTCCTGGTTCCAAGGAGATTTAGTTTTCCCTAATAATCAGTGATAGGTGGTGGGGGAGGGATTGGCTGTGACATGATCCCTTCACAGTGCTCTGTGAAGACAAGGGCTGCAGACTCCTTTAATCTTCCTGCCAATTCCCAGTGTGGAATGTGGTACCAAATGCTGAAAGCCCAGACAGCTCAAGAGTGGAGGAAGGAAGTTCGTGGTTGTTGGGCATAAAAATGCCCCACATTCCTTGTTGCTTGCAGTTTGTGCTGATCTGGTCCCTTGATATCACAGGACTGTCTGAGATCAGCTGCTCTAGCAAACGTGCCTTGGGTTTTACTGGAATGCAGTGCTGAGGGATTGTCACTTCAGTCATACCAGCAAAACACAATTTTGACTTTAACAACCCCCTAATTTCTTTTTGTGGTCAGCTTCACTTTCTTTCCCTTTTATTTTTGTTGTGGTCCATAACTTCACTCACACGAATTGTCTTTGATTTTCAGTGAAGATATGGAGGGAGGAACTTCTAAACAAGTTGGTGAAATCCTTAACACAGTGATGTGACTTCCCTTAAAATATTGGAAGTGGGAATCTCTTGTCAACCAACCCCTGCTGGTTTGCTGGTCACTTCCAGTGAAGGACCATGAGCTGCAAGTGCTTCATCCCTTAACTGCCTTAAATACTGAGTCTGGCAGACCACATTTTAAGTGGACATTGAAAAGCAGAGACACTTATGAAGGGTTTGTCTTCTCTAATTAATAATTTGTCTCTGAGAAACGTGGAGAAAGAAACAGGTTGGGGAAGGGAATGGGAGCTAAACTGTTCTCCAAAGCCCCTGGTGGCATTTCTAATCTGTGCTGCTCTGTCTTGCATTGGCAGTTTTTGAAAAGCTGCTGATGGCTCTTCGTGCTGCTCTGAAAGGCAGCTCTTCGAGGAGTTAGAAATACCAGAATTCTTCCAAAGGAGCTTATTTTTATTATATTCCCAGCCTAATGCTGGAAACTGAAGAGCTTTAGAATAGAACTGGCTGCAGCTCCAACAACTCTTGAAAGAGAGGAAGTTATGGGAAAAATCCCTGTTTTGACAGACACCAAAAATCCTGATTTTCCCACAGGAAACTTGCAAGTCGTGGGTAAGCGGGTTTTTCCTCACTGTGTTTTTTTGTTGGTGGTGTTTTTTTAAAATTATTATTATTTGTTTTGTTTTGTTTTGTGGTGTTGTTGTTTTTTTGTTTTGTTTTTGTTGTTGTTGTTGTTTTGTTTTGGGGGGGTGTTTTGTTTGATTTTTTTCTGCTGTGTGTAAGTTTTTCCAGCTTGAGCTTGATGTCTCGAAGGGTTACTCTTGGTCTCAACTGGCAGAAGGTGGGCAAGGGTGGTATCAGATAAAGCTTTTTCTCTCTGCCATAGAGAAGGAGCTGGGAATCCACCATTAAAAAGTGCAATTTTTTGGAACTTTCCACAACATATTTTTTGGGAATGTATGTTCTTCTGCCACGATGGGGATTGCAGGTGATCTTCCAGTGATGCAAGAGGAATAGGACCAGTGTTCAGCTTGGCTTGTGCCAGGTAGATAAGTCATAAACTGATTTATCATTATATCAATAAAGAACGTTTTGCTCCACCTACACACTGGACCAGGCACTGTTAGAGCAGAAATAACACATCAAGGAAGGGCAGATCCCTCTGGGAATATCAGTGCTGATTCTGCTGTCATCCTGCTCTTCTTGGGTGAGAAGTTTTAGGCAAATAAAGATGTTTTCTCATCTCTGAGGCTTCGGATGTGCAGTAAGGGTGTGATGCAGAACAAAGATCCCAACAGCAAGACCATCTCAATTTTTGCTCTGCCAAACAAACAGATGGAGGATGCCTGGCATATATAATAACCATGTTTTAATTTTTGTGGGGTTTCACTGTTATTATTATTATTATTATTATTACTATTTTAGCTGCCAAGAGCTCCTTGCCAGCTTGCTGTGGTTGGGATTTTTTTTAATCCTGGCTTGTTGCCTCTCTGTCCCAGCCTCCTCAGCTTTTTATGACTGGAACACCAACCCCTCGTGCCCTGCAAACACACCTTCCATGGCTTCCCTCGTGTTAGGCAGCTTTGATGTTGAAAATCAAGTTAAGTGTGTGCTCGAGTGTTTATAAGATTGGGTCCTTAGTTTCTTAACCCTTGCCCAAGAAGTTTAGTTTAGTGTAGCTTTCCCAATAAATCCCTGTCTGCCTTAGTTTGGAGAACAGTTCTGTGTTTTTTCTCCTGCAGATGTGTGAGACTTGGCACTGCAGCCTTCCTTTTTTTTCCTCCCTTTGTTTTTTGCTCGTGGCTTTGTCTCTGGGTCTCCAGTCTCGTGTTTTCCCTCCTTTATGGCTCTGCATAATCAATCTGGAAAGCCAGGAAATAAATCAAAGCCTCAGATAGTAATGGAGAAAGAATGAAGGGGGAAAAGCAGACATATGGATTTCATCACCAATGGAGAATAACATGTATAACAATAACAACAGAGTGTAAATGAGTGTATGTACTCACAGGAGGCTTTCCAAGAGGATTGTTTTTGTACACGATTGGGGAAGTTATTTTGTGGTTGGAGCCTCTTTGGAACTGGCACTGCTTGAAATCTTTCCCAGCCCCATTCTTTGCACTTTTACCAAGTGACACTAAAGGTTTTGGGGCAACCTGGGCATGGGTCAGCAATTTTGGGGACTTCTCTGGGGAGGACCTTCCTGGCGTGCTAAGCAGTGATGTCCTGTCAGAGCACCAGGGCCTGGAATTCACTAAACAAAATGAATCAAGCGTGCAAGGCCTTCCCTGGCCAAGATAAATGATGGAGAGAACATTGTCTGATGGTGTCAAGCAAGCCCAGCTCTGTGTTTGCTTTGAAACCATAGATCCCTGTGCTTGGCTGGTGCTCGTGCATTGACTGACCCTGGGGGTGTTGGAGAAGGGACCACAGAGACCCTGCCATGGGGACTTGCAGGATTTGTGTTGAAAGCAGCAGAGCATTTATGTTTTCTTTCCCATAGAAGAGGGTTTTTCTTTGCTTGGATGTTCTTTTCCCCCTGTGAGGGAAGGGCAAGTGAAATGTTAGTACATGCCATGATCTTGGACGAGGGGCTGGAGTGACAGGATGGGGGGAACGACTTCCAGCTGCCAGAGGGCAGGGTTGGATGGGATGTTGGGAAGGAATTCTTGGCTGGGAGGGTGGGCAGGCCCTGGCACAGGTTGCCCAGAGAAGCTGTGGTTGCCCCTGGATCCCTGGAAGTGTCCAAGGCCAGGTTGGATGGGGCTTAGAACAACCTGGAATAGTGGAAAGTCTCCCTGCCCATGGCAGGGGGTGGAAATGGATATTCTTTAACATCCCTTCCAAACCAAACCATTCCATGAGTCCATGATTAGAGCTCTCAGATGAAGCTGCCATTGCAGACTCTTAGGCTGAAGTCATTGATGTTTTAACTAAAGCAAGTGTTGGTTTTAAAGGTACTTTACCTCACCTCCCTCATCTTCTCTACCACCTCACTGTCAGTGCACAAATTTCCTTCCTTTTCCCCATTTCTCCCAAATTCTGTCTTAGCTGATGTGTTTTTACTAGTTGGGTGGTGGGTGTTTAAAGCCAGATGGCTTTTTTTAACAGCTTCTGGGGTAATCCCACAAACCATTACAGCATCAGAGGTGGGAAGACATTCTAGGGGTGAGTTGTTCTTCGTGGTGTCCTCATCTGCAGATGGAAATTTAAGATCTAACCCCTGCTGGGGCTTCCTTACCATGCTGGTTACTAACCTCTTCCAGGGGGATTTTGGTCAAATGTTTGTCAGTCCTTGAAAATTCCTGTAGGAAGCTGAGTTTTTTCTACGGTAAAATCTTAGGGGAAAAATAAGAATTGTCAAGATTAAAGTGTTCTTAAGTCAGATATTCTGATTTACAGCCAAGCTGATGTAAAACCCTTAAAAAAAGGTAATTCTGAGTTCTTGCTGCTGTGATGTGGAGGTGAAGAGATTGAGGATACTGCAAAAGTTGATCAGATAAGGCAATCACTTCTCCCCAGCTCATTTCACAATCCTGGGCTCCCTTTGAGTGCAAATCCAGCCGCTTTCACCAGCAATAAAAATCACACATTTTTCTGCTTTAGTTTAGCTTTGAAAAAAAACCAAAAAACCAAAAACAACACAAAATAAACTCCTCCTGGCAGAATCCACTGGTGCTGTGCCTGGGTGTGCTTGGAGCCTTCACCCAGTGTTTTCAGAGCACCAGGGGGTGTTCTTCTCTTAGTAAACAATACCTGAGCTGATGTGCTAAGCTGGGACAAAATGCTGCAGTGGGTGACTCGAAGGTTTTCACCAGAGCTGGGGCTGTGCCTGTTGCTGAACGAGGCTTGCTTTGTCAGGTTTTGCAAGTCCTGAGTGTCTTGCTGAAACAAAACTTCTTTCTCAAGACTTTTTTTCATGAAATTGCAGTTCCTGGCACCCTGAGATGAAATCTTCTTAGGAGTGAAACAGACACTCTGGGTACATTTTTCTGATGAATAAGCTCCTGTGACTCAGTTCAACTTGAGCAGAGGGGATCTCACAGAATTGCAAATCATGGGATGGTTGGAAGGAAGCTTAAAGCTCATCTTCTCTCACCCCCTGCCATGGGCAGGGACACCTTCCACTAGCACAGGTTGCTCCAAGCCCCATCCAACCTGGCCTTGGACACTTCCAGGGATGGGAATCTCACCTGCAATGTGAACAGCCAGCAAAGCAGTTCCTGAGACGTGGCTGCAAAGTGGCCCCAAGCTGGAATATCTGTATTGCTGCAAGTGTGGGCTCAGCCCTTGGGTTTGTGTTAAAGAGAGGTTTAGAAACACCTGGATTGTTCCAATCAGAATTTGAGCGTCCAGTTTTTTCTTGCAGCTCTCCCAGCCTCACCAGAGGCATTGTGTTCAGAGTCTGCTCTCCTTGGTGTCCGTGGTGCAGATTAAGGTTGGAGTGGTTGAGTCCTTCTGAAGTTACTGAGGGGATGGAGAACTTGCTTTCTGATCCCACGAATCATTCACTGCCTGATTTGAGAAAGCATCAGTTCAATTCCACCACAGGGCAGGAGAACATGGCTTTGTCAGGTGTTGTGGATTGGGTTTCTGTTTCACCTAAACTGAAGCAGCTGCATCTTCTGCTCAAGCAGAAGCTCCTGTGTGTAGGTTTAGCTCTGTATTTCGACATCACTCAGTACTGTTGTATGTTGAGCTCTGAACTCCTTCTAAATTACAGTGAACTCATTGTGGGTTTGTGCCTCAGTTTCCCCACTCAAATGGCAATTAAAGCTGCTTCAAAAGCTAATCAGGCCTCTCTCCATTTTATTCACACTTAGTCTAATGCAATAACACCATTAAACCACGAGCAGTGACACCCTGAGGCTGCAAATTTCTGATACTACAAAGCACATGAAGCTTGGCAACCCCTATTTCTGCAGACATCAGTGTTTGAGTGTTATGAAAAGCACTTTCATCAGGCTGTTCTTCATCTCAAAAAACCCCCTTTTGCACCCCAGAGCCTCCCTCTCCCTACCTGTTGAAGAAATCTGTCAGAGCAGAGGGTGTTGTGTGGGGAGAAGGCTGTTTTGTTGCCATGTGGACCGCAGAGCTGGTTGTTTTGTGATGACAACACGAGCTAAAGGAGACCCTCCTGGGCTTTTCCCACTGGCACCATGTTGGTCAGAGGAGTAAAAACATGTGTTTGTGTTTCTGCTCTGGAAGTGGAGGGAATGTGAGTCACCAGGAACACGCGGGGCAGATGTTTGTGGTGATGAGGTGTCACTTTTATGCAGTTACTCCTCTGAATGCAGCCACATTTTAAGGCTGCATTTCATGCCTGAGGAGCTGGGCTGGAACTGGGGGAAACCACTGAGCCTGGAGTGCCCCAGAGCAAAGCTGTGGAAACCAGCAGTGAGTTGAGGGTCCACACCTTGTTTTTAAGCACAGCTTTAGGGACCTGGGAGCTGTGCTAAAAGTCAGTGGGAGATAAATGGCAGATCCTCCAATATTTTGGGTATTGATTCCTTTGAGATAGAGGCTCTTTAATCTCTCAGAGCTTACACACATACCTCACAATGCTGCACATGGGCTGGATAAGGCAAAAAACAAACCAAACCCAACCAAGAAATTAAAAACCTCAAGCAAAACCTCTTTAAGCAGTTCAGAGCACACATCCCAGGGGTGCTTTTGACTATCTTGCCAATGCAATATATGTTTTATGGTCCTTTTAAAAATCTGGGTAGAGTAATTGAGCTCTGTACGTGTTTGTGTTTGGAGCAGGGTTGGGGAGTTAACCCTTGCAACCAGTTCTGGGCCACCTTTCCTCCTTTCCAGTGTGGAAAGGTCGGATTTCCCACGGTCTTTCGAGGTTTCCAGGAAATATTCCTTCTCTGGGGCCTGTGATGGGCCTTTCCCAAGCCTGGTGCCATGATGTGACTGTGGATTGAGGAGGGGGCTTGGAAGAGGGGTCACAATTCCTGCCTCTAATACTGACATCTCCTGGTTCCTCCCTTCTCCTGACTATGTCCTGTTTCCAAGGGAAGAGGAAGGGGGTGATCTAGAGCATTACAAGTTGATCACAAATTCTTTTTACCTCCAGTGTGGCCTTTTAAATTTTGGGGAAAAAAAAATAAATCTATCAATCTTATTTGCAAACTCAAACATTAACGAGGATGGAGTGAACCGTGCTCCGTAGTGATTACGATTATTCCCTAAATCATGAAGAATGTTAAAAAACATGTTATTTTTCTTCTACCTAACACAATAGTAATGCTGAAATAATGCATTTATATCCAGGCCTTGGTAATTAAAACTCCTGGACTCTAATCCTGGTTTTAGAGGTTGGATGGGGCTCGGAGCAACCTGGGCTAGTGGAAGGTGTCCCTGCCCATGGCAGGGGGTGGGATGACGTGGACTTTAATGTCCCTTCCAAGCATGATCACTCTGGGCTTCCATGATGCTTGTGGGCCCCTTTCAGCTCAGGATGTTCTGTGATTTTAGGGGAGGTTTGGGAGGATTCTGATCACGACAAGCTGAGCTGTCAACCCTGCGACGCAGGCACTGGATCCAGCGGGGACACCAGCCCTGGGTGATCTCATATTTAGCATCCAAACACCGAGGCCTCCAAACATGCCAGCTGCCTTCCCAAAATATGGGCTGGAAAAATCACCTCCCTCTGCCTTGGCTCCTCCTGTGGAGAGGGGAGGACTCGTACCTACCTCAGAGCAGAGCCGTGGCCGATAATGTTCGCAAAGTGCTTTTTAATCCCCTGCTGAAAGGTCCTGTGCAAGTGTGAGTTATAATTATTACGCAAATGTGCCTCATATTTTCCTGCCCAAGCCCTCAGCTTGCCATAGAGGTGTTTTCCCAGCCTTTATGTGGATGCCTTTGGGTTTGGAGCTTCCTGGCCTGCTGTCGGCAGCCGGAGCGAAAGGCCCAAGACTTCCAAAAGCCAGAATTCAATTTTTTTTTTTTTTTTTTTCTCATCAAGCTCGGGAAAGCCAAACCAAACCCCCAAACCACTTACCCTGAAACTTTTTCCAAGAGGAAAATTGATTATCCATCAGCAGGGGAACGGTTGCAACTTCATTAAGGACGGGTGAGTGGCTCTAGTTCCTCTCATACAGGTGCCCACCTCGGCAGCAGGGGTTGGTTGGGTCTCCTGGAGGGAGCTCGGGCAGCTGAGCAAACATGGGCTCATCGTGTTGGATCATCAGTCTGAAATAACCCATGAGGTCATGCCCACATCACCGTGGCACCCTGCAATAATTAAACCCACTGCCTGGTTCCCCTGCAGCCCCCCAGCTTCGCTTACAGGTGTGTTGTTATTGAGCAGCTGGTGGAACAAACCCCTGCCAGTGCCAAAGTATGAAACAGCTCAGGACCAGGCCAAAACTAACACAGCCAGGCCTGGGATGGAGCCCAGGGGGAGAAGTTCCCCCTTCTTGGAGATGAAAACAAATCGTGAAGGTTTAAAAGGCAGGAATTGGGGCTGTTGCTGTCTGCAAATTGAGGAATCTCTGCGCCTTGTCCCGAGAGGGATGGAGCTCATAGGTAGCCAAGGTGAAGGTTTAAAAATAGAGCTCTTTGCATAGTTATTTGGTGATGTCTCTGTCACTTCTGTGGCTACAAATCCCGCTGTGTTCCCAGCAGGTTTTTAATTTTGGGGTGTTTGCAGGCTTTTTACGACGGGGCGGGGAATAGGGAAAATGGGCTTTGGAATAAATTACTTTGGAGGTCTTGGGAATCAGGTAAGGAGCTGAGTGGGGTCCTCAGTCACGCTGGCACCGTCCTGTAGGAATTAACAAATGGGTTTGAAAGTGGGGAGGCGACCCAGTGAACCCAAGGGATGTGTGTCCCAAGAAATTGAGGCTGTCCCATCCCTGCAAGTGTCCAAGGATGGGGATTGGAGCAACCTGGGCTGGTGGAAGGTGTCCCTGCTCGTGGCAGGAGGTGAAATGAGATGGGCTTGAAGGTCCTTCCAACCCAAACCATTCTGGGATTCTGTGACTCTCTTCTTGCAGGAGTTTATTCCTCTCACTCTCTCCTGTTGAGGGATGTGCCTCACACAGTGCGAGATGCAGGTGATTTTCCCCATCATCTGGGATGTGCTGACTGATGGCCCCCAAAATCTGGCCACAGACAGTCACTGCTGGGAGCTGAGTTTCCCAGAAGAGCCTGCTGCTCTGAAATTGGGGTTTCTACTGAAATGAGCCCTTTCTGCACCAATTATTGCGTGGAGCAGAGCCTGGGGCTGCCAGTAAATGGGAAAGCTGATGCTGCAACTCTGTTTGTTCACTTCGTAGGTGCTGTGGCTTTCAGTTATGCAGGCATCCCTATTCCAGAAACAGATTTCACAGTCCCTGCTGGGGCAGAATTGCCTGTCTTTGCCAATTTGGGTCTCACAATGGCATGTATGTCAAAAAGCAGTATGTAAAAAGCTCCAGCAAAGCCCCAAATGTCTCACTTTCCTCTGTAATTTTTAAGACATTAAATAATTGCTGTGAATTTCTTCCACTTTTTTTTTTTCCATTTGTTAAGAGCACATCTCTGAGACCCTGTTAGAAGATGTGCTGGGGAAATGCAGGATTAGATAGGAAACTGGATTAGCCCCTTAGGACTTCAACAATGTGGTTTTGGTTTAATATAGATTTTATTTAATATACTTGCAGAAAAATGCAGTCTTGCATAGCTGAGATCTGATTTTCCCACCCTGTTTTCTCCACAGATCCACTCCCTTGACTTTTCCTCATCTATAAATACAGAGCAGGTGGAGAGATTTCTCTGGGAACATGATTTGTTCTGGGGGGAAGAGCTGGGCTTCAGCTCCCCCTTTCAGAGGAATGTGGTGTCCCTTTCCCTCTGTTCCAGTGCACACAGGTTAAGGGAGCAGGAGGAACAATCAGCCTCCAGCCCTCCTCTCCCTGCATGACTGGGAGTCCTCTGGTGCAGCTCTTTCTGTTGTCATCCCTGACAGGCAGGTGTTCCATTTTAAACTGGGATTTCTGGTCTCTCTGGCTTTGCTTGGTCCTGCTCCCATCAGAGAGAAGATCCATGTGGTGAGGGAATTAAGCATTTCCCAAGTGTCAGGCTGGAATTACAGAATCTAGGTCAGGATTGCCAACTAAAAATTAATTTCTCCTTACAGGATGCATCCTGGGCACATGGATGTGTATCAGGATAGGATTTAGCCAGGGGTTTTGAGAATCACCTTGTTAAAAGTGAGTGAGGGGGGATGAACCAGCCATGCAGGTCAGAGCTCCATGATCATGCAAGACCAATCTAGTGGAAGGTGTCCCTGCCCATGGCAGGGAGTTGGATTAGATGATCTTTGAGGTCCCTTCCAGCCCAAACCACTCCATGATTCTGGGAAATCATGGTGAAAACCTTCCAGTGGTGAAAGTTCGATGGGAAAATTTAGGCAGCCAGAGCATGAAGAAAAGGGCAAGAAGGTTAATTCACATTACCCAAGGTTTCTAAACAACCAAATGATCAGGAATGGGGGTTGTACATCCATAGCATGATGCAGGTGACAGGATAAAGGTCACCTGGCATCCCTGAGACCCAAAGTGGACAATACTTTGAGTCAACTCAAGGTCTTGACTAAGAGAGCAAAAGAAGAGGGAGTTTTTCAGAAGAAATATGAGGCTCACTAAGCAGTGATGCTGGTGCTAGCTGAACCTCCATCCCTTGGTAACTGAGGAGCAGGTGGAGCAGAAGCTGTGCAAGAGCAGAGAGAACTAGGTTTGCTCCTCTTCCCATGAGTGCAGAGTGTGCTGGGCTGCTCGGGACACCCTCCAGCTTTGAAACCACTCGGATCCAACTCCCCGCTCCCTGCTGCTTCCACCAACAGGAGTGGCACTGAAATCACTGCTGGAAGGGCTGATGCTGCCTCCTGTTGCCTCACCTTGGAGGAATGCATTCCCCTCCAATCCCAGATAAGCTGCCTGCTGTTTAAATGGAGCTTGTGTTGCGAACACCGAGCCCTTGCTCCAGGAGGAGAGCTTGGCATTCCTCCTGCTCTCCTGCCGGGTGGAAATGCTCGCTCCAGGCTCTGCTCTGCTGAGCTTGGATTTATTATTGGCCACTGGCCTCTGCTGTTGACTCCACGATTGCTGCTCTGATCCTGCAGGATAACTCTTCCCTAGGCTGGTCTCAGAGGGAGCTTGCATTCCTTTCTTATCTCCCACCAGCGTGAGTTATGCTCGCAGAAATTAGTCCTTATTTATTAGCACAGCCCCGGCCAAAAGCCATCTCCAGGATTTTCAGTTGCATGTGCAAAAATTCCCCCTCCCTTTTCTAGCTCCCCTGGGGAGATTCATTAGGAATAACCTCACCTTTCAGGGAATTAGATGCTCCTTCAAGGATGTTGACTTCTAAGATGTTGGGAGACAGTGTCCCAATGAGGCTTGTGTATTTAACTCATCTCTTTTCACTGAAAGAGCCTCTGGAGAGCTGTGAAATAACACAAGGACCCTTATTTCTCCCCCAAACTGTAAACTGAGGCAGCAAAACCAGGATACAAGGGGAGAATCACTTTTCCTTCTTCCACGTTCAAAACTACCAGGAGTAATTTATAATCTGGCCCTGCTTATGGTGCTTCCCAAAGTGAGGAGTGTGGAGCCCCCACAGCAAAGCATCTGCCTCATCTCCACGTGCAGGAGTGAGCAGGACATGAAATTAAAATAAAACTAATGGCAGGCCCAGCTGGACAAGGACAATCCTGGCTTTGGTTGAAAGTCAGAGGACGCACAGAGGTAAAGAATTACAAAGGCGATGGGAGGGGTTGGAATCAGCAGGGAAAGGCGCTGAGGAGGATCAGATGGATCGGGATATCAAAGAGCCTGAGGGGAGAGATGCAAGATCAGCAGCTCCCAGAGACCAAGAAACCATCAGGGAAAGCAGCAGCAGTGCAGAGGTAGTTACAGGGCAATGAATAAAACCTGTTTGCTGCTGCACACCAGTGGAATTATTATGCAGCCCCTTGGTTATTTCGGGGCTGCATCTCGGAGCTGAAGTGGTCAGAGAGCAAACCCCAGAGCAGGGATGCAGTAGGGCTTGTCTTCCCTCTGCTTCTTCAGTCCTACACGACTGTAACCCCACCTGTCTGTGGGAAATGACTCTTGATTTGTGTATCCAAGAGGAAGGATCTCTCGAGACAGAATCAGCCCCTGGATGGTTCAAGGTGTTTGCAAAGCACTCAGGGAATGTTTTTATGGTTTTATTCCTTGCTGACACTCTCCTCAAATACCTGCAAGGTGGGTTTCCATGCCTGTGGCTCCTGCTGCAATTCATGGAGATTTGTCCTAGATGGGTTTTCAGTGGGGGGGTTGCTTTACTGGAGAGAAGGGATAATCAAGAATCCCAGTCAACAAGGAATCATGAAGGAAAAGGAAAAAAACCCACCAACCTCTGAGCTGCTAACAACCATTAAAACCTCAGATTATTTGACTGGTTCTTCACAGACAAGACATTTTTGATCCCAGAGCAAAGAAACATGGGCAAGACACTGGGTTACAAGCCAGAAATATCATGTAACCAGTAATGGCCCTTTACTGACGTAGGAGGTGGGATGGTTTTGATAAAATAAGAAACCACAAAAATGATTTTCTATGCATTTAATTCACAAGGAAACCCTTTGATGAGTTTTTTGGAGGACTCTGGTTTTATTTTTTTTCCCCTGTGTCCTTTGTGCTTGTTCCAGGATTGAACAGAAGGGGAGTTGCCTGCAGGAGGAGCTTTGTATCCCCTTTGCTCAGGGAGGTTGTCATTGCCTCCACCCCATTGTTTTTCCCTGAAAACGATCTGGGAGGAGCCTGGGTGAGGTGGAAATGGTGGAAATCACTTTTCATTGACAAGGAGCACTTGCAGTTGGTTTGCATGTGTCCTGGACCAGTTGTCACACCAAAAATCCAAGAGCCCTGTGTAGCTGCTGACAGGTGAAATGAACCTGAATGCAATTTTTGGGATGCTTTTGGTCATCTCTGTGTTTTCAGGGGATGGTGGAGTTGAAAATTTGGAGGCCTTGATGTGCTTCTTTCCTAGTGCACCTCAGACTGTTCAGAGTTTGCATTTTAAGGTGGGAAGATGGACACACTTTGAGTTCTCTCGTCTCCATTTGGGGATTTACCTGGGTTTTCTTCCATCTCAAACCATGTCCCATCAGGGTCCTGCAGGAATCACACTCAGTGGCTGGGGTTACACTGATCCCAGCAGTCCCATTTTTGTGGTTTATTTTGCTGCCAGTTTTCTTCACCCATTTTGAAATCAAATGGTTCGTGAAGACCTCAATTAATTCGAGGTGGGAATGTTAAGTACCATTAAACGTGATTAATCTCTTGCTGCTGCCAATCCCACAGTCATTTTTGGAATCTCCTGGCCGGATTTGTAGACAGAATCCTTGAGCTGATTGCAGCCTGGCATTGTGTGAACCAGCTTTTTGGTGTTCAGTTTGCTCCATTTGCTTTGTTCCTGGTGGTTTTGGGCAGCAGGACATTCCAGCCTGAAATTAGGGGGAAAGGTAAACAGGTCTGGATGGGATTCGTGCTCTGGTTTATTTGGATGTCTGATGTTACGTAAAAGTAAACTCCCAGAGTACCTCTATCTCCAAGTTTACAAATACAAATAAGCCCTACACAAAACTTAGTGCACGATGAGAGATTCAAATATACACATGCAGAGTGTTTATTTGAACATGCTCTGGGTTCCTCTGTTGGTATTCAGCGGTGGCTGTTTCATTGTAGGAGGTCCAAAAAATTAATTCACCAAAAGAAGTGGAGTTTTGGAAACAGCAGGGAAGGGACTGAGGCTATTTGTGGATCTAAATTTTCGGTTTCTTTATTTGGCTTTTTGGGAAAAAGTTTGTTTTGGCTTGAGCCAAACCCATCTTTTTCTGAGGTCTTGGTTTGCCCAGCTCTGATGCACAGCCACATCCCAAGCCAAACTCCGTAAATTTCTCAAGACTTCTTTTTTTCCAGGGCTCTTTTCCTCCTCACAGACCTCCCGAAGAGCCTGCACTGCAGGTCCAGGCCACGGACATTTTTCCTTGGGATTCTGCTGGGTTTGGAAATGGTGTGTTGGACTCGTCTGAATCTACTGGAAACACTTTCTCCTGAGAGCTCTGCTGCGTGTGAATGCACAGGCCTGGCAGATTATGCTGAGCTCTCACAGATGCACTGGGAAGAGCCAGTGCTGGAGTTAAATCCAGCACGACTGGAGTCAGGGAATTGTCCTGGAAGGGAGGGGTTTGGAGACTGCAGGAGGTGGGGTAGAGCATCAGATCAGGTCTGTGTGCTAATCACAGAATCCCAGAGTGGTTTGGGTTGGGAGGGATCTTCAGAAACATCCAGTTCCACCCCCTGTCATGGGCAGGGACACCTTCCACTAGGACCAGATTCCTCCAAGCCCCATCCAACCTGGCCGTGGACATTTCCAGGGGTGGGGTAGCATCTCTGGGCAACCCCTCACTACCCTTATAGTAAAGAATCCCTTCCTAATATCTAATTTAAACCTTCCCTCCTTCACTTGAAGGCCATTCCCCTTGTCCTGTCCCTCCAAGGTTTGTAATGAAAGTCATAATTTAATGAAGATGTAGTGATGAGGATCTGCCTCTGGATGTCTTTATGCAGGGAATATGTGGCATGTTAGGAGTTTTAATGTCATTCCCATTCTCACTGAGCTTCCAGGCCAAATCCAAATCCAGCAGGTGCCAAAATGCACCCTGGTGATAGGTGACTCCTGGGGATATTTGCACCCCATGAGTCTCAGCTCTGGCTCTGCCACATCCTTTCCGTGCCCACACCATTCCCTGTGCGTGGGGATCACCTGTGTGGGATATTCCCTGCTTCACTTGCTCTCACTGCCTCCAGCACCCCACCTTTCCTACCTGTTTTAAAGACCATTCCCACAGCTGTAGGCTGCCCATGACTAGGAATTTGCAAGGACATTACCCTCCCTGCCACCCTCCTGACAAGAAAGAGGGTTTTTTATGGCCTTCCTCAGCTTGGTTCTTCCCCTCCAAAGCCCTCAGAAAGTGTCAGGATTTAAGACCAACTTCTTCAGCTTCAAGAGGCACAGCTGTTTCTATCCCTTCAGCCCCAGTGGGCTGTTTGATCCCAAAGTTTTGGGGACCGAGGGGGGTGTGTGTGACATGATGAGAGCCCTCTGGAGCAGAGGGACAGGGTTAGAGATCCGCAGATTAAAGAGGCAGCGAGGGCCAAGTGCCAGAGTGGTTGTGTCACTTGGAAGAGCCACGAGCTGGGCTTAGCAGCACAAACCTTTCCAGGGCTGGTGACTCACTTGCTGACACTTTTTGGCCACTCTCCTGGGCTGGAAGGGGCACAGGGAAAAGCCATGGAGCTGCTGTTGGAACTCTCCCTGCCCTGGGCAAAGGGCTGTGGGAGAGGGGCATCGCAGGGGATTCCTCGTGGGAATTCCTTCTGCTGCCTGGTGGGAAGGGTTTGGTCCAGCACTTGGACTTTTAGGTGCTGCATAACTCACAGTGATAACTTTGGGCTGCATTTAGGAGAGAATGAAAGGTTCACATCTCGTTCTCCCTGAGAAATTGGGGAAAAGGATATTTTAAACCACTTTACACAGTCCGTGAAGCTGAAAATTTCCCGGTAATTCCCCATTTAAGTGTTACAGATGTAACACTGCATCTTTCCTGTCTTTTTTCCAAGGATAATTCTGTGTGTTCTTTTCTCTTTGTCTGCTGTTGCTGTTCTGTGTTTTCAGTGGGAAAATACTGAATATGGCATTTAGGAATTGGCTCTTAGCTCTAATTGCTTTCTGTGCAGCAAGAGAAGCCCTTTCAGCATCTGTATTGCAGCAGAATGGATCTGAAAAAGTTAAATACAACTTGTCTGTGCAAAGTGTGTGGAGATTTTTTGGTTTTTTGTTTTTTGTTTGGTTTTGTTTGGTGTATTTTTGTTGTTGTTTTGTTTTGTTTTAATTTTAATTGTGTATTTTTTTTAATGCTGTGCTGTCTGAGTCTGCACCTCCCCTCTTGCAGGTGCCCTGTGCCTCCTCTGCCTTTGGCACCTGCACAGTGTATATTTTAGAAGGTAAGGAAATTGGAAGTGTTTTCTGCCATGCTTCTAAAATAAGCTTAAAACCTCCAGTTTAGGCTTCCAAATTTGGCTAGGGAGTTGAAAGAATCAGAACTACACGCCTCGGTTTTGGTACAAAATCCCAGTTTTCTTGTTTTTCAACAACAGATGTGCTTTCAGGTTTGGGTTTGCTGAAGGGAAGGAATTGTCCCTTTTTAAAACCACTTGTTGCTTTCTTTTCCACCCTGAGGAAATCAGGAGAAAAGTAGGAGGAAAAAAAAAAAACAGTTTAAACTTGTGGCAGGACTATTTCTGTAGGGGAGGAACAACCACAGGCTGGTGACCAAAGGGAGAATTCCCTTTAGAAACCTCTGGCAGGGCAGTGTTGCTTCTCTTTCCAGGTGGCAGCTCCCTGTGTCATCTCCCTGATCCTTTCTCTGCCAACTTCTGCTCCACAGCCTGTGAAGTCACCAGAAGTTTTGACCCTTCATTTCCAAGGCTCTCAGATAATGTTTTGTACTCATGCAAACTGATGTGAGCATTAAATATCCTGTTAAGTCTGCTTGGCTTTTTCCACCAAACGTGTCACTTAAATAACCCAATTAAATGAAGCCCTTTCATTTTAGATGATGTTTAGATGATGCATATAATTGCCCTGAGTGCAGCTGTCCAGCTGGCAGGGAGGTTGTAAAAGATGTAAAACATGTTAATAAAAACAAGACCCTCCTTGGGTTTGGACTCTGGAAAGGTAAGGAAGGCCAGGGCATTGCATGGGGTTTGAAAACAGCCACAAGCACCAGGGCAGAAATCTCTTTCTTGACCTCTTCTATCTTGAATTTTAATAGTTTATTCTGTGAAGTCATGGGATGTTCACTGAATATCCTGAGTTGGAGCTACAGGGATCACTGAGTCCAACCCCTGGCCCTGCCAGACACCCCAGCAATCCCACCCTGTCCCTGGGAGTGTGTTATCCAAACCCTCCTGGAGCTCTGGCAGCCTTGGGGCCGTGCCCACTGCCCTGGGGAGCCTGTTCAGTGCCAACCACCCTCTGGGGAAAAACTTCCTCCTATCCAACAAACCCTCCAGATTGTCAGGGGGTTTCATCTCTCACAGCACAGCCAGGGAAGGGATGAGTCCCATGGCTTTTGCACCTCAGGTATGAAGGATGGGTGAGCCCTGGGCTCCTCCTCGCACAGTCATCTTGGAAAGAGCCTTTCTGGGGTGCAGGAGGTGGCAGGTTGTTTTCCTGCCCCTGCCTCACACACCAGGAGCACAGACAAGTGCTCCTTGCCACGTCCCTGGGAATGACTCTTGGCTCCTTCTTCCCCCTGTCCCCTCCAGCACATCCATCTGCAGAGCAGAGTGATGCAAGGCAGGAGTTCTTTGGGAAGGGGCCAGCTCCATGTGTATAATATTTCCATTAACTCAGGGAGTGAAATCTCAGGCTGGGGGCCCAGGCCGTGCTGGAGTCGCTGTGCTCATCCATCACGGGGATGTCAGCAGCACCCTGGTGAGGATCTCCCACCTGCTCTGAGCATGGCAGTGCCTTCCTGTGATGTGATGTGATGGCTGCTGGGATGGTGTCACACGGCCCCTGAACTGTTCCTGAGCTCGTGGTGGGGATGTGCTGAGGATGATCTGAGTAATAATGCCCGGTGCTGCCAACTTCCCTCCACGGAGCTTTCCCGGCACGGTCCTGCTGCTCCAGGTCAGCTGCTGCCATTCCCAGTGCTTCAAGGAGGTGACAGCAGTTCCCTGGCTTGCTAGGATTAGCTGCAGTTTCTTCTCCCAGCGTGCAGAGAACACACATCTGGTCAGCAGGGACAGCAGACCCTCTTTTCTGCACCTAGTCTGTCCCAGCTGGAGCCAGGAATCCTTCGCCCCGGAGCCTCTCTGTGCTGACACATCTTCTCTAGCCACAACAGAGCAAATCCTGCTTACTGGGGTTTTTTAAATACTACTCAAAGCCACAAAGTACTTAATATTTCCCTTCTCCAAAGGCTTTGGGCCACATCAGGTCCTGCAGGGACGTGGCTGTGTTTTTTCCTTCCTGTGCGTACCAGAAGCCTCGGAGAGGGATTCAAGTGGGATGGGTTCCTTCTCCAGCTAAAATAAGAGCAATCCCACCCAGTTAACACTAGTAAATCATCCCTGCTTCCATGAAAAAGCATTTCCCACCTTACATGGGACCCCTGTTTTCCAGCTCCACCTCAGGATCAGTAATGCCCACCAAGGATTGCTGCATTTGTAGAGCTTGACCTTGTCTGCTCCAGTAATATTTGAACCTCCCCAGCCCTCAGAACTCAGGAAAACAATCCCAGCACAACCTCCCCGTGCTGCCACTTCCACTGACAGATCCCAGTGATAATGTTGTGGTCTGGATCACCTGAGTGTGGAAGAGGGACCTTTCTTCATCCCCAAAATCTGCTGGAGCCCTCCAGGAAAGGATGGCCAAGGCAATGTTGATGCTCCCCCTCTGCCTCTTTGTAGCCCTGGTTGTTTTATTTTTCCTCTTGCCCTCTCTCTCCTGCAGCACAAAAGGACATTCCTGTCCCCAAGTATTTTTTTTTTCTGCATATTTGCAGCGTGAGCAAAGCAGGAGGGGCGATGGCAAGGAGGGGGGATCGAAAGGTTTGGGAAAAAATCTCACACAGGGCTTAGTTTACAAGGGACAGCTGAGTGTATAAAGCCTGTCTCCAAAGAGGGTTGTTAGGAGCTTTTCTGGCAGCATTTCCTCTCCTACCCCCAACCTCTGGCTAAGCTGCTCTGAGGGGAAAAAAAAAGGGCAGGGAAGGAGGGGGAGAATTTTTGAATGTTCCAAAAATCAGACCTCAAAAAAACCCACCCCTAGTGACACACAAAGTGAGGCTCATCTGGCTGAGCAAACCAACCTGGGGGAGTGGGTTGGGGCACTCTGGGGAGGTGGGTGAAATGCTGCTGGTGGGAGGGGGTCAATCATTTGTGCATCCAAGACATTTAACAGGGAAAATAATCCCAAAGAGGGACAAATGCCCACCTCCCACCTCTGTGTGCTTTCCTTATCTGTGATGTGATTAAAACCCTTGATATTTCAATAATTGGGACTGGATACCAAAATCAGGAGTCTCTGTCTATACACATGGAATTGAAAATGCAGTTTCTGGGATGCAGGAGGCTTTTGCTCTCTGGAAGTTCCATTCACAGGAATGAGGGATGTCTCACATCAGTAGCAGATTATTCCTCATCCTTGGGCAATGGGAAGCAAAAGGCCTGCTGTTAGCACAGGGCTTTTCCTCTGGTATTGATATTATCTCTGCATCTCAGCAAGCCTTTCAACCACAAGATTCACTTTCAGGCCTGTTGTGGTCGCAGTGTTTCATTTGGGGGCAATTCTTGGCCAACAGGGAGGACTCAGGAGGGTCTAAATGCTGCCCACCCCCCACCACTAAACATCTTCAATTAAAACATTAATCAACACAACCCTGATTTTTGCCAGGTGCCACACTGTAACCTGTTTCCATCCTGTCCCACAGCAACACTGGTGCTGTGAAAACACAGTTTCTAAAGCTGCATTTCATTTGCATCCTGTGTGGGTGCACACACAGGTATGTGCACAGCCCCTCAGCTGAGACAAGTGCTTATTGGAAACATGTTTGCTGGGAATTCCACACGGATCCCTCATTAAACACCACGGGGTGGAGGGAGGGGTTGCTGCCTCGGGCTCTCTCTGCGAGATCTCTCAGCACCAAATGCAATAAATATGGTTTTAATAAGCACTCATTAATGAGTGGACAATAACAGCTTTATTAAGCTTAAATTAAAGGCATGCTTGGAAACCTTAAGCTGATATTATGTGGTGTAATGGAAAATACTGGAACTGGGCTCTTTTTAAGGCAGGAGCAGGTCACTGAGAGGGGAAGATGCATTCCCTGCTGGTCTGCTCCTGCCCTAGGATCTGTGTTTGTCTGTGGAGCTCCTTTCAGTGCAGGGTGTTGCAATGCAATATTTGGGTCCTGTCGTGTCTCCATGGTAGGCATTGCATTAAGACAGCCCTTTCCACACTGCTTTAATTCCTTGTGGGAGCTGGAGCTCCTCGAATTCTTCAATAAACCCACAGCACCTGATTTTCCTGCAGCTGCTTAACCCCTGTCTACCAAAATCATGGGGGTGGATTTCATGCCCAGAGCTGTGTGGGGTATTGGGTTGAGAGTCTGGCATCAGGTACCTCTCCCATTGTCCTTGAGTTTCCGTGAGCAGTGAGCATGGGAAACAATTTGGGACCCAAGGGAGCAGGCAGGAGTGAAGGATGTCAAAAAGAATTCCCACTCTTTATCAGCTGCTGATAAAACCATGGTGAAATAACAGCAACACCTGGGCACAAACATCCAAAGCATGTTAAGCACAGAGGTTTGGCTGGAAGAACCTCAGGATGATCTACAACAAACTCCCAAACCATTGGAAAGCTATTTACTGTATCCTGTCCACTGCTGTTTTGCCAGCCCTGCATCCTGAGTGCTGAGCTCTGCAATTTGCTTTTGTTCTTCCTCCTGCAAACTGATTTACAAGCCTGGAACCATCAGATCCAGTCCTTCCCAGGATATCCCAGCCCATCTCCCTGGCTGTGCAGTGCTTGGGTCGTGTCTCCAGAGCTCTGTTTGCTCTGACAGAGCTGACTTTGGGCCAGTGCAGGTGAGCTCAGAGCTCTCCTGGATCCAGACTGGATCCCTGCACACAAAGACATGCCAGGATTGCTGACCATCCTGCTTCCAGAGACCTCAGGGTGAGCTGGGGAGATGACTCAGAGCTGCTGTGAATCAGACCTTCCCCCAAGCCCAGAGCATGGGACTTTCATCAGCTCTGTTCCCTTCAATCCACGTCGTGTGTCCCTCTGACCTGGACCCCTTGAACTCCCTCTGCTCCTCTCCCAGTGCCTCGTAATCCTCCCAATCCCAGCTGGATTCCCAGCCAGCTCTTCCTGCCCTCTTCCAGTTTCCCTGACCTGTCTGTACATTGTTGCTTCATTGATTCTCCAGCTATTTTTTTATATTTTTTTCAATTTACTCTTGAGAATTCACATCATTCCCCTTTCCCTCTGCTTCCTATAACTGGATGACTGTGTCTCCAGTGTTGAACACAAATTGTACTGCAGGATACACTTGTTGATTGAGCTAAGCAAGCCCAAAGTGTCACACATGTGTGCCTGAACTCTGATTTCTCTTGCCAGCTCTGAGGACACTTTGACATAGTGATGATGCTGTGAGATGAGATTTGGGCAGCAAAGGGGGTTCTGTCTGTTCCTTCTGACGTCTCTATCTCCTAACAGGACAAAATGAACCGGATTCCTCCCTGAATCCATCGGCTCCTTGCCAGTGGTGAACAGGATCCAGCACAAAAAAAAAGGATTTGTTGAGTTGGCTCCCTGAATATTCCACTTCATGGAGAAACTGGTTGTGTGTGCTTTTGTAGAAAGTGCTGCTTCAAATTGGCTGGAAAACAGGAAATGTTTCCCCAATATTTCAGTGTTTGAGAGATGAGACAAAGAGGAATGGGTTCAGACTGAAAGTGGGGAAATTTAGGATAAATACACACAAATTCTTCCCTGGGAGGGTGGGCAGGCCCTGGCACAGGTTGCCCAGAGAAGCTGTGGTTGCCCCATCCCTGGAAGTGTCCAAGGCCAGGTTGGAAGGGCTTGGAGCAACCTGGGCTGGTGGAAGGTGTCCCTGCCCATGGCAGGGGTGGAACAAAATAAATAAGGTCCCTTCCAACCCAAATTGGTCTGTTATTCCATAAAATGTGATTGGGGGAACTGAAAACAATAATAGACAGTAATTTGGGGCTGAAGCTACTTGTATTGTTCTTTTAGGCTGGATTTTGAGGATATTCTTAGTATTGTAGTGGAGTTTATTTACTTGGGTTCCTGTGCTTGAAACTGGGCTGTTTTCCTGCTGTAGCCTAAAAATGTGATGGATCTCTGTGGCTGCCTCTTCGATGCCAGTCAAAATGTGGATGTTAAATCCAGCACCCCTTACCTCTTGTGGGCTTTTCTGCACACAAACCCCAGGCTAAAGGCAATTTACCTCAAAACCTATTCAAGAAAAACAAACTTCCCACGTCAGCATTTACAAGCTCCTTGCTCCCCACATATGATAAATATTTGGCTCCAGCAGAAAAGCCTGAGTAGGGAATGACATCCCCAAGCAGTTTTGCTGTGTAGACGTGGCATTAGACTCTTCAGAGATAATAAAATAAATATTATGTATAAAAGCATCCTCTTGGCTGGGTTTTTCCCCCTTCCAGTTGCCTTATGGATCAGTGGGGGCTTAGGGAGGCTCTGAAATATCAGCTGGAGGCTTCAAAGAGATCAAAGGCCCTGTGCAGGGTGCTGTGCAAATCCTTCCACAAAATCCTCCTCCTGCTCTGAAGAGGGAGCAGGTAGGAAAAAAAGGGGATTTACAGCCACTTTCTCATCTCAAAGGATGCCAGGGCAGGGCTTGGCTGTGTGACAAAGCCCCAAAGCCTGAAAACACTCCCAAAGTTTTTTTCAGGTGTCTCCGTAAGCTCAGGCACCAAAATATTGGGAAGTAAGAACAACTGGCTTGTGAGTGGGATATTTTGTGTGTGCTCCTGTCTTTAGGGCCATGTTCACTGCAGGAAGAGTTTCTGCATTTCCTTGAGTTTTGTTAGCACAGCTCTAAGTGGGGTTTAATTCCCAGAACGGGCAGGGTGGGTCCAAGGGTTTCCTGGTACACTGGGGATAACTGTAAAGGCTGAGCTTTAGAAGTTACTTGAAGTCCTTCTTCATACAGTCACTTTTTCCTGACAGCTTCAGCATTAATCACTCCACTTCTCCCTGATCAAGAGGTGTTGTGCAAGCCTTTGGGGCAGCACGTGGAGCACGGGATATCGGGATCAGGACCTGCTTAAATATTAAATAATCAGCCCCTTCCCATGTAAACACATCCCAAAGCACATTGCAGAACCCAGGCCTGGAGGAGAGGATGTCTGAGTGGAGGATGGAGGTTGTGGACCTCAAATAGTGCAGAAAAAGACCATGATTTAGAGCTGGGCTGCAGTTCTCTACCTGTCTGATCCCTCTGAGGAAACATCTCCCCAGGACGGAGCTGGAGCTTAAATCCCTCCTCAGAAGGGAGCTTCCTAAAGCAAAACAACACTGGGAATCCTGGTGGGATTCAAACCTTTGGCTCCAGCATGTCTAAGGATTGGAAAGCTGATGATTAGATAGCAGTAAACCATCCTTATTTTACTGCTCATTCTGGCTTTGATCAAAGGGGGGATGAAGCACTCCAGGCTCTTGGGCTGAGGGGAGAATGGTGCTGGTGATTAAATGAAGCCTTGGGTTATTGCAGCACCAGATCTTTCTTAGGGTTTCTCCAGGGTTTGCTCCTGGTTTTGCTGAGTCTGACTCGCTGTGTGCCTCAGTGCCCCCAGTGCTGTTGCTTGGCTGGCTCAGTGGTGCAGATGATCAGAGGGCAGGAGCAGCTCTGCTGGGAGGAAAGGGGAGAGAACTGGGATTGTTCAGCCTGGAGAAGAGAAACTTCTACCTAATTGTGGCCTTCCAGTGCCCTTAAGGGAGCACACAGGGATGATGGAGAGAGACTATTGACAAGGTTGATGGGACAAGGGGAAATGACTTCAAACTGACAGAGGGGAAGTTTAGATTGGGTTTTAGGAAAAACTTCTTCCCTGTGAGGGTGGTGAGGCCCTGGAACAGGTTGCCCATCTCTGGAAGTGTCCAAGGCCAGGTTGGATGAGTCTTGGAGCAACCTGTGCTAGTGGAAGGTGTCCCTGCCCATGGCAGGGGGTGGAACTGGACTGATCTTTCAGTTCCCTTCCAACCCAAACCACTCTGGGATTTTAGGAAAGAGCATCTCGAAGAGCATCTCACTTGCCTCTTGCTCTGGAGGGACCCAGTGGGGACTGGGAGCGTCCAGGGCTCCAGCAATTTTATTTAAATTAGGAGAGTGTCTGCAAGGGATTTGGAGAGCCCACAACCTGCTGTCTCTTGGCTGATGTTCTCCAGGATTGCAGCAGTTTTGGATCTCCTGGGATGGAGGGCTGGGTGAGGTTGATGCCCTGCAGGAGGTGGGGATGCTCCTGTTGGAACCCCAAGCCTTTGGAGAGGAAAGTTGAGGCTGGGTGGGCTGAGGGCCACTGTGGGGGCCAGGACCTGCTGAATCCTAATCCTGGCTTTGGTACAAACTCACTCCATGACTCTGTGTCCTGGTTTTTTTCATCTGCAAACACCCATCTCTCAGGGATGTGGGATGGATTAAGGAGCTGCTGGATTCCTTGCTGGTGGAATATGATGGTCCTGCACCTGCAGGTCCCTCCTCCAGCCCTCCAGCCCCGCTTTGCTCATGCCAAAATGAGACATTCCCACGCCAATCCTCCCCAGATTTCCCTGTGCTGCTTTTCCTTTGAAACAGGGGGAGGAAAGGGAGAAGAAAGATGTTTTTATTGCCTTTTTCCTCAATACCCCCAAACCAGCGATCAGGATTTTCCAGTTGACCGTCAACCAAAAAATTCCCTCAAATTGAGGCTGTTTCTGCTCAAAGGCATTGACTGAAAATGTCAACCTCATCCCACAGATTCTTCTACTGCAGCAAACACCCCAGAAATAAAAAAAAAGGGAAAGGGAACAAACAACAAGAAGGAGAAAACAATAAGAATGAAAGAGGAAAAATGGGATTTAAACATTTGCTTGTTGGGGGGTGGGGCTGGGGAAACACAGCCAACCTCTTTGATCTCTTCTGGTGCTGATGTTCTTATCTCCACAAAAGATATTCCTGTTTCCTGCCTTGTTAAGCCCTTGGAAAGTCCATCCCTGCCTGAAGTGGTCTCCAGCTCGGGCTGCTGCTGTGTTTTGCCCTGTTGCTAAGCTTGTCTCATGCTTGGTTAATGCCTGATGAGATCATGGTGCCATTTAGTGTTTCATGGCTAATTCAGGATTATTCACTTAGAAAAATCCCAAACCCAAGCAGGTGTATCCAGAGCCTGCCTCCATGGAGAGAGGAAAAATGACAGCTCTGGGAAACTCCACGAATTATTCAGGGAAGACCAAAGGGCTGCTCGAGCTGGGGGAGGTGGAAATTTCTTTTCTGAGCAGCTGAATCTAAAGCTTTTAGTGCCATTAACCCTGCAAATGTTGAGTCAGTCCTAGTGTAGATAGACTTCTGTTCCTGAACAGAGCACTGGGAAGGGGGATTTGGAGGAGGGATGTGGGTGTTTATATTGTATGGTGGGTCAGTGGGGGCAAGAGGACAAGACTTGGAGAGCAGTGTGGGGTCTGTGCCCACCTCTGCAGGCACAGAGGTCTTGTCCTTCCTCCTTGGCAAGGAACTGAGCTGTTCTCTGCCTGATATGAGGTAGAAAACGTGGGATGAACCCAAGGAAGCTTTAAAGAGCTGCCTGTCTGGGGGTAGGTGTTGATGTCACCCCACATGGCTGTTGGGGTCCCTCTCGTTGCTGCCTTCAACAGCCCAACTGCTGGAATGTTCTGGAGATCTGTGGGCACAAACTGTCCTTGTGACACCTTCTGGTGGCCTCATGAACATGGCCATGCTCAAGAACTGCATTTGGATCCTTGTCCAGGCAGATTAAAACCGTGATCTTGTGTGTCTGTGCTCTTAAGGAGGTGCCTGAATGCAAAGCTAAGGTGCTGCCTGGCCAGAGATGTTCATTTTTCACATGAATGTCCATGCTTAAAAGGGAAATGTTGACTCCTGACAGGAAAAAAAAAAATTGGGTATTTGAGACCAAAACTTGATCAAAATGCTATTTTTCAGTTTTCAGGGTTTGATCTTTTTGTTTTCCTACGAAACAAATCTGACACTTCCAAGGAAATCGGATGCTCTTGGGGAACTTTCTTCAGCTAAATAAAAAGCACAATCTTCCCCTGGAAAAATGGTTTAATGGGCATTTTTTAAGGTGTCCTAGCAGGGATTTCTGCAGTTCATCCTAAAGGGAGGAAGTTCTGTGGAAGAAAAATGGAGCAAAGCAGATCTTGGGAACTCCAGGACAGCGGGACATCATCAGAGACTTTAATTACAGCTCTCACATTTAGTGTGGAATTCTCCCAGTGATTTTCTTTCTGCAGGGTTTGGTCTGGTGCCTGGAAATCCCAGGGGTAAATCCCAGCCTGGGGAACTGGAAGCTTTGCCCATGAGACTTAGGGCTGGTTTAAAGGGGTGGGTTATTCCTGGGGGGGTGAATGGGAGCAGAGTCTGCTGTGCAGTGGGATGGGAGTGCAGGGAACGGGAATGGAGCAGGATTTTCCACACTGGAGTGTGGATCTGCAGCTCTCCTGTCAGCAGGAGCATGGGCTGAGCTCACTCCCTACAGCTGCTCGGAGTCATTTGGGGATGACAAGCGTGACAATTTGTGGTTTATTAACTCTAGAGGCTGGAGATGCTTAAATTTTCCACACAGTTGGACCCTTTGTTGTTGTTGTTGTTGTTTTCACCATGTTTTTTTTTCCTCCTTCAGAAGTAGAGACTTCCAAAAAACCACTTTCACCCCAGTGGAGGGGGCTGAGTTGTGGCATTTTGCAGCTCACCTGGAAGGACCTGCCGTGTGTCTTCTTTTAATTTAGATTTCATCACAGAAAATAGAAAGACCTTGGAGCAATATGAAGGAAAGGAGGGGAAAAAAAATATGGATTAAGATCCTGCTCATGGGTGGAAGAGAGATACCAGCACTGCTAGTGCCACTTGAAAGTCTAAGTGAACCTAAAAGCGTATTTTTGGGGATATATAACTTAAATCTCTTTGCTCCATGGGGTTGCTTTGTGGTTCTTCAGGTCTTGATGGAGAAATATGTGCAGAAAGGGAAAAGGGGGGTGAGTGTGTCTGGATTTTATCCCTGCACCTCTGTTTTACACCCAACTTGTGCAGGGACAGATGCAGAAATAAATCTGCACAGGGAGTGGAAGGTCTTTCCAACCCCTTTTCTTCTTCCTAAATATATTTATATGAACCCAACATACACATGCTCCTATTAGGGGAAGGTTTAACCTTGCTTTTTTCTTTCTGACAAATAGTAAATTCACTAAAAAAATGTGGTGGAGAAATGACTCACAAATTCCAGTCTCTTTTGGCCAGAAAGGGGGTCTTTTTTTTTCTTTCTTTTTTTTTTTCCTTTTTTCTTTTTTTTTTTTTTAATGTAGAAATGTTTTGCTTCGACATTTTCAAAATAAACCCTTTTGACCTCTCTTTTTGTACAGGGGATTTTCAAGAATTGAGCAAATTAAGAGAATAAAATGTTCTACTAAATTCAAAGAATAAACTACCAAATTAAGAGAATGAATCAAAGTGAAACAGAATGCTGGTTTAAATCAGTGAAAATATTAAGTTGACCCAGTTTTATTTATATTTGGCTTTTTCTCCTGAAAACTCTCCCAAGAGTCAGTTATTTTTGACCCAAACTGCGAGTTTCTCCTGCTTTATTTGTTTTCCTTCCCCTTCTTTAACCACCGAGGTCACAAACCTCTTATGTTCAGCAGAAAAGCTGCTCTCAAATTATAGTCATGAACCCTTCCCTTTCTTTCTTCTCCAGGAAAATCCAGCTTGGTCACAATTCCACGTTTTAACTTCTTTTCTGACTGGGCAAACCCCCTTTAGGGGCAACAATGGTTAAAAAAATTAACAGCAATTAAAAATTAATTAATTACTCCTGGTTTTCGGTGCTGACTTTAAATTAGTGGAGTTCTGAATATTTCCCAAATATTTTGGATGAGGCTTGCAGCTGATGGAAGGTGTCCCGAGGGGTTTGACTGGATGAGCTTTAAGGTCCGTCTTGGAACATCTCATCCCCAATCCCTGGGGTGTCCTTCCAGCCAGGTTTCCTCTGGGCAGCATCCCCTGAATCAGCCCCCAGGCCCACCCAGCCCCACGCCTGCTTTAAATCAGCCCAGCCCAGGGAAGTGGGGTGATGTCAGTCCTGTCGAGCTGCCAATCCCACCTTTGGGGTCCACCCAAATTCCCCCTCTCCGCTCTCCTCCCCTGCCAATTCCCACACCCCAGCTCTGGATGCAAAGGGCCAGCGACACCCACATCCAAGTCACGCGTGGCAGGGACGAGCAGAGCTCATTTCCCAGCCCATCTGGGCTTCCCATATTCCCAAAATTTACGTGGAAAGAGATTTAAAATCATATTATAAACTAAAGCTGGTGCTGCCATCTCATTAAAGCTCAACCTCTGCTCGGAGTGAGCTCCAGACCAAACCCCCCCCACACCTCCCCGTGGCATCTGCACCTCTTTAAGGGAGGTTAAAGCTCTTTTCCCAAGTGCCTGCTGACTCCAAGGACCCACTGGAAAACCTTGGCTTGACAGAATTTTCAGGAAGTCTTAAATTCCGCCTTCTGCGAGGTTTCCCAGGTCAGGTACACAAAGCCTGACCTGTGTGAATAATAATGGTTCCTGTGGTTTGCAGACAGCTCCGAAAAGCTTAATAATTAAGAAAGTGCTTGTGGCTCAGTCCAAATAATTCTGTTGATTTTTCTCAGCTAGTAAAAAATCTGAAGGGTTTCTTATCGAATCAAGTCTTGCTTCGGTCCATAGGGGATTTTTCTGTTTCCATTCCCATTCTTCCAACGAAATTTAAAAGGTGAAAATTTCAAAGTGGCAATCTCCTCGGAACTGGGAAACCACAGAGGAACCAACTCTGTGCCTGGCTTGGCTGAAAAAAAATTCAAGGGGACTATTTTTACTCTCCCTCCAAACTGTTTCCTTTCGGAAGGGTTTGCAAAACCAGCCTGAAGTTGTGCTAATTATGGGTCTTTGAGAATTCAGGGGGGAGTGGCATGCAGGTGCATCCAGGATGAGTTCAGCCTGGCTTTGTTTCTCACTGCCAGTCTCCTGGTATCAGCAATATTCTGGTGGTGCAGCAAACCCTGTGTGTGCTGGTGGAGGGGTGGCTGTGAATGCCGTGCCACCCATTTTTTTGGGTGATTTTCCCGGCCTTTCCTGTTTTTCTGTCTAGGCTGGCAGGAGAAGGGCATTCTGCTGTGGGCTGGGAGCTGCTGGGAAGATGAAAACAAGGGAAACTTTTGCTGGTGGCTCGAGGCATCCAAAAAAAATATCATTTGTGTAGAGATTTGGAGATGGAGGTGTGTTCAGTACCAGGCAGCTCAATGGTGCCATTCATGAGGAAACCCTTTTCAGGGAAGGGCTCTGTGCTTCCAGATGGGAAAGGAGAGGTGGCCCAGCTGAGGAACAGCCCTGTCTCACCCCTGCTTTACCTTTGTCTTCTCTGCTCAGGTGCTGGAGCAGCCTGGGAGGAGGTAAATGTGGCCAGACCCTGCCAGGTGTCCAGGGAAGGGAGCACACGAATCCCTGGGCTATGGAAGCAAAGCAAAACAAGGTGAAATCTGGATCAGCTCTGACCCACAGAAGGTGTTTCACCTCTCCAGCCCTGCCTGTGTGGATTAAATGCTTTGCAGGCACTGTGACACCTTTTACATATTATATAGTGACAGGACACAGGGAATGGCTTCCCACTGCCAGAGGGCAGGGATAGATGGAATATTGGGGAGAAATTCTGTGTGTGTCTTTCCCAGACTACAAAAAAAGAGGGAGGCAGCTTTGGGAAGCAACAGGTACCTTTGGCAGTGATTAGAACCTTGAAACATTTTTTTCAGTGGGATCTTCCTTTGGATCCAGGAGCTTCTGGAATAAAGCTAAAGCTGCACCTGGCAGGAATGAAGGAATTAATCTGGACTCGGCACTCTAATCTGGAGATGGAAACAATTTGCCTTTCAAGCAGAGGGAGGGGGAGGACAAGATGAGAGGGATCCTTAGGGGGAGGGGGCAGAGGAGGAGGAAATACTATTTTCAAATGGAAGTTTTCTGTTAGAAAGCCCAAACTGGCTATTTCTCCTCCTGCAAGGTTCTGGCAGATTCTTTTCAAAGGAAGCCTGAAATCTTCTAAGAAGAAATATCAAAGGAAACATTTTTTTTTCCTTTCTCTGACACTTTTCACAAAACCAAAATATAATTCTCAACAGACTACAAAGTGACCCAGCTCCTCAATTCAGATGCAAATGGGTGTTTAGGAGCACTTACCAACATATCCAAGAGCTCTAGGCCAGGCTTTTCTTTTCCACTTCCACAGCCGATGCCATTCCCGACACGAAATGTGAAAACAGTGGAGGGAAAATGACTCCTTGTGTGTGGGTTTTTTTGGTGCTAATGCTGTTCTACATCCCTTTCTCCGAGAATTTTTGCTGGCTGAAATGGCAGGGTTTATGATGGCGAAGATTTTGGCTGTGGTTTGGGTGGTTTGGCTTTTAGGAGCCTTTGAAAAATTCCCTTTGTGAGTGCTGAGGAAGATGCAGTGGGAAGGTTTGCACTGCACCACTGGCAACCTTTCCCATTATCCCAGGAAAAACAAGACCAGAGCAGGATGCAAAAGGACCAGCATAAAGTGTCTCCAGAATGTCCTAGTGCTGCCAAACTGCTGGGAGAGGGGATGTCTGCATTAATTCTGTACTGGAGGGGGGATGGAGGACACCCATCATGTATTGCTGGAGACTGGAAACACTCGCAGGGCAGGCAGGAAAAATGGGCAGCAACACGAAGATTTGATCATGGTTCATGAAAATTCATGGGAATGCTGTGTCCTGGGACAATTTTTTTTCCTCTCAACCCCCACCTTTTCTCAGAGGGATGCCCTGACTTGGAAATAACTGGAGCAGGGGTTTAAATCACAGTGTGTGTGTGTGTGGAGGTTTATTTTGAGTCACTCCAAGTGCACTGGGAGGGTTTGTGCTCCTTGGTACTGGAATGGGAGCAGCCTGTAAACCCACATTCCACAATCCCTGTAGAGGAACTGTCATCATTAAAACATCCCTCTCTCCTTCCCAGGAATAGCCTTCTGCAACTCCTTATCAGCCATTCCAGTTAAGCTGAACTCCAAGCTTATGCCAGAGGACCTTTGCTGTGTCTGGCAGGGATTAGGCAGAGGCTGTCCCTAAAAATCATGGAGATTGACATTTCAGAGCACCCATTTCTTGTTATTTTTTTTTCCTCTTCACACCAACAAGATTAGAAAGACCAGAAAATAGGTCTCTTTTGAGGGGGATGGGAAAACCAGTCAGGAATTTGTGTGAAGTCCTATTTGTTCTAATTTCCCTGACCTTGTGCCTGATGCTTTTACCAAGTGCTGAAAGGAGAGCTCGGCTTACTGAGCACTTTTTTCCAGAGTATGGAACCTCCTTTGTTTCATGTGTGTGTGTGTATATATTTTTATGTATGGAGATATATATATATATATAGTTTTTATAGCATTACATGCAGCACAGGACATCAAACCCCACGTCATTCATTTCCCTTCCTAATGCCTTATCTCTTGAACTATTCAAAAAATGCGAGTTGCTGTCTGTGCTGTGGAGGGATGGAAAGCTCCTCCTGCCCCACTCCCCTATGGTAGCTGGAACATTTTCATATCCATTGGCTGCTCACATCAAAGAGGGGCCAGGAGCTCTGGGACCATCTAAGGAAGATCCAGCTCATGGTACCTGTGAGCATCTGTGGGAAAGAACTCTTGCAGGAGGGAGGGTGATGGTGCCTAAATCCACACTAGTCCACACACAGAGCCTTGCAGTGATATCTGAAAATCGTTCCTGGGACAAGTTTCCAAATTGCTAAGCCCTAAATCCCACTAGGATTAAAGGCTCTGAGGCATTTGGGAAAATCTTACCCTTTGGGAGCCAGAGAGTCACGATTTTAGGTTGCATCCTCAAGCCTTAGCAAAGGATTCCCTTCGTCCCCCTCTGGCCAAACCCCATCTGCTCCATCTGCAGTGCTTGGCCTGCTCCATTTGTCTCTGTCTAAAACTGTATCTTCCTAGGAATGATCCATTACGTGGGAATTTGCTTCCCAAGATGAGTCCTGATGCCAGAAAACAAAATATTTTTGGTTTTTCTCTGTTCATTTTTTCAGCAAAGGCTGAAAAACTTGAAGGAAAGGGGGAAAAAGTTTAATCAAACTTTGCCATGGGAAGAAGATGTAATTTCCTGAGCAGGCTAGAGGTGTGTTGGATGGATCCAGGCCTTTCCTGGTTTTCCAAGTTGTTGAGGACTGGACTAGGACATAGTCAGGTCACTAACTATATATAGGACATGAATATGAATAACCAGGTCTAGTGGAAGGTTCCCCTCCCCCCAAGGGCTTGGAACTGGATGATCTTTAAGGCCCCTTCCAACCCAAATCATCATGTGATGCCATGACTTGTGTGGCATTGTTTTGGTGTAAAAATCAGGTTTTCACATCTGCCTAGCCTTCAGGCTTTGGTTTGGGACAGAGGGTGCAGCTCATGCTCCTCAGGGATCCCCCCTGACCATCATCCCTGCTATCCCCCCATGGAAGGGCCAGGAGATGTTCCTGCCCCAGAAACCCACCAGGGACACACAGAGACGTGACCAGCAGTCTGGGAAGTCCCTTTTCCCAGCCCCATCAAGCTCTGATGGTCCCAAGGATCTGCTTTTATCTCGGAGGGTATTAACGCCACCATAAACTCGATAACGCTGCAGTTCCCAGAAAATCGGAGGGGTGGGACTCCCATGGAACAGACACTTCCCAGCCCATGCTGCATATGGAAAGGGTTTTTTTTTGCAGCAGCCACAACTGCAATTTAAAGAGAGAAAGAGAGGTATTCCAACTATTTTGTCTTTAAAAGGAAATACTGAATAACTTATGGATAAGACATTACCCCGGGCCTCAACCACTGTGGTTGTTAAAGAGCCCTTGGCACTGCTTGCAAGAGGGGAGGTGGAGGGTGTTAGTCTTGGATTCCTGCCTAGATTCCAGTTTAAGGAAATGCATCCCAAGTACCTCAAGTTCCACCTGCATTTTGAATGGGTCTGGATTGCCAGCCATGGATCAGTAGGGATGAATTTCCCTGCCCTTCCCCAGTGCTGCCTATGAGAAAATAGGAGCCACTTTGTGATGATCAGCTGGGAATCTGACATTCCTCCTGTTGGGAGAAGCAAACTCCTTGCTTTTGGGGTGGAGTTTATGGTTTGGATCTCAAGCCTTTATCTTTAGGCTGGTTCAGAGGTGGAACAGGTCTTGTGGTGGAAACCTGGGCTGCTTAGTTATCAAAAATAGAGGGAGAAAGGGACTAGCAGGGCTGGGAGGACCCAACATCCCCACTCCAGTCACATCCCTATTTTCTAAGGTAGGAGATGCTCTTGGACCTTCATTTCTACTCCAGGATGCCAAAACAGTGTTTAATTTACCCTTCCAGAGGTTGTTATCACTAACAACTCATCATTTCAATGGGATAAATACCCATTCCCTCCTACAGCAGGATCCTGCTGCTGCTGCATTCCAGCCCAAAGGAGCCCATGTTGAATCAATAGAAAAGAATGATCCCTGTAAAACAAGTTAAAAACAATCCTCCTGGGTGGAAGATGGGGATATTTGAAGTTATTTTGGTTTTATTTTTTTGTTTTAAAGATAACATTCTACCAGTGTGTGAAAGGGCATCATTTTTCTTCTCTGGGAATTAGTTATGACCCTGATCCTGCTCCACCCTGCATGTTACAGATTGTGAGGCTTTTCAGGGAAACTTTAAAAAGCAGATCAAATCCTATTTCCCCACCCTTTTTTTTCACTTCATCTACTCTGCAGCCCAGCACTGGCATATTTTAATGGCAAGAATTGCTTTACCTTCATTCCATTCCCACAAATCCAGCTCAGGTTCTGGAGCATGCAGGGAACTGTAAATTTGAGAGACACCCTGTGTTTGGATATAAATATTTTTCACACTTTGGCAGAGCATATTGCACCTTGTCTTCATGAGCAATGATCTGCTGTCCCCTGGTATCCCAGTTTTGCATTTCAAAGCCGCCCCCAAAGGAAGTTTTGGGATGCTCAGGGGAGCGCTGATGCTGTTGTCCTAGTCTGGCAAATGACAATTTCAACCTGCAATGAGGCAACTGAATATCAGGTGGTGCGGAGATGGATCTGGTAATGCAGATGGAACTCCCAGGATGGGCATTAATTCAGCGCAAGGAGAAAGGAGAAAAACCCATGGCAGTGGAGATGCTGCTCCAAAGAGGGCTTGTGCAGGTGGAGGGGGTGGTGGGGATGGCTGTGGGAGATATCACATGGCTCAGGTACTCTGCTTGGAGCTCCTGGTGTCCTGCCTGCTGATTTTCCATGCACACACAAGCCCTGAGATGGAAGATCCTTCCAAAGACCGAGCATAGCATGGATGGGGCACCCGTGAATGGTGTCCCTGCCCATCTGAACAAAACCCTGGTCCAGATGAGACTGGAAGCATGTTTGCTTCTTAAACCTGGGCTCCTGGAAGATGGAGGAATAACCACTCTGTGCATGCAGGAGAGAAAACTCCTTTGGGCAAAGCACATCTTTTGGTGAGTCCGTCTCTCCTGAGCATCCCATGGGATAAAGCAGCAGGGATGTCTGGGGATGGATCCCCAGGAGAGGAGAGTAATTAAATACTCATGTGAGAGCTGGAGGTGGCACATGAAGGAGCAGGTTGGGCTGTGTCTGGTCCAAGCTGACATTGCTTTCAGGCTAGAATAGGTTTACATTTTCCACCTTCCAGGCAATCGCAGAGGAAAGAGATTGTCTCATTTTCTCGTGAACGTATATCTCGTCCCCGAGTTGCCGAGGCAACACTGTATATGTTTGCAGGCTGGAAGGATCTGGGAATGGAAAATGAAGCCAGGGAGTGGACTGGAGAGAGAAGTCCAGCAGGAATTTTCCCCTGGTCTTTTGTGGCTGATTGGTTCCCACTGATTTAAGCCGCTCTCCCGGGGTTAGTCATCGAACCTGAGATTTTAATTTTTATTATTTTAAATCAACCGCAGTTGCTCCTTGGAGGCCATTTTTCACGTTGAAATGAACCTCACGGAGATGCAGCCGGCAGGGGCTCCAGGATGGGAGCCAGCAGGGAGGGGAATTCCATAGAAACACAAACAAGGTACAACATCTTGCTCAGCTGGCGGGTGGAAAGCTGAGCCCCCAGGGAGCTCTGTGGAAGTGCAGCCTGACCCTTCCAGCCTGATGGGGAGGCACCAGCATACCTGGATTTTCCCCATGGCCACTGAGTGCATGATAGTGGCTCGGGTGTTGCTCCTGGTTGCAGACCTGGGAATCCCTGGTGGCACCAGGGAAGGTTCTTTTTCTCCCAAGCCTGGGGGCAGAATTTCCCAAGGGATCTTGCTGACTCTATGAGTTTGCAAACATGTGCAGAGAGGTGGACACTGCCCCAGATTTGCAGCATCCTTTTAGCAGAAGAGGGGAGTGAGCTCTGCAGGGCATGGAAGCAGTTTTGTGGGTGCCTTGAAGAGCTGAAGAAGGGCATTAATGAGAATAGTTAGTATCTCCATGTTCAGACACACTGCACCACTCAGAAAGTCCATGACAGCTTTCCATCTGCTCTAGAGAGGTGGGGGTTTTTTGACTGCAGCTTTTAAATTCTTAGTGATTTTAGGATTTATTCCTTATTACTGTGAGGGTGGCGAGGCTCTGGCACAGGTTCCCAGAGAGGCTGTGGCTGCTCCATCCCTGGATGTGTTTGAGGTCAAGTTGGAGTAACCTGGACTGGTGGAAGGTGTCCCTGCCCATGGCAGGGGGTGGAATGAGATAAGCTTTAAGGATCCTTTCCAATCCAAACCATTCTGGGATTGTACCTTGCAGACTGTATTGCTCTGGCAGGAGCAGAACTGGAGCCATAGCCACACAAACACCTCCCATCCATTCCTTCCCATCACTTTTCCCTAAATCCACTCAGCACTTTGCCCTTCCACGGTCTGTGTGCACAATGAAAAGCCCCTTCATCTCCTCAAAGCATTTTTGGGGTTTCCTCCAGCAGAACTGACCTTTTCTCTACCTCCTCCCCTCCACACCTCTGCCTGTAAAAGGCAATTTGTGCTGGAACTTCAAAACACTTGGCAGAGGGTTGGGATTTCGAGCTTCCCCCAGCTTTTTTTTTTTATTTTATTTTATTTTAAGCAAATAAACAAGGCAGGAACTTCACAAGGAAAAGGAAAGCGGCGGAGGTGGTGGTGCCATTCCTGCTGGAAAGCTGGCACTGCCCACCTCTGCCAAACAAGGTTCAGAGGGACCATGTGGGACGTGTATTTCTGATTTCATCATTTTATTTCACTCCTCTGAGGTTGAGTTTTTTTCATCCTTTTCAGCCAACCACTCGAGAACAGGCTTATAAATAGACAAACTGCCCGAGGTGCCAGGAATTGGGGTTCAAAAACCCTCCCTGTGCGTAACACAGAACTTGGTAAGTGTGGGGAAGGAGCTGCTGGTGCTGAACCCGCCCTGGGGTGCTTCTCCAACCTCCCCCTGTCCTTCCTCTGGTCTGCAAATCCCTGCAGGTGGCGCTTGGCTTTCCGTGGGGACACAGCGGGATCCATCCGTTCATTCCTGGGCAGAGCAGGCAGAGCTGGGTGCGGATGTCTTGGAGCAGCATCTGGAGGGTGGCTGCAGCCAGAGCGTTTTCAGCTGTTGGGAAAAAAAAGGCTGTAAAATCTGATTCCCACCATAAGGGTTCAGAGTCCATCAAATTGGGGATTTTGTGTCTGGCACACAAAGCGAAAGCCCAATGGGCCAGAGGGTGGTAAAGCCCTCACCTAATCCCTTGAGCTGCTGAATGCCAGCAAGGAAATGTCCCAGAGCCCCAAAAACACAGCTTTCCCTCGCCAGGGGCAGGGCCTGCAACAGCACCTTCAGCAGGTTAGTGGGAGAGAGGGGAAAACACTGATTTCAGCCTTTAAACACCCCAGAAATACAAAAGAAGTGAAGCATGAGGTGCCAGCTGAAGTCCAGTCAGCGGGAAGGGGGAGCAGGATGATGGTGGGCAAAGGGAAGGGGTTGCCCCCCAATCCAGGGGATGCTCCAGGGAGCTGCCTGGCTCCCTGCCAGGGTTTTTAGCCTGAGCACCACACTTCATCCAAAGAGGAAGAGAGGAAAAGCTGGGAGGGAAGGGATAGAGGGTGTTTCTGGTATTGAGCAGCAGTGCAGGGCTGTTTCTCTCGGCAGCTGACAATGTAAATGCATTTCCTGGCAGGCAGCTCCCCCTGTATTAAAATTCTTGATGGAGATTATGAAATTGTGTTTATGAAAAGCCTGCGAGTGCTTCTTGGAACCCGACCTGCCTTTTTCAAAATGAGATGTTTGGGTGCGGGCTGAGCAAAATGAGACTTTGGGGGTTATTAAAACCAGCCTGGCCCATCCCAACCTCTCCAGTGGCATCTGGAGGAGCCTGGATGCTCCCAGCTTTGTCAAACAGGGAACAAAGTGTGGGTTTTCTGTGGCCTGTGCAACCCCTGACCCTTCCCCAAAACCTTGCTCCAGATATATTTGAGTCCCCACTCCTCCATTTGTACCATCAAACCTTCTGGGAGATGTTCTGTGCTGGAGGACAGACCCCTCCAATGCCACACACACCTCCTCTGCTGGCACCTGGAGGTCCCTGTCACCTTGTCACCCTTGGCCCCAATTCCCTTTTCTCTGTGCTTTTCCCTTTGCAGACCGAGGCAAGGATTTTTTTAACGTGGGAGACCAGGTTTTATATCTAAATATATGTCCTTAAAAAAAAAGTTTCCAAGAACAATGATGGAAACAGCCCAAAAATGTGCTGAGAAGGATGAATGCATTAGGAGTGAAATCCAAGGAAAATATCAGAAGGGTGAATCAGAAGGAAGGAAAGGAAAGGGAAAGAAATAGAAATGTATGGAGTTCTTAAAAAGCCGGTTTTTTTTTTTTTTTTTTTTTCTCTTTTAATGTTAATGGCAGCTTTTCAATTTGAGCTTTGAGTGCTGGAGAAATGTGTCAACTGCTCCTGCCCCGGATCTGTGCTCTGGGGGGATGCAAAGGCATTGTTGCAGTGACACGTTCAAGCTGCTTTTAATGCAGCCCCATTCAGAAATACAGAATAGGTGGGGTTGGAAAGGACCTTTGAGGGTTGCACTCTTTGAGGAACAGCCCTTAATTCCCCTGAGGTGTTTCACTGGGGTTTCCCTCTGGCCTCATCTCTGCAAGACTTCAAGTGTGTTGTGCTGTACCCAGAATGTCCTTCCAACCTTGTCATGCTGTCCCACAGCTTGTCACAAGCGAGCCTGATATTCCCTTTCCTCCTTCAAATCTAGTTTAAAGCTCTTGCCTCTGGAGGGAGGTGAATCCCATGTGATGCCAGGGGTTGTGTCAGCCATCCCATCAGTGCCAGGACAAAGGGGAATGGCTTCCCACTGCCAGAGGGGAGGGTTAGATGGGATATTAGAAAAAAAGATCTGTCAGGGTGGAGAGACCCTGGCACAGGTCTCTTCCTCATCCCTGGAAGTGTCCAAGGCCAGGTTGGACGGGGCTTGGAGCAACCTGGGCCAGTGGAAGGTGTCCCTGCCCAAGGCAGGGCGTGGAACTGGGTGGGCTTTAAGTTCCCTTCTAACCCAAACCATTCTGGATTCTGTGTCTCACTTGAGCAGGTCGGTGGCCAGCAGGAAAAAAAAATATGTGGGGGATGCTGAAGGTGTAAAGTGGCCTTTTCTGGGGCAGGGACAGCCCTGTGTCCTCTGGAAGTGGCACCTGAGCATCACACTGATTTTAGGCTGGGTTTTTATACCTGGTTATAGTGCCTGGTGGTTGCTGCACTTCTGGAGCATCACCATGTGTGTCCTGTCAGATCTCTGTCCCCTAATTCAGTAGCGTGTTTTTTGGGCAGGCCAAGCCCAAACTGTCTCCTGATTTATCTCTCTTTATTTGTTGTTTGATCTGTCCTTTCACTTCTCCTGCAGCTCAGACCCCCTTCCCACATCATCAGAGGCTTCAGCCTCAGGAGGGCTGATTGTTGAGGGCAGATGTAGAAGGACAGAAAACAAATATTGTAGTAAAATCTTGGGTTTGACTGCATGAAACAGGAAGACAAAACTGATCTGCAGTCAATGAGAGTGGAGTGGTGGCTGCAGACAGAGCTGGGAGGAGAAAGTGGAACATCCAGCCCAAATTCATACCCCTGGTGACTGCAACGTCCAGCAGGGTTAAAGACAAGCTGTGTCTCATTAATCATCTGCTATAAACAGAGGGAGACTCACTTGAACAGAGCAGTGTCACTGGATGAATGGCCTGGAGTTGGAAAATAAACATTTCAACCTCTGTCCCAGCGTTTATTTTTGCTAAATGCCTTCTCTGTGCCCGGGTGTTCTGCTCACAGCAGGTACCACTGCCACAGATCCACCCCTGGGAGCACGTCTGGGGTGGGAACTTGTGATGCTGGGTGAGGAACACACCACGTAAATGTGCAGGAGAAATTCTGGAGCAGCCACAGCAGACTGTCCTAGGGACTTTTATGGTTGGACTCCAAACTAAAGGGCTTCTCTCTTGGCACCACCAGGATTTTAGCAGGTGGAAAATGCAGGATTGGGCAGGATTGAAACCACAACCTGTGATCCAGGGAAGTGGCACTTCCTGACATAATCCCTGTGTCTCCATCAGATGCTCTCCATGTTCCCACACCCCTGGATTTCCACAAACAGCAGTTGTTTTTCCCTCAGATCTCTTCCTCCTGTTGTGTTTTTTCCTTCCCCACTCTGCACAAACCCACCAGGTGCAGTCTGGAACCCACACTCACCCCAATATGCCTTTAATTCTGCCTCATTAACATGGTCATTGTGCAGATGATTAGAAACATATTTGGGGAGGTTTAAGCACCTCAGAACAGTCCATAGCTGTTACAGAGCTGTTAATCCTTTATAAATATGTTTTTAATCATGCCAGTATTTAACACAAGATAACTGTCCTGTTAAATATAATGTATAAGAGGCAACCATGTTATAAAGAATTTTAAGCTATTTTTTTCCCCACAGGCTCATTAACTTCTGCTGCTCAGGAGACATCAGCAAACCCACCAGTGGATCACTCAGCTTAGATATCCAATCTTTCCCCATCCCATGAGGATCCCAACAGGTGCATTTGCTGTACAAGGACCTTCCAGAGGAGAGGGATTTGCTGGGCCCTGAGCAGGTGAGTGGTTTCTGTTGAGTCCAGGGACCTGTTACCTGATTATTTTTAGCATTTCTCACCTTGTTCCACCTTTGCTGTGCTGCCTGGTGGGGTTCTAGGAAGCTGGAAATACATGTCCCCCCTCCTGTGTATCTGCTCTGACATCAGGAATAATAAATTCCATTAGCAGTGACATTTTGGGCTTGTGTTTCTGGTGGTGAGAAGAAAACAAGCCCCCCCCACACCTCCAGCTATGCTTGTTAGGAAAATAAATGACATAAAGGCTGTTTTTTTCACAATGCCTCCTGACTTGACCTGCTTAGTTCCCATCCAGTTGATCATTCCCAAGGATGGGTTGGTTACACAAGAAGACAGGTTGAGAAAAGAAAAAAAAAATAGAAAATAAATCCACTGAATTAAATTATTTGAGCTGGAAAAATAAACTCTTGTCACAGCTTGAAGCCAGGGCCTGCCTGGTGCCTGCCCTGCAGTGGGAAGGCTGATCCCATCCAGCCAAGGAAAGGCAGATGTGGGAGACCCCCCAGCACCCCCTTGGCACTGTCCCCAAGGTGGTTCCTCAGTGCTGACCAGCAGGGAAGGGGAGCAGCCCTTTGGCTTTTGGCACGGAGCCATCGCTCTGGTCCCTCTCTGACCCCCCTTTTGTGGCTCTTTTGTGTCTGGATCCCCCAACTGATGGGTTTTGTCCCTGACACCACCCTGCCCTGCTCCCCCCAGGCTGAGGGGGCTGGCAGGGCAGGACAAGGGGGTATTCTGTGTGGAGAACAGTGGGGGATCTCATAAGAGGGCAGTTGGCCCTCAGCCATCGCCCACCAGTGCCCTCCACACCTGGGTCACGGCCGGGCTCGGCATTTGTCGGGACTGTCTGGGGCACCACGAGCGAGTTGTGCACAGAGGGAGGATAGGGAGAGGGGGTCAGTGCTCAGGGATCATGGGCAGCAGCCAGGGAGACAGGACATCCTGCTGGACTCTTCTGCAGCAGCTCTGAGATCAGAGGAGCAGCCAGGGCAGCCAGAGTTAAGGGCCTGAGTTATCAGCGCAGGTTTAGGTTGGATCTCAGGGAAAGGTTCTTCCCCCAGAGGGTGGTTGGCACTGAACAGGCTCCCCAGGGCAGTGGGCACAGCCCCAAGGCTGCCAGAGCTGCAGGAGGGTTTGGATGATCCTCTGGGGCATAGGGGGTGACTCTTGGGATTGGTTCTGGGCAGGGCTGAGGGTTGGACTCAGTGGTCCTTGCGGGTCCCTTCCAACCCAGCACGTTCTGTGGTTCTGTGATTTTGTGATTCCCAGCTCCCTGTGTTTCCCTGGCACCCCTAGGTGTCTGGGAGCCCCATGTGTTGGGGATTGGAGTGGGTGCTGTTTGTTTTGGAAGGAGGGAGGCTTTGTCTGTGGAGCCAGTTTTCCAAAGCCCACCTTATAAACTTCCCTTGCACCCAGCAGTTCTCTGGGCTGAGGCACAGCCAGATATCCTCCCAGCCAGCTGCTGTTTCCATGCCTGACCTCCCTGCAGTGCTTGGTGTGGGACTGGGATATTTGGAGGGACCTTCTCCCTGTGATCCCATCCAACCAGGCTGTTTCCACTTCCTTGCCTCTCCTTTTCCATTTGATTTTTCCCTGCATTGCTTCGTGGATCTTCTGCAAGGTGATGAGCTCTGAAATGCTCTGTAATCGTCATGGCATGGAATGTGATGGGTACCAGGAGTCTGGGGAGGATGCAGGTGGTTTCAGGAGTGATTGGGGATGCCCAAGAGGGGCAACATGGAAAGAAAAGGGGGGAAAAGAGTCATTAAGCCCAGCCAAGGATGTAGTTCTCTCCATCCATAGAGACTTTTTCCTCTGTGAGATGATAATCCTCACTGATAAAAAACGAAAATGTGCATTTTGTGTGGCTCAAATCCCAGAAGGAACAAGATTTGAGGGAAAGGGGGAGCTGAGTGAAGCAGAGCTGGGAGGTGGGGGGTGGAACAGGGAAGGATTAATGGCCCTCCAGTTGCCTGGGGCTGCCTTTGGGCTCCTGCTGGGCTCTGCTGTGGGACAGGGGGGGTGTGGGAGGACCTGGGTCAGGCCTAGGAAGACCAAGAGCAGCTGATAAACAGCCTTCACAAATCTCAGGGTGGGAGGGGGGAAGGATATTTCTTTTTTTCCTGATAGAAAAGCCCCTCATCTCGAGAGTTTTCCCCGCCAGGCTCCTCCGCGCCGCGGGGAAGAACCTTCCCCCAGGGTGGCCGACTTTCCATCGCCGCTTTCCAGGGGATTTCTCCCCCCAGCGTTTCCAAAGCCTCTTTTTTTCCCCCCTGCCTGAGCAGCTGTGGAGCAGGGATGGTGCAGGGCCAGGTCTCCCCACGGCCCTGTCCAGCAGCAATAAAGCTGTCGGCAGCAGGGCCGGGTGGCCCAAGGGGCAGTTTGGGAGGCAGAGCTGATTCCATTCCCTGGGATCCCTCCATCCCTCCATCCCCACTGCTGGAGAGTGCCAGGAGACGAGGCCGGAGCAGGAGCCGACAGCCAAGACGTCTGGTGAGGAGGAAGAGGCTGTCTGTGAACACCAAGGGAAGTCCTCCACCGGCCCTCTCTGCTTCTTCCAGCTCCCCACGGGATTCCCGAGCAGCCTGAGGCTCCGTCTGGATCTCTGTGGCCGTCTGGAAGGGAACGCTGAGGATCATCTTCATTTCCACTCCAACACACATTCCAGAGACAATTTACCCCTTCCCAACATGGATCCTTGTGAGGGGCAGAGGAGGGGCAGGACTGAGCTCTGCTCTGGGGGGACCAGGGACAGCCCCCAGGGAATGGCTGGAGCTGTGTCAGGGCAGGCTCAGGGTGGATCTCAGGGAAAGGTTCTTCCCCCAGAGGGTGGTTGGCACTGAACAGGCTCCCCAGGGCAGTGGGCACAGCCCCAAGGCTGCCAGAGCTGCAGGAGGGTTTGGATGATCCTCTGGGGCACAGGGGGTGACTCTTGGGGACAGGGCTGAGGGTTGGACTGGATGATCCTCGTGGGTCCCCTCCAACCCAGCATATTCTGTGATTCTGTGATCCTCATCCTTGTGTTGTGCATGGGGAAAACAAGGCAGGAGATTCCCACACGAGATGCTCCACAATCCTTCAGTCCCCGCCAAGGACTTCCCCCCAGCAGAACACAGAGGGTGTTAAAGAAATAAGGAATTTCCATTCTGTCAGAAATTCAAACATTTCTGACCGTCAGGATCACCTTTAATTATAGAAGTTTGGAATTTCACCTGAAAAAAAAAAAAAAAATTTCCTTTTGTCTTTACAACTAAGTCTGAATAGGAGACAGGATTTAGGCACAGCTCAAGGCATTAACCCTCCTGACACAACTTTTCAGAACTCTGAATAAGTGTTTTCATCCAGTTGAAACGTGCCTGCAAAATGCTGTCTGGCAAAACTCTATTCAGCTGGAAAAACCCTGTCTGGCTTTTTCCCTTCAAGTTACCTCTCTAGACCTCATACAGAGTCTTATTTATTCACTCCCTTTTCAGATGGGTTCCACTTCTCCATCTCTAGGCACTCCACAAATCATGATTTGCCTCTTCAGTATCAGGCTCTTAAAACCTGGAGGACTCTTTTTTTTAATTTCACTTCTGTTGCTTCTGTCCTTGCTGTGGTTTGATTCACTCTTGGGTGTCTCTGAGCTTCTCACCGAATTTCAGAGCTAGAAATGTGTCTTCTTCTCTAGCACTGAAGATGCTGCTGCAATTACTCAGTGCCTGCACGTGAAATCAAGCAACCATTTGGGTATCTTTGAAAATTCAAAGAGAGGGAAAACTGTGATAGGGATGTGATGGTCAGGGAAACGTGTGAAGGGATGGAGGCAGCTGGGAAGCAGCTCCTGCCCTGTGTCCTGGTGCACAAGGGTGTCACTTGGTACCTTTCTGCATCAGTCCCTGTCTCCCAGGTGGGATTCTTGGAGTTGTCCTCGATGATCCTTGAGGGTGCCTTCCCACTCAGGATATTCTGTGTTTCTATTCTGTGTCCCCTGTGTTATTTCTGTTCCTCCTGGCACCCAGGGATCATACAGGTCAGGAGGAGCTCTGTCCCTTTCCAGTGTTACCTGGGGATTGCAGAAGGGATTTCTGGATCCCTGGGCTCACTGGAAGCTCCAGTCTGATCTTCTCAGGGGAAGGGCAGACCTGGCCACTCCAGATCACCCCCTGCCTTGTGTGTATTTGCACATCCACAATGTTCTGACATGGCAAACACACACCCTGGCCAAGCCCCTGCTGTCCTTGGGTACCACAGTGAGGGTTGGGCCCTCCAGGGTGGGTTTTGGGGAAGAGGGGCCCGCTGGTGCCCTCAAGGCTGTGTGATTTCACATTTCCCTTTGCAGGCTGAGAATGTTGAAGGCTGGTGAACCCACCAGCCCCCAGGCCAGCTGACAGCTCTGCTGGAAAGAGATCTGCTCCCATCCCACCCTCATGTTGTTGTTGTTGGCAGGAAGGTCCAGAGGCCTCCAGGTTGGGTCTGTTGAGAGCACAAGTGAAGGAAAATTGTTCTCATCTGAATAAACACAATCTGCCAGCAGCTCCAGTGCCCCAGCAGAGGATTCACGTGGCCTTTTTCCCCAGTCTGGTGATTGGTTCCACTGGCAGGTCAGGAGGACTTGGTTCCTCTTCAGTGGATGTTTTCAGGGGGTGTTGCATTGCTTGTCCTCCCTCCAGCTCCCATCCAGGTGATGGAATGGGGTCAGTGGAGGGCACCCTGAGCCTTCTCCACTGCTCCCCTGGGACAGAGGGAAGGTTTCTGTGGTGGGGTTGTGCTTTCCCAAAGGATGAGAGAACAGGAGCTCAGAGCAGGGGAGGTGACATGTCAGTGAAAACACTGCACTGAGCACCAGCTTTGCCTTTTAGACCCATTTGCAGCAGTTTTCAGTGCTGGCTTCACATCAGATTCCCCAGTGTCTGTCTCTTCAGGCTCATGAGTGGCTGCTGACTCTATCAGAGGGGTGTTGACTCTATCAGAGGGGTGTTGACTCTATCAGAGGAGGGTTGCTGATGGTCAGAGCCAGCCCCACCCCACCGAGCTCCCACCAGGTAATACCCTCTGATATCTACCACTCCCCAAACACCATCATTTAACCCTTTTCTGTGCTTTTCACCAAAACCCTGCTCAGTTCCTGCCTTTGGGACCTGTCCTGTAGAGCCTCAGGTGGGGGTTGCAACGCAGCAGAAGTGTCATCTTTACAATCTGCGTGAAAACCATCAGCTGAAACAACCCACACAAATAAATGCACGGCTTCCCTGCTCCCTTAGAGCTCTCTCCCTGCAGGGAGGATGAGGATTTCCCAGGACTGCAGAGCATGATCATGCAGTGAACTTGGCCCTGCTGGAGGATGTGCTGTCCCCGTGTCCCTCAGCCAACCCAAACAGCACCGAGTGACCCAGCACCAGATTTTATATTGTATTATAATATAAATTGTATTATAAAATAACCTTCTGTTCATTAGTGCTGCTGCCTGCTGGGTGTCTGTCTGCTGCAGAGGAATTTCTGTGCCCTGAGAAGAGGGTGGCTCTGGGCCCCCCCGGGGGGGGAATCTGCCTGGTTGCTCTGGGGAGGAAAATTATCCTCTGTCTTGGCCAGAGTAATGCTCTGATAACAGATTTGTGCTTCTCTGTGTGTGATGGGAACATCAGCAGCTTTGGGGTGGGATTGTCTCCTTCCTGTGCTCAGCCCTGCTCTGGTTTTTATGGGAAACCTTCCCTAGAAAGCATTGCCTGGCTGTGGATTAAACCAGGCCTGGTCTCATAGCTTTGATCTGTCCCTAATTGCCATAAAACAAGACACCTGCTTCCTACAACCCACCATTCCTCCATTTTTCCAGGTTTGAACTCGACCTCTTGTTGCTACCCTCTCCTGGAGGACAATTCCAAAGGGTCTGACAAAAATCCACTCTAAAACCTCCCTGAAGGGGGGTTTGAATGCTCAGGGCATGAAGGTTTTGTCTGTTGTTTCAGAGCATCTCCACCTTTTCGAAGACTTCCTGGCACCAGGGGATGGAGTGGGCAAGAAAGGTTACAAAACTACTTAAATTTGAGTAATTTTTCCTTGTTTAACCCCCAAGTGGGTGCCCCATCAGTACAAGGAAGGGCTTAGGGGTTCCTGTGTTAGCCCTGCCAGTGAGTGTTCTATCAGTGCAAGATGAATAGACACAAAAAACCAAAAAATTAATAATAAAGGGATGAAGAAGGGTCCCAAATCACTGTTTGGGGTGTAAGAGGCCTGGCTTTGAGTGGGGGAGCATATTTCACTTGCCACAGGGTCATAAGGATTAAACCAGAGTAGGTGATTTTTATTTATCTAGAATTTAGCTTGGATTTCCTGGCCTGATAAGAGCAAGGAGAGAGAAATCAGCTGGGGTGAGCAGGAATTAATATACAGTAACTTTCCATTTCTCATTGCAACGAGCCAGCTCTTTCAAAAGTGGGGACCAACATCCTCAGGTAGGGTTGTGGCTCAGGACTGCCAGGCTGGGGGTTGAATGTTGCTCTTAGGTGTGAGTGATTTCTCGTGCAAACCACTTGAGTTAAAGTGTGTGGTGACAGGGAGTGAAGCCTGTTCTCTGCTTCCTCTTAGGAAAGTCCCAGAGAACCATTGTCAGGCTCTTAGAGCACGGTGAGAGCGTTTACCAACACCCAGCAATCAGTTTTAATACAGGAGAAGGCAAAAAAAAAAAAAGTCTGGTTTTGGGTCTGTGTTAACCAAGATCCTGTTCAGCAGCTTTATTTAGCATTGGTCATTTATTCACCTGTCTGCACTGGAGTGCTGGCTGAAGTGGAGTGATCCAAGCTGCTTCTTTAGGTCTTGGAATAAAACCCAGGGCTGTCCCAAATGTCCAAAGTGTCCTGGGGTGCAGCGTGAGCTCCCCTGGATTTGGGCTCAGTTTGACCTCCTGACTTTTTGTCTCTTCCTCCAAGGAGAAGTGTTTGGGGCTGGAGGTGGAAATTCAGGTGACAGCTGAGAAGGGGGAAGATATCTCAACCTGCCAAGCTCAGTCCTTGGACAACTCTCCTTGTCCAAGGCATGGGGAGGAGGAGAGAGGAGTGTGTCTCATGCCCTTTATATCCCAGAGCCTTTCCCGCTCCTCCTGACGCTCTTCCTTCCTGGCCGGAGATGACAGCCCTGGAGCACAGCACTCAGCTCTTATCTGCCCTCCCTGTCTGGTTCCCCCCCTGCCAGCTCCAGCTCAGACACGAGGAAGCCAAAGATCTCTGCTCCTGTGAGAAGCAGAGAGCAAATATCTGCCAGTGCTCCCAGCTGGAAAGGCGGCAGATGTGGTGGGGAGAAAGGATGTGGCTTCCTGGGGACAGCCCACCCTTCTCTCCCTCTCTTCCATAAAGGCAGGTGCTCCCCATCCCTGCTGGGTTCAGATTTGGGGTAGCCCATGGGTGGGATGTCCCCTGGAAGCTGAGCCTTGTCTGCTTTCCCAGCTTTGGGAAGAAGCACTGCTGAAAGCTCCCAGGTAACCAGGCCAGACCGGCACTTGGCTGCCAAAAACTGGTGCAGAGAATTCCAGGAGCCCTCCCAAAGAGCAGCTGCCCCCTCCAAGGGAGGGTTTTCCAGAGGGATCCCCATCCATCCCCATCCCACAGCAGAGTTGTTTCCATATGGGCACAGATGTCAGGTATTAAATGCCAGGAGCTGTGCCCAGCTGTCCTCCCAGGCTTTGGCCCTGGTAGGAATTAAAGCCCTGCCTTTAACAGCCCTACCAGACACATTCCCACCCCCACATAACTCCTGTATCCCTGTAAGCCACTTCCCAGCACAACACTTTTTGGCAGCCAGCAGGGAAGGGAAGGTTTCTCCTGTCAGTGCTCCCATAATAATTTCTGGCTTCATTAACACATTTTACCTGTTTGGAATCCATCTGAAAACCAAGCTGTGACTTTGCCCTTGAGGGAATCTCACATTTTTTGCCTGTTTCCAGGGACTTATTCAAATACAAGGCCCTGAGGAGAATGATACAGTGAAGAAATCCAGCCTCACTGCTTTGTTTCCTGAATATTTTCATCCCAGCTGATGGGATCAGGTTGGAGGGTGGGTTTTTTCCTCCCTTTTATGAATGAATATAATCCTTTGGCAGAAAGGGAAGTGTGAGCTTAGGTGCTTTCATCCTCAGATTTTAGTGCTCATTAATAAGACCTGCAGTGCTTTCTGTAAGTATGAGTCAAAGGTTGGGATGTAACAACTTCCTAATGGAAAAAAGGGAGGTTTTTCCAAATCAAAAGGCTTTGCAAAAGTAGCACCTTGTTCCTTTTCACTTTATATCTAGCATTTTGCCTTGATCTCATGAAAAGCTTGCCAGGTAAAGGGTTGTTGCAGGTCATTTGCCTTGGTTTAGGAGAGAGATTTTATATTTAGATATTTCTTTATAATAGAGATGCCTGCCTTTAATAAATTATTAGTTAATGAAAGGAAGTATTTCTGCCTGGTTTAGAGGGAACAACTACAGAGAGGGGGGATGCTGTGAGCTTCTCTTAGAGCCAGGAGTGACCAAACCAGGAGAGCATCCCTGAGATTTGCCACACCCTTCTGGTCACCCCAGGCCTGGGAAGTGCAGGAGATGGGGGTACCCAGGGATGGGGCAGGAGGTGGATTCTGCCTCCTGTCCATGGGAGCAACACTTCTGTCCCTGAACTTGGTGCAGCTGCTCGTCACTACCTTGTGCTGAATCCCAGATGATTCCTCAGCCACTCATGCTGGATTATAAACTGGAACTTTTACAGGCTGTATGTGGGGTCTGTGGCTTCCTTTCCTTCCCTCTGTCTCCAAAGTCCGTGGTCCTTAATAAATCATCCTCTAGCCCGAGCTGAGTCTTGCTGTTTTAAGTTTAACCAGCTTATTTTTTTGCTGATAAGCCAGACTTTGAATTCCTCCCGAGATCACGGGTTGAGGGCAGGAATACCACGGAGGAGAGGCTGTCCAGCAGGATCCATCACATGCAATAGGAACAACATCAAGCACTCGTGGTTCCCTTCCATCAGCCAGGCACAGCACAGGAGCTGCTGGGAGGGAACAGTCAGGGCTCCCACCAGATATGTGGAAAATGGACAGGGATGGCAGGGAAATGTTGTATTGTGCACCTATTTCTTGCACTGTTTCAGTGCTAACAGCTTCTGATCCTGACTTCAGTCCCAGTTCCTACCCTTGCACCGTCCTTCCACCCAGAGAGATCCAAATCTACCCAAGGGTGGGACTGGAGTGGAGCAAAGCATAGAGAGAACCTGCTACAGGTTCTTATTCCCCTTCTTCTTCTTCTTTGCCACCACCCTGACACCACACAAATCTCTTTTCCTTGACAGCTCCAGGCAATGCAGCACATTTTCAGATCCGTTGGGATCTGATCTTTTTGTTCTCACAACCTGAGCTCCTCTCCAAATAGCTCTGTTGATTTTGGCCAGGTGCTGAGCCCTCCTCTTCCTCAGAGCCCAGCCCAGCTCCCACCACATCCCAGGCTGTGTTCCTGTGGGATTAACCCTGCAAAGACTCGATGTAGCACAAGGCACGGGTCATCCTCAGCAGGACAGGGACCCACCCAGCTCCCTGAGGGGCTTTAGTGGTAGGAGGTAGGAGGTGGAGGAGTCCTCCCTGAGGCATGTCACATGCTAACAGCCCGTGGAAAGAATGGATTAATCAAGATTAAAGGAATTCCTGATGAGAGCACCTGGGAGGAACACTCAGGATCCATGAGACTTGTGTGTGTGGTTGTGGTTTCCCTCCCCATTCTCCCTCTGCTAATTCCTGGTACTGGGTAGCCCAGCCCCTCCCACCACTTGAGCTGAATGTGACCCTCCAGCCTGACTCAGCTTCCCAGTTCAGCCAAAAAAAATCCCCTCATTCCTTCAGTTCCCAGCAAACACCTGGTGCCAGATGGGCATGGCACATCTTTTATCTCACTTGGCCCAGCAGGCCACAAATTCCGATGGGATGGGTGAGTGAAGGAGGGCCTTGCCTGGTGTCCCTCCACCCAGGAGGCAGCACCCAGTGTCACACAGTCAGTTTGTTGTGTTGGAAAGCCTTTACTGCTGCCCAGCTGGGGGCTGGAGATCAGCCAGGGGCCATCTGTGCCTCCGTGGGAAGGAGGGATGGGAAGTCACAGTGAAGCTGTGTCTTCGTGGGAATTTGTCTTGCTTTCCCTTTTATTTTATTTTTTTTTTCTTTTGGGGGGATATTTTAAACCACAGAGATGCCATTTTTGGTTTTCCACAGCTCAGGAAGGTCAGTGAGCTGATGGCATCTGTGCTGTCCTTGCTGCCTTCCTTCCAAATCCACCAGCACAGGATCATCATCAGGCAGCAACATCTTTCCCCTGGAGACTTTTGCAGGGTATCAGTTTGGCTGGAAAAGGCTGGGACCACCTCAGAGGTGGGCTGTGCTCCTCCCCTGTGAATTATATTGTCAGGGACACTGGCAGAAACCTCTGTGGGGTCTGCAGGGCTTGGTGAGTGCTGCCTTCCCTCCCACCTTGCCTGGCTGCAGGCACTGCTTCGTGATTGAACTGCCAGCAGTGAGCCCAGGGTGAATCCCTGGGAGAGGGGGAGAGCTTCATCATGCCTGTGCTGATGGATGGATGCATGTTTTCATTGGCCTTCCCCACCTCGTGGCTGCTGGATACTTATCTGAGTGATGAATTCATCTGTGCAGAGACCCCTGAATCGTGGGGGCAGAGAGGAAGCATCTATTACAGCAGCTTGGCACGAGGGAGAAGGAACAACACAGAGAATAGGGGTGCTGGTTGCACATCAAAGCCGTATCTCTGCTTTCCAAGGCTATTTTTGCCTTGCCTGTCTCCCAGATTTCATCTGGCTGTGGTGAAAACAGGCAAGAGCCAGAGGTCTGGTGTGTTAGAGGCTCGTGGCTGTGTGGGGAGAGAAGGGCATTTCTGAATTCCAGCTTTGCTGGACGTGTGGCTTTTCTCCCTGCCCACCCTGCCAGGAATGATGTTTTCGTGGGGTGGAGAGCACGGCTATTCCATGGAAATGCTTCAGCTCACTGTGCTGCCACGGGGAAATGTGACAGGGAATGTCAGTGGCACAGCTTGGATCACACCCAGAGCCCTCGTGCCAGGATGGTGCCTGAAACCCAAATCCCCCTTAGAAACAGCAGGACAGGTTAGAGATGGATTTGTTTTGGGAAACATGTCTCTGATGGAAAATTGGGTGGAGGGAGAGCAGGACAGGGATGGAGGGCCAAGCACTCTTGGTGGGTTAGGAAGATGCAGGTGGTTATGTAGAGCCCCTGTTTCTGTGCTATATTGCTCTGTAAACAAGCCCCTTTTTTGTCTCTAAATCCAGGATCCCGAAATGAAACCAGCTGTGTGACAGCCAGGCCTGGCAGAGAAAGCAAACCCCTCCACCACCTCATCCCTTTGGACTTCCAAATCACAGGGCTGCCACTGGAAAGCTCAGCAGATCCACCTGGACCTTCTGGAGACCATCTGGGTGACATGGCAGTAGGGAAAAAAAGCAGGAGAAGGGAGTTACATTTCTTCTTCCCCACATCCTCAGAGTGTTCTCTGTGACAGGGGGCCTTTTTCCAGCCTTGTGCAATCCTGGCTCACGTTTTTCCTTGAACTTTAGTCCTCCTTTAATCCGTGCCACAGTAACCTCCAGGGGAAAGAAACTGCTGCTGACTCACGGGTTTAAGCTGAGATCAAAATCTTTCGAGCCATTGTTCTGTGTCCTGTCACCAGCTTTGTCCCCAGGGCTGTGTACCTGCATCAGGAGTGTTCCTCCAACCACCCAACCCTCCCATCTCCACCCCTGCAAAGCGATCCTGCAGATGGGTTGGATGATCATTGTCCCCGTGACCTCCAGTCCCCCCCAAAAACCGCGGTGAACTCTCACACGTTTGTTTGTTTGTTTGTTTGTTTTTTTGCTTGCTTGTTTTGGCAAGAGGGGGAAAAGGGCCAAATATAAGTTGGGGGAAATGTATCATGCATCCTTCATTTGGGATCGTGGCTCCAGCTGTTCCCCACTTCCTTCCCCTGTCGGTTAAGGGGGTGGCTGATGCGGGAAAGGCGCTTGGACAGCCAAAGGCACCAGCCACGTGTTAACCATTATTGCTGCAGTTATTAATAGCCTGACTGCTGGGCAATGTTTCTGGGCAATGCTGGCTCCAGGAACTGTGGATTTTAGCAGGATGCATGTGCTCATCCAGGGTGCAAGGTCTGGTTTTGGGAGGCTCTTCCAGGTATTCTGTCCATGACTCTGTTCCCACAGGATGATGAGCTGTAGGACAGTGTAAACCCCCAGGCACCAGAGCAGACAGGAGTGGAAAACTTCCACTTTTTCTTGGAAAATTTGGAGCAGGAGAGGAGAAAGCCAAGGGGTTCACACAGGCAGGCAAAGATGTTGTCCAGATTACAGCCACCCAAATCACAGATTGGATTTACAGCCATCCCCGTTGCACCACTCTTTCCCTGGAAGCCTCTCTCTCATCCCAGCCTCCCAAAGCCACTTTTTGTTGGAAATGATGACAAGCTGAGTGTAACAATCTCAGCTGGCTCTTTCCTGGAAGGAGCCTTTGCTTTCCCACCCTCCTACCACCCTTCTCCACCCCTGAGTGCTTCTTGCAAGGATGTTTCCAACCCTGCCAGTTCTTCCAGAACCTCTCAAGGTTCATGGGGACAGTTCCCTGCAGCCCAATGTCCATCCCAACTTGGGCTGATGGTTTTTAGCAGCAGGAAATGCAATTCCAGGCATTGGGATTGGACTCTGGTTGGGGGGGGGTTTCCCTTTAATTGTTTTTTTGTTGTTGTTGTTCAAATCCAATTTATTAATTCATCTTCCTGCTGGTTGAGCTGCTGCTTCTCACTGCTCATGAATAATTCAGTGTACTAAAAACAAAATAAAGAGGGGAAAATATTCTTTTGCAGCCTAATTTACTGGTGGGTCTCAAGGAGTTTCCCACATAGGAGCATGGCAAGGGAATAGAGAGGAGGGAAAGCCCTCTGGAATACCCAGGCTGTTGGAAGATGCTCACACGAGGCTCATGTTTCTCTTAAACCATCTCAGCCACCTCTGATGGTGGTGAGGGCACAAATTCACCCTGAATGTGTAGAGGACACTGGGGTTTAGCATTTTCCACGTCAGCTTTTGCACAGAACCACAAAATCCCACTCTGGTTTGGGTTGGAAGAGCCCTCAAAGCCCATTTCATTCCACCCCCTGCCATGGGCAGGGACACCTTCCCCTAGACCAGGTTGCTCCAAACCTCCAGCCTGGCCTTGGACACTTCCAGAAGCAGGAGATTAGGTGGGGAATGTGTTTTGGGGTCTATATATGACCATGGGAGATCAGGATGAGGTTTTTCCCAGCTGATGCCATCCCAGCATTGTTGTAGACTCCATCCTCCCCTCACCCAGCCTGCCTGGCATCCCACAAGGGCATGGAGCAAGGAACAGCTGCAGGAGAGGAGCTGTGAAGAAAATAATCTTGCCTATTCCTCTGCAAAAGTGCAGGAGGAAGGGGCTGGGATTTACTGGGATGAAGGAGATCTGAGTACTCCTCCACCCTCACTCTCATGACCTCGTCAACCACATTCCAGTTTCCATACTGGTGCAGTCTGGCTGAGCATTAAGGGGGGAACTGGTGTGGGGAAAGCAAAGGCAGGACAGGATTTCTGTATGACAAAATATGGCAATTAGCAAACCCTTTCTCTAGAGTTTTCTTTTCTTTTTTTTTTCTTCTTTTCCTAAATGTACTTTTGAGGAATGTCCAAACACACAAACTTTAGCCCAAAAGGAATTATATCCAAAGAATTTATGAGCAACTTAAAAAGAGAAGACAGTGAGGAGAAACTGAAAGCCAGATGTAACTGCAGCTTTAGATGGCTTTTAGTTTAGTTTCTGATTTTTTAGGGCTCTGACAGGCAACAACCATCAGATTTTTGCAATGTCTGTATTTGGGTATTGAGGCAACTGTGAACTTTTGATCACTTATTTCTTGGTCTCCTGCCCACATCCAAAAGGGATTATCTGACCATCTCCTTAACCTCTTGCTTTTAGATGCTGACAAGGGGAAAGAGCAGCAGGAATCAGCAGAAATGCTGCGAAAACATGGATTCAGGAGCTGTGAAACACTCCAAGCAGCACAGAGACCTGCTCCTTTTGAAGGTGCAACCTGGGGGAAAGGGCTTCAGAGGGAGAAACTGCTCAAAATAAAGAGTTAAGCAAGGCCTCATGTGTTACACTTAATTCCACACTCATAGTCTGGCATGAAGGGTCTGGAAACACCAGCAAACCTCAGCTTTGCTAAGGGGGGGAAGATCAGGGTAGTGATGAGTTGGAGAGGGAATGTGCAAAGCTCACAGTGGGGACAAGTGGCTTTGAGGAGGACAAAGCAAAAAACAACCTATTGGAAACTGGAGTGAGCTCCTGCAGCACCAGCAAGCTGTCCCTGCTCCTTCAGGGAGGCCATCCTTGGGTAAAAGGATATCACCATCCTCTGCTGCTCCTTCTCCTTTGCTCTGAAAAAGAGTAGGATCACAGAATCCCAGACTGGTTTGGGTTGGAAGGAACAAAAAGCTCACCTCATTCCACCCCCTGCCATGGGCAGGGACACCTTCCACCAGCCCAGGTTGCTCCAAGCCCCGTCCAACCTGGCCTTGGACACTTCCAGGGATGGGGCAGCCACAGCTTCTCTGGGCAACCTGTGCCAGGGCCTGCCCACCCTCCCAACCCAGAATTCCTTCCCAATATCCCATCTAACCCTCTTTCAGTTTAAAGCCATCCCCCCTTGTCCTGTCACCCCATGACCTCGGAGGTTGACATGCTGGCAGCACCCCTGGCTAATGTGGGGGTGTTGGTGACCAAGCTGGGGAGAGCAGCCCCCTCCTCCTCCTCCTCCTCCCTGCCCTGCCCTGTCCCCCTGCAGCACCCTGGCCTGGTGCTCTCCAGTGGGTTTAACTCTGCTCTCTGTTTTGCCAGAGCCTGTTATTAAGAAATCAGGCTCGGCCTTTTCATCATTCCTCCGAGCGCCTGCCTGATGTCATCCCGTCTGGCAACCCAGCCATCGAAAAGGGGCTCCCTGGGGAGGCATTTCTCAAACAAACAGCCAGCAAGACAAAAAATAATAACCCATTAAACATAATAAAATGCAAAACCCCACAGAGTCTCCCCTGATAAATGAGAAGGCGGTGGAAGCTCGGAGAAAGTCCCCTCCGTGACCCAGAGCAGGGGTGGGGGTGCCTGTGCTTACCTGGGTGATTATCCTTAATTGAGACTGTTTTAGAAGCTGAGATCACGAGGCTCCAGTCCAGCAACACCCTCTGCCATCACTCCCACCTGCACAGAGCCTTTGTGTGTCTCACCAGCACACGGGGACCTGCAGACCGAGCAGGTTTAGCTCTTCATGTTTTTACCTCTGAAAAACAACTACTGGCTCTGCTCCTCCATATCCATTATTTCGTGCAGGTTGCAGGGGTGACAAAACCCCCCTTGCCAGCTGGGGTGTGTGTAGGCTTCTACTTTTTGGCAGCTCTGGTGTTGATTCTGGTTTTGAGACCTGCTCACCAAAATGGCTAAGACAGAAGGAAGTTCATCCAACCTGATGCAAAATGTCACACCTCTCCTCCTCATCCCCCCCCAAACTGGGGAAGAGACCCCTAAATGCCACATTTACAAAATGAAATAACCAAACAGACACTTGACTCTAGGTTTGGATGAGAAAGGTAGAAGGAAGGGGGTTTAATCATGGAATCACAGAAGGGTTTGGGTTGGACCTTAAGGCTCATCTAATCCAACCCCCTGCCACGGGCAGGGACACTTTCATGTGTGGGAAGAGAGTGTTTGAAGAGGGGCTGCCATGGAAGGGAGAGTGTTGCACTGCTGAAAATCCATCCACTTGAGCTGGATCCCAGCTGAATTATCTTGGACCATCCCTCACACATCTGGAGCTGGGATCCTCCTTTCCAAGCTGCTTCTCCTCGGAGCACTTTGCAGAGGTCATTCACCTCTGCAAGCCTCACTCCCTCTTGCCTTACAAATCTCTCTTTCATTTTCTTCTCTCCTTCTGTGAGGTTTTGGGGCCTTCAGAAGAGCCCCTTTTCCTTTCTTCCTGCTGAAACCACCTGCTCTTCACTCTGCTTTCCTGGGAAACTTCCCACCAGCAGCTCTGCTGTGTAAAACTGGTCCATTTTCATCGTCAGGACCCGGGGCAGGGAGCAGAGCTCGCTCTTGCTGACAGCCTGAGGCCCCAAAATGAGGTGTCCGTGGTCTCTTTGTGGTTTCAGGGGGTCACTGCTGCAAGGCTGAGGTGAAATCCAGAGCAGGACCTTCCCAAGGAGCAGCTCCAGCAGATCTGTGAGAGGGTGTCAGGAAGCAGCTCAGTGAAATCCAGCAGGATTGTACCCAAAGCATTCCTGCTCCTGCAGGATCTCAGCCCTGCTCTGGGCTCTCACACTGCAGTCTCACATTCTAGGCCACTGCAGCAATCTCAGGGATCATATCCACTGTGTCTGTGTTTTCCCAGGGTGGAAAAATGTTTGGAAATTCATGGGAAATGTCCTTTTTTTTTCTTTCTGCTGTTTAAAACCAGTTTCCTTCCTTGCAGATTGCAGGGTCCCAGGCAGTAAAAACAGCAACGTGCCAGTTAGAACAAAACAGCCCTTCCAGCTCTTCCAGACATTCCACAGGGAAGGGTCACTGATTCCCAGCATCCCAAGGCAGTGCTGTGTGTTCCCTGCCACCACCTCTTTCCTTTGCATCAAGAGGGGAAACTGAGGCACAAAGCTGACCTTTTCTTTTTAAGAGGTGACTTTCTCCAGACCACTGAATGATCCAAAGAGATGGGCAAGTACTCCCATGAGCCAGACAGGTTTTTGGCTGCACTTTTGTGCCTCAGTTGTCCCCTGAACAGAGATTTTCTCCACTTTGGGATCCTGCACAGGTCTCCCTTTCCAGCCCTTTTCAGTGTCAGCCTCACCCCCAAGCTCTCCAAACCCCCAAAAAACAACTTTTTGGGTCTCAGAGGGGCTGGTACCTCTCCTGCTTGGCCAGGGGGAGCTGCAAGGTTTTTCAATCATCTGTTAATGATAGGAAAGCAGTTTTCGTTCCCTCTCTCCCCTGGTCTTGGCAGAGGAGATGGAATGTGGATCGTGGAGAAGTGCAGCCACCTTTCAGGCCAACAGCTGCTTTGGGGGATGGGTGGGATAAACGTGCAGGATTTCCAATCAGCCCTGCACATCCCAGCCAGGAGATTCCTGGGAGCAGGGCTGAGGGAGAATCACTGACTGGGTTACAGTCATATCCATCCAGGGAGATTCTGCTCAGCAGCTGAGGAGGTGTCAGCTTGCTTTGGGAAGAGCTGAAGCACAGAGGGATCTCCTCCAAGGCATCTTTTGGATGCTCAGACCGTTCCCAGAGGGAGAACCAACCTTGCTTTGAAGCACCCTGAAGATCAAGGGGTGGTGTGGATGTGCCAGGGCTGGGGAATGCTATCCTGGGGAATGTCCCCAGCAGGCTCAGGAATGAAAATTTCCAGGTGTTTTCCCATCAACCTGCTCCCCACTTGTTGTGGTGGCAATGGGAAGCCCGGACAACAGACAGGGGATGGCACCCAGGGGAGGAGGATTTGGAGCCATGGGCAGGATGGAGAAGAGCCACATCTCTGGACAGGTGGGTGGGCTCTGGACAGATGGACTCTGCTTCCCACCAGAACCATCTCCAAACAACTCCCCAGCCACAATCCGTGGCACCAGAGCACCTCGAGGTGCCATCGCTCAGGGGGTCAACAACAACACACGGCAAAAGATCTTGTGGGAAGTTTGGATTTCTTCTCCCTCTCCCTTCCAGGCACCCACTTCCCACCCTCCAGAGCCCTGGGGAAACACTCTGCTCTGAATTTCCATCTGGGCACAGTGTGAGGCAGCCCTGGGAATGGCCAGGGTGCTGCCATCTCCCACTCTCCAAAATCAAAGCAGGGCAAAGAACATCTCTCCTTTTTCCCCTTTGCCAAAGGCTAGAAATCCCATCAAGGTCCAAAGCTTATCATTCCAGTGGGACATTTATACTGGGAGAAGGGGCAGGATTGATTATTTTATGATTATGTTGGTGGGTTTTTTTTTTAAGGTCCCTCTTTCACTGAGCTGCACAAATCCCCCTTCCAACACATGCACGAGAAAAGAGCTGAACCATCCACACAGAAAACAGGTGATAAATCACAGGGCCACTGATTCAAACCATTCCAGGGAATGGGAAACACATGGAATGGCTCTCTAATTAACTGTTTGATATGGCTGCGGTGAGTTTGGGTGTAGTTCCCGGTGTTTTGCATTTGGCTCGGCTCAGCCCTCGCCATGGAAACTGCAGTTTACCGGGAAGTGAGAGAATCCTGTGTTCGAGGCAGCTGAAGGGACTCGTTGCACTTCAGCTCAATCACAAGGAAAAAGCATCCAAAAAAAAAAAAAAAAAAAGAAAAGAAAAAAAGGTGTTTGCTGCATGGGAACGTTCCCTTCCTCTTTCTCTTTCCAGCTGGAAAAACAAAACAAACTACAACGTCCTTTTTTTTTTTTTTTTAAATCTGTAAATTCCTGTCCCAGCGGGGAGGGGGGTTGTCCCTCAGGGTGAAGGGGCTCAGGGAACGCACTGCACCCTTTTGGCCCTGATTTACGCTGTCCAAAATAACCAAATCTTATAATTCATGGAGAATTCCCAACGATTCTTCAGCTCAAGGAGCTCTGCTGAGGACACTAAAGGGAAGAGGAGCAAGCCCAGCCTTTCAGGATGTGGTTCTGCCGTGGAAAATAGGAGCTGAGCAGGAACCCATGGGACATCCAACCAGCTGGGAGGGGACCTGCTTTGGTGACCAAAATCAGGATGGAGCTGACCTGGAGGAGTCAGAGGTGACACAGGACACAGGGATGGGGGACAGGGCAGGGTGGGTTGGAGGGACAGGGATCTACCAGGGCCACCTGAGTCACTAACACTGGGTTTAACAGATTGCCTGGGGACTCTCCACCCAAACCTACTCGAGCTCATCAAGTCCAGCCAACACCTCCAGAGTAGCCAGTGTGTTAAAATGTAATTTAAAAGGGAATAAAGGCTTAATCCACCTGTGTTTAAAAGCAGCCTTTCCCCATATCCTGCTTTTGGCACGTCCTCCCAGCTGGGGCATTGCACCTCTGCCTGGAACACGGGCACAGCTGCTGCAGGCAGAGGTGGGGATGGTAATATTTTATACTTTATTGGGGTTTTTTTCCCCCTTTCCCCCCCCTCTATTTTACCCTTTCTTCACCACAGGTCCAGTGGGGCCCCAATGGAACATCTGGTCAAGCCACTTCTGGTTTCATTTATGGGCAGGTAATTTATTTGGGCATCAGCAGGGAAAAGTGACCCAACAATTTACAGGATGTCTATTAGCTGACCTGTTGGTGATGTTTGAACAGGGGGTTTTTTAGGTGTTTGCAGCCTGATCCACACTTCCAAGGAAGTCAGATCTCCCCTTTAAGATCCAGGGCCATTAGATCTCCATCCAAAAAACTGGGGGAAATTAGTCAAATAAATACCCTGTGAATATTATTAAATATTATTCATTCTCTGGGAATATTTGAAATCATTATTCCCTCCTTGTGCATGTTATTAAAGCAGCTCCCACTCAAAGGAGGAAATTAAATCGTAAAAATCAGTGGGTTTCTCTGTCCTTTTATCTTTTATGCTCTTTTCCCCCACCACTGCCTTCTTCCAACCTCTTTTTTTTTTAGATAAGGGAGAAGCACCTCAGATCCCAGCAAGGACCTGCCCATTGTCCTCCCTGCTGTGCATTTGCAGGAATTGCATTGCATCTGAAAGGTGTCAACAGGCCAATACTCCCTCACCCAAACTCTCTAAAGCCCTTCCAATGGATCCTGTTCAAATTCTGTTCCCCACGTTTGGCTAAAATTATCCAACTTTCAAGAATATGAATGATTTTCTTTATTATTTCTTTTTTTTTCCTTGCATAATTAAGAACGTGGGGGGTTATTTTCCCTTCGAATCAAAATGCTGAGGAGACATTTTGGGGGGAAAAAAAGAAAAAAAAGAATGAAAATCTTGCAAGTTTTGCAGCCCAAGCAATTGATCCTTTTCCCCAGGGAAGGGTTTCTTTTACTTCTGGCCTTGCCACACTTAGCAGTGGTCAAACCCCATCATACACAGTGCTAATCCCAGCGTGGAAAATGAAATATCAGTGCAAAAAAACCCCTTCTTAGATGCACAGCAACAAATCCTGCTGGTTTTTCAGTGCCACGGACCTGGGAACCAGCAGCTGATCCCACCTTGATGGAGGAGAAGCTTTCAAAACACTCCAAAAAAAAGCAATTTTCCCAGTCCCTGGGCAGCACCTGGGGACTGATCTGTGTTTTTACAGACTCAGCCTGTGTGCCAGCCCCCCCCTGCATGTATTTAGCAGCTTTGTTGAACTGTTAACACCCTTCCCTGCTCTTGGGAATGTGTTCCCAGTGATGGCTGGAGCAGCATCCTTTGCTGCATCAGTGATGGAAATGCTCTTCCAAACAGCCCCCGTGCAGATGGGGCTGCAGTGGGGAGACAAATCTCCTGCCAGGGGTTGTTTGGGGTGACAAATCTCCTTCCAGAGGCTGGTTGGTGTCAGTTGAGGCCCTACAGAAACACACAGATGGATTTTAATCCACCTGGGATAGGTGAGAAGGACCTTGGCTTGTGCCCAGGAGATTTTGGAGGTCTCATGTTTTTGGGCTCATGCAGGAGGTTTCCTTTCCACCTGCCCGACATCAGATCTCACAGCAGATTTTCAGCTGTAATAAGAGCAGCTTTTCCTGCTTATGACCAAATCCAAACAATCTGAAAAAAAATTAGGGAAAAGAAGGAATGCAAGCCAGGAATGAAATCACCACATCTCAGTGCTCAGGAGGACTTTAGGATGAGTTTCAGCCCTGCCTTTTACTTTCAACTGCAGAGGATCCAGTGGGACTGTGGGGTGAAGAGCCTGTTTACAGAAACAACTTCCCTGTCACACATCTCCCCTTCCTGATGGATATTTGTTTGGAAAGAGAGCTAGCTCTCAATGAGGCTGGATGTTGACCTCTGCAATTCCTTGGAACTTTTTTGGCTGACTGACCCATTGCTGGTGAAACAGTTGGGAATTGAAAAAGGAGGATCTCCTGCAGTGCAGAGGGATGAGTGGCTGCTGCTTCCCACCTCAGGCTTGATTTGCTGTGTGACCTTGGCCATGTTGTCTCATCTCCCTTGTCTCTGATGCTCATGGATGTGCTGCCATCTCCAGCTGATCAGCCTGTGGAAAGCCAGGATGGGTATTTTTAAGGCAGGAGGAGCCACAGTGATGTTTTCATCACAGGCCCTCTCTGCCTTCTTGTGTTTCTAAATCCTCAGCCCTTTCCATTTCTTGGGAAAGCATCTGGTTTCCAGCTCTGGGTCTCTCCAATCTATCATTTTACATAAATATACAAACATCCCTTTTTTGGATGATGGATTGGGGCTGCACTTTGGCTTGGATCACACAGCCCAGACTGGAAGAGGGGCTTTGTGGCCAGGAAAATTTCGCATTCCTGTGCTGCAGAACAGTGCAAGGGAGAGACATCCACGCTGGGAATCACAGCCTGCTGGGAATCACTTCCTGCACTGCTCCAGCATCACCCTCATCAGCATCACACACTGTTCATTCACCTAAAGGGCATCGTTACTCTCTGCCATAAGAGGGAGAAAATTGGATCTCACTTGGATTTACACTGGAGAAGGAGCTCCTGGCCCTTGAGAGGGCCACTCCTAGATGGTGCAGTGCACACTTAATGTGGGCACAAGCTGCCCCCACAGCAGAAAACACCGTTTTATTCCACTCCCAGCACCTCCATCCCTCCACACCACAGGGATTTAGCTGGGACACCCCCTCTGTGGTGACTGGGCAGTGGCAGCTGTGCCTGCAGGACCTGGGACGTGGCTGAGAACAGCCTGCAGTTTGTCTCCCAAAACAAGCACAAGGACTGCCCTGCTGGGTCCCAGGACCTTTCTCCTTCCCTGTGAGAAGGCTCTGCTTGGAAAAATACCAGCTTTTTTTTTTTTTGTGCTGATTTCCTCACCCAAGCCCTAAATCAGCACTTGTCAGAGGCTTGAGCCCTGTGCCTGTGCTGGGGATTGACAGAGCCAGCTGCCAGCAGGAATTACCAGGCAGCAAACTCGAGTCTGAAATCGTTGGTTTAGGCCTGGGAGGGAGCTGAAATATTCAGGTGATTTGTACAGGAGGAAATGGCTTTGTGTCCTCTGCAACAAGAGCTCTGGATCCTGCCAAGAGACCTGCAAAAAATCTCCTGGGCTCAATCCTGGTAAGGACAGCACCAATTTAACGAATTTAAGCTCTGAACTCACCACTTTGATCGGGTTCATGGGTGAAATTCTGCCCTGAGTGGCAGATTTTGCCTTAATCCTTTCCATAGCAATACTTTGCCTGGCCCATCCTTTTTTTTTTTTTTTTATTCCAGTTTTTACATCTATTTTACATATTGCCTTTGTGTCACACCCACAAAAAGCCTCCTCAGTGCCTGGATGAGGAGCAGGACCAGATGGAGAGGGGCTGTTTGGCTGTTCAGTAAAGCAGAACTGGCTCCATTTGGAAAAGGACATCATGTGTTGCACACAAATAAATCCAGCTGATAAATCAGATGCCAGCAGATGATGCTTAATAATTGGCAGCATCCTGGCTGGGATGAACTAGTCCATCCCTGGAAAAAGGAGGATTAAAACCCATTTTTTGCACCAAAAGAACCACTGCAAGCTGAGTCCCAGTTTGATGCTTTGTGCTGACTTTATTTTTAACACATTCTGATATTTAACAAGAAAAGCACCCTTTTATTGCCCCTGGTGCTTGTTTGTATCCCCAAGGTTTTGTTTGGTCAGAAAAATATATGGAAGGGGGGAAAATAACATGAAAAAAAGACATTGCAGTTCAGATTCAGAAGAATCTCTCAGTGCCCTGGGAAGATCAAACTCCCATTTGTGCCATCGGCTTTATCTCCCTTGGATGTTCCACTTCCATCTGCTCCAGCAGTTGCTTTGGGGTTTCTCGTGGTCAAATGGAAAAGGATGAAGTGCAATCATTTTGGATGAGCAGGTGGCCTCAGAGTCAGGAGCTGAGGGGTTTAGTTTTTTTCTCTTTCCATGGCTCTAAAGCTGGTGCTTTCCTTCTCAAGGCCAGCTTGGATGTGCTTGGAGCAACCTGGGATAGTGGAAGATGTCCCTGCCCGTGGCTGGGGGTAGAACTGGAAGAGCTTTAAGATCCCTTCCAACCCAAGCTATTTTGGGATTCTGTGATTACTGGATGTCCCCTTTTGCTTGGGACACCTGCATGCCTGTCCCTGCTTCCATAACCTTATCCTTGCCCACCTCCTCCTGGATTGCCCCAAGGCCACACAGGAGCCACCTGTGACACTGCATTTCTTCCCTGCCCCAGCCTCAAGCATTTCACAACCCTCAGATATTTCAGGAAGAGGAAGACACTAAGAAATCCACCTCCCAAAAATCCCAGACCTCCTCTGGGTTCTGGGCATAGGGACCAGGTACCACGAGGGCACCATCCAAGAATGCTCCAGCCCGTGGAGCACCACATGATAAAAATCCTGTGCAAACAACTTTGAGCAGAAATGCACTTTTTGGACAGGGCTGGTGCCCGACTTGCCAGGAAAAATGGTGTTATCCCAAGGGAACAATGCCATTAGCTCATTTCCATCAGCACAGGGAGCAGGCAGTTCCAACACCAGTGAGATCAGTGAGTGTGGGGCACCCCATGGGCATCCCATCTCTTTGGATGGACCAGCATCCCAGCTGGCAGCACAGCAGGGACATCAGGTGCAGGGATTTAGGCAGGAAACTGTTTCTTAGGCTTAGGAAAAGCTGAGGTTTCTGGCAGGTTCCCGAGACATTGGGTTTGGCCCAGAGCTCTCCACTGTATAAATTGTGGAATTAGAGTCAAACATGAAACCAGAGCAATAGGCCAAAGGCAGAGCTGGCAGCTGGGAGGTCGAGTTTAACTCTGTGCAAGCTTATCCAAGCCAGGCCTTCTGAGGAGAGAAGGGTGGGGAAAAGGGGAAACAAAAGAGAGAGGAGCTCAGGGAAATGAGGATGGAAACAACCCCCAGAGGAATCGGTATGGAGCAGCAAAGAAATGAGGAATTTGGTCCAGAGACTGAATAGTGGGAAGCATCTGCAGAGCAAGGCACTCTGAGCAATGTGGGAAGCCAACATCTCTCTGGGAATCATATCCCAGGTGGGTGCCACCGGATCTGGCACTGCTCCTTGGTGATCCTGGGTGGTGTCCCACTCACTCCCAGGGCCTCAGCTCTGCTGCCCTGCCCAGGGGGAGGGGGTTTGTCCATCCCTGCCAGGGGGAGGGGGTTTCTGTATCCGAGTCTGATCACTGCTGGTATTGCTGGAGATGCAGTTGTGCTTTTCATGATCAGGACCAATGCACTGGGTTGACCTCCAGTGTTTTCCTGCCATGTGGTTTGGATTAGCTGACTCATTGTTTATGGCCAGGTTTCAGGGCCCTTTGGTGGGGCCAAGATGTACAAAAAAGAAAAAAAGAAATCATCTGCGCTGGGCACGGAGGGTGATTTTGTCTGCAGAGCATTAGGGTGGTGTGAGATAAGCAGGAAAGCACATTTTTCCTGGGAGTCTTGGGGGAAACCTGTGATTTTTCATAGAGAGTTTCTTATGTGCTGCAGGTAGCCCCCGGGACTGAGGGGATAAACAGATTCTCGGCACTGGAAACCTTATCTCCATCCTCCCAACTGTTGTTTTCTCTCACCAGTCATCCAGACGTGCTGGGGGATAGAAGTCAGATGTGGTCTGAGCAGACATGAGGAATTCAAGTGGGGAAAATCATACCACGTGGATGAAGCAGGAATTTGGGAACAGAGACACTCTGTACTGATGTTGCCTCCTCCTCTTCCTCAGGGTCACCCAGTAAGGGCCCTGTCCTTTAATCAGACACCCCCCAAGCTCAGCAGTGGGGGATCTGGGGGTCTCATCAACCTCAGCAACCCAGGATTGGCCACACCAAGCATCAAGTCACAGTTCTTGGTGGTGCCATCTTCCAAACAACAGACACTCTCCTGGTGGGGTCACTCCCTGAAGCCTGGGGGAATTCTAGGTAGGGGTTTGCTGAACAGGCCCACTCCTGTCTCTAGCAGCTGGAGGCTTATTCCTCCTGGAATGAGCAACCTCAGCTGTGGCTGAGGGCTATAGAGGAGGTCAGGTCCACATCCAGATGTCTACAGGGTCTGTGGGTGTTTAGACTGAAGATTCCTTCTGGCTCAAATCCTGCTCCTGTGAAAATTTGCAGGAGGTTTCTGTTGACTTCACCGTGCTCCAAACACCAAAAATTCAACAAATGCAGCTGCTGTCACTGATTGCCCCACAATCTGCTGGCATGAGGCTCCTAAACAGCCAGGGAGGCTGAGGCTGTCACCCCCTAAAACTGCTGTACCCCGTGGAAGGGCCTGGCCTTCACCCCTCTCCTTGGTGTGCAAACGTGCACCACCACACCTGAGCATCTCTGATAAGCTAATACTGACTGACTCAGATCCAGTTTAGGTTTGGCTCATGACAGGAACAAGGGCAAAGTAGCAAAATTCAGATCAGACCCATATTTCTAACCTGAACTGCAACATAGAGTTGTTCCCAGTTTGCCTTCTTGCAAACCATCCATGAGTCCTGGTGCAGAGCAAAGGGCTTGGCAGCGCTCCCGGAGTCCTTGAGCATCATGTTGTGTCTTCCACCACACTCATCCCTTCCTGATGGGGCAGCAGTGTGAGCTCCCTGTGCCTCTGCTGCCCTTTGCCACCCCAGAGAGATCCATTCCTGTTCTGGAAGGTGTCCTGAGTACACTGAGCTCTTTAATTTCACAGAACCATCACAGAATATTCTGAGTTTGGAAGGGACCCACAAGGATCAGGAAGTCCAGCTCTTACCTGAATGGTCCTGTCAAGTTTTAATATTCAATATTGGTGCTTGGCAGCTCAAAAACACAAGGTGTGCTGGGATGGGGCCAAGATGGAGAGGGTTAAAAAACACAAGTGAAGCAACTTTTGGGTCATCTTTAGGTCTTCCACCCTCCTGCCACCGCTCCACGCCGCTCTGTGCCACCCGGAGCTCCGGGCTGACAATATCCCATTGAGGGCCTGAGGAGGAGCTCACGCCAAGGCAGAGGGTCGTGCTGACATTCCACAGTGCCACCAGGCCCTGCTCCACCCTTGGAAATGCCTCACACAATGCCCAGCCTGTGCCTGCCTGCACGCGGTCGCACCGATACGGCGGCGTCAGACCCTCAGCAGCACAAAAAGGGGTTTATGGTGGCGGGGCCGTGGACGTCACTGATTTATTCCCTTTTCTCACTGGAAACAAAATGCCCTTTAAAAAAATCAAGCAAAAGAGCTGAACTGGCCGTGCCTTGGGTCTGAATGCCCTCCCCTCACCCCGTGCCCCCTCGAGTGGCCTCTCGGGAGGGTGCCCTGCCCGTGCTGATAACCCCGGCTCACGCTGGCCCAGCCCCCGGGGAGAAGGGAATTAGCACTTCATATTTCTTCAGGGGCAGAATTCCAGCCAGACACATCCAGGCTACTGCTGTCCCATGCTGAAATTCCTCCTGCTCCTGCCAAGCAGGCCCTGGGTTTTGTCTGAACCCTTTTCCCTTCCGACATCAGCATCACCCCCAAAATCTCCCTCCTCCTGGGAGCTCGTTGGCAGAATGGGAGGGGCTGGGACAAGGTAAAATACTGAGGAGAGCTCAGGTCACAACATAAACCCTCCTGGCCATGAAATTTGGGCAAAGTTTCCAAAGGGCTGGCTCCTGCTGGGGTCTCCATCCTCCAGCATCACCCTCTGGGTCATCCAGGGGCTTTGCCCTGGGTTGTTGTTTGGTCGTGCTTGTTTTTTTGGAACTTTAATACCACATTATTTTTATACAAGCCTCTTTCCCAAGCATGCCCTATAAAATCTTCAAGTGATGTCTCCTCTCCCTGTCCCTTCTTCCCCAAGTAAATATTTTTAGGTCTCATAAACACAAGCCATTAAGCACTCGAGAGTGAAAAGCAAAGCTCTGGGGAGGCGCTGCTATGGGGGCAAACCTTGTTTGTTAAAGCACAACCCAAAATCATCCCCTTATGAGGGGGTTCCTGCACTTGCAGAAGTTCAGCACCTTCAGAGGTTCAGCCCTTCTGGCTGGACCCTGTGATGTGGGTTTGGGATGCTCGACTTGGTCCCTCCTCCCCTCCATGGGGAGCTGGGAGAAGGCAAAGCTCTCCAAAGAAGATGCTAAACTGGGATTTTTCAAAGGAAACCTAAAGGAATGAGCCAACCAGAGTTCAGGAGGTTGAAGCAATCCTCAGAATTTCACAGAGCATGAAAGATTCTCATCCCTAGCCTCTAATTCTCCTAAGCCTTTGATGGCTACTCTGCAGGAGATGCTGCATACAAGGATGCTTTGCTGCCTCTTGACCTTGGATCGTGTATTTTGGTCACAGAATCCCTACATCCCTCACTAAATGTTCCTAAATTTAGTGGAAAATCCACCCTTTCCCACCCCCCACCGCAAGTCAACATGTCCAAATCTGGGAAAATCTGAGCAGCCCCATCCTTTCTGTGTGTCCTGAGGCACCCTGATTTTATACAAATTTCACCAGGGAGATAAATAAATTCCCTGGAAGAATCGCTCAGAGCAATCCAGGGAGGAACACGCTCCAGTTCCCAGGTCTCAGCATTTGACTTGGGTTGTGCAACGAGCTGGGATTGTACTGATGAGTGCAAGATGTCCCCAGCAAAGGGACATCCAGAAAGGGCTGGAGTGAGCCAGCAGTGCCAGGAAACGACACTGGGAAAGCCTTTGATGGGAGCAGAGGTGACGTTGGCTTGGATGCAAGAGGCCTTGGAAGAAGGAAGGGGGTGAGGAGGTGGATTTGGGACAAAAGTGGCTTTCTCTGGATTGTTGGGGTCTGCTCTGTGGGACTCAGGGGGGTCTTGCAGAGCTGGGCTCACCAAGGCAAGGTTTGGTGTCCTGGGATGAAGGGTTTAGTGGCACAGCTGAGATGGAGCAGGATTGGAGCTGGGCTCTGCTCCAAGGTCTAGGGCAAGGCAGGACTCGGAGTTTCCCAAGCTGCCCAAATCTCCTGGGTTCCCAGCCTTGCAGCCTCCCGAGATCACATTCCCAGGATGGATTCCCAGCTTCCCCACAGGGCCCAAAGCCCATCAGCTGCACAGCCTCCTCCTTCTCAGGCTAGTTGTGATATTTGGATTGCTGAAGAAATCAGTGAACAAGGAAGGATTTCTCCCTGCTTTGAGGCTTCTGTTTCCCTCCTCCCATGGATCTCACCTCCCACAATCCATTTCCCATAAAAGCCTCCTGCTGGGAAACCATCCTGGTGCCATCAGGTGGAATCAGACCTGCTTTCCTCCTCCACCAGGCATTTATAGGATTTGTTGGGATGTGATTTGCATGATTTAGGAAAAAAAAAACCATATATTTTTTGAGCTCCTCCAATCTCTTAAGCAGGAGCACCCTAATCTGTGGTTGCTTTAATATTCCTTCCAACACAGACATTTCAGTGATTTTATGATTATAATTCTATTATCACTGTGTTGCATTATCAAATATTATTATAAATATCACATGCTGCCTTTATACATGTTATATGGTATCTATAACATGGTATTTTCAGCCTCCACACCACAGACACAACCAGCACCTGCAGACTGGACATGACAACAGGGGGCATCAGGAATTTCTCAGCATCTTAGAGTGCACTCACCAACTTGATTTTTTTTTTCCTTGTTTATGGAAATACGAAAGTGTAAATGTATTTGTGATATTTGTGTGGGGGGTTTTTTTAATGTCTTTTTTTATTATTTGTGGTTTGTTTTTTTTTTTTTGCTGCAGGATCTCTTTTTTTAAGAGGCACCCACTTAAATGACTTGAAAGAGGATATTTGTGCTTCCCTTGCAGCTGGACCGTCTCTGATGCAGCCAAGCAATGTGATTTCTCGTAAATACACATTTTTCTAGTGCAAAACTCATTACATGTCTCTTGCTCACGGTGCAAACCTGAGCCCTAAAACAACTCCACTGGGTTTGGAGTCTGTCCAGAAGGAGCAACCATGGCTTGAACAGGGATTGAGGCTCTGCAGCCTGGATTTGAGCAAGAGCTCAGCTTTAATTCTGGGTTTAGAGGTTGTTTGACACAACAACCTCCAGCCAGGGAAGGAGAAAAGGGACGTATCTATGCACCTATATATCTATATATGTAGATGAACCAATGTGAGGGACAAAAAGCCAGTGGAAAAGACTAAAAGGGATGGAAGTAGCACCACCTGGGATGCAAAACGAGAAAGTCCCATCCCACGGGGATTTCACCTTCATATAAACAAATTGAAATATCTCACTGCTGCTCCATGAAGGATTTATCCCCAAAGATCTGGGGTCTCTAGCCACAACAAGGAGGATTTAAAGCCTTTTCCTACATGTCTTGTGCTCACATCTCTCCCAGCTGGCAGCGTGCTGCTGGCATCCCTCAGCAGAACCCCATATCCCAACCCTCTATCCCTCCTTTCCAGCCTCTCCACAACAGGAATGTTGACAGGGTTTTTTCTTTTTATCTTCTTCCCACTGCAGCTTTATCAGTCGGTCATTTATCTGGGTTTATTGCTCTCCTTGCCCGTTCTGTCGCTTCATTTACTCGGTCCCCCCGGCTGCTGAAATGAGGCACCGAGCAAGAAAATAGAGGACAAATAACGATTATTTGCGTGTTCTCTGCAACAAGCCAAGAAAGAATCTCCAGGGAGAGGGTGGGATTCGCCTCTGTTTGTTTCTTCAGAGGCAATATTAAATAGAAAAATGTGGAAAGGCGACTGGAGTAGTTAACCCTTGGATGGAGCCACATCTCCACAGCATGGAGGAGGCTGAGAGCCCCCAGCAGCTGAGAGGAGACAGAGGATGGATCAGAAACAGGTTCCCCAGAACTTCTGGCTCCCCATCAGCAGAAACAATGGAAAAATAAAAGGCAAGAGGAATCCCTGGCAGCGAGCAGAGCAAAGCCCTGCAGTCGGGGCAAAGCCAAGGGTAGGGTGATTCCTTTCCTGTATAAATTCACCCCTCCCAAGAAAAATATATATCCCTCCAATGGCATTGTTAGGAGTGAATCCCAGATGGATTTGGTGAGTAATTTCCAGGGCTGGGCGTGGAGGAGAGTGGCACGTGCCGGGGCTGGGTGGGATGCTCAGCTCAGCATCACCCTGTGGTCCAAAGATCCCCCTTTTTGCCTTCCTCAGGGGCAGCTCCAAGGAAAATATTTGGATATCCCTCACTTTGTACCAGTTTTGTGGCTTTGATTTTTCTTTACTAGAAGGAAACAAAACATTGACTCCTCTGCACACGCAACACGCTGGTTAAGGCAAACTTTGCTTTTTCGGGTCCAAATAGGAAACGTGGGCTGTGACTGAAAAAAAACCACCACTTCCATCAACCATTGGGTTGCATTAAGAACCAAAATCCCCAAAGCTTTTCTAACAGTATGTAATTGGAGATGTGAGGAAGGAGGGAAGGATGGAGGTAGAGAGAAAAGGTGGAGAGGCTGCAGGAGAGAGAAGAAGGAAGGAAGAAAGAAAGAAAGAAAGGAAGGAAGGAAGGAAGGAAGGAATTACACAGACTGATTTATACTGGAAACAGACTTTTTTATAAATAAAAAACAGCTTAAATGCTTTATAATTATGTGCTTCATGTTTCATTCAAGGTGTCATGTCCTTGCTCTTCCTAAGGACAGGAAGAAGGAGATGTGTCCTCTCTTCCTCAAAAGCAGAAAAAAAAATAAGTTTAAAAGAGGCTGAGCCACAGCTTTCCTTTTCAAAAAAACTTCGTGTTTCAAACTGTTTTATACACCCCAAAAATGTACACTGGGAACAACATAAAAGGGATTTTCCTTTCCTCCTCCATCCCATTTTGGCAGCCCCTCAGGAGACGGTGTAGCTACGCAGGCACCGACTCATGGAGAGGCTCTGACTGTTCTGAGACGCTCCAGAGATGTGGAAAAAGCCTAAAACCCTGGGACTCAGGTGGAATAACATCTGCTTTGCATTAGCATCTCCTTCTTGAGGTTTCCCTTGTTTTCCTTCTTTTCTCCTGGTTTCCTTTTCTCTCCACTCGCTCCTTTTCCTCCTGCCCAGCCCAGGTTCTCCCTCTGCCTTTCAGTGTCCATCCCACTCGTGTTTGGTTTTGTGCCCAGCACATCCTCACCCTGAAGGCTGGGGGTTAATGGGCCACTTGGGAAAACTGGGATCAAGGCCATCCCTTGTCCTGCTGACCTCAAGTAAAATTCCCTGGGATTTTTTTTAAGATTTCTGGATAGAGTAGTTTTAAGTAGACTCATTCTACTCCTTACTCATCATCCTGCTGCTCCTTCCCCTCCCTCCCTGGTGCAGATGTCCTTCCCTACCTCTCATGCCTGGGTTTCCACAGGATATGGGGCTGCTTCTGGAAAACAAATGTCATGGAAAACATGGAAAACACAGAGATCCTTAATTATCTTTGTCGTGATGATTCCCTGTAGTGCCCAGGATTTAGGGGAGATGTTTTTTATACTCTCCAGAGCCTGGATGCTGTGCTTTGAAAATATTCTGAATGGCACAGAGCTGCAGAAAATGCCAACAGAGAATATCAGTAAAAGAAAACCTGTTTCTCTGAGGTGGGGAGGGATATTTTTAGGATTTTTTCTCCTCTTTGTGCACCCCAAAGGTTGTGATTCAGCCTCTATGTGAACTTCCAGCTTTGCTTCCAGGTTGTATCAAGCAGGGAGGTGCTGAGGTCCTGGCTCAAAATTAAGACCATGCTTAAGGGCTAGAGAAAAATGTGCAGCATTTAAATAAAAATAGCAATTAAACACTGAAATAAAGCCCTGAGTGCCTCAATGGCTCAGGGGCAGTGTTGCTTATCCAGCTCTGGCCGTGCCCAATGCTTGGGCCACCTGAAAGCGTCTCAGATGTTCTGATGAATCCCCAAGGTCTCTACTTTTTAATTTACAGCAAAAAGCAGCTGTTACTGCAAATAATTACCCTTACATCTGTATTACACACAGTGTTGTTCCCTTCATAACTCCAAAACACTGTTCCTTGAGGACTTATATTTCCAGGGTTGTCAATCCAACACCTTTCACCAGCGCTAAATTCATTTACAAGTGGGGGGAAAATAAAAATGTTTAAAAAATAATCAAGCCACATTAAATAACCATTTGGGAGCCCAGGCTTGCTTGGCTGAACTTGATATTAATTAGGCTAAATCCAAAGGCAGCACCTTCCCCAGGAGTCGGCTGGAAAGCTTCAATTTCCAAGGGTTTTACCTAGTTAAGGGTTATAATCTTTAACAGCTGCCTGATTTACTCAGCTCATTCCCTGGGAGATGCTGACACTGTCAAACACTGTCTCGCTCCTTCTGCCATCACTTCTCCAAGGATTATGCCTTTCTGGGACTGAGAATATTTGAGGGAGACCTCTAAAAATATAAAATCCTGCCCCTGCCACTGGTCAATGAGGAGGTGGGCACTTTCTTGCCATAAATCTACGAGCTTTGCTTGCCAGATTAGGGTTGGCCAGATAAATTTGGCACTGAGAGTCCTGCATAATTAGGAAAAAAATATTTTAAAAAAACACAACAAACCTAAAGCAGCAGAAATGCCTGTGGGAATGTGTCAGTTTGCTGGCTGGGAGGACAGCAGGGGAAGTTTAGTCTGCTGCAAAGGGTCAGCAGAGCCAGGGGGTCGGCATTGCCGGGGCTTGGCATCGCTTCCCAGCCTGTCCTGGGCTCCATCCCCACCAGAAAAGCTGCTCAAGCCATCCCTGAGTGCCTGATCAGAGTTCACATCATTCTCAAGGGTGCCAGAGTGGGAAAAAGGTTTTTCTGCTCGGAGAGCAGGATTTTTTCCTGCCAGATTCAGGAAGGGCCGCGGTTATCGCAGTGTCGGCACCAGGGGAGGTGTTGGAGAAAAGCAGGGAAAGGGCCTGGGGTCTCCCATCCCTGCTCCACGTCAGCATCTTGCTTCACATCCCCCAGCCAAAGAGAACATTCCCATTTTCCCAGGCCCAGCAGAGCCCTTCCCAGTTTATTTCTCCTCCCAGGAGAGGTTTCCTGCAGGACATGTGTTATCAATTAGGTCCATTCAATGGACGTCTGGTTTTGCTTTTGTCTCCTGGCAAAGTCCAGTAATTACAATTATTATTAACAGCAAAGGCAGTTTTATATATGTATGTGTGTATATATATATATATAAATAGCAAGGCAGCATCCCAACTTTATGGAGCTGATCCACAGCCATGTCAAAGCCCTGGAGCAGGTCAACAAATGAGGCAGGAGCATTTCCCTCACCCTTGATAGTTTCTCACCATGATTAACACTCCAGGTAATCCTTATTTTTAATTTTTTTTTCCTCCAAACTTCTTGATTTTCAACCCAGGACAAATGAAAACAAGTAGATTTGCAGCCAGCCCCAGAGGCAGGATTGAGCTTTAGGTTCCTAAAGGCATTTGGTGTGATCTGCCAGAGCCATCTCCAGTCCTCCAGCTCAGCCAGGGATGGGTTTGGACCAAAACGGAGAGTCCTGGACATGACTTCTTCGGCCTGAGGGGATGAATTTTATGCTCATTGCTCTAATAGACCATTCTCCACCTTCATTTCCCTGGTTGTTTTTAACCCCAGTTTAACAGCAGCAAAGCCGAGGTTTTGAAGCTCCAGGTTTTTTCCACATTTAGGATGGATGAAGGATTCAGGTGAAGATCCAATGTTCCCCAAAGAGAAAAGCAGGCATCTGGTTAAAAATGGGGCTGTCACCTGGTGCTGGAGGAGCAGGGTGATGGTTTTAACTTGCTTTTCTGCTCCTGAATAGTTACACGAGGGGAAAGCTATGGCTGTGCTGGGTGGGAATCTCCCTCTCTGTTCCCTGTAAAGCTGTTTGCAGTGTGGGACATACTGGGGCTAAAAATTGAGTTTTACTGTGGCACAGGCAATGAATCCCTGTAGAAGCTGGTGAGGGGGAAGGTGCTCAGTCATGTCTGTTGTGTTTGCTTCTTTATAAAGAGATATTAGGGAGAAATTCTTCCCTGGGAGGGTGGGGAAGCCCTGGCACAGGTTGCCCAGAGAAGCTGTGGCTGCCCCATCCCTGGAAGTGTCCAAGACCATGTTGGACAGGGCTTGGAACAATCTGGTCTCAGGGAAGGTGTCCCTGCCCATGGCAGGAGGTGGAACTGGATGAGCTTTCAGTTCCCTTTCAACCCAAACCATTCTGTGCTCAAGGAAAAGCAAAGTGAGCTTGCCCCCCAACAAAACAAGTGACATTTGCCAAATCATTACAACATAACAGGGAAGTAAGTTACATTTGCTGGGGGGAAAATAAAATCCCAGGCAATCTGCTGAGAGCTGGAGGGGGTGACATCAGGCAGCCCTGAGCTGATGTGTCCCAGTAAAAGGAAGGGCTTTATCTCAGCGTTGGCCCCAGGGGAACAGGGAAAGAGGGCTCTGACTCAGGGAGGGTGTGCTGGGAATTTCAGGAGGAACACACAGCCATGGTTGTTCCAGGATGTGAGAGTGCTGTTCCAGTTCCCATCAGTCCTTTTAACTCTGTATTCTCTGACAAAAGAACATCCTGATTTCAGCCTAAGGAAAACCAGCCCTGTTCATTTAACACTCTGGTGTTGGTGACCCTTGGGGCTCACAGGGACTGATCCACCACTGGGATCCTGCAGCTTGGGTTTCTTTTTTACCAACAACAAATCCTATAGCAGAACCAAGTCAGAATAAACCTGCTGGGTTTTCAAAGGTGATGTTTTGTTTTCAGTTAATGAGTCAAGGCTTTAAAAGGTTGGGTTCACAATAAGGCTTGAAATGCCCTGCAGCCACCAAATAATCACTTTGGCAGGACCACGTGGCACAGGGGAAGCAGGTGTCATTTTAAATACAGTTTTATTTCAGGTTGCTATTGATGCACAAACAGCAGAGATCGAGGTTCAGTATACATGGTATACACAAAGCAGCCAGTTCCATTGGCATCTCCGTCCTTCTGCTGCACTCCCAGCAAAAGAACCTCACACAAGGAATCCCTGCCCTCCCCGGGATCAAGGGTGACAATGGCTTGGTGGCTTGGAAACCAGCTGTGGGATGGCAAGACACTAAAGTGCAGCTCCTCAGAGCTCTGTCCCCAAAGGAAAGCGCGGCGGGCTCGGCAGGAAAACCCTCCCAAAATGGATGGCGTGTTCATGGGAATGGAGACCTGGAAGGGATTTCCCAGGAATGTTAAATCCTCTTCCCTGCTGTGCAGAGCAACCACAACATCTGCTCCTGGCTCTGTGGAGCAGCGTGGAGACCCAAAATATTATTGTGTTGAAAAAGGAATGACATCAATCCAGGGAGGATGAGCCCACAGACCTTGTCACGAGGGGTTTGCGAAGCCAGTGGAAGGATCTCGCAAGGGAACCCTCACACCACCACTGCCCTGATTGTTGTCATCCTTCTTATCTTGCGCACAGCAAGGTAAGAAGACCTTTGGGAGCCAACCAAGGGGCATTTCCATGCTGTATCTCCACAGGACTGAGCAAGCAAGGTAAGCTCCAAGCCTTTACCTGCTGAGACAGCATCTTCTGCCCACCCAAAATCTGTGTCTCATCCATAAAATCCCTTTCTGATGATCCCAAAACTGTGTAGGTCAACCCAGCTGCTCCCAGTCACAGATAATTTAATTAAGAAGCACCTTCATCAGTGATGAAGCAAAAAATTAAATGGTCCCTGCTGGTTTCATCTGAGCAAGAGACCTGAACAACAGTTAAATGGGTTTTGGAGGGAGGTAAAAAAAAGCCTCTGAGCACAATGGGCTCAACACTGTATAACCACCAGAGGTACAGAATAACTGCTTGAACAAGACTCTGGAGTGAGAAACTGCTTTTAGATGCTCTGCAGCAGCAAGAGGCTCAACATTCCCTCTTTTCCTGCACCCCTGAACTCTGCTGAGTCCCTTTGCCCTCAGGAGGGCCTGAAACCCAAATGAATCTTCCCTTTCCACAGCTCAAAAGCAATGCCAGGAGTCACCCCAGCTCTGCTAGAGCTCTGGATGTCTCAGGGAGGTTTAACACAGAGGAAAAACATCCCAACCTGGCCCAAAGGTCAGAGGGCAGTGGGATGTCTGGGCATGGCATACTGGTCTCATTAAGCATCAAGCACCATTTCCAGAACGGAGTGAAGCACCAGGGACTGCTGGGGCTGTGTCTGATCCTGTGGTACTACAGTACAGTTGCTTATTGCTTTTTTACAAGGACAGCTCAAACCTCAGGTCCACAGTGATCCCTTTTAACCCTGAAAACCTTCAGGTGGGCAGGTTACAAACTGCCCTGCACTGGGGTGTCAAGGAGCATCCAGATGCTCACACAGCCCCATCCCAAAGCACCTTAGAAAACCCTCAGGCAGGTGAGATCCCACTGGGAATAACACCGGCCCTGCTACGCGAGGTTTACATCCATCAGGAGAGGAGGAAGGAGGTTAAAGAAATACAGAGTTAAGCACCACAAAATTTACACTGGTCAGGTCATAAACATGAGGAGAGAACAAAAATAAAGCCACCACCTTCCAGCCTGGCCCGGGGACATTGCTGGGACCACAAAGTCACCACCAGCGAGTCCTGGAGGCCTCAGTCCCAGCACCTTATCAGTCATTGCATTGGTAAATCCTTTTGATCCCGCTTAGCACGAGTGTCGGGGGAGTCAGGGGAGAGGGGAGGTAGGCTTGGCCCTGGGAAGGTGGGGAGAGGCTTCAGCTGTGCAATTTAGGGGCATCTCCCTGCCTGTACATAGATCCATCTCCGGCAGCGACGATACTCCTCATTTCAATCTGTCCCCCCCCAGCTCCCACGGCCTCCACTGGTGGTTTCCGTGTCGATCAGTGGCTTCGAGGTAGATGTTCATTCCCGCTCTGTCTCCGAGAGACTCGGTCGGTAAAAGCCCTCTCTCCCAGGTGCGTGGCGCGTCCCAACACCCGGCTCCCTTTTTTTTTTCTTTCCCCCTCATTTTTTCCTTATTTTTTTCCCCCCATTCCCTATGTGCTATGGACATCTCCCCCTCTCCCAACCCCCCCGGCTGGGGGAACACCACGCCCTTCCCGGCGGACGCCCCTGGACCCGCTCAGCACGGCCTCAAGGTGCAGAAATCCAGCTCCTGCGGCTTCCTCCGAAAATTGCAACTCTCCCGGGGCAGGAGGCGCCCGCTGGGGACCGAACACTTCAACGCCCGCCTCTTGAAGCCGCGGCCGCAGCTCTTGGAGCAGGGGGACCACGGGCCGGCTTCCCAGGCCGGGCAGGGCTCGCCGCAGGGCCGGACGTCGGGGGGTCTCTGCGCCGCGTCGCAGCCCGCGGCCGGCTGCCCGTAGGAGTCTCGGCAGGCCACCGAGCGCTTCTGCAGCCCCTCGCCGCAGCTGGCCGAGCAGGCCTCCCACCCGCCCGCCGCCCACTTGTAGGAGGGCCGCTTGTAGCTGGGCCTGCCGCCGTCCAGGCGGTTGGACACGCTGAGCACGCTGTTGTTGAGGTCCGGCGGGGCCCTGCCCTCCTTCCTGTAGGAGGCCTTGTCCTCCTTGCTCTCCTTGGGGAGGTAGAAGGAGTAGCGCACCCGAGGGGGGGTCATCTTCCCCACGGAGAGCACCTCCAGAGTCAGCGGCTCCTGGATGGGCTTGAAGGCCTGGAGGCTCTCGACGGCGGTGCCGGTGCCGCTGTAGCGCAGGACGCTGCCCTTCACCATCAGGTCCCTCTCCACGGCCGAGACGATGAAGTGGCCGTTCAGGAGGTACTTGCCCTGCGCGTTCTTCAGCGCCAGGTAGTTGTCGTCGCTGATCAGCCCTTTGTAGCCGCGCTGCCGGATGTCGATGTTGGAGGCGCCCGCGGGAATGACCACCACGAAGTTGTAGCCGTGCCTGGAAGAGAGGAGCAGTCAGGGCAGGACGTCAGGGACATCAGCCCCCTGCAGCTACAGCCCTGAGATCCTCCCACCCCTGCAGTTGTCTCCTCCTTCCCATGAAGGTCATTTTGAGTCTCCTCCCTACACTGAGTTTTGCCAAGATTGATATTGCACAGATACAGGAAGGTGCTTCAGCTCAGCAGTTCCAGGGATTAACTCCATCAGCAGGAGCCAACAGCACATTAAATGTGTCCTCCTTCTCCTTCAGAGCCAGCCCAGGTCTCCAAGTAGCGATACACCTGAGCACTAGGAGATTTTACTTGGGATGGACTTATTCCCCCTCGCCATCTCCATGACCTTCCCGCATCCCCCACCCCTAAAAGCAGTGCTGGGTGTAGGGGAAGCCCACGTGGTCACCAAACACTCACATGGGTTTGGTGAACAAGCCCGAGACCTTCTTGCAGCTCTTGTTGTCTCCTCCACAGACACTGCATTTGTCAAACTTCTTCTTGGAGCCCAACTTGCCATCACAGCCCGCCTTGATGCATTTGCCCTGGACGCAGACCGAGGTGGAGTCCGGGGAGCAAGGGGTGCCATCCACAACCTGCACCAGGGAGAGCAAATCAAGATGCTTTGTTTCCCTCTGACACCCCCGAAACTCCCCCAGAGTTTCATCCAGCCCCATCCAGCAGGTCCTGAGGAGATGCCAGCAGGAACCATGTCACCCTCTGCTCAGGCTCTGTTTTGCAGTCAGGATTTTTGGGGTCTCTGAGAAGAGATGGATGAGGCTACATTCCTCTTCTGCTCCATCTACAGAATTCCCTGTCCTTTCCATTGGAGGGACACCACTAACACCACCCCACTCAGACCCACCCTGTCCTGCACATCACTCCCCCAGCACCATAATTATCATCCTCTATTCCAGGACTGTGGGAACATCCCAGAGGCACCTTTACAAACCCAGAAGAAGACCCTCTGTGGACCAGCTCCAGCCCTGAGGCACAGCAGACACATACAGGTTGATTCATAGCAGCCTGGCGGGTTCCCCTCCTCTACCACCTCATTTAACACCATCCACCCACCAGACAAAGAAAATCCATTCTTTTCCAGGCACACTGGAGTCATCCCACAGCCCAGGTGCTGACCCTGGGGGTCTCCCACCTACCTTGGGTGCCAGCACGTAGAAGTAGCCGGTGCCATTAGCCCGGCAGATGAGCTTGCACTTATCCCGGGGTGACACTCCGGAGTATTTGGGGACCCAGGAGACGGAGGCAGTGAGGCGGTTGGTGCTGTGACTGTACCCGTTGAAAGCCTCACACTGCTCCTCACGGAAGCTCTTCCCTGGCACTGGAAAAAAAACCAAAAAAACAGGGATGTGGGGTTGAGCACCAGCCTGGACCTTCAGCTCCCGGTTTCAGGGGGTTGTCCCAGCTCAAGCTGAGCTCCTGCCCCTTACCTGCAGCAGGGCAGGGTTCCAGGTTGCAGGAGCGGTACTTGACACGGATTCCCTCGCAGTAGGAGCCCCCATTGGCCGGCACTGGGTCAGTGCATTCCCGCTTTGCCAGCTGCACCCCACCGCCACACGTCCGGGAACACTGCCCGTAGGGAGCCCACTTGGCCCAGCCACCGTCCACCTGAGGGGATACAGGGCATGAGATGCTGCATCCCCTTCACCATCTCCACCCCTTCCCCAGTAAAACCTCCAGCTGCCCCCAGACCTGCCCAGGACTGGCCAGAGCGGAGCAGCATCGTCACTCTTTGAGAAACACCACAGAAACACAGAATGTGCTGAGCTGGGAGGGACCCACAAGGATCATCCAGTCCAACCCTCAGCCCTGCACAGGCCCAGCCCCAAGAGTCACCCCCTGTGCCCCAGAGGATCATCCAAACCCTCCTGCAGCTCTGGCAGCCTTGGGGCTGTGCCCACTGCCCTGGGGAGCCTGTTCAGTGCCAACCACCCTCTGGGGGAAGAACCTTTCCCTGAGATCCACCCTGAGCCTGCCCTGACACAGCTCCAGCCATTCCCTGGGGGCTGTCCCTGGTCCCCCCAGAGCAGAGCTCAGTCCTGCCCCTCCTCTGCCCCTGCCCAGGCAGTTGTGAACTGCAGGGAGGTCTCCCCTCAGTCTCCTCTGCTCCAGCTGAACACACCAAGAGCACTCAGTGTCCTCACACAGTTTCCCCTCATGGCCCTTGACCATCTTTGGACACTCTCTAATGGCTTAAAATCTTTCTTTTATTGCAGTGCCCAAAACTGCCACAACATTCAAGATGAGGCCGCACGGAGGATCTCCAGTTCGTCCCACATCAGTCACCCCACGCTGGGTTCCCAGCACCAGGAGGTGAGGAAGTTGCTCAGAGTGACCCCACAGGATGTTTTTGGGGCTCCCAGCACAGGCACTCACCCTGTACTTGCTGATGTTGTGCCTCTCCACGCAGGCTCCCTTCAGGCAGAAGCGCCCGTCGCCACAGCCGGTGCCGTCGGCCCAGGGGAAGTGCCGGGTCTGGCACACGATCTGCCCACGGGCCTTGCCCGTGCACCAGAGCTTGGCACAGTACTGCATGTAGGGGCAGGGCTTGGAGCCCACCCCGAAGGCCAGCTCACACTGCTGGTTCAGGCTGTAGCTCGTCCCCGGCAGGTCTTCGGGCAGGGGGATGGGTTTGGCGGGCTGGTCCAGCAAGCAGTCCCCTGCAGGAGGGGGAGAGAGGGTCTACCAGGTCCTGGGGAGGGGGTTGTACGGACCAGAGTGAGGGATGGCTGCTGGGAATTTGGCCAAAGCTATCCAGGTGCTACCCCAGGGATACCCTCGGGATCAGCTGCATCCCAGACCCATGTGATTCATCTCCTGGTGACGCTGTAGAGCTGTGCCAGCAACATCAGCACAGACATCACTGCTGAAGACACCCCAGCACCCAGCAAGTCTGGATGGTACAGAAATGCTGCCACACTCCCCCTTCCCTTCCCTTCTAAATTTGTCTGCAGAGCCAGGAGAAGAACTGCACTACAGCTCCCCCAAGTCTCCCAGCAAACACCCCCAGGGATGGACCCTGCTCCCACGGGGCAGAGACACGGGTGGGAGGGCGAGGGGCACAGCAGGGCTCACCGTGGCCGCTGTCGAGGAAGTCAGTGATGATGGCAGCGCTGCAGGCCGACCAGGGGTTGGCCCGGTCGATCTGGATGAGCGTGGGGGACATCATGTGGTTGGTCTTCAGCCGGCCAAAGACCTCCTCACAGGCCTTCACATTGTCATGGGGCATGTTGAAGACGTGGCCTGGGGGTTGCACAAGGTGGGGGGCAGCATGAATAACCCTGCAGGCCGGGCAGAGCAGGGCCCCCACAGCTTCCTGCAACTGGGGAAACTGAGGCACGGAGTGGGGAGGAGCCTCGCAAGGGTTACAAGGGCTGTGGGCAGCCCAGGGAGCTTTCCAGTTCTCCCCCAGATGCTTCGTGCATGAGGAAAGCGCTCAGGAAAGGAAGGATTAGGGAAATTGCGAAAAGAAGGTGACTTCAGCACTCTCCCCCTCCCTCCTCCCAGCTGTGCCCTCTGCCTGTTATTTCAGGACTCCTGAATCCTGGAAACCCACTGTGGTAGCAACCACAACAGCAAAGCCTTTTGCTTCCTCAGCTACCCTGGCTCAGGCACAGTCTCGTGTCCCGAGGTGGAGCTTCCCTGTTACCAGCCACTGGTCATTGTCTCATCTTCCAGAAGATGAAACCAGGGTATTTTGAGCCTTGCCAGCTCCTGGAAATCCTGCTGAGAAGGAGAGGAGAGCAGGGGAGCCTTACCCAGCTCGTGGGCGGTGGTGAAAGCCGAGGGCAGGCCATCGTCCTCGATGACGGAGCAGCTGCGCTTGGGGTCGCACATGGTGCCCACATCTGCCATCCCCAGAGTGTCACAGGTGGTGGCACCACACAGGTCCTGCCAGGCACAAAGGGAGGAGGTTAGTTCTGAGGACAGCAGAGGTGTCACAGCTCCCCATCCCCACCCCATTTGGAGCTGCTGAGGGGGAGAAAGCACAAAGGGACGGGCATCGCACCACGACGCAGGGGCAGGAAATTTGAATCCTGACCCAGATCATGCTGCAGTGGTGTGTTTGTATTTAACCCTGGCACCAGGCATGTGTCTAGCATCCTGCTGTGCCTTCAGCAATGGCTTTTCCCACCCAAACAGCTCCTCCAGCCAGGGTGGAGCTGGTTTCAGCACAGAGAAGCCAGTCTGGCTCCCATCTTCGTAAGTGTGAGCTCAAGGACCAGACCCAGGTGAGTGGATGGAAACACATCTGGACTCTGGACTCTCAGCTGACCCGCTTCCCAACCTCATTTCTCAACTTCTTCCTAGGAAAAAGAAGCCCCTGGTCCAGGGCCAGAGGTTTCCAAGGGTAAAGGAAGTGCTTCTGCCTCTCCAAGACACTCTGCAGCCATCCCTTAAGGAGCAAGCAAGAGGAATCAGCCCAGCCTTCCACACCCAAACTGAGGACAGCCTGACCCCACGTAGATGCTGCCAGGAGAGAGGATGGAAAGGATCTCGTTGTAGGTGAATCTGCCCTTCTCCAGGATCCAAAGGTGCTTGTGCAAATAAAAAGTCCATTTAAAGACAACCACTGCTGCAGCTTGGTAATAACCTTGCCCTCGGGTGCTCCCTTCCCCTGCTGGGGTGCACCAGTGTTTGGAGAGTCCTGTCCCAAAGCTGCTGGGGAGGCCGCACGGAGGGCAGGGAGCTGCTTTCCACATGAAAAGAAAACGTAAGGCACTCGAGGGGCGCTCCCAGGCTATAAATAAGTGTGATTCATTCTCAGCGCTCGCCCAGCCAAAGAGCCTGGGCTGCTCAAAATCCTGCAGGAGCTGCTCTGCCAACATTTCCAGCGAGGGTTCCAAGCTGAAAGGCATTCCCGTGCAGGCAGGTTCAGCGGTGGGTAAATAACAGTGCTGATGACTTCAGAGAGCCCTGGCCGGGGCTGGGATGGCTTTAGCAGGAGACCTGAGGCACAGGCAAGACCCTGAGCTTCAGAGAGGTGAAGAAGTGTCTGGGTCTGGGCTGGTGGTGGAACACCCCGTTGTACAAGTGGGTTTAGCACTTTGCTCTGCCACACTTTCCCCATCAGCTGCATCCCCAATCCCACCCCCTGCCTCACTGCTGGCAGGGACAAGCAGGTCCAACCCCACAGCCCCACACAGGGCCACCACCAATGGGCATGAGGTGATTAATGGTGTTGACAAGCCCAGGCACAGGGTCCTCAGTCCCAAAACACCCCCCAGAGCCAGTGCCATCACCGTGCTGAGCTAACCCAGGGATGCAGCTGGCCCAGCACAGGGTGTTTGGGGGTAAGGAGGGGGCATGGGGAGGGAGGACAGAGCATCAGTGGGACAAGGTGGCCGCTCTTTGAAGAGTTCCCTCGCTGGCACGGTGAGATTTTGGCTCCCGGCCCAACACCTGCACTGACACACTGACCCACTTCTGGCTCTGACCCTCGCCAGCCAGGACACTCCACAAGCAGCTCTTCCCCGGGCTTTCCCTGACTCCCCACCACCAGCTCCGTGGGGCAGCCCAGGGATGCCAGGCAGCACCTCTGGGCTCTAATGAGGGGGTGCTGACCCCCCTAAAACACCTCCTCCAGCCTTGCTGGGCATGAGCCTGCTCAGGAGCAGAGGCAATGCAAGGATGGAGCTACAGAGGGGAGGAGAGAGCAGTGGAAGAGGTTTAAAGGGAGAAAAGCAGCGTGCAGAGGGCAGGCTCTGCTTTGCTCACCATCACCGACATCTCCCGCTGCCAGCACAGACACGGGGAGGATACTCAGTGCTCCAGAGGGCTGCAGACAACCTGCAGAATGCACCATCAGCACTCTCCTGCCAGCCTGACCCTTCCTCTGTGGGACCTTCCAAGGCTTTTCCTCACCCCTTGTGAACTTCGAGATGTTCTCCAGGTCAGCTGGGGGGATCCTTCTGGTTTGTGCATTAATTCACCTACTCAGAGACCAGCTCATAAGCTCTCTCTCTCCCTTCCATGGAGGCTTTCTGTGGGCATCCAAAGCAACTCCAAAAAGCTGAGCCTTGAGCTACAGCGTTTCCAAACTCCCCTGCAGCATCTGCCACGCTGCAGTCGGATGTTCCTTCATGCAACACCCCTTTGGTTTTACAGCACAGCAAAGATGTTCAGCAAACATCTGTCAGTCCAGGACGGGTGGGAAGAGTGGTGTGCAAGGATATTTCCAAGAGGCAGGAGGGCAGCTGAAGGCTGGATGCTCTGCAGGACCAGCTCAGGTGGCTCTGCACCCACCAGTTGATCAGGACTGAGCTCCCCAAAGGCAAATCCACCATCCAGCACGACCGGTGTTGGGAGGGAGCAAAGCCAAGCAGGAAAGGACAGCCCCATCCGTCAGCAGCTCGTTGACATAACTGGAAACTGCCTATCAACTGGGCTGGAGGTGAAATTTGAGTCAGGGGCTTATGTAACAGCTTTTTGGCAGGGAGATAAGCTTCGGGGTTTCAGGGGACCACAGATGGATGCACTCAAGGAAGGCAGATGTCTCATCGATCGTGTGCCTGTGCACGGAGCTTGCTGTGGGATTTCAGGAATGGCTGGTTTAGCAACGTGTGAAAAACGCAGCTCCACAGCTCTTGGATCACCGGGACCGGCTCTGTCCCACCTGCAGCTCCGGTGACCTCACCGGGTTCCCACCAGAGATGGAGCTGGCTCCTCCTGCAGGGCTGTCAGCAGTGTCCACTTCTTCAAGCCCCCTCACACAGGCAGGAGCTGCTCCAGCAGCCAGGGCTTCAATCCCGCCTGTGCTCCCACAGGATTCACAGCTGGCTGGGGTGGGGGGTGCCAGAGGACAGGAAGGACAAGGTCTTGCACGTCCTGCACAGCATCACTCCTGCTCCAGGCCATTGTCAGCCCATGCTGACCTCAGCCTAGGGACAGCTCAACTGAGCTGGATGTTACATCCTTCCCACCCACAAGTGTTTGACCTGCAAAGATGTTTTGGGAATGGTCTCCCCGCCACTGAGGGGAGTTCCTGACCTGTCCCTAATCCAAAAACATCTCAGCAGGGCTGGGGGAAGCAGAAGAAGGCTTTGCTGCCAAAGCCTGCTGCGGCCAGGGTAGGATGTTACTGTCCTCTCCAAGCTGGGCTCATCCTCCTCCCATCCCATTAGTGATTTCGGGATGCAGGCACTGGGCTGATGTCCACGCTGGGGCAGGACCACAGGGAAGGAGGAGCATTGGAAGTAGGTTGTTGGAGCAGTGTCACCTGGTTTGTGGGGGTGGGAGGAGGCAGAGCTCGTCCCACACCCCACATTACCTGCAGAGCCTGTGCCAAAAGCAGCTCAAAGCCCCTCTGCCTCCACGGGGATGTGTCCAGCCCACAGCAGAGGCGGGGGATGCTTCTCCCTCTCCCCTCTCCCTGAGGGCTGCAGCACTGGCTGAACCTCTGGTGCTTCACTTCCAGCCCTGAACTGGGTCCACACAGCTCAGCCAGGGCGGAGGAGAGCTCCAGGTTCTCAGGAGAACCTCGTGCATGAGTCAGAGGAAGCGGGGAGAGGTTTTTTTTCTTGGCAGGTGGCACCATAATCTCTTCCCAGCTGGGGAGGGGGAAGCGGGGCCATGTTCCTCCCCTTCTGGGCTCAGACCCTTCGATTCAGGGTGGCGGCTGCTGGAAGCCAGAGCTGCAGGGCACTGGCTGCCAGGAGACAGGGGATGAAGCAGAAGGTTTCTCCCCTTGGGGCAACCTGTCTTTGGGCACCTCCTGGCCTCACTAGCCCCCTGGCAGGGATTGTTCCAGACTGGTGGCCAAAACCTGCCCAGGGGACAGCAAGGGCTGGCTCCATTGCCTCTGCTCCACCCCACCACAGCATCTGAGAGTGGGGGTTCCCTTGGGAAAGGGGGATGGTGCAGAACACAACCTCCTCCATCGTGCACAGAGGTGGGGGGTGCAGATGGCAGAATGCCTCAGCACAGTGCAGGGCTCCTCGAAATGGGGGACAGTTCCTCTGGGCCACCCCCCTACACACCCACCTGCTTGGTGAAGAGGATGGCGGTGTCCCAGTACTCGGGGTGCTTGTCGCTGACCTTGTTCCACTTCTTCTGCCAGGCACAGAAGTTGCGCAGGGTGAGGGCAGCGTTGCTGGTGACCTTGGGCCCCTTGTCGTCCTGCCCAATGAGGAGGAACTTGACCACGGAGATCTGGATGGGGTTGCGGATGCTGGGGTGCTTGTAGAGGCGGGCGGCCGTGGCCATGAGGGTGAGCAGGTAGTGCTGGAGGTCATCCCCATGGAACTTCACCATCGACTCGTCGGCCACCACCAACGTCTCCACGTAGCGCGGCACCGAGGCGAAGCGCTTCGCCCGACCCCCTTTCGCCCCCGCACGCCCTCGGTACTTGTCGAGCGCCTGCAGCACGCCGGGCGTGAGCCCGGAGCCCACGGCGCACCGGGATGCTCCAGCCCCGACGGGGCGGCCGGGGCTGCGGCGCTGCAGGTGATGGACTCCCCCGGCCCCCCCTCCCGCCAGCGGGCTGATGAGGTACTCGGCTCCCCGGTAGCCGAAAGCCCCCCGGAGCCCCCCGCAAAGGCTGAGGGCGGCGAAGGACTCGCGGTCGGCGTTGACGTCCCCCGAATAGAAGCAGTGGCGGAGAGCGGGGAGGGGCCGGCCGGCCGCCCCCAGGTACTGGGCGGCGAAGGAGGGCGCGATGAAACGGGCGTCGGGGGAGAGGTGGAGGTAGAAATCCTCCCCGAAAGCCGAGAGCTGGATCACCACCGCCTGCCCTCCCCGGGGGGGCTCGGCCGGGCCCCCCCTGAAATAAGCCGGCCCGTTGATGTCGGGGTCGAGGCGGAGAGGGGTGACCAGCGCGGTGTCGGGGTCAGGGGGTCCCCCCGAGGGCAGGCTCAGCCCCGGGGCGCCCAACAGCAGCAGCGGCAGCAGCGGCAGCATCGTCCCGGCAGGCTCAGGCCGGCGGCATCGGGGTTCGGGGGAGGCGCGGGGGGGGAGAAAGCAGGACCCGGCCCCCCCCTTCCTCCCTCCTCCTCCTCCTCCTCTTCCTCCTGGACCCGCGGAGGTTGGAGGGAGCGGAGCGACTCCGCCAGTACCTGCCTTGCGGGGCGCGCCGGGGCTTTATAGTGCGGGAGCGGGGGGAGCGGGGCGCGGCTTGGCCCCGCCGCAGCCACTCCGGGGCGGGGAGCCGGAGCCGAGCCCAGCCGAGCCGAGCGGGGCCGAGCGGGGCCGGCGGAGCAGCCGAGCGGGGCCGGGACAGAACCGCGCTCCGCCCGGGGCTGCCGCCGCCTCCCCGGGGCGGAGCGGGGCGGGATGGAACGGGCTGGGGTGGGATGGGGGCTCGAGATGGGGTGAGATAAAGGGGTGTGATGGGGTGAGATGGAGGTGGGTGGGTGGGATGGGATGGGATGGAATGGAACGAGGTGGGCTGGGGGGGGTGGAAAGTGGGAGGGTGGGAACGGGATAGGATTGTGGGATGTGGGATCAGGAGGGCTGGGCAATAGGATGGGTTGCAGGGAGACCTTCTTCACTTCTATTCCTGCAGCGGAGAGGGAACTCTGCAGCTCCCCAGGGATGGTCCCATCTGCCACTCTGGGTGTTCTGGGTCCTGCTCTAAGCGATGGGAGAGGATGGAACTCTGTGACCCCATGGCAGGGTGTGGGGGGGGTACTCTGGTTGCAACGGGGCCGTGCAGTGAAGATGAAATGTCAGAGAATCACTGAATCATGGAATAGTTTGGGTTGGAAAAGGACCTTTAAAGGTCAGCTAGTCCAGCCCTCTGTCCTCTGCTCCATGCTGGTATTTGGGACAGTTCAGTGTAGTGGGGGACCTGCTGTTTGGAAGCAGAGAGCTTGGTTCCCAGATTTATTTGGGAAGATATTAACATATGTTTTTCACAGCCTGGGTGATTTAGCAATGAGGGCTGGGCTGTGTCCCTCCATGCACCTCCAGACCTGCCAGCCCACCTAAATGGTCCCTGTCTACAGATCAGGGGGATCCCAGAACTCTTCTTCCCAGGGAAACAGCTTCCATTGCATCCCTTGCCACTCCACCCCAGTCCCATTCAGTGGCTCCTGCTGAGGGGCAAAGGTTATTTCCACTTGTGAGGAAGAGCTCAGCCTCCCTTCATCCCCAGGGTCGCCAAAGGGAGCACTCAGAAGTGTTAACACCTGCAATATCCTCTCCTCTGGGACACCCCATGGAGCACATGGGAATTTCCCTGTGCCCACCAGATTATCACCAGAACAGTGTCTGGAGGATGCTGGGGCAGCTGATGCTCTTGGGAGGCATAAAAATCTCACCATGGGTAGGATTTCTGGGGGCAGGGCAGTTAAAAGAAGAGCAATGAAGAGTCCTCAGCAACCCTCTGTGGCTGAGGAACATCTTTATCAGCACCAATAACCCCCATGGGTTGGTTTAATGATGAAAGTAAAGGCCTTTCATGGGTAGGCTGGCTTTGATGGGATTTCAAGCCCCAGCAAAGGCTGCAGGCACAGCTTAGGAATGTGTGCATGGATGAAATAAAAGCCAAGGCTGTTGCCTAAGAGGCAGAGCCCACAGCCTGGCTCGTCTGGATGCCAGTGCTGTGGTTTGCTTGGTCGTGTGCCTTGCAGCTGAACTTGTGACCCCAAATAACCATCTGACTGCACTGGGCTGAGGGAATCCGGGGTTTTGTCTGCTGGCCAAAGTGCAGCACGCTCAGAGATGTGGGTAAGGTCACAAAGAGAGGACGGGCAGCACGTGGAACAGAGGGGAAAGGGGACAGGGACACAGCCTCGAGCATCCTGAGGTGCCAGGAGGGAACTTCTTCCCGTGGCATTGCCCTGTTCAACAGGATGAGTTTATCCAGAGGCAGCAGCAGCATACAGGATGGCACATGGTCCCAGAGGTGCCACCAGCTACCTCAGCCTAGAGGTCATGGAGCCAGAGTTAGTCATTGCTGCCCTGGGAGCTCCAGCCCCTCCATCTGGGAGATCTCCAGCAGCAGAGGATGAGTCAAAGTGAACTGGCAGGACTTTATCTCCAGCCTGGAGAACATCTGATTGCCTCCTGATGGGGAAAGGCAGGCAGAAAATGCAAGTGGTTTGGCTGAGACCCGTTCCATCCTCTCAGGCACAGGACTCCCTGTGTCCCATGACACCAGTGCTGTGCCAGCATCCTTGGGGTGGGAGGGTAGGGATGGATCAGCTGCTCCATCACAGCCTCCCCAGCCCTCACTGTCTCTCTGAGCAGCTGGGAATCACCTACCCCAAGGTAAGGTGCTTTGTTTCCAAACCAAACCATCTGGTGCTTCCTTTTCCTGCCCAGGGTGAGTAGAAAAGCTGTGGAGTAGGTGGGGGAATATTACTGCCCCTTTCCAGGCAGCTCCAGGGGGTACAGGAATGTCTCAGAGCACTCCAGACCAGAAAGGAGGCATATTTTTATTTTATCTTTTTTTCCCTAGCTCGAGGATGTGATGTGATTTTTATTTTTTTTTTTAATTTGAGGACTAAGCAGCAGTTGTTTGCAGCCCACAGCCCTTTACACCTTCAGGAAGGAGCTGGTCCGAGGTGCCACCTTGGTGTCACTCTGTGTGGCTTTCCAGGTGCCTTTTCCAGTTACCTTCTTTTATTCACCATTGTGATACCAAGAGTGTGAGTTTAAAAATATAAAAGAGAAACACCCTCCCTAAACCTCACACATCTCCTGGATGTTCCAGTTCACCAAAGAAATAGTTTTAAATGGACCATCTGAAAGTTTTAGGCCAAAGATTGAGTGCAGAGGTGGTCAAGGCAGGGAAGAGCTGGAGTTCAGGCCCTGCACTTGACTTTGGCTGAAAGGTTGGCAGATCCAAAGCTTGGGCTCCCTCCCAAAAGTTCAGGCTGTGCTCTCCCAACTCCCCACCACATGGGCAGGAAGGAGGATCCTCTCCAGGGATTGAGGATGACTCAAAGTGCATTGTTAGGCTGTTTTCCAGGAAGGAAAGGCTTGGAGAGAGAACTCTGGCTGTGTCTAGGTGAGGTTATTGAAGGTGAGAAACCTGAGCACGTGGAGGACTTTGTAACCTAAAACAGGAGAAGGGTCCCTGTGCTTTGAGCATCTCTGCTGCCTTCTCACATGGTCCCAATGCTTAATGTCTCCACGAGAATCTCACAGGGATTCCATATGGGAATAGCATAAAAAAACCCATAAAGCTTGGTTTTGCCCAATTTCCATCCAGTATTGCAGGTCCTGGGGTTGCTGATTGCTCCTTTTCCCTGAAAGCATCCAAAATTCCCTTCTCTCTTCACCCCTCCTTGGTGTTTAAGGCTCTCTCCTGGTTTGTTTTGGTTTTTTTTTTTCCAACAGGTTTTCTCCAGGTGGTTTTAAGGCAGCACGAGAAAATTTAGAGGAGCTTGATGATTGTCCCACATACCCCAAAAAACAATCTCATGTGATTCTGATCACCTTCAGCCTGCAGATTTATGACCCAGGACTCACAGCTCTGTTATTGTTCCCACCCGAGACAGGTTCCACCCATGATTAATTCCCTTTATGGGGTGATCGTAGTGGGAACAGAGGCACCAAAGATGCACAAATTCACTGAGGGTGAAGCTGCAGGTCCTCTGTGCTGATCTCAGGATACCTTGGAAGCTTCAAGGCGTAGCTTGGAAGCAGAGAAGCAGCTCCCCAGGGAGGAGGTTGTGGTGCTGGAATTAGGACTTGGCCCTTGACTTTGGAAAGCCATAAACCTGCTTCCCTTACGACCACATCTGGACAAAACTGGAGCTACAAATCAACCCTGAAGCAAGGTTGCCCTCTGGTGCCTCCTCCTTGCTCTGGAAATCCAGGTGTGGAACAGAATTAAATCCAGGTGTGAAGTGGAATTGAAGGCATTACAGATGATGGTGTTACAAATCAAAGTGCAATTAAAAATAGAGAATTAATATGGGAAAATAGAGAAAAAGAGATAAAATCTAGAGATGGCTTAGAAATTAGAGGTGGAATCCTTTCAAATAATATAAAATCAAATTAACTAATCAAATCACAGCCATTCACAGGCTCTCGATGCTCCCAGCAACAAGGGCACCAAGTGTTTCATCAACATCTAGGAGTCCCTGACTCCTAAAAATCTGCTTTTCCCGTGTTTCAGGGGTCCAGGAGAACCAGTGTTTGCCCAGCACCATTCTCACAGCTGCCAAACCTCCTGGGCTGTGGATGCACCAGCTCCAGTGGGGGCGGGGGGATGTCAAATATTGCCCTGAAGGGGAAGAAAACCACGGGTTCTGTGGGGTACTGAGGGTCTGGAGGCACCAAACCCTAAATCACCACCACTCTTGAGGCAGGGGGGCCCTCTCGTGGCTGTAGCCGTGCAGCTGGAAGGGGCAAGGCAGCGATTAATGATTCATATTGCCACATTTTGCTGTTTAATTCGCTCACTGGCTGCAAACCAAGCCCAAATCTCCCCTTTCCCTGCAAACCTCAGGCCAGCAACCATTCCCCTGACTCCCACTTTGCAGGTAGGATGGTTTCCCGGAGCACAACTTGGCTGGGCACTGATTTAAAACCCAGCTGCTTTGCCGGGAGAGATTCCCTCCCACCTCCTTACTTTCAAACCAAAACTGATGGAACCGCTTCTTTTAACATCAGTGGTGTTCGAGGTGGCTGCGGCACAACTTCGCTCTCCCAGAAAATTTCCGGGGGTGGACTTGGGGTTTCCCTGAGCAGCGTGGGGCGGCACTGACATCTAGCGGTCTCGTCTTTTTTGGGGAGTTGTAGTTGCTTCGGTGACAGCTCAAATAATTCTCCCGAGGGTTTTCCCTGGGCTGAGGGCAAGCGGGAATACCTAAAACTCAGCCGGACGCTGCAAATTTGGATGCGAACCCGTTCTCAGAGCAAGGAGGTGACAACAAAACACCCCAGAGACCCCCCCGAAACGGGGCAACCCTCTCTTGCTGCTGAGCAGGAACAGCAAACGCAACGCAGGGCTCGTTCCCGGCAGCCAAAAGTCCCTTGGGAAATGGGAACCCTTCGGGGATGATGCAGAAGGGACGCGCCCTCCGCCTGCCTTCGCGGAGCTGCGGACACGCAGAGGGGAGCGGGGCAGACGTTTTCAAGCTGCTTGATCAAAAGGGTCTTTAAATCACATTGACTGGGGAGTTAATGGCTTTCACATGCTCGGGCAGCCCCTAGAAAAGAGAGAGGAGGGCGAAGTTGGGTGACGGCGAGTCCTGCAAGGGGTTAAGAAGCAGGAACGCCGACAAGACTTGGGGTGCCTCGTCCTCTGCAGGGAGGAGATGCGGAGGTGCAGCCAGGTGAGGTTTTGCTCTCTCCCAGCGTGTTCTTCGAGCTGGTTCGTAACGAGCCCGGCGAGGCTGCAAGAAATTCCAGCTACTGTTTGCAGAACGAGCCGCTAATGAAAACCAGCGGTGCCTCCAAGCCAAGATGCAAGCACGTCCTCCCAGATCAAAGATGCAGCTCCGGGAGCGGAAAGCCGGGAATAAATTACATCCTGTCGCCTGCAGCCTTACCTGTCCCAGTTCAGAGCAGGGGCACCTCCTCCCTGCCTCCCCTCCCGTGGGAAGGCAAAGCCCGGGGGTATTCTGGCACCTTCAGTGGGGTGTGTGGGGTTGGAGGAAGGCAGAGTCAGGGCTCACTTTGTGAGGAAACAGAAAGTGTGTTTTCTCCCCGGCCCGGTGAAGCTGCAGAGGGAGGAAAATCCACCCTTGGCGACGGGGAGAAGCGGCTCCAGCTGCGGGAGAGGAGGGAGGGGGCTGTACAGGTTGGATACACAGCCATGGAGAGATATCCTACACCAAACTACACCGTGCCTGGGGGTGCTTTCCCCTCTCCCTGCGGTTTTCTGGCCACCCAGCATCTGAAGTGGAAGTGTCCCCCTGCACATCTGTATTGCTGTCCACCACAAGCATCCGAAACTATTTTTAATTATTATTTCCTCCCCTCCTCCAGGCACAAACCCCACACATTAAAAAAGGAGTAACCAGAGCCTTGTCCCCAGGGCAGCTTCTATTTAGAGCCAAGGCTGTGTGTTTACTATATAGGTAGGGATGTGGCTTTTAAGTGGAGATAATAATAGAGAGAAAGATGTAAATACATCCTGGAGTAAAGGGAGAGCAGCCTTTAACCCTGAGCCTCGTTTACTCAGCCCTGGCCAGACTTTGGTTTCCCAGGAATCCTGAGGTGCCAAATGCTGGATCTTTTTAGGATTAGACTGAGGGGAAAAAAAAAACCCTCAGTGTGGAGGAGCAGGTCCTTGGGTTGCATCCACAGCAGGGTTAAAGGAGCACAAGCCTGGTCCTGTAAAATGTTTCAAAAATCAGAGTACGGAGCAGGATAGGACCCACAACCCCCAGTCTGCAGCAAACACACCCTGAGATATTCCAGTGCTGCACGAAGGGCACTCCAGAGGCCAGAAACCTCATGAACTAATGGGGAAGGAGGGCTTAAGAGGAAAGAAGGAGTAACATACACGTAGTGATTTCCCCGTGAGTGATTTCCCTTTCTCCGTGACAGCCAGTTGTTCCCTGGGGCTGAGCGGGTTCCCAGCCAGGGACAGAGTGTTTCTGCCCTTCTCCTGTCAGCCAGGGACAGAGTGTTTCTGCCCTTCTCCTGGTGTTTGCCACGCTGAGCACACAGCAGCTACCTGGATTTACAGCCTGAGGCTTTGATATTCCTGTAGGATTTTCCCCTCGCCGCGAGGGAATGCGAATGGGAATTAAAACTCAGTGTGAAAGGAGGCAAACGAAGGGTTTGTAAATGAAGTCGCACAACACACACAGAGAAACAAAACCAAAAAAAAAAAAAAAGAAAAAAAAAAAAGGAACATAAGGAACATGAGAGCTGGCTGCATTATTTCATTCTCATAGGTATTTTGCAGAAGTCTTATTTAGCCCGCTGCCTTGTTCCAGCTGGAGGAAACCCCACGTGGATCCAGCTGTTGGTTCAAGGCATGGAAACTCCTTGTACGTGTGTCCCTGATGGAGTTTTCCCTGGGGCCCAAAGCCCTCTCTGTCCCTGGCTATGGGAAGGACATGGGAACCTCCGGAGGCACCTTCTGAAACAAGATGCTCTCCAGCTGGCAAGGGCCGGGTGCTTTCCAACCGGGAAGGGATGCTGAGGGAAATGGGAGAGGAATCAGCCCCTGGGGTAAATCCTTCCACGGTGTGTGGGGGGAAAAAGGTGCTAGCCCCCCCTCCCGAGGACAGGTTCCTTCCCGAGCCTGGGCAGGATCAGACCCGGGCGGGAAGCGCTGGAGTTGCAGAAGGGGTTAATGCTGGGAGAGCAACAGGCTGGAGTTGACACTTGGAGGCAGGCGGGGCTGCCTGCGTCTGATTGGCCTCAAATCGCATCCAAAAGTGGGTTGTTGGGGTTTTTTTCTTCTTTTTTTTTTCCCCTCCTTTTTTTTTTCTCTCCTCTGCTTCTTTTTTTTTTTTTTTTTCCTGTTGGTTTTTTTTTTTTTTTTTTTTTTTCTCTGCTTCTTCTTTTCTTCTTTTTTTTTTTTTTCTATTGCGCCGCTTTTTTTTTTTTTTTTTTCTCTTTCACTTCTCCTCCTCCCCCAGGCTCCGGCTGGCAGGGGAGGGGAGTGGGGAGAACAGCGAGAGATCAAAAATAAACCTCTTATGTCAAAGCCGGGGGGAGAAAGTATAAATACAGCGGGCTCGGCGGCCGGCGCGGAGGCTGCGGGGGAGAGCCCGGGGGGTTCGGGGCCTTGCGGGAATGGGGCGGCGGGCGCTGCTGGGGGGCCGGGCCCCTCTCCACCTGCTGCTGCTGTGCCACGCGTGGGCGCTGCCGCCGCCGCCCCCGCGGGACGCGCAGCCCGTGCTGCCCGCCCGCCTGCCCGCGCCGTCGGGGCAGCTGGCCCTGCGCCTGGCAGCCTTCGGCCGCGCCGTCGTCCTCCGCCTCCGCCCCGACAACGCGTTCCTGGCCCCCGCCTCCGCCTCCAGCGCCTGGGGGGCCGCCGCCCGCCGCCCCCGCCGCGCAGGGGCTGCTTCTACGCGGGCGCCGTCGAGGGGAGCCCCGAGGCGCCCGCCGTGCTCAGCCGCTGCGGCGGGAGCGGCCTCCGCGCCGCTTTCCTGCTCGACGGGGCGGCCTACGAGCTGCAGCCGCTCGGGCACCCCCAGCCCGGGCCGCCCTGGACGCGGCCGCACCGGCTGCGGCGCCGCTCGGCCCCGCCGGGGGCTCGTCCCGCCGGGAGCGGCCGCGGGGAGGGCGGGCAGCGCCGCAGGGACAGGCGCTTCGTGTCCCAGGCGCGCTACGTGGAGACGCTGCTGGTGGCTGATGCGTCCATGGTGCGGTTCTACGGGGACGACGTGGAGGTAAGGACTGTCCCCTGTCCCCCCTGCCCTGCATGCCGCTGTCCCCTCTCGTCCCCGTCCCCACCGCTCCTCCGTCCCCATTCATCCCTCCGTCTTCTTACCTCGCTGCCCCTTCTTCCCCTCCATCCCTCCGTCTGCCACCCCTCCCGCCCCGCATCCTCTGTCCCCTCCTGTCCCCATCCCAGCCGCCTCTCTGCCTTCTCCCATCTGCACTCCTGGAGCCCTCGCTACCTCTCTGTCCCCTCCAACCCCTTCAATCCTCCATCCCCCCTGTACACATATTCCTTCATCCCTCTGTCCCCTCCTGTCCCTGTACCCCTTACCTCTCCACTTCCTCCCTCCCCACAACCTCTCCACCCCCTCCTATCGTCCTCCTGATCCCCCCAGCCCTGGGACGCCGGGGACCACCCTGGGTGAGCGAGCAGAGGGACAGGGTGGGGGGGACCTTGGCTTTGTTCCCACCTTCCCTTGCTGTGTAGGGGCTGTAAATCCCCGAGGCAGAGGCTGCAGGGTTGATCTGTGGGGTTCAGTCAGTGTTGGGGGACCTTTTCCCAGACCCAGCGAGCCTGTGTGTGCACAGGCTCGGCACCGTCACGTCCCGTCGGTGTCCCCAGAGAGGAGGGACGGAGGGAGTTAATGCCTGCACTGCTACAGGGAAAGAGCCGCGCTGCAAAGGGATGGGTTTCACTCCCTTCTGGATGGGAGCCGGGGCTGAATAGTAAATAAACCACGGGCTGAGTAATGCACAGTCCTGCTCCTGAGCCACCTGTTAGCACCGAGCAGATGGATGAACAGCCCTTTGCCTCAGCCACCAGAGCTAGGAATTCCCCCTCTCCTTAAACATTCTCTCTGTAGAGAACGCCGGGAGCAGAGACTGTGGTGCCTCAGACCCCCCGCTCCTCCCCACCTCCAGGGCTGTTGATGAGCCTTCCTCATCACCACCAGGTTATTTTCCATGCCTCTGGCAGAGTCAGCTCCCCACCCCAACCCTGCAGGGATGGGTTGTTTGGGTCCAAATTCAGGTTGGTTCGGTCTGAAACGTTCTGGGGTCTTTGCAGGGGGTAAATGTGCACCAAAAACTGCTCATCCTCTGCAGTGGGCTGGGAGAGGGAAGCTGGAGGTCAGCAGGAGCTGAAACCAGAGGCTGCACTTTGGCAGCCTGGCTCTGCCACTCCTGCCAGCTTTATCCTTCCCCTGGGGGCTTCTCTGCTCCTAACAAAGCAGTGTTTTAATGCCAGCCCTGCTCAGACCAGGCTGGACCTTGAGTAATCCTAAACCTTGGGGCTCCAGCTGATTCCAGCTGCTCAGCATCGCTCAGGTTTCAGTGCATCTGCTGCACCTAGCTGGGCACCTGACAGTTCTAAAGCAACACCTGAGGGCGTGACTCCTGTTACAAATAAAGTGGTACATTTGGGGTGGGAGAAATCCTGATAATGCCCAGCTTGAACTGGGGAAAAAGTAACAACCCTCTGGTAAATCTGGGAAGGCAGAAGGAGGGTGAGCTGCAGGTGACACATAACCAAGGGGCTGCAAGGCTGGTACCCTGCCCTGGTTTGGCTGCTCCAGCCCTGGATTAGGTGATGTTGCCTCCCAGCTCCCTCCTTAGTTTATCAGAGAGCCTCCAGCCTGCTTGGCTCCCATTTCCCCATCGTTTCTTTGCCCCCAGGAACGATATTTTTGCATCATCTCTCAAGAATGGGAAGAAAACCTTTGCAGGTCTTGTCTTGGATGAACAGAGCAATGTTTAATATTTGGGAGAAAACTTCCACCAGCTCTCTTGTAGCAGTTAAAAAAAAAAAAAAAAAAGAAAATAAAAAAGCCACCTGCTGTGTTTCTGTGTCTTTTGTTCTCAGGAACAAAAATGCACAGTCACTGTTCAGTCAGGAGACCAAATAGCCATCTCAGCTTCTCCCTAAATACCTACATTTTTCGGGCCAAAAAAAGCACTGGCAAGTGCTGGTGAGATCTTAGAGAGCTGACTAGGAGATGCCCAGGGAGCAGAAATGGTGAGTCAGAAGAAACCATATTTATATAATGAGTTTTCTTCCCGTAACCACACTTCAATTACCCAATATTTATTAAATGTCACCGGCATTGTTTGTATTCCCAGTTATTTTCTTGCATAAGCTGTAACAGCTCGAGCAGAAGAGTCAACACAAGATGCACTCAAGCGTTGCAAGTTATAATCAATGCCATGCTGTTGTTGGGAAAATGCTGTTAATGATTTCTTTCTAATCAATTTGAGCCTGATAGCTCGGCTGTTAACCTAATTTAGATAATAAGGGCTTAATGCTACCTCCATCAATACCTGTGTGTAATCCAGGAGGGGATGGTGAAGTGAGAGCAGAACCAGACTCGAAGTTTAGGGGTTTGGTCGTACTTTTGGCTTGGTGATGGCAGGGGATGGGGTATTTTAGGGGGCATTAACAGCAGGACAGGCTGCAGTGACTGGGAAGAGCCCACTTATACAGGTATGGGTGTGAGGCTCCAGGCTGGGCACATGAGTTATCCTTTGTGTTCTTCCTGCAAGAGGACCCAAAATGCTTGGAAGAGAAAAGGACTGTGAGCATCACTACCAGAATTAAGTGGGGGTTTTGGCAGGGGAAGCTGAGGCTGGAGACGTGCAGAAGGGGTGAGCACCTGCAGCTGGGCTGCACTTGCAGGGATGCTCTGCGTGGCTCAGGGATGTCTGCCCAGACACCTCAAACACCAGGCAGTTCCAAAAACCAGCCACAGCATCCCCAGCCAATTGGCAGCTGGCTGGGATTCCTGTGGTGGGATTTCTCCAGTCTCTTGGGTGCAGATGGGATGTGTTTCCAAGCTTTCTTCTGCAAACACGATGGCTGCAATCCCCTGTCCTTTCCCGTCTTGCAAGGGAGGAATCTGCCAGCCCTGACTCCAAGGGCTGGTAATGACTGAGAACTGGGGCAGAATCAGATCAGTCTGGCTAAGCCAGGGTTCCCTAAGTCAGGGAACCAGTCAGTTCCTGACTCCTGTGTTTTTTCCAGGCAGATTTATGAGTTTTTAGGAGTGCTGTTGCAATCCTTTCCCTCTCAGAGCAGACAAGTGCTGCAGTGCGTGGCGTGAGGCACTGCCAGGGTCCTGCTGCTGGCTCTCTCGGTGTCAAAGTGATCCTGGAGGTAAATCCAAAGCCACCCTGGAGTCTCAGGACACTCCTCTTGTCCAGCTCCTCCATTTGCTTTGGGATGTTTTGCAGTTTGACTGGGTAAATTGAGTTAATCCCTTGACAAAAGGAGCCAGCCCCTCCCGAGGCCGTCCCAAAGGCAATCTGGGTGGGATTAAAGGGGATCTTTGCAAAGGGGGACCTGTGCTGTCAATGCCATCAGCCAGCTTTTCCTCTGGGATTCATCCCTCGGGTGTGACCCCGAGCCTGCATCCACTCTGGTGCCAGGGCTTGGAGGACCAGGCAGCTTCCCTAAATATTGACTGATGCACTCACCTCACACTGCGGGGTTCAGCAGCTGCTGAGCTGCAGGGCTTTGGAATGAAAGGCTGGAAGGGCAGCTGGCAGCCCTGGGTACCCAAGCCAGGGGGTGGCACACAGACAGTGCTTTGGGAAGAGGGAGAGCCTGGAATGGTTTTCACCAGTTTTGCTTTTTAAAATCTGGGCAGCATCTGACCCTGGGTTTGCTCCCTTCCATCTGTCTGTGCTCCAGGAATTGTGGCATTTCTTTCCCATTTTCTCCCCCTCTGCAGAAATTCTGGCTTCTAGGGAGAAAGGAGGGAGGAAAACCAAACCAAATCCACCAGCAACCAATCCTGCAGCCCCAGGCTGGGCTGAACATTGATCCCCTCACACTGGTGGAGGGGAGGTTGTGCTGGGGTGTTCCATGGGTGCTCCCTGCCATCCTGTTCTGGGTGGATCCAGTGATATTACATCACTTCTGTGCATACCACAGTAATGCTGGCTGTGTAGGAGCAGTTTCACACACCAAAATAATAATAATAATAATAATAATAATAAAAATAATAATAATAAATAAACCCCACAGTTTGGGGATCTCTGTAGACTTCAGCTTCTGAGTGGTTCCCGTGAAGGGGAATGTAAGCAGAGGTTTTGCAAGGGCCTGTATGAGAAAGTGAAATCCTTCAGTGTTCTGAGGTTAAAAGCAACCACTTCGGTTCCCCTGGCTCTGATTTGTATTTATTTTTCCCTTCTCTCTCCCTCTGCCTGTGCTGTTTGCTGCTGGAAGGCTCCTGTAGGGCAGTGCCTCCCTCAGGGCTCTCCCAGCCCCGGCAATGCTGTGGTAGGAGGGGTTTTGGAGCTGCTGTGGTGCAGAAAAAAGGCATCCCTCCTCATTTTTGGGCAGGGGGCGGGTGGTGGAATGGGTGGAATTTGATTTTCTTGAGAGCAGTAGGAACCAAAAATGCAGCTGGGGAGGAACAAGGTAGGAGCTTTTGAGGGAACATCACCCTGCATAGTGCCTGGACACCTGGGGCAGAGGAGGGATGCTCCCTGACCCTCTCTGGCTCACACTGGTGTCCTCTCCCCCAGAGCAGGTAAGAGGCTGATTTTCCAGCTGTGTTTACCAGCTGGACAGAAATCCTGCCAAGATCTCCCTGGATCCTGGTTGGAAATGGCAGGGAAGCTCCTTGTGCCTGCAGGGCTGCAGTGCCCTGCAAGGAGGCAGAAACCAGTCTGGTTTGCAGCTCTGGGCTCCCCAAAGCTCACCCAAAATGCTGCCCTGCATCTGATCCCAACACCCACATCCACAGCCTGTGTGGTGGGAAGGAAACCCTGGAGAAGGTGCATTCCCTCCTAGGAGGCTTATCAAGCCAGAGCCTGTTTGCAGAGGCACAGGGAGGTTGGGATGAGCGGAATTCAGCTCCTCCACAGCCATTTGTTGGCCAAAAGTGCTCAGTTGGCCTCTTCCTGAGCCCTGGGGATCCCATAATTTGCTTTTGGCCATGACTCCAAACCCTTGGCCAAGCAGTGCAGGTGGATTGCTGCTCTCCCCGGAGCAGTCGGGGTCCATCTGAAACCCAACCAAGGCCTGCACAGGCCAGGGATGGGTATAAATAGACACCAGATGGTGGAACAAGTGAATTTGACCTTTTAATCTGCACTGAAGAGCTGTTTTGTTCAGTTGGCTTTCCATGTTGGCTTTCCAGACACAGGGAAGGTGGACGGATGTTTTCCAAGTCCCTCTGTTCCTGCTGCTGAAAGAGTTTCTTGTACCTCTGAGGATGTAACTCTGAGGATGTGAGGGTCAGTGTCCCAGGAGATTTGTGGTAGGAACTGAGAGCTCCCAGGTGAAAACTGCTGGGATGGAGAGAAACCTGTGACAGGTTAGAAAAAGATACAGCTGAATTTAATCCTTTGGATATGATGGATGATCCCACGATGCACAGCTCCAGCACCGAGCATCCTTCTAGATCTTCAGGGGCCTAATTTTAGGAAGGCTTTGTGATATTTTTAGGAAGTAACCCAATGGATTTCCCCCAGAGGGTAAACAATTCCCCCAGCTCACGGAGCAGCCACTTGTGGGGATCTCGCCTGGGTTTCTTGCCCTGGCGGTGACTTTTCCGTGACATTTGTTGTGTGTTTGGGGCTGGGATGTGAGTCATGTCGGGGAGATCTGGCCAGTCTAAATAAACCAGTCTATTCCCTGCTCCCATCAGCCTCCCTGTGGCCTGCCCTTGGATAATGAGCATTGGGATCCGTCTTGCTGAAACGAAACATCTGTTTACCCGGAGCTGCCAGCGGTGGGAGAAAATGTGGCAGAATAATTTAAAATAGCCACAAGTGCCCTGGGGGAAGCAGCAAATATGCTGTATCTCCCTCAACATCTCCCTCATTTGTGAAGAAAAATGGCATTGTCCTGGCAGCGTTGTGATGGATGAGCACAGGGAGCCAGCTCTGCTCGGGGGATGGTGAATTTTGGGTGAAACTCGGCCATCAGAGAGGGCTCCCATTGAGTCCCTCCAGCCTAATTAGGCTCCGCATTGAGACCGCGGGGTGGAATCCGTCTGGTCTGGGGAGGAGAGAAGCCACTTTCTCTTTCCCAACACTGTGTTGTGTAATAGGTGCATTTTTTTCCCCTGACTCGGGGCTGTGAGCAGTGCCGAGCAGAGGAGGAATTTCGATGCTCCGATAAGACGTTTACATCAGCGTAAACATCGCTGGCGCGGCTGACACATGAAGTCATCCCTGGTCACCCCAGTCTCCAAGCAGGGGATGCTGAGGGGCAAAGACTTGGCTGCCAGAGAGTGTTTTGGGCCCAGTTAGTCGCCAAAGATGTCGGGTTCAAAGGCTGTGACCAGTGGAATGTTATCTGGGAAGTGTTTCCCACCCCCGGGGCAGGGTTAGTGCTTTGGGGAATGTGCAGGGAAGTCTCCAGAACAGAGGTTTTCCTTAAGAAAATTCTTCCTGAGGGATTTCTGGGTGCCAAGGGCAGGTAAGACACAGTGGCTGGAGAAGGGGACGCAGGGATGGGCTTGTCCTGCCTGTCCCTTCTGCTGTTACAGGGTGTAAAGCATCACTTTAGAAAGGTAGCACTGAGTCCATCAGCTCGTGCTCTGCATGTGGTGGGCTTCATAAACGAGGCTGATTTCTCATTTCTGAGCCAAAGAAAAAAAAAAAAAGAACCTCACAACAAAGGTTTTACCCAGGCCCTGCCTGCCCATCTCCTTCCCCGCAGAACCACGTCCTGACCCTGATGTCCATGGCTGCTCAAATCTACAAGCACCCCAGCCTGAAAAACCCCATCAACCTGGTGGTGGTGAAGGTGCTGGTGGTGGAGGAGGCGGCGGCGGGGCCGGAGGTGTCGGACAACGGGGGGCTCACCCTGAGGAACTTCTGCAGTTGGCAGCAAAGGTTCAACCCGCTGAGCGACCGGCACCCGGAGCACTACGACACGGCCATCCTGCTCACCAGACAGGTCAGCATCCCTGGGGACCCCTCTGGGGGTAGAGGGGTCAAGGTGGGAGAGAGAAGGAGGGAGAGAAGAGGGTTGACCATGGAGGTCGATGCCCCACCGTGCAAATAATGGAGATCTCAGCAAAGCAGTTGCAGGGGGGTGGTGTCATTTGGGGTGCAGACCACCAGTGGGTTGCCCACAGAGATGTTGGAGCTGAAGGTGGCATTCCCTCCCCCCGCCTCACCCCCTCGGTGCTGCTCCCAAACAGGACTTCTGCGGGCACCAGAGCTGCGACACGCTGGGCGTGGCCGATATCGGCACCATGTGCGACCGCAACAAGAGCTGCTCGGTGATCGAGGACGAGGGCCTGCAGGCAGCCTACACCCTGGCTCACGAACTGGGTAACACCTCCCTCCCCAAGGGGGGAGGCTGCTTTCTCCAGCCCTGCTGCTGACAGGGGTTATAGCACAGCCCAGCACCAGCATCTCCCAAACCTTGGGCAGTGTGGGGAGCTTCTGGCGCTGGCAGAAGTTGGTTTGCAGCAGCAGGAGCACTTAGAAGTACCCAAATTGTTGTAAATTGGTGCATTTACACCGGTTCTGGAAGAATTTCTTCACTGAAAGGGTTGTTGAGCATTAGAAGGGGCTACCCAGGGAGGTGGTGGAGTCTCCATCCCTGGAGATCTTCAGAGAACAACTGAATGTGGCACTCAGGGCTCTGGTCCAGTGACAAGATGGGGATCAGTCAAAGGTTGGACTTGATGATCTTGGAGGTCTTTCCAACCTTAATGATTTTATGATTTACCCGTTGTGATGAGCTCAGATGTGGAATCAGGCACCTCTTTCCTTTGGTTTGTCATTCCTGCACTGACTAATTGTTTCCCAGAGAAGCTGTGGCCGTCCCTGGATCCCAGGAAGTGTCCAAGGCCAGGTTGGACAGGGCTTGGAGTGACCTGGGCTAGTGGAAGGTGTCCCTGCCCAAGGCAGGGGGTGGAACAAGATGAGCTTTTAAGGTTTTTTCTAACCCAAACCATTTTGGGATTGTATGAATTTGTGCTGCTTTGTCCAGCATACCACTGAGGTGGAGCAAGCGGGTTTTTATTCCTTTTGATTTCTGGAAGCAAATGGCTTTTGCAGCAGTAGAAGCTGTTTGGTACCTTATTGATGCTCCCAGCTGCCCAGGAGTTGGGCTGGGGGGCTGCACTGACAGTGCCCTCTGCTCCCCAGGCCACGTGCTCAGCATGCCCCACGATGACTCCAAGAACTGCGAGCGGCTCTTCGGCCCCCTGGGTGAGCACCACATGATGGCTGCTCTCTTCATCCACTTGAACAAGACCCAGCCCTGGTCCCCCTGCAGTGCCATGTACCTCACCGAGTTCCTGGATGGAGGGCACGGTAAGACTCAGCTCAGCAGCCCCAGCTCTCCAAATGACCTCCTTGTTAATTGTTCAGGCTCTCTGCAACACCTGCAGGGGCGTGTGGGGTGGAGGGGGACTCAAACCACACCACAGAGGAGGCTCAGGGTGCCCTGCTTGGTGCAATCCGAGCCCTGCTGGTCCAACTCCAGCCTAATTCCTGAACTTCTCCCAGGTGACTGCCTGCTGGACGCCCCAGCCGAGGCGCTGGCCCTGCCTGCTGAGCTGCCCGGTCAGAGAGCCCTGTACAGCCTGGACCAGCAATGCCAGCAGATCTTTGGGAAGGACTTCCAGCACTGCCCCAACACCACGGAGCAGGACATCTGTGCCCAGCTGTGGTGCAGGACGGGCAGTGGGGAGCCCCTGTGCCACACCAAGAACGGCAGCCTGCCCTGGGCTGACGGGACGCCCTGCAAAGCCGACGGGCTGTGCTGGGACGGGCGCTGCGTGCCACAGGATGTCCTGAAACCCCAGGTAATGGGGAGCTGGGGATTGACTGCCTGGGGCTTGGCCCTTTGGGACTCCCAAACCTCTGACCCCAGCCCTGCCATCTCCTTGACTGGCTTTGGATTTGGCTGCTTTATTTCTGGATGTCTCTCCTTCATTAATCTTTATTACTGACAAGTCAGCTCGCAGATAAAGTCTGTTACTGAGGTGTAGATGAGTCTGACCTGGAACCAGCAGTGCAGATCTGCAATTAAATCATCACTTTTTGCCCAGCTGGGGGAATTAGCAGCAGTTTCAGAGTCAGTCAGCAAAGGACTTAAAGCCCAGCTTAACTTCAAGCACGTGAGCAGACTGAGGGAAGTCAGTATTGGCTTCATGTGCCAAAGTACTTTTCTGGCTCAGGGCTGGGGGCAGATTTTAGTGTTGCTCCAGACCTTTGCTCACCCTGGGGCTGAGCAGCCGGGCAGGGACAGGCTCGGAGTGGATCAATAAGTTGCTGGTGGCCTCTTGCAGCCGGCGGTGGATGGCGGCTGGGGCCCCTGGAGCCCCTGGGGCTCCTGCTCGCGGAGCTGCGGCGGAGGCGTCCAGTTCTCCCACCGGCACTGCGACAGCCCCAGGCCCCAGCACGGTGGGAGCTACTGCGAGGGCCAGAGGACCAAGTACCAGTCCTGCCACACCGAGGAGTGCCCACCAGATGGTAAGGAGTGCCCGCCAAATGCACGCTCACCTCCCGCTCCTGCTCCTCCAGAACCCGTCAAAAGGATTGCTCTGCTCTTCCTTGAATATTCGTGTTTTGGGGGGGCTGTGACTCTCTCTGGTGGGTGGAAAGTGTGTGGGATCCCTTCTCTGTGATATCCCTCCTCTGCATGCTCACCACATGCTCCTCAGCTCACTCCCCCTCTCCTCAGCTCGCTTCCACGTCTCCCTGACGGCCAAGGACAGCGGTTCCTGCTGGCTTCCCGCAATTCAGAGTCGTGTTTCTCCTTCCCTTTCAGGGAAAAGCTTTCGGGAGCAGCAGTGTGAGAAGTACAACAGCTACAACTTCACGGATCTGGAAGGGAATCTCCTGGAGTGGGTTCCCAAGTATGCAGGAGTGTCCCCCCGGGACCGGTGCAAGCTCTTCTGCAGAGCCCGAGGGAGGAGCGAGTTCAAAGTCTTTGAGGCCAAAGTAAGATACCTGGGGATGGGAATCACCCCTGTGTACCCCGTTTCAGAACTCACCCACAAATTGCTGCTCTGCACCCCTCTTTCCCAGGTGATTGACGGGACGCTGTGTGGCCCTGAGACCCTCTCCATCTGCGTGCACGGGCAGTGCATCAAGGCTGGCTGTGACCACATCGTTGGGTCCTCCAAGAAGCTGGACAAGTGTGGGGTGTGTGGTGGCAATGGCTCCACGTGCAGGAAAATATCTGGCTCCCTCAACAGATCCAAGTAAGGCACCGGGGAGAAGGGTTCTGCAGGGATAGGTGGGGGAGAAAAACCAGCATCACCCCTCTCATTGTCCTTTTTTATGGCTGCAGTGCTAGGCTAGGAATATTAGGACTCTGTGCCAGCACCCTCAGCCAGGTGGCATTGCAAGAGCCTGGGCTCCACCCCAGACTCCAGGGCTTACACTCAGTTTATTTTAGGGCAGCTTTACACAAGCCAAGCTGAGTTTATTTCCTAAAGTAACAACTAGTGTGATGGGTTCAGAACACCAGTGCACGTAAATGTGCTGCCCCGAGGAGTTTACGATGCACATTTCACCCCAGTGCAGGGAGTTGGACACATCTTCAAGGGCTGACGTGTGATATAAATAGTTCAATAACTTTCCCCTGGGCTTGGGGGTGAATTGGAATCCTGGGTCATGGGCATTGAGGCCACTTCCCTTGCCCAATGTCTCCATCTCTTTGCCAAAGAGCAGAAGTTCAGGCTTTTGTCGGAGGGATTGTAACAAAAGCCCAACGCGTCCAGTTCCATGTGGAGAGGTGACTCATGCAGGCAAATTAGATTTCCTAAATGGTTTCCTTCCAGGGAACCAGCTGAAATGGGGCTTCCACTCTCCTATGAATTGTTTGCGGTTGACTAAAGGGAGATTAGTGCAGGAGCTACAGCCAAGAAGAGATCCCATTGAGATCAGGGTGAGGGAGGCCAGGATGACGGAGAGCAGAGTTTGACTCAAAGCCTTTTTTCCAAAATACTCCAAACCTGATTACTGACTGCAGCATCCCCCATAGGGACGCATGGAGAGCAGTCCTGGGGACCCACAGTGTGAGTCTCAGTGCTGAGGGCACCGGTGCTGAAGCCTTCAGGGTGCTGTCTCCAGAGCTCCAGGGATAGGCTCTGGCTGGCTTTGCAGGGAAATGCTTCCCTGGCGTGGGAATGTCCCCTGTGTCCTCCAATGGGATTGCTTCTGCAGTGTAGTGGTGGCTGTAGAACCCTTCCAAAGATGCTGAGGGTGCAAATGCTCTCTCCTATTCTGCTGTTCTACATCAGCATCACCAGTGACAGGCTATTGGTCCCAAATGCTTCACCCATTTCCAAAGGAAAGGAGCAAGGGGAATTTCCCACTGAGGCTGGTTGTCATGTGGCTCTTCATTTGATTTCATTGCTCATTTTCCCGTCTAATTCAGTGAAATCTCCGACCTGAGCTTGCATCTGGCACATCTGCAGTATCTCCAGCTCTGGAGTGCTTGGGGTTATGGAGAGACGGGTTCAGAGCCATCATCCCAAGTGTATTCACTGTGTGGGTCTTCTCTTTATGAGTCCTGAAAATATAAGTGTCCCTTTGCCCCGTGCAGATACGGCTACAACGACATCGTCACCATCCCGGCCGGGGCCACCAACATCGACATCAAGCAGCGCAGCCACCGCGGGGTCCGGCACGATGGGAACTACCTGGCCCTGAGGACCCTGGAGGGCAAGTACCTGCTGAATGGAGACTTTGCCATCTCGGCCATGGAGCAGGACATCCTGGTTAAGGGAACCATCCTGAAGTACAGCGGCTCCATGACAACCCTGGAGAGGCTGCAGAGCTTCCGGCAGCTCCCGGAGCCCCTGACGGTGCAGCTGCTGACCATCGCCAGCGAGCTCTTCCCGCCCAAAGTCAAGTACACCTTCTTCATCCCCAAGGACGTCCCTTTCAGCAGGCAGAAGGGCAAAGAGAAGAAGTCGGCCAACGTCATCCGCCCGATGCTGAACTCCCAGTGGGTCCTGGGGGACTGGTCCGAGTGCTCCAAGACGTGCGGCTCGGGCTGGCAGCGGCGGACGGTGGATTGCCGGGACGTGGAGGGTCAGACCTCCTCCTCCTGCAACAAATCCCTCAAACCTGAGGACATAAAGCCCTGTGGAGACATTCCGTGCCCCCTCTGGCGCCTGGGCCCGTGGTCTCCCTGCTCCCAGACCTGCGGCGAGGGCGTGCGGACGCGCAATGCCTCTTGCATCGATTACGCCGGGAAAATCACTGCCCCGGAGAAATGCAGCTCTCCGGGGCCGCCAGCAGCCACAGCCGCCTGTGTCCTGCGGCAGTGCTGAGCCACGCCGGAATCCACGGAGCCAGGAATGCTGTGGGATCCCACCGTGCCAGGGCAGGACAGCGAGGATGCCGTAGGCTTGCTTGCCAGCCAGCCAGCCAGCCACTCTCCCTCCAGTGGTTCATCCTCACCCCATCGATGTCTACCTCAGAGTGGGCAACAACGGCAGCAGAACGGGGAGGAATCACTTCTTTTCCTTTCTTTTCTTCCTTTCTCTCTGGCTGGCTGCTCGCAGGCAAGTTGTAATTTAAAGGGAAAAATAAGCACAGAGCGTTTCCAAAGAGCTGTCGCTGAAGGCGGTTGCAGATTCCTTTCGGGGGTTTAGCGCAGGAGAAGATGTGGAGCCTGGGTTTGCCATCACCCTGTCCCAGCTGCAGGTCAGGGAGGTCCAGGGTGGGTGGCTTGGCTGATAAAATTGGGATCCCTGTGCAAAAGGCATGGAATGGGTTGCTGTCTCCTCCCTGCAGCAGTGTGGGTGTCCTTGAGCATGAGAAGTGTTTTGTCAGCTGTGGGTTAACCTGGGAGATAAATTGCCTGTTTGGATGGGAGCAGGAATAGCTGAGGATGAGATCCTGGCATGAGTTAGACAGGAGAACAGGTGAGGTGTTCATGGTGGTTTCTGCTGAATTGATAATCTACAAACTGACAAACCTCTGTCTCCAAACACCCCCAACACCTGCAGTTATTCCTGGAGCTGCTGCCCCACCCATGTCCCCATTTCCCCAGCTTTAAAACCAAGGCTTAGTTAGACCTGATCTGGCTTACAGGGCTGCTGTGAGGATTAATAATTCCCAATTCTGCAGTGCTCTGGCTGTGAAATGCCCATCACCATATCCCATTCCCTCCTCTGGAGCGGACAGTCTGGTGTGCCAGCCTTTCCTCTCCCATCCTTTGCTTTCAGGCCCCTGCAGGCTCATTTTTTTTTTGTCTCTGCTTGAATTTTGGAGTTAATTTGCTAACCTGGCTTGCAGCAGGATGAGCCCAGGGCCTGTAGGTGATGCCAGGGGTCCCCAGTGCCACTCTCCACCTCTGCTTTCCTGGGATACTGAAGTCGCTCAGATCTGGCACCAGCTCCAGCCTTCCCTGAGCAATTCTCAGTCCAAAACTGAGCCTGGTGAGGCTGGAGCTCTTCTTTCCCAGCAGGAAGCAACCAGACCCCTCTTCCCAGCCTGGCTGCTGCCTGGCCCCAGCACAGAGGCTGCTCAGCCCCCGAACTTTGCCCTTTCCAAAGCAATCCATGTTCTGGCAGCAGCCAGTTCCTGGAGAGCGGGGATGGAATTTGGGAAGGTTTTGCTGTCACAGACAATTTGGTGTCTCCAGTCTCCACCCTCATACTCTTCCTTGGCTTCCCTTCTGGCAGCAAAACGTTGAATTTCCAGTGGGATCTGCCTTTTCTCATAGGAAGGGGAGGAGGGCTGGAATTTTTGATGTCTGAGCTTCCCCGTTCATCATTAACAGAGCGAATCCTTTCCCTTGTCCCTTTTGCCTGAGCTAAGCTCGTGTGAGACCCTTTCCTCACTGTCCAGGCAGGGATGGGATGGAATTGGGATGGGATGGGATGAGCTGCTCCCCTAAAGCCATGCCAGAAACCTGACCATTTACCTGCAAATATGAAATACTCCTGTTTCATCTCCCATAGATGATTCCTGTCAAAACCAAGGGAGCTGCAGGCCAGGATTGAGGGTACCGAGGTCTTGGCTCCTTTTTTTTCTTCAGGGAAGGAAGGAAAACTAAAGGCCAGATGCAGAGCTTGGATGCAGAGCTGCTTGGGCTGTGGTGCAGATCCACCTTCGGGCAATGTTCTGCGTCTGCTAATTAATCTCCAGGAATTTAAGCTCCAACAAATAGCTGGATGTTAAAGTCCTGCAGCCTTTCAGTTCAGGGTTGTTTTCTTTTTCCCTCTTCGAGGGTTCTAACTCCAAGCCAGCCTGTGTCTCCTCTCCAGCATTTGGGACAGGGCAGGAATATCAGGCTGAGCCAGTGCCAAGGAAACTGCCTGTATTTATCACACAGCAGTCGTGCCCAGTTTTTTTATAATCCCTGAGCTTCCTAAGAACTCCCTGTTGTGGGCAAATCCTGCTGTTTTTCCAGTGAGGAGGATGGGGACCCTGCTCAGTTGAGGTGTGGGGTGATGGTAAGTGGGAGTTTTGCCCTAGGCTTCTGTAGAAACACGTAACCTTTACGCTGATTTAAGTCAAAGAGGTTATATATTAGGATATATATATATATATGTATATATATGTTTCCCTTCAGTGAAGGATTGTAGCAATGTACTGAGCCTCTTGGGTTAGGTATTTATTATAAATTTCTGTTTGGTTTTGTACAGTAGCTGTCTGGAAAGGAGTTAAAAAAAAAAAAACCAAAATGGAAAAAAAGAGATAAAAAAGAACAAGACTGTGTTTTAACATGCTGCTCCTACATCCCCTCTCCAAAAGCTGCAGTGGGGTAGAGAAGGGATGTCTTTGCTCATGGTTTAACCTCTCTGGTCTCTGGTGTCTCCCTCCTCTCTGCAGCACCAGCCAAACTGTGTGAGCGTAACAAATCCAACCAAAATTAAGCTTGGGACTTGCGTTTTAAGGGGAGAGGGAAAAAAATACAATTTTCCAGGTTTTAGCCTCTTGTTTGTATTTGTTTTTAATTTTGAAAACAGACTGTTTGTGGTCCTGCCTTTTCCCCTCCAATAAAGGATTTCCTGCCTTTTACCTCTTTGCATTGGTCTCTATTTGCACTTTTCTCAGGAAATATTATTTTTATCTCCATCCCAAAGCAATAACTTAAATATCCTTTTTCCTTATCTTATTGAGCCTTAAATAAATGGTTCATTCAGTTTTAAGATGCTGAACGAAAACACACGAGAGAACAGACAAAACCCACAAGCAAAAATTATTCCACCAAAATTGTGAATCATCTGTTTTGCAGTTGCCTTGTGAGTACCTCCCTCCTCTCTGTACATGTACAGTGTATCTCTAAATACATATTATAGAATTGTTATGTATTATATTCTTTTATTATATTATTTTATAATAATACATTCTATTATATATTCTATGTTACATATTTTATTCTATATATCCTATTATTCTGTGTATTCTATTATATATGAATATATATATTGTATATATTATTCTATTATATATGAATTCTATGGTTCTATGCTAATATATATCTATATATACATGATATAAAGCTACATAATACATAATATATTTTATAGATACATAATATAGAGGTAATATATTGCTTTATGCATGTAAATAATTCTTGTACTTACTGGAAGGACACACAGCCTAAACAGGGCTATATCTGTATATACATCATATATATTATAGATACATCACATATACATACTATACCTATATATATCTCACAGAAATCATGTAGATAATCTGTTTATAAACAGAGAGAATTCTTGTACTTAGGAGGAGGAAATGCAGCCTAAACAGGGCTAAACCAGAGGGCATGTTGACTCCTTGGCTTAACTACGTAACAGCCACAGGCAGTGGGAATTTGGCGCTGTCTCTTTATAGGTTGACTTCTCAAACAACAGAAGGGCTGGAATTTGGGATTTGGCAGGGGAGATTTTGGAGCTGTTTCACTGGAATAAGCCTGAGCTCGTTCCAGGGTAACCTGGCCACCGGAACCCCGTCCTAGGACCAAGCCCAGCCTGACACCCCATGGCAGCTGGGGTTTATTTTCCATAAAACAGAAATCCATCGGGGATTCCCACGCGCTGGTGGAGCAGGAAGGGGATGCTGCAGAGGCTGCAGAGTCCACCCCGGTGGGAGGGCAAGGGAAAGGGTTAAGGGCCGTGTCCCCACGTCCACGGGCACAGCGGCTCCTGCCACCCTATTTATAACCAGGGGTGACATTCATCTCACATGACTGGCCCTGGCACCTGCACAGCCCCTGGGGTTCAGCTCATTAAGGTGACAGCCTGCCCTGGCTTTCCCCCCCACGTTTCCACTCTGTTGTTTGGTTGGGTTGGAGTCGAATAATTGGAATTTCAAGCAATGCCAAAGGCTTCGGGATATTTCCAGGCTGGGGAAAAGCCCTTAATTAATCACAGCAACATAACCATCGTAATTTAACTTTTAAAAAAGAATAGTGGGATAAGAAAGCAAACTGTGGGACAAGAAATTAATCTTATGGGAACTTCTTTGACACCATATTCACAGTTGTACCCCAGAGGCAATGGGAACCAGAGGGCAGAGATGCATCTCTGTAGTTCCATCAGGGGGAAATTATTTACAGACTGGACCCTCACCCAGCCTGTGCTGCACATAACGCTGCTCCCCAGTTGGGGTAATTATATTTTATAGGCATATTTCCTCTTACAAGGCACTTGCAGAGGATGCAGGATGCCCGAGGCTACTGCCCCAGGCACGAGCATCACCAGGTATGTGTTGAAAGGGTGGTTGCCAACCCTCTTCCAGCCTTATTTTGCTACATATTGCAAGGCTCACCTCATAAAACACCCTCCTCAGCTCTGGGCTGGATTTATTATCCCTAGACTGAAGTGACCACAGTCTCCCAGCAAGGTCACACCAGTACCAGTGTGCTCCAGCCACAAATCCATCCTTATTTCTGTTGGGAACATCCATCCTGACATGTCCTAGAACCACGATGTCCCTTTTCTGCCATCATCCCTTACTCAGCTCATCCATCTCGGTGTCACAACCCCTCTGCTCTGGTAGATCCCTCTTTCTCCATACAGACACCTGTCAAATTTATCTTCAGGTGGCCAAGCAACTGGTCTGGTTCCTTGGCATTTTGGGAGGGTCTAAATTGCTGTTGCAATTCAAAGCACTTTAGAAAACACGTTTCTCTCCTAAACTCCTGCTTCAGCTTCCTCCCCTGCCGACCAGGATGCTTTAACCCCCCCAGGACTACACTGAGTGAGGGCCAGGCAAAGCATTCCCAGGCCTGGAGAGGGCATAAATCCTCCCAGTGCCAGGAGAAAAGCAGGAGTTTCCAAAGAGAGGAGTCAGCAGGATTGAGCTAAATCTGATTAACTGAGCCCTGGAGCAACAGGCAGGACGATGGAGAAGAGACAGTTCCTGCTCTCCAGTGGTAACTCAGGAGCAAGCAGCAAGCCCTGGAGGGTGGGAGCAAAGAGGTTTTCCCTCTGGAGCTGCTGGGGTCAGGGAGGGAATGCTGGGCAGGGAAGGTGTCCTTTTGCTTTGGGTGTCAATGGATGCATCCTGCCAGGAGCAGGCTGCCAGCAGCAAGGATTTGCTCCAAGAACAACTCAAGAACAGGAAAACACACCCAACAGGCTGCAAAAAAGAGGGCAAACCACCTTCCAGGTGGGAGTTGCACCTTCTGGTTGCTTGAATGGGGAAAACAAAGGAGAGATTCCAGGGTTAAAGCAAAGGGCCACTCCCTAGGGATGGACGGGAGAAGCACCTGGGTGTTTTCCAGGTGGGCGGGAAATCAGGATTTGTTTAGAAGGACAAAGGAAGATTTAAGGGGATGGCACAGACTCCACTCGTGCTGCAGATGGGAACCCCTTTGAAAGCTTTCTCCCGTGTTTCATACCCCTCAGATTCCCGGTTCCAACAAACGGGTGGCAGATGCACAAACCGGCTCTGCCACCGAACTGCTCAGGGTTTGTCTTGGTGTTGCTCCACCTACATCCACAAATCCATTCCAGGACGGTGTAAAATGTGTGTAAGAGCAAAACCTACCACCGGGAAAATACCTTCCCTGGTTTACTCCAGCAAATGCCATGGATTTGGGAATCACTGGAGAACCTCTCCAGGTATTGAGGGGCCTCCACGCTGAATTTCACGTCTTCCAGACACGAATTTGGGTACTTTGGACCCGATTTCCCTCCTGTGTCCTGCTCAGAGCAGGTCTTAAGCTGGATACAAAGCACGCAAAGCACTGACCAAGCATCTCCACTGCTCCCACCTGATGCTTTATTCCCGAAATTGTTACAAATCATCACTTTGAAACCATTTTGAAGACGCAACAGCCACGTCTACAGAGGTTGTTGTACAAAAATCCCGCTGCAAAACAAGGTCTGGAGGAAGGGGTTGCATGAATCCCATCAGATTAAGCTGAGCTTTAGGCTGAGTTAGTGCAGATTTGGACCAAATTATCGGGGGGGGATTAATTAGAGACTCATTAAAGATCAGTGGGAGGGATGCAAACTGGAGGTGGTTTGCATGGCTTTGGGATTCTTCTTTTCCCACTCTCTGGGTGCACTGGGACCCCACAGCAGTGCACCAGGACCCCGTCCCCCACTGTTACACCGCCCTGTTCCCCCCCATTCCCGGGTCCTATTCCCAGTCCCCATCCCCCCCTTCCCATTACCCGTTCCCATTTTGTTCCCTATTCCCGGTTGCCATCACCCCCATTCTCAGTTTGCGTTTCCAGTTCCTATCCCCCCATTCCCAGTTTCCCAGTTCCCGGTCCCATTCCTCCATTCCTGTTCCCAGTTGCCATGTCCCCATTCCTATTCCCGTTCCCAGTTCCTATCCCCCAATTCCCATTCCCGTTCCCGGTCGCAGCTGCCATTGCCCCATTCCCATTCCCTGTTCCCGTTTCAGGTTCCCATGTCCCCATTCCCAGTCCCGGTTGCCATCGCCCCATTCCCACTCCCATTCATTGTTCCTGTTCCCGGTTGCCATGCCCCTATTCCCATTCCTGTTCCCATTCCCATTCCCATCCCCATTCCCATTCCCGGTTGCCATGCCCCCATTCCCACTCCCATTCATTGTTCCTGTTCCTGGTTGCCATGCCCCTATTCCCATTCCCGTTCCTATTCCCACATTTCCATTCTCATTCCCATTCCCGGCTGCCATGTCCCCATTCCCACATTCCCATGCCCACATTCCCATTCCCGTTCCCTGTTCCCGTTCCCGGCTGCCATGCCCCCATTCCCACATTCCCATTCCCACATTCCCATTCCCATGCTCCCACTTCCCGTTCCGATTCCCATTCCCCGTTCCCATTCCTGGTTCCCATACCCGCTCCATTTCCTCCCATGCCCCATTCCCGTTCATTCCGGTTCATGCTCCCATTCCCACATTCCCGTTCCCATGCCCCCATTCCCGTTCCCATTCCCAGTTCCCATTCCCATTCCCCCATTCCCGTTCCCATGCCCCCATTCCCGTTCCCATTCCCACATTCCCGGTTCCCATTCCCACATTCCCGTTCCCATTCCCACATTCCCATTCCCTGTTCCCATTCCTGGTTCCCATGCCCCCATTCCCAGATTCCCATTCCCCCATTCCCGTTCCCATGCCCCCATTCCCGTTCCCATTCCCACATTCCCGTTCCCATTCCCCCATTCCCGTTCCTATGCCCCCATTCCCGTTCCCATTCCCACATTCCCGTTCCCATGTCCCCATTCCCGGTTCCCATGCCCCCATTCCCGGTTCCCATGTCCCCATTCCCGTTCCCATTCCCTGTTCCCATTCCCGTTCCCATGCCCCCATTCCCACTCCCATTCCCACATTCCCATTCCCCCATTCCCGTTCTCATTCCCGTTCCCATTCCCACTCCCATTCCCACATTCCCGGTTCCCATTCCCGTTCCCATTCCCATGCCCCCATTCCCGTTCCCATTCCTACATTCCCGTTCCCATGCCCCCATTCCCACTCCCATGCCCACATTCCCTGTTCCCATTCCCACATTCCCATTCCCACATTCCCGGTTCCTATTCCCACATTCCCATTCCCACATTCCCGGTTCCTATTCCCACATTCCCATTCCCACATTCCCGTTCCCATTCCCACATTCCCGTTCCCCCTCAGTGCCCCCTCCTGCCGGTGCCTGCCGTGTGCGGCAGTGCGGCGGCCCCGCCCCCGCGGGCGCGGTGCATTGTGGGACACAAACAAAGTGCCCGGGCGGGCGCGCGCGGAGCCTGCCGGCGCGCGCCCCCTGCCCTCGCCCCTGCACGCGCAGCGCGCGCGCCCCTCACGGACCCCCCACACCCCCTCGCGCGCGGGGTCGTGTCGCCCCTCACTCCCTCTCCCTTCCCTCCCCACCTCCTTCCTCCCCCCCTCCGAATCCCACAAACATCCTGCTCGTCCCGCCGGGCTGGCCTCAGATAGCGGCCCGGCCTCACCGACCGCCCGCAGGTAACCGGGGAGCGCGGCCGGGCCTGGCGCGGGAGGGGGGGCGGGCGGTCGGCGGCGCGGCGGCCGCAGGGTCCCCTCAGGGCCGGGGTCGGGGCCCTCCCGCCCCTCATCCCCGTTCGTGCCCCGCGGGGGAGCCCATTGCGCGCTGCACACACGGCGCGGGTGTCCCCCTCCCGCGGGGCCGGCTCGCCCCCGCGCCGCTCCGCGGGGTTCCCGCGGCCAGCCTGTCCCCCGGGCCGGTGTTTGTTCGGGGGTGTCCCCCGTGCCGGTGTTTGTTCGGGGGTGTCGCCTTCCTCCGTGGGTGTTCTCTGCCCCCCGTGCAAGTGTTTACCCCTCCGGGGCTATGCCGTGCCCTTGCGCCGCTGTTTGGGGGTGTCCCCTGCCCCGTGTCCCCCTGTCCGGGGGCGTCACCCCCCTCCGGGGACGTTCCCTGCCCCTGTGTCTGTGTTTGGGGGTGTCCCCTGCCCCCTGTCCCGGTGTCACCTCTCCGTAGGTGTCCCCTGCCCCGAGGGGTGGCTGCCCGTGCCCGTGGGTGCACCAAGCCTGTACTTCCAGGGGGTGCGAGGGGCAGTTTCCTGCATCCCAACGGGATACCTGCTGCCCCCGCTGCAGCTGATGGGAGGAAATAGAAGGATCCCCACGAGCCGTTGGGCAGAGCCTGCTGTTCCCGTGTTGTTGTTGTTTGTTTTTTTTCCTACAACAGCCCCTTCTGCACATTCCTTAGTGCCCATCTGCCGGGTCTGCTGTGCTGCCTCTGCTGTCAGAGGCACCTGCCCAGACCTGCTCCGTGTTTTTCTGCTCTCCTTCCACCTGACCAGAGTTCTATTGCTATAGAGACATAAACGTTGGCAGATTTTGGGAGGGTATCATCTGCTTCTTGCTTGCCCAGAGCCTGTTGCCCCTCTTTCCTGCACGCACTACCTCCCAAAATCCGCTGTCCCTGTTTCCATGTAAAGGTGAAATCAACTCCATGCTTGACCTGTTAAATCCTCCGCTCCAGGAGGCTCTTTCTTGCCTACAAAAAGCTGCTGAGCTTTCCCCCACCCAAGCAGACATACCCTCCCCCAGAGCCCGAGGGATGGCTCCTCCAGCCTGTCTCCTGTGCCATGGAGTCTGTTCTGCCCACTGGTGAAGGATGTGTGTCCCCTCCTCCACACACACACACACACACCAGGGTTATCCCACTGATTTCCTGCCAAGAGCTGGTGCATCCCATGCTGTGTGTGTTTGTGCACCTCAGGAAGGTGCAGCCTTTGGGACAGGCAGGCATTTCTCCTGGGTGCTCCCAGGGAGAAGGTTCCCGCTTTGTCCTTCCATGTCTCGGATGTTCCCGGAGACGCTCTGTGGCAGCTGTTCCAGGTCCTGCCCCCAGCTCTTCCCTGCTGCTTGTGCCAGGGAGGTCAGCCCTGTACCCACTGCTTGTTCCATCTTCCTGGCTGCTTGTTCCATCTTTTATGGCTGAGATTCCCACCCTTGGCCTTCCTGCTCCCCGTTGATCCTGCACTGTGATAGTCTCAGGTTAAGCCTACCTTGGTTTTCACTTTGGCCTCGAGGTTTTCTTTGCTGAACAGTCCACCAGAGTAAAATCAGGTAGCCTTTGTACTGCCTGGGTATCTGCAGATCCCACAGGTCTTTTCTGGTCATAGACATCATTTGTCCATTCCAGGATCTCTTCTGAGACCTCCAAGCCCTTCCAGTGCCTACAGGAGGCACTCCAGGCACTCCAGCTCCAAGAGAGCTGGAGAGGGACTTCGGACAAGGCCATGGAGTGACAGTTCAAGGGGGAATGGTCTCCCACTGCCAGAGGACAGGGTTAGATGGGATATTGGGAAGGAATTGTTCCCTGGGAGGGTGGGCAGGCCCTGGCACAGGTTGCCCAGAGAAGCTGTGGCTGCCCCTGGATCCCTGGAAGTGTCCAAGGCCAGGTTGGATGGGGCTTGGAGCAACCTGGGCTAGTGGAAGGTGTCCCTGCCCATGGCAGGGGAGTTGGACTAGATAATCTCTAAGGTCCCTTCCAACCCAGACGTGGGATGTTTCTAGAAGTCTCTGCTTTCATAGTTTTCCTCGGCTGAGGCCCTTGCTTTGCTGGATCCACGTGTGGAGTTTCTCAGGTTTCCTGGTTACGTGTTTGCCCCTTCTCTTCTCCCGTGCTTTTGCTTGGCACGAGGCTTTTCCTTTCCCCTTTTAACATTTTTATTTCATTTTCCTTGGGGTGTATCCCCCAGGTATCCACCTGGCAGCTCTTCCTGAGGTGCAGGTCCCGGTTCCCCTCCCGGAGCTGATCCCTGGCTCCCAGCTGGGTGTTCCCACAGAGGAGGTGATGTGTTGTTTGTGCTGCAAGGTGATGCTGAGTGGGAATGATTCCTGTGCAGGCAGGTCACAGACCAGCATCCAGGAGTCTTTTGGGTGTTTTGAGTGCAATGTGTTTTTCTTCTGCCATGGAGGTCTCTTAGTTGACGTCTCCACGTGACTCAGATCTGAGTTGTGATGCACCCGAGGACCTTGCCTGGGTTTAAGTACAGCTATTTCAGGAGGTGGAGCTGAACCTGAGAGCTCAGACACGGCTCTCCCAGTGTAAATACTACCATTGATATATCAAACTGTTTATTCCAGTTACAATGCTCTAAGTGTCTCTCCCTCGAGACTACTTGTATTTAAACAGCTGGTTTTAATCCGAAGCTTTAATTGGTGCAAACACTCCAAGCAGTCCCTTTCCAGGGGGAGGGAATTTCCAACCCTACTTTAGGCTCCCCAGGTGGGTGTTTCAGGGATGCTGACTGGCCAGGAGGGAGGATGACACTGGAGTTGTTTACAGGGTGAGAGGATTCCCGTTCCTGTGAGTGAGGTTTGGAGGGGGACAGTGTCATTATGTATTCCTTGCTCAGGGCGTAAGAGGAGTAGCGAGCCAGGGAAACTGAATCCTTGCCATGTTTGTTGCAACAGGAGCTTAATCATAAACTCTGGCACTTCCCAAAGGGGTGGTTTCATTCTGTGGTGTCTGGAGGGAATTGTGCTGTTCAGAGGGTCTGGTCAGCTGTTTGCCTAGAGGATCAAAAGCAAATTCAGCTTCCCCCTGTCTGAGGTTGAACAAGCACCCAAACATTGGTTTTGGTTGTATCCCATGACTCGCTGGAGGTGTTTTTAGGTCCTTGTGAATGAGTGTGTGGTGCCTGTGTTGTGTGAGGTGTTTGTGTGACCCGGGACCAAGTCTTGGGCCCTTCACACTTTTGTGTGTTATTTCACAACTTATTTCACCGGCCTTGGCCATTACATCTGCTAAACTTCTTTTTCAGTGGGCTCAGAGGATGTCTGAGTGTATGGGAGAGCATCTGGTGATATATGTAGCTTCACTCCTGTTAGCATTATAATCCACTAGTTTAAACGAGAAGAAAGTCAAACTGTGACAAAGCAGTGATGCTTCTGCTGGCACGTGACAAGGAAGGAGATGTCCCCTGACGTAGAAGGGGTTGTCTGTTGACATTTTTCTCCCTCTCCCGGTTATAAGTAGGTTATCCCTGCTCAAATTATGCAACCGTGCAGACAGCCAGACTTCAGGAATTCCAAATACTTCAATGTGTCAAGTGCTGCCTTCTAAATGAAATGCCACGGTTGCAGAGCCTGTTCACAGTCTGTCACTTCAAATACAACATCGGGCTTGGAACCGCGTGTGGCTGGGAAGGGGCAGCAGCTTAATTGCTCCTTCCCTCGGGGAAGTGTTGTGTGAGGTTGCAGGAGCCAAGCCGGGTGGGAGAGGTGCCTCTCTACCTGTGACAGCGTTTCCACGTGGAAGCCAGCAGTTACAAGCAGGAAAAAAACATCCTGAAAGCATCGATTTCTGCAACAAATTGAAACTCCTTGCTCTTTGTGCCGGTGGCTGTTGCCTCCGAGATGCTGTTTCCAGCATCCAGATCTAATTAAATAGTTGTGTGCTTATTGCTAAGTAAACACTGGAGTCCATTACTCTTAACTTGCCTTGGAGATCAAATTGATTCTTCTAATGGTTTCACTGGATGAAAGCAAATGTGCTAGGATTGCTTTGTGCAAGGTGCCTAAATGAGATGGTGGCGGTAGGAAACGAGCTGCAAACCTGATAAAATGGGATGACAAGAACCATAAATGCTCAGCTTTTAATTTAATTCTTGCATTGCAGTTAATCAAGTTAAGGAAGGGACTTAAACTGTGCATTAATTGTCGATAGCGTGTTTTTAATGCATTCCAGTTCAGGGCTGGGGAAATAATTATTTCACATGAACAGGTTTATCAGAGCACGGGAATGACGGGATAATAAGGACTGCAAAAAGTGTGTTGGGCTCAGCATGTGGTGTGTGACAGTGGCCAGGAGTAAATCATTAGGGGAAGAGTGGAGGAGCAAACACAGACTGCTCAGTCACGTCCCCTGTGCATCTACTGCACTTTGGGGTTTATTATTTGAGGTGATTTGACCACAATATTTGTTTGCCTGCTCTACCCAAGGAGGCTGAATAAAGGCAGGTTTTTTCAGAGCATGAAGAGGTGCTCTCTAAAAGGACACTTTGTAGCTCATCTGTGATAACATTGTAAACATTTACTGTGTGTAATGTTTTATATTCAGAAGTACAAGTGAGCATAGTAATTGTAGTGAGAGATATTTTAGTGGAAATGTAGTTAGAGCTGCTGAAGAAGATCTGAGTTTATAAACACATCTACAGATGGCACTTGGTAAAGCATTTTGTATTTGGATATTACCAAGAGTGTGTTACGGAAAAACTACAATTTTATCATACTTACCAGAGTTAAATCTTTTGGAAGGTGTTGGAAGCGTGAAGATTCCACGTCCTGTGGAGACCTGAGAGTCCCAGAAATAACTTGTGGGTTTAGGAATAACTGCAGAGTTAAGGGACAGGTTGGTCCCATATTAGGGACAGTGTTGGAGCTCTGTGGGCTGACACCCTCTGCAGTCTTCTGCCTTCTTTGTGTTGGGGTTTTTAAGTGGATAAATGGCCCTGTTAGGAAATACCTGCTCTGAGAAGTTTCTGTGCAATGTTAGGTTTAAAAAACCCCACAAAACTCTCCTTGGATATGGTTCTGCCAGCCCAGCATTGGCCATACAAGGGCAGGCAGCTGCAGCCTGTGGCGTTGCTGCTCACCTGATAACATGATTTGTAGATAAATACAAGGATTTTTCGTTCGGGGGGGGGGGGCAAGAAGAGCTCCTTTTAGGCATTTATCTGCATAAATGAGTCATTAGGAAAATGAAGGGTACACGTAGTGCTGAAAGGGTGATGACACAACCACATTCCTGCCTTGCTCGAGCATGTTCGGGATTCTTTATAGCTGCTTCCGCTGGGAAGGTGGCTGTTGTTTATGTGTCTGTGACACCTTGACTCGCTGGCAGCGCTCCACGCTGTCTGGATTACCCTCTGCCGATTGCCCGGCATGGGAGGTTTTTCTGGCATCTCTCCCCTCTGCTCTTCGCTCAGGTTTTTCCTCGCTGTTGCTTCCAGCACTTGAGGTGTTAACGGGCCTGGGGAGAGGGGAGATCTGCGTTGCGCTGCCCCCAAATTCCTTGTTTATAGTTACCATGGATTACACTGTAACACCTCCCTGATAATCTGGAAGAGAAGTGAGCGAGAAACTGCCAGTCCTTGTAACCCTCCTAGAATGTTTTGGTGTGAGTTACAAAACCCGTGCCGCTTTGCCTGATATTTCTTCCACGTTCTAGCACCAAAAAGGGCTTGGAAATTTTTGCTTTCGTGACTAATTTGGGAGGCTGACTTGAGTAGTCTTTCATGTATATATATATTTTTTTTTTCCCCGAGTTTATATTGATATGCTGTTCTGAGTGAAGACTAAAATGCAGTGGGTAGCCATGGTAAAACAAGAAAAAAATAGCTTTCTGGAATTAATTTAAACTAGCAGGTTGCTGCCACATGACAAATGAAAGTACTTTGTGCACGTTTTTTTGGCAATTTGCAGTATTTAAAAATAATTTAATTTTCAATTGTATTTCTTGGTGCTGCTTTTAAAGACCAAGGATTATAAAACTGAAGCCTTGCTTTTTATTACACAGAGTGGGAAGCAGTCATGAAACAGCTTTTTTTCTACGCTGAGAAATTCGGGGAAAATTTTACCTGAGTTTGCAGGGAGTGGAAGTGTAAAGAAGTTACTGAGATCACATAAAAATGATGCATGAAAACTGCCGTTGTTAAATATGAACCTGTGCCTCGGGGATGTAACACATCAGTCCTATAATCTGATTACATCCTGAGGCACTTCCATGCATAAGGATACAATGACAACTATGAATTCACTTGTTGCTTTTATTGTAGTAAAAAAAACCCCACACCTTAAATGGAGATTTGTTTCATATGTTGATGACACAAACACCTTACTTTTAGGGCCGTTTCTGGTAGTTTGATCATGAGCTTTTTTGGAGAGCTGGTGAAAAACAGAAAGTGCGGGAAAGTGAATCTGTGAAGTATCCCAAAACACTCTGTCTAGTGAAGTTCACACATGGATTTTTATTATGAGAATAAAGGTAATTCAGTGTGGAACAAGACCTTTCAGCAGCTGCTGCTCATGTTGTTAAATGAGCCTCAGTTTTAAGTACTGTCAGAAAATTTGCTTTTATGTGTTACACGGAGCACTAATGTGAGATTCCTACAATGCAGTGTTTAAAGTGCTGGAGGCTGGGCAAGGTGGCATTTATCTGCTTTGCTTATTCAACCATGTGAAAGCTATATTAGGCACATAAACTTTATACCCTGCACGGCAGCTTCTGAAAGGCAACAAGTTAAATCTGAGTCCCTTGAAACAGTGAATGGTAACATTCTGTTCTCCCAAAGAGCCGACTTGGGGTGATCACACCAAAACTCCAACAACTGTGTCAAGGCTGGGGAAAACAAGACAAGACTCCCCAGATAAATCTTCTTTCAGTCTGGTTGTTGCATGAAACACAGGTTTGGTTGGAGCCAGCAAACTTGAGTGACGTAGGAAAGTACAGAGCCTTAAAAAAACGACATTTATCTTAGTTATGTATCTGTAAAAGATCTCCAAGAACATCTTGTGTTGCAGAAAAGTGGCCAGTGGCATCAGCTCAATTTACATACAGCACTACTGTCCTGCCCTGATTATTGTAATCTCTGCTTTTAATGAGATCCTGAGATTAAGAGCTGTGGTGCTGATCAGTGCACTTAATGTACACCCTCTCAGTTCTGGCTGGAACGTGGTTGGTGAAGTCAGATGCCCTGAAAAGATCAGTGTTTACTTTGCAGACACCTTAAAGGGTAGCTACCCAGAGGAGGAAATCAAACCCAAAAACCCCCTCTTGAGAATCTTTCAGGGGGTGAAAATACATCTTGACAAATACCTGACCAAAACTGAGGCATTGCAATAGGCTGGTGGTTCTGGGGGCCTTTTGGTTGGCCCAAATAGTGTGGAGATCTTGCTCCCAAGTTACTTTTAACTCACTGGCTTCCAGTTTACAGCTCAAGTCCATTATTAGCTCCTTAATATAAAACATTTGAATTAAGGTCTCATCATAGCTGGCATTTCCTCTTTTTCTGAAAAATACGTTATCAAGTTTGAGATACTTCAACTTCAGTAAGCACAGGTGGTGTCCCATTTTCTGTTTGTTTTCTTATTCTTAATTTTTTCCTCAGATTGTTTTCATTTCACCACATTTCTGCAGTTGTATACAAACAGCTATAATCATTTATCTTTGAGAGATGAAAACATCTCTATATTTTTAAATAACCAGACCTTGTGCACTAAATATTTGAGAGAAGAAATAATCACAGTGTTAATGTTGCCAAGCTTTTTTGCAGGTGTGTGTTACAAAACGAGACGGTCTTTGAACAATCCTGCACTTTGTGTTGCACTCACACCTTTTCCCTGAGAATTCAAATATCAGTGTTTAATCACAGCAGTGTCTGATGGAAGCACTTTCAGATTGACTTCTAATGAAAGGAGTGCTAACATGTTTTTACACACCTCCAGCGTGGTCTTTAATCTGCAAGTTTTATCTGGGCCGGGAGTTGTAGCCGTGCTTTAATCTTCCTGCTGTGTTAATCCAGCACACTCAGTGCCATGGACAGAGCTCTGGGTTGTCTGAAATTCCAGCCCTGTGACACTTCCACAGTTAAGAATGCCCTGGTTTATCTGTGTGTTGGTTATCAGCTGCAGGGACCACAACTCTCACTTGCCTGAGACGTAAGTGATGTGCAGTTCCTGACATAAAAATTAAAAAGAGAGGTTTGCCATAGGATTGAATTCTCCTGCCAGTTGGAGATCAGTCAGGAGAAAGTCTTGCAGGCCCCTTCCTGTAGGCCATATATGCAGGATGATGAGGGACAAGAATAAATCTGGAACTGTCACTCCCGTGAGGAAATCACCAGCCAGACACATTGCACATCATGTTTGATGTACAAACAGCAGTTCCTGAAAAATAGGGATTGTTTGACAAATGGTTTTCAGCTTTTCCTTTGCTATGACATCCCAGTAAAGAACAACAGCTCTGTGATGTTTTATGTGGGGTTTAATACTCTAAAATAAAAGTAGTAGACGTGTACACCTCTTTTTCTTTACTGCAGATGTTTGGGGCACAGTTAGGTCACTGTGAAGCCTTCCCTTCTTCTAGCTGAACAATCCCAATTCTCGCAGCCTTTCAGACTAGACAGATCTTTTCCAACCTAAATGATTGTGTGATTTTGCAGGACAGTGTTAGTGTTGAGTCCTCACAGGGTCTCAATCAGTCTCTAAGGATACTTTGGCTTCTCCCACAGGCCCCTTCTGTTCTGCTCAGATGAACTGAGCCCAGACAGCCACCCCCCAGCTCAGGGGATGTGTCCTGAGGGCTGCTGAAGTTCTGAATCATTGTGCATTCCAAGCCTTGGAACCCACTGTAAGTGATGGATGAGCATGACAGAATTGCTGAGCAGGCCCTGGACTCATCATGACAAAATGAGAATTTTTGTGTCTATTTTTAGGAATGGGAGCTCTTTTCTTGCCCTCACACCTGGTGTGTATCTGTTGCCCTGCCACTGAGTAAATCCCACGTTGAGGCACGTGCAGAGCTCGAGTTGGGTGTGTGTATCAGCAGCACTGTTGGTTTCTGACCAAATCTTAAACCTTGCTGCTGGGAAGAGTTAAACCAGAAAGCTGGAATAGGTGAATTGTTTTGCTCTCTCTTATACAGGAATATACCTCAAGAAGTTAACTATATTAGCTTCTTCCAAAAAACCAACAGTGAATCAGGCCCAGTTGCCAGAAGCAGTGGCTGTGTTTTGAGTGACAAATTGCAGGGGTGATAAGTGGCTGGGAGCCTGGGCATCTCGTGGAGGAGGGGGGTCAGCTCCTGGATTCAACACCCAGCTGCAGTTCCAGTCACAAAAACCAGTCTAAGATAAGCTGTGCTTGCTCTTCTGTTGGTACTGTTCCCCTAAAACGTGCATGTCAATGTTTTCTAATTTTATCCTCCCAGGAGTGTTCTGTTGCAGCTGACCTACCATCTCAACTTACAATAAAACCATTTTGGAGAATAAATTGCTGGGTTTGGCACCCCACTACTTGTCTCAATGCAGCAGCCCCGGGGATTAAAACTCACCTACTCAATTTGCATCGTGCAGATTCACCTTCCCGTGATCCCAGTCATTCTCCTCCTATCCCTGTGAAATATTAATGTTTTCAGTAGCAGTGACAATGGGAGTCAGGGCTGTGACTGTGAGCTGGGGCCTTGCCATGGCCACGCACATCTGCTTCCTTCTCAGGGCATGGTACAGTTAAAGCTTTTGTTTGCTTGCATTACAGGGTTTCATTTTGGGCAAACTGAAGAGATCTTTGTAGATAAATACTATTCCTGATGGAATAAATACTATTCCTGATGGTCTGATGGAGAACTTACAGTAAAGAACTGCTGTGTGCTTTTGCACCTGCCTGTTTCCTGCCCTGCAGAAGTTTACCTTGGTTGCTGCCAGAAGTTTTCGTGGGCTCTGTCACAGCTCAGGATTTCCAGATGTGCAAATCTTTTCAGCAGTTTTGTAGGAAGAGTTGCAGCCTTGGTGTCTTGACTGTGCTCATTAGAAACTTTTATCTAGGTGCTTACAAGTGTATTTAAAACTGGGGAACAGGGAGAGCTTTTTGGTACAATGCAGTTTCCATGTGTTAAACACTTAAGAGGCTCTGAAAATTATTTACACAGACCTGGATCAGTTTGAACAGTGGTGCTTCCTGATAGTGGTTTTATTTGCCTCCATTAAGCTTAACTCTAGTTCTGGAGTACTGCCTGCCACCCTTCTGCAGCAGCCTCTGGTGGACTCTGCCTAAAGTTTAGGAAGATGTAAATTTTAGAATTTGGAAAGTCTCTTTACCAGGAGTTTTTCAGAGGAGGAGGTGGCTGCTTGTGAAGCCTTTTTGCATCCTTGCAAAGCGCTCTTGCAAATAAAAAATAAAAATTAAGGTACAAGCTGGGGTGTGAGTACAGAGCAGCCACCAAATGCTTTCTGTGGATGTCACTAGTGGTACATGAAGGCAGTGGCTCTAAAGCTCTGGCACGTGAAGTTGTCAACAGTGGTGTCCAAACCCCCAGTCCTTACAAACTCTGTGGTCTTGTCAGGTGCAGTGTTTCTGGAGTGCACAGGCAAAGCACAGCACACTTTGTATGCCTTCTGCTGTGGCAGGGGGTGTTACTGCTGACAGTAAATGGGAGGGGTGTATTTCAGGCCTTCAGCTTGGGAGGTGAAATTGCTCTTCCAGTGCAGCTCCCGGGTGGAGTCCCCTGGAGTTACTTTGCTGCCATCAGCCATTCTTGGCTGAGCAGATCTTCCCAGAGGACTGTCCCATGTGCAAAGAACATCTCCAAGAACAAAAGACCTCCAAACTCCTTAAAACAAAAAGTTGTCCTCTTCTGAGGAGCTGGGAGGGAAGGGACACAGGAGTGTCCTGGGGTGTGTCAGTGGACTGAGTTGGGGCCAAGGGCCAGCTCAGCCCCAGCACTGAGCTCCCAGTTTTATGCAGGGCATGGCATCACCTCACTCCACGTACAGGCTGGAGCTCAGCATGTAATTCAGGTTTAACAGACCGGTGTTTATGCCTCAACACTGGTTCCTTTGTGCACTCAGGGTTTGAAATCTGCTGTCCTGGAGGAAATGGAAGTTCTGAAGCCCTGCATACTTCCCAGGATGGTTCACTTCCCTGGTCCTCTCACCCACTGCAGCCAAAGGTTACAGGTTTGCATTCCACAGATTCCACAGCACCAAAGTGGATGCTGCACATTGATGTGATTTTGAGCACAGAAGGCTCCTGTTTGCCTCCTCATTTTTGTGAATACCACTGGGCTTGGCTGTGTTGGGCTGAGCTCAAACTAGGTTTACTGTCCTGGGTTAAAATATGGTTTTAAATAAAGTTTAGAAAGTGCTGTTGGTTTGTTTGAATCGAGAACAGTGTGGCAGCTCCAGCCAGCAGTTTGTGAAGTGAAGCAGGGCCAGATCTGTAGTGGAGATTGTACCTTTGCTAGGCCAGCTGCTGTTGGGGAAACAGATGCGTGTTTAGATACACGAGTGTTGCAGGCCCAAAATAGAAATAGCAAACTATAAGTTAAACACACACTAAGACCAGTTATTCTGATTCAGTCATGAATTTAAGTGTGCAAAACAGTTAATTTGAGAGAAAGAGAAGGGTGCTGGTACCTGCATACTGCAGTGACAGAGATGAAGTGATCCAGGTCACACGTTTATCCACGTGGAACATTTGTCTGTGTCTGGCTGCTGCTGTTGATTGGGATGGTGCTGCCGGTGCCCAAGGAGTGATCTGCATTAAAAATAAATTAAAAAAAATAATTAGTGACCTGATTTGCACCATGGCCTCACAGGTGAGTAATTGTACCTAAGGGATTGCTGAGAAATCCCAAAAGGGTGAGAATTTCCTGAGCTTTTTGAGTGCCAAAGGCAACGTGGCATTTATGTATCTGAAGTCTGTTGGTTTCAGTATTCAGAAAAATTTAGTGTTTTCATGCTGTAGGTTGCCACAGGTCAGGATATGGAGGTTAAAGGTGGGGTGGTAGTTTTGTGGTGCTAAAAAGTACTTGTGCTGTAAAATGATGTGACTGAGTGAGAAGCTGAATGTGAGCAGCTCTGTATCTCATTCACTGACTCTTCCAGAAGATTGTTGTAGGGACCATGTTTCAAACCCAATGATTTGAGGCACAACAGAAGGTGAATAAGGAGTTAAACTTGGTGTACACGAAGTAGGCAGGTCACCTGAGGAATATTTCTTACTTCTGTTCTAATTCCTTTTCCATTTACAGTTTCATTACATTATAACATTACATTTATAGAGTACAGTTTCTTCTTTACTGTTTCTAAGCACGGAAACTTGACACATGTTTAATGCCAAAATAGTGAATGTGACTTGGTAACTGTTGCTAAAACTTGTTTTTTGGTAGCCTTGAAACAGTGAGAATGAGCTGAGTTACCCTGAACTACTTAAAGGTCAGGTCTCTGTTAGTGCTTCTGGGAGTAAAAAAAAGCAACTAATTTTCAACTAAATTGTACAAAGTCTTTGATACAGTAGCACTTCCCTTCACACTGCTTTTGGCTAATAGTGGACAAAGTTCTCCTTGCCCTGCAGGTCCTGTAGTGCTCATGTTTGAATTCTCCCCTTCTCCGAGGATCTGCACCTTGGTGGTGAATCCCCACACATCTCCAGGGCAGGGATGCCCTCTGTAAAAAACATTCTCTTTAACTGCAAAGGTCTGTTCAGTACAGCCTGTTAAATATGGGCTAAAGTCTCCATATCTTTATCTTTAAAACTTGTGAAAGTGTCTTTAAATGTCATCGGATTTCCCTAGAGCTCAGAAATTCTCCATGAGCTGTGGGCAAGGGGTGTGTGCCTCAGGATTGTGGGGAGGAGGAGGAAAAGCTTCTGTCTCTGTGATACCATCCCTGATCCCTGCTTGGAGAATCCCTGGTGGTTTGTGGCTCGAAGATGAACAACTTTGCCAGCTCCAACCCACTTACCACTTAGTTGAGGTGTGCACCTCACTGTCCCCACCCCAGCACTCCCGAGGGAACAGGTATATTTAGTTCTGCATTTTGGTTCTGTAATCACTCCTGGATGTGCCACCCTGCACTTCATGGTCCAGCAGCTCCCTCAGGGACTGGCTGATAATGGGAAATCAGACGTGCCAAGATGTCATTTCAAAATGGTGATGGGACAGAAATGTTGGACTTGGGGTGAAACTGTAACATTGCAGCCCTTTCCCCTCTTTGATCACTGGGAGTGCAGCTGGAAAAATGCCCTGTGCCACTGAGGATTCCCAGGGAGAGTTGATCCATTTTATAACCTGGCTGCTCTAGCACGCTCAGCTTTTCGTGGGGAAAATATTTTCAAATTGTTTCAACTGCCTTCTAAAAATATGTGATGTTTTTACTACCTCATTAACTGTAAGGAGCTGATATTGTTCGCCCTCCTCAGCCCACCCCTTTGGATTTTCCCAAAAATGCTCCTTGTCCACACTGAGGCCTGGGTAGGAGCCACTTGTTTGAATGGTGGTGTCAGTGCAATGAGGGGGAAAAGTCATTTTATGGAAGTGATTTGACAGAGCAATATCCCACGTTCGTGGCAGGAACGCTGCTCCCGTAATAAATTTAAATCAGTTTATTGCACATCGCTGACTTCCGCTATTTTATTTTGAATTCTGTAACCAGATCAAGGTCAAGGAAGCAAAAGATGAAAGAAGGGGGAAAGGAAGCCAGAAGAGGGGAGAGGCTGCAGGAGGGGGGAAGCAGGACAAGGAATGGTTCAGAGCAGGGCAGCAGAGCCGAGCTCTCACTTAGGGACTGAGGGATGAGCATTCCTCACTCAGCTGACCAGGAAAATGGGTTATTGTGGGCCTGCAGGAACTGGGAGGATTGCTCTTGATTCTCTCCTTGTTCGTAATGATGGATCGGTGCTATTTCTGAACAGCAGATTGTTCTGTGGATGGTCCTTGTGAATGTTTTATTCCTTTTGTAGGCAGTTCCTGAACAGAAGCACTTCTGGACTTGTGATGTGCCAAGCAAGTGCTGCAGCGCCTGGGATTTCAGAAGGAAGGGTATCCCAAGGCCATTTTAGAATATGCTGTTACAAGCTTTTACTGTAGTGTTTTGGTCTGAGATCAATGGAATATGCTTTTCATTTGATTCATGCTGGAGAACAAACAGTCTGGATGTTCAGGTGCCTCACGAGGTCGATCCATTTTCTTTCAGTGAAGGGAGTGTTTTGCTTGTGCTTAACTTCTTCCTCTGCACTAGTGTGAAATCTCATTTTAAACCCAAACAGCCCTTACAGTTTCTCCCAGACTTTATATTGTCAAGTGTTAGTTAATCTGTTCTCTCCAACAGTTCTTTTTCCTCTGTCTGAAAGGGTTTGAGTATCAAAAGTGAAACCCCAGCAACAAGAACCAGCCAAGTGTAAATGTGTGTAGAACAAGGTAGACTCTGACAGCTGCCATTTCAATATGTGACATTTGGGGTAAGCTGTTCCAAACTTGCTCTTGGTAGCTGAGAATCTCCACATGAGCAACTTGTAAATGTGGTGTGGTTTTGTGTATGTGGAAGGGAAAGAAGGATGATGTGAAGAAGCTGCTGACTCCAGGAGCTAATCAGATCCAATTATGTTGTTGATGTTTAACCCGGTGATATTTCTATATCATGGTAATTGTGAGAGGCATGTGGAACACAGAAACCCTTCATGGAAACTTGGAGGGGTGGGGACGGGACTTAAGAAGGTGGAACATGGTGGGTTGTGTTTCCTTTCCAGTGAAATAATTCAGAAGAGGTTGGAGAAAACCCAGGAACTGATTTTCTTGGTGGTCACAGCAGTTCCAGTTCCATCCCAGGGGATGTCTGGGCATGTGGCATCTCGCCTGGCACTGTCTTTCCCCTGTGTACTGCAGGGGGATTGAGCGGTGATCAGCTTCATCCTCCTCAAATCAGAGTCATTTAGTTTTTAGAGGCTGCTGCTGCCCTAAAACTTGCAGCCAGTGTGGGTCACACCTCCTATTCTTACACAGAACACAAGCATTTGCTCCCACATGCAGAGAACCCCAAGAAGGGAGGTTTATATTGTCATAAGAAAAAAGTTGCCCTCCTTGTATTATTTATATCACACATATAAAATCAATATATATGTATCTGATAGAGACTTAAACCTTCCTTTGAGGCTTCCAGTGCATTGTGTTTCTGAAGGAATTTTCAATCACCCCTCACCCTAGTCCAAAACTGTTTATTAAAAGCAGCTTTAGGCAGTCAGTACCTGCACTGCAGCAGGAAAGCAGGGCTACTGGCAGCTGTTGTTTTATGTTTACCAGCTTGAACTCTGGCCTCTGGAAATTCATGTTGTAGTTTCTCTAAAGCTTTTCTGGAATTAAATACCATCTCTGGGAGATTTACTTGCTCCTGCACACTTGTAAGTTGACCCAAGCTGACATCTTTTCCACTTAAAAGAAACATTCAACGCTCTTGTCAGGTTTAAGAACAGTGAGCAAGAGTTTTCTGGGCCCAGAAGGTAAAAATACAGGTTTCTACTCACTGTTAGTTAAAAAAAAAAAAAAGCTTTTGTTTTAGTATTGCAAACATTTCTGTGAAGCGTGTGGGATATTTGGGTTTGAGTGGGCAGTGGCAGAAATATGGAAGATTATATAGGTTTATTTATTATATATGTATATAGAGAGAGATATAGGGAGGTATAGATAGATATAGGGATAGACTGCAAGCAATCTGATCTGTGTTTATGAAACTCACAAGTAAGTAATTGCATTTCTGTAGAATTAGTCCCTTGCACAACCAGAAAAACTGATCTGAAAGAATTTGGCTGAATTCTCTTCTTATAAAGCCACCTGACTTCTGCTTTCCGACACGGAAATGACAGTTTTGCTCTTTATTCCAGGACACCCGTGATCTCTCGTATGTGGGAAGAACGCTGGGAGAACCATCTGAAAATGGGTGTTAAAACATTCACTCATAACTCCCCTGCCCACAGTCAGGAGATGCTGGGGAAGCTGAACATGCTGCGCAACGACGGGCACTTCTGCGACATCACCATCCGCGTGCAGGACAAGATCTTCCGGGCGCACAAGGTGGTGCTGGCGGCCTGCAGCGACTTCTTCCGCTCCAAACTCGTGGGCCAAGCGGAGGACGAGAGCAAGAGCGTGTTGGACCTGCACCACGTGACGGTGACGGGGTTCATCCCGCTGCTGGAGTACGCCTACACGGCGACGCTGTCCATCAACACGGAGAACATCATCGACGTGCTGGCCGCGGCCAGCTACATGCAGATGTTCAGCGTGGCCAGCACGTGCTCCGAGTTCATGAAGTCCAGCATTTTGTGGAACACGCCCACCAGCCAGCAGGAGAAGGTGCTGGATGCGGGGCAGGAGAACAGTGCAAACTGCAATTTCACCTCCCGGGACGGCAGCCTTTCCCCCGTGTCCTCCGAGTGCAGCGTGGTGGAGAGAACCATCCCCGTGTGCCGGGAGTCGCGCAGGAAGCGCAAAAGCTACATCGTCATGTCCCCCGAGAGCCCCCTCAAGTGCAACACCCAAACCAGCTCCCCCCAAGTGCTCAACCCCTCGGCTTCCTACCCCGAGTCCAGAAACCAGCCCGTGGACTCGTCCTTAGCTTTTCCCTGGACTTTTCCTTTCGGGATCGATCGAAGGCTTCAGTCGGAGAAGGTGAAGCAGGCGGAGAACTCGCGGACTTTGGAAATGCCCGGGCCCTCCGAGTCCAACCGGAGAATGGCGGATTACGTGACTTGTGAGAGCACCAAAGCCAGTTCTCCCCTGGTGATCGAGGAGGACGTGCGAGTGAAGGTGGAGAGGCTGAGCGACGAGGAGGTGCACGAGGAGGTGTCGCAGCCCGTGAGCGCTTCCCAGAGCTCCCTGAGCGACCAGCAGACGGTCCCGGGGAGCGAGCAGGTGCAGGAGGATCTCCTGATCAGCCCACAGTCTTCATCCATAGGTATGACCATTTCAGGTATCAGCACGTACAGAAATGCCTGCAATAGGCACGTGTGCACCTGTGAGTTTACTGGAGGAACCTGCCTCCTGAGTTTTTATGCTTTGCTTATAAACTTGGGAGTTCTTTAAATAACTTTGCAGCTGAGAAAGCTACGCCCTCCTCGTTCAGCAGAGGTTGGTAACTCCTTTTTACCTCTAGCTGCCTGACTGAGGGAACTAATTGTGCTGTCATTAGTGTCCAAAGGACGTGATGTCAGCTGAGCTGCAGCACCAGATCTGTGGCCATAAAGGGTTACCCCAGGACTTTGCATCAGGCATCAAATCTTGTATAATCGTGACAGAGAGCCTTTGTAAGAGGATTTGCAAAAGAAGTGGTGAAACACTGTCATCTTAATGCCCCAGACAGAAATAAAACCACACAGTCGTAATATTGAGAATCTTTCCATTTTTGGGGGATTTGATTCTCAGGTTGCTTCTCCAAATGCTGCCAATTGCTGAGAGAAACCTTTTTTTTCCATGAACGACAATTTGAATCCAGTTTTGGGTTCTTCTTATTGATAGCTAATACTTAAAGGTTACTGGAACAATCCCTTTTTTTCCTCTGCTCACAGAATGCATTGAATGGCTTTTAGGAAGTCAGAAGGTAAGAGGGTTTGCAGTATTTCTAATTTAATTACCAAAATTTTGCCTAAGTCAGCTATTTTGCTCTCAGTTAAGTGGCTTGACCTGTGCTCGGTAGAGGTTTTTTGCTGAAGTATCTTTAATAAAACCTGTTTTGTTTGAAGACTGCTCTGCTTCATTCAAATAATATGTACATGAAAGGCTGCTCCAGTTAATTAAATAAATAAACTACAGCAAGGTAAATAAATATAGCCTGGTAGCATTATTTGCTTGGTTTTGTCAGTGTAACACTTGCCTTCTCTGGAGAAAGTGAGATCGGTCTGAGCCTTCCAGGACTGCAATACAATAAGTGCTGTTGAAATATTCAGGTAATACTAAAAAGAAATTAAAATCTTTCCTACTTATGCCATCCTTTGCTGTTGGATTGTTCCCCAGTTCGTGTAGCTCATATGTTGATATTTCAGATTGTGATGCTTTTTCCAACTGAAAATGTTTTATTTACTGGAGACAGGGCTGTTTACCTTTGCTGAGTTTCTGTCTTATAGTTTATAAATCTTTAAATGTAGTTTGCCAAAATAGTGGATAAATTAAAAATATATTTAAATTAAAAAAAAAAAAAGCTTTGTTTGCTGGTAGTTTGCCAGGAAAAGTGGTCCTTGCTCAGGAACAGGTTTTGTTTGATTCAATTTGTAACTCGTTATAGTCAGAACTTCAGAAAGGCCTTGTCGGGGCCATGTGATAAGACATGCAAATTATCTCATCAACATAATTCTATCAGCACAGGCAAAACAGAACAAGTAAAAATAATGATTAGGTAAAGTTAAAAATACCATATCAGTGATAGTTATTTATACATTTGTGACATATATCATACCCAGACAGCTTAAAAGGAGAAACTGGGTGTATACTCAGCATTACAAATGAGTAGTAAACGACCTGTAGAAGTTTTTGGAGGACATCTCTCTGAGTTAGAAATATCAGAAAAATTGTGTTTCAAAAGCAGCTTGAATTGGGGAATGGAAACCTGAGACTGGGGCTGAATTGGAGAGAGTTAGGGGCCACTGAGTGCTATGAAATCTCAACTTCTAGCACAGTGTAAAACAAAAAATACTTTGAAAAGTAGCAGGTAGGGTAGGGAATCTCAGGCTTTAATGATTGTAATATTAAACTTAAATCTGTCACTGGTGTTAGTATAGCATGTTCTACCTTAAAACAGCTGCAGAGAGAAGAAGAATGTGCCAGGGCAAAAATCTTTCAAGTACAAATCTGCTCTTTGAATATGTTTGAATGAATATTTAGTGGCCTTTGCATAATAACCACCCTCAGAATGGCTTTTATTCACGTTTTTGCTCTAAAGAGAAACAGCTCTCTTGCTTTTTTTAGCACAGTAGACTCGTACCTAATCTGTGATACAGCACACTTGGTAGCCAGAAAGCACTTTTTACCTCCCAAAGATGTCTTTCTTCATGCAGTAATGTAAGAATAGTAAATGGAGGCAGCAAGATATGTTAAAGTACAGCTTTGTCTTCCCTGAATGTATTTTCCTCCTATAATTGCATATATTTATCTCAGTGTTTTATAGTGCATTTATAAAAGCGTTCCTGCCTCTCTGATATCACAAAAAGCTCTTATTCACTCTTTGGGCAATTTCAAGAATTGTTCATTTGCAATTTATTATATTTGGAAGCACTTTATAATATGAAAGGAGCAGGGCCTTGATAAATAAGTTATTATGGTTACAACAATAGCTGTGTCTGAGAAGATGTTTTCATAACTCATTAGCACTGTTGGCATTTCAGAGGTGAAGGCATAAAATTAAACCTAAGAGCAGTTGGGCTTATTTTTCAGTAGACTTCAAGTTAAGTATTTCATGAGAAAGAAGGAGAAATCAAAACGGGATTAACTTTTATAACTTTGTAAATTAAAAATTTTGATTAATAAAACTTCCAGAGATGCCATTTTCCTCCTGTCACTGTCCCCATAACATGGCATCACATTAAGACAAAAATCTTTCACTTTAGGAGAGCTCTCTCATGCTTTTTGGCAGAATATGCACATTTTCTGCCTCCCTTTCCATGTCTTTGCTCCTTCTCTTTGGTTTTCCACTTGGTCTGACACTTGCCACCTGAGGTGAATGAAGCTGTGGGTTTGTTTTAGTGCAGTGTAGCAGGTTTGAAATCTTTATTGCTCAAATCTGGAATATTGATGAAGCAGTCCCTTTAGGTGAACGTAACTTCTCTGCTTTACAGTCCTAGTACTGGATGTGTTTTGAAAACTGGCTGTATTTAACGTTTCCATTTTCTAGGTGTGCCAAATATGTGTCCTTTGTGGAGCTGTCAGTTCAGCAGCTAATCTGAGTAAAGGAGAAGCTCACTGGGTTCTTTCCCAAGGCGATTTCACTCTGTTAGCACCAGCAGCAGCTACCAGAGATTGGGAAAGCAAGCTCAGTGTGTATTTCCATGCTCTCCATCCCTTTTTGAGCATGTATTTGCATGAACTTGCCCTTTTCTCTCCTAGGCTCCATAGATGAGGGGGTTACTGAGGGGTTGCCCACACTCCAGAGCACCTCTGGCACCAACGCTCACGCAGACGATGACGATCGGTACGTACCAACCCGGGCTGCAGAGTGTCCTGCCCCAGTGCTGGGCTGTAATTACCCCTCACACCCTGAATTCCACAGTGTCTGCTTGTTCCTACATCTCATTCTCTGTGTTGCTCAAAGTACAGTCAGCTTCTGGAAGGGTAGGTGCTTGAGGAGAATGTAGGTGCTGAAAGTCAGAATTTGCTTTTCATTCCCTCTCTCTCTGCAGGCAGCACTGGTGAAGAAAGATATTCATGAAGAAAGATATTCATGGTTTCGCTGTTTCTTCATCACTACTCTTTATTAATGAATTATAAAAAACCCTTTACTGTGAGACATGCATCCTAAAGCTGCCACACAGCCCCAAAAGCAGCAAACTGAAAACAAGGACCTGGTCCTGACTTCACCAGACGTCACTACTGCCATAAACACATAACAGCCTTAAATCTCCTCTCCCAAACTCTCTGCCTGTAGCTTCTTACCAAAATGCTGCCTGTCACTTGCTGTAAATATTTAGCAGCCTTTGCTGTGCTGAGCTGAGTGATTTCTTAAGGGAATCCCTTATAAGGGAAGGCTGGCAGAGAAAACCAATCCAAAACAGGTCTGTTTGGTCAAAGATACATCATAATTCTGTTAGAGCCAAGTGATGGCATACAGGGGTACACACAACTGCTTTGACTTCTTAGTTATCCCCTTCCTAAGCACAGTTGTTCAAACTGGCTTTTGTGGTGTTTTGTCAGATAACTGGGTCTGTGGAAGAAGTGTGAGCCTTTGGGAGTGTTCCAGAAATTGTGTCAAGTGAAGCTCCCTACAGAGATAACAACCGAGAGCTGCGTGCTCATAGCTCATAAAAATCTTTCCTGCCATTTCCATCTCAAACCTGTCCCATTGTAGGATTAAAAAGGGAAAATAGCTGCTTAGATAAGACTTTTTTTGTCTGACATGGAAGATTTTATCTATCTGCTAACAAACCTCAGTATAAAAATAACACCCAGCACTTGGGTTGAATTAACAGCAGGAGCACATGTTGCATTAGGACTAATCCAGGTTTTTAAAGCTGTAATTCCAAAGTCAAGTGGAACTCATATCTTCAGCAGTAGATTATTTCAGAAAGTTCCTATAAAATTGCAGAGTTGCAGCACAAACTGCCTTGAAAATCCAAAAGATATAAAATTGTTTAAACACACTGAAAAGTCTCACTGAAAGGTCTCTTCCATGCAGAGGAGGAAAGAATATTTTCCTTAGTTTATGCCCAAATTTGAAAATGATTATTCTCAGAATGACAGAAGCACCAGCAAAATGAACTAGAATTTACACCTTGTTTATAAAACAATTGAACTGACAGTTACAGGGATTTCAGACTCCAAAACAAAGATTTTCTACCAAGTTTTGTAAATTTAAATGAAAGTGCAAGACTGTACTTATTCCAAGATGGAGAAAATCTCCCTCACTTTTTGGTGTGGTTGTTTTTTTTTTTTTTCTTAATGCACCTTTACTTTAAGTCCAGGTTGTACATTTCTTTATTAATAGAGATTCTCAAAATGTCAAAACCAGTTGTAAGTGGCCAATGCAAATTTATATTGAAAATCATAATTTATATATGTATATTCCTAAAACAAAGCAAAAGACTAGTCCATTTAAAAGTCTCAATATTACATCCTTACCATTGTGGAAAGAATCATAAATATTTCAAAATCTAAAATGTCTTATCTCTTGAGTTTCTCTCTTAAATAATTAACATCATTAATTGGGCCTCCTCCATAATCAGTGTTTCATAAACAGCAGGTCACATGTAATTGTCAGCTTAACAGGCACACAGGAATCTGTTAAGTATTAAAATTACTGTTTCACAGTGAAGTCTGATCTGTTCTTTCTCTGTTAGTTCACAATTGGATTGTAAACCACTTTTCTAACATAGATCTGTAATTCAACTCTGTTGGTCTCTGTATCAGTTCGTGGCTGCATTTAAAAGGAGTTGCAAAGGCTCAGTTATGAAATGTTTCCATCCAATAAAATGAGAACCCCCACTTTTCTGTAATAGTTGTTATTTACAAATAGAGAACATTTCTAGGCTCACTGAGCATTTTGGTACTCACATTTTTCTGAGTTCAGTTCTACATAATTAAATACGTGTGTAATCTCTTGGTGAAAAGAAGAAAAAAATTGCAAGTAGGATATTTCAGTGAAAACATTTGAAACCTGTGGTTTTCTGTGGCTGGTACAGAAATTCTCAGAGATGTCAGACAGATCTCAACTGTGAAATGCCACATCTATGACAAAGTCATGGAAAATGGAGTATTTGTGGAAAAGAAGCAGGGGAGAGAAAATGTGGTTGTGTTTCCAAGATAATCTCTGACTGTGTCACCAATAGGTATTTCATCTTGCTTGCACTGTGAGCATGGGAAAGACAAGCCTGTCACTGGTAGCTGGAGAGCCTCGTGATTCCCACTGGATCTGCTTTAACCAGCCCACCTCATCATGAAGGTTTTATAGAGAATAAAACCAAACTTTAATTTCAATTTCTTTTAGGGAGTTGTGCCCATTGCACTTCTCCTTCCATGGCAGAGAAGGTGGCACCAGCAGAGGCCTTGAGGGTGAGAGAGCCTGACAAAGCTGGAAACAAAAGGAGAGCTGTGGCTCCTCATTTGTGCCCTAGTTTGAGTGTCTCCTGAGAGAGCTTGCAGGAGCACAATGTGCTTTGGCCTCCTCAGGGTCCCCTAATGCAGGAATGAGGGAGCAGCAACATGTCACAAAACCCAAATGTAATTCTTATCTGAGCACACTACCCAGTGATCTGTTCACAGAGAGGAACAGCAGTGCTGGAGTTGATCAGAAATTTGGTTAGAAAAATCAGAATGTATATTTATATTTATTCCCAACCCCCTCAGCTGGCTTTCTTAGCTCCTGAAGTGGCAGTGAGCTGCATTCTGCCAGGCCCAGCACACGAGCTGGTAACTTCCTTCTTGCAAAACAGCAACAAGTCTGTCAGCATCTCTTTTTTTCCACAAGCTCTCTGTGTATAAAAAGATGTGAAGAACGATAACATTTCTTCTTTAGAGCAAATATTATTCCAGTTCCATGTGAGACCAGAAATCCTTATGGGTTTTACAGACTGAGTGGTACTAAACTCCTGCAGGAAATTGTTTCATCATGTGTACCTGGTGTTACACTCTCCAGATAAATTTTGCTTCTGAGACCCATCAGATACCCTGTCCTCACAGCTGAATTGACATCCATTTCCAGAGTAGATAAAGACAATTTAGGTATTGATTTTAAAGAGATGATCCTGGTTCTTGTCTTCTGTGCTGGAGCTCTGTGTGATGCACAGGGAAATGTCTTTGTGCAAAGTGCACATTTCATTCCCCTCAATGTTACAAGTCCATGAATCCAGCCTGACCTGGAAACCAGCCCTCTGAGCTCAAGGAGCAAGGATTCCCTCAGTTAGAGAGACTTTCTGACTGTGACAGCAGACATCACTGTACTCTTTTCTCAGGACATTGTAGACATTATGGTTTGGTAAAGCTAAAATTGCAATGTTCTGGCCACAGAATGAATGTTCCGGGTCAGAGCAGTTCCCTGCTGCCAAGTGATGTCTGATCTTCCTGGAGGCTCTGAGCAAGCTGAAATATCTATTTTAACAAAAAATATAGACCTTAATGCTCAGGGAAGGGAAACCCCAGGTAAGTACAAATCGTCATCGTTCCTCTGTTTGTACCAGCAGATTTGTTTTTATTTCACTGTGCCCTAAAGGGGCAGACTTGGATTAGCAAGGGAACTGTAGTTCCCTTAAACAGTTTGCAGCTAGAGGCTATGTAGGAGCAATTAGTCAGTTTTAAATAAATTACTTTGAAAGTTAAATTGTTCCTATTACAGCCTGTGTGCTGTTTTTTAAACACAGCGCTGGAGCTGTTTGAATCAGACAAGGAGCGAGTATTGATTCATGAGATTAATATTTTAAACTCAGAAATATGTAATTGTAGATACTAATATTTGTTCATGGAACTTGAGTTGAAATGAAAAATGAATTGGCTGCAATTTCATTTGTAAATACCACTGAAGCTGCAAAATACTCCTTGGCTTTCAATTTGCTCAGCTCTTTAAACTCTTCCTCGGGGACTGTTTGCTGATTGCAAGTCATCGATACGCCTGAGAAAATGCCCACGCCTGGAAAATAAAGTTCAGTTTGCAGCTGTGCTCAGGCCTGTTGCCCAAAGAAACACAAGTCAGAGGCTATTCCCTGGATTTGTTCAGATGTGCAGAGTCAGTGGCTAAGATTTCAGGTGTAGGTCAGACACTGCTGTAGAGACAGAGATTTCCAGCATAAAGAGAGCTTTCAAATGTGCCGTGCCAGCCTCTGCTCCTCATCCAAATGTGCTCTGGGTTCAGATTTCCATGCTTATTTCTCTGGCTTGCCTATAAATCGGTGCCTTTTTTCCTTTGTAGTCTGGAGAACGTTCAGTACCCCTACCAGCTCTACATTGCTCCTTCCACCAGCAGCACAGAGAGGCCCAGCCCCAACGGTCCTGACAGACCCTTTCAGTGTCCCACCTGCGGGGTCCGCTTCACTCGCATTCAGAACCTAAAACAACACATGCTTATCCACTCAGGTGAGAAATTCCCGGCAATTCCTCGTTTGTAGCCTCTCTCTGCAGCAAATAATAGTGCAGTTTTTTTACTCACCGCCTGGAGAGCTGATTTCAGCAAGACTGAGGAGCTGAGTGTCGGGTTGAACGCTTGTTTTGAGCCGTGGAGTCTGGCTGATAGCTCTGCTCAGGGATGATTAGCATTTGTGTGCATCTGAAAGGCATTTTCATGATAAAGATTTGAGATGAAATAAAGTGTTCTTGGCTTTTTTTATTCCACGAAGGAAGTGATGTAGGTTGGAATTCTTCCTCTGATGTGTTGTAATTGTCTGCTGTGTTTTAGAGGAGGCTTGCAGCCATAGGAAAATATTATCTCTCCTTGCACTGAAGAAAGTTTTGTGCCTTTGGATCTCAGAGTTTTTGGAGGGATTGCAGGACAACTGAACTGGTTTGCTAATCAATTTAGCTCCTGTAGGTAGTTACAGAGGTTTGTGTGAATGCCTCCTCTGAACCTTGATCCCCTCATTTGATGCACTCATTTTGATTTCTAACCAAGCTTGAAATCTCGGTGTCTTTGCTATTGGTGTTCTCAAGACTTGTCAGCATTATCTGGCAGTAGCATTGACATTTGAATGAATAAAGGGAATATTGAAGAGTTTTTCCTCATGGTTTAGCATCTCCTGCTTTGAGCCTGACTCTTACCTGCCCACAGAGGATGTACCTTTTTGGGGCAGAGCAACAGCTGTCAAGGTATAATTTTTTCCTATCAACAAGTATTTGTCAAACCCCTTCAAGCAATATGACCATATATGTGTTTAATATGAAAAAAGCAAACTCTGTGGGTGTATCAGATGTGAAATTATCCAAAACCTGTTGTTAAAAGTCTGACAGCAAAGCATCTCTGGCCAACCTGTCAGCTAGGAACCCCTGGGCAAAGTTGGGGGAGATCTGAATAGCTGCTTTAGAGTAATTAACATGCAAAAGAAACTCTCAAGGCTTGTAAATGTTGGAAGTGTTTTCTCATGAGCAAAATGGCTGAAGAGATTTTCCTCAAACTACCAGAGGAAATAGATGCCCTTGGACAGGAGGAGAGCGTGAAAAGTTTGAGCTCCACCAGCCCATATTCTGGTGTATTAACTTGTTTTCACATGCTTAACAGGGCATTTCAGTGTAACCTTAACTACAGCTTTCTCTGTCTAAAAGCCCCAATTAAAAGTTCAGCTCCTGCTTTGAACATAAGGAAAGCAGAGTGAAAGACCTGGGAAATTACCAGCCCGGGCTGATGCACATTGAACCTTTTGAAAAAACCTTTTTTATTCTTTGACAGCCCTATTATGAATAGAGCTCCATATTGCAGATTCTTGGCCTCATGTTTGGATTTCCCCACTTTCTGGAGTTCAGGCTTTTTATTAAATCCGAAGTTTTTGGTGGTTCAGACCATTATGTTGTAATACTTCTGTTTGGGTGTGATTGCACACTCAGCCACTGCAACATGTTGCAGAGCTCGTATGTTTTAGGGTAAGAAACGAAAAATGAACTAGTAGCTGAATTTCTAAATTAATACAAGAAAAAAAAAAAAGAGAGGCATGAAGCTGAACTGTCTTAGAGAGCTGTCTGTCATGCAGAGTTGCTGAAAATGCTTGTATAGCAAGGTTCCCACGCGATATAAAGGCTGTTGCTTCCCCCTTTTATCATCATTCCTGCTGCATTACAGGGGTATCCGTGTGCACACAGTCCCCCTGCCAGAACACTTCTCTGAGGCCAAAGGCAGCCAGAGAAAAACACTGCAATTAATTAAGAGTAGGCTGATAATTGCATTGTTGGGAACCAGTCTGGCACAAGAATCTCCTGAGATCAAAGGGAGTTCAAAGGTGGTTTGCGATGGCGGCGGCATCAGATCCGTGTTGGCTGTGCCTCAGGATCTTACCCATGTGCTCAGTTTGAGCCGTGGGGACGGACACTATGGAGGTCACAGTTGGGAAATGGAGAAAGTTAGGTTGGAGAGCCCTGTGGATGGTCTGAGTTGCCATTTGCAGCCAGTTGCAGCAGTGCCTAAACAGAGATCGATGTTGCTCTGGGCTTAATTCCTGTTCTCGAGGTTGTTTCAAGTGCAGCTCCATCCTCATTGTTCCTGCCATTTTCAAGTTAACCAGGGACTCTCTTCCCAAAGCGAGGCTTCTCTGAGAGCTGCTGTAGAATTCCTGAGGGATTTTGCCCGTGCCCTGTGGTGGCAGAAGGTGACACGAGTGTGCTCTCTCTCCCACAGGCATTAAACCCTTTCAGTGTGACCGCTGTGGGAAAAAGTTCACCCGCGCTTACTCGCTCAAGATGCACCGCCTGAAGCACGAAGGTAAACGCTGTTTCCGCTGCCAGATATGTAGTGCCACTTTCACTTCCTTCGGGGAATATAAACACCACATGCGGGTTTCCCGGCACATTATCCGCAAGCCTCGGATTTACGAGTGCAAAACATGCGGCGCCATGTTCACCAACTCTGGAAATTTAATCGTTCACCTGAGGAGCTTGAACCATGAAGCGTCAGAGCTAGCAAACTACTTCCAGAGCAGGTGAGGTGCACAGCAAAAACCTAACAGGGAAACTTGCTTTTTTTTTTTTTTTTACCTTTTTTTCTCCTTCTGTTTTTTTTTTTTTTTTCTCCCCCCTAAATCGTCATTTCCTGCTTTCAGGGCAGCCTGCTGTGCCTCTCCTCAGGTTGCCAGCTAATTCCAGGCAGATTGATTCCTGCGCCACTCTCGGTTGTGTCTGATCTGTCTTACAGCGTGTGAGCTCTCTAGGAGGGCACTGAAGAACCCAGGGATATGCAGAGGCTGCTTCTGAGCTACTTCATTTCTCTTTTCAGTAGTACCTATGGCCAGGCTAATGGTGTGAAGCCATAGTGTTCTTTACTACAGCATCCATGGAGTTCTGTAAATAATTTTCTGTTTAAAATCTTGTACGTAGCCTGTTCGCTTACATAGGGCACAGATTTATTACTTCATTGTAATTACTTCATTGCTTGATACTGGGGAAAGATTGCATGACTCCATTCCCTCTTTCATTTTCTAGGTAACATTACTAAGTTCTCAGACCAATAGGGTTGGCAGTACTAAGGGCCATTAACTCAGAGGTGACGTAGGATGTAAACACTGCAAATAAAAAACCAGGAAAGCCAGTCACTGTTTTTTTCCAGCAGAATGTTGTTTGAAAGTACAAGTGCTTCATATCTGTGGGTTTACACAGCTTTTGTTCTTGGCTCTCGGGCCAAAACCAGAGCAAAAACTCTGGTTGTGGTAAGCACTGCATTGTCAAATTAAAGTCAGATTATAGGGTGTGATTTTAGCTGCCTGTAGCCCTTCCTTCAGTTTGTATTGACAAACACCAGTTTAGCATAGTTGATTGGGAGTTTGAGTTGAAGCAGTGAATGCTGCTGTCATTTAAGGACTGCTTTTAACTGGATTATTGCCAGGAGGAACCAAAGCATACAAACATGCATATATGTAATATATATATATATATATTTGTCTCAAGTACAGACTTCATGTCTGGTGCTGAAAATGTGCAAAGAAATTTTATTCTCCATATGTCCTCATGCCCTGAAAATGCTGCTGGAGAGTTTGGTGGGTTTTCTTTGGATCCACAGCTGGTAAAAAGGACATTACAGAAGTGTTGTCCTAGGAGCGACAGGGGAAAGAGAGGCAATTCCGTGCTTTCCCCAGCAGTGTGATAAGTGTTGGCATCACAACCTCCCACTGCAGCAGAGCCCTTGCTGCTCCCAGCCTGTCCACTCCAAAGGGAATGCTGCTGCTGGTCTGGATTTACCTCTGAGGTGGGAAGGGCCCACATTGTCCCACTGCTGAACTCATTTTTGCTTCTATTTTTAAAGGCTGAGCGCTCCCTTTTTTTTCAGCGAGGTTTTCAGCGACATGTGATGTTCCAGACATTAACTTCCATTCTCATCAAGGTGATACAGTTTAAATAACAAGAAGTGGCTGTGCAGGAAATACAGGTGCAAAATAGGTGCCACTGAAGAAGTTCTCTGGGTGCAGAAATGAGAAGCAGGCTGTAGTGCTTGGGGGGAGTGCGTCACTGCCATGTTCTTGCAGCGGTGTGAAATGAGGATCTTTGTTCTCAGTGTGTAGCTTGTGTGATGTAACTGCTACAAAGAAACTGATACTGCTGATGTTTGTGTGAGAAATGACATTTCTCTTCTGTCCTTTGCCCCTCTTCTAGTGACTTCCTAGTACCGGACTACTTAAACCAGGAGCAAGAGGAGACCCTCGGGCAGTATGAGCTAGGGGAGCATGGCTTTGAAAGCAACTCTTCTGTCCAAATGCCTGTCATTTCACAGGTGTCGTCAACTCAGAATTGTGAAAGCACTTTCCCCTTGGGGTCTCTGGGTGGGTTGGCAGAAAAGGAAGAAGATGTGCCAGAGCAGCCAAAGACTAACGCCACTGCTGAGGCAGCTGCGGGTGACCCTCCCAAACCGGAGCTGTCATCCATCACTATCGAATAATTCATGGCTTGGTTTCACTTTTGTTCTTTGGAAAGTGCCTGTGTTTGGTCCTGTACATTTTAATTTAATTTTTTTTTTTTTTAACAAAAAAGCAAACAAACAAAAAAAAAAAAAAAGTGGGGAGATTTTCCCCTTTTTACTTTGTAAGCTACGCTTTAAACAGGAAACTGCGACAGATGTTTCATTATTTTTCATGACTGAATGATCACTTCTGTGAAAATATTTAAGACTGATTGCACAAAAAAAAAAAAGATCTTGTCAGAACATCATGGAAGCTGTGATACACTTCTAAAGAAGAACAACTGATTCAGATCACTTTAACTATTCCTTCTTCCACAGTTAGAGCAGCTCGTTAAGTTTCTCTTGCTTCTGCAGACCCTCTGGTGAAGGGCAAGAAATCAGAGGGAGCCTTTTTCAAGTGACAAACAAAAAGGATGCATTGGAAATCATGATTGAACAGTTTTGAGTGTATGCTTTAATCTTGTGCATAAAAAAAAAAAAAAAATAATGACACTTCCTATCTGTGCCTGCTGGTTTTCAAAGCTCTCCCTGTGCCCCTGTGCTTGGCAATGGTGTGAGTAGTTTTGAAACTTAACAGTCACACACTTCTTCAAAACACGTTGTCCCTTCCCATCCCAGATTAATCAGTTTTCACAAACCAAGTGAATCGTGCCAGGTGTTCCTACTTTCTTCTATTCCAGTCCTTTTAGAAACTGCTTGATCAAATAAGCCTGTCCAGATCTGCCCAGCCAAGGTTAGTGGAAAATGCATCAGGAATTGGGGATCGTGGAAGAGGTTGTATCCGTGCAAGCCTGACAAACATCTCCTGACTGGATCTGTAGATGGGGAACCACGTAGGAAAATGAAGGTTTTCCCAGATTATTTGCAGCTCTGATCACTTCCTCTCCCATATACATTGTATTTTTACTAATCTGAAAGCTAGCTAGAGGGAGCTTACAGATGGCAAAAAATAATCTCTTCTGTGCATTATTGCACATTTTTTTGTTTCTACATATGCATGTATAGTTTCAGAGACTTTTATTAGCCTGTTTTGGACAAAACAAGCAATTTATTCTCTTTAAGGCCAACTTTCTAACCAACAGGGGGTTGTTTACAAAAAGCCTATATAGCAATGATGAATTGTTCCTGTTTCAAAACACTTTAAATCCTTGCCAACTCGGTTTATTAAAGGCCATTACTCCAGCTACACACACAGAGCCCAAGCAAAGCAATAAATTGAAAGATTTGCAATTTCATTTTTCCATATTTAGAAAAAGCTGAAAATTCCGGGTGTGGGATTTTCAGAGCAGCGAGTCTTGTTTTGTCAAGGCTGTTTGGACTCCAGTACTGCTTTGAAACCTAAATTAGGAAGTCCATTAGGACATTTGTGGGGGTTTTTTTTAGAGCTTCTGAAGTTCACTCAAGCCTTTTGATGCCAGATACCCGTGGCCTACAGATGACGTGCTGAATGAGTAGGTATTGCTTGATCTTAGTATTCCAGGGGCATAAAATACTCCCTTAGTTTCGAGTCTTGTTTTTTGGAAATTGTTGCTTTCTGTCCGGATTTGTTTTATGCAAACACGAGGAGGAAATGAAACCAGTAGAGAAAGGTTGCTCCTGAAGAAACACAAAAGTCGTATTATATTGCAGATCAATTTGTATTCAGGCAGCTTAGGCAGCTCCGATGCTCTCTGGGTCCGAGTTCTTTCTATTAATAGCCAACTTTTGTGAGGAAAAAAAGTTTATTGACCTTTGGAAAGAGCTTAAAGGGTTTCAGTGACTTTAGCAATTTTTCTCTGCTGTGTTTTAGCTAAAACCCACATATTTTACTTAAACAGAGTGAAAGCCATTGGGATTTCAGTACTTTCCAAGTTGCTGGAGTGAAGTTTCCCCCCCAGATAAAGGGTGTTTTTAGAAACATGCTGCAAAGTTCCGTGCTGCCATTCAGTCTCGTGTGTCCACCTTTGTGAGGCTTCTCAAAAGGGCTTGAAGGAGAAATGCTTTTGCTGTCCTGGGAATCAACCCAGTCCTGCTGATGAGCTGAATTTAAAGACCATTTCTCTTCCACTTGTGATTTCTGTAACTGAGAAGCCAGTGAGACAAGACAATGCCTTTTGCTGAGCTTTATCCTGAATTACAGGGCTACGACACTGAACTCAAATACAGAATTCACTTCTTGTTCTGACAAGTATTATGCAGGTAACTGAGAATCCTTTGTGATTCTGCAAAGTGCTTCACCCAGAACCACATTTCTCAACTGCACAGACATAACAATCCAAGGTGGTCAGATATAAGGTGGTGGATATTATCTTCTGTTAGAATCTCATCATTTTCACCCGTTAAGTATTTTGGCAATGAGCTCACTGGGGAGGAGATGATAGCAAATACACAAATTACATATCTGGATATTGGATTTTTAAGACTTAAAATCCTAAAAGTCAGAAGGCACAGTGCTTTCTGAATACCAAAGAGAAGGGAAAAGTCACAAGCCTTTGTAGCTCTAATCTGTTCTTCCTGGAAAAGAAATGAGGCTCATTAACCCTGTGGTATAAGGCAAGGCCTGGGGTTCATTGTTATTGCACTGGGTGTTACACATGATCTTCTCCACCCCCTGATCTCTGGGTAACATCTTCATTTAGTTCTCACTTCTCTGTCTGGTTCAACTGGAGGAACAATGGAGTTCTTGGAGGATTTTGCTTGGTTGGTTTAGGGTTGAGTTTACATGTTAATTGTCCTGTATGTAATTGTTTCTTGTTAATATCTCTTTTCTCCGTAGAAATGAACACAATTTAAATGCAAATACCATTTTATTTCTCTTCCCTAACTGGTTGGAAGTGCTCAGTTCTTTGAAATGCTGGTGTTCTTCACAAGAGAGGTGTAAAAACATAGGACATCCTAAAACAATCTCGGTTGCTACTGTGGTTAGATCCCAAACAGAGCGAGAGGGTTGCCTACCTAAGCTAGAAAAACCTTGCCTTAAACTGCACTTGGGATTAAACCTAAAGCATCCATTTCTTTTAATACATTAGCAGAGTGTTTTGAACACTGGACTGCATCTTCTTTTATCCCCTTCCTTTTCCTCCCCTGAACGAATCCATTATTAGGTATGCTTTGATACTTCTGCTTGACAAGGGGCCCGGGAAATTGGGAAGGCGCCCCGGGGGTGATGCAGTTCAGCCTCCTGCTCAAAGCAGAGTCAGCCAGGAGTGGTGTTTGAGCTGCAGTTCAGTTGTCAGGCTCACAGAGACCATGGGCAAGTCTCTCATACTGAGAGATCAGTAGGACTCGGTTCTTCAAAATGGTTCTGGGTTCACGTGGATCTTGAGTCTAAGAGGTATGAATTTAAACTTTTTTAAAAAGTAATAGCTGCCAATGCAGTCAGATATATTTTATAAGACTATGATCCCTATATGTCCTTTGCAGGATAAGATTTTATTGTTTTTAAGCTATGGTTTAAAGTTTTTATATGAGGGCTTCAGTCACTTCTTGGTTGCTGGTTCCCCCTCCAGCCCAGGGTGTGAGAGCTCTGAGACAGTGCTGGTCTCTCTCTCTGAGACAAACCAGGAAGCATTTTATATGCAAAATAAGCTTTGTGCAGCCTGCAGGGATGGAGAGAATGCAGATGGAGGAGCACCTGCTGCTCCTGCATCCACCACAACTTCCCCACCATCAGAGTGTGGAGAAGAGCTAATTTTCATCCAGATCAGTTATGTTGGAGTTTTGCTTACAAGGTGAAATGAAGTTTTGGAGGGTTCTCATCTCCAGTTATGGACATTATAAATCCCATTGCATCTTGATGGCAGATAAGAGGGTTCAAGGCCGGACGGTACCTGGGCCCCATCAGAGGTGCCTGGTGAATACAGTGGGTTCCAAGTGTTTGAGGAAATGTACCATAAAAAAAAAAAATCAAACACAAATGTGAATTATTTTTAATGCAACAGTACTTAGTGCTCTGGGTTTTCGTTAACTCAACGTGTGCTATCACAGGAACTCAGTGTCCCACAGGTCTCAGCTACGAATCTGGTTGCACTCATTAGAAAAAAAAAAGCAGAATCTGGTGCTGCCAGCCTGTGTGGCAACTGTTCCTACAGTCTTCCTGAGGGTTGCTGCAGTCCCCAGAAGGTGATTTTGGTTCACTGTTCGTTCAGCCGCTGCATGCTTTGATATTCTGCCCTGTAACCCCGGCTTCACCCAGTCCTTGGACAGCTTCTTTGCCCTGTTCCTGCAGTGCCTTCACTCCAGGTGCTGCCCTGTGGTGAAACCCTGAAGAGGGAAAAGAGGAAAAAAAAAAAGAAAAAAAATGTGAATTAAATTATTGTCGGGCTTCTTTGTGCATTTGAGTACCAGTGAAACCCCCTTAACTGTGCCAGTCTCCAGTCACCAGCCGTATATCCAGTCATCTCATCCACAGTACAGCTTCTCTTGTTGATGCTGGTCACAGCTTGATTACTTGGCATGTTTATTGACCTAACAGACTTGGTTTTCGGGTTTTTGGTTTTGTTTTTTTTTTTAATGTATACGATGTTTAAATACACTTCACATTTTATATAATACTATCTGGCTATTAGTATTTTTCAGGAACCATAGTTCTTGGTGGCTATATATATTTTTGTGACTTTTTTTGTAAACTAAGTGCCGTTTCAACGTTACAATCATTTTTAGAGTTATTGTAATCAATGTGAATATCATGTTTTTTCAGATCTGTTCTGAGCCTGTAGTGTTTGCTTTGTGATCATATGTGTAATGTATATATTCTGTATAGTTACATTGTATTGAAATACTAGCTTGTTTGATATAAGAAAAGTATGTATTGGGTACCTTTTTGCTAGCCTGGTTGTTTAATCTTTAAAAAAAAAATGTTCCAAAATACAAAAAAAAAAAAAAAAAAAAATCTCCAAACTGGTCCCATTATAGGTCAAAATTAAGGGGGAAGAAAAACTAGTTTTGAGTGTCTTTGGATAGAAACATGAAGCTAAGATTTTTCATTAAAATATTAATGTTTTATGGAGTATATCTTTGCTTTGTGTTGTTCTTTAACTCTGCCAGAGTTTGTCTTGCAATACAACAGAGTAGTCTGGACCTTGGGTAAGAAGGTGCAGCTCTGCCACTAGAACTAAATTCTCTTCCACCCTTTGGTTAGAATTAGTCCCAAAATAGCTGAGTGTGAGGTAAACTCGCTGGTGTTGAAGCTGGCATTGGGAGGAAGGCAGTTTGAAACACAATTAACATTAATAAATGATTGGAGAAGTTAGATGAGTAAAGAGTATTAGGAATAAAGTCCACATTTCTGTTTCCTTTCCAATATGTTGGGTCTCCCGTTAAAGGAAGAATTTTGGTGCTTTGAAACCAGCCCCAGTTTGGGAGCCTGCAGTGATGCTTAGCAGAGCATCCCAAATTAAAAGATTAAATTCCAAATTAAAGCCTGGCTGAGTTTGGATGAACACACCATCCCAGAGCCGAGCCAGGGCACACCTTGGCTGGATGGTGAGGTCTGGGCTGGTGACTCCAGTGGGTTTTTCCGAGGCACAACCACACGTTCAAGGGCAGTGTGAAACATCTTTCAGCCATCCTGGATGAAGTGAGTTTGACACGAGTGGAGCTTTTTCTGTGGCTTCCTCAGAGCGTTTAAGCATTTTATCCCTGACAGTAATGAAGGAGTATTTGTTTAGCACAGCTGAGCTGAGGCTGAACTCAGCTACCAAGAATGTGGTGGAGCAGGGACCAGAGTTCTCCAAGGGCCTCCTGCACCGTTCCAGTGAAAATGAAGCTGCTATGAGAAACCTGGCTGAAGCATAAAGTGCTTTTCCCAATGCATTTCCAGAGCAGTGAGTAAATTGTCATCACCACTGCTAGAGCAGAGACTGCTGTGAGACCTGGGCAAGCAGGGGAGGGGAAAATGTGTCCATTTAGAGCCTTGCTTACAGCCCAGAGACCTGGGGATTGGTCACTGGGGGGTGGGATCTGTTAGCACTGAGATTTCAGAGGAGAGGGCTCTTAAATAGCAGTTTTAACAACTGTAACGCCCGGATTTGCTCAGCTGCCTCTCACAAATCCTTGAGAAGCCACCCCAAGTGAGATCCCTGTGTTTGGAAACCCCTCTGAGGGCCTTTGAGCAGGAGCTGCCTTTGTCTCAGTCACAAGGTCTCAGGTGAAGATAAGAGAGCAATTCATGGGGTATCTGTTTGTGTATCTCACCTGAACCTTCACCTCTCATTTTTGATGTCTGAACTCTCCAAATTTTGGAATTAAAGACTTCAACAGAGTTAAGCTTTGCTTAACTGTTAATTTGAGTGGCTGTGCTGCTGTCACTGTGTCTTACACACTCATTTCAAATGCTACTGGTTGCATTTCTGTGGGAGTATCTTTAGGAATACATCCACTGCATCTGGATAAACTGTATTCCCAGTCTTCCATATGCCTGCAGAAACCTAGGTGCTCTGAAACCTGAGTTTTGTAAAGCTCCCATCCTTCAGAAGGTGACAGTTTTTCTCACCCAGTGCTGCCTGTTACCCTGAACATGCACACTTGATCTCTATGTGCTCATCCAGAAGGAATTTCAAACAACTAACACACAAAAACATCCATCGACCAACTCTTTCCTTGCTGCTTCCCTACAGGAGCAGCTGGTACTTCGGTTAATCCTCAGCTTAAGCCTCCAGCAAGAACCTTGCTTTGCTCTTTTTTAGCCCTTACAAACTGCTCTTGAGTTTGGAGTGGAAAGGAGAGATGTGATTTCTCATCTCCGAAGCTCCTCCACAGGGAGGCAGGACTTAGGGACAAGATATTAACAGTAAGGAGCAGATTTATTTTGTGGTCTTGAGAGGTTTGGGTTTTTAGGAGGGAGTGATGGTACTGCAGTATATTTCTCTCTTTAGTTTTTTGTTCATGTAGGCTCTGACACCCTCGACACTATTTCTAAGAAAAAAAACAATGTTAACCACAAACAGATTGCTCTCAAGCATGAAGGAACATCAAAAAGTATGGGCAGAATTCATTTAGGCCAAAAAAAGCACCATCCTTAATTATTTGTTGGCTTTAAAGCCTTTCTGTCTGCAGTGCAGAATGGCTTTCAGATTACCCTGGGCCCAACAGAGCTTGGAGTATGGCTATGGCACTTGTGCCCCTGCAAAGACAGAAACTATCAGTAAAATGGATGAGCTGAATTCTTTGGAGGCAAGGAAGGAGAAGTTTCCCTCCCGGTCAAAAGGGATAAGCAATGTTGGAGAGGAGCAAGGACATCAGGATGTTTGGGAGTGGTGGAGGAGCTGACTCTCAATTCCAGGATCATTTTTGTGTGCTTGAGTGCAGAGACACGAGGAGAAATGATCACACAGGGGTTTGCTGCTCCATCACTGCAGGGTAACAGCCCACTGGCTGCAGAAGGACAAGGTAAATTACAATCCCAGGCCGCCGAAGCGTTTGAACAACCTCCAGAAATTCAAATTGCTCCTTAAGAGCTTTACCCATTTTGTGAACTTCTCCTTTGCCAGGAGCTTCTCTGAGTCAGCACGGTGTATTTTATAGCCTGTGTAATAAGGGGGTGCACAGGGCTGGGTTTGGAGAGTTTCTTGCACATAAACAGCGCCTTGTGCCGCGTAAAACAAAACTGCCGAGAAAAGACACCAAAGCGCAAGACTAATGGACAACAGAGCCTGGAAAACCAAAACATCTCTCCAGGGTGGGACTTCATCTTCCCACAATTTCGACGAGAAAAATCCCAGAAATCCCAACAAACCCTTTTATGTAACTCCAGTGTGGCGGTGATCGGGCTCGGGGCTGACGTGACAGCAATTCCAAACAACAGTTATGCAACTGCCTCGTTGATTGAATTGAAATTAATACGGGGAAAGGAAGGAGCCAAACGAGAAAGAAATGGCTTTGGGTTGAATTGTTATGCCTGAAAGAAATAAATATATTGTTCAGGTCAGCCTCTTTTTCAAAAATGAGCCTGAGCCCAGGCTGAAAAATCTCCTTGAAGAGCAGAACAGCGAATCACTCTCAAAAGTTCTCTTTGTGCTGGAGGCAGAACTGTGTTTATCTTCTAAGGCTTTTACGGCTCGTTTTTTTTTAATCTGACAGCTAATTCAGTACTTTAATTTTGCTGGAGTTCCTTTAAAACTCCTCTGTAATGACAGTTTAGCAGTGTATCACTGGGTATTGTGATTCCAGCGTGGCTGATTCACACGCACCGTGGAGGAGAGGGCCCACCTACACGTGTCCATCCACATCATCCCCTCCACTCTCCATCTGGCAGGCATGGGGATGTTTGGGAGTGGAGCTGGAGGCAGCAGCTGGCTTCCTGGAGAGGAATGCTTCCTTAGGGTGAGTGCTGTTTGGGAGGGCTTGGATTCACGCAAGGGGAACCTGGAGAATCCTCAGTCCTGCTGTGCTGGCACGGCCCGAGCCCTGCCTGGATCCACCGGAGCTGTGCCCAGCTCATTGCCTGGGATGTCTAGGATGAGGCAGGATGTAATTACTGCTCATGCAGTAATGGTTTTGTGCAGACATGAGCTAAGCTCCTGGAGTTAATTTGCCACTGTGAGGTAGGTGTATCAAACCATGCCGGGGTGGGTCTCTTAAGAATCACTGAGGCTTTTCTGCTTCCCCAGAATTGGAAGATTCCCTATGGAAGGTTCCCTGCCCATTGCAGGGGTTTGGAATTAGATCATCTTAAAGGTCCCTTCCAAGCCATGCTGTGGAACTGTGCATTTTTCCTGTTGATTCAGGGAATAACACATCCAGGCAGAGATGGGGGGAGGAATTAAACCCATTGTTTCTTCGCTGCTCCTCACCTTTTTCACCCTATTAGGAATCAGAGGAGTCTCAATTGCTTCCAGAGGGAGAGGAGGAAGGAGATTTTGGAGGCTCCTGCACAGGATGGGTTTGCTACATACACATCCCACTGACGTGTCCTAGTGTGAGTCATCCAGGGAATTCACTGGGTCAGGCAGAAAAGTGCCAAAGGATACCATCAGAACAGAAAACACTGACTATTCATGCACAGTGCTCAGCTGCCACAAGCTCTTGTGCTGGATCCACACCAGGTTTGCCACGAGTAGGTGTTGGACAGAGGCTTCATCCCCAGTGTTCTTGTTGTTGAGGGGGAAAAAAGGTGACATTGAAGCCACCCCCCTTGGCTGTTGAGTTCCCAAAGCCACTTGTTCACCCTGGTGTTTCCTGGGTGTTACATGTTTGCCCTTGGTGTGCTGGAGGTGACACTAGACGAGCAGTTTCTGTACCTTTCTTGTTGTCCTTTCCTTTCCTGCTTTCTTCCTTCCACCTCTTGCTGTGGATTCGAAGTCAACAAGGAAAAAGCGAAAGCTCCCGTGGCCTCTGACATCTCTCCAAGCCAGAAATAAAGCACTGGGAGGTTAAATTTGATGATTTGCTTTGCCTGCCACTCTGGAGACATGAAAAGAATTGGAGGAGCTTGATGTATGGTGTGTCTGGGCAGCTCTGATGGGTGCTTTGTTCCAGTCTAGAGCAATCAAGGTGACACAAACCAGAGCCTTCCCTGCAGCTTTGTGTAACCCTTTAAAATATGGATGTTTTGCAGGAGGAGAGGAGGGGGAATTAGTAGGTTCAGTCAATCTGCACAATATGATAAACCAGGGCAATTAATAGCACTTAATGGGGAATTGCAAGCTCTTGGCTCCTCGGATATTACACAGTTTATAATCCAGGACAGATTGCCTTGGAATATGGATCTCACCAAGGCGGGCTGTAGAGCCTCAGTGCAACAAAGCTGTTCCATGGGGATGATCCTTTTCTCTGCCTGCCACGTCTGAAGTACTTTTTGGCTGCTGTTTTTGCCCCTCTTTATCTCAGCGCTATGGGAGCAGTGCAGCTCTGGGGGAGGGAACGGCATCCTTTCTTTGGAGAGCTGGCAGCTGAACCCGGGTGGCAGCGGGGCCTTTTCCCTGAATCAGCTGCAGAGCTGGAACCCGGCACGGGCTGGCATTGTCCTGGATGCCGGTGATGATGCCAGGAAATCCTGCAGGCTGAGCTCCCATCCCGGAGCGGGTTTGCAGGACCCGCGTTCTGAGAAAGCCTCTCCTTTGTTCTCTGTTTGCTGAGCCGGGGGTGGGCAGAGACGAAGATTGAAACAGCCTGGGCACATTTCCCTCTCCTGCAGCCCCTCGGCTGGTTTTGATCCTTCCATTAACCTGAGACATTCCACTGGCCAGCTAAACCAGGCAGTGCTCACCTGTCTTCTCGCCTAAAGGCAGAGAAGGAGGGATCAAACCGCGGCAGGGAGAGGGAAGGATCCAACCACAGCAGGAGAAATCAAAGAGAAAGAGGCAATTCCTGCTGAACAAGTGTCACTCTTACTGCGATATATAAAAAAAAACCCCAGCCTCCTGGATCCTCTGCAGTCCCTCTCCTCGTGCAGTAACCCAGGGTTTCCTGTGTTCTGAGGAGTGCACAGACTCAGATTCTCACGCCCGTGATATTTTTTTATACAACAGCATAAAAATTCATTGCTCTTGTTGGGTTTGTTTTGTTTTATTTTATTTTATCGAGGTTGTCAAGCACATCCTCTTTTCTCATTAAAATTAACTTTAAACTCCTGCAGGGAGACAGAGGGAATGAAGAAGCGGAGTTTCAGTTTTCTGGAAAGAGAATTACTGGATTACCGTAATTATCAGCCAAAGCAGGAATATAAACCCCACAACATTGGAAACCAATTTTCACTGCAACTTTTTAATTTAAAAAGTGAGTGTTGGTTCATTTTGAAAAGACAGAGGGGTTTTTTGACAATATACCTCTATGTTTTTGAAGTTACCTCCTGAAAATATCTCCTTTTCTTTGTTTTTGCATGATATACATTGCTCTTAAAGGTTTTCATCCTGACTTGGGAGACAAAGTAATTTCAGATCATTAAAATTTTTCACAAAGGGGGCTTTGGCTTGGCCTTTGGGCAGGTTCAGGAAGCCAACACTCTTTCACTTGCATTCAAGTCATGTTTGGTGTGTTTGGCTTTGGGGCAGAGGTGCTTTTGTCACGGTTTTGAAGCCTAAAAAACAAACCCTTAATCCCCTGTGAAAACCAGAAGGAACTGTGCTGGGAGATGGCAGCCCCCCATAAAGGTGGAGGGGAAGGGCAGGTATTGGCAGCCCTCCTTCAGCTGAGCCATAATTCCATGGCCATAACCATGGAGCAAAATGCCTGTCTCCCTATGTACAGCAAACAAATACAAGATCATCAGAGCAGGAGAAAAGCTGGACTCAGTAAATTGCATTATTGTATTGGCAGAGTTTGGGTTCCTGTCCTGGAAGAGTGTCCATAACAAAGCAATCTGCTTAATTACTCCGAGGTCCAGCAGCCCTGAGTGAGAAAAAGCAGATTTTTTTCAAAATAAACCCAAGTTCTGCTGTTGCCTTTGTATCCCCCTGTCCTCAAACAAAGCAGTTCCATCTCTGCATAACCTTGTCATGAATGAACGTCAAGTCTCGGAGCCAAGGCTGAATTTAGCTCGTGTTTTTTTATCTCCAGAGGTGTTTCATTAGCTCAATTACAAGTGACATGTTCCACTATGCTCTGCTGACTGAAAAAAACCTCAGCCAACCTAAATCCCTCTCCAAATAGAATCCAATTAACCTCTTACTCCCCCTTCCTTTAATCCCCTGTGCCTCATGACTCGTTCACAGCCACACCTTTTAAAGAGCAGCAAAGTAAACCACCTGAGATAACCACGTACTGAGCTGCTGAGGTGTTAGTGCTGGAATTGTTGGGTCAGTTGGGATTGGGTGTGTGCTGTTGCTATTCCAAAAATCAGAGCCTGTGTTTTTTGTTGGTTTTTTTTGTGATGTTGTCCTGTGCCAGTTCTCTGTTGCACCACATGGGCAGGTGACCCCCAGCAACATGGACCGGGTTCCACCAGCCCAGGGTGCTCCAAGCCCCTTCCAACCTGGCCTTGGACACTTCCAGGGATCCAGGGGCAGCCACAGCTTCTCTGGGCAACCTGTCCAGCACCCTCACAGAGAAGAGTTCCTTCCTAATATCCAATCTAATCCTACTCCTTGTCAGTGGGAAGCCATTCCCCTTGTCCTGGCACTCCATCCCTTGTCAATAGTTTCTCTCCATCTTTCTTGTTGCTCCTTCAGGCCCTGCAAGGCCACAGTCAGGTCACCCCAAAGCTTCTCTTCTCCAGACTGAACAATCCCAGCTCTCCCAGCAGAGCTGCTCCATCCTCTGATCCTCTTGGAGCCTCCTCTGGACTCTCTCCAGCATCTCCACGTCCTCCCTGTGCTGTTCCCCAGGGCTGGAGGCAGCTCTGCAGGTGGGGTCTCACCTGAGGGGGGGCAGAATCACATCCCTCATGGTGGATGCAGACCCTGAACCTGCAGGGACCACCCAGGGGCAGGGTTGGGGCTGGGATGGTGCCCGTGTGGCACTGCAGGCCTGGCTGAGCTCTGCTTTGAGCCTGGGTGTTCCTGTGGCTCCTGCTCAGGGCTCAGTCCTGCCCTAGATCCATTAATGTCCTGGCAGCAGTGCTGTTGTCGGGACAGGTGGGTGCTGAAGTCATCAGAAGGGCTTAGAACCCGGAATGCAGGGCTTGGAGCAGTGTGACCTACTTTGCCATAGGAATCTTGCCCAAGCCTGACCTTCTCCACATGGTCCACCCTCAGCAGCACAGCCCATGTCACAGCATCCCATGCTCTGGCCCTGTGCTGAAGGGACGAGGCAGTGACTCTGTCAGCTGTGATTTGGAAACCCTGAGTGCTTGATTGAGCTACAGCCTTGCTTTCAAATCCACCAAAACATCTTATTTCCTCCATTTTTTTTTTCCATTGTATCCACAGTCCGTGTCCTGACAAACCTGTACTCCCTGTGAATTAGTGGTAGGATTACAACTGGAATTTTGTCTGCCTGCAAGCTCAGATAAGCTCTCGATCTGGGTTCAGATTTATTTGTTGGATTTGGTTTTGCTAGCAGACAGTTATTTTTTTAAATGGTTGGGTTTTGTCTTACAAGCATTTTTCCTTCAAATGTGACTACAACAGACAGGCAGTAAAACCCAGAGAGTGGCATAAATGTGCTGCTGAGGAGGAACCTTCTCTGTGGAGTTACAAACTGAGGAATACAGTAAAATACACACAGAAAAACTTGATCTCTTCCAAAAAGGATGCTCTGTGTGTCTTGTGGGTCCTAGAGCAGCACAATCTTTTCTGCTTTCAACTCCCCTCTCCTCCCCGAAGCCGAACATCCACCCGTCCTTCCCGTCTGAAGCCCCTCCTTGCCAGTGATCCCAGCGCACGTCTCCCGCTTCCCTCCTCATCCCAAACTCGGCCTCCTCCTCCTCCTCCTCCTCTCTGGGCCCTGGGCAGCTCAGGACTCTTGGCTGCTGACGGATTTTAGGCGGTTTCTGTGCTCTGGGCCCAGCTCACCCGTCTGGGTTTGATCCCAAGGCTGATCTCAGCCTGCCCAGAAGTGCTTTCCCCGTCTCCCAAACCAGGCTGGGATGTTCCCAGGTTCAAAGCACAGGTGATCCACATCCTCAGAGCTCTGGGCTGTCTGAAATCCACCCAGCATTGCTGTGGCTTTGGCCTCTTCCTCCCTCTCATGCTCTCTGTCCTTGGAGATGTTTTGTTTCTGCCCTTCCCCTTAAGAGGTCAAGTGCTTCCACAGGGAGGTGAGCCTGTAGTTTTCCATGGATCCAAACTGCTCCCTGCACGAGTGAATTTGTTCTGTGATAATACAGCCGAGCAGGCAAAACCACAAGTAAATCAGCCCGGGTTTTTTTCCCCCCTTTTTAATAACAGTTTACTGTTCTGTAAGTGCATGTAAAGCACATGCCCTATTCCCCCAGCCAAGGAGCTTGACAGCTTGTCAGCAAGAACTACCATAGGTCTGGAGTGACTGATTTATACAAGCAAAAGCACACGTGCCAAGACCTGGCAGAGCCTGCTCCTTCTTCTTCTTTTTATTTTTTTTTTTTCATTGCAACCACTTGGCAACTCTCTCTCTCTCCTCCTTCATCCAAACTTTTGCCTTTTATAGTCTTTGAATAACGCCTTTTTTTTCTTCTTTTTTTTTTTTTTCTGTATGTAGCAGTTTCCCCTCCCTTCCCTGTCAGCCATTTGCTCTCCTTATCTGAGCTGGCCACGGGACAGGAGATCTTGGCTTCACCACAAGCAGTTCCTGCCTGAGGACCTGACTGCACATGGAACTGTCTCTTTGGGGATGGGGATGAGGATGGGGATGAGGATGGGGGTGGGTGTTTCAGAGCTTTCTTACCTGTGCTCTGATCTTCCCAGGTTTGTGTGTTCTGCCTACTCATGCTAAAATTCACCTTCCTTTCGAGAAAAAAGTGCACATGCTGGTGCAGTGGAGTGTTTGGTACCATCACTCCCATGTTTTCAGCTCTCATTTGAGGAATCACACAGATTTGTCTACGTGTCCAAGCAGGAATTCTCAAACCAAACAAATAAACCACGCTGTGTAACCAAACAGCTTCCAAGGTGGATTCAAAGGGGATTGTGTCTGAGGGTTTGTGGCTTTGCTGTGTCTGCCCCCAGCCTGTGTTCAGGTACAGGCTCAGGCACAGCTGTGCAGCCATGAGGCTTCTCAGACACCAACATTCTTAGGCACAGACAGTCTCTCACACACGAGCTTATAGATTTATGATTTGTTGTGAGAGTGGAAAACAGCTGCTGCAGGCTAATCAAATACAGCAGAAGATTTAATGCAAAATATTGAAAAACACTGGTAGGAGTGTTTTTTTCTGAAGAAAAAAACCTGTCTGGTAGGAGGGTGAAGCTCTGAAAAACATGCTGGTCTGGTGGCACTGGGCCAGTGCAAGAAGATTTGCACCTGGCCATGATAAATGTCAGCAGCAGGGCTGCTTCACCCTCCCAGGCTGCCAGGGCTAAAACTCACACTGGGTTTGGTCCTGGGAATAAATTCCACAAGTCTGGGGCTGTGGTTTTTCAGGGGCAAGCAAGAGCTGCTTAGGTAGGAACAACCTTGCAGCCCATTAGAGCAGGTTGATGTTCTTGCTACTGGCTCTCTTCTGCCCGTCCCTGTGGACACATGGAAAGCCTGTTTCTCCAGGGCTGTCAGTTCAGCACCTTTCACCAGTTCTGCTAAGGCTGCAAAGGCTTGGAAATAATTAACTGCAAAGGAAAGAATTTCTTCTCAGGTTTCTGCTGACTGACGACACAGGCAATTTATGATGCCACAAGAAGCTCAGGCTGGGATTATTCCTATGTAACTCCCAACGCTGCTGCTTGGCAGCTCAGCGACTGTGTTGGAAGAGACTGAACCAGATTAATACCTTGTGGATTTGAACTATAAACTTCCCCGAGTTTGGAGTTCAAGGGCTCGGCTGAGCCGAGCACAGACCGGAGCTGCGGCACTTGCAACATCCCCACTGCCTTCCCAGGTGCCAGGAGGTGGGACTTGTCAGCACAGCTCTCCCCTTTCCCACCTGGCAGGTATGAGCTCACTCATCCATCTCCAGAAGTCAGACTGGGAAGGGCTGGGCTGTGAAAATAACTCAGGATCCATCTTCAAAGCGTCCTTCCCGCCGAGCCTTGGCTTGGCAGCCTCGGCGGGTCTGGCTTGCCAAAATGAAGCCCCCAGCCCCTGCTGCCCTGGGTGCCAGGCAGGGAAACACGATAGCTGAGCAGGGCACTCAGATGGCATGGCTGAAAGATGGGTGGATTTTGTTCCTGACCACTCTTGGTGTGCAGCAGGAGGCGAGAGGCTGCAGGAGGAGATTGTTGTTGTGAGGTTGGTGGTTGTGGGTTATCTTATCTACCTGCAAATGTGTGTCAGGCTTCCTGGCTGGAGACTCCAACCAACAAGGCAGTTCTGCTGGCCCTGCCACGAGCTGGGATAAGATTTCTAAGGTGGGCCATGGGGTGGTTGGGCTGAACCCATTGGTTTTGCAGTGCCTGTCTGCACAGTCTTCACCCAGCAGTTCACAGAACCATGGAATATTCTGAGTGGGAAGGGACTCAAAGGATCATCAAGTCCAGCCCTTAAGTGAATGGCCCATACAGGGGATTGCACTGTTGACCTTGGCATTATTAGCACCAAATTTTAACCAACAGAGCAAATCTTCCCTCCGGTTATTCCTGGCCTGTCCTATCCATGTGTGCTGTGAGTCCCTCCCTGTCTTTGCTGTGTGTTTTTGAGATCATCAGGTGATCAGGGCTGTTCCATCTGTTCTGTGCAGTGAGACATCAGCTGCACATGGGCACTGTGGGGCACCAACAGCTCTGACCCAGGACCCCTGTGCTGAGGAGCCCACATTCCCTTTCTCCATAGGGAGACAGCCCTGGGTGGCATAAAATCCACACTGGATCGCACCTTGTTGGGGGGATAAGAAGCATCTGTTGCTTCCAGATGTTCAGTCCTCTCCCTGTTTGTTTGATTTGAGGACAGGAACCCCCTTCAGTGACGAGAGGCACTCGCTGTTCTCAGATGTCCGGGAGGGTGTGGAGGGGGAGGATTGGCTTTCTGTGACGCCAGCAAGGAACAGAGACAGAGTTTTCATGCTTTGTGGAAAACACTTGAAAGGCCTTTGAGCTCTGGCTGATCTCCACTGTCCCTGTGTTTTCCAGCAGCAGAAGGAGAGGGGAGGACTGGGAAGGCAGGAGAGCAGAGCTGAGAATCAGCACCCGACGCCTTTCCCGTGCTCAGGAGAGCTTGGCAGGATCCATCGTGGTGAATGGAGCTGGATGCAGCAGAATCCAGGCTTAACCTCAGCTCAGAGCTGGGCCCAGCAGAACCTCCTTAGATCTGCAGGAGCTTTGTGAGCAGCTGAATGCATTTCAGGCAGGCTTGCTGAACCAGCCACAAGTGCAGCTGTCAGTTCAGCAGTGGAACAGGGCAGAGGGGAGCCTGGCCAAAATCTGAGGCCTTTTTGCCCACAGCCACTTTATGTCTGTTTTTTTGCAGGCTTACTTTGTCCTTCTTCCACTACAAAACTGTTGGAACTACAGGTCATTGCAGGCTTTGACCCATTGGCACAGGAAAGCTGAGGCACAAAACTTCAAAATGACGTGTAAAGGTGCCAGTGAGTGTTTGGCAGAGCTGTGTCTTGTCCCTGAATTCCAGGTTACTCAATCTCCTCCTCTTCCTGCACACTGAATTTTAACCATTTGCAGAGTGTCATTATGATCTGTGTCATTATGATCTGGTGGGTGGGTAGTTTGAGATTTGGGGTTCCCACCTGATTTTCGTTTTGCTGGTGGAGACATTTCCAAGTGCAGAAACACCCGAACCAGAGAGGAGCTGAGGAACAGAGGTTGTACAGAGATTTTTCTGTGTGGGTTCAACCAGGCACAAATAGAGCAAGGCCTGAGTACAAACCTGTCACCCACTAGAGCAGAAAGAACTGCCCCTTTGGTGTATCCCTCCCACTGCAGGAAAACTGGGCAGCCCCCAAACTTTCCTTCTCGCCACTTGTTCCCTTTCCCCTGCACCAGCAGCAAGGCTTTGTTAAAGGGAGCAGCTTTCAGGATCCTCAACGTTTCGTTCCTGCCGGTGAGTCAATGATTTTTCCAGTCCCTCCCCCACAATAAACAAGTGCAGGCTGAGTGTGGTCCAGAGGAAAATGTGAGCTACACGTGTCCTGGCCACATGCTGCTCTGGGACCAATGATAACCATATGGTGGCTCCTCCAGCAAGAAGAGCTGTTAGCAGGAATCAGTGCAAGGCAGAAACACAATCCAGCCCAGGAAGTGCCCAGAAACTTTGGGGGCAAACCAAATGCAAGAGGTACCTTATAATTTGGGCATCTCAGCCCGTCCCCAAACCCCTGGCACAATGCTGCTTTCGTACCACACATGCAGAACTCCCTCACAGTTTGCATCATCATCACCATTTCCTGCAGATTAACGGAAAAGCCAAAGCCCAGATATCCCAGAAGATGTTATTCCTGCAACAAACCTAAATACCTGGGAAGATTGGGTCATGGAGGAAGATCCTCCCACTTTGAGGTTGGTGTCTTAGTTTCCCTTTCTCTGAGCTGGCCTTTGCTCACACAGGCTGGGAGATTTCCCCGTGGCTTCCTATTCCCCTTTGGAAATACCCAGTCCCTGCAAGAGCTCCGTGTCTCACTTTTCCAGTGCTGCTGCTTTATTTTGAGCCACTCAGGCAGTGAAGAGGAGGAGGCTCATTGATGATTTTTTAGAGTAAAATCTCAGCTAGGATACCTTTACTCCAGCTAAGCTGAGTCCACAGCAAACACAAGCTTTCCTCAGGCAGCAGTTCACAGGGACTTGGCAGGGGCCTGCCTGCATTTCAGAATCCTTGTCCTTTCTCTAGATGAAAGCCCTGCAGAAGGATTTGTTTTTCAGACAGAAGGCAAGCCAAGTTGGTGATTTCATCCCAAGGCAGGCTGTGTCAAGCTGGTCCTATTCAAACACGCAGGAAATCAACCTTGGAGCTCGTTCAGAAATGAGGATGGGGAGAGGGGGTAGAGAAGGGGGTCCTGGGGAGGAGAAGAGCTTGGACTCTGTAACCCAGCTCAAAACAAGCAGGGAAGGTACCTGCTGTCAGTGCAGTGTTGCAGGGAGCCCTCCCCCCACCCTTTGAAGGATTAACTGGCCAGGTTTCAAGCAGCATTTCTTCATTTCCAGCTCTTCCAAGCAGCTCTCCCACCTCTGTCCTCACAGAGCCCTGCGAGGGACACGCACAGCTCCGAGCACAGGTCAGGGGTTACCACAGCCCCAGGGGAATTTTCCCCAAATCCTCCCATTCCAGAACGGCTTTTTCTGTTTAGGGCAATCATTGCTAATGAAAGTTGCTTTCTGAGCGTAAATGAGGAGAGGGAGATGGAGAAGGAGAGAAGGAGGGAGAGGGAGAGAGAGAGGGAAAGGGAGAGGGAGGGGAGGGCTTGCTTTGAACATGGAAATGGGGAAAAGAGAGCAGGAAATGGAAAAGAGACTCTGTGAAGTCCCTTTTTACAAGCTGTTACAATGATCTCCACCTAAACATTTGTAGAGCAGCTATGGAATAAATACCAGTGACAGAGGGGAGGCAAAGGATGGCAGAATTCAGAATGTTTGCTCTGGGTGTGCTGCAAAACCTCTGAGCTCTTTGGACAAGTCCCTTCCCAAGCTGCAAGGGAAGGATGGTGGAGAAAAACTCGGCATAATTTGGTCTTCTGCATTTCTGCAGCTGCCACCTTGCCAGCTGTGCAGTGAAGATGCCACTCCAAGAACCTCCCTGAGCAGGCTGAGTACACAGCTGACCACAGAGGAAATTCAGGACAGAAAGCTGCTTGGGATGCATGTGAGTGTGTATAAACCTTCACACCTAAATAACATCTGCAGGGGCTTCTGGGCAGGGCAGGCAGAGCTTGCTGTTACTGCTGGAAAAAGCTCAGGGCTGCTCCTTTGCACTTCTTCTCCAGAAAATCTTCAACCACTCCAGCCCTTCCTTTCTAGCAATTGCTCTCATGGATCCAGATTTCAGCGGTTTGGGCTTTATTTAAATCAAGCACTTTCTGATGTGAACAATACCAGCAAAACATTTGTGACTTGGCCTGCAGGATGGGAAAAATGCAGCCACCAAAAGCCAAGGCAGGCTCTTAAATGTCGATGCTCATTAGGCACTTTTTAACATCAGTGGCTGGGCTGGAATCTGCCCACGCAGGCTGGAGGCTGAGGAAATCTTATTTGAACACATCTGCTCCAAGAGATACTGTCAGACATGGGGAGCCTCTTGTGGTAATTAGTGGAATTCATTTCATTATTTAGTCCAGCAGTGGTGTTTTTTTTCTGATTGTTTTGTTCTCTTTTTTTATTTTTTTCCTTGTAGGATCCATTAAAATTTTATTTTCTACATTTTTTAAACAACTGAAGGGCTCCCTGGCAATATTAAGACCCTGTGTTCATATAGCACCTTCCTCTCTGTGGTTGAACTGCACCATCCAGGTGTTATCCCAGCCAGAGGCATCTTCTTCCCCTCCTTTCTGCTGCTCTTGCCAAAGACAGCATGGCAGCTTTGTTCCCCAACTCAAAACTCATCCCCCAGCAACTTTAATCTGATGAGAAGAACCCCTTTCTATAAGAGAAATATTTATATCTATAGAGATAGACATACCTAATATAATACATTACAAAACCTAATCAAGAAAATGACAGCTTAGAGCCCTTCCTTTTTGGTTTTTTTTTCCCCCAAAAAGAGGGGCCTTTAATACTGTTTAATTAAAAGCTCATTCGATGTCAGCTTTGAAATTCTGTGCATTTTGTTTCCATTCTTCTTTTGTGTGTTCAAGCCAGTACATTTCCAAATAAGGTTTGTGTGTGCTCACTGTGCTCTCTCCTTGAACCTCAACGCTCTGTGTAGCACTGAGCAGTGACAGGGTTATGTCAACCTCTCTGCTTCTCTGGGCACATTTGTTCCCCTCAAAATCAACACAGCAGCTGGAGACTCTGACATCTGAAACACTCCTGGCTCTCCTGATGGCACAGAGCTCCTGGCTGGGATTGCAGGGAGCGTCTTGAGGTGGCCACGGGCCAGAAAAGCAGGTGCTCAAGGATGATAAATCCTTAGCTAGGGAGAGAAAAAATTTATCTTAGCTGGGAAAATAGTGGTTCTCAGGCTGGTTCTGTAGCTCCCAGTTTGCCTGGCTGACTGGGAGCCACTCCATGGGGTGGTTTGTTGGGTTGGGGGAAGCCTCAGGGAGCTCCACTGGGTGGGTGTTGATGGGATGGTTCATCTGCAGTGGGGACCAGGGGGTTCACTGAAGACCAGGCTTGGGTTGGGGTCGAGGTGCAGCTTGACATAACCTGCCAATTAGAATAAACAGGAGTTCCTGGCTGGGCTAAAATGATGCTCCTGAGGCAGGAGAGTTGCCTCTTCTCTCCTCTCTCCTCTCTCCTCTCATCTCAGCAGAGATCATCTAGAAAAACAAAACAGTTGAGGCCAAGCTCTAAGAAACTTGTAAAACTAATGCAGGGCTTCCCCTCTCTCCTTAGTTTCCATTTACACCTCATCCAGCTGTTCGAGCCCTTCCTTGGGCCGCCAGGGATCTGGAAACCTTTTTCTCCCCTAAAGCAGGGGCAGAAAAGAACAAAAACTGTGTGTCCTGATGAACTGGAGCCTTTCTGGAAGCAGCTCTGTTCGTGCCTGGACAACATGAAGTGCTGGGGAGGAGCAGCAGGAAGGCAGTGAGGGGTGGGAGGGAGAACTCAGCAGTGTGAGCTGTTTCAGATGCCAGGGCTGGGAGGGTGAGGGGGGCTCTTAGTTCAGTGCCTTTTGCCTGCAGCACTGAAGTCTGAAGAGTTTTAATTCCATCCTGAACTTTATGTGTGTGCACAGCTCATAAAACCAGTGATGTGGGAGCCCAGTGGAGATGAAAGCTGCTCACCTGACGTGCACAGTGAATAACAACGAGACCTAAAGTTGCCCATTTTAGAGCTGCTCCTGCTGTTCCAGACAGGTGAAGCTCTGCCATGAAATGGTGGCTTTCCTCAAGCTCTGGCTCTTTCACAGCAGCTGTGTGAATTTTCATGTGGCCTCTCCATTTGTTTTCCTCAGGTTTTTGGAAACCAAGCGCCCGGGAGGAGAGGAGGCTGCCTGGCGTCTGTGTCAGCTGGGAAATGAGGAAGATTGTGACCCAAACTGTGAGCCAGGGGCATGAAACTGGGCAAAGAGGTCCAATACTGGGGGGCTCTGAGTGAAGGGTGAGTTGGTGCTGTGTTCCCAGTGCATGGCATTAATAATGCAGGGCCCTCCAGGGAAGGTGGAGACAGGTGGTGGCTGTGGGACCTGTGTCTTCAGGAGTCCTTTTTGTTGTCTGCTACCGAGGAATGAGGGGTTGTCATGGTTACCTGCCTCCCTTTCCTGGTCCTGCCAAATGTCTTCTCTGGAGCCTCGGGCTTGGAGCAGGATTCAAGTGTTTCTCTCCTGTTGAGATCACAACTCTGATCCAGGCACCTTGAATTTCAAATGCGCTGCTTTGTCACGCTGGTGTCACTTTTATGTCTCAAATCTGACTTTTTAACCCCCTTTTAATACCTTTTCTCCTTCCATGCCAGAAGAGGAAGATTGAGCGAGAGGGGAGCAGGTTAACAAATTGTCTCTTTGGGGATTTTTGAGCTGGGTTTGGTCAGCATTGCCCCAGAGAGAGAGCTGAGCTCTGAAAAATGGCTCATGCAAGTTGTGCTGGTGTCTCGAGCAGTGAGGGGATGGCAGGGATTGCAGCAGGCCATGCTGTAGGAATTCTTGGAGCAGGAGGAAGGTGAGGAGTCTCAAAGGAAACATGAGGTCATTTCCCTTTTAACACAGTACATTTCAGAGATACTTTAGCAATTAATCCATATCTAAATGTGCAGTCCATTAAAGGGCTTGGCAATGGGTTGTTTTATAGTCCAACAACTGGGAGCCTGCCTGTGCTAACAGGGCTTAATCCCTGAGCTCCAGGGAAGGGGACTACTACATGGAGAGGGATAACTTGCTCCTCCTGACCTCTTGTGAGACAGGGTCAATGATATTTACCATTTAAGGAAGACATCCCTCCAATTAAAGCCATGAGAGTACAAGGCATCCTCTTTGATGTTCTTTATTTTCAGCTTTTACAGCGATAATCTTCACCAAAAATCTGGTAATGAGGGGCAGGGGAATCTCTGTGTGTGGAAGGCCAAGTGTTACAACACAGCTCTGGCCTCAGGCTGTGCTGAGCCCCTCGGAGCCCACGCTGGAACATCTGGGCCATCTCAGGATGGAAGGTCAGCCTGGACAGCTGAGTCTGCTCCCAACTGCTGCATGAGGGGCTGGATCTGGGGGCTGGACAGCTGTGTCTGGGCAGCTGTGTCTGGGCTACAAGGCCCAGAGCTCGAATTTGCGTGGCTGGAGATGCTCCTGGGGAAACAGCTCAGCTCGTGAGGTTGTGATCCACCATCCTCCTGCCTCCTGGATGGAGGGGATCCCTTCCTCCTTTGGCCACTCCCCAGCTCTAGAGCCAGCAGTGGCTCCTGCTCTGCCCTGCTCACCTGCTGAGGAACCAGCCAGGCTCTCTCTTCCTCTGGATTAACTACACCTGCCTATCATTTCTCAGGAAGGAATCCATTTTTTTGCACCCCACCTTCCTTCACTCCTCCCCAGACCACTTTAACATCTGTCTGGGAGCTTGTTTGGAGCAGTGGGCAGTGAGCAACTCATGTCCTGTGAACTGCCCTGGACCCCCCTGGAAATGGAGGGAATCAGTGCAGTGTGTGGTTATTGGTGAGCAGAGTCACAGGACTCTGAAGGCATTACTCATTTAATTAGCATTAATAGGGCAATTATTATCTTAATAAAATGACTGATTATGACACTGAGGTTGTATTTGAGGTTTAACAGCTGCAGCAGCCTGACTGAATTGTATGTTTGTTAATCCTCAGTGAGGGTGTTCTATTTCCCTGAGTGGTGTTTATTTAACATGCAATAAGTGTCTTAGTGAATCTCTATTAAAGGCATATGTGGAAACCTCCATTTGAAGCGTTACAGAAGAGAGTGAGACTGTTCAATTCATAAAAATCCCATTTAAACACTGTGAGCTCCAAAACCAGGCCAGTGCCAAAGCAAACTGAGTCCTGTAAGCTCTGTGCCAGATGTCTCATGTGGGGGATGCTCGGGGTCCAAAGAAAATAAGGTCTGAAGGGAACAGTTTGGCCATTGACTCTCCAGCCCAGCCCATATAAAGGAGTTTCGTTTCCATTCAGGAAATGGAAACCTCTTTGAGGTGGGTCCTGTTCAAAGAGTGCTTGCTGAACAATCCTAACCAGCAGCAGAGATCTCAGCAGCACCTACGCCTGCCAGCAGGAATCACCTGGTGGGAAGGGTTGGGAAGGGTCCTAAACCTCTCTGAGCCCGAGAAAGAAGAGATAGTGAATCACTTAGAGGCGTTTCTGGGGGTTTGTTGGTTGCCTTGTGTTGGACACTCTGACTGCCCTGATGGGTGAGGTGTGAGATGAAGTCTTGGCCGACCTGAGCTTGTCTTTCTTGTGTCCTGTGGCTTCAGGCACCGTGGCTCGCTGTGCTCTGGGCAGGGCACTCCAGGATATTGTGGAATTCAGCTCTTGGAGACTGGGATGATGTCCCTGGAGAGCCCAGCTCTACTCTGCACCCAGCCTGTTTCTATCTGAGTGCATCTCTAAGGCATTTTGCAGGGAAACTCATGTTCATTTTGCCTGTGTTCAGGGACACTGGGGTGTGAACCAGCTGTGACCTGCCTGTGCTGTGTCCTCAGGTGAGGAACACCATCCCTGTGGAACATTCCTGCTGGGCTGAAGCCTCCTGTGTGTCTGTCTGAGCTCACCTGCTGTATCAGCCTGCCTTGTGTGCCTTCTCCTTACAAAGGTGGTTCTGGAGGATTGTTCTGCCTTGGAGAAGGAAATGGAAGGGCTGAGAGGATCACCTGAGGATATTCCCCAAGGCAGCAGCAGGCTGGCATGGAATCTACCTCTTGTCTGTTTGGATCCTGGACAGACTTCTCCCCTGCTGCATCTAACTCATGGTTTTTGGTGTAAGGGATGGTTGCAAGAGCTTTTCCAGCTTGCTGGGCTCTCCTTGCTGCCTGCTGTGCCAGCAGGTCCCACCGCTCTGTCCCAGCTCTCCTTGGAGTGGGAGTCCTGCTGGACACAGCCCAGATTGCTGTGTGGGGCTGGAAACCTTGCCACTCTTGGCCATAAATTTACCTTTCCTTGCTTGTCATCTTTTCAGGGCAGTGAGCCCAGCAGCCCCACGGGCAGGGCTGAAGGAGGGGGTCAATGTTCCCAATGGTTGGTCTACAGGAACAAGCACATGGGGAGGGAATGAGTTCATCTCCTCCATGCTCTTGGCCGTGGCAGGGCTGTTCCAACATTCCTGTAGTGCTGGGCTGATAAGCTGGTTGCAGGGAGAACACTCTGTCCCTTCCCTGGAAGAAGAGTTTCCTCCCAACCTTCCTCCTGGGAGCAGTCCTTGGTGGGCAGCTGAAATTTTCCTTTTCCTCTCCTCCCATGACTGCTAAGAGAATATCCATCCCCTTGCATTGTCCATATTTCCACTGTCCAGAGGTGTCTGGGGATCTGTCAGCTGGTTCTTTCCTTTATTGCAACTTGTTAGCTGCTTTCTCCCAGGTTGGTGCCTTCAACCCTTCGTTTCTCCTGGTTTTGGTACAGCAGGTGATTGCAGTTTGGCTGAAGGAATGAACCTAATAAATTCACGGTGCAAACACCTTGTTTTGACAGCCAGGCTGGTTCCCTGCTGCAGTGACAACAGGAACAGACCTCCCAGCTCACCCTTCAGGTCCCTGCCAAGGGCAGGTGTCCTTGCATGGGCACTTGCTGCCTTCCAGAGACCCAGGCAGGCTCAGAGGGTTGGTTTTTCTGTGTGCTGGAGACAGCAGCAGCCAAGGTGGGTCTCTGATGGATGAACTCTGTGTTCCAGCTGCCCTGTGAGTGCTGGGATCTGTGAGGACACCAATGACCTGTCTGCTCCAGAGGCTCACAGGCAATCACAGCAGTTGACTCCTCAGGAAAGCACCAGAGGCTGGTATTAATCAAGGAATGAGCCTTTCCTGGCTTTTCTTCCTCCCCCCAGCTCAGGTAAGGCTGTTTCTCAAGCATGTGGCTCTCCAACAACACCCAAACCAGCAGTGCAGAGCTACTGGGGCTGTTTTCTTGACTATTAGCTTTCCTGAGGCTTCAGACTTGGTGAATAACTGTAAGAACTTGCCTGAAAGGACATAAACCTCGCACTTCCAATGTGTGAAGTGGAAATTCCTTGTCAAATAACTCCTGTCTTAAGTGTTTGGGCTGGGAGGTTTAACCAGCCAGGGCTAAAGGCCACCCAGGTGCCTGTTGTTGTCCTGGCTGTTGCACAGGCTGTGGGTTCTCCTGTAGAAGCTGCTCCTCACCTGAGTGCAGCCCCAGCAGCCCAAATGCTGCTGTGTGAAGTGTGCTGGTGGGGTTGACTCACTCTGGCAGGTTTGGTGGCAGTTGTTAATTATCTGCCTCACCTGTGCTGTGCAGTGTAAGCCATCGCCTCTGCAGACTTCTGGAACAGCAAAAGCTGGAGATGGGATGACCTCAGATCTTCCCAATTCTCCATTTTCCCCCCGTGGGGGAAGGCTTGTTCCCTCCACTGGATTTTCCTGTCCTGGCTCCAGCTTTCAGTGACTCAAGGCCAGGGTTTTCCTCGGTTCCCTGGGGAGCCTGGCAGATTGCTCACCATGAGAGATGTTTTCCTAAGCCTCCACCTGATCTGTTCCCCTCCTTGATTCCAGCCTTGAACTGAAAGAGTGGTCAGCAAAAAGCTGCAGTGAGTCAGTGCTCATCAAATGGAGTGCTTGAGCACCAGTAACTCTTTCTGGGTCACTTTGATGCAGGTCCTGAATAAAAAGGCTTGAAAGGAAGCTGCCATGGTGTCACTTGAAGGCTGACAAGCACTGGCAAGCACAGACAGTGTAGGTAAAGTCCTTCTAGGAGTTACAGATTAGTGGAAGGCTTTAGTTTATAGAATATTATGTACCTGCAGCTGGTGGAAACTGGAAAGATTACCCCTGAAACATTGAGCTACGTGGCAATTGCTGGTTTTATTTCAGGCTTTTCTTGTGCCTGGTACTCAGTCAAGAAGCTTGACTCTTTTTTTTGCTTAACAAGCTGAGGATTTTCCCATGGATTGCTTTCTGTTCTCCTGCCTGTGCAACCAGTAGCTTGACTGTAATGCTGAAGTAATTCCTAAAATATCATCTGTGAAACAGATCAGTCATGATGGATAAAGCCCTTTTCCATGAGAGATGAGTGGGACCAGCCCCTGGGTTCACTCTCAGAGCCCGCACAAGAAGGGAGAAATAAATTCTAAAGCGTGGCCATGCAAGGGACAAAACCGGCAGCAAATCCAACGTCCACCCCTGAGAATTCCAGAAATACTTCGGGCAGGGTGGAAAGCTGGTGATGGTTAAGAGGTCTGGGGGTAGGAGGATACGTCATGGGATGGGAAGCTCTGTCTGTTGGTTGGGTTGCTTGGGAAGCTGCTTCGTGGTTTGTCTGAAATGAGCAGTGGGCTCTTCAAACCAGGGTGGGCAACAAGGATTGAGCAGGAGTAGAGGATGATGATGCACTTGCTCCTCTGCCAGGGAGATGGAGAGGGGTTAGTTAATGCTTCCCTCCAGCCCTGTGCCACACACCAGTCCTGCCAACCTCTGTGCTGCTCCTTTGGGAGAAGGGGTTTCTGTGCTCTGGCAGCGCTGGCCGTGCTGGGGGTGGGCAAAGAGCACGTCTAAGGTAAGATACAGAACCAGGCTCTGCACCCTGGTTCACCCCATCCCTGCACAGCTCAGCTCTTCCCTGCAGGAATGTCTGATAATGCAGCACTCGGGGCTGAGATCACCCCTTCTGGCGAGTGCCTGCTGTGGTACCAGACCAGTCATCTGGCAGCGCGCTGTTACTGCAGTCTCCAAGGAAACCCTCCGTGCTGCTCCCCCTCGGAAGCTCCGTGTACTCCTGGAGAAGCTGCAAGTGCAGATGTGAGAGTCCTGACCCGTGCCCATGAGCTCCAGACCAGGTGGCTGTCGCTGCCTTGGGTGTTTCCTGCAGATCCCTGGAGGTCTCTGCTGAGGGGAGACCTTGCATCACTGGCACGTGCCGGGAAGAGAGTTCCAGAGGAGGGTCCCAGTTTGCCAGCTCTGCAGTTGTTAGCAGCACTAAAATACTCCTGGTAAGGAAACAACTCACCCACAGTTCACCCCCGTGTCCCAGAGTGTCTTCCCTGGGCTCCTCTTCAGAACTTGGTGTTTTCTTTTGAAGGGGTGAGGAAGGTCAGGGGAAAACCTCCTTGTGCTATTTGTGTTAGTTGTGTTCCCCTGTTAGGTTGTACATGGGCCTGAGACCAGCTTTGTCCATTTAAAAATGGGCATTTTCTGAACATTCCTGATCTTGGGGTCACTGGTGTGCAGTGAGGGACTCCCATCTCTCAGGAGAAAGCCAGAGCTGAACCGTCTGACAGCTGGAGAGAAGTGAGGAGATGGGAAGGGCTGGCTCAGCCCAAGCGTCTCATGTTCCTTGGGGGTGATTTATGGAAGCTGCTGCCCCTTTTGCCCCTCACTGTGAGCCCTGGGAAAGTGCTGGATTAGGTGTAAGCTCTGCTTCAGCAGGTGAGTGGTTTGTTTGTCTGCTCCGTGCCAAGTGGAACCTGCTCCCCTGGAGCCCTTCTACTGCAGCCTTTCTGTCCAAGTCTGTGCTCCCAAACCCGGCCAGAGTCTCACCCAGCACCCCTCAGCCCTGGATTTCTCCTGAGGTGTCTCTCAGCTGCACCACACAGCTGCTGGCACGTGTTGGGTCAGGCTCTTTCCAGGAACTCTGGCAGTCTGTAAATAGTGTCCCTTGTCCCCTGATGCCCCCCCAGGGCTGGAGGGGAGAAAAGGTGTTTCCCTCTGGCTCTGCTGGTGATGCTGCAGCACTCAGGACGTGGCAGCTGCATTTAGTGAGCCTTCAACCCTGACAAGAGCTGGAGTAACTGAGAGGCAGAATCTGCCTGGTGGATTGAGATCACTGCTGTTGAAGGATAAACTGTGCTGGGTTTAACTTTCCCTTTTTTTTCCCCTGCTCGTCTCCCCAGTAGCAAGTTGGGGGACACGTGTGGGGGAACAAATCAGCAGCAGACAGTGGCATGTGAAGTGATTCTCCTGGCTGGCACAGACGGGGCTGGGAGGGCAGAAATACTCGTGGTGATTTAAAGGGCAAAGATAACTTTTGCTGCTTTCTCACTCGCACGGCCTAAAATGGTTTGGAGGAAGGAGGAGAGAAGCTGAGCCTGCTGGTTTGGGAGGGATGTTGGATACTGTGCAGATGGGGCTTTTATGTACTTGATTTCCTCAGAGCTCCTGAGTGGTGGGGGACAGGCTGTTACTGGGGGGAGCTGGTGCTGAACTGGTCAACAGGCACGGGTGTCTGTGTGAAAGGCTCTTGTCTCCCAGATAACACAAGTCCCAAAATGACTGGAGAGGTTCCCCCCCCTCCTCTTAAGCACTTCTCAGGCAACATTCAGGCTCTCCAGCCCCACTGGCTGTGCATGTGTTGGATAAGGAAGTGAGGTCTAAACAGTGCCATGCTCAGCTGCAGGAGTGAGCAACACCTGGTGTAATGAGTGTGAGGGAAGATGTGATTCAGGGTGGTAGTGGGGGCTGGTTTTGGGAGCACAAAGGATCTGCTGGTGGAAGGGCCAAGGGTGAGTGCAGGAGCCAGGCAGCATCAATGCCTGGGGCCAGCCAAGAAGGGCAGGGGGCAGAGAAGTGGGGACTGGCAGAAGGGCAGACAATCCCTCCTCAGTGCCAAAAGGACCTTTTAAGCACCCAAGACTGCTGTGGGTGTGCAGGTGCATCCAAAAGAGAAGGGATGTGGAGCTGGATGGTCTGTGGGGCTCAGGGGGCAGAGGCAGATTCCCAGCCTGATCCTTCTGCTGCTCATTCCATGGGAGCAGCCAGGGGGTGTGAAAGGTTCTCCAGGCAATGTGTGGGATGCCTTCCTTTGGTTCATCAGCTGTAAATTCCTCCTGGAGACCTGGCCTGCCTTCCTGAGGGCTTCTCTCCTGTAAGCTGACCTCTGGGCAGCCTTGCCTGGGTTCACTTCCAAGGGATGCACCTTTTCCTTCCTCCCCACCTCCCCAGGTATCCCAACACCTCCCAGCAGCACAAACCCCTCTCTGCTCCCTGTTTCCTGACCCTGCTGACTGTGTTGGCTTCCCAGGGTGAGAGGTTGCCCTCAGTGTGTGTGTGTTGGGCTCCCTGATCTCTTTACTTTTCTCACAGTTTCTAAGATGACCAGTGCCGTGAGACACAAATGCCAGCCCCTCCTATTTTGTGTGCCTGGGGACAAGTCTGAGCTGCTGCTGGATTACACAAAGCCCAGGTCGTTGCCATCATTTGATGGGACTCTCGAGTTTCCTATCCCCAGCTCAGTGGTGTTTTGCCCCTACCAGCTCTGAGCACAAACTGGGGCTGGTTTGTGTTCCTGAGACCCTGTGATGTCAAGAGTGTGCTGCATCCACCTGAAATGCAGTTTTGGGGTCTGACACGAGGGTTCTTTGAGCATGAAACAAGTGAAAGATTTTTCTCTGAGGCCTCTGAGAGCTGAGACCGATGGGGAAGAGCCTGGGAGCTGCTGCTGGCAGGAGTGAAACTCCAGCGAGCTTCCATTGAACTCTTGGACCTTTAACTGGGGGATGGGACTTTCCAAACTGATTCAGAGCTGCTGTTCCCCCACAGCCCTCACTTGGGCACCTTGCAGGCAAGGCCAGCTGCTCTGAGCTGCCTGGCTCAGCTCTCCACCCTGCCTACACTTGTTTCCCTTTCCTACCCACTCATTCTTTCTTTCTCCTCCTGGCTCCCTCCCCTCTGGACTTGGGGAGAGGGATCTGGGACTTGCAGCCTGTTCCTTCCCACTTCCCTGGATCTCCTTCCTGGTGATGCTGCTTCAGGAGCCCTTCCCTGGGCCGAGAGGGACATCTAGTGGGACTGGAGCTCAGGGACCTGGGGGTTTTCTGTATTTCTTGCATTATTTATTTATTTATTTGTAATCCTTAGGAGAAGGACCGGTTCTTATTGGAGCAGGGATTGAGCTTTCCCACAGTCCTGCTGCACTGGGGGCAAGGTGGGCCTTTGGTGGCCGATTGGTGGGATGTTTCCCTCTTTTCTGGGATGTGTGAGGGGCAGTTGCCTGTTCTCCTGTGAGGCTGGGGAGCAGCAGAATCTGTGCAGGGGAGCAGTCAGGCCAGCCTCTCCCTCAGAGCATTCCTTGTTGCCCTTTTCCTTGAGCACAAATTGCTGTGGAAGGGGGGGATAGCCAGGTTATACCTCTGTACTTGGACAGAGGGAAATGCTGTGGAAATCTGAGCCCTTCCTTGCAGGTGTAGGACTGAGGATGGCGTGGGACAACAGGCTCTTCCTCTGCACAGTAGAAATATTGTGATGACCAGAACAAACCCAGTGGGTTTATTCTCTCTGCTTCTGCATCAGGTGGTCTGACACAAGGCTTGGAATTGTCCCCTCAAGTGGTGCTGAAAGGCTGAAGGGCTGAGCCAGCCCCTCAGAGCCCCCCATGTGCTCAGTGCCAGCCTGGAATGGGGCTGTGGTGAGTGACACTGCTCTTGGTGAAGCAAAACCTGCCTGAACACACCTCTCTTCCAGATTTGGTTGCACAGGATTCATGCTTCTGTCTGGAAAAGCATCTCCCGCACCCTTGCTTGCCTCAGCAATCCTTCTGGATGTGGCAGGATCCCCAAACCACGTGTGGGCACAACGGAGAGTGAGCAGACACTGGACCTCGTGCTCAGCAGGTGATGGAACATCCCACTGCCCTTCCCCTCGATGCAGGTGCCAGGGCTCTGTACTCCTTTTGCACTCCCCAGACTGTTTCTTCCCCACAGTGGAGCTGCTGTGCAGCAGGGGTGCAGAATTCAAGTGTTTCACGTGGAGCAGCTCCACTCCCTCTTAGCACTGGGGGTCTGTGCTGCTGGTTTCTGACTCAGGAACGTTTGCACAGAAGATGAGGAAGAACCACACAGGCACAGTACTAGAAAATATCCCAGTTTATTGGAGCATCTCACTTCAGGGAATTTTACAAAACAATGTATTTACAGGTGAGGAAGGGACTAACTCAACTGGAGTGTGCTCTGCTGGGGCCAGGAACAGGCTACACGGGAGAGAGGAAGGAAATCAGCACATTCACAAGTCACATTTTTCTTTACAAAAGTGGGATGGGTGTAAGGCTGGCGTGGGCACAGCTGACCCGTGTTGTCCTTGCAGGGGGCACTCCAGGAAGGATTCAGTGCAGCCCTTGTGCTCTCCACCATGACTTCAGACACCTGGAGCTCAGCCCAGAGCGGAGTTAAGGCACAGTGTGGTGATGCCGATGGCCCTGGGCTCTCCCTCTGTGCAAGCAGCTCTTCCCATGGCTTCCCTCGGGGGGAGTGATGGGTTTCCCTTTCAGGCCTCCAGCCCTGGACTCAGCCAGGCCAGAGGCTCAGTTGGCCAGTGGACAGAAGGAGGAGACCACAGCACAGGACAAGAAGGGGACACCCCAAAAAACATGGTAAGACCTCCCTTCCCCACCCCCCATGACTGAACACCACGGTGTGGATGGCCATTTGAAAACAAATGCAGGACTTAGAATATATTCTGAAAGCACGTTTTTGAACCTGTCCAATAAAGTCTGTCTCTAAACAAAAAGTGTTTGTCTCCTTTTTTTAGTTTTTAAAAAATTTAATTATTTTTTTTTTACTTCTTAAGTTTATTATTCTATTTATAATCTTGAATGATGGTTCATTTTGGTTGTTCGTGGGAGCTGCACTAGCTTACCCACCAAGGGAAAAACTTCTCCAAACGTGGATTTCTAAGTTGGGAAGACTAAGGACTGAACCAAACCACCAGCTCTGGCTGCACAGGGAGTCCCAGGCACTCGCAGCGAGGTAGAGGGAAGGTTGAAGTTCACAGTAGAGGCCGTGCATAGCTGGCAGTGCCAAGAGTCTCCAGCCAGCACTGTCCAAGAGGTGTCCAGGCAGGAATCCATCCCTCCCTAGAGGCCTGTGTGCTGCTGGATCCAGTCTCGCAGGCTGGTGAGCCGGCTGTACACTCCAGGCTTGTTCCTCTGGGCACAGCCATCCCCCCAGCTCACCACTCCGGCCAGGAACATCCGACTGCTGGGCTCCACACTGACCAGGGGGCCCCCCGAGTCTCCCTGCACACAAACAAACACACAGCAGCATGAGCACCAACCCCCTGCAGCCTCCTCGTGCAAAGTGTTAAGAGTCAAAACTGAGCAAAAAAATAATCACAAAAAAAAAACTCCACGTCTCAAAAGCAATTCTAAGTCAGCACAATTTTTTTGGCCGTTCCCTAAAACAAACATTTTAGCCTGGCAATAAGAGTCACGGGGCCAGAACACAGCTATAAAATCAAGCACCCTGTCTTGCTAACTAAGAATAAGAAACAGCAAAAAGCTGGATGGTCCTGCCTGGTCAGAGGGTTTTGAGTGTAAATCCTGCCATTTTTGAGACTAAGTCCTGTGCCGACACAACTTGCTGCTGGCACCCATTCCAATCTGTCTGTTGTCTGAACCCAGGAGGATTCACACAGATTTGTTGTAGGTTAGAAGTGTAAATGTAAGTGCAAATGGCCTGCCTCCCTCACAAACAAACAGCAAAGAGCACTAACTGCAGGTGCTGCCCTACCTGGCAGGCGTCCACGCCCCCAGTCAGGATCCCCACACACATCATACGAGGTGTCAGCTGGTCCGTCAGGAGCTGGTTACACACGGTCTGGTTGATGAGCCTGATCTCTGCCTTCTGCAGGATGGAGGCTCCAGTGCCTGTGAGGATAAGCAAAATACACATTTTGAAGCAGCTCCCACTTTTTTCCCCTCCAGAAACACAAAAATCATAGAATCACAGAATGGTCTGGAAGGGATTAAAGCTCATCCAGTTCCACCCCCTGCCAGGGGCAGGGACTCCTTCCACTATCCCAGGTTGCTCCACGCCCCGTCCAACCTGGCAGGGATGGGGCAGGCACAGCTTCTCTGGGAAAGCCACACAAAACACATCAGCGCAGCCCCGAACTGCCACACCAGCGCTCACCTCCTTCGGCGGTGGCTCCCCAGCCGGTCACCCACAGGTCCTTGCCCACGGGGAAGTTGTGGGTGGCATCGGGCAGGCAGATGGGCTGGACGACGGCCGAGAAGGTGGCGGGGCTCTGCAGCTCCAGCACGGCGATGTCGTAGTCGTAGGTGTAGTCGTTGAAGAAGGGGTGGGAGATGATGCGCTTGATCTTCCGCGTCTGCACCTTGGGGCCGCTGAGGTCGCCTTGGTCGGTCAGGCCCAGGTAGGCCGTCCACAGGCTGGGGTCTGAGTACCTGCACAGGGCATGAGGCACAGGGTGAGGCCCCATCTCGCTACCTTAAACAGTTTCCTCGAGAAACACCTCTCAAAAATCGGTGTTTTCCTACTGAAACGCCTGAAAAGGGGATGGACCAGGCCCTCCTGTACCTGATGCCCTGCAGGGGCAGGAAGCAGTGAGCTGCTGACACCAGCCAGCTCTCCGAGACCAGCGAGGCCCCACAGATGTGGCCCTGGCCCTTGACGTGCAGGCTGACCTGCCACGGCCACTCTCCCACGTCCGAGTTCTGCCCGCCGACGATCCGCGACTTCCTGACGTAGGAGCGGGTCCCGCAGTCTGGGGTGGGGAAGGAAAGGGGTGCTTGGTTACTCCTGTTCCCATTCCATACCTCCCGTCTGTTCCTTGGGGATATCTGACAGACAGCACACAAGTTACCCATGTCAGGGAGGGGCTGATGCTAAATTAGCTATAACATTTACTTCCTAAGTACATAAATGTGTACGTAAAGCCCTGTATTGCCCATCCTGAACAACACTCCCCAAGCTGATACAGAACACATCTTGCTATTTCCAGATCAAGCCACCACACAGGGCTCTCTCTGCCACACTGGGGTGTTTCTCTAAGAGGCCCAGCCTAGAATCCCGTGTTCCCCCCATTCCCAGGGCACTCACTGCAGTTGTCCTCGTCAGAGTTGTCCTCGCAGTCCTGTTCCCCGTCGCACTCAGGGTTCTGTTTGCTGATGCAGTGCCCGCTGCGGCACTTGTAGGTGTACTCCTTGCAGGGCACTGTTGCCTGACCTGCTGCAGGCAGGACAGAGATGGGGTCAGCCCCAGTTCTGGGAGGTCACACAGCCCAGGAGCCCGTCACCTCTTCCCCCCATCCCCAGGACATGCCAGCCCCATGAGAAAACACTCTCCAGGATGCCCAACCACCGAGAAATCCAGAGGCTGCATTCAAGGGAAATGTCCCCTCAGTCCACCCTCACCTGTGCTGCAGCTGCCCTCGTCGCTCCCGTCCCCACAGTCGTCCTTCCCGTCACACTTCTGCGTGTTGGGGACACACTTCCCGTTGTCACACTTGAAGCTGTCGGCTGCACAGCCTGGGGACAGAGAGCAGCTCCTGAGGGCAGGGCAGGGATCCTGCAGCACCTCAACACATGGCTGTGCCCACTGCCTTCCCCAGGTAAAGCCTCTGCAGCTCCAGCATCCTGTGTCTCCAATCCCTTCTTCTCCAAAGTGCACACCACCCCCAGTCACTCAGCCCTTTCTTTCCCCAAACCCCACGTATTAATGTTAAAATTAACGCCTGGCTGTTAATTTTGGGTTTCTTGCCCACTCACTTCCAGCACAGCACTTGCTTCCCTCCATCCCACAAACCTCCACAGCCCCAGTCCCCACCACACCAGCCCTCAGCGAGTCACTCACTGCACTGCAGCTCGTCACTGTTGTCACCACAGTCGTTCACGTTGTCACAGACCCAGAACTTGGGCTTGCACCAACCATTCTGGCACCTGAACTGCTGTTCAGTGCAGGCTGGAAAAGGGCAGTGAGAATGACAGAGTCATTAGGGCTGGAAAAGACCTACAAGACCATTGAGTCCAGCCTGTGACCAATCCCCACCTTGTCACCCAGACCAGAGCACTGAGTGCCACATGTCTTAAACACCTCCAGGGATGGGGACTCCACCACCTCCCTGGGCAGTCCCTTCCAATGCTAGAAATCAGGGGAGAGACCTGCAAAGGCACTGTGGAGTCACCAGAGACCCATCCACCATGGTGGCTCTCCCAGTGGGTGTGCAGACACCTGGGAACCCACCAAACAGCTCGAGACCATGCACGTGCACAAATATACACGTGGGCTAGAGCACAGCATTTCCCTTTTTCTGGAGAACAGAACCATTTGGAACTGCCCTGTCTCAGGCAGCAGAGGTTGAAGCTGACATCACTGCAGGACAGCCTCAGACAACAACTGAAGCAAAGCACTTGCTACAAGCAGCAGGAAAGCACCTGAGAAACCCCTCCTCAGAAAACTGCCACCTCCCCTGGGAACCAGATCCCAGTCTAGGGGATTCCATCTTCTCCAATGAACTGCAGACCCTGGACAGTAACACTAACTACAGGACAGCTCTGCTAATCCAGGAGGAAAACTTGTTGCACAGAGAAACAACTCCATGTATCGCACAGCTTTTCCAGATGTGCTCTGCAAAGCCTGCCCGGTTGGACAACAAAACGTGTCCCTTCAACCACCCAGCTCAGCCAAACCCACAGCCAGGAGGATTACACAGAAAACACATTCCCAGCTGAGTGGGACTGCAAATGGAGAGAGGGCTGGATTAGCAGGAATTCACAGCTCCTAGGCTGGGAAAGGATCCCAAACAGATCCCACAGTGAGTGCCTCTCACTGCAGCGTGGAGAAAGGCGGCAGTGCTGGTTCCAGGCAGCACCCAGGCACACTGCCCAGGACAAATACCTCCAGAACAGCCACCCCAGGGCAGCACCACCCTTCCCACACCGTGCCAAAGGGAAACCAAGGATGGACTCACTGCAGGATCTCTCGTCGCTGCCGTCCACGCAGTCCAGCCACCCGTCACAGCGCATGCTGCGGTCGATGCAGCGCCCCGTGTTGCAGGTGAACTTGCCAGGGCAGGCTGCGAGGGGGAAAACCACACGTGAGCCCTCCAGGTGTCCCCCTCTACACCCCTTCCCCAGAGCACACAGTGCTCCCTGGGCCTGCCTCCAGCAGAACACAGCAGGCACACAGGGAGGTCTGCAGTAAAATAAAAGCTGCTGTGCCCCTGGAAAAGGCCAGGGAGGCACGGAGGAGGAGCAGCTCTGGATCTCAGGGAAATCAGCTTCTCCCCCAGCCCCAGGGTCCCAACTCACGGTCGCTGGAGTCGTAGGACAGGTACTCTGCAGAGAAGCCCGTGTCCGTGTAGGACTGGTCTGAGTGGAACCGCACCTGGATTCTGTTGGTGGTGCTGGCCACCACAAACTGGGAGCGCTCCCCACAGTACCTGCAGGGCAAAGGGGAGTCAAGGGCCGCAGCAAACTTCCTTCCATCCCTGACCTCCCATCTGCACAGAGCTGAGGGGGCAGGAGAGCAGGGAGCAGGTCTGATCCCAGCACAGACTGCCAAACTCTGCTGCCACTCACAGTAGGTTTCAGCCAGCTGCAAACACCAGTTTGTGACCTTAAGAATGACTGTGAACAGATTCTTCCACGTCCCTGCCTGCCCCAGTGATGTGTCTGATCTCAGATATGCTGGATTTGTGCAGGACCCCATCCCACCATGGGCAGGTGTGATCGTGTACACAAGCAGCAGGAACTCAGGACTGTAGAGGCAAGTGCTGACTTAGAAGCCTCTCTCTGAGGCAGGGTCAGCTTCCTTGTCCAAAACATTGCAAAACAAGAGTAATCACGTCCCTGTAAGGTACAAAGTTGTCTGGCCCAGGTTCTATCAGGCTGTGTAACAGCACATGGCCAATACATCAGGAAATGCATCACAGAACACAACGGAACTGCCCTGAGAACAGAGATTTACTCATTCAAGCAAACCCACCCCAGATGTTTCTGCCTTCCCTCACACGAGCCACGTGTCATGACAAAATGTGGGGGGATTCAGCTGAAGCACACAACAAACCCAGGGTCTCATCCCCAAGCTTGGGGTTCTCCCTCTCACCACGGGGCAAATCCCAGCACCCTCCTGCCTCCTCCCATCCTAAAGAGCACCAGCACACTTGTGGGAACAAGTGGGAAAGGTTTAAGGAAAGCACAAGGTTCTGTGTTAGTAAACAAAGCCCCTCCACAGGGTCAGAGAGCACCCCCAACACCCACCTCGTGCTGTTGATCTGCACGTAGTCCTTGGTGCAGGAGCTGACGGGGATCCCGGGCTCCAGCACAAAGAACATGTTGAAACGCACCTTCACGTTCTTCACAGAGGGAACCTGCAAAAGGGAGCAGAGCCAGTGGGGATGTTGTTTTCTGGAGCAAGGAAAAAAGCTTCATGGGAAGAGGATAGAATATAACTGAAAACGGGAAGAAGTGAGTTTTCCAGAAGGAAAAGAAACACCTTCATAAAAGTCACTATGAGCCAACCCAGTCCCAGGATCTCTGATGGAACAGGGCACATAGAGGGAGCCAGCCAGTCAGTGACTGGCCTGCCCCAAAGCCCTCACTCTCATGCTTTTTGTGTGAAGCTACAGTCTTTGGGGGGGCTACTAGAAGTGTTGTGGAGTTCAGACCTCTCACTGCCTCTTCAGCCTTTGCCCCCAGGCTCCAAACACCTCCCTCAGCCATGCCAGACTCGGAGGTTCTGGGCAGCAGCTGCTGTGAGCTCCCCTGGACTGCATGACCAGTCATTTGACAGCCTAATGAAGGGACAGAGAGGGCCCATCTCACCTCAATGTTCCACACACAGTCTGTGTCTGGGGGGTAGTGTGCCGGGTAATAGGGAGTGGTGAAGGTGCCGCTCTCTCCCCTCAGGGTCCCACCACAGGCTGAGGACAAACAGAAGATGAAAACAGGTTAGAGATGCAGAGATGTGGTTTGCCCAAGCCTCAGCTGGCTGTCACCCGAGACAGGAAGGGAGGCAGAGGCAACAGTGTCTAACAAGGTTAAGTACACTCAGAAGAGACCAGCTCTGCTCCAGGGCTTGAGAGAACCCAGGGGATCAATTAGGTGTTTCCTTCATACATCAATCTGCATGTCTAATCCAACATAACACCTATTTTGGCCTCCTCAGGGGCCATCATTACAACAGCCAAGAGCACTGTGGGCAAGGCCAAGATGTGACCTGTTTCCAGGTGCTGCAGCCCTGGAAACATCCCTGACAAACTGACCACAGCCACACCCACCTCCCTGTTCAGCTGCCCCCGGCAGGGAGAGGTGGGGGAAACAAGCCAAGGGCTCTGCTCACCTTTCATCTTTGGGAGCTGGAAGAACTCGGCCTTAAAGCCAGGGAATCGCCCCTCCTTGTTGGTAACCAGTGTGATGAGCATGACGTTCTGGGAGGACAGGAAGGTCAGGTTGTAGGATGGGGCGTAATTCCCACAAAGCCTAGGAGGCAAAGGACAGAATCCATGAGGCACAGCTGCACAGGTCAGCTCTGAGCAGGGACAGCAGCTCAGGTCCCAGCAGGACTCTCAGTGCTGTACAGGAACATCCTGGGGACACCGACCTGACCAAAGCGTGGGGCTCCACGGGGCTCAGGGAGTCGTAGACCTTGATGTAGTCACTGTCATCTCTGCAGGGCTCCAGCTCCAGGGTCTTGAAGGTGAGGCTGATCCTGGAGCCGGCATCTGCCCTCAGTACCCAGTAGCAGAGGGCATTGTTGGGGTAGGGGCTGTTGGGGAAGCCAGGCGTGGTGAAACTGGTGACCTGCCCTTCCTTGGCGTGGAGGGAGAACACGCAGCTGTCTGCCCAGAGAGCAGGGAACAGTTAGCAAGGTGTCCTGGTTCCAGCCAGGGTACACTTCATTTCTGCTCAGCAGCTGTTACAGTGCTGTGTTTTGGATTGGGAATGAGAACAGTGGCTCCAGCTGGGCTTAAAGCCAGGACACAAGGCAAATGAGGAGATTCTGCTGCAGAGATTAATTCCTCCTCAGCCTGCAGGCTGCCCCTGGGCAGGTGCCTCTGCAGGGAACGTGCTTGCTGGCTGACGGTTGTGCCATGCTCTGTCTGACCCCACACCAGCTCCAAGGAGCACACTGGGGTCTGCCTTCCATGCAGAGCACCCCTCTCCAGACCCTCCCCCATCCTGCAAGGGAAATCACCACCCTGAAGAGGCCCCTGAGACTGAAGAACTGTACTTACTGTCTCGGGCCGAGTGAACTATGCTGGGGTCCACAGCTGCAGGAGAAAACAGAGCTGGTGTCATCCTTTGGGTTATGGAAAATCCCTGAGCACAAGGCTGAGGTCGTCCCCAGGACCTGCACTGATACGGCCTTGCTTGTGGGGTCTCTCCCTGCAGGCTGGCCAGGGCAGGCTGCTCCTGCCCAAGCTCTGGGGAGCTGAGGGACCCAGCTTTTCCTCAGCAGGCAGAGGATTCATCCCTGTCCCTCTCTGCTCAGCTCAGCGAACACAGAGCAGGTCTGTGCAGCCTCCCCCAGTCCGTACATCCCACAAAGCCACGCTGTGAAACCCAGGCCCTTACACCCACCCTGAGGGCTGTGTGAGGGCCCCCAGAGGAGGGCTGTGGCCAGCACCTCCCCTCTGCAGTGACACATCCCCCCAGTCCCGGGTGGGGGCCCAGCCAACACTCACGGAACGCGATGACCGACTCCACCTTCAGCAGGGGGTTCCGCAGGCGGGGGTTCCACCTCTGCACCAGGCTCTGCTTGTCAGCCATGGCCCTGTCCAGGCTCTGCTCCCGGTACTTGGGGACAAGGAATTCGGACCAGTAGTAGGCAATGACGCTGCCTTCACTGTGGGAAGGGCAGTTGTTGGGTTGAGGGCAAGAACAGACATGGGAAGGCTCAAAGTACCACTAGAAGAAGGGGCCAGGCTACTTGATGAGACATTTTTGGATTCTAGCCATGGGGAAGGGAGAGTCTCAAGGGTAAGTTAAGCAAAGTGTGCCCAGTAAAGGCCCCTGCCACCCCGGGGAGTCCCTCTCAAAGCTTGCAGCTACCACCCACTGCAGTTCACTTCACCACACATTGATTTTCCCAGAACATCTGGCAGAAAACAAAACACACACTTTTGGGTTGCTTTCCACTGCCCATCCTTCCCTGTGTCACTCATGGTGACTACTGGGGTGTCTCCACCCACAGCACCCTGGAAATGAGGGTAAATGTCTGTGGATATCCCAGCATTGCCCTCCTCCACTCTCAGGCCTGGCTCAGGCAGCACCAAACACTCACCTGAAGGCAGTGATCACTGTCTCTTTGTGGTAAGGGCCAATATCTGCATGGTTCCTGTATATCTCCTCCACCTGAAAGGGTTAAAGAGGGGGGTTCAGCACGTCTAGAGGTGAGGAAGGGGGAAAGGATACAGAAAGACAGAGCTTCAAGCCCACCGTGGAAAATCAGAGCACATACCCGGCATCCCTGGCTGCAGGAACCTGCAGAGCCAAAGAGAGGAAGAAGGAGAGCTGAGAGTCCCAGAAGAGCCCAGACATGCCCAGCACAGCCTTCTCTGACTCAGCTCTCCCCGCTCTTCCTGGGAGAAGCACAAGTCCCTAACTCTGAGGGGAGAGGCAAGAAAAGCCACAGCTTCAGCAGGGAGGGAAGACACCCTCCTGCCTCAGCTCGCAGCCCTGATCCATCCACTGACCCTGGGATGTGCCCTGGCAGCTCCTACAGAGCTAGGATGCCAAGACCCAGCTCCAAGGCATGTCCCTGCTCCCAACCAGCGTGTCACAGGGAGCGAGGAGAGCTGAGAGGAGCCAGGAAGCTCCAAAGAATCTCACACGAAATATCCCCGTGGGCACAGGGAAAGAGGAAAATTCCTGCTTGCAGGAGGAGGGATGCAAAGAAGCCTCTTACCGTGCTCTTCACCTTCTGGGCCAACATGCTGAACTCTGGAGACCTGGAGTCCTCGTAGGCATCCAGGAACTCCCAGTTCAGAACCCGCAAGTGGCCATTGAAAACCTTCCGGACGGGCGCGTTCCTGTCTGCAAGGGCAGAGTTCAGGGTCAGGAAGGGCAGTGAGGGCTGGGATTATGGCACAGCAGGACCCCAGTGACAGCAATCAGGGCAGGGGGGTGGAATTGGTGTCCTCCCACCTCCTGGAGCCTTCCCAGAGCTAGAGAGGGCACCTGTGATCAACACCAGGTAACAACGCTTTTCCACGTGGATGGACACGTTCCCAGGGTATCACCCTCGACACCACCACCCTCCTGATGTCACACTCACATTTGAAGTGCCAGATCAGGAGGCCAGTGGCGAGGGAGACGAGCAGGAAAACCACGACCAGGACGGTGATGACCACGCGCCGCTTCGGACCACGCTTCTCCACCTTCTTGGAGTTCATGGCAGGGAGGAACTCCACCCCTTCATCCAGGTGGTTCATGTCCTGGCAGAGGGAAGAAGGCAGGACAGTGGGATGGCTGTTCCCAAAGCCTGGTCTGGAACCACAGAGCAGCCTGGAGCAGGTTTGTGGACAGGGAACGCGGCAACTCCCCAGCACTGAGGGCACGGGCAAACCTCGGCGTTGCAGCTCCACAGCCACCCCACAGCACCCTGAAGGCTTCCCCTTTGCTTTTCTGCACACACCTAATTCCTTCCAGGGCCTAACACAAGGTCACGAGCTCAAGGGGCACGTCCACACACCCTCCCGTGACCATGGCAGGTCACAAAGCCCGCAGCCTCTGAGATGTGCCTGCCAGCAGATGAAAAGGCAGAGAAAAATTCACCCCTTTGCTGGTGGCAGGTGTGTCACTGCAGCTTGTGGGGCACAGCACACTATAAATAGCATTTCTCTAAAAGAAGAAATCAAGCCACTTCCTCCCTTTACATTTTCACAGTGCCCTGTGACGTCTCTTGGGCCTGTGTTTCTGCTTGGAGCCTCCCATCCAGCAGAAAGACCCAGGAAAAGAAATAAACCAAAACAATTAAGATGAACTTACAAGTCATCCCCACAGCCCACAGGCTGCCAGACTCTCAGGACAAGATGTGGAAGAGCAGATCCCAAAAGAAGGAGGAATGACACCCACAGCACACAGCTCTTGCTTCCACCTACCCCACGCTGGGCTGGGTGAAGAAGAGGAAGGCCTGTGTGGCATCAGCTGACCTGGGGTTTCACTTTCTCCAGCCTTTGGTTCCCTCCCTCCATCCTTGCCCTGCTCATGTACCTGCATCTCCAGCCCAGGTGGAGTCAGAAGAGCTGCAGATCCAGGTGTTTCCAGAGGATGCCACACAGCATCCTTTCCACAGGCTGATGTCAGAGGCCCAGATCCACACCCACTCTGGTACCTCCCGTCCTCCCAGAGCTGGCAAACCCTCGTGGGCAGAGCTGACCACGTCTTCTGCTTTCATTCTGTGCCTCTCTCAAGTAGGAAGGGCCCAAACCATAGGGATCCCTCACCTTTCTGCCTCCTACCCACCCATTTTCCCCTTACAGGCACCCAGTAGCTCCCTGGGCTCTGATGACAGCAGGGACACAAAGTGCTGACTCACCTGAATCCAAGCAATCACACACACCCCTGTGCCCCAAGGGGGAAGGCTGTCCCACAGACATGACCCCAGCTCACACACTGCCTGTCCTCTCCCAGCCCAGGGCTGACACAAACCTACTCATTTGTGTGAGTTTTAGGGTCCCTTCCAACCCAAACCAGCCTGTGATTCTATGACAAACAACCAGCTAAGGGGATGCTGTTGACAAAGCCCTCTGTGCATTCTCATGCAAACCCAAGCAACCTCACTGCACTTCCCTTATGTGCTTCACCATCCCATCTTTCCTAAGCCTCACCGGGCAGGAAAGCCCAGCTCCCACTTGCACCATTCCCCCACTCCTTTTGCCCTTCTCTTCACCCAACCCTTGTCCTCTCCTCCCACCTTCCACACCCCACCACAGCCCCTCCTCCCCGTGGTATTTGCCCCGGGCCCTTCTCAACAGAAATTGAAGTTACAGGCACCTTACCCTGAGTTTTTGTCAAGGACTACAAGTTTAATCCTCTGAAAACACCAGAAGGCCACCGCAACCAGAGCAACAAACCAGTTTTCACACCACCTGCTCTCAAAATCCTCTGAGTTTTTCATTTGGCAACACGGGGAAGGAACTTTCATTCATTTGTGGGATTTACTGCCTAAAGCTGAGCTGAAAGAACTGTTTCCATCCCCAAAATAAACAGACCTAGCAGGGCCACAGAGGACAATCCCATTGGGAATGCTCTGAATTTTGTCTGGCCTCTGTGATCATACAGGAAAGCCTTGACAACATAACCAGAGGAAACTTTAAAACAGACAAGATGCCAAATAAAGCTTAAATACAGACAGACATCCTAACTAAAGAAACTCCTCAGACAAAGTCAAGACTACCTGGGGTTTGACACATTGTCTTCCAAACAGCCATCTGGCTCCCCTCAGGCTTCCAATCATGCAATAAACCCCTCCCAGCCAGGTAAAGAGAAGAAACTGGCCACAAATCTTGCAAGTACCTCCCCTCTCTCACCCTGGGGCTGCTCCCAGTGCTGAACCTTCCCAGGACTTCCAAGACATTGCTGCTGGTAGCAGAAAGCAAAGTATTTAATTCCCCATTAACATCTGCAGGAGCCTGTGGCAAGAAAACCACCTTAGGGGCTTAAATGATGGATCTGTTCACACAACAGCGACTTCCCCAGACTTCTGGGGGCAGTGAGGAAGAACTACAAAGAAAACAACCCTATTTTCCAATAGAAACCCCTTCCACTGAGGGGACCCTCTGCAGAATTCCCAAAGTTGAGTTTCACCAAACTGCCAGAAAAATCAGGGCTCAGTGGCAAGCAGGAGCTGCTGCTGTACAAGGCCAGGCTGCTGTGTCTTTGCAGAGAAAAAACTCTTACAGGCAGAAACTCCTCAGTGTTATTAAATTAGAAGGCAAACAGCAGTTCCCTCTGCCTCCAGTACGAACAAACACACACAAAACACATGCACTGCTCTGGTGGCTGAGGCATGACCAAGGAATTAGGCTGTTTTGTATTCCAGCTCTCCCCCTCTGCCATCCCAACCTTACTGAGGCCATTATGTTCCCCAGCCAACGCTGACACTGGTGTGAAGCTGCTTGGAGGAGCTCTCACCCACAGCCTGGATAAGCCAAAGCTACTCCTGCAAACTCTCTCCCCACTACCCGAGGATCTGAAGCATCCTCCAAGCACTACTGGAATGCTGAATCAGGCCCTGCAGGAAGGTCTCAGACGAGGCCCCGTGTCCCAACCTCTGAGTAAGACGCTGAATCCTCCCTGCCCACACTCAGCACGAAAAACACCCGTTTGACCTTAGGACCAGACTGGTCTGAGCCCAAAGCGAGCGGCTCAGCCTCTGCCCTGCTCAACCCCTGTGCTCCACATCCCCTTCACTGCCACCACTCCTGCTTTGGGGAAAAATTCCTGGTCACCATCCTCTGAGCTGACTGGAGACCAGATGGAACCACAGGCAAGACAGGCTCAAAGATCATAGTTAAACCAAGAAAACAATGTTAATCTCCTTAGTTAATCGTTGCTGCACATTTCCCTCACCTGTTCTACCAGAGAGGATCTGAACAAGTCCTGCTCTCACCTTGTCCATGGTTCCTCCAGAAACCGTCTCCAGCCCGACGTGACTCAAGGTCTGACTCTCTTGCCCTTCTCGAGGAAACTGCTCCAATAAACATTATTAACAGAAAACCTCCCTTGATATTCTCTCTGTCTTAGTCACTGGAGCAGTTACTTCCTCCTGCTCCTCCTCACTCAGCCCTCAATGGCACTGCCATGGCAGGGCTGGAGGGTTCTGCTCACAGTGGCAGGAAAGCCACATGCCAATCCAGTGAAAGGGTCAGCAGACACTGCCCCAGTCCTTCCATGCCTCAGTTTCCCCTGGAATATTGATTTCATAAGGAAAGTTGGAAAAGGAGCACTCACAGATTTATGGAGCTCTCAGAGGGCTCCTGCACACAGTTCCTACATTCAGAGTCCCGACTCAGTCCTGTGAAAAGCAGACCTCCCACTCCTCCTCTGTAAGCCACACAGTGTATTTTTAACTGTGCTCTGCCAGACTGGACAAACCAGATGCAGAAGTGACTAATTCTGTCAGCAGGAAATTCGGTAGGCACACAGGGATGGTGGGAACTGCCACACAGTCAGTTCTAGACTGGAGATCTTCCCAGAAAGCAGAGAGATCATCCTGCAAAGGGCGGATCATGTGACATGAAGATTCCTGGGATGTGTACAAAGCAGGGGTCCATCTGGAATGAGCATCCCCCACCAACAGAGGCTGGTTTCTGGCTTGTTTGGCATGTCCTGGGCACCCAAACCCTCACTGCTCCCCTCTCCTCCAAAACAGCTGCTCCATCTCTCCCTCAGTGTCTGCATCTGCTCACAGGACCCTGACCCACAGAAGGACTGGGCTCCTGGACATTGATTTCATCTGTCCCTTATCACCACCAGATAATTCATTTGTACAGAACCAGACTATGAGATTCAGCTTCTTCCCTTGACCTTTCCCAGCTCCAGACTCGGCTGGTCTGCCACAGGACTGCTCAGGGCCAAAGCTGCACAGAGCACAGAAGGCAGGGGCAGGTGTGCAACCAAAGCAAGTCTCACAGCAAAAAAAACCCATTGATTGATGCCAAGAAAAGAAACCCACAAAATGCCAGGTTGGAGGTGGCCTGGGGAGGTCTGAGATGAAGCAGAGTCACCGGACTCTGTTAGGCTCTTGAGGGTAATTACACCCTGCAGATCCTAGGCCATGTGTCCAAGAGGCAATTCCCACCTCCCCCTTTCCAGCCACACCCGCCTCAGGTGGTGTTAAAAAAAAAAACTAAAACAAATACGACATGAGAAAGGAGAGGAATGAAACCTGTCGACTGATCAAGCAGCTCAGGACACAGACTCAGAGCTTGGGACACTCCAGCTTTGAGATCAGCTTGTGTGGCAAAAAGAGCCAAGAAAGATTTTCAGAACCTGAGGTTTCCTGGATCACACTGAAAGCCAAAGCCTTTGAGGGGAACCAGCCTATTTCCCACAAGAAATAGTGAAACAAATCTAAAAGCTGCTCACACACGGTGTTTACAGCAGCAACTCACTTCACCCAAAGAGCTCAAGTACAGCTACACCACTCCTGAGTCAACTCCTGAACCAATTCTTGCTGCAGAAAAGATCTGGTAAGAATCATCTCTTCACCCCTCCTCTTACTGTTGATAAAGAAATCCACGGAGGCAGCACATGAGAGCCAAGCTTCCCCGAGGTGTATTCGTGCAGTGCTGCCCCACCACAGGCAGTAAAGTACTGAAGAAACTTTGCCAACGTGTTATTTTTCGTCTCCTGTTCTGTATTAAGGGCCATGGAGTTATAAAATGATGACATCAGAATAAACAGGGAATATGGGGCAGAACCCAAGGCCAGAGTCCTCCAGACTGTGCATCCTCCCAGCAGAGAGGGCAGGTGCAACAGTGAAAGATACGTCACACCTACTTCACACACCAGTTTTGAGCTCAACCCTCCACAGCATTTGATTGTCTTGTGACCACCCTGAGTCACACGAGAAACCAAATTCCTTTGGGTTTATTACAGAAGAAACTCAAGTTAATGTTTGCAGAGACAGCACGGGCTTGGCTTGAGCCCGGCTCCAGGTTATCATCCAGCTCGGTCCTGCATGTCAGCAGCTCAGAAAGAGCCACCACACTTCAGTGTGTCTGTGGTAGCAAAGAACTTTACACTTAAATCTTAGCAATTCTTGGGAAGAAGTGGGGAATAAAGCTACATTACAGCCCTGATCCGTGTAGCTATGAGCCATGAAATTCCTCCTTACAACACTCTGATGTCCCAAGAGCAGAAAGGAACATGCCACAGATGCAAACAGCTTATTCAAATCCCTCACATGTCTTTCCTGGTACAGACAGCACTGTCTGGAAAACAAAACTGCCTCCAGCAGCTGAACTAAAGCAGCTGCAGCCCAGACCTGGAGCGAACACTTCTCTTGACATTTTACTCACGCTCCTCACCAGCCCCTACAGTTCTGAGGTGGATCTGGCCCTCGAGTTTTCAATGTTTGGAGCCAAGAGCAAGGAAAACACCAGCAGCTCTGACAGGGCACAGCCTCTGCCTGGCAAACCCATCCCCGTAGGCTGCTCCCTCTCCACCCCAGCCCATGGCCCAGATATCACAGGGTGTTATTTGCCTGCCTATTCTGCGGCCTTTGGATGGAAAAGGCACATTCAACCCTGGGCAAGGGGAGAACCTTTGCTCCAGTGCCTTCTCCACAGCCAGGCCCTCAGAACACTCTCGCTGCTCCCTCCAGGGTTTTACAAAGTGATCTTTTGTTTGCTGAGCAAAGGTCTGACGAACTCTCAATCAGCCTCAGCCCTTTTCTCATCGTGTCTTCCTTATCCCTGTTTGCCTTTGGCACCAACAGCAGCCAAACTGGCCTGAGCAGCAGCTCACCCACCAGCCACTGCCCCAGAGAGACACTCTGCACCTTCCCAAGGAAGAGGAGCAGCTTCTCCTCAGCCCCAGAACTGTCACAGCTCCTTCCCCAACGCAGGAGGAGACAGACACGGCAAAAACACACATCTCCTCCACTGTCATGTTTATAGGGGGCCAAGTCCAACAACAGTCAGCCCACAGGGACAAATTCCTCAGGCTGTGTCCTGCCAGGAGGGCAGATACCATCTTTAGGGAAGTAGACCAGCCCCTCTTGCACTGATGCAGAACTGATCCAGAACCAGGGAAGGGGCTCGCCCAAGCCCTCAGCCCTGTACAAAGACACACCAGAGCACAAACCTCCCCCCTGCCAGGAGAACAAGGCGGGCAGGGAAGATCATGTCACACAGCAGTGTCACCCCGACCCAGCTGGGAGCAAGGAGCTCCAGCTGAACCATATCAGCGAGAGCATCTCCTTCCCACTCCTGGCAGTGCCCACGGCCTGGCACACACTGGACAGCGGAGCTGGAGGCAAGGGAAACATCTCTTGCTGTAAGGCAGCTTTCTGATCAGTGCTGGAACGGCAGCTCCTTCGCTGCTGCCAGATAACAACCACTAAACCAGGGCTTGGAGACACCCAAAGCCTGCAGGTGAGCTGGGAAGCGCTGCTGTCCTGCTTTAACCTAAATCCCGGGTTGAAACAGCTCTGTGGCACACAACAGGCTCTGGAGGTGCAACCTACAGGAAGACCTACACAAAAAAGCCAAGACTGTGTGGTTTAAGCTCGCTCAGGTCTCCAAACCCGCCGATAAGGCAGCGGTTAATTAGCAAAGCCCCACAGCCCTCGGTTAAAATCAGCCCTTCCAATGCCAGAACAGGTTCTGTTGGATCTGTTGCTAAACAACCCGGCCCCCACGCTGGGCAAAACAGCTCGCCTGCACCTTTAGTCCCAACCCCGGAGCCCAGTTTAAGCCGAAACCAAAACCTCGGGAGCCACAGCAGCGCCGACACCGAGGAGATCCACCACCACCACAGACGGGCGGGGGTTCCACTTTCCCGAAGCCGGTTTTTTTTTTTTCCTTTCGCCGCCTCGCTGAGCCCGGCACCGTCCCACAAAACAGGTTCTCTTGTGACAAGGGGCCGGGAGGCCGGGAAAGGCTGGAGGGGCTGCGGGGGGATCCCGGCCCCGCTGTGCCCTCACCTGCGGCTGGGGGCTGTGCCCTCACGGCAGCCCCGCTGTCCCTCACAGCGGCCCCGCCATGCCCCTCACTTGAGGCTGGGCGCTGTCCCTCACACCGGCCCCGCTGTCCCTCACGGCGGCCCCGCTATACCCTCACCATCACTGGGCTCTGTATCTCACGGCAGCCCCGCTGTCCCTCACGGCGGCCCCGCCATGCCCTCACCTGCTGCTGGGCGCTGTACCTCATGGCAGCCCCTTCGTCCGGGCCCCGCTCCATGGCCAGGGCGGCTCGGCGCGGCTCAGGCCGCCATGGCGCGCTGGCTCCGGCCCGGGCACCGTGCCCGGCCCCTCCTTCCCTGCCCGGCCAGGTGCGGGAACGCCCTGCGAGGCTCCCCCTGCACGGGGAGCGCCGTCCGCTGGTGCCCCAAAAGCTGTGCCCGAAATCTCCGCGTCACCCGAGGGGCCCCCTCTGCTTTAGGAAATGAAACCAAACACATCTTTTACCGCCAGGAGCGGGAGGGCTGGCCTGGCACCCACAGCTCCTTGGGAGAAGCTTTGTGTACACCCGTGGTCTCATCCCTGCTGGGGTGACACCCCCGGCGAAAGGGGGTTTTACTCTGCTGTTCCCAAAAGCTTTCATGGAAAAGTTCTTCCCTTTTCCATCTTTCCTGTGACAGTCCAAACCAACAAGGGATATGCCCATCCAAGACTAAACTGGCCAAACCACTGCCGACCCAAAGCTCTTCACACCAACCGCGTATAGCCCCGAAACTGATTTTTTTTCTCTTTTTTTTCCCCCACACACATTTGAACACTTAAATTTCCCAGAACTCCGGTTCTGGTGTAACAGGAGCTGCCCGCTGATCAACCCCCACAGGGATTCAGTCCCTTGCTGGGTCACTTTTGTTCTGAAATGTCTCCCGCAGAGCCTAAGTTTTGCAGCCCTTTTGCGGGTGTTTCTTCGGGGAACAAAAGAGGTGGTGTGAGTTCTGCGGTCCCGCTGCCGTGAAAAACACAACGTAACTTCTGGCCTCTTGTAGAAATACACCCCCCACCGCCTTCCCTGCCCCCTCCGCAGCTGCCAGAATCCCACCCACCGCACAGCAGGAAATATCCCTGGATTTCAGGTATTCCCCTTCAAAAAGGTGCTGTGTTAGTCAGCCGGGTGATGTCAGAGCATCCAGCCCTCTCGCTGGTGCCCAGCCCTGCCCAGCACTGTTTCTACAGCCACTCCCTGCCTGCCTGACTTGATACCCCCCTGGGTACAGAGCAGCTGGTCCCGGCTGAACCACTGCCCTTGGATTCGCCCCTTTTCTCACGTTCAGTGTATGGACTGATCTCCACCCGTGCTCCGGGACGTGGCTGATGAGGGCGAGAGGCAGATTCACTCTGGTGTCTCCTGCGAAGATCCACAACTCCCGGCTTTCCACAGGGCTGTGAAAACTCAGCGTGTTCTGTCGTTCACTGACGTTTTACAAACTAATTCATGAGCCCAACCTGCTCTTTGAATAAGGCGACGCGATCGCCGTGTGGAAAGACAGCAAACAATACACGTGCTAAATAGAACTATTATGTAGCTGGGAGGCTGCTGGTTTAGAGCCCTAAATGCCGGGATTCCCGTTTCTCTGCTGCGGAAACACAGGGATTTCCTCCTGTGATTTACAGGGATTTCCTTCAGGCTGTGCTGCAGCAGAGTCACCGTGTTTAGCAGCAGGTCCCCTCCTTCTGGGCACTGCACAGCCCTAAAACACCAAACAACGATTCCCAGCCTGTCCGCCACGTGCTTTTGTGGTGAGGCTTCCCTGTGTCCTCCAGTGTGACCGAAGGATGCTGAGCCCAGCCAAGGCACTTTGAAAATGGAACAAAAAGCATAAAGTTCAAGGCACTTACCCACATGCGATGGCAGCAGTCAGCGACAAAGTCTCTGTTCGTTCCCACTGGGACCAGTTTATCCAAGAAAAGCCGTCGCTTCCCCCTCGTCACGTTGTCTCAGTTTGGCCACAGCAGCATCCCGAGGGCAGAGCCGGGGTTTTAACACGCTGAGTTTGGGGAGGAAGGAGAGCCCTGAAATCTGAGAACCAAGTCCGGCTTGGTCAGAACCGCGTGCGAGTTGCGAGAGCTAAAGCGCTCTGAGCTCCAATCCCAGGAGAATCCCAGGGGACACAGGGATCCGCTGCAGGAGCAGCAAACTCTCGCTGGACAGGCAGGATCCTTCCGCATCGGCTCCCAGCCCTGGGAATGCCATCCACGTGAAAGAAGGGAAGAGCGTAGCTGCTTACATAAGAAATGAAGGCCGGCTGCCTGCGGGGAAAAAGCTGCTGGTGGAGGCAGTTCCCAGGAATTCTAGCGAAGGACCACCATCCATCCACAGCAGGTTCAGTCGGTGCCACAAGCTTTTTCCTTCCGCGGTGTGGCTCAGGGGTCCTGCTCTCGCTGTGACTCCCAATTCAAATTTCACCGGCAGTGCCCTCCCACCCAGATTCCTGCCACACAACCCCGAAACCGCCCCATCTCAATCGCTCAATCCGGTCCGGCAACTTCCCCGGCGTTACAAAAGATTGGGAGAGAGATAAAACTCACAGGGTGTCCTGTTACTTTGCATTCCAAAGAGTAAATAAAAGGCTGATTCAGTGGGAGGAGGGGAGAACGTCACCCAGCAGCGCTGGTGGTTTCCAGGTGAACCGGCAGCCCCCGAGAGCGCCGGGGAGCGCTGGGCTCTGGTGATGGGCACAGGGGCAGCAATTCCTGCTCCGGGGCCCCGGGCCAGTCATCTCGGGCTGATTCAGCCTCTCCATCTGCAGTGCAAGGGGAATAATTACTGGCTGTGGAGAATGGGAGCTGTAAAAGTGCAGTGAGTTGCCCTCAACAGGCTGCTTGGCAGAGCAGGGGTGGTGCTTCCCTTCCGAAAGCTGTTCAGGGATTACCGTGTCATTTGGACGGGAAATTCTCCTTTGATCTCGAATGCTTCTCAAGAGCTCGGGAGTGAGTCCTGCTCACAAAACATGGGGCAGAAGTTGCTTTGCCGTCCTGAGATCACGAAAGGCTGGGCAGAGCCAAGGGCCATAGTTATCTGCTGCATCCAGGGGATGACATGGCCATGAGAGCAGGCAAAGGATGTGACTGTGCAACCAACACCCTCAGCCCTCCAACACACCCCAGACAGCTCCGAGACTCGCTTTCCAAATCCAGGGGATCATTTCCCGTGCCCCTGCTGCTGGTGCCAGCCACTGCCAGGCACAGGACTCCAAAGGGAATCCAAAGGAAACACTCCGAGGATGTAAAGTTGCCCCCGGGCCTCTAGAGAGAGCGAGCTCTCTTTCTTCCAAGGCTCGGGAAAGCAGAGGACCCCCTCTGTGAGCCCTGAATCAGCAGCAGTGTTTGCCTGGCAGAGTGGCCAGGCCTGCCTGCCGGGTTCGTGGCTCTGTGTGTTGTGAAACTCGGCTGCACAGCGGGGCACGCCCGAAACTCTAAGTCAGGTAAGGTCCTCTCTGCTAACGAGCTGCGAATGTGTCAACTGGTTTAGCTGGGCAGAGAGTGCAGACAGTGTGCTGGAATTGCCCATTTCCCTTCGGTTTGTTAAAAACAAGCAGAGCTGACCCGGCTCACCTGCAGTGCCTCCTTATGCTCCACACAAAGCACGAGCTCAGACTTGGCGTTAGAAGCAAAGAAAAACCACCCAGCTTTGACTTTTCACTAATTTTCTTTCTTATTTCCCTTATTATTCCCTTACTGCCGTTTATCATTCCTCTTATTTCCCTCGCTTTGTTGGTGCAGAGGGCCAGGGATGAGGAGCAATCCGTGCTCTCCTGGATGGTGCCAGAACTCCCTGGAGGAAATGTCAAGCTGGAACAAGGACCCTGCTGGCTTGGTCAGGCTTGCAGACCTGTTCTAGGCCATCTTCCACCCCAAAAGCAGCATCACAGGGTATAACTGTCTGGAAACTCCCCTCCTCTCAAGCCAGTCATTAATGGGTCTTTACTTTCTGTGACTTTTCCCAACATCCAAACTACATCTTCCTCACTACCTGAAAAAATTGGTGAACTGACGGATTCTCTGAATGTCAGACATTTGATGCTGACCCCCAAGTACCTGTGGGGCAAGGGCTGTCCATGGCCTGAAGGAGAGCCCTCAGATTCCTTCCAGCAGATGGCAGGGAGATGTTGGCAGAGCTGCCTCACCTTGCAGCCCATCCCAGCTCCTGAGGGAAAGATGGGAATCACTGTTCCCACCCATTAGTTGTTGCTCTCTACTGTGCTTGTGTCAGAGCACAGAAAAGCAGGAAAAAACGTAAATAGTGGTTAAATCCAGCCCTAATGCAAACTCTGTAATTCTTGACAAAACTCTTAAAATCCAGGTGGGTGGATGTAGTCAGTAAAAACTTCATTCCCATGGGAAGGAGTTCCTGGGTTTGCTCACTCTGAACAGATCCTTTCACCCTGCCCACATCACTTTGATTCACCTCCACAAGATGAAAAATAAAAATCGAATAAATCCTATCAACCAGCACTAACTCACATTCTAACTACAAAGGACTCCTCCCTCTGACCAGGGCTCTCCTGGTCGAAGATGCCAAAAAAAAACCACAGGCAAAGCTTTTGAGTTGCCCCGCAGAGGAAGGTGGTGCTAATTTTGTGCCAACAAAACACTTCGGGCTTTTGGGGAAATCCTGAGCTTTGCACATTAACACCTTCCCACTCCCAGCTGTCCCAGCACGGGTTGGAACAACAATACCGTCAAGGTTTTGATTTTTGGTAAAGTAGCAGTTTCCTACTGACAGCACATGACACTGGCAGTGATAAAACCGACAGAGAAGACAACTTTAATTTACCAAGATAACCTTTACTCTGCTTTTGACCAGCACCAGCTTTAAAACCCTTTCTGGTTTTTCCCCATGGTTCAAATAAAACAGAGCAGTTGTTAGAATGAAGGTTTGAAAGGTTTTAAGTGGCCTGTGGCTGTTTGTGCAGCGTGCTCAGTGCTTGTTAAGCAGGGTTTACACAATATCCTCTTGGTGGAAATAAACATCTAATCCACAGGTTTCAGGAAATAAGACTCTTGGATAACTGGAGCATCTCATTGTGGCAAAACCAGGCTGTACTTCATTTTTTTAATTAAAAAAAAGGGAATGGCAAAGATGCATCAGGCTGAACAGATGGAAAATGGGTAATGGCAGTGCAAAACCTTCTCCAGGCCCTCGTGCCCTTCATGCTGCCCTTGCAGCTCTTCCTCCAGGACAGGCTGCAGAGCAGGAGGACAGAGGAGCAAACACTACCTGGAACACAGTTCAGCTTAAATATCCTCACCCAGTGCCAGCCCAAACCACTGGAGCCCCTCTCTGGAGCCCTTCAGCCTCCTGTGTAAGAGTTAAAAGTTAGGTATTAAAACCAAGGGCTCTTGACTTGCAGCAGTTGAAGGGTTGTTTTTCAACCAGGTTATTTTTCAGCTCAGCAGACTGAGCTGGGTGGCAGCTGAACCATGACAGGCTGTACTTTGCTCCTGAGAGTTGGGAGCAAACACATCCTACCTAACCCAGCATCTGGCCATTCAGAATCAGAAGCATCAGAGCCTGGTGCTGTTTCCCCGAAGATCAGACTTCAAAAGTGAAAAGAAGGGCCCCAAGAGATGCAGGTTTCTTGTTTTGTTTAACTTCATTCTGCCAAAGCCTCCTCTGTCCTGGGAGAAATACAGGATTGACAGAAATCCAAGGGGCTTCACCCTGTAACCATTTTTCAGCACCTGATTGTAGGTTAATCAGTAATTTATTAATTATGAACAGAACATAGCAGGATTATCTTGATTTTGAATTTAGAGGCTTTTTCACATAAGCAATACCAGGAAGTTGCTCGTTGTCTCTTTAATTTCTTAATTTAACTTCCCAACTAGAAGGACTTAAGAACACCCTCACCTCCCTCCCTAACCACTTTCTGGTGGCTCCTTAAATGTACAAAACAGGTACAAAACCTGACAAAGCAGGACAGGTGCTCAGAAAACCTTTACCACTCCAAATTCCTGAAGCACATAAACCATCATTCCAGGGCTTGCTTTCACATGCTGAACTCATGTGTCCTGCTCACCCAATATTTACAGCCAGACACCTCTTGTGGAGCAAAACCACATCTTTAAAAAGAGAACTACAAGAGAAACCAGGTTATAAAGAACCATCTTACCAAGAAGATGGACAATCTTTTAGCCAGTAGCAAGCTGGACAATGATTGTACACAAAACACGCTGCACAGAACTGAAAGGAGATGGCAGAGATCTGTAAGGCTTTCTACATTTTTATTCTTCTCCTGGTCCAACACATCTTCAAGGTCATGTCAGAACAGTCACAAAGTCATCTCTGGTATGTGCAAAATTCAAACAAATTTACATAGATCAAACTGTAAAAGGTAAAAACAAAACTAAAGGTGGGGGTCACGGGTTAAAGCATTTCTTCAGAATCCAAGGGACAACAGTTGGGGTGTATTTGAAAACATATTCCAAACTTTTAAAACAAACTGCAGTTTGTTTCCACTGGGTTTATTTGTCGAGGAAAACTAAAAGAGGATCTTTCTGGTGAACATTCCTTTCTGCTGCATTCCCATTTGCTGGCAGACTTGTTCACACAACAGTCTCCTCCTCCTGTCCCTCTCCCCACCACGGTCACTCACTTTGGTACAGCAAAAACCATCTTCACTCTCATCCTGCCTGGGACAGAAACCTGACGTGGATGTGGGAGCTGTTCAGCAGTCTGAGGTCAGAGGGAGGGGGAGGGATTTAAAGGTCTATAAATAGCACACTGACTGTGTCAGGGATCTGCTTCCAGGTTATGTTACAAGCTCTGGTGTCCAAGCCACCGTTCAGTCACTTGGTAACAGCAGTGATGGCCAGACTCCAGCAAAAGGAGGCATCTTCTCCATGGCTTTGAAAAGCCACTGAATCACCCCTCCCGAGTGAGTTTCCCTGCTTAAGGAAGACCCAAGGCAACTGCTTTGTCTACTACCCAAAATGCACAGAAACGGTATTGGCCAAAAGCCCTCTGGGTGGGAACAGAGATCAGGAAGACATTTCTTCATGCCACAGGACCTGGCTTTACAACATCTGGACTGAACTGCAGCTACAGCATCTTTTCCTGTGGAATTTCTACCCAGACATCCCAGTGCATCCCAGACAAGCCCAGGACAGAGCCCAGTCCAGTCCCTATCCATGACTGGTTGGGCAGTCTGGGCTGGATGGATGGAGGACAACGGGCTGGGGGATGTTCTTAGAAAGCGATCCATGTTCAGAGCAGTGTTCACAGCTGATCCTGGGTCTGCTTTGGAGATGGAGCTGTTGTCACAACCACAGTGGAGACTGCTTTAGTAGAGCCAGACACTGTTCCCTGCTGGAGGTGGGAGGCTGGAACTGTTTGAATTCGTACCTGTTTGAAACAGAAGGCAAAAACTCGTGTCAAGAACAACATGGTGACACAAGGGTGGCACGTGCACCATGCTCTGGTAGATGATCTGCTTCTGCTGCCAACTAAAACTCAGTTATATGAACAAGACCAAGCACCAAAACACCTCAGGAGCAGAATCTGTCACAAGATCATTCCATCCACTGTCCACAAGGGATGGTGGCAAGATTAGATTAATTCCAGATTAGAGGGGAAGACTTAAAAACTAGTTTGAATAAAAACCTACAGGTCAACTGCTTTTACAAGTTTTCAGAAGGACTTGGATCCATTGGATCTTCAGACTTGTTACCAGCAGCTCTCAGTGCAGATTAATTCTTTGGAATTACTGAACACTGTTTCCCCAGGCAGAAGGATGATCTGCACAGCAGTGATGTGTTTTCTTCAAGAAACAGCGACCCACAGAAGCCAAAGTACAAAGCACTATGAAAAGTGTTGAGTGTAGAGAAAAATCCTGACAGGATTTTTGGCTTTACAATACTGTCAGTGCTTCCAAAACATTTAAAACCTCCATTTGGATGGAGGAAACGAAAAGGTAGTGATGGACTTCACGTGCCTGTTCTTTTGCTGGAACCCCATGTATCAAGTGTAAAGCCCTCAGGGAGATGCTAAGTCATAAAAAAGCAAACAAAATGATCATTCTAGGTGCTCTCACCTGCGTGGCCTGGCCTTGCTGCTGCAGCTGCTGTAGTTGCTGTGCAGTCAGAAAACTCACAGGCTTGTTCCCAGCAATCAGTTTAGTCCCTGCTGGCATTGTAGTCAGGATGATGTTTCTACCTAACCCACTGATGCTAAGGAAAAATAATTGTTGAAAGGTTAGCAAACAGCACAGCAGGCTCACAAACTGTTCTGCAGTTGCTAGGAGATCACAGTTCTTGCTTCATTTACTCATGATTTTAAGTAGTGGGTTTTTTTCCCCCCAGAAAACAGGCAAATACAGAAGTGACAAATTTATGCCAATATTTATCATTGATAGAGGAGTAATTTATCACACGAATTACACCTCTGACTCTGGACTGAGCACATCACTGGGTTAGTCTGATCTGACCTGAACCCTCCTCAATGCAGAAAGCAGCTAAGTGCTCACTGTTCTGCCTTGAAATATTAACTAAGGGAGACACTATCAGAATTCATGGAAGAATAAACAAGAAGACTTCAACACCTGAATGCCAGAGGAATTTTCACCGAGGCAGTTAACACTTCCCATGCCTCCTGAACGGAGAGGTGGTTTCAGATTATGACATTTTCCAGTGTGTGTCCCTGGGTTAATTCTTGCTCAACCCCACAGAACTGATCTAACAGCTGTTTTCAAAGCCAAGAATGTTTCCCTGTGGTGTATTCACTAGAACCTCCATCTCAGGGCAACCTAAACAAAGACTGTAATCTCATTGCACACACCACACTCAGTTTCTTGCAGCTAATGGACCCATTACAGACAGCAATTCTCTTCCACCCTCTGCTTGCTCGCTCCTCAGGGACCTCCTGAACACAGACCTTCCCCAGCCCAACCCTGAAGCACAACTGTGGGATGGAAAGCACTCACTTGGCCCCGAGGTTGCCCTTGATGATGGGGGCGGTCACCACGCTCTTGCCCTTCACTGGCTGGCTGATCACCGAGAGTGGCACCGTTATCCGCGCTGGGAGCTTACCCTGGGGAAGTGGAAGACACAAGAGGAGCCACAGGGAGTTCAGCAGAGAAACTGCCTGGCAACACACAATTACCACTCAGCTGCTTTGTGGGAGCCCTGGGAGCGCAAACCAACAGCGGCTTTGCTGATGAAATCTGTGCTCCATTTCAGGCTTGTTAAAATTCACCTCTGTTTCATTCACTTCACAGCTGCCCGAGCCCTGAAAACCCACATCATCTTTGCACCACAGGATCCACGATTTTTATCCTCAGCAAACTACCACAGTGTCATTTAGCTTATGGAACTGCCACGATACAGTTTATGGTGCCTTCAGCTTTGGGTGTTAAAGGAGGACATCGGTAAAAAAGTCAAGACAAATAACAAGCACTTCTAGTTCTGAGTATTCTATGACACCATTCCAAGGGAAATTATTCCCAAGGTGTGAGGTAAGGCACTGAGCTGCATGAGGCAGAACTTTGGATACACCAAGTTTATTTCATTCACTTGCCAGAGGGAAAAAGAGAAGCTGTATCTGACTTTTCTGGGGCATTTAGCTACAACTCCAAGACCATGAAATGAGTTGCAGACCCACATCCAGAACACAAGCTGTGGCTGCCCCATCCCTGGGGATGTCCAAGGCCAGGTTGGACAGGGCTTGGAGTAACCTGGTCTAGTGGAAGGTGGGAGGAACAAGATAAGCTTTAAGGTCCCCTCCAACCCAAACCACTCTATGACTCTACCATACTTAACTTGAGCCTGTGTGGATGTGAAGAGAAGTTTTTGGCCATACACCATCAGCACACTGTGGTGCTCCCCTTTGCCTCCCAGCCCCGGGGAAAGCCCAGCACTACTCACTGCCTGGGACGTGGACACCACGGTGGTGCTGACGGGCACCTGCCGCACGGCCGCGGCTCCCGTGCCCAGGGTGATGGGGGTCCCCGCAGCTCCCGAGGCCACGGCCACTGCCTTGGACACCGTGGCGCTCACGGTGGGCAGGGACACAGCCGAGGTGTGGGCTGTGCCAGCCACGCTCACCGCCGAGGACGAGGGCTTGGCGTGAGTAGCTACGGTGATAGTCTGCCCGGCCTTGGGGGGCATCACCCCCAGCCCCTGCACGATCCTTATCGTGGCAGCCGGCTTGGTCTCCGTGGATGCCACCGTGGTGATGGCTTTGCCCTTCTGCTCTGCCACAGCCATGCCCAGGGCGGGCATCAGGCGGAAAGCAGAGCTCGCTGGCTCTGCAGTCTTTAGGTCAGGAGTCACTTTGACCACCGTGCTCCCAGCCGGGCTGGAGGAGGCAGGAGTGGCCGTGCTGGTCTTGGCCGGAGACTCAGCAGCCTGCACAGGGTTGGACGTCACGTGCAAAGTGGCAGAGATGCCCTTCCCCCCAGCGCTGCTCCCCGCAGCCGCCGTGAAGAGGTCCTGGGTGAGTTTGACGGTGGTGACCTGGGACTTGGCCAGGGTGGCCATCATGTCGGGGGTGATGCGCAGCACCGTCTGCCCCTTGGCGTCCGTGGTGATGGAGGACGGCGGCAGGCGCAGCACGTCCTTGCCCTGGATGCGGAAGTTGGTGGCCGTGAGGGGGATGCCACTGCCAGCCTGCGCCTTCACGCCGAGCTGGCCTGTAATAGCCACCTGGGAGAGAGCAGAGAAACGGCTCTGTGAACCAGCACACGGCCCAAGGCACGCTCAGAGCACAGCTTCCCAACAGCACGATGTTTGCTCACGTCAGGATCGGAGCGGAGTGACACTGGCACGCAGGACACTGCTGAAAACAGTCCTGCTTGAGTATCAGAGGGCATTCCCAAACCCACATAACATAGGAAATACCGTGGTGCTGGTTTCTTTTCCAAGTGAGACGAATGAAAGATCACTAAAGAACCTCCACAAACACATCTTTCACCTGCACGTGGAAACAGGGCTCAAACACACCCAACCAGCAATGCCTAAATCTGCACAGTCCGTAACTCACACACCACTCACACCAGTGCTCACATCTGCACAACACATCTGTCCCAGCAAGCAGGCAACAACGGGGTTGTGGAGCCCAATTCCTGTCTCTCCCTCCCTCTCACCTGCTTGATGATGTTCTGGCCAGCCACGTTCTGGATGACAGTGGTGGAGGAGGTGCTGGCAGCAGAGCTGCCCGGGGAGCTGGTCACTGGCTTCACAGCAGGGCTGGGAGCTGCAGGCAGCCCTGTCACAGTGATACCTGCCTGCCCTGCCACGGAGCCTGCTGCTCTCTGCACCTGCACAGGGCTGCTCTGAGCTTTTACTGGCAGAGTCATCACAGCCTACAGGAGACAGGGAGGAAGCCTATGAGCAGAATAACACACTGTGAACAGTCTAGTCCTCTTTGGATTGCACCTCAGCATTCAAATTACTGCTTTCTACAACTATCTGAAAGCAGGTTGTGGTGAGGTGAGGGCTGTGCTCTTCTCCTGAGTAACAGGTGGCAGGACAAGAGGAATTGGCCTCAAGTTGCACTGGGGAGGTTTAGGTTGGATATTAGGAAACATTTTTTCACAGAAAGGGTTGTAAAGCATTGGATGTGGGGTCACCATCCCTGGATGTGACACTTGAGGACACGGTTTAGTGGTGAACATAGAAGTGGTGCTGCATTGATGGTTGGGCTTGGTGATCTTGGAGGTCTTTTCCAACCCTAATGATTCTGTGATTCTAAGTTCTATGGACCTTCTAGGTAGTGCACAATTTCATGACGTCAGATAAAAAGGCAGAGGGGTGAAAAACAGAGCACTGAACAATATTGTTTATGTGAAACTGTTTCTGTGCTGTTGCTCTGCAGTCACTGCGTGCTCCAGGCGTGCACAGAATGCCTGTGCACCGCACCAGAGCACCAGAAGTCGTCAGATCAGATGTCAGAGCTACTCCACTGCTTCCAACTCACCTGAGGCACCACTTTGGTTTGCGTGGCTGTGGCTGGAACGCGGATTTGAGGCACTGACGTGGGCTGCTGCTGCTGCTGTTGCTGCTGTTGCTGCTGCTGCTGTTGCTGCTGCTGCTGGGTCACCACGGGGGCCTGCTGGGACACTGGTGGGAGGCTGGACGGGGCAGTGACCACCCGCACCTGCGGCAGCCCCGAGGAGCCTCCGTGAGCCACCACGCGTGGGGCGGGCGGTGCCGGCCCGGGCTGTGCCGGAGAGCTCTGAGGAGTGGAGAGCAACGTGCCCAGCTGTGGCATGGTGGGGGATGACACCAGGAGGACACTGCGGGAAAGAGGGAGGCAGGAGGTCAGCAAAGAAATGTGGGAAATTCACAGAATCATTGAGGTTGGAAAAGACCTCTGAGATAATCGAGTCCAACCTTTGATCCCCACCCTGTCCCCCAGCCCAGAGCACTGAGTGCCATGGCCAGGCCTTCCTTGGACACCTCCAGGGATGGGGACTCCAACACCTCCCTGGGCAGCCCCTTCCAGTGCCTGACCACCCTTTCAGTGAAGAAATTCCTCCTGATGTCCAACCTGACCCTCCCCTGGCACAGTTGGAGGCCGTTCCCTCTCCTCCTGTGCCTTGTTCCTTGGGAGCAGAGCCCGACATCCCCGGCCTCCTTTTCTCCAGGCTGAGCCCCCCCCGCTCCCTCATAACTGAATGACACAAATTACTGAAAAACAACCACCAACATTCCCAAGTGATGCAGGAGACAGAAGCAGTACCTCTGGCTGGGTTTTGCTGGCTCTGCCCCAGCACTGGATACACTCTTGCTGACTGCAGGCACTGGAGGGGGTGAAATGGGTGTTGGTGGCAATGCTGGCGCAGTTGGTGTCACAGGAGTCACGGGAGTTGGTGGCATGCTGGAGTCACTGAGGCTCAGCTGGCTGGGCTCTGCTGTGCTGCTGGGCAGGGCTTTCACAGCACCCTCCTTGCTGCTCGACTTCTGCAAAGGAACCACAGCCAGCACCTCAAAAACTGGCACTGCTGCACCCTGGAGTGGGCTGAGCACTTTAACGTGAGTTCTCTATGGCTATGAATGAGGAAATCAAACATGAATGACTGTCTGCCTTCCCCAGCTGCAGCCATGGATCAGTTGGGGTGTTTGGCTGCTCCTGTCCTCAGGGAAAAGTGCACCTCAGCTGTGGCAAACATTCAGATTTCCATCTTGGTTAATGTGCCAGCAGAAAGTACTTTGGAGAGATTTGGTATCAGTAACAACAAAAAGATATCCAAGCCCTGACAGCTCCAGCACAGCAAGGGAGAGTGTGTGTTCCATACACCCTGCTGATTAACCTCAAAACTAGATCTGAAAAACCACCCCTATGATAGGGAGCAAAATGAATTCCACTGACCTCTCTGCTGAGTTAACAAGGATAGCAGTGGAAGCTGAATGGAGGAAAAGTTCCCTCTTTCTCTCTTGATTTTGTGCACTGGTGCCAGATATTCATATACATCATGAATTGCTAACTCAAATGTGGGAATTTTCATCACCCACTATGGATGCAGAATTTATGGATCAAATTGAGTCCAATCTCCTTCCCAATCCCAAAAGCAGCTGTGCAAAACTGAGCAAAGAAATCTACCACTTTAGCTGGAGGTTTTGGCTTCTGAAGAGCTTTCTTGGCCTTTGCTGCAGCAGCTTGAGCGTGGTGGATCCGTTCTGCAAGGACAAATTACTGGTTAGATTAATTCATGAACACAAGCAAACTGATTTAAGGAGGAGGCCAATTTAGGCCTGTAAATTCATCTTCAGACAAGGAATTACACAGTCATGTAATAATGCAAAGAAAAATACCAAGTAAAATTAGTCAAAAAGGCTGACAATAAGACATAAGAAGTTGTGAATGAACATACACCTGCAGTTCTCGTACATGGGATACTGTTTTTCAAACAGACCCTTCACAGTGACACACTGCTCTACAAGACTGGTTATAAACATTTTAAATTCTTATGGGATCCCCAAGGCTCACCAAACTCTTCCTCACTCCTGTCCCGGTGCAGGTAGATCCACAACTTGCGCCCGATGTCGTACTTCACGCAGGGATCTTTCTCGTAATGCAGTCGATCCAAAGCACCACTGACAACAGTGTTAACCTGGAAGTTCAGAATTCACACATTACAAGGTGCCTCTGGCTGGGCTGGCCAAAATTCATCAATAAAAAAAGCCATCCTATTTCGTACAAAACCTGTATAAGCTGTGAGCAGTGTCCACCTGAGTGGGACCAACTGAGAGCAGATGCTGCAGCACAGGATACTGTTTGTCATCTTGGATTAAATGGAGCTTCCACCAAAGCTAAAAGCTTGGAAAATGGACTGTTTCTGAATCTAAAACGGGAGCAGCTCTATGACAGAGTGTTAATTCTGTGGCTTTTCTAGCTGTTTTTTCATCATCCAGAGTTTGGTGCAGATTTGCAGCAGCTCAGAGTGGCACACAGTTCCCTTTTGCCAATCAGAGCAGCAGAAAATTATTGGGCCTTAGCCCCTGAATACTGCCTGGGTCTATGCAGTGTATTCTTAGGAGAATCTGAGGCCAGACATGACATCCAACTTACCTGAGCACTGGTGACATCTGGAGCCAGGAACTGGGAATCTTTGAGCAGCTCACAGATTTCAGCACGAGTTCCTTCTCCGTTAGGAAGGCGAGCAGCAGCATCACGGACTGGAACACAAAGCCAGAGCTTAAACCTTCCAGCTGTATTCACGGTACTCCAGCAGGTGCATGTTGGGATTGCTCTATTTCCCCTGCTCTCACTAAAATCTAGTTCCTATATTCCCTCAGAAATATGAGAGGTTATAAAGGGCTATTTTAAAATACATCAGCTGTGCCAGCTTTGTGCTAGGAGTGATAAACGTGGGGAACAGCACCCAACCCCACCTTAGATTCCTGAAGTCATTGTTCAGAGGGGCGGGGGGGAGATATTTTCCTTCTTGAAAATAAACTGTTTTGGCCATCACCTTACCAAGGGACAGGATGGTGACATATGCTGGTCTGTCTGAGCGCAGCAGGGAATGTTCTCGAGCTTTGTTCAGGGAGGTTTCCTTGTCAAACACCCCCTTCACGGGTCCAACGACGGACTCAAAGCCGTGCATGCGGAAGGTGAAGGCTTTGTGGGGTTGGCTGTAACGGTACCGCTCCTGGGGGGGAGGGACAAGAGCACTGAGTTTAGCAGGCAACTGTCACAAAAGCCTTGCAGACTTGTTACCATTCCCTAGAGAGAGCTTTTTTTAAATGTAAGGCTCAAAGAAAAACAAAAACTACTTCAAACAAAATACTAAGCACCCCCTAACCAAGGTGTGCAGGTGCAAGACAGTTGGTTTATTGTCAAGCAGCTGCACAGATTAGAGGTGCCAGAGATAGAAGAGATACACCTTCTGCCCAGCAAACACCCCTTCCCCCTCCTCCTCTACTCCAGCAACATTTAAAGAACCCCCATCATGTATTTATCCTGTAATTCCCACTTGCATCTACTGCAAACAAGACAACTCAGTGTATGGGTGCACTTATTGACACTTATTTTCTGCTTGTACTCATACATGCCCAAAAAAAGAGAGACAAGTCATCCTCCTGTGCTGAGGGATGGAAAAGGAGACAGAAATATTGGCACTACCAACTGACACCACCAATTTAAATGAATTTTGCCCCAAACCCACTGGAAATACTGGTTTTGAAGCAGCTACATTGTCAGCAAGTTTTATGTAAGGCCAAGATACCGACTTCGAGGTAGAAGAAAAATACTAATCCTTCACATTAACTAAGTTTGTGTAGAGTATAAACTGCCATCCCACACAAATTCTCCTGTTTCAGTGGACAACTGTTTCAACAGTGTGCCTTAAAAATTAAGGAGCTTCACTTCTTACCTGCTCCTGAAACACCCGTTTCTCCTCTCCCGTGCTAGGCCGGACCACATAGTCAGTCCTTCTGAAACAAAGGGCACCGTCAGCTCTCAGCACAACAAGCCCACAACAAACCCAAAGACATCCCAAAGGATTAGACACCTCATCCTTCTGCAAATTCTTCTGAACAAATTCTGGAAGCGTTTATGGTAACATAAGTAAGTCCTGCAGAGATCTTAAAATATGCACCTGAAGGCAAGCAAGGACTGTAAATAATCCCATTATCAGGACCTAAGGTAGATTACAGCTTTGCTTGATAATCTATGCAAAGCTGGAGAAAATCAGTTGACTTTATGAAATCCAGTTACTGCATTTATAAAATCAAACTATCAGGTTTCCTCCTGACTCATGATGTAAAATTGTTTTACTTTAAGATGCAGAGGTGCAAGGATCAAACCTCCCAGCTTCAGCAGCACTGCAAAAGCTTTCAGGGAGTGTTATACACTTACACTCTGGGCAGTGGCATGGCATCAGAGCTGTCTTCATTTTCCTATAGAGAAAGAGAGCAATGTCAGTGTTGGAGAGAACCCAGTCAGGTTTTGTGTTGCTAGGAGGTGATTTTTGTCTGACTCACTTTGAAGAAAGTCTGGTCTTTGGTCTCCAACCAGAGATGAAACAGTGCTGCCAATTCCTTCTCATGATCTTGGTATGTACCTAGTAAGAAATCAGGAAAAATTAGAAACAGAAGACTTAATTGTTATAAAGCTTGTACCTCCCAGTCATCTCCTGCTTCCTCCCCCTCTCAATGCATCACCAGTCACAAGGCATCTTCCCCACTTCACAGATGCTCCAACTGCAACACCTGAACACATCCAGGCTTAGGAGAATACTAAACTCCAGTGATTCTCCTGTGTCAGTACAAAGGATGGAGCTTCAACTCCTGGCACAGCAGGCAAGGTGCTGTTTGAGACACAGACACCTGGTTCCCACTCTCCAAAGTAATCCCAGTCACTGAGTCCACGAGCAGAAACACGTGCCCACAAAACCTCCACCTAAATTAGGGGAGGAACCAGAGGAATACATTCCTGACTCCAAACCTCTGCCAGTTTAGGCCTGCAAATATGATCACTGGAATCACTGTAGTTAAGAACAAAAAGCTCTGCCTTGTAGCTAAAGGAATGAACATAAACACAAGACACCTGTAATTCAGTCAGTATGAGCTTGGGCACCTTGGTCATCAATTTGCTCTTTGGTGCCCACTTTTAAGAATTTGAATAGTATCAGTCTGCTCCACAGCGAGGCTTAATTCATTTGTAATTGTAATAATCAGTAATTACTCTGACCAGTCAGAAGGTATGCTCTACATGAGGGAAAATATGAAGGTGTTCAGATCGATTTGAAGGGTGACAAACATGTTTAAGTCAGCAACATGAAGAGATACAGCCCAGTGCCTTTGCTCATTTATGATCTGTCTGCTGGTGATGCTGATGTCTTGTGAAAAACCTCGAATCAAAAACATATTTTAGCTCAGCTGAAAGAAAAGAAAAGGCCTAACAGCTCTGCCTGTGCTTCTCTGCAGGCTGCAGCACTCTGAAAAGTGGAGAAAATAACAAACCTTGGCTATAGCAGAAACCACAGCAGAGCACCAGGTACTCACCAACCAATTTCCACTGCTGAGTTTTTTCCTTGAATTCAACAAAAGGAGCATCTGCAATGGAAAATGTGCATGTCAGAGACATCAGCCAATGGTCCAAGCCCAAAATCCTGCTGGGGTAATGCAAATGCTCGAGTTGGGCTCACAGTGGCAGAGCATTTGAAGTGACTGTGTAAGTGCACCCCTGAATTTATCCTTGCCCAAAGGGAAGGGGAGCATTTCAGAGTATGAGGGCAAGCACGAGGAAGGAACAGAACAGGATAATAAGCCTTCCATCAACAGGCTGTCAGCTGAGAGCCTGCTCATGCTGTGAGACACCAGGGACTGTTACTGCGAGTGAAACTCTGAATGTTCCTGGGCTCATGGGAAGCAAACTCGGGATTTACAGCATTTACCAGCACTATGGAGAACATGCTGCAAGGCCACTGCAATCTACCCTCTCCCTGCCTTCAAAACTTCCCACTAAGCAAATCACACCCACAGAGTAATTTAGTTTGAAAGGAAGGCCTGAAACTCAGGTGGTCCAAGCTGGGCCAACTCCCTGTTTCAGTGGATTGCTCAGGGCGATCCAGGTTATTTTTTATCATCTCCAAAGACAACCACGATGGCTTTACACCGTGGGGAAGAGATTAATTCCTTCCAGCTTCAAACATGCCCGAAGCCATGATGTGAAGAGGGGAAATTGTCTGTCTAAAGGCAATGTTCACACGCATTTTCACATGCTTGGGAATCAAGCTGGGGCTTAGCTACTATCCACAAGTCAACCACAATCAGGACATGTAAGTTATAAAGCTTAGCACAGAAACAGCCAGCAACACAATGATTCATTGTGGTGATGAATTAGAGGTTTATTTTTTATTTTTATATAAACCAGCACTGATTGGAACAGAAGAACAAGCACCATTAAGTATTTTTAACAGCTATTCTTACCTCTGCTGTCACCTGCCAAGTACTGCAAGGCAGGCAAAACCAGTTCAGACCAGTTAGGGGCAAATGAAAACCAGTTATTTAGTGCACTGGCGTGAGAAGATTGCCAATCAAGAACTTTATCTTCAAGCTGAAGAGAAAAAGGAAATATTTCATTAATGATCTCACACTTTAAACTATGATTGTTTCCACAGAAAACAAACCAGCTAAACACATTCAGGAGACAGAAAGATTTTTATACATGTAAGAAAAATGACCCAACCTTTTCAAGTAACTGTAACATGGCATTTTAAACAAACACTTGCCCATCTCTGCCCTTAATATACAGAATATATCTAACTGTGATCTACAGAATGAGTATGGAATGACTTATGGATTCAACTGATTAAATTCATGAAACATGTTAAAAACAGAATGTGGTAGCACTCCCATATGGTTTAATTTCTTTACTATGTAATCTACATCTTAATATAATTTACAGCAAGACAACTCTGGAGAAAAGTCACTATTACATAGCTATAAACCCCTCTATCCTTCAATGTTCCTTCCTGCAAAGATTCCTAGTTAAGTGGGGGGTTCTTTACCACTGAGAGAGTAGCAGGTCCTTCCAGAAACAGTATCTCCAAAAGAAGGTAAAAGAAGCTGGATGATATTTCATTTATTTCAAGGCATGGTTTCACGTCTTCAAGAGGTCTTCAAATGAAAGAGAACACAGGCAGAGTAAATTCTCTGAGTAAGCATTCACCTTCATATACCAAGATGAACACCAGACATTTCACACATCCCAAGCTGCACAAAAGCACAGCCTGCAACAGTCCCACAAAAACCTGAGCTGTAACATCTGCTGCTCCCTCCATCCCTGCAAGGTGTTCAGGGCCCTCTGCAGCACTTACTCCTCTTTGATGGACGACAGAGGGAGGGGGGAAAGATCCTGAGACATTGGTGGGATTCCATCCGCACTGCCAAGAGAGTCAGGTAAGTCTTCCACCTCAGATTTAATAACCTTCAGCTTCTTTTTCTTCTTATCCTCCTTCTCCTTCACCTTTTTCTTGAGAGTCGCGAGGTCGTACAAGGCTTTAGATATAAGAAAAGGTCGAAAGAATAACTAAAATACTTCTTACAATATTTCAGTGAGAGCCATTAACTAGCTATTTAAACACATATCCAGAAATGCATGTTGTGTGCAACTCATTCACACATCACTCGTTCCACCTCCCCAGTCATTGCCACGAATCTTTAGTTTTCCCTACAAAAGAAAACCTCCAGTTTTTAAACCAACGTATATAAAACTAAAAAGGCAAAGGATCCACCGACCTGCTAAGGAGCCTTTCCTGCCAGCATTCACTCGAGTCATGATGTCCTCCAGGGTCAGGTCTGTCGTGACCAGATCAGGGTGATCCTACACAGGACAGTGGGGCAGAAATTAAACTGGGAAAGGACATGGTGTTAAGACAGGAGCAAGGGTGCAGAACTACCTAAGTATGGAAATGCCCCAAACTTATTCAGGATCAGCTTATAAAGCTGTTTACTGCAACAAAAGCTGGGAAGTCTTTTAACCATGAAATCAAACATTTTTTCTCTCCAAAACATGTAATCAAAATTACAAAATCCTTCTAACCAGATAAGCATAAGCAGGACCTGCATCTGTACACTAACAATTAAGCTCAGGTTATGGTAAAGGGCTGGAGGGTGGCTGCACACAAAAAATAGCAATCATATTGAACTTTATGGCTAACAGAGAAAAGACTAAAGGATAAAATGCAGTCCCAGACTTTGACATCTTACAGGCTGACGTTTTCGTTTCTCGTGGTGCTTCTTCAACATCATCTTCAAATCACTTTCCCCAAGTTCTATCTTGTCTGCAATGAAAAAGATTTCAGATATTATTTGCATAGTACTCCCCTACTGTTACTTTGCAGACTTCTTAGAATGACATTTTCTATCCATTCTCATGTCCAGCAATCTCCAAATTTCAATAACTAATTTACTAACTTCTTATTTGAATTTCATTCACTCCTTTGTTTCAGTGCTTCCTTGGGTCACCAGATTTCATTTCTGATGCAGCCATAGAAGTGAAAAGAATCCAGAATCAGCTTGAAGGGTTTGCAGACTGGGATTCCTAAATGTTTTGAACTGGACTGTGCTAATGCTTCACCCATTAAAGCCAGAATACAACAGAGCAATTGGCAGCATTACACAAATTGTGACCCTTGTGTTAAAATACTACTGCTATAAAACTGAGAGAAGAACCAACTGTTGTGTTGACTGCAGAAACAAAGCATTACAAGTTTTCATCAAACAATACATTTTCAAGCTGATTTCTTGCAAGGTCTCAAAGTAATTTTCCCCTTTAAATCTGTACTGGCCCCTGGTTTGGTTCTCACCTGCTGTTTTCATGTCTGAGGTTGACAACGTGGGGATCACTCTCAGGGGAACTGGTGGACTTGAACAACGTGCTGGAGAACTTGGAGGCCAAGAGATTAGTTCTAAAACAGAGAAATAAATTTACTTCTGCAAGATTTAGAACCAGTCTAACTCTGCTACCTCATGTTCATTAGATCACAGCCAGTAAAACCAGAGTCCAGATTTCATCGCTCTGTCAGAGACACTGTCCCCACATCAAAAATGTGTCTTTCTCTGTTCACACCTCGAGACTTTAGTTCAGCCCAGGGCATTACCTTCTTCATCAGAAGACAAGGCAGTGTCTCCACACTCCTCTTTCACCTCCCTCAGGATTTTCAGGTAGCGCCGGTGTGCCCGTCTGTCTCGTTCCTCCGAGTCGTACGTTGATGGGAAGTGCCTTCTCCTCAGGGTCATCTCAGGGCCTCCTTTCCTGGCCAATTCCAGCAAGTGCTGGAAGAAGAGATTCACGTGACATTAGCTGTGCCAGTTGTGGTTCTTTAAGCCAGGACAGGTAAGCTCAGCTCAGGTATTTCCAGTAAGGCTCCCATGCTGTCAGCACCTCAGTCCTGTGTAAGGGAACCCTTAGGAAGGATCAGTATCTGCCACATACAGGGTTTTAAACCCAGCATTTTAAACCATCAAAAAAGCAAGGCAAAGTTTCTGCCCCTTCATCTGCACACACAATAGTATCTGTCATTTGGGAAGAACGTAGGCATTGGTGTGAGATGTAGTTTCCTTGCCACATATGTAACACAGACTACGGAATATTGTCTCATTTAAAGAAAACATTTTTACCCCTTATGGCTACAGAGGAAATAAATTCCTATGTATTCTGTATTGTTGCCCAGAGAAGCTGTGGCTGCCCATTCCTGCAAGTGTTCAAGGCCAGGAGCAACCAGGTCTAGTGGAAGGTGTCCCTTCTGGGATTCTTTGACTCTACTTCCCATTCTATTCCCTACAGGGCATTTTATAAGACAACTTTTTCACTTTCATCCACACATCCCACACGCTTCAATGTCTTAAATGCAATAAAAGACAAGTGAGCAAGTATTTACAACAAACTGGCAGCAATTAGCTCACAGAAGTATCCACAGAGGAAGACTTCCTCAGGGATTTACTGGCATTAGAGTTTTGTATCTACATAGTTTGTAACTAGGCATTTAGCAATTGTACTTGTTTCAAAGTAGCAGAAATGGTAAGAAACAAAGGCAGAGTGAGTTGTGGCAGACTCACGTTGCGGGAGGTGAGGATCTGCTTGAGCAGCCTGTAGAAATACTGCTGCTGGGCCCGCAGGTACCGCTTGTACTGCGACTTGTAGCACAGCTGCCGGTACTTCACCACCTCGGGGTTGAAGTGTCCATCTGCCACAGAGACAACACACACCTGAGGCGTCACTGCTGCCTCACAGCTTCCCCCCCAAGCCCACCCAGAGGCTCACTGACCTCGGAAGAGTTTCTGGGCGATGTGCAGCGGGTTCCCGAACCGAAAGTTCTCCCCGCCAAACAGCGCCAAGATGAGTTTGTTCTGGTGCTCCCGGTTGTTCTCGGGGAAGTGAGGCAGGAATTTCTTCAGGTGCTCCTGCTGCGCATCTGTCAGGACCTCCTGCCACGTGGACAGGCTGACAACGTCGAAGAAGATCTCAGGCTAAAGGAAGCAAGAAAAAGCAGTGAAGGAAACGCATCCAGGTCCTTGGGGCTTTCTGTGGTGAATTAGCACCAGCCACGAGACAGTGTCTCACTAACTGCAGAAACAGCACAGCACAAAGAGGAAAGGGGAGGAAACTGATACTACTAACAACCAGAAAACTTTCTTAAAAGCAACTTTTAAATAAGAACATAACACAATTGATTCAGAAGATGTTTTCTTGAGATTAATCAAGGCCCTTTTTGACGCCTTTCCCAGGGCAGTCAGAAACATCTCCCCTCTTTTCAGTTTGCTCTGTAACCCTCCCCGAGGGAGTTAAACATGCTTTTAACCCTGATTATGAGAAGTTACAGTGTCTCAGCACTACTCACGTCCTCCAGCAGGTCCTCGGGCAGGCTGACCCTGGTGGTGCCCAGCATGCAGTCCTCCATGATCCGGCTGCCATTGCCCTCCAGCTCCAGGGGGTCCGTGAGCATGTGGTCCAGGGAGTCCATCCTTCACCCCCTCCTGCTCCTGCACACGGAGAATAAAGCCCTGACCAACCAAAAATGCCAAACCCAGACACGCCCCACTCTCAGGTGAGGAATGGCTGAGAAGCCACCTTTGACGGGTGGTTGTCGAAATGCAACCTTATGACACTGGGCTGCAATGTATATACATATATAACAAGATATTTTTAATATATACACCTGCATTAAAATGTAATCTTCAATTACAACACATATATTATATATATATCTATTTTTATATAAAAATTTACTCTTCAATTACAACACAGGTCACGCCAACAGAGCCATCACAGGGTTGTTTTATTCCCTGGAAAAGCCCTCAGGCTTTCCCAGACAGGGAGTACCAGGCAGACTGGGAAGCACAGGTGACCCACTCGCTTCCCACCTGCAGGAACTGCTTTCAGCACTGCGAAACACCACGAAAAACCGCATTTAGACCCCGGGAGCGGTTTTAAGGCGCAGAACCGAAGGTCAGGTCCGAGGCGGGGTCTGCCTCAGGCTGGACGTGCAGCAGCTGTGACAGGGCCAAGCGGCGCGCTCCGACACAGCCGGGCGGCTCCGGGCCGGGAGGAAACGCACGAAACACGCGGGGCGAGAAGAGGACGACATAAAAAAGGCTTAAAGGTGGGAAAAGAGAGAAAATGGGTTTATTTCATACCCTCACGCGGCCCGGACAGAGGCGGAAGGCGGCGGGCACTGCCCGCGCCTGCGCGACCTCCCCACCCCGTCCCACCGCGCCTGCGCGGGGCCGCCCCTCAGGCCGCCATGGCGGGGAGCTGAACGGGGACTATCGCGACAGAGACTATCGCGACAGGGACCATGGTGCGGGGGGAGATTTCCTCGAGCCCCGAGTGCTTAATGACGCCGTGGCGCTCGTGGCAGCTGTTCCGTCCCCTCATGGGCACCCTACTCCACCGAGTTCACCACAGCGGGGCGTTCCGCAGTGGATTCCACAGTGATTTGTGGTTCCCCTGGGGAGTTTAGGTTGGAATTCCATCTTCATCGCTCAGAGGGTCTCCTGGAGGGAAAATGATTCTCTAAGTCTCTCAGGAAAAAAAAAACAAAAAAACCAAAAACAAAAGGTATTTATGGAGTTCTGAAGTCACCTGTCAGTTCTAGGTTTCTGTGGCTTGATTGCAATCCCGTTGATATGCTGCGCTGATACTAATTGTAGTTTAAATTTTAATACAGGAGGAAACAGACCCATCTGGAGTGTCCACACCTTCACCCACTGACAGCACCCTTGAAGGACTCCTATTAACATTTACAGTTAAAGTTTACAGAGCATTAATAACACTGTGACAGGCTGAGGTTGGAGGATTGCCAGCAGTAGTGTCCGACTGTAAAACCGTGTTCAAACAGTACAGAGACAAGCTCTGATCCCCAGGGAATAACCATTCCTGCAGGTTTTACCCAAGGGGCGCCCCTGGGGGAGAGAACAGATTCACCCCAGAATGAATGATCCCAGAAGTTATGATGGAGTCTTCCATAACTTCTCCCCAGTCTTAACTTCTCTTCATGTTTAGGTGGAGGTCGTACATTTTATTCAGCGAGGGGTGGTCGTAATTTGGGGGCAGATATCTCAGGATAGCACCTGCCATAACCTTGGGATGGGGACGTGTGTCAGTCCAAGGACAGGGATTTCACTGCAGTGGCTGATTCCAGAGGACATCTTCCTGTAGTCCTTAGTTTTCTGCTGCTGTGGGGTTGATCAGCTGGAAAATACTACCACGTTCCATCCTTTTAAAGGGTTTCAGAGACCCATGGGGTCTCCACCTCCCTTTAGCCCCCCCTTGGACTGTGTTGTGGGACATCAGGAAGCAATGATGTCTTCCCTATGACTTCTATACCTTTATCTACCCCCACAGAAAAGATCAATCATCACACGTGTTTAAAAAAAAAAAAGAGAAAAAGATTTATTAATTTCAGGATGGGGGGGGAGGGTGTTTGTTTGCTTTTTACACCCGCCTGGTTGCACGAGACTCTGAACACAACAACAGTCACCAAATGTACAATAAACATACACACTTAAATAAGAGGTGGGGCCCGAGCAGTCCGAGAGGTGCACGGTCAGGGTGTGTGGGTTGGGGTTGTTTTCTTTTTTCCTCCAGGAAAATACAGGATCTGACCCAAAAACGCCTCCAGGGGACAGCACTAGACCCCGAGGAGCCTGAATCCCCGAGCAAAACATGGACCTTGCAGGCAACCAAGAGCACTCCACAGTTACCCTCCCGTGGGACACGACTGGAGAGATCTTTGGGTTGCTCTGGTTTAAAAATAACAATAATAATAATAATAATAATACATCCTATACCTTCTGCACTGCAGAAATGGAAAAAAAAAATCCATGCAATCATTGTCTTTTTTTTTTCTTTCCTTCTTTTTTCCAACTGTGCAATCACTGTAGTTCCTTACTTTGGAAGGAAAATTCGTGGTACTTCCATTTCCAGGGATGATGCTTCCATAACAAGGCATTGGTTTAACTTGAGAGGCTTGGAATCACTTCAGTTATGTCAGGCTGATGGCCTGGCTACTGCTGCTGAAGGACAGAGTAAAAAATTTGATGAGGAAGATCTGAGTTCAAAAACCTTAAAAGATCTGGGTTTTTAAATGGTTTTGTGTTGTAGTTTTCCATTTTAAATAACTGGTACAACTGTCCTCGTTCATAAACCGTTCCAACAAAGGTGAATAGAGGAAAATAGTTTTAAACCCCACATGTGCAACATCCTTAATGGGAACAAGTCTCATGTTCATCTGTTGTCAAACATTTAAGACTTGAAAATTGCTGCTGTAGGGCAGAATCACCCTGGATATTTCCAAGTCTGCTATTTTCCTACTAATACTATTTTTGGCTCTTTATTAAAGAAGCAGCAGCCTGAAGAAAGCCAAGACAAGATCTCCCTCTTCTTCTCCCACGCCAGTGTAATCACAGTGCCTGACATTGTAATTCCAAAGTCCTCAGCAACACAAATGCAGATTCATCAGTAGGCATTGTGGTCACCTGGCCACGCTACCACAGTCGATGGGCTCCCAAATCCATGACATTTAAAGTCACTCATCACTGCACCAAATGGGAGCTCTGGTCCTCCTTAAATTTACCCAGCTCACTGACGCCCCAGGATGGTGGTACAGCAAGAGAAGTGAAATCCAAGGAATAAATTAATCCCCATTTTGGCAAGTCTCTTTAAAGCTACCTCAGAACAGTTCTGAGCTGGCCAGGCTTCGCCATCTGATTTCTCTCATCTCCCTTTCCACGCCACATTAACAGATGTTAATTACCAAAGCAATACCCACTGCAAGGCTTTGCCCACAAGGAACCAGACCTCCTCTTGTCCAGCCTGAGTGTGAAGGTCTCCTGTGTCTAAGAGCTTTAACTCCATAAAACCTGATCCCACAATCTGTAGTGCTTACTCGTGGGTAATCCTCATGTAAATCCATGGGAATACTCACAAAGAGTCCTGCATTCACACTCAGTGCAGCACAAGAGAAAACAACTCAAAAAACCTCTCTAAGTTCTTCTGTCTTAAGGGCCTCTAAGACACAACATCCTTCTTTGTTATTGTTTTATAAATAAATGTATCCTGTTATGCACAGACATTCTGGGATGAGTTTTCCAGCAGAAAATGGAGGTTCAGACATAGGTGGTGTATCCTATCAGGAGTCAATGGAGTTCTAGACATATTCTTGCAACTACCAGAATGTATCAAACAACCAACCAACAAGACCTGGGAAGGAGAAGTATGTAAGGAAAAAAAATATTATACTGCCTTAAAAGATAAACCTTCTCTTTCCCTTTCTCCTGGTCCCTAAATGCAATATGAATTCTGTACAAGGACCAGGTCCACCAAAGCAGGCAACCCTCACAGATGGCTTTCTGTGTCCCATAAATAGTGGTCCACAAGCATGTTTCTGGTGTGTTTCCTGAGTCCAGGGCTGGTCTTTTTATGGAACTGTCCAAAGGAATTACAGTGCATTGTTAACAAGGGTATTTGGAAAAAAAAAAATCAGAGTAACCAACTCTCCATCCAGTCTTGAAGGGGAGAAACGTTCACTTTGAGGTGGCAACAGAGATAAGGACCCAGTCCCTTCAGAGCAGTGCTCCTGTACCCTCATTTTCTCCTGGCACAACTATCTTAGGTCAAAGGTGCAGGTTAAGCTGAGCCTTTTTTTTGTTTACAGGTAAAACAGCAACCTTCCCTGCAAGCACTGCAAGGACAAGAGACACCAGTGGCTCCACACTACCCTCGGGTGCTACTATGATTTCAATCCCTTTGTCCAACAACACGGGTTTAAGACTCCCCTTTTCACACAGGGCAGGGCAAATAGGATGTAAACAGTTCTGGAGGGCTGGAAAAAGGATAATTTAATGGACTGCTTCGGCACATCTTCACAGCTTCACTGTTTGATCCATCCCCACACAGGGACACGAGGAGCCACTGCTTGGCTGCTGCTGCTCCTTTCTCCAGGCAGTCTGCTCATGCTGAGCTGGGACATTTCCCTTCCACCTTGGCTGTTGAAACAAAGCCCCAGGAAGCAGTTCTGCCACACTCTGGGAAATTTACATGATGTCCTCCTGGTGAAAGGCTCCCATTAAAAATATACATACAACAATCTGCCAGGATGCCTTCAGCTAGGCAAGCCTTTCCCATACAACTGAAATCAGAAGTTGTTTGCTGGAGACACTTCCAAAAAGGAAAAGTAAGGGTCAGCAGACATGCCAAAAATAAAACCCAGGGCAAGCAGAGGTTTCACTTCTCTTGTCCTTTTTGTTAAAAGCTGCATAAAAGCATCCCAGAAGGACTCTGAGTGTACTTCGTGGCCACTGGGGACTTAAACCCTCTTAAAGCATTAACAAGAGCTCCAAGATTTTAGCTGAAGGTAAGTGAACAGAGATCAAAACATACAGAGCCCCAGGGTGCCCCCACATCTGGGCTGTCGGGGAGGTGACAAGACAAGCAGATGACCCCGTGGGGCTTCACTCGTGCTCTGCTGAGAAGGTCCTGGGTTTGGTGATGTGCAACTCGCTGCCCCCGCTGCCGTTGGTGGTGGTGGTGATGATGTACTGGGTGGTTTGCTGTTGGCTGCTGGGCTGGGACTCCAGGGGCTCTGGGGGTGCCGGGGGCTGGGAAACACCCACCTGCACCTCGCTGGGCAGCGAGGACGTTTGCTTGTCCAGGTCGGGCTGACCCTCCGAGATCACGTAGTGAGTCTGCAGGGGGAACAGAAACTGTTACTGATCACTGCATTGTCTGTGACTTCTCTGCTCTAATGGCCTGCTGGGAGGTATTTTGGGATCAGCAAGGAACTGGGAAATCAAACTCTTTCATTTAACTATTTGAGAGCAACATAACGCTTGTTCTTCAACTTGAAGGACACTGGACTTGCCATTTGGATAATTTATGAATTGTTAAACTCATTGCACGATTAACCCATCACTACAGATTAAAGTAACTCTGAATACAAGAATTCTGCAATGTTTATTCTATATTCCATGTGTTCTAGCAGAAATTGCACTCCCAGTGCCCAATACCAACACAGTCAATGGCCTGCCTGCCTCCTTGTGCTGGATTGCTTACAAGGTAAGCTTGGATTGCTTACAAGAAAATCCTCTTATTTTGTAACCTTACAGATAACAACAAGCTATCAAAATGTTCCCAGAAGCTGCTCTGAAATTTGGTTTAATACATACAGCTTAATCATAAATATTTTTAAGACTAAGCAGCACCACTAAATAATACATTTGTCCTGCAAATGTGATTAAAAGAACACTTTAAGCTGGAAGGAGTCATACACACAAGGGCCAGCCAGTGTGGGCTTTGTAAATGGCTACACACAGACTGTACTGTGCAGTCTGGACCTCTTTAGGTACCACAGTATGCTTTCCTCTGTGCCCCAGTCATCAATCTGGCATTGCTTTAACCATCAAGCTGAAGACTTTACATCTGATATATTATTCTGGATGAAGAAACAGCCATGATTGTTTTCCTTACCTGAGTAACTGCTTTCACTTGCCCTGTGTTGACAGTGGTGACCGGGGTACCCACAGCAGTCTCTGTGATCACGTACTGCCCTTGGGGGATGGTCATCATCTGAATCTCTGATGCTAAAACACAGAAATTGGAGAATCAAGACTTTGAATCAAACCCAAAGACAACTTTGAAAGATCACGTCTTACGTCAGTAAGACTTAAAGTCTGAAACAGTGGGTGTTGAACAGAAATTGGGGTGCTGTAAAGCCCAGTCAGACTCCACAGGCCTCAACAGAATTATGCCAGGCAACACCAGCTGCAGATTTGGCAACTCCCAAGGAGACAACACACCCTGTTCTGACCCAAATCATCACAGAATTACCAGCCAGAGCTGCATGGACATGACAAATTGTCTCCTGTCACCCTCCTCTTCTGTACAGTTCTTTCAAGCACCCATTGCTGCTGTCCAGAACATGGATTCTTGCTGAGTGCAAGTTCTTTGGAATAAAGGAGCCCAGTGTGCCTGCCCAAACCACATATGGAATGGGGATGGACCTACAGCAGAAGAGCTACAACAACCATCTGCATTTGTCTGGAAGCTTATCTTCCTGATCTCTACGAATATTAACCACGAAGCTTAACGAGCTCTGAAAACACAATCCTGTTTGGTAGCTGGGCCACGTTATTAGTCACACCCACTGGCCAGGCAAGCAGTGAGAGTGCTGTGACACTCACAGTAGCTCCTGAAGGAGTTCCAAGTGCTGGGGAGATAGGTGTGCTGGACTGAGGAGCCCTGCTGCTGCTGCAGCCCTTGGTTTGGTGTCGACGTCGCAGTCGGCATCTGTGAGGGGCTGAGTTCCTGCTGGGGTTGTTGGGAGGAGGGACTCAAAGGCTGACCTCCAACCTAGAGAAAATAAAAGGTGTAAGTGTTCTTGGTGTGGTAAGGGTTGCATCAGCTCTGTGCTCTTACAAACATATGCTTCTTATGAAGGGAAAACACAGGGTGGGTTCCAGAGCACACAGAACACAAGAAATGCAAAGCTCTTCTCCCTCTCCTCTGACTTGCTGCACTTTATGGCCAGTAAGCACAGAGCAGGAAAACAGAGATGTTGTTTGCCAAAGTGAATCTGTGGCAGAGAACGGAGATCAGAAGCTAAATTCTACCCAAGAGCTCGAAGAGCTGCACTTCAAACGTTTGAGGAATGCCAGTTTCCATTTACATCTTTTAACCAACCAACTCTATTTAAGCTGCAAATTTGTCTGTTCACAACTATTTATCTCTAACTTAAGGGTGGAAAAAAAACCCCACACAACAAACACCCCAAACAAAACCACAACAAAACACCCCCATACACCCTGGGACACCTGGGAACTATTTGATGATCTCAGAGATGTTCATGTGAGAGCTGTTTCATGTGTGGTCCTTTAAAATGACACAGAAAAGACTATCTCCTGCCTCAGCACGTGCAGTATGTCAGCTGAACAGACTGGTAGGGAAAAGATTCCCTGCAAGAGAAGAGGGAAGTACCTGGGGTGATGTCTGAGCTGCTGGGGATGGCTCTGTGACCTGGATGTGCTGCACCTGGATGGCATGTTGGGTGTATGTCTGGGGGTCGTGGAGCTGCCCAACGTCCACTGTGGAGTGCTGGGACTGGTGAGGTGAGGTAGCCTGGGGGAAAAAAAAAGATAAGCAGAGCTCTGCATCAAGACAAGGGACCAGAGGCTTTGACTGGATTTTTTGAACAACGCCTGCTAATGATACCAATTGCAGTAACTTAATTGCAAGTCTCAGGTCTTGATAAAATCAAGGTCTAATATTATTAGTAATACTGCAGGAATCAGTACTCATGCTCTTATATGGTTACAACAGCCACAGTCACTATTAACTGGGGTCATTATTTAGGCCTCTTTTAACCCAATTCATAACCTGGTTTGTAACGAGGGGCCAGAGAACACAAAGTTTCAGATTCAAATCCAAACACGGGGTAGTTTCAGCTTTACCCAGTGGATAACAGACTTGAAGGCTACAGCGATTCCTTACAGCTGCCTGAGATATCTTGCTCAGTTACTCCAGTTACACTCTGCTTTTATTTTTAGGAGGCTGTTGAGCACCAGGGAATGAATATTCTAATAGATGCTATGAAGGGAACAAGCAAGCACTCTCTGTACTCCCAAATTTTGGCTCCAGCTCACTGAGAACAAGGAAGTACAAATTAGTCTTGAACTGCAGAAAACAGGTCACCCACTGACCCACTTTTCCAGTTGCTGGAAAACGTTCCTGGAGCAGACTCGAGCAAGGGTGCCCAGATGGGGAGAATGAAGTCTGGACTGTGTTGGTATGTCTCCAGCAAGCTGCCCAAGGCTGGCAGGACTATTTATGCCCAGTACACAATGCTTATGAAGGGAACCCTATGAATTATCAACTGATTTATCTGTAAGAAATGGTCTGTCTGCACCACCTTTTGCAACTACTCCTTAACAAACTTATGAGTGCTACAGCCCCCAGAATGCACGGGCTTGGGGTGGAAGGGGGCAAAGGCACAGCAAGACCCCCAGCAGGTCACTCACCTGGGCCACTTGAACAACCTGCAGCTGTATGTGCTGAGGCTGCTGCAAGCCAGTTGTGGACTGGGACACAGGGATGTACTGGATGCGCTGGTAATCCCCCTGGGCAGTCCGGTAGTCCGTGGTGAGGGTCTGGGATATCTCTGTCATGGCCTGGGTCAGCAAATCTGTTGTCTGAGCAGGGGGAGAGAGAGAGATACAGACCATCTTCACGTATTGACACACTTTTGCAGGGCTGCAGTTCTTTCCTCACACTGAATCTACACCCACCTTGGGCCTGGTCATTTATTTACAAGAGCTTAATGTGTGCAGAGGTTGGGGTCAAAAGTAATCACCAGGGATCATCTACTAGAGGACCACTAAAGGGTAACTTACCATAACATAATAAAAATAATTATTTTAACCTTCTGACTTAACAATATTCTATTAGACAACAAAAGTCCTGCATTTGTAAGGAGCTGACTTCATTTCCAAGTCAAAAAGTGCTTTATGGTCATCTACCATCTTTCCTCCTCCAGTGTGATACTTTCCTTGACAACTGTAGATATTTCTAAAGTAAAGCCATTTAATATCTAATTAGTGGGGTTTATGAAGCCAACAGCATCCTGATTCCATCTCTCATTTTTCAAGCAAAACAGTCTTTTATCCACTTAGTCTTCAAACAGTTTTATACTGTGATCAATAGGATTTCTACAACTATGCAGCATCCCAGCACCACTGAAGGATTCATGTCAGATTTTCTATCTCAGCTTTCACTTTTGTGGCAGCTGATGTATTAACAGTGGAGATCAGCCACTGGAGATTCATATTAGTCAGTGCTGCACTGTTCAAAGGAGTACAGAGATCTCGACTCCCTGAACACAGTTGGATCCAGTTCCCAGTCACTGTTAAAACATGTTCTCATGATCCCAAGAACTACCTCAGGGGAGCAGTCCCAGTGAAAATCCATGAGATGTGTGCTCCTGAGTTCATCAGGCATGTGTGAATATATTATGGGGAATCATTAGGTCTGAATGAAAGGAATGGACTTGGGGGAAAAAAGGCAAATCCTCAAGAGCTCCAGAAAGAAATGCACAGTTCCTGGCAGAGCAAAACTAAACCAGACTCAAAACCAGACGTGACCTCAAATCACGTCCTTAGACAGCCTTTAAAACGACGCCTGCCAAGCAAAGTGAGATCACTAATCCCAGAGGGCTGTGCTGTGGCTGTTCCCCTCCCCTGGCTGCAGCCCTTACCACGACAGTCTCGCCGGTGCTGCTGTCGGTGGCCAGCACAGCGGGGGTGGAGCTGATGACGGCCGTGGCCAGCGGGGCGTGGATGGCGTTCGGGAGCTGAGCGAACTCGGGGTGCTTCTTACGGATGTGCTGTACCATCTTTGTCTGCAGAAACACACAGTGTTAGAAGGGTGGGCAGGGACACTGCTTGGGGCCTGTGCAGGGCCAGGGGTTGGACTTGATGATCCTTGTGAGGCCCTTCAAACTCAGCACATTTTGGGATTCTGTGGAATCCACCAGTCCAGCCAACTGCAGCTTTTAGATTTCCCTCAGTGAGGCAGCATCATGATTCACACTATGGGATGCTCTGGTCAAGAAACAAGGATCAGAAACCTGCTGCTGATTAGAGCTACCTGACATTGAAACATTGCCCCAAACAGCACATTCAGTAGATTTTTGCCCCAACACAGCCAAGTATTTTGGGGACTTTTTCCAAAGGTCATCTTTTCTGTGTTTTGTTTCCCCACTCCTCTCCCTTGTCAGTGAGCATTTTCCAAGCCTTTCCATTTGTGATCACGCTCTGGTAACTTTTCCATTCCTTCTTTCAAGCTTGTGCCCTCTATTCAGGGAACCTTTCAGCCCTAAAACAAGGAGGCTGTGCCTGCATTGCCAGCACACGGCACAAAACCAGCGCTCTGACTCAGACTGACAGGTGACAGGGTGGTGAAAGAGCATCACCAGGGCTGTGCCTTTTGGGGCCCAAACACCTCATACCTTGCTGCTGTACTGCTTGGAGCAGTGAGGGCAGCACACAGGGGGGGTGGCAATGGTGCCTGTGAGCTGGGTGTGGGTGCTCAGCATGGGATCCGGCTCTCCCGGGCCCGCAGGACGCAGCTTGCGGATGCTCGGAGGCAGCTCAGCACCAGGGTGGTTCTTCAGGATGTGTGCTTTGCGTTTGCTGGCACTCTTGTACACCTGCAGGGGAAAGATTTGGGGTTAGAATGGTGCAGTGCTGATGTCTGCACAGAACACAGGTTGCAGTTCTCTCCACCTGGAAGGTGTGTGTGTTGCTGTGCAGGGCAGTGGTCACAGCCCCACGCCTGCCTGAGTTCAAGGAGTGTTTGGACAGCACTCTCAGGCACGTGGTGGGATTGCTGGGGTGTCCTGCACAGGGCCAGAAGTTGGACTTGATGATCCTCATGGGTCCCTCCCAACTCAGCATATTCTGTGATTCTCTGTGTCTAGTTAAATCCCCCCAAAATTACAACAAAATGCACAAATGTACATAAACCTTCCAGGGCTTAATCAATCTGTAAAAACAACTAACTTCTTGTGTAGCACACAGGAGCCTTTTGGGAACATACTGTATGCCACAACCAGACTCAAAGCAGGACAAGGAGGCAAGAGGAGAACCCTTTTTGCCTGGTACTTGAAGGTCAAAAGTCAGAGAAGCAACTGATCACCAAAGCTGTAATTTGCCCAATGCTCATTTGTCATGAGGATTGATGCTTCCACTCTCCTCACACACAAAGTATCAAATTGTTTTAGTTGTGACTGACATATTTTTTAATTCCTTTTAGGCACAGCAACAAGTGAATATTCTGTAATATTATTTAAAACCATTTTCTCTCCCTTCAAACAAAAGAAAGGAAGCATCTCAGAGGAACACACTGCTTGGTAAATAAATACCCCCATGCACAAAAAGCAAAGGCCAGGGAATGAGAGCAGGAACGCAAAAGGCACTGCAGAAACAGCTTCGGGCTCCACTGAACACTGGAATTACTGGCATGTGACTAAATAAGCAGCTTACAATAAAAGGGGTTACAGACTTTTAGGAGTGATACAGAAACCAAAAGAACTTAGTGTTCAGGAATTACAGACAGACAGGATTCTTAATCCTGGGCTGACACAGGACTAAGAGTCAGTGACTGTTTGCTGGATCACAGAATTTGTTTTCCAGTGCCTAAGACAGCAGAAAAGGATAACTGCAGTTTTCAATTAGCATTCCACTGCCTTGGCCTAAGTGCATTTTGTCTTTGTTTTTTTGGACAGTACAGCAGGAATGTTGCTGGCAACCACCTCAGAAAAAGCTACAAACCCTGCCAGAGATTTCTACACAGAGACAAATTGGCTGCATACAGGTCTGGGACTGAGCTGTCCTCTGAGGGGTGACTTCCCACACACCTTATCACAGTACTGACAGAAGTAATCTCTGTTGGGTTTGATGATGGGCAACGTGAGCTCTGGCACCTCTTCTATTTTCATGTCTGGATGTCTCTTTGATAAATGATTCACCTTAGGAAAAAGAAACACAGAGAACAAGAACATATTACAGCTGGAAACCAAACAATTGCTGCTTCTCCCAGACACAGGTAACGGCCAAACCAAAAGTGAATGATGCAAGTCAGCAGCACCAGAAGCATTTGCTGCTGCAAGGGCTATTGTGCACTCACAGTTGCTGCTGAAGGTAAACGTGGTCTTGCTGGATGTCATTTACAGTTTCTTAAATCAAAATAAGATGGGAAGGGGTAAAATAGCTGGCCAGAACTGTCCTGCAGCTGAGAGTGAGGTAGTGTGAAGGGCCTTTGCCCAGATCACAGCCCCGCTGAAAGCTTTGCAAACAAGAACTCTTGCTGCAGAACAGCCTTCACCCAGAGGCAGTGACAGGGCATGGCCAGGAGAGGCCCTGAAGAAGGAAAACACAGGAAAGAGGGCAAGAAAACTGAAGCTGTAAGGCTGAGCTAGGCAATATTTTCATCTCATGTTCTGTTAAATACATTACACATCAGTCAGCATTACTTAGTGTTGAGATATGGGAGTGACAACCAGACACACAAGGCAGGCAGTCAGATGTGCAAAGACACATTTGCTGAAGAGATAAGACACACAGGTTTAAAAAAAGATGTATCACCTCAACTCAGCTATAAAATTCACCCTGTTTCACAGCATCCTGGCTGGATAAGGCCAGGCTGGAGAGGGCTCTGATCAAACTAGTCTAGTGGAAGGTGTCCCTGCCCATGGCACGGGGTTGGAGTAAGGTGAGCTTTAAGGTCCCTTCCAGCCCGAAGCCTTCTATGATCACAGCATTCCAGCCACTGGAATTCCATCTTCCCTCTTGCACTATTGATCAGGATGCAGGCTGTGGGAGCAGCCAGGCACTCACCAGCATGCCCCTGCGGCGGAAGCCCATCATGCACAGGCGGCACTTGAACATGAAGCTCTCGTAGTCGGTGGACGCGATGCGGGGCTTGAAGGTTTTCGAGCGGCTGATCCGATCGGCCTTCTTGGCCTCCCTCTCCGGGTTGTGCATCCTCTGCATGTGCTCCCGCAGCTTGTCCTTCCTCTGGGAAACAGAATCAGGAGAGAAATGTCAGCATCACCCCAGTGATTGCTTTACAATCTGTCATGGTCAGTTTTCAGGGATCTCTCTCCAGCTTCTCCTCTCAGAAAAATGTGTTTCTTCACCCAAAAGTGTCCAGTCCCTCAGTGTCCCATCACAAACTCAGTGACAATGAGCAGGCTGCTGCCACCACAGTTTACCTGGCTCACAGTCTGCTCCATCTGTTCTGGTGGGATTTGGAAAGGCATCTGGATGACATGCTGACAGGATGGATGCCATGGACACAGGCACCTCTGTCAGGAATAAGATTAATTCACTGCCATCAGCAAGGACTTTCTTTACTGAACTGATATAAACAATACAACCCAAGCACCTGGTAGTGGAGCTGGATGATGAGCCAGTTCTTAACGAGCAGATAGAAAATTCCTTTGCTGTTAAATTATTAGAAATAAGATCTGTTTGAAGTAAGATGCTGGAGTGGTCTCACCCCTTAGGAATGGATGTTGTAGCTCACACACAACACCAAGCAGTACATGCAACTTGCAGGCAAGCCTACCACGATTACACATACTATTTGCTTCCACCTTTGAGAACGTGAGCTTATCTGCTTGAAGGAGGGCGAGGAATGCTGATTGTTGCATCAGGAACGGTCCAGCCAAGGAGCCAGCTCACCTTGAACTGCTTGCCACAGGTGGAGCACAGGAAGTCCTTGCGGTCCGAGTGGCGCAGCATGTGCAGCCGCAGCTTGTCGGGCCGGCAGAAGGCCTTGTCACACTCCGTGCACTGGTAAATCTTCTCCGAGTGGAAACTGCGCACGTGCTTCTTGACCTAGAAGGGCAGATCACACAAAAATGGAGCTTATGCAAGGGAGGAGTGAGTGGCAAAACAGCCCAGGAAACTCTTTTCAACAGGAAAGAAAGGAAAAAGGTTTTGAAATTGTCTAATCTGTTTTGGTTTAAAGAGTGTTTGATCAGGACGGATATCTCAACAATAGTTTCTATAAAGCCATAACATCTTTATGGATGGAGGATTTGATTTCTTCAAGACTGATTCTTGAAGGCATCAGCTATTGCAGAGTTGCACTTAATGGGCAGCGAAGGTCCACGATGTGTTACTGAATCACCCTCGAGTGAACACATTCATCTGAGGTTCATTATCTTCCCTTCATTTGTAAGGAATCTAAATGCAGGGACTAATTCCTTTCAATCAGAGAGAATGAGCTTGCAATCACAATTGGCAAAAAAAAAAAAAAAGCGCCTTAATCAGAAAAGCATTTGCACACCATTCCTGAATGGCAATTACTTCTCCATACTCTGGGACTATCCTTGACCTCTTCAAACATCTAGTGGGGTTTCCCCCCCAGATAAAGGAACTAATGAGGTTTGACATTTGAAATGCAAGCACTACTCAAGAAATGGATCTCTAATTAAATCTTTACTATATTCTAATGCTGATGATACATGGAACGAGTTGGTATCTTTATGTGTTCCACATAAAAGTATTTAAGTAGGCAGCAGTGACTAGACATAATTATTCATATAGCAAGAAGAGAAAAAAACATTGTTAAATTTCAAAAATAGAGCTGAATGGCTGGAAAAAAGCCATGGATCCTTCTTCTGACTCGATCATTTGCATGGGAAAGTTTATGGGGAATTAGGTTGCAGTACAGCATTTCTGAATCATCAACGTTTTTCCTTGTGCAACAGTTACAGAAGATAAAGGGCTTCTGCCAGGATGGAATTGTATTAGTAAATCACTTTGCCCCATCCTTTCCTCTTTAGCCTAGTGGACAGTCTATCAGTTCCTATTACTGACACAAACTGGCTTTCTGCATTTCAGTTTTAGTCAGGCTGCTCGGTAAGACACATCAACTGCTTTGTCCCCAGGAAGAATAATGAGTATGTTAATGGTACATCTCTGTTTTTTCTTACTGGACACGGAAATGGAATCTTTAAATTCCATTAATGACCTTCCCCAAGGGCTCTGCTCACTGCACAGAGCAGCTGCATCACCCACTGCTCCAGTGCAGTCCTAAGCAGTGTGCAGGGGAGGAGAACAAAGTGCCCAGCTGAAGCCCAGGGGGAAATCAGGAAGCAGAGTATCCTGATCTGTTCTGGCATTTCTGCAAGCTGTTCAAATGAATTATCCTGACAAAAACCAGGCAAGGGATTAAAGAAGAAAAACTACCTTTTTGTTTGTTTGTTTGTTCAGAGTTCTGATGACAAAGGACAAGGTATGTCAAGTACAAGCTGAGTATGGCAAAAGACAATCCCTTCCTGTGCTGTGGAGCTGTGGTAACAGGGCCTCTGCTTTGGGCATTTTTTGGGAAGAAGGAACCCAGCCTCCTGCAGTACAGTGTCTTCCAATGTCAGACTGAAGCACCACACCTGATGACTGAGTGGGCAGAGCACTTCAGAGGCATAAGGCAACATCTACAAGTGCTCGGTCACTTTTCCTTTTCAATTTCTGACAGATGTGCATCCCCTCACCGTGTGCAAAGGAACTCCTGGGCAGCATTTCACGGGGAGAGGGCTGAAAAACCCACGGCCTTGAGAGAGACCCAGAAGGCAGTGCTTCAGCTGAGCACGGCACCTCACCTGGATGAAGTCTGGGAAGCGTTTCTTGCAGGTGGGGCAGGTGAAGTAGCCGTCGTTGACGTGGATGGCCACGTGGTCTTTGAGCAGGTCCAGGCGGTCGAAGGACTCGGGGCAGAAGATGCACGAGTAGGTTTTCTGGTCCATGTGGAACTTCATGTGGCTCTCGAGGGCCCCGCTGTTGATGAAGCCCTTGTTGCAGATGTCGCAGGTGAGGGGGCAGTTCCCCTCCCGGCCGTGGAAGCGCAGGTGCTGATCCAGCTTGTCCTTCTCCCGGAAGGCCTTCCCGCACTGCAGGCATTTGAAGGGCCGGAAGGATTTGCGGATGAACAGGTGCTGCAGAGCTGCATTCTGAAAGAAACAGCCCAGGCACCTTTAGCTCCTTCATGGACAGACTCCACATCCAGCTATTTTCAGGATTAGATAAGCCAGATGAGCAGCAAACCTACACTTCAAAAAGTTATGGTGCATCATATCCTGTCTGCATTTCACAGCAGGGGAGGCTCTGACAGGCAGGAGTCAGGGGACACACCTGCAGCTACACCCCGAGTCAGCAGAACACAGTGCAGTTTCCTCTCATCCCTCACTTCTTCTATTCAGCTGGCTTAGTTTTATTTTACAGGAAAATGCCATGCTAAAGACAAGTCCTCTCTGCAGTACAGACCTGGGCCTGGTCACAAGTTCAGCCACCATACAAAGGGACAGTGAGCCAGAGCCCTGTTTCCCTCAGGAGCAGGGCTTATGGAATTCCAGAGCCCTTGACATCACCTTCTCACCAAAGATCACCACAGAGATGTGCAGCTGGAGTTTAGCACTGCCTGCAAAACTTCTGGTGGAGCACACATTCGAGAGGTGCTACTGAAAACCTTTCTGTGGTTATCAAAAAGAAGAACAGCATTTCAAAACACGACAGCAGGGGCAGAATGGCAGGTGTAGGAGCAGCAGGTAAAAACTTGTGAGCAATTCTCCACTCCTTCTGTGCACAACGTCTCTTCTCAGCCCCTATTTTGTTTTGGTGCGTTTTCCTTCCCTCTATCTTTTCTGTGACATTTCCTGATTGTTCTCTCTTCCCTTTCTCCCTTTCAGGTAAATGTTATAGAGCCATCCTGATCCAGCAGTGTCTGCTGGAGGAACAGATGTGCTGTACATGTTGCCTGTAGAGAGAGGGAAGTGTGTCCTGCATCTGCATTTCAATATTGAATTAAAATTTCACTTTGGACAGTTGGAAAGCTGGAATCAGGTACTATCTCTGCATTTAGGAAATCCCACAGCACAGTGTCACCCATACCATAATGATCTAAGCATTAAGTCTAAGCATTATCTACTCTTCTCCAAATTAAGATCCATAAATCATCATTTATTGATGTCTTTTCTTTTCACATGTTACACACAGAAGCCAGAGAAACAACCTAGAGGGCAGGGTTAGATGGGATATTGGGAAGGAATTGTTCTCTGTGAGGGTGGGCAGGCCCTGGCACAGGTTGCCCAGAGAAGCTGTGGCTGCCCCTGGATCTCTGGGAGTGTCCAAGGCCAGGTTGGACAGGGCTTGGAGCAACCTGGGCTGGTGGAAGGTGTCCCTGCCCATGGCAGGGGGTGGAACAAGAGGAGCTTTAGGGTCTCTTTCAACCCAAACCATTCCATGATTCTAAACAGCACCAGAACATTGCTGATACCTCTGCTCACACATATGGAATATGACCCACTTCTCCCTGAGATACACTCAAGACTTCTGAAAAAAAGATTCTCCTTTCCTTGTGGGAATGTGACAGCTGACACAGCTGACATTTGCTGTGTCCCTTAAGTGCCTGCCAGCAGCTGACACTGAATAAGTGAAGGTAGGAGCTCTTCTGCTGCAATGAGGGAACAGCTTGGGAATACTGTGAAGTGCTGTGTTAAGGATTAGATTCGTGAGCCTGGAAGATCCTTTTCACCATCTGAACTGCAGAGGGAAACCTAGACCTCCATTCCAGGAAAGGAACAGGAGAGTTACACAGAAAGCTGACAGTTTAATACAGGAGCTCCAAATGAACTGTCATCATCTCCATTCTCCATTTTACAAGTGAGACAGTGGGAAATGCAGGGATCTGCTCTAAGCCACCCCAGGAACTGGACAGACAGACATGTGCTGCATGGAGTCATGAGTAGATAATTTCCCCTTACCCACAGGGATATGCTAATAAAACATAAATAGTTGAAGAAATGCACTTCAAGTCCTGAACTGCACTATTAATTTGCTATTTGATCACTGGTACCTTCCCAGGGAGCTAAGTGGAAAGACAGTAGGATAACTCAACACAGTCCCACTGCTATCCAAGGGCTACTGAAGGGTGAATTGTTTTACTGCTCTTTGACTAGATAAGCTATTGACCATAAAAACAGAAAAAGAGAACTAAGTGTTGTCTCATTAACTCATAATATTAATCCAGCACAAACAACTGTGCAAACAAATCTTCCAAAACTCTAAGATGGATATTACAGCTCATCATCCAAGCAGTTTACTCCTATAATATCCACCTTAAATTTGCAATGAATTGGCATGAAAAGAACTAAAGGAATGCAAATAGGTTTTTGGGTAACACTTAGTTCTGGACAGTGGTTGCTTCAAGAGGAACAAATGTGACAATTTACAGTGTGGGGTCAATCAGGAAACACTAAACAGGAGCTGGACAAAACAACAATGGAAGGCAATGTTGGTATGTCCCATTGGATTAGATACAGCAAAAACCCAATGAAACAAAAACCCAAACCTACCTGCAGCTCCAGCTGAGCAGGCAGCATTGAGGGAGAGAAAAATGCAGGTTTTAGGTTATGCAATGGACTTGAAAACAGAAGCCTTGACTTCTGCAGGTCACTACAAGGGCCAGCTCTCGTAACCAGAGTTTACTCCTTTGAGGTTTTTGCCTCAGGAAACACTAAGCAGACCTTCCAGGTTTACTCTGGAGTTACTAACTGCCCAAGGGGAATTAAAGGGCAAAGACAGAACCCACAGATAGTCTTGGAGGTGTTTTGTGATCTTTCCCGTTCTCCAGGGCTGATTAACAATGATTAACAATGATGCAGTGCACGGCAGAGCCACTGTCAGAACGAAATGCTTTCAGCAGAAGGGAATAATTAGGGCAGGATGACAACAGGGCAGGGATTACAAGAGTGAAAAAGTTAAGGAGAAGGGACTTTTTCTAACCTCATCTTACTGGCTGCACTCCTTGTTACACAACTGGTTGCATTTCTTTCAGCATGAAGGAAATGACTGTGCTTTCCAAATCATATCCCTGTCCCTGCCAGGTTCTGGCATCAGCACATAGGCACTTCAGATACTGCCCAGGACTGAATTAAAAACAAATATTCACTTTGGCTGTGCACCACTATGTTCCTCTAATGTGTTACAAGAGTATCTCGAAGGGTGGGTGTATCTCTTTGCAACGCTGGGGACAAAACTGCCATAGTTAAGGTCTGATCTCCAAGGAAACTCCACAGGCTCTAAAGCAGAGGCTGAAAAACGAACTGATCCTATCAGGACTTGAATCCTGGGGCATCACAGATAACTGCTCCCAGCTAGAATGAAAACACTCTGCCTTAAACCTTAGCAAAGCTGAAGCAATGCCTGAAGAATGATTGTTTTTGATAATTAAATCCTATATGAGTAATAAAGAAGTAGAGCTACACAAGTCTCTGGATCACAGCAGGACTTTCTACCTGTTCTCTGGAAGTGAATAATGTACTACACACCTAAAACCCAAATGTTTGCTTGCTTATATTATTAAGAACATATTAGCATAAGCAGGTGCTGTGAATAGCTGAGCTGAGTGAGTGTTCAGAGGGTGATTTTTCAGTGCTTAGAAAATAATGCTTGCTGGTTTAGCCTTAATTCACTGCTCATTGCTCACAGTCTGATGCAGTATGGAAAGGTCTGTGCATCCACCCATTTGCCATTCTGCCAGTGCTTCTGGCTTGAAACACCTCCAGAGCTCTGCTGAACATGAGCTGCCAGATGCAGGGGAAGATTTGAGGTACAAACGTGTCACTAAACCACCACTGCACTCTCTTAGCTGTCATCTGTTTGTGATGAATTTCCAAGCTAAATCACAAGACAAGTAACTTCAGAATTTCTGTACCTTTCTTCCCACATTCACTATTTCAGAAGATTCTGAGTTCGTGTCTTGGGTTCCAAAATTCAGGGAAATGGCCAAGACTTTCTCTTCTTACTGAGGAAGCTGTAGCACACTGTGACCAGTCCATTCCCCATGCTCTTTCCTGCCAAAAACTTAGCATCTCTCTTTGTCCTCTCTTATCTTCCCTTTGATACATTCAGTAAAAATCTCTCAAGCTTTTAATCTATGAAAATGAAATTACTGGTAGAACCTTGTCGTTCAGAGACTGCAAGAATTTTAGATGGTTAAAAACTCTTCAGTCTTAACGTGCCCAAGCCGAATCCTTCCTTCAAGACACGCATTTTTGGGGTAACACCACCACTGGCCTTGCATGTGTATTCCTATAAACTGCAAGCAAAATTTGTCTCAACATCTTCCTACACAGAACAGCTCAGCTCTCTCCTAATCCATTCTCATCCCCTAAAAATGAACTCTTACCCCCCTTGCAGCTGTTCCTTTCTTTAATCCAAATTTTACACATGGAAGAAAAAGGAAAAGGTTTTAAGCTAAATAAACCCATCTCCCAGTTACACAACTTCAAGGATTATTTGCTTGAATCATTTCCCTCCCACACATAGTAGAGAAAAAAAAAAACCAGCTCACCCAGTTGACACAGAGCTCAGCTCAAAGTGTTTGCTGTCAGTACACAAAGCTCTTAGCGCAGGTTCTGATCTCAAAACCAGGTTTTTCTACCCCAAAAAAAGGATTTTCATCACTAAATATCATCACTTAAGTGGATCTGAACTGTGGTTGTGGTTCCTCCTTGGCAACCCTTTGCAGGAAGAGTTCTGAGAGACACAGATGGTGCTGTGAGCGAGTCATTAGTCTGTGCCACAGCACCACCATTCCACCGGCTGTTTGCAGCCCCCCTGCCCGCCAGCTCGGACCGACCGTGTTCCCTGAGAGAATCACTGTGCTGGAATCCAACCAGCTCCAACTGCTGACCAGTTCTCACTAAGGCTTGAGATACTGTTGTTAACGTGAGGTTTGCCCTCCTCAGTGCTAAGAAACCCGCTGGGGATGAGGTGTGTTAGATCTGGAGGTGGAGAGGCAGAGCAGCTGCTCCTGGCAGGTGGGTCTGGCAGTGCCTGGATGTGAGGGGAGGGGGGTGTGCTCTGCCATCCCTCTGGGCTTACCCTGATGCGCTTGGCTCTCCTCATGTCATCTGCTGTCATGGTGCTCTGCGTGGGCCCCGCGCCGCCCTCGTGCTGCGGCTGCTCCTGGAGCGCGGGGGCTCCGGCTGCTCCAGGGCCGGCTGCGGCTCCGGCGCCACCGGAGTCTGTTCCTGCTGCTCCAGCCCGTTCAGGGCGGCCGCTCCGGCCTCATCAAACTGCCCCTTGCTGGAAAAATGCAGCAAGTCCTGAAACCGCAAATCATACAGCTGGTGATTATTCCCCCCACCCACTGAGAGACGCTTCGACAACACTCAGCACACAGCAGGATTTCTACGGATTTCATCACAAGCTATGAACGCAACACGTCTACCCCAACTCCTGCAGTCCTCCTGCCATGTCCACTGATGCTTTCCCACATCACCTTCACCTACAGCAGCAGCGCTCAGAGCCAGGCAAGCAGCGCTGCAGGTGGGTGACTCTGCTGACCAGCCACAGAAAATCAGCATTATCCCATCTTCTGCACTCGGGGCTATTTCTGCTTTAACCAAAGATGGTGCAGGCTGACCTGGGAGAAATCTTACAACTGAAGTGACTAGTGCAGACCAGGGAAAGGAGAGAATTTCTGCCTCTCTTCTCACTATGAAACATTACTGTGTGTCGTTAGTAGTGTCCTCTCCTTTCTAACAAACTCTCTGGAGTGCTGGAGAGTGACAAACGAGGTGATTACACTGTGCACTGTGTTCTTCTATCCAGCTTCCAGCTCTGCACACTCTCGTCCACCCAGCTGCACACATCACTGGCACTTATCACACAAAGCTGTTTTCCTCCTCTCTTGAATTACCATAAAAAGGGAGGGTGCTATGAGTGGGAAGCACATGCCAGAAATCTACATTCTTTCTCTGTAAGTTCCAGTAACTTCTCTGGCATGGAATTATCTTGTATTACATGAAAAAAAAACCCCACACATAGATCCTTACTTGACACCACTTAATGCAACTGAGGAAACTTTAAAGCACAAGTTAGGAAGCAGAGCACCAGAATTATGTCAGCTCAAGGCTGGTGCTGTTAAAGCACAAAAGTGGGTGTGGGAGAAGAAAACCAGGGTGGCAGGAGGAGTGAGGCCCTTACAAGCCAGGACTGCTCACCAGAGAGACTCTTGGTAGAACAATACACCAGCCAAGTGTCCAGCCCAGGTTTGAGTGGCAAGTTTCCACCCTAACTGACTTTAGACTGTGCTCACAGCCTGGCTCTCCAGTTCTCAGGCAGAGTTCGTGCCTGGCCTTTAGAGAAGTGGGCAGACTCCAAAGGCTGGGGACATCACTGCTCCCCTGCACAGACACTGCAGGCCTGGCCATGCTCCAAGCTGGCAGGGCAGGAGCCACCCCCAGTCCAGAGGCCACTCACACACATTAAAGTGGGATTGTGCCCAGCAAGCCCTGTCTCCCCAGAGTGAAGGGTTTGGGAGCAGCATTATGTGTCCTGTCAGCCTGCAGAAAGGGTGAGCCTGCCCTTAATGCAGCATTTAGGGCACTGCAGCAGGAATCCACAGGCAGAGAACACATTCTTCCCTCTGAGTCAGCACAGAGCCATGACCCAGTGAGATGCCAGAGGAAAATTACCACTCCAGATATCAGCTTTCAGCTAAATCATAAAACAGAGCACTGATCCCTTTTGACACCACTCAGAAAAGGACTTAGTGGTAACCTAAGCATGGGCAGCATCAGAGAATTTAGCATTTTACTTGAATGCATCGTATTGGGTCCCCAGAGAATATAACCAACAGCCACAAGCAAAAGAACATTTTGCAATAAGCCTGCCTACAGGAGGCCCTTCTGTTAATATTATAACATCACAGAGAACCATAGCTCAACCTGATTTAATTCCACCAGCAGCAGCTATAAGAGCAGGCCCAATCTCACATTCCAGAAAGGACAAATAGGAACCTAAATTCCCATTACAGTTTTACTGTCTAAATTACTTCTGTGATGCTGCTAAACTGCTGCAATAACCCACCTCACTGCTAAGTGCTCTGGGATGAAACCTGCTGTAGAAATGCAAGTGATTTTGCAGTGGAAGGGAAGTGATGTGCTCTCCTGCAGAGAACCCCAGTTAGGAAACAAGAATTACTCAGGGTTAAGTACAAAGCACAGCCTCAGTTTGCGCTAATGCCCCAAATTCTTTTTTTAAGTCAAGAGTTTACATCCCCAGGATATGTTTTTCCTCCTCTCCATCTCCAGAAATATACCTGTGTCCCTTCTTCACACTTTTCCCCGTTTTCACTGGTTACTTCCATGCGCATGAATTTGGGAGGGCGCCCGGGGCGTCTGCCTGGTCCAAACCTCCTCTTCCCTCGCCCACGACCTCGGCCTCTGGCTCTGCAGAACACACAGTGCCCCAGGTTAGGGACAAAAAAAAAAAAAAGATGGATGTGGATTCTCCACTGATTTTATGCATTCTTTCTCAGCATCACTGCTGGCCCATTCGACTCGGCAACAATGGCCTGTGGTAAATAATAAAACCTGAGGAAAATCTGGCAGCAGAAACAATACTTTCTGGCTGGTACCTATTTATTCTGTGCTTTAGGAGAAACCAAAGTCCAGAAGACATTACATTTATTTCAGTAGCCATGGGACTGAGAGGACCACTGGCTTCTAGCAAGTCCTCTGCCATGGCAGCTCTCCCCCTTCCAACACCCCGGCATGCAGTGTGCTGGAAGCATTTTCAGCAACGTGGAAACAAGTGCACAAGGAAATCAGCTTAAAACCTAGAGCCTCAACATCCCTCCCCAAAAAGCACTTAGCCAGTGATGTCAGGCACCAATCAGAAGGCAACAAATTTGCAACAAAAAAGCCAAACCAAAGAGAGCCACTGGCTACATTTCAGGGAAAAGAAGGCACCAATGCTCTGTGATGGATGTTTGTAGATTCAGTTTTTAGTAAGATCAACTACCTTGCCAGCCCAACAAGGAGCCAAGGCACTAGAAGCCTTGTCCTCAAAGCTCTGTATCTGAAATTGAAATTCACAGTTTTGAAAAAAATAGTATTGAAATACTATAATTTTTTAAGTCATTGGCAAAAAAAATCCCAAAAGCCAAATAAGAAAAAAAAAAAATCCCACTGGTTTCAAGAGTATTTATTTCCTTCAAGCTACTTCTTTCACAAATTCTCTTACACCACTCAGATCCTGGTGCCACCTTCTTTCCTTCTGGTGCCGAGCTGTTCTCTCTTGGGTTGGTCTCTAAGATCTGCAGGGCAAAGCCCCTTTTCTGCAAGCCTGGGAAGCCCCACGGTGACACCCAACAAAGCCAAAGCTGTCAGTACCTGCTGAAGAAGTCCAGCTTCTCGTCGTGGGAGTTGAGGTGCTGCTGGAGCTGCTCCGAGCTCATGAAACGCCGATTGCACTCGTAACAGGGCCAGTTCTTCTCCTGCTCCCTGAGAACTGTGTGCAGTTTGAGATGTCAGTAACAGCATTTCAGCCCCTCCAGTTAAACACCTCAGCTTTTTCCCCAAGCCTCTGTGGGCCATTATCTCTGCCCTGAAGGTTGGACAGGCTGCAGAATACCCAGCACTGCTCCATTTGGCTTTGCTTTTGTCCCCTCTGCAGCGTGCCATGACCACAGCCCGTCAACAGAGACACAAACATGTCCTTGGACAATTCACATGAAACTAGCAAGTGCTCAAAATATTCAGGGAGATTCTGAAATTCACCCTGTATGGAAGAGGACAGGATGGTGTCTCTGGCACAAATTAGGGGAGATCAATCTAAAGCAGTTGCACATCAGTTTATGGCACAGACACAACATTAGACACTGAGTACAGACACACACACCTCTCCCAACAGCAGCCTAATGCTTTCCAGAAACTGAGGCAAAAGGTTAAATTATTGTAATATTAGCATGAGAAGAGGTAGTGGAAATAAGTTCCAATAACCCAATCTAGATCTGGTTTAACTTTTCCCAACCTAGTAGAAACCTGGGAGCACTATACACATCATGTACTCTAGAATAAGAACTGTAACACCCAACCACCATCACACAGAGAGCAGAAGAGCCCAAGTTACCCTTCCTTTCCTCCTCAGTTATGTCATGGATCTTCTGGTTCACAAACTCAGCATAAGAGGCAGCATACCACACCTGCAGCAGGAATAAAGGTAACAGAGCACTTAAAACCACAGTTAAAGGGGATTCATTTGAAAATGAGTTTTAAGCAACACATTTACTCCACTTGCCTCAACCACTCACTCACTGCTCCTTTCATCCTCAATAGCAAAGCCTGGTGAGATCAATATGCTCCCACTGAGGAACAGAAGAGCTTTGCTCAGAAAGCATTTCAATTTAATTTTAGGGTCTAGCCTCCCAGTATGAATGTTAATCTAGCACATGGCTACCAGTAGCTCTAAAGGAAATAAGATTAATCTCTTCAAACCCAACTGCATAACAGCAGAGTCCTGTTAGTTGTGGTACCAAGAGGAATGGAAAAATTTTTAACTGGGGCGATTTCACATTTCTTTCTGCTCTCTTTACATAGACAATAGGCAGCATCATCCACAGAGACTCATTTAAAGTCTTTCTCAGCTTCCAAAGGATTAGAGCAACACAGTCCTGCTTTGCAAAACAAAGATCTGCCAGGCAGCAGCACGATGGACCCACTTCTGTTCTAGGAGGGATTTAGGAAGCCTTAGAGCCACAGGAGGCAGGAAGACAAAGTTTATTAAAGCCTGCAAGCAGATGCTCACATTGAGCTGAGAATTCTTGCATCCTTGCATCATTTCATCTGTTTGATTAAAAAGGGACAGTTTTAGAAGAGAATTTCTCAGAGAAGGCATGAACAGATTTTCAGCATGAAAAATCCAGGCAGGTTTTAACTTGCACTGGGCCACAGGCATTTCCACAGTAGTGGTGGGTGGCACTTCAAGGACTCACTCGAGGTGTGTGTGTGTAACTCTGCAGGAATCTCACTGGCTGGGCAAAAGAGAAAGCCTGGAGCTCCTGGAATACTCACCTGACATGTAATACAGAACTTCCCAGCTTATAACTCACTGATCCTCACAGTCCAATCTCTGGACAAAATTTGTATGAGTCCCTTACATCCACTTGGAGAGGAAACCCCATTATTGAGCTCAGGCAATTGGCTTTCAATTATCAAACCAATTCTACCCTAAAAGATACTCCTAACACACAGAGTAAGAAAAATTATGCTTCTACAGGCAGGTCTGTACAGAGTTAAGAGTCTGATTTCAAATTGCTTTAAAAACTGCTGAGAAAATGATGTTTGCATACACTTAAAATGGATTAATAAGATTTCTAGCGATTCAACTTCAGAGATTCCTACTCTTAGAGTGTATAAACATTCTTTAGCCCTGGTTCAGTGAGTGTGTTTAAAACAGTTGCTCTTCCAAATAAACTGTTGACATCTATGTGCAAAAAGAGATTTGAAGAACAACAAACAATTTCCTGATGTTAAAATTTTTTAGTTCCTCCCCTGGTGCTCCAACAGATGTTGAAAGTGAAGGCCATCTCAGCCAGCCTTGCTATTTTGAGCTCCAAGTAACGAATGCATTTCGAGAGGGAACAAAACCAAACTCACAGGGAAGTCACAATATTCTTTATAATTTTCCACATGCAAAGTTTCAAAAGTTCCAGGAAAGTTCTCCCAGGTAAAGGGAGAGACCATATTCACTTAAGGCATCAAGAAACAAGTCAAGGGCACACAGGACTAACTGGAACTAAAAAGAATAAGATTGCTGCAACAAAAATTAGACTGCAGCAGCAAAATATATGCAGTGTAAAGCATGACAGTGAGAGACAAGTAATTTACATAGTTTTACTGAACTTCCTGATTTTCTACCTGAGCCAAAGCTTATTAAAATTCCTAAGTGGTGGCCAACTACTTACTGACTTTAGTGGCACTTGACTCAGACCATCAGAGAAAAAAAAAGCCCTATAACTATTTAGAGCAACATTTTCTGACATTTGGACATGCAGTTATTAAGCAGCAGCTCTTAAGGGACAATTTAATCAGTAGACAATGAGAACCCTGAGACACGAGCAGTGTCCTACCTTGAGCTCCTGCTTGGGCTCCACGTTTTTGATGGTGGTGTAGTAGATGTGGTGGCCATACTGATAAGCCACGAGGTTCTGCTCCAGGTGGTTCTGGGCCGGCCGCACAAACATCATCCAGTTACACAGAGCCTCGCTGGAAAGTTCAAACCACAGGTCCTCTTGCAAGTCCCTGTCTTTTCTGTCACCCTTATCAAGTGAAACCTGTAGCAAAATCCAATTACACGTCATTAACTGCCTGGTTCAAAAGAACTGGAGTTACTAACAACTGTGCCCATGCAACTGGTGCATTAGGGGAGCAATGAAGGCACAGTTAATTTTTTCTCTTGGTTAACAGGGGTCCTGAAACAGGCAGAAAAAGTACTTAAAAATGGGTAGTGATTTAAGCAGGGAGATGTGATGGAGCCTTCCAAGAGTTTCAAGGACAAGAATCATTCATTAAAAGGGTCAGGCACAGTATGTCCCTGGGGCTAGAAATGAGTTGCAGCTTTAGTAGGATACAGAAACATCAGTCAGATGTTTCTTACTGGCAGACCCACTTCTCCTTTCATTTCTTGACTCAAAACATTGCCTCAGGCTGGGAGTAGCACTTCTTTAGCTGAACTTCTCTTGGGTTGCTGAATCTGCCTGTGGTCACAACTTGCTTGTCAGACACTGCCCATCAGAGTACTCCTAAACTGCAGGCCTGAACTCCAGTAAATAAAGGAGCAATTTTTATAATGAAACCAGGAAATGGATAGATAAGTCAGTCAAATCCATTTTACCCCACACCAATGACTTGGTACAAGAAAGGGGAGAAAAATCTCTCCTTTCCCCTCCATCTTATGGGGGAGAGAAGGGAAAGGGAAGAAAAGCAGTTTGAACTGAAGTTACTGCATGACAAAAGAAAGGCTGCAAAGCATTCTCAGATGGGGCTGCTGTTTTTATGTCCAGATGCTGCTCCAGCTCATATGAGAGTGACTCACAGCCTTCCATGTTATGCACCCTATATATCCTAACACTACAGAGCCAGAACATTCACCAGGATTAGTGTGTCTCCCCAAATCATAGAGAAAGTTTGGAGCCAAAGCAATTTGGGTGTTCCTGAGTTACACTGAGGTAACAAACGACCGTGTCTGATGGAGGTAACAAAAGAACGTGTCTATTGATCAAGATCAAATGACAAACTCATGAAAATCAAAGCTCAGGCACAAATTGACCCCTTCTTCTCTCCCCCCCCACCTACCCCTTACCTTCAGATGGATGTAGCAGTCTTTGAGCTCAGTTTGTCTGACCAGGGGCCCTTCCACAGGCCCAAACTGCGTTCGCTTGGGGATGCGCCGTTTGGAGAAGACTCCTCCCAAAAACCTGTCAATGTAGAGCACCAGGGGCAGGCTGGCCCTGGCCCGGGTCAGCACGGGCCGGTTGGGGATGGGGTGCAGAGGGCCGTGCTTGGGGCACACCGAGGGGTGGGCGTTATTGCACTCCTCACACCCTGCACACAAAGGCAGAGAGGACACCGTCAGGCACACACACACGCAGCTCCCACACAGCCTCATCTCCCTCTAAACATCTCTGGCTCAGCTGGGGGAACATTATGCCAATAGCCTGCCTAGATTTTACAACATTGGAGAGGGCAGCCTCCTGCAAAATGAAGAACAAAGCAGTTCAGAGGCTTTAACAGAATGTTGTCTTTTCAGTAAAGCAGCCCAAAGTGAGTCCAGCTTTCTGGGCATAAAGGTGTTTACTCGTTACTGCTAAAATCAGAATTGGTTTCAACTCCATTTATCGATGGAGAGGAAACTGAAAAGGGGAGGGCAGGCAATACACTAAACAATAATTCAAATGCTTACACAAATCATTGGGATCAAAGGGTCGAGGTGGATCTGGATCCCACTCATCCATGTCAGAGTCTTCCCCATCTTCATCCTCATCTTCATCCTCATCATCTTCCTCTTTTGTTTCTATCCTTTCCATCTGATTCTGCAGAGGTGCTAAAGGGTCAGAACCATCCACTGCCTCCATGGGAGGTAACACCTGGTTATGCACCGGTAATGATGCCTGGGGAAAGAATTCACAAACCATCAAAACTGACTCAGGAAGAAAACTACACTCACAAAGATGAGCAATGAAGGTCCTTGCTAGCCTACCCTTCCTGCTTCCTTTGGTAATGGAGAGAAGGACAAGGGGAAAGTGAAGTGACTGATAAACATCTGCTGAGGGATGTTTGGTGTTGCTGCTGCTGAGGCCTTGCTCAGGACACCTCTGTGTCACTCCCTGCCTCCACCCTGCCAAGAACTCGGTTCCCAGGAGAAGAAACTGAAATCAGGGAAACTCTGCACCCTCACAGAACTGTTGAAACAAAGTCCAGGCTCTGTGGAAATTATCTAGAGCCTAAAGCTGTATTTTAACTTATTTTGTACAAGTGAGAAAATCCTGCACTTTGGTACAAGAGCTTCTAAAACCAATCCCCAGAGCACACAGGCAGAGGCCAATAAGGGATGAGGCAACATGGGGCCTAGATATAAACTAAGGGCCATGAAGGACAGTGGAGGGCATTGCATTCTTCCACTAATTTTCAAGTTTATCCCTTTCTTTCCCTACCAAAAAAATTAGGTCTTTGAAGTGCAGTGCATATTTCATCATCCACACAGGTTTCTCAGGTGGAGAACAAAAAATGCCCCCAGTAAAGCTGCCTGAAAACACTGGCAAGGAGACCCAGAGGATGTTGCTGTGACAGTCAGCGTTACACCTTCTGTTAACTTCACTTTCCACCGCTGAGAGGAGAATTTTAAGGTGGCTGCTCGAGACAGAACCATCTGCACAACAGGTTCCTCTGTGTATCAAACACGATCTCTCATAAAATCCCCCACACGTTTCATGGCGACACTATGGAAGACAGATCTGTTCCTCACACTCAGCCACGTGCCATCCCCTGAGACGATGGAGCGATGGAATCAGGACATGGAGAAGGAAAGGGTTGCCTGGCACTTACTCTATCTGCTTGTGGCCCCTGCTCCAGAGCCACGGGCTGGGGGGGGTCGGCAGCGCTGCCGAGCACGGACAGGTTGGTGGGGTTGATGCTCTGGGCAGCAGCAGGCAAGAGCACCGTTACCTAAAATCACAGGCACTCATTTTAGCACTGCACAGATCCACAGGGGCCCTGCCCTCCATGCACAGCTCCCTGTGAAAACCACAGCACTGCAACGACCTCCGGGGTTTGCGGGAGGGATGATGGGCTTGGGAAGAACCTGCAGCTCCTCCAGGGACAAAGGGAAAGGCTGCAAACCTCAGTGCAGACTTTGCAACTTGTGAATTACCTATCACTCATTTTTAAATCAAGGCCCTCCCCAGCCTGGGTTCAAGTGGCACTAAAAGATGTGAGGAGCTCTTTAGGTCCTGGTAAAACCAGTGATTTGGGGTCTTCTTCTCTTCTACACACAAATCTACTTTTTTTTTTTTTTTTTAAGGGAAAAAGTAAAGAAGGGAAAAGAGACATCTCCTCTTTTTTGCCTATCTTTCTTTTTCTCAAGCAAACCCTGCTCATGGCAGGGCATTGGAATTAAATGAGCTTTAAGGTCCCTTCCAATCTAAACTATTCTGATTCTATGATCCAGGATCCATTAAAAATGAATCCAAGAGGGTGTACTGACCTCACTGGAAGATCAAACTCTCAAACTAGAGGATTCCAACCCTTATTTTCCTTTACATTATTTGGTCACACTATACATTTCTGTTTACATACTTTTTTGGAGCAGTAACAACCACATCAATGCCTATTACCACACTGTTCTCACACATTCAGCAATAAACCTAAGCAGAACTAAGATCCCAGTAATCACCTTTCCTGTCCTTTGTTTCCTTCTTATCTGTGCAGGAATTTGCACAGTTATCCCACATGATGTTTCATCCTTCTCTACAGTTGACATCATGTGGCTTCCAGTTTGTGCCTCTGACTGTTAAGCAGCTTTTATGCTAAAATCCAAGCCCCTGCCTCTCTGCAGAGTGCTTAATAAATATCAGATAAAACTGAGTGCAGTGAATTGTGCCAGCAGTGAAGGAGCAGACAAGAAAATCCTTACCACAAGGACTCAACCTTAAAACTCCAAATCTGGTTGCTTTGTTTAAAGAGGTACTAAGAGTAATTTATGAAACTGCTTAAAAACTACAGCAAAAAAAGACTTCAGGGAGCAGTGTGATGGTATAGGGGACACCAGGATGACAGCTGAACTAAGCTGTCTGGTATTGACATTTCTGATGCCAAGTGGCAACAGGAAAGGCATTATTATTATTATTCCATGGCACAGCTCCAGGCTTCCAGCAAGGAGAGGGTCACACAAGCTTGTACCTACTCTTAGCACTGTCTACTCCTAATCACTTAGGTCCACTTCCATGCCAGGCACTGCACAGAATATAGGCATTATTTTTAGAAACCTTTCAATTTCTTTTTAAGATAAAGTTTCTTTTAAAAGCCAAGGGGAGGTCTCGTTGTTATTTTATCCTTTGTTGTCAGTTCAGGGGTGTCCCACATGAAATGCTGATGTAAAAACACCTGCAGAGGCAGAATTTGCCACAATAAGGGATTAACCAGCCACCAAAAAATTAATATATCTGCCAGGATTGATGTCAGAAAGTGCTGGAAGGGAGGACAGGCTGAGGACACACACAGATGTTCCTGCCCTTGTACCTGGGATGGTAACAGCACATCTGCTGTTAGAGCCTCATCTGCACTGCACACAAGTAATCTCTACTTTTAATTATTCATGTGCTAAATGAGCTTTAAGACAATTAAATAGGCATTTTTGGCTTCTATTAAGAAGCAGGGAAATTGATGTGGCAATCCAGAGAACCAGAAGAGAGGTAACACCTTTACTGTGTCAGTCATTGTTTCCTGCCTGGGCCTCAACAGTTTAGGAAGTCTTTCAGTAATAAAATTTGTTTTCAGAACACATTCAACCCTTCACTCTGCCTCAAGACTGTCAATAAACACCCATTTTAATGATGGCTTGGGTGATGATTCAGATCCAACACATCCATTCACACATGCCATTAAAGCAGTACCAATTTAGAGTCCATGACAGCAGAGAATTCCAACCAGAGAGACCAGACAGCACCTGTCTCTACCACAATACAGTCCCCAAAGATAAGTAAGAGTCAACAATAAAACCTTTCCATCCATGAGGCATTACAAATAAAAGAAAATCACCAAAACTCCACTTCATTCCACTCCCAGCCTACCTCACACTGGCAAGCCCAGCACACCCTGGAAAGGTAAGGGAGCCACTCACTGAACTTCCTCGGGTTTTACACTCCATTTCCTTGGAAGCTTCTGGTAAAACTAGAATTTGATCCAATTTTTCTATCCCTCAAGGGCCTTTTGTGGACTTTAAAGGCATTTGGATCAGAATCTGTATGAGGACAACTGCAATCCCAGCCTTTCCACAATGGCATGTTCAGGTAAAGTCAGCCAATCTGCTGCTGACTCCTTTAAAGGGACACTGTTGAAAGATTTTTCATTCTATCTAGGGCAGTAAATTGGAATTTTTGTTGAGCATGAATCGAAGTGAATAAACTCAAAGTCAATCTTAACTTTCATGACCATTCATGCACAAGCTGGCCATGGCAATACTGGCTTTCTGCCCTTGATTGAGATGACAGGACATAACTGAAGACTGCTTTTGGACAATTTCAGGGACAGTCATTACCCTCCAGCACCACAACAATGTCCCTTTGCCTCCCCTAACTGCTCCCTTAGAGCTTCAGGCCCAAGATAAACAGTGTCTCTTCCTTACCTGCTGGGTGGTGGCATCCTGTTGGACATAAGCCACTTGGGATGGATCTGTAAACAGAGTCTAGACAAAGTGAAAAAGGCTTATCAAACCAGCCCTGCTGTTGTTTGCTCCCAAGTCACACAAAAATCACCCTGCCACCAAGAAATGACCCACATTTAAGTCTTTGCCAACTTCTAAACGTGACTATTATCACAGAACATTACTTCAACTTACCCAAGTGGATCTACACAGAGAAATTAAAATTGGGTGGTGCTCCATAAAAGTTTAATATCATTAATTATGTGGCACTTTTCATCTGTATAACTAAAGTGTTTCGCCTGGTAATTGCAGAAATCCCTTTGTCAGTTGTTGATTTGACAGAATCTACAGGAAGGTAATTCAAAAGCTCTACCAAAACTACTTAAGGGCAGGACAGAAGATAACTGTGAGCTTTTTCCTTCTGCAAATTCACAAGACTTCTGCACATTTTCCTTTGAGGAGCCATCAGGCACATCCCACGTGTAAATTTAGTAAGGGCAGAGATACCCTCCCAAAATATCCTCTCAGGAGCTGGTTTTGTGTAACAGCTGAGGGCTGCACAGGACAGAGCGTGCCACCAGGCCCTGCCAACCTGGCTGGGGGTGTCAGGTACGTGCACTCTGCAGCTCTGCTAATCTGTCCTGTCAGCAAAGACACTACAAAACACCCTCCACAAAGCCAGCCTGGTCCTTTTGAATCTGTCCACACAGAGCCACAGATGCACAGCACATTAACCCCATCCAAACACCGTGCTGTCAGGGAATAAAAGCTATTTGATGTGATTATGCAAGAAGCAAAAGAATATAAAAGGTCTGTAAAATCAACAGCTCTGCAGAGAGACTACAAAATTAGGTTGAGCACACTGAGATCCTCTGCAAAGAGACACGACTGTTATTGTAACTATCAATTATGACAACTGTGCTACACAAAACAAGGACTCTTCCAGAAGGCACATAGAGGGCTTTTAGCTTTTTACTGAATACAACAGAGGCAGAATTTCTGGAGAGATTATCCATGTTTTGGAAAACACCTCTGAGCTAATTACAATCTCGTCCACCTTCGGTGAAAATAACCAGCATTTCATAATTCATAGCCTCCACAGCCTTTGATGAGCACATTTGCACATCAGACAAACGAACAGCATGAAGTCCCTGCTCAGCAGTGGGCAGGGAAAAACTGCTATTTTCCAGTCGTACCACTTGGCTGGCAACTGGCTCTCATCCCAAACATCCCGGGTTTGTTTTCTAGGTGCCAAACCCGGGCCGGGCTGGGAACCACCACACGTGCCTGCGTAGCCTCCACGGGGTGGATGTAAACGAGGGTGTGCTCCGAGGTGTCCACCGAGGTGTAGGAGGTGCCATCGGCCGTGTAAACCACCTGCTGGGCCGCACCCCGCTCCTGCTCGTCGCTGTACACGATCTGCGCCACCGCCCCCCCCTCGGGGACAAAGTGCACCTGGGGGGATAGAAAACACGTCCTGGAGGGACCCCACGGCAGGGCCTGGGGACAACACAGCCTGCCCTGGAAAGCAGGGAGAGCCTGGGCTTGAAACACTCTGCACTGTAACTCAGCTGGTGTAAAAGGCACCCACCCATACTTGGTTCTTGCGCTAAGAAGAAGAGAAGCTGAAGAGAAGCAGCTCATCTTTGAACTGCTGTACCCATGGAATTTATTGGTGTGTTGTTTCCCTTTATGCTCCCATTCCTTTCTGGATTTATGATAATGACTTCATTCAGCTAGTTCTGTAGTTGCAGATGATTTCTTTTATCTTGTGAAGGGCTAGCAGAACTTATTAACTGTGATATTGCTTCAAGTCATAGTGCTGCACCTCTCAGAGGCAGCAGTAGGGCATGTGAGATGTTTGTCTGTAGTATGTACCTGCAGTATCAGGAGAAAATTCAGCTATTTTAACAGACAAACATGTAACTCAAAGCATTAAGCAATGATTCCAAGGACCACTGGAACAAGTTATGTCTAGGGCAGCAGTTTAAATCCCAACAAGTTGATTTTGACAGAACATTATGATCATAAATGATGATTAGTGGTCTACATTAAACAAGCCAGAATACTGAATTCCAGTGGAAATAGGAAGATGTTTAGCTTTTGACATCCTTTATATGCTGAAAACCTTTTTTCAGTGTGTAGGAAAATAGGACAGTTAGCAGGAAACCCAGTTTGAGTATCTGTATTCATATTCACATCAAACACTTTCACATAAAACGATGCCACAGTTACATGTTTTGTTTATTTTGCTTCACCTTTCAGCTTATGCTGCAGGAGACACCTGGTACTCCCCCGTGGCTGCTCAGTGCTGATTCTGTACAATAAATCCTCACACAAACACTCCAGTTTCACATTTGGAGAGCACTCTGCAAATACTAATTAAGCCTTAAAACTGCTGTGTGCAAACAGCAGCATGGTTATCCCCTCGTAGAGAGAGAAGGGAACAGGAGCATCGAAAACTGCCTTTCTTGGCAAATTTCAGAGCTGGGAATTACCAGGAGAGGCAGAATGTCTCTGCTTGGGGGTCAAATGCCATGCAGCACCCTCTTCATTATGTACTTAAAAGAACAAATCAATTTACAGCCTTCTGGAAATTCCCAGCTGCGCTGTCTCAGAGTCAGAGGGACGAGCTGCACGCACCAGAATCTGACTGCATTAGTCACTACAATTAACATTTCTCCCTTCCTCAGTACCCAGATGTCCGACAGGAAAAAATTATTCATTACTTTCCCCAAGGTCCACCCACAGCTCCAACTGATTCGACTGATGCCATCAAACAGGCTGCCACAGACCACAGATTTTGTTAATGTGCATGACTCTGAGCACCCTTTCACTTTCCCACGTGGTTATATACATATATGTATATATATTTGGACACTGAAACTTCTAGAGCCACTGGCTGGTTTCGTTCAGCTCATTTTTAGAGCTCTGGGTCTTCACTGTTGTGGTTTGCACAGCTCAGTTTCTGAAACTTTAACCTGAAATCACCACATGTTTGTATTTCTCCTCAAATAAAAGCTGAGCTTCTGTAACCTAAGCCAGGGTCGGATGGGAACTAAACCTCCAGATCAATCCCAATCCATCCTGAGCAGAATGAGCTCTATAAAGCACTAATCACCTGAGCAGTGTTCTGTTCCTGTGCTGCAGACTCAGCCCACACCTGGGAACCTTCCTCTTTCAAGTCCATCTCCTCCCTGCCGGGGTGTTCCATGAGGAGAGAGATCTACTGGAGGAATGCCTGGCTGGAGGGATTCATCTGTTCACTGTGTTTCTGCTTCCAGAAGACAAGGTGATCTTCAGCAACATGGCTGCAAAAAAGCAGAGGGCAGCAATGTGAAAACCACTGTGAGGTAATTATTATCATCAGCTGCCACACTTCTGTACCAGGCCTGGCTTTACAAACACCCCCTTTTAGACCCAAACACCTTAGTGAGGGGAATAAAGGAACAGAAATCTTATCTCATTCACCAGGGTCAAGTCCTGCTGTGCAACACTTTCCACGTCCCACTGAGGAAACAAGTCAAGCAGCACTGAAAGGTTACACTGAATTCTCCCTGCACATCTTTCCTTGGCCACAGGCAGACCACGACTCATACACTGTCTTTCTGGCACCTACAGGCCTAGAAATCAATAAATAATGCAAAAAATGGACCCTAGGCTTCCAGCAGGAAAACACCACATTCAGAAATGCATGACCAGTTTGCCTGAAAGAGGTTTGGGGGGAGCACAAAAGGGCTTTCCATGAACAGGCAGCTTTCACCTTGGCCAAAACCACAGCCCTGGGTGGTACAAGACAGTGCTAAAACAGCCAACTTCTACAAAAAGAGCAGGGAAACTCAACCTCTAATTCACAGGAGCCCCAAAGATCCTGACAAACTGCTTCCAAGCTTGATTTTATTCACCTCTCACAGTTTTATTGGGGCCTCTCAATCTGCCGTTGGGATCCCAGCAGGGTAATTTACAGCTCTGGTGATTGCTTTCGTCGGTGGTTCAGCACCTTCCCAATCCTTCCCCTCTAATGTCATATTAAATCACAGGAATTAGCATGAGGCTGAGCCCATTTAATTTCTCAGCTCCTCCAATTAAGTTTATTTTATACCCAGTGCCTCTCTGGGCTGATCCAATGCCAGTACCAGCCTGTGCTCTGGGAGAGAAGCAGAAGGCTCCTTGCTGATGCTTTCATTCATTTGCATTTTAAATGCAAATTATTTTAGTCATAATTTATCCCTATAAATGTTAGCATTTGGCTTGTCATTGACAAACTGAAAAATAGATAAGGAGGGGTAAAAAAAGCAGCAGGCACTTTCTGCCTCCTGCTAATTTTGCCAGCAAGGACTGAGCTGTGCAGACCCGGGCACTGAGTGTTCCACCCGTCCTGGCCAGGAATAAATCCACAGGACAGGGAAGCCTCACAGTGGAGGGAAAAATGGGAATAAAGGGACAGAAATCTTATCTCCATCAATACTGCTCACCACAAAACATCCCCAAAAAGCACTGAGGAGAAAAATGAAAAAGAAATCCATGTACCTGAGCGCAAGGCTTGAGCTCAGGATCTCATTAGTACCAGCAAATTAACCACAGCAAACAATTAGGGGGGATAAACACCAGCCTTGCTCTGCAAGTGTGAAAGCCAGGGTCATTCACAGATAAGTATTATTAGATAAATATCATGTCCCAGAACACACAAGCTCTGACCTATAAATAAATATCGTCCATCCCTACACAGCACCTTTTATCCAGCTACTTGTCACGTTATTGAGGATTAAATCAGGGATTTTCTCATACCTAATCCTACCTCATTCACTGACCTCCAGCACTCATTTGATCACCACTGTGTGACACATGAAGGCATTTATGTCAGTAACACACTCTGAGCAACTTTTATGGAAAATTTAACACCCATCCTCTTGATATTCTTTGGTTGGTTGATCCCAAACAGCTCTTTTCCTTAATTGTCAGTATAAATCAAGAGCCATTTCAGATAATTGCACTAACAATAGCCAGTGGTTTAATCAATTACCTAATTGCTTAGAAAAATAAAAATAAACACTGTAAGTTTCAATTTCGGGTGGCTTGATTTAAGAAAAAATAATTAACCTGTTTAAAAAATATAATTAAATTAACCAGTGATTGAATTAAGGGAAAGGCACAGTTCTGGCTAATTCCACACGGTGCAACAAGTAGCAGAATTTTTGGCTGACCTTCCCTACCAGCAGACACTGAAGGGCTGAGGGAAGATGCTGACTCACTCCTGCAGACTCATTTTGGCACAAATAACTTACAACTTCAGTGCAAAGGAGACCAAAGGCTTCAGGCAGGGTCTTTATTAGACAAAACAGGGCATTAAGATTCATCTCTGGAAAAAAAAAAATAGTACCAAAGAGCTGCAAAGGAAAGCAGAAGACATTTCATGGTTCTGAAAGTCAGCACTCATGGCAAATCTTGGGGAAAAAAAAGCAAGGCTGAGCCAACTTCAGGGGCTCGGTGGTGCAGTTTGTGTAAATGGTCCTGTTAGTGCTGTTCTTCCCAGAAATGAAAATAATAAACAGCTCAGCCAATTGTGCAGCAATAAAGGGACAGCATCACGAGCTGCAGGATTTGCTGATGCTTTCGACTTCTGTACTTCCAAATACACCCTGGATCTGCCTCCGGTGGGCATTCCTACCAAAGCCTGCATCTCCATGAGTTCCATCAGCATTTCCCTGGAAATATGGATGTGCAGGAGACAGGCTGTGCCCCACAGAGGTCCCAAGGGCTGGCAACAACGAGCACAGGAGGCAGGAGCAAGTGCTGATGTTCAGCTGTGAAACAAGCCCAGGGGCAGGAGCTGGAAAACATAAGGTGGCACCAAGTCACTGCCACAGAACTGCCTGGAAACACCAACACCTGAGGGAGTTTTCCAGCACTGATGGCAAAGACCAAGCTAACTTTGCTCACTACTCCCCCCCAGGAGTAACTCCTGCTGTTAATCCTGCAGGGTCTCATTTCCTCCTCTAAATCCCCCTTTCAGTACCCATTACAGCTCTGACAGCAGCAACCACAGCACCTCGAACCATTTCCCTGGGAGTTCCTCTCACTTTTGGTGGTTTTGCAGCAGAAATAAATGTGGAACTTGGGGCACAAGCACTGCCAAACTGTTGGCATGCAGGGAGCACTCTCTGCCCTGTTTGCCCATGGATTATCCTTTGCAATTGTTGATTTTTCTCACCATATCCCACACACATCAGACATTTTCAGACAAGCTAAACAAACACTAGGACAAGCACCTCTGCTATGTCCAAAGGATTACCATATGAATTTGCACAACAATTTGAAACTGAATTGCAGAAATCCTGCAAGAAAAAAAAAAGATAATTAAAGATAAAAGGAGCTGTGATAGGATATACTCAGCTTTTTCCCAATAGGGAGAAATTAGGCTACATTTTGTAATGATTATCCATGTAGAGATTAGTCAAACAATAAAGCAAACAGCTTGCCTCAACTAATGTTAAATTTCTGTGTTATGTATGCCACAAGTATATTCTCTCTCCTGGGTTCTGATCCACTGGTAATGACACTTTAAATTTTGAGAGGCCTGGCTCAAATATTACTTAATGTTCCATCACTTTTTGTCGTAACAAGTATTTCAATAACTTGGAAATGATGGAATTTGAAAGATTAGTCACATTATGAGGCACATCACCAACAATTCTGTCAGCACCACAATGTTTTCATCCACCCTCACAAGCATCATGCATGAGCGAAAGCAACGCCAGTGTGAGATGTTAAACCATTTACAACAACTGCAAAGACAGCATCCACCTCCCCAAAACAGCAGGCATGCCTCTCCCAGTCCATGCTGCACAAGCTGAGATGGCAGCAGGTATAAATATCTCCCAGCATCACTCCAGGACGTCAGAGTGGAGAGGCAGTGACAGTCCTGTGTGTCACCGGTGTGAAGCAAACACAGCGTGAACCGAGAGCCAGCTCAGCTCCCATGACTTTGAAATATCTCCTCCAGTGGAAGATGAGCTCATTCTGAGCTGTGCAAGTAAATCAACCACCCCTTCAAGACAAAGCAGGTTGGTCTCTACACCGCTCACATTTACCTTCCCATTCCCTACCCAGCAGAAATGTCTTTCCTGCCCTCAGCATCAGACCCCCTGAGCCGCCACAACACCCACGTGTGACACCCCACACATGCACCCACCACCCCCCAAACACTCAGGGAGTGGCAGTGGATGGTGCTCTAAGAGAAAAACACAGACAGCACAGTCACTGCTGTTCTGTGTTCAGTGCCTGAGTGTTTTGGACACAAGCTGAACCCAGTGAACTCAGGCAGTGCTTCAAAGGAAAGCTCTGAAATTCAGAGAAAAGCACCACCAAAAAAAAAAAAAAACCCAAAAATCAACAGTAACCATATTTTCTTGGCTATTAAGGAATAGCAATTTCTTTCAATGCTGCAACTACACAAGAAGATACAGAGACAACATCTCTGGGGACTTCATCTGCAGCAACCTCTGCAAGTCTCACTAAGGACATCCTACTGAGTGGCTGCAAACACTCGGTTTTTGCTCCTTCTCTGGGAGGGGAAGAATGGGGGAATATTAAAGCTGAGCGAGGGGCAGAGTCCCCCTCCCTGCTGGGGGAGCCAAAAAGCCACTGCAGTGTCTCCAATGAGAACCCAAGAATGGTGCATAAAGCAGATAACGTGATTTACTCCCCGGTGTAAAGCAGGTTTGCCATCACCTGGGGTTCCCTGCAGCAATATCAGCAGGGACCATCAGTTTAATCCTCCCAGGACTGAGCTCACTGACCACCCAGCCATGTGCAAAGGCAGCAAAATTGGCACAAAAGGGGCTTTACGACTCTGGGTCTTCCTCCAGCTTTTAATATGAAGATGATTTATTGTGCTCCAAAGGACCATGCAGAAAGCTTTATCCCACACTTAAGTTAATTACCCCAGCTTGCCTAGAAGGCAGAGAGGGTGCATTTCCTGAGCTCCCTTGGCAGGAACAGGCTTTGAGTGCAGCAGGAAGGGTTTGAACCTCGCTGAGGACTGAGTCAGGACTGCGTCACCTCCTCTGCAGCACCATCCATCACACACACACACATTGTTTCAAGGAACTCTGGCTCTGGGGCATTGTGCTGCAATGGTAACAATCAGGTAATGTATAACCACAACATTTATGCTCTACTGGCGAGTTAAAAGTGGAAATCATGCATAGGGCTGGCACAGCAAGGATTATTTATTGCCACGAAAGGAAAAAATGGCTTCAATTTATTTAGTCATGTAATAAAGAGAAGAGCTCAGCCAAACACCACCTCAGTCTTTACTCCAACTGTGCATAATGGATCTGTCTATATCCATATCCTTATGGCACATCCATCATGAGAACAGCAACGAGCTGCAAGAGAACTCGGAGATCACCCAGGCCAGCCCTGTCCTGCTGCGGCCAATGTGTCACAGGCCTTTCCTCCAGGGCCAGTGCCCAGCACAAGATGAATAAAAAAAGGAAAAGAAACGTCTGTATCAATGTGTGCTGCAGTGCTGCCCACGCAGCCTTCGAGAAGGCACACTCAGGGTTTGCTGTAAGAAAACAAACTGTTCCCCTCCAGCTTCCTCCTGCCACTTGTCTCGCATCCTTTCCTCCTCCAGCAGCTCTTCCCAAAGGTTCTGGCAATTGGAAGGGGTTGTTCCCCTTCCTACAAGTGGATGGTACCGCTCCCTTCCCCACCCCCTGGCGCCTCTCCTCTGAATTAAATCACTCCTAAAAGTCAGAAAGACAAAAGCTTCTTGTTCCTGCCCATGAAAACCACACCTGAGCTGGCTCCTTCAGAACAGCGGCTTCTCTGACAACAAATGGACTACCTGCACCTTAAAACAGGTGAGGACTGAGATGGAGACATCTCAGGGCTACAAACACAACTTCTGTGTGCTTTACTGGCAGGAAATAAAAGTGACAAATAGGCCCGACCTCCTGGTTTAAGCCCAAACAAAATTCACCACACAAAAGCAGCTCCCCTAATTAGCTGCACTTAAAAGTCCATTAGAATTCAGTTTACACAGCTGTAAGCAGCTGCAGGTGGTCATGAACACACTCGAAGTGGCTGCAGACTGCAAAGAAAATTGCCCTGGCAATGCTCATCCAGGGATTTTCTGTGCAGGGCAGGAGTAAGAAGACACCACAGACCTGTTCCTCTCTAAAATCAAATCGTTAATTATTGCATCAGATAATATTAATAACAATGACAGCGATATCTCATTCTCTGGCCAAGGTAATAAAGCTGTCTGCTTTCACAACGTAGCAAAGTGCCAAAACCCCTCTCAGTTCAGGAGATAAGTTTTCCATTTAAGGACTGACTAGAGCAAAACACCCTCTTGTATTATTTTTCCTAGAAATGAAGGCATTAGAAGGCTTGAGTCTGCCAATTATTTTATTGTGGCCACAAAAGCAGCAAAGAATCCTCTTGTAAAATCAGTTGGTGATTCATTAGCATCTCATCTTCTAACTGAACTAAAAGAAAAAAAAATAACTGAATTATTAAAAATATACAGAAGAAAGCTGAAGTTCAGTATGGTCGCTATTCCCACTGAAACTCAAAGAGAAATCCTGACAGGTATTTTACACTGCAATTTTTGTGCTTTTACATTCTTTAAGGGCCTGTAAGCACCACAAATATATCACGATACAACAGACAGGTTGGTGCTCAGGTACCAAAAAATGCATTGCAAATACTGACCCTTCATTTGTCAGGACTGTGGAGCTCAGTAGCTTTAACCAGGTTTAAATTCTGATTTAGGGTTCCTGCAAGAGTCCTCCTGAGGCTCTGCAATGAACATCTAAGACTTAAGAGGTGACCACACATAGCTTGGAACATCTTGTACAGCGAAATAACCCTATAAAGGTGAGTTTTCCCTTTAGGATGAGTAATTCTGAAAGGCACGGCACCAGGACCTCATTGTTCCATTCCAACTTAATCATTTAACAAGCTCCCACAAATTTTTAATGGAACCATGGAGGTTCAGGAGGTGGAACAGGACGACCCACCACCAAAACCCCAGGGAACAAGAGATGCACAGAAAGCTGCGTGCTATAACCACATCCCAGGCCTCAGGAACAGGCAAAGACAACCACGGTGGCACCAAGACCAGCCTCGGGAGAGCAGTGAACCCACAGCTCCCACCCAGCTGCTCCTGCTCGCCCCGAGACCCTCATGGACAGAACCCCCTCAGGGCAGTGGGGAAGGGGCTGCCTTCCCTCCACACCGAGCCTTAGGGCTGCCCAGCTGGGAGCCTTTCCCTGCACCCTGCCCCAAGGGGTGCCCTGACACCCCCTTAGGGCAGGACCCCGTGAAGTTGGGACCCAATGAATTTGAGACCCCATGAGAGGGCCAGCCCCTCACGGCCCTCAGAGAGCGGACTGCCAGCCCCCCACCTGCAACCCACCTTATATACCCTGGGCTGCCCCCCGCCGCCTCACACAGCCAATCCGAAGACGGGGTGCGACGCCCCCTCCCCTAATTCGGCCAATAGGAGGCAGGGGCGCGAGGCCCGCGGCCAATCAGCAGGCGCGCGTGCCCCCCCCTCACACAGCCCGCTCCCCGTCTCCCCGGCCCCGCCTGAGGGCCCTGCGCCATCGGCCCCCCGGGAGGGCGCCCGGCGGTCAGCCGGCCCCGACCACTGCGGGCCCGGGGGGGACGCGGGCCGCCGGCCAGGGCACGGGCATTGCGGCGGGGACGGGCCGGCAGCCCAGGGCAGCGCAGCCGTGCTGACCGCGGGGCGACCGGCCCAGAGCAGTGATGGAGGGATGAGACCCCCGCAGTGCTGGGGGGGCGCAAAAAGATGGCTCCGGCAGCCCCCGCCGCTGAGGTGCCGGGGTCCGGACTGTACCACACAGAGAGGGGGGGAGCAGGGGTGGGGGCAGCCCCTTCTCTCCGAGCCCGGGGCGGGTGGGGGATCCCGGCTGGGCCGGGGAAGGGGGGGAGCGGACTGTACCTCTCCCGCGGGGGGGGTGAAGGGGAATGAGTGCGCCCTGCTCCCCACTGGCGGGAGCCAACGGTTTATCCCGGCCCCGCACCGCCAGCTCCGGGCGCCATCTTGGGTGCGACTAAAACAACAAGTCCAAAACCCCCGGCGGGTCCCCGCGGCGCCCCCGGGCCGCGCTGCCCTCCCGGACCGTCCCATCGCGTTACCTGAGGGGGTCCCGTGCGGGCGCCGCGCCCCGGCCGCCGCCGCCGGCCCCGCGGCGGCCCCGAACCCCCCCACCTGTCCTCACCTCACAATGGTAGCTGCAGAGCGGGAGGGGGGGCGGCCGCCCGGGCCTCATTAGCATAATCTGCCTGGCAACAGGCCGCTGCGCCGCGCGCTGATTGGCTGAAGCGTCTCCGCCCGCCACGATGGGGCGCAAAACTGCTCCAGGGAGGGCTCGGAGCGCCCAGGTCAGGGGGCCTGGGGTGGGGGTCGGGGAGGGAGGACCCGGGCCCGCGGGAGGGGACGGCACGGGGGGGACCCCGGCCCGCGTTTTCGCTGCCCCCTGCGGCTGTGCGCGGCCAATCGGAGCGCCGCTCTCATCCCCGCCGGAGATGTCTCCGCCAATCAGGACGCGCCTTTTATCGCGGTGCTCCGCCCCCCCCGTGTGGGAGGTGGTGTGGGGGCCGCGCGCAGCGCCCCCTGCTGGCGGGGCGGGGCAGCGCGGGGCGCCCCCTGGCGGCGGGGAGGGCCGGGGGGCGCTTCCCACACGAACCAACCCCCCATTCCCAAATTTTCCAGGACGGGGAGTCCATCCCCCCCCTCCCCTCTGGATAACGAGGTGACTCCCCCAAAGCTCTCCTGGGCTCCAGGCCGCGATGCTCCGCACCCCCTCAGCCCCATCTGGCAGCCCCTGGTACTACAATTACCTAAAATAGTGTCAAAACCAGCGGGTTTCACCAGAATTTTACTTAAAAGCTGAGGCGTGAGCTATTAATATCTGTCCAGAGTCAACCCATGAGGAAATGCCCCCAAAAAGGGCTCCCTCTGCCTCACAGGGCCCTAACTGGCACTATAATTTAAATTTTTCCAGGCACTTGGGAAGCTCTTTGACCCACTAGCTCAGTAGATGTTTCTTAAACAAGACAACCCCTGTGTTTAGGACCTTTTTAGGTTTGTTCCAAGTGGCTCCATGAACTTTGTGTGCATAAACCCACTGTTCTCTGCAGCGTGGGCAGCCACAGATCCTGCAGTGACCCATTGTGGGCATCTGACCCAAACCCAGGGGCACGGGAAGGGGAAATTGGGGTCACAAATGAGTCACTGCTTTTGCAGAACTGGTTCTGCTCAACCTCTGCCCTGCGAGAGCACCAAGAAAGTCTGATCTTGGTGCAATTAAGTCTAATTTTCCATTAGGTCTGCCTTTTTAAAGGCCTGCACTAGTATTTTAAATTGAGAGCTGCAGGTGCATATTGAAATCATCCCCTGTTGTACTGACCCAGCCCTTCCATGAGCAATCAAAATTTAAAGAAAACCCCTCAGAGAGACAAATTTTCTAACTTGTGCTTAGGAACTTGATCTTAAAATGTTGGATATACATTTCAAACCTGAAATGAGGAGAATTAACTTAGTTTAGGAGCTTTCAGGTTTTTTTTTTCCCTCTCACAATACCTTTTTATGCCTCTGGGCAGTTGTCTTAATTTGAATTATGGCAGTTGTGGAGTTGATTTACTCCTCTGTCCCATAAAATCAGTTTCCATTTCATGTTGCCACACTGAAACATCAGGAGAACTAACAGCAATACATAAGACCAAACAAAACTTCTTTATTTCTCCTAAGTCTTAACAGGTACACGTATTACTTTTTTTAAAAAGTCAGTGTTTTCGGTGTTATATTTTTTTTATTTGGGTTTCCAAGAGTCTCCCTAACAGTTTGAAGACTTGCTATGCCACAGGTTGTTTTCCCCTCTGAGCCCAATCAGTGCAGGTTTCCAGTGGCTGCAGATGCTGCTCTGATGTAATGCCCATTGTAATTCCCCAATTCCACGTGCTGTTGCTGGTGCTCCAGCACAAGCTTTGTTTTCTTTGCTGGCAGAGAGAGGAGCCCTCACAGGAGGTTCATTTATTTCTTCCTAATCCTCATGAAATACATGAAACCAGCCCTGGTCTGGAGCAGTGCTGGGACCAGCCACCAAATCCTCCTTCTGCCCCTCATCTCCTGGCTCAGCAGATCCTCCTCTCCATCCCTGCACCACCTCATTTGGTGCTTTGGCACCTCCTCCCGTCCTGCCTGTTCTGTCTCTCCCCTCTGGCCACTCCAAGGTTCATTTTCCACTGTTTCCCACTGACTGTGTCCAGGTGGAAAAGCACATTGCAACCCCCACCCTGTTTAATTTATTCATTAATATCAATTTGCCCTCTTTCACTTGGACCTCCTCACCCTTTCCTTTCACCCACAAAAACCCTCTCAAGCCTCTGCCTTAAAAACACGCCTCCCACACCTTGGCCACGTTCCCTAAAGCTGCTCCCCAACCCTCTAGAAACATTTTTCTTGTCCCATCCATCCCCCTTTGGTTCAGGTTTCGTTGGGGTTATTGGATTTTTCTCCATGACATAATCTCATTTTTGAGGAGCCCAGAGATTAAATCATGACAAAGAGAAATGCTCAAGGGCTATAAACCCATCTGAGTTATGGAAGCAGCCCCTGCCTCGCTGGCCCTGGTGACCTCCCAGCCTCCATCTGTGCATGACAAGTAGGTACTTAGGCCCAGATTCCCAAATTAAACTGCACACAGATGGGCTGTGGATTGTGGCACCCACCTCCCTCCCCTGGTGCGAGTCAGCAGCTGGCTGTGATTTAAAACCCCAATCTAGGAGATGGAAAAACTTCTGTCCCTTAAAACCTGCTAAATTATAATGCAACTGGAATGGAATTACTTTTCATCCTGCACAGAGAATACAAAACATTAAGGGGGTGATGTGAATTCACTAGCTTAGAGCGAGCCACAATAAATTTAATTAAAGTGGCCTCATGTAAGACACATGCAAGTACAGCAAAGTTATCTTAGTTTGGTTCTCGGGATCATTTTGCCCCTAAAAAAATTAATTGGTGTTTTGGTTTTAAACAGGCTGAATTAATCCCTTTAACTGCAAGAAAAGGTTTGACTGAAAGAAATTTGGGGTCAGTGTTTTAATACCTAATGATCAACATTTGAAGTGATTTTATTTTGAATGAAAAGCATCTCATCCCATACATTCACTGTTGGCTCTCTGTGTCTCATCTGTAGTCACATCCCCCAATGTTTATTAATAAATATAAAGCAACACAGAAATAAGCCAGGAAACCACTTGCATTGCCCCCTCCCCTAATTTTTACTGAGTAAAAGATGCAGCAAGTTTCAGGAAAAGAGAGCTTTTCAATCCACTGAAAATCTATTTAGCCAAGCCCTGCTGGGGTGTGGGGATGGGAAAAGTGAGTTCTGGCAGCCAAAATGCCTGCAGGGGAAATGCTTTGCCACTCACACTCCAATATCTCCCTGACTCCATTCAAACAACATTTATGGAGGCTGCTGCTGCTCCTGATGGGGCCTCCACATCTCAGGGAAGATAAAAAGCAAGAATCCCTTTAGTCCTTGCCCCACCTATTTCAGTAGCTGGGTCTCTGAGGTGGCACAGTGGGACTGCAGTCAGGGACAACGTGGGAACCTCGCATTTTATTTTGGAACTTCCCCACCAACCTCTTGTGGTGTTGACTGTGATGGGCCAGGTGTAAATATTCTGCAAGGTTTGGCACAAAATCCGGGGTGGATTTGTTTGCACTGCTCGCCCTTGGTCTGCTCTACCCAGGAATAAATTCTTTTGGATGTTCCTGAGGTTTTCCATGGGGAGCTGCTGAGGCTGGAAGGGGATTTCCCCTCCAGTTCAAGTGAATTCACTGCCCAGCTCTGGTTGTGCCATTAGTAGGAAATCATTTGTGCACCAACTGCAAAATAAACACAGAGCCTGTTTGGGTTTCCTCTCCATTAAACAGGCTGGAATGACTCAGGAAACTCAGATACTTCAGAGTTTGCCAGAAACTTATATAAAGGTTGGATATTCTCTACTAAAATTCCTCCTGTGTTGCATCATATTGATATCTTTTTAAAAAGAAAAAATCAGTGTAAAGATTTTATTTGGAATGAAAAACATACCATTAGCTAAAGCATTTCGTCCCATCCATTCACTGTTGTCTCTTTGCCTGATCTGTACCCACCCAAGTGGCATTTACCCCCTAATATTTAAAAGGAAATACAAAGAGGCACAGAAATAAGCCAGGAAACTGGCTTAAAATTTAACAGGCTGGCTTCAAAATTGACAGGATTTAAAAGTATTTTTGATTTTTCTAGAAGGTTTCCCTCTCTCCAGCACTGGGAAAGAACTTGAAACATATCCCTTTAATTGCTTTTTTTTTTTTTTTTATATGACAGAGTCAGCCTTACTCTGCCTCTGTTGGGAAAGAATGAATCTTCAGAGATATTCCTCCTGCTTCTGAATTTGGTAGGTAAATAAAAGAAGCAATATAGAAACAAGTTCAGTGATAACTTGTGGCTGCTGTCTAAACATCTACCATGTTTCCTTAAAAAAAAAAAAAAAAAAAATCCTATTTTATGATGTAATTTAGTACTACATGTACCAACCCCATACTCTGTTTATCTTGGCTTTTTTAAAGAGCAGCCAAAAGTTGCCTCGCTGGGAAAACTCTGTATCCTTTTTCAGTGTGTATAGGGATAAAAATACTTATCTGTCAGATGCTCAGTCTTCCTCCCTCTCCAGGAGTTAGAAATTAGAAGTCTGACCTTCTCCTGGAGGGAGGAGTTGGCAAAGGAGATTCCAAGCCAGCACCTCCCCTCCATCACACTGAATAACCTGAGCAGGATTTCTCTGCAGAGAAACTGAGGCTTTTATTCTTGCAGCCTTGAACAAGAGACTAAAAACATCACCAAAGACAAGGTTGGTTTTTTTTCCCAAAGCTTATTCTACTTGTTTGTTCTTGTGCCAACATTTTCATGCAGTTTAAAGAGGGGCTCTGTCCTTGCCCCAGTGTTTACTCTCCTGATGTGTTTATAGACAGGCACATCCTCCCCTCAAGTTTGTTTTGTCAGAAACAAACCCACATTTCTTTCATCTTCTGCTGCCCCAAAATTCCTCCTTGCCATCTGTCTGACCAGCTCCTCTGCTCCACGGGGGCAACAGGGCTTTTACAGAGAACATTTCAGTTGAGGGGATGCAGTTTTAGAAGCTCTCACTCATTTTTAAGTGTAAAAAAATGTCCCCTGGGGTGTCTTCAGCTCTCCCCCACCAACCTGCATCTCTAAGCTCATGGAAATACTCCCCAGTCACCATGTCATCCTTCAGGACCTAAAGGAGAGGACTGAGGCTCATCTGGAGATGGCAGCAGGGACATTCCAAAATCCAGGGGCTGAGGCAAGTTCAAGAGAATGAGGCAGGGCTGGGGGCAGAACTGGCAGTAGAATTATAGTGCCATTCTTTAATTTTTTCTTAACCTTAAGCTTTTATTTACCGTGTTTTCAAGTCTTCCCTTAATTTTGTATCATAGCATGTTGAAAGTAAGATTTTTATAAAGAAAAGCACTGGTGAGATTCTCCCACAGCATTCTGGGATTTGGAGTTTCAGTGGAAGAAACCCCCCGTTTTTCAGGTGGGTGGTGTTGCACTGCTGACACAACCTCAGGGCCTGGGGTCTCCTGGGTGAGCAGACACTGGGGCTGCCTTGACTTAGATGTCATTTTGGACTGCACTCAAAGTATTTTTGCAGTTGGATGTGTCCTTCCAGGGAGGAGTTCTCTGGGTAGGAGAGAAATGTTTGCTTCGGGGGGTGATCAGTTAAAGGGAGGGAATGTTTTCCAACTGAAGTGAGTTGGAAGGTAAGTGTGTTCCACCCACGCTGGAGACAGATACCTGAATGTTTTGGAAAACAAGTACCTGAGGAGAAGAGGAGGAATCAAATGGAGGGAGTGCCAGGATTTGTCAGGGAGTTGGTGCTGCCTTACCTGTGCAGATGACAGCCCCCAGTGATGTCACCTCACACAGCCATGGAGAGGAGCCCCAGCCTCTGCCTTGGTGCAGAGATGGCTCCAGATGAGAAACTCCTGCTGCCACACACACAGGAAAACCAGGAACATGTGCTGCTCAGGGGAAAAGAGCTGCCCAGAGCAGGGAATTCTGGCAGAGCCTCTGCTGTGCTTCAGGCAAACGGCACCGGAGGAAGGATGTGGATCCCGGAGGCTGTGATGAAAAACCACGTCTGCTTCCCCCCAACCTTTCAGTGAGCAGACATAACCCAATTATTTCAAGCCAGTCTCTTTTTATTCTTTCTTTTTTTTTTTCTCCTGCAGGAAATAATCCTCATTGTTACAGCTCATGTGATGTTCTCCAGGTGCACCCAAATGTTCTGTGCTGCAGGTGTGCCCAGGCACCTGGCCAGCCTGCCCCAAAACAAAGGGGTTTTCTTCAAAGTGGATTTACACGCTGAAGTTACGCCACCACTTTGCCTTTCTCTGTTATTATGGAATTGTTCAACTGTTGCTTTGAACTCCTGTAACCCCAGCCTGCACACAGTGGAAAAATTCTGGGTTTGCTTGCCTGAGCATGAGGCTGCAGCTCACAGTAAAGGGTTTGCTGCAGTTCCAGCTCAGTGTTCCTGTCTCCTGCATCACGGCAGGTTTTCTGCCTTCCTTTTGCAGGGTGATTTGTTTCAAGGGTTTTGCTGATAGATTAGAATTGATATTTCCCAGGGCTCTCCAATCCCTTGGCTTGGGAAGACTGTGCACTCCAGTGGGAGCTCAGGTTGGATCTGGGCTCTTCAGTTTTATCAAAGCGTCCCAGATTTTGACCCCTGATTTTCAAAATACTCACAAATTTGCTGCTCAGTGAATTTGCCTGAATAATAGAGGAGCACAGTAACAACAAGGGCACTTCTTAAAGCAAATTTTGAAGAATTCTGATTAAGAGATTTGCCAGCTGCAGGCCCAGCCCCTCAGTAGCCACTTTTTACACTGAAATACTTTTTTACCACTGTGGGAAGATTCTCTTGGAAGTTATTCTTAGAGTTGCTGAGGTATTTGGGAAGGCAAAGGCCAGGAATAGGCCTAAGATGACAAGGTCATTTTTCACTCTTCAGATGAGCTTGGTAAGGCTGAATTCATCTCCCTGGTGAGTTCTGTTTCACCCAAAATAGCTTAAAAGTTGAATGAGCAGCTTCACATCCTCCTGGTTCTCAACTGCAAGAGGCCCAGGGAAGCTGTGGCTGCCCCAGCCCTGGAAGTGTCCAAGGCCAGGTTGGAGCAACCTTGGCTAGTGGGAAGTGTCCCTGCCCGTGGCTGGGGTGGAGTGAGATGATCTTTGAGATCCTTTCCAACCCAATCCACTCTGTGAACTCCTGTGTTCATCTTTATACTGAAATCCACATTCCAGCTCCCCTTCTCTGCCCTTTCCTCCTTAATTCCCTGCACAACTTCCAGGACACCTACTGATGATGCCTGTTTGCCTTTATTCCCATCTCTTCCCTAGGTTTATTTTCACCTGTTCACTTTCTCTTTATAGTGATTGCAGAAACTGTAGGAAAAAAAAATAAATAATAGTTAAAATAATAGTCTTTTGTTTAGTATAAGAGCAACTGCAACACAGGAAACCACACTGAAGGTGTAATTAAGACTAAAAGCCAATCCAGTATTTCTGTGACACCTGCTGGGAGTTTATCTCCTTTCAGTCTTTCACCAGGTTTTCGTTCACAGCTGACATGTTGGTTGATAACAGAAATAGGAAATAAAGAGGAATGCAAGAGCCCTGTGCTGTACAGACTGCTGGCTCCTCTCCCCATGGAATGCTCAATAGTGAATTATGCAATTGTTGAAAAGCTCTTGGCAAACACTGGAGTTAAAGGTGGAGAGAAGACTTAACACGTGCAATATTTTTCCTTCTCTGATTTTAAAGAAACATCTTCCCAACATACAGAACAACTTCCATGGCCATAAACTCATTTAAATCTTATTTTTCATCGCTGTGCTTCTTGGATGCTCCTTTGGTGAGCGATTTCCTGCCCTGTGCCAGATGCTGTTCTCATTCACAATGGAGTAACAGTGCTCTGGCAGTGATATCACAGTATCACTGCACAGCCCTTATTGTGACTTCTCAAATTTAACCTTCTGAAATACACTCTTTGTTGGTTGTGTGGGGACTTTCAGATCTAGGGTTTGATTGAAGTCAGCCTGTAAAGGGAAAAGAAAAAAAAAAAAGATAGGACAGAGCCTGGAGAACTTGGCCAGTTTGCAATGTGCAGAAAAACATGGCAACCAAAGAAGGGCAAAAAGGAAAAACTGGACTATTTGATATATTCTTGTCTGGGTGGAGGGAAAGCTTGAAATAAGACCTGTGTAAGTCCTTGGTTTGTAGGTTTTGAGGTGGTGCAGATATTTAATTACTGCCCCTCTGCTCGTGCTGGATGACCCAGCTGATGGTGGATCAGCACGTGGTGATGGCCAGGGGGACACCTGTCCTGGGGCTGCTCTCACCTCACCCTCTGGCCACAGCTCCAGCTCTGCACCCACCTGCTAAAGGAGGTGCATCCAACCACAAATAATTCTGAGTTTTTCATCCAGACCCAGATTTCAGCCCTTCTAACCACAGGCCAGGAGCGTTGCAGTTGCCTGTTGTGAACTGTAATTCCCTTCTCATTCCAACACAGTTCCATCCTTTGCTGGGATAAGGTTTGAGAACACTGGGGGGTGTGTTTGTGCACAGAAAGGATTCTTTTGAAGGGTTATGTAAAGATAGATTTTCCAGAAGACAGAACAAACAGAAGGAATCCAGTTGAGTTGCAGGGAGTGGAGCGCTCTGAGTTGTAAATGCAGATTGGAGCACTTGCATCCCACAGGTCCCTCTGAGGTTGCAGGGTGTGTCTGGGTGTCTGTGCATGTGTTTAAGCATAAATTGAGCTAAGGACATATATAATTTTATATGCTTATTCCCCCCCCCCCCATTTAGAAGTAAACTGGTAATTATGAAAAAGAAAGGGAGATGGAAGACATTCCTTTTGCAGTTGGTAAGCGAATATTGATTTAACATCTTTGCTAAGCAGACACTTTTTTTGGATTGCTTTTTAGCCTTCCCAGTCAAAAAAAAAGGAGCTGGCAAATGGGTCTGTGGTCCAGCTGTATTTTCAGGAAGTCTGGAAAAGGTCTCATTAGACTTCTGAAGAGAAAAGAGGGAGATATTTATCATACCCAATGGAATATTGATGTATTAAAATGTGCTGATCTAGGAGATTTTAAAAAATAGAAAATGCAGTCAAATTTTGCCCTCCTTATAGTCCACTGAGACTGCACCAGGTAATATGTTGAGGAAAAATTTAGCCAAAAGCAGTTTTGAGGGAAACTGTTAAAATGCAGATAAATGAAGATGTCTGCTGACCCCAAGGATCTGCATTCACGTGGCCAAGGTTTCATTACTCACACTGCAATGCTTTCTGAAGTGTATTTTTGTATCATCATTTCCCATTTTAAATTCAGCTCTTAAATCCCAAAAGGGAATTAACTACCAGCCATTTGCATTTTAAAGGGAAAACTCAAACCTCAGTAGAGTGCTCTACTTAAGGCTCCTTTTATAGAACTTAACCAATGAGCTGCATCTCGTGGAGACCCTGGGGAGTCAACCAAGGGACTGGGACAAGGAACAGCCTAGACTTGGAACAATCCTTGGAATTTGCTTCAGAAAATGCTGAATATGCTGATATCAGTGTGAAGCTCTCCTGCAAAATGGTGCTTTTCATTCTTGTAGGGTAAAATGTCTAATGTTGGGGGGGGGAAAAGGGATCTTCAAGCCTGGGTGAGCTGGGAGGGAGAGCACAGGCTGTTCTCCCTTCCTGGGTGTGAGGGAAAATCACAGTAAAATGAAGTTGTAAAATAAAGGGAGTGCCTTTGAATTCAGCCCTTTGCAAGACATGGGAAATGACTGTTGGAAAGTTACAGGATGGGGGTTTTGTTTTGTTGTTTTTTTTAAGATGTCTCAGGAGCTGACTCATCTTCTGATTCAGGAGGAGAACTGAGGGGGCCGTGCTCCCCCTCGGGCCATAGGTCTGGGGTGGAAGTTGTAGGCAGCCCTTGGAGATGCTGGGATTCATCTTCTCCTCACATGGCCCAGTTCCTTTCAGCTGTGTTCTGCTCTTTGCCTTTATTCACCTGACACTGACTTCAAATACATGTATTTCTCTATTTCTTACAACCACAGAACCTCTATCCCCACTTCTCGCTGCTGCAGGGGTTTAAAAGCTGCCAAAGCACTGCTACGTCTCATTTTCTTGTGGCCCCTCCAAAGAACTCTGCTTCAAAGGTTACAAAAACCCTGGAGCACCACACAAAGCCTCTCTCCTGAATGAGTTTATAAATCAATAGTGCTGGGGAGCCCTGCCTGTGTTTGGGGCATTGGAATAAAAAACTTGTAGGGTGAGTTTACAGCTGTGAGTTCCTGTGACTGTGAATTCGAGTATCCCACTGTGTTTTGGTGTTTTATTTGTTTCCCCCAGCTCTCAGCTGAGGACCAGGCTGCTGGTTACACAAGGCCCCTCAGTTGCTTCCCAAAGGTGACGGTGCTGGAGGGCAAAGCTGCAGGTCCCCATGGCTCCTGGAGCACTCTAGGTGCATTTCCAGCACCTGAAGTAAATATTCTTGTGCTGAAATAAGAAGAATGACTGGGTGGTTGGGAGCTGTGAGGCTCCTAATGGTGATTGTAACAGGAAATGTCTTAATATTTGTTTAAATAGAATGATGCAAACTGCAGCTTTCTGGGCTGATATTGGATTAAAGTGAGTAAGGAGGGGATTTTTGGAGTTATTTTGCTTCTAAGTGCAGCAGAAAAACGAGCACTTAAAGGTATCATGCAGCTGATGGAAATCTACAGTTCCCAGTAATTTGCATTATCAGGCATGATGTGTCTCCCAGACATTTTAAATCCCTTGTTGCCTGTCCCTGTGTCATCAGTTCCTTCCTCACACACCCTGCTGGTTGCAAACTGAGTAACTGCTCAAACAAGTGATGGGGTGAAATAAAGGGTGACTTTGGTGTGCCATGGAAGAGCTTGTTAGCACAGGTTTCTCCACGATGCCTGGTGGAGCAGGCACTGAATCAGACCTGATTGGGAAGGGAGGGGGAGATTTTTTGCTGTTGAATTGCACTTATCTTCAAAGCTGCTGCAAATGAGTCCACGTTTATTCAGCAGGACAAGTCCTGAGGTTTCTATATTCCGTGTTTTTCATTGCCGTGTCATTTGTTAGGATGATTTGGCTTTTAATCTACCAATGAATACTGAATGAAGAGTTCAATCATGAATCAGATCTCTTCTTTTGCTTGCCAGTAACACAAGCCATTTTTATTTTCAATTTCAGGTTTCTTTTACAGTAGAGGACAAAAATAAATTATGAGTGAAAAGAAGTTAAAATTGTTCCTCTCCAGCAACTCTCCTGCATCAATGCTTAATCCTTCCATTATGTCTGATGTCATTAATCATTCTGCTGTAATATTTGACACACACATTTGTGGGACAAATTAAGATCTAATATAAAAGCTGCAATAATACTGACTTATGTGGAACTGCAGCTAATTATAACATATTTGAATTTTCATCTTTCATAGAAGACCTCTATAAAATGAACAACCTTTCCCACTGCTGAAATGAGACTGAGACAGGCGAGCAGATGAGGGGAGAGGGAAGGAACATCCAAGGACAACAAAAGGAATCTCAGCACCACAATGAGCCAATATCTGTGGAAAATACACTCAGTTGGTGGAGGATTCTTTTTAATTGTGGGATTTTTGTTCTCTTTAAGCTTTCAGATGGCTTCCCTATCACGACTGTGATGCTCAGCCTGTTTAAGATGGAGTGGTTTGCTTGCCTTGACACATGAATGACTGATCCTGCCATCTTCAGAGATTAAATGTCACTTCAGTCTTCCCAGGTGGACTGGAAAAATAAAGAAGACAGGATGCCATTGCAGGAAGATATTACAATGTTAGAAGGTGAGAATTTACTACATATTTTGTGCAATGCAGCCTCTCCTTCCTCTCTCCCCTCCAGTGTCTTTATTTGTAGACCTTTACAGCCTCAGTTTTTTGAGTTCCCTGTGTCAGGGGCAGTGTTTGTGTTCAGCTCCTTGGAGAAGCATCAGGCTTTGCTCTCTGCCTTGAGATCCTGCCAGTGCCCAAAGCCTCAGATCCATCTGGAGAGAGATAATGAGCAGCATGAATTCCCAGTTTGTGTATTAGCTAAAAAGGAAGTTAGGCTCTGCTATTTCTGCATTTGGGATCCTCAGTCTGGGTGTGGGCTCATCAACTCTATTGAATTATATATCACAGGTAATTTCATTTCCTGGATAGTGGATCCTACAGCTGTGCAACTCTATCCCGAAATGGATTCCTTATGTCCCTCAGACACTGCTTTTGCCTTGGGTAGTCTTCAGAAAAACAGTTAAATTCACCATGATCACTGGTTTTGCCCTCCACCTAGGCATGAGAGGAAATCATAGACTTTGGCACATCTTCTGGCTGCTGGGGTTCACGTGCAGAGTGTTGAAGGAGCAGCAGCTTCCTTTAGCAGCCATGCTCTTGTTGTGCTGGCCTCAAGCATCCTGGAGTGAGGTATTTTTCATTTTCCTGTGCAATGCCACCCTTTTCCTGTGCTGGTGCTTCAGCAGAGCAGTAATACCTCCAAACCTAACTGAAGGGCTAGTTTGAAGTTTGCAGTTCCAGGAGAGTGGGGATCAATGCCAGGGTTTTGCTTCCTCAGCAGTGTGTTAGGTGTTGTAGAGAAGGGCTGTGCTGTTAGAGATGAACACAGCACAGACTGCTCTGCACATCTGCCCCACTCGAAACACCTCAGCCCACCGGTGTGGAAGCCAAATCAATGGCACCGTTTCAGGCATGGAACAGAGCAGTGGGAAAATGGCCATGGAGTTAAGGGTTCATAGATCCCAGTGAAGGGCAGATTTTCTCCTCCTGCCAAGCCTTTTTGAAGATGTTTTTGAGCAGAAACACAGGCTTGTCCACCACAATTTACTGTGTCACTTCCTTTTCACGCTTCCCGTGCTGCTTTTCCTCACACCTGCCATTATTCCTGCAATTATTGTTTTATCCCTGGTTTTCACAATAAGACTCCACTTCCAATGCATCTGTTCTTATTTATTTTCCAGCTTTTCACTTTCCTAAACTTCCCTGTATTCCCACAGAAATCACCTTGCTGTTTCTAAGCTCCTGCCTGCCTTGTGTTCTCTCTCGAGGCCTGGAAGCTCTCTTTGGTTACCCTGTTTTGTTCCCCTCTTTCTATGGAACATCTCCCTCCTCTCTGTGTATCCTAAAGCCAATTTCTCCTGCAGTTTCCTCCATCTCACTGCTGCTGAACTTCCTACATCTTGTCCCCTTCTCTGAACTCGTTCTCCAGGTACTGGCAGGATCTCACCAGTTTGCTAAAGAGCTGCATTACTAAATAAGAATTTAGTTGCATCACCAAGGAATGAACAAGATCTGGTGGCTTAAACCTTTTTTTTTCTGGGGCCTTTTTGTCCTGGGAGGACTGATCTGTGTATGAAGGGGAATGTGTTACAGGATCACACTTGGAATCAGGGCTGTCTCAGTCAGGGTTGTGAATGGGAATTAATACTCACCAAGCACTGTGTAAATATTAACAGTATATTAATTTATATAGCACTAAAAATACTATATAAATTCAACCTCCAATGAAAGCCACTATCCAAAGATTTATAAAGAACTTGTACATTTATACCTGGGAAGGAAGAAAAATCCCTCCTTTTCTCAAACAAGAGAAAAGCCTGACTCAGAATGTCTTGTTATTTACTCATGTATTTATTTTACACAATAAAATATTTACATTAAATGTGTCAGTTTTCAAAAACGACTTGTTACTTCATTTTTCAAGTGAATTTGGCCAAGTGGAAAAGGAAATTAAATATGCCAGAGGACTGCAGTAAAAGAGATTTAAGAGTTTTCAAATAGTGTGAGAAACGGACTATAATAAGTGACCAATGGACTGGTCAGCTATTTTAATTAAAACTGGGCTTATTGATCTATCATGGATTTACCCCATCTGCAACATTTCAGCAATATTCCTGTTTCAGAAAATAGCACTTGGAAGAGACACCAAAGAAATGGAAGCTGTGAATGGAAAGGTTTTATAACTATGTGACATTTTGTACTATGGTGTCCCTGCCCATGGCAGTGGGGTGGAACAAAATGAGCTTTTCCAACCCAGACCACTGTGTGGTTCCATTATACTGCTTTTCTAACTTAATTCTAGGGGTTCACTCTTTATTAGTGATTAAAAAAAACCCTGAAATATATTGGTTTACATCAGATTTTTCAAGGTGTCATGTTCTTCAAACCAGTGGGATCTTTTAGCAGTTGCATCTTCAGTGTGGGCATTTGCCATGCCTGAACTGATTGATGCACATTTCTATTGGGGAAACTAAATAAAGCACTAAAAGGGGGCTAATAAATGTTCTGCACCAATGGGGGAAGAGCTGTGGTATCAGCAGCTTCTGGTGGTAGCTCTGCTTTGTTCCTGAAAGGCTTGATTATTTTAAATTTCTGTTTATAAGTAACGTGGTGAAATTCAAATAGCCTCAAAGCAAATTTGGCGCAAAAGCCCCTTGGTTTTTAAGCCAGAAGCTGAGTCCTTAAGTAGTGGCACCAACAGTGGCAGAACATCTGCACTGGAAGCAACCAGTGCCGTGCTCTGCTTGAAAGGAAAGGCAGGGCTGTTTCACACCCACAGCTGCACAAACTGGAGATGGTGAATGCGATGTGCCTGTTGTTTAATTAAATATTGAATTAAATACGTGTCCCATTGTTTAATTAAAGTTTATGTTTTGCTGTGTTCTACAGAGGTTGGCAGCACGTGTGTTGTCTTCTCTTCCAGGTAGTGCCTGGTGAGCATCCAGTGTTGGCAGCAGGATGAAGAAATCGGTGATTGTTATTCAATAGCTGTATTTTAAGAATGAATATATATATATAAAAATATATATAAAACAACTGTATCGAGTTTTATTGTGAAACAAGATGCGCTGGGAACTTGCTGCTTACACCATGGGTCAAGGGCTTTGAGAAACCAGAGACGGTTTTTTGAGTGGGAAACGCTGTTTTTTTCTAGATGAGGAAAACACCTCCCTTGGCTTCTCTTCCCCCAGAACCCCCTCGCAGTGCTGGGAAGTGTTCAGTCCACAGACCCCCGTACAGCCCACGGCCTTTGCGGGTTGATGTGTGTGGTTGATATGTGGGGTGACACAGGCGGGGTACGGGCGGTGGCACAGGCGGGGTAGCGGCGGTGACAAAGCTGGGGTAGCGGCGGTGACACAGGCAGGGTAGCGGCGGTGACACAGGCGGGGTAGCGGCGGTGGCACAGCCCGCTCACACCCAGCCAAACTCCCCTCAGGCCTCCCCTCAGCGCCGGCCGCCATTTCCCGCCGGGGGAGGGAGGGAGGGGCCCCGCCCTTTCCTCGCCTCCTCCCATTGGCTGCCAGCGGCGCCGGGGCGGGGCCCTGCCCCTCCCGATTACCCCTTGGTGGGCGGGGCCTCCCCTCAGCGCTGCTCTGCGATTGGCTGTCGCGGCTGTCAGTCAGCGCGGGGGGCGTGGCGCGGCGCGGCGGGCCCCGGCGGGGGCGCTGTGGCCGCAGTGGCGCTGGGGCGGCGGCGGTGATGGCGGCTGCGATGGGCTCCGCGCTGCTGCTGCTGCTCGCGCTCCTCGGGCCCGCGCCCGCGCTCGCCGGATACATCGAGGTGTGTGCGGGCTGCCAGGGGGGGTGTGTGTGTGTGTGTATGTGTGTGTGTGTGCGGGCGGCGGGGTCTCCCGCGGGGGTGCCTGCTGCGCCGGCGGGATGAGCGGGGTTCGGGGGTGTCTCGGGGGTGTCTCGGCGGGTGCGGATCCCCCCGCACCTTGTCCGGCCTCCCCGCCGCGGAGGGTCCGCCTTTTCCCCGTGCTGTCGGGAAAGCCGCATCCCTCAGGCCTCTCACCTGGCCGGCGGCTCCGTCTCACCGGGATGCTCGGGGCTGAGTGTTTTTGGGGAAGTGACCTCGGCATTCTTGGCACGGGCGCGGGAGCGCCGAGCTTCAGAGGGGTCTGGGAGAGTGTTAAAAGGCAGTGTCATAGAGAAAAGCCTCCGTTAAGCGAATCCATTTGTTTGTTGATGGATCCCAAGTAAATCTTCGGGTTGGAACTGGTAGCTTGGCTTTCGGGGGAGATGGTTCAGCCGAGTGTAAAGGTTGTGCATTTCCCATAGAAAAGGCTTAGATAGTTATATATATGGAGATATATATATATACATATATATATGCACACCCATATACATATATAAATACGTATGCATATATGAAAAATATATATATTACCTTTGCATATATGAAATATGTACTGCATTTGTATATATGAAAGTAGTTACAGGGGGGGAAATTCCAGCTTTGTGCCTAAAGCCAAAAGCTCGTGTAATTCAGCTCTCTGAACAACAAGATGAGTAGGGGAAAATCTTGCTGTTTTAAAAACTTGATGTTATAACCTGTGTGTTAGAGGGAAGCATCAAAACAAGGAGCAAAGTACGTGCTGAGCTCCAGACACGTAAATAGGGTTTAATAATCTACGCCTCGGTGGTGTTTGGAAATGCAAAACAGCTGCATTTGTCTTGTGAAGGTTCTGGGTTATTTAGGGAGAGATAAAGAACAGGCTTGTGGCTGCTTGTGAATGGCTTGATGTGAGAGTTTACAGTAAATTTTGGCAAGCTTGGTTAAGCAGAACATGTTCCTCAGTGTGCTGCAAAATCCAAAGCCCCGAGCTGGCGCTAATTCCTAAGCTGGTTTTGGATGTTTTTAATGTGTGCTGTGTGGAGTTGGTGTAGTCCGTGATTTCTACTTGTTTGGTTGCTGCCGAGGAACAGCATTCCCCCTGCTTTGCACCGATCCTTGTGGTAAATGCCTGTAAATCAAGGGGAACACGGTGAGAAGTGTGGGAGAACTTGTGCGGAGGTTCCCCGGTAGGAAGGGTGGTGGAGCTGCTCCGAGGGTGTGGAGCTCATCCCAGCTCGGCTTCCTTGGCACTGCCTCGGTGCTGGGGACTGTCCTGGCTGCTGGGGTCGCATCCAATCCCTTCCACCTGTTCGGAAACTCCTCCAGCTGTAGGTCACTTCCTCCCTTGCACTCGAGGCAAATTCGGCTGCCGTGCCCATCCCCCTGCAATCCGCTGCTCGTGGACACGTGCTGCGAGACACCAGCTCGGCAAACACCTTCTCTGGGGTTTTATTCCAAAGCCTGGTGTCCGTGTGATGGAGCAGATCCCGGGGTTTGGCACGGAGGGAGAGCAGCAGCGTCTCACCTCGGCTCCCCCCGCCCCGGAGAACGGGGGCATTGACCTTTCGGAGAAGGATTAAAATGAAACCATTCCTGTAATGCAATTTGCATCCTTGGAAGGCGCGGAATCCACCTTCGTCTGCCGGCACAAAATGTCAACTGTGGCGTTCTAATCCTTATTTTTGCTGCGTCCTCTCCCATTGTCTCGCCGGTGGGGGGACCGAGGGACTGCAGCTCTCTCTCTCGAAAGAGCTTTTCTCGAGAATCTCCCTCGATGCAGAGCTTAGGAAGCGAAATGCTTACTGTTCTTGGGTTTTCCTTACTGGGTTTTATCAGATAATGTGAGAAAAACATGCGAGGAATTGATTTTTTTCCATAATCGATTAGCAGCCGTTTGAAAGTTAAGGGCAGCAATGCCTGCAGTTATCGGTTCGGTTGCAATTGGCACAGTCCCATTAGGCAGATTTTCTGTCTCTTGATTATCTCCCTGTCCCTGGAACACCCGCTAATCTTCTTATCAACTACAATTTGTTTTTCTGGCTGTCCTGTACAGGGCAAGGGGAGTGGCAGTTTATTTTCTCTTTGAAATTGTTGGTGTCTGAAGCCTTGAAAAGGGCGTTCCCAAGGGCTGCTGCTGGTGACAGTCAGTCTCCCCTTCCAGATCCTCGTGTGTGGATGGCAGATAACCTCTAACAGTCTCCCTTCCAAATGAGTTGGAATAGAAGAGCTTAGAGAAACGGTGGATCCCAGCAATTAATGTTTTACTTTAGTGTATGCCTGAATTTTGCTTGTTTTGCTTGTGAAGTCCCAGAGAACCTCAAATAGGACACTGATGCCAACTGGAAAAAGAAAATAAATCTATGCTAATTTGATCTGTATTCCAATGATAAACTAGTTCTGCTGTGCACTCAAGGCCTTTAGAGAGGGGAAGTTTCTTTTTTATCACTTGACCTTTTTGTGTAATCAAATCTGAGGCAATGCAGACTCGATATTGCTTTTTTTAATCATGTTTGGTCTTTTTCCAAACCTCTTCTGAATGCTTACATCTTGTTACCTGCCTGTTTGAAATCGCCAGGATTTGGGGCGAGACAAAAAAAAAAAAACCACAAGGGCGTGCTTTGCAGCAGATTTTCAAGTTATTATTTTTGCCTTGCGTTGCTTAAATTCTCCCTGACAAAAATATCAGTCCTGTGCCGTTTCTGCAGACCTTGGGGACTTCTAATTGCCTGCTGCATCGAACAAAGAACTCCACCTAGGGAAATTTCCACTTGGTGTTCGAGTCCTGAGTAGAAACAGCTCATGAAAATTCCAGTCTTGAGCCCGTGGCCTTTCGTTTGCTCTCAGCTCCTTAAAACTGTGCTTCCCAGGGTTAGGAAATTCGCTTTCCAATGAAGGTGATCATATTCAAAGGCTCTTCTGAGCCCCCAGCAAAAGCTTCTCTGAGGCAGAGATGAGGAAATGAAGCAAATCTGATACTGCAGAGAGGCTCTGGAATTTCTGCTGCGTTGTAGGATGCCACAGGAAGGTAAGCTCTGCTCTTCGGAGGGGGGGCCTTCAGCTCTCCTCATTTCATCTGTGAGATCATCACCACCACTCCTATTTAGGCGTTAATATCTCTCCCAGGGATTGAATGACTTTTTGGTTCGTGTGGCTGTTGCATCACCTGAGTTATTCAGGGCCTGTTCTGTGGGTGGCTTTTAGCTGTGTTATAATTACACGCTGAACTCCTGCAGGAGCGCAGGGATCCGTGTGCTCTGGATCACTTGTGCTTCTCTCTGCATGTGGCTTGAAAAACTTCTTTGGCTTTTCCCTGTTTGTTCATCTTTTGGAGATGTATGGGCTCAATCTTGGAGACATAAGTCACTCTGACTGCAACATCTTCTACACATGTACCTAACCCAGAGCCTCATTGCTCAGTTGAAAATAGAAGAGAAATACTTCATCCCCAGCTATTCCTTGTTAGAACACAGAGCCTTTCCCTGTGTTTCTCCACTTGGGCATTTCAGACTCTGCTCGTTAACTCCTCAGGCTTCCTGAATTGACGCATAATCCCTCAGACTCCTGCTCTTGTGCTTCCCCTGCGCGGTGAAACTTGGTGCCATTGATTTCTGGTTCAGGCACTCAGCACCTCTGAAACACGGGGCTAATTTAAGGTGGTGCTCCCTTTTAATTGGAACACTTCAAATACTCACAGTGGCCTAGAAACCCTCCTGAGGAGGCTCCTGATTCAGAGCTGCACTCGAACTCACAACACTGCTCCTTTTTTGTCCCCCCAAATTGTTTGCACCCGTGATGGACATGCTCTGGCATCTCCTACCACGGGTTTTACCTGCTGCTTATCTCAAATGGAGTCCCTGGGGCTCTGTGCCTGTACATTAACTATGCTAATTTTGTAATCACCATTTTGGTATTTTCAGCTTTTTTTGCCGTAGGCACTGGTAAGTCTCAGGTTTGTGGGGAGAGCAAATGGTTTGACCACGCTGTGCAAAGTCTCAGAGTAACTTTTCCATGTATATATTTATTCATTATTTATTTATTTATTGTATACTTACTAGAGTGAGTTACAAAGCAGTAAGAAACAACATGTAAGTTAACTAAATATAACCAAAATTATTTACTTTTTTCCTTCTGGTTTGGGAGAGCTGATGGCTCCTCATCAGATACAGCAGGGTAAAGGCAACTTTAGCATGTTAATAGTGTCACTCAAACAGGGCAAGTGGTGCTTCAGATTGGGTGCTGTAGGGAGTGAAAAAAAAGAAGTGAACCCTCATTCCCCAGGGAGTGCACAAGGAAAAGTCCTTTTGAGGAGAAATAATTTGGCTGTGTGTTTGTGGTTTTTTTCCAGAGTAATTTCTTAATGTTAGGTTTGACTTCTTTTAATTTATGAATTTCTGCAGCTGTAAGAGGGATATATGTATGTGTATATATATATATATGAACACACAGACATGGGATATATATACACACATTTCACATGGAGATCTAGCATGTGGATAACACTTGTTTTTTTTTTTTAACTTGCTCAGCACTAGATTTACTACCTTCACCCCCATCTGCCTTCTCAGTTGGAGTTAAATATATATTTCTGCCTGTGTGTTCCCTGAGCTGTACTATCTCACGTGAGAACATGGAAAACCCACAGACCAGAGAAGACAAAGTCAAATCCACTTCTAGCCCGGCTTTCAAACACCCATAAGTTCCCATCCTTTCCTCAGAGTCTGAGTTGATGTTTAAAATGCAAGATTTCACCCTTACATGCATATGTAGTTTTTAATTTCAACTGTGGAGGAATGATTAAAACACCAGTGTTCTGCCAGTGGTGTTAAACTAATCTTTCTGGAGCACAACCTTTATGTAACGAGGGGTCCACCTGACCAGGAGGGCACGTGGCTAAGCTGCTTACAGCTCTTCATTTGGAAGCATTACAGGAGTGGTTTGTACACAGCCAGTGGGGAAAAGAATGTGTTCCTTACTCCTGAAAGTTCAACCCATATATGTGTATTAAATTGAGTTATAACTTTTTGCTCTCATGTTCCATGTATGAGATTGTGCTCGTGTATAAATTTATACATTGCAGACCTTCACTTTGGTTTGAGCCTTTGGTGGCCTCCTCATCGCTCTTGACCACTCTGCACAGCCAAACGTTGCTGTGCTCGGTGGCTTTGATGTTTTATTTCACTTTCCATTTTCCTGGTGGCAGTGGGAAGTCAAATCACACATTGGCTCCGTGTTTCCTGCAGGAGAGGACTGATGGGTGAGGCCTGGACCAGAAAGCTTTGTGTTGTGTGCTACAGGCAGAGCTGGTTCCTGAGTGCACATATTTATGTGTTCATCTGATTTGGAGGTGGAGGCTTGATCTCTGCTGGCCAGACTACCCAGTGGTGTGTGGGGTGCTGCAGCGGGGCCACTGTGGTGCTGGGCTGCTGGCAGTGCCTTCACCTGAGCTGGTTTTTCCCCTCCTGGTTTTTTATCTCAAGGTGACTGCGTTGGGCTGTGCATTTTGAGCAGTGGTTTGGGGGAATTCTTAGCTCTCACCCTGCAGATCAGTGTGTGCCTCCAGAGTTTAGCCTGATCTTCTTTGTGGGTGCTTTTCTGGGGGTTCCTCTTGTGAACCTTCAGAAGTTTCAGCATTATTTCAGGTACAGGGTTTCCTGCCCAGGTGAGCAGCGTGGCAGGTTGCTGGGGCTGGGCAAGGCCTTCAGTGATGAAGCAGGGTCTGAAGTTGTTACTCCATGCAGTGTGTGAGCCTCAGAGAAGCTCCTGGAGGAGGAGAATCAATAATAGTTTGGCTTGGCCGGGCTTTGAGACTAACGGAAAATCATTATGAAATGACGACTTTGAGCTCACGTTTGTCAAGCCACCAGGCATGAAGGGCATTAAAACTGCCAGCCATTAAAACTGCCAGCCCAAAAAGCCTCAACAAAACCCACGGGAGGTGGGAGGTGCCCCTTCTTTCGTGGCTGTGGCGAGGCCCTGAGTCATCCCTTGCTCCCCTCCCAGCAGCGTGAGGGATCCGTGGTGCCGTGCCCAAGGTGCAGGGGGTGATAAAGATGCCTCAGCACTCGGATGCCAGGTCCTGGCTCTGTGACAGGGATACATTTAAGTAATTTCATACAGTAAGCTTCTCTCTCTAACAAAATTTCAGCGGAGCAAAGTGTACTTTGATCCGGGTCAAGGACGGGGACGGGCACACAGGGCTGGCCTTCCACTTGGCTGTGACTGTGGGGTGATCCTCAGCAAAGTTTCCAGTTAAGGGTAACTAATTATCAACTTCTTAGTGATGGCTACATGTTTAAATAAAAGCAGTGTTTCACCTTGGAAGTTCTCTTACTCGTTCAGGTCGCTTTTCCTCCAACGTTTTCTGATCAGGATATGTTTTCAAATGTCTGAGGTGTTCTGAGATGTGGGTCAGGGGATTGGGTTTCTTCAGCTCTTCCATTAGAGTGAATGTTATTATTCTGTTAACTCTCTACTGTAGCAGGGGCTCACATTTTCTTATGCAGATGTTGTGCCTGGGTTCTTTAACCTGCCACCTCAGAGCCCTAAAAGCAGCCAGCGAGGAGAGCTCAAAAATCATCTGACAATGATGATGTTGCAGAGATGGAACAGAGGTTTAGTAAACTACTTGGTATTTTCCAGGAGTTACCCTGTGCTAATTTCAGCACTGAAATGCTGAAATCAAAAGCCAAACATTTGCATTTTTAATCTTTGGGCTTTTCTTTAAAGGCTCTTTCATTATTTTTAGCTCCAGCTCCCTGCCAAAAGCTTTGTCCCTTTCCTTTTGGATTTTGAGTTGATGAATCCCACTAGTTATGATGTCATTGCATAGTGTGAAATGACAGCAACGAAAAGAAAAATCTTAGCAATACCATCTGTTCCAATAAATATTATGCACTCCTGTTAGATTCCAAGTGGATTTGGATTCCGTATTCACAACAGAAGCTGCTCTCTGCTTACACTGTGGTACCTTCCAGCATAAAGCCTTTCACCAAATTCTCTGTATGGTTCTGGATTTGGCATGACTCATTGCCAGGTCTAAATTTAGTAGGGTTTTTTACTGGGTTTTAATCTTCTCCCATTCATATCAGGACTAGTAAGTTGCCAAAACTGGTCTTTGAGGACTCTGCATGAATTAGGATAATTCACTAATACCAGGCTCTGGTTGACGTGGGTCGCTGGTCGCCTTACAGTAATTGTGGCCTGAAATAGAGAGGGGCAGATTTGCTTTAATCTGCTGAGCGTTCCTCTCAAAAGATTAACTGCAAAATGTTGATTCCAACCTGTGGTGGGAGTTCCCAGGGAGCGCATGGCTGTTTGGAGGGGAGGCTTCCCCTGCATAATTTATCAAAGCCCTGGCTGAAGGAATTGAGGTTGATGGTTGTGTCGCGTTCACAAACGCCTTTGGAAACCCTGAAGGGTGAAATGGTGTCAGGATCCAGCAAGAGCACGGAGCCTGCCTTAGCAGACTGGGTCAGAGAGGAATTCTGAAGTAGGGCAGTGCTTGAGTGTGGCCTGAAATGTGCTGCCTGCCAGGAGAAGGGAGGCTGAGGAGCTGGGGAGGGGGCAGGTTGTGGTGGAAAGCAGCTGTTCCTCCTGAACGGAGCAGAATGCTCACAGCATTGGACTGACAGGAAGATTTAAGTGCCTCTAAGTAGTTGGAGTTGCAGGGTCTCAATAACTGCTTTGCTTCCAGAGGCTTTAAGTGGAGCCTCAGTGCTGGAAATGTCAGGCAGTGGAGGAGGTTCTTCCCTTGGTAGCTGGCCAAGAAATTGGGATTTTGTGTTTGCAGGGTATTGGTGTTTTAGAGCTCATGAATGGACATGATGCTGTGGCTTACCTGGGCAAGAGCCAGACTCGATGGGGTCGTGACACGAGGTTGTGGTGCTCCTGTGGGTGTGTGAAGCTTGGGCTTGGGACAGAGCATTGTGTCACAGCAGGAGACTCACTGGAGGCTTTAAAAACGGGGAAAAACTGCGCTCCTGCCCCTGTCACTCCTGATAAATGCTGTCTTGTTCAAATTGCATCAATACTTGCCCTGCAACAAAGGCAGTCAGTATGTGGATGTTGATGTTTAGGGCACAGCCGCTTTCTCGGAAGCAATTTCCCAATCCCAGAGGCAGAGATGAATGGCCTGACAGAGCATGGGCTGGATGCAGTGGAAGGGCTTGCACTGCTGTATTCCTGTTATCCACAGCTGGCTTCGAGGGCTGGATCACAGCTTGGCACTTGCTTCAGTCCCTCTCCTTCTGGCTACGTGCTTGTGATCTTGTTTTTATTGGTATTTTCAGGGTATGGGTGTGCAGGGTGTACTGGAGTTTGTGAATAACAACTCACTCATCACAAGAGCTGAAATCTATCGTCTTGCATTTGAATCCATAGTGCTGTGTTTTATGCACAGTGCTTTTAGTTAATCCTTCATTTGAAATCCTTTCATCTTCGGGTTAAAAGACATAAATAAACGTCCACCAGCCGCTCACCTCGACATCCTTTTGCCTCCTCTCCCTGCCCACCCTCCCCTCAGCATCCTGGCTCCCAGGAAGGTGAACTGGAAGAGCTGGATTTCTGCTGTAGCAGGGGCTGTTGAACAGCAGGAAAAATCTTTCAGATTTGCTTAGATGGAAAATCCGCAGCGCAGACAAAAAAAGGCCTTTGGAAGCCGAGGCTGAAATTCCGAGGTTTTGGGTGGATTTGTTGCGCTCAATTATACCGAGCAAGCTTTTGCGAGTGGCTTCGCAGGGGAATTAGTGTGATGAGGAGAATACTTTTCAAAGTCTAACCGTATGGGAGGCTTTGCCCAGAGCATCTCCAGCATGTTAATGCCCCCTTTCACCGCAGGGCCCCAGCGGAATGCAGCGTTGTGGTCCCTTTGTCAGAGATGCTGATGGATTTCAGGCGTGTTGCTGGGCTGAAATGGCCACTGTCATACTTTGTGCTGGTGCAAACAGTTAAACTGGCTGCTCCAGACAAGTGTATTATGGAGACACCCACACATTTCATCTATGCTGTAGCAGAGACATGAGGAGCACTGTTTTCCAAGACCCTACGTGGCCTTTTGCTCCAAGCAAAAGCAAAGATGACTTGACTTCATTTGCTTTGCTGTCCTTGGTTTCAGTTTGGCTTTTTGAGCTTCATGTTTTTAAAGATTTTTGCAGAAAAGTTGCATCATTATTCTCCATTATGTAAGTGGCTGATAACATTACTCATAATTTTCTGTTATTTTATTTAATAGGCCGTGAATCTTACATGGATTTTGATCTTATAACTGAGGGCATGACAAACATTGAGCCACAGCTGGCAGCAACATTAACTCTCTAAGATGGGTTTAATGTGCTAAACTTTGAGCAGCTCCTCCCCTCCTGTTGACTTTGAGATGCTTTGCCATTTAGAACTTTTCATTAATTGTTTTTAGGAGGGTGCTGCTGTCCTGCTCTGAGCTGCTCCTCAGGCCATAACAGCGGATGGAGCTTTAAATACTCCAAACTGAGCAAAGCAGAGTTGTTGGTTTTTTTGGGTTTTTTTTTTTTTTTGGCTTGTGGTATTTGCCTTGGAATGAGTTCTGTGCTTTGGAGTGGCTTGTTCTACTCCATCTCTGAGCAGCACCCACCTCACAGACTGTACCTCCAGGATGGTGTTCTTCAGTGATGCAGAGGATTAAAATAGTCCTTAAGCTGCAGAATACACCACATGTCATGTAGAGCACAAACTAAAGATGCAGACAGGCCGAACATGCTGGAGTGGCACAATCTGCTGGAGCGCATCAGGATGGGAACATCTCTAACTCGAGCCAGGTTTCAAATGCTCACATCACAGGGAGATGAAACTGGGGCTTAGTTTGCATATGGAAACTCTTGGCCTCTTGTCTGCAGATACTTTCATGCTTTCATTTTTCTCTCCTGTGTTTGAATGGATAGTTGGTCCCCTCTGCAACTTAAAAATCACGTGCTTGGCACTATTTGTTAGGATACCTTCTGTAGTGAATTAACTGTGGGAACAACTCAAAGCAGAGAACTCTTCTTACTGTTCCTTCCTCTCTGGTTTAATATTCACATCCCTTAATTGACAGGTATAATTATGAAAATACAGACAACCTCTAATGCAATTTTATGAGTGAATTTGCCCCCTTTCTCTTTGCTGTCCAGGCTTTAGAGTTGCCACAGAGCCTTGACAGCCACAAATCCATTTTGTGCTGTTTGCCTGACCTGTTTTCCTCCTCAAACAGGTGCTACGATCAGATACAGAAACTCTCAGTGAAATATTCTCAGAATGTTTCCAGCCTCATAACACAAATCCAGGTAGTACTGGTCCCAGTAATTCCCTGGGAATTGTGCAGGGAGAGGCAGCCTCCGGCATAATTGAGGCACAGTCTGGTAAGGAGCTCGTTTGGGCTCTCAGTGATTTAATTCAGTTGTAAGATGTCCAGAGGAAGGATGTGAGAATGAGGTATGTTTCTGGCTCTCTCGAGCCGTTGCATCATCAGGCTGTAATTTCAACACAGCTTTCTGGGGTGCTGGTGTGTTCTGATGGGGGACATCTGAATGGATTCAGCAGCTGGGGCTTGCCAGATGCTGACAGAGGTAATATTTGCAGCTGAGATGTGTGCACAGCCCTGTTCCTGAATTAAAAAAACCCTCAGTGGGCCATGCCTGCAGCCAACCAGTGAAACATAAACCCACCAGTCCCCAGGGTTAGAACTTTATGCAACATTTTCATCCTTTGACTTTGGGAAAGCGCTGTTGAAACGACGGGGCCCGTGGCTAGGAAAATGGTGAGTGGCTGATTGCATCAATACTCAAATCAATCTACCCTCCAACCACTGTCCCAGGGATGGGATTTGCATGTGAAGTCAGCATTTCCATTGCTGTGTGTCTGCTTGGAGGGTCAGGGAAAGCAGAGCTTGGTTGGAAGGCTGACCATTTCTTTCTTCTCCACTCAAGTGTGCCTCACTTTGGACAAGAGCAGGCAGAGAAACATCCTCCCCTGTCTGATTGACTTGTTTCCAAGCAGGAAAAATAAAGAGCTGTTTGGAATCTTTGTGTTGGAAACAACACATCTGGAAAGGTTTTCTCTACAGTTGCTCCAGCTGGAGAATACTCAGTGTTCATATCCAAAAAACCCACAAGCTGCTGTGATGGACAGCCTGGGCAAAGGGTCTAAAAAAAATTTAAAAAGTAGTACCTTTCACAGACCTGGAAGAAGAATTTCAGTTGAGATGATGGAAGATCTGGGGTATAGTGGCTCTTTAAGTCATAACTAGATTGTCTAAAACTGTTCTGCCTGCTCTTTCTCAAAGAGCAATTTCCCTCGCTGTTGCAGAACAGGCAGTTTTTGCTTCCACCTTGGTAATAAAGCTTTCAGCACCTGATGGTTTTGTGCTTCAGAGCCCTTAGTGAAGTGTCACATTCCTTAAAACTGGTCAAGCACTCGACCATCAGGTAGATGCAGCTGCAGTGTGTAAGTTCTTCCAATAACCTTTTGGTCAATTGTAGTTCAAATAAGTAGAAAGAAAAGCGCTGTGTCCTCTGCCTTACCTTGAATTTTTCCTGCCTTACCTTCCAGAAAATGCTTGAGGAAACCTCAAAGAAATAATGGGTGTCAGTGTACCCAGAGTTCATTCTTCCCACTGAGACCTGGGAGAAATTGTTAATAAGTTAAAATCTCATTTTACCCAAGATAAAAATCACCTCTCCCGTTTTATTTCCATGCATAATCTTACACAGCTCAGTAGAGAGAAGAGCTATAAAATTCAGCCCAAGAAATTCAGGTGTTCAACACCCAAAGCCAGTTAAATGTTCTGCAGTCCTGAAATACTGGAGGTTCGAGGCTCGCCTCTGTTGGGCTTGTTTTACTTTCTGGATCAGCAATCAGTAAAGGGGATCTCAACCCAGCCAGCTTGAGTCTGTTCTATAAATTACCACTTAATTTTCTAATAGCATTAAGCAGCTGTTCTAAGCAGAGCCCTGTTACTTCCCTTAAAGGAACTGGTTAATACATCCATTAGAGTTTCAGTGTTGGAGCCTCACTGTGCTGTGGTGCTGTGACTGTTAAACCCCAGCTGATAAATGAGTGCTTCAAAAGTAAAATGCTCCTAAATTACTCAGAATTGCTTTTATAGAGGGGGGAAAAGTGGAAATCCATTAAGCCATTACTGAGGTCCTTTCCTTTGTGTGACCCTGCTGCTGACAGAACTTTGGGGGTTCAGAAGGCTCTTGGTCGTTTGATGTCTCTTGTGTCGCTGCTCAGTCCAGGTGTTGGAGCTCCAGGGGATGGATGGGAGTCCACCTCTCGTGCTCTGCTTTGGAAGAAGGAAGGAAGCTGGGAGATTTGAGCCCGAATTCTGCCTGGTGGTCCCGTGATCTTTCTCAGAGATGTTTGGCTGTGGGTGAGCAGCTTAAAAATAAACAAGTTGAGCTTTTGCCAGCAGACCCTTGGAAGTAAGAAGTGTTCCTCCCAGCCATCCTCCCACATTCCAGCCTCCTTCCTACTTAAGGAAGGTAGTGCTTGGCATTCTTCATCCTGCCCTTGCTTGGGAGTTCCTCCCTCACCTTCAGTTTGCCAGCATTAGTGGAAGGGAGCTGGCAGCCTTTCTCCAGTTTTATTGCTGTTTACTGGGGTCAGGAATAGCAGCAGTCAGGAAAACGAGAGGCTGTGTTTTGGTGAGAATCTGAGATGGTTCTGCTTAGTTAATTCTCTTGCATTTACCTTTTTAGCTGTAAGTGGTAGGAACTTTTCCTACCAATGAGCAGCTGACTGAAAACTAAACTTTCTTGGGGCAGTGTTTGTGTTGAAGTTTTTTATTCAAGGAAAAAGATACCATTTACTGTAGCTGAATAAACTCATAGCATCACTATAGGAGTATTTTAAAGCACTGATTTCTGCACCCCTAGAAACCGAAGGTTCTTAAAAGATGCTGTTTTGTGTGTGAACAGTCATGCAAAGATGCTCCATAACCAGCCATGAGCACTTCTCAGAATAACTAACAGGAGGAGGTGTGTGGGAAGCTGCGTGGGGAGATGGTTTTGGTTTAAAATCTCAATTGCCATTATTTCCTAAGTAGATTTACTGAGAGCTGGAGTTAAGTTACCCATCCTCATTAACTGCTGACACTTTCCTAGACCTGCAGTTTACAGAAGTAACCTGTGCTTTTGGCTGAACTTCAGAAGTTTGAAGTATAAAGGTATCCTCAATTTTTACACTGAAAACAGCGAGGCTGCTCCGTCATTTTTTGGTAACTCGTTAATTTTGGTCTGGATCAGGATCCCCTTGGCAGAGCCCAGGGAGCAGCCCTGTATTTTAGCTGTGGGTTTCCCGGTTTTCAAAAGATGGTCATTAACATTCTTTGGAAAGCCAGGACTTCAAAACCTCAATGGTTTCCTCATCCAGATTTGAAGTTTCATCTGAATTGTTTGGAGGACAGAATTACCGGTTAATTTGGATTGGATTTTGGTTTTTTTTTTCCCCAGAAGTTTGTGAATTTAGGGGTGGAAAGCATGACCTGCAGAGCTCCAGTGCAGTCAGAGCAAGGCCTGGTGAATCGTTCCTGGGAGCTGGAGGGAAGCTGTGTGTAGTCTAATCAGAGGACTTCAAAATCCCAAGGAAGTTTTATCATTTATGTTCCAAAACAAGCTCACATAAATAACTGCTCTGTGATGCTGAACAACATCTATAAAGGGAGGGACACTCCAACCAAACCCAGACTGCATTGCAAACTGCATTCCTGCTTGTAATCCTTCCTTTATCTTGCATTTTTTTCTCCAGGTATTTTTCCCTGCCACTTGAAATTCTCTGTTAAAAAAATTGCCCCTTGTTTTCCTGCTTTGCTTTTTGGTTGTGTTAGACAAAAACACAATCTGTGCAGCCTTTTCATCTGCAGTCAGTGAGTGGTCAAGACACGTGGGTAGAGCGAGGAACCACAGGTTCCTGCCGTGGCTCTTCTGTGCAGCTCCACAAGATCTGTAAAACCAGTGCTGGACTGCTTTCAGGGAGGGCTTTGGTTTCTTCCCTCCTGAAATGCTAACTCACTTCGAGGCAGTAGAAGTGGGGTTGTTTTTTTGCCTGCCTGAGGTGGGTAAATCATTCTCTCGGTCTCCTCTCAGCCAGTTTTGTCCACTGCGAAAGCCAGTGGAGAAGTTGTGTGGGTGTGGGAGTTGTGATGAGTTTTAGTCCAGAAGTTATTTTTGCCTTGAACAAATTGCTTTGAAGTGATGGAAGATTTTCTAAAAGTACTTTCCTGTGTATTATGGAGTCTGTATCCTGGTAACTACAGTGATTATATTCCCTAACTCTTCCGTAGCTCAAGTGCCTTAAGGTGGCACGAACTCTCTATTGAACCATGGAGAAATTACTGATAAAATAGCATCTCTCAGCACTCCTCCACAGGTGCTGCTGTCAGAGATGCCTCAGTGCTATCAACAGTGATGGTTCTTGCCAGTCAGCTCAGTAATGAAAGTTAGATCTGAGAGTTAAACTTTACCCTAAGTATGAAACACTATTAAGCCTGATAGCTGCTGTCCTCAGGTTTTGGGTTGGATCTCCCTTCTGCTTGCCCTGTGGCCATTTTTTCATAGAATTTTACTGCGAAAACATCAACTTGCACTGAAGTTTTTCCTTGCTGACCGGCTAACAGGGCATCTTGGGTCCCTTGTGCTTCAGATGCCCAAATAATTAATGTGGGAAAGAGGTAATTAGTCTTGCTGTGCAAGGCAGTGATGACACAGATTGGAGGAGCTGAGGATTAATCCAAGCTGAGCCACTGCTGGATGACCTTAGGCAAGTCACTGGACTTTATGCCTCAGTTTAGCCCAGTGATAAATAGGCCTGGCTCTGTGCTGAGGCAGGACTTGGGATCCTGCTGTAAAAAGGGAACTTTAAATAGCTCATGGCCGTGTTCTGCTGCAAAGGGAAGGAAGTGGCTGTGAGTGGGTCCGTCTGACACAGCATGGAAATTGTCCCTGATGTCCTTGTGACGTGGGGAAGGTGGCCCGAGTGATTAAACCTGTTTGGACCTGGCTGTGTCCTGTGTGGTGTAAATAATTGTGCCTTCCTTTTCTCCTGCCCTGATTGTAGGCTGAGTTAGTGTTAAACTGTCCCACTCCCAGCCATTACACCCAAGTTGAACTTTCGAAAGCTTGAGGCCCAGCAATTAATCTTTTTTTTTAGAGGACACAGTTCTGGGTACAGTAACATTTGTTCAGGGAATGTTCCAACCGAGTTGTTATGAACTTTGTCTCCCCAGGGATACAAAGGAGGATGCCAAAGGCAACCATGTTACACAAGCAGCTTCAGGAAGCTGAGGCAGTGCTGAGTCGTGGCTTTCCTGGATGTGATCAGCTCTGCAGCAGCACTGCCTGCAGCGTGCCATTCCCTATGGAATGTGCCAGTTCCCGGTGCAAAGGTCTGGCAGGCAGATTGTGTGCCCAGTGACTCGGGCAGGCCAGGCTTATGGAGCGTGGTAAACTAGACGAGGAGGTGGGGGAAATAATCCGAGACCTCCTAATTACAAATTCCAAGCCAGGGACTGGGAAATGCCGCCTTTGCTCTTTGGAAGACAGAGGAATGTGCAAAGCAGCAAGCAATGCTTGGGGCTGCAGCAGGTCTTTGTAATCCTGGCATTGCTGTCGGCACATATGGAAGGACGTGGATTATTGTCACTGAACTTCCGAGTGCTCAGAGCTGCCTGTCAGCCATAAACAGAGGCATCTAAATATAAACTGCACCCGAGTCACTGCAGCTCCTGCCTTGGCTCCCAGTTCTCTGCTGGTGCAGAATCCTCTGCCACAAAAGTCAATAAAGGACGAGCAGATGAGAACTCCACCCCTTCCAGCAAGTTAAAGCAAGCCAAAGACTGCTTTACTGAGATTTCTGCCATTTAAATTCAAAAGCAAACACAGGCTGGTATTATCAGCTCACACCAGATCTGCCTGCAGACAATAATTCTTCCTGTCTTGGACCCCTGCCCATGTGCATTATTGTAATTATCAGCAATTTAAAAAAAAATAAAGCAATAAAGCTAGGATGAGCTGCTGGGCTGTAGATTTACTGCCTGCTGTGTCAGGCATTCATAGCCTTCCTGGGTTCAAGCCACCTATCTGCTGAATAAAAGGAGGAAGAAAAGCTAAGGAAAACAAAGCATGGAGCACCATTTGAAGCAGGAATTGGGAGCTCTGCTCGTGTTTACGAGTTCCAAATCCCAGGGAATTTTAAGTATTCCGTGCAGAAGTTCTCGTGGGCAAAGTCCCCCCCACCAACTCCCCTTGCTTTTTAACCCAAGCGTTGGTTTCCTGAGTGCTGGAATTAATTCTCAGGTGAGGTTCATGGCAGTGGACATTGGGTTTAAAGGCTGGGTGGCACGCTGTGACCTGGGAAGGCTCAGCTCTGCAGTGCCAGCCCAGCTGTTCCACCTCCAAAGGCTTCGCTGCTGTGACTGCAGCAGCCCTTCATTTGCATTTCGATTTTGCCAAGGGCTGGCCCCTCTTTTTGGAAGGAGAAGGGCCCATGGACATCAGCTCTGCAGACAGTGGGGTGTGCAGTTGGGCTTTGAAGCAGTTGCATCTATCACAGGATGTTCTGAGTTGTGAGGGACCCACAGGGATCAGTTCTTAAGTTCAATTTATATCCTCCATATCTGTGGGTATTGCACTGACATAGGCAGAGTTACAGTGTTGCTCCAGATGGAATAGGAAATGTAATCTAAAGAAAAAAAAAAACAATCTAGAAAAGCTGCTTACTTTCTTTCTTGAATGAAGGAAAGGTGGGCAGGATTTATCTGGATGTGAACAGCCTGTTCTGAAGTCCCTCAGGTCGTGGTTCATGTACACCCTGATTTAATAAGCAGTATTGCTGGGAGGGGAAAGCTTCACTTAATTAAAAACAAACAGCACAAGTCATCTTCCCAAGTACTGCCTGACATCTTTTGTCAGTGTAGCAGCAAATAGTTGTGGAATACAAGTAACTCTTGGGAGCTGGAAATGTGATCCAACCTGCAGAGAGTCCTGCAAAAGGCTGTGCATGGGAATGCCCCAAGCAGGGATTAATCTGTTCTCTGGCCACCGAGTCGGTGCAATTCTCCACGAGAGCTTTCTTCAGCAGCTTATAAATTCTAGGAGCTGGAGTTTCAGTCTTAAAACAGCTTAATGTTCTGTGGTTTTATCCGGAGAGCTGCTCGTGTGTTGCTGCAGAGGAAGCCTGATGGGAAGCATGGACAGTAGGAGTTCTCCTTAGCAGGCTCTTCATCCTTCTTGACCTAAAATCCCATCCACTCTGGTTTTGCTGGAATAAAGGCTCATTCTGGCTAATCTAAGGAGATGGACAAGGTTATGGTCATGTTTGACCTCACTGAAAATGCAGAATTCAGTTAAAAACGACATTTTGCAGATACCTTGGTGCTATTGAGGAAAGCTCTCAGGAACTCATTTCTGTGAAAGAAAATAATCAGCTCCTCTTCACAAGAGAAACACTCCAATCACCCTTCAATCCTCCAGTCCCCAGCAGCATGCCAGAGGGCTTTCCTGAGTAGCAGCATTCCACAGGGAGCTGGATGGACAGCATGTGAAATAATGTGTGTTGTCATGAGGTTTAACAGATCCTGGAAGTAAAAGGCAAGGATCATGGTTTTCATGTGTAAGACTTTATAAACCAGAACTGCAATTGCATTTTTTTGAGGGGTAGATGTGAAATATTCCTTATTTTACTAAATAAATTCCTTATTTTACTTGCATCCCTCCTTTGGGATGGGGGGGATATTTGCAGGAAGAACAGCCCTGACACTTTTTAGCACATGGAGCCAACCCACTGTCACAAGCTGAAGAGGTGAGTAGTAAATAAAAACTGGGATACTTGGGCAGACACTTCCATCAGAGGAAAAGAAGATTTAGAGGCTTGAATTCCAGTGTTCCAGGACCATAAATCAGGCACTGCGTGACAGGGTGAGGAATTTAACTGACATTAACTGGCCTGAGATTTATGTGTTTGTGTTTTTGGTCTTGGAAGGCAAACTGGGTTACAGAATTATACAAAAGGCAGAGCCCAGTTTATCATGAAACATCTTGTAAATGCAAGTGCCAGTGAGGAAAGGAATGGTTTATGGAACAGTCTTTCCCCCAATAACATTTGTCTTGCTCTCATGTTATGGGATGTGTATTAATGGGATAATAGCTACTAAAATAATGTTCACCAAGGACGTACACAACTGGAGGAACTCTCCTCCATCATGTGTGTGCTGCCCCTCCTGAGCTGTCAGGCTGCTTATTTAAGGGATTGAATCGTCGCTACCCAGCACTACAAGAAGCAGCTGCTTCCATTTATGGCTGGGAAATTCCCCGAGAAAAATGTGCTGTCAGTTGTTCATCCCTCTGCAATGTGGAATGGGTGAATTCTCTGAAGTACTAAAGAGCTTAACTGAGGACATGGCTTTATCCCAAGCTCCGTGCTGGTTTACATGTTTCCCAGCCCTCCTTTTGCAAAGTGATGTTTGAATGTGGCCCGAGGGATCCACTCCTGGTTTTGATACCTCACTTGTGGGAAGCAACAGAAAATTCCTTTGTCCCAAAAAGTCGTGTAGGTGACTTCCCTCCCTTATTTACGTGTCAGTGTGGCCTCCACGGGTACAGATGAAGTTTGTAGTGCTGCACTCTCTCATTACGGATTAAAATACTAAATTAAATAATTGATGTGATTGAGGGCTGGAGGGGATTTGCCCGTGGAGGAAAATCCGAAGCCCGTCACTCAAAAAAAAAAATCTTCCCCTGCAGGTCACGGGGTTAAAGAATCAACTCGTGTATCTCAAAGTTCATTAATTCACCCCGCAGCCCAATCCCGGAGATTTCTGCCGTTTGATTAAAAGTGATGAAATCAAGCAAGTAATTAGTGGCGTTTGTTCAGCTGGGAATTGGGGCTTAGCATGTTCTGGTAGCTACGGCAACAGCACTCGGCTGATATGCAAAGCATGTGAGCAATCCGGGGAGGGGAACGGCACCTTTGCAGGGAGCAGAGGTGTCAGGAGAGACGGCAAAAATAAACACGGGCTCCAGCAGGATGTAAATAGTGGGGGGGGGTGGGCATGATTTCAGCAGCTTGGTATGTGTTTGAACAGGAGCTTTGCTCGGGCAGGGGCTGTGGTGAATGGATTACTTATGGATGTTTCTGCACCTCTCCAGCCCCAGCAGTTCCCTTGTTTTGCTGCGGAGTTTGCCTCGAGGAAAACAGATTTCAGGCATCAGCAGTGCCAGCGATCTCCATCCACAGCACATTTTATTCTCTTTTGATGCCCTGTGTTCCTACAAGGGTTAATGCTTCCTGTGTACTTGATCTGGCGTTCCTTTTGGTTCTTTTCCAAGGTTGGATCTTGGATGTGGTTGGAGTGTGTTGTCATAAAACTGTCTTGGGGATTGTTTCCTTTAACATGTCGAGTCTTGTGCTCTCTGGAAAGTGGTTGTTGCTACCCAAGTGGTGTTTGTTTGGAGGGGGATAAAAAGGGCCTCTTACAAAGTTTGTGTGTGTTTAGAGAGTTGGGAAGGATCATTCTACATTTCCCCCTTTCTTCTGAAATGAAACACAGGAGGGAAGGCAATGCAAGAATCTGCACTTGTAAGAAATGTATTAAGTGGTTTGATTTCTGAAGGAACCAAGTTCCCAACCTCAGTGTAATCCAGAGCTGTATCTGAAGTATCTGAAGTACATAACTGTTGTCTTTTCCTTGGGACAGAGTACAACAAATGTACCCACACTAAACTTGAAAATATATGTGAACTTGGCAGCATTTTGATACTGGGACATCAGTGCCAGTATCTGTTATATATAGTTCAGTATTTCATTGCTTTGTGGTCTGCTTTCATGAGCATCTCTTGGTTGGAAGGGTCAGAGTAAGTGGAAGCCACTCTGTGAGACTGTTTCTCTTAAGTTTTGCGCAGTCAAATAGTTCTTAAAACTCAAGGGGTCACTTTTCTGCAGTTAACACCTGAATTTATGCTTTTGTGCCTCAAGTTTGTTTTCTCCCCGAGCGCTGTTTGTGTGTTCAGCACTAAACAATCCCTGACTCTCTGAGTGTTGAAATGTCTTTATCTCCAGGCAGTAAGATAAGGGGAGGGGGGGAGAAATGAGCTAATTATAATGGAGTTATTCTTCTTCCTAATATCCAGTAACTAGAGCTGCACACTGGCAGTTGAATTCTACCCTTTGCTCCTTTATTTGCTTTAAGCATACACATACAGGTATGAGATGATGGGGGTCTGCAGGCAGGAGGGAGTGAACAGTGCCCACAGTACTTTAGGCATTTTTGAATGCATACAAGTTAAATATGAAGGCAGGACTGGTGGCCTGGGGTTGTGCTGCCTGCCAGGGAAGAAAGGGGCAGCACTGCCCTGCAGCCCCTGTACATTGCTGTTTCTGGTCTGGAGTAGTTGAAATGGATTTCATTCCTTTAAAGAGATTTTGATTTTGATTTAGGAGTTCATCTGGTTTTTGCCTGATGTCTCTTCTTTCTCTTTTACAACATCTAGTAGTTATTTAGGGAGAGCATGTTCAGCTCCTGCATCCGCTCAGTCTCCTCATTAAAAAAACAAGCCTGCAATTTAATTTACTCCCCTTTTTCCTCTTTTGGTCAGCCAGCAAGATTTCAGAAAGGGGCCCTGACCTTGTTTTCATTGATCAGTCTGCAGTTTGACCCGAATGTGGTCCGGGGCTGTCGGGTTTTGTCTGCTGGTGCAGGCTGGGAAGTGCCCAGAACACACAGCTCCCATGGGAGTGCACTGAGAGGGACACAAGAGGCTTTGAGGAGCTGGGTGCCACAGCTATTTTCGTGATTCAGCAGAAATCGTCTTTACTCATATGTTTGAGTAAGAATCTTAGGTGTTCCTATCCCAAATATTTGATGATAGTGGGAGAAACACATGACTTCAGACTCTGAGCAGGATTCTTGCAGTGGGACCCAGTTAGTACTGGCTTGTGTGCAACACAGAGGTGTTTCTGCCAGAAGTTATTAGTATAGTTTGCAAGATTCTTCTGATACTCTGGGTTAAGCAGGAGCTGTCTGAGATGATGCCAGAGGGTTTCTGGTTCTTGGAGTTCTGTCTTTCATCAGACAATGCAATCACCGTGCTTTGTTTTCCTTTGTGTTCCCAGGCCCTCGCAGCCAATGCTGGGACAGGGTTTGCAGTGGCAGAGCCTCAAATTGCCATGTTCTGTGGGAAGCTAAATATGCATGTGAACATCCAGACTGGGAAATGGGAACCTGACACTTCTGGAACCAAGAGCTGCTTTGGAAGGAAGGAGGAGATTCTGCAGTACTGCCAGGAGGTGAGTTGTTTTGTGTGATCCTGGCTCTTCACTGCTGAGAAGGAATTGGATTCCAATTTAACTGGTCAGTGGTAAATTAACCCTGCAGGAGACAAGATTGCTCTTGCCCAGCTCAATTCCCTAGGCTGTTTTGCTGAGTTACTGCCCAGGGAGGACACAGCAGTGGGATTTAGGAGCTACCTCTGACTTAGATCAGCTTATGCTGCCATAAGAAGGTCCTTGGTCCCTAAGTCAGAGGTGTCCTTGTCTGTGTTTGCAGGGCCTTACCCAAGTGTTCTGCCTCTGAGCTGGTTAACCAATATCTGCTCTGTGTTGTACCAAATGGAACCTGACACCTATCTCAGTGACATGTTCGTATCAGCCAGAATATTAGAAAGAAAATTTTCATTAAAATGTTGACAGTATTTTAAGCTCTCTATACTTTATTGCAAAAGATATGGTCCACTTTCACTGTGCTCCAGATATGCTGTAACATCCTGGCCTTGATAAGTGTCTTTAATTGCTCCTCTGAGGTGTCAGGCTCATAAAATACCACAAAGAATGTAATTTTTGTTTAATGGGAAAGGGACAGAATGCACCATGTGTGGACTGGAAAACTTTTAAAACTGCTTTACAAGGCTGATGTAACTGGGGCTGCATTTGGTTTATGTACTAGAAGCCTAAATTTAAGTCAAGTCTGGACTTGAGAGCTCAAGCAGGACATAAGGGTCAAATGAATACATCATAAACGGGGCAGGCACGAGGAAACCTCAGGAGGTGGGTGCATGTTGGCTTGACAAGAGATGAGACAGTCTGAAGATGCCACTAAACCCTATTTGTTGGTGATTGCCCTCTTCCAGGGCGTTTTGCACTGCACCAGAAAGAATGGAACAGATAAATCTCCTCCAAACCCAGGTACTCCTCCACTGCCTGCAAAGCCAGACCCCTCAGCTCAGTGCCAGGGAGGGTTCTTGCCCCTGACCTGGCTTTCTCCTGCCTCACAGAAGTGATGACAGATTTCCTTTCTCAAGCTCTGTGTGACAGACAGCTGGGAGCTTTTTTATGTCTTCAGCTGTCCCAATTTTGATCTAGAGAAGAGGGGGGGGTGTGTGTCCATGTGCAAACCTGAGCTTGTTTCTGTGTAAAGAATCAGCCTCACCACTCCTGGTAGGAGCTGCTTTGCACATTCTGTGCCCTTTCTGGAGGGAAACCTCTGTGTGTGTGTTGTTAACAGATGTACCCAGACCTGCAGATCACCAACGTGGTGGAAGCCAACCAGCCCGTGAGCATCGACAGCTGGTGCAAGCATGGGAAGAAGCAGTGCAAGGACCACACCCACATCGTGGTGCCCTTCAAGTGCCTGGGTGAGTGCTGGGGGGAAAACTTTGCTTTTTGAGGGAGGAGCAAGCAGTTCCTCCCAGGAACAGCTCAGTTCCTAAGGGTTCTCTCTTGTCAGGTTGCCGTTTCCCCATCCAGCTTCCAGGTTTTCCTTTCCATAAGATGGAGCTCTGCCTTTCTGGAGCAGATCAACAGCCCAGTAACAGCTGTGGTGGGATAATGGTGCCTGGCACAGGAAAGAAATTCCCATTCTCTCTGCAACTGCCATAAAAACCTGAAGGCTATTGTATCTGAGTATCACAAAGACACTGGGCTTCAATGCTCTGATCCTATTTTTGTGGAGCTTTAATATTTTGTTGCCTTGGAGACTTCAGTGCTCAGTGTGCTCAGGCTCCCAGCTACGGTCTTGGCAAGAGACTCTGTTGTGTGTCAATGACTATATTTAAACTTTGCTGTTTCAAAGAGGCCTTGCTTCTTGCAGCTGTATCCCATGTCCCCACTTCCAACTGGGAAAGAGCAGGAGATAAGCTGTGATGGACTGGATGGTGCCTTGCAGAATGTCCCCAGCCAGGCAGTGTGTGTGACTGTTCACCTGTGCCCTCTGACCCAGGGGTGGTTCTGATGCTGCACTGCTCCGTGGGTGTGCTCAGGGCTGAGCTTGGTCCCAGCTGCCTGAGTTTCTTTTCAGTCTCCCCCTGGAAAAGACTTGTTTTGTAAGAAGTTTTGGGAGAGTCTGATTGCTGGGAGCATTCACAGGGAACCAGTTTTCATGGTTGATATCCATATCTCGGGTTAACGTGGGATTTGACATCAGCAAACCTGCAGAACCATGTGGGTGCTTTGTCCTGTGTTTCATACCTTCCACTGTGCAATCATAAAGCACTTCATTAAACGTGAAATTTAACGTGGGCACATCCTGGGAGAGAGGTGCTTGTCTTTATGGATGTGGGAATTCAGGTTTGGGAAGCAACCAAACCCAGCTGATTATATGGAGAACTTCTGATGGAAATAAGGATGAAAGTAAGATCCCTGGATTTATAAGGAGTCATCTCTTTCAGAAATAATCCTCCCCCAAGCCTATTCTCCAGCTGAAAAATAAGCTGATTGTAGTGACGCTGCCCTAAAATGTGATGAAGCATTAAACTGTGTGTTCAGGTTTTTCCTCAGTGTCTCTCACAGAGTGCTTGGCTTGCACAGCCCAGCCTGGCAGGCAGCTCTGCTCTTCAGACCCAAGCTGCAAGTCAGGAGTCCACACCTACAAAGCACCTTCTCCTTTAGCACTCCACAAATTGCTGGCTGTGAAAGGATCTTGTGTTCCTCTGTGATTATGGTCAAACTGTGGGATTTCATTTCCATTCCTGCTTGTGTCTTCCTTCATAACTTAATGCACATTGTATCTTGAGGTGGGATATAAACACACCATGTTTAACCCTCTCTGCTTCCCTCCACCAGAGAAAGGCCCCATTGTGTTTTAAAGGTGAGGAGGAGAACCCAAAGCCTTCTGCAATCAGTCCCCAGAACCACAATCTCTTCGTTTTGAAGTTTGCTCAATTTCAGTTTTCTTATCAGGAGCATTTAACCTTTTTTTACTTAACTTATTGGAGCGATAGGGAAGGAGAGAAGATTATTAACTCAAAATTCTAACTGGCCTGTTTTGAGATAAGAAAATGGGGAAAATAACCATCTCTGTTAGTTTAAAATGTAACGAACTGCAAAGGGTTGATGAAGGCCAGTTGATTCCATTATCTTCAATTGTCATCAGATAATCTCTCCCTAAACTCTGTTTAACTTCTCTGTAGAAGGCTCCATGAGCCTTTGGTGTCAATACCAAGGGGTTGCAAAACACACTGGGTGTGCAAAATATTTAAAGTGTATTTTGACAAGATAGTCTTGAAGATTGGTTGGACAAAGAATTGTGCTCCCTGGAGATTGTGAGAAAAGACCTTTGACTTCCAAAATTTTTCTCCAGCTTTAACACACAATTCTAAGGCTGCTGGTCATGTGTACAGGGAATGTTGCTTTGAAACAGTTGGGCTGAAGATCTTTTCTGATCTTCTGTATCTAGAGTATCTAGTCACATCCTTATTTTAAAATTGTTGAATGTGGCATTTAAATCCACAAGAAAGAAAGAAAGGAAAACCTCAGCTTGGAGAAAATACCATGGTTTGCATCCCAGTGTTTGCTGGGACTTCTGGGCTAAGAACAGGAAGCAATGCTCACTTAGTTCTCATCCTGATTTTCCATGTGTTGGTACCACACTGAACGATGATGGAAATTTAGGCTAAATAGCTTTTAAGTCCAATTAATAGAGAGTCTGTAGAGCAGACCAATTCTCTCTCTCCCATCTTCCTCAAAAGCAAAAGCCTGGTTTTGGCACAAAGATTTGCCAGAGCTTCCTGGTGCTGGTGAGGCTGTGGTTTTCCAAAGGGTGCAGTACAGTGTATTTGCTGACTCAGGCTGTGCTCTGGCTTTTGGGCTGTACAGTTTTTATTTTTCCATCCCTCCGTGTTTTGTTTAAGGACTGTCCCAGGCAGGGAATGTGCTGCAGTTGATCCTGAATTAAACCATCTGGAAACAAAACCAAACCAGGCTTGCTCAGATACTGCAAACACAGATAACACTCAGGGCATATAAAAATTTCCAAGCTGTTTCAGCAGCAGGCAGTGTGTGAAGGAGCTTTGCTGTGACGCAGCTCATTTACAAATAGGTGATTAAGTGGTTTGAAAACTTCTGTGTGCAGACACAATGTTTTCAAAGGCTTGAGTGAAACCTCTTCAGTCAGTTCTTTTAGTCCCTTGAACAACTGTTTATTAACTTGCAGTGTAAGCTTTGCCCTCAGAGTCAGCAATCAGCCCCTGTTCCTGGTTTTACCGTGGAAAATTCGGACTGATTTTGTGTAGATTCTCAATTTTCAGAACTGATGTGGCCTGTTCCCGTTAAGGCTATTCCAACCCTTCGAGCCACGTGCACAGAGTGTGCCCTGGGGGAGCTCTGCTGGTGGCTCTGGGCAGGTGTGACCCGTGCCCACTGTGTGTTTTCCAGTGGGTGAGTTCGTGAGCGACGTCCTGCTGGTCCCCGAGAAGTGCCGGTTCTTCCACAAGGAGCGGATGGATGTGTGTGAGAGCCACCAGCACTGGCACACCGTGGCCAAGGAGGTAATGCAGCTGCTGGGGCAGCAACATTTAGCCTGCACTTGGCTGCTTGCAGTGTTGGAGCACAGCAGTGTTTATCTCTGGGCTGTTATTCCCGTGTTCCAGTCAATGGACTGAGGCGACAGCAAGAAAATAAACATTTAAAAGTACTCAAGTGACTCAAAACAACCTGTGGAGCCACTGAGTTATTGTGAAAAAGCTGTCCTAAGTGGCTTACCCAGATCCTGGAGCTAGGAACTGAAATCAGCCTCTCTGGGATGCTGCTTCAACCAGTGGTTCATCCCTCCTTCCAGGGAGCTGCAGTGGGCACAGCATAGTTCCTGTTTTTCTTGCCCATTTTGCTTTAATGCACCTGCTGCTTGCTGGGGATTTGGTTGGGGAGGGTTTGCCTGGGAGCAATCTGAGTTTCGTTGGGACTGATTAGTGGAGGTTTTACATAAGAGATGGATTATCTTCTCAGGATAAATCTAGCCCGTGGTTTTGGATTTTTTTTGGTTTTGTTTTTTTGGTTTTTTTTATCTGACTGGCTAAACTGCTGCAAATGCTCTGCACACCCATTTGAAGTTGGGGTAGTAAAAATAAGATCATGGCAAAATGTACATGTTTGTTATTTTGTAGAAGCAGCAGCACAACGATTGGTTGTGATGGTGCTGAAAAAGATGAGGTTAAGGATGCTCCAGTTAAAATTCCTATTTCTTTAAAATCCTGTGAGCAAAGACTTGCCTAAATAAAGCTCTACTAAGAGGAATTGCCTTTTAATTGAGGATAAACTTGTTAATGTCTAGCAAATTGAAAAATCATTTGTTTTAAATGTAGTTGGAGAACTTTTCCAGCAATATTTGGCTCATTTAAAATCCTTGCTGTAACAAAGCAAAGCACAAAAGGGTTCTGATGTGCATAATAAAGCTTTTCTTACTTCATTCTTCTCTGGGTATGGCAAAGCAAAGTATTTCCTTAACTTGAGAGAGGTGTATAGACATAATGTCTGATCATAGTTTGCATTTGGCTTTTTCTCTTGAATTATCTGATTGATTTTCATCTGCAGCTTGTTAAAATAATCTTGACACAAAGTCCATTTGAGCGATTATTCACTTACTGCCCTGTAAAGTTTAAGAGATAACGCTGAGTGGAACGGCCAGCCCAGAAAAGCAAACAGCCCTTCTGGTGCTTTCAAGTGCTCTCTCCCTCGGACTTGGCACAGAATGTGTAGCTGTTTCTCCTGAACTTTGCCAGGCTGACACACCAGCACTTGCTGGGGCCAGGGTGTGATACATTAATGGCAGGAAACTCCGAATCTGGGAATTTTCTGGGGATTTCTTTTGCCCTACAAGTTTCAAATCCACTTCCCTCTGATGTTCGCTCTTAGGTCGTGAGTTACCGTTGTGTTTTTTGCTGTAAAATGTAAACAGTTGGTCACATTCTTGGGATCCCTGATAGGCAGGAGGCTGAACTGACGTGGCTGGGCTCTCCTTTCAGGCCTGTCTGACAGAGGGGATGATCCTGCACAGTTATGGGATGCTGCTGCCCTGCGGGGTGGACCAGTTCCACGGCACAGAGTACGTGTGCTGCCCTCAGACTAAGGTTGTGGATGAGGCTCTGTCCAAAGAGGAGGAGGAGGAGGAGGAGGAAGAGGAGGATGAAGACTATGACCTTTACAAAAGGTAGGGTTCTTTCTTACTGCTGTAGGTGGTACCACCTGTTGCTTGGGAATATTTCACACAGCAGCTCCCTTGTGCTGAGGATTGAGAGAATTGCTGTGCTTCTGAGCTGTGTCCTGAGCCTGAAGGAGCCTTGCAGGAGGACAAATGACTTTTTTTATTACTGGAGGAATTCAGCAGCCCCTCTCCCTTCATCCTTGGACAGAGACAGTTGGGGTCGCTCAGCCTGGAGAAGAGACCTGAGAGCCCCTTCCAGTGCCTAAAGGGGCTCCAAGAGCACTGAGAGGACTTTGGACAAGGGCCTGAAGGGACAGGACACAGGGAATGGCTTCCCACTGCCAGAGGGCAGGGATAGATGGGATATTGGGAAGGAATTGTTGGCTGTGAGGGTGGGCAGGCCCTGGCACAGGTTGCCCAGAGAAGCTGTGGCTGCCCCTGGATCCCTGGAAGTGTCCAAGGCCAGGTTGGATGGGGCTTGGAGCACCCTGGGCTGGTGGAAGGTGTCCCTGCCCATGGCATGGGATGGGCTTTAAGGTCTCTTCCAACCCAAACCATTCTAGGATTCTACCACAGGCACCTCCCCCAGGGATAGGCTCTCACTTCCTGAGGAGAACTGATGGGGAAGTTCAAGGAAATGAGGTGTGTCCCATTGCTGTGGGTGATGGGCCAGTCAACAGTCACTACCTTTATTTTTCCCACCTCTGGTGTTTCTAGAACAGGTGGAAAGAGAATCATTATTCTGCTACATCCACCACCAACCTTAACTTCACCCTCTCATTTAACCATATCCTTCCAGTGAGTTCCCTACAGAGGCAGGTGTAGAAGACTTCACAGGAACAGCTGTGGAGGAGGATGAGGATGAAGATGACGAAGGGGAGGAGGAAGAGGACGTGGTGGAGGACCGTGATTACTACTACGACAGCTACAAGGTGGATGATTACAACGAGGAGACCCCCACAGAGCCCAGCAATGACAAGGCTGTGGCTGAGAAGGAAGTGAGCAGCGATATGAAATGTAAGACACATTCCAGCATCCAGGCCTCTTCCTCCCTTGGGATCATCCCTGCTGGCTGTCAGTCAGTGGTGGGGTTTTGATCAAGTCAATAAATGCCACTTGGAAGTTTTGTTTGCCAGATAAGTTAGCAAACAGAGGAAAGCTGATGATGCTCGTGTTTCAAGTGTTGAAATTAACTCTCTAGAGCATGGGCCATATGTTTGCAGATAAACAGCAGTTCTGCTGGCAGGGAGCCCAGTGTTTGGCACGTTGAACAAGCACCTCCACCGAGGTGCAGTGATGAGTCAGAAAAACCATATCTGCGAATTTTGGAAAACTTAAAAGGGGCATTTGGGGCACACCACGAGCTTAAAATCCCTGTTTGGGGGTGATTATCTTGGTGTTTTATACAAAAAGGAAGCCAAAAGTGGTGGGCCACACTCTGCAGAGGTGGCATCAAGGTGCTATCTGGCTATTTAAGAGTGAGGACCATCCTGAGTGCTGCCTGTGCATAAACACTTCTCTTCCAGAGGAGAGCCAGCAGCCTGGCCCAGCTTTGCTCTGTGATAATATATACTTTGTGCATTACTGAGATGCACTGTGCTGGTGGCAGCTTTGGTTCAGTGGTAGGTGCTCTCACAGAGAGGGTTGATGGAGTGGTGCCTCAGTTGTGTGATGTCCTATACTCCGTGTGTAGAAGTGTCTGCAGAGGAGGGAGGAGGGGAATGAAATTCAATTAGCTCCACATCACTGAATCACTGCCAGCAGTTCTTGCATCGTTTTGGTAAAATGCCAGCATGCTGCAGATGATTTTACTTGCTGAAACAAGGCTTAGCTCATGTATGTCCAGGTCTGCAGGTATTGAAAGAGGCTTGGAGTGGTATGACTGGGGTGTCTCTTTTGGGGGTACACTGTCTTTTTTCCTCAAAGTGCCACAAACAGTTGCTAATTTATCCACAATATCTGTTCTCTTGCCTCAGAATAGCCCAGCTGCTGTTGCTGGCTGACCATGAAGCAATCCACATGCCATGGCTGCATGGGAGTTTTAATGTTTAGTGCATAGATTTAAAAACTGAGGCTGGCCTAGCAGTCATTCCTTTTGGTTAGCCTGCCTTCTCCTGTGCTCTTGCACCTCCCCTGTAAGATGTGGAGTGTCTGTCCAGGCACAGTGCAGCAGACAGGGCATGTTGGGAAGCTTTAATGGACTGTTCCATCACACTGGTTTTGTACAGTGGAGGATCTCCCCCTGGGGCACCCAGGGCATAATGCTGTGCCATCAGCAGAACAGATCCTGCTGTTCCAGCCCCTGGCTAAGGAGAAATCACCACTGAGAGCTCCATGTTGAGAAAGAGTGAGCTGCTCAGCTCACTCCAAAGCACCACGTGCAGGCACCTCCCTGACATTGTGATGGATGCTTTGGCCACATTAAGCCCTCCCAAAACTGACAGAAGCCCTTTGGTCACTGAAGGATTTGGAAGGAGAGGGATATTTATAACTGTTCCTTTGTGTTGCTTTTGGACTAGCCACTGATGTCCCAGCACCTCAGAAAACATTTCCAAAGCTCTGGTGCAGAAAAATAACTCCTTTGAGACAACTAATCTCTCCATTCGTGTCATTCCTCTGAAAGCAATTCTGCACCCTTAATACTGGCCAGAATGTTTGATCTTGAGCCTCAGGCCAGGGAAAGACTCTGATAAACATTTCCTGCTGCTGAGGCCGGTGCCCCAGAGGAAGGTGTGAGGCAGAGCGTTGTGTAAGTCACTGAGCAAGGCCTGTGCTCCTCCCAGCTCACGTTCTCCCCCATCTCCACACAGCTGTCTGCTCCCAGGAGGCCCTGACAGGGCCCTGCCGGGCTGTGATGCCTCGCTGGTACTTCGACCCTAACAAGAGAAAGTGCATTCGCTTTATATATGGAGGCTGCGGAGGCAACAGGAACAATTTTGAGTCAGAGGAGTATTGTATGGCTGTGTGTAAAAAGATGAGTAAGTCCTGCCTCCCACTGGCCCTTTGCAGCTGGCCACTGTCTGTCTGGCGTGTGGTGTCTCCTCCTCCTTGCCTGGGGCAAGAGAGGGCCCGTCTGTAGCTCCTGCCTTTGGTTCTGGTGTCTGTCCCTTCGCAGCCGTCTCCTCCTGTCTCCGCTTCCCGAGGTCCGTAGGGTGATGGTTCCTGGGAAGAGTGGCTCTCACCATATGCTGTCTGTGTTCCCCATTGGCTTGCAGCTCTTGCAGAGGGCTCAGCTGTCCTCTTCAGGTCTGACCCAGGGAGCAGGGGCTGTCTGTGACCTTTCCTGACTGGCTTTCCTTCCAAAACACGTGAGAGGAAGCCCTTGCTCCCGCAGGTCGTGTTACCACGCCTGGGTTTGACCATCCTGGAAAGCAGGATGCTGCTCGCTGTTCTCCTGCTAATAGGCATCTTGTTGCTATTTTAATTTTGGAAAATATCAGACAAATAGTACAGAAATCAGATTCCCACTTTCAGCTCAGTATGAAATATGAATCACGACTCAATCCCTGTGTTTTTTGAGTGCTTGAGGTTTCTGGCACCAATTTCGACTGGCTTTTATGTCAGATGATAAAACTACCAAAAAACATTTTAACCTCCTTATTAATCTTATTGTTGAACTCCAGCACTTCCACTTCAGCTACCATTAAAGCCTTTTTGAAAGGCTTTTTGTGTTATCTGGGGCTTGGTAGCCTGACTATACAGCCATAATCCTGTTTACAAAATGGGCTTCATGCAAGTGCTTTAGATTGGACTGATCTGACTCAGACAGGGAAAGAAAAGATGCGGATGTCAGGAGCTTTTGGGACAAAAGTTTGTCCTGTTACAGAGGGATTTGGGGTTGGGAAGAGGGTTCTCTGTGTCCAAGCCTGGTTCAGAAATGCCATGAGCAGGGCCAGAATCCGGCAGTGATGTGACACTGTCTGTCCTCTGCACACAAAAGTGCCTGTGTTGTATGTTCCCATTATTTCCCCCAGTTAGAGGGAAGGTTGGTGGATGCAGGTGCTTGTTAAACTCTTCCCCTGTGTTCATGCTGAAGTGCCAGATTAATTTTCTTCTGAAGCGTGCTCTATTTCAATGATGTTTGGAGATTTTCCCCCCAAAATAACTAACATGGATGAAAGGTTGCCTTAACTGTCCCTTTCTGCCCTCCCTCAGGCAAAGTGCATCATATTTGCCATAGTTCCCCTCAGAAAGGCTCTGGGATGTGGAGTATCTAAAACTGTAGCACAGGAGCTTGGTTCAGCTCTTCCCAAACTGCAGAACACAGTGTGCAGAGCCCCTGGTGTGGATTTTGCAGATGCTTGAAATTCATCTGTGTTGAAATTTTGTTTTTCCCCCCTTGTCGAATTTGGATGTCTTGAAGTTCCAAACCACCCAGTGTATTGGACAAGTCACTCGGTCACACTGAGCCTCCTTCTGTCGCTGTCTTGTCTAATATCATTGCCTGTTAGTCCTGCATGGGGCATCTGGTAGGGAAGGTAGGTTTGAAGTGTAAAATACTGGGGAGTGTTTTGTGCAGATTTATTGTCAGGCTCCCTAATCATAATAATGATGTCTGGAGCCAGCTTGTCAGTGAACAGCTAATGCACAGCATGTCATTTAAACCATCCAAAGCCAATGTGGAAGGGAAGGGATAGGGAGTTCTTTATCCTGCCCTCCAAGTCCCCTGTTTCTGGAGCTGAGCAGTGCTCATCTCAGAACTGGGAAGGCCGAGCAGGTGCTGGTTTGGGGTGATACAGCTGGTGTTGTGCAGTAAATTGGCAGCTCCAAACTGGGCTCCTGGTAGGTGGCTCAGTAGACCCAACCTGCCAGATTGTTCATGACGCAGGCGTGGAGATCCCGCCCCGCCCTTTGCACTCCAGGATCCCGCATTTCCAAGCCCTGCTGACCCTTGCCCTGTCCCAGCAGTGCCCACTGATGATGTGGATGTCTACTTCGAGACCCCAGCGGATGACAACGAGCACGCCCGCTTCCAGAAGGCCAAGGAGCAGCTGGAGGTCAGGCACCACAACCGCATGGACCGGGTGAGTGTGTGCCCAGTGTTTGTCTGGGCACGCTGACGGTGGAGAGGGTTCCTTTCCAGTTTCCAGCCTTCCCTGGGTTTCTTGCAGTTGGATTGTTATTTCTGCAGCGCTGGAAGAGAGGGATTAGATGAGATTGGATGTTAGGGAGAATTCTTTAGTCAGAGGGTGGGGAGGCCCCTGGCACAGGTTGCTCAGAGAAGCTGTGGCTGCCCCAGCCCTGGAGGTGTCCAAGGCCAGGTTGGACAGGGCTTGGAAGGTGTCCCTGCCCATGGAAGGGGTGTTGGCTTTAAGGTCTCTTCCAACCCAAGCCATGCTGGGATTCTGTGAATCATTGAGGGTACTCAGCTCACTGCCCAGAGGGCTTAACTTTTTAAACCCCACAGCAGAGCTCTGTTGTGCCTTCAAAACCTGGCCAGGCTGTGCCAGGATCTGCCTGTGGAGGCGAAATGAGCTTGCAAAGATCAGATGTAAATTTGTCTCTTGTTGATGTCTGTCCTTTTCTTGTCCAGGTGAAGAAGGAATGGGAGGAAGCTGAGCACCAAGCTGTAAATCTCCCCAAGGCAGAGAGGCAGACTCTCATCCAGGTAAGAGTGCAAGGACCTAAAGAGGAAAGTTACTGAGAGAGAATGTAATATTGAGAGCCAAAAGATGACTGAGATGGAAGCACAGCCTTCCTGCTCTGTCAACAGCTGCCTTTTAGAGCAGGTTTGATTCAACTGCATTCTTTGTTCTTAAAGCTGGAGATGATGTGACCCTGTGCCAGGCCCTTTCCTAGACCCACCAGTAGGAAGTGATCTCGCCCTTCAAGCGTAGCAACAGCAGAGCCAAATTGTAATTTCAGACCTTTGGCCCGTTTTGCCCTACCCAGTGGCCTCAGAGCCTGGGTCAGACTCAGCCCTGGCTCTCTGGACACACATTTCCTGGTGGGGCAGACTTAGTGAAAACCGCTTAGACAGCAGATAAAGCTGGTTTGCTGCCAAAATGCCAATCTCAGGCCTCCTGGGGGGAGTTCAGCTGGGCTGTGAAGTTAATCAGGGATATTCATGGTGTGGGATTGTTAGGGGAAGGCTCTTCTGGCAGTGACAACTATATGAATTTCCCTCAAACCCCAATATAGAACAAAGTGACTGACTCCAGCTTTTCATCCCACTTTGGATTTTATCCTGGAACACAGTTTTCTCTCTGCATTTTTTAATGTAAGTCACTGTTTGGAACTCTGTGCAAGTCCATCATCTCTGGTGGAACACAACAACTCTTAGTCATATGTTGTAGTTGGTTTGGAGATTCTATGACTTCTGGAGGGATTGTGACCTTTCTAACAGAATGTACAGAGATTTGATCTGAAGGTGTGCTGATGGAAAATCACCTATGCAATATGTAAACCCTTGCAAATTCAAAGTAATGGCTCCAGGCTGAAGGGATCAATCCTGTTTCCATACTGCGGGGTTGAGGGAAAGAGAAGATACTGTGTCAGTCATTCAGCACAGCCTGGATCTCCTAACCCCCAACAAGGTCATTTTCCTCCTTCGGACCTTTGTAATGGCCTGTGAGGGGAGTTTGAAAGGCAAATTGTCACTGTTGAATTTGCAAAGATGAAGTCTGCATCAGCATCTTCTGCTACTGCTGTGAAGGGGTTGGACGTGGAGTTTGACAGTGACTGGTAGCTCTAAGGAGTTACCCGAGTGAGAGCAGGTGCCCCTGGTCACATAGTGCATTTCATGCAGACAGCTTTCTTTGTCCCAGCACTTCCAGGCCATGGTGAAGTCTCTGGAGAAGGAAGCAGCAAGTGAGAAGCAGCAGCTTGTGGAGACTCACCTGGCTCGCGTGGAAGCGATGCTGAACGATCGCCGTCGCATCGCCCTGGAGAACTACCTGGCTGCCCTGCAGGCCGACCCACCACGGGTGAGCTGCTCTCCAACACATTCCTACAGCAGGACAGCACTGGCTAGGGTGGAATGGGGCAATGTCTGGATGAGAAGGTGGCCTGTGACTTGCTGGGGCAGAAACTGGGAGTAGGTTCCCGGGAAAACTTTCTCCGTCGTGGCAGTTTGTGCTGCAGACTTGGCAGTGGGGTCTCCTAATTGACTCACTGGTGAAAAAGCCCTCTACTTTATTTGGTGTCCATAGGGCACAGTTCAGAAGGCATGGTGTTCTCAGTCAAGCAGGCTTGATTAATAAGTGTTCTGAGTCAAACAGGCTTGATTTGAAAATGTTCTGAGTCAAACAGGCGTAATTTAAAAAGAAAACATCTCAGAGGAGAGTGCAGGTGGCAGATCCGTCCGACCCCAAAGCAGGCTGCCACCTGAGGTGCTGTTCTCAGCTGTGAATCTGATTTGAGTGCCGTGGGTTTGAGCTGTTCCCTGCTCCCCTCCGCAGCCCCACCGCATCCTGCAGGCCCTGAAGCGCTACGTCCGTGCCGAGAACAAGGACCGGCTCCACACCATCCGCCACTACCAGCACGTGCTGGCCGTGGACCCCGAGAAGGCTGCACAGATGAAGTCCCAGGTATGAGGAGGTTTCATTGTTACCCAGCCCTGGCTGTCAGGACTCTGAGAGCCCTGTGCTGTTGGGTACTATAGCAGTGTTGCCCTTGTGCAACCTCCCCCTCACCAGATGCACAATTTTCCTTGGTCCTTGACTCTGTAAAAAACTGAAACTCTGATTTATTTTGGCCACAATGACAGGTCAAGGGGTTTAGAACTAGTTCAGTATCGACATTGTGTTTCCTTTTATCAAGCACCCATGAAATTACTTGTTGAGAGGCTGGTCTTCCTTGAACATCCTTCCTCACACCTTCCAAGACCTCATGTCTGTGTTCCTTTCATTAGATTAAGCTTGTTCTTCACTGTGCTGGGGGGTTGTGGGAATTGTGCCTCTGCAGAGTTATTGCCTGGTTTGCAAAGCCTAATACATGACCCTTTCCAAGCACTTGATAATTGTGGTTAACCTTATCAGAAAGTCTTGTTTTGATGAGTTCACGTTGTACTCCTGAACAGCAGAAAATAATTTTCCTTCTACTGGGTAGAAGGAAATGGTGTGTGAATGTGCTGCTTCAAACCTGGCTAGAACAGTAACAGATACTCCACAAATCTTTGGAATTAAGCACTGATACTTGTTTTCCCTTGTTTTAAAATGGTAAAAGATTATCTCAAAGGTCCAAGTGATTCAAAATTCAAATGAAGAATGGCCTGGTAACATCGAAAGATCTGTTCATAAGGGCTCAGAGAGAGCTGACTGCCCAGTCACAGCTTTAGGAATGTTTTCCCAGTTCCAGTTCGTGGCTGATTTGCTGCTTTGGAATATCTTTGAATTTTGTAATGTGTTGATATATAAGGAGAAGGGAAAAGAACAGAGAGCTGCAGGGAGACAGTGTAGTAGAGCACATCCAGTGCTGCCAGATGGAAGAAAGAAGCTGAGGAAAAATGCATTAAAAAGAGCTGTATTCTTGCACTGAACCCTGAGCAGTCCTTAATTCATTGTGAGGGCTGCAGTGTCAACAGATCGACGTGCCAGGGGTGTGGGTGGCACCGTTCAATTTCCATTCCCTTTACTTTGCAGCTGCACTTTTAAGCTCCTCAATCGATCCCCTTGATTGACAAGCTGCCACGTGTAAAATTAAATCGCTTTCATCCTTGCTCTTAAAGGTCAGGCACACATCAGACTGTAAAGCAGGTTCATCCAACTCCTTGGGGTTTTTTTTTCAGCGTTGGGCTGCCCATATGAAATGTTCTCCAAGCTCTGTGTGATCCCTGATTGTGCAGCACCCTCTTCAGGTCAGGCCTGACTTCACCGCTGCACTGAACGTGCTTGGGAGGAGCAATTGGAGCCTGCACAGGGTTAGAATGTATTCCTCAGATGAAGGGAGAACATTGTTGTCAGCGAGTGGGTGTCAGACAAATGTAATGGCACCGTTGGTATGAAAGGCACCTTTGTTCTGAGACCAGAGTTGATAAATAATATTGTCTACTCCCTTTGCCTGTATTTTCTCTTGCAGTCAGGGATGATAATCCATTTAATAAAGCACTTGCAGCTGCTGCAGGAGATGAATTATGACCCTGTCTGGCATATGGGAAATACCAGCCTCAGTGGTGTTTCGGTGTTTCCAGTGGAGAGCTGGTTACAAGTGTCAGCTGAATCCTCTCTCTCATCCCTTACACTTCCCAAAATACTGAGAGCAACATGCACAGATGGCCAGTTCCAGGGAAGTGTGATGTGTTGGAGAAATCAGTCAGAGAATGGACTAGATAGCCCTGTGTCCCATGGCAGACCCACCAGTTGTAGATATTTTATTAAGCAAGGGAAGAATCATGAAGTGACTGACAGCCTGTGCCCACTCCAACACACTCTTGTGCATCTGCAGGTGATGACACATCTCCATGTGATCGAGGAGCGGATGAATCAAAGCTTGTCTCTGCTCTACAAGGTACCATATGTGGCTGAAGAAATCCAGGATGAGATTGGTGAGTGTGGGTGCCAGTTCATATGCCATGTTAAAACTCCAGGCTTTTGTATCCAGCGGGCTCCCAAAAGACTGGTAGCTCCTTTTGGGGGGATGCCCTTGACTACAAGCACTCAGGGCAGACACTCTGGGGTTTGTAAGACAGGCAGAATAGCTTGTTCCCGAGAATTCTCACTGTCTCCATTAAAAAAAAAAATCAACAACATTCAGAATAGCAAAGCTGTCTCTCTGAGGGAGGTGAAAAAGGTCCATAAAAATAAGCAGATGGTTCCCAGTTTTATAGTTTAATCCCATCTTGCCAAACTCTCTTGCCACATCAAGCCTCTTGGCCCTTATTTGTACATATTTCTAACAAATGAGAGAATTTTACTGAGAATTCCAGATGAGATTTCAGAGCCTGCAGGAGAAATAACCTGGCAGCCCCGAACACGTCCCCCTGCAGCTCTGCCTCGGCGAGGTTCAAACCATCTGCCCCTCTCTGGCCCTGCCAGGCTCCGTGGGGTCTGTGGGACAATTCCTCCTCTCCCTTTCAGATGAGCTGCTGCAGGAGCAGCGTGCAGACATGGAGCAGTTCACATCCTCCATTTCCGAGTCCCCGGTGGACGTCAGGGTGAGCTCTGAGGAGAGCGAGGAGATCCCCCTGGACGGCAAACCCTTCCGGCCCTTCCAGGTGAAAACCTTCCCTGCTGGGCCCGACAGTGAAGGTATGTGCAGTTGGGAACGGGCTCACCGCTCTGGGTTTGTAGTCTGTGGGCTCAGCTGGCACAGAGAAAGCTCCATCCCCTGGGGTGATGTCAGAGGAAAGCAGTTGCCCCAGCAGTACCCTCGATCTGTCCATTGGAGAGGCAGTGCCACTCTGAGCTGCTCTCTTTGATTTTCTGATTTTCTCTTTGCAAAATTGTCCTCTCTCTTTTCATTTTGCATCAAGTATTAAGTTTTTCCCATGTGGCTTGACTCTGAATTTTCAGTTTTTGACCAAAATGCTCGCATGGAACATTAAGTCTTTATGCCATTACTTTATTTTTATTTTTTTCAATTTTTTTGCAGGAATTTTCTGTATTTTTTAAATTTTTTTTGCAGGAATTATCTTTGTTTTTTTTTTTTTTTTAAAATACATACCTCTGTTTTTTGGAGCATCGAGTGTTGACAGCTGGCGTGTGCGTGTGTATGTATTTTAAAAATGCTTGAACAAGAGTCCTGAGCTTAAAGAAAGCTGTAGACTAAAAGCTTTTCCCAGGGTCTGAGTCAGAAATCATGCACAAGCCTTTTTTCCCTTTCTCTCTTAATCTCCTTTCTCTGCTATTTTTGTTTTTGTTTTCCCTCCTGCTAGATCCTCAGCCGGATTTGTACCATCCAATGAAAAAAGGTTGGTTCTAAGCTGCTCCCTCACAGTGCTTTCAATCACTCTCCTCCCTCCTCAGTGTGTCTGATAGCTTCATTTTAGTTCCATGCTCACCTTGGTTTTCATTTCCCTGCTCTCACCTAGATCAGTAACGTTCGATTTGCTTGTTTAGGCCTAGAGTTAAAAGAAATTACCTCGTCTGAGCATCTAATTGTGTGTGTGTTCCTCCCTGGTGGGCTCACGAGGGTCTTGGAGTGTGTGGAGGGGCTCCTTTGCCCTGGAGGAATGCTGGGGGTGTGTCTGCAGCGCTGTGGTTCTCTGCACCTCTCGTGTGACGCTGCTCAGATTAAACCTTGCCGTGCTGGTGGAGTCCAGAGGCTTTTCTGCCTCCTCTGGAATCTGTCCTTGATGCCTGGTGACACCACTAAACGAGGAAGGGGGATTCTGTTTCCCAGCTGAACGTCCTCACAGAGCACAGTTCTAGTCCGGGACAGATAAATTAGGAGTTTCCTCCTTTGTGTCTCCTCAGCATCACCTTTTCACCTGTAGCACCTCTCCATACCAGCAAAGTCCATGTGATTCTCCATTTCTCCCTTAGCTCGGTGTTAATTCTGCAGTAACTCAGTGCCTGGCTAAAAAATGGGCTTTAAGAGCAGCACAGAAATATTGGCATTAAATCAACATCTTTGTTAGCAGCACAGTCTCAGGTACAGAGCAGTAGAAATGTGAGGCTCTTGCAGATCAGTGCTACCTGTTCTCTGTGTGAGGAGTAAACCCAGTGTTTTGATCTGCCTTTGGCTCCAAATACATTGTGCAGACCTCAAAGGAGAGCAAAGGATTTTGCTAATAACCATTTCACATGAGCACAAATAGTTCTGTAGCACCATGAAGGCCAGATAGCTTGAAACTGTTCTCATTATCCTGCTTTTCATTACAAATGTAAGTCACCTTCATCCCTGTTGTGGAACAGTGTACAGCTAATTCAGTGTGCTGACTGCTCTGGAAGGAATTGGGACGGCCTTTAGTTTGATTTTTTTTTTATTTGCTAAATTTTTGGACAACTGCTTTGCTGACTTGAAGATGATAAATTTTAAATTTGTGCTAGTTCTCCCTGTTTGAGTAAATGTAAGAGTTTCTGATGACCTGGGGACAGAATTCCTTCCTTCCTTCCCTTTTCATTGAATTGCTTGAGGGCTTTGAGGGAGTTTTGGGATTGGTTTTTTTGGTTTTTTTTTGTGCAGGTGTGTGGGGTTTTTATCCCCTGGGAAGTATTTAATTTAAACTGTGCCTTTGAGCTCCACAAAACTGGGTCTGTTACTTGGTACAGCACTCTTGAGACAAATAGCAGAGCTGAACTGCCAGCCCTGGAGACGGTGCTGCCGTGGCTCCAGAGACTGGGAGGAAGCAGCCACAGGCCAAAAGCTGACAGAGTAGTTGTGTGCAAACTGTTTGTGGCCAGTGGCTCCTGAAAATCCCAATCATTGACTCCCACAATAACACGACCTGCTTCGACAGCCTTGAGAAGTCAGACTGGCAGCCTGGGCCGTGCCTGGAATCTGATTACTGCCTCCAGGGAAAAATGGGATGCACTAAAACCCAAGGTGCCTCAGAGTTGGAAGGAAATGTTATTTCTGTGGCAATTTCGGGCAATCAAAGCTTGTCACTGTAAGAACTTGCTTTGGAGCCAAGTAGCCTTTCCTTGCAGCTCATCAGAGAGCACGCTGCCAACTTCAGCAGCAGCTGACATCATGTCTTAGGCAACCTGCAAGCTCAGCAGCCCGTGCAGAGGGGTTTGCAGTCACCAGCAAGGCCTCAAGTGCTTTGGTGGTATTTCCCTCACTGGAGGGATCCCACTGCAGGTTTGGGGCTTGGCTGTCCTGCTTTGGCACCCGTGAGTCACAGGTGTGGTGCAGGACACAGCATCGTCCCTCCTGACAGTGGAAGACTGGTGTTCTCCCAACGTGCTGTGTTGTGTGAGGTCAGAGCAGTTTGCATCAGACTCTTCTCATATTGATCTGGTCTATTTATAAACTCTCTGGATCAAAGCAGTTTATGCAGAGCAGCCACCTCCTGTTAATTGCTGCCCTTCTCATGAGCCTGTGCTAGTTCCAGCCTGGAAATGGGGGAGAGGTGTCCTGGTACAAAGGCTGGTGTAGTTCTCTGCTCCTCCCTTGCCCTGGGATTTATTGTTTCTGGGCCTGTGCCAGACACGGGACAGCCGCTCGTTATAGAACTGAGCTGGGTGACCTTGGAATTCTCATTCCCGAGGCTCCTGCTGGTGTGCCTGATTCCAAAAGGGTGGGGTGAAGGCATTCCCTGTGTGCTGGCTCTTGGCAGAGGGGTGTGTGTGCACTTCCACCCCGGGGGTCCCGGTGAGGTGCTGGTGACCCGGGGTGGCACTCGCAGATGTCACTGCACTCACAGCTTGGTTACACCTTGCCTGGGGCCTTCTGTCAGCAGCACTTAGTGCACTGTATCTGCATTGACTCTTCAGCCTGGTTTTGGTGAGTCCTGTCTGCTCCTCTCATTGCCACCTCATTTCCCCTCATTAACAGCCCCCCCTAATCACTTGTCGCTGTAGCGTAGCTCGTGAGCTCCCTTCTGACACGGCAGCATGAGGACAGGGTAATCCTCAGCGGTTAAACACGAGCAGTGGCAGCTCTGCAGATATAGGTGACCCTCCCAGGCTGTGCTGGGGGTTGATGGGCTCCCCTTGCTCTTTTGGTGCAGGTTCTGGCATGACTGAGCTGGACGGGCTGATCGGCGCCGAAGAAAAAGTGCTCAACAGCAAGAACAAAGTGGATGAAAATGTGGTGAGCTCTCCACCTCTATTTTGGGAAGCCAAGCCTGCCGTGGACACTAATTAATAGCAGTGGCTTGTTTCCATGCCTTGTTCCTGCTCACAGAATGTCAGTGTGTTCATTATCCATCTGGTGTGGGGGAGTCAGTTTGTGACTGTTGTAGGCTCTTAATACTGATTAGCATCAGAAGGGTGGGAGGGGGAGGGAAGGACAGCTCGAGATCTTTGGCAGTCTGAGCTGGAGGACTCTGATTTAGGAACTGCTTTTCCCAAGCAGAGACCCTCTGATGTCCCTTTATTTCTTAGGTAGCTTGCTGTGTGAACACACTGAGTGCTGGTGCATTCTATCTGTGTTCCCACCTATTTGTCATGGCAGGAAAGGCCTCACCTTCCTCTGAAGGCAAGTGGCCCAGCAGGTATTGGCTCTGTCTACAGTGCAGAGAATTCTCCAGGTTCTAGTGGCAGCTGCTGTGCCTGGGCTTTAAAAAATAAAGTTCCCTGGGCTTTAAAAAATAAAAAAAAAAGTCACCTTCTGACTTCCCTTTCGAAACTGCTTTAAAGCCATGTGTTAGGTCTTACACAGAAATGCTGGCTCCAAAGTTAGGACCTATTTTTTAATTGTTTTTTTTCCTTTGGGGCTTTAGTTTGAGGTAGTCTGGAGGTACTTAGTTGTGGTGCTGATTCTGGTGGCTTTAAGAGCTGGAGAACATCCCACACTGTTGAGACCAGGGCAGAGAGAGGTGGTAGATGGTTCTGAGCCTTTGCTTGCATTCACTGGAGGTCTCTGCTCTGCCTGCCTCTTCCTTTTCCTCCCTGCTTTGTGTGGCTCCTTTCACAAAACACTTCTGGCACCATTTTCAGGTAATTGATGAGACCCTTGATGTGAAGGAGATGATTTTCAACGCGGAGCGTGTCGGTGGGCTGGTGGACGAGCCGGTACGTACAGCCAGGGATTGGCAAATTCCAGGCTGGATTTTGATTCCCATGCATCGCTGAATTTGGGGGTTGGTGCCTGGATGCTGCCCTGGGAGGTCAAGCAGAGTGAAATAATTTACAGGCCTTCTGATAAAGATGTAAACAGTGAACACACGTTGGATGCTCACCTGGTTCTTACTGCAGAAGTGTTTTGTGGGGTAGGGAGTTGATGTGGGTCAGTGCCTGTCCAGAGGCACTAAGGGGGGAAAGAATTCTGTGTTCATTACCCTTTTGCTGGAATCTTTAGGGGTGGAATATATACACTGTCCAGTTTATAACAAGTCATGTCTCGATACCACAGATGGTTGAAGACCTTGTAAGTGGCCACCATTTAGGTGAGCATCTCCCTCATGGCTCTTCCTCAACCTGCTCCGTTGTTTTCTTCCCTCCAGGATAATGACAACTCCCTCCGTGATGATTTCAGCTTCAGCAGCAGTGCCCTGATTGGGCTGTTGGTGATTGCTGTTGCCATAGCTACTGTGATAGTCATCAGCTTGGTGATGCTGAGGAAGAGGCAGTACGGGACCATCAGCCATGGAATTGTGGAGGTGAGAAACAGCTCCATAGCCGAGGATGAAAATAGTCAGTGCTGAATCACATGTTGTGTGTGGGGGGTGAAGATGGCAGGGGCTGCCAAGCCATGGGCAGCTCTGCTCCTGCTGGGTGGGAATTAACTCTGTCGCTGCTGACACTGCCACCGGTGTGCAGGTGTCAGTCCCCGGCGTGCCCTGCTGGTAAGTGTGAGTGCCAGGTGCCACCAGGATTCAATTAGGCTTCCTGGCTGGCTCAGGGCAGGATTTAGCAGTAAATGAGCTTTTCAGGGGATATCTTTAGCAGGGCAGTCAGTCACTCAGTCCACAGCAATTTGTCCTCCTGGCTAATGGCGGTGACTGTTAAGATGGGCTGAACGCTGAGCAGCAGCTCCTTCCTTGCACATTCCTAATGACAACTTAATGGAGTCCAGGGAAAGCTGCTTTTCCCTTTGCCCAACTGATGCAGGAAATCATAACGACCTGTTTAATGAGAGAAGTGGGGCCCTGATTTGTACCATTAGCTGGGTAGTGATGGCAGATTGGTGAGAACATCCCCACGGAGGCTCGGCCGGGCAGGAGGCACCCGAACGAGCAAATCCATAAAGCTAATTATTTTTTGCAGCTTCCCTTTTTCCCCCTGTTCACTGCTCACCGTGTTAGTTACTCAGTGTTTGTCTGTCACCTCTTACCCTGTGGAATAAATCCTGGCCGTGCCTCCTGTGAGCAGCAAGGTGGTTTCTCCCCAGGTTGACCCGATGCTCACCCCGGAGGAGCGGCATCTGAGCAAGATGCAAAACCACGGCTACGAGAACCCCACTTACAAATACCTGGAGCAGATGCAGATATAAGAGAGATGAAGATACAACAGCCCTGACCAGGAAAGGTGCAGGGTGGAGGGCCAAAGTGGTCCAGTGTTTTGGATCAACTACTGACCAACAGTTGCTTCGAGAGGACTTCATCTTACATTCAGAACTCCTGGATCATTAAGACTATAATTACTACTGTAGAGTTGCAATTTCCATTCTTTTAAATGGGTGAAGAAATGATAATATAACAATATGATATATAAATCTCCTTAAATGGGAAAAATGGATCTATTGCAGATATTTGACTGATATGTAGTTTTCTTTTTTTTTTTTTTTTAAATAATCTGAAAAATACCAGTTCCGTTGTACTGTTGTCTGTTACGAGCTCTATATATATAAAATGGGAAATGTTGATCTTTATTTCTGATAGACCACCTGTATATTGAGGGTCGTTTGTACCAGCCCACCTTGTAAAAAGGAGACAGTTGTGGCTCTTCAGTCATTTTGGCTTTTATATATAAAGCAGTATTCCTTTTTTTTTTTTTTTTTTTTTTTTTAAGTGAATTTCGCTGGGAGTTGCAAAGAGATTAATTTAGGGATAGGAGCTATGACAGCATAAGCAAGGAAGCAATTGGGAATGGTAACTAACAAAAACCCTTATGATGAAAAAAAAAAAGAAAAAGAGAAAGAAAAGAAAAAAAAAAAAGAAAACCCCCATCCTCATATGCCAGTGGTGTGCACCCTGCTGCTTAGCAGCTCGGGCTCTAGGAATCAACACTCCCTGGAGGCAAGGAGTTAAAAGGCTTCTAGCATCTCTGTTTATAGCTATTCTAGTGGAACGTTAGACCATGGTTTGTGCATACAGGGGTCTGCACATTCGCCTCCCAGATTCAGTTCTGCTCTAGAGTTGGAAGTTCCTGGTAATTGAATTGAAATCCTCTGTTCTCAGCCAGTTTCCTTCAGTACTCACCTGGCATTAACAGCCCCCTCTTGCTACTACTTTCTAATTTCCCCAGCTCTCCTGCCTCACCAACATGGTAAGTAAGTTCAGAGCCGCAGATTTTGGAGCCTTTGCATCTCTCTGGGGGACGTTGGGCCCTGGGCACAGCTCTGGGGGTTGGCCCAGACGTGACAAAATCACTGCAACGGTCGGGACCTCGGGAGCCGACGAACACAGAGCTCGCTGAGCTGGGGAGGGGAGAGGGACACCTCGGGGAAGGGATGCTGCCTGCCTGCTGTAAGGGAAATGGGATGCATAGGCCCCCAGAAGACCAAAAGGGGTATTGTTCCACTCACCATCATGTCTTTGTAATGCTTGTATAGTTGGTGTTAATGCTCACGGCTTTTTTAAATCTGGAGGTTCTGGTAACCTGTGGTGTATTTTTTCTATTTTTCCTGTGACTTTTATTTTTTCTTCCCCCCCTTCCGTGTCTCTTCCCACTATGCACAGATTTACCTGCAAACTCCTTAGTGTGGTCTGTGGGGAATGTACAAAGTTTAAACACATCAATAAACACTTTAACTTCCAGACTGGTTTCTTCTCTTCATTCTCGGGCTCGGTTTGTTCTCCCTCCTCCCACCGTGTCCTGCTGAACCCACGGAGACCTTTCCCTGCCTTCTCAGGGAGAAGGACTGTGCAGGTATTGATGATTAACCATGCCTGGGGTCTTTAGTGGTATTCCCAAGTCCTTTGTGGAGAGAAGGACGTGGGACCATAACCAGCTCTCGGGATCTTTTTACAACAGATTGGAGCACGGGCTGGGGAGATCTGGGACTGCTGCTTGTTTGGGGAGGATCCTGTGGAAGGTTCTGCTCGTTCCTGGGATGCAGGTGGCTGCTGGCACGGCCTGTGGGAGCCAGCAGAGCCAAGGCACCCTGTGGTGACAAGCTGTTCTGTCCCCAGACATCCAGCTGCACTTGCTGGGGACAGAGCTGGGCTGGGAGCACAGGGGCTGTGCTGGCTCTGCCTCACAGCCTGGGTCACCCACAGGCCTTAGGAATGGGGCTGGGAACAAGAAGGGCTGTAGGAAATTGTAAAATTCCTGGAGATGAGGGCATGGAAAAGGCCTCACAGCGACACAGGTTCTGTGAGTGCAGGTTCCATCCCTGTTCACTTACGAGCTGGACTTGATGATCCTTGTGGGTCCCTGCCACGTCAGAACACTCTGTGAACTCTGTGAATGCTTCTTGTGAATGGCCAGAGCTGAAATACTTTGAAGACACAAAGCCCAGGGCAGGATTTGGCTGACAATGGTCGGTGTTCCCTGTGTCACCGCAGATGTTGTTGTTTCACGAAGGGAAATAACTGTTTGGTTTAACTCTCTTTTCCAGAACATCCTAAATCCAACAGCCTGTAAAGCTCAAAGCTGTCTCTGCTCCTCTGTGTCATTTCTCTCCATTCTCCTCCTTTGAAGTGTGACCTCGAGCACAGATTCCTCCCCTCTCTCGCCTCAGTGAAATGACCGAAGAGTCACTGCCACCTGAATGTCATTTTAGGAGGCAAGAAGCAGAATTAATCTTCCTCCACGTTGATCTGTGCAGTTCCCACCAGGAATGGATGAAGAGGGGGACAGGAGGAGGTTTAGTGATTTGGAACAAGGAACTGCCCTGTTCCTCCTGAAACCAAGGGCTCCTTTGGTTGCACTGGAACCTCCACATTCCGGTTAAATTATTCAGACTCCGAGGAAAGAGCAGATGCTGTCCTAGAAATGCCTTCTGTTGCCTTGTCACAACCGCTTGGGGAAGAGTTTTGATTTCAAACCAGATTTGATTTCAGTGATGCCCAAGCATTTCCTGAGCCCAAAAGCCATTCTTGGACTGCACCTCAGGTGGAGTGACCTGTGAGAGAGAGACAAATGACAGAGGCTGTTGTGGATTGAATTCCAGAATTGAATTTGGGTATTAGATTTTTTTTTTGTTGTTTTTCCCCTTCAATAAATTCTGTTAGCCCTGCAAAATGAATACATCAGCCTGGGATCAAAGTCTATTAGACCCAGGCCTTGGCAGGGACTGCCAAGTGCTCGGGATCGATTCTTTAGGATGGATTTTGACCTCAGCTTCTGAAAAGTCGTGTTGAAAAGTAACTGCTTGGAGATTGATGCTAAGACACGTCCCAGGTGTTAGTGGTAAATGTTGTCACTGATCCCAGCAGTTTGGGGGAATATCAGAAGTCCTGTGTTGATAAATCACTTAAAATTAGATGATTCAGGGCACAGTGGAGCAGTTCATTGTGGGAAGATTTGCAGGGTGTTGTAGAGAGCTGCATTTCAGGAGGAAACTCTGATTTTAAAAAGTGCTTTAAGAGGAGAGCTCAATTCTCTGGAAAAGAGAGAGGATGTTGGAGAGAGGGGCCCTTGGGAACACCGAGTGGAGGAAGTGCTGGGTCAGTTGTCTTCCTTCTCCTTGAGAAGCTCTTTGTTTCAGCCCTCCTGTGAGGGTGCAGTGGGGCAGTGAACATCAAAACCTTCTGTGTTCACTGCCAGGTGGATGGAGCGTGGGTGGATTGATTTTTTTTTTTCTTCTTTACCAGCCTTGCTTGTCTTTGATGTGCAGAGCAACACTTGTGTGAAGTGTTGGTTTGTGATGGCTCATCCCTGGCCAGCAGCAGAGAAGGGAGGTGCTCGTGAGGAGCTCAAGGACGTGGTGAGGCAGCGCCTGCTGCCCTTCCCTCTGCTGCTCCATCAGAAGGGGACGCTCTCCCGAGGGAGCACACGGATCCTCAGCCCTGGGGGGGCTCCAGGAAGATGTTTGAGAGCTGCAGCTCTCAGGGTGAGGGGCCCTTTGGTCCAGCCCGAGAGCGGCACTTAAAGTTGGGGTCCCCACACAGGGATCTGTGGGGGTCTGCAGGGCGGGTGCAGCTTGTGCTGGAGGCTCTGCTGTGGCAGAGGCTGCCAGATGTGCACAGGAGGGGCAGCAGGGATGAGCCAGAGCGTTTCATGGGACATGGTGACTATAGCAGGGACAGAGTAAGGTAGGGACAGTGGAGCTGTTCGTGATTTTGGGTCTCAGAGGGACCACGTGCAGCTCACCTGGCTGTGACCCTCAGCAGCAGCACGGGCTGGAATCCTTAGGGAGCTGTAGGGCAGCAGGATCAAAACCTGCTTCTCTGGTGCAGGAGTCAGAGCATCCTTAATCTGTGCCAAATGCCTCCCCCAGATCCACCCCTTCATCCCTGCAGAGGGGGGAGAAGGCAACAGAGACAAGGTTTTAATCCCTGTATGTGTGATTCAGCAGGAGTGAGTGGGTTAAAAGCAAGAGAGTTTTGCTGTATTTACCACTGACCTGTGGGTAGCCCCTGCTTTGTTGCAGGAGCACTTAACCCCTGGCCTGTGGGCTCTCTGTGTGGGCTGCCAGGACAGGTTAATGTAGAACTTTATTTCCAGCAGCTCTGTCTTCATGAGAGCCATTTGAGAACAGGCTGTGGGCTGAACCAGCTGGTTGTTAAATACCATCAGGCCTTGGATGGCATCTGGGATGTTCCCTGAGCCCCTTGGGCTGAAAGTGAGAGAGAGGGATCTGAGGGAAGCGGTCCCATCTCCCCAAAACCTTAGGGTGCATGTTAATGGGATGGAGTAAAGACTCTGCAGGAGACCAGGTGATGGAGCACAGTCTGTGGAACTTGATACTCCTCCTCAGGAAGGTTCTGCTCTCGCAGCATCCTCAGTGCCTGAATTTGTGCTGCTTGTGGGCACCTTTGGCATCACCATGTGGGGTGGCACAGACTCTTCCAGCTCCTTTCCCCAGCAGGCTGAGTTTATATTCTGAATTTCTGGGGAGGTGATGTCCTGCAAGGAGGCTGTGTGTCCTGCAGGAGGTATTTGTGGGCTGGCTACACAAGGGAGGGTTGAACAGGACTCTGATCTAGTGCAGACTGGCACGGGAGCAGAGCAGAGCTGGTTTCTCCTGGGCTGGCACTGCCTCATCCAGGGCAAGGTGAGGATTCATTGTTTTCTCGTGGTGGTTTGGCAGGGAATAATCCTGCAGCTGGTGCAGGCTCCTGGAGCCTGGAAGGGACTTCTGGAGGGCATCTGGCCCTACTCCCAGCTCTGAGGTCAGACCAGGTCACTGTGTTGTCAAATATAATCCTGCCTTTTTCTGTATGGACTCCCCTTCCCCTCTGCAGGAGTTCTGGGGCAGGAAAATCTCCATCCATTATTAGCTGAGCTCAGTAAAGCTGAAAGGTGAATTCCAACTACACCTTGACAGGGGAATTTCATCCTTTTTTTTTTTTTTTTTTATCTCTTCTGTGCAAATACATTTATTTTGTGTGCCTTTATTTGCCTTTTTCTGGGGCTCAGCCCCTGTGGTGCCAAACCACTCTGTGTGTCTCCTTTTAATATCTGGATTTGGGATGCAATGGGATCATCTGTTTCCAGGCTGGCAGATTTTGTGTTATCCTGGGAATCTGTCGTGACAGACAGGAGTTTTCAGCAGGAATGAGGAAGGAAACCTCCCTCACTGCCATGTGAGTGTTTTATGCTGGCAAAGAAATAAACTGCAGGGGATGGATGGATTGGTGGTGGGTTAAGGTTTTTTTTGGGGGGCTGGGTTTTGGTTTTACCCCTTGCTGGTGCTTTGGGGTGTTTTGTGCCTTCCTCTGCTCATAATTCTGGGAAGGTTTAGGGTTTTTTTATTTACTGCCATCTCCTATTTTGAAGAGTGAACACCAAGAACGTCCCAGAGGCTCCTCTCTGATAAACACAAAACATCCTTAAACAACACTGGCATCCTTAATTTCTCAGGATGATGCATCAAGAATGTATTTTACTATTCTAGTTCTAAATTCAGGCCTATTTGCTTAAATTTATTTTTAAAAACCAGTGAACACTTGAATTTCCAATGCCCCAAAATCAGTAGTGGAATTGAATCTTATCCAGGAATCAGTTTCTGAACCGATTTCAGAATCACACTCTGGGTTTAAATGGGACATTATTTATTCCTGGGCTGTCAGTTTATATTTTTCCAAGAGACTTATTGGAGTTGTTTGGGGATTTTCAAGTGTTCCCTAAATTTATAGGCCATAACCAGGGACAGGGGCCTGGATTGTGTCCATCCAGCAATACTTTACTGCTATATTAGAAATACCTTAATGAAGAAAGAAGCTTCAGCATGGAAATTATAGGGATTTTTTTTTTTCCCAAGAAGGACTTAGAATTTGGCTCACTTGAAAGAGTAGCTGATATTCTGTGGTTTTGGAGGCCAAATAAACCACAGGACCTCCCTTCAAGGTGGTTGGTGTGTTGTTTTTTAAGGTATAAATTCAGGGGAGGGGGGACTGTAATTTTCATTTTCCTGGGGGGTTGTGCTCTAACATTTCCCATCTCAGAGGTTTGGAATTTGGCTTGCAGGGGTTTGGGTGTGGGTTTTGTTTTGGTTTTTTTTTTTGCTTGTTTGTTTTGTTTTTATAATTATTATTTTTATCAGTTAAAAATATTCTTTATTTTAAAAATAAAACTAGAAATAAAAATAAAGGAGAGTAGAAGTAACAATAAGGAAAAAGAATAGTAAAAATTAAAAAAAAATCCAGGCAGAAGCTGGAAAACTTTCCTTTCCTTGCCAGCACTTCCCCAGCTCTCCTGCCTTCTCTGGACACCCTCCAGCACCTCAATGTCTTTCTTGGAGTGAGGGACCCAAAACTGAGCACACAATTCGAGGTGCAGCCTCCAGACCCTTGGATGAGATTCAGGTTTATGCATCCTCAGGGAGGATAAATAAGCCTGTACTGCTGACTGTTGTTTCTGCAGTCACTGGAGTTAATAGGCAAGAAATGCATTAAGATTAAAAAAAAAAAAAAAAAAAAAAAGAAAAGTTAAAAAAATTAGAAGTTCTGGAAGAGAGGAGTGACCTAGAAAATCTAATTGTTCTCTGAACAGCAATTGCCCTAAGTTTGGAAGCTCTAGTTTACTAATTAAGCTGAAACAGTAGATTTTAGTGGTGCTTAAAGTGCTAATTTCAACTGCTCTTTAAACCGTGAATCTCCAGCAAGTCTCTCAGCAACAACAACAAAAGGTTTTGCACAGCAATGCCTCACCGAGGGTCTGCAGAGCTCCTCAGCTCTTCCAGCAGCAACTTCCCATGTTCTCCAGGAGCTTCTCCTCCTTCCAGCTGCAACAAGGCAGATTATCCACATCCCTGCACCTGTCTGGGACCAACAGCACTGACAGAGGGGGGAGGAATTCCTGAAAAAGGGATCCAGTGCTCTGTAGGAAAATAACACAGGGCCAGTGTATATTCAATAATGAGCTCCCCAGTGATTAAACCCACCCAGACACACATCCTAACCCAGCCTGGACAGGCAGGGACAGCAATGGAAGGGGGTGTCACAGCTCTGGATTCCCACCCCGTGTCAGGGTCACCCATGCCCATGAGGACACGACCAGCACGGGCAGTGATGGTTTTGGGGGATGGTGGAGATTTTCCTCACCACTTGCACATCACCCACTCATGGTCTGGGTTGGAAGGGACCTTAAAGCCCATCCTGTTCCACCCCCTGCCATGGGCAGGGACACCTTCCACCAGCCCAGGTTGCTCCAATCCCACACCCAGGCTGGCTGGGAACTGCTCTACAAACACAGTGACAGCCCCATTTCTTCTTCCTAATCCATTGACCCAACCTTGGCCACACCTCAAATACAGAGCAGCTCTACCACCCAACGTGATGACAGGTAATTTTGGGTGCCCTGTTCAAAGAAAACCCCCTTGGGCTTGGAGCATGATTCCCCTAAACCTGTTAAAACACACAGCTAGGTGATCAGTGTTTGCTCTTATTTACATCTGTTCAAAGAAAAAAAACATCCTCACTAAAACCTACATTTTATGTAGCCAAACCCTCAGTAAGAGATTCAGCACTGCAGAGGCAACTCCAGGGCAGGAAAAAAAAAAACCAGTAAAAAGTAACATTACTGATCAAAGGGGAAAGAGATTGTTTTTGCCTTTCTTTTCAATCAGAGCTCAGTACATCAGGTTGCAACCTCTGCACGAAGCTGCCCGTTAATGGCAGCCAGTCTGTAACAACTTGACACAGCGACCCCACTTCTGGGCCCAGGAGGATTGTTAATAATCAGAGCACATCACTCTGGTACAGGAGATCAACATCAGCCCCAGTTAAAGACAACTGGATCCTGAGAAACCAGTGCTCAGGGGGCCAGTTTGCTTTAGAATCCCAAAAAACTGTCATGTGTGTGGAGGTGCCAAAGGTGGGAGCCCAAAATGCTGCACTCACCTTGGCTTCTTTGCCCCTCAGGGTTCTCCTGTGGACAGCTGCCAGCAACACAGAGCACTGGTCTCCTTCCAGCCCTGCTCCAAAAGGGGGAAATACAAAAATAAAACACAAAAAATAAAAGATAAATAATAAAAAATTAAAATATAAAAATAATAATAAATTAAAATAATATAAAATAAAATAAAATAAAATAAAATAAAATAAAAATAAAATTAAAATAAAATAAAATAAAATAGAATAAAATATAAAATAGAATAAAATAAAATAAAATAAAATATGCAGTGCTCACTCTTCCAAGGAGCTCCCATGGGGCTGGGACCTGCAACCACCTTCAGCCAAGAAGGATGTTTCTTACCATCCCAAACTTGCTTGAGTTTTTGGAGCTGTGCAGCCCAGCAGGGACGTGTCCAGGCTGAACAGGCTCTTGCACTTCTTAGGAGAGGACAGTAAAGGTGTTGAAAGGTAGTAAAAACTATGCTGCTTGTGCTGCCCCACTCACCCAGCCCAGCCCTCAGCCAGGCACGTGGCACAAACATTTCAGATGCTGCTGCTGAAGTTTTTGATGATGGTTAGTGATGTTCCCTCACTAATCCTCCTTAATGCCACCTTTGAAACTGGGTTTTGATGTCGATGGCAGGAAGCACCTCTCCACCCTGTTCTGCTGCAAACCAAAGGAGACACCCAGACACCCAGAACTGAAGGGTTTCCTTTGGAAGGGACCAGCTCCAGGGAGGGAATAAAGCTGAGGTCTCTGCAGGGGTCTCAGGCACTTACCAACCCCTACCAGCTGAAGCCACAATCTGTGCTTCAAGGGACTCTCTCCAAGCTGAGCTCTGCCCACCAAACACCCCATCTGCCAGACACGCCAAAATCCAGGCCAAACCTCCCTCCTCACCCATCTAACTCTGTTAAAAACAGGCAGGAGAGCAGCTGCCTGCCAGTGCCAACGGGGTACCCACCATCCTTTCCATCCACTGGCCACCCACCAGGCACATGAGTCCATGTTAAACCACACACAGTCCCACCCCTCCAGCATTTTGTTCACCCCCAAACCATTCTGAAGCCAGCACTGCCTCAAGGCAGTGCATTCAAGAGATCCCTCCAGGTGGAGTGTTAAATAAAGTACTTTATTGGGTCCTCTGCACATCAAGCTTTGTACAAAAACCTCTCCATTAACACCAGGGTGAGCGGCGACCTCCGGGAGCTTTGAACGCTGGCTCAGCTCCCTTCTGAAGAAGCAGAAGTGAAAGTAACGTCAAAAAAGCAGCCAGGTTGGCCACACCGAGTTGGGCTCCACCAGCAAACCAGCCCTGCAGGGTGAGCTGCAGCCCTGAGGATTCAAACCTCCCTCCCAGACCAGCCTGGTTTGCTCTCGTGGCCGAAGGGACGCGGGAAAGGTTTCACATCCCTCTGCCTCCCACTCCTCGTGCTCCTCCGTCAAGCGCCGCTGCAGTTCACCAGGACTAATTAAAAACCTCGTCTCAAGAGCCCTAAGCCAGCAGGGAGGAAATTTTCATCGTGCCAGGGCCTCATTTGTCGTCGGCGCCGCTCTCGGGCAGCAGAGCCCCGCGGGAGCCCTTGGTGCGCAGGCACAGCCCGCAGTCCAGCTCCACGTCGATGTCCCCGAAGCGCAGCTGGCACGACTCGTTGCAGCTGCAGGAGAGACAGTGACAGAGCTCAGGGGTTTGTGGGCAGCAGGAGAGGCCCTTGGGAGGCTGCTCAGCACCGCCTGCCCCATGGGGGCACCGAGCTCGTCCCTCCCGGCCAAGCCACGCTGGGACGCTCGTGGACACCCACTTTTCTCATCCCATGACACGCACCAGTGATGGATTTCCCAGCCTAGCATGGGGTCTAGGGATTGTTCTTGCCCCCCTCCCCAGCTCCTGCACTGCTCCAGGGCCCCCCCAGGCCCCTGTCCCCCACGTACCAGCGGGATGCAGCCGAGTTGGCGCCCACGACGGCGACAGCGCCCAGGCAGTGCCAGCAGAAGCACATGGTGAGGAAGGTCAGGTTGCTGGCATCGCTCTGATCCCAGCCTGGTCCTCCCCAGGGAGGGGACAGCACAAACCCAATCTGGTCACAGACAAAAGAGATGTCAAGGCTTTAGCACATCCCCCCTCTTCTCCTCCTGATCTTAGCCAAGCTGCTGCAGCTGACTGTGGGCACGATAACCCCAGTAACACCTGGAGCACTGCCCTGGGCACCCCCAGCCACCCTTGTCTCTCCAGGCTGACACAGGGGTGGGTTTCAGGAGGAGATGGATTCTCTGCAGACAATCCTTAGGGCTTGCAGGGCAGCCCAGCATGCCCAGAGAAAGAGGACACCCCAAAGGTGACATTGCCAGGCTGAGCATTTCCCCCTAGGCCCAAAGCTGGGTGATTACATGAGAGATTTCCAGATGTTGCCAGTTACCTGGAACAAGCAGAGGAAGAAAATGGACCTGATGAAATGAATAAAAGCTCATGACTGTGGTTTCCCTCCCTTATGGGCTCCTATTTCCATTTTCCAGCCATTTCCAGGTCTGTCCACATTGCCTGTATTACACATGCACTCCTCCACAGTGCCAGCTCTGGCACAAACCTCGTTTCCTCTTCTAATTTACCACGATACTCCAAGCAGCCTACAAGTTTACCCCCAACAGATGTGCAGAGCAGCCCCGCTCTGCTCACCCTGCGGGGTGCAAAGCTCAGAGAACAACGGGTACTGAACACAGACCTGCCAAAGCCAAGAGCCCTGCAGGAGGAAGGAGCTGGTCCTGAGGGTCTCCAGGACGATGTGGTCTCGCAGGAACACCTCCAGGAGGGCACAGAGGGCTCCAGCAAGGATGGCCATGGCCAGCAGGGAGTGGAGGTGTTGATCCAGCGCGGCATCGCCGTAGTCACGGAAACTGAAGAGCAAACCTGCCAAGATCCACCCCATGTTAGCAAGGACACCCCGGGGTTTGTTCTTTAAAAAAAAAACCACCTGAAAACAGACAATGTTCTAGATTTTGCCACGATCTGCCTGGTGGGAAGAGCCAGACATCAACCAGGCTGCTGTCACCACCTTCACCCTGCACACACCGCGCAGCCCCAGCACTTGGGTCTGTTCTGCCCACCGAGGAGCCCCCATTCCTGCAGAGACCCCCATACCCCAGCCAGGGCTGTAGGGCTGCCAGGAGGAGCACAGGCCTGGGGACCTTGAGCTCAGAAGATGGTGGGGAGCTTTGCATCAGGATTTGTCCCTCTGTGCATCCAATCAAGGCGGGGGGACAACACCTTTTCGTGGCTCCGAGAGAGCTGCTTGTCACCAGGAGCAGCACATCCCTCCAGCATCCCCCGTGCCCCTGGGCCACCCAGCTGGCTGGAATCCTCCCTATGGCTGGGTTCACATTCTGGGAGGAGCAGGGAGGGGGTGACTTCAGCACCCAGGCAGTGCCATCACACCTGCACAAACCCTCCAGCTCTGCCTGCACGGGGCCCTGCTGGTCCCAGAACAGCCCAGGAGCTGTCACACCTCTGTCACACACCCCTGGTGCTCCCCTGCCCCGTGCCCTGCCCTGCCCAGGCACCAGGGCTGGCTCACCTTCGATGAGCAGAGCCAGGCACAGCGACAGCCGGTCCAGGCCGGGCGGCAGCTTGAGCCGGGACTGCGAGACCATGTCCATGACCCCCGAGAGCAGGAAGAACAGGTAGATGGTGCAGTAGTGCCAGTGGGTGAGCTCTGTCCAGCTGTGTGTCTCGGGGCTGTACAGCTTCAGGTGGGGACCGCTGGGGACAAACTGCTCCACCAGAATCCCTGGGGAGAGGGGGGAAAGGTCAGCCCTGTCCTTCCACCCAGGGGAGAGGACAAGGCTGCAGGAGAACTTCCCGTGCAGGGCTGAAGCCACAGTGGTGTTTGCCCAGAGAAGAACATCCCAGCGTGCCACCAGCACATCCCCCAGCCCTCCCACACCAGCTGCAGGTGTTCCCCATTATGGGGAAGTCATTACCCCCCAGTTTTATGGGACAAAGCAGCTGCAGCATCATTAGATATCGGGGCAGAAACCCATCATCATCATCTCTTACCTGCTAGAGCAAAGAGAGCTTTGACAGCCCCCTCGAAGATCTCTGCACGCTGGGTCCCGGAGCTTGGCTGGCCCTCAGCATCCCCTTTCCTCCTCAGGTACTTCAGGGGGTACCTCACGGACCACCAGAGCCCAAAGATGAGGAAGAAAGTGCCCCGCAGGGCACTGCCAACGAAACTCGTGGGCATCGGGCGCGTGGTGGGGACCTGCAGGGACAAACAAAGCCTGGGGGCTGGCCCAAGGGACGTGCTGGGCTGCTCCCTCACTCAGCACCCCCAGGGATCCACATCCCAGCAGAGAGGGTGCCCATGGCTCTGCCATCAGCTGTGAACAGGGAATCCCAGGGATGGGACATCACCAAACAAGGAACCCCAGGGATGGGACATCACCAAACAGGGAATCCCAGAGATGGGACATCACCAAACAGGGAATCCCAGGGATGGGGCATCACCAAACAGGGAATCTCAGAGATGGGACATCACCAAACAGGGAATCCCAGAGATGGGACATCACCAAACAGGGAATCCCAGGGATGGGACATCACCAAACAGGGAATCCCAGGGATGGGACATCACCAAACAGGGAATCCCAGGGATGGGACATCACCAAACAGGGAACCCCAGGGATGGGACATCACCGTGGGGGAGCTGCTGCTCTGCACCACCGTGGGCAGGTGTGTGTGAGTCTGTGGCTGCACACACAGCCATCAGGACTTGGTGCCACAGAACAGCGTGTAAAATAACACCCAAGAAAGTGCAACACCCAAGGAAACACAACAAAGCTTTTCCTAATAAAAAGCAACATAGTTATTATTTCCTCAGACCATAAACTCCCTCCAAAGGAGGCAATTACCAGGGTGTGAACCCAGCCCTGGATTCAGGAGTTCCAGCCAGCCAAGGCTTTGGCAGGAGGAAGCAACCCAGGAACCATTAGCATTTCCAAAAGGAGCCTCATGCATATTCCACGCAACCTTTGTTTGACACAAGGGAGGAGATTTCATCTCCAGGGGAAGAGATCCAAGACTGAAAGCCTTGACACTGAGTGGGATCAATGCCACTGAGCACCAGGGAGGATGGAGAGGAGCAAAGGTACAGCAAATTTATATCCTGTAAAATATTTAAGCCCATACCCAAATTCCTGGAAAAAAAAAAAATCCCAGTGCAGCAAGGGCAGAGGGAATAAATAATGATCTTAGAGCAGTAAACCTTTGATATTACCTTGGGATGGTCTTGTCCCTTCCAGCAACACCTCTCTCCTTGCTCCCTGTAAGCTTCCACCACCTAAGGAGGACTCCCTTTTCCCCTCCAAATGGTTTTCCGGTCCTTTTCTACCGCTGGGACGTGCATTACTCACCCCAAAGCTCCCCCACCGACCTGCCCTCGCCTCACAAATCACATCCTCACCGTGTTTATAAATACCAGAGCAAATTGCAGGGGCTGGATGAACAACTCCAGCACGTTCTCCGAGTCCTCCCACACTAGAAAGTAATGAGGCAACTGCAGAAGGAGGGGAGGATGTGGCAAGTGCCTGGGGGGAGGGAGAGCTCTGTGAGGTGGCCCTGGTCGGGTTTTGGCTGCAGAGCCCGGGTGGGTTGGACTGGCTCGGCCCTGAGTGGCACCCACGGATGTGGAAATCATCATCACCCACTGCATCTGTGGGACACAGACAGCCCAGGGAAGGCTCAGAGCTGTGTTAAGGTTTCCTCTCAGCAGGGAAGTTACTAAACAGCCTTTCAGGGAGGTGAGAAACGCCCTGTCCAGGAGCTGCTTTGAGGAGCAGGGATGGCTCCCTGCTCTATTTTGGGTGCCTGCATTAGGGTGAGGTGGCTCATGCCCCAGGAGAAGCCAGGTCTTTCCTGATTATAGCCTGGACACCCAGTCCAGGGCACTTATCTTGCCTGCACAGACATCTACATGCCAGAGTGACTAACAATAAATGGGATTAAAGCCCTTTTAGGCTGCACACAATTGCACGATAGAGAACCAAATTTTACCATTGTCCTACTTGTGACTGCCAGGGCAACAGCCTGGAGCTGGAGTCAGGAGGTTACCCCGATCCAGAGACACGTCAGGAACGTTAATGTGACGTGATTACCTGGAGGAGAGGAGAGCTGAGACCTCCCAGAGCCCAGAAATTACAAACAGTGTGTCCCCCCTGCAGCTCCAGGGGCTGCTCCAAAGTCACACCAGCATCCAGCATTAACCCAGGGATCCATCAGCCCACGTCCACCAACCATCCCCCCTCCACCTGAGGGACCAGCAGACCCAACCCACTGTTGCAGAGCCATCCCTGGGATCTCCTGCCCTGAGCATCCCTCTCCCCAGCAGAGCAGCCTCACTCTGCAGGGCCAGGGACCCTTTTGCTTTGAAACCTCCCAGCAGCTCAATCCAGCAAGGCTTTGGTAGCTGCCAGGAGCCCCCTTTGCCTCTGCAAACAGCACTTCAGCAGCCACCACACACCACAGAGTCACTGAATGGTTTGGGTTGGAAGTGATCTTAAAGCTCACATCACCCCACCCCTGCCATGGGCAGGGACACCTCCACTAGACCAGGTTGCTCCAAGCCCTGTCCAACACAGCTTTGGACACTTCCAGGGATCCTGGCATGTCCTGGGGCATCTCTCCCTTAGCAGGGATGTCCCAAACCCACCCTCAGTCAAGCAGCAGTGTGCATGTAACCCACTCAAAAAAAAAAACCAACAAAAATCCCACCTTCCTTTATAAAACAGCCACTGTTTTGCAGTGAAACCAGACAAGTTTCCAAGCAACAGTCCATTTGCACAGCTCACATCCTTGAAGCACAGGGAACATCCCCAGAGCCCCTCAAGCAGCCCCCTGAGCCCAGCCCTGACACCCCTCACCCCAGCACCGAGCCCAGGTTCACACACGAGCTGATTGAGCTCCGAGTGAGCAGAACTAGGGAAGAGCAGAGACCCGGGGTTATTTATTCCTCCTGTGAGCTGGTTTGCCTGTCAGAGCCCCTGAAATAGGGCTGCAGTCACAAGTTATTACCTGAGCTGCCCTTCTCCCCCCCCTGCTCCCAGGCTCTGCTGCTCTGCTTTAATGTCCATATGGGAGCTGCCTGCTCTGCTTAGGAAACCTCTCCTGACTGCTCCCAGCCTGTCCAGGTTCAGCTCAGGAGACACAGCATTCCTTCTTCCATCCCAACTTCCAGGCTCTCCCCTGGAGCCACTGCAGCTCCAGATCCACCACCATCCACGACTTTGACCCCCTTGCCCTGGCTGATGTGGGGGGATCCATGCTCAGAGGGTGACACCCCTGTGGATACACAAGCATTCCCTACAAGCACCCCTGGGTGCAACCATCAGCATCCCAGACAGCCAACTTGTAGGCACAGGGCAAGCCCAGCAGCTGGCCATGGATATTTTCTTACATGGATCCTCCTCCATCCTTGGACACTTCCAGGGATGGGGCAGCCACAGCTTCTCTGGGCAACCTGTGCCAGGGCCTGCCCACCCTCACAGACAACAATTCCTTCCCAACATCCCATCTAGCCCTGCCCTCTGGCAGTGGGAAGCCATTCCCTGCGTCTTGTCCCTTCAGATCCTTTTCCAAAGTCCCTCTCCAGCTCTCCTGGAGCCCCTTCAGGCACTGGAAGGGGTTCCAAGCTCCCCCTGGAGCCTTCTCTTCTTCTCCAGGCTGGACAACCCCCCTCCCCTGCCATGATGCACCTCCAAAACACAATAAGCCCCTAAAAAGGGGACAAACCCATATATTTCTGGCAGACTGCCTCCATCAGCATCACTTCCACCACCATCATCACCCTGAACTTTGGTCCCTGAGAGAGGGACTCTCCACACCTCCCATCTTCCTGAGCTCCAGCAGCCACAGCCATCCCATGGCAGGTGAAAGAGTTTACCTGGGACTCCTGCCTGTCCTCCTCCCTCTCCAGAGGTGTCAGCAAGGAGGTTATTACTGGGAAGAGGCAGATAAAGGGAGAAGCCAGCACGGGGAGGTGGCCCTCAGACAGGATGTTTGGAGCTGCACATCCTGCAGGCCAGTTCAAAGCAGGCTGAGTCAACTCCCTTTCCCAACCTGGGACACCTCCTGGCTGCTCTTAAAAAAAAAAAAAACAACCAGCAACTCTCCTGCAGTTTGCCACAGAAATCAGGGGGAGCAGAAAATTCTTGTTCCCATGGCAACCGTGTATATTCAGTTATTATGATGGGTTTGGGATGACTGGGAAAAGAGCCAGGAGAAGATAAGGCTGCAGCGTGGTCTGACAGGGCCAGGCCCTGCTGGAAGTCTCTGAACTGGGTTGCCAGGGACATGATAACCCTTTTAGGGGGTCCAACCATGTAAAAGTTGCCTGAGGGCAGGAGATTTTCAGCCAGGAGCTCCCAGACCAGAGCAGAGCCTTTGTGAGCTCCACTTCCCAGCCCACAGCAGCCAAGAAGAAGGGGACGACTTCTCTCTCTGCCCCCCCAGAACACAGCAAACTCTTTTACTCCTTTTTACCTCTCTAAAACTCAACACTGCCCCACACCAAGCACCCATACCCACAAACCACCTCTGTCCTGCCCATCCCATGCCAAGGGCTGCACAGAGGAGCAGAGCAAGGGCCTCAAGGCAAATAAACCCCACGGGCCACCCCAGCACCTCCATCTCCCTCCACAGCACTGAGCTCAGGGTGCAGGAACACTCAGCACTGCTCTGGAGCTCTGCTCTGGCTCTGGAGCCACTAAAAACCACTCCCAGCACATCCCCAACCCAGGATTTCTCCTGTGGAGCTGTGTGAGTGTTTCTCTTCCCATAAAACCAACCCAAACCCACCCCCAGCACGCCCGCAGGACGAGCATCACAGAAGCAAAGCAGCTGCACAACCCTCCCCAGGGTGATGGGCTGTGCTCCAGCACAGCCAGAAAAGCCACCAAGCCATAGCCAGGAGCTTTGATTCCCATTATCTCCATATCAGGTGGGAGGAAGGAAGGGAAAGCAAGAGGCTGGTGGTGGTGGTGCTGGCACACAACCACGCCGTACACCCGTCACTGCTCATCTGCAACGGTGCCTGAGGAGCAGGGTGTGTGACAGAGGGATGAACACACCTGGAGAAGGGTCCTGGGCCAGCAGGGAAGCCCAGAGCAGCAAAGTTTTACCCAAATTTAAGCTCCAGGAGCTTGTTATAACATTAAATCCCAGCACAGGGTGAAATACAACCCTCACAGGAGCTCCTTCTTACAGACCTACCCCTCAAAATAATAATAAAAAAAAAGACATACCTTTTGTGCTGGAAAAATAAACCAGGAGGACCATCAGGGACCTCTTTCAGCTCAGTTTTCCTTTCTGCAAGCACCCATCTCTACAAATCACCACCCCAAAGGGCAGCTTAGCACAAACCCCTTTCCCAGGCAATAGGAGTCAAGTCCTTGGGGAAAGTGGGGAAAGGTGAGCAGGGAGGGCAGCAGCTGGAGCGGGAGGGGAGGAAACAAGGCCCAGCTGAAAAGTATCTGCTCAGAGGATCAATGTGCCTTTTTCCGTGGAATTTGAAGGGCCAGCAAAGAGTAAAGCTCATAGAGAAAGTTTCTATGAAAAGGCAAACTTGGAATTACAGGCAGTGAAAGAAGTTTTTGGTGCATTAAATGGTTGAGGAAAGGGGGTTTCTACCCTTTTGAGCATCCCCAGGAGAAAAATGAGAGTGCAACTGTGAGATGTGGTTGTGAACAGCCCTGTGGGGAGAGACCTGGAGAAAGGATGGCAACCCCCCCCCCCAAAATCCCAGAGTCATTCACACACACCATGTGAGCTAAAATCACTGTGGGCACAAACAGATGCAATTCCAGCACATGCCTGTCCTCCTCTTCCTCCCAGGGAGAGACTGGGGGAGGCAGATCTGTGTCCCACACCCTCCAGCTTCTCTGATGTCCTCGAGCTAAACCCTGAACTGAATTTTTTTTGGTTTCATGTTTTTGTTTCCCTCTTTTCCTCCTTCTCTCTCAGCTGGAACTGCAACATCCTCTCCCCGAAGGTTCATCCCCGGCCTCGGTGCTAATGAAAAATGTGATAATGTTTGCCTCCTTCCCGGGGGTGGAGGGAGGCACAATCTAATTAAAGGTTTGCCAGCAGCTCGAGCGCTGCAGATGGATGGTTGTTTGGGAAGTGCGAAGGATTATTATTATTATTATTGTTATTATGACGAATGCTACCACCAGATTTCATAAACAGGCAGCAGGGGAGGTGAAGCAGGTGGTAAAAGCACAGGCAGGGCTTGTTGTGCTGCCCACACCTTGCTCTCAGCCCCACATTAGGGTGGTGAGCAGGGAGATCCCATCTCTGCCCCAGGAATGAGTGGCTCGTGGATGGACTGTGCCGGCCTCTTGATGAAGGGTTTGCCTTCCCAGCGGCAGGAAGAGCCAAGTGCAGGGAAATTTGGCTGCTCTGGGGCGTGTTGTCTGTGCTGCTTTTGTAAGGGAAGGGCAGGACTGGTGGGAGGATCAGCAGCTCCTTCCGGCCGTGGATGAGCAGATCACTTGAGTGACAAAATCCAGCATCGGTTACACAAGAGAGAAAACACCCCTGGGACAGCCCTCAGGACATCCTGCTCCTTGGACAGTCAGCTGGCTCTGGATACAAATCCATCCCCCCAGTGGGTCCAGTACAAACACACCATAATTCAATTTATAGAATCATAGAATTATTTAGGCTGGAAAAAAACTCCATCACCGAGTCCAACCTTCGAGTCCTGCTGAAAAAAAAATGACAACTGGTTGATATTAAAGTTGTGCTAAAAGCAATTCTCCCTGTAGGACTGCCCTAAAATATCTATAGGAAATAAATGGCTTATATTTGCATCTTTCTGTATAATAAACCATCTCCAGACCATTCACTCAGACACCTTCAAGCCTTTGGGGACCTAAACTATTTACAAACATGTTTTTTAGCTAAACTGAAAATCCTTAATTCTCACCCAGAAATGAACCCCAGTTGTAGTTTCCTCCCTTAATCACAGGATCTCTCCTCATTCACTGACCTTCATACCTCGGGAAAGAATGTGCTCCAGAGCTGGAAAACAAATTAGTGAGTGCTCTGCTGACAGTCCTGGGATGTTTGTAGGAGCAGGGAGTTAATGAGGCAGACAGAAACTATTCCAGACAGCGGGTGCTGCAGAGGGAAAAGGTGTTTTGTGGCCACACAGTGACAAGGGCCAAGGATTGAGAGCGGCAAGGAGAGCCGTGAAGAATTAAATTAACCCTCTCCCACTTCCAAAAGCGAGGAGTGCTATCAAAAAAACAAAGCCAGCTTTCATCTACGTGCCCTGGGATGGAAAAAAAAAAAACCTCTGGCTTTTGGAGGTGGGTGGCTGCAAGGTGACTGCAGCCAGCCTGGAGTGTGCTCCTGGTGCCACCTGCTCCTGCCCTCCTCTGGCTGTTCCATGGGAACGGCGATGCTTGGGCCGGTTCCTGGCAGACAATAATTTAGAGCAGGGCAGAAATAATTCAGGGAATCACACGGGGCCTTTTTGCTGGTCAATGAACCGACCTCTGTCCTGCAGCAACTCGGTTTGTCACCTCCCACCTGCCAGGAGGAGGTGGCGCCTGCAAAATGGGTTGTGTCTCACGGCAGCAGCAAGAGGAGTCCTTGAGGTTTAGGGAAGCTGTTCTGCTCTGGCAGAAAAAGGAACATCTGAAAAATGCTCCTCGTGTTCAGCAGTTACAGCTGAGGTTTTATTGTGGTGTTTATCAGGTGGATTTAGGGAGATGCAGCTCTGCTGCTTCACTCTCCTCACTCCCTGTCTGCACCTCCCATAATCCAGCCCTGCACAGTAAACTGGCCCAGCAGTGGGAATGCAGGAGAGCTGGCACTCCAGGATAGCTGCTCAGTCTTTGGAGTGAATAGCACTAAAGTCCAGGATGCAGCTCTGGAGCCTGCAACAGGCTCTTTTTGCACCTGGGGAAAGGGGGTTAAAAGGTGCCTTCCCTCGGAGTCGCCAGGAGCTGCTTTTCTGTGCAGCACAAAAATCAGCTGCCATCCATCCCCCTCATTTCACAGCAGGGAGAAAAGCTCAGTGCAGAGCATCCTTCCTGCCCTAGGCATTGAGATACAAACAGCTGCAACTCACCTTGTGCCATAAACATAAATATATATATATATTTATTAATATATTTATTGTATTTACTGGGTTTAATCCCCATACTCGCTACGGGCGTATTTTCCTCCTGAATAGGAGGTGACATTTCCAGTCACTTTTTTTGCAAGAAATTAGCTGGCAAAGGCAGCCTAAAAACAAACCCTGTGCCTGTTTCCTCTCCTTTCTGGGCTGAGGGGGTTTACTTTCAATGGAAAACTGGGACGTTCCATGGCTCCCTGCTGCTCAACCGTGTGTGTTACAGTCCTCCAGGCTTTGCAGGTCTGAGGCATGGATTTGTCTAAGCTATTATTACACACTCTATAATTTATCAGTCTTAAATTTAAGGATATCAGCTCAGTGAGGATTTTTTATTTCCCGTTTATTCACTCTCTCAGCCTTTAAGTGATCACGAAAACGATTAACAAAACCCCTCTTTAGTTCAAAGCTTCAGTGATAACATTCATATCGTGTACAGTCAAGCCCTGCTGGTGCAAAAATTGCCAAAACCTCACATTCCACGCTCTTTTCCTCGTCCTCCTCGGGGTGGTGCCTTGCTCCAGAGGTACCTGACCTCAGCCTGAAGGTTTCCTGGGCTTCAATCACAACAGGTCAAAGCCTCCAGGCTCTTGGAAAAGTCAGCTGGCCAAAGGATGCCCTCCATCCCTATGGAAACACACCTGGTAACCCGTGGGATGAAGCAGTCTTGTCATGTGGAATTTCCATGCCTCATTTTTGCTGTTGAAAATCACATCAAATGGTGCTCGGCCCCCAGCCAGCAATATCTGGGCTCCTGCCCCCAGGGGCTCAACCTGCTGCCCCACAGCACAACAGTGGCTCCTCTCACTCCTCCAAAACATAAATATTTCATTAGGATTCTTTTTTTCTTCCAGAAAACAGGTTGTTCATGTGTTTGCAGAAGGAGTTTGCAGCCTCTTCACTCCTCATCGGAGCCGCTCAGGAAGGTGGCCTGGGAGTTGGGGTCACCCTTCTGCTGCCGGACCCCCAGGCTGATGTAGGGCTCTCCACTGCATCTGCTGAACCTCTGGAGGCACCTGCAGCACAGGAGCAAGAAATCACTGATGGTAAAACCCCTAGACTGATGCCACTCACCAGAATTGTCACGTAGAGGTCCTGAAATGCTGTTGATGGGTTTTTATTCTGTGTAAAGTCTATTTGCTGCCTTAAACTGGACTATCCCTTCTGTAGCCCACACAACATCCCTTGAAGTGGGATAATGTCCCCTTCCCATCCCCTCAGAAGAGCCAGGCTGGGGGCTGGCACTGCTCAACCATCAGACAGTGCTCTCGGACCTCCCCTGACTCAGGGACCTCCTTGAGTCCTTGCAAGGGAGGGGACAAAATGTCAGGGGGACCTGGAAACGTTTGGGTTTCTCTATTGAATTAAAGTTTGACTTCAGCACTCAGTGCAGAAGGAGGAAATGTAGTGTGATTTACAGGAGCAGCTCTGGGGGCTCCATTATTTGACTTCTCACCGTTTAACGCCTGTGCCTCCCACTGACACTGTTTTGCATTCTGTGCACTCAACAGACACCCTGTGTGCTTTGTCACCCTGCCCTCAGACCTGCTGGAGTCTGGGGCTGCTTATTCAGCTGTGACTTTGTCCTCTGGGAAGGGCTGGAGTACATCTGTGTCCCACCCTCACCCCAGTCCTGCCCCAGCTCCTGCCCAGCCATACCAGCAAGTGAGGGTGTAGTTGATAGCCAGGATGGCCACAGCAGCTGCCCAGTGCCAGAAGAAGCACATGGTGAGGAACATGATGTTGTCATGGTTCTCCTCATCCCACATTGGACCCCCCCAGGGCTGGAAGAGCACGATTCCGATCTGGGTGGAACGAGAAATTTATTAACTTGGGGAAAAATCGTTAGAGAATCCCAGAATCCCAGGCTGGTTTGGGGTGGAAGGGACCTTAGAGACCATCTCATTCCACCCCCTGCCATGGGCAGGGACAACCTTACCCACCCTCCCAGTGAATCAGCTCAATCCCTGTGGTGACTGAGGGACTGAGGCAGTGAAGCCCAGCCCTGAGTGAGAGGCTGTGCCCCAGATCTTTTTCTGTACCATATCCGGACACAACCGTCCCTGGGCACTGCAAACTCTGAGCCACCCTTTAAAACCCCCACATTTGGTATTTTCCAAACTCAGCCCACTTTTTAACCTCTGAATAAAGGCTGGTTTGAGTTAGCTGGGGCTGAGAGAGAGGAGGGGAACTCAGATTATTTTCAGCAGCTTAGTTTTGGGAGCAATCATCTCCAATTGATTTCTTTGCTGCTCCAGCTTCTCCCAAAGCAAGCAGCTGGCTGTATCTTAACTCAGCCATTTTATTGCTGGGGGTGGGATGTTGCCTTTTCCCACTAAACCAGAGGGAGGGCTGCAGGGTGCATTAGACACATTAAGCAATTAGTACTCGGTTGTTAGATACTGTTGTTGCTCGCTGGCTTTCGCTCTTCCCCCCAGAGAAGCAATAAGCCAAGACTAACAGCTCCTCCAGCAGGAGCAGCCAGCAGAGATGACCTGTGAGAAGTTAAATCCTCAGTCTGGGTTATGAGCTATTTACGAAGCCAGCCTGGCACGATGATCCTCGGGAGATGTGTGATTGGTGTGTGATGCACAGCTCCTTCCCCTCTGTCCCCACTGCCCCCTCTGAGCAGGCACGACTGACCTGCCAGAACCACGTTCCCTGGACGATGGTGATGCCAGCTCTGAACATCTCCAGGACGATGTTGTCCCTGAGGAAGACCTCCAGCAGGATGCTGGCGGCCCCAGCAAAGATGGTGATGAGCAGCAGGGAGTGGATGTGCTGATCCAGCGCGGGCCGGTGGAGGACGTGGTAATAGAAGAGAAAACCTGCCAAGACACGTGCCCTGCTTAGAGCAACAGCAACAACACCAACTGTGCCCACAGGGCACAGCAAAGCACCTGCCTGGGTGGCAGACTGAGACAGGTCACCAGGTAAAGAAGGGACTCCAAGTGGCACCATCCCCCTGGGTCTCCTGGCATCCCACCATCCTGGAGGGATGAGGTGCCCAGCCTTGGGATAGGAGGATCTGAGCAATAGAGGATCCAAAGACAGGCTGGTTTTCTTCCCCCATCAGTGATATCACCTCTCCCCTTATAACCAGCTTTCTGCTCTGTCCTTCTTTCCTATTGCTAAACTCCACCATTTTTTGGGAGCTGTAAATGGTAAATTTCTTGTTATTCCTGTGCCTGTTGAGGTGCCCCTGCTGCTGTCTCAAAAACTGCTGCAGTCATGAAGGGGAAAACAAGAGGAGATGTGCAGCTTCTGTAGAAGCAAGACCCTCTTTTCCCATGGTGGGGGCTGGAACTAGATGATCTTTAATGTCCCTTCCAACCCAAGACTTCCTACGATTCTGTGATCCAAGAGGGCTCTGGAATCCTGGCTGGTGACTTGCAAGACAGCCAGAAGACAGAACGATATTCATGATGTATTGAAGCCAGAATAAGTCACTTTAATTTGCCACGTGCCCTGCAAGCAGATGAGGCTGACGGTGCCTGCAGAGCAATCCGTGGCTCTCGAGGGGAGCCCAGGGCAGGGGAACAGCTCTGAGCACAGCAGATGATGCAGCAGCCACCAGCCACTCATCCTGAGGGAGCTCATCCTGCTCCTCCACTCCACGGTCTCCCCAGAAATCCCAAACCAGCACCTACTGGTGCCTGTATTTCCCATCTCATTCCAGACTGCCCTGCAATAATATATCACCTACAATGTGCAGGATCTCCAGAGGCATCCCAAGCAATACTCCAGTCAGGCAAGGCAAATTTTAGTCCTTCTCTGACTCGGTCTCGCTTGGTGTGTTCAGCTGGAGCAGAGGAGACTGAGGGGAGACCTCCCTGCAGTCACAACTGCCTGGGCAGGGGCAGAGGAGGGGCAGGACTGAGCTCTGCTCTGGGGGGACCAGGGACAGCCCCCAGGGAATGGCTGGAGCTGTGTCAGGGCAGGCTCAGGGTGGATCTCAGGGAAAGGTTCTTCCCCCAGAGGGTGGTTGGCACTGAACAGGCTCCCCAGGGCAGTGGGCACAGCCCCAAGGCTGCCAGAGCTGCAGGAGGGTTTGGATGATCCTCTGGGGCACAGGGGGTGACTCTTGGGGCTGGGCCTGTGCAGGGCTGAGGGTTGGACTGGATGATCCTTGTGGGTCCCTCCCAGCTCAGCATGTTTTGTGATTCTGTCATCCCTCCCCGACATTAAGCACCGCCTTCTCCCACCAACCTTCGACAAACACGGCCACGGACAGCATGAGGCGATCCAGGCCCCTTGGCACGGCCTGGGAGACGAAGGTGAGGACGTCCACCACGCCGGAGATGCCGTAGAACAGGTACATGGTGGTGTGCTGCCAGTTCATCAGCTTCACCCAGTCCCGGCCGGCCCCGCTGTACAGGTACAGGTGCGGCCCGTCCGGCACGAACTGCTCTGCCAGCATCCCTGCGGGGACACACGGGGATCCTGGGGAACGCTGCCTCGTGCCTCCAGCGCTGCTGGAGCAGCAGCTCCAGGCTTGCAGCAGGGAGAAAAGACCGCAGGAAAAGCTCAGGATTGTTAACACGAGCTCAGCTCTGGGAAGGGGGACGAGACTCGGCCTTTTCGCCTCAAACTCTACCAGAGATTCGGGCCACGCGAGCGTTCAAGGGTGCAGCCCCCAGGGAAGGAGTGGAATCACCATCCTTGGAAGCGTTCAAGCACATGTAGGTGTGGTGCTCAGGCTCATGGTTTAGTGGTGGACCTGGCTGATGGTTGGACTTGAGGACCTCAGAGGTCTTTTCCAACCTTAAGGATTCTCTGGTCCTTCCACATCTGGGCCGGTCTGTCTGGAGTCAGGGCTCCAGTGCAGCCACCACTGCAGGCTGGGAATTTACCCACGTGGCAAGTGAAAAGTTAAGCCTTACCTATGAGAGCAAAGACAATTTTCATTCCCCCTTCCACGGCATCCACGCGCTGGAAACTGGAACTCCTGGGGGATTTCTTGTTGGCTCCCTGGCTGAGGTACCTCAGAGGGTATTTCACCGACCACCAGAGCCCAAAGAGCAGGAAGAAGCTGCCTGGGAGTGCGTGACCCTTGAAATTCGCCATCCTGACAGCCTCCTCTGGCTGCAAGGCAAAGAAAAATGGTGAAATTATTCAACTTACAGCAGTTCTTTGGCACGACACCGGGAAAAATTGGATTTACCTTGCACGGAGGCCTGGAAAAGGCTTGACCAGGCACATAGGAATGGGGAAGGAGAACTGGAAAACCCTCCAAGGGTGAGAGGTGGGAACAAACAGGGCCTCTCTGAGGCCCTTGCCCCAAGATAAGAAAATGTCCAGGAAAGCCAGACTAGCTCAGCAAAAGCCCTAAACCTGCTGCAATCTCTGACACATCCCAGCCTGTACCTTGCATTCCTCAGATCCCTCCCAGCAGCAGCTCCTGCTTTTCCTGCTCTTCTGCAAGGATGAGCAGACTAGGGAAGGGGGCTTTTGGGGACCAGGTAGGAGAGATAACACACAGGGAAAGCAGTGATGTCTAGGGGTAAACACCAGTGAGTTTCTTTAGCTCCTTGAACAGCCACAGAAGTCCAAAATGTTTTAAAATTCCTGAAATCATTTCAGCCCATAGAGGGGGGAAAATACACTCTGTGTTTACTCCACAAACCAAAGCATATTGTTAAAAATGGAGCTTCCCAAAAGCTGCTGCAAACAAAACACCGTGAGCCTGGGCTAAACCACCCAACTCACTGCCTGCATCCCGACCTCCTCACACTCCTCCTTCCCTCCCCAGGGCATCCCCAAGCCAGGATTTGCAGGGAGGATCCCAGCCAGGCTGCCCTCCCCCAGTCTGTAGGGAGCCAGGAGACCCATTTCCTGGGAGAATTACACCAATTAAGCCCGGCTGGCTCCTGTTTGCCATTTGCTGGTTTGCTTAATTAGGTGGAGAAGTGATTAGTTCTTTCCTGTGGGCTCCAGCATATGTCCAGGGGGTGTGAGGGGGTGTCAGGCTGGGCAATGAGGGTGGTTTGAATTGATAACAAAGGTTGTGCTGCCAGCACCAGGACTTCCTTCTCCACTCAGGGAGTGCTTAACACTGGGTGGGAGCCATCCCCCTCGTGGGGTGGATGCTTTGGAGCTGGACCTGAGCTCCCCAGCCCAGGCACCCACATCCTGATCCTCCTGAAACCACCAGTGGCATTTTGGGCTTCAGTCTCCACTCCCTGGAAATATAAACCAAAAGTGCTCTTCTGCTGTTGCACAAAGATAATTTGGTTTGACTACTGCTCACTGCTGTCAGCCTTGCAGAGGGAGAGCGGTTCCTTGGCCTTTATTAATGTCTGATTTCAGCCAGTTTGTCCCTTGTTTCATCCCCTGAAGTCCGTGGCTGGTGCAGGAACCATCTCCCACAGGTGCCTGTCCCCAGGCAGGAAAATCCACTGGGTTAGCCCCGACCTCCTAAAGCCCTGGAGCCAACCTGCCTGATCTGAGCTGGTTTGACCAACCAGCTAATCCAGCACCTGCTGGTGAGCAAACACTGGCTCCTTGTGCAAACACCAGCCCAGTGTGTGCAGCTACACACGGCAGTGACGGGGCTGATGCCCTTGTGGTCACACCAGGCTGGTCCCACAGTCCTGCCCTCACCAAACACCTCCGAGCTGCCTGTGGATCCAGGAAAATTAATTTAGGAGGGGACTTTCTAAGCTGTGCATGGAAATGGTGTTTTCTCCTGCACTCACTGGCAGCTCAGCAGGTTGCTGTGAGCAGCACTGCAAAGGCTCTGCCTTATTTTGTGACTTAAAAGGAGAGATGTATTGACAGTGGGTGCGTTGGGTAATTAAACAGAAAATCAAAGCAGTGCTGGCACGGTCCAGTGGGTTAATACAATCAAATACAGACAACCAGGGAATGGGAGCATCCACCTGCATCCCTGTGGTTAAGGGAGCAGCAATCCCAAGCCAAGGAGAGGGCTGGAAAATCTGTATTTTCTGGGGGGGCAGAGAGTCCCATCATGTACCTGGCTTTAAACTGAAAGAGGGGAAAGTTAGATCAGAAACAAGGAAGAATGGTACAAAATCAAGGTAATGACTGGAACCAGAACTAAACCCACCCCAAAACACCACAACAAGAAGTACTGCAGCCATATTAAGCCATGTTAATGGCACAATTACAAAAGGACCACAGCAATGTGTAGTCAAACATAACTCTAGGATGTATCTCCAGCAGTTACACATTAAAGGCAGATACACAGTGAGACCTTCTTTGATGGAGGATGTTTCTTTGGCCACAGCAGCTCAGCTGCTGTCAGTCTGTAGGGTTGTGTTTGATGGGCTCCTGCAGCTGCAGATTGGCATGAGGGGAGACCCAAACCCTCTCTGGAAGGCTGCAAACAGCTCCAGGTACGCAGGTCAGTGTCTTCCCACCTCTCATGTCTTCGTGAGGGACACATCTCAGGGTTTCCCTCCGGAGATCAGCTCAGTCAAACGGGGTTGACCTGAAGGATGCCCTCATTAACCCTAATTAAAGATCAGTTAGATGGAGTGTGCGTGTCCACCTCACAGTGTGTGCTCTCGGTGGGGCGGTGGGGGCTGTTTTGGGGTTGCTGGGGTCCATTCCTGCCTGATCCCCCACTAGCAGGGATCAGGTGGTTCAGGTGGGACGTGTGACCAGCAAAACTCTTTCTCCTGCTTCTCTTTCTCCTCCGAAAACACGCAGTAGGTAAGCACAGGAGAAAAAACAGCAGCAATTATGTTCGTGCCCCGGGGCACAAACAGCCCTTGTTATCCCTACAGCTCCTGAGGACATGAGAGTTGCCTGCAAGCAGCAGGGAAAAGAACAAGCTGGAGGTCCAGTGGGTGCTGGACAGCAGCCACCTTGCCCAGGACATCCCTGCTGAGTGTGACTTTGCCCCTTCCCTCATCCCCCGTCCCCGTGTCCGGTGACAGCCCCGTGTCCCGCTGGCCCGTCATTGGTGCACTTTACCCCTGTTTATTACGATGCCCTGCGCTGCATCAGCTTAATGATTTACTGCTGCATCTGCTCTTATCAGCTCCCCGGGGAGCTGGTTCCTCCTTGGTTCACAGCTAATGCACCAACCCCCCGGGGAGGCGGCCGGGAGGATGGTGAGGAGCCCGCTGAGACTCCCCCCTCCTCCTCTCGCAGCCACAAAACCTCCTGTGAGCCCAAGCCCGGGCCACTTTACTTTTCCCAGTGTCTCGTTTGCTTTACTGAGGTTTTTGGTTGGGTTTTTTTAAAGGTTTTATTAGTGCATTGATAGTGTCTCAGTCAGGGCATCTCTTCCATTTCCCCAGCTTGGAATTGCAGTCTGAAGTTCACCAGTGGAAACAGCTCGCAGCCATCACCACTGCAATTAACTCTGCCCTTCAGCCTCTGTAAATCAGGCAGTTCAGACACACCAGAGCTGGTCTGCTTGCTGTGGGACCTGCACTTGGCTCTGGGAGCAGCTGTGGGTGACAGAGATGGTCCCCAGGGAAAAGCTGACTCAGGGAAGAAGAGAAATGTCCTGGCTTGTGAAAAAAAAAAAACCAAAAACAACCCATGCTGAGCTGGGGAATGCCACTGAGATGTGGATCTGGAAACATCAAAGCCATTTCCAGAGGGGGTTCGGGTCTCCCCTCATGCCAATCTGCAGCTGCAGGAGCACAGCAAACCCAGCCCTTCACACTGGCAGCAGCTGAGGTGCTGTGGCCAAAAAACCCATCCTCCTTCAGGCTGGTTGTCCTGAATGTTCTCTGTGCATATCCCTGGATACAACACAACCCACAGCCCAAATGCTGCACCTGGGAGGGAAGGCAGTGCTCCAGACACAGAGGTGAGAGATCTGTGCCTCTGAGGACACAAAGATGACACCCAAGAGATGTCAGGAGAGGCATCACCAGCAAAGCTGCCCTGTATCCTGCACTGCCTCACTCCATTGCCAGCACTGTCTTATTTGTCTGCAGAGACATTTCTAATCATAGCAGCACTTCCATCAGCTCCCTCAGGAGCTGGATCCCTAATGCATTAATGTCATTTTGAGCCATTTCATCCCATTATGGTCAGGTTTTCTCCTCTTCACCTCACCCTCGCCGGGGACACTGAGCAATCATGTTCCTCATCCTGGCCAGCCCAGACCTGTCTGCAAAGCCAGGAAAGCAACTTCTCTGCCTCTAAAGGATCCTTAAGGGTTTTGGATTTAAGTTAAAAAATTATCATCATCATCATTATTGGAAACTATTAGGCTCAATTGTCAGGGAGTATCTGAAGGACCATCAGGTGCTGCAGGAGCTTGTGCAGTGACTGCAGAGAGCCAGAGAAAACAGACTGAGGCAATCCATCCCACTGAAATGGGGAAATTCAACGGGGAAGCTCAAACTGAGATGAAAGCTTTAAATTCAGGATGCTGGACCTGAGGTCTGTTTAATAGACACACCTGAAAAGAGTCACTGGGGGAGAGAGACAAGTGAAAAGTGGTGATGGAGAGATTATATTGCTCCCTGCCTGCTCTTCTTTCTGCTGCTTTTCTTTGTCTCCTGTTTTATAAGCCTCTGTTTCAGATTCTCCATCCCAAACCCTGCTCCAAGCCGTGCAGGAAGCAGCTCCAAGTTACAGCCCAGCAGAGAGAGCTGAGAAATAAAACAAATTAGCCAAAGCCATCTTAATTTCAGGGGCTCAGAGCAGGTGCTTCATCATCCTTTTCCTTCTCTTTACGACCTGCACTTGTTTGTTTGGGTTTTTATGGCTCTGAGGTCTGACTTTAAAAATGATCTGTTTGGGGAAATGCAGGCTACCATCCTAAAAGCCATTTTTCTTCACCTCTGCATGATGCTTAAGTGATTAAAGTGCTATCTAAAGGGGGTGGGTGCCATCTGTGCCCCAAACTGCCCCCGTGACTCCGAGATGTGCCATGATGGACTAGCCCTGACTCCAATAATCCCTATCACCTCATGGATACCAACCCAAAAATAAACTCAAAGCCACAGTTACCACCACCAAAAATGCCACAAAAACCAGTATTTATAGAATCCTAGAGTTTCAGAATGGTTTTTGTTGGGAGGGTCCTTAAAGCTCATCCAGTTCCACCCCCTGCCATGGGCAGGGACACCTCCTGCAAGACACTTTCCCCTGGGTTGCTCCAAGCCCTGTCCAACCTGGAATACTCCCAGGTGTGGGGTATCCACAGATTCTCTGGACTCCACAGCTTCTCTGGGCATTTTCCAAAGAGGATAAAATTGCTTGTCCTAAGATTATCCCAACTGCCCCAGAATGTGACACAGGCTAAGAGCTGTAGGTCTTTGACATCCCTCAAGGAAAACAACTAAAGAAACCATTTCCATTGCAATATATCCCCAAAATATCCAATTATTCACCCCCAACACATAACCTCCTCAGCCTCCTGAGCGCCACAGCTGCCCCCTAGAGAGGTGTGGGCCCCCAACATGCCCCACCACCAGCACCCTGTGCCTCAATAATCACACCCTGAGCTGCCAGAGCCAGGAGTTGTTAGTTTTTTAATGATAATCCAGTAGGAAGAAGGAAGAAACCCTTCCCCTGCAGCAAAAATGTCCCTGTCCATGGCAGAGGGGTTGGAACAAAATGAGTTTTAAGGTCCCTTCCAAGCCAAGCCATGCTGGGATCCTACGATTCTAACCCGCACGCTTTTTTGGGGGGCATCAAAAGCGACTTTCCTGGGCAATCCTGCGGGGAGAGGAGGGTGGGGAGGGACTTTCTGGTTCAGCGCCCGCGGGGGCGATTTGGGCTGAGCTGCGAGGCAGAGTTTCTGCGCTGAATTTGGCAGGGAGGGGAGCGGGGACCCGGCGAGGGCTCCTGGCGGGCAGGGCTGGGTGGGATCGGGGAGGTCTCGTTTCCCCTCCGGCTGCCCCGCTCTCACCTTTCCCTGCTTTCAGCCCAGCACACCGCGTTTATTCTTCGACTTCCTCCTTGCAAAACGCTGCTGCGGGTTTGCCGGGGCTGTCCCATCGCCCGCAGCCCGGCAGGGACAGCAGGGACCCTCCCGTGTCCCCGCAGGGTGCTGGGACACCCGGCGGGTCGGGCTCTGCCCCCCCTGCCCCCTCCCCGGCAATTCGCTCTCCCAAGGGCGGCGGGTCCAGGTTTACCCACCCTGAGCCCTCTGCTTGCTCCCCGAGGGGTTTGGATCCCAACAGAGGGGTCCCCTAAGGGGCAGGCGGGGGGTGACCCCCCATGCCACCCCCCCGAGCCCCCCGCCCGTGCCAGCCCAGGGCAGCAGAGCCTTACCTGCCGCGTCGATGCCGCTGCCACACCTGCTCCCAGGTGACCCGTGCTCCTCCCCTGCCCCACCCTGCCAGCCCTGGGTGCCCACAGCCTCCCCAAAACCCCAGCCAGCAGGGAGAAGTGGCCCTGGATGCCGAAATCCCCCATCAGGAACTGTAATTTTGCGGTTTCTCGCCCCAAAACTCTTCTGTGAGTTCCTGACTTCAAGGCTTTCCCCCCTCCAGGAAATCTTTATTTTCTCACATTTCATGCAATGGTGAAATTTCCTTCTCTCTGCCCCCGCCCCGTCACCCACCCCATGCAGGGCCAGGGGAGCTGCCTGGGGTATTACCCCACACCCCAGGCCCCTGCATTCCTCACCCCAAAACACTGCATTAATTATTAACTGGATTAATTCCTCCAAAGTACTTCATTTTCCGTGCTTCCCAGGTCTGATGGATGCTCCTCCTGGGATCCCCACTCAGAACCCATATTTCAATCCAAATGCAATTTTCTGACCAGGCCTCCTATAAAACTGAGTTTATCCTTAATAATACTTTCCACTTTCATCTCCAGCCCTGCAAGTGCTTTACAAATGTTAAATAATTAACCCCCACGACACCCCTGGGAGAGAGGGAAGCATTATTATGGCTATTTGTAAGGGAAGCTCTGACAGGGCCTTCTGTGCTCCAACCCTGGGTTTTACACACTTTTAGGGAGCAGCTCAGCTACTTACAGCCCTGAGAGCAACTACACCTGCCACAGGGAATTTGCAGCAAGAAAGCTGGATTTAAATGTTTTAAATATTTTAAATATAAATACCACCCTGTTTTATAAACGACTTGAGGGTTAGAAGTGCTGTCTGGCAATCCCCTGTCTTTTCCTTATGTTATTATATTATTATTTTGATTTATTAGCATCAAATCTGTTCCCTCTCTCTGTCCCACAATACTGTTTGAAAGGTAAATCTTTAAATAATAAATAATAATCCATTAATCCACCTTTTCTCATCTCTCAGAGAGGTGGGTGCTGCTGGAAGGGAAGAAGCATCCCACTGTCATCCTCTCTTTTATCAGTGGTGGGGTTGGATGCCCAAACCCTGTGTGTTTTGGGTTTTTTTGGAGGTGAGATGATTCAAATGTTCCAGAGGCAAAAGCCAAGCTGCAGGTATTTCTTATCTCTCCATGAAACTGTTTCATGAACATCCCAGGAGGTGCTGACATTTTAACCCGTGTCCCACAAGCCCTGGAATAAATCAGAATTAATCAAGGGGTTTACACTCACCTCACACAGGAGGATTTAACCCCAAAAAACCAACAATCTTAAGTTGTGAGTGATGAAGTCTCTGGAGCTGATATGGAAGAAAGGCTGAGTGTGGTTAAAAACTCAACCTTTACTTAAACCCGACCCTAAAATGGGAGCTTGTTCCTCCCCCGTGCTCTGCCGAGTCATGTTGGTGTTTCTCGCCTACCAGGAAATTTGCACCTTCAAATATTTGCAGAACCAAATCACGGGGTGTGTAGGGGGTGGATCTTACTATAAGGAAACAAATAACCTCTCTGTGTGCATTTAGTGTAGTAAAGACCAGCCCTGAGCTGGGATTAAGTGGAACCTCAGCAGAATGTCTCACTTCCACATGGCCCTGATAAGACAAACCTAATATCATCTCTGATTTCTCACGTCCACATGGTCCTGATAAGACAAACCTGATGTCATCTCTAATTTATAGTTGTATCATCCTAGAGCTCAGCCACCCTTCAAACAGTTCCTTAAACAGCCTTGAAATCACAAGTAAAGGCTTTGAATTCATCAAACCTGTGTCCAGTTTGGGAGATGAGTCACCACTGGAATTCTGGTCAGCACAGCACAACCAGCCTAAAAAACCCAGGGATCAATTCCTAATTAGCACCATTTCTAAATCTTAATGCCTTCCTATGAAATCAACCCAGAAAAAAAATCACAATTCCTATTCTAGGAAATTTTGAAGCCTCCACAAGCTGTTTTGTGTCCTGCTCATCTCTAATTTTCCACCTCCTGATATCTATTTTCTCCCTGCTTACCCCACGCAGAACTGCAGCTCCTAAACACATCCATAGGAGCTCTGGCAGCAAACAACAGCCCGACAGTCTCTTCACACTGACATGCAAATCTGCAGGGAATCACCAAGAAAACAGGGATGTGCTGCTCTGGGAATCATCTCGGGATGCCCTCTGGGAAGATGAGGTGGCACCTGCAGTCTCCACGGGTGCAGTGTGTGATACAGGCAGGGGGAAGAGCAGGGCTCAGAAAGAGCTCAGAAATAATTGCTCGGAGAAATGGGGGAAAGGATGGAGTGTAAGAGCCAGGAAATTGCTTCCCTCATGTTCCTGTGCTGGCAGAGGGGACGGGTGGCAGAGTCACCTGCCACGTGGACACACATCCAGAGGGATGAGTGCACGGGCTACCTGCAATCTCCAGAGGCAGGAAAATGGGAAAGCAGGCTGGAACACTGGCCAGGCACAGATGTTTACCTGCTCCCTCACTGGGATGTCCATGTGTTCTCCAACTGAGATAATGACACCTTGTGCTCCTCCCCCTCCTCCTGCACCCACGAAACCTTCCCCAAGGAGCAGGTGCTGTGGGATGCAGCACCCACTGCAGGCAACGGATCTGCAGGAAAATGGGTTTGTGTCTACATCCTCCCGTTCCTAAGTGAGCCACCTCCTGGTGGAAGCTCCCTCAGCCTTCCTGGTAGCCGGGGCAGGATCCCTTCGGAGCATCCTCCCATCTCAGGGCTGTTTGTCACCCGAGCGCTCACTCCTCGCGTGCAACCCAGATCTCCAGTGATGCTGAAGTGCCTCGGAGCAGGGGAAGGGGCAGAGACCTGCAGCTGCTCAAAGGCACCACCACCTAAATTTATCCCTCTCCATGGGCAGCTTTATTCCCCACACGCTGTGAGATAGAATATCTGTGGGTGGGATATTTATCGACCTCCAGCAATGGAAATGCAGCCCCGGGGAGGTACAAACTGGGAAAAACCGAAGTGGATGGCAAGGGACCCTTCAAACTCTGCCCAAAACGTGACCTAATTCTTGCAAACACCCTGTTCTCTCACAGAGGTGTCCAGGAAGGAGTTTGCCAGATGGCAAAAGGAGGAGGTGAATAAATCTGACGCGGCACATCTGCAGCTGCGGGGAGCTCACGGCATCCGTGCACAGCCAGGCTGGAAAGGGATGGCTCTGGGGCTCAGCTTGGCAGGAAAGCAGACATAAGCAAAGGGAAACCCCAAAGGCTTCTGTTACACCCCCCCATGAACAGATCTGAGACCCCAGCTGGGTAAGAACAGGCAAGAATGAAATGAAAGCAGAGAGAGCTCAGCCACGATGTGATTCCAACTGCATCAGTCACCAGCTGGATGGTAGGGCTGGAGCGTGCCTGGACATGGCAAAAACATTAATAAGGCACAGAAGATCATTAAAAGGAAAATTATATATCCAGAGAACAGTAATGGAAAGGAAGGAGAAGACAGAGGGTGAGGAAATAGTGACAAACAGAGAGGGAGAGATGGTGAGGGATAAAAGTGACAGCAACAGCACCCAAAAGAGGGCAAAACTCCATGAGAAATTTTAACAGGGTGAAAGAAACAACCCACAGCTGAAGTGGAGTTAAAAAAAAAAAAAAAAGGGCAAGAAGGCAATGAAATGCTTCCCGAAACCACCTCACACGGAGAGTGAGCCATCTGGGAGAGGTGCAGGGAGCTGGGCAGCCCTTAGGGCTGTGCCGGCGATATCGTCCCCGGGAGCCAGGCAAAATTAAATCTTCTCATCGTGGGATTTGGGGATTTCCCCCCTCCTGCCAGCTGCCGTTCCGCAGCGATGGAGCAAGTGCACATCGCAGCGGCGGAGGGAGGAATGTCACCTCCCCGGCAGGGCTCGGCCCCGCTGTCCCTACCCGCGTCACCAAACAGAACAAGAGGCGTTTCGTTCGTCATCAACACCTGCAGTGGAAGAAACGTCTCTGAGTGACTGGGAGGTTACTGGGGACACAAAGCTGGGAGGGCTCAGCAGGGTCAGATTCAGTGGGTAGTTTTACCTGAAAAGAGGGAAAATCAGTTCAGTCACCTTGACATATTAATACTGAACCCTTTGCTTTTGAAATTAGTTTTGGGAAGTGTCATTAATGTTGATATTTAATTTGCTTCCTCCCCATATTCATCATCTTTACAATCTTCCCCCCTGTTCCCTTCCCCACCACTCCCACTCCAGCCTCTCATTCCCAAGCAAACATTTACAATTTCTGCTAATTTTACTTTATTTTTCTGTCCTAAAAGTTGCATTTCATCAAAACCCATACCTGGGACCAGGGGAGAAGAGCGAATCCAACCCCTGTTGTTTTCTGACCTTTAGCAATGGAAACAGAACCCCAGCGTGCTACAAACCACGCTCTGCAGAGGAGACCTTGGATCGGGAAGGATTCCAGCCTGCCCTGCAAATCCATGCCCACGGAGGAAGGATGTTTTGGGATTTGAGACCCGGGGGTTTGGGGAGCAGCTGAGAGGTTGTACTGGGGATTTGTGCTGTTAAATGGGAGAAGAGAGGTGGTGATCGGGGGGTAGGGGGTTCCTCGTGGAGGCAGGGATGTGGGATGTGGGATGAGGGATGTGGGATGATGATGCTGCCCCAGCCTCTGGGACCAGCAGCCGTCCCACGGCGCGACCAGACGAGCCTCGCGTGTGCAGGATTGAACCCCGGGAATGTTCGGGAACACTAGGGGGTGCTGAGGGCCCGCAGAAAGGATCCTGCCACCACCGAGGGATGCTCAGGGGTGCGAGGGGGCGGGTCTGGGAAGCGAGGGTTGCATCCCCATTTTGGGGTTGGGGGGAGCCCAGTCCCAACCAGTCCCACAGTGCCTGTGAGAAGCTCCTGGAGTCACTTGGCCACAGCCCTCCCTCTCCAAAGGCGCTTGGCCGCAGCTGGGCTGCCACACTGATTTTAGGAAGAGCAGCTCTATCCCTGTGCCTTCCCCTCCTTTCCTGGGGTCATCCCGGACATCGCATCCCTGTTTTACCACCGGGGAAACTGAGGCACGAGGCAAGGCCTTACCCAGGGCACTTCCCCACCCTAACCACTGTCCCAAACCCCACTGGCAGCACCTGTTTCCCTGCTCAGGGACTTTTGGGGGGCCCTGAGACAAACGCCGAGGGATTCAAACCACCCTTAGAAAACTGAGGATGGCAGCGAAGCGCTTGTTCTCGGCCACCTCTGGCGCTGCAGCTTTCACACGCACGGCTGAGTTTTCCAGCAACCTGTGAGAAATGAGGGGGCTGCTAATTAGGGTGAAAGCCCCTCTTCCCCAGCCCCCCGTGCCCACCACCCCCTTTCCTCCTCCCCCCCTTGCGGGCTCCGGTTACGCGGCGGGTCCATAAACAGCGTCTAAAATAATTGTGCAGTTGTCACCGCCGGGCAGGGAAGAGGGAGGGCCGGGGGGGACTATTTTAAAACGCCCGGCTTAGCCCGAAGGGCCGAGGGGATTGTGGCACAGCCCAGCTGTCCCCGCAGAGCCGGGCGGGGGCTTCAAAGTGCCGGGCGGGGATGTGGCAGCGCCAGCCTGTCCTGGGACGGGGAGGGGGAGCCGGACTGGCCGGGAACAGCTAATGGTGTTTTGATGTGATGCTTCAAGAGCAATTGCCGGGGCTCGGGAGATGTGAGGAGCAGCTGGGAGAAACCTGGGGGTGATGGAAGGAGGACGGGTGGGAGGGAAGGAGGGAGGGAGGAATAAGAGGGAGGTTGGGAAGCTGGTGCAGGTGTGGGGAGGTTGTACATCCCTTTTCTCTTCAGAATTTTGGGGAAAAAACTCCAAAGCAGGGGAGTTCAAAATGCAAAGAGTAAGTTTAGATGGGATATTGGGAAGAAATCCTTCCCTGTGAGGGTGGGGAGGCCCTGGCACAGGTTGCCCAGAGCAGCTGTGGCTGCCCCAGCCCTGGAAGTGTCCCAGGCCAGGTTGGATGGGGCTTGGAGCAACCTGAGCTGGTGGAAGGTGTCCCTGCCCATGGCAGGGGGTGGAATGTCCACTGGGGGCTGAATCATAGAATCCCAGACTGGTCTGGGTTAGAAGGGGCCCTAAAGATCATCTGATTCTGGTCCCCTGCTCTGGGAAGGGGCACCTTCCACTAGACCAGGTTGTTCCAATCCCTGTCCAACCTTGCCATCAACTATTTACAGTCTCATCTAAAGACCATCAAGGTCTTTCCCACATGTCCTGTACTCCAGACATATCTAAATAGCTGTGCTGTGTCATTTAGGAACTACATGAAGCCGTGTGAGGAGCAGCTGAGGGCACTTGGTGTGTTCAGCTGGAGCAGAGGAGACTGAGGGGAGACCTCCCTGCAGTTCCAACTGCCTGGGCAGGGGCAGAGGAGGGGCAGGACTGAGCTCTGCTCTGGGAGGACCAGGGACAGCCCCCAGGGAATGGCTGGAGCTGTGTCAGGGCAGGCTCAGGGTGGATCTCAGGGAAAGGTTCTTCCCCCAGAGGGTGGTTGGCACTGAACAGGCTCCCCAGGGCAGTGGGCACAGCCCCAAGGCTGCCAGAGCTGCAGGAGGGTTTGGATGATCCTCTGGGGCACAGGGGGTGACTCTTGGGGCTGAGCCTGTGCAGGGCTGAGGGATGGACTGGATGATCCCTGTAGGGTCCCTTCCAGCTCAGTACATTTTGTAATTCCACAGTCTCAGACAGGTTGAAGACTCAGATCCCTCACCAGGTGAACCCTGAGGATCCCCAGCACCAGGCAAGAACCATCCTTCAGCAGCTGTGAGCCATTTTTGAGATGGGTTTGAACACTTCTGTGAGCACTGAGACAGGGGGATGCTGGTGGAGGGGGCAGACAAATGTGAAAAATAAATTGTGTTAATTACCAGTCCATTTGGAGGACGTGAGGCTGCCCTGGTCTGTCATCTCATCCCTCCAAGCCGCGGTTTGTCAGGTTTTAGGCTCTCATTCCGGGGTCCCAGAGGGATCCCTGTTTCCCCCCACCCCACAGGGCCGGCAGCTGCTCCCATCCCTCCCGTCAGAAGGTTCCGCCGGCGCTCCAGAAACCACTTCGGCAGCATTTGTCACAACAGCCCCTGCTAATCTCTCTTTCATTTGTAATTATTTTCTCACCCGGCCGCTCCGACAGCGACACCGGAGCCGCCCTCCCAGCCCGGCCCCGCAGCATCCCCGGCCGGGGATGGAGGGAGGATGAAAAGGGGCGCGGGGGAGGGAGAGGAGCCGGGGGCTCGGGGGGCTTCAAACGGGCTGGGGCTGCCCCGGGGCCGATTGAAGTGGGCCGAGGGCCGGGGCCGGCCGCTTTGAGCAGCCCCAGCCAGCGCGGCCAAGAATAATTGGACAAATAGTTCATCTGGTGACCCAGCAGCTGTAGGGAACAGGCGATTTCCAAGAGGATTAGGGGGGAGCTGTGAAAAGGGAGCTCCCACGGGAAGCCTAAAACCCTCATCTTGAATTCAACCGGCCACGAACACATGTTGGAGCCTTTGACTTGCTTTTTGAGCAACTCTTCTCCCCCCCAACTCCACCCTCCCTTTTACCCAAACTACTCCACAAACCAGAGCATTTCAGCTGTAGAACCACGAGGCAGGAAAAACGGGATCGATGGGAGTGAGATGAATTACTGAGTGGTAGCTGCTTCCTAGATGGGCTTTTCCTCTTTCATTTTGATCTAATCCTGACAGTTGCACTACAATTGTTTCCCCGGCATTTCCATTTATTGGGTTTATAGCAGGGAGGATTAGAGATGACTTGTCAAGCAAAGCTGGGCCCTGACACGGAGCTGGGATGTGCTTTACCTCGCAGCCTCTTCACATCGCTGCCTCCTCTTCCTCTGCCATGGCACAAACACCCAAAACAAACACTCTCCACCCACCTGCTGCTTCCCCCGGGGGGGTGAAGTTGGAGCAGGTCTAATCCCCAACCCCTCAGCTTTGGATTGCATGTGAAGAGATCCAGGGAGAGATGAAGATAAGGAGCCCTGGGAGCTCAGCTCTGGAAACTGCTCCTCAGCCCTGTCCCACGGGGTGCTCCAACCTCGACCTGAAGGATCATGTTTGGGAGAGATCATCCTGGTTGTACCTCACAGATCTGCCCTCTCCAAAGGCAGGGGCTGCATCACCCCCACCAGGCCCTCCTAAAACCTGGCTGCAAACCTGCTGGCCCTCACTCCACATTATGGATCCTTCTGGCCTCATTTGCAAGGTCAGGAGCCTTCAGGAGTCTGGTTTTACGTTGCTCAGAAGTCAAGTGGCACTCCTGTGGAATTTGGAGATTGCCCAGGGAAAGCCTCTGGCACCTCCTGTGCCCACTCTCAATCCACCTGCAGACCACCTCAGAACCAGCTCAATCCACCTGCAAACAAGCTCAAAACATCTCAGTCAAGCTCAAAACATCTCATTTCGCCTCAAAACCAGCTCAGTCCACCAGCAGACACCCCGAGGAGTGGAACCCACTGAGTATCACCCTGGCCAGGCAGACCTAGGATGAGCTGCTGGCTTGACCTCCCTCTCTCCCCCTTTGCTGCAGAGTCCAAACAACCAGCTTTGGTTGAACATCTCATTTTCAAACAGCAATGTGAGATTAAATCCCATTTCCCATCCAGGGGCAGACTTTGGTCACCTCTGTGGCCGGGCAGACCCTCCAAACCCAAGACCAAAATCATATACACTTATTTACCCCCACAAAACCCAAGTCAGCTTCTCCCTCAATTCCCCTCCTCTGCCTAAACCACACCATATCTAAAGATGAAGGTCTAATGGTGTCAACACTCAGGTCACAGCAGGTTCCTTCTCCTTGGTCTTCAGGAGACAAGAGGACAGAGCTGGTGAAAAGCCCTAAGCTCAGTGCCATCCTCTCTTCCCACCACCGTCCTCAAACTTAATTGGGACCAAGAGAGAGAGATGGTTAATGATATAATCACTATTTTTAGAAAGTTAGTCCTCTGTTGGGTATGTATTTGGCAATTCCCACAGCTGCATCACTAGCAAGGAAACCTTTGGGGATGGGCTTTGCCTAACTCCAGTCACTCAGCAAGAAAATAAACTCTTAAGCCCTTCACTTGCTGGTACAAAACTAGTTTTTACTGCCTTTTCACAGGAGCATTATTCAGGGTAGTTTTAGATTCATAGGCAGTGAGAACTCCCTGTAAAATTATAGCAACTTCTAATTTATTTTTTTTTTTATTATAGAGGAAAAAAAAATTGTGACAAATTCTGGAGGAGAGATTTGCTGGGGGTTATTAAACCCAGAGCTCTGTGGGCAGATTTTGGTTTGGGGAGGTTGTAAAACACTGACTGCTGAAAACTGCACAATTTACCAGGAAAAAAAAAAAAAAGAAAGAAAAAGACTGTTCTGTGCCATATTTCTCAAGAATTCACAGCCCAAAATTGTCCTTTTGTTGGAGTTCAGTAAATCTGTGGTTTCTGCTGGGTGCCAGCTTGTAGGTAAGAAGGGGTGAGTGTGGAGAGGATAAACATCCTCAGAGCCTTGGCTGGGTCACTCAGCACTAAAAACAATTATTATTTTGGGGGTAATTTCTGCAGAAAGCCAAGTTCAAGGCAGTTCTAACAGACTTCAGCACATAAACCACAGTTCAAGTGGAAAAAAGGGAATAACCCCCCCCCACTCTTAACTTCTGGGCTGTCGAGAGCTTAACAAAAGGAGTCTCATTTGTTGGATGTTTTTTAAGTACCACTCAATCATTCCACTCAGTGGAGAAACCTTAAATTGAATCTCAGCCCTAGAAAATGCATTACTTATTGCTGAATTGATGTCACTGCCAAAGAATTTTCTCTGGGCTTAAGCTGTCTGCAGCAACACGCCAGTGGCACGTTCAAGATGTTTCCCTGTTTGTGGACAGAAATTTCTTGTGTTGGTTCTTCACTTTTCCCCTTTCCCCCTGTTTTTATTTAATTCCTTTTCAGGGCTGTGATGTGCCTTTGGAGCTGAGGGGGCTGAAGGAAGAAGCAGGGGTTGGCTGGAGATGGGAATGTTCATGTGTCATGGAATGGTTTGAGTTGGAAGAGACCTTAAATCCCACCCAGTTCCACCCCCTGCCATGGGCAGGGACACTTTCCACTAGACCAGGTAGCTCCAAACCCCATCCAACCTGGCCTTGGACACTCATCCCACCTGGCTTTTGCCCAAAGCAATCGAGGATTCAACTCCACATCTCCCCTCTAACCCACCTCCCATTGCTGGATTTAATTTAGTCAAGTATTAAAATCCCAAAGAAGGGGCAGCATCTCCCAGGTGTTTGATCTGGAGCCTCTACACCCCAGGAGATGTTTGTCCCCGGAGTTTCGAGGCGGGTGAATCGGTGACAAACATGTTATCAGTCAGGAGCTCTCACTGTACCTGGCAGGGAGGTCACACCTTGTTTGCACTGCCAGGCTGCAGCTCCCAGGACACACCAGCGCTTCCCAGGACACGCTGCTGATCACTGGAGCTCTTCCAGAGGTGGCTGCTCCAGGTCCCTGCTCAGCACAACATCCTGCATCATGTTATCACAGAATTCCAGGACATGCTGAGCTGGGAGGGACCCACAAGGATCATCCAGTCCAACCCTCAGCCCTGCACAGGCCCAGCCCCAAGAGTCACCCCTGTGCCCCAGAGGATCATCCAAACCCTCCTGCAGCTCTGGCAGCCTTGGGGCTGTGCCCACTGCCCTGGGGAGCCTGTTCAGTGCCAACCACCCTCTGGGGGAAGAACCTTTCCCTGAGATCCACCCTGAGCCTGCCCTGACACAGCTCCAGCCATTCCCTGGGGGCTGTCCCTGGTCCCCCCAGAGCAGAGCTCAGTCCTGCCCCTCCTCTGCCCCTGCCCAGGCAGTTGGAACTGCAGGGAGGTCTCCCCTCAGTCTCCTCTGCTCCAGCTGAACACACCAAGTGCCCTCAGTGTCCTCACACGGCTCCAAACCCAGGCCCTTCCCCATCTGTAATCTGTTCCAGGCCATCAGATGTCCCCGTGTGCTGTGGCAGGAGCTGGGATGGCATCACACCTGGAACACATGGGGACAAAGCTGGACTAGAGAGCAGCTGCTTTCCTGCCTCCTTTCTAGCCCAGAAGGACAGAAACTCACGTAACACGAGACATTAAAGCTTCACAAGGGTTTGTGAGGAGGCAACGTGTCTGCAACACATCATAAAACATGGAATCCCAGGATGGTTTGGGTTGGAAGGAATTTTAAAGCTCATCCAGTGCCACCCCCTGCCATGGGCAGGGACACCTTCCACCAGCCCAGGTTGCTCCAAGCCCTGTCCAACCTGACCTTGGACACTTCCAGGGATCCAGGGGCAGCCACAGTTTCTCTGGACAACCTGTGCCAGGGCCTGCCCACCCTCCTAGCCAGGAATTCCTTCCCAATATCCCATCTAAACTTATACTGTCAGTTTGAAACCCTCCCCCTTGTCCTGTCCCTCCAGGCCCTTGTCAAAATACTGGGCAGACTGAAATACTTCATTTTAAAGCTCCTTCAGCTTTTCTTGGGATTCATTACAAACAAAGCATCATTATTTAACAAGCCCAAATCTTAATTTCTTTGTGTCCCACTGCAGATTTTTCCTGCCTCCTCATTCTGGTCCCCAAACTACAACAGTGTCCCCTGCTTTTACCTTCCCTCTTCATTTTCTGACAAAAAGCATCCAGAACTCCACTCAGTACTAGTTTTTCCTTAGCCCTTGAGACTCATTATCCACTTTTCCTCTTGACAGAGCTTTCAAATCCGGACTTTTCCACATTTCCACCCCAGTTATTCCTTTCCAAGGCTGTAATGGCTTTGCTTTTTCCCCCCTTTCGCACCAAGTGAGCAAAGAACAGCTTTTTACCATTGAAATGCAAAACCATTTCAATCTTTTGAGCGTCAGCTTCATCCAAACACCAGTTTTGTAAATAAACAAACACCAAAAAAAACCAAAACAAAAAAACCTGAATTCAGCAGGTGCTTGTTTGGAACTTTATGGCACAGAGAGGCACAATTGCCACAATCCCACAATTTGCCTCCTAGGAATGAGGGAAGTATGTGAACCCAGGGGGAGCACCAGAAACTTTCTGACTATTAAATAACTTCAATGTAAGGAGAAAAGGAGGTCAAGCAACTTTTCTCCCAGGAGATCCCACAAAGGCACTGAATTGCCTTTACAGGTACTTTAAATTTACTGAGGTCTGGGAAAGACCCTCTCGCCCACCCCTGCTTGACCCTTCAAGGACCCCTCAGGTCTGTCTTGACTTGGATCATTTTCCCAATCTCCCAAGCCCCAAAACCTCATAGTTCATGGCCATTCCATGTGGTCAGCATGGAGATACCCCCAGGAGTCAGGGGGGGAAGCTCTGAAGAGCAAACCTGCAAAGGCCACGAAGGAAATGACGTCCCAGTGAAGTCAGCAGGACCGATGATCACACCAGTGTGTAAGCACCTGATACCTGGCCCTGAATAATATCTTAAATATCCCACTGGATATCCCACGTGCTGCACCATTTCTACAGTGCCCTGGGCTCTTTTTAAGTGTTCATTACCTGAAGCCAGATCAATAAAACTGCACAATAAAGGGGCTCTTAACCTACTATGGGAACACTGCTCGAAGCCAGGGCTTTGCAAACCCTCTCTTTCCCACCTCCAGGGAGGGCACACGCAGCTAGCCAGCATTTCTGCCAACCCTTTCACTCCCATCTTATTTCACAACCCCTCTGTCTCCCTCCTATCATCCTCCCTCCCTGCACGTACAGTTGCTGGTATCTTCCCAACCAGATGCACACCTGCAGGAAAAGCTGGCATCTTCTCTTTCCAAGCTGTCATAAAGTCAAATAGTTTATGAGCCTATTGACGACAGATAAATTAATTGCAGAAAGTATGAATGACTTAATATTTTGTGTGCTAATATATATTTTTTTTTTCCCCTTCTCTTAAATCCACGTCATGTGTAAGATATATCTCAGGCAATTTGGGTTGTGTTCAGATTCCCATGTCTCACCAGCTCCTTAAGGTGGCAGAAGATCCCCTGTGGCTTTGGAGCTCCTGGGTTTGATGTTTTAAGTAACATGACATTTTTGGAAAGGTGCTTAATGAACTTGACTCAGCCCAGGCTAAGGGTGGAAGGAGCAGGGACTTTTAGGGAAGGTTTTCACTGGGTAGGAAAGCACACCCAAATCCAAGAGTTCCCACCAGATTCATCCTGCTTAACCTCAGGCTTTAGGCTCTCTTTGTAGCCATCAGATGGTGAGGAGGTAATTCAAAGCTGCCCTCATCAGCTTTGGCTGTTTGAAGCTTGTAAAGCTGAAAACCCTCCATAAAACAGGGGAGAATCCACGGATTTGATGGCTCTTTGCCCTGTGACAATCATCTCCCACAAAGGATGACACAGGTGTGTAACTGCTCCATGACTGGATGTCTGGTTGAAGCCATGGCCAGTCACTGGGATTTGTGAGGTTTTGGTTCATCCCCCATCACTGGGCAAGTGCTTGTGGACTCAGAGGAGCCCAAATCACCCATGTGGGTGACCTGGATACAGATGGTGCAAGCCCAGGTTGCATCTGGCCACGGATCCCTGTCACTTATTGATGACTAACCCATTACTGCCCAGATAGAGATCTCTAGTCAATATATTAGATCATTGCCTGATATTGATCCAACAAGCTTCAATTATCTACTTAGATTTAAAGGAATTTCAGTGTGTGGATTGAGGACAATCATCTGTGTGTTTTGTGCAACAGAGTATTGATGAGCAGGCAGAAAACATGACATCCAAGGAATGAGTAAGATGGGGTGGCTCAGTCGAGAGAAGGGGGTTGGAGAGGGAGGAATAATTAAAGCCATGCAAAAATGTTTAAGTGAGGTAGTGAAATAACCTCTGTTGACTCTCAATGGGTTGAGTAAGGAATGAAGTGGAACTGGAACAAAGGGATTCTAAGCATCTAAATTTAATGAAAAAACAGAACAGATGAGACAAAGTTGTCTCTGCCTTTGCACCTGGAGGGGGCAGGGGGGTGAAATGGTGGTTCAAGGTTGCTCTCCATCTCCACTTCACAGGCGTGGTAGAAAGCATTTGGACATGGTCAGTGCTGGGACTGAAGTGGGTGTTTACAGTTAGACATGTTCTTTACTGGTCTGCAGACCTTGCACTGCCAAAGTCAATGGCAGATATGAGAACAGCCCTCCTTTTTCCTCTGGCCAGTCATTAAAACAGGATAACACTCTGGGAGTGCTGTGTAGGAGAGCTGGGATGTAACAGTGGTTACATGGACTGCCCCCAAATCTTTGCCAGACTTTAGAAGAGGGTCTGAAACCGAGTGACCTACATAGCAACGTTGTGTTTGGTCTGTAAGTGCCATCCCTTTCTGCAGATGAATGAGGTCACCCTGCCATTTGCATGGCACCCATTAGGGACAGGATGTGTTGTGAGCAGCCAGAAGATGAGGTTGTTGTTCCCACACACCAAGACAAGGTTGTTGACTCTGCAGTGCTACACAGAGTGGACTCTGAGATCATCAACAACTCTGTTGCTGGGGGATTTCCCCCAAATCCTGCCACTGATTCCTGTGGCCCTTGTGAAAACCCTTCACTGCTGCCACTTTCCAGACTGGGGGTGCATTATAAAGTCCAACATGACCAGCTCCTGGTCAGGGCAGCATTTTAACACTATTTGGGTTGAAAGTAGTGCCACTGCTCTATATGTGCAGCAGATTTCTGCTCAGTGTAGTAGCACATCACAGGTGAATTCCACCCTTGGGTTGCAGTGACTGTTAATCGGGTTTGTGCTTTTCCAGGGGAATAATTATTTGAACAAGAAGGAGCAGGATCCCCCACACTTGCTATTTAGTCTTTGGGATGTCAACAGAAAACAAGTCCCAAGTGTCAGAGACCACAGCACAAGCCAGGCAAGCACTGCAGGGTCTCTGTCCCGTTCCCAGGGAGGACAATTTGTTCTGGTAGAACCACACTGACCTGAGGGGTTTAGGTTTTATGGAGTATTCTGGGGTGATCTGGAGGGAAATCTGAGTTCCTGCCTCTCGAGCCATTCCACCTTAATGGAAAATAAATAAAGAAAAACCTGAAATGGGATGAGAACGAAGCCAGTGGAAGAGAATCTGGAGAACTGTGCTTAGAAGACACCCTCGCTATAAAAAGTGACTTTTGATAATTGCTGGAAAAGTGCCGGAGTGTATTTTGGGAGAGAGGATTGGGGGGGGAAAATAAAAATTAATCTATGACCTAATGTTTCTGGAACCCATCCACCAACCTGGGTGCCCTGTGGCTGTTTAAATTTTTTATCTCCCTTTCCAGCAGGCGTTTCACAACGTGGATTGTTCTGTGTGTGCGAGGCAGAGGCAGCGAGGCTGAGCCCCGTCAAGGGCCCTCTCTGGTCTCTGCCTGGGATGGCTCTTGTTCAGGAGAAGAGCAGATAACACCTCTGCAGCCACTTCATCATCAGCTGTCACAACCTGAAGACCTCATTAGGATGGAGACACGACGAAGAGCAATAATTAAATTGAGATGTAATTAGACAGATGCTCCGGAGATTTACTGCTACTACTCTGCTACTATTGTAAAACAGCAATAAAAGGAGAAAAATTCCAAAGGCAAAGTATGAGTAATGAGAGAATGCTGGTATTTGTGCTTGCATATGTCATTTCTGCTATGGTTTAATATATGAATATATCCGGGATGATCCTGTGAAGTCTGTGGCTGGTGAAGTTTCCTGGATGTGTTTTCCCATGGGGAATGATGCTGAGATCTCTCAGCTCTGACTGGGAAGTGCTGCTGCCTCGGTGGGTTATGCCATGCAGGATCATGATCCCAGTCTCTTGAGGACACAACCCAAAGCAGGAGCAGCAGTGAGATGTAAGTGGTGAGAGATAAAGGAATTAAGCACTGTATCAACAATTCATGTACCACAAGTTATTTTCACCAGTTTTCCAGACAAATCCTCTCTTCAAATGTGCTGTTATAGATTAATCCAAAGCTATTGGAATCAATAGTTTTCCCTGCTGGGCTGGGCTTAGCAAGAAGCTGGTGTGGATGACAATCACATTTTCCTCTGCCTGTAAAACCAGTGTGACCATATTCACCACTTACTGCAAATTCATCTGGGATTTGGGGAGGTCGATGCACTCAGGAAAAAATGATCTGTGCCCTTTTGCATTAGAGACTCTGAGCCTGTCTGACTCCTGCTGGCCAAGACAGGGCCTAAAGGGGCTTCAGGAGAGCTGGAGAGGGACTGGGGACAAGGCATGGATGAAGAGAACACAGGGAATGGCTTCCCACTGCCAGAGGGCAGGGATAGATGGGGTATTGGGAAGGGATTCTTCCCTGGAAGGGTGGGCAGGCCCTGGCACAGGTTGCCCAGAGAAGCTGTGGCTGCCCCTGGATCCCTGGAAGTGTCCAAGGCCAGGTTGGACAGGGTTTGGAGCACCCTGGGCTGGTGGAAGGTGTCCCTGCCCATGGCAGGGGATGGCACTGGATGATCTGGATGGTTTTTCAGGTGCCTTCCAACCCAAATTCTGTGTTTCTGCCATCACACCTGTGCTCTGAACCAGCCCCAGGCCCTCCTGATTAAGTTTACAGAGATGTCTGGAGGTGAAGCTGTGCTTTAGGGACTGGGGGCTGGTGTGGGTTCACTGTGTGCAGTGACACAAAGCATCTCCACTGCCCAGTGCCAGGGCTGTGCCACTCTGTGAGTCCCGTGGGGCTGGGGGACACTGGGACCATCCAGCTGAGTCTGGCACTCTTGGGGGCTCTGGGACCTGATCTCTAGACATCAGTGAGAGCTCGGTCTGGACATGTGCAGAGACAGTCTGGGACATGAATCTTTACCTTGTAACCTCCCTGCCCTGCCTGTCTCACCCTTTCAGCTCAGACTTGAGCTGTGCCATGTGAGCCCACATTTTCCATTTGGTTTTGCAGCCCGTGGGGCTGTTTGTACAAGATTGGCTGCTTGGGATGTGAGCAGATTACGAATCAAAGGGAAGGAATTTGCTCCAGAAAACGCAATGGCAGTGATGGCTCCCCTGAAACCTTCATCAGATGTAATTAAACAAAGCTTCATATTAGGAAAGTGCTTGTACTTGCTGGCTCCCTTAGGCTGAACTGGCTCTTGTTTCCCCATCAATTAACTCTTTCAGGCACTGAATCCCCCAGCAAGGCACAGGGAGCTGCTCTCCTCAGCCCAGGCAGGGCAGCAAGCTCATCCCTCTGCTCTCCCACAGCAAAGGGAGCAACACCACCACTCAGTGCAAGACCAGAGGAGCCTGAAATAGCACCTTTCATCCCATTCTTCAGCTCTGCAACACCACTAAAGAAACAGCAGTGTTGCTGTTTCACCCACCACCTAGAGACAGAGCAGATGGAGGTGGCTAAGACATCCAGACCCCAAAAGCCTAACTCCCTGCACTTGATGGAAAACAGCCAGGGCACGAATTATTAGGTGCAAAAGTCACATTTTCCAGCTTCCCAACAGTTGGTTTCTCTCTGCAGTTCCACGTTTTCCCCTGTTCAGCGGGGGCAGTAGCTCATTGCTGCAGCAATCTCTCCTCCTCCTCCTCCTCCTCGGGACCTGCATCCACTCACCGCTCCAGGGGAAGGCAGAAGCTCCAGGCAAAGCATTGCCTGGAGAGAGAGAGGCAGGAGGATTTAGGAATGCCGTGTGCTCTCCCGGTGAACGGGGTGCTGAGCATCTGCCCTCGGCTCAGGGAGAAAATAAGCTGGGGAAAAAAACCCATAACATCTCAAAATCAGCCTGCAGCAAACACCTGAGGGCTGTCAGAGGCAGCACCGAGAGGCTTCAAGGGCTTCCCATTTCCCTCACCAGTCTGCAAAGTTTGGGGCAAAAAGGGTGAAAGTTGAAGGATACAGAAGATCGAAAAGGGATGACAACGTTTACAAAAGGAGGGCAGGGACCAGAGGTGCTTTGGGGAGCAGGCTGGGACCAGAACAGCCCTGGAGGGTTGAGAAGAGTTGACAGGCAGTGAGAGCAAGCCCTTTTTCCTCCCAGAATTCCTTTTCCTCTCCACGTTTGTCTGAAATGTGCTCATTGTTAAGGAAACATTCCTCCCTGCCAGAGTTCCTCGCTGTTGCAGAGCTGGCAGCATCAGGGTGTGCTGCAGGACTAGGGCTGGGGACCAGGGCTAAGGGGGAAGAATTAAACACCAGTGGGTTGCAAATATGAAGCCCAAACAAGCCCCAGGTTCAAGCTGGGGCTCGTGAGGGGATTGGGTTGTGTGACACCAACAGACTGACCCTGAACACCCCTGGGAGGGGGGTCAGGTCCTGTGCCCCCAGCTGAGCCCCCCCCATCCCTCGCTGTGTCCCCACTGAAGGAGGGCCAGGCTGGGTGTCAGGTCATGGGTGCACGACCAGCCAGGAGAGCAAAAGCAAGTCCTTAATTCATTGCAGGCTCGGCTGGGGCCCGTGAGTCCTTTCACCTCATCCCCCTCCACCCTGCAGTTCCTTCTGGTAAACTGGAGGTGCAAAAGCATTTTCAGCAATCAGAGCCATGGTGCCTTTCTGTGTGGTCTGTGGGGCAAACCACGTAACCTCTGTGTGACTCTGTTTGCCACCGACACGCCGAGGAGCACCTCATTTACCTCATCAGGGCTTGGGAGCCTTAATTATTCCCAGACGGATGGATGCTGCATAAGCACAGCGTTAGGATGACTAAACCTTCCTGGAGGTGCCTCTAATATCTCTGATTAGTTTGTTTATCCCCCAGATTCTGTACCATGGGCATGACAAAGATTACAAGGAGCGTGTTTAAGCAGGGGCACGGATGCTGTGCCAGATCCCTCCGGGTCAGAGGGAAACAGATGATGGAAAACCAATTAATTTTTTACAGCAAGAAAAATAGCTACAGGATTAAGAAACATTAATTATTTATTGAACCGCTGCCTTTGCAGGGAAAAAAAAAAAAAAAAGAGTTTATACATACCTGTATCTATATAAAATAATCACTCATTGTACACAACAGGGTAATAACTTCAGTAATCTGAGCTCCTGTTTTGACACTGCTCTTTTCTCAGAGGTCAATTAAAATAATGAGAGTGAAAATACTTAGGAGCCTCAGGAAGGGGAAAAACTGTCACAGTAATGACAGGGGGTCGAGTTATGGAGTATTTAGCCCATGGTGCCTGGTTGTGGTCTCCAAGGTATGAATTCCACGTCTGAGTAAAGTGAATTCCTTGTAGCTGTGGGTCTGCCCTGAGATGCAGGTGAGCTCCAAAGATCAGAGCTGGAGAAGAGCTGCAGCAGCTGAGCAGATCAGCTGCAAGGTGGACACTGGCCATGAGCACCTCACTGTCCCAAACTTGGATTAAATGCATTTTCTGGAGTCCCCTTCCTGCTGGTAGTCATGGAATCCCAGAATGGTTTGGGCTAGAAAGGACCACATTTACTTCCACCCCCTTCCACTATCCCAGGTTGCTCCAAGCCCCTGCCAGAGCGCAGGGTTGGATGGATATTGGGAAGGAATTCCTGGCTAGGAGGGTGGGCAGGCCCTGGCACAGGTTGCCCAGAGAAGCTGTGGCTGCCCCTGGATCCCTGGAAGTGTCCAAGGCCAGGTTGGAGCACCCTGGGCTGGTGGAAGGTGTCCCTGCCCATGGCAGGGAGTGGAATGGGATGGGCTTGAAGGTTCCTTCCAAGCCAAACCATTTTGCATTCTGTGAGTCCTGCCTGAGTACCTGGGACAGGATGAGCTGTGTGAGGCAAAGCCTTTGGATCCTGTCGGTGTCCTTGCCTGGTGTGTCCAGGTGCAATCCTCAACATGCACACACAGGGGGACATAAGAAGCAGAAGGTTTTAATGCAGCTCCAGGTTGAAGTTTGCCATATGCACACATGCCCAGGGACAAGGGAACCCCCCAGCATTTGCCAGGGATGACCCTCTCAGAAGTTACTGGGACCAAGACTGAGGTGAACAGCAGGTCCAGACAGAGCTCCAGTGAGAGCACCTGAGCACGTTTCACCTGCAGAGGGGTCCTCACCCACCAGGACTCCTCAGTTTATGTGGCAAGACCTCCTTTATCCAGGTGCCTGGTGGGTTTGGAGGCTCCTCTCCAAGCCTCAAAGAGCCGGACTGAGGTCACTTCTTCAGGTGGGACTTTGAGGTTCCACCCCATGGGAGATCATTACCTCAACCAACTTCCACATCCAGGGCTGCCCTGTTTACAGGTAAATAATTTAGTGACAGGAAACATTTTTTTTCTGATGCAAGAGAGGAGAAACAACTGCCAGATTTCCTTGTCTGGGCACCCAGTGGGGCCATTTCAGCAAGCTCAGAGCTTCCAAGAGCTCAGGTTTCTGCAGAGACCCGTTTGCTCTGTTTTCAACCTCACCATCCTCAGCCCTGCCCACCCACCCCCTGCCACGGGCAGGAGGCTTCTCTGTCTGCTGCACTTTCACTGCCTGAATGGTCTTACACCAATCCCCCTTTGCCCCTGATTCTTTTTGGCCAAAAGCAGTGCCATCGTTGTGCAGTGACATCAGCAATTATCAACGCAGAACCGCAGTAATTTACCAGGCACAATAATTAGGCACTTTCCTCCCCCCTCCTCCATGATGTGAAGTGACAAAGACCAACTGGGTTTGCTTGTTCAAGCTGAAGTCTGTGGAATCTCCAGCTGGTGATGCTGAGGATGAAGCTTTGGTGGCTGGAGCAAAGCTAAATGCTTTGTTAACTGGGGAACAAACTTGGCTCCTGATTTTTATTCCCCTTTGGAAACCAGGCCCACGTTTTGGCATAACATCTCTGACCACAGGAGCTCCAGGCTTCTTTCCTCTCCCATCAGGATGTGCAAAAGCCAAGGAAATGCCCTGAAACTCTTAATCTGTTTGTTGTTTGGTTTTATTCAGCCACCCAGAGATGGTTTGATTTGAGCCTGGTTCAAGTCTGTGGCAGAGTTGCCAGGAGGGGGAGAAGATAAACCAGAAGGAATTTCCGATGGCTCTTCTCCACGAGCCTTCTTACCTCTGTCTGCATTTATCTCCCAATTCTGCAGCAACAGAGGGTTTTCCTCTGTGGTGTTTTAATCCCAGCCACACCAAGCTCCTCAAAGCTGCTTCTAAACCATGCCTGGGCAAAGGCCACCCAGGACTCTTGGCCAGGGCCAACAAAAACGCCAACAAAGGAGGGGTTTTTATCACTCTGAGGCTCTGGGTTATCCCAACAAGCAGGTAGGGCACTCAAAAGACTCCCACTGGAATTTTTTGGGAGGAAATTGGAGAGACCAGGAGGAGTCTGTGTCCCATGAGAAAGAGGAATCAAATGTCAGGCTGTTTCTTCTCCCTATCAAGAGGGATTAATTTCCTAGGATTCCCCTGCAGGGAGAAGTGAGTCAGTCAGACCAGTCCTGGTCTTGATACAGCAGTACAATCCTGGGGCTTCCAAGGGAAAAGCAGGAGACAAAAGTTTGATTCATAAAAGCTTGGGGAAGAAGGGGAAGGGAGAGGAGACGATGATAATAATAATAATAATAAAAATGCCTGGGGGTGATTTCATAACATTAATAGGTAATGTAGTCAATTATGTAGGCTTATTTTATTTCAGCAAAGTGCAGGTGGTGAGCTACAGCTCCTCACAGGTGCTTTTCCAATTAGCTCCACGTATTCTAGGTGAATAAATGGCCCAGTGCCAGCCCTCCGTGCCACCAGCAACACGCTAATCCAAACTAATCCCAAGGACTCATCTCGCCTCATGTTAAAGCAGCCAGAGTCTCTTTTATTTATTATCTCTTGAAAGATCTCTCCTCTCCTTGGAAAAACAAGGAGGGCTCTTTCACAGGGGGGGCCATAAATACACTTCACTCGGCGTTCGCTGAGGGCTGGGAGACTATCACTGCTTCGAGTCAATTATTGCCATTATGTAATAGCAGATGAATATCCTGTTCTGCATTTGCTAAATGTTTTCTTTTAATAATCAACTCCTAGCCACATAATGGGGCAGCTTATGCAACGAGCTCTTCAGGGAGACATCTGTTTTTCAGCATTGGTAATTACCGCCGTCGGATCATTAAAATGTATTTATTTGCTTTTGTTATTACAACTGGGCGAGCCCCAGTGCTTAGGAAAGCAGCAGGCTGATAAACCAGCCTGGTGTGGGCATGGTGTAGGCAGGAATTATCCCAGATAGCCCCACACACACATACCTGATCCAGCAGGCACCCCGGGTTTAACGTGGCACCCGGCTCCTCCTAAAGCGCCCGCTGATGGTGGAGGTGCAGAGAAGGGCAGAAATGGAGCACAACCAGCCCTGGGGGCTCAGCTGGTCACTGTGAGTCCAATCCCAGCAAAACCCAGGGCCACACTTGCAGGAACATCCACGTTCACCCCATAGGATGGATTTCATGGGGCGTCATCACCAACCTTGAGGTCAGACACTGGGTGTGCTCATAATGCTGAGGGCTCAGCAGCTCGCTGGTAATTTAACCCAAGGAAAGGGCCAAAAATGCTCCATTTTAACCTCATGCAGGGAACTCTACAACCCACCCACATCTCTGGATATCCTTTACCAGACCTCTGGTGATTCTCAGCAAAAATCATCAGGGAAAGGAAGTTTTTCCTCACAGTTTTCCAGAGGAGCTCATTTACCCTATGACTGAGCAAGCTGCCAGAGGCTCTCAGAGGTCCTCCAGTCCCCTCATTCTCATGAGTTTCACTGGAATCTCAGCCCCTTGCACAGTGTTGGGAGCCCCATGTTGGAAGGCCAATGTTTGGGGGTGGAACTAGATCCTCTTGAAGGTCCTTCTCAGCTCAGCCCACTGTGTGATTCCATGTTGCTCACTAACATCTCCTTCTTCTGGGGTTTACCCAGGCCAGCAGCTCTGAGTCACCCCCAGACCCCCAGCGCCTCTTTGGGCACTCCTGGAAGCCCCCCTGGGTTCTTGGAGAACCCTCTAAGCCAAGCCAAGCACTTCTCCATCACTTGGAAACGTGACCCCAGGTTGGTGGGGAGCAGGAGGCTGCCAGGGGTGAGTGAGAGCTGGCTGACATCATCCGGATCTGCTCCAGGACCATCAGACACCTGCTGAGCCTCCCAGGGCAGTTCCACGGCAGCTGCTGCCCGAGCCCACGAGCTCACAAGCGGGAACATGAGCTGTTTGGATCGCTCTTGCCTCCAACATTGTTCTCTGGAGTGTTTGAAAAAGGCCTAATGAAAAGTGACTCAGAAATAACTGACAAGTGCCAGCCTCACCTTCTTATTGTCTCATCAAAATGGGAATGACAGTGGAGGGGAAGAGTCAACCCTCTCCATAAGATCCGCTGTCCCAACTTGCCTGCAACTTGCAGGCTGAGGGAAATGTTGACACAGGGTTGACATCTCTGCTTGATTTATGAACAGCTCCAAGGAGGGGGAAAGAGGGGGGGGAGAAGAATTAAACATTATAAATCAATGAGTAACATCCATAACCCCGAAGTGCTTGTTGTAAACAATACAAAACACCGGCCTAATTTTTATAAGTGTAATTTATGACGAGCAATTCCTTCCAAATGAGAGCATTTAAAAGGGAAAAAACCGTCACTTGTTAGAATATCATTAATTCAATCAGATGAGAACGAAGCCAGCCATTGTTCCTAATGGTGGAGAGTCTCATGGGAGCTAATTGCTCCTCCATGGGGCCTCTCAGCGTGTCTGGATTCAAACCTGGGAGTGCTGGAGGAGAACCGTGGCTGGAGGTGGGAGAGGTGATGGGCACAGACGGACCCTCAGCTCTGCCAAGTCCTTGGGGCAGCCCTGGGTACCACTCTGCCCTGGCTGGAAACCTGCTGCCAGGTGTGGAGAGTTATCCCAGCATCTCCCAGCTCGCTCTTCTTTCCAGGGACTGACTGAGAACCTGGAGCAGGGAAATGTGGCCAGGGAATGATCCAATCTCTTGGGCAGTGAGGTCTCAGGGCAACACCAGGTCAGCCACCTCCCAGCACCACCTGCTTACTGTGGGAAAGCAGAGGGTGCTAAACGTGTTTTCCCAAAGTCAGGAGCGATGCCCAGACCGACAGTCAGAGGGTGTTTTGTAGCTGGAGTTGCAGCTGCACCCTGAAGCTCCCCAAACTCTGTAGCTCCCCAGACCCTGCTGGCATGGGTATTAAAACTCCTGTGGCAAGGAGGTGACACAAAGTCAACCCTAAAATCCTGCTGTTACCTCTGCCTGCCTCATTTCTCACCATCAGCCAAAACTCCCTCTCGTGTTCCCCACCTCCAGTGCTGGAAGCTGCAAACAGCACCAGGGGGAAACAAACCCAAATGTATTTTCCGTGCTGTGCAAGCATAGAAGAAGGAATGGCCCCTTCCCATCCCAAAGATCTCTCAGTGTAAACAGAAAAAAAGCAAGAGATGGAGAGAAAAATGATGTTTTCACAGTGACCATCATGCCTGGGCTCAGCCAGAGGTCCAGGCAGTTACTCTCTCAGCTGTGGTTTAAATTAATCTGTTTTAATTTGTGCCACAGCACCTTGGGAGTGCACAGACAGGGGATGGGGCAGAGCCCCTCATCCTCTCCACCTAGCTCCAAAAGCCATGTCCATTTACCACGGCTGGATTCAAGTGACCTGGTTTGCAGATTCGGGAATCAAATCCCACCTGAATTCCCAGCCTTGCTCACAAGAGCCTCTTTTGTGTTTACCCCCAGGTTTTCGCGGCGGGTCCCGTCTCTCCCGGACTCGCTGTTTGCCTTCAGGTGATTAACATATTCCAGAGGATGCAAAGTTCCTCCTGCACAAATAAATGGATCTAACAGAGACGTAATGAGGCTGTAATTAGGGAACGTTTGCAGAGCGCCGCGAGAGGCACGACGGGCAGCGCTAACGAAACGCGGCTTTATTGCTGCAGAAAACCTATTATTGTTGGCACCGCGGCAGCATCAGCGCAGCTCCCCGCCTGCCGTCGGCTCACCTTCCGCGCTCTTTCACAATTGTTGTTCCTCCCGAAGGGAAGCGGGGTGTGAGAGGCGGTGATTGGCATCAGCAAACTGCTCCTTCCTCCGTCGGGGCAGGGAGCTGCGAGGACACGGACAGGGAGGGCGGTGCTGGGCAGGAGCTGGCACGGGGTGCTGGGTGTGCAGAGCTGGCCCTGGATGGAGGTGCAGCCTGGATGGAGGTGCAAGAGCTCGTCTGAGAGCTCTGCTCTGGGGGACCAGGGACAGCCCCCAGGGAATGGCTGGAGCTGTGTCAGGGCAGGCTCAGGGTGGATCTCAGGGAAAGGTTCTTCCCCCAGAGGGTGGTTGGCACTGAACAGGCTCCCCATGGCAGTGGGCACAGCCCCAAGGCTGCCAGAGCTGCAGGAGGGTTTGGATGATCCTCTGGTGCACAGGGGGTGACTCTTGGGGCTGGGCCTGTGCAGGGCTGAGGGTTGGACTGGATGATCCTTGTGGGTCCCTTCCAGCTCAGCACATTCTGTGATTCTGTGACCTTGGCTGTGGGATAAATATACTGTCAGACCAGGGCTCTTCCACTTTAAAATTAATCCTCAAGAGAGCAGGAAATGCCTTACCAGGGAGCACTTGGGCATTGTTGCTCTTTACCAGAGATGCCTTTACCTCTGACTGCAAAAATCTTCAAGCAGCAAATTCAGCATCAAGTTTTAGGGGTTTGGCCCTCCTGTCCCTCAGTCCCTGTTTAACCCCTGCATTAGAGGTAGGTCTCTATAGTTTTGACAGCCTCAGTACATAGAATTTCAGAATGGTTTGGGTTTGAAGGGACCTGAAAGGCCACCCAGTGGACACCTTCAACCAGCCCAGGTTGCTCCAAGCCCCTCCAACCTGGCCTTGGACACTTCCAGGGATGGAGGCAGCCACAGCTTCTCTGGGCAACCTGTGCCAGGGCCTCCCCACTCTCACAGGGAAGCTTTTCTTCCCAATATCCCATCTAAACCCTCTCTCTTTTAGGCTCTTTTACCCCTTTTTTACAGTCAGGTCTGACAGTGGTTAAATATAGGACAGAAGGCTCTGTGGGTTGGGGGTTATCTTAAGCTGCTCCCACACATTTGAGTGCAAATATCAGGACTGAGTTAATCATGACTGAATATTGAGATGGGGGGGGGGAAATACATTCTACAGACTGAGCATCTGCCCTTTCCCTCTGTCCTTGTGCAAGTCAAAGAGGCACATACATTGCAGAGTTAAGATTGAAGATTTCCCCAAAAAAACCCATGACTAAATATTCCTTTCACCAGGAATATCTGGAGAGTGGATGAAAGCACCCTTAGCAGGTACAGGGACTTGCACCTTACACACACACACACAGAGGAATGCATCAACACTGAAGGAGGGGGTGACTGTGACCTTTGGAGGGTCTGAAAAGCAAAACAAATCTAATTTCACTGTATCTTGGAGGGAAGGAACTGAGACAGCAAGTTGCATTCTAGACACTTGGCACACTGAGCAGTGGCATTTGTTTTTCTGGTAAGTTCTTAAATGCTTTGAAAGAGGTGAAACACGATCCATCTACAACATAAGCTTGGAGTCATCGACTCCAAAGCCACCCTCTCAATTACACTGACAAACAGCATTTCCCTCTCCAGAATTAGGAGCTGGATATCTGGGAGCTCCATGTGCCACCCTGATCCCACGATGCTGACCCTCACCCCTACCCTGAGATACCTGGGAGGGGTAAGGTAGGGAGGCAAGGAGGAACCCACCCAGCCACACTGAAGCACTCTGGGCTGCTAAAACCTTGACCAAGTTGCAAAGCTTACACTTCATCTTCCCAGCACTGGGACAAGGGGCCTGGGGCAACCGTGGGCTGGTGGGAGGTGTCCCTGCTCCTGGTGTAGAGGTTGGAATTGGATGGGTTTTGAGGTCCCTTCCAACCTACACCATTCTGGGATTCAGTGTACTGGGGAGGGAGCAGAAGATGGAACATTCAACAGAAATGGTCAGAGGACCAGGGAACACGAACTGGACACAAAGAAATGGAATGAACTCATTTCCACTGGTGCTCAAATTCGGACTGTGAATCTCTAACAAACCCAACATCACAACCTGGCTGCAAAAAGAGCTCTCCCACCCTGGCTGCCATGGCAAAGATTGCAAAGAAAACCCCAAAACCTGAGAACTGCAGCAACTCCGTGGCCTCCATGACTCAAATGATGGATTAGGAAGTGGGAGAATTAGGAAGTGGAGAATACCTGGCTGCACCTGGAACAGCAAAGCAACCCCCAAACCCACATCTGAATGAGCTTCACAGAGCCCTGCCTGGCCAACTGCACCTTCTACCCATGAACAGTGTCTTTCTTGCCTAAATTTCTCATTCCCACATGGGTCCTGTGTCTCACCTACCCAAACAAACGTGGCTTTGCAGGCCAGCCCCGGGAGGGAGAGTGGAAGACAGTTTGATTGCCAATATCTAATCATAATTGGGAATCCAGAAACTACTTATCTTAGGAATTGCTTCATAATGCACTCAGTGTGTGAAGGATTATCACTGTGTAATTAAGCAGGGAGGGAGATAAGGATCCTGTGCAAACGGACAAGGAGGAAGGTAATTGAGATTTCGGCTTCTGCTCTGCCAGCTTCTCACCCAGATCACTGACAACTGCCTCAACATGTGTGTCTGCAGAGAGGAGGGCTTGGAAAGTGGGAATGGAGAGGGGGAAAGCCAGCCCTGGGCATGTCACTCCCTCCTGCCCTATTTGTCCCCCTCTGTTTCTGTGAGCTGTGCCCACAAAATCCACAGGAAGCCCCGGGGTGCAACGGGGGGGGGAATTGATGCACAGGAACAATGGAGCCCTGGGGTGTGAATTATTTAGTGCTGTGGAAGAACAATTAAGCTCTGTGAGCTATTAAGGCCAGCCCTGTGGCAGAGTGAGGTTGGAAGGGCAGGTGAGGTGTGACACACACAGGGGACGAGTCCTGTCCAACCTCCAACAGCCCCAAGGTATTGCTCTGGCTCAAGGGACAAAAAAAGTGGCTGTTGTGGGACTGAAAACACCCTGAGGACTTGCACATCATCCAGTGCCACCCCCTGCCATGGGCAGGGACACCTTCCACCAGCCCAGGTTGCTCCAAGCCCCATCCAACCTGGCCTTGGACACTTCCAGGGATCCAGGGGCAGCCACAGCTTCTCTGGGCAACCTGTGCCAGGGCCTGCCCACCCTCACAGCCAACAATTCCTTCCCAATATCCCATCTAACCCTGCCCTCTGGCAGTTTAAATGTGACACCCCAGCTCCTGCTGCCTTTGGGCTGAGTTGCCAGGCTGCAGGAGGTTTAACATCCCTTCCTGAGGAGAGGGGAAAAGCCCCCAGGGTGGACCAGATTTATTTTGCTGCTTTGCTGGCAAGGGATGTGGAGCAAACAGAAGAAGAGAAGGGAGAAGAGCAGGAAAGTGGAGGAGAATACAAATGAGAGCAGAGGTCCCAGCATGACATTTGTGCCCCAGAATCACCTACATTTCAGCAGTGGTGCTGCCAGAACGTTGCTCAGCTCCTGGCAGGTTCCTGCCCTGCTTCCTGGGGTTACAGGAGCATTAGAGGCACTATCAGTGATGACATTTATCATGGAACCCAGAAAGCCTCACAGACCCTCTCAGGCACTGAGAAAACACAAACCCAAACAAGCAAACCCCTCCTCAGAGGGTGAGCACGTGCAGGGAAGTCAAGCTTGGCCTGTGTGAGGAGGAGAGAGGATGAGAGGGGAAAGGCAGCTGTTGCTCACTATTTTTTTTTAGTCTTTTCCGCCCAGAGAAAAAAAATAATTAGAAAATGTGTCTGGAATAACACAGGGATCAGTGGGAATGCAGGAAACAACCTGCAGCTACTGAGTCTCAGCTGACACATCCGAATTACAGGATCATAATCGAGGTGGGCAGTGACCTTCAGAGAGAAGATCTTCAAAGCCAAGATGCTCTTGGCCACCCTCCCCACCCTGAGCATGGAATCCTGGAGTGGGCAGGGTTGGAGGAGACATTAAAGCCCATCTCATTCCACCCCCTGCCGTGGGCAGGGACACCTTCCAATAGACCAGGATGGTCCAAACTCTGTCCAATCTGGTCTGAACAAACATCTCAAAAGCCAGAGGATTGTTCTCCTTTTCCTCAGCCAAGGACACTGAAACAATAAGCAAATAGAAGAGTCAAGGGAAGAGGAAAATGATTCAAGGCCCTTTGGCAAGATAAGCAGTAGGTGAGCAGCAGCTTTGTCCAGCCAGCACATCCAGGAACAAACCAAAGATGTAACAGAGGAGGGAGAAAATATTTATTTGCCTTTTTTTTTTTTTTTCCCCTAGTCCTTTTCCCTTTCAGCCAAACAATATTATGCCATGGGGCTCTGACAGTCATCTGGAAACCACACAAAGCCTGTTTGTTCCCACCCCCCTCCCGGACCGGTGGAGCAGCTCTGAGGAACGAGGGTGAAAACCAAGGGCCCAGCTGCTCTGTTTGAAAGGGACAAGAGGAAGGAGCAGGGCAGAAGGGAGGAACCCCTGCAAGGGAGGAAAGAGGAGAGTTTCAGAGCCAGAATTCCTGGGCATGTCCCTTCCGTGCCAGTCTCCTATTAATTTGGAACAGCACAGCATCTCTTCTCACCCAACAGGACCCTCATTGCACTCCGAGCCCACTGCTGAGCCACCAACTCAAATTTAGCTACAGACATCACCAGGCCAATATTTCACTTGCACAACAAATCCCAGGGAATTTTTAATGGTGGACTTTAAGCCCTGTTAAATCGCAGAGATCTGCAGGAAATCTTGAGTGACGACGTTGGCTCCTTCCAACCAGGCATTTAGGACACGATAAATTTGGTCTGAACTTAAACTTCCTCCCACGGGGAGCTCTGCCAGCCAAAAAGCACTTTTAAGGCGAATTCAGAGTGATGTAATGGATGTGTGACTAAAGTAGTGGGTTTTAGGTAAGCCTTAATCCTTAATAAATTACAGATAATTTGTATGGGAAGGGGTTATAGAGACTATCTGGATACTTTTAATAACTGAATGGCTGAGTGAGGAGAGGAAAGGAGAGATGAGAAGACCAATCAGATGTGAATTTCAGCAGGAGAAACACTGGCCTGATGGAATTAAAATGCTCCGTGGGAAGAGGACAGTTTTTTAAAGCATGGGAGAGCTTGGAGGTGGACAGAAGGAAATGAGGCACTGGCTTAGAGAAAAAAAAGTTCTTTCCTTTTGTGGGGAAAAGAAAAAGATCACAGCATGAAAACTGAGCATTTCGGAAGTGCTCAGATGGATCCTTCTTCAACATTTGAGACTTTTTCTACGTCAATGGCCTTTAAGGAAATTCTAGCTAATGGCCTTCTCAGCAAAGCACTGATTTGTCAACAAGGATTTCTGCTTCAGAAAGGAAGCTTTTGGTGAAAAACAAGGGCTGTTAAGATTAAGCACTGATTTGTTTTTTCAAAAAGGACATTTCAGGTGTTTTTTCCAGTTTGATTGCTCAGTGTTCCTCAAATGCAGCATAATTCAATTATCTCAGACTCTCAGCATTCCTGTATCAAGTGGGATGTTTAGAGCATAAATGGTCATGGGCTGTTTGCCCCAGCAAGCCCCCACGTGGTTCAAGCAAAGGTTTTCCACTCATTAATCCACCCCAAAGTCCCTCTGCACAGCGAGGGATTTACTGTAACCTGGGCACAACATCACAGAGGGGTTGGCAGGATTTGGGATGTGCCACTCAACGCTTGGCTTTCACCCTCGGCATCCCAGACACCAGGCTGGTCCCACGGGGACTTTGCCTGACCCCAAAAACTGCAGGGTCCCCATGCTCTGCCTCAGACAGGTTGGTCACCCCACCTCCCTGCAGGGCATTTGCTCAGAGCCACTGACCCATCCGAGAGCAGCAGGAAAATAAACACAGGCTTTTCGAAAGCACTTCCTGAAGTTTCTAAAGCATTTTCTGAGGTTTGCCTTTTGAACACGGTTTCACACTCAAAAAACCGTGGAACACTTTGTTTGGGTTGGGAGGGGCCTTAAAAGCCATCCAATCCCACCCTGGACACCTTCCACCAGCCCAGGATGCTCCAAGCCCCGTCCAACCTGGCCTTGGACACTTCCAGGGATCCAGGGGCAGCCACAGCTTCTCTGGGCAACCTGTGCCAGGGCCTGCCCAGCCTCCCAGGGAAGGATTCCTTCCAACATCCCATCTATCCCTGACCCCTGGCAGTGGGAAGCCATTCCCCCTTGTCCCCAGTCCTCTCCAGCTCTCCTGGAGCCCCTTTGGACCCTGGACTCCAAGATCTCCCTGGAATCTTCTTTTTACCAGGCTGAACAACCCCAGTCCATCTCTGGTCTCGCTCCAGCAGCTCCATGTCCTCCTGGTCCCAGAGCTGGAGGCAGCACCAGGGTCATGGAGCCCAACTCCCAGCCCTGCACAGGACACCCCAAGAGTCCCACCATGTGCCTCAGAGTGTTGCCAATACACATCCTAAATGTCTTTTAAATCCCTTTTTCTCTGCCAGGCTGCTCCTCCTGCCACTGCCAGAGCTGCAAACACAAGCAGGGAGGAGCCCACCACCCCACACAGGCATGGACACCGTGAGGAAGGGCTGAACCAGTGTCCCTCTCCCTCCCTCCCAAATCTAATCTTCCATGACCCCCCGGTCCATTTTAGCAGGTGATGGATCTGGGAGCAGACAATTCTGCTTGCTGGTTAATTAATCCAGCGTTACAAGAGTCTAATGACCACTCCTAATCCCCCTGCAATAACATTGCATTCCACCTTCCCAAGCAGGGCCACCTGTCGGGGTTGCAACCGGGGGTGTTTGGGACCGTGGGGCTACTGGTGATTAGTGCCATACCCACTGCTGGTATTTTATTAGCCCCAATTTGATATGTTATCTGCCTTGCACACTCGATCTAAGCCTGAAATATTGTTTTACAACATTAATTAAAAAGGCACTGACACTGGGGTGCCTGGTTCACATGCTCCCGTGTGATTTACGGGTCGCGTTTAATCACCCGGCAACTGTGATTTACCACATCTACCTGGTGGGTAGAGCGTGGACCGAAATCAATTAATGTTTGGTGGCTTTATACCTCGCTGGGGGAAGGAGGGAGAGTTTCTCGTGAACAGCAAAGCCCAGACACACCAAAAAAAAAAAAAAAAAAAAGACAAGTCAGATATTTCAGGCATCTAAACTGCAAACAAGATAATGTGACCTGGGCAGAGTCCCACAGCAGCTGCTTGTAGAGCGCTGCTTTATTAAGGATCCTGGTGACTTTTCATGGAAGGTTTAACTAATTAGTTGAGCAGGCCCTCAATAAACGAGACACTAAGTTATGTTTAGCTTTGATTACACCCAAGCCCCGCTGGCCCGTTCAGTCGCTCCAAGTCAGACAGGAGCTGAAGTGTTTTGCTGAATTAGGGTCGGTGTAAATGCACAGCTCCTGTGAGCAAACTGGGGAGCTGTGCTGCTGTTAATGTGCTGAATGCAGATTTGCAGCTGGGGAGAAAACATCCAGAAAAATGAGGAGGAAAGAAAAAACAGCTGGAGCCTGGGCTCAGAAGGGGCACAGCAACAGGCACCTGCTGGTGTTGATCCCACTCACTTCAAGAGGATAACATGCACAACTGGGGTGAGGAGCAGCTTGCTCTGGCACTTTGCCCTGGTGCAGTAAGATTTCCAGCTCCAGGGAGGGAAGGTTATTGCAGAGGACCCTGAAGGATGGAGAATTTAGCCAGCTTTGTCCCATCACAGTCCTCTTCTGCACCATAACATCCTTCTTGTCCCTCTCCTCTGTTCACCACAGGCTCCACATTCTCCCAGTCATTCTCTCCTGCTCCTTTTCCATCTCCAGCCCTCTCCTTCCACCACAGTGATTTTAAATGCACAGCTCTCTCCCACCCCAAACTCCAACTGCTCCTTCCAGTGCAGCCTCCTCCATCTCATACCCTACTTACAGTTTGCTCCTTCTAATTTGCACCCACCTCTTTCCTTCCCTGGAAGCCTTGGGAGCTCCTTAGAGCAAGTGGGTCACAGCCAGCTTCAGAACTCTTTCATTTCCACTCCCAGCTGTAGGAAAACCCTGGATCCTTCTCTTTTTTGCAGGTGTTGGGTCCTAAATCCAGCCAGGACAGAGGGAATGGGTTGCCCTTCCCACTGCAGATACATCTCCTTTGTCACCCACTGTCTCCAAAGGACCCTCTGTGCTGTACTAATCTATCCCTCAAAAATTCCAGAACACCTCACATTTATCCTCATTTTCTATTCTTCTGACCCAAATTTCTCCTGATTTTCCCTTCCTGGATGGTCTTCCCAGCAGTTCCTTCCCTGCCCTTTACCTTCAGCTGCTCTCAGGCTCTCACTTACCTTCTCTCCTTGATATTATTGTTATTATCACTATCATTATTATTCCCCACTTATTTCCCCCCTTTAGCACAAGCACATCCTAATTTATACCCCCGTCCTTCCCATCCTCAGTTGCTTTTCATTAAAAACCTCATTGGTTTTTTTGGCTATTTTTGCCCCAATACTTTTGGCAGTTGCTGGCCCTGCTCCTCTTTTCCCTCCTCTGCCCAGTTTCTTTTCTGCCATTTGCCCTCCTCCCCCCGGTACATGTTATTTCACTCCCATTAAATTAACATTTCCCCAAACAAAGAGGGTCAGTACTCAGGTGGAAAATGCCCTTAAAAACTCCTCATCTTTGCTCTCCAGATGAATTTGTGTTACCCAATTGTTTCCCGACTCCTCTGTTTGTGTAACCTCGAAGCTCTTTTGTACAACCCCTTAGTTCTGACAGCTCAGGATTTGTTATGAACTAATATTTTAAAACCAAAACAACTCGGAGGTACAAGAGATTGTTGCAGAGTGCCCAGACAATCTGTGCAGGGAGAAGCAACACTTATGTCTTTGTTTGTTTGTTTTTTTTTTATTTTTTTCAAAAAAGGAAAGGTTTTTCCTGGGTTACCTTGTCTTCAACTCAGGAGATGTTTGAGTAAAACAAACCCACTCCCTTTCCAATCTAATGGCCTTTAGGAAGCTGAAAATACACACATGGATACACAGGTATTGTCTCTCTACCTGGCGTTTCTATGTGAACAAAGGGCTCGGGGCCAAACCCAATCCGATAAAATCTTTCAGGAACTTTTACAATGTCACATACTTGTGCAAATCACCCGGGTGTTTATAGCAACAGGCACCACAACAGACCCCGGGCAGCCTCCTCCAGCTCTTGGTGTGCTGGATGTTGGTGTGGCAGGGGCTGGGGAGCACCTGACAGAGCTGGGGGGTGCTGAGGGGGTGCTATGCACCCACCCCCTGCCCTGACACCCCACACTTGAGGGTCCTTTTGTAACCAGACCCTGAGCTGCTGCACCAATTCCTGCCTCTCTGTATGAAGGAGATTAAACTGGATTTAATCACCTCGTTGAAGGTGCTGTCAGCTGTCAAAGACCTGGAAATCCCAGAGTGTAAGATCCAACATGAGAAGGAATTATTATTATTATTGTTATTATTATTATTACCACCATTATTTATTTATTTTATTATTATTTATTTATTATATTATAATGTTATTCTATTATTATATTTATTATTATTTATTTATTATTATACATTGTTATGCATTACAGTGTGAACTGTCTTGTGAGGAGCTGCCCAATGGATATGGAGAAGTCGTCCTTCAAGTTGTGTTAAGATAAAGAGGAAAAAGGCAATTCCTCTGGAATGCAAATGTTCCTACCAAAATAGTTATTCCAGAATAGCTGATCTGATAAATATCCAAAAGCAGACAACTTCTGTGTCCTGGAAGGAAGGAGTTTTGCATGATTTTTAGGGATTTCTAAGCATGCTTTTGGCTGTTCTGCCAGACAGCACCTAAAATGGAGGGTTTCCACTGACCTGGACCAGACAGAAATATAAATAATGTCCATGAGGATAACGTGGAAGTGATTCATTTGAGTTCTCTTTCACAGAAAAATGGGCTGGGAGGATAAAGCCAAGACATCTTTAACCATAAAAACCTTCCAACCAACATTTATCCAATACATTGACTTCTTCAAGAAATAAATGAGCTGCTTTAATGTTTCTATTTCTCAATGGAAATTACTTTCCAAGAAGCTGGGTAGAGTCTATTTGCTTCTCCAATGGACAAGTCCTTCCCTTCTTGCACCATTCAGCGAGGCAGGGGGTGGAACCTTCACCTGCCAGGGGTGAGTGCTGCCAATGCAGATGTCTCTCAACAGGTAAAATGAGTCCCTGGGCAGCTCAGGGAGGATGGAGAGCTTTGAAACGGGATGGAAAAGTGTCCTGGGAAAGACAGGCGTGATTTATTGAGCTAAATCACGCAAATCAAAGCAGGTAAGCGACTCAAGCATGTGCTTGCCTTAGCAGGGGTCAGCACAGTGAGACACATCCCTCTTCCCACCTGGTGGAAAAGCGCCCCGGGGGATCCTCCCAGGATCCAGTTGCTGATCTGGGGAACATCACTTTGAGCCAATGCCTTTCCTTTCCAGGCCCCTGGGATTCCAGAGGAGCAATATTCACAGGGGTGAAAAGGGAAGCTCCACCCCGGTTTGTGTCTCACAGGATGAGAGGAGCATTATCCACTGACAGGGAGAGCAGCCCGAGGCAGCGAGTGCCGATGCAGGGCCTGCATGGGCCACGAGCCTTCATTAATTACCCCACTGGAGTTTTTTGTGGCCCTCCAATGCCTTCACCAGGTGCTGGTCAACGGGGAGGATGACAAAGAACCCTCACCCCCAGCCTGCAAGCTCCTCTCTTCCCGAAAAACCCTTTGCAAATAGAGATCATCCGTGAAGGGCTCCGTTAAACGGGTTTTAATCAACAATTATCTGGGGAGGGGGCTGTGCAGACATAGAACTGCCATTAAAGGAGGAGAAATGATTCACTGCAGCACCTTTGGAAGCGACAGTGTCTCGTTGTGGGAGGAGAGGAGAAGGTACCGAGTGCCCACTCGCCCAACCGCGCGCTCCTCGCTCAGAGGAAATTTTTATGTTGCCACCCACACAAACCCAAACCCCCATGACTCATCCCCTGCTAATGAGATCAGCTTTAAAGAGACCACATTCTCAACACAATAAAGGTTGTCTCCTAAGCTGAAGGCACTTTTTCCAGCTTCTCCCACCTACTCCAAGAGGTGGAAGTATCCCGATTTATTGTCCCCTTCGCTTCTCCCGGGAAACGAGGCTGTCAGGAGATCCCAGGACTGACTCCTTGAGCCAAGGATTTTTGGACAAAGCACCACCTATCCTCGACATCCAGCAAAGAAGAATCCCAGGAGCTGGCAAGGGCCTGGAGCTGTGGGAGCACTGCCTGAGTGAGAACAGAGAGCTCTGGCCCGTGCTCAGCTCTGGCCTGAGATGTTCCACTCCTTCCTGGCTCTCCTCCCACTGCTCCATTTCCAGCTCAAACCCAGTGGTGGAGCACAGAGAAAGGATTTAACACCTGAATACACCTCCTACCCTCTGCAGCTGCTCTTGGAGGGCAGGATGGGGCTATGAATCATGGACCCCTCTGGATTTCGGACAAGAAAAATAATTCCCAGAGGGATTTTGAGGCTCAGCTTCAAGCTCAGGGTCTCTCAACCCTTCTGTGGTTGGTTGGGTTGTAGGTTCATTGGGTTGGTTTTTTTTTACATTACCCCTTTGGGCTCAGGGTTCCAATTACTCCTTTTCATTCCTTTTCTCTTTAATGATTCGGAAATATTTGAGTGACAGATCTTTTATTAAAACATTGTTATCAGAAAGCATCCAGAGGTGGGCAGGGCCAGTGCTGCACTCAGGGTTTCCATGCCTGAGGGAGAGCAAAGCTCTTCCTGGCTCTCACCTGGCCTCTGAACATTCTAACACGAAACTCTGAGCACTGGGGCCAGAATATGAAATACTTGTATTTAAGAAGGCCTCACCAGGGGTTGCTGTTGGTTTGCTACATGTCTCCTCTGAGCTCTCCCATCTTCCATGGCACGTTGTGGCTGCAATTTCCAAGAAAATGGGGAAGAAGAATCCAGCTCCTGTCCCCAGCACACCTTGCCTGAGGAATTTGGGGGTTTGGGATGCTGGGATTGAGTGCCCAACACGAACTGCTCTATCTGCTCAACACAGTACTGATTTCCAGTGCTGCCAGGCTGATGTGGTTTCTGCCCAGTTGAGTTAATTTACACCCAGTGGTTTGGATAAAAGGGGAAAACAACCCAACTATTTGTTCTCTCGTGCCTATTCATGAAGAAATTCCAATTATTTAACAGGCTAAATGAGCCTGAAAACCACAAGGAGCACCTTTGAGAAGAAAGAACTTGCCAGCTGGGTGCATCTGGTGGGTCACTCCCAGGGTCTGGCAGGAGGGGCATCACTGGCACCCAGGGTTTGGCTGTGCCAGTGGGGTGGTCTGGGATGGGGGAGAAGGGTCTGGACATGCAGGATGAGGCTCCACTTGGGACCCAAATTGGTGGGGAAAATTCAGCCAAAACACTCAGTTTCCTGTGCAGTCCCTTTATTATAATTTAATTATTACTACTATTAATATTACTTTTATTATTACTGCTGTTGCCTTGGACTGAAATACCCCTGTGGGGATTTTATTTTTGCCTCCCTTCATTTTCCCAACAGAAAAAAATCTGTCTGTATGTTCGAGGGAAATTCATGAACTAAGCAAGCCACGGGGAGAAAGATGGGAGATGGATGGGAAAGAGCCTGGGAAGGAGCTGGGAGAAAGGTGGCACAAAGGTGCTCAGGCTGCAGGCTTTGAACTTGGGGTGAGAGACATCAGGGCAGAAACACAAACACTGAGGGACAGAAAGTAAATGAGAAGCACTTTTCCTGCTGCCTTGTTTCCCCAGAAAACCAGAGGAGCAGAGCAATGTGCCGAGGGAAAGGGGAGGAGAGGAAAAGCAACAGCACTGCTGGCTCAGGGAGATCTCCAGGGACAAAACAAACCACCTTTTGTGCTGTCTGAGAGACTCTTCCATCACCTTTACGAATTTCCACCTTGGGCAACGGCTAAAAAGCCTTGCATATCTACCAGGGAGACACTGAGAGCCCTGCTGTAAATCTGAACCTCAAACTACCATTGTTTGCTGGGGAAAATGAGTGGTTTGCTCTGCACACGAGAAAAAGAGCAGAGCTCCTGGAAGGGGAGACCCTCTTGGGCTGAGCTCCCTCCCTGGCTGCGTTTCGGGCTCGCTGCTGCTTGTTGGAAGGCTGAGTGATTCCTGCATGTTCAGCTTGCAGAAATATCCCTGGAAATGTGCTGGTTTCCTGTCTCCTAAAGCTGATCTTATCTGTTGCCTGCAAGAGCGAGTCGGGTTGGGAAACGCTGCCGGGTGGTCAAGCCTCAGCCACTCATCTGCAAAATGGGAATAAGGAATAAACACTGAAGATTCTTGGGGTCCTAGAAATGACATTAATTGAGGATAAACACATTGATACAATGAGGAAGAGTGCCCAGAGTTTCTGCCTTCCTCTTCTTGCCCATGAAGGGCACAGAGCCCAGGTCAGGGCAGGAGCCAGTGCCAGTGTTGGCTCTGGGGCAGCTGCAAAGGGATTTAATTCCCCCCCTCTCATCACAGTTTCCTCTGCCCAGTGCCTGGGAGCCCTGAGGGACAGCAGGGGATGAGGGGAAACATCACTTTCTTAACAAATTCTCGTGTCATCCTCTTGACAGCCCCTTGAAGCGCTGAGTGACGCTCAGGAATGATGGGGCTTAACCTCAAGAGTTCAAGCAAGGGAGCATTTCCCCCTGCCAAGGAGCAGCAGTAATCCCTGGAGGAGAAATCCACCCCAGCCCTCCCCTCCCTGCCAGCTTCACCCAGGTGGCAGGGACACATCCAAGGCACCCTGTTCCCTTCAGGAGCTGTGTTGTCTCCAGGGTACCCCTGCACTTTGGAAGAGCAGCAGGCTGGTTGGTCTTGATGAGCTTAAAGGTCTTCTCCAGCCTCAGTGGTTCCATAATTTTCTATTTGTGACTGAAGGGGTGTCCCACATTCCCCAACACTGCCACCTTCCCATGACTGACCACAGGCACTCTCTCAACCAGCTGCAAATGGAAAAGGAGAGGGGTTAATGCAAAGCCTGGGGAAGGTGAGCCCAAGTGGAGCAGATTTAGGAGCATCATCATTCCCAAGGGATGCAGGCTGTGCACACAGGGTGCCCAGCACAGCAATGAGAAGCTGGATGCCGAGGTTCTCCCCCAGCACTCCCTCTCCACACTTGTTATCTGGAGACAAACAAAGAGCCACCGGTTTAAATCCCAGGGATTAAAGGTTTAACATGACCAAGAAGAAGAAGCCTGGAGAGCATTAATTAATATTTATATGTGGTTTCTACCTTCTCTTTCCTTTTTTTTTTTTTTTTTTTTTCACCCTTTGTCAGCATCAAAAGATAATAGGTGGAAACAGCTTCTCCTGCCAAGGCCAGGCTTCTCTGGCTAAGACTCCTCTTTCTCCTCTCCAAGACATTTCAGTGCATGGCCTCAGGATTCATGTGTTCATCTGCAATTACAGCTCCCACTGGACTTTCTCGTAGGTTGTGTTCTCCACACGGTGATCCCAGCCTGGGAAACCCTTGGAGAGGTAAAGAACTTCCCATGGATGTGACATTCAGAGATGCAAATTCCCACCCTCGTTGGATTTTCAGGAGCTGCTCTTGTGTGTGTGTGACCCTGACCTTTTTTGCTCGTGTCTCTGGGTCAAAGCTGTTCATTGTTCATGGGCTGAGCCCCTGGCAGGAAGGGCAGAAGATGACAAACCTCAGCTGCACCCTTAGGTTTCTGTATAATATCTGTATAACATCTCACTGTGCTGCACTTGAAGCCAAGAATTGTAGCTGAGCAAAAATTTCAGACTACAGGTGAAAAGAATGAGGGGCTGTTCCCTTCTCCTGCCCCAATGGAATACAGATCACAACATTTTTTAATTAAAAAAAAAATAAACAACAAACAAATTTGAAAATAAAAAAAAACCACACAGATATCATTTCCTTTCAGGTATTTATCTAAATCCCTGTGGGTTTTTTTAACCACATTATAGCTTTTCCTAATATCCAACCTAAACCTCCCCTGACACAACTTCAGGCCATGCCCTCACATCCTGTCCCCACAGAGAAGAGATCAAGAAGCTCCATAAAACCATCCGAGTTTTAGTTGTAAACTCCAGGCCTTGGGTGCTGGGAATGCCGAAAACTGGGTGCTGCAAGATAATGAGATGATAAATTAATCTCTGGGCTTTTTTTTTCAGGAAACATCAACAGGAACAGCCTTGGGGAGATACAAAACAGCAGCTCCTGGGGGTTATTCCATCCTTTCCCAAAGAGTCGTGGTGATCCAGCAGCGCAGGGCTGAGAGGTAACGTTAACACCACGAGGGGTAACCAGTGTGATCCCCTCTTTTCAGCCCCCTTAGAACACAAGCACAGAATTAATTTTAACCAGAGGAAGTCTCTGAAGAAGAGAAATTCCCCCTGGATGTCAAGTGTTCCCAGCAATGGCAGATCCCCCATGCCCTGGGCGCTGTTCCGTGCTTGATTATTCGCGCCGGTAAAACATCTCCTCCATCCATCCTCTCCAGCAGGGAAATCCAGCAGATTCAGAAGTGAGACCTGTGTCATTTCACCTTCTACATCAGTTTTTTAAGGCAGGAAAGACAAAAAAATGTTAAATACACAAAACCTTCCTCAAGGATTTGACTCTCCAGAAGCTGAAATGGCAGCTCTTCACTTCCAACTGGAGCCCAAGAGCTGCTGAACTCGCTGCATGGAGGGACTTGGCCCAGCCCAGCCCTGTGAAGAGAAGGTTTTTTATTGCCCCAGCCACGTTAATGCTGTGCCCATTCAAAAACCCTGAGCCTGACATGGGGGGATATTTCCACATGGGATTGTAACAGGGAGTTATTATTAAGTGTTAAGCAACTGCAGCATTTTCTCTGCTCGTTCCCGAGGTTGAAAACAAAGGCTCAGCACAACATCCCCACTCACAGCCTGTTCAGAGAGCACCTATTTTTACTGCAACATCTGTTCATACACCAAAGCACCCAGAGCTCCTGAAAAAAAAAAAAAATCTGGGTAAAAATAGGCTTTAGTTAATTATAAACACCAGCAATTACAGAGATGATGAATTTGATTCTGCTCTTACCTACTGACAGCACGAGGACCAAGGGAGAGAAGGAGGGCAGGACTGTGACCCAAAGGCACATGAGGGTGCCCAGGGAGTGTCCTTGCCCCCATCCTCGATGGGCAAGGGGTGGATCAGCACCCCTTGGCTCAAGAACATGACTGATGTGGCAATGTGGGCAATAAGAGTTACAGCAACACAGCAGTGGAGCCCAAAGTACCTGAAGTCAGACCCAAACTAGACAGCAAAGCTGGTGGTGGCTTCCCTGGAGATGGCTGTGAAGATCCAGTTGCAGGCACAGAGGGCTGGTGGCTTCAACCTGAACCTCTCCAAGGCTGAAGAACAGCCCCACAGGAGCTCTTGGGGGGGTTACACTCCCAGTTTATTGATGTCCAGCCATGGGTGCCTTCACCAACTCGGCCCCAGCAGCAAGTTCCACACGACTGTGGGGTTTCATGATCCAACTCCAGACCTGAATTGCTCCCATTCCCACCTCTCACCTCCTCCTGCACCTGCTGACTGGACTAGAATTACAGGTGATGAAATATTACCAGAAAGTCTGTTATAATATTTCCCCATGCACCAAAAGCATGCAAATTTAGAAGAATTTATGAGAAACTGTGGCCAAAGCCACAGTGTATTGATTACAATCCACCTCTTATGAGCAGCTGAACTGCTGTCCATGCTCTCACTGCTGTCAGACAGGACCCCTGGGCTCTGTGTTCCTGCCACTCTTGCCTTTGTTATTTTGGGAATTGTGCTCCAGCTCTTTGTGCTTGTAGTCTCCACATCTGTAAGAGGGGCACTTAGAAGTTCTGCATTAACTAATGTTGCTAAAGCATTAAAATCATGACCATGGAGTCCTTGTTCTCTGGATTTCACCCTGTGAGGAGAGTAAAATCAAAGCTGATTGCTACAGAAAAGAAGCCTTTGTGTCTCATCTTCCTCCCTGAGATTGAGTTTCTAAGGTATGTTAAGAAACGAGACCCCAGAGGGGTTAGTGGTGTCCATTTAAATCTCTCAAATACCTACACTCAAATATACCAAGTGCTCGAGGATTAACTCTGAATCTGGGTGGATTAGTCAAAAAGCTTCCACAGTAACGTGGAACTGCTGGAGGAAAACACATAAAATTGTCATTTTTGTCAACTTTGCAACACAACTTGATCCCCTGTGCTGTAAGCCTGGCAATATCCTGGGATCAGGTGAAGAGAAAACTTTCACTTGGGAAAAAAAGCAGAGGAATTTCAGAGGGTCAGAGCATCAGAGACATGAGAGATGGGAAACCTGAGGCCACCTTGCTCCCTCACTCAACACCCAGCAGTCCCCACCGGCTGCGCTCCTGGAGCCCGTCCAGTCCTGCTGCAAACCTGCAGTCACACACACGTATATAAATACATGTTTACACACTCCCGAGGCATTAAAGGCAACTAGGAAAGATTAGGATGTGGAGGGCAGGATTCAACACACGAAACAGCACGAGCAAACAGGCAACCTTGCTCCCTGGTTTGAAGGTTATGCACGTTATGGTGCTAAAAAAAAAGGGGGAGACAATTCCCTTTCAAGAAGAACATTGAAAATGAAGCAGGTGCAGCTTCCTGCAGCACTTCCCTGGCTTATGAGATGGCTCAGCTGATAAAGGACAGGCAAAACCACTTGTAATAACTGTACTGGTCTAGGCACTGACCTGTAGAAGTTGCTACCAGGCTCCATGGATGGAAGAAGTTTCCAAGGGAAAAGTCCGGTCTGACGCAGAATCACAAAATCCCAGAATGGTTTGGGTTGGAAAGGACCTTAAACCCATCCAGTGCCACCTCTGCCATGGGCAGGGACACCTTCCACCAGCCCAGGGTGCTCCAAGCCCTGTCCAACCTGGCCTTGGACACTTCCAGGGATCCAGGGGCAGCCACAGCTTCTCTGGGCAACCTGTGCCAGGGCCTGCCCACCCTCCCAGGGAGGAATTCCCTTGAATCTGTTGGCAGAAGACAGGATGCACCACTCTGCCCTTCTGGCAGCTATGGGACAGGAATATTAAAGGACAGCAAGATTTTTTTAAGGTTATCAAGGAGAAAAGGTCAGACCTGCTCCCAGGATTGCATTTGATTCCCCAAACTCCCCCTGCTTTCTTCCTAAAAAAAACTTCCCTGCCCAGGCCTCGTTGTCAGTGGCTGCATGACTGGTCACAGCTTATTCATAGCCTTAATTAGCAGGTGTGTGAGTGCCTGTTCAGCCACATTTTTAGATCTCTGGGCTCTTGCAAGCTGTCAGGAAAAAAAAAAAAGGCATTATTTTAGGAAAAATAGCACTGCAAACCAGTGACATTCAGTTTGACGTGCGGGGATAAATTAAGGATGAGAATTCATTAAAGAAAACTCCTTCATCACATTCCCATGTTCAAGGAGAAACACAGCTGAGTTTCAGTTGATCTTGGCTTCTTCATTGACCTGGAGCAGTAAATTTTCCCCCCTTTTAGTGTTTAAATAGTTTGTCAGTGAATGATCCCATTCATAAAGTGCTGGCGATGACAGTTCTGCAAAGCTAAATGGCACTTAACTGTGCACCCAATAAATCTGCAACAAAAATAAACACAGAGGGCGAGAGGGAAAAGAAGATTAACAATGGCAGGGAGCTAAAAAGGAAAATGAAAAAGTAAAAAAAAATCGCTGGCAGGTATGAAAGGACATTGTCATTAAAAGTGTTTGGAGTGAATTGAGCAGCGTTGCTCCCATTTCCCGCCCCTGTTTGCCTGACCTTTGAATTCTCAGAAGAAAAAGGGCTGGGTAGATGTGTGGGAACTCTGGGTTTGGTCAGAGGAGCGTGCTGTGGGCACGGCAGAGCCATCTCTCAGTCTCTGGGCAGGCTCCTCATCCACTGGCACCTCCCGAATTAACCAAAGGACTCCTGGAAAGCAAAATTTGCGTTTCTGAAATGGCAACCCTGAGTCCATACAGCAAAAATGAAGGCAAACCCTCACACTGATGAAAGCAAGAGTCAGACTGAGGAGGGAAATCAGGGTAGAAAATCTGGAGCTACTACAATCCAGTCAGGAACAAATCTCATGTCCCAAACAAGATCCTTATCACACAACCACAAACCCCGAGAGCAAAGGTTTTAATAAACCAACCCAGCACTGAGAAAATGCCACCTGCATTTAAGAACTGGGAAGGACATTTGACAGAACAGACTTGAAAAGCCTCAGAAAATAAAGCAACCCCAAACACAGGGGAGATAGAGAGGGAAATGGGATAATGTGGAAAGATGTTTGCTGTGGATAATCTCTGTCTTCAATGGGATAATGGATTTTCTAGACAAAGCAAGGGCCGTCCACCAGCAGTTTGTGTGGACTCCCTAATGCTGTAAAGGGAATTAATAACTTCACTGACAAAGCAGGGGGTTGTGTGAGAGGGTCCAGAGATCTAAGGAAAACGTGTTCAGAGAGAGACAAGTGGGCTCAAGGCAGTTCATTAACAGAGCTGGTCAGGATCCTGGCTGGGACTAATTTTATATAAGTATTTAATTAAAACCAGGGGCAGTAAAAGCAGCATTGAGCCATCAAAGTTTGCTGATGACAAAAAGCTGAGTCAGATTGCCATTCCCCAAAGGAACTGGGCAACCTGCAGGAAAACAGGAGATGGAGGATGGGAGCAGAGGAACGAGGGAGGGCATGGAAGGAGCAGACCACGAGGGTGGTAATCCCTGAGTGATTAAACGAGGTCTCTGGCTACCAAAATCAGGTGGCCCCCCTTCAAAAAACCAGCAATTTGAACTCCAAAATGAGCCAGATGAGATGTCTGGGATGGAGGCTACGCTGCTGTGAGACCTTTGCTGCAGCAATGTGTGTAGTTTTCATCACCTGTGTTCGAGAAAGATAAATCCAGCCTGGAACAGAAGCAGCAAAAGGACATGGGAGGGATCCTGGGAAGGAGTTTATCTCATGGGACAAACCTCCAGGAGCCTGGCAGGATAAAGGCTGCTCTGAGATCTGATCCCCAGCTTTAAATACCCAGGGGGAGAAGCAGCAGAGAGGGAGAACTGCTTGTGCTGGTGGACAATGCCAGGGAAAAAATAAAATGCAGCGGAATGGGACACAGAGAAGTGAAGATAGAAAATGTAGTGAAGGAACTGGGCTCTGCAACAGCTTTCCAAGAGGAATAGAAACCTGCAAAACCCCTCAATTTGTTTTTAGACAGAGACTGAAATATTTATGAAAGAGAAAGTGTCAACAAACACACAGAACTGCAACAACCTGGCCGTGTAACCCAAACAGACCCTGCTAATCCTGACTTTTATCTCCTGCCATGGTACAGGATCCCAGCACTGACACACAGAACCTTCTTGCACAGGGAAAAGGGGAATAGTTGTGTTTTATTTCACAAGTATCCTTTCCCCAGTCTGATGTTGTTGTAACTACTCTGGCTTTAATCAAAGTGAGCTGTGAGAAAGAACAAGCAGGAAATAAAACTGATAAAAACAGGATCCCCCAAAGAGGACACAGAGCTCGGAGGAGCACTTGGAACATCAGTGGTTTGGCAGCACTCCCCTGTTTACCTGCTCCAGGTTTATTGCCCACAACTGGAATTCAGTTTCTTTGCTAACAGCAGGCCTTGAAAAAGAGAGAAAATCTAGAAAGCTTTGTTTTTCTGGAAGAAAAAAAACCATCCTGCCTTGGATGGATGTGCAGCAAGTCCTGACTTAGGGGAACCACAGCTGGGGGAGGAGTGTGTGACACCCTCCAAAGGGCTCTGTACCTCCAGAGAGCTGCTTGGAAAGCAGGATTTCTCCTGGGTGTCTCAAAGTCGGAGCCTGAAGCCTCATCTTGGCCCTTGTCCCACACAGACTGCCCCCAGCACCGAGGAAATCAGGAAAAGCTCCCTCTCTGCTGCCTGAGCAGATGGGCTGTGTCCAAAAGGTCAACGTGCTTGGCCTGATCCAGCCCAGGGCTGGGAGCCAGGGAGCAGAGCATTCCCTGGGAAGGGCTGCAGGGAGGGTGTTCCACAGCTTTCCAACAGCCCCACGAAGGGGAGGATCAAGTTCAAGGCCTGTTGCTCATCCCTGGTGGTGACACGGCAGGAGCAGAGGGGCAGGTCCTCGGGAAGGGGAGCGATGAACCTCAGACTGAGCAGGGAGATGACTGGCTGATGCTTCAGGAATGACTTATTCCCGCTCTCCTTGAACTTGGAACAAGTGCCAAGCCGTGCTCTGCTCTCTGACATCTTCATCTCACTGCACCATGGGTGACTTTTCACTGCATGAATGGATCTAATTATTACCTCAGGGGTAAATATTCACTGAGGCACAGGGAGAATAAGGCAGGTAACTCCCAGTCTGGGCTTCTAATCCCATTATCAGACACCTCCTCAGCATCAATTATCCTAAACACTACAAAATGAAACACGGGGGAAAAAATACCACTGCCTTTCCAGTAATGAGAAGCATGGACAGGAGAGGAAATAATTTCTCTGAGTCATGTTCCCCACCCAAATAATAGAAATATCTCCGTGTGGAGGAGCAGATGACGTTATGGATTAGCTGCCGTTAATTTTCACCCTGGAACAGCTCCTGGGTGCCAATCCCAGCGTGGAAAGGGAGCTGGCCCAGCTCTTTGCTCTCTCTGAGGTTTGCAGAGGGCTGTAGATGCTCTACATCCCTTGTTTGCAAGGGGTCAGGCCTCTCAGACTGAAGCTGTTCTCCTCCAGTCCTCCCACACCGATCCAGGGATGGGCACAGGAAAAAGGGAGAGATTGTTCTGGGTGCAGAAATTGTCTTGGTGTGGAGCTCCTGGCCTGGGAGCAGACTCTGGTGTCTGAACCCATCAGCGTGGGCGGATCAGGGCTCTGGGAATCCCAGGATGTGCAATTCTCCAAAGGGCTTCCCATGGGAACAGCTCTGACCAGGAAGGGGCAGAGACAGGGAGGTTTGGGAGAGAGCTGGAACTGTGGGCAATCCAAACTTCCAGTAAGGGAAGGGAAACTCCCCTGCCTGGACCCAGAGCACCAAGGCTTGTTTGTGCACTTAAGGTCAGGGGTGGAGGATGGAGGAGAAGCTCCTCCTCACTGAGCTGGTGCCACCAGCTCCCAACAGAATCACTGTGAGTGAGAACCCCCAGCCTGTGACCTGCTCGTGTGTTTAGCACTCCTAATCCACCACTTCCAGATTTTTTGCTCCTCATTTAGCTGCTAAATGTTTAGGAGAATCCATGTTCTGCAGAGGCACCAGGAAAGCTCCACGGAGAACTCTGTGTTCTGGCTTTACAGGTAATCTTCCTTCCCTCTCAGTGTTGCCCTGCTAAAAAGTTCTTGAAAGCCCCAAAAATCTGCAGGATTTGTATCCAGCAGCCTCAAGGACTAAACTCAGCTGTTTTGATGACAGTTGACACCTCTTTTTTTCCCATTACTTTTGTGAGAGTAAATAAGAGCAGGACTATAATATCAGAATCACGAGGTGACACTGCTGGAGCAGCTGCTCAAGCTGTGACAGGAAAGGATGCTGCTGAAAACTTTCCCCACTGGTTCCTTCTTGCATAAATACCAGGACCTGACTGACTTCAGGCAGCTCTCTGACCTGCTCCAACTTAATTCCCATTCTGCAACAGCCTCTCTGACATCTCACAGGGCTGCAGGGTCTCTTCTTCATAGGTCAAACCTGCCTGAGCTCACTGGGGTTTGGAAGAATCAGCATCAGAACTGGGTTTTGCAGCTCTGATATAACTAATAAAGGTTTTGCTTCAGTTCAAGAGCTGGGCTCTGGGTGTGGTGAGAATGGTGAAGTGTCCAGGAACTCAACCTTTACCACCTGACAAGGCCTGTTTGGGAAGGACATTAATGGCCCTCGTGTGGGAATTGCAAAAGGCCTGAAATGTTTCACTATTGTTTTATCTAGGAGGGTTTGGTTCCTTTGGTTTGTGCAAACACCAGAGGCATTTGCCCAAGGGGTAACCAGCACTTCCTCCCCTTTTGTTAGTGCTCCTGCCCCGGGGGAAACCTCGGCTTCTGAAATTCCTCCTCCATAAATTTGTTTCTCACCGAGCTCTGGAGGGAAAGCCCCTCCTCCCAGCTGCCTGCAGGAAGGTTGTCCAGCAGCAGATGATTTCAGGAACCTCTCTTCCTGAGTAACACTTTCCATTGCTCCCAGTTGGTTGGCAAAACAAGAGCTCTGGTGTTTCCAGCAGTGAACGGACCTGTCAGAGCAGCCTGGGGGTTCCCTGTCCATGGGGAACTGAGCAGCCCCTCTGCCCTTGGAACCACCTCTGTGTCCCTTTGGATCCCCCTCTCCCTTTGGGAGACATCCCAGAGTGCCGAGGTTCCCTTCCCAGCAGTGTCTGTGATCATTCCATTGACAGCACATTAGAGGAGGTTCCCAACACATGGGAAGGGTCTGGAACTGGGGGGGGGCAAAGCCTAGAAACGGGGTGACTGGTTTAAAACTAACCCAACAACCCAAAATGAATCTATTTCTGCAGGGGGAAAATATTTAGGGTTCAAAGGGTTCAAAAATATTTTAAGGTTCAAAGCCCTGCATTGAAAATCACCCTCATGAGCTCAAACTCCAAGACTTCAAGGCCTAAAGTTTGTATCCGGTTATAGATTCCTAGATACAAGTGTCAAGTTGAGTGGGGTTTTTTTGTTGTTTTGGTGGGTTTTTGATTGTAATTTTAACCAAATATCTGTAATTTTAGAGATTTAAATGGTAGCTTCAGTGCAAAACCAAAAAGCTACTGTGCTCCAAAGATTGATGCCCCCAAACCACCTCTTCTTCAGTTTACGACAAAACCTGATCAATCCTTCCTGGTAGTACCAGACCCTGGGAAGAAAGAGGAGCAGGGTTCTCATGGGATATCCATGCCCAACATGTGAGATTCTGTAGGGTCTAGGTTTCACCAAATCTCTCCCTTTGTCAAGACACAAATTTTGGGCTCAAATCCAGTATTGTAGCCCAAGTCTAATCCAACTGTTCTTTACCCAGCTACGCTTTAACTTATATTATATAAAAATAAACTTACGAAAAAACCTGTCAGTCATCATCCTTGCACATGCAGCTAAACCCCAGAAAAATCTCTCTTTACAGAAATAGAGCTTTATCCCTCCAAAAAAAAAATAGTTGACTTTTCACCACAGTTATTTTCCCCCTAATTTTTTATATTTCATGTCGTTCCATCAAGTAGTTTGATGCAGTTAAGCTTTTCCCTTTGGCCTTTTCTTTCACCTCTTCCTCGTCCCCTCTTTTTTCACTCATTCCTTTCTTTCTGTCCTTTTCCATGAGATGGAAGATGATGAAGAGAGATGATGGAGAGAGGAGGGGGGGAACTGCAAACCCACCCAAACACCGAGTTTCGTTGTGCTGGCCTGAAGATAAACGAATCCAGACTTTTTCTTTCCCTTGTTCATCCTTGCTGGGACCTGGGGGAGCCATGGTGGGGGATGAGCTCAGAGCTTTGCAGAATTATCTCAGCAGTGGGTACAATCAGAGGTGGGTCCCAGCCAGGGCTCCGGATATGAGCAGTTTCCAGCCCTGCAGGGGAGGTCGGATTTCGACACCGGGGCTTGTTCCTCGCTGTCGGGACTGGAACTGGGAGCCAAAAACCCCTGAGCTTCAGGAGGTTCAAACCCCAAGGGCTCACATCTCCGGTCAGACTGCTGGGATGAGCCACCAGCACTCCTGGGAGACACAACACTCCACGGGCTTTGGGAGGAATAAAACCCCCTGCAGGAGTCACCAAAGGCCCTTGGACAGCCCTTTGCTGGCTCTCAGAGGATGGAGGGGAAGCCTCTTTGTACACATTCCCTCAGTCCCCACCCCAGGGAGCAGCAGTTTGGCCTCACATCTGAATTAAGGTCGAGAGAGACAGCACAGAGACATCACAGAGACTTGTGCTGTTCTTTCTGGGTCTCAGGAGCTGGGGACAAACCCAACTCACAGCTCAAGAGCTGGGCAGCACCACAGCCCCTGTCAGGGCTTAAACTCCACAGCTGAACTTCCCCCAGCTCAGCTCAGCTCAGCTCAGCCCAAGGCAAACGGGAGAGTTGCTCAATTCTTGGCGTTCCACCAAAAATCAGCCCAGAGGAGGAAAAAAAAATCTTAAACCAAGAGGAAAAACAGCCCTTGCCTCCCAGCAGCGGCTGGGATCAGTATGTTCAGTTCCACTGGAATTGGTGGATGTTTTACTCCGACGTGGAACAAAGGATGAAAAGATTTAGCCGAGAAATAATTCAGTGGTTTCCCCCCTTTCTCCCCTGCTGTTTCCTCTCCATCCAAACACGTTCTCATCGTGCTTTCCATGAACACTCAGGAGATTATCAGTGAAAGTCATTCAGTGTGAGCAGCAGCAGAGGGTGTTCTGAGGGCTCATTTTGCACTTAAACAATCACACTGAAAAATCAGATACTGAGATTGCTACTCTGACAAAGGAGGAACAAAAACATCTTCGGTGTCTTATGGACTCATTAAAAACTAGCCCAGGCAGTTGGAGTATTGCATTTTCACCCAGATTGACTCATAAGTGATTAGAATGAGATTAACAGGGGGAAAAAAAAAAATAATTAAAACATCACTGGAACTGTTCCCACTGCAAAGTGGGGCTGAGTCAGAAGCAATTATTTTCATCTGGGAAGTGGGAAATGTCATTTTGTAAAACTCACTTTACCCTTGGCTGGAAAATGGCCAGCTTTGCTTTGCTTGGGGTTTAGTCACATATCCTTAAAATTTTTGGAAATTTTTTATTGTCATACCTATCCATTTCACTGGATAGCACAGAAACCCCACAAACCACTTCCTGGTTCGGGACAAGAAAGTGATTTTTCCCCTTGTTTCTTCTTACGTGTAAATCTATCAAAATTCTTCAGGAATTTACACAAATCCATTGGGTACAAAAAGCAAAAAAACCACCAAACCCACACCCACTATCATTGTATGGAATATGTCTGGGTTGAGTGAAAGGCTAAATACTGAAATTCCCAAATACTTCTCTGAAATTTATCTTGAAAAATTAATAAAATCACAGACTGGTTTGGGCTGGAAGGGACCTTAAAGCTCATCCTATTCCAGCCTCTGCCATGGGTAGGGACACCTCCCATCCCATAGACCAGGTTGCTCCAAGCCTTGCCCAGCCTGGCTTTGAGAAGAGATTCCCTGTATTCCACTTTGAACCCAGAAAATTTAAAACACCTGTGATGCCTTCCCTGACAATCAGCTTTTTGTTTCTAGAACGTTCTGCACCTAAAATTCGATTTAATCGATTATTCAGGTTTATAAGTCAACAGAGTAGAGATTCTTGCACAGGGTTTTTTTTTGTAATCTGATGGTGAAACTCATCATTAGACAAATTATTTCCAGTAAATTGCTCTCTTCACCCTCCCTGAGTGCTGTGGCATTTCAGACTTGTGCAAACATTTTATTTTGAGATAAGAGTGCTGATGCCACTATCCAAGAACAATAGAGGATGATTATGGATCTCAGAGACCATCTAATCTAATTCCTGTATAAACAGGCCATGGGCCTTTTTTAAATGAAATGCCATTTCGAGGCCAATAGATACGGTTGAACTGAAGCACAGGCTCTGGGAAGAGAAGGGGAAAAAAAGAGATGCACGGATAAAAATGTGCAAACAACACACTCGAGGCAGGTGCCAAAATCCTGCCCCGCCACCTCTGACTGTCAAGAGCCTGTGGAAAGAAAAAAATGTCCAAAGGCAACCACATTTTGATGCATTTTAATGGCAGAGGAAAGACTTTGCAGCTCCCAGCTGGCAAGGGGGAAATGTTTTACCCCATTTTCCATCTCACACAGGAAAAAGGAGCGTAAGAGGCATCAAACACCTGGGATTTTCCTTGTAAATGAGTGTTGCTGTGGTGAGGCTGGGTTAGGTTTAGGTGCAAACCTGTGGATGCTCTTAAAGCAGCAGCTGCCTTTTCCAAAGTGGATTATTGTGTGTTGAGCACACGGGGAGTGCAGCGTGGCCCACCCTGGCTTGGTTGAAGGCAGCTGGAGTTTCACCACAGGTAATCCCATCCCAGAGCACTTCCAAACACCTCTGAGCAAGGAACTGGGGAGAAAAGAAAACCCTTTCTCCCCACTCAGCTCTTCTTGGATGAGGCACTGGAGATCTCTGTGTGTAATCCCTGCCACCACCCCAAAAAAGGGATATTCGGAAATCAGCTTCACATTGTCACAAAGGGACATTAATTGGGTCTGATGAACTCTCCTTTTTGCAGGTTTTGTTAGAATAGAAAAAAACAAGCCCCCAAAAAAGTCCCTGTCTGACACTCTAAAGTGAGAATCTTTGAGAGAGAAACAACAACCACAACGGTTTGATTTATATATTTAATTTTTAATTAAAAAATAAAGGTTATCTTAATACATCTCTTGCAGCCTTTGGGCAAAATGCACCCTTACCAAGACTTTATGAAACATGATGCACATCTATTCTTGGCACACATCTTAAACAAACACCAACTTTTTGCAGCAACTTCTGAAATCCATCATCCTCCCCAAACCCTGAAAACATTGAAAAGTTCATTTTAAAAAAAAAAAAACCTACAAAAATTAGTAGTGGGCCCAAAGCAAAAACCCCAGATCGAAGCATCCCAAAGCTTTTGGAGCAGACTCAAATCCAAACCCTCATCTCATTCCAAGATTAATCCTGGATCACTGCAAATTCATAGACACGGCACCCAAACAACCCAGAGAGATGCAATTGGAATCCTGGCCCGGGAAAGGATCTCCCTTTGGAAGCTTTGAGCTTTCCAAAGCAAACCTGGGGGGGTCTGAGCCCCTTCCTGGAGTTGTTGTAAGTGGGGCCCATCCCTGACAGAAATAAGTGCTGTTACAGAGGAAATGGTGCTGCTGGAGCTCCCATTCCCTGCCTGTCCCTGCTCCCACACCAGGCCAAGCTCTCTGTCCTTTTGCTCAACTCCAGGGTGAGGATAAAGCCAAGAGAACACCCTGAGCCCTCCAGCCCAGCCACACCACACACCTCTGCCTCCCACCCTCCCCTGGACCTCTGCAGGAGCTGGCTTGGGGTTCCACATGTGCTTTCCCTGGATTCACATTCAGGCCCCCGTCCCAAAGCTCCCTCAGCAGAGGGACAGGTTGGCACCATTCCCAAGGGATGTCTCTGTTCCACCTGGCCCACCATGGCTGATTCCCAAAGGCACAAAGTGACCAATCTTTAGACTTCTGCACAAGGTCTACATATATATATATATTTATATATATATGTACACACACACCATTACATACATATTTAAATATATATATACATATATATATATATTTGGTTTTGGTTTTTCTCTTTTTATCTCTTTTTTTGCTTTTCTTTTCCCCTCCCTTCTTTCCCTTTTAGCTTAGTGGTGTAGTTTCCTCTGAGGAGGGCTCTGCTATATGTTCTGGAGGCTTCTCTGTCTCCAACGAGGCTTCTTCTGGCTTCTCCTCTGTCAGTTTGGGCTCCTCAGGGGTTGAGATCCCTCCAGCTCCTGACTCTGGGCCTGGCTGTTCATTTTCTCCTCTGCTTCAATCTCCTCCGAGGTGGGAATGGAGTTTTTCTTGGGGCGGCCCTTGGGCTTCGTTGGTGCTTCCTGGCCCCCCTTCAGCACCTGGAGCAAAGAGATGAACCATCAGGGTCAACCTGAGCTCCATCCTGTTCCTGTGTCCAATTCCCTCTCCCTTCACACCATCACTGCAGCAGCAAGGCACTCCCAGCCAAGGGTCTGTATCCAAGCTAATCCCAAATTGGCTGGAAGTGGCAGTAACTGTCCCACTACATTCCAAGGAACAGCCTAGAACTGCATGTCCCCTCCCAGACCAGAATTCACAAACACCTCCACTGGAGAACGTCACAGCATCGTGGTGCCCAACCAGCATTTAGTGCAGGGTTCTCCTTTCTAAAAAGGTTTTAACTGGGAAAGGGCCACGAAGCTGAGAATGAGTGGAAGAGGAGAAAGGAAGAGGTGAAGGGCAGGAATTTACGATATCAGCTCTCCAAACTGCACTGTTTTCTACAGAGCAACACGATCTTTTTTGTCCGTGCACAGAACCAATCCCACATCACAGGAGTGCCAAAAACGCAGATATTTTGGTTCTTCCCTCTGTTCTACTCTCATTTCTTTCACCCCTTTGCTTCGCATCCTTCCTCCTGCCTGTGGTCCCCCCTTGCCCACCACACATGCTGCAGTACGAGCACGTTAAAAAAAGAGACCATCTCCGGGAAAAACCACCAAGAATAAAACCAAACTTGGTATAAATAGACTCAAGCTACTGACACGATGCTCAGCTTTCAAATCTGTTCTTTTGCAAGCAGTTTTTAAGGACCATGGGGAACATGGCAAGGAACCACTCACCATTTTCTTCCACTTCATCCTACGGTTCTGGTACCACGTCTTCACCTGGAGCTGAGTCAGCCCCAAGGACTGGGCTAAGTCGAGCCTAGGAGACAAAACAGACACTGAAATGAGTTTACAGAGGACAAGAAGAGCTCAGATGCCAGGTGCAGTCAATCCAGCACTGTAAGAGCATTCAACAGTGTCCCTCTGATGTGTCGTTTTGAGAACAGTCCCACAAAAGCAGCAAATACCCTGAATTTAGGATCGAAAGACAGAGGCTCCTATGGAAGAAACTCCATTATTTAGGTGTTTTCAGACTCTCTGTTCCCTTTTCTCCTCCTAGAAGTCACAGGGTTTCCCTGCCCTCTTGGAAACACAAACCTGCTGCTCTCCAGCTGCTGACACTCCACGTTTGCCCATGGATTAGGGACATCACATCCCCAAAAAACAGGCCTCTGGTGTTTGAAGCCAACACGTAGGAGCAGACACCAGCACCAGTCTGCCTTTGAAAGTGCTACTCTCTGTATCACGTTTCTTCTTCGCTGCCTACATCAATCATAATCCCTTCCCATTTCTGATGGAGCAGGAGCACACCTAAATCAACCCATTTCATCAGCACTCTGCCATCGTAGGCAATTTGGGCTTACAAGGGAATTTATTATTTGCGTGTTTTGCTCCAGGGTCTGAGCGGCAGACAGCCCGTAATCCTCACTCATCCTCCACAAATCTCCAACCCAGGCAAGTTCATGTTGAAGCCACTCATTATTTCTGTATTAAACCCTGGGATATGAGGCAAATGCGGCTCAGGGAACTCCTGATCCTTCCCCACAGGTGACAGCACATGAATGGGGCAGTTTTGTAATGGAATTGCACAAGGGATGGGCTTGGGAATCCTCAGCAGTGCTGGGAAAGTGCCCCACAGAGTCAGGGGGACAGCTCCAACTCAGAGCCACATTCCAAAGTGTTCTGGATTCTGGGACTTCTTGGCAAGTATCTCCTTGCCTTTGGATGGGGGAGCACATTTGTCAAGGCTGAGTTTTTCACAATAAAACTCCTGTTTCAGTTGGGCTCCTGGGGTAACCAGACTTGTATTTGCAAGCACTCACACCCCCCACACCACCTCCCTGGGCTCCAACTCACTCTCATGGATTCCTGCTTCTCTCCCACTTTGGAATCACTCTGCACCTGCAGGTTTGTTGTGCCACCACAGAATGTCTGTACCCCACTGATTTAAGATGCCCCTGCTGTTCTTTAAGAGTAGAACCTGGCAGTCACTGCCCTGTCACACCACACTCCCTCACCACCAATAAACCAGGTGCCCTCCCAGGGGTACAACCTTCTCCCCAGGCCAAAAGCTGCAGGAGTGACCACGGATCACAATCCACTGCTTTGCCACCACGTTTCCAGCCATGAGCTGGCAGAGAGCAGCACAGCTTGGCCAGCTCCTGGTGACTTAGTGCACATGTCCTGTAACTCTTTGACTGCCTGCAAGCAGGGTGCCACCTCTTGCCACACATCCCTGTCACCAGCACTGCCTGGAAATCCAAGGAAACAAACACAGGGGACGTGGAACACGGACAGGAATTGCTCACCAGCCCCAAACATGTACAAAGCCAAGGAACAGTCACATGATAATGTTGATTAACAGCCTCGAGGGCTTCAGCAAGTGTCAACCACCTTGTGATGTGAAGCTGTGAGGAGCCAGTGCATTGGGAACTCTGCTCTGAGACAGGGTGGCCATGGCCAGGAAATCTGGCCTTGCTGAGACCCTTGGCTTTGGTGACAGGGAGCAGAGAATGCCATCTTCAGTTTAAATTTAAATCCAGGGCAGGGGTACCTTTCAAACCCTCTCTGGGTTTACAGACTTCATAGGAATTGGATGGGTGTGTTTCCTGTTCCTTCTCTAGGCTTACAAACCTTGTAGAAACTGGATGGGTCTTTTCCCTATAATTTAAATTGGAAGAGTAGAATTGAAAGCCTTCAAAAAAAGCTAAAGCCTCCCTTAGTTTGGTTTGCCCATGTGGTACCAAGCAGTCCCTAAGAACTCACCTTTTCCTTCAAATGACAAGGAACTTGCCTATGCCTTTGCAGGCAGAAGTCAGCAAAGAAAAAAAAACCCTGGCTCTGTTTTCCAAGCTGATGGACAGGACACACCACCTTACCACTGAATTGCTGCCCTAGGTGCTGGATGGAGCCAGATCAGCAGCCAGCTGGAGAGCCAACCCCTCAGGTGTTAAGGAAACACACACCTGCTCCAGGCACACAAACCACCACCATGTGGTGTTTCCACTGGAGTGCTCTGCTCCTGTCACCTTTGATCCCAGCACAAGTCAGCCTTGAAGCTCAGTCTGGCCACCCAGCAGCCAGTCTGTAACGTGCAGCTGCCGGGGGTCTGAGCTGGTCCAGGAGGCTCCTGACTGCAGGGGGCTGAATTTCTGCCAGCTCCATCCCCAGGAGGATGCTGTGAGTGTTCCTCAGCCCTGCCCACCCAGGGCTGGCAGTGGGCAGTGCTTTGGTGTGGATCTCAAGCCCCAGCAGAGTTCAGGCTACAAGTTTAGCTGAGTGCTGGGCACCTTTGGATGATTTGGGGAAATTTGCATCATGAAAGGTGAGACAGGGAGGATTGAGGTTGTTCTAGTTCAATCTTCATGAAAAACTCATCAACTCCAAAGTTTAGTTTTGCTTTGGTGCCAGCACAGTGTGCTCTGAGCTGCCAGAGCTGCAGGAGTGTTTGGGCAACGCTGTGAGCACAGGGTGGGATTGTTGGGGTGTCTGTGCAGGACCAGGAGTTGGGCTGATGATCTCTGTGGGTCCCTCCCAGCACAGGAGATTCTATGATTTTGTGGTCTGCCCACGGCCTTGGCCAGTGGAGAGACCTCTCTGTGGAGCCAGAAGGCAGCAGGGGGTGTTCAGCGTGGGGACAGCTGAGCAGGGCTGGAGCAGCCCTTCTGCTCCTCCCTGATCCTGCTGGGGAGCCACTGACCTACCTGTCGGGGGTAGAGAGATACTTCTGCTTCTGGAATTTCTTCTCCAGGCCCATGAGCTGGATCTCGGTGAAGATGGTCCTACTGCGGCGCGGCTTCTTTATCCTGGGCGTGGGCTGCTCTGCCTCCGACTCGCTGCTGCCCTGGGCCTCGCTGGGCACAGGCTCTGAGCCCCCAGGGGAGGGCTGGGCTGGCAGCACCCTGGAGCTGGTGGCAGCTGGGAGCAGGTGGGGCACCACGGAGGGCTGCCTGGTGATGACGGAGATGAGGGGATACGCCCGCAGAGAGGGGGAGCCTGGCAGGGAGGGAGGCAGAGGGGGAGAGAGGTCAGCTCGGGATCATGGAGTCCAACCCTCAGCCCTGCACGGGACCATCCCCAAGTGACCACAAGCAGCTCAGTTCCCTTCTCTGGCCTGTTCCTTCCCACGTGGATGAGTTCCTGTGTCACCTGCTCTGGCTCACCCTTGCCTGGGCAGGGGGCTTGGACTGGGTGATCTCCAGAGGTCCCTTCCAACCTCACCTGCTCTGTGATTCTCCCAAGCTGCACAGCTTTCCTTGGGCTGGGGGTCTTACCAGGTCACCCAGGGAAGGAAGGATTGCCCTTCCACTGGCTGGTTTTTCTCTTTGTAGGGGCTGTATTAACACATCCCACTGAAGTCATGCCTAATCACCACAAGAGATCAAACTTCAAGCAAATGTTGAAATCTGTCCCCATTCAGTTCCCAACTTTGCTTTCCTGTGGACACCAGGACAGGGTTCACTTGAGACAGTCACCTCATCTCCCCTTCCAGCCAAGAGACAACACAGTTCAAGTCACAGCCCATTCCCTGCATCACAGGAATGCAGCCTCCATTGTCCACACTGACCCCACTGACCATATAGGAAGATGAGAATAAATAGATCCCAAAAGTTCTTCACTGACTCTTAACTCCACAGCTTACACCAGCCAGTTGATACCAGCCCCATAAACAAACCAGTTCTGCTCCAATCCTTTCAGGTCAGGGCCGTTCTGGGATGACAAATCCAAACATTCCCAAGCACCAGAGGAAGTTCTGATTCACAGCAGGCCTTCTGATTTACAGCTGTAGCTGATTCCTGCTCAGCCTTAGCCCCAGGAAATCAAATGTTCCCTTAAAATCTGGGCAGGGAAATCGGGCCACGTACGGGAAACAAACACTCACTGTCAGATCACGACTTTGCAAGCAACCTGCAGAGTCTTGGGCAAGCCACTTTCTTGCACTCATTTGCCAGGTGGAAATGATCCTCCTCACCTACTCCACTGGTGGTAAAACATGGATTAAAGTTTAATGTACATAAAGTATTCGGAGATCTGTAGATAAACGGTGCTGTGGAAAGGAACATGTTACACCAGCAGGCCTGATTGGGAAACCCTCACCATGAATCACCAGTCATGAAAATAATGATCTGCAGACCTCATGAGTCTGTTGTGGTGAGTAACTCCTCGCTGTGGAACAGAGGAGTTGCCAGCCTGGCCTGCTGGTGACCTGTATTCCTTACTCTCCTCCCTGAGTAAAGGGCTGTGATCCCAGAAACCAGGTCCCAGGAAAGCTGTGGTGCTCAGGGGGCATCAAAGAATCCCACAGAGTGTTGATCATTGCTGCTCTCCACAACCATGGCAAGCTGTGCAAAATCCAGCCACTCACAAAGCAAGTTTGGGAAACTGTTGCCAAAGCTCTGTGAATCCCAAAGGATTGGGATGTGAGCACAACCATGACTATGGGGTTTAGACAGACTGCAAGTTAAATCATCCTTTCTCCTCCACATCTCTGCAGTGCCAAAACTCAAAATGTTTCCACTGAATTGAAAGTCTCCCATTAAACCACTAAGGAAGTACTTGAGAGATGAGATCAGAATTGCCCAGCCAACCTTTAGCTTGTGTAAATCTTTACCTGCCTTTTCCTCCTGTGGAACTGTGCTGATCTACAGCATCACTGAGGGACCTGGCAGGAACTCTGCCTTGATTTACAACCTCTGGGGCTGTTCAGAGACCCTTCCTTTACTCCATGAAGGAGTGGATCCAGCCTTACTACACTCCCTTATCCTGCTCTTATGGGGTCCTGGTTCAAACCTGCCCATCACAGAGTTCCTGTTCCTCTACAGGTTCATCCTCCAAGCCTTATCCTACAGCCTGTCCCATTCCTGTCCTTGCTCATGGGTGGCTTTTGGCACTGGTTAATTGATACTTTCACCCAGGTATTTCCAGCAGAGCTCTGCATAAAACACAAAATTACCAAGGAGTAATAAATCACCAGAGCTCAGAAAGCCCTGTAAGGCTCCAAGTGACTGAAAACCCTGGACAAAAGGATTTTTACAAGGAACTTTCTTCAAGGGAGGTCAGCAAAAGCTATTTGACATCAGAGCTACCAGGGATATTTGCTTTCCTGCAAGCAGTGGCAGCAGCACATGGGACTGCTTGGAGAGAGGGGAGGATAGTTACAGTAGTCCCAGAGCTTATGCTCTGCCTTCACCAAAGAGAAAAGTCTCTTCAGACTGTTTCTCTGATAACCAGTAGGATGAGGATGAAAAGAACTGCCTTCCTCCTTGCCCAGTCAGCAGCAAGGACTTTGCAGGGTACAACATGCTCTGTTATCAGAGCAGTAGATGACACTGGGCTTGCTCAGGTCCGTGTTTTCAAGAGCTGAGCACCTGAATGAGGGGATTCACTTTCCCAAACGTTCAGCAGCAGCAGCTGTGCCCTGGCCCAAGGCTCAGAAAGGCTCAGCACAGGCTTATTTTTGGTGCCCACGTCAGGGCACAAATTTATTTGCAGCCCTCCCGAAACCGCCGCGCGACTCGGGCGCGAGTCGTGGCTCGTAACTGCTGAGCTGCTTCGAGCTCCAGGTGGGGAGCAGATCTGGGAGGCTGCTGACACCGAGTGTCATGTATTTGTTTATCATCTGTGCCCCTAAGAGAAGCCTTTGCCTACAGCCTGACACCAAGAGTTGTGACAGTGCTCTTAGAAACCATCGTAAATAATGAAGTCACCTGCTGAGGCTCAGCCCAGCTTAGCCAAGCTCAGCGTTCTGCCCTCAGCCTGAGGAGGGCACAGCCTGCTTGGGGCATGGGGTAAGGATGGCATCTAGAGAAAGATGGGGGTTCAAGGCTGCAGATGTTTTGGGGAGGGGAAAGCTCCAGGTCAGAAAGGGGGCAATGCTTTAGCAGCCAACTCTCCTTGCAGAGAGAGCAAACCAGAGCTACCTGACCCCTGCTTTGCACAGGCCAGCTTTTAGATCCCAAAGTTCAATGTCCTGCTCTAGATCAAGTTATCCCCCAGTTCAGAGGCCACTGAAGTTGAGCCAGCCCGTTGTCTCCATGAACATGACTGCCCTTAAACCATCCATGCAGTTCTCACCCTGATAAAGCCTCGGCTGCCAAACGCTGCCAGATCTGAGGCTGGATCTAAACTGCACATCCCCCAGAGTTCAAAGGTATTTCCAGACTGACATGGCATTGTAAGAATGGAATAATTCCCTAATCTTCAACAAATTAAATGCTGGCAAGGAGCTCTTGTCTGCTCGGCACTGTTGGGACATGCTCTGTCTCCCAGGGTGGGATGAATGGAAGTGAAGGGTTCTTTCCTTTCCATCCCTGCCTTTCCCAGCAGTTCCAGCTGTTGTTGTTTCAATGTTGTCTGAGCACCTTTTCCAAGCCTGCCCCACTGGCCTTTTGCACATGAAAACCAAAAAGCTTCCCAACAAAAGCCAGAAAATGAGGGATTTTGCTACCCAAGAAAGACACTGCCTGTGGGTTATTGTTTGCATCAAAAACAATCAAGAGACCCCCAGTACAATGGAATTTTTCCTGGAGTTCTTTCTCAAGGATTTGAATAGTCTCAGTTCCAAGCAGCAAGAAAGCTCTTGAACATTCCATAAAGTCAACAACTGGCCACTCTGCTGCTTGAACCAACCAAGAGCTAAAAACGAGAAGGACATTGGACCTGCAGAGTGTTTTCTACCCTCTGAAAACATTTTGCTTTGCTACTTAAATTTATCTGTGTTGGCAGCCCCTGGACAGTGAATAGTAGATGTACACCAAGCACTGACACACCACCTTGAAACAAACTGACTCACTCAAACCACACGGGTCTGGCAGAACCCTGGACTCTGTTTCCTCATTATATGAAAAAGATTTCTCCTGTAAGAATATTGGGATTTAATGTATCCAAAGATTACTTTTTTTTTCTCGCTTGTTTTGCTGTTCAGCAGCAACACCAGGCAGGTGTTAGACCAGATGACCAACCTGAAGCCATCTCCAATCACCTGCTTTCTTTAAATTTCTTCTGAACTAGATACGACACAGCATGTGTATCGCCACCACTACACCAATCACCTTGCAGAAGTTTTAACTAAAAACAAATGCTTCAAACAAATCTTCTCCCCTTCTTTTCCCCTCCCTCCTCCTCCTCCTCCTCCTCCTGGCTTAATTTCAACCCCAGCAGACACAGACTAAAGGGAAGGGAAAAGGGAAAGCACTAATTAGTTGCACTGTTTGACTGCCGGCGATGGCAGAACAGTTTTCCTCCCAGGCAAACTCGGCTAATGCTGCTTTGGAAAGAAAGAAAGCAAAAGGAAGGAAAGATTTATGGATCAGCTCCTCTTGGCAGGTCAGCCCTGCTCGGAGGCAGAATGAAATCTCCGTCAGAATGGGCTGCGCTGAAAGGTAAATAATAAAAGAAAATGAACTTACGACTCAGGAAGGTCTATAAATCCATCATCTCCTGAGTGTCAAAACAAAAGGAAACCAAGAAGGAGTTGAGTTCACTTAGCAAAGAGCTGCATTTTGCTGAAGGAGCAGGCAGCCTCCTGACAGGGAGGAGCAAGCCCTGAGTGAAGCAAAGAAAGCAAAGGAAGCAGGGACGTGTTGAGAATTGGTTGAACCACGCACAGTTTCTTTAGTGGGGAGGGTGTTACATCTCCTTTTTCCTCCACAGATCCCCCAAAGCTTGGATTATAGCACCAGAGCTGAGCAGGGAGCTGGGACAGTCCAGAAACAACCCTCAGATACTCTTTTGCACTTCCTACACCTCTTTGAATGTTGGAATAGCTGGAAAACCTGCAGGAGATCCTCAGAGCCTTTACAGGTGCCAATTTCTCAACTACTATAATCAGATTTTTTCTGTGATTATTACATATTAAATAGGAATCTTGCAACTGGGAGTGCTTGAAAATGGTCTTTATTGCCATTCCTCTTCTCCAGCACTCAGAACTCAGTCCCTGAGAGTTAACCCTGTTTTGGGAAAGAAGAATTGTCTTTGGGTTTGTTTCTTTTCCTTCTTGTTCTCTTTTTCTTTGGTTACCCGTGAAAACAGTTATAGCTAAGCTGGAGCCAAAGTCTTTACACAGGAGCAGAGGTGAAGGGCACTTCTGGGACATTCTGAAAGCTTCCAAAAATAGTCTCCAGACTCAGTCCAAATGCACAGAGACACAATTTCCATGGGAATCATGTCACGAATCTTAAGTGCAGAGCTGGAACACGAACAGGAGCTGCTGGGGCTCCGAAATAGCATCAGGGAGGTTCCTTGGGGGAAAGTTTAATTGCTCCTCAACCAGAGAGACTGCAGGTACAGTTCACACCATCTTCTGTTTTCACTGCAGTGAACCCTTTTAGCCTGACAAGGACCACGAGTCTTGCAAAAATTAAATGCAAATCAGCAAGAAGTCTGCTGGGTAGCACCTGGGCTTCTGTGCAGCCAGGATTTCACCTGTGTGTGTCCACAGGAGGAACACAGAAACCAACAACAAAAAAAAAAGGAAATCAGTGCAGGTAATTTTAGTCCAGATAAAATGATCCTTCCTGCAGGCATTGTGACTGAAGGCCACTTCTTCAGAGCCTGCACCTTCTGTAGGAGCCAAGTGGGAGTGGCAGAACAAAAAGAGGCATCTGATCAAATGGTACATTTTGACATCAGCTTTTCAGGTGGGAGAAAACTGGGGCTCATCCAGGAGTCCTGTTTTACCTTCCCCAAGAGAACAATCCCTTCTCTCTTCAAGCAGTTTTTTGAGGGAGTAGGTTTTCAGCTCGCTGGGTTTCAAACAAAACCACTGAAATCTGCAAACATTAAATTGAAAGGTGCTCTTCCCCCAAAGCATCTCTCCCCATGCAGCTTCCAGAACAGCTCCCCAGGGATGATGGAGCTGGACACAGCTCCTGCTGCCCTTCCCCAGGCTCTGGAGCACTTGGAGCTGTGCTTGAGTTCAGCCCAGTTTCAAAGCCACAGATGACATCTCCTCAGGCCTTGGAGCTGTGAGATCCAGGTTTTCCTCTTCAAGCCTGTCCCCATCAGCAATGTATCAACTTCCACATCATAACAGTAATGACTAAATTTGGAGGGTGTGAGGTGTGTGTGCCACAGGCCTCCACAAAAACCAACCAGAAAGGTAATTATCCTGACTTAATAATGGTATTTGATATTCATATAGGGGTTTTTTTTCATATGTTTAAGGCCCTGTTCACACAGTAAGTAATTAGTCTTGAACAACTGTGTACATAAAGAAGATTTATTTTGTTTTAAAGAAGTATTTAAATAATCTATTTGGCCAGTACTCGAGAAATCCTTTGCAGCAAGTGTGGTTTCATCAGTGGAGAATGAATTAGAACACACACCACTGCTCTATTCTGAATTATTCTGCTCCAGGTACTCAAATGACAACCTGCCTTTTGGGTGGGAGCCCTCTTTGACTCAAACCACACCCTCCAGCCCACCTGAGGTGGCTCAGAGAGGTCCTGCTCTTTTTGTCTGAGGATTCACAAAGGGAACCTGCCTGGGATTCCTCATCTTTAGCTGATGATTCCTTCAAATCCTACTCAGTGAGAAAGGAGGTGCACTGACCACAAGCAAATCTGCCCTAATAAACTCCTCTTGGGATGTCTGGGCCCAAGGCCATCAGAGCTGGGAACAGCTCCCAAGGGGTGGTGGGTTTGGAAGTGAAACTCCATTCCAGACCCTCACTGGTGGGACTCTGAGGGAGTTCTAAGACTCAACCACCAGCACATGCCCACAATGACAGCACTCAGGGGAGTTCCTGGGCCAGGAGCCACCAAATCTGTACCAAGGGACACTTGGGCCCCATTAACCGATCCCAGCCTGGAGCTCCTTCTGGTGGACTGAGTCCTGTCAAAGCACTTCAGCCAAGAGTCCCCTCCATCACCAAGGATAAGGCTCAGCTCTGGGGCTCATCACCAGCTGGACCCAGACTGAGCGAGCAGAGCAGCCAAAGGATGACAGAGTGGATTTACAGGGAGGCTGGTCTTGGCTCCCGGGGTGGGGGAGGAACAGAGCGCTGAGATGACACAACTCTCAGGGTGTCTCAGCTTACAGTGCCCGTGTTCCCTGGTGACAGACATCCCCAGACATGGGGGCAATGCAGGAGGCCAAATCCAATCCTCTGTCCAGATGGCGTCACTGGTCAAGGAGCGAGATTTGGGCTCGGATGGAGAAACAGCTCATCAGAACTGAGAGGGTGGAGTTTAATGGAAGGGCGAGTCACGTTCGGTGCTTTCTGGGGCTCCCTGAGCATCCCTTGCCTGGCCACCACCCAAGCTCTGAGTCTATATGGACTTTGGGCTCACACATTGTGGCCCTTCTTACATCCTCACACATCTGAGAAATAAATCTGCCTCCTCTCAGGATTTCACAGTTTCTGTCCAAGTTCAAAGGCACGACGCCACGAGCGCGTAAATCAATCAGCCCCTCACTTCCTGCTCTGTTAATTATTATCACAACATCCATAAGCAAACACCAGCCCCGGCCAGCTGACTGTCTGTGCACACAAAAGCACTCTTCAGGTTTCTCAAGCCCACCCTTGTGTGAGCTCCAGCAGAGAGCTGCCCATAAATATCACCACCTCTTCCTGCTCCGAGCCCTAAAACACTCCGCTGAGTGACACGTGGGAAGGAAGAGAGTGCAATTGTTTCCCAGCACCACACTGTGTAAATTTTGCCTGATGGATCTTTTGGAAAATGCCTTTTTTTTTTCTTCTCAGGAGAATAGTAGATCAGTGTTTTAATCAGACAACCCCCTCTTTTCCTCCTGGCTGAAATGAAAGGGAGACTTCAGCAAGTCCCACTGTCAACCTGAAAGGGACCTGTCACATCTTGGCAAAGCCTCTGCCTCTTGTAACTGTGGCTTATCATCTCAAGGGTTGCTTTATTAATAATCTTGCCCCCATCAGGACACATTTAGCAGAGGGGTTGGTGTCTCTGAGCTGCCTGTATGATTCTTTGATCTTGCATCTGCCCCAGCAGAGAGAAAACTCATCTCTGTTTCCTCCACGGACGAAAATAAACCCAGTGGCCGATTTGGCCGAGCAGCTGCACAAACAATGCAATTTAGAAGGATGTAAATGATACACGAGCAGGTTTTGTTCACAGCCTGCCAATTAGATCAGTGATCTTAACCCAGCTCTTGTGGCTGGGCAAGGAGGAGAGACAGGGAACAAAGCTGAGCATAATGCACACCACGGAGTTATTCCAGGAAGCTGAAGCCCCATTATCAGAATCTGGAGCACCTTGGAATAGCATTTCCTTCAAACCTGATCTCTTTGGTTGAATAAGTCGACAAAGACTATGTCACAGCTTCCACCAGCACAGGGCATGGCTATTTTTACTCCCTTCACATCAAGTAACAGCACGCCCGTGTCACCCCCTGGATTCAACCTTAACCCAAAAAGGACAGCTAAGCTTTCACTTTTGGGTGGAGGCAAAAACACAACTCAATTTCCAGTTTGTAGAAACCTTTCTACCAACTATTCTGGAACATAAAAACCAGTGCTGGCAACTTCATTCCCAAAGCAGCTTCCTTGACTTGAGGTCTGTTTATATTATATGCAGTCAGCCACGAGCTGGAGATGTTGCAAGACCCCTCAGCCACGGATTCACCCCCCACCTGCAGCCGTAGCTGTTCCATATGGACCAAGAGGACTCCAAACAGCACTTCAGCCCACCCTAAGTCAGGGTGCTCTGCCTGTTCCAGCCTGATTTGCAGCAGTCAAAGCCCAGCCCATTCATTTCAGTGTCGGTGGCGTTTGGGGCATTTTCAGCTGAGACACAAAGCAAGTTTGACTCTTCCTGAAATTCATCCAAAGCAAGTTTGACTCTTCCTGAAATTCATCCAATCTCAAAAAGCAGGCTGGGAAAATGTACCAAGGATGGGCAGTCCCCGAAAGGACACACCCAGAACCAGCAGTTCTATGAGAAAAATGTCAATCTCGGAGCTGCAAAGTGCTTTGGAGGTGTGAAACCACCTATGTGTCAGCAAAGCAGTGACAAAGTTCTCCCAGTTAGCACAGCTCTGATAGAAGGATGAGCCAGAAATTCCAGTTGGTGAGCTCTAGGTGTCCTGAACTCCTCCTGCCCAGAGAAGCTGTGGCTGCCCCATCCCTGGAAGTGTCCAAGGTCAGGTTGGATGGCGCTTGGAGCAACCTGGGATAGTGGGAGGTGTCCCTGCCCATGGCAGGGGGTAGGACTGGATAAGCTTTAGGGCCCCTTCCAACTCAAACCACTCTGGGATTCCCAATACAAGCTCCAAATACAAGCCCCCACTCATGTCCAACATCAGCCTGCAGGCTTTTTTCTGTTCTGATAGGAAGTCAGCCAAGGAGACAATGTTTTCACATCTCCAGACAAATAAAGATTAAACTTCGGGTGGAGACAGGCCCTAATTAATCATAAGGGATGGAATTAGGTTTCAACAGTGCCCAAATTCTGCCAGCTTTAACTGTGAATTAATGCCATTGTGGGTAGAAATGTTAGAAGCACAACTGTTCCTGACAGCTCCGATCTAGAACTGCAGACAATGCCATAGAACAGCCTGATTTGGGGATCCAGGTGGGAACCCCTCCCTCAGTCTGAGATTTGGAGGGTTCTCACCCATCAGCACATCTATTTCCCTCCAAATCCCCATGGCCCTGTCACTGTGGAATGCAGAGTCACCGTGTTCCACAGGTGTGTTGGGCCTCCATAATCTCATTTAAATACCAATCAGAGAAGTCAACAGGCAAAAAAACAATGCAGCCCTTTCTTCCCTCCACAGGTGGGTGGCTGTGCAGCTCCCACTGGCACTAGAAACAGCCCCAGGCTGATGGGAATATTGTCACCTTCCCACCAACTTTACCCTGTCCAATAAAGCACCAAAAGAACAAAGTTTTGCTCACTTGGTGTAGATTTTGGGGAAAGTGGACACTGGGCACGGCGTTTCCGACCCTGCCACTGCCTTAATGTTCCATCTCAGCCAAAATTCCTGAATCCCACTGGATTTCTCTTCTCCCCACGTGCAAAATGAGGGAGATAACACCCAGCAAAGCACTTTGTAGAGGCTGGGAAGGACTCCAGGAGCAGCCAGGAGGGGGGCAGGGGGTGTTTTTATCTCGCTGAAGACGCTGCCCGTGAATAGATTGCGTGAGCCCCGTGTTGAGAACTCTCCTTTGTGTCACAGGATTACGAAATCCCTTAATGTGCCATTAATATATATGCTAATTTGGAAGCCAGGCCTGTGTCCTATTCTTGTGCAACCCTGGATGTTTCCACGGGAACCCCTCCAACACCAGGCACAGACGCAGCGCGTGGTTTTTTCAGACCAAAATAGCTCTTTTTCAACTCAATTTTCGAAAGTTCTCCCGACCCAAGAAAAATATTCTGCCCAAGATCAGCTGTGGCTGCCAATTTTAACGTGATGCTGCTGCTCTAAATGGGTCTGCAGGGAATATTTTTTGTGTGTTTCCCAAATATCACCATTCCCAGGCTCTTCTGGGGCGCTGCTGGATTGAAACTCTGGCAGGCAGAATCTGCACATTCCCAGTATTTTTATTAAGTTTGGAAAGAGGGGCTGTACCCCACCTGTAATATTAAGCTGTCCAGAGAATTTAGGCAATTACTGGCATTTACTGCTCTATGATGCAAAAGAACCAACACTTGTGCCCCATCTCCCTGGATGGGTTTGCTTTGCTCAGCCATGGTGTGATAGTTTTGAGGGATCTTTCAAATTCTGAGAGCCTTTAATTCAGGTTTGGTGAAGCACAGATGAAAAAAAAACGGTGTCAATTTGACCTTTTTCGTAAACATCCTCCTCATGTCGAAGTATTGATGCCATGCCCACAGCTGGCTCTGGTTCCATCCCAGGAGATCTGCTGGGAAGGATTTTCCGTTTATGTAGAACCTGAGAAAGGTTTTCTTGGACTCTTCAACTCGTTTCGCTGTCTTGAACTAGATTTTCCTAAATTAATTAAAAAGTGCTTTTTAAATCCTTTTCCTCCTTTCCTTAAGCCATATTACAGAAATGACAGTATCTCAAGGTTAGATGGATGCAATGTTGAATCCATACAGATACAGATGTATGGTTTGTTAATAACAAGATGAGTTCCATGTCTGCTCTGCGCGTTCCAACCACCACAAACACTCCACCACCACCTCCTTTACATCTACACAGTGACATAGTGGGGAGAAAAGTGCAGCTGAAACTAAAGTAAGATCAGGAACTTATGATCCAACACAAGAATTGGCTCAAAATACCCAAAGATTTCAACTTATTTTAGTCTTTATTGAAAATGCAAGAAGAAAACAAAGACTAATGGAATTTAGGCATTTGAGTAGTTTGCCCCTTCGAAATTTATAAAGTTTCAGAATGTCAACACATTCCTACTCGCCCCCGGTTTGGAGGGAGCAAAACAAGAATCTCAAAAGGAAAAGAAAAATCCCACATAAAAAAAAAAAAATAATTATGTGAGTTGTCTTTGCACACATTAAAGAGAGGCAAGAAAATGGCATCGTATTCATTATTTTCTCCTCTCCGTGGGTCACCTTTCATGCAATTGTTGGGAACAAAACCACACTCCCACCGAGACTTTAACATCCCTGTTTCCAGCACTGCTTGGGTGAGGAGCCTGAACAAAAATAAATGGTTCCTCCAACGAGACACATCATCCATCGTCGGCGTGTACAGCACAGCCATTAATCACCGCACAACCCGCTTATTACGGCCAGTCAAGCACTGGCAGCACAAATGCTTATAAAACAGGGGCTCCTTTCATAATTCCCTGCCCTGGCTCTCAGTAGTTTAGAGGCTTAACCCTTTTCCAGTGAGGGATGGGCAAACTGGTTCTGCCTAATTCCAAACCGGCTCCACGTCACGGGTTCGAAAGTTCGGCCTGAACTCAAACGTTCTCAGGCGCAGCTCGTGCTGAGGGAGAGGAAGCTCGAGGGGAGGAAGGCAGGGAAAGAGCAAAAAAACCCCACAGGGCTTGGACAGAGTGTAAAAATCCAGTAAAGAGTCAAAGGATGCACCAAAATTGGTGATGAATGGGTTGAAACCCCTACAAAGCAATAAAACCAGTTTTGTCTTAACACTTCTTTCATGTGATTTGTGGGGAAGTCTCTTCCCTCCTACGGCCTTCACCGTGCTGGGAATAAGCTGCAGCATTTCCTTTGTGCTTAATTAATCCTCATGTTAAGCATACACAGTCCCCACTGCCCACATCACTTTGGGCTTCTCTGGCATTTCTCAGCCAAGGATTTTGGCACAAGTGTGGCATGGAACGCTTCTTTTCTTTCAAAAATGGGAAGGATGAGGAATTCCATGAGCGTGTAACAGCTCCACGGCATTTGTTAAGTCAAGGACAAAACCAAGCAGGGATGGGCAAAGCACCTGCAAAGCTCCCAGCTCTTCCATGGGCTCTGCAGAATCCCAGCTCCAGCCAGGTACCCACGGCGTGTCCCAGGCTGCCAGTAAATGAGTGCTCAGCAGAAAATGCTGATACATTGGCAGTCTGATGCAATTCCTTTTCTTCTCCTACACACCCAAAACTTCTGTTGACTTCAAGGAGTAAATAAATGGGGACAGGAGGGGAATCAAGAGGTGCTGAGAAAAGCAGTGTTTTGCCATCACGTGCAGCATGAAAATACCAAAGCCCCACTATTTACTGAGAGCTGCAACGAGCGAGACAACTGAACAAAGGCAATTCTTGCAGAGAGAAACTGGATAAGGTGTGTACTTGAATTTTCTCCCAGTGTGAAAACTGGCCCCAGTAATTTGTCAAACACTTCAGCTGAGTTTGTTGACAACTGGACAAATATTTCCAAGGTTGGTATCAATTACTGGAGGCAAATGAGCCGTGATTGGCTTTGGGGAAAACAAACATTTTGAGAAGACGGATTAAGAGTCCACCACATGTTAAGTTACACTAAAACCATGCACCAGGTACTGGAAATGAACACTTAAGTTCTGGGGGGATTTTTCAGTTGATTAACAAAGCAGCTTTGGGTGGCAGCAGCAATTCCATCATAACTTACTCCATGTGTAAGAAATACTCGGTGAATGTCTCACAGGCAAGTGGGATACACCCCAGCAAACGCTCAGCAAGGAGTCAAAATCACACAATATCCTGAGTTAAAAGGGACCCACGAGGGTCATAGAGTCCAACTGCACAGGACACCCCAAAAACCACACCAGAGGTACTCAGAAATTCAGCAGCAGCTCTGCTTCCTAGGAAATACTGGGAGTTTTCCCAAGGTGATTCTCCTGAGGGAGATGCTTTTCTTCCAGTGAAGTCGCCGTCAAGGCGCTGCGGTGAATGAAAGTGTTCATTCGGCTGCCAAAAGGATTGTCTATCCCACAATTTACCATTTTCACTTTGCAGGTGACAAATACAGCAGGGAAGAGCATTATGAGTGCGTTTGGTTTGTGAAAGGCAACACCAAACTGGATCTCACTGGGGAGTTAAGGAGTCAAACCCCTCATGCCAAGGCCATGCTGGGCAGCATCTGGAAGCAGGGAACAGCAAAGCTCGGGCTTTAAAGAGCTGTCACCCCACTTTAGTGCAGTTTTACAAGTTGAAACATGACTGATCTTAATATTGAGAAGGGAGGAATAAGGCATGGATCACAGAAATCAGCTTTTTCAAGCATATTAAAGCCACAGTCACCCACTGCTGTCGAAGTGTCTCACTGGGGGTGTTTTTGTTCACTGACAGGGAGGAAAATGGGCAGTATCTTTTCTGAGCTGAGAATGTGCCATGGAAATCCTGTACCAATGTTTATCATGGTTCTGTCCCTTTCTCCTGATTCAAGCTGCTGGATGGGTATCACTTTTCCTCTTCTCCAAAGGACAAATTGCTATTTCATAGTTGCAAGCTCTTTAGAATGTGTCAGTGGAAGCTATTAATTGATCCTGCTATTAATAGAAAGGCACAGAAAAGAGAAAAGGATTTAAAAAAAAATAATTAAAAAAAACCCAAATGCCTACAAAAACAGCAAAAAAAAAAAAAAAAAAAAAAAAAAAGGAAAGGAAATAATTTACCTAGCTGAGTTTTCCAGACTAAAAGCCAGGTATAGCTCTAAGACACCCCAGCACTGCTGTGGCAGCTGGGCCAGCAGCCAAACTGAGCTTTTGAATTCCCACTGTGTCCCATTTTCTGTCCTCTCACTGCTCTGCAAACGTCCAGCACTTCCATCCCCCACAAAGACCTCTCACAGAGCCAGAGAGATGTCCTGTCATTAAAACCAGCATCAGGCCTATCTTTCATTTTAACACGTGTGGGTGGTGTATAAATTCTCCTCTGAATTACCACAGCAAGCACTGTTGGACTGTCATGTGGGAGATACTTAAATTAAGGGTTTGGAAGACTTTAATTGTAAAATTCAGAAATTTCTCTTAAGGACACAAATATAACTATCCAGACACGGAGTGGCTTCTTTCCTGTTGGAGAACCAGTTCCTGGGCAAGCCAGTAAAGCCACAGGGTTTGTGGCACCCACATTCATATCTGCTGCTTTACATTACAGTCTTTACCAACTGGGTAAGTAATTCCCCCTGATGAGGCCATTCAAAATTAGGCAAAATTAGCCTGATTTCAAATTTATTCAGAAAAAAACCGATCATTTTAACACAACTGCTACAAAGGCAGAAACGAAACCAGACTGATCCCAACCCTCCAGAAGAGCTTGGCATGGACTGGGAGCTCGTCCGTCTGTGGGGATGAATTTAGTTCTCTTGGAGATGGGAATGAGCCCAGGGAACAGCTATTCCCTGCTGTCCACACAGCCTCCCATATCCCAAGGTTTTGGTGGGATGGCACTCAGGATGTGGAGCCAACACCCCAGCAGACAAATGCCAGCCAGGAAATCCTAAACCTGCAACTCGGAGCCTTGGCCCGGCTGGGAAAGGAACAGGGAGAGAAATTCTGAGGACAGAACAAAAAGGATCAATCCTGAACTTATTAAAAAATACATAAATTGTCTTTAGTGAGGCTGGTGAATCGCAGTTTAAAAGATAATCTGCCCAATTTTATGAAAACACCGCCATATGTGGTTGAACTTGACAACTGAATTATTTATAATTACATTTTTTATCATGTAGGTTCTTTCTTTGTAACTAGTATTTTGGATGCTGTGCTTTGCTCAGCTGAGACACAGATGAATACCCATGAGCAGTAGAGCTTTGAGATTAGCTGGTGTGAGAGTTCCATTAATTTATGAGCTGATACTTACACAAGTAAGCTCCCTAAATCCTGACAATTAGATGAAACAGCACCAGGATTTCTACAAGCTCCTTTCAGTCATCTTTGCTGCCTCTTGTGATGAAATCACTCCCCCAGCGAGTCTGTGAGGGACAGGAATCCATCCCCAGCACCAATTTCTGTGCCGTGTCTCCACCACAGACAGGTGCTGTGGGGATCAGGCACCACTCAAAGAGGTCCCTGAGCCTCAGCCCCCAGAAAAAGGGTTTCATCAGAGCTGTATAAATACAACAAAATCAGTTGGGGTTTCAGAAATGCTTTTGTTTGAATGTAATCTAAGTGCTGAACTACCTTATAGTAACGTGCTTTCAAATGTTTACAGTCAAGGCATAATTGAATTTGACTCATTTTGGCCCCGATCCAGGCGTGATTTAATTGCCTTCAGTGGGAGTTGGACTGGGCTCTAAGTAATTTTAACTAAAATAATCCATCAATTGTTCCTCACCCACTTCATCAAGCTCCTTCCTATCATTTATGATTGCCCTGTAATTTATTGCAACAAGGTGAAACGAACCCTTTTAGCTTCTGGCACAGCCTCCTGTCCCTCAGTGGAGAACTCGCCTGTGTGCACCACCTAAAGCAGCTCTGCTCGAGGGAAGCAAAGAGCACAGGGAGCCCCAAAGTGGCACCGTCCTCTACTGTCACAGCAGCCTCCAAAAATCAGCTCCTGCAGCCTTCAGTCAGCACAGGAACAAAACAAACCGTTAGCAAAGCTGGCAGGGGGAGGGTTGGAACAAAACAGGCAGAAGGGCGAAGCGAAACGTGTTCAAAACTCACACGAATGTTTTGTGGTCACAACGAAAATCACTTCACTGTCTCAGTGGTTACGTTACTGGTTTCTATTTCAGGGGGACTTTTCATCTTTTTCCTCTTTGAGCCCCAGGAATAAACCCCACCCAGAGCACTGGGCCTTCCACAAGAGGGATCACGTTGAGCACGACATGGAAGAAGATGTTTCCCACTGCTAATTTTGCTGTAACGATGACAAGCTAATCTGCCACAGAATACCCTGCTTAAGCATCACACACACTTCTCTGTCTTCTGAAAGAAAAGGAGATGCTTTTATTAAGGCTTCAACCCTCTGTGCTTACACAAGAGTGTTCTGGCTTTTAATGGATCAACGTAGGCAGCTCTACACAAGATGTGGCAATAGGTACCTGTACACTCCAAACTACTTGTTACTTCAACATTAGTTCTCAAGATGTCTGTTAAAATTGAATTCAGATGAAATTCAACCCCTGTGAGGTGAAATCTTGGAGGAAATCCACAAAATGAGTAGCGAGATGATCCAAGATACAGGGCAACTATAAATCCAGTTCAAGCCCTTCTCTGCATGAGCAGTCCTGTTGGAGTCAGAGAATCAACTACACGAATAAAAACCACTGGCTTGTCAAAGAATTTACAAGATAAGACCTGAACAAGCACATCCAAACACATTTTTAAGGTCATTGAAAGGTTGTTGCTCTGACAAAAAGACCATATACTCACAAATAAAAATAAAGACAATTTAGCAATACCAAAAGTAAACTTCATTGCTTTGCAAATGTCTCATAAAAAGGCAAGTTTTGTTTCAGCCTTTAGAAGATAATTTAGACAATTTAGAAACAAGTCTAGTGAGAGCACTGAGCAAGTGCCTGGAGAGATGAGTTCCTGATGGGAAGATCAGTTCCCAAGGATCAGCTCTGCCATCCATTGGTGCAGTTCAGGGCAAAACTTCCTTCCCTACGAACCCAAACCAAGAGCGTGGAAGTGAGAGTTAAAAGGCAGAGATTCCCCTCCATCTCCCAAACCCGCTCACAGCAGCCCTATCAGCAGCAAAGCCTCTCTGGGGGTGGATCCAGGGAGCTGTCCTTCCCCGTGGAACACAAATGTGCTGCTCAGCACAAGTAAACAGAAGGAAAAACAACAGGTCTCCTTAGCTACTGCTCGGATTGATCTGCTCCCTGAGCCTGGGGAGGACCGGCAGCTTCACACAACGCTCTGAACAGTCTCAATTCCTTCCCCACCTCCCCCAGCGAGGATTTTTGCCCTTTTTCACACCCAGCAATGCTGGAGGTCACTGGTTCTGCTGGATAAGACTGCCTTTTCCTTCGTTTTACAGCAGCAAGTTGAGTTAAAATCATCAAAATAATACTAAAGGCACTGATCTGCATTGTACATCTCCACGAGCAGTGGCCAAACTGAGGGCACCTTTTAGAAACCCTCCCTGTTCAAACCTCCCTGGCTGAGCAGATGGATTCAAGCTGTGCTCCAGAGGCTTTAGAAAATGAGGTGTAGGTGTCAATTTTCTCAGTGGAATCCCACGTTCATTAACACCCCCTATTAGAACGTTTCTCCACAATGCAGTTCGTGCCCAACCACAACCACAGCGCTGATTATTTGCCCCAGGAGGTTTTATTGCAATCACTGGGCTGTGATCTTTGTTTTGTTCTCTGTGGCTTTGCCTTTCACTGATTTCTTTTATTCATTGTTATATTCTCTTTTAAGAGTACTGAGGTACAGACAGCAAAAGTCAGTCCTGATTCCAATTTTTTTAATATTTAGCATTGAAACCTCTTCAGAGCCAGATTTCCCTGCTCAGTTTTCCTACTCTGATCTGGTTTTGCTTCTGAAATACCACCTCTGATATTGGATATAATCCAACAGAGAAAATTAGCAGACACCTCTCCAGGTATCTATTTATCATCACCCAGCCCATTATTCTCCCCCATAAGCCACTTTTGGGTACCTCTGACCTATGTTTTCAGCTAAAGGCATCAAAACATGCAAAAACCACGGCAGCCACCCTGCAAAAACTTGAGCTCTTTAAAATTCCATTTTGTGCCCAATCTGCAGCAGTCCCAGAGGAATCCCCCTTCCCCCCATACACTTGTTCCATTTGTTCCTCAGATGGGCATTTTCCTGACAGCAAATCCTGACTTTTCTGAGTTTTCAAGGAGCACTCATCTCTGAACTCTCTCACATTTATTAAAAATACTCACCAGCTTCACCAATGCTGAATCCCAGACATCCACACAAGCAGCACTTTGTATTTCCCAGGATTAACAGATTTCCTTCTCATTTTGCCATTACTTTTTGCTGTCAGCTACAGAATTATACAGACCTTTGCAAGCTAAACCAAATAAATGCAGGCAGTTTTCAAAATACCTTGTTTTTCCTCATATGTCTGCACAAATAATGAGCAAAAACCCCAGGCAGCCCTGCAGCAGAGACACTTCCAGCTTTGCAATTTAAGTCTGCCCCATCACTCCTGTATAAAAACACTCATTTTGACCTGCTTCCCTCAACATTTCAGGATACAGATTTTCCATGGATTCATGAGTCATCATGGCACATATTTAGGTCTCACTTCACACAGGGCAAGAGCAAAACTCTTTCCAACACCTTGTAGTATTGACTGGGATGCCACTGTGTATTGGGGGCCAACAATCCAACCCCACCAGCTCAAGATTCCAGGTGGAAAATAACATTCCAGAGCAAACCCAAACCTCCCCTAAATCAAAGCCTTTTGGAAGAGAATCTTGTGAGGTCACTCATAAAAACTGAGCTGTTTCAAGACACAATAAATCTGCTCTCTCACTGTGGTTCCCTAAAAAGGCTGAGTGAGGAAGCAGAAACATCAGCCACTTCATCTCCCAAGCGATGACTCCCTGCGGGCCCTGGCGGGAATCACTCAGTTTAATCTGGAAAATACCATGGACACAAGGAAAATGATAGCTAAAAAAAAAAAAAAAAAGCAGTTCCTAATATCATCCTAATATAAAACAGCACTAGGCAAACATGGAACTGGAAGTGAAGGATCCAAGTTTTGAACAATTCCAGACAACCTGCCCGCATCGACACCCCGATCGCACGAACTCTCAGCAACGTCTCAGCCTCCAAAAAAACCCCAAACAAAAAAATCCACAGTGCCAAAAATCCCAATAATGATTTCAAGGAAAGCAAATGATAATAATTATTGGTGTTCTTTAAAGGCAGCTCGTTGCACAGCAAGAAGAGTAGAAGATTTCCAAAACTATATAAACAAGGGGAGAAAATGAAGGTTCCACTTCCTGGAGTTGTGGTGCTTTTAAATGTACCTGGAGCAGAATCCCCTTGGACACAACTCCCTTTCCACAGGGGTCAATATTTTTATGTTCAGTAGCTAATTCTCTCGGAATATACTGATATATTTGTGCCTTCCAAGGTGGTGTTCAGGTCTAGTAATTAAAGAGAAACCAGCACAGCCCCATCTGAGACAGGCACCAGGAAAAACCTTGGCTTAGGACAGACATAAATTACACTGATGCTGATTAGGATTTAAATTATAAACCACTAAGATGCATTCAAATTTAGGGGTTTTTTTTATGAGCTCTGGAATAGGGCCTGGTACAAATGAACACCCAGCAGACAATGAATAATTTGTACAACAGAGTTTGCTGAAATAACAGCAGAGTCTGTGACTGAGGGCAATGCAATGCTTTGTAATGCAGACATAATTCATTTGGAGAGCTTAAAAAACACCCTCCAAGAGCAATATTGTTGATTGTTAATACACAGTGTCACAAATTCCACTCTGACCAAGGATCTCACACAATTCCCCTCCACATCTCAGCCACCACCACCTTGGATTTCATTTTTAAACTATTTTAGTGCCTTTGATAAATAAAGAGCATTTCCAGTTTCACCTCGTAGCATCACATGCTGACAATGTCCCTGAATTCCTTATCATCCACAAAATTACAATTAAGGCAACTGGCTTTGGAATGTGTGGCTTATCCAAGATCATAAAAAACACAGGAGACAAACCAGAGTGGAACAGACTCACTCTACAGCAGATATTTTAAAATGCAAAATTGAAAAATTATGTAAAGACAATTTGAAAAGTGATTTTTACAGGAGTCTGCTCAACCTTCAGCAATCAGTGTAACAAACCAAGCATATTAACACTGTGTCATTACTTATACAAATTAATTAGCTATGACAGAATATCAAAAGCCAATAAAAATATAAATACCGTGAAACAAAATTGCATTTTCCCTCAGTCCTCACAACCCAAAAAGTCACAAGTCATAGCAGTATTACCCACCATCCAAAAATATTTCTAATATTTATTTTAAATTTTGTTAATGGCTCTGAACCCAGACCAGCATTTTGTTACAGATTTGGTGTGAGTACAGCCTTGTTTATTTGCTCAATAAACACCACAATTCATGTTCAAACACCAAATTTGAATCTAATGATGGAGCCCTTTCAGAGGGAAAAGGTTTTATTTCCAAAGACAAATTTGGGTTGGGGGTTATTCCAGGCTCCCTGCATTGGGAATCTCCCCAGTGACATCGATGGCTTTGCATCAGAGCCCCTGATTGCTCCTTCCTTGGCTAAACTGTCAATCTTCAACCTCACCATGCCCAGGAAAAGCCCCAAACGCTCCTTCCACTCCCTCCTTTCTCCCTCTCCTTGGCCAATCTGTTTTGTCCCAGTTCAGCTGCACTCCTTAAATATCCAGCATTTCCTCCTGGCCAAAGAAGTCCCATTTTCCGCCGGGTCACCGAAGTTTTCCGATCTCCCGTCACTCAGCGGGGTCAGCTGTTGGACACACAGGCTGCACACGCACCACCATTTCTATCTTTCAGCTCCAAATAAATCAGAAAGGCAGATCAGCCTTCCCTGGCTTCACCCAAGGTGAAAGAAATATTAACTCTTTAGCCCACAAAAACAGCCACAAAACCCTTGACAAAAAGCTGCCGGAAAGGGGTTCGGCTGCAGAAACTTGTTACTCGTCACTGCCTCAAACCCTGCCAGGTCCCAGCTCACCTCACAGTCAGGTAAAATTTCTGTGGTTTAGGCTTGGGTTAGACTAAATATTTTTAGATCTTGAAGAGACTGAGTGCTCACTCACTCCTGATTAACTCCAGAGGCAGAGCAAAGGCAGGCAGTGAGTTAAATGCCACAGTGTTGTATTTCTGCAGCCTTCAGTCCCCAAGAGGTTTGGGGGTTTTTTTTGTTTATTTTCTCTGTGTGTGTGTCTTTGGGTTATTTTTTGTGTTTGTTTGGTTTTTTAAATTTTATTTACAGATTTGTATTGGGTGTTGTTCAAAGTCTTTCACATTTAGTTCCCCTTTGTGGTACTGTCCATTTCTTAGTCAATAATTTCCTCTCTTCTATAATAAAAAATATTCCCATTACCTAATACACATAATCTTTTAATTGTGCCTATAAACCTTAGGATCTAACAATTTGGAACCAAGGACTTTTGTGGCAGTTTATTCTTTAGTTTTAATCCAGCAATCTCTCTGTATTTCACTTCCCGAGCACTGCAAGCCCATAAAGATTATTCCATTAAAAGCAAGATATTCACAACCAGGCAGACATGGGGACAAGCCAGAGCTTGGGCCAGAAACACAACCTTGAGGCAAATTCATTAAAGATCCTGGGCATAAAGGGAAATAAGGCTTTAATTGAAGGGTAAGCACAGGAGGCACAGCAGCATCACTCCGAATCCACTGCTGAATCATCCGAGGATATAATTATTATTTAATTGATATATATTCCTCTTGCACAGACAACTCTTGCTATACTTGACCCAGAACGATGTATTTAAAATTTTTCTCTCTATTTTTTCCCCATGGGGTTGATGAGAGTCAACCCAGCTGCTGGGAAGCACCTCGCCCACCCAAAATCCTGAGGGGCCTTTAGGTGACATCCAGGCCATATTTTTTGATGCCGAGTTATTCATACAGCTTCTGGACATTGATAATACTCCTTTTGGGTGCTAATTCTTCCTCTTTCTGTAGAGAAGGAGGGAAAAACCTCTTTCCTTTTCCTGGTGGGTTGAGGTCTGCGGGCGGAATTGGGGCCTCTGCGCGTTACACACGGAACCCCTTTGGGACGTTCGAGCCTGTTTTGACCCAGCACTGAATTTCCCTGTCTGTGCAGTAGTGAGGGATCAGCTCTGAAAAATTCCCTTGTCAGCAATATCTTGATTAACAACCAGCTCCTACACAAAAACATGTCAGCGATTCGTTCGGGAAGGGAAGGGACGTCACGCGCAAACCCATCGGGAGAAGGGAATGTTGAGTGAGGATCGCACTGCTCGGGCAACTTCTGCTTCCCCAGAGCCGGTCATTGTGGGCCTGAATTCTGATCCAGCCTCCTAATCCCTTCTGGATCTCTAATAATTTGTATTTACAAAATAAATATTGAGGTTGGAGGAAGATTTGTGCTTGGACTGAGGATTTACTCTACTCGGCAAACTCTTAATACACCCCAACAGCAAGTTTTGTATTAGCACAGCCCTGCTAAGAGCTGAAAAGATCCTTTTTATTTATAATCAGCCAAGCAATAAAAACCCACAAACCAAACCAACAAACCCAAAGCAAAGTGCAGGCCTTGAGTTTTTAAACACAACCTAATACAAATTGAGGTTTCTCTTTCCCAGGAAAGAGAAAGAGGAAAATAGAATTCTACGACCTTGAAATAGATATTATTTTTACTGGTAATTAGTCCTTTACAAATATTTGTCAACAGATAAGATTTTTTGAAGCCTGTATTTTTAAGCTGCAGTTTCATCGCCTCATTTCTCTGAACACATCAGGGGTCACCACTGGAAGAGTGGCCTTATGAGAAGGACAGAAACCTGCAAAACTGCCTGCTTCCCCAGAAAGAGGGTTTATTATTATTATCATCATTATTATTTATTTATTAAAATCTGGAATGCATTCTAAGACTGCTGGTTTTACTTTTAATGTGGCTTTTTAAAGGCTCACATTAGACCAGTCTGCTTGGGAAATTTTATAATGCCCATGGTCAAGACCCAGTCAGTCACTCTTTTTGCTGCCTGTACAGGGCAGAGCCACTTGGTGTATTTATTTGTGGTGTCTCTGTTTGCAAAATCACCAGAATTATTTTCCTATCCTTGCTGTTAAAAACAGCCTAAGCTCTTTCAAAGACACGAGAATTTAGGGTAGAAAAACTGTGCCTCTGTAGCATTTTCCCCCTCCTTTTCCCCACTATTTCTATTAATTTCTTTGCACTCCCGCAGACGCAATGAAAAAACCACCGGAGGTCTCAATGAGCACGAGGTGAAGGGCGATTTCTGCTCCCTGTGGAGCTCCTCAACTCCCTGTCAATTATCTGGTTGTGGATTTGTGACCACCCCGACGGCGATTCGGCTGAACCCGCCGCTGCAGGCGGAGAGGAACCACCGGATAACTGCGAGTAGGAGATGGTAACTAACAGCTGATGGTAACCACCGGGTGACTGGCAGTGCGAGATGATAATAACCAACAACTCTCCCCGCGCTGGCAAACACCGGGACTGGGAGCAATCCCTTCTGCGGGGCTGGGATGGGACAGCCGGGGCTCATCCAGGGCAGCGCTGGGATGCGGTGGGAGAGTCAGGAGCCGCTCACTCCAGCCCCCCCCGACCTCTCGGAGCCCCGGGCATCTCTCGGGGAACCCCCGGACCCCCCGGGGTCGGGCTTACCGGCACAGGAGTGCAGCGGCTTGGGCCGGACCAGCAGCGACGGGCACACGGAGTAGAGCGAAAGTTTCTCGAAGTAGTCGCAGGTCTCCTTGGAGAGGATCTCGTCGATCATGAAGGTCTTGTAGCGCCTCCTGCCTGCCTTGGGCCGGCCGGGCGCGGGGAGCCGCGGCTGGGGATGCGGCTGGGATTCGGGATGGGGCTGGGAATGGGGCTGGGAATGGGGCTGGGAATGGGGCTGGGGGTGGCCGTGCATGGCGGGACCCCTGCGCGGGGCTGCGCCCGGCTCGCATGGGCGGCCGGCGCCCCGAGCGGACCCCGCGGCGTCCCCCTGTGTCGCCTCTGTGTCCTCTCTGTGTCACCTCTGCGTCCCCGCGGTGTCCTCGCTCTGTCCCCTCTGTGTCCCCTCTCTGACTCCTCTATCTCCCCTCTGTGTCACCTCTGTGTCCCCGCGGTGTCCCCTCTGTGCCTCCGCTCTCTCCCCTCTGTCTCCCTGCGGTGTCCCCGCTCTGTCCCCTCGGTGTCCCCGCTCTGTCCCCTCTCGGTGTCTCCCGCGGTGTCCCCACCGGTCCCTCCGCGGCCGCCCCGCGGTCTCCCCGCTATATAAAGGCTCCGATAAGCATCTCTGCCATGGCCGCGCGGCCTTTTTAGGAGGCTCGGGCTGTCAATCAGGGCTCCCGCTGCTCCCCGCCGAGCCCCATTGTCACCCCGCGCCGGGCTGGGAGGATCCGCCGCTGCTCTCCCCTCCCTGCTCGCTATTTTAAGATACCGGGGTGTGTGGCTTGGCTTGGATTTTTTTTTTTTTTCCTTCTTCTTGGTGCAAAAACTGGAAAGGTTCCAGGTTGGGGCTGGATTTTTTTTTTTTTTCTCCATACTTTCTTCTCCCTCCTCTCCCCGTCCTCTAGACTGTAATTACTTACAAAACCTAAATTGCCGCATTCCCGGCCCCGACAACTTCCCCCGACCGGCATCAAACCCATTCTCCGGCCGCGAAGTGCTGGAGAGCGGCAGAGAGAGAGAAAAAATCCTGTTTATAGGTGCCTTGGACCTACGGGTATATATAGAATATATATCTAATACACAGAAGATATTTTTCTCCGGGGCGGCGTTACTCGGTCCCCGAACCCGAGATGATTTTCCGACGGATCCCTGCTTAGTTCAGCTGGATTTTTCGCCAAGCTGAGCTTTGAGCCCCTTCCTCTGAGGGCAGAGGTTTGCCCACTGAAAATTTCCCTCCCAGGCTGAGCTCTGAGTTTTACTCTCAGCTCTGTGGCCTCGCACACCTGGCTGAGCCCAGGAATCAGCAGGACACCCTGCACGGGGGAACCGCTGGAATCCTCCCGGTGAACCGCAGGTTTTCCAGGAGCCACAGCCGGCTCGCAGACTTCACACGGGGTGAAGGGAGGCTCATTATGGAGATTTGCCACCCCCAAAAATTATTATTTGTAGGCTTCAGACAAGGACTTAAATATGATCTGCAAAAAGTCGTCGGCCACCCTTCAGCTCTCACGCTCCGCCGATCCAAACGGCAGCAAACTCCCATTTTACTGATAGAAAACTCAACCTGCCTTTGCAGAAGGCAACAACCATCTCAGACTCTCCTCAACGATCTGGGCAGCTTTCGTTTTGTCAACTGTATTTTTTAAAAGCCCTCAAAAAAACTACAAAACTCTCTTTGACCTCTTTTGTAAAAGTAATATTTCTTTTTCTATTGAAAGTACCGTTTCATTTCAGAGATGCATTTGCTGAGTTGGAGAGCCCTAAAATCAAAATAAGATACTTGTGTTGTGCACACATCGCCAAAACTGGAAGGCAAATGCAATGAAATATCAGGCTTTTGATATGTCTGTTGAACTTATTTTCTTAAAACTTTATTATTAAAAAAAAAAAAATCACACCACAGCAAATTATAATGAAACAAAGCTAAAGCAAAGCATTTCGCTCATTAAACCACTGTGAGGACATTCCAATTTAAAATGAATTGGTTGGGAATGGTTTTATATCTTTTTATTTTGAGAAACTAAAGCCATCTTAGTACCAGGAATTTCAATAGTATGATAACAACTAAGGGGTTCAAGGACTTCTCCCTTCCCTGGTGGTATAACTCTTTTTAAATTACTTGAACAGTTGCTTTAATTCCTAAACCAACTGTGGATATTTAAGGAGATGAACTGACTTTGTTATGAATATACTTTATGAAAACTCACCTCTTTATTCACACATAAACCATTTTAAGAGCTACTTTCTTTGCCTTTACCAGACACTTTTTTTTTTCTTCTTTTTTTTTTTTTTTTTTTTAGGAGACAAAATAATTACCAGCAACATTACCTTCAGCAATTAGTGCTTCCTGCAAAGGATATTTCGGGAGCAACATCCTGAGCAAGCCAGTGATTTACCCCCCGGAGCAGCAGCAAAGCTTCCCTCGGTGTCCGGGCAGGAGCTGCAGCCCCTCCACCCCTCCCCAAATCCCTCCTGCATTCACCGCCTGTGCAAAACCCCAGAGCACGGGAATGTTTCCTAAACCGAGAGCACAACACTGCGAATCCAAGAGTACTCCAAGATCCTGACTGGATCAGAAACCAAGAGGCGAAGCAAAGCGTGGGCTCGCTGAACTCACACACAGCCTGATCCCGGGACAAGAGTTCTCTGCTCGTCCTTAAACATTTCCTTCTCCCACCTGAAGAGCTGAATATCCCGAGGAGAGGGGCTGGCACCTCTGCCCGTGCCCTGGGAACGCAGTGCCCTCACCTGAGCCCAGGGGGATGGACTGGCACGTGGGGTCAGCGCAAAACTTGATTTCTTTCTATTTATGATTTTTTAAAAAAGCAAGCGGCCAGAGCAACACGCGGGTTACGCCGTCTGAAACACACGCTGGCTGTCAATCAAAAAGGGGGTGCTTTGGTGGGGAATAATCAGGGGTTTTGTTTCCAAAATTAATGAAGTGGCTGGAGTAGCGAACATCTGCCAGGGGGACTCAAACCCCGAGCAGCTGTTGGAGCCCCCAGGCCCCTTCCCACGCAGGACAGCCCTGCTGGAAGTGCCTGTCCCGGAGGTGTCTCTCGGGCCGGGAATGGGGCCGGCCGGCAGGCTGGGGAGGGAAAGGCACCTCGGGGAGGTTTGAGGGCAGAGCCCTGACGAAATTTGGGTGTGTGAGCCCGGAATCCGCACAGTGTGGAAGTGGGGGGACAGCAGGGACAAGGATTGCTGCCTTTCCCACCAGGGAATTAACTCAAGGGGCAGGAAAGGCACGGCAGGAGACGTTCTGAACTGGGGGCTTCTGCACACAACTTGATTTAATTCTGCGACAATTGGTGCTCCCAGACCCTTTGTGAGCAGCACTGGAGCCAGTGCAGGGCACCCTGGAAAAATTATTGAGCACCTTAGGGCTGTCCTGTTTAGTCCCAGCACAAACAGTATCATCAGACAGTGATTAAGGCACATGGGAATTAAGGTGCTGCTGTATTACTGAAGTTGTTATTGAGGTAGTACCCAAGTACCTGCTTCTGCTCAGGGCAGAGTTAGCTGGTTGTGATTTCTTGCTTCTGTATTTATACGTTGCCAAGTACCCTGGGATCGCTTCCCCAAGGAAAGGAATTCTGTGTAGTGGGTTTTCAGCTCGCTGGTTTTCCACATTCAAACAAGAGTTTAAAATGCAAACCCTTTTTGACAGAATGGGCAGGACAAGCTGAAGTGCCAAAGCCTTAAAGTGCACTGGCTCTTGTTCTGAATTCCCTTTTCCATATCAAAAGGGCAAAGATACCTCTCCAAGCCCCTGACATTACCAGGTTTAATCACTAGAAAAGTCCCTTTTCCAGTGAAATCCAACCACCTTTGAAAACAGATATGTACAGACATAACCAATCCTGCTAAACACTGCACTCTGATCTCCAGTGTCTGCCTTTTTCAGCGTGATATTGGGCTGGATACTTGATCCAGAATAGAAAAATCCAGTGTGTGGCCAGAAGGAGGGAAGGCAGAGTTTGGGCCAGCGTTTCACTCCAGGGGATCCAGAGGCTTTGTCCTCTCGGTGTGAAAGGTCTCGGTGCATAAAAATCCCTTTGAGTAAAAGATCTCAGCATCTGCCTCACATAAATAAAAGTGAATTTGTAGTATCTGCCCCATGCCAGAGGAAAGGGCATTGCCCAGGAAGGCTCTTTTGAAGCCTGGAAGAGCGTAAAACATCCCACACAGAGGGTAAACCCACTTTATGTGTGGCTAATGAGCCCCTTGGTCCTCTCTGTTCCCCTGACAGCAATGCTTTCTCAGAGAGAGACACCTCTGAGCAGGGTCTCCTCCCCATCTCCTGGAAAGCCTCTGGAAAAGCAGGATCCCAGCACAGGATGGAGGGGAAAGTTTAGTGTTTCTTGACCCTGAACTTTACCTTTGCAGATGGCAAGATGATACCTCGGGGCACCCCAGTGTGTGAGGAAACAGAAACCCCAGAGCAGAGCAGTAACTGCACATACTCACACACACCACCCCTTCAGTCATGGTCAGAATAAACCAAGGTGCCAAATTATTCTGAAAGCTGAACTATCAACTGGGACACCTTTGTTTTATTTCCTCTTCTGCCCCAAGCCTTAAATCTAATCTGCTTTGCTTAGAGCCAACTTTGAATTATCTAGAAATAGAGTATAATGGTATTTATAATGTGAATGATCCACTGGCCAGTCCCCAAATTAATTAAGATGCTCTGCTTTAAAGTAATAGTACAGCTAATAACCATTTTTATTAGTGCTGAAAACACACAAGCCATCAAGTTCATCCCACAGGCTGTGAAGTTCCTCAGAAGGAGATCTAGATGTGGCTTCAGATTTACATGGAGAGAAACTGAGGCAAAGGCCTCACTCACCATCACATCTTTCCAGGCAGGGTATAATCTAAATCCCAGCATTTTCCCCTGTGACTTTATTTCCCCCCCCAGCAGCACTGGGGGCTGTGACACAGTGCCTTGATCATTTCCAGTAACCCCTCAGCAGGGATTTGTTTTTCCAGGCTATGGCTGGCAGGATCTGGGCTCATAAGCCAGGAATAAGGAGTTTGGGAGTGGCAGCCAGGAAGGCAAAGAGCATTTTGTGTCACCCTGAGCAGGAAAACACACGGGTGGCTCTCGCTGTGGAGCAGAGATTGTACCAGTCATGGCCAGGCTGTTGCTGAGGAGGAAAGAAAAAATCCTGGAGAACATCCCAGAAGGCAACTGTTTCTGCTCCTGTCCCAGTCACACCACCTGAGGGGCCAGTTTGGGCAAGACAGAAGCACCTGGTCCCCTACTATTCCTCCCCAGTATCCGTGGGACAATAAATTGTGTTTTCCCCATGCACCCATTTCTCCAGTGAATTCCACACTGCTGTGACAACCCAACCCCAAGGGCAAGGAAGCACCAAACCATCCCCATCCTCATCCACCCCACAGCGCTGACATCCCCAGGGTGCCAATGAAAACAGAGACAACTATTTTAATATGGCCAAGGTAACAAAAATCTCATTTAACCCACTTTCCTGGAGGGCCTGGAGCCAATGGTGAGGGGAAGTGTCTGATCTCATGAGAAAAAGTGTTTGGAACTGGAACATCTTTCAAAAAGAACCCCCAATTATTGGCAGGGAAGGCTTCCCAAATCTACCACTGCCTCACTCTTTAATCCCCGCTCCAGCCTCATTTGGATGAGGATCCACATGTGAATGCTCACTGCTCCATCCAGCTTTGCCTAAGGCCAATTATTTTTTGCACAAGTCTTGCTAAATCTCTGCCAAGCTGGATGGTAGCGTGTTAAAAAGGAAAAAAAAATCAAAAAATATTTCCAACGCCTTCAATAAAACAGTCAGGATGTTTTGGTGTTCTGTGACTGATATTTTATTCATTATTCAGGGGATTATCTCTACTTTCTTTTTTCCTACAAGACAATTTACCTGCAAGCAGCAGAGAAAAGATCCCAAACCAACAGACTAGAAGAATGTCTCCAGTCTCCATAGAGACACCAGGAAAACACCAGGATCATGTGGGTTGCACACAAGAAGCCTATTCATCCTGGAAGGGGTGGTGTTCCAGAACCTGAAGTAATTTTGACAATCTGCCACCATCTCAGCCTGCAAGAAGCCCAGAGGGGGCTATTGATGCCATCAAGGGCTGAGCTTTATTAATGGTTTCTAGACAGCCTTCATCACTGCAGGCTCTGCAGGACCCAAATCCAAACCTGCAGATGGATCTTTGCACAGTCATTCAAGAGAAACCAAAGCCAACCATCCCAGAGGGAGCCCAGGGACTGTGTGTCCTACAGGATCCACTCCCAAAAGGCTGCAGAGAGCCAGGAGCTGCCAGCCAGAGGCCCAGTTATCCCAGTATGCTCTTCACTCACCCAGGGGCTGTGCTGTGCAGTTCCCTGCTGCAGATAGACTTGTATTTGGTTAATACAAGGACAAACAAGGAGAGGCAGGGGTTGTGGGAGTCAGTAAATAACAGAACATAGCAGAATTAGCTGTGGCATTCCTGGGTCCCTGGGGTTCACAGGTGAGGCCAGAACTTTCATTGCCTAATGCTGAGGGAAGGACAGAGAGGCAGATTGTGCCTATAAATAGATTAATTCCTTCTAAACAAGGAAAGAGCAAAACCTCAGCTACAGTGAAAAGTCCTTCTCAGAGGTCCTGGGCAAATTTCCTCCTCTGGGGAGGCTGCTCACAGCAAAGGGCTTGCTGTGTGCATGGGAGCCAGCCAAGAAAGGGTTTGGGGCTTGAGACACAGAGGAGAGGCTCCCTCCTATTAAAAGGGTCGAATTTGGCTGCCTTTGGAGATGCTCAGTGTCCTTCCTCGACCTGCCACAATTCCACAGGAAGTTCCTACCCGTGGAACAGCTCTGGAATGCATTTCATGGCCAGAGCTGAAGAGCAGTGCCATTCCCAGAAGGATTTGCTGCCTGGATTGCAGCAGTTGGGTATTTCCACATCAGCTGGGAGCCAGCACAGAGTTCCAGAGGTTCAGGAGCTCTGCATGGGGGACTCTGGGATGCTTAGGGAGCACTCAGGTTCATCACTCAGAACTATTTGTAACACTGAAACCCTCAGAGCAGCCTTGGACTAAAAGTCTTGGTCCTGCAGAATGACCTGAGTGCCCCACACGTTCTGGAAGCAAATCTGTCCCCCTCTGATTGCCCAACAACAGCCAAGGCACCACAGGAACCTGCAATCCTTCAGGCTGTGCCACTGCTCACAGCACAGCAGCAGGGCTCTGCCTCCCTCCCCCTCTCTGGGCTGCAGGGTGTTCCCACACAGAGCTTTCTGGGTGCTCCCAGCCCCAGGCAGGGACAGGCCCTGACCCCAGCCCGGGGATCAGACAGACCAGCTGGTTCCCGTGAGGAGCAGGGGAGGAATCAGCTCTAATTCCACTGCCATCCAGCGTAATTAGGACATTCAAACACACAGAGCTGTTAAGACCCTGGTGCCAACAGTTAAGCCCCAGAGCTTTCACTGTGTTATCAGTGCAAGGGGGGAGCAGGACATCAAACAACTGATGCCTGTGTCCAGTGTGTCCAGTCCCCTTGTGCTTAAGGAGCACCTCCAAATTCCTTCACTCAGTTGTCCCATTTTTCTGCCCACAGTCTCAGCTTTGTGCTTGACCCTGAGCTGCTTGTCTTCTCACCATTACCTATTTCCTTGCCTGCTCTCCCCAGCCCTTTTCCACTGGCATTCCTGAAAGGCTTTAATCCCTGCTGCCAGGAGGCTCAGGAGCCTCAAGGCTGGGCTCAGCTGCTCCCTGATCAGAGGTGCAGTGTCCTTCCCTCACTGCACAGATCCTGACTGTGTCTCTTTGCAAGAAGGAACTGTTCTCATCTGCCTTCCACCTATTTCAGAGTTCTCTCGGGGCAGACAAAGTTCCACTCTCCTTCTTGCTGGGTACAACACCTGCAATTGCAGAGCATCTTTAACCCAGGAAAGCTCTCCAGACTCAACCTGAGAGCCTGTCCCTGCTCCCTGTCTGTCTCCAACCTCCATTAACTTTTCTTTGTACTCCAGAGATGTTCCTAATTACTGCACTAACATTTTACATTTTAATTCTTCATAGCTTGGCTCTTGCACAGAAGGACACCATGAAGAAAAAAAAATCTGAGCTCTTATGGTAAAGGTGTATCCTTGCAGATCATTCTTTATGATATAGAACTATCTTTTTCTCAGTTCTAAACTTCAAATGAATGTATCTTTTAGCACAGAAAGAAGAATAGTTCTAAGAGTTAATTTCTGAAGTCTTACCAGCTCACATGAGATTTTATTTTCATCAGCCATGGATCCTTGTTGTAGGTAGGAAAACTCCTTACGAGCTCTGAAAGGTCAGGTCTTTTCAGTCTTAATTCTTCTCTGTATCCTACCCTGTTCTTTGTGTATTAAAAAAAATTATTGTTTACCACAATTGCAGCTCCAAAATCTAGAAGAATACTAGTATTAAAATAGGTATATACATTAGGATATGGAAGAAGAGTCAAGGCTTATAGAAAGTCTCCTGTTAAGAACCCAGAAACAAATTATTCAGAAACAGCTAGAGAATAAATCAAAAAAATTTAATAGTAAAATTTTTCATAGTAAAACACATTTCTTCTCCACTTATTACGACTCCTTCATAGCCTGTTAGTGATTAATAGTAACAAAGTAATTGCAGTGAGATCTTTGCTCCTGGATTAACAGAAATAGGATTTATTCCCTTATGTTTTGGAGTAGAATAATGAATAATGTAGGAAGGAGATATAGAACACCTCTGCTGCAATTCTTTCAGGAAAAGCTTCTGGGCAGACGTGGATGGGGCTGACAGTGCAGGGCAGGAGCCCCCCAGGCTGCAGGGCCTGGCAGGGAGGTGGCAGGGCTGAGTCTGGGAGATCCTGATGGTGGCACCTTAGGTGTGCACTGAGCCCAGAGAGCAGGGCAGTGACTGAGCAGCAAGCAGAGCTTCCCTTGCTGATCTGGGCAGAGGAAAGCAAGGTTTTCCTTGCTTTCCATGGCCATCAAGCAGCTCAGAGCAGCTGCTGGCCCGTTCCAGAGGAGTGGGCTCCAGCCTTGGCTCTGCCCATCAGCAGAGCAGCTGTGGGAGCTGTCAGACAGCGAGGTGGAGCGAGGGCACTCAGCCTTGGGGGAGAAAAAACCAGCAAATAGAGCTCTTAGCAGGAAGGAGAGGAGGCCTGGCTGTCCCTGCATGGAGGGCTCTGACTCCAGGCCCTGGGCTGTGTCCCTCTTTTCTGTGCTGCTGCTTTGACCTGCAATTCCCAGCCATCTGTGGCACTGCCTTCGCTTCAATCTTCCACTCAGCCCTTGCCTTTAGCTGCTGTTTCTTCAGGCCTGAGTGGGAAAACTCCCAGAGTCTTCCAGAATATTGGGATTGTGGACAGGATCCAGTTTAACAGATGAACCTTCTTCCATTACCTGCAATGGGGCTGCACTGATACAGGATAAGACTCTGTCTTGTGATCCAGATGAGGCAAAGCTTGAGAATAATTACCAGCTAATTAGGTCTCCATGGTCCAGCTGTTTTACTGGTTGAATGAGTAACTGGTTAACAATAAAGACCTGCTCTGAGTTAAAGAAAGCATCCTTGAGAAAAGCTGATCCTTTGAAATTACAGTCTGAGTTTTAGATTTTTATTTAATATGTATACTAAAGGCATGGCAATGACATCCTGAGTCAGGCAAAGGACAGTGACTGGAGATGCACTGGCAAGCCAGAAATGACTGCTGGGAAAGGCAAAGAACAGGTTAAGGGTTTTTTTTCTGTCCCTAATTGTTTTAAGCAGAACTGGTATGGGCACATTTCTCCAAGATGCTCCTGTGTATGGGAGAACAAACAACTCTGTCATGTCCCAAAGGGCTCTCTGGATCTCTGCCCCACTTCAGGCAGTGAGCAGGTTTGTTCATCCCGTGCCCAGGTGTCACTTTGCACACATCAGTGGCAGAGGATGCGTTCCTGGACTGTGGGCTGGGATAAACTGGGCTGGTTGTGTTTGCTTCCACAGGGCTGAGCCAGCTTCACACTGGGAGATCCAGGTCTCTTGGGCCAGGGTGAATGTCAGCTGCTGCTTTCTTCCTCCTCTGAGGAGGGGTTTGAAGTTTTGGTGACTTGCACCCAAGCAATCTGCAGAGTGGGCAAAGGGGAGTGTTCCTGGGAATGTTACCCCATTGTGTGTTCCAAACAAACACTGTCAGCTCTAGAATAAGAACTGATAACTGTTCTAAATACATGCCAACAGAAGAGGATGACAATCATGGAATCCCAGGATGGTTTGGGTTGGAAGGGAGCTTAAAACTCATCTCATTCCACCCCCTGCCGTGGGCAGGGACACCTTCCAGTGTCACCACCCAGACTGAGCAGAAGTCCTGGACTCTGCTGAGCTGTTCACACCACACTGCAAACCTGTGGAGCAGCTTCCAGGTCAGAGTGACAGCAATCTGTCTTCCAGGACAGGCTGCAGGGGCATCTCCAGAGCCTCATCTCCCACTGGGTCTGGAGTCCCTGTACCAGCACAGGAAGGCCAGCAGAGCTCCACTGGTTTTCCATGGTTATCCACACCCATCAGGTGAGCTCACAGCCTGTCTGAGGCACCAGTGACCCCGAAACGCTGAGTTTGGGAGGCCTGTCAGCCCAGCACAGGGGGCTGGGGGCATTAGGACAGCCAGCACCACAGAAACCCAGATGCTGGCTGGAGGGGCAGGAAAACAAGTGTGCCTTTGGTCTGCCTCGGCCTCAGATGCCATCCCAGCCATGCCCAAAGCCCCAGACAGGGCTTGCTGTGTTCTCAGAACCAAGGGACCGTCCCCTGGGCAAGTGCTGGGTCACAGACATCCCTGTTAAAAGACAGGCAACACAACTCTTCCATAAAAGTCCACCAGACAGACACTTTAACCCCTGTAATCCCTTCCTGTGGTGTGTGTGACGCCACATAGATTTATTAATTAAACCCTGTTATCCGGTGGCCACTGTCAATTAAGTGTTTCCTTGTAACGTGCATAACGAGGGCTCATTCATTAGCAAATGTTTCCATTACATTTAAGGCTGGGAGGTCTCTGAGCGCTTCCCTGCCCCAAAAAAGAGGTACAGAATTGGTTGTGGTTGGAGATTCTGGGCGAAGGGAGGGGATGGAGAAGTGAAAACCAGGAGGGACGGATAATGGAGCTGTTGCTATGTGAGCAATTAATAACTGATAATTGCTATGCCCTGGGAAGGCAGAGTGCTGCCTGCAAACAACTCTGTTTCAGGAGACAGATGCAATTCCTGCTCTGCCACTTGCCAGCACTGTGATCCCAGAAAAAATTGCAACACACCTTTTTTTTTGTTGTTGCTGTTCTCTGCTTTGCCAGCTCTCTGGAGAGGAACACTGTAAATTTGCATCTCATTGGAATGCATTCAGCTTTAGCATCTCACTGCAGATTTAATAAGACAATGGCATTTGATTTCTAATGTTACAACTTTTACTAATTATTTTGCTTTTTTAGTGCATTTATAAAAGTGATTTTTAAAAAATTAGTTTGCAAACTTTTATGGAGAGTAGGATTAATTATCTGTAAAAACATACATTAGTCACTGGAGAGATATTTTAAAATGTTCCATGCAGGGCCTGCATCTTGATCCACACCTCTGGAACGGGCCCTCACTGCAGCCTCTCTTCAGGTGCCAAGGAGTGTTTGGCTCAATAATTCGTTGCAAAATGTGCTGACACTTCTAAAAGTACCAGCTTCCTGAGCTGTGGTACTGGAAATAGGATCACATCCCTGTCAGATGAACTCTGATGGCTGAGAACCTAAAGGACCAAAAGACTAAACTGAAAAAAAAAAAAAAAAGCACCAGATGCTTCTTTCAAGCAGCATCTGTAATAATAAAAACTTCATGATTTTAAATGAGTGCTTAAAGTCCCTTCAGACCTGATGGGATTTTTATATCATTGGGTTTCGGTAAAACTGATCTAATAGAATAATTAATCCACTCGGAATGTTAGCAAGAGCTTTTTCCAGCAGCTGCCTCGAGAGAAGGAGGGAAAGGATCACTGAATCCAAAGCTTTTAAGTGCATTCCTGCCAGTTGTGCCGGAGCAGCTGCTGGGAGATGGAGCTTCAGTTCCACCTTCTGGCAGAATTTGCAGTTGCAAGTACCTTTTAAGAACGGGATTTAAATTAAATATATATATACATATAAAATGTATATATTCAATTAATCCAAGGCTGAGATAGGGCTCCTTGTGAGCTCAAAGCTAAGTATGTCAGACAATTCACAAAGTCTGCATGTCAAGGGAAAAAACTAATCAAAGCCTATTTGGAGACAATGACAAATAGTCAAAGAAATAATAGCCAGCCAGTAACTTTTGGCTGACTTAGCCCTAGGAATGACATTACTAGTGCTGCACTGGTGTGAGGTTTTTGTGCAATGATCTCAAAGCTTTACATTTATTACACTGGCAAGAGAAAGGGAAACCTCTTGTAGAGACTCAGCAGCTGCCAGAGGCCAGTTCAGAGCCTGGAAACAGACGGGAGTGGAAATTTGGAGACGAGGCTGAGAGGTTCCTGGGTGGGGTCCCCGTGCTGCTCCCTGCCTGTCAGAGCACTGCAGGAGTCTGGAATGCCAGGGCTGGGGAATGGCAGCAAATCCTGCAAGAATCCCCAGCGAAGATCCGAGTCAGATGTTCCCCCTCTGCCAGGTCTGCAGCCAGACCGAGGGGGCTGTTACCACGGAGCACATGGAAAAGGAGACCTTATCGAATCAGGATCACTGGGAAAAAGAGCCAGTGCCATCTGGCTCCTCCGGGGAGAGCTGGAGACCAGGCTGGCACTGCCTGCGCGCTCCTCCCTCCCCACGCATTCCTGGGACATTTCTAATCATAACTGTGAATGGCATCCCGCAGGGCCTTTCTGGGATCAGGTTCCCCTCTCCAAGAGCCCAGTCCTGGGTTTGGAGGGAGCAGAGCTCCAGCTAAAATCCATTGAAACAGCCTGCCTTGCTGTGGGAGCTGGTGATTCCTGGAGGGTCCATTAACAAAGATTTGAACAGAACATCACTCACAGTTTCAGGGTATCTTGGATCTCTTCAAGGCTGCAGGTTTTTGGGGAAGCCAGCAAAAGACAGGATTAAAATGATACATATTCTTTGTCCTTTCATCTGGGTCATTCTACAGTAACACATGTGTATAACCAATTATGGAGAGTAAAAAGTAGGGTTATTTTCAAGAAGCCCACCTTGCTTTTCTCCCTCTTTAGCCTTGCACATTCACACGATTCAGAGTGGATTGAAGTGATAAGGAGCAACTCAGCACATGGCCCTGTCTGCTCAGTTTATTATCCTGCATTCCTATCTGACTATCTAATCTAAGATGCTCTTAAAGGACCCATCACCAAAATATTGAAGTGCTGCCCCAGGATCTAATTGCTGATCTCCAGGAAGGAGCACTGGCTTTGCTGCAGAGGTGGAACAAACCCCCCTTGAATCTTCCTGAAGGCTGCAAAGCACACGTGTATAAAACACAGAACTGCCTCCTGGGTGCATGATGCAACATCAGACTATTGTTCTGTCAGAAACTGGGGTGTTGTTTTACTCTGCACGAGACCATGAGTCACTAAAACTGTACCCTGGCCAAGGAATGCTTTAGACTGGTCTGTGTTGTTCATCACTTTCTTTATTGGTTGGTTTTTCCCTGAGCTTGTGACCACAGAATCTGAGTGCCCTGAAAGTACCGCTGGATTCATTCTCCCAACATCCACAGACCACGCAACACCATCCTTTTCTTCACACGTGGGGAACTGGAGGCAAAGGTGAAGGATGAGATTTGTCCAGGGAAATAGGAGTGATTTTCAGGGCAGCACTCCAAATGCAGATATCTTGTGTCACAGTCCTTCCCTGCAGGATCTCTCCAGTGGCTCAGGGCAGATGTCCTTGGACAGCCCTGGGCAGTGATTTTGGGGTGAAACAGCATCTTCAGAAAAGCAACCCCAGAGCCTTCACATGATGGCACCTGAAACAGAGAATTCAGCCCTGTGCCACTGTAAATTTGCATCTCATTGGAATGCATTCAGCTTTAGCATCTCACTACAGATTTAATAAGACAATGGCATTTGATTTCTAATGTTACAACTTCTACTAATTATTTTGCTTTTTTAGTGCATTTATAAAAGTGATTTTTAAAAAATTAGTTTGCAAACTTTTATGGAGAGTAGGATTAATTATCTGTAAAAACATACATTAGTCACTGGAGAGATATTTTAAAATGTTTCATCTCATTCCACCCCCTGCCATGGGCAGAGACACCTTCCACTAGCCCAGGTTGCTCCAAACCCTGCCCAGCCTGGCCTTGGACACTTCCAGGGATGGGGCATCTTCCTCCCTGTATTCTCCCATGATCAAATAATTACATTTGTTACTTTAAGAACACTAAAATATAACCCACTCCAGCCTAGAAGTGTTCAAGCTGGGAAGGACAAAAGAAAGACTTTAATGAAACTGGGACTAAGTGCTGAAAGTAGCATTAAAAAAAACCAAACAAAACCACGGCAAGCTTAGCAAATCACTTCAACTCCAGCGCTGGGAGGGAGGAGGGGAGGTGGTGCTGTCATAAAGGTGGGGAAAATGAGAGAAGTGCCTGCAGTCAGCACCACAATGGCCTTCAGCTCCTCAGTCTGGGGTTCCCAGACCTGAATCCCTCTGCTTTCCAGGATGCCAAGCCCACGATCCCCGTGCAAATCCATCCTCCTGTTCCGTGGAGTGTCACTCACTGTGCCACCTCCGCTCTCCTGCCGCCTGTGAGGGTGTGAGCTGAGCTCTGGGGGTACCAGCGGTGAGGGAGAGCTGGGATAGCGCTGGATAACCGCTGGATACCGCTGGATACCGCTGGATATCACTGAATACCGCTGGAAAACCGCTGGATACCGCGGGATGCCGAGCGCCACGCAGGCAGGGAACAGCAGGGGGAGGCATCAGGCCGGGATAAGCAGGGAGATGAGGCAAAGCAAGGGCAGTTCCCGCCCTGTGCTGGCAGACGAGACAATCACCGAGGTCCCTCGGGGTCTCCCGCGAACACCTTCACCGTGGGGGACAGCGGGGCCCTGAAGGTCACTGGGCATAAGGAATGGAAAGGGTTTACAGGTGATGGACAGACAGTCCTTGGTCAACCGCCCAGCTGGGAGCTCTTGAGGGGACAGAGCTGCTGTGGGGACAGGGACAGGCCCCTTGGGGGCATTTCTGAGCGCTGCTGATCTCCCCTCTCGGGGCCAAAGGACAAGGACAGTGATGCCAGCTGTCCCCTCGGGGAGCAGGACACAGCTCTCCCCCTCCCAAAGCTGGGACGCTCCCAACCACATCTGGAATCACTTCCAGCAGCAGCTGGAAGCTGTCAGGAGCTGCAGTGATGCACAGTTGTTTAATTCCTCTGGGTCCACATCCTTTGGCACTGGGGAGCTGTCAGTGGCTCTCCAGCTGCTTGTCACATGGAACACTTGTGGTGGCACAGGGAGCACCAGCCTCATCTTCAGCCCTGCCCTGATGTGTCCATATGGGAAGGTCACTGTAAAACAGCAAGAGGAATGAAAAGGAAAAGCTTTGAATACTCAAAGAGCCTAAAACAACAACCCTCTTCTAATAGAGTCACAGAATATTCTGAGTTGGAAGGGATCACCAAGTCCAACTCTTAGCCCTGCACAGGACACCCCAAGGGTCACACCACGTGCCTGAGAGAACAAATCTGCAAGAGGAGAGAAAGGTTCAGTCTCACCACCAGTTTATCTCACCACCAGGCACAAGTGAAGATTTCATTCCAATAGATCCAAAAGATTTCATCCATAGAGATCCAGAAGATTTCTTTCCAATAGATTCTTGCTGATTATCCCTGTGTTGAACTTTCAAATCAATCCATTTTTTCATGAGAAATCCATTCAGAAATCTCTTTGCAGCAGCTGCATATTTAACATTCTCTTGTGATATATCCTGGAAGAGGAAAGGACTATGAAAGTACCCAGGACAGACTTCTATTTCATCTTTATATTCTTGGTACCTTGTGCTCTCTTACCAACACAGAATAGCTGGATTTTCCATGGAAGACGCTCCTTTCTTGTCCCCCTGTCTCTCTGCCAACATCTTTGCTTGCTCCTGGCACTGAAGGAGTTAAGCGGAGCGGACTGTGAGCACAAAGGGCTGAGGATTCTTGCTGATTATCCCAGTGCTGAACTCTAAAAGCTTTTAAAGCCGAACTTCCTCTGGAATCGCCGTTTGCATCTTCCCTTTCCGCCTCCAGCGATGCCCCCCAGGTCAGAGTCTCGACCCGGGATGGATGGGATCAGAGCAGGAGGGGGTTTGATGCCTGAAGCCAGGCACTGTTTGAGTGGGATGGAGCTCCCTCGACTAACAGGAAGCAGAGAAACGTGAGAAAAAAAAAAAACGGAATAAAAATAATAGAAAACGAATAGAAAGCATGTCGAGGGGTTGTGGGGGAAAGAGGAGCCGTGGAAGTGCGTGGGATGCTCTGGGACAGCGAACTCACAGCGAGACCGACAGAAAATGCAAAGGGAAAGCACTAAAGCAGGAGCACATTCCAAAGGATACTCTGAGGGTTCAGCTCGTGCTGCAGCGAACAGCCAGATGGCCACGCTTCCCAGAGACACTGCTGGGAAAGGAAACGGAGAGGGAAAGGGGGAGAGCAGGGTCACTGACACGGCACTGCCATTCCCAGCCAAAGAGGAAAAGGAAATGTAGATTAAGAGGGGCCTTCCCGGCCCCAGCCCCGGCTGAGGCAGAGCAGGCACAGAGGCAGAAGAAGCCAAAGAATGCCTTTGAACCTCTTGTGCTCACGTGTTTTTGTTGCCCTCCTCCTTCTCCCCCACCATTTCAGCTCCTCGCACACCAGCCCTCTCTTTCCACTCCTGACAGTTCCCCTGTGCTTTTCCAGGGGCCCAGAGCAATAATTTACAGCACCCTGGGCCACGTGTCAGGGTCTCATGTCCTCCCTTCCTCTGGAGCCTCTCACAGGTCACAGTCAAACAGAAGGGGAGCAGTGAGACAAGTCTTTACTCTTACAAAAAAAGGTGTTCTCTGGCATCTCCAAAGACCCACGGGATCTCCCAGGCTCATCTTCCCCAGGGAAAGGGGGAAAATCAAACACTCTACTCTTATAAAGCCCTGGAGGCTGGACTTCCCAGAACAGGACAATTGTGGAAGACAATGTGAATTTTAGATTGCATCAATTAGCTCAGGATTAGCTCAGACATCTTCTTGTAGTTGTCTCAGAACTCGTGATGTGGTCTTGAATCAGTCATCTATCCTGCCAGTGTCTCAGTTTCCTTTGGAGCAGGGAAGAATTCTGAGCCCCCAAGATTTTGTGTTGAAAACAGCAAACCAGTTTAAAGACACGTTACTGGATGAATCAGATGCCATTAATGTCTTCTCTAATCAAGGTTTTAAAAGCTTCAGTCCTTCAAGCAGTGGTGAAGGCAAGAAATATCACTGAATTCTGAAGCAGGAGGGTTTTGTTGCTCTTTGGGTCTTTACTGAGCTCTTTTTCTGGCTTGAGCTGTGGGTTACACGCACTAAACATGGATTCTTTTATCCTATCCAGGTAAGATGGATCAAAGACAAGCTTGGACAGAAGGCAGAGAGATGAGAGAGTATTCTTTGCACATCATTTAGTGGTTCACAGACGGCACTGACCCGCGGGGTGAAGGGCAGCAGCAGGAAAGGCAGAATCAGAACTACCTGGTGCCTCAGCCAGCTGGCAAAACAAAAGCCAATAAAACAAAAAAACCCACCACAATATTGCTCTGTTTTGCTTTGATAAAGCTCCTTCATTGAATAGCATTGCATTACCTGTGCATGGGCCCTGAGTCTTCAATTCAAATTAAATGACTCTGGGAAAACGAGGGAGCTGTGTTATATAGGAAGTGCCTGTCTAAAAGGCGCAGAAAATTTGGGCATTAAATCAACATTAACCAAGTCCTTTTACTTTCTCTGCAGTTGGAAAGAGTCTCAGGTGGAATAAACCAGCAGGGGCAGCCAATGGGAGCAGAGGGACTCACAAAACCCAGGCTGCAGTTTGCACTCTCTCCACCCCCCTGAGAGTTTAATACACCAGGCTGATTCATCCAGGCTTTAAAAAAAAAAAAATATATTCAGAAAAGGGAAAACTAGAGTGGGTTTGCTTTTTTCCTCTTTGTTCTGTACACCACCTTCTTCAGGTCGAGTGAGGAATTATTTCTTCTAAGCTTTTAATTTTAGCATCACTGTTTGTAAATTGTTTTCCCTCTCCACGGAGGGAGATTAAAGCCTGCTGTGAGGAAGATGTTGGTAGTGCTTCTGTCCCTGGGTGCCTGAATGACAGGGTGCAGCGCTCTGAGAAGTCAGCATTTTTAGGGCTGTTTGCTTTCATCCTTGCTTTCAATCTGCTTTAGAACCTGCTGACTAAGCAGGGAAAATAAAAGCACTGGGGTGGAGGGGCTGGCTGAAGCAGGAGGAAGACAACAGCCTGCCATAACACCTTGTTAAAGGATCTCTTTTATACTGACACTGCTAATCATGTTGCAGATGGTTTTCCCCATCCCTTCAATCCCCTGAGCAGGAGCTGAATATTAAAAGAGCGGTTTCATGGATAAAATAGTAAACCAGATCCTGGCAAATTGTGAGCCACGCTCTGCAAATTTCATAGCCCATCTTTAGTAGGTCCCTGTGTGATAACTCAGCCGGGAAGGTTTAATCAAAGATTCTCTCACCCACAAAATGGGCAGCCAGCCATCCTCCCTCTGCCTCTGCCCAGCACACACCTTGGCTGAGGGGGGATCCGAGCCCAGGGAAGCCAGAGCATGGTTCAGAGGATAATTCTTCTGAGTCAAAACAGTTGCAGCATAAAAAACATTCACATTTCTGGGCCCCAGCAGTAACTGAGAAAAATGCAAGTCTCCACCTGCCACAGCATTTGCAAGATCTCACACTACACAACAGCTCCAGGGAAGGAGGTTTTCCAATGGAATTTGCCCTGACTTCCTCCCCTGTCCTGCTGTTGAAGCCAGAAATCCCAATCTGCACCGTCAGAATATAAAAGTTTGAACTCTGCATTTGTTGGAGTTTTCCTTCACTCACTCAGTGATGGGGGGGGGGGATTTTTATCATCATCATCATCATCATCATCATCTGTGCTGCAGGAGCATCTCAGAGCCCCAGCTGTGGCCCAGCAGTACCAGCTGCTGGGCACAGGCAGGAAAAGAGCAACAGGCTCTCTCCAAGGAAGTTTTTGTGTTCAGGTGCTGAGTCCTGCTGGTGTCCCATACACATTCCAACACCTTCAGGAAGCCATTTCCTCTTACAACTCTCCTCATTCTCTGGAAAATAAAGCCAGTTCAGATGAAAATAAGCTCCCCTAAACCCTCGAGCTGAAAAACAGACCTAGATTTTTGCTCATTGAGAACAGGAAAAGGTTTAGGTCCATTATAACTGGTGAAAACTTTCCAGAGGATAGTGCCAGTTAACTGGGAAGAATCTTTTAGGCAATCTCTCATGCTGCTTAAAAATCCTGTCATTTGGATGCCACACCTCAGTGCTAAACAGTGATGAAGAAAACAAGAAATCAACCCCAAAAGAGTCAAACAAACCCCCAAACCAACTTGTTTTTACGCAGGGTTCTCAGATATATGGGATTTTTTTTTTTGTTGGTTTTGCTGTTGTTTTTCCTTCCAGCAGATTTTATCCCAGCAGGAGTGAAGGACACATCCACTTTCCCAGGTTTCTGGGTATCCTGCAGCAGCTTTGATGAGGCAGCTCTGTGTCCAGGACTCCTGAACACATCCATTGGGTATGTTAAGCTCATCCCTACAGCACCTGCAGAGCTGTAAGGGATGGCAGGGAGCTCTGGAGCCATTAAACATGCAGCTCACAGCCAGTGTGCATATGCAGAGTGAATCAGGAGTTCAGGATGTACTGCACAGAATTCCTGAGCAGGAGCAGGGCAGTTCTGCTCCTCCCCAGCAACAAACACTGTCCTTGGGAGAGGGATTGGATGAGAGGTTAGAAATGCAGAAACCAAGCCCCTCAGGCACGTAGCAGCCAGCAGAGATGTTATTTTAGGGCTCCAGCTCTACCTATAAGATGGTTTGTCCACTAAAGGAGTTAGGAATGTGCTGCAGGGGTTCCAATCCATCCTTTGGCAGCTCCTTTGGTTCTCTCCCACATCCAAGAGTCCTCTGCAGTGATCAGTGGTCATTTCCCAGGGACAGAAAACAAGGCTTTCCCATTGATTTTAATGTCAGTCTTCTTGCTTGGCATTCAGAGTTTCTGTTTGTCCCCTTCCACTCTGAGGCATTGCAGGAACTTTCCCCCCACCCCCAACCACGGCAAGTGGGCTCATCTCAGGGATGGAGACAAATCCTGAACCTCCAGGTGTGGAAGAAGCTTTATAAGGCACTTTGTGCTCATTCATGGGAAGCAACAAAAGGATGGAATTCTGTCTCTTCCTCCTTCTCATCAGTAAATATGTTCATTCCTCAATAGAAGAAAGAAGAAGTGTGGCAAGAAGGAGCAAAGGGAACAGAGATCTCTCTGAAAGGAGTAAAGAAATCCCAGCAATTGAGCAGCTCATATTTTGACACACTGAGTTATTAAATTTTGAGAACTGGTGAAATATCTCTCTAGACACAGCACTGCATCCTGAGTGCCAGGATAAATAGCAGAGGCTTAGGCAGCCTGATTTTCCACCCAGATACACAGTCCATGGGCTCAGACAAGCCTCTCACTGCTGCTGGTGGAGAGAGTGTTTAGGAAAAGCCTCCTTAGGAGAAGGTGGCTCTGGAGGCAGTGGAACCCCAGTGCTGCCCACAAGCCTGTTCAGTGATGCTCTTCAGTGACCATGAGATCATTAAATGTACCTCAATATTCCTGTGAGCTCTTCCCTTTCCTATGGAATTTACTGGAAGCTCAGGAACCTCCTCCCACACAACCCCCTCCTCCAGTTTCTGCAACCTGCTGCATTCCCAGCTCCTTCCTGTTCCAAGGGAGGCTGATGGGAACCGCTCCCACAAGCCAAATTTGGCATCACCACACTTGGCTTTGCACTTGCAAACCTGAAATGTGCCACGAATCCAACTAGACTGCAAATTTAATATTTCACAGTGGAACTAAATTGTTTTTACCCTGCAAATGGCTGGGAGCATCACTGTTAATAACTAATAATCATCCCTTGCACATATGGAGCATCTTTCATTCCAAGGTCTCAAAGCACTTAATAAGCAACAATTAATTAACCCTGTACCATCTCACTGCTGTAATTAAATCATCTATATAAGGAATAATGGCACCACCAGTGATTCCAGTTCCAGTAATTCCCTCAAAAGGCAGCAGATATGTGACAGCAGTTCATAGAGCAATGCAACAAACGGGGCAGGCTTAGAAAGAGCCTAAAAAGTTCTGTATTAGGCCCTGGGGAGGGATTCAGGAAAGGAGAGTGTGTATAGGTAACTCCTAATGTTGCAGGATTGCTGGGCAGCGTGGTTTAATACTTCTCTTTTACAGCTCTATTAATCTCCAATATAATTCTGTCCAGCATGTTCACATTTGGTTAAAAGCACCCTGTGGAATCCCCACAGAATTCCCACAGAAACAGCCAAGGTTTTCAACTTCTGAGTTTATGGATCAGTTAGGCCAGACTGCCACAAAGAAGGCAAATGAGTTTGGGTGTCCAGCTGATGTGTTTTAAAATACCTTTAAGACTTTCAGGTGAAAAAGAAATACCATTCAGTGCTATTATCCCAGACTGCCTGGTGTTAAGGGAAGAGCCTTTGTCTCACAGCCCCTTAATGTCACAGTGTTTCTTGGACACTCTCAACAGGCTGGTTTGGAGATAATTCCTGTGTTTGGAGGAAGTTCTCTCCCCTGTCTTCTTTTTCTAGAGGTGCATTATGTTCCTTCCTACCCTTCTCTACCTCCTTTTCAGCAATAGCTGTCCCACCTTCCCATACAATCAGGATATTTTAGTCCAAGACAAAGGAAAAGGGAATTTGTTCCTTTAGAGAGCTTCCCTCTGCACACAATGCTCTGAGGCATCTGCCCAGATTTATGTAACCTGACAGCTCCAAGATGGAACAATACTAATAGGAATAATAATGGCAAGACTTACCCTTTTTCCCAGCAGCTCCCACAGCAACGCAGTGCTCTTCATCAACCTTAATTAAGTCTTAAACCACTGCCAGCGTTCCTGTAAATGGGAAACCCGAAGCACAGAGTGTTTAAAAGGACTTACAGGGTGTCACAGGAGTCAGTAGCACATTTAGGAACAGAGTCCAGATACCCAGACAATTGTGGCAAGGCCTGATTTTTCCTTATTCTTTTCCACTGTGTGATTCCAGAGCGTTTCCAGTGTGCTGGTTTATAAGAAGTAGCTGTGCTTCATGTCTTGCTGCTCCCTTTCTCCTCCCAAGCCCACACAGCATCAGACTGGATCAACCTCCAGCACTGCACTCCAAAGCAGGGCTTGAAATGCTAAGACTTGTCACCATTTCATGCCCAAGATTTCACAGGGTGCTGGACCACAGAGCCCTGAGATTGAGTTCCCTGGTATTGTCAGGGCAAAAACCACGCAGCAAAAAGGGACCAAAAGCTCTCAGGTATAATTTACCATCCTTTTATTGAACCCAGAAGCTCCAGAGCAACTTAAACCAGTCAGAGCTGTGGCAGCAAGACTCGAAGGAAGCCTTTAGCATAAAACCATCAAGATCTGGAGTTTCATCAAGATAAAAAGATTAATATCTTGCTTCCATATTTATGCCAATCTTTCGAGGAGGTCCAAGACAAGACTGGGGACGAGATTTTCCCCACACGCTCACACTGTTGCCCAAACAAAGGAGAGTCAGGCTATTTCCACCAAGATCAGAAATATTTGCTGTACAAAGGGCAGAGTTGTGGCAGTGCCTGCACCTTAAGGGTGGCAGTACCAGAGTGACAAAGTGACAGCCAGTCAGGAGCAAAGGAGTTCACTCAGGCTGGGTTTGTGTTGCCCCAAATCGCTGCAAGAGCAGCAGAAAAGAATCAACTTCTCGTCTTGGAAGGCTGAGGATGCCCCAGCTGTGACTTCAGCTTGGGAGCTGCAGCTTTCTTCATCCCCCACTTCCTCCTGAATAGGCAACTAATGAGTGGCATAAAATGTGCTGTTAATGACAAACTTCTAAAATGCCAAACTTTCCCCACGCTCTGGCTCGAGTCAGCAGTTCTGCAGGGCCTGGTTCAGGCTGCACAACCAGCTCTGCTAGTAGAGCTCTGACATTTCAGATGCTCAGCCAGTGTTTTAACCCACTGCTAAGAGACATCCACATCTTGTTTAAATTTCTGACAGCTTGCTCCTGCTAAGAAACGTTTGAGCTCTGTCAAACAGCTCAGAGGTTGTGGTTTCTGCCTGGAGGACCCAAGCCAATGGTAAAAAACATGCAAGGAACACTCCAGCTTGGGGTGAAGTCAAAGAATTCATCCAGCACAGGGTCTGTCTCACAGGCCCCAACATCTCAATTATAACAGAATTGCAGCAGCACAGGGTCTGTCTTACAAAAGGCCTCTTGCAAATGAAGAGGCACTGCCTATGTTTGCCATTCAGGTGCATCAAAAAAAACCCCAAAACACGCTGGAGGAGCAGAATGTTCTGTTTTAGAGAGCTAAAGCTTTCAGTATCCATTTCTGATAAAAACAAGGCAAGCAAACCCCATCCAACTCAAAATCCACGTCCTTGCTGTTATGGCACTTGGGACAGAGAAGCTCTAAACTAAAAAAGACTGAGAAAAAAAAAGGGTAGGAAAGGAGATTGAGTCACATCTGGTCACCTCTTCCAGGCTCCTCACTGCCCAAAAGTTAAGCAACAAAAATCTACTTGCCATTGCCGAGTTTCTTAATGTCCTCAGATGAAATAACTTCACCCTTATAAATTGCCTTTGATACGAAATCTTGGAGATGAGACCCTCCTTGTTTCGTGTGAAGCACCTGATGTGCTGCAGCAGGGATTGATTGAGTGCTGTCAGCCAGCACTGCCATTACCCCAGTGCATCCCTCACCTGCAGCTCTAAGTGGTAATTAGAGCTTGAAAAATGAAATCTCTGAAAGAACTCAAGCAAGGAAGGTGGGCAGCAGTTCTGCAGTGTTTGTTCCTCATGACAATTAAACCAGGTTTCTTCATGGATTAATTTAGAGAAGACTGGATATTGAATTAAATGCATAGTGTGGGACAGTCTCCTCTCATTTTGCTCCAAACTGATGTGCAGTATGGAGAAATTGCTTTGCAAGGAATGCTCTTGTTTAAATGGCTTGATAAATTGGATTCCTTTGATGCTGTTTGCTCTTGCCTTCCTTAATCTCTCCTAATCATAATAATGAATTTTTTTTTGTCTGCAATGCATCTGACCTACTTCCACACTCCCCCCATCCTGCTGTTCTTTTCTGCCTATATTCTCTGTGAAGTATCTGTGGTTTTCTCCCTTTTCCCATTAAATCTCTTCCAAAAAAATTAGGATCCTCAGGCAAATCAGGAGATGTTTTGATTCTCACCAGCCAGTGAATTCTGGAAACCACATGCTTGGATTTTTCCTCTTTAACCAGTCCAGGCATCAACCTGTATCAGTCCCAGGATACTGTTAGCCTACATGGAACTTACTGAAGTATTTGGAGTCCAACAGAGACCTACAACATGCAAACAATTCAATTTTTAATCACTCCGGCAAAAAATGAATTTGGCAGTGAAAAACTAAAAATAAAATAGAAAAGCCACTTTGACACAGGGCCAGAAGGAAAATAAGTGGCTTTAAACAGAGGCAGGTGCATCACTTCAGATAAATTATACCCCATCCATCCCCAGCTCTGCCTGAAGCAGAAGGATTGCCCAGGGATTAGGGTTTTAATAGAGAATTTAGAATTAGGGATTACAGCCCCTGCTCCACTCCAGCCTCTGCAGCTTTGGCCATTTACAAAACAGGGTTAACACTTTTCCTCCTCTCAGCAATGTTGAGATCAGGCTGCTAAGGATAAACACAATCCAAAATAAGAAATTTTGGGTGGGGTTTGCTGCAGTTTTGCACAGACCCAAGGCTGCCCTGATGTGAGCAGGACACACTTCAACTCCTGGAATAATCCAGGAGAGAGAAGCAAAGCCTGTTCACATCTATCTCCTCAGCCAGAGCAGCTTCTCCTGGATCCCAGAGTGGTTTGGATTGGAAGGGACATTAAAGCTCCTCCATCCCACCCCCTGCCATGGGCAGGGACACCTCCCACCAGCCCAGGTTGCTCCAAGCCCCGTCCAACCTGGCCTGGAGAGTCACCACTCTTTGTGTGCGAGTCCTTTTGTGTTTGTTTGTGGTTTAGGGTTTGGTTTTCTTCATCTCAGACTGGGATAGTGGTGCAAGCTCTGCCATAAAGCCAAGGGAAGGGCAGCAGGTTGAATGCAAAGCAGCTCCAGGCACAGGCAGGTGCTGATGTGACCAGAGTGCCCCAGTGCAGAGGAGCTGAGAAACCAGTTTAGCCCAAATGTCACTCTGGGAGACCTTTTGACACAGAATGTAGCAATAAAATGGGAAAAGGACTCAGTCTGCAGAAAGCTGTGACAGAATAACACTGAACAGCTGGGGACAGTTACTATTTCTGTTCAGACCTCAATTATTTTCCATTTTTTGCCAACTCCACTCTTCCCTGGAGATCAGGAGAGGTAATGGAAAAGCAGCTTTTACATCAAGAACATCATTTTGTTCCTCCTTTCTGGCAAACTCCACCAGGACACCATTAGCAGAGGTCTTGCCTCCAGATCCAAATTGGAGAGCCAGCACTCCTGCAGACTTTGCCCCATTCCCTCTCAGTCTTCACTCCACATTTTGGGAATTTTGTGACCGAATAAGTGAGTTTGCCTTGGGAATATGGCTGTGTGGACATGCCTGGCTTTTGGGATATCCACCCAGGAGTCAGGCAGCTGCACACACAACTCCATTGGTGGTGTGGCTTCTGCTGTCCCTACAAAGCACTGAAGGAGGATCAGGTAACTGGAAAAACGTGGATTATCACCAGGCAAAGTGTAGTCAACCAATACAGGAAGACTTGGGAAAAGCAGTACAGAATCGCTGGCAAAGCTTGGGAAAAAGTAAAAATCAAGAGTACCAATTCCCTTCATGTGTGTCAATGCTGCTTGATGAATTGCTTCAGAAGCAGTGTTTGGATTTCTGCAGCAGGAGGGGAGAGGAGAAACCTGGGCCTGTGTTCAGGAACAAAATGTTTAGAGCCAAGTAAGCAAAGACAAAAGGACAACAGGAATCAAAGGGGGTTGAGTCTGATCCAAGAACACCAGGCAGTTGGAGAACAGTCCCCCAAGTAAATTGCAATAAATGGCAGGTACTACAGCAGCCAGAGAGCCAAGAAACCGAGATACTTCCTGAGCAGTAAACCAAGCAGTGCTACATAAAAGAACAGCCTAATTGAAAGGGACAACCGTCCTCGCTCTGTGCTTCCCACCACGTTTAACACTTCTGGGACAAACCCCAACACTGCAGCAGCCAAGGGGCTCCCATTTTACCCCAGCATCTCTGGAGTTGTTTCTGTGGATGCCAAGCCCGAGGACAGTGAGGAGACGTGACCAAATCCACCCAGCTCGGCAGTGCCGGGGCTGAGTCGGGACCTCCCACAGCTCAGGCTCTCAGTGCTGAGCTCCCTTTCAACACAACACCCCCTCAGCACACACATCCACAGGGCAAGGTGGGGAACTGAACTCCAGCTTCAGTTTATTTTTTGCTCTAGAAAGCCAGTGAATCAGCTGTGCACGAGGAAGTGCAGAATCATGCACATGGGACTGTCCAAAATGCAGGGGAATGCTGAGAGACAGAATTTTCTCCCTCCTGCCCCCAGTACCTGAAATGAATTTACTGGGTGCAGAACCCACCCCGTGCCAAACCCCACCATTCTAGCAGTGTTTGCCCTCCTGCCAGGTACCTTCCTGAACCTGAAGAGTTTCCTCACCCAAGAGCTGTTCTGCCTGCACTGAGCATCCAGTGGATTAATTGCAGATCTCATTCCCACTAGCTATCTTGCACTTGTCAGAAGAACTGTGCAAAACTCCCCTGTAAATGAGAAAAGAAAGTCCCCTAGATTAAGCAGGCTTACAAAAAAAATTAGAAAGCAGCTCTTGACTGGAGTATATGTGTCTAATAGCTAATTATGCTGCTAAGTCATGGAATCTGATGGTAAAAAAAAAAATAGCTATCCCCAGAAGAGGCAAAATCTAATAAATGTTCACTGCAAATCTAGCTCCTAAATCTGCTGCCCACTGAGCTAATGAGGAATGATTCAGTCAGACCAGGCATCCTTTTCACTCAGTGCTGTGTGAACTACTCCAGAGGGCGGGGGGACAGGCAGCACAAACCAGGCAGGCAGCAGGAGCTCCCTGGCCAATTCCTTCAGGGCTGGAAGATCAGGAAAAAACATAGGGCCATAATGAAGGCTCAGGGACAACAATTGCCTGTAGGATTTCAGGTGTAATTTTTGGCTTGATTTTTGGCATGATTTTTGGCATAATTTTTGGCTTCTCTCGCTGTGGAGAAGCACTTGGTTTATGTTCAGCCTATTCGTGGAACAGAGAGAGATTCTGCTCTGAAGACTTTGCTGCTTGTTATTAATTCTTCTTCTATCCCAGCAATCCTCATCCTTATCCCCTGGCAGGTATTTGTAATAATTATTGCCATTGAATGACAGAACCACAGAATGTTTTGGGTTGGAAGGGACCTTAAAGACCATCTCATTCCAACACATGGGACACCTGCCACAATTCCAGGTTGCTCCAAGCCCCGTCCAACCTGGCCTTGGACACTTCCAGGGATCCAGGGGCAGCCACAGCTTCTCTGGGCAACCTGTGCCAGGGCCTGCCCACCCTCCCAGGGGAGAATTTCTTCCTAATTCCCAATCTAACCCTGCCCTCCTTCAGCTTAAAGCCATTCCCTGTGTCCTGTCACTCCATAAGCTGCACCTGCCCTTTGGGAAGCAGCACCTGGTGACTCCCCTCAATCTCTGAGCTGAGAACAAAGCTGTTATTATATTACTTTCAAAAAATGATCAGCAGCTCCAGTGATAGAGCACTGGGCAACAAAACTGTCATCTCTTAGATAAATGGGGATGTGCTTTCTGTTTTCTGACCTACATATTTAATCAACATGTACTTCAAGGGGCTGCTGGAACGTGGCTCTGCTCCAGGGACAGCTGAGAGCTCCCCTATGATGAATGAGCTCCAAAAAAGTGCCACAACTGATGATGCAGCATTTTCAAACGAATCTGCAGATGCAAGGAGGTGGGGGCACTTCCTATTCACCTCCTAACAGAAGAGCCTGGGGGGTAAAACAGACCCACAGCTCCTGGATGGGCATGTAAAGGATATACTGGGGAACTCAGAAGGGGTGTTTCTTATGCCTTTCTTGTTTGCTGCCCACAGGCCCAGCTGTCACTCTGGATGCTCAGAGGGAGAGCAATCACATAAAAACACTGCAGACTTGACCCAAGGCCAGTTTCTCCTCAGTGGAGGTCCAATCAATCAGTGAAGGAACCTTTTAGCAAAATTCCCTGCGTCTTTCTCCTACTTCCTCTGTCCTACCCACTGCCCAAAGCCACCCTCAACCTCTCCCTTCCTCCCAGTGGTTTTTTCCCCCAGGTTGTCCCTACTCCCACAGCTCCAGCTGGCTCTCTGGGATGCTGCCTGCCTCATCTGGGATCCTTAGACAGAGTAGCCTCTGCTGGCTGTGCAGAGCCTGGAAAAGCCAAGTTAAGCTGCTGGTTCCCAGCACAAGCCCAGCTCAGTTCCTGCAGAAATCACCTCCAGGGAACTTTACTCCTCCTGTTATTGCTATGTCCTGGAGGTGCAGAAAGCTCAGTTCTTATCACCTTCTCTACTAACCCACACTTTAGTCTGGCTTGGTGCTCAGGATCTCTGCCTCTCCCATTGCAGGCTCTCAGGATGGTCAGTGCCAACATCCACAAGCCTGACACGTGCAACAACCCCCTTTTTTACTTCCAGTACTGTAGCCCTGGCCAGCTCTGCAGCAGCTCCCAGCTGCACAGCTCCTAAATTCAGTGTTCATCTCCTCAGCTTGCTTTCTGTCTTCTATCCATTTGTTCAGGTTAAACTTTGCAGCTTTAACGTTTCTTTAATCTACAGATTAAGGTTTTTATGTGGCACTTTAAGTGAAATAATGTCTATACAGGCCTAAAAGAATTATGTGTTGAGGTCCACCAGCCCTTAAAAATTACTGTGATTTCTGGCCTTTACTGCAGGAATATTACAAATTGACCCTCAGTGCAGCAAAATCAGGGTGAAGGTTTAGATCATTACTAAGTGGTTCAGCAAGTTTGTACAGTGAGTTCTGTGAAGGTAAATACTGAGCTTTGAGCTGTTTCAAAGTCTTCAGTTTTATAGTTCTGTGTTAACCTTTGTGAGGCCCAAAGCTACAGGTGATGGTTTGTCAGGGCTGAGTAGGTGATACTCACCTTAAAAGACGCTTGCATTTACTTCTGAGATCATTAAATTCCTACAGAATCATTTATTTGCATAAACAAAGCACCACAAAGTATTTTGCGTTTACAAAAGAAGTTTTCCTAAAACAAACCCGCAAACAACCCTTGGTGGAGTGCTACATTAATTAGTTTTCTTAAAGACTGTGCCCTAAAACATCAGCAGCCTTTCCAGAGCTTTTCTGTCTTTGTTAAAGGTCACACAGCACGGGCAAGTTGCCACAAATATTTACAGTTGTGGACTAAGCTTTGTGAAAGATGAGATGAGAGCCCTGCCCAGGAAAACTGCCCTGGAGCAGCAAAACTCGGGATGAAGCATTCCCCAGTAACTCATTTGCAAGAGGAGGTTTCCCTTTCTTCCTCAGTTGGTATCTGGGACACCCAACCACTAGAAGATTTAAATAGCTCTTCTAATAATAACTGAATATATTTATAGATATTTGTAGATATTTTCATCCTCCAGATAAATATGCAAGACTAATTCCTGTTCAGCACCGAGCACCAGGATCTTATGGCAGCTACTGCTGCTGATTGTAATTACATAGTTCTTGTAAATCAGGAGCAACTTGGGCTTCCCCCAGCTCTGAGGTGGGGGAGGAAAGTAAAAATTCTTCTCTTAGGTGTAAGTCCACAAAGACAGGAGTTCCCAGCTTGTGCATTTGATGTAAGTAACCACCCTAGAGCTTTTGGAGAGTTCACAGCCAAGTAAAAGCACTTGGTTCGGTCGTGGTTTTTCTTCCATCCAGCTGGTGGAGAGTTTTATCCATCCCTGAATTCCACAGAATGTTTGTTTACAAGGAAAAAAATAAAAAACAAAACACAAAAATTATTAAAAAATAATTTACCAAAAGCTTGAAAAATGATCTCTCCTCTTTCCTCAGGTGTGGGATCAGTTCCCTGGAACAACAATAATGCCAAGGCTGTGGGTTTGATCCCTGCAAGGACCACTGACTTACAAGTTGGACTTGATGATCCTCATGGGTCCTTCCCAACTCAGGATGTTCTTTGATTCTGTGAACAACAGAACAGCCAAAAAAAAGATGCATCAGCCCTTGAGTTCCAAGGTAGATGAAGATTTCACCACAAATTTTGGTGATTCTCCCCATGCTGATTAACCCAACACAAACACCACACCATCACCAGTGGGGGCTGAGCTTCAGACACCTCAGGATTGCATGAGGATCAGAGGAAGTGTTCCAGTTCAGGAAAGGAATAAATGGAAGGTTAATATAGGACACAGCAAAATAATTGGGTCTTGCTCTGTCCTGCTTGCCCTTAAACCCCCTGGACAGCACAGCCTTTACCTTTGGGATGCATTTCACTGGTTCCTCCCCAAAACTCAGCTTTCTTGCATGTGGCTGTGTCTGAAGTGCACGTGAGGGGAGAAACCATGCACAAGTTTCCATCAGGCAGAGCCTGCCAAGCATCTGCATCGTGTGTGTGACACACTCCCCCCTGACAGCTCTGTCAGGCCCTGCTGAGCCCCCCCAGTGCCACACATCCATCCCAGCTCCACAGCAGGCACCAGAGGGCATTTGTGCCACCTGCCCTGTGCAGCCCCTCACTTGCCCTGCCTTCCCTCACCCTCCTGGCAGGAATGCAGCTCCCTGGGTGCAGCTGGGAAGGCAGAGTTCAGCTCCCAGCCCAGGTCCAGCCCTGACAGGCGTCACTTCGGTTTAAGCTTTCCCCATCTCATCACTTCACCTCCACATTCCCTCCCGTGATGTTTTCAGACCCATCTTTCAGCCATCCTTCAGCTCCTCATCATTTTTCTGAACTCAAGAGCCTCAGGACTTCGTGCCACTCCCTCAGGTGACAGCAGCCCAACTCTAAGCATACCCATGCCCAGTACAAGGAAATGCCACAATTGCCATGATTACAGCTGGATGTTACAGCTCCTGTGTCAGGGGCTAAGCCACTCTCTGGCAAAGATAGAGAAAAGCTAAGATTACAAATGCAAGATACAGTGCATTTCTCACAGGACACTCATCCAGCTTGTGCAGCCAAACCTCAGGCCTGCTCCAATCTGCCACGTTCCCTCACTCCAGGCGATGGAGAGACGTGAATAGAAACAGGCAGCTCTGGCCACACGCACTCATACATTTACAAAGTATTACACAACACAATCTGCATGAAACATGGTGGGCAGCAGCACCAAATCAGTGTCTGTGAAAACAAGGCAGGGGCTGCTCTACCCTGCAAGTCTGATGGCCATCACACAGTGCCTTGGATATCCTTTCCCAGCTGGATTCCAGGACACTGCTGGGTTTCCCTCAGCCCGTATCTTTACTCACTGGAGTGCTCTGATGTTTTAAATTCATGTTCTTTCTCAGCTTTTTCCTCCCAGGGTGGGTATAACACTACATGTCCTAATTCACACCAACTTCCCAAACCCAGGGTCAGCTCTCCCTTAGAAAAAGCATCCAAGTGCCAAAGTTATTCCACAGAGATCTTGTTTGGCAAGTCAGAGGAGTGCACAAGTGCTGAGCCTTGCAGGGCCCCTCTCCCCTGCTTTGTTCACTCCCCAGTCTCTCATCCCCAGAGCAGGCTGAGGCAGTTCTCCACCCACACCACTTGGAAAACCGATGGTGCAACGCCCGTCCCACAGCTGGGGGGGTCTGTCAGAGTACGCCAAAACCATGGCAAGCCTGCAAACCTCAGGAAAACCTGGCACAAGGGGGTTAAAGAGGGAAACTGTGTGAACAAGCGCAGAGCTGCCACACATTCCTGCTTCCCTGTGACCAAGGTCAGAGCAGCTGGAATGAAGTTTGCTCTCGGAGAAACAGCCATGTGATTGACCCGAGGAGTCACTTGATTTCACAGATGCTTCGTGGCAGGATAGCTCCAGGAGCAGTTCTGAGCCTGTAAAGGGAGGATTAGAGAGCCAGCAGTCAAAGGAGCAGTGTTGCCCTGTCCCAGGCAGAGCATCACATTTGCACGCAAGAGAAGCCCAGCGAGGGGAAGGATTCCACTCGGCAGCCCCTGCTCTCGTCTGGGTGGATTTGCCCATCAAAGAGACAGGCTGGAAAAGAAAGTAATATTCTTCTGCTCTGCTTGTATTTACACACAGCTGAACTTTACATATGCACGGGCCTGGAGGAGACTATTTTGTAAACATTAAGAGGTTCAAGGCTTTAAAAATCAATTTATTCTAATGTTTCTCATTGCCTCCTCTAACCAAACACAGTGTTCTCCACGGGGGTGACAGAATAGTAATAATTTGAAAAGGGTGGAAAAGTGTCCAGTTCTTGCGGTGAAGGCTATAGAATATTGCAAATTTAGACTGCTGTTTGCAAGCATTTTGAGTATTCAATAACTATTTCAGCCAAGCCATTTCAGAGGATGGTAATTTCTGTGCTAAACAGTCTAAATGAATGGTTCATTAAAAATCTGATCTCAGTTATTCTGAATGCTTATCTTTGTGAGGCCAGAAGTCACTTGCATTCACAGAGCTGTGCACGTGTACAGAAATGTGCCCAATCAAAGGGTCTGTATTAACTATTGTTTGGAATTTGGGGGCTGTTTTACCTCAGGGATAACAGGGATCATCCTCACCACAACTTTTTAACCCTCAGTAAAATCTCTGAGTTACTTACCTCTGCTGCTGACCATACACAGTGCATATCCATCTCACACCTGGTATGACCACATTATTCAGGTTTATCTTCCTGTTTATCTCTCCTTCTAGCAAACATCACCCAACAGCAACAAGCTGCAGCATCAGCAGTGACAAATGCTCGTGGCTTGTCCCCACAGAAGGCACAGAAAGGAGCCAGGTAGTCACAGAGTGGTATCTCTCATGTTGTACACCCTTTCCTTTCCCAAGGATGAGCAGCTTTAACAACGTAGATATGGTGGGTTTGTCCTACATGAGTCAGGGAGATGCTCATACTTCAAAATACAAAACATTCTAGCCATAAAATACGGCAGGAAGAAGTCCCTCTCCTACAGCTGATGAATATGAGCTGAGATGTCTGAATCCAAAACAGTGGGGAAGGGAGCACAGCCTGTCACAGAGTGACCAGTTGAGCAACGAGCCAGACAGAGTCAATACACCCATTGCCAGGAAAAGATATATTTATTCTCTGAAAACAGGAGTAGGGATATTGGTAATGACAGAGCCTTTGTCTCCCCTCCCGCAGAGTCCTCTCCAACGTGCCAGACTCGCTACTGAAGTGACTTGGATGAAATCTCTTGCTCTTATCATTAATATCTGCTGCTGGGAAAGAGCCTGGCTCCGACTGTCAATAGCAATGCTCCTCCTGCCTTCAACAGAGGCAAGATTTCACACTTGATACCCCAGCCCTAACTGAATGCCTTGCTTTGCCAGCTGAAATGAAGATGAATTGCAAAGCGAGGTGAATGGAACTAGTTGCATTGATGCTTTTTTTCTTGACGGCAAAACCCTTCCCGGTTTAGCTTTGTAAAGATTCTCTGCAGGATTCGTCCAGGAGCCCCAGCTCAGCACCCCATAAAACAGGCTCTCTGAAGGTACAGCACTGACCAGCAACCCCACTGTGGGAAGGATTTGCCTTTCCCCCAGGGTTAAATATATCCCGGAGACTCATTCTCCCAAGGGTGACAGCAATTGCCTCGCTCCTCTCCCAGATCCAGCCGGAGCCGTGACTAATGCTGGTGATGTGCCCTGAAACGCTGGGGAAAGGTGCTATGGAAATGCAAAGCAGCTTTCAGGAGCAGAAATACATTGTCTCTCACTCTTCCTTTCCCCACCTTTTTTTTTTTTTTTTTCCTTTCACTAGTCTTTGTTGTGGTCGTGGATTGTTTTGTAAACAGAGCCTAGCACTGCTTGGCATCAGCGTCTTCCCAGAGCAAACAGAGAAAGCTCAGAAGTCTCCAAATGCAACTGATTTCTTAAATATTTATCATTTCACTCCAAGGAAAATATTTAAGAGAAACAGAACATGGAGTAAAAGGAGGAAAGATACAGCGTTATTTCACATGAACATCTTCTCAAAGCACAGCCTGATGTAAACCAGAGCTAAACTCTGCACCAGCCAGCACAGAGCTGCTCTCTAGAGCTTCTCTCAGCAGAGGCACCTTGCCATCGACATTCCCAGGCAAAAAAGCCACCCCTCAAAAGTCCAACAGTTCCAAGCCGGGCAAAATCCCCTTCTTCAGTTTCTCTAGTCTTGCTCCTTACTGAAAAAAAAGGAAAATATAGTGGAAAAAGATAATCACGTGGATCAAAAAGTCCTCACTTGAGAGAAAAAAATTGATACCCCTGGTAAAAAATCAATATGCAGCAGTTATTAAAGGTGAGACCGAAAAGTCAGACCTGGGGGAACTGACACCTGGTCATATCCTTCCCTCTCATCCCCTGGGCAAGGTTTGCTCCTGGAAGCCCTGGTTGACTTGCTGATGAGCGACCTTCAGATCCACGGGAAGGGCAGACAGGCCCTGTGGACACACAGCAGCAACCTATAACTGGCAAGGGCTGAAGCAACTCAGATCAGTCCCTTTCCTGTTGTGGGGAGCTGGATAGCAGAGCTCTGCACTGGTCATTCCAGTGGAAGCACTCCCTGGCCTCACAAAGAGCCAATTAAGTTTTCAAGAAAATTAGCAAGGACTGACAAGAAACAGAAAGAAGAAGGGGAAACCATTCTCCCTTCATTTATTAGGTTTTTTTTTAAGGAAAGATGTTCAGACACAAAAGTGAAGGCAGGGAGCTCCAAATCAGCAGGCACAGCTTGGTGGGAGGCAGTGAAAGGGAAATGCAGCCAGGATTCTCAGCACTGAGTCAGGACCTCCCTTTGATCTCCACTTTTCCCAAGCTGCATTCCCACATGCAGCCCACCATTTGTTTTTAGTTAGGCAGGACTAATGAAAAATACTCTGCTCGGGAAGAGCAACAAACAAGCCTTGCAGAAACCACGCAGCGACAGCCAGTCAAAATAAGGAAGAAGTAAAACCACAAAAGAGAGGTTGATGGCAGATATTGCAGAGGGAAAGGCTCAGCTGCTTGGGATGCTCTGGCTATCTTCCATCCAGGAATTTCAAAGTCACCCAGATCAGTGATGGATAGATAGGGATCACCTCCTCACACATCACTAAATCTGTCTCCTAAATAGGGAGCCAACAAACTGCTCTGGCACCCCAGGTTTATCAGCAGTGAGCCCTGCAGGGCCTGTCCTGGCTCATGCTAATTCCCTAGTCAGGTTTGACAGGATCAGAGCTGTAGGTAGCACAATGCATCACATCACTTTGCCTTGTCATCGCTGTAATTTGTGTATTTTCTGCATCCTCTTTTGTTTATTAGCCCCCATAATTACTCTATTCCCTGTTTCAGGGGCTACTGTGCAACATCTTCATGATTTGCTGTCTCCTTTGCTGTGTCCTGTTGGAGCCCCAGCCCCAGCAATGTTCTTCCCTCCAGTTTTGTTTGCTGGCATCTGGCACAGCATATGCTGACACGGAGCAGTTCACATGTCTCAGAGCTATTGTTCCAGCCTCGGCACATTTACACTCACCATCAGCCACTCACAACAGGCCCTGAAAAATTTTCATCCCAGCAACTAGAAATTCTTCAAATCTTCTAAATTAAAGCTCGCCACTCAGAACTTGTGCATGCCTAGGCTTGCCTTTCTTAGTCACCCAATGCATTAGCACAGAGTGGTATCATTTATCCAAATGGAGAGCTGGTATCACCAGAGCCTTACTGTAGATTACATGTTACAGTGCTTCACAGATGGAATGAGAACCAGAAAGCATCAAATCCAGCTCGTGGAACAGTTTCAACTATGTCTCTCATTTAAAACACTTTTGAAAGTGTATCTAGTGGGCAATTTTATACTTGTGTTTGCAATGCAAATGTGGCTGTCACCCCGTGTCTGAGACAAAGCACATCCCACAGCTCTGCCACGAATTCCAGGTGCACAGCAACACCCACGATCCCCAGTGTTCCTCACACGGTGCCCCTGGGCCCTTGCCAAAGGCAGGGAGTGCTCCCAGAAGTGCCTTGCAGTGCCACTGAGGATGGAATAAACACACAGCAGCCATCAGATTTGTAACCTCTGCAGCCACCAAACGGCACAATTATCAGGGAGGGGTTTGCACTTCGCCTGCTGACAGCAAACCCCAGTTGTGTGTTTCTGGACAGGCCAATAAAGCTCATAAAGCACATTATGAAGTGGTTTAGGGTCAGCCATCGAAACACGACGTGGGGTAATGGCTCTATCAAAAAGATCCTCCACTAGAGCTCTGCAGGTCCTTGCATTCAAAGAGGCACTTATCTGGAGGAAGGAGCTTGTGGTTGATACTTAAACCCCACTTAAAAGTGTGAATGAACTTTTGCTGATAAAGCAACAGGCAAGACTATGTTTAATATATCTGAAGCTCAAGCAGAGGCCAAGGCTTTGGACAGTGAACAGGGTGTGCAAGTGGCTTGTCCGTGGGTGAACACATGCTGTGGCTGCAGCAAAACACCCTTCTGGATCAGACCCAAACAAACCTCAGGACTTCTGTGGCAAGTTTTTGAGTACCTTCCCTCCAACACTCACAGGACATTCAGAATCCACATAGATGCATTCCTGTGTCACCTGCTCCAGGTGACCCTGCCTTGGCAGGGGGTTTGGACTGGATGATCTCCAGAGGTCCCTTCCAACCCCAGCCATTCTGTGATTCTGTGCCAGGAGCAGCCCCAGCTTCAGTACAGCACACACAGAGGCCACTGCACATCCCTGCCAAGCTCCATCCTTCCTGCTGCCTGTGGACCAGCCCCAGTGCCTCACACACCTCCATCCCTTTACCCAAAATACACCTCATCCCTGTGTATAAATATCTCAAGGGAGGGTGTCAGAGGATGGACCAGGCTCTGCTCAGCGGTGCCAGCCACTAGGACAAGAGGCCACGGGCAGGAACTGACGCCCGGGAAATTCCACGTGAACACGAGGAAGAACTTCCCTGTGTGGTGACCGAGCACTGAACAGGCTGGCCAGGGAGGGTGTGGAGTCTCCCTCACTGGGAATATCCCAGACTCGTCTGGACACAATCCTGCGCTGTGTGCTCTGCGATGGCCCTGCTGGAACAGAGAGGTGGCACCAGATGACCCACTGTGGTCCCTTCCAACCTGAAATTACCCCACCACCTCCACCCTCCCGCTCAGCCCTCACAGGGACACAAACCCTTCCCTAGCCAGCCTGGCCCCAAACCCCAGGCACACCAGGCAGTGCTTCCCTGAGGGGAAACATCCCCCACACTGAGGGGAAACATCCCACAAAACAAAGGGACACGTCCCACACACTGAGGGGACACATCCCCCACACTGAGAGGACACATCCCCCACACTGAGGGGAAACATCCCACAAAACAAGGGGACACGTCCCACAAAACTGAGGGGACACATCCCCCACACTGAGGGAACACAGACCTGCAGCTTCCCCGTCACAGCAGCCCAGGTGCCGTGGCTTTGGTCCTCAAATCCCAGAACCACTGAGGTTGGAAGAGACCCCGCAGACCATCGAGTCCACCCCGTGCCCGATCCCCACCTTGTCCCCCGGCCCAGAGCATTGAGTGCCACGTCCAGTCCTTCCTTGGACACCTCCAGGGATGGGGTGGGGAGGACTCCACCACCTCCCTGGGCAGCCCTTTCCAGTGCTTAATCACCCTTTCTGTGACGAAATCCCTCCTGATATCCCACCCGAACCCCCCGGGCACAGCTTAGGGCTGTATCCTCTTCTGCCGCGGTTACCTGCGAGCAGAGCGCGACCCACCCCCTGACTTCACCCCGCTGCCACGGAGGGATCAGACCCCCTCCCAGCCCGAGCCGCTCCCCTCACCTCCCCATCCCCTCCCCATCCCCTCCCAGCCTCCCGCGGCTCCTCCCGCCCTTCCCTCTCCGGCTGGGGCGGAGCCGGCGGGGGCAGCACCGCGCATGGGCCCCGCCGCCCTTGCCGAGCCGTGTGCGGTGTGCGGTGTGCGGGGGGCGTGTGCCGCCCGTGTGCCGCCCGTGTGCCGCGGAGCGCGGATCGCCGAGTGCCGGGCCATCCCCTGGGCGGGCGCCGCCGCCCCCCAGCCCCGCGGCCATGGCGGCGCGGCGGGCTCGGCGCTGCTGAGGCGCGGTCGGGGCGCCCGGGCCGGGCCCCCGCGGCGGAGCGAGGTGAGCGGCGGCGCGGCCATCGCGGGGTGTGGGGGGAGAGAGGGGAGAAAATGGAAAATAACCCCACAAACACACACACACACACACACCCCCCAAACCCGAGCGCTCGCGGCGCCGCCGCGGGTGGGGTTTTGTTCGGTTCGTGGCTCCCCCAACCCCTCCCCATCCCCACGCCCCGCTCCCGCCGCGCTTCCCGCTCGGCCGGAGGGCCGGGAATCATCGGCGCGGAGGAAGGATGGAAGGATAATGGGGACTGCAGCCTCCCCTCCCTCCGCGGGTCTCGGCTTTGTGCTGGCCTCGTGGTGCTCTTGGTGGGGCCGTGCCCGGGGCCGTCCCTGCGAGGGGACACGGAGGGTTCGCCCAACAGGTGCTCCGAGTGCCAGGCACGTCCCGCCCCACATCCCTGGCCGAGCTCCCCCCGGGAGCTGAGCCGTGCATGGTGGAGTCGGGGCTCCTAGGGAAGGATCCATAACGCGTCTGCACCCTGAGCGGGAGGAACCTGGGGGAAAATGGTGCATTAACCTTTGGAACTCGCCCGTGTGTGCTCACCTACGGCACCGTTTCCTTCCACGAACGCTGTGTCCCAGCCCCTTCTCCCCCGGGAGGCTCTCTCCGTCTCTAAGAGCTGCTCCAAGCCAGACCGATGGCTGGTGGATTGGAAGGAGGTGATGGGAATGAGTCAGTTTTTGTTCCATCTCTGCACTTTCCACACGAGCTGGTGCAGCAAACAGCACTTTGGACAGAGGCTGGGATGTCCAGTTTGTTGTGTTGGTGGGTCCTGGCACTAAGAAGAAAGCAATTGGGAGGAATGGGTGGAAAGGCAAGAAGGTAGAAGCTTAAAACATTCCATTTCATCTCAAGAAACAGCTCTAAGTGTATTATCCAAAGGTGACCAGACACTCCTCCTTGACATGAACCGATTGAGTCAGTTCCAAGACTCTTAAAATCCATTTCAAGTGTTTGAGGTTGGAGCTTTTGCAGAACAGGGACAAAATACCCTGCACATGTGATTTCTTTCCCTCTGCACAGATGTTTTCTCATTCTAGTTCTGCAAAATCAGGTTAGCCTTGAGTGAACCACTTATTTTGACTGGCAAGTAAAACATTACGTATTCTTTGTGATAAAAGAGCAAGTAAATAGTTCTTGTACAGCTTGGACTGGTTGGTTTTCCTCAGACTCGTTGGAGGTTGCTTGAGCCTTACCAGGGTACACGTGTAGAGCTGATGGGTTTGTAATGCTGGAACACGTTGGATCCAGCTGGAAGAATCGAAATTTTAGTCCTTTGAGGGCATACGGTGATTGAGTTATTAAAGGTGGAAAGGAGTCAGTCTGGCAGTCAGTCAGTCCTTTCATTTAGGGAGACAGAACTGGAAGTGTTACTGTGGTATTCACACCGTGCAGGAGGTACAGAAATATTAGTCCATTGCCAGAAGCAAATTACTGGTCAGTCTTTCAGCTTGTGGTCCTGATGTGGGATTTGTTTGTTTAAAGTGTATTTGTTGAGTTTTTGAAGAAACAAAGAGCATCTGAGGCAAGTCAGCAGAAACGTCACTGGGGAATCGTTTCAGGTTTTATGTCTGGTTTGTAGCTGGATGTTGCAGTGGTTTTGTGCCACCTGGCAGCGGGTGGGTTGTGGAATATCAGGATCCCGGCTCTTAATCATCTGTTTTCTGTAATGCAGAGTGAGGGGAATGATGGTGATGTTGGATTTAAGGGAGGAGAATTGCAGTGGTGACTGGCTGGCTGGGGAGAAGATCCCAGAGGGAGTGGAGGAAATCTAACAAAAAAGGGGAGCAGTGCCACTTTGGCCCTTTCCCCCTGGGCTTCTGGTTCTTCTGTGAACATCTGAAAAGGAAATGTCATTTTGCTGTTGGACTACATTGTTTTGCATGAAGTGTCAGACCACATTATGGGTATGATTCCAGTCAACTTCCCCCATTTCAAAACAAACCTGTCAAATACAGTAACGTGTTTACACAAAAATTCAGTGTGTTTTGCAGGAGCCCAATATCCATATTTCCAAAAATAAATGGTGTTTTTCATACTTTATTGTGGCTAGAAGAGTTTGTGTAGGAGAGTTGGAATGGGTTCCCTCGGCCTTTGTATCCTGCTCTGCACAAATAAGAGGAAGATGGTGGCCTTTTCATGAACTGGGGGATTATTTTCATTCACACTTCCTCAAAATATTCTTTTCCACGTAGTAGTTCTGGTTCCTGTGGCTGTGGCCCAGGCAAGAGCTATTGTCTCACAGTTGATGGCTGGTCCCAGGGTGAGGGCAGAAAGGGAAGAAGGGATAAAAAGGTGTAGGTAATGTGGGAAGTTTGGCTGCAGAACCCTGGGATTGCTCCCGTGGGACTGTCAGCACGGGTGGCTTCTGTCAGGTGAGGTGTCACAGGGCCAGGTCCTGTCCCAGGTGTGCTCCTCTGTAGCTCCTGGATCTGCTTTCAGCCTCTTGTGTAGCTGCAGCAGCATCTTGGACCAGCAAGGCTGATGATCTTCCTGATTTTAGGGGTTTTACGAGGTAGGTCTGAGCCGAGGAGGATCCTGAGGGCCCCTTTCTTCTCCACCAGGAATTTGAGGGTGAGCACATGTGGTGTCTGTAGAAGGTGTTCAGAGTCACTGCTCGGCTCCCGGAGCTGCCCCTTGGAATATCTGATATTGTAACAAAAGAGAAGCAAATCCAAGTGTTTATCAACTTTTCAGGGCCGTAAATTATCCTTGGAAAATGAAGTCACTTGGGTGTCTGGGGTGAAGCAGGTCAGCGAGTCTGGGCAGTTGGAGCCTGTGGATTTTCCCAGTGATTTCTATTCTTATGCTAATCCTCTGAGCCGGCTGTGGCTGTGGCCGGTGGGAGAGGAGGGATGTGCACACCGAGGGCACGGGAGAGGAGCCTCGGTTTTGTCCTCATTGTCATGCAGATCGGAGGTTCCAGCCAACCACAGTTTGGAGACTCTGTAACCCCAGGATGTGATGCTGTGAGTCAGCAGCCACTTATTTAGCAATTCTGAGCCACTTTGGGGGAAACAGTTGCTTTTCAAGGTTAATTTTGTGGGGGTTTTGTTTGTTTTGCTTCATTTTTGTTTTTTTTTAATTTTATTTTTATTTTTTGAAACCATGTTGTAGCTAAAACCAAATCGTTGTATTTGCTGCTGAACAATTCAAGTTGGAAAACTTCAGTTTTTCAATTGTTGCATTAGGTAAAAGGTGTAGGAAGGCAGGAAAACTGTGAGCTACTCATTTGAATCCTTCTTCTACTTCTGAGGGTGACTTGCTGTGTTTCTCCCACACCGTTTGTCTGCGAGCCCCCAGTTTCTGCCGTGTAAGAGCTTTTAGATAAATATTTATGTATCAGTATGTTTATTTATTTAGAGGCATCGGGTAGTCTGTGGTTGTTCCTGGGGAAGGGCGGGGGGGGGTGTGCCACTTGAAACCAGGTGAAATATGTACCTACCACTCACAAGGGTTTACTTGTTGGGTGTATTTGTTTCCTAGAGGTTGTTTTAGAAATAGGAAGTAATGAAGAGGTCTGAAAGAGATGCACCGAGTTAGGATTTATATTATCTGTATTACATTATAGACACTACAGCTGTGTGTGATGTCTCTCCTGGACAGATTCTGGGTAGTACCCATGGGGGCTCCTACAGTTCAATGTGCAGGGGGTGTTAAGCACGTTAGGAAGCCTTTGGGTGTTTATTCCAGTGGTGTTTTGTGGTGCTGGGTCTGTGTTTGCTGCAGCAGATCCGCTTATCCATATTTGTGTGTAGTGCTGGATTCTTTGGAAGTGTGTGTGGAATAATTAAAACCCGCCCTTTAAACTATTTAGTAAATTGGATTTGCTTTACCAGCAGTGGGACAGGAAGTTAATCGTGTTTAAGCTGATGTTGACTTTTCCAATCTGATTTTCCCTGGGAAGAAACTTTGCTACCTAGTTGTTAAATGCACAGTTAATTACCTGCTGATTGTTTAAGCTGATAAACCAATGCTACCAGGTTTACTGTAATGAGGCTGCTAAATGTGCCTTGTGCATGTGCCTTAGATGTGCTTCCTCGTGCTATTGTCCTGTGATTAAACCCAGTATTATCACGTGATGATTTGAATGTATTTCGTGTTCTCAGGTGATGATTATGCCACTGAACTCACTCCCTGGGTGTTCTTGCTCTGTGCTCACACCTGAGTAGTTCTGGATTGGTGGTGTCCTCTAGGAATGTTGTCTGGGAATGTGGCTCAGCAGCTTTTAACCCACAGTTTAGAAAGCGAGATACCCCCCAAATCTCCACTTCTTGAAATCATTGTTGGAAGAACCTTTCCTTCCAGTCCTGTTTCTGTAGCTGTGTTGCAACATTCTGAGCATGTCTTGCCTTGGTCTGAGGTCAGTGGTTGAGGCAATATTTGGGCAGCAGTTACAGGTCAGTGAGTCAGTCATCCTCTTGCCACCCCACTGCTTTTGCTGATGAAGAAGCTGCAGTTGTTGCCCCTCCATTCCCTCCCTGGTGTGTCCAGGGCTTTTCCTTGCCCACATCTGACTGTTAATGGTGTGGGTGCAGAGCACTGATTCAGTGTGTCCATTATAACTCGTTAAGAATCAGAGAAACTGGAGTTTTTCCAGTTTCTCCCATTAATTCATTAAGCCAGGACCACAAGAGCTTTGGATTTCGGGGTAAAACTGACTGCTTCAACATCCCTGAGGTTTTTTTGCTGGATGGAGGGACACTTGATCAGCCACGGCCTGGGCTGCGGCCTTTGGTCTCGTTTGATGGCTTGTGCTCTGGGTGAGTTGGGTTTAAGATACACAGATGAAAGGTGGTTTCTAAAAGATTTGTCATCCCTTCCTGGCAGATTGAGATGATCAGTGTTGCTCAAAATAACTTCCATTGCAAGGTGTTAAGTGGCTTGAAAATTCGTGCTTCTTACAGAAAGCTGTGTTTAATCTTCTGTATAATTTGTTAGTTGAGAGATATTTATCACTGACTAAACAAATTTTTATTGAAATGTTAAGCTGTTGATTTTTTTTTCCCCAGTAACAGTGTTTCCTGACATTTGGGAGGTGAATTTTTTTGGGCTCAATATTCAAAATACTCAAGGTGCATGAGAGGGCTCTGAAGGGAAAGAGAAGATATAGTGCTTGGTGTTTTGACAGCAGTTTGATGGGATTTTTTGGGTGTAAAACCAGAAGGTTTTCCAACTCCAGTTGTTACACCTTGGCCATGTTCTTACTGACTTCTCTGGAGGTGTAAGTGTGGAAGAATGTAGCTGGGCAGCCCTGTTTGTGCACGAGTTCAGTTGTTGCAAAAGCCTTTGAGTGTTTGCTGAGGTTTTCCCTTTTCCTCCCTGTTGTGATTCAGGAGTGTCTTCCTTACATTGTGCTGTACCTTTTGTGTGTGTGTGTTTTACAAAAGTCAGCTCCTGCCTGCTGGGAACAACCACTCTGTTAACAGGGTGAATTCAGTATTTTTTTTTTAAAGTTTATTTTGAATTCAAAAAGCCTGTTACCCTGCTCAGTAATGCACCTTGCTTGTCCAACCCCCAAACTGACATAGCTGGTACAACCTGACAGAGTCTTTACAGATTTTGTCAACAATTTTTATATCAGCTTTTCATGGACTGTGAATATACTTCAGTGGCTGCTTTCCATAACTTGCCTTTATGATCACCATCTCATCCCTCACAGTCTGGCTGTGATATAAACAATAAAAATTGCTGTTTGGGTATCATTTTGGGTTTCTAATGCTTATTTATGTGTATTGCTGATGGATACCACTTTTGCACTAAAATACAAAATGTGGGGTTTATAAAACTCACAAATGAAGGGGCAGTAGTTCTAAATATTGAGATAAAACAAGAAGAATCCTTTGACACAGTCTGCAAACCAAACTATGTCCCTGCTCCCTTGCTTTTAGGGATTTGCAGAGGTGTAATGTGTTTGCTGGAGGTTGATTCAGTAAGGAGCAGTTGATTTTTATTTCAGCAAAAGCTCTGATAGTTTATTCTTGGGAGTGTAAATGAGATGCCACAGTCCTGCAGCTGAAGGATGCACAGGGCAAGCTTCAGATGTGCAGTTCAGTCCCTGGTAACTGCTGCAGTTATTTCATTGAAGAAACAGGAACAAAAGTTTGTTTGTGAGTGCTCTGGAACGGAGAACAAAGGCTGGGGGGACCTTTGAACCTCTGGGGCTGTGCATCTGAAGGAGGAATTGTTCAGGAATGGGAGAAGCTGCCAGGAGACCAGAGATCTGCTTTCCCCGACATCTTTCTCCAGCAGTGCTCAATGACCACATTTAAAGCACAAAAAAAAAAAAAAAGTTGGTTAATTGGAAGACTCTCTTGTTCTTCCCCCCCCTCCAGCTCTGATTTGATAATCAAGCATGCAGGGTTGGTTCTTCTCACTTTGTTTTTCACCAAGGCAAGCTTTAAACAAATGAATGTGCGTGCTCTTGTTTTTTGGGTAGAAATCTTAATGATTGATGGCACCCTTAAACATTTTGTTCTCTCTCAGACGTTCTGTGCAAGCGATTCTGGCCTGTGAAGCAATTTGTTTCTCTTGCTTCCTGGTGCTGTTCAGACTTGACAATTATTTTTCAGTCAGTGGTAGCTGTCTGCTCCAGGAGGACGGCAGGGAACAATCAGCGTTCCCAGGAAATGGTTACTTCTCTGCACAGTGTGTTGCTGAGGGCACAGCCTGCAGGGTGTGCAGAGCGAGGGCTCTGCTCCAGGCAGGATTTGTGCCAATCACTCACCTTCAGGGATTGGGCAAGGCTGGAACACGGGATGGGCTGTGCTGGAAGAGCACGTTCTCTGAATTGCTTCGTGCAGAGGGGGAGAAACCCCGGTATTCCAGTCCTGAGAGCTGATAATTTTTCTGTGATGATGAACACATTTGTGTTCATTTGTGTGCTCCTCGTTTCTCTCAGGAGTGTGGGTGATGTGATGTGCCTGTGTGTGCTCCTCAGGGAATGCTCAGTGCTGCTCTGGAATTGCTGGGACAGCAGGGAAAGGAAAGCCCCACGGGCTCTTAGGAATTGAATGGGTACAAAAGCTGGCAGGAGGGCAGGAATCCTGGAATCTGCCAGCTTCCCCCTGCAGCCCCCCTGGCAGAGGCCCTTCTCCACATCATTTTGCAGGCAGGTGATGCTCAGGTGGCTGCAGCCCCCTGGCACAGAGAGTGAGAGCTTCCCTTGGGCTGTTCTCTGCATCCCTGGTGCCCAGCAAAGCACAGCAAGAGCTGGGAAAGCTCCAGAGGAGGAGGAGTTAAAAGTCAGGTGGGATTTAGTTGACAGGTAGTATTTCAAGTAGTGATTCTTCTCGGGCTAGAGAGGAAAAAAAATCCATTTCTTTAAATTATTGGGAGCCTTCAGACCCTCTTTCCCCCCTTTCTTCTTTCCCTAAGGGACCATGTGTGGGATGGCACTCGAGGTGAGGTTGGTGAGCACTGAAAGCTGAGAGAACTGGACAGCCACTGCCACCCTTACACTTTAAAGAAATTACAAAGATATTTAAGTAGATATTTATCACGTGTTCCTCTTCCCTTTTCAGCCATCCCAAATGACAGCAGATCTCAAATGTCTTGTGTTCCTTCTTCAAACTGTTGATCTCTTTGCAGCCTTTGGCTGCTGTTGCTATGAAATCAGGCTGTGCTGTAGGGAAGTGCAGCTCTTTGTGTTCCAGGCAGTGTGTTAACCTGGCTCCCAGGAGCAGGGAGAGCTGGGTGGTGGTTGCCCTTCCACCTTCTTTACAGGACTGGTTGGTTGTCACTGTGCTTTTTGCTGCCTCCCCTGTGAAGATGCTAAGATGCTTGAGGTGCACAAGTGACCCACGTTCAGCCATCCACTCACAGAGCAATTGCATCAGGAAGGCAATACATCCTTGGCTATTTTTTTATGGAGCCACATTGTATTAATTTAGGGAGAACTGAGCTTTCTGAATGTTTTCATCTGTATTACAAGAAAAGCTTTTCATCATTGCACCCCCCTCTCTACACCCTTTGCATTTCCTGCTTGGCAGATGCCAGGGTTAAAAATTAAGCCACACTTAACTTCTACCATCAAAACTGGAAATGAAAACACATAGATGGGTGTTTTAGAAAACTTCATTTGTCAGTTCTTCTCGCTGGCAAATGTGTGGAGGAGGGAGGCCCATATGGCTGCTAAATATAACCCAACTTTCTCCCAGAGCAGCCCAGCAAGTACAGAAGTTCACAATCTGTGTTGGTTTTAAGAACGTGCTGCAGGTTTGAAGAATGGCCTGAGTGCAGATTAAGGTAATGGGAACAGAGCCAAGGAGCAATCCAATAAAATGTGAGGATTTCCTGTGATGGGTGAGGCTGGCTGACACTGGGGAGATGCTCAGCACCCTGCAGGTCCTGGGCCCTTTCTCAGCAGTGTGTTTGGAGGGCAAGGGTGGCACTGGCTGTCAGCTTTAATGCTCACCACCTTCGAGCTCCAACAGCTCCTGGCCTTGTTTGCTCCAAATATGTGCACTGTTGCATCCCAGTACTGGGATGCTGAAGAGCTTGGATCAGGAAAACAGGGCTGTGGTGGCAAAACTGAGAGTAGTTATTCCAGATTTTTAATTTGATTTTTAGAATTTTTGTTCATACCACTTGCCCTTTGTGTGTTTGGTTGTTTTTTTTTTTTTTTTTTTTTTAGAGATGCTGCCAAAATACAGGTGGTTCCATGTTTTAAGGATACAACCATAATTAAAACACAGTAGAATTTCTAGAAAATGTTTTAAAGTCGTGTGCGTGAGTGTGTTTGAAGGGAGTGAAAATTAGAGATACACCGTGCAATGTAGTATTTCTACGTATTTTTCAGTAGTAGACACGTGTGTTGAATATTTTGCCATGTAGATCAGTCATTTTCTGAGGGGAACACCTGTGAAGAAAAACAGAGCTCCAAAATAATTGTGATTTTGTTCCCCTTCAAAAAAAGGGATTACCCACTGTGCCACACTGTTGTTCTCTCTCCTCTCTTTGAATGGAAATATCCAAAATAGGTATTAAACTGATTTAGCAAAGCACTTCAGTACATGTTAAATGTTAGCCTGGTAGTAGTAGAAATTTGGGTGGGATAAAAGGCATTGCTGAACTGAGGCAGAAATATCTGATAGGAAAAGCTTATCCTGGAAAAGAATCAGAAGAAAAACTGTATTGGTTCTATTCCTTCAGGCCTTTAAAATATTTCAAAGGGGTGAGTGCAGATGTACTGATGGGGTTTTGGTGGCTGAAAATGCATATGTGCAGATCCCAGCTTGTTGGGGCAGGAGGATTAATGAATTAATGAATTAATGAATGCACTGAGCACATGTGCTCCTGCACTGCCTGCTCTGTGAAGTTGAATTACACACAACAAGAATGCACTTTGTTGTTCTTTAATAATAAATAACAGCGTAGCAGTTTTGATCTTCAAAGCACGGCTCAGACCTTAATTAATCTTCATAACAGTCCTGTGAGAGACTTAAAAAATACTCCCTTAGCCTTTTGGACAAGGAGCTCCTCAGCATGGAGATGTTGGAGGCTTTGCTCAGGGCCACATTGTCAGGGCCTGCTGGGACAGCTGCTCAGAAATTCCTGGCACTGGGAGCTTTGGATAATTCTGGAGGCTGTGTTGCTTCTCTCCTTTATGTGTTAAAATTTCAAAAAAGAAATTTGAATACATAAAGAAGTGTAGCCCTAAATTATTTTGGCTTTCCAAGGGGAGCGTTAACTCATGCATATGCATGTTGGAATTTCCCTGTTGAATATTCCTGGAGGCAGGAGGTGCTGCTGTGTGGGAGCAGGTATGGAAAAGTGCCCTTCAGAAAGTCTGGGTCACAACTGCTGTGTGACAGGAGTGGGAAATAAAGTGAATATGCCTTTAGAATCTGTAGGACACATAAAAAGTGTCTCTTAGTTTGCCTTCTCTAATCTTCCTAATTCTTTGTAAGGTTTAATAAAATAAGGAGAAGCAGAGGAATGAATGTAAATGCTTGATTTTCAAGGTTTTTCCTAGATAATTTGCTGATTTGAGTTCTAAAACAGATTTAGAGAGCACACTGCTGCCTAAAAACCTGTGCCTGCATTTGGAGAGTAAAATCAGAATGGCAGAACGAAGTGAGACTGTTCCACCCATCTGGAGAAATGGTTCAGCAGGAATTGCAGTCCAAATGGGGCAATCCCTTGAAATGATCCTGTGTGACCAGCTTTGTTGCAGGGGCGTTTTTCTCACAGACAATAGGAAGGGGTGTTCATTAATGAATAGAAGTGTGAGAATTGGTAGTGCTGGAGATGGGGGCCCATTGGTTATCCTGAGAATTGAGACATCTCTCAGTGCTCACATCTGTGTTTGCTTTCTGACATAACAGACCCGAGGTCAGAAAGTTGAACATTCTCTTTTCATAAACTGGGATGCTTCAGAATAATGAGCAGCCCCTGCCTGGTGTTTTCTGGGATGAACTCCCACCAAGTTTTGATGTCGTAATTCCTGCTGGAGATTGTGCCCCTTCACTTCAGGAATGACCAGGGAGCTGCCCTGCAGGTGGAAGGAAGGCTGACAACCAGTCAGGCAGGTTTGCAGGATTGCTCAGCACGGGGTGCTGAGCCAGCAGGATCCCAGCAGGATCCGGCAGATCCCGGAGCCGCTGCCAGAAATCCCAGGAGCTTCCCAACCTGGTGCCCGTGTCATCCTAGCAGCTGTGAGAGGAGGGAGCTCTCCCGGTGAGGGGCTGCTCAGCATTCCCAGCTCCCCAGTCCTTGGCCCAAGTGCTCTGGGGAGGAATCTGTGAAGCCTTTCAGGGTCTTTTTTAAAATTTGTTAAAAATGCAGGGGCTCGGTCCAGATGGATCCTGTGGTTTGTTCTGAGCACAAGGTGCGAGTAAAACGTCCAAATGGGAATGCTGTGAAAAGTTTGTGGAGTTCTGGAGTGTCAGATCCAACGCTGTATTTTAAATGCTGTCAAGATTTTTAACAGCAAGGTTTTGCAAATAACGTGGGTTTTCTGTGTTGGGCTTAGACATTCTGTTGGCCTGTGTTTGTGATACATGAGAGCAGCAAATCTTGGTTGAATTGAGGGCAGAAAATATCTTAGCTGGGGAACAACTGCAGCCCCATAACCCACAGAATGCACGAGGTGTAAAACCCTCTGTAAATCTTCCTTCTCTGGATTGTGTTACTGCACTTGTGGAGGCTGCTCAGGTGTTTAGGGGATAAACTGGACATAACAAACAAGCTGGAAAAGGATTGGTGTATTTTTTAGTCCCCCAGGTGCTGTGACAATAAGGAAAGGCTTGGGAAGCTGAATAGCCACGTGGTTCTGGACCAGCTGTGTGTGAGAACAGATCAGTGAGATCCGATGGGAGAGGCAGGGATAGGATGGCTCCCTCACCCATACACTGCACAAATCCTTCTGGTTGAACTACTGAGCTTGGATATGAACTTGAATACCTTTCACAAGTTTTAAAAGCTATTTTTACTGTAGCAGCCTCAGTGAGATGACAGGAACACACCCGACTGCGTTGCTGTGAGGTTTTTTTATGCCTAGAATTAATTTTGGGGTCTGAGTGTGTGCTCACACACACACACACACACACAGTGCTCCTCCATGCCCTGACAAAGGTCTTTTTTTTTTCCCCTTTCCTGGGAGGCATTCATGATGCTGCACCATAGCCAACTTCTTTGAGAGTGGAGACACTTCTGAAATGAAGTCAAATCTCATTCCTTATAAGCATTGCTGATAGTTTACCTACCTACTAAGCACTTCTAGAAATGAAGATGGGGGTATTTGACGTGGCATGTGTAGAGGAGTTACAGTATTTGTTTCTAAGTCTCCTAATTCTTGCCTGAAATTTTATTAGCAAGTTGCCAGACGAAGTGCTGGGGGCTAGGCAGTGTATGAAGGAGGCATTGGAAAGATCTTGTTATATTTAATTTTCGAAAATAACTTCATAGGCAACTTGTTCTCTCCCCAAATGCTGCGTGTTCTAAATCTGCCTCATCAGTGTAGTGTTCAAATCCATACAACAGACCTTGTAGAACACATGGATTGTCCTCAGTTGTGTCAGCAGCTCCAAGTTCAGCCAGTCCAACAAATCAGTAACTTCACAGAACTGGGGTTGTTCTTGTTGCTTAAGAGTGGCAAAAAAATAATCTTGAGGTGGGAGTAGCGTGTGGGTTCAGCAGCTGTGGTTGGAGCTCTGCTTGTGTCAGTGGCACTGGAGTTTTTGGGGGATAGGTTGACACCTTCTAGCCACCGAACCCCTGCAGTGGGGGCTGATTTCCCTGATGTTTGGGAGGATTACTGCTTGGACAGTGTGTGCATTTTCCTGTGTCACTGCTTGAAGTTCCTGTTTGTGTGGGGAAAATGCGGCCAAGGTGGAGCTGCAGAGGGTGGTTTCTGAAAGCTGATTTGTGAGGGTTGTTTGCTGACTGGCATATGGGCTGACATACGGAGCTATTTACCACCTCGGAGCCTGAACTTCCAGGGAAGGACCTTTCTTTTTTAAACATTTAACTCTATTAAGTATGTGTAGACTTCTTCCAACACTGCCCTGGCCAAGTCCATTTACACTTTCCTTTTCTTCTGCTTCTCCCATCTGTTTGTGGCTGTTTGTTTTCTTCCTTTGTTTGTGTTACAAATAGATTTTTGTGTTTCGAGGGTCTCAGAAGCAACAAGCACTTGCAAATCTCTCTTAGCTTTTTACCTGCAAGTGTTTGGTGTCTCACACCTTCCTGTGGGATGGAAGTGGAAGCCAGGCCGACTCCTGGGCTGGAAAAATTGCTCTCTAGTAAAGTCTGGTGGAACATCTTTCCAAGTCATCCCAGGACTAACAAATTTGGAAAGAGAGTAATTGGTGAGGATGAAGGAACGATGTTGGAGGTGCCACTGGTTTGTTGAAAATCTGTCTGGTGGTGGAAGAGGGAAAAAGTAACACAGGACAAAGCTGGGCAAAAGTAGCTTTGAGATGGTGGAGTTTCTGGAAGAATACACCAATCCTTTTAGCACTGATGTGGATGTTGAAATGGAAAACCTTCAGAGAGATTAAAAATACTCTGGACTTCTCCAGGAAAGATCCCTGATGCCACGGAAGTTGCTCTGGGGTTTGCTGTCTCCCAGCTGGGCCTGTGCAGGGATTGCAGTGAAGATTATTATTTACTTGTTTTTGTATTACTGCTTTCTCAACAAATGCTTTCAAGTTTTCCCCTTAAGCACATGTGGAGCTACAAATCTTGAGAACGTGGACAGAAGTGAAGTGAATGCCCAAGTGTAGATTTATAGAAAAGAGAAATGAAAAAAGGGCCTGAGGTACAAAGGGCGATGTGTTTGTGTTTTCTAAGCTTGTTTGCATCCCTCTGGCTTGCAGGGGTGTCATTTCTCTAGCAGAGGCTGCAGTTTCACAGAAGGAGAAGTTGGGAATGTCTGTGAAGAGTTTGAGGTGTTTTTCTCTGCTCTTCATTGTGCTTTTGTCTCCTGCAGTCTCGTTGGGAACAGTGTGACTGAAGTGTGGATATACAACCCGGAAAACAGCGTGTCAGGATCTGTCCCACGGACTGATCAGTCACCCTGTGAACATTCCTGCAGGGAGAAAGCAATAAATACTCCTCCTCCCCCTTCTTCCCCTCAGCTGTGCTGCCCTTTTCTTGTATTTTTTTTTTTATTCCCCCAAGTCATAAGGAAATGGTGTTAAAAGCTCTAAGCAATAAACTCGTATTGATTACTGCGTTTGCTGCTTAAATGTTTAGGTGGTAGAAAGATTTCAAGTGCAGGTCCAGCTCCCAGCAGTTTTCTGTGTTTCCACTCCATCCCAGTGATATGAGCAGAAAATCTCATTCCAGGATGCTCAGTGGTGGTACTTGTAACATATATAATGCAAATAGTAAAGCAGCACGTGAAAGGAAGGGGTTTTGATTTGAGTTATTAAGTTCTTGGGGGGAGTGGGGAGGCTCTTTCACACAACAGACAAAACTATTCTCTGCTTATTTGAAGCTTTGTGAAGATTAGGAGCTTCCAAACAGAAAAAGCTGCATGGATTTGTCATTTATAAATTTGGTTCTTCAAACCAGTGTTTATAACGTGCAAGAAGAGCTTATGTCAGAACTGCAGGATAAGGCAAGATAGGGAAGTGAGCTGGGTGTCGATTCTGGTGCTTAAAACACAGGAAGACTTTCAGAGTCTTTCTTAACTACATAAAACATCCTTCTGAAAGTGTTTAAATGAGGGCTGACTTTGCTTACAGAGGCCATACATTCAAATAAACTTAAAATGTAAACACGACTGCATTCCTGGGGAGACACAAAACCACCACACCTTACAAACCTCTTCTCCCACTTGGGACTTTGTGCTCTCTAAGTTTGGCAAATGACACCTTTTTGATGGCGTTCAGGAGAGCTGTCGGTGTTTTTTAAGTAAGTTGTGTTGCGTGGAGCCAACACACAATTAAAAATGTGATTAAAAACCTGCTGCCAGGGGGAAATCAGGTAAAAATCATAGTAAAATTGTAGTGAAAATATGATTGTGGTGTTGAAGTGCCTGGGGGAATACTGCAAAAAACCAGCTTAGTTGCTGTTTCAGTGCAGGGAGCTGGGGCAGCTGAGTTAGTAGATGGTTGTGTGAGAGTGGATGTTGCAGCCCAGAATCTAATCTCTCTGTCCCTCTCTTCCTTCCCTGCTGTTCCGTTTTTCAGAAGGATTTATCAAATCTGTGTGTTTTACTAATGTGTGGCAGAGGTGCCTCGTTCACCTCCCTGGAGGGATCTCCTTGTCAAAGTGCAGAATGTGCTGCTTTTGCTTCAGCACAACCTGAAGGCTGAATTTGAGCATTTTCTTAATGCTCTGAAAAGAAACCCTTTTTAAGGTTTAAAAAAACCTGGATGTCAAATTAATTTCATGTTCTTTTAAATTTCAAATAATACATTTATTTATCCCGTGTTATTAGAAGCTTTTTAGGTTGCTTTTTTCCTTCTTCCTAACATAGAAAGGGGAGATTAAATGGCCACGTTTTGGAAACGGGGATAAATCTCTGAAGGGGCTTTAATAAATCTTTTTTTCAGTCTTGCTGTCCATCCTTTGGACAGGAAATGTTGACAGAGCAGGAAGGGTTTTGTCTCCTTTGATGTGAGGGTCTGACATCTCAAACTCACAGTTTCTTTAAATAGCCCCAAATATGACTTTGAAGGAAGCTGAGCAGGAAGAGCCAATGACTGATGAGACAAATTTACTTAATAACTTCCCATTTCACCAAAAGATAAAACTGGATTTCATCTAATGTTTCTAATTTATAGTAAGGCTGACCAACAGGAAACCCACATCAAGTGTTTCTATAACATGCCCCAAATCAGCTCTGAACAAATAAATCACTTGCCTGGGGCTGGTTTTTTAAATCAAGTTACAGATGCAGATTTCCCAAGTGCTTTTATTGAAACAATTTTATATCAATTAAAAACAGGGGGCTGCTGCTTTGTAATGTCAGCTTTGGGGGGCAGATCTGCAGTGCAGAATTGTTTGGTTTGTGCCTTTTTTTTTACTTCTTGTGGAAATCTCTGAATTTTGGTTAAGTTTGAGGAATTTGCCACTGCCATTACTTAAGAACTGAGCAGTGTGACTGAAATGGAATATTTTGGGTGCAAGTCCTGTGCATTCCCTGGCACAGTTCAAGCCTGGTGTGTACCAGGACAAGTGTGCAATGGAAAAACCAGGATTTTAAATACAAAAAAGGTGTTAAAGAATTTCTGTTGCTGAGCAGACACTTCCCCAGGGAGTGGCCTTTAAATGGGGTTTGCCAACAGAGGGGATCTGACAATTCTGTCACCAATTACGGCATCAAAGTGGAGTTGGAATTTCTGAATCACAGAACTGTAGGGACAGGGCAGAGGGTTGAATCTTTAAGTCACTTTTACCCTCGCTGTTTCTGACAGTTAAAATGTTATTGACCAACAACATATTTCTGTTTGTTCAGCACCAATCTCCTCCTCTGTCAGAGTCACCATCTGTCTCATTTCTTCTGCATCTGTTTGGGTTTTCTTTAACTCTGGGTAGACTTATTTTTAGAATCTGTAGTAGGTGATCAGTAGTTTTAATTTGGTTTTTAATTTAAAAAAATTAAATATAATAACAATATAATACTGTATATATAATATAATATCTTTAAGAAAATATAATCACACTGCTACACTCCATACAAGTGCAATTTAAAACCAGCTTATAATATCAAACCCTCTCTGGCATTTTTGGCTTTGATAAACACTGAGTGAGACTTGCAGCAGAGGGAATTTTGAACTCCTTCCTCCAGTGGGTTTGACACAAAACACAGGTTTAATTGTGCTCTGCTGAGGCTGAGACTCAGCCCTGTTGTCACACAACAAAGTCCTGCTCTCAGAGTGCTTGCTTTTTGTATTAACTTCAGTATTCACCTGCATTTGTTCCTGCAGTTGTGCTCCTGCTGACTCAAAACGGGTTGGAAATTGTTCAGCATTTAGGAGGAAGCAGCAGCATCCTGTAAAACCAACACTGAGGTTGGCAGCAGTGTAGTGGGTCCAAGATTTCCCAAGTACTGGAATAGAGGTCAAGGTGGGAAAACTTTTAGAGGGAATTCCAGTCCCTGAAGTTTCAGAAAAAACACACTCAGTGTAAACTGAGATTTGCTAAGAGCTAAAAATCTTTGGTATGTCAACCAAGATACTGCAAATACTCTCATTTATCAATTTTATTTATTTATTTCATTTCCCCCCAGGGGACTTGACAGGTTTCTGCTTCTTGGAGATCATTCTTGAAAGGATATTTTCATTTTTCATGGGTGTTGATGATAATTATCATTATGTTTCCTTTTAGAACTCTTAAAGCACTACTTCTGCACCCTGCTTTTAAATTTATTTCTCTCCTTTGAGAAGAAAGCATTCATTAAATGGCTCGTGATGTGAGGTTTGCAGAACTTAATGTCACGAACATGACAGGGCTTGAAATGATACAGAGGGAGAAAAAAAATCCCTGACTCAAGGTAGTTTCAAAACCAGAATGCATTTTTACGAATCCTTTGCCTGGTTCATCTGCAGCAGAGGCAAAGCTGCCCCAGGCCCTGAGCCCTGTGGTTCCCAGCTGGAAGGGGGGGATCTGCTGAGCTCCACTGGCTTCTTGGGGAAGGGAACGCTCTCAGTGAGCAGCTTTGTTCTATTTACAACCTTCACCCTTCTGGAGGTGCAAAAAGCCCAACATTTCAGCGACAGTTTGGTTTGCAGATGCACTTGATTTTAGGAGAGTGTTCCAGCCATCAGCACAGCGAGCCCACTGGTGTCAAGGGAGTTAATGTATTTAACTTCAAGCATATGCTGGGCTGAAATGAGACGTAAAACAGAATATTACTGGATTTTAGGAATTCTAATCCACTCCTTTTAGGAGTAAAAAGTGCACTTTCTCCACTCTTGGTTATTCCTCTTTGTTACCTTTTAAGAGTTGGAATTTTTTTCTGTCGGAAAAGGAAACCTGGTGGTTCTTCCCCGTTTCTGCAGGTGAGCTACATAGAAATGCCTTCACCAGCATATCGAAAAAAAATGGTTTGGGATCAGTGTGAGCAGGCAGGACACCTCAGAAGAACATCCATGTGACAAGTTGGGAGAGAGCGTAGGTCAGAAGCGTGCCATGTGGGAGTGACTCCACTCTCTGTGGCCTGGTGTTGTGAATGTGAGTCCTTCCACCAGTAGGCTGATGAAAATCTGGCTGAGTTTGGGCCACAGCACCAGTTCTTTTTATTTTCCTTCTCTGTCCTTCAGCACAAACAGAATGTTGAGGCTCACTTTTCCTGGTCTGGCCTCTTTAAATGTGTGATTATTTTATCCGACAAGCCCTGGATTTTGGCTGCACCTTCTTCCTCAGCCACTTGTTGGGTTTCAGAGGAGGTGGCGGGCTGAGCGTGAGAACAGGGGGTGTTGAATTGCAAAGGAGCACCTTTGTGTCTGTGAATGGCTTTGAGAACAGCCCACACTCTGTGCTGGTTGGGCTTGGCAAGCACCGGTGCAAGGGGGTGATGGAGCCCGATGTTGTAGTGGCTCTTCTTAGCACAGCATCCTGGAGGTTGGGGTGTCTTTGGGCTTCACTGAGCTCGTGAAATGGCTCAGATGTCAGTTTGTGGGTATCACAAAGGAGATTTTCACAGTCCATTTTCTTTCGGTGTTCTTGGTAATTCGGAATTTTTCACCCCCCAAGTCACGATGAATAAATCACGGCATTAAAATTCTTCTTTTAAAGTAGAGTTATTTATGCCCTGAAGCAAATATATTAGAAAGATGGATTTTTTTTGTTTTTTTTATGATTTACTTTGGAGTCCTGTCTCTGTTTAGCACGCTGTAGTTGTGATCCATGTTCTTGGATGTTAGAGCAGAGCAGTGGTGGCAGTTTGTGTTGTGCCAATGCAGAGGGATGTCCTGAATCACAGAGAATTCTCAATATTGCTATGAAATTTAGCATTACTTTCTGCTTCCATTAAAAGTTTTAGGAGAATTCATTTTCAAAGACAGCAAAGAAGCACGGGGCACGCAGAACTGATAGAAAATAATTTGAATTATTGCTTGGAAAAAGCAAATCCGCACATTTCCTTGCTTTCCTGGCTCTCCTCCAGCTGCTGTGGGCGACATCAAAATAAACTCTGACTTTTGGGCAGAAGGGGGGATTGTGGGTTTGATCAGATGGGGATGGAATTGGAGCCACTGGAGTGCACAGGCTCATAAAAGCAAGTGTGTCTTGGTAAATGGGGCCTGGAGGCCTGGAAATCAAATGTTTCTCTGCGTCACCTCAAACATAAAACCCGGAGCAGCTCATCTTGCACAGCTCACTCCCTGTGTTAAAAGCTCCAGCCAATGTGCAGGCATTGATTATTGGCAAACTAATCATCCCTGGTGCTTCCAAGGCTTTCTCTAATTGAGCTGTTAAGGAAATAGTGCAGCCAGAAGAGATGCAATGATAAAAACCCCGTTGTCTTTGGGGAGCATTTTTAATTCATATGTTGTATATTTGATACTTAGAGTCAAATAATGGGGAGACCAATAACTGCTGACTGTTCCAAAGGGAACTGCAAGCGGAGGGTAGGAATTTTCCTCCTGAAAAATTAAATTTCTGGGCTGGCAAGCGAGTCTTCTTTTTATTCCCAGATGGATATTTAAAATTCATTCAACTTTGCAGCATCATCCTTGTTTTGAGGCATTGTCTGCCAAGGGCTGCCCAGGTATTATTTCATCTTGGCATTAACTTTTACACAGATATTTACCTGATACAGATATTTAAGATATTTCACTCTCTCTTTAACACTTAACACAGATATTTAACTGAAGACAAGGCCTCAAAATTCCACCGACTTGGTTCAGTGAGATTTTGCCAAAGAAAGATTTCTAGAGAATTGCCCGCCAGGATAAAACAGTTGATGTTCTCTTTCTTAGCTCCTTCTTGGGTTTAAATACTAGTATTTCATATATATACATATATATATATATAAATATAAGGTACATATATTCTCTCTGTAAAAGGAGCTCAAGGAAAAACTACTCAATTTTAAGACTGCTTTAAATCGTTTAAATGCTGCTTAACAGGGTGCTGCAGCTTCCAATTTTAAGATGATTTAACGACGATCTGTGGTGGTTAAGCTGCAGAAGTCACATATATCTAATCTTTTTTCCCCAAATAGTTTTGTCATATTTATTTTTAAATTGTTTCTTTCCCAGTGTTTAAAATTCTGACGGTTCAACTACATCTTATCGTGTTCTTTTGTGGAGTTCACACACAAAATACATCAAACTTTGCAGTCATGGCTTTAGTGCAGGAGCAGGAATTGGAACGTGTTGCTGCCTTTCATACAGAGGTTCTTTGTTGTGCTGTTTCAATCCACTGCCCTCCCTTGAATTGGACTCCTAAAAGTATCCACCTTGTATGTGATGGCTGGAAAAATAAACAGAATAAGTAGGATAATGAGAAATTCGGGCTGGGGGTCAGGGTAGGAAGGTTGGTAGCCAGTATGGCCTGGCTTCCCATTTCCATTTAAATCGGGCAGTCTTTGACAGGGAACAGGGGTGAGGGATGAGATGGAATTAGCTGGTGCTGCCTCATTGTCCTCCACTGACATGGAATATCTGCCAGAGGACAGAGGGGAACAGATGCTCTGCAGTGACACCATTGAGTTGGTCCCCCCCAGTCCCTGCACTGGGGGCCCCCTGTCCCCCTGAGGGGCCTCGCTCCAAAAGGCACAGCTGAGTTCCTGTTCCATGTAAACCAGAGGTGTCTGAGGGGCTCTTCCACCTCCCAGCCTGTAAATGTGGCCAAACCAGGGAATTTCACAGGCCACTTGGCTCAAACTGATTGCATCTCTATGGATTTTTAGCAGAGCTAAGACCAGCTGGGGGTTTAGTCCTTCGTGCTTTGGGAAGAATTCCCTGGTGATGGGACTGGAGTTACCCGTTTGTGTGTGTTGTAAATCCAGGAAGAGCCACAAACCACAGGCTGGGAATACACTTACCTAAAGCCTTGTTTAGTCTTCTACTCTCATTTCTACTAAACCTTCCCCTCTAACTTTTACAGTGTTGATGAGTTTATACATAATTTAACAGATCAGGTTCTAAACCCACCCGAGTTACAGGCAGCTTTGTGCTGAGCAGAGGGGGCTGTTGTGCCTTGGAAGTACTTGGATTTCTCATTTTGGCATTAAATTCCAAGCTCTGGCATTAAATTCCAAGCTCTGGCATAGGCAGCAGGTGCTTTGGAGCTGGTTGTGAGATCCCACAGCTTCTAGACCTGGGAGGCAACGAATTGGAAGTTCCCTGGAATGTTTATTGCCCAGAAGCCTGTTCTGGAGTGTGTGTTTAGCTCAGGATGGATGTGGCAGAGCGAAGAGCACTGTTTTCTGTCTGACTTTACTAAGGTTAAAATACATACCCGTGTTTGCAGGTGGCTGTGAGAGGTCAGGTTTCCTTTTTCTGCCAGCTCCATGCCCAGGAGGATGCTGTGAGTGTTCCTCAGCCCTGCCCACCCAGGGCTGGCAGTGGGCAGTGCTTTGGTGTGGATCTCAAGCCCCAGCAGAGCTCAGGCTGCAAGTTCAGCTGAGTGCTGGGCACCTTTGGATGATTTGGGAAAAGCTGCCTGATGAGAGGGACTCACTGGAGGACTGAGGCCATTACAGGTCAGGTTTTATGGAAAACTGCCCAGGTGCCAAGTGCTTTTGTTCTCCTTTGGTGCCAGCACAGTGTGCTCTGAGCTGCCAGAGCTGCAGGAGTGTTTGGGCAACGCTGTGAGCACTGGGTGGGATTGTTGGGGTGTCTGTGCAGGGCCAGGAGTTGGGCTGGTGATCCCTGGGGGTCCCTCCCAGCTCAGAATATTCCATGATCCTGTGACATCCAAGCTTTCACCTCAGACCTACCTCAGCACCGAGGTACCTCCAAATGATCCCAGCTCTTGGGTGTACCTGGGCACCATCCCTGGCTCAGTCCTGCTTGCCTTGCCCTCCCATCTGATACCCAGCCTGGCTGCTCTCTGACAGCACCAGAGCCCCCCAGCCAGGGTATCTTTTATTTTAGCTGTTTGTCTCTCAGAGGCTGTAATTTTACATGAGCAGTTCCCACAAAACTCAGCAATTAACAGCTGAATTCAGCTTGTGCCTGTAAGCAGAGCTCAGGAACAGGTATGTTTCCAAAGTCTTTATGTCTTTCTCTAGTTAGCTTGCTTTCCTTTTTCTTTAGGTTTTTAGTTGGATATAAATGCTTGGAATTAGGGTTTTTTTCCCTGCAGTTCAGCCTCTCACTGGCTCTAATGGCTCTGTTGAAAATAGTGAGAAGCTTTCTGGAGAGGGATATTCAAGCAGTGTGTGTGTTAAGCCTCTTGCTTTCCCCCAGCTCTAATTCCAAATCAGCATCCTATACAGATCTGCTGCTGCATTTCTTAATCCTAAGAAGTTCATGTTTTTTGGTTTTTTTCCCCCACCAGAGGAATTTTAATTATTTTTGGTAGCACATGTGTGGAAAAAAAAAAGGGAAAAACGCCCTTTTGCTGTGGTGTGAACGTGAAGTCACTGCTATTGTCAGCTCTCAGTGGGTTACTTGCATATAAATAAATTAAAGGGGGGGGAAATAATCTTTTGTTAACGTTGCATTCTGTTTCTCGTGGCTGCCATGGTAACAGATGAGAGACAGTGGCAAAGCCTGATGGTGGCAGAGCAGGATGGAGGGATGGATTCAGCGGGAGGAAGGAGGGAAGAGCACAAAATCCTTCAGCGATGCTGTGAAATGAGTCACCAATTAAAGCACAGATGGGGAAGGGCTTCCACGTTTATTTACAAATTATTGAAATCAGGTTTTGGCGGTTACATTTAGAGCAGGAAGAGCGACAGACTGGAACTTTGGGGAGCAGTAAATCAGACTGTGTCTTTTTCAGATGATTTTTTTTTCCCTCCCCCACCTTGAATCAGCTCCTTTGTGTAGCTCTGTAAAGGTGGAATTTGCTGCCCTGATTGCTCCTGGAGTCCTCAGTAACATTCCTGACGCTAGACCTTGCCAAGGAAAGGCAGTGAACTATTCCTGCCCCACAGCCTTCCAAGATTCTGCTTTGTAGAGCTGCATTTTCCTGTTTTATCCTGTCAGGCTGAAAATAAAAAGGTTTTAACCCCCTCTCTAGATGATAAACGGTGAATATTTTCACTCTGTTGTTTTCTTTCCCCTTCCTTAGTGTAAAGCACCTCTCACACCCTTCAAAGCTGCAGGAGCAGGCTGGGCTGTAAATTGTGTTGGGAAGGGGAGGTTTTGTTGGAATGGCTGCAGAGTGTCATCTCAAGTTCTTGGTGTCACATCAAGAGAGGGTGGTGATTCCAGCTCCAGTGGGAGTGCTTGGGTGAAGGAGAAGGTTCCAGAGGGTGGAATCTTTCCTGCAGAAGCTTCACCCGGAGCTTGAGCGCTGTGGATGTCATGTCATGGAAATGGTTCCAGAAGTTGGTAATCATATTATTTCCTGTCAGTAAACAGTGCCAGACAGAGCAAATTTCACAGCTGGGAAGTTTTTAGCAGTGCAGGGTTTTCAGGAGCCTGGAGGGAAGGAATGGGGCAGGAGAGGAGGGGTTTGGCAGAGCAAGTGAAAAGTGAGACTGGAAAGCTGCAGCGAAGATCAGGGGAGGGTGTTTAGGAGGCTGTCAAAGAAAGGGATAGAGGAGCGACAATAGGATTATTTAAACAATATTTTTGAATTCTTAAATTATTTTGGATTTTTAATTTTTTTTAATTATTATTTTTGAATTATTTTTAGTATTTTTTAATTTTAGTGGAGAGACAAGAACACAAGAGAAAGATTTTTAGCTGGGAAAGTTAGAGGTGGCTGAAGGATCTTGTGTGAAGAGAGCATTTTGACCAGACTAAAGGACAAAAAAAAAGTAGTGTAGCTCAGCTGCATTAGAAGAGCAGAAATCACTGGTACTGTGGGTAGTGCTTCTTGAACATTGAAGTGCTGGGGGAGAAGGGAACAAGCTGCAGGAGGCACAAAAATGCCTTGTTTTCTGCAGATACAGAGAATAAAGTATCTCTGAGTACCCTGACAGGTAATTTTGGAGATGCTGTTGGCACTTTAGAACCCTTGTATCTGTATTGTGTGTTTTCCAGATTTCAACTTCATTATTTAGGAGGGTTGGACAGTATCTCCTGGCTCAGGTCAGAGCTGGGCATGGACTTTTCTGTGGTGATTTCTGCTCTGGTATTTCTCTTTCTGGCTGGCAATGGAAGCACAATTCCTGCAGTTGCTTCTTGAGGGGAGAAATAGATGCCGGTTGGAACAGGGTGGGAGGAGGATTAATTGTGATGAGACCCCAAGTTTTATGTATTCTCCAAAACAGAGTAGAGCTGTAAATACCAGGAAGTTAAATTTGGGCCTCCAGCATGTTCTGTGAGCTGGTTAAAATGTCCCTGCTGGGCAGGGAAGGTGTCCTTGCCACCCTCAGGAGTTTGGGGAAGGAGTTCACAAAGTGAGAGGCTTTGTGGGACCTTCCCTGCCCTGTGTGACTGTCACACCCTCTGGGGAGAGAGGGAGCAGGGCTAGAAAAGGTTGGCGATTTCCATTTCAGGACAGGCCTTGCAGCAGGATGTGAGAGGGAAATACTCCTGGGTCCTTTGCAGCCAAATTCTGGCTGTGGAACAGCCTTGTTTTGCCATTCCTGTGGCTTTGAGATGTGCCCTGAAAGAGCTCACTGTGGGATCAGTCCTGCCTGAGCTGAGCAAGGTGAGCATCCTCCTGCCTGCAACGGCCCTGTTAGTCTTGGAATTATTTTTTTTTGCCATTGTTTGAAGGAAAGGCTCATTAAAAGCCATATTTCAGGCAGTGCTGCTGTGCAGGTGGTTAATAGCAACCCCTCAGATTGTTCCTGGCTCCCCATTTCCTATCTCAGTTTCACTGTAAGAACTTTATTTCACCCCTAGACACTCCTTTTTCACTTTCAGCATAGAGCTGAATCACTGATTTGAGCAAAGAAGCACCTTGTTAGAGGTGATGGTAAACACCAGGTAAAGGTGGGGTAATTTCCTTGCCTCTGACAAAGTGCTCCCTTCTCTTGACATCATTGTACCATTCCTGCTAAGGCTGGTTTTATTCCCTGTTAAATTCATTGGAAATCCTGAAGAGCTGAGGTTTTTTGCTTTGGAAATAATTTAAACTGAACCAAATTGCAGACAGGGATTTCAAACTGAAGTATTTTTTCAGCACCCACTTGTGTTACAGCCTTTGACTCCTCAGCCTCTGTGTGTTTGGATGTGGGATGTGCTAAATTCGGGCTGTTCTCTTGCTGAACCACAGTTTTGGCTGCCAGGGAAAGGGGTAAAACCATGGACTGAGAGAGTTGAAATGTCACAGCAAGTTCAGAGTGTTATTTGTAGTGTGTGTGTTTTATTTGGTGAATTCAATATTTTATAATTATTGAGCTGCTAACAGTGCTCTGAACTCTCCAGTCTGGACATGGAAAGGCAGAAGGAGGGGAACTGTGAGCATTTGAGTCATTGGGAAATAAAGCTGCTCAGTGAAGCCTTTCCTGTGTCACACAAAGAATGAGTCTAGAGCTTAAAAGAGAGCAGGGCTGCCTGACTTGAGGCTGCTCCCTGGGAAGTTACTCTCATTTTCTAGCAAGAATCCTGTTGGTGTCATTAGAGTGTTGGTAATAAACTGAACCAGAAAGTGTTCATTTCCTGCTTTACAGCCATTTCCACAGAATTTTCTCAGCAGTTTTTTGGGCTTTTTTTAATCTGGCCCTTGGGAAGCTCAGATTTTGACCTCTCAAACAGCACACCAGGATTTTGGGTTTTGCGTGGGTTTGTTGGTTTAGGGTTGGGTTTTATTCACGATTGACCTTTAATACTCTGAGGGGCAAACCCCATTTTGGACGTGGAACTGTGAGCTTTGCTCCCAAAGTACAAAGAAAATTCCCTTTTCCCTGAGGATTGCTTAATATACAGGTATAACATCACACCTGGGAGGCCTTAAAAAGTTAGGCAAGATGAGACAGGGCAAAATTTGCCTGAACACGTTTCAAATACCTTGCTAAAGAGAAAAGTGTGTGCTTGTTGCTCTCCAGAAACTCTGACTCTTCCTGCATCCCTTCCCAGCCTCAGTCAGGCTGTTCCCAGTGCTCCAGCTGGGCTGGGTGAGCTCTCAGGAGCATTCTGTTACCTGGAAAAACGCTTCATCTTCATTCCATGTGTTTTCAGGCTCTGCAGGTTGTGACACTGAGGTGTTTTGTGGTGTGGGAGGCACAGGGTTTCTGTGTTTTTCTTAGCCAAGCTTGTGCTCACTAATTAAACATGTTTGTGTGTTTAGAGGTGTGATGCCCTCAAGATTTGACATCACTCTTGGCAATTAAGTAGAGGCTTCTGCAGAGTTAATAAATATCTCCAAGTGCCCTCAAATATGAAGATACAGGAGACAAAACTTCTCTTTCTTCCTAAATACAGGCTTAGAGCATATCCTTTAAAAAGAATAAGATCTACAAAGATCAAATAGCTAAAAAAACCCACCACCATCCTGCAAATTCCTAGCCATCCAATGTATTCCTAGTTTTTGCTGCTTATAAGACATGAAGTTATAGGATTATGATGATAACTGCTTTGCACTGTTGTCCCCATGTAATTTTAGCTGTGAGAATCCGTGGTTGATATTCTAAAATAGCATATATTGAATTATATAAAGCATTAATCTTTAAATCTAGCAGATACACTCAAATTGTTGGGATTTATTAGGCTTTTCTGGTGGCACATGTGCTCGTGTGGGTTTGGTGCTCTCAGTCAGACCTTAAGGGGTGTCTCTGTAATCAACTCTGTTTTTGATGGGAGAATTTCTAGGCAAAGAATTTCTTTAGGTTCCAAAGCTTTAAAAAAATAAGCTTTTAAAAAAGAAAAGAACGAGACTAGTACTAAATGTTGGGTTCTTACAAGCCTTGCTTTCCTGCAGGGCAGTTGCTTGGGGGTGTCCAGGAGAAATTCTGGAGATGTGGCAGGACTCCAGAATGCTCCAGGAAGCTTTCATTTATGTTTCTGGACAGGTTTTCAGAGTGACTGAACGACATAACTTCCTTTTTGGAAAGGGCAGTTTCATTATTTGGTGTGGATTTTGTGCATCCTTTGGAGAGAACGCGTTCACCAGGACCTTTATTACGCCTCTAATGAGGGCCAGATGTCTGTGCCACGATGCAAAAAGGGACTCTTGGAGCAGCAGAGAAGAGCAGATCGTTTGAGGTTAAGATATTAACTTTATTAGCAGTGAGATGGGGGGATGTCTGGGGTTGGTGTGAGGTCCCGGGGAATGCTGATTTGTACGGGGCCAATGAAGCAACTGCGGGGCCCTTTGTAATTAGCAGCAATGACACTGCAACTCTCCAAAGACAATTACCCTGCAAACAAACAATCCATGTCAGCTAAGTGGTGTTTATTGTCAGAGTGGAAATGAATTCCAAAGGCTGGAGGCAGAATGAGCCCAGCACGGCTGAGCAGAGCGTTCCACGGGAGGTGTTCCCGCTCCTGAATTCCCAGCTCCCTGTGTTCCCTCTCCTGAATTCCCAGCTCCCTGTGTTCCCTGCTCCTGAATTCCCAGCTCCCTGTGTTCCCGAGGAGGGTAGGGAGCCATGTCTCAGTTAGCTGAGGTGTTGCCAGGTACTTTGGGTCCATCAGCCTTTGTGCTGTTGTGCTTTGTTCAGCGGTGTGTTAAAAACGCACCAAAGGAGGCTCAGAAATCCTTTTAATGGCCAGGCTCTGAGGAGAGGCACGGGCTGGTCCCTGCACTCAGCATAAATTAGTTTCCAACCTGGTTTTATTCATTTGCCCAGCTCATCTTTGTTCCCAGGCCAAGCTCCTCTTGTCTGGCTGTTTCTGGACAGCAGGGGTGGCCACGTTGAGTTGCCTGGCTGGGATAAGCACATTTCAGGGCTGTGGTGTCCTGGGCCATAACAGGCACGGCCAGATTGATTTCATTGTTATTGTTCCCGTGCACCTGGGAGGGGGCTGTTTGCCTGTCCCCACGCTGTACTCAGAGCACACGTGTTCTCCCTTCTGCTGCTGGGCTTTTTGGGAGGCTGATTCCACTGGAAAACTTGCCCAGTTCGCCTGGATGAGACTGAAGGCTCGTGGTTAAAAGGAGCGTCTCTGAATTAGGGCGTGATGAGCGTAACTTTCTACAGAATGGGGATCCTCCAAGGTGTGTTGAGTGTGTTGAGGACTTCAGCAGCTGGGAAGAAGTGGAAGATGGCTTTTGAATGAGGTCGATCTGAGGAGTTCCTGTGTTTGGTGTGACATTGCTGCAATGAGCAGACACTTCATACAACTGACCTGTGTCCATAAACTCCTTAACAGCACATGGAATTCTCTCTGAAACGACACAGCTTGGTGTTTGCTCGTGGGTTTGGCTTTGTATGGCCCATCTGAGTCTTGAAACATCCCTCTGGTGCTTTCTGCAGAGGGCCACACACTCGCTCTGGATTTCAGCTGTGCATTAAGCTTATTTTAGTTCTTGTAAAATCCAGGAAGAAACAGTCAGAATACCAGGACAGGCATGATGTTTTATTAAACCTCTTTCATCTGGGTGAGTAGGAGTTGCTCCCTTTTCTTCCTGTAATGCCAAGGATTTCGATTTGGAAACAGTTTAAACTGAAGAAGGATTAGTAGCTGGGTCAGGATGTGTGTGGATAACAGTGTATCCTTTGAGAGGGCAGCAAACAGATGTCTAAGCAAAAATAATAATAAAACCGATGAAAAATGACCTTTCCTCTGCATTGGCTGCTGTGAGAAGAGGGGAGGCCTCCTGGGGGATTGGAGGGGGAACCTCCACAAGGGAAGTTTTGCTCCAGAGAGAGGCACTCGGGAAGTTGAGATGTGTCCTGGTGCAGAAATAGCTCCTGTGATGGATTGACTGTTTCCTTATTGTGTTTTCAGCAAGTCTTGAGCCTTATATGAGCTGGGCTTGTAAGTGTTTCCTTTAATCCCATTTTGCCTGGGCTCCCAGCACCCCCCTGTTTATTTTTGAATGAATACCTTGCCACGTCAGACTCTGGAGCATCAGGATTGTCATGGTAACTGGAGCTGCAGCCCTGGCTGGGAGCCAGGAGTGTGGTGATTCAGGGCTTCATGTGGGTGTCTGGAAATGAAATCAGCTCCAATTCTCAGGTGGATCAATGAAATAGTATTTGTGTTTTTGTTTTCCCCCTGGAGGAGGTGTTTGGAACATCTTCCCCACACACCCTGTTTTATTTCTGCCGTTTGAAAAGATAAGGGAGGGTGTTCCCTAACTCAGCATCAGAGCAGTAAATCCAGCTCTGTGTGGGGAATACTCACCTGCTCCATGTTTACATTTCACTCCCCTTTAAATTCACTAAACATGAAACCTGTGAGCTGGAATTTTGTAATGCAGCCATTTGATTTAATTATGGATGAGTTTGGGAGCAGGTTTGTGTACCTCAGGTGGGAATGTGGTCTCTGTGTAGGACAGGAGAAGGAGGTAATTGCACATCAGGGTTTCCAAATGCAGCCTCCATTTCTATAAATGGTGTTTGTGCCCACACTGAATCCTACCTTTTGTTTATATTGATATATATATATATAAAGTCTGTAATTGCAGGGCACACACAGAGGTGTAGATGGGAACAGCAGGGCTGTTATGGGCACATGTACTTTGGGCACTGCTGAGAGTGAGCAAGTGCCAGGAGGATGAATCCTCCTCTTTAACTGGTGCATCCCTTCAGTGTGTTTATCTCACACATTTCCAGAGCCTCATCAAAGCCCTTAGCTGGATTTAATTGCAGAGGAGTTGAGTTTGCAGTGAGAGGGTAACGTGGCACTGAAGCCCTGTCTCTGAAATACAGAGCAATTTGTGAATGAAGATATTTTGTGTTGTGTTCATCAGGAGGAGAATGCCTTGCTTATCTGCTTGTATTGATTTGTGTTGAAGTTGCTGCTGCTGTGGCCAAGGAACTGTGTTGCTCTGCTGTCTGACCTCTGTGGGTTTGTGGGAGTGGATGGCTGTGAGATACATTTACTTCAGCTTTGGGAAAACCCTTGTGTATCAAAACCCTTCACTGCTGCCTTTGAGTTAGGAGGCTTTATCAATTAATGAGGAATCATTCCAGCCAGTAATTAATAACACAGAGAGGTGATTTAATAGGTTTTATGAATTTCAGTGCCATATATTTTAATGATTGCTTCTCTAAGTCATACACAGGATGACCTTTTCCTCCATTTCTTCCTGCCTTTGCCCTCCACTGTGTGGATTAGATGCTCACTGTTTCTTTTGATCCTTTCTGTTCTGTTCCCTGGGTTCCTTTTCCCTGCAATCCAAGAGCCCATTTGGTTTTTGGAGCTGCGTTTTGCCCCCTGTAAGGACTGTTACAAATCCCCATCTCGGAACCCCTGGAGTGGTTCTTTCCCCAGCTGTTTGTCTGCTGAGCTCGTTGATCCTGGGGAGGTGGAACAGGTTTTTAGTGCTGCTGGGAGTTCCACAGGATTGCTGCTCCTCACAGTTTTAATCCCTTCTCCAGCTGGGCATAAATGGGAACGCTGACATCCCAGGATCAGAGGGGCAGAAGGTCCAGCCTGGTTGGAGCTGTGTAGGAATAAAATCTGTGTTCAGGAGGGTTTGTTGGGACCTTTGCTTTCCCATCTCAGGGTCTGTTTGCACCTCCCCCTTTCTGCCTCCTTAGGTTGATAATTCCCAGTTCAGTGGCCATTTCCCTTCAGCCAGACCTGCACCCTGCTGACCTTTTGTGTTGCATCGAGTCCCGAAGTTTCTCCCCACAAAGAACAAATTTGTTCTTGAACACAATGGCTTCGTTTTATTCTGAGACTCATCTGTTTCCAGCCTGGCCAGCTGAGGGAGATCAGGTGTGGGGGAGAGGGGAAGGAAACCTCTGTGGCCCTTGGGGGCTTCAGAAAGCATCTCTGTATTTCTGAGGTGCCCTAAAATGCCTCTTCTCTAAAATGAGCTGCTCTATGTGGGGCTTTTCCACCTTCTCTTAAATTAGGGGGGCTATTTTATTTTTTTATTGTGGTTTTTTTCATTATTTGCTCTACTGTAGATGCTCTTCAACAGGGGGAAAAGCTGTGGGAGAGCAGGGAGAGGCCCCTGGTGTTGCTGTCTGCATGTTGGCACTTCGTTTCCCGTTGCCTCTTTATGAATAGTGTGGCTTTCCTGTCATCATTCCAGCTGGGAACCAGTGTGGAGGAGGGCAGTGAGGTAATCCTTCCTCAAAGGCATCTGGGGCTGCTGAATAACTTAGTGCTGAGCCTCTTGCCTCACCTGGGCAAACTGCTGGCTCATACTGAAGGACTGAATTTTAGATTTCAGTTTAATGAAATGTTAAATTTCAGCTTTTACTGGTTTGATTTTAAATTTTTAAGCTTTAAATGAATTTTAGATTTAATTTTTTGGATTTACTTTAGTTTCAGTTTATATATAATTTGAATTTTTGAGTGAATATTCTGTAGCTTTCTTTTGAAACTCAGAGTCACAAGGATGTCTATCTAGAAGACATGGAAGAAGCCCATGTATAAATTGGTTTCACAGAGCATTTGACAACAACTAGAGATGTGTCTGAAGGACAGCATTGTTTTAGTCTGACTCTTAAGAGGCAGAATAGCAGCATTTCTGTACTTATGTTACCATCCCCGTGGTCAGGTGGGAGCAAAACTAATCAATATTTTTAGCACTAAAGCAAATATTGGGATATAAAGTAAACGAGGCACAATTATTGGTTGTCTCCTGAAAACTTTGGTGTTATTTGATGAACGTATCTCGTTAAATTCAAACAGCAGAGCACTTGGATTTCACAGGCAGGACAAAGAAGGACTGCATTTCTGAGGCAAAGAATGAGCTGGTTTGTCCCTTGATAACTAAATTTGACAGCACAGCAGCTGTGCTGGAAGGAATCCTCTGCAGCCAAGTTCTTCTGCAGAGCTTTATTTTCTTTATCTCTCAGGCCGCTGGGTTTGGGATCCACCTGGTTCAGCTGCTTGGACCCTGCACATGAAGCTTTTTATACTTAACTTTCAGAAAACCAAATCAACAACAATAAAACCCCTGAAATGTAGGTTAGAGATGGGTGTGACCTCATGGAATATTTCAAATGAGGGCTCTGGGGGTTGTTTTTGTGGGGTTTTTCTCTTCAGCCAAGGACCTTGAGTGACCTTTTCTCTTGTACCGAGTTCTCAAGTTTTTCCCAACAACGTTCCAGTCACTGGACCGGGTTAATGGGGTTGGAAACTTCCTCTGGTAGGATCCATCTCTGCATTTAAATAAATATTGGATGGTTGTCCCTGGGCTTCCTCTGGAGCTGCTGCTGGCAACCAAGCACCTCCCCAGGGTGATAGAGCTGCCCTGTCTTTATTTCTTGCCTGAGGAGAAGATTAATTCCCCCAGCAAGGTGTCAGGTTTTTTTCCACTGACTATAAAGGAGCAGTTTGCACCTGGATTTGTGACACAAATAGTAATAAATGTCTAGGTCAAAAAAAAAAAAAAAGGCATCCCTGTATCTCTGAACAAGGTTTGCAGGTAAAATATAATATTTTAAACTCTATGCACAAAACAATTGAGTTCTTGAAAGGCTACAGGATTTCAAAGCTAATCAATGCTCAATTTTCTCCTGTGTCTCAGAGGAGATCTTTTCCCTCGTACTGAGCTCTGAAAGTCTCTTTTGCCCTCCTGGGAAAAACTGGTGACGCCACAGGGACTCCATGTGGTTGAAACTGGGGTGTAATTGCTCTCATGTGCATTGAGATTGTGTTTATTGTCCTGATTGACATGGTGAAGCTTGGCAACAAAATGCAAAGGAGCAGGCAGAGATCCCTCTTCTTTCTTCTTTTCCCTGTTTCCTCCCTTTTCCCTTCCCTCAGTGGGATAATCCGAATTTCTGAGCATCCTTTGGCTGCAGGAGGGCAGGAGCAGGAGGAGGTGTCCAGCCTTTCCACAGGAAGGCTGTGCCTGGCTGGAGATTGGCAGGATTGGCCATCCCTCTCCTCTGAAAATGGCTGGAAATTCGCTTCTTTGAGTCCCAGATCCTCATGGAGAAGCCAGCACAGGGAAATACAGCAGAGGGTTCTCTGGGCTGGAGCTCTTGGGGCAAAACTTGGTTTTGCCTTGAAACCTAATCCAAAGCTTAGGCAGAGCTGAAGGTTAAAGGCAGGGAGGAATTAGGAGCTTTATATATAAATATATAAATAACAATAATACTGAATGATGAGTTATTATTCAGTTATTTCTTATGTGTATTACTTTATCTGAGGGGCCAAAATTCAGCCAAGAAGACTTTATAACAGAGGTGACTTTAGAACTGTCTTGCTGGGCAAGTGCAACAGAGAATAATCACAGGATTGAGCTTTTTTGCTATTAATTTCCCATGCTGGGGTGGGATGCATTTGTAAAATCAGTGTTTGGTTGTTTGGGGTTTTTACCCTTCGAAATTCAATTTAAAGCTGGACTATTGGGAGAAGAGGCTGGTCTTCTTAAAATATTAAGGGGCAGTAGCAGAATTCTCTGGGAGGACTGAAGTGATATTTGTCTTTACTGCTGCTGAGCTGTGTTTGACTCCATTGCTTTTACTACTCCACGATTGGGAAGCTGTACATTTTCCTTTGGCTCTGCAGCCTCCATCTAAACATCTTTTATTCAAAGGGAGGGAGGACATCAGTGCTTTAGGCACTTCAGTTCCTAGGAAGGTGTGGGCATTAAAAACTTCCAAGGGAATCATCTGCAGCTACTGTGAGTTCAGCTGATGGGTTTCACGAAGAGACTCAAAGCTGTGACAAGTCCAACCAGCTCTGAGCAGGGCAATGCTCTTGTTTGTGCTTGTGTTTAGTGGGTGATTATTATTTATTTCCTGCCAGCACACTCAGGAAGGGGAATGTTTCCCGTTTTCCAGTGCAGTTTCAGTGATGTGGACGTGGTTTGGGTTTTGGTTGGGCAAACACGAAACCTGATGCTGGCTGGAGAACCACAGGGTCAGTTGGGAAGAATGTGCTGTTTAAAAAAGGCTGTTCATGGTGTGTTTAAGAATCAGTGGCACCTGCTTTTTCTACCTGTCTTGTCTGAGTTCTGCTACACGGAATGGAAATCTCTATAGCCAAAAAAAAACCCCAAACCAGTTGAAAACTCCTTTGACTTGGCTGAAAAGGCATTTCTGTGTGTTGGTCAGGAACTCCTAAGGGTTGGCAAGATAAAATCTTATCTTGGTTGAGATAAGGGGGTAGTTTTAGTTCAGAACAGGCAGCACTAGTTTGGCCAACTCTCAGAAAGGCAGAGCTTTGTGGTGATTCAGGCCAGGTGTCTGAAGGCCAGGGATGCTTTTTTAATAGCTGCTCTCTTTAATAGAAGCCTTTTCCCTTCCTGTGGCTGTCACTAGAAGGGCAAAATCCCCAGTGCTGGTCCTTTTCCAGTGTCACTGCTCTGAGCTGGACAAGCCCTGTGACAACCCTGTGCTGGGGAGAGGGCCCAAGGAAGAAAACACTCAGAAACAGGAGTGATCCTTCTCCTTCAGGGGAGCTGGTGGTGAGGAATCGCTGCCACCACAGCAGGGAAAATCGAAACCCAAAGAGGAGTACTAGAAATGGTGGTGACAGCACTCGCTGCTCCTGCTGCTGGTGCAAACAATTAGCACTATTCATTTGGGATAAAGCCCAATCAGTAGCATTTTCCAGAAAAGGGATGATTCTGCCCTGCCACCCTTCTGCAAGCAGCCACACCAAGTATGTTGTGGTGCACAAAGCCTTGGTTCCTATCTCTGGATTCTTTTTTGCTTTCCTTGAGGTTTCTTTTCTTGTCCCAGTGCTGCATTTCTTTCCTGGTGCTTCTCTGTTACTGCTTGCTGCTCCCTCCTCTTTCTTTGGGGGGACACCTTTGCTGGGAGTGGCTGTTTGGGTGACTCTGTCCAGCCATCCCATATTTATCCCCACGTCTGAGTGGGCTGACTGGAAGCAGCAGCAGATGGTGAACTGCTCCAAGGACTCTGGAGATGGAGGGAAGATCCACTCTCACGGTCTGGCTGCCTTACAAGTCACTGCAAGGGGGCAAGGAAGGTGTTGGCTGGGAATTAGGGCACATCTGGGGTCATCCAGCTGTTTCTGCCCTGCCTTGGGGCACATCTGGGGCCATCCAGCTGTTCCTGCCCTGCCTTGGCTCTCACTGAATTCTCTCCCAGCCTGTCTGCACTTTCAGTGTGTTGAAACTCAACTTGTTTTGTAAAGTACCAGAGCTTGGTGCTTTTTTTGTGCACATCCCTTGGCACTTCACTGCCACATCCTGGAGGTGTTTTGCCACCTGAAAGATCCGGTGTTGCTGGTGGGTGTGGACACTTTGGAGCCCAAAGCTCTCGCAGTTCCTCCTGCTCACCCCTTGTGACACCTGGGCTGGGTTTGTGTTCCTGGGTGTCCTCAGCTTCCCCAGGATTTGGGCTGGATTTGGCTGTCTTTGTTGTTTAAATGCTGGGACGAATTCAGAGCCTTCAGAACACCCCGAGGTGGAAGTTGGCTGTGCCTTTGCTGCATTAATTCATTCACTGTGGTGGGAGGAACTCGCTCCCCTCTGAAAAAGATTATTCTGAATTAGAACAAAATTTCCTTGGAAGCCAAGTACAAAACAGTGCAATTTAAATTGCAGAGAGGCAAAAAAAGTTGTCTGGGCTGTAGAATGGCAGCTATCCAGGGTAAGTTAATGCTTCCAAGTGCTCCTAACTCAGATGTTTTTACATCATCAGTGACTCTTTGTGCTCTGTCCACTTGAAGTTGTGCTCTCTGAAGTTTGTCAGGGCAGAACTGTGTCCCTGCTCTGGTTGCATCTCCTCTTTGTGAGTGCCACCTCATCTACTGCTTCTAAATTCCATTTCCAGCACTCTTTCCATCCCTCATGTCTCTCCTGGTCCCAGACAGCGCTGCAGAAGCAGCAGCCCTGCTTGCCAGCTGAGGATGCTGCAGCTCAGCTCCCAGGCAGGGAAACTCGGGCAGCAGCCTGGCCCTGGATTCTCCTGGGGGTTTCCATGGGAGGGATGTGCTGGAGATAAATCCAGAGGGTGGTTTTTGGGCAGCTGATCCAGATAAGGGCGCTGGGAAGGTTGGGTTTGTTTTCCTCCCTTACAGAAGATTTCATGGGTTTGTTCATCTTCGCTCCACAAAGCGCTGCCTGTTCCAGGGTTACCAGAGAAATAAAAAGTTGCAAACAAAGGAGGGATGCAAAGCCCAGAAATGCAATTTAAGTAACAAATGGGAGGTGCAGGGCACGAAGGTTTATCCATTTGGAATTGGACAGTGTGTCAGGGGCCTTGCAGGGTTCTGCTTTTCTTTGCCATGTTGTGAAGGGATTTGCTGATAATTCACCTTCACGGGCAGAGGAAATTTCTGTAGCACAGATAAGAGTGTCTGGGAGGGAGGGGAAAAGAAAGGCCTGGATATAAATGAGGAAGAATTTATTTTTGTGGGGTTTTTTCCCCTAAGGGAATGTCCACATGAGTCTCTGAAACAGAGCTTTCTTCTCTTTATCCTCTCTCCTGGGATTGGATGTGACACTGGGGGTGGCAATGGAAAGGGAGCCTGGAAATGGTTGTGTTTTCTTCAGTAAGGAAATAGGAGAGAAAAGAATGGGATGTTGGAAATAAGGACATCTCACCATGGTGGGGGATCTCATTTGAACCTACCCAGAACTGTGGTTTGTCAAGCAAAAAAAAAAAAAAACCCAAACAAATAGTGAAATATGAGTCTCCATTGCTAGGAAAACAACTGTTAAAACGTGCATTTTTATTAAAGGGGAAGTTGAGTTTTTCAGACTACAACATCCTGAGTTTGAGACGGCAAAAAAGCCTCTAAAATATTTACCTTGGAGTTGTGTTGGAAAGAATATTATATAGCCCTGATCTCTGATGTATTTTTGTCTGATATTTCAACTTAAAAATGGGTTTCTGACTTTTTTTAACTTTAGAAATTGCCCTGCTTTAATTTTTTTTTATTTTAAGCAAGCCAGTTCATATATTAAATTGAAATCTGTACAAATTACAGTTAATTATAGGCAGCTCAGAGCGAGGCCTAAAATAGGTCACATGCTGTTTGGAATAAAATGTGCCCAAAATGATTAAATCTGGTTTGTTGGGCCTGAAATCGGTTCTGGGGTGTTTGATCCTGCCCTGGCTGCTGCTCTTCCCTTCTCCTGCTGCCGTGGTCAGAATGCTCCTTGAAAAGGGAGGAGCCAGGGTGGGATTGCTGAGCCTTCTGCCTTCAACATGAGGTGTTTTTTCACTCTGTTAACTGGAGATGGGCTGGGATCCTTGATAAGTGTTGTCACAGTGGATACCAAGGGGGAAGATGTGCTGTTTGCTGAAATGAAGATTTTCATTTCTTCTTCTTTTTTTTGTATTTTTGGGTCCTGACTTTGAGGGGCCATTTCTCTCCCTCCTGTTTGGAGGGCTGATGGCAGAGCTGCCCAGTGAGTCAGCACAGGCTGCTTTTAACCCTCCCCAGCTCAGCTAATGCCAGCTCTGGTGTTTTTGTTTATGGCTGATACACAGTCCTTGGCTTCCTGTTGTCCTTCAGCTGGATGAATGCTTATGCCAACTTTTATTATTCGGAATGCTCCTGAATTAATTACATTAAAGCAACTTCACCGGTGACCTTGAGCAAAAAGTGACTTCCAGCAGCGCCTCCTCCTGCATTTCTGTGCTGACTTAATGAGTGTCTGCACACTGCCACTGCTCAGCTCTGCTCTCACACACCTGCATGTGTGGCCTGGCTGGGAACTAGCTCTGCTTTTAATCTTATGCAGGAATATTCATGCATCTCCGTTTTGGGGGGGTGTTATTGCAGTAGGTACTTGTAAAATGGGCTGCCAGTTAAAATGAGAGGTTGAAAAAGGTCCCTGTGGTGCAGGGACTCCCCTGCAGACACACCAAGGAGTTTGTTTTTAGAGCAGATGTGCTGTGAAAATAACGGTGTGGAATTGAGCTTGGTCGTTTTGCTTCCTGACCAGGTGTGGTGCAGTGTAAATAAAAGGGGGGTTATTTTTTTCCCTTGCACAAACCTGGGAGCTCTGAAAACCCACCTGTCTTCTTCCTGCTCCTCTCTGCCCTGTCACTAAGCCCACTTTCTGCAAAACCATTGGTAACAGAGAGTCATCAGCTGATTTGCACGTTCAGGGAAGGCTGAGACATAAAAGCCTGCCCTGTGTGAGCTCTGCAGCCCCCAGTGCTGGGGGATCAGCTGTGGGGAAGGAGCTGGGGAGGCACCTGTGCTGCCCTGCTTTGTCACGGAGCTGAGGAGCACATCTGCCTTGTTCAGCAGCTCTGCTGCTTGTGGGCAGTTACTTGGAAGGGTAGAACTGTGATTCAAAACCTGTCCTTTCCCAAGAGGTGGTTTTTTAACAGAGCTCAGGATGCACAGCCTGAGGAACCTCAAGCCCCTCTCCCCCAGCAGCTGCCGTGGGTCTGAGCTGGTCCAGGAGGGCTGAATTTCTGCCAGCTCCATCCCCAGGAGGATGCTGTGAGTGTTCCTCAGCCCTGCCCACCCAGGGCTGGCAGTGGGCAGTGCTTTGGTGTGGATCTCAAGTCCCAGCAGAGCTCAGGCTGCAAGTTCAGCTGAGTGCTGGGCACCTTTGGATGATTTGGGGAAAGCTGCCTGATGAGAGGGACTCACTGGAGGACTGAGGCCATTACAGGTCAGGTTTTATGGAAAACTGCCCAGGTGCCAAGTGCTTTTGTTCTCCTTTGGTGCCAGCACAGTGTGCTCTGAGCTGCCAGAGCTGCAGGAGTGTTTGGGCAACGCTGTGAGCACAGGGTGGGATTGTTGGGGTGTCTGTGCAGGGCCAGAAGTTGGGCTGATGATCCCTGGGGGTCCCTCCCAGCTGAGGATGTTCTATAATTCCATGAGAGTGGAGAATGCTTTACATGCTCCCCTTGACTCTGGAGCACTGTTAGACCCTGACTGATGGAGCTTCCATTGTTTTCCTCTGTCTTTCCAGTAGCACTGTTATGTTTCCTATTGATCATCACTTACCAAGCTGAGCTTGGAGGAAAAAAAGACTTGAGGATCTGCATTCTCCTTGCCAAAGCAGCAGCTCAGGGAATGAGGGGGGTGCTGATGTCACCCTGTTAAAGCTTAAAAAAAGGTTGATTAGAAAAGATTTCCTATCCTTGAATATTTCAGTCTGGGGCCTCTTTCTTTGCAACTTGTGTCTCCTGCAGCTGTGGTTTAGCAGGATCTCTGAGGAAATTAAAGTAATTAGAACATTTTAGATTTAAGTTTCTGGCAGTGTTTTCAGTTTGCTGAGGTTCTCTCAGCCCAATAGGACCCTGCAAGTGTGGGGTTGAGCTTTGCAAGGGCTGCTGTAGACCCATGAGCTGTTTGGTCGTGGTGACATTAACCACAGGCCTGCATTTTTGCAAGAGGAGAACAAAAATTCACAGCCCCCGTTTACTTAATGGTAGGTCAGGAGGCCAGTCCTGCAAACCATTTCTCGTTGTAGTCGTTTCAATGTGGAAGATTTTTTTTCAGGGGAATGCATCCAGCCTTATTTTCTCTTCATCTCTTCTGTTTCCTTCTGCTGTTCTCTGAACTTGTAACGCTGGAGGCCACAGAGACCTTTTGTGGGGAACAGAACCTCAGACAGGAGCCCTTGATGGAAGCAACTTGTGCAAGAGAAATGCTCCCTGTAAATGGAAATCATTCATGGCTTTTAGCTCTCCAAAACCCCTCCTAAGGCTCCTGCTGGGTTCCTTTCTCTGTCAGTAATGCAGAGGATTAGTCAGCACCATCTAATTAGGCAGCAGCGAAGCAGGAATTGTGCTCAGCAGCTCTGCCCTGATTCCATCTCCATTCACAGGACTTGCCCATTGAAACCAAGTGCAATAAGGACGTTTCAGTGCTGGCACTGGGAATTTTGGGGTGGGTGTGAGCTGAGGCACAGTTAAATTGGATTTGCACCTCAGGAGGAAAACTCAAGGTCATCCTGTGCCCAAACAGTCGTGTGCTCTGAGTCTGCAGGTACCTGCAGCACCTCCTTAATAGCTCTGATGATTTCAGGTTTAATTTCACCCCATCCTGCTGAAAAGGGTGGCAGTGAGAGTTGCTGGACAGCATTTTCCTTCCTGCTCCTGTGAGTCTGGGCTGCTTTGGTGTCCATTTGGGTTGCTGAGTGATGTAACTCAACATTTTAAGGCTGAATAGCCTTAAAAATGTGCTCAGCAACAGCACCTGGCAGGGCTGAAACACGAGAGCTTGTCTTGGATTCTTCCAGGGGAGGCTCTTACTGGAGTCTCATTATCCAAGGAAACTGTTTTTTCAGTGACACACAGAGTCCAGGAGAAAGTGGTTTGTGTTCAGGAGGTTTGTCTTGGCCCTTCACTTCACAGAAGCACTTGAGCACACATTTGAACTGCAAAGGGCTGCTGAGCAGTGCTGACACTTCAGGACAAGCTGGAGCTCACTCCTTTCCCAGTGGTTCACATGAGATTACTGACAGCTGAGGAATTGGGGGAGCCTTTCCCAGTGGAGGTTATTGCCATAAAGCTTTGCCAGTTGGGGCATTAAGGTCAGCATCAAGGAGGACACTGATCTTTTTTTTTTTATTGAGCTTTAAAACAAACAAGCAAGACATTTTTTTTTCCTTACTAGGTTACCAGCATGCAGTTGACACTGAATAATTTTGAAGCAAAGGCATGGCTGTAGATGATTTAACCATCTGCAATGAACTGACAGAGCTGGGACATGACAGAGGACAGGATGGGAAAGTTTTCTGCTGATTTTGTCACTGCTTTCTGGTGGGAAGGGATGTTGGGAAGTGAAGACTGGGTGACTCTGGTGACAAGGTGGCTCCAGCCTTGGAATGATGTTGCCTCACTGAAGGGGTTGAGGTGGAGAGAGAGCATGTGAGTGGCATTCCAGGGAACTCAGAGAAGGAAGCAACCAGGAGTGAACAAAAACCCCTTAAAAAATGTCAAATTCGGAGAAGCGAAAGAAATGCGATTCCTTTTACCTTCAGGCATTGTGGAGAGGCTGAATCTGGAGAAGTTATTTTTCCCAGCCTCCCACACCCCCTCAGGAACACCATCTGCAAGTGTTTCTCTTTTCCAGTCTAAGGAGTACCAGAGGAGATTAGAGCTGTATTTTCTCAGACTTTAGACCAGAGATCTCTGGGGATGTGCCTACCTAACCTTCCAGCCAAGCTCCACTGATTTCCTCCTTAGTTTTCTTATTTTAAGGGAATGTCCTCAACATAACAATAAAAGCAACGTAACAATTCACTTAAGGGGACTACAGGAAAATAAAATGACAGGTCTGCCCACTGAAGACACCTCTTGCAGGGATGTTCTGCGTGCAGATGAGCTCTTGGATCTCCCTCCTGTTGCTGTGTCATGTGGGATCAGGATGACACTTGCTGGTCTGGCAGCTCCCCTTCGTGCTCACCCAAGACCCCACGTCAGTTCTGAGCGTTCCCAACCTGGTACTTCATGTTGTCTTTACAGCCTTGTCACTGTTTGGGAATGAACTCTGAGAAAAGATCTGATTTTTCCCCATGTTTTCCCTTTGTTGTTGGCTTTTTTTTTTTTTTAAGAGAAGGTGGAAGAGGTACCTTGTGTGAGGCAGTTGTGAGGTGAGTCAGGGCTGTATAAATAGAAGTGCTGAGCACATGGGATAAGCTGCAGAAAGGCTTCAGAGGCAGGAAAGCTGCCTGGTTAAAATGATCCCATCATTGAAATGCCTGTCCTTTCAGGCTGCTGCCAAGGGTACCTGCACATCATTTCTTCTTCCTCCTTCCAGTGCAGGTTCATTTAAAATTGTAATGAGTGCATTTGTTGGACCACTGAAGTTTGAGCAGGAAGCACAGGGGGTGGGCACAGCTGCAGTGGAGCTGTGGGTGCTGCACAGGGGCTTTTGTGTGCCAGGACTGAAGCGTGGCCTGTCCTCAGCAGAGCTGCTGTAACCTCATTTTCCCCCGGCCCTTCACTCGTGATAGGTTTGGAAGTCCAGGGCTTTATTTTCTCCAGTTTCTGATGATTTGCAGAATAGGTTGGACATGACAACAGTCCTTGGCTTCCTTGGCAGCACTGTCTGCAAAAGAGACACCTGGCAGTGTTTGGGGCCCATTCACTTGGGGTTATTTGAGAACACTCAGCCTCTCTGCAGTTCAGGATACTGGGAAGAGCTCAGCAAATCAGTCTGTAGAAGCCTCAGTTTGGTCTCTTCCAGAATATTGGAAGCCTCAAGTTACTGTGAAACCAAGTTTCCCCAAAAGGTAGGATGCAGACTGCTTTGTATGCGGTGACCACTGAGCCAAGAGAACTCCCATGGGGATGGAATCTGTAATTCCCAACGGAATGCCTAAATTTTGGTGTCCTCGTTTAGTTTGTCACCCAGTCTCTGTTTCAGCTGTCTTGGGTGCCCACTGGCATAAAGAGAAAGCCATTCTTATGGGACAGCTGAGGAAGCTCGAGGGCAGTGGGAATCCAGGCCTTCACTCCTCTCCTGGGGTGGGTCCTGCTGCTGGAGATGCAGTTGCTCCAGGTCAGCTGCCTCCGTCCTCCTCCATCCCCAGGGAATCGATGGTGTGATGGAACTCGGGGGGGGCCCTGAAAAATCCCTGTCCTGCCTTTGCAAACTGCAGTTTGTGAACTTCCTGAGTGAAAGGTGAGAGCCTGGCAGGAACCTGGAGGGTTCCAGGTTCAGGGGGGCACACAGAGAATTAACTGAGCCCAGCTGAGCAGAGGGGGCAGGAGCCCCAGAGGTTGAGTCTCAGCACTGTCCCTGCAGTGCCGTGCCTGGCTGTGTGTTTGCTGCTGCATCCAACCCATTCCAGCTCCAGGTTGCCTCTTCCCCCTCTCCTTTCCCTCCACACGTTCAACCAACAGCTCCTGAAGAGCCTGTTTGCCTGGAGAACCTGATGGAGGCAGGAACAGAGAGAGATTCCTTCCCTCTGCTCCTTCAGAAACCAAACGAGACGCACGCCTCACTAGTGCTGGGTCCCCTTTGTGTTTTTAACTAGGCCAGCACTAAAAATGGAAGATGAGATCCCAGAAATTTCTTTTGATTAGCTGCAAGTTTGAAGAACAATGTGCAAGGGAGAAGGTGGAGGAACACAGGCTGTTGAGGATGCTGGAAAATACTGAAATAATCCCTCTGTACACTCAGAGGCCACATCATGCAGGAGCTTGGGACTCTGAGGCAAATATGAAAATGAAATTAGTCTCTCAGTAATATGCAATGGGCTTTTTTTTCCTTTATAACTTTATTGGGTTTTTCCTTTTTTTTTTACTTGCCTTATGTTAAAATGGCATTTGAAACTTCTGTTGGAATGCATGGGTTGTACATATTGCTTAATTTCATCAGCCTTTCTCTGAAGAGGTACTGGGAGAAGAACGATGTTTTCTCCTTTTTGCAAGCTCTGGTTTATTTGTTTGAAGTAAGTTTTCCTCTGCCCCTTCCATCTTCCTCTGTTTTCCTTTCCCTGTAGGAGTGTTATGATACTCAGCAACAATCCAAACACATGGAGTCTTAGAGAAATTAATTTGGAAATTTGTATTGTTTTTTACAAGTTCTTACGTGCACTGTGACATGGCCAGGAGAAATCTTTAAGGAGATGGTTGCTGGCTTAAATATTCAGTAGGAAGAAATAATAAATCCCAACCCCTTGGCATCTTTTATATTTATTCTAGATCAAGTCACAAGAAAAAGTGGAACCTGTCCAGCGTTAAATAAATACAGGTTTTGCTTTAGTTGTTGAAATAAGTAAGGAATGAAAACCAGAGAGGCTGAGTTTATATGGGAGCAATAATTCTGCAGGAGCAGAGCAGGAATTCAATCTATTTGATTATGACCAGAAATGTGATAAAAAATAACTCTCCAGACTGTGACTACTCCTTGTAGTGCTCTCATATAAAGCCCATCTTAAAGGGCTGAACCAAGGACTGCATCACTTGGCAGGAAATCCTTAAAGGTTTGACTCTGAGAACAAAGCTGGGGCTAAATCAGTGATTATTCTGTGCTCCATGCAGAGGAATCCAGTCCCATCAAGGATAATATTTGCATTAGTATTTACCTTAAAGCTTTAAATAAAGGAAAACTCCTGTGGCAGCAGCTCAGGGTATGCAACAGCACTGAAGGCAGACAGGGCTGACACATCACAAACATGGGGACAGCACTTTGGGCATTTCTTGGTGCCTCTTCCCCCAGGGAAACACTGCCTGGCACAGCTGGAGTGCCCCTGGGTGTGGTGCCAGCCCCGAGACTGCCCTTCTTTCTCTGGGAGCTGAGCTGGGCTCTTGTTCATTGTCCTGCAGGGCAGAGAGGCCAGAATCTCAATAAACCCTTGAAGTGGCTTTGAAGTGGAAAAAAAAAAAACAACTTAAATCTTTCAGTCTCCAGAGTGGTTCCAACATTATTTTTGTTGCCCTGGGAATGCTCTTTGGGTTGGTGTTGTTACAGACAGGTTATTTTGCTGAATGCATCCAACCCATCAGGTGTCTGTGCTGGGCAGGAACTTCAATCAGGAATATCTGCAGCCATTTTCCTTCACTCCTTTTCCTCCTGGGAAAATTATGCTGAGAGATTTTTTTATTTGACCTTCTTTGTACTGAACATTTCAGTGCTTTCTGTGCTTTGGAAGCAATGTGTTGGGAAATCCTTTGGGAATTGGGCATTGGGATTGAGATCGCTGAGGAGCAGGACCTGCTTGTTTGAGATTTCTGTCTAAAGATCTACTTGCAAGAGTTGTTTTCTTTCCCTGCTTTGATGAAAGGATCTTTTAACTGATCTCACCTTTTCCAAACTGCAGTATGTGTCTGGGGGAGGTGACTTTGTCCCAGAAGTGACAAGGATGGAAGAGGCACCAGGGTGTGCTGGTTCCTCAGGAGGGGTGTGGGATGGTCTTGGTTTTAATTTGTAAATATTGGGCCTTCTTGCAGGTAGGCCCTATATATAACCCATGTATAAAGTTGGATATTTATATATAAAAATAGAGATAAATATATATATATATTTAAAGCAAATCCATGAGCAAAAGCTGATCATCTGGAGAGCCTGCAGTGAACATTAGAACCCTGGAAAATAGTTCTGTGTGGTGTAATGAGTGGAGCTTAAATTTTCTTCATTTCAGAAGATTTTGAGTTTTAGAAAGCTTACTGTGATTTTTTTTTTTTTTTAATTTCCCCTTGTAAAATTATTCAGAGTTTTCCAGATAACAGGACACAGAAAAAAAGACTTATTGCTGCCACTCCAAATCTGAAACCCTCAGATTTGGCACCAGCTCTGGTTCACTCTCACAGCCCTTAGAGCATCAAAGTGTCAGAAACATCCAAGTAATCAACTTACACAAACAGAAAAGGCACATGTGGCTCCTCCACTCTGAGGGTTTTGTAACCTGGCCTTTAAATTTCACACGACAACCATCAATCTGCATGTGCAGGCTCGAAGATATATTTATTTTCCAGGGGAAGATGCGGCATCTTTCGCCTGATACTTTTATTTATATTCAAAGAGCAGCCTCTAAATCTATTGTGGCAAGTGTACACTCTTTTTATAAAAATACTCACCTGTAAATATTGATTATGACAACTCCTTTGCACCAAATTACAGCCTGTCTGTGCCAGGCCATGAGTCACCTGCTGCAGTTGTCACCCAGGAGTCTGGCACTCGTGTTCCTTTTTATAGGCTTGACTTAAACATAGTGATTTTCTTTTTTTCCCCTCAATTTCTCCTACAGAAATTGAGTCCCAAGACACCTTAAAAGCCACGTGTGGGTTGTTGAGACTTAAAAGGGACAGGCTGTTCCTCCCTGAGGGAAATCAGGGGTGTCGGGTCTGAGGGTCCAGCGGTGGGACTGGAAAACCAGGCACAAGTGATTCCCTGTGTGTTCCCCTGGGAACTCCTTTGCTGTGCCACGGCTTTGACTTGCCATGCCCTGTGCAGAGGGGGTGGAAATGCTGTCCTGCTCACTGCAGGATGTTCTGCTGGTTGACAGGTCCCTGACAGTGTGTTGGTTACTCCTCTGGTTTCTGTGAGCGCTCAGAGATGAGCTGAGAGGCCTCATTATTGTTTTTCTTTTAAAGTGGTGTTTAACAATAGCAAGAACTCAAGCACTCCTGTGTTCTTTTCTGATTTATTAACATCATTTGTCCTGAAGTTTTGTAGCTGTTGAGCTCTCCTGTCCATAGAACAGGTGCTGGAAGATTGGAGAGCTGTGTAAAATAACTGGCAGTGGATGTTTAAGAAACCCTGTCCCTGTCATCCCCAAAGATGGGGTGTAAGCTCTGAGCCAGGCAGTGCTTTTCAGGAAAATCTCGTTTTGAGCAGGTGGTGTTGGGTTCCTTCTCTTTAATTTGTGAAGAATTTGATTTATGCCAACAGCAGTTCTCTGCAAAATAATGAAAGCAAGTTTGTGAACCAGAAGAGAGGTCAGCCCAGCCAGCAGGGTGGCTGCAGGGGGAGTGTTGCTTTCCTGGATTTAGGATGCTGCAAGGAATACAAACAAACGTTGCCTCTTTTGCTCTTGGAGTGGGTTTGTCTGCAGTCTCTTCCCCCTCCAACAGCAGCACCCTTTAAAGCTCTGTTAACAAGCCTGTGATTTCCAATAGTCAAGGAGATGTGCTTTTAAAGAGCTGTGCAAAACCACTTCTCAGCTGGAGCAAGGCAGGCAACAGGAGAGCATCCTTAGGGATTCTTCATCTTGTGCCTGGATGAGGGTCTTGAAAAATCACTTGGGAGCTTCAAGATGTCGGGCTGAGCTCCAGTGGTTTAAGGAGTTACCATTAAATCCTTCCAGGACCTGAAGGCAGCCCACAAGAAGGATGGACAGAGACTATTTACAAGAGCCTGGAGTGACAGGACAAGGAGGAATTGGCTTCCAACTGACAGAGAGGAGGTTTAGATTAGATATTGAGGAGAAATTCTCCCCTGGGAGGGTGGGCAGGCCCTGGCACAGAGAAGCTGTGGCTGCCCCTGGATCCCTGGAAGTGTCCAAGGCCAGGTTGGATGGGGCTTGGAGCAACCTGGGCTGGTGGAAGGTGTCCCTGCCTATGGCAGAGGGTGGCACTGGGTGATCTTCAAGGTCCCTTCCAACCCAGACCATTCTGGGATTCTAAATCTGTGATAAGAAAGACCTGCAGGAAAGGAGGAATAATTATAAACTTGCCATCTCTTTGCTGAATGAAATAAGTTCAGTATATGTTAAAAAAGTGTTAAGCATTGCATGTGTGCAAAAAAAAAAAAAAAAAAAAAAGTTTTTTTACCCCCAACTAGATAATCAAGTGCTGCTCTGGGTGAATACAGACTGTGCCTAAAGTAAAACCCAGCCCTGCTGCAGAGCTTGTGAGCATGAAGACAAAAAGCACCTGAAATCCTCATCTCACTCCAATTACTGAGCAAATGCTTTAAACCTATTTCCCAGTTTGTGCTTCATTTTAGTTCCTTGTGAATGTGTGGAAATGTTACCTGGTGCAGACAGCAGAGACGCTGGGCTTTGCCTTTGAACTGCTGCTTTTACACCTGGTGTGCTCATTACATCCTGCAAACTTAATGAGGAAGCAGCTTTGGAGGCTGCTGGGGACAATTTGCAGCTCCCCTGCTGTGGGTGGGCAGTGCTGGTTTGGGGCCTGGTGCCAGGGGCAGTCAGAGCAAACCATCCTGGGCTTTGCCCTCCCAGCTCTGGGATAAATTACCCTGCACACGCCACCAAAACACACCTTGTCTTGTATTTCCCAGGGAAAGCTTCGCTTCTCACAGCTCATTTTTTTTTCTAATCCATGTGTAAAAGCTTCTCTTATTCCCTTCACACCTGGAATCCCAGAATGGGTTGGGTTGGAAGGGATGTTAAGGATCATCTCATTCCACCCCCTTCCACTGGCCCAGGTTGCTCCAAGCCCCGTCCAGCCTGGCCTTGGGCACTTCCAGGGATGGAGCATTAGGATTTCTGGATGTTGTGCCCTTGGGACCAAGGCTGGAATATCCTTTTCTGTGTGTCCTTTTCCCCTGGCCATAACACACACCTAGGCTTCTCATGTGTTCTCCATGCAAAGCTGATGAAAAATTTGCCAAAAGATTCCCCAAGCTCTTTCTTGATCTTCTTTTATTTTCCTGTGGTGCTTCATAGGTTTATTATAGCTTAAAACATTGAGATTATCCCCATAAGGAAAGCAATTAACCAAAATCTGAGCATCAATGGACTGTAATGAGAGAAAATTAGATTTGTCTTTCATCTTCTTTTCTTTCTGTTTGGGAAAAAGTGCAGTTTCCTTCATGTTCAAAACAGCCATTTTATTCTCATTTAACTGTGTGCTGTGTTAAAAAGCTTTCACTGGTGCTGAGGAAAAAAAAAATCCCACTATCAGAAAATACAGAATGTATTTTTGAACAGGAAGCATTTATGTCCAGTTTTTAACAAAATGAGTGATTTTTTTTCATGAAAAGATTTGGATAGAGAGGCATTCTGTGTGATGTTCTATCAGTGGCACCCAGAACTGATCCTTTCCTTGGAATAAAGCTTGGAGCTACAGTGGTGTTCCTTGGGGGTAGAAGCAGGAGCAGCATTTCTTGCCTTGCAGCATGGGTGTTATGTAATATAAAATACACATTTCCATGCATTCTCCCCTTCTGCAGTGTTTAAACACCAAACAAACCCCTGTCCCGGGGATCTCAGCGATGTTGTCCTTCTGGAAGTGCAGTGAATGTCATGATGAAAGGCTCTGGATGACAGTGCCCAGAAATACTCCTTCAAGCCTCTCACAAAATGGAATATTCATGTGTTTGTGAGGCTGGGATGCAGGAGAAGTTGCAGATACAGAAGTGGGACTGCCCAAAGAAACTCTCTGCAGGCAGAGATAAGACTGACCCTGGACAATGAGAAGTTTCAGCTGCTTTTGGAAGGTTCTGGGCTGGGTTTCTCTGGTGGTGTGTTAAGCAGGCACTTTCTGCAAAGCACGGGCTCAGTTGTGGCCCCAGCCCTGGTTTATCCAGCCCTTGCTGGTTCCACAGCTCATTTATTTCTTTGGGGTTGTATTTGTAAGCAGCTGAGTGCTGCCAGTGCAGGGAGCAGAGCACAGCCTCTTCCAGAGGGCTCTGCTGCTGGGCTTTTCCTTCATTTTCCTGAGATCTCTGACCTCCCTGTGCAGCCCCAGCCCTTCCCAAGGCTGTGGAAGAGACAGCCTGGGTATGAGCAGAATGCCTGGCTGTTCCAGGCCATTCCTGAGCTTCCAGCTCCTTCCTAGCTTTGATTTATTTACCTGCCAAAAGCCCCATTATGTCTAAGCAGCTGGGGAAAGCCTTGTGTAAAGGTGAGTGCCCGGTTTGAGGTGACCTGAGCGATGCTGGTTAACCCAGAGCTTTAAATCCAGCTTTAATACCAACCCCAGCCCAGTGTTCCCTCTGTCAGTGCTCACCCCTGGGGTGCACAGCTGTCTGCTTTGGTGTGAGACTGAGCTGATCCCTCCTGCTGCTCCTCCTGCAGCCAGCCTGGTGTCTCCTGTGACAGCACCGCGTTGTTTGCCCTTCAGCAGTCCCAGCTGATGGATTTTCACCTCTTCAGCTTCCAAACTTGCTGCAGAGCAGGGGAGGGACTGTCACCTGTGCTGTGCCTGCAGAGGGAATGCTTTGCACAGCTCATTTTTCCGGAGACAAAAGGGATAAATCTCTGTCTTACAGCAGTAACAACGTGTTCCATGTCTGGATAAATCACCTGGGAGATCAAATTCTCTGTTTTTGTCGAGCTGTTGAGGTTCCACTGTCAAGGAAAAGACCACTGGAATCTTGGTTGAACTTTGGCTGGATTTTGTTACCATTTCGTTTGTCCACTGGCGCAAAATGTCGATTTAGGGACAGCAGAAGGACATTGTTAAAAACTAAAACCAAGCAGTGTTGTTTGGTTTTGCACCAAAAGTGTTCCTCAGCTTTTTTCCAGCCCATCTCCAGAATCATAAATCAGGGAATCAAACAGGTTGGAAAGGACCTCTGAGATCATCCAGTCCAAGCCTTGATCCAACCCCCCCGTGGTTCCCAACCCATGGCACTGATGCCACATCCAGGCTGTCCTCAAACACCTCCAGGGATGGAGAATCCACCCCCTCCCTGGGCAGCCCATCCCAATGGCTGAGCACTCTCTCTGCAAAGAATTTCTTCCTAAGAAGTTCAACAATTGTAAGAAAAAAAGAAAAGATTGGGTTTTTATTGTATCAGGGTAAAGGAGTTGGGAAAGGGGATACAGGACTTTTAGGAGACTGAAGGAAGGAAAGAATGGAAAGAAGAATATGGATAAGGGCTTGGAAGGGCTGAAATGAGAGCAGGGCAGTGAAAGGTGTGAGTGGGAAAGAAGGGGGTGATAAGGTGGAGAGCAGGAGACATGGAAGGGTGAGAACTTGGGAAAGAGAAAGCAATTGAGAAGGAAACTGGTGAAGGAGAGCAAGGGAGATGTGACTAACAGGGGAAAGTGGAAGATAGATGAGCTTCATGGTTAATGATGCCTGGTGGTTGAAGATGCCTTGACTTCCTTATCAATCCCAAATCTCTGATCTCTGAGGAAGTAGCGCATTGTTTTATGGGTAAATGTAAAGGACTTGGCATGACAACCCAAACTCCCAAGAGGTGGCACAGACAGCTTTGGGGATTTCTGAGCTGTTATTCATCTTCTGTCTCTTCCAGTTCCCTGCTTTTCACAAGGAGGACATCAGCAATGTCCTTTACTGGTGAGGTCCTGGATGTTGGGTGTGCAAAGCAAAGGTGTCACTGCCTTGACATGATTGGAACTGAAAGGTTGCAGAGGTGGAGGTACCCAAACCACAGGACCTGCAAACTGTAATGTCCAAACAGGCCAAACTACAGAGCTGTTTCAGACAGGGTCTGTCAGGATGAGAGGTGAAGGATGGCTGTGATAAGAACGGGCACTGATAGAGAAGACAGAAATTCTCCTCTCTTTCTCTCCTTGCAACTGTCTTGGGGGATATTTTAATTAAAAGCTTTCATCCAGGAGGGGACTGAGGTGAGATGGAGGCAGAATTATTACCAGAGTTATTACAGTGTATTCCTGTGAGTCAGATCATGGTTACCTAATATAAAAGCAGCAGCACATTGCCAGCATCCCACCTGGGGGCAAAGCAAACTGCAGTCCTTTGTAGGACTGTGTATTTAGATACTGAAGGTACAGGAGGAGTTTTTAATGCAATTCCCACCTCTCCAAGGTGGGAAGCTGGGAGGAAGGTGCCGTGTGTGGATGGACTGTGCAATCCCATGAGGTCACAGCACCACAGAACGTGCTGAGTCGGAAAGGACTTGCAAGGATCACGGAGTCCAACCCTCAGCCTGCACAGGCCCGTCCCCAGCAGTCACACCCTGTGCCTGAGATGTTTATGCAGCCTTCAGGTGAACCTGTGTGATGGGCTGGGCTGCCCCCAGAGCCAACACTTGATACTTGTTCTTCAGTTCATGTGACAAAAGAGGATCAACTTGTATTTCAAGGGCAGCTGGGCTGAAAGGGGACTTAGGGAGACGTGGGACGATGCTCAGAAAGGAGAGGGGTGGACAGATGGGGAAGCATTTGAAATTTTTCAACCCCTGTGCAGTCTGTTCTGGTTGTAAATACACAGATGCTCAAATCACTTGTAGGATGTTCCTTCTGTCTCCTTGTTACAGCACTGGAGAAGAAGCTGCTCCCTCAGGTGCTTTGGGGCCAGGGGCTGTTCCTCTGGCTGCAGTGAAATGTGCCTGTGCTGCTGCCATTTTGCCCCCATTACTCAAACTCTGATTCCAGGCCTGGCCACCTTCCACCACGAACCCCACCCTGGCCCTCCCTCACCAGCTGGGCCAGTTGCCTCCAGCTTCAATGAACAGAGCATTGCTCTCTGCCCACAGGTTTTCAGGGTGCCAGACTCTCCAGAGCAGTGTCAGGTGCCCAGCCACCTTCTCTTTCCCCTCTGCTTCCCTCTGCTATTGAATCTGCTCCTGTTTTCTTTGAGGCTGGAGAAACCCAGGACCTGTGTATGATAACTCCTGTGCTTGCTTGTCTGTGTTCTCCAGCCCTCAGAACTCTTCCTTGTAGCTCATCCTGCATTTTCTCCAGGCTCAGAGAAACAGGTTTTCAAGTCCTGATGGAGGTGGAAACAAGTCCAAGGCATGAACTGCTCCCCAGCAGCTGTGAGGCTGAGGCTTCTCCATAGAGAACTTCCGAAGTTGTAAATGTATTTTGAAGATGTAAATGTTTAACAAAGGTCGCTGCTGCTTTTGTCCTGCAGAGTCCTCTTCTGCTGTGTCCAGGACACGTTTGAGAGGAGGTGCCTGCTCCTCACCCCTGAGGTGTCCACAGTGCTGAGCAGAGCAGGTGGATCACACAGACACACCTTGGCACAGCCTTGCTGGGCAAGCACGGACTTGTGCTGAGCAGCAGCTTGCTCAGACTGTGGAAGGGAGGGAGCAAGGCAGTGTGGGAATGCTGGAATTAGTCATCCAGTTTAGTGTCTGCTTCAGGAGGCTGGTTCCTCTTCACCTGGGGAATAAGGTTTCACTCACAGGGAGTTGCAGGGAGCATTTATTTCTTCTTCTGTCAAGGATTCTGCCAGTGAAGGCTATGATTTGTGACTTAAAAACACAAGCCACGTGCTCCCTGCGGGATTTGAAGCCAGGCAGGGGCTCCTCAGCTTCTTGTCTAGTGAAGCTGAGCATCTTATTGTAGTTTACACTTGCCCATTTTATGGTACAAACTCAGATAAGAAAGGATTGACGTCTTCGGTGTGGGTTTGGCTGTGGAGGTGCCTTCGTGTGGAGCACGAAGGGCTTGCCCAGCCCTTCAGAACCTCAGCCAGCTTTAACCCCGGGCCAGGAGCTCCGGTGGGGAGGGGCTGGAAAGCCTTTTCCACGTGTTCTGTCAGTCAGAAATTGCAGGCTGCTCTTCTTGTGCCATGATTCACCGAGTCCTTCTGCTGTAACCCCCCTGTTTTTCACGTAAGATGGGACTGAACAAGTGAAGTGTGCTCTGTGGCTGGGGAAGGCAAATGTCCTGTCCTGTGCCTCAGGAGAGAGCAGTTTGTGACCTATATCATTAATTAGCAATGCAGCAGTTCTCATCTTGGGCTAGCAGCAAGATTTGCTGTTAAATATTTTAGTTTCTTGCTTCCAGCTGTCCAGTTGGTCTTTGTTTCCTGAACTTGCCGTGAGCAGCACCTCAGCTAAAAATGTGGTTGTAAAATACCCTACAAGAATGGCGTTGCTTCGAATAATTTATTCAGAATTTTATATATCTTACCACTGAACTATTTTCCCAGTAAATTAATTTTCTTTCGGAAACAAAAGCAGTCCTACATTGTCTTGTCATCCATACATTATTAATGGCAATCTATTTTTAATTTAATGAAGAATTATGCAAAGAGCAAGGGAGGAAGAGTGTCTTGCAGTATCCTCGGTGTCTCTGCCTCGATAACCTCAAGCAATCGAAGAGGTTATATTTAAAAGCCTCTCTTGCTTGGCACTTTCATGTTCTTAAATGGAATGGTGCTTAAACTCAGAGAAACTATCAAAGGAGGAAGGAATGTATTGGCAGAGGTGAGAAGTGGTAAGGGATTGGATTATCCTGTTCTCTAAGTGGTTGGCAGAAGTTTCTGTGAGGAGAGAATTGCCTGAAACAGGAGCTGTTGTTGCAGCTTCCCAAAGTTCATTTAGGTAGTAAAAAGCTGAATCATTGTGTAAATCTAATTAGCACTGGGAGCTCTGTCAACCTGGAAGTTTAGTGAATTGGTCAGGGGTGCAGCTGTGTCATAAAGCAGCTTTCCAGGCTGGAGATCTGTTCTTAAATTTGAGTCTGAGCCACCCTCTGTTATCCCAAGGATTAAGAGAGAAAAATGTTTCCAAGCCCATTGCTTATTTAAGGGCAAAGTGAAGCTTGCAGTTAAATGATACCATTAAAAAAATCCAACAACAAACCCCCTCATTTGGGTCAACTTTTAATTTTGTTATGTTACTGTGATAATTGAAGCGCTAAATAAGGATAAAGTGTAGCTGATCAAAACTTGTCTCCAGCAGAAATCCTCAAGCTCGTGTGCAGTAAAGCTGTGTTGGGTTACAGCAAACTGCAGCAATTTTGAGCCTGGTCTTCTAAGCGATGTCTTAAAGACAACAGGGTTATAATCCCCACCAGGCTGTGTTGGGAGGGGATGTGCTCAACTTCTGTGCACTTCTCTGTGCTGGTAATTGGTTCCAGTTACTTGGAAGAGTCTCTTTTGGAGCTGCAGTGAATACATTTGCTTAATTTTTTCCCCACAGCTACTTGTCCTCTGCTGTCAAGACCTTAAGCTACAAGAGATGCTGTGTGGACAATGTCTGTCAGTTTTTATGCTTTATCACTATTATAAAGTGACAGCTTTGGGTTTGCTTTGTTTGGTTTGTTCATCTTGAATTGAACAGTAGGAACTGTGGAATTGGGTTTGGCTTCCCTCCTCTAAGCAGAGGTTTATCTCCTGTCTGTGGTTACCTTTGGGTGCAGCAGAATATCTGATTGTAGAACCCCTTGGTGGGGAATTTCCACAGGGTTCCCTCCCCTCGTGTTCTCACTGTCAGTGCTTTGGGGTCCTGGGACACCGTGGAGTTCTGTCCTGGCTCTGTCCCCATCACCTCGTGCAAACCCTTCACTTCTTGGTGTGTTTGTTTTCTCCTGTCATGAAGTTTGAATTAACTTGAACTCAGGTCAGAGAGATCAAACCCACCGACTGCAGTTTGTCATCCCTGTGGTGAATCCAACCAGCATCATCCTTGGTCTGTGTCACAGGGAGCTGCCTGTGGGGAGCTTCCAGGGGCAGGAGGGGTCTTTAAACACCTCCTGAAGCCCAGCAGCCACTGGTGCAACGTCAGAACAGGGTTTTTTTCCCTAAATGTTTCCTATTAAGTTCTTCTATCTTTAGCTTGTCCCGTTCCTGCATGTCTGTTTTGGCGAAACAAAGAAAAATTAGCACTGGGAGAAAGGGATTTGGAAACAATCATTAGGCTTTCTAGGCACAGAACAGGTATAACCTGTTTGACTTTGCTCAGCTTTGCCAAGCCTGAATCTTCCCTGTCTGCTGGAAGTGCTAACTCATGGTTGGCCTGGCTGTGTCCTTAGGGCTGATTAATGAGGTTATTGCCACTTGGTTCTACAGCATTTAGCAAACAGCACCCACCCAACCATTAAAAACTGCAAAAGAACAGTTACGCTGACTGTTTTGTGTAACTTAAGTTGTGCAGCCTCTTCTGTTGAATTTTAAACAAAAAAGGTGTTGTTTTGGAAGTCTTTTGTCTTTCTAAACTTGGTATCTCGCTGAGTCCAAAGAGCACAGAGAATTTCACCCCCCCCAAATCTTCACTTACACTGATAACCCAGGGCATGCTCAGCATCCCGCTGAGCTGAAAGGAACTGTGCAAAGCCTTTGGATTCCACGTTGAGTTTCCAGGAGCTGGGGACGGGCAGAATCCAGAATTGTTACAAATTCCAGCTTCAGCCAAGAGCAGCAGTGATAACACTGCAAACAATCTCGGGCCATTTCACAGGAGTGACAACAGCTCAGCATTCTGTACCCATACAGAAAGATTGAAACACTTGGTGAAGGTCATACAACAAGCTGATGGCCAAGGACTGAGAGCCAGCCATCCATCATCCAGCCTTTCCTCTTTATTTGCTAGTCCTCACTGCCTCATCCCATCATCTCCACCGCTGCACTGGTGGTCTGAGGAAGGATTTTTAATGGGACCTGAAAGTTGGGTTGTAATGCTTATTTCTGCTTTGGTGTATGAACTAGAAATGGTGATAGCAGTTTTTACACAACTCCTATGCATAAACACAGAAGTAAATTAAGACTCACGAGTCTCCTCTGGGAACGCAGTAGCTATTGCCCTGTTTTCCAAAAGGAGGAAGCAGAACAGCAAACACATTAATGTGATATATCCAAGGTTATCCAGCTCTCAGAACTGGCAATAGACCCCTGTTTGTGTGGTTCTTACTGGTCCCTTGCACCAGGGTTGTTTAAGTTTTATTTAGGGGTGAAACCATCCAGAGCAGGTGGGATCTGAGGGTCAGGGAAGGAGTTGCTCAGGACAAAGAACTCCTTCCTTTTTCCTCCTTCCGGCTGGGAAAGGGTTACAGCTGAAATGCCTGTGACAGCCTCAGGAAAACATGAATGTGCTGGTGAGGGAGGGCAGGACAGGAGCCCAGAGCTTGGAGCTGGTTTGTGCTTTTCATTTATAAATGTACACCTTTTGGTGGTGGTGGTGGGTGAAACCCGGGCTTTTGGGAGCCTCTCGGCCGGGCTGGCTCGTGTTCGTGTTCCGTGTCACTGAGCGGGGAGGGCTGGGCAGGGGGGGACACCTTCCCTGGGGCAGCTCCATCCAGCTGCTCCTGCAGAGCCAGCAGTGTGTGAGGGAGCACACACAGATCCAGAAGCACACACACACATCCAGGAGTGTGAGGGGGTACAGGCATATCCAGGAGTGTTTGAGGGAGCACAGGCACATCCAGGAGCATGTGAGGGAGCACACACAGATCCAGGAGCGTGTGAGGGAGCACACACAGATCCAGGAGCACACGCACACATCCAGGAGCACACACAAATGGAGGAGCACTGAGAGGGAGCACACACACACATCCAGGAGTGTGTGAGGGAGCACAGGCACATCCAGGAGCACACACAGATCCAGGAGCACACACAGATGGAGGAGCACTGAGAGGGAGCACACACACACATCCAGCAGTGCTGAGAGGGAGCACACGCAGATCCAGGAACACACACACACACAGATCCAGGAGCACTGAGAGGGAGCACAAGCAGATCCAGGAGCACACACACACAGATCCAGGAGCACACACACACACAGATCCAGCAGTGCTGAGGGGGAGCACACACAGATCCAGGAGCACTGAGAGGGAGCACAAACAGATCCAGGAGCACACACACACAGATCCAGCAGTGCTGAGGGGGAGCACACACAGATCCAGGAGCACTGAGAGGGAGCACACACAGATCCAGGAGCACACACACACAGATATCCAGCAGTGCTGAGGGGGAGCACACGCAGATCCAGGAGCACACACACACACAGATCCAGCAGTGCTGAGGGGGAGCACACACAGATCCAGGAGCACACACACACACATAGATCCAGCAGTGCTGAGGGGGAGCACACACACACAGATATCCAGCAGTGCTGAGGGGGAGCACACACAGATCCAGGAGCACACACACACAGATATCCAGCAGTGCTGAGAGGGAGCACACACACACACAGATATCCAGCAGTGCTGAGAGGGAGCACACACACACACAGATCCAGCAGTGCTGAGAGGGAGCACACGCAACATGGAGGGAGGGACCGGAGCCGCCTTCTCCAGTATCTGCACGGCCGCGCTGGCCGCGGGGACCCTCGGCACTGGGACCGGCCTGGATGGACCTCTCAGGTCAGTACAGCCACAGCCCCCCAGCTGCTGGGGGGCCTCCTCCCGGGGCCTTTCCCTCTCCTTTACCCCGCTGTGCCGCGTGTGCGGATCTCCGGGGGATGCGATTGTTTCACACTTGGTCGGAGCCCGATAAAGACGCAGAGCCGGCTCTGAGGAGGCGAGCGCCTCGTCCTCCCTTAGCAAATGCAAGTTCGTTTTGGTATCATCTGCGGTGTTTTGGAGCCCGTTGTGTGTCACTGCGTTGCCTTTGAAGTGGTTGGGCATTTGAATGGAGGAAGGTTAATTGCCTCCTCCGATCAGATTACACCACCGGGGGTAGCTCACCCCGGCGTGGAGAGCGAGCAGACAAAGTCTGATTTTGCATCCCGTTCTTCTGGTGACAGCGGTCCTCGAGGCATTTTTGGGTAAAGTGTGTAGGATGTGGTTATTAGCGTGACAGAAATGGCATTTTTTATTAGAAATGCGCTGTATCCTGTGCGTAGCGGAGAGGAGCGCTCGGGCTGGACTTGGTGTGAGAGCTGCAGCAGTCACAGGGGCTCCGTGCCGAGCTGTTGGCCGGATTATTTTCCTTCCTAATGGATAACTAAGTGCTGGTGATGGGATACGGGGTTAGGAACGATAGTTTTGGAGGGCCAGGTTATTGTGGAATGAGACAGTGCTGATTATCCTCATGGCAAATGGTCTCCTTCACCCTGGGCTCGGATTTGTGCTGTGGTGGGAGGAAATAAACCTGGTGCTGTTGCAGTTCAATTGGGATTTTCTACTTCAGGGCTGAGAGTGAATAAACATTTACTGGTGAGGAAAAAAAGGGGGGAGCTGGGCAACCAGTATTATTTAAAACTTGCTGTTCCCACCTACCTGGGTTACAGATCAGGGCAGCTTTACCAAACCAGAAGTTATTTATGAACCAAGCTGCCGGAAGCTGCAGGCACAGGTTCTTATTTCACTGTATAATTATCAACAGTCTTGATAATTTATGTTGACTCCTCCCACTTCACTTACACTGCCAGAAACCCAAGGAGAGTAGCTCCTAGCAGCACTGCAAAATTTCTCTGAATTTGTCTGTGTTTTCTTTCTTCCTTGAAGTATTTATCCTTAGGGAAGCTGCTGCTGGATATCTGCTCATTGTTTGTACTATGTAGTGACTCGGGCTCTGTGAGAAAGGTATTTGGGAAATTTTGGTTCTCCTTACTTGGAAGCAACACCATATTTAAAAATTAACTGTGTCTAGTGTGCTGATCCAAAGGCTTTACACTGTCCAGCTCCCTTTGTGATGGAAAAAGCACAATATGCAATATACTGGCAATATTTTGTCACCCAAGTATAAAGCCACACAAGTGCCAGAGGGAATTTTGTTTGGTGTGAATTCTCTTGGGAATCTGAGCTCTGACATTTGTGGGAAGCTGGCAGTGTCAGTGTGTGCAGTCCCAGGTCTCTGGCTGAAGGCTGATGAAGTTTTGTTTGATAAAATCTATGCAGTTTTCTTCCTAATGGGTCTTGTCATGCACAGAAACCTGCAGAATAAATAGGTTTTAGTTCTGGTAGTGACATCCCCTTTTTTGTTGCTTGTGCAGAGAGTCCAGAGCATGACAGAACTTGGGATGAGCTTATTATGGTTGGCTCTCTGAAGGCAGATCTTTTGCTCATATTCCCTCTGTGTCCTTCCTTTCAGCACAGAGATCAAAATTGGTATTGTTTTTAGCAGCGAGACTTGCATTTAACAGGATTATAGAAGCATTTTTAACTTCATGCTCGCAGTCCAGTGCCCCTGATTGATGCTGGGAATGCGGGGAGTTTGCTGGTTATTGCTGTCAGAGTTAATGTGCTGTGCTGATGCATCTTTTCTTCAGGAGAAAAGCCCTTTTCCCAGTGCAGGGTTGCAGAGTCCTTGCCCTGCCTGTAGCAGCTTTTTGGCTGGAGGGGGAAGAGGGGTGAAAAAAACCAGCAATGCTGAGCCTGTGCAGGGGGAAGTCATTGCGAGGGACGGGCTGTGTGTGTTCCTTGGGATGGATCCCACCCTCCAGGACACTCTGGGGGGATTTCTGTCCTGCATAACCCATTCTGGGTGACTTGGCATGTCACAGTTTCCTCTCTCTTGAGCTGCCTTTTCCTCCTGACCTCCGTGTGCCCTCCTCTCCTCGTGCAGCTTTCCCATGCTCCAGCCCCCCAGGATGCTTTCTGTGGAAAAAAAAATCCCTTCATCTCGTCTTATGGAGGGAGGAAATGCAGTTTATCAGAGCATTGGTGAGCACGGCCTTGGCTCCCCCTGCTCTTTTTGCAACAGCCAGTGTATCGAAAGTACAGTGTGACATATCCTCAGTATTTGTATCAAAAATACAGAAATAATCACTTAATCCCTCTTTGTTGATCTTTTTTGGTTTAGTTTTGCTTTGTGTTGAACCATGTCTCTCCTTATTGTTTGATACTTGCTGAAAACTTCAGGCCCTGGTGTCAGGGACAGCAGTTTAATGTTTTGATGTTCTGCTGCTGACAGTGGTCATTAAAGGCAATTAAATCCCTTATTTTCACTAGTGTCACTGTGTTGAAAAAAAGGAATGTTATTCCCAGCTTCCCTTCAGTTATCAGCCTGGAGAAAAGGAAAATAAAGACAACATAAATGACGAAAGGGAGAGATAAGGTGACTTTGAAATGGAGGGTGTGATGGACGGAAAGGAGGAGAACTGGGATGGGGTCTGAGCTTCCCAATCCTGAGGATGAGTTCCAAAGCAGGCAGCTGTTGAGTCAGAGCAAGGGAAGCTTCAGTGTATACTCAAGTAAAGAGAAAAAAAAGGCAGGTACACACTTTTTGTGTGCTCTTTGGGGTGAATGTACCTTGGGAATAGCAATGGGATGCAGGGGCTGAGGTGGAGTGGGATCTCCTCAGTTCCGTCCTGTTCCTTGGGGTGGCAAAGTACAAATACTCGGTTGTTTACCCTTGTTTATTTGTTGGAGGAGTTTCTGTGTGCCGTTTCTGCAGAGGAGCTTGCAAACATTTGAATTGCATATGCAGAGAGCAAGTTAAAATACAACCCTGAGCACTTGGGTGCATCTCACACTCTGCTGCTGCTGCTGCTCTGTCCTGCCCGGCGCTGGGACCGGAGCCTGCCTGACAGGGGGGATGATGGAGAAGGGCAGGGATCTGCCCTTGGTGCCTTGCTTTAAAGCACCACTCGTATTCCAGCTGCTCTCCTGTGCCTTGTTCACTCCTCCTGAAGGTGTGAGTGTGGAATGAGTTGCTGCAGCACCTCTGGAGACACTCTGGAGGTGATGGAACACCTGCTGCTCCGGCGGTCGCCTCTCCTTACGCAATCCCATGTCTGATCTAGTTTTCTTCCTCCTCTGGGTACAACAGCAGTAGAAGTGCAGTACGTGCAAGAGATGTGTTCCAGTTTCCCTTCAGAGCCCGGTCTGAGATGCTCTGTGGTAGCAGAGCCCACCCTGGGTGACAGGAGGTGGTGGCCGTGATCGGCAGAGCCGGGCGTGACCTCGGCTCCGCTTCCCACCCCGGGGACGGGCTGGATGTGTGGGATCATCGGTGTGAAATCACCTCCATGGCCTCCACTGGAATTCAGAAAGGCCTTGCCTTCCCTCTCAGTGAGTCCCACGGCTGACTAAACTCCTGAAGCATCCAGAGGATGACAGTGCAGTGCTGCTCCTCGGGCTCCAGGCACTGCCAGGTTCACTGGGAAGCTCCTCCGAGCTCTGAAATCCCCGGTTAATCAAACCCGGGGAAGGACTTTTAACCTGACACTTCCCATAATGTTGAAGACCAGAAAACCCTTGTTCCATCAGCATGCCAAGAGTTTAACTCAGCTCTCTGTTCCTGCTGCAGACAGTTCAAGCTGGGAGCAATTTTAGCTGAGGGATGGATCCTGTGGCTTTTCTGGAATGAACTGGTGGCTTTGCTGGACACTGAGGTGACACCCAGGCAGTGGTGATGGTTTGCTTTCTCTTGGCAGATGAATTCAGTGCAGGTGTAGCCCTGGTGGGATTTCACCACTCTTAGAAGGGGCAGTGCTGCTGTTATGACTCCACTTGGTCCAAGTCACTGAGTGCATCTCCCTGTTCCAAACTGTGACATCCCAGGGAGCACCAGCCAGGTGGAAGGGTTATCCTAAGGAACACCAACCAGGTGGAAGGAGTTATCCTGAGGAACACCAGCCAGGTGGGGGGTTATCCTAAGGAACACCAGCCAGATGGGGTTTCCCCCTTTCCTTACACATTATGCAGTGAATTTCCTATTCACAGCACTGGTGAATAGTCAAGGATTTCTCAACGTTTTCCCCCAGGGTTTATAAATCGGTGCTCCAAACCTTGTTCAGGACTGGAATGTGCAGATGAGGTTTCAGCCCTTAAGGAGTGTTTTGAACCAGGCAAACAGGCTCGATTTTTTTTGGCCACATTTTTTCATTTGTGTTTCGGAAGGTTTTGTCCTTCTGAAAGTGAAACATAACAATATACTACACAAACCTTATTCAGATACATTAAATACAATATTTCCAAACCTTCTCAGTTTTTTGTTCTCTGTGTATTTTCTTTTATTGATACCTCAGTGGAATATCTTTGCTTGCTGTCCCAGATAAATGTAGTTTGTAAGTGTGTGTTGTATCTCTTTGCAGTGTCTTCAGTGCCACTGTGCTGGATTCTGTTTTGGGAGTGTAAATGTGCTGGACCAGTGCATGTTATGCTTTTTAAAATTTATTTACATACAATACCTGCCCCTTTTAAGTACATGTGCCCACAGTGACTGTGTGAAAATTTGTGTTTTAAGTAGAGATGTGCTGGGGTTTTGGAGTACCAAATCAATAGATCCATGAAATCAAGAGTCAAAAGGTAAATAAAAAGAGCACTAAACTACTTGATGCATTCTTTTTTTCATGGTTTTTGAGCAAATCTCACAGTTTGGAGCGATGAGAAGAGGGGCCATGACACATATTTTCATGTTTTCCATTAGTTCTACAGCAGTAAGGGGAGAACTTTGAGTGGCATCAAACACCAGCAGAGCTCTGGCTGCCCTCAGAGTAGGAGTGAGTTTTGACCTTGGGCCTGTGTCTTTATCTGTTTGGTGCTCAGACCCCTCCTGTGAGGGGGATGCCAGTGAACCATCCCAGCCCTTGCATCACACAACATACTTTTGCATAAAAACCCCAGTGTGAGCCCAGCTGTTGGTGGTGTCAGTGCAGGGGCAGAGCCAGAGCTGGGAGCAGATTCCTGGGGTTCAGTCCCCTGGAGCAGGGACAGAGGGGCAGCCTGGCTCCAGCACCTCCCCAGCCAGAAACGAGGCCTGGCTTGGGAAAAACAGGACAAAAAGGGGAAACTGTGCTGATGTCTCAATTTTGCAGAGTCTCAGCCGCTGCACAGCGTTGACAGCCTCCTCTGAAAGGACTTTTCCCAGCTTCTTGTGCTTCCCAGGGAGCTGCTCCTGGGCACACATGAGAACACTCAGATTTCCATGGGTTGGAAACCTCCGTTCCCTGTTAACGGGCAGGGAGACAAGGCCAGCACAAGAGATCAATTTCAGAGGAGGGTTGTTCTTAAATCCTGGTATTTGTGGTTGCAGAGAGCCACTGAATTCCTGCCCAGAAGGTTCACCGAAGCTGTGTTGACTTTTTTCCCCCTCTCCAAACTAATTTGTTTAACGCTGCCACGGTCGCTGTAGCTTTTTGCAGGAGCACAGTAATGAGATTACCAGGCCTCTGATCGCTCCCATCTCTGATCCTAAATCCCCATGGGAAGCTGTGAAAGTGTCAGGGCTCTGCTGCTGCTGTTTGGGGGCTGTGCTGGCAGAGCCAGGGGTGGTTGTGTGTGTGAGATGTTGGGATGATGGAGGAGCTCAGCTTCCATCTGTAGCCTGGGAGCCAGCAGGAGTTTAAGGAACACAGAGGAGCTGCTGAGGCTGCCAGCCAGGGGATCATTATTGGAGAGAAAAGACAAACACTCCCCCCCACCCCCTTCCCCCTGCCAAGCCTCTGAAGAGGGAAGCAAGTTTCATAGGGAGATAATTACACCACTGGAAAAACTGCTGTGACAGCTCCCAGCACCACAAGTGGAGTTCTTGTGGGGGAAAAACCATGTTAGACACACCAGTTCCTTCCCTTTCCTCCCAGTCTGTGTGGTGTGCAGGCACAGGGCTGTCCTGGAGTACTTGGAGCTCACTCCCCTCCTCCCCTTGGCGTTCTCTGCTTGCTTGAGGCTGATAAAGTTTGTTGTTTTCCAGTGAAGTTTGTTGGTTTTTTTTTCAAGTGAGGTTCCCACAGTCCAAGTTGGGAATACAGGTGGACACCTCAGTGACATTTCGCCCTGCTTGTAAAAGCAGCCAGGATTGATTGGTTCTGAGTGCAAAATCAGAAGCTTTTTCTTTAAAACAAAACCAAAGCGAGGAAGGAGAACCCTTCGTAGTTTTTATGTATATAATTTTAAAATAATAAACCCAACCAAAGCTCCAGCTCAGTTTTAATTCTGAAGCAGTGCTGTGTTCCTGGGCTGCCTTCACCCATTGGTGAGGTGTTAACAGTTTCATTCCGTGCTTAATGGAAATCTCTCCCAGTCTCCACGTTCGATCTCCCTGGACATCTCCACACCTTCCAGCCCCTTCTGTGCAAGGGCTGGGCCTGAGTTTTAATTAACTGCCCCCAATCTTTCTGGGTCCCTTCCAACTCAGAGTATTCTGTGGCTCACATTTCCCACTGGTGTCCCTCCAGTTACCACAAATGTCTTCTCTGCAGTTCTGGAGCAGCAGGAACCTTGGTGCAGATGTTCCTTTTTGCCTTGTGTTGGTGACTTGAGGAAATAATAGGGCTTTTCTCCAGCACTCAGTGTTAACAAACATTGGAGACCACGAGTCACACAAAAACCTTCTCTCCAGCAAATGTCTCTCTCATTCTCCCTCTTCGGGGCTTGACCACACATGGAACTTCTCAGGAACAGCTGCTCCCAAATAATTCCAGATGTGGCAGACCCTGAATACAGTGTTCTGTTCTGTGTTGGGCCTGTTTGTGCTGACCTTTTCCGAGCCCTTTGATTGCTTTTTAGGCTCAGGGTTACCTCTTTGCTCGTTGAAAATACAGATTTCAGAAACTTTAAAATCTTAAAATTCAGAGACAGAAGCTGAAACTCCTTTAATTTCTCTTCTCCATTTTGGGGTTGGCAAATAAAAGGTGCTTGCCTGTTCCTGTCGTTGTTCCTTTAGCAAGAGATGTTGCCATGACATGGCAAGGGAATTTCTGAGCTTCTTGGCCATAAGACTTTGTGGAGATGAAGATTTCCCTTCTAGGAGAATTGAATTCAGCCTCTTGACGATGATTTTCCTTATTTCTGGGTTTTTTCTTTTTTTGGTGGGGAAATGTCAGAGTTATAAATCCCGTAAATTACGTTCAGATGAGTCGACGTGCAGTTGAGCAGCGAAATGTGCGCTCTGACCACATTTACACAGCAAACAGCCAGGAGAGCCCCAGGAGGAGCAGGGCTGGGAATGAATGCTTGGACCTTGTTGGTTGCTCCCTGCGTGAGGAAGAGCAGGAGCAGCAGTGCCAGCTGGAATGCAGCTGCTCCTTCAGCCTGGCTCCTGGTGCTGAGCCCTGTCACCGTGGATAAAGCCGGAGCATCATCAGCCTTTGCAGATGGAAAACTCTTCGGTGAAGGACTTGACTTGCAGGGCTGGAGGGAAGGGCTGCTCTGTCTTTTAAACTTGCTGCTTTGAAGCTGAAATCTGTGTGGGTTCAAAAAAAGCCAGGGTGGGTTAATCTGCAACCAAAACATCCAAAAAGGAGAGGATTCATTTGTTTGGTTCCACTGTGCTCCATCAGCATCTGCAGCTCTCCAGAACAGCTCCCACCACCTGGAGAACAATCCTTGGAGGGGGCCACTTAGTGATTTTGCCACACAGTTTTCCTCTGGATTCTGTGGAGAGAGGTTTGATGGCATTAAACCTGCCATTATTGGGAAATGCTCTCTAAATGCAGATTTCAATGTCATTGAGAATGGTGGTTTAAACACACTGGGGCAGGAACCTCCTCGTGGTCCTTTGCAGCACCTTCTGCTCTTTTGTCAGTACTAAAGGTGTTAAAAGGATGTGTTTGGGTGCCAACAGCACTTAACTGTGAGGGCAGATATCTGAAAAAACATGACTAAAAGGAAAAAAGGTAAAGCTGACGTGGTAAACTATTCTCCTGGGTTTTATTTGACTCTCTTCATAATTATAAACGCTCCTCTTCGTACCCTATAAACTAACATGGCAGAAATTAACATCAGAGAGTTCAGATTATCTTCAGTTCTGTGTACAGGGGGTTAATTCTCCTGTCAAAAGCACAGCCAGGCATCAGAAGGGAAAAAGTATCTGTAGTAATATGAGGTAATGGCATATTTTCTGTTCTTCCTTCAGCACTGCTTTGCTGGCACATCTGACTTGCCTTTTAGAGCAGCTGTTGGATCAAGGGGCGAGATAAAGTTGTGTGAAAGAGAGGGCCTGTCTCCAAGCTGGCATGGAGCAGTTTTAGGAGCCTGCAGTACCCTTGGGAGGCACTAGAAATTATTAAAATTATGTATATACACAATAGTAGAGTGAAAATGGTAAATGCACCTTTTCTTTTCTGTTCTCTCTCGGGGAGTGGAAAAGAAGTCCATTAGTGGAGTAGCATGGATTTGCCTTTTATGCACTTGTTTGGTGTCCTTATGCAGTGGACTGACCTTTTGTGAGTTTGCTCTTGTGTTTGAGGTTGGTTTAAAGCTCTCCCTGTTGTCTCACATGGAGGGGTTTGACTTTTCCTCTGCCTGTTGAGTTTCCTGTGCCTGAGGCTGCCCAGGCACGTGGGGACACCACGAGTGAGGTGAGGGTGTTCCAGCACTGACCCTGTGCTTCAGCAAAACATTTCATTGAATGGAGCACAAGAAAATCACCAGAGCTCCCAAAGGATTTCTCCACCTTTGAATTCCAGTCTCCTTTGGCTCTTCCAGCCCTTCACCTCCTCTGGGAGAACACCCCATCCTGGTGCTGGCTGTGCTGGTTTGTGCTGGAGGTGCTGGCTTGTCCTGTGGGAATCCCTTCCCAGGTTGTGCTGTGTGTGCACTCAAAGGCTCATTTTTAAGAAATGCAGACCTGTTTCAGTGGCTTTTCATCACTGGTCTGACTGACCCCCCCGAGCATTTAAAAACCAGCAACCAAGTTACTGAAAAATCCCAAGACTGACTTTTTAAAAATGATGCCTTTTAAGGTGCACTTCGATTATCCTTTTTTTATTTGCCCTCCAGTGTGAGTTTTTAAGTGCAAGGTGTTCATGTCATTCACCTTCCCTTTCTACAAGGTGATTTAACAATTCTAGAGAAAGCTGAAAACGTTTTTTTCACTGTTTGACTCCATGACTGGAGCTCTGAAAATGCAAAATGCTGAGAGACTTGCAGTGAAACAGTAAGAAATTCTAAGCTTTTTTTTCTGATAATAGAATTCAAGGTCATGGCCAGTCCTAACAACAGTTGTGCAGCTCCTGTTGAGTCCTGGTGGAAACACCACTTTGACTTGGGGTATGTGACATATTTCATGAGCTCCAGCTCCCCCACACCACAAGGTGCTGCTCTGACTGATGCAGCAGACTCTGTAAATGAGATTTTGGATCTGATTACGGCTCCCAACATACTGACATCGGATCTGGCATTGGAAACAGATCCCCACTGAGCTGGGAGAACGCTGCTGGTGCCCACACAGGCTGGTTAATTGGTACCTGGCCCCTTTTTGCATCGGGATGTGCCTCTGCAGAGTGGAAAGTTGTGACAAATCCCCAGTGGCTCATGAAAGAACAGAACAGAAGGTAACTTTTTTGGCCTTTTCTCTCTTGTGCATGCACAGAATTTTTGTGGTGCCTGCCAAGGACAGAGCAAAGTCTGGGTGCACAGAAATGGGAAGGCTCATAGGAAATAACCTCAAACTGCTGGGCTGTCCTCAGGGTCCAACCTAATCCCTTCCCCTCTGGGGGAGGGGGACGTGGAGCTCTGCAAGGCTGTGCTGCTCTCAGGGCTCCAGGGAGGAGAGGGACAGCTGTGGGGAGGACACTGGGATCCACAGGGATCTGTGGAAAGTGGCATTCACTGCAGGGAAACTCCTGGGCAGGGGGAGTGTGACACTGTCACTTGTGTCACCTGCTGAGCTCTGCCGTGTTCCAGCCCCTTTGCACAAGGAGCTCTGGCCACAGCCTTGACTTTGCCGGCAGCAGCTCCCAGCACTCCTTGTTTGGGGTTTTCAAGGTGTTTTGTTATCATCCATCAGGCTCTGGAAGTGCTGATCAGCAGGGAGTCACTCAGGGGTGCAGCACAGGAGCAAACGGGAAATACTGGTTTGGGGAAGGACTTTCATCCTCCTCAGGGCTGCTTGGAGAGGGGGAATGTGGAGGCAGAAACCGCAGGTCCTCCTTGTAACTTGTGGTGTGCCCACCCTTGATAATTTCTTTGTCTTTGCACGTGTATTTCATAAAAGTTGTGATGTAACTCCCCTTGGAGAAACCAGCAGTTCAAAGCAAGCCAACACCAGTGAATTTAACACATATTGCACTGGAATGTGTCCACAGGTGTGCTCTGACTGGGGGAAACATTCTGCTTGTGCTGCTTCCAGAGATAAGGGATTCCTAAGGCTACTGATGACAACACCCTTTCCCAAACCTGGCCTGTCCCCCTTTCCCATCCATCCTAAAGCACTACCTAAGGCAGGAACTCAGAGAACTGCACCCTTTGCTGTTGGACACTTTGGGAATCAATACACAAACAGAGCAGGAAAGAAAACCAAGCACATCAAGGGGTTCCTTTTGCCACTGTCATAAACCTCAGAGCTTCAGAAAACGACTCTTTTTCCTCCCTGTGCAGGTGCCTTGAGTGTGCTGAAAGGAGCTGATTGGGCCTGCTCTCTGTGCACAGTGAGTGTGTGGCTGCTTGTCAGGGGAAAACAGGACATCAGATGCGAGGAGGGGGTTGGCTCAGGGTTTTCTGTCACCGTTCCTGGCTGTGTGGCTCTGTGTGTGAAGGGTTTCTGTAGCTGTTTACACAAACAGCCCAAATGTGGGAAGTGTTGGCACGGTGTGAGTGTGGCCTAGCAGGAAGCTTCACGTGCAGACACAACTTGTGTGGTAGGAAATCTTCTGTTTAGCAGTGCATTAGGTCTGTTTGCACTGGGAAAATCAAATTATGTTATTTTTAGGGAACGTATTTAATTACCGCTGCATTTACAATAAAACAAGTGTGTTGAAAGCTTTAATTATATAATGGGAACACAGAAGGATATCAGTCTCCATCCAAGCTCAGAAAGGTTTGTCCTTTTTTCACTTGCTGTATGGGTTCTCCAAAACATCATGGGAGGCCTCAGGTCTGGGTGGTGTCTCCTGTTCATTTACTACACGAACAACAAAGCAGAGCAAACTTGAAGAGGTCACTAATACAGTTTAGAGATCACTTAGGTTTTGCTTGGAAAGCTTTTATACTTAAATATGAGGACCTGGAGTGGCAAAACGAGGGGGCAGGGTTAGATGGGATACTGGGAAGGAATTCCTGGCTGTGAGGGTGGGCAGGCCCTGGCACAGGTTGGGCAGAGCAGCTGTGGCTGCTCCATCCCTGAATTGTCCAAGGCCAGGTTGGAGCAACCTGGGCTAGTGGAAGGTGTCCCTGCCCATGGCAGGGGGGTGATACTGGATGGTCTTTAAGCTCCCATCCAACCCAAACCATCCTGGCATTGATTCCATGCTTTATGAAATTCTTTTATGTTTGTGAAACGTTTCCCCAAGCGAGGACTGTTTGAATCCAATTTGAAAAAAAAACCCCAATTTCTGCACTGAGTTTGCAGCAAACGTTTCAGTGAGTTCATCTGTGTCTCTCCGGGAAGGAAAGCCCTTGGAGCAGGGAAGGAGCTGTGGCTGGGCTGTCACATGGAATGGTGTCTCACTGCATGAACTGCCCGCGAGCGCCAGGCCGGGGACGAGAGCAGAGCTGAGAGGGAGACACGGATCACAAAGTCACATCCCTGTGGGAAGCCACCAGCCCTCCTGGGAGACAGCAGGGAGAGGAGCCTGGCACGGGAATGAGCCACCTGGTGACCCCATCCAGCTCCTGGAACAGAGTTCCAGAACACAAAATGTGGCAACGGGAAATCCCAGTCCTCTGGTGAGGACATTCAGGGATGGTGACACGTTTTGGTTGCACTGACCTTTTCCATGACCTGATGACAAGGTGAAGTGTGTTTTCCAAGGATTCTGGCAGTGCAGAGGTGATGTGAGGAGGTGCTGTGGGATCGAGGAGTGGCAGTTTGGTGGCTCTTTAAGTCCCATCCTCACCATGAGCCTCTGGAAGTGCTGCCTGTGAGGCTTCTCTGTTCCCTGGAAGCTGCATTTTATCTTACAGTTTTATTCCTTTGTTCACTGTATTTTTACCCATTTTATTTTTTCCCCATTCTCCCACAGCCCTCTCCTTTGGCTGAGTTATTCATTATGCACTAAACACACTCTGTTGCAGGTGTCAGTTCTAAAATCATCCTGATTACTGAGAAAAAGGCTTGAAGAGCACTGTTTACTGCCATTTTCCTGGGCACTGAAATTAATGTGTGCTGGTTTCAACAAGATCTCATTGCTCTGGGAAGGGTAAATAGCCCAGTCACTTCATTATCCTGCTGCTCTGCACAAGTGCCAACGGAATGGAGATGCTTTCATTTTCCAGACTGCCCTTTGGGTGCTTGAGACAAATGCTTTCCAAAGCTGGGCCACACTTTCCTTTTATTTGGCTTTTTTCTCTATCAAACTGACGAAACCATAAATCCTTCCATCACCTGCTCCAGGTGAGCAGATCCCTTTTTAATGCCCTTAAAAATACTGGGACAGCTTTCACCGGTAGGTTATTTTGCCAAGTCATTGAGGCTTTATTTATCCATCTATTCATTTCTTCTCCCAAGAGGGTATTTTATTCCTGACAGCATGAGTCAGGACAATGAAAGGTTGCAGTGAAATCTTGCAGCCTCTCCTGTGATGCAGTATGGACTGGGGATGAAATGTTACCTTAGTCATACTGAAAATAAACAATTAATGCTCTTCCCAGCTGCTTCTTCCCCTGAAGCACAGCGTTTAGGCAGCTCCTGGTAGGGGGAGGTGTGTTTTTGTGTGCAAACAGGTTGTCAGAGTGTCAGGGTTAAAAAAGCGTCCCTGGTCATGTTTTATGGAGGGGAAGCTTTTCTGAAGCAGAGACAGCAGCCGGCACTCTTGGGTTTTGTTCCAGCCTTCCCTGACTCAGCCAGTGCTGAGTCTTCCTGTGCATTATTTACACCACTTTTTAAGCAGGGCTAACAGAAATAGCGGCTTTACAGGAGCATTTTGACTGAATTGTGAAGAGCTAGTGGCTCAAGTATAAAAATTACTTTGGGGCAAAGTAATTTTATAAGTTTCCTGTCGATGTTCCCAGCCAGGATTGGAAGGTGGGTTTATTTGGAGCAGCACTGCCCTTGTTTATCCCCACTCCCCGAGTGCCCAAGGCTGTGGGGGGGCTGGATGTTGACACAGATGTGAGGAGGATGTTGCAGATGTTGTGATTCTCCTCGCTGTGGCTTCCTGTTTTTAACTGTGACAGGGACACAGCAGGGCCCACCTTGATCCCTCATTGCCAGCCATGCAAACACAAGTAAAGCCCGGCTTTCCTGGCCTTGCAGGGTTTAATTTCTCAGTGGTGGGAATGCACAGTGTGTTGTGTTGGCCATGAAAGGGGGTGTGATGGCAAAGGGAAGGGTTTAGAGCATCATTCCAAGTGCTGTTACCTGCCCTAATCAGATTTTCTGCCCTTTCCCCTCCTAACTCTGACTTTCCAGCTCCCTGCTCAGCCAGCAGAGTTCCCCAGAGCTCCTGTGTGGCACAGAGGAGCTCTTGGCATCCTCTGGTCTTTTATTACCCTGATGCAGAAGCACAGTGGGGGCAGAGGAGCTGTGTAGCATTTACAGGGGTGGAACCATGCCAGGAGGGATTTCAAAGGCAGAGGAGGCAGCAACAAGCCAGTGGTTTTCAAGGATGGGTTTTGCCAGTGAGGGATGATGGAGAGCAATTACAGTTACCTGATGTATCTCTTTTCTCTCCCTCATCTGCTTGAATGTCACTGAACTTCACCCAGATCAGGCCAGGCAGCTGCCTCAGTGCCCTGGGGTTCTAAAGGGACAGTGATGCTTCAGTGGTGATTTGGGAGGGAGGAGGAGGATTAACTGTTCCTGAAAAGCCATTTGCATAAAGGTTTGCAAAGTGGGGAGTGATGAGAGTGTGTTCAAACTGAGCAGTGAATCTGCACAGCTTGACTGGCCCCATCCATCTGCTGGGACAGTTCCCTCTGTTTAACACGTTGCAGTTCATTTTACTGTTTTGGGAGGAGCTGGAGAGCCTTCCCAGAGCATGGCAGGGCCCTCCTGCAAAGTTCTGCAGAGGAGCTGGAATTTCACGCTCGGGAGAACAAGAGAGGAGGTGCAGAAATCTCCTGTCACCATCTGTGCCCACCACGGTCCTTGGCTGGGCAGGCCAGGGCTGACTCGTGCTTTGCCTCACTCCTGCTCCTTTTCCCTGGATTCCCCAGGCTGACATTCCTTCTGCTGTGGGATTTCTGTCCCAGCTTTAGCTTCCTGCCTTTCTGCCCACAGGAGCAGCACCATGTCCCTGTCCCTGGCAGAGGTGGTGGGACGGTGTGGGTTAAACCTGGCTCAGGTTAAACCCAGCTCAGGTTAAACCCAGCTCAGGTTAAACCCAGCTCAGGTTCCTGCTCCTCTGCCTGCTCAGGTGAGCTGGGAGGTAACAGGAGTGGCTGAGCAGCAGAACTTTGTGCACACATTTTATGGGACTGGGCAAAACTCCAGCCTGGGAACTCCTCTTGTTTCTCTTTATTTACTTTACTTATTATTATATCGTCCCTTTCAAATCTTCGTTCGCGAAGCCTAGCCATGATGATGATGATGATGATATCGTACCCGTCCTTTCTTATGCCAAAGACTTTCCTACCTGCTGCCTTCTTTTTTCTTTTTTTCCTGCTGAGTCATGGCCCAGCTCCCCATTGGTTTTGTGCCTCCTTCCTGGAGTGCTGGCTGGGGTTGTCAGGTCCCTCTGAGCTCCGTTTCTCTGCCCTGCCCTGGGAGCAGGAGCTCCTGCAGAGCTGCTCCCGTGGTGTCCCTGTGAGCAGGGTGAGTGAGCCTCTTGCTGATGATGGCAGGACGTGTCCTGTGCTCAGTGAGCTGCTCTTGCTGTGCTGTTAACAGTCTGAAATTATTCATTTTCCTTGTGCAGAGGCAGCTGGGGAAGGCAGGCACGTTATCCTGGAACTGAGGGACTGGAAGCCTTGTTTGCTTTTGATTTTCCATGCCCTGCACTGCTGGCATCTGCTGAGGCACTTACACACCTTCCAGGTTTTTTGCCCTCTCTAATGCATTAGAGGGGTCCTCTGTTTGTTCTTTGAGTATCTTTTCAATCTTGACTTGTCTACAAATGCATAATTCACTTTTTTTCTTTCTCTGTCCCTGCTTCCTTCTACCTTCAAAATTGATGTTTCTTTTCTCACCTGATGTAAAATTGGAGGTTTCCTAAACCCACAAAATCATGAAGCAATGCAATTAATACATTTCATTTAAAAAGGATGATTTTTGTCCCCAGTTTTAAAATGACCTTGTTCTCAGTCACAGGTTGATTCTGTAATTCTTACATTATCTTGCTCAGAGTTTGCTTTTAAAATTAAACCACAAAACCTGACCTTTTTCCCCCCCAAAGTGTTTGTGTTTCAGATGCTTCCCCTCCAATTAATTAGAAAGAACAACAACCAACAGAACTGTTCTTTTTTTCCTGAGCTCTGGCATTCCCAAGGGATTAGGGTGATGGTGCATGATGCAGCATTGCATCACCCTTCCATGCCCAGGTCTGCAGCTCTGGCATTTGCAGAGCAGAGATAAATGTGCACATTCTCTTCTTTCTCTATGAAGAGACCCAGGTTGGTGTTAGGACGGAATCTGAAGTTGTTTCCTCCCTGAGGGTCAGGCCTCCTGTGAAACACTGGACAGGCTGAGCTGCTGGTTACTTTGGGGCTTGGAAAATGGGTGGGCATATTCTCCTTGCTCACCTCTTGTCTGCTTTGATGGAGACAGTCCTTGCCTTGATGCTTTATGGTCTCCTGGCATACCCAAGCTCAACTTCCAGCATAATTGGGGGCACTGTTTGTTATCTGGAGTCCATATAGTCCAGGTTAGGCCTGGTATCTCAGTGCTGTGCTGCTCTGAGCAGCCTTTAGAGTTAAAGGGTTCTTTTATGATGTACCATCTCTCCATTTCTCCTCCAGAAAAGCAAAACAATCTAAATTAGACCGAAGCCTTGGCTAATTGTTCTTTCTCTATTCATCTCTGAGGCAGCAGGAAAGCAAGCAGCAGGGTTTCCATTCACAGCAGACTCTGCCAGCTCCACTGCCTTTGTACCAGAATCCATGGGGGTGGTGAAGGTAAAAACGGGCAGCAGTGGCTGCAGCTGCACCTTGAGAGCTCAGGGCAGGGAGACTGAGGAGCTCTTTCCTGTATATTGGGGTTTTTATTATTCACTGAAAAAGGTCATTAACAATTGCAGATTATTTCAGAGGCCAAAGTGAACACAGAGGAACCTCAAGCCCCTCTCCCCCAGCAGCTGCCATGGGTCTGAGCTGGTCCAGGAGGGCTGAATTTCTGCCAGCTCCATCCCCAGGAGGATGCTGTGAGTGTTCCTCAGCCCTGCCCACCCAGGGCTGGCAGTGGGCAGTGCTTTGGTGTGGATCTCAAGTCCCAGCAGAGCTCAGGCTGCAAGTTCAGCTGAGTGCTGGGCACCTTTGGATGATTTGGGGAAAGCTGCCTGATGAGAGGGACTCACTGGAGGACTGAGGCCATTACAGGTCAGGTTTTATGGAAAACTGCCCAAGTGCCAAGTGCTTTTGTTCTCCTTTGGTGCCAGCACAGTGTGCTCTGAGCTGCCAGAGCTGCAGGAGTGTTTGGGCAACGCTGTGAGCACAGGGTGGGATTGTTGGGGTGTCTGTGCAGGGCCAGGAGTTGGGCTGGTGATCCCTGTGTGTCCCTCCCAGCTGAGGATGTTCTATAATTCCATGAGAGTGGAGAATGCTTTACATGCTCCCCTTGACTCTGGATGGCTTACTGCAGATGGAGCTGTCCATTTAATTCCCCTGAGCTGCTCAGGAGGCAGCCAGTAGGAATAATAATGGTGAAATATGTAAGTGGTGATTTCTAGATGTAGAAAGGACTGAGCAACCTCCTCCTTGCTTTTGAAATGGAGTGATAGTAGGGGGGTAGGAGGAAGGCTGTTGTAAATGTGATGCAAGGGCCACCAGTCATTCAACACTAGGTATTTAAGTCAGAGTAACTGGAGCTACTCTTTATTTATTTGCATATGCTTATCTTTTGTTATTTGTTCAGCTAATCAGGTTCTGGTGTCCCAGAGTTCATTGCCACTCTTTCCCTTGTGTGAATTCACTGGCAAGTCTCCTTTGGATGGGATTTTCCCCTGGTTTCATCCACAGAGTGCCCCATGACCACATACACAGTGGGGTGGGCAGAAGGTGAAGCTCTGTGGGGGGTGAGAGCCTCCACTGAAATGTTTTAGTTGGGGAAAGGCTTTCCCTGGCTGACTGGACAAGTTCTAAATGTTGTCTCATGTTATGAGCAGTTGTCACTTAACAGCATGCAAGGCTAATTGTAGCTGATTAGCTGATTGCACTTGATCATTCCATGTGCTGAAAGCATCATTTTTCCAGTGTGTGCTTCTGTGAGGAAAGACTAAATTTACTGTGGCTTTGCATTGGCACTGAACTCCAAACAAACACAAGATCAGCCCAGATGGATGTCCTTGGATCTGGGTTGGGCCATTCTGTACCGTTTTGGGGGCTCCTTTGATCTGTGCCGGGGTTGGATGAGCTGGGAGCAGATGGGGTTCAGTCCTGCTTCGTGTCATGGTGATGACTGAGAACTCCAGCAAAGATCAGAGCAGCGTTTGCCAGGCACTGGGGAGATGTGAGGGGAAGGGCTGGGCAGAAAAAAAGCTGAATTTTAACAAGGCAAACGAGAAGAGGAGATGGCAAAGGAACTGCAGGGAGCAGGTTTCGACTGGGAGCTGGTGAGATGGTCCCTGTTGGTGTCATTTGGGTGAGGGAGGGGAGTGAGGCTGAGGTGAGTGTAGAGTTGATGAGTGTAGATCATTCCAGCCATTCCCAGGGGGAAGGGGAGGTCCAAAGGCAGGACATCCCACTGCCACTGCCCCACGAGAAGTTCCTGCTGATGAGCCCAAGTTCAGGCACCTCACCAAGGCAGCAGCAGCATCTTTTCCCTTCTCTGTTCTGTGTGGAAACCTCAGAGCTGCTTGTAGCTCTTTATTGCTGGTAAATAAGAGCTCGGTGCCCTTTTCCCTGGGGGCAGTTCTTTCTAATACTTTTATACTTGTTCCTGAATCAAACAAAAGAAATCCAAGCTAGGGCTCAGTGATTCTGATTGTGCAGTGATTTCCTAATTCTTTTTCTCATACTGGGCAAAGTGATGAGAGAAACCTATTATAGAGGAATTTTTTTTTATTGACTGTCACTGTGTTCTGAAAAAAAAATGCCAAGCACCTACTAAAACAATGTCTTTTATGTGTTGCCAAAGAATAGGGCAGGTTTGTTCAGTAATATGTATGCAAAAGCATGAGAATTCTGTGATTATTTTTATAAAGCTTTTTAATAACTAAGAACATGTCTCAGAGCTTGTAAAAGCTGAATATTCCAAGAACTTACTCTTTTCATAAAGTGCTTAAAGAAATGCCAGTTATGCAAAGCCTGAATGCAAATTCTTCGAGCCCAGTTCAACAAAGCTCCCTGGTTTGTTTTACATGTTACAATCCCTTCCAGAGCAGGGAGTGCATTTCTCTGTGCTCACAGATGGATTTAGAGGTGGATGGGGCTGAGATGAGACATCAAACACGACCAGTGAGACAGGGGGCAGTAAATGAAGCTGCCAAAACCACAGAAGAGCAGAACCAAAGGAAGGTAGATCTGTTGCCCCCCGGTTGCTCTCAAATGTAGAGAAGGTTTACCAAAGGTGTTTTGGGGTTGATCTTACCCTGTACCTACAGAACCAGGTTTTGAGGAGAAAAAACAGGAAACTGCTTCTAACCAGGCATGATAAAATCTTTTACTCAGTGTTAAAATAGGGATGAGACAACTTTTCTGATGTAAGGTGATGTCCTGCATGTCTGAAGTTTTAGCTCAAGACACAGGGGAAACTTCTGAGTCCTTGTGTTGACTGTATTGGAGCTTGTATTAAAGCATGTCCTGAGAGCTGGACCAGGGCAGGGAACCAAGAGGTTAATTAATCAATCTCTGCAGTACTTTTAGCCTTCTCTGCCTCCCTCTGCACAGGAACATTCACAGTGGAAGGGTTGCCATGTCCACTCTGGCATTTAAAAAGTTAATCAAGTGACGGTGCTGATTGCATGCATTTCTTTAAAACTTCCTGTATTTCATTATTTTAAAAAGTTTTTTAAATGTCCTCTGTTCTTCATTGAAGAAGAAAGGTTAATGCAAAACAAAAAAGAGATTTTTTTGTCTTCCTCAGAGTAAGAGATTTCAGTCAGCTCAGGGTCTCATTGAGTAGGTACTGATGCAAAGCGAGCAGGAAGGGATTTGCTTCATTCTTTAAAAAAAGTATTTTGTAGGAACAGAAACCCCAGAACTAAAAATATGTATGAAGTGGGTTTGGTGACCATACAAATTGGCTTCTAGAGCAGATTGGCAATAACTGGGTTTGGGGGTCCCACATTCCCTTTGACTCCAGTGCATTGCTCCTTCCAGCTCAGCATTCCTGGGTGCAGCTGAGCACCAGGCTGAATTGGGAATTTGAACGTTGGAAAAAGCAGAACTTTGGATACTCTGAGGTATTTTAGAACTGTCTTTGTAGCTGTAACTTATGTGGTTCATTTGTGAAAGCAGTCACAACCAGTAAAACGGAATTAATCTGTCTCTGATCCCGTTCAGGTCTCTGTTCCAATGGCTTGGAGGTTTCAAAAGCCAAGTTTTCCTCCTGTCTCTGGGCACATGGGCAAATGTGCCCGTGATTCCTGACCTTCCAGGAGAGGGGAATATGGACTGGGGAGCAGCACAGCACAGGGAACTTGGGCTTATTTTCCACCCTCTGCTCCCCTAGCCCAGCAGTTCTCAGCCCTCAGGGTTCCACACCCCCCTAGCTGAGAAGCACAGGTTTGACTCCCTGAGGATGAGCTCCCATCGAAAGCAGCAATTGCAGCTTTTAGCCCGGTTCAGGTGGTGGCAGCAGAGCCCTCAGTGGTGCCAGGCTCTCCCTCTGTGGTCGAGGATTAAACACAACCCATTTGGCGTTTGTTTATTTACGAGGTGGGCTCGGAACTGACCTTTTGCAGCTTCAAGCTTGCCTGCAGAAATCTTGTTTTATGTAATGCACGTGGACATGATGTAATCACGAGGGTGTTGACAAAGCTGGCTGGGAAGGTGGGAAATGAAATCCTCTCTCAGGTCAGCGCTTCCCAGCTCCTGGCTCATTTCTCCTGGGGCTCTGGGGCTATCTCAGCTTTCCACACTTCATGATTATTTTCTGTTTACTTGGAAAATTGGGTTGGGGGGATGGGAAGAGGGGGAAAATGTACATTTTGGTTTTTTCCCATCTCCCTCCTGGCATTGCCTGGGTTTTTTTGTGTGTGTCTGGGGTGTGAGTTTGAGGTCAGAAATGCAGATGTATCAGTGTTTCTCCCATGATTCCAACTTCTTGCCCAAGCTTTGGGTTAAATCTCAGTTACTTCCTTGGGATGACAAGGGGCAGCTCGAGAACAGTTATCTTAATTCCTTTCTCATAAGTTGTGTGGTGCTTTACACCTTGCTCAGTTCATATTTAAACCCTCTAAACCAGAGTTCTCAAGGTGTTTCTCTGTTGTTTCACTGTTGGATTGCAATTCCAAGCTGTGATTGATAGATCTGGGGGTGAATATTTATTTACATTGGGAAGGATGGGATGCTCCACCCGGGCTGGGCTGGGTTGTTTTGGTCTTTTGTGCAAATTATTTGAGCAACATAAACACTGGTTTTTATCAGATAGGGTTTGGTTTTCAGTCTAGAGTGGTGTCAGCACAGGCCTTAATTAAATTGTGGCTTTTGGGGTAAAATTTATATATCTGGGAACACATCCCTTTCTGTGGGGCTCTAAATCCTCCTGAATTGTTGGTTCTGTGGGGCAGAGCTGTGCTCTCCCATCACCAGAGCAATCTCCAGGCACAACAAGAGTGTGATGGAAATAATAAATAAACTAATAAATCAGTTTTCCTCGGCTCTCACCCCTTAAATTGGGGTCAGAAAGAAAAGCCATTGGTGGCAGAAGCAGTGAGGAAACTGCAATCCCCGCTGTCCCCACGGAGGAGCACGACTTGAAATCACATTTGGCATTTAATTTGGGGAACACAGAGCCAGTGCAAGAGGGGGATGTGTCAGGCACACAATTAACTCTGATATGAGGCTCTCAAACCGTGGGGCACCTCGGGGACTGATTTGTCACCACCCTCCCAGAGGGGATCTTTAATTGGTGTGTCATGACATCAAATCCATGACAATTGTGTTATTGCTGCTGCTGCGGGCCAGGGGACCCAAACAAGGGGAACAAAAGCTCCTGCAGGACTCACACAATGTTTTTAGAAGTTCCATCCTTTCTCCTCCCTGTTACATTTGAGGAGCTCTTTCCACAAACCCACTTTTTGTGATTCTTTCTCTCCTGTTCAGACAGAAGTGTGGAAATTCATCAGATTGTGGATGTGGGACTCCTTCAAACCCACAGGGGAAGGTCTTGTCTAGTGGAAGGAGTATTTAACATTTACAATATTACAGACAAGCAGTAATTGTAGTGTCTGTGAACATCTGTACAGCAGTTCTGGACAACTGTGGAGCTTGTGGACATCGAGCTGAATATTCATTCACTTGATACAAAGTTTACATTTGTTTGAGATAAAGTTTGCTTTAATGTAAAGCTCCTGTGCTGATCTCTTGTAGGTGTTTCCTGCCTTGTGATGCACACTCAGTGTGTGCAGGCAGGGCTCCAGGAGGCACCAGAGGGTTTCAATTCCTCATAAATAAACATGGCAATAAATGATGGGACCAGCTAATTGGATTTGAGATGGTGGAAAGGGACATCAGATGTTTTCTTGATACAGTTGTGTCATGTACAAATGTACAAGTTCTGACTAAATTAATCAACATGACCTACCAGAGGACTTCAAAGGGGGTGTGAAAGGGGCTGGGCCTCGTGTGAGATGCCCTGCAAACATTTGTTCTGGTACATTTGGTTCTCAATTTACAATGAGGAAGGTTCATTCATCTGCAGAGACATTGCTTAATGGCCTCCATGCAGCCAGAACCTTTATTAAATCACATTTCATGGGAAGGGCAGATGCTGCTGAGCACTGGAAGAAGTGGCATTTTAATTAAAATGGTGTTTCTGTTCTAATGGCCAGGATTACATTTCATTCTGACTTCTCACTCAGCCCCAGCTCCCCTGAAATACCCAAATTGTGGGTGTTACAGAGCAGCTTCTTCAGCTTGGCTGGCCTTTAGTGTCGACAAGGTCCTTGTGTCAGTGTTTTGTGGAAGTGCTCCTTGGTATTCTCCCTTCCCATGGAAGAGAATGCATGGCAAAGACAAGATAATTATCCTTGTTACACCTGACACAGGTGGTGAATTTATTAACTAATGCCAAATATTTATAAAGCATAAAGAGGTGTGAATGTGATTATGCCTGTGTGCAATATTCCAAGCTTGGCCTGGGATGAGGGCAGCATCTTCCCAGTGGTAGGAAAACTACTAACATTACCTGCAGCATCTCCAGCCGTCCTTGGGCTCAGTCTCAGGTGGCCTGGAATGAAATAGTTACTATTAAACATTAATCAGGGAGCACAGATGGGTATCAAGTGCTTACAACTGTGGCAGGGAGAAAAATCTTCAGGATCATTTCCAATATTTCTGTGATGTGATGAAGTATTGAGTTTCCATCAGTAGTAGAATATTCTGGCAAGGATTGACTGTTCTAGAGGTGCACTTTATTTCCAGTGAAAGCCCAGAACAACTTCCATAGGGAGAATGATGGGACTATTCCAGGATCTCAGTGGGAAGGGTTTGGGAAGAGTTTATCATGTGGAGTTTTAGAGGCATAAACAGATCAAAGAAATAATGTGAGTGAGGTGATTGTAGTGTGGTGAAAAGGACTGGGTGCTGTGCCATCCCTGTTCCTGCAGGATGAGGGGACAGCCCTGACTGAGGGCCTGTCTCCAGGATTATCTGAAAATAGGACATGTTATATCCTCTGCACTCACCAGCACGTTCCTGAGGAGGAATCCAGGGGGAATTGCCAGAAGCCTGAGAGGCTGTGGAGTGAATCCATTTGTACTCTAGAAAGTGCTGATAAAGATGTAAATGCAATCTCATTATTTGCCAGTCTTTAAACTGAGACAGCATCTGATAAGCTGATTGTTTGAACTGTGCTGTGCAGGGGGGGCCCTGAGCACATCACCCTCCCTCACCTTCCATCCCAGTGGAATTGCTGTGGGATAACTTGTTTGGAATCTCTAATACAGCTGCAATATGGCCAAATCCAGACATCTCGAAATCCTCAGGGAAGCCTTAATGAGCCTTTTTCAAAATCATGAGGTTGATTTAAAAAAAAAAAAAAAAAAAGGGATTTTTAAAATCAAATTTAAAATTATTATAATTAAAAATGTTTGGTTTATTTTGTTTTGTTCATCTCTTGTTTTGGAGTTGCACAACCTGGTTTTCTCTGCAACCAGCAGGTTTCACCTTCTACTTTGAGTTAAAATAAGTGGTAAACTACTGAGGGTGTAAAAACCAGGCCAGACCTCCTCCTCTTGATACACAGGGGAGAAACGGAGGGGCCTTGGACAGGAATGTGATCGCAGAGCTGGGTATAAAATGCAGTGGGATGTGAGTCTGTAACTCGGCTCTGCCGTTACTGGGAGTGTTAATTACTCCATCCTTAACCCTCTTGTGGAGCACAAAGGAGAGTTAAATGCTTTGGCCCCGGGTCAAGCTGGGGTTTCAGAACTTCGAATCTTGGATCTGAAGCAAAGCAGTTTTATGAACTGGCTTTCAGCAGTCGAGTGCTCCATAAATCAGCCTTGCTCTTCTGCCCGTGGGTTTGCACAGCTGATTATCGGCGTGGTTATATCCTAAATAAATTAGTGGGGATCTATCAATGCAATAAAAGCCTGCCTGAGTATCAGGTTTAATGAAACCAGCATGGGTAACACCAGACTTGCCAGCAGGGCTTTGGTGCCTCAGGTCTGAGCCATAATCCCTGCAAAGGATATCACCAGAAAGTTCGATATATATTTTTATATATATATAGGGAGAGAGAGAGAGACAGAGTGTGTGTGCTGTCATAGGGAGGGGCTGAGGAGTTTTTAGGGATTCCTTCTCAATTTTGATTTTGAGCCTCTGATCTCTGTGCAGGCTCGAAATATCCTTCACAGGGTGTTTGAAAATTGGCCCCTTACCTGAGGAAAAGCTTCCCTTGCTCACATGAGGCCGATTGGAGGTGCTCACCCTTCAGATGAGGTGGGGAAGCACTGTGAGAGTCGATGGCTCAGGCCTTGGGCTGTGAATTTAGGTTAAGGTTTGGAAGCTGCTGCCCCATTTCAGGCAAAGCCTTCAGTGACAGGGAAGGGATCAGATGTGTGTGTTTGTTCCTCCAGGGCTCCCCTGGTGTTTGCTGGGCAATAGGAGCCCTCTCCCTGAATTGGACTGAAAATCCTCCGCGCTTTCTGTGCTGCGAGACTTGCAAATTGTGCAGTGATTAAACAAAATTATCCATTGATTGGTTGGGAAGTGCAGATTTCTCTCCACCAGACTTACACTCTTGTGTGGTGAGGGAAGTCAGAGTTGCTCAGAAGACCCCGAGGTTTCTGGGTGTACAAAAGCGTTTTGTGTTGTCCTGTAGCTGAGCAGCTTCACAAGGCTGCACGTGAGATCCCTGAGGAACTGCCACTGAGGGTCCAACCTTCTGTCCTCCTTTGCAGAATGATGAAGTCCTCTGTCCACCCAGAAGAAGATGACTTTGTGCCAGAGCTGCAGAGGAGCATCCACCCCAGGGAGAGGCCGGACTGGGAGGAGACGCTCAGCGCGATGGTAAAAACACCCTTTGAGACTCCTGATTGCCACTTCTGACTGTTCTATCCCATTTACACATTTACATTCCTCCAGTTCCAGCCTTTCAGATGGATTGCACAGCCCGAAATGCTTCCCTTCCTCTGGCAGTGTGCCAGGGAGAGGGAAGGAGCACACCCAGCTCCTCTGCCCTGGTAATTCGTGCCCCAGAGCAGGGCTGGGAGCCAATTAAAAGGTCCCTGATGTCACAGCGATTTTCAGTCTGCATTAACCTCTTTTTTTCAGCGAGACTTCTGAGCATGAAGGCAGCTCCTTGTGAAAACATGCTCTTTGAGGCATGCAGCATTGTGGGAGAGGATGATTTTAGCAAAATGCTGGCTCAGTCCACAGCAATAAAAGCTCAGGCTGAGAGCAAACCTGCCATGAGAGGGAGCAGAGTGGACACAGAGGTGCTGCTCTGCTCACAGGCACTGGGCCCAGACACCAGGGTTACCTCAATATACATGTTTTCTTCTTAAATGAGTGAGTGAAGTACCTGCAGTGCCACCTCCCCAGCTCCCTCCAGCGAAGGTGGGATGTTATTTCACTGGCATCCAAGCAAGGCAATCAGATGAGGTGTTTTGGGGGGTTCACTCACCTCACAGAAGCTCGACCTGCCTTGTTTCACACAGGAGTGTCTGGGAGTTGTGTCTTGCTTGTTGTTTTCAGATTTTCCAAATTGCCTCATTGCAGGGGGAGTTGCCAACTGGGACAGCCCTTGGATGGGGGAAGGTGTGACTATTTCAGGACAGTAGTGGTGCCCCTGAGGGTCAGCTCCTGGAATGCCAGCAGCAGGAGAGAGGGGCTGGATGTGGCTGTGCTGCAGGGCAGTCAGATCCACCTGATGTCTGGGCTTCATCCCAGTGGGTTATTCAGAGTTTACAGCACTGTCAATACCTGGCTGGGTCGTGTGGAGTGGATTTTGGAGGAGCTGTTCTTTGTGCAACATTGAGAAAATGGGGGGATAATGAACTCCCTTAGAGCCAGGGATTCTTTCAACAGGGGGACAAAGTCCTGTGGTTTACTCTTTATAAGCATTATCAAACCATATATAATACAGTGGTAATATTTTACTCCAAAATTTATTTTCAAGTTATAAAAAGCAACCCAAAGCATCGACTTCACCAGTGGTTTTGTCTCTGGTGTCTCTGTGCTTGTGGCTCTGCTTGACTCCTTGGTTATCCACTGTTCATGTTCACTGAATTCCAGACTGGTTTCTGTTGGGAGGGACCTTGAAGATCATCTTGTTCCACCCCCTGCCCTGGGCAGGGACACCTTCCACCAGCCCAGGCTGCTCCAACCTGACCTTGGACACTTCCAGGGATCCAGGGGCAGCCACAGCTTCTCTGGGCAACCTGTGCCAGGGCCTCCCCACCCTCACAGGGAAGGATTCCTTCCAATCTCCCATCTAACCCTGCCCTCTGGCAGTGGGAAGCCATTCCCTGTGTCCTGTCCCTCCATCCCTTGTCCCCAGTCCCTCTCCAGCTCTCCTGGAGCCCCTTTAGGTCCTGGGAGGGGCTCTCAGATCTCCCTGGACCCTTCTCTCCTCCAGGTGACCCCCCCCAGCTCTCCCAGCCTGGCAGTTTTGAATTTTTGCCTTTTTCCCTTCCTGTTTTTGCCCCCCTCCTGTGTGGATGTTTTTCCCCTCCCTCCCCCTGGGCCAGCAGTGTGCTCTGTGTGGCAGCACTGTCTGTTCTCATCAGTGCAGCTCAGGCAGCAGCTGCTCCCAGCTGGATGCTCCCACCCCCCAGAGCCAGGAGGGTGCTGGAAGTGCCTGGGTGACATCTCTGTGCTGTCTGCACCCCCAGGTGTGTCTCAGAGCCCTCAGGCTGGAGTTCAGTGCCCCCACCCGTGACACAAGTTACCTGGCACATCTCATTTGCTCCTGTCTTCTGTCTCACTGTGGATTTACAGTGAAGGGAACCTTCCCCTGTTGGAGGTTGTTGTGCCCATGGACACTGTTCAGTGTTGGTTTTACGCTTCACCCTGTTCCTCCCACAGTTAATTCACTATTCACTAACAGTCCCAATTCACTAATTCCCAACTCTTCCACAATAGTGGAATATTCTAACTATTATAGCCTATCTATCCCATATCTATTATATCCTAACTATGACACAATAGTTAGTTCCACTAACTATTCCACAATAGTCCTAATTCACCAGTTGTCCTATTAATTCACTATTTAGAACATCTTCTCCCACACAGCTCAGTGACAGCAATACCAAAACTGAACAGTGCACTGTGGAAAAGAGATTTAGAGGGTGATGATAAACAGGAAAACTCACATCTTGCAGCACAGTGGTTTGGTGTGATTAGAGGCAGTGTGAAGCTACTGAACCTGTATTTATAATGCCTTGGATTTGTGCTCACAGGGTTGTTTTGACCTCAGGGTCCTGTGAATGCAATGTAGATATGGAGAAAATCCTCTCTTGCTCATCATGTTTACTGTGCTGAGTGAATCAAATTTGCACTTTCCACCCCTGCCCTGTGGCCAGCCAGAGGTAACATTTAGCTGTAAATATTTGCAGGACCTTGTTCAACACTGTCACTGTTCTCTGTTTAATCAGCACATCCTCAATATTCTGCCTTTTTCCTGATCATCTTAAGCCTGAGATTTTTCCCCCAGCTCTGTTCCTTCACTTCACATTTTCAGCAGCCTTGTCCCAGAGGATGCTCCTTCCATGGGTGGTGACCATCTCACAGTGCCAGAATAGATGGAATTTTTGGTTGGTGGTCGCTGCAGTTGCAGATTTCAGGTTTTGGGGGTGCCTGAAGTTCCAGCCCCTGGGGAATGGAGGGCTGGAGAAGTTGTTTCCTCCCTTCCATTGCTCCCCCTGGCAGAGCTGCAGCCCTGGTGGGCTTTGTCACCTCCCATGAGTGTCACCTTCTGCCAGGCACTGGGACAGGTGACACTGGGAGAGCTCGGCACGTCCTGACACAGGTGATGCTTCTTCCCTTGTCTCCCAGCCTTTGCCTTTGTAGCTGCTTTTGTGCTTTGGGAAAAGGCCATTTATTGTTCACAGTTCCATGAACATGCCCAAGTCCTCCCTGCTCTTCCTTCCCCTCTTACCCACAATATTTTTCAAAGTGCTTATTATTAATTGATGTGAGTGCTTTGTTTCGAGAGCCTTTTCTTGACAAGAAATAAATTGAAGGTTTTTCTAAATGCATGGAGGTTGAAGGACCTCCTGTGCTGTAAATAAAAGTGACAAGAAACTCTATTTTTAATATTTCTGTCACTGCCAGTTCTTTCTGGGCACCTGAGCTTTGGTCCCTTTGTTGGATGGTACTTTTATCACGTTCCTTATGCTTGTTATTTGTATTTTCACCTGCTTCTTAAAACTGCTTGTTTGGCAGGAAGACAAGGGATTTTGTGTTGCAGAAATGGTTGGTTTGGGGAGAATCCCAAAATCCCAGGGTGGTTTGGGTTGGAAGGGACCTCAAAGCCCATCCAGTGCCACCCCTGCCATGGGCAGGGACACCTTCCACTAGCCCAGGTTGCTCCAAGCCCCGTCCAAAACCCCTAAAACCATGGCAGGGTTATTTCCCACCCTGGTTGCCCCCTGGGTGGTATTTTATGGGATCTGGAAGTTCCATTGTCCATGACAGGGTTGTCACATGAAAGCTGCAGTATCCTCAAGTGTTCCCAGTTTATAACCAGGTTGCCTAGGAAAGGTGAGCCTCCAAATTACAGGTGGAAAATCCTCCTGAATCCTTGAATTTGGCAAATGCCTAAGTGTTCAAGAAGGCAGTTTGTACACAACATCCTTTGGGGATCATGCTGCTGCAATTTCCTTAGGAAAAATAGAAGCCTATAAATATGTTAGAAAGGCAGAAGGGTTAAAGCCTGTCCTCTGAAGTCCCTGGAATAATCTTAGTTTTTCTATCAGGTCAGAGGGGTTCTGAGCTCTGTAGTATTTCCAGCATTTGTTAGGGTGAGGTACCACATCTGGTGGAGGTAATAAAGGCTTTTAATGAGACCTCAATAAATCACTCTGGTAAATCTGGGACGTGAGTGAGGAGAAAACTATTTTTAAATGCAATTTATGGAAGTGTGCAGAGATTAGTGCATTGTAGGAGTTTAAAGGAAGATTTTGTGTCCTTAGTGCAGGGTTTGTTTCTCATTCTTTGTGCAGCACTCAGCCAGTGCTGCCCCAGGTCCTGATGCAAAAAATAGAGTGTGTGGGGTTTCTTTTATAATTATTGTTGGTTGGCTGGGTGGGTTTTAGCTCACAGAACACCAAGCATGTTTCTGATGCAGACTGATAGGAATCCTTTCAGGAGCTGTGGCAAAATCTGAATGAAAAGGGAGCGTGGTGAGTCCACCTGCTTGGCCCTGTCAGCTGCAGTGGTTTAACAAAATGATCTAATTTCTAATTTCAGCAGGCCAGAGAGGTGGTTCTAATACCCTTAAATATGGTAAAATAGACATTTGGATGTTTTTATTCCCGTGGCTTTTACAGCTCTTGGTGCTATAGGAAGCACAGCTGGAATTTTACAGCTGTGGGAGCTCCTAAACCACTGTGACAGTTTTGTCAGACTGATCCCAAATTCAGGTGGGTTCTACACCACAGGCTCCTTTGGGGAAAAGATGCTTTTGAGCTCTGAATGCCCACCTGGCATGTTCTTTTTCAGAGTCCAAAGTTTTAAGCTCCCAAGTACAAGGGAAGGTTTTAGGAGATGGAAAGGTGGAATTCTGGTTTTTGAAGGACTTGGACAGTTCGGGAGGAATGGACTTTAGAATCCTGGAATATCCTGAGTTAGAAGGGACCCAGAGAGATCATCCAAGTCCAGCTCCTGGCCCTGCACAGACACCCCAGCAGTCCCACCAGGAGCATTGTCCTGGAGCTCCTGGAGCCCTGTCATGTCTGGATACTGCCTTTAGATATTCCCCACCTAAATACTCCAGCATTTGGCCTCTGAGTGCTGGGGGTCACTGCCTTTGTTAAATGCTGTGGAAAACCTTCCCTGGAAGTTTGGAGGTGGGTTTTGTGCTGGTGAAGGTTCTCAGGGGTTGTCCCTTGCCTGGATCAGTGGGTCAGCGTTGTGTTCATGCTGCAGAACCTGCAGTGTTTTCTCTGCCCAGCACTTGGCAGCATTTTAAAGTGGGTTTGTTTTTTTTTTTCAGCTTTGGCTGCGTGGCAGGAAGGCACCAGAGATAAGGGTGGGACAGAAATGGGATTTCAGGTGGGGTGTGGAGGTGACACAAACGTTATGGGACCGTGCAGGGCAATAATATTTTGCTCAGAGCAGTTGTGTCTGGCACTGCACCAGTAACCTGTATTCCCTTTGCAATCCACACAACTTGTTTTCCTTGCTCTTGCTGCACCAATCCAGGGTTTTTTCCCCCTCGTTAAGCCTTTGGCAAAGGTCTGTGTTGCTGTGTGTGTGGCTCTGTCTCTCCCTCTTGGTTAGAGAGCCCTTTTTATTCCCCGGCCTCGCTCCCAGCACGGAGCTTGTCCCCGAGAATCTTTGGAAACTGGGACAATCACTTAATTGGCACGTTGGCTTCCATTTGGGTTTGCCAATTAAATGAGTTCAATTAAAGCAGAATGGATACCGTATTTTTGGCAGGAAGTGTGAATTCATAGCAATCATTTCGTTTCCATAGGCAGTGCTATGGCAGCAGTAGTTTCTGGTTCCATTTACTGGCCTCTAAGTGGGTGAACCCTTGCAGTGTTGAGACAGGAGGCAAACGTTCTATTTTCTAAATATTTGTTTGAAAATCTGTTTATGTGCAACATTTAGGAAAGAAGGGACCATTTAGAGTTTGCTGGGGCTGGAGCAGTAATGTTTGTGGCTCACCAGCATCACCAGTTTGAATGCACCCTCCAGGTTATTAACACTCCCTCCAAGTTATTAACACTCCTGAGCCCTGGATCAGGATTCCACTGTCACAACCTTCCTCCTGTTTCCTCCCACCCCATTCCAAAACGGAGCTTTTTCTATGTGTGTTTTGATGTCCCAATATGAGAAATGTTACGTTTGTTTGAAATGTACTTATTTGAGAGATAAAACTTGTAATTTCTTTCTTTGCCAATCACTTTTCTCTGGTCCCAGATGCTTAAAAATAAGGTGGAACATCCAGGAAAGGAATGTGGTTTATAAGTGGTTGTTTTTATTTGGGTTGTTTGGTTTAAAATCAGTGTTCAGGGCTTCTTAGTTACCCTAATGCAGGAAAAAAGATGGAGAAGGTTTTGAAAGGTTACCAATGGTTTGCTCATCAGTAGTTTGCTCATCTGTCCCCTTCCTCTCCTCACCCCCAAGTTAACCCCAAGAGACAAACAAAACACGTCAGACTTTGTCTTGCTGAATGTTGTAGGCATTAATTTTTTTGCCATGATTCAGCCTTCTTAATTATAAGGTGATGAATTATTCCCCGAAGACATTGGTAATCTTTAGCCTGACTTTTTTATTGAAATCATCCCCTACAGTTCTGCTTTGCTGCCCCAGAATTGGTCACTGCTGTGCTGGGTAGGTCTGCCTGATGGTCTTTGGTGTTTGATCAAATCTCCTGGTTGCCAGGGCACAGATGAATCACAGAATCCCAAAATAGTTTGGGTTGGAAGGGACCTTGAAGCTCATGCAGTCCCAACCCCTGCCATGGCAGGGACACCTTCCACCAGCCCAGGGTGCTCCAAGCCCTATCCAACCTGGCCTTGGACACTTCCAGGGATCCAGGGGCAGCCACAGCTTCTCTGGGCAACCTGTGCCAGGGCCTGCCCACCCTCCCAGCCTGGAATTCCTTCCCAATATCCCATCTCTCCCTGTCCTCTGGCAGTGGGAAGCCATTCCCTGTGTCCTGTCCCTCCATCCCTTGTCCCCAGTCCCTCTCCAGCTCTCCTGGAGCCCCTTTATGCCCTGGAAGGGGCTCTCAGGTCTCCCTGGAGCCTTCTCTTCTCCAGGTGAACCCCCCCAGCTCTCCCAGCCTGGCTCCAGAGCAGAGGGGCTCCAGTCCTGGAGCATCTCCGTGGTCATTTATTAATCAGAGTCCTGCTCTGACCCACCTGAGTGACACCAGCTCATTCCTGGAGGGTGATGTCCCCTCGGATGTGGCAGCACGAGTCCCCTCTCCTATGGGAAGGCTGTGGGGGATCCTGCCCAGCAGGTGTGGGATCACAGGCCAGGCTTTCCCCAGAACCCTTGGCCAGAGTTACTGAAGTGCCCCTTTTGGTGTGTTGCTCAGAAGTTTATGGCACATTCCTCCCCTGACTGTGTTGTTCAAGGGTTTGTCAGTGAGTTTGTCAGATCCCAGATTTCTGCTCATGCCACTGGAAACAGCTCTTCTCTGTAAACCAAACCTGAGCCCACATAAATATAAATTCCTGTTAATTGTCCTGACTCAGACTCTGGGGTTAAATGCCAGGCTGCTGGTTTTTCCACCTTCCCCATCTTTCTCCTGCTGCACTGGGAGAGCTCTGGAGTTGCTAAGAGGATTTATCCCTATAACATAACCCCACATTGTTATTTGCATAATCACTGCTGTGGCCAGGGACTTACAGGAGCGGGATTTGTTCCTTTGAGGCTGAATCCATCCCTGTCAGTTTTTGTGCGATGAGAAATTGCTTTCTACCATAACAACCCAAAGCTCCACTTGTCCCTTTTTATACCCAGGCTTTTTTAGCATCCCTCCTCCCTCTGGGCAGCAGCAGACTGTAGAATGAAACAGGGGCTGGGATTTTGGGGGAGGGCTTTTTTTTTATTTTATTTTTTTTTTAACTAACAAGAAAGTGAAATCAAAGTATTGTGCTCGTGGGCTGTCGTATTTTCTGGGGCTTTTCTCTCCCAATTTATTTTGTAGGCTGTGCAGGAGAAGGGCTTTAACCCTGGCTGCCTTTCCCACGCATCTTGTATGGGGGATTTTTGTTCTTAAAGAAAAGTACATTCCTGAGCCAGTGTGCCTTTGTGGGAGGCTTGTACTGTACCCTGCAGCTCCTGGGCTTTGGGAATGGTAATCAGGCCTCACTGTAGGAATGGCAGATCCCAACTTAAAGCTGTAAATGCTGACCTCAGAACCAGCCATTCAGCTCTGCCTGGTGCATCTCTGAAACCATTGATTGCCTCAAAGAAAATCCAAATGTGGGACTGCTTTGCTGGAAATAATTTGGGGGGGGGGGGGGGGGCTTGGATTTATGTGCAGAGAATCAGTGAAAAGTCCCTGTGTCTCCTGAAGCCTCGTGGGGGAAACCCTGTCAGACAGTAAAATGAACCTGCTATGAGGTGAGTTTTGGTCACAGGGACAGCAGCAGTGCCAAAGGGAGTCCTCAGAGCTGCCAGGCTGCTTATTCCACATCTGGGATTCCACTTCACTCGTTTGACATGGGAGCTGGAGGTGGTTTAACCAAATATCCCTGAGCTGGAGAGCTTTAGTTTGGAAAACACAGTAGGTGAACAGTTAAAAATTTACTCACTCCGGGGTGATTCTTTAGACTATGGTAAATGGTCTTTAAGTCTCAGGAATGAGAGGTTGCCTTAATTTGCCAGCTCATGGCAATGATTAAAAGTGATTTTTGTTTTGTTTTGTTTTGTTTCTCTTATTTCCCCTCCCTGTTGGAGGGGAGGAGCTAGATTAGAAGATGCACATCCTGTGCGGTCCTTTGATAGGGAAGAACTCCCTGTTAACCATCAGTAAGTACTGCCCAGAACAATTCAGCATTGACAGAGGACGTGGAAAATGCCATTAAAACTTCTAAACTCAAAAAAATGATGCACATTCAAGTGTCTTCTTTATTGAGTGCAGCTTTCTGAGACATGGGGTCAGACTTTCCTTACTGGGAGCACTGATCATTTTTCCAGTGGCTTTCCCTCTATCCCATTTCTCAGCTGCCATGCCAAATTTGAAAGGTTTCTCACCCTGTTTGAGCCTTTTCTGTTAGATCTCAGAGCTGTTCCTTCTCTGGGTGTTGTGGAACGTGCCCGTGCTGCGCTCTGGTGATCAGAACACGAACAGCACTGAGAGAGTTCTGAAAATCTCACATTCCCAGAAGGATTTGGGCTGGAAGGGACCTTCAGGCTCATCTAATTCCACCCTTCCACTAGACCAGGTTGCTCCAACCTGACCTTGAACCCTCCCAGGGCTGGGGCAGCCACAGCTTCCCTGGGCAATTAAGAAATGCAGAATGGGAGGGGGATATTTAAATTGATTTTTTATGTCTTTGGTAAAGCTGCTGTGGTATAACGAGCACATATTTTTGTTTAAATGGCATTCTCAGACCTGGGTGCCTAAACCAGGTGCAATTCTTCATTTTAAATGTGTGCAGATACCTCTGAAAAATGCAGCTACAGTGTGTTAACGTCACCCAGACGTGCTGCTGGAAAATACTCAGGGAATTCATTTGCTTCCATTAAATGAACCCATGGAAAGTGGTAACATGAAGAACTTGGAAATTCTTGCATTTCCATCGTGCTGCTCCTGTACAGGAGCATCCTGTACATCCATTCCCATCCATTTCTGCTGCTCAGGACAGTGACCCAGGTGCAGCCTTGCTGTGCATGGCCCATCTTCATCCTTTTAGGGATAAATTGGGACCTTTCCTCTGGAGTTCTTTGCAGCAGCCTGGACATGGTGACTTTCAGTTTAGTAAAGCATTTTCCCTTTCCTTCCTTGACTTATTTATTGTGAACAACCAGTTGTGGCAGAGAGAGCTTTCCCTCCCTGGAGTGTTTTGGAGGCTGGGAGCACAAACCTGAGATGGGCCAAAGTTCTTCCTTCATTGTTCTCCAGGTGAACTCCTCAGCAGCTATGGGTGGTTTGGTTTTTTGGTTCTTTTCCCCCTCTCTCTTTGTTTTTTCCCTCCAAGAAAATGAAGGGGAAATGAAGATGATGTAAAGGAAAGACTGTCATGGAAACGGAGCAGCATTTGGAACCAGCTCTCTGTTTTTAGAAACAAGACCATGTGCTGAAAGAACCCAGAGCAATCTGGTCCCTCCAAACTGGTGTTGGTGAGAGACTGACAGTAGGAAGAGGAATAAATGTTAGTGCCTGTGTGATAGCTACTCCTGGATTAAATTCCTGCCTGCAGAAATCCCACCTGGATTCAGTGCCCTGGGTCCATCCTGACCGGCTGACTCTTGTGTCCTACCCGTGGTACCTCCTCAGGGCTCTTTCTGTAGCACTGTGGAAAGCCAGATATGGGATCACTGGTGGGATTCCATGCATTCCATGGCATTCCATGTAGGATTCCAGGTTTCTTGTGCATGCCAGTGTAAGCTCTTGGCAGCAGGAGGAGGCTGTGGCTTCTGCATCGCTTCAATATCCTCCCCTGTCGAGGATCCCAGGGTGGAAACTCCATCCCATCGTGTTCACTGGGCTGTTGTCTTTGGTGTTCCACGTATTTGCAGGCTGTGTTACGTCTCTGGATGTGAGGGAGACAGGTTGACATGTTTTCTGATAAATGCAAGGAGGCTTTTCGAGAGAAAATCCTTTCATATTGTGCAGCGGAATCGGTGGATATAAATTATTTATGACTCAGGTTTTGTGTGCTGGAGAGCACAAAGCTGAAGTTTTCCAAGTCGTGGTTATAAATAAAAAAGACCAGAAATTTCAAGTGCTTAAAGCTGAACAGGCTGATTTGGGAGAGCTCCTGGATTCTGCACAAAGATTCCCAGGGAGTTTGGCTGTGACACTTGGACATCCCCAGGGAAGGGAATGGAGCTGGGAAGGGGCTGAGGGAGCTGGGGGGGCTCAGCCTGGAGAAAAGGAGGCTCAAGGGGGACCTTCTGGCTCTGCAACTCCCTGACAGGAGGAGGAAGCTGGGGGAAGGTTGGGCTCTGCTCCCAGGGAACAGGGACAGGAGGAGAGGGAACGGCCTCAAGTTGCAAGAGGGGAGGTTTAGTTTGGGTTGCTGAGAGGCCTGAGGGTGCTGATCAATCATTTTCCTGTGTTCTGGAGCCAGTTCTGGTTTGTTTACCGGGTCCCAGGTTGGTGCAGCAGTGACACCGAGCTGGGAAAATGGGGCTGAACAATTTGCATAAACAGATTTGCTCTGCAATTACCAGGTTTGCTCAGCACAGCCAGGCATGGAGAGCAGGCAAGGGAGAAGCCACTGGTGATGCCAGGTAGCTAATTTTCAGATGTAAATAATCCAGCTGTTTCAAAATGGTTTTTAAAGTGAAATTACCGTGACACAAAGCACAAAAGATGACAAATCTCATTTGGAGGGTTTTGTTTGTGTTTGGAGAGGAGAGTGACATAGGGTGACATTCTGCATGCCAAGTTTGGGATCAAAATAGGTGCAAATCAGGGGTAAATACATAAGTATATTTTATGTAGCTGTGTATCTTTGGTTTGAATGGAAAGGAGTTGTGGTTATTTAGGAGTAATAGGGCTGCTAAAATTGCAGTAAGTTTCTATTTTGGTATCTGTCTCCTCACCAGGTTTTTTTTCTGGTGTTGGTACCTCCTTGTAAAGATTTCAGCTTGCACAGGATCAGTTCTGCCCTTTCCCCTCAGCTGGGAGCCTTGGAGAGCCTTGCTCTGCAGCAGAGTCCAGAGAGCTCCGGCCTAATTGGGGAAGTTAATTAGTGCATTAATTACTGCACCTCACTGTGGTCCAGTTAAATGGACACAGACTGCTGGAAAGGGGACAGGCAGAGCTCCCCTTCCAGCCCAGTTGGGACAGAGCTCAGCTGGGAAGAAGAGGATAATACAAGTTTTTCCAAGAGAGCTGCTGGCATTTGGGGCTCCGGAGGTGTGAGCTGTGCCCACGCTGTTTGAGTCACATCCAGGGTAGTCTGTGCCCACTGCTGCAAACTGGCTCCAGGCCCACGTTTTCTGTCAGATTGTTTATCCATTTTTATATCCCACCAGCTCCTACTGCTGATGGAGGAGAAAAAACTATTTTTCTTCCTACAGAAATTCTGTTCCTTTAGAAAAATTAGGTAAGCACATCCAGCTTTGCCTCAGAGCAGCTTATGGGAATGGCACATTTATTCCTGTAATTAGTTATTTTCTGATGTAAAAGACCTGTAAGGTTTATTAAATTGGTGATCCTCTTAATGCTAAAATTCACAATGGGACTCTCGAGTGTCCTGTTACATCCTGAAGTAATTGTGTGCTCAGTAGGAGTCAGGCAGCCCAGGCCAGGTTTATTTAAGAGAATAAATGTTGTCCTTGTTTTCCTTTAGTGAGGGTCATCCTGGAGTCCCTGTGCCAAGGGAGAGATGGCTGCTCCTGCAGCCTGGTTGGTTGTGTGCAGAGAAGGCCACCAGGATGATTTCAAGGGATGGAGCAGCTCTGCTGGGAGGAAAGGCTGACAAAATTGGGATTGTTCAGCCTGGAGAAGAGAAGGCCCTGGGGTGACCTCATTGTGGCCTTGCAGTGCCTGAAGGAGCAACAGGAAAGGCGGGGAGAGACAATTTACAGGGGCCTGGAGGGACAGGGCACAGGGAATGGCTGCCCAGTGCCAGAGGGCAGGGACAGATGGGATATTGGGAAGGAATTGTTGGCTGGGAGGGTGGGCAGGCCCTGGCACAGGTTGCCCAGAGAAGCTGTGGCTGCCCCTGGATCCCTGGAAGTGTCCAAGGCCAGGTTGGACAGGGCTTGGAGCACCCTGGGCTGGTGGAAGGTGTCCCTGCTCGTGGCAGGGGTTGGCACTGGATGGGCTTTAAGGTCCCTTCCAAGCCAACCCATCCTGGGATTCCATGGTTCTGCTCCAGCTGTGTGGAGCAGGGGAACTGCACCCAAATCCCCTGTGTGTGCCTGGGGACTGGGACAGGACCCTCAGCAGATGAGGGGGTTGTGGCTCTGCCCTGAGCCTGTCTGGAGCTCAGGGGGGTCAGTCCCTCCCTCTGCTGCTGCTGCTGGTGATTCACAGGCACTGGGGCTGATCTGACACCAGGGCAGTCATCCCTTTAATCCTGCCAGTAGAAAATGGATTGGAGGCAATACCTTTTTGTTCCAGGCCTGTAAGAGCAGGAATGCTGCCGTGCCTTTCTTCCTCTTCACGAGCACTCTCTCTTTGGGATGTTATCCCTGGTTTGTATGCACTGTGTAAAGCAGAAAAAAAGGCTCATTCAGCTGGTCTCACCCACATCACTGATGGCCCATCTTCCCCAGCATCAGGGACCGTGTTTTTCTCCTCCTGCTCTGTAAAGTCTGTGCTGGTCTTGCCGTTTGTTCCCTGCTCTCTCCGCCAAAGCCTCACTTGAAGCCCCTCATTCCTCTGGAGCACAGGGCTGGCACAGCAGGAGGAGCCCCTGGAGTGTTTTGGAGTGCCTGGGATGGAGAATCCAAGCCCAGCTGAGCTCATGGCTCAGGAAAGAGCAGCTGAAGGAAGGAGAGAACAGAAAGGAAGGAGTTTGGAGTTCTGGCCTCGCTAAAGTGATTGAATCCCGGTGATTGAGGAGTTCTAATATCTTCATGCACTTAAACCAATAGCTTCAAACCTCTGCTTTCAAAGGTCACCTCCCACACAAAAGCAGCTCTGGCATTAACTTGGTTTTCCACTGTGTGAGCTGTCCAGCTGCTTCCAGTGCCTGGAAAACCAGGTACTCAATGAGGAGTCATGGTGTGGACTTTGGGAATGCCTGTTTGACTCCCACCCCTGGAAATCTGCCCCTGAAGAACCAGAAGCAGTAATGAATGAAACACTGGATTTCACAGTGATTGCTAGGAATTAGCAAGTCCCTGCAGCGTGGCAGAGAGATCTCCACATCCAGGCTCGTCCCATCCAAGATCCCAATCCTGAGGGTCGGCTTTCCTCCTTAAAAAGGCAGGAGCACGACTTTTTAGCACACGTGGGGTTTGTTGTGCTTCAGAGCAGACTGGCTCCTGCTCAGCAGGGGTATGTGCAGAGCTTGCAGCCACATTTTAACCCCTTTTCTCCCTGTTTTTGCAGGCCAGAGGAGCCGATATCCCCGAGATCCCGGGGGAGCTGCCCCTGCGCTCCTGCGGCAGCACCGCCAGCATGAAGGTGAAGAATGTCAAAAAGTAAGAGCACATTTCTCTGATTCTCCTGCCCTTCTGGGTTTACTCTCCTGGGGTTCAGCTGCTGTGCTGCAATACAGGGAATTCAGCAGCGATTTTTCACAGTTATCTCCATCAGAGCAGCCGAAATCCGTGTGAAACGAAGGGAGTTTAGACTGATGTAATCCAAAAGTGGGGATGGGAGAGGTTCTGCTGCTCTCTCACCTATTTCTGGCCACAGAAGCAAAGCTTGGTAGAGTTGAGAACCTCACTGTTACAGTGTTGTTCGTTTTTCTGTGATTTCTTCCTGAAACTGGAAAAAAAAAAACATAGAGAAAAAATTTGAAGAGAAGCCCAGGCAATGTGTAAATGAGATCATTTTCCCTGTCTCCCTATGCTCTGGAAAGCTAAACCAGGACAAGTGGGTGGCCTAGATATATTTTTCATTTGATATTTTTTTCCTCTTTTCCTTTCTTTTTGCATTCTTTGTGTCTTCATTTGAATGGACTCTACCCAATTTTTCCTTTCAAGGGATATTTTTTCTTCTCTGATCCCCGAGGTTGTTTTTTTTTTCCTGTGGGTTTATGTACTGTATTTCTCTCTCTGATTGTCTCCCAGAGACTGTACCCCAAGTTATCCTTCAGCTAAGGTTTTGAACCTGCAGCGGGGATCAAAAATAATCAATATTACTTTGCTAAAAGTGCTGACTCGAGGCTCAGGACGCCCCAATATCGATCCATCTGCGCCTCCAGCTCCCCTCTCCCCGGTGCTCTGCTGTGAGGGAAGTGGCTCTTTGTTTTAGTGCTGAGCAGCCAGATGCTGCATCTCCCTTCCCACTTGTATTCCCGTGGGAAGAGAGAGCAAGATAATGACAATCTCATTGGCTCCCCACCAGAAATATCTATAGGAGTCTAGAATAGCTTCAGCAGAAGCAGGAGCATGTGCAGAGCCACAGGATCTCCCTGTCAGCCTCTCCAGGGTAGCTGGAGACACTCGGGAATAACGATGCCTGACTTGTGGATTTGAAAGAGGCAAAGGATAAATAGAGTTTGTTCTGCACCCTCAGATACATCCCCCCGGGACTGATGGGCTGTGATGCCTTTCACAGGTAAAACTTGTGCTTTCCTTGTGTCTCGTGTAAGGCTGTGGATGTGCATTTGTGGAGCTGCAGCTGCTTGTCCCTGCTCCGTGTCCCCAGGCTGCTGGTGTTGCTGGAATGCCACAGGGTTCTGTAGGGATGCAGTGGGCTCTGGTGGTGCTGGAATGTCACTCAGTTCCCCAGGGATGCAGTGGAAAAGCCACTTGGCATTTCACTTCTCCTCCTTTCCTCGGTTCCTCTCCCCACTGTTCTGGTGCATCACATCAACCCATCCCTCTGTTCCCTCGGCTTCAGGATGATGAAGTGGTTATTTATCCTTCTGTTCCCTCGGCTTTGGGATGAGGGAGTTGCTGGTTTATGCCAGTGTTTTGTGTCAGTGCTCTGCATCCATCTCATGGTGTGCTCTTGGTGTGCTCCAGGTTATCCTTCACCAAGGGGCACTTCCCGAAGATGGCTGAATGTGCACATTTCCACTACGAGAACGTGGATTTTGGCAACATACAGGTGAGTCCCACATTTCTTTTATATTTAAAACATCCTTGGGCTTGGCTGCCAACTGACCTGGTGTGGAGGAAGAGAGGGGCCTGCCCTGAGTTGGCTGCCAAATGTTCAGTAAGAAGTCAAAGCAGTAGAGCCTTTCTTTGGAATTGCTTCCACGTGCTGGGCCAGAACGTGCTCTCAGCCACGTGGAGCTCTGCTTTGAGCTTGGAGATGGCTTTTTATTCCCACTGGACTTGAGTGATGTCACTGTTTAAAGGCTGCATCAGACATTCCTTATTGAGTCATCTGCCATCACTGCATGTGCATTTTCAGTTTGTGTGTGCGTGTGTGATTAAACAACTGTGTGAATGGATCGGTGTAAATACAAATAATTCACATTGCTCTGCTCCCAGAGCTCTGCATTGTGCACTGCAGCAGCTGTGTCATCAAAATCCAAGGCAGTACTGCATTTCTGGAAGTGTGAGGCTCTGCTCCTGTGTGATCCACCCCTCAGGAACATTTTCCACGAGCAGCACCAGGGAGGGCTCAGACCCAGCAGCCCCTGCTGGTTCTCACAAACAGGGCACATTTTGTTCTGCACTTAGAGGAGCAGAAACGCCTCCAGCATCTGCCAGCCTCGTAGGCAAAGAGAGGTTACAACCTTTTCATTTGTAAAACATTTCCTGCAATCCAGAGTGAATTATTTACAGCCTTTCCTGCTGTAGTACTTGACAGCTTTGCAGGCACCATTTGCAGCTGGTTTTTTGGTTTTTTTTTCCTCTGTAAGAGTCCCACTGAGGAGGAGCTTGGTCCTGGTCAGGGCTGGGATGTGCTGCTGCTCAGACATCTGGCTCTGAGCAGGTGAGCTCTGTGTGGGCCCTGAGCAGAGCAGTCACTCAGAATGCTGGACACAGAGCTCTGTGGGACATGGGCTGCTGGGCAACCAGGAGCAGTCCCTGAAAACTCTGTTTATTTTCATTTTCTGTGTGTGGGAACAGCGTGATCCATGTCCCTGTTTGTTTTTGTTGGTTTTTTTTGTCTCCTGGTAATTTGCTGATTTGACACCACTAATTTTTGAGTCATTTTGGGGAGCAGGAACGGACACACAGGTGTGTTCTGCCTCCTGTGCTCCTCTGAGTTCTCCTTTCAGCACAGAGCTGGAGAGGGAGCACAACCTGTGCATGGCATTTATGACAAACAGTTTAATTCTTCTGTGGGTTTAAGCATTTCCTGGGATGTTTTCAGGATGGCAGGGTTGATATGATGAGATTTTTCTACTTGTGAGAGGGAGAAGTAAAATCAGATAATACATCCTTCCTCTGCTTTCCTGCAGGATGTTCTGGTGGGAAGTTCATAGAATCATAGAATAGATTAGGTTGGAAAAGACCTCCAAGATCATCAAGTTCTCCCAAGCAGGAGGAGTCTAACCCTGGTTTTTGTGGTGTCATTGCTGCTCCTGCAGCTTCCCATGCTCCTGCTCAGTGATCCACCAGCTGAAAACAGGGGAGGTCTGCCTGAAAAATGGCAACTGGGGAAGGATACAGCCCAGGAAGGAGAAATGGTGTTGATTATTGAGCTGGATTATTGGTTCTCTCAGCCCCTGAGTGTCTCCTCTCCGTGTCTGTGCTGTGATTCCAGAGGGACAGTGGCTGATGGCAGTATAGGAAGCACTGTACTAAAACTGAGACTGTGTGTGGGTTGAGAGGTCAGTTCTCTGCTCCCACCACATCACCCTCTGCAAAACCCTACATGTTTAAACTATTTGTGCTCCTACAGCAAAATTTGTGCTTAAATAGGTGAGTCAGGCCCTCTGTGCCTCTCACTCCTTCCTTTTCCTGAGCAAGACTCCTGGTAGGTCCCCTCAGTGCAGTGACTTTTTGAATGGTTAAAAACCTCTCCAGAACAAGAGCTTTGCTCCTGAAATCCAGCAGAGCAAGGCACTGCAGATTTACCTTGGAGGACCAGCATTAATGGTGAAAGAAAGGAAAGCTGTTCATACAACAGCAGTATTAGTTTACAGATTTAAAAATAGCTCCACACGGGGCTCATCCATTTTAATCAGGTTGGAGGCTCCTTTGTGCTCCCAAGGTGGAGCAGAGAATGGCAGTGGGCTGGAGTGATGGGAAGTGACAGCTTGGCACCTAATAGCAAATTACTGAGCTGCATCTGAGGGCTGGTGGGTGGAAACTCCTCTCAAAATCTATTCACTGTTAGAAAATTTGCATGGGAGAAGTGCAGTATTATGTGGCTGTGTCAGGAATTGTGTAATGCTGTCTATTAACAGCCTGGCCAAATTTCAGGTTGTTTTGTAACGTTTATGTCACTTATAATGTGGTGCAAGAGGTATTAATATCCTGCCATTTCACCTCATGGGGTGTTTTAAAATAACTTGCTGAGATGCAGAAGAAAGGATTTGTTCTCCTCTTATCCCAGCGCCGTGCCAATGGCACAAGGTGCATTTTGGGGTGCTTTTGCTCTTCAGGAATGTTCTGCCAGGCTGCTCTGACAGCAAAGATTTCCCCTTCTCCGTGGTTGTCAGCAAGGCACGTGTTGCATGGGCAGGAAATTGCTGGTTTACCAGCTGATGTCAAAGCTGGAGTTACAGGTTGGGCTCCACAGGTTGCATCAGTGCCCAAAGCTCTCTGGGGTTTCGCTGAAATACCTTATGGTTATTGCTACAATTGCTTTTTAAGGCTGCACGATTGATTTTTAATTTAGAATGAAAACCCAGGTTGTGCCCAATAGATGCATCGGTGCTAAGTCCACACAAAAATCTCTGTACAAACAGAAGGTCATTTCCAAGTGGTTAAACTGCACTTGTGCAGAAGACTCTCTGGAATTAGACCTGTAAAATGATAAAAATACACACTGGTCAACAACAGCACTTCGCATGTAGGTAGTGCAAACTTCGTTTCATATCTCTTGGTCTTCTCTCAGGTTTGTGAAGAAATAGCTGAAAATAACTCATCAAGTGTGGGACCTTTTGAAGCAGCTTCAAATTCACCAAGTTTAAAAATGTGACATAGGGCCCCATATCCTCTTGTTTGCATTAAGAACCAGCTCTAGACTGAGACAGAGTTAAATTTCCCTTATAATTTAAAAAGACATGAATACAATTCAATAACTGTATGCTAAAAAAAAAGTCTCGGTATGGTTACCCAGACTGTGTGTGGTTACCCAGCTTGGGCTGGGTTGGCTCTGCTGGGCTCCTTCTCTCTTTATCTCTGCTGCCTTTCCATGATTCCTGGCAGTGCCTGGCTGTGATGCCTCTCCAGAGCATCCAGTGGAACTTTGAATGAGTTCACAGTCTGTACCTGAGGCAGCTTAGGAATGATTCTCCCTCCTTAACATGGTGCAGGTTGGTGGTCACAGCACTGACCCTGCCAACACTCAGGCACAGGGTGGGATTTTGGGGTGTCCTGTGCAGGGCCAGGAGCTGGACTCAAAGCTCCTGGTGGGTCCCTTCCAACTCAGAACATTCCACGATTGTCTGAAATGCGGTTTTAATTTATTAGTGCTCTGTGCCATTGATATAAACAGGAGAAATGGTGCTCAGGTATTCCATAAATATCTTTCCTTCCTGTCAGAAATAAAGACTCTGTTCTTCCCTTGCAAGAATCAGGAAATTATCTTTAGCTGGGGAGGTTTTGGTGATGGAACACGGAGAGCTGATCAGCTCTGTGCTTCCCAGACAATGTTCTTGGCTCCCTGAAAAGCCCATTGCTGAAGGAAGTGCTGTAATGCACATTTATATCTCTCGCATTTGACACAGATTTGTCCCTTCAAACAGCACAGTCTCTGTCTCTCTGTGTTTGCTGCTTTCTAAAAATAACCCCCTGTCGGGGCAGGGCTGGGCTGGGGGATGGAAGATCCTCTCCTTATCTCCAGCGGTGGCAGGGCAGTGACAGGAGCGTGTTATCAGCGGCAAAGGAAGTATTTGAAGCACAATCACTTCCTGCTGCAGAGGCATCAGCTGCCAGGAATTCCTGTCGGGACAGGGAGTGCTGTGTGCTGAGGGAATGCCTTTGGCACAGCCTCCCTCCAGCCAACCTCCAGCTGGACTTCCCAAAGAGCAGCCCAGCCCTTCTGTGCCTGCTGTCAGCAAAGCCTGCTCAGAAGATGTTTCTGGGGGTCATCCTTTGGTTTGCCTCTTTCCTTCTCTCTATTGAGTGTTCCAGGGAAGGGGGGATGTGCTTGGGAAGGCGTCTCTGTTAATCAGACGGGAGGTTTTTTTTGCCTGAGATGGATTGGAAAGGAAGCAGAAGTGGTGGAGATACCCTTGAGTGGAGTTCAGTGGGGTGGTTTATGAAGTTTGTGCCACAGCCAAAAGCAGTTCTTTAGATCAGCTGGAAAAAGCAGGGGTGGGGAATGCTCCCTGCCTGAGGTTGGACAGCTTGGCTCAAGTCTCCTTCCATCAGGGGGTTTTATCCCAAGCCTGCAGTGCAGGAGGGTTTGTTCATCCCCCAGCTCTTCTGTGGGCACGATGCTCTCAGTGTCTTGGCACTGCTGAGCAGCCACAGACTGTGATGTCTTCATTTATTCCACCCATTTGCAAAGTGTTTAAAAAGGAAAAAAATATTGACTTTTAAAGGCAAAACATGAAACAGCAGCTCCCTGCCCAAATCCCTCTAAAGGATGGAAGTGCTTAGTAAAAACCACGAAAGTTGGCCTGAATTTTGGTGTTTTGGTGGTGCTGGAAAAGACAGTTTTGCTGGGGTTTATTTGTCTTTATGAACTGCATGTGAGGAGAGGCTCCTTTTAGTCCTTCATTTTGGCTGCTGCTCTTCTCCTCCCACAATGACCAGGCTATATCCTGAGAAATTCCCCCTTAAACCAAGACCTTCCCCTCCCATTCCCCATCTTTTCCATGTGGCCTCTTCCCTCTTGCCTTCTGAAGTGGGGGTGGGGGATGTTGCAAGGGCCGCTCTGAGGACGTGGGTGTATAAAAATCAACTGTTCAGAGTGTAGGTGGGAACTGCTTCTATGAACTTAATAATTCCAGCCACAGCCTCCTACCAAGACCAGCAAATGGGACAAATTTGGAAAGAAATCCATGGTTTTCTAGTGGAATTGTGACCCTGATCCATAGGGGAGTCTCCAGCTCCGTGTGTTCCCATGTGGAGTTGCTGCCAAGTCATTTCTGAAGTGAATTATACACTTTGCTCCCTGTGACTGACAGCTCTGAAATCAATACCTTGTCTTTTTTTTTTATGAGGAAAAGGTAATTTGGGTGGCACTGCTCAGCTGCCTGGTTATGGGGTGGCCTCTCACCGTTTCTGTCAGGATTTATCTTGGTTTATTTACCTGGATTAGCCTTTTCTGGTTCCATCAGCGTTCTTTATTTTAAGCTGATATAATGTTTATATTTTAAGCTGATGTATTTTCAGCTGAGTTGGATGCATGGAAGGGTGGGTTAAAACCCAGAAATAAGGAAGGAAATGAGATTTTTACCTGTTGATTCAGTACAGTTATTTCTTCAGCAGTTTGAAAACACTGAGCTCCTGCAGGAATCCACCTTATTTTCCCTTCCCCTGCCTTTAAGGCTGAAAATACAGCAAGCTGTGGAGTTTTAGGATTTATTGGTGCTGTTTGATGGCAGAAGTAAATCTTAAAGTGATGTAATAAGCCCAGCTTTAACTTTGGCATTGACCTCCTGCTGTTTGCCACCCTCATAAATCATCTTTACCAATGTGGCACAGAAAAGTATTAAAATTGGTTTAATTAGTAACTGGAACAGAGTTGTTTCGGAAAATTTTTCTTCCCTGAGGTTTAATGACCTGAAAAACCCCCAGAAAGATGTATTATAGGTATAATTAAAATATATTAAAAATCTGGAAAGAATCCCAAAAAACTAATCCCTGTTTCACCGGCGTTTCAGAGTTGGAAGGAAGATGAAATCCCCCCTGGTTTTGTGTGTAGTCAGCCATCCTGCTGGCAGGAATGGTGTTGGAATTGGGGATCAGGCTGGACTGCTGGCTCTGCCAGGGGGTGATTTCACAGCTGACAGGGCCAGGGCTGTGTTGGTGCTCCCGTGGACAGACTGCCCTGGGAGCATTTCCATTTGTGTCTGCTGGACCTGCTCACACCAGGGGCACTTTGTCTGTGCTCCTGGGCCAGAGTTTGGGGTTTGAGGCCAGAGCTGGAGCTCGGGAGGGGCAGCTCGAGCTGGGGGGGTCGGTGAATGTTCATTCACGAGCTCAGCTCAGGGGGGTGTCCCTGTCCTGCCACTGGAAATGTGCTCATCCATTCCCTGGGGCAGGAGCACGGCTGGGATGACTCCCAGGGCAGGCAGAGATGGGATACTGGGATGGAACTCCAGGCTGGGAGGGTGGGCAGGCCCTGGCACAGGTTGCCCAGAGAAGCTGTGGCTGCCCCTGGATCCCTGGAAGTGCCCAAGGCCAGGTTGGATGGGGCTTGGAGCCACCCTGGGCTAGTGGAAGGTGTCCCTGCTTCCATCCCCTGACACTTCCATGATCTGCTCTCCAGGTAGTTTCCAATGTGGGAAAATCAGTGCTGTTGTGCCCAGTAATTCAAGGGATGGGGGGTGTTGGCTCAACACTGTTGTCTCCTTATAAAATCAGGGCAGAGTTGTGTTTGACTGCTCAGGAGAGGCCTGGCCCTGCCCTGTGCTGTGAGCAGCTGGCCTGCAGGGAGGGGAGCACAGGGAAGAGCCCTGAGGAGTTTGGATACTCCCTGGGGAAGTGTTTGCTCTGGCAGGGCTCCTGATGCAGTCTGTGCAGCTGCACGGGGGGTCACAGAGGGTGTTTTAGATCTGCTGAGCTGAGCCCCCACTTTGGCTGGTTTTGTTTTCCCTGCAGCAGAGGGGTCTGTGCAGATCTCCTGTCAGCAGAGACATCCCCAAGGGTCTGGATTCAGGCAGATTTTTCATTTTCAAAGGACAGACACACACATGTCCCCCCCCCACACCCCTCCTTGATCCTGGTGTGTGTCTAGAAGGCATTAGAAGATGTCTGTGGGCTTTGAGGGCTTGGTTATTTTATCCCTTGCTGTGTGAGCAGAAGGTGGAGCTCCTGCTTCCATGTCCTGCAGGCAGGGCACTGACCCCAGGAGCTCTTTGATCTCCCCTGGGGATTCCAAACACAGCAATTGCTTCCCCTGCCTGTCATTTCTGGCCGTTCTGGCAGCAGAACCTGCACATTCAGCTTGCTGTTCTCCTGGTAAAGCAGCAGCACATGGAGATGGAATGGATCCATTATGTGCCACTGGATGTGTGGTGGTGGGGTTTTAAAGTGAGATTCTTACATGAAGAAGCATGTGATGCTCTCACTGCCTTTTCCTGACTCCCTCTCCTGCAGTATAACTTCTTTTAACTGAGCAAACTGTGATTATTCTGTTCTTTCCATCCCTCTACCAGATGAGTAAAGGAAACATCAATAAAAACTCAATTACTTGCTCTGGGACGTATTTTTAAGGGGCAAGATGTCCCTTCCCACCATCCTGAATGCCTTCCTTTCGGATATTTCATTTCCCAGCAGGAGCTTTAATCAGATGCTTGCTTAGGTCTGTACAGAGATGTTTAAAGCCCCACCAAATGTGGTTTTTTTTGGAGGCTCAGGGGTTGGTTTGGGAGTTGCAGTCAGAGCTGACAGCTCTTAGTGCAGAGAGAGCTTTTGGCACTGTCACACTCAGAACCATCAGTGATAATTTAGAGGGAAGATGGTTGCTCAATAGACACCCACAAATCCAGCATTTATGTTGGTTGGAAATAAAAATACCCAGTGCCAAATACTTTATGTATGTCCAGAATCCATGAACCTGCCTTGGAATTCATTCTGTTCTATTGGAAGACTGATGAAACTTATAAATATGGTTATAAAACAAATTGACTGGGAAAATGCGTTTTTTGGGTAGGTGGCATGGCCTGGTTTTGCAGATTACCTTCAGATACCCACAGAAATTCTTCTGATCTGCCTTGCACTGCAGCTGTGGTATCCATTGCTCTGTTTGATGCTCGAGTGTGAACCTTATTTACTGCAGGAACGACATGTCAAAACACTCAGGCTTTAAAAGCCCTGATTTTGGACCAAGTTCCCATTTACCAGCTTGAAATGGTTAAAAAAATCCAAACAACTTCTGTTATTTTTACAGTGTGAGCCCAGGAATCCACTTTAAATTATTGAATAATGTTTTATCTGCTCAGAGCTGCAATAATTACAGGTGTAGCAAGGCTGGACTGGGCAGGGAACCCACTGGGAGCTGGAGCCTCGGGGCAGGAAGGGTTTGCAGGGAAGGAAGGGAATGTCATACCAGGACAAAGGTGCTGCTTTGCTGAGCTGAGGGAAATTCAGGGTTATTGAGGCTTTAATGAAAGGTGTGAGGCTGGAGGGGCATCAGAATCCCCTGGCTCAGGGTTTGCTTTGGGGTCTGCTTGGCCATTTGCTTTAAAATGAAATAACAGCTGCCTGGAGTTTGGGAGCTCTTTGAGGAGCAGGGAGCTCTCAGTCTGGAGGGCCTGTGAATTATTGATGTGTTTTAGCAGGAACACTGAGCTCTGCTGGGCACTTTGAGCACAGCCAGGGCCAGCTGGGCTGGGCTTTATTTCCCCTTCTCCCTTCCTTGCTCTGAACTCCTCTGAGCCTCCCTGCATCCCTCAGTTCCTGCCTAAGTGGAGCATCACGTGGCTGAGGGGTTTATTTTCCTGTGCTAAAGCCAGTGAAGATGTGGATGATGTGTCATGTTTGCTGTCAGGGTTATGTGTGTGTGTGCCTTGCAAGTTGGGATGGTCAGGTTAAGGATGAAAGAGCCCCTGTAAATCAAACTCTTATCTGCGGAGTAGCAATAATAATAAGTTTAATTGATCCCAGAATTAATAAAGAATGTGGATTACAGCCTGTTTGACACAGGCCCTGTGCTGTGAGGTTCAGAGGCTTGTGTGTGTGCTCTGGTGATCCACAGGCAGGAGTTTATTCCCATTTAAATGCTCTTGGTTCCATGGCTGAAGGTGGTTTGAGCTATGGAAAATATAAGAAACACCTTATATTGTTTGTGTGCTCCTTTAGACAAGTTATTGCATCAGTGCTTGCTGTAGAGGAGTGTTTATTTTACTCAGAATTGTTGGTAATTCACTGTTCCTTTGGAAACTACCAGGTCATTAGTACAGCACTTAATTTTAATACCAATATTAGAAAGCAAAATGAGAATTTAAATGCCTCCTTTGCCCACAATATGGAGCTGTTTGGGAGCCTGTGCTGGAAGTGTTCTGGTTTTTTAATATAATCACAGAACAGGCTGAGTTGGAAGGACCAGGCTGGGTCCAGCTCCTGGCCCTGCTCTCTCAGGGCTGTCCTTGGGGCCCCCAGTTTGTCACTGTGACCACTGATCACCTGCCCAGTGACTCCAGGGCTTGGCCATTTAATTTGGGGTTATTGAGCATCACTTCACGTGCCCAGGGAGGAACTGAGTCACTGCTGGGCCAGGTTGTGTTTCAACACTGCCAAGAAATGGAGACCCCACTTCCCTGGAAATCTGCAGGAATTTGGCCAAGGGAGGGCTGCAGGTCGATGCCTGTCCGTGGAGAACAAGGATGTCAGAGGAACAAGTGTTTTAGGAGCTTCCAAACGTGTCACAGGGCAGGACTGTGGCAGGATTACACCAAAACCCTTTTTTTTTAGTTTGGAAAGTGCAATTAAGTGTTTAAAACTAAAGGCCCAGCTCTGCAATTCCCATGAGAAGCTCTCAGGGTGTGAACCTGGTTCCAGTGTGACCTGAGTTTTTCATAATCACCTTCCCCTGAACTGTTACCTGGGGAATTCAAAGGCTAAAATATTCTTTTCTTTAATAATCTTTACTGGTTCATCTCCTGCCTCTGGCATTTTGGCAGAATTTTCTAAATTAAAAAATGAAAACGGAATTTCAGCTGTGCCTGTGAGCCTTTATGTGGGTAACTCTTAAATTCCTGAAGTCCATCCTGTGGGCACAATCAGTTAAGATTCTGACACATGGCTCAAAAAAACCCAGCACATGGTTTACAAACTACTCCACAAAAGTAAAAATCATCCTGTTTATGAAGCTTTTCCAAGGGAATTTCTTTAATACACTGAATTTAAGGCATTTTGCTTTGCTGTTCCTGCAGCCCTTGGCTGGGTCACCCCACAGAAGGGCATTTTTTCCTCTCTGTGAAGGCATTTTTCTTTCTCCCCAGGGATTTTGGGGCTACACATGGTACAGTTCTCTTGGGCAGGGAATAAATAACCTGTGGCAGGCAAGTAACAAGGCAATCCCTGTGTGCTCTTGTGTTCTGGAAAATACAGTGTCGTGTTTTCCACGTGGCCTTTCTGTGTCTGAGGTTGCTCTGCATTTACATGTAATCCCTGGGAAGGGTTGGAAAGACCTCCAAGATCACCAGGACCAATCTCAGGCATTAGGCAGCACTTTCTAAGGTAGTGTCCTTAAGAAATAATATCACTGAGTTACAGAATGAGATCAGAATTTGTGGGGGTTAAAATTTTCCAAATAAGGGTCACTTTTCCTTAGGGATTTCTCTGTGCAAGCCTTGGAGTGCACAAGTACCTTCAAGGCTTTCCCAACCAGGGTGAGGAAACTTGTTTGTTTAAAGAAACTTGAGTTTCTCCCACAGTTGCTTAAGACTTCAGATTTCAACGTGATCCTTTCAGACTTTTTTTCCCCCATCTCATTTCTTTTCAGAACTGGAAATCGGTGGCAGTGGTGTCAGCTGTTCCATTCTCTATTGCTGGGAGGTGCCTTTCAGCAGAGTTAGAGAGGCTGGAACCTTTTCTATCAATTATTGGGACAGTTTCTGAGTCTTGTGGAGCCTCAGATGAAACATCTCATTTTCAGTGTGTTCTTAGAGATTTTCTCCTTGATTTGGTTGAGATAAAACTAAACCCACTCATTTCAGGGCTCGTACTGGTGCCTGTTTGAACCCCTAGCAATGTTTTGGCACCTCTGTTTTGGTAGGAAGAGTGTTAATGATAAATTAACTAATGATAAAGACAGATTAATCCTGTTTCCACTGTCAGAGTCCTGGAAACTTCCCAAGATGTGTCACAAATGGGCATTTTCTCTGTCCTTTGTCCCCTCCTTCTCTCCCCCCATTTTCCCCCAGTTTGGTGCAGCATCACTGGACACACAGTAATGGGGGTGAGCAAATAACCCCCTGGTTGGATTCTGGGGAACTTCTTTTATGGGTGATTTCTTTCAATTATTTTTTTTCCCCCTTCAAATGTACTCCTGTAAGTGTCATTGGATGTTTTAATTACACTTGTCCAGCACACTTGACGTGGTCTGGAGCTCTGAGAGTCCACAGAACCACGTGGATGGATGTGTTTGTGCACATGGAGAGTGGGGGAGATGCAATAAATCCCAGCTTTGGGAGCACCTTGGAGATTCCTGCTAAAGCCTGTTAGTCTGGCTGAAGTTTTTATGCAACATCTGGTTAAGGGGGGGAAGTTTTTACCCCAGGGAAAACTTTTCTTTTGAGAAAATCAGTTCGGCCAAGTCCCTTTTCTGCTCATTTTTCAGCCCCCTCTTTCCCAGAAGGAAAAGTGCTTCCATCTAGTCCATTCCACGTTTAGCACTTGCTCAAGTTTTTTGTGTAAAAATGCAAGTGGTGATAGAAAACACATGTCAGGTTTGCCTCTGAACCACCTGTGGGCCGTGGACTTTGCAGGTCCTTCGGTTAATGAAAGGTTCTTGGAGGGGGGGCAGATTTGAGGTGTGAAGTTTTTGTTGGGGGGCACTGGGGGCTGTGGCTGTGTTTTTTCCGAGAGGAAATGGAAGAAGTTTCCCCTCAGCTTTTATCACTTCCTCCTGCCAACTCAGGGGAGATTCCTTGCCTTCATTTATCAGTTTGAAAGGTACATTTTGTTGCTGTTGGCCAGAGAAGTTGTGGCTGCCCCATCCCTGGAAGCGTTCCAGGCAACCTGGGCTAGTGGAAGGTGTGGAATGAGATGAGATTTAAGGTCCCTTCCATCCCAAACCATTCTGGGATTCCTTCCTGAGCTCATTCTCTGCTCTAAAGGGGGCTGTGCACCCACAGCAGTAGCTCAAAGAATATGGACCCTTCTCTAATTAATTATAGAGTTAATATGTGGAACGTGGAGTAATGGCCAAGTTTTCCAGTGCTCCTGAAAGGCAACAGGGACTGCTTTGAAACCAGACTTCAGGAACTCCCCAGGATAAGCTGAAATCCTCTCCTGAGCCTCTGGAATCAGGCCTGTGGAAAGGAGGGTGTTGGGAGGAGAGTGTGTCCCACCTTTGCAGCTCCAGGAATGCTGGCATTGCTCCCTGTGACCTTCCCTCCTCTCTGAGTCCTGTTTGTGGGGGAGCTCAGGGTGCCAGCAGAGCCCTCATGGAAAACCAGGAGCTGCAGTTCCTAATGGGAATTCAGATTTATTCCTGTCCCAGCAGAACTCTTAGGGGAAAACCGGGAGCTGCAGTTCCTAATGGGAATTCAGATTTATTCATACCCTGCACCTCCAAATGTGCTCCTGCCTTCCAGGCTCCTCAGGGTGTGTTTGTTTCTCCCTCGTGTGCTTTAGTGAAGTTTTGTTTCCTGCCTTTGCATGTCCCTTGCAAATGCTCCTCTGTACGTGCAGAATGAAATCTTACTCAGCACAGCACAGTTCAAATAACACAAATACCTCTCTCTGGATGACAGGAGGGTGAGAAATCACAGCATAAACGTATCTGAGTGGAAAAGGTGCTTAGAAAATGTGACAGTGAGACAGGATCAATGACTCCCTTAAGCCAATTAAGCTCTCCTTGCCACAGCACTCTTCCCCCATCAAAATTAATGTTTCTGGAGGTTCTGTGTTGTTTTTTTTTCCTTCTCCCTTGGCACTCCTGCTGATAGCTGAGGTTTAGAAGGCATTTTTTCCAGAGACTTTGATTCTTATCAGCGTGGAAAAAATGTTAATATTGATTTAGTGGGGGAGAAAACAGGAGAAGTGAGTAAGAGACTAATAGCCTGGAATGACAGGGCTGTATCAATTTTCAGTGCTCTCCGAGGAATAATGTGCTTGTTTGCAGCAAATGGAAAAGTAGACTATGACTAAAACTGTCACTGACCTCCCACAGAATTTAATGGATTTTGGAGCTCAGAGAAGAAAAAGACAGTTGTAACTAACTCTGTGATTTTAATGCACTCTCCTTGAAAATCAGCAGTTTTATGAAATGCTACATGCAGGAAGATAACAACTGTATATATCTTATAGAGCTGCATAAAAATTTATATTCACTGCCTTAGTCTTAGTTTTGACTATGGATGGATGCACTTCTCGATAAGCAGAAACAATAACATGTTATAGCTTTGAGGTGGTTTATATCCTTATATCCTTATATCCTTATATGGTGTATATCCTTTGTATCCATTACCAGCATATAAACTGAGCCTGTTAAAAAAAGATGGAGAAAAACTGCAAAAAATCTCATTCCTGGCCCATTCTCGTGGCTTTTCTGTGTAAGCAGTTCCTGAATGAGGTAAATAAATATAAATAATGGTCCCTTCATGCGTTGGAGGGTCTGTTCATGTTGATTTGCAGCAGCCAAAGGAAGGATCCTGCTCGGTCCAGTGGGGGACAGTGAAAGAAAGGACACTTTGTTTTGTGGCAAAGCCACTTTTCCTTTAAATGAATTAATAAGTCAAGCAGCTCCTTTAATTTAACTGCCTCTTTGTTTTAGCCCAAAGCCACCAAGTGCTGGTTCCTCTTGCAGAGCTGTCTCCATTGTCCTGCCCTGGCACAGTTGGGCTGAGCTTTACTCCCATAAAGAAAGGCTGCCCGAGCAGGAGGAGGATTTTGCTGCTGTTTCAGGATCCAGAATCCTGCCCTGATCCCTGGGATAATCTGGAGTGCAATGCCATCTAGTGTGCAAAGAGCTCTCAGGATTGCTGCACTCAGGAGGTTCACGGCAGCAATTCCCACCTGCATCTCATCCCAGCTCCAAACAGCTGCACTTTTCCCAGGGAAGCTGTGGCTGCCCCTGGATCCCTGGAAGTGTCCAAGGCCAGGTTGGATGGGGCTTGGAGCAACCTGGGCTGGTGGAAGGTGTCCCTGCCCATGGTAGGGGGTGGCACTGGAGGAACTTTAAGGTCCCTTCCAACCCAATCCACTCTGGGATTCCGTGATTCCATGATTTGCTGGAGATGGTTGTAATTAAATCTTAGCATTGTGAGCTTTCAGTTTCCAAAATTCTCATCCTGACAGTTGCTTGGGGTTTTTTTGGAGTGAGGATGGGCAGGAGGAAACAGGGATAATTTGCCCAGCCCAAGAGGGAGATATCTGTGGTTGTGGGCTGATATTGTATCCTTTCTCCATGTGTCATAAATTAGTTTTTGGTGTTCAGAGCGTGGCCAGAGGTGTTTGTGTCCAGTTTGTTGTGCTTTCATGGATGATAAAGCACAGCTGTGAATCCACAGTGAGTCAAAGCCCTCCTGGACCGGACTGGAGGAGTTTGAACCTGACTGGGCTCCTCTTTGCACCCCGTGCTTTGATAGTTTGGGTGCAGGATGAACATTCCTTCATCTCTCACCTTGTCTTCATTTGTACTTTGAGCTCCTAAATTCTGCACATGGAATAACACAGTTTTCCTGGCAGTAGGACAGAAGAATCCCTCTCTCTCCTGTTCTGAGAGGGGTACTATGAGTGAGATGGTTGCAGACTCAGCTCCTCTTCCAGCTCTGTTTTTGGTGGTGTTGTGTGACATCCAAGAACTGAATTTTGGATGCTGCCAGAAGTCTGGGTCTCCCCAGGTAGTGACCAGACCTCAGCACGGTGAGGCTGCCAGGGAGGTTTTATTTCTGAATAACCTCCTTTTGCTTTCAATTAATTGTGAAACCAGGCTTGAATAGGGTGTGAAATGGAAACAGGGAGAGGTAACACCAGCTGCCTTTATTTACATGTGTTAATCAACACAGACCCAAACAACAACAGCAGCTGAAAGTGGAACCATTCAGGGAGTTTGAAATGCTCCCTATTTCGCTGAGAACTTTGAAAAACGTGTCCTTTGTGGAGAGGTGGAAGGTCAGTGGCATATTTAGGTGTTTTTAAATTGCCTGCTGTGGCAGGGTCCTCTCAGAGCCCTGAAGTGACTGCCTTTCAGCTCGGCTGCACTCCCAAATTCCCAGTGAATAGTCCATATTGGGGCTGGTTAAAATGTGATTTGTCAGTTGAGGGAATGAGAGCTTTTCTGGTTTATATTTATTTACTGATACCATTTCCCTCTAAGAAGGAAATCAGCTCTCTGGTAGGAATTCTGTGAGCAAGTAGCACAGCTAGTTTATAAGAGGGACCAAAATTTATGATCAGACTTGTTTTACACTGGAAAGACCCTTTTCAGCTCCATCTGTTTCTAAGTCATACAGGCTAATTCTTCAGTCAAAGCTTGGACTTGATGATCTTGGAGGTCTTTCCTAACCTTAAAGATTCTGTGATATTAGTTATCAAAATGCAGGCTGATTTCTGGCAGGTACCATCACTCAGACATCCCTCTCCCGCCTCTCACAGGTCATTTCAGGTGCTGTTTGCCTCAGCAAATATGTTTCCATGCTCAGAAGAGATTTTCCTCACTGTCACTGTCCATAATCCCTTTGGCCATGACAGGCCAGGCTACAGAGGATGATGTGTAGTGGCACCAGCCCTGTGCCAGGAATTGCTCTTCAGCTGTATCAGAGGAGACCAAGGTGCAGCAGGAAATTGGGGTTTAGATGGGCTGAGGGACTCTGAGGAGAGAGCAGGACAGGAGAGGCTCCTTCTCACTCATCACTGCCCTGTTTGCACAAAATCAGCCTGTTCTTGGGGCGTTTTACACTGTATAATTTACAGGCACTGATTTCCTCCATTCCCTAAATGTTGTTTTTTTTTGTGCTGCAGCATCCCATGCTCTCATTTCCTTGGGGGGTATGAGAAGCAATCTCCTGAATTTTCCCAGCTTTTTCTACCTGAAAATATGGCACCTTCTGATAAGTTTCCCAATGTAACACTTGAAATGTCTTCTTGACACTTTAATGGACAGGAATTTTCCAGGGGTCGGGAGAAATGGGGCAGTGGGTGGGAAAGAAGCAGAGTTTCTTTCTAACAATGCTAATTTTCAATTCTTGAACCAGCTTGCATTGAGCATTACAAATTCTCCAGGGTATTTTCAGAGCTGAAAGAACAAAGAGAAACTTTGAAGAGGGGGAAATCGCTATCAGCTGATGGAGAAGGCTGGAGAAGTGTATGTTCCTATACTGAAAATGCATTTTCCTATACTGAAATTATATGTTCCTGTGCTGAAAGTGGATGTTGCTGTACTCTGCTGTGCTGCACTGGACTTTATTGTACCTGTGTGAGGAAGGAAAGCTGATTAATTATCCTTACAGTCATGTGGAGATGTTTTTTGGGCATCAAGGATGTTTTTGTTATACTAACACATAAGATACGGACAAGGGACATGTAAATAAATTGAAGTGTGTTGTCAGTTTAGGCAAGAAAAGGGAAAAATTGGGAGAATTGTCCATAGGCAGGAACATGATAATCAGGGCTGGAATGGGCAGAGTTCTCTGTCCCCTCACTGCATCTTAGAATGCACTTGGTAAAGAAATAACTCTGAAAAGTGTGCAAGAGACTTTGAAAATCTGTTCTCTGCAGAGTTAGACTTCAAATGTGAACTTGTGGGGAATTCCTCTGTGTGGTGCTGGTGGAACAGACCACGCTGATAACCCCACTGGGTGCTGATGGGATCATTCCCTGTCATTTCTGGGCTGCCCAGCCCATATCTGGGACTGACAGGACACCCCTAGTACAGTGGCTGCTTCAAACAGGGCATCATCTACAGTAAAGTAATAAATTAAATGCAAGATTGACTTCTGACATAGTCAGGGTAAAAGCCCTTCTTGGCTCTTGGGAGGTGGAGGCACCGGCAGGGACCTGCAGCTTCTGAGAACTGATGAACTCATGCTATGTGTTTTACAACTTCCCTGGCCAGGACTGCACAATTACACCTGGATCTGGCCAGGGAGCTCTTTGGCCAAATTTTGCAATAAGAGGGCGAGTCTGTGCTAAGAAAGTGTCAGATTTTGAGATTTCCATGTTAACCTCGGAGTTCAGACAGGTGGATGTGAGAAGAGGGAGCTGATTGCAATCCCTCCCTTTAAAGGGTGGAATAAACCCCAGGCAGGGGGTGGGCTGGCTTCCATGGCCTGTGATTCCCAAAATACCTCTTTCTGCACAGGAAGGACTAGACCTGGCTGTTCTGGACAGGTGCTGTGGAATGGCAGCAGCATCAGCACACCGTGTGCTGTTTGTCGGGCTCACCCTAAGGAGATCGTTCCTCGAGTGGTTAAATGACCACACACACATCAAATTGGACCCAGGTTTTTGGGGTCTCGGGGCAGGGGTGATCTCGTTGTTCGTGGTTGTCGGGGCTCAGGTGCTGGATGGTAAAATCCAGCCGGTGAAGGATGACCCGGGCCGTTCGGATGAGGATCGTTCAGCCCTCGGACACGTGGACGCCTTTAGGGCTGTCCCCTGACCAGGGGAGGCTCTGACAGCAAAGTTTTCATCCTTGAGTCCTTGTTTGCTCTGGGGAACAAGCAGTGCCCAGGGAGCTGCTGTCCCTCAGCCCCAGGGCGCACATCCTGCCCTGGTTCGCAGCTCGCCCAGCCCCGGGGACCGGGCAGGAATTTCCTGGAGCCTCAGCTGGGAGCGCGGCGGGGAAGGACGGGCAGTGAGGAATCAGCTTTGCCTCACACCGAGCTGCCTTTCAGCATGTGATGGCACTTGCTGCCGGTTTTTTTCCCTCTGCTCTCGGGCTGGAGCCGCAGCAGCCCCGGGAGCGCAATCCCTGCCCGCCTTCCCTGCCTCGCTGTTTCCTTTGGCTCTCCCGGAGCTGCCCGGCTCGTCCTGCGGGCCCTTCCCGGGCAGGGCAGGGCAGGGCAGGCAGGGCAGGCGGCGGATTCCTCGGCGCCGCAGACCCAGCATGAGCTGGGCAGTGCGGGAGCCGCGCTCGGGGCCGGGCAGGCACAGCCCCGCCGATATTCCCTGGAATGCTGAGCTGCGGGAGCGGCTCCGGGACGTGATGTGACTGCCTCTGGGGAGCCCGATGCCTGCGAGGTGTTCTCGGTCGGCCGCTGGGAAGCTCCGGAGGGACCTGGAGGGGTTAGGGCTGGGCTGGGGATCCATCCATGGGAAGGACGGAGCTCTGGAGCAGGGGTAAGTAGTGCCCAGCCCGCGGGGACATCCCGGACTCGCAGGCATCCCATAAAGCCGTGGCCCCGAGCGCTGCGGTGGCCACGGAGAGGATTCAGCACCCCCAGCAGATGGAGTTTGCAGGGGGTTGGTTGTCTTTTTGTGCAGACTGCCTGACGTGACAAAGCCCCACACTGTGGGTCTCCTTCCAGGGATTAACCTGGGGCCTTTGGGAAGAGCTTTTTGCACCAAGGTGATCAGTCTGAGATGGTATCAGTGAGGTGGGGGGACATCCCAGCAGTGCTTTCTACAATGGCCATCGAGACGTAGGTTTTTAAACCTTTAGTGCATCTTCTGCTAGTTAGAGAAATGAGAGGACAGTAAATGAGTGAGTATATTGGATGTTTTGGTGCTAGCTGTGTTCCAAACTGTTGCTAACAGTGCGTGAGGGTAGGGTTGGCAAAGGTTTCCTTCCAGAACGAGATTTTATCATTTATTTCCTTTGCTTTGATCTTTCATGCATCTTTAAAAATAATCTTTTGAATGTGAAGTGGCATCAGTTGATAAAGTGAATGTGTATCCACTCTGACCTTTTACCTGGGTAATTTTGTAGACATTTATTACGTTTGTTTGTTTTCTTTGATAAAGATTTGAATGTTTGTGAAGCAGACTTGGATAAATCTTTCATCAGGTGCAGGGACACACAATACTCATGTTAGATGTCAGTCTGACAGGAACCAGAGAAAAATCTGTGGTTGACAGAATGGTTTTAGGAGGTTACATGCATTTCTTCATTCATAGCCTGTAAATTATTAACCAGGCAAAATTGGCATCTGGGCTTTCTAGGAACAACTCTGCCCACGTGCCCACCTCAGAAATCCTGCCACAGGAGCTCCGTGCCACTCCAGGCTCTCCAAAGCAGCACAGACCTGTCACAGCATCTGCAACACCCCTGAAAAAACGTGATGAGAATTCCCCTGGTTGTTTTGGCAGTGTAAGTCACTGTGTGCCAGGATGTGTCCCAAGTGCTCCCTGTGTGCTGGCTCAGCTTCTTGGCTTTTGTGGAGGAGACTTGGACCTAAACCACTTCCTATTTCCTGCCTGTCTTTGCTCCTTGCTTTTCCTAAGGCCCACTGAGCCTTTTATCCCTTGTTCCCAGATTTGCATATGTGAGGAGGGGGAATCTCTTCCCAGACTTTGTTTTCCTGCGTTATTTGGTCAGGCTGAGTTGACACCTTTCCTTTGAGGGTTTGGTTGGTGTTGCTGGTGATGCAGCACCTGAGATACTCAAAAATCTGAGCTTGTTATTTGCCATGAGTTAAAGAAACTGTGGGGGTTTTTTGTGTTTTATTTCTGTGTGTTTGGCTGAGCAGCCCCAGCAGAGAAACCAGGACTGTTTGGACTGGCAGCTTTCAAATTCCTGCACAGTTTGGTGGCAGAGCTGCTCACACACAAAACTCAGCCACTCTGAGACTTAAATGAATGACTTGGAAGCTGTTTATTGGACTTGTGGATCTTTTCTTATGCTGATTCCTTACAACACACTTCTGTGAATAACCAAGGTCTTCCTTCCTTCCTCCCTCCCTCCCTCCTTCTCTTCCTCCTCTTCCTCATTTTAAAAGCTGGGAATTCCTAGGGAACAACTCAGTCTGCTCTGGAGATGTGGGGTCAAACTCCTCCTCCTGTTCAGCTGAATGAGTCGAATCTCAGACGTTTGAAGCAAAACAAGAAGTTCAAAATCCTCTCCCTGATCCCAAAATGCTCTAAAAGATGTTTTCTGTAAAGTCACTCAAATATGTCTTTTACATTAAACTCCTTTGCTTGGGGCCTGCCTTGTGGTACCTGGAGGTGTCTGTGCCTGGAGTTCCTGTGTTGTTTGGAATTATCTTTGGTCAGCAGTGTGGCATTAATGGGAACCTGTGCCTTTAGTTGTTTAACCCAGCTTTGCAGTTGCTTTTATGAAGGAAGTGCTTTATTTATGCGATATTTTTTTATGGAAATTGAATGTGAGAGGGCTAAGTTGTGCACCCCCAAGATTATTTTCATTTCCTTCTGGCTGCAGCACACTTATTTCCTTTCCCTGGGAGCCCTGGGGTCGGTGCAGCTGAGCCCCACGGGGCTGTGGAGATGCCCTGCTGGAGGTGAGGGTGTCCAGGGCTGTTCCTGCTCTGGGAACATGCTGTGGAGCAGGACATCACACATCCCCCTGTGCTGTCAGCTTGGAATGTGCTGTTTGTCCAAACAACAGCACAACCATTTAATCACAACGTGCCACAGTGGAGGCTCTGTGTGTGCTGGACCAGATGCATCAGTTCCCCCAGGCTGGGCTGCCCCTTCCCTCCCTTTGGAAGAGCTGTGCTGTGGATTCCCAGCAGAGGTGTGCTGGGAAAAACCTTTTCCTTTATGTTCTGCCCCTCAGGGTGTCTCTTGGTGCTCAGGAGTGATAGAAGGGAGTCAGGAACAGATTCTGCTCATTTATCTGCTAGTTCTTCCTCCCTGGAGCACATCCACGGAGCAGAGCACCAGAGCACGTGGAGTTCACTGCTGAGCCTTGGGGAATGGGGCTGGGAATGGCCTCCTAACCTTAGTTTGCAGAAGCACCATGGTTGCCTGAAGCAGTTGATGCTCTGGCAGTGACTCCCCAGCCGTGGCCACAGTTCCTGAGCATGGGGACTTTCCATGTTGTCACCATGTGTGAGTTATTACCGGTCTGGTGGAAGAACAGCCTCCCCTGCCCTGGTAAACACTGGTTTGGGAGCCTCTGCTCCAGGGTTGTGGTTCATGTTGTCCTCTGAAAGCCCAAAGCCTGGAAATAGTGTCCCCCCTGAGAGAAGGAGAAGGAAGTGAAGGTGTCACACAAGCAGAAAGGGTGCAGGGAAGATGCGAAGCAAATCTGGGAGTGACTCCACATCTCTCCTGAGTCTTCCCAAGTTTCATTCCAAGTGAGAGAGATTCTGTGTCACTTGGAGGAGCCAGAAAATCCAGGTTTCACCCAGCTAAGGTGAAAAGCCCAGTGGCTTCAATCTGAGAAGTTCAGCAGTGTTTATTTTATGGCCATCATTTCTGTAGGCTGGAATACACGGAGCGAGGGAGTTTCTCAATGCTCAGTTCTTACAGAGCTTTAAAGACAAAACACAAAGCCATGAAATTCCAACTAAACCCCCCCAGGCTGCAAATGGAGCCCATGGAGCCATCCAGGATGTTGTGCCCTCTTTGCCAGTGCCCAAGGTACTGCTCTGCATGGAGCCACGCACAGGGCTGGGTGTTCCTTGGGCTGGTTTCAATAACATCAGATATTTTAACTCCATGAAAACATTGGGTTTTCAGATGCTCAGAAGTTGTTTTTGCCTAATGGAGTCCCCAGTGGCTGCATCTAAGAAGTTTTTATGAATATTTCATTGCTTCTGAAGATTGACCTTCTTACACATTTAGAGGAAATAAAAGGGTGAGACCACATGAGAAAACGGGGAAAGCAACTCTGATACAACTCTCTGAGATTTTATGTCCCAGCAAGCTTAGGCATCAAATAGACTTGGCTTAAGAATTAAAACAAACAGACTCCAGCAGTTCTACATGAGCTGCCTGCCTTGGCAGCTCAGCCTGGGATCGGGGATTGAGGGGGGGATATTCCCTGGCTGTGCATTTCTGACTGCAGGGAGTGAAATGATGTCAAGGTTACTCCTGATTCATCTTCAGAGATGAAACCTGGTGGGGATTGATCACCACAAAAAAAAAAAAAAACCTTCACTCCACACTGATGTGATGGCAGGAACACCATCAGGTGCTGAGAACTTCACCCAGTGCTGAAAGCTGGTGTCGAATTGCAAGGTTGGCTCCTGCCATGGATTTTGTTTCTCTGCTGGGTTTTGGGATTGTTCCTCTGCTGTGCCTGAGCAAGGGCAGTTCCCTGCTCTGTGGGCAGCAGTGGGAACAGCCTCAGTGACCTTTGTGCAGCACCACACCTGGAATTAACCTCTCAATCAAATGCCAAATCCTGGAGCCATTGAATCTCAAGGGATGCCCTTCTTTGCTGCCACCCCAAAGCGGTGCCATTTGCCCTCCCTCTGGGAAGAGCTCAGGTGGTGTGGATGTAAGGAGTTGCAGCAACCTGTGCCACCACAGGAGCTTTTATTCCTCATGTCCTGGTCAGGATGGGAGCCCAGCACTCCCCCTGTCTCCATCCATCTCCAGCTGTGGCTGCCCCTGGATCCCTGGAAGTGTCCAAGGTCAGGTTGGATGGGGCTTGGAGCACCCTGGGCTGGTGGAAGGTGTCCCTGCCCATGGCAGAGGTGGAATAGATGGTCTTTAAGGTCCCTTCCACCCCAAACCATTCTGGGATTGTGTGATTTCAAAGTTGTCCTCTGCAGGATTTGTGAGGGAGCTTGAGGAGTGTCCCAGCTGTCCCAGGGTACTTGGGCACGACCTCACTGGAAGCTCAGAGTGCAAACAAAGGAACAAAACAGCCCAAGGAAGACCTGTTCTGGTGCATGTAAGGCACATTTGGAACTATTCCTGCATCCAGGAGGATTAAAGCACCCTGAGGGTCCTGCAGGGACCTGCCCTTTCCTCTGGCTGTGCATATTTATAAACCGTGGGAGGATTTATTAGTGCTGAAGGTGAAGCTCAGTCGAAGGGATGCTGAACAATCATCCTGCCACAGGAAAAAATTGTCTCGTGTGATTTGCCGGCTTAAAATAGTTCTGAAAGTAACTCCAGGCAGAATCCACATCCCACAACCTTTCACATTTACTTAGTGCTGGTACTTGCATAAAATTTAGCTGCTGAGTTCACCTGGGATTTGATGGGAACCTGCTGGGAAAGGAATTTCCTGTGTCCAGCTCTGGGGCTCCAACAGCACAAGGACCTGGAGCTGCTGGAGAGAGTCCAGAGGAGCCCATGGAGATGCTCCGAGGGCTGGAGCCCCTCTGCTCTGGAGCCAGGCTGGGAGAGCTGGGGGTTCACCTGGAGGAGAGAAGGCTCCAGGGAGACCTGAGAGCCCCTTGCAGGGCGTAAAGGGGCTCCAGGAGAGCTGGAGAGGGACTGGGGACAAGGGATGGAGGGACAGGACACAGGGAATGGCTTCCCACTGCCAGAGGGAATGGAGAGATGGGATATTGGGAAGGAATCCTTCCCTGTGAGGGTGGGCAGGCCCTGGCACAGGTTGCCCAGAGAAGCTGTGGCTGCCCCTGGATCCCTGGAAGTGTCCAAGGCCAGGTTGGACAGGGCTTGGAGCACCCTGGGCTGGTGGAAGGTGTCCCTGCCCATGGCAGGGGGTGAATCTGGATAGGTTTAAGGTCCTTTCCAACCCAAAGCATGGAGATTCCATGATTGAATGTCTCCTCTATCCTCACACATTCCAGTGATGTTTTCTGTTGTACTCTGCTCAGTCCATGGGCAGGAAACAGGATCTCTTCATGGGGACCCTTTGCCTTTTTACTGCAGAGGTGCCTTTAATTCCAGCATCCAAAACCTTCTACACGACATCACACACACTTTACAGAAAGGGACATGAAAATCATGGAACCACAGAACAGCTGGGGCTGGAAGGGTCCTTAAAGACCAAAATCCAGCCATCCTGGGAGAGCTGTGCTTGGATCTCTGCTCACCCTGGTGCTGAGTGTGACAGGCCTATGGTGTTCCATGGACTATCCAGAGATAGTGTCCAGCCTGGAGCAGTGATCCATGTGGCATTACAGGAGATGCATCTTCTTTTTTCCTCTTCTCAAGCTCTGTTTGATTTTATATGTATTTTCTTGCTGCTCTTGAGTACTGCTTTGGAGTTGTCAGAGGGGTGATGTCAAATATCAGGGAAGAAATGGAGTTTCAGATAGAAAAATATTATTTAAACAGGTCTTTCTTATCTTTAGTTTGATCATTAGTTCAGGATATTTATGGCTGGTAAAGAAACCACTCTGATAGAAATGTTCTTTTCCTGCTCTGAAACCACAGTTGGGGATGAGAAGGAGAAAGCAGGAGATGGGAAGTGTGTGGGAGGATAATTAGTACATTTAGCAAGATAAAGCTGGAGTGAGGCAAACCAGGCCAGATAAATACATTTGTGCTGTCAGAGTAATTAGGTGGGAAATATTTCCCTGTTTGAGGAGATTTGCCAACCTAAAATTTCGAATATAATAAAATGAAACTCTCAAATACGTCAAAAGGCAGGTCTTGAAGGTGCCCTGTTACAAAAGCAGCTTCTGTAAGTAATGGAGTGGGTAATGAAGGTGAAGTGGTGTTTGAATGAGCAGGGGATAGTGCAGGATCTCTCTGTGAGGGCCTGGAGCTGGGAGAGGTAAGAAAAGCAGCATCTCAGAGCTTGATCAGTCTTATGGCTTTTAATTTCTTCAGGGTTTGTCCCAAGGATATTTGGGCCTTAGAATTTCTTTTTTTTTTTTTTTAAATAAAACACAGCAATGTTTCCCAGGGCAATGAGCCTCATATTTCTCTCTCTTGGCCACCAGACACACTTTTCACCCAAGGCACACATTCCAGAGCGCTGCCTGAAGGTGCCACTGGGCCTGTGGCTTTACCCTCTTCTGACTTGCTGAACTGCACAAACATCATAAATTAAGGGAGGGGACACACCAAGGAGATGTTGGAGTGTGGTGGTTTAGGGGGAAATGAAAAGGAGTCGTTCCTGATACTGTCAGAAAAGTTCTCAGCTGGAACAGGCTGTGAGGCTTGAGGAGCTGTTGCTGTGGCTGAGTGTGAGCAGCAGCAATTGCAGTTCCCTCTGTCTGGTCCCTGCCTTTGCCAGGGATTGAACCTTAAATTCCAGCTCGGAAAAACGTGCAAAGATCCCCAGGTTTCCCTGGAACAATGACACAACCTCTGCCAGGAAAAGCATCAGCCTTTCCACTGGCTGAGGACTCCTGGCAAAGGCTCGGGCAGCGTTCCTGCCGTCCCCTGCTGCTGTCCCTGCAGATGTGGCTGTGTTTGGGATGGGGCCTGGGGGATTCTGTGCCTGTCCAGGGGGCTGAGCCATCACCCTGTGCCCCATCACACCCTGCTGAGCTGGGGGCTCACATATCCCAGGAGCTCCTCATCCTGCCTGGACCTCTGTCCCTTGGTTGTGTGGGGACAGTGGGAGGGGGAGGTGTGTAAATGGGGCTCACCTTGCTTGTGCTTTATAGCAAACTTAAAACAGATGTCACATTTATAATAGAAATATAACTGTATAGCATATTACTTATAAATACAATTTATTATATTAATTATATCAACATTTTTATATTTATCCCACAATATGATTATATGTGTATATTTTTATATATTTATACTATTACATGATTATATTTACAATGTATTTATAATATAACTAACAGGAGTAAATATTAGTAATTAATTCCATTGAATGGCTCCCACTCTAACCTTAACTCTAACTCTGTTGGTGAGAGGGATTTTTTTGTGATTTTTTCTTTTATTTGATGTTTTGGTCTCTTCTTTTTCAGTCTTTTTTATTGTATTGAAGCGGTATTTGAATGGCAGCTCTCCACCATGGCTCTATCTTACTCACATGTGATGTGTGAGAGTGAGATCAGTGCGTTCAGGGCTTTAGGAGCAGAAGTTGAAATAAATAAGTTCAGAAATGAATCCAATCCATACTTCCCAGGCTTCTCACAAACGATCCTTTCATCAGGAGAGCTGGGTGGTGGAGTCACCATCACTCAGCAAGCGAGGGAAACAAGGAAGTGAAAGCCAAAACTATCTAAAAGAGCTTATTTTGACATCTGGGGGTCAGGGGCACAGATGTGCCCCACTGACCTTGCAAAGCCAGGTCCTACCTGGTGAGGGTTTGGCACCTCTTTCTGATGCACTGATTGGAACCAGTAGAAAGCCAAAAGGTCTGCAGCTTGTGCTGTATTTGCACACCAGGGACTGGCTCCTGGAAGAGGCATTAGTGCCATTATTGGTACATGATTTAGTGGCCAACAATCCTAGTCCTGGCAGCAGATTCAGGTAGTGCTTCTCTTGAAATGATTCTCACAGTTTTTAAGAGGAGCACCCAAGACTCTGGCTGTGGTTGGAAGGGAAAAAAATGATTTCAGGGATGTCAAAAGCTGCCTTTTAATTGTTTTTCTGCCTGTGGTCACACTGGCAAGTGAAGCAGGGCCCCAGCAGCTGCCTCTGGGATCTGTGTGAGGGAACGTGGCAGGTCCTGGTGCCTCCCAGGCAGGTTCACAGTCAGGTGAGAATCCTGGAGCTCCAGACAAACAATAAACCTCTCCAAGTCCTGCTGCTGGATGTGAGGATTATTCTTGGAGGGGGAGAAGGAGCTTCCAAAGCCACTGTGGAGAGGAGAGATGAGAGCCCTGGTTTGGATCTGGAGGAGAATTGCTCCCTCACATTTGTGCCCTGTGAAACCACTGAGCTTGGGATGAGATTCTGAATGTGCCACATCATAACTCACCCTCTGCTTTGTCGCTGTTCTGCTCTACAGGAGGAATAACCAATAAACCCCCTCTGCAGGAGACCCCTGTAATCACTCTCCTTATCTCCCAGCTTACCAGAGCTGAGCCTCTTTGTCTCAGACATGAACTAGAAGCATTTTTAAGCTTGTCCTCCCTGTATGATCAGTAGAGTCTTGGCCAGCAAGCACAGCTCTTTAGGGCGAAATTGTATTTGAACAAAGGATGGGACTTAATTTTTGCCTTTCACAGTGCCAGGGGGAAACTTGGTACTGTGAGATCCTTCATGCTCCTTCAGCACAGCCTCCTGCTCTTGGAAGTCTTTGCTGTTGTGTTTGTTAGAGTTTCTCATCATTTGGTAGATCTTTGTCTGAGGAGCTACAGCTCTTATTTGTCACCTGCACAAGCAATGTGTGAGTTTGCTGGTAGAAAAAAACCTGGCTGTGTTGAATTCACGCTCAGCTCTTGGTGGGTGTGTGCACAAAGGCACAGTGGAGCCTCCCAAGCTTGTCTGTAGCTGTGAAAAGACAAATTTGGACAATACCTTGACATTGTTGCCCAGAGGAGCTGTGGCTGCCCCATCCCTGGCAGTGCCCAAGGCCAGGTTGGACGGGGCTTGGAGCACCCTGGGGTGGTGGGAGGTGTCTGATGCTCTGCTTGGTGACCATAAATGCTGGTTACAGATTATTCCAGGTGTCTCAGTGATCCACACTGGGATGGGTGCAGGAGTACCCTCAAGATCTCCTCTCTGCCCTATCCTCTAAGAACACAAAAATCACTGTCCCACTCTGGAGCCAAGCACACTCTGCCCATGAGTCGTGTTTGGAGTCCACTGAGGTCAGGAGAGGCCTCTGCTTTGTGCTTGGGTTTCAAATCAAGCCTGGGGGCAGCTGTGCTTCCCAGGATGTTCTGTTTACAAGGGATGCAGCAGCAGGAAAGGCTTTTCAGCATCAGGGCATCCATGATTTCGGAGAGAGCATTCATGTGTGTCTGCTGACAGAGCAAAACACAAACTAAGCCACATGGGGAACAGGGAACACGAGTGAATATTCATCTTTGGGGGCATTTTGCTGCGAGGACAGTTGTGTTACGGGATAAACCCAAGGGCTTTTCCTGGTAAACAGCTCTCTCTGCCTCTCAGCACAGAGCTGCTGTGGGAGGGGAACTCTGAAACAAGACAGTTGCAAAGTGGCACGGTGGGTTTAAATGTCACCTCTCCCCACAGAGAGTTTGCCTGGGCAGGGCCATCAGGAGCACTGCAGTGGGGACAGGCTGTGTGGGTGTGGAATCACAGGCTGTGTGGGTGTGGAATCACAGGCTGTGTGGGTGTGGAATCACTGGCTGTGTGGGTGTGAGATCACTGGCTGTGTGGGTGTGGAATCACAGGCTGTGTGGGTGTGGAATCACTGGCTGTGTGGGTGTGGAATCACTGGCTGTGTGGGTGTGGAATCACTGGCTGTGTGGGTGTGGAATCACTGGCTGTGTGGGTGTGGAATCACTGGCTGTGCCCCTGCAGGTCGGGGCTCAGGCAGGTGTGTGCTTTAAATGGAGCTGCTGTAACTCCGTGTCCCACACACAGGCACCTCACAGATGATTCACCTGCTATTTCTGGAGAGTTTGTGCACAGACTTGGCTTGACTCGAGTCCAGCCTCGTGTAAATCAGCCTGTGTAGGGGGGGTGATGCAGTTCAAGCTGTGTCTTCACTTGCCCCGTGCCTTTTTCTACCCTGTTGTGCAGAACCAGGCCTTGAATGGTTCAGGGAGCTGCTGCATTTGCACTTTTGTGGGTTTTGGGGTGAATGGAGCCTGATACACCTGAGAGGCAAGGCCTGAAATTCCCTGGAGGGTTGCTGGAGGAGGTGTTTGTACCCTCAGTAAGCACAGGGTGGATGGTTTCTCCCTGGGTGGGAAACCCACATTTAATTCAGAGAATCCCAGAATGGGTTGGGTTGGGAGGGACCTTAAAGCTCCTCCAGTGCCACCCCCTGCCATGGGCAGGGACACCTTCCACCAGCCCAGGTTGCTCCAACCTGGCCTTGGACACTTCCAGGGATCCAGGGGCAGCCACAGCTTCTCAGTGCCAGGGCCTCACCACTCTCACAGCCAGGAATTCCTTCCCATTATCCCATCTATCCCTGCCCTCTGGCAGTGGGAAGCCATTCCCTGTGTCCTGTCCCTCCATGCCTTGTCCCCAGTCCCTCTCCAGCTCTCCTGGAGCCCCTTTAGGCCCTGGAAGGGGCTCTCAGGTCTCCCTGGAGCTGAACAATCCCAACTCTCTAACCCTTTCCTCACAGGAGAGGTGCTCCAGCCCTCTCATCATCTTTGTGGCCCCAATTAAACCAGAGCTCTGTGTTACCTGGCAGACATGGAAAATCCCCCAGCATGGATTACCTTTCCTCTCCTGTCTGCTGTGTTGTTTTTAATTTGACTGTAGTTTCAAGACTCAGCAGCACTTTAAATGTGACATTTGCCAGCAAAGAATGGTGGTAAAGTTGGGTGGAAGGTGCAGTACAGAACTGATGGTTGTGTTTCATCACGTTAATGGCAGGAATCTCCACCCTCTTACACACAGAGAGGAAAGTGACTCTTACAGATCTTTCCCATTGCCTCTTCCTGGAGTGCAGTTTTTAAGTGGAATTAAGATGCTGTGCAGCACTCAGAGAGATTTATCTCTGGGACTGTGTTTCACACCAGCCTGGGAGGGGGAGGGAGCGTGGAAATCATTCAGGCTCTTGCTGGAAGCTCTGCAGGAGGGAGAGGGGATGGGTGGAAGGAGGGGACTGCCTGGGAGACAAAAAAAATGAGTGTGGAGGAAAGAGAGGCACAGGAGGAGCTGCAGCAGTGGCTGAGGGAACAGAGGATGGGGATTCTGGGGGGAGGGTTTCTGAGGGAGTAAAGATAGACCCAGATGGAGGTGACACTGAGTGGTTTCATCTGCCAGAGCTTCCACGGGGCTCTGACACTTCCCATGTCCTTCCCTGCATGGGCAGCCCCAGCCGAGGGCTCTGGGGTGTCCCCAGTGAGGTACCCCTGTTTTCCCTGCTCTGCACTGTTGGGCTGCAGCCTGAACGTGCAGGCTGGATTTAGGATATATAAATTATTTGATGGAAAAGTTGCGTTTGCTTCCCAAAAAGCAGCGCCACGCGGAGCGTTGCTTGCACCACCAGCAGGAGGGAGTGGTCAGCATTTGCACACACGGTTCTAAATGTATTTGGTGGTGTAAAAATACAGTAAATGGCACGAATTTAAAAGCTCTATTTGGTCCAGAGATCTGTGTAATTATCTGTGTACAGCCATCAGGAGATTAGCATTCAGGGAGTTGGGTTGGTGAAGGAAGAGGCTGAATGGGTGTGCTCTGGGAACTCCTCACAGAGAGCAGGGAGGGGACTGGCAGGATAAAAAGTGAATTCATTCAGGGTGTTGTGGTTGTTTATATGGGAGGGAACTCCTGTGTCCCTTTCAGGAGGTTCGTGTCTCTCATCACCCACTTCTCCTTTTCCCTTGCTTACACTCATTAAATATGGCAACTGGGGATTATCCTCAGTCTTTTTTTCATTTCTGCTTTCATTTATCTCAGGGTTGTGTTGGGTTTTTTTTTTTTTTTTTTTTTTGCTTTCAGCTAATTAAGATTTTTTTACAGACCTAAAGTTTTATATACACATTTCCTTTATTTATTTGCTTTGCAAACAGTCTTAATTTGCTTATGATCATCTGCAATCTCTGTTTTCAGAGAAGATCATTAACCATGAGCCATTTTCAGTGTGGGATATCAAGACCAGTGGGAGTAACGGAACCAGGATGCTCAAGGCTCAGTAGATGTGCAGGAATGAGACAGTTAAATCTCCCCTCACTGCTCCCAAACAGGCACATCCTGATGTTGCAGTTAATGGCTCTGTATGTGATGAATGGGGCCATAAAATTCCCTGTTGGGGTGAATTGCTTGACAACGCTGAAATTAGGAGATATGTTTTATTATCTAATGCCTGCCTGAATGTATAAAATAAAAAATGAATAAAATGGGGGGAAGGGGAAGGGGAAAGCACTTTTATCTGATACATGAATATTTATAGAGGTATTTTCAGTGAACAATTAATTTTGCAGACTCTGAAGCTGGAGCTTTAATCCCTGGTTGGGGCAGTTCGCCTCCATATAATTGTTTTATTTTTGAAGCACCTTTTTATTTTTAACCTGCCAGGTGAGGTGCCACAACCCACTGGCCCTGGAGGGTCTGTGTGAGCTGGGAGTGCTCAGTGTTTCCCCTTCCCTGGTTCCCTGATGCTCGGTGTGATGTGACTGTCACTCACCTGCTCCTTCTCTCCCTCTTTTCCTGGTGCAGCTTTCGCTCCCGGAGGAACAGAACGAAGTGACCAGGAATGGCTGTGAGTCCAAGGAGCTGGTCTACCTGGTGCAGATCTGCTGTCAGGTAAATGCCATGTTTTCTCCCACCACCACCACCTTGTTTACAGCCTGTATTTCTCATTCCACCTGCCAGCACAGCCCTGGAATATTGGGGTGTGACACTTTTCTCTGCTGGGGAAGGGATGGGTTCCAGCTCTTCCCTTGCTCCAAGATGCTGCCTGTGGAAGTGCCACCAGCTCATTGTAGGAAATGCAAAGCACTGAGGGGAGAAAAAGGAGGGTGGGAAGGAAATAATCCTTCCTGGGATGAGCCCAGGGACAGGAGTGTGGTTGTGAGGGCAGTCTGGGGGTGACCACAGACACACCAGTGACCCCAGCTGGGAGAATGCCACTAGTGGTTTGTTCACACAGGACATGGGGATGCTTGACCTGCTCCCAGTGATGTCTCCAGACACCTGGTGTGGAATTCTGCTGTGGTGTCAGGGTGCTTTGGGCAGATAAATCTGCTGCTCCATCCCATGGCTTCCCCATCTCCTGATAGGCCCAGCTCCTGAGAAGTTCCCTTCCCTTCCCTTCTCCTCCAGTGTTTGACTAAACTGGATTGGAAATGCTGGGAATTGGCCTCATCACTTTAAAGGCTGGACACAGAACCAGCCACCTTTTGTCTTCCTTTCTTTTTCCTTTTTTTTTCTCCTTTTCCTTGTATTTCCTTTTTTCTTTTATTTTTACTTTCTTTTCTTTTTCCCTTTTCCTCTTTCCCTTTCTTTCTTTCCTTTCCCTCTTCCCCTTTTTCTCTTTCCCCTTTCCTTCTTCCCCTTTTCCTTTCCCTTCCCATTTCCTCTTTTTCTCCTATTCTTTTTCATTTCTTCCTTTCTCTTTTTCGCTCTTTCCCTTCCCTCTTTCTCTTTGTCCTCTTTGCCTTTTTTCTTTCCCGTCTTTCCTTTCCCTTTTCTCATGTTCTTAATTTCTTTCATTTTTCCCTTTCCCTTTTTCCTCTGTCCCCTTTTTCTTTCCCCTTTTACTCTTTCCCCTTTTTCTCTTTCCCCTTTTACTCTTTCCCCTCTTTCTCTTTCCCCTTTTTCCTTTTCCCCTCTTTTATCTTTCCCTTTTTCCTCTTTTCCTTTTCTCCTATTATCTTACCCACTTTTTCCTTATTTTTTCCTGTATTTCTTCCTTTTTTTATTTCCATTTTTCTTCTCTTTTAAAGTACCCCCCTGACCAGTGCTCCCTGCTCTGAGCCTGTGATTCCCCTCTCCCGTGTCATTCCCTGTTTCCCAGATCCATAAAGAGCTGAGAAACTTGTGGCATCTGGATCCAATGACTGGGAAGGTATGGAAGGAACTGCACAGCTGAGCATCATTTCTGCCCTGGGGACACTTTCCCCCTGACATCCCAGGGCCTCTCCCAGTGTCCAGGGGAAGATTCCATTCCATCAGGCTTTGGAGCCCTGCAGTGTCTGCCTGCAGTTGGCTCCCCAGGAGAGCCCAGTGGGAGGTGTGAAATAGCTCATGGAATGATGGTGCAGTGGGGAGGGATTTTGGCAGGACACACATAGGTCAGGCCAAAAGTCCTGGAAGGGGGGGGAAAGAACCTAAAAAGCAAATTTGACTTTGCTCACCCTGGATGTGCTTCCAGGATTTGGTGTCTGGGCACTGCAGCGTGTCCTGGATTGCTCACAGGGAATTCTGGGGTTAAGGTTAAATCCACATCACTGTAAAAGCTTTCAGATACCTGTGATTTGTTACAAATCCAGAGGGGGAGTGTTTGCCATCCTGGCAGCTTTAGGTCCCAGAGCTGAGAGGAACAAGCTACACCCCTCAGTTTTGGGGTTGAAGGCACTGCCCCGTGTGGGCTGGGCAGATCCTGCCTGTGAGTCTGTGTGGCTCTCACAGAGACATCTCCTCTGCCATCTCCCCCTGGAGCTGGAAAACCAAAGCCTTGGAACATGAGATGTCTCAAACAGCCTGGTCTGTGCTTGGCAGGGCACAGCCACTCCCACTGAGGAATCCTGCCCTGCTCCTTCCCATCTGCAAGGGCCATTTTAGTGCCCCAAAGACAATCAGTGTTTGAGGCCTGCTTTGCAGAACCTTCCCAGATAGGTAAGGTTTGGAAAACATTCTTTAGGAGGTGTATTTGTGACGCTTCCTGCTGCGAGTCAGCTTGTGAAATCCAAGCTTTGTGCCAGCTCCAGAGGGGGGTTAAGTCTCTGTTCAGCTTTTCTTCTGCTTATAAACCTCAAAAAATTAATCCACTTTATTGGCTCTTAAGGAGAAGTGGGGATATATGCAGAGATGTTCCAAGTGTTTCAGAAAAGGGGAGAGACAGGATCCTTCTTTTGATTCCTTTGGACAAATTTAAACATGGAAACAGGGGTAGGGAATTAAATCTTACTGGGAAGAGCTGATGGTGGAAGGCTTTGTTTGGTTTGGTTTTTTTTAGACCAATGTAGGTGGATTTTCCTTCCTTTCCAAGTGAAATTGCACTGATTCAGTTTCTAGAAAAGAAAATCTGTGAAAAGATTGCTGCTGTTAAAATAAAAGGATAAAGTCCTGGCAGGGTGGTGTGAGGACTGTCCCTGTGAAGGCTCTGAACCCTGGAAACAGTAATTAGAAGCCTTAACAATTCCTGTGGGCCCTGAAGGAGCACATGGGATGTCTGAGACCTGTAGCAATCCCTGCTGTGCCTGTGGCTGGGAAGGTCCATGCACAGTTTCTGCTGTCCTTGGGAAGTTCCGTGGGGATGAGCAAAAGCACTGCCATGATCTGCACCACATTTCAGAGGGGTTATCTTGTGTGTGTGGAATAAACCAGCACAAGGCAGAGCCTGCAAAAAGGCTGGAATGGGCTAATCCAGCCCAGCTTGGTTGTAAGAGAGGCTGAAAATGGGCTTTTTGGATGTTTTTGGGGTTGGTTTGTGTGATGTCACAGCAGCTACCTGTGTATGTGTTTGAATATTGCAACAGAAGAAGTCTGAGCTATTTTGTTCTGACAAATGGAAGAAAAATAAAAGGCTTGAAATGAGTTCTGTGGTGTTTCAACACCCCAGACATCCTTTTTGGTGACATTTTGAGTGGCAGGGCGAGGAGCAGGGCCTGGTTGTGAGGATGTTCTGAGACAGAGCTTAACCCACAGCCGCCTCCCGTGCTTTTTGTTTCCCATTTCCCTGCTCACAGGGACATTGCTGAGACACAACTGACAGGCCCTGGCAGCCAGAGATGTCAGCACTGTGCAAGTGTGAGCGATGGGCAACAAAATCCTGGTGCTGGACCTGCTGATGGACCCTTCAGCTCAGCCTGGCTCTGAGCTGGGAGCCCAGCCCACCCTCCCTGCCCCTGCTCTCCATGAGCTCTGCCACTGCCCTGCAGAGGAGGCTGTTTCAGCCCCAGCTGGATTTCTGAGGCTGTTCCCAAAGCAGGAACTCGTGGGCCAAGCAGGGATTTCTCCTTTTCCTGCTCCCCTTTCCATCCCCTCTGGCAGGGAGCTGAGCCAGGCCTTGCTGTGGCACAGGTTTTTGTCCCTGCTGTGCTGGCTTTGATTGATGGAATCAGGGCTCTGATGCACCAGACAAAGGCATTTCCCAATCCTCTGCCCCATGGTAATTCCCAGCTCTGCCTGGCAGGAGATTCCAGCTGGATTTCTCCTGTTTGGAGAGCAGGATTTGCACAGCTCCAAAGGCATCCCCGTGCAGCATTCCCTGGCTGTGAGTGTGCCAAGTGGAGGGCAGGCCAGGAAAAAGGGGTTCCCAGGAGGAAGAGCAGACAGGAGTCCTCATCCCTGGTGCTTTGGGGGAGAGCAGAGTGGAGGGTATTTTCACAGAGGACTCGCATCCAAAGTGTGGTTTGCTGGGTCTGGCTGCCTGGGATAGTCCAGGCTGAAACCACAAACTGCTTGCAGCAGGATTTTTGAGTCAAACATTCAAAAATAGGGGTGGTTTTTTTGGTTTGTTTTGTTTTTTGTTTTTTTTTTTGTCTTAAAGGCTTGCTCTTTAATTGATTAATAGTTTCTGATTGAAGCTCAAACACCTGGAGAGCAGTAAGCGCTACAAACATTCCTCCTGTGAAAAGCTCTTCAATCAGTTGATTCTAAGGGACAGATTCTAACACAGATATATTCCCGTGTGTGTTTAATATAGATATAAAAATATATAGAGAGAAAAGCTGGTCACATTCTTTGATAATGGGATATATCTGTGTGGAGCATCCAGGCTGGATCCCACCCAGTGCAAAATTTTCAGAGTGTGTCTTAACCTCCTTCTCCATTTTTGATAGAGGATTTTCTGCCTTTATTTAAAGATTATGCTGTTAAAGATAAAGCAGTTGCTGTGTCTTTTTATTGAACAGTAAATTCAGGTAAAGGTCCCTGCCAGCTTTTGGGGCTGGTTCTTCAGCCCCAGCCATGGAGCAGATTCACTGCTCCTCTGTGTAAATCTGTCTGGTAACGGGATGAAAAATTACTGTAGTGCTTAAACTGTGGCCTTTAATTTCTCCATTCATGGCTCTCTTTGTTTTTGTTTTGGGGTTTTTTTCTCTTTAATTATTTAAATATGCACTGTGAAGGTCACAGGGGCAGCTCTTTCTTTTCTTGACTCTGGATGCATGAGATGCAAACCCAGGGTTTTAGCCTCGTGTGGATTTTGAATTGAATAATTTATTTATAGACATTGCAGAAATAAATAATCTCCTGGAACTGTTGGTGCTAAAGCACATTCCTGCAGCAGGTGCAAGTGTAGGTGCATTTCAAGCTGTCAGAGACACACCAGAAAGAGAGACTTTCTGTGCTCTGTGCTGTGGCTTCAGCTTAAATTCCAGTAGGGAAATGGTCTGGTGGGATTTATGTGAGGGTGTTTTTTGCTGTGGAAAGAGGGTATGTGAAAATAAGCCCCACAAGACCTCACCAAAGACCCTCCCAGTTCATCAGACTCGTGTTGGACTGAGCTGAAGGGGAATGGTGGGTGGTAAATAGCACCTTCATCTGCTCTTCAGATGGTTTTTTCCCTGATGGAAACCTGCAGCTGAAGGGAAAGGCCAGCGTGGCCCTGCTCCAGGGAGGGGTGGTGAGCAGGAGGGAGAGTGATTCCTCAGAATAAAGTGCAGTATCACATGGCTGTGCTGCCCTGGAAGGTTTTTCAGCAGCAGAAGCTCTCACAGTTGCAGGGGAGTTCGTTAATGCCGTGTCCTTTGGGGGCTTTGCCTTCGGGAGGAAAACGAGCCCGGAATTAGAGCTCACTCTGCTTGTCCCCAGAGCGTGTCCTGGGAGCTCTGGAGCAAGTGACAATCACTGCTGCAATCCAAGGGGACAGGGCAGTGACTGTGGTTTCCTTCTGTGAGTAATGAGTCCTGGCAGGGCTGCTGATCATCTCCTGGTGCTCTGCAGACAAGGCTGGGCCCGGCCACAAATTGAAGGGGACAGTTGGGCTGTTGTGCAGAGACAGTGGATGCTGCCCCATGGCTGAGCAAGTGTAAATCTGCAGCTAAAATTTCCTTGTTTGACAGCTCTTCCCAGGGCTGGGCTTGGTGCAAATCCAGAATGAAGAGCGGGATGGTGGTGGATGGGCTGTTTTCCTCGGCTGCCTTGATGTTTATTCCTTACGGAGAAGTTTAACATTGGTGCATCTTCAGCAGCAGTTTTCCAGGACTGTCAGCTGGGGAAGCTGGCAGTCTGTTGGGACACACCATCTGAAGCAGTTTCATCCCGTGCAGGATGCAAAATTGCTTTGATCAACACGTGGTGTTGGATGTCAGGGGGCTGAGAAGGCACCAGGGACAGGTTGGGGTGCTCAGCCCCAGTGCAGGTGGAGTTCGTGGACCTTGGAAGGGCCTCTGCACTTCCAGATAACACATCCATTGGATATGAAATGCAGGGCAAGGAGGTTAGTGAGGAATATTTTTAAAAAGGCCCTCTCAAGGCACAGAAACCACGTCAGAATAAATTACAGGGGTAGGGACAGAATCACTGAGTCACAGAGTCATTTGGGTGGGGAAAGATCTCCAGGAGCATCAGTCCAGCTATTCCCCAGCTCTGCCAAGGCCTCCACTGATCCCTGAGCCCCACACAACATGGCTTTTTAACTCTTTTATGGATGGTGACTCCAGCACTGCCCGTGCCAGGGCTGGGCAACCCTCTCCAATAAAACATTCCCTTGATATCCAACCTAAACCTGGCACAACTTGAGGCTGTTTCCTCTTGTCCTGAGGATGCTTTAGTGGTAAATCACAAGTGCATCATTTTCGTTGCTTGCAGCAAATATTTGCTGTCACTGAGCAAAGTGTCAGAATGCCAATTCCAGCTGTTGTAATTCCAGCAGTTTTCCAGAGTTATGTCCTGCCAGTTACACTGAGGGCACCTTGATTATTAAACTGATACTCTAAAGAGAATTTGTGATGGAGTTGTTTGGGTATAAAATCACTGAGGTGATGAGTGTCGCTGTTCTCCTCAGTACCTAGAGGTGCTTTGCCCAGCTGGGTTTGGAACTGGCTGCTAAATTAAAAATAAGTTGTGTTTTAGAGGAATCAGTGGCAGAATTCTCAGGGGAGCATGAACTGAGCTTGCTCCTTAATCCTTGGGGCTCTCCCAGAGCAGGTTTGGGCCCCAGTTTGTTAAAAACCACAGAGCAGGTGTCCCTTGTCACTCTGAGTTGTGTCACACACTGACCTAGTTCAGCCAATACCAAGGGCCCAACTCCTGGAGCAGGATTTCCACCTGGAGCGTGAAACAACTCGGAATCAGCTCGGTGTGAACTCCCTGCTGGGAATTTCCGAGCTGGGGGATGGGGGCTGGGAGCCTTGAGCTTCCCAAGCTGTGGATGTGCAACAGGCATAGTTTTAAGCTGATGTTTTTCAGAGTTGTAGAGCAGGTTTGCCACCAAGGGCTCGGGCTTTGACTCATAAAAAAGGTGCATTTTTAACTCGTCTGTGAGTGTGAAAGGCCCTGTTTCAAATGGTGTGGTTTACCTTTGTACAGACCTGCCAGGGCTATTGGACATGGAAGATGATCTGGCACCACTTTTCAGTGTTTCTCCTTAAAACTGAGGCCAAAACATCGGCTGGCTTTCCATTAACAAAACTTCTCCAGAGCTGCTTCTGTTTCTTGTGCTTTCAAAGTAGCATTTCACCATTCTAGGCTCTCTCCTTGAGTCCTGGCCAGCTCCATCTCTGACATCAGCGCTTCTACACCTTTTCCCTCGAAACACTCGTGTTTTTCTCCCTCTGACCCTGCCCAGAGACATTTCTTACCATGTGAGTGATATTTTCCAAACACTGGTAATGTTGCTTCATTCTGGGGGGGTCAGGATGAGTGGGGTTGGAAGGAAGCAGGGTCAGATATAAGGAGAGAGAGTGTTCACAAGGGCCTGGAGGGACAGGATGGGGGAATGGCTTCCCACTGCCAGAGGGCAGGGTTAGATGGGAGATTGGGAAGGAATCCTTCCCCAGGAGGGTGGGGAGACCCTGGCACAGGTTGCCCAGAGAAGCTGTGGCTGCCCCTGGATCCCTGGAAGTGTCCAAGGCCAGGTTGGAGAACCCTGGGACAGTGGAAGGTGTCCCTGCCCGTGGCAGGGGGTGGAATGGGATGAGCTTTAATGTCCCTTCCAACTCAAACCATCCTGGGATCTTCTTTTGCTGGTTTTATCACCTCAGGCAAGTATTTTTCAAAGAGCTTTCTGTTTGGCTTTGTTTGTTGGATGTTTTAAAGCCCAGCAGTGCTTACTTTGATGCAACCCCAGTCTCTTCTCTGTGGTGAAGTGCAGAGTGGTTTGCAGCACATCTGGGAGTGGTGTTGAATCCCTGCAACGTCCATATAACCATTTGGGACTCTATATACATTCATACATTCCCTCCTTGCCTTGGCACCTGGAGGATGGTGGCATTTTAGTTCCCATCCCTTAGGAATTGGTGTGTGGCTTTGAAGGGTTTCCTTTGTGGCTCTGAGCTCGTGTTGGGTCATTCCTTTAATTTTCTGGAGTGCAGCAAAGCCCCCCACGCTGTGCCCTCCCCTTCACCCCGTGTCTCTGTGTGACCTGCTGCTCCCTGGGTGTCATTTTACTCAAGAGATGATTGATATGGAGTTGTTTAAATTAGAACGTGTCAGGAGGGCAGGGGTTTCACTCACGTGTCCTGCTAGAAATGGGATGACCCTGCTGGAGCTCAGCCCAGGTCCTGGGCAGCCCTGGGTGGGTTTGGTGCCCCTGTCTCTACTTGGAATCCAGGAAGTCTCATTTTTAGGGGAGAGAAGCTGCAGTGGTTTCCATTAAAATATTTTTTTTTCTTCCTGCTGATTGCAATTATTTGATAATAAATGGATAATTAATGCCGAGAGATTAATTTATTCAGTGGAATAAGGTTAATAAGGGTTCACCACAGAAATACACTAAATTTTCTCCTCTGCCTTGTACTTCCTGCTTTGTCTATAAAAATGTTCCCTTTATCCTGGGCTAGCTGGTCCCTCCTTTCCAGGTGCAGTGCTGAAGTTTTAGTGTTTCATTCAGAAGTAAAGTAGCTTTATGTTGCCTTAGTGCAAGCTGCCTTTAACTTGAAAGATTTATAATTTCCTCCAAGTTACAATAACACACCAGAAGTCATGGACTCACCCAGCTCCAAACACTTCCTGGGTGAACTCCAAGGGCTGCATTTTATTAGTCCTGCTTTTCTGTTTTGACTGCATTTCTAAGCCCTGACTTGAAATAGGAAAGGGCTGAAGGGTCAGGCTGGAACAACACAGAGACCCCGAGCCCCAGACAGCTGTGGGAGTCCCCCCATGGCAGAGTTAACCCCTCCTGGTGGGTGCTGCTGCTTTTCCAGCTATTTAATCCGAGGGGTTTTCTTACCATGGGGTCAAACTGAAGTGACTTTTGCCAGAGACTTTCAGCTCATGTTCTGCTCTCCGTCTCCACGTGGACTGCAAGGTTCAGGAGAGCATCCATGTGATCTCTCTGAGGAAATAAGCATTTGAACCAGAAAAGAAAGGTCTGTCCCACTCTTAAAATAAATAAATCTGAGGTGCTGCAGAGCAAATAGACTGTGGGGCAGGAAGGCTGTGTGTGTGCTGGAGCTCAGTGGCACCCTGGGATTGATGGACAGAAAGGGGTCCTGTGTGCTCAGATGGAGGCAGATCCAGCTGGAAATGTTTTTTTTTAATCCAGTGAGGAGATTTATAAATCTTTATTACAGAATTTCAGCGTGTGAGTTCTGTAAATTGACGGTACCACAACTACTGACAGCAGCAGAACCTCTCTTGTGCTGGGGCTGCCCCTGCACGTTGTTCAGTGCACAGCAGGAAGAGTTGCCTCTGCCAGATGCCAAGTGGAAACAGTTAAGTGCCCATAAAAATATTCCTGTGTGGAACTGGCTCTGGTTTATGGGATCCCCACTCAGGAGCCTGATTTTTGTACTGATAACTGAGGTGTTGAAGAGGTGAGGGAGCAACGATGGGGCTTTAACTCCGGGAATTAAAATGCAAGGGATGGTTTAAATACCTGCCCTCTTTAATTTGCAGTAAGTAATGCCTGTCTGTTAGTAATTAAATTCTCACAGAGCTGCAGGAGCTGTGCTGTGATGGCCTTGGGAAGAACAGGAATGGGGAGCCACAGGGAAAAGCAGGAACAAGGGAGCGACAGTGCTGCTCTTCCCAAGTCTCACAGGGCTGAGCTGAGCTCAAGGGAGTGTGGAAACTCCTCCTGGCTGGGGGTGCTCATCGTCCTCCTGAGGCCATTTGATCAGCAGAGCTAAAAATACCTCTCCTGGAGCTGCAGTTGTGCATCCTTGTCCCTCCCAATCTCCTCTCCCTCGGCGCGAAGCCCGAGGAGCTCCGTGATCTCCGGATGATGGTTTTACCGATGGAGGGTGCAGATCATGGGCAGATCAGCTGCAAATTAAATCAGCAGCTCAGGAATCTCTGAATGTTTTGGTTTTTGTTTGGGTTTTTTTTTGAGTATGGTGTTTCTTCTTGCTTTGATAACCGGAAAAACACCAGGAGCTCTGTGCAGTGGGCTGAGATCTCACCAGGCTTTCGCCACACATTCAGTGCTGCCCAGCAGAGCCAGGGAGAGCAGAGCAGCTGGAACAAGAGCAGGAATGAACCCAGATTTTCCATTTTGTGAGAAATTCCAGATCTGACAGGGTGCTTTTCATTGTGAACGTGTCTGTGAATTGAAATTCCAAAATAGCTTTGATTTTGTTTGAAAGAGTCTTGGTTTTTTTTGTCAGTGTTCAATTTTTCTTTTTAAAGATCATGAAACTATTTTATGGTATTATTGAAATCTTCATTTGATATTGGATTTTTGGATTTTAATGAAATTTGTCACACCCAGGTTTGTAATTGAAGGTCTGAATTTGAGAAACCTCTTCACCTTGTGCTTCCCTTCACCTCTTCTTACGTCCCACTGGAATGAGGGATTTAAGCTTCTGTAAATCAGGACCATTAATAGTAAATGGAAAACTAGAGGCTGATCAAAAATTAATGTGAGCAACAGTTTATGGGAATCATTACAAACGTGCAGAAGGCATTTTTGCCATAAGGATGTGAAGTGCCTGGAGCACCAGGAATGTTGAGCTTTGCTCTGAAACAGCAAAGACAACACGAGACCAACTTAACAGGCACTTACTGTTTCTAATATTTTATTGACTCTCTAAATTAAAAAATAATCCTTTTGCCAAACCCTCCTGGCACTTCAGAATTTGCAGGAAATGAGAGCAAAATGTACAGTTTTTACATTGGTGTAGGGAAGCCTTTGCAGTGTCCTGGTTGTGGAATAAGGCTCTTGTTGTTCCTGCTGTTCTGGCTGTGCCTCTCTGCACATCTGGCTGGGAGAATTTAGACTTTGCTGCGTGGGATTTGTGCTGGAGATCTGAGGGGAAGCTCTAAATGTTGTCCATTTCCTTCCTGGATTGCTGCAGTGATTCCTTCCTGGAAAGTTAATTGCACCCCTTGTAAATGAGGCTTCAAAATTTGTCACTCAGGTGCCAAATCTGCAAAAACTTTGCTTAGTGCAGCTTAATACAACCTAAAGCATGGGTGCTTTTTGAGTTTAGTTGTGGCAGGCTTAAAATTATGGGATATTGGAAACATTCACCCTTTGGGTGTTGGAGTAACTTTGTGGAAATGGGAAGGTCTGTTCTGTGCTGACACATCCTGTGCAGGGTCACTGTGAATGGCAGTGAGGAATGGGCAGCTCTGCTCCAGAGAGTGGAGGGGCAGGTGCTGAGCTCTTCTGAGAGGAGGAAGGGAACAGTAGAGCTGTGCCAGGGCAGGGCCAGGTTGGATCTCAGGGAAAGGTTCTTCCCCCAGAGGGTGGTTGGCACTGAACAGGCTCCCCAGGGCAGTGGGCACAGCCCCAAGGCTGCCAGAGCTCCAGGAGGGTTTGGACAGCGCTCTCAGTGACAGGATGGGATTGTTGGGGTGCCCTGTGCAGGACCAGGAGTTGGACTGATGATCCCTGTGGGTCCCTTCCAGCTCAGGAGGTTCTGTGGCGAGTCCCGCAATCCTTCAGCACGAGAGCCCGGCACCCACGGGCGTTGGGTGACTGACCCGGCAGTGGTGACGCGGTTTGGCCTCCAGGCATCCACAGCACCCATCTCCTGGAGCCTCACTGCTCCTCAGGGGTAGCTCAGGGAGAGCTCAGGGAGAGCTCAGGATTGCTGTGCTGTTGCTTAGCAGCTGCCGAGCTGCAGTTTGGAGGTGCCGAGCGGTGGGTCCAGGTTACCTTCCTGCTGTGCCCCTCTCTCCACGAGCTGTGCAGTGCAGGAGGAGCATCCCAGGGAGCTGCTGGGGCCAGAGACACCCCTGCTGCCGTGGGGTAAGTTGTGCCTCTCCTCCATCACCTTTTCCTCGCTGTTGTTGCCTCGTGCCCGGGCTGGGGTTCGTGGGGAGCCAGGGGAACGCTGCCCGTGTGCAGGATCCTGTCACACCTCCAGCCCCAGCTGTTCCTCTCTTGCACATTTAACTCTTTACTGCCTTCATTTGTGATGGAGAGACTGCAAATCTCCAGGCCAGCGTTGAAAATCTGGGATTGGTGGCAGTTTTGGGATCGTTTGACAGGTGGTTTGTTGTTTGTGGGGTGTGTATGAGCTGGAATGCCCAGTTCAGTGCCAGGAGCAGATCCAGGGTCACAGGGATTTCTCAGGCTGTTGTTCCCTGTGGTGGTGACTAAACCTGGCTCAGCTGAAGGTCACACTGGCAGCTCAGTGAGAGAGCAAGAACCTCTTAATTGCAAAAGATGGAGGAACGGGGGAGTCTGACAGCTCTCTGGGCATAATTAGACTTTGCACTCCTGGTTTTGTTTCTCTCCTTTAGACAAGAGGTGAAATGGCAGAACGTGGAAAATCCCAAAGCTTTTATGTCCTGTGTAGGTGCCTCTCGGTGGGATTGTGAAGTAGGGGCGATTTCTTGTGAGCTGAAAGCAGAGTGTGTGGGCACAGGGACAGCCTGGAGTTGTCTGCAGTGGCCTGGATGGAGCAGAGCTGGGCTGCAGGGGTTACATCCACAGCTGCCTTGCAGGCTTCGGGTGTTAATATGAAAGTGAGGCTTAGACCTTCGCTGGTAAATGAATACAGCAGAATTCAGACTGGGAATTCAGAGTAGGCCATGCCTTTTACATCCCAGGGAAGAGGGCACTGGGCACAACTCTGCCAGCCATGCCCGGGGTCACAATCTACAGCTCCTTCCCCACGTTGTGTCCCCTCTCACCCCACACATTCCCTGCTTTCTGCTCTGCTTGCCAGGCATCCCTGAGTCCCTTTTAATCCTTGGCCCTGCCCTTGAGTGGCTGTGTAACCTGGAGCAATCTAATTCCTTCATTCCTCCCACATCCCTGGAAATGTCCAAGGCCAGGTGGGAGCAACCTGGTCTAGTGGAAAGTGGGGGTGGAAAAGGGATGAGCTTTAAGGTCCCTTCCAACCCAAACCATTCTGGGATTCTGTGATTAATGACTGTTCATAAAGTGCTTTAACCTGTAAACTGCTGCATTATTACAACATTTTTTATTGAACACAACAGGCTGTGAAGCTTTTAAAAGTCATCAGTAGATATTAAAAGCTTCCCAAAGCAGATTATTCCATGCTGCCATGGCCCATCCCTGTCCCCTGGAGCTGTCTGGATCTTGGCTATGTTTTAATTGGGGACATGATATGCACTCAGGAGTAAATCTGCAGCTAGTGTTGTTCAGCATGGATTGGTTTTTAATTCAGCTGAAGACTTGCCTGGGGCACCTGACAGAAATTTTGCAAGCTCCAATCCTGCCTTCAGATCCCTGGGTTTATATCCTGCCTTCAGATCCCTGGGTTTATGTCCTTCTATCTCTGCAGAATCTCATTTCACGCTGTTTATCCAACCCCTTTGTCATTTACATTCCTGCAAAGACATCCTTGGGTAGGAAAATGCCACAAAATCCTTGTGGGACAGGTGGAAACAGAAACTCTGGATCCATGTCGTGGTGTGTATCGGCGTTTAAGAATCATTTGGAGAATGCCCTTGAAAATGTCATTTAACCTTGGATCAGTCCTAAAGTGGATTGATGATCATCAGAGGTCACTTCCAACTGAAATCTTCTCCTTCTCCTTCTCCTTCTCCTTCTCCTTCTCCTTCTCCTTCTCCTTCTCCTTCTCCTTCTTCTCCTTCTCCTTCTCCTTCTCCTTCTCCTTCTCCTTCTCCTTCTCCTTCTCCTTCTCCTTCTCCTTCTCCTTCTCCTTCTCCTTCTCCCTCTCCTCCCTGAAACACTTCCATTAAACAAAAACCAGCCAAGGAAATCGATGCCTGGCCCCCTCCAGGCCGTGGTTGAACAGTTCAGACAGGAATTCTGCCGTGTTTTGAGCGTGGATGGCTGCCTGCAAACTCAAACATGAAAATACCGCTCAGGCACTGCCATGGCTTTCAGATGCTTTTTAGAGGAAAGTGCTGCTTCTGCACAAGTTTTCCCTTTCCTAACATGAAGTGGTGATGGGTTTGTAAAAGCGTGACTCTCTTGTGCCCGTGCAGGGGAGGAGCTGGATTGTGAAGAGGAGTTATGAGGATTTCAGGGTGCTGGACAAACACCTCCACCTGTGCATCTACGACCGGCGCTTCTCCCAGCTGGCAGAGCTGCCCCGCTCCGATGCCCTGAGGGACAGCCCCGAGGTAAATCCCACCTCTGGAAACATCTGCAGCACTGGCAGGGCACCTCCAGTCACCCACAGTCACTCACAGTCACCTCCAACCACCTCCAGTCACCCACAGTCACCTCCAGCCAGGGGTTGGAGATATCTTCAACTGATGGCATCAAGCTGCACCAGGATATTTGGGAAATACGTGGGATTTGGGGGTTAGGATTATAGGGATCCTGTGATTTATCTCTGCTTATCAGGCAGAGGTTAAAGGTAGAGTCAAAAAAGAACCTCCTCACCCTGGCCTGTGATGGTGGTGCTGGGTGATGGTTGGACTTGAAGGTCTTAGAAGTCTTTTCCAGCCTTAGCAATTCCCTGATTCCATGCAGTAGCCAACAACTAGTGCAGAGGGCTTTTAATGCAGCCCGGGTTAGGTTTGAAAATTGGCTCCTAGGATTGAGGTCAGTGATTTTTACCCCTAATTTCAGTGACCTGAAGGGAAATAATCCCGCAAGTTCATACAAACTGGTTAAGCTGCTGAGTCTGAATGGTTATTCAGAGTGTCAAGAAAGCAGCTGTTGGTACCTTAGGTCCCAGTTTTGTCTTTGGGAACTCTGTCAGCATTCCTAGGAAATCCTGCTGTCCGAGGGTGGAGTGCTAGACTTGCATTTTCAACCAAATATTCCTGAAGCTGCTTTCCTTTAAGAGCATTTGCATTGGTGCATTATTTAAATGGACTTTTCAAAAGCTGGTTTTCCTGCGTGGATAAGAGGGAGTTTTCATTTCTTGACTTGCTGTCTTGACCTGGAATATGATGAGCTGGAATTCCTTCCCCTTCTCGCCTGTTGGTGACGGAAAGGTGTCCAAAATTTCATGTCCAAAATAACCTCCTGGAAAGCAGCAGGTGCATCTTGGCTGCTCCACTTCAGAGCACGTGGAGGGGGAGGCAGTGCAGGGAAAGGGAAATGAGGGAAATTCAATCCGAGCACTCAAAGAATCAGCTATCCAGGAACTGTAAATCAGGATCTGTGTTCCTTCGGGGCTGAGCAGGGATTGCTTTGGAGCCAGCAGCCCATGGAATTCCACGGGGTGTTTGCCACTGGATCCAGGGAGCTGATCCTGCAGCCCCATTGCTCAGCAGAGGGACACATTTCCGAGTTGCTTCGGCTTCACACAGGCTCTCCCTGAAGAAAATTTAAAGTTTCTAGTCTCTTAAACTCAGCAGAAGCAGCAGCATCCAGGATAATGAATCCCTGGGTTTAGTTTCAGTTGTATTTTAGGCACTCCTGTCTCATATATTTTTATTTGTACAACTGATTTAATCTGGTTTAGAGCATGAGCCCAAAAATCTGCATTCTGTGCATCAGGAGATGTAAAGATGTTGAACAGCTCTGTTGCTCTGTGAAATGTAACTCTGCAGCTGTGGGGTGTCTCATCATACATTTCTTATTTTGAACTGGCCACATTTGAGCAGATGTTTGAGGAGAACAATGTTTTCAACAGTCCTGCAGACTCTGGGCTACAATAGTGCTTTATAACACTGTCACTGTGAGCCTTTGGAGAGACCTCACGAGTTTCTCTTTGATAAACACAAGTTTACTGTTACAGAGGGGACATTGCTAAGTGTATTTTTAAACCCCTCTTCTACTGTTTGAAATATTACTCTTTGCCCAGGGGGTCAGTCTGAGTTGCCACATTCTTAAGGGTTTGCAGGAGGGTGGCAGTGGCCCCCAGGGTTTTGTTTCACCACGTGGCTCTCAGGTGTGTTTGGTGGCCATGACATGGGTGGGAAATCCCTGAGGAGAAAATGGCTTTAGATTTGAGGTAATCTCGACAAGGGAAATCATGAAAATCTAAATATCTTATGAAAATAGCATTGTTACCTTCCCAGTGAGCTGCTGCTTTCCACCTTTTTGGTGGAACCATCACAACCCCGTGTTGCAGCTTCACATGGCAGGAACACATTCCCTTGCAGAAGGGGATATATTTCTATGGCTCTTGCCTATGGCAGGGGCTAATTTACAGTCTCTCCAAGTGTGAGGAGGTCTGTCCAAGCTGTGATGTGTTAACAGAACCACTGTGTGTGTGTGTTTGTCCCTGTCCCAGCTGGTCACCCAGATGCTCATGGCTTACCTGGCTCGCCTCTCAGCCATCGCAGGCAACAAGATCAACTGTGGGCCTGCCCTCACGTGGATGGAGGTACAGTACAAAGCTCAGCTTGTTCTTCCTTTCCTGACCACAAACCTGCTCTCTTCCAGACCTGTAACCCTGCCAGACCCATTGGTGCCACTGAAATTCCATCCTAACAGCTTTGTTCCCCCCTCACCGGCTGTGTCAGGTGAAGGTGGCCACAGAAGGCAGAGAACACGTGGAATCAGAGCCAATATTAAGAATATAGGAGTATTTTCCCCCCATCCTGCTTGGATTTTGTCACCCCAAACCGTGTTGTTGCGCTGCTCATCACAGCTAATGAGGTGGCAGTTCCAGTGAGCTGCCTGGGAGCTCCCAGTTCAGGGCTCAACCTCCCAGCATCACACGTTCTCACCCTCATTTTTGGCAAGGCACTGCTGCAAGTGTGGCCCATTTGAGCTGCCTCTGCTGTGCTGTTTGCCTGCCCTCTTTCTCTTTGGATTATTTTTCCCGGTGGGAGCTCCAGAGCCGGTAAATGCTCGGTGCCCCTGTCAGTGCCAGCGCTGACAGAGCCCCCCTTGTGCCCGCAGTGCCACATGGTGGGAGCTGCAGCTGCAGCTTTGCTTGCTGGGTTAATACCTCGGGAACAATAGCCCTGACTGGGAAGGAGGGCAGGGAACACTGGGATCAGGGCAGGGTCCAGCTGTCCCTGCTCAGCCTGGGGACAGACGTGTGGCTTCCCATTCCTGCCACGCCAGGAATAGCAACAGCTATAATTAGACCGTTGCCGTTAATTTTGAAACGGTTGGGATAAGGATTAAGTGTGTTTTCCTGCAGTTTTCCCCCACTGATATCCTCCTCCTCACTCTGAGATCCTCTGGGAGGAGAAAATCTTGGAAAGCTGCTCAGCAAAGGGAGGAAGTTACAGAGAGAAGTGAAACTGGGGGATCTACAGCAACACAGTGGACCTGGAGTTCACAGCAGAGCTCTTGCCCGTGGAGTCCAGAATCCAGAATTATTACAGAATTGACTGAGAATCCTACAGAATTTGAGACAAGCACAAAAATCTCCCAAGGAGGGGGAGGGACATGTTTTCTTTAAAAAGAGAAATAAAAGGGTGGGAGAAGAATGAAAAATGAAAGCAACACTAGTTTTTGGGTTGACAGCATTTCCTCCCTCAGAGCCTCTTCTCTGAGCATCAGTTCCACTTTGCTGAGAATTTTTGTGGCACTGTTTGAAGTACTTGAGGAAAAACCAATCTGATTTGGTGTAAAAGGGAGGTGCAAACCCTCCCTGGGTGCTCCTGCTCGTACACAGAGCTGCACAATGCAGCGTTTTCCTGCTCAGTGGCTGAGGCCACACGACCTTGTGAGCTGTGCTGGCTGTGCCCTCACTCCCAGCTCTCTGCTGGGGCCCCGAGCTGGGCTGTCTCTCTGCATCAGCTTGAAGCCTCTGCCGTGTACGAGCACCAATAAAATCCCTCCTGCCTTGTCCTCAGCTGCCTCACAGTCTCCCCTGCTCTCTATTTCAGATTGATAACAAGGGGAACCACCTGCTGGTCCACGAGGAATCGTCCATTAACGTTCCTGCTATTGCTGCTGCCCATGTTATTAAGAGATATATTGCTCAAGCAGCAGATGAACTGTCCTTCGAGGTAAATAAAGCACTTTTATTCCTTGTTGTCACACAGAGATGAGTGTAATGTGTTTGTGTGTGTGTGTGTCTGTGTTTTTGTGCCCATTGTGGATATATCCAGACACTTTCAGAATGTTTTGTGAGGTGAAGCTTGGAAGATTGAGTTAAATATTCGATCTGCAATGAGTTGGAGACAGGCAGATGTTCAGCCATCTCTAAAATATAGCTTTACTTGGCATGAGTATCTTCTGATTAAACAGCTCCTGCCAAGTCCCCTGGGCTGGTCCCTGAGCAGGAGCAGCCCCTACAGAGTCCATGTGTTGTGTGGTGTTGTGTTGTGTTGTGTTGTGTCTCTTCAGGGTCACTGTCCATGTGTGTGTGTGGACAGGAGTTTAATCACTCACTGCCCAGGTTACACAACCTCTGTTCCTCTCAGCAAGTCCGTGTCTAAAACCATTTTTTCCATGCTTCCATGGAAAGTAAAGAACCAGACTGGCAAAGGATTTGGCACTTAAAGGGCGGGTGATGGTCTACAACTGGTGTGAAAATCCCACATGAGTCACTGAATCCCAGGATGGTTTGGGTGATCTTGAAGATCACATCTTCCAATAGACCAGGTTGCTCCAAACCCCGTCCAAGACCTGGAGGGTCAGACTGTGGAAGTTTTTGGCTCTCAGGCAGTTGCCTGTTTGACCCAAACAGCAGCAGTTTATGCTGTGACAGCTCTGAGCAATGGTCCTGTCACTGGAGTGTTGTGACAGAAGTTTTGTGATCACATTCTCGTGTGCAGCGCTGGAAGGAGGAATAACAGTGATAGTCTGGTGCTGCCAGGGGTTTGTTCATGTTCAAAATGGAGGCAGTTTTTGGTGCAGACCAGAGAACTGCACTAACCAGAGACCTGTGGGCACAGCAGCCCCAGTTAGGGGCCATGGAGCACAGGATCCATGGAGCACAGGAGCACAGGATCCATGGAGCACAGGGCCAGTGGCTCACTGCTGATGAGGGCACTGAGATGGCACTCCCTGCTTGTGAATCCTGCTCTGTGCCAGCAGGCTGGAATGCAGCTGGAGTGAGCAGGGAAACTGAGGCTCATGTGGCTTCCCGAGTGTGTGCAGTGAGAAACCTTGGCAGGACAGACATGGAACAGGAGCAGCTGTTTCACAGTGATGTGTCCTGTTCCCTAACCCAAATCATCCCTTTCATTTTTAGGATATTCTTAATTTTCAGTGGGCAGCTGCACAAGTAGCTGAGTGGGATTTGCCCCCCAGGACTGAGGAACACACCCAATGTCTCTGCTCATGTGGTGACAGCAGCTTCCTTAGCGAAGACTTGCTTTGCCTTGAGGAAATCACTTCCCTGTGTCTCCCTTATCCCTGGCTGAAAACTGGGGATGTGTTGTCTTTTCTGTAAAACACACTGAGATCCATCAGTGTCAAACATCTGGTGAAGGTTGGGCATTACTGGTGCCAGTTTTGCACCAGTAATTGATTACTCTGATTTCCTTTTGAATCATTGCAGTACTGCATTTTTATGGGTAGTGAGCAAAGCTTCAGGAAACCTCTTTGGTCTCCTTGGCCATTTCCATCCTGTTGCTGTGACACCCCCTCTCCTCTGCTCCCTTCCCAACCCACACCAGCACATCTGGGGCACTTTGGGAGCTGCAGAGGCAGCTCTTGACTTGTTGCTGTGAGAGGAAACAAGAAGACATGTCAGTGCCCACACACACATGGATAGGGCATGCAGTAAAAATCAGTTCAGCTGCTTGAGAGTATTTCCCAAAGTGTTTGACACCATCCCTACAGTTTAATCAGAACACTCCTGTACCCCTTGGCAGAGATCCTGCTGCTCTTAAGGCCCCTTTCCTTAGGAGCAGCTGGAGAATCCAGTAACTCTTCCACCTCACAACTTGGCTTTGCAAAGGCAGACGTGGAGTTTTCAGTTTCTTGCCGTGCTGGGGACTGTAGTTCTTGGGATTGTGCTCGTGGCAGGCTGTGATTGATGTTGTCAATCTTGTGCAGGTGGGAGACATCGTGTCTGTCATTGACATGCCACCAAAGGAGCTGACCTCGTGGTGGAGAGGAAAACATGGATTTCAGGTAGGCACAAGCACCAGAGATGATGATCAAACCTCAATAAAGGCAGGTAATTCAGCAGTTTGTTTGTTCCTGGAGCTGCCCAGGGTTGACTGTGGGGATGAGCAGGGTGTCCTGTGTTGGTGCCAGGGCACTTCCCTTCTCCCTGGGCTGGGGCTGGAGCACACCCAGGCACTCCATGGGAAGGTTGCTCCCTGCCTCCCGTGGGAAGGAGGGCCCTGTGATGGACAGCTGGCCTGATGTTTGTGGAAGCTGTGCTGTCCCCCTCCAAGGCAGCTGACACTGTTGTTCACATCACCCCGTTCCTTGCAGGAGCTGAAACCAGCTCAGGCAGAACATCGAGGGTTCCGAGAACTCCACTTGACAAAAACACTGACTTGGACAAGCCCCCCATCCAAGCTGTGCTCTCCTGTCTGTGTTTGCTGGGTGCTTTGAAGATTGCTGGGCTCTGTAAACCTTCCAGCAGAGAGATTTAGACTGAATTTTCACAAAGTCCTAAACATAGCTGGGAATTAGGCACCAAAACTTCTGTGCCCAAGTGGCTCTGTCCTTCTAAAGAGTTTTATTCCCTAGCCTGGACTTTCTCATTGGGAAATGTAAAAGATAAAGAAGTCTCTATTAACAAAGCAAACCCCAAAGCTGCTGAAGGTTGGGAGGTGTGACCTGTGCCGTGTCTCATGTTTCAGCTCCTTCCAGGCAGAGGGATTTTCATCCAGCAGCTGCTGTCTGTGAGGGAGTGGAATTGTGAGTTTGCTCTGGAGAGGGTCAGAATTGACCAGACACTTGTGTATTTTGGCATGGAAAGTCTTCTCAAGGTTCCTCAGCTTTTCCCTGAGAGACCTTCCTGTGCCAGGTCCAGCTCGTGGCCCAGCTGTCAGGGAGCAGTTGGATCTCCAAACACCACAAATCCCAGCTGGATGCAGTGGTAGTTAAATGATCACATTGCTGCCTGACCAGCCAGAGCTTTTGTTGGCTCTGGATTAGATGTGGGAGTTCAGATAACATCTAATTTGTACAATCAGAAGAGCATGGACATGTGATACCTGCTCTGAAATTAGATTTGTCTCCAGAGTTAACACATTGATATTGCTTGAACAAACTTCTGGGTCTGAACTGTGTTATGGCTTTGCTGGACTTCTGTTCTAATCTTAGAAGCCTCAAAGCTTTATTTGCTGTACTATTAAATAGAATCATAAAATGGCTTGGGTTGGAAGGGACCTTGGAGATCAGCTGTTCCAACACCCAAATATTAATTAAATGCCTTAGTACTGCTTGGAATGATCAGGCCATGCCACATTTAACTTCAAGTGAATCAGTAAAGCAAAATAAAGTTACTTTGTGATCTGGGCATGAGTGTGGACACTCTGCACACACTGATGGATTACCAGGGTTGGTAATAATTCCATTATTCAGTGTGATCTCCCTGCCTACCATCAGCCTGGCTGAAACTGGGGCTAGGTCTGAAGAGTATCACTGGTGATTAAAGGCACAAAAAGCACGGCAGCTCTTCTGCAGTTTGTCACTGCCTTGTGCCTCCCAGATCAGATCCCATTGTGCTTTCCCAGCACAAAACCACATTTGATGAAACTGCCTGGAAAAGGGTTTGTCTGTGTCCCTGCACAGCCAGGCTCCTGACACCACAGACCTGAACAGCTGCAGGAACAGAGCACCACATTCTGGCTTAGCAGAAAATTAGGGGTGGAATAATCTCGTGTCCCTTAATTACCAGCAGAAGTCTGTCCCCCTGTGCTCAGATGACACTGAGCCTCACGCTCTGTGCAAGTGCAGCCCTGGCTTTGTGGCTCCTGGGTTTGTGTTTCCCAAATGGAGACAGAGAAGTTGTGTTTGAAGGAGCTGCTGATGGGGGAACAGCCCATTGTCGTGTTCCTGCACCAGACCTAGAGATGTAGCAGTGCACAAGTGCCCTTGTTGAAGAGGATGGAGGGGAGGAATGTTGTTATAGTACTTGGTGTACGTACTTTATGATAGGCAAACAGTTCTGTTCCTGTTTAGGGACACTGTAAAAGTGATAGCAATCTGTTGATCCAGTCATTTGAATTAATCAAATAAATCACCAGAGCCTGTCTTGCCAGATAACTGTGATTCTGAGGGCAGATAAAAGGACAAAGTCCTGACACCAAATATTTGGACAGTTTGTTCATGTTATTTCTCAGTTTTTTGCTTTGTGCTGGGGAAGGAGCAGTGTTTTATCAAACCCACCACAGCCTCCATCATCAATCATGTCTGGATAGGAGGAGAGCAAGAACAGGATAAAAAAATCCCCTGTTTCACTGAAGGGTGAGGGGGGAAAATTCACGTCTTGACTTGAAAGGACTCACCTGGTTTTGTGCTTTCAGAGCAGCTGTGGGCTGTGCCTGCCTGGGCAGGAGGACATGCAGTCCTGGGCAGGAGGACATGCAGTCCTGGGAGGAGGACATGCAGTCCTGGGCAGGAGGACGTTGTCCTGCCCATCCCCATCCTGTGGGGTAACGGGAGGGCTGTGGGGTGGACTGGGGGCAGGTCAGTGGAAAGCAGGTGGGACAGGCCAGTGTGCACTGCAGCCTGGATCCCCAGGGTCAGGGTGCTCCTGCCAGGCAGAGCTGTCCCTGGGGAATGACTCACCATTTTTGTTATCCATGGATTTCCGTGGTTCAGTGCCTTGCTGCCCTACCTGAGCTCACGACTGCACTGCAACACTTCATCCTGTGCAAAACAACCCACGAGGCTTCTCAGCATCTTCTCTGCTTAAAGCAAAATGATTTTTTAAAGACTTTTTTCCTCGAGCCTTTTTTCTCTGCAGATGCTCTGAGTGTGAGTCACTGCTTTCTTTGTAAGATTGTTACCTAAATTACAGCCACCTCCACACTAACAGCCATCCAGCCTTCTTTGTTCTCCTCTGCCTTTGCTTCGTGCTTTGTCTTTTCCAGCAGTGACTCCGTGTCAGCTGAATCACTGGGGACAGGCCCTTGTTTTATTGCACAACTGCCTGTGGATGTTCTGAGTAATTCTGGTTTTTGGGAATGGTTTCACGAGCTGCCCCACAGCAACCTGTGAGGTGACAGAACCGGTGTGTGCAACCGGAGGGGGACTGGGCTGCTTTTAATCAGGCTGGTGGGTTTGTCCTGCTCTCTGTGGACTCACTTGGCAAACAAAACAGCGAAGATTCTGCTCAGGAAGGCCAAAGAGCTGATAAAAAAGCTAAGGATAAAACCTAACCCAATTAGGTTTTGCTTGACTTTCATCAGATTTCAAAGGAGAAGGGGAAACTTTGACTGAAATTTAAACCACACTTTACATTATGTCAAAACAAAAAGAAAAACCACAACCAGAATGTCTCAAACAATGTTTGAGTTGCCATTTGTGTTGTTGGTGCTTTCTCACTTATTTAAATTCCCTCCTCATACACTGAAAATTATTATTGTTATACAGGAAAATTATTACTGGCTTTTCCCCTTAAAACCTCATGTAACTTCCAGTTTTAGCAGCCACTGGCACGAAAGTGAAAAATAAATCCATAGTAGCCATTGCAGAACTATTTGCACCACCAGCCTTTCCCCTCTGGTTAAGGTGTGTTGGGATTTTTTTAACCTTTAGATGACCTTGTATTTGTCTAAATTTATACCCCCCTGGCTATTAATTTTCGGACGTTGCCAAATCCTTTAATCCTGGCTCAAGCTCTAATAGTGCCTTGCTACATCTGTTGAGATTAACTCTTGGACTAAACTCATTTATTTACACAAAATCATGGAAAACTTTCCATGGGGAGGAAAAGCATCTTTTAATTGGGTGGGAACGAGGCACAGGCTGTGGGTTATGACCCTGGTGACGATCTCTGGGGGATCTTGAGATAAAAGTTAGAATAAATAAGTCAGAAAATGTAATTCATTGGACTGTGAGCAGTGGGGTAACACCAGGGGGCTTGTCAACGCTAACACGTGTGGAAATTCTCTTTCCCTAAAAACTCCATTGTAATTATTAGTGTGAACATGGCAAAAGTGATACACTGAGAGCAGGTATAGTGTTTGATTTGGGTTCTGAGCTCTCTAGGAGCAGTGACATAACCATGCAGGGTCTGTCATTTCTGAATTCCTGTTGAGTGTATTGGACAGTCCATCCAGAAACAGGAGGAATATTATGTGAACAGTCAAAGGAAGTGAGTTCTGATTGCAGGGTGGGATCTGGGGTTGGATTTACATCCACATTGAGATGATTAATGGAAGGTTGGGGGCCCAGTGCTCCAGGTTTCATTACACATCTCAGACATTGTAGGAAGTGGAAAGGAAGTTCATCCCTTCAGCTGTGGCGTGTCCCAGGTGATCGTCTGTGTGGTGGGCTGAGACTTTCCCTGGATGAGCATATTTTCCCTGATTTAAAAATTGTCTCCTGCATCTCTTGCATGGGAAATGTCCAGCAGAGACTCTCAGGATTGGAGTTGGGGGGGTTCAGCCTGGAGGAGAAAAGGTTGTGTGGAGAACTCAGAGCACCTTCCAAGTGCCTGAATGGGCTCCAGGGGAGTGGAGAGGGACTGTTTTTGAGGAACTGCAGGGACAGGACGAGGGAGGATGGGTTCAAACTGACTGGGGGGAAATTTAGCTTAGATATGCAGAAGAAATTCTTCACTATGAGGGTGAGGATACCCAGAGAAGCTGTGGCTGCCCCATCCCTGGAAGTGTCCAAGGCCAGGTTGGACAGGGCTTGGAGCAGCCTGGGCTGGTGGAAGGTGTCCCTGCCCATGGCAGGGGGTGGCACTGGATGATCTTCAAGGTCCCTTCCAATCCAAACCATTTTATGGTTCTGTGATTTAAAACCATGAATGTTTTGTTAAAATCCCAGCACTTCTGTGCCTGTCCCGCTCAGCCTGTTCCTCAACACCTCCCAGCAGAGCAGGATCCCTTGAGCTGCCTGAGGAAGGGCCCCTGGATGCCATGCTGGTGTTCCTGCTGGTTTTCTTGTGCTAATTGCCCTATTTCTACCTGTAAACTGCACAGAGATCAGCACTATAATTCCAGGACACCATCTCTTGGCAAAGCTGGCACGCCCAGCTGAGGGAGTGGGTGCAGCCACTCCTTGTGTAGGGTTTTGGGAAGGGCTCTGAGAGCCATTTGGGCAGAAATGTGATGCCCAGCCCAGTCCCAGTGCCAGGGAGCCAGAGCTCAGGGCAGTGAGATGTGCTGGCTGCTGTTCCAGGTTCTGTTCCTGAGCTCCCAGAGCCTTCACAACAGGCACATTCCAAGTGTGTAACATGAAGTGTGATGGGTGACAGTTTGTCCTGTACTTGGTTAAAACACTGCTTGCTGGATTTTGGGGGTGTGGGAAGAGGAGTTATATCTGCTGGTGCTATTAACTGTTGCTTCCCTTAGGGAATTTGGAATAGTTCCAGTCTGGAATGTTTACCAGGACACCCCACACATGACACTTCCACTGGGAGGTTTATGGGGGAAAATCAACTTGGCGCAGGAGGGAGATGAATTTTTTCTTTCCTCAGAGACAAAAGGGAGTTGTGCAAGATGAATAAACAGAGGAGGAACTGTGTGCCAGGCCTGGTGCTGACTGCCCTGTGCCTCCAGTGGATTTCATGGATGTGGGTACATGACTGGCAGCATCCAGGCCCATCCACTGGCTCTTTGCCACGTGTTCCTGTGGCTCTGGACCAGACTGGGGCTGCCTGCAGTGCCTTGGTGCTTCCAGCTGTCCCATCACGTGCCTGGCACAGGCCAGGAAATCCTGCCCTGCCTTGGATGGGGTGTCTGGGAAAGGGGGTGGTCACAACACAGGAGCTGGGGTGGGACAGGGAAAAAGGTCTGGAAATTGGAAACCAAGGGGAAAGGTTTCCAAAGCTCTGCTCTGGTCTCACTTTCACCTGGCATGGGAGTAAGGAAGAAGATGCTGTGAAATAGAAATGCTGAGAAGTGGAAAACTCCTCTCTGCTCACAGCTCAGCCTGGATGGTGCCAGGTCCTTGCTGTGCCCTGGGCACTCAGGTTCTTCCTGAGGGAGAAGCTTCACTCAGGGGTTGGCAGATTTTTTTTTCTCCCCCAGGGTGGTGCCTGGCTTTTGAAGCATCTTCAAATGTTTCCTTAGGGCAATTCTGGGATATTCTGTGTGTTCCAGCTTGCTGAGCAGATCCACAGCTAATCAAGAGGGTTCAGCAGTGTGGGATGGGGGGGTGTTGGAGCTGTTTTCCCAGTTTCCAGTAGTGGATGTGGATGGGTGCCACTGTTCTCCCCTCTCCTTCACTGGGGGAAACTGAGGCATGAGAGCTGCCCTGTCCATGAGCCAGAGCAGATCCAAGGGCACACCAGAAGTCCTGGCTCTTGGTAGGGATTTTCTTTGCTGCATCCTGCTCTCCTCTAAAAGTTTTATTTCCACTCAGATCACTGGATTCCTACAAACACAGAACTCATTCCACACCACATGCATATTTTATTAAACTTGTTCTCAGTTCTGGGATTGAATTGAATTGAATTGCACTAAACCCTCATTGAACTTTTTTTAGCAAGTCTTTAAACGTGCTCAGTTTGAACTCTTCACTTGTTACCCACACTCAGCAGGTCAGGCAAGGACACAGTAGAGCTTTGTGTCTTCAGAGTGTCTTCTCCTGACTTAGCAAATAAGAAAGTACCTTTTTTCTCTGTAATGGGACCACCCCATGCAGGTACATTGGCCCATACTTGATTTCAGTTTTCTAAGGGGATAAAGTGTTAAAGTGCTTGTGAGTGTTGTGTTTTGGCAGTGAAAAAAGTCGAGTGAGGTTTGGGCAGAGATGACTGAGATGGTGCTGAGAGCTGACACATCTTGTTCTCTGCATTAAATTTCTGTTAGAGAGCTCCAGCAAACCCAACTAAAGCCTTTCTGTCCCTGAGTTCCACTCGAGATCTAAGGGTGTGTAGACACTTATTGCAAGTTGAATATCTCTGTACAGGCTGAGAAACCAAACTTATAAAATCATATTTTCCAGGACTAATGATTTGGTTTGTAGAACCTTTGGCTTTTTTTGAGAAATACTAAATAACTGTGACAACTAATTTGAGAAGTTATTTCTCTCATGCTGGTCATTTGATGATGGATAATGTTATGGGGCATCAGGCCAGAGGAGTTCAGGGGACATATTTAATTAACAGTTGCTGGTTGAACAGTTCAGATCATCCAAACCAATGCTCTGCCTCTTTCTGTTTCCCCACAGGTTGGATTTTTCCCGAGTGAGTGCGTTGAGCTCATCAACGACAAAGTTCCTCAGTCCGTCACCAATTCGGTGCCCAAACCAGGTATGCCAATCTGCCTTTTTCGGCTGCAGTGACCTGAAATGGAGTTATCCTGGTGCTGCCCCATGTTCAGCATCTCCTGTACACCTATCATGTGTGTTGATCACCCTCTGCACGTGCCGTGTTCCCTCTCTGTGTTGGTCACCCCCATTTCCTCTCTCTGAGCAGCTCCCACTGTTAAATGTCTTTCCCTTGCTGTGTAAACTCACATCAACGGCCATCTCCTGCCTGACTTGGGACATTGTAAGCTTGTAATGAATTTTAGATACCTTGAGCAATCTGTAATTGGGATTTCAATGCTGGTGTGCAGAGAGTGTTGCATGTCAGGGTTTTTTTTTGTTCAGAACACACAAACAGAGTGTTTTTGCTGACTGGGATGGGATAGATTCATCTGGTACTGGAAGGTTCTTGGTGTTTGGGGATTGATGGAGAAAGTTGGATAGAACAGAACTTGTGGAATCCTGATTGCTGTGCTCTGGGTGTGTGGCTCCATCTTCTTCCCCTGCCTTCTGGACAGTTCTGTGTGAAATACAGGCAAGTTCTGCTGAGGAGAGGAACAATAAACAGAGAATGAGGTTTTGGATCTGATTTTACTGTCAACCTCCCCATGCTTCCAGTATGCACTGGAAGGGATCACACTTAGTTGTGCTGGCAGAAATTACTGGAGGTGAAGCTTTTCTTTAATTCTGAAATTTCTAAAAAATATCTATATATTACTATAGATAAAGATATTTCTGTGTATCTTTTCTATTAAGAGAAGCAGTTTAGATTTGCAGATCTTTCTTAAAATGTTATTCAGCTGGCAGGTTGAGTTGGTGTTGAACTGGTGTTCTTTTCATTCCTCTGCTCTTATTTTAATGGTGTTCCTTATCTTAGAAGATTCCTGGCTTGGTACTTTAAGACAAACAGATGCAATTAAGAAGTGTGATTTTTTTTCTAAGGGAAATAAATGCATTTTATCAGATCAAAGCTTGGGAGTTTGGGCCCAGCAGTGGAAAGTCGTGGTCACCCTGAGCTGTGAGTGCTCTGTGTGTGCTTTGGAGAGCTGGCAGTTCAGGGGAATGGTGTTCCCAGCCACTGGCACCTCCAGCCTTTGGTATTCCTGGGAATATGCAGATGCTTTTGCTGCAGTCAGTGGCACAGAGATCCCTGGCTGCAGCAGGGGGGCATTCCCTGGGTCCAGGATCTGCCCTCCAACAGGCAGGGCAACTTCAGGAAGGGCAACTGCCCAAGCCTGAAGCAGGCAGGGGCAACTTTAAACCTAAAATAACCACAGGCCAGGCCAGTAGATAGAACCATTAAGTGTTTATTACTAAACATGGCCCAGGCAGTGAATTAGCTGGAGCTGCTGGTGAGCACTGTCTTGCTCTGCCCTGGTGGGAGATGATGGAGCAGCAGATGAACAGATCCCCCTGGGCTTTACCACCACCACGTGGGGGTGGATTTCCTCCCTCAGCCTGGGAGATGTTTGGTATAAAGTTGACACCGAGGGCCCAGGCCCTGTTAAAAGCACTGAGCTGGGAGATGCTGCCCTGCTGCCCTGCCCTGGGGGCTCTTTGGGGGTCCAATTAAAGGCTCCTGGAGGGGAGCACTAATGAGCCTGCAGATGTGAGGAGTGCTGGAGTGGTGGTGCAGCTCACTCTGTAATCCTGGCCTGCCCCTGCTCTGCACACAGATTCCTGATAGGAGGTTTTTGGTGCATTGTGCTTTCTCTTTCAGCTCTCCCACCTTGGAATTAACAGCACTTGGGTGGTGGAGGAGGAGTCTGGAGACTCTTCCTCGAGTGCTGCAGAAGTTGGTGGGAGCAAGAAGGAACCAGGGAGGAGGTTTCCATGGTTAAGGCTGGTTGGATGTGGTGCTGGAGGACTCAAGGAGTTCTCTGCCTGGAGGGAAAGTGCTTGTGAAATACAGGAGGGGAGGAAGGAGCTCCAGCTCCTGGGCTGTCAGGTGCCAGCACAGCCCAGGAAGGTGACACGGGGCAGGAATGAGGTGCTGGAGCACTCTGGGTGGCTTCAGGAGCACTGCTGCCCAATGGGAATGTGGATCTTCCCAGGGGCATCCTCCAGAGCCTCTCCAGGAATGGCACTGCCCTTCCACCATCCGTGGCACTGCTGGGATAATGGACTTCCCTCAGCCACATTCCCTGTGTTTGGTGTGTTCTAATCCATGGCTTAAACACACTGGGGGGTTCTCATACTCTTAAATATCATCCACATCAGTTATTTCCCCTCTTTGCCTCTGTTTAAAATACCAGATTGACTTTTCCCAAGGATCAGAGCCTTCCCTAAAAGTCTCACTTGGAGCTGTTGTCCTCACTTGACATTAGCAGGGTTATTTCATCTCGAATTAATGGGAAGTTTCAGATCTGGCCTCGATAAGCCCTACTTATAACTGGCCAACTTTATTTTCTTTAATCAAAATATGATGTGCAGAGCATCCAGGACACTGTGCATCTGCAGAGAGAAGCTCTTTGCCACCAAGAATTTCCAAACACATGTTGGTTGATTGCCCCTGGATCTGGCTGGGCTGAGGAACCTGATGAAAAGCAGATGGAAAGCAAAGAACTTCCTGCCCTGGGTTTCTATTATGATTTCTAATTAGAGGGTTTGATGTGCACAAGTGGTGGGGACAGCATTTTAATAGAGCCATAAAATATTGCAGTGGTCTCTAATGCAGTTCAGATGGGAGTGGAACACAGGGAATGGGAGAGGAGGGTTGGGATTGAGGGCAGACTCTGCTTTTAAACACTGTTTTCACTGACTGTGGAAGGATGGACCATGCAGGAAAACGTTACTCAATTCTGGACAGTCAAAATAATAAGAAAGAATGTTGGTTTTGCCTTGAGTCAACTATAAAATGTATTTAACAATGAAGTTTGGATTCAGGAGGTGCTGGAAGGGCCCTGTTGGGTGGTATTTCCCCCCCCCGATTGGGCTAAGCCTGTGCCCTTCTTTTATTCATGTTCAGTCCTGTAAGAAAACGCTTTTTTTCCAGTTGGGATGCAAACTGCTTTCCCAATTCTTTCTATTTATGTAACAACCCCTGTAAAGATCCAGGAAGGTTCTGTGGGCTCATCAAACCCCTCATTTCTGGAGCACTTTCCTTTTTTTCTGAATTCTTCCCCTATTTTTACTCAGGTACAATGCTGTAATGATATAAATTGTTATATTGCATCCATAGCTAATATGTCATAGCTGAGACTGTCAATTTAGCTGAATTTCAGTGCCACAGTAGATGGAATCAGCTCGTATTTAGGGAGATCTTTAGAGATCCAGGATAAAGGTTGCATTTGAATTTTAGATACTTGGTGAGAAACGAACCTTTGAAATATTCATTGTGCTGCTCAGAAGGAAATAAATGGGAATAGCTGCTCTGTTTGTTCCTTCTAAGTGAATATTTGTGCACTGCCTGCAAGTTGTGACTGTGTTGACTCTTCCCATTCCCTCCTGTCCATCTCTGGTTGGTGTTTTTTTGGGCACAGCGTGTTTCTGTCTGTGTGTCTGTGTTGTCCCCACTCATGCTGGTGGCACAAGCAGCTCAGCTCTCTGTTCCAGTCCATCCTTTCTCATCGTTCTGGATGTAGTTTAACAAAATTCAACCCCCCCTCTCAGCCCTCCCCTCATCCATCAGTTTGTTCCCTGTCTTTTCCTAACAAGCAGCATCTTGCTGGGACCAAACTTCACCTCAGGGGCTGTGGTGGGGTCGTTTGGGGCACAGTTTTTGCTGCTGATTTCAGGGGGGAAACACAGAATAAAGCTGAGGTTTGCACGGGGACACCCAGAGCTGAAGGGAAGAAATAAATAAAAGAAGCATTTTTAAGGCTTCAGGGGTCATTCCCACCAGTTCCTCAGTGTCCTTTAGGACGAGGAATGAATAACCCAGCAGCTCTGCCCAGCTTTATCGAGGAGTTTTCAAATTCCTGCCTCATCCACTCATTTAATTTAGATTTAACAGGTAAAGATGCTCTTACAATGCGGGACTAAGGACACAGTAAAGGGGACCTGTTAGTATTATAAGCTGCTGTAAATGACTAATTTTCTTTTTTAAAACATCAATAACAGATTTATCCAGGTCAGCACACCCAGCACAAATAACCTACTGAACTTCAGGAGGATTGAAATTTAGGTCTGGCTCAGGCAACAAGCTCTGTCCTGACGTGCTGCAGACTCTGGTCAGTGCTGAATGAACTCATTTTAACTGCAAAAATGCAAATGGAGTTACATTCACTGCGTTAGAGCTGTTGGAATCAAAACAGGCTCCTCAGAGCCTGGCTGTGGATTAACAACCAGGATAAAAAAAAACAGGTTAAAAAAGATTGTGATAGGGTTTTTTTATTTTAATAAAAATCAGGAAGAAGAAGAAGAAGAAGAAGGTGCAAATATAACTTAAATTCTGCCTGGGTTGAACAGCCATTTGACACCAATGAGAGCATCATGTCTTAATTAGTGCTTTTACAAGGAAAATATGGGAAGTTAAATGGACATAATTAGTACCAGCCTCGTTAATCTGATGTAAACAAACCAGTTGTTTGGCGTTCATGCAACTGTCTCATTAAAGCTGAATCAAGTGCAAATTTATTGAGCAGGGCCAGGCATCCAGGTCCAGCAGGGAAACAGAGAGGGAATGAGCTCAGGGCTGCCAGCAGGAGACACACACTGAGCTTCCAGGGCTGCCAGAGCTCAGCACCACTCCTGTCCCTGTGCTGCTGCTGGGCTGCAGCTCAGACAGACTCCTCCTCACTTACTGAGAGGTGTTTGACAGGATTTCAGTGTCTTTGTGTTGTAGGATCAGACCTGGACGTGCCTTTCATGGGCAGGGATTTAGGGGGAGAGGCCGAGGGTGGGAGGGTGGGAATGGCTCCTCAGGAGGCTTCTGAAGGTGCTGCAGGGATTTCAGCAGGTCAAGGCCAACCTGCTCATGGAATGCCAGGGTTTCCTGAGAATCAGGGGTTCATGGGATTGCTGAGGTTGGTAAAGCCCTCTGGGATGATCCGGTCCAGCCATGAACCCACCTGAGCGTGTCCCCCGGTGCCACATCCACAACGCCTGTCCTGGACTGCCTCCCTTCCACCCAGAAATCCAAATTATCCTGGACTGCCTCCCTTCCACCCAGAAATCCAAATTATCCTGGACTGCCTCCCTTCCACCCAGAAATCCAAATTACCCTGGACTGCCTCCCTTCCACCCAGAAATCCAAATTAACCAAAGGTTAATTTGGATTTCTGGGTGGAAGGGAGGCAGTCCAGGACAGCTGAGGCAGAGCCTGGGCAGGGATGGGCCTTGTGCTGAGAGGCCGAACCTGTAAAACATTTGGGTTTTTTTCAAGCTGGGACATGCTTGGTGGGAATTCCTAACCCTAAGGAGTTCCCAAAGAGTTCAGGGCATAATCTTTGTATGAAATGAGCCCATTTTCACTGGGGGTGTGTTTTAACCAACTGTTTTTTGCTTGTTGTTGTTTTTTTTCCCCCTGTTTTTAATGCTCCCTTCCCAGTCTCCCCAGCCCATGGAGCCCATCCAGCATCCTGGAGCTGCTTCCCCCCTTGTGTTTTCACTGATTCCTTTTCCCCCCCTCTTTCATTCTTTCCCTGTTTCTCTGTGTCTTCTTCTTCCCCAATTTCTTTTTCTTCTCTACATTCAGGTCAGTAGCACTGATGCCCTGGAGGGTATTTAGGGAAACCCAAACAACCCTTTATTCTAAGCTTTCTAAAAGCTCTTTGGACTTTAAACAATGCAGCAGGGAAACAGCAAAGCTGATTTTAACTCTTTTTTCTGGAGGTCAGAGAATCATTTTGAATCCATAAAAAGATTGAAAAGATTAAAAAGAAAGAATTTAAGTGCGAGGCAACCAAATATGAGTGTCGGTGTGAAAGAAAGAGGAGGTCAAAATGGGTGATGGAGTGGATTTAAACATGGCTTTCAGTGTTTGTTAGAACTTGACAGTCTTCAGAAACCAAGAGTCCTTTTTCTTTTTAAAGATCAGGGAATGCTTTTTGTGCTCAGCATCCCTCAATGCCCCAAGTGAACTATTAAGTGGATTATTTATCCAGAGTCCCGCTTTATGTTGCCATGGTCCCTTTTAGATCCTGCCAGTGCTGCTCTGAACCTCCCAGCAAAGCCTGGTGTCAGTAAAACCCGGGGCTGTTTCTGTAGATTTATCAATTTTTGCACTAAAGGTCTCATTTACACAAATCCCAGCTCCCCCTGGGATGGTGTTTGGATTCCATAAAGGAGTCTTAAAACTGGAGGTGTAAATCTGTTCATAGATATAACATACATAATATGCATGTGTACATATATTTTTTGCCCAAGCACATGCCCACCTCCAGCCTGTTGCACAGAGACTGTGCTGATCCCCCTTGTAACGTGGGAAATGGGGATGTGCTTCCCATTCCCAGTGTTTCCTCCAGGAGAAGATTGGGTTTTGACAGCAGATTTGTTTCTGGTGTGAGGACTCAACTTCCTATTTAAACTGGGATGGAGTTTTTAAGAGTAAAGGTAAAAAACTTTATTGTTATGAGTGGCCATATCCAGTGATAAATAAATAACCTGCCACAAAGTTTGGGAGGAATCAGAATAGCAAATTCTGGTAAGATCCAGGGAGTTTCCTTTGGACACACAGGTATGGAGAAAAGATTTTTCTGATTTTTTTTCCCCACTTCTGTAGTCAAGTTTCTCGAGTCCGTGAGCCCTTCAAAGATGCAATTCCTGCTAAGGATCAGCAGCAGTTAAATTCAGATAACACAGGCAGGGTTTAGGCCTGTCTCTTTTATTCAGGCAGGGTTTAAACCTGTCTGTTTTGTTCAGGCAGGCTTTTTTTTCCTCCAGGTTTTTAACATGAAAACAAGGCATGGCCACGTTTCTGGTTGCTTCATGCAACCTGAGGGGTCAGTGTTCAACCCTCCCCTCCCCTCTGAGCTGTTTGTGAGAAGGAAGATTTCGACACCAGAGCAGAGCTCTGATATTTCTGCTCGAAGGTACAAGGCCTATTAGTGGTTCTGCTTGTTTTTCCTGTGAAATTAATTCCTTTTGACAGCCATGGCCCTTTGTGAGTCATGTAATTGCCACAGAGATCAGAAACTTGGCTGGGGCTGCTCACAGAGCCCCACTGGGAGCTCAGGAGCCACATCCTCCCATCCCTCTGCACTGTGCTTCTTGTTCCTAAAATCCCTGTGTACCAGAGGTCGTGGTTCTGCTCCCAGGAATTTATCCAGGGTTTCAGGTATCCAGGTATTTTTTGAAGTGTGGGAGCTTTGGGGTGCTGTCCAGGCTTTGCTGGTTCCTTTATGGCTCATGAGGAAGTTTTTAGACACTGAAGTTGTTTTTTGGCCCTTGGCTTCCCCAGGTAAATGAGCTGAGCTCTGGATAGGGAGGCAAGGGTTGGAATAAGGTTTGTGACTGGGACAAAGTGCCCCTGACTACAAACTCGAGGTCCTTGGTCTCCCAAGCAGCCCAAAGGCCATTCCTGTGCAAGCTGTGCCTTGAAAATCACTGATTCTCCCACCAGCATTTGCCACCCTAAACTGACATCCATTTTGTATCATTTTTTTACTCTTTTTCCAGTGAAAACTCTCTTTAAAGAGAGTGTTCACCCAGTCCCAGAATCCCAGACTGCTCTGGGCTGGAAGGGACCCTAAAGATCATCTCATTCCACTACCCCCTGCCATGGGACTGGAATTGGGAATTAGCCTGGATACACTGTGGTCACACCTGAGCCAGCCCCAAGCCCAGTTGTTCAGGCATCCACCTTCCTCCTCAGCAGCTCAGATTTCTGGGGCTTTGGGTGCTCACTGACCTCATTTCAGCTCGGATTTGGGGTTCACTCAGCTCGTTTCCGCTCAGATTTGGGGTTCACTCATTTCAGCTCAGATTTGGGTGCTCACTGACTTCATTTCAGCTCAGATTTGGGGTTTGCTCAGATTTGGGTGCTCACTCAGCTCATTTCAGCTCAGATTTGGGGTTCACTCAGCTCATTTCAGCTCACCTCCCCTTTGTTTGCTGCCCATCCTGTGAGCTCCTTTTTGCCCACAGACATTGTCAGGCAGGAGTAGTTCAGGCCTAGAACAAGCCAGAGAAGCTCCAGCTCTTCATGCCCAGCACTGAACTCTGCATTTCTCCAGCTGCTGCCCCTACATGTTGAATTGCTGGTCTCCTGCAGATGTTTAATTTAACTGTGTCCTTGCTCTTGCCTTGTGTCTGCCCCTCTGTCCCTTCGCCCCTGCCCTGAACCATGTGCAGATTTGGAGATGGATAATGTAGAACCAGGCTCTGCACATGTTGCCAAGGCTCTGAACCAGCCCCACCTGAGCCCAGGTAGAGCCCCTCATGCACCATCTCTGTCCTAACCAAGCCTAACCCTGTGTGTTGTAGCAATAACCCCTCACTAACTCCCTAGCTTTGCTGGCAGAAGGTAGATGTAGTTGAAATAGCGTGTTATGAGGGTTTTTTTATATTAAAAACCTGATTCTGAGCATCCACCTTCTCACAGGCAGATTTTCTGCTGGTGGTTTCGTGCAGATTCACTGAGTCCAGATCTTGAGGGTGATGTTTAACACCCCTGTGTATGAGTAGCCACGTGGATATTAATCTGTGTATCACAATTTAGCTTCTTTTCCCCCTCCAGCTGCTGAATTGCTAAATATAAAGTGTTCTTCTTTCCCCAGGCTTTCAATTTGGGCCTCAGAGAGATCTATCCAAAGAGGGTTCCAAACCCTCTGTGACCACGCTGTGGAAGAAAGGACTTGTTTGAATAAGAGAGGAAAGAGATGTGGTTAAATGCTGCAGTTTTCTGGCAGTGTAAACGTGCCCAGATGCAGAGTGAGAGCACAAAACAACTGTGCTGTGTTGGCATTGCCATGACAACCTTCTGCAGCTCTTCAGAAAGTAGCATTAGGTAAAATTAAAGTGTTCCAGTGGAACTGAGGAGCAGAGATATGTCCCTGGGACAAAAACAAACTCATCCTCACTTATTGAGAGATATTTTTGACGACGGGCATTTCAGTGTATTTGTTTTGTTAAATCCTACCTGGACTTTTGTTCTTCTTGAGTGCTCGGAAAGAAGTAAGTGGAATTTTAGGAGAGGCATATCCCGCTATCCAACAACTGGTATAGCATTTCAGTTTATTAAAGAGGCCAGTGCTTGTGCAATTCAGTGATTTAAGTGCTTGCTAAGTGCCAGGCATCTCTTCTAATTGTATTTCAACTGACTGCAAATCTTCTTGTGGTTTATGTGTAAAGCTCTGCCTCTGCTGAAATCCTTGTCTGGCTTCCCATTGTACCTCCTCAAGTCACCAAAGGCGGATTTATTTTTAAACTAGGCTTTAGGGCTTTATTTCACTGCCATAATAAGTGCTTGATGCTTGCTTTATGAAAAAAAACACAGTATTATTTTGCTGGTAGTTTGTGTCTTGGATACAGCAGGAATGTGCAACTTCACCTTCCATTGTTCTGTTGCATCGTTTGCTCTCAGGGCAGTGAGTTCTGGTATTACTGACTGTGAATTGCTCCAGTAATTACCTGGGTTTAGGAGAAGGGGATTTACTGCACAGCTGTGAGACTGGTTAGTCTTTTTAGGTCTTTAAATCTGAAGTTGAAATCAGAACTGCAACAGCGTTTTCCTTAGTTTTTCTTTTCCTTGGAGTCTTCTCTTTGCATCCCTTGTTTCAAGTGATTCTTCCCCCTCCTTTTGTTCCTTCTCGTTTTTTTTGGCAGAAACAGGAAGGGATGAGGGCTGTGGGCTGAGCTGTGGAAGTGCTGCTATATCCAGGATTCATCTGGTGCTCCGTGGAATGTGCACCATAAAATCTGCGATCCTGCCGGAAAAGTGGGAGTCGGGAGAGAGAACAGCTCCCAGCTCCTGTGGGCTGGGAAGGGACAGCCAGGAATTCTGCATTACAGGCTCTGTGTTCCCTGGCCAGGGAGGGCTGGGGGTGTGGGAGCATCCCAATAGCAGCATCTGTCCTGCTGGGGACTGAGGAGTCACTCTCAGCCTTCTCCATCTCCCCTCTGCAGGAGAGCACCTTTTGGATTCCTGAGGTTGCTCCAGAATGCAGCATTTTAAGAGAATGGCAGGTACATTGTGGATGCAGGTGCCAGGGAGTTGCAGTTTTGGGGAGCTCTTCACCAAACTGGGACGAGCAGTGATTTACCTGGAGCAGGTTTTAGGGTTCAGAAGTGTCGAATATTTTTTTCTGTGCTCTCTCAATGACAGTGTGTTTTTATGTGGAACTTGCTTTTGAATTTAGTTCTGCAGTGGCAAATCTGAAATGCTTTTCCTGTCCACCTCAATAAAATGGCTTGGCTAACTCCTAAGTGAGAGAAGAGCAAGAATTTGAAGTATTTCCCCAAGTTCCTAGGGACATGAGGTATTAGGAGCCAATGTATTTTTCCTTCCTCCTTAATCCTTTAATCCTTTAACAGTACAGATGTTTTTCTGACAATGGCAGGAAGCCCCAAAGTCCACTTTGGTGCTTTCTAAGCACCCCTGGTTGTGTTTCTCCCCCACAGACTGGAGTTTGGGTGATGTTTGTAGCTGGTGCAGTATCTGCAGGCTGAGCAAGCCCTTGTTTCTGAGACATTCCCTGGTGCTATGGAAACTGCCTGGGTGGTTCTCAGCGACTTGGGGGAGTCAGCTGGTTGACATTTCCTTCCAGAGGCCTGGCTTTGGAAGCCTGGAGGAGAAGAGCAGGGTCTGGAGGGTCTGGGGGGAGCCGTGGCAGGGCAGGAGACCCATCCTTGGGGGGAAGACCAGGAGAGAAGCTGGACTGAACTAGAAAGGCATCTGCAGAGACCTGGGAAGAAGATGAAGATACAGTTTGGTTCTGCTGCTTCGTTTGTACCTTCTTTTTTTTAGCTGAAGTCAAAAGAGAGTTTTCCAACCTGTCCAAGCCCTGCTTGAGCCCTCCCAGCCCCCAGGGAGTGGAGCCTGTGTGGCTCCAGGAACAAGTGCCACGTGGTTTGCAGGGCTCAGCTGTGCACAGGGGTGTTGTCTGGTGTAACCCTGAGGTGCAAGCTGAGGCAGGTGGTGGCTCTGGTGACCTTTTGGCTCCTCTCTGCAATCCCAGGAAGGAGCCTCAGTCTCCAGCTCCCACCAGGTTTGCATTCAGGTTTTCCCTGGCATAGCTGAGTCTGCTGGAAGGTTGAAAAAGGCCACACTCAGAGCTGAGAGATACACAGTGTATTTCCCAAAAAAAACCCAACCAGGCCACCCTAAAGCTCCTGATGGGGTGCAGGCTCATGAGAGAGGAGTGCTTTGGCAGCTCTGGGGATCCCAAGGGAAGCAGCAGAGCTCTGCTCCATCCCAGCATATCCTACATCCCCACTGGGAGGCACTACTGGTGTAATTACAGCACTGGCAATCAACCTCCTGGAAGCCCAGGGAAGTGCCTGGAACAGGGAGAGGGAAGAGCCACATTAATTGCTGTGTTCCCCGTAGTGCAGTTCCTCCCTGTGTGTGGTCACTGAGGCTTTTGAAGAAGCTGGACCCACAGGTAATTTTGTGGTGAGTCTTGGCCATGTTTCCCGGTGAATTTTAACTGGAAAAGAAAAGGAAGAAGGGATCCACGCACAGTCTGCAGGCATCAGTTCAGGAATAATTGCAAATGTGCAGGTAAAAAAGAGCTGTATTGATGTTTGTTATGGAAGCATCCCTGGTATTTGGGGCTTGGAGAGGTTGAATCCACCAAAATAGGATGAGTACTGTGAAGCAAAGGGGTGAAACTTGGCCCAGTGCAGGGGTGTTGAAGGCACTATGTGCTATTAATAAGGCCAACTTCCTCTTCACATGTTCTGTGCAGCTTTCTCACTCTCCACTTATTCAGGTTGAGGGGTTTGTTATTTTTAAACTACATGTTTCTTCCTTTCTCACAAGCTCTGTCAAAATGGGACTCAACTCTAAGAATAGTTGGCTTGAGCAGAACTCTGCAGTTGTGCTGAAAGCTTTGCAGTCATGGGAAGAGGGAGTTTGTTCTGCTCTGGTTTTCCTCTGCTTTTCTCCTGAATAATTCTCTATATTAGTGTGGGAGACAAGTTGGCTTAGAAATACTTGGAGGCAGCTTTAACCTTGGGTGATGGCACATAGCCCTGACCTCTGCTTGCATTGGCACATGGATTTATTGAGGGTCATGCCATGAATAGGTCAAATCTTTAAATCTTCCCTTTAAAACCTGGGCCTGGGAAGTTCCCAAAGGCTGAGCAGCTGCAGCATCACCTCTGTGTGTGCACAAAGAAGGGGTGCTGGAGCTCTTGATTCCATCCCATAGGGATCAGTGATGTCGCTACACCTGCAAGGAAGTGTCTGTGTGAAACCAGGAATTCGAGTTGGAAGTGAGTGGGGCTGGACAATATACCCTGGCAAATCCATAATGTTTGGATTCCTTGGAAGGTCTCGGTTTGGGCAGGGATGTGGTGTGTGCCCCACATTTAAAGGTATTTTAAGGTTTTCCATGGCAGTCTGTTGTGTGATGTGCTGCTCTGTTGGGGGTTTTTAATCCCCCAGTCTACTTTCATCTATAATCTTAATTTCCCCCCAGTGCTTCTGTCTGAAATAACTTTTGGAGGACAGGGTAAACTTCAGGACTGTATTTGTGACAGGCACACAGATGGACCTTTTCTGTCTGTGATTTCAAATGCTTGGGCTTATTAGCTGAGTTTAAAAGATAAGACATTCATTATCTACCTCTCTACTCCATGGCAGGCTGATCAACACCTCAGTAGTGGAGGGTGTATCTTTTTCACTTGCTTAATAAAAAAAAAAATAAATTAGTGGCTTAAAATTATCTGGCAAAAGAAATTAGGAAAGGAAAATGATCACATATGATTATTTTATTATTTTCAGTCCAATATTCAGAAGCAGCAGGAGGACACCCCAGTTCTGTTGGGGGCAGAGACCCCCCGTGCAGGTGCAGAAAAGCCACATCCCTGGTTGCTCAAGTTTCATTCCTAAAAGAAAGGCATTTTCTAACAGGGATTAAGGATTTTCCTTTACAGGAAACAAGTGCAGGTGGGGGGGAAGGTGTGTCATTTTACACCAGGTAGTGAAATACCTCCTCAGAGCAGTAATCTCAAAGGTAAAACCCCGGTCTGCAGCTGGGGGAGCTCTCTGTTACTGGGAGTGCAGCTCTTAATTTTAGAGCAAAAATAGGATTGGGCCTTAATTTGAAACTGGGCACCAGCAAAGTGTGTGAATGGACCATTTTGTCACAACAGGGTTCATCAGCCTTGGAGGATCCTTCCTAACTAAGCCTGGCCTACATTAAAAAGGAAAAAAATAGTTTTATAGGAACCATATAACACATGCTGGCAGTTCTGGGTAGCTGGGGGTGTTTCTGCCCTGCAGTGCTGTTTGGAATCCTGTGTGCATTTTCCATGTAAGTTTGGAACAGCCTGGCTTCTGGTGTGTTCATTTCCCCAGTTTTAGGGGATTTACCAGCTTTTATCAACAGGCTCAACAGGAAGAATGTTCCTGGAGTGGTGATTCGGTACCAGGGAGAAGGGTTTGTGTTTGGAATTGTGCACAGAGGAGTGGATTTAGGAGTCATGCTTGGCTGCTGAGCTAAAACATGCCGTGACACTGTGATCATTGTCCAAGCAAAACAAGAGCAGCCATAAACACCAAGCGCAGTGAGGAGCTGGAGAAGGGGTGTTATCGGGACATGTGAGTCAGCAAACAGTCCTGAAAACACCACACTGGCTCGAGGAGAAAGCTGAGCACCAACAGAAAGGAGCTCTCCCCCCGATCATCGAGATTTCTGCATGTAGAGAAGCAAATTTCTCCCTAATCCCTGTGATCCTGAGGTTGTGCACCTTTATCTGCTGATCCCAAAGTGTGACAGCAATTCCTGGGGCTGATGAGCTGGTTCCAGCCTGAACTGGGGGCTCCAAGTCAGAGTGGTTACAGCACAGGGCAGAATTTAGTCGTGAGTGGTAACTGCAGGTAAGGCCACAGCTCCAGTGGCATTAGAAAAAGGCTGGAAGACTTGGCTGAGGCTTCCTGACCTCCTTGGCTCTCATCCCTGCTCCGGATGCCGGGATGGCAGTGCTGGGGGTGAGGTCAGGCCGTGGTGTCTCTGCCCTGGCCCAGCTGGGTTGGACCTGGGCTGGAACTGGGTCACTCTAAAATGAGCCCTGTCCTTCTGCTTGGCTTTTAAACAGCACAACTCCGGGGGAGTTTTTAGTGGAGCTTGTTTGCAGTGATCTGATCAATGCAGCCACTGACTGTGCTGGTTAACAGCCCCTGGGAGTGGGAATCTCTCTGTGATTGGATTAACAGGGGGACCCCCTGGGTGCTGTCCCGGGGCTGTGGGGCAGGTGTGTGCAAGCTGGGACTGTTTCCATGGGGCCACCCAGGCATGTCCCTCTTGGCCATGCTGACACACACCTTTAGAGTGCACTGGGGGTGTGCAGTGAGAGTGGGGGGTGGCACAGACGTACCCCTGAGCTCTGCAGCCCTCGTGGCGCTGGGCTTGGGCCCTCCCCACGCTGTGCTCTGTAGTTCTTGGGCTGTGAAGGAGCAAGGAAAGGAGAAAGCCAAGGATCAAAGTGAGTAGAGCTCTGCTGGCCCCTGTGTTTCCCCAGGGGAGCTGCCAGGTGGGAGGGGACGGGGTCCATCCTGCCCCTGGGGGTGAAGGAGCAGGGTTACAGCCAGGGTCACACAGGGAATATCCACAGCGTGGATCACAGGATCACAGCATGGCCTGGGCTGGGAGGGACCCCCTCCCAGAGCCATCCCAGAGCACAGGGCACAGCACTGTGTCCAGGGGGTGCTGGAAGGGACACTCCACAGCCCCCCTGGGCAGCCTGCTCAGTGCTCTGTCACTGCACAGTGAAGGAAGCTCCTCCTGGAATTCCAGTGGAACTTCCATGCGTCAGTTTGTGCCCGTGGCCTCGTGTCCTAGTGGGTGGCACCACCGAGCAGAGCCTTCTTGTCACACCTCCTGTACATTTTATACATATGTGCATTTATATTATATATATTATAAATTTACATGTATATGCATATAAATATATAAATATATTTATTATGTACATACACACATTTAAATATCTTTCCTATATTGTGTGTATGCACATAAATACATAAAACATATGTATATACAAATATATAAATATATATTTTCTGTTTATGTGCATACATAAATACATAAAATATGTCTTTATATTATGTATATACACATCATATATAAATATATATTTTCTGTGTTTATGTGCACATATAGAAATATATTAAATATATATTACATATATACATATCTTGTATACGTATATATATTTTTATATATTTAGATGGTCTTATATTTTTGTTTATATTTATTTATATTTTAGACCGTCCTTAATTTACTTTATTTTACTTTATTTTAGACCGTCCCTAATTACTTATTATTTTAATTTTATCATCATCATTATTTATAATTTATTATTTACTTGATTATATTTATTATTTTTATATGAATTTTTAAAAAAAAATTTTTTTTTTTTACTTCGTTTATATTTCTGTGTTTAGACCCGAGCCGGGTGCTGCCCCCCATCCCTCCCTCCCTGCGCATCCTCTGCCGGGGGGCACCGGGAGGAGGGAGCGGGGATGGCAGCGTCTGCGGGAGCCGGGAGAGGAGGGAGGGAACAAGGGAGGAGGAGGAGGAGGAAGGAGGCACCTGCGGGAGGAGGAGCAGGGCCGGGGAGGGGCTTGGCAGGAGCCGCAGAGCTGCGAGCGCATCCCCCGAGCCGAGCGGAGCCCGCGGGGACCGGACCCGCACCCGGAGCCGGGCGGGCACCGAGCGGGGCAGGTAAGGCAGCCCCGGCCCTCGGGGCACGGCAGGATCCGGGAGTATTTTTAGGTGCCTGCGCCCACTTGTTGCTTAGTAACTCGCCAGGTATTTAGTGTGGGAATTAAGTGGCTTGGGACGGGAATGAGGGGGGTTCTCTCTGGCCGTGCAGCAGGGAAGGGGCGCTTGGCACACGCTTTAGATGAGGGGCTGGGGGGAAATTCTTTGCTGCGAGTGTGGAGAGGCACTGGGAAGTTGTGGATATTCTGTCCCTGGGTCAAGGCCGGGTTGGACGGAGCTTGGAGTCACCTGCTCTAGTGGAAGGTGTTCTGCCCACGGAACAAGAGGATCTGTAAGGTCCCTTTCCAGACCATTCTGGGATTCTGTGATACTTCAGACCCCCTGGTCGGTGCCTCCTCTCCCCCTCCTTGCTGATTGTTTTACTTATGCTGTCACCTGTGTTCTTACTGGGAGAGAAAAAAGATCCTGGGGGACCTGTGCCCTTGGGCAGGTTCCCTGGCTCGGGGGTTGGGTTCTCTTGCCAACCAGAGACCGATTAAATTAACATACTTCCTCCTCTCTCCCTCCTTGCTGATTGTTTTACTCCTGTTTCCCTTTAACCTCTGACTCCAGGTCTCTGTTGCACCTTGCTGTGCACCAGGTCCATAGTTGTAAACTGTTTTATTGGATTTACTCCAGAGTCATGGGTGTGTAGGGAACCACAGCTGTTAAAGGCAGCCTCTTTCATGTCCGGGAGGATTTGTGTGAGGATTCCCACCCAAATCCCAGGGGAGAAGGAATTCCAGAGAGCAGCTCCCTGCAGTCAGGGGTCCTGCATGGTCCTGGCCTGCAGGGCTGAAGATCACTGCTTCCCTCTGGGATTTATACCTCCCTCCCAGAGAGGCAGCTGACAGATGGGAATGTCTAGAATTTAAATTTCAATAGATTTTTGCATATCACTTTATCTTTTTGTTTTGCCTCCCTCCCCACACTGGCACTCGGAGGACATAGAATGCGTTCCTGAGCATTAATATTATCGATGCTGTTGTGCAGGAGAAAGGGGCTTCCTATTTAAAACTGCCAGCCCTTTGTTTGCTGGAGGCCTGGGGCAGGGGATGCACACTCTGGAAAATAAAATTCCCAGGGAGAGCTGTTACTGTGATCACAGGAGACACTTTGCAAGTAGCCATGGCTCGTCTGTTCATATTTGTTCAGAAACCCTCCTAAAAGCCATAGTCCATTTTAAGAACTAAATGCCCTGCAGGATCTGATTATTTGTGACAGAGAAGACAGGAGGCCTCCCTTTCCCTTCCCTTTCCACTCTTCCCTGACCTCCTTTGTTCTGGGCACCACACAGGCGTGATAAAAGAGGCTCATTTGAAATCAAAGCTCTGCACTGGGAAGAGAAAGGAAAAGAATATAAAGCAGGCAAAACAATACATTATCTGCATTCCTAAGTCTTAAAAAGCAGACTTTATTCTACTCAAATCCCCAAACTATTTGGCCCAATTTTCACTCCCAGTGAAGTTTTTTACACTCCTTTAGCTGTGTGAGGAGGATGTGTGGCAAAAGGCCATTTTCATCCTCTTTTAGCTGTTGTTTCCTGCCAGTGCAGTGTGAAGTGACTGTGATGTGAATGCAGCTCCTGGCTGTGTGTGTTGCCAGTCCAGGTGAGTGGCAATTTCGCTTCCAAAGGCAGAGTAATCTCCGGGGTTAAGAGCTAAAGTATGAACGGGTCAGAGTCGTAAACAGGAAAAGAACCAATGTGGGAAGGGCAGGTCGGTGTGATTGGAAAGCAGCTGCTCTGGGCTGTGAACTCCGGCTGGTGGAAATGGAGAGAGGCAGCTTTGGGAAGGGATGGGGAGAGCGGGAAGGGCTGGGATGTTCCTCATCCTGCTGGAAGCACCACATACCTGAGGAGAGTCTGCCCCAGGGCTGAGGTAGCAGCTCTGGGAAGGGAGGTTGTGTGCTTTGCCTCCTCCTGCTTTCCTCATGGATCGCTCCTGCCCCTTCCCGATGGAATCAAATGGTGCTCCCTTCCCAGTGTCTTCCAAGGCCTGTGACTCAGGGTCAGCCTGGGGCACTTCCAGGGGTTTGGGAGATCTCCAGGTGGCAGCAGGAGTGGGAATGGTGTGGGGGCTGCAGCTCCACCTCGGCCCTTGGGAAGCTCTTTCCTCGGGGAGGGAGCTGGTGGAGCACACAGTGGGAGTGGGGGAGGGCAAGGGCAGTTTGCCTTCAGGTAAGTGTGGCTTTGGGGACAGGCAGTTCCTGACTTGTCTGAGGCCGTGGTTGCTGGAGATGGGACCATAATATTTTGGTTTAGATGGTGTTAAAGGGAGGTTGAGGTGAGCCATTAAGGAATTCCATCTGGAGGGAAAACCAACAGCTCCAGTTGTCACCAACAGGGAATGTGTGGCACTGTCATCACTGAAGAGCTGGAGAAACTCCTGGCAGAGATGAACCTGCTGTGGTGTCACCTGATGGCTTAGGTGGCATCTTGGCTCTTGAGTGTTCTGTCTCCCTGATTTTCAAGCATCTGGAGGATTATCCAGTGCAGTGACCTGGTTGTTGATGTTGATTCTTACCTGGTTGTCTTTAATGCTGCTGATTGAGGTTCCAGAAATTTGCTAACCAGATGGGCCACATCAGAACAGCCTCTGGGGTTGTTCTGAAATGGGGTTTCTACTCAAATCATGTAGATTGTGTAATTATCAGAGGTACATCCAGGTTGCAGCATCACGTTCTCTTTTGTGTTAATTTAGTGTTGCACAAAGGCACATTTTGATGTCAGGTCTCACATTTGTGGGTGTGGTGTGAGGTCAAACAGTCCTGGTATGTCAAAGTGAACGTGGGTGGAAGGCTGACACCATCTCCCTGATGGGCAGATCTCATGTTTAGTTCTGCCTGTGATAGTACCTGAGTCAGAACATCATTTTTTAAGAGGATCCTTAATCTCCAAGGTAGGCGAGATAAGCAAAAGGACTGCAGTAAACTCTGCTGGAACACAGGGATTTAGCAAAATGAGGTAAGAATGAAAGAGAAAAAAAGAGATTTCAAGTGTCTCTTGCTATTTTTCTCCCAGCTTGGTTCCCAGTTTGTTCCTCTTGTCTCCCAGTCCTACTGCTGACCCCTTTGGGGTCACCTGAGCTGCTGACCCTTGTGTGCTGGCTGCTCTCATCTCTGTTGGGTTATTTTCAATCCCCCTGCTTTTCCAGTTTTGGCCTCTGATAACTTTGCCCTGCAGCCCCATCCATCATTATTTCCTCCCCCCAGCTGCACCCTGGGGCTCAGGAGTTGCCTGACCCAGCCTGTCCCTGCTGCACCATCACTGACACTCTGTTAGCCAGCGCTGCTTTATTTTCCCAGATGCAATTCAAACTTGTTAATAGAATTAATAGACTGACCTCGTCAGCCTTTGGACCTTTGGAACCTCCCTCCTGTGTCAGCCTTCAGCTCCATAAATAACTGATCTGTATCTCCTAACCATATAGCACTTCCCTTGGGGTAGGTGTGCTGTCCTTCAGAGATGTCCTGGGCTCTGTTTCTTCAGGAGGTCAGGTTGTATTATCCTACTGCTCCCTTATGGCCTTAGAGTCTGTGAAAAGATTAATCATGCCTTTAAATTGGAAAGTAAAACAGATTTCTTGGTATCAAACATAGGTGATATGGTTTTGTGTCTGCCTCAACTGGTGGTTGTCATTCTTACCCCATTATGAACACTCAGGAAATTTGGCAGAAGAAGATGGAGAGAGGTTTTGCTGTTGTAAATAGTTCCTGGTCCTTCAATGTATTTTCTCATTGCTGTGAAGAAACGTCTGCAGGCAGTTCAAGCTGTGGATCATCCTCGTGCATGTCACTGCAGATGGGGGATTTTGGCTAAGTGAAAGCTGTCAGGGTGCTTCTGAATTTGCAGTCTCCTGTCTCTGGAGGAGTGATTAGACCCAACTGCAGCTGAAGCTGGAGGTGTTGTATAATCTGGGCATGCAGGAGCAGGGAGTGAGTTCCCAGGCTGGTGGATCTCTGGTGCCGGATGTTCCTACACTGACCAAAAGGAGCCAACACTCCCACCTGATGTTGGGAAAGGACAAGGAAGAGCTGGAGTTGTGCTGAGGTGGCTGCAGACACTGCCCCAGGGGTGGCTGCAGGAGTCTGGGCAGATGCAACATGAAATGCAGCTTCCTTATCACCAGGCTTTGTAAAGAAACACAACCAGCCCTTACCAATGACCTGCCTTGCTCTCCATGTGCGTGGGGCTCTCGTGGTAGCTGGAGATGTGTCCTTGTTCTTGCCTGCTTCTCATCATCACAGTTCATCTGAATGGTTTTTATCAAGTGAAGCTGAAATTAGTCATATTTAACATCTTTCCTGACTTCTCCCTACACAGGGCCCAGCCTAAACTGGTGGCAGCCTGTCACAGGATAAAATGCTGCAGCATCAGCAAACACACCAGCATTTTGATTTTATTATTCTCTTCTTTACAGCAAATCAGTCAGGACACATTCATGAAGGTTATTGGAGACAGAGGGATGTTTTTAAACTCTGATATCCACGGAATTTTAGAGTATCTCTTGGAAATCTTTATACCCAGTGTAGAGATTAGTGAGATTATTGATGTGTTGGTTGGGTCCTTCCTCCAACCCAGCAAGTCCTGCTCAAGGACTCCAGGCTGGTGCTCGGTGGTGCGTGGTTCCACATTCTGGTTGGGGTTTTTAGGGCTGTGTAAATTAGCTTCCAAAATAGAATGTGCTGTGGCAGGAGGAAAGGAGGAAAATGTCTTGTTGCTAAGGAACATGACAGAGAACTGGGAGATGTGACTCAGTTCTTGGCTTGGTATCATTTCTCCTCGGTGAGATGTGGGTCTGCAGAACGTGTTTTTCCAAGTGAGGGGATGGATATTAAATGTATTTACTGGTGTTTTGGGCAGGGTCAGGGTAACTGATGCTGTGTGGGGACCCAGCTGAACTCACTGTGCTCACACCATTAAACGTGCCCCTGAGTGTGTGCAGAATCTGTGGCAAAACCAAGCCCAGCTTCTCATCTCCTGCTTCTGCTCTTTCTTCAAAGGAGTCTGTTGCTGCTCTTTCTCTCCCTCTCCCTGCAGCAGTTTAATTTTAGAGGAGAATGGCTCTGGAGGGGCTCGTAGCCTGGAAACATTTTGGCATGCCTTGCTGTAAATCTCTCTTCAGAGAGGATGGATTTCACTTCTGCTCTGTGATCCCTTTCTTTACAGCGTTCCCACACCTTTTTCCACCTTTGATTTCGGGGCTGGTTGATGCCGTTTGTTTGTGTATCTGGAGCTCTGCAGCCACACCTGGGGTTGCCTCTGAGCTCAGCGGGGGCCAGCTGGGTGCTGTGACCTGTGAAATCACTGGGAACCACAGGAACAGCAGCCTGCCATGTGCTGGGAATGTGGGTCAGCAAACACCCTCCAAGACCGTTCTCTTGGAGTCAAAGTTTACCAGCCCTGTATCAGAAAACGTGATGCTGTGACCCTGGGAAGGGGATTTTGTCCAGGCAGGAGTGCAAACCCAAAATATCAGTGCTCTTTCATTGTGGAACAGGGGTTGTTTTCCCTTAAATAAAAGGCTGATAAGGCTGGAGGGGACAGGCAGAGGGTTTGGGAAGCAGGCAGAGGCTTTGGGAAGCAGGCAGAGGCTTTGGGAAGCAGGCAGAGGCTTTGGGAAGCAGGCAGAGGGTTTGGAAGGTTGTCCTGGAGGAAGCTGCCATTGTCCTGGGTGGGGTTTAGGGCAATCTGGTCTAGTGGAAGGTGTCCCTGCCCATGGCATTAAGATGAGTTTCCAGGTCCCTTCCAACCCAAACCATTCTGGGATTCTGTGATCCTGTTCAAAATCTGGATGTCCCCTGGTGTTTGGGCAGAGCAGGGTGAGTCAGATGGGAGATGCTGTCCCCTCCTGCAGGAGTGGCTGGATTGTGTTTTGTTCTTGGAGCCTTTGCCTCGTGGGGTTTTTCTTGCTGAAAATGGAAAGAAAATGCCTGTACCAAACAAATTTGGGGGCACAGTAAGGCTGAGTTAGTTGAAAGGTTTCTCCTTGTTTGGTCTCCATGATCAAAACCCAGGAGTCAGCAGCCACTGCTTTTCTCCATCCTACCTTTCCTTCTGTTGCCACCACTTTGGGCAGTTAAATGTCCTAATTGTGATTCAATAGTACATTCTAGAAGTGGCCTCTGGAAGGGTTGTATGGCCAGACATGGCACTGCTGCAGTTTGGGCTGAGACTCGAGGGGTTGCTGGGCTGTGCTCTGCTCTTAGGGCTGTAAATCCCGAGGAGCTGCACCCCTGAGGAGCCCACGGGGACACAGGAGGCGTCAGCAGCTCTGTTCCTGGGCTGGCTCCTCCACCCCCTCACCTGGGCTGCTCCAGCTCTGCCCTAAGAGCATCAGAGGCTGCAGATTATTCCTAATCCAGGTCATGGCGTGGCTGAGCTCCCGGAGCAGCCTCAGGGACAGGTGTGGGGACACACAGCAGTGCCACCACGGGCTCTGAGCTTGGAGGAAGGAGCTGGAATCCTCAGCAGGAGGATCCCTGTGGGTTCCTGAATAACTCAGGAGGGCATGTTGTGCTGAACAAGGGCACGAAACTGCTTGAGGGGCTGGTGGCTGAGGGGTTTGTGCAGCAAACAGAGCAAATGCTGAGGGGCCTGAGGGTGAGGGAGCCCTGCTTTTGATTAGGTAATTGTTATTTAACAGTTTTTATCCACGTCAGGAGAATTTTGGGCCTCGCTTACACTGCCAAAGCTGGTGGTAAAGCGTCAACAGCACGGCTGGGTCGATAAATGCCCCCCAGGGAGGCACTGTGGCACCTTCCCAAACCTCAACAAGCTACCTGGCACGAGTTCTCCTTCTCCTTCCCTCCCTTCCCACCCTGAGAGGGCTTTGGCCAGCACAGTTATGTCAGCTGAGGAGGGAGATATTTTTCTTGCTCCTAATTGACACATTTGTGCCAGCAAAAACCCCAGCCTCAGGTGGGCTTTTCCATTTGGGTTTTGGTTGGGGTTTTTTAGCAGCCAGGTTATATTAGATGGAGAATTTGTCTTTGCTTGTTCAGGCCAGGATATTGAGTCAGACGTGCCTTTCTGAGGAAAAGCAGCCCCTACTGCTTCTAGGAAGGTCTCCATTTCTTGGTAAATAATGTGCTTTATAATATGTGTTTTATCTATGGTTAAATCTGAGGTGGAAAGCAATAGGAGTAAATGGGATATTGGTGTAGTTTGGCTTGGCTGTCAGGTGATAACTCAGCAGCATCTCTGGGGAGAGCAACCATTTAAAATTATCTCTTAGTAGTGCTGGTTTCTGAATTTCCACTGTGACACTTGTCAGCCTGAACACCTCATGTGGAGACCCAGGCTGGGAGGGGAGCAGATGGATCACATCCCTGCTTTGCCACTGGGACAAGGAAGGTAGGAAAGGGCTGATTGTTTTATCCACATCTGCTGAGTTTGTAACACTGGTAGATCTGTTCCTGGGTGGAGAGGATCTCACCTTTCCCTGCAGGAGGGCAGCTCCCACAGCTCCTGAGCAGAGCTCACCCTCCTCACCCACCTACCCCCTCTTTGTTCTTTCTAACAACCTGTCAGCACAGATGTGACTGCTCTTCTTGTTCTTCCCCACCCAGGAGGAGCCGCAGTGCTCTCAGTGAATCACTCCTGTGTGGGTCTGACACTCTGAGCCTGCTTTAGGCTGAGAGGGTCTCCTCCAGAGCAGGCAGTGTGTGACCAAGGAGCCATTCAGACCTTCCAGCGGGCTCTGGAGTAGGGAATTTCTGGGGACCAAACTTGCCCCGACAGTCTTGGGCTGCTGCACCAGCTCACTAGGGGAGGGAGTCCCTGGGAGTGTGATTAATGGTGCAGAAAACAAGACAATTATTTTAACCTGCACCGAGTGGCTTAAAGGCAGAGCAGATTTATTGTGTTTTAAAAACTCAGGTCACTTTTCTGGTCAGTGAAGTTCAAGCATCGATTCCAAGCCAAGTAGTACCTCTCTGGATCATGGAAGTGCATCCATTGCACCTTTTTTTCTGGTTTTAGGGCCTGAGGTGACACCCAGAAGTCACTTGGTGATCTACTGGCAGTAGAATTCCTGCAGGACTGGAGTTAGATGCATTTTTCTCCATTTAAAATCCATTCTCTGATGGGCTCATTTTTCATTAAGCCAAGCAAGGTACTTCATGAAGAACTGTACGTGGAGTCTGTGAAATGATTCAAATGAACACACTCATGTTAATATTTGCTTTATTGGTGCCACTAAATGCTTTATTTGTCTGTTTGCCTGTTGTAAAAGCATCTGTCTCAGGTCTCTCACCTCCAGCAGTGTTGTCACAGCAGCCTGAGGGTGCTAACTTCTGAAATTCCACACAAGTCAGGGTGAGACTGTCTCCATTTATCCTTGAGCTGGGCTGATAGGAGATGATAAATGAGCCCTCACTTTCCTGTGATGATGGATACAACCAAACCCCGTCCTAACTTTGTTTGGCATGTCAGCACAATCTGTTCCTTTATTGTGTGTAATTAAAAAACCCCATCAAACTGCAAACACTCCTTTAATTAAAGCCCCCACAGCCACAGTTTGTCATGCTCGGTGCTCAGTGTTTGTTAAATGATCTGGGTTTGATTGCTGAGGGTGCACAGTGGGGTTGGGGAAGATTTTAGGGTTTCAGGTGGTGCTGAGGATCAGGGTGGTGTCACACTGCTAAAGGGGACTGTTTAAAGCAGTTTGCTCTACTCACATATGTTAAGTGGAATCACGTTTATTTTACATATATATATATAAATAGATTGCATCAATATCTGGTAAAATAGAAGGAAAAATACTCAGCTGTGTAAAGGGATTAAACCATCAGTGACATAACCATGTTCTTGGGACAGGGTTGTTCTGTTTCGTGGTTGAAGAACCCCCTGTGTGAGGTGTTTCTCCAGCCATCTCTGTTTCTCTCCTGTGCTGGGTCCCAGTTCCAGAGCTGCTCCCTGGATTTCACCCTGTGAGCAGTGGTGACCCTGAAGGGATGGGCCTTTGTCCCCAGGGGTTGTCACTGCTTTGGCAGAGTGTTTCTCTGCTGACTTTTGATGGCAGTGTTTGTGTGTTTAGTGCAGGTGGAATGTGTGGCTGGTGAGGGAGGAGCAGGGCAGAGCCACTGCTGGTGCCTGCAGGAGCCTTTACAACTTCCTGGGCTGTAAAGGCTCCCTCACAAAGCTCAGCCCCTTTGTGCCCAGGGATTTGTTCTCTTTAGCAGAGCTCTTCTGTTGAAGTTAAACTGCTTTTAAATCATGCACACAATGGCACTTTTGTCGGGGAGGCCTCTGGCTTTCACCCGGGGGCCTCAGGAAGAGCAGTTGACATTCCAGGGCATTGTTCTGCTCCCATTCAACCTGGGCCCAGCCTCTGCTCCCGAGGTTGGTCCTGTCACCCACTTCTGCCCTGCCTGACTCTCCTTTTCCTTCCACTGGGAATTAAGCTCTCCTTAGCAGGGCTGGATGGTTCTGGCAGAGGGACCGGTTTCCCCAGCAGGAGGTTTGGAGGGAGGGCTCCTCGTCCTCCTCTCTTTGCAGGTTCTTGTGTTTGTTCTGGAAGGGGATAAACTGCCTCTCTTCCATCAGCTACTCCAGTTATCTGTTAAATGAAACAAAGGCAGTAATGGGCTGCCCAGAGAGGTGGTGGGGTCCCCATCCCTGGGGGTGTCCAGGGAATGACAGGACATTGCACTCAGTGCTCTGGGCTGGGGGACAAGGTGGTGTTTGGTCAGAGGTTGGGCTCAGTGACCTTGGAGGTGTTTTCCAGTCTCAGTGACTCCATGGTTCTGTGTTTTTGTTTTGTGATGGCCTGAGAAGACTCAGGGGGTCAAACACCCTGGGATGGCCCAGCTGCAGGAGGTTCAGTGAAAGCACAGGCGTGCTGGAAGGGCAGGTACAGCACTGAGAGAGCTGCAGACATCCTCTGACCTCACAGACTGTTAGTCATCCATTTGTTCTGGAGGTGCCTTTCACTACTAGAACGAGAGCCAGTAACAAAGCGTTTATTCCCGAGTGTAGAGATTACAGACTGTGTTTGCACTGGAGATGACCAGCTTGTCTAGTTTAGCCTTGTTCCTTTTCCAGAGATGAGAATTACGGCTCCCACGTGCTGCCCACCATCCAAAACAGCTGTGTTAAATTCCTCCCTTACAGCTCGTGTTAATTCTGCACCAGCCAGGGATTGCAACAGAAGCCAAGTCTCTGTTTAATACCGAACCTCGGGAAAGCTGTTCCTGTAAATAGTTGATATCAGTGTTGCTACAGTTCCTGTGTGCTCTGTAGAACAAGCTCTGCCCAAGGCAGCCAGATCTGAACCGCAGTGGTGGTTTTGTTTTGTCGTGCAGTGTCCAAAAAGCACGGGAAGCTCATCACCTTCCTCCGGACATTCATGAAGTCGCGCCCAACGAAGCAGAAACTCAAACAGAGGGGGATCCTCAAGGAAAGGGTGTTTGGCTGTGACCTGGGAGAGCACCTGCTCAACTCTGGCCATGATGGTAAGAAACACTCTGCTCCTGAGCTCTTCCTCCTGTGGGAATCTCGTCTCAGGGGGGTTGGAGCTACAGAGGGCCGGGGGAGGAAGGGGTAATGAAAACCAGGGGCTGAAAGGGACGCTGAGGGGAACGAGGAGAGACGCTGTGGGTTGGTGTGGGAAGCGTCGTGGTTCAGTGTGGGAGCACTGCAGATGCCTGGAACTGCTGAAGATGAGTTTTCAACCTCTAGAAGTCTTCAAATAATTCTTTTTCCAGGAAAAAAAAAGTTTTATTTATACCTCAGTGTCAGTGATTAATTAACAGGTGTGTTAAATCTCTGTATTTCTCTAACTTTGGTACCTTTGTATGATTCCAGCACAATTCACAGTGTAAATCCTTCTTCTGCCTTTTCCCTTGATTTCACAGAATTACAGCAATGAACTGGAGATTATTTTTCATCCCAGCTTACTTTTCTCTCTGTTGTGGTGAGATTTCTGGATCCCTTCTCAGTCACTTTTCCCTTCCCAGTCACCCCTTCAGGGAGGCAAAGAAGAGCTCTCCGTTCCAAGAAAACTCTTCTTGGAAGAGTTTGGGATGAGCCTGGGTTTCACATGCTTTTCCCTCCACTCCCTCTGGGCCATGTCCAGTCCAGGCTGTGCAGGGAAGTACCTGGAGGTGCCAGGGAACAAACAGATCACTTGGATGCTGTCACAGGGACTTGGATGCTGTCACAGAGACTTGGATGCTGTCACAGGTCACCAGCCAAGGTCGCTCCATTGACAGCCACGCTGAGGGGTGTTTAGCAAAGCAGGATGGAGCAGCCATGGGCTTGCCCAGGAGTTAAAGCCATCAGGAAATCAGGGATGGAAGTAGCATCACTGTCTGGCTGTGTCAGCTTGGTCTGTTTGGTGGTTCTGCTCCTTGCAGAGGGTTTGCAGCAGTTCTTGTGCCCGAGCTGGTGATCCGATGTCTCCCAGCTTTTGTGTGCAGGCTGAGGGAGAAGTGAGGGGACATTTAGGGCAGGAAGGGAGATTCTGGTGTTATTTCAAACTCCTGGTTCATCCAGTGCCTTTTGGAAAAGGGCTGGCAAAGGGCAGGGAGCCATTTCATGCACTTTTTCCATAGAATTGGGTTGGTAACAGCAATGTGCACTCCCTCCTGTGACATACAGTGTTTTACTACCAGTTAGTGAATAATATGAGCTTGTTCTTATGGAATCAGGGCTGTGGGAAGGTTCTTTGTCCTGTTAATTGGAACCAGTAGGGATCTTTACTGCTGGGTCTTGGAAAGCATCAGAGAGCCAGGACCTGGCTGGTTTGGAGACAGGAACAGACAGTAACCCCTGCACGAGCTGCAGCAGGAGTAGGGAATTCACACCACGGTAGCTATGGAGCTGGGTTTGTGTTCATGCTGTGGGAGCAGCCTTAGAGGACAGGAGCCATGCCAGCAGTGAGCTCATTAGTGGGAGAGGGAACATTCCCTTTATCCCCAGCCCCATCCGTTTTCATTAGGCACAAGTCAGCGATAGCTGAAGCTTTGCCCTGCCCTCTCTTCCCCTGCCTTTGAGAGTGCATGTTTTATTTAGCATTAGAAGACACATCCTGAGCTGAACTGCACTGTTCTAAGTCACTGGAGGTTCCTGTTTGACAGCCTCTGGGAGCTCTGTCCTTGTCCTGGTCACTGCCCACCGTCACACACGCCGGGGTGACTCTGCCTGAGCTGTGCTAATGAGGTCCCTGCAGCTCAGAAGTCACCACTTGCTTTCCCCCTTGATTTAATAACTCTTCCCTAACTCCCTGGAGTGCAGCAGATCCAATTTGAGTGTTGCTAACAGGGGCACAGCTCCGTTTTCCCACAGCATGGTTGTTGTTTTCTGGGTGATTCAGCTCCTGACCTGTATTCCAAGTGACGTCATCCCAGGATGGGTTTTGTGGAGATGTTTCTGGGGCCCTGTGAGCACTGAGCTCTGTGCATGCACAGCATTTTAAGATCCCTTCCTTCTGGAGCATTACTGTGACTCAGTCCTGGAGCCAGAGGCAGTGCTGACCTGCTGAAAGGTGTCAGGGAGACCCTGAGGGGAATTAGAGCATAACCAGAACAAGGCTTTTTCTGGGAGCACAGGGAACGCTGTGGCTGAAGTCTGTGTGTGGTACCTGCTGGTGATGCGTTGGGATCACCCTCTTCAGTTCAGAAGAACAAAAAGAACCCAATATATTCATTGATTTGTTTAAATGAATTCTGGTTTGGGTAGGTCGGTGTCCAACACCCAAAAATATTCAGCAGGACTGAGGGAGCAAACGACACCGTGCCCAGCGACTGGAACGAGTGACGTGCTCACGTTGAACCAAACTGGAGTTATGTTGGGAATTTTATTAATTATCAGCTTTAGGAAGCTGACAAAGCCTAAATTCTCCAAAGTGTGCTGTAAAACATGAGTTTTACAGTCATGAATATTTGAAACTTCGCTTGTCTTTCAGGTGGGAAATGGTGAGCGAGAAGCGGAACGAGAGAATAAAAGGGATGAGGACAAAAGGTGTAACATTTTTTAATAAAGCCTCTGCTGAGGCAGCTGGCTCAGAGTGCTTAGGCAGGAGAGGAGTGTGTTTGCTCTGTGCCCAGAGGGGGATTGACAAACACTGAGGAGATGTTTTACCTCCTGCAGTACCTCGTCTTTCTGTGGGCTCAGCAAGTCCCTGCTCATTCTGCCGCCGTCCAGCCTCGTTGGGAGGGAGAATAAATTGGCATGAGCTGCACAGGAGGAAAGTGATGCAGCAATGTGACCTGGTTTGATGTTAACAGAGCAGGATCCCATCCTGAGAAGCTCCACGTTCAGCACACGCCGAGCTCTGACCTGGCAGAGCCTTTATTGTGGTTTACCTGAGGTTTTGGGGTGAGGCCAGTGCTGTCCCTGCTGGAAGGTGCCTGACAGAGCTTGCAGCTGCTAAACTTTGGGATAGGATCTGTCTGTGCCCAGAGATTCTCCTTGGAGGAGGGTGTCTGGTGAGCTGGATGGATGGAGCAGCAGGACTGGGGTTGCTGCTGCCTTGGTTGCTGCTGGTGGGGATGTGGTTGGTCATTTCCCTAATTGAGCAGTGACACAGCAGGGAGGGAGGTGAGGGTTTGAACAAGTGTTTGCAAGAACAGTGTGAGGGACAAGGCACCTTCATTCAGATCCTCCTGCGTGCCTGGTGAGTCATGGTGGGGATTGAGGTGATCTCTGGGCAGGGTCCTGGGCTTTGGTGTGTTTGTTGTTTAACTCCAGTTTGTGTTGTGGGGACACTCTGAGCTCTCCAAGCAGTGATGGAGCCCCTCTGGGGTAGGAGTGCCCCCTCCACGTGGTGCCCAGCAGTCCTTTCCCCAGGGCCCTGGGGGAGCAGTCAGGGGAAGGAAGCATCACTGTCCAGTCTCTCAGGCGAGGTTCTGAGTCATGGGCAGATCACAGGATTATTTTCCAAAATCATCTGTGCTCCAAGGTGCTTGGGAAAGTGGGAATTAGGAGCCTCTGTGCTCCAGGTGTGTTGCTCCCAGTGAAAGTCTCAGCAGTCAGTGCCCGTGGTTCCTGTCCTGTCTCTTGTCAGCACTGAATGATGGGCTGGGCCCTGCAGGAGTAAAACCAGTTTTGATAAGGAGGGATTTTGAGCTCCTCTGTTGGGTCTAAATCTGGCACAGCCTGTGGTGATGCTCCCTTCAAGTTGGTTTGCACAATATTTCTCCGGTCGGCTCTGTCTGCATCCCATCCCAGTCCTTACTCATCCCTTGGCTCCTGCTGGGGTTGGATCCTTCCCCTACCAGGGCACTGTCAGTTGGAAGCAGCCCAGGCTCAGCAGGGAGGATCTGTTTCTTCATCCCCCTCAGAGGTGCTCCTGGTTGGTTTGGAGCTGTTCACACCTGCCATGGTTTGGTTTTACAGAATCACAGGATACCCTGAGCTGGAAGGGACTCCCAAAGCTCACCAGTCCAAGCCCTGGCCCTGCACAGACATCCCAGCAATCCCACCCTGTCCCTGAGAGCTCTGGCAGCCTTGGGGCTGTGCCCACTGCCCTGGGGAGCCTGTCCAGTGCCAGCCACCCTCTAGGGGAACAACTTGCCCTGATATCCAACCTAACCCTGCCCTGGCACAGCTCCAGCTGTTCCCTGGGTGCTGTCACAGTTCTCTGGAGCTGTGAGATGCAGCAAATTCACCCTCATCCCTGGCTCCTGAACAGGCCTTGTTCTTGTTCCCTTTCTGGGTACACGTTCTTTTCCCCCCCCCCAAATTTTTTTCTCCCGAAGGAAACCAAATAGACCTTAAATTTAGCTCGACCCCAGTGAGAAGGCTGTGCTTGCAGAGGATGTTTGCTGAGTGTGGGAGCTGCTGAAGTGCTGCATTGCAGCATCTGCACCGTGTCCCGGTTTGTGCCGTGGAACATTCCCACCCGGAGCTCCCCCACAGCCCAGGGTGTGTGACACGTGTAGGAGAACAGGGATGTGAGCAGGGATGTCCTGCTGGGCTGCAGGGGCAGTGCCTGGGGAGCTGGGCACGTTCCTGGAGCTGCTGCAGTTCCGGGGCCGTTCCGCTCCCTCGGGATGGGTCAGCAGCACCAGGGAAAAGCCACGATCCCCTTCTGGGAGAGGGGGAATCAGGAGCTGCAGCACATCAGGGGTGACTGTGCTGCTTCTTCAAATGCTGCTGGGAATGATGTACTGGGGTTGCTTGGAGTGCAGCAGATAGGGGATGGAATACTCTCTGTTCTCCCCACCAAACGTTCCTGACACTTGTTGGGAATGACCCTTTCACTCTCCGTGGTTAGACCAGAGCCCAGGCTTGACCCTCAGAACTGTGTAAGGTCTTGCTGTGGCAGATTGGGCACCTCCATCCCAATATTTACTGGGCACTAGGAATGGGTTTATTCTCCTGTGCTGCTTGTGATGCTCTTCAGACAAGCTCTGTAACAGCACCTCGGGGTTTCTGGTGCCCCCAGGGCTTGTTTGGGGTCCTCTGGTGTCCTCCATCCCTTGGGACCATGCCCTGGCTGCAGCTGGCTGATGGAGTTGCCTCTGATGTTAATTTATGGCAGATGTGGGTGTAGGGAGAACATTGTCACCAGAACAGAGAAACACAAGGAATGAGATCTTGGCATCCTCCTGGCAGGGACCTGTAAAGATCTGGTTCCCCTCAGCTCAGGGACAGTCTGGTAATCTGAATGTCATCCCTCTGGTTCCTGGTGTTAATGTTAGGAGCCCCTTTTACCAGCTAGTAATTTTCATTATGATAAAAGTCTGCCTGGCTGGCTTTGGATCTTTGCCATCCGTGAAGGAAACCATGATTTGGAATTCAGGACAGCTGAGCCTTACATATTGGGTAATTTCAGTTTTTCTTGATGTTTTATTTTAACTCTGAGAGAGTAAATGTAACCAGTTTCCTTGCCCTGTTAATGCTGGAAAATTAAATAGAACATGAGAAACAAGCAAAGCAAACTTTGCTGAAAAGTAGAAAGTTATAAATATTTACAAAATTGTGGCTTTTTCTCCTTCCTTCCTTTAAATACTGTCAGTAACTGTAAACACAGGGTGGTCCCTGGAATCCATTTATATTAACAGGACAAGGGGAAATGGCTTCAAGCTGAAAGAGGGTGGGTTTAAATGGGATATTGGGAAGAAATTCTTCCTGTGAGGGTGGGCAGGCCCTGGCACAGGTTGCCCAGAGAAGCTGTGGCTGCCCCTGGATCCCTGGAAGTGTCCAAGGCCAGGTTGGACAGGGCTTGGAGCACCCTGGGCTAGTGGAAGGTATCCCTGCCCATGGCAGGGGGTGGAATGAGATGGTCTTTAATGTGCCTTCCAACCCAAACCATCCTGGGATTCAGTGTTCCAAAGGCCCAGGTGAAATCCCTACTCACGATGTCCTTGCCAGGGAACTGCTTTGCTCCAAGATTGTCACTTCAGAAAGACTTCCCAGCATTTGCAGGGCTTCCCTGGGAAACAAAACCTCAGTTTTCACCTGCCCATGGCAGCACAGCAGCCTGGCCTGGAGTTCCCAGCTGTGTTTGGAATTGCTGGGACTTGAGTGCCGGCAGAGCCACGTCATGGCTTTGTTTAAGCAATAATTCTGGCTCCTGGGCAAAGGTTTCTTGTGTGACCTGCCAAGTGTGACCTGCAGCCTCCCCCTCAGAGTGATGGAATTGGCCACAGCCTTTGCAGGGGGCTGAGGGGGATATTGGCTGTGGATGAGGCTGAGGGTTTCTGCTGGATGTGTTCCCTCTGTTAACAAACCCTTGGGGCAGTTCTGTACTTCCAGTAGGTATTTTCAGAGGATCCAAACTTAACAGGTTTGAATGTGAACTGAAAAGTTTCAAACCTTCAAGTAGGTTCAGCTCTGGCATCCTGCTATCCTGTTTTTCCTTCTGTCTCTATTTTTAAGCATTTCTGTGCCTAAAGGAGTTCGTGATCAGGACAAAAATCAGAGTTTTGAAGGGTTTGTTTGCCATTCTCTTTTTCTGCTGAGACATTTCTTGTGTGACTTTGGCAAGTCCTTTAAAGCAGGATTCACCTCCTTTACTCTTGGGCATCGAGCTGTTATCCAGGGATGTCTGGAGAATGATCAGATGGGGATGCCTGGAGGGTGATCACCTCTGCCATAATATAGGTGTTCTTTTCATCCCAAATCCATCTCCAAAGGACTCGGGCAATGGCCAGAACTGCACTCAGAGCTCTGGCAGGTGAGCTGGGAGCTCAATTCTGGCTCTCCCACACTTTAGTGGCCTTGGGGAACTTGTTTGTTATCTCCCATTCCATCTCCAGGCTTGTAAAATCCAACTGACAGCCCATATCTGCCCTCAGGGTGCCCCAGGGTCAATTCCTAATACCCATGAGGAACTTGGGAGATCAGGAGTGTGATATAAAATATCCAATAGCATTCACTCCAGTGTTGGCACAGGTGGGCATGTGAGATCCAGTTGGGAATGTCTGTAGGAATTCAGTGAACTCCCCTGCGTGCTCTCCCTGCATTTGCTGTGTTCCCTGGTTGGGTTTGCATCCCAAATCTGAGCATTCCAGGTGTTCCGGAAACCAGAACGGTGCCAAGTTCACCGGAATTCCCTGTGAACTGTGGGAAAACGGAGTGGTTTGGGTGCCTGAATGTCCCCTTGGATGTGATGGTGGTGATCCACAGCGAAGGTGGATCCAACAGCCTGGAAAAAAGGGCAGTAGTTGACCCAGACTGGGGACGAGCAGAGAACATTCCCCTTCCTGCAGATGCTGCACAAACCGAACACGAGCTGAGACGTTCAAAGGCCGAGAGCTTTGAGCTATTTTGGGCAAATTTCCAACCATAACAGGCACTGTTATTGCTTCACCATCTGCCCTCCGAGTTGCTGGAGCTGGAGGTTGTTGGGGACGGGGTCAGCATTACAAAGGGGGTACATGGGGGGCCCCATGGAGAATCCCTTGTCGGGGGGACATCCCTGCAGAAAGGGGCTGCTGAGCGGGGAACACAAGCCTTTGCTGTTTAAAAAGAGGCAGTTTCTCTCTCCCCTCCTCATTCCCCCCAGCCTGCAGCTGTGAGGAGAGAATTCTTTGTGCCTGAGTGGCCCAGAGGACAGCAGGGAGTTGAAAATTAATTTGCATTTCGAAACACTACAGCTGTGGGGGGAACAAGCACGAGGGAAAATGTCACAGTCAGTACAGGAATTGCTTGTGCTCTTATCCTGCTGCTCTTAGCAAGGGGAGAATTTTTACCCTCTCAGTTGCAGTGTTATTGATCTAAATAAAAAACTCCAGCACTCAGGCCATATCTGAATGTATTGTGGTATTTTATTGGATATCAGGGAAAAATTCTGCACTGAAGGGGCTGTCAAGCACTGGAACTGCTCAGGCTGCCCAGGGCAGTGGTGGAGTCCCCTTCCCTGGAGGGGTTTCAAAGCCCTGTGGATGTGGCACTTGGGGACAAGGGTTGGTGATGACCTTGGCAGTGCTGGGGGAATGGTTGGACTCAATGATCTCTTTTCCAGCCGTGATGATCCTGTGATTATTTTGTATGAAACAGTAAAACCCAACCCCAGAGAGCTGGCTGGACACAGGCTGGGCCACGGGTGTGCTGTCCAACACCTCCAGTGGCTGCTGGAAGTGCAGGGAGTTCCCCTGGCAGCCCTGGGATTCCAAACTGTGGTTATCGACCTCCCCTGCCTGATGCAACCCAGGATTTACGTTCCTCAGGCTTGAACTTTGCACTTTGCTTTCACACAGGCCCTGGCTGAGCTTGCCATAAAAGAAAAGTCCAGGCTGGCATAGCAGAGTCCGGGGCTGATTCCAGCCTTGCCTGGATCTGCTCACGCATCCAGCTCGTGGGTTACGGTTCCCTCTTACAGGATTGCACTTTCCCAAGTGCATAAGTCCAGAAAAATATCAGTGTATGTGACCAGGAAATGGGGCAGCTCAAGGCAGAGGGCTTGGATTTTACACAGCTCAGCACAGGTGGGAATAATAACGTGGGTCAGTTCTTGGAAATGAGGGAGAATCGAAGAATCATGGAATCACAGACTGGTTTGTGTTGGAAGGGACCTTAAAGATCATCTCATCCCACCTTCCATCACCCATCCAACCTGGCCCTGAACGCCTTGAGCACCTTGAAGGGAGGTGGATCCATGGTTGGTTTTGTATTTCTGTCTCATTCCCGGTGACTCAAAGATCAGGCCAGGGATTTAGGAAAGTCCTGAGAAGAGAATCTTTCAAAGCTTGATGTTTTTTTGGTGCCTGTGAAGTGACACATGCAGGTGCAAAGTTGTGAGGCAGGGAACAATAAAAATAAAGTCCTTAATCTCTGTCCCGTGCTGGTTTTACACCTGAGTGTGACCTCCACTCTGAGGGGGAGGGAAGAGCTTCAGACAGGAGTAGTTTGAAATGAGGTTCCTGGAACAAGTTACAGGCTGAAATATTATAGGTTTTTTACTGGTTTTTTTCTTTTTTTAAGGAAATACTTGGGCAGTTTTTTGCAAAGTGGACTTGATGATCTCAGGGGTCTTTTCTGACCTTAACGCTTCTAAAAATTGAGTTAAGATAGGAAGATTTTTGGGGTAAAAGCATCTGTATTTCTTTGGGTGAGGATATTCCCTGTTGGGTTTTTACATAATCCTGCATTAATGGCGAGGGAGTTGGGATTTATGTGCCTAATTTCAGGTGTCTGGAAGTTGTCAGGGTCTCAGCTGGGCACTGAATTTCAAGGAAGGGGCAGGTCCAGCCTGCAGTGGCACCACTTGAGTTGTGCTGGGTGTTCTTGGGGTTCTTCATCCCCTGCCTGTCCTGTCCTTACTTGTCCTTGCTGGCTGATCCAAGGACATCCTGGACAACCAGGAGTGAGCTGCCTCCACCCACATTTTATCTGATGGTTTCAATTTCTATTCTCGTGGCTCAAAACAACCTCCTGTTGCTCACTTCTGGATTTTTTTCCATAAGCTTCCCAATCTTCTGGCTCTCAGTCCCAGTGATCCCCTCTGCTCAGGTGGTGCAGAGCAGGGGTTTTCCACATTTCTGGAGGTTTGCATCCCTGTGTGGGTTTGCTGTGTGTGGAATTCAGGGTGCTATGGGCCATTACCCAGCCCAGAGGTGGGGTTGGGAAAAGCACAGTGCCCCAGGAGAGCTTGGTGGGAGGCCTCGTGCCCCAGGCTGAACAAATAGTTCTAATTCCTCTAACGTGCTAAGAAAATAAAGCACCAGCAAGCCTCCCAAAACCCAGGGAGGGGACTGTTACAAAAGATTCAGAACGAAAAAAAAAAATCAGCCCGAGATGATAGGAAAGGAAATGGGCCTGATTTGGGGATAAATCAAAATGTTCCTAGGAATGAAACCCATAAACCTGCTTCCTCTTAATGGCAGAGAATTAACCGGTTAACGAGCCCTCAGAGATGCAATAAAGCTTTCAAAGCAGCTGAGAGATGCTCAGGAATGAGTTGAGTGAATTCCTTCAGCTGCTGTGGTGATGAAATGTGCTGGGTCCCCTCCGGTGAGCCTCGTGCACTTTGTCTCCTGGAACTGCCTGGTATTGGAGACAGCAAAGGGAGGGAGGGAGGGAAGGGTGGTTGATTTGGGGATGGGAGACTTGTCCAGTGCCCCACTGATGAGGTGGGTGTTCAAAGGCAGCACCTGGCAGTGGATTTTAGCCACCTGCACTCAGTCAGTGACTTCGCTGCAGGGAGATTTTCTGGAGCCAGTGGCTGAAGCCCCCGTGGCTCAGCAAAGGGATAAACCCACCCCAGGGGTCAGGTTGTTGTTACCTGCCTGGGAACACGGCACTGCAGAGGGCCCTGAGCTGGGCTGGATGACCACAGGCACCAGGGCTGGGCTCAGAGGCTCCCTGAGCACATGGGGCTGGAGCAAGAACTGAGTGTTACCCTGTGCCCTCCTTTCCCAAAGTGGCCTGCTGGTTGTCAGGAACCAGCTCGGGGGGGGAACCTTGTGGCTGTTAATGCAACCCACGTGTGTCATCAGTCTGGGTGCTGTAATTGCAGGAAACCACAGTAATTAACTGACACGAATAGAACTTCAGTGTCGCTGTTCCTACATCCTAGAAGAGGAAATCTCCCTCGGTTCCCTGCTGTGATACCTGTCTGGCTCAGATCTGGCACGTGGCCTGGGATCCAGGAGCCAAACTCAGCTCCTGAATGCTGAGAAGTTCACCTGCAGCAGGGCAGGGATTTGTGCAGCAGATGGAGACAGGGACTCAAACCAGCCAGTCACAGCTGCTGTAGGGGGTGGTCTTGGCACACCTGACATTCACAAAATTAAGTCTTAGCTTGTGCTGTCATCCTGCCTTTTCATTCTGGAGGGAACAGACGCTCTTCCCTCCATATGTGGGTATATCCATCTATAAAAAATGTGTATTTAGCTGAAGGGCCTGGGATTCAAAGGGCAGAGGGATGTTAAACACACATCCGGTTGTCAGGCGTCAACTTTGTTCAGAAATCTGAAAAACCAAGTCACCACCCCAGCAAAGGGCCCTCAGGTGCAATTACAGCCCCCCTTGAATTTCAGTGCCTTCTCCCACTGTGCAGAGTTCCCCCAAAATATCCACGCTATATTTAGTTTAAAGAACACATCGTCCTGGTAACCAGATCAGGAGATGCTGGGAACAAGCCTGCTGGGAATTTTTTCAGGGTATACTAATTATTCTAACTGTGCCCAGGCTCCTCCATGACAAAAGAGTACTTTAGGGAGGGTGCTGGTGCTCCAGCCCTCACCTTCCCTCCTGTCCTGCTCCACACCATCAGCCCAGGGTGCTGCTCGGCCGAGCTGGTCCATAAATGCTGTTGTCCCCTGGTGTGTGTTTGCACAGCTGGATAAAAAACCCCAGGAGGGGCAGATGGGCACACACAGAGCTCACTCCATGGCCAGGCAAGCCATTGGGAAGCACAGGCAGATGTTCCAGCTGTGCCCATGGTGGGCAGGTGAACAGGAGAGCTGGTCATGTGTGTGAGTATTCACCCTTCCCTGGTGGGAACTTGGGCAGGCAGGGAATGTGCTATGGATTTATTTGCTTTTTATTTATTTATTTGCTTCTTGATTTATTTACTTCTTGATTTATTTGCCTATTTATTTATTTATTTGTTTCTTCTTTATTTATTTATTTCAATGTGTTCTACACTGATTTCAGGGGGACCCCTGTCGAGGTTCCAAGGTGGACCACTATGGTCTTTGGGATTTGCAACATCAGCAGATCTTGTCACAACAGTTGAAAACCTGGGGAAGCTCCTTTGCCCACTCCTGTGGGACCCTGGCATGCAGGCAGCTGGCAATGCCCACAGCTGTCTCCTGACATTTCCTTGCACCTACAGGGACAGCAGAAGGTGGTTTTCCTCCCCAAAACAAGCAGCCCTTGGTTTCCAAAGCTCTTTGCTTAAAGTGTAACTCTGCTTGCCCCAGAGTCTGCACCTGGCTTTGGAAAATAGTGGGAGATGCTGTAAATGCCTGGGAATGTAACACTAGAGCCTGACTCGTTAGTTCTGGCTGTCTCTTGGTGTCTTGGAATACCCCAGGTCCAGGGTCTAATCCGCTGCAGCTGAGCCTGTGTGACTGAGAGGATTTACAGGGTTCATCCCCTCCTGTGCTGGAGTGCAGGCGTGCCCTTATCCCAGGATACACCTGCTGGTGTCCAGGGAGCCACCTCAGAGGAGTCCTTTCTCCAGCTGGGAGGGTTTGCTGCTGGGAAGGCAGCAGGGAAGGGGCTGGGGGGAGATGGAGCAGCCAGAGCAGCAGAGCTGCCTGGCAGATGGCATTTGCTGCCTGATCTAAGGGGATTTGCCACATGACCTGTTCAGAATCTGTGTCACAGGGCAAAGTGATCAGACCTGGCATCTCCTGTAAGAATAAATCTACATCAGCAGAGGAGCTGTGGCTAAAAGGTGGCTGGCACAGGGATGCCCAGGGAGCCCAGCTCTTTCCGTGAGGATTTGCTGATGCTCACAAGAGCTCTCTCCCGATTTTCTCTCTGTGTTCAGGGCAGTTTTATCTCTCTTTTATAAATCCGGTGATTTGCTCCTCCTTAAGCTCCCAGGGATGGACACACAGCTCCAGCAGTGGCTGTGCATGAGGCTGGGAAGCCAGCTGGAAGGAATCAGTTGGTGAAGCGGCTGGAATATTAACTTGACACCTAATTATGTCCTCTGGGCTGATTTTTCCATTCTGTCATGCCCTGCTCTGTCTGCACTTTCTGTGAGTGGGGGATAGTGTGGAGCTCTCTGCATCCAGCCACGCTCCAGCACACACTGGGAAGGGAATTATCAGTTGTAAAGACTCTCCTGGCCGTGGTGCCAAAAGTAGCATCTCCCTGATGTTTATGTTTGCTGAGACCAAGCAGTTGAGGTTAATCCTGTATAGATCTGAAAGACAGTGTTTATTCCATTTCATAGCTCTTCTGGGATGGTGTTTAACACCATGGGAATAGTGAGGGGACCTGTGCTGTCTCTGCTTGACCACAGTTTTTCAATCTGATTTGTGTCCTGGCAGTTCTTTATTAAAATAAACACCTCTGACCAGTTTCCACACCAGCTCTTGAAGTAAAATTTCTTCCAGGCTTTCTCCTCTAAGGAAGAAGTAAATCCATGGGCCAGCTGGGGGTGGTTTATGACACCTGACAAGACCACAGCCTGAACAGGACTTTAGTAACCTGCTCAATTAACCAACAACTGCTGTCCTCCAGTCCCCCAGGTGCTCAAGAGCTGCACAGAGTTCATTGAGAAGCACGGCATCGTGGATGGCATCTACCGCCTGTCCGGGATCGCCTCCAACATCCAGAAACTCCGGTAAGGGCTGGGGGTGACCCCTGAGTGCTGGGCAGGGCACAGGCTGTGCCTCCAGGGGCACATTCCCTTGGCAGGAAGCTTTCCTTTGGGATGGGATGTCAGGATCACGGTGTCCCTGTGCTGTTGTGTTTCATTCCTGCTGCTCCCCCTCGCTCCTGGAGCCCTTTTCTCGTTCCCTGTGCTGCCTTGGACTCCTGGTTGATCAGCAATTATTTGGGAATGTGCAGAGGGTACGGGCTTGATTCGTGGGGGTGGCATTGCTGTGCTGTACAGGGAGAGGCCAGGTGTGTGTCCTGCAGGTTAGGAGCTGTTCCCATCACAGGAAAGTCTCTTCTATCCCTTTGTGAGGCTGTTTTTCCTCCTGCTGTTTGGTGTGGAACGTTCTGTTGTGGAGGGACTGAGAATGCCAAGTGGGATGTGACTAATTCCAGTGCTGAGCCTGAGAGAGGCAGCACAGGGGGATTTTCCATGTGCAGAATATCCTTTTTGAACCAGCTTTCCCCAGCTCAGTGGGCAGGTTGGAGCTGGGACAGTGACTGTACAAACCCCTGGATGGATGGGTTTATTCTGGTGCAGATTAATCCTGTTTCTCATTGCAGCAAGTCCCATTTAAAAAATGCTCCTGAGGGGTTTTTATGCAGGATCCAAAGGCTCCCCATTGGAGCTGTGGCCCACAGCAGTCCTGGCTGAATTAAACATTTGCCATTGCTTCAGTCACATCCCTTTAATTCGTCATTTTGACTAGTGCTGGACCATCCTAATCTCTGCCTTAGTCCATTTTTCCCCTTTCTGTTGCCAATACCATTTTCTCTTTCACTGTGTATCAAAGGTGCTTTAAAAATGGTTTTCTAAGGCTTTAATGGCATCATTCCCTGGTACAGTGCAGAGTGACAGCCTGTTTTCCATTTTTCTGAGACGTTCCAAAGACAAAAGGAAAGGAGTACATGGCATTTATTGACACTGCCCCTGTTCATCTAAATCACTGCAGATTTTCAGTGTTTGATTAAGGCAGGACTCGCTGTGTTGCTTTAGTTCCCAGCTGTATAAACAGGGCATTAGGCTCATTTCAGAGCTAGAGCTGCAGTGTCCTTATAAATGAATCACTCTGCTAAGGTCTCACATAGCAGAGCTGGATCTCCTGGATTTAAAGGGCTTTTTGGTTGGAGACAGAGTTAGAGAATTGATTCCCCGTGGGTGGTTTCCATGGGGCAGGGGTTGGGCCCTTCAGCAGGGCAGGAGCTGCCTCTGTGTGGCAGGGGGGCAGACAGAGCCAGGGTTGATTTGGGGTGTTCATCCATCCCTGTGTCCTGCCTCTTTTTGGGAGACGTGGAGTTGTGTTCTACTAACAGGATCTTCCTTTAGGGTCAGAAGAAATAACGTGTAGTCCTTGAAACAGCCAGTCCAGAGAGGGGAAAGCTGGATGTAGAGGAGTTTCTCTTCACTCCATATCCCCATCTGACATGGTGAATGTCAGATTTATTTATTTATGTGGGATTTATTCCTAGGACAATACACTGGAGTGGGGCAGGATATGAGCAGAGGATTTGAGTGTGCTTGTAGGGGGTGGGCTTGGGCCTGGCCCTGCTCTCCCTTCTGAGCACCAAGGGCTGTGACCACAGGGAGCCCATCTGTGAGGTAAGACAGGGGCCTTCCTTCCCTTCTGTGCTGCCTTGGGCATGAAGAGCAGGCCTGGACTGTTCACCCTCTCCTGCCCCTCAGTCTGGCTCGTCCTGATGCTGAGGGATGGGTTTACCAGCCCTGGGCAGGGGACAGACAGGGTCTGCTCCGTGGGCAGGGGACAGACAGGATCTGCTCCATGGGCAGGGCTCAGTGCTGGAGCTGTGCTGAGGGGCTGTGTTACCCCCTGGGTCACAAACTGCCTGCTTTGGATGCAGGAGAGACCAGGGGTGTTTCCACCAAGCCCAGACACAGCTGTGGGTGCAGTGCAGGCAGAATCAGCCCTTCTGATCCTAAAAACCCTTGTAGGGACCCCGAGGTCCAGCAGGACCAGCTCCCAGCTCCCCAGCCTGACTCACCCTGCAGATCTGGCCTAATTTGAAACAGCACTTTCCATGCACATATTCCAGCCCTTGGCCTTCTAAGCTCAGCTTTTATTTCATAAATGGTTGTGATTTTGTTGTTTGGTTTTTTTCCCCTCTCTCTGAAAACCAAGGGAGTGCTCAGGGATGTTCTTCATGTGGTTCCTGGCTCTCCTCACCCCGTGGCAGAGGCAGGCTCAGCTCACCAGTTTGTCCCCCAGGAATTCTGCACACGCTGGTTTCCATGTGCTGCCCTTGGCACTGCTGTTGGCATGGCTTGATCACTGCAGCTCCCAGGCCTTTGAAATGCAGAGGGACAGCTTTTATCAGACCTGTGGGCAATCCCAGGCACAGCCCTTGGGAGTTTAACAGATTGTCCTTGTGGTCTTGGGAGGCTTCCTCTGAAGCCTTTGTGAAAAAAGCTCTGATGCAGCAGAAGGGGTTGCAGCCAACTGGTTGTAAAACTCGCTGAAAATGCCTTATTAGAAAAAAATAAAACCTGATTTTTGGAAAAATCCCCTGTAGCAGCCCCAAAGCTGTGTGTCACGTGGCTTTGATGACTAAGGATTTATTTTTTCCTGTAAATCAGAAAACCCCTGCTTTGCTTGACTGTAATTTGCTGGGTTTGATTTCACCGCTCCTTCTCCAACCCCTTGGCCCGTTTCTCGTTTGCAGCCACGAGTTCGACTCGGAGCAGATTCCCGACCTGACCAAGGACATTTACATCCAGGACATCCACTGTGTGGGCTCCCTGTGCAAGCTGTACTTCCGAGAGCTCCCCAACCCCCTGCTCACCTACCAGCTCTACGAGAAGTTCTCAGTAAGTGTGAGGCAAATCCCACCTCAGTGGGACTTCAGAGGAAGGCTGAAAGGTGAACCTGCTCCCACACACCTTGCTTAGTCTGAGGGTTTTAGAGCAGTCTGAACAGCACATCTCCAAAATCACCAGCCTGACAGCAACTGGTCTTTGCTGCCCACACACCAGATTCCCCTCCTGCCATTCCAAGCAGGAGGTGCCCAGAGTTTTGAGGTGCCTTTTCTGTTCCCCCTTAGGTCCCTCACAAGTGACTTTGTCCCCTGTGCCACAGTGTGTTGATTCCACTTCCCCAGCAGAAGGTCACTGGGGGACGCCCAACCAGGAATCCCTGATGGTTTGCTGTTCCCCAGTGATGTCTTAAGATTAGAAGGAAACGCTACTTGGAGCTGCACAGGCCATCTGCAAGGAATTGCTCTGTGCAAGGAAGCTCCAGAGTGTCCCAGATGATTATTTCCGTGTCCCCAGGACAGACCCCTCACCCAAGGGAGGGAAGAACAGCAGAACCCACCTCCCTGCTGAACAGCTGCACACTGGCCACGTGGTGCAAGGGGCAGGTTTTTAGCTTTCTTTGCAGCTCAATCCCTCCCTGCCTCCTTCCAGGATGCTGTTTCTGCTGCTACAGATGAGGAGAGGCTGGTGAAGATCCACGATGTGATCCAGCAGCTGCCCCCTCCCCACTACAGGTGAGGGCCATTCCTTTGCTGGAATTTTGGGGGAGAAAAATGATAGGATTTCAGTTTCCCTCTCAAGATGTGTTTCTGCACGTTGAAATGGTTGTATAAATTTGATTTTGTGTTTTAATCAGCTCCTTACCAAACACTCCATTCTATACATGGATATACATTCCTTGGATAGTCTGTACTGGAGGGAAATACAACCTTGGTGTGTCAGAGGTGGCTGATAAATAGTTTTATTGCTGGGAGGGCACAAAACCAGCTCTAGGAATGACACTTTAAAAAAGTGAAATATTTCCAAAAAAAAAATAAACATAATTTGTCTCCAGTTTCCCTCTCACAGTAATAACAGTAACTAGCAAATAATAACAGTTGTCTGTTAGAATAACTAATGTAAATTATTATATTAGTGTTATATATTGGAATAACTAACATAATAGGGTGTTTAAAAATCACCAATTACAGTGCTATATTCAAACTAATTAGTATTAATAGCAATTTGTGCTATGGGGTAATGAGTCTTGACTAAGAATAATAACATTTTAACAGTCTTTAGTATTAAAATTTATGGCAGGGTATGGTAAAAAGGCATCGAACAAATTGCTATGGTGATTGGTTTTAATAACTGCATATAATACTGTATGTTAATGAGACTAATGTTAGTAACTATTAGTAACTAGTACTGCATTATAATCACAATTGATTATTGTAATATATGTTAATTTGCAGGACTAGTTTAAATTCTGTGCCCTCAGTGCTATAAATGGCCAGTTGTAACACATACAATCAATTAAATATTTAAATTTCAGTTCTTGTGATAATGGTGATTAGTTGGACAACTGCAGTGCTGCACCTCAGTGCTATAAATAACTCATTATATTGGTTAACTAGGATTTAACTAATTGTTATAAGCTGCAACTGTGTGCTGCTTGCTTGTTAAATAACATGGGCTAGTTAGTGGAACAGCTGGTACTTTTAGTAACTAATTACAATATTTGTGTTAATTAAGGGGGCAGGGCCTTCTCAAAAGCAACCTAATCTCCTTTGGTGCAGTTTCTGTGGGGCATTCCACCTTTTCCCTAAAATGACTTCTCCTCTCTGGGCTGGTTAAGTTGGGTGCTGGTCCTGGAGAGGAAGCACAGCCAAGCCCTGCAAGTGGATGCTGGAGGTGCACGGGGCTCTTTCCTCCTCTCCTCAGTTTGCTGGAGAAAAGGAAAAAAACCACTTTATTATTCTGCTGCTCAGTGATGAGAAGTCGCAGGCAGGAGGTGTCAGCTTTGCTCCCAGCCAGAACCATCTGCCTTCACTTCCAGTCCTTGTCCATTTGTGGAATTTTGAGCCCCTCTGCTCCCTCTCCCCTCCCAAAGCCAAAGATGCTGCCAAGCCCCAGCACTGAGGAGGATGGATCAGCATTTTCATTGCCACCTCCTGCTCCCTCCTCCCCAGGGGGTACAACAGTGTTTCATTAATGTATAAAAAGGCATTTTTTACCTGAGCACAAGACTCTGAAGTTTAACCTTGTGTCTGCCTCGTCGACCTCTAACAAACCTGTAGCCAGTAATTTCATCAGTGGAACTCAGGCACAGCTTGCTGGTTTTTGATCTCCTGGGGTGTCTAAATCAATACTCCCCCTCTTCCCAGGACTGGCATTCCACATCCTTCCCCCTGAGCGGCTCCTCAGGGCTGTCACACACCTGCAAAGAGGATATTTTGGGGACAAATCAGGAGGGACTCCCCTCAGCCCACCCCTGTGTCGCTGGTTGCTGAAGACACTCCCCATGGTCTGGGGGGAAGGAGTTCAAGCGTTTCTTTCTGGGAGCTGTCAAACCAAAAGGAAATAATGAGCTGGGTTTGCTGTGGGATCACAGCCTGGCTTTGCTCAGTGGTGCTGAACATTTGCCTCTCTCCCGTTTTCCAGGACACTGGAGTTCCTGATGAGGCACTTGGCTCGTCTGGCTGATTACTGCTCCATCACAAACATGCACACCAAGAACCTGGCCATTGTCTGGGCTCCCAACCTCCTCAGGTACTCTGGGCTTTTCCCTTTTCACTAAAGATAAGTCTTTATGTTTATAAAAACCAGGCAGATATCTCTTCCCTGGAAAATCCTGACTTCCAGCAGCTGGAAAGAGCACTTCCCTTCTTCATCCAATGTGCTTCTTCTCCTGTAAAGAAAATACTCTAAGCAAGATTTCAGACACAACTAGCACGTCCCTGAGCTAGTGATGTAAAACAGCCCCTGCTGTTGTCAGTGGGACCACCCCAAAAACATCCTGGTGTGTTCTGTCTCACATGACCCAGTCCCACTGACTGCAGGTCAGTCAGTGGTGGCAAGGAAGAATTCCCTCAACCCTCTCTTCTAGAGGATAATTTCCCCTCTCCTGGTTAGATGAGGCGAGTGTGTCCTTGACTATCCTAGGGAATTTCTTCAGTGGCATCACTGATTTCCCACTGCAGAAGTCTCTAGAGTCTAATTTGACAGCTTGTGTTACAGGAATAATCTTGGATAATTCTGTCCCCTAAAATTTGTTTTGAACGTGCATAATAGGGTAGTTTAAAATTAATGGTGTTACTTAAGATTTTTACTTTAAAATAAAAAGTAGTATCACCCTGCCCTCTATTGTATTGATTTCTGAACTGGTTTTGTTGCTGAGCTGAGAAATCTCCTTTCCCAGGTCCAAGCAGATCGAGTCAGCCTGTTTCAGTGGCACAGCTGCCTTCATGGAGGTGCGGATCCAGTCGGTGGTGGTGGAGTTCATCCTGAACCACGTGGATGTTCTGTTCAGCTCCAAGCTCAGCTCGGTTATCCGGGACGGGGCAGGTTTGTGTCCCCCCCCTTCCCCACACAAGGCACTCAGTGGACATCTGAGCCTCCCCTGGGACAGTGGAAAGATGGGTTTTTTCTGACTTACAGGACACATTTCCCAGGTTATGATGTCAGAACCCAACAAATGTGGCCTAGTTTTAGAAATTGCTGTCAGTCCCTTTCTCAAACGCCCCACAGGAGTGCACAGAGTAATGTTTGGCTGCTGCTTTTGTGTCCTACTGCTGAAGAATTGCAAGGAAACAAAAAACTCTTGCCTGAAAAAATTGGCCAGGAGCCAAAAAATTACTCACTAGGCAATTATTATAGAGGTAAGATAATAGAACAGTTTTAATAGAAAGCCTTTAACCACCATGGGGATACAGAGACATGTCCAGGGGGTTCTACAATTTAAGGTATTATCCCATCCAAGCCCAGATTTATCCACCCCCCAGATCCTCCCCCTGGCATACCCCTCTGAAAATTGAAGTAGGGGGCTTGGGGACCCCCTCTTCCTCATCTTCCTCTTCATCCCTTCATCTGTCCCCCCCTGCCCCCTCTGCTTTTTAAAGCCACCACCATCGATCTCCATCCATTTGAGCTCTCTCTGCATTTATCCACGTACCTTAGAACACCAGCAGGAATTAAGGATTTAAAGCAAGCTCTCTGTGTTCAGTGATGTTGATGCTAAGAAACTTAGTCTTGTTCTTAATAGGGGCTGTTTTGAGATCTGCTGTGCTGGTTATTCCTTGCAGAAGCACAGCCTGTGTGGGTTCATGAGCAGGGCTGCACCACAGTTGTGCCCAGTGCACCTGAAAACACATTCAGCCTTGGAACCTACAAGTTCCCTTGAGTAACTAAGACCATATCGCTGTTCCATGGAAAAGGAGCAGAGTTCCACCAGGAAGAAGGTTTCCTCTGTGTGTTAGATCAACAAAACGGGGCCACCACAAGCTGTTCTGCTCCTAAGCAGCATTAAGGGTGCACCATCTGCCTGACAACCTGCCCTGCCCATGAAACGTGCACAGCCCGTGCAGTTACCACCGCCTGGGCAGTGCAGAGAGCTGCTTTTCCACTGCATTTGCTGCTCCCCTCTTTTAAACAAGCCATATTTCTACTTGGGACAGCAGAGTTCTCCAGCTTTTGTTCCTCCTGGAAGGGGATTCTAAGTCAGCAGGAGCCAGGGGTTAGTTTGGCTGAGCAGTGACAGCCCCCAGCAGGCTCTGCCAGGGGAAGATAAGCATGCTCAGAATCCCAGCCAGATGATTATCCAGGCTTAGAATGGACCATGTAAATTCAGCTAATTGTTTAATGACTTGGTCACTCACATTCAGTGGGCTTGGACACAAAACTGGCAGGGTCAAGAGCTGGGTTTTTTGGCATATTTAGCAGGAATAGTGCACTCCAGCATGGCTTCAGGAGCCTCTGGGATCGAGCACAGCTCCTGCACCCACCTGTAACGGGTGAAGGTGGTGCTGCCAAGCCTCTTTTAACCCACTGTTCACCCAGGACAGCATTTACAGCTCACGCACACCAGGAGCTGTGGGAATGGAACCAACCAGGTTGTTGTGCGATGGCACATTCCCCCCACACCCCTGAACCCCTCTGGGATCAACCCTACAAACACTTGCACAATGAACACTGGCAGACAAAGGACAGCTGCTGTGATGCCCTCTACACTGAAGCTGACAGCAGCAGGAGGCAACAGCAACTCCTTACACAGAACTTTATGTGTTCATCTCCAAAACCAGGCCCAAGCTGTAAAAGGCCGAGGGCAGGACACAGAGCAGATTGTTTGCTGTGTGCATCTGCACAGTGGCTTGTGCAGCTTCAGTCACACGTGGCATTTCCTGTTATACCAAGAGGTGGAACCTGGGAATGACCCAGCCAGGCTTTGTACAAAGCAAAACCACTGTTTTCTGTGCAGGCTTTTGTATACAGGTGAAGCTGAAGTGTGTCACAAAGGTTTCTGATCTACCTGCTTCCCTCTGCCTTTATTTTTTAATTCACCAAGTTCTCAGTGAGAGATTCTTCTTGTCGCAAACATCTCTCTGACCACACTTTGTCCACGTCTTTCAGTGGTTGGGATAACAAAGGTTTAGAAAAACACAGCACCTCCCTAGACACACAGACTGAGCTTTGATCTCTGCACTGCTGGTTTCTGACTCTCCCTGTTGCCTGTGGTTTCTCCCTTGCAGGGCACAGCTCTTTGTCCCGGCCCAAGTCTCTGCTGGTGTCCTCTCCCTCCACGAAGCTGCTGACGCTGGAGGAGGCACAGGCTCGGACACAGGCCCAGATCAACTCTCCCATCGTGGCAGACAGCAAGTACATAGAAGTGGGAGAGGGCCCAGCAGCTTTGCAGGGGAAATTCCACACAGTCATAGACTTCCCATCCGAAAGGTAGGGGCGAGTTTCTTCCCAGCACGTGTCGTAACGGGTTTGTTTTGATCACAGCAAAAACTTGCTGATACTGACTGGTCACATATGAAATACTGTAGCTGTTTTTCCACCTGCTTTGGACTCTGTGAGGATTCAGCTTATTATAACAATTTGCTTGTGCACCACTCCCTTCTTTCCAGCAGGGTTATCATTAACTGTATAAACCCGTGTTGTATTGGTGCACAGAGATGACTGTACCAGTCACACAGAAGGAGGTGTAGACAGAGTGACCATGTGGAGACACTGGGTTTTTCCAGGTTTTTCAGGACGAAGTGCCTGTAACATCTCCAGGTTGCTCAAAGTGGAGCAGCTGCACAGTCTTGATGACACTAGAAGTGGCAGTGGGAGGAGGTGAAGGTGATTTTACAGCACGAGTGAGGTACCTTTATGGGTACCCTTTTTGGGTACCTTTATGGCTGCACAGCTCCCCAGAGAGCTGGAAATCCATCCCTCAGCTGCTGTGCTGGACAGGCCTTTGCTCACCTGCACTGCACCTGCATCCCAGAGTTGGGTGGAATTCACCCAGCAAGACTTCAGGGCTGAGCTGCAGGAGTGAAAAACCTCGGCTGTTGAGAAGAGGGAGTTTCTAAGCAGAAAGCGGAGAGTGCTGATAACAACCAACCAGCTTCCCTGTCCAACTGTGTGTTCTGTTTGCTCCCCCAGAAAAAGGCCTCCCAGCAAGATGAAGAAGTCTCCAGTGGGCAGCTGGAGATCCTTCTTCAACCTGGGCAAATCCTCCTCCGTGTCCAAGCGCAAACTGCAGCGCAACCCCAGCGAGCCCTCGGAGATGAAAGCCATAGCCCTGGCAGGTGAGCTGCAGTCCCCTCCCAAAACCTGGGCTTAGCAGCACACATTCAGCGTGCTTCTATCTCCTTCTAGCGTCCAAGCCGTGCATGACACTCCAGGGAGCTGCTCTTGCCCGAATGGATCTCGGGCAGCAACAGAGCCTGACAGAGCTCGCACCTCTGCGACTTTGGAATGTCGATGTGTGGGTGCTGCTGGAATAGGCCTCAGAATAATTCCTTCTGACACTCTGATTATAAAATGAGATACAGCTCTGGCTCCCTTTGCTGCTCACAGAAGATAAAATTAGGGAAAGGCACCTTCCTACAAACACTCTCTGTACCAGTGCAGTGAGAGCACATCCAACAACACTCAGTAGCCACAACCAGGATATGTGGGCTGAATCCTCAGCCTTTTCCACATATAATTTTCTGCCTTTTTCCAAATTTAAAAATAGCAGCAGTGTGTTTTTGAGGTAAAACACACCACAAATCCCAAAACATAGGCTAGTGACAACTTTTATCTCATCTTCTCCCGGGTCTCATTTTCAAATTATAACCCTCACACATCATAAATGCCCTTTGGGACTGTCTCCTTGGAGACTGAAGTTGTGCTTGTTCAGTGCCCGTAAAACACCTTGTGTAAACATTATTTGCTTCCCCATTTTTGAGGGGTTTTCCTTGCTGGCAGGAGCCAGCCAGGTACCACAGGTACATCCCGAGTCTGTAGCAGGATGATGTGGAGAGTTGTCTCCTGACCTGTCACCTACAGCAGGTGCCATTTGGGTGGGTTACCTTTCCCAGGACTGCAAAATGAGCATCAGAAACCCACCCCTAAAAACAAAATTCCTCTCAGGACAGTGTTGCTGGAAACCTCTGTGTGTTTTTCCTGCCATCATTACACAGCCCAATATAAACCACTGTCACAACTCAGCCTTTCCCTGTGTGGATTCCTTCCCTCAGGTGGACGAGGAGACAGCGGGACGCTGCGCTCGGCTAAAAGTGAGGAGTCTCTCACCTCCCTGCACGCTGTGGATGGTAAGGCAAACTCCCCCCTGCACTGCTAATAAACGTGGATTAAAGAAGGCAGCCTGACATTCCTGGGCTCAGATACACCACAGGGCAGCTTTTCCACCCCTTCAGGGAAAGGTGGACTTGCTAATTAACAAAGCTGCCCAGCACAGATGGGTGTCACAGAAATGCTCTTCATGCCTTTTTTTTCCCTTCTAAGGTAAAAAGCTCTTGCTTTGGTGTCGCTGGCACTGCATATGTTCCTACCTTGCCACCTCCCCTTTCTGTTCCAAGGCTGACAAGGCAGCATCATGAAGGAAAATGCTCCCTGAGAAAGCCCTAGTCCTACAGCACATTTTAACTGGTTTTGCTTGTACGCCCAGCTTAGTTTCAGCTAACTCAGAACTGGAACTGCTGTGAAAGAGTTTAAATAAATGTGATAAACAGTTACTGCTAACAGTGTGACTTTTGGGTGCAGGGCTTACCAGCTGAGCTTTAACACCCGTACCCGGCCCTGGCTCCTGGACAGCGGGATTTTGTCACTAACCCACAGCTATCTCCTTGTTCCCAGGTGAATCCAAACTGTTCCGGCCCCGAAGGCCCCGGTCCAGCAGCGATGCCCTCTCTGCTTCCTTCAACGGGGAGCTCCTGGGCAACATGAACCGCTGCAACTCCTATGACAACCTGCCCCACGACGACAGCGACGGGGACGAGGGGCTCATCCACGTCCCCGCCCTCATCTCCCCCCGCTCCTCCGAGGACGTCGACCTGAGCCCCCCGGACATCGGAGTCGCCAGCCTGGACTTTGACCCCATGTCCTTCCAGTGCAGCCCCCCCCAGGCAGAGTCCGAGTGCCTGGACAGCAGCACCTCCCTGCTGGAGTCGGTCGACATCAATAAGGACAAGCCAAGCCTGCTAAAGAAGGATTTAGAATCAGGCAGCCAGTCCCAGACCCCAGGCAGTGCCACGAGCTCTGAGCCGGTCTCCCCTTTCCAGGAGAAGATGAGTCCCTTCTTTACGCTGGAGCTGAGCCCCACGGAGGAGCAGCCCTGCAAACCCCTCACCTTCTCACCCAAGGCGGGCCGAAAGCCCCTCAAATCTCCACCACTGACTGCTGAGCCCACCTGCTTTGCACTGCCCAGCCGTGGGCCAGAAGCCATCGGAGCAGTGCCCATCACATCCAGGAATTCCTCTGCCTCCAGCTGGAGCAAAGGGATTGGCATCACTGAGATCACAAACAGGTCCCCAACCCAGATGTCCTTGCCCCTGAAAAGCAGTGAAACAGGAGCAGGGGAAGGAGCCCACCAAGAGCTTCAGCATTCCCAGCTAGTGGCTGCTGGCAAGCCAGAGTTGCCAGAAGAAGGGGAGAGACCCATGCCAAGCAGTCAGACTAAGACTGTACCCACTGGACACACACAGCCAGGTACAGTGCATTTTCCTCCATTCTTTCTTTAAGTTCCCAAGGGGACCTGCTCTCAGAACCGCCCTCCTCTGCGTGCCTTTAGGAGAGGGGATTTGCCCATCAGTTCTGATCACGAGTGTCTTGCAGGGCTGTGCAGATCAGTAGGGTCTTAACCTCTGCCTTCTCCCTACATCACACAAAGCTCGGATAATTTTCCATAATGCTTTATATGCCACTTTTTTTTTTCTCCCCATCCTGTCATGCGTGCAAATCTCTAGCATGTCCTTCTCAATCATTTCAGCCAATTGACCATGTGAGGCTTTTCTTTTTTAAATTAAAAATCTGCCAACACTGGAAGAAGGGACCTTTTTGCCTAAAACCTTTTGATCAAAATTGTTTAAGGGTATCTCATTCTCTGCTACCTCCTTCCTACCTCTCTAGAAATGCAAGAGGAGCCTTTAGACAATCTCTTGTGTTTTTTTTTTCCTCTTTGTGATGAACTGCTGTGCTGTTGAGCAGCGTTTTGCGTGTGAGACAAGAGTGTTTCACACCAGAAGGAACTGCCACTGTGAAAGCGTGGAGAGCGTCTATTTTTTTATGATAGTCGTTAAGGTTAAGGTCACTCTCCTTATTGGGTAACATAAAATCACTCTCTCTCTCAATTTTCCCCCCATTAGGAGCAGTTGCCCTCGACTCCCCCCAGGATCCTGTTCCCGTCAGTTCTGTGTCTCTTATCCCTCCTCCTCCTCCGAAAAACGCAGCGCGCATGCTGGCCCTAGCGTTAGCCGAGTCCGCACAGCAAGCATCCGCCCAGTCCCTCAAAAGGCCAGGAGATGCTCATGCTGAAAGCACAAATTATGGAGAGGCTGAAGCTGGCACAGCTCTAGAAAAGCTCCATCTCTCTGCTGGCGCTCCAGACAAGCTCCACCTGTACACCGGTCTGCCCGAGAACCGACTCCACTTCCAGACCGGGGCTCCCGTAGAGCAGGAATTCCAAGGTAGCGGCGCAGCCGGGGAGCAGAACCACCCACCCGGTGCACCTGGAGGCCAGGACCCCCCGCCTCTCCACACGGGCATGCCTGGGGACATGCCTGGGAGCAGAGATGCAGAGCAGGAGCAGTCCAGCTTCCATCCTGGCAAGGCGGGGGACGGTGAGCACTTCCCCGCGCAGGCGGGGGACTGGGAGCACCCGGCCCAGCACGGCCCGGAGCGGGAGCCGCCCGCCACAGAGCCTTCTGGGGACAAACCCCAGCTCCGTGCCTGCCTGTCTGGGGACAAGCTCCACACTCCCACCTGCACAGCCGAGGACAAGCTGCCGTCTCCTCCCGTGGCACCTGCCGGGGACAAAGGCGCCCCGGTGCCGTATTTAACCACCATCCCCAGCGCAGCCGCCGAGCCCCCGCAGGGGGATGGCACCGTCCCAGCTGTGCCACGCTCAGCCACGGCCGCCCAGCCCGCCCCAGCACAGCGGCAGGACCACCAGGCAGCCACGGGACAAGTGCCAGCAGCCTCCAGCAAAGCTCCAAGTAGCTCTGCTCAGGTACGTCCTTGTCCGGGCACAGCTGAGCTGTAACTGCAGGGGGTGAGCTCTGGGAAAGGCGGGCACCCCCAGGAATTGGGGGTTCACAGGTTGCTGGAAGGGACGTGGGTACAACACAGACACAGCCCTGGAGGAGATCCTGTGCTGCTTTCCTAAGTGGACATCCCAGTATACCCACTCTCCTTGGTTTGAAGGAGAAGACGTATCTGCAGTGGTGACTGACACAGGGCATGCTAGTTCAGCAGTGCTCAGAAACAGAGATTTGTGCATCCTCTGACAATGTTCTTCCAACATCCTGTGTAGGATCTTGTCCAACTAGCGATAGCACAAGAGGACATAGTCTTAGACCTCCCCTCACGCAGCTTAGGTTGGACATGAGGAAGAAATTCTTCATGGAAGGGGTGACTAGAGAGTGGAAGGGGCTGCCCAGGGAGGTTTGGAGTCCCCATCCCTGGCGGTGTCCAGGGAAGGCCTGGATGTGGCACCCAGTGCTCTGGGCTGGGGGACAAGGTGGGGATCGGTCAAAGATGGAACTTGATGATCTCTGAGGTCTCTTCCAGCCTCAGTTATTCTGTTTAACAGAGCAGGTCAGATTATTTGTGCAGGGGTTCCTTGTGCAGTGTTCCCTCAGAAATCCAAACCACCTCAGCCCATGAAGCATGTCCAGCTTCAGCCTGGCCTGAGCTCTGTAGCCACATTTAGGGCAGGAATTTCTGCTCTGTTACACTGTGTGATCTGCTCACCAGGGCTTGAGGAGGCCAAATCCAGGGACCTTTTCGTGAAGGTGATCCATTTAAAAGCAGAGCATTTAATAAAACGCTGGGGGCAGTGGGTAAAGAGGCAGCCACCTCCTCCCCTTCCTGTGGTTTGGCATTTGCAGAACACACCAGTTGTGATGGGTCCAGAATGCCGGTGGCACTACGCTGCCCTTGCTGAGAGAGGGAACCTGCACATCTCTCCTTCCACAGACAACTGGAACCAGGCACAGAAGCACTGAAATGGGGCTCACTGTGATATTTTAACTGCCAAACAGAAGGTGGGGAAGCTGCCTGTCCCTGACTTGTGCTGCTTTCCTCCCTGCAGGTGTGGAGCAGCGCTGCCCCTGAGAAGCCCCCGGAGCCTGCCTTTGTCCCGGAGAGCAATTCCACTGCCCGTGGCTCCTCCTCGGTGCCCGGGGGCCCCCAAGGCCACGTGGAGAAGCCCCGGGAGCCCACGAGGGCCCCCCCGCTGCACCTGCGCTCCGAGTCCGTCCCGTCCCACCCCTCCTACGGCTTCACGCCCCCGGTGCCGCCCGTGAGGACGCTGGAGAGCAAGATCGCCGCGGCCATGCACTCCAACAGCACCGACCCCCTCAACAACGCCAACTACCACGCCTTCCTGGCCTCCTCCATGCTGGCCTCCTCCGTGGAGGAGGCGCTGCTGCCGCCGCCGCCCCCGCCCAAGCACACCGTGTACGTGCCACACCCCAAGCCCGAGAGCATCCCCGAGCCCTCGGGGCCGGACCCCTACCTGCACCCCAAGCCGGCCTCCGTGCACCAGTACAGGCCCGAGAGCGTCCCCCCCCACGTGTACCACGGCAAGCCCGAGCCCCACCAGGCCTACCCGCCCCGCTCGGAGCCCCCCGGCTCGGCGGGCGCCCGCTACAACACCTACGGCACCCAGGCCAAGGCCGGCCCGGCCCTGCACTCCAAGCCCCGCAGCCGGACCGAGTTCGTGTCCTCGGTGAGCCCCACGGGGCTGCGCGGCGCCGGCTACGCCGAGGACGCTCCCCCCTACCCCACCATCCGCAGGGTGCAGTCCCTGCACGTGCCCACCCCCGCCGCCTCCGCCATCCGCTCCGTGCCCATCTCCCGCACGGAGGTGCCCCCGGACGACGAGCCCCTGTACTGCCCGCGGCCCCTCTACCAGTACAAGCCATACCAGCCCCACTCCGACTACCACGTCACGCAGCTCCAGCCTTACTTCGAGAACGGGCGGGTCCACTACCGCTACAGCCCCTACTCCAGCTCCTCCTCCTACTACACCACGGCCGACGGCGGCTTCTACGACCTGGATCCCTACAGCACGGTGCGGGTGCGGCCCTTCCACCCCCTGCCCGGCCGCGACTTCTCCTCGTACGCGGCGCGGCTGCAGAGCAAGGGGCTGTACCGCTACCCCAGCCTGGCCTCCTACCCCCGGGGGGGCCTCATCAACCACCTGGCGGGGAAGGAGCACAGCTTTGTCAGCAGGGACGTGCCCCCCGCCCCGGACATCAAGCACATGTACATGTCGTGGGACCTGGAGGACATGGAGAAGTACCGCATGCAGTCCATCCGCAGGGAGAGCCGCTCGCGCCAGAAGGTCAAGGGGCCCGTCATGTCCCAGTACGACAACGTGGCCCCGCTGCTGCAGGAGGAGCTGGGGGGGCTGGACGCCGTCCACCTGCGCAGCAAATCTGATCCTGGGAAAACTGGCCTCCTCACGGTGGCGGAGGGCAAGGAGGGGAGGTACCCGGGCAAGGCGGCCACCCCCGAGGGGGACGAGCGGTACTACCTGCAGCACCCGGAGCCCGAGCTGGACAGAGCCCACTACCACGGGGACTACGGGAACGGGCAGCCTGAGAAGCCGTCCCTGCCCCAGAAGCAGAGCAGCATCCGCAACAGGAAGATGCACGAGCCGGGCGGCAGCACCAGCGAGCACAGGACGCACTTGCAGCAGGAAGCGAGCCATAGGCAGCCTGCCGAGCCCAAAAACGGGCCCCCCTACCCCGACTACAGGCCCAAAGCGGGCCCAGAGCCCTCCGAGCCCGTGGGCTACCAGCACTCGGGCAGCAAGTACGTCCCGGGCGGCCAGGACACCCTGAGGCTGAACCACAAGGAGGGGAGGCTGGCGCAGGACAGGCCAGACGTGGAGAGGTCCCGAGCCCGGCCCCCTGCCCCCATGGAGAAGCACTCCAGAGACTGCTACAAGGAGGAGGAACACGCTGCCCCTCCCATGGCCCCGCCGCCCAAGCCCGAGCGGAGCCACAGCCTGCGGATGCAGCACCCCGAGCCCGTGGAGAGGGACTCGGCCCTGCTGTACCCCTACCAGACCCTGGGCAAGCGCCAAAGCACTATGACTGTGGTGTCCCAGTACGACAACCTGGAGGATTACCATACCCTGCCCCAGCACCAAAGAGGGGGCTATGCTGGGGCGGGGGGGTTCGTGCCCCCCGGGTTCCCCCACGTGCACAGCAGGACTTACGCCACGGCGCTGGGGCAGGGCGCCTTCCTGCCCTCCGAGCTGTGCCTGCAGAGGCCCGAGACAGAGGTCCATGTCGAGTGAGCTGGTGTGGGGGGGAGGAGGGATAGAGTCTAAGCAGCCTCTGCTGGACAGTGGACTGTTTTATTTTTTCAGTGATGGAAAAAACAAACAAAACAAAAAAAACCCCACCCAAACCCCAACCCTGCCCCTGGTGAGCAAAGCAAAGCCCCTTCAGCCCCCACTCACTGTTTTTATGTAGTAGAGCTCTAGCTTTTTCATGTAGTTTTGAGACAACTGGAAGGACAGGGCGGGCTGTTGGCACACGGGCGTTGCCAGAGAGGCCGGGCAGAGCTGAGAGAGGTGCTGTTGGCAGGGAGGGAAGGAGTTTTGTCCTTCCCCAGGTGTGACGTTGGCAGTGGCCGCCGCTCCCTCCCCGCATGGTGGACTGTGCATGCAGCTCTTGTCCAGGCTGAGTGCCCTTCCCACTGCTGGCTGCCAGGAAAGGGGCTCCACAGCACTGTTCTGCCCCGAGTTACACAGCAGGAGTGGCTGGGCAGGGGGAAAGACTGCCCAAGGATTTTCTCCTTGCTTAGTGCTGAGGTCCTGCCTCTCCCTGGTGTGCAGTGGACCCACTGCAGTTGCTTCGAAGTGGGTGGGAGCCTGTTTTGACTTCAGGGCTCTGGAACAGGCTCTGAGGCAAGACCAGAACACAACACACTTGTTGCATTGCTTGCTTAAGAAGCCGCTTCTGCCTACGAGAAATCCAATTACTTGACATTTCTGTGTTGTAAGCAGAGGCCAGCGACGGGAGCCAAGTAGGGCAGGTTTGCATTTCTCACACCAAAAGAAAGAAAACACAAAACTACACCAAACCCTACACAGGCAGCTGGGAACAGCACACCCCTCCCATACCAATTCCTCCTTGCTGTGTCTCCAGATGAGCTCATTCTATCTCGTGGCTGGCCAGGCTGTGTCATCTCACTACAAAACCCAGTAAAAATAAATACAGAAATCTCCATGGCAGTTATGTCCAGCCTGTAAATCAGAGCCCACCTTCCCAGCTGTGGGAGTGGCGAGTTACCTGCATGAGCAGCTGCCCTGGGCCAGATCCTGCAGCTCTTCCAGCAGGGAATGCTCCAGCTGACCTTCACCTGAGGGGTCTGCAGGCTCTGCAGCCTCTCAGTTCCGTGTTGGCCAAGGGATCCCTGCGGAATTGTGGCACACACGGAGCAGTGACGTGCTGTCTGTGCTGTGTGCCCCAGTGCAGCTCCTCCCAGTGCTCAGTGAGTAGGGACAGAAGGCCAGTGCACTGCAGAACACACTGATAACAGTGTCCAAGCTGTTTAAAAGCTTTCACATTGTTAAAAGCAGCCAGGCAGCATCTCATGCTTCCTCTCAGACTTCCCAGGACTCTACATCCTCCCCCCCCTTCCCATAAATTAAGCACATCCATCCCGTTTAGGCAGGGCTTACAAGCAATACTTGAGATTTAGGAGTTTTTAAATGTTCACTGATAAATTCCAAGGCCATTCCTGTTCTGTGTGGTTGAAGAACTTCTCTGCCTGTTTTGAATCTCTGATGTTTTATTAAAAGCCTGGAGGTCCTGCAGTTAGCACACAGCTGCTAAAGGGAGCTTAGGTGGTGTTTTTGAACAAAAACTTTCATGGCTATTTTGGGACTTTTAAATCCTAAGGAAAACCTGCTTCTAGTAGCTGACTAGTCTGTAACTGTTTGCTTCTTTTAACCTTGGAGCCTTGTCTGGGGCTGTTTCAGTAACTACCTTCAGGTTCTGTTTTATTGTGCAATGCTGATGTTTTAAGCATTTTGTTTAGAAGAGTTCTCACATGTTATGAAAAGAAATTTGGCAGTAAGAAAAAGAATGGAAAAAAAAATGAGAAAAAAAGCAGCACTGTGATCCAGGGTACCACAATCTCCTCGTGAGGAATTCCCAGGTAGAGGGGTTGGGGTTTTTGGTGAGGGAATGCTTTTTGCAATGTTTTCTTTCAAGGAAAACTTAACAGAAGTACACAGAAGGGGCCATTGGGTGAACCCTGGCCTGGGCCAGCCTGTCTCCATTGCTGGGAACTCCCTGGGAAAGGCTGCCCTGCCCGGCTTCCTCGGGATGAGCCGGGTGAGTGCGTGCTCTCAGCAGGGTGTGTGCTAGCACAGTGTCCCCACAGCTGCCAGTGCCCTGCGAGGTCTCCAGCTGAGGTGTTTGGTTCAGGCTCTTTGGGATTCAGGGAATGAGAGCTGTAGGTCGAACCTCTCTCTCCATGAAAGCCTTAACTCCCCCCTCCTGCCCCTCAGCGCTCTCCTGACGTCCTGATTTTTGGCCTTACGTTCACCAGGACTATCCTGCAACTATTTAGGGGGGGGGGCTGATGCCAGCTCCCACTGAGGGTAAATGCCTCTGGATTCTCCTGCTTGAAGCCACTGTCTCCCTTAGAGACCAAGTGCCGTCCTTGGACAGCTGCTGTCCCCCCGCCCTGCCGGGCTCTCCCGCGGCGTGTGAAGTGCCAGGGGCGAAGCCCCCGCTCGCCCCATGGGAAACAAAGCTTTCAGCACCTTTCCAAAGGCCTCCTGGAAGTGCACACCTGACGTGGATGGCTGCTACAAACAGCCCTCTTGGGAGTGAGAAGGTCTCCAGGAAAAGAAGCCAGCAGAGAAGCAAGCACCCAGCCATCCTCCCCTCCCTCCAGGCTGTGCTACGAGGGCTGGAAGCTCTCTGAGAACCCCAGCCTGTGTCCCCCACTGCTGAGCCAATTCAGTTAATTCAGCAAAATTAAAAAAGGTGAAGACTCCAGCTTTTCCCAGACGACACAGACCAGCACCTTCCTTTTGGTGTTGCTGCTGCCCGTGGCTTCAACATCCCGCAGGATCCCGCAGCCCCCAAAGCCATAGAGGGAACTCCGAGTTCTGCTCCTGCACTGGGCTTGGCCTGGTGGTCCTTAGAGATCTGAGTTTCACATCCTCATGAATTGGTTCATGATAAAACATCAGCTGTGTCTTTCCAGCAATCAGAGGGGAGATTGAGGAGGGTGTGTCGTGCATCAGAGCAGGGAGGGAGGTGACCCCGGGTGTCTGAGGTGGGTGAGCTGGGGGGAGGTGACATTTCAGTGTCCCAGCTGAGGATGAGAGAGCAGGGGCACAGCAGTGCACATAACCCTCGAATCCAAGAGCAGTTCTGCTCAGGCTCAGTGGTCCCTGGCCTGACTACACCTGCAGCGAGGTGATGGCAGCTCCGACCCTCAGTGACTCCTGACGCTTGCCATAATCTGCATCCTGAATTGCCACTTCCCGAGCGTCCAGCCCAGGTCCTCCCTTAGTGCTCACGGGAGTTTGGGGCCAACAGTGCCCCCCAGCTCTGCATTTCCACCTCTGCTTTGGAGTGGGATGTGCAGTCCCTAGGAGGCCTCCCTTGGGAATGGGAGTGCAGACGGTGGGTGAGTAAGGAGGGCCCAGCCCCTGTGAGGTCTTAAATAAAGCATTAATTTCTGATTTTTAAGGAGTCTTATCAGGTGAAACCTTTATGCATCTCTGAGAACACCCCCACAACCTCGTGCCTATGTCTTTGCAGTGATCCTCCTTTTCCATCAGCGTGGGAGGGGGGTCAGTAAGGATTGCACACTGGTAGTAAAGTTGCTACACAAAACCAAAACCAACTTGAAAACATCCTGTTCCTCTTTCACCCCAGAAAGGGACAGAACCTCAAGTGTGCTCTGCCACTGCCCAGGGCATGGACTGAAGTGATGTTACATGGCAGGAAACCCGGATGAGAAGCCGTTTCCCTTCCTTTTGCTCTTGGCAGCTTGGGCATGCTCCTCTTCCCAGAGCTTTTCCCAGATTCCCCTGTGAAAGGCATGGTCTGGTGTGAGCAGTGTCCAGTTCCTGGTGTGCAGAGTCCTGCCTTGTCCAGTTGGGGGGAGGGAGGGGGGGAGAAAAGGGTTGTTTTGCCGTTCATTTTCCTGCTGTAGAAGACTTGATTTTTTTCTTTCCCTGAGCCGCATGAGAGAAACATCCCAGAAAGTCTTGGGTTACCTTTGGAGTTCCCTTCACTTTAATTTATATAGTGTCTTTTTTTGTGAACTGGTGTAAAATGTATATGCTGACAAGCTCATGTATTTTTATGTAAATATTTTTTGTGGTTTTCCCCACTTGCCCTTCTCTGTAAATATTTAGAATTCTCATATTCTTCTCACCTTGTATGATGCAGATGTGGTTTTGTTTCTGTTTTTTATTTGTACTGTAATGCAACAATCCAGACTGAGGTGTCTTGTGGTATTAAACAAAAGCAACAGTCCCACTGAGCTCACACTCAGATGTGCAACTTGACAGCATTAATCAAGCCAGGTTAAAAACTACTCTGGTGTGTTTGTGTGTGTTTTTGCCTCTGCCTCGTTAATTAAGTGCATTTAAAAAACAAAGCATGAGAAGCCAGTTTGGGGCCCTTCATTGGAAGGCTGCTGGCAGGCAGCTGGGGATGAAGGAGGTGACTTTGAATCCATGTGCCAAGGCTGGGGCTTATCTGGGCAGTTAAACCAGGGCTGCTTCCTGACAAAAAATAAACCAGCCTGGGCTGTTTGAGCCTCCCTTTCCTCTCGCCCAGCACGACAGCACAAGGAGAAGCAGCTTGGCCCTGGCACAGGAGGCACAAGGCAGATGAAGTGAGGACAAACAGATGGCACAGCCACCTTGGCCCTCGGGGCTGGCAGGAGGGGTTCTGGGCACCACAGCAATAGTGGTCAGAGTTAATTAATGGCAAAAAGGTGATTAAAGGAAGTGAGTTTCAAAGGATTTTAGCATTGCGAGGAGGACTTCTGATAAGTCTTTTCATCCAGTAAATGTTGGGTTCTTTAGAAACTGCTGCCAGGAGTAAAAACAGCTTAAATGCTGCTCTCCTGGCAGGGCAGGTGACCCTGCTGTCCACGTGGAGCCCTTCGGATATGGGGTGACATGAGGTGACACGGGGTGACACAGGGTGACATGGGGTGACATGAGGTGACATGAGGTGACATGGGGTGACACGGGGTGCCATGGGGTGACACGGGGTGACATGGGGTGCCATCCAGCCTCTGCCCCGGGGGCCTTTGTGAGCACAGAGGGGCATTAAAGCTGTTAAAATATTTGCTCCCAAATCTTACCTTTACATCCAGATCTGCTTATTAATGCACACCCCACCTGAACACCGATGCCCTTGTAAGGCGTCACCAGCAGCTGAGCAGCCCAATCCCTCTGACCCCAGGAATTCATTCCAGAGCTGCACAACCAGGGCCAGGGGACCTTGGAAAGGCTACCAAGTCCCTGTGTTCTACCCCCACAGGAACCCCCCCGTGCTCACTGCTTGTGGGTGGGCACCAGAGCTGTCCTTGGAGGGCAGGACACGACTGGGGTGACTTGACCCTTAAGTCCAGTAGACACATTCACATCTGAAGTGTTTGTGGCAGCTCCACACGTTTCCTGCTCAGTGCTCTGTCAGCAAGGACAATTGGCAATGGTTCAATCTGTCCCAAGGGTTAAATCTGTCCCAAAAGGCTCGGGTTTGGTGGGGATGGGAACAGCAGAAAGCTGAACCTGTTGCCTCGCGGATCACCCTCAGAACTGACATCCCACCTCCACAGCTCCTGAAATGCTCCAAAAGCAGCATCGTGCCTCCCCGGCAGAACAGGAATTCCTTTAATTCCCCTGAGATCCGAAGTTCTGGGAGGGGGGTTTCGGGGCGGCACCCAGCGCAGCTCTCAGTGGTACCCCCTGCTCCAAACGCGGTTCCAGGGAAAAAAAGAACGGTGAAAACACCCCACGCCTCTCATCCTGTCCCGAGCGGCTGAGATTTACACACGGAGCAGACGAGGGAGGAGGAGGATTTAAACTGCAAAAGTCTGCGAAGGGCTGGTAAAGCTTTTTGGTGCCGAGGAGCCTCCGGCAGGCAGCGCTGCTCAACCGCTTGTGCCTCTCCCAGCCGACCCTGCCGGCGAATTAAAGCGGGTGAGGTTCCGTTCTAGCAGCTTCTGCTCAGGTTCCCAACTCCTGACATCCAGGGGCGGGTTTCCTTTTTGATTTTTCATACTCGAGCAGACCCGTGGAGCGCTCAGTGCCCGCGGCATCCCGAGGAGCTGGGAGTGTCTCCCCGGAGCAGCCCCCTCTGCCCCGCAGAGCAGCCCCCTCTGCCCCGCAGAGCAGCCCCACTCACCCCTAACCCCGAGCTTAAATCCAGATGGAAAGCGACCTGCAGACCTCAGCAGGTCACTGCTGCTTTCCAAAGCAGACATCAGCTGTGCCAGGGCCCCATCCCTAGGGGAACACTGCAATATGTTCGCTGCTACACTAAAAAAGTCATCCAGAAACAGCAGCTGATGCTGGAAAGGCCGGGAAGATGCCGAGCTGCCCAGTTCCTCCCTTGGTGGGAGCTCCAGCTGGCAAGGATGCCCTGCTAAGATTAATTATCAGCCCACACAGCCAGAAGATCCCCCCAGCCCCGAGCCCAGGACCTGTCAGAGCAAGACTTGTGCTAACACAGATCTCCAGCCAGGCAGGGTGAGATTCTGAACCTCCCTTCCCAGCACGAGCCTAGGTTTGGCTTCTCACCTTCCCATCAACCAGGGGCTGAGAGAGACTGAGGGGAGACCTCCCTGCAGTTCCAACTGCCTGGGCAGGGGCAGAGGAGGGGCAGGACTGAGCTCTGCTCTGGGGGGACCAGGGACAGCCCCCAGGGAATGGCTGGAGCTGTGTCAGGGCAGGCTCAGGGTGGATCTCAGGGAAAGGTTCTTCCCCCAGAGGGTGGTTGGCACTGAACAGGCTCCCCAGGGCAGTGGGCACAGCCCCAAGACTGCCAGAGCTGCAGGAGGGTTTGGATGATCCTCTGGGGCACAGGGGGGGACTCTTGGGGCTGGGCCTGTGAAGGGCTGAGGGTTGGACTTGTGGGTCCCTTCCAGCTCAGCACATTCTGTGGCTGTGTGATCTGCTCCAGGCAGGGCAGCAGGGCAGTGCTGTCTGTGCTTGGATCCCTCCAGAGCAGGAGCTGCTGGTGCCCCTCTCCCAGCATGGCTCGACAGAAGTTTGGCAGCATCACAAGAATGGGGGAGGGATGCAGGAGGTCACACAAATCCCTGGATTAGCATTCCTGGTGCAAGAACTGCCTGCCAGCACCTCCAACAACAGGCTGTCACCGAGGGCAAAGCATCCTGCCCACGGCCTGGGGCACAGCCCAGGAGAGCCAGACATCACTTCTAAGGGGCAATTTGTGATCTGGGGCCAACAGCAACAACCAAACTGGCTGGGAAAAGCAATCCTCTGTGCTCTTCTCATCCTCCCTGGGACAGCAGGAGCAACATCCCTGCTCCAATACTTCTCCCTCGGGAAGAGCAGAGAGGGCAGGTCCTGCCCCTTTGCTTTGCCTGTGCAAGAGCTTTGAGCCAGCTCTGCAGCAGGAACTGTCACCACAGCACTCCCCTGCCCCCCTGCCATCACTTCATCTCCCTTTCCTGAAGGATTTTTTATATCCCCAGCCAGTTGGGTGCTCAGACACAGCGGGACAAAGCCCTGGGGTCAAATCAGGGATGTTGGGAAAGGGTGGGGTGTCCTGACAAAGCCTGCCAGGGATCCCCCAATTCCTGCTTAAATGTGGGGCTCCAGCAGGGCTGCTGAGCACACACAGTGTCACTGCAGTGCTCAGACAGGCAGCTGGAACTGCTCTGTCCTCTGCTGTGACCAAACTGCCTCCCCACCAACCATCCAGAGTCATTAATTCAACAGGCTACGGAGCACCAAGTGAGGGTGGAACCTGCAGAAAGCATCCCCTGAATGGGGAATGGGCTGTCCTGCAGCAGGGGGAAGGCTTGGTGCAGCTCACAGGGAAATGAAAGTGGCCTCCACCCTGTCATGTGCATCCTGATCCTCCGAGTTCAGAGCCCCCGGTCCCTCCTTGTCCCAGCCCAAGGAAAATCACAGTCTCCAGACAGACACCCTTGAGTCCAGACTGGATGTCTGCATTTTATGCTTCAAACTGGCAGTCAGGACAGGCAGGCTCTTACAGGATCTGCCTGGAAAGGTCTCCCTGCCCCACACAGCCTCCTCCAGGCTCTTCTCAGAGCTGATGTCCAGCCTGTCCTGCCCTTACCTCTCCCCCTGCAGCTGCTCACAGGGCTCAGGGCTCTGCCCCAGCCCTGCAGCCTCAGCTCCTGCTTCCAGGGGGTCACTGTGTCCCCTACAAAGGGTCCAGGGGTCTCCCCACCTTCTGACCAGAGAAGCCCATCAAGCACCAGAGTCACACAAGAGGTTCCTGCTTTGCCATTTAACACCCCAACATCTTACCCAGCACCAGACCCCAGTTCCCTGCACTCTGCAGGTCCCAGACCAGGGGACACCCCACCCACGTTCCCAAGGAGGGGAAAACACCTTCCTGGACTGCCAGGGACCCCACATTCCAACACTCCCATTGCAGCAGACCCAGCACAGCCCCTGCTGTGCCACCCTGTGCCTCCAGCATCAATCCACTGCTCTGGTTCCTGGGGGACGAGGGGAAGAGGAAGATGGATCTCCCCAGAAACAGCCTGTCAGAGTGGGACTGAATTTACTAATTACAGACAGATACAGTGGAGCTCCCACCTTTCTGAACAAATAAAGTTGCCCTTCTGAATGTCAAAGGCAGCAGGGAAGGAGATCCTTGGACAGAAGGGCAGCTGACCCTGGTGCCAGTTGTGCATTTAGAAGGATTGTAGGTGTGGCAGGTGAGAAAGGGGAAACAGGTTGCACAGAGGGGAAGGTTTTTCAAGTAAAAAAAAAATGTTTTCATCCATTTTTTAAAGATCCAAGATGCTGGAGAAGAATATTTGACTCCGGCAAGTGCTGGAGCTTGATGAATCATTCAAGCTGTGTGAACGTTTGAAGCCTGGAGACCTGGAAACCTTCACTGAGAACAAGTCTCCTGGCACACTCCCAGGGAGGAAGTGTGGGTGATCCCTGTCATCCAGCTCCAGTGCATTCCAGGGCTCCCAGCTATGCTCTGTCCCTCAGCAGGGAACAGCAGACCCCTTCCCTCCCTGCCCTTGGGCCACACAGCAGATCCCAGTGGGATGCACTCAGGACACCCCCAGGGAGAGAGTTTTCCTGACCCACAAGTGTCAAAGTTAACCAATGCAAACACACAGAAAGGCAGCCAGGAAAGAATGAAGGGCAGCAGGAAGGGTAAAACAGAGAGTTCACATTAGACTTGTAAGGTAAAAACCAAGTCTCCCCTGCTCCAAACCAGCCCTCACCCCCAGGGCAGCCGATCTCAGCAGCAGCAATATTCCAGAGAGCCTCGTTCTGCTGCACTCCAAGTTATAAATTCAAACATAAGAATAAAAAAAAGAGAAGTGCCAGACAGGGCCAGGTTTTCAGACAGGCAGGCAGGGAGCCAGAAACACAAACACAGCCCAGGCCCTGGTGCTGAGCACGGGCAGACATCTGCCTTGCCTCTCCCTCCTCCCAGTCCCTGCCTTGCACAACTTTCATTTCATTTATTCTCATCTCTCCTTTGTCTTCAGATTTCCTCTGGTTGCCTTTTGAGGGGGGTTCTGGATCACCTTGCTTACAGGATTTTTATTTTAAACCTTTAGTTTCCTTTGAATCCAGTTCTCCTGATCCAGCCCCAAAGGGTGGGAAGTGGAGCAGGATGTGTTTCTTCAATAGCAAAAGACAGGGCTGGTGGGGAGGGAAGGTTGCACAGGAAAACCTATGAGATCCCACCACAGACACAAATCCCACACTGTGCTGGCCAGGAACTCCACTTTCTTCTCTTTCATCTGGAGAAAGTGGAATTTCGCTGATAACAACACTGATAAGGCAACAACTTCCCAACGACATCTAGTACAAAACACTACAGAGAAGTCACCAAATTCTGCCACAGAGCAAGACAGGCTGGTTTAAACCTCCTCATCTCTCCCCTCTGGGAAAGACTCCCTTGAAAAAGAAACCAGTGTTGAAGGGCCACCACTTTGAAAAGTAGAAAAAATTTTCCTCAATCGACAAAATAAGTGCAAAAGCAAAACAAAAACACTGTAACAACCCCCTCTCCCTTCCCCCCAATCCATAATCTTCTCCCTTCCACCTCAGGGATGATTTTAAGCTGCAGGATGAGGGCAGTGCTCAGCATCCCCTCCCACAGTGGGTCCTTCTCCTCGACAGGGAGGGCAGATCTCCCTCCTGTCTGATCCCAGCTCTGGGCACCAGCTCAGCCCCACCACTCCTTGGAGCATCCAGGCAGGGAAAACCACCCAGACATTTGTTCAGAGGCGTTTTCTGGGTGCCTGACAGGACACACAGCCCTGCAGAGCCACTGAGCATGTGGAATTGGAATTCCTGCCCAGGGCTGCAGGAGCTGACCTTGGAACCTGCTCATGTCAGAGCCTGGAATCTGCAGGGAATCATGGAATTGTTTGGGTGGGAAGGGACCTTTCAAGCTCATCCAGTCCAACTTAACTGAGTGTTTTTCACATTAGGTTTTGAGTGACCATCAGCAAAATAGGGAAAAGCCCCTTTCCAGGAGCCAGAGGGGTTTTTTCCTGTTGCTGGAGCAGAGACAACACCAACTGATGGCATAAAAGCTCACAAGGCTCTAAGTTAACCACTCTTTCTTCCACAGCAGGCTTTGAATAAGTAATAGAGGGACAGACATAACACCACAGAAGAAAAAAATACGAAATAGAGGCTGAGCAAGCGAACATTGTGTTCATCCTCCACCCCAAGAGAGGGGGCTGGGAGCTCCGGCAAAGGATAATGGAGCTGCACAGATAAAGACCATCATAATGCACAGACACAAAGGTGCAAATTGAGATTCACCAGCCATCTCCTTGCTGGCAATTCCCTGCTTTTAACTCCATCCCTTTGTAACCTTTTCTGTGGGTTTGTATTATAGCTGCAACCTCTGCTCTCTGCCTCTGCACACACATTATCAGCGTTTCTCCACCCTGGCTCTGCTCCCTCCTCAGCTCCAGCAGCCTGAGTGTCCTTGTTCCCACTCCCTTTCATCTCAGCTCCTGGAGGATGAATAATGGAGCAGAGTGAAGGGAAGGAGGGGGTAGATGTGCCTGTTTGGACTTCCAGGCCGGACAGAGGGGAGCTTAAAACCCAAACTGGCCAAATCACAAGGGAGCTCTGCTGATTTGTGTCTCCCCACAGAAACACCAGTGGGAAGGAGCCTCTGGCAAAGACCAGTTTAAAGCCCTCATTATGAAAGGGAAGGAAGAAAACAAGGAATTAGGTTTACATTCTTTTTCCCCCCCCTTACAGACATCGTGATTTTCTGGGGTAACACAGATAAATTCAGATCCAGAGCATCCTCTGGCTCTCATGTCCTGCCAGGTGCCCTGTGCTGGGGCAGCCCAGAGTTGGGCAGTCCCTTGGAGATGATCCACAAGCACCTCTGGGAGTCTCAGGGGGGTATCACAACTTCCCCCCTGCAGGGGATGGAATGGGATGAGCTTTGAGGTCCCTTCCAACCCAAACCAGTCTGGGATTCCAGATTCTATACAGGTGGATTTTAACACACTCCAGTTTCTGTTTCCCAGGCCTTGGACAGCAGGTTTCACCCCTATTTTACTGCAGAAAAAGCAGAGGGCTGAACTCAGTGATTTTAGGGGAATAAAGAAAAGGTAGGATGTGATAATGGGACTCCAGAGCTCCCACCCAGGACATCCCAGTGTCCCCATCAGCATCCCTGCCCTGACTTCATATTCCCGCCTTCAAACTAAGCTCAGAATTTATCCTTGCTGATGGGGAACAGGTCAGACCTGCAGACCCTTCCCAGGTTCCTCAGCACTCAAACCCAGCTGAGCACCCAGGTGACACCAAACCCAAGGCAGCATCTGCAGAGAGAATTCAGCAGCTCATCAATTTGGAGCTGGAAATACAAATCAGATTTATTCCCTGTTTGTTTAGCAGGCCCAGGAGGAGAGTGGGACTGCAATGACCTGTGGGGTGACAGACACCTGCCCAGCTTCTCCTGTTTCTGAGCTTTGCTTTTGTGCCCTCCCAGGACACACTAAAGCATCCTGAGCTCAGGCTCCTGCTGCAATTGTATCAGCACTTGAGGAACAGAAATGTCAAAGCAATTAAGTCTGAAGAGGTTCTTTTTCTCTCTATCCATTCAAATTCTGGGGAACATTTCCCAACTTAAGCTTTTCTGAACAAATAATAATAATTAAAAAAAGTCAACATAAAGACTTGATTTTTTTATTCCTCAAGAACAGGGGGAGAGGAAAAGGAAAAGCTGAAAGCAAGGGATTGGAGATGGTTCAGCAGAACCTCAGGCAGAACTGCCAAATTTTTCACTCCAAATCAAGTGTTGCCCTTTTGGTAATAAACAGCCTTGTTTCTTCTGGCATTTTCCAATGGAATGGCAGAAAAAAATATATTAAAAAAAAAATTCAAACCACTGAATTTGAGTTTGAGCCACTTCAGGTGATCTCCTTACCTGCTTGCCCCCTGTTTGACCCCCTGGAAGGCCGAGATAACAAACCCCCCTCGTGACAAGGCTTGTTCAGGGGCCCAGCACAAAGTCAGTGCTGAGTGTTTTCTGCAAAGGAAAAAAAAACCATTGTGGGTATTTCCAAGATAACTCTGTGTCCTCTTGAAAAGAAATGGGAGACAGACTGTGCAAGGAAACAACTGATAGATATCACAGATATCAGTTTGCCTTTGGCCCAACTGCTCTGGTCACTCAAATCCTATCCAGTCCTTCTGCCCTCACCTCTCTGGGGCTCTTCGTGTCCCAACGAGCCCAACTGTCCCACTGCAAGTTGTGAACAGCCTTCTGATACTGGGTTATGGGGAAATAAACATCCTCCCTGCGTTACAGGTTCCAATCCACTACTGAAACCTCAAGGAAAATGAGCAAGAAAAGGACATTTCTCCCAAGGCCTCCCCTAAGCAGCAATAAATCTGATTCTCCACTGTCTCCCAGGCCACGGGGTGGGTGAGCTGTGCTTTGCTTCTGGGACAAGGCAGATGAAGGGAAGCCCGTTCCCAACCCCCTTTCCTGCCAGGAGACAGCTGAGAGCACAGGAGTGACCCAGCTCGGGCTGCCTGATGCCAACAGGATCATCAGCTCTGTCATGCAGGCAGCAGCTTTGCAAAAATAAAACTGTTTTCTTAGAAGAGGAAAGGAAGGGAGAGCAGGAGAGCTGCTGGGTGGCTGCCCAAGCCCACCCCAGTCCTGCTCAGCACCACAACTGGCCAGCTTGGCTGCCCCAGCTAAAGGGTGGCACCTCAGGCACCTTAAAGGGGGGGACACAGCTCCTCACCCTCCTCTCTGCAGTGCTGGGGGCTGACAAAACCTGACAGGGCTGGGAATCCACAACCTCTCCCTGCCTGGCTCCTCTCCCAGCAGCCACAGCCCCAGAGCTGGGGTTGCCTCAGTAACCAGGGCTGGCTCCGGCTCTGGATGGTGGGGATGCAGCAGGCACAGGGTGTGAGCAGGGACTGCCTGAGCTCAGCTCAGAGAGAGGAGCCTGGAATTGGGAGAGCCCGGGGGGATTCCATCACAGACCCCTCTGCAGCTCCTTGCTGCTGCATCCCACGGAAGCACTGAGGCTGGAAAAGGCCTTTAAGATCATCAGGTCCAACCATTAAACCAGCACTGCCAAGTCCACCGCTCAACCATGCCACATCTGCACCTCCTCTAACATCTGCCACATCTGTACAACCTCTAACATCTGCCACATCTGCACCTCCTCTAACATCTGCCACATCTGCACCTCCTCTAACATCTGCCACATCTGCACCTCCTCTAACATCTGCCACATCTGCACCTCCTCTAACATCTGCCACACTTTCTTTATGCCTTTTCACAAAACCAAGTGGTTTTTCCTGCAATTCACATACACAAGGACACTCAAAGATTAAGATTAAGATTCCTCCTCTGACCCAACAGGACAGGAGCCTGGTCCAGTCGGGCTGATGTGTATAAAAGTTCTGGCAGTGGAATGGGCACCATGGAGAACACCAAATGCCCTGTGAGGAAGTGAACAGCACAGCTGGCACCAGCTAAAGCTCTCAGCAAAGAGCTCCATCACAGCAAGAGCTTACCCCAAACCCACCTACCCTCAGCATCCCCTCCCCAGCCACACAGGGCTCAGCTGTCAGAGCTACCCTCAAAAAATGCTGTTTAAGCCCAGGACTCCCCATAAGACAGCAGGAAGGTCTTCTCCAGTATCTGGGCAGGTACTTGGTCAGCCTTGTACTGCAGCTTCTGCAGGTACAGCACCAGTAACAACAGGCTCCTCTCCCACCTAAGTGCACTTTTAAACCAATACTCATCAGCCTAAATGCCTGCAGAGCCGCTTTTGCTCCCCAATTACTCCCAGCAGGGAGTTCCTCAGACTTTGGGATTAAAATCATACCTAATATATTACTTTGATCCGTTCAAAATTAGCTTCTCCTTTGGAAATTTGGTGCCATTCTTGCTTTGGTTTTGTCCTCCACTGCTCTCCCTGGCTCAGGGACGTGACATTTCCAGCACACACTGGGTTCCACTGAAATGGAGATGATTTCCAGGCTGTGGCCTTTCAGAAGGTGGGAGCCTTGAGCAGCTTTCCTACATCTCAATACATATATATGCCCTCTAGTCTTGCCTCAGACAACCCCAGAGCTGCTGCCAGTCCAAGGAGGAAAGGGCAGGAGCTGTGGCAGGCACATGCTGCTACACCTTCATTATCACAGTCACAACACTGCCAGGCTGGAGGAGTATTTTTAGAGTGGGAAAGAAAAAAAAAACCTGGGAATTTATCAGAGAATTATTAACACAAAAGTGACACTCATATTAGCAGGGTTCTGTTTTCCCTGTACTTACAGAAATTGGGTTTATTTCCTTCCTTCCTCCAGCTTTTCAAGACAAGGAAATTGTTGCTTATCCAGCCACTGAGAGGTTTTGACAAAGATGCCAAGACAGGAGGAGGGATGGGGGGATCCAGCCCTTAGGGGGCTACAGGGATGTCTTAAAAAAGACCAGTTTCACTCCTGTCATGGATAACAAGCTGTCACACCCCACAGAGTCACACGGGGAAATGAGCCTTGGCACAAGCAGGGTGTAACACACACACACTGGGCATCGGTGATTCACACACCAAGGTCTCACATTCTCTGTGACATCCTGTCTCTGGGAGCCTTGCTGACATGTGGACGATCCAGGCAGTTAACCTGACTAAGATTTGCATGGGTGAACTCGATTAAACCCCTGTGTGGACCCAATGAGAAGCAGGCTTCATTTATTTTGGCTCCAAAGTAAATAAATTAGGGCCACTTTTGTTCCGAGCAAGAGCAGCGGAGCTGCAGCCTGGTGTAGTTTAACACCTTCAGTTCATGCTGTTTGTTAATGTGGGCTCATTTTCACCCAAATATTCCTGTTTAAACACAGCTCAAGCAGGACAGAACAGCCTCCTGAGCTGAGTCCAGTCAGTGCTTTGGAGGGAGCCAAACCAGATCCACCGTCAGCTGGAACTGGGATGGGGAAAGTTGGGGAACAATTTCAGCTCCTTCTACTATGAAGGATCTGCCTCAGTCCTCGGAGGTGAACTGAGGCCACAGCAGAGCCAACCTGGTAAAGTAATCACAGAATCACAGCCTGCAACCTCTGGAGATCATCTAGTCCAAACCTCAGGTTCACCCAGTTGCCCAGGATCACGTCCAGGTGGGGTTTGGGTATCTCCAAAGAAGAAGACTCCACAACCTCTCTGGGCAGCCTGTTCCAGGGTTCTGTCACCCTCCATTTCTCTCCTCCTAAGAGATGCTCCAGTCCCCTCATCCTCCTCCTGGCCCTGGGTTTCTACTGCACTTGCCACTGACCACTCTGGATCTGCTGCTCAGGCAACACCGGGGCTTTCAGCCCGTTTTCCTACGAGAGCCGCTTTTGCACACAGGTTACTTAACAGGACAGGGCACAAGGGGAAGGGAGGGAAGGATTTAGTTTCTCCAGAGAAAGTTGCTGCTGTCAGTGAGCAAAATGAAACCCTCTGCAGAGAAAGTGCTTGGCAGGAGGCTGAGCCACAGGAATTGTTATCGGCGCCCAGGAGCAAAGCGGGAACGGAGTTCAGGGCTGACACCCGAGGAATGAAAGGGCTGAACAGCCAGGGCAGAGCAAGGAATGCAAGAGCAGAGGAGCCCAGGAGAAGGCAGAGCTCCTGCACAGCCAGGCAGGAACAGCAGCTCAGCTCGCTGTCAGCCTGGGGCTGATTAGAGCAGCTCCAAGGGGGCGTGTGATGCTTCCATCCCTTTCCCCTCTCGTGCTCCCACATCCCTGTTGTTTCACAGGGAAGTCATTCCTACAGGCCTGTTCTCCATGCAGCAGCAACAGCAAATATTGAAGATATTACCAAGCAAGGCATTGAGCTGGAAAGAGATGTTATGGAGGGAGTTTTATCAAGATAAGATAAGAAGCAGCTCAGCTGCAGAGACACAGACCGGTCAGAATATGTGATTTGTTTTGCCCCTTTGAGCTGATTTATATTTGCTGAAAGAACAAACACAAACATATATAAATATCTGAGACAGATGTTGTCATATCCTCTGGAAGGGAAAACACACCTAGGAACACAGTGGTTAACAAGTTTTCAGCTTCAGCACATTAATGGCAAAAAAAAAAAGCTCTGCCAAGCCTTACTAGAAAGCCAGATCCAAAATGTTCATGGGGGGGCATCATTTTGGAGGAGAGAAACCCCAGAGATAATTAAGTTGTGATGAGTTCTGTGGAAACAGCAGCCAGGCAGAGGGAAAGAAAGCCCAGCAGCATCCCTTTGCATGAAGGGCTCTCACAGGAGGCAGATGTTCTTAAGCTCCTGCTTGAAGCAGAAGCACCACGAGACGTGGGGGCCTCACTGCTCCTCTGCTCAGGAACAGCTGCCTGGGAGCTCCTGCCATCCATCACGTCCAGATCCTTACACAGATGCAGTTGGGTTATAAACAGCAATTAATTGTGAACCTACACCAGAAAGTTGCAGTCACTGAACTAGCTCAGTTTTTGAACCGAGCTGCAGTTAAAGGATCCGTTGTTTCCCAGCATAAACAAGGCCATGGGTTAAGTGCAGCTGTTCCATCAAACACGAGCAGGGGAAAACAACCAAGGGCCTATTAAGCATCTGAGCTGAGAGAATAATTACTTTTACCTCTTTCTGTTCACAAATGGGTTGGAGCAACTCAAGAGTTTTCCTGAACCTGTTTCTGATGGGAAATTTGCAAGATTATTCCTGCAAATAATTAGTTATTGATCCCTAAGTTTGCTTAGGGAAAAGCTCTCATAAGCAAGTCAATCTATTATTAAAGCCACGTTTGCTTGGGGGTTTGTGGCACTGGAACCACATTTTTGGTCTCCTACTGACAAAGCACAACTTCAGGTTTCTTCGTGGGTGAGGGAGGTGTTTGAAACCCCATTTTTCAGAATCAAACCTTTTTTTTTTTTGTTTCTTCCAATAAATGCTTTTCTCCAGTATTTGCTTAAAAGGTTTTGAGTATTTCTTGGAAAAAAAAAAAAAACAACAAAAACCAAAAAACAAAACAGTTATTTTATTCATATTCTAGGAACATTTTCCCAGCATTTAGATGTTCTAACAAATAACAAGAGCATTAAGCGAGGCTTTGAATTCCTCTTAGAACACAGGGACAAATCCAGATGCACCAATGTGGGGACAGAGCTTTAATCTCTGCTCAGCTTCCTGCTGCTTATCATGACAGACAAAGCTCTGATCACCAATAACACCCACCCAACACACTTTTTATTACAAACCCACACAGTTTCCCATAATCAGGCCATACAATCTTTTCCCAGCGTCAGGACCCGGCAAGTAGCTGGGATTCCTCAACCCAGTGGAACAAAGAAACCCATCTGATCCTCTCAAGGTCAGTATTCACTGGGGAAATGCTGAGCCTTCACCACAACCCCTTTCTTTGGGTCCTTTTCCCCAGAGAGAGGGGAGTTAGCCCTTTTCTCCTGTCCTCATTTTCCAGCAGCATTTATTGCCCTTTGATTTGAATTCTGGGTGGATTGAACCCCTCCCAGAAAAGCAGAGCAGATTTGCAGTCTGCAGTAATTAGAGGCAAAAACTGAGCAAATTAGCTCTCCAACTTCAACAACTGTTTCATGCTTCCCTGGGCTTTGCCTGGAAAGGTTGCCTGTGCCTGATGTTAGACTTCTACAGGAAAAAAACCCTGAAGTGTCTGGGGGTGAAGCGGCTCGATGGAGTGCTCAGCACATCTGTGTGCTCGTGTGGGAGAGCCACAGAGCTCACACCTGGCCAGGCACACACAGGTCGTGGCTGCAAGGCAGGAACCAAAGGGAGCAGCTGGGACTGACGGGATCCCATCACAGAACCATGGAATGTCCTGTGTTATCCAAACCCTCTTGCAGCTCTGGCAGCCTTGGGGCTGTGCCCACTGCCCTGGGGAGCCTGTTCAGTGCCCAACCACCCTCTGGGGGAAGGACCTTTTCCTAATATCCACTGAAACCTCCCCTGGAATATCTTCGTGCCACTGAGAGGTGTATCCTGCCCTGCACCAGCACAGGAGCACACACAGCCCAGCACAAACCTGCCAGGAAGCTACACAAGGGAGAATCCCCAAGAATCCTTGGGTTTCTGAGCATCCACGCTGGGAAATGGGGGCAGAAGCAGAGCTACAGCCAGCACTGCCTGGCCCAGCCCTCTCCTCACTGTCTGGACTCCCATGATTTGAAGTGCTACTTGAGCTCCTTCACATCCCATTTCCCTGCTTACCCCCCACCCATTCTCCAGCAATTCTTCAAATTGTATGCAACAAAACCCTCCAGAATTATTACTTCATCCTGCTGCAATCACAAGAGATGGCTGGTGGGAAATGGACTTTTTCAAATCATCAGCTCCAGACCCAGCAGTGTTTGTTAATGCAAATACCCTGAACTGTCCCCTTAAGCCTCTGATTTCCCTCCCTCCCACATCCCATCCCCAGCATCAAGAGCAGCTTTGGAGCTTATTCCTTTCAACGGGCCATGCAAATCTGTATTACCACACCATGATGGGCTTAACAGAACCCAACATTTCCAGGGCAAAGGAAGGAAATTTCTGCTTGATTTTGGTTGGTTTGTTTGGTTTTTTGTGTTTTTTTTAATTTTATTATTTTTTAAAGGCGTGTCGTGAAAAATAAGAGCTGGTTTTGGAGAGGCAAGAGACAAATCTGCCTTTAAGGGAACATTTTTCCTTGCAAGCTCAGTAGGAAAAGTACATTTCAAGGTACAAGAGCCCCCAGTGATAGCAAGGGATGGGATTAATAGCTGTTGCTTTGCACTGTTCCTACTGTCAGACTCACACTGTGGGGTTTGATCCCTCAAAAGTGGCCTCCCCTCCCAGTGCTGAACTCGAGGCAATCTGCACCATCAGGTTCCCAGTGGGACTCCCACTCAGCTCAGTGCTGGGGTCCCACAGGTCCCCAGCAGCCTCAGGGTTCAGATCAGCACTTACACCCTGTTCATACACCACCCAACCCCACAGGCTCTGCTGGGAGATCCAGGAATATGTAGGAGAACCCGGCCTCAGGCACAGACTTTGGCTTGGAAGGGACCTTAAAAACCACTTTGTTAAAGCCAAAAATCCATATTTCACCAGTCTAAACTGCATCTCACCAGCAATTTATCCTCACGTTAGGATGGGCACCAAAACTAAACTTCAGGGAATGGGAAATGGAGAATAGAAATGTGTGAACTCCTCCATAATTAGTGCCATATTGCAAGGTGCCTTTACACAGGCCAAGTGCCACCAGTTCCATTTACAGAGGTGGGGAAACTGGGACACAGCTGCCCCCAGGAGCAGAGCCCAAACTTCTGAGCTACATCTGCTTTTACAAGAGGAATGATTTATTTCAGGATCAGCTGATGGAGAAAAACCAACCCCACAGACTCTGCACAGGGCACTGGGAGTTAGCCACTAATTCTCACAACAGCTGTCAAAAAGTCCAGCAGCTTCCCAAAGTCACTAAGGCATTAAGGACTGTCACAGCCACCTGTTAAAAGCTCTGCTGCTGAGCAAGAAAATCACTTTGTCTGTCACCAGCATCTAACAGAGCACATCAGAAGCCCAAATTTTGAGGCCTTGCGTGGTCAGTGAGTGAGAACTGGCTACCACAGCCCTTTCACGCTGCTTTGCCCTTTCCATACTCCAAGACTATCAAGTGTTTAGATTTTAAACACTCATAATAAGAAACTCTTAAAAAGCAGAAAATCAGTATGCAAAGCATCACTGTGCTGCAGATGTAACATCACAAACTGAGAGAGTGAAGAATCTCAGCCTTTAGTTAAGCAGCATCCTGGCTGCTGTTTAGTGAGGTGGCACTTTATAATCTTTAATACACTTCTAAGACATGCCCTGCTGAAGCCCCTGGAAATGAAACGGGCTCCTTGCCTCTCAGTGAAGGAGGCAGCTGGAACAGCCACAGGATCACACTGTTCTCTGCCCCAGGTAGGCTGGTCACCAGTGAATTCTCCCACCCTCTTTTCTTCTTCCCATATTAATGCCCTTCATCACCATAAGGATTCCTGGCCAGTGCCAAAACTCAATTTACACTCGTTACTTTAATGACCTCATTTGTCATCCTCACACGTGTTCCTGCCCCTGGGGCCCAGCCCCAGCCCTCTGCCACCAGGTCTCATTTACAGTTTGCTCTTTCATCATTATTTTTAAAGACTAAATTGCCTCCATTTCAAGGCAAACGGTCTGGGAACTCCCTCAGCCCAGGGACGCATCCACACATTTTATCAGTCCACTTTAGGGTTATGTCCATCTCAATCCCCACTGACCATCCCATCCACACCCCACTGCATCACCCATTTACTTCCATCACCTTTGGCTTTGTTATTCCTTTTAAGCCTTGGAAAATGTAATCATTAGGACATTTGAATATTGCAATCACATGAAGCTGTGGGAGGAATTTTAACTCTTTTTTTTTTGGGGGGGGGTTGGGAAGAAGGATAAGAGTGTGATCCTTTCCTTCCCCGATGCATCAGTTCATTTGTCTGTCTAAACCACGTTTTTTCTCTCACAGCTTGACTGCTCCAGAGAGGTACATTCCTTCCTATTAGATTACATTTCTCTCTCACAGCATCTCTCCAGTCCTGACATGCTCAGTAAAATTCAATGGTAATTAAGTCATGTAAATAGGTTAGGGAAGAGCACAATCCTTCAGGTTTCATCATAGCACATGTTTAGTGCAAACAGCATCACATGAACTGCTGGACTGGAGCTGCAGGGAGCCTCCAGAAACACCACCAAACCATCACACAAACGTCTGCCCTTCAGAGCAAGGCAGGGACTGGAATCTGAGCAATGACTTACATCTGTCAGTGTTGCAATAAAACGTTCCCCAGCCTGTTTGCAGCACCTTTAAAAGGAGATATCACAGTGCCCGTTGTCCTTTCCAGGAGCAATCACTTCATCCACCCACCCATCACCTCTCCCAGCTCAGCCTCCAACTCACTGGGACAAGATGTGCCTTCCCAGTACAGCCTGCAGTGGCCACTGCTCAGCTTTTCCAGTTTATCCAGAACCACTGGTAAGGCAGGCTGGGCATTTACTGGGCATTTGCTGGGCATCTGCTGGGCATCACTTGCAAATCCCAATGTAAAGCTTACCCAGAACAAACTGGTGAACTGCTGGGTGCCAGACTCGGAATCACAACGTTACCAGTTCCTTCTCTATTTAAAACCCTTTTTCCCAGGCTACCAGAAAGCTGCCTTTTAACCAAAACTGACAGCAAGGAAACTTCCCTCACAACAAACTCCAAGAACTCAGAGTTATTTCAAAGTTAACAGGCACCTGTCTCAGTTTCTTCAGCTCTTGCAACTCCATGACTTCTTCTTTCCTGTTTCCCTTCCCTCCAAAACATTTGCCTTCAGCCCCAATAAACATCACCAAAACCCTTTGCAGTGATTTCAGTATGCTGATGTGTTTCTTCAGAAGCCTTTTTCACTGAATAAACTGGTCCCAAACAAATAGTCCTTGTTATTTATACAGACACCTCCTTGCTCTTCTAAACAGACTTCAGCAGGAGCATAAGGAATAACATCTTGCCCAGATACATTTGGGTCTGGTATAAATGTAAGTATTTCCTACAGAAAAACAGGCTTCAGATTTCTCATCAATATTTATATAAAGAAAAGGTAAACCAACCTTTTTGAGTCGCTTCCAGATAATATATGATGATAACTCAACCATAACACAATTTTACAGGTTATGTATTATGTTTAAAAGCACATAAATACTACTTACTGTCAGAGGATCAAGTTTCTGGTACGTGGGGAGAAGATGGAAGTTATTACAGCCCAGTCTTCCCTGGATTCCCTCAAGTCCTGCCCTGGATCATCACATGCAGAGCAGCAGCAAGGCTGGGGGAAAACAAACCAGAACTGACAACATTAGACCAGCAGAAGCTTTACTAGTGGGGTCTAAAATAACCTGCTAATGCAGAAGCAATAAAACAGCATCAAAGCCTTGGAAACATCAGGTAGTGCCAAAAAAGATGCAAAGATTTTAGAGGCTGTGTGTCACAACAGTGAAAAATAGCTTTTAGTCTCAATAATCTTATTTTTCTTATTTTCTTTTGTACTCTTTCTAACCTTTTCCGTGGAGGACTTGTGTCATTAGCATACTCTGCTCACTGCAGCACAGAATGGCTGATGCCTGAGGCTGAAAAAGGACTATTTACAGTTCTGTGGTGGGGGGAATTTAAATAAAAACAGTACATTGGAAACCCCACAGACTTTGCATGTGAAGCTGGGAGGACTTCCTATTGTTCCTTGTGTCCAGGTAGGGAAACTGAGGCACAGATCACTGAAATCATTCCAGAAGAGCATGGAGAGCTTGGAAAGGATGCAAGAGCTGTGATCCCAGAATGACTGAGTTTGGAAAAGCCCTCCCAGCCCGTGGATTCCAACCTGTGACCAACCACCACCTCGTCCCCCAGCCCAGAGTTCCTTGGACACCTCCAAGGGTGAAGACTCCAAACCTCCCTGGGCACCCCCTGCCAGTGCCTGAGTGCCCTTTTCCATGAAGAAATTCCTCCTGAGACCCGGGATGGGATGCACCAGGAAAGCCCATCCGACACAACCCGAGCCTCGCCACGCCCTGCAGGCCGAGGTGAAAGCTTTGCCCGAGCAGGTGTGTCACGTTTAACAGCTCAGCCTTTCCTGGTGCTCCCTGTCCAAGGAGTTTCTGATCCATTTAACCAGGAAAAGGCTCCCTCAGACACGAACCCCTCATGCTTGGAGTGCTCCAACACCTCCTCCAACGGGAGGGAGAGGAATATTTGTAGTCACAGCAGGTAAACGAGCCGTGGACAGGGAACACAGCTAATTTAATGGCATGAATTATTTACACATACATTCAGGAAAGCCATCTTGCTACACAGCAGTCCCAGCAGCAGGGATTACTAATTTATAACTCAGCTTACAGCTACATTAAACAGAACGAGGCTTCCATGAAAACTGAACTGTGGGGACACAGCAAATACTGCCCAGCCCGTTCAGGGTTCTCCAGCAAAGCCTCAGTCCTTGGCCAAAAATCCATCATGTTTCTTGGGCAAAATGGATCAACATCCTCTGGATTCCAATTGTATCCAGACTGCCTGTCTGCAGTGCCCAGCCAAAGAAATGCATCCTTGAGTGGGACTGGCCTTTAGGCTTTTGTCAGGTTCCAAAATAGCATCAAATTCCTCCCTTCAGGAATGGCAGTGCCAACCCCTGGAAGAGATAACAGGGAACGCCCCACTCCTGCAACCTCCCTGCTGGGCCCCACTCAGCTTAGATCTGCTGGGAGCAAGGGAGGAAAAGGGACATCCCAGAGGGAGAACAGGAGAAACCTTTTGGGGGTGGAATACTAGGAACAGTGGGATTTGATGAGAAGCTGCAGAACCTCAGGAGGAAAGGGAGGAAACTGGGAACACCCGAGCAGAGAGTCAAGGAGAAGGGAATGGGGCACGAGCAGGACTACAGCAGAGTCAGAGTGGGGAATTCAGGCAACACAAGCAAGGGAAACCAGGGGAACAGAGTGGTCCAATTCCCTCCAGGATAAGAAATGCAGCTGATTAATCTGTAAGGAAAAACCTGGCCAGCAATAAGAGGTCTGGAAATAGAGAAAGAAGAGGCATCTTCTTTATCTGCACGAGGAGCTCCCCAGCACCACTGGGCAGCTTTAACAGAGCCTTTAACATTGGGTGTTTACATGGCAGACACCCAACATCATGTCCTGCAATCCCATGACCTGCTTGCAGAGAGTCATGGGCTTTTCCCTTGGTTTTGCCAGGTGCTCCACATTCTTTAGTCCTGCTTGTGTGTTTTGTACCATCTGCAAAGAAGTAGAAGCCACCACTCCATGTGTGTTCCCAGCTTCCTGATAAACACAGGAACAGCTGGACTGCTGCACCCTCACCTGCTTTTGGCTGAGGCACCAAATTAATCTCCATACAGTGGGAATTCATCTTAATGACTGGAATCCCTCCAGGATGCACTGTGAGCAGCACTGAGTGATCTACCCCAAGCACAGCCCCATGGCAGAGCAACTCTGCTGTGGACTCTGTGCTCAGGATCCCAGGGCAGGGTGGATTGCCTGTTCCTGCTGATTCTGAGTGTTCCTGTTTTCAGGAGAGGGCTTTGGTGCTTCCTCAATACAGAAATGGTCTCGTGTTGGGGCCGCAGGAAAAGGCTCCCAAAGGCACTTCAGCCCCGGTGAATCGTGAGGAGAAAGTACATGATCAGCCCATTAAAGCAGCTCTTCCTCTGCCTTCCACAGGTACATTTCTGGCCCTTGCAGGAAGCCTGTGCTTGACCTACTTAGAGATCACTCTGTGGTGCTGCAGAAACCACCACCCAGGGATGTATCTTGGGTCCATCCTGAATCCCACACCTCCCTTCACCTGGGCTGGAAGAGCATCCCAGTATGCCAGCCTGGCATCCTCTCTGTCCCTCCTCCCTTTAAATGGAACCTCTTTCCTCCTTGTCCTGGGTTAGGACTGTCACGTTTTACCTCCCTGCAAGTTCCTGACAGGGAGCATTCAGAGTCTCTGCTGTGGTTCCTGTCCTGGCAATACCTGATGCTCTCAAAGCCCTGCTGAGGGACAGGGAGGGCTGTGCCTGTGGGCCAGGACAGGGAGGTGGCAGTCACAGGGCCTCCATAAACAAATAAGACTTGAAAAAAAAAAAAAAAAACAAACTCAAAACAAGCCCCAGAACAACAACAAAGAAACCACCTGTTAGCTGCAAATGCTGGAAAAGGCAGAAAGGTTAATGATCCCAGCAGGGTGGAAATTCTCCTGTGTCAGGAGGTTCAGGCAGCATGAAAGGCAGCTCTGTACCGAATTTGGGAGGGAAGAGAAGAGACAACTGCTTCTGAGTGTCCAGAGAATCCAAAAGGACAAGGAGGCAAAGCCTTGGGAAGGTGCCAAGGAGGAGGAGAAACCCCCCCAAGGCACTTCAATATCAATCAGAAGGACCCACTGTTCCTCCAGGAAAAAGGGCAATTCTCTTCTCTTTTGGGAAGAAATGGTTTTGTTAAAAAACAATAAAAAGATAAAATGGTACTTTTTAATGAGAAGCTGGAGTCTCTTCTTAAGTTATTCAGTAGCAACCCCAGCCACGCAAGGTTTGTTATCCTCCCCAGTGTCCACACTTGCAGCAGAAAAAATTCCTGACAGTACTTTTGAGTTACCAGTTAGGAAAAGAAAAAAAAAAATCCATCAGGCACATAATCTGTATTTGTGATTTACAGTCAGACTTTCAGGGCTTAGCCCAGGTCAAAGATCAGCTCTGCTTTTGTGCCGTATTCAGAAAAGGTCCTGCCTGTTCTAATTCCTGCAGAGCTGTGCCAGGGAGGAATTTGGATGGGGAATGCATCCAGCATGTTTCTGTTCTCTCAGAAGCCTCTATCAGGCAGAGTTTTTGTCTAGACAGATGCTGGAGATGGTAATTAAAGCATTCTCCATCCCATAACTAACAGAATTCCCATGACAGGCTCGTGCTGTCACAGCAGGGTCACGCTGCCTCCGGAGCGCAGGATTTGCAGCAGCTGGATCCATCACTGCACCCGTTGGCCCTGGAAACCAAGAGCAGCAGGAGCATTTCTGGGAGAGGTGAAATATGGGGAGGGTCAGGTTAAATATCAGGAAGTGGGTAATGAATCAGCTGTGGAGCTGCAGTGGGTGACACATCCCGGGGACAGGCGCTGGCCGTCCCTGCCCGTCTCCAGCTGGGAAACAGATTGGAGCAGCTCCCTAAACCAGCCCTGCCCTGTCCTTGCAGGAATGGCCACAGAGGTGCCTGTGATGGCAGCACGAGGGGGGCAGTGCTGAATGTTAATTAGCAGGACGTCTCTCTGTGATCCACAGGTCGTTCCTTCTTTAGCTTTAGTTCAAGTCCTCCCTTGCCTGGTTGGCCCAAAGCCACCTCACCAGAGGGTCCTGTCCCTGCCACTGTATTTATAACCACCATATCAGGGTGCTCCACCCAAGGCTGACATCCCTTTCTATTCTGAGCTGTGCAAGAAGAGAAGGGCAGAGTTCCTGCCCCAAAGAACCCACAGTTTGAGCAGACAGGGACCAAGGGGCTCCGTGCAGCCCTGCAGGCTCTGGAGTCAGGTGGGCACGGGAATGGGATTTAATAACTGAATGCATGTTGGCTCCCTCAGTTACCCACCAAAAAAAGCACATTTCCATAAATTTGCAAGGCCAGTAATTCTGTCCAGAGCCAGGTCCCCTGAGCACTGAAGGTCTCTAAGCTTTTAATGAGCCATTTCCTCACCCTGCTGGTCTGTCTGACCATGGTCCCTGCCACTGCTGCTCCCTCAGCTGCACAACTGCTGAGCACCCTCCCAGCACCTCATTTCCATCTCTCCCAGTGGTCTGCCCCACATCAAAGGGGTTTCCTGAGGCTCTGACAACAATCTCCCTGTTTCCAGAGGAAAGCTGTTGCAAGCATTTCTGGTATGGAATTATTTAAGGGAGATGAAATAGGATTTACCCACAGAGGAAGAAGCTCCAGTTTTGCATCCAATATGCACAGAGCAGGATGATCCCTACAGTGAGAAGGGAGGAGAAGCATACATGGACTCACGGACTCATGGAATGGTTTAGGTTGGAAGGGACCTTAAAGCTCACCTCATTCCACCCCCTGCCATGGGCAGGACACCTTCCACTAGCTCAGGTTGCTCCAAGCCCCGTCCAACCTGGCCTTGGACACTTCCAGGGTCTTACTCTCTGGGTCTCCCAGTCTGTGCAGGCACATGAGAGCTCTAATCCTGCTGCAGAGGTGGAAGTGCTGCTGGTGTGAAGCAGAAGAGGTTCAGGCTCCAGAGTGGACTGCTCAGACAACTGTTTATCTTGAGTGAGATGGAAGTACAATCAAGACAGAGACTTACAAAGCACCTTGAGTCAGAGACAACTGCATGCCTGGAGCCAGAGTGGACCTGCCTGGCTGTGTGCAGCCCTGCCTGGCAGGTTTTCATCACTGCTATTCCTCTCTGAGCACAAATTTTAAAGGACATAAGTGAGCCCTTATTTCCCAGCACTGAAAATGCCTTTAGGCATCACATCCAGAGTGATTTCCCTGGCTGGAAAATGTTGAGTCTCGTGTGGCCCTTGCAACAGTGCCTGTGGTGCCCTGGATGGGGAGCAGGGGGGGTGAGCTGCCCAAACCTGTGTGTGTGCTGAGGCTGTGTGCTTGCAGGAGCACATCTGAGCACATCCACCCCTCAAACAGCCCAGGAGCAGGAGGCTGTGCCCTTCCCACGTGCATTAATGGCCATTCCCGTGGCGTGGTGCTGTGCAAACCCAGGAGGGCTGCTCCCTGCCTCTGTGTGACTCCTGTGAGCTCTGCTCCAGGCAGCTGTTCGGGGGAGGTAATTAAAGGTGGGCTCCAAATCCACAAATCAAAGAGAGAAAGACCTTGAATAAGGGGACAAAGAAAAAAAAACAAAAGGATTTGAAAGTCTGCCCTGTGCTGTACAATGCTCAGACAGGTCCTTTCCAGGAATAACTGTGTTTCAGAGGGAGCCTGCTGAGGCTCTGCAGTGCCCTGGGAACCAGCTGGGGGAGGCTTTGGATCTCTGGGTGTTTGTTGGCTCTGAGTGCTTTGCTCTGCTCTGAAGTCACAGCCCTTCTCTCCTGCATGGCCTGCCAGGGGAACAGCAGAGGATGGAAGTTCCCCAAGGAAAAGCTGTCGAGCAGAGGGGGACGAGACGAGCTCTGAGAAAACACCAAGGGAGATTCTCCTGCAAAGTCCACGGGCGTGAGGAGAAAGCTCAACCAAGAACAAACCCCCAGGAATGCCTCCCCTGTGGGCATCAACGTCCTATCTGCTCAGTAAAGTCACTGAAGAGCTGAGAGGGAGATATCCCACTGCACAGCGAGGGAGAAACTGAGGCACGAGAGGGGTAAGGTCCATATATATGGAAATATTTCCCAGCAAACATCACAAGTGGACACTTATCTGCCAGGAAGCTGTACTAGGTTAGTTTTTAAGTGCATCTTTCTGGCTGCAGCACAGGCCTGAGGCCTCTCTGCCACTTTCCAACCCCATGCACCAGCTGTTTGGTGGGTCAGGCCCACAAGCTGATGTCCAAAGCCCCTGATTTTGCAGGAAACCTCAATTAAAGGAGGGTGACCCGGGCTCCAAGCAGTCCTGAATTAATCACTTCCACAACAGGGAGCACAGAGGTTTGTTGCTTTGAGGAGGCCAGATGGATGGGTGCTTTCACAAGCTTTACACCCAATCACCTCCCAACGTTGGTCAGAGTTCCTGGCACGAGGATTTTCCATCTGGGTGGGTGTGAGGAAGGTCTGTGAAGCCCCCACACCACCCAAGGCTCTGGAGAGCAGAGAGTGAGACTGACTGAGCCAGGAACATGCTCTGCCTGAAGGTTTGGAGAACACTGGCCTTGGCTGCTGCTGGGAGTGATGCTCTTGTTTACTGTTCTTTCCCCCAGCCCTCTTAACCTGCTCTCTCACACTGCAGAGCTGGGGAGCTCTTTGTTAACTGTTTCCTGCTCTGGTTTCCATGGAAAACAGAGAGTCACATGCACCATCTCCCAAGAGATGACAGAAGTGCCTCTGGTCTAACAATCCCACTAGCTTTAATAAATGAGGCCAGAAAGAAAAATCATCAAGAAGGAACACGAGGATTTCAAACCCATCTGTATTTTAGAATGATCAAGTGCTAAAAAATTTCCAAGGTGTTTAGATAGGTCCACACTGAGGTATTCTTCACAAAAGAGGGCAAAAAGAGGCATTAAGACTGTCTATTACTGGAGTGCTTTGGGGAAATATAATATATTGTGATTTAAAGCATTCGATCTTGCTTTTCCCTGGTGCCATTTCTCTACTCCCACTATTTCTGAGGTCTGGGCCAAGCTGTCACACGAGGACCTGTCTTTCCTGATGTCTCAGGTCACTTCCCCCAGAGCTTCTGCTGGCTCTTGGATAACATGATCCATCAGCAGGACACCAGAGAGCACCTGAAGTCCTCCAGGTCCGGTGCTCAGTGCCTAAAGCTGCAAAGCTGTTCAGAAGGGGGATGCCTGAACAGCTGTTGATTTGAGACCTGGTTTTCAGCATCTTTGAGACTCAGTTTGTATGAGAAACACGTGGATCCATCCAACAGCTCCCCCAAAGGTGAAGGGAATTCAAACACAAGTAATGTTTGCAAACCAGCATGTGTTTCCTCTCTCTGCAGACATTCATACAAGGGGTCACCATTCTGTTTTAAGTTGAAATCAGCTCTTTTTTTTTTTTTAGTGGTTTTATCTGGGCAACATTTGCCCCCTGATATACAAAGTATAGGGGGGTGGCAGAGCTTCAAGTTCCAAGAATCAGAATGGGTGTGGAGAAGACACCAAGTTCTGAGCAGCTGTGGGTGAGACGAGGCCATTTCAGATGCCAGAGCTCCTGGTTTGCTGTGCATCAGGCAGGAGGGGCTGTTCTGGGGGCAGACCCTGTGCAGCCTATCTGGATCTAGAGTAGAATTCTTAACGAAAGCAAAGTGCAGCGCTCCAAATTTAGGTGCTCCATTAATGTGTTTAAAAGCCACGGAGCATCTGGGATTTCATTCCCAGCGGTTGCTCCCGCCGGGCCAAATCTGAAGCACTGGAGCCAGTGGGGAAAACCCCCCGGATTCCACCAGCCCCAGTGCTGGGCTCGCTGTTGCTGTCCCTCCCCATCTTTGGTGGCCCATCTGGTGACTGCTCTGTGTGTCTCAGTGACACAAGGCGCCGTTTTGGGAATTCCATTTTCCGCCTTTCTGGCAGTGGAGCAGCAAAGAGCTGCAGTCCAGTGAGATATCTGTCTCCTCAGTATCAGATCTGTTAGTCTAATACTCTTTGTTTGTGTTGCAAAACAGGCTCCTCTCCTGCACTTCAGCTGCATTCACATCAGATGTACCATAAATCACGGGAAAATACAGGCAGGAACTGGGACTTGTCTGGTAAATCACTTTCTGCTTGTAATATGCTGATCTCTGTGGGATGGGGATGGATGAGATCTGTGGATTGAAGGCAGTTTTGCAATCTGTGGCCTGGCTGTTATACATGAGGGATGTTCATATCAAACCCACACTGCAACTCATTGTTTAGCCACAAAAACACCCCTTGATATCCTTCACCTGAGAAGAACATTCTAAATCCAGGCACACAGACAAGCTTTGCAGTGCTCAAGGATGACCAAAGAATTGGCTGGATGGGTGCTGGGGACTCCAGAGGGACTCAGGAGCTGCAGCTCCTCCACAGTAAAGCCCATCAAAATCAAACCAGAGCACAGAGCTGATGCTTCCCCATGGAATGGGTCATCAATAGCTGGGAATCCCTCATGTTTCCTCCATTCCAATTAAGCAGGTGACCTGTTAATCAAGGGTGAAAACTGGTAGTGGCTGCTCAGTGTGGAGCCAGGAGAGGTGCATTGCTTTCAGCGTTAAAGAACAAATCACAAGCTCACCTGTCCTGCCCAACTCCCTCCTGCCTCATAAGGTCAGGAAACTCAGAGTGATGCATTAATAAAGCAAACCCTCGCTGCTGGGTGTGTGTGTGTGTGTGTTACAGACACCTCCTTCTGCCAACAGCCCTGTTCTATTTTTACCCAGCAAATGCTTTCACGGCTCAGCTTCCCTGTGTGTGCCCACTTGAGGTGTTGTTCACACCTAGTTTACTCTTAACACCCCCAAGGACCTGGCAGATGGGCGTGAAAGGATCCCTCCTTGCACAGCCACGTGCCCCGATAGGAAGGGGGAAAACAAATCGGAACCAGAGTTGCTGTCAGCACCTGTGGCTCTGAGGGGCGACAGGAGAGAAAAGGGCAGGGGAGGTTATCACCACTGCTGCCCAGTTTATCCCCTCTCTCCTTGCAGCCAGTTTGGAGTGGGAGCCATCAAGAAGAGCATCCTCTCAGCCAGGGCCTGTGCCTTTTGGGTTTATTCCATCCAAGCTGTAACTTCCCTGCAGTTTTCCCCGTGGGAGCACAACCTTCCGAGTAAGGGGTTCAACGGGTACACGACCAACCACTGAGGAAGTTACAGACTCACAAAGCCCCAAATTAGCGATTTAATTATTGAACAAACCTTCCAGACATGCTAAAGATTCCCTGTGTGATCAGTGGGATCACAGGGGCCAGGCTGGGTCAGCCCATCCCTTTAGGATTGCCATGCACCACTCCTGTCCTACACCACTCGCTATGGCTTCAGCAAGATGTGCTCAAAGTGTGCCTCCCAACCCAAGTGTAGTCTTGGAAATATTCCCAAAACATCCATCTCCGTGACAATTAGGTAAGAAATATGAATCCCTTGTTATCAGTTCAGAGTTTTTCCAGTAAATTCCTACTTAATCTATGGAACGTGCAGTATTTAAAGAGGCAGGGCAGCAAATTTAATTGGGGTGGGAACAAACCTGTATGCCCAACATAACTGGACTTTGGAGAATGATCCTAGTATTTAAAACCTATCAGTTTCCCCCTTCCCCCTCAGTTATTAATAGCAGAGGTGCAGAGGCAGTCAGACACTTCTCCTGGGATGAACCAGGCTGGTGGGGTTGGCCACCCTGTGCCCTCTGTGTTGGGCTCTTGACGGGTATCTGGGTGCCTGCAGATCAGAACATTGTGTGCAAATGCTTTGCTCAATCCAGCCTGGCTGTGATTTGCCACTGCTAAGAATAAACACTTCCCAAAAATAAACCTGTGCTTTCCTGGCTTTCTTCCTTCCTTCCTTTTCTTTCTCTGTTTGTTTTCTTTCTTCCCTTTCCTTCTACCCACCTATCCAGCAATCTTCTCTTTTGTGCTTTTGTGCAGATCAAATATTCCAGAAGGCCTCTCCCTTCCAGCCTCCCTGCACACGAGGTAAACTACAGGACTTTTAAGTTCACTTACCAAAATCAAACATTTTGGAGCCAGGCCTCTGTTTTCCAACCATTCACAAAGACTATAATTTCATCCTTGTAGCAATCACTAGACTGTAAGAAGTGAATCACTGAATTGATTTGGATGAGGAAAAAGCTGCTTCTTTATGCCAGAATTACAACAGGATGAATTTAGAACCTACCTTCAGTTGAAAAACAAATAAAAATCCCAATGGCTCAGAGACTACAGGACACTCACAGGCAGATGAAGGACAACTTCCATAATAGTGTGAAGTTCAACATCATAAAGCCCTTTCCTTACCATTACTTTAAATCAGATGTCTCTACCTCTTTCATTCTCCCCAAAAGGAACAGTAAGATTGGTACAAGAGGCATGAGAAATTTATAAGACTCCTGTTTCTTACCCTCCCACTCCCCCTTCTTCCTGAAGTCCAAGTCCAAAGTTGCCAATGTCGAAAACAAGGGGTTTAGTTCCTTCCTCTGCCACGATGAGCAAAATTTTCATCTGGCTCAAGGGAATCTGCTTTCCCATAGGCATCAGGGCAGTGTTTCCCAGCTCTCCAGAGCATGGATCCCATAATTATTGAGCCCCTTTTGAATTCAGCCTCTCCTCTCCCTCATGCAGAGCAACATCAGTTGAAGTGTTCTCATCCCAGCTTTGCTTTTCCCCCAATCCAGCTCCTTCACATCAGCAGTGATGGGGGGGGAACCCTCCCCAAAATGTATTATTTCATTGAATGTTTCCAACCAGGCTACATTTTTCGTGCTCTTTATTTGGATCAATCATGTTAAAAGCTGATGTTGCATTATTTAATCTTTGACAGGGAGAGAATTAAGATGCAGGTTTATTCACTTACAGAAAATGTCAGACTAGAATTAGATGATCACTTAAGGGATTGAACTTAACTACTAAAAGAGCTGCTTTGTCAAGCAGAAAATGTTCACATTCTTGCCTTATTTCTTCCCTGGGTTCTGGTGTCACGAAAACGGGATTTATCAGAGCCTGGACTATGTTTGTGGTAAATTATCCTGTTCTTTTCTTCGGTGCAAACGACCTATAACTGAATATGCAGCACCAAACTGTACCAGAGCAGGTCTGAAAGCACCCGAGGTAGTGAACACTCACACAGGAATTTTAAGGACTTATGCCCGAGGGCAAGTCAGATTGGCTGCTGCAGACCAGGCCTGTCTGGCTCCAGACAGCTCCAGAGCTGAGCTGATTTACAGGGCCAGGACAATTCCTCCTGCAGCTGAAGTTTGCCACATACAAAGCACAGTGCTCTGAAGGCTGAGCTGCCAAAACCGTGGAATTCAACACCAGGATTCCATGGGAGAGCCCAGGATGTAACAAAGCTGTCCCTTCCTTTACTGGATGAAACACCAGTGACATTTTCACTGCCTCGTGTGTGGTGTACCAGATCATTGAGGTGCCCAAGAAGCACAGCACCCCTGAGAAGGTGGGAGCTGTGATGGGTAACACCAACAGCTCTCCAGCCACCCCATCCCATCCCATCATTTTCACCTGAGCAACCCGGCCACTGCTTCCCGAATCTCCTGCGGATGCACCGATGGTGCCGAGGGGGTTAACGAGCAGCTGCACACATTTTTCTCCTCCTTAGCTGAGTTACCCCCACAATCAAAGGAACAGCCTGTTTTCCAGCATGGATCTTCTCTTCCTGCTCAAGAGGTCACAGGCTGGCAGCCCTGTTTTAATGAGCTGTGTCCTGCGAATTTCACAGTCCCTTGGAGTCTAATAAGGGAACCCACAGGGGTGGTGTTTTCAATTTGCTGCTCTTCCCTGTGAGTTTGTGCCACGCATCACACAGGGCAGCTCCCAGCTGGTGAGAAAAAAAAAAGGGAAGGATTACCTTGTGTTCCCCACGCAGGGATTCTATAATTCAATATTTATTAAGGCTGGGGTCCTCTCGTTTGAAAGGCCAAACAGTTTGTTTTACCATGTGGGGGATATTTTCTGTTAATGCAGTGAGCAAGGGCTTCCAAGAACTAATTTAGTGAGGGTGCTGAAAACCCTGCACACGATAGAAATATTATGAACTAGTAAGAACCCTTAATACTTTGTCTATCCAAGCCCTGTGCATACAAATTAAACATAATTGGAATCCCTGCTCCCACCATCAGGACTAAGGGCTACTTTTACAACTGAAATGACACCTAAATGTCTCATTTCAATTTTAAATTCACTCTATAAAAGCACAGCCTGATTGTTTTCCTGCCTTCCAAAGAAGATTCACGTAAAACGAGCAAATCTAAGCATTACTTAAATGTATGTGAATGAACACAGCTCTCAGCTGAAGCTCCTTGCAAAGCAGAACTCCTTGAATATTCATTAGTCCTTCCAGAAATCTGATATTCCCTCGTACACCCAGTAGCAAGATATTATTGCTCAGTAAATAATGCCAGTGTCCCACGAGAAATTCAGAGATCTGTTCTCAACTTTTAATCTAAAAGGAGTGTGAAATACTCCATTATTTTGGAATATAGACTGTATCAATACTCACATAGAAAAACTTGTCTTTAGAATCATAGAATTGGAAAAGCCCTCTGAGATCATCAAGTGCCACATTCCCCCAGCACTGCCAAGGCCACAACTAACTCATGTCCCCAAGTGCCACATTCACATGGCCTTTAAACCCCTCCAGGGATGGGGACTCCGCCACTGCCAGTGCCTGACCACCTTTTCCATGAAGAAGTTATCCCTAATATCCAATCTGAACTCCTTAGGGGTTCTAGTACAGCTGGGGGGACATGGACCCCACTTCTGCTGGCTCTGCCAGCTGGGGCACGAGCTGGGGGCTCCTGGCAGCTCTCAGCACTACCCTGAGGGTCCCTGGGGACAGGAACCCCCCCACTGCACCCCATGGACCTGTGCAACCTGCTGGCCACTGGAGCCACTTGTCTGTGACTGCATGTGAGATGTTATCTCCTGGCATTTGGAAATTCAGTTGCTCCATTGAACAGAATTAAAGTATTTAATTTTAGTGAGATTTGGCATTAGCTCGGGCTTCTCTACTGTCCATTAGTGTCAGAAATGAGCTATGCACCCATTTCAATAACTGTTTGTGTAAACATGTTTGGATACAGATTAATGGAGACTATAAATTCAGCAGAAGGCACTTCCCAGTGAAACACTCACAGTGAGTCACCAAAAAGATGGAGAGAATTTCATCTTTTGGAGGGAAGGATTCTTTAATTAGCCAATAAAGTGTAGGAGACAACACATCCTCTAAGAGTGAATGAAGGCTGCTGTTAATTGCTAGGAACCTCCCAAATGAAGAGCAGCTAATGGAAGCATTTTTTTTTTCAGCTGTCTCTCACAAATATTCCTGCTGTTTGGGATGTTTTCTGCTTAAACTGCTCGAGTTAATGTGATTATTCAGTTAAATGAGTAGCAACAAGAGATTCTTCATCAAAGGGTGGGGCAAATGTTAAGCATGGATGGAAAACATCGCTGTGTCTCCAGCATACCCAAATTCTCACCATGTGCTCCCTCTTTTGGCACAAAGAACTAAGAGGTGGAGAAGAGTTTTCCAGTGACCAGTGGACACCTGGTGTGCTACAAGATATTGACCCTCACACTTGGGTCAGCAGTGAGATTCATGTTCATGTCCCCACTTTGTAGCTCCCATGGACCCAAGGAGATGTTATCAACCTTAAACCCAGTTTTAATTTTCCATGTCCCGCTGGGAAAGCTCAAAATGTCAAGGAAGAAAATTCTCCCCAGTGAGTCCGGAATGACTTTCTATGGCCCAGAGAGCAGGAGAAGGACACGGGGTGGAAAACAAAGAAAAACAGCTTTACCTAACACCACAGTTAATAAAAATTAAATGTCAAACAGGACAAGGGAAAGTGATGTGGGAACATACAGAGGACAGGATTCATGAGAGACTCAGAGTGGTGAAAAGGTCAGGGGAGCCTATAAATAAAGCCTGGAGCAGGCAAGATCTGGGGAGGCAGGGAGCTCGTCAGCAGAGCACAGACACCCAGGCAATTAATGGGCATGTTTTATGTAAATGGAGCGATTGTTGTTCCAGGTGCAGACACTGCCCTTGCTCTGAACACCACACACCCCCCTGTCTGCCATCAAAACAAGCCTCACACTGATCAGATTCCCTGTACAGACTGCACTGTCCAGGGCCACGGCTCAGTCCTGAGTGAAGGGCAATTCCCACTTGTGTCAGGAGCCACGTCCCAAATCCCACTGTAGATTTGGTTTGTGCACCCCACCTTCCCTGTGGGAAAGCAGGTGTAGTACCTGCAGGGTTTGAAGGTCAGAAATGTCCCAGGTTTGCATGACTGCATGGTCTGATATTTGGCTTGAGTGTCCCCTCCAGTTTGTTCCCCCCATGTGGACACAGCTTCTCTTGGCTCTTATCCTGCACATCCATGACCACCCTGATCAGAGCACAGTCCCAGGGAAGATGCCCTACCCTTCATTTAAAAGGCCTGTGTGGTGCCCCTGTGACAGTGCCCCACTTCACTGTTGTATGAACCCAGAAAAAGAACCAGCTCCAGCCTCAACTAAATCGCAGCCATAAATCCCCAGCTGTAAAAAAAACCCAACCAGTTTAAAATTCAGGCCATGCTCGTGGGTCTTCCTGAAGCAGAGCCCAGCAGACCCGACAAACAAAGCCACATGTGTAAGCACTGAATTGTGCAGGGGGCAGGGAAGTCAGGGATAAAAGGAGCTCTCTGAGTCAGCCCCTGCCTCAGCCGCAATTACAGCGCCTTCCCCACGAGATGCTCGGTTCTGGGCTGGCTGCTCGTCTGCACAGCCAGCCCCACTCACCCACGGGGGTCTCAGTGGGGTGAAGTTACTCAGTGGGGTCACAGTGGCTGTGCAGTTACTCACTGGGGTCACAGTGGTGTGCAGTTACTCAGTGGGGTCTCAGTGGGTGTACAGGTGCTCACTGGGGTCACAGTGGTGTGCAGTTACTCAGTGGGGTCTCAGTGGTGTGCAGGTGCTCACTGGGGTCACAGTGGCTGTGCAGGTGCTCACTGGGGTCTCAGTGGCTGTGCAGGTGCTCACTGGGGTCACAGTGGCTGTGCAGGTGCTCACTGGGGTCTCAGTGGCTGTGCAGGTGCTCACTGGGGTCACAGTGATTTTGGGGGGGTGTTGCAGACACAACACGGGCCCGAGGTCTCGGGGCAGCAGATGGGGAGGGAAACCAGGTGGGTGAAGAGCAGGGCAAAGGCAGCCACGAGCCAACAGAACCCGACGTTGTGACGTTCACTGTGGGAAAAAATGGCATTTCTTTGCTATCAAAAGGTACTCAGAGACCCGTCCCAGCTGCCCCAGTGGATCGGGGGTGCCGCTGCTGCTCCCTCTCCTTTTCCAATGGCTGTTCCAGCCACTGTTTGTCCCTTTATTTGCCTTGGCAGCAAGAACAGTTTATGTGGGGGAGGCCAAACCCCTGCTGGGCTCCCTGGGAGGGTCCAGCAGGGATGGCTCTCTCTGCCTGCACCTGGCATCTGTCTGTGCCCGTTCTATTCTGGGAGGAAGGGACACAGCTGAGCTCTGCTCCGTCCCCGGGAGCAGATGGGGCGCGGATTCCGTGCTCGTTCGTTTGGCAGGAAAACGACGGACACAGAGGGAACAACCCGGAAAAAACCTTGGGGGGTGAGCAGTGAGGGGCTTTTATTGGCAATCATTTTCCCAATTACTGCGAGTTTTTCCTTCTCAATCAGTGATAAATCTGCATAAATGTGGAAGGTTAGAGTCGTCGTCCCGATTGGCATCAGGTATTTTATGTGACAGGCAGCTCGGAATTCCTGCAGAGCATTTCTTTCACTTTTGGGCAACAGGAACAGACGTTTCTGTTTCCCTGGTCAGTGAGCTGCACTCAGGGATATGAGGCACTGCTGAGTATTTGGGGAAAGAAGGGAGAATTGTGGAAGCATTTGCTTCCTCTATGGGTTGAAAACACTTATTTTATTAGCCTTTGGCTCTATCTGCAATCCGTTTTCATCTCTAAACCCACCAAGGATTTGTGGACCAGGATAAAATTAATGAAGAACCTATTTCAAGATTGGGATTTTTTGACATCAACCCCCAAAACATTAATCAACCAAGACAGTGGTTTCTCAGCCTAGTCCATAGTTGCTGTTTGTGCATACTATAAAAAACCAATTTCATTCATTCTGATGAAAATCCCATAAAGGAAAATGCATTGAAAGAGTGATGGTCAAAAATATGATGCATTTGCACTCCTAAAATGCAGGCTGGTGTTGCTGAATTTGCACATTGTAACTGCAAAAGGCATGAAATCCTTAAAATATTCCTGCAATGGTCTTATGCTGAATGGGGAGCTTTATGAATATTTCAATTACAAGATGAGGCTTGAAAGGATGGAGTTGTTTCAATTTTGAATCACCCTTCCTTAAATAACTTGGCCTATTTGGTACGAAATGAGACTCAGTTAAATCCAGCAGCCCCTCCACATGCACTGGGGAAGGATGGAGCCTCCTGAGGTGGAACCACCTCACTGTGCCCTTTTACTGCTTGGGATAGACCAGCCATGGCTGCATTCAGGAGACACCCATCTCTTGTCATCCCCTTGGGCAAAAAAAACCAAACCTGTTTAGCTGCCTCAAGGCACTTCCCCTCCTCGTTGTTATTTCCAGTTATTTGAGTGTTAAATTAAAGGCTCAGCTTTTTGCTGTGCAGTTCTACACCTGCCCTCTCCCCGCAGCAAACAGCACAAAGCCACTCTTGCTCTTTTTTGGGATTGAAGATACCCAGGGAGCAGCAAATACCACTGATCAGCTGGTTTGTACACCCAGGGATGGAAAGGTCATTATTCCCTCCGCTGTCCTACTCGGGAGGGACTGGGAGGCAAACAGTTGGTGAATGCACTTCATGCTCTGGTTCTGATCTCACTAATCCAACCAAAATACAGAATTGATTCTGAGGAGTTACTCCTGGTTTTTCTGGAGTTAATTAAACCAGGCTGTTGGTTTTTTTCACTCATTCAGATCAGCCCACTGAGACAGATCCTACTCGTCCAGCGACCTTCAGTGCTTGTTGAACTGAAGAGGCTCCAGAATTGCATTCAGATCAGCACATGAAATACAGATTTTAGTGGAACTTTAAATTTCATACTTCCTGGGAAAGTAGCTGCATGTTTGTGCTGCCTGGTTCAACCTTAAGCAAGACAACTCAACAGTCCTGCAAGGCAAATAACAAACTTCCTCCATCAAAGCTGCAGAATGAGCATTTATTTTTTAGCTGAAGGGACTCAGCAGCCACAGTTGCTCAGCACAGCCTTTGTGTGCATTTTCTTATGCAACTTCCCCCTCCACTCCCTAAAGCATCTCCACATTCCCCTGAAAGAGAATGACCACCCAAAATGAAATCAGAATATGGCCTGGACTTCTTCGTGGAATAAAATGCCAGCAGTTACTTCTGCTGCTCCTCACAGCCTTCTTAGAGGACCAGGCATCCCTAGAGATGAAGTGTCCCTCAAAGAAGACTTCCAGTAGTTAATCACTGTTCCACCAGCCTTGAAATGGAAACACTTTTCAGCACAGACTCAAAGCTTGCCTGGTTTCCCTGTACCTTAATTAACCATCTTCTCCATCATCTGCCAAACTGCTGCTTAACACATCCTGGCAACCTGCCCCTCATATATTGCAGCAGATATGGCTGGCAACAAGCAGAGCTTATCATGGGGTATTAATTACTTGAGCATAAATAATGTTCTCTCTTCCCTCACGATCTGCTCTTTCTCATGGAAATAGATTTGTAAGAACGAGAGAGGGGGAAGAATGAGGCGGTAAATTTAAGCCTAAAATGAGTGACAAGTCTCACAATGAGTGAGAGTTAATGCCAGGCAAATTAAAAATGAGAAGTAAAGGTGCAAACAGCCACTTTGATTAACCACTGGAACCAACTGCCACGGCAAGGAACAGATTTTTTCACGATATCACAGAATCCCAGAATATGCTGAGTGGGAAGGGACTCACAAGGATCATCCTCAGCCCTGCACAGGACACTCTAAAAGTCACACCGTGTGCCTGAGAGCACTGATATCTTCAGATCAGTCTGAGAAATATCCTTTAGTCAAAACAAGGAGTCTGAATAAGCATAAATACGAAAACTCATCCAGGAGAAAGAAGCACACAAAGCACACAGGTCAGCCTGGCCATCCATGAGCACCAGTGGCACTGCCCAAGGCCAGAGCAGTTGAAAGGCTGGGCCTGGGAAAGCAAAGGATAGAATAAACCCCCTGGGTGTGCAGGGATCCCTCCCACTGCATTCCCAAGCCCTCCCATGAATCCAAGGAGAGCTCAAAGCCTCGCTGTGAGCAGAGCCTGCTCCGCTCACAGCTCATTAGCTCTCCTGCTAGAGAGGTGTTTCCAGCTCTCCCGCCACGGCGAGAAAAATAAAGCACAAGTGAAACGCAGCTTCTGGTCCCTCCAAACCTCTCATTAATGACTGCAGGACACAAACACACCTGGAATCCCGTTCTGCCTCCAGACCCGGCTCTTAACACGCCGTGCTGTGCTGTGCCAGGCGGGGTTTAGCTCTGTGCTGTCGGGAAATCATCTCAACCTGTAGTTCTGCCTGTTGGGAAGACAATTTATGTGTGTGTGGAGGCACCCGGACTCGTGATGAATAACAAAGTCCTCAGGGGATGTGTTAAAATGCAGGATTCAGGCAGGAATGTTTGTGTTTGGGAGCATTGTCTGTGGCCACGCACCACAGAGGCAGCTCTGAGAGCTGTTCTCTACAAATGCATAAGTGGCTCCTACAGAAGTTGTGGATGGATTCTGTTGTGAATTTGGCTTATCAGCGATACATTCATAAAGCAGATGTAATTATTCAGTCTTTTGAATATGTATTTTTAGATTGTTTACTGGGTGCATTATGGAAATGTGAGTGGCTATTTGTGCGTGAATGGTGTGTTTACAGGTTATAAATGTTTCTTGTGGAGTATCAGTTAATATTTTTTTTAAGTACACTGATGAGTGTCTAGTTTATATTGGATATTTATGTGGGTGGACATATCTGTGTGAGCTATTTGAACTCACATAAGAGATGCAGACTTGTATTTAAATCTTCATTAAAGCAGAGAGCGGGTCTATTATGTGTTTATTCCTGTGATTTATCGTCCCTGTGGAACAGTGGGAAAACTGATATAATAAAGGGATATAAATTTCAGAGATGACAATTCTGGAAGAGGTGCTACCTCTTCCTTTCAGAAAGATTCAACATACCCCCTAAGTGAAATCTCTCTGTGGGATGGATTTCAGGAGAAGGACAACCCTCTCATGTTCAGCTGAGCTGGATGAGGCCACTCGTTGGGCAGGGCTTATACAACAACCCTCTTAGGGCTCAAATTGCCTCTGACTTTTGCACGGATCCTTTGCAGTTTCACTTTCCACTCCCATCTCCTCCCTTAGTTCACTGCAGCTACGGAAGCGAAAAAATTCTGAAAACCGGTTTTGACACACAATTATCCTGCAGAGAAGAGAGGGGATCAGAAAAAGAACAAACCCTTCCAAGAATCTGATTTTTCTCCCTATTTTTTTCCCCCCTGTTCCTCTGAGGCTTAGGATGGAAAAAGAGGAAGCTGAGCAGAAAAACTAAGATGAGATCTTTGGAAAAACACTGTTCTCTCCCAGTCTGCAAGATGCTTGCTAGAACTGACTGGTGTTTCAAATGAAGTTACTTCACTTGGAAAGCTCCTGTGTAACATAATGGTAATTCCTATATCCTGGAGGCCAAACTGGCTGCTGGTTCTTAACATGGGATTAAACACAACAGAATCACATCGTGTTCATTCCTTCACCTCCTCAGAAAACAAAACAAAACAAAACCTCAAATTTCTCTTTTATCTGCATTCTAACAACCCATCTCTAAAATAAGTATCTCTGGTCCCTATAGATAATATTCTCCCCTTTGTTTCCATGTCAGTAAGACATATTTCCAGTTTATCTCATCTTTGTATTAATATCAAGAGGCAAACCCATATTTCACATCCCGAGTGTGCAGCTCAGTCCATCCCTACTATAATGCACATTTATGTCACAGTCCACTTCTATGTGGAAAATAACTCTCCCATATTATATATTCTTCATTCCATTTAATAAAGAAGTAGTTCTGCAGGTGTCTTATTTTTTCCACCAAAGTTTGAGGGATAAGATTTTCCCCAACAAGGCCATTTTTTTTCCTGTGTTATTAGAATTTGGGGAAATCTTTCATCTCACGGAGTATTTTTCTTCATTCCTTTTCTGGACAAGACAACCCTCTTTGGGAAATCTGGATCTCTGCCCCTTCCTAAAGATCAAAAGTGGTGGCTTCAGTTGTGTCAGTGTGAGTTCCCATTACAGGAACATCAGCATCTCAACTTTTATTTTAAACACAGACTTTGCAGAAGAGCAAAGAATTTTCCAAACTACTCCAGGGACTATGAAAGTCCAAAACATTTCGAGTCTTTTGTTTGAAATCATCACTTGGAACTGAAACTGGAACAGCCGGGCCAGAAAAAAACCCTTCACTGGGGCAAGATCTAAATTTTCTCAGCTCATGGGCAGCCTGTGAAAGGTGTCAGAGGTTCCACGAAGAGAGGACACAAAGCACTTCAGTTGGAGAAGACAAAAGGACAAACTGTCGGATAAATCTGCTAAAGGTCTGCAGGGAAAGCTGCCCCGTTCATATCAGCTTTTGCAGGAAATAAATCACAATGCCTGTGATCCTGGAGGAAAACACTTTTTAAAATCTATTTTTAAAACTCATGAGGGCAAAACACTTCACTACATACAAGTGAGACTTTTTTCCCTTTTTTTTTTTTTTTTTTAATTTAGCTGTAACAATGTCTACAATACATTGACTCACAAATTAAGTGAAGGTATGAAATCACATTCTTCATACTGAGATGGGCCATCCTGGACTTTTTAAACCCCCCCCCCCTTCAGAAGGAGAAGAGTTCTGAATGTCCAATGAACACCTTTCGAGACAACCAGTGGTGGGAATTTCAGTTTTCCCAGTGGGTGAGATGGAGTGAGCCTTGTCCACGGGGATCCAAGTGCTTTGCAGAGGAGAGCAAAGCCTCACTGTACACACAACAAGGGGAGGGAAACCGAGGCACTGCTGTGCAGGGGCTCGCCAGGATGGGCAGGAGCAGAGCTCTGGCCACCAATCCCAGCCTCCATCTCCCAGTCAATCCCTGGCTCTCCAGACCATCCTCCCAGTAAGTGTGGGTGGGTCGGGTGTTATACAGGCATCTCTCCCGCTGTGCCATTGACTCCATCCAATCCTGCTGGCTCCCTGCCTTCCTCCTCCTCCTCCTCCTCCTCCTGCCGGGCTGTGTCTGCCTCCCTGCCCCCGCTGAGGAGGGTGGCACTGGAGAGGTGGCCCAGGAGCTGCCCTTCCCGGCGGGACTCGGCCAGTTCCTTGGCACAGCACACGGGGGTGTTGGTCTCGTAGGTGCTGTGGAAGCTGTTATAGTCCACCTCGTAAAAGTCCTTCTCCAGGGTGAGCACGGGGGTGAAGCGGTGTCCCCACAGCACCTCGGTGTCCATGTAGGAGCTGCGAGCCTGGCAAGTCATCCCTGGGGCAGAGAGAGAGGGATGTTAAACGCGGAGCCGGCTCGGCGCTCACCCAGCCCCTAAAAGCACTTTCGTGTCGTTTCCAGACCTGGCTGCTCTGGGACACGCAAAGGGCTTGGCGAGCATCACAAAAGCCTCTGCCACGAAGCGGCTGAGCCCCCCCCGCCCTCCATCCCCGCCGGGAAAGGGACGGATTCCTCGGATTCCTCGCCGTGTTCTCTGCCTCCTGCCCCTCGTGCTCAGGGATCTTCTCTCGCTGGGCTGCCCCGCTCTGCTGATGAGCTCCTGATGAGCTCCTGATGAGCTCCTGATGAGCTGCGGGCACCGCCAGCTCCGGGGAACGGGACGGGAACAACCCCCGGCCCTGCCAGGGCACCCCAACCCTGACCCGCAGCGCCCTGAGCGAGAGGAGCCCCTTCCCTGCCCTCCCCCCAGGCACGACCCCATCCCTCCCCATCTCCAGCAGCGCCAGAATTCCCCGGGAAGGGAAGGTTTGGGAAGGGAAGGTTTGGGAAGGTTTGGGAAGGTTTGGGAAGGGAAGGTTTGGGAAGGTTTGGGAAGGGAAGGTTTGGGAAGGGAAGGTTTGGGAAGGTTTGGGAAGGTTTGGGAAGGGAAGGTTTGGGAAGGGAAGGTTTGGGAAGGGAAGGGAAGGTTTGGGAAGGTTTGGGAAGGTTTGGGAAGGGAAGGTTTGGGAAGGTTTGGGAAGGTTTGGGAAGGTTTGGGAAGGTTTGGGAAGGGAAGGGAAGGGAAGGGAAGGGAAGGGAAGGGAAGGGAAGGGAAGGGAAGGGAAGGGCTGCAGAGCGTGTCATCACATGGAGTGTCAGGTTATAGAAAAAAACAATAATTTAAAAAATGGACTCTCTTATTGGATCAGCCAACTGTTCATTGCAGTGGGAGACACCCAGATGTTCAGCCCCAAAATGACAGGGCCCCAGTTCCTCATGACTGGTGTGACAAATTGGCTTTCAAATACCTCTGGAGGGTTCAATCCCACGTTTTAATGGATTTTGGGCTGAGTGAACAGTGGGCAATAGGAAACTGGTACTTGTCAAGCTGCTTCTCAGCCCCAAGGATCAGAGTTTATTTACTTTGGAAAAGTTTAAAGAGAAGCTTTGCAGAGCAGGGTTAAGTGTAACTGAACAAATCCTCTTGGAATCACCTACCAGTGATGCCAGGCTGACTTCTCTTCCAAACACTTTTCTTTGGTTTGTCCTAATTATGTTATGATTTTGGAATTAATTCTGGTGAAACTTGGAAAACCTGACCTGACAAAGTCTCTTGTGGAGAGTTAGAGATTGACCTGACTGGAATACATTCAAAACACGTACTTGATCCAGTTCCTGGCCAATACTTCCAAGACTAATTCCTGTAGCCCCAAGCACACAGAAAGAAATCTAAAGTAAAGGGGCCAAAAGTGTCAGATACTTCAGGGCAGAACATATCATGTATTCCCCCCATGCGAGCTCAGCTAAGTGACTGGAATCTCAAAGTAAGCAGAAAACTCCTTTTCTTTAAAAAAAAAAAAAAAAAACCACAAAAAATAAAAATAAATAAAATAATAATAAAAAAAGCCCCTTGGCAAAAAGATGAATATTTTGTTCTCATAATTGTTACAGTCCATTACAAGATACCCACACCAGCAAAGCTTGACCTGCCTCTTGCTGCTTCCCTTAGTTCAAAGCTCCCAGGCCAGCTTTTTTTGGCTCTTGAAAGGGGAAAAGGGGGACAGTGACACGCTGAGAAATCTCCAGCTCTGTATCACAGACTGAGAAGCCAGTTTACCCCACCCCCCCAGATCTGCAGGAGGATTTGCTTCTGGGCAGGAACAAGTGCAATGTTAGTCACAGTGCTCTGCTTCCTGGGCCGGAAGGAACCGGGAAGTGCAGAGGCTGCTCTGAAAAATAAAATCAGGGGAGGAAAAAAAAAAAAAAAACCACCCCAGGTGGTGTTGCCTTAAGGAGAAGCTCTTCCAGAAGCTTTTCAGGCAACTCTCAGCTGTTGCTCTGGAACTGAAGGCCAGAGTGAGCTCACTCCTGACGCGGTGGCACCAAAACTCCTGCCCGGGTTCCTCAGCCCTCGAGGTGAGGAGGTGAAAACCCTCACTGCTTTGGATCTGCTCAGCACTCAGGCAGCCCAGGGGCTCCTGAGCATCTCTGAGTCCTGCTGAGCTCTGAGTCCTCCTGTTCTCTCAGTTCTGAGCTCTGAGTCCTCCTGGTCTCCCAGTCTTGCTGAGCTCAGTCCTGCTGCAGGTTTTCTGTCCCGGACACTGCTGAACTCCCTGGGCTTTTATCCCAGGCAGTTTGCACGGTCAGGGATGCAGGGCTGCAGGGATAATCCCATGTCCTGAGGGCTGCCTGGTGCTGGGAGGCCAGAAGGTTACAAACCAGCAGCACATGAACGTGTGGTAAGGAGGTGGTTAAAACAAACCAGCCCTTTTTCCTTCAGACAGAGCTGGTTTCACACCAGAAATCCCAAACACCTCCAGGTGCCTCCTCCAAACCCAGCAAGGCAGGAGAGGAGGCCACAGAGGCTCCAGGATTAGTTCTGTGAATGAAGCAGCTCATTCTTATCACAGCCTTGCAAGTGCTGCATCCAAGTGCCATGGAGAAATCCCCAAGGCCAAGGTGGAGGCACCCTAAGGAAACTCCTGCCTTATAATCCCAGCCTGAAATAGCTCCTTCCCTGGGGAGGGGGGGTACCTGACAGTGAACCTGAGCTCCAGGGACACAATCCCAGTTCTCCTGCTGTAAGTATTCAATTAAAGCAGGAACAATAGAAAGCTTTCAGCGACCAAATCCTGCACACTGCCAGCTTCCTGCAGTAGCTGCTTTCTGTAACCCCAGGGGTACACTGAGCCAGCACAATAAGACAACTTGTAATTGCTCCATAATCCCATTCAAATATTCCTTTTTAGCACATGTGCAGTGGTGTTTTAATTGCGTGGGGACACAGTGCTTGGCAACTCCTACACTCCCCAGTAAACAACAGCATTGTCTCTGCTTCAAATTCCATTAAGTGCCTGCTTTGCAGGCTGCCCTGTGCTCTCCAGCCTGGTTAATTAATGCATCTGTAATGTCCCCAGCTAATTATTGCCTCTGTAACTGCAAAAAGATGACAGAAGAGGTGTGGAAACAACAAACCTTATTTTTATTACGAGCACATGGCTGCAATGTGCACTCCGTGCTTGGAATATCCCAGATCCAGCTTCCAGAGGGGCACAGCAATTCCCTAAACTAAGATCTCTCATGCCTGGCTGCGTGTCCCCACAAAAAAATCACCTGTTTCATTTCAGAAGCCTTGTTTATGGGATGTCTGGGGTGTAAGAAGTCACTTTTCATGGAAAGCAGAACCACGGAATATCCTGGACTGGAAGAGACCCCCAGGGATTGTGGAGTCCAGTCCTGGCTGCAAACAGGACTAGACCTGTGCAACCCTGAAGCACTGACACTTTGGGGAGCACAAGAAGTCAAGAGAGATTTCAAACTCCCCAAATTTTCTACAGAATTACTCATAGGATTTGTGGCCCTGGTAAAGGCTGTTGATCCTTTCTTAAAGTGGATTTAACTGCCTCTAGAACACAGTTACAGAGAACAGGCATTTGGTGACTTGGGTGCTTCAATTTAAAGAAGCTTCGTGCCAAAAGGAAACAGAATCCCAGAGTGGTTTTGGGTTGGGAGGGACATTAAAGCTCATCCCATTCCAACCCCCTGCACCTTCCACTAGCCCAGGGTGCTCCAAGTCCTGTCCAACCTGGCCTTGGACACTTCCAGGGATCCAGGGGCAGCCACAGCTTCTCTGAGCAGCCTGTGCCAGGGCCTACCCACCCTCCCAGGGAAGAATCCCTTCCCAATATCCCATCTCTCCCTGCCCTCTGGCAGTGGGAAGCCATTCCCTGTGTCCTGTCCCTCCATCCCTTGTCCCCAGTCCCTCTCCAGCTCTCCTGGAGCCCCTTTATGCCCTGGAAGGAGCTCTCAGGTCTCCCTGGATCCTTCTCTTCTCCAGGTGAACCCCCCCAGCTCTCCCAGCCTGGCTCAGAGCAGAGGGGCTCCAGCCCTGGAAGCATCTATGGAGATCCCTTTATCCTCATTTTCCCTTTGTCAGTCCAAGTAGATGTTCTTTAAAACTTACTTAAAGTCACAAATGTTTATATTTTTCAAGAGTATCATGTTTTCTGGACCGTAAGACCACTAGAAGTTTATTTTCTCCTAAACATTCTGGTTTAAAAATGAAAAAGTATGTTTAATACAAATGAGTACAATCTGTCAATTTTGGAAAATGGGAAATGATATGTGGAATCTTCAGCTGTCAAGTTCTCGTCGCAGCTTTGTCATCTCTTAATTCAGCAGCTCAGCTTTGGGTTACAAACAAAACTCAGTTTTAATTGAAACCAGAGAAAAGTTTCCTACAAAGTTATAAGCAGATGCATCAAGTTTTCAACAAAGCTGGAACCAGTTCCAGGCTTTTTAGCTGGAGACCAGAGGACTGTCTCCTGGTTTCGGGTTCTGCAATAAACATTTCACAGAGTTTTAATGATAATTTCATTATAGCAGAAGAAGAAGTGGATTTTTTTGTCTGTGGGCTGAAGCCACAGATCAATAACAGAGCTGGGCATGTTCCCATTTCAGGCAGCCAGAGATCCTTCCTAAATAGCTCCTTTCTGCTTCCCAGCAGATGAAAAGATACCAAATATATTGGGAAGTGTATTAAAGCAGGTGTTTCATTACAGCTGAGAACAGGGAGTTGCTGAGGAAACACCGGAGTGTGAAATAATGTCAGGGAACTCTGACATGTAATGAGGCCCTTTTCTGTCATCACAATCAGCTGGAGCAGGCAGCCCTGATGTTCCCAAAGCCCAGGGATGTGGATGCTGCTGCCAAACCTGGGATTGCTGGGGGGCTCAGCCCCGAATGCCACAGACAGAGTTGAGCCTCCCCCCGGGCACTGCTCCTCATCCCCAGGGCCTGAACACCCTGAAAAAAAATACCACTTAAAGCCAAACCTCACTGTCCCAAATCTACCTGTGTTTTCAGCTGTTTGGTTCTCTGGGATGAACCACCAGGCTCTCCCCAGCTGCTGGAGGATCCTTATTTATGGCAAACATCCCATCCCATCCCGTCCCATCCCATCCCATCCCATCCCATCCCATCCCATCCCATCCCATCCCATCCCAGGCAGCACCTTCACTTGGAGGTTTAATGGGAGAGCACAAGGGCACCACAGGGCATTTCCCAGGATATTCTCAGCTGGAAGGGACCCACAAGGATCATCGAGTCCAACTCTTCAGCCCACACAGGGATGGAACCCACGAGTGTCCCTAACCCTAGGATTTATGGCCCTGATAAAGGCTGTTGAGCCTTTTCCTAAAGTAAATATAACTCCTCATTTTGGGTTTGAATGGCACAGATAGAGTTACAGAGAAGTGGGATTTGGGGCTTGGGTGTTTCATTCCAGTAAACTTCAGGCCAAAAGAACAGAGAATCACAGAGTGGTCTGGGCTGGAAGGGACATAAAAGTTCAGCTCATTCCACCCCTGCCATGGGCAGGGACACCTTCCACTAGCCCAAGTCACTCCAAGCCCCATCCAACCTGGCCTGGGACACTCTGCCAACCCAAGAAGCCACCCCAGTTCATTTTGAGACCATGGAGAGCAGAGTTGAACCTTCCAGCTCTGCTCCATGGCCTGAACCTTCTCAGTGGGCAGAGCCATCCCCGACCCCTGGGGCTGTCAAGGCAACGTTTTCCATCAGCCTAAAATTAACTCCGCTCATTTAAAGGCCAGGGAGCTCAGTGATCATCATCTGCTGCCAAAATGCCACGTGGGTGCTGCCTGTGTGTTGGCACAGGGGTGTCCTCGGGGGTGCAGTCACAGGGGTGGCAGTTCCAGGAGAAGCCATGCCCAGCGTTCTGTCGCTGTCATTAAGCAATACGTGCCTTTCAATTGGCATTAGCACACGGTAAGTTGTAAGATTTATTAGCCCCTCTGTGTTAATTAGACCAAGGAACACTGTAACCTCCAGAAAGCCAATATTCCTCCGACTTGAAAAGGAGTATTAGAAGGTAGGAGCGCGGTCCTCCAATTATTTGTGCATGTCTCCTTTAGAGGACATGGCTGGGCTTGATTCACTTTGATTTTTATGCCAGAGGAGAGTAATAGGATTTTAATTTGTCTGAATGCTCTCCAGGCATGCGAAGCTCCCAGGCACTGGGAAAAAAATAAAATAGAAGGGCCTTATGATGCAAAGACCTTGGATTCAAGTGCCTTGTCCCTGGCAGGCCCAGCTGGAGCCCCAGCTCTCTCCAGGGGATTTTAAGCCCCTCACAAGGTGTTTGTAGTGACTGCAGAGGCTCCTCAGATACCTCAGCAAACCTCTGCCCCGTGAAAGGAATGACTTGAGACATCTCCCTTTTCCCCCTAATTTTTTAGGCAGTTCCTGTAACACTTCTGCAAGGTCCTCCTTGCAGAAAACTTATTTATATGCAAAATGCAAACCAAACCAGGACAACCTAAACCAGATGATGAATGCACAAAAACTCCATTTAGTGATTTCAATCCTTCCTTTGTTCTCCCATGAAAATCATGATTAATTTCAGCACATCTTCTGTTATGACTTCTCCATTTGGCCCTGTATTTACAGCCAGGAAATTGTATCCTGTCCTCTGTAAAGGTGGATAAATTGAGGTGTGAAAAACCTGCTGTTTGCCAACATCTCCCAGGGACAGGAGGGGTTAATTACTGCTAATCATTAAATCACCTTTGATCACACAGATCTAACTCTCCTTACATGAGAGTTTATTAGAACTTCATTTAGTGACTGGACTAATCAGACATTTGGAGTGTCTCCTGTGGCTTGTTTAACTGTGGTGGGAAAAAGAGGGATTGGGAAGGGAAGGTTTGGGAAGGGAAGGTTTGGGAAGGGAAGGTTTGGGAAGGTTTGGGAAGGGAAGAGAAGGGAAAGGAAGGGAAGGGAAGGGAAGGGAAGGGAAGGGAAGGGAAGGGAAGGGAAGGGAAGGGAAGGGAAGGGAAGGGAAGGTTTGGGAAGGGAAGGTTTGGGAAGGGAAGGTTTGGGAAGGGAAGGTTTGGGAAGGTTTGGGAAGGTTTGGGAAGGGAAGGGAAGGTTTGGGAAGGTTTGGGAAGGGAAGGTTTGGGAAGGGAAGGTTTGGGAAGGGAAGGTTTGGGAAGGGAAGGTTTGGGAAGGGAAGGGAAGGTTTGGGAAGGTTTGGGAAGGGAAGGTTTGGGAAGGTTTGGGAAGGGAAGGTTTGGGAAGGGAAGGTTTGGGAAGGGAAGGGTTGGGAAGGGAAGGGAAGGTTTGGGAAGGTTTGGGAAGGGAAGGTTTGGGAAGGTTTGGGAAGGTTTGGGAAGGGAAGGTTTGGGAAGGGAAGGTTTGGGAAGGTTTGGGAAGGTTTGGGAAGGTTTGGGAAGGTAAGGGTTGGGAAGGGAAGGTTTGGGAAGGGAAGGGAAGGTTTGGGAAGGGAAGGGAAGGGAAGGGAAGGTCTGAATCTCTGCTCTGTGTGTCCCAGCAGCCTTGCTTTCCACACTGTGTCCCACTGGGGAGCAGGAGGGGAAGGGCAGGAGCTCTGGCTGACAAGAGCCTGGAGCTGCTCTTTCAACAGGATGGCTCCAAGATTTCATTGCCACTGTGGGAAGCACAGGCAGTGGAAGCAGAAGTCCATTCAGTACCTTTTATTGCAGGTCAGATTTGGGGCAGCTGAGCTGGCCAAAGGGAATTAATTCCCTGCAGTCACCCCTGGCCCAGTCCATCAGGCAGGCTCTGGGAGTGGTGCTGCTGCCCAGGAGCAGCCCTGGGAGGCAGAACACTTGTCACTGAGATCGATCTTGTCTTTACAGCGCTCCTTTCACCGGGCAATGATCCCGACAGCTCTGCCCAGAAACTGCCCCTCCCTCTGGCCTTTTATATCCTCCTGGGGACTCCCGGTGCCTCACCCAGACCCAAAGATTGATGGGCAAGACCCACATCCGTGGGCTTTGTGCCACAGCTGGTTCTGTGGGAGCAGCCCTGAGTCCCTGGAGAGCTCTCGCTACAATAACACGATGTTTACTGTGTTTTCCAGCAAAATAAAAACATTACATTTTAGCCTGGCTGCTGTGCTGCTGTTCTTGACTGTGTTGTTATTCAGGCTTTTAAAAATTCAAGTCAACTTGAAAACAAAAACATTGTTTTAAACCACAATGTTTTGTTTTGTAAAAAAAAACCAAACGAAACAACAAACAATTACTTGAAGGGTGTGAACTCCTCAGAATTTACTCTGCATTTTTCATTTGAAACTCTTTACTCTCTTTGCTTTCCTCTGGATCAGAATGAAACTTAAATGTCAGTAAATAGAGCTACTTGTTTGAGAAGAGATGACACATTTAATTTGTAATATGTGTGTGGCTGGTTAAATCTGTTGAAAACAGTTATAAAATTGCTGTCCCAGATTATCAGTGAAAAAGTATTCACACTTTTAGTCAAGACGTCACACTTAAATTTCTTTAGTCATTTATATATTGCCAATCACCATTCTGACCTGCTTCCCAAACACCTCATGAAAAATACAGCTGTGTTCCCCCACCAGCACTGGACGCATTTATGGTGGGATTTGCTGTTGCCTGTGAAGATGGAATGAGTTTCCACTAATTTTGTTGCTGACCACAAGTGCAGAGCTGAGCACCCAGGACTGGTGGCCTCTCGTGCTCCATGAATGGAGCTGCATATCCTGGCCAGGTGAACCCTGTGGTGCTGCATCCTGATTTTTCACAGGGGTTACTAAGGAAACAAATGGCCTGCTGTATTTTTATACTGCCCTGACCCAGACCAGGCTGTGACAGTGTCATGATTTAACAGCAGTCCTGCTGTGAGTGTATGACACCATCCCGGGGAGCAGATGGGGCTGGCATGGTGAGATGGGAAGGGAAGAAACTTGAAGAATTTTGCTGGAGCAGATTTTAAGGTATAAAGGTTGGGATTAATATCCCCCAAAGGGCTTTATCAGTATTACCAAGTGTGAGGATGAAGCAGGGGAGCAAAAACAGTCTCTGCAAGTGGCTGTCCTCGTGACAAAACACCCCCTGCCTGGTTGCCATATGTCCCTCAGAGCCCATCCCAGCCTCAGGACGGGATCATGGGATCACCTGAGGTCCATTCAGCTCTGGGTTCATCACAAACTGCCTCTTCCAGCTCCAGTTTTTCATTTCCCAGCCTGGCTGAGCCCAGCAGAACTCGTTTGCACCGATATGTGCTCCTTAATGTCATCACACACCGGCTGTGCAATCCCTCTGGGCCAGGAGCCCATTTGTAAGGCAACATTATTCCTGTGCCATGCTTTTAATTCCAGGGTTGTTATTGATAATGACTTCCCCTCACACAGGCTGAGCCTCACCGAGAGGAAAGGGCCTCAGACAGAATTTACAGCGTCACTGTGTGACGAGGAAAGAGGCTTTGGACAAACAAGCAACATTCCATGCTCAGATTAGGAGCTTCTGGGCTCTAGTAAATGTTCAGGCTCCCAAATAAGCTGCCATTACAAATCTTTGACAGCCTTTTCCACCCACCCCTTCTTTTGCCCGTGCTCTGCTGGGGAAGAACATCTGCCTGGCAGTGCCAGATAAATTCCATCTCTGCAGTGCAAACCCCAGCCCTGGTGCAGTGCAACCTCTGTACCATCTCCCAGCAGCTCTCCCTGGAGAAGTCCTGATCACCTACTGACTAAAGCAATGTACTGGGACACTCTCTGTCTTTAAAAGGAAAAATCTGGGATGCAGGAATTTGAGAGACTCCCCTTCCTCAGGCTATCAGGACTCCAACAAGGACAAATCTCAAGGAGGGAATAATATTCATAGTAAGCAAAGGCCAGAATTTGGGAGACAAGGTGCTGATACCTCCAGGTACTTGTACCAAGCTGAAAACTCTTGCTAATAGTTAAGAGGGAACCTCATCAAGATGGAAAAAAAATCCAGCCACCACCAACAGGAAAACCTTGGGCTCACAGGGCCACCTCACAACTAAAATATTCAAACACCCAGGGAAAACCAGCTTTTTGCAGCTTCCTTTTTTTCCCAGGGATCAATTCTAAGTGGTTATGGGCAGTTCCATGACTGACTCCTTTGCCTGAATCCCAGACTCACTCAAGGAGTGTGAAAACACAGTAACAGCAGCTAAAGGAACACCTGGAACAAAGGAACTGGCTGCAAGAGTTAAAATGACCCCAGGGTGCCAGGACTTTTAGGGTCACCCTCCTCCCAACCCAGAGCTTGGGAGATGCCTGTGGGAAGCAGCCTGGAGGGCTCTGTGGCCGTCCATCCACTCATCCACCCTTCTACCCTTTGGAAAGCTGAGGCCCAGAGCTTTTCCAGATTTACTGTATATGGACACAGCCTTCTTTCATCACCTGCCACAAGCAGCCCCCTAGGAGGAAACTGGGAATGGGCTGAGCAGATCTCCTAATCCAGCCTTTACACAGCTCTGTTTAAGCTGTTCAACAGCTGCTGGACTGCAAGAGGCACAGCAGCAGTTTCTGTATTTTTTCCTCTTTGAGCTCCTTTTGAACAATGTGTGTCCTGCACCACGTGCAAGTCATTTGAGCTTCAGCACGTGCTGGTTTATGGGACACAGCAAGACTTGGACACTTCACAGCCTCCACTGAAAAGCATCACCACAGCAATACCTAAAATAGCAGAGTTACAGCCAATTATTACTACAGAGGAGGAATGGGCAAAGACTTGTGCCATGAGTTGTGATCACAGGAAATGGGACCATGAGAGACCTCAGGAATTCCTTTAACCCATCCCTTTTTCCCATGGATCAATTCTAAGTGATTATGGGCAGCTCCATGACTGAGTCCTTTGCCTGAATCCAGACTTACAAAAGGAGTGTGAAACACTGCAACAGGAGCTGGAGGACCCATCTTTCAGTGCTGCTTATCTCAGGGCACAACATTCCACCTGAGAAGGACAAAGGGCCACGCTCTCAGTCCAGGTGGCACTGGCAGTGAAATCTTACTGCCAAACTGCACCTCGTTTTACCCCTTCCCCCCTCAAAACTGTGACTGGCTGTGGGCAGATCCTTACCTGTCGCTTCCACCATTCCTTCCAGGATGACCACAATTTCGAACTCCTCCTTCTCCAGCTGGGTACGAGACATCTCCCAGAAGGGGCTTTTCTCATTGATTTCATGGGAGATGATCAGAGGTGACACCAGGAACAACCTGTCGTCTCCAGTGTCAAACCCCACGTTGATGTCCGTTTGGTTCAGGGGGATAAACTCTCCTTCTTTGGTCTGTTTGGACTTAATCAGTTTGGCTCTGATGGAGGCCTCGACAATGTGGGAATTGCGGAGGTCCCCGACCCGGAACATGAGGCAGAGCTTCTCGTCCCTCATGGAGATGACGGCGTTGTTGGAGAACATGAGGGTTTCAGCCCTTTTCTTTGGCTGGCTGATCTTGACGAACATGCAGCCCACCATGAAGGCGTTGACGATGGAGCCCAGGATGGCCTGGATGAGGAGCAGCACGATGCCCTCGGGGCACTTCTCCGTGATCACCCTGTAGCCGTAACCGATCGTCGTCTCCGTCTCGATGGAGAACAGGAAGGCGGACACGAACCCACTGAGGTTCTCCACGCAGGGGATCCAGTTCTCGTCTTCCAGGTGGTCCAGGTCCCCCCGGATGTAGGCGATGAGCCACCATATGAACCCGAAGAACAGCCAGGTGATGGTGTAGACCATGGTGAAGACCAGGAGGTTGAAACGCCACTTGAGGTCCACCAGCGTGGTGAAGAGGTCGCTGAGGTACCGGTAGGTCTCCTGGACGTTGCCGTGGTGCACGTTGCACTTGCCGCTCTTCTCCATGTAGCGCTGCCGGGGCTTCTTCCCCTCGGCCGAGATGAGGCGGGTCCGGTCGGTGGCGATGGGGACATCGTCCCGAGCCTGCTTGGGAATCTTCTTGGGCTCCCTGGAGGTCACTCCGATGTCCATGTCCTGGTTCATGAAGATCCTGGAATCTCCAGCCATGGCTGGGCTGCAGAACACAGAAATGCAGTTTAAGACAGAAGGAAAAGGGCTGAGACAAACCCCGATTTGTTTCACCATCAGACCTTGTGCTGGGAAACACTTTGAGAGGGCTCAGCTCTTCTCATCCAACAGCTACTGGTTAAATATAACGCTGCTAAGCTCAATATAATAAATGTAAATAAATAATATAGTAAATATACCATACAGTAAATATATAAATATAACACATAAATATGTATAGTATATATTTATATATTAATACATTATACAAAATATTTACCTATATTATATTTAATGATATATAATTATATGCAAGTAACTATATAAATACTACAATATATAAATATAATAAATATATAAAACATAAACAACTACACATAATATGACAAATATATAATGATATAAATAATATAACAAATATACAGATATATTAAATATATATAAAGATACAAAGATATAAATAATGACCCTGAGATGAGTTCAGTTGGTAATAGCCCCAAGGTCAAGGGTTCAATCCCCCTTGGGTGTCATTCACTTCAGAGCTGGATTTAATAATCCCTGTGGATCCAACTCAGAATATTCTGTGAGATTCTGTGATTCTGTGAAATACAATAAATATAAATCTAAATCAATACAATGCTGTGAAGTTAAACAGTGATTTATTATCCACAGGCTCTTCAAACATCAGTGAGCTGCCAGTCACTCCTGGAACCTCAGAAAAACCTGGTGATGGGCAAGGTTGGGAGTCAGGAAATAGCTGAACCTTGGGACATTTTTGGGGGGGTATTTTTTGTCCTTCGATTTCTTTTGCACACCAAATGTGCTTGAGGTCACAACAAAGTCAAGATACATCCACACATCTGTTCAAGAGGGCCTGGAGTTTTTTGATGCCTCAGGTTTTGGGTGCATATCAAGAGAAACCTTAGGAACGAAGAGAAAATGCTGAGCGCCACTGTCTACCTAAACCTCACCCCAAGTCTAAATTATGCAGGAAGGTTTCCCTCCCAGTCAGCAGAGAGAGGCATCTCCAGGGATAATTCAGATTTCAGGAGTGCTGAATCACCTTGGGGAAGTTTATTCTGTGAGCTGGGGCTTCGAATGTGAACCTGACTTTGAACTGAGCACCTTTAATTCCACAGCTGAGGGTGTGAGGATCTCTCAGAACTCACCCCTGACATCAGACAAAATCACCAGGCACTTTCGGAGATGTCTCAGCCACTTATTAACATCCCACTGTCCACATGCAGAATTCTGCTCGCAGAGACACAAATAAATAACACAAAATGATGGCTGTAATGATTTTTGCAGGTTATAATGTAACATCCTGTTTGCTAAGGTGATTAGATACTCCTTTAAAAAATGAGAGCCTTGACTCTGGATGCAGGGCACAGACAAAATCTCCATCAAAGACTCCCTTAGCAGCCTTAGGGATATCAAAGATAGAGCAGCAATATTTTCTGTGGCGTTCGTTCTCCTGCATTGTCCTCTGCAAATCCTATTAAAACCTAACTAAATCTATTACTGCTCCCTCTATCTTTAATCTTCTTATGCTCCTGTGAATGAGAAAAAGGTGTAGAGCTACAATTAAGAGTATCTTGGGAAAGACAATTTTAAGACTGAGAGAAGCAGCTTCATCTTTTCGGTATTAAAAAGCACGAAGGGTGGGCGGGAAGGAAGCAGAGGCAGGATGAATAAATGAGGCAACAAATCTCCACTTCCACTCTGCTGCAGCCAAGTCTGGTTAACAGCAAAGAGTTACTCTGAGCCCTTGGATAAGTCACCATCAATCGTGACTCCAACGAAGCAGCCGGAGCCTGTTGCTGGAACCAGCCCCGCTGGCCCCGCTCGCAGGGAGCCCAACCATCTGTCCCCAGCTCAGCCCCAGAACTGCTTCACGCTGGCACATTTGCCTGCTTGGAAGGTTTTGGGCCAGGGCTGAGCCCGTGCAGCCACAGGAAGGGGGAAATAATAGGGATTAATGGTGCTGGGATGGTCAATTAGGAGGGATCGGGTTTGCCACCCCACTGCAGCGAGCCTGGATAACCCCAGTGCTGTGTGTTCCCTTTGACAGAATATTCACCCCCACCTCTATTTCTGTCCCTCCTGGGCTCCTGAGAGCTGGCTCACGGTGCATTTAGACACATCTTTTCTCACTACCTGTTGCAATGGAAATCTCCCCACCCCTCTGCACCGTGCTGTCTGTCCCCACACCTGTGTAAAATGCCTGCCAGAGGCTGTCAAATAATAACTATCTGTCACATAATAACCATCTGCCAAATAATTAGCGTCAATAATGACATTGACTCTCGCTTCACATGGCAGAACAATCACACACTTTTTTCCCCCCTCTTTAATAGGGAAAGAAGCCTCCCATCCTCTGCCTTTAAGGGAATCAGGTAGTGAAGAACCTCTTTGCTTTCTTCTTGTGAATATCCCTCCTGATGTATGTTTGCATTGATTGATTAATCTAAAATTACTCCTTTCAGATAAAAAGCTTTTAATCAATTTGAATGTAAAACCAGGCAAGTGTAGCATGTTTTCAATTTTAAAAGGGTTGCTTTAAAGATAATTTTATTATACAAGTTATGTTTGAAGCTGAGTTTCACTGACACTAAGGCAGAAAAATCAGTTTCAAGACATTAATCAAGTGTAAGGTTTCATCTTCTGGGTTCACACCAAAGAGACCAAAAGGATCTTAAAACATATTAAAAAGAACAGAATAAAAACAGTCCAAAAGCCTAAATCCCTAGAAATATCCCTCTGGTGGAGCAGGCAAGAGGAACTGCCCCTGAGTGAATGTACAGAGAAACCTGCTTTGACTAAAGCACTTCAAGGACTGGCAACATCCCTTTTGTAGTGCCACTGATCTCCAACAACAGGGCAACCGAAATCTTTCTGGAAACCTTCAGGAACACCTTACAAGTGATCCATTGAAGCAGAAACATTCCTGCTGTGTAAGAACTTCCCTGGCGGCTTCAGCGGCCACACAATTCCTCCTGATGTTTGATCTTCAACTCTCCCATCGTACGAGAAGTGGAACCTCACTTACGTGGTTACTGGAAATAACTGAGCAGCTGAATTTTTGCTTCAGATTCTTTAAAAAGAACGATCTTGGTCAGCAGTTTGAGCGCAGCTTTGGGTGGCTGCACACCAGCCAGCTCTCTGCTTCGGATGATTTTCTCCAAAAATGTATTTTCTCTCTAATTCTGAGCAAATCACTGCTTTCCCCTCTGCCTTAATTCCCCGATGGTAAAATTTGTGGTACAGGCGTGAGCAGTCTGTGAGAGATCCCAGGCACGAGGAAATTTGCTGCCATTCCTTTATTTAGTATTATTTTAACTGCCCTGGAAACTTCAGCACACAGGACAAGGTGCTCTAGAAGGAGCACTGTCACCATGTAAGGACTTGGTTAACCCCTTCCCCGTGTGATAAACTGCCACTGCTGCCAAGCACAAACATCTTTTCCACAAAATGGTAAATATGTGCCAGCACCTCCCAAAGATTCCAGCTGCAGTCTGTAAATCCCTCCAGCACAGAGCTCCGTGAGGCAAAATTGCCTCTCACAGTCACACACACACACACACCCCCCCGTCCTGTTCCTTTGGCATCTCCCATCTTTGCCTCAACGAGGCCAGGGTAATAAAAATGTCACTTTTTACAAAGCTGCCTTCCTTCAGGACAGGCTACTGCACGAGGAGCTGTGAGTCAGTGCATTATCACCCTCGCAGAGAGGCTCTTTATCAGCTTGCTGTTGTTGAGCCTCTGCCCAGATGACAGAGCGGGGCAGGCGGTGACATTTAGGGCTCTTAGATCTGCTGGGAAGAGTCAGGCTGGGCTGAGGTGAGACCCTTTGGCAGAGCTGCTCCCAAGCCCTGCCTGGCAGAGCTGAGGTGCCTCCTGACAGCTCCAGCAACTTGCTGAAGACATCACAGAAAGGAAAACACAAAAAGTCTGCAAGAAACTTTTTTCCCTGCTGACCAGGGCGCCTTTTTCCCTTTAAACCATCTCTGATCTTGCTGCAGTGAACACCAGTTTAGCTGGGGATAGGATTTGCTGCTGGAGAGGACTAAACTGGAGGCAGGAGGAGTTCGAAGACATGAATTTGTCATCGAGTTTGTGTAAAAACAGACACTTCTTTTGTTTCTTTTAAACCTGATGCCTGTGTTTGCTCGCATTATGAGAATAATTGAGCAACTGTTCTTTAGCAAACCTCCCACACCTTCCCAAAACAGAATTTTACTTAATTCTGTCATCTTTTTTTTTCTTCCAAACAGTGAGTCCTATACTACTCAATAAACAATCAATAATACTAAACAGATATTACTGGTGGTTGTTTTGCTGCTCTTTGGCCCATAGCACATAAAACAAAGACAAGGTTGCTGTGCCCAGGTTCCTCTGGGCCACATAATTCTCCTTTGGGTTAAACTGCTGCAAGGGAATGAAATTCTTAATTGGCAGGCACTGAAAATATGGGAAAGTTGGCAGAAGAATAAAGAAAACAAAACCAGCAGCACCCAAAGAGAATAAAGGAACTGGCTGCTGAACATTGAGTGCTGGTGGAAAGATGAAGGAAGAAGAAGAAATCTTAGGGAAAAAATGGCCTTTGACACTCTGAGGATAAATGACTGTTAGACAGGTACTGACTGAGGAGGGGCTTTGATTTCCCTGAGAGAGGCATCTTTGCCTCCATCCTTTTATTTACTTTTATTTCCTGCCTGTGTATGACTGAGGCTGAACAGCCCACACCACCAACGCCTTTCGAAACACGCAAGAAGAAGAAAGGCCGGTAAATTTTGTGTAAATCATGTAATCTTTTCATTTTCTGACTCCATATAAACAGAGGTTGTGGTGGCTGCCTCTTTGCAAGGTGCTTGGAGATCCACAGGTGGAGGGGAGGCTGAGAAGGAGTTTGCTGTTCAAAACCAGGGCAGAAGATTGAAAGCCACTGCACAAGAAGGGAGCCCTGGGGCACTTCACTACTAAACCTGCTTCAAAAGCTTCCTCATCCCAGAATTTCCTTTCCAAAGAATAACCTCACTCAGCACTGAGGTGGGAAGATGCCCCTCATTTCCTCTGAGTTTTTGGTGTCTCAGCACTGCTTTCATCGTACAAAGGAGCCCCTCTGGGGCTGGAGGAGACGCCCCAGTGCACAAACTGGGTGACTGATGGCCAGCATGGAGCAGGACGACCCTGTGCTTGTCACAGAGCTGGGCTGCTGATGGCTCCTGTCTGCCCAGGGTCCATTTGGCTCAGAAATACCCAAACAGAAGGTGTGCTGTCTTTCCACACAAACTCTCTCTGGCCAGGGAGCTAATATGACACAAAGAAGGAGTTCATACATATTTGTACTTTAATTTTACCTGCTAGTTACCTCCCAATCCATCCTTCTCCCAGCAATGCTGGATAGTCCCATCTTTAATATCCCTGAGCCCTTTCATTGTCGCTTATGAGGTGCCAGTGGGACCCTCCCAATCCCACAGTGTCCCAGTGTTTCACAGCATTCAACACAGGTATCACATGCTTGCAAATTTTATTTATGCATTTATCAAGAGCTGTGGAATCAGGAAATGCTCTGTATCCCATATTTCAAGATGGGGAGGTCAGTCACAAAGATGCTTCTTCCAGACTCACGTTGGGAGTCCATGGCAGGGCAGGGAAATAAATTTAGCACTTCCAAAATACTAAATGAGTTCCTGTAATCCCTGCATAACTCTTTTCTCCTCTCCCCACTCCAGCAGCAGTGAATGCAGTCTCTGTCTGCTTCAGGTGTGTCTAAAGATTGCTCTGCAGAGCCTGCACAGCCTGATCTATCAGCATGAACAACTAGCAAGATTATTTCTAATGCCAAGAAAGACAGTTTCTGTTCTCTCTACAGATTTCAAATAGATTTTTTTCCCTCAACTATGGATCGAAGTATAAAAAAATCCCACAGATAACACAAGCTCACAGTTGTATTAAATATAATAACTTCAGACCTATGCAGAGAAGACTGGAGAAACTAAACTGATGAGAAGATACGCTGGGGTAGGGTTTTTTTAACAGAAAAAAAAAGAGATGAAAATTAGAAAATGCCTTTTGAGATGTCATAATGATCCCAGTGTACAGGCTTTAACAACTTGTTGTAGCACAAGGACTGGAGAACATGGAGTTTCTACAGGATAAAAGGTATCTCCTACTTGCACTGGATGGATGGGAGGATAAAATCCAGGTAACTCTCAGTTAATTATCTTATACTTCACTGCATTAAAAAGTCCCTGTGCAAAGGAGGCAAGCACAATATTATGCTCTTAGGTGTTTTTTCTTATGTTAGAACAGGTATTTTCTCTACCAACAAATAAAACCTGAAAATAAATCGATTTGATCCTTCCACCTCCCAGGGGGTGACTCTGCCTGAGGCACTTTGCAGCCTCTCTGACTCTGCCCTCTCACCCCAGGCTCTATTTTTAGGGGCACCTTCTGGCATCACTGAAAATTTGACTGTTGTCTTTCACTCAGTACTGAACAAAGAAAAAGAGACACCTTTGTCCTGATAAGACACTCCTGTCTCTCCTGCTGTTTGCACACAGCAAGCATGGAGAATACTGGGGAGAGCAGAACCTCGATTTTAAAGGAAAATTCTGCCCCAGGAGCACAAACATTCCTGTTCTCCATTGTTTAGGAATTCCCCACTACAGCACCTGAGAATCTGTAACTGGCAGCTGCCTTAGAAAAAATACAATTAAATGATTTATACCACTTCACACTTCCCCTGCACCTTGCACCCAAACAGTTCACAGGTGAACTCACCAAACACAGGCTCCTTCTGCCCCAAGGCCTTCAACCCACTGCAGACAAGAGTCACAGAGAGACAAACCAACCTCATTCACACTGCAGGGGCAGTGCCAGTGCTCACCCCACACGTCCAAGGGCCTCTCCCGACCTCAAACTGAACAGAAAGTGGGTGACTTATATAAAAGAGTCTGGAGATTTGCCTCAGAACATGACTCCAAAACTCTGTTTGCCTTTTTTTTTTTTTTTTTGGCAAATAATTAGGCTGGAAATTTCCAGAGATGGAGAATATTCTGTCATGGGAATCAGAAATGATCCTGATCCTTTATCTCCGAGTGAGTAGGAACTGTGGGGCAAAGGACTGAACCCCAGAAGTGAAATAACTCCCCCAGCACAAACACTGCCCCCTCCCCAAACTCCCCACCTGACACAGAAGATGCTGGTTTTTTGGACTGGTCAGAGCACAAGGGAGAGAAGCCAGTCTGGTTTCCCTCTCAGCTGCTCTGCTACAAATCCGAGGTCTACTTAAAAGGGGCAGGAGGAAGGACCTGTTTGATGCCAGAATCCCCAAAAGTCAGATGGCAAGTTTTTTGGGACGGGGCCACTTTCTGCTGGTTCTTCATTGGCTCCTGAAACTCTCCAGTCAAAGCCAAGGGAGAGATGCTGTACAAAACTGAGCGTGGGGCTCCCACCCAGCGTGTGCTGACACGAACTGGAGGGCTCCAGGCACCTTTGTGAAGGATGCAACAGGACATGGATAAAAAAAAAAAAAAATCAGTCATGTTTTACCTCCCAGAGCTATGAGGCCCCCAGGGATTCCCAGTGCAATACATTCCCTGTCCCCTCCAAGGGCTGAACATGCCACTTCATCATCTGGAGCCTACGCTGCCAGGGCTCTTTAAACTCTAAGCTGATGGGCAAGTATCCTAATCATGAAAGAATTTAGTCTTTGACTCCAGATAAGCATTATGGAGTCACTCCATGCATTTCGGGGCTGCTGACTGATCGGTCTCCCCGTTCCCTTTGCATTCCCGTGATCTCCACTAACCCCACTTCGGATTTTTTGACGTGTTTTCCCGCAGAATCCCTTCCCGAGACCTGACAGTGTTTTTGCCCAGGATCAACATCCCATCCCCGGCTTCCCTCAGAGTTCCCCGGCGCTGCTGAGTTGGACAGCAGCACATCTCCAGCTCCCACCGCGGCGGGTTTGGGGAGCCCTGGCACTCGGCTGACCCGACACCTCATCTCAGCCCTCCCGCCCGCTGTTCTCCCGGTCCTTTGCAGCCAGAGGAGCGCAGGAGGGAGCTGGAATAACAAAGGAAATGCGGTGACTTACTCGCTACGAGCGGCTCCGCATCAGTGTCGCGCCCTCGGGGGCAGCCGGGCGGGAGCGGGCAGCGGGAAGCGCGGCTGGAGCAGCGGCCGGTCCATGCCATCACCAGCGAGCTGGGCTCGTCCTCGGGTCCCCGCGCTGCCTCCTGCCTCCTTCCCTGACGGGAGGGAACATTTACGTGGCACTGAGGATGTGGATGCCCACGCCCCTGTCCCCGGGTATCCCTGATTTCCCTGCTCTGCTCCAAACCCTCCGCTGCTGCGGAGATACTTTTGCCTCTCCTCCGCCTGCCTTTCCCTGCTCCCGCCTCTCCCGTTCCGAGGGATTCTTGGTGGCATAAAGCTTTTTAAAGGGCTGGGGCAGAGGGGAGGGAGGGGAGGCTGCGTGTGACGGCGCCTTATCTGTTCTGAATGAGCCGGAGTGGAGGTGGGGAGAGAGGCCGAGGGAGGGGTTTGGGCGCTGCCGGGCGCGGGGAGGGCTGGTGGGGAGGGGGAGAGGCGAATCCGAGCCCCGGAGCTCGGGTTCAGGGGAGCTTTGGGGTTGGGAAAGACCTCCGGCATCCTCGAGTCCGGCCGCGCTCCCCTCGCACTGCCCCGAGCCCGAGTTCCCTTCCCCTCCCGGGATCTCCCGTCCCGGATTCGCTGGATGGGATGTGGGTTTTGAGGGGCTGGGGGATGTGCCCTTGTGGTTTTGGAATCACACGAGCAAAAAGCAGTTCCCAAAAGCGGGAGGAAGCCGCACATTTCCCGGAGAGCACGTGTGTCCATAGTCCTCGGCACTGTGGGAACTCTCTCTTCCAGGCTGGACCAAAGAAATTTGGGAAAAGTGGGGACAAGGAGGGACAGTGTGATTCCTCTGGCACGCTCCCCTGCCTGTCAACCAACAAGCTCCTGCCGTGGTGTTTGCTGATGGAGTTGTGGTGTTTTCCTGGGATCCATCCAGGGAATGCTCTCCAAGTTCTTCAGTGCTTTGCTGTATTTTTTTTATCTTTTCTTTTTTCTCCTTTTTTTTTTTTTTTTTTTTTTTTTATCATTGATAATACCACACTGTCTCCTCAGCTTAGTAAAATATTTCCTCTTCTGAAAAGCAAATGTCAGGCCAGCAGCAGATATGAGCCAGAGCTGCCTGGTGACTGCTGGTTGCCTCCAGGCTTTGTTGCCCTGTTCCCCTGATCCTGTCCCCCTGTCCTCCCTAATTCTCTGCTCCAGGACCACACTCATTACAGCCCATCAGAAATGCTTTCAGAGATTTATCTGGTCAAGAAAAGTGAACTTCTCAAAACCAAAGCACTGCAGGAATGTGTCAGTATGGCTGGAATATTAAAGTTATTTTCATTCTGCTTTTTTTCATTTTTTTTTTTAAGTTACACTATCACTAATGAAATACATCAGCATTGGAATGGCATTTTTATTTTACTGTGTGGATATTTTGCAACCTTTTTTACTGTTTGGACATTTTGCATTCCTTTTTCTTTCTGAACAGGTTAAAAATGGAACTAGTGGAGCTTCCTGCAGATCAGAGAACCTGTTTCTGATCAGGTTAATTCTAGGCTACATTAACACCTTATTATGGAAACTAGACTGGAGAAATGCACAGACAGAAAGGGAAATAACCAGAGATTTGAATATTATGAATAATCATATTGCCTGGGGGCTGGGTTAAGAAGCCCATCTCTATAAACACACATTTTTATCAGTGTTCTTCTCTGATCTTTAGGTGGAATCACAGAATCAGAAAATCATTAAGGTTGAAAATGACCTCCAGGTTCACCTGAGCCCAACCACAGAGGATGGATCTGGCCAGCTGGGACAAGAATCTGGAGCCAGACCAAGGACTTCGGCCATTAAATATTGGGTTTGCAGATGTAATTTTGCTTTTCCACTTGTTAGTTTGTATTTCCCACTCCAGCACCGTGCGGGCAATGAATGAGCCCAGCCAGCCTGGCTCCTGTTCCAGCATTAGCTGCAAACAGCTCTGAGGACTGAACTCAAATCAGCAGTGAAACCACTTGCAGTGAAAGCAAAAGGCCTGGTAATAAAGTGCTGATTAAATCCTCTGAAATTATGTTACATCTGCCTGCTCAGAGCTCTTAGGGATGTCTTTGCAGCAGTATTAGTATTACCTTTTAGGAGTGTGTCCATGATAACGTTATAAAAGTGCAATTTGGGGAGTACATTAACAGTTTGGGTATTTTAATAAGCCTTCAAACTTACTCACAAAGTTCTAAGCAGTAATTCCTCCAGTGTGAGAGTCAGCCCCCCCTAAAATCAGCGTTGGCTTTCAGAGCAGGTCCCTGGCTGCTGCTCCCCCAGCACTAAGGACAGTGCCACCTTCAGAGCGGCCTCAGCTCTGCTTCCTCCTTCATTTAATCTCCTTTAATACGATTTAGAACGAATTTAGGAAGTGGAGAAGGAGCTTTCGTGCTGTCCAGCCAGCAAGCCTGGAGGAGCAGAGTCCCTGCGAGGCTGCGGAGCTCGGTGTGCCACGGTCAAGGCAAGGAGAATTCTTCCTTCCCACCTCCCACACGCGTTTATCCAGCACATCCCGACTCCAAAGCCGTGGACAGGGGTCCCAGGGGAGCAGAGTGGGCTCCCAGCGTGGCCACTGCTGCGGGGAGGGTTTGCCCCACGGGTCCCGCGTGGGAGCGGCTCTGTGGGAGCGGCAGCGCCAGTAACACCTTTTTTTGGAGCACGTTCTCCTGACAGTGGAACTCTGACGGGCACTGCCATCTGCTGGCACCGTCCCTGCCGACACCACTCGAGTGGGGTGCGCTGAGGGGGTTTTAAAGCGGGGTCTGGGTTTTCACAGCCCCTCCCAAACCCCTGGGGCTGCAGAAAGTCCCATTTCCCCAACTTGCCACAGGTTGGGGAACGAGATCTCTCCCCTAAGGGCGTTTGCCCAGGAGCAGGGGATAATTCTGACCCTTCTGCACCTTCTGGGGTTACATGGAGCTGTGCCCACCCCTCTGCCCAAGTGCCAGCTCAGCGATTTACCCACGGACCCCACCCAGCACACGCTGTGAGGGCATTTCTGTGCTGTGGCTCCTCCCTGTCACAGGGAGGCTGATGCACCAGGCACCTCTCAGAGCCACAATCTTCATGCTACTTCAATCAGCACCAGAGGCCTTTTAGGGGCCGTTTATCCACTCACCAGGGAGGCAGCACCTTCTCCCCGGGTCTGAGTCTCTGCATCTTGGGACTTTGCTTCCTTATTCCCACACTGTGAATTAGTTTCATGTATTATTTCAACTGACATCTTCCAAACTGTACTGAGTAAAGACAAGCCAGACCTAAAACAGGTTTTTTCAGCTGGAAACCACCCTTCAGGGAGCCAATGAATCACGGTGCTCTTGCTGAGGTGGGCACAAATTTGTCAATGGCCTCAAAAGTTTGAAATATGTTAAAGAGCTGTGGGTATCAGCTGCCTGCAGAGGGTGGATTTAACACCAAATGGCAGGACAGGTTGAGGGCCTTTGGACTCCTGTGGAAACGTGGAAATGCAGAGGGATTGCTGTTCTGTTCAGGATGGGATTCACCGCAGGCAGTGCCATTTAGGATGCACTGGGCTGAGTCTAAACAGCCCCACTATTTCCCTTCTAACTGATGCAGAGACAGGTAGCATCAGAAGGCAGCTAAATTAGACCTTTATGTTGGAGTGGGGTGAATTATCTAATTCCAGGAGTGTGGAAACACAAATTTCACTTCAGTGCAGCATCTTAACACTCCTGGGGGTGCTCACAAGCCCTGTCAGCAGTTGCTGTTCTGTTCAAAGGACATGCAGGGCTGTTTACAGGGGGAATTATGGCAACTGTGGAGGGCCCAGCTCCTGGATTCGCAAAAAGAACAACAAGATGTGGAAGAACAAATTCTAATCTCATTTTGGTATAATTTCAAGTTATACCTGGGCCAGAGAGCGATTTATATCACAGTGTATATCAAAAGCTTTCATTAAATGGATTTAATGAAATCCAGTCTGGATTTCTGCAGGCTCCAGTAGAATGAAGCAGGGCAACCCAATTTTTGAGCTGCTGTGAACCAAAGGGGGAGTTGCCTCCATTTTCCTGGGGTTTCATGGGACATAAATGAGCCCCCCTCCCTGCTGACCACAGACTGGCCCTGTCATTACCCACGGGGAATGTTAGGGTCAGTTATTACCCACACAGCTCCTTACCCAAAGGGACAGTGATCCCTGGGACGGGGGTACCTGCTCTGCAGTCGCTGCAGGCTTTGCTTGTGTTGAGAGCAGAGGGAGCAGCAGTGCCTTCAGGGAGCGTTTTAATTCGCTGTGCAATTTGATCTCTGGAATGAGAGACGTCTCTTCCCGTTTGTCAACCATTAAGCGACCATCCCACCAGAAGAAAACACAGTTGTAAGAGGCAGTGCTGGGAACAGCGTCTAAGATTGTCTCCTCCACCTCCACCCTCCCCTGGTGCTCAGAGCCTTCAGCTGAGGCTCTGAGAGCCCTGATGTGACAGTCACCCACTCTGTCTCGTCTTCCTTTTGTGTTTTGGGGCTTATTCATCCCCCCCCCCGAATCAAAATGAACGTCGGGGAGTAGGCACAGAGGCAGACAAGGGGAAGGAGAAGTTTCCGCAATAAACTCCCCCGCTCGGTGTGTGGAGGAGTGAGCTCTGCCACGGCCTTTGATATGATAATGAGGAGCTGATGCTCACCCAGGGAACGAGGCAGCTCCTCTCTCTCGCATCTCCACGGGGCTGGAGCCTCGCACGAATTCCCCCAGCCAACAGACATCCCGGTCCTTCCCACCTTTTAACTTGTGGATTGCCCGCGAGGGGGTTAGTCCCGTTCTTACTGAGCTGCTGTTATAATTAACACTAATTAAGCTCTTGTTTTGCAGGAGCAGCAGCAGAACCTAAGGCTGGAGGGCACCCAGGGACTGAACTTCCCACTTGAGGCCCACGGGAGCTGCAGGGCAGCAAAACACAGGCAAGGGGCACTGTGTGTGAACTGGCACCCGTGTGACATCTCTGGGAACGAACCACCACTCCAGCTTCCAGATCTGTTCGCTGCCTGGGAGCTCAGAAACACCCAAATACACCAGTCACAGCACACTCTAAGGATGGCAAATTTATGGAGACAATTTCCTTGTTAGGCTGTCAGAACTCAAAAGGGTTTCTGACAAACGCCAAGGCTTTGGTTCTTTCAGGTGGGAATCTCACTGCACTCATTTCCCTCTTCCAAACGGGCAGCCCTCCCTTTGGAGTGGGATGGGATGGCTGCATATAGGATATAACCAGAAAGGCACAGTCTAAAATAAGCCACTAATTAACCCCTTTGTTGAAAAAGGACCTCACCTCTGGCTTGTGGCTTTCCCAGGGGACAAGAGGTCGAGCCAGCAACTCCTTCATTTAACTCTGAGGAATCTTCCATGTAACTATCAGGTATCTATATCTAACTCTGATCTAACTATGAGGGTATTTAGTTGATTCCAAAAGATTCCATGAAGTCTCTGCATGAGTGTGGAACCTTTGGGCAGCAGTGGGAGCTCAACCCTGTGTGATCACTTCAGTCCTGGACTGTCTCCCTCTGGGAACCAACGACCCACTGAACATCACAGAGCAGAGCAACACAAACCAGCCTCTTCCAGCATGTGTTTTTTTCAAATGGGAAGAGGGTACAACAGTTCCCAGACTCAGAACATTCTGGGTTGGAAGGGACCCACAAGGATCCTCGAGTCCTGCTCTTCAGTGAATGGCCTGAACAGGGATGGAACCCACGGCCTTGGCACTGTCAGCACCACATTCTGTGGTCACTGAGCAGAAAGCACAATCCACAGGGCAAACCCAAGTGATCCTGAAGACCAGTTTGAGGCACTGCTCATCAGCACACCTGGTTTGTTTAACTGGCACATTTCAATCCTATTTGCAATCCACTCTTAGGAATTAGAAGCAGCTCAGCCTCTGTTGTAGCAGCTCTCACACCCCTTAGCTCCCAGTTCACTTCAGGATTTTCTTCAGCTCTACTCTGGCTGCAGAAAAGTGCCCCCCACTGACTCTGGTGCAGCCTTTTTATTCCAGTTTAATGCCCTGTGTGCAGCAGCCCTGGGTCACAAAGGCCTCTCTGCAGCCACAAACGGGTCCTGTACAGAGCAGCCTCTCCCCAGCTGCCCTTTCCCTGCATCCCAGTGTATCCAGAGCAGCCCTGGAGCCAGGGGGGCCTGGTGGAGAGTGAATCAGCAGGATGAGCTGGAAATACCCCAGCAATTAACCCCTTGGCTTCTCTGTCACAATTAGTGTGGGCCCTGGTGGAGCTCCAAGCCTCATCCCTTTGGATCTGGCTGATGTCACTGGGAGTTTGACACTCCAGCCACGGCTGAACTGGGCTGGGTTGGAACTGGAGGGCTGAAGGTGAAAATCTTTATCTTAAATTCGCAATATAGACTGCTCAGTTTTCGGAAGAGCCTCCACTGTACCTTGCACTGGGATCCTTTGGGTGGGAGAAGGGTGATCCACCCACCCAAGCTGGGAATTCCTGCTGCCACAACACAGGGGCACAGTGGCCACACGTGGCACAGCAGAGCCTGCACACTCTTTTCCCCTGCAAGGGCTGGAAAGGCTCTCCCCGGGGAATTTTTGCCTCGTCACATTTCCAGCACTGAGGCTGGGCAGTGGATCTCCTCTGCAATTCAGTTTTATTCTTTATTAAGTTTTATTCCTTTACTCTCAACAGGCCTTCAAGCCAATTTCTGAGATGCATTTTACACCTTCAAGGGAGGCTTTAAGAACAAGCCAATCATTTCTTTCCTTCCCAAAATGTCTGTGTCCAGCGAATAATTTGCATTAAATTCAAAAACTATCACTCCAATTCCACAAACAGTTACGTAACTTGGAATTCCACATAATTTACTAAAATTAGTAAGATTTTCAGCAGTTTTTCAGTCATTGGGGAGCTTGAGAGAACCATTTCTAGAATTTTATTTGCAGGCCTTGCAGCAGCATTCAATATTTATAAGGAATTCCCTGTCTTGGTAGCAACAACTGACAGTTACGAAATATAAGTACATTATAAAATGCATTAATATTTTAAGTCTAAGACTGCTGGAGGAAGATATTCCCAGCTTTTGCCTGGCTGGTTGATATTTAGTTCACACAAATAACTGACAAAAAGAGACATATCTAGGAGGGCATGGAGAGAGTGTATAAAAAACTGCAACAACGACAGTGAAAGATTTGTCTGTGTTTACACAATAAATCATCAACAGAATCAGGAAAAGAACCTTTTTTTTGTTGTTTTTACTCCAACTACTCATTCAGGGACCTCTGTGCTCAGATATTGCTTCATAATAAAACCCTTCCCCAGCCTCCGAATAAAATGTTGAGCTTGTGCTGAATCCAGGATTTTCCACCCAAAAAATGAGAATAACTCGTGTTTAACGATGCAGCAGAGAGAGGAAAGATAAACCCTGATATTTCTGTAATAAAGTGGCTTTTTATGAGCCCTCCTGGCTGGCAGAGCTGGACAGGAGCCAGGGCTGTTTACGGTGCCAGCGTCCCTGTGCCGCACTCCTGAGCATCTGCACAGTTTGTTCCTGCCATATTTGTATCTCTGGAGCCAGCTGACCTTGAAACTCTCATCTGAGGGGAAAAAAATAAGAGCAGAAATAATAAGAGCAGAAATCAGCAGGCAGAGTCCCACCCCCCCCATATTCCAGTTATTGTCGGGATATTTTTCCCCCGCTCAGTTTGCACAGCAATGACATCCAATAACACTGGCAGTGTTCCTGCTGTCCCAGGAGAGGCATGTTCAGAGCAAAACCAGAGGAAATTAAAGACCTCTCAAGCAATCCCCCGGCACAGGTTCATAAATATAAAACTGCAGGCCGTGAGTGGTTGCAGCTCTGAGGACAAAACGTGCTAAAACGCCGGGGTCCCTGCGCTCCTGCCAGAGCTGGGGAGCTCCCTGCCCCTCATTATCCACACAGACCTGGCAGGATGAGGCATTTGCTGTGGGAATAACGTTCCCTAGAGCAGTGACAGCCCTCTCTGAACACCCCTTTGACTGTGGCAGTGGGCTGGCGTGGGTTGGGATGCACTTTGGCAGGTGATGGGAGACTGTGGGATCTGAATTCCCCACAAAAAAAGGAGGGATGCAGACAACTCCTCTTCAGCTCTTTCCACGGTCTGTAAGTTGGCTGTCCTGCCTGGAACTCAGGCTACAGGATGACTTCTCACAGAATCACAGGATCACAGAACATCCCCAGCTGGAAGGGACCCACGAGGATCATGGAGTGCAACTCCTGCATCCCTTTGAAGGGATCCTGTTCTATGGCACTTGGCAGTTTGTCCTACCCCCTGTGGTGGGTACTTTATCAACCTGCAGAGTTTTCATTCTCTGCTGTTCTTTGCATTGAAAATTAGAAGATTAAGTGCTTGCTCTTACCAACCACAGGGGAAATAGCTTTCCCTGGGCTCTTCCAGAATTTCAGCCTTGGTTGGGTTGGGTTGGTTGGTTGATTGGTTGGTTGGTTGTTCCTGCTGCTGGACTGCAGTGATAGAATAAAATTCCAGTCCTTCTGAGCTTATCTTGTGTGTTGATGGATATAGGAAAGGCAGATTTATGGAAACAAATAGTATTTAATACTAGGTCTTGGTAGACATTTGCCTGCCTATCCTAGACTGGTGAAGTCATGGAGAGCTTCAGCTGGGCCCTGCCCAGACACCCCCAACAATCCCACCCTGTGCTGAGAGCCTTGTCCAGACAAAAAAACCTGAAACCCTGATGGAGGTGAGTGATGGGGACCTTCCAAACTGGGTCCTCTGCAACCTTCAACCTTCTGTGGAAGCACGTGGAACTCAATGACACAACGAGCACAAGGAGTGCTCCCTCACATGCTGTGATTGTGCAGCAACACCTCACTAATGCTGCAGGAGAACTCTTGGATTCATCCCACAGTCACCCAGGGAAAGTTTCCTTTTCACCTGGATTTGCCTGGGGCTTATTCCTGCGCCACTCCATGCACCAGCTCCAAATCTCTGTGCTGCCTAGGGCTGAAATGGTACAAGAGAAGATGCTTCACCCAGATGGATGGAATTTACGTCACTTTTTAGTTGGTCATGATACATCTGAGCCCGAGATGAAGGAGATCAGTGTAATCTCAGCCACCATAAAACCTCCTCAGCGTGGAACACAACCACAGACATAACTCAGCTCACTGCAGCAGCCCCACTGCTCCTGCAGCAGCAGACACGAGGAATTATTGACTGGGTTTCCCAGAACGTCCCGGTGCAAATGAGGCATAACACCAGAACTGTAGACATGTCAGACAGCATAAAAACAAGCTTTCCCAGGAAATATGATGCCATATGGACATGGGTTGTGTTCTGGTGAGGCTTCTTTCAGCTCCCCAGGCTTTTCTGTGTCATAACGTTCCCTAGCGAGGTGCCTGGGTTGTGTCAGCTCAGCACAGAAATTGCCTTGGGCTGTGGTGTTTCCACACTCCCCAAACCACTGGAACATGCAGATTCTGTGCTGTCCCGTTCACAGGGAGTTGATTCATTTGTGCTGACAGCCTGTACACACCTTGTCATACAACAAAGTCACTGCAACTGAGTTGCCAGAAAGGCTCTGATCGTTACTTTGGGCGATTTATCCGGGACTTATCCAGCCTTTTGAACCAGGGCCAAGGAAATCCCCCCCTGTCCCTAGACCAGATGCTGTTCTCATCTGAACTGTGTTAAATCTGAGGTAAAACTGCCAAAGCCAACAGACATGTGGTGCTCCTACCAGCCCCTGTTTCAACTCAGAACGATGCTCCCCTCTGTGCCCACCCCATCCCCAGAACATCAGCAGAACAACCACAGCTCCAAGTTCAGCCTCTTGGATCTCTCCCAATTGCTCTGCAAAATGATTTTGGTGGGTAAGAAAAGGTTGAGTAATTTTTTTTTTTTAATTGATGACAGTGGCTCTATTTTAAGAAGGCAGACAGAGCTTTGTGGGGCTCAGGCAGTCATGGCATGAAAATGCCCCTCGCCCTCCTCCACCTTTATTTCACCTTTTTCAGAGGTTTTCCCACCACAAAGAGCAGCGTTTCCTCCAGCAGTCCCTGCACAGCCCAGTAGAGGGGAGTGGGCAGCCACACTGGTTTTTCTGTCCTGACCAGTCTCAGGGTAAAGCCACACATCTCCAGAACATTTGCAAGGAATTCCAAAGGGTTAAGCATTTTATTTGCATTAAGCATTAGTTTCCTAGTGGAAGGTGTCCCTGCCTGTGGCAGGGGGTGGAACTGGGTCATCTTTAAGGTCCCTTCCAACCCAAACCATCCTGTGATTCTCAGCACAAAGCAGAAGCTTTACTGAAATAAGGTCTTTGCCCACAGTTTTCCATGGAAATGATATGTGGCAATTTTAAGTTCCTTACCCATAGATGAGGACCAGATATAAGTTTACAGTTTTAGAAAGTACTTAAGAGTTACTGTGCAGGACAGGCTTGTTTGGGCACATCTACCATTTGCAGAAGAGGTTGTGCCATGTCAAGGTTCATCCCAGTGTGAGTGGTGGAGACCTCCAGGAGATCTTGCTGTAGGAGACGAAGGTGCCTGTCTCATAAATCCCTGTGGCTCTGGGGGACTAGACATGACAGAAACTTTGTAAGGGGGAAACTTTTAGCACAAAGACATCAGGGTATGGACTCACTGTGAGAGGAAGAGCAGGGGACTGTCTCATCTACCCAGCCAAGTCATTGAACCTGTTAGGGCATTATCAGGTCAAGAGAGATCAGGTGACCCCGAGATTAGCTCAGTTGGTTGGAGCATGGTGCCAACAACACCAGGGTTCTGGGTCATTCCCATGAGAGTTGGACTTGATGATCCCTGTGGGTCTCCTCCAGCTCAGAACAGTATGTAAATATTCCATGAGACAGCTGTTTCAGAGCTGGCTAAATTCCTATTCCAGCACTGAGGCAGAGGCTCTAAAACCAGAGCAACTTGTCCAAAACCAAAGCAGGAAGAGCCCAGCCAGAGCTGTGCCCACCCTGCCACTGCCCCCACAGAGACCATGGATTTCCAGCCTGCACACAGGAGAACACCCCACTGGATGCTTTCACTGCTCATGACATGCTGGTACTTGAGGCTGCTCTCCCTCCCCCTGTGTGGCAGCAGCTCTCCCTGTGCCACCCAGCCTGTTCTCACTGCCCTCCTGACTCACCCAGATGGGTTCACTCAGCTGGAAAACAGCCCTTCTCTACAGGGCTATTTCTGATGTTCTGACCTTCAGAAGCAAGGCCAGGCTTTTTGTACAATTGTCTGGTAAATGTACCCCTGTAAAGAGAGCACAGAGCCAGGGCTTCACTCCTGTAAAGAGAGAGAGGTACCTGCAGTTCTTTGCTGAGGGGAGAGCCCAGGATGCTCCACGTTTCTTTCTTTTGATGACAGCAACCACACACAAAATGAACGGCAACTTTCATGGGAACAACGGGAGGGTGTCAGCCCTGAGGAACAGGGACAGAGCTCCCACCCAGCTCTGTTGTCAGCAGGTGAAGGGCCAGCTGTGGAGCTGCTGCAGGGCTGCAGCTCCCCCAGCACTGCCTGCCTGGCACACAGAGCCTTCAGCCAGGCTTGCAGCTGCTCAGCAGTGCCTGGCTCCTGCATCCAGCTCTCCCTGGGGAGGCTTTGCCTGAATTTCACAAGGCCAGGCTCCACAGGACTGTGAACTCCACTCAGCCAGCAATCAAAGATAACCCTTTTCCCAGTGAAAGAACAGAACAAAGAGCATAATACATGTGCAGAGGATGTGCTGATTTCTTCACTACCCTGTCGTGTGTCTTCGCTGCCTGCGGGACCTTATTCCTGCTCCAGGGAAATGACTAAACAAACAATCATTCCATACAACTTGCTCACTTCCTTGCTCTGCCTCACTCCGTGGGCTCCATCCAGCCCATGATCTGCAGAGGGATTCCAGCAGAGCTCTCATTCCTTCACGGGATGTGCTCTCACTTTCCTCGTGGCTCCCAGGAGAGAGCAGTGCCTGACTTCAGTGGGTCAGGATATCAAACCAGGCTTTCTACCTTCTTTGCCTTTCTCCACCTGGGTTGTCATCTGTGAAAAATAGGATGATGACTGTCCTTTTTCTCCCTCCCCTGCATTCCCAAAGACAGGCTGAGTTTCATTTATTAATGCTAACAGAGTCCATGGAGACTTGCAGATAAAGACACTTGCTGTGAAGCAGAATAAAATCTTCTACCTTGCAGAAGGATTGTGCTTTACTATTTCTTCTCAAAGCATCTGCTGGCATTGTTGAAAATAAACCCAGCAGTAATAATCAAACAAACAAAGCCTCAGTCTAACAGCCTGTGAAGTGCAGCCAAGGGCTGTCAGGTAAACAGGCAACAGATGGAATGAATTCCTGAAGATGGAAGAAGGAGAGGGCTAAAATGGTCAATTGGCCATTGACCAAAGAAGTGACCTTACAGATAGATCCCAAGGGGGACATGAGCACCATCAGAAGATCCTGCTGCAGAGGAAAAGAGAGGCACAGAATATCTGAGAGCCTTCGAGGAGCAGCAAGATCAACTCGTTGGATTGTCAAGGGACTTACAGAACAGCAGTACAAGGGATGGCCACTGTTGTGCAAGAGATAACTCAGTGTTGCAGCTACACGGAACTCATCCTTTCCTCAAAGCACAAAGGGTGGAAAAACTGAGGCACAGACAACAGATTTACCAAAAGTTCCCATCTGGTTCTCCAGGGCTAAACTTCATATTCTGTTCTCAGCTGAATTTTGCTGGGGAGTATTTACCACAGCCCCAGAAAGACAACTGAAAGTAAAGCCAAATATTCCCTAATCTGGGTATTGCTGTTGGTGCATTCTCCTGGCAGACAAGGGACTGTCCCCATGCCTGCTGGAGCTGCTGTGCCACCCTCTCCTTATCAAGATCTCAGGCTCAAGCACTCAGGGTGTCACATGCTCCAAAGCAAGCTGGTGGCAAGGCAGCTTTGTGCTCACAGCAAGCCTGGATCCCACAACCTGGGGGGCCCTCAGAGGTTGGTGTAGGCACAACACCTTGAGACCAACACTTCAGAAACACCTCAGTGCCTTGAGAACAACTTGGACTTGCATAAATGCCTTTTCAGAGCTTCCAGAAGCGTGTTTGGTTGGAAAGCAGTGTGTGAGAGGAGACACGCAGAGGATGAAATGAGGTGTGATCCCACTTTAAGGCTTCATACCAACTGATTAATTTTAGCTCAGAAAAACCTTGGGAGAGCACAGTGAGTACCTGGGACATCTGTGCTTGTTCTTCTACCCAGTTAATAACCATGGACACCAAGCTGCAGACAGTAATTAACACTTTTAATGCCATCATGTAGCAGAGGGGTGAGAGCTCTAATGTCCCACAGAAGCCTGGAGTTACCAGGCAAACCCAGCTGAAAATCTAGAAACAAAACTTCCCCAGGTCTGAACTGGGCACCAGTTGTTCCACGACCACAAACACCTTCCTCCACACAGTGTTTCGAAATTCTGTTTTTCTAGCTTCAAGTAAAAAATGAAACTTCAGATGGCTCTGAATCAGATACCAATGTCACTGTTCAGGACACTCACTCATGTTCTCCATTCCAGATTCCTTTGCTTAGGCATGCAGAGAAGGGACAAGGTGACAAGGACACAGCTGCCAATGTGGGAATATGGTTTTTTACCAACACAAGCCTTACCTTTTCTTCTGTATGTTTAGCTTAATGTTTTAAAAGGAGGGTTTGGTGATGAGAAAAGGGAAGTGACTCCTGGTTTAACACCCTCCACGTCTGTGCCCTCTACCCGAGGTGCCACTGGCTCCCTGCTCCTGCTGCCCTGCTCCGTGACCGATCCCACGGTGATGGATTCACTCTCCCCCCTGGCACTCCTGTCCCCTGCCAAGCAGCTGAGTTACAAGTAAATCCAGTTACAAGTAATGAGCTTTTCTCCTTAGCACCCAGGGAAGGGCTGGAGCTGTGTCAGGGCAGGCTCAGGCTGGACAAGGTGGGATTGTTGGGGTGTCTGTGCTGGGCCAGGGGTTGGTTCCATGATCCTGATGGGTGCCTTCCAACTCAGCATGTTCTGTGATTCCCTGATTCTCTGGTAACTCTGCAGTGGGATCCCCCTCATGTGAAGTCCCTGAGAAGGTTCCCCTCTCCCAAGCCCCCCCTGCTCTGTGCAGAGGAGGGCAGAGAACACGAGGCCTCTCTTGCTGCTCAACCCCTGGCTCTGACTCCAAGGGGTTAAACACCACTAGCCTCTGCCTTGCAGGATTTCCACAGGCATTGCCAAGCCAGCACCACAACCAGCCTTGTTCTTGCATTTAAAAAAGCCTATGCATTTAAATTTTGTCATTAGAGGTAACAGAGGAGGACAAGGCCTCCAACAACCCGCTGTCTAAGACCGCAGAAGACTGATTACAAAGCTTGTACTTTCATTAGCAGCAAGGCTTGAAGGTGCTGCAAGGCATGAGGGACGGAATCAACTTCATCTGCAAGACTGTTCTTCCATTTCAGGCACAGAGATTTACACTCCCTCCAAGCCTCTGTGCAGAGCTGTTCATAATTTTAGGGAAGGCTGGCGGTGAAACCAAGGGGAGCAAAACCCCAGTTCTCACATTTCTCTCGGCTTGTTCACAGCAAAGAGAGTTTGGGGAGTGACTCCCAAGCGTTCAGCCCTCAGAGTGAGTGCTCAGCTGTCAGAGTGAGTGCTCAGCCTCCCGTTTCTGCTCCGCTCCCTCCGGCGTGCTCAGAACAGGAAGGATGGAATCTCCTCTCCCGGGACTGGAATAAAATTGCAGCGGATTCCAACTCCCTCCCCGTGGTGAGCACAGAGTAAATAACTCCTGGGAGGCTGCCAGCACAGCTACACCGAGGTTAATGAATAAACAACCGCCCGCAGCACCGACTTCCCTGCTCTTAAAATATATATCTGTGGTTCCATCTTCGGGAGGACTCCTCTCCTATAAATAACCATTCCAAGAGATAAAGGCATTAAATCTTTTTTTTTTCTTTTTTTTTTTTTTCCTTTGACAGAACAGAGATTATCAACATTTTTACAGAAAAACTGCTCTTAGGCAAACAACAGGCTCTTCATAGAGCTTTTTATAGAAAATGTTGACTTTGTCGTGGAAAACAGAACACTGGAAACCAAGAAGATGCAAATATAGAAGGGGACATTCTGGAAATGTTTTCCTCATTTCTTCCTGATGGGAGATGATCTCAAAGCATACATTTCTAGGAAAACAATGCAGGAAGCTTGGAAGAGGGGAGATTGCTGTGAATTAGAATCCTGAGGTCACTGCTGAAAATAGGATTCAACTGCTTGGTTATGGATGCATTTTTGGAAATATTACCCTAGGTGTATAACCAGTTTAATCTAATTATTGAAATTTATTTAATTAATAATATTAAATTAATTGATTTAATAATCAGTTTAACCAACACAATAGCTTAGATTTCCAAGAGTGCCTTGGGTGATTTGGGATGTCCAACATGAAAGACAACGTGAAGAAGTCACTTTGCAGTGCAGTTTGTGGGAGTCTCTGCCATTCCAGGGGGCTCAGAGCACCTTGGAGTCATTTGTCACTTGTGTAAAACTAGGTCATTTCCTCCCCTCCTCCTGCTCTGCTTTTTTTCATGCCAAATATAGAACGAATTTTCTGGCTTCAGACTGAATCAAGTTGTTAATTACACTCTTTCCTAAAAACCTGCAATTGAAATTCACTTGGGGAGTCTCTGAAAGCTGGGGAAAGCTATTCTTTCTTATAATATTCTTTTGACATGTCTTAGAGGAAAAGGGAAGAAAGCCCATTTGCTTTCAATTTCTCCGTTTTGAGGATGATATTTAACAGAAGTAAATCCCTTTAAGGGCTCAGTTATGCTCTTTGAAGCCACTGGGAAAAAAAAATCCCATTGAGTTTCCTTGCAGGAGAGGCAGCTTGCTGCTTTGAAAAGTGATGTTAAACAATCTGCAGGATGCTGTGTGACGCAAGGGAATTCATTTGTGCCAAGAGGTGACAAAGATGGGAATCCTGCATGTACTGGGAGTGGTATAAAAATAACCAGATTATTTCAGGGTCTGCCTCATCAATTAGCTCCTGGCCAAAGGATGTGGAGCGATTCCATGCTCAGTTCCTGGTGCTATAAAAGCCTCTGTGTGTTGGTGTAAGACACCTGCCTCCCAGGAACGTTGAGAGGTGGAACAGATGGATTAACATGCTTTGGAGACTGAAAAGTGCTGCCTGAGTGTCTCAATTTATTATCAATGGTGGAGCCATTAAAACAATGGGATGGATAATGACAGTTAATTCTTGCATCAGGGCTTTTGTCTTCAGAACACTCCGGGGCAAACACTGGTGTCACTGAGTCACAAAGCTGCTCTTGGTTTCAACTCTGAGCAGATCTGGCTCTGCCCAAGCCTTAAAGAACTTTTTTAACATACAAATCCTGTTCCCAGCTTCCTCAAGACTCAGAGATTCCTGTCTCCACCTGTCCCTGTAGGTGGCCAGAAGCACTGGGTGCTTATTGCCTTAAACCCAAGGGAAGAGCAGCTTCCAGACTGGGCATCATTGAGAGAAGAACTCGTTTATTTATTTATTTAGGGCCTCCAAAAATAGGGATACAAACTTCCCCAGCCATCCAAGCCCTCTCTCTACTGATGGAGAGGGATGGGCACCTCTGCAGGGCAATATCTGCCTTAGAGGGAGAACAAATGCCTTCTGAGCACGAGGGGAACCAGACCTGGCTTTGCTACACCTCATTTTTGTGTGCCTGCAGGTGAGTGGGAAGATTCCAGGCTTAAGTCGCTTCTCCCTTAGGATGCAAAGGGTTGAGAACTACAAGAGATGCACATTTCTTTAAGCTCCCAGATGACAGCAATGCAGGGAGAGCAACAGCAGCCTCACAGCAATGAGGTGGCTCCTGCAGTCTCTCCTCTGCAAAGACCCCCAGATGGAATCCAAGTTTCAGCTCAAATCCAGGAAGGAAGGTCTAAGCAGGAATTTGGGCAAGGACACAGGCAGTTCACAGAGCACAGACCAACTAAATCAAGATGCAAAGGGCTCTGCAGAATATGGGGGGCATCCAGAGGCATCTGGTTCTTGCCCAAAGCAAAGGGAAGGCTGATCCTCACAAGTGGCCACGACACGAGATGGGCCAAGAGGCTCAGATGGTGCTGACAGGAGGAGTAAGAGCAGCTTCTCCAGGCAATATTTTCCCTGCCTTCAGCAGCTCAACACTTGCACTGAGTTTTCCCCTCCATACCTGTGTCTCTGACATCCCAGGCACACCATTAATGAGCCATTGCATATAGATGAGCTGGCAACCAGTCTGAGCTGCCACGGCCACACATAAAAGCCAAAGAGGGCCCTGGGCTCTCCTCCTCCGACACAGGAGCTGTTGGACCCATGTTCTGGGGAAGTTCTGTGGTCTGACAGGGCCACAAAGCTGGGCAGATTTTCTCCCCCCTCCCTTCTGTGCTGACCTTGGCTGCGTAAGACACAAGGTAAGAGGCTCACTGCCACCGTGCTTTCTTGGGAGCTGCAAAAATCCCCAATATTCCCTGGCTCAGGATTGTCTTGTCAGGGAATCAGAAAGTCCTTCTCTTGTGGAATGGGATGTTTGGATTCCAGTCTGCCTTGCCACTGGCTCGCCTTTGCTTGGGCAGCCCCTCTTTCTGGTTCTCTGCCTCGGTTTCTGCTCCCACAGAACGGGCTGCTGAGGAGAACATTGCCAAAGGGAACCTCTGCATCTGCTGTGGCCATCCAAGATAGCAAAGGCAGAACATTCAGGCGTTGCTCTTCTCTGGGAACGCTGAGTGGATTTGGGGCAGGAGCTGGAAGGGCCTTAAAATAACAGCTTTGTGAGCAACGAGGGTGGGATAAGCTGGTAAAAGCTCCCAGCATATTAGAGTTGTGTGGGAACTGTTGTTTTAACCCTGTATTAGCAGCAGCCACGAGGTCTTCACCTCACAGTAACTTAAGAGCTCAGCATGTGTAACTGGGCTTAATGAGGAGCAGCTACTGATTTTCACAGCTATACCTGAAATTAAGGTGTTTCAGTCCCCCAGCACCAACAAGTCCCCATATTCAGCTGCACAGGGACATAAAGAGGTTCTCAAAACTCCTGTTAAAACAAACATCCACCCCAAAATGATCTCCCAGTTTGGGCATGACAACGTGTAGTGCATGGTTCGCTTCTTTAATCTCACACTCAATTACTTTTCTCAACCCATATAAACATCAGCAGGGAAAGGGAAAAATCTGCATACGTGTTAGTAATAAATTTAAAAATCAGGGCATACCACTTAAGGGTTGACTTGTCAGAAAATGGTAATTAAAAGTGTTCCAGCTGACAGTACTGCTTTAATGAATTATTAGTAATGTTCTCTGAGAGCATTGGATGAAAGACACCATAAGAGTTCTTACTTAAACAAACCAATTTTCTGCATGATGCAGCTTGGCCGCACAAGAGGAGGAAAATCTCCATTATAGAATCAAATTGCAAAAATAACCAAGTAATGGTTGGAATGATCAGGAAGGAACAAGTGCCCATTCTGTGCTGATTGCCTCTATTTCCTATACCACAGCCTTCTCCCATAGGTGCTGAGCTGATAACTGCCATTATTTTCTTAAATCCTGTTTTGGGTAATGTGTGCTCACTCCAGAGGCTGCTGGATCCCAACCCAGCCTTGCCTGGTTGAGCACAGGGGGGCTGGACAAGGCAGCTCAGAGCACTTGGGTGAGGAGGTGGGTGCTGGGGATGGATGCAGAGGGCATGGGCTCTTTGAATCTTTAAATCTCACAATCACCAAGTGCCCAGTGGCTCTTTGTGCCCATTACTGTTCAGTATCTGATGAAGTTCTTGTTCCAGACAAACCTAAGCTTGGTGAGCTGGGGAAAGTGTGTGGGAGCTTGGAAACACAGCCCTGTTTAGGGGAAGCAAGGAGGGCAAAGGGCTCTAAGCCTTAATCATGGATTTGTATTTGGGTGTGAAGGGGCTGGGAGCTGCTGGGGGTGGGGGGGTGGAAAGAGGCTCTCATGCCTCATTTCCTTTCCCTGAGCTGGTTTCCAGCCCCATCCAGATTTGTTGTTTGTCCTTGGCTGTTTCAGGAGAAATGTAAGAGGGTGCAGCTCTGGGAATCCACCTTTCTTGGCAGAAGTTCTGTGGACACCCCCCTAGAGCTGGTAAGCAGGGATGGCCCCGGGGTAGCTGGATGGGTCCTGGAGGAGGGGGGATTGTGGTGAAAGCACTTTCCAGCAGAGGAGTTCAGAGCCCCCTGCACCTGGAGGCTGTTCTTGTGTTCCAGCTGTTACCAGCAGCTCACCTCAACTCCAGGGTCTCTGGACCAGCAGGAATTAGGGGAGTTTGCCACAGGAATGCAGTTTTACCTTCTAGGCTGCCACAGACCCACTGTCTGTTCCGTGGGCAGCACTATCCCCGAAAAGCTGCCCTAGCCCTACATCCCCTGCCCTTGGAGCAGGGCTGCAGCTCAGCCTGCCCACAGCAGAAAAGGAGCTTTAGAGCTCAGATCCAGAGGGCTTTGTTACCCCCCCAAAAAGGTGTTCACAAGTCCTCTCTCCAGAGCAGGGAGCTGGAACCACGCTGGGGCTGAGGGGCCGATGAGTTCCCGCGCTCCGTGCTGAGACCTCACAGAGGTAAGATGGGTTTGTTCCTTTCTTGCTTTCACCAGGCAGGGTTTGGACATGTGAGCATTCCGTGAGGAATGCAGAGGAATTTCAGCTGGCTCCTGCTTTAATAAACCCTCTGTGCTCTAGGGAGAAATGTGTAACCACCCCACAGGTCACAAAGAGCAAGGTACTGCTGGAAGCCCTAAGAATGTCCAGCCCAAAGAGGAAAACAAGCAGTTACACCAGTGGCAGGTGCACCACAGGGAACAGCCCCTGAACTCTGGGTGGACACCTTGTGTGGGAATGTTTGCTAACACCGAGAGAAGTTCATCTCACTTCCTTTCTCCGTTTCAATTTGGAGGTTGTGTCTAATCTTGTGCTCTCACAGCCTGGTGTTGGCCCAGCGAGATGAGACGCTCCTTCAGTCCTCAGATGTAATCTGTAACTCTGCTGCCTGTCTTCAATGAGCTTTTCTAACGTTTAGAGGGGTAAAGTGAGGTAAATCCTTCACAGGGTTTACACCATTTTAGTGGGACCCTGGAAACCCCCCAGATTTGCTGCATAATCGAGCTCTGCTTGAACTACAGCAACTGATACAAAGGTTTTAAAAGCTCGTTGGTGTCTGAGGCAAGAGCTGCACTTTGGGAAGTAATTCAGTCTCAGGTTCAAATCAGGCACTTAACAGAGGCAGAAACTCAAAATAGGAGTCTTGGTACGTTGTGTAGCTGATGATCCAGGGAAGTTTGGAGCGATTCACCTTGAGATGCCAGTTCTGACAACCCAGAGCGGCTCTGAGGCACCTGAGCCACCAAAGTGGGCACTTCAGTGAAGTTCCCTCAGGTTGCTTGAATGAATTGACACCTCTGAAAATTCCAACCAGATTTAACCTCCTAAATGAATGGGAAAGATGTAAGATGCCTGAGCAGGATAAACTGTATTTCCCCCTGGAACTGAGACAGTAGGAGCTGTGTAAAGGATATGTAAGAATTTGACAATTTCTGTCTGGTTTTGTCTGGAGCAGAAGGACCTCCTGCAGGAAATACATTTGATGCTGAACAGTGAGAGGCAGAAAGAGCCACTGGGCACTTGGTGATGGTGTAATTTAAATACAAAGCCTTGCACAGTGCGGGAACTCATCATAAATCTAAACTTAAAACTTTCCTTTGCAAAAGGACCTGCAAATCAGCTTAATGTTTGTCCACCTGCAAACCCCTCTGTTCCACTCCTTGCTGAGAATATTAAGGTATTATGCATGCAGAAGCTTTTTTCCCTTCCTGGATAATAAACAAGTTTCTGCCAGGACAGAAATTGGGCATCTCTTATTCAGATTCTCCTTAGATTTGTGCTCCATTACAGTTCTGAGCCCAGGAAGCTGCTGCCACAGCACCACATTCAAGACGTCTCAAAACTTTGCAATCATTGAATTTTTCCTCCAGTACCCTCGTTTCTCTTCCATCTTGTGAATAGGTGGGGAAACAGGCACAAAGGGAAGAATATTTATCCCATAGGACAGAAAAAAGTCGGAAAAGTCAGGAACTGAGCTCAGATATTTGGACTCTGGGAAAATGCTTTATCACTTGACTGTATTTTCTAGGTCCTGCAGCCAAAAGGCATTTTATTAGGACAGATTAGCTTGGTTCTGGGTTGAGACACAGTATGCTCCCTCAGTTTACTCCTTGCTGTGAAATAGCAAGGAACAGAATGAGCTGAATACTGGTCTCTGACCCTGGTAATAAGTTGATTTAATTGGATTTGATTTTTCAAATGTAACATCTCAAGTCAGCCATAAACTCTGGAATTAGCATAGCCCGTCTCAGCACAGGAGAGAGATTTTCAAGGAGCAGAAGGAGATGAAGTCCATGGCCAATGAATTTCAAATTAACACTGAGGATGAACTCAGCCATATGCATGTCAAACTAAAACTGTGCAGGCTCTGAGAGCACCAAGCAGCAAAGTTATTAATGGCTCATATTTGCTATTAGGAATGCAAAGGAGCTGCTTTGCACCCAGTTTGTTCAGATGTCTCTTCACATCAATGACCCATGTGACGGGTCAATAATTCACTCAGTGCACGCTGAAAGCCAAGAATGCCTTGCAAGTCAATTATACTTAAATAAATAATTAGGAGAACAGAAGGAACTGAAGGATTGGACTGGAAAAAGCTCTGCTGGTGAAATACTGCATATCCCAGGAAAAGCAGAGTATTCCTGGTTTTAGATCTTCAGCTCGTGTTCCCCAGTGCTTTGAAAGGGTGCTTGCCTCTGAAAGCAGAAAATAGCCTTAAAAGGGGCAATTTTGAGTTTTAGTATTTCGGGGAATAATCAGGTTCCTGTGTAACTAAAAGCTGTTTGCTTCCTGCAGGAGATGTGGGGGAAAGTAGGACATTAGGCAAATAGCTGCCTACTGAGACTTGATCCTCAGAATTTGTTCCTGAAATTTGTTCAGCTTTCGTGGCATTAAATTGTAATAAATCCCAGGAACATTTCACCCAATCTCTGGGCACGAGCGGGCGAAATTCGCTTCATCAGACCTTGCAGGAAAGAGCAGCAAATGCCTTTCTAAAGCAGCTCTGGGAACCTCTGAAATCAGCCCTTTTCGCAGCCCATGTCTTGGGGCGTCTCAAAGCCGTGGCAGGGGTGGCAGGGTGAGCTGTTGATGCCTCCTCTGGAGGGCTGGCTGTTATCCCACAGCAGCCAAGGAGGGCTGGGGACAGGGAGCTGTGGAGGTGAGGCTGTGATGGGACAAGATGTGTCTGGAGAGGCTGTAGAAAATCGTCAAAATCAGGCTTCGGGAAGCAGAGGCAGGACAAAGCCTGTCAATCACAGCACTTGGGATGGAGAGAAATCTTCCAAACCACTGGTGACTGATAGTGTTATTGTTGAGCCTGGGCTGATTAAGTGCACAGCATCAGCCAGCAAGGGCCAATCTGTGGAGCTGCTCCTGCATGACAGACGTGCAGGGAGCAGAGAGAGGGGCAGGGAAGATCAACAGGTAGCAGATGATGTGCTCCAGTGTCGGCTCAGCACATCAGATGGGCAGAGACAGAAAGGAATTCATGGAGCAGAGGGCCTGTGTTATCCAAAAGGGTACAAGGGAAGGTGCATCTGTTGAGGAATGCGACAAATCCTTTCCCTTTTGGACAATTCCATGAGGTCAGCATAGGTTTCTTTGCTTTGTGGATGTTCAGTGAGAATTAAGAGGTTCCATCCATCCCCTGTGGTGCCACCGTAGCCCACCTGACTTTGGTTACAGCCAGAGGGGGAGGGTCTTTGTGATTCTGAGGTAAAAAACAACTTCAAAACCTTCAGTCCAAAATGCCTATTAATGGACAGCAAGTCTGGAACGATATTCCTTCCAACACACCTGCTGGAAAACTTCTGAATGGGAGGCAGGACACGCTCAGAGGAACTTAACACGTGTAAATATCCCTGTGGAAGAGAAACTCCGACCCTCAGTACAGAAATTCAAGGAACAAAGACAGCTGAAGTGGAAAACAAAGCCAGATCCAAGCAGTAGCAGAGCCAGGAACAGAGAAATAACAAGAGAACTAGTAGTAGAAAAGACTTGCATAAATTGTGTATCAGTGGGATTTACTATGAGAATGCTGTTATTAAAGGAGGGTGCTCAGTAATGAGCAGCAGCACAGAATTTAGGTTTCAGTGCAGCCTTTAATGCCTGGCAACTGAGACAGGCAGAGATGGAAAACTACTTTACACACAGTTCAGTGATAGAAATGATCCAAGGGAAGAGCTACACACGCACACTTTCATCTTGAGAGAAAGCCTTCCTCACTTTGTTCTTTGTTTACATGGAGAAAGTGATAAAGTATGAAAGAACTGCCTTTCTCTATAGAAAAAAATAGCAATAATTTCTATTAATAGCACACCACTGCTCCTGAAAGATCTCAAAATACTTCAAGTGGCAGCTGTGTTCAGGGATCAGCAGTTACTACTGATGCATCAAGCTGCTCTGACAGGGCAGGGCAGCCCAGAATTTGTAATAAAGAAACTCTCTACATCGTGAAACCCCCTTCTCAACCTTAAAATAGCCTGACAGTTGCATGTAAAACAGTGCAATTATTCTTATTTCCTCTGCAGACAGGGAATGTGAGTTAGAAACAGTCAGACCACAGAGTCAGGGCCACAGCTCAACAGCTGCCTCTTTGCAGATGAATCTCCTCTTCACCCATCTCAGGGGAGGCTGCAGGGAGCAGCTCCCACCTGGCAGCTCCTGTGGTTCCTCTCCAAGCCTTTCCTCTCCCAGTCCCACTGCTCAGGGCTTGGCATTCCCAGTGGAAACCTGGCAGGGCAGGGGTTGAGTCTGGCTTATCAAGGCCAACGTGACAGCCCCTATCTGGGCTGCTCTGCTTGGATTACTGGCAGCAAACCAGCACAGCACGGTGGGAGTTTTGCCAGTTTAGAAATCAAAGTCACCTTGATAACCACCAGAGACTGGGCTGCTGGAATGAGCACCTGAATAAAGGTGAGGACAGTGCTCTTCCCATTGCAGGGAAATATTCCTGACTGGGGTTTTCCCTGGTGGAATAAGGAGGTGAAAGATTGCAGTAGAGCAATGATCCCACAGCCTGAAATCCATCCCAGGAGCTGCAGGCATCTTTCTGGAGCACATAAAGTCTGGATCCTGGACACAAAGCTGCCTGCTGCAGGGTCACCCAGCTGGGGGGTTTATTTGCCTTCCCCTCATCTCCCTCGGGTTCCCACTCAGGGATTATCCCAGACCTGACAAGGAGTCCATCAGATCCTGTCTCTGGGGCTGAGTGTGCAGTCTGTGACCACAGCAGGGCCAGCAAGGCCCTTGTAGTTTATTCTGAGTATTCCTTTACCATGTCTCTGCTCCAGAGCTGGAATTGGCTGTTCTCTAAAATACTGGGAGGAGATTTTATATCACAGCAAATTTACCTTCTTGCTTTTGTTCCTTTAGCACAGGCAGAGCAGCTTCATGCTCCTCTTGTGCACTGAGTGAACAGAACCTCCTTCCAAAACTGCTCAACATGTTTTCTGCCACCACTGTTCCCCCTTCCCAGAGCTGGGTCCTTTTTTGGGCTGGTACAAAGGTGCAATCAGTTTAAATTTACCAGAACTTGGGACAGAAAGGCTGCACAGAAGCTTTGAGATGACAAGGCAGTGGTGAATACTGAGATCCCCCGAGCTCAGGTGGCAGGGCAGGGGCAGAGCAGTGTTCACAGGAGGGTTTACCTGGGGGAAGTGCCTCTCATTGTGTCACTGATCCCACAACCAGCACAGACCCTCTGGCCACACCGTGCCGGGTGACTGAGGCTTGACATTGCCAACCTGGAGGAACAAAACCTCGAGTTAATGATTGAAGGCCTTAAATGCCTGAGCAGAGAACGGCAGGACGAGGGAATGTGCAGAACTGAGGGAATGTGCAGACCTGGCTCACATGACCCTGCCATTTCCCCCCTGGCTCTCAGGGGGTGTTCATGCAGCTCTGCCTTCCAGCCCAGGCTGGGAGTTCTTTGGGTATAGGTGGGTTCTGCTCCCACACTTCCAGATTCCATCTGCCTTTCCCACGCATTGGGAGTGCAGTGCCTCTGTCAGGCAACAGAGAGGAGAAGTAACAAGACAAAACCTGCCTTTCTCCATTAAAACTTTCCAGCTAAAAGCAACGAGCTTTATTTTCGAGATTTCTCAGCCCCTCAAAATCAATCCTCCTGAAGTAGAATACAAAACTAGCATAGCACTGTTGCTGAGTTAAATCCTGATTTTTTCTCATGCAGCCACAACAACACGTCACACACAAGTCCACTACAATGAGGATTATTTTGTTGGGGTTTTTTTTTTGGCTGAAGAAAAATCCCCAAAGATATAATTTGCTTGAAAACTCATTCCTCCCAGAGAGCCACTTCCTACTGAAAAATTTAATATTTTTGGTAGAAACCTGAAACAGAAACAGTTCTGTTGAGAAATCCTCCTGTAAAGGCAGCTCAGCTCCAAGTTCCCTGTCTCCAGGGGCAAGGAAACCAGCTTGGCTGCACAGCTCCTGGTGCCCCCTGGATCCTCTGCCAGAGCAGAAGGTGCTGTGGGAGATACAGTCTAGCCATGGAATTAGCTCAGCACTGCAAAAATATCAAATAATGACGTTTTCCTTGATGCCAGTGAGGTGATTGTCGCTCAAAAGTGCTGGCAAATGTTTTTGTGTTGACAGAGATGTTCTACAAGGGTCACATTTCTGGTGAGGGGCTGCCAGGGAGGGGCTGGGGGCACAAGGGAATGTTATTTCTGTACTTTCACCCAAACCTTCCCCCTGTTTGTATATCAGACAAGTCCTTTACTCTCCACTCAGCTGAAGCCTTCAGCCTCTCCCCCAGTAAATGCAGCCATGGATTAATTTCTGTGCAGCACTAATTACAGTATTATTAATTGCTAACAATGACAGTAATGTCTTTATTGCTGTAAATCCTTTATTTATACATCTGAAGTAAGTATTTTAACCTTTGAGGACCCCAAACACTTCTAAGCTTTCAGAAAACAAGATTTGCTCGAGTCTCCAGTGCTGCAGTGCCTGTTCTTTCATTTATTCATGTGCCTGTGTTGCCATGAATGAATTATTTCAGTCAGCTTTGTGAGGGAAACCAGGACATGAGGGAAAGAGGGAGGGAAGGAAAGAAAGGAAAGGAAGGGAGGTAAAGGAAGGAAGAAATGGAATAGTGCATGTCCTTGTTGTATCCCTGTTGGGATGGGCTGGGACAGTCCTGGTTCATCCAGTTTGAAAAGAGAAGGATGAAACCTCCCTCTTCCCATTTGAAGAGGAAATTTTGGCACTTCAGAGAGGTTCTTCCTTAGGTGATCACACAGAGCTGTGTGCCTACCCAAATCTGGGCTGGAAGTCATCTGTTCCAAGGATATTCCATATTCCCAGGGGGTATTGTGAACTGCCCCTCTGCCTCTCCTGCTGAGCACCAGCCAGCACTGAGGGAAAAGGGCAGCTCTGGCATCTCCCAGTGATTCTGTTCATCAGGACAGAGGGCAAGGCAGGGCATAAATCCCTTGGTGTATCCACTTGAAATTCCACTTGGACTTTGGGCTGGCCAAGTGCAGCCGCTTGGGCTGGAGCTGTGACAAGGCTTGGGATTATCCCTGAGCTGGATGGAGGGGTCACATTTCCCACATGGAACTGGCATTTCAGTCAGCCCCAGGGAGGCACAGTCACTGTGCCCAGTGCTCTGAGGTGCTGTCAGGGGTAAAAACTCCCTGGTGGCGTTGCCAGGGCCAAGAAGCAAACTTGGCTCTGTCAGCTCCCGGTCCCAGCAGGGCTGGGCCTGCTGCTGATGTGTCCCTCAGGAAGGTGCACAGGGCATGGAACAGATCAGATCCTTCTCAGACATTCCCTAGGGCTCACTGACTGCTCCAGTGACCTTGGGTTTTGGCTCCACTCACAATTGATTCAGTAGAGGGGCAGCTCTCTCTGACAGTCCTCCATTCAGAGTTTGATGCAGGACAGAATCTGCAGCTGGCATCCCATCCCAACAGGCTGCTCCCCATCCCATCCCATCCCATCCCATCCCATCCCATCCCATCCCATCCCATCCCATCCCATCCCATCCCATCCCATCCCATCCCATCCCAACAGGCCCATTCCTGCCCTGCCCAGGGCAGGCAGTGAAGGCCAAACGAGCTGCCCTCTCCAGAGGGCTGGGGAGTGAAGCCCCCAGCAAAGGATACATGAGACAAAGTGTTACAGTTTGTTTTCCTGATAAAGAAGCATTTTATGAGGTATTAGGAAGTGGATATTTCACGTGCTTTGTTCAGAGAAAGTTCAACACAGAAAAGGGCTGAAAGAAGATCTGAGTTTTGCAAAGAACTGAACAGAACTGGAAAAAGAAATAATCCTTTAACTCTGTATCCCCTTTCTTTTACCTAAGCTGCTTAAGAACTTCATCTGAATCCCTAACAAAGATGTGTTTCTAACAAAGGCTGTGGGTTCAGGGAGCTGCTTTCCATTTATGCTCTCCCCCTAATGATTCAGTTCTACCAGCTTTGCTCAGACATCCTTCGCTGGGAGGGAGGGAAGAAATACCTGTGAAACCACAGATATCAGAACTTCAGGGAAATGGAGGCAAGGAAACTTTGTTCTTGCCAGGCCCCCGTCAAACACAAAGCACCTTCCCCTTCCCTCACTCTGTGATCTCCTCAAGAGCTGCACGTGGCTGGGATTAAAGCCATTTCCCTGGGCTAATGTGCTCCACACACAGCCCCGTGCAGAACTCGCCCACACAGCAATTAAAGCTCCTGGTCATGATCCCCCCACGGCCAAAATTCTTCAAAACAAACCGGTAGGAAGCGGGTGAGAGCAAAGAGAAGAGCTCAAACACATTTGTGAGGGAGCAGAGCAGCTCCAGCTGGGACAGAGCTCCCAGGAACTGCAATGACTGGCATTGCCTACACCCAGGAAAGCAGAGAGAAAATAGAAATACATCTGACAGCAGCTGAATTCCAGGCATCTATCAAACATTCTGGGTGGAGGGACTGAGAGAGTAGCTGGAAAGCCAAGAATGGAGATCTGAGAGTTTCTGCTTATTCCAGTGATCCCGGGGAAACACCAGGCTGGGACAGGGAGGTGGAAGCTCCTTTTTTTTCCACAGCTAACCTTGACAGGTCGTGTTCATTCCTTGAGGAGTTGCACTGGTAAAGGCCATATTAAGAATTTCAGATTAAGATTACGACTATGAGTGGTGAACCCTCTATAAGCATGCTGTGCCTGGGGACACCTTTGCTGACTCCTGCAAAATGGAATTCCACACCAGGCAGACAGACAGAAAACACTCTGTTTGTTTGGGCCCAACAGGAAACATATCCTGGTAAATATTAGCTAAGATGTAGCCAGGCTACATTTGCTGATTTAAATGAAAAGGACCCTAATTGCTGTATTATATAACTTGCTTTATATAACCTCCTCCAGACAGTCAGTGATACACTCTCCCCATGCTTCTCCAGGAGGGAATTTCGCTCCTGCTGAAGCAAATCAACCCATTTCAGCCGTGTGTGGGAGCAGGGGATTTGTTGAAAGGAGAATTCCTTTGTCATCCTGCCTGCAGAAAGGTGTAATTCTTCTGCCTCTTTGATCTGCTCTGGGGGGAGCTCCAGCAGGGCTTGTGAAAGAGCCTCTGAGGAGGGTGTGGAAAGAGGTAGGAGAAGGATGGGGAGAGTGGGGATCTATTTTCAAGGTTCCAGGCTTGTTCTCAGCTCTTCTGTGATTATTATCTGGTCAATATGTCCAGATCCTCAGTCAAATTTCCAAGGGTTTCCATGGAAGGCTGAATCAGACCTACCAGAACTGTGGTAGCAACTTATCATGACCCCTGGAGTGAGAAGATGGGTAGGTTAGAAACCAGAATTCCTGTAGATTCCTGCAGATTCCTTCCTAATACCTTATAAAATTCCTTCCTAATACCTTATAAAATCCCTTTTAATTAGAAAATTAGGATCCTAATTCACTGGGATTAGGAGCCTCTTTATGCCTAAGGAATCCATGTGCAGCTTATGATGGCCAAGGTGATGCATCCCAAATTTTCACCTGCTCTTCTGGCAAAGCCAATTTTCACGTTATTGTTGTGAAATGAACACCAGAGTCAGCTGAATGTTTTTGAACAATGGGGGTGTCAGAAGGTAAACATTGGAAATTTTTTTTAATAGTGGCTTGCACAGGAATATTTTCTTTTTGCTCAAACTATGCATTAGCACGAATATTTTGAAAGTGAGGCAGGAAAATAAAAGCTGAGAATTGTTTAAAAAGTGTGACCTCATTCCCCTTTCCTCGAGTACATGCTTAAAGTTTAACCTTTGGCAGCCACATTTGCAACCAATAAATCCAACAGCAAAAGTTTCGAATGGGGGAAAGGTACATTACAAAGTGACCTTCATTTTTTTTTCATCCTAATTTTAGTGAGCAGGGGAGAGGCGATTTCAGCCTAAGTGCAGAAGGAAGGCAACTGTGGGAAATAGAAACAAATTCAGTCTCAGGGCTGCTGATACTTACAGGGACATTAAATAATAGAATTTACTTCTAGCTTTACAACATGCAATTAATTTATGCTTAGGCTCCATCACTGTAGTTTAATATTTTATTTGCTGCTGATTATCATATCTGAAGGTCCTTGTAACTATGTCTAATGGGAGGATTTCTGGTTTAGCCAACTAAAAGTTGCCTACGGAGTAAGGGGACCTTGCCAAACAGAAATTCTTAACTTCATGAAAATATTGTGGCAAGTGAACCCTCAGAGGGCACCCAGAGGGGTCCTTTCCTATCAGCTGGGAGTCAAACATCCAACTGGCACAGGCAGTTCTCAAATGTTTAGATGGCTAAAGTTAGATGAGACAAATGTCCCACTAAACTCACATCAGTGTCAGCTGGACCACTCTGGATCATCCCCATCTTGGATACATGAAATTGGAGCTTAGGGGAACGAACCAATTCTTGCCACAAATATTTCGGCACGTGAAATCCAGCAAAATTTGGGCAGCCCATCTGAGAACAATTTGAGCCCAAGCATTTTGCTCTAACCAGAAAGGAAGCCTGGGTGGGATGGGATATGAGGCAGGGTTGAGATAAGGGGTGAAGCATCTTGAGCTTGCTCTAAAAAAATCATTCCTAAGGGTTGTTTTTGCTGTCCCTTTCTATTGGGAAGGGTGGTGCAGCTGTAAAGTAACAATAGCAAACACTTACAAAGCTCTCAGCATCTCCCATCTCATCAAACCCAGGTCCTTCTAAAGAAAACATCCCCCACAGCAGCTGCAGGACCCCAAAATGTTCAGCTCTCTGTGACTGGGGATACTCATCCTTGGAGGCACAGCAGGCTCAGAACACCCTTTGTTTGAGGCAGCAGGGACAATATTTTCCCCTCAAGTCCTTCACTTCTTTCAGTTGTTTGTAGCTGAAGCATTTTGCCCCAAGACACCTGATCACAGCACAGGGTTTGATTCAGCTCCACGAGAAGAGTTTTGGTCAATAAAGACTGAATAACGTGGGGTGGGTCAGCACTGTGCACTCATCCACCATCCTCTCGGCAACCAAACATGTGCTTGGAGGCTGATAACTCAGAAATCAATTATTTCTAAGAACAGTCCTAAGTTTTGGGTCGAAGTCAGGCCCCAGGTCTGCCTGTGAACACAGCAGGCAGCCCCTGACTCTGCAGCAGACCAACCTGTCCCTGTGTCTGCATGTCTGAGTGAGTCCAACACTGGGAATTTTCCAGTGCAGACTGATCCACAGTCCAGTCTGAGTAGAGTTTTCTCCATCAGTGACTCTTATTCCCTGGGTTCCTTGTTAACATGGCCAATCATAAAGGATAAAATCAACGGGGATGCAGAGTTACCCTTTAAGAAAGGATTTCTGAATCTGATCCTTTAGTCTCAGCATCACCTTTGCAATGGGTAAACCCCCAAATTCTCCTGAAATTTATTTTCCCCTTTTATTCTCACCTAAAAATCCTATTTGAGGTGCTTCTGTGAATCCAGAGTTTGAATTTCACCCCTTTAAACACCACCTATAACTACACTAAAAATATACCTTTTGCATCTACCCTTGATTCTTCCCAAATTTGCTCCCCAGGTCACACCCAGGTCTCCTCATGCCAAGGCACCAACACACACTTGCATAAACAGGCCATGATTCATCTGCTAAAAGGCAGGAACACCTCACCCCACCAGTTTTCCCCACAAATGCCCATGATGAAGTTACCTTTTGTCTCTGCTTCCACTTACTCAGCTATGCAGAGGACAACATTAACAGTTGACTGACTCTGAGTTTACTGAGCAAGCCAAAATGATTATTTTTTTGCTGGAATGCTCCTTAGGCAAGGAACTGTTCTTTTCCTCGTGCACTTACCGAAACTTTCCCCCCCAAGTGTGGGAAAATATGCAAATGACACCGCTTTTTCCTAAACGAGCATCTTGAGACTGTGTCAGAATTTCCCTCTTGCCCGCAGGTGCAAATTAAACCTGCGTGTTTGTTGTTTCTCGCTCTCCAGAACAGCGGCAGCAGCAGAGGGAATGTTCAGCTACCTCCGGCAACGCTTCACCAGCCACCTCCGGGAGCGCAGCCGGCGCAGGGCCAGGCTGGTCTCCAAAGATGGGAGGTGTAACATCGAGTTTGGCAATGTGGAGCAGTCCAGGTTTGTCTTTTTGATTGATATATGGACCACCATCCTGGACCTCAGGTGGAGATACAAAATGACTATCTTCATTTCAGCCTTCTTGGGCAGCTGGTTTCTGTTCGGGCTCCTCTGGTACGTGGTGGCCTACATCCACAAAGACCTGCCTGAGTTCAACCCCTCCATAAATCACACCCCCTGCGTGGAGAACATCAACGGCCTCACCTCAGCCTTCCTGTTCTCCCTGGAGACCCAGGTGACCATCGGTTATGGCTTCAGGTGTGTCACGGAGCAATGTGCCACTGCCATCTTCCTGCTCATCTTCCAGTCCATCCTGGGGGTGATCATCAACTCCTTCATGTGTGGGGCCATCTTGGCCAAGATCTCCAGGTCCAAGAACAGGGCCAAGACCATCACCTTCAGCAAGAACGCCGTCATCAGCAAGCGTGGGGGGAAGCTCTGCCTCCTCATTCGGGTGGCCAACCTCAGGAAGAGCCTCCTGATCGGGAGCCACATCTATGGGAAGCTCCTCAAGACCACCATCACCCCAGAAGGAGAGACAATCATTCTGGACCAGGTCAACATAGAGTTCGTAGTCGACGCCGGCAACGAGAATCTCTTCTTCATCTCCCCTCTAACCATTTATCACATCATAGACAAGAACAGCCCCTTCTTCCACATGGCAGCAGAGACCATCCTGCAGCAGGATTTCGAGCTGGTGGTGTTTTTAGACGGCACTGTGGAAGCCACCAGTGCCACCTGCCAGGTGAGGACGTCCTACATCCCCGAGGAGGTGCTCTGGGGCTACCGCTTCGCTCCCATCGTGTCCAAGACCAAAGAAGGGAAGTACAGGGTTGACTTCCAGAACTTCAGCAAGACGGTGGCTGTGGAGACGCCCCACTGTGCCTTCTGCCTCTACAACGAGAAAGAGGCTAAAGCCAAAGAGAAGAAAGGTTATGACAACCCTGGGTTTGTCCTTGAGGTCAGTGAAACCAGCGACACAAAAATGTAGGTCGGGTACTCGTGGGGCTGTCCCTGTCGTCAGAGAGAATTCAGTCTCCAGAGGATTAATGACTTAGTGAAACAAAAGAGAAGCACAGGCTTGTTTTTACTCTGAAACAGCATTTCTTTTCTCAAAAGCCTCAAATCAGAGAGGAGCAGGACACCAGTGATCTCCAGAATGCTATTTAACTGCACTCTATAGGATTTATATTTTTGTACCTGCGGGACATTTTATGAAGCTGCTATGTTGGAATGTCCAACTCAAGTTCCCAGAGGCATGAAAGGGTGTTAAAAATCCTGAAAATATGGAAAGAAGCTTTAGGACATGCTTTAGATGCACAGGAATGAGAACATGAAAAGGGGAGACAGAAAGCAAAGCTGAAGAAACCTGGGGGACTTAGGAGCCAAAACCTCCAAAAAATGTACATTTCTGGTTGCCAAAGTCCTCTGTGAAAACAGACTCTTGGGCATGGGAACACTTGAGCACTTTTGAACATTCTGAAACAATTCCTTCCTTCTTTCTTTGAGGCTGGTACAGCAACAGAAACAGAGCATGAAGGGATGGAACACGCTTAGGAAACCAGGAAAGACAGAGCTGGGGCTGTGCTGCTGCCATCTGGAACTCCAAAATAGGACTTCTCCCCTGTGAAAGCCTTTGATTCCTTTCAGGGGAAAAAAAATAGCCAAGTGGAATTGAAAACTGAAAAGACGAGAAGCAGAGACCCACGATGGGAAGAGGGGAATTTTGCAGCTTATTCCCAACTGTCTCATCCCTCAGATACCCTTCCCTTCCCCAGGAGCTGGATGGCTGTGGAACGAGGAAACATCTGAAGGCAACTGTCCAGCAAGGTGGGGAGATGGAGAACACACTGAGTGCTTCACACCTGGCAGAGAGCACTCCACTGGGAGGAGAGAGGAAATTCCCAGCTCTGGATGTATCCTTCGAAATAATGCCCAAAACAAACACGGATTATCTTTCCCTTTGAAGCACCGAGGTCTTGTTCAAACAAAAACACAGCCCAGGAGCCTCCTACCAACACTTGGCTTCGGATTTAGTCCCAAACCATCCATCTCACCACAGCAAGATGTGCAGCCCTCCAGGAAACACCTTCTGCTTGGTGGGAGCTGAGCAGGGGTGAACATTTTCTGGATATAACTGTTGACATTTAAGTTTCAAATGCAACAAGAAGCTTCAATAACTTTTTGGTGAATTTCTACCCCCCCTCACAACCTTTTTTATTTTCCTCACATGGTTCTGTTGCTGAGAGTTCAAGTGGCAGAGCAAAGGGAGGTTTTTTGGGAGCACTTTCCCTTGATGGAAGTCAGCTCATCTATTTTCAATGCTGTGGTAAAATGGAAATATTGTTAAAGCTGCCAGACTGAGTGGTTTTAAAAGAAGAGGAGAATTAAGCAGGTCAAATGATGGCAAGAGAAAGTTATGCTGCAAATGAACAGTGTGAGTATGGAAATCAAACTCTGGGGACCAGGAGTGTCCAGGTCTCAGTCCCAGTGTAGCATCAACTCCTTTGTTGGTTCAGAACAAATCACTTCATGTATCTCAGATTTACCATCTGTAACACAGGACATAAACACTTACAATGTACAGAGAACAATGGTATGAACAATTATGTCACTAAAGCACTTTAAAAGCCAATTCTCAGCTGTCTCAGTCTTTCCTCTCCTTAAGGCACCACTGTCACACCCTTCTTCACCTCTGGATGGAAAGGTCAGCACTCCAAGTTCTGTCCTCAGCACACATCAGTTACTGAAAGTGCTGCAGGAGGGCCAGAACTGTGGAATATTGAACCACGAGCTGAGACCTCTCAGATTCACACCTATCACCCAATATTTTAACTGTACTGTTTTTGCAGCCTTGCAGACCAACAGTGCCAACTGTAAATGTATTTTTACAGTCCCGGTCACCAGAGTATCTGAGCCCTCCAACCTTAGTGCCCTGCAGATTATCCCCCTGGAGGGGCAATTTTTATCCCCTCAAGCAGACAGTGAGTGATCAGTGGCCATGCACAGAAATCCAGGAGGGAGCAGGGAAGTGAAATGATGTCTCAGGAGTCCCAGGCTCGTCTGAACCAAGAGGCTGCTCAGTCCCTTCCAGAGCTGCTGCTGCATTTCCTTTCTTGGCTTCCTGTGCAGTTCCCTGGGTGTGATTTCCCCAGAAGGCAGCACAGGCAGAAGTCAAGGCTTACAAGCTACACCTCTTAGCCCAAGATGCACCAAAGTGCCCTTAAAAGAAATACCTTCACTGGACAAAAATAGCAAGACAAAGGGTCTATTTGAAGTGTCAAACCCAGCTATGCAATGGGGAGCCAGGGAAGATTCCAGATTTAAGGAAAGCTGGTTTGGGATGTTAGTGCTAGTGGGAAAAATAAATCAAGGTGTATCCAGTGCCTGTCCAGGAGGTGGTGTGCACCCTCCAAAGTTTAGAGAGTCCCTAAAAAATGCACTTTCAGGCAGTGCCCTTGGAAAGCCATTTCAAAATCCTAAACCTCAACGCTCTTCACGACCCAAATATTGGACCTTTTGCCCTGTGTCTACAGCACAGGCACGAGGAGGTGCTGTTCCATTTTCAGAAGTTTGGAGTGCTGCCACAACTCCAACAGAAGCTGCTGGATGACCCTGCAGGGATGGATACCTGTTGTTCCCTCTCCTGGCAGCCCCACCCGCCTCAGAGGCAGCAAGGGAGGGGTGATGGTGTTCTTTTCTGTGTTTTGGGGTTATAGGAGGGTCTGGCCACTGCAGGATCAGGAGATACAAAGGGGATGTATCCAAAGCTGATGGCTTGCTTAGAGCGGGCTCATACTGGGACTTACTGGGAATCCTGGCCTGGACCCCTCCTCCCTGAGCCTCCCGCTGATTGTCACCTCAGGAAGCCCTGCCAGCCCCGAGCAGGCAGGAGATAGAGCTGCAGCAGGGCCAGCACAGCACAACAATGAGTGGAATTTCCTCTTTCTGTCCAGGGAGAGCTGTTTGTCAGCGCAGAGATAAAGCCCAGGCCGGGGAAGGGTTATCGGAGACAGGCGGCACACGGGGCCGGGCGGGACGGGCTCCACGGGGACTCTATTTTGGGGGCTGTCACCCCCACTGCCATTAAAAGCAAGTTCAGTTAAGAGGATGAAAATAAATTTAATCTTGCTGAGCAGAAGTGGCTGGAGGGAACCACAGGCCCGATACTGGAAAAGAAAGGCTGGTTCCTTCACCCCCCACCCGTGACAGGGTTTCGCTTTTCCAGCTCTGCTTGGGGCTCAGGGTTCTCCTCTCCCTGGATGGGATGAGAGACAGATGGGTTTGTCTGCCCATCCTGCCATTAGTCCTTCCACAGAGTGGAACACAGAATCCCAGGATATTCCCAGTTGGAAGGCACCCACGAGGATCATCGAGTGCCACCCCTGGCCCTGCACAGGCCCATCCCTAGGATGCTGGGGAGGCAACAGCCTGGTCCAAACCCTCCAAAGGTCTGGAGAGAAAGTGCTGCTCCTCCAGGAGAGGAAATCACACCACGTACTTGCTGCTGGATTGAGGATTGAGGCCTGAGGGATTTTGCTGTGAAAGCCAAGCAGCCAGGCTTGGGAATAACGTGTCTGCACTGAACTTAATTTATCTTCTCATTTCACAAACAACATGTTTCTTCTACTGTATTTATTTTAAACATTCATTCAAGCTGTGCATAATATTTCAATCATTTTGAAATAGATTTACCCTCCTGCTGGCAAATGAATAAGGCATCCTGCTGACTGCTGGAGAAAGGGCCATGAATTAAAATAACTGCTTTTAGTTAAACTGACATATGCTGGGTACTGTCTCCACACACACTCTGGTAGTAAGTGGTGAAAAGAGACCCCTAAATAATAATAATAATAATAATAATAATAGAAATAACAATAACAACAAATTCTGGCACACTGTTTAGATGCTTATCCTGACTTGCACTGCTGGAATGTGGCACATCACTGCTAATGCACTCCCAGAGGCTACCTGGATAACTCCTGCCCGTACCCAATTCCTTGGAAACTCTGCTGCTCACCCAGAAACAAGTGACCAGTGAGAGCAGCCGAGGTGTCACATCCCCTTCCCTCTCCCGTGCTTACAATCATGGGGATTCCAATGGGAACAGCCTTTATTTCCCTTTCATTTTGCCCCCTCAACCCACCCCTGCCCTGAACCACCATCCTGGGGGTGGCCCAGTTCCTGTTCCCCACATAGGAGAAACCACAGCACAGCACCAGGAATGGGAGCAGAGGGGGAAGCTGAGCAAGTTCCTGAATCTGTGCTCCTTGTGCAGCCCTCTGACAGCACCATCCCTGGCCCTAAATTGCATTTAACCCTGTGATGGTGCCACTGGAAGGCCAAATTCTCTCCAAGGCTGCTTGAATACACACCAAAAAAATACTTCCTGAGGTCAAGTTGACATTCCTGTGGTGGGAGCATCTGCCTGGGGAGACTTGCACTTGAACAAGCTCATGCTGCACAAGACAGGCATGAATTGCCCCTGCTCAGAGGAGGTGGCCAAGCAAGGGGAGGCTGGAGATGGGGAACTTTGTGGCTCTGTTTTACATTGCAGTCAAATTTAAGCACAGAAAGCATTGAGGGGCAGAGGAGGGGCAGGACTGAGCTCTGCTCTGGGGGGACCAGGGAATGGCTGAGGCTGTGCCAGGGCAGGCTCAGGGTGGATCTCAGGGAAAGGTTCTTCCCCCAGAGGGTGGTTGGCACTGAACAGGCTCCCCAGGGCAGTGGGCACAGCCCCAAGGCTGCCAGAGCTGCAGGAGGGTTTGGATGATCCTCTGGGGCACAGGGGGTGACTCTTGGGGATGGGCCTGTGCAGGGCTGAGGGTTGGACTGGATGGTCCTTGTGGGTCCCTTCCAGCTCAGCACGTTCTGGGATTCTGTGAGTCCTGGGTGGGCACATCCCAAGGCAGCAGTGCTGGGACTGCTGGGACAGCCCAGCACGGGGGCAGGTTGGGATGCTGGGGACCACGAGGAAAGCTGGGGGACCATCAGGGATGCTGCGAGAGGGAAGGAGCGATCCCGGAGGTTGCTTTCTGTGCTGCTGCCACAGGATGGCACCGCTCACCTGCGAATCAGCCGCTCCGGGCTCGGCGCAGCCCGAATTCCACGGCAACCTTGAAAGGCGAAGCAGGAATTTATTGGGACTGTTCCTTATTTTATGACACGGAGTTCAATGCATTTAGTGACTTGTTTTTGGCACGGGCTGTGCAAGCTGGATATATTTAGCCCCTTCACAGAAGTGTTGGGAGACTTAATTCGCTGCAGTGAACTCGGAGGTGATGTGTAAGTGGAGGGCTGGGGCTGTAAAATTCGGGCTGCAGCAGCACCTAAAACAGAGTCTGCGGTGGGAGGTGGATTAGGAAAGGCAAGGCTGCGTCTGGAGAGACCCATATTCCACCTGGAATTCTGCTCTGTGACTTCGGAGCAGTCAGTCCCTGCTCCCTGCTCTGTGACTCAGTTTCCCCAGCTGTTAAAAACCAACACCACGGTGGTTCTGGGTTAATAGTTGGATTGAATCATCTTGGAGCTCTTTTCCAACCTTGGTTATTCTGCAGTTTTACCACTGGCCACCCCAGGAAGGGCCCAATCATTGCTCTGGGGTAGTTTTGCAGCAGTGCCCAAAGTGCCCGTGCTTTGGGAGTGCCCCAGCACAGGACAGAGCTGGCACACAGCAAGGAGTCCCCACCACCCTGGCAGTGTCTGGAGAGCCATCACATCCCTTGAGATGGTTCTGGGAGCCCTGATCACCTCCCTCAGTGCTGCAGTGCCAGGAGATCCAACAACATCTCTATGGAGCATGGTATGGTTTGGGTTGGGAGGGACCTTAAAGCTGATCCCATTCCATGCCATGGGCAGGGGCAGCCTCCACCAGACCACCCCCACTCCTCCCTACCCCAAACAGAGAAGGATGCTGCTCCCCAAATTCCCACAGCAAGGTCAGGATGCTGGTACCCTTGTGTCCACAGAGCTTGGAGGGGCTGGCTGGGGGTTTCAGGGAGCTGCTTAAGGGACATTTTAAACCCTCCACAACAACATCTACCCCAGACTGAACCTCCTCTTATTTAACTTAACACTTCAATATACTATTTTAATGTATATGTATATGTAAAATATAGAATCATAGAGTGGTTTGGGTGGGAAGGGATTTAAAGCCCATCTCATTCCACCCCCTGCCATGGGCAGGGACACCTCCCACTATCCCAGGTTACTCCAAGCCCTGTCCAACCTTGCCTTGGACACTTCCAGGACAGGAGACTCCTCTGGTGTGTGCACAGGGTCTGTCTTTACAGCAGGGAGGGTGAAGTGCATCCAACATCAGACCTTACAGCTCCAGGAGACAGAAAGTCAAGGAAAAGCCAAAGCAAATACCAAGTTTGCAGCAGTTCCTGGAAAGGAAGAAGCAGCTCTTGTGGTGAAATCGCTGAGCACCAAATTGCAGAGTCCCTGGTGTTCATCCTCCTGTAGCAACTGCAGCTTGGAATAAAAAGAGCTGGATTTTTCCTAGGATCTCTAACTCTCTTCTGATACAACAGAAGAATCTGAGCTTTATGCACAAGGGTTTCTACCTCTGGAGAGGAAAGATTCATAACACACAACCTAAATTAAGTGTTGCCACTCCTCACATGGCCTTAACCAGAGGTCTCAAATCTTTTCCAACATGACAGAAAAGTCTGAGCTTCATTTGCAATGAGTTCTGCTTTCCCAGATGAAAATTGTCATGTGTGTGTTATGCTGGGTGTTGTACACAAATATACAAATAGGGTCTTTAGAGTGAATTTATAAACCCCAACCCCTCCATGTGCCTCCAGACTGCAGCTCTAATTAACACCAACTGCAGCAACACTCGGTTTGATGTGGGAGGCTTTGTCAGGCTGAAATCACAAACTAATTTCACTGAAGTTATTAAAAATACTGGACCAGCACAGCAAAGCAGCCTGTAAAAACTCTATTGTTGTAATAGGATAATAAAGTGAAGCTGGGTCCCTTAACCCAGAGCTTACAGATTGATGGCTCTTTCCTTGTGACAGAGAGGTGGGAAACAGCAGCTGGTTCACCCCTGCTTTTACTGCAGAGCTTCAGGCACAGCCATTTACTGTCATGGATGTGTGTGAAATACTGCTGGGCAGGTCCAGCTTCCCATTAAATATTTGCACCAAGAGAAGTTATGGCACATTTCCCCCCTAATTAATGTCTCATTAGGGCTGGATTGCACTTGTTGGGTACTAGGATGAGAAATGGCTTTCTCTTTGCTAAGGGAAAGGCTCAGCACAGGGAAATCCCTCTGCCTTGGGATAGTATTTGGAACCTGTGGTTGTTTGGGATTGAAATACAATATTTAGGTGTATAAAGCAGGAGGTCACTTGTGTGTAAAGGGGGTCGATTCTTTGGAATGGAATAGGAAAGGGAATAGAATAGAATAGAATAGAATAGAATAGAATAGAATAGAATAGAATAGAATAGAATAGAATAGGAGTAGAAGAGAATAGGAGTAGAAGAGAATAGAATGGATGGGACTGATCTCAGGTGTCTGACTTTAGAAGGATTTATCATCTCCTGGTTTAGAGCATCTACCAAGTGCTTAAGCTGCGAGGTCCAGACTCTCAGCAGTGGGGATAAAACCTTCTTCAAAATACAGTTCAAAGCAGGTTCTAAACCTGCTGGCTGTAACCAAGCAGTAGAAGTGCCCTCTTGTTGTCCCTTTCCTGCTCCACACACTGAGGCAGGTGCATCCCAAAGAGAGGGAACCAGCCCACAGATCCCAGCTAAGGGAGCTGGATCTCTGGGCCTGTGAAACCATCACTGATTCTGCTTGATGTACAAGCTGCAGGATCTATTTTATAGAAGGTGGAATGTCAACATTATTGTGGTTTGGCACGTTTGAGCCAGATCCCATTCAGTGCTTGAGCTTGGGGATAGGACAGAGATCCTGGGGAATACCAGATCACTGGGAATTAACAGCCAAATCACCCCTGATTGCAGTGGGAGCTGGGTTTCCTGGTGAGCTCTGAATCCTGAACTTCGACGCAGAGAAGATTTTCTGCTGTCCCTGTTGACTCACAGCTCACAACCATGTGATCCCAACCATCTGTTTGGTAAACTTTCTGATTTAAGCTTGAAATACTCGAATTCCATCTGCCTTGTCCCTCTGGGAAAAGCAAAAAGTAGCTTTAGTGCTGTCCAGTTCCTTGTTTTGTTTTCTCTCAGTGTGCCCCAGGAACTTGGGGTGGCAGGAGAGATCCTCCAGTTATCACCCCTGGAACCTCCAGGCTGGCAAAGTCAGGCTGATTTTGGGGGTACAAATGGCCTGTTCCAATCTCTGTGTTGTTACTTGTTTTTGAGGGATGTAAATTATCAAGATTTATGGAAATGCTATGAAAGATACCTGGGAAGCACCCCAGTGGTCTGAGGTTGTCTGGCACTGTGGTGTGAGATCTCTAGGGGAGCACAGCCTGCAGTGGGAGGCAGGATCTGTCTGAAGCTAAATATTAGCAAATACTAACAAATATTAATATCTAAAGCTAAATATTAGCAAATACTAGCAAAGATTAAAATCAGACAGTTCCCTGAAGAGAAGGTGAAGGAGACAGAGGGAACATGAGCTGTGATGCTGCTGATCCCCTTCTGTCAGTCTGGGCTCCTTTAAGATGTTAGGCAGCCAGAAACAGATACTTTTCAAATTGTTATTTTCAACATTTTTTTTCATCAAGGTTCCCACTGGCCAAATTTTCCTATCAGGGCCATCTTTGCACTCTGATGACCTCCAGACTCTGCCTTCAGACATTTCTGTGCAATCTCATCTCCTGATTTTCCTATTACTGGCAGGAGGGCAGGCACAAGCATTAAAATAACCCACTGGTGATGGGCAGCCAGAATTCATCTCGAGAGTGCTGAGGTGAAAAACAATGGAGATAAACACCAAACCACTCGCTCTTGGGGCTGAACTGAGCAACAAAAAGGCTGGAATGCACAGAGGGAGCAGCTCTGTGCTGGTTGGAGCTGCTCTTTTTCAGAGTTAATCACGTCATTGCTCAGCAACAAAGGGCTGCTGGAGGAAGGAAACATCATGCTCGTGCAGCCCCGGGTTCCTGAGGGTTTATCAAACCTGCAGCGAGATCCTGATATCTCTCAGGACCACCGTGTGCCTGCAGGAAGTGCCTGGGCCTGACCTTTATCCACCACCAGAAGATTCCTCGGCGGGGCTTTGTTTTCGCAGCCTCCACCTCAGGAACGCTTTGGCTCTCCCTGGGGACTTGGGATTAAGTGGGAAGCACGAGCAGGGGGCAGGATGGTCCCACACGGACCAGCATGTCCTGGCACCGGGATGCCACCCCTGGCACACGGGAACGGGGGCTGCTCCTGGCTCTGCCACAGCCTCGTGCCAAACACTTCCCTGAGCCTGGGCTGCTCCTCCACTTTCTCTCCCCATGGATAAAAGCTGGGATTTAAACACCTCAATAAGTAAATCAGGTCTAATCCACACTGGCCCCACAGACACTGGTCTTCTGGAATGAGTGGTCAACACTAATACTATAAATACTATAACTAATGCTATAAAAATGTACAACTAATATTATAAATATACTTTTTAGTGATAAGGAATGCTTTGTTTTCCTTTTTTAGCTAAATTCAATATCAAGTTCATGCTTCACCTTCAGGTGTCAGAGGGGGGGAGGGAGACAGTGGGACAATGTGATGCCTTAGAGAAGAAAACGACCATTTATTTTGTCACTTTGTTTGGGTTTTTTTTACATCATCTTCTTCATACAACTGTTTCATTGTAACATTAATACATTTTTTTAAAAAAAACCACCAAGATAGCTTGCAAAATTATATATATTTTAATATCCAAAAAAGTACATTGCATATATATAGTAGCAAAAGCCCCATTTCCATGGGTAATTTCTTCAAATACTTCAATTTTGCGATTATTGCAGTAATGTTACTTATAAACACCCCGAGAGCACTAAGACCTAAAGGGATTAGCTTGATCTTCTTTTTCCACTCTGTTAAATAATGGCATCAGTGCTTCTGTTTAAAGTTCTGAGCAGACTCCAGAGCTCTGGGTTCACACTCTCCTGCAATCGGATGCACATGGACCAGACCTTGCCCCCACGCAGAGCCCCAGAGGTTGTGTCTAGACTAGATTAGATAGTTGTGATCCTGTTAATTGGTTACCAGTTAATACAAGTCATTAAATGGGTTCTACATGTAAATCTCCCCCCAACATCTGTTCTAAAACCCAAACATTTGTGGTTCACCCTCTGTTTATGGCACCAAACCATCAAATTAACACGTGCAAAACTGGAGATGGCTGACAACGTGGGAATGTTTCAAATTCCAAGGAAAACCCCCCACAGGAGGCATCAAAGAGAGAGGTGGTTGATAATGTTATCGATGAAGTGGTTAAGGTCTCCCCAAAGTTAAAGGTTTTGGTGAAAAACGATCACAAAATATTTAAATAGTTCCTTTAAAATGTTGTGCATGTTTTCAATCAGCGTCAATGCAAACATGTGAGCGAAGTGGAGTTAATTTGCAAACAACTACAACAGATTAATACAAGAAAATACTCTACTCTAGACCAACCCAGGGCGATCTGGAAGGTTTCTGGCAACTTTGGGGTCAATTATGGATCCAATTGCAGGACCAAGGCTATTTCCAACAGATACATTACTCGTGTCTTATTTTTTATTTCTTTTTTTTTTTAGCAAAAAGTACAAAGTTACAGCCCAAATGTACAGATTGAAAAGATGTACAAATTACATTAAAACAAAAAACAAAAAAAATCCCAAAAAAACAAACCGAGCTGGTAGTAAAAAAAAACCAAAAAAACAAACAAACCTGCATTTGTGACCGAGGTCAACTCGTTTTTATTTACTCTTTCTTTTTAAAACTGTGAGATATAGGGAAAAATAACTCTGCATAATTTATACAGTAATTCACCTTGATTTGTTGACCCTTTGGATGACGGTCTGACAAACGCACAGCGTTCGCGAATCGCTACATCGAGAGGCCCCTCGGGCTCTGGCACAGCCCAGGGACCTGCTGTCATTTATTTCACTTCATTCTGCTTTCAAGGAATGCCTGTGCTCGACACTACGTCACGTTTTGTTCTGGTTTCTGGTGTTTCTGGAGTTGAGGCACAGTCTAATGGAGTTGTACACACTAGAAAAGTTCCTTCAATGCCCTTTACTTCTTAAAATATACACGTACATATATATATATGAATATATATATATATATTTAATTTCCAGTTGGGTGAAAAACAAAAAAAATCCTTCATCTGCCTTAAAGCTAAGATTCCAGTTGTGGTCCCCTGCAGCCCAATGTCCTCCACTTAATGGTCAAATTGCCTACATGCTCCACAGTGAGAGAAAACCCCAGGTGGTCATCCTTTCCTACGACCCACTGGTGGATCTGTGTCTTGTCAAGAGCCTTTGAATCCTTGAAAATTTCTCTAAGAATCGTTCCAGGTTACTGGTGGACAATCTTCATCGTCACTTCCTACAGAGGACACAAGCATCAAACCCCAAGGAAATGCAGAGTACTGGCCCACAGAAGCATCTCTCCATCTCTCTCAGTTCAAGACACAAGAGGCAAAGTTACAAAACTGAAAGGTTTGGTCCAGCAATAACCAATATCCAGTTTTAATTCTTCCCCGCAAAGGCCACAATTATCTATTAAGGGTCCGCCCAAAAAAACCCCATAAAAATCCCAGAAGTAAAGAAAAAGTCCAGCCAAACTCCTGAAGGCCCCGTGGAGCTACAAGCACTTAGTAATAGCTGCCCAAGTGAGGCGTTACGTGGGCGTTGGGGTGGCGGGGGACGTTGGGGTTGGGGTAAATGCTTCCTGCAGGGGAGGTCCAATAGGGTGAGGCCGCCCCGAAGAAACTGGATGACGTGACGGGCATGGAGGAAGGGTGCGGGGGCACAAAGTTCACCTTCTGCTGGTGGGCGTGGTACGATGGCACGTAGGAGAGATCCGACGGGTACTTGTACATGGACGACTCGGTGGGGTGAGGCTGGAGGGCCTGGGCGATGCCGTGAAAGTCAAATTTGTAGGCATACCTCTTGCCGTGCACCTTGGTCATAATGTTCTTGTCGTAGTAGTAGCGCAGGGCCCGGCTCAGCTTGTCGTAGTTCATGTTGGGCTTGCTCTTGCGCTCGCCCCAGCGCCGCGCCACCTCGTCGGGGTCCGTCATCTTGAACTCCCCGTTGGTGCCCTCCCACGTGATGCAGCTGGCGTTGGAACTGTCCGACAGCAGCTCCAGGAGGAACTGCCACAGCTGGATCTGCCCGCTCCCTGCGACACACGGCCAGGGGAGGAAGGGAAATGACACGCTGCTTCCTGCCCCCCGGGCGCGCACAAAGGCAGGAAACAGAAGGGCTATCTCGCTCTTTGCTGGGAACGGCTCCTCCGGGCCCTCGGAAGGGCTCGCGTAGGGATGGATAAACTGTTCCCAGCAAACAAGTTAGTCAGCCCTTTGTTCTGCTCCTGGGTTTGGGGTCAGATTAGATTTCATAATGGGCCGCCTTTGGCCTTAAAATCTTCGGGGCTATTCATAAACAGGGTTTTTCCTGAGCACGCTGTGCTGTGGAGCTTTTCGCTGACTGCTTAACAGGGACATTGCAGCTCGGCACTGCTCACTGTTTGCCGTGGATGTTGTTTTGGATACCTCCAGTTTTCTTTCCAGTTGGTGACCTGAGTTACACAAGATCATTTCTTCCCCAGAGAAGATGTCCCCTGGTTTTACTCGCTGTGGTTATGCAAGTCAAGAGCGTTTTGAGGATGTTTTCTTACAAACATTCCTTGTGTTTCAGTTTGGTCAGTTCAAGCAAGATTTACTCCAGGTCTCATTCCCCAAGCTCAAGGATTATTTCCTGCCCATAACATGCTAGGGACAGTTACTTTACAGAGAATTTCAGAGATAGTTTGTGCCTTCATTCATCACATCCACAGCAGACAGTGAAAAATTAACCTGTACTGCAAATCTGAGAGACCAGTACTTAAGTCCCCTATAGAACTCTATTTAAGGAATGCTGGGTTTGGATAAGAACAATTCAGGGGGGCAATTTTGTCCTGACACAGATGATGTTGCACCACTTTCCTCACTTTTCTGTAAGGATTTTTGCAAAAAAGCCTTGTGAGGGCACAGTTACTGAGCTCCGTGGCTCTCACAGCTCACCCCAACTAGAGGAACAGCAGCTGCTGATCCATCCTGGAGCAGCAGATCAGCAGGAAATTTGCCCCCTTTGATGATGAGGGGCTGAAAGGCAAAATGAACTCACCTGGATTGGCAAGACGGCTACTGGTGGGCCCCAGGACTTGATAGGGATCTAAAAAAACACCCAGCAAACTTACTTTAAAATATGTATCATCAAAAAGAAACAACAGTTCATTATGTTTATTCCAGAAACCAAATTTTCATTTTCTTTCTTGACTCTTTCAGGGCCTGGAACAGACCCCACGTGCTCCTTCCTTCTTGCTTGCTTTCTTTCTCAGCAAACAACCACCAGCTATTTCTGGAATCCAAAATGGCACAGTGTTTGTGGCACTTGCCTCAGCCTCCCCTGCCTTCCCAGTCTGTAATCCCTTTGGACATACCCTGCTGTCAGCTAGAAAACATGACATGGGGGGAAAAAACCTCAGTGGGATAGTAGAAAATAACAAATCAGGATTAAATACATTTCTCCCAATAAAAGGAGCTGGGCAGCAGATGAGATCCTCAGATTCACTTGCTAGCTGCTGAGCTTGCTGCCCTCTGAGGTCCATGGAATATTCCCCCCAACTCTCCCTTTCTGAAGCAAACAGAGCATTAGACAAATGGGAGTACCAGGAGTTTGTCACTGGCTCCAACGAGGCTGAGTGTTTCTTGAAAACCCCACAAAGTATTTATTAGGAGTGAATTCCTTCCCTTTTTGTGGGGCCTCCTCAGCCTTAATCTCTACACTTCTCCTTTGCCTCTCTCTGGTTTTGGTGATTTGGATCTGCAGCATTTGCTGGTGGATTGAATCGATGCCAAAAGAACCAACCCCGTGAAATAAAAAAGGGGGATAGAAAGCAGCTGTGCAGAGCAGGGGAGGTGGTGTTTAGCCTTTCAAAGGCCCTTGGGGGGAGCAGCAGGAAACTCCAGTGCTTGCTGCCCAACAGGGTCTGCTGATCTCCTTTGGTTTGGGATGGTTTGGGGCCGGGAAAGCCCCGGTGGTTCTGCCTGGAGGCACTTCCATGGACACGGCTGTGCCTGAGGTGAGGAGGGAACGGGCTGGCACAGCCCCACCCCTGCTCCACAGCCTTGGGATGAGCCAAGGTGAGGAGCCACACGTGACTGGGATGGCACAAGGATGTTCCTTTGGCATGGGGAAGGACAGAGCAGCAAACCAGAAACCCTTTGGAACAGTCGCTGTCCCCTCTGAGTCACTGCCGTGAGACCTCCCTGGGAGGCTCTGCCAGCTTGTCACAGTCACAGAATATCCTGAGCTGGAAGGGACCCACAAGGATCATCCAGTCCAACCCTCAGCCCTGCACAGGCCCAGCCCCAAGAGTCACCCCCTGTGTCCCAGAGGATCATCCAAACCCTCCTGCAGCTCTGGCAGCCTTGGGGCTGTGCCCACTGCCCTGGGGAGCCTGTTCAGTGCCAACCACCCTCTGGGGGAAGAACCTTTCCCTGAGATCCACCCTGAGCCTGCCCTGACACAGCTCCAGCCATTCCCTGGGTGCTGTCCCTGGTCCCCCCAGAGCAGAGCTCAGTCCTGCCCCTCCTCTGCCCCTGCCCAGGCAGTTGGAACTGCAGGGAGGTCTCCCCTCAGTCTCCTCTGCTTCAGCTGAACACACCAAGTGCCCTCAGTGTCCTCACACGGCTTCAAACCAAGGCCCTTCCCCACCTTCATTGCCTCCTTTGGACCCTCTCGTAGAGCTTTAGATCCTTCTTATATTTTAGTGTCCAAATCCATGGCTGGTGCTGCCTCTGACACGTTTATCCACCCCACGTGGGACCAATCCAGGTGCTCCAGCAGGGGCAGAGCCAACACTCACCTGGCTGTGGCCGCTGCTGCTCCGTTGTCTTGTTCACATTTTGTGTCCCTGCGACAGGAGGGCCTGGGGAGACAGAGAAAGAGCTTGTTTGTACCAGAACAGAAGGGGAGGAACGGACAGAGGACAGGCAAGTACAAGATATATCAAGCAGGAATAATACTGACTGGGAGGGAAAAGTTTCCTAAGCCTAAGGGTTGATATTTTTAAAATCACACTGTAAAGTTTAGAGATTTCACTAGGAATTAAAAATTTCACTGTAAAATGAAAATGCACAGATGAGGCAAGAAAAATATTATTATTAAAGATATTTATATATACATTTATAAATTATTATTATTATTATTGATATTTATTAATATCCTAAAGATGAAGTGAGACAAGGAAAATACTTTATTAACTTTCTGTCATTGCAACTTAACTTCCATTCTTTTAATTTCCATTCTCTAGTTTGCATCCATGTTGGGAGCAGAAAACTGGATTATTTTGAAACGTGTAAATTCTGACCTCCTTCCATGTTGGAACATTTTTCCACGTTTTTTGTAAATGCAAGTTCTTTTCCTCTCTGGAGAGTTGTAAGAAACTCTCAGATCTGCCCAAATTGTCCATGTCTGTCCCTAAAAACATCCCACCACAATGTAGGTGGGTGGTAACACGAGGTCTGTACACAGGATTTGCTCCTGGTCCCTTTGTCAAATCCTGCAAATATCAGAGGTTCCTGCTCTCATCTTTAATACACGATTCAGTAATAAAAATATCGGTGTCTGTTTCTATTTCTCTCCATAACATAATTCCAGCTCTTATCTTACTGACTGTCCCTGAATTTTCCACCTTTCTGATGCTCCCAGCACAAGCCATCCATGCCCATCTTCTCCCACAGTCTCATTTTGATCTTCCATTGCACAATTTGTGATCCCCGTTGGGACAACTTACTTTTGGAGAGGCCAGAACTCATCTTAATGCCCCATCCTGCCCTCCTGACTGCAGGGGAGGGATCTACTGACCAAAGGGCTTGACAGAGGGCTTGAAATCAACTTTTCCTAGAAAAACCTTGCAAGAATCTGGCTCGGTATCGTGGTCCCAGCTGGCTTGGAATCACGTAGGTCTGTATTTTTATCTCTCTCTTATCTCCTCTGCTCCCCTGGGCCCCTCACAAAGACAATGGGGTGTAAATAGGGATGTAAACACAGGTGGGACTGTTTGGGAAGTTCTTGAGCCTGGTCTTGAAGTCCAGTCATGGCACCCAATGGAATTTAGAGTGTGACTGATCTGGTCCAAAAGCAGATCCCCTTTCTTTTATCCCAAGATTCAGGACACCAGGGGCAGAAAAGGAGGATGAAATGAACTTTTTCTGTTACTTCATTAAAAAGACCCAAACGGGGATTTTCAATCCAGGCAGGCTGAGGACTCGAGGCACAATAAGGAGGTTATTTTAAGGAGGGGGCAAAGGGGGAAAAGCGTCCTGCCAAGTGACATTCCAACTGCCCCTCTGCCCGTGCCGTGCCCATCAGCTGCACTGCTCCCTGTGGATCCATCCCAGGGCACAGCAGGACTGCACAGCTCCCTGTGGATCCATCCCAGGCACTTGCACATTCCTGCCGGCGCTGGGAAAGCCACTGCAGCTTTGAAATTACAGCCCTCTGGTTATTGGCATGGAAAGGAAAACACAGAGGGAAGGGGAGGGGAGGGAGGGGGACAAAGAGGAGGAGGGAAGAGAGGGCAGTGGGGGAAAAACAGAGCTCGTGTAATCTGCCTGGTTTTATTTTTGTTTAAAATATTTGGTTTTTTCCCTTTTTTTTTTTTTTTTTGAAGAAACCACAAACCCCACTGCAAATAGATCAGACTGAAAAACAAACCGCTACGGTTTCAGCCGGGGACAAAGAGTGGGATGGGACGGCCCGGGAGGAGGGAGGGGACAGCCCCAGCCACGCTGTCCCAGAAGGGAGTCCTGCTCCCAGAAGGGTTCCCTGTCCCCAGAAGTGATCCCTGTCCCCTCTCCCGTGGCCAGACAAGGCTCAGCAGGGTTGGGCACTGGTTTGCAGCCTGGTGCTTCCAGGAACTTTATCCCAAGCTCAGTCCTCAGCTTGTCCCTGCTGTAAACAAGGTACTGCTTGCCCTGGTGGCATTTTTCTGGCTGGAAAAGTGTCCTGACTCCATCCCAGTGAGCCAGAGCTCTATCAGGGACTGAAATCAGGAGAGCAGGCTGAAGCCTTTTCCCATGTCCTCCCTGCAGCCAAGCTCTGACTTTCATTTGTCCCCTGGGATATCATTCTGAATGATTACAACTAGAACTATTAGAGAGAGGCTTTGGGAAATATTTGGAAAAGCCATGAGTTCTGCATTGAGAAAGGCAAAACCTTCAGAAATGTCCACTGGTTTAGATGCTAATGTACCTTTTGGTTAATTCAGCTCTAATGTAATGTTAATGGAAGCGTCACATGGTGATCTTGGGAAAAAGCAAGGTGGAAATTCATTTTGCAACAGGAAAAGTCCTTTTCAAATAGGGAGAAAAGTTTCTTTGCGAAAAGCAGCAGAACTCATTGAAAATGTTCCGTTTTCTCTGATTTTTTAGGGGTCAGGTCATAGACTCAAGTGAATCAACTCCCACAAAGGGGTGGGTTGATTCAGTCACTGGTGTGTTTTGAGTAAATAAATAGGCATCATCTGGAGAGATTGATCCTCTTCCTCCAGGGGGAGAAACCTTGTCCCAGAGGAGGAGCCTGCTTTGCTCACAGTGCCCCAGAAAGAGGGTTTTAGCCCATAAGTGACACTATTACAGATGTGCTGACTGGATTCCTATGGCTGGGCAGGATCAAGGCTCGGTTCAAGTTTGGCTAAGCCCGATCCAAGCTGTCGTTCCAAACCTCTCTGAATGGGTTTCCCTGTAGCCTGGAGTTTTAGGATGTAAAATGTCAGCTTGGAAGTGCCAATGTGACTCAGCCCAGGTGGACTGAGATGAGTTCCTTTGCCTTAGTTCTCCCTGTATAACACAGATTATGGAGTAAAGTCTGGGAATATATTGTGTTTAGGATGAGACTGAGCTCTGAGCACGACTTTGCCCTGGTGAGAAGGGTTAAATACAATAATCAGCCACACAGACACTGCTGCTGAAGCAACGTGTGCACTCAGCTACTGCAAATTCCCAACTCTTTCTCTCCCTCTCAAAAATAATAGTCCAAATCCACTAAGCTATTTTTGTTTCACAAGAATCTGTGCAACGTGAAAGAACCACCCCAGCCCTCCCAGCTTCCAGGCCCAGACTCTGAAAAGCTGAACGTGTTCAAAGCAAAATGGAAAAGGCAGAGCCAGGGAACACATCCAGAGACTCGGGTTCCTGCAAAAACACAGCATTCCCAGGACCTGACGCCCAGTGGCTCGAAGAGATCCTACAGAACTCCAGCCAGACAGTGACAGGGAGCCTTATCTGTCAGCAAAAACCACTTGGATTTTACACCAAAACTTGCCATGTGATGGAAATTCAATTAAAAGACTTGGGCTGACGTTCTCTCCTGGTGTAAATCAGCAAACAGCAACGGTGGAGTTGGGGGCAAATTTATACCAGCAAAGGATCAGGTCCCCCATGTCTGGTTTAGACTTGAAAGGCCCCGTGGAACAACAGTCCAATGACAAATGTGTGTTCAATACAAAATGGAATTAAAGAGCAGAAAATAAATCATAGATGCTTTCAAGAAGTGTCACTGTGCAGCTGTCTGGTTTATGTCCAGCAGTTCCCCAGCATGAATGCAGACTCTATTATGGGGAAGGTAAAGGATATTAATAATGCTTTGCACTTTCACAGCACCTTTCAACTGAGGATCTCGCAGCTTTGCAAACATTCGCACTCACAGCGCGCCTGGGAGGGAGCTTAAATATCATTTTATTTATTTGCACGCATAAAGACCCTTTCCTCGGGCTTTAGCTGCCTTTTCCAGATAAGCTGACTTTCCCAGAAACCAGGCTGTGTGGAGCAGACTGTAGCACTGATCTCTGGACCTTTCTAGCCTTGGTCTCTGTGTTCTCACCCCAAATCTCCCTCAGCTTCTGCCTCTCCACCCCCTGTGCCATTTGGAAGTTTTCATCTTCTGCTGAGCAACTCCCCTGTCAAAGTCCAGTGATTCCTCTGGGATGAGGTGCAAATCAGAAGGAACAGTGGTGAGACAGCCTGCCAGGCTCTGCAGAAGGCTGAGAAAAGGCTTAAAACGTGGCAAAATCAGCAAGGCCAAGCCTGGGCATCAGGCAGGGGGTCCTGCAAAGCTCAGGAGATGAGTTCCATCACCCAAAGCTCTGCAATTCCCTCTTGTCAGATTGTTTGGTGCAACAGAGGAAGGGCTTGATGTGCAGAAGGAATTGAGTGTGTCCCAGGAATCCCAGGGCTGAGAGAGGGCTCTGGAGAGGGAGAGGGGCTGCCCACTGTGCCATGTGGAGCGTGCAGGAGGGGTGGCACTGAGATGGGAAGAGAAGGGAGCTCCAAACCCCAGCCCACCTTTCCAGCCACCCCCTGTCCCAGCTGGAGCTGTGCCCCCTCTGCCTGCTCCCCAGAGCTCTGGGGCAGATTTAATCTAAACATGACTGATAGGTACTCTAGGGGCAGATGGACAGACACAGAGACTCCCTTCCTTAGGAAACCAGGCTTAAAATCCCCCAGTGGGTTCCACCCCACAATCCCAAATCCCCAGCAGTCCTTTCAGCCTGAATGCAGTCCCGTGAGCAAGGCATGAGGGAAGGCTGTGCTTCAGATATGATGTATTGGGGAGCAAACCCTCTCCTGATAAGCTTTAAAAAGTTCTGAAAAATTAAAAACAATCCCCGGTGCTTTATAAATCTGGGAGCCTGGGACAGAGTGGGGATTTCAGCTGAACAATAGGCTCACAGTCCCTGTGCTTCCTGAGCTGCTGGGAAGTGCTGACAGCCCCTTCATCCTGCTCTCTCCAGAGGAGCTCTTTCAGTCAAACCACATTCAGGCACTATTTTGTGCTACCAGCCCTGATAAGGCTTTTCTTGTCCTGGGAATATCCTCATTTTTCAGGCCTTTTTGTTCTAGGATGGATACAGTGGGGCTGGGTCATTTATGGACTAAATTCTTTGGGGGCACCGTTGGGGAATCTTATTTAGAATGTTGTCCATCCTGGCAAGCAAGGCTGGGAAGGAACACCATGGCATGTTCTGCATGTTCATGGCATCACTGGCAGCAGTGGCAGCTCTTTTCCAGGCAGGCACTGGCTGCTTTGGGAACTGCTGGGGTTCACTGTCAGTGTCCAGAGTGACTGGTCTGAACATCAGGGTTTTTCTGCAGTCAGGTTTTGGAGATGTCTGGAGAAACACACGTGCAGGAAACTTGGGAGGATCTGGATTCCCCAGCACAGCAGGTGCTGAGCAGTAGAGCCCACAAATCTCTGCCTGCTGGAGCTGGTAGTTCCAAAGATATTTGGGAGCTGAAGGATGGAAAGTGGTTTGTCCTAAGTCATGGAGACAGAGGGAAGAACCAGGTATCCTGGGGGATCCAGATTTAGGATTAATTGAAGTGGTCAGCTGGGCAAGTACTTTTTAGGGGAGAAGGAAAGGAGGGCACAGAACCTCACAAATCTTCTCCCTGAATGAGGAGCATGGAGAATCCTGTGGATCTCACAGCCTGCTTCAAATTCACAGCCTTCTTCCCCTTCTCCTTGCTTCACTGAAACCTGTAAGGCCAAGTCCTGCCTGGAAACGCAGTGCCTGTGCTGCCAACCCAAACCAGGCAGGTTATTCTGGAACAGCTCCTCCTGCATTTCTGAGCCCTGGGATTCCCATGCAGGCAGGACACAGGCTGGTTTTTGCAAGGAGTCCTTCAGCTTCAGAAAGGATCCTGGCCTGGTGGCTGGAATTTAGATTAGCTGCTCTAAATGTGTCAGCAAGGTGTGCCCAGTGCTGTGTGTGCAGCCCTCACACTCCTCACTTCGCCTCCTGCAGATCCCACTGGAGGAGTGGGGTTGTGTTTAGAGCCAGCTGGAGGGGAGAAACCCAGGCTGTGGCTTTGTGGAGGGGGGCAAGGAAGTCAAAAATACCCCCAGCTCCTCCTAGAAACATCAGATGGCTTGTTTGAGGTGATGGCAGCAGACACAGAAGCTGAGGAGCCCGTAAGGTCCCTGCGAGGCTCACTCTGGCTCCGTGGGCACGCTGGAACTGCTCCACACACACGGGGAAAACCCACAGTGCCAGCAGCCAGAGACCTGTGGAGATACAGCTGTTCTGTGAAGGCTCTGGGCTGTCAGCTGTCTGTGGGCTGGGGAGGGATGGTGGGACCAGGCTTGGAGCAGAGCAGGGTGTGAGGAGTCCTCCGGCCTTTCCCAGTGGCCACACGAGGTGGTTGGTGCAAGTCTCCCAACTTCCCACCACCTTTAGCCCAGGCACAAGTGATGTGTGTGTCCAACAGCGAGGCCTCAAAATCTCACAGCATCATTTGTTCTGCTTTTCTGCTTTTCTATTTACTGTTTCTGCTAATTAAAACCATTAGCATGTGTGCCATGCCATGCTGTTTGTCATTCAGTGTTACTGTGACTGTTCTCCTGAGACTTTCCAGTGCCTTCAAGCACCAAACTCATTCATTTCTCCTCCAAGACACATTATCCTGCTCCTTGAGCTGAAGAATCACCAGGACAGGGATTGTAATTAAGTAATTCTAAGTCTCTCCACTAAGAGGAAACAACTCACTGAGCACAGACTAATTTCAAAATAACTTCTCTTTCATATTATCAGGCTATTTGATTATTTCACAGTTAAAAAAATATTATCTAGACGTCTTTTGCATCCTTTACATCTGTGTGGATTAACAGTTGGACTCAGTGATCTCAGAGGTTTTTTCTAACCTGAAGGATTCTGTGATTCTCTGGTCTCTCTGTTGTTATTAACCTGGTTAACAGTCCAGGCTTGGAACAGCACTGGGGTTTGACCTGAAGTCAACTCAAACCAAGAGAGAGAACTGGATTTACATAAGACATCTGCTGCAGAGCATGGATATGAAGAACAGATTTAACTTGGGAATGTCTGAAAGTAGCTGAGAGCCCAGTTATGAATTGCTGTCCTTATGGAAATACAGAGCAGAGCAATCAAACATTTCTGATTTAACTCCTGTTTGAAATACAGTGATGGATTAAGCCCCTGTGGCTGAAGCCCACTTATTTCCAGCATCAGACAGGATCTGGAGCTTAACACAGCGTATGAAAAGAACTGGGATTCAGGATTCCTGTCCCTGGAAGTGCCCAAGGCCAGGCTGGATGGGGCTTGGAGCAACCTGGGCTAGTGGAAGGTGTCCCTGCTCGGGGCAGGGTGTGGAATGAGCTGAGCTTTAAGGTCCCTTCCAAACCAACCCATTGTGTGATTCTGTGGTCTGTGATTCCCAAAGGGACTCGCTCAGCTGGCACAGGCAGGGCATGCTCAGGGCAGGCCCTTCTGAGCTGGGTGACCTCTCTGACATCAAACTCGGGGGGCAGGGACACGAAGGAGCCCTCACACAGCACAGCTCCCAGCCTGGAGCTCTGCTCCCCCACTCCAAACCCTGCAGTCACTCCCTGTTTGCTTTGAGCCAGAGGCGACAGCCCCCAGTCGTGACTGTGGCTGGAAAAACATCCCCGAGCTCTGCAGAGCTGCAACTTCCTGATCCAGGCTGAGCTGCCCCTGCAACGCTCACAAAGACACATTATGAAGAAAAGGAGGAAGCAATGAGGGGCTTTTTTTCTTTTCCTCTTGTTGTTGCTTTTTTTAATATCAGCAGCAGAAATCCCAACGCGCAGCGCACAAAGACTGAAGGACGTGTCCTAAGAATCCCTCCCAGAGCCAGTTTGGAAAAGCAGATGCTTCCCAGCCAAGATCCGTGTTGCTGAGCTGCTCAGGGCTGCAGCCACAGCCACGTGTGCCAGGCTGAGCAATGGCACAGGCACACAGGTCCTGAAGGATGTGTTCCTGAGCATCCCCTGGACACCTACAGGATCATCCATGAGCGTGCAGAAATGTGCCAACAGCACCAGGGATGTTTTCCCCCCAGCACTCGGGGTAAAACCAAGCCAACCAAGCCATTAACGTGCTCAAGAGTTTGCCCTCGTTGAAAAATGCACAAATGCAGAAGTAAAAAAAAGCCCTCATCTTCACGGAGCAAAAAGCCAGAGACAGCACACATGAGAGAAAAGGGAAGAGACACATGCACAGACATCGCATTTTTACAGCGTTTGCCCATTTAACTCATTAGCAGGGAGCAAATTTTATCAGGAAACAAATTTACCCTTGTCTCAGGGAACAGCCAAGGTGCTTCCAAGAGCTTTTGCCACAGAGGCTGAACCCCAGCAAATGTGTGACCCCCCCTCCCTCCCCAAAACATGTGCAAAAACACTGCTTGCAGTGCACCCCAGGCCGAAAAAATAATAGCTCTTTTGCTGGGAGAAAAGGAAGGATAATGGTTACTTAGAAAGTGCTCCAGACAAGCTGTCAGGTTGAATTCAGAGAACTGGAGTCTACTCTGGGACAGCGCTGGCTCGGGGTGATCCCTTGTGAGTTGGGTTTCCTGCCTGCTACAGCTTAAAGACAACGATTCTTTGTTTCCAGTTTTTCTGGTGAAAAAACACACGCCTGCCTCCGAAGAGGGTCAGGGAGAAAGCAGACAAAACACTAACTCTGGAATTTCAAAGGAAAACAATTAAAAAAAAAAAAAAAAAGAAAGTATAAAAAGAAAAATCCGAGCGCGCCTGCTACTGTCTCTCCTGGAATCATAAATCCCTGCTCTGGCCACACAGTGGAAATAAAAGAAGCACTAAAAAAGCCTCCCCTTTTTTTCTGCTGCGGAGCTAAAAATGGGATATTTCATCACCATGCGCACAAATATCATCGAGAAATGTTTTAGCAAGTCCAGACAATTGGGAGGGCACAGACTGCGACTGCTTTTTCTCTGACACCACTGAAGCCGGAGGGTTTAGAACCTTTGCTGTGAGAAGGGGCTGCACTGACACACTCAAAGGAGAGTTTACTGAAACTGGTCGATATTTTTCACGTGACAACCTTTTCAGACCTGAAAAATGGCCTTTCCAGGAGAGGGATTTTACGCAGGAATTTGAGGGTGTTTTCCTGTGGGAACTGCGCTCGTACAACCACCCTGCCTGCGCTCTCTGCCCCCCTCTCTCCAGCCCCCCCAACTTTTGAACTTGTCACCCCAAATTGTCACCGAATTTCATGGGTTTTGAAGAGTTCCTGCCAATCTGAAGGAAGCTGTGGGGAAAGAGGAGGAGGCAGCTGCATAGACTGATGTTTTGTGAGGTACCAGAGAATTGGGGTGAGAGAGATTTCATTGATGCTCCAACAGCAGGAAACTCTTCCTTAGGGGCTCACAATGAAATGGGTACAAACCCACAGGAACCCACACTGGGTGAATTCCAGGGCTCACTGGTTGATTTATTTTCTTAAATTTGCCAACAACCCAACAAATCATACAAGCAGACACACTTCACACCCAAACCTCCTTATTGTTCACACAACCACCTCTAAAATCTGAACATAAACACGAGATGGCCGCAGACTTAAACCTTTGAAATTCGTCCCCTCCATCCAGATTCGTGGATTCACAGAGAGATTTCTTCCCTCTTTGAAAACGCAGGTGGCACATCCATTTTTCCCTGTGCTCTGCTTGAATTTGGGTTGGATTTATGAGACTTTGGGCTAGTGCTGGTTTACCACTGACCTCAGCCAGCTCCAGGAGGCTCAGGGGGGACCTTCTCACTCTCTACACTCCCTGACAGGAGGAGGGGGGCAAAGGGGGTCGGGCTCTGCTCCCAGGGAACGAGGGACAGGACCAGAGGAAGTGGCCTCGAGCTGTGCCAGGGGAGGTTCAGGTTGGACATCAGGAGGAATTTCAACACCAAAAGGGTTGTTAAACATTGGCAGGGGCTGCCCAGGGAGGTTTGGAGTCCCCATCCCTGCCCACACCCCCCCACCAGGCACTCCCACAGGCCTGTTTGGACACAAGGAACTTGACACATCAACAACTCCACGATGCTGCCTCGCTGCAGAGGGCTCTGCCCTGCCTGGGTTTGAGACATTGAGACATTAAACACGGGAATTACACAGAGCCCGATGCTCTCAAAAGCAAGCACAGACCTCCAAAATGTGCTGGAGGGAGGCCAGAGTGCTCAGAGCCACCTGGGACACAGCCCTGTGGCCTCTGAATGGTGGTGTGTGTGAATATACTTTCCATCTCCCTACAGGGACCTGCTGAAATGACACCATTCTGCAGGAGAGCAATTCAAAGCCTCCCTGGACTCACAGATAACGTGGGCTCAGATTCCTGTCCCCTGTCTGCAGTACCTACAGTAGGTCACTCATTGCTCCAAACAGGCATGGAAAATGAAACAGCCCCTCTCTCCCGCTGGGGAGCTGGGAAGGGGACACAAATCTTTCCACATTTCCCAGAAAACTGCTCTCTGGCCAAAAAACCCCGGTGATTTTCATTAGGGCAATTTATTTCTCGCAGGCAGCTGAAGACAATTTGTCCCAATGACGCTAAATACCATCCCTTTGGAGTGTTTATGAGGCTGAGAGGAGAGGAAGCTCAGGCAACAAGAGCCCTTTGAACAGCACGAGGGCTGTACCTGGCTGATCTGAGAGCAAAGCTCAGCTGCCTCGTGCCCCAGCCCAGGAAGTTTCTGGAAGCAGTTTCTGGAGGCAGTTTAGCTCCCCCAAAGCAGTGCTGCAGGTCCTGGCACTGCAGAGGAGAAGTGAGAGGGCAGAAAATAGAAGGGGAAAAAGGGAGTCAAGTCTGCAGTTGCAACCAGCCAAGGCAGCTCTGTGTGCAGAGCCAGCCCTGGGGACACGGGCCAAGGGCTCCTGGGGGCACCATCCCGCTGCCCTGCTCTGTCTGGAACAATTTGGGAGCCATGTGCTGCATCTGGAACATCTGCATCTGCCTGTGCTGCAGCTGTAGATTGTCCTTTGGATGTGTGTGCAGAGCAGTGGCAGTGCATGCAGAGAGCGTGGGACTCTCCCTGCAATCTGCACAGGCACGTTGTTGGCATCACTCGTGGGAGCTCAGAAAAATTACAGGAGGAGGAGTGAAGAAAATGTTTGGGGTTTTTTTTTTTCCCCCTCTCTCTTAACATTTCTTGTGCTATTTCATCACGTCCTCCTGCTTTTGGATCCTCAGGGGAAGGTGGTTAGAAACAATTTGTCCGGTTTTATTCGCAGGCATAGGGAGAAGAAGTATTTACAGGATTAGTAGATTCAAGATGCGTGGACGTAAAGAGAAATGTGTAATCTTTTGAGAGGTTAACTTCTAAAAAATCATGATTTTTAACCTGAAATTTCTTTTCCAAAAATAACAGCACCGTCCTGACGTGGGCCCATTGAAAAGCCTTAAAAGGAAGCAAGGAAAATCTCGTTGCCTGATGGACTAGACCAAGGCTGAGGAATTACAAGCCCAGTTTTACATTCATTATGAGTTTCTTCTGGGATATTGGATGAGACACTTCATTCTGCTCCCCCAATTCCTGATCTGTCAGCCTGTCACGTTCTCCTGCCTCCTATCCTGACATCTTATCTCACCAATAACACTTGGGGCATGGATCAGTGGGTTAAAGTGGGTCAGCGGATGCCACAGCAGATTCAACATTGAAGGAACAGGGAGGAAAGGAAGAAATGGGAGAGGAAGGGATGGGATTTCAACATTTCTGTGCAGCTCTTAATTTTTATTTGGCTGCCCCATGGGTGTGCTCAGTCCTTTATTGCCACATGATGAAAGTACCATGTGAGGTTCAGAACACCAGGCTGACAGAAATCAGCCCCAACCTCTGTCGGCAGCACTAAAGGGACACGCTGGAGGCCAGTAAAAGTGGAGGGGGAGGAACACTTCTCCCCTCAAATTTCTTTCTGCCTGAGTGGCTCGAGGCCCAAGTCACAGAGATGAAAGGTTTAAGAAATCCAGAGAAGTGCAATTTTTATACAGAGCATTTCTCTTTAATAAAATAATAATAACAATAATAATAATAATAATAAACCAAACAAAAAAAACCCATGGGGTTTTTTTTTTCCTCTTATTTTTAGCAACCACCTGGCCTGAGACAGACAGAGCAGAGGGTCTGGGGGGGTGTGTGTGTTTAGGGGGAATTGTGGAGGAGCACGTGTGTGCTTTATTCACCCAGGAGCAGGCCCAGCTCTTATCAATTCTAAATAGACTGTCAGTGGCAAGGCAGTCCCAGCAGAGCCTGAAGGGCTTTGTCTCTGTAGTGTCCCAGGTTTCATCAGCCAGTGCCTGTCTCAGCAGAGAGAACACACAGCTCAAGTGGATATTTACAGGCTGCACAAAAGGAGCTGTTGGAAAAACCAGCCCTGATGTCGTGTGCAGATGTTGGAGATGAAATGCAGGGGGAAAGAGGGGCTGGCTGGGAGAGCAGCGAGTCAAGGAGGCAGCCAGACACTCCACGCAGGAGCTTGGTAAATGTGGGAGCTGTTTGCTGCAGCCTTTCAGGGAAATGGGAGCTTTTGTCCCTCCAGCTGCTTAAATAAAAGAACTTCTGCCTTTCCCCACTGTTCTTCGAAATGCAAACTTGAGACTCAGCCATGAAGCAAAGTTTTCTTGAAAATCATGTATGTGTTGATATAAAAGATATAAATATCTATTTATATAAGATTTATATACAAATATATAAAGATAAATGTGTCTATAAACACATGTGTGTACAAACACCCCTGAGGGTGTTTATATATGAGGTGAGGAGGCTGTCTGGGCACAGGAGGAGGCTGGTTCAGGGTGGGTCATCTCACCTGGCAAACACAGCACTGCACACTTGGCCCAGAAACTCTTCAAATGGGGAGCTGAACACAGTGCAGGGAACAAGCCCAACGTTCCTGCAGCTGCACAAAGGCAAAGGAAGACCAAGCCCAAGGCTTCCAGTCCTACACAGTGAGTTCTAAACTCCTACAAGTGACTTATGGAGCACAAGAACAGATTTTGGCTCTTTTTTCACCCTCTTTGGCCTTTATCAACTCAACTGGGACTTGCTGTCTTATGTAGACAAGGGTTGGGCATCACCACGTGTGTCCCTGCTCGTGGCAGTGGATTGGAATGAGATGATCCCTGAGGTCCCTTCCAACTCAAACCATTCTGGGATTCTCTGATCACACCCATCACATCAACTCTCATAACTTTAGCATGACTGAGAATCCAGTTTTTCTTTAAAAATAAGAAAGAGGAGCAGGACTGGAGCTGCAGAGATGGGATTGTCACCCCGGACTGGGCTGAAAACCACCACTTATTCTATTTATTTAATTATTCTATTTATTTAATTATTCTAGTGAAACACTGTGCAGGCAGAGCAGAGCAAACCACTTTCCCACTAGGGTTATTATATAAAAGGTCTAATTTTAACCCAAGCAAAGCCATCATGAGAGCACAGGGGGAGGCAATACATTGATAAGCAAGACACTGACCTTCTTTGGTGGCAAGACGTGAGGAGGGTTCTGTGTGGGATGGAGTGTTGTAGACCAGCAGTGAGCTACCTGTGAGGAAAAGAAAAGCAGTTATTGCAGCTTGAAAGTGCTCTGCCATGGGGAACCACGAAGGCAGGGAGGAAATGCTGTCACTGGGATCTAAAGACCTAATTTTTCAGCCAATTAGGCACATATTTGCTATGGAATTCTTCTGAAAGTCCCACATGTGCTGCTGTTTCTCTGCTTGCAAAAAATAAAAGACATTTGTCTCCTTCACTGAGCACCTTGATATCCCCTGTTGAAAACTCATATAAAAGCTGAGGTTGTCTAGTCCATTTTTCCAGGTACATCATCTATCCCAGCAGAGCCTCCAGAAATGACTGGGGCACAGACTGTGTTGCAGGATAAGGAAAGAGCTTTTCTCTCTCTGGCTGTGATAGAGAAATTTCCTGTTTGAGGAACATACAGTAGAAAAGACATGACTTGCACTGTCAGGACCTGGCCATTTTTAGAGTGTCACATGCTTGGTTTGGGGCCAGCAGCTGCACAAACCTCTCTGGTATTCCAGCATCTCCCATGCCCTGGGGATTTTGAAAGTTCTCTTGGTTCAGAGTGGCCTTTCCATCCAGCCCCACTTGACACACAGCTATTCAAGAGCAGCTCAAGAAAGAACCCACTGGAAGGGTCTCTGTTTTGCACCACAGTCTGTGGTGGAATTGTTGTTTTCTGAGCATTTTGCTTTGGTTCTCCTGGAAACTCTGCTGGAAATAGAGGAAGAGACCCTGTGAGTTCTCAGAAGTCAGCATGTAATGCCCATTTCATGGTTGTTCTGGTTATATGTGTTTACATAATCTTCCAAGCTCATCTTTCCTCCAGTTCCTTGGAAAAGTTTCCGCTGCGTCAGGCAGTGACATCCCTAACAAGGCAGAGGTCCTTGTTTGTAGGGACTCACAGTGGGAACTGGAGCAGGCACCAATCCTGCTGTGAAAAGTGCTTTTACAGACACTTTCTGCTTTTCATATCCCCCCCAGCTCCTGTCCAGTGAGATTCTGTCCCGTTGAAGTCCCAACACGCAGTACAGGATCCCATAAGTGCTGTGCTGCCCTGAGCACCCCAGATCCTGTGGCAGGGCCAGAACTCCTCTTCTGCAGGTCCTACAGTACCCAGATTAGCATCTTGGGACTGGGCCCTGCAGTCTCCACATCCCTCTAATCCACATGATCCCAAATAGCCCTGACCTCAGTTGCCCCTCAGTAGTCCCAGCGTGTCCTGCTCTCCTGTGAGAGCTGAGGATTGGGCTGCCAGAACTGAGAGCCATTGCAGGTGCTGTTCCTGTGGATTCCTTTCCTTCCCCAGAAAGCAAACAAAGCCAAACACAGCATTTACACAGAGGCAGAAGGTGCTGCCAACCAAAGCCTGGAGGGTGGATTCCACCAGGTGCTGCAAGACGGGATGTTTCAAAAGGCCAGGATGGGTAACACAGGGGAGGTAAAGAGTTCAAAGGGATCGCAAGGGCATCCCAGTTGGGAAAGGTGGGATAGCCAGAGCCTGGCTTCAATATTTAGGGAGTGTTGCTGCTCTTTTTGCTGCTGCTGGAGGGATTGAAACAGCTTTGCCCGCAGAACTCCTGTTTCCATCGGAAGCTTTGGCGTTTCTTCCTTGAATATCTGCGGGGAAACTCCCGCCCACCACTCTCTGCTTTTTCAGGGTATTTAAAGGAATCCTGAGCGCAACGCCCAGCGCGGCCCTGCCCTGCCAGACAGGGAAGTGCTGGGGAATTCAGGAACACGCTTTCCTATGACTAAATAGGCTGCAAATGCCTGGTTGCACTGAGGAGGTGGGGGTGGGGTGATGAATAGCGGCGAACAAGCCGGTACGATCAACTTTTAGCTACTCTGAGCTCAAAAATGCACCCCAAGCCACTGGAAAGGGCCGGCGCCTCCCCCCGCTTTAATTGCTAAAAGTTCTCACCTTTGCCCGGCAGTCTGAGGTTTCTGGTGGGAACACCACAGAAAAGGAAATGTGTTTCCTATTAAGGGTTTCGATGAAGGAGGAAAAGACAGAAAGGCAGAGACAGCTCAGGACAGAGGGAAGCAGACAGACAGACAGACAGACAGACAGAGGCCAGGCTGCCCCCTCCCTCACTCCTTGGGCAAAGCTTTGGCTGGGATGAATTTCGGGTTTGTTCTTATTCCCCCCCCACTGGGTGTGTGACACCGTAGATTAGAGCAGATTTTTCTGGTGTTATCAATACAGTCTCCTATAATTAATATTAAATATTTATCCTATGGTTCTCCCCACCTTTCCCTTTCTTTTATTTCCCATGCGTTAATTACAAAGGAAGGTGGAGAAGGACTGAAAACCAGAGCTGGAGAGTTTTTTCCCCGTAAAACCTTCCTTCTCGTGGGGCAGCTCATCCTTCTGAGGTGCAGGAACATCTCAGTTTCACAATCTTGGGCTCTATTTAATCAAAAAGTCTTTTTTTTTCTCCTCCCTTTCTGAAAGCCCCGTGGCCTTCCCTCCACAGCTCCTGGTACAACCCAGGTTCTGCTGCATTTAGCAAGACAGTTTTGTTTGGCATTAATACATGGCTTGAAACCACCAGGCAGATTTCTGCTGCTCGCCACAGTTCTCATTCTTTCCCCTTCAGGCTCTTTTTATTTGTACAACCCACACACCGACCCCCATCGCCAGGGAGGTGACAGCTCGGGCTTCTTTTGATCTTCATCCCAAACAGAGCCTGGAAACATTAAATCTCCCTTCCCACTGGCTGCCTGGAGAAGATTCACCAGGCAGAAAGTGTTTGAAGAAGATCAGTCAGCCTGGAATCCCAAGGTGTGTGGGGACAAACAAAGAGGAGGAAAACCAAGGCGTGGCTTCACAATTTTGGAGACACAACTGGGAGAAACACATAAAAAAAGATGATTGTTTGGAGGGGATGGACAGTAAGCTCCCTTAAAAAGCTACTGGGGTGCTTTGAGAGGCTCCAAAGGATGGAGAGTGCTGCAGGACTGGGGCTGCAATCTGAAATCTCCCAAAGATCAGAGCCACCGGAATTCCTGACTCCTTCAATAGCAAAGGAAACAGGAAACAACTGCACCCTTCTGATCCAGACCTAAGTGCTGCCTGGAGACTGAAGGTGCTTGATATGAGTTTGGTTTAGTCTTGGCTATATTAAGTAGCTCACCTGAACCTTCTATCTTCAAAACTAAGACTGAACTTTTGTTGTGGTCTTGCAGATGTTACTCTTTTATTTTTTCAATCTGGACTCAGATGTGCCAAAATAAGGCAGGTTTAAGAATGTTTTCGCCCTGATCAGGGGGTAAAATGTTGAAAACCTTCTGAGGAAGCTCATTTTGAGGGACTCTCCCTGCCTGGCGAGCAAAAGGGCTCAGAAAGTTCAGATCAGCTTTGATTCTTGGAAAACAAACACCAAAGCTGAGGACCCGCTGTCCTCACACACCCGGTTTTGCACCTTGAGAGGATGAACGCTTTTAAAGAGAGGGGCTGGGCAGATGTAATCGAGCCTGTAGGTCTGCAATCCTCCCCAAAATCCTCCCGTGTTTGTTGCCATCACATATTCCCCACCCTGAGCAGGAGCAGAGCTGGGTGCCTCTGAAACAACCGACCTTCCAGAGGGGGAAAGCTGATGAAAAAGCAGCCCATCTCCCCGTGGCGCTGAGCTCAGAGCTCGGCACTAAACATCCGCTGGAAGCCAGGCTGGAAAAACAATCAGCTCCTTTGGAAGGCGTCGCTCCGGGAGGGAGTTAAGCAGCAATCCCCAACCCAGACTGTCATTAGGCTGCGAGCAGCTGCGGGGAAAGGAATGCTCCTGGAGCACACGGGAGCTGCTTTAGGAAGGACAGCGCTCCTGACGGCACAGAGAGATCTGTGAGCATAAACACCGGGGATGCGCTGGGATCGAATCCTCCTTTCTGTGTGAAAAAGAAGAATGAAGAGTTTGCCCGAATCCAGCGAAGTTGCCGGGGTTTTGCACTGGCTCGATAGCCCAGAAATCACTGTAGGTACTCCCCTGGCAGGATGTTGTATTTTTATGACCATTATTGCAGCAAATGCAGCAGGGCTCCCTCGTGCTCCCTCGGGAGACAGGAGCCACAATCCCTGCTCCACAGGCTTCCCATGGCAGTGGATGAGACCAATGGAGAAGGTAAAACTGAGGCACAGAGGAGCTGAGGCAGAGGATTGTTCCTCCTCATTTCAGGCATTTAAAGCAAGATGTGAACTAGGGGACTGTTTTCCTGAAGGTCAACATGCCCTGAGGCTTCTGGTCTGTGAGTGGAGAGCAGTGACCAGATTTCAGGTGCCTAAAGGCTGGTGAGATCAGCTGGGAATTTGTTCCTGAGCAAACGGGAAAGGTGGCCACTGAATCCAGGGCTTCAGGCTTGTGCCACGAGATCAGCAATGTCATTCCCCTGACACTGCCTCTGGACACCCCAAATATCGGGACAGCAGGCACTGGAGAGGCCGTGTGGAGCTAAAGAAACAGGGGGATCCAGCTCTTCTGCCAAGCCTTTCAAGTTCAACCTGGTGCTTGGATTAAAACCCACATAACTCTCTCTCCCTGTCAATCCTCAAGCCTTATCAATAAGCAATTCGAATGTCTCACAGGAGTGTTTATCTTGTGGGAATTCAGACACATTTCCGCTTACAAAGGACCTGATTTGCCCAAAGTCAGCAGGTTTGGCCCAAGTACCTCTGCCTTCACAGAACTGCCTTCCCTGTCCCAGAAGAGTGTGTAATCCTGTGTGCAAACCTGCCTTAGAAAGTGTCCTGTGAACCAGCAACTCTTTGCTGATGAAACAGGATGAAATCCACCAATTCTTTTGGGTGGGAAATTCTTTTATTGTGAAGGCACAAGGGACAAAAACTGCTCAAATCCAACAACCTTTTATTCGTTGTGAATCATTTCCTTGGCTCAGCTTCTCAAAAAAGAAATAAAGGTGGGGCTTACAGAGGCACCCATCTGTGATCTAACTCTTGTGCCACTGTAATCTCTAAAGCTCCCACTGATTTTAGGCAGGGAGAGACCAGCACGGCACAGCTCTGAAGGAACACCCTAAATAAATGCTGTCTCCCTGCTTGCCTGCACTGGCCAGAGGAGACATCCACAGCTGCCTTTCCATCAGAGTTTGATTTTCTAGTGGAGAAAACACTTTTTTTCTGTCTCTCCCTGTGCTCCCACCTTGATTTATGGCACCTTCTCCTGATTTTTGAGTCCTTAAATAATCATACTCCTACAGAAGCTGCTTCACTTGAAAAAATCCTGGAGCATGTGGGGCTGAGCTCCAGTTCTCTGGCCTCACCACAGCACAATTATCCTTAGCACACCTTTGTGAGGGAAGGAGATGCTTTTAGCTCCATTAGTAGATGAGGGGGAGACATTTGGAAGCTGTGGATATGCTGATGGTTGCACAGAAACCTTGGAACCCGAGTTTGAATACTAAGACTCCCTCGAGAGCCTGTGCCATCCAAAAGGTGATCACTCCTGTTGGGGCTGCTGGGATAAGGCTTTTCCAGAAGCAGCTCAGCAGAACTGCTCACAGCTCCTGTTTGGGGGCTTAATGCAGCAAAAAGGACTGGTGGATCCATCCCATGCTCTACTGTGGGATGGAGAGGAGCAATAAACAGCTTCCACAAGCTTTTCTCTGAGTTTTGGGTCATTTGCATGGGATCTGCTTCAGCACCTTTACGTTTAGGGAACCACTTTTGTATTTTTTCCTCTTTCCAACCAGCCTGGGCCTGCTGGAACATGGGAAATCTCCAGCTTTGGCCAGCTGTGGGTCCTGTTTTGAAGAAGTTTTACCAGAAGCCTGAGGGGAGGGGCACAGCCCTCCAGATGCAAAGTTAAGGGATAATTTGCCTGTGCCACGTCAGTTAATGTTTGGTTTAATCTCTACAGCAAATATATGTATTTTTATCACATAGCCACAGATGTTTTTATAATCTGTAAGACCATCTAATCTCATTGTCCTGCTCAGTTCTTCACCTCCCTGGTAGCACCAGCAACTCCATCTGAGTTAATTTTAGCTTTCCAACCCACTATTTATTCCTTGCTTCCATGTTTGCTGTCTCTGCCTGCGTTTCTCCCTTCATTTTCCCTCACCTTCCCAACTTCTCATGCTGCAGGAAGATCCCTACAAGTCCAATACCCGCTTCAGCTCATCCCCCCCAGCGTGTCAGGGCAGGGCTGAGCCAGGGCAATACTCACTTTCCCTGAGGTAACTGAGGTGAGACAGCAGAACTTCTGTGTTGTAGAGGGAGGTGGTTCTGAGGAAGTCATCCTTGTTCATCTTGCAGAGCTCTTTGCCATCCATGTTCTGGAAGATGGTGGTGTCGATCTCCATCAACCCGTACTCCTTGATAGCCCATTCCAGCCACTGGCGCACGTGGTCCTGGGTCCAGAGGGTGGGATCTGCCAGGGGAGCACAAGGGGTGGTCACACACGAGCCTCCAGCACTCACTGTGGCCCAGTCAAAGCATTAACCACTGTTCCCACAAGCAAATATATTTAATTGACTGACTCCAATGCGTTTTGGGGGATGAACGAGCTCTGTGAGGTGGACACACTGGCAGGGTCACTTCACTGTCTTCCCACCCACCCAAATTCCTCTGCTTGGGAACAATGCTGGTGACGTTGGACTGGGACTTTTCTCCTGGAAAAAAGCTTCCCAGAGGCAACTCATCCCTTTGAGAGGGGATGCCTGTCCCAGCAGTGGCTCTGTGGTGACATCAGGGCTCTGTAAGTCCCACCATCTCTCAAAAGTGCACCATGAGGTCCCCACAGCTGACATTTGAAGTGAGGATGGGGGTATTTATGGTCAGCAAAGGGACTCTGAAAAAACCCACTTATTGCTTAAGCAGAGCAGGCTGCCATGGCTGTGAGTCACAGCCATTCACCCTGCTGACAGGAACACAGTTCCACCTCCTGTAAAAGCCTGCAGCTCTTGGAGGGCAATGTGGATTTTATCCTGTCTCCTGCATCATTAGGGACTGTCAGCAGAGCCCCAGCTGGGGAATCTTTATTGCTGCTGGTGACGTAGGAGAGAGATTGAACCCGGCTGGAGACCCAGAGCCCGTGGGGAGGGAGTTAAATAAAGAAATCAGCCTTTGAGTTTTGAAAAGAGCCTTAGCTCAGAAAGCCCCAGCAAGGCTTGCTGCCACGGTACCATTTCATAGTCATTGCAGAGCATATCTGCCTGTTCAGATGTTTCCTGTGCTGCTGCTCCCCACGCAGCCCCTTTCGAAACTTCAGCTGCAAATTCGTGTTCTGCTGCAGCTGGAGAGGATTGCAAAGTGAAGCTGGAACTTTGGAGATGTTTGGTGTGTCATTAACAGTGCCAAGACAAGCCTCAAACACCTCAGGTCCCGAGGAGCTGAGAACATGGATCGGAAGGACACAGGACCACAGGGCTGCAGGGTGTGCTCTGGGCAGGGACAAGAAATGCCTCTGCCACAGATTTAGGAAATAAATCAAATCATTCCCTGGGCCAGGGCTGTAAACTGTGTGTGCTCAGGTAGTGCCTATACCTGGGGCATTCCTTTGCACCAGGAGTTCCAGAACAACAGCATGAAATGGAGACATGAGACCATGGAATACTGAAATGATAACTGTGACATTTCCCCGCTGAGTCTCCAGTAAACCTGGGTTGCTTAAAGCTGAATTCTAAACATGGAATTTACCATCCACTACCTTTGCATGTCTGCTTGGGGAACGACACATGGATTTCCTTCATGTCTTGGCAATAGTTAATTTAAATTCTGCTTTCTAAGCACTGGCAAAAGGCTGCAAATTTTACAATGCAAGTATTCAAGGGAGGGTTCTTTTTTTTTTTCTTAATTGAAAGACTTATTTGTCTTGATTTTTTTTGCAAAAACACTCAATGTCTAGAGGGCAAAGTGAATTTGTGGCCTCCCTTTAAAGACTGTAAAAGACATTGAATGGTCTCTGAAAAACTGCCTTCTTGAAACATGGCTTGGAGTTTGTTATTACTACTATTGTAAGCCTAATGTGACATTATTCTTGCTTATCTTCACCCTAATGCACTATAAATCTCAATTCTGGATTATATTAAAATTTCCAAATGCCTTTCTTGGATGAGTCTTCACATATCCTGAGGTCTGGGATGATGTTCACCATTGTCTTCCAAAGTCTGGTAAATCACTGCTATTTCACAAGTTTCTCAAGGCTTTGAGTTGTGGATGCTCATGATGGGGAGAAAAAGTCCTTTTCTTCAAAGAGAAGATTCAAAACCTTTTCTTCCACTAAAATTTCCCCTATTTCAATGATGCTGCACTTTAGCTCACCCTTGGTGTTTTTAAACATGCATAAACAGGGTGGTGAGGAGCAGGATAGGTGCTGAACACCTCTAATTACACAGCGACTGGTTGGTACCTGCTCCCACCCTCCTGTGCAGTGCTGACACATCCTGGGGCTGTCACCAAACAGCTCAGCCAGTCCCTCAGAGCAGGTCCCAACAACAGCTTGAATGGTGCTTGCAGATTTGATGTCAATCACCTTTCACTGGCTTTTCCTTTTCATCCTAAATGGCAAACAAATGCTTGGGGATTGTCATCTGTTCGTGGTGAAGCCACGATCAGAAAGCAGAGCTGAATTCCACCAGCAGTTTGTCTGGGCTGGGTAACAACCCCAGTGCAACCCTCCCTGCCCTGGGTGAAACCCTCAAAATCAGAGCAAGTTCTGGGACAGAAATTGGCTCCTTGGCTGGAGAGTTCCTGGCCTTGCCCGTTTATGTGGATGGTGTTTATAAACTTTGCAGGGAAAAGGCTCCTCATTTCAGGTTCGACCTTCACTGGTTGCCTCCACAGCAGCTCACCCCTGACTGTCCAAATGCATCCATTGCATCCTGCCAGCCCCAGAGAGCAGATGTGGATCTCAAATACAAACAGAGCTGGACAGGAATGTTTCTGTGTAACAGTTTTTGGAAGGGTAATGTAGTTCCTGCAAAATATAATTATTCCGGGTTTCTACTTCTAACAGAAAAAAAAATGAAAACAAAATAGCTCATTTTGAATCAATCAATGTGACATGAAAGTGCATCTGGATCCTGGGAGCATCATGGGAGTTATAATTTGGGCCCACTTCATGCTTATTCTTGCCTTTGATCATCCCCTGTGTGTCCCAGGAAGCAGATTCTCCTCTAACACGTGACGGGGGATGGATTTGGTTCAACACACCAAAACAACTCTTCATTCCAGGGGGAAAAAAATGGAGAAGCACTAATTATCTGCTTGTTATTCTGGTTCTGGGCAAGCAGACAGAACCCAGGGAGTTTGGTGGTACCTGCTGGGACGATGACTCTCCTCTCATTGGTGGTCATGTTGGGGGGAGGCCCGTTCTTCTCGTCCATGTAGGTGCTGTAGCTCATGGGGTTGGACTCTGTCCCTGCTCCCACGAGTTTGCCACATTTGTTCACACTGCAGTCCACGGGGGACTCCCTGAAATGGGAAGGGAAACAGCTGAGTTACCATCACTGTGCCCTTCCAGCCCCACAGGAGGTTTGGGTTGTGGACATGGCAATGATCCCGGAGGTGGAACCTTAACAGGAGTTTCTTTCCGTGTGGGAGAGGCCATTCCTGACCTGTCACATGGATCTGTAGGGTGATCTATGAACCACAAGTCTCACTGGGGGATCTCTGATAATGAAACCAGCTGGAGGAGAGAGAGCTGGAGAATCCAAGAGGAATAACTTCCAGTGGTCGCTTGCAGGTTGTACTCAGTGCCTCTGGAATGCCAAAATTCCCAAACCAGATAAAGAGCACATGCCTATCACATCACTCCCCTCCATCCTTTGTTGCTCAGTGCATTTTAGCTACCCTGCAGATCCAGCTGGAGCCCCTTTGGGCTGTTTCATTGTGTTAAAAGAACCTTCCTGCTCAGTGGAGCCTGCTCACTGACAGACACTGCCCACTGACAGACACTGCCCACTGACAGACACTGCCCACTGACAGACACTGCCCACTGACAGACACTGCCCACCTCGTGTCCTAAGGCATTCCTGGACACAGGAACACCCCCTGCATGTCATTAACATGGAACTCAAGATACCAACCAAAGTGACAGGACAGTCACAGAATACTCAGTATTAGCAGAAAGAGTCTTATTTACACAGGGTGGAACACAACTGATCTTGTCTGTTCTTAGTCTGAGCTCAGGGAGTGTTTGGACAAGGCTCTCAGGCACATGGGGGGATTGTTAGGGTGTTCTGTGCAGGGCCAGGAGTTGGGCTCGATGATCCTGATGGATCCCTTCCAAATCAGGAGATTCTGTGACTCTGTGACTCAGTGACTCTGTGACTCTATGATTCTGGGATTCTGGGATTCTGGGATTCTGTGCTTAACAGTGCCCCATTCTTGGAGAGGAAATCTGGAAACCTTGGCTGCCTTTGGCACCACTCAAGAACTCCAGACCACAGCAGTGGTGTGTGAAAAAGGCTCTAACCCCAGTTAAATGTGGAGGTGATGGAGTGCTGGGGAGGGGACACTCAGCAGCTCAGGTGGCTCTGAGCTGAGCCCTGCCCTACCTGCAGAGCCTTGGCAAATCTCTGGCCTGCTATGGGGGAACTGTGAGCCCCCAACCACCGATGGAGAGCAGGGATTGTGTTTTTAACCAGCTGTAATAGGGACTCATGACATTTTTAGTCACCTCAAGCACCAGCCCACAGCCTGCCCCACACACAGAGCACACCCCAGCTCTGAGGAACCTCCCAGGGAAGGGCACATCATCGCCCTCACCTTCCCAAGGGTGCCCAAGCTCTACACAAAGCAAACCCAGAGCCCAGAGCCCACATCCAGGCCTTAATCCCAGAGCCATCCATCCTCCTTCTCTGCCAGAAGCCAAGTGGTTTGGGAGGAAAGCTTTTTGCTGCAGGGTAAGAACCATGACAGTGCAGCAAATCCCACCCTGTGAGCTCAGCTGGCAAGGCTTCCAAGTTAGGACACTAAACAAATTTGTCTCTCAACCTGAACTGGGGGGGTGGGAGGGAGAAATTACCGAGCTCCAGTTATCGTGGCTGGGAGATAAATGCTCCACCGAGATATTCTGAGGCAGATGGTAATTTTTTCCTCATGTCTTTTACTAAGGGAACGTTGCTTGAAAATGGAAATAAGATGTATAAGTTACACATGTTCGAATTTAAGGTTTTACTATTTCGCCTACTGTTTTTCCAGGCAGGGAACCAAAATCCGCCTTCGGAGAGGGAACTGCTGAAGGTTTAATGTCCCCGTGGCAGCGAGGAGGGGCTGAGCAACTGCAGGGCCACGGGGTTTTCACGGGGAATGTGCTCATGGCTGGGCCTCTGCTGAAATGCTCTGTGTCAGGTGTTAAACGCTGCCTGTGCTGGCAGAGAAAAAGCCCCGGGGCAGCACAAAGGGTCTGATTCTCTGCTGAGGGACAGCCTGTCCTGGGAAGAGCATCCACCTTCCAGGGTGTCACTCTGGCCCTGGGAGGGGGAACAACCTCCTCCTGCCCTGCCTGGGGAGCAGCTGCTGGTTTGGGTGGTGTGGGCAGAGCTGCACACACAGCCCCACGTGTGGATTCCCACCTGCCTTTGGGGTGAATTCTCCCTCCTTCAGGCACCACAGTTCCCTGCATTCAGCACCTCCCAGGGGCTCCCTGCTGCCTCACCCTCACCCCCCTGCTCTGGAATTAAAGTTACCCAGGAAAAACAACTATTTATGATGAAATAATAACATGGATAATACAGCCCTATAGGACAGTGTCCCACCACAGACTCCACCTGCAGTACTATGTCCAACTCAGCATTAGTAGGATGTGGAGCTGCTGGAGTAAATCCAAGAGCTGGAGCCCCTCTGCTCTGAGCCAGGCTGGGAGAGCTGGGGGAGTTCAGCTGGAGAAGAGAAGGTTCCAGGGAGACCTGAGAGCCCCTTGCAGGGCCTAAAGGGGCTCCAGGAGAGCTGGAGAGGGACTGGGGACAAGGGATGGAGGGACAGGACACAGGGAATGGCTTCCCACTGCCAGAGGGCAGGGAGAGATGGGATATTGGGAAGGGATTCTTGGCTAGGAGGGTGGGGAGGCCCTGGCACAGGTTGCCCAGAGAAGCTGTGGCTGCCCCTGGATCCCTGGAAGTGTCCAAGGCCAGGTTGGATGGGGCTTGGAGCAACCTGGGCTAGTGGAAGGTGTCCCTGCAGGGGGTGGGACTGGATGAGCTTTAAGGTCCCTTCTATCCCAAACCATCCTGGGGTTCTATGATATCCAGACTCTTGGATAATAACATCCTCTAAACAAGTTATCCCTGTTTTTTGCTGGCATGAAATGACCCTCAGGAACAGAGCACAGAGTCCTTGGCTGTCTCTGCTCTCTCTGCTCAGCATCATTCCCATGACCCACAGAGCACAGTGGCACCAATAACCCCAGTGCTGTCAGATCTCCCCCGTGGTTTGGGGATGATTTTTTCACTCTTGGTCTGGCAGTTTGGACCTTCCCTGTCCCCTCCTCGCTCTGTGAGTCTCAGCAGCCAAACCCAGACAGACTAAATATCAGAAAAGATCTGAACAGAAGATCTGAAGCTGAAGGGACAGAGGTGCCCCAAGCAGCCACTGTGGGAGGAGGATCCTACTCCGTGGATCCTGCAGGACTCTGAGTGTGCTCTGTGTACCTCACAGGCTTGTGCCCATGGGGCTGCCTCCCCTCCCTCTGAGGAAGATTTCAGGGTGGTTGGATCCCAACCCGCTGGGCAGACATAACTGGGAACAGCCTTACCCAAACGTCACTGGGCAGGAGGCTGAGCTGCCCTTGAGAAAACAGCAGGAAATCTTTAGTGGCAGCAAGAGGAGAAGATCCCTAATTTTGTGTCCTGTGTGTCCCAACATTTCCCATCAGATCCAAACAGAGCCTTTTCCTGGGAAAGCAGCAGTAGCAGACTGAACCATCTCTGCACTCCAGGATGGCTGTGACTGTCCTGCCCCAGCCTCAGGTGGGATTTACCCCAGCAGAAGGTGGCTGTAGCTGTGGCCACACAGGGAACCCAGTGTGGGGAACAACAACAGCATCAAATGAGAGCAGGAGTGTGAGCCCTGAGTGGTGTATCCCTGGAACATCACCCCTCCCTTAGCCCAGGCACTGCCCACAGGCAATTGAAAATGTTTGTGGGAGGGGATTGCAGATTCAGGATGAATCCTTGATTTTTCACAGACTCCAGGCTTCCAGGTGGATCTACAGGCTGGATTTTCTCAGGCTCTGGGCAGAAAACGTGGATCTCCACAGGTGAGGGGGTACAGGCTGCTTTCACAGCACCTCTGGGGCAGTGACAGAGTCCAAGGAACATGAAGCAGAACCCATTCCACTGTCTGGCCAGAGACTCCTCGTGCCAGCAGCTCCAGTGGCAGTGTCTGGGGATGCCAAGAGCGTGGTGTTTGGGAAAGTTTTGGACAGGCAGCTCTCCTGGCACTGACTAATAAACCCTCTGTACAGCTTCAGCCTGGGCTCCAGGCACCTGGAAACAAAACAATCACTGTCCCAGGGCTCTGTCTAGGAATCACCTTTGGCTTCCATTCCAAAGAACAAAATAAGGGATTTCAGGAATTTCTGACTCAGCTGTGATCAGGGGGATATTTCCTTCTTTCTATCCCTCTCTTCCTATCCTGTCATTCCTCCATTCTTCCCCTTTGCTTTTCCTTTTGAATTTGCCGCTTTTTTGTGTAAAGCCCCATTTGGTCACCTCAGCTTCCATAGTTACACTTGAAATTAGATTTCAGTTTATTTTCTGACGTGCAGTGAAGGAAGGAAGCACGGACATCCTGGGATTCCCCTCGTGGTTCCCTCTGACAGGCTGGGAACAAAGTCAGCTCCTCGAAACTTGCATCCACCTGCACTTTAACCTGCTCCCAGGAAGGCCTCGGGAGGGGGCTCACACTGAAAGGCACTGTGAGGCTGCAGAAAGCCTGGAAAATTGGGGTTGTTTATCCCAGCCAGGTGAGTGCAAACACGAGGGGGATGCTCGGCTGCTGTGCCGGGCACAGAAGCACCCCCGGATCCCACTAGAGGGCTCACACGCTGCTCCAAGGGGAGTTGACTCCTACCGACACCACGGATGGTCCTTTGGTGTGTTTGAGACGATTATTGTGGCACAAAACCCCTCTGAGGGGACCTTCAGAACATATTTGAGTGTTCTAAAGCAAGAGAAATGTAAAATCACAGAATTCCAGGATGGTTTGGGTTGGGAGAGACTTTAAAGCCCACCCAGTGCCAGCCCCTGCCATGGGCAGGGACACCTTCCATCAGCCCAGGTTGCTCCAAGCCCTGTCCAACCTGGCCTTGGACACTTCCAGGGATCCAGGGGCAGCCACAGCTTCTCTGGGATGTCTCTAAAGAATGTCTCCAAAGCCTTTTCAAAGCACTGACTTCATTGTTTTAGCTGGACAAAATCCTGGAATTGCCCAGTGAAGTTTTCCCACATCCCTGCCCACATCAGCACGTTGGAACATTCGTTCACATCGGAAGATCAGACAAATTTTGTAACATCTTTTTAAAAATCACTCCCTGAATTTAGCTACAAACGGAGATCTGTAGTAACTCAGTAAATACAATCAGGATTTGGAAGTTCTCTTGCTTGGTTCACTCTTTGCATTTGGAATTTATGTAAAATATAAGCAAAAAAAATGTTATAAACATGGACTGTAAATTGGGTTGAACTTCACCCAGCATTTTCCTAAATAATCCTTCTCCTTCATTCACTGGAATTTAAGACGTGAAAGATTTCTTGTTTATTTATTTTGGAGGGTTTTTTAAACACAATTAAATGCAGCCCTGGGCTTTACTCTGAGCAAGCTGCTGTCTGTGAAGGCAAGGGCAGATTTTGAAGCCATCACCTGCATCTGGGTCTGATAATCCTGGAAATGGTCACAAAACTTCTGTCTAAATCTTGCAGTTATACAGAAGTCCCATCTGCTCCCCTAAAACACAGATCCCAGCCTGGCCATGCCCTACACAAAGTTAGAATGGAGTTATCTGGGAGATTCTTTCCGAGTTTGGGAGTAAACCAGGAAAATCTGGCGTGGGGTACAGAGCTGGTTGGGGTTTCTTGGAGGACTTTGAGGGCTGTGCTAAACAAGCTTGGAGAGGTTCCTCAAAGACCCTTTCTGCCACCCTGCTGAGGACCAACCCAGCTCATCACACCCTCAGACCTGCTGCTGGACTCTCAGAAAGAGGAGAAAAGCTGGGCACTGACCCCTGCAGTCACCAGCTCCTTCCCTGGAGCTTTATCCCTGAGTACACAAACCAGCCCCTCCACACAGCACGGGTGAAAGGCAGAATAAAGGCAGAATAGAGGCTGCTCCTGCCAGAGGCAGCTGGAACTCGGTGGCAGAGTGTCCTTGAGAAACAAGAGAGAGCAGGACACGCAGGGACAGAGGGAGGGGGACAGGGTTTGGTTTCCACCTGCAGCTGGAGTGAATTTTTGTTGGGGTTGGTGTTTGTCACTCACCCACGTGTTGGTTTTGCCAGAGGAGTGGCCCAGCCCAACCCCATGGACTGTGATAGACACGAGAGGAAAGGATTTTATATTTTTAGCCCTGAATAGGAGGAGAGGCTGGAGGAGCCAAGGGAATGTTCTCATGGGTGGGTTGGAGCTCTTGTGCTTACGAGTTATCAAAAGGTAAGGCTGGGAGTTCCTGCAGTGCTTGGTCCTGACATGCAAAACAGCCTTTTCTTTTTTTTCTGACAGGTTGGGAAGTTCTCACTCCTCCTTTAGAGACACTGAGGACACTTATTTGCTGCCCAAGGGCCTTGCAGTCTCGAGCAAGCCCATAAGGAAGGATTTCCTTTTTGCCCAGAACCAACACGCTGCTGGAGGGCCTTTCTTTGTAGCTCCCAGGGCTCTTACAGCTGTCAATGAATCCCTTTGTCCAAGCAGATTATTTCCCTTTTTCCTGAGCAGATGGGGACATTGGCACAGAAGGATCACAAGGCAAGGACAGCCCAGGACGTTTCATTCCAAGGTACGGAATGCGATGCACGGACAGTCTGGGGACACGAGCAGCCACGCTCAGAACCTGTCCCCAGCATGCCCACAGGGGCTGAGCAGCACCAATACGTGATGCCCATGGATGTGACAACACTGCTTGTTCCCTTGGCCTTCCAAAATTTCCCTGAGTCAGACAGACAGGATGGGAGGAAGCGCTGTGAGTGTGCACCTGACACTGCGGGTGTGAGCAACGGATAAAATCAGAGAATTCCAGGATGGTCTGGGTTGGAAGGGACCTTAAAGCCCATCTCATCTCACCCCTGCCATGGGCAGGGACACCTTCCACTAGCCCAGGTTGCTCAGAGCTCCATCCAGCTGTGGGCAGCCTGGCAATGCTACAAAGGGCTTCCTCCTCCTCAGAAAACCACCCAAAGGTGTCCCCATGACCAGCAAAAAACCCCAGCTGGTGCTTCCAGGATCCATCCTTTTCTCTGTCTTATCCAAGGATGGTGTCTTTGAGGAAGGAACTCGTTTCCCCACGTTGCAGCCTCAGTTCTGAGGTTGGAAGCACCGGCGCAAAAATCCACGTATTTTTTATGAAGCTGAGAAACGACACCAAGGTGCAACCAGGGCAAGGTCGAGTTCAGCCTGCAAATAATCACCTCGAGAGAGCAACTGCTGCAGAGTCCTTTATCTGAGGGCAAAATCAGCATCTACTCTACTCTTACGAGGAAACAAAAACAGGCTGCTGTTTGATGTCTTTAACACCATCATCTCACTGCAGAAGTCTGAAAGTGCAAGGCTGCTTTCTGTTTCCAACTCTGTTCTCAGAAACTAGGAAAATATGCTGCTAAAGTAGCTCTAGAACAGAAAAACCCTTAAGGGTTTATTAACACTCTACTCCAGAGGTGTTCGTGACTTTTTGAAATTAAAATAAAATTTAGTATGAACTCCAAAACCCTATGCTTAAAAAAAATAAAAGTTTATCTATATTGCATATATTTAAAGCTGAGAAAAAAAAAATGAAATTTTTACACCTAAAAATTAAATGCAAAAGGGTGGGATTTGTTTCTAAACTTTGGGTTTGGAGTAGTGGTATTAAAAGAGACAACCTGAGCTGTGATAATTAAACGTTTTTGAGTCATTCAATTTGTCACTGAACAAGGAAATTATTTACTGCAGATGACTGGGGAGTGGCCTGTTACTTTTTTTGGCTGTGAGCTGGAGAGGTTACACCACGACCAGGTGATTGCTGCTCCTGAACTCTGTGTCACCAGTGGTCACCGCTAGCCACACGGGAGATGTGGGAACAGGACTTTTGTGTTGCTGCACCTCCTAAAGTGCCCTAAAGGACCTCATCTCCTCTTTTTCCCTCCTCCATCAAACAGCTCTCCAGTTTCACAGGGTTGCTTCTGCCCTGGTGGAGCAGGGATACAGTTTGGATGCACTAAAAAGGGCCCTCCAGTGAGGCCCTTTCAGTCCAGTAGAGCAGCTTTCACTGCTTCACCCTGGAGCACTGCTACAAACCCCAGCTGTTGTGGTCTGACCATCTTTGTGAGCCCCCTGGACCACGGCACATCTGTGGGATGCCGGACTGGGGATGGAATGTGCAGTTCCCCACAGCATTTGCAGCGGGAGCTCTGCCCTGGCACTGCCCTGCCCCGCTCTGTGCAGCCTGCGTGGGCGCTGGGTGGGATCTGTCCTGCAGAACTGCAAGAACGAGATGCTCAGGCCATGAAAAAAACAACTCCCAAAGGAGGGAACTGCAGGGAGAGTGGGATAAGGTCCTACACTGGTCCTACACAGAGAGGGGGATTGTTGATGTGCAGGACAAGAGCAGGAACGGGCGGTACGTGCTGTGCTTCCCTTTGGATTCCATGGGGTTTGGACTCAGAAGTCGGGCTGGGGGTCCCTGGGGGTCCCTTCCAACCCAGGGCATTGTGTGATTCTGCGACCAACAACAGCAGTAGGTGTGGGAAGGCTCTTACCTGGATCCGTTCATGTGGTCATACTCCCTTTTGACACTGACCCTGACGGGCTGGTTGATCCACTCCTGCTGCGGGGGCAGGGGGTTGATTTTGTGGGGTTGGCCGTAGTCGGGGTTCCCTGAGGCCGTCATGTCTGCCTTGGGGAGCTGGGGGGCAGCGCCGTAGGAGGAGTCGAACAGGGACTGGTCGTCGCTCACCACCGACAGGGCCTCCTGGGGAGAGACAAAACAGGCCCTTCAGAGCGGTGACTAAACCAGCGACTCCTCTCGGGTTCTCCTTTGAGCTGGTGAGCACCTGCAGGGCCCGCAGCTGCCCAGTGTCTGAAATCACCATCTGCCAGCATTGCAGGTTGAATCACAGCCCCCCGGGGGCCACCAACCCCTATGCAAAGCAGGGGTGGCTTGGCTTGGCTTGGCTTGGCTTTTTTGCTGCCTGCGCTGGCTCTGGGTGGGCCCAGCAGTTCAGGTTCACTTCTGCAAACGGGGAAGGTGCTGCTCTGTCACCTCAGTGCTGGTGGAAGCACCTCCAGCTGCGGCTGGTGCACTTGCTGCTCCGAGCTCAGCCAGAGGGATGTGCAGCGGGCAGCATTTCTGCAGTGACATCTCCTTTCACGGGGTTTGTGTGTGTTTGTATTTTGAGGTCACTGCTGAAGGAGGGGCAGCTGGTGCAGGCCAGAGTTATGGGTGTTCGTGGTGGGGGGAAAAAATGCATTACTTTACACTTTTTGTTTATTTTGTGGGAAGCGTAGGACTGGTGCTTTACCAAACTATGCATTTCTAGAAATGCTTAAAAACAGGAAATTGTCATCCTTTTTTTTTTTTTTTTTTCCTGCTGAAACTCCAACTGTTGACAAAAAGTTCTGATCATCCACTTCCTTGGGTTGGTGTGCTCAGGTTTCCTACACAAAGCAAGCTGGGCTCTGGTGGCTTTGGCACAGCCCTGATGATTCAAAGTGCATCTGCCAAGGTCTGCATGTTCTTGCTGGAGCTCAGTTAACCACACATAACACAGCTGCCTTTATGACTGGCAGGGCAGAAACCGAAGGAGGAACCTCCCAGACTAAAAGCACACACTCTTTTAATGTGAATTAATGGAGCAACCTCCCAAAACAAAGGCAGCAACAGACTCACCTACTGTGTGAGGCACTGAGCATTCAGAAGGTACCAGTGATGTGTGGGCAGCAGTGGGTCACTCTCAGCACACAGACAGACAGACAGACAACTGTGAAAGTTGTGTGTGCTGAGCCCCTCATGCTCAAAATTCACAGGGCACAGTCCCTATTGTGAGCTTTTAAAAATAAGAAGTTACTGCTCTGTCCCCACCTCCCCCCAGTCGTTTTGGGGGGTTTGTTTTGTAAATTCTTCCGTAACCAGGGAGGGAAACAGAAATTCTGAAAGCTTAGAGAAGTGCAGCTCATGGAACCCTCCAGTTGCACAAGAATCCAAGTGCAAATCAGGAATCACCAGGCTCATGCTACCGTCACAGAAAAGGGCAATAATTAGGAGTCTACTGGGTGAACATGAGACTGCCCCTCAGCCTGAAGTTAATAACCCACTTAGAGAGTCAGGTCAGTGCCCTGCATTCACAGAATTCAGCAGTTTTTTATCTCTGATCTCAGATAATGTAACAAACCCAAATAAGCTGAAGTGGCCTAGAATTTAAGTGGGCCTCACTAAGGAGGAACCCTCAAACATCTGCACAGGTCCTGCTGAAGTTCCAGCGTTTGCTGCAAAAATCTCGTGATCAGCCTCTCCCACTGGCTCCATTAAACAACAAAAAAGAGAGTTTTTACCCCACACTGCTAATGCTGCCTCCTGGAAGGAGCTCACACTGTTCAACCTTTCCAGCAACTTTTCCTTGCTGGATCCACAGCCTTTCAAAAACACCTCCTCCCTTTCTCACCTATATTAGAGTAAGGGAGGGAGTGGAAGGTGCCCCTGGGAAGAATTGGTGGGAATTGTGTCCCTGAGAGGGCTGGGACTGTGAACTTCATCTGTGTTGGAAGGCACAAGAGCACGAGATGGTTCAGCTCTTTAAAAGAGAGCAAAGCCTTCCCTTCAGAGGTCAGATGGACTGACTTGCTGCTTGTCTGATTCGCTGAGCTCAGGATGTCAGACAGGCTTCCTAAATGACACATTTTCTGTGGGCCTCCATTTCCTCCCAGCACAAAAAACGTGGGGTTGCCCACGTTCTGGCCTGAGGTGGCAGGTGAACCCCACATTCCTGGGCTGCTGGACTGACTTAGGACTCTCTAGACCCACCCTCTGCTGGGCAGGGACAAGGAAACCATGAGCACCACAGCAGATTGGTCAAAGAAAAATTTCCAAGGTTTGGGTTTGGAGATTTCCAGTCTAAAAACATACATAAAATTGGGTTTGTTTTTTTTTTAAGGGAAACAGTATCTGAGAAAATAACTATGATAATTATCCCACCCAATCAGTGTGAGAGGTTGCTCACAAGATTTTTTTACAGCAAACACTGTAGCTTCAGCAGGACTTGTGCAGATATTTGGGGGTTCTCCTGAATTCAAGCAGAGCCAGGATCACTTAACTCTAGGCTGCTTTTTCTGCCTAAAGCCATTTTTCTTCTGAAGAAAATGGAGAAAATTTGGAAAGCAGGGATCTTCCTGGCTGTCTGAAAAAAAAAACCTAGACCCAACAACACTCCAAAGGATGGCCCTGGACAAGGATCCGTGACTGGGGTTACACCCAAGTCCAGCTGACTTTACACACACAGGCACGAGCACACTGCTGTGTGACACACAGAATAGCTGGTGGAGAACCCACTTCCTCAGATAAGGATCTTCCTTGAAAGACAGAGTGGCTGCTCAGACCTGCCTACATGCCACTGGTGTTAACTGGGGCAGTGGTGACCTCACAGGCAGGAGGCACTGGAACCCAGCAGCGCTGGAGCCCAGCTCTGCCTTTCGCTGCATTTTTGCTGTCTTGAAAACCCTGTGGCCCACAGGAGAAGAACTTCAGGTGCTCTGGATGCCACCAGGGCACCTCCTGTGCCAGGAATGGTTCGGTGAGAGCCACAAAAAGTCGGTGAGAGCCACAAAAGCTCCGAAAAGCCTGAGGGCTGGGGGGAGCTGAGGTGCCCGAGCAGAGGAGGCAGCACCTGCTCAGCTCCTGCAAACAGCAGCCCCTGGGGCTGGTGACATGCAAAGGAAGTTGGGTGGCACAGAGCCAGCCCTGCTGCCATCAGCTTGGCTGTGGTGTCTCACAGCCACAGCTCAACAAAACCCACGGGGGTGATGAGGTGCCTCTGCTGGCAGGGGAGCACCCGCTGCTGTCCTGGCGGTGACAGCGACCCAGGACTCAGCTGAACCCCTTGGAAGAGGACAGGTCCTGGCTGAGAAACATGGAGAACCTCCCTTGTGCTCCCTGTGAGGGGCTCTGCTCGGCCAGCTGCAGTCCTGAAGGGCTGGCCTGTCCAGGGTGTGTTTGGCTGAGCAGAGAGCGGCAGCTGAATCCAATAGCAGGGGGCAAACGCCTCTCCCCTGGAATCGGGAGCTGCTGCTTGGTGTTTGGTGATGGGCAACTGGGCAAACACACTGAGCTGTGTGGGTGCCAACACAACCTGCCCAGGCAGCCCCAGCTCGCCAGGGTCCCCACCACCACTGCCCCCCGCACCCTGGCCTTGGGTTGGCCAGCCTGAGCCTGACACAGGGGGCTGGGGTGTGTTCCTCTGGCATATATGTTACATTATATGGCCTCTGGGAATAGGCCAGCTTCAGTTTTTCCAGTTTTTAATCGCATTCCTGGCATAAGTGTGGCAAGTCCTGGCTCTGGCAGCTCGCACAGCCGTAGGAACGTCCAGCCCCAGCCTCTCCAGGGCAGCCCCACCACTGAACTGTGCAAATGAAACAGCCCTGCAAGGGGCTGACACACTCCTGCATCCCTCAGACACGAATCTGGGCCCTGGCTGTTATTTATACAGCAGTTTAGAGTTGTAAAAAGGGCGGATTTGCAATTTTTCCTTTCTTTAGATGAGCCATCCAGACCCAGGTCCCAGGTTTAAGTGTCACATAAGGTGAGGTACAGTTTGGTTTTGGTCCTGTGGGCAGGGAACAGCCAGCTTGATCTTCTGGTCACACACTGGGGAGGGCTGGCAGTCCACCAGTGCTCCCAGCAAGTTATCCTGGTTCCTTACCAGGAAAGGGAGGTGGCCTGAATGCTTTCAAAAAGACTCCTCTTAGGAGGAGGACATTTGAGAAAGGAGAAAGGCCAGGAGAACAAGGGCTGGGGAGGTGACCATCAGCCCTGGTTTGGTGCTTTCACCCCAGGTATCACCCACTGCCCTCAACAACAGCCCCTTCCAGGTACCTGCAATGTGTGTTCACTGAATATCAGCTCTGAGCTCGTTACCTTCACTTTTCTGACCATAACCACATTTAAAAGGCATTGCTAAAGATCAAAGCTTCATCCTCCTCCACAAAGTCTGCCTTAGAAGAGACAAAAATGCTGAGTACCTGAACCATCCTGCCATGGAAAGATCCCTTCCACCTCTAGAGGGGTGACTTTCTTCTCTCCTCTTCCCCCCACCAATAGTATAATCTCACCACTCCTAATCCTGGGAGAAAATCCCTCCTGAAATATTTTTGCAAAGAGTGCTCCCAGCACAGGAGAGCCAGCAGCTCTGATGCAAAGCCCCAGAACTGGAGCAGGAGCAGCCCCACGCACGGCCTGAGGTTTGCACCGAGGAGCAGTGAACAGAACTGGCTTTGGCACTGCAGTGTTGCAAGTCAGCACTTCTGCTGCCAGCAGCTCACAGAGCAGGGAGATAACATCGGGCTTGCAAGAAAATGAGTCAAATGCAAAGTTCAGGAAGGAGCAGGGTCTGTGTTGATCTTGGGGCAGCACGTTGGGATGGACCGGGCATTGACCTGGGAGGCAGGAAGGCAGGGTGTTATCTCAGCCCTGCCCTGGCTCTCTGGGCAGCCTTTGGGAATCATTCCCCTCTCCAGGCCTTTTTCCTCTGTTGCCCTGACCCTGTGGGGCTCAGAGCCTCGGCCAGTGCTGTCACTGGGACACCAACAGGGATCTTTGGGATATGCTCTGACACTTCCACTCTCCCCAGAGCACCTGACTAAACAAAAAAGAAACCACTCTGCAGCTTTCCCAACCCACTTCTCTCCAGGTTTGCTCCCACTCTTCCTTTCCTTATAGGACAGGCTGTGATTGGGGCAGGAACTCCACAGAACTCCCTTTGGAAAATCACAGTCCTGGGCATTTTGTTGCCAACAACCACAATCCATTTCATGCACTTCACAGTCAATTTGGGCTCTGCTTGGAGGTTTTCCTGGATGCAGCTGGAGATCCATCCTAACAGCCTGTGAATCCAGAGGGATCAGAGCCATCCCTGCCAAAGGGCTCTTCCATCTTTTATCCACTAGCCCAGGGACACCTTCCACTAGCCCAGGCTGCTCAGAGCCCCTTTCCCTGCTGCAGCAGCACTAAGGATTAAGAAGGCAGCAAACCATGTCCCAATTTCTGCAGATTTGAGGATTTCTGTGTGGATAAAGGAGGGCTTTCTTTAATTATTTTATGACATCCCATGCTGCGTTTTGCTCCAGTCTGCACTGGAGACTCACTCACAGCTCCAGAGCACATCAGTGACTTGGACAAACTGCCACCCAACTTCAGGCTGCCTTGCCTTCCCTTTCCACCCAGGGTGCTACATCCAAGGGCAACCTGGCATCTTGGAATGCAACCTCACTCCTTCCCAATTGGAATAAGTGGGAAACCACCACGTGGGAACTCGTGTTAGGTGGAAACAAAGCAGGAGTAAGAATGGCAGAAATAGAAAAACCATACTGAAAAATAATAAAACCCACTGAAATCAGGCAGCTAAAAATTGGGGCAAAATGATCTTGCAAAACTTCTCATAAGGCATTCAATGTATTTCTTTTTTATTGTTATTTTTATGTTCACTATTCCCATGAAATTTCATATCCAGCAGGTGAAAGGAGGCTGCTAAAATCAGCACTCAATTATTTTGATCTCAAGGTGCCCAAAAGCTGACTCAAAAAGGATACAAAGTAAATCATTCTTCTGTACCTCAGTTTACAGGAAAGCACTTGACTTCAGGCACACGTTTATAGGATCTGGATTGATGACTTTTTTTTCTCAGTCTAGACTTCACTTTAATGGTTTCAGAGCCTATTTTGGTTTGTTTCCAGCCGAGTGGGAAGAACCAGGTGACAGCATTCCTTCCCAACAAGTTGCTGCATTAAGGCTGATGATAAGGGGGCTCAGAGCAGCCCTGGAGCCCCCATGGAAATCCCCTGGAGAAGCCTCTGAGCAGTCCCAGCACAGGACCAGGAGAGGAAGTGGAATTAAACAAGAACATGCCCAAGTTAGTGCTGTGGCCTCTTGACCTCTGGAAAAGGAATGTGGGGAAATGTGGGGCTGGAGAGAGTGGGGGTGTCCGATGGAGCATCCCATCCCCGTCCTACACATCCCTAAATCCTGGAGCTGTGCAGCAGCTCTTCCTTTCTGGACAACAGCAGCTGTGCTCTGGAGCTTGGAACATGCCTGCCAGTGTCCAGCTGACTCAGCCCTTCCCTGGGCTGGGAGAGGGATTTCCCCTGAGCACTCCTGACTTCTCCAGTGCTTCCCACCCTGGTGGTACCAACACAGGGAGCCAGGATGAGGTGTCTGCCCCTCAGGACAAACCACAGCTCCTGGCTTCTGTCCCCAAAAGGTCTGGGAGGATTCCTGCCCAGTTCTGCCAAGCAGAGATGATTTGGGATGAGGGCTGAGCCCTGGAGGTAGAGAAGGAAGCCTGTCCCAAGTGCTGGAGGCTTTGCCATGGCCATGGCTTGAGCCAGGTCTCTTATTTTGGCAGCTAATTTCACTACAAAAGGATTCACCTCCACCAGTGAACAGCCTAACCCTGCTAAGGCTGAGGACTATATGATCTCCCAAGATATTTTCCAAGCCGTGTCATGTCCCCAGAAAATCAATCAGCCTTTGCCACGTATTAACACTCCCCTCAACCACTTTGCTGTGTTTTTATCTCCACTCATCTCTGCCCACAGCTTTTCTCCTCCAAAGTTATATTTTTCTTCTCACTAAGCCTTGACACTGTGTGGGTGATTGCAGTCAAATCCACCTGGGTTTAGCTCACCATCCCCTTCATTCTTTTTTTTTTTTTTTTCCCTCCCTCTTGTAAAATAATTGACTTGTGCGGAGCAGATGTGTTTGTAAACACAGACACATGGATCCCACTGCGAACATTCCCACTTCAGTAAATATTATTGCAGTGTTTTTATGGGCTTTGCTGCTGAAGACACAGCAAGGGAAACTGCACGATGGTTTCGGAGCCTGGCTCCCTGACAAACCCAAACTAGCCCCGGGGCATGAATGCAGTTTCTGCTACTCTGAAATCCTGTGCTGAGCTCGGCTTTGTCCTGCAGCACCCACTGCCCAGCTCTTGGTGTGGTGCCAGGGGCAAATATTTCATCGGGGGTTTGCAGACTGACCGAGCACTTCGTGTCAGGAAGCTTGAGCTCACTTCAAGCTGCATCTGCCCTGTTGCAACAGTGCCACCTTTTCTCTCAAAGTGAAGCTTTTGGGCGGTATTTTTACTCATATCAGAAACTGAGACTATCTGAGGATAGTGCTGGTTTTGTTTTCCATGTGCAAAGATAAGTTGAAGTTTTTAAATGTAAGTGATTCACCCTAGGAAAGGAAAACAATAAATGGAGAAACCAAAAAGTTATGGGGGTGGTTGAGAGAGAGAGGGTATGTCCATCTCTGTGCCTCCTCTTTATCTGCCCAGGAAAAGGCCAGCAAGTGGAGTGTGAAAAGCACGAGGGAATGGGTGCAACCCACTAATTCCTATCTGTTCAGTTTGGGTTCCTACTACCAGAGCACTGGAAACTGTGAGAAGAGTGTTCTCCCAGGAATTCAAGATCAGGGAGGTGGCAGCTTGGGGAGACACAGAAATATTTCAGGTTTGACTCACAGCTCCAGCAGTGCCCATTCATTATTTTTCGTTCCACTTTGATACCATTGTTACATTCACAAACCCCGCCAGCGTATCCTGTTTTGTTCCCTGACACCATTCCCTGCACAATCGCAGGAAGCCCATCAGGAAACCTTCATCGAGGGGCTGTTGTGTTTCCATCTGCAGGGAACAAAACATGCACTTTCAGCCCAAGATGACTGAGCCCAGACTAAGGAAAAACAACAGCGGGAAAGGATCCCGGCAGCGTCTCCAGGAGCGAGCCCAGCGTGTGCTGCTCCCTGAGAGCCCAGGGCAGTGCTCAGCACCCTCACCCGGGGAGTGCTTGGCCATGGCAAGGCTCAGCCCGAAGGGGATCAAGGGCACAACCCAGCCCTGCCACCTGCAGTGCACAGAGCAAGGTCTGGGTGCTGGATCAGAGGGGCAGACACAAGTCCAACGCAGTCCTGCAGCTGAATCCTAAATCAGGTGTGGTTCCTTGGGATTTCCAGCCCTAGGGATCAAACCTCTTTGTGTTGTGGGTTTGGCACTGAGCTGGGTGCTGGTTCAGTCTGTGTTCAGGGTGTTGGTGCTCACGATATTCAGAGCACAAACTCAGGCTTTGAGCCCAGGGCTGGTGACTTAGGCTTGGTGTCAAGTGTGCATCACACAGAGATAAGGGAAAGGGAAAGGTGGCTCAGGACTCACAGGAACCTATTTCTTCCCCAAGAAGCACATGCATGGTCCTGATACAGCCCTGGGCACCTGATACCTGATACCTGTCTTTGAGCCAGAAAAATGGCTTTTACTGGGATGGACAAGTCCCGAGGTTGAGATTTTCACAAGAGCCTGAAGCCACACAAGTCACACTCACATTTAACAGGAGCTGGGAGCCACAGTCCCTTGAATCCCTCTCAAATGTGGGGTTTAAACCTCATGAGAGGAGCAGTTTGCTGCTGGGACCGTGTTTCCCGTTGCCTTCCCATTCCCATTCCCATTCCCCTGCTCACACAGGTGCCACCTCTGCCAGGCTGGGTGCCCACAGTGATGCCTCCAGCAGCACATCCAACCTCTGCTGGCTCCTCATCCCCTTCCCAACTGCTCTCCTGCCCTTGGCAGCGGAACTGAGGCTGCCACCCTGCTGGGATGGCACAGATCCCTGTTTTCCTTGTGCTCAGAGCCCAGCCCCTGCGGCTCCAGGGCCAGGATTGTTCCTGCCCACGCCTAGAGGAAAAGCAGAGATTTTGTGAACAAGCTGCTCGTGGCATTCCAAGGAAAACAGCCCAGCGGGATCGCACTCAGATATTTTCTTTGTCAATCTCCATCGAGATATTTGAAGAGGAAAACCCAGTTTGCACCAGTTCCCAGGGGCTTTTCGCTCCTTTACAAAGAAACACCGATGTTTTCATTTTGGTGCAAGGGAAAGGTCCTGGAAGGATTCAGGGATAGCCATCCCTCCTACCTCCTGGACACAAGGTCTGAATGCTGTCCTGGCACCTGGGCTGGAACCCAAAGTTGACATTGCACTACAAAAAGAAGTTGACAAGGTGATGTTCTTCCTACTGATATCAAACCTCACAGAGAAAAGACCACCCTACCAACACTTACATTTCAGGGAACCGCAGCAGGAAAGACCCTCTGCTGCCTGTGCTGTAGAGAAACTGCTGCTGAGGACAAACATGCACACTAAATAAACACCTCCAACGCCATCTCTGGTGCTGCATCTCCAAGAATCAGGCAGAGAATGCTGCCTCCTGGCTCACTCAACATCAAAAGTGAGGGAAAAATAAAAAAAAAGGGCTCTTTTGCAGTTGTATTGATGTCCCCACTCCTCAGTGTCCCTGTCTGCATGATGCTGCTCCCCAGACAGCTCAGGTTTTGTTAAGTCATCCAGTGTCCTTGGAGAAGGAGGTCATAGAAGTGACAAGTTTATCCCAGAGCTAGAACTCCCAGACAAAGCAAAACTTCCTTTCCTTAAAAACTTGTCCTCCTCTGAGGCTGAGCAAAAAGCCCCTTACCAAGATCTCTTATCAGTGCCCAGTAACAGAGTCTGTTGGTCTTATCAGCCCGGTGCTGAGCAGGGCTTTGAGATAAACGAGGTCTCTTGCTACTGATACCTTGAGAAGTGATGGAATCATAGAATGGGCTGAGCCAGGGCCCAGGGATCATTTTCCACACCTCTGAGATGTCATGGCTGGTTCTGCCCTTGTCCTGCTGAAGGAGGGGCCATGGATGAGCCGGTGGCAGGAGGGGGAGCACAGGCTGCCAGGGGGTTGGGAGGGACAGGGCTGGGAGCCAGGGCTGCCAGCAGGCAAATCCAAGCCCTGGGCCTGACTCAGTGCTAGTGGTTTTGGGCAGCTGACTCAGCTCTGCATCCCAGGCCTTCTCCTGGGCTGGAGGAGATGCTAAAAAGGTGTATCCAAGGGCCAGTTTGGGGCTGATTCTGTCAGGTTCCTCCAGGACCTTTGCTCAGACCTCTATGTGACTCACCCAACCCTCAGCAGAGCCCCACCTTCAGCAGTTGATGTGATGGGTTTGCTCTATTTTATTCTGGTTTTTTTAGTGAAAATAATTAGCTCTGGCTTGATAACTGAAATACAGGGCTGCCAAACTTTTACAGTGACAGCAGTGATTCCAAAATACAAAGTCACTATCTCAGGGGTGCCATGGAGGGACACACAGGGTTGTTCCATTAATTTTACAGCATAGGAACCAACACAAAGCAACCAAACACTTTGCTCAAAATTATTCTGCAGAGTGTAGCTAAATTAAGAATAAACCCCAGATTCCAACCCCCAAGCTCTCTCTCTCTCCTACAGACCAGAGGATTTGCCTTTCCATCTGAAACTTTGGGATGGTTTTGGGGTGACTGCAGCACGTTTTCCTCTTGCTGAGGGGTTTCTTACACTCAGCCCGTGGTAACCACCATAAATAAGAAGGAGGCCTCTCAACACATCTCCATGTTCTCAGCAGAGCTGATAGGGCTGCTCTTATCTCCAACGGGGCAGGTCCCCTGAGCTGTGGTGAAAAGCCCTTTATCAGATGAATTTCAAGAGGGTTCTCTCCGAGATGCAGTTCTGCAGCTCTGGCAGGAAAAGTGGGGCTTCTGGCTGAACCTCCCTGGCTTTGTTTAGTGCTGGGGTGAGCGAGAAGGACAAGGTCCTGTTTGTGGGGCTGCTCCTTGAGCCTTCCCAAAACAAGGCTGTGCTCCCTGAGCCAGAGGAAAAACCCCTGTCAGAAATGGCTTAACGATCTTCTAACATTTCCATGCAATTAAAGGCCACATCTGTCTCCCAGACCCCGTCCTCCTGTGCTAATGTACAGACATGAACTAAACAGTCTGTCCTGGCGATCCACGGAGTAACAAAGGGCCCCATTCATAACACAGGCACTTGGGCTATTTTGTGTGTGTGAAATGAAGGGGAGTTTGCATTTGGAGAATAACCTGTGTTGGAGCAAGCCAGAGGTTTCTGCTCTAATAAATCAATCAGCTTCTCCTGGCTAATAAACCTCCAAATTCTGCCCGGGCTGCCGCTCTGCAGAGAGGCACCCATGGCTTTGGGGCTCACTGAGATCCTTCTTGCTGTTAGAGCTCTTGGAGGATTAAAAAAAAAAAAAATCAGGTATCAACTTGGGTGGGGTTTTTTAACCCCCATTCATTGAAGAGGAGTTATCCCTGCCCAAGGAATTTGGGTGTCACCTCAGTGGCCTGAGCTGTGGGCTGGCACTTCACCACTGGCTCTTCAGCTGGGTCAAAGCCTCTGGTCCTGCTCTCATTAAAAAAATGGGAGCACTGCAGAAAAAAATCACCCACCACACAACCAAACACCCTTCAAAGACCCATTTCTGATTTTAGTGAAACTGAGAGCTTAAAAATAAAGCAAATACTTCGAGGCACACCTTGGCTTAGCCCCAAACCAACACCAACCGTGTGTTTTTCCCTGACTAAGACTTTCAGGCAGTACCTGAAGTTTGGCCAGATGGCTTGTTTAACATGTTACTTGGAAAAGCCACGGGGAATGGGGCTCTTAGGGGAGGGTTTTTTCCCCTTTTCTGAGCCCAGCTCTTGGCACATTTGGCCATGGTCTGTACCTCTGTCTCTTGGTGCTTTCACAGCACAAACAAACACACTGCTGGTGTTCACACCTCAAGGCACCTCATTTCCTCAGCTTTCAAGCAAGCAGGAAATGTACAGGAAGCACAGACAAGATGGTCCTGTGGTTTCAATACTAGACTGATATTTGGGGAATGCGGCCTCATTTACCATCCAGGCAGCAAAATTATTTGCTCAGCTCAAGCAGAAGTGTGAAATGAGGGGTAAAAGCGGCTGTCAAGGCCACAGGGTAAGAGAGGGACAAGCCTAGAATGTGGTGACACGTCCTTGTCATATCCTAAGAAAATTCTGGAGGCTGAAGGAAGTTTTCCAATCCTGATGTTGGACAGAAGGTCAAAAGAGTTATCCAGAGGAGTCCCCCTTGAGTTAACTGAAACATTTTGTTTCAGATATTCTCAATGTTTCACTGCAGTTTTAACCTTTTCAGTTTTCTTGAAATATTGCAATTGGCTGTTGTTTCCAACTAAAGAGTAGTTTCAAAAGAAAACTTGAGAAACCTGAGAAAGCACCAAGCAGGGCTTTGATCAGACTGTCAAAACCCAGCCTTTCCAGTGAGTAGGAGGGCTTTGATAAATTTGCATTTTTCTGATGAACAGACGCTGGTTGGAAAAAGTCAGACTTTATCTAACACAAATCTCCTTGTGCAGGGCCCTGATACAGAGTGAATTCTGTCCCAGTGTTTGGAGACAGGGCCAAATGAAGCTGGTTTAGGCTTTCCACTGTGCCAGTGGAAGCTTTGCCTTTGCCTTTGCCTTTGGGGTGATGTATGGTCCAACCTCCCCTGTAACTCTGCATTTGTGTCTTTAATGTGAATACATGAATGACTCCAACCCAAATGCCCAGAGGGTGTGTCCTGGCAAAACTGCAATATCCAAGCCTGTAGAGTTTTAATTGTGTTTTTAGTAGCTTATACAAACACCTAAAGAGGTAGTTAAGTACTCAGACATAATTTAGGAAGATCTGTTCAGTTTTTGACTCTGGTAGATGCTGTTTGCCTGTTCAGGTACCTCAATATCACTAACATTTGTCATCTTGATATCGTGGTGGCTGAAACTACACCAAATTCCTCTCCTGGAGGGGAGTGGAAACCTCAGAGAGACATCAGCATCCTCTCAAGAGGGAGGGTTTTGTCAGCCAGCACTCAGGAATTCAGCAGTGCCCCCTTGGCAGCTGCCCTGGGAGTTTGTGGTGGTGCTGATGAATTTGTCTTCAATGGGACAGCAAGGAGATTTGAAACATTGCTTTTTGGAGGATGTTCAGAGGATGAACAGTGAGAAGGAGGATCTCACTGTGAGAGATGTGGGGAGATATCAGAGCCTCTCTTGTGCCTCAGAGCTGTAAATGTTCAACTCTTCCCCTGAACTCTCCCCTTTTGGTTGGGAATGAGAAGTTAAGACGGGCAAATTCACTGAGCAAAGACATGGGCACCCCCAAAACCAAACATTAATGCTGCCAAAGTGCTGCCTGCAGGTGTGAGAATCCCAGAGCCATGGAATCACAGAACTTGGAATCACAAAGCTATAGAATCCCAGAAATAACCTGGAATGAGGAGGGTATGGGAACGTGACTTATAATATCACAGATTCCCAGAATGGTTTGCCTTGGAAGGCACTTAAAGATCATCTCATCCCACCCCCTGCCACAGGCAGGGACACCTTCCACTAGCCCAGCTTGCTCCAAACCCTGTCCAATCTGGCCTTGGACACTTCCAGGGATGAGGCAGTGGGGAGGAATAGGTCTGGGCCACCTGGAAACAGGAATCATCTTCCAGCAAGAGCTGGTAGGACCAAAGATTATATGTGTTAATATTCTAATTGTACAGATAACTGTAGGAGTGGTGGAGCAGACACAGTGGAGATCATGGACAGACACATTTTACATGTCTTATACTGATGTAATTATAGATGCTTTACTGTCCCCTGCTACTTCTCCGTGTCACAGCAGACACAGCATATTTAGGAATGCCAAGAGACCTCAGGGATAACCAGGGAAGCAACTTTTTTTCCAGTTTCATCAAAGGAAACTGGGTGTTGTTAAACATGTCCTGGTATTGCCTGGTTTTATCTCACAACTAAAGGTCATGTTTAGGGGGAGATTTCACATCGTTTTCTCATTTGTAAAAGACTTTCCTTTGACATGAGGCACAAAAATATCACTCACTGAGGGTCAAACAGCACAACTGCAGCAAAATCAGCCCAGTTGTTTGGGTTCTCATGACACAGAGCCAGAGTGGGATGTGTAAACAAGGTGTTTTCTTTAGGGGCATCTTCAAAGGCAAAAATATGAATCAGGCAAGCAAAGCACATCTTATCCTTCATTAAAGCTTTGAAAATCCCACTCTCTGCCTTGTCCCAGGGAACAGAAAATCACAGGGAGGTAAAACCCCAATAAGCAGAGCAGGGACAGAGCATTCTGGCTCTGTTTCACTCATCAGCCCTTTCTCCCCAGCCTTGCCTGCTATTCCCATTTCCTTCCTCGCCTCTCACATGAAACGTATCCATGGCACACACCCACTCTGCCTCATCTGCTCACATTCCCAAAGTGCTTTACAATCATCTTTTTGAAAAATGTGCTGCTCTTTTTTCCCATGGGCAGCAGCAAAGGGATTAGTTGGGTCCTGGTTCCTTCCACAAACGGGGCAGTTTCTCTTCAGTCTGTCCCACCTCAAGGCAAAATTCTCTTGAACCGTTTTCTTGTATAACCCGAAGAAACAATTTATAGTTCTTTTAGTTTAATAAAGATGGGGTTGGCTCTCCATTTAGAACCAACCACATACTTAAGAGGAGACAAATCCAAGCTCAGTAAGTCTGAATAATGTAAATCTGAGTTTGCTTTTCACTTCAGGAGGGAATTTTTTAAGATTTAAGCGGCACAATATCTTCTTTGGACGTGCCCAAGTTATTTTTAATATATGACCCTAAGTTTTTGGCTTAATTTGGATGGAAAGTCTAAGCCATTTAGCAGGTATTTATAATCCAAGTTTTCAGTTCTTTCTGTTTAGTAAAAAGGACGTTGCCAACACTATTTTAAAAAATGAGCTCTTTGAATGAAACTGCTGAGTTAAAAATTGTATAGTTACAGGAACTCGCAGTCTACTTCTCTGAAGATTTAATTCATACATTAAGATCCAGGGCCTTCCATCTGCAATTTGTTTCCTTTCTTCTTGTGGTATTTATGTGATTAACAAGCAAGTGGAAGTGTGACTTTTGCTTCTGTTTTCACTAAAATAACAATTCCACTTCAACAAAATGCACAATTCAGCAAATATCAAGTATAAAACATGCTGGGAGGAGTTTGTATTTTTAATTCTCTCCATTCATGTTTTAAGGTGTTTAATTTTTTTTCAGTGTGACAGTCAAAATTAAGAACTGTGTACATTGAAATAGCCTGGGCTGAGAAGTGTGTATGAATGTGATTTATTATTTCACAGATTCATGGAATGGCTTTGGGTTGGAAGGGACCTTAAAGCTCATCCAGTTCCACCCCCTTCCACACCTTCCACTAAAGCAGGTTGCTCCAACCTGGCCTTGAACACTTCCAGGAATGTGGAGAGTAAATTAAAGCATAATTAAGTAATTGGGTGTAATTAATTGAAGTGTATTTAATTTCAGTGTAATTAGGTGTATGTAAATTTTCAGGTCAAGCCATTGACTCACTAGCACAAGACTTGGCCGTTTTGCTGCTCTGAACCCTTTCCATAAAGAACATTGCTGGATTCATTACTGGCAAATGTGAAGCTCAGTGGAACAAACCACAGGTTAAGTGAGTTTTAGACAGAAAAAGGCCTTTCAAGTCAAGGCCAGAGCAGCGGGAGCAGCAGAGGAGGAGGTTAATGTATGTGCTACTCTGTGGATGGGAGTCACACCCTCACCCAGACACAAACCCTGTGCAAGCTGCAGTAAGAACAACAGGAAATGGCCAGGGGTATTTATAGCATTATTGTGTTTATCCTGAAGTGATGTTCTGCACAGATTATGATGAAGCTTTTCGTGGGAGAGGACACAGCTTGTGTCAGCTGGAGCTCTGCAGGCACTTCACCCCGTGTGCTCCTGCCCAGCTCTCCCTGTCCCCTCTGCCTTCCTTCTCCTCTTCAGGGCTTTGCAGTGCCAGGATTTCCCACCAGTCACCACCCCCCAATTTTGGCCCCAAACTATTTTGTTCCCCCAGATTTGCAGATCCATGCTGAGGTGTCATGAGAATAAAACAAACCCTCACACACCAGAAGTCCCGAATTCCTGCAAAATGCACTCCCTGCTACAACTGGATAAATGCCCTTCTCATATTTTGGGTCATGTGGGCAAAGGAATTGATGCCTCCAAAAGCCTTTTTTTCAGAACCCAGGGCTCACTCTTCAAGACAGGATTGTCCTTCCCTGAGATTCTCTTTTGGGAATCATTTCCATGTCCTTTATTTTCAGGTAGGGGATTGAAATACCTTCCCATTTACCCCTTTCTCCCAGGGAGGCCTTCAGCAGGAAGTAATGGTTTTCATGGACAGATCATCTCCATATCCCCAGCCTCAGCTCTGCCATCTCTCTCTGATTTGAACATGTAAAGAGACTTTTTCTACTTAGTTCCCATTGTCTAAATTTCCCTGAAGATGAAAAAAGCACACAAACAAATATGGAAGAGGACACAGATAGTCTAACAACTGAGTATCTCTGTGGGGTAAAGAGCCCTCCACCCACTCACACAACCTGCTCAAGCCCATGTCCATCTCTGCAGAGCAGCCTATCTCAGCCAGAGAACATTAAAATAATAATGATAAAAAGTGTAACTCAAGAAGCAAAGGATCTGCTGTTACTTCATCGGCAGAACAGTTATTTCTTATCTCAGTCACATCTCCTGAGGTTTGTTCAGCTCATGAACGTTCAGCTCATTTCTCTGTTTACAGCCCCTGGTATCTGAAAACCTTGATTAAAAGCAATCAGAAGAATCCATCATATGACACTGAGGCCATTTACAGCCTGTGACAGTTATTAGCAAATGGGTAACCTTTCCTTTGAGAAAACAGAAGGAAATCCTGCTTTAATTTAAGCTTTCAAACATCATCCCTCTCTATCTCTGCAGCAAATCAGAGCATCTCCGCGATGCCATTGTTTGCAAATATAATAAGTCCCGGGTTTGTCTGTTTAAAAAACAAACAGCGAGAGAAAAAGCATCAGGAAGTGGCTGTGAATGGGAGCAGCGCTGCAGCCCTGGAAGGCCGCATTAATTACTGCAAGTGAGCCGATGCCCCGGCAAAGCCCAGCCCTGCGAATCATTAGCGCTTCTATTAGCGCTTCATTATGGTCGTGCTGATCGAGACCAGCTTCCCTGGGCTAATTTGCATCGTATTCTGACAGGTGCTGGTCCAGGTGTCCTATTGTGGTGCAGAATTAATAAACATGATTCAACTCCCCCTTGCTTTTATCGTCTGTGTGATAGAGGGAATAATAGAAACGGAGCTAAGGGAGAGGGGGGCAAAACAACAGCTCCGAGCTCATCTGCCAGAAAGGCTCTTCTGGGGGTTTGCCAGCTTTAATTTTCCAGTGATGGGCTCTCACACTGCTTCCTCTGCATCCCCTACCTGTCAGATCACTCCCAGCCCTGCCTGGGGTGAGGCAGGGCTAGAGCTGGCACAGGGCACTGCACCAGGGTTCCTTTCTCCCTCAAACAACCTGATGGGGCACAAGCCACCCCCTGGCTCTTTCTGGTTTGCCCAGCCCTGCTCCAGGGTTTAAAAACCCCCCTGGATGTCCTTGGCACAGTCATTGTGCATCCTGGACTCTGCTGGCATCTCAGATTCTACCTGACCCTTCCTTGACAGTCCATCATCACAGCCTAAAATCACACCCTAAAGCCATCCTGTTGTTGTTTTTCACTTTTTATTAACTAAAGATGATGATGATCATTAGCAGGATGCACACAGCAAGCAATGAAGGGCTTTGTTTTACAGCTTTAATTGAACATAGTCTTAATTAAAGATGGAATTGTATTTATACCAGGATTTTTAATCTTTGTTAGGATCTAATTTCTCGCTCTTCCCTGCAATCCTTAGAAACTCACATTTATTAGATAAATGATGCTATTCTTATGTAATTAGAATGCAATTCAGGCTTTCCAGATGAAACCCAAGTGCCACAAGAGCTGGGCCCAGCACTGCTGTGTCAGCCAACATTCCCCTTCCCGTCCTGCAGCGGTGGATTGGCCCCACACTGTCCCTTTTCTTGCTTCCCTTTCATGCCCTGATTTCCCAAAGCCTCTCTGGCCATGTGGTGTCCAGACCCAAAGTGCTCTGCCATGTGCAGGGTGTCACAGGGGGTGTTTGCTGTGAGCCCAGCTCGGTGACACGGTCCCTGCTGAGGCAGCTCCCGGCTGGCCTGCCTGGCTCTTCCCACCCAGAGAATCCCAGAATATGCTGAGCTGGAAGGACCATCCAGTCTAACTCCTGACACCCCAACAACCCCACCCTGGCCCTGAGAGCGTTGTCCAAACCCTCCTGGAGCTCTGGCAGCCTTGGGGCTGTGCCCACTGCCCTGGGGAGCCTGTTCAGTGCCAACCACCCTCTGGGGGAAGAACCTTTCCTGATCATGGAATCAGAGAATCAACCAGGTTGGAAAAGACCTCTGAGATCGTCAAGTCCAACCCTTGATCCAACCCCGCTGTGGTTCCCATCCCATGGCACTGATGCCACATCCAGGCTGTCTTTAAACACCTCCAGGGATGGTGACTCCACCCCTCCCTGGGCAGCCCATCCCAATGGCTGAGCACTCTCTCTGGAAAGAATTTCTTCCTGATATCCAACTCAAACCTCCCCTGGCACAGTTTAAGACTGAGCCCTCTTGTTCCACTGCTGGTTCCTGGAGAAGAGACCGAGCCCCACCTGGCTCCAACCTCCTGTCAGGGAGTTGCAGACAGTGCTGAGGTCTCCCCTGAGCCTCCTCTTCTCCAGGCTCAACAACCCCAGCTCCCTCAGCCTCTCCTCACAGCACTTGTGCTCCAGTCCCTTCCCCAGCCTCGTTGCTCTTCCCTGGACCTGCTCCAGCCCCTCCATGTCCTTCCTGAACTGCCCAGAGCTGGACACAGCACTCCAGGGGTGGCCTCCCCAGCGCTGAGTGCAGGCCAAGAATCCCTGCCCTGCTCCTGCTGCCACACCGTTCATGATATTCCTAGAAATTCAGTCCCCCTCACCCTCACTCTACTAAGACATGACCAGAGAGAGCAAACCTGGACTCCACAGCACCTTTCTCAGCCCCTGCACTAAGGAGGCCCTATTTGTGCCTTGGCTGAGTGAGATAAGCAGCACTTTCCCAACCCACACTGATCTGTGCCCAGAGGAGCAGGCAGAGACCGTGTCAGGAGCCCAGCTCTTCTGTGCTTCAGGTTGTCTGTCTGGCTTAACTTTTCATTTACCTTCTGCATCTTTTTATATAGCTTGTGTATATTTTTATTTGCCTTGTGCATCCCCTATACACCTCATGCTTTTTTTTATTTAGCTTGTGCATCTTTTTATTTACCTTCTGCATCCTTTGGATAGTACTCGTGTATATTTTTATTTACCTTCTGCATCTTTTTATTTACCTTATGCGTATTTTTATAACTTGTGTATATTTTTGTTTACCTTGTAGATCTTTTTGTTTAGCTTGTGCATCTTCTATGCACTTTCTGCCTATTTTTATTTACCTTGTGAATCCTTTCTACAAAACTTGTTTATCTTTTTGTTTACCTTCTGCAATTTTTTACATAACACGTGTGTATTTTTATTTACCTTCTGCATCTTTTTGTTCAGCTTGTGCATCTTCTGCACCCCTTCTGCACGTTTTTATTTACTTTCTGCATCTTTTTATTTACCCTGTGCATCCTATTTATAGGACTTGTTTATCTTTTTATTTGCCTTCTGCATCTCTTTGGCTGGTGCATCTTTTTATTTACCTTTTGCACCTTTTTATTTACCTTGTGCATCCTTTTTTTATTCAGATGAGTAAAAAAAATCAGCCTCTCGCACCCACGCCCGGGGTTTCCACTCCTGCACCGCCCAAGCTCCAAAGCTCGGCAGAGCAGGGGAGGGCTCGGAGCTTGCTCAGAAAGCAAAATACTCATTTAAACCGCATTATTTCGCCCCTTTGTCTTTGAAGGATCAGCTCGCCAGACCTAAATGGCTGCGGGGGCAGACAATGGGAGCAGCCCCCGGCCCGTCAGGTGCCTGCAGAGCAGCTCCCGCTTCTATAGAGCATTGAGACACAAGAGCTGCTCCTCGAGCGACAATTTGCGGTCTGGGAGCAGATTTGCACCTGTCCCGGCAGCCCCAGATCGCACAATCGCAGCGCTGAGGGCGAGGGCAGAGTGAGCTGGGGCTGCCCCTGCTCCTCACACGCTGCTCATCACACCCTCAGGGCTTCCCCGGCACCTTCCACACCTCCTTCCACACCCTTCTGGCTCAGCAAGAGCAACCAGAGCCAACCTGAGCTCTGAACGTTCCGTTGTCAGGGCTGGAGATCGAGAAGGGCTGGACTGAGCAGGCAGTGCCACTGTCCCCCCCCCACCACCCCGTGGGATTCCCCCTCCCTGCTCAGGCTGAAGGGCTGAGGCTGCACCAGCTCAGCACGAGGTGTCTCATGAGGGTTCTGTTAATGCAGCCCCTTGGGGCTGTAGGGGATGCACAGCAGAGCCTGTTTCTTGCTGTGTTTCATGAGTGCTAGAACAATTTATACCCTATAAATAACGTCTGTGCTGGTTGCAAAACCCCAACTCTTCATCCAGATGCTTTGGACTTGATTTCAGGGCGATTTTCTTCTGGCATTTTAGGCACCTGTACATCCTTTATCCACAGAGCTCTTTGTGGAGATTGGTCAGTGTTCAGCCTCACCTCAGAAGAGCATTACCCAGGATTATTTTACAATTAGGAAAATCAAGGCACAGAAACCTGTTTGCTCAGGGTTACTGGGTGAGGAGGAGGAGGAATAAACCTTCCACTTGCAGGGTTTTATTCTTCACAAAGTCTAGAGTTTTGACAAGAGGGACATGTGAACTGATTATTATCTGCTGAGCAGAGGAGATACCAGATGGGAGTTCTCTCCTCTTTATCTTCTCACTAAATAATAGATGCCTGGCTATGATCTTAGATGCTAAGAAAACTTTGTTACAGATAATGTCAGGTTTCTAAAACTGTTTCTGAACATGTTTCTCTTCTAGAAGTCTCCTCATCTCCATAACCCATTAACTAAGTCCTAACAAAGAGTGAAGAACCAAGTGCACATCTTGGACACGATTCCTGGGGAAATACTCCACCACCTGACTCAGGATGAGTAAATCTAAGCTGCCCCCGGGGTGAACACACTCTGGGGGATGGTTCCTATTCCAAACAGCTCGAGGAATCCAGGAAAGAGAGAAACAGGGAATGACCAGTCCTGCCTGAGAGTTCATTGGCTTCTTGAGGTTGGAAAGAAAGTCGCTGGCAGAGCCAAGAATGGAAGTCAAGTGTCCTGGATCATGATCTCATGTTTTAAGCACAACATGGCATGTTTGGGTTTGGGGTTTTATTTTTGTTACTCTTACAGCAAAACTATCCTTTGTAGGACTCTCCCTGGGGTGGGAGCTGGGCATCCTGTCCCCTTTATCAGTGCTTATCAGTGAGATATCATCAGGAATGTAGCTCCATGAATCCCTGTCCCTGCAGAACTGGGTTTGGTCACAGAGAGATTCAGATGAAACACAAGAGCCAAGGGCTTGTCCCACAAAATGACTTTTGAAGGAAGAAAACTGGAGAAGGACTTTTGATGAGGGCATGGGGTGATAGTTCAAAGGGGAATGGCTTCCCAGTGCCAGAGGTCAAGGTTAGATGGGATATTGGGAAGGAATTCCTCCCTGAGAGGGTGGGCAGGCCCTGGCACAGGTTGCACAGAGAAGCTGTGGCTGCCCCTGGATCCCTGGAAGTGTCCAAGGCCAAGTTGGACAGGGCTTGGAGCAACCTGGGCTGGTGGAAGGTGTCCCTGCCCATGGCAGGAGGTGGAATGAGATGATCTCTGAGGTCCTTTCCAACCCAAACCATCCTGTGACTCTGTGATACATATAAAATTAGCATTGCCTGAGACAGATCCATTTTTCAACTGTTTGTTTACCCCACTCCCCAGGTTTAACCTGCAATTTATGCAGGGCAAGAGCACAACCACCGTCCTTTCATCTCCTGTAGCTGATGACACTCCCAAGCCCTTTGTTTACTCAGTGTCTTGCACACTCCCTGAGCCCTGTGGGGACAAACACCACCTGTATCAGACACTCTGAACAGACAGAGCTCCCTGTACATGCACCAAACACTCAGGTACAGTTGGAGGAGCCTTGGGAAGGCACATCTGGAGACAGGGATGGGAGTCAGAGGGTGGTTCTTGTGTGAAAACAGCACACACCTTCCTCCTGATGAGGTGCATCTCAGCAAGGGAGGGCTGTCCTTGCAGAGCTGAGTCCTTGGACCCTGAAAACAGCTGTGGTCGCTACCTGGGTGAGGAAAGACCTGGGAAGCACTTGGGAGAATGGTTTGTCAGGACTTGGAGGGATTTCTTTCTGCTCCTTTGCTCCCCTGCCCTGTTCCCTGCACGTTTCCCCCCCATGCTGGTGCCCACACACCTTTCCCAGCACACACATTTCCCTGGCACAGAACAGCACGTGGGGAGCAAAGTGCTGCTCACCAGGCAGAGTTTCTGTGGCTTGGGGTTATGGTGATTAATGAACCCTTTTTTATTTTTGGAAGGCTGCAGCTGGTAGTTTTGAAACGACCGAGCTGCAAAAGGCTAAGAAATGGATGGAAGAAAGGGACAATCAGAGCAGGGCCTGAGCCTGCACTGGCTGCTGGCTTTTAAAACACATAAAAGTTTGGCTTATGTAGGAAGCCATCTGCTATTTAGGCCTAGTTGCAGTTTTGGCTGTGTGTGTGTGCTGTGAGTGTGAATCAATGGAGCACGTCCTCTGCTGGCCTCTCTCACCAGGGCACTGCTGCAAAACTGTGCACTGCACACCCTTCCTGCTCCTCTGGGCAGCTCAGAACAGCCCTTGGTCTAAGGGAAAACATTCCTGCAGTTCTGCAAACCCACAGTACAAAGATGTGCAAGACCCAAAGGTTGGTAACTACACCCATATGTCAGGAACACAGTGGAAGGTTGTGGAGTGTTCATAAAGAACAGAATGGCAGGAACTGGGGGTCTGTCTGCTCATGACATGGCACTGCAGGTCATGCCTGCACTGAGGTCACTGTACCTGAGCCAGAGCCATTCCCAGCAGGCAGAGAGGGAAGGGAGGAGTTATTTGCTCCTGTGGGTGAGGAACTGAAGCACAGAGAGCTGAAGTGCCTGATCTCATACAGTGGCAGAACAGCTGACTGAACTGGTCTGAGACAAAGACTGGAGTGAATTAACCTCTCACAGATTTTTTTCTGACTCACCAGAAGTTAAAAAACCCAAAGCATCCCAATCCTGGGATTGCATCAGGGAGGGATCTTCCAGTGTGTGCTAAGGGCAAGCACTGAGAACAGTGCCACTCCAGTGACTCATGTGCCAAAGGGCAAATTCCCATGGAAGCAGGTGCATCTGAGGGCTAAGGAATAACCAGGAGGAGGAGGGTGTGAAGGAGATTAGAAGGTTTGTGTTTATCCCCACAGAACAAAGGGTGAGGTATGGCAGTGGTCTGTAAATACACCGGGGATGGAAGGTCAGGGAAGGGAAAGTGCTGCCACGGCCAGTAGTGCTGGCATGAGAAAGGTATGAATCAGGCATGAGCAAATGTCAGCCCAAAATCAGAAGAAAGCATCCAAACCTCAGAATGAAGAAGTTACAGAAGGCCTTTGCAATGGGGAGCAGTGGGGGTGGAAAGAAAATCCATCCTTCACAGAAACCTCGGAGATTTTGGGAAGCGAATGAAAGTGCGTGCTCATGTCTGACAGCAGACACGGAGCCCGAGGATTGCTCCCACTCTGGAGTTCAGATTAAGTGCCATAACCTTTCTTCACTGCTCAGGAATTCTGAAGAAGACTCTCTTGTTACACAGGCTCCTCAGCACAACAGAGCCCACGCTGGTCTCCAGGCACTGCTGGAGCACAAATAACTCGTAACACTCACGATCAACCATAATTACATCCTTCCTGAAGCAGAGATGACATGTGGGAATACCAAAACTGAGGAGCAGGGAGCTTATTCCATCCATTAGTGACCACCCCGTGTTCTGTGAGGATGAGAACACGTCTGCCCTGGGATACTGTGGTGCAAATCCAGAGGATTTATAGCAGGCAAGCTTGAACTTCAAGGCACTGCTTTCCCTTCCTAAGGGGAAGGAACTCCATCCCTTTGTTGAAACCTTTGCCTGCTGCTCTGGAAGTGCTGTGAGGGGGAAAGGGTTCCTGTGACTGTGGAGCTGGGTTTGGGATGCCCTGTGGGACCCAGGAAAGGGGACAGAGACTGTTTTCATCTGTAGCACTGACAGGGTGTCCCAGGCAGGAGCATGTTGGGACTCAGAATTAAATGTGGATATACTCTTTTCCTACCAAAAAAAAAGGGTCCTGTGGGGATGCATATTGGGTAACTGTTTTACACAGCCTTCCATAAAAGTGTTAAGTCACCCAAATAACGTCCTCTAAGTTAAATGGGTTAGGCAGTGGATTAGGCAGTGGTAGAATTGAGACTAAACTTGATTGTTCAAACAATTTGCTTACCAACTGCCTACAACTGCCATGTCCTTTTTATCGCTCTTGGTGTTCATTTGTCATTTCAACAGTGCTATGTTGCTGCTTCTCTGGGCAATGGGAGCTCAAGAGGCATTTGGATGAGACTGTCAGGCATGTGGTGGGACCCTTGGGGATGGGCCTGTGCAGGGCCAGCACTTGGACTCAATGATCCTTGAGGGTCCCTTCCAGCTCAGCATGTTCTGTGATTCTGTAATCCTGTAAAACCCTACCCACAACCCAGAGGACCCGATCTCGTTGCCAAGGAGAGGATGGAGATGCTTTTCAGAAGAAAAAGGACTAGGAGGTACCGTGGGAAAGCGCTGTTCTACCTCTCCCTCTGCAAAATTTCTCTGGGTGAGCAGCCCTGGCTGCTTTTCAGTCTGGACCTGTCCCTGCTCCTTCCTCCTCTTTCTGCAGGACACAGAGGTGTCCTGTGGGCTGTGCAGAGGGGCTGGAGGAGCAGCAGGAGCCGGGCTGGCCCCGGGCCATGGCAGCGGCAGCCGCGGCTCCCTCCGGCTTTCCAGAGACGGCTCAGATTTCAGGCACCGTCTGAATTCACCCGCGCTGGGGTAAAACACACGCGCAGCATTTCCACGCACACTGCTCTGGGGAAAAAAGGGATTCGGGAGAAGAAGGTGCAGCTGAAAACACCCCAGCCCCTCATCAGAGACTTTGCTTTGCTCTGTGCATCAGTTCCTCCCTCGAGATCATTCTTTCTCCTGTCCTGTTACAGACAATTCTTGTAATATTTGCAGGATGATACTGAGAGTTCTTGCCTAACAGGGCTTGTTTTAAAGCCTGGTGGGTTCTAATGAAGTCAGATGTATTGGTTTAGAAATATCACCAGAATATAAATATTTGTGCTGTGGAAAGATATACATGTGCATATTAGATCTAATTAAGGAAGGCTGCTACGACTCATGGCTTGTGAATTCTGTGAGCAAGTTTGGGTTTAGGAGTGGCAGCAGCAGCAAAATTATCCCTGATGGAGCAAACTGTGTCTGGAGGAGCACGAGGGATCTGGATCACCAGTGTGCCTCAAACACACTCCAGCAACTGGGATATCTGTTCTCAATAACTTCCAGTCTTTTGGGATCGATTTTCAGGTGACTTGTCCCCTCCTGAGCTTGTACCTGTGTCAATAATTTCTGGCTCTTGGGATTTTTCTGTGTATCAGTGGTAAAACCACGAGGAGTGTTCAAAGTCCACCCTCTGCCACCAAATCCCTGTCCAGTTCTAATTCCAGAGACCTGTGAACAGCCTCTTTACATCTCTGGTGGTGACTTGCTGAGTGACCAGATGCTTCCTGCGTTTCATCTCCCCCTTGTTTTCTTCCTTTGCCTGCTCAGATTTTGGGCTCTTATTCCATGTACGTGCCATGCTCCTCTTGGTGGAGCCTCTGGGGACAACTCCCATAATACAAGGAATTAATCACACCAGTCACGACTTCTGGTTCTAATCAGGAGTCAGTCCTGAAGGCTGATCTGCAACACGACCCTCATGGACAAATCCTCTGAATTTAAGAGGGATTAAATCAGTGGAATTTTGATGGAAATCGAATTAGAAATAGAATAGAAATTGTTCCATAAACAGAACACACCAGAAAAGGCAAAACTTCCTCAATTTTCCCCAGGATTTTACGGAAGGGATATAATTTTCTGATGCTTTTTTGCTGGACAATCCAACGTAATTTGATTAAAAACTACATTTTTGAATGCAAAGGCTCAGGATTTTGTATTACACGAGAAAAACCTCAAATCAGTTCAGTGAAACCTGCAGAAAGGCAGTTCTGTAAGAGGGCAACAATGGTAATATCCAATGTAAATCCCTCAGAATCAGTCCTATATTTGCACTGAACTCTGCACTGACTCCACACTTGCCCAGTTTGATTTTAGTTGTGATTGGTAAGGGCTTTTAGAGGTGTCTACTCAGTCCTGATCCAAGAACAAGAAGACAAGTGATTCTTGTCATTCAAGTGAACAAGAACTTGTGGTTCCTGTAAAGAAGGAGCACCTGACCTGCAGAGGTTACAAAGGGATGGTTTGTCTCAGTATGCCTGTCAGCTGGGGAAAAGGACTTTCCCAAGGGAGACAGGATCCTTCCTGCAGGGCAGAATCTGGATTTTTGCATCCATAGCATGTTCCTGGTGTGAATGGCAGGACTGAAAAGGAACTGCAGGCCGTGACAGCTCAGGGAAAAACAGATGTGAGAAGAGGGGTGATTGCCACTCAGTGTGGTGATTTGCAAACAATTCCTATTAAAACATCCAGGGCTGCCAAGTTCCAGGGTGTACCAGGGCACTGCCTTGTGTGGCTGGGACCATTCTGGGCAGCACTTCTGCCACTTGGCCTCCCTATTTCAAGTCTAAAAGTCCCAGCCTGGGGTCAAAACCCAGAGTTCACCCACAACAAACCTGTGCAGATCACTGACACCTCAGCACCTGATATTTGCTTTAACAAACCCCAGACCGGAGTCTTGGGGGAAAGATTTTTCCCTTTCTGCTTTACTTTGGTAGCCAAGAGCTACCAGCAGCTGCCAGGGGTGGCTGCCCACTGCTCTGGGAGTGGTTTTATTTCAACATTGCCCCTCTGCAGCCGTGGCACTGCAAAGCTCAAGCAGAGATGAAGAGGGCACTGTCACTCCAGGCAGCCCGAGGGAGGGGGGGGAAATACAAGGCAAATGTTTCGATGCTCAACATTGTAAGAAGTCCCAGGGAGATTTGGAACAGGAGCAGCGGAGGAGTTACAGTTTCCTTTGTTCTGTTAAAAGGAAAAAGGAAACACATCAGGAAACCAGACTGTGGAGCACAGGAAGTCTCACTTTGGCTGATAAAAAGGAACTGATGTGAGGTTGGTTCAGATGCAGTTATAAGTCAATCAAGCTTGGAGCAACAAGAGTTATTCAGAAGAAACCAGAGAGCCAAATTCTCCCTTCAGCTGCAAAAAGGGTATTTTTGCCTCTCCTGATCTTCTCCTTATCCTCTTTTTTTTGAAGAAAAAGCTGCTATAAAAACCATTCAAATAGGAATTTTCTCATCAGCCAGAAATCGGTTTCCTGAACTCACCACACCTTCCCCTGACCCCACCAAACCTGACTCCAGTTTCTTCTTTTCACTCATCACCCAAACTAAAAAAACTGTATTCTTGCTGATTTATCTCTTCCCCTCAGATCAAAACCAGCATTAAACCAAACCTTATTAAGAAGGGCAGTTTTTTTGCTGAATGAGAAATCAGCAAATGACTAATTAAAGCTTTGCTGCCCGTTATGATATTTTTCTCTCCCTCCCTTGACTGACAAGTGGGGGCCAGAATAACGTTCAGTTCCTGGGTGTGCAGCTTTGCCAGCCTGGGGAGAGGCCATTTATAAGGGTTTTTTAGTTGTTTCTTAGTCCTTCACAGCTCTGGTTGAGCTCTCAGTCTGTGCTGGAACAAGATATATGCAAATAAATCAACAAGCTTAAGTGTCCCCATGACATTTACTACGGGAGCCTCTGTGGAGCTGTGTTTCTTACTGGATTTTAGGAAAAAAGTCAGGATAAGAAAGAATGTTGGATCCACATGAAGAGGGTAATTGGGTCGTTTTCTCTCCAGCATCAGACTGATGGTGAAGAGAAGCAAGGGTTGAGATACTGATGCTCCTAATTGCCAAATTTTGCCTTTGGTGCTCTTTGGAGGAGCAGAAGGTTCCTCAGGAGATACTGAAGTGCCTTTAGGACCAAGGTACACCCCTTTTGTTCGGGGCTCTGCCTCAGAGCTAAAGGAAAAGCTTCTGGTAGCAGAGGTGGGGGAGGAGGGAGGGAACGTTTGTGGCTTTACTACAAGAGACAGGTTTCTCGATGGGTGTTACTGGCTGCAGATATGCATCAGCAATTATGTGGCCTGGGTAATGAGAGGAAGAGAGAAAACAAGCAGCAAATGCATTCACGTTCTGCAGGCTTTGGTATTTGGAGCTCAGCAGGGGAGATCAGCCCTTGTCCTGTGCCAGGTCACCAAGGACTTGGGTCCACCAGCAGGCAAATGGTTCCCAGAAGGAGGCAGAAAACATTTGTGGGCTGATATTTCGGTCTGTATTTCCAAACAAGCTATAAATACGCTCTCACAGCCTCATCCAAAATCCTTTGTTTGCTCAGAAGGTGTTCTGAGGTGTCACCCAGGGACGAGTGGCACAGCTCTGTGTCCCTGCAGGCAGCTCTTTTTAGGTGCCAGCGTGCACTGGGCACTTGTGTTCACGTGCAGGAGAGCAAAAGAGAGGCACAGACCCTGCTGTTCAACTCAGGGAGGAAAGATCTGAAGAGAATTTTACGTTTTGGAGGAGAATTGGCTTCAAATCAAATTGTAAAGCTGAGCTTAACATATTAGACCTGCCTTTTCCAGGTGAGCCGTGCACATCCACCCACTAACACCAAGCTCCTGCAGCTTTAGATGTTTAGCAAACCCACAAATATCTAGAAATCTGAAGTTAAGGCTCCCTTGGCTCCTTTATTTTTCCTGCTGTTTGCACTGAGGTGGGACATCATAGAGTGTCTCTGTAAGTGCTCAGGAAAAGTCCAGCAGAAGGAGAGGCTGAAGGAGGCAGCTCATGAAGGGCTGGAAAAGAACTTCAGGCACTGATGGGTTACAGGGAAAACAGAATGGCAGATGCTCTGCCAGGAGGTTGTACATTCATGTGTTCTAGACCTGCTCCTTCTGAGCTGATGGGAGCTGAAATCAAGAGGAAAACCTTCTGTAGGTCCAGGAAGGAGAGAGCTGAAGGAAATAAAGTCTGCTTCCTGCAAAAATGTCTATAAATGCCCTTCCCCCAGCATATCTCACCTTCTCAGAGTGTCAGCTAAGTCCTCACTTCAAGCTGCAACCCTCCCCTTTGCTGCTCTTGGTTGTGATACTGCACTAAATAACACTCTCACACACCAGCAAAACTCTTCTTAGAAGTTTTGGGAAACCAGAGTTTCCCTGGTTCCAAATCATCTTCTGCAAGGGCTGACAGAAGCTGGGTCCTTCCCCCAGGAACATCACAGGATTCGAATCAATAACTAAAATAAAAGCATGAAATCCTCAAGACATGCATTGCCACTTCTCAAAGTGACCACATCCTGTTCAGGTAAAATCCACAGTGGTGCAGAGAAATTATACAGGGCTCTCAGCACCTCTTTAAAGCCTCTGAGTGAAACCCCAAGGACCTAAAATCTAAGCAGTTGCACTGTTTTGTTGTGTTTTAGGTCTGCTTCGGACTAACCATCCTCCTCTTAGCAGCAAAAATTATGTCCCAGGCTTGGAAAAGGCTTTCCCAGTGTTCACTTGCAAGTGGGAGTCAGCACTGGACACTTGGAGTGTCAGTGGGACAATGTGATTCAAGCTCATGCTGAGGCAGAAGATGTGCATTTGCACTCAGATCTTGGAAGGAAAATGAAGCAGCATTGTCAGAATATGCCTAATTATAAAACATTTCTAACGGGTTTTTGCTCTTGTATATCAGTAAGTTGTTATATATTATAAATGTGTCCTGACCAGGGTCCAGGCTATGAGGGAACATCATCATTTCTGCCTTGGAAATTCCAGATGGCTTCATTCCAAATTGCATTTGAGGGGCAGCAACGTGGGAAGTTGCCATGCCTCGAGTCTTTGTGATTTATTGGCCATTTTTTCCAATCTGCAGATTGGGAGTTTGCCCTGAGAGTCAATGCCCTCTTGCCAGGAAGGGTCACCCCTCTGGGGGCCAAAGCCAGGGAGACCTCAGAGGGCCAAGCAGACCAGAAGGGAAACATGTTCTTGGTCTGAGACCCTGCAGGCCACGTTCCAGGGCTGAGAGCGAACGCCTGCAGTTCACAAATGACAAGAATCAGTGATTGCTCTGCAAAGCCTACCCCACCCTTTGCCATGGCAACACCAACACACAAGTCCTCTCCTCCTGAAGGGACACAGCTCTGGTTGTCACCTCCCTGGGTAAGGCCTGAAACGTCCCTCAGGTGGACTCTCTTAGAGCCAGAACACAAGGATAAATATGTTTGCCCAGAACCAAGGCAGCAGCTCCACAAAATGTGCTTTTTCATTAACAGCCAGGCTTTGGCAAGTGTATTTGCTTTAATTACTGCCCCCACGTAAAGTGGAAGTGAAACAATTAAACCAGTTTGAAACCACACCGTTTGTTATTGGGAGGAAGTCCCTGCACGGGCAGCTTGCTGCTGATGAGATGGACCCTTTTCTGAATTAAGTTGAGGCAATAAAACCTAACACCCCAAATACAATGTAAATTAATCAAAACGGGGGGTTAACCCCACAGAACACGGCATTTGGAATACCTGGGGTGGCACAATAAAAACCTTATCAGCTATTTATAATTAGTGCAAACACAAATGTCAGGAGCTTCCCTGGTTCCAAATCGTCTTCTTCAAGTTTGCTGTTTGCTGAATATTGAGCTGAGTGTGGAAATGAACTCATAAAGGTTTGCTGCTCTTCTTCCTCCACAAAAGACCTTTGGGAATTGCTCCAGAGGGCACTAATGGAGCCAACCAGGCCACTGCTCGCTCCAGGTATTAAACAGATTATTGGAAGAATGCAACCAGAATTTTCTCTCACTTCCTCAGTGAGTGATCTAATTCTCTTCAAGATACAAAATCTTCTGGGGATAAATTAAAGGTGTTCTAGACCTGTTGTGGTGGCTCAGCAGTATCATATGGGATGTAAGTCATGCGTGGGGGGGAAGGATGACTTACAGTCCTGACTGGTTCCATATTATATGTTTATATTCATGAGGTTTGGGTTAAAAACTCTGAAAACAATACAGGCTTGTGTGCCATGCCCACAAAGGGTGCAGGTGTAGGCCAGGATAACCCTGCTCACACCTATCCTCTGACCATGCCCTGTTTCCCCAGGAGCCTTTAGGAGCACCCAAGGTGCCAGTGGAATTTACCCCTTCGCTCCAAAGTTCCCCTGCAGCTGGGCAGGCATGTAGTTAAATTATTCCTTGTGGGTAAAACCAACAAAACTCTTTCTGAATGGCAGAGAAAGCCTGAGAGAAAAGTACAAGCCCAGCATTAGAGGTTGCAGGGCAGAGGGAGAGACTTTCATAGCAGACTCGACCCAAACTCCTGCACCTGCCAAGTGTGCAGTTAAAAGTCTTTGGCTCAATTAAAACAATTAGTCCGTGGAATAGTTTTGCATAAACTCATAAAAAAACCAGTCACTTGCCAAGTTTAAGTTGCTCAAGAAGAAAATCATCTGGAATGCATAGCCCTCTCCCAAATGGAGCCCTTCTCCCCTGCACTGCCAGGAGTATTTCTGAGTTCAGGGAGGGAAGCGTTTCTTACCCGCCCCGGAACTCAGATTTCATCTGCTCCCTCCCCTGTTCTTGCTGTAGATGATGAAAGAGCCTTTTGCTGTGTTTTTCTTGCTCTCCAGTCACTTCCATGCATCTTTCTGCCATATTTTTCCCCACACAAACGCAGCTCTGAGATAAATCAACGTGTACAGTGATGGGAGAGCTTTAAAATCACTTTCCTCTGGCTGTGGACAGGTTTGCTTTGCTGTGCCCCACAATTCAGAGGACCTACCCTGCAGCACAGGTTACATGGAGAGCTCAGCACATCAAAAGCATTGCACATCTCAAGCCACATCCTCTCCTGCTGCCCTTCACCTGAGACAAGCCAGGCAAGGTGGCCTCACCCGTCCCTTCTCTGCAGCAAATCTGTCACTGCATGGGGTTAATAATCCTCGGAACCCACTTTTTAGGAAAACTTGCAAGAGATCTCAGGTGATCCCGAAGGCACTCCAAGAGCCCTGACCTCAGTGCCTGGCACAGGAAAAGGGGAAATTATCAGAGGTGGCAAACAGGACGTGGGGGACCTGCAGCAACTTGGGACAGCTCAGTAAGCGAGCCCAGGAGGAGATCTGGTGTCTCTGGATCCCGTTTGTCTCAGCAATCAGCCGGGCCATTTCTGCACTAGGAGAGGAGCAGCACAAGGGCAGAGCAGGCAGTGGGCAGGGCCGGGAGCCGGGGCAGTGACCTGGGATGCGTTGAGCGAGTTCCTCCTTCGGCCACAGCCTCCCAACGTGACTGCAAGGGGAGCTGCGAAGTGTCGCAGTTCCTCATCCCCGAACCGCAGGGGCCGCGGGGGAGCAGCAGCTCCGTGCAGGCTGGGGCGGGAGCAGCTCCCCGGCAGCTCCCGGGGTGATGGGAACACTCAGCTCATCAGTTCAGGGCTCGTGGCCTGGCCAGGAGAGCGGGTCCACGTGTGCACCGCAGCAAATCTCCAGCTGGGCGATTTCTGCACTCTCACTGCACAATATTTAGGGCTCCGCAAATCAAAGGAGGTTGTGGTGCACTAAATGTATCCTGAGTGAGGCCCGAGTTACTTTTGCTACGGATCTGAAGAGGTGGAGGGGAAAAACCTGTCTTATTCCTGCCATACCTCCCAAATTTTGTGCTTTCAACGCTCATGCTTTCTCCTTTCCTTCCCAACATCCACCCTTTCATTCCCTCTCTCTTTCCTCTTTCCATTTTCTCTTCCCGCCCATCTCCTTCCCTCCCCCTTCTTTTGAGACCCTTCCAAACCGTGCACTTGTCACAAGCTGCAATCTAAGGGAGAAAGTTTCAGTTCCTGCCAGTTTGCAGCATTTTTTCTACCCAGGTCAGCAAAAGAGAAAAAAAAAAAAAAAAAAAAGAAAAAAAAAAAGACACACCAAAAAAAGAGCACTTTTAAGACGAAATGACACCCCACCCAGGCGATAGGCATCTTCTTTCGAAATCCTCCAACCCAAACACACCCACAGCGTCTCTTGCTTCAAGGCTCCTCTGTTCAAACTGCTTCTGTTCCACAGCGCTCCCTCCAGAAGAGCCCGTAAGATTTGCAGCAGGGTCCCCCAAAGCCAGAAAGCCCCTCCCGGTGCTGCCCGGGCTTTGAGAAGCACCTCAAGGGGCTTGGAAAGGCTTGGTTTATCTTTCCAGAGGCTGGAGGACCGGCCGGTGGGACGCGGAGCGGGGGAAGGAGGGGAAACCGCTCTCCAAGCCCCGGCAGCGTCCCCGGTTGCTCAAGGCCACCAGAGGTTGGTTATGTTGGTGGTTTATTTGCCACACACTCAGCTTCCCTTTCCCGCTGCCTCTCCCCAAGCCAGGGGGATGTTTCTCTTCAAACTCCCCGCCAAAAAAACAACAATAACAAAAAAAATATAACTGCTGGAGCAAAGGCAGGGGCGACCACCCGAGCCAGCTGAGCCTTCCCGTCAGGGCCGGGGGCACATCGGGGCAGCTCCGAGCCCCGGGGAGGGGGCTGTCACTGCCCTCCCGGAGCCAGGCACGTCCCCGGGACCCCTTCTCGCCCCCCCGGGCGGGGACGAGGGGGTTGCGAACCCCCCGAGCACCGGGCAGAGCCCCGAGACGCGGCGGCGGCCGACGGGGAGGAGGAGGAGGAGGAGGAGGAGGAGAACCCGGCCGGAGCCAGCCCCAGCCCCGCGCCCCTTCCCGGCTCCCCAGGCTGCAGGAGACCCCCGTGCCGTCCTGCCCCCCTTACCTTAATAGTGCCGTCCATCTAGAATAACTTCCAGTCGGGACCAGCAATATTCCACACATTGACCCGGTTTAGCCTGCGACCGACGCCTCCTGAAGTTTTTTATCCTTCTCCCTCTTTTCGCTCTTCTCGCTGCCCTTCCAGCGGTTTTGCTGCTCTCTCCGTACCCCCTCTCCCCCTCTCTCCCTCCCTTCCTCCCTCTCTCTCTGTCTCTCTCTTTTTTTAACTTTGGTTGTTGCAGCAGAGCGAAAAAGAGACAGTTAACCGGATGAAACGTTTTTTTCTGCTAATTTTGGGAAGTGAAGTCACTCGAGGAGGAAACTTTCGTCTCTCCGCTGGTCCTGCCTTCTTGTTGAAAATATATATATTTTACATACAGGATATTTGCTCCATTTAGATAAGAAGGGGCAGAACAATGGGTACCTCTGTCACAGCTCTTGTTTGTCGCTGGGGCGGCCAGTCTAGCGCAGCCCTTGCCTTGCACCCCAGCCCGTCTTAGCCAGCGCCGTGTGTCATCCCACAGTTTAGTTTAACGTGGGTTTTTGCCATTTTTTTTTTCTTTTTGGCTGGAGCAGCCTCAGCCTGACTCACTGAATTTCCGTCTCTTCCCACAGATTTTTTTATTAATGCGTTTTCCAGTCACCGGCAAAAATTAAGGGGAGAAAAACCGTAAATACGATTCGGTCGCGGGGGGCAGGGGGAGAAAAGAAAAAAAAGACCCCATATTTAAAGCACACTTCTTCTCTCCCCCTCCTTCACGCCTCCCAGCAAGGAGCGTGAGACGAGGGTCCGGTCCCTGCCAGAAATGAGCGGTAAGTGCAATAATGTAAGACAGACAGACGACTCCAGCAATTAACCCAGGCTGGGAGCGGGGCTGCGGGGAAGCGGAGGCTTTTTGCCACTTTCGCCCCTTCCCCTCACTCCCACTCGTCTCGAGGGGTGGGATGTCGGGCTCTGAGGGGGAGCCACCGGGATGGATGGGTGTCCAGCCATCTCTTGCAGGGACTGGGAATCCTTTCCCGCTCACAGTGCGAGCCTCTCGCTGAGCTGTTAAAACCTCTCTCAAACGAGAGGAGGGAAACCCACTTTGCAAGCTAAAAATGACAACAATTCGCAGTGATGGTCAGACCAGCTGAAATTTCCCTTCCCGTGCCGCGTCCTAACGGGCACCGCGCACAAAAAAAACCCTCAACCACCAGCCTTTCAATCTCGTTTCGGACCTGGCGAGCCCCTGGCGTGCAATTCGCCCTCTCATTCAAACGGCAGCGACCAGCAGAGAAGAAAACGCGCTTTTCCTTTTTCCGGGAAAAGCTGCAAGCTTCCGAAGGAGCCGAGGGAAGGAGACAATACCCGCCTGTGCGGCTCCCCCGCTTCCCCCCTCCCTCGCAAAAATAAGCAGCAGCGGAACACATCACGCAACACTCGGGGCTCCTTTCGGCCCCACTTCTGCAAACGCCGCAGAGGGAAAGAGCAGAGGGGGGGAATAAAAGGAGGGGAAGCCAAGGAAGAAAAGTGTCAAGGCAGGAGGACTCTCCTGTACGTCGGTGGGAAGGATGGATTACCTTGTCCAGTGTCAGTTGTGTCCAGGCTTTTTGTTGCCCCCTGCCTTTAGTCCAGCCACGGGGAGGGGGGCTGGGGGTTGGGGGAAATCAAAATGATATCCAAAGTTGTCCTGCACCCGCCCCTTCCAAAGGGGAAACGCAATAATGCCACTAGTGTTTCTACTCGGCTGCGGCAGAGATGCCTTATTAATACTTTATTTCTGCAAGCCCGAGGCTGGCAGGAGAGAGCTGCAGATCCCCCTTGCCCCTCCCTCCCCCTCCTCCCCCTCCTCCGAAATTAGCCTCATCAATTCAGCTACAATTTTGGAGTTCAGATGCAGACACGGGGCTGAACGTGACCAGACCTGGAGGTTCTGGGCTCGCTGCTTGCCAGCGATTGAGGCCGCCCGCAGCCGGGAGGTGAAGGGGGGGGAGCGGAGGGACAGCCCGGCCGCCTCCCCTCTCCCCACACTCCCGGCCCCCCCTGTCTGCTCCACAATCCAGGGGTCTGCGCCGGGGTCCCCGGAGAGCTGCACATCTGGATGCTGCTAGCGGGGTCAGGTCCCCCCTTGCCTAGGGCCACAAGAACCGGAGTTCAATTAAAAGAGATCGCGGTTAACCCTTCGCTTTCCTCATCGCTCTTGCCTTTTCCCTGCCCTCCGTCCCGGCTCCCCCCCTCCGGCAATGTTCTCTCCCCGCTCCCCCTCGGCGTTACCACATGGCAGGAGGCTGAAGGGACCAGAAAAGCGGGAGGTTAAAGGGAAGAGTGAAACGCATCCTTTCAAACCCCAAATGGTTTCCTCTCTAGACAACACTCCCCACCAGCCCCGAAAAGCAACGAGGGTGGGGGGTGAGGGAGAGGACAGGCTGAGGACCTGAACCGCGAAAGGAAAGGGGAAAAAATCCCGTGGTAAGAGCCTCTGTCACCCACGGACCCCACAGGGCACTTCGGGTTTAGGCTGTGGGACCGACAGTGGGCAGAAACCACCTGAAAATGTGCCCAGCTCACGGGAGAGGAGCCCAGCCCTCCCCAGACAGCCTTTGGCCGGCGCCGGGTGAGGGGACAAACAAACCCGGCCCCCACCGCGCATCCCCAGCGCTGCCAAGGCGGGGAGGTGCCAAACAGACCCCCCTCCTTCCCACCTGGAGATATTTTAGGAACCCGGTTCTGCGTTTTGTGGTCGGACGGGCACCGTGACCCTCAGGGGTTTATTTTGCGTGTCTGGGGATGGTTCCAAACGGACCGGGTCAGGGCTCTTGTTAGATCGGGTCCGGCGGGGATGATCCTGCCTTACCTCGTGGGTTTGGGCTAAAACAACATTTGCGAAAATCCAAGAGATAAAATGACGGGTGAAGTTGTTAAACGCTGTCGCAGACAAGCCGAACAATCTATTCTTTTCCTCCCAAATAACGTAACAATAGAAGCTTTGCTTCACTGGGGTTTTGTTTGGTTGGGTTTTTTCTCCCCTCCTTTACCTCCCTCCAAAAAACCCACCCCTGAAGTTACCTCAAACTCTTTGAATAAGGCTGGAATATTCACAACCTCTGAATCATCCCAGGTGATTGTGCGGTGACTTTGGGTATTTTTTCTGTTATTTCACTGAGTGTTTCACGGTGTTTAAACGAGAAGGGAGCAAAGCCCGGCAGAGAAAGCCGCGCGCGGGGCTGAGCGATGTGCGCGACTTTTAATCTGTTGCTCGACGTTTGGATGCACATGTACATACAGCAAAGGAATTATCATCTGTTTAATGTGGTTACCACCAGACATCTGGAAAATCATTTGATCTTGGCAACCGCGGAAGATTTCAAATGCTTACACTGGGACAGGCTGGTAGAAATCAGTTACTCAATTCAATTATTGGGAGTATGATTTTTTTTTCACTGCGCTTATGAATGAAACGAAATTCTCGAGCTTTTAATGAGTTCAGTATTGATCTCAAGAGCTTGGCATGTCCCCACCTCCCTCCTCGTCTTGATTATTGGGTTACACCGGCTGCAGCCTCACCCGGAGAAGGGGAAAACGCCGATTTTGGGCGATCCGACCGAAATGATTTAGGACACTCTGGGGGGATTGGGCCCGTCACTGATTCACGTGCAGTACCAAAAGAATTAACCTCTCAGTGTAGTTCCATGCCGGGGACTACAGGACTTCGCGGGGCTGCAGAACCCCAAAGATAACGGATTTTCTGCCTGGAATTCCCACGGGATTAGCGGGCATCACTTCGCAATTAAAACCGTCGAGTTATTCCATAGGAATAAACATCATGGAAACCTTCCCCAGACTCAGTCACAGGTTAGAAATAGGATTTTCAAAGCATGGGAGAGGGGATTTGGCTTCTATCACCCCATCTGACCCCAACAGCATCAGCTGAGCTCTCCTTCACGTCAGCCTGGGGTCGCTGTGAACTCACGTGGTGAACAGAGGAGGGAGCCCCAAAAAACCCGGCAGCCACGCCCTGGCTTTGTCGCTAGAAAGTGGCTCATTTTCAATTAACTGAGACAAAGTGTCCTCTTTGTTGTAACCAACTTCTCTATACACGTAGCTTGTGCTATATATTATATATATTATACCTCGTGCTAGCGATATTGTGTGTATATATATATATATTCCTATATATTCCTTTCTCTATAAACATGTTCACAACGTTTCCCATCATTCTGTACTCGCAGAAGGCCAGGGTTTATCCCACTCCAGCCTTTGCCAGAGGGGAAAATCTCCACCAGCCTCAGTGAACGCTTGGAATCTCTGGGTCTGCCTTTCCTCTGGCACCGACTCGGTCGCAGAATGAAAAAAGCGACTCGTTGTGTTTATTTTCTAAACCCACAACCCTACAAGCAAAAAAACCCAAACTGCAGCCCTGGGATTTGATCCCCAGAAACGAATCCCAGTTCTGAACTAAACTAATTGGGCAAAGCTCTGCTTTTTAGCTCCGGCAATAAAAAGGAATCAGTGGAGTGTTGCAGCCCCACGGCTGAAGGATCGGGTCCCTCCTCCCTCCAGGAACAGCCTGTGAGATTTGGGAGCTTGAAGGAGGAAAAGTTATTCCCTGCTAATCGGTGCTAAGTAAAGCATAATGTCTTAAAAGCCGCGTGGAGAAGATGCAGTAGCTTTGAAGCTGCATCGCAATTAGGAGGAGAGCGGGGTGAGCAGTGTCCTGGCTGCTTTTATTTGAGCTCCATGTCCCAATAAAACCACCCCCGCCCTCCCTTCCTCCCCCACCCCGCAATTATTGGAGAGCTAAGGCACAAAACCCAAAAATACTGAAGGCCAGAAAAACAGACTGCAGTGCACTAGCTCCAAACGTCTGGCCCCTCGCTTGAGGCCATAATTAATTTGAGATTTATTTTTATTGGAGAACCCAGTCTCGTCTGACCTTAGCCAAACAAGGCTGCAGCGAGACCCTTGATGCGCTTGAATGGAACAGAATATTTCTCTCTAACTTCTCTTCAGGCGTCCGTGCCTGCTTTGAATTTGTTCCTCAGACTCCATATATTTGGAGATTTACAGGAAAGATTTAAAGCATTTTTTTCCCCTAGCATTTACTCTCTTTTTTTTTTTCTTCCCTTTTCGCTCCCCTTTCCCTCCACACCTCCTCTCCTTCTAAACACAAGAGCATAGGAAAGGCTGGAATACAAAATTCCCTGGATCCAGCATACTGGAGGGGGGCGTTTTTCTATAAATTGTGAAAGAATGGAGCCATTAGAAGGTCGCAGGGCTGGGGAGGGGGTTGGTTGCTGCTCTCTAAACGCGAGGGTCACTGGAAAAAGCTCGTCCCTTGTGCCCGAGGGTCTGGTTTATTTTAGAAAGCTCCAACATGCCACATTTCCAGGAGGCAAACAGCTTCTCTCCCACCTTCTCGACCTAAATTCCAACCGTGTCTTGAAGGTAAAGCGGGAAGGGAACAACAACAACAACAGCCCTTCCCCACGCAGCTCTGAGGCTGAGCACGGGGAAAAGTCAGGACACCGGGAAATGGGAAGGGATCTTTCTCCGTAAAATAGAGAGGTAGGTGCAAACAAGAACCAAACCCTTAAGCACCAACTTGTCACAAGGCATTAATCGACGACTTGCTAAAGTCTAACAATTTAGCAGCGTTTCTTTCCCAAGAAATGAGCGTCCGAAAGAGAACGGCTCGGCGTCTACGTAATTAATCACCACGAGGTGTGAGAACGACGTGGGAGTTCACAGCAGCTTCTGCCGACGGAGCTACTGCCGCTCCCCGCTTCCCTGGAGGTGCCTGGACCCGCCGTGCCGAGCCCGAGCTGGATGGACTGAAACCCCGCGGGACGGCAGGAATCGAGGGCAGGAATGCGGGGGATAAATAAAAAGGAAAAAAAAAAAAAAAAGAAGAGATAGAAATGGATAAAGAGCTGGAGGATACGCTCAGTAGGAACATCACTACCCGATAAAACAGTCCACGGAAGCTTTGATTTTGCCTTCCCTGCCAGGTTCTCCAGCTGCCCAGGTTTCCTCCTGCTCCACCCGCGCATCCCTGAGCACCTGCGGGCCGAGCTCGCACAGCTCCCTCCTCGCTCGCTTTCTCAGCATCATCCCCACTGCGAAACAAGTGAAATCCCAGGATATCCTTTCCCTGCAACCTGTCCTCCAGCAGCCTGTGCTGGTGTTCAGCGGGGAGGAGGACGTGTCCGTGCCGGGCTTTGGCAGTGCCCTTCGCGTCGCCCGCTCCAAAGAAAACCTCCCTGTTTTGTCCTTAAAAAAGAATTACCCTCCCCTCTCTCTCTTTCTGGCTTCTGTAAACTTTCCAGGCCGACTGAGAGCAAGAACAAACCCAATATTGTTTCCAGCCACGCAGCCCATTTTGCCTCCATGAATATGCTTCTTTGTACGGCCCCACAAACGTTATGGTTGCGTTAAACCCATTCCCAAAGCGAGAACCCCGCGCTCGCACAGAGGTGGAAAATCCATCCTCATGCCCTTTTCCAAGGGCTGCTCTGGAGACCACTCTCCTCAAAAGCTTCGGAATATCATCTGGCCCAGGAAAGGAGGGGGGAAAGCAGGGATGATGCCGGGACACCGGGAACATCGCCACCCTCTGCTTTGCCTCCTGCTCGGGACCAGGGGGTTCACCTGGCCAGTCTTGCCTCAACCTGGCACGGCTGCCTGGGGAGGGGACTCTGGGGGAAGGAAGAGAGCTCCAGGGGAAGGAAAAGGGCTCCAGGGCAAGGAAAAGGGCTCTAGGGCAAGGAAAAGGGCTCTAGGGGAAGGAAAAGGGCTCCAGGGCAAGGAAAAGAGCTCCAGGGCAAGGAAAAGGGCTCTAGGGAAGGAAAAGGGCTCCAGGAGAAGAAAAGAGCTCTAGGGCAAGGGAAAAAGCTCCAGGGCAAGGAAAAGGGCTCTAGGGGAAGGAAAAGAGCTCAAGGGGAAGGAAAAGAGCTCCAGGGCAAGGGAAAGAGCTCTAGGGGAAGGAAAAGGGCTCTAGGGGAAGGAAAAGGGCTCCAGGAGAAGAAAAGAGCTCTAGGGGAAGGAAAAGAGCCCTAGGGGAAGGAAAAGAGCTCTAGGGGAAGGAAAAGGACTCAAGGAGAAGGAAAAGGGCTCTAGGGGAAGGAAAGGGGCTCCAGAAGAAGGAAAGGGACTCCGGGAGAAGGAAAAGAGCTCCAGGAGCAAGAAGGGAGGTTCCTCCCGGCCCCGGGAGGTTTCACCCCGGGATGCCTCGGGGAGGGCAGGGCAGGGCAGTGGCTGCGCCTCCAAGCAGGGGAAGCGAAAGCAGAAGCGCTGAGTGTGCGAGGACAGGGGAGATAAAAGGGGAGATCAGCGCTGGGACGTTGCCGAAGGGCAGAAGAAAGGCGAGAGTGAATTATGCACCCTCTAAAAATTGTTCCTGTGCCGCCTTTCCACACATCCCAAACCACAGACTGGTGGTGCAGGAGGGGAGCAGGGTCTGCTGTGGCCTGGAGTAGCTTGTGGCAATGGTAATAATTAAAAAATCAGTATTCAGAGGTCATGTTGCTTTGCTTATAGCCCTAATTCTTTCCATATCCCTACAGTCAGGATTCCAGTGCTGTCTTCTTTTAAAATTTAATTTCCCAATTATATTACATGTTCCATTCTCTAAAGTCAAATGCTCGTGTTTAGATGAGATTAGCACCCTCTGATATACTGTAAATTATTAAGTACTTGCAGATCACTAAGTCCCTAATGGTATGAGGGATATAAATACTTGAACACTTGTGCAGGATAAGCCAGTAAGGATCAAAATTAGTTTTCATCTTTATGAATTCCCACCCCTCCACTGCAGCAGGGCCCATACAAGAAGTGTGAGAGAGAAGGTTGGGCAGGAGGCTGTGTAGGATCTGTTATCAGGGCTTTGGGTGCATCCTACGTGGTTGTGATGTAACCCAAGCTTACAACACTTGAGAGGCTGAGCTTCAACCAGTGTGACTCCCCTTGTTGAAACGCCACCCTTAAAACAAACCATTTTAAACATGAAATCCTCCTCTCCCCCCTCCAGCTTCCTCACCTCACCTCACCTCACCCCTCCAAGCCACGACAAGAACAGTGGGACCTGAAGGTCTCCTGAGGGTTCTCAGGGACTGTTTGGCCCCCCAGGGGTGTGACAGGGAATTTGTTCCTCCTGGGAGCTCCTGGGGAACACCCTGTGTGACCTCCCCCCGGGGTACAACATACAGAGACAAGGCATTTTTCTGTACAAGGCACAGAATAAACCTAAAGTTGATTCACATTATGCATTTGTTGAAGACATCAATCCAAATGTTGGGTTTTTTTCTGATAGGGGTAACATTTACAAAAAAGTAATAAATAAAATACTGCTCCCTCCCATAGGACAAAGAAATAAATTCTTCTGGGGAAGGAATGACATGAAAGAAAATAACAACAGCAACAGTAAGAATCATCATCATCATCATCATCATCATCTGGGAAGAGGGAGGAACTGGGATTCAACCTTCTACTTTTCAAACTTCCTGCTCACCACAGCTTGGGAAGTCCTAAAAGTGTGGGGAGGCAGGAAAGACAAGTCTGAACAGCACCTTGTTCTTACACAGCAGCTGCATCTACACTTTTAAGCTGGAGAAGTGGAGGAATGGAGAGTTGAAGTGTCTTTCTTAGGAACACCAAGCCCACTCCACCAGGGCTTGGATGCACAGCAGTGTTTCCCAGCTATCTGCCTGGAACATCAGTCAATCCCAACTCTTCTACAAATACCCAGGCACTGTCAGGACCTCTCTGTTGGCTCTGGGTGTGTCTGAGTCAGTGGAAACTGCCACCAAGCTCAGAGGGGCCAGACTGACCTAATGCACGTGTTTCAGGTTCTGACTTCCCTGAATTTAACCCCTTCCCACTTTTATGAACAACCTGACTGCTCTGAGCGAGCTTCTCAGGTCCCATCATGTCCCACTGGTGCTGAGTTGCCCAACCAGACTTTTCAGAGTCAATGGGAGACATTTTCCTTGTGTTCAGAAGATTTTGGATCAGACTCCTGTGAAAATCCTGTCCATTTTTCTTTAAGCACAGGGGACAAATCATTTCCCCAGCGAGGCTGGTGTGAAAGAAGCTTTACAGACAGAACACCAGAGACAAAACCCTTGCTCAAAATAACAGCAGTGAAGATGAAGGGCTGGAATCAAAGGCTCACACAGCTCCCTCATCCCTCCAACTGACACACTGGATAAATCCTGTTCTGCCTGAGGAGCTTTTCCTGCTGGATCAAGCACATGCTCATGCCAAGAGGGCTTTGTCCAAGCCCTCTGCCTGCAGGATTGCTCTTAAAGACAAGGCTATCCCGACCCAGTTAGGGACAGGCTCACTCAATCCCCCTGGAATGTTAAATTATTTAGGCCTGGATCTTGGTTCCACTTAATTCAAAAGGAATTTTGCTACTAACAGGAGCAGCAGCTGGATCTGCCTCCCAACAAAGGGCAGTGATGCCAGACTATGGGATGTCACAGGGCCTTCATCTCTTCATTGTAAACAGAGCAGCTCAGATCACTGCCCACAGACAGCAGCTCCAAAGAGAATTCCTGCTAAAGCCAGGCCCACACTGGGCACCAGCTTTCCCTGCTTGAGCTGGGAGGGAATTTCACTTCCCAAGACCTGAATTTCATTTGTTTTCCACTGAGATTCTGTTTTTGCAGAGTCTGGTCTGAAGCAAAACGAAGTCACCAACATCCCCTGAAATACTGAGCTGGGAGTGGGATTTGGGGGGATATCAACCAAATGGGAGACCTGGACCATTCCTGGTTGGATTTGTTCTGGAAACCTGGTCCATTGAGCTGCACAAGCTCAGCCAGTCAGGAGATACAAGCAGTGCCACACGACCTGGGAGTCATCCCACCAAACATGAGTGCAGCTGATGCTCCTAACAAGCTGCCCAAAATGAGCCATAACCTGGGGATTACACACAGAAATCATTCCGTGGATCATTCCCAATAGTATGGATGTACAGGAAAATCCCACTTGAGGCCTGGATCCTTGACTAAGGGAAAGCAAAAAAAAAAAAAAAAAACAACCAGAGAGACCAAATTCCTGTAATAAATTATTCATTACAAATTATCCACCCAGCTCTAGTTAACACCCTTCTGTGTTTCTTCAGGGAGAGAAGAGCTTGTGTTTTAGATTTTCCCTAAGTGCTGTTGCATGCAGGGTTTGCCTTAAACGTGTAACCCAGATGTCCCAGACTTGGTTTATTTACATTCTTGGGAACTGTTGTGAAAAAAAAAACCCTATATGATGTCAAATATAATATAGTGCTCAACTGAGTTATAAAGGGACAAGTCTGTGCCAACTCTTCTTTGGTATTTGTTTTAGTCTTAAGGAAAAGAGAGAGGCAGAAGTGGCAAACCAAAATACATTCTAAGATCAATTTTTTAATTTATAAATATATATGTATACAAACAACTATTTAGAGTACGAGATTTAGTAATATCAGACTAAAAAAAAAAACAACTGACGTTATTTTACCTTCTAAATTGTATGGAAGGACTTAGGGAAAACCACAAGGAACACTGTGAGAGAAACCCCAACAGTACAGAGTGCCTGGGGTGACAATCCATTTCTCCAGCAACTCAAAGAGATGTTTTGGTTTAACTCATTAAATATTTCCCTCCCCTCTCTAAATCCATTTTGAAATGCACCTCTCAAAAAAAAAAAAAAACCACAAACCCTCACAGATCATCTCTCCTATTGAATTCCGGGGCTGGTCCAGAGGAGGAGCGGAGGGAAGGGGTTCCCCCAGCTTTTGACTCAACCCTACCCACTTCCAGGAGGACAACCGTGATATCTGAGTCTCTGCCCCCTCTCCCACTGAAGGCAGAGGAGTTATTTTCTTTTTTTCCTGCTAAATTCAGGAAGAAAGAGCAAGCTTTTCAAGTAATATTCATTTCAACTAATATTCACGGTGAAGTTTGGAGGATTGTGATTTTTGACATTACCTGTTTAAAGATGCTGTCATGTCTTACCTTGACGTAAGACGAGGTGTCTGGTACAGTCTGAAACATCCTTACTTGTTTTTTTAGAGATACTTAAAGGTCCTTAATTTGACCTGAAATAAATTTTGAAAAAATAATCAAATCATATATATACAAGTAGGAAAAAAAAATAAAATCATATACTTGTATGGAGACAAGCAGAGAAATAAAACATGGTTTGAATGATAAAATTAGGAATAAAATTTAAAGAGGAGTGATCAAGCATTTAAGTGTAACTTCTAAAGGACACAGAAACACATCCAGAACAGTAACTAAAACTCAAGTAATATCAGGACTTCACAAAGCAGGGGGTTATTTCTGGTTTTTAATAACAGTTTGGTTGGATTCCCCCTTCTCCTCGGGAAAAGAACCTTCTTCACTTTTGACCAGAGCAGAGGGAAATGTTTGACATTTGATTAACTGAATTTCTTAGCCAACAATTAAAAGCCAGCTGAAATACTCGTGTTTTCATGTCGAGGCTAGTTAACCCTATTGACTTGTATCCAAGGGTTTCACTTGGCTAAATGAAGGGCAGTTGCCTTTCCTGCCTCATTGAAACCATCCCGAGCCATTAAACCTGCCGGCCGAGATTGATTTAAAGAACCTTTCCCACCAGCAATAATTAAACAATAAATTAAAAAGAGGACCGAATGGAAGTATGGTTCGAAATATAAAAAACAAAACAAAATAATTCTCAGGGTTGTCACTCAGTCCTTCTAGATCGGATCCTGCTCAAATTTTGTCCCAGACTTGCATCGACTACATCTGTTTTTCTGTACTTCTAAGACTTGATGATCTCCTGATGAACGGGGGGGTTTCTGCCTCTCCCCCTCCCCAAGTCATCACCGCAGAGATTAACAACGATCGCGGAAAATGTGATGGTGTGTGGGAAAACAGGCACGAAAACATCCGACAACGGATTTCCCCCTCCCCACTCGCTCCTCTCGGGGGTCTTTATTCCTTTTGGGGAGCGCCAGAAAGCGATTAGCCGAGTGTAATTAGGGCGTCATTAAGAAGCACAGGCACATTCACACACATCCACACCCCCACCCTCCGCTCGCGGCTCCCGAGCGCTGCTGCCCCATCCCGTTTTCCCGGCAATGGGAAGGGCAAAGTTAAGACATTTCCTCAAAATTTACTGCAGAGAAACGATGCGGAGGGGTTGGGAAGATGCGGAGAGAGTCGCGCGCGACACTCCTGGGTTGCCGGGTGTTTTTTTGGGAGCTCTCCAGGAAAGGCTGTGGGGTCCTGAGCGCGCAGTTATTAGCCCAGTTTGTCCGGGTCTAATCCAAGCCAGACCCCGGTGGTTAATCACGGAGCTGGTTAATGAACCAGCCCGGCCGCGGGAGCTGGGAGAGCCCCGATCCGGAGCTGTGTCCCCCCCCTCAAAGCCTGGGGACACCCCCGCGCCCCCAGAACATCTGCTGACCTAACGGGGAAAAAAAAAAAAAAAAAAAGAAAAAGCAAGAAAAAACCTCCACAGCCCAACAACTGGAAAATAAAAGTTCGCTATCTGCACGTAAGCCCCGGTTTATTGATTTTTCCAGCGTTTATTACACGGCCAGCTGGCACAGGAGGGCAGCCGGCTCGAAACTGGACAATGTGTTTCTGATAAGTACAATTCTTTTCTTTCCTGTCGTCCTCCCTCCTAACACATTCCAGTTTCTTTTGCTTCTGAACTTGCACCGCGATGGGGGGGGTTGGGGGTAGGCAGAGTGGACGGACAAGGTAATTTTGCTTCGCCAGTAAAATTTCTGGGGTCAAGGATTCCCATATTGGTTCCCCCCGCTCCCCTCTTTACCCGTAATTAGCGCTTTCCCCCTTTTCTCCCCCCATTACTTCCCCCTTCTAATTACGCCTGTGCAATAAAATAAATACATCTGCATATTTTGGAGCCCGTCTTTAGAAGTCTGCAGTGGATTATTTATCAATCGTCTCGCCCTGCCAGCGTCAGTCGCAATATAAAAGGGCCTCTTAAAACTACTTTTAGAATCGCCTCTTGGTTATTCTTATTACCGGGATTTAAATGACTCACCTTTTATACCCTTTCCCCTCAACCAGTGGCAGAGCAGTTTGTAAAGATCCAGGTTGAGCCCAAAACCAAAACTGCCCCAGCTGTGGGTTACTACCCTTGCCGCTGCAGCTTTGCAAGGAAGAGGAGAGATTTAAACTTGTTGGATCCAGAGCAGCGCCGAAGTTAAAATTCCCAGCCCATCCAGACAGGCTGCATCAACCAGGCATTTCCTCAGGGGGCTTCTGTGCTGCTCGCAGCTCCAGGACGTGCTTTCTTTTCCCTCGCTTCTATGCCCTCTACTTTTCATTTGATTTCCGTTTTCCCCCCCTTATCAATATTCCAGCTGTTCCCTCGGATTAATCGCGGCTCTGGGACATCTTCGCCCAATGAGCCCTCCTGGCGCTGCGAGAGACTTTAAAGAACTCACCAAAGGAGGAAAAAAAAAAAAAAAAAAAAAAAAAAGGCGAGGGGGGGGAAATTCAAAACTTTCTTAAAAAAATATTGCTGAGGAGTCAGGCCGAAAAGAGACGCTGAGTGGAGCTCAAGTGCTACTTTAAATCCCCCCTTTTAAACAAGGAAGTTTCAAATATCCGTTTTTAAATCATCGTTCCTTACTTTGAGCTTTTTTCCCCCGACTCTTACCTTGGAAACAGTTAACCCGTTTCCCCCCTGCAGCAGGACTGAAACCATGACAGAGCACAAGGCTGGGAAGGCGAGCTGGAATCGGCTCCAAAATATTCTTTTGGATGGAGAACTCAGCATTTCTCCCTGCGAGCCGAAACCCCCAGATCTTTTTAGCTAGTTAATAAGAACAGATCAAACAGTAACGCGTTCAAGGAGGGAAAAGAAACACATCTTCAATTCAGGGATGTATTTTTTCCTCACGCTTCTGGTGCATTTTGGCATCTCTGAAGGGATAGCAGATAATATTTTGCGCTAACCTGGGCAAGAAACTTCCAGGGATTTTTAGTACAACATCAATTTTCAATGTAACCCTCAGAAGGGTTACCAAAACTATTTGGAAAATGTCCTTCCATTCTCTATTCTCTTTCTCTCCTTGCCGGCTTTGCCCCAAATTCCAACATATTGAAACATTTTTCTCCTTAATAAGAGGAACATATAAAGTGAAGGGGTGAAAGGGCAACTTGGGAGCCGTGCCTAGAGCTCCGCACACAATTTACTCTCTGGTAGACGAGGCGTTTAGCATTCCTCCCAATTTCCAAGGAAAACAGACTCAGACCTGGACCCAGTGACCAGGGACCTCGCCAGAGCCCCTTTTTTTAATAGAGAAATTCTTCTCATTCTTTGTTGTTATTATTATAATTGTTGTTGTTTGTGGCGAGAGGAGCTGTTTCGTAAGCAAGGTAAAGCGACGGGGACTTTAGGGAGACGCTGCCTTTGGATGGAAGGAGAAAGCAAAGCGACAGGAGAAATTCTTGACGTGAGGAGAGAGGAGGAACAAACAGGAGGGAAAGGTGTGGGGGGGAAACCCCAAACCAAAAGCAGCGTCGTCATTTTGAAAGGGCTTTCAAAAAAAAAAAAAAATCCCGTGCACGGGGTTAAAAACGCTCTTTCCAAGCCTTAATCTCATTATTGTGCGGGGATGGGAACAACTCTTTCTGCGCCCTCACGACCGAGCCGGCTTGTGACCGAACCGGCTCACGTTTCAAAGTCATCGTTCATTCTTTTCTCACGTTTCCACGTGCGAATTACACAAAACACGGCGCTGAAGAGGAACCCCGAGGGCTTTACTGTTGTGTTAACAGACGCCTCTTCCCCCTCATTTTCGTTGCGGGGCAGGTAAAAGACGCTTGCATCGCTCCCCCGTGCGTTTTCTCCTGTTATTTTCCTTTATTTTTCTAACAAACCTCTGACGGGGAGCCCTGAAGGAAATAAACCTGCAATGAAATAAACTTTAAAGGCTGGCGTTAACCAAAAAGTCGGGATGTAAAGCGCTCCCAAGTTCAGGGGAGAGCGACTGCCCTGAATCCTGAGCTGGCTTTGCTGCCCCTTGTAACCCAACCCCACAGCCCAGAGGAGAAACCCATGTGGCCAGTTGCAGTCATCTTGGGAGCTTTACTAGCCCAAAAGAAAATTGCTGGCAAATTGGAAACAGCTGGAGCATCGCAGACCAAGGAGGGAAAAAAAAAACCCATCACACCCCACCCTCCCCAACCTCCCGAGCAGGGAAAGTTGCGGGAGTTTTGTTTATCCAAAACATCTCGGAGGCAGACCCGACGTTTCCAGTTTTCCTCACCAAACCGTAGGTGACTCGTACATGAGCAACATTTCAACATCCATCACCGGGCGGTGATTTCTTCAAGATGCCTCCGAAATGCCTCCGTTCTCTCCCCCCGGGGGCAGCCGCTCCCACCCGCGCCCGTGTCCCCTTTAACGGGGTGCGAGCAACACAGGCCGGGGCTTGAAAAACCCACGGAGGGTGCGGGGGGGAACCCGACAAGTGCTCCGTTCCCATCAGCCTGTCAGACAATCGCTGCAGCAAATGAAACGCTGCAAAAGCTGCGAGCGCCGCGAAATGTGCTCTTTTCATGTTTTCTATTTATTAGAGACGTTAAGAGAAAACAGACTCGTGCGAGTCCCAAATGCAGGCAGAGTATTAAAAGAGGCATGTGAATGCTCCAGCAATTACAGCTGAATTTGATTAAAAACGTCACGAGGGCTGCAAAAGCAGGAGTTACCTGATACACTAACCCTGAGGTTGCTTTAGGATGAATTATAACACAATTCATTTTATTTTAATAGGTCACCATAAGATTAACTGTTTAAGGATGGAGCTGTGCTATAAATGTTTACATCAAACCAGAAAGAAGCAAACCTGACTTTCTGCTTGTTTAGAAATAATGTTTATTACATTTTAAAATTCTTCAACATGTTAATTAGAAATAAGGGCAAAGTATGTGAAGGCAGAAGGAGCTCCAGTGCTTGACATGGAACCACACACACACTTCTGGGCTTGTTTCCCTTTCCTGGGAGGAAAATGTGGGGATTTTTAAGTGGCCATCACTGTTTCCACGTGTCCATATGGGAAAATAACAGCAACAACTTGTTTTCCCTGTGCTCTTCTCGTGTCTCGGTCCAAAATTTGGAGGCACTTTGGAGCCTGGGCCTGTGGTCAAGGAGAGCAACCAAAACCTGAGGTGCTGACTCTGCCTCAGCAAAATCAGCCAGCATTTTCAATTCATAAAAAGGACAAATTTAGAATTTTGGCATGAAAACCGGTTTCTGTAATAAATTACCATCACAAAAAGGCTTCATTTCAAATCTCAGAAAGACCCTTTTCAGTGAAGATCTACTGTTTCATTTCCACTAATCAATCTAGGTAAAAGCACTTTGATAAATTCCACTTCAAATCGGCAAAACCACTATAAATATTTTTTTGGAATGACATTTCAGATTTGCTAAATCACTCTCTACCACGAAAAACACCTTTGAAATAGAATATGTTTCACCCTGGTCTTCTATTAGTGATGAATGTGATTAGTGTATTCAAATAAATAATCATAAATTATTGATAAAATCATTATCACAACAAAAGGGAAACTTCAATTACAGAGATAAAATGAGGGGATAGGAAAAAAAAATTGCTGTAATTGTTACATTCCATATTATTCTTGAAAAAGGAATGTAAGGTGAAGGTTCACGTGTGCCCCAGGAATTTTAATTCCCTCGCTCCCATTCTGCTTGATGGGAATGAGAACCTTTCACTTCTGCTGGACTGTCTGGGTTTGAGGACATGTTTGGATATTTATTTTGACAGTGTTTATCGTGGAGTTAGAAAACCTGGGGGTTTGGTGTCCTTAGTCAAGATCCAATCCTTTACAAAACACTGGAGTTTCCACTCCTGGTGTTTATAAACATGAGAGGAAATGATTGACTGTCTGGGGGATGTCATGGCACTCCCGTTAAACCAGGCTGGGTTGGTGAATGGTTTGATCCTCAATCCATGGGGTTGTTCTCCTTTAGATTTTAACCAGTCCTGAGCAATATCCTCCTGCAGGTTATATTAGGCAGAATGTAAGTGTTGTAATGGCATTTCCTGGCCCAAATCAAGTTTCACAGACAAAAGGGTGGGAAGGAAAGTTTAAGGATGGGGTGGTAAGACCTTAAATCCCATGACAGCTTGGTGGGCAGGGTGGGACAGGAATCCCTGTGGCACAGGCATCTGATTCCTTGTGGAAGAGGTGGAATCCCTGTGGCAGAGGGATGACAGCACTGCCACCCCTCCGAGGTCCTCCAATGACAAGGGGTCATGCTGAGGTCCCTGAGTGACCCTGGGCCATGCTGAGGTCCCTGAGTGACCCAGGGCCATGCTGAGGTGAACATCTCCCCCCTGGCAGAGTCTGGGGTCTCCTCTCCTTCCCAGTCCATCCTGTCAGTCCCAGCCTGTCAGGGCTCCCACATCTTCCAGCTCTGCCACCCCTTTCCCCCCTAAATGTCTACTGTGCCCCTGGGGCTGAGCAAAACCAATCTTTGCCATCCTCAAAGGAGCCCCCACTGCTCCTTTTCTCTTCCACACGCCTGCCCAGCTGGTGCTGACCAGAAAAATAGAAGAAAAAAAGTAAAAGAAATTAAAAGTGGTTTTCTCTCTCTGGCAGAGATTTGCCTCTTAAGAAATGAGAAGTAGCCATGACCCTAAATTCACTGCAAGGTTCCCTGTTGCTTTGCTTTTTAGTGAGTTTTGCATGAAGCACCTCTACAAGAAGATGTAACAATATTTATTCTTTTTACATAAAACACAAGGATGCCCTTGTTTCGGGCACAGCTCCCTCTCCTTGCATAGCCCAGCTCCACAGCCTGTTCCCTTTGCATCTGCTTGCTCTGGGATTGCTTATTTCTTTTTTTTATTTAATAAGCAAAACCCTAAAGTCTTGACCTGGTGCTCCCTTAGAGCATCTCTGGCCACTGGAATGGAGCTCCTGGAGGAGCTGCTGCTCAGGAGAGACCAGGCAGCCCCTGAGGACACTTCTGGAGCTCTACAGGGGCTCCACCTGCTCTGATCTCCACAGAAAACCAACCATCCAAGCAAACACATCCATTTATTTCTTTCCAGAGGGTTAATTTCTTGGAAACATCTCACCTTGTTTTTGATCCACTGTGGGTGGCACAGGAGCTGAGCAGGAGGGAAGAGAGAGAGGGAAGAAAGGCAGCTCCACCAAAAGCCACACAAAAAGCTGAATGAATGAAAAGGATTAAAAATAACACCCAGCCCCAAGGTGAAACCAGGAGAAATAAATGGCTAAAACAGGAGCTCGATGCGATTCCAAGTGCTTTGACGTTGGCAGCCCGTTTCCCATTCCGCTCCTCCGCCGAGAAGGTTTCCCTTCGGATTAGATGGACCATAAAACAGAGAGGAAATTTAGAACAACACGGTAAAATGGTGTTTTACAGCCCTTTCCACAAAAGGTTTCCCCTTGAAGAGCTCTCACACCCCGGGCCTTGTCCACGCACTGTCACCAGACAGCTCGGGCTGGCCCAGTCGAATTAAAGCGGCTCAGTGCCCGTCCCAGCTGCCTTTCCATGGGAAGGGGCTTTACAAGGGAGAGTAAGTGCTCCCATATGGAAAGCAGTGATGATTTGGGAAGTCTCTCAGGCTAATGTGATGAAGGGCTCGCTCTGAGCGTTTGCTGAGTCGGGAAAGGGCTCAAGGTCAGGGCAGGTCCCTGTTGGCCGGCAGAGCCTCCGGGACATCCCTCATGGAACAGAGGCAACAGAGGGACTGAGTTCAGCTTTGATCAGGGGTTTATGGGCCAAAGGGATTGTCTGGGACAAGAAGAAATTGCTCCCTGTGCAAGGAGAGGAGATGGCAGTAATGAAGATTTTATGGAATCCAAGAATTGTTTGGGTTGGAAGGAAACTTAAAGCTCATTTTGTTCCAACCCCTGCCATGGGCAGGGAACCTTCCACTACCCTCAAACAACACAAGTGTGGAGGGGATGGAACTGGGATTTGAAGTGGATTTCACAGGGAAAGGCGTGTGGGTGAAAGAGGAATCTGTGTGAGAGAGGAGGGAAGATTTGGTTTCCTTTTGTGCCAGTGCTGGAAAGAACTGGAGGAATATCCTGGCATATCCTGGCATCCCTGCCCATGGCAGGGGGTGGAATGAGATGATCTTCAAGGTCCCTCAGACCCAAACCATTCCCTGACTCCATGAACACACTCAGAGGGGCTGGAGCAGGGGCACTGCTCTGGTTATCACCAGTGGCCTGAGCACATGAATCCCGGGATGCTGGAGCTCACAACTCAGGCTGGACGTGTGGCAGGACTGTGACAGCAAGGGGAGGAAAACTGAAGATGCTGGAGCAAGTTCACTGCAGAATAGCTGAGTGCCAGTGAAAGGCTGGGCCAGGGAAACCCCCAATCAACCAACCAAGTGAGAATAACGTTGACCCAGGCAGTTAAATTAGTAAGAACAGCTCTAAATCAGTGCAGAATATGGGGTGGTCCAGGGTTCTGCAGCTGGTGGCTGTAGGAAATCAATGTCACTCTGGTCTCCATAAGGCTCTCTTTATGCTCAGTAGCTGAGATATGAAAGGTATGTCATAAATTACAGATTTTAAGGTAAAAGCAGACCATCTGTCCCAAAGAACACGGTTTTCAATTTTTTTCCTTCTTAGAAACAACCATCAGAGAATGAAAACTTCATCCAGCTGGCCTTGCAGAGGAAGAGCATACACCCTCACCTTTTCACTGCACAGCCATGCTTAGAGACAGATTTTGGGCTGCCCAGAACAAGGTGAATTACTGTTCTCAGATACAACTTGCCCAGATATTTTTGTCCTGAAAATCCATCGCAGATGAAGCCTGCATGCTTTTCCAGTTACCATCAAAAACCTCGTGCACGTGGGGATAAAAAAGGTGATTATAAAAATATCCCAGTGCCCAGGGGAGCAGCTACTGCCTCGTCCTGTTGCTCTGGGTGGCACATGAACAAAGGCCAGACCATGCCCTGGGCCCCAGGGAGCTTCTGGATTTATAAACCCCTGGGTGTGATCGAGGGGCCCGCTGGAGCCAGCACGTGCTGCACAACCCTGCAGAACCAAGCAGTTTATTTTAGGAGCCTGCCTACGGATTGAGGAGCTTACATTTGGGCTCCTAACTGGAAAACATCCCAAGTCTGTAAAGAGATCAAGATGTTTCCCTTTTCCATCACAAGCACAGCTCCCCCCTGGACCATTAGAGGTGAATCCCCTGTAAGAGCTGAAGTCGTGACACTGAGTCACATCCTTGGCTCTCTGGAGGTGTCCGGTTGCTCTCTCAGCTTGTTGACTCTGCTCCAGTCACTTGCCTTATTTCCTGGACTTATCTTCCCTACCAGATTTCCCCTCCTCTCTCTCCCTCCTGTGGCTCATAAACACTTGAAATCTCCTGTAAACCCAATCTGGGCTCACAGCCTGTTGTGAGTACAAGCAGCAGCAGATAGCAGGAGATAAGGGGCCAGGCCACATTGTCTTTTTCCAGCCTGCAGCGAGAGTTCGCTTTTAAATCTGAAAATTGTTTGCTTAAGGAAAAGGAAATGTGCATGTGTGTGCTGGGGGGCAGCAAGAGAGGGGAGGAAAAAGAGGAAGGGAGCTGTTCAAGAGCCCAGATTGGGGCGTAGGAAAGGGAGGACTGATGGAGATGGATGAAGGAAGTTCAGTGAAGGTCCCAGTGCAACAGGCACTCGTAAACCCTGTGCTCCTGTTATCCTGCCCTGTTCCTAAACATCAGACCATTCCCAAAGGGGAGGAGGTGTTTCCGCAGCAGAGCCCTTGGAAGATCAACCATCTCCCTCCAGGCACTCCCAGGCCAGGTTTTACTGGAATTTTGCTGGAGTTTTGCTGGAGTTTTACTGGAGTTTTGCTGCAGTGACACCCAGCTGCTCCAGCCATGGGGAAGGACTTCAGGCTGTGTCCACATGAGAGAAGTTCTGCTGAGCCACTGTGCTAATAGTGGGACTTCATCACTGAACTGGTGAAGAATGCCAGTGTGAACACACTTACAGCCAGTGCTCGAAGTGGAATGGTGGGAAATCCCAATCCCTGCTGTCTGTCATCCTGTGTGCATGGAAAGTGCTGCATATTCCATGTCCCTGCAGAGCTGGGTGACATGCTGTCACTTGTGCTCATCAGCTACAGCTCCCATCAGCAGAACAAAGTCATTTCACTTCCCAGATGAGGAGGAGGTCAGGACTAAGTGCAGGTTTGGTCAGCACAGCTCTGCTGGTGCCCGTGGAGCAGAGTGACTCCAGCTCTCTGCTGGCAGCTCTGCAGTGCTGGGGGGGTTACAGTGACCAACAAATGGGCTTCTCCAGGTGCAGCTGCCTTGGCCCTTGGTCCCTTCAGCTGTGCCACTGCAGGGATGCAGCAGAGCTTCCAGGTTTGGGTCACAGCGGCGAAACATTCCTATGGGAAGAGAAATCTGCTCAGGGAGAGCACATCCAGCAGCCCCAAAACGCTTCCCTGTGAACTCTGCAGAGTTTCCTTTTGATCTCTGAGGTACTGAGATATTTCAGCTTCCATGGATCAGATAATGACTTAGGGCCCGAGGCAGCCCAGGTCTGAAGGGAATGATAAAGCCAGTTTGTGATCCCTGCATGGGAAGTGCTGTGTAAATTCATTAATTGATCTCCTGATGGTGCTGAAGTCAATAAAACCCCCCAGTGTCTCTGCTGGGTGCAAGATTCAGACCTTCTTCTGGGGTAAATTTGGAGACATGGCTATGTACTCCTTGAGAGGCTGGGATACAGCAGGGATGCAGCCAGCCCAGGGAACTCTGAGGGGCTGATCCTCCTCTCTGAGCACACTTGAGATCCAGGCAGCTCTCAGGTGCATGTGCAGCAAGAACACCCATTTTTACACAGCTGTCAGACCAGCTACCCTTCAAGAATAACCTTGGGGAACAAAGAGACTGGAAACAACCCCAAACAGGAGAAATTACCATTGAATTGTTTGGGTTGGAAGGAACCCTAAAGGTCACCCATTCCAACCTTCCCTGGCCCAGGCTGCTCCAGGGCCTCACCCATTAGTAGGATTGAGAGAGTAAATTGGACTGGCCATCGGTGCCTTCTTTATCAGTGCACCAGGCACGCCTCATTTGGAAAACTCATTTCCTGGGATCAGAGAGGCTCTGGTGAAGCTCCAGGAGCCGAAAGAGGAATATGAGCTGCTAATTGAACTGGTGACCAAGTGGCAGAGACAAGTCTGTACCTACAGAAGGAAACCAGCTCCTGGTGGGACTGGCAGGACTCTCTGGCCCTGGGGAGTGGCTGGGAGAGTTAAGGACTGCTGTGCTTTGTCACATGCAATTTTCAGAGTTTAGTTCACAGGCCTGCCCTTCATTTTTTCTGTGTTTTGGTTCCCCATCTGCAGAGGAAAGATAATGGCAGGGCTGCATTACCCAAGTCAGTGTGAGATAACTCTGCCCAGACCCATGGCAACGAGGGCTGTGTAATGCTGGAGATAGCAGGGCATGCTGAGGGCACTGAGCTGCCTTGTGTCAAGCCTGGCTTTGGCTGGGAAAGGATGGAGCAACCCAGGAGAGCCTCCCTCCATCCATCCCTTTCCCAGGGAAACTGGGTGCAGGTCTCACACAGGAGGAGTGGCTGAGGTACCAGATGAGTTAATTTTAGGATGGAGGCGCAGCTCAATCCATGTGGATTCTTTGCTCCGTCACATCTTCTCACCTCCCCACCCCTGCCTCTGACCTCCCCGGGACAATCCTTCATCTTGCTCCTGTTTACACATCCCCACTGAAGTAGGAGGGCAATGAAAACAGATGGCAGCTGCAAACTCCCAGCTCCTGTGTCTGAGCTGCCAAAAAACAGCCTCAAAAAACGTGGGGTGGAAATCTGAGGGGCTGCTAAAATACCAGTCCTGAGTCCCTAGCTGAAGGCAGGGAAGGTCTTTTTTGGGCTTTCCCTGGCCTGGACCCTGTGTGGTAGAGAGGTTTGAGCTCCTGTTCTCCATCCTGGCCCATTTCCTGGCTCCCTGTGACACTTTGATCCATAGTGCCCATCCACCCAGAACCACCCCGGGGAAATGGAGCTGAGCCAGCAGCACAGCCATTCATTCTCCCCTCAGGGGAGGAAGAGAGGCCAGAGATAAGATCGATTCATTTGAGCCAGAGCCCATTTTTCACTGGCCAATTCCAAGAGTGATCCCTCCAGGATGAGCAGGATGTGATCCCTCCAGGAGCAGAAGGATGTGATCCCTCCAGGGTGAGCAGGTTGTGATCCCTCCAGGGGGATCAGGATGTGATCCCTCCAGGAGCAGCAGCACTGCCACTGTCCTCAGTAGAGTCAACACCAAGTGACGTGCAAGAAGATTCCTTGCCCTCAGAGCTGCCTTCCCTGCAGGATGCAAACACTTCCTGGGCTCCAGGACATTTAGCTCTGCCACAGACCCCAGGGATGACCCCATGCCTCAGTTTCCCCCTGCCTGTCCATCAAGACTTTTGAGACTCAAACCCATGGATGTTTTCAGCCCTGGTGAGAGCTCCTCGTCTGGAGAGCTCTGGTGACAGTTCCTCTTCAGCTTGGCACGAGACAGGCTCTCTCCCACTTCCCATCCTATTATCCTCTTCATAAAAACCAACTTTAACAGGCCTGTTTTATAATGTTTGGGTTTTGTTTGCTACTGTAATTGTCAGCCAGCAGCCAGATGGCAAGGCAGCCCAGGCCAGCGTTCCAAGGAGCTTTCCAAGTTCCTGGTGGAGACAATGACACAATTGAGGACAAATAAACAGAAACAGGAGCGGAACATCAGCGAGGACAGAGCACCAGGACGTGGGAGCAGGACTGGCCAGCCCTGGACTGAGGATCAAAGAGGTGCCTGAACCACTGGAGGACTCAGCTCGTGGCTGCAGCCTTGCCCTGGTCCTCTCTGAAGATGCTTCAGGAGAGGGCACAAGGAGTGTCCTGGAGAAGGATGTAACAGCACTGCATGGCAACTGCTTTATTTTTATTATTCTTTCTCTATTACAGGATGTTCTGCAAAGGCATAAACTGGTTTTCCTGTGGGTTCATGTTCCTTGTGCCCCAGCCCACCCCATTCCTCCCTCTCTGTCCTCAGCTGCTGATTCTGTCAAACCCTGTACAGATTTAACAAGACTGGGATCCTCAACCTTTAGAGGCTGTTTGGTTGGAGTCAGCCAAGGAGGTGGAGAGGAGCGGGGAGTTAGAGCAGAGGGTTGAGTGTGGATGTGGCTCAAGCTTCCTGTCAGGAGCCCAGCTCACCCTCCTGCAGCCCCAAAATGCTCACAAATGCCTCTTGAATTCAGACTTTTCCCCGAGTGTTTTCAAATTTGAAATGTCCTGGTTTGGTAGCTGTCAAATGCTTGTATTTTTATTTCCATCCTCAGGGCCATTTGGTTAGAAATGTTTGATTCTATTTCAAACAGCACAAAAGCTCAGTATTTAGGTGTTTCAATTCTTTCAAAAATAAATATTCCTAATTTCATGACTCCTACCCCCCTTTCTCTTTTTTTAGCTGGAATAGTCAAAGCTTCAAAATCACTGATGAATGAGAAAGTGCATTTTTTGCCCTGGTTGGTGGAGCTGAGTTTAATGGGACCACAATACAACCAGCTGTCAGGAAACTCTGCTTTCAGGTCTGAAAGCTAAAAGGTGATTACACTGCTACCATAAATACAATTATTTGCCAATTGTGGTTTGTTCCTAATGCATCTGCAGTATCAGAGGGCTTGGCAAGTGTTGGGCTGAAGGATGAGGGCAAAACAGAGTGTGTGGGAATCCTGCCTGGGATCTGTCTGCCTGGGAATTCTGGAGACAGCCCTGGTGTCACCCAGGGTGGAGATTTACCTTCCCCAGCACGAATTTTCTCATGGGCAGCCTGTGGGGATTGTCCCTCTCCATCCCCTGTGCAGATTAACGGGTCTGTGAAGGAAACCATCCCCTCCTGCCTCCCACCTCTTTCCACTCCTCTCCAAAGCAACGCTCCAGAGTTTGCCCTGGAGGAAAATCAAACCCTCTGAAATTTACTGCAGTGGTTATGAAAACTTCCAGCTCTTTTGTCTCCTGAACACCTGAGGAAGGAGCCTTACCCTGGAAAACTCACCATCCCAAACCCTTCCTCCCCCAGCACGAGTGCTGGCTCTGGGCAGGTGGACACAGCACCAGGGGAGTCGCTGGAGGAGGGGGAATTCTTCTTTTGAAGTGGCTTCTGACACTAAAAACTCCCTTGTGCTGGGTGTTGTGATTGCTGGCCAACTCAGAGAGGGATATTTTTGGAGCCTGGATGTCCCCATTCCCCATTCCAAGGACATCAGTCTTGTCTCAAGGCTCTTAGGTTTCCATTCCCAGGTGCTCTCCGTGGGTGATCCTGGGCAAGGTGCTGTGCCAGGAGCCACCCACAGAGTCACAGAACCACAGAACCACAGAACCAACCAGGCTGGAAAAGACCTCTGAGGTCATCGAGTCCAACCCATGACCCAACCCCACCTTGTCACTCAGCCCATGGCACTGATGCCACATCCAGTCTTACCTTAAACACCTCCAGGGCTGGTGACTCCAACCCTCCCTGGGCAGCCCATCCCAATGGCTGAGCACACTCTCTGGAAAGAATTTCTTCCTCATATCCAACCTAAACTTCCCCTGGCACAGAATCAGACTGAGCCCTCTTGTCCTGCTGCTGTTTCCTGGGAGAAGAGACCAAACCCCCACCTGGCTCCCCCTCCTGTCAGGAGTTGCAGAGAGTGCTGAGGTCTTCCCAGAAATCCATGGAGTCACTCTTGGGAGGTGGGCACCCAAATCTCCATGGCTTTCACATCCTTGGGGGTGGGAATGCTTCTCCCTGGGAGCACCTGTGGGATCACCACGCCATGAGGCTTTTGTGGACAGTCCCATCACCTCCCATCAGACACAGACTGCTCCCTGCAGGATCCATTCATGCTCCTTCTTTCCCTTTCTTTTCACAGTTATTTTTTGTTGTTGTTTTTGCTTTATTGGGCTGAGCAGATGTTCTAAACATCTGGCAGCAGCATGTTTGTTCTGCAGGCTCTTCTGTGTCGTGTTAGTGCCAAAGCAGCGGAGCAAGGAGCAGGAACGGCCCTGTCACATCTTTTGCTGCACAATCCAGATGTTTTGGCATCTGGGCTGCTTTTCTGCTGGTACCCAGTGGCACCCTGTGGCTGTCCTGCCACGGCCCCAGTTAAACTGGGCAGCTTCCAGTGTGTCCCAGAGCCAGGAGGCCTCATTTGGAGAAGTGGTGCAGAAGGAGGCGAATAATCAGCGGGGTTAAGTCTGGGGTTTGGCTTTGGTAGGCTCTGCTCCATGGCCTGGGGAAGGAGCCTCTCCAGCATGCTCCAAGTGCCACGTAGTAAAAGTCCTGGCTGCAAGTTTTCCCTGAAGAAAGGTGATGATGAAACACCACTTTATTTTGGACGTGTAAAAGATTTCACAGGCTCGCCTCGGCCGCAGAGCGGAAACATCGGTAGGAAACTACAAATCAATAGTTTATTTAAAGAAAAGAGACAACCCCATCTTTAACAAAAACAAATGAGGGGCAAGAGGGAAAACATTTGTTTTTCCACTTTGGAGCTGAGAAGTCCATTTGTAACGTGTGTGTGGAAAAAAAAACCCGTGCAGGGTTGTGGCCCACTCCGTCTTTTTTGGGAGCATCCCCCGTGTGTCGCAAGCCCAGGAGGCAGCTCTGCAGCTGTGCTTTGAACCACCGGCCTGCAGGGAGCAGGAAAGTCCTTCCTCCACAGCCCCACTCTCCCAGCTCTGGGAGCAGTGTCTGTCTCCCTAAATATCCCTGGATAAAGCCGTGGCTCGCTGCTCCAGCAGCGAAGCAGGAGGTTCATCCAACATTTCCACAGAGAGCAGAGCTGCTGGAAGGCTGGGAAGTGTAAAAATCGTGTCAAGGCACAAAAAGTCCTTGGCCCAAGCTTTGGGTTGTGAAAACTGAGGTTGCTCTGCTGACATCAGTACTGGTTTGCTGCAGTGAGGTGAGGAATTTCGGGATTGCAAAGGCATATTCCCAAGCCAAATTGTCCTCCCGTGCTGTGGTCGGAGCAGTAAAGCTCCAAACCAGCTGGCTGCTCTGTCTTCCCTCAAACCAAAAGGGGATTTGTGTTTTTACCATATTGCCCATCAACTTCAATTACCTTCCTTATCCCTCTGTGTGGGAAAGAAGATCCCTGAAGTGAACCAGGAGGGGAAGAAATCCGTATTTATAGAGACAAGTGTGTTAATTCTCCCATCTCCCCATCTCCAGGGGAATGGAGAGGGAAGGGAGGGGGTGAAATGGGACTGCTGGATCTTATTTTGGAGGGAGCTGTTGAGGGGTGCCCAGGGGGTGTCTTCCAGCTCATCAGCTACTGTGGATGGGGCTTTCAAGGAGTTGCAGAAGGATCGTGGAGCCACTGAGGGTTTCAGGTGCCATGGCAGGTTGCTGCATCCCATCTCCCAGGTGGCTCAGCTCCCTGCAGAAGGGATGGATTGTTAGTGCCTGTCTGGGGGACCGGGATGTGTGGAGGATTAGAGGAATTACCAAAGGCTTTCAGGGCACTGCTGGTGCACTCGGGGTGGGGGGGTCAGAAGGTTATCAGCCTGATGGAGAAGCTTTATTTCTTGTATGTCTTTCCACAGGAGGAAGAAACCTCAACTAGGTTATAAAACCCCACCAACTGCTCCTTCTTGGTGGCACTATGAGATTTAGGGGACATCCAGGAGTCTCATGGGCCTCAGGGCAGTGACTCCTGAAGGAGGACCTGGGTCCTCAGAGTCGTTCTTCTCCTGCTGGGACCTGCCAGGGGCCTCAGGGGGGAGGGTGGTTGATCAGATGGGGCATGAACAGAGCTGAAAGAGGGCTGTGAGCTCCCCAGGGCTGCCAGGGGAACGGCCCTGCCAGCAGAGACAAGGGGGATGAGAAAATGCAGAACTGCTCCATTTTCCTCTCCCAGTTTGGGGAAGTGAGAGGGGAAAACTCCCTCTGCAAGTGCTGCAATGCTGCCAGAGAGAGCCAGCAGGAGCATCTGCACAGTCTTGGAGGAGGAGGATGTTTCCTTTGAGCTCGGAAGGAGGCAGCCCAGCCCAGCCAGAGAAACCCATGGGCCAGGGAACATCCTTCCATAGTGAACAACTGGATGTGCCTCCAACAGGGGAGCCATGGGCTGATCACACAGTGCAGCCCCAAAGCTGGTCAGCCCACTGTCTGCAGCCCTGACAGCAACCATTTCCACCTCTCCATGAAGATGCTTTCCTCCACCTGCTCTCCATGAAGATGCTTTCCTCCTCCTCTCCATGAAGATGGTTTTCTCCACCTCTCATGATTCCCTCCACCTCCCCGTGAAGGTGTTTTCCCTCCACCTCCCATGAAGACACTTTTCTCCTCCTTCCCCACCCTTGCCCCCCGACAAACCCAATCCCCGCGGGCAGAGAGGGCTCTGTGACACCGCAGGTCGGAGCTCCCTCCGCCGGGCTCCCGGAACGCTCTGAAATGCTGGCACCTTGTGGCAGCTCGGAAAAATCACATTTTTACACCCAGGCCGAACGCGCTGCTTTGAAAAACCCCTCGTTGCTGTTGCAGATCCCGCCGGGTGGGGAGGAAATCCTGACACGCGTGGGGCAGAAGTCGGGTCCGTTCGTCTGGGGGGAAGGGGGGATGTGGAAGTCCTGCTCCTCCCACCGCCCTATTTCTGCAGCAGCCCTGTCCCTCTCAGAGGATGTGGTTATCAAGCAAGGAACTCCCTAGATGGATTTGGATGCCATATTTTGCCCTGCCTGTGGCATCTGGGCTGGGGGGCTCTGTCAATCAGCTGAGGAACTGAGACCACATGAGACGTTTCCCCTCATCCTGGAGACCTCTCCTGTTCTGATTTTGGAAGATCTAAGGAAAGCTGAGATTTGAGGGCAGCTCTGTCCCCACCAGCCAGTGCCAGACATATTGCAAGGGTTAAAAATATCTGTGGTTTTGGCTCAGATCTTGTCCAGCTCTTTTTGCCAGATGGATTATCCCAGCCAAGCTGGGAATTCTCATCCAGCAAAGGAAGGTTTGTTTAATCCATTGGAACAAGTGAGTTCCCACAGTTGCAGCTCCAGGTTGATTCCTACAGGTGCTCAGTGGGTGCCAAACCTCTTCACCAAGAGCCTGGACAGCCCTCCCAGACATGCACAAGTTTTTATCTCAGTGCAGGAAGCTGTCAAGAGCAACTCCCATCCCTCCCTCCTGCTCCTACACCACTCCAGGTGTAGGATATTCCTCCAGCTCACCAGAGATGCCTGGCCTGGCCAGGGCAAGGCTCAGCCAGCTGGGCCATGGCCACAGCCTGTGTCATTCCAGAGCTCAGGGATGAGAACCCAAAACACCTGGAAAGGCTAATGTAGACCCAGGAGTCCACATGTCCATCCTGATAACCCAGGAGGCTCTTCCCTCCTCCTCCATGCCTTGGCTTGGAGGCAGGAGGATGGGAAAGAGACTGGGAGACCGTGGAGACTGGGGGATCCATGGATCTCATGGAGGCTGAGAGATCCATGGATGTCAAGGAGTTTGGGGGATCCATGGATGTCATGGATTTTGGAGGATCCATGGATGTCATGGAGTCTGGGGGAGCCATGGATGTCATGGAGACTGAGAGATCCATGGATGTTATGGAGATTGGGGGATCCATGGAGGTGTTTTCTGCAGAACATCTCCTCCTCTCACCGCCCATGGAAGGACCAGGGTGGCCACACAGTCCCAGGGAGGATTCCTGGTGAAATGTGTGTGTTGGCAAAACTTGCTGGGCTGTTTCTGAGAAAAATAACCCACTTGTAATGAATGTGCTGAGACAGCGTTTTCACAGCCACCATGGGCTACAGAAGATGATGCTCACAGAGAAAAGACCAACTCAAGATTCATCAGCTGCAACAGTGGGAAAGAATAGACTCGATTTTGGGGCAAGATTCTTCTCCAGTGACTGCTTTGTGCTTTTGTTTTATGGGTGAGGCAGCCTGCGAGCCATTCTTTACCCTGAGAGAGGCTTCTGACATGTAAGCCCAGCTCTAAATAGCTTCCTCCTTTATTGGAAATAACCATTGGCACAAGCTGCCATGGGAAGTGATGGATTCTCCATCTCTTGAAGTCTTTAAATCAAGACCGGATGCCTTTTTGGAAGAGATGTGGAGCCAAGCAGAAATTATTGGGCTCGGAGTAGGAATAAGGGGATGGACTCATATGGCCTGTGTTAGACAGGAAGTCAGCCTGGATAATCTATGGCCCTTTCTGGCTTTAAGATCTCTGAAAGTTCAGATCTGCAGCCAAAGTGGGGGGCTCTCCCCGTGCCTGTAAAAGAGCAGCACCCCAGGGCACGGGAAAACCTCTGAGCTGCCTGGAGAGTTCCCAGTGCCCACGGATTTATTGGCACTGGTACCTGCAGTGAGGCCATTTCCCTGCAAATTGTCTCTCCTCTAGACTTTAGGTGGGGAGAAGAGCTCAGAGGGCCAGACAGGGGTCTTGGGGGGCAGGCAGGACCCTGTAGGACGTGGGTTGCACCCCTATTGGGGTGCTGGAGGGAGCAGGTGCCACACAGAGGTGCCAGCATGGAGAAATGCTCTGGCACGGCCAATTCATCCTGAGTTTGCCTGCCCAGCTCTACTGTCCATGGGATGGCCCTGTGGAGGGGGAAAGAGGGTCTGGGGAAGATTTGGGGCACTGCCTTGAGTGTCAGCTTGTGTCAGGCTCAGCTCCTTCGCACTCACTGCCAACATCCCCCACGAGGTGACCTCTCCCCGAGAGGACAATGAAACTGGGCTGCTCTGTCTGCTGCAGTAAAACTAAACCCAAGGCTCCCTCCACGGGGAAAAGGAGAGTAGGTAGATCAGCTCAGAGTTCAGGATGAGTCAGTGGATCCAGCTTAGCCAGCTCAGAGTTCAGGATGAGTCAGTGGATCCAGCTCTCCCTGTGCAGGTTGGCTGGTGCCGGTGATGCAGTCGGGTACGTCACCGTGTTGTGAGGCTTTGACCCCCTCCCTGTGGCTTTCCTTGCCCCACACCTGCCTCTTTGGTGGTTTGAGGTGGGAGCAGACAGGGCCTCTGCCAAGCTTGTTTCATTCTACCCAGCAAACCCCCCCCAAATGTTCACAGCTTTCAGCTCCCAGGGTTGGTTGGGCACTCAAGCCCTGACTGCAAATGCATCTTCTCCACCATCCCAGTTCTGTGGCGTTTGGGGCTGGCTCTGTCTCCCCCTCATCCCAAACTCCTGATAACTCATCTCACAGTGATTGCAGCAGCGGGGAAAGCTGGTGCAAGCTCAGAGAACGCGTTTCTGGCTCTTTTCAGAGCTCAGGAGATGGATGTGGAAAACATGCCAGAAAAACCAGGAGGGACTGAATCCACCGGGTGCAAAATTAAGCTGAAAAGCTCAGTCCAGATCTGTTAACAGTGGCTTCGTGCTCCAGATCTTACAAAGGTGAAGCAAAAAGTACTCGAGACCAAAATGTAGGAGTTGAAGAGATTTAACCCTCGGACTTGTTTTGCAGCTGATTTAGTAGGAAAAGAGCGCGTTACCCGTGATTTCTGCCTCCCTGAAGGAGGAAAGGGGCAGCGAAGGAGCCTTTATTCAGCCACGAGCCTTTCTGCACCTGCCAGACGTGTGAGCTCGGTGAGAGGAGGGTGGTTTGAGGCTCATCCCGGGAGCTGGCGGCTCCAGCCGGGGTTGCAGTGCTGCAGATTGCCGGCCGGCGGCAGGCGGCTCCCGGGGATGCTGCTCGGCCAGCGCTGCCCGCGGGCTCCAAACGCTTCCAGAAAGGCAGGGAAGAGGAGTGTCACTTCGGGGGGAAGCACAGGGTAAAGTGTTTGCATACATATAGCCCTGAAATAAAGAAAAACCCGACAAAAAAATAATGAGGCGCACCTGGAGCACTCCCGGCTCTGCTGCGGCTCAGATGCTTTTGCATGTAAGGTTAAGGCTTTTAAGTGAAGTCGACAGTTTAAAACTGTCTGAAGGAGCTCAGATCCACCTGAGCCTTCAAAACAAGCTGCTTCATCACCAAAGAAATGCCTATGCATTTCCTCCTCTTTTTAATTTAATTTAAGCAAACCCATAAAGTTGCAACTCAAACGTTTGTGCTGATGGATGAGGACTTGTAAATGGGACCGACTGGCTGCTGATAGCAAGGGGAAGAGAGAGTGGGAAAATGTGTTCATTCATTTCCAAAGGAAAGAAAGAGGGAAAAAAAGGAAAAAAAGAAGGGAAAAAAAGAAAGAAGGAAAGAAAGGAGAAAAGAAGGAAAAGGAAAGAAAGGAGGAAAAGAAAGGTAAAGAAAGAAAGAAAGAAAGAAAGAAAGAAAGAAAGAAAGAAAGAAAGAAAGAAAGAAAGAAAGAAAGAAAAGAAAGAAAGAAAGAAAGAAGGAAAAGAAAGGCACTCTGATTTTTTAGCTGTAGGAATGGAAGGGCTCCACTGTAACACCAGTGAGGATTTTATTTGCTCTTGCTTTGAGCTGAAAAATGGGGTTTTAATGCAATTAAAATAAATCTGAGCAGTGTGTGTGTGTTTGCTGGAGGGGGAGCACTGGAATCATCTTACAGGGAGCCTGGGGAGGTTTGTTGAGCCCGGGGGACTCAGCAGTGGCTGTGCCAAGCCATGGGTGAATGTGGGCAAATCCCCCCTTTCCTTGTGCTGCCCCTTGCAGCTGTATAAGGAGGATACCAAAACCTGTACAGGAGCAGTGGCACGTGCTGGGGATGGGCAGTGCAGCAGAAATGGGGCTTTGTCCCGTTTTGTCTCTGCATGGACCTGACTGAGTTAATCCTGCTGTGGGTTTGGATCCCTGGAAGTGTCCAAGGCCAGTTGGAGCAACCTGGGCTAGGGGAAGGTGTCCCTGCCCACGGCAGGGGGTGGCACTGGATGAGCTTTAGGGTCCCTTCCAGCCAGAGCAGTCCGGGGTCCCGTGCCCCGTCGGTGGTTTGGGATGCTCTGATTGCTCCCAACAGGGGAGCTGCCTGCACTGGCACTGCCGTTTTCAGAGCCCAGACACTTGACCTCTCCCCCCAGCTCAGCTCCCGACCCTTCGCAGAGTAAATCCCCTCCTTTCCTCCGGGCGGGGAGGGGGTGACAGCACTTCCCTGCCTTGCAGATGTGCCGCAGAGATAAACAGCCCACGGGCCGTGAGCTTCTCCAGATGCTGCGAGGGGGCCAAAAATAACCCAGAAAAGCAGGATAACACCCCATCTGGGCGCTCCTGACCTGAGCCCCGTGAGCACAAACCTCACGACAGCACCGTGATTTGCTTGGGCACGATAAACTTTCGTCAGAGGAGTGTGGACCCCCCCTTATTTTGCCTCCGGGAAGCTCACGGGAGCTGGAGGGGACCCTGGAGGAGGATTGCCTTCAGGAGGCGTGCTTGAGCTTCCTGAGGTGCTCGGGAGATGCAGGGATCCCTCCTGCTCAGAGCAAAGCACCCCTCGGAACAGGCGCTCTGCTGCAGGAGAGGGGAAGGTGCTGCCCGTGAATTCACCCAAGAAGCGTTTTTAACGGTGGGCTCCAAAGGCTTGGGGCTTTGAGGAGGCAAACCCAAGTCCTAGGATGCCAGAAGGGGAGCAAACTATGGGCAAACTCAAATCCTCTTATTTCTTTCCCCTGGGGCTGCAGCCCCTCCTTTCATCCCCTTCTCCAGCTTGGGAACCAGCTCCTTGCTCGAGCCTTGCAAATCTGAGCTGTTTTTGGGCAGGATCATCAAATCCCAGAATGGTTTGGGTTGGAAAGGGACTTTAAAGATCTTCTCATTCCACCCCCTGCCATGGGCAGGGACACCTTCCACCACCCCAGGTTGCTCCAAGCCCTGTCCAACCTGGCCTTGGACACTTCCAGGGGTGGGGCAGCCACAGCCAGGGAAGCCAGGGAAGAATTCCTTCCTGATTTCCAACCTAAACTTACTCTCTCTTTTTCAGGATCCCAGTAAAAGCTCCCAGACAAAGCCTGGGTGGACAGAGCTGCTGGTTGAGCCTCCCCTCTTGATGAAATCCAGGGGTTTTTTCCCCACCAAGGCAGGAGTGAAGGCAGAGCCTCAGCATTTGAACCCTGGTTGTTAAATTGCTCGTGGTTCTCAGCACTGTCCCAGGGCCTCCAAAGGGCTGCGTTCACCATCCAGCAGAATAATTGCCATCATAATTAATAAACTCTAATGGGGAAGCACAGAATCCAGAGTTCAGGTAAATGGCAGCGACAGAGGATCCTTCCAGTGTCTGCAGGACTCACTGCTGCCACTGCCCTCAAAGCCAAATGCACCACAAGTATTTACACAGAACCCCAGAACGGTTTGGGTTGGAAGGGACCTTAAAGAACATCCCATCCATTCCCTACCATGGGCAGGGACACCTTCCACCAGCCCAGGCTGCTCCAAGCCCTGTCCAACCTGGCCTTGGACACTTCCAGGGATCCAGGGGCAGCCACAGCTTCTCTGGGCAACCTGTGCCAGGGCCTCCCCACCCTCACAGCCAAGAATTCCTTCCCAATATCCCATCTATCCCTGCCCTCTGGCAGTGGGAAGCCATTCCCTGTGTCCTCTCCAGGCCCTTGTCCCCAGTCCCTCTCCAGCTCTCCTGGAGCCCCTTTAGACACTGGAAGGGACTCTCTCAGGTCTCCCTGGATCCTTCTCTCCTCCAGGCTGAACAATCCCAATTCTCTCAGCCTTTCCTCATAGGAAAACCATTTACACATTCCTGACTCATGCCTTGCATTTCATCCCCTCACAAACACAGCAGCTGAGATTCCCAGGGCTGGGATGTTTGGAGCACCCCTGGATTTGCTGTTCCTGGTTCCCCCTGGGCTGTGGTCCCTGACTGGCCTCTCCTGGCCTCTGTGTGAGCACAGCCAGAGGAGATGGACAGGGTGGGAAGGTTGGCAGCCACTGGGACTGGCAGCAAATAAACCAGCCCCTCAGTGAGTGTTATTGCAGCCACACTGGGCTGGGCCAGGGCTGTGTCCCCCAGAGAGGAGTGCTGGCTGCCAGCAAAAATCCTCTTAACAACAATTAATGGCACCTAATTACTCTTTCTTTTGTCTTTTATTTAGCAACAGGGCTCAGCCCAGGAAGTCCTGGCTTCCACTGTTGGAGTGTTTTGACTCTGGGGCTGCAAAGGGCTCATTTCTTGGACAAACAGGACCGTGGAGCTCTCCAAGCTCCTGCTGCTTCTGAGCCCCCCTCCACGTTCCCCCAGGGACATTCCCTGCACCACCAGCATCCCCCTCACCATGTCATGTCTTGGCATGGCCCAAGATGGAAAAAATTCTCTCCTTTCCTCCCCAGATCTCTTTTCCCCAGAGCTCCATGTCTATCCCAGGGAAGGAAGCCACCAGCTCAGAGGTGTGTGCTGGAATGGTTGTGTAGAGCCAAAGCAGAGGCTCCACTGGGAGCCAGAGATAAAAGGAGAGGCAAAGGGCCTGATCCATCCCCAGTATCCTCTCTGAGCACTTGAATTTCCTGACCCAAAGTGGCCCTTGGTGGATTTTTCTTCCTTGAATTTCTTGAGCTGGTTCTTGATCTCGTCTCAGCCTTTCATCTCACTGGGCAGTTTCTGGGGGGCATCCGCTCTGTTGTCCTGTGGTGGACAAATGGACTGGATACAGCAGGATCTGGGTCCTGGAATGGCATCTCCACAGGGATGAAGGACTGGGACCATCTCCAAGGGCACAGAGGACCACAAGGATCAGTTTGGAAGGAGCACCCCGATGCTGAACATCAGCGTGGGTGTCCAGGGTGCTCATTGCAGCCAGGGTTTTTTGGGATAACCCCAAGCCATCCATGCCAGAGGAAAAGGTTGCAGGGACTCTCCATGCCCTGCACTGTGAGTGGGAAAAGGGGCAGGAGGTTCTGCTCCTGAACAGGGTTTTGGGGGTGAAGCCACGTTTTGGGGAGGATGGGTGCACAGCAGGAGGGGAGGCAGGAGGGGGATTTACTTCCATCATTTGGAAAGGATGAAAACGGGGCCAAACTCCCCCCCTGGAGGTGAGGGCAGGGGATTGACCCCTCTCTGGCCCGGAGGGGGCACAGGAGGGGAGCAGGGCAGGGCACAGCCACACGTGCTGGCAGGAAGAGGCAGCTAAAATAAGCAGATGGGTGGAAAAGGGAGGAGAGAGTATCAGGGAGATAACAGAAAGGTTAGAGAGGAAAGTCGCAGGAAGCCAGCCGAAAACAGCCCGAATGTCATGAAAAGGTGAAGCTGAGCCTCACAGAGGCCGGGGTTAGCCAAGCCGAGTCGTGATGCACAAGGCTGCGTCGAGACACACCGAAATGTGCCCTCCGGCATCCTCCTCCCTCCGCAGCGACCCGGGGTCACTTGGCAGTGATCCGTGATGTCACCCGAGGGCAGGGCAGGCTGTGCCGGGAGGCCGCTCCTCTCCCGGGGGAAGGGGTGTTTGCTGTCTCCGGAGGACAGCTCTGCAACGTGCGCTGTGTCACTGGCACTTGGGAACGAAGCCCAAATTAACGACTGGCTCCCATCATTCCTAACGCGGGATGTTCTTTATTTCCGCGGCTCATCCCCGTGTGGGAACAGAGCCGGTGTAAACTTCGCTGCTGCTTCAACCTCGCCGTGAGCCAGGCTGAAATACGCGGCGGTGAGGGGGGAGGTTGTGTTTTCCAAGCTGGATAAGCCCCCAGGTGCCATTACCTCATGTTTGTTTGCACGGGCTGGGAATTTCGGTGTCAGAGCCCTGCCAGACACCTTTTTCCCTGGCTGCGATCCCGGCGGCGGCCACCCCAGCCTCGGGGCTGGAGGATGGAGGATGCTCTTTGGCCCTCGGGCTTTACTCCCATTTCCTGGCTGCCAATCTTCATTTAACTCACTGGGCCCCGCGTCACGACACGGCCGCGGGGGATGAGCCTCGTGGGCTCCGAGAGGAGCCGGAGCTGAAGCAGCTGGAGAGAAAGGAAGAGGAGAGGAGCCGGGAGATAAAGCCCCCTCCCCACAAGCCTGCGCTGCAGCTGATAAGAGCCCTCCCGGGCTGTAATGGAAACCCTGGCTGCCTGTTTCCTCACAAAGTCATGACTCAGGGATAATGTTCACATCCTCCGAACGGCGAGGGAGCTAAAAATACAGCCAGGAAAATGAGAATGAGCGAGAGAGCATGAATGAGAGCGTGAGTGAGAAATGCACTGGGGAAAAGAGAGAGGAAGCATGAATGAAAGAGCCTGGGAGAGAGAGTGAAAACAGCCAGAGCCTTCCAAGTTTCCAAGCTGCAAACCTTTGCTTGCAATCAGCACTCTGGCAAAGGCACTCCTGCAGGAATGTAAACCCGTGCCGTGAATGTGCCTTTGCAGGAACGCTCCTGGCATCCCCTCCTGGCACCACTCCCATCTCCATCACATCCCGAGCAGGGGACAGGACACCCCTGTCTGGAGGGGCTGCAGCCTCAGGGGACCCTCGGGGGCTTCCCCCCCTGCCCCCAGTGGTGCAGCATCAGGGTGTGCTGCCCACCGGGCTGCACTTGAAGGTGCAAAGACATTCCTGTGCCTGCCCCTGCACAGACCCACACACAGCAAGCTGTCCCATGGATGCACATGTATGGAGGCTCTCTGGGAAAGAGGGATGTGCTTCTGCCCTTGGTGTGGCTGCTCACCACGGTGGAGGGGATTGGGGAGCCCACTGCCCCCCCCCAGACACTGATCCTCCACCAATTCCTGGTGGTTTTGACTAACCAGGCTCTGAGTTCCTCTCCCCCCTCACTGTGAGCCCCAAGCACCTGCACACACACACAGGGGCTCATTCTCCTGAAAAGACAAATGATTTTGCCCCCCACCGTTGCCCTCCCAAATCCCAGATGGCCTCTCAGAGCTGAAATGTGTTTTCCACATTTATCTCAGGGCTGAGGTTCCCCCCACAGCCCCCTGGCACTGGAATCTGTACCAGCATGGAGTAAAGGATGTTCCCTGTCCCCACCCTCTATAGCTCCTCTCCTGCAGAGCCAGGGTGGATAAATGGACATTAGAGCAGGTCTTTGAGGTTTGGAGACCCTCCAGGCTTGGAGGAGAAGGTGTATTCTGAGAAGTGTTTCTGGGTGCTTGGGAAGAGCCTGGAACGTTGTTTTCCCTCTGACAGGATTGAGGGAGAGCGAAGCCCCTTCTGTGCAGACTGCAGGAGTTCAATCCCACAGAGGTTTTGCCACCAAAATGCCATTTTCTGGTGTCTCCCTCCCCTCTCCACCTCAGGGCTGGGGCAGGCTGGCTGGTGCAGGGAGCGGCTCCCCCGACACATCCCATCTCCCGGCACGTGCCAGAGCCTTGTTCCAATTATTTCCTCCTGGGGATCCGGCTGATCTGCCACAGGCCCTCGCCCGCCACTTCCCTGCTCCTGGATTTTGTTCTGAGCTTCTTTTGTTCGAGGTTCCCTGGGAGGGGTTGGGCTGGGGGAGGGATGCTGGTGGGGTGCTGCCGTGTGGGGCAGGGAGAAGGGAGTGTGCACGTCCCAGGGGTGAGCCCATGGGTCTGTCAGAGCTGCTGGACACACACTGGCTGTGGTTGATGCAGCCTCAGCAGCAGATGTAGGTGCTGGGATCAGGAGGATGCCAGGACAGAGGTTCGTGGCTTGTGGGGCTGTGTTACCTCACCCCAGTCCCCGGTGCTGATGGCAGGGCCTTGGGGGCAGAGCCCTCATGCCAAGGACCAAAAGTGCCAAGAAACTCCTGGGAACAGGAGTGGCTCTGCCACTGCCTAACTGGGATTTACCTAAAAGGAGTAAACGCAGCCCAACATGTGCTAAAGCCATTGAAGCAATTCTTGCACACACACCTCCCCCTCGCCCGCCCCGACCTGCACAGGAATTGGGATGCAGAGTCCTAAGCAGCGTTTTTAGGGAAATAAATCAAAAAGGACGGCTGAATCCTGAGTCATATAGCTCCTATAGGCACGGCGGGATTCCTGCCAGCGGGAAGCCGCTCCCGGCCCGGCTGTCTGGGTGCCTGGATGGGTCACGGAGGGACGAGCCCAGCCGGCCAAGCCGGGCTCGACTCGACCCGTGTCACAGATAGGAAGCGAGATTAGATCCTTCTCCGTCATCGCTGCCGAGCCCGGCGCTCCTGACAAAGGCCCCAGGGGTGAGCCTGGTGCTAATCCAAGGAGCCAATTTTAGAGCCCGCTCTCCGCAGACAATCTCCGATTGTTTGGGCTGTTTTGAAGTTTTTCCCAGCCGCGCCGTCATCGCATCCTGTGACTTGGCAGGAAAGGCTTTTTTGCGCAGGCACCGCTGCCAAGAAGCCCGAGAGGTGTGACAGCGTGGGCTGCACGTCCCCCCGGGTCCCCCGGGGAAGGGGCTGCGTGGCCCCGGTGCGGGGCACAGGGCAGAGCCGCGGGCAGTGCCCTCCCCGGGGCTGCCGAGGCTCCGAGCCCAGATGTGGCAGCTCAGGGCCACCCACCCTGGCGTGGAAGCAGCGGGGAATTTTCTCCCGGGCTGGGGGAAAAGCCAGCTCGACTGAGCACAGCTCCTCCTCGTCCCTCCTGCTAAATAAATGAGCGTTTTTCTCCTCCGCACACCTTCCCCTGCACCCCCGGCACTGTGGCACCCCCTTTTCAGCCCCGTTTCGCCCTCCAGGCACGATCCAGCTCTGCCCGTGGCTCTTCCCTTTTGGCTGTCAGCAGCTTTGCCAGCTCCCTCTTGGAATGGGAAGCGGCCAAAGCAAGCAGAGATACCTGAACCTGCCATCCACCCACTCCTTGTCTGGACTCAAGATGTTTCAAAGCTCTCCCTTTTCTATTTCTATCCTCATTGTCATCCTCCTTTGAGAGGAAGGTCTATTATTCCCCTCCTCCTTTTCTCTCTACAAAAATGGGACATTGTTTCTTCTTTCTTTGATTTAAAAGCCAAAAACAGTTATAGGAAACTGTTCAGCAGATGTTTTACAGTATGAACCTAGAGGGGAAAAAAAAGAAAAAAATTCAAGAAAAAAATAAAAGCTCTGGGATTTTGCTTGAGGATCTATTTTTAGCCTAATGCTTCCTCCCATTCAGGGTTTGTGTTGGCATAGGCAAGGCGTAGGTTTAAGCACTTTGATTGTAGTATTTATTTTATATCTCCCATTCGCTGCATCCGTCGAAAGCTGGAGCTGACTGCACGAGCTAATGAAGCTCATTCAGGGAGGAGGTAAATCCAGCTCGTGCTGACTTTCAGAGAGGTCCCTTTCAGCCCACAGATGCTCAGGATGGGGTTGGAAGAGAATAATTCCCCATCCCATTTGCATCGGGGTAAACAGGGCTGTGTCCGTGCTCGCCGTGCTTGTGCCCAGGGTGGCCAAAATGAAACAAAACTCCCAGCTGAGGTTTATAAAGTCTCAGAGGGAGATTTGCAGGCACTGGATGCAAATGTGAGCCCCAGTTCCAGCGCTGGAAGTGGCTTTTGCCAATTTTTGGAAGCAGCTTCAATCAGGGCAGCCAAAACTCATCCCATAAACCTTCCCCAGGCCAGGCCCCTGCTGAGTTCAAAAGCCCCAGGACTCGGTACCAGCTGAGCCAGACCCTCTGGGTGAGGACAAGGTCACTGTCCCAGCCCTGTGTGTTCCTCCCCAACAAGGGGAGCGACACAGAAACCTCAGCTTTGCACCCAGGGATGGTGCTGTGGGAGGAAATAAAACAGCATCTGCTCCCTGTGGGTCTGGGAAAGTCTGGGCAGGGATGGCATCTCCTCCTGGGAAATCCATTCCCTGCCTTCCAGGTGTCCCCTGGGCCCAAATGCTCGCAGGGCCACCGGCCAAAGCAGACACAGGAGGCCCCCTTTGGAGGCCCTGGCACAGGGTACCCTGCAGGACTGGGTTTGGTCACAGAGAGGTTCAGATGAAACACAAGAGCCAAGGGCTTGTCCCACAAAATGACTTTTGAAGGAAGAAAATTGGAGAGGAACTTTTGACGAGGGCACGGGGTGATAGTTCAAAGGGGAATGGCTTCCCACTGCCAGAGGGCAGGGATAGATGGGATGCTGGGAAGGAATTGCTCCCTCTGAGGGTGGGCAGGCCCTGGCACAGGTTGCCCAGAGAAGCTGTGGCTGCCCCTGCATCCCTGGAAGTGTCCAAGGCCAGGCTGGACAGGGCTTGGAGCAACCTGGGCTGGTGGAAGGTGTCCCTGCCCATGGCAGGGGGTGGGACTGGATGTTCTTTAAGGTCTCTTCCATCCCAAACAATTCCATGAGTGTATGCACCACCAGCAGAAGAAACCAGCAGGATCTCAAGGGCACAGGAGATTCCTGTTAATGAAGATACAGCTCATTTGCTGCAGCTGATCCAGCAATTAGCCCAGAAATCCTCCCATCCTGATGGAGAGTCAAATCTAGGACCAAAAGCAAAGCCTGTACTTGCTCACTACTGGAAGTTTTCAATCAGGAAAAGCCACACTGGGACCTTATTTCCAGGGCTGTGATGAACCCAGAGCGTCTCCACTGAGGGGAAGGTGCAGGTGGGCACCCAGGTGGGAGGGCAAGGGGGAATCAGTCAGTGCTGGGACATGGGCTGGTTCCTGAATGTGACACCCGGCCCCACTGGCAGCGATCTGGGCTGTGGATTGGAAACCAAAGCTGTGTTTCCAGACATTAATGGCTTGCTTGTTGTCTAAGAGGGTGGAAAAGCAGGGAAAAGCCAAGGCCCAAATGACCAACAGGGCACTGCTGGTGCAGCTTCTAAATGGCCTGAGTTAGAGAGACAGAGCAATTAAAAAGGCAAACACCCAAATTCATGGGCTGAGCTCTGGGGTGCTGCAGGGATAAAGCTCTAATTCATGGGAACCTCTTTGGCTCCTTTATTTAGGATTTCTGTGTGTTATGCATGCAGACAACCAGGAATGTCATTTTTTCCAGACTGCTTTTTGCATAAATTAGGATTGTTTGCTGTTCATCAGCTGCCCCTGCTATGACCCCCCTCCCCTCCATCCCCCCCTCTCTGCTTAAAACCCAGGGGGCCATGTCAGCTCCTGTGGGATCTGTGAGGGCTGGGAAAAGGGAAGGCAGGCTGGGGTGGCTTTTTTTGGGAGCTGCCACGTTAATGAACCCCCAAAGAGCAGGTTGGAGGACAATGGGAAGGGTCCTCCCTCTCCTGGGTAGGTGTTCCTGCCCCAGCACTGCTCAGGGCTGGATGCTGGGGTGGGATCATGCCTGGGAGCTGTGAAGTGCTCCAGAAGGCAGCCTGGATCCGGGTGGAAAACGGCTGGAGCTCTGATAAATGGGAGGCTGCTGCTTCCCCTCCCACCCACACACTTCCACTTTCACTTCACATGTGGGACCCAGCTCTGCAATTCCCCAGCCTGGCCATAAATAACCCCTCCATGGCCAGGCTGGGGGGATTTAACATGCCTTATTTATCCTCTCTCTTCCTCCTGGAGCTCTTGGTGTCCTTCAGGGACACCTCTGGGGGGATGTCACCTGTGTCCTGTTATCCCTCCCGAGCTCCCCTGATAATCAACCAAAGACACAAAAGAGAATCTGTCCAAACACGCTCAGAGGAGCTCAGGAATTAAATATGAAAAGACCCAGCTGTTCCAAAAGCCTAATCTTTGTCACAGACAAACTTTCCTTGACCTGGAACCGTGTGGAAAATAAACAGAGAGGTAAAGGACATGTTAATAACTCATTTCCACAGAACCCAGCCTCGTCTTTCTGCTACTGGATTTTTTTTTTTCCCCTCTGCTGCTCTCTCTCATAACAAAAAGTGTTTATTAAGATGCAGATAATTTCTGCAGTGGTTTAGCTGTGCAATTAGAGCATTGAAAAATCTGCAGTTTATGGAGTTCCACCACACAACTTCCCTGGCCTACAGAATATCAGGATAATACATTTTTATTTTTATTTTTTTTGCTGAGTGTGTCCCTCACACTCCTGGCTGGGTGAGGGAACCCAAGAGGGCTCAGATTCCAGCTGGGACCTCCTGAGATCGTTGCCCAACCCACTGACCCCTCGCTGTCCTGGGCTGTGTGCCTGTCAGCTGAGGGAGAACAAAAAGGTCAGTTTGATACTGGAAAAAGGCCTGGAGAAACAGAGAGTTTCCCAGGTTTATCAGCTGCCCCACAGAAGCCAAATCTCCAAATTCTGCAGGGAAACCTCTGAATTCTTACGTCACCCAAGTCCTTTCTCCTGCTCAGCCCCAGCATTTGTGACTCTGACAAGACTGAGTTGTGGAAGGAGAAGCCCAAGGACCTCAAGGGATGTTGGAATCAAGCCATGAGCCATGTGGGCACCTGGGGACACCAAGATTTTGACTGATGTCCTCAGAGAACCACCAACAATTGCACCTTCCCTCATTGCCATCCCAGTTTAATCAGAATAAGCTGCTGATTATTTCCAGGATGGGTTTCATTTGACATTTTCACTGCCATGCTAATCTTATTTTTTCGAACAAGGAGATGCAAAGGGAAGCAGTTCAGTGATCTCAATTCAGCCTCTGTGTTTTTGCACGGGTTTGAGAAGCAGTTGACTTTTTGAAAATGTCAAGATTTTTATCAAGGCTTTGAATTTCACTACAGCAAGATGCAGGGGATATTTGAAGAGATAAAAGAAAACAAAAATATCTCTCTTTTTTTTTTCTTTTTTCTTTTTTTACCCCTGATAGTAATAATGAGTTAAGTAATAAAGAGCAAGTGATTAACTGGCTGCTGAATTCATTTTGAAATCTGGCCAGATGTGTTTGAGCAGGAATTGTTAACTGGTAGCATTTTTATAAATCTGATCTTTATTTATACATCTTGCCCAGGAAAAGAGCACTTCTGAAACCTGGCTTGATAGTCTTAGATCAACTGATTTTGGAGGAGAATTTTAATTTACAGTTTGAAGAGGGTGTATAAGTGATGAAATCCTATCTGAGTGTATCAGACAGCCTAAGAAAAGGTCCTTCTCCCAACATCCAGGCCAAATTTCTCTTGAAATGAGAGAAATGGGAAATGATGACTGATTTTCCAGTTGATATTTTCATGAATGATGATTGGTTTAACTTGTCCTTGTAGCTTCCAGGGGTTCCTGTGCATCCTTCCCCTGTGGTGTGAATGGGGCACAGAAGGGTTTGCATTGACATGGCTCACACTGGCCTTTAGAAATGGCATCAATTTTTGTGCTAAGGAGGCAAAATTGATGAATTTGCATCTTAAGGGCCCAGGCTGGTGATGTTATGGCGGGAACTTCCCCAGGGATGTTGCTCAACATCGGAGTTTGAGCTGAGTGGGAATTTCTCACTTCCTCTTCCAGAATGAAAACAGCATAAAATCCCAGAATCCCAGACTGGTTTGGGCTGGAAGGGACAGTAAAACTCATCTCATTCCACCCCCTGCCATGGGCAGGGACACCTTCCACCAGCCCAGGTTGCTCCAAGCCCTGTCCAACCTGGCCTTGGACACTTGCAGGGATCCAGGGGCAGGCACAGCTTCTCTGGGCAACCTGTGCCAGGGCCTGCCCACCCTCCCAGGGGAGAAAATCCTGTTGGGACTGGGTGTTATTTTGGGTTTTCTCCTCTCTATACATGTCCCTGTGTTTAGAGCCACGTGCACAGGCCCAAGATGAACATGGAATTCTCCTGCCTGTGGTGTTTCACCCAGGCCAGTCTGACACATTCATTTAAAGCCCATTTCTCCATAGATCTCATCTCCCTCACAGAATTGAGATAAACCAAGTTTATGATGAGTATCATGATTAATAAGAAGGTGATTTATGTGTAGAAGCTTCTAACCTAAAATAGCCTCACAGAAGTCCCTTGTGGACCAGTTTAATCGTTCAGGATCTTCCTGTGCACCCCAAATCTGTTCTATTCTAGTGGATATCCTGTACCATCACACTGTGGCCAAGATAATGGAGATCCCAGATTTGAGCTCCTGCCTGACCCAAGGGTGGACAAAACCTTCTTCTCCTGCTTTTGAGGGCAGATAATTCCCCTCAGCTTGGCCAGGGCTCCACAGAAGGAGGCAATTCAGAGGGTGTTGTTCCCTGGCTCACTGGCCAGGAGGGATTGGAGGCCAGGCAGCCCTGCAGAGCCTCAGTGCCTGGAGAGCAGATGTGCAGAGCTCCTGGGGGAGCCCTGCTGAGGTATCTGGGCACAGGCTGTGTGTCAGCCTGGATTTGGGAATGTCGTGGCAGCCTGGGCAAACCTGCTGCGGATTTACAGGCACAGGCAGCTCCTTGGTGCAGCTGATCACCTTCTCCCAGGGCAAACAGGCTGGGAAGGTCACCCTCCAAATCAGGAAGCCCTTTTTGACTGCCTTGCACTGGGATCATCATGTAACTGCAAAAAGCAGAGATTCAGGCCCTCAGGATCATTTGATTGGTTCCTGCTCTGTTTTTCCAGTGGAATATGGAAATGATGATACTCAGAGATCCTATAAAGGGCTCTGGAAGCTGATTACATGCAGCTTCTCACCCTCAGTGGGTTATGATCCTCAAGCAGGACCACAAGGATCTCTCCCTGGAGGACATTCTCAGGGCTGCAGGAGGGTGAACAGGGGTTGGTGACAGCTGGTGACACTCAGAACTGTGCTGAGCTTTGTCCAGGTGATCTGGGCTCACTCCCAGCTCCAGGATGCAAACCATGACCATCTCTAGTTGGATGTTGCTCTCAGCTCCCATCCCAAACGGAGACAGGGATTTTTCATGTTGTTGGGGAAGGGCCCTTTGTCCTGCAGTGCCCAGAAGGAGCCTGTGTGCCCCCAAATTTCGGCAGCCTGACGGTGCACGAGCCGTGAGACATTCCCAGGGCACCTCCAGTTCAGTAAAAACATTAATAACCACTGCAGGGAGACATTGAGGAGTCCTTTCATTTTTTTATTAGTGCAAAGCAAACCCAAACCAGCTGCAGTGGAAAGTACAAGGACTTTGGGATAAATTCCACGAGCTGCCCCAAATTCAATCCAGCTTTTCCTTGTGAGCTCAAACAACTGGTTCAGGTGACTGGTGTGACAACAGTGACCCTGAAACCAGGAGACCATGGAACAAGATGATCTTCAAGGACCCTTCCCACCCAAATCACTCCACAACTCTGTGATTCCAGAAGCCAAGAGAGGAGATTTTCCTGCAGCAGCCGCTGCGCTGATGGAAAAAATCACCCGAAAGCAGAAGCCTCTCCATTTCCCAGACACCCAGTGGGTTGGACAGCCATGCACAGAGCTATTAATATATGGATTATTGCATCCAAACAACTGTGCAGAGAGAAACCTCCAGCCCCGGGAAGGACATCTTGTTTGCAGCTGCCAGCGGGGTTATCCCGGGAAGAGTTGCCCAGATAAAAATTGATTGCTGGATGGATTCCGCTCCTTTGGAGCTCAGATGTGACAGAGCCTTTGTACCAAAGCCCAGGAGGCTGGAAACCTTTCAGGGGAGATGGGAACCCTGTAAATGATTTCCTGTGTTAAAAGAACTACAAGAGGGATCCGTGCCTTGGGCTGCAAGTTCAACAGGTAAATGTGGTTTTGGGCCACCTGTAGCTGTGTTTGTGAGTTCAGGGCTAAAGTTGAGATTCATTCATCATTTGGGAGCTGGAGAAAGTCTGGAAGGACCTGGGAAGAGTTTTGTGTGCATGAATAATGGGGGTTTCTTGCTGTTGGTCACTTTGTGCACTCAAGCAACACCCTGGGCTGGGGTGGGGGGACAGGAGGGCCCTTCCTGCCCTTGACACTCATTTTGCATATTTGATTTGGTTGCTGGTGATGCCACAAAAGCCCTGTGCAGGCAGGAATTGTCCACCTGAGAGCAAACCAAAGGGTGTGCATTTTGCAAACGTCCACTTGGCTGATATTACCCAAAATCCCCATGTTTGGGCTGGGAAAGGGTGTCCCCAGGAGCTATTTTTTTCCCCCCTTCAGGCTGTATTTCCAGTGACAGTGGAAATGTCAGGCTGCATGTTTTGAGTAGGAGGATGCTGCCAAATTCCCTGGAAAGCTGCAAATACTCTACAAGTAGTGCCAGTGCATGGAGGCAGTGAGGGCTGAGCCCTGTGGTTGGGTTCTTGCTTTTGCTTTTCTATTACATTTTCTTTTGGGATCTCCGGGGGAAATCCCAGCAGCTCTTCCCAGTTTTGCCTGTCCTGGAACAGCCCCCACAGAACCCTTGGAGTTTGGGCTTTGCCCCTGCCTGGGGCTCAGCCACAGCTCTTCCAGACTGCTGGGGATCTGTGCTGGAGCCGGACAGGATTCCCAGCCTGGAGCCCTCTCCTGGAGGAAAAGGCAGAGCAGGAGAGGCAGGATGGGCACATCCTCCTCTGCAGCCACGATTTGGGGGGGACAGCTGGCGTTTTGGAGGTCTCTGGTCGGGCTGGGAGGGTCAGGCAGGCTGGGCAGGGGAAGGCAGGGGTGTTTGGGAAGGGCAGCCCTGGATCCCGCTCTCCCAGAGCCTGTGGCTAATTCCCATGGACGTTATTGGAGTCACTGCAGTGCGACCTGTGTTTGTGCCCCCGCTGCCTTGTCCTGCCCAGCTCTCCTGCCCTTGTGGTCCCAGCAGCCTTCTCCTCTCTGGAGAGGACACCCCTATCACCTGCCTTAAGAGCAGATTTTGGGGTAATGCAGGTTGGGACCATCCCCCTCTGTCAGAGGAGGGAGCTGCCCCAGCATCTCCCCTCCCTGGTACCTCCTGTAAGGGGTGTGTGTGTTCCTTCAGCCCTTATGACTCCAAAAGCCAGCACCAGCAGCTCTCGTGGCATTCCTTGGGCATTCCTGGCTCCAGAGGCACGTGCCAAGGGGTTTTGGGGTGCACCAGGCTGGGGTGAGGCAGAAAGCCCAGATATTCAGAATATTCGGGGGAGAGCAGGGCAGGCAGAGGAGCCCAGAGGAATTTCCAGGTGGAACCCGCAGCTTGTGCCAAGAGGCACCTCCAGGCAGAGGCAGGAGCCGGGCTGAGATCGGGGGCTCAGGGCTGGATAAACCTCAGCCCGGCCGTGCCCTGCGAGCCTTCAGTTCAGCTCCTGGGCGAGAACAAACCCCACTCCCCGGCATCTGTGGGGCTGCAGCAGAACCTCCCAGCAGGCTGAAACCCCTTGGCAGGACACAGGACCCCCAAGGCCACCCCCGTCAGCACCTCCAGCTCACGTCTACTTCGTTCCCCCAGCGTCGTGACAGCTGCCAGAGGTGGCTTTTTCCTGGCTGGCGGCTGGAAACTCGCCTTTCCCAGCGCCCTGGGTGCGGGGCTGACCACTCCCCCTCCCTTTGAATAGGCAGCCCTGCTGCAAACACTATGGTATTTCCATCCTCTCCAGCGCGCAGGATACACCAGGTAGTTGGGAAGAGAGCGGAGACAAGTGTGGGAAGCCGTGGAGGACTTAAGCCTTTCCCCGGGTTTTCCAGCTGAGTCGTAAGTGGAGGGGGAAGAGAGGCTCTTTAAACTCTTTAGTGGGTTGGAGGTATCCAGGAAATTTTCAGGGTATCTTCTCGGATTTGTTTTGTTGGTGATTTACTTTTCCTCTCCCCATTTCCAGTTTCACCCAGTAACTGATTTGTGTGTTTGCCACTGCAAGGTCTTATACAAATGTCTGAGCTGATGCTTCCCTTCAAAAATCCCTCTTTTTTTTTTTTTTTTCATATCATGTATATAAATTTGATATGGATATTTAGGAGAATATGATTTTTTTTCCTTGTCTAGGCAGAAAGCTGCACCTTGGCATTTATACAGTGGGTTAAATTTGTAGTTCCTTTTATGTTTTGAGTTGTAATTTGGGTTTGGATGGGGGGTTGGTTTGGTTTTGCTGTGAGGGAGGGGAGAATCCAAGCGCTGGGGGTCGAGTGTTCACTCCTCAGATGGAGCAGCCCCTCAGATTCCTGCCTTGGAGGGATCTTGGAAGGGGTTTGCTGTGACACCTGGGTGTGTTTTCCACAGCAGTGCCATCCCCCAGAGGGCATACTGGAGCGTGGCAGCCCCAGGGATGTGCTGCTGTGCCACTGCCATTCCCTGGGAAGGGCAACACCTCTGCCCCCCCCAGCCCGGTTAGTGGGAATTGTGAGTCCCTGGGGAGCCCAGCCAAGGCCTTCCCCCTTCCCATTAGTCTCTAAATCATTGCTTTGCATGTGGCCACTCACTTGGTATTACAGTTACCATCAACTTCCCATCCTGTGCTGTCAACTGACACCTTTGGGGGCTGTGGGCTGGGTCCAGAGTGGTTTCCTGTTACAGCCTGTTCATGCTGCCTCTGACTCCGCTGCTCTTTAAGCTTTCCCCTGCCTGTCATGCACATAATTTCCTGAAAAACCTGATTTTTTCGGTCTCCCCAGCCGCTTTTGGGGATGAACCCCTCACCCAGCAGCTGGAGTGGGAGGTGTGGATGCATTTTGTGCCCCCAGCACAGACTCCCAGCTGGGCTGTCAGCCCCTGTCCACGGGGCAGGTCGGGCTCTGTGCTCTGGGGAAGGTGCTCCTGGTGGTGTCAGAGCCTTCCCTGGAGCAGGGGATCCCTCACTGTTGGGGAGGAACCGATCCCGTTGTGTCCCAGGGCTTTGTCCCAGCACAGGCTCTATCCTGTGACGCTGTGCTGTGATTCTGCTGCTTCACGGGGGCAAACTCAGGAGGGAGATAGCAGATGACCTAATTAACCTCCCCTTCACATCTCCCTGCAGTTGCAAGGAGCTGCTGCAGGAGCAGAGTGATTTAATGGCAGCAGCCCCTCTGCTTCAGCATCCCCTCCTAAACCCCTCTGCACGCCCTGCCCTGGCTGTCAGCTCACCATCCATCTGCTGGGGATGGGGACTGGGGGGGAGTTGTTTCAGCTTAATTATAAATTAGCAGCTGAGCAATTGATGAATGAACACGGGGAAGGAGAAATCTAAAGAAAAAAACCAGTTTGCTACAGGCTCAGAGAGCAAAGGCCCACGTGTAAAGGAACCCTGGCACTGTCACCACCAGTGTCACCACCAGTGTCACCCGGCCCAGCCAGAGTTTATCCAGCCAAATGGGAAGGCTCTTGAGATCCCATCGTATCTCCTTCAGATCTGCCAGGCACCGAGGGAAGGAAGAGCCCGGCTAAAGCAGGCTGGGATGTGCTGACAGGCGGCCCCAGCCTTCCCAAAAACCTCCTCAGGACACGCTGATCCCGGGGCGATCCCCGTCCTGCAGTTAAGATAGTGCTCAGATCCTCTCCCCCTCACTTTCCCCGGGTGACCTCGGCCAGGTCGTTTAACCTCTGGGAGTATTTACAGCGGGTGCAGAAGGGCAATTACTGCTCTATTTACAATTGCTACTCTATTTACAATTGCTACTCTACCATTGTTACTCTCCTTATCATTCCTATTCTGTTTACCTTTGCTACTCTATCTACCGCTGTTACTCTATCTACAACGGTAAATTATTGCTCTATTTACCATTTTTATTCAATTTACCATTCCTACTCTCTTTACCACAGCAGCATTTACTGCCCTACCCACTTTCCCTTCACTAAATCAAGTGTTATCCGTAGAAACATTATCAAGTTGTAAAATCCTAAGAACTGTGGGATTTCCAGCAGTTCAAAAGCGTGGACTGTGACTAAAGGATGCTCATTTCTGCTGCTCATGCTCCTGCTTTAGGGATGCTCCTTTTATTTTAAGCTGGTGCCAGGGTTTGATGAGTTGAAGGGGGTTTTTAACATGCCAACAGAACAACAAACACTCCTTCCCCCGGAGAACTGAGCTGGCAGGAGGCCTGGAAAGTGCCAGGATGCCAAGGGTTAAAGCCCTGTGGAAGGATGTCATTTCCACCAGCTCTTCTCCCCACCCCCTCAAAGATGATAAATTATTCCTTGATGCAAAAATAAAGTGGTTATCACTGAGCAGCTCTTGGGCAGGGGCTGCTCTGCATTTTTAAAGTCTTCATTCAGGCTCTCGAGGCCAGGAAGACTTTGGTGGGGTTGCTGCTGCCCCCCCCCCCATCCTCCTGGAGTAACCCCATGGAAAAGGAACCTTCTTGGTGTGTTGGGATGGAAGAAAATCTCCTGAATCTTGACGAGCAGCTGTCCAAGTTGTGCCACTCTGCATATTTTAAGCTCCTTCCCAACTTTTGAAAGGGGGGTGTGTGTGTGTGTGTTAATCATGAGGACAAACAGCTTTTCCCTTTTAAACCAAGCTTGGTAATTGATTTAAAATAATAATGATAAAAAAAAAAAAAACAAACCTTGTAAAAGAGGAGGGATGGATGTTGAAATGAAATTAAACTTTTAATTCAGTTTAGAAATGACCCAAGAGTCTCATAGCTTTGGCTGGTACTTGATCAATTCCCAACAAGAATGCTGTTTCCCCCACACATGTTTTCACAATAAGGCACAAATAATAAGGGCAAACAATAAGGCTGAAGTCAAGCTGTTAAATCATTAAGGATTTTACCAAATGGGCCTGATTCCCCTCTATTAATTACCAGCTCCCTGTAAGCTCTGGCTCAGGATTATCTGGGTGTAAATCTGCAGTGATTTCCTCAATATCAGCCAAGTTACCTGCCCTGATGGGCTCTGGCCTGAGCTCAGCTCAGCTCTGGGCCCTCCTTGGAGCTCCCTGACAGCATCCAGGGGGAGGGGAGGAACTATTTAGGCTCTTACTGGAGGAAGTTAAAGAGAAGCAAAATATCTCTCCGACATCAGGGAAACTTGCTGACAGTGAGAGATGTATTGGGCTGTGAAGTAGTTTCCTATGGGAAGTGGTGGAAGTTCTGTTAAAATTAGCCTGGACAAAGCACAGCAGAGCTCCCTTTCTGCTGTCTCCTGGCCTCCTCTTCCATACCTGCTTTTCCAGAGCACAATTATTCCATGCACAGGACCCTTTTCTACCAGGGCTTGTCATTTAGTGGGTGGCATCTCTGCCCGTGGAGGTGGGTTGTAAGGAAAGGATCTTTAAGAGCCCTTCCAACCCAAACCATTCCATGATTCCAGGTCCTTTTCACAGACCAGAGCCTGTGCCTCTCTGTCCTTTAAACCATCATCACCCTCAAAACCCGCATCAGGTTGGGGGACTGATTGAACTTGCATTTAAGCTGGACTTGTCTTCAACCCACAGGGGTGGGAGTGCAAAGAGTTGCCGAGGTTTGTGTCGTGTTTCTGCCCCCTGCTAGTGATTTTTAACAGCACAGCTTGGAGGGGAAGAGAAACCAAAGAGCAAACTGGCTGTAGATCTCTGGCAGCTGCTGCCTAGCGATGATAATTCACCTTTCCCGGGCTCGGGAGGGGGTTGCTGGTGCTCTGCTTGAACCTTATTGATATTCCTCGGTGCACAAAGCCTTGTCCTGGGTGTCAGGATGGGTTTGGTGCCTCTGCTGTCACTGCAGCACATGTGGCTTCGAGCAGCAGCGTGTGGCCCCCTTGCTGGAAGGTTCAGCTGGCGAGTGCAGCCCGAGAGAGAGATGCAAACGAGGCTCAGCGAGGCGTGAAAGCAGCTCTCGAGAACTGTGGGACTGAGGTGCCTTCATCAAAGGCAAAAAAAAAAACCAAACCAAAAACACCCAGACCAAACCCCAACCGCCTATCGCACAAGCTGCAGGGAGCAACAAAAGCTGCTCCCAGGAGCTGCTGCTGAGCTGCTCTTTGAAGGCTGTAACCCCCCACTCTCGGACACGTGTGTGGCTCTGAGACAGGTGGATCAGCCCCGAGGTTTCTCTGCCTGCACCTTGCAGTGTCTGCCACGTTCTGTGCAGTTTGGCAGCACTGATCTTGACTTTAGGGCAAGGTCGGTTCACGTTTGCCTGGGATGTGTTGAGGGTTAGGATCAGGGGAGCAGCGTGGGACCGAGTGCCTCGACCTTCCTTAGGGGATGCCCTTCATTCCGTGGATGCTTCATCCCTGGGAATGTCCAAAGCCACGTTGGATGGCACTTGGAACAATCTGGGCTAGTGAAAGGCGTCCCTGCCAGCGGCAGGAGGCGAAACGAGGTGGTCTTTAAGGTCCTTTCCAAGCCAAACCATTCTGGGACTCTGTGATTAGTCAGAAAGGGGTTCCAGCACCGTCTGTGTCTCCCCAGCTGCAGCCTCAGCTGCAGAGAGTGAAGCAAACGTGTTTTAACGCCTCGTTAGAGCTGGGGGCGTGCACAGATGCTGAGATAGAGTTAAGGCTCCTCAGCCATGGTAACTCACGCTCGGTGTGGTTTTGGGTGCAGAACAAAGAGAAACGGGCTCGTTGTTCTTCCACCACGTCGGTAGTTATCAGTTTTGTGAATTAAAAAAAAAAAAAAAAAGAGAAGTTTTTTTTAAAAAAACAACAATGCTGGTGTGAGAACAAGAGTCGGTAATAACAGGCAGGAAATGATGATGATCATTTAATACCCTCCACACGCAGGTGTTCCACGTTTGGCCATTACTCACAAAGCAGGGGGGGAGACAATGTCGGGGTCCCTGTTTGCTGAGGTGGTGAGTGAGGCACAGCCAGAACAGCTCTGCCCTGCCCTGGAGGCTGGAGAACTGCTGGCCAGCCCTGGGAGCAGGGAAGGAGCAGAGGGAAGGCTGGGAGTGGGTCCCAGTGCCTCCAGGAGCTGTTCAAGGGTCCATTGTAGAGGAGGAGCTGAATTTGATGTGGTTTGTGCTGGTTCTGGTGAGAAGGACCGAGCATAAACCTTGTGGAGCACAAATCTGATCAGGGGCTGAGGGAGCTGGGGGGCTCAGCCTGGAGAAAAGGAGGCTCAGGGGGGACCTTCTGGCTCTGCAATCCCTGACAGGAGGGGGGAGCTGGGGGGGGTCGGGCTCTGCTCCCAGGGAACAGGGACAGGAGGAGAGGGAACGGCCTCAAGTTGCACCAGTGAGGTTGAGGTTGGATATCAGGGAAAATTGCTTCACCCAAAGGGTTATTCAGCACTGGCACAGGCTCCCCAGGACAGTGGCAGGGTCACCTCCCTGGCATTGCTCAAAATTGCAGTACCTGGGGCCACGGTGTAGGGGTGGGCCCGGTAGTGCTGGGGGAATGGTTGGATTGGTGATCTCAGAGGACTTTTCCAACCCTCATGGTTGTGTGTCTTATTCTAAGATGACTCAGACAAGTGTTTGCACCTGCAGTGGTGGCATTTGGCAGCTCAGGGCTCTGCAGGCCCTCAGAGGTGTTTCAGAGGAGCTGGAGCTGCTGTGTCCCCTCTGGTTCAAGCAGCTCCTCGTCCCTCAGGCTGTGCCCGTGTCAGAAATGGAAGCAGCCATTCCCTTGGCTCCCAGGCACATCCTGCCCAGCCTCCTCCCCCTCTGCTCCTTCCTCCAGCACCTTTGAGTCATATCCACCAAAACCAAGGGCCCTGGCCCTGCACTTTCCACTGGGCACTTAAAGGAGAGAGGGAGAAACATCCACATCTCTGATATCAGAGCCACATTGCAGCTCCTTCCCCTCAGCCACACAGAGGGGCTCATGGGTGATTAAATATCCCATCCAGAGAGCAGCTCTGGTAGGACTTGCTCAGGGGAGTAAATCCCATGTGAGGAACACCAGGCAAGGCAGAGATTTAGCCAGGCAAACATAAGCTAATGTGGGAAAAGAGAGGATGTCTCCTGAAAACAGCAAAGTTCTTTGTGAAACAGGCTGGTTCTGACAAAGCTGTTACAGGAAAGGTGTTGATCTCAACAAAGTGGCTTTTTTTTTTTTTTTCTCTCTCTCAAAAGAAAAAAAATTGGCAATGATTTCCCACTGATTCTCCAGCAAAGGAAATATGATCTCATCTTCCCTCAGAGCAGCTCCATCAGCTTCCAGGTGATAATTCATTCACTATTGTCAGGCTCTCCTCAGTTTACACTAATGGATCTGTGTGTTTGCATTGTTGATACAACCCATCTAATCACAATATCCCCTCTTAATACAGATATTTCCCCCCTTAACTTTTCCAGCTCCCACTCCTTAAGGTGATGGTGTGCTTGCTCTGAGCTTTATAAGGCTGTGAGAAAGCAGGGATTCAGCTGGTTCTCTCCGTTTTTGTGGCCTGTCATCTCATCCATCTCCATTTCTGCAGGCACCTGCGAGATGATGAGTTACTACATGGACACAACCATTGGCAGTGCAGCCCCTTATCCTTTGGCTCGGCCTGGAGTGATGGTAAGGAACACCCAGGACATGGGGGAGTGGCCTGAAGCTGAGGGGTGGTGGCTCTAGATTAAATAGAAAGAAGAAATTCTTTACTACAAGGGTGGCCCAGGTTGCCCAGAGAAGCTGTGGCTGCCCCTGGATCCCTGGAAGTGCCCAAGGCCAGGTTGGATGGGGCTTGGAGCACCCTGGGCTGGTGGAAGGTGTCCCTGCCCATGGAACTAAATGATCTTTAAGGTCCCTTCCAATCCAAAGCAGTCTGGGATTCTATGAAAGGAAGGAACTGGGGGTTATTTTTCCACCCCAGCAGTGGGTTTATCTCTGGTTGCTGTGACTTCTCCAGCCCACTGACACGGCTTGGTGTCATCTGCTGAGTGCTCCAAGGTTTTAGGCAGCTCAGAGCAGCTCCTGAATTCCCAGTGTTTACCCAGAGCTTATCTGAACCTCTGGAGCCTGCAAACCTCCCCTGGAAATGGGATCCTGCATCGGATTTCCTGCACTTGTGCTGGGAGGAGGGTTCTTAGAGGGACCATTGTCCCGGTGCCTCCGCCAGTCGTGCTGACCTTCACCTGCAGGGACGAGGATGGTGGGAACAGCACAGAGCACAGCTCTGGGAAAAGATTCCCTTGGTTTTCTGGAATTTGGGGACAATTTTGGTGCTCCCTCTGCTGAGCCAGCTCCGTTCTGTGTGGGCAGTTGATGGGTAGTTGTATATTAATACAGTTTGGAGAGTGATCCTGGGCGTGGCCATGCCAATGGCCAGCAGCTCCGGGAGAGGTTTGGCAGTGCTTTGAGCCTTTTTTTGAGACATCACACCCATATTTAGAGAAATCACCTCCACATTTAGAGAAATCACCTCCAAATTTAGAGAAATCAGACCCCCATTTAGAGAAATCACCTCCAAATTTAGAGAAATCACCTCCACATTTAGAGAAATCACTTCCATATTTGGAGAAATCACCTCCATATTTAGAGAAATCAGACCCCCATTTAGAGAAATCAGACCCCCATTTAGAGATATCAGACCCCCATTTAGAGAAATCACCTCCAAATTTAGAGAAATCACCTCCATATTTAGAGATATCAGACCCATGTTTATAGAAATCACCTCCAAATTTAGAGAAATCACCTCCACATTTAGAGAAATCACCCCCATGTTTAGAGAAATCACCTCCACATGTAGAGATATCAGACCCATATTTATAGAAATCACCTCCATATTTAGAGAAATCACTTCCATATTTGGAGAAATCACCTCCATATTTAGAAAAATCAGACCTATATTTAGAAAAACCAGACCCATATTCAGAGACCTCAGACCCATATTTACAGAAATCACCTCCAAATTTAGAGAAATCACCTCCAATATTTAGAGAAATCACAGAACACTTGCTGAAAAGCACAATTTTCACCACAATAGGAAGAAAAGGCCACTCCAAGCCATGAAATTTTTCTAAGGCAGCTCCATGTCTTCCCTTTAAATGGTTCTGAGTGTACATCTGGCTTTTAAATATTGATTGGAGACAAAGCAAAGCCATTTCCCTGTGGAGAAATGGTAATAATAATAAAAAATTAAAACATCCTGCATTTATTTATAGGTATTTGTATGTTGCTATCCTGTTATGTAGAGATAAACACTTAAATGCAACATATATATTGTATGGTATATATGTATACACATGTGTGTGTATGTGGTAAATATATATATAAGGTATATACACACATATATTTACTACATATTTATGGTGTATACATGTAGATACACACTATAGATACACTTATTTATAAATATATATGTATAAAATAGGTCTGTACAGAACAAAATGAAAATTATATCCTGGGATTGTTTCTGAATCGTTAATCTTAAAGGTTTTTCCCAACCCAAACAATTCTAAATACTCCATATCCTTGTGTATATAATACAGACATTTTCTTTATAGAGGCTGAATCTAGCTTCACATACAATAAAAAGTGTAATTCATGTTGAGTTCTAACCTGGGATTACCTATGTGTGGGTCTGTAAATATTTATATCACACATATAATGTGCATATAGACATATAATGTATTATATGTAAGTGATATAATAATAGGGTGTATTATATATATGATGTATATAGATGATATATATAGATGGTATATTATATATATTCTAATAATATGGTATATTATGAAATGTACATGTAATAATACCTAAGTTTATCTGAATATACATGTGTAAATATATAAATATATATGAATCTATGCATAAAAATACACATGTGCATATAGGAGATGTAAATCTCATATACACAGGAACATCTTTATGTGTACACACAGGTATGCCCGTGGACACAAAAATAAACCCAATAGAAATACAAATAGCCCAAATATAAATACAAGCATAACGCTCACAAATAATATCACCGTAAAGAGGAATAGGAACAAAGCCAGTTTTTTGGGGGCAAACCCCCTTGGAGCAGGGCTCACTGTTTGTTTTTGGGGGTGAAGCTTCACTGCCACCCGGCACAGGGTGTCTTTCTCAGGCTCCTGCTCCCCTGACCCTTTCCCTCTGCTGCTTCCAGCGAGCGGGATCTGCCGGGCCCTGCGAGGATCCCTGGGTGACCTGCGGCTTCCAGGCCGGCTGCTGCCAGCCCAGGCCGTGCTGCCCGCTGTGGGACGAGCCCAGCACGCAGGAGGTGCCCACGGGGCTGGAGCACTACGGCACAGGTAGGGCTGGGGAGATGCTGTGGGGGGGGTTTGGGGGAGTCTTTAGCTGGAAAACCAAACCTGAAGCCTCTCCGTGCTCTGTGTGTTGTCCAGAGTGTCCTCCTGGTCTCCTTCCCACTTTATCTGCTTTCTATCCCAGTCCCGGCTTCCTTTATTGGGGTTTTTTGCCCTTGATGCATTCCCAAGGCACAGAATCACCAGGTTGGTGCCTGCCTTGCTGGGGTCAGTGGAGATGGGGCCTGAAAGCAGATAAACCCCTTAAAACTTCTTTGTTGAACTGTTCCTCTCCTGTCAGAGCAATGTTGAAGGATGGGAGCTTCCTTCTTCCCTGCCGTGGTGTGGGAGAACTTCTCTCCTCTCTTGGATGGTGATTTCGCTGGGGTTTTTTTGATGTTTTGAAGTCCTATGTGCACACCCCACCCCTTGCATTTAGGGACAGTAGCCCTGGTTGCTGCTTCCTGGGATCTTCACAGCCATGGGGGTCTCCAGGAGGATGTCATGGGGGTCTCCAGGAGGATACCGTGGGCAGGGTGGACCCGGCAACCTGCTGGTTGCATCTTCAGCGTTTCTCATGGCATTTGCAGGACTGATTCCTGGGGAGTGGCTTTAGAAAGGGCCATTCATGGAAGGCTGCAAGGAAATGGGGACTCACAAGTTGTCACTCCACTGTGGTTGTAATTTCGAGTCTCTTGTAGCTCCATGCCTTGCACTGGCACAGGTTGCCCAGAGAAGCTGTGGCTGCCCCTGGATCCCTGGAAGTGTCCAAGGCCAGGTTGGAGCAATCTGGGATGTTGGAAGGTGTCCTTGCCCATTGCAGGGCATGGAAGGAGATGGGATTTAGGTCTCTTCCAATCCAAACCACTCCAGGATTCTGTGTCAGGTGGGCAGTTGCTGCTCCTGCCCCAGGGATGGGTGATGGGACAGCAGCCCTGTGGTGCTGTGGCAGAGCAGAGGGCTCAGGTACAGCCTGGCACGGGCACAGAACTGAGTGAAAGGGCTCAAGTTGCACAGATGTGACCTTTGCAAAGGGCCAATATGAAGTTTATGTTTCACTTTAGTCCCACATAAGCCTGTCTTGAAGCACTTAAATCCCATGTAAGCCTTGGCATGGCATGTGCTGCTCTCCTGTGGCTTGTTCCCAGCTCGTTAGTCCTTCACACTGGCCCCTTGGGGAAGGAAAACCCTGATGTTCAGAGACTTTTTGCAGCTAAAGAGTTCAGCAGAACCAGGGACTGTTGTCAAATGTACAGTCTGAAATCTCTCCTTGGCAAAGATTCAGGCTTTTTTTTTTTTTTTTTTAATTCCCTTTGGTGAGCACTTGTGTGTGAGCAGGAGATGGACACAGAGAGCTGTGCCTGTGGCTGGAGCAGAGCTCCTCTGCCTATTCCCAGCCATCCTTATTCCAGCTATTTGCTCAACTCCTGTGGGTGACCTCTCTCAGCATGATGTCAGCTCAGCTCTGATGAAATCTGCCCTGGCAGCATTTGGATTTGCTCAAACATTTTGCAAATCTGTGCCTGGAAAGTTTTCTTAGTGGGTTTTTTTTTTCCCCTCTCCCCTTTTCTGTGAAAGTGCTCTCTCCAGGGACCAACATATCTGCAACCCAGATCTTCATTACCCCATGCTGGCTCTGTGAAATTCCTCCTTCCAGAGACCGGAGCCTCCTCCAAACCTCAGTGAGGCCAGTGGAAAAAAACTCAAGTTGGCATTGCCTTCCACAGGTTTTGGTCAAAACTCCACAGGTTTTGGCTCTTTGGCACAGGTAGAACAGGCTCCTGGTTCTCTTGCCATACCTAAGGATCACTTTTCAGCTCTGCCCGTTGCAATGCAAGGTACTCTTTCTCTGATTTGTTTTTTTAGAGCTGCTGTTTCTTCAGTCTAGAGCAGTTTCTAATTTTAAATGAGAGGAAACTCTCATTTGTATATAGGGCCAGGAACTGCCTTTCATTTCTCCTTTGTGTCTCGGGTGCACATTAAAACCATTTGTCATCTATTCTTCTGGTGTACTAGAGGCTATTTTGGTTTTCATGGTCTCGATGTTGGTGAAAGAAACAAGTCAACAAGGAAAATGCAAGTGTGAATATATCCTCTTGCAATAGAAACCACACTATTTCTGAGAGTTTGAGAGCTGCCTTGTGTTTAGGGGAGATGTTTTGCCTTTGAAGCTTGGCTGAGTTTATTTACACTGTGCTTGAGGCTGATAAGATTATTCAGTGATATGGATAAAGGGAAGCCTGATGTGGATTTAGCTGCAGATGAAGACAAGAAGGGGTGGAGTTTTTTTTCTTGGTTGAAAGGCCAAAATTTGGAAGTGGCCCAGAGGCAGTTTTATTTGTTATTTATTTGCTGCCACAGTCTGTGGGGCACATGTTGGGAATATCACTGCCCTGAGAACCAACCAGGGGTCACAGCAGGAGAAAAACCCATCCCAGACGTGACAGAACAAAACCAGCCAGAAGGGAACTGCTGCTGCCTGTTTGTGGCCAGGGGTTTGCTCCTTGCCCAGGTGGGATCAGGGCTGGCAAGGCCACTGCACCTCAGCTGACCCATCTGCCAGCCCAAATAAGTGCCACGGGCCTGCCCGACGTGGCAGCGCTGCTGAAAGGATGCTGAGAGTCACTCTTATGTTTAATTCATAAGGAAACAGTATCCTAATATTACTCCCTGCTTATATATATATTTTTTTTTTTTGGATTATACAGGGTTAGGCATAAAGCTGGAGCGAAGGGAAAGATTTGATAACGGTCTTATCAAATTATTATGGAGCTCTGAGCAACCTGATTTAGTCGCATCCTGCCCACAGTGGGGGGGGGGGGGTTGAAGTGGGATGATCTTTAGGGTCCTTTCCAACCCAAACCACTTGGGGATTCTGTAATTCCATGATAATTTCAGCACGGACACAGCCCTGGCTGTGCTGCCTTTCTGAGCCAAGGCCACTGTGACAATCCCTTTCCCCCTGCCCGGGTTTGTTTTCCTTAGTGATAGGGCAGATAAAGCTGTTGTTAATGGCACGTGAGGATGGAAGGACACTGGCTGAAGTTTCTATCACTGCTGTGCTCAATTAACACCCTTGGAATGAAGGTATTCCCAGCCTCTGGGATACTACTGGAGTATTTGGGGGAGTGATCTTAACTTTCAGTGAGAAATGAATCCCAGAATCCCAGAATGGTTTGGGTTGGAAGGGACCTTCAAGCCCACCCCATTCCACCCCCTGCCATGGGCAGGGACACTTTCCACTAGCCCAGGTTGCTCCAAGCCCTGTCCAACCTGGCCTTGGACACTTCCAGGGATCTTTTATAGAGGAAAAAGCAGAGCTGGTGCTTCGTGGGCATCAAATCCCAGCAGCCTGGGCTGGTTTGGGCAGGAAAGCAAAGCCCTTGAAGCTGGAGCAACACCTCAAGGGGTGCTGTGCCCCATCCCAGCAGGGATGGATGTGCCCCCACCCTGCTGACCCTGTGAGCTCCCTTCCAGCCCAGCCTGGAGCCAGGCAGGAGTCCCACAGGACCTCCTGCATCCCTGGGGAGCTCTCCCTGCCTTTCCCCACATGGCCCCCTCCTCCTCCACGAGCCCTGCTGGAGAATCCCGGAGGAAAGTGCTTTCTGGGAGCGCTTTCTGGGCTGTCTTCCAGGCCCAGCTCGGGGGAAGGGGCTTTGGGAGGAGGAGGAGGAGGAGAGAGGGGAAGGTGAAAGCTGACTGTGCTCAGCCCGATGGTTTCTCCAGCTGCAGCACATTTTCTGAGCGAAGATTTTTTTTCTTTAAAAAAAAAAAAAAGAAAAAAAATCTGCTTTCTTTTTTTTTTTTCCCTTCATGTCCTTTTATCCTATTTTTAACTGTGGCCTCCTTCCTTTTCTCAGCCTCCTCCAACACTTCCCCCTCCCCTGCTGCTGCTGCCTCCCCCGCACGCTCTGCTCTCGCTGAGATGAATGGGAGTCTTTTCACAGGGCAGCACAGCTGCCTGTGGCTCCAGCCTGGCAGGACACCCCAGCCCTTCTCCTGGACCGGCCAGGAGCTCCTCTCCATCCTTAATAAACCAGGAGCAGGCAGGGGAGGACGTGGAGGAAGGTGAAGGGAAGCAGAACAGTGGGGAAAGGATGAGCCACCGTGGGGAGGGATGAGCGAGAGGGAGTTAATCCATCTCACTGGATCTTAATCCATCTCACTGGATCTTAATCCATCTCACTGGATCTTAATTCATTTCATGGCTCAACAAAAGCCCTGCACCAACTCCTGACTCTGCCCAACCTGCTGCCACCACCCTCCTGATCCCCAGCTCTCCCAGGGGATGAAAGAATGAGCCCTTTCTGCTGGGCTGGGCCAACACTCTGGCTGAGGTGGCACAGCCTTTTGTGGCCTGGAGCTGTTTGTAGCCTGGTGGAAGGGGGGTTTCCTTTCACTTTTCCTTGGTGGCATCTTCGGGTGTTTTATTGGCTCCAGTTAAACCTTCTCTACTGGGGCACTCTGGGCTTGTTGAAGGACACACGTAATTTTCTCTGTTGAGGGCACTTCCCTGTTGTGTTGGTGGAGGGAAAAGGCCCCTCAATGCCTTAGGAATGAATTTGGTGGAGGGAAAAGACCCCTCAGTGCCTTGGGAATGAATTTCAGAGCCCTGGGCCGCCTGTGGTGTCTCAGACTCTCCTGTGCAGGATGCTGAGCCATCCCTGGTTTGCTCTCCAGGTCAGTGGGAGCTGGAATGTCCTCTTTGTGTGGGTCCTGGTTGTTTCCCAGGTGAGGAAAACACGTGCAGGTGATGCTGTGACAGGCAGTGATGCTGTAACCTGCTGCACCTCAGCACTTGGAGGGGTTTATGTGCTCTGAAGCAACAGAATGACAAAAATGCAGGCTTTCACTTTTCCATTTGTTTCCTGCCTGACTCTGGAAAATTCCTGGTCAAAACCCAAGGGATCTCCCTGGGTCATCAGCAGAGAATGAGCTCGGGGCTCTGTTCCCACTTGAGCTGCAGCCTGGCTCAGCTGGGGCTCAGGGATTGTTCTCTGAGCAGGGTGTTGGTCCCCTGGATGGGGCTGGGTGGGAGCTGCAAGGTTCTTGCTTGGTTTTTGGGAGAAACATGCAGATTTTTTGGGGGGTCCTCAAATATAATGGGGTGAGTGGGAGCTCAGCAAGAAGCAAAACTCAAGTTGTGAAGCTGAACCTCACCAAACTGAGCAGCTCAGGTGTGCTGTGGGGAAGGGACAAGGGATGTAGAGTTGAGGGGGAAAGGGATAAGCCACAAACTATGCAGGGCTTCCCTGGTCCCTTGAGAAGATGGTTGCAGAAGATGTATTTTTTTGGGATGCTCTTGGAGTAGGATTGATCCCTGTGTAAGGACAGAGTGAGCTGGGTGGACAGAGTGAGCTGGGTGTACCTATTTCTTGTAGGTGTACCATCCTGCACCACAGGATGTACCATCCTGTACCATCCTGCACCACCACACACTTACTTCAGACAGGCCACACAAAGCAAAACTGGGGGGGTGTGGGGGTGTGGAAAAGGTTGAGCTTTCCCAAGAAAATTTCCCCAAACCAAGACCTTTGGGGATCCAGGGCAGCAGAGCAGCCTCTCTGCAGGGTTTGGGTTGCCTGTGGGTGGGCAGGGCTGGCAGGAGCAGGAGGAGCAGCAGCAGGGAGGGCAGAAATATGGGACAGGCTGCCCAGGGAATCATGGAATGATCACCCTCAGAAATGTTCAAAAAACCTGTAGGTGTGGCCCTTGGTGACAGGGTGTAGTGGTGGGTTGATGTTGGACTGGGTGTTCTTAGAGGGCTTTTCCAACCCTTATAGTTCCCTGGTTGTTTCTTCTCTGTGGATGGACAACGGGATGGCAGGAGAGTCAGGGGACAGGGGGGGCTGGGACCCTGCAAACAGCCTGTTTCTCTCAGCTCCTGGCAGCACAGAGCACCTCTCCCCCTCCAGATGTTCTGTGTGTTTATAGCTGCTGAGCAAGGGACTCAACTCTCTCATTAATACTTCTCTCTCTCTCTCTCTCTCCCTCCCTCCCATCGAAGCCAGAAATCTCAGCTCAGAGTTGCAGCTGGAAGGAGCTGGGGTGAGGGGTGGGAGAGAGGAGGGAGGTGGATTCAAACCTCCCATCCCATTCAACTCCCCCTCTCCCGCTTCCCTCCCCCCCCCAATCCTCCCAAAATACACATGCCCCCAAAAAAAGAAAAACACCAGCAGATTTTTTATTTCAGAAAGTAAACACTTAGGCCATGGGGGTCTGGAGGTTATGGGAAAAGAGGAAACCATTGGGCTAATCAGGCCGGGACACACTTCCCCTGCTGAAATAAAGCAGAAATCCTTGCCTTGCAGGGAGCCAGCATTAACCCTGGAGCTGCCAGGGAGGGGAGCTCTGGGGGGCTCTGGGAGCACATCCCTGCCCACTCCTGCTCCCTCAATCCCTGGGCTGGAGCCAGGGGAAGCGTGACGGGGAAGGAGAGCCAGCTAACCCTTTGGCATTCCAGCCCTTCGGGAATGAGCCGTTGGGAATTTCTGAGCAGCAAATTAATTTATGTTTTTTTTTGCTCTGGTTTATGAGCCATCCTATAGGATTTCAGTGCTGTTCTTGCCTGAGAACTCTGCCTGAGAGGAAATCTTGCTCTGCTTGAATCAGCGAGATTGGGGTGATTTCTGCAGAGCTTTTCAGAAAGCTCCTTTTCCCAGCATTTTTAGATTTGCATGAGGTGTGTAAGTGATCAGATCGATGGATTCTTTGGTTGCAAACCCTTCAGGGAGGAATCCTTCCTGCTCTCTTTTACCCCTGTGTCTGTAGAGCACACGGCCCACGTGGGACGTGGCTGGGACAGGGGACACCCTTGGTGCTCCTGCAGGACCAGGAATGACTGGAGTGCAGCTGGGAGTGAGTTCATGGGCCCTTGATTTGCTTACAATTCCAATTTACCCTCTCTAAGCCCGGCCTTGGACTTCCATACCCACAGGGTGGGATTGTCAGGGTGTCCCATGCAGGGCCAAGAGTTGGACCTGATGATCCTGATGGGTCCCTCCCAGCCCAGGGGATTCTGTGATCCTGGGATTGCACTCCTGTCACAGCCTGGGCTGAGCAAAAGGAATGGGCATCACTCCCAGCTCTCACATCTTCTGGGGCCACTGGAGCTCTGTGTGTTTTGGAAAGGCTGGATCTCTAATCTCTAACCTCTAATCTCTAATCAATATTAGCGGGTGCCCATTGCTGTTTGATCTCAGCTTGGCCCCGGGTTTGCTGACTCCCTGTCCATCCTGCCAGGCTGTCAGGAAAGCCTGGATAGATCTTTCACCCAGCTCCTTGTTGCATCCAGGCTGCCTTGGAACCCAAATGTGATGGAATCCGTGGCACAGCACCCTGAGCTCCCCCCTAGCCTTCCCTCTGCCTGAACTGAGTGGGACCAGGCTGGGAGCAAAAGCCAGCAGGGAACAATTTGTAGCCAAGTGAAAGTGGTCTTTGCCCTGGCCCCAGGGAGGAGGTTTTCCCTCATCCCTTAAAGAGTGAGCGCTGAAAGGAGCCATCACCAGTTCCTTGAGCCATCAGCCCAGCTCTTGCAGCATTCCCACCAGGAGGCAAATCCCAGATAGGCTGTGATAGGGGAGTGCAGACCTGCTGTGTCCCACCCTGCTATCTCAAGAATGCATTTGACCAGGAGCTGTTTCTGCAGCCTCTGGAGGTCGAGGCTTCAGATGGAAATCAAGCTGGAGAGACAGTCCCACAGGGCAAATTTCAGAATTTTTGGAGTTGGTGTTCAGCTCAGATAAGCCCTTGAGAGCTCAGATACTTTATCTGAACCTTATCTGAGCTATTTGCATCACTTCAGCCCGAGAAAACTGCTGTCAGACGTTTGGGGAGGGTTCACTTGCATTGGGATGCTCTGTCTTTTCTTTTAATTGTTATTTCCAACACACAGGCACCTCCAGGGGGATTGGACTGTCCTGTGCCCCACACAGCTTGTGTGCAGGCTGCCCAGAGAAAGAGCTGGCAGCAGAAATACCAGGCTTACAGCCATGAAAGAGTAATGACAGCACTGGGATGAATATTCCTTGAAAGCCCTGGGAGGGATTGCATCTCTCTGCTCTCCTTCTCAAACTGAGGAGAAACAGCTCGAGCCGCTGTTAATTGTGGATGGAAACGACTCCTCCTTTTCAGAGCAGAGCCAGGTCTGAGCTTTCCAAATGAGCTCTGTTAGACCCTGTTTTGTGCATGGGAAGTTTTTCACCCTTCTCTGGAGCTCCTGGGGGGAAATACGGGATCTGTGCTCTCCCACTCCTCTCCCAGACCCCTCTTCATCCCTGCTTTGCAGCGATCTTAGACTGGGAGGACCCTGCAGTGCCTGGGCTGGATAAAGCAACATCCTCCTCCCAGAGGGTGGGGTGGGTTCATTCACCTGAGCTCTCAGTGCTGGTGGCTCTTCCCCAGCATCCCCAGCCAGAGAATCGCTGAATCCCAGGATGGGTTTGGCTTGGAAGGGACTCCAAAGCTCACTTTGTTCCTGCCGTGGCCAGGGACACCTTCCACCAGATCAGGTTGCTCCAAGCCCCATCCAGCCTGGTTTTTTTAGGGAGGAAGGGTTCTCAGGGATAGGAACAGCAGACTTGGGAGAGCTGGCTGACATCTTACAGCTGGAAGACCTTGGACACACAGCTTGACAGAGAGTCTTGGGGCATCTACACCCCCAATCGCTGCCTTCCATCAGAGTGAGATGCTGAGCCCCTCCCAGCGCTCCTGGGAGCCCCTGCCCGGCAGTTTCTCACGTTGGAGATGCAGATGATGAGTTCAGTGCACATTTTATCGCAATGCTCGATTCACCGAGGTCGGGAGAGTGGCTGGGAGTCCCCGGGGGGCTGTGCCGTGCGAGTGCTTGAGACTGCTCAGCAAAACCCCCGCAGTCCGGAGCGATCCTTCCCTGCCCCTGCTTCCAGCACTCGCTGGAGCTCACCCAGCCCACCGGATGGGCCTTCCCGAGGGGGTTTGGGATCGATGGGCTTTGCCAAAGCTGCAGCCCGGGCATTGCTGGCTGTTTCACAACAGCTCCAAGGCTGTTCCTCCCCCCGCAGCTGTGCCCGGGGAGGGGCAGAGGGACAGGCAGGGCTGAGGGTTTTTCCCTGGGGAAGAGGCACGGGAGACCTGCTTACCGACCTCCAAATGACTTGAGGTGTGGGAAAAGCTTGGGATGGAGGGTGGAATTTGCATTGTTTTCAGTATGAGGCTTGTGGAAGGAGATGCTCCATCCTTTAGGAGGAAACCTCTGATCCCCTCTTAGAGCCAGGGCTCCTCTTTTGGGGTCTTTCCTTCCCCTGGGATGCTGCAAGGGCAGGTTAGGATGGAAAACCAGGATCTCTGCAACTCCCTGACAGGAGGGTGGAGCCGGGGTTGGGGAGGGTCGGGCTTTTCTCCCAAGCACAAGTGACAGGACAGGAGGAAACGGGTTCAAGTTGCACCAGGCAGGTTCAGATTGGATATTAGGGAAAATTTCTTCATGGAAAAGGCACTGGCAGTGGTGGAGTCCCCATCCCTGGAGGGATTTAAAGCCCTGTGGATGTGGCACTTGGGGACATGATTAATGGTGGCTTTGGCAGTGCTGGGGGAACGGTTGGACTCGACGATCCTGGAGGGTTTTTCCAGCCTTCATGATTCCACAATCTCCCTTTTAAATTCCTGAAGCCAAGGGGGAGCCTTCAGGAAAATAGGTTTGGCTTCACCTTGCCTCTGATTTCAGCAAGGGGGAGTGGATGAATGCACAACCAAAAATCAAAATAATCAAAGTCAGGACAGGCCTTCCTTTCCTGGAAAGGGAAATGAGGCTGCTGACATGGCAGAGGCTGCGAGAGCAAGAATAGGGAAACAGCAAAACCACTTGGAGACATTTGTGCTTCCAGTAGCACAAATGGGATGGAGCAAAAGAAACTGCTCCACCAGGTTGGATTTCTCAGGAGATCTGGCCCAAACTGCTTCCCCTCAGCTCATCAGCAGCTCAATTTCTCAGGAGTCAAAAACGCCTTTCTCCCCTGGCCTGTGTGATTCACTCTCCACATCCTAAGTTCAAGCAGGGCCAGAGGGCACAGAGGGCACAGCTTTGGCCAGACTGATGTCAGCACTGAGGTGGAATAGGAAAAAAAAGGAGGCGATGCCCCAAGGGAGCCTGTCCGTGGAAAAATCCTAATTTGGTCAGCTGCAGGCATCTCGCAGGAGACTCTGAGCTTGGGAGCTTTCAACCCACTTTTCCAGGCTCCAGAGGCAGGACTAATGATGGAAGGCAGTGATGGAAACAAAGCTGGCATCTGCACCTGGGGGGATCTCCAGCTCCTGGGACACATCTCCAGAGGTGACCAGACCTGCTCTGCCCCTGCTGTGCCTGCAGTTACTGCCTGACCCTGGGAGTCCAAGGGCCTGGCGTGGGTCTGGCAGCTCTGGGTGTGTTCCTATCCAGGCAAGCAGCTACTGCATGGAAGTAGGAGCGTTTTTCCTTGCTTTGTAGTAATCAAGCTGACAGGATAACGAGGCAGCCCAGCACTCGTGCCGAGCTGCAGGCTGGGTGTCAGCTCAGTCCCCATATCTGCATGAAATATATCTCTTTTTTTTTTCCTTTCTTTCTTTTCTCTTTTCTGCTTGTTGCTGCCAAAAGTGACAGATTGTTCTGCGGAAATCATCAATATTTTCACAAACCCCAAATCCAAATATCCCCAGCCAAACCTCAGCGCTTTCTGGAGCTGCCTGTGCTGAGGCAGAAACAAATCTCCGTGGGAAATGCCACCAGGGGCAGAAAAGGGAGCCATGGGTTGGGCTGTTCTGCTCCTCCTGGCTCCCTCAGTCGGGTGTGTGTCCAAGGCACGGGGTGGTTGAACCCAAGAGCTAAATTTGGAGTGTTTATTTAGGGCAGATTGGTGTAAACAGACGTGCTCTGTTGACATGCAGTTCAGCCCACAGAGTCTGCGTGCAGAGCCAGAGCCCAAATTCCCCCCAAGTTTCCAGCAGGGTGCTTCACCTGAGCTCCACTCCAGGCTCATTTTTCCGCCCTGAGCTCCACTCCAAGCCCATTTTGGAGGTGTCACCCACCTGCTCTTGCCCTGTTGGGTGCTGCCCTGTCATTGTCCCCTGTTGGTTGTCAGCCCACCTCTGTGTTCAGCGTAGCAGATACTTCCCTTCCATAACCCATCTGGGTAACTCACACACCCATCCTCCCAAACCCCTCCCTGGAGGCCTCCCAGCGCTGCCCCCAGCAGCTCCAGTGGCACAGGGGGTGGTGGGAGGATTATTTCCCACTCCACACCCCCGTGTGTGGGTTTTATCGGGGCTCTCCCACGCCTGCCCTGTGCCCCCCCCCCTCCAGTGCTCCCTCCCCGCTGCTGCTGCTGCTCCCTCACTTCATTAGCACCAGAGATGTTTATAAATGCAAGAGATAATATTTTGTGTTTCCAGTTTGGGTTTCCAGGGCAGCCACTTTCTGAAGCACTTAGGAAGTTTAGAGAAGACAGGGTTATATAAACGGTTTTTCCCCCCTGGGCTCTTATTAATCAAGAGGCTTGTGGAGCCATTCCCATAGTTTTGGGATCAAGGGCACTGCCTGGGTGAGGGGAGGCAGGCAGGGAACACAAGGCAGCTTTTTCTTGGCTCCTGCCCCTTTTTTGGGGGGAGTTTGGGATGAATGGAACTCTCAGACCTGGCTGGGGGGCTGGGAAGCAGCCACAGGGTTGAGGAGCTGCTCCTGGCTTATGTTTAAACTGGGTTTGGGGCTTGGCTCTTGTATTAGGCCTTCATGTAAGTCATGGCACATCTTGGAATGCTGATTTCCCTGCTCCTGTTGGTGTGGCCCTGTAAAATGGGGGTGTTTGGTGTAAAACCTTTGCCTTTGATGAGTGCAGGGTCAGTGTGATTTGGATAGCGATGTGCAGCGAGTTGATCCTTGTGCTTTTCCAGGGACACTCTATTGACACATAAACACTAATCAATACATTCCCTCCTGCTGCCTTCCTAAAGCTTCCCAGCGTTTTCCAAGCCAAGCTGGATGTGATTTCCCACCATCACAGGGTGGCTGGCAGCAGCACAGGTTTGGCAAACAGGAGCAAGCTTTGGTTCCCGTTAGAACAAAGTCAAGCTCTGCCTCCTCCTCCGTGTCCTTCCTCCCCCTGTCTCCCCATCAGGAGATGAGGAATGGGGTTTTTCTGTTTTCCTTGGGTGGATGGAGCTCTGCCTGCAGCAGCAGGTCCAGCTGTTTCAAGCCTGGAGCTGAAGGTCCACAGGAAATCAGCTCATTAATCAGTTGACCCACCTTCCCACTTTTCCAGCCACGCTCCCTCGGTGTGAAAATGATGATTTAAATAGCCAAGGGTGGAAAAGAATGATTTCAAGGGGGGTAAAGGGAATATTTGCAACTATTGCTGATTGGAGCCTTGCCAGAAGGAAACTGGATTTCTTCTGGGTCTTGGGAGTGTGTGAGGGAAGGTGCTGAACGTCTGCAGAGGTTTTGCAGCTTCACGATGTTGTGAGGTGGAAGCAGGATGGGTTGAAGGAGGGAAAATCCACTCGTGGCTTTTGGCAGCTGCTGGTGCAGGTTGGGTGTTCAGAAAAGCCGTGTCCAGGGATGGCTTGAGGTTGTGGTGCCCTCCATCCACCCCAAAACATGGCCCAGGGTGCTGCAAACACCCCCGTGGTGGTCGATGAATCTGAGTGGATTTTCCTGACTTGCCAGAGCTCATTTTTAAATTGGAAGGAAAGCTCCAAGCACCAGAGATCTGGTTTAATTCATCTCACAAAACACAGATCAGGCTTCCCAGCTAAAAAAGGCAGATTCCTTCCAGCTCATCCTCATCCCAGACTTCCCCTCCCACAGAAACTTCCTCGAAGAGGTGAATTAACTGGGTGAAAAGAGTTTGTTAACACATCACTTTTAATAGGCAGGTTTTCGTTTTTTCCATTTTGCAATTCCTTCCCATATTAAAAGGGCAAAAATAGAAAGTTTTGGCTCTGGTTGAATGACACAACATTTTCCTTGTTTATTTTCTTTTCGCTGTTTTAACCCAATGAAAAGTGTGGGAACTAAAAAAAAAAAAAACCAAACCACCAACAAACTGGTTTGCATCGACCCGGAACATATTTAGAAAAAATATTTGCATCTACTTTTCTCCTCCAGCCACCAGCAAAGCATGAAAAATAGTCAATAAATCAGCTGTTTTTACAGGTTTTGCTGCAGGCAGTGGGAGAGCAGATAGGAAGGCAAAGCAGTTTGTGTGCTGAACCCTCTTGGATCTCAGGACCTCCTTAGAACAGAAGATTGGACAAGGGGGGGATGGCTTTGAATTGGAAGAGGGTGGGTTTAGGTGGGATATTGGGAAGGAATCCTTCCCTGGGAGGGTGGGCAGGCCCTGGCACAGGTTGCCCAGAGAAGCTGAGGCTGCCCCTGGGTCCCTGGAAGTGTCCAAGGCCAGGTTGGAGCACTCTGGGCCAGTGGGAGGTGTTGCAGGGGTTGGATGAGCTTTGAGGTCCCTTCCAACCCAAGCCACTCTGGGATTCTACAGTCAAACCCCTGCAGTAAGTGGTGATGGTGCTCCTGGCTGCCCAGGGGTGCCCAAACAGCCCCTGGAGCCGCAGTTCCCTGCAGAGCAGCTGCCTCTTCCCCTTTCACACCAGCGAGGATTTAGGAGCAGGGCGAGCTAATCAGGAGACCCTCATGGGGAGAGAGGCGTGTTATTTAATTAGCTTTACAATGGACTGACTGGGAGGCACGTGGTGGCTCTAATGGAAGGAGATAGATGTCCTTTTAGCCGGGCTAATTGTTGGGAAATAGCAGGGGCTTTGTTCAGCCCCAGCATGTGGCCTGTGATCTCGCAGAGCCCAGGGGCTGCCCGCTTATAATTTTAGACAGATCTATTCAAGCCTGCTCTGCAGAGCGGGGGCCGAACAAGACGGGCATTGTTGCAGAGCCAGGCTCGGCGTCCAAGAAAACCACCCCGAGAAACCCAAACACGTGTAGGGAGGAATATTTCTCTGCCGTTTATTCACTATCATGCCGGGCTGCCAAGCGCGGACAATCGCAGGAGAGTTTTCCAGCGCCGGGAGAGGGTTTTTCCTCTCCGAGACACATCCACGGGCGGGTCCTTCAGCCCAGGGGTGATGCTGATGGGGGTGTCTCTGCTGGCGAGGGCGGCTCCGGGGCTTGCGTTGCATGGGTGGATCCCACCCTGTGATTCCGTGTTTTGGGCATGGGATAATGTGCCCATCACTGAACGATCTCCACAGATACGTGGCTGTGTGCACCTGTCTCCTCTGGATCAGCGTTTGTGCCTTTCAGGGACAGCAAGGGATGGAAATCCCTGTTCTCTTCCAGACCCTGTCGCAGTGCCCAGCCCCTGAGCTTTTCCTTCGGCACTGCTGAGCTCCCAGCTCCTTGTGAAGTGTCATTCTGTTAAAAAAGAGGGATGAGGCACAAAGGTTTGTAAGGGGCTGTGTGGAAATATTGCCCAGGAATTAAACTTCCATCGCTTGAGTCCCTCTGTCCTGGCCCAGAGTTAACCTGGGGGGGTCACTGCAGTCCTGTGTTTTGTTTTCCTGTGCTGATCCCTTCCAACTGGCTGTGAGCAAGGGGGTTTTCCTGCTGGCTGCCACTTCTCAGGCTATGGATTAAATACTTGAGGTCGGAGCTGGACTGACCGTCCTCGGGAGGTGCTTGTGTGGCTCCCGGCACCTTCGTGACAGGGAAATGTGGCTGTCACTTGGTGTTTGGTGAAGCAGTGGGTCTTGTTTTTGTGTTGGTGGGTTTTTTGGAAGGTGGAAAGAGCAGGTAAGTGTTGGTGATTACAATGTTGCTGTCCAGGAGACCGTTTATCAGCAGTGATCCTGTTGCCTCTCCTTTGTAATGCCAAGGGTTCAGTGGCCATCAAAGATGTGCTGCTTAAATCTGAGCTGGCTGCATTTGTTCGTGCTAGGGAGGAGTGTGAGAGAGAGATCTGAGCCCAAGAGATCCGAGGGAAGGTGAGAGGTCCTCCAGGTGAGGTTTGATGTGTATCACCTGCATGTGCTCTGAGTAATTGTGACCAGCAAGAGTTAAAGAGCAAAAAACCCTCAGGTTTTATTTACCAGGAGCTCAGTGCTGTTACTTGAGGGGAGAGGGAAAATGTACAGAGAGTGCAGAACAGCTTACGAGGATTTTCCATCCAGCCACTTCTTCCAGCAGGGAAAAGAGTGACAGCACCCCCCACCAACAACATTCCAGGCAGAATTACAGTGCTGGAGCCCAGAGCAGCTAATCAGGTTATGGACCAGCATGGGAGCTCTGGGAAACCAACAGCAGGAGGCACCTGAAGATGCTCAGTCAGCTTTTGAGGCTTGAGCGAGGTGCCCGTGGCGTGGAAGAGGCCGTGGCTCCGTGTGGGGATGTGTGTGCTAGTCCTGACCCCTGGCTGGCCACAAAGCTGCTTTTGTGAGCCATCTCTGCTGGGAAGTTAATGACAGAGGAGCCAGGGAGGCTCGGAGGCGGCTTCCTGGAGGGCAATCAGAGGAGGGCATTGTGGTGGTGTCTCAGGGCTGAGCCGGGGCCTGGAGCTGCATCTCCAGCGGGAACAGAAACCGGTTTTCATGTGGCAGCCCCCAGGATGGGACTCTGTGTGGCTGCAGCCCCGGAGCACAGAGCAGAGAGGGCACCCTGGGGGCCCCAGCCATGTGGGTCACGGAGGAGCCGAGGCCCTGGTGCTGCTCAGCACAAACACTGGCTCTGAGAGCAGCCACGGGGCACGGCGGGACCTGCTGAGGAACCAGCTCTCTCTCCATGCCTCTGTTTCCATGCTGGAGTCACCAGGACTAACCCAGCCTCCTTCTACCGCCGTAAAACAAGTGACTCAAACACTTCCCAGCTTGAAAGGATTTCTGGTATCATTTTAAATTCCAGGAAAGGTAAATCCCCGGGGAATGGCTGTGGCAGCTGCCTGCTCTTTCCTCTCATTGCAGAGGGCCACCTCCACACCCAGGGCCACCTCCCTGCTCTTTCCTTTCTTGGAGTGGTGGCTGCTGCTCTTTCCAACAATGTCCCCTTACGATAAATCCTTTCATGTCTCCGTTTCTCCCTGGATTTGCAGAGCCCTTTTTTTTTCTTTTTCTTTTTTTTTTTTTTTTTCCCCTTCCCCTTTGCTCCTGATTTTTGTCTCAAGCCCTCTGGATATTGTTTACTTTGACAAAACATCAAAACGAATCCCTGGCCGCTCGAGGTCATTAAAAATCCCATGGCAGTTTTGGGGAAGGCTCCAATTTGGCTAATTACGTTCTGCCATAAATATCCCCCTGCAGTTTTAATTGGATATGGTGTTCTTCATTTCCTGGCCATTACAGCTGGGTGGATGCTCCGTTGTGTTTCACCCCAGAGGTGGCTTGGAAAAGCTTCTCTAGACCAGGAGTTACACCTAATTCCTGCTGGAATGGGAAGGGGTAAATCCAAGGGAAAGGAGAAGCTGTCCCAGCTCTGTAACATTTTGAGGACAGCCAGCAGCTGCCCTGGGCTAGGACAGGGGTGAATTTGAGGCTGGCAAAGGGCAAGAGCTCGGAGAGAGGTCGTGGAAGAGTAGCCCAGAAAGCCCGGAGAGGGCTGGGCTCTGTGACACCTTTCCTCAGTGCTAAGGGAATAATAATTATTATTCTTTTAACCCAAGGTTAGTCAGCGTCCCTGGGAACAATGTGGCATTACTGCCCGTCCTTTCTTTGTTCCCAAAAGTGCTGGAAAACAGCCGGGCTGCATTGTGGAGGGAGGGCAGATGGTTATCTCCCATCTTTTGGCCACGTTAATGGCAGGAGGGCTGTTCTCCTCAGCCCGGCATCCTCCCTCCACAGGAGAGAGCCGCAGGAGACACTCACGTTGTCACCAGAATGGAAAAGGAGGGTGAGACTTGGATGCGGAAGAGGAAAGATTTTTCTAAAGCCCGTGAGCAGCAAATAGGAACCAGTTGCCGAGGCGAAGTCATGTTTGGCAGGTCTTGGGCTCCAAATGGTCACATCCCAGCTGAAGAAACTAAGCGATGGATTCCTTCCATGCCTTGTGCGAACACTGAGCCATTGAGCGGCTCAGCTGGAGCTCAGAGCCAGCCCTTTCATGTCGCGGGCTCTGAAGTGAACACAAATTAAGGCGGCTGTTAGGACGGAGCCGGGTTCGAGGGAGAGATGCAGCTGCCCCGGGAGGAAACCTCTGCCCGCAGCCACTCCCTGCTTTTCCTCCGCTTTGGGGGGTTTTCCCCCGGCGCTGCTTTGGAAGCGTTTCTGCTTTCCCTGTGCCTGGGGGCTGTCATGAATCGCAACAGCGAAATGAAATTTTGGGGGGAACACGAGGGGGCTGAGGCAAAGCTCAAAGCTCCATCACAGCCCTGCTGCATCAACCTGTGGTTTGGTGTCACTGGCTTTGCTGGATGAGAGCTGAGCGGGGATGCCAAGAGCGCGTGGGTCTTTCCTAATAAAAACCACACAAGCTGTGAGAAAGATCTTTATTGGAGCCTTTGCACTGGTCCAGGAGGGAAGGAGCCCCAGTACAGGTGCACTGGAGTTCAGCCAGTCCCCGAGACGGGAACGTTTGCAGGAGGGGCCGAGCCAAAATCACCGGCCCAGGGGAGCAAGGCCAAAGCAGTGACAGCACAGGGACACCGCTGCCTCCTCTGTTGCTGCTTTGGATGCCCGGCCCAGCCCTGCTCGGCACAGCCTTCCCCTTGTGGCATCAGCAAACGGCCCAAGAAAGGGGCGAGTCACGGGGACCTCGCCGAGCTCCTCCTCTCCTGCTTGGGCTGGGGGTTGTGGCTGGTGCTGCTGCTGGCTCTGGGCAGGGGAATTACCAACCGCGGGTCATTTCCATGCGGGTGGGACCGCAGGTGCCCTCTGATGGTTCCATTGCCCGCAGGCACCTGCAGCAACTGGCACACTGACACACACACTGACACACACAGACAGGCAGACACTCACACAGACACATACACATACTGACACACTCATTCACACACACTCACACACTCACTCCCCTCTCTCCCACCGCGGGATCACAGCCCAGCCGAGGGTAGGAAGGGAGAGATCGTGGGGCTGCGATAAATGCATCAGGTTTCTCTTCCCCAGCCTGCCCTGAAAGGAGCAGAGATCAGACAGAAAGGCAGCTGTTTCCCCTGAATCCCCTTTTGATTTTCAACTGGAAATGTTCTGCTAAATCTCCTCTCTATAGTTTCTCCCTTCAATCGTTGCCGTACAGGGAAGAGAGAAAAGAAACCCAAACCGAGGGCAGGTGCAAGCACATTATCCTGGATGGGAGAGGCAATTTTATCCCTCCAGGGACCACATTTTAGCCCTACAGCCGTTCTCTTTTCACTTCTGGATTTCCAGGTTCATTCCTGTGGTAGGTTTCAAACCACCAGCAGAGGTTTCAATCCCTGTGCCTGCCTGAGCACGGCTCAGGTTCCCCAAAGCCCACGGGACCCAGCGGCGGGAGTTTATTTATTGGTCACACCGTGAATTGCTGATCCCACTCCACTGCTGCAGGAATAAGTTGCCCAGAACTGAGCTTGCAAGTAAATTGAAAACACGATTGCCTGTAAAATCGGAAACGTGAGAGGCTGTCAGTGGGTGAGGTGCCTGGGAGATGAACTTAGGGCTGGAGCTCAATGCCTGCTTGGCTTTGCCAGCTCCAACCATCCTGCTGGCTGTGTCTTGAACTATCTGCCTTGCTTTGGCTGTGCAGCCACAATCGGGCTCTCCAGGTCTGGCCCCGGCACCTCCTGCAGCTTCTTTCAGTTGCACAAACTTTCCTTCTATAAATACGCCCTGGGGCGGCTGAGAAGGGCTGAGAAAGGCAGGGCTGCAGGGGCTCTGAGTGCTGGGAGCTGCAGCCTTTGCATCTGCAGCTCATCCCGCAGGCCTTGGGAGGTTTTGAGGGTGTTTGCAAGCAGGACCCTGCTTCATCCCAAGGCTTGCCCGGTGACCTTGAACCCCATGTCTGGCTCACGTAGGCCCGTGTTCATTTGAGCCCAGCTTTGCTGAGAGCAGCCCAGGCTCTGCCAGGAGGCTGTTAAAAGACTTTCAGAGTGAGAGAACCACAAGAGTTGGTTGCTAATGATTTTTTTTTTTTTTCTCTGTACCGGTAAGTTGACATCTGTGAGTCATAATCTCCCTCCTGCTCTGCCGTTTGTGGTCTGAAGTTTGTGCTACCTAAATACAATAAAACATATTTCATGTGAAAAACGACATTCTTCTGTTAACTCCATGCCACGCTGGCATGATACTCATCTTGCATCTCTGAGATGCTTTTTATCCAGTCAGTTCCCAAACCTTTTTGGCCCCCACACCTGTACAAAGCAGGCCTGGGAACACGTCACTACAGGATGTGCACCCGCAGTGCCCTGCCCGTGCCCCCACTTGAGGGTGGGAGAGGATCAGGCTGCTCCAAGTGGGATGATGGAAGTTGTGAGGGGTTGATGGGACAATGCTGGGGTGATGGGAGCGTGAATGGGTGAGCGTGAAAGGCAGCAGTTCGCGTCGAGACAGGCAGGGTGAAGACAACTGGCCTGTTTTCAAGAACCATCGGTTTTGGACAGGCTGCTGCGGCTCTAGCCCAGGGCTGGCTGCAGCCAGCGGCATTTCCCCGTCCTCGGGCTCTTTCCCCGTGCTCAGACTCTCTTTTCCCGTCGTGTTCTGGGCACAGCGATGCGCGCAGAGGTTGCGGCGGAGGCGCTGGATGCGCTGCCCCCTCCCCGCATCCCCGGGACCCCCCGATGTCCCGCAGCAGCTCCGGCTCCGCTCCCCGCGGGGCCGGGGCCACCTCCGGGGCGGGGCGGGCGGGTCCGCTCCGGGTCCCTCCCGCCGCTGTCACCGCTCGGGGCCGGCCCAGCGCCCTCCCCTCCCCTCCCCTCGGCGGCTCAGCCCGGCCGGGGCGGCGGCGGAGCGGAGCGCAGCCGGGAGAGCAGCCGGGAGGGCAGCGAGGGAGCGCGGAAGGGAGGCAGGAAGGAAGGAGGAAGAGGAGGAGGAGCGGGAGCAGCAGCAGCAGGAGGAAGAGGAGGAGGAGGAGGAGGGAGGCAGCGCCGGCCGCGCTGCCCCGAGCGCTCCGCTCCGCGCTCGGCGGGGCTCAGCCGCCGCCCCCCGCTCCCGGCGCGACGCCCCCGCGGCGCTGCCCCAGCCATGAAGGCGGCGGTGGATCTGACCATCATCAAGACGGAGAAGGTGGACATCGAGCTCTTCCCGTCCCCCGGTGAGCGCCCTGCCCGCCCTCCGCGCCCGGGCAGCCCCGCCGAGCCCTGCCCGCAGCCCTGTCCCCCTGCCCTCAGCCCTGTCCCTCTACCCTCAGCCGTGTCCCCCTGCCCTCAGCCCTGTCCCCCTACCCTCAGCCCTGTCCCTGTACCCTCAGCCATGTCCCTCTACCCTCAGCCGTGTCGCCCTGCCCTCAACCCTGTGCCCCTGCCCTCAGCCGTGTCCCCCTGCCCTCAGCCCTGTCCCTCAGCCCTGTCCCTCTACCCTCAGCCGTGTCCCCCTGCCCTCAGCCCTGTCCCCTGCCCGTAGCCCAGGCGGTGGCGGGAGGTCGCTGACCCGTGGGGAGATGTTGGAGCCGTGGGGTTGGGGTGGTGTTTTCTGGGGGAGTCTCTTCTGGCAGGGAACACGGAGCTCACCCCCAGGTCGCTGCCGAGCGGCGCCGCCCGGGCTCTGCCGCGCAGCCCAAGGCGAATTTACTTTCCGAGCGCTTTTATGACTTTCCATCCCCCCTCCTTTTCCTAAAAACCATCCCGCTGCCCCTCCAGCCTCCTTCCCTCGTGCTCCTGGCATCCTGGCCGGGATGTAGGCAAGCCCCTCCAGCTGCGAGGCAGGAGATACGCGCTCCCCGGGACATCCCCTTTTCCCGAGTGTATCCTCGGGATGTACATTCTCCCTGTCCCTGGCGGGAAATGTCCTGTGTGGTCCAAGCACTCCTGGTACTGGGGAAACACAACTCCAGCGGCAACTCCTCTGGATTTAGCGCGTTTAAACCAGGAAAACCCGCTGCTTTGATTTCCTCCCCTCCTTTCTGGAGCTGGAGAAACGGGTGGAGGAAGGGGCAGAAAGCAACACGTTACTGAAGCGAGGCGCGAAGGGGTTTTTTTGTGTTGTAGCGGTAAGTTCAGCTGTGCTGACTGTGGTTAGGGCTGCTGTTCACATCCTGATGTCTGACTCTTGCTGACCCCAGGCACTCGACTGGTCTCTGTCTTGCCCAGGCGAGGTAGAGGATGGAGCTTGGAGGGACTGAAGGGTAAAAAACTTCTTTCTCTGTGTGAAACGAGTCCTGTTGCTTCATCTCTCCCTACTGGAGTTCCCACTGCGCCCAACTGGGACTTTGCTGGATTTTGTGCAGCCACTGCAGCGAAAAAATCAAATTAAAGTCTCTTTGCCGGTTAGGAAGTTTCTAGGAAACCCAGAAAGGAGGCACAGCTCCTGCCAGGCAATGAGATTTCAGGCTGCACGTGGAAATAAAATGACAGCTGAGTGCTGGGGCACACGAATTAAATAGATGTCAGTGCATCAGCTTGGCTGCAGGGAGCTCCAGAGCTGAGGATCTGCCACCCATGGGCTGCACAGTGTCTGGTGTGGGGAGAGTCTTCCTTGTGATCCACCTTCCCACTGCAGGGTTGCTGCTTGTGGCTGTTTTGGTGCTCCCTGTCCCTGACAGCAAAGCTGGGGGCTGTGGGCTGGGAAGGACCAAATGCAATAGGGATGCTGAGGATGGTTTTTCCAAAGCACCAACACAGCTGAAATGAGGGGCTCCAGTGAAGCTGAGGACCTGTTTGCGCCCATTTCCTAAAACTTTGGGTTAAAACTCATTCCTGCACTTCAGGGCTGGTTGCTTGGAGGGGAGGAAAGTGGGTTAGGAATAAACACCTGGAGCACTGGGGCAGGGCTTGGGGGCATGTGGAGTTTGCTCTTCACTCCAGACCAGAGAACCTGTTTAAATTTGTATGTCTCCTGTCAACGGAGGAGAGCTTTTCCAGAGGCTCCGTGTGGCTGGGTGTGTGAGCACCGGAGCAGTGGAATTCCCTGGTGCCCGGAGGGAGGACTCTGGTGTTTCACGCCCGCCTTAAGTTCATTTTCTTCTGTCCATTAAAGCTCTTTCGCGGCCTGTGTCATCAAACGGCTCTTAGAGCTGACCCAGGGTTTTAAACCTTGGCAGGAAGGGCTCTGAAAAACACAACCCCAAAAGGTAAAAAGAGCTGACTCCCCATCGCCTTCAGCCGCCGCCGCTCCTGTTCTGGTGGCTGCACTCGCAGCGAGCCAGAAAGGTCAGTGCTGTCAATTAGCTGGCTTAACCTCATTTCCCCTCCAACTTTGCAGAGAATGCTGAAGCTTTCTGGTTTGGTGGGGATGGATGTTGAGGGAAGGAGTGTGGGTGCTGCTGCCTTGTGCTCCAGCCGTGCCCTGTTTAGGGGATGTTACTTTTCTCTGCTCCTGGAGGATTTATCTGCTCCCTGGTGGCTTGTCCAGCCCCAAATCTGCCACCAAATCATTCTTAGTTCTAAAATGGGCGTTGGCCTTGCTGAGAAGGGGTCCAGCCCCCTTGTTCCTTCAAGCAAAGCAGCTGTGCCTCACGGTATCCACAGGGTTAACCTTAGGGTAAGAGTCCTTGCAGCCACAGGTTTTCAATTGGGCAGGATGTTTAATGTGCCAGGTGTTTGATGCCCCATAAAACTGCATCTCTGCACAGTCCATCCCCCTCCCCACCTCCCTGAAACCAACCCCTGCTCCAGCCCACACGTGCAGAAAGTTCTCTGGGATTTGTAGTGTGTCCAAGGGGTTTAAAAATAACCTGAAAGGGATGTGGAGCTGTACAAAGCTTCCAAATCCACCCCCACCCGCCCCTGTTACCAGCAAGAATTTGGGAGTGAGATGTGTGGGTCAGGAGCCAAAACCCCACGGTGTGGGCTTCTCTTTTAATACAGAATATTTTAACTGTATGTGCACGGATGTTTTTATAAGGATCTGGTGTAGTGGCTGGAAGCATCACTATTGGTTGTGGATAAATGGCTGATCCACCAGTAGGGTTTTTTGAGGCAGTAAAAACCCAAACCATGCAAAATTCAGCCCCAAGGGGAACTTCAGTCCAGGGCTGGTGAAGGCTGCCCTCCACAAATCAGTTTGTTTGCTGCAGTTGTGCCCAGCTCTGTTTGCTGGCTGTGCTCAGAGTGGAAAACAGCTCCCCAGCCCTTGCTGGGAGCCCTGGGGAGTAACTGGGACTCTCAAACACTCATTTCTTGCTGAGGAGGCTGCTGAATTGCTGCCCCACAGCGTCCCACGAGGTCCTGCAGAAGGGCTGTAATTCCAGGCTGTGGTGCTGGACATCCCAGGTGAGGCAGGAATGCCGAGCTGCCCGTCCTGCATCCACCCCCTGTCCCTGGAGGTGTGTTCTGGGTGCAGCGGGGGATTTGTTCCTGCCTGGAATGAAGAAAGGATTTACTCTGAGCACATGCAGTGTAGAAATCCTGACTTTTCAGCTCTTCCCATCCGTACCCCGAGGCCAGCTGGGACAGGGACACGTTGTTTCCATCAGCCTGTGCGTGGGTGGCATCCCAGGGGTGTACTTTTATCTGGCAAGAGCCTTTCCCTCTGTTTAGAGTTTGGGACAACGTCGGGTCGGGCTGAAGCAAGATTTTCCCTTCCAACCCAAACCATTCCCTGGTTCTCCTGCTGAGGTGGTGCAGGGAACAGGGAAGCTCCTGTACAGCTTCCATGCAGTGTGTTTTTGGATGTAGGACCTGCTTTCCCCTTCCCACAGCCGGGTCAGGCTTTGCTGCCGTCCTCTGCTTTCGTTTTCATCGCAGGCAAATGAGGGAGTTTGCATTTAAAGCCCTGATGGCAAATGCAGACCCTCCTCCACTGCAGGGAAATGGCACGGTCTGAGTGTGACTTTTATATGGTTTTAGGATGGGATCCTTCATCCTGCACTCTGCCTTGTCTGGGGAGGGCAAGTTTCCAGCCATTCCTGGCTTCCAGGTGTTTAAAGATGTGCTTGGAACGGGGTCCCGGCTGGATCAGCCTGTTCCAGGGGGGTCACTTTGCTGTGCAGGTTGGGATGAAAGTGCCCAGGGACTTGGAGTGTTCTTCTCATCCAAAAGGAAGGTTTGATCCTGAGTTATCCTGGCACAGCTCTCAGTTTCCCTGCTGCTGTTAAGAGATGGCTCTTGCATGGTCAGGTTTGCTTTCCATGTGGGATAAAACACAACAGGAGAACATCAGCATCTCCTCTGCTTTGGGATGTCCCCTGTCCCTCCCCTGGGAGAGCCCCTATCTGTCCTCACCTGCTGCACACACAGAATTCCAGAGCCTGGGAGAGGAAACAAACACTGAGAGGTGGTTTCAGGGATGCAGGTAATTGCACCCGGCATCTTTGGGAATGCTTTTTGAACAGCTGAGGTGAGAGCTAGGCCTGGTGTAGATGCTCGGGGTGGGCTGGAATCATCAGACTCTGATAAATGGAGAGCTTTGGGCTCCTCTCAGGGCTCCTCTCGCAGTCTGGATGCTGATTGCCTGCGGAGGAGGTGAGAATTGGACTGGAGAAGAGCAATTACCTTCCTATGCACTCACAGAATGCCCATTACTGTGGTATCCAGCCGGGATGGGGGAATGAGGGGGGACTGTCTGCACCTGGCTGCCACCAGCCCCAGCTTTATTGTGCCAACTTCACACCAAAGATATGAAAAGAGGTGGAAAGGGGCAATTCCATGGCCCTGTCCTTCAGGGATGCACCCACTGCAGGGCAGCCCTGGTTTTTAACCTGGGTACAGGCAGTGAGACTCCCAGGAAACTGGAGCAAAGCCCCATCCCATCCACTTTTTCCTCATAAACTCCCCAGAGCACGTCCCAAATGTGTAATTACAGTGTTGTTACATGGAGTGGCCCCTAATTTGCCATGTAATTACAGCATGCCAGGCTTTGATAGGCCTTGTGAAATGAAGGGATGGCACACGCTGGAATGCTGCACTCCAGCTCTCCAGAGCGAGCTCAGGAGCATCATTTGCCATCCCACTCTCCCAGATCCGTAGGAAATTGCTGGCAGGGAGGCAGCAAAGGGGCTGGGACTGCAGCAGGGCTGTGACACGCTGAGTTTTGTGGGGATTATCACAGAATCCCAGGATGGTTTGGGTTGGAAGGAGCCTTAAAGCCCATCTTGTTCCAACCCCCTGCCATGGGCAGGGACACCTTACACTGTCCCAGGTCGCTCCAAGCCCAGCCTGGCCTTGGACACTTCCAGGGATGGGGCAGCCACAGCTTCTCTGGGATTGAGGTTTGGAGTCTGGTGCTGTCAAAGAGCAGTGAGTGCATTCCCTGGAGCGGATCCTGCTGTGGGATGGGCTGGGGGGCAGCTGGATCAGGGTCAGGGTGCCGTGCTTGGACCCTGGGTTTGGTGCTGGAGGTGAAATGGAGGGTGGGTTGATGTTCTTCTCCAGCTGCTGTTTGGGTGACAGCAGGTTCATCTCAGGCACTCAGGGGACAGGGGTGTGTGAGCAAGACCAGACTTTGTGTGAACACACTTCAGGGATGCAAACTTGCAGATCTGTTTCCCCAAATAGCTGCTGCCAGTTGTGGCACCAGGATCAGCTGGGATTTTGGGCAAGAAAGGCACTTTTCTTGCAATCCTGTCACTTTTCCTTTCTGCACTCTCAGCTGTTCCTTGCACGGGCACAAGGTGAGCAAATTCCACGATTTAGGAGAGCAAGTGTCATTGCAGACCCTGATCCAAAGGATGGAGCTTCTGGCATCCTCCAGGCTTGGGGGAACACCTGTACAGGGCAGGATGGTGCCAAGGGCCTCACTGGGTGAAGGAGGAGCCTCATTGAGCCCTCCAGGGCCCCTGGAGCCAGGGACTGACTGTTCATCACACCGTGTGTTGGGGCATCCCCCTGGAAACTGGGATCTTCCTTAGGGGGGCAAGATTGGGTGTCCACAGGTCAAGCCCTGACTCCCCAGTTTGCTTTTGGGTTATGGGCCAGTCTCCAGCTTGCCCAAATCAGTGCCTCTCCCCTGATTCCAGGGCTCTGTGCCCTGATCCAGCGTCAAGCCTGAGCCCTGCAGAGCCCAGTGGGACAAATCTGTAGCTGATACAAACTGCACATCTGTCTGGCAGCCAAAAGTTGGGCTGCATCCCCTTTTTTTTTTTTTTTTAAACTGAAGGCACAGTTATCCATCTCAGCTCTTTTGTTCCTCTTCCGTGACTAAGCTGCTCGCTGCCTCTGTTTCTTTTTTCCCCCCTCATTGTGTAGTTTATAATCTTCCAACGAGATACAGACAAAAATTTGTTTGCAGTGCTGGCCAAGAAGGCTCTGGTTTCCCTGGCACGGGGCCATGCTTACATCTCCAGTCAAAATACTGCTGGTTAAACAATAAATATTTATTGATTCTTCTACGAGCTCCTACATTTTTCCCAGGTGCAGTGGAATTTGAGGGGGGGGGGAGCGCTCGGGGTCCTGCCCTCGGCAAAACTGGGAGATGGCTCCAGAGATAATGACTTTCTGATGCAAAGGTGGCCCTTGGAAAGCTGGGATCAGCCCTGCACATCCAGCCTGGAGGTCTGCTCTCATTCTCCAATCCCAGCTTGCCCAGGTTTGAGGCTCTGTCCCTGCAGGCTCAGGTGCTAATTCTGGGAACCCGTGGAAATCTGCAGGTCACTTTATGTGCCTGATACCCCCTTGAGCAGGGGAGGGACACAATCTGGGCTGGATGCAGAGGTTGATGCCAGGTCAGGAGAGGTGGCAAAAAAATGAAATCACAGAATCCCAGAGTGGGTTGGGTCGGGAGGGACCTTAAATCTCATCTTGTTCCCTGAGCAGGGACACCTTCCACTAGTCCAGGGCGCTCAGGGCCCCATCCAGCCTGGCCTGGAACACTCCCAGGGTGGTTTCAGTTCTGATTTGGTTGAAAGGCTCAGCCTGGGTTGCAAACACCCCCGGAGCTGAGCCCGTGCCAGTCACAGGCTGCAAAAGTTGGCTTGCAAGGCCTGAGCTCCTGCAAGGCTGTGAGAGCTGAGGGGAAGGCAGAGCCCTTGGTGTTCAGCCCTGCTCCAAGGAGTTTGTGCCTTCTCTGCTGTGGTGGGGGCACAGATTAATTAACTCAGCCCTGGATGGGGCAAACCCAGCAGCTCTCCTTCTGAGCTGTGAGATTAAACTGCACATTTTTATGTTGTTTTGTTTGGTTGGTTTTTTTTTTTCCCACTCAGCTGGCAAAAATCTGAGCCCTGGCTTGCTCTTCCATCCTGTGCAGAGCCTCAGGTTGTCAGGGCAGTGTCAGGACCGGGCAGGTGACACACTATCTCCCATCACCTCCCCTGTTTTTGCTGACCATGCACAATTTTTTGGCTGTCAGTGCCTGGCTCCCTCCATCCCACGTCCAGCTCTGTGCACTGGGCAGGTGGAGCTGATGTTTGCAGGATGTTTGTGATGCTGGTGCAGCACAGCCCTTCAGTCCCACATCTGGTTCCTGTAGCCACACACAGCCCGGGGATAAATATAACCTGCCAGAAAAGTATTACAAATGCTCCAAGAAATAGCAGCTTGCTTTCCCAGAGAGGAAAATCCCCTGCTTTCTGTGGCTCCCTCTGGCTTGGGAATGACAATTGGAAGCGCAGCCCCAGTTGTGGATTGGGATGTGCAAACTCAAAGGGCTCTGTCTGGGTCGGGCTGTGGGGCTGTAATTCCCATCCCCATCATCCCCCAGCTGGTGTTGGGCACAACAGCAGTCCCTGCTCCAGCAATCCCCTGCTTCCCAGCTTTTTTTCTCCTGTTTAAACCTCTCCTATGAAGCCAGAAGAGGCAGAGAGCTCCAGCTCAGCTGGCTGGTGCTCCTCACTGAGGTCATCAAGTGTCCTGGGGGGGGTTGCAGGGGGCATTGCTCTCCTCTGGGATGGGGCTGTGTGGAGGATGATTCCTGCTGGATCCCACATTCCTGGGCTGGCTGTGGAGCTGCCTCCTCAGCCCAGCTGAGCACTGGGAGCCTGTTAATGAACAAAATGCACTTTCTTACACGGAGGGGATTTTAAATTGGCTCCACATGGATCGTGTAGGTTGTGGCACTTCCCCGGAGGGTGATGGCAGGAGCAGGAATGTGGGCTTGATGAAAGCAGCCAGACACTGAGGCAAAAGCTGAGTGGCTCCCCCCTCAGTGCCCCCTCTCCCCCCATCCCATCCCAAATATTTGACGGGATTCCAAGGCATTCTTCAGATGGCTGGTGGGGAGCTCAGGAGCAGCCAGCCAGTGGGACTGGGCTTTCTGTTTTGGATACAGCTTTCTTTTTAAAGCTATAGGGCTTCTGACCCCAAAAGAGGCTGAGGAAAGGCTTGATGAGACCTGGTTTTAGGGGAAACTGAGGCAGGGTGTTCCCATTGTGCTGGGAGCATCCCCAGAGGGCTCCAGCTCTCCCTCTACTTGCAGGATTTTGGGTCTCTCGAGGTCTGTGTTCAGCTGTGCTGCCCTTCCCTGGCTCCTCCAGAGCACCAGGCAGGCCTGGACTCATCCACCTCTTGGAATTCCCAGTTTGAGTAGTGGGGGACTGAGCTGGACTGGGGAAGGCTCAGCCCCACATCCCTCCAGGAGCCCAGGGTCTCACCCAGCAGGGTGAGGGTGGTGTGTCCTCTCAGTGGCTGGGGTTTCCACTGGGATGCTGCCTCTCCTGGGATGCCCTCTGGATAAAACTGCTGACTAAGGGAAAGCTGCCACTGGCGCTGGACACTGGGCAGTGCCTTGGGGGTTGTTTTCTGTTGTTTCCCCCCCTCCTCAGCACCATTTATGACAATAATCAAACTGTGGCTTTCTGACCCACATGCAAGCTTTTTTTCTGAGGTGCCTGCGTGTGTTTGTGCAAACCCACTGAATTCTGGTCAGTGCTCTGGAAGCAGCAAAGGGGATTTTTTTTTCTTCTTTTTTTTTCTCTTACCTTTTAGTTTTGAGAAATTGTTTACCGAAACCTGAACCCTCTGAAGAAACAACTTGCAAAAGCTGAGTAGTCCTGGCTTTTTCCACTGGAAAATTAAAAAAAGATGGAGTGGAACACGTGAAATTTGGGTCTGGGATTTTTTTTTTTTTTTTTTCCTCCCCTTCTTTTTTTTTTACACGTTATTGTTAGAAGCGGTTTGAAAATGCAACGCCAAGTGCTTTCTCTTTTCAAACGCTCCAGGCGTGTTACCCAACTGCTCCATGAGGTCAGTGAACGCGATTCCTCCTGGTCTGCAGCTGGAAATGGGGAATGGCTGGGTTTACTCGAGCCCTGGCATCGGCCACAGGCAGCGGAGGAGCCCAGCAGGTTGGGGCAGCGCCGTGGTGCCCTCACCCCGTGGCATTTCCCGAGCCCATCCTTTGGGAGGCTCGCCAAGAGCTTTTGGGCTGGGTGTCCGAGGGCTGTCCCGGGTTCTGGGAATGCCGGAGCTGCCGTGCTGGGAGCGTTGGTGTTTCCAGCTCCACCAGCAGTGGGGGTTCGGAGCTGGCCCAGTAGCCGGGGCCCAGTTACGCACTGGGGCCGCTTTCCATCCCTTTAAGCAGCTCCAGATTGGAGTTTGGCTCCAAAGGCTGGAACATGAAAGGCCTGTTTGCCTCCGAGCTGGATGACTCTGCCTTCAAACGGAGCAGCCGGGGCCATATGGATCCTATAGAGTGACCTGGTGAGGAGGGGAGGGCAGGAGGGGCTCTGGGACCCCCAGACCGGACCCTCTCACCCTCTGGCACCTTCGAGGGCTGCTCCTTCCTTGACTTCCTGGCTGCCAGGCCTGGACACTCACTGAAAGCCAAAGTTAGGCTTAAAGGAATTTAAAAATAAAAGAAGAAAGAAGAAGGGGGAGAAAAAGAAGTGAGAAAAGGGGGAGAAAAAGAAAGGGAGGGAGGGCGGATGGTGTGCCTTTAATAGCGTGTGGACTGCGCTCGCTAATCTGTGACTAAGCCCGTGCCTTGCCAAGCCGGGATCCATCCCCCAGCCGGGATCCATCCCCAGCCCAAGGCTCGGGAGTCATCGGGTCCCCTCCCTCCTCTCACCCCGCTCCCCGCCCGGGCGCCAGCTCCCCCCACCCCCCCACCGCTCCCCGTGGCAATTTATTTACTCATCTGGAGGGCACAGCCCCGGCGGTCTCTTGACTCAGCACTCCGGGGCCGATGGGAGCTGCGAGAGCAAATTCCAGGCAAGGAATAATCTCATGACTTGTCTCGGAAAAGATTGCTCCGCAAAGATCCCCTGACGGTCCCTCCTGCCAGGGCTCCCGATTTCCCAACCTTTGGGAGCTGGGGGCACTCAGCCAGGGATCCCGGGGGACCCACGGGACCCCTTGGAAAAACAGGGCTGGACTGGGAGCCGAGGAGTTGGTGCCTGTTCCCTCTGGGGAGCTGGAGCTGCTTTGCCAGGGCAGGGAGCCCGGAGCTTGGGCTTGTGGTTTTCTTCCTCTGCTTTCCTGGGAGGGTTTAAACCCTTCCTTCACCCCCAGGCACTTTGGGTTCCTCCAGTGGTGTTTTTTTTCCACAGGCACTGGCATTGCCCCCAGCAGGGCTGGCACCCTGAATGGCTTTCGAAGATATTTATTCTTTTTTTTTGCCTGTTGGCTTTCTTTCATCCTTCCTGTCTCTCTCATCCCGGTCTTTTTTCCCTACCTCCTCCCCTTGCAGAGTCACTGGAGTCCCATTCCCTTCTGAAGGCTCTTTGGGAGGTCTGGTCCCATGCCCAGTGCTTTCCCACGGGCACTGGGGATGGGGTGGGATTAGACCAAGTTGGCAATCAAGGATCTTTGGAAACCTGAATTTTTCCGGGAGCGAGGCCCTGTGGGCAGGCAGGGCTGCTGAGCTGACAGCTCCTGGGCTTCCTCCTTCTCAGCTGGGCTCAAGGCTTGGGATCACACAGCTCCTGGGGCTCTGTGCTCATCCTGCCTCCATGGGCCACCTCAGCAGCCAGGCTGCCTCTGGAGATGAAGATTCCTGGGGAGAGGAACCCTGGATTCACCCTCTGAGCAGCAGGAGCTCCCAAGGGCAACAGGACATCTCACACCCCCAAACCACACAGCCAAGTGCCTCCTGAAGCTCCTCCAAGCTTGTTAGGGTTGCTGGAGGATTCCTGGAGTTCCTGGCAAGGGCTCCCAGCTCCCGAGTCGCCAAATGACACCCCCTCCACCCCCTCCCCCATTTCATCTCCTCCTAAACAGCCTCTTGGCCCGAGCAGCCGAATTCAATCAGCCCTTTCACCATCTGCTCCCAGGCACTTCTGCCGGGGAAGGCTCGGGGCCAGGGAGCCTGTAATTCCTTAATAGCTTCCGGATGCTGCCGGGGTGGATGTGAGGGCTGGGAGTGTCTCAGCCTCTCTCCCCCCCAGCCCTCGCTGAGCTTTCCAAGATCAGCCTTCCCCTGGGCACATCCCGGCACCTCTGGTTTATCCCTGCCTGCTCCTGGCTCCCCGGGCTGAGGCCAAGAGGTGACGTCATCGCCATCCTGGACAGCCCTTGGCTCTGGGATGGGGATGACTGGGGCTGATGGGGCAGCCCATCAGTGTTTGGCCACCTTCCCCCGCTCACTCCCACCTTCATCTTCCCAGGGCTTGGTTTGGCCCAGTCTCTGCGCTGGTCCCTTCCCTGGTGGGAAGTTTCCTAGAAGTAGGAGCTGGAAAAGAAGACCTTCCTGGGGTCAATTAGGAAAATGCTCTTGTGCAGGAGGATCCTGGTTAGGCTGGATGTGTTGTGGTGTAACATATCTGGGCAAAGCCAGGAGCTCTGTGCTCACCCTGGAGTGGGGAGGATAATCCTGGGGCTCTCCTGGTGTCCCTGGGAAAATCCCCCTGTTCTTTGCCTTCGTTTCCTTGTCTGCCTAAAAATGAATAATGTCAGGAGGATTGCTCCTGGGCAGCTGTGGGATGAGCTTGGTTTGGCCCTGGTGTTCCTGAGGGACTCGCTGCCGTGGGATGCACAGCTTTGCTTCCCAAGTTTCTCCCAGGCCTCTCCCTGGCCTCCATCCCCCTGGGGGAGCTGAGCAGCTTGGACTCTTGTGAGCCCCTCTGGGTTGGATTTCAGCTGCAAAGGGGCTGGGGGGTAATATTTGTGAGCCCTGGTGAGGGGAGGGACACCCTCAGAGAGGGCCAAGGCACTTGCAAGTCTTCAGGGGAGTAAGTCCAGTGATGCAGAGAATCAATCCATAGTGCAGGGGGACTGGAGGTATGTGGATCATTACCTGCCATCTCTTGGCAGCTGCTGGCAGAGTTCACTATTTGCTCTAAAGAGTTATAAATAATTTTGTTGATTAAAATGATTGATTATCCTTGGTCTAATATTATTTAGGCAGAGCAAACAGTGCTGAGATTTACCAGCTGCTCTCTGACCTCCCAACCCTGATCTGTTTGCAAAAGGCCTGTGCAATTATTTGTTTGATTTGGGAGCTAAATACCCTCAAATCTGCTCTCCTCCTTTGCAAACTGCAGTGGGATGATGGAAACTGCAGGGAGGGTGGACCTGGAGCGCCTGTGTGTGGTGGCAGGTCCTTGGGCAGGAAGGGGTGAGGGACACGAGGACCTGACAGTCACCAGGTGAGCACAGGGTGAAGCTCTGGGGCTCCTCCTCCTCCTCTGCACATACTTGTGGAGTGCTGCCAGTGCTTCCTGGGCAGAGCCAAAGCACTGCCTGATGCTGGAAAAAAACAAAAGAGATGCTATCAGAGGCTGATATCAGAGGAAGGGCTTTCTCTGGGCACGGCAGCAGCAATACCTCTGCGACCCGGGATGGGTGATGGGTGTGACACGATCCCTCTGCGACCCGGTGTGATCTGGGGGGGTGTGACACGATCCCTCTGTGATCCGGGATGGCCTCTGCGATCCAGGGGATGTGACACGCTGCAACCTGCCCCTCCCATTGAGCAATCGTCGGGGTTTGTGCCGGCTGGGGTGTGCAGTGTCTGGCTGGCACTGCCCCGGGGCCAGGGGGTGGCCGGGGAGGCTGGGAAGGTGGGGCTGGGCCGGGCAGGAATCTGCAGCTGCTCAGGGATGTGGTGAGGTTTGCCCGGTGCCCCCGGGGCAGCGTGTGCTGGGAGGTGACCCAGGGCTGCCCAGCCTCCCTTCCTCACCCTCTGATCGCTGTTCCATGCTTGCTGCATCACCTGGAGAAGTCCCAGGCTTGAGGAGTCCCTTCCACTCGTGACCAACAGGCGTTTTGGGTGAATGGACACCAGTGGGTCCAGCCCTTCCAGCTGTAGCAGACATTCCTGGTGTATGAATGGGAGAGCTGGTGAGGGGAGGAGCGTGAGTTTGATGTGGATGGAGATATTCCAGGGGTTGCTCATCCCAGCTCCAGGGCACCTCAGGCTGTGTCCTGCCATGTGGGCCCCTCGTGTCTGGTGTGACGTGGCATTGACTCAGCCTGGGGACAGGGGCTGAGGTCAGGACTCAGAGAGATCAGTCTAGGCAGGAAAATCAAGGCAAGGTTGGGGAATTCCTTGGGACAGACAGATTGGAGGTGTTTGGCTGAGTATCTGCATGTCTAATCCCTTCCCAAGGCAAGGATAATTGAGAGGCTGGTGTTCAGGATCAGTGTGTTCCCAGCAGGAGGGACATCTGGGGAGTCCATCTGCATCACCAGTGTGTCATGTCATGGTGATGGGCACCACAAATAACTGGGGCACGGAGCCACTTCCCATGGATCAGCAGGACTGTGGGATGAAAGCACCCCGAGCTGTGAGGTCACAGGTAGCTGCTTCCCAAATGTGTTGGCACAGCGTGTTCCTCAGGTGTGTTTGAGCTGACTTGGAGGGCTTGGGATGCCTTTGTGGGGTGATGAAAGAGCTCAGCATGAGTGAAAGTTCCTTGGCCCTTCTCCCTGCTGCGAGGGGACAGCCCTGCCAAGAGATCTCAGCCTTCCCTTTTCACACTTCCCATCCTGACAGCATCTTCCTGCACAATGTTCTGCCAATTATCCTCAACCCAGGCCTTGCAAAATCCCTGCTCTCCCTTGCTGGGGGACTGTTGGCAGCCCCAGCCTGGAGCAGCAGCTGGAGGTGCTGGAGCTGAACCCCCCTTTGTGTCTGTCCCTATCCCTGCATGATGAAGAGGGAGATTAAAATCTGGAGGAGAGAGTGAGGGTTTATTTGGATGGAGAATTTCTCCATCTGAACTGGTTGGTGTGATTACAGTAGTTCCATGGTAGCATCCCATGTGCTTCTGCAGCCCAGGAAAAACCTGTGTCAGGGTGCTGGGATATATCCTTCTCTTTGGATGAATCCTCCTGTGCCATCCCTCCTTCATCAAAGATGCCAGAAGTGGCATCACCAGCCAAAGATTTAAGGCGAGAACAGCAGGATTCCTGGTTTTAACCTGGCAGGAGAGAAATGTGAGCTCTTACAGGTGTGTGGGGATGACCCAGCCCACTGTCTCCTCCCCGGAGAGCTGGAGCCCAGCCTGGCATTGCTCTGGGAGGGCTCAAACCATGTTCCTGTGGCCATGGAAGTGCAGCCCAGCCTGGCATTGCTCTGGGATTGCTCTGGCATTGCTCTGGGATTGCTCTGGCATTGCTCTGGCATTGCTCTGGGATTACTCTGGGATTGCTCTGGCATTGCTCTGGCATTGCTCTGGGATTGCTCTGGGTTTGCTCTGTGAGGGCTCAGGCCGTTCTCCTGTGTCTGTGGAAGCCTCTGGGGTGGTGAAGGGCTCCCAGCCCATCCCGAGGAATTTCAAGAGGCTTCTGGTGGCCCTGTAAATACCTCAGGCACCCCGTGAATGCCTCGGGCACCGTGCCAAGAGCCACGAATATCTGCTGGTGTGTTCGGAGGGTTTGGAGGGGTTTTTTTCCCCCCTTTTTTCCCCGTTTCTGTGGAGCAGTTTGAGGTCAGTGGGCTGTGAGGAGCTGGGTGTTTCTCAGAGGGGCATCTGCCAGAGGTGGAGCAGCTGCCTCGGGCATGACCCGGGCTGGCTCCTTCCACCTGACCTCCTTTCGGCAGGGCTGGGTGTCCATTACAGGCTTTGCTGAGCCCACGCCGGGCTCGCGTGTGCCCGTGCCCGGGGATTAGAGCTCTTTAGCAGGCGGTTAGCAGGGATTAGGGCGCATTATCCCGGGGGAAGCCGCGGCTCGCAGGTTTGCACCGCGCTGGGAGTGCCCTCCCGGCCCCGCCGAGGAATGAGCAGAGGCAAAGATGCCTGAGAGGGAGATGCTGATCCTGTCTGCAGGATCCCATCGTGGGATGGTCCACTGGGAAAGCAGGAGGGTGAAGGGCGCTAAGGCTGCGAGAAGAGGCTTTAACTCCCGGGTAGGAGGGGTTTGGGCATGGGTGTTTGTTCCTGCTGGCTGCAGCCCCGATCTGCCTGAGTCCAACCCGGAGTTCACCCTCTGCAGGGCTTTAATGAAACCCTGGGCTGCCATCCAGGCCAGAGGGTTTGGGAAAGGCTTGTGTGGAAGTTCTTAGCTGTGATGCTGTTAAATCTAAACTGATGTTAGGAGCTGATTCAAGAGTGTTTACCAATGTTGGGAGGGTTTAGAGCTGTGCTAGCAGTGGTGCTGGGGCTGAACCACCCTGTAGCAGCTCATCTGAGAATCATGCAATCCCAGAATGGGTTGGGTTGGAAGGGACAGTGAAGCTCATCTCGTTCCACGGGCAGGGACACCCTCCACTAGCCCAGTGGCTACTCCAGCCTGGACATTCCCAGGGATGGGGCAGCCACAGCTTCTCTGGGCAACAATGCTGAAATTTTTCTTGCTGAAAGATCTTTTTGCTCTCCCCTGAGGAGAGCTGCCAGAGGGAAAGAGCTGGAAAATCATGAGGAATGGAGTCTCACAAAGGACTTATAGGGCAAAACTGTTTCACTGATGACTGTAATAGGTGAACCATTTCCACCTCTCCTCACTGGCCAGAGCTTGGAATCCTGATTCTCTGAATCATGGAATCACAGAATCATAGAATCACAGACTGGTTTGGGTTGGAAGGGAAATTAAAGACCATTTTTTTTCACCCTCTGCCATGGGCAGGGACACCTTCTATCAGCCCAGAATGCTCCAAGCCTCATCCAACCTGGCCTTGGACACCTCCAGGGCTGTTGCAGCCACAGCTTCTCTGGACAATAATGCTGAAATTTTTCTTGGTGAAAAATCTTTGTGCTGAAAGCTTCCCAGAGTTCTGATGAGCAGTTAGACCGTGGCCACATTCCCCAACCCCAGAGGTGGCCACATCTCCCTGGTGCTTGCTCTTATCCATCTGTGCTCCTTCCAGGGGATGAAATGGGGAGGATGCAGCAAATTCCCAACCAAGGGCAGCCCTGCTTGGAGCTGCTGCAGGAAGAGGAGCTGTAGGCCCTGTCCCTGCTGCTGAGCTGGGGAGCTTTGCTGTAATTGCAGCGTTGACTCAAGTGCTGTGCTTTTGCTCTGGGCTTTCTCTAGCACTTCATTCCCTCCTCTCTCCCACAAAAGTGGGGAGGATGGAGCGAGGTGACCAGACAGGCCGTTCCCTGCGAGCTTCTGGGACTCTTAGGGATGCTGCTTTCCCAGGACTGCTGGCCAGCACCCATGCTGTAAAGCTGGGAGGGAGAGAGAGAGGCAGGAGAAGGAGCCTGAATGACTTTGGGGTGGTGGCTGCAACATCCTTCACCTGCTGGTGCTGCTGCCTGGTTCCTGGCCAGCTGTGAGATACCCAGAGCCAAACCCAGCCCTCCCTCCCCCTTGGATTGCTCTGTGTCCACTTTTCCTCATGGACATATCTCCCACCTTGCACCCAAGAGAGATGTTTCCATTCTGCTTTTGTACCCAAAGCCAAGCAGAGCATCCTGACACCTCCACTTTCCTCTCTCTGCTGAAAGTCCAGACTTGGGGGAAGAAATGCATTTAGAGATAGGCACTTTTCAGGCCCTGTTCTTAGGGGAAGAGCTGGCCCCCATGACACACCACATCTCCATAAGAAAGCTGCTGAAAGCGGCTTTGTTGGGCTTTCTGCAGCTCTAAGCACTGTGGGCTTTCGGTTTCCTCTCTTGTTTTTTTCTCTTGAAGCTCAGCTTTCATCTCAGAGTATTTATTTTTCACTGCTTGAAGGAGAAAAAAAAAAAAGACTTATTTTTCTTTTCCTTGCCTTTTTTTTTTATAAAAGAAATATATTTATTTTAAATTAAAATAGCAAATGTCTGCGCCTTTTAAGCAGAGGGAAGCAGGGCTGGTCTCTGGCGAGTTGCTGCAGGAAGGGGAACCAAATCTCCTCTTCTCCTCCCATCCCTGCGCTCAGCCCTGCTCCCCATCCGTCCCTGCTTCCCAGATTTCCCTGTGGTCCCTCTTTTTTTTTTTTTCCCCCCAGCTTTCTGTCCCACTTTCCCTTTCCCCCCCATCGAATTTCCCTGCCCTTTGGGTCCGAGGAGCCCTAATTGGAACAGGCCGGCTCCTCTGCCGCTTCCTGCGTGGGAGTGAGAGGCAGCGCTTGTGAAAACAGTTCAAAAGTGCACACAAATTTTTGCCTAATCCTGCCTAAATAACAGGGGGGCTCAGGCGGGGTGAGCTGCCCCTGCTCCAGGGCGGGGGCACCTGGGAAAGGCAGAGCTGCCCGAGGGGGCTGGAAACCTGAGCTGGACCCACGGTGCCCCCACGGTGCCCCCACGGTGCCCGGGCGCCTCGGTGGGGAGCGTGGGAAGGCTCCAGGCTCCAGGCCCCCCTCTCCCCTCGGCCTCCTCTGATCCTGAGAAAGGTTTCCCTGCTGCTGAACCCTCCCAGCTGGGGGACGTTGGGAAACGTGCTCCTCAGCTTCCCCCGTGCCCGCCTCTGCCCCGGTTGGGATCCTTGGGGTGGGATGGAGGGGGCTCTGCGTGGACAGTGTCAGGCTTGGGGTGGGCTGGAGGTGGAGGGATCCAGGGGTTTGGTGGTCAGGGACTCACTGTGGGCTCGTGGGAAGAGGAGGGGGAGAGCAAACCCATGCTGGTCCTTGCAGAGGCTCTGAGAAACTCAAGGCTTGGAGTAACCATCTTATGGGCTGGTGGAAGGTGCCCTGCACGTGGCAGGGAGGTTGGAACAAGATGGTCTTTAAGGTCTCCTTCAACCCAAGCTATTCTCTGATAATTTAGGCTGCATATTAAAATCAGCCTAATGGATGTTTTCTGTGGGTCAGGCAGGTTAAATAAGTTCAAAGAAAGCAGCAAACAAACCATATTTGTGTATATTTAGAGAGCTTGTCTCTCACTGGCAATGCTGTACAAAGCTTGAGTGCAACTGCAGCAGAAATTTAGAATTTATCCAGAAAGGTTTTTTGCCAGAAAATGTATTTCCCCTTCAAGAATGTGCTTCTTTTCATTCTTGGTGTTAAAGAGAGCATCCTCAGCTGGGGAATCTGTGTTTCAGCTTCCCCCATCCCTGATTCTGCCCTGGTTTGGATCCTTGGGATGGGATGGAGGGGGCTCAGCAGGGACAATGGCAGGCTTGGGGTGGGCTGCAGGTGGAGGGATCCAGGAGTTTGGTGGTCAGGGACTCACTGTGGGCTCGTGGGAAGAGCAGGAGGAGAGCAAACCCATGCTGGTCCTTGCAGAGGCTCTGAGAAACTCCTCCTGCTCCATCGTGGCCTTCCCACGGCAGAGGGATGTCCTGCACTGTGGGCAGCTCCAAGTGGGCTCAGGGAGCATCTCAGCTGCCTCAGGGCTCAAGGACTGAGGTGTTTTGAGGGACATGGGCACAAATTCAGGGAGCCCTTGGATGCACAGTCCCAAGGGATGATTTTTCTTGACTCTCATCAAATGTTCTCATTTGAAACCAACCATCTTCTACCAAACTTAATCATGGAATCGTGGAAGGATTTGGGTTGGAAGGGACCTTAAAGCCCATCCAGTCCCACCCCCTGCCATGGGCAGGGACACCTTCCACCAGCCCAGGGTGCTCCAATCTGGCCTTGGACACTTCTAAGGATGGGGCAGCCACAGCTTCTCTGGGCAACCTGTGCCAGGGCCTGCCCACCCTCCCAGGGAACAATATCTTCCTAAAACCTAATTTAAATCTATCCTATTTCCTTTCAAAGCCATTATTCCCCCTTGTCCCTGGGCCTCTGTCAAGCCACCCTGAAATCCCCCTGTTCTCCTCATGCTCTGGGCCTGGGAAGAGGAGGAGGGGGGCACTGGGCACGCTGGGTTCCTGACCTTGGTGTCCATCCCTCAGAGGTGGCTGCGGGGTCAGGTGGCTCCACTCTGACCCTCTGTACACCCATTTACACACAGGATACCAGACAAGGACACACTGGGGCTGGGATGGAAAAAAAAGTGAGTGGCCGAGGGGAGCTTTGAGGGGTCAGTGACCCTGAGTGGGAACTGGGGTGACAGATGCCTTTGCTCCCAGCCCTGTGCTCGGAGCATCTTCTTTATTTTCCACTTCTTGCCCTTGTGCAATCAGCTGCTCTGGCCTCCAGAGGAGCTTCTTGCATTTTTAAGGTCAAAATCCCTAAAGTTTGTAAATCCCAGGCCTTTAATAAGATCAGATGTGTGGAAATAGTTTATCCAAGTGGAGCCTGGTGAGAGCAGAGTGGGAATTTGGCTGGGGGATGAACTCGGTGATCTCGGCCTCTCCTCTGCGGGTTTTCTCTCAGGCTCCCTGTCCCACGTGGGGTGAAGGGTTTGGGCAGGTCCCCCTCAGCACAGAACCCATCTGGGGCTGCAGAGGGGATGTCAGGGCTGTCATTATCCTCTTGTCTGCCTGAAGTCCCATTCCCAAGGGTATCAGGGAGCTGGACGGGTCTGGTTTGGTGAAGCCACCGAGCCCCCTCTTTGCCTTGGAAAGCTGCAGCCAGATGCGAAGTTGTCCCTCTCTGCCTCCCTTGTGTGAAGGCAAATCACTTCTCTCTGCTCCACAGATGCTGGAGCTGCTGGTAATGCAATTTTCCAGGGCGACTGCAACTCCTGGTAGTACTTAAACCAACTAACCCATCACTCCCTGCCCGGTGTCCCAGGAGGAATATCAAAGGCAGTTCCCCGTCGGAGGATGAGGCATCCAGGCAGCCAAGTGCAGGTGGCAGCCGTGTCAGGGAGGCTTTGATGGGCCCCACAAAACCAGCCAGCAGAGCCAGTTCACCTGGGCCCTGCTGCTGGGCCTGCTTTGGCCATTAAAGCCCTGCAATCTCCAGGCTGAGCTGAGTGGAGCAGCTGGGCTCAGGGCTGGCTCTCTGGCTGTGCTGTGAGGGCAGCAGGAGGAGCACGAAGGGACATGTTTTGTTTGGGTGAGATTTGATCAAAATCTTGGAAAGGGGTTTCAGGTGGCAGTGAAAGCTGAAACCAGGGGAGCTCAGCCTGGCTGGTTGCTTTTGTTCCTGAAACTGTGCTGGGCTTTTGGAACCCCAGACTGGAGGTGAAGAGCTGGAGAACATCACCAGGGCTGGACTCTCCTCCACAGGAAAGAACTCCCCTGCACACCCAGCAAAGCTCATGGAATTATAATTGTTTGGAATGGACCCCCAGGGATCATCCAGTGCAACTCCTGGCCATGCAAAGGGCAGAGCTGGCTGAAGCTCATCGTGCTCCTCAGACACTTGGGGTTTAACACAGAAAATGATATTTAAGTCAACTCAGTATCTCCAAACCAGCAGAGACAGAATTTAGATTAAAAACTGTCCCTCCCCCGTGTGTTTCTGGGGTCACAAAGCCAAGCCTTGCCCACAGACACGTCTGCAGAGCTTTTCACCCACGTTTGGTTTTACCCACGTGAGTTTTCTAGAGCTGTGGGACCCTGCTGACCAAACCAAGGCTTCTGGGAGCGTTTGCAGGCTCAGGGCTTCGGGGCTGCTTTGTGCTCTGCAGAAATGTGAACAAGTAGCTGCGATTTTACAGGAAAAAATAGATGATGTTTCAGTCCTAAAGCTGCCGAGTACAGCGTGTTTTCAAGGGGAAGCCTTGAAATGCACATTTGGGCTGATTTTGGTGTTTAAATAGAAACCCTCCTCTGGCATGGTGGTTTTTTTTAATTTGAAAACAGACTGTTTGCTTCTCCATGACCTCTCCCTGGGAATCACTTTCAAGTCTCCCCTGTTTTGACATGTTGTTTGTGCAGAGCTCAGCGTTCACCTTCCTAAACCGAAACCTCATCCCCCCGCTACTGCAAAATTGATCCTGGCCGTGTACAAACCCAACCCCACGGACCCTGCAGGAGGAAACAGGGGGGATCAGGGATGGGTGTTTGCTGTTTGCAGAGATAAACCCACGTTTTGTCACCCCCCTCACCCTGCTCTCGGTGCCACCTCCACTCCGGTTTTCACGAGTGATTCAGTGTAAAAGTTGGGGTCAGAAACGTTTTCTCAGCCCGGCTCTTGACTCATCTTCCCATGGCAGGCAGGAGCAGGAGCTGCTGTTTAACCAGGCAAGGAGGGGAGGGATTCCTGGGTGGTCCCTGAAACCACAGAAAGCAAAGCATTAAAATGTAACATGAGGATGAAGGGAAAGGGGCACTGAACCACTTTCTCCCAGTGTTATCTGGAGGCAGCAGATGGGGAACAGAGATAACAAGGGTGGCTGCTCATTTTTCCGTGCCCTCTTCCAGCCAAATCCAGTAAATAATGAAGTGTAATTTGCCAAATAGCCCTTGAATGTGGGATTTGCTTTCGAAGGTCCTGATGCTGCCACTGTGGCAGCAATCCTGGATTTATGTGGGGAGGAACTGGGTCCCCAGAGACTTGGGGTCAGGAATTTTACTGGTCCTGCCTGAGCAGAGAGCCTGCAAATCATTCCTTGAGTGCCTTGGTGACTGAGGTTGGAGGGGATTAAATAGAAGGGCTGATTTTAGCCTGGATTTTGATGGGGGCTGAGAGGTGGAAGGGGCAGAAGTGGAGGCAGAGAAGTTGCTCTGTTTGGCTTGGCAGTGGAATTGCATTCGTTGCATCCAGAGGATGATTTGGGGTTGCTCTGGTCGTGGTCACCCTCACCCTGTGTTACAGAGCTGATCCATGGAATCCCAGAGTCATTTGTGTTGGAAAAGCCCTCCCAGATCATCCAGTCCAACCATTCCCCCTGCACTGCCATCCCACCACCAAACCACAGCCCCAAAGTGCCACATCCACGTGTTTTTTGAGCAGTTCCAGGGGTGGTGATTCCACCAGTGCCCTGTAATCCTATTGACCCAACCCTGAGATTCCCACCTGGAAAAAAACCCCAACATTGTGTTGTTTGGCCTTTAAGTGATGCCCAGGAGTTGGGCTGTGGAGGATGTGAGTGGAGCTGGATCCCCAGACTGGGTCAGACTGGGAAGCAGCTCTGCTGCACTGTGTCCATCCTTCAATCCATATTTTATCAGGGATTTACTCAACACTGCCTAAAACAAGCACTCACCAGCATTTTGCTTGTTAAATCAGAGCTGAAACGAACTTAGAGCCATGGAAATTCACACTGGCATTCCCATAAAACAGAGAATTCTTTCATTTTTCGTGTCCATGCCCAGATAGCCATGAAAACACCCAAGAGTTTGCCCATGTTGTCGTTTTTCCACTGAGTTTTCATGGAAAAATTTCCACTAGGCTACAGTGCTAGACCAAGCTCAGGTGGAAGATTTCCATATGAGGCTGATAAAGCTCAGTTTTTGGGATGGTGGCTGTGGGAGGCTTTCCTTCTCCAACAAAGATGTTTTTCAGGAATACTTACAATGTAGGACAAAGAGCCAAACCTTTATTCCGATTTCTTTCCCTCAAACGGGTGCTTTTGTCTGTGAAACCCTTGGGCTACAAATGTCCACCTCCTTCCAAATAAATCAGGAAAAGGCATAAAAAAAAAAAAAAAGCAAAGGATGAGGTTTGCTTCTCATCAGGGCTCACTCCAGGCCTGGCTTGGCTTGGCCCCTCTGTCCCCTGGGATGGCTGCACGTCCTCCATGACTCGCCTGGATCCGTCACTCCATGCGTGATGTAACTCTGGCTTAACGTGGGATTTTCCAGCTTTTGTTTTCCCTTCCTCCTCAAATGGGTTTTCTGATGGTTCCCCATCCTGCCTCAGCTCCCTTTTTCATGGAATCATGGAATCTCCCAGGATGGTTTGGGTTGGGAGGGACGTTAAAGCTCATCCAGTCCCACCCCCTGCCGTGGGCAGGGACACCTTCCACCAGCCCAGGTTGCTCCAAGCCCCATCCAACCTGGCCTTGGACACTTCCAGGGATGGGGCAGCCACAGCTTCTCTGTGCCACAGCCTGTGCCAGGGACTCCTCATCCTCCCAGGGAAGAATTTTCTGGAATAAAGAATTTTCTAAGTTTCTTTCATTTTTCCCTTGTTTGTCTCTGGACCGGGACAGTGGACTGGTAATTCAGGGATGCTTTTTCACCCTCCTTTCTTGTTCACCCTGGCATGGGATTCTTTGCCTTCCTTGGTATCTGGAGCTGCTCAGCTTTGTCCCAGGCTCCAGACACTCGTGGGATGCTGAAGCCCAGCAGGCTGATGTCTGGGAAGGTCTTTGATCCCATTGTCCAGTTCCAGTAGCACATTCCACCTGCCCCATGTCACCTGGCCAGCTCGACTCCTGTCGCCTTTCCCACTCCTGTGTCCTCATGGCCATCTTTCTCTCCTGCTTTTTTTTTTCCAGACATGGAATGTGCAGATGTGCCTTTATTAACTCCCAGCAGCAAAGAAATGATGTCCCAAGCACTGAAAGCCACGTTCAGTGGCTTTGCCAAGGAGCAGCAGCGGCTGGGAATTCCCAAAGGTAAGACGTGCTTTTCCCAGGGAGCAGCCGTTGTATCCACAGGGCTTGTGCCCTTCAGCCAGACTGCCTGGAGTTCTCCATGAGTTCTCCAAGGCTGCCATCCCTTTGTTGGGTCTCTTCAGGTGGTATTGCCTTGTTTCTTGGCAGCTTCAGCTGGAAAAACGTGGATAAAGTCATGTCCGCTATAGGGAGAAGCAGCAGGGAGGTACAGCTAGTCAAACTGGTGACAGGGACAGAAACCAAAAAAATTGGAGAAAAGGGTGGGAGAAGTGGGGCAGAGAGCTGATTGGATTATTGGGAGTCCCAAACAAACCCAAAACTCATTGTCTGAAAGGGCTGGACTTGATGATCTCGGAGGTCTCTTCCAACCCAGTTAGTTCTATGTGTACAGCGGGGCTGATCCAAGCTGGGCATGGTGTTCCCTCACCACCCCCGTGCCAGTGGGCTGCCACTCTCCATGGGAGTGCAGCTGTAGCCCTGTTTGTGCCCTGTTTTCCTGGGAAAGCTGCTGGTTGTTGCTCAGTGCGGGGTCCCTCCTGCAGATCCCCAGCAGTGGACGGAGACGCACGTGCGGGACTGGGTGATGTGGGCGGTCAACGAGTTCAGCCTCAAGGAGGTGGATTTCCAGAAGTTCTGCATGAATGGAGCTGCCCTCTGTGCCCTGGGCAAGGAGTGCTTCCTGGAGCTGGCCCCTGACTTTGTGGGAGACATCCTCTGGGAGCACCTGGAGATCCTGCAGAAAGGTGAGTCCGGGAGTCTCCGTGGGGAATGAGTGACGCTGTCCTGGCCAGCCTGATTTTGGGGCTTTCCAAAGAGCACTGAGCTGTTCACCTGGGGCTCCAATGCCAGGAAAAACCTCTTACACAGCCCAGCTTTCCAGCAGGATTCCCAAATGGGCATCCCCACTGGTAGTGGGCAAAGCAAACCCTGGCAGGGCTTGAAAGGGGCAGAGTGTTTGTGCCGGCTGCTTGGCAGGAACCCGCCGTGGGCAGGGACGCTCTGCCTGCCTGGAACCCACGGTGGGATTTTCCAGAGCATTTTTCCTTGGCTTGTTCAGCTCCTGTTGTGAATTTTAGTGCTTCCTCCAGGAGATCTGGGCATACACCAAAGTCCCACCCTCATTTCCTAGCGGTGATTGGAAGCTGCTTTGCTTTGTTTCGTGTCCCAAAAGTGTGTTTCATGGCCCAAAACGGGCGTTTCATATCCCGAAAATGGCATTTTTTGAGGAGGAGAAGCCATCTCTGCCAGTCCCTGTGGGACAGCATCCAATTGCCATTGGCTGGTGACACACATGTTGATTTTGGCTGTTGATTTTCATGGTCTGGATGCCCAGGAAATGCTGGGATTGTTTATAAAGAGCAGGAGAAGAGCTGAACACCTTAAACCTGGGCCATGAGCAGGAGCAGCAGCCCCTGGGCTCCTATTCCAGCTCCTTTTTGTGCAGAGCTGTTTGCTTTCCTGGAACATCCCTTGTGCTGTCCTACTGACCCTGGTGGCAGGAAGGGGAGGGGGAGCACAGTTATTCCTTCCAGGAAACCATTGACAAATGGCTGTTAATTGCCAATTACTAATTTTACTGCTACCTGTGGTTTTCAGAAGGTAAACACAGCCTCTGGGTAGGACAGGCTGTTTTCCTGCTCTTTTCACTCTTTATCTGGGCTGTTCTTCTTCTTTTGCATGTTTTTTATTGAGTGCTTATATCAACAGCAGGTACTTTAACCAAACAAAGCAAAACCTTGTGGTCAGCCCCGTTTGTCCTTGCTATGAGCCATTCCTTGTACCTTCCCACAGCCTTCCTTCACTGGTGTCCCTGGCTGGGACAGAAGGATGGAACAAGATGATCTTTAAGCTCATTTTAACCCAAACTGCTCAGTGATTCTGTAATTCTGTGATTTTTGGGGCTAAAACTCACTGGAGAGGGGTGGGATGTGCTGCAGGTACTGGCTGGGGCATCAGAGCTGGGTGTGCAGCTCCTTCCTGTGGATTCCCCACACGTGGAGATGAACTTGGAGCTGTAATTTCACAGGAGAGTGGGAATCATGTTTTCATGTAGCATTGACACACACAAGGGTGTTCAGACACTGCAGCCTTGACGATACCAAAGGTCTGGGACAGCCAGGAGCTTTTACAAAGCAACTGGAAATCTTTGCTCCTGTTGTAACTCTCTTTCCAAAAGGAAGAAGAAGGATAAAGCTGAATTTCTGAGTGTCTCCACACTGTTGGTGTAGCCCTGGGAACCAAGAAATCTCCCTTCTGTGTTTTCTGGGGACTTTGTCACTCTTGCACAAGCTGAGCCCTCTCCCCTCGGGGGGGTTCTGAACTCATTTCCCAGCAGGGCAGTATCTGTGAAGTGTTTGGGGTGTAACCAAGAACTTCTAAGAAATAACTCCACGGCCTGGTTTCTGTTCCCTGCAGCTCACAGGGCTGGTGTCAGTGGTAGCACATCCCAACCCCTGCCAAGGCCTGGGCTGTGCTGGTGCTGCACGAACGGGGTCTGCACTTTGCACCTGGGGATGGGACATGTGGAGAGACTCAAGGCCAAACTTGTCTCTCCATCCTCCCCATTCACCCACCATCATCCCTTTGGGGTTGTTGGTGCTGGGGGTGGTGCTTAACCCCGAAATGTTTGGCTTTACCTGTCCCTGTCCCGGGGTCGTGCTGGGACGTGCTGTGACCTCGCTGTCCCCTGGGCTGACCTTCCCCTGTGAGCTCTGAGTGACTCATGTACCACAGACTGCTCAGGGTTATAAAAAGGTAGCAGATGGGCCACTTTTCCCTGCTTGGATTCGGGTATTTTCAGGCGTATTTTCCCAAATTTCTTCCTAAAATAACCCCCTCAGTTACCAGCAGCCAGCAGCGAGTGCGAGCGCAGCCCAAGGTTGCTCCCCTGCTCTGTGGTCACCCACCCTGTGCCTTGGCAGCCACCACAGGGAGAGCAAAAGAGCTTTTCTCATTAGTTCTGTGTGTTTGCACAAACCCTCCTTTTGTCAGGGAATATTTTCCACCCTGCAATCCCCAGGAGAGAGGGCCAAAATTAAGCTCCTTGCGAGCGAACGTGCGTTATCTGCGCTTGGCTCCTCTTGAGCCTCAGCAGAAACAAACACAACCCAGAGCTGCCTGGGGCGGGGGGTTGTTTTGGTTGCCCTCTGCAAAGAAAAGAAAATCTCCCATGCCAGGATCTGTGCCCACAATGCCACGTTGGAATGAGAAAGGTGTTTGTGGAAAAACTGGTGAGGGGAGGAGCAGTTTTTGTGTGGGAAAGCGAATCCAGCGCCAAGCCCAGGAGCACCAAAGGGCTTGGAAAAAGCAACAGGCAGCAGGGAATCTGTGCTTTGATGTGCTCTGTGCTCTTTCCCAGTGAGTTATGCCTATAGAGAGGCTAAAATTTGGCATCCTGCCCACATACACACAGTGGAGTCTGAGCCAGGAATTGGGTCAGGGACGGTGGGACAAAGCGTTCTTTGGACATGGAATGTTCTCCCTGCATCAGGTGCTGCACAGGCTGGGAATCAGCATTAATTAGGGGTTAGAGGAGCTGGGTTTGGTATGTGTTACCCACTCCCTTGCACACACCTACTGCTGGTCTAAAAATAGGGGTTTTCAGGGAAACAACTGCCCTTGTAAGGTGAGTTTTTTCGGGAGCTCGCACATGGAAGCGTGATCAGCAACTCTCAGGAGGATGGAAGACAACAAAGACCAAGGCAAGCAAGGAAATGATGCAACTGGTGTTTCAGAACCACCTGGAGCCTCTGATTGAGAAAGCTGTTGCTCCTTGGGTTGGGCTGGTTTGGTTTAAATCTGGCCATACCTGCGGCAAGAATTCCCAAAGTGCCTCGAGTCTCTGCGAGCTTTCAGCTCTTAATTAATTTCTGTTCCTTTCAACGTCCCAGTTTAACCCAGAGAGGAGCATTTTAGGAAGTTCTGACCTCTCTGTGTGACAGCAAGTCTTGCAAAGCACAAATGTGTGACATTTCTTTCCTTTCCTCTTTGCAGAAGAGGTAAAACCATACCCAGCGAACGGAGCCAACACGACATATCCCGAATCCCGCTACACCTCCGACTACTTCGTTAGTAAGTCTCAATTATCAGTGTCATCCCAGTGCTTCCAGGCATGGAAGTGCCTCCTGGGAGAGATTTGTCCGCATCACATGAGGACTTGTACAGATCCAGTGTTGGGTTTAGGGTTTACTTAGGAGCCATCTGTATTTTTGGTGCCTGATTTTGCAAGGGGTATTTGTTCGAAGCTGTAGCTCAGCAGACCTTGGAAGAGACCTCAACACTCCTGAGTACTGGGAATTGTTAAAAACATGTTTAAAAAGGAAGGGAATGGGGGAAGAAGGCTTGATTCTGGATTGCTAGGAAGGAGCCTAGCAAGGAAAGGGGTGAGTCCTCAATCTGCACTCCTGCACTTCCCATTGGCATTGGTTTTGAGATGCTCTGTAAGCACATTTGACAGCTGGGAGGTATTTCATGAACCAGCTAAAAACCCCAGCTGACCTGAAGAGGAGAGATTTAGATGAGGTGTTAGGGAGAAATCCTTCCCTGGGAGGGTGGGCAGGCCCTGGCACAGGTTGCCCAGAGAAGCTGTGGCTGCCCCTGGATCCCTGGAAGTGTCCAAGGCCAGGTTAGAGAGGGCTTAGAGCAACCTGGGCTGGTGGAAGGTGTCCCTGCCCATGGCAGGGGGTGGGATGAGATGAGCTTTAAGGTCCCTTCCAACCCAAACCATTCTGGGGATTCGATGATTCTGTGATTCCATGATTCAGAGAATCAGGATTCCAGGCTCTGGCCAGTGAGGAGAGGTGACTGTGGAAATGGTTCACCTATTACAGTGAAACAGTTTTGCCCTATAACTCCTTTGTGAGACTCCATTCTTCGTGATTTTCCAGCTCTTTCCCTCTGGCAGCTCTCCTCAGGGGAAGCACACTGGTGATGGCTGAGGAAGCCTTGAAATTTTGTTAAATGACTGCGTTTATAGGACAGGATAAACTTTTAGAAACCTCAGCCAAAAGGCTTTCAGAAACCACCTCTGTAGCTTTTAGAAACCCTGCCCAAAACTAGTTCCCAGTTGTGGCAGGTGTTTTATATCCCAAGGCACTGCAGGTCTCGCTGTGGATGGGGAGGCTGGAGAGGCGCCGAGTTGGTGCTCAGGTTTCTTTGAGCTTTTGGGATTCTTTTTTTTTTTGACATTCCTGTTCTGCCACCAGGTTATGGCATTGAACATGCCCAGTGTGTGCCTCCCTCCGAGTTCTCCGAGCCCAGCTTCATCACAGAATCCTACCAGACCCTGCACCCCATCAGCTCCGAGGAGCTGCTGTCCCTCAAGTACGAGAGCGACTACCCCTCGGTCATCCTGCGGGACCCGCTGCCCACGGACCCCCTGCAGACAGACTATTTCACCATCAAGCAGGAGGTGGTGACACCTGACAACATGTGCATGGGACGTGCCAGCAGAGGTAAAGCTGGGTTTAAAGCCAGGGTTTGCTTGGGTTCTTCCTGTCCTGCCTAGGACAGAGTGGGTGCTGCCTTCCCTCCCGTGGGAGGTGTCACCAGGAGGCCGTTTCCCGACATGTGTGTCCTCTGGAGTTGGATTCTCTGGTGGCTTTGAGCCCTCCCTGCCTTTCTCTCCAGGGAGAACTCCAAAAAGGTCTTTCTTTCTTCTCCTGCACTGCCTGTTTTTACAGCGTCTGCAAAAATGTGGCGTTTCTGGTGCTGGGCTTTGATGTCAGACTCGGGTGAAATGGCAATCAGCTTTGAGGTTATTGGGGGGGACAAACTGCTGGGAGGTTGTATAAATCCTGTTTTTTAGAAGACCAGGCAAAACCCCACAAATTCTTCACAAGTTCTCATCAGGACTTACTGTCCAGGGCTCTGAAGAGTCTTACACTCGATGATCCAAAGTGTGTATCCATTATCTCCATGGATATTCTGCTGAACCCAAGCCCTGGGCTTTGTCAGGAGGTGCAGATTGTCAGGGGCTGTCATCCCCTGAATCCTCCTGCTACAGCCTGACATCTCCAAAGAGTTAGAGGTACATGACTCCTGTTTGAGATGGTGGGATTTAAACACCCAAGCACTTGGGAGGATCTGAGCCCAAATACCTTTCTGAGGAGCTGAGGAGGTGCTGCCTCCCCTTTGCAGCTCTGCCCTGCACATCCTGGCTCAGAGCAGCTCATTTCAGCCTTCTCATTCTCCTTCCAGTCTGACAGGGGGGTTATTATTTGTATTGTTGCCTCTCCTTCTGACAGAGGCGACCTGGATGAGCCAGGAGGGCGGCAGGGTTATAATTTTGGGTAAACTCCTCTTTCTGTGGTTGCTTTTCTGCCAGAATTTCATCAGTGCCTTTCCCTTTTCTTGACCTTCTCTTTGACACAGGTGATTTCATAATCCTCCTCGAAATGCAATGATCCAGGAAGGCTTTTGCAATGGTACCTCAGTGGTAAACCTAAAAATGGTTTCAGGGGAGGGGAGAAAGAGCCCTTAATGCTGCTGTTAGCAAAGACTGGGATATAATGATCCCAACAGGCTGTGCTCCCACTAACACACATTTCAGCCCTGGAAAGAGCTCTGGGTGGCAGGAATCCTCCCAGAAGGGTGGAAAGAAGCTTTAATATAAAGCAGAGCCCAGTTAATTTATATTTATGGACGTCTTTAGCTTCCATTATCTTTAAAGTTGAGTCTCTCACAAAACCAGGCCCTTGAGCATCACTCAGGGAGAGGGGTTTCCAGTCAACTGTCTTTTGTGGGGGCTTTGGGAGTGAATTCTGTGCTCCCATGGGAGTTGTTTCACTCTGCCTTATCAGAGAGGGCTCCTGGCTGGAAAGTGGAGCTGTCAAACCCTTTTAAGCTTCTCCTGGGCTAGTGCAAGGCATGGTTTTTTCAGTTAGGCCAAATAGAGGTGAATTTTCAATGGCTTGACACAAACCACATCCCTGTCAGGTTCTTTTAAGTCCTTTTCTAAGTGAGCTTGTGCTGCAGGACTGCTCAGGGAGTTGGTTGTGCCAATTAATGTGCACACACAGCAGTCTTGTTCTCCTTTAGCAGGATTCAGGCAAGCATTGAAGTGTATCCTGTGGAATCCTCAAAAAAAAAAAAATAAAAAATAGAAGGAACAAAGACAAAAGTGAGTTTGAAACATGGATATACCGATGGATCCAAACATCCAAGGATTCCAGGCCAGCAATCAGGGCAGAGCCTTCATTAGCTGAGTCTTTCCACAGCAAGTGCTCTTCAGACTACAACACAACAAATATTTAGGAGAGTGTGCCAGCACCCTTCCACATTCCCCTTCCCCTGGGATTCTCTATCCAGGCCCAGGCTGTGGGTAGCTCTGCCAATGGAAATTTCTCCAGGAGCTCTTGCACAACCCCAGCAGCTGTTTTTAGCTTGGTTTGGGAAATTAGTGAACTTGAATGATCCTGTTACGCTCGCAGTTTGTCAGTAAAGATGTTGAGCAATCAGCGGCGTAAGGGAGATCAGAGGAGCAGCTTCAGTTTGTTCCTTGGCTCCTTTTTTAGCTCTGTTTTAAGTACAGAGGGTGTATTGCTGTCTTCAGTGGGTGTAAATCAGCACTGCTGAGGATCTGGCCTCTCATGTTCTGGTTTTTACTAAAAATACCCCAGAGAGCAGCTTTGATACAATCCAGCTGTGCTCACCTTACCAGAACTGGGAAAATAGCTGTTTGAGCTCTCAGCCCTTTGCTCTCCTCCTCCATCAAATCTGCTGCTCCCTGGGGATTTGGGGGTGGAAGCTGCTTGTAACATATGGCAAGAAAGGGCTGCTGTGGAGTTTTGGAGGAAACAGCAGAATAAAGGAGCTGATGCAGTGCCCCTGGATGGGCCTGAGCAGTGTTTGTATGGGGCTGGCAGAGGGAACAGGGGATTTATTGGGGACCCCCATGTCCTTCAGCAGGAAGAGAATCACAGAAATCATAAAGTAACAGAATAGGTTAGAAGGGACCTTAAAGCTTTTGTCAACCCCCTGCCTTGGGCAGGGACACCTCCCACCAGCCCAGGTTGCTCCAAGCTTCATCCAACCTGGCCTTGGACACTTCCAGGGATCCAGGGGCAGCCACAGCTTCTCTGGGCAACCTGTGCCAGGGCCTGCCCACCCTCTGAATAAAGAGGCCCATGTTCAGGCACTTGAACTCAGCCTTGAATGTGCAAAGTGAATGATTTCTCTGATGCTGCCTTTTTGAAAGAGGAAGGACCATTCCCAGTCAGCGAGGCAGGATTTGGGGGGTTTGCCTCTGTCTGTCTCTGAAGTTCTCCAGGGCTCTGAATGAGGGGTCCAGGTCCAGGTCCAGGCTGATCTCAGGTCCAGGTCCAGGCTGATCTCAGGTCCAGGCTGCACTCTGTTTGCAGATGGGGCTCAGTGGGTCAGTAGCACTCACCCACCCAGCAGGCAGGTGAAGCTCCTGTGCCATCCATCGCCTCTCACCCACTGTCCCTGCTCTGCAGGTAAGCTGGGAGGCCAGGACTCCTTCGAGAGCATCGAGAGCTACGACAGCTGTGACCGGCTGACGCAGTCCTGGAGCAGCCAGTCCTCGTTCCAGAGCCTGCAGCGCGTCCCGTCCTACGACAGCTTCGACTCCGAGGACTATCCCTCCACCCTGCCCAGCCACAAGCCCAAGGGCACCTTCAAGGACTATGTTCGGGATCGGGCCGACATGAACAAGGACAAGCCTGTCATTCCTGCTGCTGCCCTGGCTGGATACACAGGTAGGGGTTGCCCATTCCCTGGGAATTCCCTGTGGAGCAGCTGGGCGGGATCATCCCCAGCACGGCGGGGCAGAGCCTCTGGGTGCCCGAGGTCTGTGGGTGCAGTGGCCTGTGAGGGAGGGGTTGGGGGACTCTGGAGCACCCAGGATCTGTGTTGCTGTTTAGTGGGGTGTGAGTGAGGGGTTAGGGGGTCTCTGGGGTCAGCCACGTGCATCAGGCACACCCGAGAGCACCCAGCCCCCCAGGGCTGCAGCTCCTCTGAGTGTGGGCATCCCACACCTCCTGCAGGATGTGGGAGCTGGCTGAGGGAAGGCCTGGTGTTCCATTTCCACCTGGCTGGAGCTGGAAGGAGCGGGTGTCTGGTCGGATTCCTGGGAGCACAGGGTGGTGGAGAGCCCACATTCCCACTCTGACGCTCTGTTGGCCACTTGTGGTTTCCCTCCTCAGGCAGGAGCAGCTGCATCCCCAGCACTGCTGTGTGGGATGGGAATGATCTTCTCCCCTCCTGGCACGAGGAATCATTCGCTTTTGCTGCGTACCTTGGTGTGAGGCAGGGCTGGGATGGTGCCAAAGCAGTCCCAAACATTTTCCATTCCCTGCTCTGGGAGAGATGAGAAGGTGATAGGCCATGGAAACTCCTGTGGTGTGACGGCCCTGCAGCAATCTGGCATCTCCACGGAGAGAGGCTTGGTGGGCTGGGGCTTCCAGCTAAAACTGAGCTCATCCTTTCCACGGCTCTTCCCCGCGCTCCGAGTGGAACTCAGGGCAGCTCCTGCCAGCTCCCCTTGCTCTGCACACACCGATCTCTCCTGCCCCAGCTGGGAGCAGCTGGTGGAAAGAGTTTGTGCAGATAAGGATCAGCAGGTTCGGAGCAGATCCTGAGGTGTGACTGTCCCTGAAATCTCCTCCCACGCTCGCTCAGCTCATCTCATCTCAGGGCTGATCTCGAGCTTTGTGAAGGTGGGGAGAGGGGCAGAAGGAAGGAGAGGTGGGGAGGTAATTTTAGGAGTGTAAAAAAGGAAGTGGTTTGTTGCTATAGCTTTAGTTAGAAAGAAAGCTCAGCCCTGCCTGCTCAACGAGACCCCACCAAGTCCATACAAATATAAGTGTGCTCAGCCATTCCTGAAAGGATTTGGGCTTGGGGGATGTGGGGGAAAGAGGCAGGAGGGGTAGGAGGGACCGTGCCCAGGTCCTTATCCTCTGCTGTGCCGTGGAAATTGCTGATGTTCCTGAAAAAAGACACCGGTGACCACGACTCGCAATTTCCATCCCCATTTTCTCCCTGGAATGCCTTTGGAAGTGCTTTGGGTATCCAGTGCCTGGGAAGAAGCACTGGGTGAATTGTAACATCTGGGGAAACTGAGGCACGGAGGTGCTGGCAGAACTAGGAGCTCTATTTTCCAAGCTGGATTTTTCCCTCCACGTTTGCTGTAGCTCATGGAAAAGAGTGGAAAAGAACCACCCCCGCAGAGAGGCAGGAGCTGAAGTCAGAGGCTGGATGGACCCTGTGCTTTTCCAAGGAATATGAGCACCCCAAAGGCTGTCCTTGGACTGGTGCCACCAGGAAGGGGGGACTTAGGCTCCTGCAATGCCAGAGCACAATTCCAAGGCTCTGTGCAGTGTAACATTTTCCCTCACCTCATTTTAAACCCCCTTTTGAGCTGGGAAGAACATCCCTTGGCCCAGGCACTTCTGTGTGATCAGTAAGTTGGAGGGCCTGATTTTTTATTTGTTTTTGCACTGCTCCACTTGAGAGACTTTAAATGTGGAGAGGAAAATCCAGGATCACTCAGAAACCCTTGGGCTGGGGCTCTGCTTGCTCTCTCCAAATCCTGCTGAGCAATATTCAGTCCTTCATGCAAACACATCCCTATTGCTGTTGGGAATGGTCTCTGGATGGTTGATCTTTGCAGGCAGGTGACTCCAGAGGTGTCTTCTGACCCTTTCCAAGCCCTCTGGTCTGTCAGCACCTTAAGTTCTTCCATGCCAAGGGTGGGTGCAGAGCAGAGCTGGGTCGCTGTGAGAGCAGTGGGAGCGAGTGAGGACGTGTTGTGTTACAAACTGGAGGAGAACTGGGCACTCTCAAACTCTGTGCTGATGGATTTCTGCCCAAAAACGCCATTCAGGCTGCCCAGAGCTGCTGGGGGGTGTCTTGGGCCAGCTGAGCAAGGAGTGGGGATTCAGGCAGAGCTTTTGGTGCTTTCTTTTCTTTGCTCTACACTCCTTTGGCTTCCCTGGGGGAGGAAGTGCTGTCTGGCAGCTCCAGCAGAGGAACTCGGTGTCTGGGCTCTGGCTGTGGCTCTGGGGAGGAGGTGGAGCCTCCAAACGGGCAGAGCAGGGGACTGACAGCCCAGGGTCCCAAAACAAGACCCCCACGTTCCACTTCTCCCTCCCACCCAGCACCCAAAGGCTCCGTGTAGGGCTGGGCCATCACATCTCCACCTCCAGGCCTTTCTGCTGGTTCAGAACCTGACAATATTTTTCAGCTCTGGTTACCAGGGGCCTGTTTTCGTGGTGGTGGCCCAGGGAGGTGGCCCAGTGCCCTGTCACAGCACATCTCTGATGGTATCTGCCCCGGCAGGCGCAGGCTGGGCTGAGAAGGTGCATTTTGGCGGAAGCTCCGTTGGTGTTTGGTGTGTTCTCGGTGTTTGATGTGTTCTCCGGCAGCTCCGAGAGCTTCTCAAAGCCACCTTATCTGCCCCCACATCTTGACCTAATTTAACAAGTTGCCATGGTTGCTCACACAGAGGTTGATGCAATTTTCTTATCTTTCCTTTGAAGGAGAAATGTGATTGCTCAGGAGTTGGTGAAGTTCAGTTGCCATGGCTGCAGGGAGGGCCAGCCCTGGACACCTGGGTTTGGAGCCAAAGCTTGGCCAGCTTGAGTCTCACCAGAAGGAGCAGCTGGAGCTGTGTCAGGGCAGGCTCAGGGTGGATCTCAGGGAAAGGTTCTTCCCCCAGAGGGTGGTTGGCACTGAACAGGCTCCCCAGGGCAGTGGGCACAGCCCCAAGGCTGCCAGAGCTCCAGAAGGATTTGAACAACACTCAGGGACAGGGTGGGATTGTTGGGGTGTCTGTGCAGGGTCAAGGGTTGGATTGGATGATCCTTGTGGGTCCCTCCCAGCTCAGGAGATTCTGTGGTTCTGCATCAAGCCAGATTTGGGGGTTCTGCCAGCAGACAGAGTGCATCTGTTCCATTCAGGCCAGCCATGGGTCAGGGGGTGTGTTGGCTGCCAAAGCTCCCCTTGGCTCAGCTGAGCTCAGTCTGAGCTGCACGTTCAGCAGCAGAGCAGTGTTGGTGTGGGTGGGTGGCTGGTGCTCAGCTCTGGGGCTGTGCCGTGCCTGGATCCCGCGCTGTGCTGCTCCTGGTGACTCCCATGGCCACCAGCACCTGAGTGGGACCTGATGCCACATGGCCAGGCGCTGCTGGTGTGTGGCAGGGTGAGCAGCCTGTGCTGGAGGCAGCGGGGTGGGACTGACCCTGCTGGGCTCTGTCCTCTCCGCTGCTCGTGCTGCCCAGAGGAGGCTCAGCTCTGTGATGGCCACGGAGCACTGAGCTGCTTTTGGGTCTGTGGAGCAGCTGTGTGGGCTGGGAGCCGAGCTGTGGGCTTTGTTTGCTCCGTGGTGTGCAGGAGGGTGTGCAGGAGCCGAGGGCCGGGGCTTTCCACAGCCCCAGAGCTCCACGGGCTGAGCTGCTGCTGCACTTCACTGAGCAGGCACTGCAGGGCCCCTCCTCAACCTCTGCTCTGCTCAGGGAGAAAGGGAGGAAAGAGGGATGGGAAAGGTGGAGTCAGCCAGACCTTGGTCCCACATCTGCAAGGCTGATGGTGGTGCTGTCCTTGCCCAGCTGGGAAGCTGCTGATGCCTTTGAAGCCAATCTCAGCACCTAAAGAGTTAATGCCCCTTGAGTGTGTCTCTCAGGCTGATGTTATCCTGCTATCAGCCTGCCCTTAAAGAATCCGAGAGGCAGTGGAGGGAGCAGCCCCCTCTCACAGATGTTATCTCCCCTCAGCACCCAGAGGCTTCTCCCCTCCAAACCTTTCTGCCCAGGCCTGGTCCCACCCTGGTCCTCGCTATCAGCATTCACAGGGCCGTGTCCATGGGGCCCAAATTTGCTGCCAAACTCCTTGAGTTGTCTGTGGTGCAAAGCCTCTGAGCAGCCTCTGTTTCTGAGCGATGTTATCAGTGACCCCCAAGTGAAAGCACACAGCTGCTGTTTTGCAAGAAAGTCGAGTCGGTGCCAAAGAAAGTGGGTCTCTGTCAGGACGCCTTGTGTGCTGCTTCCCCTCCCCTTGTTGCTGTGCTGCTGCTCTGAAGCTCCCACCAGCCAGTTCCCCCACGTGTGTGGTCATCAGCATCCAAAATTCCATCAGCAGCCACGCTCCAGTGATCCCTCTGTCCTTGGCATCCAGAGCCTGTGCAGCAGCGTTCCTAGAAACATCAGCATCCTTCCTGCTCTGCTGGGGCAGTGCTGCCTGGATGGGCACCTGCAACCCCTTGGGACAGGGGAATCTGGAGAGGCAGGAAGCCACCCCAGCAGCCAGAATCACAGAATCAACCAGGTTGGAAAAGACCTCTGAGATCATTGAGTCCAACCTTTGACCCAACCCCACCTCGTCACCCAGACCATGGCACTGATGCCACATCCAGTGTCTTCTTAAACACCTCCAGGGAGGAGGTGTTTAAACACTTCTTAAACACTCCACCACCTCCCTGGCAGCCCATTCCAATGGCTGGTTACTCTCTCTGTAAAGAACTTCTTCCTAATGTCCAGCCTGAATGTCCCCTGGCACAGCTGAAGACTGAGCCCTCTTGTCCTGCCTGCTGGTTCCTGGGAGGACAGAACAACCCCCACCTGGCTCCCCTCCTGTCAGGGAGTTGCAGAGAGTGCTGAGGTCTCCCCTGAGCCTCCTCCTCTCCAGGCTCAGCACCCCCAGCTCCCTCAGCCTCTCCTCACAGGGCCTGTGCTGCAGTCCCTTCCCCAGCACAGCAGCTCCTCTGACCCCGTGCAGTGCAGGGGGTGGTGTGAACTTGCTCCTCTGGGTCACCCGTGTGACCTCAGGGGTGACCAGCAGCAGCTCCTGCTGCTTTCTGCCTCTGGGGCCCTGCTCACCCCCCCAGGGTGTGGAGCTTGAAGGTGGGACTGGTTCAGTGGCTCCTTCTCCACCTGCCAGACGTGCAAACAAAACATGCCCCACGCGTGGCTGCCCAACCGTGGAGGGGCTGAGCCCCCCCCGAGCCGCTGCAGCCCAGGGGTGGTGGGGAAACAGCAGCTCTGGCTCTGGCTCTGCTTTGTTTGGTGTTGCACAGCAGCTCAGGGCCTGCAGGGCCACCTTCAGGGAGGTGTGAAGCTCATGAAACCCTCTTGAGCTCTGCCAGTCACCTCTGGAGTTCAAGGGGAGGTTGGACGATTCTTTCAGGCACGTGGTGGGATTGTTGGAGTTGTCCTGTGCAGGGCCAGGAGTTGATCCCTTCTAACTTAGGAGGTTCTGTGACCAGTCCTCCCAACATCTTCTTCCTCAGAGCAGAGGTGCCGCCTCAGGAAAGCAGCTCTTGCTCAGAGTTGCCCACCTGACTCTTCTCCTGACTATAATCATGGCCAAAATCACGTTGCTCCCCCAAGGAAGGTGCTTTCCGGGTCCTTCCCTGCTTCTTTTCACACCTGTCTTTTGGAGATGCCTCCACCTGAGCTCCACCACTGCCCTCCCAGCACATCCCAGCGTGTGACTCCTGCACCAATCCCGGCAGGAGCTGACAGGAGGTGGCTTGGCTGGGTCTGACAAGCCATGGGGACCAGCTTTGCTGCCTCCCAGCACTCTGGGGGAATTGGGGACCGTGGTGCCGTGGAAGGGGGCTGGGGCAGGGTGAGTGAGGTGACGCTCACACGAGCGAGTGAGGTGAGGGCTGTTTTGGAGACGTTGCCATGACCACTTGTTTTGTTGGGTTGGAACCACAAACCGCAGAGCCCCAGCAGAGGTGCAGCACTGGGGGGGGGTGGCGGTGTTTTTTAGGTGTTTCAGGGGTTTTTTTGCCTCTTCTTTTCTTGTTTGAAAGAAGGAAAACAAAACAGAGGCCGTTGAGAGGGGCGGAGTGTGAAACTGCCTGGAGAGACAGAGTGAGGATGACTCGTTTGGGGCTGTGCCCTCCCCGGGTGGTGCCACCAGCACAACACCAGTTTAACTTCCCAGCGGTTGGGAATGGGGTGGGGGACCTCCAAACCTGACCGAGGGATGGTGTGGCACCACACCCTTTGCCCTGGGGACACCCAGGGGTGCCCTCAGGGGGCCGGTTCCTGCCGCAGGAGCCGCCTGTCCTCCGGCTCCAGAGGAATATTTTCCCCCTGACGCCGGAGAATTCCTGTGGTGTGACACTCCCTGCTCAAGGACCCTGTTCAGTGCCACCAGGGCCAGACAGGGCCCCCATTGTGGCCCCTCTGGCGGGTGCTATTCTGAGCAGCCCCAGGGGTGCTGGAGGTCACCCCACCACCCTCTGATCCTCCCTTGTCCTTTGTGGAGCAGGGGCTGCCCCCAATCCCCAGCCAGGGCTGGGATTGCTTTGGGAACCTCCTGGAAGTGCATGGGGCATAAAAGTTGCCTTGTGTCCCTCTACTCCATGCCTGGAGCTGCATCCAAATCCAGCTGCAGAAACCCCCCACTGGTGGGAGGTTTTGGAGATAACCAACAGGTCCTGGGGGGGATTACACCCACCGAGCTGTGCCAGCTTTGGATGGTCTGTGCCTGCTTGCAGCACGGAGTGATCCCAACCAGGCATCCCAAGGGGGATTTCCAGCCCTGGAGGGGGATGAGAGGAAGGCTTGAAGCAGAAGGGATGGAAAATGGGCACTGCTCCCAGCTCCTGGGCTGCACACACAAGCCTGGCAGCTTTGGAGATGTGACATCCAGGAGTGGCATCGCTGCATGAGCCAAGGGTTATCTTGAAATCCTGTGGGAAAAGAGGAGATTTCCCAGGATCTCCCTGCTCCTTGCTAGTCTGCAGAGTAGGTGAAAGGAGCCCATTTCTGCAGATCTCCCTCCCAGCACTAATTGCAGCTGCATCAGATGGTACCTGGATTTCCAGCACCCCTTCCCTGCCCCGTTCACCTTCCTGCCCTCCTGGTTTTGGGCACACAGGCTCGGGCATGTGCCAGGGTTTGGCTCCTGCCACCTCGTGCCTCGCTGACATCTGAAGGTGCCCCGGCTGGCACATCTGCAGGGCCCCTCTGCCCTCCCCTGGGGCAGGGAGGGTGTGTGTTTACAGGAGCTGGGACATGCCTGGAGCCGGGAGTAAACACATTCTTCACATAATTGCTTGTCCAACACAGAGGAATTTGGGGGTTTTCGTGTCCCACGGGCAGCTGGGAATAGACCTTGGGAATCCCTGTTCCAAGGATGACACTGCTTCCTTTGGAAATCCCAAAATACCTGGCAGAGGTTGGCAAGAACCCTACCTTGCTTGCTGTAGAGAGGGTAAGAATTCCTGGATTTCCCCAGGGAAAGATGTCCCTGCCAGCTGGAAGCCAAGCAGGAACTGCACTGGTCACTTGGCTTGGGGTCAGTGACCCTCGAGCCTCCAAAGGCTCCTGCAGAGCCAGGATGGCCCAGGGGGGTTCTGAGGGCACTTCCTTACCCAAGAACCTGGTGATGGGCTTCCATCCATCTTATTCTGGGGGAGGAATCAACAAAAAAATCCTTGTCCTTTGGTTGGGCAGGAGAGAGGCAGATTTGAGGGGATGGAGCTGGTCTCGCTTTGGTCTTGTCTCCTTGGCCATGTCTCTGTTACCCTGATCTGGGGGTTGGAGGCTCCCTGGCTCTATGCAGGGAATTGGTGTAAATTCATATGGGCCAAGACAAACCATCCCTTTGGGAATTCACCTGACATTCCCCATGGAAGACCTCAGGTGGCCAGAAAACCCTTTTTCCCCGACGTTTTCACCATGTTTATTTCTCTGCTGTAAACAGGTCCAAGCCTCGAGATGGGGTGGCATTTCAGGCCAGGCTTTTTTGCTCTTCCTTTTGGGATGAGAGGCAAAGGCATCATCTGAATTTCCTCCCTCCTTTTGGCTGGGATAACCCAACTCCATCCCTACTGGAGTCAATGTCTTGGCCGGCTCCTGCCGGGAGCGACGAGCTGGAGCCTTTCCCGCCGAGTCCCTTCCCATTTCCAGGCAGAAACGATGCTGGGAGCTCCCTGCTTTGTCCTGCCCATGGCTCTGATAACCACCCCTAGGGCTTGGCAGGGAACCCAGTGCCTCCAAAACCCGGGAGCAGTTCCATGGGGATAACAGGAGGGAAGCAATTTGGGAAGGGCTGGATGTGACACACAATCCCCCTGTCCCGGAGCCAGCTCCCTCATTTCCTCCTCCCAGCAGCAGCTTGGCTGCTTTTGAGTCATCTCAAACTCTTCCCTCCGTGGGTTATCCCACAGCCACAGCTCTGACAGCTTCCATTGTCATTCCTGGGAACAGGCTGGGCTCCATCCCTTTCTCTGAGCCCATGGCTCGTTCTTGCCCTGTTTGAAGCTCGTGCTCAGTGCTGTCAGCACTGGGTTCATCCCGGCCTGATCCAGTCTGTGCAATTCCTTCTGGGATAAATCATGATTGTCCATTGCCTGGCTCTGGTGTTATTATTATTATTAGGGATATATCCTAGCCTGGGTTTCAAACATGGCAGGATCTCTCCCAAAACACGTTGCCCAGAGCTAAGTGCACTATTTTGGGCGTGGCCACGTTTGGAAGTTGCTCATCAGAGAGATTTTGGCTCCAGGGCTTCTCCTCTACCCTGGGTTGGGACACGAGCCCAAGGAGGAGGTAAATGTTGTGAAACCTCTCCATGAATCCAGCTAGACCAGGCTGGGGAGCACTGAGGGGCACCGGGACCCCGAGGCAAATTCCTGTTGGGCAAAATTAGCAATCAGAGGAAAAATGGAAACCGTGGCTTGTCTGGAGAGGTGGAATGTCTATGGCATGGGATACATCACCTCTCCAGCTGGATCAGGGGAAGCAGCAGCCTTAAGGAGATTTCCCATGGATTTGCTCAGATCTGACCTGGGGAGATGCACCAGAGCTGAGCTGGGGAGCTGTGTCTGTGACACCCCCGCTGGTATCCAGCCTCGCCCATTCCTGCAGCAACACGCCCTGGAAAGAGGCCAAATAATTGTCATACCTGGGTCCCCCCTTATCTCAGGAAGGTCGGGAAGCAGGAGTGTGCTGGAGTTCACCTCATGGCCAGCAGCTCTTTGGCATGGAGAGGGCTGGGTGCTCCCGTGCCAAGACAATGACTCCTCGCTCTTCCCCTGCCAGGAGAATAATCCTATTTATGTAACTCGAAGTGAAGCATTCCAGGGCATGAATATTCAGCTCTTCCTGCAAATAGGAAGCTCTGTTACCTGCAGGATTGAACTTCCCAGCTGTCAGCTCAGCCCAGATCTTGCCCTGTGGCTGCTGATGCTGGTTTTGACAGCAGGAGGTTTTCTTTTTTTTTCCAGTGAACACCATTTGCATGGGATATTTTCCCCCCTCCAGGATAGAAGGAGCTGTGCTTTTCCTGGTATTAATGTCCCATTAATGTCTCCTTTGTCTCTCTAGGCAGTGGACCCATCCAACTGTGGCAATTCCTGCTGGAACTGCTCACTGACAAGTCCTGTCAGTCCTTCATCAGCTGGACGGGCGATGGCTGGGAATTCAAACTTTCCGACCCAGACGAGGTAGAGTTCCCTGCAAGGAAGTGCAAGACCCAAATTCCTCAGAATCATTGGTGTGGATAACCCACTCCTCCTTTCTTTGGGGGTGGGCTTGGGGCAATCACGTTCTTCTGGCCTTGGGTATGTGGGGAAAGCAACGAATCCGAGTCCAGCTGAAAAGTGGTTAAAAATTGGGCAGCAGTGACACCTTGGGAGCAGCAGATTTGGGCCCAAAGTGGGTGGGAAGAAGCTGAAACACCTCAGGGAGAGGAGCAGTGGCAAAGCTCTTCAAACAGACGAGAGAGAGGACTGTCCACCTATTTTGGGGAACAGATGGGGTATTTGTTGCCTTCCCTGACTGAGGTTGGAGTCAGGTGTGGGTCGGTCTCTTCTCCCAAGTACAAGCGACAGGACAAGAGGAAATGGCCTCCAGGTGCTCCAGGGCAGGTTTAGGTTGGATATTGGGGAAATTTCTTCGCATTTTCTTCACAGAAAGGGTTGTCCAGCCCTGGCACAGCTGCCCAGGGCAGTGGTGAAGTCACCATCCCTGGAGGGATTTAAAAGCCACGTGGATGTGGCACTTGGGAACATGAGTTAATGTGGAATTGGCTGTGCTAGGGGAATGGTTGGACTTGATCTTTGAGGGCTTTTCCAACCTAAATGATTGTGTGTATCCTCATGGAATTCCAGAATAAACTGTGTTGGAAGGGACCCACAAGGACCATCCAGTCCAACCCTCAGCCCTGTCCCCAAGAGTCACCCCCTGTGCCCCAGAGGATCATCCAAACCCTCCTGCAGCTCTGGCAGCCTTGGGGCTGTGCCCACTGCCCTGGGGAGCCTGTTCAGTGCCAACCACCCTCTGGGGGAAGAACCTTTCCCTGAGATCCACCCTGAGCCTGCCCTGACACAGCTCCAGCCATTCCCTGGGGGCTGTCCCTGGTCCCCCCAGAGCAGAGCTCAGTCCTGCCCCTCCTCTGCCCCTGCCCAGGAAACTGGAACTGCAGGGAGGTCTCCCCTCAGTCTCCTCTTCTCCAGACTGAACCCTCTGCAGTGCTCTGGGCTGGTTGTCCCAAGCACTGATGCTCGTGACCCGTCCGTGTCCATCTCCACGACGAGTCAAACAACAACGAGGAAAACCCTCTCCCTTCCCTCACATCCAAACTTCCCAACCGAGCCAGACTGACCTTCCTCCCCCTTTCACCCCCTCTCTCAGGTGGCCAGGAGGTGGGGCAAGAGGAAAAACAAGCCCAAGATGAACTACGAGAAGCTGAGCCGGGGGCTGCGCTATTACTACGACAAGAACATCATCCACAAGACGGCCGGCAAGCGTTACGTCTATCGCTTCGTCTGCGACCTCCAGAGCCTGCTGGGCTACACCCCCGAGGAGCTGCACGCCATGCTGGACGTCAAACCCGATGCTGATGAGTGAACAGAACCCCCTGTCCTTTTGGAGAGTCTTTGGGACTATGTTGGTTCATTTTTTTTCCACTTTTTTTTTTTTTTGCTGTTCTTTTCGCTGTTCGTTTCGTCGTGGTCTTTGTTTTATTTCTTAAAGGGCGACTCAGATTTGATGCTTTGAGGATGTTGGGTGGAGGAAGAGGCAAACTTTTGGCCAAAGTTTGGTTCGGGGTGGGATGGGCTTTGGGGCTGTTTCATGTAAGCTCCCAAGACAGGGTTTTTTTGGGGTGAAATTCTCTCCGTTCATTGTTTTTTTTCAGGAGCGACTCAGATTTGATGCTTTGAGGATGTTGGGTGGAGGAAGAGGCAAATTTTGGCCAAAGTTTGGTTCAGAGAAGGATGGGCTTTGTGGTTATTTCCTGCAAGCTCCAAGACAGGCTTTTTTGGGGTGAAGCTCTGAGTTTAAGAAAGCCAGAAAAATGTAGCTCATTTTAAAGAAAAAAACCAACAACCCCCTCCCCACCCTTTGCTCTTTAGAAAAAACCTGATCAAATGGATCCCTGTGGTTGGTCACACAAACGGACAGCTCAAGAAATGACAATATTCCCGAGGATTTCAGGATTTTCCACTTTTTTTGGGGGGGAGTGGGGAGGGGAAAAACCAACTGGGTGAATATTCCTGCTTCGGGGAGGGGCAATATAGGAAAAACACAAGAACTGTCGTTCTTGTTCCATCACTTTTCTGTCCATTGTCTTCTTTTCTACAAGACACAGATTTTTTTTTTTTCTTCCTAGGAGGGATCAAGACTCTTTTTTTTTATTTTTTATTTTTTGATTTCTTAAAGTTTTATTTTATTAAATTTTGTGCCAGTATTTTTTCGGTTTTTTTTAAAATAGTCTTAAGCTCTACGATGGTCTCAGTATTGCAATATTGTGTGTGTTTGTTTCTGTTATGCCAGCAGAGAATTTTATCAGAGTGAGGAAAAGGAGAAAAAAAATAATAAAAAAAAGAATTTAGTTGATGTAGATCCCACTGGAGAATTGGAATGTTGCAACTTGGATGTGAAGGAAAACTAACTCCAAAGTGGCTCCTGGTGATGCTGGCTGGGTGTGCCGCCCTCATTTCCAGTCCCACACTCTGTGCTGATAAAGCTGGTTGAAATATCTCCTTGTTTTTTGTTTTTTTTTTTTTTGGTTTGTGTTTTTTTTGCCTGGCTGTGCAAAGCCTCTCAAGCTTTCCATGGAAAATGTCTTTTTTTGCTTTTTCCAAACCATTTCTTTGCTCAAGGATCACTTTGGTGCTTACGGAAAATTTATTTTTTTTTTTTTTTACAACAGGGAAAAATTCCCATGTTTTCAAGGCCATAAATGGAAAATACAGCAGTGGATTGAGGGGAAAAATCAGGAAAAAGTTAAAAACCCCGAGGGAAATGGGGTTTGTCTTTAGTGCTGTGAGTGTCGACCTGCCTGGGCACAGGAGAAGGGAAATTATCCCTGCAAATGGGCTCTTTGGGGCTCTTTGGGAGCCCAACCCTGGCAGGACGTGAGGGACACGAAGCAAACACCAGGTCCTTGTGCTTGGGGGAGATGGTTTGGGATCAATCCTGGTGGGAGCTGCTCCCTCTGGCCTCCAAAGCTTTGCTGTGACTGGTTTTTGTTCGGGAGGGCTCGATCCTGCTGGGCCAAGCACCTCCTGGGATGCTCTGGGCAGGCTGAGGGGGGATCAGAGGATCAGGGAGTGTTCCCACAGTCAGATCCAACCCCACAGCTGGATCCACGAGGATCTGGCTGCCCACTGGAGTGTCCCACCCGCAGGCCTTTGCATCCCGAGGCGGTGTTTGAACCAGAAGTACCTTCTTTTCGTGTTGTTTGTCAGTCTTGTGTGTTTTAGGGCATTGAGGTCATTCCAGAGGCACTGTGGGCTCAGGGGCTTTCCAGAGGTGCTGGTGGGCAATGCCTGCCTGATCCCAAAGGATCAGCTTGGAAGGACAGGACGCTGAGTGTAAAGAGCCAAAATATTCAGGCACTTAACCCCCCTGAACAGGGGCAGGGCTGGAGGGGGAGCCCCATCCCAAGGTGATGCTCAGAGGTCCTGGACCCTTCACCCATTCCCTCCAGAGCACCTTCACATCCTAAAATTGGTCATTTTAGGGCAGACCAGCCCCAAAATTGCTGCTGCTTAAAAACAAGATGCCGGTGGAGGGGCAATGAGCGGGCCAAGAGGGAGCTCCAGCCGAGGGGAGCAGAGGGGGGTTGGGAAGGGAGGTTGTTACACTGCTGGCTCAGGGGCTGTGGGTGGTCCCACGGAGCCCACGGGAAGAAAAGGTGGGATGGATGGAAAGGAGGGAAGAGGGGATGGTTGGAAGGTGAGGGGAACATGCACCCAAGGAGGAAAGGGATGTTCCCCACTGGGAAGTTAAGCCCTGGCTCATCTCCTGGGCACACAGGGAGGGTGGGGAAAGCAGCTTGGCCGAGCTGGAGAGAGGAGAGGAAAACTGGGATGTCATGGATGAGTTCCCTCCATCGGAGGGGCACCAGGGCAGAGCTCCACTGTGTCCTCTGAGCAGCTGGAAAGGGAGAGGAGGGAGATGTGAGGGCACAGAGTGCACAGGGGAGGAGCTGGCAAAGGGCATCCCAGCAGGACACTCCGTGTGGGTTGGATTTCCAGCCCTTGGAGGAGTTTTGGGGAGGTTCAGGCTCCTGTCTTGCTGCAAAGTGCCCTGAGATTACCCATCATGGGTCACTTAGAACCCCCTTACACCCTTGGAAAGGTGCCAGGCACTCCAGCTCCTGTGTGCCCTGGCCCAGGACATCCCTGCTGCTCTGCTTGGATGCTCCACTGCAGCTGAAGTGCCTTTTTTCAAGCAAAAAAACTGGGATAAAATTTCCCTCCAGCAGAAGGAACAGCAGGTTCAGGTACAGCCCCATCGTCCTGCCAGGCCAAATCCCTCTTCCACCCCACCAGGCTTATTATTCCAGGTTTCCAAGCTGTGTTCCCAGTGATTTTGGGAAGATGATTTAGAGGTTGGAAAGGGTGAGCCATGGGAAGCAGCTCTGGTTTTTGGGAGCAGCCCCTGGCTGGAGTTTCTCCATCATTTCTCCATCCATCCATCCCATCTCATCCCATCCCATCCCATCCCAGGGACATCAGGTCCATCATTTTCTCTTTTCCTTTCCTTTTCATTCCCTCTCCAGAGACCATCCCAGAGATGTTTGCTGTTTATACACTGGAAATTCACAGATTTGTCTTGTGTTCCTTTTGATTTTGTTCCTTTTCTTTCCTCCTCCTCCTCCTGACTTGCCTGCTGGTCTTTGGCGAGGGCTGTGCTGGACCAGACTTGCTCAGCCCAAACCTTCTGACCTCCTGTCCTTCAGGTCCTTGGAAATTTGGGTATCCCACACGTGCTGGGCCACAAGGATGGATGTGAGGGGGCTGAGATGGAGATCTGCCAGGGATGGGACTCACCCCTGGGATGGTTTCTCTGCATGGGGGTGGAATTTCCCATTGGAAATCGGGTGGGTTTGGCTCGTTTTGGGACGTCTCAGGTGCTTTTGGTGGGGCTTTTTTGGGAATATTTTCTGTGTCCTGCTCATCTTCTGCTCTTCTCCACGGGGTTGATGTCCCTTGGCATCTCTGGCAGAGCCTGAGCCCTTCTTTGCTCTCAGGGGCCTCAACAGTCGATATTTGGGACCATAAAAGAGGGAATAAAACCCCTCCAGTGATGATAAAAAACACAAGCACTTTTCTGCTGCCCCTCTCTCTCCACCCCTCTGTGTGGGACAACCACGATCCTTGGACACTCCTGCACGTCCAAGTGGAAGTCCACGTCATTTCCACACATCCTCCTCCAGGTTCAGGTGGAGAAATAACCAAAAGTAAAAGGTTAAAATGAGATTTCACCTCCTCACCTTTTCCAAACCAACTTCTCCTCCTCCTCCAAAAAAAAAAAAAAAGGTCACAGAAAGCCCCCAAAAATCCAGGAAAAAATCTCCATCTTCTGCTTCTTGTTTTTTGGTTTTTTGGTGTTTTTTTTTGGAGGGGTTTTCTCCCAGATTTTAGGACTTGATTGCTTATTCCATTGGAAAATTGGGATGCCTTGGCGTGCTCTGCTCTCTGGTAGGGTCTGTAGGACACCCCTGAGCTGTTGTCTACATTCCAAAGAGGTTTAAATAAATGATAAATCTATGTATACATATATGTTATAATGGAATATCTCCAGGAATTAACTGCCTCAGTTAAAAAAAAAAAAGAAAAAAGAAAAAAAAAAGGAAAAAAGTCTTTTTTGGGGGGGTATTTTGTTTTTACACATTTTTTTTAAGCTGAGAAACGTAGAAGAAGAGGAAAAAAAAAGAGATTGTTATATTGTGCTGTTCGACTATTTTCCAACTTGTATTTTCGTATAATTTATATTTTTTAAAAGCGGGGGCGGGGAGGAAATAAAAAACGAAAAGAAGTTTAAAAGTGAGATTTAACAACAAACAAACAAACAAAAAAAAAAAAAAGGAAAAAGCAGGTGCTTTTTTTAATAAAAAAAAAAACAACCTGAGCTGAGGTAGCTTAGAGATGTAGCGACGTGTGTGTGTGTCTGTGTGGTGTGTTTTGGGTCTGTTTTGGTCTTTTTTTTTTTTTTTTTTTTTAAAAAGGATTAAAAAAAAAAAAAAATAATTAAAAAAAAAAAAAAAAAGAAATCCCTCCTGCATTGAATTGTTAAAGAAGGGGGGGATTGGTTTTGTTTTAATTGCTGATGCTGGCACATCATTTTGCTGGAGAGTTTTTTATATACTGTAGCCTTATTTCATATCGTATTTTAAACCCTGTGAAATTAAAAGAAGAATAATTCCTAATCCCCGCTGGTGGTGTGGTTATTCCGGGCTTTTCCTCTGGGAATTCTGGGGGGGCAGAAGGGGGAAAATCAAGGGGAAAATGTAGAAATGCCAAACATTATATGTTTATAAAAATTATATGTTTTATAAAATCATGATATTTATAACAATATTTATATTCTTATATTACAGTTATAGAGTCTATAATAGTTTATAATTTAGAATATGTATAACAATATTTATAGATTTACAATTAATTATATATTAATAATATTATTTTTATAATATATATTTAATATTTACAGTAATGTTTATATTATTATAAATAATTCTTTATAATAGTATATATTGCATTAGTTATAATATTATATTATATAATTACTCATAGATAAAATTTTCTAATAATATTTATATAATTATACATAATTATTTCTATTAATATCCAATAGCACATTATTCATGATATTATTTATTTAAATTATTTATAGATAAAATTATATATTTTAAATTATATTATTTCTAATATTTATAGCAATATTTATATTATTATGAGCCCTTTTTAATAATATATAATATTACATTCGTTACAGTATTCTAAAATTACTTAAAATAAAATTATACATTTTTCTATTATTTCTAATATTTATTACAATATTTGTAGAATTATACATAATTGTGTTTATTAACATATATTTATTATATTAATTTCAATATTAATATAGTGCTATATAATTATATAATATATTGATATTAATATAATATTGAGTAACTAACATTATTATATATGTTAATATAATTATGTTAATATCATATTATTTATATATTAATATATCATGTTAATATCATATTATTTTGAATATATTATTTATCAAAATTATTTTAATATATAATTACACAATATAATATTTATTATATTTATAAGAAAATATGATTATAAATCATAGTGCTATATAAAATTTCAGTATTTATATTTCTAAAAATGATTATAAAAATACATATTTATAATATTATACAACTTACAATACTATAGTAATATTTATATTATAAACAATTTTTACAATAATATACAATATTACATTGTTTATATTATTCCTAAAAATCCTTTAAATAACAATTATGTTTTAGAATATATTATTTATAACGTTATATCTGTATAAAATTCTATATTTTATAATATCTATTACACAAATTCTCTACTTTCCCCATTATTGGCTGCTCATGAGAATGAAAGGTGGGGCTGAAAATGCAGCTCCACATCAGCTCCCTCTTCCTTTGGGCCGTTCCAGGGGCAATTCCAGGCTTTCCAAAGGGTCTTTCCTCCCTGGGAGTTCGGGATATCTGTGAATCCCCATCCCAACGGGTTTTTGGGAGAGCATTTTCCTCAGCAGGATCTTGGGAAGCGGGAGCAGCCGGGCCTGGTGGCCCCCAGCGTGTCCTGTGGCAGCGGGAAATGCTGCTGGAATTCCTGTGTCCTGCTGGACACCACGGGCTGGGCTGGAGGAGGAGGAGGAACCCCCTGTGGGCTCTTCAAATCAGACCCTTGTGCCCCAGAACTTGTTAAAACTCGGGTTTTGTGGAATCCTGGAATACCCGGAGCTGGAAGGACCCAGAAGGAGCATCCTGGCCCTGCCCAGGAGCTGGGATGTTTTTTCCAGGGACTTTTGTGCTGGCTCTGGTGTCTCCTCATCCTCATCCATCCAGGAGGAGCTCTGGGTTGTGCCTGAGTGGGTGGGGGTGAACTGGGGCTGGTCTGGGAGTGCTGATTTACGAAGCATCTCGGAGAGGTCAGAGGTCCAGGAGCTGACGCTGATCCGAAGGGCTGGAGGGTTTGTGCCACGGGAAATTCCCAGAGGACAACATCACTGATGGATGATTGCTGCTTCAATCAGCACGGAGTGGAGCGGACACAGCGCCCAGGAATGCGACACTTGGACTCCTTGGACACCGAGAAGGCTGGACAAGTCATCAGGGTGATGAGGACACAGTGGATGAATCCAGGACAGGGAAGATTTGAAACAGCTCCCTTTGTGGTGACTCAGCTCGCAGCCAGGCAGGGAACAAGATGTCCCGAGACACTGAGGGATGAGAAGTGGTCCTGGGATGGCTGTGGGACACTCCTGTGTTCTGGAAGCTCAGATAATCCCTGAATTTGAGAGGCTGGGAGAGCCCCCAAAGCTGGGAGTGGCCTGGGACAGTGAGTGCCCACCCTGCTCCATCCTCTTCTCCAGCTGAGCAGACCAAGTGCCCTCAAAGCACAAACCCCACCTCTTTTTGCCCGTGCCAAGACCCTCTGTGCAAACCCACCAAAAAGATTTGGGATGGGGAAGCAGAGTTTGGGGACGTACACAGAGTTTTTGCCATGGAAAAATCCATCCCAGCCACAACTCTGCACTCCCAAATCCATCCCCGTTGCAGCAACGTGTCCTGCAAGCTATAAAAATTAGAATTATATTGAAAATTGATACGTTTCATTTTAAAAATAATAATTAATAGCAAAGCCTGGGAATTTAAAATCAGAGAATAGGATTACCCAGGATGGACCAGGATCAATGTGTCCAACCTTTTCATAGGATCATGGAATAAATGAGCTTGGTGATGATAGAATTTAGCTGAGAAAAGGGGTTTGCTGGGAGGGGTGAAACTTCCCAGCAGGAAAACCCCTGCCTGGGTGGGGAATCCAGGGATCCAGGGATGTAGGAATCCAGCAGTGCAGTGGGGCAGGAGGCAGCACATCCCCAGGGATAACTCAGGATGGATGGAGGGACTTTGCCAGGGAAAAGCAGGTGGACACACCATGAGCTGCTGCTGTGAGTAGAGACCAGAGAGAAGAAGGGTCTTTTGGGGGGTCATTGCCTTGAAATGAGACATTTGAACTGGAGTTGGAGAGGCTGAACCAGGAACTGGAATTCCTGAACTGAGGGAAGGGCTCTGGAGAAATCCCTGAGACAGACCCAGAGAAGGGGAAGGAGGTGGTGAAAGAGGAGAAAGGGGAATTTAGGGGAAGGCATCAAGAGAGTGGAGAGAGAGTTGGAATGGGATGCTGGAGTGAGCTTGCCTCCTTCCCTGGATCATTACTGGATGATCTTTAAGGTCCTTTCCAACCAATCCATCTTGAGATTCCATGTGGGATGAGCACAACCTGCATATTGCATGATTTTGCATCCATCAAAGAAGGATATTCCCCAAAATTCTGCATCCGTGGGGCAAAAGATGCTCCCTGAGATGTTGTAGCCCTGGAGAAAGGATGCTCCCCAAAATTCTGCATTCCTGGGTAAGGATGCTCCCCAAAATTCTACATCCCTGGGTGAGGATGGTCCCTGAGATGCTGCATACCTGGGGTGGGGATTCTCCCTAAAATTCTGCATCCCTAGGGTTGAGATGCTCCCTGCATCCCCCTCCTGCCTCCAGCATCCCTTTGGGGAGGGATCAGGACACTCCTGGCCTGGTCATGCTGAGCTGAGCCAGTGCTGCCTTTCCATGGGGTAAACCCAGGATGTCCCAATTTTCCACCCCTTGAGTCTGAACTGCCCTTGAAGGACCCAGAGAGACCCTCTGTAACCCACTGTGTCCCACCCAGCTCTGGGTTGGTCCTTAACCACCTTCCCATCTCCTCCATCCCATCTCCTCCATCCCATCTCCATCCCATCTCCTCCGTCCCATCTCCCCCATCCCATCTCCATCTCCCGCTCCAGCCCTGGCTCAGTGGACAGCTCATCCCAGGAATGGTGCCAGTGCGTGTCCAGCTTCCATTGCTGACATTTCCCAGCTGGAAAGGCTGAGGTGGAGCCAGAGCCAGGCAAGCCCTTGGCTCTGTGCAGACCACCAACGTGCCAGCCCAGACCACCAGCACTCCAAACCCAAATCCAAAGGCTCACAGGGGGCTGGGTGTGCACTGGGAGGGCCAGAGGGAAGAGCAAACCCTGGCACAGGAAGGGGTTTCTTTTGGAGGGGAGAATCATCCCCTCAGGGACTAAGAGCTGCAAGGAAAATTACACATAAAACCCCCTATATTTGGGGTTTGCTTTGGGGTTTTTCTGTTTCCTCCCCTCCCCATTCCTGGTTGCTCCTGCTGAAATCCCAGTTCTGGCATCGCTGCCCTCGTTTTCCACTCAAGGGGGTGAACCCTTGGCTAAATGAGCCCAAGAAAGCAGGCAGAGGGATTTGGCAGCAGGAAAGGGCTCTGTGCCAGCCTGAAGGGGCAGGAGGGGCTGGCAGGGATCCCACAGGGGAGGTTTTGGGAGGCAGGATCCGGGACTTGTGGAGCTGTTTGGAAATTTGGCCTCTTTGCCCCTCCTTGCCTCAGTTTTCCCAAGTGCAAACCCGTATCCCAAACCTTCAAAAGACCACACAAACACTGGGATCCTTGTTTGGGAGCAGGGTGGGATGGCTGCTCCTGCCAGCACCACCACCACCACCACTGGGTTGTTTCATGGAATCCTTTTTCCAATTCCTCGTATCCTCAGCCAGGATAAACCCAGCACTGCAGGATAAACCCACATTGCTGCAGCCTCTACCTCAAATACCTCCCAGGAAAGCGGGATGGGGGACACTGGGAGATGTTTGGGGTGTTCCTGGCACACTAAACCTGGGGCTGGGATGCTCCAGATGGGGCTGGAGGGATCAGAGTCCCATGGGAAGCTTTGCCCAAACAGCTCAGGGCATTTACTCCCCCTGAGTAAATGGTTCTGTTTCCCCAAATCCACCCAAAACGCCTTCCTGGGAAGATGAAGCAGCAACGCAGGGGATTAAACATTAACCTGGGTCATTTTGGACCTTAATGACGTGCAAAATGACGGTGCAAAATGCTGAGCACCACTCCCTCCAGCCGGGCCCACCCACCTGGGCACGGGGACACCAAGGATGTGCCCCAAACCCTGGGGGAAGGTGGCTCTTTCAGGCCTGGACTGAAGGCACTTTGCAGCCCTTGTTGTGAACACCACGAGCAGCTGTTTCCAACCCCCTGCCAGCCTTTCTCCTCTCATCTCAACCCCCCAAAACCCCTCTCTCCTCTGCACCCCCTGGTCTGCCCATAAATCTCCAGGCTCCACCTCACCAGGCTCATTTTCCTTTGCAAAAACACCCCCCACCCCCAAAAAAAAAAATAAAGCAAATGAGGGAAATACCACTCTCAGCACGAAGCTGGCACGGCCCTGGCTTGGCTTTTGCCTCCCCCAAGAGAACCAGCCCTGGCACAGGGTGGGGGAAATGTGTATTTATTTTTCCTTTTCCCCTTTTTGGGATGGTGCTGTGGTTCCTGTGAGGTCCCACTTTCATGGCAGACCCGACCCCTGATGATAAAAATAGGAGGTGAGGGCTCTGTGCCAGCCAGGGAAAGAGGAGAAAGAGCAGCTGAGATGCCAAATAAATAAATAAATAAGTGGCTCTCACTGGGCTTGTGGATCCAAGGAATTTCTGGCTGCCTTGGCATTAATAGAGGGAAAGGGTTCAAACGATGGGATTTTGGGTGACACAGTAATAAATTCATGCCCTCCAACAGCACCAAAATTTCCAGCTGAAGTAGTGGGGGAGCTGCAAAACTGGCTGCAGGTCAGGACAGAGCAAGGAAAACCATTGGAATGAGGCTGTGGGAGCTTCTTTTCTCTCCCTGGGTGCAGGAAAGGGTTCATCCCACTCACAGGCTCCCTCCCTGCACGGGGATGAGAAGTTTGGCAGTGGAAGGGGGAGAGATCCAGAGGCAAGAACCCATCAGTGAACAAAGGGAGAGGGGAAGTGAGGAAGGTGTGTTCATTGCAAGGCTCTGCTCAGGAATTCTGGGGCTTAAATGGAGCTCTTGTTTTGCTCCTCATCCCCCAGATGAGGAGCATCTATAGGAGTCCCTATCCTCCAGCCCAAAGGAATCATTCCTGCCCTGTTGCAGCTCCCTGCAGGGATCCCCTCTGGATGCCAAGGCAGAGGTGCTGCCAACGAGCCTGGGATTTTCACAGGAGTTCTGGAAGAGTTTTTGCAACTCAGTCTTATTTGGAGCTGGAAACGTTCCTTGGTGCCAGTGGCAAAGCCATCCTGGAGCCTCCAGCTCTGGGGCCTCAGCATCAGGAGGATGTGGAATGAATCCAGAGGAGGCCATGGAGATGCTCCCAGGGCTGGAGCCCCTCTGCTCTGAGCCAGGTTGGGAGAGCTGGGGGGGTTCACCTGGAGAAGAGAAGGCTCCAGGGAGACCTGAGAGCCCCTTGCAGGGCCTAAAGGGGCTCCAGGAGAGCTGGAGAGGACTGGAGACAAGGGATGGAGGGACAGGACACAGGGAATGGCTTCCCACTGCCAAAGGGCAGGGTTAGATGGGATATTGGGAAGGAATTCCTGGCTGGGAGGGTGGGCAGGCCCTGGCACAGGTTGCCCAGAGAAGCTGTGGCTGCCCCTGGATCCCTGGAAGTGCCCAAGGTCAGGTTGGAGCCACCTGGGCTGGTGGAAGGTGTCCCTGCCCATGGCAGGGGGTGGAAAAAAAATGAACTTTAAAGTCTGTCCCAACTCAAACCACTCTGGGATTCCACGATCCCTCCCTAACTCCAGCACTAGGATGCTGCAGCAGCACCACAATGAGATGGTGCATATTTTCCTTCCCAACCACCTCGTGCTGCACCAACCTGGTGCCCACCCCCAAAACCTCCCAGCCTGAGCCCAAAATGGATGTTGCAACCAGACACACAGGGAAAGGGCTGGAACTGCCCAGGCCTGGTCGTGGTGAGTCACCAAGTGCTTGCTCCGCCACCAGAAAGAGGAAAAAAAAAACCCAAACAAACCCAACCACTCAACAAAAAGCCATTTGCAAGTGTTGTCAGGAAGAGCCACCAGGCACAACATGCTGGAAAACACGGGGCTATTCCAGAGGAGAATTCCTGCTGGAGGGATCTGTGGCTCTGTGCAATCCTTCCCTGCTAAAATTCACAAGCAGGAACGTGCAGTTCCTACAGACACGACAAACAGAACCAGAGCAGATCCGAGTGTGGATTCAGGAATCTCAGCAGCTGGATTCTCCCTCCAGGAGCACTCCAAGGGGGGAAAACCAACCCCAGAGCTGAGGCTGCTTCCAGGAGCTGCACATTTCAGCTAAACTGGTTTAATAAACAGTCTGCTTTGGGATTCCTACTTGTTTAACCACACAAGGTGGGGATGGCCCAGCACAGGAGGCTGGATCAGCTCAGGAGATGGGTTGAAAGGAGGATTTGAAGCACTCAGCCCCAAATCTTGCCTTTAACCATCACCCAAATGAGGTGGCAGAGGCAGGTGTTGTCAGGAAGAGCCACCCTGGGAAACACGATGCTTTTCCATAGGAGAATTCCTGGCCATGGCCTGGGCATCTGAGCAATCCTTCCCTGTGAAAATTGGCCACGAGGATGTGCAATTCCTACAGAAATGATAAACCAGAGGAAGTGTTTTCCTCCAGCCCTGTGTTGTATTAGGACTCCCATCCTCTTCTCCTCGTGGAGCACATCCCTCCCATCCCCTCTTTTTTTTTCTCAGCCATTCCTTTTAAACCAGAGGGATCTTCACTTGGGGTTGCTGGAACTCCAGAAATAAACACAGAAGTTTCTGGTGGTGGATAAAAAATGACTTTGTGGTTTGTGAGTGACTTCTGTGCACTCAGCTTCCAGATGCTTCCAAGGGCTGGCTCTGCAGAGGGAGCCGTGACGTGGCCTGGGAAAAGCAGGGCTGTTCAGAGCCAGGCAGTGGGGGCCCAGATTTTAGGGTTGATTCGTTCAGAAAAGCACCTAATTGAAGTAATTCACAACTAAAAGTCATTAGAAAAATGGGAGCTCAGCCCTTGCTTCCCTGTTTTCCTCCCAGGAACACCCAGACTCAGCTGTCCCTTTGCTCTCCTTGTCACGCTCTGGTGGCACTGAGAGGTCCAATCCCTGCACATCCCAGTTTCTGCTGGATAAACCTTCTCCATGAGCCTCCCCCCACCCACCTGCAGCCCCCAAAATCCCTGGCACAGTCCCTGGCTCCATCCTGAAGCCCCAGCACAGGGATGTGATGGATGGGAAGAGCAAAGCCTTGGGGGGCTCCAGCCCTCAGGAGTGCCACGGTGACCTGTGGATGAAATCCCAGCCTCCTGTAGGTAGGTTTTGGGAACATCCCCTTGGAAAACCAGCACAGTGAGGAGACCAGCAGATCTCCTTTGGGAAAAGCAAAGCCTGTAGCAGAAGAGGGAAGGAAAGTGCAGCCCAGAAAATGGGAGCTGTGAAGATCTGACCCCATCCAGATTCCTGCAGGAAACAACTCCAGGACACTTCCACCCCAAACTGGGCACTGCTGCTGCTTGGAGAAGTCCATGCACCGTCAGCCCAGGCTATTTTTATCCCTTCTTCCTTTCCAAGCGTGGTTCCAAGCCCACAGCCAGCTGGGTGTCCTGGGAAATAACCTTCCCACCACTTTCCCTCTCCCTGAGGAGGACACGAGGGAAGCAGAGGAGGGGTCTCTCCCAGGTCAGTGGGAAGCACATGGTGGGATTATTTGGGAATGCTTTTCCAAGGAGGCAACACTGGGTCTTCATCCCCATCACCAGACTCTGGGACTGAGGTGGTTCCTCAGGTTCCACCCTCAGGAGAGCCTGGGGCAGCCCTGAAAGCCAGGCTGGAGAAGACAACCTCCATCTGCTTGCCAGGAAGGGGGGATGAACATTGTGATTGTGACCTCAGGAGGGTTGGACGGGCCAGGACAGCTCTCCTCTTCCAGGCAGGATCCTTGGGATGTGGGACATGCCCACCCTGGAGCCCAGGGCTCTGCCAGCTCCTCGGTCACTCCAGCTGCCAAAGGAAAGACAAGCCTGAAAAAAAATTCTTCCTGGCAAAAGCAATGATCCCTCAGGACAACTTTCCAGGTGAAGAAGGTGATTTCTGATAAGCTGTGTCTAAGACATGTCTGCTTTCCACAGAAACTCCAGGATTGACGTTCCCAAAGAGGGGAAGGGATCAGCCCGGAAATCCTGTGTGGGAGTGAAGGGGGCAGAGTTTGGCTTTTAGCTGCAAAATATCCATTTTCTGGGGGTGGAGAGGAATCAAATGGAATCCAAACATGTTTTGACCAGCACTGCAAAGAATTCCAGCATCTTTTTACTCCCAAAGACTCCTGGGACTGGAGTCTGTAATCCAAGGAGATTTAACAGCGTGGCACCAGGGCTTTGGAGGATCCCAGAGGGGTGGATCCATCTCCCTGGTGGAGAGAGCTGACCCAAACAACCTGCTGAGTTCTTGCTGGGCCAGGCAACTCCATCAGCATACTCTGAACAATTCCATGGCCACCTTGTTTTCCTGGACTGGGAGAAATCCTGTTTCCAGGAGCAATCCCAGGGGCTTTCAGGGCATTTGGGGTCTTTCCCTGTGTGAGGGTGGCAGGAATTGACTCTCTGAGCATCTTTGGGTCCCTCAACAGCAGCTGCCTTGACCTGAAGCCCAGGAAGGGATTTAGAGGGACAAGGGCAAAGGATAAACTTCACCCCTGTGTCTCTGGGAGAGAAGACTTCATCTTTTAATGTTTGTGAACACCTGCTGGAGAAGGAGTTTGGGAAGGCTGGGAATCTCCTCCTGGGGCTCATCCAATTAGTGAGGGAAACTTGGGGAACACATCCAGGATGGTTGTGGTGGGAGGGCCTGCAGGTCCCTCTGGCTGAGGCTGATGGAGGGTTTAGCACCTCCCAGGGGGAGATATGGCTTGGATTGCTTTCATCCCAGCTTTCCTGACTGCTCCTGAAATCCCCTCATCATCAAGGATTTGGGAGTTGCTCCGGTCTTTGCAACTGGACCAAAATAAAGCAAATAAAAATATAAGGAATAAAGCAAAGTTGTGTTTAGTGGTCCTGTTGCTATGAAGGGATTGAAGTCAGCTGGAAACTGCCGGGGGTGAGGAAGCTGCTGGTCCAGGAGGTGGCTTTCTGGATGTCCCCAGGGCTTTATCAGCAGCCAGGGGAGGAGGAACACTTTGATCTGCTCCGTCCTTGCCAACCTTTCACCACCACTCGCTCCCTGTCCTGCCCAGACCGGGTTTCCCACGGGAGGAAGCGGGAGCTGAGCACGGAGAAAAGCTCTGCAGGGAGCAGGGAAAGCAGGGGGACCCATCAGCTGTGGGGTCTGGGGGTGCCCTGCCCTGTTGCCCCATCCCACCCTCCCGGGGAGCCACTTCAAAACACAGCCCGGCCCGTGACCCCCAGCGCAGGAATGAAGGGTTTTACCAGGGCTGGTACCAAAAATTCCCCAAGTCCCCAAGCTGAGTGTTATCCCTGGGAGTCTAAACATGTTCCCTGGCATCAATCACTGGTAATAGAAACCAGAGCTGGCTGCTGGCCCCGCTGAGTCAATGCAGCCCCCGACGCCGCGTTGGGAACCACGCACGGAGGCTGAGAATGGGCCAGGAAAGAAATTCCAGGCAGGACTTGGGGCTTTGGGCTTTGCTTTTTTTTCCTTTTTTTTTTTTTTTTTTTTGGTTTGTTTGTTTTAAAGTGAAATTTTTAAAAATTGGAAAAAACGTAAAGGGAGTAAAAATAGAAAATAGAAACAACAACAGAAGAAACCCGAGAGATCTGCTGGGCCTGAACCTCCCCCTGCCTCTTCCACCGCCCTTCTCCACCTCCCTACGCAAAGTTCAGCTGGGAGGGGGGAGCAGGTGGGACCGTGGGCCAGAGAAAAGGTTGGACAGGGATTGGAGCAACCTGGGCTAGTGGAAGGTTCCCTGCCCATGGCAGGGGGTGGAAGTGGATGGGCTTTAAGGTCCCTTCCAACCCAAACCATCCTGGGATTCCATGTTCTGTGGAAAGCCTCCTGATCCAGTTGATGTTTCCATGGCACCGTGGAGCAAAGGGTGTGGGGTGATATCAGAGCTACACCATCCTACAAAGCCCTCAGTGAGTCCCACTGTGATTTATGGCTGGACTCCTCGACCTCAGAGGTCTTTTCCAACCAAACTGATTCCACGATTCTGTGATTTCAGGTGCTGCTGCTGCTTGTCACGAAAACAACTCCTCCCGGTGCTTCACCAGGAGAAGCAGAGATGTCACCCAGGGGAGTCTAAATCCTTGCTCCCGACCCTTCTCCATCCCTGGGCATCTCACATTTAAATCTTTCCCGCTTCTCCAGCTGTTTTAGATGGGATGAACTCAGGGAAGAGTCACTGTGAGACTAATTCAGTCACAGGGACGGCAGGAGCACTTAGAGGAGATGGACTCTGAAATAGTTAATGAGCTTCCACTAAATGATCACCTCTCCCCACGATTTAGAAAGGGATTGGTAGAGGCTCCTGATGGGGAGATAAATCTCTCCAGGACTTTATTGGATGGTTCCAAAAAGAAAAAGGATTGTTCTCAAATCATTTGGAGTCACTAGGATGTTTTGGAGCATCAGGGTTTGACACCCACACAAAGAAAATTGCAATGGGGAAAAAAAAACCACCCCAGCCCCCCTAAATCCTCCCTCCCCGAAGCTTTTTCCCACCAGAAGAAAACTTGGCTGTTTTATAGAAATGTTTAATAACGTGCTGACAATCCCAGCCCCTGCTGCAGCCTCAGGCTCATCCCTGGGGGCTCCTGAACTCCAAACCTCTCCAAACCTCCTCTCGGTGAAGTTCTCAGTGTGGAGCGGAGGCATTTTCTCTTTTTCTTCATATTCCTGTTGGTTTGACGTCAAACCTGGGTTTGGCACGTGGAAATAACACTTTAAGCACTGTTTTCTTGGCCAAGCCTGAAGTTTTGGCATCTCCTTGAGATAATCAGGGCCTGTATCCCACAATGATAAAGGAAAGCTGGCATTGCCCCCCCTCCTTTTACCTTCTTCATCACCCCTTCTCCCCCCCAAAAAAAGTGACAAAAAGAGGCTGAAAATGGGCTGTGCCACCAAAACTTCTTTCTTAAAGCTCCGATTAAAGGACAATGGGGTGTATTTGCCTTATCGTGGCATCTCAGAGCCGCCCTGGGGGCCGAGGTCATGTTTGTGATCCCAGAGAAGGATCGGGGCGAACCCCGATGGTTCGATGGCTCCTGCCCACGCACCCGGCCCTGAAAGGGATACCCGGCCCCAGATGGAGCCAATTAGGGGGAGCCAGCAAGGAAAAATATTCCACAGGTGCTGCGGGACCTCTCTGGAAACTTCAGACGCTGCTTTTCCCAGCGCTTCAAATCCCACTCGGATTTACTCGGAATTACAGCTCTTTTCCTGCGGGGGGTGGTTTGGGAAACACTTGGATGGCGTTGGGGGAGATTTTGCCTCTTTTTTCCTTCTTGTCTTTTGCTGCTTTTCCCAATTTTATGCCCCAAAAATGTGGTTCGTTCTGATTCTCTGCCTGATTCTCGATACCCAAAAGTCTCACCACCTTCAGTTCTTTCCTCTGGCACCTCCCTCTCATCATGAGTGAAATAAACCCTTTTTGGCCCCAGTTATTCCACAGGGATAAAAATCCCCAGGTTTTTCCAAGGCAAGCATTTCAGGGAGGCTCCTCACTTGGGATTTTAGGAGGGATTTTTGGACTTTTTTTGGTTTATTTGTCCTTCAGCAGAGAGAAAGTGATCTGGGCAGCATTCCTCTATTTGGAAAGTATCCCATATATCCAGGAGGAGTTGGGCAGTGCCTTTTATTTTGTCCAGGATTGCAAGGAAACTTGTATGAAAGTCCCTGCCTCACCCCCAGGATATGAAGGAGAAGTTAATACACATCCCTTCTCCGTGCCTCAGTTTCCTCCCCCCCCCCCCTTAAAAATGATATAAAAATCACTTCCCTCTGTTTGTTTTTTTGGCAGAAGAGACTCCCAGGCTCTGCATTTCGGGAGCAGAAGACAGAGCTGAACAGCACCAGTGCAAAGGATGGAGGAAATGGGTGGAAAATACCAATAAAACCAGGGGACAGTGGGGTTTTTTTTCTTGCATTTTAGGTCCAGGGCACAGAGCTGAACAGCACCAGTGGAAAGGATGGAAGAAAGGGGGAAAAAAAACCACCAAAAACTGAGGACATGCTTTTTCCAACCCATGCAAACAGCACAGCACATTCCCAATTTCACCACCGTGTTCTGCAGGGATGGCAGGAGCTGTTTTCCCCCCTGCTGGCATTTTTAGCAGCTGCTGCCCCTGGGCACTGCCCTGATCCCAAATTTCGGGACAATGCATCTTCCCTGGGGTCATTTCCTCCGGGCAGGGCCCCCCCCCATCCCGTGGCCAGGGCAACACTGGGAGCTTCTGTTCAACATCTGCTCCTGCTCCTCCCGTGGCCTTTGGGGTCACTGGCTGTGCCCAGCACAGCTCCCCTTTCACCCTGGCTGGGAGAGGGAACAGCCAGGACGGGGTTGGGAGGCTGGATGTGCTGCCCACCCCCCAGCAGGTCACCCACGGGGGTCACGTTTGGTGGCCCTGCCCTTTGATCCGCTGATCCCAGGGAAAGCAGCTTTTCCCACCAGATAACTCAGTGGGATGGGGCATCGTCTCTCCAGCAGTGCTGAGCCTGTTCCTGCTTGGAATCCGCCTTTCCTCCAGGAATTTGGAGGAAATTTAGAGACTTAGGTTCAGCACCAAAGTCCTGGAGCCTCCTTGATTTTCTACATGAAATCTCCCCACAAAATGGCAGTAAAATTCCTTTTTGTAGGTCAGGGAGAAACATCCCCCTCACTCTGCCTCCTGAACTTCTTTGGGATCACCAGGTGAGCCCCAGCAGGTCCCCACGGGCATCTCCAGGCTGGGGGGCAGGAGGTGGCATTTCCCATTCCCAGGGAATTCCAGCACGTGGTTTTCATTTTCCTCCCGATCCGCAGAGAAAAAGGAAACTCAGAAGATTTATGGGCTCTCTTCTCCTCCCCCGGGTTTATAAATAGCATTTCTCAGGTGCTGGGCACATGGTGGCTTTGGGGAAGGGGGGTGGGGTATCAAAAGAAACGTCCTCTCCTTTTTCCACGTGTCTGATCCCTGCTCCCAGCTCGGAATGGCCACACTGACCTTGCTGGGTTCAGCTGGAGATTCACCGGGGGAGTTTTGCTGCCTGAGCCCCCTGAAATGAGCCCTGATTTCCACTGCACAGAAGTGGGTCAATCAATGAGAGGCCTGGCCATAACTTTGGTTTTTTTACCATTATTTTTCCCTTAAAACAGTGATTTGTAAATTTTTATCAAGCTGTTTTCCCCGTATTTTTGTGGGGTTTTTTAACTGAAAATTTTTACTTCCAAAAGAAAAGTTTAATTTGAAAATTAAACCCGCAACCTCCAGGAAAGGAAAGGAAACAGCTGAAGAGATGGCAGAGGAGGGGAAAGGGGTTTTAAAAAAAGAGTTAAATATAATTTCTACCGTTTGTTTTTTTCCTCTTTTGCCAGAACCTTCAGGGCCCAAGCAGGTCAAACCCAGTGGAGGTGCCACATTTGAGAAGCCACCAACACACCACAAGTCCCCAAAACTGCAACCCATGGGAAGAAAACAACCCCCAAAAAAACCCTCTGAGAAAAGTCAGGGGCAGAAAAAAGCCCGGTGATGGTTTCCCATCAAGTTTTTGAATGTTTTTAGGGGAAAAGGGAGTTTTCCCCCAGGCTGGAGCTGTACCAGCGGTGGCACAGACACCACGAGGATTTATCTTTCCCTGTTCCCAGCAATTATCACACGATCCTTATCTCCCACCATGAAGAGGAGTTGTTACAAACACAGCTCGGGGCTGATCCTCACCCTTCCTTGCACCGGGGACACCTCAACCCAACCAGCACAAGGGACCCACCCCCAGATAACATTTTCCGTGGGGAAACAGCTTCCAGAAGGGCTGATGGTAACGCTGGGGCAGGATTAACCTTTTCAGACCCCTCTCTGAGTTTGGAAAGTGCCTGGTTATTTGTTAATTTTTTTTTTTTTCTTGGAGATGTCAGGCCCCGGAATAAATAGATGAGAGAAGTTTTCCAGCACTCGATGATTCAAATCTCCTTCCACTTACAAAAGGGGTGGTGTTTTTGTTTTGTTTTTTTTTTTTTGCAGATGCCTTTACTGATTCCAGTGTCGATTTGCAGAGGAGCTGTAAATGGAGGATTAGGAGCCTTCGGCAAGCAGTGCTGCTCCACACACATTTGGAGCAGATTTCCAGGTGATAGAACTCCACACACGTCAGCGGGAATGGACGTGAGGCTGGAAAATCTTCCTCAGTAGAGTTGCAAAATGACCAGCTGCTGGTTTAAAGCTGTTCTTTTCGAGCAGAAGGATGAAAGAATGGCTTTTTAACTAATTAGTGCGTGTTAAGTGTGTTTTTTGATCCTGTTTTTGCCCAAGCAAAAATGTCTCAGCCCCGTGTGCCATCCACACCTGGGGTTCATTTTCACAGGCACGGGAGGTTTGGGGCTCACGATCCAAGGAATCCCAGCCTGCCTGCTGAGTGCCCGGGGGAAAACAGGCTCTGTCCATCTTCCCAGGAGCAGGACTTCCCACCCCCTCTCAGAGTGACCTCCTGGCCAGCTGGATTTAGGGATTTGAGCCCGCTCTGACCAAGCCCCTTGGCCTTTGCTTCTGCTGTTTGGGGCAGCGTCTTCTGGCTTTAGCCCAGACGTTTTCCAGACTGCCATTATCTCCCAGGGCTGGCCATTCCCACCATTCCCTGACCTCTGTTTCCCATTCCCATCCTTCCAGGTCCCTCATCCAGCTCCGTGTCCCTGTGCTGGCAGCAGGAGCTGCTCCCAAACCCACCCTCCGCACGTTTGACATCCCCGCGGGATGTCGAAGGGCCGAATAAACCCCTCCCTGAGCACTCCCAGCCCTGCCCACCCATCCAAGAGGTCCCGGCTGTCCCCACCGACACCCTTGGGCTGCACAACCTCAACCCCTCACCCCCAACAAGGTCCTTTGAACTCCCACCCTGCGGCTGCCGTGTCTGAACAGGGTTTGAATCTGGGGGGGGACGGATTTAATGCCCAGACAGGGCTTAAACTGGGGCAGATCTAAGGCAAGCCTGGCAGGTGTGATGGAAAGCAGATGCCTCCTCCCTTGGCTCTCTGGTTTTGGAGGGTCTGGTGGGAAAAGCGGGATCAGAAGCAGCAGCTCCCCGGCTGTTCTGGGGAGTGGGAGCATCCGGGAAAGCTGGGAGAGGAGGAGAGGGGAAAGGGGAAAACAGAGGTGAGGAGAAAAGGGCACAGAAAGGTGGGATGATGCAGGGGAAAGCAGCAGCTCCTCCACAAACACAGCACTTTCTTGCCAACCTCCAAAAAATTCACAAAATAAGTTGGTGTTTTCCTGTTTCTCCTCCAAAAACAACGTCCTTCCCCACGGTAAACAGGGCTGTCTTGAGGATGATTCTTATTTCATCTGAGCATCCTCTTCTTTTTTTTTTTTAAGTTAAAAGTAATCCTGCCAAAAGGTGGTTCAGGTAAATGGGAATAAAACCCCAATGAAATGGGAAAAAAAACAAGACAAAACAAACAAAAATATAGCATATTCTGTATAATTTCCAGGGTTTTTATGCCTTCCAGGGAAGATTGTGGAGTCAGGGAGCTCCTGCCCATTTCTATCCCCAGCTCTGAACAGCCCCAGTGAATTAACACTGATTTATCCTGGCAGGAGACCCGGATTTTGGACTGGGAATGGGGTCTGGAACAGCTCTGGCCCCTGCAAAGGTGAGCAAGGCAAAGCTCAGCTCCTTCTTCTGCCACTCCCACAGCTGCAGTTGTCTCTGCACAAAGTCTGTGTGATCTATTAAACATCTCAAATCAGGATTTAATTTAGTTTTAATAAGACAGTTTGGGAGATGTTAATTAAATTGAGTGATTAAAACCACATGGGCTGGACTTGGCTAATACATTTCCCTTTTTATTAAGTCCATTAAAAAAAATAAGAGGAGATAGAAGGGGAGAAAAAAAAAGGCTTTTGGGTGCAGCAACACATTCAAAAGCTTCTTTTTCCTTTGCTGAATTAAATGTGTCTCCAGTGTAACGAAGATGAATAAATACCAAAATACAGGTGGATAAATACCAAAAAACCAGCCAGGTGGACCTGAATCTTCCCAGGCTCAGCAAACCTTGGCTTAAGGATGAAGCTAAAATGGTGAAACCCCTTACACCAAAGTGCCCAGCAGGTTTCTGCACCCAGAATTCCCTCAGATTTCCACCCCCACTCCTGCTGGGTTGTGGATGGGAGCAATGCAGCCACACATTATTTGTGCTCCAGCGGGGAAAACTGCAGGAATGCAACTTTTTATCATCTCCCCTAATCAGATTTTGCCTTCCTCTGGCAAAAACTGCTGCTGGGAATGTCTTTAGTTGCAGGAATTGTCAGGGTGATTGGGTTAAGCCAAAGAAAAACTCCCTGGTGCTTTGGAAATGACAAATATTTTATTAGCTGGAAGTGTAACTGGCTCTAATTAACTTAGCAGGCCTGGCTGAGTAGATTTATAAGCTTTAGAGGATATAATGCACTGGTGAGACAATCCAAGCTGACCTGGGGAGGAAATTCATCCTGTGCTTCCCAAATGAAGCTGTTCTTTAGGTCTGGCCTAAGCACAGAGAGTTCCTGGTGCTGCCCCAAGGGCTGGCACAGTGTGGGGAACCCACCAAGGTTTTATCCCTGTTTTCCTCCTTCACTTCTCTGGAATTTCACCTCTTTTTTTGCTGTTATTTATGGTGGATCAACACTGGCAGGTCACATCTCTCACTTGCTGATCCACCTTGGAAGATCCTGGTCCTTCTCTACGGCCTTTTGTGCTCAGCCTGGCGATGGAAAGGGATTAACACCACAAGGGAAGAATTTTAGGCAGCTGATTTTATTCACCAGAGCTGGAAAACACCAGAAAACACCAGGAAGTAAACCAAGAGCCCTTCCTTTCCATGTTTCCATGTTCTTCTGTCTCCCTCAAAGAGCCTCTCGATGGGTTTTGAGCTGCTCACAGTGCAGACACTAGCCCTGTTATTGTGGAGATTAAGATCTAAAAAGCCAGAATTGTATTAAAAAGAGTATTTATTACATGGATCCCTGGAGTTCACTGAGCCAGGGTGGAAAAAAATCGGGAATCCCAACTGAATTGGTGGGGAAGTGATCAGGGCTTGGAGGGGGGGGGGGATTCTGGGAAAGGACTTTGATTTTCCTGCTGTGGGGAGAGCGATGAGTCCACACAAACAAATGGATGTGGGAATCCGAGGAGGGGTTTGCATTGGAACCTCTCAAATTTCCAGGGGACTTGTTTCCTTCCCCGCCACAAGAACAGTTCATTAGGAAGATAAAACCAGGAAATTTGGGGGATTTTGGCCCTAAATGTGGATTTGTTCCCAGAATTCCCCCCTGCAGGGAGTCCCTGAGCGCTCAGGTTCTGGGGCTCTGCAAATCCTCCCCATCCCACAGCAGGAAGGATCATGGACCATCTCTCCAAGCCTTCTTTGCATTTGTGATTAATCACAAATTATTCATCTTCCCCCTCCCATGGGTAAAAAAACCCACCTCCAGATATTTGGGATTCCCCTGGAGAGGCTGATCCCCTGGAAATGCATTTTTCCCATCAAATCCCCACAGGGATGATGGAGCCATCCTGAAGCACCTGCCAGGGGTTCTGCAGGTTTTCCTTGCTGGAGTCACCTGTGCAAGTGCTGGAGCACCATCCTGAGCATCTATAATTTTTATATATCTATATCTATAAACATATATATTCTATAAAATTATAGTGTTTATATATTTATTTTGATATTTGATATTTATACTTTTAATTTTCTAAAAGTTATATTTGTATTTATATTTTGTATTTGATATTTATTTTATATAATACATATTTGTATTTATATTTTAGATTTACATTATTTTATATTTGATTTTTATATCTACATTATATTTTTATATTTGTATTTATATTTTATATGGTCATATTCAATTTTATATTTATATTAATTTTACATTTATATTCATTTTGTATTTTAGTTCTGGGTTAGATTTATGTTTTATTTATTTGTATTTATACATTTATTTTATGTTTTAGTTGTGATTTTAGATTGATATTATATTCTATATATTTGCATTTATATGTTTTATTTATATTTATATTTATTTTGGTTTTATTTTTAGAGATTGATATTGTATTTTATATATTTGCATTTATATGTTTTATTTATATTTATTTCAGTTTTATTTTTAGATTTATAATCTATTTTATATATTCATATTTTTATTTTACATTTATATTAATTTTATATTTTAGTATTATTTTTAGATTGATATTATATTCTCTATATTTGTATATATATTTTTAATTTATATTTATTTTGGGTTTATTTGTATTTTATATTGATATTATATTTTTATATTTATATTATTTTATGTTTATATTACATTTTATAGATGTATTTATATTTTATATGTATTTATATATAATATATGTATTTATATTTCTTATTTACATTTCTATTGTTTCATGCTGTTATTTATATTCTATTTAAATATTCATATTATATATGTATTTATATTTCATATATTTATTTATATTTTTACATGCATTTCTATTTAATATTTACATTTCTATTGTTTTATGCTTATATTTCTATTCTAATTAATATATTCATATTCTCTTTTATATCTCTATTCTATATCTATGTAATGTAATAATGTAAAAAATTATATTCTCTATCATTTACATTAACTAATCTGTGCCCAGCTGCAGCAGGAGCTGCAGGGCCCATTGTGGGGCAGAGGTTGGGGTGTCCCAAAGGTCCCAGAGCAGCGTCCCCTGGAGCTGCTGTGCCCCAAAAAAACTCCCAAAGCCAGCCCTGGGTGGGGACAGCCACCAACCCATGGGGACAGACATGGCATTCGGGTGGCTCTGGAGAAGGTCAGCAGGGTTTCCAGGTGGGCTCTCACAGTGGTGCCCCTTGGAGACCCTCTGGAAGGGGGCGGTGGAGACACAGAGTGTCCTCCCCCACACTCCGATGGAGCTGCCGAGGTCACCAGCAGGGCTGTGGTTTCCTCAGGGGAGGCTGAGATGGGGCTGTGCAGACTCTGTGCAGGGAGCAGAGTCCCAGAACATGCTGAGCTGGAAGGGACCCACAAGGACCATCCAGTCCAACCCTCAGCCCTGCACAGGCCCATCCCCAAGAGTCACCCCCTGTGCCCCAGAGGATCATCCAAACCCTCCTGGAGCTCTGGCAGCCTTGGGGCTGTGCCCACTGCCCTGGGGAGCCTGTTCAGTGCCAACCACCCTCTGGGGGAAGAACCTTTCCCTGAGATCCACCCTGAGCCTGCCCTGACACAGCTCCAGCCATTCCCTGGGGGCTGTCCCTGGTCCCCCCAGAGCAGAGCTCAGTCCTGCCCCTCCTCTGCCCCTGCCCAGGCAGTTGGAACTGCAGGGAGGTCTCCCCTCAGTCTCCTCTGCTCCAGCTGAACACACCAAGTGCCCTCAGTGTCCTCACATGGCTTCAAACCAAGGCCCTTCCCCATCTCTGTTTCCTCCTTTAGTCACTGCCCAAGAGCTCTACAGATGGACCTGGAGGAGGCAGTGGCTCCAAGGACGTTGGGTGATCCCAGAGGAATTGAACCCCAGGGGTGTCATGGCCATGAGCTGAGGTTGATTCCTTCCTCCTCTCAGGAGAAGGACATTTCTGTGTCCCCCAAGTTGCTCCCCAGGCAGACCAAACCCTGCTTGCTCAGCGTGTTGAGGATGTGGCATGTGGGGCCACCTGCGCCAACAGCCTCGGTTCACCAGATCCAGAGATCCAGGCCATCCAGACACGGCCTTTCCATGGAAACCCCATATTTTGCTTTCGAATTAAAATAAAATTCAGAATGAAAACTCACTTATATTTCTTTTCTTTTTTTTTTAAATATTTATTTTTCTTCAGAGTTCTAATCCTGCCAAACCAACACATCCAAAACCACCCCAGGAGCTGCTTTGATCCCTTCCCTCCCAGACATCAGGGAAACCTGGCGAGTGCCCCCACAAACCTCCAGCTGGATTTCCATCTTGTTGCCATCCTGAGCAAAGGAATTTCAGTTCCCTTGCAAGTTAACACTGTTGTGAACCTACTGAGTCCTTAACTGGGGATTATTTCCATTATCCATCCACCCCAAACCCCATAAATAACAACCCCAATGACCTGACAAATGAGAGAGCACCAGGCATTTAATTTTGATATCAAACATTGATTAACAGGAGTTGTATGGATTTTTTTTTTAAACTTTTTTTAACTTTTTGTGGGGAAAAAAATCAATGTTTGCAGGCAGCTGCTCCCCCCAGATGTCCCAGTGCCAACCAGGGCGAGCAAACAGCCCAACCCCAAAAACCTTGGGCTGGGCTCCGGGGTAGGAAACATCTGCAATTCCATTTGCCTCGCCTGCCACAGGCAGATAAAGAAGAAATGTCCAGTGACAGCCGTGGGCTCTGCACATGTGACAGCCCAGCCAGGGCTCCAGGTGGGATTTCAGGGGGGATTCATGGGTTGGGACCAGGAAAAACCCCCACAAATATTGGAGCTTCGTCAGTCAGGGCTATTGTTTGGCTGCACATCCAAGGGGGAAACAGCGGCTCCTGTTCCTCCGGGGATGGATGGACACAGGGATTGCTGTCCCCACCTGGACCAGGCGCTGAGGGCTGGGGACAAGCAGCAAAGATAATTATTTCTGCAGTGTTTTGACTAACGAGGGGCTCTGGACGGGGGTTTCCTGCAGGGCTCGCTCCACCCGGGCTTTGCAAGGCTCAGATTAACGGTGGGAGGGGTCTTGCTCGGCTTTGTTTAGTCCCTGATGCTGGGACGGCTCCGGGTGGAGGGAGAGGACCGTGCCAGGGAGGATGTTGGATACGGGGCGGTTCAGTCCTGGGGTAAACTGTGGGGTTAATGATGTCTCTGTTTAGGCAAAAAAAGGGGGAAATGGGGATGAATCCCGTGCAGAGCAGAGAGGGGGATGGTGGGAACGGGCACCTTTCTGCCCAACCTGCTGATCACAACCCATTCAGAGCAAACCCAGGGGTTGGTTTTCCTCCTTTTTTTACAAATTCCCCCTCTGTCCACCACAAGAAAATGCCTTTCCCCTGTTCCCTGGCTGTCCCCCCACCAGGACAGGGTCAGGGTGGTGGCTGAGGAACCTCCACACACACACACCCACCCGAGCAAACCCAGCTGAAACGGCTCAGACCGTTTTTTCTCGACACACCTTGCCTCATTAAACACGGAGTTATTTTGTCTGTGAGTCTGAAACAAATCCCTGCAGCCCCAACCCCATCCTGTTGTGGCCCGGCTCTGTCACAGAGGTCACTCGGCAACTCCCAAAGAGCAGCTCCACCCTTTGCCAGCACTGATTTACCTCCCCAACAACAAAAACTATCTGGGCAAAAGGTCTTTTTTGCTGGAATGAACTGTTTCACACACCAGATCAGCATAGAATGGAGATTTTTTTTTTTCTTTTTTGCCCTTTCTTAGTATAAAACACATCCAAGGCTTGTCTGCATCTGCCATGGCCCTCTGGGCTACAACCAGGAGAGAAGAAAAAGTCCATTTTGGGCCCAAATGTGATCCTGGATGTTGTTTTGGGGTTACACACCGTTTCAGGGAGGCAGAAGGACTTGAGGTAGCCCAGATCTTATTGCCTGGACAGTCTCAGGACAAACTCATGAGGCTGATGTCATGCCTGAGTTCCAACAGCGATTGGATGTGGAGACCTCAAAGCCACAACGGGGAGCTCCATTCCCCAAAAACCCCCCAAGACTCCAGCTCACCCTGAGAAACCTGCACACAAACCAGCCTTCAAAGGGCCCTGCCAACCCACACTGGGCTACCCAGCCCTGCAGAGAAACCAGCCCTTGAAGGGCCCTTCCAACCCAAACCGTTCCACGACTCCGTGATTTCCTGGAGATTCAGGGAACACCATCACCCATCCTAGCACATCCTGCATCAGCCCATCTTTTCCCAGATTTCTGGGGTTCAGTGGGTCCATACCCAGCTGCTGTCCCTCTCTGCTGGGGGGATCCATGGGACTGAGTGCAGTGGAGCTCTCCAGGAGGGGCCGGGCCCGGCTGGTGCCGAGCGCCGTAAACAGGAAGGTGCGGAAGCAGCAGCGCAGCCCCGGCTCATCCAGGCTGCACAATGCTCAGGAAAGGGGGATATAAATACCCAGGGTCAGGGCCGGGCTCCAGGGAACAATAGGGAGTGGGAGGATGGAAAAGGCCGGCGAGGACGAGCCGCTCGTGCCGTGGGGCCAAGGCCACCCCGGGCGGTGCCACCGCCACGCAGCTCCACTGTTTGGGGGGTGCAGGCAGGCTCTGCAGGGGGCTGTGAGGTGAGGGTCCTCCCCAAACCCCCAGGAAATCATAGGATTGTGGAATAGTGTAGCTTGGAAGGGCCCTTTAAAGGCTGGTGTCTCCACAGGGTTGGGTAGCTCAGCGTGAGCTGGAATCGATTTGGGATCCCCATTGGCAGCTCTGGGGGTTCCAGTCCCCAAGAAGATAAATAGCGTCCATCCATGGTGGCTATTTGGTGTGCCAGAGGCCAGGGCACACAGTGCCAAGTGAGACAGGAGGATTTAAGAGATTTAAGATCCCACCATGAGCATCCCAACAGCCCGGAGGGGAAGGGTCCCACCTCCTGCTCCACACCAAGGCTCTATGGGCTTCACAGGGACACCCTAAATTTATCCAGGATGCCCCATCCCTGGAAGTGCTCAAGGCCAGGTTGGACAGGGCTTGGAGCAACCTGGTCAGGTGGAAGGTGTCCCTGCCCATGGCAGGGGGTGGGATGGGATGAGTTTTAAGCTCCTTCCCAATCCAAAGCATCCTGGGATTCTATAGGACCTTACACCGATGCAACTCAACAGAGGTGTTTGGGAGCTTCTCATGAGTGATGTGGAGAACTGAAGCTGATTTTCCTGAGCTGGCTGGAGGCAGGCAGGATTCCCCACCCTGCTCCAGCATCCTGGGGGGTTATCTGTGCACGCTGCCACGGTTCCTGAGGACACAGGAGGTTGTGATGCTCCCCTGCTGTCCCATCCACCCCACAAAGCCACCTCTGCTCCACGCTGATCTAAAGACGTCAAGGGAAGTGAAAGCCACGGACAGATAAACCCACAAGGGGGGGGGCTGGAGAGAGGGCGGTCAGTGAGACCCACGGGGCTGCAGGGGGGGAGGGCAGTGAAATCCTTGGGCAGATAAACCCCCCAGAGCAGGGGCTGCAGGGGGGGAGGGCAGCGATAGCGGCGGCTCCGGGTGAGGAGCGTCAGGACCTCACTGGATAACTGAGCCGGGTCAGGGCCAGCAAGAATTGCAGGAAACATCTTGGCAGCCCTTGAGAGCATCGTGACAGCCCTGGCGGGGGAGCCCAGCCCCTTCCTGCCCCCCCAGACACGGCGTGGTCCCGGCACAGCACGGGGATGCTCAGGAAGCTGCTCCGCTGGGAGCTGCTCCAGGACAGTGCCCCGGGGCTCAGATTTCTTCCCGCGCGTCGATTTTCCACTCTGACCCCCTCGGAGAGGCACCACGTTGTCCCCTGGGATTTGTCCTCCTGCCTGAAAGGGCTTTTTGACCACTGCGGGTGGAGCAGCACAGAGATCTCCGTGAATTTGGCACTGGAAATGCCCCAAATTTGGGTCAGAAACAGGGTGGGGTTGTTGCTCCGGTCTCTGGACTCGCCCTCCCCTCATCACTATAAAAGATCCCAAAGATTTCCCATCTCTAATCCTTAATGGTGTCCCTGAGGAGGCGCCTGTGCTCTTAATGCCTCTCCCCTGGGAACGAGCTGCAGGACAGGGATGATTCAGGAGGGCCAGAGGATTCTGGAGGCACAGATATCCATTAGGAATGACAGCTAATGGCTGGGATAAAAGTGAAACCCCCACTCTGCTCCCGTGGGGTCCTCACGTCCCTATTTTCTAAGCTGAAACCCAACCATCAAACAGAAGAATTCCAGAAAAAAAAAAAGCTGTTCTCTTTCTCACCTCATAGAGGAATGTGGAAAACCAGTTCAAAATTCCCAGGAAAAAGAACAATCCCATTTCAGCCCCTGCTGCCGGGAGCCAGCGGGGTCCCACAGCCTGCGGGCATTAACTGGGGCAGGAGGGGCCTTTTCCAGCTGAATTCCAGCCTGGAGAAGGGGAATCACATCCCTGGACGTTGCATTGATCCAAACCAACTTTGTACAAAGAGAGCCAAAATAGAGATTAAAAATGCATATAAATGTATTGGCAGTTGCAAACAGGGGGTTGCAGGAGACTTAGAGGAGCCCCTGGATAAAAATCCTTCCAAACAGCTGCTCAGTTTTATCATTAGAATTTTCGAATAGAATTTATAAGTGATGAAAATGTGATTTTTGGAAGGGACTGGGGGATGCTCAAGCAGCTCTGCCGGTTTTGGAGGACGAGCACATAAGGACAAGGACCCAGCAACCCCTGGAACACTTGCTGGGCCCTCTAGTGGTGCTGAGGGTCAGCTCTGCCCCCAAAACAAGACAAAAAAGACAACTGGAATGGTTTTGCCTAATATTTGGACCCAAATCTATACCTACAAATCTATATCTATTATCTCCATAACATACATATATAATATAATATATATTATATATGACAAAATGAATATGATATATAAAGACATGAATATAATATTAAATTATATATTATACATATGCATATATTTTTATAGATAATATATATTTTATGTATTATCTAAAGAAATTTAAAATATATAAGTCAATGAATATACTACAAAAATCTACATGATCTAGATAATATATATCTTATATATATGTACATAATATGTAGAAAATCTTCCTCTCCAAGGAAATCTATAATTACATATAAATATGTAAGAATCTATGTAATCTGTATAATTTATATAACATACATATAATATACTATAATGTAATATCATATTGTATAAAATGAAGGAATTATTAAAATATAAATATGTATAATATATTATATATTACATCTCTATATATTTTATATATCATTTATGTTTTATATAGAATTTTTATATATGTGATATAGATACAAATCTACATAATCGATATAGCATACATATAATATATAATATCTTATAATATAATATCACATCATATAATATATAAACACAGGATTTTATAATATAGAAATATATAGTATATATTTATTTATTTTATATATAATATAAATATATTTATATAATACATAAATAACTTTTACAAAAATAATATATAAACAATATATATTTATTATATATTATTATATTTATTATACATTATGTTAATATATAATTATATAAAAATTTAAATACAAATTTATATCAAACCATATAAATATATACTAAACATAAATATAAATAATATAAAATATATCCATTATATAAATATATAAATAAATGAATATACTGCCACAAACTACCTAATCTATATAACCCACAAAGCATATCTATAATATAATCTATAAATAAACATCAATAAAAAGAAATATAAACACAAAAATATAAATAAACATGGTCCCAAATATGTGTCTGACTCAGGCTGGGGTTCTGGGACAGGGATTTTCCCTGATTTCCAGCTCTCCCAGGGTGAGGGTGATCCCTGCCCAGGGCTCTGGGGGCACAGGGAGGGCTGTTATTTTTGGATTCCATTACCTGTGGCCCCAGCTGGAAATTCCCCCTCCCTGGGGGGCAATAAAATGGATTCAAAAGGGAAAAAAAAAACCCAACAACTCAAAAAGAAAGGTCCTGACCCCACCACTAAAGCAGAAACAGCATTTCTTGGGGAGAAGATCCTTTTACTAGGTGGGCAAGAGGAAATTCGGAGCTGGGTGGTGGAATGGGAGGGAAAATGGGGATCAAACACAACACCCTGGGGCCTGTGGAGCTTCCAGCAGCACGAGGAGGGGACCTAATTAGCAGGCTCTGCTAATGAACTGTTTCAATGGGAAAATGGGCAGAGAGGAGCTGAAGGAGAAATCCTGAGCCCCCAGGATGCTCCAGCCCTGCCCTGCTCGGAAAACAGGCTGAGAAAGGGGGAGGCTCTTCGCTTTTTCATTGCTCTTTGGATGGAAATGAACCCGAAGATCTCCTTCTGAGGCCTTCAAAATGCTTCCTCCTGCAGGGGAAGGGCTGATCACAGTGAAAATCAACCTAACCTTGGAAAATTCAGGTTATCACCGGGGTTAGATGGGGTTTTTCCAGCTCTCCCACAAAAAGGAAGCCAGAAAGTTACCAGTATTTCTGCTCCAGGAGGTTTAGAAAGAAACTCCTGGTTTGGGAGGAAAAGTCAAGGCAGGGGAAGGGGAGAGTTTATTTTCATCTGAGGTTGCTGGTGCTCCTGGGCCATCCTCTACATTTCTATGCCAGAGACCAGCTAAAGATAAATATAAATCTTATTTATTGACCATACCCTTGATAATTTATTTACCCAATTTATTGAGATACTTGAACCAGCCAAGCAGCTTCTCTTCTTAATGAGCAAAACACAGCCTGACATGGGAAAGTATCATTTGCCTCCAGAAAAGGGGGACTGTCAAAACAGAGCAGGGCCCGATTTTTGGAGATGAACTTGACCTTTTCAGCACAGTTTCCTCCCCTGACTCACTGAGTCCAAGTTTCCCTGGATACAGGACTGTTTTCTTTCTGGTTTATTACCAGCCCCTGATTTATTCCACCAAAACCACAGAAAGGAGCTCCAAAACCCTCCAAAAAAAGGTGGGATATTGGAGCTGCCTGTAATTTATCAAGTCATGGCCCCATGTTGGGCCTCAATTTCTCTGTTTCTACCAACGGGGATTTTCTTCCAGCCTCACGAAACACATCCTGACTTTGTCACCTTCCTTCGAAGAAATGATGCACTTCAAAGCTTTGATCTTCAAAGAGATCAAAACCCACCAAAATATGATTTACTGCAGCCCCTGGGCCAGGAGGGTTGGAGTTTCCACCTCCAACCTCAACCCCTTCCGGCAGATTTGCAGCAATCTGCAAGTTTTTCAGGAGAAGATCACAGAATCCTGGAATGCTCAGGCTGGAAAAGACCTTTGGGATCGTTGAGTCCAAGCATTAGGATTCATCAAGAGGGAAAAGTAACCTGGAGGAAGGACCTGAAGCCCATAAAGCCGTTTTCTCCTCCAGCTTCGTCGTTCCCAAGGTTTCTCCATCATGGAACTCCTCAAGAGCTGGATGAGGAGCACCAACTGAGGTTCTCCAGCATCCAACTGCTCAAGGCAGAGCAGGAGCACCAACCCAACCACCCCCAGCCTTGACTCCCTGAGTCCTTCTAACCTCTGCACGTGGTAATTCTGTTTTGTCCTCGTAGGCTCCTTGGTTGCTGTTCAACCCTTCATCTTCATCACCAGCAGCTCCTGGGCGAATCATCTGCAAAACAAAACAAAACAAAACAAAACAAAACAAACGCCCAAAACTTCAAAAAACCTCACCCTTGTGCCTTCAGAAAAGGAGCTGTGACCGACCTGAGCCACAGCAGAGGTGAGCTGGGGACTTCTTGTCACATCTCCCCAAACCGATGTCACACGCGGCTCTGACTCACCGCTGTTTGCTCGGTGGTTTTGGGTGCACATGGCAACACTCAGGAGCTCAGCACGACAGGACCCACACAAATCTCTCTGCTGCATCTCCAGGACTTGTTTTTTGGATTTTTTGCAGCACTGAGGAGCTGTTCAGAGCCACTGACGTGCCTCGTCGCACGAGGAGCATCTCACCCCAACCCTGCTCTGCGTCACTGCTGGGCCCCACTGACGGTGTGGCCTGATCTGATACCAAATGTGGGCTCTTTGTTGGCTCCTGAACGTGCAGAAAAGCTCCAGTTTGTTTGGGTAAAGTTTGGTTTTAACCAGATTTTGGCTGTTAAGTTTGCTCCAAAAACAGTCCCAGATGCTTCTTCACCAACTTAAGCTGAGCAGCTCCCTCCAGCCAAGTCCTTCCTTTTCTCTCTTTATTTTTTAATATATATTTTCCTCTTCTTTTCCTCTTTTTTCTCGCTTTTTCTAAGGTTTTTATTACCAAACTCCCTGCCAGGTGGTTTCAGAGTGGCTCAGTCAGGCGTGGGAGGACCATTTCCAGTCCGTGGGCACCAAACTGCTCTTTGGGTGTGGGCTTTTCACCCAAAGTCTCTTGGATCTGGGCAATCCTGCAACCTTCCCATGGTGGGATTTGTTCTGAGACCTGCACCTGAGTGAGGGTCAAGCTCCTGCATCATCCCAAATCATGGAATTACAGAGTCCCAGAAGGGGTTGGGTTGGGAGGGACTTGTTCAAGATCTTTCAGTCCCACCCCCTGCCATGGACAGGGACACCTTCCACTAGACCAGGTTGCTCCAAACCTGGCCTTGACCTCTTCCAGGGATGGGGTATCCACAGATTCTTTGGAAAACCTGCACCACACCCTCACCACCCTCATCTCGTGGAAACCTCAGCGCTCTATATTGTCTTTCTAATATCTCTGTTGTATTGAGGGGTTTTATTTCTGTCCTCGTGGTGGAGAATTCCCTTTTTCCCTTTATCCTCCCCCATTCTGCAAATATTTACCCAGAGTCACCATCCCAACACATGGAAGGGCAGAAGGTGCTGGAGAAAACTGTTGGAAAGGGAGCTGGAAAGAGAAGAGTTTGAATTTTGCTGCTCTCTGGGGTGATTTTTGCTTCTCTGGCCTTTTCCCATCCTACACAGCAAAATAAATCCACATATTAACAGGAAACACCCTTAATTAGGAAGAAATCTCTTCAGCAATGTCATCCAGGCAGGGGAAGATGGGGAGTGGCTTGCAGGTTACACCACTCCTGATATTTGCACCCAATGGGATCAGGTAGGATCTTCTCCCGTGGGAACAGTCCCATTAACCCCTTCCCTGCCACTGCTCAGGATCCCTGGCTCCCACTGGGATGCTCCCAACACCCTCTTTGCATCAGCAGATCTCAAGGAGATGTTGCAAAACCACCCTGGTGAGCACCAGGACTGGATCCAGAGCACCAGCCACGAGTTTCCTTCCACATCTGATCTTGTTTTAAGGGATTTTTGCCCACCTGGAGTGTCCTCAAACCCCAACAATTCCTGGTCGTTCCTGTTTTTAAAAGGAAGGTGATGAATTGCAGGTGGAGCTGCCAGTGGTGGTAGCAACACCAGCCACCTCACCCACTGCTGTGCTGCATTCCCAAGGGGATTCCTGGTCCTGGGGATGGCTGATGATCATCCCAGGGCTGGGATCTGCAGGAGCAGGTTGGCCAAATCCTGCCTGCCCTGCGGGGAGGCCCCAGGAGAGGGGGAGAGGGAGGGTTGGGGGGGTCCTGTTTATTGGCAGGGTCCTGACCTTGCCCCATTTATGGCCCCCCTGGGATCTGGGCATGGAAAGGGGATTTGTAACGTAACACCAACAATAACAGAGCCCAGACAGCCGTGACAGGGCTGTGCTCCCACAGCTGCTCCCGGGATGGACACGTGGGGAGCGGGAGCAGGAGGTGCTCAGTGAGCAGCTCAGCAGATTTCTCCCTCAGTTTTACCTCCTTTGTGGAGCTAAAGCTCCCCAAACGGCTCATTTTGGAGCTTGATCTGCTCTTTTTATTTGGGTTTTAAAAGAGTGGGAGCTCCTGGGCGCTGGGAATGGGTTTATGGTGCCGTGGGAAGTGGCTGCTCCGTGCTGAGCGGTGACACAAAAGAGCTTCCCGGAGGGTTTGGCCTTGGCTTGGTGGGCAAGTTCAAGTGGGTTTTAATCTGCTAACACGTTGCTCTTCCCTCCCTGCTGGCTGTAGGATGAAGGAGGGCGAAAATGAGGAGAAACTCTCAAATTCTGGGAATGCTGTGAATGGAGAATCCAGCCCAGTGCTGCTTCACATCCACGTTCCAGCCCAGAGGGCACGGGGGGAAATAAAACCCCAGAGAAAGGAGAGGGATGGAAAGGGGCCTGGAGACACATTCCCATTGCTGCAGGCAATGTTCTCTCACCTGGTAGGATGGAAACATGGGACAAGGGGCTCTCAGTTGCCATCCAGCCCCCAGTTGCTGCAGATTCCCAGGGCAGCCAAACCCTTCCATGCCTCAGTTTCCCCAGGGAAGGGCCATGAATGACAGTGTGGATCCCACCTCTCCACCTCCATGGGCACCATGGCATTATTCCCTCATCTCCACTACTGCATGGCAGGTGCTGAACCATGGTAAAACCAAGACTTTGGCTTTTTTTCTGCACTCTGGGGCTCTTTTCCTACTCCAGTTTCAAACTGAAGCCTTTGCATGTGCAGTGAGTCCAAACCATCCAAACTTCCCTTTTCCCTGCTCCAGTTTGGAAAGGACCTCAGAGTCCCTGAGCTTCTTTTATACATCCTCTGGGAATGGTCAAGGATTTTCCAAGCCCCTGAAGTGCCCTGAGTTCATGTTTTTGTGATGGAATCAGGTCTAGAAACCTCTCATTTAAACAGGAGAATGTTGAGGTTCCTCTGTACCAACAGGATTTGGGAACTGGAGCTTTTAGGAGAAATATGAAGAATGGGAGACACAGGAACAGCTCAGGTGGCCTGGCAGGGATGGGAACATTCAGCAGGGTGACAGATATGGAGAAACTTCACTTGGCTTTTATAGTTTATTCAAACTTCCAGATTTTATTGGAATGAAGCCAGAGGAGTTTTGCTTCCATCTGGAAACATTCCTCAAATCCTTCCACTCCTTTCAAATCCTAGATTTGCAGGGAGCTGGAATATCTGTAGGCCCACCCTCTGCACCGACATTCCCTCCATCCCAGCAGTGTTCCCAAGTGTTGCCATCCACGTTTTCTCCTGCAGGAGCCTGCAAGGGAATTGTCCTGAGCAATCTCAGCGTGGTGGAGCCACAGCCACGTCCCCAGCTCTTGGTTCAGCTGAATTTGCTCCAGAACATGCTGAGCTGGAACACCGGGATCATCCAGCCCAGCTCTTAACCCTGCACAGGCCCAGCCACAGGGGGTGGCTTCAGAGGAGATGTGGGGTTTTCCATCCAGTAGGTCCAGGTGAAATGGGATTGGGAAGACAGCAGGAACTGCCAGGAGAAGGACTGGGCAGCTGTCAAAGAGGATGGAGGCTGAAAGGGAGGAGTGAGGGAGGTGATGTGGAATTAGAGAATCCCAGAACGGTTTGGGTTGGGAGGGACCTTAAAGCCCATCCAGTGCCACAGGGACACCTTCCACCAGCCCAGGGTGCTCCAACCTGGCCTTGGACACTTCCAGGGTGGAGCATTTGGGACTTAAACCAATCTATGATCTCTGATTCCACGCGACCCCCCCCGGATCCACCCCCGTGCCGGATGGGGGGGTTTGGGGTGGGGGTGTCCCCCCATGTCCCTCCCTGCCCCAAGCACACTCCCCTGGCACCATCTAGTGGCAACTGGGGCCCAGGGGCCTCCTCTGCTTTCGGCTTGAGGTCAGCAGGTCCATTCCTCCTCTTCCTCCTCCCCCACTCCTTTGGGAAGCTTTTCGGGAAGCTTTGGGATGCTTTTCGGGATGCTGCAAGTGTGGACCCCAAACCCTAAAAGATGAGGAGTCACAGGGAAAAAGGGAGATATTTCCAGGGGACCCAAGTGCTTCCATGCAGGTGGAATCTGGTGTGAAACGCTGATTTTTTGGGGATATATCTCTTCTGTTCTCGCTCTCTCTCCACCTCCACCACAGCCCATGAACAAATCCTTGCTGATTCCTGCAGGAATAAAGTTCCCACGGGGATAACCACTTCAAATTGTGTAGGGATGGCTGAGTTTTCCCTGGGGTTTTATGCCCATGGTCTCTTTGACACCTGCACAAACCATCCCAGCCCTCACCCACTGATTTTAGGGCATCTTAAGCAGCAAAAATCCCCCCAATTTCCACCATCCAGTGATGAATTCTGATCTTGCAGAGTCATTTTCTAGTAAATAAAAATTATTAAAAGAATTAAAATTGTTAAATATTTAGAATTATTAGGTGTTACCACTAATTTATTTATTAATAGTTAACAATTAGACATATTAAATTCTAATTAAATAAATAGAATTATTAAAATAATTTAATTCAGTTAAAAGCCCTTCTTGTAAGGATCTATTCCTTAGATCCAGTGTTTGCCAAGGATTCAGGAGCCACAGGACTCTCTTAGAAGAGTTTAACATAAAATGATGATTTTTACATCTTTTTTAACGAAACCTTTAAAACCTTCCAGCAAAAACCCCACAGTTTTCCTTAAAAACACAGGACTGAAGGGATCCATGGGAATTTTTCAGACCCCTCTCAGGAAATTCCAGATGAAGGAACACATTTCAGCAAAGCTAAATGTGAGAGGAGAAAACTGCTCGACAATGTTCTTTTTTGGGTAACCCCCCCTCCCCGTGTCCTTATTTCTTTTAATCCTAGGAAAGGATTTCCACTTCACCCTGGCTGCATTTCCATTGTCCTGACACCCTCCAGGCACAGAGCAGGGCAAGCACCAGACATTCCCTGCTGGACACAGAGCTGGGAGCTTGGGAATGTTTGAAGGGAAGGATTTTTTTTTCTTTTTTTTAAAGGGAAAATGGGATTTCTGTCGGATCTGAGGGAGAGCAGCTCTGGCTGGGGCTGGGAGGGGAGGGAGGGGGGTTTATCTGTGTGTCTGCAAAGCTTCAGGGGGGGAAATCTGTGGCCAGAGGGGGCTCCCGAGTGATGGATTTGTCCAGGGGGGCCGGATTTGGGCTGATGGATGGATGGAGGTGGCTGGGAAAGCTTCAGCAGGGTTTTCATCCCAATCCTTGCACTCTGAGTAACCCAAAAACTCCCTCCTGTTCCCCCCCAACACACACCAGGCAGGGAAGGTGGGCCAGAAGACCCAAACCAAGGCAAATCAGAGCCCACTTCCCAGCCCTTCCTCCCAGAATATTTGAATGGCCAAAGTGTGGCAGAACCTCCCCCCAACCCCTCAATTCCATCATTTCCTATTATTCCCAAATAAAAACCAAATGTTGGGCCCAGAGTTCAGCTCAGGGGAAAATCCACAAATCTTTGGCCGTCTGGGATCTTTTGTTTATCTCTGCTCTTAATCCCATTTTTTTTTTTGGGGGTCTCCCGGCCAGGGGCTCCAAGGAAAGATAAATGAGGTGAGTCAGAAGCTCACCTGATAAACTTGGCTGATTCAATGGGGTTATTCTTTCCCAAGGAAAGGCAGCAGGAGGAATTTGGGAGTGCAGAGTCCCAGCAAAAAAAAAAAAAGGGCTTTTTGGTTGTTCTTTTTTTTTTCCTTTTGGCATTTTGGGGATTTTTGGGGTGTGTGTGTTTTTGTTTGTTTGTTTTTTTGTTTGTTTTGTTTTGTTTTGTTTTTTCAGGGAGGATTCAGCAAAAAAAACCTCTTGGAAAAGTGGCTTTCCCTGGATTTTCATGGCATGTCAGGTTTGTCCAGTCAGTGCCTTGTGATGCCATCCCCCAAAATAGCAGCTTTTCCCACAGATGGCCATGAAATCTGGGATTTAGACAGAGATCACCCAAAGCAGGGTGATCCCAGCCAAAGAGATCCCATCCACCCTATTTCCTCAGCTTTTCCCGGGGTAAAATGGAAAAAGAGGGAATTTTGCTGCGCTTTTGGAGGGGCTTTTTCTGGAGGACAAAACACAGCATGGAGATCCAGCATTCCTGGCATCCCAAATCCTTCCATTCCTGGAGATCCAGCATTCCTGGCATCCCAAATCCTTCAATTCATGGATATCCAGCACTCCTGGTATCCCAAATCCTTCCATTCCTGGAGATCCAGCATTCTTGGCCCCCAAACCCCTTCCATTCCAGTCTGTCCTGACAGCCCTTTAGGGCTCAGCCCACCCTTGTGTTGAGCTGAGATCTGAGGAGCCAAAAGCAGCTTCCCAGCTCTTCCCAAAAAAACCCTGGAAAGCTTTTCCAAGCCTGGCACAGGAGGGAGACAAAAAGCCAAGAGCAGCCATGGATTTGGGTTGGAGACCTGGGAGAAAAAAAAAATATAAAAAAGAGGAAAATATTGCATTTCTGTGCTGAGAAATACAAAATTTCAGCTCTTCTCGTGGTGGGGGTTGAGCAGGGAAATGAATCCTGGAACTCAACATTCTTTTCCCACTTTTTTTTTTTTTTTCTCATTGATGGATTGAGGTGGAATGTTGTGCCTTGGGGAATTAAATCCTTTCTCTGATCAGCCCAGGGATCTGATCCAACAGTCAGAGCTGCACAAAGCAGGTGGCTGTGCCAGGGCTGCTCTCCTTGATCCCCTTTTGCCCCCATCCCATGGTGGATCCTCCTATTCCAGCACTGGTGCATCCCAACCCACCCTGATCCCGATCCCGTGTCCCTGGAGTGCTAAAACCTGGAGAGAGCATCAAAGAGGCCTCTTTAAAGCACTCAGGAGGGACCCAAAGAGTGGCTGCAACGAGCTGTGAAATCCCAGCTCAGAGCCAGGGCTGGGAGAAAGAAGGGGAAAAAATCCCTTCCAGAGGTACAGGAAACTTTTTAGTTGCTAAAATTATCCTGGAGAGAGCTTGGGAGGTGGGAGAAGAGCCTTTTGTGGTGCTGGAAGAGGCTGAGCTGATCCTGGGCTTTGTAGGGGAAGGGGGGTGTCCAAGCAGGGCTTGAGCCACCTGGGTTGGCAAATTTGGCTCTATTTGTCCCAAAATTCCAATTCTCACCCTCTACCTGTGATCCAGGCGTGGGGAGAATGACTGTGGATGTTCAACCCTGCCCTGGATTTCCAGTTGATGGCACGGTGAGGATGGATTTAATTAAAGCTCGTTAGCAGCAACCTGTTCCTGACAATGGAGGAGCTGGGTCCTTCAGGATTCTGCTCTTCCCAAAAACCCCTCCTGGGCTCCCTCCTGGAAATCCTCCCCCTGCTCCTCTTCCCAGCAGTATGGGGAGTGGAAATCTCAAAAGGAAAGCTTGGAAGTTTGAGGTGCTGGGTGGATTTTGGAGCACAGGGAGGGAGGGAGGGATGATGCTGTGGCATCCAACCCTTTCCTGGGATCAGATCTCCTGGAATTCTGTGCTCTGGGCACAGCAGTGATTTGAGTTCTCCAGGCATTTTTTTGGGGGGGGAGGGGCAGCATTCCTAGCTCTGGGATAGGGGTGGGACAGCCCAGGGAGCGGCTCAAAGCCCTGCGGGATCTCCAACCCCCACTGGGGGGGACTGGGAGGGGTCCTGGCGGTGGGGCTGCCCCGTGGGGGGGCACTGGGAATGCTGGGAGAGGGGTGGATGGCCTGGGGTGGGGGACTGGGAGGAGAAAGGCTGCCCACTGGGAGAACTGGGAACAGTGGGAAAGGGGGAGGATGACTTATGGGGGGGGACTGGGAGCACTGGAAAGGGCAGGGGTGCCCTTCTGGTGAAACTGGGAGGACTGGGAGGGATCTATAGGGGAGAAATGGGAGCACTTGGGAGCAGGAGGATGACCCATGAGGGGAACTGGGAGTATTGGGAGGGACCTATAGGGGAGAAATGGGAGGACTGGGAGCAGGGGGATGACTTAATTGGGGGGACTGGGAGCACTGGGAAGGGCAAGGCTGCCCTACTGGTGGAACTGAGAGCACTGGGAAGCACCAGGGATGCAGCAGGAGCTGCCCTGCTTTGGGCAGGGTGGCTTTTCCCACCAGGGCATCCGTTCCTGCAGGAGGCCCAGCCCAGCCTGTTTATTAATTAAAATGAAGAAATAGATGCCTCATCTCCTGGGTGTGCACTGCCCTCCTGCAGAGCCCTGGGTGAGGGCAGCTCCCTCTCCTGAAGCACAACCAGCAGCCCCAGACAAATTAATAACCCACTCAGACACATCCAACATCATTTTGCAGCTCCTCCCCAGGCCTGGGAGATGAGATTGAAGCTGCAGGGGCTGGAAAACGTGTGGGGGAGAAGGAATCCCTGGAGGGGGGTGGGGCTGCAAAGGCAATTTGTCTTGCCCTTGTTCCCAGCAGGCTGCAGGGAGGTGTTCCCTTGGGATGCAAGAGCTGAGTTGGGTCAGGTTTGGGGATCTTGGGTCAGAAGAGCATTGCTCTTCCCTGCAGGCTCCCTTTCTCTCCCTCTGTCCCCCTCACCGAGCTCGTGGCAGTTTGGTCTCCCTAGAAACTCCCCAATTGGCCTCATTTGGATTTTCCCAAGCAGGGCTTATCCATTTCAATTGTCCTTCATTAGCCACATAATCACATAATTACCCTCCTCCAGCTCCAGCCCAGGCAGCTCCCAACTGCTGCCCATTCCTGTCTCCAGGCATGGTGGGGGGATGCCATCCTGCCCCAGGGATCCTGCCCCAGGGATCCTCCCACTCTGCCCACCCTGCTCCCTCTGCCAGCACCCCCCCAGCAGAGCTGCTGAGACAGGAGCAGATTTTTGGGATGCAGAAGGGTTGGCCAGGTGATGTCATAGAATCCCAGAATCCTGGGGTGGTTTGGGCTGGGAGGGTCATGGAAGCCCATCCAGCTCCTGCCCTGAGCAGGGACACCTTCCACCAGCCCAGGGTGCTCCAGCCTGGCCTTGGACACTTCCAGGAGTGGGGCAGCCACAGCTTTTCTGTCCCCAAAGCCACACAAAGCCACCTCCATTCCAATCCCATTCCAATCCCATTGGCATTTTGCCAGTCAAACAGAACTCCCTGTCCTGCTTAACATCATCCATTCCCCCCTCCTGACATGCTCCAGGGCTGGGCAATACCTGGCTGTCTGGAAAAGGGAGCTCCAGCCTCGGTTTTGCCAAATTTGTTTCATTTTTCCTGGCAATCCTGCCCCAAATTGCAATGATGCTTCCCTGGAGCCTGCCTGGCAATGTGATGCTGCAGAGCATCCTTCATCACCAACATGAACTCACAGCTCCTGCAGGACCCCAAAACATCTTCTCCCACCTCTCCCCCTTTGGAAAATCCCCTCCTGGAGCCCAGCAGTGAGAAAAATGAGGATCTGGGGGGGGGGCAGGAGTCACTTTGTGGAGGTTTTAAGGAAAACAGCAGCGGGGAAGGATCAAATCCAAGTGCAACATCTGAGCTGAGCCTTCCCACTGAACCCTCTTTGTGAGGCTGCTGGGCCCTGACCCCACTGGGGGTTTTCACTCCGGGGTTTGTGGAGTGTTGGCTTTAATTCTGGGGCCAGGGGTGGGGTTTTTTACCACAAGGGGTTTGTTTTCAGCTTCTCAATAAACAGCTAAGCCTGCTAAAACAGGGTGAGTTTCTCCATCTCACCCAGACTTGGGGGGGGGGAAGAGGACTTGAAGCATTTGGGGTCTTTCCAAGATGGAAAAAAACCCAGTCCAAGGTAAATTTGTCCTTGGGAGGTGGTGAGTGAGATGCTGTGCTGCCCTCCCTCTGTGCCTGAATCCCTGTGCTGCTGGCTCAGGAGCTCCTTCAGGGATAAAACTGCTCCCAAACCTGGAAAACATCCCTCTGTCTGGACCAAATCAGCTCCAGGAAGGAGCTTGTCCTGCTCTGGGTGCCATTGACAGCAGCACCAGTGACACCCCAGAGCCAAATTCAATAATGTACATCTGGGTTTGGGGCTTAGTTTTCGCCAAGACACCTCTTTTTCCCGAAGCAGGACCACTTCCCACCACTCCCTAAACTCTCTGCAGGGGCATCATCTCAGCTGCACCCTCGTGGATGTGCAGGGGGCTGAGCTCTCCTTCATTTGAGGGGGTGGAGGATACCCAGGGGCCCGAGGACCACGTGAGAACTGGTCTGTTCACTGAGAACTTTGACTCCAGTGGTGGTCCCGGGTTTGAGAAGCACTTCAGGACGAGAGGAGAGATGGAAGTGTCAAATATGATGCTAAATAGCTCCATTAAAACTCCTGGATGTTTTAGGAGCTCTGCCAGGAGAGAGCTGAATGAAGCCAAACTCTTGCAGAGTGTTTATTTTTCGAAGGCTTAACGTTGTTTAAACAGAGAGGTCGGGGCAGATAACGGGGCTGGGACCACACGGCCACACTCCCCATTCCCTGCACCTCAGGGAATGCTCCTCGTGGCTCTGGAGGTGGGAATCAGCTCCAGGAAGGTGCTCCTGGTGCACAGATCCTGGGAGCTGCATTCCTGTGGCCCTCAGATGTTCCTGAGCTGTCCAGGAGCCCCCAAGCTGCTCATGGGGACCCTGGGCACGTGGTGACAGGACAGGGGGGATGGTTCAAACTGAAAGAGAGCAGGGAGAGGTGGGATATTGGGAAGGAATTCCTGGCTGGGAGGGTAGGGAGTTTGCCCCTGGATCCCTGGGAGTGTCCAAGGCCAGGTTGGAGCAACCTGGTCCCGTGGAAGGTGTCCCTGCCCGTGGCATGGTGGAACTAAATAACCTTTAATGTCTCTGCCAAGCCAAAGCACTCCAGGATTCCATGATCTCCCGACCCTGAGGAGCAGGGACGTGGCTTGGGGCACCCAGAGGATGCAGCAGCAGCTGAGGTGGCACTGGCAAAGCTCCCCCCCTGTCCTCTGCTGCTCCTCACGGGGCTGCAATAAACCTGTGATTGCACATCCCATCAGAGAGATCACAGGGGGAACGGGAAATGAGCCAAGTTAATCCAATTAGATGAAAGACAAGGAAAAAGGAGTCTGAAAATCCCATCTGGGGAGGAATTTTATTAGTGCCTTGCACTCCTGTGGAGGATTTTTTGGCAGGGAGGGCAGGAACAATCCTTCATCCAGGCAGTGCCACCACTCTGTCCAAGGGAAGTGGATGAAGGAGGACATCATTTCCACCACCACAGCCCTGTTGGTTTGGGCTGTATGAGATAAAATCTAGAAATATCTCTTGTTGCAGTGTTCTCCCTTTGCTAAAATTCCAATAAATCTCCACTTCTCTTCCTTGTAGACCAAGATTTTGGTCTCTGCCATCAGAGCCCTGGTCCTGCTTTTGCTCTTTGCTTGTTCTCAGCCTGATGAGGAGTCAGCTCTCTCTCCTCTCCCTGCTCTGGGTTCCAGAAATCCAACTGAAAGGGGCAGGACACATCTTCCTGTCTTGCTCTCACATTTGGTTCGTTCTTCCTGCCTTTCTCGGAGTTTCCTCGACAGAAGGAACGAATATTTCACGGCATTCCTTCTGACAGTGACTCCCCTTGCAAGCCACCACAAAAGCCTGGCCAAAACAGGGGAGATGAAGGCAAAAAATATTGGGGATGTATCCCATTAATCCCATAACTCTCAGACCACCCAACCCCATGGAGAACAGATGATGCTGGCTGGGGATTTGACCTTTCCCACCCTGCTCTGGGGTCCTGCTGGGCCCACAGAGGCTCAGGGGGTGACAGTGAGCTCGGACAGATCTCATGGAGGTTCCCCACATTCCCAGGGCATCCTTCCCAGCCCCTGGAGGAGACATCTCAACCAAGCAGCTGCTCTTTGGGCCCTTGGAGAGAGGAGGAGATGGTCCCAGCTCCAAGGAAATAAAAGGCAAATGCCTTGGGATATCTGTGCCTGTGTGCAAAGCAGGTTGTTTTTCCCATTCCTGCTTTGCAGGGAGTCAGATCCAGGCTGAGAGAGGAGGAGAGCTGGATTTATATCAGGGGGTTGAAACGGAGCCTGCTGACTTTGGGAAGCAACCAGGTGTCTCAAAATATGGAAAAATACGGGAAAAAAATCCCATTGTGGATTTTTTTGGTTGAGTAACGTGTGTGGTTGATGATGATGATGATGATGATGATGATGATGATGATGATGATGTGATGCTGCTGGTATCCAGGTTTATGGGGGAAAATATAATAATAATAATAATAATAATAATAATAATAATAATAATATTGCAATATTTCATGGCCACATCCACTTCAGGGGCTTTCCATGACCTTCTCTCCAAATATCCACACCAAACATCCCCATCCCACAGCTCGAACACAGGACATTCTGCTTTTTAGGAGCAAAAATCCACACCCACCTTCGGTCCTGAGTGACCTGGAAGGGTGTTTTGGTTTTGTTTTGTTTTGTTTTGTTTTTTATTTATTTTTAACTTTTTACACTTTTAATAAAAAAAAAAACAAAAACACCCCAAAATTTGTCACAAAGGGTTGGTTTTGCCACCACTGAAACCGTTGGCAGGAAAGGGCTTTGAAACGAGTTTCCTGTTGCACAAAGAAAAGAAAACAAAAGAAGAAAAAGCTCTTAGAATGGCCTGAAATTGTCAAAAACATCCTGTTTTGACACTCAAAGAAAATTTGTCTTTTGGTTGGCAGGGAATTTGTTAAAAAATAGCGATTTTTCGGCAAGAATGGGGATGACCCACCCCCACCCCAAAGCAGAGTTTGCTTCAAAAATCTGGCTGAGCCCAACTCAGAACTTGAGGGGTTGGATTTATATCAGGGGGTTGAAATGGAGCCTGCTGACTTTGGGAAGCAACCAGGTGTCTCAAAATATGGAAAAATATGGGAAAAAAATCCCATTGTGGATTTTTTTGGTTGAGTAACGTGTGTGGTTGATGATGATGATGATGATGATGATGATGTGATGCTGCTGGTATCCAGGTTTATGGGGGAAAATATAATAATAATAATAATAATATTGCAATATTTCATGGCCACATCCACTTCAGGGGCTTTCCATGACCTTCTCTCCAAATATCCACACCAAACATCCCCATCCCACAGCTCGAACACAGGACATTCTGCTTTTTAGGAGCAAAAATCCACACCCACCTTCGGTCCTGAGTGACCTGGAAGGGTGTTTTGGTTTTGTTTTGTTTTGTTTTGTTTTTTATTTATTTTTAACTTTTTACACTTTTAATAAAAAAAAAAACAAAAACACCCCAAAATTTGTCACAAAGGGTTGGTTTTGCCACCACTGAAACCGTTGGCAGGAAAGGGCTTTGAAACGAGTTTCCTGTTGCACAAAGAAAAGAAAACAAAAGAAGAAAAAGCTCTTAGAATGGCCTGAAATTGTCAAAAACATCCTGTTTTGACACTCAAAGAAAATTTGTCTTTTGGTTGGCAGGGAATTTGTTAAAAAATAGCGATTTTTCGGCAAGAATGGGGATGACCCACCCCCACCCCAAAGCAGAGTTTGCTTCAAAAATCTGGCTGAGCCCAACCCAGAACTTGAGGGGTTGGATTTATATCAGGGGGTTGAAATGGAGCCTGCTGACTTTGGGAAGCAACCAGGTGTCTCAAAATATGGAAAAATATGGGAAAAAATCCCATTGTGGATTTTTTTGGTTGGGTAATGTGTGTTGATGATGATGATGATGATGATGTGATGCTGCTGGGATCCAGGTTCATGGGGGAAAATATAATAATAATAATAATAATAATAATAATAATAATAATATCTACTCCCTTCAGGTCCTAGTTAACAATGGGGCCTTGCTTTATCCCTGGAAAGCAATGGAATTCTGCTTTGAAATAGGAAAGGGCAGGTTTTAAGAGCTTGAAACGGGACCTGTGCTTTTCATGCATCCAAAGCATCTCTGGGATGCTCCAGACCAAGATTTCCTGCAGATCAAGGAGGAACCTGCCAAGCTGTTCCACCCACCTCAAATCTGGGTGTCCCAGCTCCCATTCCAGAGCTGGAGATGTGATCCCAAGGCTGCTGAGCCCGAGGTGTTCCCAGCCAGCCCTGAAAATTGTCCCAAAGCACGGCAGGAAGGAGCCAAACGAAGTTCAGGGCAGGTCAGAGCAAAGGGATTTGGTGCCACGAGCCAAAGTCATCAAGTAGCAAATGGTGCTTTTGGCTTTCAAGAGGAGGGTTTTTTTTTGGGGGGGGGGGGGATGAGGAGGAAACCCTGCTGTGCTGGATGGTTTGAAGTCTGAAATATCCCTGAAAATTTAAAAAAAAAAAAGAAAAATCCTACACCAAACATTCCTTTGGGAAATGAGGAGAGTGCCTTGTCTGGACTGGTTTTTTGCCAGATTTGCTCCAAATTTGAAGTTCAATCTGAGCTGGTGAAAACCCCACCAGCCTCCTCAAAATCTGCCGTGTTTTAGCAGATCTGAACACAGCAAACCTGCAGATGAGAGATCAAGATGAAGATTCAGTGAAGATGAGAGATGCAGATGAAGTTTTCCATGCCCTTGTGGCACTCTGGGGGCAAAATGGGATGCAAAGAGTTAATGGGTTTAATGATTTACCAGCCCTGCCACATTAAAGTCATAATGAACCAGTGGACAAAATGCAAATGCAGGAGCAGGGGAGGAGAGCAGGGCTCTAAGCAGCTTTCAGATGATGGATCTCTGAGTTCACAGGGGAGGAAAGAGCAGAGCTGTGGAAGGTGCCTGCAGTCACAAAGCAATGTCTATGAAGGCTCCTTGTTCTGGAGAGGACTGGAAAAATGGGATAAAAGACATGCGTTTGATTTCCTGATGTGGCCTGGGCCCAGGCCAAGGGCTCAGATGGTTGATGCTAAGATTGACACTCTCTCCACCGGAGCAATCTCTGGAGCTGCTCAAGTGCATCCCAGCTGGGGGATGTCACCCTGGCCTGAGCAAAACCTTCCTCCTCCTTGGATGCAAATGGGGTCAGGCTGGGACTGCTTAATATTGAACAACAACCTTGAAAACTGTGCTTTGGGTGCTGCACAAAGCCAAAAATCCTCTTTCTTGGAGGGCTGAGCAAGCTGGGAGTTGGTCTGGAGGGGACAGGAGGGACCAGGGGGAGGCTGTGAAATGGAGAAGGGCAAAGCTGCTGCTGGAAAATGGGCCAAAACAAGCTGGGTTTGGGGCCCCCTGAGGATTTGAGCATCAGTACCTAGGGCCTTTTGGGGTGCCAGCTCAATATTACACAGATATTGGAGCAATATTGCTCCCCAGATCTCCCTTTCTCATGTTCTCCTCTGTTCTTCCCTCTCCTTCCTTCTATTTTCCCCCCTCCTCTCAGGCCAATCCCTTTTGCCAACGTTTCCTGCCTGTAGATGGGAGCAGACAGGAGCTTTTGGGGAGAGGAGGGATGCTCTGGATGTTTTTGGGCCTGTGCTGAAGGGTTCTGGCAGCTCTGGGAGGCTGAGGGGTTTGTGGTGTGGGCTGTGGGATGGCCCAGCTGGGAGGGAGCCGAGGCCAAACTCCCCCACTCAGCCTTTTCCTGGGATGTGTTACTGCACATTCGTGCAGGGGACAGGAGGAACCTGCTCAGGAGATAACCTTGACACATCCCAACGTGTCCTCTGCTTGCAGGATCCTCCTGCTGCTCCCTGAGTCTGGGCAGATGGACAAACCCTACCAGAAGAGGAGGAGGAAAAGCTCTCCCTGCTGTCTGAGCTGTGGTGACACCACCTGGGAGTCCCCAGGGGCAGTGGGGTGACCTGAGGGCTCCACAACTGCAGCAGGTTGGAATGCCAGCCTTGTTTGGTCCTGGAATGCCAGCCTTGTTTGGTCCTTGAATGCCATCCCAGAGCTTTTGATTTCCTTGAGCCAAGGCCAAGGGCTCAGATGGTTTCCCTGAGGATTCCAAGGGTTGTGTGCAGGGAAGTAGCTCTTTCCACCTGAACAGTCTCTGGAGCTGCTGAAATGCAGCCCAACTGTGATCTTGGCACTCAGGGCTGGATCCTGCCCTCCTCCCCTGTGGCACTGGCAGGATTGACACCCATGTCCTTGAGGAAGGGACATGTGGGCAGAGGAGGGGCAGGAAGGGCTCACAGCAAACCCCCCCTCCAGTTTGCAGGGGGGAAATGGTCCTTTCTTGGGCTCAGTTAACGAGATGAGGCTGAACAATAAACAGGATACCCCCTCACCACAAATGCTGTCCAAGCAGAGCAAAAAACAACCCAAACACCCCAAAAGCCTTTAAAACCCCATCATTTCCTTGAGATCCTCAACCAAGATTGATAAATCCCAATTTCCAGCAGCCTCCCTCCAGCCTGGTAGTGTAGGGACCACCTGAGGACACGAGAACAGCCTGAAAATATCCAAAGAAGGGCAGGGGAAGCATCAGGATATTTCTGGGAGCATCTGCTCAGTGTGCAAGGGATGGGAGGGCCCCATGGGAGCACTGACATCTCAGGTTATTGTGCCAAAGAGCTGCCAGGGATGTTTTCCACCTGGTGCACAAAGTCCTTCCTGCAACCCCTTGGTGACCTGGTTCATCTGCAACCCCTTGGTGACCTGGATGGTCTCTTGTGTCAGAGATTTTGGGAGTTTAGGAGCTTTGGGAAGGTTTGGTTCCAAGATGAAGCTTTCAGGAGACCCCAAAACTTTCTTTTCAGTAAAGTTTCGTGTCCACAGAAGCCCAAATCCCACCCCTGGGGGGTCTCAGCCATGGGGTTGGTGCCTCCAGGGGTGGGGATTTTATGGCCTCTTTGCTACAAACCATTTGAGGTCTCCCCTGCTCTTCCCTTGCTCTGAATTGGTGCTGAATCATCCCCTTCCCAGGTTTCTGCAGTAGAAGATGACTCCCAGTTTTCCTGAAACCATCCCTTTAGATCCTGCTGGCTTGGAGGATTCAGTCAGCCAGCACAGCTTGTGCTGGGTACTCAGTCCCATCCTTGCTGTGGGCAAACCCAACGCACCATAAATTTATCACTGCCCACACAACCAGTGCCTAAAGCTCCTGATTTCCCACATCAGCTCCTGCTCTTTTCCCATTTTTCTGCTGTAGCACATCCCTTTCACACAGCAGGAGCTCCCTGACCCATCCCTGCATTAACCCAGCTCAGACTTTTCATCTCCAGTATCTCCTTGGCTTGCTTTGGGAATCCACCCATCCTTATTTTGCAAACATCAAGCGTTTTGGGCTGGAAGAGGAGCAGGAACTTCCATTTAGAAAATGGTCTCGAGGCTTTTTCAGCAGCAGCAAGAGGAGTCAACAGCACCTCGTCCCATCCTGTGCTGTGCAGGGTGAGCCAGGCAGTGTCCTGTGCAGATGTTCTGGAGCTCTCTGTGCTCACAGTGCATGAAAGCAGCTCATTAACATGCAGGGAGTGATGCAGAGCTGGGATTTGTTCCCTTCCCACCTTTCCCTGCTTTGGGAGCTGGCATTAGGCATTCCCTGCACGCCTGGAATACGTGCAGGGATGGCTTTGATGTCTGGTTAACATCATCTGCTTCCCCCTCAGCTCGTCCTTGAGCTCAGGGGATGTGAATCCAGCGATATTTCTGCCTGATTCCTGCATTTCTCCCGACTTTGTGAGGCATCTGGGGAGTTTCCCACATGCCCAGGAGGGCACAGAGGATTAATTGGACAGTAAGTGCTGGGCTGTGGCTGAGGCCACTGCACGCTGTATTAATTACTGAGAGCTTAATAACAACCTCCTGCCCCTGGTATTTATAGAATAATAAAATCTGGCCATGACACACTGGCCTCACATCTGGGGAAGCTGGCAAACACATTTTCATTTCCCTGCCTTTCCCCAGAGTGCTAATGGCTTTCAGATTTCCAGGGGGACAACTGGAGGGCTCAGAGGCTCGTGGACACCTCGGCTCCTGAGCGAAGGGTGAGCTGAGATTTGCACTTCAAACAGGACTGAATCCCTCTGGTCCTCCCCTGGCCCATGGGGGCATCGTACTCTGGGGTGAAAAGGTGGGATTTTGGTGTGTTTTGCTGATTGAGCCGTTTGCAAACACTGCAGCTCTGACTTGGAAACTCTTCCCTGGGGTGTTACACAAAATAAAAGCATCCCTGTGTCCATCAGTGTTTGTAACACCCCTGGGAAGGGTGCTGGGAATGGGTGGTGGGGTCTATACAAGTCATGGAATCCCAGAGTGGTTTGGATGGGAAGGACCTTAAAGCTCATCCAGTTCCACCCCATGCCATGGGCAGGGACACCTTCCACCAGCCCAGGGTGCTCCCAGCCCCGTCCAACCTGGCCTTGGACACTTCCAGGGATCCAGGGACAGCCACAGCTTCTCAGTGCCAGGGCCTGCCCACCCTCACAGCCAGGAATTCCTTCACAATATCCCATCTAACCCTGCCCTCTGGCAGTGGGAAGCCATTCCCTGTGTCCTGTCCCTCCATCCCTTGTCCCCAGTCCCTCTCCAGCTCTCCTGGAGCCCCTTTAGGCCCTGGAGAGGGGCTCTCAGGTCTCCCTTCTCCCATTCCCAGCTTGCTGGTTCCCTCCTGTGTCGTTTTTCAAGCTCTTAGAAATCCCAGAGAAGTTGGAATTCCTGTGCCAGTGGCAGACTGGGGGAAATGGCTCCAGGGCTGCTTGGGTGGTGGCCTTACCCCAAATGAGTAGGGAGCACTGATGGGAAGGTGGGCACAGGGAACAGGGTGAGCTCAGCTCTGGTATCACAGAGTCTCTGGAGCAGTTCTGGCCCGAGGTTGATGGGATCATGGAGAAATCCCAAGGAAAGGAAGGCCCTGGGGCAGTGCCTGGATTTCTGTTGCAATTGTCCCCCTCCAGAGCAGCCCTGAGGGGTCAGAGAGCCTGAACTGCTCATCTCCAGGCCCAGGCTCCCAAATAACCTGAAAGCCATTGGGATTGGAGGGCAATGGTGCAAACACAGCATCAGAGAATCATGGGGTATCCAGAGGTTGGAAGGACCCACAGGGATCATCCAGTCCAACTCCTGGACACCCCAACAATCCCACCCTGTCCCTCAGAGCATTGTCCAAACCCTCCTGGAGCTCTGGCAGCCTTGGGGCTGTGCCCACTGCCCTGGGGAGCCTGTTCAGTGCCAACCACCCTCTGGGGGAAGGACCTTTCCCTGAGATCCAACCCTTCACTTCGCCTGAACCTCTGAAGAACTTGATTGGCCAAAGGGTTGCTCTTCTCTAAAGCTTTAGGGGGAAAACCTCCTGTGGGATTTGGTTTTGTACTTGTAGGAGAATAAGCTGAGGATGGAGAGTTCCCCAACAGGCAGCAAAACTCCCTCATGACCCAGGAGATTGCTGATGATGCCCACACACGGAGCTGGGAGAACCCTGCTGGTCTTCCCAGCTCTCCTCCCTCCCACAGCTGTGTCCTCCAGGACAGAGCCCCAGTTTGTCCCTGCTGCAGCCCCTCACGAGCCTCGTGGCCTGGGGGAAGTTGTGTCACCCTCCAGGAATTGCTGGATGGCCTGTGCCACTCACAGCCACCCTGGCAGTGGGCCAGAGCCCCCCCCTCCATGGCTCAAAGGCTCCCTGTGCTGCTGCCAGGCAGGAGGGCACCCATGTCACCCTCCCCCAGGGCAGGAGCCACGGGAAAGTTGAGTGTTCCCAGAGTCCCCTCGGCTCAGCTGGGATCCAGTTCCTCCCGTGGCCGTTCGTGGGGGCCCCACTGTTGGAGAAGTGGCCAGAAAGTGCCCCCCTGGTGCTGCTTGGAAGCACAAATCCCTGAGAAGGGACGATCCCAGGCCCCAGGGGTGGGAAAGGGCTCCCAGTGGAAGCTGTCCCTGCTCATGGCAAGGGAGGTGGGACTAGGTGAGCTTCAGGGTCCTTTCCAAGCCAACCCACTCCTGGATGATGATCTCCCACCTCCTTGCCCTGGGGAGCAGCAGCCTGAGCTCCACGTGGGGCTTCAAGGAGCTCTTTCCTCCAACACTGGGGACCTTTAGGCCTTCCTGTCTCTAAGATTCCCCTTTCATCTGCTCCCCTCCCTGTTCTTTCCCCAACCCCCCCCCAAACTTGTCACCACCTTCCCCCAGCTCTGGCCACATCTGCTCTGCCCGTGGCCTCTGGGAATCCGAGGGGAGGGAGAGCTCCTTGGGAGAAATGTCACAGTTCTCCCTGCCTTAAAACAATAACTCTGCAAACATCTGAACCAGACATAATTCTCCTTTTCAGAGCCCTATCTGAGCAGCCCCCAAATGCTTGGCTCAGGCTTCAAAGTTGGTGTTTAGCTATAAATAAATAGGGGGGAGAAAGAAGAAAAAAAAAAAAAAAAGAAAAAAAGAAAGGAGAGAAATTAGCCAAAAAAACTTCTCCAAGCAGGAGTTTAACCAATGCCAGATAATGGGGCAATATGGATTTTTATTTTTATCCACATGGGTCCATGTGCTCTTTATCTCCCACTGTAATTTCTCCGTATAAATTAGGCTCATGATATTAAAATAACATTACAGCCTTTACCTACCACAGTGAGTTTCATCAAGGGCTTTGAGATCCTCAGATGAAAGGGACAACGACCTTGACCTATTGCTGACAGTGAAATGCACTGCCAGGCTTTTGCTGAGTAGGGAGAATGTGTTTAAAGACGAGCCTTAATTGGTCCTTAATTGGCAGATTTGTACCCATTAAGCTGATTCTGGGTAAGGAGAGTCTGCAGTTCCTGCTAAAGCCCGTCCTGAAGCCGAGTTTATCCTTCCAGGAAAGCTGTGTGGTGTCTTTATCTTCCCCCCAAGAGTGGCACCTGATGTGCCTGCAACTTTTTTCCCACCCCAAGGGCCCCCAGGGGTTGGATGGACCTTCCTCCACCTTCCCTTGCATCACCTCTTCTCCTGGAGCACCCCCCGATGCCCACCCAGGCTCTCAGATCACTGCAGTGGGATGGCAACACTCATCTCAAGCACCCCCCATCCCTCGAGGATCATCCAAACTCCATGGGGTGGGAATTGTCCTCCCCCACCCAGCCAAGGGATGGGACAAGAGAACCCTCCTGGGTTTTTCTGCAGGAGCTTCAGGGCTTTTGGGAGGGATCCCTTGGAGCTGGGACACGGCACAGGGTTACAAATCAACCCCCCAGAGCTACAAATGGCCATAGATCCTGACTCTGCCGCTGGAATTTCCCTCCCTGTGGCTTTGGAGGGGGGTTGTGAGTTGTGTTTCCTTCATTTTCGAGGGGTTTCTTGACTCATTATCTCCTTCTCTGTGTGCCACACCAGCAGCTTTTGGGTTTCCTGCTCCACACGTGGGCTGAATGTGCTGCTGCTCCCCTGAGCCTGAATTCCCTCCAGCTTGACCACTCCCTGTGGAGTGGAGCAAAGGGGTTCTTGTTGCTGACTGTTTGCAGCACAGCCATGTTAATCCAGAATTGTGCCTTCTCAATCACCTTTTCTGATGTCCCTGTCCAGGGTGCCCCTCTGGAACTTGAATTTTGCCCCTCAACAGTGACAATTCAGACTCAGATATAACTTGGATTTTTCACAGATGGATTTACTTGATTGATGCTGGTGCTTGACCCTATTGATTATGGCACAGGAACTGCACCTTTTCCTGAAAATCCCTAGAAATGCTCCCACCTCCTCGAGCAAGCTGTGCTTTCCATGACATCTACAACCCAAGGAGACCCCACACTTCACCCTTTCCATCTGGAAATAGCTGGAAATTGCTGCACAGTTCCATGTGAGCTCCTGTTTCCAGCTCAGCTCTGATCTCTTCCAAGCCTGTGGAAACCCCGAGGGTTTTAACCCTCTCCAGATGCCCAAACTCATCCACCACTTTCTCCCAAGTTGGCTCCTGAGGAAAGATTAAGTAGTTCCTGACTGCAATTGATATCCAAACCACGAGGATGTCAGCGAGCTTCTCTGGAAGATGAGCTCTCTGCAAACCTGCCCTGCCTAAAATAGATGCCCTTCTTACCTTCCTTCCTCCTGTTCCCCAAATTTTAGAGCATTTTGGTACCAGCAGAGCTAAGTGGGGACTCTGTGGTGTGACACTCATCAGGTGGTGCTCGAAAGATGCATCTCAGAGACAGTGGGGATTTCCAGTGACTCATTTCTGGGCTCAGAAACACTCTGAGATGTTGAGGAAAAGGGAGCCCGGGGCTGGTTTGTACCTGCAGCCACCTGCTTATCAGAAAGCCTCGAAGCCAGAGTGCAGTTTGGGTTTTTCTCTGAATTAAAAAATGGGGTTTTGTCAAGTGGCTGTGAAAGCCCCGGGGGTTGTGCAACAGCCCTGGCCAAAAGGGAGTCCTGATATCACAGCTTTGCCCCTCCTAAACCTCTGCATCCTGCAGCACCCCGAAGAGACACAAAAACTGGGTCAAAAACGGCAAAGAAAGAGTCTGCAGTGCCTGCTCAGCACAGTTCACCTTCCCTTAACCCCCTCCCGGTGTCCTGTTCGGCACAGGAACCGTGTTTTCTTTACTAGAAAAATTGGGTTCTCCCCATTAATTCAATTTGAGCTGCCTTTGACCGTGACCTCCAGCCCCTACAGACAGGGCCCCATCCGTGTGTCCTCCCAGCCCAGCAGCTGCCCTGCCCCCCGGGACTGGGCAGGACAGACAGACACCAGCGCCTGACAACCCCCCCCGGCCCGAGAGCGCTGAGATAAGAGATAAACCCGCGTCTGTCTCCTCATGCCGGCTCTGCTCTGCTCCCAGCTCGGCTGCGCGCACGGCAGAGTCCCAGCGCCACCTCTTGGTGCCGGCATGGTGGCTGGGGCAGCTCAGCCCACAGCCAGGGCTTCATCCCACAGCCAGGGGCATCTTCATCCCACAGCCAGCTCATCCCACAGCCACGGCTTCATCCCACAGCCAGGGATTCATCCCACAGCCAGGGCTTCATCCCAGAGCCAGGGGCATCTTCATCCCACAGCCACGGGCTTCATCCCACAGCCAGGGGCATCTTCATCCCACAGCCACAGGCATCTTCATCCCACAGCCACAGGCATCTTCATCCCACAGCCAGGGGCATCTTCATCCCACAGCCAGGGGCATCTTCATCCCACAGCCAGGGGCACCTCTTCATCCCACAGCCAGGGGCATCTTCATCCCACAGCCAGGGGCATCCTTCATCCCACAGCCACAGGCATCTTCATCCCACAGCCAGGGGCATCTTCATCCCACAGCCAGGGGCTTCATCCCATGGTCAGGGGCTCATCCTACAGCCAGAGGTTCATCCCACAGCCAGGAGCATCTTCATCCCACACCCAGGGCCTTCATCCCAGAGCCAGGGGCTTCTTCATCCTAGAGCCATCTTCATCCTTCATCCCACAGCCAGCTCATCCCACAGCCAGGGGCTTCATCCCACAGCCACGGGCGGAATCTTCATCCCACAGCCAGGGGCACCTTCATCCCACAGCCAGGGGCACCTTCATCCCAGAGCCAGGGGCATCTTCATCCCAGAGCCAGGGGCATCTTCATCCCACAGCCATGGGCACATCCATCCCACAGATATGGAAAGCCCAATCCCACCACCATGGGCAGCTTCCTCCCACCTCCAAGAACATCCCAGTTTCACCACCATGGACATTTCCATCCCACTTTCATGGGTCTCTTCTCCCAGGAACCAGCAGTAGGACAAGAGGGCTCAGTCTTCAGCTTTGCCAGAGGAGGTTTGGGTTGGATATCAGGAAGGAATTCTTTCCAGAGAGAGTACTCAGCCATTGGAATGGGCTGCCCAGGGAGGGTTGGAGTCACCATCCCTGGAGGTGTTTGAGGTGAGACTGGATGTGGCATCAGTGCCATGTGCTGGGAACCACAGTGGGGTTGGATCAAGGGTTGGACTCAATGATCTTGGTGGTCTTTTCCAACCTGGCTGATTCCCTGATTTTGTGATTCCCTGATTCTCTGATCCTCTGGGTGTATATATCTCTCACATCTCTGTGTGTAATTCCTGCTTCCTGGGGGTGGAGCTGCACCTGAAGAGAGGTGCTATCCATCACCATCCTCCAAAATAGATCATCCTTTGCAGCCCTGAGGAGGAGGAGGAGAAGGAGCTGGATGCAGGAGCCACCTGGCTGCAGCCTGGGATGGTGCAGCAAGGACTGATCCAAGGGAACTGGGGGATCAAAGGTGCCTCCTGAGATCCTAAACGGGTCCAATGGAGCTGGAAATCCACCTGTGCAGGGAAACTCCTGCCTGAGCAGCCCCACACAGCCCCTGAGCATCCCTCACTGCCTGTCCTCCTGCTCTCCAGGTGCCTCATGGCTTTCAAAGGGAGGTTATGGCTTTACATGATCATTAATGCCTTTAGTTTAACACACATCTGACCTCCAGATAGGAATCAGCATGCTCTGTAATACGAAGAATTACAGTTCTCCCGGGATTTTAGCTCTTTTAAAAAAAGAAAAATCCTTGCCAAAATGACTCTCTGGCAGGGACTGAACTCCTGTGCAAAACACATGTTTGGTGCAAAGTATTTTTGGCAACTCAGGGTGCATTTTGAAAGCTCATGTGCTCCTTCATTCTTTCCTCTTGGACAGGGAACGGATCCAAGCCCGAGCACTTGAGCAGCTGCCTTCAGGAATTCCAGCAGGGAATGGTTTTGACAGGACAAAACCATCTGGGCTGAAGAACACAGAGAACCTGCAGACAGGAATGAAGGGAAGAGGGCTTGGAGGAGTGACCTGGGCTTGTAGAAAGCAACACCTGAGGCCAGTGCTGAGATCCTGCAGAGCTGAACCAGCCCCCAGGAGACACTGAACGTGAAGAACAGATGATAAACAAGCTGCAGAAAGCTGGGCAGTGGAGGGAGCATCCCACAAGGAATAAAACACAGGTTGAAAACAAAAAGAGTTCATTTCAGGATGTTACTAAAGCAACGTGGTGTGTGTTTGCACTCCCAGACTGGCAGGGTTTTGCAGGACAGGATTGGGTAATACCATGGGATTTGACAGCTTTGGATTATCTTGTCCAGGAACTCTCTCTGGCTGAGATATGGGGGCTCTGATCCTCGGGATCTCAGTTGGGTATCACTGGGAAAATCCTCTGGAATACAGAAGATAGAGCAAAAAAAAAAAAAAAGTCTAATTAATTGTAAGAGAAACGACTGAGCTGCCTGGAACCAGTTACAAAGTCAACAACTTCTCCCAGACTTCTACTTCAGGCCCCTTGTAATTTGGGATGGCCCAGATCAAGGCTTCTGTGTTTTCCCAGTCACAAAGTGCAGGGATGGGATCAGGCTCAAAGAGTGAGGGAAAGAGATTGTGGAAGGCAGGGAGGAGGAGCTGCAGGAGCTGGACTCAGCAGTGCCCTGCAGAAACCAAACCCCTCCTTGGCTTGGTTCAGATTGAGTGCAAGTGCATTCCAGGGGAATATTGGGATCCCTAATTCGGAGTAACGATGGGAAAGGAAGCGCAGGGACAGTGAAAATGGATCAGAGGAAGATTCAGTCACTCACAGGGCTGTTCCCAGCACACACTTGAAGCTATTCCTGTTCCTCCTTGGGCAGGAGGGAAGCCAGGATAACCCACTGGGATGTGCTGGGCAGGGAGCAGATGGTCCCAGTGCACCCTGTGCACTCTCAGTGCCGAAGCCACTGGGCTGGGCCCGTTCCCAGGTCACTTTTCCATGTGGATTCAGTTCAACCTTTAGTCCTCTAGTCCCTCCAGCAAGCACTGATAGGACTAAATTTAACTTCCTATAAAAAAATCATGGCTCAAGGATGGAAAGCCCAGGCCTTGGGACAATTCATCAGCCACAAGTTGGGATGCTCTGCTGGGTGCTGGGAGATCCATGAAGGGATAGATCCTGGAGAATCACTGCTCCTAAACCCATCCTTTGGGATCCATGCAGGACTAAATCCCAGAGAATCACTGCTCCTAAAACCCATCCTTTATTTGCTGGCTGCTCATCACAACCCCTGACCTGAGAGCACAGCTAATCCTGCAGGGCTCTGCAGGCTGCTCCTCATGTGCAGTTGAGTGGAATAAGCTTTGGCATCTAAAATGTTTTTTTTTTTCCCCCTTTTGGCTTCTCCTTTGGGCTTGGGAAGAACATGGTCAGCTCAGTCTTGGAGCAAAGGGATGGAGACAAGCTTTGCTTTAAAGCCCAGAATTATATCATGGGCAGCCAGAGGTCACATCCTGCTGTCTCCTGGAAGATGATTCCAGCCCTCTGTGCTTCCCTGGATCCCTATAAACCTGGCTCAGCCCGTTCCCTGCAGCAGCAAGTCTGCACAGCTCAACATCTTGGATGAGTTAGGAGCTTTCAGCTGAGCTCCAGCTCATATTTCATCTCCTTCCCTCCCCACCTCCCCAGCCAGCACATCCCAGTTTGTCACATTTACTGGGGGCTGGAGCACGGACATGTTTTATTCATTAGCTCTGCTCTGCTCCCCCCAACAAAGCACCTGCAAAACATTTCGGCTCCACATCGGGGCACCCGAGGCTCCAGGAGGGAGGACACTTTCTCCCTGCCTTGGATGATGGAGCTGCATTTCATCCCTGCACTTCCAGGCTGGGAAAACTGCCTGGAGATCATCTCAAACTCTCCCGACTGAGGTGGGGAAAAAGGGATTGAGGGGATTACCCAGCCCAGATCCTCGAGGGCTGAGGGACTCAGGGTTATTTTAGCCTGGTAGGATCCAGAAGAAAGCAGAGTCCTGCTTTTTCCACGTGGGAATGGCAGAGCACAGCTTTTCCAAGGGCTCATCCAGGGAGTCTGCAAGGGATGGGGAGCAGGCAACCCCTATGTTATCTGTATTTTCACCAGCAGCTGATTTTGGGACAGCAGTTCAAAGCTCCTTGCCCTCTGCAGCTCCAGCCTTTCCCTCTTGCTGACTCTTCCCTCCTGATCCGTGAATATTTCTGGGATACAAACCAGAAAAGCTCCCCCAGGAGAGGCAGGCAAATCGTTGTTCCTGCAAAATTCAGCAGCTTGGGGTGAGCCTTGGAAATAAAGGAGGAATAAACCCCTCCCTCCTCTGCCTCGGGCACAGCTGAGGTTGAAATGCTGCTTGTTGAGCTGCAATAACTAAGGAAAGTATTTGGGATTGCTGGCAGTCCCACCGTGGCTTGGGAAGAGGAGGATCCCTGGAGTGGACCATCACCCCTCTGCCTTTGGGGTAGTTTTGCCCACCAGCAGTTTATCTGCACCCACATCTGTCCTGGGGGCTGAATTCCTTCCTGCCACAGTAATTCCCAAATCCTCCCAAGTCCCAGGGTTTTATCCCTGGACATGGATCCCATTTAATGCTCCTCCTTCCTTGCTGCTCCAGGAGCCTCCCTCCCATTGTTTTCCTTTCAATTCTCCTCCTACAAGTACAATTGTTTTCCCCAAGTCTTTCATCACTCGTCTCCCATCTCTCCAGGAGCTCCCTGACACGTGCAATAAAAACACCAATTAAAACATCCCTGGAGAAGCTGATCCAGGATCAACTGAGACAACTTGGAATGCCATCCAGAAATGCCAGCAGCACAGTGATATGTTGTGATGAGCTGCTTAAAAGGGGCCAGGAAGATGCAGAATCTGATTTCCAAAAGCTCTGCATAGTTAAGGTGACGACAGTTAATTGTTGAACAGCAGCTGAAGACGCCCCAGTGACAGAACAGTGGGTGGATTTATTCAGTGAGTTCTCAAATATCAAAATTCCACATTTTTTGGAGGCAAAACCATGAATTCATCCCAAGAATTGCAATATTTCACAGCCAAGGGTCGTCTTGGCAGTAGCACAGGGGGTGCAGGGGTCGGGTTGTCTCCCCATCTCAGGAGCTTTTTTCCTGGAAGGACCATTTCCTTCTCCATTTTCAGCCCTGGGTGGTGACTTTTTCAAGTGGTTCCTGCTCCTTTGGTGGTGGAAATGGGGATGAAAGGGGAGGAAACTGCTGGATAATCTCTTGGAATATTCAACCATCATCCCAATTCCCAAATGAGTGGGAAAGCAGGAGCTGGCCCATCCCTTTTTGGGCTGGGATAGTGCAGTTTTGGTGGAAATAAATGGATTTGGTCTTTCTTTCTCTTTTTTCTTTCTCTTTTGTCTTTCTATTTATTTAATTCTGTTTTTTCTACTTTTCCTTTCTATTTTTCTAAGTTTTCTTTCTATTTTCCCCGATTTTCTATTTTTCATTCTATTTTCCCCAATTTTCTCTCTATTTTTCCTTTCTATTTTTCCTAGATTCTTTCTGTTTTTTCCTTTCTATTTTTCAGTTTTTCTTTCTATTTTACTTTATTTTTTCTATTTTTTCTACTTTTTATTTTTTCTCTTTTCCTTCTCTCTTTTTTTTTTAATTTTCTTTTCCTTCTTTTCCTTTTTTCCTTTCCATTTAATTTTAATTTTTTCTACTTCATTTATTTTTCTCCTTTTCTTTTCTTTTTTTTTTTAATTTTTCCTTTCCTTCTTTATTATTTCTTTTCTATTTTCCTTTCAATTTTTCCATTTTTTTCTACTTTTTATTTACTTTTCTCTTTTTTCTTTCTTTTTTATTTTTGTTTTCCCTCTTTCTTATTTATTTTCTTTCAATTTTTCCTTTTTATTTTTCTATTCACTCTTCCAATTCTTTTCCATTTCCCTTTTTTCTTATTCTTTCTTCTTTCTTTCCCTTCTATTTTTTCTTTGTATTTTCTCTTCAATTTTTCTTTTTCCTTTCATTTTTTCATTTGTTTTCTTTCTTCTTTTTTTTCTCTTTCATTATTTTCTTCCTTTTTATTTCTATTTATTTTTAAATAATATCCTTTTTTCTTTTTTTTTTTTTACTAATTTTTCTAATTTCTCCCCCAAACCCATTTTATGAACATTTACTCCCTTTGTGACCCCCTCTGAGCAGGCAGGGGGTGGGGCTGGCAAGTTTTCACTCCCAAAACCTGGATTTGGGGTGTGGAGCAGAAAAATGTCCCAAAAATGCCAAGGGCTGGATGTCCCCCTGGTGTCACCTGGCCCCACCAGAAGGGATGGACACGTTGGGTGACCTCAAGAACAGGATTGGGGTCTGTCCTGTCATCCCTTCCCAAACTGGGCTCCCAAATCCAGAGGGGAAGGGGGAAAAGCACAACGTTTTGTGGGGCAAAATGTCATTTATTTGAATTTCAAGTCACCAAACCAGTTCATCTTCCCAGCAGCTCTTGCTGTGGGCAGAGCTGAGGTGTGGGGAGCATCTTCCTCCAGGAAACTCCAAAGGAAAACTCCATGAAACTCCAAATCCTCCCCCCTTCCCAGGACGGGGAAAGTTTCTCCTCCAATATCTGCCCCAAATCCTGGGGATATTCCAGGGAAATGTCCTTTTTCCTGAGGCAAAGGGTCCAAACTCCCCCTCTGCTGCCACATAAAGCCCCCGTCCCCAATTAACCCATCTCCCCCTGGCCTGGGGGTAAATCCCACCACCCACCCCTCCCCTGAGCACTTCCCTGCCTGGACAGCCTTGCACAGGTTAATTTTTCAAAGGGGGTAAACTGATATTTCTGCACAACACGCACATCTGCAGGGTAAAGGCTATTAAGTGCCGGTGAATTATGGTCCCAGAGCTCCGATCACTTGAGCCTTAATGCTACAAGCACCTTCATGTTTTTCTGAATGAAGTTCCTGCTAATTGTTTCCATATGATTGCTTCCCATTTATCCATTTCTTTGCTTCCCATTCCTTTCTTTAGTTATTCCCAGCCCTTACTTGTTTGTCCCCCCTGCACAGAACGATTGTGGAAATCAGTTTATTTACCGGTAATCACTAATAGTGTTTAATAATTGCCTTATTTAAGGCAGGGTTGATGCCCGTTCTCAGGTGGAATTTTGAGTGGGGTGTTTGGTTCTCACAACCCTAAACCAAAGGAAAGTGAAATATGGGAAATTCCAAAGAATTCCAGAGTGGTTTGGGTTGGGAGGGACATCAAAGCTCATCCCATTCCAACCCCCTGCCATGGGCAGGGTCACCTTCCACTAGCACAGGGTGCTCCAAGCCCCATCCAACCTGGCCTTGGACACTTCCAGGGATGGGGCAGCCACAGCTTTTCTGGGCAACCTGTGCCAGGGCACATGTGGATTGCATGCAGGAAAGAGGAATAAAGATCCCTGGAGGATTTGCAGCAGTTCCTGGGTGTCTCCAAACCCACCACAGCCATGCAGGGTGCCCAGCACGGATATTTCTCCTCTCAGCATCCAAATTTGATTACATGTGGCATGGGATCAGAGCAAAATCCCTGGGAAATCAAACCTGGCCACCTCAACCTGCACCTTGGCAGCCCTGAAACCATCTGAGCACCAACCCAGGTCCCACCCAGGAGATCCTGGATCACACATCCAGCCATGCCTTTTCAAACACTATGGAATGAATGAAACCTCCCCCCTCCCCCTAAAAAAAAAAAAAACCCCAAAACCCTCATTCTGAAGGGCTTTTTCGTTCCTGGGAATGCAGGAGAGGAAAACTGTGCAGTTTTCCCTGCTCTGAGCTGGGGATTGCTCTTGGGAAATCCACTCACTGCCCACTTACAACCAGTTGTAACACGGGGATATCACGTTGCAAATGAGGGGGGGAAAGGGGTTTTTTTTGGGTTTTTTTTTGAGGCAAACTGTGCCTTGTTAAGGTTTGTGGAGGGGTCTGAGTTCAAACACCCCGGGTGGGGAGGCAGGAGGGGAGGGCAGAGCATTGAAATAAAGCAGAAGGCGCCGGGTGATGGGAGCTCTGATTTCCAGCCTGGATTTTCTGCAGCCAGGGCTGGGGGATTTTACAGTACAGCCCCAGAGAAGCCAAATTAATTAGGCTAATGAAAAGCCCCCAGGCTGCTGGAGGCTGTTGCTGTGCATCACCCCTAATTAAGACCTAAATCCCTAATTCTGGTCATGCTTAGGTGCATCTCCACCGTGTGTGACAGGATTAACCTCTGGAGCAGCATAAGAGGACAAAATAGAACCCAAAGCAGGCAGAGAAGGGGATTTTGAGCTCTTGCTGGAGTTCACTTCAGGTCAGGCTGGTGGGAGGGACTGGGCTGGGTTTAATATTCCCCCTCTTCGAGCAGAGCCAGGAGAGGTGAACGCTCTGGGCACAGAGCAGGCGCCCAGGGATGTCGGGATTTTGAGCATCTTCACTTGTGTGAGGACTGGGAATACACCTGGGTGTTGACAGCAAGAGGGGTGATTGCTCCCAAACCAGGCCAAATCTGGATTCAAACCTTTCCAAGCCCTTCTCCTGAGCGGGACAGTAACTGCACATCCCATGGAGATGCTGACTTTGAAAGGGGAAAGTTGGGATCGGAGGAAAGGGAACTGCAAAAGTAATTTGGGAATTAAAGCCAGGGAATTTCTCGTGGCTTGACATAAAGCAAACTCCTTCATTCATGAAATGTTTGTGTCCAGCAGGACTAGTTTTTCATCCACCCGTGTTTGTGTCACTTTGAGTTGCAATTCTGTCCCCAAAAGTGAGTCTCTGTGAATGTAAATGCATCCATATGTGCTGGCAGTATGTATTCATATACAGTTCTGCCCTAACATTTAGACAAAATATTCCAGTTTCAAGGGAGGAAAAACCCACATGAAGATTTAATTCTTTTCTGTATAAGGAACTTGATTTGAATTAAGGGAAGGAGTTAATGGGACCCAGAGCTGTCTCCCTGACATTCCCATCTGAACCAAGAGTGGATCAGGACCAGTTGCATCATCAAGCTCCTCCTCTCTCCCAGTGGAGGCTGATTGAGCTGCCCTTGGTTTAGACCTTGCTTATTTGCTGGACTACCCACAAAAAGCTGCATTGCATGAATTAATTTGACCTCAGTAATTAGCCAGAAGGAAGTTTCCCCCAACCAGTCAACCTCAGCAGAGAGGGGATTCATTAACCAGCTCTGTTTTGCCAAGCACAGGCTGATTCTGCAAATCAAAGGTTTTATTTTCTAATTGCATTTTCTTTGGTGGTTTTGCCAGGGAAAAAAAAAAAATCCCTGTGTGTCCTTTCCCACAGAGGCAGACCCTCAGCTTTCCCAGATTTCCCTTCTTCTCCTCAAATTCAGGAGATTCATCGACTCCCATGTGGAGTCACAACTTCCAAAGGGAGGTGGTGGGGAAACTGAGGCTGATGCTGAGCATTTCTGACCTCACAGGGAAAGGCAGAACCCTCTGCTTTTAAAGTGGAGAACAGAAGGTGGGACTTTTTATGGCTTTCCCCTTGTCCTTCCCACAGTTTTCAGGTGCCACTGGGAGGAATGCATGGCTGGGATGAGCTGAGCTCTCATTTCCCAGTGCAAACCAGTGGTGTTCTCCCTGGGGACTGGTTGCTCAGCTGCTCACTGGTTTCATCCCAAACCCTCTACCAGGAACTAGATCACAGGTTTGGGTTGGGAGGGACATTAAGGACCATCTCATTCCACCCTTGGAATACCTGCCTTAATTTGGTGGGCTCATTTAGGCAGGGCTGTCCATTCGGGATGTGAGGATGAGGGAAAGCTTTGGCTGGTTGAATTCCTCCTGGGAAGTCCTGCACTTCAGGGGTTGTCCAAAGGGGATGTGCCTGGAAAGGCTGGGAACCCAGAAAATTCCCCTGTGCCACAGGGCAATGGAAAAGAGCTGGAATCTCCTCCCAAAAACACCCCAAAACAACCAACCCCAGATCAAATCACAGAAGCAAATCCCAAAACCCCCCACAACCCAGTTTTCACGTTGGGAATTGCACGGGATGGGGGAAAAAAAACCAGGCTGAGGATGAAAACAAGATTCTGGCTACTGGGGTTTATTCCCAGCGTCTCCAAGGAGAAGGATTGGGATGAAGGTTCTCCATCTGAAGGGCTGCACTGCCATCTCCAGGTCTGCCACGGCTGCAGCTCCCACCCCGTCCCGACCCCACGGGATGAACCAGCTGCGGTGGCTCTGCCAAGAAAAGCGTTAAAACACTTTTCCTGAGCGCGATTTGAACAAAAGTCCGGCTTTTCTTCGTTTCCCTGGAAGAATTTATCGCTGGGAAAGCGTCCGGGGCATTTTGCTTCGGCACGTGCAGGGTGTGGATGTTCCCAGCGTGGTGGGATGGAGGGATTGCTCCATCCGGCTGCTCCCACCCCTTTCTATGCCCCGCCAAAATCTCGGGGGAAATCAGAATTGAAAAATTCCCATAGAAAAATTGGATTTATTTGGTGGTTTTCCTTCCTTTTCCGAGTGCACAAAGCCCTGGGGTCACTGCGTATTCCTTGTTCCTTGTGCTCCGGTGTCACCACCTTCAAATCCAAGTGTCCTCCATCCCAGCTCCGCTCTCAGGGAGCCACTTCTGCTCCAAAAGGCTCTGGATGTGGCCCAAAATCCCTGGAGCATCCCCACGCCGCGGGTGCAGCACCTCGGAGCGCCCATGAGATGGCACTGGAGCCGCACGGTTGGTGCCGGGGAAGATTCCAACTCGGCTTGGGTGGCATAAAAAAATATCCACTTGCAGGGATTAGGATCCCCCAAAATGTCTTAGGGTTCAGTATCTGACACAGGGCTGGGGGTTCCTTCTTCCCGGGCATCCCAGAGAGGTGTGGAGCAGCAGGAGGGTGTTGGAATCCAGGCAGATGGAGACACGAGGGATGAAATAATTGCAGGCAAGGTGGGCAGTGCTTGGCACACTCGGGTTTATTCCCTGCCTGTGGCCGAGGAGCTGCTGCAGGAGCTGCCAGGCTGAGCTTTGCCCCCACTCTGCTGAGCTGGAAAACCCCGAACTGGCCAAAAAAGGGGCTGACTGGGGGATTTGGGCTGGACTTAAGTGCAAATTAGTGCATCTGTTAAGGCCTCTCATCCCATTTCAGTGCCTGGCTCTCCCTACAGGTGTCCAAGGGTTTCTTGGGGACACTTCCCAACCTCCTGCAGGGCTTTCCCTGCTGTGGAGTCACCCTGAGGTTCACCTGTGGCACCTGCAGAATCTCCTGAGGCTTTCAGGTTGCTCAGAATAATTTCTACTGCTGGGGCAGGGTCTGATGGTGCCTGGCAGTGGGAACCATCCTGGCCCTCAGGAAGATTTTGGGGCCTTCACTTTCGAGACTCAGGCCCTGCTCTGAGGGAGGTCCTTGGAGATGAAGAGGTTGGACCATCAGCTGGGGTCAGGTGAGCACAGGCTGTGTTGGTGCTCCCAGGCTCAGGAGTGATGGGATCAGGAACAATGGGGGTCAAGAATGATGGGATCAGGAGTGATGGGCAGGTCGGGAAGGACACTTGGAGTGGCTGTTTGCGAATCCAGGACTGGCAGCTTCTCAAAAATATCCCACAACCTTCACCAACATCATCATTTGACTCCCTCCTGCCCTTCCAAACAGGCTGGTGACCAAGGCCAGCATGAGGTGGGTTGGGTTGGGAGGGACCTTAAAGCCCTGCTCCACCTCTGCAGACACTCAGACACCCTCACACCTGGCCAGGAATGGAATTCCCAGTCATTATTCCATAAATAATGAACCCCCTCCCCCCGAGACTGGCACCAAAACCCCCGTGCTGATGTCACCTCCCCTGGGAAATGCCAGCAGGGAAAACCCCCTCGGGAATTGCCCCCAGAGCTGCTGCCTGTGTGAGCTCTGCTCTCCGTATTCCCACTGGAAAACTCATGGAATTCTGTCCAGGCACCACCTGTGTGCCCACTCTGCACATCTCAGGGCAAAGGAGGGGAAATAAAGACATGGAATGAAAGCCACATTGAAGGATTTTTTCCCCAAAATCCTCCTTTCATCCCTCTGTTTGACTCCTGGAATTTTTCTGGGCTTCCTGTTTGAGTCATAAATACACATGTAATGCATATAATAAATACAATAAACACATAATAATGCATGTAATAAGTACATAAAAATACATATCATGCATTATAATACAGATAATAAATATTAGGGATGCATAAATACATTAAAATACATATAATGAATACACAATGAATCATATAATAAATACATATGATGCATATGATAAATACAGAATAATACAGATAATAAATACATATAACACATAAAAATACATGTAATAAATAAATGACAATAAATACATAATAATGTATATAATAAATACACAATAATACATATAATAAATACATGTAATACATACAATAAATACATAATAATGCATATAATAAATGCATATAATACATATAATAAATACATAATAACACAGACAATAAATTCATAGGAACACATGTAATAAGTACATAAAATACATAAGTATACATAATACATATAATAAATACAATAAACACATAGTAATGCATATAAGAAGTACCAAAAATACAGATAATGCATTATAATACAGATAATAAATACAGAATAATACATAAATACACTAAAATACATATAATTAATACATAAAATACATATAATAAATACATGTAATGCCTACAATAAATACACAATAATGTATATAATAAATGCATATAACCCATATAATAAATACATATAATAAATACACAGTAACACATGTAACAAATACATAAAATACATATAATAAATACAATGAGGGGACATCTGGGTATAAATACATCACAATTTTCCCTATTTTTATACATTTATATATATATCCCTCTACTATATATCTATACTATATATATACATATATATATATACATATTATATTCCTCTATAGATCTATATAGATTTATAGATATACAGATCTATATCCATCTGCAAATGGAAAAATCCCCAAGCTCTGTCTTGCAGATAATGATTTCTCTTTTCTATTCTTCTTATTCATTGAGCTCAAGGAAAACAATTAAAACTTCTCCCAAATAATAATAATAATTATTAAAAAAACCCCACAAAACACCAACCAACAAACCCTGCAAGAAATTTGAGCCCACATTTAATCTGCAGCCTTCAAAAGTTTCTTGGAAAGCTTAATTAAATGGTAATTCATCTGTGCATTGGCTCTGTCTTGTAAAGCCTGATAATGCCGAGTCTTAATTAAAAAAAAAAACCCTAAAAAACTAATGCAGCTTTTAGTTTTTATTCTGCCAGTTCAAGGGGAAAAAAAATCACCCCCAGAGCTGCCAACGGAGCCGAAAGATTCCTCGGCCTTGCATTGATTTGGTTCTCTTTAAATCCCCCTGCCAGGGCAGGGAATCAGAGGCAAAGTTATTCCAAATTTATTTCTTTCCTCGCTCTCCCGGGAGAGGATTTGTAGTGCCTGGAAATCTTTCAGCCCACAGAGGCTCCAGGGCTCAGCACCTGCCCTGGGCAAGGGCATTTTGGCCCTGAACCTCCCAGCTCCTTTTTGTGCCTCCCTTTGGAGTCTCCCAATAACTTTTAAAAACCACCCTGAGACAAGGATCAGCTCCTTTCCCTTTAAATTCAGGTTATGTTGGTGGGAAATTGCAGATTTATGGTATTTTTACCCATTTCAGATGTTCTTGGTGGGTTGAAAGGAGCTTCCCCTGCTGCCTTCCCCTCACTTATCCCCAAATTTTACCCACAACTGATGAAACCTGGAAACCACCCCAGGACTTCTCGCCCTGTCCTCCTCCAAAACCTTCAGATTAACCCCTTTTCCAACCCATTTTGGGGTCAGTTTGGAGGTGATGAGGAGTCAAAACCCACCCAAAGCCCAAGGAGCTCCTTCCAAACCATCTCCCAGGAGGCCACCTGGAGAAAGGAGTCCTGGGAGCAAAGTTCTGCTGCCAAAAACTGCCTCAAAAAAGGCTGATCTTCCCAAAGATCCGACTTCTCCCCCAGCCCCTGAGGAAGTTCTGGAGAGTCTTAAGTGGATTTGGTGGGTTTAGGGAACATCATGTAACAACTTCAGGGGTTTGGTGGATTTAATGGCTTAAAGGGAAAGAAAATGTTGACAGGGAGAAAATAAACCGTGTCCTGGAGATATTTTCCCCTCTCAGTATCCCCTGGGGTGCTGCAGTGCTGCTGGGAAATGGTGGTTTTTTTGGGAAAAGCCTCATCCTGATGTGTTTTTTCCACTCCTGTGCTACATTTTGATAAGGAATACGGAAAAGTTGCTGCTGGATTCGGCCTCCTTGCAGCTCCAGACAGTGATATAAGGATCTCTTTAATGCTAATTAATGCAATGACACAATGAATTAATAGTGTATTAGGCAAAGCTGTTAATTATCCCCAAATAAAACAAAGGGAAAAAAGGGAATCAGTGCAGGGAGAAATGACAACCGTCCTTGGCTTCGCTCTCCACATCCTTCCCAAACACCCTGCTCTGGGAAAAGCAGCCTCAGGAACGTCTTCCCAGCAGCCCCAGGGGGTTCAGGGTTAATTGGGAAGGGATAAAACTCTTCCCTGCCCTCAGAGGGAGCTCGAGGTGCCTGGCCAAGGATGAATCCTCATTTTATCCAGAGGGAAAATGGGCTTTCCCAGAGAGATTTGTCTTCTCCCAAGGATAAGGGAGGATTTGGGCTTGGATCAGCAACCCCACCCTGGGAAATACAAGCACAAAGCCATAGTGGGGAGTTTAAAGGCCTGAATTTCCCAATGCCTGAGATTCCCACTGCTTTGAAATTCCCATTGCTTTGAAATTCCCATTGCTTGGAAATTCCCACTGCTTTGAGATTCCCATTGCAAAAGAGGGACACAAAAGGAGAGTGTCCCTTCCTGTGCCTCAGTTTTCTGTAGGATGCAGAGCCACCACATTCCTGTGATTCCTTTTCAGCTTCCCAAAATGTCAATTAAAATGTCATCTGGACTCCCCCTGATAGGAGCAGGGTCCTGAGGCCTCTTTCATAAAACATGTAATTTGCTTTAGAAAGGAGAAACAAATCCCTTTATTTTTTTTTCCTAAATTCCCCCCACTTTATTTCCAGGCTGGATATTAATTCAGGAATAATTTTTTTAATTATTTTTTTTTCTGAACTGCACAGGGGTAAAATATATGAATTTTTCAGGGTGTTTGATCCTGGTCAGTGGCTGCCAGTCATCCCAAAATTTGGGTCAGGCTGGGGGGGATCACCAGCCAAGCCCCTGGTGTCGAACACAGGATTTGTTTCCAATGGGCCATTTTCCACTTTGCAGCATTCCCTCTCCATGATTTGACCTCATCCAGGGTTTTTTCACCCTTCTCATGCCCTGGGAAAAGAGCAGAGGGAGCATTTTCCTGCTGGAACACGGGGATGGATGGATGGATGGATGGATGGATGGATGGATGGATGGATGGATGGATGGATGGATGGATGGATGATTGCCCTCCAGCAGCCTTGGAATGACTCCTTGCAGGGCAGGATGGACAACCATGGGAGAGTAGAGGAGGAACAGCATCCTTGTGCCAGCCTGGATCCTTCCTGGATCCCTGCTGGAGCTGCACCATCCCTGTGCCAGCCTGGAAGTGCCTGGATCCTTCCTGGATCCTTCGATGTTGGATCTGCACCATCCTCTGCCAACCTGGATGTGCCTGGATCCTTCCTGGAGCTGCAGCCTCCTCAGCCAGCCTGGATCCTTCCTGAATCCTTCCTGGATCCCTCCTGGAGCTGAAAACATCCCTGTGCCAGCCTGGCTCTTTCCTGGCTCCTTCCTGGAGCTGCAGAATCCAGGCTGTGCCTGGCACATCCCTTTCCCTGCCTCCCGTGGGCAGAGCAGAGGATGAGCAGGGTGCTCCTGGTCACTGAAACTCTCACATTTACAAAACACCTGCAGGAAGTTGGAGCTGGGGCTTTCCCTTGCACGTCCTTCCCGCTTTGCCCGGTGCCAAGAGGTGGGGAAGGAAGTTCTGTGCCTTTGGTGCTGCTGCCTCGGGGTGTTGTTGAACAAAAAGCAGGTTCTGACCCCTCCTGGGTCCCCCCAGAAGGGGCAGAGCAGCTCTGAGGCTCCTTCCCCCCCAACCCTGCAGCCCAAATTCTTGTGTCCAGGGTGGGGTTTAGGGTTTCACTGAGCAGATTGATGCCTTTTCCACCCCCATCTGGGATCTCAGCAGGACACAGGGAGCCAAAAGCAGAGAAATAAGTGGGAATGGGCCAGTTAACGCTCCTCAACCCTCCCCAATCCCACCCAAAATCCTGCTCGTGGGAGGGAGGCAGCCAGCTCAGAGGAGCTCATTACACATAAGCTTCTCCAGGCTGCTTTTCCCTCTCTTCTCCCGTGTTCCCAGCCTGTCTCCCCAGGGATTATAACCCTTGGATGGTGTCCTTCCCTCCCCATTTACAGCAGGAGGAGGATCAGCCTCGCTCCCTTCTCCCTTTCCAATGCCATTAAAGTTCAGCCCTGGCTTTTCTCCCACGAAGGGACACGAAGCTTTGGGGAAACGATCTCAGGGCTTATTTCTCTGACCTTGTTTTTTTCGGCTTCCCCTCTGTCCACGAGGCTGAATGGGCAATGAAATCCTGCTCTGCTTTCAGGGAGGAAAATCCCAGGGTTTTTGGGTGGATTCAAGCTGAAGTTGGAGGCTGCTGAGGTCAAGAGGATTTGGGTGTGCAGCAGAAATGGGCTCTGGTCTCTCAGATAAGCAGCTTTGGGGAGTCTTAGAGGAGGCAAAATGAAATGGGCCCAAGCTCCCAGACTCGGTGTTTTACAGGGGTTTGCAAAGGGATGAAAAATAAGACACCTAATTCTGGCTGGGTGTGGGTAAGGGCATTAATAACACTCCTTTTGGTACAAATGTGCAGGGAAATTAAATATAATACAGTAGCAAGGAGCTGGACAGGACAACTAGACCCTCACACCTCCCTCCAGCACTTCAGCACCACCCAAAAACAGCCCTGGAAGGGTTAAAGAACACTCTTGCCAAATTGGAATTAAACGGTGCTAATATCAGCTAAGTGACTGTTCAGGGTAATAGGAGAGAGAAAAATTATGTGCCATGTATTTATAAATAATAAAGCATAATTTATTAATAATCTGGAATTGAACAAAGAGTCTGAGAAGCTTAATTAATTATTACTTGTAAAGTGCTTTTGAGATTATTGGATAAAAGCTGCTACAGAAAGGAAAGGTATTGAGGGAGAAACGAACCAGCAGGAGCCAAGCCCTGGAAGCACAGCTCTGAGAGCTGCAGGACAGCCCAGGGGGGCTTTGGCAGCCCAGGGACTGAGGTTTTGTGAGGTAGAACTGGAATTGTTTCTTCCCAGCAGGGGAACAGGGATGCTGTGTCACCCCATCCCACGGAAGAGGGGACTGGAGGGGAGGGGATGGACCCTCCTGGCCCAGGGATGGGGTGGGGTCCAGGCTCTGATATTGGTTTGGGTTCAGCACTGAACCCCAGACGAGATTCAAAACGTTACTAAAATGAGTCATTTTCTTTAATGAAATCAGGTAAAATCGAAAAAGGAGCAGTTCCCAACACACCCCCCTCCTGCTCCCCATTTTGAACTGCTATTCCCCATTTTGAACTGCTCTTCCCCATTTTCAACTGCTCTTAGAATGAAAAAGAGGGGGAGAAAACCTGCTTGGATGTTCCAAACCTACAGCAGAAGTGACCACACAATTCCCAGCTCTCCTCCCAACAGCTCTGCTCTCTCAGCCTGGAGCTGATTTCTGGCACAAACCACCTCTGACAGCCCAAAAAATGTTGCCCTGCCCCAATTAGCTCTTTCTTAAGGCTCTGATTTGGTTTCTGCCCAGAAGAAAATGCAAGCCCAGACAATTAAAAGGGCGTTAAATGCAGTTCATGGAGCCTTGGGTGAGTTCATCTCCTGAAAAAAAGAAGCTCATGAAGATCCACCTCACCCTTCCCTACTGGGGGAGCTTCCTCACCCACCTACAGCTTCTGGATGTGCTGTTTTGGGATGGAGAGGGATTTTGAGGTGTCCCAGAACACCTCATGGCCCTGCTCCTGTAACTCCTCATGTCAGACCGCTTTGAAAATGCTTTTTGAGGTTGGTTTGTGCACTTTAAGCCCAGCCTAATTGCTGGGACAGGGTTTATTAGAGCCTGCCTGAAGGAGTTGAGGAGAAAACTGAGTCACAGAGTTAAAAACTTTACAGTTATCCCCAAATGAACCTGAGGATCATCTTTAGGAGGTGAGGGGAAAGCAGGAATGAGGGGACCCACCAGTTGAGGGGCTGAAAGTGGTTTTGAAGGGCTGCAAACCCTGAGCCATCCATCCCATGCCAGAATCAGGGCCCTCACTGCTACCCCAACCCCAGCACTGCCAAACAGCTCCCAGATCCAGAGGATGGAGCTTCCTGCCCTCTCTCACCCACCCAAATCCCCCCCAGCCTCTTCCAGGGGGTGAAGCTCCTCTCCCAAACATCATCACCCCTCTCCAGATCACCTGAGGGTTCTTCCCACTGGGAGAGTTCCACCCAACAAACCTCACAACTCCAGCCTCTCTCCACCCTCCCTCCTGCTCTCCATGACCCTTGTTTTGCACCCTCCACCCGTATTTTGGTTAAAAATTCAGTGCTTTGGCCATTTCTTGTCTCACAGCAGCAGCTGCCAGGAGGATCCTCCTGAGGAACAACCAGAGAGCTCGTTGAGTTGATGTCCAAGCCACAATTATAAAAAGTTTTTTACTTTTAAAGCATCTACAGCTTGGAAGGGAAGGGTTGGTGGAGCTGGGAGGGAGGAGGAACATCTCTGCTTGCTGGGAGGATCTTTTTTACACCAGGGAAGGAGTGGACAGAGCAGCCAGGCTTCTCTGGGGGAAGGTTTCTCTGAGCTCCAAGCAAGAGGCAAGAGAGGTGATGCTCTGAAACCTCCCCAGGCTCAAGGCCCTTTGCCTACACAAGCTTCTGGTTGATTGTCATTGACCAAAATGTTGGGTTTTCACACAAAAAAACCTCCCAGTTGGAGCAGCACCAGCTGGAGAAGGGTTGGTTGTCCATCACATCCCTGCTCTGTGCTATTTTTGTGCTGTTTGATGGAGAAGAGGCTGTTGATGGGATTTGTCTTCTACCCAGCCTCGATCTGGGGAGGAAAATCAGTCCTGGCTTTCCAATAATCCGAGTTTTAAAAAGCAGACGAATCTGTCAGAGTTAATGAAGGCCCTGAACGAGCTGCAGGCACAAATCCTGGTCCTGCTCGGGAGACAGTGACAAATGACACCCAAAAAAGTGTTGGAGGGAGTTAAAAACAAACCCCCAATCTTCCCACATTCCTGGCAGGAACGTCGGGTTTGGCAAACACAGCCCCTCATTTCCATCTCGTCCCATCCCCGTTCCCCCAGATTAAAATAATTAAAAAAAAAAAAAAAGCAAGTGACTGTTGGACAAGAAGTGTCTGCAAGTGGTTTAATGCCAGCAGCAATTGGAATGTGGAATATCCAGGCTGGAATCTGTCTGCCTTTAAAAGTGCTGTTTAAACTCGTGGATTTTCCATGTGTTTCCCTTCTCTGTGACTTCTCCTCCAAGCCCTGAACCCTCCCCCAGTCAGACCATTCTGTGGCTCTGAGAAACCCCGTGGTCTTCAGCTCCTGTTATTTTTATTTTATTTTTTTTTTTTTACTCCCTTCCATTTTTTTTAAATGCTTTTTTTAAGTGCCACTGTGTTCTTGTGGAGTCCTATTAAGCAGGCAATAAATTTGCATAATGTGGATCCATAATGTTTAATCCAAGGCTCTCTGGAAAGCTGTTATTGTCCACGAGCTCTCATAAATTCTCACTATCACCTCCATGTTAAATACTAAAGCTGCCCAGGGCATATTGGGCACTAATCACCTGCAACATTGAGTTGGAGGGAAATTATCCTTTTCCTTTTCCCGCCCATTTCTTTAGGAACAACCTCCAGCTGCACCTGGAGGGGTTTTTTTAGCCCAGAAAAAAAAAAAGAGTCACCCCTCAGATTTTTAAGTCTGCATCTGCACTGAGTTTGAGCTGCCTTGAATTTCCTCATCAGCATCCTGAGGGTGGGTTATCCATCCCCCATCACGGGGGCTCTGGAGCACCAGGAAGAGATGGAAAGTTGTGTGTCAGAATCGTTTGCACTGGGAAAATTATAAACCTCAATTAACTCCTGAGCTGCTTTTTTTAATTATATATTTTTTAAGGGTTTTAATTTCTTTTAAATGAGTGAGGCAACGAGGTGTGAGAAGGGGGAGGCTGCAGAACTCAGCTGGGTCCTTCCCAAAGGGGTTTGGCCACAAAAATCCCTCCCTTGGGGCTGCAGGATGAGGCTTTAGGGAATTACAGGATGAGCAGGGGAGGAATTACCCCCTGACCCCTCTCCTTGCTGGGCTGGATGATCGTGGTGGGTCCTTTCCAGCTGGAATATTCTGGTCTCTTGTCAGCTGTAAATGTTGTTATCAGCCAGCAGGGTCCCCTGGAGTTGTCCCCCAACAGCAACAAAATCCAGAGAGTGCCTTGGCTCCCAACACAGTGGGAAAGGACTCCAGGGGATGGATGGAAAATTGAACTCCCCCAAAACTGAAATGGGAGTGAAATGTTCAGGCAAGACAAAGGTGAGGCTGGAGCAGATTTATTTCCTGCCTTTCACTGATTCAAAAAGTTAGGCCTGAATAATAATAATAAAAAAAGAAGAAAACAAGACAAGGATACCCTGATCCCTGTGGTTTCCTGATTTCTGAGGGTTACCCAATATTGGGGTGATCTGAACCTTGGGAGTGTATTCACCATTCCAAGAGGGCTACAAATAATAGCAACTTCTGGGAGGTGACATCTCCAAGCCTCTTAGGAGGCTAATTCTATAACAACATTAATTCAACATAATGCCTTCATGAATAGAGATGGGGCTAATGCAGGGTTTAAAGTTAGGCAGCTTATTCTTGCCCATCTTAATTTAACTAAGTGCCTAGTCTTGAAAGGCATCACAATTCCAGCTATCTGAGCACTTTCCTTGGGAAAAAACCTCTTTGCTCCACCTCCATCAAAAGGGGTTGTTTTCCTTCACTGCTTCCCCTTTCTTTTGCCTTTTTAATAATTGGTGCTCGAATTATCTTTGGATACTTGGGGTTCTCAAACCTTGCCTTTGGAAGGCACAAGTGCAACACTCAAGGGTGCTCATCCTTTTCTTTTTCTCTCCCTTATAAACAGCTGGTCACCTTCCAGCCCCATGGGGTAGTAATTCCAGCTGATGTGAGGTTGGGATGAGCATCCACTCGACTGCAAGGTGCTGCTCTGCCCATCTGGGGAATCACTCTCCAAAGGTGCCACTTCCCAACTTCCTGTTTTCTCCCTTTTTCCCCTCAAAATTGGGGATAATACTGGAAATTGCCTTTTTTCCTCCTGCAGTTCACTTCAAAAAGTTGTTTTTAATCAAAGAATCCCAGAAGGGTTTGGGTTGGAAGGCAACTTAAAGCCCATCCAGTGTCCCCTGCCATGGGCAGGGACACCTTCCACCAGCCCAGGTTGCTCCAAGCCCTGTCCAACCTGGCCTTGGACACTTCCAGGGATCCAGGGGCAGCCACAGCTTCTCTGGGCAACCTGTGCCAGGGCCTGCCCACCCTCCCAGCCAAGAATTCCTTCTCAGTATCCCATCTATCCCTGCCCTCTGGCAGTGGGAAGCCATTCCCTGTGTCCTACCACTCCATCCCTTGTCCCCAGTCCCTCTCCAGCTCTCCTGGAGCTCCTTTAGGCACTGGAAGGTATCTCCAGAGCCTTCTCTTCTCCAGCCTGGCTCCATGGGATCATTGGCACTCCCAAGTCATTCCAGCCTCCTGGTCCCTGCTCAAACACGTGCTGATGCCTGAGGAACTCATGACACCCAACCACTCCCGTGCCCCCCCTGGTTTCTCCCAAGCCTTGCTGGCACCAGAGGAGAAGGATGGGAGGATCCCACCCCATCCCCCTAAAATAAAAGGGCAGAGAGCTGCTTTTGTCAAGTCCTGACCCCAAATCAGCTGCATGTGGTGCCTGGAGCTGCAGGCAGGGATGGAACCTCCCCCCAGCTCAGACTTTGTGCTGGTTGAGGTGTTGCAGCAGATGGAGGCAATTCCAGGTGGCATCAGTGGAGCACATTTTAGCCCAGAGTTTCCAGGCCTTAATTACGTAATCAGGGAAATAATTCTGGCTCCAGAGCCAGGAGCAGGAGAGGAGATGATCCAGCAGTGATAAGGTCCCACCCCAAACACAGAGAAGCTCCAAGATTAGCCCTGCAGACAGGCTGGTGCTCGGAGCTGCGTTGAAGGCAAAAAAATGCCTCAGTGCTGGCATAGAATTAAAATAAATGGTGTTTAAGGGTTTAAATCTTGAAAGATCTCATTTCCCAGCTGGTCTCCTGATGGGATTTGTGGTGGTTTGGGGAGCAGATCCCACATCCATCACCAGAACATTAATACAGAGCTGCTGGGGTGCATCAAGGGCCTGCATGGAATAATCAGCAGTGGGGCCAGTTCCTGTCTATAAACAGAAGCTTTTTAGAAGGTAGGAAGCAAAGGGCTTCCCTGCCACCCTCTTGACCCTTGGGGCCTTTCTTGTTGTCCCTCTCCTGCCAAGGCTGCTGCTCCAGACCCCAGTAACAACCCCAGACCTGTGTCCATCTCTGTGGAAGGTGTTGCCTTTGCTTTCACAGAATCACAGAATATTTGGAGTTGGAAGAGACCCACAAGGATCAGCAAGTGAATGGTCTACCCAGGGGATTGAACCCATGGCCTTGGTGTTATTACTGCCAAGCTTTAACCAACTGAGCTCACCTCAGTCTTTAAAATACCATTTTTGTGTAGTTTTTTGGTGACTCTTCTCCTTGAGGCTTGGGATCTCTCATCTCCCCTCCCACGTGGTTATTCCACGTCCCAGAGGGTTTTTGGCACTGGGGAACCCCTGGAAATTTCCTGCACCTGAATTTTTTATTTTGTTTTGGTTTGGTTTGTTTTTTTTAAATTGGCTTTAAAAAAGACAGTTCCTGGAAGCTTCATTTGCAAACCCCTGCAAAATTCCCCACCTGACCATCCTCGGGGCCTCTGTCCCTCTGTCTGATCACGAGGCAATGATTCGATTTAATAACATCTAATTCTTACTGCAGGATCAATGAGGAGAACTGCCAGTCAGCTGAGCCATTCCAGGCCTGTCAGTGCCTTATCCCTCTCCCAGCCAGAGCATCCCTAATTCCTGCTGATGGAAAAGCAATTGGGTGCAAACGGCATCGGCTCCCACATCGTGTCAGAGCCCGGCCCGAGGCTGGGGGGGGGGCTCAGCTGGGCACATCCAGAGTGGTGCTGGTGGATAAATCACAGATGTTGGAGCAAATCAGCCCCCAAAACGCCCTGACCTGCAGGTAAATCTCGACCCCCAACTGGCAGGTTTTCTAAACTCATCAGTTTGTGCAGCAAAACCCCGAGTTCGTGTTCTGCTCCCTCCTGGATCCACCTCAGCACCTTCCTCTAAACCTGCAGGTTGGCCGAGGTCAGGGGAGAGGGATTTCTAACATGTTTTTGACCTTTCTCTTATTCCTCTTGACTTGCAGCGAGAGCTCCACAAGCTCCAGCTTCCAGAAGGTTTTCTCCACACCTTACCCAGCATCCCAGAGAGGTTTAAAGGCTTTAAAGGTTGCCTGAGTTATGACAGATGAATGGACTTGGATAAAGAGACCCTCTTCATCTCAAGCTGAGGAAATCAGATATTCACGGAGGCAAAAGGCTTCCTGAGCTTGATGGATCTAGTTGGATCTGGTGGAGCAAATCCCAGGAGCCTAAAGGTTTAAATGCCTTACAAGTTTAAATATTAAAAAGCACAGATTTATTACACAGAGTGACCTTTAAAACTTGTCTCATTAAACTACATCTCCTGGCCCTTCTGGGCCTTGGTGCCTCCGAAGATGAGGCAGGGAAGTTCAAAGCAATGAGCAAAAATGGTTAAAAATGTCACCGCTTTATAGACTTTTCTGTAAAGCTGGGACTGAAAAAAAGGAAAGAAAGACCAACAACCTGCCTTAATATCCCTGTGGGCTTCTCCAGCCCCTGGAATAATATTTCCTGTCTGTTACTGGGGGTCTTTTTGAGGAACAAGCACAATAACAAAGAAACGCTTGTGCCCCTGATGCTCCATGTCAGGCAAAAAATGTGATAAATTAATAAGAAAATAATAAATGCTTTAATTAACAGATAATAGATAATTTAATTCAAAATGGATCATTTAATACTGCCCAAATCCCTGGAGAAAGCCACTCCAGAGAGATTTGGGGCTGATCAGGGCTAAGGGTTGGGCTTGATGATCCTTGTGGGTTCCTTCCAGCTCAGCGTATTCCGTGATTTTGTGATTGGGAAGCACAGGAGGGTGGAACAGCCCTCTGAGATTGGTGTAAATTCCTGCCTGCTGTTGTGTTAATCAGTAAAATGAAACCTAAAACACAATGAAATGCTGACATTGCTGTGGAGAGTCTGGAGGACACGACTGAGGCCAAACGACTCCTCTCCCGTGTTCATCCCCAATGCAAAGAGAAAGCGCTGTCCAAGTGGGGGCATGATGAGAGCTGGGGCTGCTCAGCCACGCAGGGATGGAGAGGATGGGCTGGATCCTGCCCCTTTCCATCTCCTCCCTGCCCAAATCCAGCTGAATTAGGCACGCTGTCAGCTCGGATTAGCCCCACACCGAGGACCCTCCGTGAGGAGCTGCAGGAGCGGAGCTGCTGCTGTGATGAGGGATGGCAGGAACGAGCTGGGAGAGCCCCCCTGGGAGAGCAAGATGTCCCAGAGACTTTTCAAGAGGAGCTTCACAGCATGTTTTTTTCCCCTGATGACCTCCCAAACTTCTCAGCTTTCAGAAGGGCTTTCAAAACACAGAGGTTTTATCCCAGATCCCAAGCAGAGGGTGCTCCAAGGGAGGGTCACAGAGTCACAGAATCCCAGAACATGCTGAGCTGGAAGAGACCCACAAGGATCATCAAGTTCAACTCTTGTCCATGCACAAAACGATCCCCCAGGAGTCACTCCCTGTGCCCCAGAGGATCATCCAAACCCTCCTGCAGCTCTGGCAGCCTTGGGGCTGTGCCCACTGCCCTGGGGAGCCTGTTCAGTGCCAACCACCCTCTGGGGGAAGAACCTTTCCCTGAGATCCACCCTGAGCCTGCCCTGGCACAGCTCCAGCCATTCCCTGGGGGCTGTCCCTGGTCCCCCCAGAGCAGAGCTCAGTCCTGCCCCTCCTCTGCCCCTGCCCAGGCAGTTGGAACTGCAGGGAGGTCTCCCCTCAGTCTCCTCTGCTCCAGCTGAACACACCAAGTGCCCTCAGTGTCCTCACACGGCTTCAAATCCAGGCCCTTCCCCACCTTCATTCCCTCCTTTGGACCAACCAATCAACTCTGTGCCAGCACAGGCTGCCCCAACTTCTTTCAGCTCCTTTTCTCAGATATTTATGTGTTTTTTTTCTGTAGGACCAGGGGCTCTGCCCTGACCAGAGGGCTGGAATCCATCCAGCACTTGCACCGAGGATGTGCCAGCTCGACTCAAGCGCTCGGAAAGGAGAATTTGGCCTTTTTTAAGAGGAGTTTGATAAAAATTACCAGTGATGGGGCCATTTGGGCACTTTAGAGTGAAAAATAGCTTAACAAATGTCTTACTCTGCTCTGATAACATCAAAAAAAAAAAAAAAAAAAAGGAGGGAATTTTAGCAACCTTCAGATGTTCCATTAACAGCAGGATTGAGTTATGCCGTTTGATATTAATACAGGTTTTTAACAGCCCGTGTCATGTTGCTGCCTGGTTCTAAATTGAAGCTTTTTGGAGTTTCACAAATCTCCAGTTTTGCTCTTTCTCAGCTGGATTTGGAGCAAAACCACAGTTTGAGAGGCTGGAGATTTCAGACAGTCTCGTTCCTGGGTGGTTTTAAATAATAGTTTGCAATGCAGATTGAGCAGGGTCGGGGAGGGGGAGGATGTTTACTTGCTCTTCCCTCAGTCCCAGCTACATCTGTCACTCTGACTAATTAATCTACAATTAAAAAAAAAAAAACAACAAAACAAACTTCTTCTCACCAAGTTTGCAGAGTGCATCTTCATTTTTTATTTTCTCACCTGCACCCAAAAAAATGTAATAATCAGGAGGCGTAATAAAATAATGTGATAACTTCCTCAAATGCAATTTGCTGCTCTTCCCTGGAAAATCAATCTAATTATAGACACATGGATTAAATGAATGTCACAATCACTGCGGAGGCACCTGAGACTCAATATTTTTCAGGCAGACTCTTTGCTGCAGCAGGGCATGGAATTTGTGTTCCTTAAGTCCTGGGAAAATAGGATGTAAGCCCTGACCAAGGGGATTGTATTCAGAGGTGAATTTGTACGGGTAATTTTGAGTGAAAACTTGGTGGTTTGGAAGTTTGACTCCTCTTTGTGGCTTGACTTGCAGCTGAAAGGCACAACTCGATGAGTTGTAGAAGCACAGACACCCCAACAACCCCACCCTGGCCCTCAGAGCGTTGTCCAAACCCTCCTGCAGCTCTGGCAGCCTTGGGGCTGTGCCCACTGCCCTGGGGAGCCTGTTCAGTGCCAACCACCCTCTGGGGGAAGAACCCTTCCCTGAGATCCACCCTGAGCCTGCCCTGACACAGCTCCAGCTGTTCCCTCAGGTCAAACTCACTCAAGTTTGGAAGAAAAGATGGAGAAGGGGGATAAAACCCAGGCTCAACCCCCCAGCCAAGGAGGCTGAATTGCCCAATCATCAGTGAAAGGAAATCCTGCTCTCAAATTCATTCAATCCCCCCCCAAGAATTCCCTCAGTGTCAACTCCCTGGGTTGAAAAAGCTCCATGGGGATCCCACAGCTTGAAAACCTGATTTTCCAAACAGCTTCCATGAACATCACGGACCTCTGGGCAGGTTGGGAGAAATTCCCCCTCAGCATCAACCAAGGCTGAGGGAGCACCATGCCCAGGAGCTCCCTGGAAGTGGCACACCCAGGGATGCTCGGCAGGTCCCGGTGACAAATTCCATGGGATTCCCAGGCCTGGAGAAAGGACACAGCTCCAAGAGCTCCCTGCTCACCCTTCCCTGCCCCCTGGGCTTCCCTGAGGACACAGGAAAGGAAAAAAAAAAAAATCATGTTTTTCTCCCTTGACCGTCAATCAATGGGGGATTTTGGGTGTGATTCACAGCAGAGGGAGGTTTGCAGGACAGGGGAGGGGACAGGGGGACAGGTGGGGAGATGTCACAAAGTGTGGGGGGAAAAGGGCTCTAAACCTTTTGGGAACCTGACTCTGTCCTATCCAGGCACATTCCAGGCACTGTTTCAGCTCCAGGGTGTTGTTGGCTGGAGCAGGGAGGGAAGAGCTGTGATTGATGCAGCTGTCCCCAAAATCTGAATTAGCCACCAGAGCCACTGGTGTTCCCTGGGTGGGGATCTTGTGGTGTCAGTGGATCCCCCAAGTGTGGATTCCCTGGAGACTGAAAGGGTTGAGCTCACATTAAATCCACATTAAATCAGATTTTCCCCTAAAATTTTGGCCAAACATGAAGAAAAGTGGCTTTAGTGCATGGAAAGAGGTCTGGAAAAGCAGTTTTTCAGGAGACAGAGCTCCCTCTCATAATTCCAGACCCTGTGGAACCCTCTGCCTTCCACCACAGCTGAACAAGGTGCTTTGCCCAACCTGGTATTTTTTTGGATTTCCTTGAGCTGTTGCACCTGTGGGCCAGAGGGGCCTGGAGGGATGAGTTCAACCTGTTGTTGACTTTCAGGAGACACTCATCCAACCACCCACCCTCAATATTTCTCCAGGTTTACCCACAGGGAGCAGCAAGACTCTCCAGACACCTGGGGGAAATGATTTCAGGCCTCAGCCAGTTTTGTGGCTCCTCTGAAGGCAGGAGCAGCCTGGTTAAATGCCACATCAATATTTTTGGGTGGATTCTTTTTTTTTTTTTTAATTTTTTCTCCCTCCACACTGATTTGTCAAACACTTTTGAAAAGCCATTTAACCTTTGTGGGGCCGTTCCCAGCAGTGTCTGCAGGCACAGCCTGGTGGGGTTTATGCCCTTCAATTAAGTCAGCATCTTTTTGTGGCTCTGATAGAAAGAAAACCCCTCCCTGTCTGTGGGAAGGGATGCCCAGACCTGGATTTTATCCATGTTCCCTTTCAGACTTCACTAAGCAACGAATTGCAGGAGCACAGAGGGGAGAGGGAAGTTAATCAGCTGCAAGGACAGGAGTCCTTGCTCTGAAGAAGACCTTGACACCAGTGAAATGGTGATTTATGACCCTACAAAACCACCATTGTGTGAAATAAACCCCACAGCATTCCGAGCTTGAACTTATTTTGCTGTATTTTGAGCGATGTAGGACATGGAATTCCCCAGGTGGGAATTGTGCAGGAGCTGGTCCTTCGAGTTTCCCCCTTTTCTGGGTAGAGATGGCTCAGCCAGGACTAATTTTTCCAGGTTGAAACGTTCCTAAAAAGTCACTTTGGGGAGGTCATGTACCAAAAGTTGAGCTCTCCTCTAGCCTAAATTTTATCCATCACCTTTAGAGCTCCTTAAGCCCAAAGTGCTGGAGCCCTCAGAGGCTGAGGGCAGGCAGACACAACTCTGTAGTCCTGCTGAAGACATGGAAGGGGTAAAACAGATCAGGAATAAACCAAAAAACTTGCTTTGAGGTTCTGAATTCATCCCTCTTTCCTCTCTTAGCTACCTCCTTCTGCCTTTCCACCCAGCCTTGGCCATGTCTGGACACAGGTAATGCCTTTTTCCCACCTCCTCTCCCTAAAACAGCCAGGGTGGGTTCCATTTGTAGCCATGGGAACCACTGATTGCTGCTAATGAAGCCTCCCCACCCTCCTGGGTGTTTGGTGGGTGCGAGGGAGATGTGTTGGGATCCCAGCAGGATCTCACCTGGATTTTGTGCAGGATGAGCCCCCCTGATCCAGAGCCCTCCCCCCAGGACCCTCCCAGTTCCCAAGGTGTTCAATGAAATGACGGAAATTGGGATGATTTCCACCAAACTCCTCCAGCTTTTGGCAGCAGGTTGTTTTCTGCAAGGACTGGGGCAGATTCTGCCTGGTTTGGGGGCTCTCTCAGCCTGATAAATTCAGCATTTCAACAAATAGCCCTTTAGGGATCAATTAATCCCTGGGAAGAGCCGGTTCTGCCTTGATGGGGATTCTGGGCACCTGATGGTGGGACTCTTAGGGGTGATTCAGTAGGGTTGGACTCGATGATCCTGGTAGGATCCATCCAACTCTGATATTTCTACTTCTGCTGTTTCACACAAAAGCTCCTTCCAAGCCTCAGCTCCCACATCCCATCCCCTCCCCAGCCTCTCCTCCACCAGCCACTCCAGTCTGCAGCTGCCTGCTGGATTTTTAATTCTTCTTCATCATATTTAAAGCAATTTTGAAAAAAAAAAATTTAAAATTAAAAATAAAAGAAGAAAAAAAAAAGAAGAAGAAAAAAGTTCATGGCAATTTGTGCTGCTTTGTAATTAGAGCCAGTGATTAGAAAATCTTTCTTTTCGTGCTGGAGTTTTTCCTTCAAAAAGAAAAAGAAAAAAAAAAGGGGGGAAAAAAAATCCGAAAATGGGAATTAAAAAAAAAAAAAGGCCTCTGAAAGAGCTCTAAGACTAGAATTAAACAGATTATATCTCATTACTTCCAAATGGAAAGGAAAGTTACAGCTTATTAGAGCAGTTGCATCTGCAGCTGGGCAGGAAGGGAACTGAATTCCCGTGGTGGAACCAGGCTGGGGAATGGCACTGGGCTGCAACTTCCAGATTTTCTGCTCTTGGTAGGCAATAAATGCTTTTTATCAGTTTATCTCTCTTTTATTCCACCGTGCAGGCAAATGCCACCCTGGTTTCAGCCAGGGCTGATTAAACCCCGAGTGTCAGCCTGAGCACCTCCCCTCCCCAGGGCCATTTCCTGATCCCATTCCTGCATCCTGCCGGGGAAAAGGAAGAAAGGTGGGATTTGGAGTTCTTGAGTGAGTGGTTTAACTGCCCTGGGAGGGTGTTTTGGTCTCAGCTGCAAACCCAGAAGTTAAAGGGGGCTGATGTGCCCCGGGGTGGATTCCAGAGCTCCCTGCCCTCCCTCTTATCCCTCCCCTGCTATCAGGAGTCCATCCCACCCACACCAGCTCTCATCCCAGTGCCAGGGGCGGGCTCCAGAACTGCTTCCCTCTTTTTTTGCCCCTGTGAGAAGTTGTGAGAGTGCAAAGAAACAGGTTCAGCAAAAAAAGGGAGGGTTTTGTTACCCCCTCTGTGGCTGCTCAGGCAGCACTTTGGCAACAAAGGCTTGGGGGGGATTTCATTTCCCAACTGTGCAACTCAGGGAAGGCTTCTCATGACATGGGAAGGCTCTCAGGAGGTTTATCCTGATGGAAAGGGGGGTTTGGTTGAGGGAAGGAGCAGCAGGGTTGTCTCCTGCACAGCAGAGAACAAACACGATCACAGGAGGTTGGACAGGGCCTGGAGTATCCTGCTCTAGTGGAAGGTGTCCCATGACAGGGCTTGAAATGAGATCATCTTTGAGGCCCCTTCCAACCCAAACCATTCCGGGATTTTCTGGCCTCACAGCCTGGCATCTCAGCTGTGAAATCCCACACAGGCACTTCCTCAGCTCCAGCTTTCGGGGAGTTTTCAGCAGGAAATTTTCTTTTGGGGCGAAATCTGATCTCCTTTATCTGCTTTTGTTGATGGCCAGATCCTCAGGAGGGGAGCTGGGTGGGCACACACGGAGCCCTCTCCTCCCCAGACCAAATTTTGGCACTTCACCATCCTCTGGGTGTCTCCATTCCTCAGGGAGAGGATGATGCTGAACTCTGGGAATGAGGCACAACTCCCATCCCACTGCTGACCTTGCCAGAGCTGGAGACAAATCCAGGCAGCCAAGGAAACTCATTTCATTGGAGCCCAGAGCCTTTCCTGGTCCCATCTGCTTCTCTTTTCCCCTCCTTCTGAGCAATTCTTTCCTTAGCAAACAACAGAAATGCTTTGGGTGCCTGACACATGCAGGGTGGCTGTGGATTTGCAGCCTGCATTAGCTGGGAAGTTCATCCCAGCCCTTAATAGGCTGGAAGAGGGATGGATGCATTTGGACTAAACCAGGGGAGCTGATTGGTACCTAAAAGTCTAATTTGTCTGCAGAGCAGACACCAGTTAAGGTCCAGTGAAGAGCAGATACATCCAAGGTCGTGCCAATGAACTGCAGAGCAGGGAACTTGGAGGCTGTGGCAGGACAGAGCCCCTGGAATGTGACCAAGACAAGGCCCTGTTTGCAACTGTGCAATTGGTGGGCTGAGAGGGGCCAGGAGATGTTGAATCCAGTCTGGGTTCAACCCTAAAATAACATCCTGATGGGGAGGGGAGCCACCTTCAACCCCAAATTATACTACACTTGCAGTAGTTTTAGCATATATATTGTGGAGTAAATAATTCTGATTGAGATCTTTGATCATCTGTAATAACAAATGACTCCTTTGGTGGAAACATTCTCACTTTGGAACATTGAAACCCACGGGACAAAGCGGTTCAATCTCGCTTCTGCCATTCCCTAAATTTAAACCCTTGACAAAATCTGAGGCTAAGATGGATCCAGCCTCATCCAGACTCCTCTCTGAGGGGTTCAGAAAGCAAAAAGGAATCCTTCCTGAACCTAATGACTCAGTTTGGTCTGAAAGTCTTGCAGTGCCACCCACGAGAGAGGTGTAAAGAGCTCAGGATGCACGTGGAGCTCGCAGCTGGAATACTCGGCCTGGGAGGGATTTCAGCTGCTCCACGTAGGTGGATTCGGGCCATCTCCTGTTAGAGATGCTCCAGGTGAAGCCTCGACTCTGTTCCAACCAGCTCCAGCTATTTTTAGTGGTGGGGAAGAGAGGGTGAAGGGTTGGACTGGTTTCTGAGGAGTGAAGGAGTTCCTTGGAAACACTCGAGAGAGACGAGACGCGAAAGCTCCGCTTTGAAAGGTGTGACAGATGGGAGAGGAGATGAAAGTGTGTGAGGCTCTCAATGGGTCACGGAAAAGAGGCTTTGCAATGGTTTTTAGGGTCAGAAGGGATCCATAGAGCCTCCTGTCCCCCTGGATAACTCAGCCCATTGAACTTCGCTGGAGCGAGGGGGAAACTTGGGCTGCTTTCTCATCCCTTTGTGCAGGGGAAAACGGCTCCAGTGGGGATTCAAAGGTCCTAAAACCCCAGCACTGACTTTGTCACCACATCTGCTCCTTCTCTGGGGACATTGCAAAGAGGCAGGTGAACAAAACCACGTTCCCAGAGCCTGCCTTAGGGCAGGAGGTCGAAACAAGCCCCACCATCCCCGTGCACCCCAAACCCACTCGCGCTCTCCGAAGACAATTTTCCCAGCAATAACTGTGAGCTGTCACTGTAACAGCCTCCCGTGGCTCCTGCTGCCTCGTGATTGAAGCTCCCATTAACTTGCATTTGCCTTTCATTTTATTTTATTTTCCTGCCTTTTTTTTCCCCCTGTTTTTCTGCTCGAAGCTTCGCTCGCCTTAATGTGATGATTTTTTGTTCCCTTCAGCACTCTTGTTTAATAAGTAGTTAATCAATTCTGGGGAGTTGCTGCAGCCCCACTGCTCCCAGCCATGCCTAAATGGGATATTCTGAATAATTCCCCCTTTGTTTTCTGGCAGTTCACTCCAATAACTCCCTCCAAGGCACTGATGTTTTGCTCCATGGCTGGTGATGGGGTCTGGAAATGAGAAATTTCCCAGGTGAGGTTGGGGGTGATTTGGGATGGAAATGCTCTTGGTGAAGCACACAGGGCTGGCTCAAAGTTCTCTTGCCTGCAAGAGTGGTCTGGAAACAACAACAACAACAAAACTTGGAGAAAATAAATCCCTGTTCCTGTTTTTTAAGAGGATTTTTTGACTAAGTCCTTGGGTTGTCCAAAACGGGGACAAGAGTTTTGATTTTCGCCTGCTCTTTGTTCTGTGCATCTTTTCTCTTTGATTCTTGCTGGGCTCACTCTGCTGTTCTCAGAAGTTTGCTCATCAACTTCTGCTGGGAATATTAGTCTGGAATAGCAAGAGCCAGAGAAAACAGTTTAAGAGTGGTAGCAAAACTGGGCTGGCTGCTGGAGCCCGTGTGGGAAAGCCCTGGCTGTAATCCAATAGATCCCACTGTGCAGTGTCCTTGCAGAACAAACAAACTTCACATTTGGAGAAGGGACCAAATCGGTCCTGTTTTCACGTGGGAAAATGTTAAATTGGTCAATTGAGCAAGATATGATTTATTATTCAGGATACCTTGGAAAGCTTTGTGGGGTTTTTTTTATTCCTGTCTAGCACTGGAGCACTTAATTTTCTCCAAAACCCCTGCAAGCATCTCCTCTACTGATAATAAAACTCCCTAAATTCACCTGGGTTTCTGCTTTAATTCACTCTGAAAGGGCACTTGAGCCTCCTCCTGGTTTGTGAAGACACTCCAAGGTTGCAGCACCAGGTAATGGACCTCAGAGTCAGCACCTGGTGATAAAAATCATGCCCAGATAAGGGGATGATTACCAGGTGCTCTCTCCCTGAATGCAAAGCAGGGGTTTCCCTCGCTGCTGCTTTGCCCCACGGGCAGGTTTTTCCAGCCAGGCCTTGGACCAGGTGGAGTTGTTGGGTGGAAAGGGAACAGAGCAATTAATGGGTTTGATAAGACAGTTTTGGAAGAACAGGGAGATGGAAGCCCCATGTGGCAGGGATGGGCTCTCCTCTGCCTTTGCTGCAGAGACAGAAGCTGATTTTTTTGCCAAAACTGAGGAATAAACCATTCCTGTGAGTCTGCTTGGTTCATCACTGTGCCAAAAGCAAAAGCCAACAGCCCAGGACCAAAGCAACCATTGTCTGGGCTCCATCCTCCAGCCCCATGTTCTCAACCATCCCCATTCTTAACACTTTTCCTCCCTTCCCTACCCTAAAAAAAAGGTCTCTGTGTCTCCAAACCCTTCATGGGTGGCTTGAAACTCCACTGAAGCTGCAGATGTATCTGGTGCTTCCATCTCAAACATCCCATTTCCCCCTCTGTATCCATGGAAGAAGGAGGTGGAGGGTTGTTTCCAGAGTGTAGGGGCACACACATAGTTATTCCTTTTATTATTTGGTATTTTGGGGTGATTTCTGGCTGTTTGTGTCTCCCTGACAATGGATTTCCGTGTTTTAAAGGGTAAAGATCTCAATATAAAGGGTGGTATTTAGGGGTTATGATTCTACTATGCAGAAGAGTGTTGGTTCTGTCATTTTTAATAAAGCCTTTATTCTAATAGAAATAGCACTTATAAAACTTAAATGAATCCTTAGAGCTGGTGGGAAAAGGGACAAGTTCTTTGCCAATTATTTTTCTTCAAAAACACTTCAAAGATTAAAAAGAAAAAAAAAAAAAAGGAAGAAAAATCAACCCACTCCATTCATTTATTTATGAATTAATAAAAGCAAGAGAGAAATAAGCAGTTAACATGCATAGATTTCCAAATCCAGGGAGATTTGGGGGATAATGGAGACTCACCTTCTGCCTCCCAGCAGTGGCTTCCAGGGAGGAGCAGCTCCAGAGCTCCAGGGTTGCAGCCCAAGTGTTCTCCAAAGGGCCTGAAAACCCACATGTGGACAATTCCCAGCCCCAAAAACCTCCTTTTTGGCATTTTTCCCCCTTTTATTTCTAATTTTTTTTTTTCATTTTACCTAAACCAGAGTTGAACAGAACAGCAAACTTTGATTTTCCCAATAAAAACCTTCCTGTGATTTGCTCTTGTGCTTCAGATTTTGGAGTCTTTATTTAAACCTCCGTGTCCAGGCAATAAAAGAGCCTGACATGCTGAGTCCCAGAGCAGCAGATGAAGGTTCCTCCTGAGCCTGGAGCAGATCTTGGAGGAGACACATCCATTTCCCAGTGGGAGCCTCCAAGGAAATGGGTTGTGTCCATATTGGGAGTAGAACATGAGGGCTTTGACCTGCACTAAGTTCTTGTCCCCATGTTTGTTCTTTACACTTGGAGTTTGCAGTTCAAAGATAATCCATGAACCTCCTTTTCAAATTGTTTCACAGTGCTGGGGATCACCCTGAAACCTGAGGAAATGCCAGAAATAAGCAGCAGGTTTAAGCTTAATTCATCTTCTAAGTTAAGTCAGAGCTAGACTTTGCTGAAGAAAAAATTAGCAATATTCAATTTATTTCAAATAATCAAAAATATTAAAACAAAAAAAAATCAGTCAAATTCAAGGGATAAACCCATGTTCTGCAGGTTTTAAATGCTGGAGGGGAGTTATAAAATGTGTATTTGTGGAACTGTGTTTTTTGCAAGGATGGAGCACAAGTGGATGGTCTCTGCACGGGATTTCCTGGCCCTTTATGTCCTGACCTCCACAAGGAGACTGAGGAGACCAGATAGTTCACCAAATTAGGGACAGAAAACCTCAAATGAGGTTTTTAAAACGCAGCCAACTTGGAAACCACAGCAGCAAATTCTTTCTGGGATCACCAGGAGCAGAGAGAATTCAAGAGAGACTCCCCTGCACCGGCAGTGCTGCAGAGCCCCACGAGCCTCCAAGGTGAGCTCAGCACCTCAGGCCACTTATTTGCTTTAACTCCAGGGTAGAGGGAGAAATTTTAATGAAAGGGGAGGAGGAGAAGCAGCGTCAATACCTGGCCCTGAATCTTTTGTGCCTCTGACAGGAGATTTCTCTCTGATTTAACTCACCCACTGATGAGGTTCCTTCTTCTCAACGGCTTTATTGTCCTTCTCACTGCTGCAGAGAACTGATTCCCACAAAAGCCCTCTTTATTCTCCAGGCAGGACTCATTTCCCACTACCTTTGTTAGACCAGAAGGGCAGGGAAAAATAATAAGCACTCTGTGCACTGTGTTTGGGCTGAGAACTGTGATTATCCCTTCGCGGCGCTGGAGTCGGGATTTTCACGACTCCCGAGGTTTATTTGAAGTGCATCTCTTTCTGAGGGGAGAAAGAGGTGTTTGCACTTGAAGGAGGTGGAGAAGAGCACTCAGGGCTGGCCAATCTCCCTGCAGGAGTGGACTGGGGCTGCGTGTGGGCATCCAATTTAGGTGATCGAGTCTTTGCCACGGCAGCATCGCTCTGAGAGCCGAGATTGAAAGAGAAGCCAAATAACGGCAAAAGCAATTCCAGCTGCTTCAAAACACCTGATTATTCCATGATACCTGATTTAGTTGGTCAAAGTCAGGCTGGGCAGCTCAACTCTGGCTTCAGCAACCGTTCGTGGCTGCAAAACCGTTGAGAGGAGAGCCCGGAAAAAGGATATTTCTAAATAAATAACTTGGTTTCTCAAAGTGACTTTGGGAAGATGGATGGGGATCACGGGATTCTTGCTCTGGATCAGATCTGTGGCTGGACACCAAGAGAAATGGGCGATGGAGGGCGGATACAGCTCGCTCAGGGTTCAAAGCCAAGTTGTTCACGCTCATAGGTCACTTATGGATCTCACCTCCTCCAAGACCTTTTCCTGCATCTTCATCTGGCTCTTCTTCCCAGGGCAAAGAGCAAAAACACTTGAACTGTGGTGTCTCTTTGCACCATCTCCTCGTCCTCTGCTTGCCATTAAAGTGTCAATATTTTGAGCCTGGTTTGGTGACACTCCGAGGTCCTGGTGCCACCCAGGCTGGATCAACACCTGCCAAGTGTCCCCCGTGGGGCAGGGTGGGGGTGTCAACCTGGCCAGGATGCACAAAGGCAGAGCAATAAGAATAAATTGGCTTGTCAAAGAGGAGGGCAGATTTGCTATTAATGGAAATAATAGCAGATTACATGGGCTTTTGTCACACAATATAATCAAAGACAGGATCAAAGGGAGGGAATATAACAAATGGTTAGCAGGCAAGACATGCTAATGAGATAAAAACGCTAGCCTTGCCACCTCTCTGAGCTTCAATCGAAGGATAATTGATACTAAATAATGTAATTTTGAGCTCTGGTGAAATGCACTTAAAACCAGCAGACAAGGCTGTGAAAATGTTGTAGTTTTTCTGTTACTCTGCTGTCATTTCTAGCACTTTTTTTTTTTTTTTTCTTTGTGGCAGCTGATAGTGTGGGAGCTGTTAGAGAGAGAGGAGAAGTGGGAAAAGCCTGACTTGGGGGAAATGCTGGTGATTTTACACCACTTTAATGGGGTGATATAAAGCCCTCAGGCCTGGGTCAGGGGAAGGTCTGGGGTGGCCTCATCTGCAACATTGGGGCAGTTTGGGGGGAACAAGGGAAGGAAGATCTGAAGCCATTGGAGAGTGTCCAAAGGAGGGAATGAAGATGGGGAAGGGTCTTGGTTTGAAGCCGTGTGAGGACACTGAGGGCACTTGGTGTGTTCAGCTGGAGCAGAGGAGACTGAGGGGAGACCTCCCTGCAGTTCCAACTGCCTGGGCAGGGGCAGAGGAGGGGCAGGACTGAGCTCTGCTCTGGGGGGACCAGGGACAGCCCCCAGGGAATGGCTGGAGCTGTGTCAGGGCAGGCTCAGGGTGGATCTCAGGGAAAGGTTCTTCCCCCAGAGGGTGGTTGGCACTGAACAGGCTCCCCAGGGCAGTGGGCACAGCCCCAAGGCTGCCAGAGCTGCAGGAGGGTTTGGATGATCCTCTGGGGCACAGGGAGTGACTCCTGGGGGATCGTTTTGTGCATGGACAAGAGTTGAACTCTATGATCCTTGTGGGTCCCTTCCAGCTCTGCGTGTTCTGGCATCCTCTGCCTCTGGGTTTGGGGGAGTGGGGACAACCCCATGGTGGCTGCAGCAGCAAAGCTGTGAAGTGCAAAGGGCCTGGCCTGGGGTGGTGTCCCAGGGATGGGACTTTATTGGCTGAAGCCACTGCGTTTCACTCAGCTCCATCTGGCCTGAGGAATTCACGAGCATCTCAAACACTTTTTCCCCTTGAAAACTTCAGTGCCTGCTTTCTGGAGAAATAAAAATGCCACCCTAGACAGAGTTTATATTTGTAAATGCTTTCACATGGCCCTTCCTGTGTATTTTAGGGCAAAGCCCTAAAGGAAGGGCCACGTGAAAGCATTTGGCATTTCAGACCTTGCCATCCCTGTCAGCACGAACAGCTCAGCTCAGACCCAGAACACCCTTCCTCCTTGTAGGACTCCATCCATTTTTGGTTTCCCAGCCTTCTGGGGTGCATGAAAGATGCATCGAGATCGCTGCAAGTACCAGCTCAGAGGCCCTTCAATCACCACCCCACACACCCAGCTGGCAGCACGAGCCCCCCTGGGAGCATCTGGGGCTGGGAGCAGATGGGGGAGATGTTGGAAAGGAATTCCCCAAGATCTGAAGGCAGCAAGAAGAGCAGGAAGCTGGATCCTGGTCCAAGGAGCTGTTTCTATCCAGCCCTAAGAGATGCCACGAGTGGAAAAGGAACCACAGGCTTCAAGCAGTGACTTCGTGGCACCAGAATATGAGCATTTCAACAGGGGAAAAGCTGCCCATTTGAAACCAGAGAGCTGGAATCTTTGTGGAGCTGGAGGGGGAAATCTTCAACCCCCAGTCCCCCCATCCAGCTGTGCTGGGATAAACCACTGGAGTTCATCCATCTTTTCAACACGCAGCAAAAATCTGGGAGGATGAAGATGCACAAGTGCTTTAATGAGTGTGAGTGGGGTCCAGTAATGGGTGCAGAACATCCCTTTATTCATTTATTGGTGGTTTATTCATTGCAGTGAGTTCAGCTGAGCAGCTTCCTGCAGAAAGGAGACTGTTGTGTGTCAAGGAGGAGAAATAAAGAAAAATAAGAGATCTCCTCTTCTACACTTCCAGCCCCTCTTTGCTGCCTGACACCACGGGCAGTTACTGAGGATAAAGTCAGACTAATCATGCCAGATCTCATCTGAAGGACCTTGGAAGCACTTTTCCCATCAGGATGCCCTGCAGGGCTCAACAGCACGAGATGCAGGTTCCTGCAGTGTTTGGCCTCGGCAGCAGCTCCATCAGACACCAATGTGAGGAGGTGAGGGAGGGATAATAAATGGCACCTTCTCAGGTGGACCCTCAGGAACACCAGCAAAGCCTGAATTCAGGGCACTCTCAAATACAGCCACCAACCCTTTGTTGTTTCCTGACCCCCACGTGCTGAATTCCTCTCCCAGGAACCATTAAAATCCACCTCACACCTTTTCCTGCCTTTTCTCTGGTTCCTTGGAGACCTTTGCCACCTCCTCATGGGGATGATGAAGGTTGAGTGGTTTGTGAAAATATCAGGAAGGATCCAAGCAGTTTATCCCATTTATGGCCTCATGCCCATGGACAGTGTGGGCAGTTCAGAAAACTCTCGTGGGTCCTTCCACCGGCCACGCTGTGAGCAGAGTTGTCAGCACTTCTGGTGAGAGGACCTGACAAGGACCTGACCTTTCCCCACTCTCACCAAGGGTGAGAGAGTCACAGGCTCTGGGATTCCTTTTCTGCAGCAGAAAAGACATGGAAAAAATGGTTCCTCTCAGGCCTGAACTAAAAGGAGTTTTCTCCCCCTGAAATCCCAGTTAATTTGGGGAGGGGAGGGGTGATCTTTTTTAAAAATCCTTCCTCTGCTCCTGTTTCCATCTCCTCCAGAGAGAAGTGGTAGCACTGAGGAACACAAAGCCAGCAGCCACATTCTGATGGTGTGAAAACAAACCATTTGGAAACAGCTGATATCTTCTTACGTGGGTTTTGCCCTGAAGGCTGAGGTGCTGCAGTCAGGGTTTGGGACTACCCAAGAGGGCATTTCTGAGTGAATCCACCACGATCTGGAAGGGAAAAAAACCGCCCAGGTTTTTATCTGTTTTTACAGCTCAGCTGGAGGACAGCAGTGGCTGCAGTGGCTCTGCTGGAGCCGAGGGAGAGAAAGTGAGGTGAGGATTTTATATAACTCGCCTGTGGTCACGGAGCAGATCCACTGCCAGACAGGGCTGGGCCAGGTATATTTAGAAATGAGTTAAACAGACCGTTCAGCCACCTGGGACAGGAGCAGAGGCTGCTTGAAATCACAGCCTGGCCATCATTCCCAGGGCTCCCTGCCTGGAGAGGAGTGGAAAAGGGATGGGGTGTCCTTGCTCTCCAGGTTCCTTCCAGCAGCCTCGTCTGGCACCATCCCCACGTGAACCTCCTCCAGTTCTGACACTGAGGAGCTCTCTTTGCAGGATAAAGAGCCCTGCAGGAGATGTTTGGAGCCCGTGGGAGTGGGGAGAGAGATTAAACATAAAGGCAAGATGAAAATGCTGCGTGTGAGGAGAGCGAGACCTGGGGCAGGGATGGGTGGGGAGGCTCCCTGGGCAGCTGGGCAATATTGCAGCTCTTCCAGCCCAGCCTGGAACCAGCAGCTCTGAACAGCAGCTCCATTCCCTGGGAATGAGGAGTCAGGAGGGCCATGCTGTGAAGTGGGGATGGCCTGGGAAGATCCCGGAGTCGGGGATGACTCAATGCTGCTAAAAATTCTCCCTTTTTATCCCTCCCCACCTCAGTTCAGGCTCCTTGGTGGGAGTGAGGTTGTTCCTGAGCTGCAGCTCGTGTGTCACTCTCCAGGGCCCTTGCTTTGTGTGCATTTGGAAGGTTTGTCAATGAGCTGGGTTGTGTTGATCAGGCTGCTCTCAGCTCCCTTTCTCCAGCCCTTCATTAAAGCAGGGATCACACTTCCTGAAGGTCTCCCTCAAGGTTTCCTGCTTGTGGAAACCACCTGATCACATCTAAGGCTGTTGGGCTTGAGACTGCACTCGATATTTCCTTTTTCATTTAGCTCAGATGTGCTTTATTTACCAGAGACTCTCTTTTGACACTTGTTTTCCTCTGGCCTTCAGACTGGGGAGGAAAAACAGGGCTCTTGAATAGTCTTTGTTGGCTTCATTGATCGGTGTATTTTAGGTTTCATTTCATTTCTTTACAAACAGATGTATGGGAGATGGGATCTTCTGGGTTCTTCCTTTAAAGAAAAAAAGGTCATGTTAATTAACCATCCTCTTTATGACAAGAAGTGCTAAGGGCTGAGTGAAGAATTTCCTCTGTTCCTGCCTGCGTGTGGGAGTTTGGATGATGAGGATACTCCAGTGCACATAAAACCATCATTGTAATGCCTTCAGACTGTCATGTAAACTCAATAACGTGTCACTCTCTTCCTTTTTTGCCTCCTTTAAATTAAATGAACTGGAGTTTGAAAGGAGATGATGAAAATTAACTGCATGAATACTGAACTCCAACACGAGAAGTTCAGGGAAAAAAATCCATCAAAGTTTTCCCTGCCCTCTAGAAGTGCAAAGTGATACCTAAAACAAATATTCATCAGCTGGGAAAATCCAGAGCTCCCTTTGTGTTTTCAAAACCTTTTTTTTTCTGCTCATTTGGGGAAGGTGTTTCATTTGCAAAACACCTGCTCTCATTCAGGAAGGCCTGAATTGGGATAATAAACCCTCCTCCCTTGGCATTCATTGAACTGGGAGCGCTTGGATATTTTTTTTCCCTCCTTCCAACTGTTATAAAATAGACCAAAAGGGGGCTATTTTAGATCAATAATCTTTTTTTTTCTCCTTCTCCCTCGCTATTCCAGGTCAGCTGGCAAATGGAGAATTGTTCTTTGCAGAGCCCTAAAACGCTCCCGTTATCACCCATCGGGGAGGGCCCCTCGGCCCAGATAAGGGAGCCAGTGCCTGAGCCAAGGGGTAATAAAGGGAATTGCCTTTGGAATGAGCAGCTGTCAGCTTTGCCCTTGACGGTCCCTTCTCCCAGCCCTGCTTTGGAAGCGCTGGCACAGGGATGAGCAGCGCTCAGTCCCTCACAGTGCCCTCAATTCCTGGGTTTTCTGCTCTCTCTCTCTCTCTCTCTCAGCCCGAAATTCATTAACAACTTTGCATTTGGCCGGTGGACGAGGCAGTGCCATCTGTGGCTGTGCCTCCTCATCTGCCCAACCCCTCCCCAGCCCCTCCAACATCCCTGGGATTGCTGGAGCCGCCTCTCTCTTCCCTGTTATCAGCAAATTAAGATCCACTTCCCGCTGTTCATTTCCTCATCTAAACCCTGTGCTGGGGAAAAAAAAAATCACCCCATTACCAGGCCAGGATATAATTTAGCCATAACACTAATCCTTGCTGCTCTGAGACGGGGTGTTGTTGTGCATCTGTTGTTATTCTCCATAGCCCTTATTCCTTAATGCTGGGGAAATGCATTTCCTTATCAAACAGCTTCATTTAAGTCTAATTAGAGAGAGGCCCACAGGTGACTCCGTTAATACCCTCCCCTCTGCCAGTACCGCCTTGAGCACCCCAGGACATGTGCTTGAGGAAGCCTTACTGCAGGAATAAAGCTCAGCTCCAGCAGAGGAAAAGCTGCTTTATTGGAGCAGCATTCTGCACTGAACACAGGCCAGGCAGCGATTTCCATTCTGATGGGGAGCGTGGATATCGGCAGGAGCAGCACTGGAGTCAGGAGGAGCTTCCCGTGGAGCGAGAGGAGCTCGGGATAAAGGCACCAGCAGCTGCCTCCTCGTGAACATCCACCATCCTGAGCAGTGCAGGAAAGGGAGGAATCCAGAACGGGATTTTTGATGGCTTCAGGAGGGATTGGAAGGGCTCTTGGTGCTTTGTCAGGGTGCAAGAAGCCGGGGAAGAGCAAGGGGAGGATGTTTCTAAAAAGCAGGGGTTTAAGAATTTCAAGCCTTCCACCAGGGCAGTGGTGGAGTCCCCATCCTTGGAAGGATTTAAAAGATGGGGAGATGTGGCACGTGGGGACATGGTTTAGTGGTGGCCTTGGCAGTGCTGGGTTAACAGTTTGACTTGGTGATCTTAGAGGGCTTTTCCAACCTAAATGATTCCATGATCCTATTTGTTTTGCCATCCTTCAGGGTCGGTGAGGAACTCCAAGCTCTCCTTACAGAAATCCCCTCCTAAGAGAGGGCCACTGCAGCTTCTGGCTGACTTTTTTGGATGCTTTAAGGATGATGTTCTTCTGGGTAATGGAAAGGCTAAGTGACTTTTAGACAGGGAAAGCAATGCCCCCAGTGTGGCCCTGCTCCTTGGGCTCTGGAAAGAAATTAAATGAGAACATTCAAATCGTTACAATCACAGGATATCCTGAGCTGGAACCCACAAGATCATCAAATCCAACTCCTGGCTCCGCTCAGGACAACCCCAAAACTCCCACCACATACCTGAGAGTGATGTCCAAGCCTCAGGCTTAAACAACCCACTTTTGGACATTTAAATGTAGCAGGATTGCAGGTGGGAGGAAGGGATCAATTGAAATGGCCTCCAGCTACCACCTCAGTCTCTGTTCCCTGCCTTTCTGGACCTAGGTCATCTTTCCCAGCTCAATCCCTCCTGCTCCAGGGTATTACTGCAGGTTGCAGGGGGTTTGGAAGGTGTGAGGAGTTGCCAGTTAACTCTTTATTCTTTTCCTCCCTAAAATTGGCTGAATAATGACATCATGAAAGTGCCACGATTAGCAGGAGGAAAGCTCTCAGCTGGGAATGCCACCCACATCGGTGGCTCTAGACAAACAGGAGGCTTTATCTCCCTCAAATCCCACCTGAAATAACCAGGGTTTCAATCACCTGCCTTCTGATTTCAGCTGCTGGAGGCTCATCTTGTCCCAGCTCATCACCAGGACCAGAGGGACGTGCTCCCCAGCCACGTGCACTTCCTGGCAGCGTCATTGTCCTGTCAATGTGATAGGAGTAGGTAGAGAGAAGATGGCTTTGTTATGAGAAATGACCAAGAATGAGAAGCAGGTTTCTGGAAACTCCTCTTTTCAATCCCTGTCACAAAGCCAGGACTTGCAGGTTCTGCACAAACCATTCAGAGCTTCTATTTGAGTAGCTCGTTGTCTCGTATTGACCCAGGAGGGCTGTGGGAACTCGGTGAAATTAGTGCTTTTCTGTCAATTGATTCGGCCTCAAAGAGGCTGCAATTTCCAGCATTCCCCAGAACACACAGGAATCCCAAACATTGCTGCTGGAAGGGTTTGGGGGTTTGAAATCCATTTGGATTATTTAGCAGAAACAAAAGGGCTGCCCTGGGCGCAGGCGAAGGGAGCAGGCACAGATCACAGAGCTCAGCCCAGACAGGGACTGGATTTCTCCTTGGAGATACAGCTGAGGTCAAAGCTGCCTTTGCCCCCTCCAGAACTCAATTAGCAAAAACCGAGAGTGAAATAAAAGGCAGGAGAATAAAACCTGACCCTGCTGATGGAAGCAGGGTGTGGGTTATCAGTGACACAACCTGGCACAGGACCATTCCAGCGTGTCTACGGGAAGCCAGTCTGCTTTTCCTTGGGGATTCCAGTCCACCTGGCTACTATTAGGGTTTTTTAGCTCACAAAACCTCCCTGGGGGTCAGGGTTGAGCTGTGAATTCACTGGACACTCACAGCTATTCCCGGTGCTGGCGGCAGCTGCTTCGCTCCGGCGGCTGGAGCTGCCAGGGGAGAGTTCAACTGCAAAGCCTCCTGGGCAGGAGCCAGGGATTTCAAGCCAAACTCCCCCACCCCCTGGCACCAATCTGTCTGGCAAACCCAGCCATGGGGGGACTGTGGCCTCAGGAGCCCAATCCCTGCTGATTCCCTGGGGGATGCTCAGCGCTCATTGCTCACACGGGCTCCCAATGCCCATCATCTGCAAAGCAAAATGAGCCTCTCCGGGGCTCTTTTAAATCCCAAATGTTGCCTCAACCTTGTCCTCAGCAGACACCTCCTTGGCAAGGAGCTGTCTCCCATCAGTGCTCCCTCTCCGCTGCCGGCTACAGATCCAGGGCCTCTCCGGGGATAATTTCCCGAGGTCGTCGGATCAGGCGAAGCAATTTGGGTTAAATCGTGGTCACTTCAGGCTGTTGCATTAAACTCTGAACTTCGGGAGCTTCTCTGCAGTGAAACTGCCTGAAACCTCGGGGGGGGTGGTGGTGGTGGAAGGGGATGTGTTTGTTTATATCCAAAGCTCTTCCTTGTTGTGCAAACTGAGCCCAGAGGGAAGGGGGGCAGAGGGGGCAGCAAGGAACAGTCTTTGGCCTTTCTTTCCTTTCCAAAGCCAAAGGCAACTCAGAGCTCCACCACCTCAGTTCGCACAGGAGGCCACGAGAAGGTCAATGCACCATCAAATTCAGCTAAAAAAAAAGGCCCTTCAGTGGGATTTTGTGCCTCTGGAACTCTTTCCTGAGGTTTGGGTGAAGCGGGAGGGCAGGTCCCTGCTCAGCACTGCTGCTCTGTGCTCCTTGCAGCACGGACAAGACCCTCCAGGAACCCCAAAAGCAGGAGATAAGGCAGGACACGCCCTACATCTCCAAATGTCATCTGATTTCTGCTCGGATTTGTTACTGGGGGTTGAAGGGATGAGGCTAAAAGTAATTCTTTAGAGATGTTTCGTTTCAGAATCTTCTGAAATACGTTTTTAACTCTGTGTTAAAATTTGTGGGTTTGAATAAAAAAGCTGAAAAATCAGAGAATCACAGAAAGGAGGATACCTTAAAGCTCATTTTATTCCAACCCACTGCCAAGAGGAGGGAGAAAAATCACCATTTAGCCACGCTTTTTTCCCCCAATTTGCAAAACCTCAGATCAACCCTCGGTGAAGCTCTGGAAAACTTTAAACATTAATGGCAGAAGGAGTTAATTTTTGACATCTCTTGCCCAAGTCCCCACTAGGGCCAGAGTGTGCTGGTGTGTGTGGGTTTAGGTGCTGATGGAATTAGAGTCCATCTCCACGACGGGCCCATCTGCTGCTGGATCCGTGACCTACATGAGGTGAGATGAGCTGTGCTGGTCTGCATCCAACTTCTGCCCCATCATCAGCGACAGAGCACTGCCCAGCCTGAGGGACATCAAATCCTGCCGTGACAGGCACCTTCTTGGTCCCCTTTTTGTAATTAAGTCCCTTTCAGGTTGGGTTTTACAGCTGTGAGTCAAAAAACTCAGAGAAAACGGAAATAAAATTATGCAGGACAATTTATTCCCGACCACCTGAGTACAGGTGCTGTTTTATTTTAGGAAAGCTCCAAATACAGTGAATTTGGTGGTGCTTGGACATCCCTACTAAAATTTGAAGACCCACAGCTGTGCTTTTTCCTTCCCGGTATTCCCAACCCAAGCCTGTTAGACCAGCTGGAAAATTTACCCTTCCCAATCTAGTGCTATCTCTGCATGTAAATGAAGAAAATTGAGCTTAAAACCTGTCAAGCCAACACCTTCCCCCAGGACTCCACTGACTTTGAAACTCTGCGCTTCAAAACCACCCCAACAAACAGGGGAAGATCCCAAAAGGGAAGGAATTAATAACAGCAGTGTTTTCTAATATGCACACTAAACAAATCCTTCAATCTAAATGAAATCTGTCTTGCGTTCCATGTGCTATTTTGGGCTGGTTTGGCTCCACACTCATCCAAATTTCATGCTTCTCCTTTGAACCCAGCTTATCAGCAACCTGAGAGAGGGGCTTCAAAACTCCAGCTCAGAACAAAAGCCCTGCAGGGAAAGAAAGGGATTCATTTCCCCCTGTCCTTGTGTGTTTCGGGCAGGGTGCTCGAGGATGGCCAGGATTTGGGAATCGCCCTCGCTGGGGACCCAACCTTCCAAAATCCCGCTTTGTTCCACAGACCAAGGGGGGAGAATTCTCCCTTTGGGGTGTTTTGAAGATTATCAGATAAATTTAACCTGCCAGTCATGTGAGTTCTGAGGGTTTGTTCCTGTGCCTGTGAAATTTGCATCTGAGATGAGGGATTTTGGTGAACTTGGGGTGTTTATTCTCTCTCCAAACCGAGCTTGCTCCTGCACTCCCTTGGGATAAGCTGCCCACAGCAATGTCCTTCCAAAAGATGTGTATTTTTAGCTCTTGCAGTGCAATAAAGGAAGGGGGTTCCTACTCAAAACGGCTTTTGGTACCTCTGTGCCAAATGCAGGAGATCTGCATCCACCCCAACATCCTTCACATCATCTCCAGTGTGTCAGTGAGGGAATTAGGAAAAGCAATCCTGTCCCACTCAGTTTTTGCTGTGACACCTCTTCCACCAGCCATCACTTTTGCTCTGTTGAACAAACCATACCTGGGGTGTTTGCCCAGGGGATTTTTTTTCCCACCTTCACTTTGCTGCCATGAAATGCAGCATTTTGGATCAGACCTTTAGGGACATGGTTCCAAAGAGCACCAGAATGTCACTCTTTTGTGATCCCTGGTGCTATTTGGAACAGAGAAGCTGTGGCTGCCCCACCCCTGGAAGTGTCCAAGGCCAGGTTGGACGGGGCTTGGAGTGACCTGGGCCAATGGAAGGTGTCCCTGCCCATAGGAGAGGGTTGGAGATGAGCTTTAAAGTCCCTTCCAACCCAAACCATGCCATGATTCATTGATTTATGGAAGTGCTTCCATGGTTTTGATGAGATCCCCACGGCAGGGAAGCTGCCACAACTCACAAAGGACCTTCCAGACCATCACCAAGCTTTGTCTGAAATTACCCAAACCAGTCCCCAAAATTCTGTGGAAAGCCAGCAGAGGGATGGACATCCTGCAAATCACCACGAGGGGCAAAACCCTGAAAAAAAAACCCCTGCTGGGCCAGAGGAGGAAACCACAGAGGTGAGAATCCCAATTTCAGTTCTCCAGGGCTGGAGGGGCTCTGGGCACCGCCCTGGTCCTGGAGACACCATCAGGAATGCAAGGCTGAGCACAGGAGCAGATGGACAGCAGTTGTTTTACTGTCTGCCAGCACCTGCCAAAGGAGCCTCCTTCCCGAGCCACAGCGCTTTCCAAGTGCTCTTGAAAGCAGAAGGAGTTGGCAGAGCTGCTCCTGCCTCCTGACAGGATGGGGACGGATTTTAAGAGCTGCATTTGCTCGTTGGAGGGGCTGGATGATGGGAGGAAAAGGATTTCAGGTGTGGGAGAAGAGACCTGAACATAAAAACCTTCTCACACAGCAATGTCAAGGCACGGAGGGCAATTCCCACCCCAGTGTTCAAAGTTCCTCCCAGTTGCTCCAGGGGGAGTTTGGCAGATTGGAGATTGTTTACTGTCCCAGGGGCTGAGTTTGCTCATCCCTGAGGTCTCAGCTTCCCCACTCAATAAAAATCCAAGATCCCAAACCATCACAGAATCCCAGAACGTGCTGAGTTGGGAGGGATTCACCAGATCCCAAGAGTCACCTCCTGTGCCCCAGAGCATCATCCAAACCCTCCTGCAGCTCTGGCAGCCTTGGGGCTGTGCCCACTGCCCTGGGGAGCCTGTTCAGTGCCAACCACCCTCTGGGGGAAGAACCTTTCCCTGAGATCCACCCTGAGCCTGCCCTGACACAGCTCCAGCCATTCCCTGGGGGCTGTCCCTGGTCCCCCCCCCAGAGCAGAGCTCAGTCCTGCCCCTCCTCTGCCCCTGCCCAGGAACCTGCAGCCTGCACTGGTTATTCCTGCAGATATTTCCATGCAGAGCCTGGCCCTGCTGAAGCCACGTTTGTTATCAGCTTAATAGGGCCAAGACTTCAATTCATCCTTGCAATAAACCAGAGAAATGTTGTTGGTCTTGCTTTTTCTAATCTAATCGTTTCTTCCCTCCTCGAGGAGCTCGTCCGCTCGCCCTGAGATAGTCCCTGGGCCCAGCAAGTGAAATTCCAGATACTGCCAGTGCCTATTAACTGTACAAATCTTTGCATTGATAAGTGAGCGAGAGATTTGTGTCTTGAAATGAGAAATGCCAGCCCCAACAACAAATCCGAGCCCGCGGATCCGTCCAAATCAGACCCCAGCGAGGAGGTAAACGAAGCAATTGGCACTAATTGCTGTCTGTGGCATTGTAGCAGGACTGCCAGGAATGCTGGGCCAGAGGGCTGGGGTTCTCCCCTGCCCTCGTGGAGTTCTGGTCCCCACGAGCCGTTTTGGCACATTCCTGGGGAACGTTTGAGAAGTTTCCTCCCCGGCACATTCTGGCACCTTAAAGGAGATGAATCAAAAAAATCTCCTCCCGAGGCTAAATGTGCTTTAAACCCAAGCCTGTCCTTGCATACCAATTGGCTAATAAGCCCCAAACTGGATTTCTCAGATTAATTCCCATCCACTTAATTTACTTGCTGCTTCTTAGCCAGCAGCTTTCCACCCCCAGGCAAGGGTCTGGGGGCCGTGGGGGCAGGATTTCTCCAAATTTCTGGGGGCATTCTCTGCCATATCCCTCCTGACACCCCAAAAATCAAAACCTTGAGGGCTTGAACCTAATTCTCACCCTTGATGCTTTTAAAGGAGCTTTGCTTTTGATTTGTGTGGATGTATCCCAGACCCTACTGCCCCCAAACCATCCAAAATACTCCTGACAGCTGCTTGTCCAAACTGTTCTTGGATGGAGAGTCAAGAGGCTCCCCAGGTAACCATTTTCCTCATCAAAGCCCAGCTGTGCCCTGGAGGAAATTATAAGACATCAGTACAACTTTTTTTAGGTGTTTAATCTCCATTATGAAAGATCCTGAACTGCTGGATGGGTCTCAAAATTGGTCTCAAGATACAGCTCTGCCAGTCCCAGGGGGAGGGTTTGGGATGATCCTCAAAGCCCTGTCACCCCCCAGGCATTTGCTGAGGGCAAAAGTGTGGGTAAAAGCTCATCCTTTCACTTTTTGGCAGGAAGGAAATGTAATTTGGGTCTAAAAGCTGCAGGAAAAAAAAAGTCTGGAAAGATCCAGGTCGTTCCTAAATGCTCAGGAACTAAGTGAGCCCAGCCTTGCATCCTCTGCTTCTTGGCATTTGGACCTGGGCAAAACAGTGCTCAAAAAAAAAAAAAAAGCTTTTTCTGCCCAAATTTTCTCATTTCTGCCCATTTCCAAGGAGAGCTGCCGGGCTTGAGCGTGGACTGCAAAGAGAGAGGAGGCTGCAAGCAAGGAATGAGTCAGATCAGGGGTGTTATGGCCTTGCCAGGTTTTTCCCACTTCTGGCAGTGTTTTCCTGGTGGGGGCAAGGCCACAGGGGAGCAGGGTGGGATATGGCCCAGCCAGGATGGGCCCCAGCAGCAACCTTGACAAGCAAACAGCCAATTATTCTTTTTCTTTATCCAAAAGGGGCTGATGTTTGAGCATTTCCCTCCAGAAAAAAAAAAAAAAACCAAGCAACTGCCCTCACCCCTGCTCTCCTTGTTCAGGGATCTGCTGCTGTGTTTCTGAGGCTCTTTGAATGTGTTACTTGTAAATTCTTGTGCCTTTCTGGGAAAAAAGTGCATCATCTTTTCTTATCACAAGGTTTTTTCCCCTATAATAGAACCTGAAAGTGTCTGGTATTTTGTTGCATTAACTGGACTACAGGGAGAGGAGAAAGGACATTTAATGTTCCAGGTAGATGTCCAAGAAAAATCAAAAGTGTCCAATAAAAGGGAATTCAAACAGCTCAGCTTGTTTCTCTCTGCTGTAAATGAGGAGGTTCAGCAAAGGTGAAGCAACTTGCTTTGTTCCTCTTTTTAAAAATAACTCTCTCAGTCCAAGCAAAGCAGCCCCAAGAATCTTTAATTGTTGGGTGCTGTTGGTAATGAACCCAGCCCCATATTGTGGGTGAAAGCAAAAATATGAGGGTGTTGCCCCCTGTCCTCATTTCTGCCATAATTCTGCCTGGTTTGGTTAATTTTTGGGGGGTAATGGGCTCATTGAGAGCTGCTGATGAGCCAGCAGTGGCTTTGCAATCATTGCTGCTGAGCACAACCAGCTCAGCAAAGAGCCTGGGCATCCTCACCAGCCACGAACAGGGACATGAGCTGGGAATAAAAGAGCTGGAGGTTCAGGAGCTGGGTCTTAGGCAGGAGGTGGGAGGTGGAGGGGAGGTGTTAGACCAGCCTGGGGGACATCCCCCCTCTGCAGGCATCAGTGTGAAACATTTGGGGTCTGTGCATGGCCCCAGGCCTGGTTGGCACCTCCTCACCCAGCCTTCTCCTGTCACACCTGGTGTGACACTGCCTGTGTGACACTTCCCTGCTGTCTTCCAGCAGGGAATCCCTTCCCAGCTCCTTTCTCACTTCCCTGTGTGTGGGGGGGTTGGTTTTTCCTCCTCTCCCTGGGGTTTTTAAGAGATGACAAGCAGATGTGAGCAGGAGATCAAGACCTGCCTCCCCACTGCGTTTCCAGGCATGGCATCCCAAGGCTCAGGGATGAGTGTCACTAAAGGCACTCTGGGCACCTTCACCCTCATCAGCATCATTAGAGCCTGTGGCTCTCAGTGTCCCATGGCTTTGGATGTGGCTCTGATCCCCTGCAAGGTGTCCCTGCTCATGATGTCCCAGAGACTTTTCAAGAGGAGCTTCACAGCATGTTTTTCTTCCCCTGATGACCTCCCAGACTTCTCAGCTTTCAGAAGGGCTTTCAAAATGCAGGATTTTTATCCCAGATCCCAAGCAGAGGGTGCTCCAAGGGAGGGTCACAGGGTCACAGAATCCCAGAACATGCTGAGCTGGAAGGGACATACAAGGATCATCAAGTTCAACTCTTGTCCATGTACAGGACTATCCCCAAGAGTCACCCCCTGTGCCCCAGAGGATCATCCAAACCCTCCTGCAGCTCTGGCAGCCTTGGGGCTGTGCCCACTGCCCTGGGGAGCCTGTTCAGTGCCAACCACCCTCTGGGGGAAGAAGCTTTCCCTGAGATCTACCCTGAGCCTGCCCTGACACAGCTCCAGCCATTCCCTGGGGGCTGTCCCTGGTCCCCCCAGAGCAGAGCTCAGTCCTGCCCCTCCTCTGTCCCTTGTACATTTACAAAGCCAGCTGAAAGTTGTTTTATGATGTATTAGCCCCCATGAATAATGTACTCCCAAAATGCCTGGGTGCAGCCAAGCGTGTTCCATCCCATCAATGTGATAAATGCAGGTACAGTTGTTTTAATTGTGGAGATCATGTTAGACTGGAAACACATCTGTGCTTAGCCTGGGGGGACATTAACGTTGTCCTGATCTTGACAAACCAGTTCATTCACACACCACCATCCCACTGCCTTTAGAGCTGGCCACAGAGGGGGTGGGGTTGGTCCAGAAGAGGGTGAAGGAATCTGCAGTTTGGCCTCTCCAGGGAAACCGGGAGCTGAGCTCTGCCTCAGGCCCCCACCCATCATTCACTGGAGGTCCCAGGACTCAGGGGGATGCTCAGGGCTGGTGGGGTGTGTTGCACTGAGGGCAGGGTTTGTCCAGCAGCACGGTTTGGAAGGTGTCCATCCCGTTCTTCTCGTCACTGCAAGGTCACACAGGGAGCTTGGCTCTCCCCACTGTGGCTGGAGCAGCACTGGGGGGTCCATTTACACCCCTGCTCCCATCCTGGCTGAGCTTGGAGAGGGCTCTGAGTGACCTGGGCTGGTGGGAGGTGTCCCTGCCCGTGGCAAGGGGTGGAAGGGGATGGTCTTTAATGTCCCTGCCAACCCCAAACCTTGTGGGATCCTGGGGTTCTGTGCTGAGGTGGCATCAGCGCTCAGTTTGGACCCCCAGCAGCCCTGCAGGGTGGGGCACAGCAGCTCTGCTCTCCAGGCCACTCTCTTCTGGCATTTTGGAGGCCAAAACGGGGCTCAGGCCAGAGACAGGAGTAAAATATCTCTGTAATAAACTGCAACATTTGGCTCTTTGAGCTGATGCCAGCTTTTATAACAATTTCCATCTTAAGCTGGCTCAATACATATTTAATGAAATCTTCTATAAAACCTTTAACAGCCCTCAATTCATTTCAAGTGGTAAATGAGTCAGCAGTTTGAAATGATGAGCAGGATTCAGACTCAACTGTCGTTACTTAAGGAGAAGAAGTGATTTTTTTTTTAATGCTTTTTCTCCTAAATAACATTTCCTTTTCTTTTTTTTTTTTCCCCCTCCATTTTTTTTCCCCCCTGTAGCTGCTGTGATGCTGCTCAGTAGAGGTGAGGGCATTCCCAGAGGCACAGATTCCCCAACCCTGGCACCATCCTATGTCTTTGCAGGCAGACCTGGCCAGCCCAGACTGAGTTATCTGTCTGTCCTTTATCTGTCTGTCCTCTATCCAGTCCCATGGCTGGGCCAGCTCCAAACGTGATTCATCTCTCCCTGCCTCAGTTTCCCCATTTGCTTCGTGTTTCCAACCTCCTGCCACGTATTTCCTGATCCCTGCTCTGTGGGGACCAGGGGCAGCACCCCTTGGTCCCTTCCAATTGGGCATATTCTGGGATTCTGGGATTTTGGAGAGCTCTGGAGGGAGATCCCAGCTCTTGGTGCAGCCTGAATTCCTACAGCATGGCATGAAACCATTTCAGGAGGGAGATATCACATCCCCCAAGCACAGCCCACCTGAGGAGAAATCATCTGCCCTGCTATTCCCATTTTCCCTTGGAATCAGGCAGCCAAATCCCCTGAGGAGCTGGAGTCTCGGAGAAAGGCAGATCCCAGCTGTGTAATCACTGCTCTATGGTACCTGCTCATTTGAATAATGAAATGGCATCTTTGTTAAAGGCAAGGAGACTTCCAAGTTGTCTTGTTCTGCAGCTCACCTCTAAAAGCCAAGCAAGCTTTGCAAAACATTTCAATTCTCTTGATCACTGTAATTACTGGCCGGGCTCCAGCGCTGTCTCTGCCTCGCTGGTGCCAGCAGGTTACACAGGAGGGGGTGGGAAAGGCTTTAAAATAATGAATCGTGGCTATCATGGCTCACTTTATTTCTCAGAATGCCTTCATTTTGCATTATATTCGTATTTTCTCTTATTCCACCGCAACACAAGTCGAGGGCCTGCCTGTGCAGGGCCAGAAGCTGGACTGGATGGTCCTTGTGGGTCCCTTCCCAGCAGCAGTTGACTGTGACTCACCTAAAGCAGCTCCAAGGCAGGTTTTCCAGCACCCCCAGGGCTCCAGTGGTTCAGCATTTCCAATTAACGTTTGCATTTCAATGGCCTGGATTCTGCTGAACTCAGAGCAGATGCACCAGGGGCAGCCAGCCCTTCTCTAGCCCTGCTCCTTTCATTCTGGTGCCACTGGGAACCACCCAGCCCAGCAGCAGCAGCTTTCTGGGCAGGTTTGTGCCAGGTCTGTGCTTGGAGAGGTTGTGCAGGAAGGTGAAGTGGGCAAATGAAGCATGGCTTGGAGCAGCTGGGCTGGGGAGATGGTTTGGGCCCTGCTCCCTGCTGTGGATGTGTCTGGTGGGTTGTGATCCTGTGGTTCAGCTCAAGTTCCAAGCTATAGAATCATGGAATCACTCAGGTTGGAAAAGCCCTCTGAGATCTTTGAGGGCAATGGTTAATCTGAAGTTGCCAAGGCCACCACCAACCCATGTCATCTTTTAAATCCCTCCAGGAATGGGGATTGCACCCCTGTCCTGGGCAACTGTGACAACCTTCTGTAAAGAAAATTTCCCAATATCCGACCTGACCCTCCCCTGGAGCAACTTGAGGCCGTTCCCTCTCCTCCTGTCCCTGTTCCCTGGGAGCAGAGCCCGACCTCACCCCCGGCTCCCCCCTCCTGTCAGGGAGTTGCAGAGCCAGAAGGTCCCCCCTGAGCCTCCTTTTCTCCAGGCTGAGCCCCCCCATCTCCCTCAGCTGCTCCTGGCTGCTCCAGCCCCTTCCCAGCTCCTTCCCTGGACACGCTCCAGCCCCTCAATGTCCTTCTTGCAGCGTGGCATGGCCAGAAAAGAAAAGAAAATGCATTTGCTGCCCTCAGTGCTTCAAGCATTTTCCTCCAGCTGTGTCCAGAAGCAGTGATATTCCCCGTGGAGGTGAAGAGGGATTCCTGACGTGCTGGTCCCAGGTGAGATTGTCTCTGACACCCTCTGGACACTTTTAATAAATGCTATTGGAGAGGTAGCCTGGAACATCTGCCAAAAGTAGGGACTTCATTGTCCTTGAAAAGGGAGAGCAAGGGAGAGGGAAGGAGCAGAGCAGAGCTCCTTGAGCCACCTCAGCCAGAGCCAGAGGGGACCCGGCTGCTCCATAAATCTGTGCGAGGAGAAAACACAGAGGGAGGGAATAATGGACAGAGTTAAAGGCCATCATTGAACAGCAGATAAATTTAGGCTGGGAGACACGGGGAATAGCCCAAATGGCAAAGCAGTTTGGTTCAGAACAAGCTGAAAACTCCTCAGAAGATTAAACTGGGTTAATTGGAGGATGGCACGACGTGAGGCCAGACCCAACCTGCTGCTGGGACTGCGGTGTCTCAGACACCTCTTGCTCAAGGCCCTGGAGGTGACCAGGAGTCAGAGGAACCACAACACCATTTGCAAAGCACCCAAGAGGCCAAACAGGGGGAGAACCCAAAACACACTGGGAGACCTTTCAATCCCTGTTGCCCTGTTATTCCAGGCCGATCCTTCAGCAGATGTTTCACGAGCACACGCTGCCAACGAGAGCTGGAGATGCTAAATGGGCTGGGCTTTAAATTGTTAATCCTGCTCCAAATCCATCAGTGAGGAGCCCGTCTGCCAAGAAACAGTTGAGTCCCAGCTGATCCCATCTATCTTTGATGTGACTCCAGCCTTGGTGGCCACCCTGCCGGGGTGGGACCTGTCACTTCTCCTCAGCCCGCGGGAGCCCCGGTGAGGAGTTTGTTCAACAAAACCCTTCGCAAGCTGTTACCTCCGACACACATCACGGGGATTAAATGGCACTTAATGGAATAATGAACCACGGGGAGCGACGTACAAGGAAACGTCATTAAATCTGGTTAAAAATTAATAAAACGCCGAATCAATTCCCATTAGCGAGCGCACGGATATTGCACGTGTCTTCAGGAGTTTTATTATGCATTCGTGCATAATCTGATGTAATGATGGCTATTTCCCACCCCCTCCTAATAAAAATGAGCAGGACCAAAGAGCCAGTGCATTATTCTCTCATGCCCTCTTTTTTTTAAAAACAAAAAACCACCATTTTTTATAAAATATTTAAGCCATGTCTTTTGCTCCTCATGGTCGTGCCCTTATTGTGTCAAGTCAAATTAGTTAAGTACACAACTGAGAGTAAACAAAGGTGACAGATAAATGAAACACATGGTTTCCAAAGTGTCAGAGGTCCCCTATGTGTGGTCCATCCGTAGGTTCCTCCATGGGCTCTCCGTGAGAAGTTGAGAGAAGAAGCTCCAAGTTTCAAACCAAGTTCCTCAAAGCACCAGATGTGTTCCCTCCCTTCCTCCCCCACTTCTTTCCCTCTCTCCTTATCAGCCACGCTCTCCAATGTCATTTAAACATGGAGTGTGCACTGAGTAGAGCCAAGAAAACAGCAGAAAACTAATTCCTTGAATATTCATATTTAATAATATTTGGACAACGGAGCTCCTGCAAGATCTGGGCCTCATGCAAAGAGCTGGAAGAGCCCAGAACAGGCACGATAAGAGTGCTGGGAGTGTCTCCCAGGCAAGATGCACAGGCTGGAAGAGAGAAATCAGCAGGAACATTGGAAAATTTGAAGTGGAAATTCATCAGTGGAAGGATCAGATAGGCAAGTTTGTGGCTTGCCCAGCACTTTTCCACCATGACCTTAGCAAGTACCATTAACTGCCTTAAATCCAAGGCCTACATGAAGTTTTAATGCATATTTTCCCCTTCTCTGTGGTCCCAGTGTGGGACAAGCCAAACCTCCTGCCAGAGATCCAACAGGATCATAACAAAAGGTGGCTGAGCCAGAAAAAAAATAAAAAAAAAAACCAAAACCATACACCCCAAGAATGGACCTGTGCAGACAGATGGAAGAGCAAAGACAAGTAGCACGGAGGCAATATTGGTCAGCATGTTAAACAGGAGTCGAGGCATGATCGACAGCGAGCCACCAGCTGCTGAGCTGTTGTCAGGGTTTAATAATAATACCAGGCTTGTTTTGCATGAACTGGCTGTGTGCATAATTCATCAGGTAATCAGCTGATCATTAGCAGAGGGCTCAGCTCACCTCGGAGCTGTGTGTGGTGGGAGCGAGGTGTGTTCTGCACAGAGAGCCATTAAGGAGGCATCTGAGGGAGGATAATTTATTCTGATTCCAGAGACAGCTGCAGCTTGACCCTTCTGTGCTCACTCACCTTGAACAGGAGCCCGATGAGTTTCACTGATGGGACTTTGCTCAGAAAACAAACTTTTCTGTCAAATCTGCCAGTTAAAAACCCTCCAATATTGGGCAGTTTGGGGAGGAAACAGAGCCATTAGAGAGGGTGTAAAGGAGGCAACGAGGGTGGGGAAGGGCCTTGGTTTGAAGCCGTGTGAGGACACTGAGGGCTCTTGGTGTGTTCAGCTGGAGCAGAGCAGACTGAGGGGAGACCTCCCTGCGGTTCCAACTGCCTGGGCAGGGGCAGAGGAGGGGCAGGACTGAGCTCTGCTCTGGGGGGACCAGGGACAGCCCCCAGGGAATGGCTGGAGCTGTGTCAGGGCAGGCTCAGGGTGGATCTCAGGGAAAGGTTCTTCCCCCAGAGGGTGGTTGGCACTGAACAGGCTCCCCAGGGCAGTGGGCACAGCCCCAAGGCTGCCAGAGCTGCAGGAGGGTTTGGATGATCCTCTGGGTGTAACTTTTGAGGATGGGCCTGTGCAGGGCTGAGGGTTGGACTGGATGACCCTTGTGGGTCCCTTCCTAACCCAGCATATCCTGTGATTCCATAAAAACCTCTCCCCCATCACAGAATCCCCAGTTTGTGGTGGCCCAGCCAGGATTCAGCAGAGGTGTCCCCTGGCTTTGAACCCAAGCTTGGCTTGGTTTATAACCAGCCAGGGCCCAAATTGCAGATGAAGGGTCCTGGCTCTGTGAGCTCCAAGGGCTGCTCTTGGGCTGGAGGATCCTCAGCAAAGGCGTGGCAAGAGCTGACTGCAAATTAGGACTGTTCAGACACAAATTAACCAGAGAGGGTAATTAAGCCCTGGCTCAGTCAGCTGAAGAAAGGGGTGAAGTCTTCAGCCCTTCAAGGTGCTGAATCAAGGCTCGGAGTTTTCCTGAAAGTTATTTTTTTTTTTGTGTGTAAGTATTTTGTCAAACTCAGAGCAACACTCAACCTTTTGGAAGTCAGACTCGATGGTTTTGTCTCCTCCCAGCTTTTCAACTGACTTTGTGCCTTATTTGCTGTGTATTTCTGGTGGAGAAACATCAAAAGGCCGCGGCGGGGTCAGCGGGAGTCGTGGGACTGGGAACTGGAGATTCCATAATCACATTTTGGGCTCGGATTGATCCTCGGAGCGTGAAGAAATTTGCACAAATTTTCAAACGAGGAATATGGTGGGGCCTTCTCCAATCTGTTTGCAGGCGATTTGCAGACAGAAAAACCTTGGCAACGTCGGCTGAATACGGAATTAACGCCGGGATTTCTGTGCCAGGCCGTGATTCCTCTCAGCCTCCCCGCTCCATGGTCAGCAATTTGGGAAAGGAACGGCTCGTTTACCTCATGTTCCACGTGCACTTGAGGTTGCCCAGAGAAGCTGTGGATGTTCCATCCCTGGAAGTGCTCCAGGTCAGGCTGGACAGGGCTTGGAACAACATGGACTAGTGCAAGGTGTCCCTAAATCCTCCCTAAATCCCCAACTCCCTTTTCTCCTTATCTTGTGGGTTCAGGTTGGTGCTGAGCACACCAGGAGAAATCAGGACAGGTCTGCCCCTATTCCAAAATGTTTTGAAAAAACATTCATGCCTGAAGATCTCAGCAGGACTGCTGGTTTTCCATCAAACTTCTTGCAACATCCCAAGATTGCTCTCACAGAGGAGGGTTTGGAGTAATTCTGGCCCATCTCTCCTTCCCTGGGAATGTCCTTGAGAAAATTTGGACGAATCTCATAAAAGTCTGGCTGGAGCTGCTTGAACAAAAGTGAACTCTGCTCATTTTTTCAGTGGAAAAACACATTTCAGAGGAAAAGGAAGGAGGGAGAAAGGCAAAAAGGCTTTTTTCAAGCAGCCATTTGTTCTTCCTAGGCGAGACCAAAGTGTGATTGATATAAAGAGATCCAGTCTTGATTTTAAGACATCAGGTAATAGAGCTACCCCAGCTCCTGATAAGGCTTTACTTAGCCAGTCATTTAATTCATGTGTATCCATTCCTCTTCTGCCTGAAAATGGGGACAATTACAGTTCCTATTTCTTGCAGAGTTGTTGGGAGCCTGAAGTTATTAAGGTCTGTAAAACATCTCAGAGCCATTAGGGTATTTTGCTTTTCTCCCACCCTGCCCTCCAGAGCACAGCAAATGGTGTTGGCTCCCAAATATCCTGTGTATTTAGGTGAAAACAGGGATGTCCAGACTCAGACAGGCTGCAGTCATGGCAGGATATGGTGAGTGGTGTGCTGTGATTTCATGTAATAGTCCATAAATCCTTCATGAGATGATCCCAAATTGCTCAATTTCTGCATTTTCAGAAGGAAAATTGGGTCCTTTACTAGGAGGTCATGGAATCATAGAACATGCTGAGTTGGAAGGGACCCACAAGGACCATCCAGTCCGACCCTCAGCCCTGCACAGGCCCAGCCCCAAGAGTCACCCACTGTGCCCCAGAGGATCATCCAAACCCTCCTGAAGCTCTGGCAGCCTTGGGGCTGTGCCCACTGCCCTGGGGAGCCTGTTCAGTGCCAACCACCCTCTGGGGGAAGAACCTTTCCTCAAACCCAGCCTAGCCCTGCCCTGACAGAATTTCAGGCCTCACAACGTGCTCTCCCCTCACAGCTCCATCCCCATCATTGTTGAACTTGTAACTAAAATAACCCAATTCACGGAATGGAAAATCCCTGGGATGAATCTCAGCCTGTTAACAAAACCCCCAAGTCCTGTGTCCCCCTGCAAAATAAGCCTGTTTGACAGTGAAATAAATCCCCAAATGTTTGCAGGGGAAATCCGGGCACGACGTGACTTGTCCATCAAACGAGAGCAAAAGGAACGAGTATCCCGAGAGGGGAAATGATTATCCTTTCAAAAAGGGACACCAGAGCGGGGATTTACTCCATGTGTGGGTGCTGACAGCTGGGATGGAGGTGAGATAATCCTGAGAAACACCTTTAAAAGGAAAAAAAAAACAAAAAGTCCTGAATAAAGCATTGCATCTTCCCCTTGGAGCTGTCCCTCCATAACCATGGGAAGCTGGGGATCTTTCAGGATAACATTTGCAGCTCCCTGTGAGGAGATATAGGTAAACAGAGGGAAAAGAAGGTTGAGATATCCTGAAAAAGCCCCTAGGCTGCATCCTCATGATGTTGGGGATGTTCTTCTTGGGTTGTCGATAAACCCAACTTGGCCATCTCTTTGGAAAGTTTGGAAGCCCTGGAAAATCCAAGAGTTTGGGAATCACTTCGACCCTGAACACATCAGGGAAGTTTTCCTGCTTCCCTTTGTCTCCTTGGCCAAGTTTCCAAGGGTCTGATGGGCACCAGTGATCCTGGAGCCCAGTTTGCCTTTTGGAAAATGCAGATTTTTGGAGGGGGCTTTCTTAAAAAACTGGTGAAAAACTGCTCATTTTTAGGACAGGTGAACACGGGGGCAAGGCATGGGTGGGCTCTGGCCTGAGGTGAGGCCCAGGCAGGTCCCTCCCTCCCCTGTCCTTCTTCTCCCTGTGGATTCTCCATGTGTTTAATTATCCATCCTTCCCTGCCCTCATTAGAGACCTTCAAACAGCCTTGAAAATCTCCTCATCTGGGGCTTCTTTCGTCCTTGTGAAACTTTTATTCAGCCAAAGGGGGAAGATAAAGGCATTGAAACCCCCCTGGAAGCACAGGGATGGAAGGATCTCAGGAATCATTGTCTATCCAACCCCTCCTGGCTCTGCAAATCCCCCCCACCCCTTTGGCTTTGTGGCAAAACCAGGGTGGGTTTAACCCCTTTGGAAAGCCAAGATCCATGGAAAGAGCATTTCCAAGCCACAGCCATAAAACTCTCAGGGGGGACTTGAAAGGAGAAAGGCAATCATTTTGTTCTTTACCTTTTTTTATTCTCCCTGTCGCCCTTTGAGGCTTTTCCCCCTCTTGGCCGCTCGTTTTTGCTTGTAATTTCTGCACTTTTGGGGCTTGAGGGAAGCAGTAAGTGGTGTGTTAACTTGGGCTGTCTGGAGGCTCTTTGCTCATCTCCTGCCCTTCCCCTCTTCCCCCAAAATCCTCACCCAAGGGGAATCACAACGAGTTTGTGATTGGTTGTCCTTGATAACCGAAGGAAAACATGATTTCAGGATGAATTTCAACCCCAGCTGCACTGAGGAAGTTTCTCTGCTCCCCTCCATCCTTGCCCTGCTCTCTGCCTTCTCCTTGCACTCCTTATCACCTCCTCTCCTTAAATAAAAGATTGAGGCTCCCTCTCACTAAAATTACAACTATTTGCCTGCAATTTCCCCCAGGGGAAGGTTATTAACAGCAACTTAAGTGTCTGATGGATGGCTGCTTTGCCAGGGCTCTGTTTTGCATCAGGGATCAAGATCCATCATTTCAATTCACGTGGGCAGGCGTGGATTAAAACACCAGGAGAAATATTTATTAGAGGGGGGGTTGAATTGGACTGTAGCCTCGAAGGGAGGTGTGTTTATAGTGATTTAATAATCAATTCTTGCATTGGCAGTCAATACCTGCCTTATTAAATCCTCGCAGGGAGTCGTCTCCAGAACTTTCGCTTAAAAGGATGATTTTAATTCTGCTCTGTAATTGTTCTTTGGGTTCTCTCTTGGTTGCCCAGGTACATGGCTGGGCTGTGACGAGGAGGTTTGTGGTTGTGTGTTAATGGAGCCAGGAATTGATTTTATTTCCTGCTCTTTACTCACTTCCCTCCTCGCTCCCCCAAACTTCTGCCTTTTTTATTATTTTTTTCCCTCTCGTGAGGGATAATTCATCCCATGATTGCAAATAGATCACTGTAAATGCAGTGTAATGGAGCAGTAATTACCTAAGCAGTGATGGATTTGGGGGGATTTGGGAGGCTAAACGAGCTGAGATGTACTGTACCAAGCAGGAGCCACTATTTTGATGCTGATCAATGAAATGCTGCGAGTTTTCTGCTAATTCCTCCCCCAACCAGCTGCCAGTTTAACCTTTAAGAGGCAGTCGGAAGCTCCCCAGGTTTTCCTCGCAGTGTTTTATTAACACCTTTGGAAACAGAACCAGGTGAGAGAGTAACTCAGCAAACATTGAGCTTCATATTCCAGAGTGTCAGCAAACCTGCCAGTCCCAGGACGTCATTTGACCTGTTATTTATCAGTCAGATATTTATCAGTCTGTTATTTATCAGTCTCTCCTGGGAAAACAGGGGACACCTGGGCAAGGAAAGGGTCCCATCTTGCCCTGGCAGATTTAGGCATCACTTAGAGTGCAAACGTGGCACAAAGTTGCATTTTTTGGGAGCAGTTTGCCCTGTTTGGGTGTGGTGGAATGGGATTCCTGTGTTATTGCACGCCGGGGCAGGGGAAAGCGGGCTTGTGATCCCCAGAATTCCAGGTAATCCAAAGGTATCTGGCGAGTGGTTCTTTTAGGAGGAGCCACTAGTGGGAGCCGTGGTCCTGCAGAACCCCCAGCAGAGCCCGGGTAGGGACGGCCCTGCCTCCCTCGGGCTCCAACAGAGCTTCCACCTCCCTTACGGGTCTTGGGATCATCGAATCCCAGAATGGGTTGGGTTGGGAGGGACCTTAAAGCTCATCCCTTTCCACCCCCTGCCGTGGGCAGGGACACCTTCCACCAGCCCAGGTTGCTCCAAGTCCTGCCCTCAGCCAAAAATATCCCAATATCCCACCTCTCCCTGCCCTCTGGCAGTGGGAAGCCATTCCCTGTGTCCTGTCCCTCCACACCTTGTCCCCAGTCCCTCTCCAGCTCTCCTGGAGCCCCTTTAAGCCCTGGAAGGGGCTCTCAGGTCTCCCTGGATCCTTCTCTCCTCCAAGTGACCCCCCCAGCTCTCCCTGCCTGGCTCAGATCAGAGGGGCTCCAGCCCTGGGAGCACCTTCACCTTTCCCATTGCTCCAGCAGCCCCTGCTTGCATTCAAATTTGGGCTTTCTGGGAGGAGAAATGGAGGAGCATGAGGACACTGGGTGGGTGGCATGCACTGTGCTGGAGATGCCCATGGCACCAACTGGGAACACTCTCCCACCTGGCCCTGGAATAAGGGCAGTTTTGACTCGTGGTTGTGGTTTGGGAGATGGAGGGAGATGCAGGACAGAACCAAGGCTGGGAACTTGAGGCACTTCCAGGATGGAGGGAGCTTTCAGGAGCATCTCTGAAAGACTCCATCCAACCATCTCCTCTATAGCCTTGGTTGAGCTTCACCCATTCTCCTCCTGTCCTCCTCCAGCTGAAATTCACCTTTCCTGTTGCTGCTCCTCTCGGGGAACATCCTCAACACCCGGAACTCCTGCAGTTGTTCAGTTCACGGGTGTGTCTGGGGGCTCCTGCTCATTGACTGCCCAAACACACCTCACGTGGCCCAGCCTGGGATGCAGCAGAAGAAACCTGCTGGGATGAGGAGCAGGAGAGCCTGGGATGCCTCTGCTTCCAGCCCAGTGCATCCAAAGCATGGCTGAACAAGCAGCTCCAACGTTGTTTGTTCAGACTTCACCGACTGGCCTTGAGGAGAAAATGGGATCTTATTAGAGACTCTAATAATGTTCCAGATCATCCTTCGTGCACAGCAGATCTGAAGGATTAGCAAAACAAATGAAGTAATGACTTTCCTGTGAAATTAAAATTTTGTAAGATAATCCAAAGAGGAAATAGAAATTTTATTTCAATTATGCATTAAACTTTCTCCGCTCGTTTTGGGTCAGGGTTTGAACACCAGGGAGAATTTAGAGCTCAAATCCTTCAGCCTGCTCTGGCATGGTGCTGTCACATTGATGGACCCCTGGGCACCCTGGTGTGCTGCAAACATGCCCAACAGCCCCTAAACCTGCCTTTTCCTAATTAAAGTCCGGGCTGCAAAGCACGAGCAGCCTGCACGGGTGAGGTGGTTTGTCCTCAGCAATAACTGCATGAATAATTGAAATGGCTGGCCTGGCTCAGAGCTCAGGACTCCTGGACAGAGAAGCAGTTAACAGATGGACAAGTCCTTTCCTTGCTGCATCACAGACCAGAGCAGGTCCTGGGCTTAAATTGGGACAGGGAGTGATCCCTGATTTGATTTAAAGGTTCCACGTTGGGTGTGAACTGAGCTCACGGCAGTGCTTTCAGCCCCACGTGGGTTACTGGGAGAAAACCACCCAGGCAGGGGCACTTGGGGTTTGAAATGAGATCTATTTGTTGAAACAGCATTCAGTCAACAGCTTGGATTGTCCCCACATGGAGCAGAAGGACCTGTCACACCACTGAGCAAGACGAGACTGCACCACCAAGTCCACACCGGTTGCATTCCAGGGCTCTATCCCAGTGGGATGCTGCTCTAGAATGGGGGTGAAGAGCCCCCAGAGCCCCCAAAGCCTCACTTGCTGTCACCAGAAGGTTAATCCCTTTGGACAATGCTCTCAGGCACATGCTGTGACTCCTGGGGACAGTCCTGAGTTGGCCTCGATGATCCTTGGGGGTCCCTTCCAATTCAACACATTCCATGATTCTGTGGACTATCTGAGCAGGGAGGAGCCTTCAGCAGAGATTTCATCCCACATCCTCACAGCTCTTAGGGCCTACTAATGCCCAGGAAGGAGAAAATGAACAAAGAAATGAATCAAAGCCAGGTAATCTGTTAGCAGGCAGAATGGAGCATGTGTCACATCTGGTTAAGCACCACAGTCAGATCAGGGGCCTCCAAAGTGAGGAAATGAGAGGTTAAAGCATTTCCTTGGTTTCTGAGCTGTGCCCAGACTGAGCTCTTATCTTAATTGATACAGCACCAGCCTTTCTCCACATGCCTCCGACAACAAACCAGGCTTTGTGTCCTCTCCAGTTATTAAAGACTCCACTCTGGCTCACAGAAGTACCAACCAGGCTTGCTGAGGATGCAGAACCCCCAAATCTCCTTTTTTTTTTTTTTTTCCCCAGTTTCTCAGGGCACAGGAGACATTAAATACTTGTGTCAGCATTTGAACACTTTGCTGTTGGGCTCTGGAGAAGAGGGTGGGATCCAACCCCATCCCCACCCTCTGTCTGGAGGAAGAAACCCGAGACTCAGCCAGTCTCCCACCCAGCAGGTACCACACAAAGCTCACAAAAACTGGCTGTGAAAGGTCTTGGTTTCGACCATTATGGTCCTGGGAGATACCCCAGGAGCTGGGAACACCCTGGGAAGAGGAGGGAGAGGGGATGGTGCCCGTCATCTGTAGCCTGATGGTGAGGAACCAGCCTTTCCATGGGGCTGGATAGAGGTGTTCTCCACCTTAATTTAACCACTCCTTGCTGAAACACCCTGAAGTGTGTCCATCTCCTCCTGAGCAAAGTCCCTCAGGGCAGGTAATTCCCCACCAAATAATCCATTTTCCAGCACTTTAACCACCAGCACCAGCTTTCTCTGCAAGCTCTCCAGGCCTCCAAGGATAAAATGAGTCCCCTCTTTATTTCTGTTTATTCTTTAGTTCTGTATTCAGTTATTAGTTAACACCACCACCAGTGGGATGGTGAGGATTTGGGAGCCCAAATCTGCTGGTTAAGGTGGGAGTTTTGCCCGTTTTCCAGCTCCTTTGGTGGACATATCTCTGTGTGTTTATGGGAGGATGGAAAGGGAATTTCTCCTCCACGCTGGGTGACACCCAGGGTCAAACAGCACGTGGTGGAGATGCCAAGTCAGGGAGGAGGATGGTGGTGCTTTGCTTCTTCAGCATCCAGATCCCACAGGATCCCTCACGAGGAGCCCAAGAGGCTCAGGGAAATCAGGATAAATATAAACCCATAAATAAATACAAATATAAAAGGATGTAAATATATAAATGCATCTATAAATATGTATAGGGATTAAAAATAAATACGTGTAGGATTTAAAGCCCAATAAAATAGAACGGTCTCCATCAGCCACGAGCTGAGTGTGGCACATCCAGGGGGAAGCCTGGCCCTGATGGGGAACAGCATCAGCAGCATTTACTGGAACTACATCCCAAAATAACCTCATTACTCCTCAATCTGCCACATCAGCACCCAGCAGGGAAAATGGTCCGTGCTGATGCTTCCAGAGCCATAATGGGAAGCAAATTGCCCACGACTCCCGAGGGCTGGATGACGGCAAATCTGCATTGGTGCTCCCAGGAGAGCCCAGCTCCCAGCAGGAATTCCAGACATCCCCCAGGGTTAATTCTCTGGGAGCGTTCCTCTGGTGCTGGGCAAGGCTGACAGCTGCCAGTGGAGATGGAGAAGGGCATGGATCCCACCAGTCTAAGGGAGCAAAGTGGGTGGAAGGGGCAGCAATTCCTTAGGGATATTTATATTCTAGGAGGTGGGCAAATCTTCTAAGTTCTGCCAAAAAGGATTAAAAAAACCCAACACTAAAACTGAGAAATCCACTACGAATTGGGAGTGTTTGGGTTATTCCAACAGCAGCTCGTTGTGCTGTCCTGCTTCTCCACACACACAGTTCCTTTCTTTGTGGAATAAACAGGGGTCAGATTGTCTGGGAGATGTCAGGAGCGATCCATGAAGCTGTTTGAAGAAGTCCTTCTGCATCTCCAGCTCCTTTGGTGGGTGGCTTTTATTCCCCACCCTCTCCCTGACCCCTTTGCAGCTCCTCTTTCCAAGCTCATTCCCACTGAAACCGCCGACTCTGCTTTTTAATAAAAGCTGGGAGTCCCAAGCCACGCCAGGATCAAGGGATTTGAGGCAAAACCCACCAATTTTCACATTACTTAGACCCTAAGAACCAGCAGTGCTTCATGCCAGGGCTTTTCCCACCTGAAGCTGATTACAGGGAAAGCTGGAGAGGTGGGAATGAGGCGGAAGGAACGCCAGGCTGGACATTTCATGGCAATAAGAGGGGACAGTGGCAATGAACTGTTATTACTGACATTGTGGAGTCCTGGGAAGTGCTGCTGAGTGTGGCTGTACAGACAGAGAGAGGCTGCCAGGAGCCCATTTTTATGGATATATGGACCATTGTGTGTTCCCAGCTGGAGGAGAGTGGTTTCAGCTTCACCTGCACACACCTCTGGCATTGCTGTGGCTTTGGGGTGGCTCCTTCTCCTTTTTTTCCTCTCTTTTTCACCCCTGGCCTCCGTGGGATGGAGTCCATTGCTCCTGCCTCCCTGGCCATCATCACCTTTTCAGGGAGGGAGGGATCTGGGCTCATCCTGCAGTGATGCCCTTGGTGTTCACACACCAACCTCTGCATCCCCAAAAACTCTCCATAGCACCAAATCCAGAATTCCTCCTCCTCATCCAAAGGGGAGGCTCGGGGCAAGTTTCACCCTCACGTTTTCCTCAGGAGAGCAGGATTTTTGGGTGGGTTTGGATGCTGTAAACAAGATTTTGCTTCATTTTGGCTAAAGCCCAGCCTTTTTTGGCTAGGGCAGTCCCAAATATTTGGGAATATTCGCACTGCCCGCAGTGTAACCATTTGCTTTTCACGTGGGGGCCAAGATTTTTCCAGGGAGAAGTATTAATTTTAATTAGTGCCCGAGACTGCCCTTCCTCCTCTGCCGCCTCTGGAATCCTCCCCTTCCATTAAAAAGAAATTTTTGCAACTGGAAATCAGGGAAATTATTAACAATCCACATGAAATGGCAGCCCAAGTCTCTGCACATCCAGTTTTGCGAGAAAACTCGGGAGGGTTTCACCCATCCCCTCGCGATTTCGGCACCAGGTCCGGAGACCTCGCGGCACCTTCAGGTTCGAACACACCAGGCCTAATCGAGTCATCCCAAAAGCCTTTTCCACCCTTTTCCAGCAGGGTGGACTGACTTCTCCTGAGGTTCCTGAACCGAAACAAATTGCCTCTTTTCCCGGTGAGACGTCCCCCGGGGGCAAGCTCTGCGGCAAATTAGGGATTAACATCTGGACGGCTCCGTTACCCCTCGTGCCAATCACGGCCCCCGTAATTGCCCCCAGCGTCCTCCCCGAAGGATCCCTTCTTGTATGTTTAATAAAACAACCAAAGCAGGGCTCAGGTTTCCTTGCTGCCATGAAAAATTCATCGCTGCGCTTCCCGGAAGCGTCGATCCGTCGGAGAGCCGGGAGGGAAAACCCTGAGCCGGGGTTGAGTGGCTCCCTAAAAACCGACATCAGGGATGCAAGGGGGGGAAACTGAGGCAGGGCAGTGGGAGCAGACAGAGGATTTGGGGTGGGAAAAGCAGGGAAAGGAGCTTCCCTCTTCGCAGCATTACACTGAGTTTAAATATTCCTCAACTCCAGAGGCTGCTGCTCCAAGTGGGACTCCCGAACTCGCCGGCGACTCGAGCGATTTCCAGCTCGTCTGCTAAAATATGCACCCGAAAATGGAGCGTAAATTGTATATTTGATTGTAAAAATTGCAGTTCATGCTGTGTTGCTTAGTGACATAAATCATCCAGTGCTAGGGCAGAATGCTAATGCCGGGCTCCTGCACGGAGCCCACACGGAGCAGGCGAGGCAAGGATTTATCTCCCGATCCAACGCTGCTCCCGGGAGAGCAGCACGAGCAATTCTGCATAACAAACACAGTCCTGGGCTGGGGGATCCACCACAGACCCAAACCAGGGCAAAATCCATCCCCCTCCCCTCTTCTTCCTGGCAAAATACCTGGAAGGGGCTGTGGAGGAGGAGGAGGAGAGGAGGAGCGGGATTTCCACCGGAGTTTGAGATGTTGAGAGAGAGATGCAAGTGCTCAGAGCTGTCCTGATCTGCCATGAATCCCACCTGGAACCTGAAATGAAGGGAAGATCCAGAGGGAAGTTTTGTTTCAACTTGTTTCTATCATGGAGCTTTCTCTCAGAGGTGGGATTTTGCAGGTTGAGCATCGTGAGCTCCAAAGTTTGGGAGAAAATGAGGCCTGGGAAGGAAATATCCCATTGTGAGCTCAGGGTGACGTTGGATAGAAGGGACCCACAGGGATCCTGGCCCTGCACAGACACTCCAGCAGTCCCACCCTGTCCCTGAGGGTTGTCCAAACCCTCCTGGAGCTCTGGCAGCCTTGGGGCTGTGCCCACTGCCCTGGGGAGCCTGTTCAGTGCCAACCACCCTCTGGGGGAAGAACCTTTCCCTGGGATCCAACCTAAGCCTGCCCTGAACGTGGATGAGCATCCAAGAGGTGATGGACAGAGCTGTATCCCTCCCATTTGGGGCCTTTATCATCCCTTTTAGCTCTTTAAACCACTTACCATCCCATGTCAGCATCTCCCTTTGGCTGGGGTGGAGCAGCCCTGAGCCTCATCCCGGGGTCTGGCAGCTCCCAAAGGACACAGAAGGCCTTGGGTGCTCTACAAAAAGTCACTGGGCTCCTTGAAACAATCCTCTCCTCTTTGAAAGGAAGGGGATCTGAAATAAAGGGGATTCTGAAATTAAAGGAAGATTCTTAGGGAAGTTTTGCTTCCATTTGTTCATCTGATGGAGCTTTATTTCAGCGCTGGGTTTGGTTGAGCATCATGAGCTCCACTTTTTTGGGAGGAAGCTGAGACACGGGAAGGGAACGTCCCTCAGTAAGCTCAGGGTGGCTTTGGATGTGGATGAGCATCCAGGACAGGATGGACAGAGCTGTGTCCCTCCCATCTGGGGTTTGGTAGTTGCCCATCTGGCTTTATCATCCCTCTCAACTCTTTAAATCACTTAATATCCCACTCTGTAAACCCCTTTATCACAGGATGGGATGAAGCCACCCTGAGCTCCATCCCAGGGTCTGGCAGCTCCCAAAGGACACAGAAATCCCTGGGTGCTCCACAAACACACCCTGGGCTCCTTGAAATCCCCCTCTCCCTCCTTCAGAGCCGAGCAGACATCTGGCAAGTTGGGAGGAGAGCCGTGTTTAATAGTAATTAGAGATGTTAATAATTGAACAGATGATGAACCAGGGCGTGGGGAGATTAAAGCCGAGATTTGCCGAAGGGGTTTAGATGCACAAGCCCAATTAAAAAGAACAAGAGGAATTAGACGAAATTGAGGCTGAGTTCCCAAATCCCTTAAGCCTTGGCAGCAGACAGAGGGTGAAACGAGCTTTGTCTGTTCTCTGCTCCATCCTGCAGATGGATCGGGCCCTCCCCAGCTCCCGTCACGGTGCTGATCCACGGGCAGGACCAGGGATTTGGGGGATGCTCCCAGTTTCCCAGATGATCCTGGGAGCAGTTACCTGTGCTCCTGCCAAGAGCATCTCCATGAATCCCTCCCAGGGCTCAGCATCTAAACAGCCCCTTCTTCCCCACGAGCTCTTATCTTCCAGCAGCTGCTTCCTCGGGCGTTGCAAATACCACGATCCCCCCCCTTTTTTTTTCCCAAATGCTCCGCAGGGGAAAATGGGCATTTCATTTCCAAATAAATCCCTTGGATTTTTTTTTTTGCTCCTTCTTTTCCCCTGCCGCTCCCAAAGTGGTTGTAATAATAATAATTAATCATGAGCAAAGCTCACTCTTCTGAATGGGACAATAGTGGCAGTGGTTGGTGGCTGTATCATCCTTCCCAGACACCAACTGATTAATCCTGGAATAACAGGAGCTGGTTTTAACACTGGAATTGTGATGAGCAGGGCAACAGCCTTGGGATAAACTCCAAAAAAGGGATGTTTTGGGTTTTTGGGGGTGGTTCTAGATACACCCCATGGGGAGCAGCACTGGATGTGCTTCAAATCAAACAAATACAGTTGGAAAGCTGAGGGCAACAGGAGCACAACCCCGCTCGTTTTTAGGGGGGCCTTTTCCACCCTGGAGCTGCTCCTTTAAAAATTGCTACTTTATTCTACTTTCCCCTCTTCCTTCTAATTTACTGCCTGGCTCAGGGTTTTATTTTCCCCTCTCTCTCAACTAGAACAATGGGAGGGTTTTGAAGCTGGAGATGGAAATAACGCCGGAGCCTTCAGTCCCCCCATTATGATTCCTCATTATGAAGTTATTTCCCCACGATTTGAAATATAAATGATGCCTTTGAAGTCTGCCTTTTTTTTTTTTTTTCCAAATGGCTCTTTTAATTCCCTCCCTTTCATTTTTTTTATTTTTTCCCAAAAAGATGCTCTTCCCTCCTAATTCCTTTTTCCCCCCCTCCTTCCTTTTTCCCCTCCCCACCCACCAGCCCAGTGCTCGGATGCGCCGCTGTAAACACGGCTCGGGCAGAATAAATAAAATGCCTCCAATTGCAAGATTTCTGCTTTGAACAAATGGGATAATTGGGGCAGCTGGAAAAAAAAAAAAAAAAAAAAGAAAGGAAAGAAAAAAAGAAACAGCCTCGGATGCGGTTTCTTTTATTATTTTTTTTGGTTTTGTTTTAAAGGAGGGGGGAAATAAAGGCTGAGTCTTCCTGTGTTGGAGATTTGAGTCCTCACCATCATCTCCAGCTGCTTGTCCCTACCCTTGGCCGGTTTGCAGCGCTGGGGCGGGACAGGGGCTGCAATGTGGCACTGGAGGCTGCAGATAAGCCCCTGCCAATTTTGCTCTGAAGTTAATTAAAAGCCAGTGCTCCTGCTGCTGGGGCAGTGCCAGCTCCTGCCGTCGCTCCCTGGGCTCCAAATATCCCCCTTTCCTCGAGCACCGGCCACAGGGCAGCAGGGACAGAGGGGAGGAGGGATGGGGGGACCCAGGGAAGGCATTTTCCCACCAGCATTCCCGGGCAGGACGATGATCCCCTGTCCCACAAAGCTTTCCTCTGGCAAAGCTGGGCCTTGCCAGGCTCTGCCCAACTGATGCCAGAGATAAAACCCCGGTGCTGGGAGTTTAATTAAAAATCACTGCTCCCTTGGCACGGTTGGATCCCACCCTCTGCTTCCAGATGGAATGGGGGGTTATCTGTAACAGGGATTAACAGAGCACGGGACAGAGGGGGGCAACTTTGGGAGCAAACTGGGAAGAGGGGAGCGGAAAAGTGATGCCAGGACTTGTGCCAAGGCAGACAAGTCAGGGGGAAAGCATTGCTCTATTAGTTTTTATTTCTTTAAGGAGGTTTTGATTTCTTTGGTTTAACCTTCCCCTCACCTGATCCGGGGGCTGAATTTCCAGGGGCGAATTGTCTCACTGGTGCAGCATCCCAGGAAATGCAGAGAGCTGCACAGTCCAGGGTTTCTCCAAGGGGTGCTGGAAGGAAGCAACTCCCTGAAAAATTAACATTGTCAGCCCATTCTTCCGCTCTGTAACACCCCCAAAAATCATGGGATTAAACCTTGGGATTAAAATTGGATCTACCACGAGAAGGGACCAAGCCCAGTTCACCAACTGGATCAACAGCCTGGCAAGAGGCAGTCTGGAAGCAGAGAGTAACTCTGGAAACACCTAAAAACTCATGGAAACCCCCAAATCTAGAATAATTTGGTCCCATCTCACGCAAATCCAGCACCACCTTCCCAGCAGCAGGGACTGAGCTTCCCTGGGAACCACCAGGAGGAGATGAACATTCCAGAGAAGTCCATGGCACATGGATGGCTTGGACCGGCTGCAAATGAAGATGAGAATAGACAGGACTGGATTTAAAATCTCTATTAGGCTTGTTTTTGCCAGCCCTCCAAGCTGCACGGATGATTATTTTATAAAAATGGGATATTAAAGAGAGAATCAGGCTCAGATGAAAAATTCAAGAGCGAGCATGATTTAAGTTTTCATCTTCCAGGGATGTCCAGAGAATGGATGTCTGCTGGAAAAGGACAAACCAGGAATTAAAGCCATAGGCAGATGATAAAAACCTTCACTTAAAATATATATTCCCCCCTCGTTATTAATAACATGAGAGATTAATATTTTAAATGGACTGAATTTTAAAAAATGCCATTTCCAAAGCAGATGGGAAGTGGTTTGCTGAGATCACAATGTCAGGACTCCTCCCCGTACTCATTGCAAGAGCATGCATAAAAAATATGTATATTTTATAGATGTTAAATATAAACATCCTTCTCCTCCCCTTCCTCATCCTCACCACGTGTTCTTGTGTCTCTTTGCACTTCGGAGTCAACACTGGCCTGGCTGCTTTTAAAGGAGGCAGAGATTTGGGGTGGGAAAGTCAAAAAAAGCCCTTTTTGCCAGCTAAAATTCCGGCTTTAATGGATGTTAAAGTTCTAAAGGGCACAGGAGCACCTCGGTGCCGGGGAGGTGGAGGAGGGAGAAGTCCATAACTCACTGCCAGGCCTGGGATGCATAATTTATCCCCAGCGATTCTGCATCAATTGGTTATTAAAAGTGCCCTCCCTGTATTAAGTAGGGGAGAGATAAATTTAGTTCCCAAGGAAACTAACTCCCAGTCATGGTCTGGAGGGAGAACTTGGCTTGGTTTGCACAAAAGATGCCTTATTTGGCCCGTTTTTCATTGAAAATTAGTGTTTTAGGGCAAAGCCAGGAGCATCCCTAAATATACCCTGCATACCCCTATATATACCCTCCATAAAGGTCCCTAAATCCCTATGGACCATTCCCCTATAAACCCTCCATGAATGTCCCTGAATCCCTGTGGACCAAACATTCCCATTTTAGTGAGGTTTTTACTGGCTTTTTCCTCCCTGTTTTCTCCTTCATTTTTCACAGAGGGATCAGGATTCCCCTATAGAAGAGGAAGGTCCCAGGAAGGTCCCTCGATCCCTATGGACCAACATTCCCATTTTCTTATTTTCTCCTTTATTTTCTTAATTTTTTTCTCTTTTTTTTTCTTATTTTCTCCTTTATTTTCTTTTTTTTTCTCCTTTTTTTTCTTATTTTCTCCTTCATTTTCTTATTTTCTCCTTCACCCCCTGAAGGTGCCCTGAGCCACATGTGAGGGAGGTGGGGGAGTTAAATTCCCTCATTTCCATCTCTGTGTGATTATGAGGGTTTTTTTTTTCTTCCTGGTGTGTTTATTTGGAAGTGATCCACCTTTTCTTGCCTGGGAATGCTCTTTATCCTGCAAGGTCCAGCTTTGCAGGTGCTCTCAGCTGTGTTTTTTGGAGGGGGAAGCAGAGGGATGAGGTTGAACCAAACCTCTTTCATTGACAGCAATAAACAAAAAGTAATAAATACACCTTATAATATATAAATATATAAATAAATTTAAAAGCCCTCAAAAAACGCTCTTGTTCTGTCCCAAACTCCACTGTTTTCCCATCCAACCACATCCAACATTTCCAGATATAAACCCATCCTATTAATTGTTCCAAAAGCTTTGGGTTTCCCCAGCCCTGCCTCACCTGGGGTTTATTTCCTTGCAAGACTATGGCATGTTCTTCCTATTTTCCAGGGATTCCTTCCTGTTTTCAGGGATTCCTTCCTGTTTCCAGGCATTTTGGGCCCTCAGCAATTCCATGACCTCTGTTATTTCCTTGTGGTCAGCAACACAGCCAGGCAGTGGCATGACCTGAAGATCTCCACATCCTATTGCTCAGCTTTTCCTTTTTGGAAAGGTTTGGAAAAGTTTTCATCTGAAAACTGGGAGAATCCTGGTACCATGGAAATGTCCCACTGCCCTGATTCCCTCTGTGAAAAAATAAAGGAGAAAAGAAGGAGGGGAAAAAAAAAAAAAGCCAAGGAAAACTAATAAACTGGGAATGTTGGTGCTCACGGGCCCAAAGGGTGAAATAAATAATTAATCTCTTCTTATCTGAAGGGAGAAATTACTTGGAAATAAAGGAAGAGGAGCAACTCCAGACACAGAAACATCGAAGTGGGGATGTTTAAATAATTCAGGCAGAGGAGAGCTTGGCCAAGGAGGGGAACAGCTCAGGAGGCACCAGGTCCAGGCACGGCTGGACTGGGCTGAATCCCATGGGAAGGGGTGGGATCCTGCACAATTCCAGCTGTTTTCCTGCACCTTGGAGGGCCGGCATCGATAGGTGGCACTCCGGAACTGCTCCTTCGTGCTGCTGCAAACCTCGCAGGGATGGTGGAGAGCCGGGGGCTCAAAAAGGGCACAACTTCGGCAGCTGGGGCGGCCTCGCATCCCTCCCTGCACCGCTCGGGAAGGCAGAGCCTCGCTCTCCGGCACATTTCAGCTCTCCAGGACTACTTAAAAACAGAATAAAAACCGCTCAAGGCTTCCCAAGGACACACATCCATCTGCTATCGGGAGAGAGCGACATTCCCACCCCCCGCGCTCCTGCTGGAGAACCCGGGGAAGGGAAGGAGGGCAAAACCCCCCAACCTCCTCCACCAAATTGCTTCTCCTCACCGGCCTGGGTCAGCCTCAAGTAGGTCACAAGGATGTGTATCTTCAGAATAAAGTCTTTAATGGGCTGATGGATATGAAAAAATAAATTACAGTGGCAAAATGTAATAAACGTTAAAGGGAAAATGATGAGAGTAATATAACTACATTGATTTAACTAGGATGATATAGAGGAATTGTCTGGTTTATAGGTCTTTAGATGTCTATTAGCAGCCCTGTATTAAGGAATAGGGCTGTTCTCTTGATATACTTAAGAGCTGTCAGTAATTCCTATTTCACACTCCAGTGCTTCAATTCAGAGAGCGCCGTGCAGCCCCAGCGACCCCATCCCGGGCTCGCTGGAGGGTGACCGCCTGCCAAAGGTTTCCTTTGCAGGCAGCTGGATTATTCCAGCCCGCGGAACCGGGGAAAAGGAGCCGCCGGAGCCTCCCCGGGGACTGCGGAGGCGTTTGTTTGAATAACGCCTCGGTCACAGCCCCCCTCTCCCTCCACTGCGGGAAAACCTGCCCTGTGCGGGGCCAAAACACCCCCAAAAAGCAACCTGCAGGGCCCAAGGTGTATTTTGCTTGGTTTTAGGGTTGTATCTGCGTTTTCGGAGCTTTAAATGGTTTGGGTTTTTTTTAACGTGTGGCTTTGCCCGTGCTTAATTTTAAGCGTCTCCGTGTGCTTGATTTTGCACCCGAGCGGTGGGAAATCGCTCCTGCTTTTCCTGCCGTCCTTCTCCTCCTCCTAACGAGGCTTTCAGCCCAGCTCGCAGCCCATCAGCAAGGAAATCAGGAAATTAGAGAAGTGTTTTTCCCAAGGGAGGGGGAGGCAGAGAGTTGGAAGCAAATTGCCCCCTCCTGGACCTGCCCGACCCCCCTGGGTTGGTCCTCAAGCAGCTCCGGTGAAGCCTCTGCTTCTCCATCCACCTGCAAAGCATCCTTGGCATATGGAAAACGCGTTTTTAACTGACAAAAATAGAAGCTGGTTGAATTTTCTGGATGAAGAGGCGAGTCCTGGCCATGGCAGGACCACACAGGTATTGGATGTCTCCCCTTTCCCTCTCAGAGCCCACCAGAGGGAGGAGCAGCCCCAGCCCAGCAGCTCCACGATGGCTACACCCAGAAAAATCAGCTATTCCCACTGAAAACCTCCTAAAAAAACCACCTGATTTCATGGAAATTGAAATTTTCAAAGAGGAAAAAAACCAAACGGTGGCTTTTTCCACCCAGCACAGCAAGGGTTGCAGACACCCAACATAACCACGGGAGGAAAAGCAGAGTTTTTGGGAATGTTCCATCTCCACCCCAACCGAAAAGAAGGGAAGCAGCCAAGTTTTTATTCAAAATAATGGCAAAAAACCATGCAAGAAACGCTTCTTTTTCTCCCGAAGGGTTTGTGGCTGTAGATGCCACGTGGCTCCCACCAGCCTTGGCGTGCTCCTGCCATCCTGCTGGTGGGATGTGTTTCCATGATGTCCTGGGGAGAGAACAACCCCATTTCAGCTGGAAACACAAGGGTTCATCCCTCCAAGGGTGGAGCAGGAGGGATCACGCAGAGCTCTGCACCAAAATCCCACCAAAACACTGAATAAAAAAGAGATAAGATGGATTTGATCCCAAACTGCCTTTTCCTGCTTCTTGGCAAGACAGAAACATTTCGAAAAGTATCAGGGACATGATGGAAAGTTGTTTTTCTTGAGATTTCATAACATTTTCACCTGCAGCATTTTGGCCGCTCTCTCATTTTTATTTTTTTTTATGGCTTACAAGTAAACGAGGTTTTTATCGAAAATCTGTTTTTCAGGAACAAGAAAATCAATAAAAATATATCAGTTCATGCCTTTGTTAAAGAACTAGGAAAGGGTCTCCTGTGGAAAAAAAAAAAAAAAAAAAAAGAGAGAGAAAGCCTGAATGTCTTGTTTGGGTTAGAAACTGAACTTTTAATGTCTCATTACCAGAGACAAAACCTGCACTTAAAGCAGAGGGTTTTTTACCGAACAGTTTGTAAAGAATGCCGGAGCCAACGTGAGCGACTCATAAACTAAATGAAACAGGGCGAAAATCATCGAAGAACTGGTTTGCAAAGATTTATTTGGCCAATTCCAGACATAACCGAATTCCTGAGGCTCCCATAATCTCTTTAGCATCGTCGGGTCGGGCACTGCGTGTGACACTTTCTCGGTCGCCGTTCCCTTCGCTGCTTTTCATTAACAACCCACACCCTGGCGTGCGGGGGAATTGGTCTGGCACCTCTTCCCGCAGCTCCTGCCCTCCAGGAGGGGATGTTTCACCTTTGGGAAGGGCTCCAAAGAGCCGCGAGTGATCTGCATCCCGGCACGTGTGCTGGACTCCCTGGGAGCTGTTACAGCGATGCAGAGATCGCTTTGCTCCAGTAAATCAGCGGCATTTACCTCCACCCCCCCGAGCATCCCTTTCACCAGCCCTCAGTCCGAGCTGCTGAAGGACAAAGTTGATTTCTCTATTTTTAATCCATTAATTATATTAATCTCAGCTGCTCTTTGCTTTCTCTTCACAGGGATTTTCACCTCTACTTCCTTTATTCCCCCCCCACACCTTTCTTTTTTCTTTTTCTTTTTTTTTTCTTTTTTTCTCCTGGACATATTCCAGCCCATCCAGGATGTGTTTGATATTGCTGCTCCCATATCAAAGCATTCACCGTGCACGGATTGCAGTGAATTGTGAAGGAAAGCAGGAGATGCTTTTATCTCTCTGCCTCTGCTCGGAATCGCCCCGAGCCCAGACTTCCCTCTGCCTCAGCCACGTGATGCGGCTGCAGCCCCAGAGCCTCTCCCGAGCCCAGGCAGGAGATGGTTGGGATGGGCAAAACACCCCCACACCCACCTCTGGAGATGGGGCTTGGCTCCAGCACAGCTTTTCCCTACGACCTTCCAAACGGCAGGGTCGGGGTTGTGCTCCTGGTGCTTCCATCTCCCTCCTGGCACTTGAATTCCACCCCTGCCACTTAGACTTTTACATCTCCTGCCAGGTCCTTGCATCTCCCTCCTGAGGCTTCCATTTCATCCCTGCGACTTACACCTCCCTGCTGGCACTTGCATCATCTCCCTGTAGGTCCTTACATCATCTCCCCTTTGATCCTTACGTCTCACCTCTCGTGTTTGCACCTCTCTCAGTACTTGTATCTCCCTCCTGGGCACTTCCATCTCACCCCTGGACCTTGCATCTTCCTCCTGGGCACTTCCATCTCCCCATTCCCATTTGCATCTCCCTCCTGGGCACTTCCATCTCCCCATTCCCGTTTGCATCTCCCTCCTGGGCACTTGTGTCTTACCACTGATGCTGTATCTCACCTCTGGTGCATCCATCTCATTCCTGGTTCTTGTATCTCCCTCCAAGTTCTTGCAACCCCTCCTCATGCTCAGATCCCCCCCCTTTGGTGCCTGCACCTCCCCTGTGGTGTTTGCATCTCCTCCTGACCCTCACATCTCCCTCCTGGTATTTACACCTCAACCCTGCTACTTGTATCTCCCCTCTGCTGCTTGCATGTCCCCCCCTGGTCCTTGCATGTCACCCCTGGTGCTTGAATCCCAATCCTGGCACTTGTATCTTGCTCCTGGAACTTGCACCCCAACCTTAGAGCTTCCACCTCCCTCCTGGTTCTTGCATCCCACCCCTGCCACTTCCATCTCACACCTGATCCTCCCATCTCCCCCTGGTTCTTGTACCTCCCTCCTGGCACTTGCCTTTTGCCCCTGTCCAGGTGGGCACAGTGGGTTCATCAGGCAGGGCTGCCCCAAATCCCTGGAGCTCAGACTCCACCACCCACCAGACAACACAAGGGGTTTGGGACCTCCCCACGGGAAGGGGAAGGAAAGATGGGATTCGTTGGGTTCTGCCTGTCTTGGGCTTGGGCTGAAGAGCTGGAAGGGGCTTAGATGGGCCAGGCCAGGTGGGGATGGGCAGGATCCACCCCAGAATGCCAGGATGAAGGAAGGGGACAGGAGGGAAGAGGTGCAAAATCACCCCAGTTCAAGGAATGACTTTTAGGTGAACATCCATAACATGATCACCCAAAAGCCCTGGGTTTGCTTCACCAAAATGAAAACTCCCTGCCTGTCACCACAGGGATGAACCCCATGGATACAGAAGGAGGATGCCAAGGATTTCTGCTCCCCCAGTGCTCTGAATCCCCAGTGCTCTGAATCCCACGAGGGGGTGGCTCAAGTCACCCCAAAACCCCCTTTGCAGGGGTCCCAGCACCTTCACCACAGCTCTGGCCTCCCTTTGTGTTCCCATGGTGGAAATACAAAGTGGGATAACACACACATTAAAAATAATACCATTTATTGCTGCAGCCAGGGGGGAGAAAGAGCATTTTTTAAGCTCTGTAGGAGCCACATTTGGGTAGCACATTTATATGGCTCCATAAGGAGTTTTTCCAAGAGTGCTGCAGGGGAACAAGTTGAGAAATTAGGGACAAAAAAAAAATGGGGAGAAAAAGAAACACCCTCAAAACCCTCTGTCACCAAAGATGAGGTGGAATGTAAGATCTTGAGGGCAAAATACGCACGGGGTGGAGAGAAAGAGCTACGTGGACCATATTTATCAGCAGAAAGGAAATCATCAGCATCCAGCTGCTCCTGGGAAATGTTTGTCAATGTTAATGTGCCATTCAATTAAAAAATGACCAGCCCACCAAGAAGTGATGCTTGGTGCTCAAAACCTCCTGGTCCAGGATGCAGGTGCTGGGATTTGGGGTCGGAGACAGGTCAGGGAATCACTCTCAGCCCTGAGTTACAAACAGAGCCTGCTTTTCTCTGCTAATCAAAGACAAACCCCCTTCCCACTGTGTCTTCTGCCAGTTTATCCATCACCACAATCAAAGGGTGTCCAGGTGATGAGAAAACCTCCCAGGTTTGATCTCCTGGGTGTTGATCCCAGGGGTAACAAACTGCTCCACCAGAGTCACCCACTCCTCCTGTCACCCCTCCCTGTCACCTCCTGTCAGCCTTTTGTCCCCAAATACCCTTTAATTAAGGGTCAGTTAAGACTTTCCCTGCTTGGAAAAGATCCCAAGCCTGGGTTTCTGTCGGCAGCAGAAGGAACAGGCGGGGGTTTTTGCAGTGAGGAGGAGCGAGTGGCTAAAAGTGCTGCTCCATTAACGGCCATTAAACTGGAAATAACCCTCCCCTTCAGTTCCGTGTCCTGTTAATAAATAAAATATCAGGTTCTGCCCTGCAGACGGAGCTGGGAGGGGCTGAGCCACCCCCGGGGTCAGTCCCACCCTCCCTTTCCCTGCTCAGCTGCTTCCCAGACGCTGCCCTATCCATGGTTATCAGCGAATGAGGAGCAGGGGCTGTGCCTTCCTCTGCTTGGGACGTGCCAAACACACCGGGAATAAATAGGGCTGGAAGGAGGGGCCTCATGGGATAGGGGTGAGTTTGTTTCTGGTTCTGCTTTTGGGGGTACGTCCAGGCCACCCCCTGAGCTGTGTCATGGAAGCTGTGGCTGCCCCTGGATCCCTGGGAGTGTCCAAGGCCAGGTTGGATGGGGCTTGGAGCAGCCTGTGCTGGTGGAAGGTGTCCCTGCCCATGGCAGGGATGGAACATGAGGAGCTTTGAGGTCCTTTCCCACCCAAACCATGCTGGGAATTCATAATTCTGTGGCCCAAGGCCCTGCACAGCTGCTGTGGAGGTGACCAGAGCCCTTGGGAATTCAGGGTTATCCCTCTCCATGGCCCCTTCTGGACCCACTGAGGGGCAAACCTTGTTCTGGAATGGCACAAAGTCTCGGTGGTGACTTTGTGCTTCAGTGAGGGGTAAGGAAGGACCCTTGGCCCCCACCAGGGAAGGGATGGGAGGTCTCATTTTGCCCTCTAAGGAGCTGCCAGGAGAAACATCTCTGCCCATCTCAGCATCCCCTCGTGGGACACCCCTTTTCATTCAGGGCTTGCAGACCTGGGCACCAATTCCATCCTCATTTCCAAAGACACGGATTGGTCTCAAAAATGTACTTATTGAGGGAAGGAGTGGAGCAGATGCTCCAGTGGCTGCGTGGAGGGGATGATTTTGTGCTTTATTTCCTTCCTGATGTGTCTGTTTGGATGTAACCCACCTTCTGTTCTCCAGGAATGCTCTCTAATCCTGCAAGGATCCAGGTCTGCAGGACAGGAATGGCACTGCAAGCCCAGCCTTCAGCAGCCACTAGAGACTCCCCACCAGAAGGAGGTGCAAACCTCAGGGCAGCTCCTAGAGGGGCTCAAACCTCCTTGAACAACCCCAAACCCCAAAATCTGGGGGCTCTGGGTGTCAACACTGCTGAGTGATGACGGGCTGGTGGCATTTGTGGAGAGGGAAATACTCCCATCCAGGAGCTCCACGGGCTCCTCAGGCACCAGGCAGGAGCCTCCTGCCTTAGAGCAGCTGGAAAATTGAGTGAGCTGGAGAGGGAGACACGTCTGCAGATGAACATCTCAGGCCCCTTCTCCCTGCCAAGCTGCTCTTGAAACAGATGGCTCCAGGTTAAATGTGAATTGCAAACCTAAAAAATAAAAATGGTGTTTGTGCCCTTCCCTGCACCTTTATGATATATAAAGATACAGAAAGTGGTTTTATTTCTTTCAGAGGAAACGTGTTTGGGTTTTCTGATTGTTTTATTGGGTCTGAGGGTTTTTTGTTGTTTTTTCTTTTTTCCCCTTGTATTAGGGAAAACAAGGCTGGGTTTTGCCTGCTGGGAGCTGGGGGGGCTCAGCTGCTTTTTTGGGGGGGGTATTTCAGCTCTGGGAAGGGGCAAGCCTGGGAAAAAACTAAAGATGTGATGCAATAAATTGCATAAAACTGGAAACAATATAAGCTCTTCCTTCAGGAGACCAAGAGAGAGGTGGGAGGACCCAGCAAGCTCCAACTGGGACCAGAGAGGGAAGAACCTTTGGCATCTGCCAGAGAATTCCCAAAGTCACTTTGTCCCAATAACAGCCCTGTCCCCAGCTCTAAACACAGGTGGGACAATGAAATGGAGAAATAAGACCGTGGTTGTTCCCTAATCTTTCATGAAGGGAGCGATGGCCAATCAGACAGAGACAGAAGAGACCCTTGTGTGTCTTTTAGGAAAATAAATCTCCCACTACTTATTTTTTACCCCATGGAGAGAGAAAAATGTCTTACTCACATGGAGCCAAGGAGCAGCTGAAGGACTTGCAGCTGAGGCAGTGGCTGCAGCAGCAGCAGCAGCAGGAGTTGTGCCTGGCAGGTCTGGAGCCGGGAATGCTGAGAGAGAAAATCAGCAAAACCCACCGTGGCCCCACCCAAAGTGGCAATTTCCTCTCGAAGGAGCGTTTCAGGTTGGTTTTGTCAATTAATTAAACTTCTGGTTCACCTTTTAAAGGAAAGGAAAAGGGGGGTGGGGGGGGAAGCTTCTTTGGAGCTTTGGAAAATAGCGCAGCAAAATGTTTTGGCACTTCTGAAACAAAGCCTTTCACTTCAGAGGCACCAGGATGAAGCAGCTCAGCGTTTTTCAAAGGTTTTCTGCTCTTTAATTCTTTTTTAACCTGAAATTATTCATCTCATTAGCATAATCCTGAGTTCACACTGCTCTGGTCCTCCTCAAACATCGTTTCCAGCAGATGCACAAACTGATCAAAAAAAAAAACCCCAAAAACCTTCAGAGTGTCTTGACTCAAGGCCATAATTTTGTCCAGATTTACACCTTATTCCTAATTCTCTTACCCAGATCCACACTTAATCCTAATTCTCTGATCAGTAGATACATCTCTGAGCCGGTGGTGAGTGATGCAAACCCACCCTGGGTTCCTCAAAAGTCCAAGAGAACTTGTCCAAGGAGCAGCTTCCAAGCCCTGGGAAGGATGGGATGAGGTGGGAATACACCTCCTTCACCATCTGTAAATAGAAATATGGGGCTGTGGGAGCTGCTTTACTGAGATGAATTCAGGGGAAGTTCTGCTGCCTCTGTTTAACACGAGGACACTGCAAGGTGACTTCTGTCATGGATATAAAGACATGCAGATGTGGCCCACCTTGGGTTGGGCAAATCCTCATCACTTGATGTGATTCCCATCAGTTGTGGATTCCCCAAATATCTTGGTGGCCCCAGTGAATGTCCTGTGCACTCCTTCAAAAACATCTTCACATCCCTTTGCATTTGGGTGTTCTGTGGGAAGAGGAGCCTGGGTCAAAAAACTCGTGGGTCTCCATTAATCTTCATTTTTAGCTGGAAATGTGGTTCTGTGAATGCACAACCCCAAAGCTGGGGGTTCAACAAGATGCTGCAGGCAGAGAGGGTGTGAGGGACGTTTCCTTCCTCTTCAGTTGGTCAAACCCACGTTGTTGTCAGTCCAATTCCCCAGATTTCATCACCTCCCTAAGTGGTGGAGACACCAGCCCTGGAGGGAGGTAAAAGATGTGTGGATGTGGCACTTGAAGATGTGGGTTAGTGGTGGCCCTGGCAGTGCTGGGTTAAACGTTGGGCTCGATGATCTTGGAGATCTTTTCCAACCTCAACAAACCCAGGATTGTGTGAAGAAGCCTCTGTCTCACTTTAATGAGACACAAGTGTTTGGCCAAGGGGGAGGAGTTATGAGCAAGAGCAAACTCCTCCCTCTCAGCAATTGTCAAATCTAAAATTCAGAGGCTCCAAGTGAGGAATTGTGGAGAAAGGAAAAATAACAGCCCTTCATTAAAGGATAGATGTGTACTGACAGAGCAACGAAAGAACACAAAACCAACCAAACAGTAATCCTGTACCCAAAATTCCTGCTCAAAAAGGGAACAGTTCAGTCTTCTGACAGACATCAGCATGGAATGCAGGCCTGCAAGTTGTGCTTTTGTGCGTGTCAATCACCCAAGGCAAACCCTTTTCCCCTCCCTCGTCCAGCATCTTTCTTTTACAGCCACTCAGGGGAAAGAAAAAGTTCCCTGCCTGTTTTTTTTTTTAAACAGGTAAACCTGTGACACCCTCCCGGTGTGGGCAGAGCCTTGCAGTGCCAAGGGACTGATGCAAACTGGATATGGGCCACAAGGTGATGCTCATCCCTGCCTGGAGCTGGGGGAGTGTGCAGTGGGACACACAGGTCACCAGGGGGGTATTTTGGGGTGTGGCTTCTTCTTTTTTGGCTATGGTGGTGGTAAACAGCGTAATGGGTCACCCTGTGCTTCTCACTGGGCTCACCTGGGTCTTTTGGGATCACCCTGCCCTGGGACCTGGCTCCTGAGGTGTTGGGGGAGAAGGGAGGTGGCAGTTTGGTGCCTTTTATGGAAGATGCTGAAGGCACCTGAGCAGCTGAAGGGCTGGCTTCTCATTTACACTCCAGGCTGCACAGGCAGCTCCCAGAGCCCTTTTATGTTCGGAGCAGCTCAAGTGCAAATGAGAATCAGGCCCTCCAGTGCCAGCTCTTCTCTTCCAAAGAGGAAAACATCTCCTTGACTACAGGGAGTGAAGTGGGTCGGGGTGGTTGGGGGTTCACTCGACGCCACGCTGGGTGACGCCCGCCCTTCGCTGCAGAGAGGAAATGCCTGAGCTGCTTTTCGAGGCAGGGACAGTTTGCAAAGCAAGACACAGAGAGAAGATGCTCCCCCACCACCACCATGCTGGGATTAGAGCAGAGGTGTTTGCCCAGTTTCCCTCGGAGCAGAGCAGTGGGAAATGGTGAAGGTCAAGGAGCTCTCCTGGACTTCCCGCCCGGGTTTCGCCGCAATGATCTCCCTGAATTTCGTGCTCCACTGCTCCGGGAGAGGACACAGTGTTTGGAGAGTGGTGACATCAATCTGAGGGCATGGCTGGGTTCTCCTGCTGTCAGGGATGAAAAGGTTCCCTGGAGGCACAGTGGAAAAGGAGATGGGCCCACTCATAGAGGAAATATGTGGGGTATTAATTAGTGCAAGAAAAGGGGAGGAAGGTGATTTGGCTGGGATACACACAGGGATGTTCATCTCCTAGGGAGTGGGAAATGAGTCTGGGCCAATGTAATGTCTGGGGCTGGACTGTGTTCAGATGAGGACTTTGGGGATGGGGCAGTCAAGGTTGTCCAGGATCTTCAGAAACTCTCGGTAAGGTCACTCCGACCCTCCTGAGGATGGTAATGAGGACACCTCCTTCCACCAAGGGTGGCTTTCCCCTTCCAGGGATGTCCCTGCCCCACCTCCCAGCACTGTCACAACCTCTGGTGCCTCTGGCCCCCTGACCTGGAGCTGGGGACACCAAGGCAACCTGTCCCCACCATCCCCGCTCCGACCTCCCCGCGCTGTGGGAGCGATGGGATGAGATGCTGATTCATTGCCTCTCCTGGTGACATCAGACAACCCTCTCAGGAGCTTCCCTTGGCACTTAATCAGAGAAGAGCTCGTCGGTGGCATCTTAAGGACTTCTCAGGTGAGACAGATCCTTCCCAGAGTGAAAAAGGCAGTTGAGGTTCAGGTGGAGAAAGGACAAGACTCTTTTTGACACCACAGTTCTCAAGGTCTGCTTGCAGGCTGTTCCCATGGTGAATGCAGGGAGAGGCAATGCCTGTGCTTTGATACACAACTTAATTAGTGTCTCCTTAACATATTTAGTGCCTCCTCACCCTTCTCATTTCCCTGAATTCCTGCAAGGTGAGCTGGGGTCTTTCCCCCTACAGGGACCATGGAGGGATAAGTGACTTGGCACTTGCAGTGGATCCAACTGTGACTTCCCAACAGAAATCACCCTAACAACCAACTTACATCGTCACAGAAGTGATCCAACCTCCTCTATCCTTCCTTTACACCGAGGGGAAGACGCAGGAGGAATCTGAAATTCAGATTCCCCGGCACCCCGTGTGCTGGATGCTGCCACATGCAGCCCTTCAGTTCTGCTCATTGCTATTGTTATGGGATAAATCATTCCTTAAGCTTCTCTCTTTCACTGCAAATTGTCCATGAAACACTTGCAATCTCTGCAGAGAGACACTGGGCTTGACAGCCTAAATCAGATCAGTAATCAAATCCCGATCCCATCGCTGCTACCTGGGATGAGTTATTAGCACTACAAGGTGCTGGGGGGGAAGAAAAAAGGCAAGAATCTCCACAGGAGAAAAAAAAAAAAACTATGTAGGAAAGTTTTCTTCTGCTAGAAAGATCTGGAGCTTTCTCATAAATTTGTTACTTCACTCTTTATTTCTGGATATTTGAGGTCTGGGTCCCACCTGCTGCCTGAAGCAACCAGGCCTTGTGTTGAGGAGTTTTGAGTGGTGACCAACACAGAACACATACAGAGCACAGGGAGTGGGGCCAGCGAGGGTGGAGCAGGATGGCAGCTCCTAATCCTGGACAAAAACCTATTTGGGGTCATAATTGTGAAGAAAAAACCCAAAAACCCATGTTTTAATGGCTTGCAAACCTCGGCCTGTGCCGATCCCTGCACCTCGCCGGTGCTGCGATTGGGGCAACCACAAGTGAAAAAAAAAATCCATCCTCAGCCCACACATTTTCATTTAGTTTTGTTCTCCTTGAGATTCAGGCCCTCTTGGCCCATATCTCATAATAAAAGCCTCAGATTTTCCCTGGCTCTGCCCCCCCTGCCTGGCACAGCTGGACTGACGTGGATGAAGGACCCTGGGGATCAGAGCAGGCTCGGCTGTAATTGGGATTCTCCTGAAGACAGACAAAGCTGTGGGCTCAAAACTGCACTTGCACCTTCTCCTAGGATTTTTTGGGGGGCTCAAAATCTACCCATTTGGAGACATCAGATGTTTTTGCAGAAGCTGAGGATGGGTCATGGTCCCTTCCAACCCAAACTGTTCTATGTGGCACCCTTGCAATCCCCTCCAGTTATTCAGTTGCACCAGAAAATTATTTTTTTCTTCATTTTCAAGCAAAGATTTTAGGTTTTATTTTGTAAGATGGGCTTTTTCTGGTGTATTTGTCCCATTCCCCCAGTGCTTTGCTTGGCAGAGGAGCCAGAGCTGCCTGGGCTTGCAGCCTCCACCTTCTCCCTGCTCCAAAAACCAGCCACAGCTCCATAGAAAGCAAATGGGAGGATGGAATTTATTTTGCACCATTTTAATAAAGCGACAGGGAAAGAGTTGGATGCTCTGGCCCTCGATTTCACATTTGTTTCTCTACCTTACTGGGTGCCAAAGCATCAGCAAAAGCTTAGAAAAGTCCTTTCACAGCAAAAAAAAAAAAAAAAAGGTTCAGAAGTGGTGGAGGGAGATCAAGCACCCAATTTCTTCCTGCTGGGGAACTCGTGGATGGGTTTGATCCCTGCTCTGGAGGAGAGATTTCCACCAGCTGGATCTGTGCTGCCTCCCACCGCCTTCCCCACTCCAGCACTTCCCTGAGGATTCTGTCTAAATGGGATTTAAACTCCCCCATCCTTATCTCAGCCTGGTGACAGCTGACCAAAGCCTCAGGCTTATTCTTTCTCCCTCTTGAAAAAACATGTACACACACACATATATATATATCTATCTTTTTTCCCAGCTGCTGCAGCATCCCCTTTATCCTCTCCTGTTTGCACTTTCCTGTTCTTCCAGGGTTTTTTGGCCTGGCTTGGCCGGGGCCAGGTGTGATTTAAACCCTGCAGTGGTGTTGAACCCGGTGAGCAGGAAAAACCCTCCCAGGTATGGCCTGCATTTAGCCCAGGGCTTTGCAGGGAGAGGATTTAGCAGCCTCAGGGTCGGGGCACAGCCACTCTGAAGTTGTAGGAGAGTATTTACAGCAGACACATAGAAGAGATTATATCCAAAACACTGGGATATAGGCTATGAAAGGAAAAACTCTTGACTTGCCCCATGCAATACTTACCCAGCTGTAAAAAAAATCCCACTCTTTTCTTCTCTCTGCTGGTAATTAAAATCACCAGCTTCGTGTTCCAAAGCCCAGGCTCAGGAAGGCTGTGAGGGGTTGGGGTGACAGGGATTTTGGGATGCTCAGACCACAGAGTGATGATCCATGTGCTGATCCCTCAACCCTGGCTTGAAGAACACTGAGACCCCAATTTTACCACATTAAACATGGTTTAACTACACTCTGTGGGTGGGAAGAGACCGGAGAAGGGATGAAGCTGCCAGGGTGGAAGGATCAGCAGGTGGGATAATGGGAAGGAATTCCTGGCTGTGAGGGTGGGCAGGCCCTGGCACAGGTTGCCCAGAGAAGCTGTGGCTGCCCCTGGATCCCTGGAAGTGTCCAAGGCCAGGTTGGACAGGGCTTGGAGCAACCTGAGCTGGTGGAAGGTGTCCCTGCCCATGGCAGGGGGTGGAACTGGTTGGGCTTTAAGTCCCTCCCAACCCATTTTGGGATTCAATGACTTTGGCAGCCTCATTTCCAGAATGAACCTCTCAATCCATGTGGGGGGGAAAAGAAAAAAAAGCCTTTTCCCAATGTCAGAGGCTCTACTGGAGTGAGAAATGCAGGAACAGAGCTGGGTGTCCCTCCCCAGAGCAGAGAGGGGCAGCTCCTGCTGGGTCCCTCTGCCCCTAGGGCTGCTGAGCTGCCCAAAGGGGGCACATGGAGACCACCTGCTCTCCAGGGGAAAAGCCACAGCCAGGACATGCCCTGTTCCAGGGCTGTTCCCATTCCCATCACATCCATGAGCACTGTGACCTCAGAGCCCAGTGCTGGGTGTTGGGGCCTTCCATGGATTGTGGCTCCGTCCTTCCATGGAAATCACTTCCCTCCTCTGCTCCACAGCACCCCAGCCCTTCCCAGCTTGTGTATGGATACAGATCTAGGTGCTGTGGACATGGATATGGGCATGGCCATGGATACACACGCTAAGGATATAGATACAGCCACAGATTTTATGGATATGGATGATATTGATATGGATTTATGGACAGGTATAGATATAGGCACAGCTATAGATACAGATTGCATGGATATAACTGTATGGATACAAATTATATGGATATGCACCTGAATGACATGGATGTAGCTACAGATGCAGATACAGGTAGAGATGATACGGATAAGGAAGACATGGATATAGGTGATAAGAATGTAGATATTGATACAGATTAAATGGGTATGGATATGGATGTAATTGATCTGAAATTGGATGTGGATGTGGATATAGATGATATAAATGTAGGTGTATGGATGATAGAGATAGACACAGGTATAGATAAAGATACATATATATATATATATATATATAGAGAGAGAGAGAGACTAGACTTGTGTATAGATGTGGGGATGGATACAGGGATGGACCCAGACATGATGCTGTGAGCACAGGATGTCATTTTGGGCCTCTCAGCCCCTGCCTGGGGCCACGGGGTGAGAAAAACCTCCCCCCTGAGCCCAGAGGAGCTGCCCCACTCCTGCAAAAGCCCCTGCTGGGCCAAAGGGCGTTTGTTACATTAATTGGTGCTGGAGATAGCGCCCAACAAATGAAAGTCATTAAAGGAAGGGAGATGGATGGAGCTCAAGGCGTCCGTTTGTTTTGCCAGAGCCAAATCCATTTCCAGAAAAAGCCCTTATCAATTCCCGGGGAATGGTTCTCCCTGTCAGTGCCGAGCGGGTGTTAATGTTCTTTACGGCTCCGTTAGAGCCGGTGCAGTGACACCAATCTAAATAAGGGAGGAAGGGAGGCTTAATCAGCCTGTCACTGACCAGTTATTAACATTTTAGAACAAGGGCATTAGAGGAGAAAATTCTGAGAGGTCAATTTGTACTTCAGGAGAGAAGCCAAAAAGATAAGGAGGAGAGAAGTGCCGGCCGCCAGCCAGCGGTCACGGAGCCGGGATGAGACGGGCTGGATGCGCTGCTGCAGGGTATCCAGAGGGGACAGAGGGCTGGGATGGCCATGGCCCGGCACAGGACCCTGACAGAGGCTCTCTGGCTGGAGTCAGGCTCCCCCCGTGCCCTTGGCAGCGCTGCCCCCTCCCCGCTCTCTCTCCCGTCTCACACCCCGGAGGCGGCTGCGATTGCTCCGAGCCCTGTGGGATGAAAGCTGTGAGCTCAGATATGGCTTATCCCTTCCAACCCCTGATGATAATCCGGGATTAGTCCTCCCAGTCTATGATTACGTTTTGCCCACTCTCTTTGAAACGACACCGCTCTGGCCCTTCTGCCCTGCAGCTTGTCCCGCCGACCCTTCGGAAAACCGCTTGCCAGGCTCTGATTAAACCCTGCTTGCAGCAAAGTCCCACCAGGATCCCAACTGACTTGACATTTTTGTCCCTCGTGGTCTGCACTGAACTTCATCCCAGCTCCTCACCTGCTGCAGGGCTCGGCATCCTCCAAACACCCCTCCCCTCTCACATCCCACGGGGACCACCCGGGAATCCGGCATAAAATTCATTTATCTGTGTCCCATAGGACATGGGCAGCCCTGCTGCGATGGTGCCTTCTGGCCCTCAGTCCCCAGGCAGTGGGATCTGCAGAGGATCCGTTTGGGAGCGCTGGGTTATCTGGGAAGCAGCACTGCTGTTCCACGTTAGGGTCATTCCCTCTCCGTGTTGCTGGGCCACTGAAGGAGCTGTGTGAGAGCTGTCTGGCTGTTTGCAGGAGCAGCAGAGAGGCAGCAAAGACAGCAGCCATCCCTCAAATCCCCCCTCCAGGGGGAATGAGAAGGGAGAGAAATAAGAAAATTAGAAAGAAAAAAAAAAAAGAAAATCAAATCTGCAGCGGAGGAGTTGGGGGGGCAACTTTTGTGGTGGGGTTTTTTTTGAGAGAGATGGAGTGGAATGGAATGGAATGGAATGGAATGGAATGGAATGGAATGGAATGGAATGGAATGGAATGGAATGGAATATGATGGGTTGTGTTGGATTGAGTTGGGTTGAAATGGATGTCCAAAGATCATCTAGTCCATCCCCCTGCAACGAGCAGGGGCATTTGTTTTGCTTTGTTTTCAAGCTCACTGCTCACAGGGAACCTGCCATCCAAGTGTCTGGAATCTGGAAGGCCTTGGGATGCTCTTTAGGGGGCCAGTGCCTCTGGTACCTAATGTAGGTCCTACCAAAACAACCACGGGAAGGGCTCTTGCCTGGGGGTGAGGTTTGAAGTGCAGCATTTCTCATTTACATCACAGAACTGCCTTCAGCCCCCAGCTCTGTAGCACAGCCCAGTCCCTTGCCTGGTACAGACCCCCCTGGATGTGATTTGGGGTGTCCAAAGGGTGAAAAGCTGCACCAAGGGTTGGGTTACGGATGAGAAATAGCCACCATATTCCAGCCTTTGGGATAGCATCTTGTCCTCCTCATTTATCCCAGCTTTGTTCCTCCCAGGTGGGGTACCCCAGGCTAGGACCCCCTTCAAATCCTGCTGTGAGGTTTTACTGTGTTCCACAGCATTTTGCCAGGATATCCCTCTTTTCCCCCTCTCCCTTATCCCAGATGGCCCTCCTGGAATAACTGACTCAGCACCACTACTAAAGGGAAAAACCCTTCAATCTGGGGGGTGTAAAGCTGTTAATGATGATGGATTTCTCTGCTGTGAAGGTGTCTGCAGCATCCAACCCTCCAATCCAGGGCTTGGCACAGCCCTGATATCCCTGGACAGGGCTTGGGGACCAAATAAGGAGGCGGAATCCATAATGTCTCATTGGAGGGGGAAAGAAAAATAACAACGAGCCTCCAGTGCTGGTCCTCAGCCCTCTGATGGCCCCTCTTGCAAGATTTGAATCGGTGAAAGATGGTTTTAATACCGGGTGAGCCACAGGGAGATTTGTTTGGTGACAGTTTGCGTTAAAGTCAACCAAGCCCAAACCACCCGAGAGATGAAGCGGCGCCGAAAGTTGGGCTCCCCACGAGGAGCTGGGGAGGGCAGAGGGGGAGATGGATGGCTTTTATTATTGCCACTGTGTCAATTATTAGTGGTATTAGTAGTGTTATTATTATTTATTGGGCAAATGGAAGGCAAAGCCAATCCTTTGTGCTGGTCCCGGGGCCCGATTGGCGGGGCTGGCTCGGAGTGACAATAACGGCAGATTAGAAATCAGAGCCCTTTGTTTCCCACTGGCAGTCAGGGATTCACCCTCTGCCACCTTCCCAGGAGTGGGGTGAGGTCCAGGAGGAAAACAGCCACACCACTGATCCCAAATCCAGCAGGGATGGTGTTCCCAGGTCACCCCACCTGCCCCCCGACACTGAGGGGTGGAGGAGCTGGGCTTGCCTGGGCTGAGCCAACCCAAACACTCACAGTGTTGGATTTGGCTTCCCTTTCCTCATTAGAGCTGATTACACTAATTGACATGTTTGTTTATGGTTGGATATATTTTGTTGTCCTTTTTCTTCCCCAACTCTTTTATTTTTTGGAGCTCAAGCGACATGGTTGTTGCCAAAGGGTTGGAAGAGGAGGTGCTTTCCAGGGTACATCCCAAATTTTCAGGACCTCCTCCTGCGAAGCAGGACTGGGAGGAGCAGAGGCTTTCACACCAAAGGCTTCATGTCCTTGAATATTTTTGGCAGGTTGTTGCTTTTGCAAAGTGCCCTGAGCCTGTTTTTAAAGGATTAGCTGCCTCCAGTCACCCAGCCGTGGCTTTCCATGAAAAAATTTCCTTACATCCCTTGGTTTTCCCCCCAAGAAATTCCAGACCTCACTCTCCCCTCACTATTAGTGGTTATTCACTATAAAGCAGAGATGTAGGGATGCTGGAAGCTGGAGGAATATGGAATATGGTCCCCTGATCCTTCTCCCACCCTTGGATGTGGCTCCTCTGGGATGGAGCCCCTTTGCCAACGCACAGCTGCTGAACAGCTCAGGTCTTCAGCCTCTGCAGCAGCAAGACACTGATGTTCACACACTTCAGTCCCTAAAACCGAAATAAATGATCCCCTTGGATGACACAGGGACGTGGCAGTGAAGTTCATTTGGAAGCTCTCGCCGCGGTTCCACATCAGCTCCTCAATCTGCATTAAACCCCCATCAGCCTGGCTGGGTCTGGAACAGCTCCCATCCAGAGGTCGGGCAAATCATCTGCTGTGGAGGCAGAGAGAGGGAGCAGCGGGAAGCAGGAGCTGGAGCAGTGGGAGGAGGGGATACCAGCCCTGGACCATGCTGGGCTCTGCTCTGGGGGCTGGTTCCTGGTGCTGCCCCAGCCCAGGGACTGAAGGGTTCAAGCAAACCCCTGAGCACTCCCAAATGCAACAAATCCAGTGTTTTCTAGACAAAAAAATCTCTCAGAAAAGAGAGTGTGACAGGAGTAAAAGAGTAACTGGAGCTGTCCACTGTCCAGAGGAAAATGCATTTTTTAAGTGGAATCTCTAATCTGTTTATCTTATATAAGAAATTCTAGGAGAAATAGGGTTTATTTTGATCCCAAGCCGAAAAGCTGAAACCATCCAGCAGAAAAGAAGACACAACACAGCCCTGCTTCAGCCAGACTCATCCCTGCCTTTACCTTCCTCCTCCTCCTCCCCTGGGAGCATCCTACATCCAACCCCACATCCCCTCTCCACACATTTGGTACCCCAAAGGCCACCAGCCCCCCAAAACCACAGTAAACCAGCCACCAAGCTGCTGCCCTCTTCCCTCATGCCCTCCATGGCCATTCCAAAGATCCAGCAGCTCATTCCAGCCCCATTCCTGGTCCGTGCAGGGGGTGGGAACAGCCTGGGAACAGATTAGTTGTGTTGGGAAAACCATCACCGGGCACTCACAGAATTAGGCCCCGGCATTTAATGGCTTTCCTGGTGGCTGAGTGTTATGAAATTCCCCTGAGTTCAGTAACTTTATAGTCCAGCTCTTTCCTTCCCCCCCACCAAAGCCCAGAGCAAAGCTCAGAGCTTTATTTAGGGAGGTTGAATCCAGCATTCCTTCCCCAACCTCATCCCTGCTCCGTCCCCATGCTCAGAAGGAAGGCCAAGGCCGGGCAGCTTCATTTAGAAACCAGAGGGGAAGAAGCAGAGCAAGAGCACAGACTGGAAGAATATTAATATTTAATCACAGCAGGGCAGAGGTTGCCGAGGCAATCGCTGTTAAATGTTATTGAAACAAAGCATTCACATTCCCACTGTCGGGAGCAGAGGGAGCTGCTTTCCTCCCCTCTGCACTAGGGATTCAGGCCATGAGAACTTCTCCCCACGGAGGAGAGGATCCCCTGATAAAAGGGGGGGTTCAAACCAGCTGTTGCTGAGCCATTTCTGCATCAGGGCTCTGAGGACTCCTGGATTTCCAGCAAGAAACAACAAATGAGCTGAGGGAGAAGCCCTGTGGAATCAGAGTCTCAGAATGGTTTGGGTTGGAAGGGACCTTAAAGCTCATCTCATTCCACCCCCTGCCATGGGCAGGGACACCTTCCACTAGACCAGGCTGCTCCAAACCCCATCCAAGGTGATCTGGAACACTTGCAGGGACCTGGTGTATCTGGGGATGTACATTTATATCCTGAGTGTCCCAGTGGGTTAATCGATTCTGGAGATGTTCAGAGGCAGAACGTTCATCCCTCTTGCTCTTCTTGTCCATCTCTTGATGTCCATCTCTTCTTCTCACTGTCTACAGCTCCCTGACAGGAAGATGGAGCCAGCTGGGGGTCGGGCTCTGCTCCCAGGGAACAAGTGATGGCACAAGAGGAAACGGCCTCAAGTTGCACCGGGGAGGTTCAGATCGGATTTTGGGGAAAATTTCTTCATGGAAAGGGTCAAAACAGGCTGCCCAGGGCAGTGGTGGAGTCCCCATCCCTGGAGGGATTTGAAAGCCTGTAGATGTGGCACCTGGAGACATGGTTAGTGGGGATCTGGCAGAGCTGGGAGAGCAGTTGGACTCGATGTTCTGAAAGGCCTTTTCCAACCTAAATGATTCCATGATTCTATTCTATGACTGATGAACCAAGACAGGCTTTCTCCATCCAGCCCTCCTGCCAAACACTCTCTCCACTTCCTCTCTTCACTCTGTCGTGGTTCAATACAAGATCATCTTTAAAAAAATTAATTAATTAACGAAGCCATCCACGGCTCTGCTGCTGTTTCACCCCCTCCCTGATTTTTGGTTGCCCACCCTTCCTGAACCATGGGCTTTAGAAAGCCCCAAGGAGACGCTTTGGAAGGAGCTTCCAGGCTTGCCATCCCAACCCAAGGTTTGGCATCGTGTCTCCAAAACCCCCTCTGCTGTAAATCCTGCAAGGGGTTAAGCCTGGGGGGGGCAGCTCCTCACACCTGGGCTGACATGTCATTAGCACCTTGTGGGATCTCACTCTCCTCAAGGCAGGATTTCTGCCCTGAGAATTAATTCCGAGCTTTTGCCCTCGCAGGAATCATTAGCCCCGCTCTCCAAATGAAGTGCTAACGCTTCCTGTCACCTCCTGCTCCTCACTGCCGGCAATTCCTCGGAGCTGCTGCAATCAAGCCCATGAAAAGCTAATCAATTAAGCCCCAATGTATCAAGAGCTCATGAGCCAGCGTGAAGAACCCAACACATCATTACCGAGCTTGTGAAATTCCTGCCGAAAGAGCGGATGTGTGGAAAGCAAACACACACTGCGGCCCAAGGTCCTTTTTCTTCACCACCACCTTCACCTCGGAGCTCTGTCAAGTCATCTCTTATTTTCTCGAGTGCTTCACACACTTGTCTCCCTGCTGGCAACTCGGGGGGGGAGATCAGGTGGAGGTTGGATCTTCCTCTAGAGGCACGTGGAGGTGCTGGTTGATGATTTTCATCATCCCTGTGAGGGGTTATTTTTCCCTTTAAAAAAATCTCTTTGAGGAGGGTTTATGTTTTCTTCCTCCTTATAATCCTACACAACACACACCACACCAAAAACTGCGACCTCCAAACAGCTCCAGGCCTCCAGCCTCAGCCAACCCTTCCCCTGAAGTTAAACCCAAGCATGTGCATCAAAATACAAGCTACAGAGCCTGCCTGCCCTCGGATTTTAGAAGAGAACACTTGTCTCCATGGAAACCCACACTTTCCACTTTTTTTCCCCTTTTTTTTCCTTTTTTTTTTTCCTTTGCGGTTCAGAAACCAGAGCACCGAGGGCTGGAGCGACCCAAGGGGCGAGGTGAAAGTGTCCATTGTAGGTCCCAGCATTCCAGGAGGGAGGCATCTCCTTTTTCCGGAGAAGAGAGCTGTTTCTCTTGGCTATCCCTCCACGTTCTTTCCGAGCAGAAGGTGAAAGTAGAGCTTTTCTCCATAATATATTGGATGTGGGCTCCCAGACAAGCTGGGCAGTCCCGTGGCAGCCTGGTGCACCCCTGGCACCCAGCTCTGTGCCTCCACACTGACTCCACTCAGGCTTTTTCCTCAAATTCCCTCAAGGACAGGCCAGCTCCCTCCTGAGGGGGACATCACCACCCTGGGGAAGGTTTCTTCGTGCCCCCAGAGCTGCTCTTAAAGCAAATCTCCCGTGGAACTGGACAGAGCTGAAATCATACCTAGAGGATTGCAGACAATATTCCCCTTTCCCAAACATTTTTGTTGTTGTTGTTTCCAGAGCTAAATGTGTTTCCAAAGGGCCAAATCCAAATTTTACATCCAAACCACGTCAGATGCTGGAGCAAGAAGCTGACAAATAAGCCGTGGCTGGTCTCACTCAGCACCCTCCAGAGCTTCCTCAAGGTCATCCATCTCATCCAGTTCCTCACATCTCCACCCAAGCTTTTGGCACTGGCTGCCTCTTGGGAAAAGGCTCCCAGATTTTCACTGGTGATGAAAAGTAGGGTTTAAATAGTAAATATGTTCATGGTGCTGCACCCCTTAGGGTGAAAATGTGAATGATGGCTTGTGTGCATCCTCTGGGTCTTTAACAAGGGTGTCCCAGTGCCAGGCATCTTTGGGAGCTTTATCTGGTGCTCCCAGCCAGACATTTCTTCCCCTAACACATCCAAGATGTTTTGTCCTCCCTCAGGAGCCTGTTTTTGAGGCGTTATAATTAAAGCTATCCCCATATCTGAGGTGATTTCCCTGGTACAGATTGTGACCTTTGTGACAGCGCAGGAGAAATTCTGCCAACATCTGTCCCAGCATCTGGAACATCTGGAGCCCTCGAGCTTGCTCAGCTTCCTGATGCTTGCCCTCAGTTCTGGGCACATGACTTTAATAGACACACACACACACATCTGGTCTCCAAAGCCCACGGTGCTTCAGAGGCTGAAAGCTGCTCTGTATTAATACCATTACCAATAGGTCTGGAATATTGCTGGACTTCCTAATTACTCCTGACGACATCCTAAAAGACAGGAGGGAAGTTGAAGGTCAACCACAGCAAAAAAAAAAAAAAAAAAAAATTTACCAGCGGCTTCTGCCTCTTAAGGGGACAGATGGAAACCACGAGATGGGGCTGAGATCCTCGGCAGGCGGCCCCGGGCTCTGCTCCCCCTGCACAAAATGTTCTGCACAGAGAGTCTCCTCTCTCCCCTGATTTAAGAAGTTTGCCGCGGCCCTTTCCTGGCAAGTGATATTTACAGGTGAAAACGCAGGGTGATATTTAGAGGTAAGTGGTATTTATAAGTACATATGCAGGGAAATGTTTACAGGCAAGATACTCACGGGTAATTATAGATCAATACTTCAAAGCAGAGTAAATAGAGAGGCAGAGGACCTTTTGCTGGTGCGCTGCAAATAAATATTTAGATGTAACAGATGCACATAAGTACGCGGGGGCTGTATGGGAGAGCTCAAGATTGGGATTTAGATGGAGCCCTCTTGCTGGGAGCGAGGCTGGACCATTAGCGGCACATCCATAACTCAGCAACACAAGAGCAGCCGAGCAGCACCATCAGCTCAGCCCTCGGTCCATCGGACCCGGCGTCAGGTTTCCAAAAGCAGCTCGAGCAGGGACACAGGTGTAGAAGTGAAGGTCAGAGCAGACTCTTTTCCCCGGGTAAGCTGCCTCCCCATCGCAGCGCCCCGGCACAAATCCCGGCACGGAGCCGCGTTCCGCCCTCCCGGCTCCCTGCGCCTGGCCAGCCCCGCATCTCCCCCGACGGCCGCCTTTGACAGAGTTCAGCCAAGCAACGAGCGGCCTGCAAGGCCCTGAGATCCCGCAGAAATCCCCATCCAATTTATCAAGTCCAGAATTCCGGCGGGGTGGGGGGAGCTGGCGGGGCTGCAGCTCTGATCAAGGCGGGAGATTGTGGCAGAGCCGGTGCCACAAATCACAGCTCTTGCCTGCGAGAGGAGGGGAGGGGGGGACAAGGTGGTGAAGGGGAGTTTTTGCAGAGCTGGAGATAAGAGCCTGTTGTTGGTAAATAAAAATCTCGTGTCTGATCAGCGGCTGCTCCCATCAGGCTCCCGGCAGCATCATTCCCAGGCTTTTCCCTCAGAATACTAAGGGAAGGCAAGAACAAAGCTACAACTTGATTTGAGAGCAAAACAAAAGCAAACAAACGCATACCCAGAAGACTGAGCGTTGAAAGAGAGCGATAGACTGTTCAGCCATCGTCTGGAGTGGCCCTTGGACACCTCGTGACTGCTAAAAAGTTTCCCGAGGAACAAAAGCTCTTTGTTGGTCGGTTGGTTTGTTTGTTTGTTTGCAGCGAGAAAACAAAGTGGAAGGATTGCTGATGCCTTTGGTGGTAAATGAAGACAAACATCCCTCCGTGGTGAAGATTGCTGGAATGGCAGAAACAGCCACGTCGTTTTGGGAGGTGTCTGAGAGACGCTTTGGGGGTCCTCAGGGTTATTTTTCAGAGATGAGCTCTTGCACCCCCAAAGCCGGGGGGATCTGTGCACTGCAGCTCTCAGCAGCTCGGGTGCTGGCACGTGTCCCCTCGAGAGACATCCCTTCTCGTTCCAAAGATGTCAAGAGCCTCAGAGAACACTCCTCCCCCGATGGCTTCACAGCCTCAATATTTTGGGGAAAAGCTGCAGTTTCTCACTTAACTTTGCTCTGTCGCTGCCTTGAAACTATTTGTTCCAATTCTGCCTTTCTCTGAGGGCTTAGAGAGCCCTTTAGTATCTGCTGTTTTCTCCCTGTGAAGCTACTTAGCCATGGTAATCAAGTCACCTCTCTGTCTCCTTTTTAATAAATTAAGCAGATGGAGCACTTTCAAGCATTTTTTTTTTTAAATTTTTTTTTTTGCCAGCCCTTGAATTATTTTTGGTGGCTCTTTCTCAGCCTTTTCATCGCTGGGGCTTTACTGGCACAGCTCAACGAGGGCACAGCCACCACCTCTCCCCGTGCCCACCCCACTGGCTGCCCTCTCCCCAGGTATGCAGGTTGGAGAGTTGGGATCAGCCTCAGTGAGGTTTTATAGTTTCAAACCTCTCGCCAGTCAGACACTTCAGACAATCCAGCTCGTTAAATGAAAAGAAAGACTTCAAATTTACTGCCTCCATCAACGTATAAAGCCCTCGGCTTCCCAACCAGCACTATAACGTAATAGCCTTTTGCTTTACTTTAAAAGCAGGAGATAATAATTAAAGATTGGATTATGAGCAAGCCCGGCGTCGCAAAAAAGACACAACTTTATCGTATTACACAGCATCAAAATTAATTAGAAGCGCGTTAATCTCGAATCTGGGAAAACATTGGGGCACCTCTGGCCTCAATACAGCAGCCCCCACCCTCTGCCTCCCCCTCTGAAAGCCTCCCTGCACCAGCCCCGCGAAGGAACCCTTGCAGAGCCAGTGTGATCAATGCTGCTCTGATTGGGCCGAGCTCGCAGACGATGCCGGGGCCGCCTTTGGGTGAGCGCCGGTTTAACAGCGCTCCCTGTTCCCGGCAAACCGGCTCTGAACGAGCTCAGGGGCGCAGGGAAGGTGCCTGAACTCCCCCTGATCGCCCTGCTGGGGTCGGGGATGGACAGGGCTGAGCAGGACGAGGCGGGGCTGAGGTTTGCTTGTGGTTCGTTCCTTCTTGCTCATCCCAACCCAGCGGGGCTGAAGCGGCTTCGCTGCAGCTCTGGGGGTGCTGCAGCTTCAGCCAGGATTTGGGGGCTCTGCTGAAGCTCCAGCCCTTGGGTTTGTTTTGATTTTCCACACCCATCTCTTGGTTATCACCGTTCCCCACGAGGTGCTCCTGGCAGGCATCTAGCCTGGGCTTGTCCACTGAGCACAGCCCGGAGAAGCTGTGCCTGCCCCAGCCCTGGGGGTGGAATGAGATGGGCTTTAAGGTCCTTTCCAACCCAAACCATCTGGGATTCGGTGATTCTGCCCCACGAGTGAGAGCTGTGCCCCCCCCCAGATCCCAGGTGTGGGTCCGTGTGACCCCTCTCCAGGTGTGCTGGGGATGGACACCCTGGTTTGATGACACCACTGATTCCTGTGCTCCCTGATCCTTGGAGGTGCCTTCCACCTCAGCATGCTCTCTGATTCCATGGCTGAGAGGTGCCTGAGGAGCACAGAGCTCTGTGGCTTTAATTTCTCCAGGCTCTTATCAGAGCTGCAGGGACATCAGAGACGAGGCTCGAGGTGTCACACAGAGCAGCAAATCAAGGACAGCAGCAATGCCATCATTTCAAGGACATTTAGTTTTGAAGAAGCCCCTGATTTGAGCAGCCTGGGAAACTTATGTTGGGCACAGGAGGGCTGGGAGTTGGGGGATTTCAATTGTTGAGGAAGACCCAGCTACAAGAGAGTTGGAGAGGGACTTGTGACAACGGTGTGGAGGGACAAGACAAGAGGGAATGACTTCCCACTGCCAGAGGGCAGGGTTAGATGGGATATTGGGAAGGAATTCATGGCTGAGAGGGTGGGCAGGCCCTGGCACAGGTTGTCCAGAGAAGCTGTGGCTGCCCCTGGATCCCTGGCAGTGTCCAAGGCCAGGTTGGACAGGGCTTGGAGCACCCTGGGTTGGTGGAAGGTGTCCCTGCCCATGGCAGGGGGTGGCACTGGGTGATCTTTGAGGCCCCTTCCCACCTAAACCAGTCTGGGATTGAACGATCCTCTGAAGAGCCTGGACCTTGGTTGCTCTGAACGAAGCTGTCCAGCAGTGCCCCAAACTCCCCACACCTCCAGACAACAGCCCCTCTCCCCATTCCAGGCCTCAGCTTTCACTTACAGAGCTAAATTCCTTTTGGGATCACAACCCACAAGGTCCTGTGCAGCCATCAGAATTTGGGACCCACCTACCAATACTTACATTTCTCTCAATCACCTGGAGGAAGCGAGGAAATGGTGGCTGCTCAACACCTTTTTTTTTGAAGCAAGAGAAAAGGCACTGGGGCAACAGGACTTTGTGACCAGATCTAAATATTTACATTCTTCAAATGAAACCAGCCAGGGAGGGTGGGATCTGTGGGAGATGAGCTGGGAGTCGTCATCCAGCGAAGAGGAGCGCAAGGCAGTGCGATGTGGGGAGACCACTTAAACTGTTCCTGCACTCCAGTGGTTTCTGAATTAATTGTTGCCTGGCAGGAAAACACCCCGGCATCCTGCTGAATAACCTGATGGAAAGATCTGCTGTTAGCCAAGCAGCAATTAGGAGGGGAAACAAGTCATTAAGCTGCATTAAGCCAGGCATGGAAAGTTTTAATGCAAGGATAATGCCCAGCTGGGTAAATTTGTGAGGGATTGACTCTGTCCCTGTTCATCTTTGGAACAACCTGTCCCAGGATACCCAGAGGACCGTGGTCCCCATTGTGCTGAGGTGGGATTGCCTGTTGTTTGATGCAGAAAGGTTCAATGCCTGCCAAAAAAATGGGAATAAATCTGAGGTCCTGCGGGCTCGTTGCTGCCACCGAGACAGATGAGGCTGCTTGGAGTGGGCACATCAGCTCCTGGAACTTTATGGAGCCAGCGAGGCTCCCTCCACCCCCCTGAGCTGAGGGACAGGCAGGGGAGATTGAAAAGGCTTAAATTTGTGTCTGCAATTTGGGTATCACATTTCTTAAGCCACAGGGATCAATTTGTTCTATCTCAGGGAGATCAGAGCCAATGTCCAACATAAATACAGATGAGAACCTGCTCAGGCTCTGCTCCCCCTCCCTGCTCTAAAACACCCTGGCAGCCTCCTCTTAGCCTAATTGCTGCTCCTCTCTGAGTTTATACACAGCAGAAATATCTATTTACAATCTGCAGGACACCCTCCCTACCAGCTGATAAACGCCCAGGTGTGTAGATCACCCTTTGGGTGGCACCTGCTGGCACCTGAGCTTTGCCAAAGAGTGAACAGCAGCTGTTTCTGCTCCTCGTTGGAGAGGGAATGTGCTGTTCCCCTGGGAGGATCTCAGCACGGGGTTTCCATCCTTCAAAGTGCCAGTGAGAGCTGAGGAGCTGGACAAGCACATTGAAGGGTGGGAGAAAGTCGTGGAGAAGGATGGTACTTCTGTGCAGTCTTGGAGAGTTCCCTCCAGGGGGACTGCAGGACTCAAGGTGAGAAAATGCCTCTTGAGTGTCCTCCAGCATCCTCAGGGAAGGTATCAATCCCATCCCACTCCATCCATTGCCATCCCATCCCACTCCATCCCCTGCCATCCCATCCCATGCTATCCCATCCTGTCTTGTCTTATCTCAGCCCAACTCAGCCCAGCCCATACATTTCATCTCACCCATGTCATGCTGTGCCATCCCATCATGGCCCATCCCATCCCATCCCATTTAATTCTATCCCACTCCATCCCATTCTGATCCCATCCCATCCTGCCTCATCTCATCCCATCCCTCCCATCCCAACCCATCCCTTCCTTACTCTCCTGATTCCTAGACCCCTAACAAACCCTTTTGTCCTGTTGAAGGACACTCTGATTCCCAGGAGGCAGCAGCCACTGCTCCATCCCCCTCATTTCTTGGAGCAAAGCAGGTGAGGACAGACCAGGGGCTCAGGGAGTGTTTGTGGGGGCAGAGGGGCTGGAGCTGCAGCTCAGGATCTCCCCAGCACAGCTGTCCCCTGGCTGGAAAGTCAGGAATCCCAGAATCCCAGAACATGCTGAGTTGGAAGGGACCCCCAAGGATCATCCAGTCCAACCCTCAGCCCTGCACAGGCCCAGCCCCAAGAGTCACCCTCTGTGCCCCAGAGGATCATCCAAACCCTCCTGCAGCTCTGGCAGCCTTGGGGCTGTGCCCACTGCCCTGGGGAGCCTGGTCAGTGCCAACCACCCTCTGGGGGAAGAACCTTTCCCTGAGATCCACCCTGAGCCTGCCCTGACACAGCTCCAGCCATTCCCTGGGGGCTGTCCCTGGTCCCCCCAGAGCAGAGCTCAGTCCTGCCCCTCCTCTGCCCCTGCCCAGGCAGTTGGAACTGCAGGGAGGTCTCCCCTCAGTCCATTCTGCTGCTTTGGGATGGGCTGGATTGGGTTCTGGAGGAGCCAGGAGCCTCAGCAGCTGGATGTGGTTTGGATGGACACACATTTGGGATGCATTAACTCCCCCAGGACCCAAAGCAACACCTCTCCCTGTGTATTTGTCACCAAATCAACACTCCACTCAAATGGCCAAGCTCAAAACCCAGCCAGCAGCTGTTTGATGGAATCCTCCTAATTTAAGGTCATTTTAAGGTGTCCACCCAGCCAGGGGACAGTCCCTTTTCCATCTCTGCTTTATTTTCCTTCCAGATCTGCTGTGACTGAGGTTTTACAGAACTTCACCAGCTCCTGCCAGCTGGTGGTTTATTCTCTGTTGGATTTAATAGTATCTTTTGTCCTGTGGAATTTAAGACTAATTATTATCACCAAGAATCCCCCCCCCAAAAAAAAAGAGCTCAGCTGAATGAGAGGGATTTGATTTACCATTCTTTGTGATAGTTATTCAATGACATTTTTTTACAGCTATTCCTTAAATGACAAGCAAATCCCAAGAGGAAAGGGGAAAAGTGTTTAAAACACAAATAAAGAAGTTATCTGTCACAAACTGTAGCTTCAAAAGGGGGGAAAGATCCTCAGGATCCATCTGCTGAGTGGGTCACCTGCCTTGCCACCAGCCCACACAATAAGGGATCTCTGAGAAAAGCTGAGCTTAATTAGAGCCCTAAATATTGTTTCCCCCCTTGCACAGAGGTTTTCTCCACCAGTCCCTCCTTGCTTCATCCTTGAGTCCAGCAGGAAGGGATGTACAGCTCCTCTCTGCCTGGGGTACATGCCAAGGGTGCTGCAGATTTTTGGGAACACGCTGGGATAAAGTTGCCCAAGGCAAGAGATGATGCTCTGGCTGCTCCAGCAACTTTCTCACTGCCCTCTCAAGGTCCATTTTGGGTTTTACCACCACCAAACTGCACTTTTTGGAGTAAGGATTGAGCCTTTGTGCCAACACCAGAGGGTAGGGAGGGCAGGGGAGGGGATACCAACATGTGGGTGATGCAGGAGGGTGAGGATGAACAGTGGTGATCCCAAGGGGGAAAACCTTTTGTTGGCCTCTGGTTTTGGAGAGGGTTTGGAGAGGGAGTCTTCACGAGGGCAGGGAGTGATAGGGTGAGAGGGAATGGCCTTAGGCTGAGTGAGGGCAGGGTTAGATGGGATGTTGGGAAGAAATTCTTCCCTGTGAGGGTGGGAAGGCCCTGGCACAGGTTGCCCTGAGAGGTTTTGCACTTCCCATCCCTGGAAGTGCCCAAGGCCAGGCTGGAGCAACCTGGTCTAGTGGAATCATCTCTAGTCCCACAGTGGGATAAGATGAGCCTTAAGGTGCCTTCCAACCCAAACCATTCTGGAATTCTCACAAGAAAAGCAAGGAATGGAAAACATTTGCAGTTTTGGGAGCGATGGGTTTGTCTTTATTGGCTGAGCTCGTTAACGATCCTGAGAGGAGAAATCCTGACATGAGCGATTGGAAACGCAGGTGATGGAAGACCCAGAGGAAAAGGGGTTGTGTTTTTTTGTCTCCTCTCCCCTGCTGAAGACAGCAGGAATTGGGGAAGGATTGACTTGGCGCCATCCATCAGGGAAAGACTTCCCATCAAAAAAGTGAGCAAGAAAAATAACACCTGGGAAAAGGCAAGAAAAGCTGCAAGGAGAGCAGCAAAGCCTCGGAGGTCACTGAGGCCTTTTGGGATGGACTCAGCGGGGTGGGAGAACTTGGGCAAGGCAATAAGAGCTGAAGTGTTATAAAAGGACATGAAACAGGTGATGGGGGGGTGTGGGAGCAAAGAGGAACCCTGGAGCGTTCCGGGAAGGGAGATGTTCCTCCTGCAGGATGAAAGAGCGGAGCCGGGGGGAAGGCCGGGCTGGGAATCGGGGGATCCGTCTCACTCTTTGAAGATTTTTCAGGCCTCCAAGAGCTTGGGAAATGTTGCTGTCGGCTCAGTGGGTCCGCCTGGGCCCCTGGAATGAGAACCTTGGGAGATTGCAGTGGAAATATCCTCATTTTAGCTCAGGGCTGGGCTCTGACCACCTGCTTTTGAACAATCCCGCCTCAGGTGCCCCACAAAGGATGGAGCTGGAAGAGCCTGGGGAGGGAAAAGCTGTGGCATGGCAGAAACTGCTGCAAAGAGAGGATGGAAAAGCAGATTTTTGATTTTTTTTTTCTCCAGGATCCCAGAGGAGACCTTGAATTTGTTGCCAGCCAGGAAAGCACAGAAGAGTTGATGGAGTGAGGCTGAATCTGAAGGCGAGGATGTGCCCTGCAAGGACAGTGAGATTTGTTACCAGCCCTTGCCATCGCTCTCCTGGTTTGTTCTGCCTTTCCTCTGGGTTAATCAGGTCCTGGGATTAATTGGCTTTGCTCCCACCCTGCTGCACCACAGGGAGGCTCCCCTGGAAGGACAGGGCTCAGCCACATCCAGCCCCACCATTTCAGCTCAGCCCCCAACTCAGGGCCCGCCACAGATCTCACAAAACATTTGCATTATGCAAATTTAGCACATGCAGATCAGCTTTCCCGAAAATAATATGCCATCAGTAGGCAATTAACAACTGCCTTGTCTTTAGCTCACAGGTAGCTCAATTCCTGAGACTCTTCATTCTGGATTGGCTCTGCAACCCTAATAGTGTCATTTTTAATTCCCTGGTAGCCTTTTTAGGATGAATTTTCCTTCATTTGCCTGCCCCGAGCCCTCTCTGCCACCAAGCAGTTGCCTCTCCAGTGGAAGGGAGGATGACAGAGGGATGCTTTTCTCATAGCAGAAAGTACAGCCATAAATTCCACTTACATCCAGTAAAATACAGGCATCCAATTAAGCCCATAATCCTATAAACCTGCCAGCAATCAGGCACACTTTTAAAAATCAGGCCCGACAGATACTTTAAATCAATATATCCAGGTAACAACTTGCAGCCTGTAGGATCATCCAACGCTGCATCTTTCACAGCTCCATCACTGAAAGGATAAATATTCCAGGCTGTGGGTTGGCTTTGTGGCTTTTCCCCCTTTTAGCTTCGCCAGAGGAGATTCCTGAGTGATGCTCGAGTGGATCAGGAGGAGTTTGGATAACACATCACCCTTCCTTGGCTCCTTTCCCTTGGAGATGTCTGGGGGAAGGATGGTTTGGGATAGATTATTACCCGGACTGTTTTTTCTCCCAGAGAGGATTTAATTTACGAGCCTCTTTCCGATAAGAGCTGAGGGCTCTGCCAAATTCGGGAATCTTTCCTACCACAAGGTGCAAAGTGGTTGGCAAAGGGAAGGGGCAGGGCAGGGCAGGTGATTGATGCTCAGGAGCATCGTTGCCACTCATCATCCCAGCCGGGAACGGCGCAGTCACCACATCTGGGCCATCCCTCAGGTCACCGCAGAGGAATTGCTGAGTTCCTTCTCTTTTTAGGGAGATTTCACCCCCCAAAAAAACTCCAGTTTGCCACTGGTGGCTCTGCAGACCCAAGGCTGCTTGTGAGGAATACAGGGAAATCGTGGAATCGTGGAATCATGGAATCATACAGTCACAGAAAGATAGAAGGGAAATGAAAAAGGAAAAGGTTTTAGTGTGAAATTCAGGAATTTGGGCTGCCAGTGGTTGATCAAACACAGAAGCTTGAGTAAGACAGCACCAGAGTTCATCTCCCACCCACCCACAGGTCCCAGGTTTTAGGGAAGGAAATGCACTGTGGGTGGGACAATTGCCTCTTTGGCTCTGTTTTTACATGAATGTGAAAATACCCTGGAAACGATGTTTTCTCCTCCATTTCTGAGTCTCCTTGGCCAGGCTGGAAGTCACCATAATTCCCATGTTCTGCCTGCTTCCAAATATGGTAAATGATCTGTAGTTTGGTGTTAAAAATGAGTGGGTTTGCCGGGTGGGAATCAGGGAGGGCAGGAAAATGAGGGTCAGGTGGACTTTCACACCTCCCCTGCTCCTGGGAGCTCCACCTGAGCCAGCTCAAAGCCACCAACAAGCTCTTCAGTAACACCAGCATCTTTGCTGGGAGCTGAAACCCCACAAACACAGCAGCAGGGAAGTATTTGGAGCATGTTTAGGAGTGATTAAACAGTTTTATAGGGGCTGTTTTCTTTGTAGCCCTTCACTTGTAAAACCAGGTACTTCCACCCTCGGACTCCAAACGCAATAAACGCAGGGTGGTCATAAAAATATCTTTTTAGGCTGCCCTGGAATAGCTTTTGCAGAGCTCAGAGGGTGGCTGTGCAGGCTCTCACAGCTGCCAGGAACACGCTGCTGAACCGTACGAGGAGCCAGCACGAGGCCCAGCCCAAGGATGGCACAGTTCCCTCTTTTATTTTTTTAAAATCCTTTCCAGCAATAAACCGTAAACTGGAAATTAATGATCGCTTCATGGAGAGCAAATGGACCCGTTGACCTGGGACTGAACCTCAGCCAGCCGGGGAGAAGCATTTGCTGCTCTTCAAATGTTCATTTTCGGGAGGCGCGGAACGAACCCTCGATCTTGGGAATACAAAATGTTCCTGATGCCGTCGAGCTCTTCCAGCTCCTGTTCCCAAAAACTCCTCGTGTGGGGAGTGTCCAACAGGTTTTCACTCATTTCATTGAATCACAGGTCGTTCTGAGTGGGAAGGGACCCACAAGGATCATCCATCCGACCCCCGGCCCTGCACAGACACCCCAACGATCCCACCCTGTCCCTCAGAGCGTTGTCCAAATCCTTTGTGAGCTCTGTTGGACTTGCTGTAACCACTGCCTGTTCCAGACAAAAAGGCATTTGGAAGAATCCCAGATGCACATATCCCATGTGGCTACAGCTCCAAAATGTTATTAAGTTGATGTAATAATGATCCAAGTGACGCCCAAGCCGAGGATCCCAGGATCTGCATCCCGAGATCCACAATCTCAGCATCTCTCTGGTTATAGAAAACCCCATTTTCTCTTTTTGCAGGTTATTTGCATCTGGCCAAAGCATCATCCCAGTGCAGAATAGCTGGGAAATTATCCTCACATTTATCCCAGCTCTCAGGTGAGAAAATCCCACTTTCCATGGACCCCAATAAAACCTTGTATTCACAGCAGGCACCACGAGGAGGACCCACCTCATCTGCTGTGTTTAATCAGCTGCAGACCTGGAGTTAAGGGGTGGTGGGGAAATATAAATCTGTCATTTAAAGAGCCCTGTTTCCTCTCCTGGCTAATAGGATTAGACAAAAATGTTTTAAATCAAAATCCCAAAGCTTGTTGGTGGTTTTCAGATGAGGCTGAGACTTCCTGGTGCGGCTTTTTTTTGATCTCTCTGCTGAATGTTGACTCCAAGTCAGAGTTCCAGACCTCTCTGGGGGTCTTAGGCAGCTCTGAGCCACATTGCTTGGAAAAAGTGGGGTCTTAGGGTCAGAAAAATCACTGATTTTCAATCTCAGCACTGGGGAAAGGACCCAGAGGGGGCTGGAGAGGAGGTTTTAGCACAGCAGATTTTGGTCACAACACTGAGCTGCTCCTCCAGTCCCAGGGGATGCACCTGGCAGAAAGAAAGGACACTGAAAAATGACCCCCAGTGCACAGAAAGGCCTAGAACCAACCTGAGGGCCAGGAAAATTGCCTTACAGTGGGAGACTTAAAGAGCTTCGCCTCTTTATCTTATCAAGAAGAAGGATGAGAGTGATTTGATTACAGCACACGAGCACCTTCTCGGGGACAAAACACCGGGCCCAGCAGAACCTCCCTAATCCATCAGCCAAAGGCAGGACAAGAAGGAAAAGCTGGAAGCAGGAGCCAAATCCATTCGAATTAAAAAAAAAAGGCACTGGATTGTTATTGTGTTTGAAATTTTTTCCCCTTCAGCACCAAGGATTGAGCACTAAAACAAACCACCAGTGAAAGGGCCCATCCTGGGGACTCGAATTCTCTGCAAGGCAGAGGAAGCTGCAGGTGTTTCCAAGCCCTTCCCAAGTCCTCCACCCTCAGATCTCTCCCTAGACAATGAAGTTTGCCACTTCCCAGCAAAATTAGGCCCTGGATTGGTTTCTTGTTTGATTTTTTTTTTTTTCCCATCAGCACCAAGGATTAAGCACTAAAACAAGCCACGACCTGCCCTGGTGCCACAGAGCTCTGTCCATTCTGGGTGGGCCACAGGCAGAATGTTGGGGGTTTATCCCACTGGATTTGGGGGCTCAAATTCCCTGCAAGGCAGAGGAAGCTGCAGATATTTCCAAGCCCTTCCCAGCTCCTCCACCCCCAGATCTCTCTGCCAGACAATGAAGTTTTCCATTTCCCAGCAAAATCAGGCACTGGATCTTTATTTTGTTTGAATTTTGTTCCCCATCAGCACCAAGGATTAAGCCCTAAAACAAACCACCAGTGAAAGGGCCTGTCCTGCCCTTGATGTCACAGAGATTGATCCTGGGGACCAGCACGGGCAGAATGTTGGGGTTTTTTTTCCTGCTGGATTTGGGGCCTCAAATTCCCTGCAAGGCAGAGGAAGCTGCAGATATTTCCAAGCCCTTCCCAGCTCCTCCACCCTCAGATCTCTCTGCTAGACAGCAAAGTTTGCCACTTCCCAGCCCCTCGCTCTCATCGCAGCCGCAGATGCATCTGATCCACGCTGCAAGATAATGACAGAAAATTACAGTGTAATAAGATAATGGGATTTATTTATAGAATTTGCTTTCCAATCACGCCCACATGATCTATGTATCCCCACACACGCACTTTCTGTGTGTGTATTAGCATAAGTGGTTGGCTTTGTGGAAGCAAAATGCCACCTGGGGGATGTCGAGCTGTTCCCAAGTGGTTCAATCCCAGCGAGAAGGGTGCTGGCACATCACAAATAAGTCCCCTCATCATCATAACAATGGCACCATGTTTCCATCACACTTTTATCTCCAAGCACTTGGGGAAAAAAAAAGCAAAAAAAAAAACCAAAAAGGCAAAAAGAGGGAACAAAAATATAAACTAAATGTAAACTGCTCCACATGCTCCACAAACCTCCCCACTGTGTACGGGGAGGGGAGAATTGAGATGCATTGACAGACTTAACCAGAGACAAATCCCATCTCCAATAGAAACAAGGCAAGGGAAATTTAAGGAGGCAGCACATAATTAGCTGGGGATGGTCAGCACAGCGGGGCTCTTAAGGAGCTTTCCCCCCACAGGGCTGTGTCAGGTTTAAGAACACGGAGGTGCAGCAGGTCAGGGGGTCTCCAAATCCCAAACCAGAGTGAAGAAGCCCAGCAAACACAAACTGAGGGTGAGGAAGCACCACAACAACTGACCTGAGGGTGCAGTAGCTGTTCCACCTCTTTGTGGAGGTTCCCAACCCACAAAACCCTGGTTTTACCACTCAAACACCACCATGGGGCTGTTAAAGCTTTGGGATTCATGCCCTGGGTGGTCTGATCCTCCTGCCTTGAGGTCACTGGGGTTTATTATTTCTTTCATGAATCCCACAACAATCTGGATCCTGAAATCCAGCTACAGAGGTGAAGACAGAATCTGTCAAAAAATGAGTCAATCACCCCCTAAAATAATCCAAATAATCCTGGACCCTAAAGAGGCATCAGCCACAGGAATGTTGGCAGGGGAAGTGATGGCAAAGTTGCTGAATGTCATAGAACCATGGAAGGGTTTGGCTTGGGAGGGACCTTAAAGCCCATCATCGTTCCCAAGGGCAGGGCCACCTTCCACTAGCCCAGGTTGCTCCAAGTCCCCTCCAGCCTGGCCTTGGACACTTCTAGGAATGGAGAGTCCACAAATTCCCTGGGCAGCTCCACTTCTCCAGGCTCTTCCTGCTCTGAACATCCCCTCACGTGCCCACCCAGCCCCCAGCCTGGTGCCACGGCCACCGACAGCCAGGGGACATTCATAGCAGCTTTTTGGGTGGAACATCACCTTTTTTAGAGTAAAGACAGTTTTCAGCAGCTGCAGAATTACCAGGAAATTATTTTTTTCTGTGCACTTCACTCAGGCATCCCTGCTCCACACCCATGGGGGCTGAGCAACCGGGGCAGGTGCAGGAGGAGGCGGTGGGAGAGTCTCCCTTCCCAGTATCCCTACTCAACATCCCTTCCCAGTATCCCTTCCTAGTATTTCTGCTCAGCATCCTTGCCCAGTATCCCTTCCCAGCATCCTGCTCAAAATCCCTGCTCAACATCCCTTCCCAGCATTCCTACACAGTATTCCTGCCCAGTATCCCCATCCAGCATTCCTGCTTAGTCTCTCTTCCCAGCTTCCCTTCCGAGCTTCCCTTCCCAGTATCCCACCCCAGGAGGCTCCCAGCCCCCTGGACACGGATGGCTGGCACACAGAGGGATTGCAGCCCCTCTCTCTGCCCATCTGCAATCATTTCCCAAGGGCTGGAGCATCTCCACGGAGCTGCTTCTCCGGGGAAGATCAAAGCCAACCTCTGATCAGGAGAGTGGAGTGAGATCCCTGCACGGGGTGGGAGAAGGAAAACATAAAGGAAAGGGGGCTGGCTGGGAGCAAGGGGAAGTTTTCCATCGTTGGGGCTGGATAAACCCCAAACAAACCCCGCTGGGTCAGTGTGTCCCCTGTGCCATTCCATCCTGGAGTGACTGGGAATGACCAGCCCCCCAAGGAGCTGCTTTGGCCACGGATTTGGGTGGGGCATCCAGCGTCCAGAGCCCATCCCAGCTCAGCTCTGCCGGTGGGGCAACCCAGCCTTGGAGGGTTTTTTTTTTGGAAATGCAAAGGACCAGGAGGACCCAGATCATCTTTTATAGATGCTGCTGCCTCGGGCAGAAAAGCCGAAGCAAATTCCAGCACTTGAGTGCTCCTTTGATTTCAGCACTTACAACCAGAGAGGAGGGAGAGCCCCCACACAGCCCCCAGCCCAGGTGGCTCCTGCAGGATGTCCCACCACCACATTCCCTCCTGCCAACCCCTGGCAGCAAAAATCTCCTCAGTGCCACCCATCTGGGGGCTCTTTGCAGGCTGGGGGGAAGAGGGGGGAGAAGCTGCAGGAGTGGCAGAAGTTCCCTCTGCCTTCAAATGTAGTTGTGCTCTATATTCAAATGGCAGTTTAATGAGCCTTTCCCTATTTCCAGCAACTTTATCACATCATTAAAGCATAGAATGAATAATACATCTAGTGATGGGTTACACTGAACTCCAGACCTGCTGCTGCTTCAAACAGAGCAGGGAGGGGAGGCAGCTGGAGGACGTGGGGCTCGGGAGGGTGGGAGCTGTGCTGGGAGACACAGAGGGATCTCGGCTCTGATGTGCCCAATCCCACCCAGGGGAACCTTCCCAGGATGCCAAACTCCTGCCATTTGAACTCAGGAGCTGTTCTTACCCAAAGCATCCCTCCTGCTTTCCTCTCTGACCTGCAGAAGGAAAACAGCACTTCTTTTTGAAATGTTTTAATGTTATTTTTAACTCTTGGCTTGCAGCAGATTCATCCTCAGGCGCTGGGCAGGGGCTGATCCCAGACCAGGCTCCAGTTGTGTGCTCTGCCCACAGCCCAGCTCTGTCTCTTGCCACCCTTAAATTGAGGCAAACTGGGGCAAAAGGTCTGATCCAGGTCACATCAGACCTCCCTGGGTGAGGTCTTGGCCAAATTCCCCCGTTTCCAAAGTGGAGTGTTCATTAAATCCACACACAGGGATGGGGCTGCTGCTCCTGGAGGCAGCACTCAGGCACCCAGGGGTGTCCTGCACCCCAAGGTGGCCTCAACACAGGCTCATCTCAAGAAAAAGATCTCATTTATTAAAATGAAAGCTCATTTAAAATAGGAGAAAAAGTGGTTTTTTTTTTTAAAAAACCCACTCCAAGAGGCCAAAACAAACCATGTTCAGTTCAGGAAGCAAAGTGTGTTCTCCCCAAGGGAAAACAAAGCAATTAATGCTGGAAAGAGTCAAAGATTTTATGGTTTGGGGCTTTTTTTTTATAAATTGTCCTCATCAAAACTAGTCTTTATGTATTTTTTTTCTTTGGCCCGTTGGTTGTGGGCATTGAGTTCATTTTCTCCTTTCTGATTGTTGCTTTTCAGATGGTGCTTAGTGATGTGAAAAAAGTCATCTTGTGTTGCTGATAAGGCTGGAGATAACTGCAGAGGTCAGGGAGCAGCTGGGAAAGAGAAGAGAGGAGGGGAAAAAGTTCCAGCTCCATCCTCACTTCGCCCCAAACCTGCAGAAAAACATCATCAGGTGGCCCAGAATGGTTAATGAGGTGGATTTTCCCCCGGGCCAGCCCGGAGGAAGAAAGGAAGGAAACAATTCAACTGTATTTCCTCATTATCTGATCTCAGTCCTTTTAATTTGTGCTCTCTTTGAGGCTTCTCCTTTTTTCCTTTCTTTTCCTTTTTTTTTCTTCTTTTTTTTTTTTGTGTGTGTGTGTTCATCCCCTCCTGGAGTGTGTGTTGAGCTGAGTAATGGATGACATTGCAGGAAAATGGGAGGGTTTTTTGTCTGGCCCAATAACCACTCCCAAGGTCGCACGTGACAGAGGGAGACGGCGCTTTCAAGGTGAGGCAGAAAGGAGGAGAAAAACCCTTCTCTTATCAGATCTTAATAAAATAAGTTTGCCGCTGTATTCCCGTCACGAGCCAAGAACGAGGATGGTAAAGCTGGTCCTGAGTGACCACCCAGGGGAAAAGACAAGGAATTGCTGGGTAAGAGAGATCAAACTTAAAGGAGAGATTTAGAAAGAGAGAATCAGGGGGTGGAAGGGACCTCAAAGCCCATCTCGTTCCACCCCCTGCCATGGGCAGGGACACCTTCCACCAGCCCAGGTTGCTCCAAGCCCCATCCAACCTGGCCTTGGACACTTCCAGGGATCCAGGGGCAGCCACAGCTTCTCTGCCCAACCTGTGCCAGGGCCTCTGAGTAAAGAATATCAATTCCCAATATCCAGCCTAAGCTCAGTTTAAAACCATTCCCTGTTTCCCTGTCAAGAGATCCCAGGGAGTTGCATCGGAGCCCTGGGAAAGCACAGGGCAAGGGGGAGGTCGAGAAGCAGCTGAATCCAGAAAGCAGTGACTCCAGAAGGCTGGAGGAAGGCTCCTCACTTGGTTTGAGTGTTTTATTTTTTTCCACAGCATTTCAAAGAAGCAATTTGATAAAATGGCTATTAATTACCCCTGCCTTTGTTTGAGCAATTAAGGGGCCATTTCACTTACGGGAGAGCCCAGACGGAGCCTGAACGAGGTCAAAGCAAAGCAAAGCCACCTCAAGCTTAATTATAAAAGCAGTCTGATGCTCTGAATTTGGCCTCTGGAGCTGGGTTTTGTTCCAAGACCGAGGGAGAGGTCTCTGCATCCCAAACCACTCTGGGGGGGAGCAGGGAGGAGGATGCAAACAAAGCCTCCCAGTGGCAGGAACGCCGGGCCGGCAGGAGCTGCCCAGGAGGGATCTCAGCCTCGGTGCCGGCACGGGGACAACCTTGCGGTGCCAAGCCAGGGAGAAACGGAGCCCTGCAGCTCTAATTAAAAGGGCTGCTGTAGCTAATGATCTGCCCAGTGCTAATTAACTGGAAGCCGTGGCTGCTCAATACGCTCCTGCTCGTGCGTGGAAGCTCCTTCTCCAGGCCCCTCCCGGGCTCTCTGAGCCGTCCCCAGGAAGATCTCCCGAGCACGGATAACTAAATCTTTGCAAACCTCGAGGGGGGGGTCTCTCCTCTTCTTCCTCCTCCCCCTCCTTCTCCTCTCTCTTTTTCTCTTATTTCATTTTTTTCTTCTCTAATTTGCCCGACTCTGCTTCCGAGCCTCAGAAATCGGTGACTTATAATAGAAGTGTCTTCTCAGCCGTATTTATAGCCGCGCTCCCAGAAGGTTCAGGTGGCAGGGTAGTTTAAATTTAGCTCAGGGAGGCAGCAAAGGATGCAGCCTTGTCCTTTGGGAGAGGATTTTCCCCACTTTCCCCCCCAGTCTGGGTGAGAATCCATGCACGGAACCTCCCACACGCTGCTTTGATGGGGTGATTTTGGATGCAGGGTGGGATACGGGCTCTGGGTGGAAAATTAAGGTTCCACGTCGGTGTCAGGTGGAGAAACCATCAGATTTGGGATTGTTTTTAATGTGATTGCCTGTCATATGTGAGGGGCTATTGCACAGGGGAGAAATAGGTTTCCCAACCCAAAAGCTGACCTGTGGGGCCTCGATCCTTTCCTACACCGGTCCCATCCCATTCCATCATCTCCTCCTGAGAAGAAATACAGTCTTGTGGAAGCGTGACTGGCAGCCAGCCTTTGCCATCTGCTCTGGCCCCTCATTATGGATTCACAACAAACATATGTGACAATTAGATCCGTACAAACATCTCGTGGCTCATATGGGATGGGAAGGCGGGCATATGGTCCCTGCCCAATAAATCCCACGCCTGAGCTGGGGCTGCTCCTGAAGAAGACACCAGGGAAGAGGGATGAGATGTTCTCCTCACTTACACTTGTGTGCCAGAGGGAAGGTTTAGAAGAGGAATCCTGCACTGCTAGAGGAGGGAGATAAAGGATGGTGAGGGAGGACCATGGAATCTCAGAACATGCTGAGCTGGAAGGGACCCACAAGGATCATCGAGTTCAACTCTTGTCCATGCACAGGACTATCCCCAAGAGTCCCACCCTGTGCCCCAGAGGATCATCCAAACCCTCCTGCAGCTCTGGCAGCCTTGGGGCTGTGCCCACTGCCCTGGGGAGCCTGTTCAGTGCCAACCACCCTCTGGGGGAAGAACTTTTCCCTGAGATCCACCCTGAGCCTGCCCTGACACAGCTCCAGCCATTCCCTGGGGGCTGTCCCTGGTCCCCCCAGAGCAGAGCTCAGTCCTGCCCCTCCTCTGCCCCTGCCCAGGCAGTTGGAACTGCAGGGAGGTCTCCCCTCAGTCTCCTCTGCTCCAGCTGAACACAACAAGTGCCCTCAGTGTCCTCACACGGCTTCAAACCGAGGCCCTTCCCCATCTTTGTTCCCTCCTTTGGGCACTCTCCAATGTCTTCAGAACTTCCTTATATTGTGATGACCAAAATTGCCCCAATATTCCAGCTGAAGCCACCCCAGTGCAGAGTGGAGATCCCTGGAGTGCTTCAGGCTTTACAAAAGCACTGAATCCTTTTCTTGACTAATTCCCTGAGACCCAAAATCTCCAGCTGGGTTTGATAAGGCCAAACCTGAGGCTGTCTCAGCTGAGCACCCCGAGCTTGGCACAAGGTCTGGGCGTCCCCTCTGGTGAAGAAGCCCCTCTGTGCGAGCTCTGCTGCTTTCAGGAGTGAGGGATTATGATGATCACTGCTCTCAGGAGCTCTAATTGAACTGCTGCTCGAAAAGAAGAGAGGACAGATGGAATAATGGTCACTGCCTGCTCGGCTGCGCCCGTGGGCAGGCGGTGCTGGTGGCACCGTGGCTCTGCTGTGGGGATGTGCACAAGGAGCAGAACATCAGCCTGTGTGGCTGGAGATCCTTGTGGCTCCAAACCCCTTGCAATCCAGCCAAAAACGATCATGGATGAGGCAAGATTCGTCCTCAGAGCCTGGAAAGGCACTTGTCAGTCCTCCAGGCTCCAGCTGCTCTTCAGCCTTTAGAGGAAGCCACTCACTCCCTGTCATCTTGTGATACTCTGTGAATTCCTGAGACCTGGAGAAATCCACTTTTATCCCCATATTTCTTCTGCTCTCTGCAAAATTCAAAGCTTTCCTTCCCTCCTCCTTCACCTTCCCTCACCCCACAGCACAGGCAGCAGCGTGCCCACGAGCAGCCCCGTTGTCTCTCCCAAAATTTCCATTTCATACCTTTGTTGTAGCAGTAAATTGGGAGTGTGACATCAGCACATCAACTTCTTTTAATTTTTGACAGTGGAGGCCTCTGATAGCTTTTTATTTCAGTTCCCTTCTGCCCTTAAAAAGGGTCGTGCCATGAGGATGCTGTGCCATGAGGATGCTGTGCCATGAGGTTGCCAGGCCACAGGAAAGTGATGGAAGGCTCTGGGCTGTTTAGTTTTCATTTAAAAGTTTAAATCATCACAGCCCTGGAAGATGTTCCTGGGGCGAATCCAAACCAAAAGGCTTTGCTGAGTGTTCTGGTTGGTCAGCAGCTCAATGGAAGCAGAAACAGCTGCTCCAGCCAGGTTGGAGAAATGCTGGATATCCCAAGCCAAGGGATAAAACCCACAGCGTTTCAGGAAGAAAATTCCTTCTTTCCTGAAGAGGAAAACATGGGAATGTTGCTCCCAAACTCCCCCAGTTAATAAATTATCTCAAACTCCTGGAACCAGGTGACCCCAAGAAGCTTTTCCCACACGTGCTCTCCCCTGGAACTTCACCCTCCTCCGGTGCCAGTGATTGAAACTTTCACCAAAACTGGAAGGTCCCACTGAAAATCACCCAAGGCCAAATGCAGAGCAGGAAAATTCATCCTTTCAGTCAGAACTTGCTGAAACTACTTCTTTGATTATTGTTTCTTTTCCTTCCACTGTCCCAAACTGGAAGAGAACCACAAACAGTTTGTAAAAAATGGAAATATTTGCTATTAAGGTTTTCGTATGAAAAATCCAGTTTTGCTTTTTCTAGAAGAACTTCTGGTTTCTTCACTGTTGAATTAAATCCTCTGATAGTTGAAAATGTTTCAACTCCCTGTGAAATGTGGGTATTAACACTATTATTTTTCCCTACAAAACTGAGGCAAGGGGATGTTTCACCACCAACCTTTGAAGAGGTTGAAGAGCCTGTGCAGCACAGTGAGAAGCACAAGATGCCAAAGAGGTTCCAAAGCAACACAAAATTCTCCTTTTCAGCACATAACATCTGTGTGGCACACCTGGCTGGATATTATTGTGCCTCCAAAAACAGCCTCTCCCTGGACACCCTGTGTCAAAACAGGGGCAATGCTCCAAAAATGCATTAAAATTCACTTTTTAAAAAAATACAAAAATCTAAAATGCACCTTAAAAAATCTCTACAATCCATCTAAAAAATATATATCTAAAATCCACCTAAAAATCCATCTAAGCCTCCCCACCATCCCCTCCCATCCCTTCTTTGCTGTCCTTTCCTTCAGCCCTCAACCCTCAGTAAATGCCACTGTTAAACAGCACCCAAGGAAACGGCTGAAGGAACTAAAACAAAGTCACTGGACTCGGAGACAGATCATGGAAACACAGGAGATAAATCCTGAGGATACAGCAGGCACGGGGAGGGAAAGACAAATACTGAAATAAATATGAAAAGAAGACAAGTTTGGGCTACAGGGAGTGTGTGAGCCAGAGAGAGAGAGGGGAAATGGCACTAAAAGAGACGAGGTTTCCTGGAGACAAAGGTAAAATTGGGAAAAATGAGATCTAAACTGAAGGGGGATAAATCATGAGGGCAGCAACGCCTGAGAATTATTGGGAATGAAGCCTTCCCAGTAAGTGAGACATTCCCTGGAAGATGGATCTGCTGCGAGCAACAAATGCAGTGATGGAGACAAAACCAAAGCCAGAGGGAGGAGACAAATTGGTTGGACGACCCTGACTCGTCTTCTTCTCCCCCAAGGGGTTTCTGCAGCCACTTTCCCAGGTGGTTTGGCCTTCAGGAAGCTCCTCCTGCTCAGCTTTGGTGGTGCTTCCCCTAAAAAAAGAAAGATTTGGCAGGAAAACAACACAGGGAGCAGGTATTTTTGCACAGGGAGATGTGCATCCAAAACATCAGAAGGTCTTTATTCCCGCCCCCCCAAAAAAAAGGGTGGAAAAACAGGGGGAAAGTGTGCTCAGGCTGCAGCTGCCTCCTCAAGAGAAGGGTTCAACCATGCAGCTCATAGAATGCTATTATTTATGACATATTAGATATCATTTTATATATATAAATGCTTATTTGGGTTGGAAAAGACCCTTCAGATTGAGTCCAGCACTGCCAAGGCACTAAACCTTGTCCTTAAGTGCCACATCCACACACCTTTCAAACCCCTCCAGGGTGGAAGATGCACCCGACCCTTTTCGATGAAGGTTTTTAGCAGCAAGAAATATTTCATTCTTCAAAAGAGTAAACAAACAAAGCCAAACAAACCAGTTACTAAACATGCAACCCCACCCCCTACCTGGAGCCTCTGGTGGTCCAGTGGTAAAGGCGCCGCGCTATCACCGCGGAGACCCGGGTTCGATTCCCGGTCAGGGCCACTCCCGGGCAGGTGGGGCTCGTTAGCCCTTAAAGGCAACCCACCTACGTCCTAAGGACCTCGCTGCCACCGTCCAAGCTCGTTTGGCCCCGGCAGATGAACCTTAGGATTAAAGGGTGGACTCAGTTCCGCGCACACTGTGTCTCACATAAAAAATCCAATGCGCAGGCTGGAAGGTGGAAAGACCTTCCCCGGATCTTCGCTCGCGAAGACTGGCCATTATAACCCCCCCCCCCTCAAAGCCTGAAATCCTCCACGGAGTCACCAGCTCTGGACCGTGAGCGAGGGCTGGGATGGGGCAGCTCTTCAGCCTCGTGGCTCCTGAACACCAGCAGTGTTTTCACCCTCAGGCTCCTCTCTCTTCTCCTCACCCGCAGATAAATAACAGCAGCGCTCCTAAATCGAGATCACAACATGCTTTTACACTTCTGAGCTGCACTTGGAGCAAGGAAAGCTCTCCCTAGGCTGTAGGAAGACAGAAGGGGATTTTTTTTTTCCCCCTCCGTGCCAGACAAAGCTGTGACATAAAGCCTACGGCTTGTTGCAGGCTTTCTCTTTCCTTTATCCACATCTCCCTCACTTTGCTTTGGCAAGAAAATGAGTTTTCAGCTGGGAAGAGCATATGTCATGCCAAACACCCCCCCAGATTTCCACTGGGAAAGCAGAAAACTGCACACCAACACACGGGAACTTGGCAGCTCTCTTTTATTGGGGGGGGGGGGAAGTATTGAAAAGCCAACGGTTTCTGAAGAGAAAACACTGTGTTTTCCCACAAAAACAACAACTTACTGCTTGCTTATAAACCCATTGCAACATCTTCGCTCATTTTGCAGCAGTTTGTGGCTGGCACGGGGCTCTTGGTGCGATTTTTGGTGCAAGTATGGAAATTCATGGGGCTTGAAGGCGGATTTGAAGCTGATCCAGATGGGGACAGCAGGGGAGTCTACAACTGCCTGGGGAGGGGCAGAGGAGGGGCAGGACTGAGCTCTGCTCTGGGGGGACCAGGGACAGCCCCCAGGGAATGGCTGGAGCTGTGTCAGGGCAGGCTCAGGGTGGATCTCAGGGAAAGGTTCTTCCCCCAGAGGGTGGTTGGCACTGAACAGGCTCCCCAGGGCAGTGGGCACAGCCCCAAGGCTGCCAGAGCTGCAGGAGGGTTTGGATGATCCTCTGGGGCACAGGGTGGGACTCTTGGGATCTGGTGGATCCCTTCCCAACTCAGCACGTTCTGGGATTCTGTGATCCCCTCAGGCAGGGCTTGTTGTCCCCAGAGCCCTGGGGACAAGCTCATGGTTGCTGAGCCCCCCTGAGCAGCATCACGGTGGTTTCCCTTTGGTTTCCCAGAACACCAAAGATTTTCCTGGGGAGTTTCCTCCTGAGCCAAGCACAGAAAGCAAAACACATGAGCCAAAAGAAAGAGGAGACACAAAAGATGGTGTCAAAGCTCAGCTCAGCTGGAATATCCATCCAGCACGTCCCACTGATGTGTCCTTGTGTTTGTACATCCCACACTTGCTCCTCGTGCCCGTGTTTTTATCTGCCCATGTTCCCCCTGTGCTCGCTGCTTTCCCCTTCCTCCCCTCTCCGATTTATATAATTTGAAGTCCTGGTTGGGAGCTGATATTATGACACGTCCAGACTTCAAAATAAACCTCCCTCTTGATACCGGGTTATTTTATTGGGTGCATCAAGGCTGAAAACAACCTCATTCATCTTAAGAAATGTATTTTCCCATTTGCTGTATAAATACATACATGTTTCCTTGCATTATTCACCTGGGCACGGCAGATAGATGAGCAGCAACAAAGGCCCCACATTTTTATTTCTCATTCTGCAGCAGAAAAGGCACTGGGGAGGTTTGTGGCGAGAGCTCGGTGGTGCGGAAAAATCAGCTGGGGCAAAGGGTGGGGAGAAAATGTGACAGAGAGGAGATATCCCAGTTCCAAAGTGCTCCAGGGATGGGCACAAGGTGTGGTTTTCAGGGTGCTTTCCCACATCAGGGAGATGGCCTGGAAACATGGGAATTAGAGGTGGAGAAAAAGCCAAAAGGGCAGATGAAAAATAAAGGAGAAGGAGAGAGAAAAAAAAACCAGGTGAAGAAGAAGAAGAGGGAGGGATGACAAGAGAGGGGGGAAAAATGAATAATTGAAAGTCTGTAATAAACAGGGTGTAGACACACGGAAAAAAAATGCCTGTGTGAAAATGTAATTACTGGCTGTATCAATAACATCAGCAGCAGACCTGCTGCGAGGGGTTATGGCCAAGACAAGCCATAAGTCTCATGGCCGCTCGATTCCGAGGCGCTGTGGGAGCCATCCGTGCTCGGGGCTGGGCACCTGCACTGCCCCACACCCCTGGGGGGATTTCAGGAGATCATTGAGGGGAAACTCAGCCTTTCTTAAACCACTTCTGAGGCTCATACAGGGCTCTGGATCCCCACGGGTTTGAGCTGCTGTTCCACTGGTCCTGTAGAGGCCAGATTAGGGGAAAGATGTTGGCCAAGAGCACCAATGGTCAACAGCTCCTGTAGCCAGAAACACCAGTGACCAACAGCCTTGATGGCCAACAGTCCCACTGGTCAACAACTCCCTCCAACTGCCAAAATCACCAACAATTCTGATGGCCAACAGCCCCTATGGCCAACAAGCCCAGTGACCAACAACTCCAATAGTAGAGTGTCAAGAGCCCCAGTGACCAACAGGCCAGGTTTTGCCAACACAGCCTGGGGACGCCCTTCAGAACTCATGGAAGCTGATCTCTTGCCCTCAGGAAGCAGAAAGCACATGGAAAGAGTTAAAGCCCCACTTCCCTTCCTTTGGAGCCCAGGATGACTCGCAGCCAACAGCTGCTATTTTTAAATCACTGCTGGGGATACGCTGTGGATTTCTCTTAATTGGACATCACTGCTGACTGTAATGAGTCCAAAATAAGACTCTCTTGCTCTTCATTAACTTTCTGCATGAATTTGGAGTTTGATTTCATTGCACCAAGAGTCCTCACTTACCAGCCACTGCAGTGCTACCATGGGATAATGGTCTCTTAAACTCATCCCGAGTAATGGGATAGAAAATCAAATCCTTTATCCCTAGAAACTGTGACCTGCACTGCCTCAGCCTGTGCAGCCCTGGGGCCTCACTGACCCTGCCAGTCCATCATCTGCTGGGGAACTCAACCCACCAGGCAGGTGTCCTGTGGTGGTCCTGCTTTAGCCTCCCCCACACCCAGAGCCAGTGGGAGCAGCCCCGAGCAGGAGGGTGTTCCTGCCCCTCCCACACCACGACCTGTTCAGTGCTGCTCCTCCCCACACCCCTGCCCTGCCTGTCCCCAGAAGGGCCGATAAACCCAACTGAGATGCAGATTTAATGTTATCAGGAGATGCAGGGCATGTTTAGCAAGAACTTGAAGGATCAGAGCAAGAGGCCTGGATGTAATCCAGGCTGCAGAAGATAAGGAACTGAAAAGCCGCTTCTGCTCCTTCTTCTTTTCCTTTTCCTTTTTTTTTTTTTTTTTTTTTTCTTTTCTTTCCTTTTTTCCCCTCCTTGGTTCAAGATTGCAAAGAGGCTGAGAAAGAAGAAAGGGAGACACGGGGACCGAGCGATAAGGGGTGATGGACGTGACGCCACATCCTCCCCGAGAATCCCAGAGATTGCCAAGCATTGAGAAATCAAACTGACAAGTGGGAACACAGGCTCAGCATAAGAAACGGCGGCTTGTGCCGAGCTCCTGCAGGGCTGGAGAGCTTTTTGCTTCTCCTCACGATGGATTAAGAGGATGTTGGCGATAGATAATTCTGAACTCCTCCTGCAGTGTGTTCTGGCTTGTCATATCCTCAGGGAGGGCCTGGAGCAGAGAGACAAGCACCCAGCGTGGTGCTCGAGGGCAGGAACTCCTGAAACAAGGCAGAGGGACTGGGAATAGCCAATCTTGCAAGGCTGAGGACACCAGGGAACAATTTTATACCTGGCCAGCATCAACCATGGCTTTCCTGGAATTACCAGGGATGGGTGAGGAGCCAGGCCAGGATTTCAGCTGGTTTGGCTGCAGAAGATGCTGGCAGCTCAAATTCAGTAGATTCCCGAAGAACCCACAGAGATGGGAACCTCCTCAAACTTGGAGGATTGCAGCAATTTTTGGCAGGTTTGGGAAGAGAAGCAGCCCTTAACCCCAAATTGCTCAGCCCAGGGGAGCAGCAGGAAGTTACAACACAGCCAAAAAGTGCTCCCTGTCAGCTGTGCTCACCTTGGCTCACCCTCTTTGCCTCAGTTTCCCTCCCACCTCAACTGAAACCCATTCCTACATCCTGCAGGAACAGGGTGGGGAAAGCAGAACTGCAGGAGGAGAAAAGCGAAGTAAATCCCAATATCAGCACAAAAGAAAACAAGAAGAAAAAAGCTCCCAGCGTCAGGCAGGTGCAACAGTGCCCTGGGGGAAAAACATCCCAGTAACAGAAAATACAGAAATATAATCCTCCTCCCTGATTGTTGTGCAGTCCCACGCGTGCAGCAGCAGCTCAGATCCAATCCTTGCTCCTGAGGATGTTATTTAAGCCTTTCCCACCTCCCCCTTTCCCCTCCTCGCTCTCCTCTGCACCAGCTCCGCTCCTCCGTGTTGTGAAGGAGCTGCTCCCAAAGGGCAGGGGATGCTCAGCCTGGAGATCAGAGCTGGAGGCTCCTTTGAAAATCCCCAGGGCAAAGGAGCAGGGTTGAAACAAGATGCCCTGGGTGAGGTAAAAATTGGCCTAGAAATCCGGTGGCTTTGATAGAAAATGCCTTCCTTCCCCTTTGATGCCGCTGTCCAAATGGCGCTGGGTGCTGAGCCCGTGGCAGGGCTTTCACCGGAGGGAGAGGCAGGAAAAAACATGCCCAGATAGATATTGTGTCCTCTGCTGAACCAGAGCAATGAGAGGGAACGTGGATGTTTTAATTTATGGGTTTTAGAGGCTGGAAAGTGTCTACAACCCAAATGAGAAATAAAGATTGCGACATGAAAGCCCAGCAGTGTAAGCAGTGATTGCTCATCCAGGCACAAAGTGAATATTCCTGGGCCAGGAAACCGGGACTGTAGAGAGAATAAAACCATATGGAAAGTGATCCCTACACACATCCATGTACACACATGTAATATCCAAACCCTTGGGATTTGTGACTCTTGGGGTTGTCCTGTGCAGGGCCAGGAGTTGGGCTCGATGATCCCTGTGGCTCCCTTCCCACTGGGATTCTGTGATTTCAGAGCCCCAACAAGTTTTTGGGGTGTTTGTAAATATGTGATGAGCTTATTTTGGGGTTTAATTGTTTTCTGCCCATTTTCACAGAATCACAGGATCCCAAAATCACAGAATCACAGAATGGTTCGGGTTGGAAGGGACCTTAAAGCTCATCTCATTCCAGCCCCTACCATGGGCAGGGACATCTTCCACCAGCCCAGGTTGCTCCAAGCCCTGTCCAACCTGGTTGTGAACACTTTTCTTAACTTATAAGAAATCAGTTCAAACCCCATAAAGACAGAGTTGAAATACCTTGGAATTTTGATGAATCATGAGATCTCCATCCGGGCTGCATAATCACCCCACCCCTGCCTGTGCCACCCAGTCAGATACAGGTCTGCCAGTGATACTGATCTCCAATAAACCCTCGAGCACTGGGAGAGATCCAGAAAGCCGAAAGAAAACGAATGTTGTGCCAATATGTAGGGAGGATAAACAAGATGACCTGTGTAATTACAGCCCTGTCAGCCTGACATTGATTTTGGGCGAAATAATGGGATGTCTGCTACGGGACTTGTTTAATAAGGAATTAAAGGGAATAACATAAAAGGTGCCAATCAAGCAGGATTTATGGAAAATAAATCTGGCCCGGCTAAGTTGATATCTTTTTTTGATGAGGTTATAAATTTGGGCTGATAAAGGTGACGCCGTCAGCGCGACGCAACTCGGGCTCTGGCAAGGTTGGGTCCTGCGTGACATCTTGATTAAGAAACTGAGAGGGCAGGAAATCACCGTGGCAGAAATTAGATGGATTAAAAACTGCCTGCTTGACAAGTTCCAAAAGGCACCTCTGGAAGAGGGAATCAGCAGAGTCTCCTGCTCCCCACTCCCCGTGAAGGCCAGTGCTGCCATCTGACATTTCTATCAGTGGCCTGGAAGGAAACATCCCGTCAGCCCTGATGAAGTTTGGAGCTGACACAAAGATCAGGGAATGGCAGCAGGGGGAGAGGAAAGGGCATCAATACAAGATGCATCTTAATAAAGAGATTCAGCAGTGCTGGACAAGGAAGGCTCTTCCCTTGGCGGTGGGGATGGGAGATAGGTCTGGAAGGGGCTGGACAAGGACTGGAGGATGAAATAACAGAATACCAGAATCCCAGAATGGGTTAGGTTGGAAGGAATCTTGATGATGATCTCATTGCACCTCCTGCCATGGGCAGGGACACCTCCCACTAGCCCAGGTTGCTCCAGCCTGGCCTTGGACACTTCCAGGGATCCAGGGGCAGCCACAGCTTCTCTGGGCAACCTGTGCCAGGGCCTGCCCACCCTCACAGCCAGGAATTCCTTCCCAATATCCCATCTCTCCCTGCCCTCTGACAGTGGGAAGCCATTCCCTGTGTCCTGTCCCTCCATGCCTTGTCCCCAGTCCCTCTCCAGCTCTCCTGGAGCCCCTTTAGGCCCTGCAAGGGGCTCTCAGGTCTCCCTGGATCCTTCTCTTCTCCAGGGAACCCCCCAGCTCTCCCAGCCTGGCTCAGAGCAGAGGGGCTCCAGTCCTGGAGCATCTCCATGGCCCTTATGCAGTGCTTTTCAGGCTGAAAAGCACCTTTTCAATCTTTTTGGTATGAAAAGGTAAAAACTCAAAGGTATTTGGGAATAAACCCACTTTGGTTCCTCCCCAGGAAAGCCTCACAGTACCCCTCTCTGTGCTCACCACTTCCACCCTCTCTGCCTCCTGCACTTCAGCTCCTTCTCTCGCCCATTTTTGCAGGATTTCAAGGAACTGCAGCACTTAGATACTACTGCAAATCCCACGAGGCACCTGGCTAAACCTTTAGGCTTCCAACTATATTAAAAATGTGTCCTGGAGTGACTTGCCTGAGGCCAAGCCCTGGGGACTGAGGCTGCTCAGCAGATCCCTGTGTCGGGTGGGCTTTGGGCACCTCCCTGCTCTCCAGATCCCATCCTTTTCTCCAGGATTGTGCCTTCCCCCGGGAAAAATCCCTCTTGCAAGCCCCAGGTGGGCAGAGCTGCTGTGATTTTGGAGCTGCCTGGTGTGATTTCTCCACACCCAACACCCCAGGGCTCTCCACAGTGAGCACTTTATTGCTTCCAGAGTGGGTTTTTTTCCCGGCTCCTGCAATCCAGTGCCTGAGAATAATGGACAGGCTTCAACCAAAGGAATTTAATTCTGCTCCCCCTCCTTTCAGATCAGAGCCTCTGTCAGCGGGGTGCTCTTACAACAAGAGACTATTACAGCTTATCCAACACTTGGCAAGTTCTCAGTCTGGAGGACTGGTTTGTGCTCCAGCGATTGCAGCTCCCAGAGCATGTTAATGGAGAGCCAGAGCCGTGCCTGGTGCTGGAGGGGGGGAGAAGACAAGCCTTTGGTACCAAAAAAACCACACTGGAATAGTCTGTGGAAGTCTGGGGTTGGTGAGAATTGGAAGACCCACACCGTGTCAGATGGTCCAGCAGGAATTACTGAGCCAAGTTTTCATCCTGTTTCCATCCATGAGGAAAAGCAAGAGGCAATTCCACCAGAGGTGTACGGATGGCTCGTGGTCCCAGGTCTATGGAGCATCATCAGCACTTGGACCCAGACACAAACCTCCCTCTCTTTTGGTTTTTTTCCTTATTTTTTTCACTTCATTCACCTGCAGAAAAGCCCTGGGGACAAAGTGACCCACAGACAAATGTCCCACCCACCCAACAATTCACAGTGCCCTCAAATCCACCCCCCACGTCTTTTCCCCTCTAATTTATACTTTTCATTTCCCTGCTGGGGCCAGGCAGAGGGGAATGCAGCCCAGGAATCCTGTTTCCTGTTCTCCTGCCCTGCCAAAATACACCATCTTCCCTTCCTGTGCCCCGAGCAGGCATCAAACCCCCTTGAACTCCAGCAAACACTCCCCAGGCCCAGCCAGAGAGGTGACTTGAGGATGCTCTGCTTGTGACTGCAGATGACACATGCCTCTCTCTCAGGATGTGGTATAATGAGCTTCTTCGTGGTCTCCCAAGGCAGAAATGTATTTATGGCACAAGGGGAGATTTATAGAGGTTTTTCTTTAAAATCTGTCAGCTAATAATAGCCGTGGCTGGGCCGGGGTGAGCCGGGCTGCACGCAGGTATAAATCAGGGGGTGCTCTCAGCTGGGCCAGCATTTCCTCCCATCTGCACACCAAGGAGGTAACATCCTGTGCAAATGTTTGCACCAGAGAGAGAAGAGGAAGAAAATATTCCAGCCAGGTGCCCAAAGCACGATACCTTACATTTATCCCAGCGCTCCTCTCATGCTTCGCTGCCAGAGCATCCGGCCCCAAATCGCTGTGATCTTCCCCCAGACCTGATAGTGCTTCCCAAGGCAGGGATAGCCCAGCAAGCAGAGGTTATCCATGCTCCAGATGATTCATTTTTACCCTACCAAGTGACCTATATATCTTTGTCCTCAACCAGCAGAGAAGTCGATAAAACGCCTCCCGTTGTCCCCTGACATCCTCGAGCCTCAAACAGTACAAATGCCCTAAAGAGCATTTTTTTCCCCCCAAACAAAATAGATGCATCTGCTTTTCTTTCTTTTTTTTTTTTTTTTCTTTTTGTTGGTTGGGGTCTGAATAAAACAGCTAACAGGTTCCAGAGGGATGTATCCTGTTAATTCCACTCCTGATAAAGGTCTTTTTAAAGTGCCACTGCTGCCTGAAGTGCTGATGAGTTTCCGGGTTTGCTGATTCGTGCAGCATGGGCCGCGCTCCCAGAGGAGCCCATTAGGTGGCCCATGGACAGGCACGGGGATGCAGAGCCACAACGAGCAGCTACACCAGCCACAGGCTGAAAGCATTCCCGAGCAATCCCGGGCATTTCCCAGCTCCTGCAGCGAGGCTCAGGGAGCAGGGACAGGTCTCTGAACAGCTCCGTTGGTTTTTTTTTTTCTCTTCATGTCATGATTATTTTAGTTTTGAGCTCACAGCAGGATGCTCTCCCATGGAAACAGGCTGGAGGGGATTCAGCTGGAGAAGAGAAGACTCCAGGGAGACCTGAGAGTCTCTTGAAGGGCCTAAAGGGGCTCCAGGAGAGCTGGAGAGGGACTGGGGACAAGGGATGGAGGGATAGGACAAGTTTGGACGGGGCTTGGAGCAACCTGGGACAGCAGAAGGTGTCCCTGCCCATGGCAGGGGGTGGAATGAGATGAGCTTAAGGTCTTTTCCAACTCAAACCAGTCTGGGATCCTGTGATTTGCAAATAAAAATGCAGGTTTACCCCAAAGTCTTGAGGGGGAAAACTCCCCTGACAGCCCTATGCAGATGCAGTAGATCACATTTTCCATCCTCTTCTATTTCCACCCACCAATTCCAACCACTGAAGCAAAACCCCAGCAAATGTGAGGAATCTGTTAAGCCACCCAACACCTGGATGAGGACAAAGCAGGTTTTCAAGGCCCCTTCCAAGCCAAACCATTTTGAGATTCCATGATTTTCTGCTGGGGAGGAAGCACACGGGGATGAACGGGCTCCACATTTTTCCCCAAGTCATCACCTTGCCATGATGCATCTCACCCCTTCTTCTTGCCATTCTCCCACTGCCCCCAGAAACTCGTGCAACCCACACCACAGGGATCAAATTCTGATTTCCTGCCCGGTTCACATATTTGTGCAAGTCCCTCCGGAGGGGTTCCTGGGGTAATGTCCCCACGTCCATCACATCCACCTCATTTCTGCTCTGGGCAGCTTCATTCCTTCCTGCAGGGCCGGCCTGGGCTCGGGGCTGGCCTGTGTAATTCAATAGGTTTGCAGATCTGTCTCAGGTCAATTTTAATTCTATTTAAAGGCCAGTCGATAGAGGCACCTCTGGGGTTTTCTGAGACGGAATTTCATATTGTGCTTAATATGCACCGAGTGCACCAGCCGGGGGGGCAGGAATTTCAGCATCGATGAGACATAAAGGAGGGGATGGGAAGCACTTTGAAACCTTTCTCCTTTGCTATTTTAGGCTCGCTCTGAGCCCCTCATGAGCTGGCTCAGGGAGGAGAAGGCTCCTGATGTGATTTTTTTTTGTGCTCTCCTGATGCTCATGGAGACACAAACCAGCCCCTTCTTGAGTGCTGGCGGCCAAAAGCTCACTGTGATGGCAAATTTGCACCACTGGGAACCCAGTCCTTGAGGTCTGGAGGGGGTGACACCCAGCAAAAAGGAGAGACCCCAAAAAGCCTGAGATCTGAGCAGCACTGCATGGCCATTAGAAGCTTCTCTGCCTCCCTGTTTGCCATAAAACACGGGGTAATGTCCCAGAGAAGAGCTGGATATTAATAAGGAAAAAAAGCTTTCAATGCTGCTGCTCATCTAAAACGTTCCCTTAAGTGCAGGATGAGATGTTGGAGCACTAAGATGCAGTTTTTATGCAACTTAATAAAAGGGAAAAATGATATCACCGCTGGAAAAACCGGAATGTGTGCAGGGGAGTTGGATTGCACCGCTCTGCCCTCGGATCAATCCGAGATTTCACTGCACAGGCACAGGGGGAGGGATCAGAGCTGCAGGAAAGCCCAAGGAAAGCTTTGCTCAGGCATTTCTAGGGGGACAAACCCCATCACCACAGAGGGAAGTATTTTCCCCCTGTGGAAAAAAATTCCAAGCCCACTCAACAAACTGGCTGCTGTAGGAAAGCCATCGAGTGGTGTATTTGATGAGCACCTGGGTGATAAATGTGGGTCTACACCAGGGAATGCATTCACACACCTCATCCAAATCACTCACCAAGGCAATGGCAAAGCAGGGGTTAAACATCCCTCTGGAATTTGCAGTGGGATGGGGGGACCCCACAGCCCCTTCCACTGTTTTTATGGCACGTCACGGGGTTGGCTCCCGTTCCGAGGAGCATCCAGCGATACTGCCGTGGCTCCAAATGAAATTGTCCATTCCCTGCTGGAGATAATTAACGTATATCAGGCAGGAATTTAGCTGGAGTGGCTATTTCAGTCCCACGCAGCGCTTCTGCCTCCGTTTGGGTTTGTTTGGGAAATTGCACATAAAGTGCAAGTGCGGCACATTTACTTTTCTATTATGCCTCTGAAATTAAGTTAGATGGCCCTAATAATAGCACTGCCTTTAAAACAACGTGGTGTTTAAAGAACAAACCCTCCAATGTCGCCGGCGCAGCGTATTTGTCTTGTGCTTAATTTCCACTTGCTGTTGTATTATCAGACATTAACATGATAGTTTTGTTTAATCTCTGGCTCCGTCGCCCATGGCTGACTCCGAACCCAGCGCTCGCCCCGGCTGATGAAAGTCCTAATTCATCCTCGTTAGTGCAATTAGGAGGGAATTGGATAACGGAGCCGCTTCTCACGGAAGGGCTGATGGAAGGGGAGCCTCTGCCCCGAGAGGCTCTTGGCTGCACAGGATTAGTGGGGGACAAATGAAGGGGGACTTGCTGGCAGTTCTGAAGGGGGTTTGCGTGGATTTCGTCGCTCTTTTCCCGGCGTGGAACTGGGAGGAGGAGACCAGCCCCGACACCCAGCAAAGCTCAGCGTCGTTTTGAGGCTGCTTTGAGCAAAACCCACGCCAAGGGCGGTGGAAATGTGGAAAGAACGAGATGATTTGTGTTCCTTTGCAGGGTTTGCTCTCCGTGGACACCTTTCTGCCAACCACGAACACGAGCACAGATAAAGGAGGTGAAATGCTCTTCAAGTGCAGCCCCAGAAACAAGGTCCCTGTTTGTAGAGTGGTTTCCCTGAACTCTGCACCACTCTCTCCCCTTCCAAGCTTTTCTGGGTCTAATTAACATCCCCAAATCCAGGACCACGTGGACACCCAGGGATTGCCTTGGGTGTTGCTTCCCATCCTGGTCAACGTGGGAGCTGCAGCAAAGAACACCCCAAAAAACTTGTGGGATCATCAGATTTTGTGAATTTGCTGCCCTTCTGTGAAAAAACAGACACACACAGTGTCCAGTGCTTGGGATATCAACTTCATATTACAGACTTTTGGGATGAAAAGAGGGAATTGGAGGTAGCTAAGGATGAATTCCTAAGGAGGAATTCCTGAATCTCAGAAAGTGAATTAAGCCAAACCAGAAAAACCAGCTTTAAGCACTTCATGAAATCAATTCCTCGTGGGCACAACTAGAAAAGGTACAAAAGCTCTAATTCTAGAGGAGATTATATCACTTGGCTTTCTTACTTTGGAAAAGAGGTGGCCAAAGGGGTGTTTGGTGGAGGTTTACACACCATGGGTGGGGTAGAGAGGGGAAAATGGAAATCCTCATTTCTGGAAGTGATGGAAGATGGAATTGGCACAGGACAAAATCAGCAAGGGGCAGGTTTGGAGCAAATAGTTGAACTGTAGAACTCATTTCCAAAAGATTCTTTGGGAATCTAAAGTATAGATGGGGTGAAAATGAAGGATTAGACAAACCCAGGGGAAATGATCCACTCCAGTATTAAATGCATTATTAATTATTTATTATTATTATTGTTGTTGCTACACTATTATTTATGTACAATTTGTAGATTAATTTGTGGCATGGGGAGTGTTCATTTAGGAGCATTTACAGGAGATATTTATTCAGAAGAGTTTCGTACATACATTAATCAGTTTTTCCACCATTGTTGGCAATCCCTGGTCCCTTCAACAAATCCCTATGGAAATATGTATCAATAGCCTAAAAATTCCCCCCCCCCAAATTAACATATTTGGATGATTAAACCAAAGGCTGGAGCCAGACAGGCTGAAATTGTTCAGGACTGTTTAGAGTGTCGTGGTCCAAAAATCCCTCTCTGCAAAAAATAGATAATTCCTGATAAGGCTGGAACGTGTCTCTGGCTCCACAGTGGCCTCCTTGCAATCTTTGGGATTTATCCTTTGCTCTTCATGGCTTGTACCAGGCCCCTCCTGATAGCACTGGGTGCTGGGATGCTGACCCAGAGAGCCAAAAAATAGGAGCCAGCCCCTCATGGGATTTAGAGATGGTCCCACTGACTGCCACTTCAGTTCTCACCACAGCAAGCTGGGAAAAGCATGGAAGAAACAGCAAATACAGAATGGAATTTGTGCAGGGACCCCCTCCGCTCTACTTGCAGCCATTCTCAAGCTTTTCTGTAAATCAGGGTCTATCCATAATTTCAGGTGAGCTCGTTATCCACACCACCAACCCCAGCAGTGATTCCACAAACCCTCAGCTGCTCTCAACCCACAAACACTCCCTGGATTTTTTGCTGGTGTTTCAGTCCTGTCCCAGTGAGAGGACACCCAGTGTGCCCTCAGCAGCCCCGAGTTTGTCCTGCTCAGCTGCCTCAGGGATGGTCCAAGAGGCTGGAGAAGCTGTTGGTGGAGGAAAGGTCCCCATGAAGCAATAGGGGGGGGGGGGAGGCAAAGCTTGGAGAGCACTTCTGGCCATCAAGTGGACATCTCCAAGCAATTGTATGGCAAAATCACTCAGAAATAAAACCCTACACTCGGCTTTGAAAATGTCCAGCCCCGTTGACTCAGGACACATCTGTGCTCCTGGTGTGCTGCCATCCACCTCCCAAAAATGGGGTGGCAGAGGGTTTGCATGATGCTTTTTTCTTCTGAGTGTCTTTTTTTTGAGAGGAAGGGCAGAAGGCAATGCAAAGCAAAGAGCAAAGAGCTGAAATGTGTGTTTTGACAGAGCAGCAGCCCCTATTTCTCGTCAGGTTACGAACTGAATTTTCACAGCCATAACACGGCAGGGACAATTTTGTCATGGGAAGATGTTGGTTCAAGATGCCCCTTTTTTGGAGGGGTGTTCTTTAATTTGCCAGCAATAATTTCCTTGCAGAGAACACGGTGTGCTTGGTGAAACATTAACATGCAGCTTGGATTTGATGGGCCTGGGGAAAATAACCCTGGACGTGAAGGGTGGAAGGGGAAGATTGGTGAATAAATGCCTTGTTGTCACAGTCCTATTAACCTCCTCTCAGTCTAATCCTGTCCTTAATTGACTTTAGCCTGATTATAGTCTCGATAGGCCTGTGTGAGCCTGGGAAGGTGGGGTGGGAGGTGGTGGGGAGGGATGTAAAGGATACAGAGCGAGTTCTTTCCACGAGCAAACACAAAGGAAAAGAAAACGAAAACTTCCCAGAAAGGGCAAGAAAAAGAAACCTCCACCACCCCAGCAAACCACAGGCTGCTGTTGCAATAATTAAGAGGCTTTAATACAGATGGAAATACCCTGTGCAGGTAACAGGGAGAGGAAGCTCAACCCCTAATCAGCCGAGCTCCTGGCAAAGCCCCGTCACCGCAATCAGCGCCGGAGCAGCGTCCGCAGGTCCTTGAAGAGCCTCTCCGTGAGGGTTCCGTAATTGCCTTGGTGGAAAGAGAGAGTTCCCCTAGTGCAGAGCAATAAATCAGGGATAATAACAACCCTTCCCAAAATAATCCTCAGGCAGCAACAAAACCCAGCGGAGAAGGTGGTTCGGAGCCAAAATGCGGCGCCCGGATCCGAGGGTGAGTCCAGGATGAGTCCAGGTCACCAGTCCAGGGTGAGTCCCCCAGCCTTTCCCAGGCCTCTGCTGCTGCCACGGGATATTGTTATGAACAGCACTCAGCTCAAGGGCTGAGATTTTTGTTCACCTCTTTATTTCCTGACTCCTTCTCGTGCCGTGATGTTTTTTCCACCACCCAGGGCTCTGGGCTCCTCTCGTGCAGAGGAGGCTCCACAGAGCCACTTCAGCAGGGCCTTGAGCTTCAGCACCGTTTCCAGCAAGGCTGGGCTTAGAGCCAAAGGCCCTGGGGTGGGTTGAGGATTTGTGCCGTGGCTGCAGCCCCAGGGGGCACATGGGCTGAGCTGGGAGATGCTGTGAGAGCTGAGACTGCAGCCCAGACAGACAGCCCCGTGCTGGGCTCAGCCCACAGCGTGGGCAGCAGGGGATGGGGATCCAGCCCCTCTGCTCTGGGGAGACCCACCTGCAGGGCTGAATCCACCTGCAGAGCCCCCAACAGCAGAAGGATGTGCAGATGCTGGAGCAGCTCCAGAGGAGGCCACGGAGCTGCTCCCAGGGCTGGAGCCCCTCTGCTCTGGAGCCAGGCTGGGAGAGCTGGGGGGGTTCACCTGAAGGAGAGAAGGCTCCAGGGGCCTAAAGGGCCACCAAGAGAGCTGGAGACAGACTTTGGACACGGGGGAATGGCTTCCCACTGCCAGAGGGCAGGGTTGGATGGGATATTGGGAAGGAATTCCTGGCTGTGAGGGTGGGCAGGTCCTGGCACAGGCTGCCCAGGGAAGCTGTGGCTGCCCCATCCCTGGAAGTGTCCAAGGCCAGGTTGGATGTTGGAACAACCTGGGCTAGTGGGAGGTGTCCCTGCCCATGGCAGGGGATGGGATAAGATGAGCTATAAGGTCCTTTCCAACCCAACCCATCCCATGGTTTTTGATCCTGATGTCATCTTCTGGAGGAGATCTCAGACCGAGAGCACTGCTGGGACGTGGCTCCTGACTGTGCTGTGCTGTTCAGTGGGATGACACTCTGCAGTTCTCTGCAGGAGTTCATTGCCCTCCCATGCTGTGCTTTGCTGGCACCCCAATCCTCCAGGTGCCCCTGGCACAGCTGTGCCCATCACAGGGGCTGTGGGACATCCCCACTCACAGCTACACCATTACCTGGGCCAGCAGGAAATTCCTGTGCTGCCATCAACCCCTTTTTTTCCTTAAAAACTGCTCCAACACCATTGGATCCATTTCCAGGATATCCCCATCACATCCCCTTTATTCCACCACCTCCAATAAGAAAACATTGTTTTTCCCATGAGAAAAAAAAAAATGAAAAATGGGTGTATAAAGGCATGAGGGATAAAGCCTGACATTTCCATGTGGAATATTCCAGCTGAGCAAGGACTGATGTAAAAACTGGGGGAGCTTTGAGGTCTTGGAGATCCAAATAAGCCTTTGTAGGAAATAATGTCACTGTAAGAGGAGTGACTTTGGTCATGACAGCAGGTGTTGGTCTTTTCCTTTCCTCTCCCAAAGGTCCCAAACCAGCCACTCATGTTTTCCTGAAGACAGGGAAAGGCTGGAGGAGCTCCCAGATCAGAGCAGCCTGAGGACACCCCCCAGGACTGGGATGAGTTTTCCTGTTGGAGAGGTGCTGATGCTGGGAATTCTGCTTTATGTCCTGGGAGGTGCAAACCTGAGAGCTCAGGATGGGGGGTTTGAGACGTAGAGATCCCCAAAAAGAAGCTTTTCAAGTATATGTTGCTCCCATAAAATGCCCTCTGTGTGATCTGGAAAGCAAATTACCCCACAAAATAACAGGTTTTGGTCTTGTCACCGTGTTAAATGAACAACTTACAAATTGAACATTTGGGTTTTCCTTTGGTTGGGATTTTTTGCAAATAAAAACTTAGTTCTGTGACATTTTTCTTTCCCCACCCCATTTCTTCTTAAAGAAAAAGCGCAAAAAATGAAAACAGAAGAGAAAAGACCCTCCAAACACCTTGAAGGAAACGTGTAAACCACTAAAACTTGATTATTTTTCCCCAAGACATTGTCACAAAAAGTCTCTTGGACAGCAAGTCGGGGTTTTTTTCCCATTCCTTATCCCAATTTCAGCAAAACAATTCCCAAACCTTCATTTTCAGTCGCCCAGGGCCTGAAGTTGCTCCTGACATTAGCATTCAGGGCAAAGCTAGCCCTGAAACCAAACACTGCTGCTCTGCTCTGGTATCTCTTTCTCCCTCTCTGCATTCACCACGTTGCTGTAAATCAATCCTATCAGCTCCCCAGTAAACAGAATCAGTTCAAAACATTGAAATAACTCCACATATGCCTTTTTTTTTTTAATCCAATAAGGAGAAAAATCAGAACCAATAAGGGAGTGAATAAGTAAATAAATAAAAAAGAAAAAAGTTCTTTGTTCTTTCCTTTCATTCTTGGTGGCTTTCTCCTCACCCTGGTGTTGTGTGGCTGAACAGATTCCCCACATTTGCTGGGGTTTTGCTTCCCGTGGATGGAATTAGTGAGTGGGAATAGAGGGAGGGAAATGAGACCCCTTGCGTGTGCAAGGGGCTGTAGGGGAAGTTTTGCTCTTCAAAGAGTTAGGGGTAAAATGCCCATTTGTAAATCTGTATTTATATTACAAATCACAGGATCCCAGAATGGTTTGAGTGGGAAGGGACCTTAAAGCTCATCCAGTCCCACCCCCTGCCACGGGTAGGGACACCTTCCACCAGCCCAAGTTGCTCCAACCTGGCCTTGGACACTTCCAAGGATGGACAACCTGTGCCAGGCCCTCACCACCCTCATGGGGAACAATTCCATCTCAGTATCCCATCTATCCCTGCCCTCTGGCAGTGGGAAGCCATTCCCTGTGTCCTGTCCCTCCATCCCTTGTCCCCAGTCCCTCTCCAGCTCTCCTGGAGCCCCTTTATGCCCTGCAAGGGGCTCTCAGGTCTCCCTGGAGCCTTCTCTTCTCCAGTTGAACCCCCCCAGCTCTCCCAGCCTGGCTCCAGAGCAGAGGGGCTCCAGCCCTTGGAGCATCTCCGTGGCCTCCTCTGGACTCTCTCCAGCAGCTCCAGGTCCTTCCTGTGCTGGTTCCCCAGAGCTGGATGTGGCACCCTGGCCATTTGGGGTGACAAACCCCACCCCAGGCTGATGCAGGTGCCTTCCCCCGACGGATGAATCCTCCCAGCTGTCCCGTGGAGCCACTGCTGTGCTCACACGTGTGCACATCCAGCCTCAGCCCCCTTCACCTCCATCTCTATTTTCCTGAGGAGCTTTGGGTGCTGCACGAGGCTCCTCTTGGCGAGGGACGGGCTTGACAGAGACAAAGGACGGGCTGATCAAACCCAGAGGCTCCTGCCTCTTGTCTCCCCTTCCGCGGCGCTGTGGAGGAGCCCAGCTTTAAACAAAAGCTAAACACTGTCAGTGGGAGAGCGAAGCAGGAGCTCTCTGAAATGCAAATGGCTTTTGGAGAGCAGCCGGCTTTGAAAACAGGGATCCTGCTGACTCATGTTTAGGAACTGGGAGGGGGGACAGAGAGCCTGCTCCTCCACCTGAACCACCTTCCCCTCCCCTTCAGCTGTGCCGCATCCCGGGGACGGGTCCGTGACCCCAGGGTAGGTCAAGTGGGCAACGCGGATGAAATGGGGACAGGATCCAGCGGCTCCACAGCCCAGGCAGCATTTCCCCCTTTCCTCAACAGCAGCTACTTCATTTTCCTTCTTGTCCGCGTCTCCTGGTTGTGTCTCCCCAGCCCAGCACCCTCTCAGCAGGTTTTGGGGGTGTCGGGGTCGGTCCTGCCCCCGGCGGGGGGACCCGAGGAGGCAGAGCCTGCAGGGAGGAGCTCCCGCGCCATTCCCGAGGACCAGCGGGTGCTGCACATTCCATTCCCGGAGCCTGGCCTGTGTTCTTGCAGAAAGGTGAAGGATGAGGGCAGGGGGGAAGAAGGAGAAGCACGAGGAGGCGGGGGCGTAGCTCCTTTTCCTTGAGGGCGATAATTTCCTCCATCGCAGTGCCAAGGACGGAGCTCGGAGCTGACACCGGGACACGGCAGAGCCGCCGAGCTCCCAGAGGGCAGGAGCCAAACCAAGCCGGTTATTTCTGCTCTTCTTTTTGCTTTTAAAGCTCCCTCATTATTTTCTAGAGCGCACTGCCAACTTTGGCTGCTTAGACCTGGTTTCTGAAGACACTTCCACCCTTGTGCCCCTCCTTCGAGGCGGCAGGAGGGTCTGTGTGGAGCTGCGGCACCAGGACCCAACACATCTGCAGATGTTTGCAAATGATCTGCCTCATTCTGGGTCTCAGCAGCCTGAGAGGCTGAAAAATGGGTCTGTATTCTCCCTTCAGACTTTGTAGCATCTGATAAATGTAATATATTTATTAATCTAAAGCCGTTATATATATTTATTAATACAAACCCATTAACACCTGCAGGACGGCTCCAATCTGATGCAAAAGTCTCTTCCTGAGTGATGGGGAGAGTTGTCCGAAGTCACTGGCTCCTGACACCTCCCCACAGACACTGCTCATGGGGGAAGATGCCCCCAGTGCCCAAATTAATGCCATCAGGTGAGTGATCCCCATCCCCACCGCCCCCCAGATGGACACCCCGGGATCTGAGCTGCTCCTGGGTGGGGTATCCGAAATCAGAACATGGAATAACAAGCAGAGGATGCTGGAAATGCCACAGCTCCCAGGGACGTCGAGCTCCAGGGGCGTAATGGAAAGTCAGCCTTTTTTTTTTTTTTTTTTTTCCTTCTAATGCGCTTCTGCTCTAATAACCACTTTTTTTTCCCCTCATTGCTTTTCATCTGAAAACACTGGTGTGCCGCACCAGCAGCAGCTGATCAAGACTTCACACGTCCTGCTCATTATCCCCTGCTTCACACCAGGGGGAACGAGAGGGATTTATGGCACCCAGTTCTGCAGAACTCTTGCCCAAAGTGAAGCACCCGAGTGTCTGCTCGGGGAAAGCACAGCCGAGGCTGCCGGGGGAGACACTTTATGGGGACAGATAAAAGCTCTTTATTAGCCCAACTGATCTCCCAGGAAGAGTGGGCAGGTTTTAGGTGCACAGCCCCTGGTTGTGTGCAGGCAGCTCCAGAGCTCCTGCAGTCCCATCCCCGGCCTGTCCCCATCTCGGCAAACCCCAGGGGTGCGGGAGTTGAACTCAGAGCAGCTCCCTGGAGGAGTCTCCAAGCTCCAGCGCTGCCAGTGTCCAAAATCCTGCCTGTTCTGGGTCCCTGCTACACCAAAAAAATCTCCTTCGTGTGGCTCCTGCCATTTTTCCCTGTATCCCCATCCTTTCTTTCCACCTTGCAGGAAGCGATTCTGGAGGGCAGGGAATCAGAGGGAAAATCCAGTTCTTGTGCCAGAACCCGAGGCATTGAAAGCAGGGGTGGAATGCTGAGGGTGAGAATTAGGGTGGAGTGGGAATGCTCATGGGATCACCCTCCTGGAGGTGACACCCATGGGCACGTGGTCCGGTGTCCCTGGGGGTGTTGGGGTGGCTGTGCATGGGGAAGAGGGGCAAGGGGGGGATGCAGAAGGCTGAAATCATGTTCTTGTGCTTTCACTCATTTCTATACTTCCATCTCTACCAATTCCACCCAAAATACCCCCAGGCCTGTCCAGACCCATGGCTGCAGTCTCCAGAGTAAAGTAGGAACTGCCATGTGGGATTCAGCCATTTCCCTCTTCTTCTCCCTGCCTCTCCTCTCCCTCTTGCTCTTCTCATGTATTAATTCTACTGAGGAACAGCCCCCTCGCCCACCAAATTATTTAGAACTGCATAAACCATATCAATAAGATTTCTCTTGGTTTGTTTTTTTTTTCAAAAAATAACAAAAAGGGTGGATCCTGATGGTAATTTACAGTAATTGTAGTAACCTGATAATAATTTCTAGCAATTAAGCACAATACTAATTCACTCATTTACTGAGTAATGTCTTGTCTTTATTTATGGGGGCTGTGCCGGAGTGTAAATATCTTACTCACTGTGTTGGCTAATGAAAATTTAGTAAGAGGCTTTTTCTTTTTTATTTTTTTTCCCAAATGTTTATTCATTTTAAGCTATTCTTAGTAATCACGTGCGAATAAGGAGTAATTGCTTGACTTTAGGATGGTAATTAGAAAGTACTAAGTCATTGTTTTCTTCTTGCGAGCGGATGGTTTGTTTAAGTGTTGCATCTGCTCTGCCAGCACTGATTCACCCTGCCAGCCCCTCAGCGCCCGCGGCCGCATCCTGCTCTCTCCAGCCGGGAGTTTTTCCAGGATCGACGCGCTGGATCAGCCGTGGGGTCGCGCAGAGGTGCCCAAGTGGGTGCTGAATTGTTGCCAAAGCCTCCCTCGGGTCTCAGTGGCTCCGGGAGCAGAGCGGATCCATCAGCATGCAGGGCAAGGCTGGCATCTCCTAATCAGAGCCGGATCCCGGGAAACAACTTCCAATAAAAAAAGAATCCCCATTACAAAGCAACCAGCTGTGAAATACCGTCCCTGTGTCGCACCCTGTAAACCTGCAGCCTCTTCGCTCCCTGCCGAGGAGGTGGGAGCGTCTCCCGAGCGTGGAGATGGTGAAAAAAGAGGCAGGGAATCAAAGGAAAAATGGGAAGTGGGTTCTGATATTCACGGGCAGGATTGCTCGTCTGGGGAGCCTCCCCGGCCCGGGGGATGCCCAGGGGGAATGGAAGGGAAAAGTCTTTTTTTTTTTAACTCTGAAGACCCCCAAAGCAGCCAGAAAACACTCATCCAGTCAGAAAATAGGTGTCCGGGCACAAAATACTCATCCAGCCAGAAAATCCGTGTCCCTTCTCAGCGTCAGCCACAGGGCTGGCACATTCCAGCCTTGCCACGCTCAACACCTGGAAGTTGCACCTGGAATCAGCCGTCCCCTTGGGGCTGCATCTCGAACCACAGCCCAACCCAGAGGCAAAAGAGGCCAATCGATGGGAATTCGGGGCTAATCCACACCCTGCCTCGCTTCTCCTCTGCAAAGAGCCCCGGGATCTCCTGGGGAAGCACCAGATTCCCAGCACATCGGGTGGGATTGGGCACGGCAGGGTCGTCGCAGACGCTGCAGTGCTGAACATGAGCTTTAAAAGCACCGAGTGACTTTTAAGTGCTTCTCTGAGAGCATTTACAGGGCCCTGATTTACTGAGCACTCAGAGCAGCCTGTTCTCCCTGGAAAACAGGGCTCGGGAAGCACTCAAGCATCCGCGGTTACAAGCTTTGCACTGTTTTAATCCCTGCCTTTCTCAGCTTTCCTGTCTTTGTAATGGGGATAACGCGGCTCCCCGGACACATTCCCAAGCATTCCCAACATTCCCACAGCAGCTGCTGGGCTGTCTGCACCCACCTGCAACGAGGGCAGGAGCCCATGGAACTCCCATAAAAAGGGAAGGATAGAATTCCTTCCCTGTTCCATCCCCATGTCACAGCAAAGATGGGGAACATCCCCAGTGCCTGCAGGCGCTGGGAACACCAAAAACCGGGAGAAGGCCACGGGTGCCACCAAAAAGGCACCTCAGGGTAAGAAAATGGATGATGTAGATGCCCTGCAGGTCCATCCCATTCATGGGGTACAGAGGTTTCTGGGTGGCATTGGTACATACTCCATTCCTTACTGCACCCATATCCTGCATCCCTGGAAGACAAAGGAGGCAAAAGAAGAGCCAAAACACCTCGGAGGGCATTTTAGGAGTCTGAACTACCTCCTAATCAGCTTCAGCTGCCTCGTGTTCCACCTCCCGGAGATCACTTCATTTTCACGCCCCATCCCTCTCCTGCACCATTCCCGCTGATTCTGCTTTGCTTGGGCCACGAAGAGCCCCAAAACCACCTTGCAGTCAAAGCATCACCCAGGATTTCCGAAGCAGCCACCGGGAGAGGGCAAAGGAGGGGCCGCGGCTGGGGCTGTCCCCGAGATATTTCACATCAGAATCGCCCTCGGCAGAACAAAAACGCCCTTTCCACCCCTCCGGACATCCCCCCCCTCGCTGGGGCAGGGGCTCGGCGGGTGCAAAGGAGCTGCTGCGAGAGGAAGAGGCGGATCAGGGGCACGTCGATAAATCCCTGCAGGGCCCACGTCCAGCCGCCTGCTTCCCAGAGATAAAAGGGAAGCGGCGCTTCTCCGAGGCGCGGACAGTGGGCTAATCTCCCTCACCCGTGTCACGGGGAGCAAAGACCGGGCTGTCAGCATCCCAAAATGTTCCAGGGAAATCAGCCCCGAGCAGCCGCTGGAGGAAGGAGCAGCGACTCGTGTTTATTTAACGCGGGGAACTGGAAAGCGGTTTTTGGTGGGTTTTTTTTTTTTTTTTTTTCTGGTTTGGTTTTTTTTTCCCCCATCTTGGAGTGGAAAATTAATCCTGCAGAAAGGCCCTGGGATTTGGGTATATTATTTAGGTGCTTTGAGATCTATCCTAAGGTGTGATGCTGCAGCTCTGACAGGTCCCACGATGGGAATGGAGGAGGGCAGGGAAGAGCCTGGCAAAATTGCAGATGCTGGAGGAAAATCACTCGAGGGGCCAGAAAAAAAAAGGGAGCTGTAATGACACACAAGCAGCTTCAGAAGGGGAAAATGCTGGGCAGGGAAAGAAAGGGAAGAGCCGCTGCAGGACGTTAGTGCCAGCCACATTCAGATCAAAATTAGGCTGAATTTTTAGCAGGGAGGATGATTAATCCTGGGAATAAATTATCAAGCAAAATGGGAACTGCTCCACCTCTTGATGTCTGTGCATAAAAACCAGGTGCCTTTCGGGAGGATGAGCTTTAATCAAACCCAAAGCTCTGGGCTCCCCCAAGCAGCCCCTCGGGGGTGGCCTCTGGCCGATGTTCCAGGCTGATGTTCCCATTGGATCCCCTGAGCACCACCAGGACCTATAAAACCTGACAGTCCATATAAAATGATTGCTCCCCTCTGCCCCGGGAAAGGACTGAGGCATCTGCCTTCCGAGATGGCTGGAGACACTAAGGAATTGCCAGGTGCCAAATGGTTTTTTTCCTTCCAGTAATAAAAGAGAATTTAATTGTTGAGGCCAAGTTAAAGACCCCTCCAAGGCCGTTGTGGGTCCAGCAGCACAATATAATGATGGCTTTTATTTTAACAATAAGTGCAGGGAAACCTGCATTTCTATCCTTATTTTTGATTTTTCTTCCCTTCTAAACTTGGTGTTGTCGTCTCCAATTTTATTCCCAGTTCCTGGACTCTGTTATAACATCCCTTTATTTCTGGTGCAGGTTGATGGCAACCTTGGGATGCTCAGAGCCCCCTTTCAGGGCAGTTTGGGGGTGCAATGCCATGGGGTGGGGGGTGGCAGAGGAGTTGCTACTTGTCCTTAATGACTTTCAGTTTAAATTACCTACAAAATGCCCTAATTATTATCCCGGTGCCATTTTAACCCTCGGGGTGGGGGAGGATCATGGAACAGGTCAGTAGCTGCAGGTGGATGTCTGCTGAAGTGGATGGAGGGGATGTAAACCAGGAAAAGCCCAAGGAAAGGTGGAGGAAGGGGTGGGAAATCGCTGTGCAGAGCTGGATTATGCCCTTCCCTATACCCTCAAGTCCCCAAATGGCAGCACAGCAGCAGGAATGAGCAGAGAGACCTGTCCAGCATCCCAGCTCCATCCCACATCCAGGTGATTTAATGCTGGTGAGCACAAGAGATGCTCCCAAATCATCATCCCCCCTCCAGATTAGGGGTTTCAGTGCCTGGCACACCAAAGAAATCAATACCATTTATCCAAGTGGTCAGTGTTTGAATGTCATTTAGCAAATTTGGGAATTATCGCTCCTCTTCCCACCCTCGTCCTCCCAATCCACTGGGAGTAACAAACCGGGAATGTCCTAACCCAGAAAATCAGCTCCCCCACCCCAGAAATCGATTTGCTATTTAACCCCGGCCAGCCAGGAAGGACAAAAAAATCCATAAAAGCGAGACAAGGTGGGGCTTTGCCTGCTCAGGCTCCATCTCGGGGAGAATTTGGAGCGTTTGGGATCAAAGGCAGCCCCGCAGGGACCGCTCCGCCAGCGCAGCGGGAGCCGCTTCCCGGCTCAGCGCAGGGACGGCTCCCCGGGGACCCCGAGGCAGCGCTTTGAGCAGAGCTTACAACATCCCCCCCCTGCCCAAAACCCTTCCCGGTGTGAGCTTTTGGTCTGCGGTGCAGGAAACAGGAGGGATATTTCAGGAGCGGTCTTGTTCTCCCGCTGCTTTTCTTCTTCCTCGTCTCCTGCTGCTGCTTCACTTTTTTGATCTCTCTCTCTCTCTCTCTCTCTCTCCCTTCGCGCCTGTCCTTTGGAGGTGAGATCAGATCCCTTTTGTCCTGCTGTGTGCATGTCCCGGGCCCCACATCCAGGAGATGTGGCACCGTGGAACCTCCTCCCTGGGGCTTTGAAAGCCCTAAAATCTCTGCCATGCCTGAAGCAAAAAGAGCCAAACATTCAGCACATCCCACCCTCCTCAGCACCCTCTGAATCCACCACCTGTCCCCAAAATCTTTTGCATCCATTATTTACACAGCTGCTTCCAAGCAGTCGTCACCAAAGTGGTCACAGAGCCCAGTGCAAAGACATGGAAGACAGAGGGCAGGGTTGGATGGGATATTGGGATTAAATCCTTCCCTGGGAGGGTGGGCAGGCCCTGGCACAGGTTGCCCAGAGAAGCTGTGGCTGCCCCTGGATCCCTGGAAGTGTCTATAAGGCCAGGTTGGATGGGGCTTGGAGCAACCTGGGCTGGTGGAAGGTGTCCTTGCCCTTAGCAAGGGGGTGATGCATGAGGGGCTTTAAAGTCCCTTCCAACCCAAACCATTGCAGGATTCTGTGATTATTGGGATGTGAGAATCTTGAGTTGTGGTAACAAACCCCAAGAGATAAATCCACACCAAAAAACTGCATCATTCCTCTTCCCTTTGCCTCCCCATCACAGTTCAGCTCAGGACAGAGGCAGAAGGTGAGAGGCCCCATCCCAGTGCCAAGAGCATCCTCCAACCCAGACTCCAGGATGTCCTGAGCCACCAGCACAGCCCAAGTGCCCCCAGGTGTGGTGAGTCCTTGCAGGAGCTGAGTTGTCACTGCAGCAGTAACGAGAGAATCAAGGGGTTATTTAGGCTCCTCTGGAGGTGGAGAACGTCCCTGGGAGATTCTCCCTGCTGCCAGCCCTCATGGACCAGATCTGAGGGGCATCCCAAGTGACCAGGGGAATGAGGAGCAGTGCCTGTGTCGGAGTCCCAGCACATTTTCCACCCCTGGGTTGATAAAGCAAGCTCATGGTGTTTTGTCCACATTCCTTATACCACATGTGCCTTTTTTCCCTGCTCCATCTCCCTTCCTGGAACTACCCAGCCAGGAGCAGGGCAGTGCAAAGCACTGAGGGAAACTGAGGAAGCTGAGTTGGAATAAACAACTCCCACATCTCTTGGGTCTTGTTTGTCACCCACCCAACCTCTGCTCCTCTTCCACCTTGGCTCTTCCAGGCCAAACCCCTGCTCCCTGGATAACACCTACAGCCCCTGCCAGCGTGGATTCCCTACCCAGGGGGCTGGCAATGAGTATCTCCACACACATATGGCATCCTGACTCCTCTGAGCACGTTTTCAGGGCAAGATTCTCATCCCACTGCTCGCTCGACCGAAAATAGAAAGCTGATTTGGGGATGGAGCTCGTTGCTGTTGGCTGGGGAAGCAGCAGGCAGTTAAAGAGGAGGGGCTGCCAGGAATATTTTAGACAAAGAAAAAGAAAGATAAGCAAGATAAAAAATGATTAAAAAAAAAAAAAGGAGAAAAAGTTGTTTATGGTTTTGACTTGGTAGGATCATTTTGGAAAAGCTGATCCTTTTGCTGGGAAATGCAGAGAAAAGGGGGGATTTGGGATAGCAGTGGGGGGATGTAAAGAGGTGTCTCAGCCATATGGAATAAGAAGCAGCAGCTCTGTGGTTTTACCTTTGTAGATCAGTCAAGGTTCATCCCATCTCCTCTCCAAGTCACATCTTCTACCTGGGCACCCCCCAAGTCATGGCTTTGGTGGCAGGTCCCTCAGAAGGTGGGATGTCCCTCTTTGGGAACATCTTTGCCCAGCTGGGGACCCACGGGAGTGGGTTATCCACGAGTCACTAGCTCAGCTGAGCATTTCGAGGGTATATTTAATAGGAAATATGGAAATGCCCATTTGTGGGGGGGATTTCCTGATGTTTGTCAATGTTTTCAGTGAAATTTATGGGAATTGTTCCGCTGCCGCCAAAGGAACGTGTGCCAAGGAAACTCATCTACTCCTGAGTGCTTCCTCCAAACTTGGCCCTGTAAAGGTGGTTTTAAAGCCTTTTCAGGGTAAAAACAAAGCAAACAGCAAACTGGACCTTGCCAAAGGGCCCAGCTTGGGATCTGGGGTGATCCAGAGATGTCCCTGCGAGTGAAGGTCACCCAACCCGCAGATCAGGTGTCGCGGTGTCATCCCAAGCCTTGAAGCTCCCGGCGCGTTCCGGGGAATTTGTGCCACCCCGAGCACGTGGCTGGGCACGAGTGATCCCAAAGAACACCCTTTCACTCACCATAATCCCAGTTTGGCTCCCAGGCTCATCAAAGCCGGGGCTGGGTCAGGCTTTTCTTCAGGCAGCAGAAGAAAAGAGCCGAGGAAGGGGAAAGAAATTCTCTGCGGAAAAAAAAAAAAGCCATTTGTCCCCTCGGCTTTATTCTGGCTGCAGAGCCGGAGCAGCTTGTAGCTCCAGAGAACTTTTAATAGAAATCTTCAGAATGAAATGGGCTACAGCTGTTTGCCTTGATAAATATATTTTATGCTACATGCCTGAGCCGCCATCTGTTTGCTGATCCGAGCATTTCTCCTCGGCAGCAGCTCCCGAGAAGCCATCAAAGGGAATAGCAGGAGATGGGTTTCCTTGCAGGTACAGGGGGAGAGGTGAAGTGGCCCGTGCAATGGAGTTATTCTGGTGGCTTAATGTGCCAAAGTGTGACAGGAACAAGAGACTGGATGGTGGGTGGGCTGGGAATGGGAGGTTTTTCTGGGAAATACTGGGCTTTCTGCTGGGGTTATCCCAGGGGAAATGCTCTGTGGAGCACCCAGGGCAAGGGTCAGGCTGTCCAAGGGATTTAGATGTTGGGAGGTGCAACAGCCTGGGAGGGGATGCAAAAGTTTTGGTGCTTACTGAGCATTAAAATGCTCCACACCTGGGAGTGTTTATATATATATATATACACATATACACATATACAGACCTGTACCTGGGGATATAGGGAAGGAATCCTTCCCTGGGAGGGTGGGCAGGCCCTGGCACAGGGTGCCCAGAGAAGCTGTGGCTGCCCCTGGATCCCTGGAAGTGTCCAAGGCCAGGTTGGACAGGGCTTGGAGCAACCTGGCCTGGTGGAAGGTGTCCCTGCCCATGGCAGGGAGTTGGAACTACATGATCTTCAAGGTCCCCTTCCAAGCCAAACCATTCCAGGATTTTGGCCCTTTGGGTTCGTAGTTAAACCCTTGCCTTGTTGCTCCTGTAAAAACTTCCCTGTCACAGAGAAGGGGTTTGCTTTCCAATTTCTCCTGCTCTCCTACTCACACCCAGCCATGGCACCACTACACTTAGCCTAGGTATGTAATAGCTGGTTGTCACTGCCACTCCATGCCTAGGAGACAGGTGCCCTGGCCAAAACACGGCTTATTATTATGATTACTGCTCTCCTCCCTATGATTATCGGATTATTTCATATTGCCTCCGAGGTCAGGGCTGCAGGAGGTGCTTTAGGAAAAGGGAGCTCCGTGTCCAGGGGGACTGTAATCAGGGAGCTGGGCAGACAGGCAGGCAGAGGTGAGGTGCCCTGGCTGGGCAGCAGAGAGGCACCAGAAGGTTGGGTTTAATTGGGTTGTGCCAAATTCTGTCTGGGGTCGACACCGCCCGCAGGGTGAGGGTGGCAGGAGGATGTGGGTGTGAGCTCTGTCTGCCAGTGGAGATGCCATGGGTGACTCAGGGACACGGGCCTGGAGGACCCCAAGGGTCACACTGGAGGGCAATTATGGTCTCTTTATTATATTTATAGCTGGAAAACAGTGTCCTTCCCTCAGCTGTCTCTGTGCTGCACAGCCCAGCTGAGCGTGCAGGAGGGGCCACCCCACCTCAGGGAGGGAAAACACTGCCAGCCCAGCCCACCAGAGAGGATCCCCCTGGTGGAAAATCCCCCTTTCCTACTGGGCTCTGGAAGGTGGGATGCTATTCCTTCTCCCCGTGGATTCTGGGTCCAAATCTCCACCCCTTGCCTGGGATGTGGGCTCGTGGGCACGGAGACAGCCCTGAGTGGGGCTGGGTTGGGGGAGCCACACTGGGATGTGGTGTCCCCCCTCGATGTGCCCAGGGCTGGTCACACCAGGCCATGGGGAGCAGAGCAGCTGGTCCATCTGTCCATGTCCCTGTCCCCAGCATTCCCACACCAACCCCCGTCCTGCAGCCAGCCTGCCCGAGCGATGCTGGTCCCTGTTTTGGGATGACCATGGGCTGGGGGAAGAAGAGAGGACTTCAAAGGCAGCCTTGGATTGGTGTCCTCAGCAGGGCTCTGATCAAAGCCTGTGGAAAAAGTCTCTCAGCACCATCTGGATCAGGTGGAGCAATTTGTGCCTTTCCTTTGCCAGTGTCTGTGAAACACTCCTTTTGTCCAGCCTCTTTCTCCCTCTCTCCACTCCTCCTATTCTTCCACTCCTGTTCCTCCAGCACTTCAAAATTCAAGGGAATTCAATACAATGCAGGAGGTTATATATTTTATTTTTTTTTTTTTTGTATTTTCCTCCTCCTCCCTCATCTCCCTCATCTTTCACACAAAGTGTCTCCGAGCCCTTTGCCGGGGCAGAGAAAGGCTGAGCCAAGTCCTTCTGCAGAGCTGGGCATCCTGGCAGTTCAGAAAATGCCATGGAGCAGAGAGCAGGAAAGCAAGGAGGCTGTTCCAGGCTCTTCACAGCTCCCAAACCAGGCTGGAAAAGCCTGGGGTACTGTGGGAAAGAAGCCTCTTCCCTTTAGCATTGCCCAACACCTGGATCTCGAATCCCCCATCTGCCTGGATCTTCTCGACCCCCCCGCCTCAATCCACCAGTTCACCCCAAAAACTGGGGCTAAAAGGGATGATTTGGTCACTCAGCATCCCACATGTGGGTCCCCACCCGTGGACCACCCCAGGATCTCAGTGTCACCCACCCACACACTGAGCCTTGACCTCCTGGGAGCCTCTGGCTGGATTTGGGTGCTTTTCTGTCAGGTCACACTTATTGCTGTGAGTGATTCCTTCCAGCAACGCCAGGCACTGAATCACTGGTCTGTGATCCTGTAAAATTAACATGCCCTGCTATAAATAACCCTCTCTAATGGCCTGTCATTCCGTGGCTTTTGGAAAGGCTCGGCTCGTGTGAGCAAAAGTTTTAATGACTGTAATTGGAATTAGATGAAACCCATCAATGTTGGGCTTTCTCTGACCCGTGCTAGGACAGAATCTGCCATCCATCCGGGAAAAATCGCCCCCCCCCCCCGGGACATGGCATGCCTGTCTTCCTCCAGGAAAACGCTCCAGAAGAGCAGCCAGTGGCTGTGCAGGGAGTGTTGTCCCCTTCCCGTGCAATCCCGTGTGGATGCAGTGGGATGTGACAGAGGAGCTGGCGGGTTTAGGATGCACCAACAGCCAGGGATGTGCTGTGGGGTGATCAGGACCAAACTTTTAGCCCTGCCAGCTTGATATTTAGGAGGAAACACCAGCTGTTGGGGCTCCAGTAAAACAGAGGCTTCATCCTGCATGTGGAGCAGCAGCACCTTCCACACAAGGGCTTTGCCTTCACCCAAATTCCGAGGGCTGCGTTTCGGCCGCTGCCACTCCGGGATCTTGGCTCGGGTGGGATTCACTTTGCCCACAGCTCAGTGTTTTGCTGTCCCCTTTCCTCTCCTCCCATACGGCCCCCAAAGGCCCCCCCGGGGCTGCCAATCCCACGAGTCCACCCCCAGCCCTCACCCAACCCCCGGGAGCGACCGGCGGCCCTCGGGAATGGGATAACGAGTCCTCCCTCCCCCTGTGCCCTGCACACAACAAAACATCTCCTCCCCCGGGCTCCAGGGTGGCTCGGGGCAAATTAGGAGACGCCCAAGTGCCCCAGAAGGGCTGCTTTGCCTTCACCACCTTGGGATGTGCAAAGATCCCGTTAATGAGGTGGCCGGGAAGGGGAGGGGCGGGATTTGCTGCGGGCTTTGGGTTTGCTCCTGAGGGTCAGAGAGGAGGAGAAGACAAGAAAATTGGCTTTTTTTTTTCAGATCCTAATGGGCCCCGGGAGTTTCCAGGCACGCAGAGACACCCAGAGCGACGCTTGGCTCTCATTACCCGGGGAAGGAGGCTGAAGGCACGGCAGGGAGGCGAAGCGGGAGAGGGGAGGGATTGCTGCACGAGTTTTGCAGCAAAAAAGACCCGGAAAACATTCACTAAATCCCTCAGCAAGGCACTTACTGTGTTACTGGGGAAACTGAGGCGAGGGAAGTTTTGGCTTCCTGCCCCACAGCCCAAAAGTGTGGGCAGAAGGAGGTTTTGGGGCAGCAGAGCTTGGCAGCCTGGTCCTAAAAGCTGGAGATTTAAGAGGAAACACAAGTTGTTGTGGCTGCAGGTAAAATAAAGGGTTGGTTTGGTGTGTGGTCCCCGAAAAACGAGCAACAGCACCTTCTGTGAGGTGTTTGGGTCATCCAGGCAAGGAGGGAGAGGAGCAAGATGAAGATGGATCTGCTCAGCCAGCAGCTTCAATCCCATCTTTTCCTGCTCTTCTCCACATTCCCCTTCCCTTTATTCACTGTTCATAAATCTTTCCAGCTTGTGAGACTGAAATTCAGATTTTTGTGTATTAACTAATTCAGGAGATAGATGGTTTAGGGCGGGGGTTTTTCTCCTATAAAACTTCTTCTGCCAAGCAATTTACTCTTTACAGCAAAAATTTTTACTCCACTCGGGCGGTTTAAATAGTTTGAAACTTGCTTTTAATGTTTTTCACTGAAAAGATTAGATGTTAAAGAGAGGGCAGATGTTTCCAAAAGCCACATAGAAACACAAAACCTGAAAATAGAAAAAATAGAAGTAGCTTAGAGCTATCAGAGTGAACAGTCTGGTTGGTCTGCAACAAACTACCATTTGAATTTAGCAGTTGCAGAAGAATTTTAAAGGGATTGTTAACACTCGCCATCAAAGACAATGTTTTTATTTCAAAATTGCCAGCAACCCCCAAAAAATTTCATTTTCCTCTCCCTCTATTTGTAAGGGAATATTCACTGGGGTATTTGATAGCTGTAATTTACTCTTCAAGCTGTGTAATTATCCACCTCAATCAAACGGCATCATTTCTATCTTTGCTCGAAGAATAAACCATTCCACTGCAAAACAAACGCCTTTTCCTCGATTTGAGCAAATCCCAGGCACGGGCTGGAGTTTTTGCAGCCAACTCTTGGCTTCCAGAAACGCTCGAGCTCGTCACAAAAAACCTCTGAAAGCTTTCGGGGAATAAAGAGGGGGAAGATGGGGCAGGATATTCACTCATCGCCCTGCAACGGCACCAGAGAGACGGGAGGGAGGATGGCAACACATGTTGCTGGATGTTTTCCCCTTATCCTGCGGATTTTGGGGATTCAGGGCGTGGCAGAAGGGGAAGGAGCTGCAGGGTTACCCAGAGGTTTTCCCTTTGACACCTGAAAGCACCACAAGTAGTGCAGAACTGTCATTTCTTTTCTCCTCAGTGATATTTTCTTTTCCTATGAACCCTTCTTTCCAACACAAGAAGAAACCATTTCCCAGGCAGGCTGGGAACTGGGAATCTCCAGCATCCCATTTTCCCTCCCCTTTGCTGGGTTTAGGAGTCATCTTTCATCTCCCTGGGTGTAAAACCCAGCTCAGGCTCGTTTTTTAAAGCCTCACTTTAAATTTTAGGACGTGGCTGTGACTCAGGCACGAGCGGTGCAGTCAGGGCTCAGCATTTACCGGGGGGGTTCATCCACAGCCAGCTCTGGAGCCTCCCCAGTTACAACCTGTAAAACTGAGAGAAGGAAAAGCAGGAAATTACCCTGTAAAAACCACAAGGACTTTTGGCTTTTTGCTGGGGCTCTAAAACCCAAGGCCGGCTCTGGAGCCTGCGCAGTCCTTGCCTTGTTCCTGCCAGACTTGGGAGACAGAACTTCTCTTCCCCCCTTCCCTCCTTAGCATAACAATCCCTTGTTACCATAATAAGATTAATTCTCGTGCTGCAATCAGGAAGCCCCATTTTCTGCAAGCCCTAAATAATACCAGTCCTTTGCCACGTCTATAAAGGAGAGGGTTTTATTTTTTTTCTTTTCTTTTTTTTTCTTTTTGCATTTAAAAAAAAAAAAGGAAATCTTGTAATCTTGAGATAAATACAGCGGTGTGGAAGCTTCCCATTCTCCCCCAATCTGATTGCAGTGGCAGCAAAAGGACATGGGCCTAATTAAAGTGACAATCAAGCAAAAATGGGATTCATTGTTTTTATACAAATGCTCCACTTAACCCTTTACAGCTCGTTTATAATTTTCGACACTGAACCAGTTTATATTTCCCTTAGCGAAAAAAAGCCCGAGGCGGGTTTCCCGGGGAGCCTGTGGGATGAAAAATCCCCTCAAATGATCCTAAAAGCTGGTGCTGAGGACAGCGTCAGCAGCTTCATCCCATCCTTCCCACCGCGTTTCCCCGCAGCCCGTTCCTCTCCTGCAGCCGCGGGAGGAGCTGTGGAGCTCCTGCCTTCCCTCCGAGGTCCCTGTAGAGCTGGGAAAGTTTTGTGGGACCGGGAAAAAGTCGGGATCTGTTGGTAGTTCTTAGCAAGCACTAAAGGAGTCCGGTGTTTGTCGTGTTCAGACACACAAATAACACCCTAATGCAGAGTTTTAGTAGTTTTTTAGTGGACTGAGACAATCTGCCCTAGATGGAGGGTGAAATCCGGCCCCAATTCACCTGTAGCATCAGCAGGACAGAGAAACAATTCCCAAACACATCTTGGGCACATCTGGGCAGTGAAACAGGAGCTGAGAACGTTGAAGTTGTTGGCTGGTGCTCCCTGGACCAGTTCACACCGAGCAGTTCCCTCATGGTGACGATTCTCTCTTGACCCCAGGAAATACCTCATGGAGCTTCAGCCCAGGGTTTGGGAGCCATCCCCCTCACTGCTGGGGTGCCCCATAACCCCCAAGCTCCAGAGCCAGGCTGAGGCACAGCCAGCCCATCTGAGCACAAAACTGCAGCAGGTCCAACTGGGCTGTTTTAACCTTGAGTGGCGGCACCCGCTGACAGGAGAGCAGAGACCCAGCTGAATGCAAAGCACGGCATTAAAATAACTCTGCATTAAAAGACCTGCGTGGAAGGAACCACCAAAGCATTCCCAGGGAATGGTGGGGGGACTGATCTTGATGAAGGTGGGAAGGGCCTGGTGAGGACCCAGCCGATGGTGGGGCTTGGTCGCCTTTGCACCCTCGACCCATCACGGGGCCCCTGGGTGTGAGCGCTGGGCAGGGTGGGGGGGAAACCATGGGAGGAATTCATGGATCTCAGAATATCCTGAGTTGGAAGGGACCCACAGGGATCAAGTCCAACCCCTGGCCCTGCATACACCCCCCAACAACCCCACTCGGTCACTCTGGCAGCCTTGGGGCTGTGCCCACTGCCCTGGGGAGCCTGTTCAGTGCCAACCACCCTCTGGGGGAAGAACCTTTCCCTGAGATCCACCCTGAGCCTGCCCTGACACAGCTCCAGCCATTCCCTGGGGGCTGTCCCTGGTCCCCCCAGAGCAGAGATTGGAGCTGCCCCTCGGCAGGAGCTGCAGCCCCTGAAGAGTCTCCCCTCAGTCTCCTCCTCTCCAGACTGAAGTGCCAAGTGCCCTCAGCCCCTTCTCGTTTGGTCCCTCCAGACCCTTCACCATCTTTGTGCCCCTCCTTTGGACTCTCTCCAAAGGGATCTTTGTTGCCCAAACTGCCCCAGTGCTCCAGTTGAGGCCACCCCAGGTCAGAGCAGAGCAGGACAATCCCCTCCCTCACCTGGCAATGCTTTGCCTGATGCCCCCCAGGACTCTGGGCTGCCAGGGCACTGCTGACTCCATCCCGTGTTCAATTAGCCCTCACCCAGGACCTCCAGGTCCCTTTGCCTCATCCCACGTCGGGGCAGGGGGGATTGGCTTGAGGGCATCACTCAGCAGTGGTGATGCAGTCAGAGAGGTGTCTGCTCCCTGACACCCGGCTTCAGCCTTCCCAGGGGCTGCTCCCACTGGCTCCCCTAAGGCCAAGGGGATGCCAGGTTGGCATAGAAAGCCAAGCCATCCCCACCTGAACCCAAAATGTCATCAGAGCGCTTTTATTTTTTTGCTTTTGACCCTCAAAGCTTCTTTCTCCCCTCGCCGTGGCTGTTCCCAGGCCCTGCCTATCTCTGCCCATATTGCTCCCAGACCTGCTGTCCAAGAGCTTTATCAAGTGCCACAAGCTGAGGGGTTTTGGCAGCTGTCCATGGAGCTGGGAGAGAAAGGAGACAAGGAGAAAGAGAGCCCAGGCCCTCCCCCCCGATCTGCTTCCCTGGCCTCGGCCAGGGCTGCTTTCAAAGAGGATCCGGTGGGAGATGTGGAAAGGGACTGGCATTTTTGGCTAGGGTTGCACTGGGAAGCTGTGAGAGCTGGGACACTCCCACCCCCTCGTGCCCCAGGCAGAGGAGTTGGCGGCACTGGGGGATTTTGGAAGGCAGCTGCCTTCACTTCAGCAGGGAAAAGCAGTGGCAGCCGTGCCAACCTGGGGCCAAAAAAAAAACAAACGTCCTAGTCTTTCCTGACCTCTCCAAGAGCATCCCAGGAAGGTGGTGACCACCTGGGACATCAGCCTCCTGCCCCAACACCCCCAGTTTGCTGGTGGGAAAAACAAATATCTCCCCAAAACCTCAAAATGGCTTCACTGCATCCTGCCATCTCCAAGGATATCCCTTGGCATCTCCATGAGACCTCCCGGCCCCAGACCTGCAGTGAGGTCCCACAGAGCTGGATTATAGGGAGGGACAACTGCTCCTTCCTCCATCCCATTATCCAAACAAATTGCTTTCCAGTTAGGAGACAGCTCATGCTTTGAAGCCTTGGTGTTGCCAACAGGTGAGGAAGGCGAGCAGGAGGCATTTTTGGATGCCCCAAGGCCACGGGCGAAGCTCTGCAGCAGGAGCAGGGAAAACCTCGCAGCGCCAGCTCTGTGTTTTTACAGCAGGACCCTGTACAGCTTTCACTTGTCATATGCATTTTTAAATGACAAGGAAAAGATTTTATGAAGCAGGGAAACGTGTGATTATTTTCCTCTCTCTCTCCCTTCCAGGTGCTTGGCTTAGCTCGTAATACCACAGGAATGAAATCCATCTGAGTTGCTGTTGTCCTGCTGCTTAAAACTCCATTTTCTGTCAATATTGCTTCATTTTGATCAAGCTGCTTACATGTTTTATATTATTCTCGATTTTTTTTTCCCCTTCCATTTTGCTGCAGCCTTTCAGAACATTTTGTTTCTTGCACTTCCCTGTAAATACCTCTCAGTAAATAGCCTGGAAGTAAGAGAGTCAAAGGCACGAGGAAAGTCTGGGCTTTCATTGCTGTGGTGTTTCATATCTAATGCACTTGTCAATGTGGAATATGAAAAAAAAAAAAAAAAAAAAAAAAGGAATGTACCTGGTTTAACCCCGCTGAGGTTCAGAGGGAAGGGAGGGGTTTTAGCATCTGCTCTCCCCAGCTCCTCAAACTGCTCCTTGCCACACGGGGCAGGTGTGCAACCCCAAATTCCACGGGGAGACACGGATATGGTCCCGCTGAAGCCAAGGGGTGGGGGCAGGGGGTGCAAAGGGACCCAGTGGGAGGTTCCCACCTGCAAACCCAGCCCTGTCTCGGCGCCGGGGGCAGATCCGCCCGGCAGTGGCTGATATTCCTCCCCACGGGCCGTCTCACCCAGCCCCGTGATTTTCTCAGCTCTTTAATTGCAATGATTCATTTCCTTCCACAAAGCAGAGCAGATTTAAATGAGATATCCGAGAAGAGCATCTAATAATCAGTTTGCACTTGAGTTGGTCTGCTGGAATTGAGCAGGTGGAGGGAAGCTGCTCTTGCAGGACGATGCTCAGGCTGCAGCAAAGCCAAAATTATGTCAGAAACCTGATTTTTTTTTCCCCTGCCTAGTCCTCTAAATCAAATTTGACTACCAATGTAGTCGAAACCACAGAGGTAATCAGTTAATAAAACTTTGCACTTACATGCTACTTCCACTCAAGGATTTAAAGCCCTTTGCAAAGGTCAGTGTTGCAATGATGAGAATTTTCCAGCTGAAATGTTTTCACTGGGAAGGAGAAAGAGGGGGAGAAAATAAAAAAAAAAAAGAGAAAAAAATATTCTCCATTACTGGAAGTTCCAAATTCTGCAGGTTTAAGGCAGGCAAGGAATAATATTTTTTTGTGAAAGGAAGAGAAGAAATTGCCATGCAAATGTTAATGGTGTTTTGAAGCTTCACAGGAAAGCCTGACTCGTGTAGCAGCCTTAATATACATTAGTACCCCTAGTCTGCAAGCAAACAACATTTTGCAGAATAAACTGAAACACAACAGGGAGAGTCTGGGAATTATTTAGAAATCTAATTCCCACTGAAATCAGGCAGGGAGCATTTTATTCCACACGCATTTAAATCAGCACTGCCGCCAGGAAAAATACACCACCTGTAACCTGCCCGGCAGGGCAGGCATGGGAACATCCCTGGGGTCGGGGCCACTGCCAGAACCCCTCCAAGGCTTGGAGGGGAAGGATATGTTGCTGGAAAATACCCCCCAGGAGTGCCACTGTCCCTTAGCGAGGAAACACGAGGGTTAGGACAGTTCCCAGGATTCAGCCCCACTTTGACACCTTTTCCTCGCAGGAACATCAGCAGGTAGGGATGAGCAAACCTGCATCCATGGACAAAAATCAAATCAGGCTTATTTCCTAAGGGATGCCAGCTAAAAATAATAATAAAAGCTCTTTATTTCCAGGGTGACTACACTCCTCCGCCGAGAGCGGAGCCTGCGTGCGATGCTTGGGTTTCAATCAATAAAACTCAGCTCACCGCTGCTCCTAAGCCAGGTTTAACCCACCTGGCATCACTTCAGCTTGTTAGCACGAGTGTATTTTGGAAAGTTATCCTTTTTTTTCCTTGGCTAAACCAGGGCTGGTAGTCGTAGTTTAGTAGCCACGTGCAGCTGTGGCCCCGCCGAGGCAAAAGGGAGCCCCCAAAGCAGCAGGAAAAGCTGTGCAGCCTATTTTTTTAAGTTCACCTTTCGGTATCTGGAGTCCACAGCTGTAATTACTTTCTAATTTTGGTTTAATCATTGAGCTCAGCCATCCCCACGTGCCCCTCAGAGTCGGTGATGAGGGAGGGAGGCTCTGGCCCCTGTGGCCGTGAGAAGTGTTGTGGTAAGCAATGATTTCATTGCTTTATTTTGATTTTTGGACACCTCTGCTCTGCCCCCAAACTCTCACTGGGTAAAAATGAAGTGAAAGAAAGAAAGAAAATACCCCAAAAAGGATACAAATGGTGATTAAAGTGGAGAAAAGGCCCTTTTGCCCCCTGCCTTCTCAAGGGATGCCTCAGCCCTGCAAAATGGCAGAGGGAAGCGTTTGCAAAGGGTCCCACCACTAAACCTTTATTTTGGGGGTTTTTAGGGTTTGTGTGGGGTTTTTTTCACTCCCAACTCCGATGTGGGATTTTATGGAGGTGTGAGGAGCCACTGCCCCCCTCCTGGGGAAAACGAGGGTGTCTCCTAGAGCCCCCCATCTCCAGCTCCCTCTGGATTTGTGTGAAGGTGCAACTTATCCCGGGGAGGCACGTTATTTTTTATTCTCCCCACCTTTTCCCGGGATTTTGGGGGTATTCAGGGTAAGGCTCTGGCTGCCACCCCCCTCCCCTTTCAGCCCCACCCCAGGAAAGCACGGGGTGCTCTGAAGGCGGGTGGGGAGGGGTCCAGAGGTGCCGTGGTTGATGGGCAGCACCTCCTCCAAATTTAGAGATGGGGGGGGGGGAGGTAAAGCCACGCAAGTGTTTTCGCTCCTGCTTTATGTTCCCCCTTGGGGTGGGGGCAGCACCGGGAGGGGGGAAAGGGGGAGCATCCCTTCCTTCCCTGCAACTGAGGTAGGAGCAGCTCCAATCCCCTCATCCCACCTTAACCCCCTGCACCCTCTCTGGCCGCGCACCAACCTCTGGTGTGTGTTGGGGGAAGGGGCTTGTACAAATCCACCCCCACCCAGCGGGCTGAGCCATCGCCGTCCCCCGGCTGCGCGCAAGTTACTCCCCCTTCCCCATCACTTTCCCTCCCTCCCCTTTCTCCCCCCCTCCCTCTCCAAAAGCCGGGCTGCGCCGCCGAGGCTCCGCCAGTGAAGGCAGCGCTGCCGGGGGAGGGAGGGAGGAGCTGGGGGGGCGGCGATGGAGCCGGAGCCGGGCGAGCGGAGCCGGCGGGCGGCGGCCTGAAGCCCCCGCCGGCAGCGGCAGCGGAGCCCCCCGACCCCCGGCGCCGAGCCCACCCTGAGGAATGAGCGCTTTCCAGGCAGACCTCCTCCTCCTCCTGCTCGGCTGCCTCCTGCTCAGCCACGGTAGGAGCCGGCGCCGCGCCGGAGTTGCCGAGAGGAGCGCGGGGGTCCCCCCGGGTCGGGGGGTCGCGGTGGGGTGCGGGGGCCGCGCGTGGTTTTGGCGAGGGGAGGAGGGCGGTGGTGATGGTGGGGGGGAGACGGGGAGGATTGCAGAGTTTTTCGTGCATCTCCCGGCGAGGCAGCTTACCTTTTTTTCTCAAGAAAAAAAAAAAAAAAGGCAAAATCTTCAGCATGCAAATGCGTGCTGCTGCTCCGGCTCCGTTAATGAGGTGGTGTTTGTGTGTGAACACGGCTTTGCTGAGCAACAGTCACCCCCTCGGCCCCCGGCGCTTCCCCCGGTGCGGGGGGCGATGGATGCTCCATGTCGGTGGGCAGCGGAGGAGCCGCTCGGACCGGCGGCAGCGGCTCCAGCGCGGGCACGGAAGCCTGCGGGTGTGCAGCCGGGCCGGGGAGCGATTTGCTCCTGGGGAGGTGAGGGGAAGAAGAGTTGCTGCCAGTGCAGCCAGCCCGGGGGAGGTGGGCACCCCGCGGGGGTGGCACAGCCGGGTCCCACCTCCCCAGCACGCGGGAGGGAGGCAGGAGTGTGGGAATCCGCCCTGCAACTTTACAACCTGATTGATTCCCCCCCTCAAAAAAAACCCCCAAAACACCTAGAGGTGGATTTGAGGAGGAGGGCTCGTTTGGGGAAGCCGGGTTTGACGCGCTGCCGTGTTCCCGATCCCTGGGCTGTCTGTCACCTGTGGAGGACGCTGAGCTGCAGCCAGACCCCGGCTTCGCCCCTCTGCTGCTCATCCCCTCCCAACGCCGGTGTCAAACACCATCTGTGTCACGCCGCCGTGGTCCCCACGCCAGCTTTTGTGAGGGTACGGCTTGGGGATGCTTTAAAAAAAAAAAAAAAAAGGGATAAAAAAACCCCAAACCCACGCAGCCAGTCCATCTGTTGATTAAATGAAGGATAAAACTTTTGGAGAGAGTAGTGCTTCTCCACGGGCAGCTGGTTTTTTGCTCAGCCAGACATTATTGGTGAACATCCCCCACCATACGCTGTGTTTCGCCCTATTCCCCGAGCAGGGACGCCGTGTTTGGAGGTGGCTGCGCTTCTGCTTCTCCTTCCCTCTTCTTTTCCCAGGCTCGGATGTGATGCTGGGCTCCCACGCTGTCCTCCCTTCCCCTTTCCTCTTCCCTTCGCTCTTCTGCTTGTACTAATATTCCTTCAGGGAGAAAGCTGTGTTTGCATTCGCCTTTGCTTCTGCACAAAAGAAACCCACAGTGTCCTCCGCGGAGGTTTCTGGCTGAACAAACTCGAACTGTCGCCGGTACGGCGGGGCCGGGGAGAGCAGCGCTCGGGAGCTGCTCCCGGGGCCTCCACATCCCTCCCTGCTCCCACGCACCCGGTCCCTCCCTGCAGGTCAAATGGCATTTTCCTAGCGGGGAAGTTGGTGTCTGGGATGCAGCAGGGATTCGTTTGGTTCCAACCCCCCCTTCCCCCCTTCCTCTTTCGCAGCCGTTATTTTAAGAAGGGCTAATTCACTTTTTTAGCCAGCGCTGGGCTCCGGGAGCCGCGGCGGCTCCTGGGCTGCTGTGTCTGCTGCCTGCACCGTCAGGAGTGTGCAGCTTATTCATGCCGGGTTCCGAGGCGCAGACAGCGCCTTGCAGAGCGTTTTCTCGGCTGTTTCCTCCAGCAGGATGAGCCAAGTGCATTTCTATGGAGTTGCTGCTCTCGGTGCATAAGAAAGGGGCTGCCGGCACCAGCGCCGTGGCTTTTCCCGCTGGGGCGAAACCGTGCAAAGGATCCCTAACGGGATTTAATGCACAGGATTCCTTAAGCCACGCCGTGCTCTGGGGGAGGAAAGGCCTGGATGTAGGTACTGAAGCTGATTTTCCAGCATGTGTTGCGTTTGCCTGCCCTGGAGCAGCCGGCTGTGGGGTGGCCAGATGTGGTGGCATTGGTGTCCATGTGCAGAGGTGCCCCCAAGGCTGTGCGGATGGGGTGGGTGATGTGTGTGCACGCAGAGAGCAGTAGTGCCTTGCCCTGGAGTCAGCTGGTGGGCCAAAACTCTGTGGGAGGAACAACTGAAGTCACTTGGCTCTGCCCTTCAGGAGTTTCAGTCCCTGCTTTTTGTGGGCAGGGAGCAGGCAGGGCTGAGTTTTCTTGCCAAAGGGGCTTCAAGGGATTTGCCAGAATTAAACTCCCCCGAGCCAAGGGCAGCAGAGATGGGAGGATCACCTCTGCTGGAAACCTAGCTTGGGATCTGCAGGCTGGACACCAGTTTAAAAAAAAAAAGCTCCTTATCCAAAGCCTCACCAAAAGGGCATTTTCCATCACTGGGTCTGTACAACTGTGCCCTTGGGTTTGCACTTCCTGGGCATCCTGGTACCCTGCTGTTCCTGCAAACCATGCAGCCTGGAATGTGGGCTCCCAGTGGAGGAGCAGGAAGCTGCTTGTTGCTCCTGTTCGGGGCTGAGCTGCCCCTGGGCACACAGAGGCTCAGCCTGGAGGACCATTCCTCCCACAGCCCCTTCCTGAGGGAACAAAGTGCCTTCCCTTGAGCACCTCTGTCTCTCTGCCTCGCAAATGGTCTGCAGGAGCCTGTGCTTTCTCTTTGTGGAAATCACTAGGTCAGTGTTTCAGGGCTGCTTTTCCCCCTCCCACCCTCAGAGAGCTGTGGGACCAAGAGCTGGGGGAAGGGGGGAGAAAGGCACGGCACAATTTGCCTCCCGGAGACAAAGCTGTGGGTGCCCCTTGGTGGGGGCAGCAGTTGATGCTGCCTTTACTTCTGCCTGGTGACAAAGCTCACCCTCCTCTCCTCTGCTCCAGTGCCAGCCAAACTGGGGGAGGCTGGAAGCCACTGGGGAAGGTGTCCTGGCTGTGGGGAGGAGCACCACTGAAGATGCACCTACAGCCACCTCCTCCTCCGGCTGGCCTGTGCTGTACCAACCCAGCTGGATTTGGCAGGATCTGAAATTTACCTTGGATGGGAAGATTTCTGCCTGTCTGGGGCTCTCTTTCCAAAGGCATGTTTGCTTTCCCTCAGGGTGATGAATACCGAGTTCTCTGGGTGTTGCAGGGTATGTTTTTCTCCTTCACAGTTCACTTGGTTCCTCCCTGGAAGCAAATGCTTTGCAATCTTCTGTCAGAGGGGCCCGTTATCAGCAGCAGTGGCTCAACTTCCCACTGGCTTGTCATCAGCCCCCAGGTGCAGAAGGGTGGAATTATGGTGATGAGGGAAACCAGGCCAGTTCCACCCACCAACACTGGTTAGGACCAGGAGAAGAGGACTTGGAGGTGTTGGGGGGTGTTACTGGGTGACAGGGAGCAAGAAGGTGAGATTGTGGGGTGCTGGTGGCTGCAAGGGGCACTTGGTGATCTCTGTGTCTGTCAACCACCAGCCTGTTAATGAGAAGCCTGGAAATCTGTGATTGTGATCCCTCCTCCAAGTGAATTCCTCCTGCCATGTAGAGAGAAGAGCAGCTTTGCAAGGGAAGGGCACTGGGCTGGTTCCTAAACCCAGGAGGGTGTCAGTGCTGGGGAGCTGTTCGGGAAGCACAGGGAGTGAAAGCACCAATGGGCTTTAAAAATTAACCAAGGAAGAGCTCCTGGAGCCCAGGGCATTGCAAATGACGATATTCTATGATTCTGTGAACTGGAAATGGTCGAATGAAGACAGTAAAGGTTTGGGGAGGTGCTTTGTGAGGCAGTGCAGGTTTGGCAGGGGCAATGTGTTCACAACTGGGCTGCACGTGAGGGAAGCTGAAATGAGCCTCGGGTTAGAGCTGGTGTTGTGCAGCCTGTGCTATCCCAGAGGAACAGAGCAGGATTGCCTCCTCCAAGGCCTGTTTTAACACAATTTAGGTTTCTCTTGCTCCTTCATCTCCCACCTGTACCTCCCGCAGCGAGAGCCACAGATGACTCTGCTCAAACCACATTTCTTGCGAGGTTTCAGCTCTTTGAAAAGAACAAGAGGGAGGAGCTGGGGGCTCGTCCAGGTGCCCTTTGCCAGAGGGAGGAGAGCAGGGCAGCTGTTCCTCCTGCATCCCCAGCAGCCTCCCCCCCTGCCCAAGGTCGGGCAGAGGTGCCCGGGCAGTTTATGCACAGCACATCTCGGGCAGATGTCGATTACTCCGTGCTTTCCTGTGGTTTTAGGGGACACCAACTGGAGTAGAAACGTGCCCAGAAATTCCTGACAGGTTCCCAGCACCACGTGCCACCAGCTCCCAGCCTCTCTGTAGTTGGACTGCAAATGTCAGGATAAAAAAGCTCAGTGCTCTTCTTTCTTTTGTAGCTGTAAATAAAGGGGGGGGGAGAGGCCAATGTGCCCCTTAGGTTGTGAGCTGGCTGAGGATCAAGGGCTTTGAATAAACTGTTTTCCTGTGAGCAGTGTGTGATGGAGAGTGTGGCTGCTTCAAACCTCTGATTTAATGATCGGCTTTGCAAGTTTGTGCAGTGCTCTCAGCTCCTCAGCATGCCGGGTGGAGGGGCTTTATGGAAATGCTGCTGGAGAATTGGCTTTGCATCACTTCCAGGATCCTTCCAGCAGGATTAAACAGCTCTTATTTATTTATTTATATATTTATTTTAAAGACCAGCAAGTTTATACCAACAATTGCTGAAGGCCCTAATTTATCTTCTGTTCAGGAGCAATACAAGTCTTTCCTTTGACTGCATTGAGAGCTACTTCTGGCCAAAGAGAGCAACAGAGCCACAGTGACCGTGTACAAGCTTATTTTATAAATCAATAGGCAGTGAAACAAATTGGTTGTAAATCAGTCTCTTCCTTGCTGAGATTGAAGGCGTTTGGTGGAGCTGTGAGTTTTTCAGGGGTCTCGGCCCTGCCTTCGGGGCTGGCTCGTGTCCCAGCCCTTGCAGGGCTGTGGGAATCAAACATACCAGTAAATGTGTGGGATTTCTTGGCTGGGAAGAAATGAAGTCTAAACCCTGTGCTAGTCTTTGCAGGCAAGGGTTGAGTAGAAGGGTCCTGATGCTTCTCAAAGCTCGCAGGTTTCCTTTTCCCCTTCCTGTGTTTCGCTGCACCTCAGGGCACGTCTGCGCTCCAGACTGCTGGAAGGGGGAAGAGGAAAATACCCATTTCTGAATCGTGCCTTGTGGTAGGACAGAGCAAATGCTGGGTTTTGGCCTTGGAAACGGTGGCCTAACAGATGTCCTGGTTCAATGTGCCCTTTGAGTATCGCCGAGCCTGTTTATTCATTGCCTCGCTGGCAAGCCCCACGCTCGAGTGTTTGCCTTTCCCTGGTGGCAGCAGCAGCCTCCAAAGTGGAGCAGAAGGAGCTGGAGGTCACTTGGCTGTTATGTGGCTCTTCCTTTTACTGGGTTGCATTAAACAGCTTAAAATCTAAATGTGCTTTTAGTGCGCTGTGAGCGATGGGCTCTGGGCGTCCTGCCTCGCTCGGTGTCACATGCTGGAGAAGTAGGAGGTGGAACACTCGCATTGTTAAATTCAGATGCTAACTTGGGGATAAGATCTTGTCTTAATGTGTTCATTCAACGCCCCCACTCGAAACAAAAGCTCCAGCAAGCCTTGGGTCTGCTGCATTTCGGGGTGGAGCAGGATGTAATTGGTTTTTGAGGGCTTTGCCATAACTGCTGCTCATTAACCATTGATGCAGAGTTTCAGCTCGGATAATAGATGCTTTCTTTTGTTTCCAATTACTTTGGGTTGGGTGGAATTGCTGCGCAGGTCTCATATTGTATGTGGTCGTGTGGTGGCTGATTCACCTCTTAAGAGCCGGGGAATTTATGTTCTTGGGTCTGCTGCTGTCACTTCCAATCTGGGATGTGGCCAAGGCACGTGGGGGACACCCGGCCGGGGGTGGGTCGGATGCTGCAGCACCTGAAGGCTGAAGGTTTCAGGAGCACTCCGGGTGAGCAACCCCAATTTCGCGGGAGGGCAACAGAAATATGGAAAATGTTCAGTGCTGAGGTTTGTACCAGGAGCTCTCTGCCCAGCAGGACATGCTGCAGGCAGGAGGAACCTGGCTGGTTCCAGATGAAACACATGCTGATGGTGGAAGGGATGAACCTTCCCCAGCTTCCTCATGGATGAAGGATCAAAGCTTCGTGCCCTGGGTCCAATATCAGCAGGGAGCGAGTGGGAGAAGCCGCTGGGTTTGGCTGCATTTTGGGCAGGAATTCACTCGTTAACTTAAAATTGCCTGACTTGTTAAAAGATCAGAAATGGAGGGTCTGGATCCTCCTCAGGTCCCCGTTGTCCCATCCCCCTCCCACCCCCAGCATAAATGAGTATTCCAGCAGTATGCTGCCAGTCAGGGAATGTCAATATTGGATAAGTGTTTCCTTTATATCACTGCAATTTAGCATAAGCTGCTTGGAAACAAATGTCTTCCATAAGCATGAGGTGTTTCAGTAAGTACACAGTCAACATTACTATGAGGATTAAATAAATGTCAGCCCCACTTGTATGCTCAGCAACAGGTTAAGACAGCCTAACTTGCATAATGGCCAGTGCTGCAGGAACAACAGCAGGGATTTTGTGAGTCTCTGTGGAAAAAAGGTGGGATGGAAGGAGCTGCTTTGGATGCAGGGGATGTTGAGGTGGGGGTGCAGAAGCACCTGGAAGATGCACGGGGTAGCTGATGCTGGGAGGAAATTCCTCCCTGTGAGGGTGGGCAGGCCCTGGCACAGGTTGCCCAGAGAAGCTGTGGCTGCCCCTGGATCCCTGGAAGTGTCCAAGGCCAGGTTGGATGGGGCTTGGAGCAACCTGGGCTAGTGGAAGGTGTCCCTGCCCATGGCAGCAGGGGGGAACTGGATGATTTTTAAGGTCCTTTCCAACCTTAAGCATTCTGATTCTATGGGATACATGGAGCTTCCCTCTGGAATAACAGGGCTTTTCTTTCTCTGGCACTGGCTGCAAAGATGAAAACTTGACTCAGCCAGTGTTGGCTTGAGCTGGTGAAGTTGCTGGCTGAGGATGAGCAGCACCTTTCTGCAGATATTCCCAGGCCACCCATGCTCTGATAGATCTGCCCCTGCTTTTTCCAGTGCACACTGGGAGTTGCCTGGCTGCAGGTGGTGAGGCCAAGGAGTGAGGCTCAGCTGTCCCTGCCTTGGGGTGAGGAGCAGGTTGTGCCTCCAGAGCTGTGTGTAAGCCCTGAGCTCACCTGCAGCTCCAGGCTTCCCAAAGCCAGAGATGCCTCCCCATCCTGCAGGAGTGATGCTGGCCCGTGCTGGCAAAGCTTATGGGTCTGAAGGTGATGAAGAGGGATGGTCACCTTTGGCTGCTCCGCCTTCAGGTGTGGGGGTGAGAGCTTCTCCCTGCCCAACAGAGAAGCTTCTGGCTTCCACAAAGGGATTTAAACCCAGGCAGCACACTGGGGTGTTGCTGAGGCACTGGAGGCTGGAATCCTTCCCTCAAGCTGTGTCTGCAGGAAAACCCTGCTCTTCACCACCCCTCACTTTGCATCTTCACCTGTCACCCTGAGGTGTCACTTGGTGCTGTGTCGGTCAGCCCACAACAAGTTCTGCCAGCAAGGAGACAAAATCCGGGGAGCTGGACGTGTTTCCATTCCCAACCATGCAAAACTGCTACTTTCCCCCCAGCTGGCAAGTCGCTGACTGCAGCCACTTGTCCCCAGCTGCACGAAAATGACTGGAGACAAAATCGTTAGCAGGCAGATGAGCCTTATCAGCTCCTCCGGTGTCTGTGGCTGCCTCGGCTCTGCGTGGACTCGGTGCCCTGCAGGGTGTGTATTTTCATGCCTGGCCCTTGCTGTTCCAGGTGACTCGAGCAGAGCATCCCAGGCAGCCCCGGGGAGCAGCCGGAGCGTTCCCAAGGAGAGCAGCTCTTTGGGATGCGCGTTTCCAGCGCTGCAGGAGCGGCTCGAGGGCGTGTGGGGCGTCTCAGTGACTCAGCCTCGAGGAGCAGAGCGTCGGGGAAGGAATCCCCGAGTGTTTGGGCTCCAAGGAAAGGTCACCTGGCAGAGGCAGCGCAGGTTTTCTCCTCACTTTTCCCGTTCAGCCTGGCGGTGGCAGCAGCAGCGCTCGCATGGAGCCGGGCTCTGCTCCCACCTGCCGGTGTCACGCTCCCGTGGAGAGGTCCAAGGTGACCTGCCGGGCTCCAGCCCTGCGGGGAGCCTGGGAACACCCAGCTGGGGTTTGGGATTCAGCACCGAGGCCATTCCCTCTGCTGTGCTGTGGAGAGGTGGCTCGAGTGCTGGCGTGGGGAGAAGAGCTGGGAGCCCTCTGGAGTTGCCACCCTTCTCCTGAGGAGCAGTGGTCACCCCACTGCCTGGCTGGACACAGCTCCAGGAAGATCTCAGCACGTGGTGGAGTGAATGCCCTGGGCTCAGTGAGCAGGAAGGGTGTGGGAGTGGGACGTGGGGCAGTGTCTGACCTGCTGCTTTGTGCCCCGTCATTGATAAACACACCTGAGGAGCTCACAGGGCTGGTGAACCCCTCGGGCATCCTTGCAGGGTGTGGGATAACCTGCAGCAGGGAATGGCTGCCATTCCTGGTCGGTGGTGCCTGGTAGGCTGTTTCCTGCTCTGTCCCACGGGCCAGTCCCCAGAGTGTCATTTAACACTCCTCTCTCTCCTTCTGGCTGTGTCTTTATTAAGCTGGGAGTGACAGGGCCAGCCCCCACCCCCCCAGCCACAAGTGCTGAAGAAACAGAACCAACAGATGCTAAAATTAGGCACAGCTGTTTGCAGCGTTTTGTCCTCCTGATCACAGAGTCTGACACTGTCTGTGCTTATTCCTCATCTTGTCCAGACACTGGAGAGGTTTAAGATATCAAAGCTTTGAGTGGCTGTAAATTAACTCCTTCTGTCTAAGCTGGAGCTTGACTTACTGGCTGGTGATAGATTCCTTGTGATTCCCTTTATTTGCCCTTATAATAGTGGGAAATGCCAGGGAACATCAAGACAGGTGTTGTCTTTCTGTCCCTGGGAGACAACACTGCTGGTACTCCTTGCTCAGGAGCTCCCCACCTGAGACCAGGGGAAACATCTTCAGCCCTGTTGTTCCTCAGGCTTAATGTGCCTAAACCCTGCTCTGAGGTGCAGCTTAGACAACCTCTGCAGTCCAGCTGAAGCTGTCCCAGTCCAGCACCACGTCCTGGCTATGGTCATCTGCTCCTGCTTTGGTGAGGTGGAAGATCCTCTGAGCTCTTTTACTTGGTGGTGCAGATGGTGTTGGGTGGGCATCGTCCCACGTGGCTGCTCTTCCCCCTGCCTTGGGGGCTATTTGGGCTGACAGTGACTGATGGAAGCTCTTTAGGAGCTGATGGCTTGCTCTCTCATCTGCTACTCCTGGTTGTGAGTCTGAGGGGTCTGTTTTCCTCTGTGTGCCCTGAGAGTGTCTATCTCCTGCAACAGGAGTGCTTTCTGAAGATCCCTTCATGCTCCAGTCATGCTTAAAGTGATAATGTTGGTTTAAGATGGACACTTGTGATAAACTGGGGGACACAACGATGCCCTTTGAAGTGTTCAAAGCTCTCTTGCCTCCCATGGGCTGGCTGGAGAGGCATGGACTGCCACACTCCATGCCCACCTCCTCCTGAGGATGCCTTGGCTTTCAAAGAGCTGACACCTCTCCCCCTCCTCCCCTTCTGCAGGAGGTACTGACTGCTCAAGGTGGTGTCTGTGCAGCTTCTGTGCTACCTGTCATCTCCCAGAGTTGCCTTTTTCATCCTCCTGGGATGAAGCAATCTAGGAGGGGAAGTGCTAACCAGGGAAGGTCGGTTTTCCCTGGGGATGAGCAGGGGTGGTGGGGTGGGGAGGAGAGGGGGATAAGAGTGAAACACCTCATGAAAAAGGACCTGTGCTGTGTCCAAGCATCCCTTGCTGATGTCTTGAGGGTGGTGGTTGTAGCAAAGCTGTCCCCCAGCACGCTGAGCTCTCCCTGCAGCAGGCAGGTTTCTCCCCGTGGTTTGGCTCTCTCCCAAGCACAGGCAGAGAGAGGTCTGTGTAGTGCTCTCAACCCGCCCAACCTTCTGCTGACTCGAGCAGATCCGAGCTGTGGTCCCAGTGGGAGCATCTGGTTCAAAATCGGGAGGAGAAGCTGAACTTTTGAAACTCGTGGAAAAGCAGGAAGCGTCCAAGAATTATGGATTGAGGGCTTTGAAGTGGACTTGCTGAAATACCGTGTTCTGATACCTGAAATTTGAACCTGGAGCCCAGGAAGGGTTTTCTGTGCTCCAGGGATGGCGAGTGGTGCTGTGGGGTAGGAAGGGATGCTGGGAAGCTGCTGTAGAAACCACTGGACTTGCTGAGTGCTGGTTCTTCGGGGTTTGCAGATGGGTTGCAGGTCTCTTTTTGCCTTTGGCCCCGCCGTGGTGGCTCTCAGAACGTGCCAATTTGTCACAGTGTATTTAATTCTAAACCAGCGTTAACCTGATCTGTGTGTCTGTAAAGCATCTTGTATAAGGTCTGATAAAATTACGTGTTATTGTCTAACACAGTTTATTCCTCTTGGTCTGGTTGCATGTTTTTATTACATGTACCTGCCTCACTAGCTCCTGTCTAAAAGCCCCTAAAAATCAGCTGATAATTCCTGGGAACTATGGGATGACTCTAAGGGTGCCACCAATATTCATCTGGCACTGGTGCATTGAGCAGGTAAAGAAAGGACCTAAGAGGCAATTGAAGAGATTGATGGGCAGTAATGGGTATAATAGCAATTTTTGTCCTGTGTTTTTAATAAAGTGATTGACGACAGGCCCAGCTGGAGCCCCCGTGCGGAGACCAAGAGAGGCAGTTAAATTACAGGGGCTTCTTAACTTAATGAGGCCTGGTAATAAAAACCAGGCATAATGAGCAAAGTATAATGGTACCATTATGCTCTGAGCGCTTAGCAGAGGCCTGAGCAGGCAGGGCCAGGGGGTGCTTGGGGTGATCTCACCGGGAGGAAGGGCTTTCCTGAGCTGGGAGGAAGATGAGGAGGTTGGGAGGCTTGGGAAGAATCTTACCCACTTACCCACCAAGTGATGTTCTTACCCATGAAGGAACAAGCAGGTGGAACACCATGTATGGTTGATCCTCCATGCTTTTGGTTTTATTTGTAAGGTTTTGGGCAACTCTCTGCTCCAGGTTTTATTCACTTCACGTGACCCTGAGGAAGTCCACGTGGATTCCTACACAGAGGTTGTGACGAGGGGGGCAGATTTTGTGCCACGAAGGAAAAAAATTGGGAATTTAACAGCCTGGAGGAAAGACCTGCAGGGAATCGATGGGTGGGCTCTGAGAGGTTGGGCAGAGCTGCAGCAGGCTTGTGTCACAGCTTGATTTGGAGCTGAGGCTGGGACCTTTTTGGGGGTGGAGGTGGGAGGCGGATTAGCGTCTGCAGAGCAGTTCGGTGTGTGCCGCTGGTAAATGGAGTTAAACCTGAGCGAGTTCTAATCTAATAATGAAAGGAAGAGAAATAAGTGTTCTCAGTGATGCATGCCCCTCACAGTGAGTGCTAATTGAAAACAGATATTTACTTTAAAATGAAAATGTAATACGATAATGGTGGGTTGAGGATTTCGCACACGTAGGAGGGAGCGAGCGCAGCCTCCCACCTGCTCTGCCCGGGCTCTGTGTCCTCTGTGCCTCACTGGGAGCAGCAGCTCCCCTGCCATGGGGCTGCTGGGCCTGGGAGCCTGCAGAAAGGACCTGGGGCTTGTGCTGGAGCAGAGCTCAGAGCCTTACTTAGCCAAAATCAGGAGCACTGGGGTCTCTTCAGCTGGCCTTGGTCTGTAGAGGACCTTCCAAGCTGGGCTTTTGTCCTTCCTCCTGTACTTTGCAGACCTTTCCCAGCCAAATCTCCATGTGAAGGAGAGGTGAAGCCTTTCAAGACTGGGGAAGCATCACCTCCCCTGTCACTAAGATGAAGGGGCTGGACAGTGGGGGTGATCCTCTTCCTGATGGTCTCTGGTGCTCAAGACCCACCTTGCTGTCCTGAGCTGGCCCATGTCCCTGGCTTGGGAGGTGAACTGGTCAGTGCTGGAGAGACACTGGCTAATGCTGCCTTTTGGGGGGCTGCTGGAGGAGAATGAGAGGCATCTTTGCCCCCTCGAGTCAGTCTGAATTAGCACTGATCCCTTGTGGAGACCCTTGTCTGTGACTGCTGAGACTTCAGCACCCCTCCTTGCCTCTTGGTCTCTATTTGTCCACCCTCCCCTCCTGCCTCCTTGTTCTTCCCTCCCTGTTCCAAACAAGTTGTCACTCCAGAGCCAGAGTCACAATGCTTTCCACAGCACTTTGGAGCACAGCTCAGTGCAGTGGGACTGGTGGCCATTACAGGGTCCTCCCTGCCAGGAGCCCCCCAAGCCCTGCAATCTTCTGGGAGAAGTAGCCTGGCCCTAATCCCTTTGTGCAGAGTTCCTCCCTCTTTCTTCCTATGGGTGCATTTGTAGAATTTGCATTTTGCACTCTGATCGAATGCACAGAATTCAAATTGAAATGGGGGCTTGAATAGATTTGCATGCTAATGAGGCAGTGGCTTTATTTGTTTATTTGGAGCCCTCTCAAGCAGGCAGCAGTGCTGGAAAGCAGCTCCTGCAGCTCTGGTGGGGACAGAGCTCTCCAGCAGCACGAGGACCCTCATTTTTATCCCAGGACCCACTTCCCCCCTGTCCACAAGCAGTCAGAACTGGTGGTCTCTGCTCCAGCAGCCCTTGGCTCAGTCCTGCTCAACCCACGTGGAGCAACAGTGTGGAGATCAACAGTTTGAGCCCATCTTAACTAACCAGAGATGCCTCTTTAAGGTCATACTGGTGTTAACTGGGTCTGGGTGTGGGCTTGCCACTCGGTGAGGTGCAGACATTCCTGTGCTAGGGCTGGTTATAACCAGCACGAGCCACTCGATGATGGGTGCGATGCTCTGCGAGCGAACGATGGGAGCGTGTCCAGCTCTCTCCTTGACTTTGCAGTGGTGCTCAGAGGGGCTGGTCCCTGCTGGCCACAGCTCCCTGTGCTCCTCAGCAGACCATGACCCTTCCCTTCGTGACAGGGCCGTTATTTCTGGTGTCTTTGAGCAGCTGACCTTGGGATGTTGCATCCGTGATGCCCATCAATCCTGCGCTGCTGCCAAGTCCCGCTGCCCTTGGTGCTCCTGTGGTCCCTCAACAGGAGCCTTCCAGCCTCTCTCAAAGTCAGACAAGAAAGCTGGGAAATAATGAGGAGGAGAAGCCAAGGGCCAAAACTCCATGCCAGTACTGGGGAGGAAAACAAGACACCTCAGCCCCGGTGCTTCACTGACCGGCAGCATCACATCCCTTTGATTGTGCTCCGTGTCCCAGCAGATAGGACCAGGCTTAGAGCTCAGTGCTGAGCCTTTCGTGCCAGCTCTGCCTCCCCAGATGACTCCTGCTGCAGCCACTGCCACTCTGAACACGGGCCAAGGCAGGCCTTCTGAAATGGCAGCAGGAATTGGGTCACATCGCGCTGCCCCAGGAGAGCGACTTCCTCTCCGAGCAGTCTGGCTTCCAGTTATTATTTTAGAGGGGATGTTAGAGGTTGATAAGGGAGCTCTTCTGACTGCCAGTGGGGCTTATTTGGGGCTTATTGGATGCTCCAGTTTAGATTTTAATATAGTCAAAGGTGACTTACAACTTTAATATTAATTTTAAAACTGATTGCTCGAGTTGTTGGGGTTTTTTTTGTTTTTTTTTTTTTATCTGTGTTAAACCAGATTAATCTCAGCCTTCCTTGATCCTGCCAGTAGCTTTTCTCTCCCTGGTTGGAGACACACGTGGTCTGTGTTGCACCAACAAAGGCCGAGGAGGAAGATGTTTGTGTGGCAACAAATAATTGTCACGGGGCCGCTTTTCTTCCCGAGAAATCTCCGCTCTCCGAGCCCAACAATAACATCAGTGGGAGCTCCTGCTTTTGCACGAGGCTCCTGCCTCAGCCTGCAGAGCGGGGCTTTGCTGAACAATGTCCAGCTTTGTGCTCCCCACAGAAAGCTCCTCCTGGCCGTTGTGTCTCTCCCTGCTTTTCCAGGCTCTCCAGGACACATCTCAGTGCCGCCGGCGTTGTGATCTCTCGCACTCTCTGCTGCTTGCAAGATGTTTTGTGCCTGAGGTGATGATATTTAGCGGGTTGAGAAGGTGGCCTTGGGGCAGTGGGGTGGGGCCCTGTGTGAGCTGGAGTTGTTGTCCTGCTTCGGGCTCCTTGAGCATCCTCGGGCGGAGGATTCAACCGTGACTGTTCTGCCTCTGGGCACCCGGTTCGTGGTGTTCTGAGCCACTGTGAAGGCTTTGCCTGATGCTTTGGGTAAATGTCACACCTTTCAAGGTGACCAGCTGGGTACCCAAAACTGAGCAGCTCTTGGCCAAATTCAGCAGTAATGCTGGGCTGCCTGAGGCAGAGGCTGCTGCTCTCTGGCACTTTTCTGTGTAATCCCAGAATCATGGGATGGTTTGGGTTGGAAGGGACCTTAAAACTCATCCAGTTCCACCCCCTGTCATGGGCAGGGACACCTTCCACTAGCCCAGGTTGCTCCAAGCCCCGTCCAACCTGGCCTTGGACACTTCCAGGGATGGGTAATCCCAAATCATGAAGTTTAAATTAATCCCCTTGACTTGACTGTTGGACTTGATCTTAGAGGTCTTTCCAACCTTAAAAATTCCATGTTTCTATGACTTAGCTCCAGGTGACCAGTTGTGTTGCCATAGATGCTCTGGATTTAGGAGCAGCCTTGTTGGTGCTGCCAGTCTGTGGAGCATCAGTGGGTGGTTGGTCTTTGAAATCAGAAGAAAAGGATCCAAACTGTGGCTCTGGAGCTGTGTGGTCATAAATCTTCATGTCCTGAGCACTGGTCAGCCTGTGTATCAGTGGCACTGGTTAATTTTACCCCAAATAACGAGTTTACACTTTGCTGGGCTGGGAGTATTCCCTGTACCTCAGGGAATGATTGCAGGAATCAAATGCTCTGTAACCAGCCTTTAGTTTTTTCTGGGTTTGTTGGGGGATAGCACTTCACACAGACATTCCGTGCTCTCCAAAACTCCTCCCAAATGCTGCCTGCAGCTTTTCTCCTGCCAGCCTTACCAATAACTGCTTTTCAGAGCTTGTTGTTCCATGCCCAGTGCTGCATATCCAGGTGCTGGATTGGTGGGCTGGGAGCTGAACGAGGATCTGACAGTGGCAGGTGAGGGAACTGAGGCACAGGGAGATCCACGTGAGTTGGTATCACAGCTTGGGGGAGGGTGGGGAGGAAACAGGAGGGTTTGCTTGCTGGAGCTGCCCCATGCCTGTCTGTTCCCTAAATTCCAGCCTGAGGTAGGGAACCACCAGGTGTTGTGTTGCCTCAGGAGCCAAACAGGAGTGACAAGGCGGTGATGAGACTGAAGAGCCTTTAAAGGCAAGCCTTGACACCGCATGAGTGAGCGCCGAGCAGCAGCCACAGAAATCCCATTTGTTTTACATTTCAGAGCTTAATGAGACAGAAATCGCATGGCAATTGTCACATGTGAAGGCAGAGATGGCTGGTTTGCATTTAACTGAAGCACCCACCGTATGCAGCTCAGAGGAAGCCGTGATCTCACCCACGGCTGCCACGGGGAGGTCCCTCCCGTACCTGCAAAGTGCTGCTGACCTGGAGCTCAGCACCGATCCTAAGGGTTTATAACCCCCCTGGCAGACACACCAGGCTGTCCTGGAGGCCACCAGCCTCACACCTTCCTCAAAATAGTCGAACAGTATCACATGCTTCACGTAGAGAGTCACAGGAGGGTTTGGGTTGGAAGGGTAATCAAGTCCAGGAAGGAGATTTTTTGTGTGGTTTTGCTGGGGTGTGGGTGTTGAAAACCTGTGGGGTGTCTTTTGGGGTGATCTGTAGGAATTTTATAATAAGACCAAGTACAAGGTGCTGCACCTGGGTTTGGGCAACCCTTGGGATCGATCCAGGCTGGGATGAAGGGGTGGAGAGCAGCTCTGGGGGGAAGGACTTGGTGCAGGTGGGTGAGAGGCTGGATATGCCCTGTCCATGTGTCCTGGGCTGATTCCACAGCAGGGGAGGGGGGAATTCTGCCCCTCTGCCCTCTCAGGTGAGATCCCACCTGCAGAGCTGCCTCCAGCCCTGGGGAACAGCACAGGGAGGACATGGAGCTGCTGGAGAGAGTCCAGAGGAGGCATCAAGAGGATCAGAGGGCTGGAGCAGCTCTGCTGGGAGGAAAGGCTGGAGAGATGGGATTGTTCAGTCTGGAGAAGGCTCTGAGGTGACCTGAGAGCCCCTTCCAGGGCCTAAAAGGGTTTCAGGAGAGCTGGAGAGGGACTTTGGACAAGGGCCTGGAGCAATAGGAGAAGGGGGAATGGCTTCCCACTGCCAGAGGACAGGGTTAGAGGGGATATTGGGAAGAAATTCCTGGCTGTGAGGGTGGGGAGGCCCTGGCACAGGTTGCCCAGGGAAGCTGTGGCTGCCCCATCCCTGGAAGTGTCCAAGGCCAGGTTGGACTTAGAGCAACATGTGGTGTAGTGGAAGGAGTGGAACAAAATGAGGTTTAAGGTTCCTTCCAACGCAAACCCTTCTAGGATTCCATGTGCTTTGCCCACCAATGGATAGAAACATTCCCAGGAATCATCTCAGCTTGTGTTACCCATCAAGCTTTGCCCCTTTTATCAGGTAACCCTATGGCTCTTTAAGATGAGCTGAACAATAACAAGATATCAATGCCAAGGATGCATTAGCTCGGGTAACTTTGCTTCATCTCTGCTAATTTGTGCCTTTGCCTCCCAGATAATGTTCATAAATTGCTAAAGCAGTATTTTAATATTAACATAAGCTACAGTCTCTGTGACAGCTGTTAAAGAATGGGTTGTGTTTGGAGCTCTGAAATTGATTTTTTTTCCCCCCTTTCCCTTGTCTGTCAGAACTGAAAAACTGAAGAGGAAACGCTATGTTGGGTTAACTGAAAACAAGACCAAAAATACTTGTTTCAGGTCAAATAAAACATTTCATTTGACACGATATGTTCTTTGTTCAGACTTAAAAAACCCTTTTTTAAAAGTAAATTAACTTCAGAGATGTCTTGAGGGGGGGAAAAGAGTCTGAATGTTTCATGTAGAGGGGAAAATGTCTAAACAAAACACTTTCACTATTGACACCCACTCCTCCCCTTTCAGTCTGAACCACTGAATGGGTGTGATGGGAGTTCATGAATAGCATCAGTTGACCCACATCTGGGTTGGAATTATTGTGCCAAAGATGCAGGGGAAGAGTTCATGAGTCATTTTTTTTAATGGGTATCTCGGTAGGTGAGAGAAGTACTGAAATGCTACATTTGAAGGAATAATGGGGCCCTCATTAGATGACTAAATCCTATTCTTAATCATCCTGGGGGCGAGGGAGAGGGGAAACTGTGAGTTAGAGAAGTTGGGGGTGAATAGTATTTTGCAGCTGGCCTGGAGCTTTGGGGCAGGGCTAGGCTAGGCTTTTAGGAAAGGGTTCTTCCCCCAGAGGGTGGTTGGCACTGAACAGGCTCCCCAGGGCAGTGGGCACAGCCCCAAGGCTGCCAGAGCTCCAGGAGGGTTTGGACAATGCTCTGAGGGACAGGGGTTGGACTGATGATCCTTGTGGGTCCCTTCCAAGGGAGGGAACCAAACCCAAGCTGCCTGGAAAGCCAGATGGGTCATCCCTGGTGTTGAACTCCCAGACTCGTGGGGCTGTTTCCCATCAGGAGGCTCCATGAAGGGGCGATTCAGTGACTCTCTGGGTCACCCAAGCCCTGCAGCATGCTCATCATCTTTTGTCATCAGTTCCCTCAAAATGGGAAGTGCTTCCTAGTCCCAGAGAGTTTTCTGATGAACCCTTACTAGGATATTTGAGACCTTCTCACTGGGATGGGAAACTCCCCTTCTCAACATTCCCAAGTCCTTTGTTGGGAAGCACCAGGAGAAAACCCTCCTGGGATCTGCTGCCTGTCGTGGTGGTGTCTTAAGGGTGAAGTGAGCAAAGGCTTGGTTGGAAAATAATTCAGGTAGGACCTTTTTACCTGGTCCAAGTCTTCTCCTGAGCAAGTGCTGTTTCTCTGGGCACATCCCTTTGGTTGTATCTCTTCCAGGTTTGTGCTGGGAGCGATGGGAAGTGTAGTAATTGAGCAATTGCATTGCTCTGGACACAGCAACTAATGATTTTTTCTGTATGATAATGCATCTTCATTACTCTGGGGAAATAATTTGCTCCTGTGAAGACAGGCCTCTCATTCCTAGGTTAAGGGGGGAGAGACTAATGGCTTAATTAAAAGGTCGGAGAGAAAAATCTGTCTCAACTCTTATTTTGTGTGTGTGTGTATTCGAAGAGGACTGCGGGTAGGGGAGGCTGCACGTGAAGCCTCACCTAGAGTGGAGCTGTTTGTGACCATTGCATCGAGCAGGGGACACAAATTTCAGGTCTTCAGTGCATCACCCACCTCTCCCACCAGCCCTCTGCCCACGGGAGGAGCCTGTGCTGCGATTCTTTGCGGCGGACGCCGAGATTTATCCCTGTGAAAGGGGAATGTTATTTAAATCTGCACATTTCGCAGGCTGTGAAAGCAGCTCCGCGTAATCTACAGCCTCTCCCTCCGCTGGGACCGCTCTATTAACATCTTTCATTTGTGGAGTTGGATGCTTTGCAGTTTCCTTTTAGCGCTGCTAATCCGGCAAAGCCCCCGTGTTGTTCGCACCACGGGATTTATGGAGCCGAATTCCTTTGAATTTCCCTGCTGCCTTTGGCCAAAGGCAGAGATATCACACGGGCAGCAGCTCGAGTGACACACCAGTTCAGGCTTTTGCCGTGGTGGGGTGAGGGGTGACCTGTTTGGGGCTGGTTTGGGGACCCTTTGGGAAAGGAATGGAAAGGTCTGAGCGTGTCTGACAGCGATTGTGCTCTCCCAGGCTGCATCCCAAGGGGAACAGAGGTGCAAGGCCCTTCCATGGGAACAGGCAAACAGCTTTAAGCAGAGTCAACAGGAGCAGGGGGTCAGCTGCTGGGGTTTTTAGGGTGGAGAAGAATTGTATCCCTCTATCCAAGTGTTTGAACAGAGGAGTGGCAGTGCAAGGCATCTCTTTGTGAGTCGCAGAATCATCAAGGTTGGAAGAGACCCTCAAGATCCAGTCCAACCATCACCCCAGAACCACCATAGCCACCCCTAACTCATGTCCCCAAGGGCCACATCCAGACACCTCTTGAACCCTTCCAGAGATGGTGACTCCACCTGCCTGGACAACTCATTCCCACACCCAGTGAGAAAAGCCATCCTGCAGATGGGCACTGATCACCTCCTTTCCTTGGGTGTGCCCTCCTCAGGTGGCTGGTCCTATGGGTGTTTCTGTGTTGGGATGTGGATGCCAGTGGGGTTTTTTACACGAGGCTGGGTGGAGCCTCAGGTTTGGGTGAGGCAGATCCCAGGGAGCTGGATTTCAACACGAGCCTTCCCTGCCCTATCTGCAGTGCCTCCCAAACCAGAGGGCAGAGCTCTCCCCCTGGCAGCTCCCAGCACCATGGGCACATCCCAGGCAGTGCTCCTGAGGTGATGTTTTGGCTCACTGAGGTGCCTGACATGGCACAGGGGAACGGCAGCACCTGCTGTGCATCTCTACCCGTGGCTCAGCTCCCCCAGCTCCTCTCTCCTCATTTGACACAATTAAATATTAAAGCTAGTAAACACTTTGGTTCATCTGCACAGCCCTGTCTGCCCAATTATCCTCCTGCAGGGCTGTCAGACTGTGCCAGTGGCTTCCCTGGGTGCTGGCAGCCTTTGGCCTCCACATGGCTAGGAGGGAAAGCCCTGGTGTCCAAACCTCCCTTCCCACCTCTCCCTGCAGCTCCCCGTGCCTCGGGGTTACCTGGGTGGGAGATATCCCAAGGAACTGTTGACCTGTCTGAGCTGTTTGTTCTCCTAAAGCTGTTTTGCAGGTATTGACAGGGGAATAAAGGGGTGGGGTGGGTTGGGTGATGGCTGCTTAGTAACCTGCAAACACAGGTCAGAGCTGTTGCTGTCTGTGATGTGCAGAAGAGGTTCTTCGTTCCCTGGAGCTGCAGGATGGTGCTGCTGCAGCACCCCAGCAGTCCTCACTGCCTCCCTGAAGGTGAGATTTTGCTGGTTTCAAAACACTGGAGTTAAGGCTTTAGCTGCTCACCTTCAGATCAGTGGTGTGCAGTCATTCCCCAGCCCCTGCACCAATATTGAGGATGCCCTTCTGGTAACTCAACCCCCTGTTTGTGTTTTTATGCAGCTGAGGAGATTTTGCTGACAAATGAAGGGAAATTGCTGCATCCAGCTCTCATGGCCTCTGTCAAGTAGAGCTGGTTTGGGTTTTTTTTTTTGTTGCTTTTGTGTTCTTGCCTTTCAGGGCCTTGACATTCAGTGGAGTCCATTTCCAAGAGGGATGGGACAGCAGGATTTTACTGTGGTTTCAAAAGACATTTTAAGTGCTTGAACTCCTGCCATCACTGAGTTACATGCCTGGGTCTGGCCTTGACTGTGCAGGTTGAATTTCTTGCTATGATTTCAGAGGCAGTCAGCATTAGCAGCTTGTCCTCAGCCAGACAGATCCGTGGGAGCAGCTAATGGGGTTTCTCTTTTCATTCTCTCAGTGCTGCTGTGCTGTCCCAGACCTTGGCATCTGAGCTGGTCAGTGGGAACAGCAGTGAGGAGTCTCTGAGCTGCTCCAGGGCTGAGATGATCAGCCTGTGCAGAGTTTTGCCCCAGAACAAAATCTAGATAGGAATTTTTTTCTCATGCCCATTAAAACTTCTTCCCCGTTGGGATTGCTATTGACCAGGCTCTCTCAGGCTGTATTTCCTTCCTGGATCAATAAATCTCAGTATTGATTGCAAAATAAGTTGGTACCTTGGAAGCACAGTGGTTCTGGCTCCAGCAGGCAGCTCGGGGCTCTGCTGCTGGTGGAGATCCCAATCCCAGTTCCCACAGGTTGGATCTGCAGGTGCCACTTCCATGGGCAGTGTCTGTTTCTTCCTCTCTCTGGAAATGGGACTTGGAAGTGCTTCAGCTGCAGGGAGCAGCCTGGAATTTGTTGTCTCACAGGTGAAGAGCTCCTGCTCACCTGCAGAGAGGGTGTGATCCCATCTCTGCCTGGCACCAGCTTGGAGTGCAGCTGGAGATGACCCCTGTGGCTCAGTGCTGAGCATCTCCCTCACCTCCTTTGTGATGGGTCCCAACCCTCCAGCTGGCAGAGGATGCTGGGTGCAAACTGCAGGCTCTTCGAGGCAGGGGAGGAAAACTGCTCCTTCAGTCTCCCACGAATCTTTCATGGCATTTTGGAGCCCCCCAGGTCTTTTGGAAACCTGAGACCTCAGTGCTGCCTTCTGAGTCCTTCTGCAGTATCTGACTGTAGCCATCCTTGGTTATTCTTTGTTTCCCCCCCGTGCCTTGCAGGGCAGAAGCTGCTCCTCTCCATGGAGTTGTGGTGAGCTGGTTTCAGGGCTGGTGGATTGCCCAGCAGCCCCAGCCATCCTCATCCCCTCGGCTTTGCTTCCCAGCATCCTGTTTGCCAGCCCAGGGAGACCTCCTGGAAAGCCAGTTAATAAAGCCCAGATCTCCCCAGGCTCGACAAACTCACCCCTGTGCCGGCTTTTGTCCTGTGTGAGGTGTTTCCTAAGAAGCTTTGCTGTGTGATAGCAGCAGCAGATCTTCCAGGCTGAGCTGGCTCAGCTGCAGCTGAGGCATCAGGCAGGATCCCTCGTGAAATCTGTTGGGAGTAATGAACCACAGATGACTCTGTTTTCTGAGTCGATACCGAGTTGCTGTTTCTAGAAAGCTGCCAAGCACACAAATGTGAGGTTAGAGATGGAAAAGCACTTCCAGGGGGAGCTGGGAAAGCTGTTGGTGCTGTCAAGTGTCTCTGCTTTGCACCCAAGAGGCTTCTGTTTTGCTGTGTTGGACGAAGTGTCTGCTCCTGTTTTCTCCCGTGTTCCTTCCAGATCCTGGGAGGTTTCGTGCAGTTCACACTTGCAGAGCACTTGGGGAAAGCTTTCTTGAAAAGTGCAAAATATTTATTAGTATTTGCATAGCAGCCCCTGACCTGCTGTGAAGAAGCAGCCCCTTCAGCTCTGCTGAGTAAATACACCTTCATTAAATAAAACTCTGCCTGTGCTGCATTGAACTGCTCTGTCTCACCTTCATCTGCTTTCTCATGTGTAAAAAGTCTTCGGAGTGTTTGACTTTAATGAGTTTTGAGCATGCAAAGTGCCTGCTTGGCCCGAGGCAGCGCAGCGTTTTGACCCTGGCAGCGCTGGTGACAGGTATGAGCGGCATCCAGGGGGGCTGCTGAGGAGGGATGTGCTGCAGGAGCACCTGTGCAGCCAGCTTGGAAGTCGTCTTACGGCTCCAAACCTGCAAAATGACAGCTTTGGGGTGGTGCAGGGGTGATTCCCAGCAGGATGGGTGCGCTGTGTGTGCTGCTCGTGCTGCCAACCCCCTGCTCCTGGGGCATCACACCCATCAACCCCCCCTCCAGGGCTGCTGCTGCAGAGCTGCTCAGACTGCAGATGGGATGCCGAGGCTTTAGATGCTCTTGGTGGCCCATAAAATCTTCTTGAGCCTGACATGACGTTAAAGCTTGAAGAGGCACTATTTAAAGCCGAGTGTTTTCACAAGTGCTCGAGTTTGGCTTGATGCTGCTCTTGTTGCAGTTAAGTCTAGTTCAAACAAACTTTGTTCAGCAGAATCTTCCTTTGGAAAGGCTCTGAGAACATTCCCCTCTCCCCGCCCCCCAGAGGAAAGCAGGTAGGTATTTGTGTGAGAGGAGCGTCTGGCAGCTCTGGGCCTCGCTATGGGACACTGGGGCTGCAGGCATTTTCAGGCTGGCTGGAGATGTGGAGCTCAGGAGCAATGGCCATGATCCCCCAGCCTCAGCAGATACAGCAGAGCAGCTCCCAGGCAGTGCTAGGTGTTCAGGGGGTTATTTCTGCTTTCTATGTCAGTGAGCAGCATTGATAAATTCCTGGAGTATCCCCTCAGACTTCCCTCGTGTCACCTGACAAATGGCTGTTTGCTCACTGACTTACTTGTTTTTAATGTAACAGTGTCACAGGGAGGAGAACCCTGGCAGCACCAGCCTGTGACTCTTGGTTTTCATCTGGGAGCTGAGGTGCTTTTTTGTGGTTCTTAATTTTCATTCCAGGCTTCATTACAGATTATGAAATACAATTTTCAACAGATATGCCCACTTGTTTTCCTCACCTGTCAGCTCTTGGTCCCTACTGCCACCCTCTCGGTCTCTGACTTGTGCACCCCTTTGCCTTTGCTTCCCTCTCCAAAATCTGGGAAAGCCAGATTGGGACTGTGTTCGTGGCTGTTATACTTGGAGAGTCTTGTGAAGCTTCCCCAAACCCCAGGAATATGTGAGGGATGGAGAATAAACACCAGCTGCTGTGTTGGATCACCCACCCATACGTGCCAGACTCATCCCAGCCCATCCATGTTCTGCTCCCTGTGCAGCCTGTTGGTCAGCAGCAGTCTTGGAGAACCATGGAATTCCAGAATGGTTTGTGATGGAATGGAAGGGACCTTAGAGCTCATCTGGCTCCCAGTCCCTTCCACCCCACACTTTCCACCATACCAGGTCGCTCCAAGCCTTTGAGGGCTCTGCAGCCACACAGGCAGGTTCTTGGGGCTTCCACCCAACCTGGGATGCCAGGAAGGATTTGTGCTCCTGCTGGTTATCTCATCAATCTGCCAAAGGTGGGATCTGCCAAAATACTCCAGAGCTGGAGTTCAGCTGGTTTGCAGGAGGAGCAGAGCTCCTAAAGAGGAGGGGAGTTTAAAACGTGGGCATTGCTGTCAGCTCTGCCTTGTAGCTTGGAGCTCAGGGTCTGGGGGTCTCTTAGAGCAATTTGGATCCAGGTCCGCTTTCTTTTTAGGCTTTTGGTGTCTGAATCTTTGGTACTGAACCCCCTCTAAGACCAGATTGCTTCATTTGCATGGAGCAAAGCTGCTGCCATCATCATCCTGCAACAGCTCTCACCAGTTTACGACAGGTGAAGGAGAATTAAACACCAGGAGGATTATAAGCAGACAAAATGCAATTACTCAGGGAGAAATCCAGTAAGATTCTGCTGAATATCCTGTCTTAAAAGGACTTTGGGGGCTTCTTAGCTGTCTGGAAGCTTTAGGATCTGCTAAGACTGTGCTTGGAGAAAAGTAGCCGTAAGTCCCCAGCTGTGGGGAGGAGAAGGCTGAAGGTGATGTTGGGAGTGGTCTTGACTTGGGGATGAAGTTCAGAGCCTGGCATTTGGGGCAGGCTGTGTGGCTGGGATGTCCCTTTGGGGGGTTTCCACACCAGGGAAACGCTGTGGAGTCAATGCATGTGTGTACCCTGCCCCACTCCAACCCCCCCTGGCTGTGTGGGTCTGGTCCCCTGGGAATGGAGCACCTTCTGGGCTAAGGCAGAGGTGGGCTGTGCCTTTGTTCCACCGTGCCTTGGCACATCCCTGTGTGGCTGGTGGTCTGGTGACCACAAAGGAGGGGTCTGGAACAGAGGTGCAAAACAGGATCAGACAGAGAAACCCTTAAAAAGTGCATTTTCCTCTGGGCAACCAACAAGACATTGTGGGAGAGCTGAAAGAAGATGTGACTAGTGTGGTGGAGCAACTTTCCCCAAGATCATCCTCCTCCTTCACCACCCAGTTGTCTTCCAGGACCTTCCCTGGGGTTTTTCCCAGTTTCTCACCGTGCTGGGTTTTCCTCTTGCTCCCTCCCCCCAGTCCCAGCACCATATGTCATTAAAATGCTTAGACATGTGGAAAGGGCCTTGACAGAGATTCGAGGAGACAGGGGAGACGCGGAGGAGCCGAGACTTTGTCAGATGGAATGATTGTGACATTAGCGACGCTGACCCGGGGAGATGGATACAGCTCCAGGAGGGGGACCTGGATTGACAGAGGGAGGGAGGGAGGTGGACATCGTGGCACAGAGGGGAGGTGGGGAAAACCAGAGCAAACTCCAGCAGAATTCCAGCAAATGGAGTGAAAGGCAGCAGTGGGATGGGAGGGTTGAGTGTCGTCTCAGCTGCAGTGCAGGGCACTCGGTGATTCTGCCTCGCCTTAGGTTTGGGAATGTTTAGGTTATGACATCAGCAGAGCAGGATTCTTTTCCCTCCTCCTCCACCCTTTGCTGTGCCAGGAGCTTGTTTGGGAACCTTTCTTCCCTGAGTGTCCTCCCACAACCCTGTGAGTAAGGCTGTTAGCCAGCTCCAGCCTCCACCTGTACCAGTGAAGGTGGAGGAAGAACCCTGGGAGGACCTTGGGGATGGAGAAAGGTGAGTTTGTCTCCTTGTGTCACCTGCTGGGGTGTGCCCACTGCAGTGCTGGGGTGCAGAACTCCCCCTAAAACCCTCCCTAAACCAGACCCTCCCTAAAACCCCACAGCAGCACTGTTTGGCTGGTTGTTTATCACATTTTGAAGGTATTTTCCCCCTGCAGACAACACCTCTGAATTGCTTTGTGATCCTGTAAAGAAAACAATTGAAACCAAGCCCCCCCTGCTCCCACTGATAGAAGAAATCCAAACATCCATATAAGTGGCAAATGTGGCTGTAGAGCCCTGAGTATTTGATATTCAGGGCAGGAAGCTGGTGGGGAAAACCCAGTGAAGAATTCCTTGTGTGGTTCATGCAAATAATGCCCGTGGTTCAGAAAATTCAAACAAACAAACGAAACGCTCAGAGCTGGGAGGAGAGGGGGGGGGGAAAAAGAAAAAAAAGCAATTCCCAAACTACGTGCAACCTGCAACAAAAACACAGCTTCTGTTGTTTGAACAGCCTGGGCTGGAAAGCGCCGGGAGGGATCCCATCTGCGAGGGGAGGGAACAAAGGATCTGGCTCCAGGTAGATGCAAGTCGTTAGTGAGCCAGGGATGACAGCTGCATTGTAGGGAATGCTCCTGCATGTCCCTCCTCACCCCCCACGATGTGAGCTTGGGAGGAGGCTGGTTTGATGTCTTCAGGAAGAGCTGGAGGCTGGGAGTCTCCAACCAGCGAGGGGGGAATTCCAGCTGTGCCTCCAGAACCCCTGGTGGGGGCACTGGGAGGCTGCCCCTCCCTGGGAAGCTTTCATTCAAAATAACCCTCTTGGAGAACACTGGGATGTCCTCTCAGGTGGCTGAAGATGGGGCGTTCCCACTGCTTCCCAAACAGTGGAGAAGTCTCCTGCCCTTGTTTTCCCGAGCTTTTAGTGTGCTCCCTGAGGGATGTGGGGAGCTGCCCTTATGCAAGGGCAGGTGTTTGCTTCTGGACAAGGTGGTGCTTCCAGAGAGGCTGGGCAGAGATGGATGCTATGGTTGTCACTGCTACCTGGGGCACAGGATCGTGGAATAACCTGAGCTGGAAGGATCATGGAGCCCAACCCTTTAGCCCTGCACAGGACCACCCAAAATCCCACCCCGTGCCTGAGATCATTGTCCAAAGTGAGCTGTGACAGCCCTGGCCGTGACCACTGCCCTGGGGAGCCTGTTCCAAGCTGTGTTTTCCAGCCCTTTGTAGGGCCCAATTGCTGTGCTGGTGGCTGATCTCTGGCTCTATTTCCCCTCTCCCCAGCCTCCCAGCACAGTGGTATTTCTTTGCATGAGTCACTCCTCAGACAGCCTGTTATTTTGCTGCAAGTAGCCTACATAGAGCAAACTTTGTACTCTTAAGTGCACAAGGAAATGTTCTTAGGGGAGACGAGCTCAATTTGTTTAACACTGTAATTCACTGTTAGAAATCTCTCTCTTTTGTCACAGACAGAGTCACTGGATGCGTCAGCCTTTGATCTCAGCGGCTGATCTTCTGCGTGTAAGAAATTTCAGTAACACTTTAAATTATGTGTCTGAGATACCCATTACCAACATGTTGCACTCAGATTTAGGGAGACTGTTGAGTAGGAGATAAATAGTACATGAGGTGCCTTTTAAAATAGTTTTATTATGCCAGTATTTTTTCTTCCTGAGACGCTCTTAAGAACTGGGAAACTGGTTTTCCTTTCCTGCCACTTTAAAAAATGCTCCACGAGTCTGAGTTTATGGTACTCTGCCTAATTTGATAGATGTTGATAAATAGCATGTCTTATAACTAGTGGCTTTGGGGCTAAGTGTGCTTCGTGGCTGGCTTTGGGTTTGCTTCTTGCTCTGCAATTAATTCCTCAGTGACCTTGAGCATATTGCTTCAAAGCTGTCTCATTTTACTGTCTTATCTCCAAATGAAGTCCCTCCATTTGGAGAGGGAAGCCTAAATGAAATCTCTGCTGGCAGCTGGGAGATCACCTGGCTGTGTGCAGCGGGTGCAGAGCGGGGTTGCATTTCACCCTCCGGTAACACGTTGCGCTCTGTTGTGTTCCACTGGAGTTAAATCCAGCATTTTGCTCTCATCTGTCAGGCTCCTGCACTAAGGAGATTCACCTTGTTGCTTTTACACAGCTTCAGGTCCCTCTGCTTCACTTAATGGGATTGTCTGTCCAGGAGACAGCTCGGGGAAAATTTAAAGATGTGCTTTCTGCCTCCTGTGTTCTCGCTGTTGCCTGCCCAGGAAAATCTGCTGGAGAAAATCTTCCCAGGGTGCAGCAGGGAGTGTTTGGGAAACACAACCCCCCAGGCTTCTTAATTCCCTCTGCAAGTGTCCACCCAAGTGCCAACTGCATTTTAAACTCAAGCTTTATGCTGAGAGGTTTGGACTCCTCTGCTGTGTGTGTGCATAAGGTGGAAAAGAGGTGGGTCACCAGGACTGTGGAATCGTGGAATCATTCATTGTTATGAAGTAATACAGATGTTTGAGGTTTCAAATGAGTAGCCCTGGAGCTGGGAGAGGCTGTGGCCAGTTTGGTAAGGGCACAGCACTGCAAGTGAAGGAGGGAAGGTTTAGATTAGGTGGAAGGAAGGAATTCTTGGCTGTGAGGGTGGGGAGGCCCTGGCACAGGTTGCCCAGAGAAGCTGTGGACTCCTCATCCCTGGACGTGTCCAAGGCCAGGTTGGACGGGGCTTGGAGCGACCTGGGCTGGTGGAAGGTGGCCTTTAAAGTGCCTTCCAACCCAAACCATGCTGGGATTCTGAGTCCATGAACGTGGAGCTGTTTGGGGACTTGCTTTGGGTTTGGTATCAGCTCCCCTGTCCCTGGTGCCCCAGACTTAGAGCTTTTGGGTCTGGTTGCTGCTGCTGACTTGAGATAGCAAACAGCAGCAGGCAATGCTGGGGGAACAGCTCCTGCTCCTACAGCCCTTCCTTCTGCATCCACGTCTCCAGCCATCCCCCCTTAAACGTGGTGGTTGAACCCATTTAATAACCCACAGCAGCAGAAGACTCTGGTCTTCAATTCTTGACAAATCTGACGGCGTGACAAGAGAATGTTTTTCCAGAGCTAACAGCCTGTAGCTGTTGCTAACAGTGTAATTTCCAGGCTGGTGTTCTCCTTTGAAATCCTGTGAATGGGATGGGAAGGGTCAAATTTGGACCTTTTAGCTACTTGAGCTGCAGCTTTTATTTCTCAACAGGCTGTGCTTGTGTTTTGTTCATGGCCAGCTGCAAAGGAGAGGGTTCCAGGGTGGCACTCAGGAGGGTGTTCCTGCTCCACTCGCTCTTCCCTAACGGATTTAGAGCCCCAGTGGTGCCTGTTGCTGCTGTTAACAGGTGACTCAGTCATCTCTGAGTGTGTTGGCTTCAGCACAAAGAGGTAAATGAGGAAAGCTGGGTTGTTTTGTTGAATGGGAACGTGTGCTCCGAGCGTGTTGTGGTTTTGCTCCGAGGAGAGGTGTGTGCTTCTTCTGGAGGCACAGACATGGAGAAAGGGATAAAAAGAGTTACCTCAGGTGGGCATTAAAAGCAAAGACACATTGATTGCCGGGTGCCTGTGGTTTTTCCACCAGCCTTTGTGTTCTGTGTGGAGCTTTCCCCTTCTGCAGCCACTGGCATAGCAAAGCTCGTTTCCCTTTGAAGTGCTCCGAGAGCTTCAGGAGGGCAAAAACCACCCCCAGCAGCTGCAAGAACCTCTTCCTGTGGATCATTATTTGGTGTGCCTGGAAATACACCAAGAGAAGGGGGTGCAAAGCAGAGCTGGTCATGGGGTGTGCAGAGCATACCTGTGGGCAGCACAGCCATCACCAGGGCTGCTCCTTAAAGCCCATTATGGACCTGTTGCCATTCCCTGCAGGGAAAATGCTGGTGATGTGCCTGAGACAGGGAAGTTTTCCCAGTGCAGCTGCTGTGCTGTGCCGAGGGGTGCTGCACACAGCAGGTTAGCAGAGGTCCCTGCGAGGCGTCGTAATGAAACACAGAACCTTTCACCCTCCGCCAAAGCTTCTGTAAATTGCAAGCGGGGATTAAACGGGGAGCGGGAGCTCAGAGCCCTGCTCCTCGTGGGGCACGACACGTGGGGAATGTTGCTGCAGCTGAATTGGAAAAGCCATGGCTAAGGAAAGCAAGTGTTACGGGTCAGAGGGGCAAGTGTAATGAAACCGAGTGTGACCGTGCTCCCCAAATTAAATCCAGAGCATTTGGTTTGCAGGGAGTGCCCTGGCCGTGGTTACACTCCATTCTTATTAAATAAAGCAGTATCTGCAAGAATCGCAGGGATGGAGAGTCGTGGGGAGGGGGGGAGTGCAGGGGGAGGAGATCAAGAAGGGTTTGTCAGTGCAAAAATGGCACAGAGCACGACAAAGAGACAGGGAGAAGCAGCTCTCGCTGAGGAATGAGACTGAGACACAGCCAAGGTGTCAGAGCAGGTTTGTCGCTGCCGGAGCCAACTGGAAGTGAAAGCGTCACGGAGAACTGGAGGCAGATCGAGACTGTCAGGGAGATTTAACTCAGCTGAGGGCTGGAAACACTCCCAGCCCCGTTGTGCTTGGAGCAGGGAGAGGCAGGTGCCTGTGGATGCCGGGGATGGTGGAGGTACCCAATGAAGGGCCCTGCTCGGGAAGACCTTGTGCAGGGGGATTGGGAATGGCTGTGCCACCCAGGCAGCTTGGGAGTTTGGTGGTGTAGTTTATAATGAACACTCAAAAATAATCTTCTCTTGAGCTGAGTAGGAGTTGGGAGAAAGTTGGTGACGTGTGAGAGACTGGTGGCCCTCTCCAGCTGGAGTCTGGGTGGTGGAGGGGCAGCGTGTGCCCCACCACGGGGTTCACCTTCCTCCCTGCCTGCACCTGCCAGCAAAATTCCCTTTTAATATTCCTCCCAGCTCCTTTCAACGTGACAGCCAGGGGATGCTGCTGTGCTTTATTGCCACCACGTTAATGAAAAGGCCATTGTAACCGAGCCTGCTTTGGTGACTTGGAGATGGATTTCCTCTTGAGGCGAGTCAAATGAGCCATCCTCACCCCCGTGCAGATAAGGAATGGTGAAAGATGGTTGAGGATGGAGCATATTTTGCCTGGTGGAGGCCATTCTTCTGCCTGACAACTTGTTTGAAATCCTGCAGACAGCCCCTGCTTGTCAGGCAGGGCTATGGATGGCACAGGTGGGGCTTTTGGAGAGTCACTGAATCATAGGATGGTTTGGGTTGGGAGGGACCTCAAAGATCACCTCATTCCATCCCACTGCCATGGGCAGGGACACCTCCCACTAGCCTAAGTTGCTCCAAGCCCCGTCCAACCTGGCCTTGGACACTTCCAGGGATGGGGCAGCCACAGCTTCACTGGGCAACCTGTGCCAGGGCCTGCCCACACTCCCAGCCAAGAATTCCTTCCCAATATCCAACCTAAACCTCCTCTCCTTCAGCTTAAGCCCATTCCCTGTTGTCCTGTCCCTCCAGGCCCTTGTCCCAAATCCCTCTCCAGCTCTCTTGGAGCCCCTTTAAGCACTGGAAGGGGCTGCAAGGTCTCCCCAGAGCCTTCTCCAGGGCACAGAGGACCTCCTTAAAGACAGGCAGGAAGGAACCCTCTCTGTTTCTGCTGCCAGCAGTGATGAAGGTGCTGCAGGAGCTTTCTGACCAGGGTTTGGGGGCAGTTTCTCCTCTCTGACTTTTCCAATGTAGTTCAAATATATTCCAATATATTTTCTCATCTTCTGGCCCTTCCAACATGTCTGAAGTGCCCCAGCCCACCGAGCAGGTAATGAACCACAGGGATCTCCAGGGGATATTCTGCAGCAGAAACAAAAAACAAACAGGTAGTTTGCAGCACCACAATCCTTCCCTTGTAATGCCATGGACAGGAGCTCCCAAAGGCTGCAGGACAATGGTGCTGAGAGTTTAAGCAAATGAAGAGTCGGTCAAGAAAGACTGAATAATTCTGCATTTTCCAGTCTAAGGTGGCACAGGTTGCCCAGAGAAGCTGTGGCTGCCCCATCCCTGGAAGTGTCCAAGGCCAGGTTGGACAGGGCTTGGAGCAACCTGGACTGGTGGAAGGTGTCCCTGCCCATGGCAGGGGGTGGGACTGGATGTTCTTTAACATCCCTTCCAACCCAACCCATGCTGGGATTCTGTGATAGTCTGGGATCACAGAGCACCCGGATGCAGGGCAGAGACTCTGGAAGCAGCTGAAGTGGTGCTGAGTCCACCAGAGCTGTGCCTGCCAAGAGTTTGGCCCCTTACTACTGAATCTGATGCATCTTGTTCAGTTCTGCACATTTCTCCTGCAGAAAATCTGGGTTTGAAAAACAAGGAGGGGAAAAGTTTCCTATATGCTTTAAATTAAAATAAATCCAGAGCAGAGAAGGCCTTTTGTAAGGTCTGCTGAGTTAATGGATTCATAATGACTTTTAAAGCTTCACTTGGGTAAGAAATACTGTTCATTTCATAATTGCATATAAATATACTTTCTCATAATCCGGGACAGCATAGCAAAAGGAAATCTACTGGCTTAATTATAAATCTTTTTATTAGCTGGAACCCTGCTGGAATAAAAAAAAAACACCACATATTGTTTTTATCTAGGAGGGAAAGCACAGGGAAAGGAGGGAGGGAGTGTCTTGGAAATGAGTTATAAGGAATTAAGCAGGAAAGAAAAGGACTCAGAGTGCTGGGGACTGTGGGGCAGCAATGCAGGTACCCAGGGCTCCTGTGAGCACTTCCCTGGATCGATCTGCACATCCCTGCCCCGGCTTCCCCAGGAGCTTGGAGCCAGCACAGCAGATCAATTTAATATCCAGTCAGTGGCTTTTCAAACATGTATTTTTTTATCACTTTGACCTACCATGACCCGAGCCGAAGCTGATTTGTCTCTCCTTAGCTCCTGTCCACCTCGCTGGCACGGGCAGATTTCTCTTTCCAGGCTGGCTCCCGAGGGCTGGAGAGGAAAGCCGAGGTGGAAGGGAGGATGTTGGGGACCCGGGTGTGTTTTGTGTACCTGGGGAAGGAACTGGTGGCCCCGGGGATGTGCTTCGGTTGGGAGGTGCCACACGGGCTGTGTGTGCTCTGGCCATGAGCAGTTCCTTTCTCTAGGAAGTAGCAGGGATAAATTCCAGCTCCTTGGGTGTTTGCTTTGGGATCGGACCCCCCTCCTGCTGGCTGTGGGAGGTGAAGGATTGGGCTGCTGTGCCCACACACGGCACATCCATCTGCCCCCACTCCCGTTCCCCCGAACAACAACGTTGCTTTGAAAAACAACAACAAAAAAAAGGAAACTAATTAAGCGCTTAAAGGTTGAGCAGCCCATTTGTACCTGATGGAGACAAATGAGGCTGCCTCCATGCCCAGGAAACCTGGCACTCCTCTGCTGCTCCCAGGTGGCTGCCTGCAATTATGGGCTGGCTGCAAAGCCTGGCAGTGCCAGGCTCCTGCTGCTGCCCGTGTTGGCATCCACCGGCTGCAGGGATGGGCTGGGAGGCGTCCCTGGGCATCACAGGTCCTGTGAGGAGCAGCTGAGGGAGCTGGGGTTGTTCACCTGGAGAAAAGGAGGCTCAGAGGAGACCTCATCACTCTCTGCCAGGAGGGGGGAGCCAGGTGGGGATCGGTCTCTTCTCCCAAGCCAGGAGGGATTTCTTCACAGAAAGGGTGATTAAACAATGGGATGGGCTGCCAGGGAGGTGGGGGAGTCACCCTGGAGGTGTTTGAGAATTAAGACTGAACCTCACTCAGTGCCATGGTCTGGGTGACCAGGTGGTGTTGGGTCAGAGGTGGGACTCGATGATCTCAGAGGTGTTTTCCAGCCTCAGCGATTCTGTGGTCTCTATAAATCCTCCTCTGGTTTAAAGGACCATGAGAAAATCACAAGTCTTTGGTTGTCTCTTTTTTTGGGCTGTAGGCAGGCCTGGAGCTTTGTGGCTGTGTGAAAACCCACCCAAGCACCTTCAGCTTGGTGACTTCCAAATTAGAGGGAAATTCTCTCTGATAGGGAAATTTCTTTACTGAAATTTCTTTAATCCTTTCATTTCAGAGGGAGGGGAGGCCCTGGCACAGAGAAGCTGTGGCTGCCCCTGGATCCCTGGAAGTGTCCAAGGCCAGGTTGGACGGGGCTTGGAGCAACCTGGGCTGGTGGAAGATGTCCCTACCCATGGCAGGGGGTGGAACAAGATGAGCTTTAAGGTCCCTTTAAGGTCCCCCAAACCATTCTGGGGTAATAACTCCAAGGGTTTTCTTCCCAGTCATGTCCAAATCCTTCCTTGAACCTGCACAAGTTTTTCCTCAGTGTCCTGGAGCTTTGTAACCATGAACCTTTGTAACCAAAGGGAAGCACAGGAGCCTCCAGCTACTCCTTCTTGTCTTGCTCCACTCTGGAATTTGGCTGCTGGTGTCCTCTGAGTTGTATCTAAGGTGAAATACCACTGGAAAGTGTGAAATCTGAGGGGCTACAAGCAATTTCAGCTGTAAGAATAATGTCACACTCACTATCTGTCTGGATATAACCCAGTTCTTAGTACGAATATGAAGTATCAGGATGGCTGGGCAAATAATTTCGCTGTTTGTTTTGTCTTGTGTGTCAAGAGATCTGGTGTTAATTCCCTTCCTTCTCAGGGAACCCAGGAATGCTTTATCCAAGCTGAATTGTCAGCAGTTTTGGCCAGATCTTCCCTGGGTCCTGGAGGTACTGCTGGGGGTGGGAGGGGAAGAGAAAAACCACAGCAAAACCTGAGAATTAAAGAAAAGCAAAGCAGACCAGGACAGTAATATGCTTTCGGATTTCTTTGTCGTGTTTTCAAAAGGAAACGGGGAGGAAAAAAAATAAAAATAATCTCTTCTCCCACCTTTCCCTCCAGAGCATGGAATTAAATCCATAACTATTAGAGAAACATTTCGACCCAGACATCTTTTTTTTTTTTTTTTCTTCTCTCTGCGCTCTTTCTGTGTATTCAGAAGCCTCCAAAGTGTCAGCATGTTTCCATGCAGGCGGGATGTGCATTGCATCTAAACAACATCATGTCAGTGTGGTGGAGAAAATTCCCACTGAGGGCCCTGCAGGTCAAAGCAAGCTAATGTATGATGCCCTGCCTTGCACTACTGAGCGTGAGTTGTGCTGATAAGGCTCCGTTCTCTCTGCCTATTAAATCTCCTCTCCTGTATAAGCAATGCAGGCACGCACTTCGTCACTTATTTCCCCGGCCTTCCTCCCCCTTGAATTGTCATCCTCGAGCAGGGAGGGGGAACCTGCTCAGCCCCAGGATCTGGGGGTAGCCACCCTAGCTGGTTTTATTTTAGCTTGACTCTTCTTTCCTTCCACTCTGTGGCACTGGTAACTTGTGTCTGGTTGCTTTATGTGCTGCTGTGACTTGGCTGCAGGGCCTGTCCCCACGTAGCGCTCAGTGGTTCCTCTGTCCCCGCTGTCAAGGGTGTGAGGTGAGTGCTGCAGCCCCTGGGGCTCCTCTGGGAAGTGGCTGTGCTAAGCAGCTGATATTTCCCCGCTGTCTGGAGCTTTTGATGTGCAAGGTTTTTATGGGAGAGAGCTCCTTGGTTGGGAGTTGCTCTCCTTTGTCTCCCCTTCCCCATTTTGCAGCTGTAAACTGAGCTCCTGGCCTTGCTGCTGCTCAGCGCAGACATTTTGGTGCCCTCTCCCTATTTTTGGAGTTGGTTTTTTTTTTTTTTTCTATCCCAGCCTTGGGGCTGCCTGGTGTAATGATGCTGCACCCTCCCTGGACTGCAGTGGATGTTTCCAGCGCTGGTCCAAGCCCCGTTGCAGAGGGCTGGCTCATTAACCACGGCTGCACCAGCTCACTCAGCAAGGAGGGAGAGAGGTCAAACTGTGACCTGCTAAAGCAGGGCTTTTGGAGGAGGCTGTTGGAGCCTCTTGGAGAAGAGGCCTTGGGGACTCATTATCTGCTGCCAGCATTGCAGGGAGTGAACTGGCTGTGGATCTCTTGTTCGGTGTAAACAGGAGCACGAGCCCAGCCCGGTGGGTCTCGGCCTCTCTGCACAGCTCATGGAGACCGTGGGGTGCTCCAGGAACAAAAGGGTTGGTGGCCACAGGGAACTTGCAGGGATTTGAGTGGGAGAGGTCAAGAGCAGGAGAAGAGAGGCCTCTTTTCCATGTTAAGGACCTGCAGTTCTCTGGGCAAGGCAGGCAATGACTGTGCAGGTGAGAGACTTTGCTCTGTGGTGCTGCTGGGGGGACTTGTGTCCCAGAGAAAGAGCACAAGAAACAAGGGAAGACAGGCAGATAGACACCTTTAATCTCTTACATTAACTGAGGCTTTTTGCCTGTGGATCTGGGGACAGCAGCTGGCTCCCTTGGAGCCAGGCTGGCAAAGGGGAACGGGGCTGATGGCAGATCTCTGATGCTGAGGGGGGATAATGCTGGTTGGGGATGAGCAGGGTAGGGGGGAATCACCAACAGCTGCTCTCACGCTCAGCCTTCACACTGATCCCTCTTCGGACCTGACAATCCCCCTAATCCCTAAATCCCACAGATCTGTGCAGCCCCAACACTTCATCCCTGTGCAATCTGCCCGCCCGGGTCCTCATGGGCTCCCCTGGCCGTGGGCTGAGGGAGGAGCTGCTGGGCAGGACACAGCCCAGATGAGACACTGCCCTTGTTGTCAAACAGTGATGACTTTCCCTACCTGGCTGATAGAGGCAAAGACAGGAATTAATCAAACAAGCAGCAGATGCTGTGAGGAACAAATCCCAGTGGCTGCCTGAGAGACAGAGGGGTGCAGCTGGTTTTGGGGGAGGGAGTCTGCAGGTCCAGCCTGCTGTGTCCCTCTGGTCTCCCTCTGGGAACCACCAAACATATCAGTCAGAACAGAGGGAACCTTTTCTCTCTGGGGCTGGTGGTCCAAACACTCTGCTGGAGCTTGACCTGGGCTGCTCTCCAGGTCTCGACCCAGGTTTGCATCACTCCAGCTTTGCCTTCTCAGTTGTGCTGTGGTTATTGCTGATTTGTCTTTCTCAGTGGCTGATGCTGCTCCCTCCTTTGGGAATGGCCAAGTCTCTCGAAATCCAACCTCTGTGTGGAGAGCAGGAGCTTGCAGGCCCAGGGACGTGCTGGGGGTGCTGCAGGCTTGGCCTCCTGTCCTGTGTCAGGCTGAGCAGGGTTGGAACACAGGTTTGCTGGGAGCAGAGTTCCATTGCCTGGAGGGAAGAGGCACATCTCTGTGGTCACTGCAAGGCTGGTTCCATCCCAAGGAACACACATATTATTTGAGGTTGTAAGCATTCCCATTTTCAGAAGAACACGTGGCTGTGGCTTCTTCAGGTTCCTCAAGACAGCCCCCAAAAAACCATAGGCTGGTGCAGCAGAGCTCAGTGATGGGCTGATTAGACATCCCCAATCCCCCTTCTTAAGGAAATGAGAGGTCTTTTGGGGGGAGGAAAAAATACCCAGCTGTCTTTCCACTGAAACCTGTTGGCATGGAAGAAGTGCCAAGTGCCACCCGTCATCTCTTTAGCAGCTTGTCAGTGGCTGAGAGCACAGAGCCAACCAAACTGGCTATTAGGAAACAGCTCAGCAGCTATTTTTACACCCCATCCAGGTTTCTTGGGTGTCATTTTCCCCCAAGATTTCTCTCCCCCTCTGTCCTCCCAAAATTAGCTGACTTTGCAGTGCTCGACACAAAAGAAGTGATTGGAAAAATACAGCACAGGGAGGCCCCTTAAAGCTTTCCTGACTCCTGGAAAGCTGTCCCTGTGCCAGAGAAAGGTGGCTGTGCTGTCTCCAGGAGAGAAAGTAATGCTCCCATTGCTGGAGGACATGTTTATGGTGCCTTAGGCTGGCAGTGACTGGGGGAAGCAGGGAGGATGCAGCTTGTCTTGTCTGGAAGTTCTGTTGAGCTTGTCCAGAGCAACAAGCAAACTGCTCTGGAATGGCCTTGCCTTGCCTGAGGGTTTGCCTTTTTTGGGGCCACATCTGAGCTGTTTGCTGTTGTTCTCTTGCATGCACAGAGTGATTTATTGCTGTGGGAAGAGCTGGGAAAAGCTTCCCCCCCAGCTGATGGTTGTCAGCCCAGGACATCCCGCAGCACAGGTGTCCCAGAGATCCTTGGCCACATGTAGGGAAGTGTCACTAATTACTGTGATCATGCTGCCCTGCACTGCCAAGGTCATCCCTCGGTTGTAGCTGCAGGCACAGCCCTGCCAGTTTAGTGGGAGTGATTTAAATGGCACTCCAAGGCTGCAGGCTCTCATAAGGGACGAGGAGGGAGAGAAAAAAAATATGGTCTGTGTGTTGCAGAGCTGGGCAATGGCACAATTTGGCTCTGGCATGATGATGCTCCTTTGGTCTCCTCCCTTTTTGGGAAGGAGCAGAGGGACTTTGGAGCTGAGACTGCTCGTGCTGTTGGGGTCCTGTGCTGTGCCCTCTGCCCGTGGAGAGCCCTGCAGTGACAGCCACAAACAACTCAGAAATACCAAAAGCCCTGGCTGGCATCCCAGCCCTGGAGCCAAAGGAAGGACGTGCCCCAGGTGGGTGGCATGAGCAACAATGACATGGAGATGCTTTCCTTCCTAACCTTTGTACCTCATGTGCTCAAAACACTGATTGGGACTGAGGTGGCAGTGCCAGGGCCTGGGCTGTGGGTGGGACAGTGGTGAGTGAGCAGTGTGAGCCAGCCAGGAATGTTCCCATGGAGCTCTGCCTTGTGCTCGCTGTGGATCAGCTGACTCTTGTCGTTCTTGAGGGCAGGGAAAAATATCACTGACAGCAGAATCCTCCCAGAATTTGGCTGCCCAGCTTGAATAAATCATGTTCACAGACATTGCCTTGTCTGTCCTTCTCATAGCAGGGAGGCCACAGGGCCTTGCCAAGTCTGGGGAAATCTGAGTCAGTTTTGGGTAGGAGTTGTGTGGAGTGGGATTATCTCACCCCTGCCAGAGTGTCTCATACAGCTGAAAAAGGGAGAAAACAAGAGGTATCTTTTCCTCCCTCCTCCTTGCCAACTGAAGTTGAGGCTCCTTCTCTCTCTCTTAGAGCTAAATTAGTCTGAGCCTTTCTTTTTGTTTAGGTTACCTTCTCTTATATTAAACATATACCCAGCCAGCCAGATTCATTACTTATTAATTTGCAAAGTGGTAAATTTCAAAGCTGTCATAATGGTGAAGTCATGTTCACTTTAGTTATTCTGCATAATTAATTACAAAGTAATAATTTGTACATCATGATATTTTCATTCCAACATGAAAGCAAAAGACTCGGAGCCGTAACAGCCTCGGGCACCAGAGGGGGAAGAAGGAGCTTTGCAGACGTGCCTGCACTGAGGAGAATATCAAGTCAGCCTTGCTGGACACAGCAAAACACCGTGGGAAGTTCTCCTTTCTTCTCATTGGAGTGACCTCCTGCTCCTCTGTGCCCTCCTGCTGCCTGCAGGGAGCTCTCTGAGGGCACTGGGTCTGTTCAGCTGGACAAGAGGAGGCTGAGGGGAGGCTCACTGGGGTCTGCAGCTTCCTCATGAGGGGCAGCTCCATCTCTGCTCTGTGTCAGCAGGGACAGCCCCCAGGGAATGGCTGGAGCTGTGTCAGGGCAGGCTCAGGGTGGATCTCAGGGAAAGGTTCTTCCCCCAGAGGGTGGTTGGCACTGAACAGGCTCCCCAGGGCAGTGGGCACAGCCCCAAGGCTGCCAGAGCTGCAGGAGGGTTTGGATGATCCTCTGGGGCACAGGGGGTGACTCCTGGGGCTGGGCCTGTGCAGGGCTGAGGGTTGGACTGGATGATCCTTGTGGGTCCCTTCCAGCTCAGGATATTCCATGTTCTCTGATAATATCAGCATCACTGTGGGCAGGAGGGAAGGTTCATATTTCCCAAACCTTCTCTCTCACCTTGCTAGCACAGCTGGATTGGTCAGCCTGGTGCTGAGAATGACTTGCTGTGTGTCACCAAGAGCTCCTTGGTCCTCTCTTCATGGTGATGCTGAGCTGAACGGGCTGAACCTGCCCCAGCACCTGTGGTGATGCAGCACCTCTGGGACCTTCTACAGACAGTGTTACATCTGCAAAGGAGAGCAGAGAGAGGGAGGGAGGGGATGGATATTTGGTAGAGCACCATCGTTTTATGCAGGGTGCTGAAAAATAAATGGTGGTTTGGGTGGGAAGAAATGCCAGTGTTGGAGGAGCTCCCCAGGGAGCAAACCCCATGATTTACACTGATTTGTTCTTTTGATGGTTGTTTTTTATAAACAGAAGGAGAAATGTGTGAAACTCCCAAAGAGCTGAGCCCTAAGACACAGGTATAAAACACATCCCCAGGGATGGAGCAGGAGGTTTTCCCCTTGGTGCAAACCCCTCTGATGTGAGGTTCACATGCAATCCTTCTCTTTACCCCTGACTGAGGGTGCTCTGAGCCTTCCTTTCTCCCCCTGTTGCTTTGGAAGGGGTTGATTGCTTTTCCAAACTTCTCAGCCATGAGAATTCAAAACTTTTTTAACTGACAGCTGAGGGGACTGGGCTCACCTGACCCGTGGAGCTTGGCTTTGGGTAAAACTTCAAGAGATCCCAGCCAAAGTCCCCGTGGGCTCAGTGGCATTGATTTCCCTGCAGGCATAATGAGCCTTAGCAGCTCTGTCAGCTGCACATCTTTGATCTCCATTTTACTACAAGTTTCCTCATCTCTCCGAAAAGCTCTGACTTTTGGTTCCCTGTCAGTTGATTCCTCTCATTTTCAGGTTTTCCTGAACAAGCCCACTGGTTCCTGACTGGGCTGTTTGTATCTCCGTGGCTCGGGAGGAGGGTTCTGCTGTTTGTCCTCGATCCAGTTCCCCCTTGGCAGGCCTGGATGTTCTCACACCTCCCCACACTGATGCTGTTGGTCAGTGAGGTCCTGGAGGTGAAGTCACCCCAACCACAGGGGGTTCTGAAGGCCCTTCAGGTGCTGGTGAAGGGAGGATGTGTACAATGAGTGTGATGAAAATGCCCCTGGGTGTGTGTGCAGCACGGGCCAAGTCTGCTGTAGAAGACATTGTGTGTGTGGGCTCAAGGACGGTCTGGGCTGGCTTTTAACTGCCTGGCAGGCAGTGATGGATGGGTCACTTTGGGCTGGACCCTTCACAGGGCAGGCTGATGTCACCAGCCAGGCCTTGGGTGGCAATGGGTCACCAGTGTTTTATTGCCTGTCCCTGGTGGGGCCCTCCCTGCAGCCTCCCAAGGGAAGGAGAAGATCATCAGTCAATCTCCCACATCCCAGCCCCTCCTCTGGTGGCTGGAATTGGCTCTGCTGGGAGTGTCACTTACCAATCCCACCACAGAGAAACGTTTCTGGTGACAAGTCCAATTCATTAACGGTGGGTGATGATGTCACATGCAATTGAAGCAGCAAGTGGTGGAGGGGACGTGAACAGGGAGGATTTCCCAACCTCCCTGCACTTCATGTCCTTCAGCAGAGCCCGCTCTGACATCCCATTAGCAGCGAAATGCATTCATACCCACACAGCAAAGGCTTTTCAACCCCCTGGAAGCAGGGCTGCAATTTTGATGAAGTCTGCCTGGGCTGATTTCCTGGGAAAACAAAAACAAGATATTGAAAGCAAAACAGCTTTCAAAAAAATTGAGTGGTGTAACGGTAAACTTGTAATTTGGGACTGGTTGTTATATTTACCATTGCAAAGATCAATCTGTAGCTTTTGTGAGCTGGTAATTTTGCCCAGTCTTGAGAACTTATTTTAATCACTGGGAGCTAATCTCATTTCCAAGCCTGAAAATGGTCCCAAACATTGAAATTATATGTTAATGTACAGAGATTGACAAAAAGAAGCTGCTTGTATCGACTTGGAATTAATGGAGCAATTCAGGGATGAACAATAACGCTGGCAGGAGGTGTTAAGGAGAACTGTTGCAGTTGTTAGATTTCGGCTCTGAGAGGTCTCCTTGCTCTGAGGAGATGGTCAGATCACAGCGAAAGGAAAATTACCTGGGAACTTGAGAGTCCTTTAGTCAGTCTGAGCCATTTCACAGTGAGGACAGGAGAAAACAGGGAAAGGCTGGTGGTGGGATTCCTGGTTATCCATGGGTGCTTCACTGCACTGCTGAGGGAAGTCCTGCCTGCACCTCTGTGATGTAGAAGTGACCCATCCCTCGGGCAGGTTGGGCTGTGCCTGCTGCAGCCCTGGTGAGCAGCTCAGGCTGGCTCTGGGTCACAGCAGGGACAGCTCTGGGGCAGGATGGTCCTGTCCCGGTGTCCTTTGCAGCTCTGCATTTGCACATCCTGAGATAAAATCCCAGAATATCCTGGAGCTGGAAGGGACCCACAAGGATCATCAGCCCAACCCCTGGCCCTGCACAGACACCCCAACAATCCCCCCCCGTGCTCAGAGCGTTGTCCAAACACTCCCTGAGCTCCGGCAGCCTCGCAGCAAAACCCACTCCCTTTTACGGGGCAGTGGAAAATGTTGCCTTTCCCGTGGGTTCCCCCTTTTCCTGGGACTCCTAATAACCCAAACTGCTTTGGGGTTTCCTGCCTGCAGCCTGTTTTGTAGCTGCAAAGCGCTGCACGGCTTGTTTGTGCTGCTGACAGCGCCGGGGAGTGCTTCTCCTTCCCCAGGACTCAATTTGTGCTCCCTGGTGGTCAGCGGGGTGAGGGCTTGGAAGTGCCTTTGATCCCCTCACCGGCGATCCAGACCAGCCAGGAGATGTAAAGCTCACGTCGGTAGAAAAGGAAAAACTTGTTAAGAAACAGACTTTCTGTTCTTTTGAATAAAATTCTCAAGTAAGGCTACAGAAAGATGCCAAGATGTGTTGCTGCTGTTAACATCCCGAGCCTTTGAACTCGTACATGCAATACTTGAGAGACCAATTTGAAGCAACTGAATTCAAGGCACAGCAAAAAGGCTTTAGAAGCCGCTTCCTGACAGTGATAAACATGTGGAACGGGGAGGTAGTTGCCCAGCGGATTTTGGAGGAGCTGCTGCTGAAACTGTTCCTTCAAGGGAGCCACAGTTGAAAGTTGAAGCGTGTTTTGCAATTATTGACTCGCTGATTGATGGCTTTGTAAGATGAACGAGGCGTGAAAACCCCAACCTTCCTTACAGACAGGGAGGCTCTGCAAAGGGCCGTCAAGGGGTGACCTGGTCCCCCCTCCTCTCAGCACCGGGGTTGGGAAACACGGCTGGCTTGGGAATGTGCATCTCCCTCAGCGTCCCAGGAGCACAGGAATTGGTGCCCATGGACGGCTTTTTAGCTCATCAGTCTGCCACTTCAAATGGATTTTGTGTTCCCCGGTGTTAATCCGCCCTCCGAGGCCCTCCTTGGCTGGTGGAAAGCTCCACGGGCTCCTTCCATGCGTGTCTACACTTGCAGTGTGTGGTTTTAGGGATGCAGGAGACTGTCAGAAATTAATCCTCCTTTCTCCCCACCCCTCTTTCCTCTACAGGGGGAGGAGCCAGGGCTGCTTCTGTGTCCCACTGGGAGTTTTTTCCTAGAGCTCTCTGGTAGTGCCAAACCTTTTTTGAGGTAAAATAGTTTGAAATCACAGCCTTTTCTGGTTTGGTACCTGGCTGAGGGTCCCGGAGGGGTGGGGATATTTGGGTTGGATATTAAATACAGGTGGTTCATATTCACCAAAGAGAAGTGAAGCTTCATGTTGATCTGCCATGAGGATACCGCAAACAAAACATTTATGTTTAAATCTCAAAGTGAGTAAAAATGTAGGTAACTTTTTTTTTTTTTTTTTGCTTGCAACAAAGAATTCTGGGGGTAGAAAATACTTTCATTTCACAAGCTGTTCTTTGCATATAGCTCAGGTTTGCAAAATTACTTCAAGCCCCTTCTCTGCCTTTTTTTAATGTGTCGATGCCCCTCAAAATCCTGAGCTCTGTGAAAATGTTGGTTTGGGGCAGCGCTGCTTTGAATTTTAGGCTGGGAAAAAATTCAGAATCTCCACGTGAAGTGTCTTGTGAGGATCTTGATACCCTCCTTCATCCCCGTGGATAAAGGATCTCAAATCTCTCTGCATTCCTTTGGTTCAAGGTGGCATTATCACATTTTTAAGGAGGGAAGACAGTTTGTCTGAGGTCAGGGAGTGAATCTGTGACTCAGGTGGGCTCCAGTTCAGACCAGCTGTGTTCAAGCCTTGGGTTTTAACCACAGGACCATCCTCCTGCCCTAAGAATTGAGCTAATTTGGGATCAGGGGGGTGATATGGGTTTAAGGTGTAAGGGTGAGGTGTGATTTTTGGTGTGAGGTTTGAGATGGAGTTGACTGCTGTTTGTGGCTGTCCATTCACAGGGTGTCCCAGTGCCCTGGGAAGGGCAAGCTGGGAATCAATTAAAGCACATCAGACCTGTAAAGAGGGGGGAAATACACTCTTGAAGCCAACATGAATCTGGGGTGGATAAAACGAGCCCCTCAGCTGGCTGGTGTTGGGCACAGCAGCCCAAAAATTGCTTTCCCTGTGTGTGCCAGGGAAACGTGGTGCCTCTTGGAGGGATCTGGCATAACAGACTTCTGCCAATCAGTGGCAAAAGGCCCAGGTCTGTTTGGCTGCCTGGAGTTTAATCCTGTGCCTGTTAATCCCTCAGGTTGGTTCAGTGTTCTCTCAGTTCAGACCCTCAGGGCTGCTGGCATTGGCTTTCTGCTGAGGGCTCTGGGATGAGGAGGGTGAGCTCACTGCATCCATGCTGGATGTCTGCACCATCCTTGGATTGCTGTGGGGTGCTGGCTGCAGGCAGGACTGAGTGCCTGGCACAGCTCCCAAGTGCCAGCATCTCCAGGGAGCCGGGAGCTGGTCTGAGCTTAAATTCCAGTGGCACTTCATAGGCTGTGCAAGTGCAAGGGGGGTGGGACTGAGGAGGTTTAGACTGGATATTAGGGCTTCATTCCTGAGGAAAGATGTTGTGTCTCACACCTGCCATCCCACCTGCACTTTATTGTCATAGAAACCCAGCAGGGTTTGGGTTGGAAGGGACCTTAAAGCTCTTCCAGTGCCACCCCCTGCCATGGGCAGGGACACCTTCCACTAGCCCAGGTTGCTCCAAGCCAGGACCTTGTCCCAGGTCCCTCCTCTCCTGAAGCCCCTTCCACCAGAGGAAGGTTTTTTGTTTGTTTGTGTGTTTTGGGGTTTTTTTGTTGTTTGTTTGGGGTTTTTTGGTTTGTTTTTTTTTGTACTAAGAAATAAATGCTGTTGGGAAAACAAGAAGAGTCTTGGGAAGCTGCAGGGGCCGCCAGTGAGGATTAGAAATGGGTACAGGTATGCAGCAGGAAGTCAGAGAGTCCAAGGTAAGGCAGAGAGTGCAAGGGAAAAGATGTTTCTATTTGCAGTGCCTGTTTGAAACTAATGAAACAGGGAGGGAGGAAACACATTGTTTTTTCTTCTCTACGGGAGTTTGAATGTTTAATAACAGTGAGGCACTGAAATACTTCAGCCAAAGCCCAACTGTTGATGTTCTCAGGCAGGTCTGTGTGGGTTTGGAGCTGTGTGTTGTCGGTACATCTTGAACTCCAGGGGAGTGGGATTGGGTTTGGAGTGCAAACCATTGAATCTCAGAATGGTTTGGGATGGAAGGGACCTTAAAGATTGTTCCACCCCCTGCCATGGGCAGGGACAGCTTCCACTAGACCAGTCTGCTCCAAGCCCTGTCCCCCATGGACCATTTCCAGAGCAGTCTCTATTTTTGGGTCAGATTTTGTGCTAGCCTCCAAATTGTCCTTGGCTCGCTCAGAAACCAGTCCTGAGAGATGCTCTGTCCCCCCAGGCAGCCCCAGCACAGCCAGTCTGAGCCATCTGGGGGCTTTTTTCTCTCTTTTACTGCAATATTCAGCACCCCAGTTCTCTGAGCCTTTTCTTGCCTTTATTTTCAGCTACAAAGGCACAATATTGGGCAGGTGCCTTAGAGAGCCTAAAGGAAAGAGGAAATGGATGGGAGGCGAAGCTTTTGGGAATTCTGGGGATAAAACAGAGCAGTTTATCAAAATATCCCCCTCCTTGGCTTCATAGTTCAGGATTTTGCTGCCTGCTTGACAAAATAAAGACCAACTTAGCAGTGTTTTCATTCTGATGACTCTGGGTTTTGATGCAAAAAGCCAATCTTTCCTGTAACGACGAGACAGCTTTTCAGTCAAAACCTGAAGTTTTCAGCAGAAAATGGTTGGGAAATGATCATCCCCATGGAAAACCTGTCTCTGCAGCTCTGTCACCGTGGCTCGAGCGCAGGAGAAGCAGCAGCTGCCCTTCAGTGCTCCCTCAGCTGCTCCAGAGGGCTCCGTGTGCTCCAGGCAGGCACTGGCACAGCAGGCACGATCCATGGCTTTGGGGCAAAGGGGCAGAAGTGCCAGTGGCCAGCTGGAATAGCTGGGGGTGCTGCTCACGTGGTTTTTTAGGTGGTTTTTTTTAGAGGGGGAGTCATGTGGGGTGGGGTGAGGAGCTCTAATTATCTGTCAGATGAGGACCCGACCTTCTCTGCTCGCTGCTTAATTAGGCTGTTCACAAGCTGGGCTTAAAAAGACTTTGCATTATTGGCTGGAGAAAAATAAAGATGGGTTTTAACGTGACTTCAGCAAGGAACCTCCAACAGCATCTGTTCTCCTGCCCCAAACCCTGTGTGTGTGCTGAGCCCCTGGCCCTGGAGCAGCGAGTGAGTGCATGGAGATGTGTCCTGGACATTTATTCTGAGTGCTCAAGACGATGGTCGTGAACCTGACTGCTGGGGATGCTTTTTCTGTGTCTGGCTGAGTCGCTCTGATAGACTGTCTATCATTTATTTTTATTTATCTCTATTTAGGGGAGGGGAAATTTGTTGCCTGGGCTCTGTTAGAAAGCTGTGCAGAGGCAGAAAACAGCATCAGGAACCTAAAATAAGCCAGGGGGTGTTCAGCACACAGGGTGGGCATTTAGGGGGGGCAAAAAGGGTGAGGGGCTTCCCTGTCCCAGCCCAGGCACTGCCCCGTGGGAGGAAAAGGCAGGACATTTCCTCTGCCTTTGGTGGGGTTTGTGGAGAGAGTTTCTGCAAAGGCAGAGCCCTGCTGATCGTCCCCTGAGAGCTGAGCCTTGGGAAACACTCTGCTCACTTGGGGTTTAGATGAAGTTGTGTCATCTGGAGGGAAACCAAGCCCTGTGCTGTGGGCAACCAGGCCCCAGCTGTGCCAACACCTGATGGCTGAGGGGTGGGATGGAGTCCTGGGAGGGGCACCCCAGGGGTTTATTCTGCTGCTTCCAAATGGCTGTTGTTTATATGAAGACTAGAGGAGGTTTAGGTTGGATATTGGGAAGGAATTCTTGGCTGTGAGGGTGGGCAGGCCCTGGCACAGGTTGCCCAGAGAAGCTGTGGCTGCCCCTGGATCCTTGGAAGTGTCCAAAGCCAGGTTAGACGGGGCTTGGAGCAACCTGGGCTGGTGGAAGGTGTCCCTGACCATGGCAGAGAGTGGAATGAGATGGGCTTTAATGTCCCTTCCAACACAAGCCTTTCTATGAGTCTATATTGGATTTTTAGGACAGGATATTCCTAACTGGTCAAGTTAAAGTGGGGTGAAGTTGTGTTTTGCTTTTTCCTGGTGATTTGCAGGCTGCAGCCTGGGCAGGAGCAGAAAAGCCTCATCTGTAGCACAGCAATAACAACCAAGAAACAAGTGTCTAGTGATGTTCATCGTGTTCTTGTGCTCCTTAAAATACATATGCCTCGAAGTCTGCCAGGCGTTTTGCTCTGCAAAGCATATGGTTTAACAGATAAAATGATTTCTGACCTGGAGACCTGAACTGACAACTTTGGAGACAAACAAAAACCAGGATGGCTCCATCTGTCAGGGCTGGTTCATCTCCCTGCTGCTTACTGACATTTCTGTGTGTGCATCAGGAAACTGCTTCAGTGCCCCCCCCTTCCCTCCTCCCCTCGGTGCCCATCCTCGTGTGCCCTGCCCTGGTGCACGAGTTCACCTCCAGGCTCCTGGCCACGACCTTCCCTGGCAGGGCTTTGCCCTCCCTGTGCCTTGCTCCTTTAGCAGCTGCCTGCTGAGGGATGGGCTGCTTGCTGGGCTTGGTCTGGAGCTTTGAGCAGGATCTTCTCTCGACCTTTCCGGGGCTCAAGAGCTCGTCACGAGTCAGGTCGGCTCCATCCCTGTCTTGATGTGATTCACAGCTGTCCTTCTGGTGGCACATTCTTTGGGATAACGAAGCTTTGGGTGCTGGCCCTTGTGCTGCTCTGCTCCCCTTTCAGTTTGTCACGTGTGTGCTCCTGAATCCCAGGTCCCCTCTCAGCTCCCTGGCAGCGTTTTTGGCAGGGCTGTGTGGCCATAAACTCACAGAGTGAAAATCCTTGTATCCCTTGTGGAGATGCTTTCTGGATCAGCTGCTGGTGTCACTGCTGAATGCAGATGGGGAGTGAGGGGTGGGTACCACCAGCTCTGGGAAGCTTTGGGTGATGAACTTCTCCCGTGTTCCCTTCCAGGATAAACTTTCCTCCTCCTTTTGCCTCGTTATTCTCTCAACATCCCCACGGCCCCTTCGGTGGGAGAGCAGCTGGTGGCTTGGGAAAGGGGGATTATTTCTGCTCTTACCAGCAAATCCAAACCCACGGAGTTATTTAAGGCTGGACCTAAAAAGCCACTGGTGTCTGAGAACAGAAGCTCTGCTAAGAAGTTGTAAGCAAACATTATTAGAGATGACCTCTTATTTATGAACGACTTTGCAAAGGGAAGCCTGTTCCCCTCACTCTGCCTCAGCCAAAGACCTATTTTCCCAGTCATAATATCCCCGCCAGCAATCAGTCTGATTAGACTTTAGGATGATGCAGTAAATACACCAAAGCTCAATTTAACCAGCAGAGAAGCAAATAATAATAACTCGAGGCCTTTGGCCATAAAAATGCAGACGTTTACCTTGAATGTTGACTTAAACCATTTCAATTTTGTGCCAAATGAGGCTTGAAATGTATCACCCGGTGTTCAGTGTCCAACCAATCAAAACTGCCTTAAATATTGTGCCTTCCTGCTGGCAGCACCGCCCCAGTTAAACATCTCTGTCCTCGTGGGGGCACCCTGCAAGCAAGGCAGTAACAACAGGGTTTGGTTGTTTATTTGGGGGATCTGGGAGCAAACTGTGAATATTCCCTGGTGGGGTGTGGAGGCTTTTTGCCACCACCTGGGCTGCACAGCAAGTAAAGCTTTGTCATTCTGCCCCGACACACCCTTTTAGGGGGAAGGAGCAGGATCTGGTGAAGGAGGAGAGCAGCTAGGTAAAGGAAAGCAGCCAAAATCTTTATCTCTTCTCTTTACTGAGCTTCCTGATTCATTAGCAGGGCTGATTATCCAGTTCCACGGCGATAATCCCTAATTAAACACCACAGCAGACAACGTGTTTGTGCCAAGCTGAACATAAGTGGCCTCTTCTTAATAAATGTGTAAGTATGATCTCCATACTGTTAACCAGAGACATGAGAGCCTGAAGTTCTCACAGAATGGTAATTGCCAGAGAGATTTGCTTTTCCCTCCCCCTCCTCCTTAAATGCACAGTCGACGACCGTTAATGTTCAGTGTCTTTTAAATTATAACTCCTTAAATCAAAAGCACATTTTAAAAAAAACGAAGGGGAGGCCTCTGGAAGTGCCCATCAGGCAGTGAGGTGGTAATTAATCCATCTGGAGGGGAGTCCAGGAGCTGGAGGTGCTGTCACTTGTTTTCAGCTCCCGGGGTTTCTCCGCAGCCTTTCCGTGGGGACCGAAAGGTGCTGGAGCAGGTGCTAATTCCTGACTGCATTGAAGTGTTTTGTTGTCCTGAGAGGGGGAGAAAGATGTTCAGCACTGTCTGATTTGCTGTTCTGTTTTGGAGTCGAGCCTGTGTTTGGGTGGTCCATGCAGGAAAACTGTTTAGGGGAAGAGCTGAGGGCGTGTGTTCAGGGTGGAGTGACCATTGTTGGTTACCTTATTCTGCTTTGGCAGCAAACAGCTTTGAAATGGGTTAGGCAGGACCACACCAGGTCTGGGAGGGCTCCAACCTGACTGCAGGAGCCCAGGTGATTGCACTGTGCAGGCATTTTCTTTCACCTCTCCTACCACGCCACCTGAAATAAGAACAGCACCTTCGTTCCAGGAGCACCGAGGGGACAAAGATTTGCAGCTGCTGTGGGGATGTCCATGGATGAGGCAGGACTAAAACCAGTGCTGCCTTTTTGTTTCCAAAACCTGGGATTAGCCACAAAGCTTTTGGCCAGAACTTTCAAGCCTGTGGTTTAGAGAGGCTGAAGGATGAGGGGGCATGTGCAGGTCAAAGCTGCATCCACATGGAGTGGTGCTGGGAGAGTGCTCAGCGTGTGCAGCTATTCCTGCCTGTCCAGGTCTGCTGTTTCCTTCCTGCTTTCTAGCTCTTGGCTCTTAACTATCTGCTGCCTTTTTGTGAAGCTGGGTGTAGGCAGGGACAGGAGCAGACCCCCTCGAGGGGTCTGGGTGGAGAAGGGGGTTTGCAGAAGCAAACAGAAGGTCTTTCCTCCCTCTGTACCGTGACCTTGCTCCTTTAATGTCACCGGGGCTCGTCTTTCTCCACAGCCCGGGGCAGAGGTTCAGCTGGGGAGGCTGCAGCAGATGGAGAGGCTGCCCTGGCACTGGAGGCACTGCTATAAATTCCCTGTGCCCTCCGAGGTCAGTGCCACACAAGGGACATCTCCTCCTGTGCTCCGGGTCCGGCCTTTTGCCGCCTCCGTGGGCTGGGTGGGGAAGGGGGACACTCTGCTTTTGGCTGCCTGGTTCCCAGATGGACACATAGAAGTGCCAGTGCTGCAGCCTAAAGGGTCCAATCGAGCCTGTGCCGCCTGAATTCAGGTGGGGGGATGTGAGGTGAGATCACCCTGCCCTGTTTTTCTGGGCCCTCAGGGGCGCTGGGTTTCCTGAGGGGTGCCCTTTCCTCCAGGAGCCACGTGAGCCAATCTCCAGCTCCACCTCATCTTTTATATTTTATTTTCCCCCAGCAGATGCGAAGATCGTGCTTTTGTCAGCTTTCCTCCTGCTCAAAGGAGGGAAGAAGCATTTGAAAAGAATATTAAATTCGGGAAGGGTGCAGAGGAGGGATGAGAACAAGTTTTCCTCTCTCACATCAGAGCCGCGTGTCCCACATTCCCCTCCTCGAGGCGGATCCTTTGCCTTGATTTCTTTACCTTTTTCTTTTCTTCTGTCCTGACTCCTGGAATAATTAAGTTACCAGCAACTGCGTGTGTGTAGTTTTAAAGGCAACTTTTCTAACAGCAGCGTGAGTTCCCTTTGCCACAGCCCTGCAGTGGCTCGTTCCCTTGAAGATATGCAATCAGTACTTCTCCTGAACCCACTGATATACTTGGCCATCACTTAAATATCATTACAGGAAAGATTTCCATGAGATCACTGCACGTTACACTTTAAAGTTTGACTTTAAAAGAATGTCTGGGCTTTGCTAAAAGGCATTAGTAATGGGATTCTCTATCTTTGAGCTTAATTTATTCTGAAGAGAAAAAGGCCATTATCTTAAATCTTTTTTTCCCCTTTTCCTCCTCTTACAACAAAAAAAAAGAAGAAGAAGAAAGGAAAAAGCAACCTCTGAAGTCCAGCACTTATGGCAAAGCCATTGTTTAATTACTTGCTCTTTTCATCCTTGGGAGGGAGGTGAGCTGGGGGGAGGTGGGAGCCAACTGTGTTTTGGCGTCACGGCCCCTGCTGCTCCACAAACAATATATTTTCCAGCCCCTCCTTCCCTTGACCTGCTTTGCTCCAGGATTAGCAAGTTATGGGCTCACACTCCATGAGAAAACCAGAGCCATTCCTGTGGGCACGTCCCAGCTGAGGCAGCAGGACAGGCAGCAGAATCCTGGGATGTCTCAGTGTCAGCCAACAACTGCAGGCTGGGAACCTCCACCTGAAAGAGGCTGTGGCAGATAAACAAACCCTCCTTTGCAGGGCTCTGCTTAGCTGTGCCCAGAGTCTGAAGTGAGCACTTGTCCCTGGCTGTGTTTCCCGTGTGGACACTGTTGGGAACAGCCCTTGGGTTCTAGGGGATTTGATTGCCATCAGTTCTATCCCAGCAGAGTCTCTGAGTCTCCTCTTATTAGTGCTCAGCCAGCCTTGAAATGTTCGGTGCATCCCAAGCCTGGAGTGTGCCTGTGCATCAAAAACTGAGCAAAAAGCCTTGCCTTGGGTTTAATTCCACCCAAGGCTAGGTCTAGCCTTGGATTACAGCATCCAGAACTCTTGGATTAGGCGGGGAACAACCCAAGCTCAGCCTTCTGCAGCAGGAGCTTGGGTTTGTTTTTGTGAAACAGAAGAGCAAAACGGCAGGAAAGGTTCAATTTTGAATTTTTTCCAATTCAGAACCAATTGTGGCTCCCCAGGCTGGGGCTGTGAGCCTTCCCTGCCACGAGTGTGCTGAGCTCTGGAGTCTGTGGGGCTGGAACAGGGAAGAGCCTTTGCCCCAGGGCCATGGGAAGTGCTTCAACACCAGCTGTCCTGCCTCCTGGATGCTGTGACTCCCCCATTTCACTGGAATTGCTTTCTGCTCTCTGGGGCCCTCGTGGGTGGGTGGAGGCAGGAGTGTATCCCTCAGAGCTATAGCTGCTGGTGCCTGAGTTATCAGCCGAGCTGAGGATCAATTATACATTAGGGGCCTGGTAATGATGAGAATTAAATGAGCTTTTGCTCGAGTGTGTTGTGCTTCTGTTCACCTTCAGATGGAAACTGCTCTGAAGAGCACCAACATCTGCACAAATAATCTGTCTTCTGGAAGGCACATTGATCTCCTGTTTACATATGGGAGTGCTCTGCTGTTGTCTCTCCTGGGACAGGGAGCTCTGCTTGCCAGAATGGGGAAGATGATGGTTGTCCATGGCTGGCCTCTGCACATCCAGCTATGGGGGCATGGTGGGAGCAGGGTCCTGTGCCCAGGGCTCAGCCTCCCCCCAGGCTGTCCAGGCTTTGCTGTGCAGTGGTGTGGAACATCTCTCTGGACCCATAAGGGTGCTCCAGGTGCTCCTGTAGATGCAGATATGTGTCTGTAGGGAGTCACCAGCTTTTGCCAGAGGTGCAAAGTGGTGTTTCTCCTGCACCAACTGCTGGGTGGGCTCGGTGAACCCAGGAACCTGCCTGCCAGGATTGATGCTCTGAGCACCTTTAGTGTTGGTATTTGTCTGTTGCTATTTCACAGAACCCCAGAATCCCTGAAGTTGGAAAAGCCCTCCCAGCCCATGGAGCTGGAAAAGCCCTCCCAGCCCATGGAGCCCACCCTGTGCCCGATGCCCACCTTGTCACCCAGCCCAGAGCACTGAGTGCCACATCCAGTCATTCCTTGGACACCTCCAGGGATGGGAACTCCACCACCTCCCTGAGCAGCCCCTGCCAATGTCTGACAACACTTCCAGTGATGAAATCCCTCCTGATGTCCAACCTGAACCAGGCTGATGGGAGTCCCCACAACAGCCCAGTCCAGGGGTTAAAGCAGCATTTGGTACTTTTATTCTGCTTTTTGAGCCCCTTTGACTCAGTTTCTCCCCAGGCCCATCTCTACTAATAATACTGACCTATTTCAATGCAGTTTTGCAGGTTAGTTTATTTTTTGCAAGGCACTTAGCAGGCATTAAACGTTACATAAATCCCGAGTATTGTTCATCCACAAGCTGCATTGATTTGCAGAGTGTGGTCATATTGTCTAGATTTCTTTTTTCCTTTACAAATTTCCAGCCATTAGAAAGGGGGAGGGGGAAACCCTGTAGCTCCTATCCCAAACCAAATAGTTGCAGAAACAATGAGCTGAAAGTGGCTGATCAATGATAAGGCAGATGGGGCCAATTGAGCATCAGCTCCAGCCTCCAGTGTTGGTTTGTACTGGGCTTGCTGGGCTTGATGGGACTGATGCACAGGTGTGGTGAGCAGCTCCCACTGCACTGCAGTGCCACATTTTCCCACTTTTTCCTTAATTCCATGCCCCAGATGCTCCTCTGGTTGTCCTTGGATGTTAAAAGGAGCAGCTCACGTGCCACTGGGAAAATCCAGCCCTCCCAGCAGTGTTATTTTTGCAGCCCTGGCACTGTTATCTCTCGTGGGGCAGGGTGATGCACCGGCATTTTTGGGGGTGCAGAAGGCAATATATCATGAGGGAGCAGAGGGGAAGAGCAGGGTGGCTCCTACAACTCCTTGATGATGCTGTAATTTCCTCTATCAGGAACAGCAGGACAGCAGAGATAAGTGAATGCTTTCTGTTGGATGGAGGGGCTGACAGAAGTGCTGGGGGGTTATTTTTTGGCTGAGTGACACCGTAATGGCGAGCATTGTGTTCTCCTCCATTTTTACTTGGAAAGCTAAGGTGGAGTAAGCAGAGACTATCTGTCTTTTAGGCATGAAAAGGTCTCCCCTCCCCAGCTCCAATCAATCATAACTCTCCAAGAGTCATCGATTTACAGGCAGCACCAAACCACCTGCTCTCTGCAGCCCCGGGGGGCTTTCTTTTGGTGAGGAATCTGATTTTTACAGCAGTGCGAGGCAGAAAGAGGCAGAATGGCTGTAACCAGCGAGTTGTAGCTGCTTTGACCTGCTCTCATGGCTCTGGCATTCCCAGCTCCTCACTGCTCACCTCTGAGCTGAGACCAAGCCAACTGGTTTCATGCGAGTCAATGGGATGGGAGTGGCTGATCCCGGGGGGACCAGCCCTTGCCAGTGGCAGTCCCAGTCCAATTGGGATTCAAGTGTTGGCTCTTCCTTGGAGCAGAGTCCTCTTAATCCTCTTGGCCTGCTTATTTTCACTGGAGAAAGGGGGTTTGTAGTGTTTGCAGCAGGCTCCTGGGTGTCTCTGCCCTGGGTTCTCCAGTCTGTGGTGAGCACCGGTTTCCGAGACACGGAGAATTGAAGAAGCAATTGCTTCTCAGCAAGCCAAGAAGCAAAAAAGGGGGGGATGGATGGATGGATTTTGTTTGCTGGATGGGGATTCATGTTTGCAGAAGTGCTCTGAGACACTGAGTGGGCAGATGGAGCCGACAGAAGCGCAGGGCGCTCTTGTTCTCCTTGGATGACAAGACGTGAAAGCTGAGGCTGCACTTGTAACAAACTCCCCCCAAACGTGAAGTGTGCCGAGGGTTTCAGAGCTGATCCACTCTTGAGCAGAGTGGCCCTTGTGAGGCAGTAGATTAGAGCAGGGAGTGTGTGCAGGAACGAGATCTCTCTCCTGCACTACACGCTCGCATTGTCCCAACCACATTTTGGTATTTGCCATAAGCCACGCGCTCTTATGAAAAACCATTTGCAAGATAAGTAAAGGAAAATGTAATCCCTGAGTGGAATGAAAGGTGCTTTGAAATGAATGGGGGATAATCCTTTTGTTGTCTGTTACAAATGCACTTTATTTCTGCATTATCTGAGCATGAGAATAGAGCGCTGGCTCAGCCAACAAATCCACTGCAGCCCCCTCTCGTCGCTGCGTCAGACCCGGGCGGCAGCGCCGGAGCCGCCTCTGAACTCCCCGAGGTCGGCGCTTGCAAAAAAAAGGGCTCTTTTGAATTTCAAAATCCTGCTGGCGTGATTGTTTTGGCACTTGCAGAGTGCACGGTCTGGGCTTAAGTCGCGCTAAAGACGCGGGTTGAGATTCAGGGAGCGGTCTGGGGGATTTAGCTCCCTCCCTGCCCCTGCTTCTGCATCTGAACGGGGAGGGAAATCTGCCTAAATGGCTTTTAAAATCACAAAGCCCAACCCCTGCCCCCGGGAGTTTGTAGCTGGGGTTGAAGGATTTCTTCCTTCTGCTTTCAGTGTGTTTTTCTTTCTCTGGTTGATAATTTCTCTCAGCAGTTTCAAGCCCATTGACTTATGCAAGGAGATCCTTCCAGCTTGTGCAGAGTTGGCTCTTAGAGAGGGTCCAAAGGAGGCAACGAAGGATGGGGAAGGGTCTTGGTTTGAAGCCGTGTGAGGACACTGAGGGCACTTGGTGTGTTCAGCTGGAGCAGAGGAGACTGAGGGGAGACCTCCCTGCGGTTCCAACTGCCTGGGCAGGGGCAGAGGAGGGGCAGGACTGAGCTCTGCTCTGGGGGACCAGGGACAGCCCCCAGGGAATGGCTGGAGCTGTGTCAGGGCAGGCTCAGGGTGGATCTCAGGGAAAGGTTCTTCCCCCAGAGGGTGGTTGGCACTGAACAGGCTCCCCAGGGCAGTGGGCACAGCCCCAAGGCTGCCAGAGCTGCAGGAGGGTTTGGATGATCCTCTGGGGCACAGGGGGTGACTCTTGGGGCTGGGCCTGTGCAGGGCTGAGGGTTGGACTGGATGATCCTTGTGGGTCCCTTCCAACTCACCATGTTCTGTGTTTCTGGTGACCCAAGCAGCCAAAAGCCCAGGTTTGATCCATCTGGCCACTCCAGCAGAAAGGAAAGCTCAGAGCTCAAATCCTGAATGCTGCAGAGTCTGGAACAGCAGCAGCTATTTTCAGCTGATGTTAAAGTTCTTTAGTTACTGCAGGCATTGATTCTTGGGGCCTGGAAAATAAGTCCCAGCATGGCTTCTCCTTGGTTTCTTGGTGAGCAACCAAAGTTCAGGAGATGTCATGAGATAAATTTGTTCATTCTGATTTTATTGTCTGCCATACCCAGCCTCCAGCCAGTGATTCAAAACTTCTTTACACCCTTCCCTCCCTCCTAGTTTGATGCAGTTCTCCATCATGGAAAGGTTGGGAGAACTGGGGGTGTTCAGTCTGGAGAAGAGAAGGCTCCGGGGATACCTGAGAGCCCCTTCCAGGGTCTAAAGGGGCTCCAGGAGAGCTGGAGAGGGACTGGGGACAAGGGATGGAGGGACAACACACAGGGAATGGCTTCCCACTGCCAGAGGGCAGGGTTAGATGGGATATTGGGAAGGAATTGTTGGCTGTGAGGGTGGGCAGGCCCTGGCAGAGGTTGCCCAGAGAAGCTGTGTCTGCCCCTGGATCCCTGGAAGTGTCCAAGGCCAGGTTGGATGGGGCTTGGAGCAACCTGGGCCGGTGGGAGGTGTCCCTGCCCATGGCAGAGGGTGGCACTGGATAAATTTTAATGTCCCTTCCAACCCAAACCATGCTGGGATTTGTTTCCATGGCGTACTGAAGACAGGGTGCTGATTACTTTTTTGTTTTGGTTTGGTTTGCTTGAGGAAAGTCCTTGAAGTGAGGTCAGTCCTGGACTGAAAGTTGTTGCACATCTGGCAACCTGGGCAGTGTCTTTTCCTGGGTCCATTCCCAGCAGCAATGGTCTGTGCTCCAAAGCATGAGACACAGCAGGGGCCCATCAGAGCCTGGCTGTGCAGGGACCATCGTGGCCTCCCTCACTCAACAGGTCCAGAGCATTCCCAGCATTCCTGGACCCGTAGCATGGATGGTTTCAGTCTTGGAATAATCCAATTGCTGTTCCTAAAACAATCATAGCTGCTAGAATTTGCCTTTGCAGGCGCAGTAATAAGAGACTAGGAAATTAATTAAAAAGCTAATTATAAAGTCCACGAACGTTGTTTTCAAATCTGGAGATGAATTTACTTTTGCTGAATGCCACCTTTTCCAATTTATTCAGCTGTGGGGTGGGGTAAGTGAGGGGATGAAAGCGTGTGCTCCTGATGTGATGCCGTGCTGGCTGCTAAGGGGATTAGGACATATATGATGGGAAAGACACAGGAACAGCACTAAGCTGGCTGTAAGCCTGTTGTCTCCCAGCTTTTTCCACTAGGAAGCACAAAGGAAAGTCAGGTTCTCTGCCTCCTGCGGTCTCATGCCATCCTAATCTCAAACTAATCCCTTCAAACAAGCATTTCCCTGCCCTCGAAGCAGGTTTGTCATGGGGTCTTGCTTTCTTGGGAGCTGCGAAGCGCTGCAATTAATCGGGGTGCTTAGGTGGCCTCTTGAAGCCCGTGTTATGCTCAGCAGCAATTTAAACCGAGTGTCCACTGGTAAATGGTGAGAAGCACCCAGGGAAACGCTGTGATGTTCCCGTGCATAGCAATGGCTTCATTAGCATCCAAGCGATTACGCGGAATGCCTAAATGACCTTGCAGTCATTAGGAGCGAGGGATGTTATGACTTAAGTTTAGAGGGACTTGCATTACAATGTAAGATCTAATTAGTGTTACCTCTGCTAATTGCTACATATTGCTGAGGTATATAAAAATAACTGCCTGAGCGGTGCCGGGGCCGCGGCTGTGCCCGTGCTGGAACAGGGGGAGAAGTTTGCTGCCATAATGAGCAGCAGCAGGTTGGTTACCTCTGTTGGCAGCTTGTTAATGCGTCTCTCGTTGTCTGCCTGAATGCAAAGGAGGTTTCCGCGTGTGGGTTGTGGCTGTTGGGTTCCCTGGCTGGTTCACACCGCTTGGAGTCTGGGGGTGAAACGGGAGAGCTGCTGGGGAGGCTCCTGCAGGAGCTGCTGGTGGTGCTGGGTTGGCCACAGAGCTGCTCCAAGGGCCTCACAGGACCCTGTGGCCATGGATTTGGGGTCAGAGCCTTCACCCATCACAGAAACATTGAGTTATTATTCACATTGTAAAGGACCTCCAGGATCATCAAGTCCAGCACCACCACTGTGGGGGTCGGACTCTGCGCCCAGGACAAGAGGGCACAGCCTCAGGCTGCACCAGGGAAGGTTCAGGTTGGGCAACAGGAGGAATTTTTTCACTGAAAGGGTTGTTGAACATTGGAAGGGGCTGCCCAGGAAGGTGGTGGAGTCCCCTCCCTGCCTGGATATGACACTCAGTGCCCTGGTGCAGTTGACAAAGTGGGTATCAGTCACAGGTTGGACTTGATGACCCTGGAGCTCTTGTCCAACCTGTATGATTCTATGTTCACCACTAAACCATGTCCTCAAGTGCCACATCCACCTGTTTTTTGGACCCTTCCAGGAACTGTGCCTCCACCACTGCCCTGGGCAGCCTGTGCCAGTGGTTGACAACCCTTTCCATGAAGAAATATTTCCTAATATCTGATCTATACCCGCTCCCCCCCCCAACTTATAAAGGGAAAATAAAGGGAATAAATAATAAATGCTGAGGGGTTTATTCCCAAGAGCCTGTGTGTCCTCTCCCCAAAGCTAAAACTTTTGTTCTCGGGTCTGAAGATCAGTCTCTGGGTAAGCTAAGAGTAAGAGATGGGATCCAGGAAATCAATTACTCTCTTAATAAGGAGAATAATGTTGTTTTCAGCCTGCCTTGCTGGTGGACAACATAGGTACAGGCAGGCTTGGAGTTCAGTGAGCAGACCAAAGTGTGTCAGGATTAGTTGGTGGTGACCAGGACAGTTTTGTTTCTACTGTAACTACAACAGGAAGGGTGGATGGGGCTCCAACATCAAGTGAAACCACTGTGAATGTAAAAACCAAACTGTGCCTTCCTGAATTACTGCCTTCTGAACTTCTCAGCTTCACAGCACTTCAGTTTTCCAGCTGCCTGCTTGGAAGTTTTAGAAATTTTTTTTTTGTTTGTGGTTTGTTTTGGGTTTATTTGGTTGGTTGTTTTTTTTTTTTTCTTTCAACAACCGGGTTAGAAAAAAGGGCTATGCTGATAATTACAGCGAAATCTTTGTTCCGTGGTTTGGTCTTTAGTCCTAAGAAGGCATCATCAGAGCCAGACAGGGAGAGTTTGATATTCCAGACAATTTTTGTTTTGATATCTGGAGGGAAGTTACAAAGCAGGGGAGGCCTGGCAGTTCTCTAATGGCTCTGTGTAATGTGCAGTACCAGGGGACACCTCTCAGATGCCTCCACGGTGGCTCCCGTGTGCTTCAAACACGTGTGCTGGTAAATGCAGAAACCGGCTCCTGAATTAATGACTGCGGCTTCAAAGGACCCTCCTCCCCCCCCTCCCCGAGCTGGAGATCTGAGGGCCATCTCGGAGTGGGTGACACGCCTTTGAAAATTATGCAGCGCAAACAATGAGCCTCGTTAAATGAGCGTCAGCGAAAGCAGCACATGGGACACGGCGGGGACACGGCGGGGACCTGGAGCCAGGGCACAGCACCGAAATCTCCGTGGGGCAGAGCAGAGGCAGCTGAGGCGGGAGGGGAAGGGCCAAATCCTGCCCTGAGAGGTCACAAGGAGCCCATGGAACCCTCCAGGCTTGGGGCAGAGGGGCTGGAAAGCTCCCGGCAGTGCTGGTGGCAGCGTCTGGACGTGAGCCCAGGTGGGCAAGAAGCCCAAGGGCACCGTGGCTTGTCCCAGTCATGGTGTGGCAGCAGGACCAGGGCAGTGCCCGTCCCCTGCTGAGGCACCTCCACTCCTGGGGGCAGTTCTGGGCCCCTCACGACAAGAAGGACATTGAGGGGCTGGAGCTTGTCCAGGGAAGGGAACGGAGCTGGGAAGGAGCTGGAGCAGCAGGAGCAGCTGAGGGAGCTGGGGGGGCTCAGCCTGGAGAAAAGGAGGCTCAGGGGGGACCTTCTGGCTCTGCAACTCCCTGACAGGAGGGGGGAGCCAGGGGGGGTGTTGGGCTCTGCTCTCAGTGGACAAAGGACAGGACAAGAGGAAACAGCTTCAAGTTGCAACTGGGAAGGTTCAGGTCGGATATTGGGAAAATTTCTTCTCTGGAAGGGTTGTCCAGCCCTGCCACAGGCTGCCAAGGGTAGAGGTGGAGTCACCATCCCTGGAAGTGCTCAGAAAATGTGGATATGGCACTTGTGGACATGGTTTAGTGGTGAACATGGTACTGGGTTGACGGTTGGACTTGATGACCTTAAAGGGTTTTTTTGAAGCTTATTGATTCTGTGATTCTGTGCCCATCCCCAGCAGGCTGTAGCTCCCTTCCAGGAGCTGTGGGATGCACAAGTCAGGCAGAGGGAGCCTGGGTGTGATGTGGTAGATGGCTGGCTCTGCCAGTTGAGGAGTTTGAATGAGTTTCTCATCTGCTGAGAAGAGCTGGGCAATGCAAGGTGGAGCTGCTCAAGGTGGTGTGGGGAGGGTTTTCCTAAGCAGGGTGGAATCAGGGCCATGACAGGCAGCAGTCTCATGTAGACCTGAATGTCTGTGAAAGTCTGGTCCATCTCTAAGGTGGTGACAAGCTCAGCTCCACCACCATCTCCAAAGAGATCCCACCCTCCCGCTGGGCACGGGGCCAGCTCGGCCGCCCCGGCGCTTTGCCCGTTCTGAAATGAGGATTAATGAGTTCCTCCATCTGATACTTGTTTGAGATTCGCCATTTGGGTTCATTTGAAGCTAATTTTATTCTCCATGTCACTGGCAATTTATGCAGCAAGCGCAATTATTGGAGATGAGCGCCTGCCACAGCTGAAGGCTACGAGTGCCACTTCCTCGGATGCACGAGGAGCGCTGGGGAACTGGGGCGGGGTGGGGGGAGGGAGGAAGGAATATTAGAAAAATAATCTTTCCCCACAATACTCTCGGAGCCGATACACACACACACACCTTCATAAAAAAAAGTAATTTAATTTTCCCAGTGCAGCACGAAAAGGAGATCTAATTATCCACTTCTAAATTGCTTTCTTAATTTTTCCGAACGCGGCTTTTTTTGTTTACGCCTTGCTCGGAGGCTGCTGCGGAGCTCACCTCCATATGGGGGTCACTGATAAAGCCACCTGGAAAGGCACTTCCTCCTGATAGCAGGTGTTGGAGCTCCTAATGTACCACGTGGGCCTTTTGTCCTGCTAATGGTGCTCCTCCTCAGGCCACGTCCTCCAGGTGACGGTGGGAATTTGGGAAGCGGCCCCGGAGCGTGGCCGGGGAGGCGCGTCAGACGTGGATTATTTTCTCAAGGTTTGCAGGAGTTTTTGCCGCCTCAAAGCTCTGCCTTTTGCTGCTGTCTGGGTTTCTGGGTCTTGCTTGGAAGCCTCGTGTGTGTTCTGCATCAGTATCAAAGACCATAATCCTCTCTAATGGAATTTCTGGAGTCTCCAAGAGATTCCCGCAGGCGCTGCCTTTTAGTCTGTTTATTTACCTTGTACCTGGACAATACTTTCTGCTGAGTCCCTGAAGGGCCCCTGTTTCTGCAGGAAGCTCTTGTAAAAATCATCAGTTGGTGTTTGAGGGAAGTGTTTGAAAAGCCTCTTGGTTTTGATCATGTTGCATCGTGCTCCTCTCCGTGCTTCGTGAATCCCTCACATGGATTTCCCTAAAGTTCTGCTAACAGGCTTGCCTTTGGAATTGGAAATGATGTGCACACACACCTCCTCTAATATTTATAGGATAAATGCTAAGCTGTGCTCCAGTGATGATCATGAAAAGCAGGTCCCAGATGTTGGAGATGACATGATACCTTCAATTATTTACTGGTAACTGGTTTTCAGTCTGCTGGTAGAGTTTGGGGTGTTCAGGTGTTCAGAGGCTCACAAAACTGGGGCTCTCCAGCCTCAAGAAGGCTCTGGGAGAATTTAAAGCCCCTTCCAGTGCCTAAAGGGGCTCCAGGAGAGCTGGAGAGGGACTGGGGACAAGGGATGGAGGGACAGGACACAGGGAATGGCTTCCCAGTGCCAGAGGGTAGGGAGAGATGGGATATTGGGAAGGAATTGTTGGCTGTGAGGGTGGTGAACCCCTGGCACAGGTTTCCCAGAGAAGCTGTGGCTGCCCCATGCCTGGAAGTGTCCAAGGCCAGGTTGGACAGGGCTTGGAGCAGCCTGGGCTGGTGGAAGGGGAGTGGAATGAGCTGAGCTTTAACCAAGCAAACCAGCCTGGGATTCTGGGATTCTATGAAAACAGTGTGTTATCCACATTTTGAACTTTTTTTTCTCTGTTGTATCCCACTGTTAAACTCCCTTTCTCTTTTCTCCCTGCCTTGGTGGGTCTGAGTTTTGCACAGAAAGCTTTAGGGCTGAGGTTTTTTTATTCCATGTTTGTCTCACTGGTGCTGGTTTAATTTTATTTTATTTTTTAACCCCATTTCTCCCCTCCCCCCCCCCCAAAATTTAAGGGCAGAGCTTTTAGGTTATGTCACAGAATCCCAGGATGGTTTGGGTTGGAAGGGGGTCAGAATCCCCCACCATCCCCAGCTGGATGGGGGTGGGTCACGGACAGCGCTGGAGCTGCTGCTCAATGATGCTCTAATTAACTCCTGCAAACTTCAGAGGACCCAGCTAACTATAATTGAGAGATCAACAGAGGCTGCAATGAAGTTAGATGTGCATACTAATTACTGAATTATCTAACACCTGCCTGGGAGAGCAGCAGCACAATATAAATACATTTTGCACTGGAAGGCCCTTGGAAGGAAGGCGAGCGAGATGAAGGGCCTTGTCAGACACATCTCAGATCCCTTCCCCGTGTCTGCAGCTTCCCGAGGCCTCGTTTGCCAAAAGCTCCAGCCTTTATTTTTAGTCTGGGTTTTGAGGCTGTCATGTAGCAGGCTCAACTTGCAAGGAGCCAATTAAGCAGGATTGCAGACATTAAACCAGGCACTCCCCGAGGTGCTGGGGAAGGTGGTGATGATGACGAGGCCCCGGTGAATTCTTCCAAGTTTTCCTGTCAGTGCCCAAATGACACTCGATTTGTTGGCAGCTCTCAAAGCTGCTCTAAAAAAAAAAAAAAAGAAAGAAAGAAAATAAAAAAAAAATAAATTAAGGATTTGTTTTTCTGCTTCTGAGCAGCAAATATAAAGGTTCAGTGTCCCAGGAATGAGGATCTGCTGAAGGGCTGTGTCCAAACACTCTTAGCACAGGGAGGAGAAACAAGGGAGGGGAGAGAAAAGGCTGTTTTGTTTGTGTTCTGGTTTTTTTGGGGGTTTTTATGATTATTTTATTCCATTCTGTTGGGTTTTTTAATGCTGATCTAAGGTGCGATTTCCACACCATCAGCTCACTCAGCCATCTCCATCAGCCCTCTGAAGGCAATAATTTTCTGCTAAGCAATTTTGTCATTGGGCTGGAAGGATAAATGAAACCAACATTTCAGTGCTGTGTCCAGCCTGGAATCAGAACGTGGCACATCTTCCCCCAACAAGTGGTTATTCCCTATTTTCCTTTGTTAAATATTAAGGAAAAATCATGGTCTTTGCTATTTTCTCCCCTTTTTTTTTCAGTATATTTGCAGAAGTGGGACTTATGGGCTGTTTTGATGCTTCAATAGTGCTGTCTGTTACAGAGCTGGTTGGATGCTTTCCTGTTCACAACCATTCCATCCCTCCTGAAAGGCAGGAGCTCGGGGAACCTCCTGCTCTCAAAACACTGCCTTTACTCATGGTTGCTGGGAGGTACAAAGCCTTGAAACCCAAAACACTTGGCTGTCCTGAGCCAGAGCCAGATGAGTGAGCGGGTTTGAAGAGCAAACTTCAGGATGGAGTTGCATCCTGAACGTGTTCTCTTGGAAAGGCACTCACAGCTTGCTGCCTTGTCCCACCAGCTCCCTCCTCTTGCTCCTGATCAAACGGCCTCATGTGCATCCACGTGAGGTGTCTGGGCCATTTTGGAGCAGGGGGTTGATAGAAATTCCCCTCTTGCTCCTCTAACGTGGCATTATTGACTGTGCTGCTGAACTTCCCGCCCGCTGCCCTGAGCTGCTGCTTACTTGGAGAATCTTTTTGTAGCTGCAGTTGCCAAGCAACTGTCAGCTGTATTTCCAAGATGCTCAGACTGCCTTCAAGATGTTGGGATCCAAATGCTGCTGTTCCACTCTCCAAGATTACTGTTTTCCCCAGGCAGGGTTCTTTGGGAAGGCCAGAGAGCATTCTTCCCTTATCTCCCTGGCTTTATTAGCATGTTTTCCCAAAGCTCTCTATCCACTCACCCCACCATAATCCCACTGGTTCTGCCTTTCCCTGTGTGTCCCCCAGCATGTGCCTGGACACCTGGTATGGTACTGAATGTGTAGAACTGGAAATCCAGGTGCTGCCTTTGTAACTGGTAAAAGCATTCCAGTCATCAGGGGGTTTAATTCTTTATGGGAGGGGTGAAGAAAAGAGTAGGAGCTAATTTTTGGTAAGAGATAAAGATGAGAATTAAAAGAAAGAAAAGCTGGGGGGGGTGGGTTCAGGTTAGATCTTGGGAAGAAATTCTGCACTCTAAGGCTGGTGAGGCACTGGCACAGTTTGCCCAGGGAGGTTGTGGAAGTGTTGAGGACCAGGGTGGAGCAACCTGGTCTAGTGGTAGGTGCCCCTGCCCGTGGAAATGGGGTGGAACAAGATGGTCTTTGAAGTCCCTTCCAAGCCAAAGCATCCCATGGTTCCATGGCTGTGTCCTGGAGCTGGTGCCTGTCGTGGAGCAGCAGCTCTGGTGCTGTTGTCTCTGGGGGTGCTGCGCGATCCTTGGCCGGCTCCAACCCTCGCGTGGGAACGCTGGTGCTGGGGGTTGTTTTTGCAGCAGCAGGAGCCTGGTGAGGTCTCTGCTGGTCTGCTCAGAACGAGAGGGCTGGGGGGAAATTAGAAACCCATCAGACTTTGCCTCCAGAAGTGCTCATTAGCAGCCTCTCCCTCTGTCCGTGGCCACGCATGGCTTAGTCCACTTTGGAGCCAGCCTGTTCCACGTGGGTTAATGGAAGGAATCCCAGTTCCATTAGGTGCATTACAGGGACAGGGAGCTGAGGGAGGGGGCCCTGTGCCTGTCCCCCCCCAGCACCACGCTGCCACTCGGGCCGTGGAGCCCTCCCACCCATTTGCAATTTTATTTTCAGCTGTGATTGACATCTGGAGGCTCTGACATTCTCGGCACAAACATACAGCCTGTTATTATGCTTGCATTAACATTTTGATAAACACACAGTGCAGCGCTGAAAAAGTAATTACATGTCATCACATCTCTGCCTCATCAAAGAAAACTTTGCTGTGTAATTGCTCCGAGATTTACCCAGGTACAATGTGCTGCTTCCAGCAAAGCCTCCTTTCTCTTGAAGAGCTCACATTTACCTTTTAAGAGGCACAATATCTTTTCCCCATGGGGCTTTCCAGGGCTAAAATAAACCTGGTGATATAATTTAGCTTTCCATAAATACGCTTGGCTATTAAAGCACGGGAGTCTTTGCATAATATTTATTTAATGCTTGATGTAAATATGCTGTGTATTATATGGGCAGAGCTATCAGGGGAAGTTTTGTGACGGCAGGGAGAGATAGAACATTGTTACCTGGTTCCTGCATTAGCAGAAGGGCCCTTTGCACTTATATTTATATCGGTACTTCTCACAATGACATCTAATTTTACAATAAAGTGAGCCTGGCTGAAGCGCCTCGCTGCAGATTCAAAAATATTGGCTATTTCCTCGCTTGTAAAGGACTTTTCTGATGGGTCTCTGAAAGAGGTATTATATGGAAGAATACAAATAATTTCAAGAGGGTTTTTTCCCCCCCCACCACCACCCCTTTCCTTCAGAACCGAGTGAGGAAGAGAAAACCTCACTGATGTTCAGTCAATAAATCTTGTGAGACAGATACTGAAAGACCTGAATAAAGGTAGAAGGAGAAACCAGTGTCTGGTGATAAAACAGGTGAAGTGGTCAATGGGACAATTGCTGGGTTTTTATTTAAGAGTCTCTGCTGGCCGAGGCAGATCCTTCCTGGCTGGATAGCCTGGATAATAAGAGCCTGTTTCTACTGCTGGCTGATGGCATTTTATTCCTTTTGCTCAAATAGTGCTCGTTTGGACTCCGAAATTACAAGTTTTATGTCGTGTCCCCAGTTCTTATGGGATAGTGTGCTGAACCCTCATATTTCCTGCCAGCAGGCAAAGTGTTGGATATTTTGTCTGTGTGTTTAATTCTCACCTTCCAGGCTTTCTTCATCGTCTGTGGCTACTGGGGAGATGTGAAGGCTCATGCATTGCAAAGTGGTTGGTCTGATGCTGCTTCTGGAGTGGAGAATAAACCTCTGGTTTGTTCATGAAGGAGTCTTAGGAATAAATCCTTTGAGATGCCTCTTCTGTCTTGCCGTAGCAATAAGGAAAATGAGTGAGGAATGACCTTAACAGTCATTTCTTCCCATTTTCTGTCCTCTGCCTTTATCAGGGTTTCTGTTTCCAAAGGGAAATATCCCCTTTCCTTCTGCAGGAGCACATTTTCTCTGCTTTCTTCTAGAAACATAAGGGGAATTTTGTCTAATGCTCTTCCTCTTTGGCCACGCTGCCTCCAAGAGGGTCATGAAGAATTATTAAGGATCATTAGGGTTGGAAAAGACCTTTAAGATCACCAAGTCCAGCTGTCAACCCAGCCCCAACCCCACATCCACCACTAAACCAGGTCCTCAAGTGCCACATCCATGTGTTTGTTGGACACTTCCAGGGATGGGGACTCCACCACTGCCCTGGGCAGTCTGTTCTGGTACTTTACAACCCTTGCCATGAAGAAATTTTTCCTAACACATAATCTAAACCTCCCCTGGCACAACCTGGGGCTCTTTCTTCTCTACCTTCAGCCTGAGCCCATGGCTGCCAGGTAGGGCAAGGATTGTACCAACCTTAGAGCTGCCACTGCCTGAGCATATTGGTCTCTCCTAAAAAACAGTGCCCTCTTCTCCCTGGGACAGGAGCCAGCTCTAAAAAGTGTCTGACATTGCAGAAACAACCCAGCACCTCCCAGGGCTGGGATCCCTCCAAACCCCTGCCCTCTGGGAAGAATCCCTTTCTGCAGGAGATGCCAGCAAGGAAGGAATAGATGGCAGGAGGATTGTGGGCTCCTGCTCAGGAGCAGCTCCAGGCCCCAGTGCTGCTGTGTGTGCTGACCAGCATCCCTGACCTTGCTGGGACACGGCTGGTGGAATAGGAAGCATTAAAGACAGGACAGCAGCGTTCCCAAGTGTGTTTAATGGTTGGATAATGTGATGTTAGTGTCTATTAATCCTCTAAGGAGCTTGGTATTAGCTCAGCTTTAGCACCAGACTGGCTCAATGTGCTAACAGGATGCAGCCAGGCTTGTGCTGGGAACATCTGTATCTAACATCTGTATTATTATGATTAGAGGCTTGTGCCCTATATACAATATCTGTGAAATTAGATCTGGTATTATACCTTTGGAGCAGCTGGGAGAGGTTAATTCCCTGGACCTGCTGCTGATGACGGCGGGAAGGGCTGGAGGAGTGACCCTGGGGATGCTCAGGGTGTTGCCATGGGGATATGTGGGGATGCTCTGGATGGGATGCAGTGGATTGGTCCTGGGGGTTTGGCAGTGGCAGGGGGGGCGGATCCCAAGGGCTGACCTGAGTCTGTCAAAGGACAAAAACTGGCTGGGCATGTTTGGACAGCACCCTCAGGCACATGGTGGGATTTTGGTGGCATCCTGTGCAGGACCAGGGGTTGGACTGATGATCCTTGTGGGTCCCTCCCAACCAGGCCATTCTATGAATTAGGGCAGAGAGGGGGCTTTCTGGCACTGCACTTGACCTTCTACTTTCTTGCCTTTTGTGGGGAGCTGCCCTCTGGATTTTAATCTTTTCCATCCCAATGGATGCCGTGAGCTCCTGCTTTTCCAGTGCCATCCCCCCAGTATGTAGCTTTGTAGGTGTGAGGAGCTGAGGGAATTCACTGCCTGTGGTCAGACCCCACCTGCAGGGCTGTGTCCAGCTCTGGGGCCATGAACCTGTTGGAGCAGGTCCAGAGGAGGCCACGGAGATGCTCCAAGGGCTGGAGCCCCTCTGCTCTGAGCCAGGCTGGGAGAGCTGGGGGGTTTCAGCTGGAGAAGAGAAGGCTCCAGGGAGACCTGAGAGCCCCTTGCAGGGCCTAAAGGGGCTCCAGGAGAGCTGGAGAGGGACTGGGGACAAGGGATGGAGGAACAGGACACAGGGAATGGCTTCCCACTGCCAGAGGGCAGGGATAGATGGGATATTGGGAAGGAATTCCTGGCTGAGAGGGTGGGGGGCCCTGGCACAGGTTGCCCAGAGAAGCTGTGGCTGCCCCTGGATCCCTGCAAGTGTCCAAGGTCAGGTTGGATGGGGCTTGGAGCAACCTGGGCTGGTGGAAGGTGTCCCTGCCCATGGCAGGGAGGTGGAAATGAGATTAATTTTAAGGTTCTTTCCAACCCAAACCATTCTGGAGTCTGTGATTTGGGCAGCATAAGTCCCTGGCCATTGTTTTCCAGCAGGACACATCCACAGCGACACAGGAACACCGTGGATGCAGGTCCCATGTGCCATCCTGTCCTGTCACTGTTTATTGCATTACTTATCCCAAGGAGCCGTTGCAAGTGGCTCACGATTCCTCTTCATCTTTCCTGTCCTTACCCATTTACTTGCAGAACATTTACATTTAAATGTGTGTTTCTGCAGAAACTTTACACTGGACCAAAAAAAAAAAAAAAGACGACTTTAAAATTCATTTTTTATGCTCTTTCATACTCTATTGATTTTGTTTTTCTCATTTTTTCTTATAAAGAGGAGGGTTTCTAATACATTTTTCAGAAATAAAGGAGTCAGCAGTTCTACCCTCCTAAAGCAATAGTTATTCACTGAGATTATAAACAGAATTTTGGAGGGAGGACTATTTATATAAATTTCCCTTTTCAATAAAATGAATATTGTGAAGTGCAGGCAGCTCCAGAGAGGGTTCCCAAGAGGAGAGTTCAGAGGGAGGAATCCACTCCCTCGCCTGGACTGTCAGTGATGGGACGTGCTTTGCTTCCATCAGATCACGGAATATCCTGAGTTGGGAGGGACACACCAGGATCATCCATCCAGGCCAACCCCTGGCCCTGCACACACACCCCAAAAACCCCACCCTGTGCTCAGAGCGTTGTCCAAACCCTCCTGCAGCTCTGGCAGCCTTGGGGCTGTGCCCACTGCCCTGGGGAGCCTGTTCAGTGCCAACCACCCTGTGGGGGAAGAACTTTTTGCTGAGATCAGAAGAATATTCCCTGCCAGACTTGCTTGGTATGGTCCATGAGCCTTGAGCATCATCGTGGAGAGGGTTGCTTTTCTGCCAGCTCCATCCCCAGGAGGATGCTGTGAGTGTTCCTCAGCCCTGCCCACCCAGGGCTGGCAGTGGGCAGTGCTTTGGTGTGGATCTCAAGTCCCAGCAGAGCTCAGGCTGCAAGTTCAGCTGAGTGCTGGGCACCTTTGGATGATTTGGGGAAATATGCATCATGAAAGGTAAGACACTGGAGGATTGAGATCATTATACTTCAAGTTTTATGGAAAATTCACCAACTAAAAGTGCTTTTGTTCTCCTTTGGTGCCAGCACAGTGTGCTCTGAGCTGCCAGAGCTGCAGGAGTGTTTGGGCAATGCTGTGGGATTGTTGGGGTGTCTGTGCAGGACCAGGAGTTGGGCTGATGATCCCTGTGGGTCCCTGCCAGCTCAGGGTGTTTATGACTCTGTGATACCTCTTTATGATTCTGTGATATCCCACTTTGCCCACGTGTGGGAGGGGGCGAGGGCAGAGCTGGAGCCGCTCACGGCTCCCCTTGACAAGCACCTCGACAAGGCAAGAATCAGTTTTCTCTTGTCACGAGGCCAGAACTTATTTGTAAGCACTGGGTTGCTGCAGTTTGACATTACTGATGTCCACAGTTCTGGTTCTTGGTTTGAAATGGCTGTTTTCAAATGCTGTTTGTGTTGGTCTTTTTGAAGAAGGAAGAGGGGAGAAAAAAAACCACCCCAAGATGACATAAAGCATGTCAGAGTTACTGAGAGGAATTGCTGTCACTGGCTGGGCTGCCTAATCTCTGAGTTGGTTTTTTTTTTTCCAGTTAGAGAGTGTTTCAGAAATGTTGATAGTGTTGGATGGTGTTTTTGTATTTGTGAGCACCATTAGTTTTGCTGCCTCTAAAAAAAACCAACAAAAACAAATCATAGAACCTCCCTGTAGCTGCATTTTGCTGCAGATAAACATGTGTCTTGGTTAAGCTCCTGGAGTTTGTGAGGAGCTGCCAATGATAGTCGATAATATGCCCTTTTATACAAAATCTGCCTTCTCAGTTTGGTGGAAAACAAATGGGACCACATCTACTAAATGACAAAGTTTGGCTCAGAGGCTCAGCTCTGGTTTTTTTGTGTGTTTGGCACTGTGAATATTGAGCCAAGTGGCTGCCAGGCCTGGGGCAGACCAGGGAGGACCCTCTGCCCTTGTGCTCCCACCTTGGGCACTTGCAGCTGCAGAGACTTGGGCAAATAACGCAATTTTTTAATTATATCTCACATTCCACAGGTTTTTTTTTTTTTTAGCATTTTCATACTGCTGCTATTATTAACAATATTCATTATTGTTATTAATAGCGTTGCTGTTTTTATTTATCATGATTTTTGCTTGCCACGTGGCTCTGGAATTTCATCCCTCTTCTCTGAGCCTCTGCAGTCCCTCCCTATTTACTGCTCTGCCTTCCCACCTTTTTGCTTGGGGTTATTTCCTCCTCCCCTACTTCTGTGGACCAAAATGTCTTTGCAGGACCCTTCCCGTTCTTTTTATCCTCATTCTTTGTAACCTCCTACAATGTAGCTCCAATCGAGCCCCTGGTGCTCTGCTGGCTCCTGCCTGGGAGACACAAAGGAATTAAGGAGGTCGAGTGTTGAAAAGCTCTTGCCCTGATCCTTGTGCCGAGGGCAGGGGAACAGCCCCCACCTGGGCAGAGTGGGCTGTGCCAGCCCCTGCTCCTGAATTTCAGATTTCTGACCCCTAGGAAGGTGCTGGTGTGACCTGGAGCTCCTGCAGAGCACCAGGCTCTCTTTGCAGGGAAGCAGAAAGGGCCCTGGGGGTGCTGGGTGAGGGCAAGCTGGCCATGAGGCAGCAGTGCCCTGGCAGCCCAAAGGGGCATCGTGGCCTGGGGGGCATCAGGCCCCCACCATCATCATCATCATCATCATCATCACTAGGAAAGGAGGGGATTGTCCTCTGCTCTGCTTCGACCTGGGGAGGCCCCACCTGGAGTTCTGGGACCACTTTGGTCACCACAATAGAAGAAAGATCTAAAGCTGCTGGAGAGAGTCCATAGGAGGGACACGGAGCTGGGGAAGGGTCTGGAGGGGCCACAGGAGGCTGAGGGCACCTGGGCTGTTCAGCTGGAGAGGAGGAGGCTGAGGGGACACCTCAGTGGGTGCTGCAGCTCCTGCTGAGGGGCAGCTCCATCTCTGCTCTGGGGGGACCAGGGACAGCCCCCAGGGAATGGCTGGAGCTGTGTCAGGGCAGGCTCAGGGTGGATCTCAGGGAAAGGTTCTTCCCCCAGAGGGTGGTTGGCACTGAACAGGCTCCCCAGGGCAGTGGGCACAGCCCCAAGGCTGCCAGAGCTCCAGGAGTGTCTGGACAAGGCTCTGAGGGACAGGTTGGGGTTGTTGGGGTGTCTGTGCAGAGCCAGGAGTTGGACTGGATGGTCCCTGTCGATTCTAATTATCTAATTCAGGATATTCTGTGATTCTGAGTGTCTGTGCCCCAGTTTGGGCAGAGGGCTTGCAGAGGAGGCCAGTGCTGTGTCTGGACTAGCACAGGGCAGGGGTTTTAATTGTCACCTTGCTAAGAAAGCCCTCAGGGCTGCCTTCCCTTCCTCTCCTCCCAGGGCTGCTCTCACACCTGCCCATACCCCAGAGTAAGTGGCAGTGAAGGGCGTGGAGGTGCCCCAGGGGAATATCTCTTTCCTACGTCCCATTGGGTTCATTAATAACAACATTATGTTCCGATGTTTTCCCCTTGTATTATTCTATAGATCATTTTTATTATGTAGATACAAACCCTTTGATATTGTAATTGTGAAGTGCACGTTATGAAGACAAATGTGTTTGGCTTAATGAGAATGGATTGCCAATAAAAGCTGAAATAGAGGAAAGCATTTTATTATTTTTTTTTTTTTTTAGCATTAGCCTTCGTGGAAAGCACTGTCAGACAGAGCATTCCACACAAAAAGAAACCCTGGGATGCAAAGGGTCTGTTTATCCGTTGATAAAACATTGACTTCCTGAGAGTTGTGATTATTTGATTAAAAAAGGAAAGAAAAAAAGCCATCTGAGATGACTGAAAGGCCAAAAACATGGGTGAGAAGATGAAGTGTAGCACGATGTGCACAGCAGAGGTGGAGCTGGCTCACAGCTGGAAACCTGGAAGCCCTTTTGCAGGAACTCATGGCTTTGGACAACGCTCTCAGGCACAGGGTGGGGTTGTTGGGGTGTCCTGTGCAGGACCAGGAGTTGAACTCGATGCTCCTTGTGGGTCCCTCCCAAATCAGGATATTCATGTGCTTTGTCCCAGTGCTGGGTGGCTCTGTGGGACTGCCCTGGTGGTGCCAGGAGTTGTGCTGCCTTTCCAGGCCCACAGAGAGGAGAAATTCTTACCCACAGGAAGGTTCTGTGAGGACTTAGGGCCACCAGGTTGCTCAGCTGATTTAAGGAAAGGCTGAGAGGATTGGGATTGTTCAGCCTGGAGAGGAGAAGGCTCTGGGGTGACCTCGTTGGGACTTGAAGGAGCCAACGAGAAAGATTGAGAGAGACTATTTGCAAGGGCCTGGAGGGACTGGACAAGGGGGATGGCTGCACCCTGACAGGGGGTTTAGATTGGATATTGGGAAGGAATTCCTGGCTGGGAGGGTGGGCAGGCCCTGGCACAGGTTGCCCAGAAAAGCTGTGGTTGCCCCATCCCTGGAAGTGTCCAAGGAACAACTTGGGGCTAGTGGAAGGTGTCCCTGCCCATGGCAGGGGGTGGGACTGGGTGATCTTTAATGTCCCTTCCAACCCAAACCATCCCATGATTACAGTGTCCCTCAGACCTGCATTGAACAGCCCTGCAGTGGTGGGGGGAGCACCCCTGTCCCTCCTGCTTTGCAGACAGAAATGGAACCTCTTGCTGCACTGAAGGAAGGACCCAGGATTTGTAGACGTGAAGGGACTTGCTGGGTGTGACTGGAACACTACAGGGAACTGCAGTGTGGGTTCCAGTCACTGGGTGTGACTGGAACACTGCACTGGAATCCCCTGGCCAGCTGGAGACAGAGGGGTGCAGGATCTCAGCACCTGAGCAGGGTCAGGGCGCTGTTCTCCCCCTGAACTCAGCAAACCAGAGCAGTTTGCACAGAGGAGGGAGGCCTGGCCATGCCCACACCTCCCTGGTCATGCTGACACCTCCCTGGCCATGCCCACAGCTCCCTGGCCGTGCCCACACTTCCCTGGCCATGCCCACACCTGCCTGGCCATGCCCACTCCTCCCTGGCCACACTCACACCTCCCTGGCCATGCCCACACCTCCCTGGCCGTGCCCACACCTCCCTGGCCATGCCCACAGCTCCCTGGCCGTGCCCACACCTCCCTGGCCGTGCCCACACCTCCCTGGCCATGCCCACACCTCCCTGGCCGTGCTCCAGCCCGGTCCCTGCTCACCTGTGGCTGCCAGAGTGAGCTCACTCGGCGCTCCCCGCCCGGGGATTCTCTGGTGAGCAAACAGATGGAAGGAGCCCTCTCCCCATCTGATGCAAGCACAGATTTAATCAGCTCACACTTCCCTGTTCCACCTGGCACAGACGCCGGGAAATGGATCTTGATTTGCGTCCTCCCAGCTCTCCCCACAGACTCTTGACATCTTTGTTTTTTTGCGACTTAACGGCAGCGATCGCGGCCCAGCACTTTGCCACCTGTCGCAGGGACGGCCCAGTCCCTCCCTGGCTGTCACACACTGCTCTGCTTTTGGATTTGGGGGCTCTGACAGAGGCTGTGGAGCGAGGGGAGGCAGGGTGGGGCTGGAACAGGTCGGCAAGGATTGCTGCTCTGTTGCCGGGGCTGTTGGCACTTTGTGTTGGGTGCCTGGTTCCTTTCCACGCTCCCTGCCTTTCTTCTCGGCTTTAAAACATTATTTAGGCTCGGCTTTGTTCTAAATACTGCCAAAAGTGGGGCTGTTCCACCACTGTAGGTGTTGCTGTTGCTTGCAAACTTCTTAATATTTAATGTCTTGCCTTCTTGAAACCCCCCTCTTGGAATTGGTTACTGACTGTAAATCTGTTTTCAGGAAGGAACAGAAGGGGAAAAAAAAAAATCCCAAATACCCTCAAGGACATTATTAAAGCTTAAAAATAGTATTTATTTCTTTCTGAGGTGGGAAAATGAATGAAAGCCTCAGTAAAAGAGATTTGTCATGTGGGAAGAAAGACCCCCAAAACACAGATCTCCCCAAAGTGTGCAAGGAGAGCAGTCTCTGTTTGTGGATGAGGAAACCGAGGCACAAACCCAAGTTGATGGAGGAGGAGAGAAGCCAAGTCTCACCTGCTGTACACAGTGGCCTTTGCACACAGTTTCTTCCTGCTAGAAATTGGATTAATTCACATTACTTAAAAAAACCTCTCCATGTGAGGTGAGGAGGGGGGAAAGCCCCTCCCTGGCTGTGCTGCCGGAGGTCTTTGTGCATCTCAGCAGAGCTGTCAGAGTTAAATCCGACCCCAGCCAGTGGAGACAAGTAAACTGAGAAGTGAAAAGTATTTTATTAGTATTCTGCTATTGATTTCTTAATGGCTTTTCTTCCTGGAAACCAGGCAAATATTTCCTCTGCTTAGCAGGTGCTTGGGGCAGGGGCAGGCAGAGGAGCAGGGGGGTCTGGGGTGCCACGTAGGTGTCCACGGTTGAATCCCAACCTTCCACTGGAGAGGAAATGCCCAGTGAGAAAGTACAGAAACTTGGGCAAGGCTGGATTCAGTTTCCATCCTCGTGCATTCCTTCCCCCCTCGTTTCCATTATTTTAAGCTTTCAGAGCAGCAAGGGAAGAGAAAAGAAAACCACTTTGCACTTGCAAATGATTGTATAAACACGACTCGCTGTAACGTGAGGTGAGGAATCTGAGAGAGAGGGAGACAAACCTGGAAGGGAGCTCATCCCTTTGCTGTGCCTCACCCAGCCAGTGGGAAAAGGGTGCATTAAATACAGCTCTGTTGGCTCCTGGTTGATACTCTGAGCAGCCCCGTTGCCTGGAAAGCTCAGTACCTTGTTTGCTCTGCTCTTGACTCCTGATTCTTCCCTCTCTCCACCTAATGTTTTCTTTTCCAGGACTGTGTTATATGAATATCCTTGGCTTAATTTGCATTGCATTAGAGGAAAACGTTTTAAATTTCTTCACAGCAGTAGTAAATCTGACAGACTTTATGAAGCCATTATACCTGCAGGTATTTTATACTTTTAAAATACATTCTTGTCAAGCTATCTTAATTATATTATTATATGTACTTTTGAACTCGGATCCACTCTCGGGTGATATATTACGCTTCTGACAGCGCAGTCCTAAAAAGCTACAATTTATATCAAAGCTTTGTGGCTGAACAAAGATGTATCTATTATGGATTCGGGGGAATTTATTAATTTACTGTTTTGGAACACTTACTCATTGACAAAGCTCGCCAGCTTTAAATTTCTAGCGGGCGACCGTTCCGTGAGCGTCTCCGTGGCTTTGGGGGCTGCTGGGTCTGTAACTGAGAACTCAGGAGAGCAGCTGGAGGTACAGAACGTTGGAGTCAGTGCTTGGCTTTTATCTGGGGTCGAAGTTCACAGCATTATCTCATTCCTGTGCCGGTGTCCACATTATGATCCCCCACGGGTCATCGCCGGCGCTCTTAAGAGGACCTGCCCTGGCAAAAACGGATTTGAGCAAAGCTGTTCAGTGCTGGAAATCGATGGGGGTTGAGAACATGCAAGTGAAATGCTTTGTTGCATCACAAACCCTTTTTGCAGGAGTGATTTTGCTCACAGAAGTCACAGAATTCCAGAATCGCTGGGACTGGAAGGGACATTAAAGATTCTCTCATTCCACCCCCTGCCATGGGCAGGGACACCTTCCACCAGCCCAGGTTGCTCCAACCTGGTCCAACCTGGCCTTGGACACTTCCAGGGATCCAGGGGCAGCCACAGCTTCTCTGGGCAACCTGTGCCAGGGCCTCCCCACCCTTCCAGGGAAGAGTCCCTTCCCAATATCCCATCTATTCCTGCCCTCTGGCAGTGGGAAGCCATTCCCTGTGTCCTGTCCCTCCATCCTTCCTCTTCAAACTCTCCACTGACTCCAGGCTGGATGCCAGGTTTGGTGCTGGCAGTAGCGCCTCTTTGGGCTCCCCTGCTCTTTTCCCCACCTATTTAACAGCATGAAATGTGTGGAGCAGCAGCAGCAGTTCATACACTCCTTAATTCCCATCAGCTTCCCTGGCTGATGAGCTCCCATGGATGAGCTCTGCTTTCTGAGGATTTCAACGATATTATTTTTTTGTTCCCCATTGTTGTTTTCAAGGTTTGGAATAACACTGATTTTTTTAAAAATTATTTTTTAATAGTTTTTGTTTTCCTCTTCCAACCCTGCCCTTCCCTCCCAAAGCCTGTTCCTGTCAGGTTCATCGAAGTTGTCTCGGTATTGTCAGAAAAATCAGCCTGACTGCTTCATCTTGTAAAACTTTCAAAGCCAAAAATTAACTGACATTTCCAAGTGAAATGTCATTTTGCTCCAAAACAAATAAATAAATAAATAAATCCAATGTTTTGACATTTTTAAAGCACTCCTCACTCGCAGAAGGGAACAAAGTTCTTTAAATGAAAGCTGTGTCAAAACTGACTTCTCTCTCTTTTTTTTTTTTCCTTCCTCAGAGAAATTTTGACTTTTATGGATTTCTCTCTGGGAGAATACATGGAGTGGCTCACCCAGGGGTCTGGCTGCCCCAAGAGGATCCTGTGGGGCCTGGGGATAGGATAAGGGGGGAATGGCAACCTGGAGCAACCTGGGCTAGTGGAAGCTGTCCCTGTTCATGGCAGGGGTTGGACTAGAAGATCTTTGAGATCCTTTCTGACCCAAACCATTCTGTAATTCTCTGATTATACACATATGCTGGTACATTTTTTTAAATCTCTATTTTATGCTGATTTTGCTGCTTGTTTGGAAGTCTTAAGGCCAATTTTCCAAGCAGTTGAGCAGCCCAGTCATTTCCTATGGTGTCCTGGGACACACCACCCCAGGAGGTGACTCTGCCCTTCCTCTGGACTCCAGACCACTGGAGATGTCAGCTGATAGAATCATTAAGGTTGGAAAACTCCTCCAAGGTCATCAAGCCCAGCCTTGGACCGAATGCCCCCATGGCCACTAAATCCTATTACGAAGTGCCACGTGTGCCACATCTACTTGTTTTTTGAACACCCCCAGGGATGGGGACTCCACCCCTGCCTTGGGCAGCCTGCTCCAACATCTGACCACCCTTTCAGTCAAGAAAGTTTTTCTCAGTACTCATCCTGAGCCTCCCCTGGTGCAGCTTGAGGCCTTTTCCCCTTGTCCTGTCCCTCATTCCCTGGGAGCAGAGCCCAACCTCCACCTGGCTCCACCTCCTGTCAGGACCTTGTAGAGAGCTTGAATATCCCCCAACCTGCTGATGTTTGGATCAGCTTTGGAAGCAGCAGCTCTTCCCTCCTCTTTGTTTTATCCTGTTGTGTGACTGTTAAGATGAAGATAAAGAACATCACTGAGCTCACAGCTGGTCCTAACTCCAACCTGCCTAATTTTAGCCCCAAGTTGCTTGGGGCAGGGTGGAAGATTCCTCAGGGAAAATGGAAAATAAACACATCTGTAGCAGTTTCTCTTGTTTTCATGGCAGGGAGTTAAGCTGATGTTGGTAAATTGCTGCAGTGAGTTGTAAATGATGTATGGAAGGGAAAAGGGGGGGAAAAATCCCTTCTCAGTGCAGGGAAATGTTCTGTATTGGGGGACATTTATGGCAGATGTTTCCTGTAACAACAGGGCAGGGAAAGCTCTGGGACCAGAAACCTTCAAATCTAAAGGGGTGGAAAAAAAATCCCCTTTTTATTTCCATCTTGTTTTCTTTTTAATATCTTATTTCCCTGCAAATCATCCTCCCCAAATACTCCTGGGCCCTCCCCAGCTTGGGTCAGACCGACTTTTTATACAAAACCAGTGGTTTCACCCCCCATTTTCCCTGCTCATGAGATTTTTGGAGGGGGCTTTAAAGCCAAGTCCTTTTTCCATCTGGTGTTTTGGGATTTTTGTTTGTTTGGCTTGGGTTGATTGGGCTGTTTGGGGGTTTTTATGTTGGGGGTTTCTATTTTGCAAGGCCATGCAGCTCCCATGGTGTAACTCCTTGCCTTGTGGCTTTCTGGGGTGGTCTGGAAGAGCAGAGCACAGAGGGTGGGAGAAAATCATCAACAGCCTTGGACATGCCCAAAACTGCTGCAAAGCAGAGGGGAATCCTGACTGACCACAGTGGGAAAGGGTCCTGTGTTTAAATCACAGTTGGGGAGATCCACCTTGAACACCTGGGAAATCCTTTTCCCAGTGAGGACAGCTCAGGTGGGGAGGATGGGAGCCCTCCATCCCAGGATGAGCTCAGCTGTTTTTATCAGAGACACAGTTCCTCCTGGTCCTGCAGAAATGCAGAGTAAGAGCAGTGGCTGGAGAGGACCCAGGGCGATGGTGGGACTCATCTGTCGTGCTCCAAATGCTGGGTTAGGCAGCAACTGACCTGGCTTTTTCAAGGATTAGGGACCATAAGAGGCCTCCCCTGCAGGAGGAGGTGGCTGTGGCTGGTGGAGAACCAGCCCTGGGGTGCTGCTGAGAGAGGACTGGGGGATGTCTGTGTCTTGTGGGAGCTGCAGTTTGTGTGTAAGGGCTTTAGATCTCCATGCACTTTGGATGGACAGCAACAATCCAATCCTGTCTCCTGTCTCCTGCAGTTGTTGCCTTCCTGCAGCCTGGGGTGTTCCTGCCACAGGTGAAATACAGTCCCTGTGTGATCTGTGCCTGCCATTTGTGTCAGCACTGGAGGTTTCTCTTCCTCTGGTAACTCAGTTGTGACCAAAAGTGAGGTCAGCTCAGGACCATCCAAGCTGTGCAGTGAATTGCAGCCCCAAATCTAGGTGGGTCATGTTGCAAACTGCTCATTTTGGGTGCTGGCGTTCTTGGTTTAGGAATATCCTAGAATTAGAGAATGGTCTGGGTTGGAAGGGACCTTAGAGATCCCCCTAGGTCCGATGGGTAGAGCCACCTTCCACCAGCCCAGGTTGCTCCAAGCCCCATCCAACCCGGCCTTGGACACTTCCAGGGCTGAGGCAGCCACAGCTTCTCTGGGCAACCTGTGCCAGGGTTTAATGTACAACAGGTTCCTGCATCCCCCACCCTCCCTTGTCTGTCTCCCTCCTTCCCTCCAGCAGGGACCAGCCAGGGCAGGAACCCCCCACCCTGAGCAGTTCCTTTAGAACAAAAAGGAAAGTACTTTGGCTCTTGCTTGGCGTGGGCTCAGATGGTCTGAGGCTGCCCCAAGTGGGAGCTGCAGCCCAGCCCCGGCCCCGGGCCCCGGTGGCTATTTTGGGAGGCGGAGGAAGGCGAGGGGGCTATCGGGGATCTGTCAGGGCAGGCGAGCCGGGAGATGAGAGGTAGTCAATGACATAAGAGATGTCAGGTTTTATTTCCAGTAAGAGCCGGTGAAGCTGGGAAAATTGCTCATTAATGCTTTATTGATATTCATGTTCCTATTGAAGGAGTCTGGGCTGGGAGGTGGAGCCCGTGTTAATGGGGCCAGGCTGAAAATAGGGCCTTTTATGCCTGGGCAAAGGGGGATGCTCTGACCACGGGAGGTTTGACTGTGTCAGTCTCTCTAAATAGAGACTGGATCAGTGCTGTGGCTGAGCCAAAAGCTGTGGAGGAAAAAACTAATAACACAGGTCAAACCGTGCCAGGAGCACTGGAGTTCTCTCTCTCTCTCTCACTCTCTCTCTCTCTTCTTTTTTTTTTTTCACAAAGGAAAATTTAAAGCAGATTGTTGTAAAACTATGCAAAAATGTTCGTCTGTGGGGTTTGGGACTATTTAACCCTCGTGTTTGCTTTAGCGTTCTGTTTTTAGAGTAATTTGAATTTAAAATGCTCTATCAAAAGGAATTTATTTCTAAAATGTCAAATTACTTTATTTCAGAAGTGCTGACGGTAAAACGTTTGGCTTTTAGAAAACAAAGCAAACTCCATTAGCTGTTTGGCACTGGTGACATTCACAAATATTTTCAGTTTCTCTCAAACTCTCTATTTCCCTGTGTTTCCTTCATCCTGCCCACTTCTGTAGCCAGGAATTGGGCTGAGCGCTGCAGCTCCACAGGGAATGACCCCAGACCAGGGAATGACCCCAAACCAGGCAATTCCCAGCACAGCCACAGCTCTTGGGGCTCCTTGGAAATGGGATTTCATAGAATCCCAGAATCCCAGACTGATTTGGGCTGGAAGGGACCTTAAAGCTCATCTTGTTCCACCCCCTGCTATGGGCAGGGACACCTTCCATGGGGCACCACCACCTACCAAGACCAGGTTGCTCCAAGCTCCATCCAACCTGGCCTTGGACACTTCCAGGGATGGGGCAGCCACAGCTTCTCTGGGCAACCTGTTCCTGTTTTTTTGCCTGGTGCTCATCCCCTGCACACTCATCCTACCACCCTGCCTTTGTGGTGCCCCTCATGGCAGGGATGAGAAATAAATCATATCATAAATCATATCATGCAGGTTCTCAGAGGTCCACTGTGCATAATTCCCATTTTTTTGGAGTTCTGGCGTGTTTTGTTGTTTTTTGAAGTCCCCACTTCTGTTCACAGGCACAGGGAGTGTTTGGTGGCAGCGGGGTTTGTGGGAGGGCAGGATGTAACATCCCAAACACTGAGCAGAACCCAAGTCTCCTTGCTGAGCCCCGAGCTGCTCCTTTTGGATGTTATTTTGAGCTCAGTGTGCTCCCTGCTCTGCTGCACACAGTCTGAGCCTCCTGCCTGCTGGGACGTTGTCTTGGTGGAACACTGCACTTCCCACAGTTGTCAAGAAGCTTATCCTCGTTGTTCCTGGCATACAGAAGCAGAATCACTCCTCTTGTTTTATAGGTAGAGAACATTTTCCCTAAGGATGTCTCCTGCTTTCCCGAGGCAGGACGACTTCCCAGTAAAGCTGAGCTTCCCAGAGGAGTGGCTGGGAAAGGGCTGGGTGTTCCCTCGTTTGTGAGACATCTGGTGGGGCACCCAGAAGATGGAGAGCTGCTTGCAAATGCCTTCCCCCACATGGAGAGGGATGAATGTTTATAGGTGCTGAGAGGATGGAAGATGCTCCAGGCTGGGTTATGGCACTGCTGCTCCTGGACCTCAGGCCATTGGAAGCAGTAACATGCAGGATATCACTCTTCGTGGTTTTATGGTCCTTTTCATCACCAGAAAGGTGGTTTGGTTGGAAGTTGATTAAACTTGCAGGGAAGGACAGTGATTTATGCCCTACCAGTCCTCCCAATCGCTTTGTAGCCACGGTGTGAATTAAGGCTGATTAAAACCGAGGGAAGGCTCCCTTCTGCCTCAGCGAGGATTTTTGGACCAGGCTGTTGGGACCATCCCTCTCCACAGGTCCCTGGCTGCCAGGCAGTGATGGGAGAGGAGGGCACGGGCCAAAACACGGGAGCACAGCACTTATTATTCTAAATGAAGAACATCTCTCCTCATTAAAGCTGAAAATTATGGTCTGCAGATAACTCTGGTGGTGGCTCATGGAATCAATAAAGGCCCAGTTTGTTCTGAAAGCCAAATTGCCGATATGCCAAAATACATATTTTGCAAATTGCTTCATTTCCATTTGAAAAGATCAAACCTTGCTCCTTGTGAAAGCCCAGAGGTGGGGTGGGGGAGGCAACAGGCACACAGCAGTTCAAACCTCCTTTTTGCTCTCCTGAAAGATCCAGAATTTGATCAAAATTGATAACAGCCCAGCAACTGCTTTGTTTTATTTTGCTTTTTAAACAACCCCCGTGCAGGGAAGTGTTGTTCTGAGCTATCAGGGGGTCCCTGCTAAGTCTGGAGCAGCCGTAGCTCATTTTTGGAAGCAGCATTTGTGGCTGTGCAGAGCATCCTCCACTTGGCAGCCTCTGCCTTTAAGAGGTGTGATGGTCACCCATGCCCTCGTGGATGCTCTTACACCTGCCTGGGGTTCTTTACTCCTTCCTAGAAACCTTGTTGACACTGGAAATGAGGGATATAAAAGCTCCTGTGGTGTGGAATTGTTAGGCCCCGGGGGGACCTGGAATGCTGATCCTGGGGATTGTGAGGAGTTTGGTTTAGCCCAGCTAGGGGACACGTGGGGCTGAGCATCCTGTCATTCCCTCCAACATGCCAATAAAATTTAACTTCAATTGGCTGCTGACTTGCTCAGAAAGAGGGAAGAAATGCAGGGGGTCAGAGAAGCAGTTTGAAGGATAATTTACCTCACAGGTGCCCGTGGCACACATTGGCCCTGCCCTTTGCCTCTACACCCAGGGTCTTCTCTTTTTTTCCCCATAACTGCTTGAAAAATAAAGATGTATGACTCCTACTCGAGCAGAATAGATTGTTTTGGATTGCTATTCATCTATTATTTTAGAAAGTAAAATGAATAAAACTTATGCAGGTCACAGACATTAAAGAGCATTTTTATATCAGTTTGGGAGTGCTTGTCAGCTTTGATTTATTAAGTAACGTTCCCCGACTGGCTACTGGCATGTGTTGTCAGTCTCTTGATAATGGATAGACCTCACAGCTGAGTGCTCTGTGATTAGACTTCTCAACTATATATTTTTAAATAAAGGCATTGCTTTTTTTGGGTTTGCTCATTTCCCTCTCGTAGGCAATTTCATTCATCTCCCCTCGCGCTCCCTCTCCCCGCTGGAAATTTGTTGTTGTTGGAAGCCATGAGGATGCTAAATGGGACACATCTTTAAGGGGCTGGCTATTTTTTTTGGTTTTGTTTCCCCCCCCACCTCCCAAGCTTGCTCCCAACTTAGCTTGATTGATTAAATGTCACAGGGGGACAGAAGTGGGGAAGCAGAAGCTCTCGGAGCGGCTTTCCAGAGTCCGCTCCGTCACTACGGCTGCGTCAGCAGTTCTACCATCAGACTGCTCTTCCTTGGGGCTGTGGGGTGGGAATTACCACAGCTGCATGGAGAGGTGGCTGACAGAGCCCTCGACCTCTTGTGAAGGGAGCAGGGGCTGAGCGAGCCCACCCCGTTCCCTCCCCTGGAAGGTTGCGGGGAGTTAATGGGAATATGAAGCCGTTCCTGGCTGATGAGGAGTGACACGCAGGGAAGTTCAGAGGCACTGCTGTATCTCTTCTAACCACAACAGTTTGTTTTCCCTTCGGAGGATGGACCTGTGCTCAGCCAGGCTGAGCTCCAGTCCCACTGCTGGCTCAGGGAGCCTCCCCAGGGGTGTTTCAGGAGCCCCTCGGTCACACAGGGCAGGGATTTGCTGTGCTGGCTCTGAGCTGCTGCTGCCAGGCACGTGCTGGGATCTTCTCCGAGGGACAGCAGCAAATGGCACTGGAGATGAGTATCCTGGGCTAAAATCCCCAGCTAGAACTGTAATTATGCTCTGGTAAAGAGCCGAGCTGGAACGAGGATGAGATTGTTTCCCCCGGGGCTGGAGGAGCACTGGGACTGACTCATTAACGTGGAATTGAAACGGCGCAGGTGGGAGGCCACCAAGTGCTTTGGAAATGAGACTTGCAGATCCTTCAGGAAGGGCAAAACCCAACAACTTCCCTGGGACGCTGGGCTGAGGCAGCAGCCTCTGGTTTTGTTATCCAAAGCTTTGATCTCAGACCAAAACTGATCCATCTGACTTGGGAACACGCAGAATGCACTGATAAGAAAAAAACACTGCACCAATCTCATAAGCCTCTCCGCTTCTGTATGATCCAAAAACTGCTTTTGATTTAAAGGTTTAAGATCTGACAACCAACAGACCTTAAAGATCTTTTCTTCCCCCTTCTCATTTCCTCACAATTTCCCCTCAAAATCTGCAAGCTGAGAAAACCAGCCTGGGAATATCTGTACGGGGAGGGTGGGAAGCAGTTCATTTGTGCAGTGCTGTCTGCTGCTGGCTCAGGGCACGGTGGGCACACAAACACTTATTTCCCCCAAGCTGCATCAGCCTCTGCTCCCTCTCCCAGCAAGATCCCTGCCCGTGGATGAGGGATTGAGTGACCCCACGGGTGAAGGGTAGGGGCAGGGAGGAAGAGCAGTGCGAAGAAAGGGCAGTGCAGGGTTTGGAGCCGCGGTTTTGGAAGGACAGGAGATGTGTCCGCTGTTCGATGAGATGCTCGGCTGCAGGAGGCCAGGCCCCTCTCGGGAGGCGGGGGGTGCTCCCAGCAATGTGTTTTGCAGCTCATTAAGTGTCTCCGTGCTGCTGTTTCTCCGGCTGAAACGGCCTTAGTTGCTTTGCACGTTCCAGTGACACTGCCATTATCTCCTGCTAGCACAGGCATTAATTAGCAATCCAGCTCGCTTATTTACACCTTTAAATGATAACCCTGCCCTACGTGCTCTCTTAACAAATGCAACCCCAGTGTGCTCTGAAATGGCTCCTTAGGGGCATTTTTGGCTCGTCCCTACTTGACTCTTGGTCCTTAAGCTGCCAGGCCGGTGGGAATGGAGGCTCCTATGCTCGTGGGGTCCCTGCTGTTGGGAGAGGTGGGTTTGCCATCAGGGAGAGGGATCAGACCCTCCCCAGGTGCAAAGTGAAGGGTCTCCACCGAGATGGGGTGGCAGGTTGGGGCCAAATTCCCTCAATGTCATGGAATCGTTGAATCCTAGAATCAGCCATGTTGGAAAGGACCTCTGAGGTCACCAAGTCCAACCCTTGATCCACTATCAGTGCAGTTAGCGGGGGAGCACCCACCAAATCCCATTGACATGCCCCAAACTTGGCACTGGGGGAAGAAGCTCCTCTTCTAGCCCTTCGCATCAGCAGCTGCTTTTGGTGGGCATAACAAAACCAAAACAAACAATAACAACAACAACAACAAATCCAAACAAAAATCAACAAAGCCCAACAAAACCAGCGGCTGGGTTTGGTTGGCTCAGTGAGGAGGTCCCTGGCCAGGCTTGTTTTAGGTGGGACCAGGGCTGAAGCCTCCCAGAGCCATTTCCCAAGGTGCCTGAGGGCCAACAGCTTCAGCCCTTCATTGCTTTAGACCCAACATGAATGCAGGAAAACCTCCATGTCCCACGACAGAATCCACCTAAACATGTCCTTTATTCCCTTTTCCTTTCCCTCAAATAAAAATGTCTACCCTTTCTCCAATTTACCAGGTGAAAACCTGGAGCATTTCTCCCTTTGTCATTCTGTAAGAATGTGGAAAATAATATTCCCTTGCTTCCCTGTGCCACTGGTGGTTCTCTTCCCAGCTGAACATCTCGAGGTGGTTCCTGTCCTTCTCTGTCCTTGGAGCCCTGTGTGGAATCCATGGATTATCAGGAGCAGTTCAGACGTCCAGGTTAAACACAGTGAGGGAATTTGCTATGAAATGTTAGGACAGGAAAGCTGCTGTCTGGACCCCCAGCCCTCTTGTTTCCCACACAACTCTGGGAGCACCAGATGGGGTTTAATCAGGACCGCGGCGCCAGAGGGATATTATTAAGAGACATCTAGTTCTGGATGAGAGAAGATTATCCAGGGTTTATTTCCAGCTGATAACACTCTGCCCTTCCATAACACCTTTTATCTGAGGATCTCGGAGCTCTTCAGCGACTCCAGTTAATTAAGCCTCACATTGCCCCCTGGTGCCACGGGTGAGACCCGGGCTAAGAGCGGCAGAGCAGCAATTAGGAGGGATCGGCTCTGGCAGGCAGATAAGAGAGATCATCTCCTGCCTCTCCTTTGCTGTCTTATTTGCATGTTTATCTCCCCTGTGCAGTTGGGGAAAGTGAACCCAGAGGTTGCACCGCTTGCCCAAAAGTTCTCACTCGGTGCAAAGTTGTGGATCCCCTTTTCCCAGCCCCAAAACGTGCTGGGAGCAGAGATACATCAATGGTGGATGACTCTGCCCTCTGAGTGTCCTTCTTCTCCTTTCCCAAGGTTAGTTTCCCAGTGGGCTCCAGCCTCAGCTCTGCTCGAGTTTCCTTCCTGCAAAGCCCATCTCCAAGTCTTCCTTTCCTAGAAAATAACAACAAAACACCTCACAGGCCTCCAAAAAAAAAAAAAAGAAAAAAAAAGAGAGCTTTTGCTGCCTCCCCCTACAGGGCCAGATTCCTCAATAGTGATTTCTCTGGAGAATAGCTGGGCCCGAGGTTTCCTTCCCCTCCTCTTTTCTTTTCTTTACTTTCCCCTAACTAAAAATCAGGAAGCTCTAAAATCCTCTTTGAAGTAACACTGTATGAAGAGGATTTATCCTTGTCCACTTAAATATTCATGACAGCTTGCATTTCTGTTCAAAAAGACACTTGTTTATTTAGATAAGATTTAATTTATTCATAATTTACCTAAATTTGCAGGAGCGTGCATGTACATTTTAGCTTATAAGTAGCATAATACATAAAACATTATTGAGGCATGCAAATTACACAAATACAGCATTGGAAACTGCCTGCTTGTTTTAGGCAGATAACTAATTTCTTACCCTGAGTAGAGACACAAACACAATTGCCTGGGCTTGTTGCCTGGGATTTGGCAACTCTGAATGATGCTCCCCTTCATGCAAGAGGCACAGCTTTGGAGCTGGGCCGTGGCAAAGCCCACTTTTCTTGGACTGTGATCTGGAGGAAAGCTGAAGGCCTTTGCTGGGATGGTTTTTTTCCATTCTTTTCCCCAGGGGCTTGGTTTGGGTTTGCTCAGATCTCTCTGTTTTCTCAGGATGGGGTTGGGATTTGTGAGGGTTGTCTCACTCACTGTGCCTCGGGGGGTGATGGAGGGAGGGGATATCCCTGCTCCTCCCCATCCCTCCAGCAGTGTGGAATCCACTCCCTCCTAATTTATCTCCACAAACCCCTGGTGACGTGGCCACTTGTTCCTTCCCTTAAGGCAAAGAAACAAGTGGCCCAAAATTCCCTCATAGCCTCCAAATACCCCATTTTCCACCTGTTTCCAGGTAATGATTGCACAAATCAGCACCACAGAGTGTGCTGGACCACAGAAACCAGGCTGGGCTTCCTGAACTCCAACACCACGTGCCATGAGGTGGGGCTGAGGCTGCAGATGAGGCAGGGGGTTTGGGGTCATGGATTTGGCAGCTGGGCAAGAGGCACTGCCTGAGCACCATGAGGGCTCTCAGCACTGTTAGAAGTTGTTCCTAACAGGAACAGTTCCAGGCAGGAATTAGATGTTTGCAGTTGTTTATATGGAATGTAGGGTACGTGCGTATGAAACCTGTAGGGAGACGTCTCAAGGACACGAATATTGGGCAGATCCTCATAACCCACGGCCTGTAACTAAGGCTCTGTGACACTTCCCATGGGATTCTGCTTTCCCTTGCATCTGTTTGGGCTGGAATTTCCAGGGCTGGAATCCTCCCTGGCCTCACAGGCTTTGATGGTTTGTTGTGCTGGGATGGACAAGGAGGGATGGGGGCAGCAGAGCTTGTTGGTGCTTTGGCTTTTTCCTAGATGGAATCATAGCCAATATTTTCCATCATTTCCAAGATTGAGTTTAATGGGGAAAATAAAAACACATTTTCCCTGGCTTTGCCTCCTGCTCAAATGACCTGTGAGTATCTCCAGAGCCTGAGCACTTCAGAATAGGGACGACTGCTTTTGGTGGGGTCAGGAAAATGCCTTTTTAACCTTGGAAAAACACTTGCACATTGGGAAAAAACCCTCTCTTCCTGGCACTGGACGTGGAGCCCAAGTGTGCAGGTTGACAGGGAGGATAGAAACTGCTGGGAAAGCCCCCCAAGGAGGCAGATTGTGGTGGCAATTCCCCCGTGCCCTTATGTCCTCTCAGACCTGAGCCTGCCAGGTAAACCAGAGCAGGGTCATCTTTATTGCCATGGAACCTGCTGGCTCATGCAGTGAGGAGGAGGAGATGGCTCTGCTGCATTTGCTTTATAAAGGAATTTAATTACAGAGGCTTAATTGCATGATCACAAAGTGTTTGGTTTTCCAGCAGGCCGTGCCCTGACTGTGTGCAGGGGGTGGACAGAGGGAGCTGCTCGTGATCAGCTCCGTGGGGAAGCCCAGGAGAAACCAATCCCCTGTCTGAGGATCGTGTGGAGCAAAACAAGGCCTGAGGAGAAACGGGGATATTAAACACTTCCTGATTAAAGGAGCTCTGCCTGTTGTGTGGGCTGGAGATCCTGCAGTGAAGTGGTGCAATGCACAGGGAGGGATTTGGGAGCCTTAACTCGGCACTGCTTAATTTAGTGTGAGTGGTCGTGTTATCTGACCACGATCTTCCAATTTCTGCGCCTGTGTCTGCAGAGAGCTTTGCACAGGGGGACCAGAGGTATTCTTTATATAGCCACAATCACCATTTTGTCCTTTTTTTCACCTGGCCTGGGCTGGAATTCGTGCATAGATGGTATTTTTAAGTGACAATTTTAAGATGGACTGGGCAGAATCAAAATTTGGAGTTGGGGGCCTGTTGGAGCTGCAGAAATGCAGAGGAGTTCTACATGGGGTGCAGGGCTTGTGGCAATCACAGATGCCAGAGTGGATTGGGTTGGAATAGAGCTTAAAGATCATCCAGTGCCACCCTCTGCCATGGGCAGGGACACCTTCCACTAGCCCAGGTTGCTCCAAGTCTTATCCAACCTGGCCTTGGACACTTCCAGGGATCCAGGGGCATCCACAGCTTCTCTGGGCAACCTGTGCCAGGGCCTGCCCACCCTCACAGCCAAGAATTCCTTCCCAATATCCCATTTAAATCTTTTCTCTTTTAGGTTATGGTAATTTTAGTGTTTAGCAATGCCATGCAGGTGAAGGAAAACACACCTGAAAAATATGTGTTGGATAAAAAGTTGGCTTTCCCCATGTTTTTGGAGGGAGCTGAGATGGGGGGGGTGGGGTGTTTAGGGGTGTGATGTGTGGAGGACAGTGAATAAAAACCTCAGCTTTCAAATCATTTCACGTGAAAAGCTCATAATTGTGTGAGTTTGAACTCCAGGATGCCTGCAGTGAGCAGGAGGGGGAGGTGCAGTGTTTGGATTTTCATGCACACACATTAATAAAGGAAAGCTGAATATTTACCAACCATCCCCCGAGCAGGGTGTATCACAAAAGATTGTGCTATTGATTGCAGTGAAAATAAATAAATAACTAAGAATCCCCCCTCCCCTCCCCACCTGTAGATGTATTAGGGAGAAAATATTGAACTGGGCTCTCCTGGCTCCCATGCAATTGATGCAATTTATTTTCAATTTGTCAAACGTGGCATTGGAGCAGCAATTGGTTTTGGTGATTTATTAGGAATTTTCTAACCAGGGCACTCTGTCATTGGAGTTACTTCACTTGTGTTCAAGTGGGTTTTTGTCTTTCTGCAAACTCAAGCTGGGAAGCCAAGAAGGTGAGTTTTTCTATATTTTCCTTTTTTTTTTTTTTTTCCTCCCCAAACCAAAAGGGAAGGCTGAAAGAAATTCAGCCAAAAAGGGAAATGGGGAAAAAGTAGCAGAACTGACATATTTTAAACATGATGACAGGATGGGCTGTTTAAATTGCCTCTGGGAATTGATTTAAAAGCTGTTGGTAGGCATCTGTATTTCATTAACTGTCTTTCTCCTTCATTTCAGTCACTGGAGTCATTGCCTCTTATTACCTTCCAGGTTCGTGATATCCATCCACATGGTTATTTTAGTTATTACTATCTGTATACAGAAAATGTAAGAGGCAATTTTGGGACAGAAGCAGCTTGGGAGGGATATGAGTAGAGTGAAATAAATAATTTGATTTCTCTATGACACCCATGATATAAAACCATCAGGATTACAAGTGTTTGTGCTGGGTGTGCATTTTGGTCACAGCCTGTGGGAAAAAGACTAGGGGTTTGTGGTAGCAAATCCGGACCTGGTAATGAAGTGTTTTCCCACATTGAATAACCAACAACGACCCCAAAGCAAATTTCCTCCTGGGAATTAGTTGCTCCCGTGTGCTCGTGGTGTTTTTCATCTCTTCTGACCCTGGTGGTATCAGGAATTCGGGGAGTGCAAAGTGTATTTTCACTTCTCTCCTGCTCTGAGGTGGAGCTTTTCCGTGTGCTGGGGGACATTAATGACCTCATCCCTCAGGGAAGGTCAGTGCTCCCCATCAGTCACAGGCCTGGTGTGGAAGGTCTTTGTGGTGCATTTAGAGGATTCCTGGCTGGGATGGGGCGGGGAGGGAGAGAAAAGCTTTTGGGCTGTCCTTCCCAAAGCTCAGTAGCTTTTCTTTCCAGCCTGAAACAGCCCGGGCAGTTCCAGATGATTTTCACAGTTCCAAAGCCACTGCAGCTCGCAGTGTTTTCCCCAGTGCTCTGTGCAGTCATTAGCTGCTTACAGCACTTAAAAGAAAACGTGGTGCTTCCGAGACTTCGCTTCTGTTTGCTGTCTTTACCACCAACTAATTGGTTGGATAACGAGCAAACATTTTTTCCTCTGTTCCTCAATTTCCCAGCTTTTTTGACTTGGAAGCAGGAAGAGCAAAAGCTGCTTCTGGTTGGCAGACAGGGAGGGGATTGGATTGGGTTGGGTTGTGTTGTGTTGTGTTGGGCTGAGCTGAGGCAGCCAGAGTGGACTCACTCCAGGTGGGATCACAGGACCTTAAGGTCCAGCTGCCCCTCGGTTTGTGCCTCTTCTCCTTGGCTTTTACATCCCTAGGTCTGGTCTCACTCATCCTGTGGAGCTTCAAAGCAGGTGGGGAAGGGAAGGGTGAAGCTCTGGAGAGGCTGCCTGGGGGGAGCAGGGCAGTGTGACCAATGGTTCCCGTCTGGAAGCGGTGGGAACAAAGCATCCAGCAGCCTTGATAGGAGCACTTGAATGATCCCATTATCAGGGTAACTGCGGTGAGAGGAGACAGCTCTGGCTGCACATACAAGCATTACCTTGATTTAAAGGCAGTGTTTGTGGCTTTAAACGGAATTTTCTGGCTTGGCTGGGTTTAATTCAGGCCGAACAAAGCGGTGTGTTCCGAGTGCTGCGGGAGGAGGCCGCTCAGCCCGCTCTGCTGACACGGTGTCACACAAAGAGAGACACCAGGGGTCTGGGTAAAGCACCTTGTAAAGGCACCAGCTATTGAGAGCAGGGACATCCTGAGCTGAATGGAGAGTGGCCTGACAGGGGAGGGCCAGCCTTTCCAGGGAATTGATCCATGGCACGAGGATGCTCTGCTGTAAACAGCAAAGATTCCCGTGACTGGTGCCCTGAAGTTGTGTCAGGGCAGGCTCAGGTTGGATCTCAGGGAAAGGTTCTTCCCCCAGAGGGTGGTTGGCACTGAACAGGCTCCCCAGGGCAGTGGGCACAGCCCCAAGGCTGCCAGAGCTCCAGGAGGGTTTGGATGATCCTCTGGGGCACAGGGGGTGACTCTTGGGGCTGGGCCTGTGCAGGGCTGAGGGTTGGACTGGATGATCCTTGGGGGTCCCTTCCAACTCAGCATATCCTGGGATTCTGTGACTGTGAGCAAGAGCTGGAAAGCATTCCCATACTGAAACCTTCACCTGAGCTTCAGGGCTTGGAAGAGGCAGCTTTTCCCTGAGCTCTTTGCTGAGGGCTCAGTATCCAGACCCAGCACCCAGGAGCGTTGGGTGCCAGTGTTGTGCCCCCATCTCTGCTGCTGAAGTGAACCCACCCGAAAGCACAGTCAGATCTGCGGTGGTGCAGGGTCTGGAGGGGAAGCCATCCAGCACATTCTGGTTAATGGCACTTCCCAATATCTGTTTTCATTTAAAATTTCCAAGCCTTTTATTTTTATTTTTTTGCACACAACTTTGGTGCTGTGCCACCTCGCCCTTACCGGGTGGCAGGATGGGAAGTGGCAACTTCCAGCCCAAACAAAGCACATCCCCAAATTTTATTAATGTAGATTTGCAGCTGCTCCTGGGACTCGGCAACTGCCTGACGAAGCTGGTGACAGGATTCATCTCGTGAAATGTGCCACTGATAAATATCAAGTGGGGGTGATTAGCAAGCAGTGGTTAATTCATGAGTGGGTTTTGCACGTTGGCTGGGGAATGATTTGGTTTCCAGTGGCAGCAGAATGTGTCATTTCTCCTCGCTCTCCCCCAGCCTCCTAAAGATGCTGCAGGGCTGAGCTCGTAAAGCAGCAACTGTTGCAGCCACTCACCTCGTTTACAGGCCAAGGTTGATCAGCCTTGAAAGGAGAAGGACCTGGTGAAGCCTGAAAGCTGGGATGTGCTTTGGGAGGAGAGGGAAGGGCTGCGAAACCAGGCATCTTTTTTTCTGCAGGTGAAGGCAGAAGTGATACTTAGGGTAGAAAATCATCCTGCTCCATCTGGGCTGCAAAAATCTGCTAATTGAGGCAGGACTCATTTCGTTCAGGAGGAATAACCTCCCTGCTTCCAGGGCATTATTGTGAGGGGCAGGGCAGGTATCCCTTAGGAGATGTTTCCCTCCTCATCCTAAGGGTTCAGCTGAAATAGCATCAACTATTTTCCTCCTATTTTCATCCATCCCTGGCACTTCCCATCTCCAGCTCGTTACAGGCTTGGCAGGGGAAGGAGGTGGGGGGAAGAGAATAGGAAAGAAATCTTTCATTTCCATTTCCAGCCGTGTTTCAGTCCCGAAGAGCAGGCACGGAGCTGATGGTGCTCACGGAGCTGCCTCTGACAGCTCGGTGCCAGAGGGAAACCTGGGCTTCCATTTCCAGCCCTGTCCCCCCTGGGCAGAGCTGAGGAGTTCGTGGGGATCAGCAGGGAGAAGGAAAACAATTTGATCAAGGGGCCCTGGAGTCAGGCACACGGAGAAACTGGTCTGGTGGGGTTTTTCAACTTTCATCAGTGTCAAGTTGATTTTATTTTTAGAGAAGTGATGATATTAAAAATAAAAGGGGGGGGGGGAGGTGAGTAAAGCACCTACAGGTATATGGGGCAGAGCCCCCCTCAGCTGTTCAGCTGGTCCTTCCTCAACAGCCCAAAGCATTTTAGAGCTAATTATGGGAGATGTGCAGGATGGGGAGGGGGGGGTGCAGGTGCAATATTTTCCCATGTGTAACCACACATATCTATTGCCTGACCAGAATCCTTCCATTTTGTACTGCTGGAGAGCCAGAGAATCATTTTATGCCGTGACCAGGATGGTTTTAGAGGGGGCAGAATCCCTGGGAGGGCTGTTTCACTGTGTCAGTGCACTGGGACTGGAGTTGGTGCTGTTCCCCCCACCGGGAGGATGAGGATGGTGATTGGAGTCAGCTCTGCTGCTCCTGAGGAGCTGCCCCCGTGTGCTCTCCATGCCCAGCATTAGGCATTTATAAAAAAGATTGAAGAAAACCCTGCAGCAGGCAGATATGGGGGTCACTGCCCTCCAGACAGGTCCTGTCCTAACTCCTAATTGCCCAAAACTGCTTTAAGACCTGGAGCATTTATTGTCCCTCCCAGACTGCTCCTCCCTTTCAGCATCCACTGCTGCCACTCACCCTGGGTGCCCTTTGCTTTCCTGCTGCCACACACTCTGCTGGAAGCGAGCTGGGGTTCTGGGGAGATGTGTCCCCTTTTTATAGGCACTGAGTGGGGACTGTCTCCAAACATGTCCCTCGAGTTTTTGGTTGGTGTTTCATCTGTGCAGAGAAAGGAAGGAAAACCCGTGGGTGGCAGAGAGTTGCCTGGAGAAGTTCTGCTCTCCTTTCACTCAGCCCCAAATTCTTCCCTGTTAATGATGCTCATATACATATATATATATAAGACCCTTATATAGTTATAGTTTTTATTATTATTTTTGTGCTCTGAATTGCCCCAGCAAAGCTGAACTTAATCAGTGCTGAGGGAAGATGAAAGTTCACTTCTTTCTGTGCCAAAGAATACGAAAACAAGAGGGTTTTCAAACTTCTCTGACGTTTTCCTTGTCTTCTGAGCAAAAGGTAGCAGGAAAGCAATAAAATAAGGCTTCCAGCCAGGACTCCAGCTGCCAAGAGAATTATTAGGCTTTTTCAGCCCAGCCTCAGTGAGGGATTTTTTACATCTCAGGTCAGGCAGGTGAGATGAGACACTGGTGCAGGGGCAGGGCTGCAGCCAGCAGTGAAGAGGGCAAGTCTTCAACGATTCTATCTTCTCTCCCAGCCTCACACTGGGGAAAACAATGTATATTTCCATAATTTTACTCTCCTTTGTTATGGAGATGGTGCTGTTCTGGCCCAGACAATGAGGCTGTGCAGTGTAATTGGTGCCCCTGTTCTGGCAGAAATGCCAGTGAGGTTTAATGAAGAATCCTAAGCAGGGGATAAACCCCCCAGTATTAATGCCTGTTCAGAGCCTGCAGAGGTGAGCTGGTCCTCTCAAGAGAAGAATGGGGGGAAATTGGCTTATCCAGCTCTTCCCCACCCCCAATTAATGAAGATAATGGTCCACCTGCAACAAGCCGCTTCTGCCTTGCTGCCTCTCATGACCTGGCTGAGATCTGTGCCGTCAGTGGTGATGAAAACACGTGAGTCCTGTGCCCAGAAAAGCCAGGTCTTGTGTGGAAAACAGGAGAGAGGGACCACGGCCGTGGCTTTGTGGTCACCCCAGCCATGGCCACCGGCGGTGGGCGAGTGGAGGCTCCTCGGAGGAGCCGCAGGTGACTTCGCCTTGATCGTAGCAATCAAGAGCTCATTTATCCCAGGCTCGAGTGCCACGCTCTGGTAACCAGGCACTTGTTGTTGCTCATCTCGAAATCTCAATCGAGCGCCTTCATTATCACCCAGCAGTGTTTCCTTTGTGGATAACAAGTCACAGTGTGAGCGGTGACGCGGCGTCGGATGGGTTTGTGCTGTGGGATTGTCGGCGCTGATTGGAGTTTTTCCTGTGATTAGGGTACTTAGTCAGGTGTGAGAGAGGCAGTCTCTGCTGTCTGGTGAGGTCTGAGGTTGCAGTGCATCTCTGAGGTGTTCCTTACAAGGTCAGGGTTCTGAGCTGCATGTGTGAGATCCCGGTTTTCCTTTATCCCGTGTCACACCCGGCACTGGCATTGTCTCGCCACCCACCCAGGAAACGGTGCTCCAGACACTGCCTGGCATTTTAGCAGCTGTCTAAAGAAGGCCCTGCTGGAGCACTGACCTGCCTGCAGGCTGTGGACATTGTTCTGCAGGGTGGGCACCACGGGATGCACCATGGGAGGGGGAAAGGTGTGAGCTCAGCTTCTTGTCCACCCAACAACAAGGAAATATTCCAGGGACGTGAGAAATGGCCTTTTCTTGTTGTATGGAAAAAACAGGATGTCAGGTGGGCCAAGAGCTTCTGGTGCAGCAGCTGCAGGAGTTGAGGCAGAGTTGCTCCACCCTGGCTGACACCGTGGTGCTTTGATTCCCCGAGGAGATCCCCTAATTGGGATGGATGTGTAACTGGGGGAGAGGCTGGCGGCACAATCTATCAAATTTACCCATGAAAAATGATAGGAAGTGGCATCCTCCCCCTGCCTGGCAGGCTCCAGCCTCCTCCACTGCACACCTCATTATCCCCTTCGACTGCTTCATCTGGATAACGTTCATCCTTAATGGTGGTGGAGGGATATGAAGTTCCACAGTGTTATTTGATTATTACCAACCCACCCCTCTTCCTTCTGGAATGGCAACGGGGCATATTTCCAAGCCATCAGGGATTACTAGTTCTGGACTGATGGTTGCAATATGAGGGAGAAGGATGTCCACGCTCAGGGTCCTGCCTGGTCTGTGTAATATTTCAAAGTCAGCCTTTCCATCGGTGCTTCTGGCCAGACTCTTGTTTTCTGGGCTCCAGGAGAAGCTTTAGCTGTGACCCAAAAGAATGAGGGGGCTCAGCCCTGCCAGGAGTAGCAGAGCTGAGCTGAGGGTTGGACAGAGAGCTGGGAGGTGCAATGAAATGGGCAGAGCTGGGTGTCACAGTAAAGATGTGTGTCCAGGCCAGATGATAAATTAAATTATCCTGTAGGTGTTAAAACTGCTCCTTCTCCCCTACCTGCTGAGTACAGGTATTAACTCACACAGTACCTGCAAGGAGTTCTTGGCCCCCTGAGACGTCCTTGTGGATCTCCTTTCTCTCCCCTGATTTTCCCACTGTCCTCATCAGGCACTCCCCATTAGTATGAGCCCCCTGGGCTGGGCCAGCTCAGAGGTGCATCCCAATTGCAGCTCACGTGTCCACTGACCCCAGTAATCTCTTCAAAGGCTTCTAACAAGTTAATAAGGATTGATCTGCTTTTCATCAGATCATGTTGACTGTTCTTAATGAACCTGGGCGTTTTCAAGCCTTTCTTTCCCCTTAAAAATGAGCTTCCAAATAAATACTCTTCTTGCAGTCGATGGGCAGCTGATTCCTTCTGCATTCTCCCAGCTGGAATTAAGATTTGGATTGAGGAGGGACCCCCCCAGCTTTGTGATGTGTTGGGTTTGGAGAGGGGCTTAAGTCAAGCAAATCTTATACTTGGACCTAAATAAAGATTGATTTAATTACAATTACCTGTCTCATTGAGTGATGGCTTAAGAAAGCAGGTTCAGGCCTGATTTTTCTGAAAGATATCCAAGATTTAGTTGTTAGCTCTCAGAAAACATCCAGATCTTGATTTTTCTCCTGGAATGGCTGAGCCTCGAATAGTAAAAATAAAGGTGGGGAGAACAATTCAAGAGGAGCCCTCAGAGCAAAGAAATTAGTGACTTTTCCACAAAAACATGTTGCTGTGAGCAACTTGGATAATCCACCCTGCTGTCTGTAGCAGTGCCAGGAGGGAGCTGTAGGAGTAATGGGGTCTTTGGGAGATCACTGGTGGTTCTTGTATAAATGTCCAGCTGCTGTTGGAACTCTCTGTTCCCTGTCTTACCCCTTTTAAGGAAAATCCACAGGACTGAAGTCCTGCACTGGCATTGTCTGCCCTGTTTGGTAAATCCCTTATGCACATGTTGCCATCTGGTCCCTAATGCTTTGTGTCAGTTTAAGTTCCCCTAAGCTCTTATTGACCATTTCTTGTGTTATCTGTACACTCCCTAATTCCTTCTCTCCTCTCCCCGGGGATCTGATCCCTGACTTAGGCAAATCCTCATCCTCTTCATTTGTGAACACAGATGCAAAAGTAAATATTGTAAGTGTCAGTGTCAGCTTCTTATCCTCTTCTGCCTCCAATTTCCCTCTGTCAGTCTTATCTGGGCTGGATCCACTTATCTCCTGTGTCTGTATAATGGTCTTTTCCTTCTCTCTTTTTGTAAAAGCCGGGAGATTCTCGGTTGTTAACTGCTCCTTTAATTATATCCTCCTGTATTTACCTTCCCCAACCCGTGGCCCTACTTCTAACACATCCCTACTTCTAAGAGCTGAGTTTTCTTTGTACATCACTTTGATTAAAGGTAGGAATGGCACAAAATCCCGTGCTGTGGAAACTCAAAACCTTGGGCTGTTTGAAGCCGCTGCTGAATTCTGAGAGCCAGGGCTGTTGGCTCTGCTTTGGGAGCTGCTGTGACTCCTGGGCTGGTGCACGTGTGAGATGTGGGACAGGACACCATCCCAGCCCCTGGAGGGATGAGTTGTAGGAAGTCTGAAGGGGTTTTTCTATCTGTGTCTTGATTTTCCCATCTGTGAGATGGAAAAGACTTTTCCTCTACAAAGAGAAGAGGAAAGAGTTGTGCGGGTGAAAGCAGGACAGGCAGCAGGAGCTGAGCTGCCCTTTCCCTTGTGATATTTTATGGATGCAGGAGGATTTGGGGAGACACCATAACTAAACATGCAGTTTAAGCCAGAGCACAAACAGCAAACCCCCCAAAAGGCTTTGGAGCTCGTTTCTCCCTGGAGAACCACAGCCTTGGGGTGCTCCCTGCGCTGTGCGGGCACCGGATCCACCCCGAGCCTCGGGATCTGTGGCCTGATCATTGCTGATGTTCTAACCTGAACAAATCGATTTTTTTTTTTTTTTTTTACCTGTAAATGCCCCACAATGGTGTTTATTACAGAACAATTGCTGCCAGGAAGGTGTCCTGTTGTATGATGTACAGCAACACTAAACGGCGGCGTAGCGTGAGGGCTCTGCTTTCTGCGAGCTGCAGCAGCTCGTAATTTCAAGATCAATATGATGATGTGTTTTTTGAATTTTAATGAATAAACTACACTGGTGTTTGTTGTTTACCTGCTTTCTGATTTCCTAACAAGTGGCTCTAGTGATAATTACCAAAATTGTGTAGTCACAGAAGGAGGGAGGAAGGCGGGGTGTGTGTGGGGGAACCTGGATCCTTCATAGCTATCCAACTGGGCAATTATCTCCATACTGTATGTGCTGCTTTTCTATAAATGTTGAAATTCAGTAATTACCACCAGAGCCAGCCGTGACATTTCGAAAGCAGATACATAACAAATAGGGATGCCATGGAGTCATTAAAATTCAGATATCAAAACAGCTCTCCCTATTCTTCTGTGCATGAATCCATCTCTTTGTTTCATGAAGAATTCAGTTGCCAATTAAATACCTTTTCTTTCCTTTTTCTTCTTTGTTTTTTATTTTTTTAATTTTTTCTTCCCTTTTCTTTTTCCTTTTACAAATGAATTCTAATCTCTGTGAAAGGAGCTGAACTGACAGTCGTGACAGTTGGTGCATTAGGAGAAAACATGGATGAGTTTAGTCCTTCCTAAGGAACCCAGCCAGCACCTCCCCAGCTTTGGAAATTGTGAGCTTGTATCGGAAATTTAGGAGGGGAAAGGATGTCTTTCCCAGAAATTCCCCTTTTCTCCTTCTGGCACTTTTTTTCCTACTCATCCTACAAGGAAAAACATCTTCTGCGGTGGCTGATAACTTCAGGATATCTTTTTTTGCCTGTCCTGCTGGAGATGTGGTTTCTTGGCCAACAGGAACAGCTCAATTATTTCCCAAATTGTTATTCGTGCTGCAGTCTCGTAGCAATCTCTGGCATCTGGCAGTCGGGGGGTTTTTAGCCGGGCTTTTTTTTTTTTCCTCGTGTTTTTTATTTTTTATTTTTTAACAATGTTGTCTTGTTTACGGGTCTGACTCGTGGAAGGCAGGACGTGATGCCTCCCAATCAGCCGCTAATGAAACGGAGGGATTGACAGCCTGGAATTGATCCTTCCTTTGTAATCCTGTAACAACCAGACAGGTCTGGCTCTGAACCTGTCAGGGGTTGTGTGTCAGACAGGTGTGATGAGGAGCCCGGGCACTGAAAACAAGGAGAACAGTGGTTTCATAAACCTCACGAGCACAAAAACCTGTAGGGCTCCTCCGCCTCCTCCCTCCCCGTGTCTGAGGGCTGCTCCTGTGCTTTTCCACAGATGGCTTCCAGAGGCAGAAGGAAGAACTGGTTAGGAGAGGGGCTGACTTGTGGAGGCAGAGCTGATCCTTAGGTATGGGTGAGGACCACGAGCCTGAATAGGAATGCTGTGGGGTAGGAGGGACCTTAAAGCTCATCCCACCCCCTGCCATGGGCAGGGACACCTTCCACTAGCCCAGGTTGCTCCAAGCTCTGTCCAACCTGGCCTTGGAGACTTCCAGGGATCCAGGGGCAGCCACAGCTTCTCTGGGCAACCTGTGCCAGGGCCTCCCCACCCTCACAGGGAACAATTCCTTCCCAATATCCCACCTCACTTACCCTCTGACAGCCCCTTGTCCTGTCCCTCCAGGCCCTTGTAAACAGTCCCTCTCCATGTCCTTGTCAGCTCCCTTTAGGTACTGGAAGGATGATGAAAGGGCTTGGAGAGGTCCATGCTCCTGAAGACTGATGGCTTTTGTCTTTCCTGGCTTTGCTCCACACTTCCCCTGCAGTTTGTCCATAGCAAAGGTCTCCTCACCTCTTGGACGACACCCTGACCTCTCTATTTCATCAGGTTATTTAATGCATCCTTCCTTTAGAAAATAGTTCTGGGACTGAAAAATTTCATTTTGCACTGCTCTGAAGGAGGAGCTTGTACAATTTTAAGAGTCCTTGAGTCCATCCTCTGGTTGTCCAGTGATGGACAGTTTTGTGTCTCCTCCATCAGCTCCACTCTGGGAGCAAATCCTTGGACGAAGCCACTCCGGGAGAGCTTGGCTAAGGTTTATTCTCGAGCCTGCTGCTTATGTATTAAGGTGAATAGGAATTATATTCACTTCAAGGCGAGATGAGGCCCTTGTGTTGACTACATTATCATTTATACTAACAAAAAGAGCTTAAAATGTTAGCATACCCTTTTGAAAACGGAGCTTTGCATCCTATTAAGAGGAAGGGAACACAACCTGCGGCACGTTATATTTCCAAGCGCCTGTCAAGAAACACTTACGGCTGTCGCCTGCTCACGGAGCATCCAGCCCCAGGAATGCATTGGGAATCACTCCCTGGGTGCTGATCCCCTGAAAAAAGAGGTGGGAGATGCTGTGCCCTTAAAATCCAGCCAGACACACGTCTTGGATCTGCATCGGGCAGAAGAAGATGAGGGAACTCGGGTGATCGGGAGCGGCTGGTGTGGAGAGAAACGTGTGTCCCAGCTTGGATTTGGATGGGGGGGGGGGATTTGGATGAGACTCCCCCAGCTTGTGACACTGTGGATTTTGGCAGGGTGGTTTCTGGCCTGGCTGGAATAGAGGGGGAAAAGCAAACTGAATTTAACCTCTCCCAGTGGGAAAAGCACTTTAACATCAAGGTTTCTTCCTGCTGGTTTGGGTGCAAGGGAATAAGCAGAAAGTCCTCAGTTCCAGGCAGACAGAGGTGTGCAATATGTGGCTCGTGCAGGTCTGTCACACCCTAAACTGGCCATGGGGATGGTGCCTCCCATGCCCTAAATCTGCTCTCCCATCCCCAGTGGGAGGCAGTAAGTTCTGCCTGCACCAGTGGAGCAGAGTCTTTGTTTTAAGGAAAAATGGGAGAAAGCCCCTAAATCCCCAACAGAAAAACTCAAAAATTCTTTCCCCAAGCAGGGCTTTTGGAGATAAGCTGCTGCTTGGCAATTTGCTAACGTGAACTTTTAGCCCCAGCGGAGCCTTTGTAGAGCCAAAATCCACCTTTAGGGGAAGAAACAGGATATTCAGGTGCAGAGCTGCTTCGTCAGCCTGTGAGTCTGATGCTTGGAGTCTTTTACAGTTGTATCCTCTGCTTTAGAAGGAAATCCCTCATGAACCCTTCACGCTCTGCCATCTCTGCTGAGTTGCACAAGGAGGGTGAGTGCTGCTCCTCTCCCAACTCGAGAGCATATTTGCAGTGACAGTGAATCATAAAAGACTGGTTTGAATTGCAGGGGAGCTTAAATTCATCTTGTTCCACCCCCTGCCATGGGCAGGGACACCTTCCACTAGACCAGGTTGCTCCAGCCTGGCCTTGGAGAGTTCCAGGGATCCAGGGACAGCCACAGCTTCTCTGGGCAACCTGTGCCAGGGGCCCCCCCACCCTCACAGCCAAAAATTCCTTCCCAATATCCCATCTCTCCCTGCCTTCTAGCAGTGGGAAGCCATTCCTGTGTCCTGTCCTTCCATTCCTTGTCCCAGGTCCCTCTCCAGCTCTCCTGGAGCCCCTTTAGGCCCTGGAAGGAGTTCTAAGTTCTCCCCAGAGCCTTCTCCACTCCAGGCTGAACACCCCCAGCTCTCCCAGGCTGTCACAGCCCCAGCTGTCTGAGCCTGAGTGAGCATTTCCCTTCGAGCCAGGGCTCAGCACAGCATCCTTGAAGAGCAGCTGTGCTGAGTTGCAAAAACAGGGACAGCTTTTAAAAGATAACCCTTTGATTTTGGTGAAGGCTCCACACATGTCCCTGCCTGGTGCTGAGCGGGGCCATGCCTCGGCATCTCTGGTTGGTGCAGCAGGTTTGCTGTGGCCACCAGAGCAGGGCTGTGTGCTGGTGAAACAGTGGGCATGGACATGCCCTTCCAGAGCTCCTTTGTGCACAAGGGGCAGGAGATCAGGCAAGGAAAGCCACGAGCCAGGCCGTGCTGACAGGTTGGTGCATCTCCATCAGCGCCGTGTTCCTCAGCTCCCCGCACGGGCCGTGTGTGTCTCCACGAGTGAGCAGGTGGAATGAAGATGTCTCACTGTCCTTTCTCGTCAACAGTGATGCATCCCAGATCCCCCTGATAGGCAGAGCACTGTTCCCTCACCTGTCCACTTTGATTAATTTGGTGCCTCATTCCTGGACTCTGTGAATTTGTCTTGGTTCTGCTCTTCCCCTCGCTGCAGAAGTTGCTCCCCCTCCTTTTAACCACTGCTCTCCTGAAAAGCCCTGCCCAACCTTGTCTACACAGTGAGACCAGCAGGAGATGATGTGCTGAGTCCCTGTGCATTACAGAGCACAAAATCCAGCCGTGAATCCTCTTTACAAACCTCCAGAAACCGCTGCCAGTACCAGCGCACCGGTCGGAGGAGCGCCGCAGCTTCCAGGCACTTCAAACCCGGCGCTATCAGGAGGGCTCTGGGCTCACAAAAACCACTTCCAGCTTTAACACAGAGGAGGGAATAAAAGCTCAGCAACACTGAAGTCCGCTGGAAAGGTTTCTTGTGTGTGCAGGAAGATAATATATGGTAATGAGGACAGCACTGAGCTGCTGTAAGTTACAAGAACTTATCACTGCTCTCTGCTGTTGCGGCACATTGCCGGGATTTGGTCTCGCCAAAGCAGCATGAATAGATTTATTTTGCATTGTTAGACTGTCAAGTCACTGCAGAGCAACAACTTCCAAGTGATAACTTGTGCAGAGTGCAGGAGTTGGGAATTACACGCTTTGAGCCCCCGGCAAAGAGCCCGAGGGGGGTGGTGAGGGCGGCTCGGCAGGAACCTGCCTCCCACTCCCCCTCTGTGCCCACTGCAGATGGGCAGTGGCATTAGCTCCCTCCTGCCAACCCCCAGGGGGCTGTTATTAAGGGTTATATCCCGTTATTTCCAGTGGCAGAGCGTGCCAGAGCAGCTGAGATGTCACTGGGGAGAAGAGGGAAGGGTTGGGTTTGGTTCATCTGGGATAAGTTGGGTTTGAAAGGGGAGGAGGCCCAAGCAAGGGGATGTCTCGTGGTGGGACATCTGAGATGTCCCATAAGGGGAGCAGCTGAGGGTACTGGGGCTCAGCCTGGAGAAAAGGAGGCTCAGGAGGGACCTTCTTACTCTCTACAACTCCCTGACAGGGGGCTGTGATGAGTTAGGGGTCAGCTCTTCTCCCAGGTAACAAACAATAGGACAAGAGGAAATGACCTCAAGCTGCACCAAAGGAGGTTCAGGTCGGATATTAAGGAAAATTTCTTCACTGAAAGAGTGGCCAAGCGTTGGAACAGGGAAGTGGTGGAGTCAGCATCCCTAGAAGTGTTCAACAAACAAGGGGACGTGGCATTTCGTGACAGGGTTTAGTGGCCCTGGGGGTATTTGGTCAAAGGTTGGGCTTGATCTTTTCCAGCCTTACTGATTCAGTGATCTCCTCTCCTTGCCTGATGGATCAAATCTCACTTGTGGGGCTTTCACCCTGTTGCTGTCCCTGACAAGGGAGATTTGAGTTTATAGGTGTTAGGGTGACTTCAGGGTGGAAACCACTTAACTCTGTCCCCCCCAGCCGTGTGGAGCTGGCAGGGGGGTGGCTGTGGGGGGTGTTCAACAGTCTCATTGTCCACAGCTGGGGGTAACACCATGTTCAATGTCCCCACCTGCAGCAGGGCTGGCGGTTTAGCCCTTCCACAAGCCACAAGGGCACAGAGAGCACTCCTGTAAGAGCAGGAGCTTCTCTTGGATGTGGAATAAAAGGGAGACAATTAGATTTGGAGCCATGGAGATGAAGCACGTAAGGAGACTGGGAGGAGAGCCCAGACTTGCAGGTAATTGTTCTTGAGCTTTCATTTGGTCCTGAAAAGCTAAAAACGCCATCTGGTCCTTGTTGGTTACGACTGAGTTGATTTTCTTTTCCTTTTCCTTGGCTCTCCTGGGTATGTACACAAGTTTATCTCTCCTTGTGGTGAGTGTTGCACACAGAGGTCTGCTCTGTGCCTTTTTTTGCATCACTACCTTTATTTGGAACAGCACAACTTCCCAAAACTGGTGTTGCAGTGCCTCCTACCATGTGGTATGGAGGGGTGGGCCCTGCCTGGTGAATGCAGAGCACCCTGCAGTAGCCTCCAGGCTGCAATGCTTTGCTATTACTTTTTTAATATTCCACTGGAGTTCGAGACTGTATCAAGAAACTTCTTTTGAAAAGGAAATAAACCCATAAATTATAGCATAGTCTTTGCAGGAAGGCAAAAGGAGTACAAGACTGTCTAAATGTATTATTTGCTGACCTTGACAGTTTACTTGTAATGTTATTTAAACATTTGGGTTTGCAGGGCGGGCGCTCTTATTTATTTATTTAATAAGCTGCCAGATTACAAATTGCAAAACTTTGGCGGTTCCTCTTATCTGCTGCAGAACCACCGAGATGGCAAAATATATTCTCTGTCTGTATTTGCATGAGGAAATTGGAAAGCAAGTTGTTTTCCTTCGTATCCATGACAATCCCTCTGGCCCAGCACAACCCACCCTCTAATTTGGGGTAGTTAGTGTGGGAGAAGAATGGGCCCAGCAGTTTGGCTTCACTTTGTTGCTGATGCCATCATGGTAATTAAAACTGATTTATAAGTAAAGACAATGGAATCTGTGCTACCTGTTTATTCAGCACGTTGTCAACCTGCAGAGCACAACAGCTGGGGTCACCGAGATCAAATCTGCTGGAGAGCTGGAGGAGTTTTGCCAAATTAAGTTTTCAAGTTGAGCCTTTAATTAGTGGAACATTTCCAGATGGATGATGGTGGGAAATACCAGACCCAAAACAGGAGCAGGATCTCCACTGGCTCTGCAGGAACTGGAGTCCATTAGGATATCCCTCCCTGGATGCACGTGCAGGTTTTATGGCATAAAACCTTCCAGGAGTGACTTAATCCTGGTGGCACTGGTTTGGCACAGCAGCACATCTCTGCTGATAACAGCTCAGGGCAGTTAATAAGGCTTGATTGGATTGAGGAATCCCTGGAATGCAGGGAAAACAGCTGCAGTGGAGCTCTGATGGAAGACAGCCCCCATGTTCCTTAGGATTTTGTGTTGTGCTGGTACCACCAACACTGCTTTAGTGTTTCAGGTGGAGTCTCACAAGCGTGAGTTGTGAGTCTTGTGCTCCCAGATTCGTGGTTTTTTAGTCAATGGAAACAGGCAACCTCAGCAGATGATTTGTCTCAGCTGAAAACAGGCATTTGAGGGGACTTGCCTGCTAAAAGTGCTCATTTCTCTCTTTTGGCTGCGAAGGAAATCTCAGGTGACTGATCCATCCTTCAGCGTCTGGCTCGAGATGTCTGGCCTGTTTGCCTCAAACAACTTTGAAGCTTTTCGGTGCTTCTGGAGTGTTTTAAGAGGAATTGAATTTCCTGACTCGGGCTGTACGTCACTGGATTAATCCTCGAGCTGGAAACAATCTGTTTTGAGTGAGACAGCGAGGCCGTAATTATCAAGCTGTTGAGACAACAAGGAGCGTGTTGGACAACTGCTTTGGTCATGAAGGAGTTCTGAAAGGCAGATTTAGGCTGATGCCAACTAGGCTTTGAAAATCCCCCTATTTACTCTTCAAAATATGCAGGAGCAGAGATTTTTTTTTTTTATGAGTAATCCTTGTAGTTCTTCAACACAAAGAACTATTAATGTTAGATAGTGATCCTCTGACTCTGTGAAAGGATAAAGAAGGGCAGAAGGATTGAGTGGTTGGAGAGAACTGTGTAGCAAATGAAAATCCATTTTACTTGCCCTCACTAGCACGGGCCAGGGTTGGAAAAAGGCTGGAGTACTGGCTTGTTTTTAAATAAAAGTCACTGAAGAGGAGCCAAAGGAAAGAAGTGTTCACATCCTTGATGGCTGGAGGTGCCTCGAGGTGTCAGAGATTGGAAGTTATGAAGTTATATTTCAGGGGGTGAAGCTTCTGATGTGAAAGAGGAAGGGGAGAGCAGTGAAGAATAAAACACTCTTGCAGTGCTGCTGCAGGACTCAGGCTCATAAAAAATATTAATAACCTTTGATAAGAGTTCCCTGGAGAAGGGATTTCTCCAACCATAGCGCAGCTACTGGTGGGTGACATCCCTGGGGATTGGAACTGGATCATCTTTAAGGTCCCTTCCAGCCCAAACCATCCTGGGATTCTGCTGGTGCTGCTGGACACCCGCTTTCTGTGTCCATGAGAAAGCACCCCTGTGGATGTCAGGAGTGTTGGGAAGTGGTGGGCACCTCCTCCCCTCCATCCCACAGGAGGAGCTGGAGCTGGAATTGCTGCCCACCAGCCCTGGCCTGAAAAGGGGAGCTCCCAGCAGAGCTCAGGTGGAGAAAGAGCCCAGAGGTTTTTTTTGCAATCTCTGTATGAAGTGAGCAATATTTGCCATTTACAAGAGTTCAGGGGAGACCTGACTTTATAAAGCATTCATGAGCTTGGCCTCCTGGTGTGCATTTTTTTTTTTTTTCTCTCCCCTGGTTATTAGGAAATATTCAAATACTGCAAACAAATGTCAGTCTCTAGAATATTCATGAAGTCTCCTGTTCAAGTCGGTCCCCCAAGTCGCTGCTGGCTGGAATACATCAAGCTAATGCTGATTGCCTACATTTAGGGTTGAATAAAGATATTCCACTAAATAAGTGTGGAATGGCTTTTTCTAGTTTGGAGACTCTGGGAATTGAAAAGGCTCAGACAGGTCCCTGTGCCAGGGAGCTGCTAATGGAGGTTGTTTTTCTGTGTGCTTGGCCATCTCTTGGTATCAGGGGTGGAATTTGCCTCCTCTACCTCTGGCCATCCTAAATTCCTGTCCTGAGGTTTTAGCTGGGCTCCCCTCTTTAATCAAAAACAGCAATTAAAGGCTGAAACGTGACAAAATATCAACATTTGGAAATGTTGTGAAAACATAGTTTAAAATAAAATCAAAAAGCCAAAACAACCCAACTCCACCCAGACAAACCACGTGAGACTGGTTAAATTCTTTCATTTAACATACACAAACCATGCTGGGATGAGTCTTGCTTACTTCCAAAATAACCAATTTTAGTGTTTCACATTTAATACTTCTACCCTTGAAACACCATTTCATTTGGAAAGAACACACAGGGTGAGTCGCTGATACAAAATTGCCAGAGTAGGATGTGCCACAGCTTTTGAAAATGATTTTGTAAATGCTTTTTTGGTTTGGTCAAGCTGGAAACAGTTTTGCAAATAAAACAAATGGTTCAGATAAAATAATGTAACAAAGTGGTAGAATGTTTAGAATTTTAAAAAAAAAAAACCACACACCAAAAAAAAAAAAGGAGAATTTAGGGCTTGATTTATGCCCATGTTTTTCCTGCTTCTGGGTTTGGATACAGGGAGGTGAGAAATGAGGATAGCTTGATTCCAGGAGGGCATTAGGAAGGTGCTTTGGTCGGGCCATCAGAGATGAACTAAAAGCCAGTAGGTGGAAGGTGAAGCTTCCAAACAGATTCAGGACAGAAAATAAGTGACCCCCCTTCACCAGGGAGGCTGCTCAGCTCCTGGACAGCGTGCCAGGGGTTAGGGCAGGTCCTCTGTTCTTGGCAGAGTTTCAGTGGAAACCAGATGTTGGAGTTCAGGTCCTTTCCAACCCAAACCATTCCCGTTGAGGCCAGAGGTGGAAATAGCTCATCCCACTGATCCAGAAGCAGTGGGTCCAGCCTCAGGTCATTTGTGGATGCTGCTGCAACACAGACTGATAGGAAAAGAGCTTTGTGATACCTTTGTGCAGCAGCCACTTGCTTTTCAGAGCCCATCTTTTAGCATGCAAGCCACAGGGAGAATAATTACGTTGAACAGAAACACTGGGTTCCCAATGAAGATGTTCAGTGCCTGTACACAGCATGCTCCTAATGAACAGAAATGTCAGGCCAAAAGAATAGATGAGAAGGATTATATTCTCTGAGGTGGGCTGGATGATTACCCTGCCTTTGTGGGAGGCTGTCTGGAGGTGCTGTGCTGCAGCTGCTGGACGGGGAAGACCAAGGAGTTGATCAAAAAGGAGGGAATCCCACAATGCTTTGGAGAGCTGCTAATGAAAGGGTTTAATCTTGGCTTGTTTTGCTGGGAGGCACCAGGAGTGGCTGGGAGGGGAAATGCCTTTGTTTGACCACCACAGTCCCCGAGCAGAGCTGGGGAGAAGAAGCTCTGCTGGGGCTGAGGTGAGACCTGGGGGTGGTGGGAGGGAGAGCAGGTCTCCCATGGGCATCCCACCTCCCCTCTCCATCCCTTTGGATCCCTCAGCCTGGGAGCTCCGTGGGGCCTGCAGCGGGACTGGGGGCAGCTCTTTGCAGTCCCTGTGTTTCCTCCTCCTCCTCGTGGTACTGAATTCCCTCACATAAACCATCCTTTCTGACCCTGTTCTGCTGAATTTTCATGAGACACTTCCCAAGCTGCTGTTCTCCAGCCAGGGCACCTCCTCGGAATGAAATCCGAGAGACCTTAAACCTCGCTCTTAATTTTTCACTCCCTGTTAAAATTGCTGCATAAGGATATTTGAAGAAGTCATTGCCCCCTGTGGATATTATCACTTAATCTTTTTTTTTGCTTCTTAATAAAAGCCTGGCACGAAAGTCAGTGGCTGAAAACAGCCACGTCCCATGCTGCCTGTGCCTCGCAACAGTATTTTTTAAGATCATGGCTCATAACCACGGGGAGAGGTCTCTGTGGAGGGAGTGAGGAGTAACTCTCTGTTTATAGCCATTTACCTTCAGCTGTAATGTATTTAAGAAGGAAAATTGCCACTTAGACTTGCAAAGCAAATTGGCTTGTGCTCAGTAATAGCTTTCTAGTGTCTGTCTAGGAAAGGTCAGCCCAGAGACTCCTGCACTGCAGAGCTCAGCCCTGATGGCCAGAGGGAGATGGCGTGGCCCCAACCTGGCATTTTCTCCAGCTCTGAAGGCCTCAGTGCCCCCACACTCAGGTTTGCCAGGTTTCTCCATCATTGTTACATCCTGGCTGGGGTGCAGAGCTGTCCTTGGCGTCTCCTCATGGGCACAGGAAACCCCTGACTTGGGTCAGGCAGAGTCTCTGCTCTGTCTTCTGCCTTCCCTCCACCACCTCCCGCTTTGCAGACGCACCAGCCTGCATGTCCTGCTGCAAAAAGGGCCCGTGTTCCATTTTAATGTTATTAAGCATCGCCTTGGCAACAAATACAGATGTTGTGTTTGCAGCAGCAGCGTTTCCCAGGTCCCCGAGGAGCCTTTACCCTTGAGTGCATTTAGCTGATAGCAAAAGCAAAGCAAAGGTAAAACAAGCTGCTTGGGAAGGAGGCCCTGGCCTTTTTCATTTCAGTCAGGCTCCCGAGTGCAAATTATCAGGTCTGGGAATGCACTGAGCGTCACCCCCCCTGTAAATCTCACCCACTTACCCGTCCCCACAATGTAAAACAAGCAGAGTTACCAGCTTCTAACAGCCACTGTTGTGGCAAGGCTGGCAAAGCAATTACCTTAATAACTTAAATAGCAACAGTGATAATGGAAAATGCAGCTCTGGCTGTGTTTGGAGCGTTCTCACCTTTATCGGGAATCGCTTCTGGGGAGCGGCAGGAGATGGGAGAGGGGTTTTGTTATCAGTGCCTGAAGCAAAACCATCTCAGGTAATTGTAGTTTGCACTGTGGGCATCCACCTCCAAAGGCAGCCCAGAAACCCCTGCCACCTGCCAAGGTGTCTGGTGATGGACATGTTGGAAGAGAGGCTAAAACATCCCTGAGAGCCACAGGGTGAGGACAGGAGGGTGATGATGGTGCTCAAACCCAGACTGCGACAGAGGTAACCCCGAGAACAGGGCCCAGGTCATGATGGCAGTGGCAAGAGTTCAGATTTACCAGGAGCCCCTGTGTTAGCACGTTAATTGGACAGCAGAAACTTCCAGTGATCCAGCCATTCATCTCTGCCTTGGGAGAGAGCAGGATGCTCATATTTCTCCCTGCTCTCAACTGCATTTCCCCAGTCTCTACTGACTTTCCCTTCTCATTCTGCCCCATCTACTTAAACTGGATGAAGCAAAAACTGGCATTACTTTGTATTTCCACAGTTTTCCTTGCAGCAATGCCCTGATTTGACCTGTCCACCTCAGCCCAAATGACAGCCAAGGTGTGTTTCCTGTGGGATGGTGTTTTCCTGTCCACAGCTGTGGGATGGCACCTTCCTTCTTCCATCCATCCATCCATTCACAGGGAAATGAGAAGACCTTTCTGTGCCCTTGGAGCCTGATAAATCATTAAACTTGAGCACAGTCAGACCTCTGCAGCCAAATTTGAGCTGGAAAGGGGAGATTCGTGGATGATCCCTGGAAAACATGGAGGAAATGCCCTTGTTGGCCAGAGGAAGGAATGTCACAGCACATGTACCTGCTGAAGGGTTTTGTGGGGCTTATTATAGTGGGAGTAAAACTGGAAGGTCAAAGTGCCAAGGAGGTGTTTGGGGCTGAAGGGAGACGAGAAGAAATAAAATATATTGGAATTGCCTTTAGTCTGTTTAGAGATTCCAGGCACAGCAGGCTCAGAGGGCAAACTTCTCACAGGGGGCACGTTCCTGATCCTGCACTGCAGTGGAATCTTAATGGAACTGGTGTTTGTTCCCCCTGGCACATCTGCATTATCTCCAACATACTTTCCAAACAAACATCCTAATGGCACTTTTCATTTTGTTCCAGTTCACCTTTCTCTGGTGCTGTCTCGGGACCTGTGCTGGGCTTTGCTGTGAGGAGAGTGTTGCCTTCCCCCTTCCTGGGGCACAGGAATAACAAACTTGTGATGGGAGGGAAGAAGAGGGTCTGGTTTATATTCTTTAGCTGCAGAGAGAAGGGTCACTTCCCTTCACTGGGCCTGCTTTTTCTGTGGGTTTTTTATTTCATATTCCTTTTTTCCCTGAACAGTCTCGTCAGCCCTTGTCAAGTTTGGTTGAGATTCACCAAGAACTTCAAAAGTACTTACGAGACACTTGATTGATGGGCCAACAAGGCTGTCAAAACAGCTTAAGAAAATGAGGGTAAAACTAAAGATAATAATTAGTGAAATGGATAAGAAGGAGAGAGGCTGGAAGGTTTTCCAGCTGCTAGACCCAGTGGGGATCAGAAAGGATCTGACACCTGGAGTAGAGACTGGTAGAAAATGAGCTGAGAGGTCTTCTGCTGAGAACTGTGAGACAGACAAAGTTTGACATTGTTTTCATCATCTGCCAAATACATTTTTTGAGGAAAAAAAAAAGGCAGAATGTTCTGCTAGAAGTCGCTTTGATTGATGTACCTGGAGAGCTGTTATGCAGCTGTGCCATGCCTTGGTTTCCCCTGTAAATGGGTCCTGGCTGCTGACTCCTCTCCTCTGTGATGAACAGGCTGTCAGGGCTTTAGGGAAGTAACACAGAGGCTGAGGGAGCCCCAGACCCTCCAGGGATTCACAGAGTTGTGTGAGACTGACAGGAACATTCCTGAGGATGGTTAAAAGCAAAGGTAGTTGGATGTAAGATTCTATGGTTTTTTTCCCCTGCCTATTGATTATTTTCTGATCAAGGATGAAGAGCTCTAAGATAGCCAAAGGCAATACAGGATGTTCCAGCCCCTGCAGCTGATGGATCTAAGGTTTGGGAAGACCCTGGGAGCAGCAGGTCTGAGCAAAGCCTCCTCCAGCCAGTTCCTTCCTTGGCTGGCCAAGCCTCTCCTGCTCCAAGGGGATGGACAGCAAAGGGGCTGCATCTGCCTTGTAGATCTTTAGGATTAAAAGAAAGCAGCACATTTTCTCAGCACAAGAAAGATGTGAACCTGTTGGAGCAAGTCCAGAAGAAGCCAGAGAGATGCTCCCAGGGCTGGAGCCCCTCTGCTCTGGAGCCAGGCTGGGAGAGCTGGGGGGGTTCCCCTGGAGAAGAGAAGGCTCCAGGGAGACCTGAGAGCCCCTTCCAGGGACTAAAGGGGCTCCAGGAGAGCTGGAGAGGGACTGGGGACAAGGGATGGAGGGACAGGACACAGGGAATGGCTTCCCACTGCCAGAGGGCAGGGAGAGATGGGATATTGGGAAGGAATTCTTGGCTAGGAGGGTGGAGAGGCCCTGGCACAGGTTGCCCAGAGAAGCTGTGGCTGCCCCATCCCTGCAAGTGTCCAAGGCCAGGTTGGACAGGGCTTGGAGCAACCTGGGCTGGTGGAAGGTGTCCCTGCCCATGGCAGGGGGTGGGATGAGATGATTTTTAAGGTTCTTTCCAACTCAAACCACTGCATGGTTCTGTGATACAGTGCAAGGCCCAAAGGATGGGAAGTGAGGACTGTTGTGAGCAGGGACAGAGGTGAACTGGCAGAGCTCAGGTAAAAGATGTAGGAGTGAGGATGGACTCGCTGGGAATGGCATGGGAAGATGCCACAACCAAGACAGTCCTGGTTTAGAGCTTTGATGCCCAGACAGGGGTCTGCTCTGGCTGTTTCAGCATTGCTTTTCCCCTGCAACACTGATTAATTATTTTGGTTTCTGGGAAGGCCAGATGGGAATACCAAATCCTTGGCCAAGTTTTGCAGGAGCTCCTCTGCCCTGGCCATGCTTCTCAGCATCCCCTGTGCTGGGTGATGAGCGTGACAGCCCCTTTACACTTGGCACCTGTGTTTATAAATATGTAGGAATTGTCTCAAGCTGGTCAAAACACAATTATTTCATTTTCTTCCCCGCTCAGGATCGTTGTTGTTTAGGAATAAATTGCCGCTGCTGATTTACAGGAGCAGCAACGACAGCATGAAATGGGCTCAGTGAAGTGATTTTGAATTTCCACTACAATTACTCTTCCCTTCAACCATATGATTCCCTTTTGCTCACATGCACCAGCCAGGGCCGGGTTTGTTTTGCTGCTGCCCTGGGAGCTGTGCAGCAGCCCCAGGGCTGAGCATGCAGAAACAAACCTGAAGTGCTAAATTGCACTTTATTCAAGGGAGCTGGCAGAGAAGGTGCATCCCAAAATCCCACTGTGCTGCCGCCAAGGGATGTTGATTCTCTGGTTTCGGCAGTGAAGTCAAGAGTAAAGACCCTGGGTTTGTGTAGATGAGTGCATCTACTACATACTGAGTAAATTCCTTCTCTTCTTGTCCCTCAATTCCTCTCCCCATTCCTCTCCCTCCTCTTCCTCACTCTGGAGGTCTTCTGGCTCCAGACTTGACTCCTCAGCAAACCCACATTCTTCTCCTGGTGACCCCAGGAGGCTTTGCAAGTTCAGACAGATGGGTGAGACTTTGTGTGTCACTACTAAAACTCTTCTTGGCCCAAAGGGCCCCCAAGAAAGGGGCTGCAGACTTGGTAGAAGTTCATCTCCTTGTCTCTCCTATGGTTTTCTCTGCCTTGTTCCATTTGCCCAGGGCCATGTCTGTAAATGGCTTAAAAATTCCATGTTCAGGTTGATGAGTGAGGAATACTCTCATGGGTATGTGCATTCCTGGGACTGAAGGGTCAGTTTAAGTGATCAGAGGAATAATTTGGAGGAATTGATCTTTTTCTGCCATTTCTTAGCTCAGTTTGGTGCTGGAGAAGTGATTATTACCTTTAGGCTGTGCATCCCTTTGCATCACTTACCCCCTCTTAGATCTTTCCTTCCCCTTTTCCAATGTCTGCAGGAGCTCTCCAGAGCTCCAGAATCGTGGAATGGGTTGGGTTGGAAGGGACCTTTAAAGCCCTTCTCATTCCCCCCCCCGCCATGGGACACTTTCCACTAGACCAGGCTGCTCCAGGTCCTGTCCAACCTGGCCTTGAAGCCCTCCTGACCCTTCCCCACACTGGGATTTTTGGGTGGCATCACTAATTCAGGGCTCTTTCCCCCATCCTGCATTGTTTATTGAAAGGGGACTCCGAAGCGATGAGCTCTGGTAACGCAGCACTAAAACAAACCCATGCCAGCTCTAAATAGCCTAATGAATGTGAACATCCTGGGTAATGTGATTTATTATTGGCAGCATGAATAGGAAAATAATAAAACAATTTAATGATTCTGCGAGAAAAATGAGGGGGTTTTAATATTATTCACCCTTGGAAGCTTGTTCACCAGGCAGGAATGAGGTCAGACTCTCAAACAGAGCCAAGGGTGCCAGATCCTCAACCTCGTGCGTAGCAGGAGATGAAATCCCCTTCCCCCAGGTTCATCTGCGTGGGGAATTGGGCTCCCCAGTTTCATTATCACTAATAGACCCTGCCTGTTTCTAAGTGGCTCAGTGTATATTGGAATGCAGGGGGTAACTGGAGCTGCACAGCTTGACAGGGAAGTCACTTTTCCACGCCTGGCAAAGGGGGTGGTGGGAGCTGGGAGTGGGATTTGTTGGTTTAGCTCAGGCTGAGAGATGTGGCTTTGGGGAAGGGGGGGAAGATGGGGTTGGAAGAGGGGAGGATCCGAAATGCTGCAGTGCTTGTCATGGTTTTGGTGAGAGGGAAAGTGAGGCACGGAGGGGGATGCAGCTGATCCGGGATAGAGTGGTTGGGCTCCATCCAGGGCTGGTCCATTGGGACACACAGCCTGGCGTGGGTGTTACCAGGGAAGTGCTGTTGGCACGGGCACCCCAGCACCTCCTTTTCCTTCCCTGCCAGTTCCCTAAGATCCATCTGTTCTCCCAGGGATAAATGAACCCTCTGTAGTGCCTGGTGCATCCTGCACTCGAGAGGATGGCTGGGGCTGTGTCAGGGCAGGCTCAGGGTGGATCTCAGGGAAAGGTTCTTCCCCCAGAGGGTGGTTGGCACTGAACAGGCTCCCCAGGGCAGTGGGCACAGCCCCAAGGCTGCCAGAGCTCCAGGAATGTTTGGACAACATTGGGGTGTCCTGTGCAGGGCCAGGAATTGAACTCAATGACCCTTGGGGATCCCTTGTGAGTCAGGATTTTCTGTGTTTCTGTGGTTCCCAAGAAACACTCCACGTGTGTTTATTTTCCATTTCACATCTTGCCTCATGCAGCAGCACTTTGCAAAGGCTGGGCTAAACATCCCTCATCTTCCTCTTTATTTTGCATCAGACCAGCAAATGCACTGCAAGCCCAATTGGGTTTTTCATTACCGTGGCAGGTTACGATCCTTTGGTTGCTTTTCCTGTAATTTTCATGTTTGCCTTTTAATATTTCTTATGAGATTGAAGGCTTGGGATGAGAGGTGGGAAGCTTTTGCTCAGCGTGTTAAGGAGGAACCTCTGGAATGTGAATGAGGCAGAGATGCCAGGGCTGTGGCTGTGCAGATGAGGGGAGGTGATGGAGCTGAGCTGTGGAAGCTGCAGTGCACGAAGAACATCTACAAAAAAAGCATTTCTTAGGGCCCAGCTGTGCTAAATCTCTGCGCCTCTCTGACAGCTTCTACTGCCATCAACATCTCCCATGTTTTCCAGTGAAGTAATTCTTTTAGATGCTTCAAATATAGATAGATTTTTGTATACAGAGGGGTTTTTTTTATTTATATAAATATATATATATCTGCTGTCAGCTGGCATTACAAAGAGCATAAAGCACATCTCTGGCTTCTGCATGTTCAGCTTGGTTGGGATCACACAGCAGGAATGAGGAGAGGAATGAGCCAAACTCCATCATTCCCCCCCTGGGGGGGACACCTGTAGGGTATTGCTGTGTGAATGGCTGTGGGATGCTGCTGCTGCCTGTGGGATTTCAGGTAATCCTGGATGCTTTGGCAAGAGAATATGTGTAACTGAGTATTTATGGCACCCTATTTTCCTGCAAAAAGCACTCTGGGCTTTTCTCCTGAGTAACTTTTGCTGGAGACTGGCAGCTCCTCTGCCTGCAGCCCCCTGGAAAGCTCGTGGAACTCCCTTTTAGCAGAAGGTTAGATAATGGCAATTATCTGGATGATCTTTAAGGTCCCAGCCCAAACCATTGCATGACTCTCTGCTCTTACTGATGTGTCATTAAATGCTGGCAGTGACTCTCAGCTCCCCTCCTCCTGTGGCTGAGAGCATCATTTCCCTTGGCTGCAGAGGGATACGGTGTCGGGCCGCAGGAAATCTCAGCCGTGGGACCCAGATATTGCATTTAGATGGAGTTGCTTTCATTAACTCCCTATTTTATAGCGTTCATCAGTCTTTTCCCCCTGCCAGAAAGTCTCAGATGTACTGAGGAATATTCAGGCCTCTTTTGGCAAGCGTCAGAGATAAGTGGATAATAAAACACACCTTGAAAATATTCTCCATCCTATTATTAGGCACTTTCTTATTATACTTGCAAAGAAAAAAATTCCAGTTATAAAGCAGTGTGCTTCCCTACACTGTCAGTCCATCGTGCTCGCAAAGAAAGTCTTTCAATAATATTCTCACTATTGTTTGTTGATTGGCTCCATTAATCAGTTGTTCACAGCCTCAGCTCCACATTTCCATGAGCGTGCACAGTTTAAACCCCCCTCCCTCCTCTCAGCCTCCTTTTATGCTCCCATGGAACTTTGAGGATGCCTAAACTCCTGCTTCAGCAGGAATGAGAGGAGACAGATCTGCAAAGCTGCCTGCTCTCCTTTTAGTGAGAACAAAAGCTCCCTGGAATAGCAACTGTTATTTACTCATCTCTCATCAGCAGATTTGACCTAATTTTGCTCTCCCCTAGCCTTTGTTTCAAACACCTGGTTGCGGCATCGCTGGCAGATCCGACTCTTTTACAGTGGCTGGATTTATTTGGTGGGGGAGGCAGAGGCAGCTGCTGGAAAAGCTGAGTCTGTTGGACTGAATGAGCTTTTGGGAACCCTAAAGAGCCCTCCTTTAGCACCTTCCTGCACCCTGGGAGTGCTGTCCCACATGTGTGGGTACCTCTGACCATCCACTCAGCACTGACCACCTCAGACTGGTACATCTCCCCAAGCTCAGTTTGGCTCAGGTGATGGCACCTGGCTGGTGATCAGCTCCTAAAAACACACCCAGAGAGCTGCTCCGGTGAGCCCAGCTCAGGCCAGAGCTCAGTGCCTGCTGCTGGGCCCCCAGCTCGTGTTTGCACCGGCCCACGTGGTGGGAGCTCCCGGCTCTCCCCGGCGCTGCCCGGCTGAGCTCAGCCAGATTTGCTCTGCCATTCCATTTAAAATCGCCTCCAGCTCTCCTGTGCCAGCAGGAGGCAGCGGGAAGGGAGATGCTCTGATGAGAAATGCGGGGGCCCGAAATTCATTTTTCAAAGGCAGCAGCAAAGCCGGTGATTTATCTGCTGTCACCACGGCCCGGGCAAACCTTCCCCACCAGGTGAGCGAGGCAGGAGAGGTAACTCAGCAAACACCAAACACAGCGAAGCCCTGTCAGGCTTCCTCACCTCGAGCTGACTTTTATTTTGAGCCCTGGAAGTAATTAACAGCACTGACTTGAAAAAGTAATGAACTTCTCTCCCACGTGGTCTCTCGGATCCTTTTTTCCCAACTTTCCATCCTCTTTGCCTCGTGCGTTCCCCATCAGTTTTCCCTCTGTCATCTCTGATTTATTGCCTTCAGAGAGGAACCTTCATCCCCAGGGCTCAGCAGCTCTGAATTGGCTTAGAGAGGCCTCCAGTGTCATTGGGACAGATCCACTGTCTGAGACAGTGTTACAGTTTTTGGAAGTCTTGGATCCCTTGAGGCGCTCATCCATCCTTAAGCAGACTTCTCATCCACCCTTTATCCAGACTTCTCCGGGGCTGGCTGCCCACAGACATTTCCAGCAGATGTTTTGGCCATTTTAGAAGAGTTGTGTGCTGTGGAAGCCACCTCTCCTTCCCTTCATCTCCCTGGGAACCATGGGATGTTACTTCCAGCACCACCAGCAGTGCCTGCACTGCACCTCCTGTTTCCATGGGTCAGCCCTGTGTGCCCTGAGCCAGGAACCTGCAAAAGGCTTCCCATGAACCTGGGAAAGCAGCACAGCCAGGGTGAGATCTGTCATCAGTGCAGAGAGGAGACACTGTCCTCTCAAATCAGAGGGGCTTGGGTGGTTATGAAGCCGAGGTTTAAAAAAGGAGGACTACAGGAAGGAAGGGCATGCTCATGCAGATTGGAGAGGGACTGAGGCATCCAACCTTCTTGGAGGCTTAATTCTGCTTTACTGTGGTTAGATCTGCAGGGGTTGTGCTAATGGCATGCTCAGCACAGGCTTTGTCCCCTCTCCCCATGGTCCCTGCAGCAGCACTAAAGCTTTTTGCAGGTCATCATCCCTGGGCACGGCGTGTGCAGGAGGTGGGCACGGCACAGCTGATGCACAGCCCTGGCCAGAAGGGAGGCTGGAGGTGTGACTGTGCTCTTGCCTAGTTGCAGGAACTACACAGAGATCCAGGGTGTTGGCCTGGATCATGGAGGTCATGGCCAATGTACTGGGGTTTGATATAAAAGGTTGTTTTCAGTTGGTCCCCACTCCTGAAATCAGGGTCTGACAGTGCTCCAGGTTGGTGTCTCCTGTTGGCTGCATCTCCTCTGCCCAAGGAGGGCATGGAGTCTCCCTCTCTGGGGACATTCATAACCCACCTGGACATGTTCCTGTGTCACCTGCCCTGGGTGATCCTGCCTTGGTGGGGAGGTTGGACTGGACGATCTCCAGAAGTCCCTTCCAACCCCAACCGTTCCATGATTCTCAGAGTGATGCAGACAGACCAGATGAGTGTCTAGCTGGGAAATAACTTAATATCCTGGTGTACCCCCAAATAAAACCCAGGGGTCTTTGCTCCCATATCCTTACTGTTTTCTAATAAAGGTGCCGAGAAACTGTTCCCCCTCCCAGGTCACTCCTTGTGGACAGAGATGACTCATTCTCCGGGCACATTGGGTGGGAGCTGCGCGAGGCAGGGCTGCCGTCCTCTCTGGGTCATCCCTGGTCAACAGCTTAGCTGGGAAATCAATCAGAAAGCTCTGGATGCTGTCACATAGGGCTGGTAATTCTCTCTGTTGTACCCAGCAAATAGTGGGAATTTTTATACATCCAGGTCAGGTTTTTTCAAACAAAAATGGCAAAGTAATCATCTCGCTGTGCAGGGCTCAAAGGGTCCTCTTCAAGAAGACTGAGGGTGGTGGCCATGGGCTCTGCTCAGATTTTAGGATATTTTAACCACAGTGCTTTTCCCTAAATCCCTGTTTGGGGTGTTTTTTGGCAGTTTCGGATGGCTGAGTCGTTCCTGACCTCCTGCCTCGAGTCCTCATGCTTTGTTACTGCTCATCATTAAAGACCCGTCGTGCTCTACACCAGAATCAATGCAGTTCAGGCCCAGGGAAATGAATCCTGTAGACAGTCAATTCTAATCACTTTGGGACCCTTCTGAGTGTAAAGAAGTTCTATAAATGCAAGCGAGAGAGTGAGATGAATGGCCTCTTCCCAAGGACCCAATAGGTGTGGGTAGTTATTGCTATTGAAAACCTTCCACCTGATGCTTGGCTTCATTATCAAATTATTTCAGAAGCAGCTTCCCCAAGACCTCCTTTCTTCCTCCTCAGTGGCAGCAAAGCCTGGAATCGGATGCCAGAAATCTTGTTATTCCTTATCATTGCATCTGCTGAGAGGTGCCTGTGGAAGGAACATGTACTTCATATTTGCTCAGATTAAATGGAAATTGTAATCATGAGGCCTGGCTCTCTCTGTTTTCCCCTTTTCTCATTGTGTGGGCTGCAAAGCCTGCGCTGCAGTTTGGGTTCCCAAAGCTGATTTTGGGTCTTTATTGCCCCTCTCAGTCAAAAATCTTGAACAAACCTGAAGTTCCCCGTTACCTCTAACATAATGGCAAGGAGAGGGCAGGAGAAGGGGAATGGCTTTAAGATGGAAGAGGGATAGATTGGATATTGGGAAGAAATTGTGAGGGTGGGGAGGCCCTGGCACAGGTTACCCAGAGAAGCTGTGGCTGCCCCTGGATCCCTGGAAGTGTCCAAGGCCAGGTTGGAGGGGCTTGGAGCAACCTGGGCTAGTGGAAGGTGTCCCTGCCCATGGCAGGGGGTGGCACTAGAAAGTCTTTCAGGTCTTTCCAGCCCAAGTCATTCTGGGATTCTGTGATGAAGTGTGTGAGGTACGTGGTAATTTATTAATGCTCCGATCACTTTTATTAATGCCCTTAATGTGCCAGCAACAGAGCCAGGGCTTTGGGAGAGGGGATTGTTTTTATCTAGGAGAAAGGTGATATTTTATTCTGAAAAGCAACAGAAACCACTGCGAGACTTGTGATAAATCATGTGCTCAACATCACCGTGGCTGCGATGGAAATTAATGGGAGTTGCAAGACAAAATTCCCCGTCATCTCCTGCAAATCACGACTGGAGTTTGTGTTCTCAACCGCATTGCTGTGCTGAGCCAGTGCTCCCACGCTCGTTCTTCATGGAGAAAGGGCCTTCCAGCAGCCTGTAAAGTTTATGATGTGATGGAACAAACCAGAGCTAAACTGTGAGCTTTTTGTCATCGCCAAACGCAGCCACTTCGGGGCTCGGCGGGGCCGCTCAGCTGCGAGGAGAGCAAAGGCAGCAGAGTCTTCAGCCGCTCCCAAAATATGCAGAGCTGGTTCGGAGCGAGGCAATAACCTCGGAGTTGCTCTCCCGACTCTAATAACCCAAATGTTTGAGGCTTTGGGCTGTAGCTCATCAGGAGCAGAGCTCCTCCAGCAGCACCGCGTGCTCAGCACCACGCCGGAGCACCGAGCCAGGAAAGGTCCTTAATGAAGCATTAACTCACCCAGCACCACTTGCTGAGTCTCCTGCTCACACAGGAGACAACACAGAGCACATCTAGTGGAGGAACTCCTCTTTCTTTTCCTTTTCTTTCTTTTTTTTTCTCCCCCTTTCAGGAAGGTGCCTTCTTTGCAAGGTAACAAATGCGGCGCAGGTGGCAAATCACCAGATCCTGCCATGCCCATGGCTGCTGTAAAAAATTTAAGACATCAAGTTCCGTGAAACTGCCTGTAATGAACCATCCCCCTCATTACCTGTGAGGAACACGATGTGAGGGGCTTTTTCCCTCTTGCACGTGTGCACAGTCCCTCTTTTTGAGTTATCCCACAGAATTGTTGGGGTCTTTAAGACCTCTTTGATTCCTTCTTTCAGAACACAGCTTCTGCTCAGGTTTCTTGAAACTTGAAGAAGACACAAAGGATCTTACCCACAGAAGCACCAGCCCTCAAAGGTCATGGAGATATTTTCATGTTTATCGTATTTTCCCAGGGGCTTTTTGAGCCCAGGTGGTACTGAGAGACAAGGGACAGGCCAAACAAAGAGGACTACAAATACAGCAAGGAGAAGTCCTACAATGGTTTGGGTTGGAAGGGACCTTAAAGCTCATCCAGATCCACCCCCTGCCATGGGTAGGGACACCTTCCACCAGCCCAGATTGCTCCAAGCTCCGTCCAACCTGGTCTTGGACACTTGCAGGGATGGGGCAGCCACAGCTTCTCTGGGCAACCTGTGCCAGGGCCTTCCCACCCTCCCAGCCAGGAATTTCTTCCCAATATCCCATCTAACCCTGCCCTCTGGCAGTGGGAAGCCATTCCCCTTCTCCTTCACTCCAGCCTCTTGTAAACAGTCTCTCTTCATGTTTCCTGTTGGCTCCTTCAGGCCCTGCAAGGCCACAGTCAGGCCACCCCAAAGCTCCTCTTCTCCAGGCTTTTTCCTCCAGTCCCAGCCTTTCCTCCCAGCAGAGCTGCTCCAGCCCTCTGATCCTCTTGATGCCTCCTCTGGACTCTCTCCAGCAGCTCCATGTCCTCCCTGTGCTGTTCCCCAGGGCTGGAGGCAGCTCTGCATGTGGGATCTCACCTGAGGGGGCAGAGGGGCAGAATTCCCCCCTCCCCTGCTGTGGGGTCAGCCCAGGACACATGGACAGGGCATGTCCAGCCTCTCACCCACCTGCACCAAGTCCTTTCCCCCAGAACTGCTCTCCATCCCTTCATCCCAGCCTGGATCGATCCCAGGAGTTGCCCCCACCCAGAAGCAGCACCAGCACTTGGCCTTGTTGAACCCCATGAGGTTCTCAAGAACCCAGAGCTCGAGCTTGTCTGGGTCAGTGAGGGATGGAGGGTGTCATCCCACATCCTCTCAGCTCAGTTGCTGTTACCAAAACCAGTCTGAGGGGGGATTGGTTCTGTGTTCCCGAGGTTTCTTTTCCCATCTCTCCTCTGAGAGCACACTCTGTGCATTCACTGTAGATGGCTGAGTAAATGACAGCATATGGGATTAGGATTTTTCCCTTTAATAATGGTTGAGCTGGTAGCAGATTGTGTTCTCTTTCCTTTTTTTCCCCCTCTCCCACAGAAAATGAGTTGGGTTTTTTTTTAGCCTCAGCTTTTCAGCAGGAGCTGTCTGTTTTCCTTTAAACATTTGAGTGTAGCAAAGAAAGAACATATTGCTAATTCTGGCCAAAGTTTGATGGGCTGTATTTAAACCAGGCGTTCCTTGCTCCTGAGACCCACCACTTGCAGCAAAAAACCTGGATGTGGTGAAATCCTCAGTGCCTCCATGGTGCTCTGCTGAGCTTTCCCATGGAAGCGAATTTCCCAACTGCTGCAAACATTCCCTCTCGTCCTCCCTTCGTGAATTATCCACTGCTGTTCCAGTGCCTCGTGGCAGAGCACAGGCACTGAATAGGCCCTGTCATGAAACACTCCAGAGCTGTAATTAATTGCTCAACCTGTAGAAAGAGCTTAAATTTAGAGCTGCAAACTCTTGTGATGCTGTGCCTGGAGAAGGGACTTTGCCTCCCCCACTGTGCCTGGGTGACCTGTGCTGTGCAGCGTGGCTTTTCTGTGGGGTACAGATAAACATTTGTGCCAGCTCACAGCCAGGAAATAGCACAGAATTCTGTTCAGGTTCAAGCAATACGAGGACTTTGTGAGAGGAGCAGCCAGGGAGTGTGCTCAAGTGATTCCAGGGCAGAAATTAGGAGGATGAGGGGATCCAGTACAGCCTTTTGCCTCAGTCTGTTGGGAAAATGAGCTGGTTTTCCTAAAAGCTGGGAAGGGGATACACTGGGAAGTGCCTGTAGACTCTTCAAATACAACTGTGTTTGGTCAGAGATGTGACATCTCACCTGTGCCAGGTCCTCCTCAGCCCCAGCCCAGCCCCTCCTGCCTTTGCTCCACCAGAATCCTCTCAGAGTGAGGAGCTGTCCCTACCTCTGGCTCCTGCCTTTACTTCTTGGTTGCAGCAAGGAGATAAAGATGCCCACTGTTTGTTTTTTTGGGGGAGGTGGTGTGTGGAGTCCAGAAAGCCATTGCAGAGAAGGAAACCAAGGAATCCCAGCTCTGGGAGCTGGCTGGAGCACGCCTGGTTTGCTGTCCCCTCCCCATCCTTTGCACCAGCCCCGTCCTCGTTTACCTGCTCATCATAAATTGCACAGCAAACATGCATGTGGGAAAATAATCCTTTCAGCAGGCCAGCTGAGGAAAACAGCTATAATTAAAAATAACAATGCACTGGCTTTCTAACATTGGTCTTTATTCCCCATCAGGCTGCCAAAGAGCAGGCCAATTAATCTGTTACAGGTGGGAGTTTATTTTAATATCGTGTTGAAAGTCAACCAGGCCGTTTGGCTTCGTTTTCCACCATCTGACTTGGTCCTCCTGCCCTCTTGCCTTCATTAGTGTGAGACAGTAAAGAAAATTACAGTCTAGCCCACTGAAGGCAGCTGTACAGGGAGGGTTTTTTAAAAGACACAAGTAAATACCAGTAACCTGGCAATTACTGGAGCATTGTTTATTCCAATGCTAAATGCAGAAGCCACAAACCTGTTAAACTGCAGGAACATGGAAACCTATTATAACGAAGATTAAAAGCAGCTAGCCTTTGAAATAAGAGTTTGTTTTGTTTCAAGGTGATGCACACAGGATTGTTTCTTCCTTCCCGATGCTTTTAACTCTCCCCTCTGTAGTATCACACGTCATTTACGCGGAGGGATGGGGATGCTTGATGTGTGGAGGGATATACCCAGACAATTAGCTTAAAATAACCTTCCCTGGCTGCACCCTGTGCCTGGAATACACTGAACTGAATGATATTACCCAGTTCCACAAAGCAATTCGTTAATTGGCAGGCACAGGGCGATGGTGGATCCGGTGGCCACGAGAGATGGACCGAGGAGCGGGCTGTGTCTGCCTTCCATTTCCTTCAGCCGTGGGAGTGGGAGGTGACTCCTGGAAAAATAATGAACCGGAATTTATTCTGATTTAAGTACCTTTTTAATGCTTAAATGCATGAGTTATCTTCCCGTTAATTGGGGGATTTGAAATATCAGTGAGCATATGCACAGCCTTACCTCAGCTTTTCCCTGGGAAAGGGTAAAGGCAGAAAGGGCCTTGCAGGGAGATGGGGGGGATGCAGGGAGGGATGCAGCCAGTCATGCCATGCTGGGAAGCTGGGAAAGGCGAGGGCTGTGGCGCAGTGCCCAGTCCAGGAGGTGCCAACACCTAGGAGGGAGCAGTGCTCGTGCTCTCGGCCTCCCCAGCGTCTCTCCACCAGCCCTGGCTGACCTCTGAGACGGGGAAATGCCTTGGAAAAGTCACCCTTTCCTCCAGGGGCTGCAGATGTGATGAGGTGGACGAGCAGGGGACCTGGTCTCCTGCAGGTTCTGCAGAGGGAAACTACAGCTTCATCAGAGGAATGGCATAAAAACCTCAGCTGCGGATTTAAGGGGGCTCTTTCCAAGAGGGAAGGCAGGGTTTGTCTAACCCTTACATTACCTTTGTGTAGAAACCCTTTCATGCCAGTTGCTGCTAAGGCTTTGTTGCTTTGTGTGCTGGAGGAGAGGGAGACCTGGGTCCCTGTCTGTGCATCCTCCTCACAAAGCCCTGCTCCTCCTCCCTCTGAGAGGAGCCAGTTCCTGTGGCCAGAGCTGATGGTTTTCCTCTGTTCCCTGTGCTGTGGGCGTGCAGCCCTCCTGCCTTCCCCTGATCTGGAGACGGCCCAGGAGCATTTCCCCATCCTCTCCACTTTCATTACTGATTTATCTGGCTGGTGGCTGCAGTGAGAATCAGTTATTAGCAGTGCCCTAATCCTCAGCAGCTCACTTGATTTGACTGCAGCCAGGGCCAGATTTTAATCTTGGTTGTAGTGGTGTAAATCCTCAGTTGGCTTCAGCAGAGTCAATCCAGGCTTTCTAACAGCATGAGATAAGAGTCCTCTGTGTGCCTTCCTCCACCCAAGCCCTTGGAGAGGCTGAGTCAATATATACCCCCACCCTCATAACTCTATATTTAAACTTGACCACTATTCCCCTAAGGAATGCAAATCAAGATGGTATTTTTTTCCCCCTTTCCTTTCAGCAGGACTATCTCAGGAAAATATAAATCTAAGTATTAACTTGAGCTGCCAACCCAGAGGGTGTCATAAAATCAGGGAGAACAGTCCTGGCATGCCCTGTTAACTGGGAGTGCTCCCCAAAAGATAGGAGAGGCTGGGGCTGGAGCAGGGAAGCAGCTGGCAGTGGTGATAAGGCTCAGCTGGAGCCGGGCGTTTGCAGATGCACCTCTGCTGCTGAAGCTGGCAGGAGAGTCACAGTTAAAATGCTGATTTAACCAGCATGAGGGATGCTCTGAATGGGCTCTTTGGGCAGGAATCTGCTCATGGGACATGGATGTGTCACAGGAGAGGTGTGGAGTAGGATGACACCTCTCTGTGTGGTGGCTTTTGAAGGGAAGTGCACCCAGCATCTTGGTGATGATCATGGCCTGGAACCTGATGCTCATGGAGCACCTGCTTCCTCCTGGGGAAGAGGCATCCACCAGCCAGGCAGATCTTTGCCTTTGCATTAATCAGTATTAATTTTCCATCCTGGCTGGGCTGGCAGTCCCAGTGCAGGGCAGGATATCTTAGGAGAAGAGCTGATGCTCACTATGGGCAGCTCATGGAAAAGGGAGGGGAAGAGACCACCAAAGCCTTCCATGGACAGTCTTTCCATGACTGTGAATCGTTGCCGTCCTAAAACCCACAATAACCCTGATCAGCACCATTAGCTGGTGTTGCCATCCACATTTGGAGTTAATAATACAGCAGGAATCAGCACAGCACTGAAAAATAGGTTTATTTGTTTATTAAAGAGCCCATTTCCCCTGGATTTATAGCTGAGCAGAGACCTTGAAAGGTTAAGCACTTGCATCCCAGTTCATATTTTCTTGCTTTTTATAAAAAACCACCCAATTCATTCAAGTCATGTTTTTTTCTGCAGCTGAAGCAGTTTCCCGGAGGAAGTTGTCGTGCAGTTATGGAAATGCCATAGTTATTTCTGACACCAGTAAATAATAGTTCTCTGTGCACTGACACTGGTTTCTTACCTTACCAGGCTGGGTCTCGAGCTGTGATTTAGATGTTTGCAGCTTAATTAGCATTTTTGGGACTGTGGTAAGCAATTTGTGCAGTGTGTTTTGACCTTATTTATGCACAGGAAAGGAGGAAAGAAGTGATTAGTGCTCTTTGGAAAGAAATCTCTGCTAAATCGTTGTGATCAAGGTAAATCAAGCCATCCCATGGAATGATCTGGTGTCATCTGGGAGCCAGTTGTGCCCAAAGCTACTCCCCATTCACAGGAGAAGGAAGACCTCGTGGGTTGGTTTGTTTGTTTGTTTGTTGGGTGAGTTTTTTCGTTCCATTTCTGCTGTGAAAAGATCTTTCTCCTGCAAAATCTCTTATCCTGAACCAAGGAAAATAGGATCTAGCCTCTTTCATCAGGAGATTTCAGTGCATGTGGATGGAATAAGGCTTGGGGAAAAGGATCATGTCTTTGCTGTGTTCAGATTAAATATAATCCTGGTTAGACAAGCTTTGCTCAGTGACACCTGGCACAGGTGAGGGACAGGACTGAAGGGCTGTGAAGCCTGTGCTGTTTGTTTGGTCTCTTTGCCAGTGGATGCTCTTTTATGTCAAGTTTTCCATGGCAGCATGTGGTGGTGATTCAAGCAGCAAGTGCATCACCAAGTCCATCTGCCACGGCTTTTACCCTTTTGCCACCCCCTGGACTAGGTTTGTCCAAGCTGTGCTTAACAGCCTGCAGTGATGGAGACAGTGCAAATGGATATTTGTATTTAATTTTTTTTTCAGGACAATGTTTCTGATGTCTTCCTTAACTTTTTCTTGCCGCAATTTAAGCTCATTGTGTTTTATCCCAACTGCTGGGGACATGGAGAGGAGCTTTCCTCCCTCCTGCCACTGGCTGTTTATGTGTTTGAAGATTATTCCTGTGGCTCTCCTCAGTCACCTCTTGTGCTGACAAAGCAGCCACTGTTGGCTCACTTAGTCCTCTTTGGGGTGCTTCCTCCTCCAGGCACTGTCACTGCTGTCACCTGGGCCCTCATCCCTGTCCCTTGGGACTGAGTTCTCATAGTTAGCAGTGTTGATTAAATTCTTTGCTGGCATCACCCAACAGCGCTCTCGAGATGCTCTTCCACCACTTCCCCCTTGTCACAGTTCAAACACTGTTCAGGTTTCCCACTGAAATTCTTTCCCATGGAAGGATCAATCCAGCCAGGGGGAGCTCATGATCCCCATTGCCTGGAATTAAAGGACAGTGTGGTAATTAATGCAAGGACTTCTGCATCCTACAGCTACAGGACCCTGCTGATAGGTGGGGATGGAAGATTAACTTGCAGCTCTGGCTCGGGCTCCTCTCCCACTCCGAGGCTCCGCTCCAGCTGGAAGGGAGGAGCTCAGTGGCGATTGTTTGAGATGAGAATTATTCACCCAACCTGGCTGTCCTGTGAAGCTGAAGCTCTCATCCTCTGCCTCCCTTCAAAGCCTTTGTGGTCGTGTTGGAGGCCCCACGCTCTGCCCTGAGGCAGCTGGCTCAGCTGGCAGCGGAGCTGTGGCTGCGCTGGCTCCCTGCGTGCCGCGGGTGCTCCGTGCCCGGCACCCTTTGGTAATTATCTGCAATCTGACTGCTCATTTCCACCAGAACTTTAAACATTGTTCCCTTTTATGTAGCACAGCTTTTTAATTTCCCTCCCGAACAGAAGCGATTGTTTATGTTGTAAATGCCACATTAGGCCCTGTGAAATGGAGATGGAATTGATTTTCATTTCAGAGATTTCACAGCTTGCCCCAGAACTTTTCTGCTTGATTGCTGGTGCTCGGAGAGGCCGCGGCTCCGAGGGAGCAGTGTGGGGTGTGCAAACAGGGCAGTCTCAAAATGTAGACCATGGAATGGTTAGGATAGGAAGGGACCTTAAGGCTCATCCAGTTCCAAACCCCTGGCACGGGCAGGGACACCTTCCACTAGCCCATGTTGCTCCAAGCCCCGTCCAACCTGGCCTTGGACACTTCCAGGGATTCAGGGCAGCCACAGCTTCTCTGGGCAACCTGTGCCAGGGCCTCCCCACCCTCACAGCCAAGAATTCCTTCCCAATATTCAATCTAAACCCACTCTCTTTCCATTTGAAGCCATTTCCTGTTGTCCTGTCACCCCAGTTCCCAATGAGATCCCCTCACCTTTACAAGCAGTGTTCAATCTGGGGCTGTCACAGCTTTCAATATTCATCCCATCAGCAGCCAAGGAGTGCCTGGTGGATTCTTTCTTCTTGAGAAGGATGCTTGGATAAACCTCTCCCCCCAATTGTGAGCATGAGGATGAGGTGAGCCCAAGTCAGCGTGTCCACAGCACAACCAACTCTGGGTGATGTTCACTCAGACTTGGCTTGTACCAAGGCCTTGGTCCTGCTTGTTCCATCTTCCAGCTGGGCAGGGCTGAAGGAGGATATGTCTTTTTTAGGTGGTGATGTGATGAAAACTCATGTTTTACTCACACTGCTCGCAGGATCAGGACAAGCCTTGAGGAAAAGGAGGCTGTGTGTGGTCACCTTCCTTGTAGTTACCACACACATACAAATGGGATCATCAGTCACAGAATCACAGGAGTTGGAAAGGACCCACGAGGACCATCCAGTCCAACCCTCAACCCTGCACAGGCCCCTCCCCAAGAGTCACCCCCTGTGCCCCAGAGGATCATCCAAACCCTCCTGCAGCTCTGGCAGCCTTGGGGCTGTGCCCACTGCCCTGGGGAGCCTGTTCAGTGCCAACCACCCTCTGGGGGAAGAACCTTTCCCTGAGATCCACCCTGAGCCTGCCCTGACACAGCTCCAGCCATTCCCTGGGGGCTGTCCCTGGTCCCCCCAGAGCAGAGCTCAGTCCTGCCCCTCCTCTGCCCCTGCCCAGGCAGTTGGAACTGCAGGGAGGTCTCCCCTCAGTCTCCTCTGCTCCAGCTGAACACACCAAGTGCCCTCAGTGTCCTCACACGGCTTCAAACCAAGGCCCTTCCCCATCCTTGTTGCCTCCTTTGGACACTCTCTAAGAGTTTTAGATCCTTCTTATACTGTGGTGACCCCCTTGTTTATTCCGTGTCACCAAGGCTTGTGAAGACACCTTGGAAGATCCTCGGAGCCGTGGGAGTCACCCACGTGGGGAGCAGAAGGAGCAGCACCCGCTTCCAGGGTCGCAAGGACGCGATTCAGCCCACGCAGGGGCAGTTGTGGAGCTCATGGGTGTCTCCTGGGAAGCTGCTCCCCAAACTGCACAGGAGCTCCTCTCTGCTGCTGTGTAGCCCTGATGAAGCCCTCGTGTTTAATCACCCTGAGCCCCTCATCTCACAGGGTGCCCTCAGCGACGTCGCAGTGAATCATTTGCGAGCGACCCAAGGGCTGAAATATGTTTGCATCAACCCTTTCTCCAGGAATTCTCCATAAAGAATCAGCTCATAAATAACGAGGCTGGAGCACAGGAAGTTCATAAACATCAGAGCCTGTTGAACCATTTGCTGCCAATAATTCGTTGTTTTATAGAGGGCAAAGGGAAAAAAAAAAAAAAAAAAGGAGAATTCTCTTCCCTGTAACCTTATAAATGAATTAAATGAAGCTGGAGAATAACTTGCCCTCTTCCCCAAACGCATTTTTTGGAGCAGACTTTCTCAATTCCCATGTAAATCCAAACTCCCCTCTGGCACTGGAGGAGGATACGGCGCTGGGAATGCAGAAGGGAGGCAGGAGGATGGCGAGGAAGTGGCATGAAGACAATTTGCTTGGACCGGGGAGGAAGATGCGCTCTGACAAGGATAGATGGAATGAGGTTGTTGCCAGAGAAAATGTCGAGGAATTGCGAGCCAAGTTGGGGAGCCTTGGATGCAGCGAGCATGCAAATCTCCTCGTGTTTTTTGGGTTTGGAGTAGTAGCAGAGCAGAGGAGGGGAGAGAGGGGAGGAGGAATTGGAGGGGGGGGGCAGGGGGAGGGAGAAAAATCCAAAGCAGCTTTGTCAAGTCTGACATTCCTTTTTGCATCCAAAAGTGGGTATTGATTTTCCACCCGTGACTGCTCTAAATGAGAATTTCTGTGTCGCGGCTCGGGCCGGCGCTCCTTGTGTTTCTTATCTCTTTAAATATGATTACCTGCTCGTCACGCCTTCGCGGGGGAAATCGTAATGAACTCTGCCAGCCCGGGCACGGCAGCGGCGCCGGGCGCTCGGGCGAGGCAGCAAATGAATTCTCACCACTTCTCCCAGCTCTGGCTCCGGGCTACAGGTTTATTGACTTTCCGCTAATTTCCTTGTCAGGATAATTCTCCCAATCAAGATTTAAAACAAACTGGGAGGTTACTGAAGTGCTGGCGACTCGAGTCCTAAAGCTTTTTTGTTTTGATTGAGGGACCTCTGCTGTGTTTATTTGAGGACAGGGAAGGGGATGGAGCCGGGGGCTCTGCTCGATTTTGGTGCCGTGCAAAGCTTTTTGTGGCGGGAGTGGGTTGTTTGTTTAGAGCAAATCCCTTCTTCCATGCCAACATCTGCTGCTCTGTATTTGCTCGCAGGGGAAACTTGAAAAAAAAAAAGAAAAAAAAAAAAAAGAAAGAAATAGATTATTCCCACTGCATCAACCTACAGGCGTCTGCTGGCTGCAATTTTCTTCAATTTCTTGCCGTGAAAGGCAAGAGCGTTCATTTTGTAAGTGCTGCTTTTGTGTGTGACCTATATTTTGAAAACTGATGGGGTCACCACCTCCCTCCTCCCCAACCTGTTGAACCGAAGCGTGTCTGAGATCTGTCCCAGATTGTGTTTATCCCGGTGATTATTTAAAAAGCAAGGTAGCTGTTACTAATAGGACAGTGTTCTTCTGCTGGGCCTTCATTTCTGCTGTTTTGTCCCTTCCCCTTTGGAAATGACAATCCTGGCTCCACCTGACCAGGAAAAGCGCTTCCCTTCACGGCTCCGTCCTTCAAAGCTGATTTCAAAGCTCGTCATCCTTCTCCCCCATCAGCTCCTGACCCTTTTTATGATTGTTCCACCCCCCCGTGGGTTGTTATTAAACTGGCTGGGGGTGTGGGAGCTTGTCAGGCCGCTTTGCACCCCCCCGTTTGTGCACATGGATAGCGGGAATTGCAGCGCTCCGGCTGTTTAACGCCACGGCTCCTTCCCAGGAGGTTGGAAAAGCAGCTCAGGTGAGATGCACAGCCCAGATCCCTCCATGGTCACAGCATTTCTTTTGCTCTTTATCGACTTTGGGGTCTTTTTTTTTTTTTTCCCCCCTGTCAGAAGTTCCTTTTTTTTTTCTCCCCCTTTAATCTCACTTTCTATTAAAAGTCTTCCCAGAGCTAATGTAATAAATTTAGATCCAAAGCCAGATGCATAGCAAAACTTTTGGCAGAGAATACTCTATCAGAAGACATTGCAAATGAAATATGCTTCCCCTTGGGGATTATTCTACAGTTTAATTTAATTTGATATTTCAAATTAAATTAATTCAAATGGTTATGCAGTTTCCAGGGAAAACAGACTTCATTTATGATGTTCTGCCACCAAATTGTTTTGCTCCTATCATATATCTTATATTGTTAACCAGGAATGATAAGTAGTGACAACATAGGATTTTTTCATGCCCTTTGTTTTGCAGTTCCCGTCCTAAAGGGGATGGAAACATCTCCTTCTGAAGGGGCTTCTCTGTGGAGTTAGTCCAACATTTCCACTGGCACCTTACTTCAGCTGAAAATTAGATTTTCACCAAAATGTGGTCTGAAAGAAATAATGGGTTTGCTTTGAGAAGGTTGTGTTTTCATGGAACTCCTACTTCTTGCCTGTTTTCAATGTATGGATGAAAAAATACCTGTTCTTTGTTTGGGATTGGGATTTTGATACACCAGATTTTATGGCACGGCAAGGAAGGACATGGGGAATGAGTCTGAGATGGTTTTCTGCCTTATCCTTTTGGTTGGGGATGGGTTTGGAGGTTCTTTGGGATTCAAAAGCAGCGTGGGCAGCAGATGAGGGGGGGGATTCTGTCCCTCAGGTGAGACCCCCTGCAGAGCTGCCTTCAGCCCAGGAGGACATGGAGCTGCTGGAGAGTCCAGAGGAGGCACCAAGAGGATCAGAGGATGGAGCAGCTCTGCTGGGAGAGTTGGGATTGTTCAGCCTGGAGCAGAGCAGGCTCTGGGTTGACCTGACTGTGGCCTTGCAGTGCCTGAAGGAGCCCCAAGAAAGGTGGAGAGGGTTTTTTTTCTCGAGGGCCTGGAGTGGCAGGACAAGGGGAATGATTTCCCACTGACAGAGAGTAGGTTTGCATTGGATAGTGGGAAGGAATTCTTCCCTGTGAGGCTGGGGAGGCCCTGGCACAAGTTGGCCTGAGAAACATGGAAGTGTTCAAGGTCAAGCTGGATGGGGTTTGAAGCACCCTGGGCTAGTGGAAGGTGTTGGAACTGGATGATCTTTAAGGTGCCTTCCAGCCCAGGCCATTCTGTGATTCTCTGATTCTCAGTTTTTCAGCAAGAAGGAATTTTTTTTTTTCCAGGGGCACAGTGAGGGAAATTTCCACACTTTCCAACCAGGCCCAGCTTTAGCCATGGGCAGAATTGAGGGGATTGTGTTGCATTTGAGGGGATCCATTCCCTCTCATCCTTTATCTGCAGGAGGGAACTTGCTAAAAACAACCCAAACCCAAAAACCTGAATCGTTCTGCCTTTGGTGTTCCCCTCATTGCATGGAATGACTGATGTTGGAACAGCCCTAAAACAGCTTCCCCAGACCTGTGTGGACTCCCAGAGGATTCTTTTATCATCATCTTCTCCTGCTTTTGAAGTGAGTGATTGATTTAACATGGCTTTTCTCCACAGGCTCTGATTATCCAGAGTCATCAAGGAACTTGCTCCAAACTCTGAAGTACATTAAGACAAGGTAATTCAGGGAAGTGTTTGCATCTGGAAATCTGTGTAAGCACTTTCCTATCTGCTGGCCTGTAGAAAAGCCATTATTCTCGACAGGGGGAAAAAAATATTGGTAATATCACAAGAGGCTTTGGAAGAGAACATAAAGCTAGTTTCATTTTCCAGTCAACTGAGATCTAATATTTCCTGTACAAGATGTTGAGATGTTTTAGAAAAAGGAGCAATGTTTATTTGTCTAAAGCACCACACACACACACACACACAAGTTCTATATTGTGCTTGTGGCTTTCTTCCTTTGTAAATGGTTTTGCAGGGAGAAATCTCTTTGCCATCCATCACAGGCGGTAGATTAGAAAAATATAAATATCATCTAAAGAGAATGGAGCTGAGTCTCCTTAGGAATGCACAGGAGAAAAAATGGCAAATGCAGCATCACTCGAGGGGGGAGAGGCTGGGGACTGGGTCAGAGATAGCCTTGTTGTCTCCCTGGCTTCTGGGGATTTATTTGCTCACACTCCCTTGGGACAAGGCTCCCAGTGGGATATATCTTCTCAGAGATGTCTTTTGGGCTGGTCCAAACCCATTTCATTGAGCAATCTGCCATCAGCAGAGGAAGACTGGTCAAAATATTATTTTTTTCTCCCTTAGAAGTGCATCCATTGGGGTGGTTTTTTTGGTTTTGTTTTTTTTTTTAAATATTTTTCAAGCCCAGCAAGGATTTGCTCTGGAGTGATGTGGCCCAAAGCACTGCAGGGAGCATGAGATGGAGATGCCCCAGGGCCCCATCCCCAGCCAGCAGCTTGGCAGTCAGCCTGGTCCTCCAAGTTTTTGCCTTTGGAGCCTTGACTATTCCCCAGACCAGTTTTAGGTGCGAGGGGAGGCCAGTTTGTGACCCAGAGAGCTCAATGGATGTCCAGACTTTGTGGGATGAGGAATAAACAGCAGTTACAGGGCCAAGGCTTGGAGTGACCCTCTCTCATCTCCCTTTGCAGGCTCAGGCCATGGCTGCGAGCACTGGCACATCTGACTGAGCTTTGAAGGTTTCAAATGTCGACATTTTCATGGCTTTTCCTTTTCAAACTCCTCTTTTCTTTTTTATTTTTATCATTATTACTATTTGGGAGCAGTTTCCTCCTCGGTGCTTCCCTGACAGCCAGGAATTCTTAACCTTGAAGCTTCAGTGCTTCGGTTTGATCGTGTGCTGCCAGTGGCTGTGGTGTGGAAACCCTTCTAGAGCTAAAGTGGCTCTTTGGACATAATCAGGGCAATCAGGGAAGCCAAGCCCAGTTGAATTAGCCCGAGGTTTAATTGGGTACAGAGCACACCACGGCTCCGGGTGCTCCGTTGTGCCTCCTCACAGAGACTGAACCCGACTGAACCCAGCACAGATTTTGTTCATCTCCTCCCCATGATTTACCCTGCAATCCATCTTCCCTCCTCCAAAACCTCTCCATCCCCCAAAACACGCCTGGGGGGGGGTGAGCACATCCTCCCCTGAGCCTGTGCAGCGGGGGAGGCGTGGGCAGCGTGACCATCTCCCGGTGCTTGCAGTCCTTTTGGCTTGGCTTCCTCTCCTGCCAGGCCTTTTCCTTGGCAGTGCTGCCTGGAGGAGCCGTGTTCTCCTGGGCCACGTTTGCAGGGTCAGGCCCTGGGAAGGTAATTGCTGTCAGAGGTGCCTGTTCTGTAACACTCACGCTGGGAGCAGATGTGCCCAGCGCCTGCTCTGCTGCCAAAAACAGGTGCTGGAGATTAAAAAGAGCAAATGACTGCAGGAAGAGGCTCTTCTGCAGCCCATCCTCATCCTGCAGCCCATTCCCATCCTTCTGCCTCTCTGCAGAAAGTTTCTCAGGGCACAGCACGCTCTGTGACACCCCTGCTTTTATTGGTTTATTCTTTTCTGCGGTGGCCTTTTGTCTCCCAGCAAAGTTGTCGTGTCAAAAAAGAGGTGGTTTGAGCCCAGTTCTGCTTTTGGCTGCTTTGTTTTGTGGATGCCTGACTGGCATCCACAAGCAGCCCACAGTGGGGAGGCTGGAGCCCTCCTGGGTTGCCGTGTGGTGCAGCTGCGAGTGGGGATTGTGGAAGAGCTGATCGTGGAATCCCAGGATGGGTTGGGTTGGAAGGGACCTTAAATCTCATCTCATTCCACCCCCTGCCATGGGCAGGGACACCTTCCACTAGCCCAGGTTGCTCCAAGCCCCATCCAGCCTGGCCTTGGACACTTCCAGAGATCCAGGGGCAGCCACAGCTTCCCTGGGCAGCCTGTGCCAGGGCCTGCCCACCCTCTCAGGGAAGGATTTCTTCCCAATATCCCATCTAACCCTGCCCTCTGGCAGTGGGAAGCCATTCCCTGTGTCCTGTCCCTCCATCCCTTGTCCCCAGTACCTCTCCAGCTCTCCTGGAGCCCCTTTTTAGTCACTGGAAGGAGCTCTGAGGTCTCCCTGGAGCCTCCTCTCCTCCAGCCCATCTCCAGAGGAGAATTCTCAGGAAGAAACAGATGAGGGAGTCAGTGGGGGAGTTTGTACATTGGAAATTAAGTCACAAGCTACTGGAGGGTTTTTTCTCAAGGCCATACAGATGTGCTGGCTGCACTCAGGAGGAGGGGAGGTTGCTGTTTTCTGTAAATACCTCAGGAAAAACTGTATTATGAGCTGGGTTTCCCAGGGAAGCCCCTCCAGAGCGAGCTGTGTGCCACCCAAGGAAAAGCCTCCAGTCACGAAGTGTTTGTCCTGAGCATCTCTGAGTGAGGCAAAGCCAAGAGGAGAGGCTCCTCTGGACACCTCAGAGATGTCCAAGCTGCTCGTGGGTGGCTGTGGGGGCCAGTGTCTCATGTGCTGCCCTGCCTGGAGTGTGGCCCTGACCTCACAGTCATCATCTCCTTTTGCTTAAATTCATCAGTGCAGCTAAAACCTGTGATCTGGGAGGGCCTGGCTTCAAAAGCTCGTTGGGGATGAGGCTGCTGCCCTTAAGATAGCTTAGGAGTTATGGATGGAATAACCTTTGGGGACCAAGCTTCAGCTTTGTCAGAGGCGAAGGAGAAATTGTTGTTTAAACCCCCTCCCAGGGATTGGAGCTGGTGGTGACCCAGAAACAGTTTATTTTTTTTTATTGCTTTGCATAGCTTCCCCAGGCTAAAGCTGTCTCCAGTAAGGGGAAACCAGGTTGTTACTGGGGGACTAAGCAAATTAGCAGGCGAGGGCAAAAGCTGAACAAGAGCTGAGCATCGGGGGAGCTGTGACAGCTGAACAGATCTTGTGCCTGTTTCTCTTCTCTTGCTTTTGATGTCCTGCTGATCTGAGCCCCCTTTCCCACATAATCCATTTATATTACACCCTAAAGGAGGGTGGAGCCAGGTGGGGGTTGGGCTCTTCTCCCAGGAACCAGCAGCAGGACAAGAGGGCTCGGTCTTCAGCTGGAAGTGTTGGAGGCAGGAGCAAGAAGGGATAAATACATTATTATTTACTCACCACTTGACCTAAGTAGAGACCATGACCATCTGTAACTATTTCAGCATTGAATTTGGGGTTGCACTGGGTCTGGGGACATCAATCTGCCCCCTAACCTTCATGCTTGTTCAGTGGGACCTGCTTGTTGCTGTGGGATGCAGCAGCTCCCAATCCCACCCTGCTGGAGGCCTGGCCAGCACAAAGGGGTTTGTTCACTTGCTTTGCTAATAGGATTATGCACCAAAGGGAGCTGTTTCACTGCACCCCTGGCCAAAATCCTCAGCGTGGGGTTGACCCTGGGCCATCAGCACTAAAAGCATGGGGCGTGGCTTGGTGGCTCCGGGAGAAGCCTTGTCACATCCCATCAGTGTGAGCCCTCCCAGCTCCTGAGCACCAGCCGTGAGCACAGAGCAGGGCAAGTGCAGTGGTGGCACAGATGTAGAGAATAAACAAGTCTTTGCCCACATTATTGGGTCGCTAATGAGGAGAGACCTCATCAACCTCACGGCCATCTAATTTCTCCTGACTACTATTACAGCTGGTCAGGAACCACACCAGGCACAGCATTTCCTGGCACGAAACAGCTCTGGGAGATATTTCCAACAGGAAAAAGAGCAATTCTCCCTTTGCCCCCTGTCTGACATCAGAAATATCCTCCAGACCACAAGTTTTCTGGTGAAGGACTAAAGTCTGATCCCGACTGTCTGTCTCCATCGAGCTCCCACATCTCCCAGCACCTCCCATGGCCACAGCACTGTGTGCCACAGGGAGGGGAGTGAGAGACACTCCCTCCTCACCCTGCAGCTCTCATTTCAAGTGCTGATGCCCAAGCCCAGAGCATCTGTGGGTTTTTTAACAGTGACCTCGCCTCCGTCTAAGCAGAGTTGTCTTGAAGTTCAGCCACGGAGCCCAGTTCACCACTGCCCCTTTCAAAACTCAAACAACAGCTCCATCCCTCCTCTGCCAGGAGTCTTCCTCCTCCCTGTGCCATCTTGAAGCACCGGAGCTGTCCCGTTCCCCAAACTGGGCGCAGCCCCCACAGCTCCTCACGTGCTCCCAGCTCTGGTCCTGTTGTAGGAGATCTGTTGCTCACCCAGCAGCGTCTCGCCTCACAAACTAATTAAAGTTCATGTCACACTGGGAAGATGCAAAGTGCTCTCTGAGTGTGAGATGTTATTATTTTAAGCTCCTCTTCTTTTTCCTGAGGCGCAGCAACTCCCCAAATCCCAGCTGGCACACCACATCCAGCCACAAAACACCGCTAATTGGGTGTTTCTCCTGTTGACCTCATTTCTCGAGCACACTTTGGCTGGGCTTATTTCCATGGGTTTTGGGGGATTTTTTTTTTTTTTTTTCCAAGAGGGCCCAGAAACCAGATAAACAGAAAGCAGCCACTTGCTGAGTCCTTGGTCATTCCTGACCTCCAGACCCTGCCCTGTTTCAAGGGGTGATAATGCTGCTCTTCCTCTGTCGGCATCTGCTTTACCTATCCAAGGAAATAAGGGGGAAAGGGAGATGGAAGGAAGGCATCAAGGGTGGAGTGATGTTTTTGGAAGAGGTTTCATTAGGAAGAGGTCACAGACCTCGAGTTTAGGACAGGTCACAGTCTAGTCCAGGCAGGACCTAGACTGTTGCTCCTTCCCATCAGCAAGGTGTTAGCAGGTCTGCCATCCTTGAGATGTTTCACTGGGACAGGATTTGGATACTGAAGGGTGGCTTTTGTGCTGATTGCCCTTCAAAAGAGAAGGTGACTCGTGCTGTTAAGGATGTGAAGCTCAACCAGGCTCCCTGGTACAGCTCCTGCTGCCTGAGGAACGCACTGAGTTCATTAGTGACGACTTTGTTCGAGTCTCCCCGACCCGCTTTGCCTCCCAAAGAATTGAGGAGCCTCCCATTAATTCCTTAATTGTGTTATTGGGAAGGTGCCCCCTCAGTGTCACCTTGCAGAGGTGGCAGGTGGAAATCTCTCCCTGATGTTCTCCAGGTGGCTCATTTGCTGCTTTTGGTGCTTATGAAAGCATCCTTGATTCCATGTGTGGGATTCTGCCCTATCTGCCTTCCCCAGCATTAATCCATTGTGCTGTTTCCCCCAGATCATTCATTACCTCCTTAAAAACAAATGCAGAGAGAAAACACAATTAGATGCTGCTTTGGTTAAATAATACCTTGAACAAAATAGAACAATAACTTGAAAAATAAGGAGAGAGTGAAGATGGCACAGTTTGAACTAATGATGGAAATTAGCTTGGGTTAAGTTGGATTTTAAATCAGAGGTTCGGGGGATTGTATTTTTTTCTTTTCTTTCCAGTGAATTATGACAAATACAGAGGCCTGCTGGATGGATGATTAGATTTTTTTTCCTCTCTCTCTCTCCCCCATCCGCACTGAAAAATGAAATATTTCTGTAATATTAAATCCGTCCAATTGATCAAAGCGCGGTGTCAGAAAATGTTGTAAGCGCTTCTTCTCATCCAACCCCCTCAGCGGCTGCAAACCAGAGACCTTTTCAATGCCTTTCTGGAGGTTACCTCTGCCTGAAGGGTCTGTGCAAGGAATGAGTCTGCATTTCTCCAGCTAATTCCCAGAGAGGGGACTGGCAGAGGGCTGTGGATTTGGCACATGGAATGACAACACGTGCTCCTCAGCTTTGTGGCTTTGTCTCCTCATGTGTCCATAATCGGTCCTAATACTGCCTTGCCTAAGGTGGGATCAGGACCAGGGTGGGTATGGCCAGAACTGGGGTGATAAAGGGAATTTTTGACTTCCCTGGTTCAGCTTGAGGAGTAACTGCTGGGAGATTTATGGGTGTTCCCCCTCCCCTTATGTTTTTCTTTCCCTGCTTACTTTCACTGGAGAACACGAAAACCAAACAAACCAGAAACCTCAAATATTTGGTCACTGTTTGAGGAAGCAAACACAGAGTGTATCCAAACATTTGGAGAGGTGGGAAGCTGGGGCATTGCACAGCAGGATAAATGCAAAGTGTGTCCAGAAAAGAAAGAGCTTTTTTGGAAAGCTGTCAGTGAGGAGAAAATAAGTGGAGAAAATAAGGGATGGTTTTCTCCAAGGGAAGTGGATATTATGGACAAGATGGTGAACAGTCTTCCAGGGAATAGAGGAGGAGAAAACAGCTTGGTTTCAGCAAGCAGCCCACTTCTGCTGGGGCAGTGGGGTGTGGGACAGGTGGTGGTGGGTGTTGTGGACTCTTTCATTGGCAGCTTTGTTAAGAACAGGTCAAACAAATACCTGTTGAGGTTGTTTGTGCATCCTTGATGTTGTCCTGGGAGAGGTGTGGGTTGGAGGGTGACCCAACATCCCCTTTAATTCTTTAAAGCCAATTGTCAGCTCCTTCTGTCACTGCTGGTTCTGCTGGTTTGACATGAAACTCTGGTTGTCTTCCAAGAAAAACACGGGGAATAGCAAAGAACCTAGCTGTTGCATCTGTTTGCACGTCAGGGGAGGTGTTTGCTGGCTCCAGGAGGATGGATTTATCCCTGTGGCTGCAGGAGATGTGCTTGAACTTCCCTAGAATGTGTGAGGAGCAGCATCTCTTAGTGAATCTCTCAGTGAACAGGCAGTGCTTTGGATGAGCAAAGCAAGGAGTGGAAGGCTCCTGTTCTCCTCTGCTCTGTGCCTCAGTGAGCCCCAGCTTCTGCTGGGGGATCAAAAGATAGAAATCTCTGCTGTCCCACCCATCAATCATGTGGCTTTAGGAGCTCTTTGTGCTGTCAACTCTACCCCTCCTGAGGGAAAATAAGCATTTTTCCTTAGTTACACAAATGGAGAAACAGGTGTGAAAGAGATGAAGTCATTTTTCAGAAAGTCACCGACAGAAATGAGGGGAAGTCAGAGCCCTCCTTCCCTGGCACAGCCTCTGGTGAACCTCTGATAACCCAGGGCAGGGTCTCAAACAGCCCCACAAAAAATGCAGCAAAGAGATGGATTGCTGCAACTCTGCTGCTCACCAAATTAGAAACAATTTAGGGATTTAAGGATTAAGTACCATTAATTACTGCCCAACAAATGCTGAGCTACAATGGAGCACTTGTGGAAATGGAGAGAGAAGTTTCTGTGTGAATACTAAATGGCTTCATTAATGCTGGGTGCAATTTCATTGAGTGATAAATTAATTAGCTTGATGCTCCAAGAATTACTGAGCAGGACCATGGGCACACATGAGGAAGGGAGAGCAGGAGCCTGGTGTCCCCTTGCCTGGTCAGAGCAGGTCACACGGCTGTGGGGCACTTCAGGGCAAGGCAAGGGGAGCCCTTGAGTAAAGGAAAAGTGAGGAAACTGGTTTACTGAGTGAGAAAAACCAAAAATGCTGCTCTGGCTTTCCTCCTCTGGATTTTCTGATCTGGAAAACGCTAAAGGTTCTGCAAGTCAGGATGAGAATGGAGGGGGTCAGGGTCGTTCTGTTCCTCTTGCATCTTGAGATGATGCTTCACCCTCCTGCTGTTGTGCTGCCCATGGTGGGTTGGTTGGACATAATCCCGGTTCCCTGTGCTTCTGTTCCCTCCATCCTTTCTGTTCAGCTGTGACCACAAGGCTGAATAGCCCTTTCCAGCCCGTGGATTTCCTTTGGATCATGCTGGATGGTCTTCCCATCAAATGCCAGGATGAGGGAGGTTGGGCATTGCATCCTCTTTGTCTAACGCTTATGGCAAGTTCTGGGAGCATACCAGGTGCCTTGGCATTGCTCCAAGGGCATGTTCACCTGGGCCTGGAGAAAGCCTTTCTGCTTCCAAAACCTGGGGGAGCCTCGTTTGGCGTGGCAGCCCAGCAGAGCAGTGACAGCTTGGACTGGAATCTGCCTTCCCAGCAGCAACTTCCCCCTGAAGAAGTGAGGAGGAGGAGGAGGGAGAAGCACCCAGCCAGGATGTCTGGCGGTGAGTAATTCCAGTTTCTCCTCTGGCTGTCATGCCATGACAGCTGCCTGGGCAGAGCCTCCCTTCAGAACATGTTACCTCAAGTTCAGCATCGGTTTTCTGTCCCTCCAGACTCTTTAGCCACCCGTGCCGTCGCGGCGTTATTGATTGCTCACCCAGCCGTGGCCTGGAGCCGTGTGAGGTGTGAACACAGCACTGCCCCAACAGGCCTGATTCAGGGCAGGATGCTCCCAGGCCCCTTTCACCATCCAGCTTTTTTTAGCTCTTTGCTGTTGCTCCTTGGCTGCCCCCGGAGCCTCGCGCTGCTCCTGCTGCCCGAGCACAGTTACGGAGGCTGCAGAGCTCGGCTGCTTTCGCAGCTCCTTTTTGCCTCAGGGTTTGGGGTCCCTCAGCCTTTTGGGTCTGCAGTCTCACTGCTGAAGGCAGAGGGTAGAAAATGGCAGAGAGAGACCTTGTTCTGCAAGGGGAGATTTAACAGTGAGGACTTGCTTGTGCCCCAACCTGGCTCTCCACCTCCCTCTCCATCATTCCTATCCCAATCCCTGCAAGACAACACATCTTAGGGTCACCAGGGCTTGTCTCTTGACATCAGGAGACACTGGGATCCTTGTCTTGGTGCAGCCTTCAAGATACTGCCCACACATGCCGTGTGTGTTTGGCCAATAGGGGTGGATGTCCAGGATGCTCGAGTGGAGGGACATGGGTAGAGGTGGAGCCTCCTCTCTGCTCAGGATGGTCCTGCCTGGCTCCTGGTCCAGCCCTGGCTCACATCTGGGCAGCTCCCAATTGAGGTGAGCAGAGATTCCCACATCCCCCTGGCCTGCCCATGGAGACGTGTCCCAGATTGGCCATCCCAGACCAGAGGAGGAATATCCAGTTAACGACCCTCGTGCTCCCAGCGTGCAGAACTCACTCCAAAGTTTTCCTGGAGTAATGAGCTGGTATAAAAGCAGCCAGAGGGAGACATCCTCAGCTTTATTGGGCTGGCAAAGCCAGGCACGGAGCTGTGCATTCTGGAGTGCCATCTTCTGGCACCTGGAATGTGAACTAGTTGCCTGTCTGCGTGGCTGGAGCAATCTGGTAACGCAGAGCTGTGCCAGGCACAAGGAGCAAAGTGGATTCCCCGCATTTCCAGTGTATCCTTGAAAGATTCATGGAGTGCAGATGCTTTTTTTTTAAGCTCCACCATCCCTTTGGCTTCTGGGTACCTGCCTTTGCCAGCACGAGGAGCTGCACATCTGCACGGAGCTGGTACTGGCTCCCCAGGCCAGCTTGGGAAGCATCTGTTTCCTGGTTTATTTATCCCCTCTGCAATCACCACGGGAGGATAATCTCGGTGACGTGCCACATCTCGTTTACAGCCGGCTCCTGAAAAGTTAGAAGTGCAAGTTGTGGGGTGGGGAGGAGGCGGGGGAAGACGAGGAGTCAACACGCTGGGGACGGAAAGGGGAGATGGGGAAATGTATAAAACATTGAAATGACTTCGTGGCAAGACACAGACAGGGGCAGGACAATAATTAAAGTAAACAGCACATCAAAAGCCTGGCTAAAACTCCCATTTAAATTTCAAGTCAACGCAGAAGCAGCTCATGTTGTCGTGTGTAAATGTGTTTCCAGGAACCTTTTAAGAATATTAACGATGATGGAAGCAGAGCAGCAGTGATTCAGACTTTATGTTATGTGACAATACAGGAGGCCACCAGACTCCTGCCTGGCTGTTGGCATAAGGAAGCTGATGAGAGCCTGCATCTTGCCAGAAGAGCAGGTTGCTTTCCAGGGAGACTTGAGGAGTGAGAGAGCCAGAAATGAGCAAGGATGGAGCCTCTTTTCTTGCCAAGGACGTGCAGGGTTTCCTTCAGCCCCACGGTGGGACTGCATGCCTAAAAAGTAGGTGACAGGGGCTTCCAGGGTTTTATTCCCTATATCCAGTACCAGGTTGTATCCTGCTGTCTGCTTCCCAGGCTTTGTCCTTATTAGTTTTATATATCCCAGGTCAGGTTCTTGTGTGTTCTTGGTTGGGGTCCTCCACTATGTTGCTGTTTTCTTCCTTCCCTCTGCTTGCCTGTTACTCCTGGTGTTGCCTCCTGCTCCATTCCATGTGGAATAACACACCTGGTGCCTGAACACAGCAGAGAACTCAAAGAAGACTCAGGGCAGGACCGAGGCCGTGCCAGACAAGCTGAGCAGCAGCGTTGGGGGTTCCCCCCTCCCCGAGCCGGGAGATGCCGCAGCACCTTCCCCCCAGCTCTGCCGGCAGCACCTTTGAAATTAAGGGCCAGAAATCAGTGTCAGATTTGTCTTGACTGCTGCTCTGAGCACCTCTGGACTATAGAGCAAATCTCTTAATTATCCCCCGTGCCATTTGCCCTTGCCTGCACAAGGACTACAATAGCTGTGTCCCTGGGGAGCCCGAATTCTCCTCGGTGTGGATAATGCTGTGATTTACCGAGGATTGCCCGGCCAGCCCGCCGGGCACAGGGTTACCAAATGGAAGCAATTAAAAAGCATGGGGAAGTGACCCCCTGAAAGGGCAGGCAGCTGCAGATGAAATAAGGGAATTAGGAGGCTGTGGAGAGATGCAGGAGCGTGTGCCTTCATCCTGAGCCACCGCTGGTTTGCGTGGCCCGAGTGGGGATTCGGGAAGGGGGAGGCTCTGAGTGCCTGAACAGGAAAATTACAGGTGGTTTGTTTGTTCACTCGACTCTGTATTTTCATGAGGCCTTTTGGATATTTCAGGCGTGGGAGGTTGTACCTGTGAGACTGCGTGAAGGTCTGAACTTCCCACAAGGTTCAATTTTCCGCGAGTTTTGGTTTCCAGACTTTCCTGTTGCCTTGTAGCAAACTCTTTGCATCCCTCTGTGCTGCAGCTCCCAGGGTGCTCCAAAGGGAGCATTCACCCCCACTAATGGCAGGTTTAGGTTGGATCTCAGGGAAAGGTTCTTCCCCCAGAGGGTGGTTGGCACTGAACAGGCTCCCCAGGGCAGTGGGCACAGCCCCAAGGCTGCCAGAGCTCCAGGAGGGTTTGGACAATGCTCTGAGGGACAGGGTGGGATTATTAGGATGTCTATGCAGGGCCAGGAGCTGGACTGAGTGATCCTTGTGGGTCCCTCCCAACTCAGGAGATTCTGTGATCCTGTGATTCTACAGTTCACACACTGGGAAGCTGAGCCATGGCGTGGAGGGGACGAGTCTGAAGGGAGCAGTGCCTAAGCCCAGGGTGGGCAGGCAGTCCTGCTGCTCCCTAAGCTGGCAAGAAACACCCTGGGCAGCAGCACTGGCAGCTGGGCTGAGCCTCAGGATGGCTTTACCCATGAAATATCCGTATTGCTGCTCCTTCCCAGGGCACTTGAGTGCAGCCGGCAATCGGAGACCTCCATCTCGAGCACAGATGGACAGCCCTCACAATTTCCAAGCATGATTGTTTCCAAAATATTCCAGTCCCTCCCAGGCAATTTGCAGCCCAAGTTCACGGGAGGTTGGTCCCATCTCCCAAGGACATCTCAGCTGACATCCCAAGGACTTTCTTGGCTGAACTTTCTGCCCCTCAGTACAGAAAAGCATAGTTTGGTTTCGAAAAATAGTAGCTCAAAACATATTCAGGGATTTTTTTGGTGCCCAGTGAAAATTCAACACCACATGAAGCCTTTTCTTGAAGCCTTCAGAGGTTTAGCCAGGACAGGATTTCCCTTTTTCCCCTTGCACACAGAGTGGCTGAGTCTCCTATCAGGATTTTCCCAGCATGCAGACGTTGTTGTGACCTAGATGCTTAAGCATTCATTTACTGCTGAAGTTTTGCATTTAGAGGTCTTAAGAGTTTGGATCATGGGCTGCCTGGAGAGCTCTGAAAGGGAAAAAATACCGAGGGCAGCTCACGAGTTCCGAGGGAAAAGCGATTTGACGTTCTTATGCCTCTGTTTATTGGCAGCCCACGATGAGATGTAAAGAAATGTCAGAAAATCCCATGTGCACGTTGGTTTGGACGGGCAAAGAATTGCTGTTTGCCTCTGCCCCGAGGCTACGAGTCGCTCTGCTAATGCAGAAGGCACTAAAATGACCCCTTTGTTTTTTCCTATGATCACTTCTGATAGCGCGCTCTGCCAGAGATATCATATCTTTGATCTCTCCGTGCTGATGTTAAGTCTCTCTCGAGTTCAGTAGCATCTCCTTGAGATTAATACTTGCTGGCATTCTCAGCACTAAGCTGTCCTAACCCATACATCACGGGATGTCACGCCTCGCTCTCGCCTCCTGCCTCGGTGACTCCGCTCTGGCACAATAAATAACCCTTGGCCGGCTCCGCTCCCCCCGCTCCGCGTGCGGAGGGGAACGCAGGGACTCCGCGGAGGTGAGGAGGGATGGGATGCTCCTGAGGCTGGAGCGGGCACAAGGATGGCCCTGCCTCCCTCCCCAGGAGTGTTGTGAGGGTTATTCCTGACCCCTCTCCGGGCGGAGGGAGGGAGGACGCGCAGCAGCACCTGATAGGGAGCGACAAACCACGTACCCCAAGGGTGCCCGTGTGCCAGCCGGCCCCTTCCACGGCCCCTCCGCTGGGAGAGGCACTTCGGGAGATCGCTGTCTGCCTGGGAGTTTAGTTTGGCTCTGAGTTCTTTGCTTCCTTGCTTGTTTTCCGAGGGCTGGGGCTGCCCTTTAGCAGGGCAGGCTGGTTGTGAAAACACCTTCCCTCCTCTTTGGGGGTGTGTGAAACGCTGTCAAACCCTGGTGCTGCAGCCCTGCAAGAGGGACCACAAAGATCGGCTGGGGCTCATTCTCAGAGCCCTCTGAAATCCCTCTGAGCACCCTGACCCCCTGGGCAAAGCCCCCCCCTTGCCCACTAGAAAAGGGAGTTTTAAGGGTATTTAGAACATTTTGGCAATCAGAGGTTGGGATTGTTGGAATGCCTGATGTTGAGCCTGTTGTTGGGATGCCTGATGTTGCATCTGGCGATGCAGAGCAGGGTCCAGGCTGCTGTGGCCTTGATGCTCTTGGGATTGAAACAAGGTCATGTCCATGCTGCAGCCAGGGAGCAGTGGAAGTCCTAGTCTGGGAGATGCTTGACTAAGAGGTAGGGAGATGTCCCAGGGGGTGTAATCTGCTGTGGTCTGGGTGGTTTGGAGCAAAGAGGACTTTGCAAGATCTTTTTTTCATTAGTCTGAGGTGCATCTTGAGCACTGCCTTTGGGCACATAGTGTGATTTTGGGTCCAGTGCAGGGCCAGGAGCTGGACTTCATAATCCTTGTGGGTCCCTTCCAACCCAGGATATTCTATGATTCCATGATTTCCGTGGTTTTGCTGATGTTGCTGAAGTGTAACATGCTGTGCAGTGGCTGTTTCAGGGTCTGGGGACATGAGCCCTGTCCAGTGCTGAAAACACCTCTGGTGTCAGAGAATCACAGAATCACAGGATATCCTGAGTTGGAAGAGACCCACAAGGACCATCCAGTCCAACCTTCAGGCCTGAACAGACCCATCCCCAGAGTCACCCCCTGTGTCCCAGAGGATCATCCAAACCCTCCTGCAGCTCTGGCAGCCTTGGGGCTGTGCCCACTGCCCTGGGGAGCCTGTTCAGTGCCAACCACCCTCTGGGGGAAGAACCTTTCCCTGAGATCCACCCTGAGCCTGCCCTGACACAGCTCCAGCCATTCCCTGGGGGCTGTCCCTGGTCCCCCCAGAGCAGAGCTCAGTCCTGCCCCTCCTCTGCCCCTGCCCAGGCAGTTGGAACTGCAGGGAGGTCCCCTCAGTCTCCCTCCTCTTCCTCGGTGCACTGGGCAGGGGGAAATGAGCTGAAGGACCCAGCCAAGCGTTCAGAGCTCCCAGGGGCATTGGGGGTGTGATGTGTGATGTGTGATGTGTGATGTGCCACCGCGCCATGCTGGACGCGCCGGAGCGAGGGATGAGCCACCCCCCCCTCCAGCCCCCCCAGAATGTAGTCATGTTCTTTCCACACAGGGTGGGGGTAGTGAGGAGAACACCCTTCATCTCCTTTGGACTGGATTTACAGAGATAATTGAAAGGAAGAGGGAAGGTCTCAGGGCAAGGAGGGAAATGCCGGCACCAGACAGGGCTAAAAGGAAGTGTCCTGCAGTCCCTGACCCCCACCCTGTTTTCCAGCAGACGGGCTCTGCATCCCCTCCTGCTGCTCAGGGTGCCCCCACAGTGCCACCTGCAGCTCTCTATTGACAAAGGGGCTGTTCCCTCTGATTTCTGCTGTCATCTCATCTTTCAAAGCACATTCAATCCATCCCGGGAGCGTTCAAGGCCAGGTTGGATGAGGAAACAATTTGATCTAGTGGGTGACACCCCTGTGACATCCTGGGTTGCAACAAGATGATCTTCAAGGTCCTTTCCAACCCAAACCATCCTGGGATTCTCTGATTTAAGGCTCAAAGCATGACCTGCTCAGAGCCAAAAGGTACCTGGCCCAAAGAGTGCCCACCAAACAGACATGAGAAGGGGTGGTCTCCCAAGGGAAGAGGAAGGAGGAGGGCACACCAGGAGGCTTTGAATGGATTTATGGGGTGAATTCATTTAATGCTGGCTGGATTGCTGTGTTGAAGTCCAGGTGTGAAGCAGAGTGTGCTGCACCTCTGCTGCTCCCTCTGATAGTAACTCACACCTAATTAGCACTGATAAGCGTGGCCCTAATGAGAGCCTGATGCTAATGGGGTGCAGCAGGCTGGAGAGCTCAGGTGTCACGTGTTCCTCACGGGCTGGGTGCCTGGTAACGAGGAGGGACAATGCAATTAGTGAAACCCCCCTTTTTTTTTTCCTAGTTTTCCCCCAGTCTCTGGGAAAAAGGTGTTTCATTTTTCAAAGTTCTGTCACACCAGGTTAGAGGATTAACAATCATGGTTCGCTGCTATCTGTATTTGTTCCATTTGTGGCATTTATGATGGTTATCCACATTAATTATTTCGCTGCTAAAGTCCCTTCTAATTTCAGAGCACTGTGATTTCTAAGAAAGATGGATATTAAATATGCCACACATCAGTGTGGGGTGGCTTTACACCGTGCTATTAAGTTCTGATGCGAAGGCTTGGCAAAAAATAACTTTGCTATTTGTAATCACCGTGAAGTGTTTTAGTGTTGCAGCTTGGAATAAGAAATAAAGATGATGACAGGAACTGATTTCTTATTAGGACACGGTGCAGGAGTTTACATAAATCAGGAAGGAAATAACAAGGTAACCCTTGGCTGGCCAAATCCACTGGGTACCTGTTGGCTGGGCACTGAGGGGATCTCCTGGAGGGCTGGAGCCCCTCTGCTCTGGAGCTAGGCTGGGAGAGCTGGGGGGTTCACCTGGAGAAGAGAAGGCTCCAGGGAGACCTGAGAGCCCCTTCCAGGGCCTAAAGGGACTCCAGGAGAGCTGGAGAGGGACTGGGGACAAGGGATGGAGGGACAGGACACAGGGAATGGCTTCCCAGTGCCAGAGGGCAGGGATAGATGGGATAGTGGGAAGGGATTGTTGGCTGTGAGGGTGGGCAGGCCCTGGCACAGGTTGCCCAGTGAAGCTGTGGCTGCCTCTGGATCCCTGGAAGTGTCCAAGGCCAGGCTGGATGGGGCTTGGAGGAACCTGGGCTGGTGGAACCCATGACAGGTCCTTCCAACCCAAACCATTCCAGTGGTGTTGAGCCCTGGGTGTGTTTGGCTCCAGCCTCTGGTTTCAGAGGTGCAGAGTTTAAGGGGATGGTCAGAGGGGAGAGGGAGAAGGAACTGTGTGAGCAGCAGCTTTGCAGGTTACCAGGGGCTGTAGCAACAGCTGGGGATGGGGTTAGGGAGCAGTTTGCCTTGGGTTGAGCCTAAGGAAGATGCTTTGTGATTTTCAGCAAACCAGTGGAATCAAAAACAAAGAAAGGTTGAGATCAAATGCAGAGCTTTGCTCAACTCCCGGGTGAAATGTTCCCTCTTAGCAACGAGTGTTGGTGTACAGGTTTCACAGAGAATGAGGGATAATTTGAAATTAAAAGTAAACTAAAGGGGAAAGAGTGTGCCCCTCTTATTTTTTCTTCCAGTGTCAATACAAATATCTTTTATTCCTTAGGGGATGGGTTGTTTGTCTGGTTTTTTTGGTTGCTGTGGTTTTAGTTCCTCAAGCCACGGAAACTTTGGCAAGGTGCAATCCAGCATCTCCAGAGGTGGCTGTGTCTGTGCTGCATCCCCTGGGCAATCCCAGGGGCAGGGGGTGATCCCAAGAGACCAAACCATCCTTGGGCTGAGCTGAGCAGCAGCAGTGGAGCTCAGCAGCCTCTGGACCATGAGGTGTTGGATGAAGATCCAACACCATCCAAGGCTGGATGCAGACAGCCTCTCACTCTGCTTAATGTCTCAGCTCCTGCTCAATATAAAAGGATACACCAACCTTTCTCAACTGTTATTGTCTATTAATTAAATGCTAATTAATTATTAAAAGGATATTTATTGAGATTTAACAAGTCTGCAGCCAGAAAAGAAGAAAAAAACCCATCGGTGGCAGGTGTTCCACCACAGTAATGAGGTTCTTAATAATCAATTGGCATTTGTTTGACTTAGAATAACATTCTTATTAGATCTGAATCAACTCTTTACTTGAGACACTTAATTACACGTGGGTTATTTTTTTTTTCCCTGGCGCCATGGGAGTCCCCAGCCCCCGTCTGCAGGCGTAGACAGAGGAGTCAGTGCCTTAATAAATATGAAAGGTGATGGTTATTCATGGAGAGAGCCACTTAAGGAGTGATTTCCCTCGGCTCCTTTCCATGCTCATGCTGACAGGAGCTTCCAGGGCTCGCTCTCCTTCCGTCAGCAAAGCTGGCACGCCAGGAGAGCTGCTTGGCTGGGAGCAGCTCCCTGCCCATCCCAGGGCATCCTCCCTCCCTGATTTGGGGAGGGAATTGCCAGCCTCACCTTTGGCTTGGTTGTTTATTAGAAATCCCATCCAGCACTGGGAAAAGTTGCTGGTGCCCTGGTGGAAACCTTCGGGAGGGAACACAAAACTCCCTCCAAGCGTCTGGGCAGCTGAGGGGCTCTGTGGGCAAGAAAGGGCTCCACAGAAAGCCCCTGGGAATTGCTCTGGATGGAATTTTGTGTTGCTGGTGGGAAGGGGAAACACTCCTTATGCTCTGTTATCCAGTTTGGTTCCTGCAGGGTCACCATCATCTTTTAAAACACCATCCCTGGGTACATTTTCGCCTCAGAAGGAGCTGGGAAGCCAGGCAGGGGAGCAACTGCTGCCTTTAATCAGAATTTAATTACTTCCCCTTTTAATGTGGCTTTTAAAAAGGAAAGCAGGATCCCAGCCGGGTTCTCTCGTAGCACAAACAACAACAGGGAAACAAAAAAGGCAAAGTGGCAGACAACAACAAACAATCTGTGCTATTAGAGGATCATTATTCTGATATTATTTATTGCAGACTTTTTGATACTCTCCAGTGCTTGACTTCACAGGCTCATTTAGTTCCTTTCAAAAGCAAAGCAGTGCTTCAATTTGCCAGGAAAAAAATCCGATAAGCAGTAGCAAGGCGGGGGGAAGAAATAACCCAGTGACCATAGGGATAAATATGTATTTATTTCCAGGCTGGGGAGATGTGTGGAGAGTGCCATTCCTGGCTTCAGAGCCACAGGACAGGGAGCTCCAGAGGTCATGAGGTTCAAGTGATGGTCATCTCAGCCACCTCCCAGATTTTAAAGCACTTCCCTGCATCTTGCCTGGGAAGGTGGAGGCAGGTATGAGTACTGTCCTCCATCTCCTCTGATGTGTTTGGAATTGTGATACTCCAGCATTGTCAGAACATGCTCTGGGGCTCCTTGGAGAAGTGGTCAAACCCTGGAACAGGCTGCCCAGGGCAGTGGTGGAATCACTGTCCCTGAAGTGCTCAAAAAATATGCAGATGTGGTGCCTGAGGACGTGATTTCGGGGTGGATTTGGCCACGCTGGGAATGGTCGGAGCTCTTTTCCAGCCTTAGTGATCCTGGGATTCCCAGAAGTGCTGGGCACGGGGTGAGTGTGGTGGGGTTGCTCTTGGGCCAAGAAATGCTGCAATCCAAGCATCTCCAACCCAAGGGGAAATGTCTCCTGCTCCCCTGGTGTAAAACACACTTCACTTCCTCCTTGCCCAGCAATCTGTGCCAAGGCAATGTGTGTTGCTGCTCACACAAGGACCTCTCCAGGAGGCTGAAAACGCAGAAAACCTGTGTGATTTGTATCTCCAAGGCTGCTCTGCTGTGCCTGAGCAGCATCAAGAGCCACAGAGAGGGATCCTGAAGTGCATCGAGGTTAATGGGCCCCTTCCCAGAAAGTCAGGATGTGGTGATGCTCTAGGAGGTTCTCCAAAAACGAGAGAGCTGGGGTCTAACCCAGCTTCAAATTCAGGAGAGAAAGAATCTGTTCCCTCTAGAGAGTCTTGAGCATCCCAGAAACTTTGGGAGTGTTTGTGCCAGAAGGAGTTTACATCACCTTATCAATTAGATCACTCAGCCCTGCCTGGATCATTCCTGATAGGCAGCGAGAGCTGTTGCATCCAGTTAATTGTATGGATTAAGGGAATCCCTCCTGAAGTTTGCTGTCCCAGGGAGGGGGAAAAAAAATAATAATAATAAAAAAAAGCTTGAATGAAGTAGTTTGGATGAAAAAAAAACCAAAAAGAAATAGCCTTCAAAAGCCCAGCCATAGGGGACCGTGGCAGGAGGATGGAACTAGGTGGTCTTTAAGGTCCCTTCCAACCCAAACCATTCTGGGATTCCATGATCTTGGTGTTAGGGGTGGGTATGTGGATGGATAGCTTTGGACATGCCTCATCCCGAAATTCCTCTTGAAAAGGAGTCTCAGAACCCACCCCACCACAAATCCTGTGACTCATTTGTCGTCTAAAGGGAAATGGTGGAAATGTGTGGAGATCATTTGGCTGGAGCTGCTGGGGGGGTTATATACACCTCTCTATTTTTTCTATATGTTTATTTTTTTTTGCAAAGAACCACCCTGCCAAGTGCTTTCAAAGGCTCTTTTGGGATGAATGTGGCCTTTGTTGGTTGATCTCTGTCCGTGGTGCACCTGAACCCTCTCTGCTGGGATTCACCTGAAGTTTAGGGGTTGCAAAGCTGTGCTGAGCCTCCCCGGTTTCCTTGGATTTCCCATGGGAAGAGGGCAGAGGCAACCCAACAATGCCAGACCTCCCTGGTTAGAGTATCTTCACCTGCTCGTTGCTGGAAAGAAATGGGAGAAGGGGGTAAAATCAACCAACCCACTGCAAAACAACCCTGCTGGGCTCTGTCTGACACCTGGAAAGCACCAGCACTCCCACCTGGGGTTTTATCTCTGCTCACGTAACACCCAGCGGTGGCAGAGCCAAACTTACTGAGAATGGATGAAAAAAGGAGGGTTTCCTAAAGGAAAAAAAACCCAACAAACAGCCCTAAAGCAACAGCAAACTGCTGAAAACAAACCAGCCCCCTCCGCCCCTCCCGCTTTGGCACCAGAACGGAGCTCGTGGCCGTCAGGGGAGGGTTTTTAACAGAGCCTTAGCCAGGCTGGGAGAGGGATTTGCTGTCCCCAGAGCCTTGTCTTCGGGATGTGTGTCAGAAACATCCTTAAATCTTCCCAAAAACCCACCCCAGCCCTCGTCTGGCTGCGGGGCTGGAGCCGGGGAGCCGCGAGGAGCTGTAAAAACCTGCTGACAGACAGATGGAGCGGTGTAATTACACACGGCGAGGGGGGGGAGCTGGAATTATTGGTGTGGGCAGACAATTAGAGGCTTTTCCAGAAGATTACCCTCTCCCTCCCATCTGTGCTCCGTGCAGGAGGAGTCGATGCTGCCGAGGCTGGGTCTGTCCTCAGCCCTTTGTGCTCTGCCCAGATTCCTGCCCCGGGTTCCTCTGGACTTCACTGGATCAGCCCCTGATTTTTTGGGGAGCAGGGGAGGATGCTGATGGGGGTTGACAGTGGGCTTTGCTGGGGTTCAGAGCCCTCCCCACGTGGGTGAGGATGCCATGGGGTGCATCTCAAGGTTTCCCTGGGAATCAACCCTTGGGAGGCGGATTTAGGGTAGGTTTGGTGATTTCTGGGTTCTGCAGCTCGGCAGGGACGTTTTCAAGCGTGTTTGCCTTAGATGACCTTTAGAAGGTCCCTTCCCACTCCAGCTATTCCATGATTCGATGTTTGCTTTGCAGCAGGGAGGGCAGGCAGCTCCCAAGGCCAGCAGCAAAGGGAACAGCTAATTACAACCCAATTTCAACGAAAATCATTATTTTCGTGTTAATCGTGTATTTATTTTCAGTATTTGATGTGCTGAGGAGTTAAACAGGAATTATTTTGGATGGCTCACCACTCTCTTTTTTTGCCTTTTTTTTTTCTAAATCCAAGTCAGTACATTTGATTTCAGTGTTGAGGGGTTATTTCTTAACAGTTTATTTTGCTTTGAAAACATTGCCACTGGCCAGTCACTGTGTTTTCTGAATCAGGATAATAATAATAATCAGAAAACAAAGTTCTCTGATGGTTCACAATGTCCTGTGTCAGCTTCTTCCTGTTGGACAGAAGATGACAAATTGGGTGAGAACTTTCACCCAGCTCCCACGATAACACTGGGGCTGGGTCCTTGTGGTGAACCTGGAACTATTTCCCAAAGTCCCACGTTCTTCCTGGCTCTTATCAAACTCACGTGGGGCTCAGCCATTCTCCCTGCCCTGCTCCCAGAGAGTTCAGCCTCCCAAAACCTCTTCCTATGATCCTTGACCTGCTTCCAGAGTGCTCAGCTACCCAAAACCTCTTCCTATGATCCTTGACCTGCTTCCAGAGAGTTCAGCCTCCCAAAACCTCTTCCTATGATCCTTGACCTGTTTCCAGAGTGCTCAGCCCTCCAAAACCTCTTCCTATGGTCCCTGTCCTGCTTTAATGAGGGCTCAGCCACCCAAAACCTCTTCCTATGATCCTTGACCTGCTTCAGTGAGGGTTCAGCCTCCCAAAAGCTCTTCCTATGGTCCCTGCCCTGCTTCCAGGGGGCAGCTGTACCCATTGGCATGGTTCTGAGGCCACAGTGAGCCCGTGCCCGTGGGGCCAGCAGGGTGGGCACGGGCAGCCCCCAGACCTCCCAAAGCCACTCGCATCTCCTCCCCTGGAAGATTCCCTCCGTGGAACGGGCCGGGCGGGTGTGATTTCAGCCTGCTGTTTTTGGCAGGGTGTGCTCCGGCACCGCGGGGCTCCCGCTCCCATCCCAGAGGGATCGTGGGAGGCTCCGTGTGTTTATCCCGCACGGGTCAGACCGAGGCGCCGGGAAGGAGCCGCTCACGCACCAACCCCGCTGCTCTTTCAGTGATCCTGGGTGGGAACCAAGCTCCGGGGGCTGTGATGGGGATTTAGCGGCGCTTCCCGGCTGTCCCGCCGCTCCTGGCAGGAATTCCCCCGGCAGCGATCTCCTTCCTCTCACCTCCCGGCTTCACCCTCCGGCGGCTCCGGGAGCCTCACGTTCTCCCTCTGCCTTCCAGGGCTGGATTACAGCGTCTCTCTGCAGTTCATTTGTGATGAGATCACGAGTGGTGGTTTTTTTTAACCATTATTTATGCATTTTTCCCTATTTTGATTCCTTTTCTCTCCCCTCCTATTTGTTTCCCACCCTCGTTGTTTTGCTTGTTGTCGTTTCTCCCGTAAATGAGGCGTTGACAGCAGGACAAAGATCCCCACAACGTCACTATTTCCAGTCAGATAAATCCACAAGACTCTTTGTTATCCTTTTTTCTGTGTATTTCCCCCTCTCTTTCCCCTGGTTCTGCTCCATCCCCTTTTTTCCCCCATTATTTTCATTCCACCTGAGCGGTGCCAGCCCTCGCAGTCGATACCCTTTGTGTCACATCACATTGGAAGCAGCAAAAGGAGAATTTAGTGGAAGTCTTTAAATGAAGGGAGGGATTTTCTGTGAGAAAGTGCAGCTCACAGCCCAAGTTTGGAAGAAGTTTGCCAAGCAGCTCCCAAGGCAGAGAGATGGATAGGGAATGATCTCTCCCTGTTCCCCTAATTTACAGCTCTGACAATACAATGCCGTTAGTGAACATCTATCTTTGTGTATAAGAGGGAGGGGGGAAAATGAAAATAATAAAAAAAAAAAATCATTATGTGCCTTTCAGCATTGACCAACCCAAGGAGACACGAGTTATTCTTAAGAAAGTCATGTATCTTCTTTACTTTGGCATCAACATAAATAAAATTATTTATCTCTTGAATTTAAATGCTCTGCACCTTTAGCAGGCAATAAATCCTGCTCTCTTGTCCCTTTATGTATTTATTTCTCGATCCATCCTTCACCTCTGAATATGAAACTGCAGCCTCTCTCCCTGCTCTGGGCAGGGGGAGGACCCAAGGTTTCCTCCCTCCTTCCCACAGGCATTGCCCCGGGGAAGGATGAGCGATGCCAGAGCAATGTTGGGTCCTTCTCTGCATCCAGCCTTTCCTTTCCAACCACTGTAAACCCTCTGAGGCTGATGGGACAAAGGATCAGCCACAAGATTCCACCATTTGTGTGTTAATTCCTGCTTGGGAAGGCAGCTGGTGGGTGGGATGGGGTGGAGGGGACACTGCAGATGTGTAGTGCTCCTGTCAGTGCTTTCCTCCTGCCTGATGTCTTTAATCCAAAGGGTTGGGTCGTGCCATGGTTGACAGTGGAGAGGCACAGGAAGGTAGGAACACACACAAAAAAATACAGAGGTCACAAACAGAGCTCTCTCCTTGGGGCTCTGTCTGACACGACCAACTCTGCTTCACTTTGCTTTCTGTCCTGGATTTGAAACAGATAAAATAGTAATAATAACCATTGTCTTGGAAGCCAACAAGTATCCTTGTTTCCACAAGGAATGGCTCAGCTCTGCACCCAGAGCAGGCAAGGGGATCCCCCATGAGGCATCATCCCACTGGCAGCACCCCATTTAGCAGGCAAAATAAATCCATGTGGAAACTCCACAGTTCCCTCAGAACAAGCTTCAAGCAGAAAAGCCTCATCCCAACATGTCTTTTGTCAGGAAGCTTTTTGCTTTGTATGTTGGAAATCCAGAGGGATTTGGGATGAGTGGTTTAGTCTCGGGACCACGTGTGAAAAGGCAAATAAAAAGTCCCCTCACCTGGACTGATTTTTTAAATTTAGAGTCTATGTTTTTCAAAGCTTCTCTCTTACTCAACTCAAAATAACCTGGCAGCAATGACATTTTAAAAGGAAATTAAATGAAAACATTTATTTTGAATTGACATTTTGACTTGAAATGCTGATTCGTTCTGGATTTTTAAGCCAGAGAGCAGCAACGCACTGTTGTTGTAAATGAGGGAAAAAAGGAGAAATATATGAAAAACAGCCACAAACTTTCAAGGCACAGCAGGGCAAAGAGAGGACACTTGGCTCATGGAGCTCCAGAATCGTTGCATCAGCCAAATCAGCTTCTGCAAACCAGGAGTTACCTTTGCATCTAGTTAAAACCAAGCAAAGAAAAAAGGGCAGTTTTCTGTTTTCATGAGAAAGCCAGAAATTTTCCACGAGGCGAGGAGAGTAGGAATCAATTTTCTCCATCTGCTGTTCTTCACTGTTGGAGGATGATACTGTTGATGTGTTGAGGTTTCGCCTTCTTTAAATATCACTGGTATTTATTTTCATTACTTGCTCTTAATTGTAACGAAGCTGAAGTCTCCTCTGTGCCCTGGTGGGGAATTTATCCCAAAAAAAGCATCTAGAAACGTTCGGTTTCTTGGTCTGCAAACATCCTTTCATCTCTCCAGCATCCCATCTGTCTGTCTCGCTGCTCCTCCACCGCTTCCTTCCTCTTGCCTGTGATCACAGCCACCCCGACCTGCGAAATGAGCATTTCCATCAGATCTTCGTTTGCATTTCAAACGAGGCAGAGGCACCGAAACCCGCAGGAAAGGAGGGGAAAAAAAAAGCACCAAAACCAACTTTGCTTTGCCAGTTCCTCTCCCTTTTCTCACATCTGAAGGGATTGTTAAGCATGTCTGAAGGTAACATCTCAACTCTTCCCTAACGTGCCTCCAATGGAAATCATTTCCCTTGGATGTTCTTGTCTCCTCAGCCTCTTTGGGGACAGTTTGGGTGGGATTTTTTGATATTCTGATGAATTTGTGTGATGTTGCCCCCTAATGGCTGATCAGCCAGAATTCTATGAGGCCTCTATGAAATCTTTCTTGGGAAAAATGTGGGATTTTTTCACAGATAAATGATCTGGGGGGTTCCTCTCTACCCAACAGAGGAACAAGAAGTGCAAGTGATGCTCTTGTTGCGTTGCCTCTCCATCCCCCTCGCCATTCTTCCCTTTCCCCCCAAAACAGAAATAACCAAAATTAAATCCTTGTGAAGGCATTTTTCCCCCCCCAAAAAAAGCCCTTTCTTGGCTGGCTCATCCCTGCAGGAGATGCCTTGAGGACCTCAGCAGATGGTTCCCCGGCATCACAACCTGCCGACGGGAGCTCCTCCGCTCAGTTCCTCTTTGAACAAGTGAAAACATTTTGATTTGAACTTTCATACATAATGATGAGGGTTGGTTACCCAAATCCACACGTTTTTCTGCAGTCATTTTTCATTTACTACTGGTTTAAATTATTTCACAGCCTTGCAAATCTCATCCTGACAGCAGAGCCCAGGCAGGGGAAGGGAGAGAGAGGAAAAAAACCCTGCTAAGCGTTCGTTTTTCACATAATATATTCCAATCCTGTTAGGTCGTGTTGGTGAAGGTAATATTTCTGGCATTCATTTAATGAAATTGACAGTGATGAATGGTTAATTATACAAATTACATTCTTATTAAATCCCCTGGAATCACTGCCTTAGAAAGTCTTAGCTATGGACTTCTCGTGCTCTCTACGTATTTTTTTAGGAGCATCTTTACTGCTGGCTGCGGCAAAACCGTCTTCAAAAAACCTTGAAAAGCATTAAAAATCCCCTAGTTAAGTCAATTACTGCAGATAAGTTAATCTTAATGGGATGCTTAAACCCCTGTCCTTGCATGAGTTTACTTTTCATCCCTCGCTCTCGGCTCTAGAGGCGCCGGAGAGAAAAGTTTCCCGACGATTGTTGTGACAAATGGATTAAGGGTGGATAAACAAGGCTGGCTGCAAAATTTGCAGCAAAACTGCTTTTTTTGGCAGAATTTTCTCCCTGAGCTGGCACTGAAATTTTCCATTGTGGGGCAGAGAGCAGCAGGGTGCCTGTGTGTCCCAGTGGATGGGAATGCCATGCCCTGGGCAAGTGTGGACTGGTTATTTGTGGAATCATGGAATTGGTTGGGTTGGAAAAGCCCTCTGAGATCACTGAGTCCAACCATTAACCCAGCACTGCCATGTTAACCACTAAAACCACGTCCCCAAGTGCCACATCCACCCGTTTTTTGGGCACTTCCAGGGAAGCACCACCAAACTCCCTGCAGCAGTTTGATCCCTCTGTGAGGTGGAAAAAACCAACCGTGGGCAAACCTGATTTTCCAAGCAGCACTTCTGGGAAGGGAAAGCACCAGCCTTGAACCTCAGCTTATTCCCAGGGTTATAAATCCCACTCCCAAGTCCTCCAAAGCCATTGCAGTGGTTTTAATTGCAGAGCATGGGATGAGCTGGCAAATATTGGCCAGGCCGTGCCCGCTCCGGGAGTAAATGTAATAAATAGACTATTAAGTTAAGCAAGTTTTCAGCTTCAGCAGTGAAAGTGCCCATCCATCTTGCGTGGCTTTCCACATGCTTCATTACCACATGTAACCACACTGGAAAAATCTGCTTTATCCTTTCTAATTAGATGATAAGTTCCCTAAGATGGGCCGTGGTGCTGCCAGGCACCTGACGCTGCGCGGCGGCAGCGGCGCCCACTGCCAGCAGCTCCTACTGAAATTTATTACCCAGCCTCATATTAGACTTAAGTTAACATCACTTAATCTTCTTACTTGACAGAGTTATGGATGAGGCACTCAGGATATATTGGCCAGGATTTAGGGGCTCTGAAGGGAGTGAGCTGTGCCAGGGGGCCCAGGGCTCCGGAGGGGATGCTGCACTCATTTCCCCATCTCCTTATTTCTGCTGGTATCCCAATGGGACGGAGTATCTTCTGCAGCCTCTCCTTGTTCTTTAACTAAACTTCAGGCTGGTTTTGCCTTGATTAATAGAGAGAACAGCAGCAGCTGTAATTAAGAAATGAGACATGACCTCTTCAAGGAGGGAGCAGAACGTGGAGTGTTGTTTGGCACAGGCAGGATGGCACCCAAAATCAAACATCCTTCCTCTAATGATAGGGGCTGCAGAAAAGGGTCCATCAGGTCCAAAAGCTATCACTGCATCATCCCCCAGTCACAGCATCTCTGTGGTCCTGGTGTGGCCCCAAGTGCTTTCAGCTGAGGGAAGAAGGAGGGTTGTTTTCTTCCGAATTTCTCTCCTAATTTTTCAGGGAGGCTGGAGATGCACAGAGGTTGCAGGGAGTTGTCACAATTGAACAACTTGTTTTGATTTGGATTTGGGGTTTCATCCATCTCCCTGCTCCCTTCTCCCCAGCTTCTGTGTCTCGTGTTCAGCAAAATGCTGAACCCTGGTGCCTGCAGGAGCCTGGAATAAGCCAAAGGCAGGAGAAATGATGGAGCTGCCATCACATCTCCCTCTTTTGACTCAATAAGCTTCATAATCTCTGTATAACTACCTATATCACACAAAGACAGGAGGAGCAGGGGGAACTTTATGAGCTGGTTAGAGCAGGCAACTCCATCACCAGCCGTGACTATTATTATAAAATATTCTGGAAGTTAACTCAATAAAAAAACTAATAATGAGAGGAACCATCTCTGCCTTTGTTTATAGCTTCTTTAAGTGTATAAATGAGCAGGAGGTGATTAATGAGGGTGATCTGAGAGAGAAAGATTTGCATGCGCACTGCTTGAATTATTTCCTTACTGCGCGTGCTTCCCGGTCCCTGTTTATTGTGCTGCTCGCCGCTATTTAATCCAGAATGACTAAAGTTATGAGATCCTATTTATTCCACCTGACATTGTCCCCTCTGCCAGCTCAGCCCCTGGGACAGATAGCGCATGCACGATGAATTCAGAAAATATATTAAAAAGCAATTATAAACTCCCTGCCTTCGGTGTCCTGGCCTTATTCTTCACAGCGCTCCCCGAGAATTAGCATAATGTCTACAGGCTCTCCTGGAGTTATCAAAACACGCCGAGGCTCTCGCTTATTCTCGAGGACTGATGGATTTAGGAGGTAAAGGTTGCCAAAGGTGCCTCGGTGCCCTCCTCCTCTGCGCCCTGGTAAATGTTACCGGTGCCAGGAGCTCATTTCCCCCGTCACCAGCCACCCCAGGAGATGGTGGCAGCCGAAATGGTGCCGGCTCAGCACATGTTTCTTGCATTAAGCAACGCCCTTTGCTCTTCCCACCGCTTTGGCTCCGATATTAGAATTTCATTATGTTCCTGGGCTGCTTTTCTCACCGTTTGCTGGTTTATAGACTTCTAAAAACCTCTCTGAGGGACAGGAAGAACATCAGACTGAGCCGTTCTTAGATGATGGGTAATTTTTCTTGCCACTCAGACATTGCAGGGTAAGATCCTGTTGACTGCGGGCTGCATTTCATCATTCCTCCTCTTGGTCTTTCTTCTAAGCTCTTAAATTAGGTACTGGGTGTGCTCCCAGGGGTGGTGTGGCACTGGGAGCATCCTGCACACCCAGGGCCCACTGGGCCAAACACCACTTACTCTGGTCAGCCCTGCAAGGGTGACAGCATCAGATAGCCAGGCAGAGGGAAAAACTCAATTTAGGGGCTTTGTGAAAATGTAGCAGCACGTGGGGTAGATTAAATGGGATTTTGGGTTAAAATGATGGCAAAACTGGGGTATTTCTCCTCTTTATGACTGGAGAAAACTGCAACAAAATCAGTACAACTTTGCCAGGCTGCGCTGGGAAAACCTTCTCACCTGGTTATCACACTGGTTTATTATTGATGTCTTCGCTTATGCATAATAAAACATAGATGTGTTGCAAATCCGAGGTGGTGTTGAACCAGCTGGCACCATGTGTCACCATCTAATTACACACAGGCTTTTGGGTTTCATTCCAGCTCCGCCATAATTCTCTTCCGCAGGATTTTAACTCACTCCCGGCACAAAACGCTTCATCTCCGTTACAAGTGAGGGTGTGAGCAAGTAAATTAGCATTTCAGGAAGTACTTGAAGGCTTTCACAGCCTGTCTTTCCCCAGAAACTGTTTATCAAGCATCTTAATACCGACCAATTTGTACACCTCAAAAATACATTTATTCTGTAAATTGTTTATAGAAAACCAGCAGAAGGAAATGGGCTTTGCTGCTATTGAATTCATTAGTAGCAGACTGGCTGATTGCTTTTATTCCTCCTAACCTATTGTGTATTTGATTTGCTTGGAATATTTTATGTATCTCGGTGCTGGGCCGAGCTGAGGAGATTCTGTGCCGAGGAGTTCAATCAGCCCCGAATGGGGAGGAATCAAATGGCATTGCTGCTTTTTGCCCCACATGCTGGTTTTGGTGGGATAGGAAAGAAAAGGTATAGGTTGCCCAGAGAAGCTAAAGCTGCCCCATTCCTGAAAGTGTCCAAGGCCAGGTTGGGCAGGGCTTGGAGTAACCTGAGCTGGGAAGGTGTCCCTGCCCATGGCAGGGGGTGGAATGAGATGGGCTTTAAGGTCCCTTCCAACCCAAACCATTCTGGGATTCTATGATTATATGATAAATTAAATTATCATGTTTATCACTACTGTTTTATTCCAGTTTTCCCCTTCTGCAAACACCCCGACCCACCCTGGGCTGTTTGCTGGTGTTGTTCACTGCACAAGCACTTGTGGACAAATAGGGAAGGGGTATCAGGACCCTTTTTTGGTGATGGAGGGTTTGTGTCACTGTAGGTTTTCCTCATGGAACACTCCTAAAATCCCTTAATCCACTCTAGTTACTCAGATTTTCATTGCTCCTTCAGAGGAGGGGAAAAAGCCCTGAGAAGAAACTTCAGAGAGGATTAATTAGAGCAAACTGGTGTCTCCTCGCATCAGGCAGACGGGGCTGTGGGGGCAGCAGACGTGGTGCTGAGGTTGCAGGGAAGAGCAGAGCTGGGAGGCACAGCTTTCCAGGGCTGCATGTGCTCATTGGAGCCATCCCAAACACTGGGTCAGACGTGGAAAGCGCTAAGATGAAATGAAGCTGCCGGTTGATTTGGCTGCAGGCCGAGCATCCTCCGCCCTGCCCATCCCCACCCATTGCCCTGTCTCACACACTCGTGCACCCAGTGTGGCACTGGGATGTCTGGGCTTCTGGCTGGCCCAGAGGCAGTTACTGATGCCATCAAGGACTGATTTTATTAATGGTTTCTAGACAGCCTTCATCATTCCAGGCTCTGCGGGACCCAAATCCAGACCGGCGGGTGGATCTTAGCACAGTTATTCCAGAGAAACCCAGACCACCATTCCCAGAGAGCCCAAAGAAGTACAGTATCCACTTTGACCCAGGAGCTGCTGGAGCATCTCTGTTCTCACTTCAGGCTCATGTTTTTAGGGCCATAGACAGGTGTGCTCTTGGATCACAGCACTGGATGTCTTTTAGCAACACCTCCCTGGGCTGAGCGAGCAGAGGAAGAGGTTTGAGAGGAGTCTGATGATGTTGAGTGTAAGAGGCAAAGGGAGACTTTCATCCCTGGAGCTCCTGAGCAAAAACCTGGAAAGTCAATCAATCAGTTACTTGCATTCCCCCCCCTTCCCAGTACCCTTCTCTTCCATTTGCTTCTCCTCTGAGGCACTGGGCTTCATTTTAGAGTGAGAGTGAATAAAACACATACATTTGGCTGCAAAATATGCCATGTTGAAGGGAATAATGTTGATAACGTTGAAGGCCACAAGTCCCTCAGCTGGTACCAGGTAATTTCCCAAAGCGAAGGGACAAGATCACTCCCAAAAGTCAGCAATGCCGTAAAAGTAATTCTTCACCCCAAAACATCAAAGAGGCCCTCAGCAGCGGGGGCCTGCCATGGCTTTGGGTTTGGTGGAGGAGAAATGGCACATGCAGAGGATGTATTTTCACTGGATGGGAATCAGCCACGAGCCACGTTCAGGGGAAAGATGTCAATGTCACTGGTGCAATTTCCATGGGAAGGAGCTTGTGTGTTTTCCCAATCACACAAACTTCCACATGGACACCTACATGGACTCCCATATACCACATCACTTTGCCTGCACCCAGCCCTGCTCATCAGCCCCTATCCCTGCCCTCATCCTTCCTGAGGAGCTCCATAGCTCCAGGCTTAGATACAATCCTTTGCAACATCCTTGCATCCTTGGCATCCAGCTGGGTTGATGATTGGACTCAGGGATCTCACAGCTCTTTTCCAGCCTAACTAATTCTATGACCTTCAGCTCCTTGTGAAAAGCCACCTGGAGAAAGCAGCAGGGAGAGGAGGAAGGAAGGGTCTGGGAAGTCAAAAAAGAAGAGGAGGGAGTGCAGGGGAGCAGGGTGGCTTTTGAGGAAGGGTGGCATTTCTCAGCCAGCCAAAGTTTGCACAAAAACAAACAAAGCCTTTGCCAGACCCTGAGTCTCCAGTGAACAGAGGCATTTAGATCCTTGGCAGGGCTCCTTTGGAAGTGACCCACTTTGGAGCCAGCAGGAGGTTTTCCCCCCCTCTTTGAATAGAAGTAAATGGGAGAGAGAAAATAAAATCAGAAGAAAGAGGGGATTTTGACACTGGGAAAGAATATCTGCTTGAAAGGGACTAATCCTCTCTTTTTTTCCTCTCCTCTATCCAAAAAGCCTCCTCATCCCTGCACTGCTCCAAAGGGGGATCCGGGCAGGGTGTTTGCACCTGCCTGTGGGGTTGCTGTTCCATCTCCACCCCTCCCACACCCTGGCTGGCAAAATTGCAGGTTTTCTTCTCCTCCTTCTTCACTCAAATCCTGAAATGTTCCCCATTTGCTGGGGGGAGCAGGGCAGTCTGGGTTCAAACAGGCCCCTGATCTCCTGCCTCCCTGGGTGTCACACCTAGAATTCCACAAGGGGAACACCTGAAGGGCATGGGCATGGTGGGTTTTGTCTCCTGCACCCCCTTCTCTTCCCTCTTTGCATGCAGGGCGTGGAAGGGAGACTTGGCAAGGGAAAAGGGTGGATCCACCCCAAAGCTGTGGTCTTGTTTTCCGCAGGAGAGAGACAGAACTTTCTGCTGAGCTCAACTTCAAAGGCGAGCGCAGAGCCTGAAGATATTCATTTTAGAAATTCATGTACAGCTGCATTAGTTCGGGGCTTCACATGTTTTATCCACTTGTCACGATTAGACATTATTATTATTGCTGCAAACAGAGATGGCTGAGAGATAATAATTCTTTATGAACCTCCCGTCACAATTAATGGGGGCTCCATACTTGTCCATTTGCTGAGTTTTAAGCTAATCACTCCTTATATGTGTTTCAAGCCTTTAGTGGAGTACAAATAATTTGAACTAATTAGCTTATTAAAAGAAGGGAATGAAAACAAATGGCACATGAACGAATTGGGGGATTTCATATGGAATTAATATCTCCCTAATACATGTGGATTTGGTAAATTCATTATGCATTCATAATCAGACCTGATGAATCACCTAGCTAATTCAGGAGTAATTAGGCGTGAACCGCTGACACTTATTTTAAAGTGAGACCAAACTCGTTGGCTCCATCCTAAGGACTCAATTACAGCCTCGGAGGCACGACAGTGTGATTGGAAAACCAGGGTTACCCAGGGCTGTGGGAGAACCCTGTGATTTATGGCTGTGCTTAGGGAGATCATGTGTGAGGGCATCCACACCTCCAGCCCGGCGGGATGCTGATGGACCATCACACCCCGACCTTGGGAACAGCCTTGCAAGGAGGTACCTCTGTACCCCCTCCCAGAATTAACAGGGGCGTTGCTACCTTTGTGACCGGCTAATTTGTCACTTCCTGGCAGCTCCATGCATTAGTAATCCTTGCTATTATTTATTTTTTGTGTTTACCATAATTCCTCATGCTGCACAGCATCCTCCTTATCCAGCATCCTCCTTGTCCAGCATCCTCTTTGTCCAGCATCCTCCTTTTCCAGCATCCTGCTGAACCACCAGGAGCTGATCCAGCCCACTTTCCCCCCAGCCTCTGGGAGAGGATCAGGGGGAAGCACTGAGGGTAACACAGGGATTGACAGAGGTGGTGTGGGGGGATAGTCCCAGCCAGCCAGAGGGTTTTGGAGACGTTGAGGCAAAAGGCAGAGCTGGAGGAGGCTCTGTTGAGAATCACAGCGGGTGGGAGGAGTGGAGGAAAGCACCAAGGGTGTAACAGGAGTGTGGTTGGAAGCGTGGAATCGGCTGGAACAAGGAATGGGAGGAGTGGACGTGTGTCACAGGGAGGGCAGAGCCCGGGGAGGGTGATCTTTGAGCTGGGATTCGGGTTGGACACGAGCAGGACGAGTTTGCATTTGCAAAGGTCAGAGGAGAGGATGGTGTGGCACTAGGGGGGGAAGGGTGTGAGCCTGGGGGTGGAGGAGGAGGACGAGGCAGGGAGAGAGTGATGGAGGAAGGCTTTGTGAGGAGAGGACCAGTATCACGATGAGGAGGTGACGCTGTGCATGTGGATGGAGAAATAGCCCAAAGAGCTCTGTGGCAGCTGGGTTGGGCTTGTCCTGATGGTGAGACATCCCCAAGGAGAGGCTGGATGGCAACTGGGGCCAGGTGGGAAGGCACCCACTGCTCCCTCTGTGCCAGATATCTACCCATCTCCAAACCAAACCTCAGCTGCAGATCTGTGACTCATCTGCCTCCAGGTACCGAGCTTGTGTTTGCAGATCAGATTATCCAGGGATTAATTGTAGAGGGAGAAGAGAAATGTAGATTAGTCATCCCTTGAGAATAGACATAGATCAACAGCATTTAGAATTACCTTTGGGTGTTGAACAGCCACAGATCACCAGAGTACCTGAACACCTACCATGTAAAATCAACAGACTCGTTAATTATGAAAAATAATTCATGTCACACCAATCTAAACCCACTAAAATCTCTGCATTCATTCCAGAGGTGTCTGTGTGGCTCCTGTGCTCACCCTGGGGCCAGCAGGATGTCTTGAATACCATTTCTTCCTGCACCTTCCCCAGAAAGCCGGGGTGGGAAAGTCTGGCAGAATATTCCTGTGGGACAGTCCTCCCTTTGCAGGAACTGCTGCTGCTGAGAGCTGTGATGGCTTTTAGAGGCAGAAATGCACCTGGGGAGTCACAGAACCATGGAATCATAGAATCAACCAGGTTGGAAAAGACCTCTGACATCATCAGGTCCTACCCTTGATCCAACCCCGCCGTGGTTCCCAGCCCATGGCACTGATGCCACATCCAATCTCACCTCAAACACCTCCAGGGCCGGTGACTCCACCTCCTCCCTGGGCAGCCCATCCCAATGGCTGAGCACTCTCTCTGGAAAGAATTCCTTCCTAATATCCAATATCCAGCAATCACCAGCAGTCACTTCACGCTTCCTGGGGATGGAGTATTGAAAATCAGCGCCGCAGTTCAGCGCTAATAAGGCACGTAACACACCGTAAGCCTGAGGAGTTTTATATAGTAGAATCAAGAGTAAATAAAATTACAATTTAAACAAAGGGCAGATAATTTAATTATCTTGTAGGCACGGTACTAAAATTTGGAGTGATTGGCTAATCAATACACTATTACACAGTGCAGCACTGAGAACCTGCCGGGGAGCTTGGAGGAAAGGAGGACTCGGGGCTGACGGAGTGAGTTGCTGGTCGGGGTGGTGGGAAGTGGCAGTGCTGGTCCCTGGAGAGGTCACTGTGGCAGGGATGTGTGGGGAGCACTGTTAGCATCCAGAGGGCATTTGTGGGAGCAGAGACAGAAACAGAAGCATTTAGGTAGGAAAACCTCTCTAAGATTATCAGGTCCAGCCGTTCCCCCGGCACTGCCAAGGCCACCACTGAACCACATCCCCAAGTGTCACATCCACACTGCCTTTGAACACTACCAGGGGTGATGATTCCATCACTGCCATGGGCATGCTGTGCCAATGCCTGACCAAACTCCAAAGGGCTGGACTTGCAGCAGGAAACAACCTTAGGTGCTTCCACGATTCCCTTCACATGTTTGTGGGTTTTTTTGACTCACAGCCTTTCAGTGCTTCAACATTTAAACTGGACTTTCTGGAAATGAATAAAATGAGGGAAACAGGCACAGCTCTGAGAGGAACAAGGAACTGCCACCTACAAATCCATGTGCAAAACCCTTCCCCAGTGCAGCAATTCAGCCATTGTCTGTCCATGCAAAACTGCCTGGAATAGCCAACCTTGACCATCCAGACTTTCACACCACCTTTGGACCTCTCAGGTCTGTCCCTTGCCTCGGGTGGCCTTTCAGACGAGGGGACAAGCCCTTGTTTCCTCTTGCTGTTCCATTGTGCTAAGCCTTGAGGTCTGTTCTCCATCCCTGACGTCTTCCAGGCAGGACAAGGAAGTGCCGCTTTTCACGGCCACCTGAGCTCACAACCCTTTTGCACCCAGGAATTCCAACCCCTGAAGCTCCCAAATTATCTTCTGGACATGACAGACAAGCAGGACAGGGTTGTCCCCTCGCAGGGACGCGTTTACCCTGGGAAAATTTGCACAGGGAGTGTTTCTGCAGCTGGCAGGAGTTGGCACCACCACACCGGTGTCGGGGGGCACGTGCCAAATCCCAATCCCTACCTGAGGATTTGGCCGGCTGGGATTTGTGAGGAGCAATATTCTGCTGCATCCCAGCGTGAAATGCCCGCCTTTGGTTCTGCACCGATGCCAATCTTTGAAGGGAAAGCAGATCTTCTTTCCAGCCCATTGTATTTCGCTAATTTAATTCCATTCTGTATGTCAAATCACATTATATATTCACACTGAGCGAGCATCTATTTTTTTTCCTTTATTAATATTAAGACATTTATTTGTCATTTTTTAGCAAAATTGAAAAGGAATCAAAACCTCATTTTCTGGAAAAGTGGTGTTCCTGGCGTGCGTGTGTGTGTGTGTGTGTGACTGCAGCTGTCTCACCATGTGCTGGCTCGGGGTTTGCCACAATTTTTTTCTTCTTTTTCCAAAATCCAACTCCCCTACCCCCCACTGGGCCCCCCTGGAATGTCATGCAGCCAAAGGCCCAGATCAGAGGGGCTAGCGAGGAAGGCACTGGGTGGCTGGGGTGAAAATGCTGCTTCTGACCACAGCCCTGGTGCAGGTGGGAGGGGATCTGCACACCCTGTGCCCCAGAGGACTTTAGCAATGAGGGACTAAAGGCAAAGAATGGTTTGGGTTGGCCCATCTCCCTGCCACAGGTAGGGACACCTTGCACCAGCCCACATTGCTCCAAGCCCATCCAACCTGGCCTTGGACACTTCCAGGGATGGGGCAGCCACAGCTTCTCTGGGCAACCTGTGCCAGGGCCTCACTACCCTCACAGCCAAGAATTCCTTCCCAATATCCAGTTTAACTGTCCCCAGTCCCTCTCCAGCTCTCCTGGAGGCCCTTTAGGCCCTGGAAAGGGCTCTCAGGTCTCCCTGAACCTTCTCTTCTCCAGGTGAACCCCCCCAGCTCTCCCAGCCTGGCTCAGATCAGAGGGGCTCCATCTCCATGGCCTCCTCTGAAGGCAAGGACACAAAGCAGAGTGATTTCAGAGGGAGTTTGGCTTGTTCCATGAAAATCAAGTTGGTCCTTCCTGCAGCTCTGCCACAGGTGACTCCAGCACTCAGCGCTGGTGCAGCAGCCAGATGAACATCCCAGTTCTCAAAAGGACATGACATCCTCCCATTTGTTTTGTAACTTGCCCTCCCAGATTTCTCAACTTCTGGCTGCACAGAGAGAGTTCAGAGCAAGCAAAGCGACCCTGGGAGCCCTTCCAGCCTCTGCAATGCTGGGCTTTCCTTCCCCATGGTTGGGATTATCCCTGGGATTCAGTTTAAGGAGCAGGAGATGGGTTGGGTGTGCAGTGAGGTGGAGGGCTCTGCCTTTGGAAGGTGTAGGGTCCAGCCATAACTTACAGGGAGTGAACCACACTCCTCACACTCATTACTCTGAGAGGAGCCCGAGACAGTGCAGGAAACATCCTTCAGTGACCTTGGTGGGAAGCAGATGACTCCTTTAGCTGCTGCAAAACAATTCTAGTGATGTTTCAGGGAGAGGACTATGATTTGACTGAGAAACTCTGATATTTTGTGGAAAACTCCATTTTCCTGTAAAAGCTGGGGATTGCCAGGCAGGGAAATGGAGTGGGAAGTGGCAGTGGCCACAGCACAGGAGCTGGGAGTGTTATCCCTGCAGCTGCCTGCCTGGTGCTTTGTCCCCCTTTCCCCAGCAGCCCTGTCCCCAGCAGCTCTGGTTTCCTCCCACCTTTCCAGCTGAACTTCAAAATGTTGTCATTGTGAGGGGGTTTTGAAGGTGTTTGTTCAGTGCCATGGCCAGGGAAGCTCATCCTGTCCTACAAGGTGCTGTGCTTCCCTTTTACGTGCCGGCATCTCCGAGGTGGGTGGTTTGGGTTGTGTTTTCCCTGTTTGGAAGCTCTTGGAGGGCAGGTTCTTTGGAGGATCAAATAGCCTGGAAAAACTCTGCTCAGCTCTGGCTGCCACGGATCCGAGCTGTGGATTTGTGTCTCATCCTTCCGCATGAAGGAAGGGTGGAATTGCTGGAATTAAGGACGTTGGGGCGGCTGTGAAGGACGTGCCTGCCCTGTCCGTGCAGGTTCCTACAGCGGCTGGGAAGGGGTTGGGTGAGTTTATGGCATTTTTGGCTAATGAAGCAGAGATCTGCATTGCAGTAATTGCAGGGAGGGGGGAGACACCAGCGGTGGCTGCGCAGGGAGGGCAGCGGTGCCGAGGCAGAAGCGGGAGCAGGTCGAGTGTGTCAGACCCAAGCTGGTCTGATCTGAACGCCAGCACTGACAGCTCTGCAGAGGTCGGGGTCATGCTGAGGGCAGGTTTGGTCAGGGCTGTCACTCACAGGTCCCCACGTGGCTTCATGCCACCAGACATGGGCAGTTGTGAGCTCCTCCATCTCACACTGGCTCAAAGATGCTTAGCTCCACCTGGCTCCCCGAGGCTCTCAGCTGATAAACCTTTGTGTACCCAAGGATTCCTCCCCTCTTGCAAGGTGGTTGGTGTCTGCAAGGTGCAGCCATTCCCCACGTCATTGTCCAGAGAAATTGTGGCTGCCCTACCCCTGGAAGTACTCAAGACCAGGCTGGATGGGGCTTGGAATAACCTGCTCTAGTGGAAGGTATCGTTGCCCATGGCAGGGGGTTGGGACTGGATGAGCTTTCAGGTTCCTTCCAACCCATATAAGTCTGAGGTTCCATGATCTCCACCAGTTTTTCTCCAGTCTTACTGGTTGTTTGGGACCAGCCCATCATCTGGCTCTGCTGGTAAGATGGACAACTTCTTCCAAGATAACACAATTTGTTCTAAGGTGCCACTTGTCTTGTTCCCAGACGCTCAGAGTTGGCAGCTGGCATCCCAAGGGAACGGCATGAAGCTGTGCCATGGGCGTTTAGGTTGGATATCAGGAAAAGGTTCTTCCCCCACAGGGTGGTTGGCACTGAACAGGCTCCCCAGGGCAGTGGGCACAGCCCCAAGGCTGCCAGAGCTCCAGAAGGGTTTGGACAACGCTCTCAGGGACAGGGTGGGGTTGTTGGGGTGTCCTGTGAAGGACCAGGAGTTGGATTAGATGACCCTTGTGGGTCCCTTCCACCTCAGGAGATTCTATGGCTCAAGGATTTGAGTATTTCTTTTTCTGTAGGAGACTCCAGCCCACCACAGTTCACCTGAGGTACAAGAAAAGCTGAAATTTCTTGTAAAGCCAAATGTTTTCTAGAGGAATAAGGGAAAAAAACCAAACCCCACTGTTCTTTTCCTGCTGTATCAACATAACCTGATAGCAACCCATTGCTTTGATGAGGTCTGCGTGTTTCTCTTCTGGTTTATGGTATTGTATGATTATAAAGTTGAAACAATAAAAGCAAATCAAAGCCCTTTGATAGCATGAAAATGAACCGTTTGGGGTTTGGCTAAAATGAATTGTACTGCTGGAGCTGCATTGAAGTGCTTGGATTTTAAGGACTGTCTTGTGGTGCTTCTAAAGAAAAAAAAAAAAAAAAGCTTTACATTAAATTTAGGTAACTTTTAAAACAAACCATCATTTCAAAGAAGAAAAACATCCTAATGTTGTGCTTTGAGAAGGCAGAGATAAAACCTTCCCAATTTTCCCATCGAAGAAGAGTGAGTCTTTCCAATTAGAAGTGTTTCAAGCTGGTTGTCAACGATTTTGGGGCATTATCTGACTCTTCAGTTTTCGGCAAATGAGGTTTCTGATTGGAAGGAACTCGCCCATCTGTAGGAGAGTGTCCTATATACAGGACTAATAATGTTGGCATGAATAATTCATCGATCGTTATTACATAGAAAGGTATGTGTGGAGTGTGATGCACACACAGCCTCATCAAAGAAAGGCACATTCAGTTAAAAATAATCAGTTTGACTGTAGATTTTTAGAGTGCTTGATGGATTAACTCCAGCAAATCAACCTCCAAACTCGACTTTTGTTTGTCTCTCCCCTATCTGTAGGGAGATTATTAATATCATGTAACATTCAGTTAATAGGTCAGATGTGAGACCTTATTACAGGTCTGGGATAAATTGCCTCTCCCTGACCTTCACAGACTTCAGAGTTCAATATTCAGGCTTCATCCATCCAACCCTAATTACTGTGTGCAGGGGCATCAGCACTGCCACAAAAGGACCGAGTTCATTTAGCTGGGACCCTGCTTTGCATCGTCCCTTTGCCTGGGAAGGACATGGAAAATTCTTTTTCAGGGTTACACTCAGGATCTTCTTCATGTCTAGACTCTCTTTTAGTTGTTTTTCACTGAGAAGTTGACCCTGGGTTTTGTGGGATTGAGGGAATATGGTACTTCCTGCCTCACCGACCTGGATTTTGGGGAGTGCATTTGCAGGGTGTTTCTCCCCAGGGGCAGGTTCTCAGCTCTGTGGGGCAGCAGTGGCACAGGACAACTGCAGAAACAGAGCTGGTTCCTACCAAAATCCCAGAGAAGCTGGGGATCATCGAGGATTTGGTTTGTTCAGGGGAGATCTCATCAGAGTCTGCAGCTTCCTCGTGAGGGGCAGCTCCAATCTCTGCTCTGGGGGACCAGGACAGCTCCCAGGGAATGGCTGGAGCTGTGTCAGGGCAGGCTCAGGGTGGATCTCAGGGAAAGGTTCTTCCCCCAGAGGGTGGTTGGCACTGAACAGGCTCCCCAGGGCAGTGGGCACAGCCCCAAGGCTGCCAGAGCTGCAGGAGGGTTTGGACAGCGCTCTGAGGGACGGGGTGGGGATTGCTGGGATGTCTGCGCAGGGTCAGGGGTTGGACTCAGTGATCCTTGTGGGTCTCTTCCAACTCAGGATATTCCATAGTTCTATGATCAAATGTGATTTTCATGGGAGGGCTGTTGGGCTTTCCTGCTCTCAGGAGCAACCGGGATGATTTGCAGTGCTGTCGAATTGAGGATGGATGGATGAAAGCAGGGGTGGTTGTTGGGCAAGAAACGTGGACTTGGAGATGGATTTGATGCTCTAATCTGTCCCTTCCCTGGCCCAGTTCTGTGAACAAAGGGTGGTTGACGGGTGGCCCCCAAGGAAACGCTCCGGAGGGTCCTCAGAGAGAACTTCCCTGAAAATGCATCTTTTCAGTATCTTTTACTCAATTCTGCTCATTTTGCCGGGGGAAAGTCGATGGCCTTCATTACGAGTCAGAGCAGGTGACATAATTCTCCTTCTGCGCTTTCAAATCTATGAACACACGAACTTAATATTAGCAACACAGATACAAATAGCATTTTAACGCAGTATTTATCACCGCGCCTTCTCGGGAGAAAATCTATCAAAGCTTTAAATCTAAAACTCTCCCATTCTTCTCGAGCAACAAGATCAATTCATTAATATTTGGAAAGCTCTCGGTGTTATTAATCATCTGTTATTATTTTATTTATGTACCTCTTAGTAAGGAAAAGCAGACGAACCAAGGCCGATCTCACTGATTGCAGCTTTTAACTTGGGGGGAATGCGATGGGAGAAGGATGGGAGCAATTTTACTGGGTGAAAAAACATCCTTTGTGCCTACAATTTGCATGGCAGAGGTAATGAAAGGTGCTGCGAGGCTGAGAAAGGTAGTGGGTTAATTGTCTTGTCATTATGAATTCCCTTTGTATTCGTGAGCTCAAACCACGACAGCGATCGTAATGAATTTATTTAGCATTCACACGGACCTTCCACTGGTGTGTGCAATGTAATAAACACCTGTTTCACCCCAGGGTGGCAGTTTGGGGGGTCTCTGAGCCTGGGTTGGAGTGGACAGACCAGAGAGTTATTAAACCATGCAGTGGATCAGCCAGGCAGAGAGGTCAACCCCCTAAATGAGTTTAGCTCCTTCCCAGGGTCTATCTCATATGAGTACCCACGGCTTGAAAATAAGTTTGTAATTGACTGATCCAGACAGATGAGTTTGGGAAGAGGTGATTGATGTCAGCAATATATCTGAATGCAATCAGCCTGACCTGGAATGCTAATTTGAGAGCCTTTGGCAGTGCAGAGCTGCTGCTCAGACACCCTTGGGTGAGTAGATGGGATTGCTGGTGTCTGACCCCGACTGTCGCCCCGGGCTCCTGCTTTTTGCTGCTTTGGAAGCTGTTTGGGATCAGGAGCTGCCAAGTCTGTGCAGTTTTATTGGTGTTAAGCCGTGCTTTGGCTCCTCAGGTCTAGGTGCCTCCAAGCTTTTCAGCACTCGCTTACCCTTCAGCTCGCGAGTAGTTGGGCTGATCTTGGCATAGTCTGCCCCAAAATGTCAGGACCATTGTGAGGACTGTGCTGAATCAGGTCAGATGCAGGGCTGGGAAGTTGAGCCTATGCTGGAAAGCTGGAAGCATTGGGGCCTGCAAGCTTAGGAGAGTTAGACTTTAAATTTAGACTTGTGCAGAACAGAAGCTTCCCACACACTTCAGTCTTGGGAAGCCTTTAGCTGAGCCACGTGCTTGGATGGTGGAGAGACAAACTCAAGGATTAGCATCGAGGCCCTCATCAGAAGCAGGACATGGAACTGTGTCTTGATCCCTGGAGCTGCATCAAACATGGGCTCCACTGTGGTGGCCAAGCCCCTGGTCCCCAGGGACTGCCACCCTCACCAGGTGGAGTGTCCCGTGTCCCTCCACAGTGCTTTCACCAGGATTGGGATAAGAAAAGTCTGGGAAATCAAGGTGGGGCAACTAAAGCAAAGCCTCCTGTTCTCTGGGGACTCGACAAAAGGGGTAAAATGCAGTGGTAGGATGGATAAGGAGGAAAATCCATGTTTGACCACTCTTTGTGCTCTTCATAATCACAGAGATATCTCAGACAAAAATGACAATTTAGTTGCCTCACTGCAAGACCAAAATTAAGTGCTGGTGATTCTTCACCTTGAGGAGAAGTGTAAAGGAGCCTTTTTCTCTTTTCTGGATAATTAGATTAATGGTGCACTCTGGGTGAGTTTTAATGTTTGAAGGCCATGTGAGATCACTGACATTCCTTGCTTTACCATCTGAGTGCTCGGAGCCTGGCATGTGTGTGGGTGATCAGGGCTCCCTGGAATAAAGCAGGAATAAATAGAGCCGTTGTGAGGAGAAGTGGAGTTGCCACAGGCAATGTGTCCTTTCCCCTGGACCTGCTTTTTGCTTTCAATAAACTGCCTTATCCCAACCTACGAGTTGGGTTTTTTTCCACCTTACTCTCTCCTCTGTCCCGCTGGGAAGGGCAGTGATAGAGCAGCTGGGTGGGCACCTGGTGTCCAACCAAGGTCAACCCACCAAAATGGTTTGGAAACACACCTTAATTCTTGGAGTTGTCCTGCAAAAGACCCCTGGAGTGGCAGAAAGCAGGGAAGCCTCCTGCCTGTCCTGCCCTCTCCGAGCTCTCACTTGCTCCACAGCGTTTGCCATCACTCCAAGCCCATCCCCAGCTAAAAAGGGGCTGGTGCTCCTTTCATCTCTGCACCTCTTTAACTCTTCACTCTTTTGCCTTGTCTTCCTCGCTGGCAGGATATGAAAAAGCCACAGAAATCGAATTCCATTTAAAGGCTTCCACCAAGAGAGGATTTTTTTTTTTTTTTTTAAATCCTCCTTCCCCTTCTCTCCTCCTTGAAATGAAGTTTTCTTACACTGCTCATTAGATGATAAGTGAATACAGAAAAACCTTTGAGCGAAGGTAATTCCTGGCGTGTGGAAGAGGGCCGTGGTGCTGGCTCCACGTTTATGAATGCAAACGAGTCCGGGCGTCCTGTGGGGATGCTTTGTCAGTCCTTTTATCTCCAAAACCAAAGTTCAAACCGACTTCCTGAGTCAAGAGCCATAAAATTATTCTGCTGAAAGAATTCTCAAACGCCATCGGTGGAGGGGGGGAGACCTCCATTTCCCAGCCTCTGAACTGGTCCGTGCCTGTGCAGGGGAAATGAAAGGGCCCCTCATTATCAGGGTGCTGTTCAGCTCCATGCTGCTCTCTGATAATTGATGGAATATATTATGCTCCAACAGGGAAAGTCCTGGTGTCTCCAATGGAAATCCGTAGTAATAATAATAATAATAATAACTCAGTGTACTTCGGTCGCCCATTTCATCTTCAGATCTCAAAGTGCTTTTGAGACAATTAACCCAGACCCACAGAAATCCTTGTCAAACTGGGACACCTTAAACACAAACCTTGCCTTTATCACAGATCAGGTGATTTGTAATCTGTCCCTTGAGTTGGTGCTTGAAGATAGTGATTCATCTGAGCACCATCAGCATCCCAAATCCATGGAGTGTGGGAACTCGGGTAACTCTAATCATTCTGTTGGTGCAAATAGGCTGGAATTCAAATGAGGGGATGTTCCAGGTGCCAGCACAACCATGGGCATGGGCTAGAGCTGCCCAGGTGCCTGGCCACGCTTGGCCTGGGGTATTTTGAGCAGTGTTTCCAGGATTTGCCTTTAAAGAGCTGTAGATATGTAGGATTGGGGCACTTGTCTGTGGTTTTGGAGCAATAAATCTCTGGAGCACCGTCCCTGCACACAGGGATGAGCTTCCTTCAGGGTAAAGGCACCCCAAATGCAGCCAAGATGTGCTGCATCAGAGATAAACCCTTCACACAGGCTGCACACTTCGCCTGGGATGGTGTAAAAACACAGGCATAGAAATGCCAAAAGCTGGGTAAATAAAGCAGAGGAGCAGGGAAATGACACCAGAGAAGGAGAAATACAACTGGTGTGACTGCCAGCACATTTGTCCCATTTACCTCCCACCAAGGAGACACAACAGCACCCCAGTGCCAGCGCCTTCCTCGTTACAATCCACTCAGCCAAATGTCGTCAGCATTCTGGAGGGCTGGATTTAATTGTGGCACCAGTTAACAGGCTGGGTTACAGGCAGTTTGCTGGGGTTTTTTGTGGATTTTAGATTCCATCGCTTTTTTAGGAGCTCTTCTCGCAGACACAAATTGCCCTGGTGGCTTCTGGTGCCTCTTTCGTGGAGTGTCAGAGTGGCAAAGGCATCTCTGCCCACCCGGCTGGGATCTGAATCCCACCAGTGTCCATGTGGGACCAATGCTCAAACAGCTCCTGAACATGGAAAGAGCCTTGGGCTCTGCTGCCCTTTAATCTACAGATATCTGTGTTTCCAGGCAGGGTGAGGCTGGGGTGGGGGTTTGGGCAATCCAGCACAGAGGCATCCGTGTTCTTTCAACAGTTACTTGCTAATGTGGGGAAAGAACCAAAGGATGCCCCTCTTCCTGTCCAACCCTCCCTCCAGCTGGTGCCTTCCACCATCTCCCAGCTCTGCCTAAAGATGCAGGACCCTATTTAATTAAGTAATGAGAATTGAATATGATAGCTACAAGCATCGGCTAATTAAAAGGAGGGGAATTGCAAATGAGAAGTGCCAGGAATTCAGTGAAAATCAATCAAATCAAAGCGTCTCATCATCCCCTCAAACGGCCCTGATCTTCTCCCTCCTTAACCCTTTGTACCAGCAGATTTTGCTGGGGTTTAGGGAAGGATTCTGCAGAGAAACATTGTGGGAAAAGGTTCCAAAGGCACGTGGCCACCCCGGTGCTTTAATCCTCTCTGGAGCACGGCTGGCTCCGTGTCTCCTTCCCTCTCTGCACATACTCACCTGACTACTGGCAGGGCCCTTCCTCCTTTAAATCCTCACCAAAGAGCACGGCAGCAGCACCCACCAGAAGAGGAGGAAGAAAAATCTCATTTAATCAAAGAGAATATTAAAGCTGAGCTTTTTGTACAGCAACGGGCCTCAGATGGAGAAATCCCCTCCGTCAGCGGGGGGAAGAGCGGGGGAGAGGGAAGGAGATAAAAAGCATCAGAGTTTTAATTAAAAAGCTGTATCCTGCCTTCATTTGCAGCTTGTTTCCGGATCCCTTCATTAGGCTTCACCCTTTAAATGCTCGTTATGGGGGTTTGTACAAATTCCACTGACTCAGGGCGTGTGTTTGCTTGGAAAAGCCATTTTTGTCTGCAGGGTGGGTTCCTGGTGGGGTAGGGATGGGCCAGCAGCACAGGAAAGCAGCAGAAATTGTTGTCTCAGAGGGGGGAGCATCCCGACTCTGGGGATTTTCCACCTTTGGTCTCAGTGCCAGGCTGGCCTTTCCAGCTGCAGGGATGCACATTCCAGCCCAGCCTTCTCCACCTGGGGCTGCTTGTGAGCTTGCAGGAGGCAAAAGGTGGAGCAAGGTGTGTGATCCTTAAATCCTTTAAATCCATGTTTGTTGGAGAGAGAGAATTTGGCTGCTGGAGGCCCAAGACGACGTGTCAGGGCCTGCAGGTCGCACCACGTGTTGTCTGACCTGACAAAGGGAGTGTTTCCAGTGGACCTTTAGGGCTGCCGAGTTTTTGCTGAGCATCTTGCTGTGAATATCCCTGTCCATTTTCCTGGAATTTCACGGAGCTCCTTGCCTGATCCCTGCAAGCTTCAGAGCTGTGTTTGGCCAGTGCCACGGTCCCCAAACCCTCTTCTTGTCCCAAGTGCCACAGGACCTTTCACAGCCACCATGAGGTCCATCCTTTAAGTTTCAATTAAAGCACTAATGATCCCTTCCAAATTTGGATACAGAGGAACATGGTGCAGAATCAAAGCAGAGCCTATAATATGGGTAAAAAATCCTTTTAAAAAAATCCCTTATTCCCTGCATTTCCCTGTCTGGGTGCTTTTTGCAGGGGTCTGGCTGTGGTGCTAGGCTGGGAAGGGGATGTGGCAGCTGGAGTAGGGGGTCAGTGGCCAGGCTGTGTTCAACCACAGGCCACAGCAGCGTTAAATGTTTAATCCTGAGCAGAGCTGAGAGACCAGGACACCTGGGTTTGGTGCTGACTCTTGCCAAGCTGTCTTGCCTGATAATCAGTGGAGCAGCAGGAGCCAGGGTGTACCAGTTCCATTCTGGATGTGTCCAGTCTGTTCCCTTTCATGCCTGATGCTGGGGACTGAAAACTTGATAGGTGACCTTGAGCAAGATTCTTCTTTCCACCCTGGAGACTCTTTTCTCCATCCCTTGTGCAGGGTCGCTGGGGCACCTAAACTCATTTCTGTTTGCAAAGCATGAGTGAGTGCTGGATGCTGCTTTTGTCACAGAATCACAGAACATGCTGAGCTGGAAGAGACCCACAAAGATCATCCAGTCCAACCCCCGGCCCTGCACAGGCCCAGCCCCAAGAGTCACCCCCTGTGCCCCAGAGGATCATCCAAACCCTCCTGCAGCTCTGGCAGCCTTGGGGCTGTGCCCACTGCCCTGGGGAGCCTGTTCAGTGCCAACCACCCTCTGGGGGAAGAACCTTTCCCTGAGATCCACCCTGAGCCTGCCCTGACACAGCTCCAGCCATTCCCTGGGGGCTGTCCCTGGTCCCCCCAGAGCAGAGCTCAGTCCTGCCCCTCCTCTGCCCCTGCCCAGGCAGTTGGAACTGCAGGGAGGTCTCCCCTCAGTCTCCTCTGCTCCAGCTGAACACACCAAGTGCCCTCATTTGTCCTGTTACGAGATGAGGATGAGATGTGAAAACTTGTTTCCCTCTTTCCTCCGGCGAGGAGCCCGACTTGCCACCGGCGCCAGAGCCACCACCACCACCTTGCAATCCTGAATTTAGGTCCTTTTCTGCTTAAATAAAGCCTCCCCTGTAGCCACTCGCTGCCTGGCCAGGTGGCCCCGGTCCCTGGGCTGGGTCCCAGCAGCAGCTGCTGGAGACGCCGCCAACAGCCGGCCCTGACAGGGCGTGTTAATTAGGACGTGATGTGCCACGACCCGACAGGGCTGAGGCGCAGCAGGACTGGCAGCGTCACTCACGGTGGGAGCAGGGCCACCAACGCCGCCGGTAATTAAAGGCAGCAGCACTGACAGCGCCGTGTCCGGAGATGGGATGGCGTGTCCAAGGGCTGCAGCTGTTGTCCTGCTATCCCCAGGCTGCTCCAGGGGGACTGTCCCTGCCTGGGAGCAAACTCAGACAGCAGCTTTCTGCTTTCTGCCTTTTCTGAAGGGCTGAGAGGAGACTGTGCCGTGTCGCGTTTAGGGCCAGTGTCTCTTGAGGTGTGGGAGGGTTTGACTTTCAGCAGTGCCACTGACATCCTCTGCCTTCACCTAGACAGTGATTTCGGCTGTCTTTGGATCATCTTCCTTGAGAGAAACCTGAGCTGAGGTGGGTTTGGGGTGAGCTGGATGTGCCCAGGGAGAAAACACACCTTGCAAACCCAGCGGTGCATCTACTCACATCTCCTGCCCTCTGCCCCATCCCTCTCTGGCCATGCAGGATGACCCCAATGTCCTGTTGGGGTCATGTCCCCATGGCATGGTAGATGCCAACAACCCAAGCTGTGTGTGTCCTACAGGGCCGGGGCAGGAGGTCTGCAAGGGCTCCTGTGCCAATGGGGCTTTGGGTGGGTCATCTCGTTACTCACAACCTCATCGAGATTAATGGGACTGGTAAAGCTGAAAGAGTGACTGAAGTGATATCTGTAGGAATTTATCTTTGGGGAAAGCCACCACCTTATCCCTGGACATGAGGCAGCTTTGCCTGATGTCAAGCCAGGGTCTTTCTGACTTTACACCACAAATATCTTCATTTTTGGCGTAATTGCACTCGTGTAAACCAGGGAAGAACCTGGCTGTTTCTGGGGGCAGTATGAAACCCTGGGCCTGGGCCTGATGCAATCTTTGTCTCCATGACTCCTGGCACTGCTGTGCTGCTGAATCGATGGAAGTTATTTCCCAGTCCGCCCCAGACTATCCACATGGGCCCAGTTAGGCAGGTGAATGGTGCAGCTCACACGTCGTTGCACTATAATTGTCATTGCTCTACAAGGAGCTTCGGATGTATCTCAAGTGGAAATAATAACCCCAGTTTTATGGGAACGTGGAAATACATCCCCAGCCTAACTCCATACAAGGGCAGAGCCACCTCCCCCATGTACCACTTCGTGTGATTGCTTTCCCCAGCTCCAAGGGAGCTTTTCTGGAGCAAATGACACATATTCCCATTTCTGTACAATGGGCCTTAGGGAAAAGGCAGCTTTGCACGAGTCACCAGTGAAGCCTCTGCAGGAGGAGTCTCTCCAAGGTGTGCTCTTGGCATGTGTTCCTATGTCTAGTGTTGGCTCTCCAGAGCCATGAGGCCGCAGAAGGTGGACTCAGTTCTCAGTATCATCCCTGTTGGTATGGAAGTGAAGATCCCAGAAGAGACCAGTGCCGTGCCTTGGGTCAGGATCTATCCATATCCATGGGAAAACACAGGCTCAGCTTATCAGAGCTAATGATCCTTATGGAAAACACTGTCACAGGCAGTTTGGAGATGCTTGCCTGGTGAGATTAGTGGTTAAACTGTGGGTTGGAGCCACATTTGGAAGTGCCAAGGGGGAGATTTCTCCTGGAGAGCTGTCCCATGCCCTACATCAAACCTTTGGCTCAATCCATCATGACTCAGTGCCCCCACTCTGATGGGGCCGTGGGGATCTCTGGGCTCCTCTTCCTGTTCATTGCCCTTGGATTTCCCTGATTACTTGGATTCCTTCCCAAAATACCAGGGGGTGAGTGGTGCTTTGGACCTGGGGTGTCCTTGCTGTATCCCCTGCTGGACCTGCCCGAGCTGCTCCCACCTTCTGGTGTTCCCCTTGGCTTGTGCCCATCACCAGTTGGGGTATTTGTCTTTTTGTCACCCCTCTCCTCCATCCTGCTTCTCACCTCATCCTTTCCCCAACCACGATCGCTCCTACATCCTTACAAACATCCCTGTTCCCTCCCTCTCCACCCAGGATCTGTGCACCACATTCCACGAGCCAAAAACCAGAGGATGGCCGTTGGTTTCCTTCTTCTGTTGCCAGCGGATTTAAAATTAAAAAATAAAGGACCCTCGTGGTTTGGGATGGGAAATAAAATGTTGGGGGGAAAAGTATTTCTCAACATAATGAAAACACAAATGGACAAGATAATTATCTTCATAAGGGCTTGGATCCATGACAATACATCTCATTTTATAAAGCCCATTAGAGTTGGAATTTTATGCAAAATGCTAAAAGAAATCTAAAAATACAAGGCAATAGAGGCAAAGCAATGGGGATTATTAAAGGGGGGGAGAGTGTTATATTGGAAGCAATAAGCCCTGGAAGAACCAGGAAAACAATGTTCTAGTAAAACTGTAATAAATGACTGAGGTTTAATCACTTGGTAAATAACTAAGATATTTCTGCAGGTTTTATACTGCCACTGAAGGAAAAAAAAAAAATAATCCCACCCCCTTGTGCATTAAAGATTCAGCCAAGATGGTTTTTCTGGAGACAGAATCAGGGAAGAGTGTCATTTCAGCAATTTACTTTTTTAAATAATAGTATATTATTTTCTCCATGGATCCACTTTTTCAACCTCTCCCTTGCTTTTAAGAGATCATTTACCATTAGTTGGGTTTTTTTCCCGTTCCCCACTCAGAGTACTCTTGAGTCTTTGAACACACAGAATTATATTATTCTGAGCAATCTTCCCCACCACAGCAAAAAGCAAACACTTGAGGAAACTCCTGGAGGGTCTCAATTTTAATAATGATCTTTTCTGTGCTTGGACCCTAACTGAAGATATTACAGGGGTGGTTTAGGAAATAGAAGCACATTTTGTATAGCTTTTTCTTTACCTATTAAATAGCTGAAATCTAAAGAGTGGCTGTTCTTCCACCCCCACCCACCCCCCCAAGTTATGGTGCATTATATTAGAATGAAAATGGTTTAATTTAATATCCTTTCCTTTCTTCTCAATCACTCCCTTGCAGCTGAATGAAACCCAGCTCTCAGTTTAATTTTTAAGTAGGTGGGTTAAGTGAGGAGGTGCCCAAATCCTGAACCTGCCCCATCATCAGTGTGCTGGTACCAGCCCAGTTGCTCTCCATGCTGGGCAAAAACTGCCTGTCCATGGCAGCAAACAGATTGGAACAGGGAGATGATGGAGTCACCATCCCTGGAAGGGCTCAAAAAACCAAGCAGAGGTGGCACTTGGCCGTGTGGTTCAGTGGCCACGGTGGTGTTCGGCCAAAGATTGGACTTGATTATCTCAGAGGTCTTTTCCAACCTTGAGGATTCTGGGATTCTGTGTTTCTAAAGATCTTGCTCGTGGTCTCATGAGCTTGTGGGGGCCTGATGTGAGACCCTCCCTGGCAGAGGGGGCATCACCCCCTGCAGTGCCAGGACACACAGGCTGACCTGGGGCTTTTGCCTTTGAACAACTCATTTCCCTCCCGGCAGGGCCGATGTCTTTAGGGGCTACACCTTCATGCTGGAGTCTTTAAACCCCCTGCAATGTTCCCTCAGGCCTCCAGCACTCAAGCCTTTGGCAGGAGAGCTGGATCAAAAGCCCCCCACTGCATTTCCTGAGCAATCAATCTGTTAATGCAGGAAAACTGTGTCGAGGCGTGGCAGAGTGATGTTCATTGGCAAACCAGCCACACAGTTCACTCCCTCTGGATGGTTCAGTGCCTCACAGGGAGCAGATCCCTGTGCTGTGCATGGATTTAATCCTCATGGATATGTCAGTGCACTCAGGACACTCACACCAGCTCCACCAGTAGAGCTGCAATGGGGCAACTGGTGCGGTGGAGATGGATAAACCAGCCAGGAGGTCACCCCAGGTCCTGGTACAAAGCGAGCAGGGGGGTTATTTCATACAGTCATGGAATATCCTGAGCTGGGAGGCACCCACAGGGATCATCAAGTCCAACTCCTGGCTCCGCACAAGACAGCCCCAAAAGTCACATTTGGTGTAAACCAAGCAGCTTTGCTGTACAGGCAACCCTTTTATTTATTGTTAAGTGTGGAGTTACACAGCCAATATGTTGTTGGTCTGTGTGTCCCCAGGGGTCACATCTCCAGGAGATGATGGGATCAACCTGAGTCTTCCCATGGGTGGACCCACCTTTCCCCATCAGGAAAAGCTCCAACACCCCACATGTGCCAATGTCTGAAAATCCCTGGAGCTGGGTAAACGAGAGGGATAAGCAGCATCCTTACAAGCTTTGGCCTCATGCACTTGCAGAGAGAAGGCTTTGAAATACAACCCCTTAAAAGCCCAAGGCTCAGAAGGGAAATAAGAAAAGAAACCACAAATATTTACTTGTTTTAAAAGTGCCCGTGATTTTTATTTTTTTTTTAAGCTGGTCCCATGAGGTGGAGACGTAAATCATGGCTTTATTGGAACACTTGAACTGGGAAACGCAGCTCTTTCTCCTTGCATCCAGAGATGCTTCGAGCTTGCCAAGTCCCTTCCAAAGGACTCTGCCAGAGTCCAGCTCTGAGCAGCAGTTGAGCCATTGCCTAAATTCCAGGTTTTCTTACATCTCCAGCAGCTCGACCCTCTCCATGGCAGCCCCTCCATTTCCAGCAGCAGGACACGCTCTGTTTCCTGCATGGATCTTAGTCTGCAAAACCAGGATCTCTGCCCTAAATCAAAAGCAATTCTAAAAATAAAATTTAAAGTCCTGAACACAGTTCTTAAAAAAAAAAAAAAAAACCCAAAGATTTACTCCCCATCTGGCAGGGAAGGGAAATAAATATATAAAGACTTGAATTAAAATTCCAGGGAAGTCATCCAACATAAATATGCAATATTTTCCTGCAAAGGACTATAATATTATTTTTATTTTTCACTCCCAATATGATCAGACTACTTTATATTTTAATAAATGCATAGTTTTGAAGAGAAAAATAGTATTGCTTTGATATGGCAATGATTATTTGATCAAATAACCTATTAGAAGTTTTTGGGACTGCATTATGGGGGGAAAATGTTGGTTTCCTTGCAGGATCTGTCTATATAATAGGCAATGATTGCAAACAAATAGTTATATGCTGGAATAAATGGGGCAAAATTAAGGTTATCTGGCATGGAACAGCACCAAAAAAATCCAGTAAGATAACAATAAGGGAGTAATGTATAGCTGAGTGTTCTGGAGATAATTGCATTTCAATTGGCTGATTGCAGAGCGGGTTGAGAAATTAAGACAATGTGGCAGAGAAGATCTCTGTCCTCTCACTCACACCACAAAAGCACCCCCTGCCACGTCCTGCTGGGCCCTTCTCCTCCTCCAGAGCAGCTGGAATTCTGTGGGATTTGCTCCTTCTGGCAGCAGTGGCACCTTCATCCCAAATTTTCCCCTGTGGTCCCGCTCCCAGCCCAAGGGTCGGGGTGGTTTGTGTGGTTTATGTCATCCTGGAGCCGTCGGTTCCCAGGAACACTCAGCCAGGGAGGGCCTCGATTTATCCTGTCAAGCAGGTGACGAGGTGAGACCCAGACCCCTGGTGAGCATCCCTTTGTGATGGCCTGGCTGAGCTGTGGCCACGCTGAGGGGCACAGGCCGCAGCTTCAGGAGGGATGTCGTGTGTGGTGAATCTCTGCAGCTTCGGGGAGGACTGAAATGATGAAGGGGTCATGGCAATTGCTCTTTGCTGCCATGAAACCTGCCCAGCTGGCTACAGGAGTCAGGCACAATGTGACCCCGGCTCTTGGAAGCAGCTGAGGAAACTGCCAGGCCTCGAGGACAGCCAGGGAAGGGAGAATGGCTGGGATGGAGTCCCCAAATCATCAACACCACACGCACTGAAATGTATAGAGGCAGTCCTAGATCACAGAATATCCCGAGCTGGGAGGGACCCGTGAGGATCTCTGAGTACAACTGGACCTGCACAGGACACCCAACCACCCCACCGTGTGCCTGAGTGTTGTCCAAAGGCTCCCCGAGCCCAGGCAGGGTTGGGGCTGTGACCATTTCCCTGGGGAGCCTTTTCCAGTGCCCCGTTCTGGCAAGATCCAGGAGATCCAGCTGGCACTGGGCTGTGCAGCTCAGAGGTTTGAGGGGTGGGCTGCAGGGCTGTCCCTCCCCAGGGAATCTGTTGGAGGTCACTGAGAATAGGTTTTTTTCATTGTTTGACCTCCCTGAAGGCCCGAGGGTGGGGATGAGTCGCTCCCCTTTGCTGCCATCGTTGTGTGCAGTGGGCTGGGGGAGCATCACAAGCACCAGGGCCAACGTGATCTGCTGGTTTTCACTGCTGATGGGGGGGTGTGTGACTGTGTGTGTGTGTGTGTGTGCAGGGCTGTGCTGTGCAGGAGATCAAGGCTCCTTCTAGCTGGGAACAAGAGGAAAAGCCACCCAGCAGGTACCTCATCACCAGGCAGAGGTGCAAAGACCCGGACAAAGATGAAAGCAGGGACAGCGTTGCTGTTTAATGAGCCCACCCGTGAGCTGAGAGCCACGAGGCAGTGGGAAGACATGCCTAAGCTTTGGTGGGGAAAGAGAGAAAACCCCTGTGTGTTTTTAAAGGTCTGATTCCCTGCTTTTTGCTGGTCCTGGTTGAAAACACATCAGGTCTTCTCACAGGGCACTGTGTGTTTGACTACACTGATTTTACACACCCTCCCTTCCCCCGAGCAAACCTGGTGCATCCTCATGGACTATACTACCAGGCTGAGGTTTATCCCACCTAAATTTTGCTGCCCATCTGTCAGAGGCAGGATGTGTCACCTGGCAGAGGTACTGATCTCTCTGTGCCCAGCAGAAAACCTGGACAAGCCCATAAGACAAAGACCTGTTCAGCAACTGGAATTACAAGGAGCAAAGCACATCCCCGGAGTACTTATTCAGCCACCGATGCTCATTTTCCCCCCATCCATCCCTCTTTCACACGCCGTGTGTGTGAACAGCCTTTTCCGGGCGCGGCACAGAGCAATTCTCGCTTTCCCTTTGCAACCTGCCTTCCATAATCCACTTAGAATTTGCAGCTTTTCTCCTCTTTGTAAGCCTGCCTTTAAACTCTTGATGTAGCGCTTTTCCCATCTGTTTCTGCCCGTGCATCTTTCCTGTGCGCTGCCTAATGACTTGCTCTCGCTAGGAAGAGGCTGTATATTAATATTATCATTATAATTCTCCTTTCCACCACTTCAGATCTTGTGAGGAATGTAATTGCTAAAGCAGATTTTAAGTTACATCATGATAACCGAGCGAGTTACGGGGGAGGTTACACTGTCACTGTGCTCAGTAGTTTCAATTTCCCGTCGGTGCTGCTTTCTGAAGGACCCCGATGGCACAGTGAAGGCAAATCCCGCACGAGCAGATCCATTATTAATAGTGTGGTTAACTGGCATTGTTGAGTTAGAGCCTGGCAGTCCCAATTAGGGGCTGAGATCCTGTTGTGCTGGGGGGCTTGTTTCCCATATGACTCCTCTTCCATCAGCTGCAGGTCCTTTATTTTCAGCTGCTTCTGCACCCCAGAATTTCTCTCTTGCTTCAGTCCATGTGTTCCCAGGGAGAGTATTTTCCTCTGCTTCTTGCCCTTTCCCCAGAGGACCAGAGGATGATGTTCCCGTGCTGATAATGTGCCCTGAGATGTTTATTCCACTCCAGTGCAGTGGAGTTAATCATCTCTGTGGGTTTAACACCTGCCTAAAATTAATCTTCATTTTGCGCAGGGTGAGGAAACCAAGGGAAGTGGCTTCACTTTCACCCTCAGAGTGGGTTCCCACAGGCTGGAGGTTAATGGGACATGAACGAGGCAGCAAACCCGGGGCAGGGCTTTCCACCATCCCTTCAGCACACACCTTTCCCATGCCGACTGTTTCCTACCTGCCACAGGTTTTCCCACTGGGAAAACACATAAACGGCACAAGTAGCCACGCTGATGGTGGACTTGGTGATTACTCTGTAGAGGTTGATTTGGGAAAGGATGGTCTCCTCTGCCCTCCAGGTTTCCCTCCAGGCTGCTGATGGATCTGCCCCCTGGGCTGCCATGGCACTAACAAGCTTCCCGGTGCTGACAGGGTCGGAGCTGTGGGAGAGCTGAGCTGGCTGGAAAACCCTGCATTGTGTGGATTGATGGCTTGAGCCTGCACTGCACTTATTAAGTGGAACAGACTATTTTCATTAAGAGCTGCTGACATTATTAGGGCCAGTTAAATGTCTCCTGGAGATGCTGTGCCCAGCGTGAGCTCGGCACAGCGTGTTCTCCAGTTTGGCTGGGACACCCGAAATTCATCCATCAGCCCTCGACTCATTTCTGCCCCTTATCCCTCAGCTGCTGAGTTTCATTTGGACAGTCCTGCTCTCCTCCTCCTCTAATGCAGTTCCAGGGACTCAGGTGGATTGAGAGCTGGGGACTCAGAGACTTTCATTATTCACATTGTGTGCACCTGAAAATTGCGCTGCCTGCTGGCTTCCAAATTGAGTACATTAAATACAATGCATTAAACCGCCGAAATATGGAAATATCCAGGGAGGGCCTCAGATTTAAGACGTCCCCCGGCCGAGGTTTTAGAGAGCAGCGAGTTCTGTTAACACAGGGTTGGTGAGGAGCCAGGGAGGAGCAGGGGGACTCTGGCTGCAGTGGGGCGGAAGGAGGAGAGGCAGATGGGGTCCTGGGCAAAGAGGACATACTGTGTGGGATCCTGGCAGGGAGGAAGAGCTGGGCTGGATTAAAATGCAGCAGAAACCACGCTCCATCCCCTTCCCCGCCGTGTGTTCTGCCAGCTTTTGTGTTGGGCATCACCTGCGGCGCTGGAAGTTGCTGAGCGGGTCCAAGGGGTGCAGTGTCCTGGGCTAATCCTGTGCAGCAGAGCTGGTGATGACATGCTGGGCTGGGCATGCAAAAGACCTGTTTTCCCCCCCTGTGCTGCTTGGGCAGCACAATAATTTCATATGTGAGAGGTGGAGCCCATTGCTCTGCACACAACGAGGTTTTCCCAGCTGAGGAGAGCTCAGGGCTTTCAAAACACTTTCCCTTTGTCCCCCCTTGGTGCCTGTGAAAGGGCTTCATCATCACTGAGTAACTGAACGTTGATAATGTGAGGTTGTTCCTGCTTATTAGTTGGGCAAACTGAGGCAGAGCAAGGAAAATAGCTCCTCGTCCAAGGTCAAGGGCCTCAGCAATGCAGCGTGGAGTGTAGTGGAAGGTGTCCCTGCCCACAGCAAGGGGTTGGAATGAGGTGGTCTTTAAGGTCCCTTTCAACCCAAACCATTCTGGGATTCTCTGATTCTATGAAAACCCAGTTCCTCGTTAGGAAAACAAGTTGGGCTTTAAGCCCACCGCTCATCTGACCCAGTTATCTCAGCATTAGTCACTCTGGTACTTTTATGGATAAGCCAATGTCTCCTTGAAACACATATTTTTCCCTTGGAGACGGCAAAAGCGAAGCAGGAGCGCTGCCTTTCAGGAAGGGTGTTCAAACCGCCTTTGGATTTATGGAGTCCATTTCCCTGATCACTTGTGATGGATCTCTCGGTACTTCACAGGCTTCATGGATGGATTTCACAGCCACCACTCACACACACCCCCGTGCAGGGCCTTGGGAAGGTTTCCCACACTGCAGCTTTCTCGGGATCGTGTTGTACCACTGCGCAGCCAAGCAGGCCAGGAAGTGAATGAGGTGAAAATATCGAGTTTCAGCTGGGACTTTAATTAACCAGGATTTGATTTAGATAGTGGATTTCCACTTCTGTGATTAGACAAGCCCTGTGGGGTCTTTGGTGACGGATAGTGATTGAGACTTTAGGATTTCATCTTGAGAAGGGAACCCTTAATAATTCAGCTGCACTAGGCAAGAGACACCTGTGGTTCAGAAGGGGACAGAGGTTTCCAGCAGCACTTAGAGAGGCTCCTGATGAAAAAATCATGGCAAGCCTCTGTTTGTTGGCCAAACCTTCCTTCTGCTTGCCGACATCCACCACAGCACCCCTAAACAATGCTGAAAGGCACCTCTGCTTCTAAACAGACCTTTTTCCCAAGGAAAATAAACCCCTACTGTCCCCAACACTTCTGGTTTAGAGAGAGGCCAAATCCAAATCCAGGTTTTCCCCTCACCTGCGCATTGTTCCAGATTTGGGGTTTGGTTTTGCTCCACTCCTGCCTGGGTTAAAGCCAGTCCTGCTCAGCTCATTTCCCATCTCCCAGCTGGAAGATCGGTCCCTTGGTGCTGCCTCCCGCTGCCCCCCAGCCCCCTGGGCTCCCACAGTAATTGAGCACTGCTTTAGTGCCAGGCCTGGCAGCTTGGCCTAAGCGATTGCAAACAGGGAGTCTGACGTGAAAGGAGAGAGACGGCAAACATAAAATTCTGTGGCTTGACAGCAGCAATTAGAGGGGAGTGCGGGTGCCCTCCGGAGCAAAGGTTCCACCTCCCTCTCTGCAGAGAGACACAGCTCCCGTGGCAGAGCCATCCCTGCCCGTGGCACGCCCGGCTGGCCCGGGGGGTGCCGGGAGCAGCGCCGGTGGCACAGCCGGGCACACCTGGCTGCGTGGGAGGCCGAGCCCGGCGCGGCGGCTGCCGGGAGCTTGGCAGGAGGATCCGAGAGCGGCAGCAGATGCCGACTGTCAGCCGGAGCAGATGCCTCATTAGCCACGGCGTGCGCAGCAGCCCAGCTGTGCCGAGGGGGCCCGGAGGCCCTGCGGCGCCAGATGAAGTTGTCGAGCTCTCCTTGCTCACCTCTCTTCTCCTCAGATCCTTCTCCTCCCCTCCCACACCTCCCTTCATGGCTTGTGCAGCACCTCCTTGCATCCTTTCTCTCCATTCCTGTTGCATCCCTGGTGCAGCCATCCCGATTTAAACCCCCAAGCATCATCCCTTGATGCTCAGCTCGAGGAGAAAAGGGCTCAGAGCCAAACCCTGCTTAATTCCTTCCAGTGCCCAGCAGGTTCCCGTGGGAGGGGGAGCAGCTTTTGGGGCGCAGTGCCGGGTGGTGGGGTGGGGTTTAGCACTGAGCACGTCGTCCCCGTCCTTATTTCACCGCTGGATCCTCGAGTGAGAGCCGTCACTCAGCGGCTTAAAGTGTAGAACAAGACAATTCAATTAACTGTGAGCGGGAGTCGATGGCACAGGGCCGTGAGTGCTGCCCGAGCCGGGGGAAATCAACCCTCTGCCCGGCACCTGGCAGGCATGGGCTGCCATCCTGGGCAGGGGGGAGAGGAGGGATGGAGAGAAAAGCATCTCCCAGAGCATCCCTCACGGGAAGGATGTGGAAGGAGGCTGGAGCCTGGTTTCTCCACAGCCATCCGTGCCACAGGGCACCTCCAGGGGTAGAGCAGAGGAGCAGCTTCAGACTGGGCATTCTGCCCCTTGTCTCTTGTGAGACACCACCTGGAATACTGCATCCAGTTCTGGGGTCCTCAACACAGGAGGAACTGAGATCCGTTGGATCAAGTCCAGAGGAGGCCATGGAGAAGCTCCAAAGGGCTGCAGGACCTCTGCTCTGGAGCCAGGCTGGGAGAGCTGGGGGTGTTCACCTGGAGACCAGAAGGCTCCAGGGAGACCTCTTATCCCCTCCAGTGCCTGAAGGGGCTCCAGCAAAGCTGAAGAGGGCCTTTGGACAAGGGTGTGCAGGACAGGACAAGGGAGAATGGCTTCCCACTGCCAGAGGGCAGGGTTAGATTAGCTTAGTTTCCCTGGCTTTGAGCACTCTCTGCTTCTCTTTACGGACCCACCTCTCTTATCAGACCCCTGGAAACATGCAAAGATCCTCTGATTCACATCTCCCTCCTCTGCCCATCCTTGTATTCCCCTGCGTTCCCCCGAGCTTCCCTAACAATCCCCCCTCCAATGTACTTGTAATGCTATTCCCGTGTTTCCTGGGGTTTGCTTGTGTTTGACGAAAAGACCTCATCATTCCAGATTTGTCTTGCGTGAACTATCACAGGATTAGCCAACTGGAAATCTCTCAGAGTTTTCTTTCAGGAGCTCGTCCCTTGGGAGCATCGCTTTAGTAAGTGATTTTTCTGTTCTAGCCCAAGGATTGGATCTGCATCCAGTAGCCAAATTGAATTCATTCGGGCAAGGTTAAGAGCCATTTGATACAGTTTTAGATTAGGTGAAGGCAGCCATATATATTTCATATTCTGCACTAACTGCTGCACAGTTTCCAGGGATGGGCCGGCACAGTGCCTATTGACTGCTCCCCAGCGAGCCCGCTGTTACAAATGGATGTTGCTAAACAGGGAGATGGATCCTAAATCTTTCCCTGCTGAAAGGCAGTGGAAATAAAACAGAGCAACGGGCACAACGCTTAATACAAGGTTGGGCTGGCTGTCGGGGTGGCTGTGGGCAGCAGGGGAAAGCTTCCCCTTGGGCTAGGGGTGTCTGCCTGCCTTCCTCCCGTGGGCTTGAGCTCCTTCCCCTGCAGGACTCAGTGGGACCGTCACAGAACGGTGTTGCTGCAGTGGCTGCAAGCACCGCTGCTGTGTTACCACAGCAACAGGGTGGTGTTTGGATCCTTCCTGCCCTGCACTCCCCTTCCCGCTACAGCAGCGTGGTGGGGTGTGTGCTCTGCTGAGGCTGAGTTGTGTCAGCCAAGGGTAGACACACGGCTTTGGGTAGTAGGACAAATGGGTTTCTCTGTTTCCTTAAGGTGAGCCCATCCCCAGTGGTAGCGATGCCTGAAGTGCTCGTGTGCAGTCACCATCTGCTCCCGCTGGAACGAGCTCAAGAGCGGGATCCCCCCGGGGCTGGAGCCCTTCTCCTGTGCTCTTGGCCCGTGGCAGGAAAAAGGGGAAAAGAAATCGCTGTGAGGTCTCAGAGAGGCTGCTCAGGCTGTGAGACACGTGCAGAGGTTCGGGGGGCTGGGGTGGCATCGGGTGGCCCTGTAAAGTGGGAGGGGAAATCTCCGTCTCAGCACCCCTGTGCACAAGTTTGTGAGCCTGGTTGATGAGAAAGGGCTTTGCAAAAGAAGCATGTTATATTTAGGATGACTGCAAGTCCCCTCTGAAGGATCCTAAGGCAAAGGACAGTCAAGGCCCATAAAATTCTGTCCTTATTCACAAATCTTGCCAATACTCCAGATCGTCAGGCCCATGATGTTTATTGCTTTTTCAAAAGCCCCAGCTCCTGAAGTCATGACATGAAATGAGGGGCTCAGCTTTCCTTGCCTTTTGACTATTTGATCTTTACTGTAGCAGGGAATATTTGGAAAACATAACCTTTACGTTCTGCAGAGCCAGGGAGCAAATAAAAAGGACATCGAAGTCGTTTGCTATTTATTTCTATTTCTGAAAAATCTCTTTTTTTTTTTTTTTTTGAAAGCACCTCAGTCTCACACACTTTTTATAACTGCTTGGAGTAGTTTTGGGAAGTGGAGATGCGTAAATAATGACAGGGCTTGGGCCTTTACGTGCATCCTCTGAGCTGTTCCTTGAACTGCTAGAAATGAGGCAAACGAGACCTAGGGAACAAAAAAATGCCTAAAGATGTTGCAGAGAAGAGCACAGATCCTCTCCTCCTAGAGAGGTGGTGGGGCAGGGGATGAGCACAGATCCTCTTCTCCTAGACATGTGTCTCCCAGGAGTGGAGGAAACCAATGGAAGTGAGAATGCTTGACCCGAAACCCTCGTGTCACACAGAGAGCTCTTCAAAGCAGGAGATAGCACAGAAGTGCTCTTCAGCTTCATGGCAGCAGAAGTGGCTCTAGAAATGGTGTTCAGTGTCAATTCCCACTCCATGTGGGCCAGAGGACTTTTGTCAAGGCTGTTCTGGGTGGTTTTGTTACGCAGAATCCTTGGGAGAGTCACAGACCTGTGACTGTGTCAGCGGCATCGAGACGTCGAGCCGGGGACAAGAGGGGCAGGGGTCACAGGGGAGGACACAGGGCCCTGCCATAAGGGTGGTGTGAAATTTAAACACCCCTTTATCTGTCTTTTGTCAGTAAAAGCCTTCCCCTTCCTCCTTCTCCTCCTCCTCCTCCTTCACTCGTGTTCATCACACGAACTACCCTGTGAAATTCAGGGTCTCTGATGCTTCCTCCATGACTGGCATCTCCTTCCCCCTGATAATCCATGATGCCTCCTCCCACAGGGCTTTCCCATCTCATATTCCTGGCCAGAAACCTCTTTCTCCCCATTTCCTCCATTTATTTACCCTCATGTTATAAAGGCCCACAGGACTAGTGAGGTAAATGGGTGGGTTTGCTCTTGTTTGAACCAGGGATAAAGGAATCCCTCCTCAAAATATTCCTCTGCATCATTGTCTGGTTTGTTTTCTTAATAAACCAACTCAAAAGTAAGAGTTGGGGTTTTTTTTGTTTGGGTTAGAAATGAGTTCAATCCAGGTAGAAATGTTTTTTTAAGCTTGAGGGATTTTCCAGCCTGAAAAAAAAAAAAAGCAGAGAAGGAAGCGTGAAGGAAACAAAGCTCAAACAACACAGTGCTGAGAATCCCACTGAACAGGGAATTAAACACTGCTCCTTTGCCACGGTTTCCTCGGAGAAGCCCAGCCACTGTGAACAGTTTTGACAAATGTGTTTATACTGTTTGATGGAAATCTCCCAGTCAGTGCTAAAATACAACATTGCAGGGCAGGATGGGGAGGGGAAGCTGTGCATTTATCTGTCCAGAGACCAAGGAGCACATGCTGAGGTTCACATGGATACAGCACATCCAGGGCTTGCTGGGCAGTGGCCCTAGGTCTTTACTGAGGATGTTTGATGGCTGTGTATCCAGCAGTGTAAATGCAAGGAAGAGCGTCTCCCTGCTGGCATCTGCATAGAGCACAGCGATAAATTTGGGCTGAAAGATTGTGCTCGTCTCTGAGATACCCCAAAGGGATGGCCAGGCATGGAGATGGAGAGTGATGGCTCACCAGGCACGGGCAGGAGCTGAGCTGGCAGGAGCTTTGTTTCCTCCCGGAGCCGACCTGGGCTCAGAAAAAAGAAAACCACAACATTTTTGCTCCTCTTCAGAATTCATCCTTTTTTCCAGGGTCCCAATTTCATATCATTTGGAGGGGGAGGCAGGCTTTGGTGCTGACTCTGGATGTCTCCCTAGGCCAGCTTCGGAGGAGGCTGTGTCATCTCCAACCTTTCAAGGAACCCACAAGGGCTTAATTAAAACCCAAACTCGCTCACCGCTATTCAGATGAGACCGTCGGCTCCTCTGCTGACGGCAGCTCAAACTTGTCACTGTGCTGCAGATCTGAGCTGGAAGGGAGGAAATCTCAGCTGAGAGACAGGCCCGGGGCTGGCAGGGGCTGAGCCCTTCTGCTGGAATCCTCCGGCTGGCAGGAGCGGGTCGTGGTGCCAGCAGCATCCCTGTAAGGGCAGGGAGCAATCAATCACTGGGACTTCATTAAAGGATGCATTGAAGGCAGCTGCTTGACAGAGCAGGTCTGTGGAGGTGACACAGACCTGACTCCAATCACTGGGACTTCAGGGAGAGGAAAAAAAAAATCTGCATTTCCTCATCACATCACTTTGGTCAGAAGCCGCTTGTTTTCAGCTCCGCTCGGGGCATTTGCATGCTTGGAAGGAGAAATGGACTGTTAACCATTGCTGAGGAGTCAGCGGGGACACGAGAAGGAGCAGAGACAGTTTGGGGGGGAGTGGGAGACCCAGAGGAGTGTGGAGTCAGAGAGTGGCTTCAGCAGTGTGGAAAATACAGCACGTTCATGCAAAACGGGTTTGTGATTCCTGATAAAAGCAGCAAACAGGTGCTGAAAAGGGGCATATTTGTGAAATGTGCCTGTTCCTTGTGTGAGCTGCAGCAGACACGCTTCGTGCCTGTGTGTGCTGGTGGGTGTGCTGTGGAGGTACCACAGCTGCAGGACACAGGGCTCACGTGCACACCAGGGACACGGCGATGTGGCATGTGTTGTCCTTCTGTGGGACAGGGACAGGCCTGGCACACGTCTGAGCTCCTACTGGGCAGCAGAAGCTACCCAGGGGAAGAGGTGGTCATGGTCTGTCTCCTGGAAGAGGTGGAGCAGTTTGTGCACCGTGATCTCGGTGGTAGCCACCATTCTGGAGACCATGGAGGGGTCGTAGAGACCATGGTGGGGCTCCAGGGACCGTGGTGAGGTTGTAGAGACCCTGATGATGATGGTCCTTCTCTTGGCCCCATAAACCCACTGGGTCTCTGCTCTGCAGGAGGGTCCATGTCCCCAGGTGTAAAGTGACAGCCACATTTAGGCTGTCTGGGAGGCAACAGGAAAAGAAAACCACCAAAAAAAGGGGCAAAAAGCTTTGATGCTCGAACATTGGAAATCAGCCTAGACCTTGCTCAAGTGCTTCCTGAACAAGCATGAGAAAGAGTATTAGATGGGAGATTGGGAAGGAATTCCTGGCTGGGAGGATGGGCAGGCCCTGGCACAGGTTGCCCACAGAAGCTGTGGCTGCCCCATCCCTGGGTGTGTCCAAGACCAGGTTGGACGGGGCTTGGAGCAACCTGGGCTGGTGGAAGGTGTCCCTGCCCAAGGCAGGGGGTGGCACTGGATGATCTCTAAGGTCCCTCCCAACCCAAACCACTCTGGGATTCCATGATATCCTCATCCAGGGGAATGGGATGCTGTGAGTTCACCACACACATCCCAGCCTGCTGTCCCAGATCCCTCTGCAAGGAGATCCCAGCTGCTCTCTGCACTCCATCTGCAGCCTCCAAACAGCCACTGCAGGGGAGAAAACAAAACAGTGAGTTCAAGCGGGGAGGGAAAAATGATTTAAAAACAAAGAAAAAAATCAGCTCTTCTGGCATCCCATAAATCTCAATTTATTTGTCCTTTCCTTTTTACACAAAGCGTGAAGGGAAGCAAAGCCGTGTGTGCTGAGCCTCCCCAGGGACCCTGTCAACATGGTGGGGGACATTTAGGGCAAGATACTTTCAGTCCTCAACCACCTGTGGCAGGGGGAAAGGGCTTTGTGGAGCTTAATTCAATTTTTCCCCTCAGGTGTTCCTGTGGTGGGATCATTCAAGGTAATTCTCGCTCCAGGGGAGGGGAAGGTGTTGGAAAGGGAACGAGGGGCATCAGGCACAGCGTCACCGGGCAAGGGAGGGGATTGTCCCTCTCTGCTCTGTGTCAGCAGGGACAGCCCCCAGGGAATGGCTGGGGCTGTGTCAGGGCAGGCTCAGGGTGGATCTCAGGGAAAGGTTCTTCCCCCAGAGGGTGGTTGGCACTGAACAGGCTCCCCAGGGCAGTGGGCACAGCCCCAAGGCTGCCAGAGCTGCAGGAGGGTTTGGACAACGCTCTGAGGGACAGGGTGGGATTGTTGGGGTGTCCTGGGCAGGGCCAAGAGTTTGTGGCTTGTTGCTGAAGCTGCAATGAGAGGGTTTGGAGAGGTTTGGGGGTTTATTTTGTTGTCTAGTTTTCCTGAGCTCCCAGCAGGATTTGCCTAGGATTATGCCATCCACAGCAGTGGGGTTTGCTGTGCCTGTACCTGCAGAAAGGTGGGATTGGGGCACTCCCAGCACTGTGATCATCCCTGTAACCTCTCAAAAGCTCCTGCTGAGTGGTGCTGGAGCTGTTTGGATCCTGTGGAGTTTGAAAAGGGCACTGCAGGTTCATGCGAGCAGGGCTGAGAGCAGGCAGTGGGTGCTGCTTCCCATACCCATGAGGATTCCAGCACTTCAGCTGCTGTGCAGGATGTGCCATGGGCAGGGTGATGGGGACAGGCTCTTCCCTCTACACAGTGGGAGCTGGCACAGACTGCTTAACCCCCCTTTTTCAACTGTTTAACACCTCTCTTTCCCACTCCTCACACAGCACTTGTACCCACATCTTCATTTTTCCTGAACTAGGACATTCCCCACTTGCAGTAGTACAGCAGTAATTACACTCTCCATCGCTTTGCCATCAAGAAATAAATGAAAGAAAATCACATCCCAAGGTACTAGCACTGACCTTCATTTCAGAAGGTTAGTCACAGTCAGCTGGGCTATAATCTAGCCCTAAATTTACCCAGGACCTCGCTGCTCCCTCGGGCTGATCACGTGCTGGGATGTGGGGCAGGTGCCAGTGCCTGGGAGGCTGTCAGGGGAAGCACAAGTGCTGTGGGAGCTCCTTTTCCACAGCAGAAGGTTCCTGTGAGGAGATTGGGGGTGGTTTTTGGGCAGCTGACGTGCTTTGCTCTGTTAGTGGCTCAGAGAGCAGGAAGGTGTTGGGGTCCCCCTGAGGTCAGACATTTAAAGTTCATTAAACCTCTTCTCTTCCATGGCCTGACAGAGCTGGGACACTGCCTGTATCTCCCTGAAATGTCACCTTCCCCTATTGATGATGGATAAACTTCTTTCCAAAGACTGTCCCTAAGGTGTGATGCTTGACGTGGCTTTTCTCATCAGCTGCCTTCCCTCAGTCCCGTGTAGCTCTGAGTGATGTAACTTCTCCATTGGGCTTGGCAGTAAAGATAAACCTCAGGAAAGGTCAGCATGTCTGTCTCGTTCTCTCCAGCCCCTTGGTTGCTGCACTGTGCCCTCACCAGTCCTCCCAACCTGCTGCTGGATGAAGGGCTGGGAATATTCCAGTTCCCAGCCCATGGCATGCTGGGAATGTGGGCACCAGTTTGTTTCCCACCCTGTCACTGGGAACACTTCAAGCCTGCTGGGGGAATATCTCTTTTAAGGCTTCATCCTTCAGGATTCCACAGTATAGTGTCCCACAGTCCAGGGAAAGCATTCCCTGCTCTGCTCTGAAGCTGTGGTGAAGGAAAGCAAAGGGGAAATCTCCCCTTGGTGTGGGACAGAGGGGAAGGAGTTTCCTCCATTCTCTGGAAGGATATTTTTAGGGAATATTGAGGTAAAAGACAGTGCCTTGATTCCCTGTATCTCCAGCTGCATTCCTGGGCCTCAGCTGCCCTAAACAAGGTGCAGGGTGAGAGCTGGATCCTGGTATTTTCTCTTTAATATCTTTTTTCTCTCTCTAGACTTGCTCTACATCTCCCACTTACTGCCTTTGAAAGTGTGTGTGGGGGGGAATAGATGGCAATGAGGATTGTGTTCAGCTATTTCATTTAAGTCATAATCATTTCTAATCTAAATGTGCAGGGACTGTATTACACAGCCCAATCAGTCACTTAGATTGTCCTGTGGTTTCAGTTTAGTGAGAAGTAAAAGCCATCCAGAGGCAGAAATACGGGAAATGAGCATCCCTGGGGCTGTGCAACTTTTTAATGACAGGACAGCCCTGGTGTCTGAGCGTCAGTGGGTTATCCAAACCAGTCCTGTGGAGTAGGGATGTATCCCTGGGATGGGAATGGTGGAAAGAATGACTGATCTGAGGAGTAATGACTTGCTGCAAGTCCAGATGGAGGAACTGGGAAGGCTTCTGTCCTTACTTCAGGCAGGGGTGACAGCACAGTCCCCATGGGACATCCACAGCCAGACCATCAGGGACATCCACAGCCAGACCATCATGGAATGGTTTAGGTTGGAAGGGACCTTAGGGACCATCTTGTTCCACCCCTGCCATGGGCAGGGACACCTTTCACTAGCCCAGGTTGTTCCAAGCCCCATCCAACCAGGCCTTGGACACTTCTAGGGATCAGGAAGAGTTTCCTTGGACAGCAAGAATGTCTCAAACAAAGGTATTTTATGTGGGTAAATCACGGGGGGTGTGTGTGACCCAAAACTCTGCTCTTCTCTTCCCAAGTGAGCCCTGCAGCAGCTCCCTGGGATCCACCCCTCAGCATCCAGAGCAGGGCTGGAGAAATTTGGGCAGCAGCTCGTGCCCTTGAGTGTCTGCATGTTTGTCACTCTTTAATACAGATTGTTGTCCCTCTTCCCACCCCAGGAGGGCCGAGTCCCCTCAGTGAGGGGATTTCCATGCCCAAAGAATGAGCTGGCAGTGATGTGAGTGCCCTGATGTGCTGCAGGGCTCTCCTCTGGGAAGCCCCTGAGCTGGTGCAAGGGAAGGACGTTGTTAGGGAAGCTGGAATCCCTCCAGCATCTCTGATCGTCTCATGTTTGTTCCCTCCGTGTTTGCCAAAAGCACCCTTATTTATTTCATCAGCTAAATGCTGCAAACCAGATGCCTGACTTCCATCAAGGCATTTAATGATGATGATCATTGCTGCCTCTAATGCAGTGTCTCCCAGCGAGGGACAGTGCCAGAGCACAGCTGTTGACCAATGGGGGCCTGTCTGTTTTCTCCAGTATTTTATGGTACTTTGCTATTTTTTCTGCTGGGCCTCCTTTTTTTCTTTTTTTTTTTTCTTTTTTCTTTTCTTTTTTTTTTTTCTTTACTTTTTTTGGTCGTTTTCTCTTTTTTTCCTGAGTTGCAGGAAGTTTTGAGGTAGAATATGGCAGCTGTTTAATGGAGCAGGAGCCTGGCAAGGCAGATGAGCTCAGGGAGCAAGAGGGGCTTCAGAACACTTCATGTGTGTAAAAACATGGTCCCTGTATCCTCCCAGAAGCAGGAAAAGGACGTGGCTGCTCTTTCCCAGCTAAGCTGGGAGTAAATAATACAGATGAGGCTGCATGAGGAGGTTTTGGTAGAGCCAGGAGGAAAGATTGAACATAAGAGATCTGTTCATCGTGCCAGAGGGGGGTTTTTCCTTGGCTTGAAGTGTGAGGATGAGCTTGAGAGGACACAAGGCCGGGCACAGACACTGGGAAAGGCACACACAAGTGAGGTGGATTCCCTGGGAAGGTGGGGAGCAGGATCATGTCCTTGCATCCCAAGGTGTGAGGATGGATGTGCTGCAGCTGCTGTCAAGGCAGGCAGAGGCACTTTGGAGGTGCTGTTGTGAAAGGTGTCAGGAGACCTTTAGGCTGCTGCCATCCTCCAGAAACCAAACGTGGCTGTTGGATCCAACCGTGGTGTCTCTCTCCTGCTGGGAAGTGCCGTGTGACTTCTGGAGGTGTGCTAAGATCTCGTAAGAGACAATTAAGAATTTCAGTGTTGCTTTGATATTTGTGGAACAAAACGTTGACACAACACACCAGGCTACTCGGGTTTGTTTTAACTTGCAGTTTAGGTTTCAAAAAAAAAAAAAAAGAGTATGAAATGAATTAGCAAATTATTTTGATTGCTTTGTTCATTTTTCCAGCAGGAAAGTTACCCACCTGGAAAATACTGACTGGCTGCAGGCAGGAGCAGAATTTATTACCTGAGATAAATGGATCTGGGATAAAAGTCCTCTTTATTTTTTCATTTTAGCTGCAAAGGATGATACGCTTCTGTTCTGCTCTTTGTGCCCAAGATCAAATAAAAAGGAACTTTGCATAGGTGTTCCAGTGCCTTTCAAGGGAAAGTTTCTCCCCCCAGCCCAACCTTTTCCTCCTGGAAGCAGCCCCTCGGACTTGAGATGAGAGCGATATTTAACGTCCCTTTCGCAGCGATGCCGACACAACTCTGAGTCCCAGCACCGGCACCTGCTCTGTGTTCCATCCCATGTGCACAGTCTCTGATCTCTCTACCTTGGCCTTGTTTTATTCCCTTTTTTCTTTCTTTCTTTCCCCATCTCCTTCACAAAAATGTCTTTGTGGAAGCAGCGTCGTTTCATTCTCCCGAAGGTCCCGGGCGGCGGCTGGCGGAGCTCGTCTGCAGGGTGTCAACTGCACTAAATGAACACCCTCAGATCCCTGTAAATCCCTATTTACACATAATAAACACGAGGGCATAAAACACAGAGGAAATAATACATTATTGATTCCAGCAGTGGCATGTAATGCCCTCTGAAAGGCAGGTGGGGCGTGCCGGTGTGTGAGCACTCCAAAGGCTCCTTGTGAATGCAGGGCAGGTCAGCTCTGTGCTGCCTCCCCTCCACGGGGGGAGAGCACGGGCAGGATGAAGGGGGAAAGGTGGATTAGAGCTCTTTGCAGATAGAATAGCAAAGAGGGATATTTAAATATAAGGAAGAAGTTTTTACAGTGATGGTGGGGAGGCCCTAGCACAGGCTGCCCAGAGAAGCTCCCCCAGCCCTGGAAGTGTCCAAGGCCAGGTTGGTTGTGGCCTTAATTCGTCCTGGGCTAGTGGAGGGTGTCCCTGCCCATGGCAGGGGTTTGGAATGAGATGATCTTTAAGGTAACATTCAAGTCCAAATCATTCTATCCAAATAATTTCTCTGACCTGAAGCCCTGTTGGGCTTGTGGGGATTTTTAAGCAAGAAGGTGCTTGAGAGAAATATTCCTACAAGTGGAGCCAGAGCCTTCAAATGTCCTTGGCTTCCCCTCTCGGAGCAGGTGATCTCTCCCTTTGTGTTTAGGCTGCACCAGAAGGAGTGGTTTGTGTGCAGGATCCCCTGGTCATGTCTGTATGTGAGCAAAACTAAAGCTTGGTGCAACATTTTGGGGGTGCAACATTTTGTGTGACTGGGAAGGATGGCTTACAAGCCACTCTTCTGGCTCTGAGTAGGATGCACTCCAAAACAAAAGGTGTGGTGGTTTTTCTCTGTGTGTATGATTATTTTTTTGTTGTTGTTGTTAGTTTTTTTACTTGTTCCTTAAAAAATGGTGACGTGCTCGCCACCTGAGGTGCCCTGTCGGCATCCCTGCCCTGGTACTCATGTTGCAGTGATGAAGAACAATGTTTTGATGCTTGCTGAAATTGTAGCTGATGATTTCTTCTTTCCCAACAACGGGCTCCATCCCTCATCTCCCGTGTGATTCATGACATTCATTCCCCTGCTTTATCTCCGGCTGAGGTTCAGGCAAGTGGGGTCTGTCAGGCTTGACAGGTAGTTGGAATAGGTTTTGTTGGGTTTAAATGAGTTGAGAGTTCAAACCTAGGCAGGTAATGGAGCAGTTCTGCTCCCCTTGTTCACTTTTAGGGGATTGCAGACCTTGCTGCTCCTCACAGCGCCGGTTTGGAGGCAGAGGAATTCTGAGCTGCGTTAGCCTGTAGTGCAGGGCAAGGGAGAATGGCCTACAGCTGGAGGAGGGCAGCAATAGATGGGGTATTAGGAAGAAATTCTTCCCAGTGAGGGTGGGCAGGCCCTGGCACAAGTTGCCCAGAGAAGCTGTGGCTGCCCCATCCCTGGAAGTGTCCAAGGCCAGCCTGGACAGGGCTTGGAGCAACCTAGTCTAGTGGAAAGTGTCCCTGCCCGTGGCAGGGGGGTGAGATTAGATGATCTCTAATGTCCCTTCCAACCCAGACCCTTTAATGACTCTGACAGAAAGAGCATCTTCATGAAATGTGGATAACTTGAACTGGCACATGTGCCCAACGAGCCGCCCTGACCTCGGAGCAGAGCTGTTTGCTTGCTCGTGTGAACTCTGCAGTGAAAACATATTAAAGTTCCCTTTTCCTGCAGCTCTTTTCCTCCAGGTATTTAATCTTAGTTTACAGATGAAATGTGCAGTGGAGAAAAAGATGCTAATCACACAGTTGCTGCACTCTGCTCCAACCACTGAAAAATTTATTACCATCTGTCCCGGATTGGACAGGGCTGTGAGCAGCACCACAGTAACAGCTTTGAGCAGCAGCAGTGGACTCCACACTGCAACAGGGAACAGCACCAAGCCCACAGGACCACACAGAGACCTCCTGGGGCTGGTACAGGAGAGCTGCACTTGGCATTGTTGGCTAAGGTCAGAGGCAGGAAAAGCCCGTGTTGGGCTCGAAGCTCCCAGCACTGATGAGTGTCATCAGCTGCTTTCTGATGGGAGGTGGTTTCTTGTCAATGCTCTCAGGCACATGGTGGGGTTTTTGGGGTGTCCTGTGCAGAGCCAGGAGTTGGACTCACTGATCCTTGTGGGCCCCTTTCCAACTCAGGATATTCTGTGATTTAACTAAGTCAGCTTCTTCCCACTGTTTTCAGCCAGGTGTTGAGATGGCTGTCGTTATTCCAGTCTCCTGGATACATCATTATGCACATCCCTAATAGGTCCCTTCCCTGCCTGTAATGGGGCACGTGGCTTTACATGATCAAGTTCTGTCAGGCTTTTATGAACCCAGAGCAGAAGGCGAGGTCAGAAATCAGAGCACGAAATGGGATTTCTCCAGCTCCCAAAGAAAGGTGTTTGGCCACGCAGCTTTCTGAGCATCTTGTAATATCAAACTGTCTTGGAAGCAAAGTGGTTTGATTTTTGGCCTGTCTCTGCCCTCAGTGGATTAGTGGACTTACAGTTCAGAAGGACTCAAAACTACAGCTCCTGTGATGCATCTTAAATATATGATTTTCGCTTGGCATTTTCCAATAGTGATGTTCCTCCCCAGCTGCTCTTCCTGCAACTGTATTTCCCCTCCAGCACCAGCAAGACCAGCTGATATCTTGGAGCACACAGCCATGCCATAAAGTCCCTCTCCTGTGGCTGTGTTTGCCTGTGAATCTCCTTTTTTTATAAAAAAATAACTTGGGCTATTTTCATAAAACCTCACACCTTGAAGAGCCCGAAATTGCTGAGCAAGGAAATAATGGTTGGCGGCACAAGGAGCGCTCGTGTCTCTCCTGCAGCAATTAGCAAACCTTAACGCAGCCCTGGCTCTCTTTCCAATTAAACTCTGGCAAGCTGGAGTACACGGCGTGATAATGAAACAGGGGGGGTTGGAGCTGCTCTGCTTGCTGGTTTGAGGATGTGGGAGCTTTAGGCTGTCTGGTTGAAACAGAGCCATTGAAAGTAATGGGCTGGACAATCTCACCCCATTACTTTTAATGGGATTGAGGGAGTGCGTGTGGGAGCAGTGCTGGGGGAGCCAGGGGAGCTGTTTTCACACATCATCCAAGTTATGGCCAGCGCTGCAAAAGTGCCCCCCTAGCAGTGGAAGCTGAGCTGGGCAGTCAGTTATGAGGTTTGCCAGCAGCTCTGAGCAGTGCTAGCAGGAAAGGTGCAGAAAGGCACCAGTTCCACCAGGTCTTGGCATCAGCCCTGAGCAGGGCTTATTTTGGTCAAGGCACATCCCAAGAGGAGGGAATTGCAGGGTGTGCAGGAGATCCCTGCTGCTTGTGTGTGTTTGGGGCTGTGTGAGGGCAGTGGCAGAAGTCCTTCCCTCATACACATCTTCCCTGGTTTACCTTCCTGCCTCTTACCTGTGCCAGTTGCATCTGCAGAGGTGGAAGAGGGATTGAACATGGTGTGAACTGCAGCGTTTTTAGCTGGGCCTGGTGGGCATCACCAGCAAAGCATTTGCAGCGTGAAGATCCAGCCAGCAAGACCAGTTACACAAATTGTGAGTTTTCAGGTCATTCAAGAAACTGAAAATGCTCCAAAAAGGGAAATGGTTGGCCATGAGACAGGAATCTCACAGGAGCAGTGACTCAGGCTGAATGCTGCAGCCTGTAGCTGATGTCGTGGGTGCTCCGTGTGCCCTCTGCACCCAGGCAAGGTGAGCAGTGCTGGTGGAGCAGAGACAGCCCAGCCTGCAGCCACTGCTGGGAGGAGATATCTGCATGGCCTTGCTGCCTGGCTGATGGATTTGTTTCTCATGGTGGACCAAAATCTGCTCCCACTGGGACAGACCGTGTCCTGGCCAGGGCAGCAATCAGCCTCCCACAGCCTGAAATTTGCCCACTCCCTTTCCTTTCTCCTGCTGCTGAGCATGGCCAAAGCCCTCCCTGCCAGGGCATTTAAAGCCTCAATGCCTCAATCAAAGCAGCTTCCTGCAGAAAGGGATGAAAATGTGGTGATTAGTTAATCCCTTAAATCTGGTGGCTTTCTCTCCCTCCTTGCACTTGGTGCCTTGTTCCTTTGGGGAGGGTTGGGATCTGTTCTGCCTCTGCCCCTTCCACCTTAGCACCACATGCTCTTCCAGAAAGTTTTATCAGAAGGGGAGGAGCAGGGACTGCAGCAAATGCACCTCCACCTGGGATTAACTTGGAATTGCTGCTCCCTTGGCCACGTTACTCGTGTGTGATGGTTTGGTGACACCCCCATGAGATTCCCCAAGCTGTTTAGGTGCCTCAGCTCCCATTTAGATTGCTGGGAGGTAACTCCAGTTTGGATATCTGGGGGAGGAAATGGAGACCAAGCTGTGCTGTGGGTCTGACCTGAGATGACATGCTCACGTCACTGGTGTCCTTCATCTTGGAGAGGGGGTGGCACAGCCTGGACTGGTCACAGCAGGTCTCCTGCCCCTTGGAGAGGGGGTGGCACAGCCTGGACTGGTCACAGCAGGTCTCTTGCCCCTTGGAGAGGGGGTTGCACAGCCTGGACTGGTCACAGCAGGTCTCCTGCCCCTTCTCACCTCACGGGTGGGAAGGCAGCTTAAAGAGTTTTCCAAAATTGCCAAGTGTTGCCAAGGAGGGGAAAAATAAAATAGAAGCTGAAGATCAGAAATGTTTTCTCAAAGGCTCAGATGCAAAAGAATAGCAGCCATGCTGTGAGGTAACCAGCAAACAGGATTTAATTATCCGATGCCCAGGAGTGATGGCGCCTGCGAGGCTGGAGCGCAATTTCCCGGGAATAGCAGGACTGCAGGGATCCCTGCTCTGCCCTGGGAGTGTGCCAGTGCTGCAGTGCTCTCCCAGCCTTTGGAGGGGCCTGCAGGGCCTCAGCTTATCCTCCTTGGAGGAGCCAGGCAGTTGTCATGGGTGTCCAGCACAGGAAGCTTTGGAGCAGCTGGACGATGGGCTTTGTTGGATTGGGGGCAGGAGGAGCTGATGGGTCTGGGGCAGATGGGCTTGAAAGCAGCAACCTCAGTTCCAGAGTCAGGCAGAGGAACAGGGACAGACACCCCTTCCTTGGGTGTACCCAAGGGCAGAAGTGATTTGTGCTTCCCTTGTACAATCTGTGTCTTCCCAGCCTTGTAAAGTGGACGGCTGAGCCAGAAACACTTGCGAGGTGGGAGGTGTGAGGAGCCCTCGTCGATCGGGAGCACGGCTGTAGGTGTGACCTTTAAGGGACTGAGCTTTTATTTGTTATTACTTTTATCTCCAGCATGTCCAAGGTCTGTCAGAGCAGCGTGGGGACTTGCAGGGCTTATTGCAAAGTGTTTCCATTGCCACATTCTCCTCTCAATGGGTCTGAGGTGTTATGGGATGGTCTGGGTGGGGTGCCAGGCAGGGACAGCTCCTATGTGTGGATCTCTAGACCTGCTGGAAACGTGGCTCTCTGTGTGCCAGGGGAGCACAAAAAGTGTTGTTTATTCCATCAGGAGATGTTCCACCAGGCTGCAGGATAATGGCGTGCTGTGTGTGTGGTTAATGGTGCTTGGATTGGGATGGGACGTGCAAGGGTCCTTCAGCAGAGTCAGGAACAGGGGAGGGGCTTTCAGTGAAATGAGAAACCCAAGTGAAATCAGATCTTTAGGGAAAACACTTAAGGAATCAAAATGCATGGATTTTGTCTCTTTCTCCCTGTCAGTTTTGTTCTGAGCTTTTTCATTCAGGTTTTAGATCATCTTAGAGATTTAACAATCCTTCCTGTTGAAAGCCCTCTTGGTTTGCAGCAGCACACCCTGGTGCCAGTGCACTCACTGGAGATGGAGCAGGAAAGCTCAGCACAGCTTAGACCATCCCAATCCATCCTCCAAACACCCTTTCCCTTGCACCCCCTGCTGTTTCACACACACTCCACGTGCTCTGGTCTCTGGGGCTTTTCCAGGCTCTAGGGCATGTCCACTCAAAGGCATTCTGATCCCCTGGAGAGCTTGTTCCGGAGGAAGAGGTGCTGCAGGAAGGTTGGGTGGGTTTCATAGCTGACCTCCCCCTTTCCTCTCCAGTAGAGTGGTGTTACTTCTCTGCTGCCTGGAGTTGAACACACAGCTCCTGGGTTTGGTGGGGCAGAAGGAGGTGGGTGGAGGAACAAGAACTGTGGATCGGTGCCACCACAGCCCTTGGCAGGCAGGACCCCAGCGACTGCAAGTCGGGTCTGAGCTGCCAAGCGGAGCGTGGGGGTGACAGACAGCCCTGGGCTGGAGCAGAGGGAAGCCTGGGGGAGGCAGAGCAGTCAGACAGGGAGAGGGACAAGGCTTACGCTGCCTGTTCACCTCCCCTGCCCTCGCTGTCAGTGCCCCAGTGGGCACGAGGAGCTCCGTGGAGCCCATGGAGCTGTGTCGGCTGGTGCAGTGCAGCCACTGGAGTGAGACCAAGACAGATGTGCCCATCACCTGGCTGTCCTGCCCTGTCCCTGTCCCTGTCCCCTGCCACCTCCTCGGAGTCTGCCAACGTGTCCTTGTCAGTTCAGGTCTCCTGGTGGGACCATGTGGATGGTGATGCGTCCTGGGCAAGTGCCAAGGAGAGACTGGAGGGTGCCTGGGGAGGTGCTTTGCTGTTGCTTAAATTTCCCTGGAAGGCTTGTTCCTGACCTTCCTACAGATGCATTTGAGGCCTGAATGGAGCAGCAGGTAGAATGGAAACACAGATTAATTCCCTGGGAAGCCCTTGCAGAGCAGGTCAGAGCCACCAGCGGGTGGATTGGCCACAACCCCACTGAACAACGCAGGGGTCTCACAGGGAGGGTCTGAGAGCCAGGCCTGCAGCAAACCCAGCAGCTTCAGAAGCTCTGAGCTAAGCAAGACGAAAGTGGCCACAGGATGGCAGGTCCTGAAAAATACTCTAAAAATTGTGGAGCTGGGGGGCAAATGCTGGAGCTGCACCTGCTGTGAGACTGGACAAGGAAACGCTGACCCCGCAGGGGAGGAGCCTTCAGAAGTGTGGGGTGGAGGAAGCAAGTGCAACCCAAAGTCACAGGGGACTGTTTCTTGGGAATCCTGCTCAAGGATTTGGGGTCCTGGGCAGCCCCACCAGCCTTTCCTGATGCCTGGATGTGCTTTTGTCCAGGTAATGTGGAAGTCTCTGGCTGTGTTGGGTGTCTGACCCAGTTCTCATCAGTGCAAACTGGAGTGGGTTTGATAGTTTGGTAGTTGATAGTAGTGAAGAAAACAGTTTCTACATAACCTTTTATTTGTTTTTCTTTCAAATAAAACCCTGTGTGGATGTTAAGACTTGTACAGCAGGAAATACAGGGAAAATACCTTTTTTCTGCACGTAAAGTGTAGTTAAGCTGTGGAACTTGCTGCCCCAAGACCTGAGCAGAGCATTTTGGATGATTTGACCAGTGTAAATGCATTTCTGTGCACACAAAGGTGTGAAAGCCGTTTATGTGAGAAGCTCCAAGGAATGATGGCCACCTTACCCTGGGGTAAACTGTTTTTTCTACTGCAGCTCCATCAGATTTCTTTACTTCGGGGGAAGGAAAAAAAAATAATCCAAAGAATGACTGAATTTGAGGTTTGTAAGGGTTTTTCTTCACTTGTCAGATGCTCTCCAAATTGGACACATTTTGTGAGAGGTTCAGAAAAAGTGCACCAGCCGTGGAGGGCTGGGGAGGAGAGTGGGGAATACAGACAGATTCAGTACTGAACTTTGGGGACCAAAGGCTGTGTTGCCACCAGAGACAAAAATACCTCTTCAAAACACTCCACTGCTGAGTTACAACTTGGAGGTGCCTCTTTTCCCTTCATTAGCCAGGGAACACAGGGATATCATTCTCTTTGCTCAGCAGCACGGATCCCTCTGCTTTCTTTCCCCTTCTGCCAGTTGTGTGTCCTGCTAAGAAGCAACTTTTAATTGTCTGGTACCAGGGCAGACCTTGTTCCTGGGGAGAGCTGCCTCCTGCATGTTTCTCTGCTCTTCCCCTTGAAGCACCTGGAGCTGGTGCCTTTCAAGGCATTTTGGAGGCCTGGATTCCACTGTGATATTCCAAGGCACACAACAAGTTATTTGTCCCAGAGCAGCTCCTTCTGTGTCGTGGAGGGCTCTGTTTTTTCACTGGGTTGAAAGAGGCTGCAGGTATTGTGACTCTCCAGGGGTGTTTAAGGCAAATTTAGGTCTTAACAGAGGTTCTACACAGGGTTTCAATTTGGGGGAGTTTTCCTTCACCATGCAAAGCTGAGCTGACCTCTCCAAGGTGGTCTTCACCCTGTGCAGCCCCAAGACAGGAGGCTTTGGAGCGACAGAGTCTTCAACCAGAACTGGCTCCTGAATGGGGGACCATTTCCACAAGCCTTGCTGTGTGTCCTTCTCTCTTTCCAGGTCTTTGGGCCTGGAATAGCCAGTTGTGTTTTCCATCTCGGAGCAATGAGCTGGCAAACATCTCTGCTCCATCTGTTTTCCTTTGTTGATGGATTCTTTAAAGTCAGATTGTGGTCCCACTGGGACACACTCAACTAATCCTCTGCTTTTAAGATTTTATTTGTGCAATAAATGGATGACAAGGTGGTTTGCGAGTACATAATACAATAAATGGGTTTATAAATGCAACTTTTCTGCAGAGCACTGTAGAATAAAATACAATATCACTACGGCATTTAACACTGATCTCTGGTTCATTCATATTTCAAACAGTAATGTGCCCATTTTCTCATGTGGGAAACCTCTTAGGTTTTTTTAATACATTTTTATAAATTAACCAGGCACAGATTTAATAATAATGTGCATTTGTATAGCTTTTTCCATCTCTGAGGATCTTGGATTGCTCTCAGACTTAACGGTGTAATATAGAAATTACGTGCCCAAGGATCTGTTTGCTCTCTGCCAAAATGCAGCAGGAGTTTGGATTGCTCGGGAATGTTGTGGATGCAAATGGCCTGGAGGGAGGAAACTTGAACCCAGCACTCAGGGCAGGACAGCTTGGAGGGGAAGGTGCTTCATGGGTGCCGAGAGCAAAGTCCCCTGAAGAAGAGAGGCTGTGAAGATCTTTAGGAAATCTCCATGAGAGAAGCAAGGTGGTTACTGAGGAACCAGGAGGCTGGAAAATGGAGAAAATGCTCCTTAATATGTGTCTTGTAACTTTTGGGATGCAGCAATCCTGGGCACGGTGGAGCCAAGGGCAGGGAAGGCCTTGGGAGAAAGGGCTGTTCTGTCCAGATGGGCCTTTTTAATAAGATCTCCATCAGGACAGCAACTGGATCCATCAGGACAGGAAAATTCTGAGCAGAAGGACGAGGTTTCTCAATCAAAGTGTGTCCAAAATCTTTTAGATTTTTGACATAGGATCTTCTCCTCTCACCCTTTCTGGCCAGCTTAGGAAGGTGTTGAGCTTCTTTCCTTGGGGACTTTAATGTTCTTTGAAGAGTTCTTTGCTTCTGGGATCCCCAGGTGAGATGAGGCTTTTCCAACCCTCAGCCTTTCCCAGTTCCCACGTTTTGGTGTCTCTGACACTAGGATATCTGCCATGGAGGTTGTTCTTTCACCATCCTGGAAAGAAAAAATGTAAAGTTAAACTCATGCAATTGGACAAAAGTATTTACAGGTAGCAAATTGCTGTCACTGTAACAGGAAAACATGAGAAAATGGAAACGTGATATTTATGTTAATACAAAGTTTTAAAAATTTAATTTAAGAGACCAGCTGTTTCTGCTTCTCTTATAAGAGCTTAATTGATATATAATAGCATAGTTAATTAAATACAAATCAATAGTTTAAACCAGCTAATTGATATTTAATATGTATGGGAAAATATAACTTAGTTGTAATGTCATTAACTCAATATTAAATAAGCAATGGAATTGCAATTATGCCTTTACAACGATTGTAAAGTTTATCGTTCTTTAATAAACTTGCAATTAGACAGGGTGAGCTGAAAAATTATTAAACAGGTATTATTGGGCTATTAAACATTTATTATCATTCCTGGTGGGATACAGCTACACAATATTAGACATTATGATCATGTTAATAAACCCTTATTACTGCTCTGCAGCTTCAGCCTTTAGTGCCCGGTGATCGGAAACCTCCTCCCCTTCCTGAGTTGTGAGCAGAGGAATTGCCTTCAATTGAGGGAGGAAACCCCAAACAGTGGGAGAAACCAGGAAAAAGGAGGAGGATTCCATAGTTTGGGCTAGTGCTGAGAGATCATTCTTCCAAAACAAACCTTCTCTCCAATTTCCCAGGCTGAAGGTTTGTTTCTCGAGGACCCTGAGCTCTTGTTTCTTTAAATTGGCTTTCACTTCGTTGTCACTTGATTCTAATTTGTCTGACGAGTGGCTCTTGTGCCAGTTTGAGGTTTTGTTAATGAAGGTCCCTTTAAGTGAGTCAAAACCAGGGCTCTGCCACGTGTTTTCCATCAGAATCCTTAAGCTCCCACTTCTTTACAGTGCCTGGGATGATAAACTTCAGCTGAAGATAGTTTTGCCCTGCTGAGAAAATTCAATTGCTGTTGCAAGGCAATGGATGGGATTCTTTTGGGAGAGTGGGGGTTAAAATATTCTGTTTTCAGTGGTGTCTCAGCAGCCCCCCTAAAGCCAAGACATTTAAAATGCTGGGTATCTGCTTAACTATTTTAGCTTTAGGTAGCCACTAAAAGCCATGAAATGGTGAGACATCCTTAGGCAGCAGAGTAATCTTGAAGTATTTTACCTTTTAAAGGCGCTCTCAAGTATTTAAAGGTGCCTTTAGCTATAAAGATTTTTGCATGTTCTCACAAATTTATGGTATGAATTATTATAATGCAGTGCTTTTGTACAGCTCCTTTCATCATGGGATATCAAAGTGGTTTATAAGTGTTAATTATAGCACCCCTCGGGGAGGCAAATGGGAGATAGGCACCCACACCAGTGTGTGTTGATCCAGGCTCCAGATGGGTAATAACCCACATTTCAGCTGGATCCAGCCCTGAGCCTCCCTCCCCGCTCTGAGGGCTCAGCTGGGACTGGGACCTCTTGGGTAGCGCAGTCATTGCCTTGGCCAGAGCCCCACGACCTCCTTTTGGGAGCATTTTGCTCACTGCAATGGGAAGGTGAGAGCTGGACAGCAGAGTCGTGGGACAGTCACTCCCCACCAGGTACCCGGAGCTGCTACTGCCTCCATCACTGCTGTGGCTCGGGATGTTCAGCATTAGGAGGATGTGGAGCTGCTGGAGTGGGTCCAGAGGAGGCCATGGAGATGCTCCAAGGGCTGGAGCCCCTCTGCTCTGGAGCCAGGCTGGGAGAGCTGGGGTTGTTCAGCTGGAGAAGAGAAGGCTCCAGGGAGACCTGAGAGCCCTTCCCAGGGGCTAAAGGGGCTCCAGGAGAGCTGGAGAGGGACTGGTTACAAGGCATGGAGGGACAGGACTCAATCAGTCAGAGCAATTCTGGCTGGCTCGACTCCACTGTGGACTGTGCTGCCCTGTGTGGCACTAATCTAATTGTGTTGTTTTAATTACACTTTGATACCTTGGTGCTGTTTGAAGGCTCGATGGCAATCGATGGGGGTTTTGTTTTCCTATCAATAAGGACATAAAGGCTTTGCTGGCTCGGCACAACGGCCCAGGGGCTCTCGGCAGGTCACAGCTCCTGCCACGGGCACAGGGATTGTCTGTCCCCACAGGAATCCTGCAGTCCTGTGTGGAAACCCCTCCCACAGCCAGCATGGTCCTGTGGATTCCAGTTATCAGACTCGATAAGGGAGGTGACCTGTGCTGCGTGTCCTGCTAAACCAGCAGGTCTTTGCAGTCAGGAGTGTTGGGGGCATCCAACACTCTGCAGGTTGGCCCCTTTCTTAGTGTATTTGTGGATGTGGACAGTGCAGATCACGGTAGGTCTCATCACCGCTATCCTGCAGAGCAAGAGGGCTGCTTTCCACCATCAGAGATGGACAGTGGTTGCTCATTACCCCTTCCTGATGATTAGGACTCTGATTCAATGCACCACTGAGAGCTCTGATAGTTGGTTCATCTGTCCTGATTTGTCTAATCTTTAGACATCTTTAGATCTGACTTAGCCACCGCCCTTTATGGCCAAAACATGAGTTACAAGCCCCTCAGAGTAACCGTGGTAGGTAAAGGGAGTCATTTTCTGGCCACGCCTGTTTCTCTCCAGGTCAAGCTGTATTTAGGGTAGCAATTACATTCCACCTTGCTCTGAGCCACCTTACTTTTGTCAGAGTATCAACTTTGCTGAGATTACACGTGATTTGTGTTGGTTAGATGCTGCTGTCATCCCTGGTGGCAGCCTTAGGACCAGGAGCTGTTGGTCCTTAGCCTCCTGCAAGGTGGAATCCTGTTTAATGTTAGAGAAAGTGCTTTAACTAGACTTGCGTGTACCCTGAGTGTCCTGGGGTCCAAAGAAAGCTGTTTTTTTCTGGGTTTAGGCTCAAATTCTTCCTCATCCTGTGCCCAAGAGGAGGCTGTAACCACTCCACTGGGATGCCACGGCAGTGAGCACTGTTAGAGAGGGATGCTCTGTATCTGGGTCCGTATCCATATCAGTCTGGGTGTCTCCCATGACACTGCACATCCCATCAGGCCGCAGTGAGCGACTCCCCTCTTCCTCTGGGCTGAGCCCCCATCTGCCGTTCAACCCCAAGTTTGCATCGTGGCACTAATGCCCAGGCTGCCAGGCAGCTCCTGCTCTGCTCTCCAGCCACCTCTGCGCTCTCCACCCTCCTGCTTCGCTGCCTTCCCCTCGTGCGTGCGACACAACTTCCCGACGCTCCTTCCTCGGCTCCGCAGCGTCCGCAGCCACATTAAGTAAACATCAAAGGGGCTTTGATCAGCGGGGCTCTGCAGAGCGCAGAAGCCCCCAAGGAGCTCTGCAGGTCCACAGGCAGCATCGGGGACGTGGTACCTTAATTTTCTGCACAGTGACACAGGAGGATTTGTTTGAAGAACGAGAGCTCTGAGCCGCGCGCGGGGAGAGCGCATGCACAGCCCACTTCTGGAGAAACCCACGCTCACATCCCTCTCTCTCTGCTTGTTACCAAGAGTCAAAAAGCCCTATTAAGAAATCAAGGCATCAAAGGCATGTGCCTCCTCAGACTCTGGCACTCTGCTGCTCGTGGGGTCACTTGCTTGCTTCTAAAGAGCAAGATTCCTCAGGCCAGACTTATCTTCCCTCCCGAGGGCCATTTCCCGTTTTGCTTTGCTGCCCACTAAGGAGAAAAGGATCAAAGAGTCCGTGTTGTTGCAACACGCTGCTGTGGAGGAAGATGCAGCTCCTTCCCTCACTTGGAACAGAGGAGTGATTGAGAAACAGGCAGGGGAGGGGTTGGTGACCCTCCTGTCTCTCCATACACTGGCTTGGGTCCCCAGCACAGCTCAGCTCAGTGAGGATGACCAAGGACCTCAGTTCCATGCCCACCTCGCTGGGGCTTTACCTGAATGGTGTCCCCAGCAGGATTTGCTCCCTGCAGCCTTCCCAGGAGCTGCTCTTGTCCCCAGCAGGATTTGCTCCCTGCAGCATTCCCGGGAGCTGCTCTTGTCCCCAGCCCGGTCTAACACCACGCTCTCTTCTCTTGCAGAACTGGGGCTCCCAGGAAGAGGATGCTGCCTAGTCCTGGGGTTCATGTACAAGGAGAAGTACCGCAGGATGACTGAAGGTGAGCAGTTCCCTCACCTTCTCTTCTTCCTTCTCCTTAGCCATCTCATTGCCAGGGGTGTCCCTGCTAGGGATGATCCAGGTTCTTGTTCACACTGAGGAGAAAATCTTGTTTTCCCTTTGATCTCCGGAGCATCTTAGTAGGCATGGATGAGGGAAGTCCCCTGTGTGAAGCTGCAGGAGAAGAGATGGAGCTTAGTAGTTCCACACATCCAAAATCCACTGTCTTTTCCTTTGGAAAGGATTTGTCACATGGGAAGCTCTTTGCTGCATCTCCTCTTTTTGTTCTAGTTGGGTGGTGCTGTCTCACCATGACACTTTCAGAATCCTGCTTTCCAGTGCCTTTGCACCCCTCAGAGGCACTGTTCCATTGCTCATCAAACTCCTGCTAAAATGTCCCTGTTTTATATTCTAGTCATTCCCCAAGTACTTTATGAGCATTGATTAATCCATAGAAATATCATAAATAATTATGAAGCGTAATAACTAAACAAAAACTATTTATGCTCAGAAGAAGTGGCATCCTTGCTTCTGGCAGCTTCTTTTCCTGGAGCCAACCCTGGCACAGCAGCTTCTGATTAATGCTGGATAAGAGAAGGAACATAGAGCCCAGAGCCCTTTGAGATGGGAGGGTCTCGAGGGTGTGTCAAGGAGGGTTTGGCTGCTGGGAGGCCACTCTGGGAACTGCAAACTTGACCCAAGTGTGGATTTAACCCTTTGGGGGGGCTTAGAGTGGACAAAGAGTGTGATTTCTTGCCCTACTGCACTTCATTTTCTGGAAACATCCACGGTCAGGCTGGATGAGACCCTGAGTAGCCTGGTCTAGAGGAAGGTGGACACCTGTGCATTGCAGGGGGATTGGACTGGATGACCTTGAAAGATTCATTCCAACCCAAACCACTCCATGCTTCCTTTTCCTTGTGGGATGGTGAGTCACCAGCAGACAGCCATGGATGTGTCTGCTCTCACAGGAAGCCTTGTCTTCCTGAGAGTAAAAGGTGAGTTTGTTTCCATGGAGTAAAACTCTTGGAGAGGCAAGTTTATGGCTCCAACATCAGTTAGAAGATCAAAGGTTCCTTCACGTTCCCAGGAGCCCTGATACTGAGCTGATAACATGGGGAAAGTACTTCACAAGACTTCACCTCCTGCTTGTTAATTACCACATGCTCTTTAAACATTGATTAGAGGATGTTTTTAACTGGAAGGAGCTGCCCCCTGGGAGAAGGGGTGGCAGAGTCTCGTCCAAGTGCTGTGAGAAGGTGCAGTTTCCCTCTCTCTCAGTACCTTCAAGCTGTGCCCAGACAGGCAGGAGCACCCTGGGGCTGCTCACAGGGTGTCCACGAGCTGGCAGGACAATCCTTGGGTCCTGCCAGTCCTTTGGGACCGCTCTGGTTCCCCGGTGCATTCAAAGCCTGCTCAGCCTCTGATTGGAGCCCCCTTTTCAGGCTGAGCGGGGCTTTGTGTGGAGAGAACAAAGGAACATGAAAGGCCAAAAGTAAAGCTTTTGTGTGGCAAAGGGAACAAAGTGTTCCTGCCTGGCTGCAGCCAGTTTCTGGCCCCTGCAGGCTGCAGGGCCATTATGTTTAAAGGTACAATCTGCCAAAAAACAAAAGTCAGGGGGATTTCCATGGCTACAAAGACCTCCTAGGACTTGTGTTTTCGCTTGAAGCGGCTCTGGATGACAATTGCAGGCCTCCAGCCTCCCGGGTTTTGGTGGATTGCAATGCAGATCCACACTCTGTGTGTCAGCCGGGGTGGGGTCAGGTGTCTGGTCATCTACAGAGGTACCACGAAGGAATTAACCTGCCCAAGGTGCCTGAGCTGGCCTCTTGGAACCAGTTCCCTTGTAAGGATGAGGACAGAGGCAGATTCCCTTTTGTATTTTTGCCAAGGAAGAGTTTTTTCTCCCTTTTACTGCATGATGGTGCTAATGAACAGCCCTATTAATAATTGCAAGGGCACTGAAGGAACTGAAAGTACAGGTAGGCAGTGGGGCAATGGGATAATTGTGAGGTGTGGGGTCTCCATCCTAGTGGAAATGGGTAATTACAGGGATCATTTGAACCTTGCTGTCACTCAGTGGAGACATCTACAAAATAACTTGTGGGCAGAGAAGAACAAGAGGACTTAGAGGCCTTGGAAGTGTGGAGGAAACACTTCTTGGTGGGAAATCACTTCTCAGGTTGGATCTCAGGGAAAGGTTCTTCCCCCAGAGGGTGGTTGGCACTGAACAGGCTGCCCAGGGCAGTGGGCACAGCCCCAAGGCTGCCAGAGCTCCAGGAGGGTTTGGACAACGCTCTCAGGGACAGGATGGGGTTGTTGGGGTGTGAAGAGCCAAGAGGTGGACTCAGTGATCCTGTGGATCCCTTTCAGCTCAGGATATTTTACAGTTCTATGAAAGTGTTTCTCTTGGCTGTCTCCATGAAGGAGATCCAGGCTGGACTCTTGCAGACCAACCTGGTAACCTCTCCCAGTGGGGCAAAATAAATGTTGTGGGTTAGAGATGCTCTGTGGACATGCCCAGAGTGGATCTTTGGTGGCATGATGTTATTTGTTCTCCAGCTGGCAAGGGATGGGTGTCCATTAGCCCAGCTGAGAGCAGATGTGGCTCTTCCAGCTGAGCTGCACTCCAGGGCGAGGAGCTAAAATCAGTGTCCATGAACTTGCCACTGTCCATTTTAGTTCCATCAGTTCTTCCTATCAGTGCGTATCAGTGTCTGTGTAGTGAACAAACTGGTCTGGGTGTGGTGTTGGTGCCTCTCCCAGCTGTCAGGCAACAGCAGCCTGGGCTGCTGCCATCGCTGGTGACAGGCACAGCAAACCCGGCCTGGGTCCTCTCCTTGCTCTGCTGCCCACACTGGGTGTGACTGCCTCCTGCTCCATTGCTTCTGTGAAACCCACACCAGCAAAAGTGCTGGATTTGGTGATGAAATTGGGGTGTACTTGGCTGGAGAGCAGGAAGGTGTTGTGGCAGCATGGCTGTTCTACACTTATCCCTTCACTGGGATTGATGATGGGCTTATCTGAGTGCTGGGCTCACATTTGGTGTGTGCTGTTCTCGTGGTTTGGTGAGTGCTGGGCTCACATTTGGTGTGTGGTGGGAGCTGCTGGGTGAAATTGAGCTGGTGACAGTTGTAGACAGAGGGAGAGGCAGAGCTGTCTGCAATGACGGCCTTGCAATAAAGACACTTCGGAGTTAATCCTCCACCATCTGTCTTCATTCTGCTAATAACCCACTCAATCAGCTGCTGCCGACTGTTTGTTAACATTCAGAAACAGATACATAATCAGGAGCAGGGAGCTGTTTGCTCACAAGGGGCTGAATTCCTCCCTTGGAATGGCTCTCCCGTGGCCATGATGGTGGATCAGAGGGAGCAATGACTTGTGGATTGGATGTCCCAAGGCATATGCCATGTGGAGGTGATGCTGGGGCTGGCAGTGATCTGAGTTATGCTGCTTTCCCCAGGGCTTGTGCTGCCCTGACTCAAGGTGATTTTGAAGTAGAAAGGTGTTAGGTATGAGGTGGGTCACCTTAGTCCACCAAGAAAAAGGATCTTGAACTACCTGGAAAATTTGGGCTTGTTTTTCTGCTCCCACTTCTTCAAACACAGTTCCCTTCCCAAGGGCAGGTGAAGGGTGTGCTGGAATATCTCTGCTCACCTGTCGTGCTTGGTGCCTGCCTGTCCATAGCTGCAGCTCCCAAGCTGGGCTCGCTCCTCTCTCCTCCACAGTGTTCCAAGCAGGAATTCAGACGTCGATCCCACTCCTGTGATTTTCCTCCTCCTCTCCTGCCTTTGACAGCTTGCCAGGCCTAACTCGAGTCATTAGCGAGCGTCACTGCAGCAATTATGGCACTTTTTGGCTGCCATTCATAAAGCTACTAATGGGAATGATTTAAGCACGGAGAGATGTCAGCCTTCACCTTTCCCACCTGTTCCTGCCAGCCTGGCTGCTGGAAGGTGCCTCCAACCATCTCCCTGCGCTCAGGACGGCTCCCTTCCTTCCTCTGACCTCCCTTTCCTGGCTCTGGTGTCCTCACATGCAGTGGGTGACACCGCTGAGGGATGGACACAGCTCGTGGAGGGGAAGGGTGGGTTTCACCCTCATGCCCTGAGTTGGGTGGTGAAAGCAGGCGGGGCTGGGAAAAGGCACAGAAGGACTTGGTACAGCATCTTCCCCCAGACCAGCTAATGGTTCGTGGTGTGTGGTTAGGGAAGGACAATCCCCCCTCTTCAGATGGATGCAAACACTGGCTGGCGTGCTGGGAGAGCCTGGTGCCGCAGTTATCTCTGGCAGCAGCTGCTCTCTGTTCCTGCCGTGGCTGGATCTGCATTCAAGGTGTCTCCACTCACTGCACAAAGCACAGCAGGACCAGCAGCCAGTGCTGCAGAGCTGCAGCTCCACAGAGCAACCAGGGCTCTGCCTTAGGTGGGAGAGGGTTAGTTTAGCAGGTGGGATTTGCTGGGAAATGGCTGCAGAAATCTGCTCAGGGAAGGGCTGCCCGGATCCCAGGAGGACACTTTGCTTTTAAAGGCCATGTGGGGCTGTTGGGCAGCGTGAGACAAACCTTCAGTTTTGGCAGTGGACTTGAAAGTTTTGCAGTCTGAGCTCAAATCTTGCCTTGACTCATCTGTTCTGATGGTTTGGGTTCTTATTTAAAGGTGCTGGGACTGAAGCAAAGCTCTGCTGCCTCTTGTTCATAGGATCATAGAAAGGAAAGGGTTGGAAGGGACTTACAGATCATCTGTTCCCAAGCTCCCCTGCCATGGGCAGGAACACATCCCACTAGACCAGGTTTCTCAAAGCTTTATCCAACCTGGCCTTGAACACTGCCAGGGTTGGGCTATCCACAGCCTCTCTGTTCCAGTATCTCATTACTCTCCCAGTGAAGAATTCCTTCTTAATATCCAGCCTGAATTTTCCCTGTTTCGGTTTGTAGCCATTCCCCCTTGTCCTGTCACTACTGTTCCTGATGAACAGTCCCTCTCTGGCTTCCTTGCAGCCCCCTCAGACCCTGGAAGGTTCTGTGAGGTCTCCACACAACACTCTCTCCTCCAGGCTGAACAGGTTCAGCCTATCTCTAGTCTGCAGAGAGGTTTTGGTTCTGCTAGACACAGGCAGAGAATTGTGTATGCATATGAAGGCTGGGTTTATGGCTTATAATTATCTCTTACCCATCCTTAGAATAATTATAGCTCCTCCATTATTAATAATTGGAATTCCAGTCCTTGTCATAGATCACAAAATGGAGAGGAAGCTCAACCCAGGGTTTGCATAATGTACCTTGGTCTAAACTGAGTAATTGGTAAAATGGTGAAAATCGTCCGTTTTTCCCCCCATTCCTTGGTTCTGGAATTAGTGAGATATTAGTGCAATTAGCCAGTGTTTCCATTTGAGGCTGCAATCATTTGGTTTGTAATTTAGAATAAATGTAAAAGCCCACTTGTGCTTCCGAAAGGATTATTTGTCCTGTTTAAAAGTATCTAATGGGGTGGCTGTCATCTAAGCAAGATACATTTGACCCATTTCAATTTGTTTCCCTTTTAATCTGCTATCTGTTTTCCTGGATCTTTTTTTAATAAAAACATAAAGAAGAAGTGGGCGAGAGAGACCAAAGAGGGAGAGAATAGAAGCCTTATAGATCTGGAGTTTATCATAAGCCAAAGTAACTCGAAATCAAGGCTGTTAAACTGCAGAAGGCAATAAAAAGAAAACACTATTTGGAGATCGTTTAAAGGGCCGAGTGGCTTGTCAATGAAAGGTTGCTCTATTCCACTGCTTCTTAATAGCCTCTCACAGGCAATAGGCAGCTCCTGCAGGAGCCAAGGTCCTTCTGCAGCAGCTCTGCTGCTCCCTGGGGTTGGAGCTGGACAGTGATTCCAAGGTGAGGGAAATCCAATACCAAGAAGGGCAGAGAGCAGAGGAGGAAAGGAGGTGGATTTAAAAGCCAAGCTGAGTTCCAGTTTTAAAGCATGTCCTAAAAATATTTATTCCAATGTTTGAAGCTGGGTGTGCTAGTAGGCACAGAGGGTGAATGCATCACTCCTTTGAGCTGTAGACAGGTCTGTGTCCAGTTCAACCACAGAATGACAGAATGGTTTGGGTTGGAAAGGGCCTTAAAACTCATCTCATTCCACCCCCTGCCCTAGGCAGGGACACCTTCCACTAGCCCAGGTTGCTCCAAGCCCCGTCCAACCTGGTCTTGGACACTTCCAGGGATGGGGCAGCCACAGCTTCTCTGGGCAACCTGTGCCACAGTTCATAACCATCACAGGGAAGAATTCCTTCCCAGTATCCCATCTAGGGATGGAGTCCCTGCTGTTTTGGAGACAAATGGATGGTTCAGAGAAGCTGGCTGTGCCTCTGCTCCAAATGTCTCCGCTTGACCACCCCTTCTGCTTCCCACCATAGTTCAAACTGGGTTCAGTGAACCCTTCCTGACAGGAGAAGTGTGATTAGAGCGTGGCACTGAGGTACAGTGGCATATTTGTGCCACCCATTAGCAGCCCAGCAAGGCAGTCGCTGCCTCAGAATTACTTGGATTTATGGGAACACTTACTCTGGATCTTGCAAGTGACTTTTACATCTGCAGCAACACAGGCTGAGCATGAATCTTCCTCAGCCTCAAGGATAAATTGGAGCCAGTCCCTCCTACCCCTGTGAAAAGTAACCTTTCTCCTCATATTGATGCCAGCAGCCTTGGTGCTGCTGGAGAAGCTCAAACTTCACTTGGTTCTCTGGCCTGACAGTGGAAAGAGTCTGTTTTTAGGGACCAGACCTGTGATGTGTCACTTGATTTAGCTCGAGCAGCCTTGGCTCTGCTCAGCCTCCTTGTGCACACAGTGGAGCTCAGCAGCCCATAAGCAGCTCGAACACCTTGTCCAGCATGCCAACATCTTCTCACAGCTTTGCCCTCTGGGGCTTTGCATCATTTCTGCACCCTGGGCATGGGATTTCTGCTGAACTGGGCTCCAAGCTGCTGGATCCCTGGCACAAACTCTCCTGGGACCCACTGGGAGCTTTGCTTTGCTAACTCTGCTGTCATCCCAATAAATGTGCCATCCTCACAGGGGCTCTGTTGTGGGGAGGCTCTGCTTACCCCCAGCATTGTCACTCGTGTCTTCCTGGGCAGCCACCACCAACTGATCAGGGGCACACCACCAACTGATCAGGGGCACACCATCAACTGATAAGGGACACACCACCAATTGATCAGGGACACACCATCAACTGATCAGGGACACACCATCACCATTGATCAGGGACACACCATCACCATTGATCAGGGTCAGCATCTCTGTGTAAGCTGCATCGAGCCTTTTGTTCTTTGTCAAAGGCTCTGGGAAGGAGCAGGCAGTGGATGGAGTTGTTAAGGATGCCTTGTCATCTGAGAGGTCTCATCGGTATTTCTGTGATGTTTTGTGTGTCTGAGCTGAACAAGGCAGGGATGGAAGTGAAACCTGAGAAGAACCACCCTACAAGCTGCCTCTTTGTCCAGTGCCAAGGGGAGGCTTTGCCTGGGAAACTGGGGAAGAGGCAGGACCTCACTGCTGAGAGCCGAGTCCCAGCTGGTTCATCCCACACATTCCAGTGTGATCCTCTAGTGATACCAGAGGATGCTGCCAAGGGAAGGATCCTGAGTGCTCTGCCCTTCATTCTGCCCAACTTTCTGCTGCCCTCTGCCCCTCTGGAGGGCAGGAGCAGAGTTTCACCTGTGATGCTCCAGTTGTCTGCAGTGGCTGCAGCGCAGCTGAACAACTCTCTGGTCATAAATCTGATCCAAAGCCGGGGAGTTTTACGGTAACGGTGTTGTTGTAGCAGTTAATGGTCTAAGGGTATAATTTTATCTATTGATTTGAGTAGCAGTCCCCTGTGCAAAGCTACTGCTGCGAGGTCTTAAATAAATGATTTCAATCCCTCCTCACTCCCAGAGTGCTGGCACCAGGCATTGCAGGAGCTGCTTCTCTCGCTGTGCAGAACCTGGCAGCGTGTGGAATCTGTGCTCTGTCCCTTTGCAGGGAATGGGGGGCCCACTAAAGACACTTCAGGGGTCTTAGGCTGTAGAGAGACTCTTTACAGGGGCATGTAAGTGGTGAGGCAAGGGGGAACGGCCTAAAGCTGAAGGAGGGCAGGGTTAGATGGGATATTGGGAAGGAATTCCTGGCTGTGAGGGTGATGAGGTCCTGGCACAGGTTGCCCAGAGAAGCTGTGGCTGCCCCAGCCCTGGAAGTGTCCAAGGCCAGGTTGGACGGGGCTTGGAGCAACCTGGGCTGGTGGAAGGTGTCCCTGCCCATGGCAGGGGATCTGGAAAATGATGAGTTTTAGGATCCCTTCCAACCCAAACCATTCTGGGATTCTATGATTTATATGCATGGATCAATATCTAGGGTATGATGTAGATTATCTCAGCTACTCAAATTCCACTGCCTTTGCCCTTCCCCTTTAGGTTCCTTACTGGCACTGAAATGGGATGTGCACCTAAGGAACACGGCAAAGCTGTTGGGGAAAACTCGTCCTGTAAAAGGCACCTGGAAACAGGCAGAGGTGAGGTTTTGTACTGCACCTTGCTGCAGCTGCCTGGCCATCTTTTGGTGCTCCTGTCTCTGGGGGGTTTGGGCTGGTTTATTTTTAATCAGGGGGTGGGGGGACAGGAATGACAGGAGGTGTGAGGCTTCTCCCTGGAGATGGCAGCTCTGGTTTCTCATCTCCACGCTGCTCCAGGCTGAGTTTCCCTGGGAGTGTGTGTATCTGTTGATAGTTTTCCCCTCTCTGCAGAGCTGCTGCAGCCTGGGGGTCTGTTATTTAGTTTTCCTCCCTACACGTCTGTGGGGACTCTGCCAGAGAAGCTGCTGGAAGCAGTGTTTGATTAGTGATACCAGTCACACTGTTGACAGAGAATCATGGAATTGTTTGGGTTGGAAAAGACCTCCAGGATCACTGAGTCCAACCATTAACCCAGCACTGCCAGACCACCACTAAAGGACGTGGTGTCCACCAGACCAGAGCCTGTAGATCCAGCTCTGGCAGCAGGTCAGGTGCTGATGATGCTGTCAGTGCCCCTGGCACAGACACAGTAACACGGTTGTGTGAAACCCTCCAGCTCTCAAAGTATCTGGAAGCCATTGCTTCTAAGCAAACATTCCAGACTTTGATGAGGAAAGGGGCAGGAGGGTAACAGCACATCCCTACCCAAGGCTGGAGTAAAGAAGATTGTCTATTCTGCTGTTTTTGGGGCAGCCCTGGGGCACAGGCACTCCTTCCTTCCTACCCACGGGTGCAAGGAGGCACCAGGTCTGTTGCTGCCTGCTCTGGATCTCCAGCCTCCCTCTCCTGGAGGCAGACACAAGCTTTCTGCAGGCAGAGATGGTTTGGAGCTTCCCAGACTGGAGCAATGAAGCAGCACCGAGTTCCTGTCACTTAGAATATCAATTAAAAGCGCTGCAGCCTTGTAAGTCCCACCCTGAGACACGCGCTGGGTATCGACAAACAGCCGGGCTTGCCATGGAAATGGCTCTGGAGCCAGCAGGAGTAAAACTGCTGTGCAGCTGTGAGCAGAAAGTTGCTGTGGCTGGAGCACTTCCAGCCCAGCCCAGGCTGTGGGGTGGAAGCTGAGACTGGGGTGAAGATGAAACCCTCTGGTGTCACAAGCACTGGGGCGTCTGTGCCGTGGGTGTGCTGGGAAACGGCTTAAATAACTCGTTCTGAAGCTCCTTCCCCCCCGGCTGTCCCTGTGTGTCACATAACACCATCCCTGCAGCCCCAGCCTGTCAGATGAAGCTCCTCTCTTCCAGGAGCAGCTCTATTTCACTGCTGGGATGACAAAATGGGATGAAATTGTGTGTTTCAGGCCAGCAAAATGATCCCGTTCCCATTCCTCAGTGAACTGGGATCTGACCTGCAAAAACACCACTGCAAAACACCCAGAAACTGTGTTTGAGCTGACCTGGTTTTAAACCTTTCAAAAAATCCTTTCTCATCGTAAGGAAATAGCGAAATATTGCTGGGAAATATCTATCTGAATGCTGCAGGTCCTGGTTTTCTTTTTTCTCCCCAAGTTATTTGCTGCATCTGGCCAAACCTGCCATCTGTGTTCACTCAATGTGATTGAAGCCCATCAGCAGCCTTCAGGTTGAGGCTGATGAAGATGGAAGGAACAGGCATGGTCAAAAACCCTCAGGATTAGGCAGGAATCATTTCTGAGGGGGAGTGTGAGGTGAATTCCCTGGCCCAGGCAGCCAATGTAATGATTATTTAGTACCCAGGGCTGTTACCACAAACCTTCAGAAAGCAAAGAACTTCAGCCACAAACCGTATCAGTTCCCTCCAGTGCAGCACCAATCTCGGGGCCGGTATCTCCGTGTCCTTTTACACCCAGTATTTGCTCCCATGGGTATTTACTCCTCTATAAATGTATTAACAGAGCTAATCTGAAAGCACATCCAGAGATACAACTTGAGATGGAGTTTTTTTTTTCCTTTAACAGAGATGAAGCTTTTATATAGACGGGGAAAAGAGAAGGGAAGTGAAATGTTCAGTGACTAATGATCCTCATCAATATTCATGAGAGTCGGTATGCATTCCGAGATTTAAAATAAAGGAAGAAAGAGAGAAAGGCATTGACTGCTTTAGAAGCTAAATGAAATATTTAGGTTGACCTGGAGATAAGTATGCTGGGTCTTGTTGCCATCAGCTTAGACCAGTGCTCAATCCAGGAGCTTTCAAAGCGGGAGGTGCCGATGGATTTTTCTGGAGGTGGCGTGGCAGGAAAGGGCTGGGGTGGGCTCTCATGGCAGCAGAAGCCTTCAGCTGAGGGTCATGCTGGGCTTGGTGCTGCAGAAATGGGGGAGGGAAGCAATCCCTGCCCCAGGAAGCTGCACCCTAAGGCTGCTGGAGCAGGGCTGTGGGATTGCAGCAAGGGGGGTTGTCCAGAGCCAAGGAGCAGCCAGGCTGGGGCCAGACATGGGCTGTCCCACGTGAGCTCCTGTCTTGACCATTCCCTGCAGCAAAGCTGGTCTGCTTGGGAAGGAAATGACCTCAAGCAGCAGCTTGGAGGGCACAGTGGGGACTGATGGATGTGAGGGTGCCAGAGGACCAAGATGTCTGGTGAGAACCTCCCTTCCCCCATCTCCAAACATCTGTGGATAGTGGGGTAGCTGATTTGCTGCTGTGGCAGGTATCTCTCTATCTATTATGCTGTTCCTATTTTCCTTCTTTCTCTCCCATCCTGCCTCTGTTTCCCTCCCTGCTCCCAGAAAATCACCCCAACTGTACCTAATTTGAAGGTGAAATTTTAAACACTCCAAATACTTTAAAATAGATGGGTGAACCTTGATCCTTCCCCCTTTCAGTCTTTTGTTAGCTGGGTGGGAGGAAAAGGAAAGGCTCTGCAGAGAAAATACCTGAAGAGTGTTTGTGTCAGGATGTAGCTCTGGATGTGCAGCAGTGACAGTGGAGGATGGAGAGAATATCAGGCTCTTAACAACCAGATTTAATAGCAGAAAGAGCACACCAGGCCTGGAAGAAAGGCTTGCCCCACCTTCTGTGTGTGTCCTCTTCTAAATCTTTTTCCTTTCTCCTTCTGCAAGTTGTCCTTGTCTCCCTGCGCTTCTGAGGCTGCTCCGTCTCATTTCCGAGCCATCCCTTCCCTCCCCCAAGTGACAGCTGTCCCACCCCTGCCGAGGTCGTTTGCCCTTGAGACCATCTTTGATCTGTGCCCTGATAGAAGGGCCCAGTATTGACTTTGGCTGCTTCTTCATTAAGAGGCACCTCATTTGTCAACTTGTTTGTTCCGACGGTGCTTGGGAGACGCGGGGCCCGCGCCCCCTCCGAGCCGCGCCACGGCAGCACGCCAGAATTAACTCCCTTCTCAAGGGTTTCCAGCAAGGTCACTGCAGGTGGCCCTGCACAGCTCTCTCCTCCTCATTAATCCACGTCACTGAGGTTTTAAGCGAGGTTGGACCCGTCGGTGCACGGGCAGGAGAGCTGCGCAGGCCGCGGGTGCTGCGCGAGGCTGGGTGCAGGGGTGAGAGTTAATCCCAGGGGCTCCCACATGGAAAGGCACAGAGGTCCTGTCTGCTCATGAGGAGCTTGGAGATGAGGTCTTGGATGAGCTCTCGTGGTGAGATCCCTGCAGGTTCTCTAGGACTGTGAGTAATTAAGAAGAGTTTCTCTTGTCAGTTGTCATCAGGTAACAAACACATCTGCCAGTGATGGCTTCTGGTTGTAGTCCAGGTGGTCAGATGAGGTTAACTGAATAAGCTTCCCAGACTTTCTTGCATTCCTGGTGTTTGGTGAATAATGCACTGACAGGGGTTTGCTTGTAGTGTTTGAGCTCTCCAGGAATCACCTCCCTGTGCTGCACATCCCAGGGCTGGGACCCCAGCTGGGGGCAGGGTACAGCCAGACTCCATCTGCTGCTCCTCCGAGTATTTTGGGGGAAACCACCCTCATAGCCAAGAATTCCTTCCCAATATCCCATCTCTCCCTGCCCTCTGGCAGTGGGAAACCATTCCCTGTGTCCTGGCCCTCCATCCCTTGTCCCCAGTCCCTCTCCAGCTCTCCTGGAGCCCCTTGAGGCTCTGGCAGGGACTCTCAGGTCTCCCTGGATCCTTCTCTTCTCCAGGTGAACCCCCCCAGCTCTCCCAGCCTGGCTCAGAGAAGAGGGGCTCCAGCCCTGGGAGCATCTCCATGGCCTCCTCTGGAGTCGCTCCATCAGCTCCACATCCTTTCAATGATGAGAACTCCAGAGCTGGAGGCAGCACTGAGGTGGGATCTCAGCAGAGCAGAGCAGAAGGACAGAATCCCCTCTCTCTCCCTGCTGGCCACACTCTGCCAATGCTCAGGCTCAGGCTGTAGGGAGGGGCTGTGCTGCTGAGGACAAAAACTGCCACACGGGGCCTTTCCAGACCTGTCTGACCCTGTGTGGGTAAAGCAGGTGACAACAAAGAGCCAAACTTCACTGGCAGACCTTAAAGTCCCACTGTCCTTGTGGGGAAGGGTCCAGTGGTGCTGTTTCTGTCCTCCTGAGAGATGCAGCAGCTTGAGCAGGAGCTGTGGGAGCATCAGCCCCACCAGCAGTGCCCACGGGAAGGGCAGCAGCCCAAAAACCAAAGGTGCCAGAGCTGGGTTGTGCCACAGGGGTTAAAAATCTTTTGGTGCCAGGTCCTTCCACACTCCTGACAGCAAGGAGGGAGCTGAGGCAAAGATGTTCCTGGCTGTTGCTACGGGCATTTTGCTTCAGCAGTTCCTGAGGTAATAAGGCAGCAGTAATTGTGCAGCTCCACGGGCTGGGATGGGACTGGCACTGGAGCTGAGCTGCTCCTGCAGCCGAGGGAGCATGGAGCAAAGCCAGGGAGAATACTGACTGTGGAGGCAAGGAATGGCCCAGGGATTAGAGAGCAGGTTGTAAGAGGAGAGACTGGAGGAGGTAAATTTATATAGTCTGGAGGAGGCTCAAGGGGAGACACGACCGGAGTCTATAAATACACGCAGCAATAGAAACCAAGGGAGGGAATTATTCAGAAGGAGGGAGGACAAGGAGCAGTGCCTGAAGCAAAGCAAGAAAAGTTTATTCTGGGTCCTGCACGGAAGGAGAACAGCACCTGAGTGGGATGAGGCACCACCACTGCCAATCACCCTGCTCCCCCTCTGCTCCCAACCCGCTGACGCCTCACAGGGCCGGTTCTCTCCCTCCCATCCCAGCCCTGCCGTGTTTCCCAGCAGTCCCCACCTCCTTTCTTCCCTGGCAGCCGTTTCACACGGGCTCCTGTCACCCAGCGGCCCCAGCGTGCCTTCGAAGGTTTAATAAAACAGATTGAGATGCACTTGGGCTTGTGGCTTGACAACTGGTTCCCCTTGGACAGGAACATTTGCCTTCGCTGGGTGACAATGCTTTGAGTCCGTCGCCTCAGGCACTGTGGCTCATTGCTAGTCATCCCTCCAATGAATAATACACAGGCCTGAGTATCTGTCTGCATACATCTTCCTTTTCTGTAGGATAATTTAATGTTATCTTTGGGCCTCCTGCTCCTGAGATGAAGAGATTACTTCAAACCTGCAGCTCCCAACCGCAGCCATTGGTTTCAAACGTCATTAAGTTTCATTATAACAAATAAACACTGCAATGACATTTATAAGTTACCAGAGAGCACAGAAACACAAATATGAAGCAGATAAACTGCATTTGATCCAAATAATTACTGCAGGCAATATCGAGCTTAGGCTGAGCTGGCAGGCGGGTGCTGGGTAATTTATAGGAGTCTGTAAGGCTCTGTGTTGCACATTGCTGCTTAAAAATTATGATGATGGTTATGTGTCTCTCTCTAAACCCTTAAACAGGTTATGTTCCTGCCTCCTTGAAGGCAGGGAGCTTTTCCTCAAGTCAGAAATGGAGGTGGCACAGGCTCAATGTGTTTGTTACTAGTTGGGGACTCTCCTATCCCTGTTCCTCAGGATTTCTCAGCCTGAGAAGGGACCTGCTTTGAGGTGTGCTCTGCTTTAAGATGCAAAAGAGCTTTGTTTGTTTTTTTTCCCTAAGTGTTTCTATCCCCACTGTGGATAAGTTTTCAAGAGAGGGGAATCCATGGGGGGAGATTTCCACTCCCAGGGGGTGTAATACTGTAGTTATAGAATCACAGAATAACAGAATATCCTGAGTTAGAAGGTCTGACTTAACAAAGATCATCAAGGCCAACTCCTGATGAATAATAATGAAGTTCCTTTCATTTTGTCTCCTGCCTTTACCTGTTAACCCTGGGCAAGAACTCCTCTACCAACAAACCAGAGGAAAAAGCATTTTCCCCCAGCTTTCCCCTAAAAATCTGAATGAAAAGGGGGTTTGTTGCTGTGCTGGTTCTGTAAACTCTCACAAAGCTTTGCCTCTGCTCCAGGCTGAGACACATCATCTCCTAATGACCCCACTGGAGCTTGTCAGGCATGGAAAGGTTCCCCATTCCTGCAGGCTCAACCCAGGAGGGGGGTTGGACACAGCTGAGTTTATTGACGAGCATCTCTCATTACCTGCTAATTAACTCAGCAGGCTGGAGTGTGCTAATCTTCTCTTGGACCGGCGTTTTGCACAAGGCAGCCGTTGACTCCGCAGTGGGGACCGTCAAGAAGGAGCTGGTGACAAAACAAACAGCACAGTCTGAGTTAAATACATCGGGACCCTTCTCCTCCAGCAGGGAAGGGGAGAAGCCACAGGGTCTGTTGGCAGTGACAAGGCACAGCCCCTTCCCTGGGCCTGCTCCCAGGGCTGCACGTGGCTGGTAAAGCAGTTTTAGGGCAATAAATATTGGCTGAATTCACGTTTTCTCTTGATTTTTGTGGTTCTTGGCTTCATGGGGTAAGACCCAGTCAAAAAGCAGGAGGCAGCTGTTGTAGGCAGTGGTGCAGCTCACTGGCCTCCTCCATGATGGATAAATGCACTTCCCAGGCATTTCCCTGGTTCTGTGGATACTGGTGCAGCCAGGGTTTGAAGAGAGGGCAGCTTTTATTAGGCTGCCATGTATGGATAGAGAAGTACACGAGTTTTTAAGCACCTTCCAGGGGTAACAGGGATGGGCACGTGTGTGAAACGCTTCCTGCTCAGCAATGATCTGCTCTCCGTCTCTTCATCTCAGCATCTCCAGCTCCTCCTGCCTTTCCCCTGCCACTTTTTGTATGTATTGCATATACTTCACTTCAGGCTGTTTTTCAGAATATTTTGTGCTAATTCTAAATATGAATCTTGCATGTGTATAAAAAAAAAAAGCACATATTTACCATCATTTCCACTTGTAAAAATCCAAACAAATGATAATCATAGCAGGAACCTGCTAATTCTCACTCCATCTTCAGAGCTGACAATTCACGCAGCACAACCCGAAGCCATCTCACCCTGCTCGGGTGAGCAGCAGGAGCTGGAGCGAGTCCACAACCTCCTCTGTCATCTCCTGGAGCTGATCTGGGCAGGAGCTCCCCCAGAAGTCACCCAGTTGATGTTTCAGGCGAACAGAGGCTTCTCAGCCTTTCAGGGCAATGCTGAGATTTATTCTTGCCTTTTTCTGCCTCCTCCACATGGTTTGGTGCCACCGAGGTGTCTGTCCTTCAGGGAAGGCCTCTGCTGGGGGAATCTTGGCTGGTGGCACTTTCAACACCAGCAGAACTGGAAACATCCTGTGGAGAGATTTCTTTAATCACTCCTTGGGTGAATTCTCAAATTTGTGTGATCTCCAATCAACCTGTAGCGAGACCACTTAAACTCAAAATCACTTTGAGAATGAGCAGAATCTTCCAGTCATTTTAATGTTATAGACTCCCAAAATGGTTTGGGTTGGAGGGGACCTTAAAGCTCAGCTTGTTCCAACCCCCTGCTGTGGGCAGGGAATGTTATATTAAATACCTGCATTTTCTGCTCTGAACTGCATCTCCACTCTGATTTCTCTCCGCGCCTCAAAGCCTGCGATAACACATTTCGGAAAGCGAGGATGGAAGTGAAACATGGTGCGACCCAAGGCGAGATTTTTGCTCTAATTTTCCACCCCATGGACTGCACAACTTCCAGTTGCCTCTCTTCCTGGGAGCAGAGCCAGCCTTTGAAATCTCCAAATCATTTGTGAAATGGATTATTCATCCTTCTCGTTTTTCCTACGGACAAGTGTCCTCTGTGCCCTCTAACTCAAAGATGAGCTGAGATTTAAAGGACACTATTTCAAATGAGGAGCCCTGATCTGGGAAAAAAGGGTGGGCTAAGGGGGTGCACTCAGATTGAATGTAATCCAGGGAGGGGGAGGATCACCTGAGAGATTTCAGAAAGTCACAATCCTTACGGATTTTATCTGGGAGACTCTGTGTGGGCAGGCTGCTGCCCACTGGTTTGCACATCAGCTGTTATTTTTAGAAGGAGAAGTTCCTTTTTCTTCTCTGTGGATTCGAGTGGGAGGTTTTATGTCCCAGGAGTGTCTGTGCAAGGCTCCTGCAGCTGAGGACCCACTGACCCCTTTCCCAGTGCCTTTTGGCAGCTACAAATGGTTCTCATCCGAAAAGCAGCTGGAGTTGCCATGGAGAAAGCTGGCTTGGCTGGAATTACTGGAGTGTCCCCTCCTCTGCTCTCCCTCCCTGTGCCCATGCCCCTGGCCATGGTGGAGCTGTGCCAGGACACTGCACCTTGATGGGAGAGCAAATGGGAATTTATTACTCTGCGACGGGTTCCTCGGGAGCGCCGATAACAAAATATTTCTTGGAGTCATTGGCTATTTTCAGTGGGAGCCAGGCCTCCAGGTGGATCAATACGAGGAAATCTATTCCCCTCTGCTCAGAGAGCGAAGCATCTCCTGTCTCCACGACTGGTTAGCACCATGCCAGGGTTTCCAGTCCTTGGGAACAGCTTGTGGTGCCATCACCCGCCTTTGCAGCAAGAACAGGCATCACCCCTGTGCCCTGGGCAGCCCTGGCAGGAGGCCCAGAGCTCACAGCTGACCTTGGGGAAGGAACCATGGCAGCCCAGGTGTTGGGAGGAGGCTGTGACCCCTACCCAGGGTGCAGGGAACTGCTCACCCCTCTCCCCTCTGCCAAAAGAACACAACCAGCTCTGCCTCTTGCTGACCCTTCTGTTCCGCTGCCATCCTCCTGAGGTGCCTCACCTGCTTCTCCAACCCTCCTGTGCTGGTCCCCGGTGTCCTGAGTGCCCCAAAGTGCATTTTCCAGTTCTGTCAGCTTGTCTAATAGGAGATAATGCTGCTCGCCCTGAGCTCGGCGTTATCCGGGCAGCAGGTTCCTATGAGGCTGGGAAAGCAGAGCAGCCTGGAGCCATCCATGGAGCCTGGAACCATCTATGGAGCCTGGAACCATCTATAGAGCCTGAATATTCAGTGATCCAGCCCATAAGGTCACTTGAACGCTGCCTTTTGGGGACAGCCTATCCTTGGTGCCTGGATGCAGTACACTGCTTTGTTTCCCATCAGTGCAGCTCCCAAGAACAGGCATTTAATCTCCCAAGAGGTAATTCTCTAAGCTGGGGCCGGGAAGAGGCTGCTAATAAATATCCCACGGTAAGGATACTCTAACACCTTTCCCAACTGGCAGCTAATAACAGAGCAGCAGATGACATTTAAGCCCTTTCTGCATGGCTGATCAAACTCCTCACAGTGACTTTGAAAGCAGTGCTGGGAATTCATGTGGGTATCAAAGCCAGCGGAACACTTGATAGTTCAGATCTCTTGCCTGTGTGACTAATAGACAAAAAAGACCCCTGAAAGGTTTAATATCTTATTCAAAATTTCCCTGTTTCCCATTTGAAGCTGCTCGGTGGACACAGTGGGATGCTGATGGTTCCTCTCAAAGCGGCGCTGGAAAATATCTGCCATCACCACGGGATGAGCTCAGGTGCACTCGGGGCTGGTCGTGGCTGGGAGGCAATGGGTCACCCTGAGGCCAGGCTGGAGAGCAGAGCACTGTCTTGGCACCTGAAACTCCACCTCTGGCTGCTGGCACTGGAATCACAGAATCACCTTGAAGATGATCAAGTCTGACCGTTAGCCCAGCCCCACCACTGTGTTCACCCCCAAACCATGTCCTCAAGTGTTTTCTGAACACTTCCAGGGATGGTGACTCCACCACTGCCCACCCTTTCTGTGAAGAAATTTTCCCTAAAATCCAACCTGGCACAACTGGAGGACATTTCCTCTTATTCCTTGTTCCCTGGGAGCAGAGCCCTGACCCACCCCCGGCTTCACCCTCCTGTCAGGGAGCTGTAGAGAATTAGAAGGTCTCTCCAAGCCTCCTTTTCTCCAGGCTGAGCCCCCCCAGCTCCCTCAGCTGCTCCTCATTGGACTTTGTTTCCCACTGGACTTGCTCCAGCCCCTTCCCCAGCACTGTCACCCTCTATCTCATTGTTTTCCTGGGATGATCCCTGTCCCCAGGGTCACTTTGGCCCTGATTTCACCTCAGTGCAGCCCATGTTTTCCCCTCCAAGCTGTGTGGGGGTCTGGGGTTGGTGAGCCCTGCCCGGCTGTGTGCGGTGGGTGCTTCCAGCACAAGCTCAGCTCCCTGCCTTGCCTGGGAGCAGGGACACATCCCCTGCTGGGCATACACCGTTCCATACACCTGAGTCATCCCTTCACTGAAGGGGCTGTGCTTTTGTTTCTTTTCAAGTTGAATAATTCAGCAGCATCCAGTGCACCAGAGCCACGTCAGCCGGACTTACGCAGTCACTCTAAAAAAGGCCAAACTGACATTTTTGTTCAAACGGATTTTTTTTCTTTTTTTGGTTTTTTTTCTTCCCCTCTCCAAGGACACAAAATAAAATAATGGAAGGCTTATGCAAGGGCTGAACTCGAGCTACCTTTCTTATTTCTGCCATGAAGATAAAAGGAAGGACCTGACATGGCTCTGGCCATCACCTACAAGGGACTCTCCCGTGGGGATGCCGCTCCACGTCTCCTTACTGGGATTCATCTGCTCTTGCCTGGGCAGCCACGGGTCTTTCGCTTCTCTGATGATGCAAGAAAAGCTTGTCTGGACAAATCCTTGCCCCTGGGGACACGTGGCTGTCCCTTTCCTTCATGTTCCAGGGGCTCTGCACTCGTCCACTCTACGGGCACAACCTCAGAGCGGTCCCGGTGTCGGGTCCCACCGAGGAGGTCACTGGGGAGCAGGAGGGTGGCTGCTGAGCGGCTCTGGCGCCCGCACGGCTCTGCCCTGTGCTTCCCCATGACTGACAACTCCAGAGAGCTTTGTAAATAATGTAAATGCTTTTGTCTGCTTGCTTTTCCCAGCCGTCTCAAAATCAATGCGGGCGCGTGTTCTCTGGCACGAGGGGCCTCGTGGGGGGGTCTCGGTGTCCTTGGCTCTGAGGAGAGGCCCCAAATGAGCGCTGAGAACCGGCCCCCTGTCACGGGGACGACAGCAGGAGCTGCAGGAGCTGGTGCAGAGCCAAGCTCTTGTCTGCTGGGAAAGGATGGGCACGGAGCCATCCCCTTCCCACTGCCCTCCGTGGCCAAGAGGTGGATCCATCTCCAGGCGTCCCGCTATGAGAAACCTTGGCTGGAATGCCATGATTTCCATTGGGTGCTGGGCAGTGGGATCTGCTTGGTCTGAAGAGGGACCCTCCTGGGATGGTGTGTAGGATTAGGGTATCACACAACAGCCCCTTGAAGATCCTCCTACCTCATGCTCCAAGTCAAGGGAAGGCTGAGCTCTCTCCATGGAGGGACAAGGAGAACGTCCCACCACTCTTAATCACCGGGCCTTTCATCTCTGAACAGCAATATTTTGACAAGGAGCTTCACAGTCCTCCTTCGCTGCTTCTCCCCTCAACAAAAAGGTCTAATTCTTTTCAGAACACAATGGAAATTCAAAGCTCCACTTACATAAAAGCAGCCACAGTGTCTCCATTTCTAATGAGTCATTGTTCCCTCGGTGAGTCCCTCGATCCTTCCTACAACACTCACTCCTCTTGGGTAATGAAAATTTAACTCTCTGCTGCTCCCGGTTGCCTCTTCTCTTTCTTGCAGCGAATTGTCTGCACTCAGGCTGGTTTGGACACAGAGGATGCAGCTGAAATAATTCAGGCAGGAACTCATGCAAACAGATTTCAGCCTTCAGAGGGCTTAAAAAGCCGGTCACCAATTTGGGCTTCAGCGATGGAAGGAGTTTCAAGGTCCTGCTGCAGCACAGACCTTGGCAGCACCACCATGTAGGGGCCTCCCTGCATTTCCTGGGGTGTAAAATGGGATTTTTGGACCTTCTCCCCATCCTTGGGTGTGGGGACTTCTCTGAAAAGGATGTCATGGCACTGGCCACGTCATTTCCCTTGGAAGGCACAGACATAGCAGAGTCTCAGCCTTTGTTTGAAAGAACAAGGCAACTTTACAGAGAAAGGCTGAAAAACAGGAACCACAGGTGCAAAATCCATTAAGGAAATATAAAGAGTTCTAAACTAGTTCTGTCTTTTTCCCCCCCTTTTTTTTCCCTTTAGCTTTTATGACATGCTTGTGACTTCATAAGGATCCTGCCTGGAATTTTTGAACACGGGGTTAGTGTTCTTGCCTGCTCACTGTTCACTGTGGAGCCTTTATTCTTAGGTTTTGTTCCTGCTGTTTAAGATTTCAGTGGCCAGAAGTGCCCCCTGTTTTTGTTTTAGAGACTCCCTGCAGGAAGGTAGAAGCTCACAGGGCCAGCAAGGGAGTCACCCTGGCACCTGGCAGCGTAAATAGATCCTTAGGGGGCAAAGCAAAGCCAGTAACCAGGAGAAGATGAGGAGGCTCAGAGATCAAGAGCCTTTCGTGCCTCCTCTGACACCAAACCCTCATCTACAATAGCAGGTGACCTGTGGTGACAACCTGCTTTCAGCAGAGTGCAGACAGGACTCCGGTGTCGCCATGGAACGTGGCCAAGAGACCTGGTTAGCATCTCATTTACATATCCATTTGCTTTTAAAACAAAACAAAAAATCAACAGTGAATTCAGAGTCCCAATATTTGCTTCTGCTCTGTGCTGGGTGAGCAGCAGGTTCCCAGGAAGCCTGGCTGGTTCACTTTGAAAATGTTCCAGTCTTCACACTTGAGGAAAAATGGGGTGTGGAAGTAAAAGGGGACTACACTTGGTGTTTCGGTGGGCTTGTTCATGTTGCTGCATGTCCCCGCTGCTGCAGGTCGGGGGAGCGCTTCCCAGATCCAGCTCCAGATCCAGGGTTCCTTCGTGCAGCAGGAGGTGAGGAGGAAGTGGGAGATGGCTGAGGGCTGGTGTGGGTGCCTTCACTGGACTCTTGGGTGGGCTCATGTGGTCAGCTGTGAGCAGGTTGGGGCTCCTCGGCACAGGAGGGACCTGGAGCTGCTGGAGTGACTCCAGAGGAGGCCACGGAGATGCTCCAGGACTGGAGCCCCTCTGCTCTGGAGCCAGGCTGGGAGAGCTGAGGGGGTTCACCTGGAGAAGAGAAGGCTCCAGGGAGACCTGAGAACCCCTTGCAGGGCCTAAAGGGGCTCCAGGAGAGCTGGAGAGGGACTGGGGACAAAGGATGGAGGGGCAGGACACAGGGAATGGCTTCCCACTGCCAGAGGACAGGGAGAGATGGGATATTGGGAAGGAATTCCTGGCTGTGAGGGTGGGGAGGTCCTGGCACAGGTTGCCCAGAGAAGCTGTGGTTGCCCCTGGATCCCTGGAAGTGTTCAAGGCCTTGGAGCAAGCCCTTGGACGGGGCTTGGAGCAACCTGGGCCGGTGGAAGGTGTCCCTGCCCATGGCAGGAGGTGGAACTGGATGATGTTTAAGCTCCTTTCCAATCCACACTACTCTGGGATTCTGTGATGAACTCCAGTCTCTGCGGGGATTTGGATTAACCAGAACAGGATTTTTTGGCTGAAACCCTATTTTCTGGAAAGGGAGAGAAGGGGAAATTCCTGGCTGCCCAAAAGTTTGGAGTCAAACCACCTGCTTTGAAACCAAAGCACCATTTTGTAATAACCTTGTAAACATTCACAGGAAAAATACCCAACTGACGTTTTTCAGCCCATTTTCTTGTAGCTGAAACCGCTCAACCTGCATTTGTAAATCACCCTCTCCCAATCTCCCCCATTTTCAGTTATTTTCTGTCAAGTATCTTATCTCCCTTAAAACTTTTCTGCAAATTACTTGTTCCTTTGACATTAAGACATAAGCTGTAACGTGGACGGGCCTCTGATCTTCCAAACCCAGTTAAACCCAGTAATCAGACTTTAAGCTGATTTGAAAGCGAGTTGAGCTCTACCTTCAGTACTTTTTTCTTTTTTTTTTTATCTGTGATTTAGGGAGAGATGATCCTGCCGTGGAGCAGGGACTGGGCCAGGTAATGCTCTTAAGGTCCTCACACCCATCTCTCCTCTCCTGTGGCTGAGTCTGAGCTGTTTGTAGCTGAAAGGGAGCCTTGGATGAATAAAAAATGGGCTTAAGTGACAATTTTTCACACTGAACAAACAGAGGGAAGGACAGGACAGAAGACATATGCCATGTTTCTGCTCTGATTTTCCATGACCATCAGTTCATCTTTAAAACAAATCAAGAAATAAAAAAGAAAGGGAAAAAAAACCCGATTAAAAAGGGCTTAATTTCCAACAGCAGTTCCCAAATGAAGCCTCTGCTTAATGGGCATTTGCAGAGGGCACGGACAGCACTTTGTGCCTCTGCATTGTCATTCGGGCTCGTGCAGCTCCCAGCCAGAGAATTCTGGCTGACAAAACGATCTGTTTGGGTTATTGCTGCATTCCTGAGCTGTCCCTGCCCGCCTGGCTTGGCCTTGGGAATTGTCAGGATTACAGAGTGAGCTGTGGAAACCCAGTTAGCGGGTGGAAAATATATATTAAAAAAAAAAAAAAAAAAAACAAAAACCAAACCAAACACAAACAACAAAGCAACAAAGCAAAATGCTCGCTTTTTCTGCTTCCTTTCTGAGTTTTGTCTCTCGTTGCACTTTTCCCTGTTATCCTATTTATGAATCCAGAACTGATTCATATTCCCTTTGAAATCAAATAGTTAAATCTTTTAATTCAGTACGAGGGTTTGTGCTGGTCAGAGACCACCAACGAGTCTCTCCCAGCAGGAAGAGTTGGAATCTCCTCTGGAACCACCGTGGCCTCTTGGAGCATCTGTGGTGGAAAACAAAGTTCCTTAGAGACCTGGGATCTCTGATATTCCCAGGAATAAGGTGCTCAAGGTGCACCTGGAGATCTGTAGAAATTTCAGCGAGACTCCTGAACTGGCTGTGTGTAAAGCAGTTGGAATTTGGAAAGGACAGCTCTGCTCTTGCCCTGGCTGGGAATTAAATTGCAATATGAGCATTCACGTGGGGGCACACAGTGGTTCAACAGCAGGAGGAGGAAAATGATGGAGCTCTGGAGCTCTGCCCTGCTCAAAAGGCCCAGCAGCTCATCTGGAAACAAGCTGAGTTGCGAGAACTTGTGTCACACTTCCCCTTGGTTTCAGATTAATCATCAGTGGGTGATTAAACGGAGTCAATGGAAATTAGGATTGAATTGATTTGGGGTGGATCACATGTCCTGCTTTAACAAATTGGTTTTAAAGAAGAACTTTCCCTTCAGCCCCGTGCAGTTCTGTGTGTTGTACTGACAGCACAGGGGTGAGGGCTCTGAATTCCTGCCTGGTGCAGGGGATAATTCCCACCCAGAGAGGCTCCTGGTCATTGAAATCCCACAGGTAACACGGCAAGGAGCAATCCAGCCATCCTGCCTTTCTCCCACCTCCTCTCTTTCTCAGATCTCTCTTGTATCCAGAGTCAGAGCTACACTTTAAGTGGTGGCAAAGCAATTGAGGTGCTCTGCAAACAGCTCAGACACAGAACTGTGCTCACAAGGAGCCCAGACATTGGCAGCTCTGCCTGAAATGGCTTCACATTGAGCACCTTCCAGCATCAGACAGTGACACTGTGGACAGTGTGGGATTTTGGGGTTGTCCTGTGCAGGGCCAGGAGTTGGACTTGGTGACCTTTGTGTGTCCCTTCCAACTCAGGAGATTCTATGATTCCACATGGGATTCAGTCAAGGGTTGGACTTGATAATCTTGGAGATCTTTTCCATTTTTAATGATTCTTGTTCTCTGTGTGCTGGTTTGTATCAAAGGCAATCATCTAAGATATCCCTGATGTGTAGCTGGGACGGGGCTGTTCTTCTTGCTTTCACTGTTTTCTTTACAAGCTCAGATCAGGTCTGAGAGAGGGGAGTGAACTGACACCGTGGAACCACACAGAGATGTCCTGTGTGGGCATCCCAGAGTCCCACCTTACTTGAGGTTAAAAACAGAGCACTCACTATGGAAAGAAAAAAAATACCAGGATTTAACACTTTGAATCCCTGGAAGTGTCCAAGGCCAGGTTGGAGCAACCTGGGACAGTGGAAGGTGTCCCTGCCCCTGGCAGAGGGTTGGAACAAGATGAGTTTTAAGGTCTCTTCCACCCCAAACCATTCTGGGATTTTCTGATTCTGTGAACGATTTTCAATCATGGCAAAGCCAAGGGATTGTGATGCATTTAGGAGGGTGAAAATAAAACATTTTGCTGAGCAAGCCCTGCTGTGGAGGAAGTTGCACTGACTCCAGTGCTTCCTGTGGAAAAGGAGAAGTTTCATCCCACACCTGATGTGGGAGACATCTCACCATGGCAGGAGATGACCTGGGGGCTGTGAATTGCTGCAGCAGCATTTAGGGCGGGGACGGATGTGGAGACGGATGATTAACCTGCACTTTTGGAACACTGGGGTGGGAGGTGACAGGCTTGGCTTGGTAGGGTCAGATGGTTCGCAGCTTTGGTGGAGCTTTGTCAAAAGGCTGTGCTGAACCAGAGCTGGTCCTTCCTTTGCTCTCCAGATGTGTGTGAAGCTGCCAGCAAGTACCAGGAGGTTACGCTCTGGGAGGAGAGAGAACAGCAGCACTCGGCTGTTTCCCTGCCTGTTTTACAGCCGGCCGTGACCTGCACACCCTGATTTAGCAGAGAGCACATGAGGGGGGAGCAAAAATCACAAGCAGAGGGCCAACGTGCTCTTTTATTATGTGTAATAAAAAATATTGCTGCTTCTGGACATCCTGCTGCTCCTCTGCCTGTGATCACAGTGGATAAAACACTACCACCACAATTTGGGATAAAGTACTTTGAGGAAATGCCTGGTGCCTCTTTGCTGTGATATTTGTTTTTTACAAAGGGAGGAAAAACATAGCAAATGGTTGTCTGAGTGTGTGACAGGGGAAATAAGTGCTGTGTCCAGCTCTGGGAACATAAGTAGGATATGGACCTGTTGGAGAGAGTCCAGAGGAGGCCGTGGAGATGCTCCCAGGGCTGGAGCCCCTCTGCTCTGGAGCCAGGCTGGGAGAGCTGGGGGGGTTCACCTGGAGAAGAGAAGGACTCCAGGGAGACCTGAGAGCCCCTTCCAGGGCCTAAAGGGGCTCCAGGAGAGCTGGAGAGGGACTGGGGATGAGGGATGGAGGGACAGGACACAGGGCTTCCCACTGCCAGAGAGCAGGGAGAGATGGAATATTGGGAAGGAATTCCTGACAGTGAGGGTGGGCAGGCCCTGGCACAGGTTGCCCAGAGCAGCTGTGGCTGCCCCATCCCTGGGAGTGTCCAAGGCCAGGCTGGAAGTGGCTTGGAACCATCTGGACTAGTGGAAGATGTCCCTGCCCATGGCAGGGGTTGGGATAAGACAAGCTTTGAGGTCTCTTCCCACACAAACCATCCTCTGGAACAACCACGCAATTAATCAATCACCTAATTAAGAGCTGCAGAGCTCAGCCTCTGGTTTGTGCTGTGCCAGGAGCATCCCGGGCTGTTGCATCCAAGGAGCTGCCCTGTGCTGCAAACCACTGGAGCACTGACAGCTCCTCTTCCTCTCTCCTGCCTCCTCGCCAGGCCAAGCGTCGTCATTCACGCAGCAGCCCCAGGACCAGGTGGTGATCGCTGGGCAGCCAGTGACCCTGCTCTGTGCCATCCCCGAGTACAATGGCATCGTGCTCTGGATCAAGGACGGGCTGGCCCTTGGAGTCGGACGGGACCTCTCAAGTAAGTCGGGATAGCACCCTCCCTAAGCAGGGAAAGCAGGAGCTCTCCCTCCCCAACAGCACAGGCACAGCCACAGCATTTATTTGGGGAGTAACGTTTTCATTTCAACTACAAAACCCTTCCAACCCAGCCCAGATGAAATTTGGAACAAAAACCCTTGGAACTTGGAACAAAAACCCTTGAAACTTGGAATAAACCAGAGCTTTTTTCACCCTGGTTTTGAAACAAAACTGTTGATTCCCACAGGTGTCACCTGACCCTTTGGAAAGCCCTGCTTCGATTTCCTTGACTTTTGGAAACAAATGTCACATTTCCAAAATGAGGGATGAAATGTTTTGTAAATGTTGGAAGTGCCTGTTTTGATAGTCTTGAAAATAAAAAGAATCATAGAACATCCTGAGCTGGAAGGGACTCACAATTCTCTGTTTGCTTTGGATGGATATTTTCCTTGCAGCCCACAAGTACTTGTGGCTTCCTTAAGCTCTACTTTTGTCAAATTAAAGAGTGTGGTAACCAAATTCCTCAGAATTCTTGTTATTTAATCCCATGCCTGCATTGGGATTGAGGGTTAACTGCAGCTGGTGAAGACTGGTGCAATACTGGGGAAGTTATATGGGTTTTTCTATGCATTTTGCTGGAAAACACGGATTTGTGAGTGAAATATTTCACATGAATAAGGGAGAGTGTTTGCTGGGAGCCCTTCAGGATCTGCAACCTTGTCCCCCTGAGTGCTGCAGAGGGTGGACACGTGTGATGTTACCTCTGCTCAGCTTCTGGGAGTGCTGGGAGAGTTCTCCCCAAGCCACACAGTTCAGGAACCAGGGGAGGCTCTGTGTTTTCTGGTCTCCAGGGACCCCTAAAATGCAATGCCTCTTCTCTCCCTCTCTTTTTTATTAATATATATAATTGCTCATTTACAGCCTTGCCTGAATGAGCAGCTCCCTCAAAGCCACAGCTTTCACATCTATTAGAGAGCTGAGCTTCCCATGCAAGACCTTGCAGCTCGACTGGGTAACAACAGCTCCAGTGGAGTACAGAGCTGATGGGAATGACTTCCACAATTAACAGAGCTGGGGCTGCTGGAAGCCAGAGGAGCTGCCAGCTCGTGTGATGCCAGCTCAGCCAGTGTCTAATTAGCAAAATACAAACAAACCCATCACTTGTATTTCTCACGGTTCAGGAGAGCAAATCCTGCTGTTGATAACTCGAGAAACAACAAGACCCCGAGCATGTGCCAGGCTGTCTGTGTCACACGGGGTGTGCCAGGCTGGCTGTGTCACATGGGGTGTGCCAGGCTGGCTGTGTCACACAGGGTGTGCCAGGCTGGCTGTGTCACACGGGGTGTGCCAGGCTCAGGGCAGCCTTCCTGCCCTGGTGCTTCTCGTGTGCCCAGCCAGGCTGAGCAGGGCTGTGGGTGCCCCCAGTGCCAGCTTTGAGCAGACCCAATCATGGAATTTTTCCAGGGTTTCACCACAGCTGACCTCAGGAGCTGAGGAGATCCCGTGGCAGGTCACAGAGGAGCCAGAGGTGGTGGGTTTCCCAGTGGAAGGGCTCTTCTATTTTTCCTTGCCCAGGGAGGTTGTGGATGCTCCAATCCCAGCAGTGTTCAAGGCCAGGTTGGATAAATCCTTGAGTAACCTGGTCTAGTGGGAGGTGTCCCTGCCCATAGGAGGGTTGGGACTAGATGATCTTTAAGGTCTCTTCCAACCCTTAACATTCTGTGAAAGATTCCATGTTTCCTGGGGATTTCAGTTAACGCTCCTTCACCAGCACTTCTTTTTTGAACTCGTAGGGCGAAATGTGCGGTCTCCTTCCCAAATTTGGAAAAGTTCTTTCTCTCTCTCTCTTGGGGCTGGCTGCCAAGGAGGGGAGGAAGCTGCCTGGCTCCTGGGAATGTCTGTGGGGTGCTGGGGCTCTGGGCTCGTCGCTCCAGCTCCTGACTCATGCGCTGTGCCCGGCAGGTTATCCGCGCTACCTGGTCGTAGGAGACCATCTGTCAGGACAGCACCACTTGAAAATCCTGAGGGCTGATCTCCAGGATGACGCCGTGTACGAGTGCCAGGCCATCCAGGCTGCCATCCGATCCAGACCTGCCCGGCTGACCGTCCTGGGTGAGTGTCCCCATCACACCCGGGGGATTTTTGTCCCTGGGGTCGCACTGAGCGGCTTTGGGACAGAACGTGCTGTTGTTCAACCAAGAGGAAATGGAAATGAATTTGTGGAAATTGATCCACAGTGAGAGCAGTGGGGGTGCAGCTCCATCCCGAGAGCGGGAGCAAAGGAAGCTGTTTAGGGAGTCGAGCACTTCAGGGATGGAGCACAGCAATTCTGGGATGAGTAACAGAGGCACCAAGTGTTTGGCACTTCAGCTCTGTGAATTTACACGCCAACTGGAGAGTGTATGTCCATAAATTTAAGGGTATGTAGAGTGTCAGTGTCATCATAATGATGCCCCTCCTGCAGCACTGCTCTGCAGCAGGACCAGGATGAATCCACCACTTGAGGAAAGGCTGGTTCCACGCTCCTGCAGTATCTTCATACTATCTTCATATCAATATTTGATCATTCTGCATTTCTCAGTAATTAATCCTTCCCACGAGCAGCACAGCAGGGTGTTTGTTGCATGGGATTGCAAACTAGAAGTGGTTCCCAAAATCTGGTAAAGACTCTTTATGGGTGGGAGATGGGAGAGGAGCTGTGGCAAATCTGGAGGGCCCTGTTGGCAGCTGGAACAGGAGGGGACTCTCCTCCCAGGAGTGCTGGGAAAAGGCTGCGTCAGTGAGGCTTCCCGGAATGCACGAGGCTTCTGAGAAGTTAATGAAAATGGTATTTTTCTTGAAAAGCTTGGACAAAACCCAGCCTGTACTGCTACTCCCAGATCCATCCTCATTATTCAACCCCCAAAGTTGAAACCATTTGCATATTGAAGTTTGTTTAAATTCAAGTTTGGATTTGGGTTTTTTTGTTGTTGAGTGGTTTTTTTTTTCCCCTTGGTTGATTTCCAAGAGAAAAAGTAAAAGCTTTTAGAAAGATCTAAACCAAGATTTTCAGTGCTTTTAAGTCAGATCAGCACTTAAATTAGTTTTAAGAAGCCAAAAAAAGTGAATTAAGGCAGTGGTTGTGGTTGAAGGTTCACCTCACCAGAGCCTGCACCTCCCCACGACAGCAAGTCCTAACATTGGGTTTGCGATTTCCGCTGTGTTTGTTATTCTCTCTCCACAACTCCCCAACCTTCCCTACCCCCAAACTTACACAGCTGCCATCCCTTCCTTCCCTGACCCCCACGATAAGGATGATTTTCCTTTGATCCATCCTTCTGGCTCAATCAACCCCTGGCAGCAGCTCCGAGCTCTGCCGTGTGCCTGCACACGAAAGAATCCTGGGAATGAGGCAGAGAGCGGAACATTCCCTCGCTCTCCCACAGCCCCTCCTTCTGTTGTGAAAGCAGAAGACGTTGCCGGAGCCCAGACAAAAGAAATAATGTTATTTAATTAGAACTAAAGATTTCAAAACTAATTTAGTCCCAGGGCGTACGTCAGAGCCGCCGCGAAGCGTTGATTGAGCAGAGAGATGTTTTTATGGATCAAAAGGAAATCGTTATTATCTTTGGGGTTATGGAATGTGTTGAATAGATGGTAGTTAATGTTTATGTGGATATACATGGTAGTTGCTAATTGGTACATTTACCTAAGATGTTCAGCAGCTTATATTTGCAGAGTGTTTTCCTTTTAAGAAAATTAAAGTTACAGCATGTTCAACTTAGGCCAAACTGGTGAGGAAATGGGGATTTGGAACCCACTGGTAGCTCATCTTTCACTTTAATGTGTTTATGCAGATGTTCTGGGGGGAAAAAAAAGTGGTCACGACCCCAAGGCTGCCAGAGTTCAAGGACTGTTCGAGCAACATTCTCAGGCACGGGGTGGGATTGTTGGGGTGTCCTGTGCAGGGCCAGGAGTTGGCCTGGATGGTCCTTGTGGATCCCTTCCAGCTTGGGCAGTTCTGTGATTCTGCAAAATCAGGGGGACTGGGGAGGTAGGAGGGACCATCCCATGCTCTGAGAAGGGTTGGGGGGTGGTTGGTGAGCAGCAGCTCCCACTGTGCCACCTTTGGGGTGGGATGGTGTGTCCTGCAGCGCTGGCAGCGAGGGTGGGGCTGCCACGGGAAGGTAGGAGGGGTCTGTGCTCTGTGTTTTAGCCACCTCAATGGAGGGGATAGAAATGGCACATGAGGGGCAGGTGCCTCAACACCCCATGATTTTGGAGCCAGTGCTGGCTCTGGCAGCCGGTGAAATGTGCAGCCTGTCAGGGTGAGCTCGCTGCGTGCTGGGTTTGTACAGAGGAAGGGAGGGGCATTTTCAGTGTTCCAGATGTGAGGGGCCAGCAGCTGTGCAGGCATTTCTCCTCTCAAGATCTGGTGCAGGAGTCCATTTAGTTGTGAGCCAAGCAGCTGCTCCAGAGGGGTTGGATCTTCCAGGCTTCCTCTCACCAGGTTGGGAAGGGATGGGACAAATCTGCCTGAGCTGCCTCACTTGAAGATGCTTGTGGGGTGTTCCCTCATTCCAGTGTCCCCAGTTTCACCTGAGACTGCAGACATCACCTGGGCATCCCTGGATCTGGGACAGCTCTCAAGGAAAGGATTTGTCACAGATAGGGCAGAGCTGGGAGGGGCTGGTGACTGGGAGCCCGATGTCTGCTGCTGGTTTGCCAACGACTTGAGGGGCTCATCAGCCAGTTGGGTGTTGGAGGCAGTTCTTGGGACCCCCATCCTCTCTATCACCCCCAGCCTCATCTCTGGAAAATACCTTACCTGGGTTTTTTTGCATGGGTTGGTGCTGCCTTGGCTGTTCTTCCCAGCTTTTCCACTTCCTTGGTATCAAGAAATCCCCTAATGCCTCCCAATCCAAGCTCCAACTGCTGTCATTCATGTCTGACAACAGCTTTATGGGGCTGATGTCTCCTAATTCCCTGCTCAGATGCAGAGCTACACCATATTTTAATTAAATATTTAAGGTTTTGTCACATTGTTTTCAAATCTACATGGTTAAATGTAGTGGAACAGATCATTCCATAGCCTTGGAAGTCCAAACATTCAAACAGACGAGCCTGTTAGTGTCATCAGCATCAGGGAAAATCTTTTCTTTGTGGAGTCACAGCGACAAATATTGCTTGGGAAGGTGGCTACAACCCATCCCTTCTCCAGGTCTCCCTCACCTTCCCTGCTACCATTATCCAAACTGTCTGTGGGAGGAGTCACTGCCCAATCTTCTTGGTGTCTTTGCCCCAGCAGGGAAGGCTGACAAAGCTGATGGGGTGGGATTTGGGAGACATGGCAGCATCCATGTTTTCTGCAAGCAAAGGATGTCAAGGCAGTTTGACAGGGGAGTCTAAGCCAGGCAGGCTTTGGGAAGCCACAGGAGGGCTATTTGCTACCTGGTACATCTTTTATGGCAGGGTTGCTTAATTTATGATCTATTTAACTAAGCCGGGGTATTAATTAAATAAAGTAAGAGCCTGATTAGGACTCGGAGAAATTTAAAAATAAAATCAGGCTGCAATCGAGCGAAATTGCAAAGCAAACACTTTGGCTGTAACCACTGGAGAGTTCCCTCCGGTCTTCCATCAAAGCTCCGAGCAGGGAGGGCAAATACAAGGGATTATATTGCCAACAGATGTGTGTTGTTAAAATATGCATCTGCCAGCCGTGTAGTTTGAGGAGCCACAGGGCTCGCTCGTGGATCCCTCTGCACTCGGGGGACCGTGAAGGAATTTGAGGCCCCTCCAGCCGAGCTGGGATTTGCAGCCCCGTTAATTAGCGTTGAGTTCCCAGATCTCGGAGGCAGCCGAGCGAGGAGCAACTTTGAAGAGAGCATTGGGTTCCCCTGGAGGGAGCAGAGGGGAGGGTAGAGGGGACCACGGGCTCACGGTGCCGATGTGACCCCCGGGGAGCGGGATCAGCAGGAGCCGCGGTGCTGGGAGGATGGAGGAGGCCAGGGCAAGTGGAGCAGATGGATGATGAACTCTTGGAACCTGGATGGCTCCTCTCCTTCGCTGGTGCCTTGGCAGGAGCATCCCAAGCCTGTCCTGGTCTGTGCTCCCAGCAGGAGATGTGACACCTCCAGCCCTGCCGTGCTCACAGACTGTCCAGGGAAGCTCCTGCTTGTCACAGGGAAAAGGTTGGTCCCAGAGGTGCCAGTGGGAACTTGGTGGCAACCAGGAAAACGGGATATGAGGGTGGGAGGAGGGAGGCAGGGTTGTTACTTCCAGAGGCTTAAGGTGAATAATTGATAGGCAATTAACTTGTACCTTCACCTTTTATAGTCTTAATTCCCTCCCTCGTCCCCCTCCATGGCCTCTTCTAATATTAACTCTGCCTTCACATGTGTCCCATTAGGAATAAAGCTTTCTTAAATCAACATGAATTATTTAACTCTACAGATTAAGTTAATTTGAAGCGAGAGCTCCTCTCTCTGACAATGGCACAAGTCAGGGATGGGAGAAAAGGAGGGTCACTGGGGTGTCAAGTGCAAAACCACGTTCAGTCACAACTATTTTCCTCTTTTTATTTCATTTTTTAATTTTATTCCAATCCTCTTTCTTGTCAAGTCTTCCCAGTCCTCCCCTGCAGAGCAGAGTAAGCATTTCCATTACCAGAATGATGGTTGGCAGCTTGAGACATCTGCGTTTCCCAGCTTTCCCGCTCTTTAGCAGGGTCTGATCAGGAAATAAAGAGGTTATGGCCTGGGAAAGGCCATTTTTCAATATTTGCCTGTAATGCTGATCTGCAAGGAGAAAATGTAACGAGGTGATGTTTCAAATCCACAAACAGTTCAGCTTGGAACCCTTTTTCCACACTTTTTAATAGAATTCAATTCTCTGAATGCAGAATTCAGAGCATGTAGAGCCAGGATGTCAATTCAGAACAACAAAAAAAAAAAAAGAAGTGATGAAAATGTGATCATTTTCTTCCAGACAGTCACTTCTCCTTGAACAAGTTTGGGCCTTCACAAAGCTGCATTTTCTGTTGGGAATATTTTCAGTGGCAAAACAGCAACCGGCTCTACTGGGAATGAAACAGAAACATCAAACAATCGAGCGCAAATCCCAAATAACCTAAATATTTGATGTCATGTCTGAGCAGCTTAAGTTTACAGCACTCTGAGCCGGCTCTTTTTGATAGCAGAGGGTGGCCGGGTTTGCTCGCTCGTGTCCCTGCGTGGCTCTGGGGTGGGAAGGCGTCCCTGTGGGATTCACCGTGCCCAGCCAGGCAAAGCAGGGGGTCTGTACGGATTCCAGGGGAAAGGCAGTGCTGCCTCGTGCAGTGTAGAGCTGGGAACCAGCCCAAAGAGAGGGACTGTGTGCGAAAAAAATGGGTCTAGAGATGGGTCCTCCCAAGGTGGGTTTCATCTGGGTGTTGGGAAGTGCTGCTCCCCCCTTTCCAGGGTGGTTGGCTCCCTGTCTGTCTGCAGGAGAAAGGCAGCAACTGCACCAGCTCCATTCTCTGTTCTCTGAAGGAAACAAGCAAAATTCATCATTACATGCCCATTAACCACATCCTGGCTGGTGGTGTGGCCAAGGCTGAAATGCTCTGTGGGACGTGTCCACCCACCTGCCTCAGGATCTGCCAGGGGTGGAGTGGTACGATAATGACTTTCTTATTGTGCAAATGGGGAGAAGAAAGTTAAGAAAGGGCTTTGGTTTACATTACGGGCATTAAAAATGATAAATAGTGTAAGAATCACAGAGTGGTTTGGGTTGGAGGGACCCAACCCCTGCCATGGGCAGGGACACCTTTCACTAGCCCAGGTTGCTCCAAGCTCCGTCCAACCTGGTCTTGGACACTTCCAGGGATGGGGCAGCCAAAGCTTCTCTGGGCAACCTGTGCCAGGGCCTGCCCACCCTCACAGACAAGCATTTCTTCCCAATATCCCATCTCTCCCTGCCCTCTGGCAGTGGGAAGCCATTCCCTGTGTTCTGTCCCTTCATCCCTTGTCCCCAGTGCCTCTCCAGCTTTCCTGGAGCCCCTTTAGGCCCTGCAAGGGGCTCTCAGGTCTCCCTGGAGCCTTCTCTTCTCCAGGTGAACCCTCCAGCTCTCCCAGCCTGGCTCCAGAGCAGAGGGGCTCCAGGCCTTGGAGCATCTCCGTGGCCTCCTCTGGACCCACTCCAAAAGGTTCGTGTCCTTCCCAATGGGACAAGGTTATATCTGGGAAGGGCTGGTGTTTAATCACACAAAGGGAAGCTCAGCAGGGCCAGGCCAGCACTAAGCAGATGCTGCCTCTGTTCCCTCAAACCCTGGTCTAGGTTATGAGCTCACACATTTGCAAAATTTCTGTTTTCTTAAAGCCCTGGGACCTGGGGTTGGGCGATGCTACCTCTCCCATCAAACCTCCCCCTCCTTAATTCCTCAGAGCCACAGCAGCAATCCTTCCAGCATGCTGAAGACTGAAGGACCACAGAGTAAATGGGAAGAGACGCAGCTGGGGATGATTAATGCTGGGTTCCCACACCAATCTGTGATTCCTTGTCTCGGTGCCGGGAGGGCATCGTGGTTCTGACCCGTGTTTTTATCGAACAAGAAGCATTTGCCTTCTCTGCACGGAGTCTGCAGGTCTGGACCCACCTGATGGATGCAAAGCACAGAGGGCTGATAAAAAAGGCTTTCTGATTCTCTGCCATCCCCTTCCCTTACGCCAGCCCCTCTTGCTGGCTCTGCCACCCCGCTGCCCCTCACACGAGGGTCATGTGCAGTTACTCCCAGCTGTGATGGCCGTGAGGTCACTGTGCAGTGTGGGGGTCTTTGCTGTGTGTAGGATCCCTCTGTGGTCATCACTTGGACTTGTGTCTGCCCTCTCTCCTGCACAACCCCCCAGTGTCCCACCCCTAAATCCCCCGCTGTTCACTCAAACCATCTGGGAGCCAGCGCTCCCTCTGCATCGCACCAGCCTTTCCCTTTGCATCACACACTGCATCCAGCAGCCCCTGCTCTCTGCAATGCCTGTGGACAGGGGACATTATTCTGCTTCATGCCCTTTTGGATCGCTGACACCTTGCATTCGGCATCACCCGCACGTGCAGAGCTCTCTGTGCCGTGCACGCCCGCGCACAATTCTCCCTCTTGCCAATCAAGACACAACTCCCCCATCTGCATCCTGCCCGTGCTCCTCTGGGTCTGCATCTGTGCTCGCAGATTTTGTGCCTCTCCCAGGCACACACACCGATGGATATAGATCAGAGCAGCAGGGTGTGCTCGGGGCCCGCTCAGCCCGCGGATCTGTCACCGCCGGGAGCTCGGTGGGTTGTTAGTGACCTGACACGAGTATTGACTCCCTCTCCCCTTGTCAGCTGGCAGAGAAGAACGAGGCCCTCGGAGCGTGACATCACCTGAGCGACAGCCCCCGCTTTGCTATCGATCCCCCCGATGAGAAATGAACCGGCGGCTCAGCAGGGCAGGACCAGCCAGGAGAGCGGAGGAGACACTTTGGGAGAGGCTGCCTGAAGCCACCCCAGCTCTCTGCTGGTGCCCAGCCTGCAGGGTTGTGTTTTCCTGGGTCCAAGAGCTTTGCCAGCCCTCCTTGCATGTCTTGCATTTCCCTGCTCCGTGGAGTGTCTCCCAGCCTTGCCCCCTGAGCTGCTCTGCCATCCATGGGAAGGGTTCGGGCTTCCCAGCACGGCTCCCAGCCATCCCAGCCCAGCATGTCCCAGCCCGTGGTGGAGGAAGGGTTGGGAACCCTGTGATGAGTCTCTCTGTTGCACATCCATCACGGTGCTCTCTGTTCCTGGCACTTCCCAGTGGCTTTTGATGCCCCTGTCAGTGTGATGGATTTCAGCTTCCCATCCAGCGGTAGGACTGGGATGGGTTTGGGGCTGTGGCATTTCTTTTGGCTCACCTTGGGCTACAAAAGTGGATAGTCACATCTGAATGAGTGACCTGTGGGTGTCCTTGGTAATTAAGAGGCGAATAACCACCCAAGCTCTGGGATGTTCCTCACATGCCAAGGAAAGGTTGGATAAATGACCCTCTGGAAGGGGCTATTACTCTTTTTTCGACATTAAAGGTGCCCCGTGTGCTCAAATTTGCCTCTTCAGGTGGCAAAGAGAGGTGGAAAGCATGGACATGGCATTGGATGACCCAGCCAGGACTCTCCAGCCTCCTCCTGGTGCTCTCCCCTAGGACAGGCGCGAAGCCACACGATCGGGTTCCTCTAAACTCCTAAACTCTGACCTCCACAGAGAGAGACAAGGGATTCATGGCAAATTATGGATTTAACACCTATGATGAATCCCCATTACAGCATGAAATGAGAAAGGAAAATGTAGCTAAATGGAAGATTTCCCCTGGGCAGCAGGAGGCTGCAGCTCATGAGAGGCTGGGGAAAATAGAATGAAAAAAATAGGGAAAAAAAAAAAGATAGAGAACCAGGAAAAACCTGGTTCCGTTTCTAAATGTTGCAAAACATTTGTAAGCCACTGCTTGCAGGTTAGTGGGGGTTAAAGGCCAGGGCTTAGACCCAGGACACATCCAAGCTTTCCAACTCCATACCTTCGGTTGTCGTGACAAGGGGAAATGAATTGTTGTTGATGACGATCCCTTGGGTGCTCAGAACAGCCAGCTCCCAGTCCTTGGGGTCAGGACCTGCCCTTCACCACACTCCAAGTGTAGCCAGGCCCTGCATCAGTCATGTCCCTTTGGGAAATGCCAATGGATCATTGGATGGATAAAAAAATTCACTGAAAAGTGCACTTTCATCTTAGACTGTGCTCCTCGCTCCCAAACAGGGGGTTTAAGGCCAGGCTTGGAGCAGCCTGGTCTAGTGGAAGGTGTCCCTGCCCATGGCATGGGGTTGGAATGAGGTGAGCTTTAAGGTCCCTCCAAACCCAAACCAGTTTGGGATTCTGTGACTGCAGGATAATGTACCTGGAGATGAATTGCCACAGGGAGAAGCAGTCGGTAGCTGGCACTGGATGACTTTGCTGGAAGTGTGGGAAGGAAGACAGACTTTAGTGACAAAATATGGGTGGGGAAATGCTGGGAAGGGGCACTCAACATCCTGCCTGCTTGGCTGTATGGGCAGAAAGGGAATCCAGTGATTTATGGCCTCGATGGAAAAACACATGTCCTGGGTTCCTTTCTGTGCTGCCAAAGCCTCCGTGTGCAACCTTTAGAGTCCTTCAGGCTCCAATCCCTCCCTCAAAGAAAGGGAAAAAGGAGCTGGGTGAGGCAGAAACGGGAAACTTTGGGTTATGAACGCAGTCTGCCTTTTTCCCTGTGACAGGAGCGACATCCAGGGGGTTTGTGCAGCCGGTTATTGCAGGGCTGGGCCACGGCCAAGCAGAAATGCTGCCGAGTCATAGCTGTGGAGACCAGTGTCTGCAACCTCCATTGAGTCATAAATCATGTATGGGGTGAACTCTCCTCCCTGTGACCTGGCAGCACACGGGGGATCCTCTCCCTGTGCCCCACTCACAGCAGCACAGAGGGATGAACACCGGACATCCCGCGGGGCGCTGGGATAACGCGGGAGCATCCGCACACCCAAGGTGCCTGTTTCTTATTCAGGTTGTTGCTAGGGAATTCTGCAGAGATTTCTCCTAGTGGGTGAGAAGTGACTTTTCAAAATCAGTGGCAGCACGAGAAAGAAAATCGTGATGGAAAAATAAGGGTCTTTCATGAGATCCCATTTAGTTGCTAACGAAGCCAAAAATCGCAGCTCTCACATTTGGTTCACCAAACAAAACCCAGACAGCAGCTGCCCCGTTTGTATCTGATGCCAACTGGTAGGTTTAAAAGATGCAGGAGGTATTTAATGATAATGATAATGATTTACATTTATATAGTGCCTTGTATCCATTGGGATCACAAAGTGCTTTATATATTTATGGATAAAAATATACCGGATAAGAAGCACTCCATCCATCACCAAATCACAGCCCTTTCCCCAGCAAGCTGTTCAGGAAAGAGCTGCTGCATTTCCAGAACCACTCTCCTCCCTCCTCACTGCTACAGCACTGGAGGGGGGGCTGCACAGTAATTTTGTAATAAAACCAGGTGATAAAAACAGTTTAAAAACAACAATGTCATAAAAAAGGAGAACCCTCAGTGTCATAAAACTGCACACAGAGGAACAGGAGGGGAAACTTGAGGAAGAGAGGGTTATAATGGTTTTAAAATGAAACAGAGTAGGTTTGGATTGGGAAGAAATTGGTCCCTGTGAGGGTGGGGAGGCCCTGGCACAGGTTGCCCAGAGAAGCTGTGGCTGCCCCATCCCTGGAAGCGTCCAAGGCCAGGTTGGAGCTACCTGGGCTAGTGGAAGGTGTCCCTGCCTGTGGCAGGGGGTGGAACGAGATGGTCCCTTCCAACCCAACCCATTTTGGGATTCTGTGATAAATAGGGACTGTCACCATGATGGTGACAGGAGCAAAAAATGTCTTCCAGCTCCTCTGAGTTAGAAGGTGAAGAGTCCTGGCCCACAGCAGCAGCTCCTAAGGGCAGGTACATCAGAGCTGGGCTAAGCTCTCCCAAGCTTAGTTTGGAGCTGACAAAACCAAGTTTAAATCCTGACACCTGAGGCTCAAAAGATGCTTCTTTCTCCACGCCCTGCTTTATGTTTTTTTCCCATGGGTTTCCAGCAGCTCTGTTGCCATGGGTTGGGTGCAATCCAGCCACCTTCCTTCTCCAGCTTCCCCAGTGAGTTCTGCCAGTGGCACCGTGCTTTGGTGCCTGTCCCAAGAGGAATGGAGCCTTCCTAGCCCAAAATCCTCCTTCTGAAAGAAGCCACTCGGTCACACCCTTCTGAAGGCAGCCTCTGGCTCAGCTGGCCCTGGGAAGCAGGCAAGGGGAGGGGAGGAAGGAAGGGAAAGGGAATTTGAGGCTCTTAGAGATGTTCATTCAAAATTCATAGGCGCAAAATTGCAGTCTGCATGGATTTGTTTCCTTTGGAAAATTACAGGAAACTACAGGCACCAACAACTGTTATTCAAATAGCCACTTTAGATGATTAGGATGGCAGGAGGCTGTACTTACACATGCAGACCCAATATAATCAGGCAGGATGGGAAGGCAGGGCCAGGCAAAGGGAAGCTGGAGGAGCTCAGACGCGTCATGTGGCAGCAGGGGGGCTCTGTGGGACAGGCCACGGGGCCAAATCCAGCCCCAGTGTCGGGGGCTGAAGCAGCAGAATCCAATGAGCTTTCAGGTCTGGGATCATAAGGAGAGCACAGAGCTCAGTGGCAATTCCTGAGGGATGTTTCTCACCCCCTGCGAGCCGTCAGCTGGGGATGGGTTGTGCACAGGTACAAGCACCTCTCCTGCAACGAGGTGTCTCCTCTCCCCTGCACTGCCATCATGGCCCAGAAATCATCACAGAATCACAGAATCCCAAACTGATTTGGGTGGGAAGGGACTTTAAAGCTCCTCTGGCTCCGTGGGCAGGGACACCTTCCGCTAGACCGGGTTGCTCAGAGCCCCAGCCTCCAGAAAATCCCACTGCCACTGTCCCTCCTATCCATCTTCATTCCAGCTTTGACCTTCTACCTGCTTCTCCCTCATTACTGACATCACTGAGATCACAGAATCCCAAAATCCCAGACTGGTTTTGGTTGGAAGGGACCTTAAAGCTCATCTGGTTCCATCCCCCTGCCATGGGCAGTGCTACCTTCCACGAGGACCAGGTTGCTCAGGTGCACCCTCCTCACTCCCTGCTCTCTTGCCTTCCAGCACAAACATGCAGCATCACTCCCCAGCCCCGTTATAAATCAAGAGGGAAAGTTTTTACCCACCCTGAATTTATTTAAAAAGAAGAAATAAAAAAGCACTTTAAAGCCCTGCACACGCAAAACCCTGAGCAACCACTGCTTTGAGGATTGGCCTGCGGGTCAGCAGCCAAACACAGGCAGAACATCTGAGCTGCTGAGGGCTGAAAACTGTATAATAATAAAAGTAAACTCTGCAGTACAAGTGGAGGGGAGAAACTCCCAGATCCAGAGAGCTGCTTCTGTCCCTTTTACAGCGTTTCCCTGCAGTACCAGCAGTGTCGCGCAGTGCAGAGCAGCCAGGAGCACCTCACCCTCCCCCACCAGCATCTCCCACCCAACCAAACCCCCTCTCTGTGGCTCCCAGCCTCCTTCCTGGGGTTGGAGAGCTTCCAGCAGCCTGTTCCCGGCTGTCCCAAGGTGTCTGGGAGTGTTTGCACACAAGGGACGGGCCCATCTGCAGCTCCCTGGGCGCCTTGGCAGCCGCCAGCACGTGGCTTGGCAGGGCTGGAGCTGGAAGTGCCTGCAGGGAGCAGCGGGAATGAGGCTCCCAGGATCTGAAGGGGAGCCCTGGGGGGCCCTGACCTGCCAGAACACACAGCCCCAGCCACACAGGAGCCCTGGGCACACCTCCTGGCCCTGTCATGGGGGGCTTCAAGGGGCTTTAAACCGAAAGAGGTTTGGACTGGATATTGGGAAGAAATTGGATATTGGGAAGGAATTCTTTCCCTGTGAGGGTGGTGAGGCCCTGGCACAGGTTGCCCAGAGAAGCTGTGACTGCTCCATCCCTGGAAATGTCCAAGGCCAGGTTGGATGGGGCTTGGAGCAACCTGGACTAGTGAAAGGTGGCCCTTCCCACGGCAAGGGGTGGAACGAGATGAACTTTAAGGTCCCTTCCAACCTGAACCATTCTGGGATTCCATGATTCTGTGACTTCACGTACTACAAATTCTTCTCCTGGCAAGTCAGCCTTGCTCCAAAGCACTTGGATGAAGGAAAAAGGTGGATGTGGATCTCCTGGAAGGGAGAGGGACCTAAAAGGACCGAGCAGGAGGTCTGGAAGGGGGTAACTTTCAAGCACAACCAACTCAGAAGGCAGCTTTGACCTCCTGCATGTACAAGGAGACCTTTGCAGAGCCTCTGAACTCTCCCTAAACACGGGTTTCTCCCTCTCTGGTGCTTTTTGGGGTCACCTTGAGTGTGAGTTGGCTGGACAGGGGCGGTGAGGAGCTGCTTTGCACACTCCAGCCTCCCTCTCTTGTCTTTACAAGTGCTTTTCTCTTATCTTACAGTATTTTGCAAAACCTCGCAAGCTTTTAGTGGCAGGACTTTTGCTAAGAGGCCGCTGATAACTCTGGAGTAGACAGCAGGAGGGCTTTAGCGACGTGTTCTCTTCCTTTCCATTGGAAAAAGCAGCTTATCTGCTTTGGAGAATACAGGTTCTTCCTCCTTATCCGCGCTGAAATCTTATCTAAACTGGTTCAGGTGGCGGAGCTGAGAGAAGGAAATAATTAAGCAAGACACAGGTGAAATGCTGACATTATTATTACTTAAATGGCCCAAACCTTTTAACTCGTGTATTTTTTATTATTATTTTACCTTTTATTTTTTTTTTTTTTTTACTGCTGCTGACACCCAACAAGGGAGAAATCGGTTTTTCCAGGTTATCTCACCCATCCACACACATGCCACTTCCCCCCCTCCTCCTCCTCACCCAAATATAAATCTCCTTTAACTGGTTCTGTTGGCAAGACAGAGAAATAATTAAGGCGAAGGTGGCTGCAGTGTTGATGTTATTACTGTAATGCAGCAGCCTGTTTAGTTTCTTTGCCAATGAAATGCAACCAGGGGAAAATCAGTTTTAAAGATTACCTCCCAGAGATGCAAATAAAGGAGCGGAAACCATGTAGTCAGGAAGAAATGGTCTCAAACTAGGAAACATTTCAAAGTCGGTGACAGTCTCTTAGGAGCTTTTAAGACCACAATTTACCTTTTGACTGCATTCTATTTTCTCTGAAATCCTTTATTTCCCTCTTATTTATTGACTGGAGAGACAGCACAGAAACAAGAAAGTGATTCTCCAGCCGCTGGTCTTAAAAATCCATAGAAGAAAATTGTTCTCGGGAGGGAGGATTTTTGTTGTTGTTGGGCACTTCTTTTTTTCCTCCTCCCCTCCTTGTTTTTAGCCCTCTCTGTGAACCAGGGCTTAATTGAATCACTTTGCCGTGGGGGGGCCTCAGACTGGGAGGGATCAAGGTCAGGGGCACTGTCTGAGAGTGAGAAGCCCTGATTTGGGAGGTGGGAGCCGTGGTGATAACGCGGCAGGGTGTGGCACATCCTGCCCCGGGGACACACGTGGGATGAGAGTGCAGGGTCTCTCCATCCCCTCGGGGTGGCCACCAGCAGCTGAATCGCAGCCATGTGCTCCAGGGGGATTTCTCCTGTTTCAGGGATGGCACTGCAGGTTGGGAAAATGGACATGTCTGTGCTTGGGTTAGCATCCCACAGTCAGGTTAGCATCCCACTCTTGGAAGCATCCCACTCTCAGACCACCATGTGGCTCTCCTTTAGCAGCCTGCTCTCAGATTAGCATCCCACTCTTGGGTTAGCACCTCACTGTCAGTTTAGCATCCCAGCCTCAGATCAGCCTCCTGCTCTCAGAGTAGCATCCCAATCTCAGATTAACATTATGATCTCAGATTAGCATCCCAGTTTTGGATTAGCATCCTGCTCTTGGATTAGCATCCCACTGTCAGATTAGCATCCCAGTTTTGGATTAGCATTCTATTCTTGGATTAGCATCCTGCTCCTGGATTAGCATCCCAATCTCAAATTAACATCCCGCTCTCAGATTAGCATCCCAGTTTTGGATTAGCATTCTGTCCTTGGATTAGCCTGCTGCTCCTGGATTAGCATCCCACTGTCAGTTTAGCATCCCACTCTCAGATTAGCATCCTGCTCTTGGATTGGCCTGTCTGTGCTGCAAAGGTCGAGCTGTGCATCTCCTCCTTTCCATCCTCCAAAACGCTTTGGGTGGTCCCAGGGCCTCAGCACTCAACAGGATGCAGGGGTGTCCACAGTGGGATGGTGTTAGGGTGAGGAAGAAAGGGAGCACCCACTGCTCTGGGTGATGCCTCTAGAAGAGCTAAAAGGGGGATTACAGGCTCAGGAAACCTCCTGGAGCAAGGATTTCTGTGCACAGGCTCCTCAGATCAGGCTGCTCAGTTTTCTGGTTCCGTCACTTTCTGTCTCAGCTCCCCAGGCAGGACTTGAAGGTGTTTTGCTGTTCAAAGGTACCTCTGACTGGTGCAGAGGCAGCCAGAAGGGTGGGAAAGGAAAAGTGCAGAGGTTTGAAAAGTTTCTCTTTTGGAATGAAGGATTCTGCTACAACAGAACTGAAAAAAAAGGCTGATTTGGGCAAAACCTCCAGTGGAACAAAATCAGTTCTTTCCAGCTGTCACCCGGGGTGTGCACGTGCCCCTTTCCCTTCCCAGACCTGGTCACCTCCTGTGCTGCCCTGTGGTGTCTCCTGGGATGTGCTGAGGTGTGTGTCAGTGGCTGGGAGCTCCAGACTCTCTCCTGGGGATTGGAGCTGTGTCACAGGAAGGCTTGTGGGGACTGTGTCCATTACCATGACTGAATAATAAATAACGAATAATGGAGCCATTCCCACCCATCTCCCAGCTCTCTGTGGAGCCTGTCTCCTGTCTTCCCATCTCCTCTGATCCCTTTCTGATTTCTGCTGCTGTTGCAGACTCTGGGAGGAGCAGCATCCCGGGAATGTGGGTCGAGGCAGCAGGACCCCTCCCCCTGTGAGCCCCCTCCCATCCCCAGGACCCCCCCGTCCCTCCGCACCTCCATCGCCGCGGCGACAGCACCCTCTCCTGTCTCAGCTCTGCCTCACTGCCCGTCTCCCTGCTCCCTTCCCGAGCAGATGCCAAGGCTGAGGCTCTCCAGCACATCCCAGGATGAGGCTGTGGGGACAGGGACCCACCAGCCCAGCACCCACACCTCGTCCCGGCACTGCCGCGTCACCCAGTGCCCCCCGACAGCGGCACCGACAGCTGCTCAGGGGGAGCAGGGGAATATTTAAGTAAAAAACAATTTCTAGGAGAGGCCTGCAATAATTACTAATTAGATCTGGTGATAATTATCTCTCTTTGCAATCCCATACCTGCTGCAGAATAGCTCCAGTTCCTCCTGGCAATTAGCAGAGAGAGCCTTTATGACACACGGGGTGATTACATCGCCATCACAGCCTCCATGGCCAATGCTGCCTTATTAAAGGAGGGCCCCTATTTACAGAAGAACATTGTGATCAAATTAGACTAAAATTAACTGGAGTAAATTAAGAATAAGGGGATTTTTTCATCTGCTTCCCTTTCTTCGCCACCGCACAGTTGCCTCTGGGTTGGTTATAATGCTGTGAGTGTTGATTGTGGTATTTGACTGGGCATAAAGAGGCAGAAAATGGCAGCAACTCATCTCCCTGGTCTGCCTCGGAGTGAAATCTGCATCTCATTCATCCACTTCCTCCTGCTCTTCTAACCCCCAGTCATGAAAGCTCAAGACTGAAGCCTGACTGAGCTCAAGGAGTGTTTGGACAATGCTCTCAGCGCCTGGTGGGATTGTTGGGGTGTCCTGTGCAGGGCCAGAAGCTGGGCTGGATGATCCTGGTGGGTCCCTTCCAACTCAGGATATTCTGTGATTATATGAAGCTACAGGGCAAGACCCAAACCTGCATCATTTCAGCCCCACTCCAGCTTTAATGAGCTCTGTCTGCAAGTCCCTGCCCTGCCAAGAGCCTCCCAAAGTGCTCATCCCACACATCCTGCTCAGGCCATGGCTCTGCTCAGAGCAATAGCGGGAACAGGGTGGATTTCCCCCAGCAATGCTAAACCTGACTTAACACGCAGCTTTATAGCTCCAAAGCCAAGGCTGGTGCTCAGCATTAGGAACAATCATCCAACGAGGAATTGGGAGATTTTTTTTTTAATAGCAATGGGCCAAACAAAATAATCATCAAGTGGTTTGAGGCTTTTTTTGCTTTATTTTTCCACCCAGACTGGATTACTGGTGAGCAGAGTGTGGTTTGTGGGAGGGGAGTGTGGCTCAATCTGTAGGTCTCCAGAAAGATGGATGATCAGACAAACTTTTGTCTGTGGGGTGGTTGTGTGGACTCTTGCTTTGCCTCTCCTGGGTAGGGAGCTGAATCATGCTAAATAATAGTGTAACAGAGGCTGGTGGAGGGAAGGAATAATGCAGACTCTGGCCCAAGCCTTTGGATAAATCGTCCTTCCAGTTAAAATCCATGAATTTGACAGGTTTTACAAATTGTGTCTTATTATACTTTCACCACCCTCTCCACCTTTACTTGATGGCCTCATCCCTAATCCCCCAGATCAAAGTCCTGCTGGATGTGGGGTCCCTTATTGCATCTTTAGCCACTCCTGGTTTTTCCCTTAATCCAGGAGCTCCCCCCTAGTCCTGGTTTAGCTCTCCCTCAGCAGCGCCTGCAGGCTGAGCCTCCCTCAGGCAGCTCCACTTTGAACTGGAATTCCCAGTTGGCCCCTAGAGGGGCAAAACTAGGCCAAGAGCAGGGACTGGTGGCACTTCTGCAGTGCTCAGGATGCTCTGAATACAGACCATGCCATTAAAGTGGGAGGGAGGGGGACGCAGGGCATGTTTCAGGTGGGCTTTGGGAAGATGTTTTGGGAAGATGCAGAGGTTGGAATGAAAGATGCCCCAGTTGGGAATGAAAAATGCAGTGGTTGGGATGAAAGGTTTCTCAGTGAACAAGTCAAGATGCTCTTTTTCCTCCTTGGTTTCAGTGGAAGATGCTCACGAGACGTGTTCGATAAGGTTTTAGGTTTTGTCCTTTTCTTCCTTCCATTTCTTTCCTTCAGAGAGGAGGAAAGAAAAGAAATGAGTGAGTCAAAATGAGGTGAATAACCTTCATTTTTCAGGGTTTTTTTTGTCATTGGAAAGCTGAAAAATTCCATCTTGTCTGTCCAAAATGAAATGTTGGAGTTTATTGTTCATTCTGTAAAGGTTTGATGACTTCTGATGAGTTCTTGCCTGCGTTTCTCAGTGCCTGGGGAGCTGGCAGCCAGCAGGAATCCCTGCCCTGCTCAGGATGCAGGACATGGGGTCTGGAGGGTCTGGTGCTGGCAATGCCCTATGGTGGCACCTGAGTGGGTGCCAGGGAGGAGGGGCATGTGCCAAGGGAGAAGTGGGAAGGGCAGAACCACCCTCAGAGGGTGTTTGTGCTGCTCCCACTCCTGGCAGGGCAGAGCCCAACCCCTGTGTCCCTCATCCTGCCTCTGCAATACTGCAGCCCAGCAAAGGGTTAATTGAACTGGTACAAACTGAGCCCAGCCAGAAGCAGCAGAATCCTTTTCTCCACTGGAATGAGTCATGTTTTCTGAAGGTATTTCTGCTCTCCTGACCTCTCAGCATTGCTGCCCACCCTGTTCCTGGTCAGGATCTCAAACTGCTCTTTGTAGCTCGTTGTCAGCCCTAATTGCTCTCTGCTCAGGCCCCAAACACGACAAGAGCAGAGTGAAGACAGAGAATTGGTGAGTTAATCCCTGGCCCTGCTATGGCACCCCTACAGCCACTCAGACACTCCTTTTGGACCAATGGACAGTCCCTTTCTCTTTGGGGATGCTGCAGACAAAACCACCAGAGAAATGACAAACCAACTCCTGCCTCGGGTGAGGTGGGAGTGACAAATCCCAGTGTCACACTACGGTCCTTTATCTCATCCTTTAGTCCTAATTAGCTTGTGTGAGCCCCCCAGGAGGGGCTGGCAGGATGGGCCACAGGCTGGGAAATCAGGGGTGATGCTGGTGGGTGGCCCGGAGTGTGGGAGGGACCTGCAGGGACAGCTCTGTGTGTGCAGGAAAGCCAAAGGCATCGTGAGCTGACACTGGCTTGTTTTAGCCCTGGAGTGCAGCACCAGGACTGAGGTGGCCACTGGCACTTGCTGATCTCTCCAGCAGGCAGAAGTGGCACCTGTGCCTCCAGAATGGTCTGAGTATGTTGGTGGCTCAGGACTGGGACTGGAAGTCCATCCCTGCTCTCCCAGGACTCATCTGAACTGGCAGGGCAGTCCTGCCCACGGCTCCCCACAGAGCTGTGCTCCCCAAAATCCATTGTACTCCATAATATCCCATGCAGATAAGGCTTTTTCTCACTTCCAGGGCTGCAGATGGTGTGAATGTGCAGCAATGCACAGCAGTGCTGAGGGTGCTGTCCCAGCGTGGGACGTGGTGGGAACAGCGACTGCGCAAGGCAGCCCCGTGTTGGTGATTGCAGTGACTAGAGCTGGGCAGCCTAAAAAAAAATACTCCTTGGTGCTTTTTTTCTCCACAAACAATCCTCCCCACCAGCTCTGACGCAGGGATGGCTGTTTGCAGACGTGTCTAACCCTTTTTGTTTGAGCTGGTTGGTTTGTGAACCTGCTGCTTCGAGGCGCCAGGAGGCTTAGGAACAGCTGAGCTGCACAAGAGACACTCCAGAATGAGATGTCAGGTCCCCAAAGCCTTGAGACTGTCAGCAGAAGTGAGGGAATTTCTAGTGAAAATAAAACTGCTTTGCCTCTCTTATTGGTGGAGCATCCCAGGGTCAAGTTCTGAAGCTTTGCGGCACCGAGGACAAGCACTGTGTTGGTTTTGCTGTGACGAAAGGCTCCACTCCTCCTCACCTCCAGTGGATTCAGGCTGGAAGAAGAGTGAGAAATGATGTGACAAGCACAGTACAGCTGCTGCAGATTTGGTGATGCTGAGTTCACTGGCAGATGTTCACCACCCGCCCCTCCCACCCTGCAGAAGCCATACAAGGCTCTCTCGAAACCAATCCAAGACCCCGGGAGCTCCCTTGGCAGTGCCACAGATCCCATTTCTGGGAAGAGAGTGACTTCCCAGGTGGGCAGCCCTACCCTGTGTTCACTGACCCCTCTCTGAGGTGGAGGGACCTCCTTGTTTGAGGTAATTTTGCCCAAATTGCAATGCCCGTCCTGGGACCAGCCCAGGGCTCCCGTCCAGAGGTGACTCCAGAGCCTGTGCTGACTCAATCCACCTTCCCCCCTCCTTTCCATCTGTCCTTCCAAGGTCCCCCTCCTCTGGTGTCAACACAGGCTTAATGAAAAAGCAGCAGATGTTCCTTTGATTTCAATTTACTCAGGATTTTAACCTGATGCAAATGGGAGTTTGCATCCAGCTGTGACGAGGCAGTCTGGGCTCAGCCTGACATCCCTGCCTGCAGATTTCCTACTGTCCTGTTGCAGTGACTGACTTCCAAAAGTGCTCTCCAGGCCATTGTCTCTGCCAGGCCCTGGGACCTTCCCTGACTCGAGCTGTGCTAAGGGATCCACAGCTCCTGCAGGGGGGTCTGTGGGAGAGCATCGAGCATCCCTGTGGCCTGGGTGGAAATATTTGTGTGTGTTTCAGAGGTTTCTCATGAAATTGGGTAATAATTGAGAAGGAGAGCAGTCAACTGAGAGTGATTCATCTGCCAGACTGAGCCTCCCTTTCCCCTTTAGGACTGCAGAAGCCAACTGTGATTTCCTGGCCTTATCTCCTCTCCGAGTGGGCAAACAACAAACTGACTCTTCTGTCACTGCCTGGAGTGGTTTGAAGATAGTCAGTCACAAGCAGAGCTGGTTTGTTTGTTTGTTTGATGGGAGGGATATGGCTTTGTGCTTTCACCACGTGAATTCCTTCCTGGATGCTCCTGTAGACTCACTGCTGTGGCCCCATTGGGTCTGTGACCACCATCCTCCCCCTGGGTCATGCAGTGCTGCAGTCGTGGCACGCACTGGAAGCTCAGTGGGCTCTCTGTATGTGGAGAGCAACAGCCTTCCATTCACAGCACGGGAGGAATGAGCCCAGGGAGTGTGCAGATACATCCCCTGGACTTCACCATTTTCCACTTCTCTGGGAAAAGCAGGAAGGGGAGACAATTGTTTTTTTCCCTGCATGACATGAATATGTACTCTGCAGAGCCAAAGCTGTCGTTTGCCTCTTCCTGAGATACTTTTCAGGTGGTTTTGGTGGTGTGCAGACCACAAAAGAAAAGGCACTCCAGTCCATACATCGCTCCCTCCTGCTGGAGCCCTGCAAGCCCATAGTGGGATGAGGACGGGCATGAGGGGAAGGAAAATCCTCATTCACTGGAAAAACACCCACAATATTCCCTGGAGCAAAGCACAGGAGGAAGAAGCATGGAGTCCATCAGAAATCTCAGCCTGATTAGGAACAGTGATGTCCTGACACGGAGCAGCAATTCACAGGCACCATCAGCCCATGCCAGAGAGAGAGACGCCGAGAATGCCCTATTTTCCACACCTCCCCTGTGCCCACGAGTTGTGAAGGATAAAAATAATTAGCTGGAGTGTCTCAGGGATGATTGGCAAGTCCCCAGGGGCTCAGAGTTCCCCTGATGTGCCACCCTTGTCTCCAGCACTCTGAAAGGGAAGGAGAAGACTTTGCTGTGAGCCAGCTCTGGGCAGTGGGTGCTGCCAGCTTCGTGGGAGTGGGATGGGCAGAAGGGAGCTCTGCACGTCATTCCAGCTCAGGAGCTCGCTGGGCCTTCACACAGGGCCCACTGTGGGGGCTGCTGCCCCCAAATCTGCTGCTGTGGTGGGGAGAGGGGATTGGTCACACAGAGACAAGCTTTGGGTGTCCCCTCCTGCAGCAGGCAGGACGTGGCTCCCGCCTTCTCTGCCCTCCCTCACCCACCCCTGAGCAGCCTCTGTAGACTTGAACCTCATGGATTTTTCAGTTAATGATTAGGCTTGTTAAATGGCACTGTGGAGCTGTCATGGATAACGGAGAGGGTTCAGGGCCAGGGCTCGGAATCGGCTTCCCAGAGCGGAGAGTGCAGGAAGGAGCTTTGCATTCACCCCCCTGCCTCCCAAACCCACATGCCCAGCCAGGACCTCATCCTTTCCAGCCAGTTTCCAACGAGCCACCCCGTGGATCCCCCTTTTCCCAGTTTTTTGCCTCTTCTTCCTCACTCTCCACTCTTTAACCCCCTGCCCCCAGGCCAGCGTTTCCTGGCGCTCTGCTCAGCAAGGCACAGCTTGTCCCACCCAAAGTGAGAGCTCATAAAGTGATGGACCCAGTGACTGGTTTTCCATCACCAATAAGTTCACCAGGAGTTATTTGTTGTCTGAGTAAAAGCTGTGAAAGCATTCCAGCTGGGAAAGGGCAGCAGAGGGGTTTGGCATGGGAAAAACCCAAAACTTCCAAACATCCTCTTTTGTGATAACTCAGCACGTTTTAAACAAAACTGACCTAAATTCCTAAGGAGGATTTTCCTTCTGTTCCCTTCCCATCCAGCACAGCCTGAGCTTCTCTCCTGCTGTCTCCCTTGGGCCCTGATGGAACCATCACAGCAGAGCCCTGTCCTGCCCCTCACACAAATTGACTTTGGGCTTTCCCACCTCTCTCTTCCTTTCTTCCTCTTCCCTTTCAGCAGCCCAAGTGATTAAAACCTCGGGAGGCAGGAGGGGGCTGTTGATGGATGTTTTTGGTAATGCTGGTGGCATCTCTCTCTGCTCTCCCTGCCCAGGAAATCCATCTTCCAGGAGAGGCTGTGGTGTAACAGGGAGCTCCTGGCAGTCCCCAGCACGTCTCCAGCCTGAAGGGTTGATGCTGGTGGCACATGCTGAGCATTTGAAGTGGCCTCCCCACTGCAGTGGGAGCAGGCCAAGCTCTCCTCGTGGCAATGCTGTGCTGGGACAGCTCCTGTCCCATCCCATGGGAGCAGTGTGCTCCAGGGATGTCAGCAGTCCAGGAACACATCCCAACCCCTCCAGCTCTGGGCTGGGCTGCCTGTGCCACCAGGAAAAATAGCTGTGGCCAAGAATGTCCAGGCAGCAGCTCTGGCTGGTCGTGCTGTCTGTGGCTGTTTTGGGAAGAGATCCAAGCCAGCTTGGAGCCAGCTGGGGTGGAGATGCCTGTGAGTGTTGTCTTGGGGTTCCAGATCAGGGTCCAGTACTGGTGTTTATTTATCTGTTTGTATTTGTGGGTTTATTATATACTTGTATTAATGCCTTTGGGATCCATTTGTGGGTCAATGAGAGCTCCTCACACACTTGGATAGCGGGAATAATGGGAGAGGGTCTGGAAGAACCCCTCAAAATGGGTCCCTCCCCAAGGAATGAAAAGCTGATACTCCATTAACAACACCAGCATCAGCTCCCAGCTTGTTCTGTGAACTCTGAGACTCCTCAGCTGTGGCTGAGAAGGGTCATGTCTGCTTGGTGTGGTGTCACATCTGGTGTCTGAGGAGGAGAACACCCTTAGAGGAGTTGCTGCTTTTCAGCCCATAATGTTTCAGAGGTGTTTGTTGGAGAACAATAGTTAGAACTGCCAGAAAAGAGGAAAAAAAAAAATCAAGGAAAAAAAACAACCCAGAAGGAAATACAACTATTTGCACTGTGGAAACCCCAGGGAGCCATCACTCAGACTTGCACTCACTCTCCTGCTCTTTCCTCATCTCCTTTCCCAGGTTAGGCCAAACCTGCTCGGGTTCACCATCACCCTCTGAGAGGAACAAGAATCCCTGACCAAAACATTTCCCCTCTTGACGTGTTGTTGCCTTGCTATTGATTCCTTAATTAAAAGAGAATAAAATTCCACCCAAGGAGACGTTTCTCCGAAACACGCCATCAGTCAAAATTAAAAAAAAAAGCAGAGGAAACAAAATCAATATCCTATTTCCAAAAAAACCCCACATTTGGGAGCAGATTTTGGAGCAGCCCCAGGTAGCACATCTACTCCTTTCTCTAAATTGTCCTGTTAGCCCTGTCTTCCCACGCTCTCCAGTCTCTTTCCTCTTCACTGTTGTCCTTTCCTCTGGATATTCCCCACAAATCCCACCATTTTTGGCCGAGCTGTCACCATTTTTAGAGGGTGAAGCTCAGGGAACCTGCCTGTTTTCCTGCAGAGTGCTGTGCACAGGCACCCTGTCCCTAAGGATGGGTGACACCTCCATCTTTGTGCTCCTCTCAGAGAGAAAAAACATTGGAAAATCACCAAGACACAGCAAAACCAAAGCCATTATTCTCAGAATCCTTCTGTCATGGCTTTAAGCAGCATTCCTGCTACTCCAGCCCCATTTTCCTACCACGATGCAATTTGCAGGCTCTCTGGGAATGCTGTATTAATGGCTCTGGCTCCGTGGGGAGCCTTCACAGAGGGCCCTGAGTGTGAACAGCAGCCCGGGGGAATTCCCTCTCAGCAGAGGTTTAAAGATTTGGGTAATTTATCTTAAAATGGGGATGTGTTAATGGCTCATGCAAGGATGAACGATCCCAGGAAAGGCTGCGGGACCAGGGGGCAGACAAGGGCACTCAGAGTGTCTGGGAGGCTAAACCTTTTCCACGTGGAGCTGTGGCGGTGCCTGATAAGGGATTCAGACGGATCCCAGGCACGTGTCAGTGCTGGAACATTGGGATTGATCGTGCTCCGTCCCGGGAGGGCAGGCTTTGCTTTCCTGGGAAACGTGTGGCCGGGCTGTGTCGGAGATAAGGAACTGCATTGCACTGATGGAGCCCGACTGATGGAGGCTGGATTCATGCGTGGGGATTGCTGAGCCCCCACTGCTGCCGTGGCTGAGGGTCTGCAGGGCCGGGACGCACCCCTGGTGTTCAGACCCCACCTAGGACCTGCCCTTGGGTGATGTCGTCCGTGTGTCAGCCTGCTGGACCTTCAGATGCTGTGCACAGCACTCAAGATGCAGCTGGGGGTTGTCCCTCGTGTGCCGGAGCTGGGGGTGTGCCTGCAGTCACACTTTCCCGTGGGGAGCCGGGCAGCGTGGGGTGCCCAGCAGTCCTGTGTCCTGCCGGTGGGAGCAGGGAGGGACCTCCTCTGGCACAGCACTGAGAGAATTCGGGGTGTGAGAGTCTGCCTGAGAGGCTCAGGGCATTCGTGTTGGACAAGAAGTGTTTTTAACCTGCCAGAGCCCCCGTTCCTGATGCCCCAGGGGGCTGACACAGCTCTTTGCACAGCCAGGTACTGGGGAGAGGGGAGGGCAGCAAAGCGCCGGCAGATCTGGGACGTGGCACGGGATTAGTCTCTTTCCAAGGCCTTCATTCATTATTTCTGATGGTCTCTCACCCCCGGGAGGGTTTGGCTGGTACCCAGATCAAAGCTCCCCTCTCCCAGCCCGGCCCTGCCTGCGCCGTCCCCGTCTCGGTGCCACCACAAGGCAGAGCACAAAGCACCGAATTTCCATCTCCCCAGTGGGTCCTCCTGGTGTGAATTGCCCTCAATTCCTCCACAGCAGCTCAGCCCAGGATCTGAGTGGGATTGTCTCCTGATGGAAGGCTGGAAAGAGCATCACTCAGTGCGATGCACAGCCCGTTCCTGCCTAGGAAAGGGGGATCTCCAAGGACTCCCAGCTGGAGACCTACAAAGGAAAGTATTCATGGAATCACAGACTGGAAGGGACCTTAAAGACCATCCATTAGACCAGGTTGCCCCATCCCTGGAAGTGTCCAAGGCCTGGTTGGACTGGGCTTAAAGCAACCTGGGCTAGTGAAAGGTGTCCCTGCCCACAGCAGGGGATTGGAACAAGATGATAATTCCAACCCAAACCATTCTGGGATCCTACAAACCAAAAGGCCTGCCTCTTCCATGAAATGGCAGTGATACTTCACATCCTAGACACAGGAAATGCCAGGGGGATTTTTCCCAGCTTGGCCTAAAGTCCTGTCTTTTCTCACCCCTTTCCCATTCCCAGTTTCCTCAGTGACACATCCCAGATCCAGGTTTTCTGCTTCCTTCTCCAGCCCTGGGCTGGAGCTGGGAAAAGCAGCAATAAGCACTGCTTTGGAGTGAGGACATGGTTTAAGGGGGAGCATCTGATAAAACTGTGGCCTTTAAGGGAAGGAGAAGAAAAAAAAAAAAGAAAAATCAATCCTTTCAGACCCAAAGTAGAAAAAAACCCTCTTCAAAGTGCAGCCTGGGCATGACAAGGCACGTCTGTGATGTCTCCATCCAGTGACAGAGTGCCTGGCATGGGTGGGAGCAGGCAGGGCACCTCAGTGTCATCCCAGGTGAGCACAGGTACCTGCACATCCCAGCTGGCCAGGCTGAGAAATGCCACTGGAGAGGAGGGGGCAGAGCCACCAGGACTGACTGCCCTGGGGGAGGCTGAGATGGGGAGTTCCCCTGGTGCTGAGCAGTGGGAGGTGATGCCCTCCTTGCTCTCCTGTGCCAGGGGAGAGGGTGAGTCCTTCCCTTCCACATGGGTTGGTGTGCCAGGCTCCCAGCAAAGCCCATCCCAAGGGAAATGCAGGATTCAGCTGTGCTGGGGCTCCTGGGCCTGGAAGGGACTGTTAGGATCCTACATCCCATGGCTAATTAACAGAAGAGGTGTTGGCTAATGAGCTCCAGGCATTTGCAGCCTCAGGATGGATCCAGATAATCAAGCCCTAAACCTTAACAACCCAATCTCCTGTGTCATCCAGCTGCACTCTGCGTCCCAAATTTCCATGGTACCTCCTGGTAGGAGACAGGCAGGATTTTTCCCACCCCATCCTGCAAGAGAGGAGATCTAAGAGCAGATCCCCCCAGGAGGAAGGGGCCAACTCAGGGGGTTTGCTCCTTTTTTCCCATTTTTTTTAATGAACAGTAATAATCCTACTCTTTTTTTTTCCTCCCCTTTTTTTTTTTTAACAATTTGAAAACATCTGACATACGGGAAAAATAATGAATTCGGTTTTTTTTTCCCTGAGTTCTCTGATCTGTCACTCTGCACCCAGGAGCGGCACACAGGGAGGAGGAGGCAGGGGGTGCTGGCCTACATTGGGGAGATAATGATGTTCCTGCAGATGCCCCCTTCCAGGAGGAGGTTCAGGCATGTCCTGCAGCGGAGGGGAGCCGGGATATGGCACAGCCTTTTCCTTTAGCTTCGTATTTCTCTTTGTGGGAGGGTGTTGGAGGTGATTGGAGCATCTCCCTGCAGTCTCAGGGGCTCCTCCCTGGATGCTGTGGGCTCAGGGACTGGATCCACCACCATGTCCCTGCTGCCTCCAGGAGAGGTTAAGCCAGGGCTGTGCTGTTTAGGCTCAGCATTACCCCCAAAAATTCCCTGTGCTGGGGTGGGGGTGTGACAGGGATCATGTTCATGACTTTGATCGTGACAGTGGGAACAAGGCCAGGTGGGCTGGTGATTTTTCCTCTTTTCCTATCCCATCCCTCCCAACACTTCTGGGAAGCTTTACCCTGACTTTCCTCCATCCTGGAGGGCAGAATTGGAACCATTAATCACGATTGTCCATCCACCTCTCTCAAACCTGGGCAATACCCTTTGGTTTAAGGGCAGCCAGGGCAGGCACAGCAAAGCAAAGCAGCTCCCTCACAAGTCCCCCAGCCCTGACCTAGGGCTTGGCAGTAGCTGTTGGCAGGATCCAGCCAAAAACACTGACTGGATGGGGAGAATTCAACAAGGACCTGGCAAGTGCGGTATATTCGTTGGGGTTCTCTTGCTCTTTCAAGTGGGAGGGGAAATTTTAAGTTTTTTACTCTTTGCAGGGAGAATATTCCAAGTAAACAAACCATACCCAGCCAGCTACCTGCCTCCACAGCATCTGGCCCTTTATTAAGGCTTGAAAGGGGTTTGCCAAAACTTCTTTTTCCCCTCATATAAAAGGCTTTTCAGTAGAATGCAAATGCTCACTTATCCCATACCGGATCTCCTTGTGTTTTCTCCAAAAATGGTCCTGCCCAGAGCCCCCTCTCACAAAGGATTTCAGAGTTTTGAAATTTGGTTCAATTCCAATCCATTGTGAAAGCTGAATATTGGAAACGTTCTCTAGCCAAGAATCTGGGACCAAAGCCCTCCTCAGTGTGAAAAAACAAAGAATATTCCAGTGATATTACTCGATATGACCTGGAGAGGGACTTAGTGGGGGAAGATCAGCTCCTCCAGGACAGTGAGTGGGAAAGGTGAGCTGAGCTTTGCTGCAATGAGACAAAACCGTCTCTGGGAAGCATTTCTGGGTTTGAAGGATTTGCATTCTCCAGCAGGACACCATTCCACTGGAAAAATCAATCCTGTTGACCCCACTGAAACCTGGAGCCTGTGGGACTTTCAGTGGCTTGATGAAAACAGAGATAAAACATCAGGGGGAAAGAGAAAGAAAAGAAGGGGTTGGGAATATTAGGGGGTTGTTTCCCATGACCTCCTCAGTGTGAGGAGGGTCCGTGCATCACACTCAGCTGCAGAGACAGGAGGGAAACAGGGATACAAACAGCATGTGTGTGCTTGGGATGGAGAGGAGGCAGCAGCCCCCCAGCCCCCCTCCCACTCACACACACGCTGAAGGTGCCACAAGACAAATAGGACCGAGAAAGAGATGCACTATTTAAACTTTCATCACTATTTTTCTCCCTGGCTCCCCTTGTTCCCTTTGATTTATTTTTTAGTGTGTTTTCCCCAGGCTGTGCTGTTCTCCTGCATCTCTTTCCTCTCCCCCTTCACTCGGCAGCAGCCAGCACCGTTCTGAGGGCACCCACGGCTGCCCAAAATTTTTCAGGCTGTCTGGGCTCAGCTGCCATGGGCTGGGGAGAGGAATGAGGCAGCAGAGCAGCATCAGGCTGGGGAAAATGTGGGCAGGACGTGGAGGGGACAAAAGGGACCTGTAGACACAACCTCCTCCTTTCCTATCCCTCCCTGACCCAGCAAGGACTGCGGAGCTGCTCGTTAAGACTTGTCCGTGTTGCACAGACCATGTAATCCCCTTCCAAGAGCCCCATCCCACTGCCACCCTTCCCAGAGCAGTGACCCTGCCAGGGCTTGGCATGGCATTGATGCAGGAAGGGTGCCAGTCATGCAGGCATTCTCCAAACCACCAGCCTTCCATCCCATGCCAGTCTCAGCAGGGCCAGGGGCTGGCAGCACAAGGGTAGGGGCTGGAAGCTTGGAAGTGATGCCAGAGCTTGTCCCAGAGCCAGTGTGGCCTCTGTGAATTGACCATTCACACTGACACAGACTGGGTTGTTTTCAGCCTGCCTTATGTTGGGAAGGATGCAAAAAGCTTTGTCAATGGTTTTCCTTGCAGAACAATAGAATCATGGAATGCTTTGGATTGGAAGGGACCTTAAAATCCATCTCATTCCAAGCCCTCTGCCATGGGCAGGGACACCTTCCACTAGCCCAGGTGGCTCCAAGCCCCATCCAACCTGGCCTTGGACACTTCCAGGGATCCAGGGGCAGCCACAGCTTCTCTGGGCAACCTGTGCCAGGGCCTCCCCACCCTCACAGCCAAGAATTTCTTCCCAATATCCCATCTATCCCTGCCCTCTGGCAGTGGGAAGCCATTCCCTGTGTCCTGTCCCTCCATCCCTTGTCCCCAGTCCCTCTCCAGCTCTCCTGGAGCCCCTTTAGGCCCTACAAGGGGCTCTCAGGTCTCCCTGGAGCCTTCTCTTCTCCAGCTGAACCCCCCCAGCTCTCCCAGCCTGGCTCCAGAGCAGAGGGGCTCCAGTCCTGGAACATCTCCATGGCCTCCTCTGGATTCACTCCAGCTCCAGGTCCTCTCTGTGCTGAGGACCCCAGCACTGAGGTTTGGATCTCCCCAGAGTGGAGCAGAGATGCAGAATCCTCTCCCTTGACCTGCTGGCCACTCTTTCTTGCACAGTGCAGGGTACAAAGATAAGGATAAAGAAGGGCTGAGCCTCATCCTGCTGGGCCTCTGCAGACAGGAATGGGCTCCAGGTTTCAGTGGTAGGATGGAAAGGAAAATCTGATTGGTCATGCTTGGATGAGGGGATATTACAAGCTGGAGTCAGGACTCTCAGCCCTCCACTGTCCCCATTTAAACTCACACCACTCTCTCTGTATTGTCCCTTTTTCCTTACCTGCCAAAGAAAAGGATTGACATTCTAATTGCATCGGGAAGAGGAGAGTTAAATGGATGTATGTCAAGATAGTGGAGGGGAATTTGCCATCCAGGGTTAGGTTTCCCCCAGAGCTCAGGCCCCAAGCCCCACAGTCCTGCCCTGAGTCCCCAGTCAGTGCTGCTCTGAGAAGCCCAGCCCACGAGAACACTCAGACACAGTGAAATCTCTGCCTTCAAAGTGTTGGACAAAACCTAAGAGCCTGTTTATATCCTTCCTAGCTCTGAAGAGCTGCTGGAAATCTGAGTCCTAAATGTGTAAAGGCCTGATAAATGAAAAGCTGAACACTCCTGGAGCTGTAAGCTGCTCTGCAGTGGTTTAGGCCCTCACAATTTGCAGCCTTCAGGGTTGATAATACAGCGAGACCCTGGGCAGTCTGCTGGAAAACTCTGCCAGAAACACAATCCTTCTAAGGGGATTCTCTTATCCAGTGTAGCAAGCTCTGTCCTAAAAGCAGTTTTGTGTTCTAGCCCCTTTTCCTCCCCTTGGGAAGCTTTCCTAGATACTTGATGAAACAGAGAACCTTCTTTCTCCCCCAGTGTCCACATTTTCCTTCTTTTTCCTTCGCCTTCTCCAAGCTTTCCCCAGTTCTTTCACTGCAACCAGTCACAGCCTCCCAGCCTTCATTTTGCCAATTAAACAAGCCAACCTCTGCTGAGCTGATCTGGTAGGAGAGCTGCTCTTTTCCTTTGATCAGCTCCACTGAGCTCAGGATCCACTGAGTGTGGCCAGACCCCACCCAGGATCTCAAGAGCATCGTGCAGAGCAACACCAGTGGCCCCTCCAAAACAACCCCGAGGCTGGTGGGGAAAGCAGGCACTGGCTGGGAAGAGGAGGCAGTTCCCTGCAGGGATCAAGCAGAGAAGAGGATGTTCCCACCCCAAATGATGCACAGAAATGATACAACAGCTAATTAACTCTTAATTTGGCTGAGTATCATTAACACTGTCAAAGTCACACCCCACTCCACCCCCCCCAAGTCTGGCTACATTGACCCCCTTTTGGATTAGGACAGGATCACAGATTCATAGCATATTTTGGGTTAGGAGGTAACTTTAAAAGCCATCTAGTCCAGCCCCCCCTGCCATGAGGGGCAACCACAAGACCCAGTTGTTCAGAGGATCAGGATCTTCCAGGGAAGGTGAGGAGCCCAGAGGCTGCAGGCTGAATCCTGATCCTTTCACAGGCACCTTGCTAGCCAGCAAACCTGGACTCCACGTGCCCCAGCGTGGAGCAGAGATGGGATTTGCAAAGGAAAACCCTGTTTGCAGGGCTTGTATTTTAAAGTCTTCCCCAGAGCAAGCAGCTGAGTGCGGGTCAGGGCAGTGCCAGATGCAGTCACGCCCAGCAAGTGTTCTGTGGTGCCCTCATAAGCCTGACTTGTCTACAAGAGCTGAACATCCCTCTCTGACAAGCTGGATGCGGTGTCTGAATACACAAACACTTCTCTGCACCAGAGCAAAGCTCCCAGACGCACAAGAGGGTTGGCTGAGCCAACTGAATCCCTCCAGGCTGGCTCCCTGGGGTTTCCCCTGCTTTCCTTACTGTGGAGACAAAATACAGGAGCAGAGGTCCCCTTGTTCAGCTTGGCTTCTTCATCTCCGTGGGGCTTCACGTTCTCACCCAGTGCCGGCTCCCTGGGAGGCAGCTGTGCCACCAGACACCCCTGTGGAGGCTGGGGATGCTTTTCATTCGTCAGAGAATCATAGAATCCCAAAATGGATTGGGTTGTAGGACTGTCCTTAAAGCCCATCTCATCCCACCCCCTGCCATGGGCAGGGACACCTTCCACCAGCCCAGGTTGCTCCAAACCCCATCCAGACTGGCCTTGGACACTTCCAGGGATGGGGCAGCCAGAGCTTCTCTGGGCAACCTGTGCCAGGGCCTGCCCACCCTACAGCCAGGAATTTCTTCCCAATATCCCATCTATCCCTGTCCTCTGGCAGTGGGAAGCCATTCCCCCTTGTCCTGTTCCTCCATCCCTTGTCCCCAGTCCCTCTCCAGCTCTCCTGGAGTTCCTTTAGGCACTGAAAGGGGCTCTGAGGTCTCCCCTGAGCTTTCTCTTCTCCAGGCTGAACTCCCCCCAGCTGATTTACACTTAGTCTTTCAGCCTTGGGGCCAGGAAGAACCTTCCAGTGTTTGTGATCACTGGGAGCATCCTCTGGTCACTGTCATTTATTTAACACACACGTGAGATGAGCCCAGAGCCCTGAGTGGCACAGACCCCGTGGGGAAGGGAAGCCATGGAGATGAGCAGTGCCCTATCCCAGAGGGACACTCCTGCTGGGTCTCACACCAGCTGAACATTCCTTGCAGGTATTTGGCTCAGGGCAGTCCTCAGGGGCTGCTCAGCATCTGCCTCTCCAGCCCAGCTGCTGGGTGGCCCTTCCCCAGCAGGGAGTGTTTGGGGTTGAATCTCTTAACACTGAAGAAGAGGCTGGTGCCAAGGAGAGGAGGTTGGTTCCACAAAGCCAGCAGCGAGGGGGTACCAGCCAGAACAACAACAGAAAAACAGCCCTAATTAGGGGAAATGTACTGGTGGCTGGAGGGCTTTTTGCTTCCTTCACTTCCAGGACCTGGCTGCTGGAGGATCCTGTTATCTCAGTAAATATTGCTAATAATTGAGGTTCTGTTTGCCTTCCACATCACTGTCCAGCTGCCAGGAGCATTTAAAGATGTCCATGTCACTCCTTACTCAGAGCCAGTGCTAGCCTGGGGTGTCAGTCCAGCACTGGAGAATTCTGTGTGGGCTCACTGATTAATCAGGGAAATGCAGGGTGGGACAGAGTGCAGAAAAACTTCTAACAGCTCATTTAAAGAGCTGCTGAATGCACAGCCCAGGAGCACCATCATTTAGTTGAGTTTCTTTATGCTGATGTGCTGTAAATGGACTTTTCCAAAGGGCAAGGAGCAGACCCCAAGGTGTCCCTTCCCATCCAGGCAGCCCACAGCTATGGAGAATGGATTAATGCCTGTCCAAGGCTGGTTTAAAAATATTCAACAATTCCTGTATTTTGACAGAAAATGAGGGGTTTGGTGGGGAGCAGCTTCTCATGGTTTCTTTGGAAAGTTTTGTCTGCAATGAAGAGAGGGACAGCTGAGGTGCTGAAACCTTCTGCCCACCCCTGAAGGTCTCCAAACAATGTCCATTTGGGGATAATCTGTCTGGACACCCATTCTCTAAGCAGCTGCATGTCATAGAATCACTGAGGTTGGAAAAACTCTCTAGGACCATCGAGTCAAATCATTAACCCAGCACTGCTGAGTTCATCCCTAACCTGTGTCCCCAAGTGCCACATCCACCCAGCTTTTAACCCCTCCAGGGATGGGAACTGCACCACTGCCCTGGGCAGCCCATTCCAATGCTTGACCAACTTTGCAGTGAAGTAATTTTTCCTGACATCCAACCTAAACCTTCCCTGGTGCATCTTGGGGCCGTTTCCATCCGGTTCTCTGTTCCTACCCTTGTGGGCTTGAGCCATCCTGGATCCCTTCTTCATTTTAAGCTTTCCAGGGATGTGTGGGTTAACTCCATTTGCATGGCTGTCAGGAATAACCCCCCTTGCAACCCCAAACAAGTCTTCCTATTTATATCCCTGGTTTAATCAGGAAGGCTAGTGCTTCCATAGCTACGTGATTAAAAATTAGGAGACCGGATTCTGTAGTGGTGCCTTATAATAACAACCAATCCTGGGAGCACAGTGGATGAATAATGGATCATGGCTCTGTGCTACCAGCTTCTTGCCTTCCCTTCTTTCTTCTTCTCCCCTTTTTATCTTCCACTCTTCTCTTCCTCCTCCTCCTCCTCCTCCTCCTCTCCCAGGCTGGAGTTGAAATGGGGAAGGAATACATCCATCCTTCATTTTGCAGAAGTTAGAGAGACAGCACTGATTCCTCTTCATCAGACCCTCCTCCCCAGCCACATCCCCTCTTAGGGAGCCTGGAGACATCAATATTTCAGGGCTATGTGAGAGAATTGGGGGATCATAACCACTTCCTTGGGAAGACATAACCAGGACCCCTCCTTTCCTCGTTGCCATAAACAGCTCCCCAAATCTGGCTGCTGCTCCAATAGAGAGAAACCGGAGCAAAACAGTAAAAAACAAGGATTTTTGTCCCTGGGCAGACAAGTGGTTCCATGTTTGTCTGCATGATGTTGTCCCCTATGCCATGATATCCCCTCGTGGGCAGCTAAGCGATAGGTGGATTGTGTTGCAGGGGTGATGTTGCTGCAAGAATACCAGAAAAAAGTCAGGAATATCAAACATCCCACCATAAAAGTTCTTTCATAAATTCCAGTTCTTCAGAGAAGGGCCTGTGGGTTGGGTTTTTTGCCCTGCTCCACGAGATGAATTGTCAGTATTTTACAAGCCGAGGTCAAATTCAATTAATGGCTTCACTGAGGGGAAAAGAACTATTGAAAAATACCAGACTTGTTTTTAAACAGTATAAACTCATCCAATGAAAGGGTGTTTAAAAAAAAGAAATTAAAATGAATCCTTCCTTAATAGTTAAAACATCAGAACAGAGCAGAATCGTTCACATTTTCGTATTTTGCTGACAGACATTTCAACAAACCCAAACCACAGATTTTCACTCCTTTTTCCACCCTTGTAGCCCGAGGGGGGAAAAAAAAAAAAAAGTACATTTTGGATCCGTGTAGAAAAGCTTTTTTTTTCCCCAGTCCTTGAGTTCCACCCACTGAGCTGAAAAATCCCATTACTGCCAGCGCTTGGCAGCTGTGTGTGTGCCCAGCCGAGGGTGCCCTGCCCGCCAATCCTGCCTCTGCACCGGCAGGGAACGTAATCCCTTCCCATCTCCCACATCCAGCCCGGTGCTGGAGGAGCCAGGGAGGAGTTTTTAAGTGTTTCTCGTCCAACTCCAAGGCAGGGACAGCTCAGGAGCAGGGACAGACTCGGGGATTTCGGAGAGGGCTTTGGCGTGGATGTTGTGCGGCTCAGCTTGGGAAGGGGGAACAGCACTGACCTGGAACAAAACCAGCTCCTCTTTGGTGGGAAATTGGCACCTATCCCCCTGCTGCAGCCCCTCTGGAAGGATGCTGGAGGTAGGAGGGTTTGCCTGAGCGGGGTGCGAAGCAGAAATTTCTTCCCACGTCCTGTACTAGCACGAGCTGTTCTGCTTGGGCAAGAGAGGCTGAAGCAGGGATGGCTTCCCACTGTGTCTTGACATTCCTCATGGCTTCCCAATCCCTCGGGCTACAGGAGCTCCCAAACAGGCCCTACATGGATCTGTAGCAAGACCAACCTTTGGTTTCCCAAAGCACATGGTTGGGAAGAGCTAAAAATACCTTTGGATAGCGATTTGGGCCTGAAGGGCTCTCAGCAGGGTGGGTTCCCAGCAGCTTTGGGCAAAACGTGGGCCAGGAGGTTCCCTGCTGTTTCCTGGGAATGGTTTCATTGCATCTTTGAGGCTGGGAATGCTGGGGCAGAGCCAGGGAGAGGGAGGGTTGAACTTGGGTGTCACAGAGCAGAAGTTAAAGTTCATTTGTCTTATGAAGTCAGGAACTTTTTATCTCCTGGTGAAACAGCCACTGATGGTCAGTAAGACCACATGGTTCACTCCTGCAGAGCACACTCTGGAGCAGGCTGGAGTCCCCATCCCTGGAGGGATTTAAAAGCTGTGTAGATGTGGCACTTGAGGACATGGGTTGGTGGTAGGCTTGGCAGTGCTGGGTTAACTTTTGGACTCGATGATCTTAGAGGTCTTTATGATTCCATGAAGAGCTGCACTGACAGCTGTACAGAGCTCTCCATCCCCAGAGCAGACTCCTCATGGTAATGGAGATGAAAGCTCTTCTCAGCAAGATTAAAGCCCAGTCCCTCTCTCCATCTGGATTTCCCATCTCTTACCACACTGGGGATCCTTAGACATGCCAGGCTAGTCCCAAAAGAGGAGACCATGCTCAGGTGCCCCTCACCTGCTTCCCTATTTCCACCCCTCCCTGTCTCTGGCATGAAATGCTTCCCAGCACAGTGAAGATGCCAGGGGGGGCAAAGCCCTGTCCTGTAACTGCAGCCTCACACTGTCAGGGCTGTCAGTGCTTCCAAAGAAGGCTGAGAACCCAAATGTCTCTGTGACGCCCCTGGCAAGATCTGCTTTCACAGAGGGAGATGCTGAGGAGCCTCTCCATGTCAGAGGCAGGGTCCCCCAGCCTCCTGTGTGTGAAAACAGCACGGACCACGAGTGGGAGTGACAGGGAAATCAAAGCAGGGCAGGGAGTGCTCAGGGGTTCCTCCATCCCTCCGTGACCAAGGGCTGCCAAGGGAGCCCTCTTCAAAGGCAGGAGGCTGGAAATCAGACTCTTGATGCCCAGAAGAAGTTATTCCCCTGGGTGCTATAGGTGACAATCCAAATCCAGCTTTTCTTTCCCTTCTGCCCCAAATACCTTCACCTTCCTCCCCCTTTGCAGTCAGAGGAACGAGGGTCACACCTAATCCCCTCCAAACCCCACATGCTGTGTCCAGCAGCAGCCAGAGATCCCTGGGGAGGAGTGAAAGAGCAGGAACAGCAAGCAGGGATATTTATTTCAAGCAGGGAGGCTGCTTTCAAGTACTCACCATCCTGCTGCAGCTTGCAGCTCAGGGACAGCCAGGGCTTTGAGGATTTAGTAGCTCTTGGTGGATTTATCTACCACAGACCTGATCCCTCCCATTCCTGCAAAGCTCCCAGGCACCTGACCCGTGTCCCCTCGACACTTCACCAGTTCCTGCTGCTGGAGTTTAAATTTGGGGCACAGTTTTCACGTGAGCAGCAAAAGACAAGTGGCTGTAGTGTGAGGAGAGGGGGTTGGATGCTGCCACAGCCACATCCAAATGATCTGCAGAGGTTTGAGAGGTCACAGGCCAGTCCTGGCAGCCCAGACCCCACAGGTGACTCCAGGAAGGTTGGTTTCATGCCTCAAATGACATTGTCTCCTCTGGGCTCTTTCTCTGCAGTTCCTCCAGATGATCCTGTCATTATGGGGGGGCCCATCATCAGCCTGAGAGCAGGAGACCCCCTGAACCTGACCTGCCACGCAGACAATGCCAAGCCAGCAGCCTCCATCATCTGGATGCGGAGAGGAGAAGTCATCAATGGAGCCACCTACTCCAAGGTGAGGCAGGATGGGGCTGGGGATACGGGCTGTGCCCTTCCCTGGCTTCAGAAAGGGGTACCAGGCCTGGCACTGCTTCAACACTGCCCCAAAACATCTGGGGCAGTACCCTCAGCTCTGCAGAGCTCAGGCTCTCACCCCATGAAGCCTTCCCGATGAGAGGCTGGGAGGAAAACAGTCAGGAAGACGCACATGAGGAATCCCAAACTGTCACCAAAAGGAGCTCTGCTCTGAATTTGGCTTTTTGTACCTTTTTGTAATCCCCTGGCATGGCCAGTCCTCCCCCTTCCACCTTCCCTGGGTGTGGTGTTGGAGCTGTGTCCACAAACACCGGCCCAGCACAACCTCTGGCTCCAAAGGTGGTTGCTGTGATGCACGTGTCCCCCTCCTCCCACTGCAATTTCTCATGAAAAATCATCAGGGCTGTTGGCATTTTTTAATTTAGACAGAAAGCCTTTATTGGGTCATAAAGGAAATCATCAAAGAGCATCAGCAGCACATTCAGCTGGGCCCCCACATGCTCTCCTGTTTACGGGCGCCTGATGTCTGGGGAGCTCGAGAGAGATTCGGTAACACTTGACATTTCTAAGGAAAATTTCTAAAGAGCAAAAATCCCAGCCCTAAAATGGGTCAGTTTGCAGCCATTTGTAATGCAAGCAAACTTCAAAGGCGGCAGCCAGAGCCGTTCCTCGAGCTCCCGGAGATCTTTAATAAACATTCCACCCTCTGCCGCCTGTGGAGCCTCCACCCAGCCCCGTTCCAGCAGCACCCCGATCTGCCTGGGACACCAGAGGAGCCAGAACACCCTCCTTGCCTCCTCCTCCTCCTCCTCCTCCTCAGTACCTCGGCTGAAGCTGAGCCACTTCCCTGCAGCCCACGGAGCAGCAGAGGGGGAACTGCCCCATCTCCCTGTGTGCCGTGAGAGAGGCAGCACTAATTAAAGCCAGAGAGATCTGACCTCTCCCTCTCTCAAATCAAGTGGAATTAGTTAAAATCCAGGCCGTTGACGTGCAGTTGTTTGCAGCTCATTGCCTTCCCCTGCACTGCAGACTGACAGGCCCTGGGCAGGCAACTTTTGAGCCCTTTCCCTTTCAGACCCACAAGCAGTGGGGAGCAGGGGAGGAGGAATGTCCCTGCTTTAAAATATTTCCAACAAAAAAAAACCCTTCCAAAGCAGAGCTTTCCAGGCTGCAGCTCCACCTCACACACAGCACAGACATTTCCATGGCATTTTAAGCAGCTGGCAGGGATGGGCTGGGAGGGGAGCCCTGTTCTGCACAGGGGAGCATCTTCCACTCCTCCTGGACTCAGGAAAACTTCTCTTTCTGAGAGGCTTCTCTGTTTCCCTCTGACTTGCTGGAGGTTTCCATGAGGCCCTTCCACATTAAAAAGGAAAATCAGCCTTCAGAAAAACTTACAGCCAAGTTTAGATGTCTTTTTGAATGGGAAGTTTTGATTTTGGGGGTCTGAGAAACTTTTCCCTTTCTAAGCTCCCTTTTAAAATAATTCCCAAATTTTCCTCTTTGTGTTTTTTCAAGAAAACTAAAACCTAACCCAGCTTGCCTTTGATCCAGACGTTGCAGCCAACCAAAAAGAAACCCTGTTCAGGCTCCTGTTTGCCTGGAACCATTTTTACTGAGGGAGAATGTCTTTGTTACTCTGAATTTCCAGTCCACCAACAGATCCATCTGCAGCCCCCTGCAATCCCAGCCAGGCAGCACAGAACAGCCAGGGCTGTCTGGAACCCCCCTCCCCAATCTCTGCTGAAGCAGACAGGGAATGTTAGAGGATCCTGCAGGATTTTGAGGCTAAACCCAGATAGGGGGGGAATTTCTGCACAGAATTAGGGGTCACCCCGTCCCCAGGACAGAAGTGGGGCTGTTCCACAAGGGAAGGGCACACGAGGTGACAGCAGAGCAAGGACAGGGCACATCCTGCATTTGTGTGTTCAGAGACGGGCAATGAGGCTGGGGAAGGGGCTGGAGCAGCAGGAGCAGCTGAGGGAGCTGGGGGGGGCTCAGCCTGGAGAAAAGGAGGCTCAGGGGGGAACTTCTGGCTCTGCAACTCCCTGACAGGAGGGGGGAGCTAGGTGGGAGTCAGGCTCTGCTCCCAGGGAACAAAGGGACAGGACAAGGGGAAATGGTCTCAAGTTATGCCAGTGGAGACTTAGATTGGATATTGAGGAAAATTTCTTCACTGAAAAGGTGGCCAGACATTGGAACAGGCTGCCCAGGGTGGTGGTGGAATCTTCAACCCTGCAGGTGTTCAAAAAACATGTGGATGTGGTGGATAGGGGGATGGTTTAGTGAGGGACCTGTCAGTGCTGGGTTAATGGTTGGACTGGATGATCTCAGAAGGCTCTTCCAACCCTAATGACACTGTGATTCTGGGCTGACTGTGGTGACAATTGCTCATCATCATTCCTTGTCTCCTGTGCCTGAGAGGCGCAAACCTGTGTGCAGGAGGGCTGTGCCACAGTGAGCCCAGGGAAAGGATTAGTCAGGAATCACAGAGTCATTTAGGTGGGAAAATCCCTCAGAGACCATCCAGTCCAACCGTTACCTCAGCACTGCCAAGGCCACCACTACCCCGTGTCCCCAAGTGCCACATCCACACATCTGCTGACGTAAGTTTGTCATTCAGCAAACCCCTTGTCTTACATTGTGAGGAGCAAACTTGAAAGATTCGGACTTAGAGGGAAAAAGTGCCTGGTAGGGTCCAAAATCCAGAGTGTTGATAAACCAGAGAGAGGTCAGAGGTCAGGGAATGATTAAAAGACTGAAAACCACAGAACACCTTGAGAGCCTCCCAGGGCTGGAGGGGTTTGATTTATCAAAGGCAGGGCTATGGGGTGACGTGACCACGGTCTGTAAGAACTGTAAGAACTTGCAGGAGGATTAGGGCTGGGGAAGGGAGGGCTCCCAGGCTCCTGGGCTCCTGAGAGAGGCACGGCAGGGCACCTGGGCTGGAATCAAAGTCAGATAAATCCAGGGAAGAGATACAGTGCCAAGGCTGAGCAGGCAGACCAGGTTAACCACCGCTGTGCCAGGCTTGGGAGTTTGTGCCTCTGGCACCCACAGGTGCCATCAGTGCTCAGCAGCCCAAGTGGTGATGATTTACCACAGGCTGGTTCAGACCACAGCACAGCAGCCATGGCTGGGGTCAGCCCGTGCTGCTGGCACCCCTCATTCCTGTGGGAAGTGCCCAGGTAGCTTTGTGCACTCACCTGCAGAAGGTGACAGCAGGGTCAACAGTCCATTTGCCTCTGGCTCCCTCTTTCCTGGGATGGTGGGTGACGGATCTCCCTTGGAGCTGTGCTCCCCAGGTCTAGGCACAGCAGGGCTGCAGGGAAACAGATGGGAGTTAAGAGCCCAATTCCCAGGGAAGTGCAGTGAAATTTGTCTTTGTTATTCCCCCAAGGCTTTTGGCAGATTCCAGCCAGAGGAACTGTTATTGCAGGGAGCTGCTTGGCTGAGGAGCTCCTACTGTGCCTGCGGAGCCTGGCACGGCTTGGAATGGGAAAGGGGGCCCTCTCCTGTAGGAAACTGCCTTTCCTGATCCCTTTTCCCCCCTTACAGACACTTCTCCGTGATGGCAAGAGGGAGAGCATCATGAGCACCCTTTTCATCGCCCCCTCCGACATTGAGAACGGGGAGAGCATCGTGTGCCGCGCCACCAACAAAGCCATTCCCGGTGGGAAGGAGACCTCGGTCACCATCGACATCCAGCGTGAGTACACGGCTGGCTGGGCTTCCTCTGGGCACTGGGACACCCCAGCCTCCCAGCCCTCTCCATCCCTGGGGCTGTCCACAGGGCTCTGACCCCGGGCAGGAGCAGGATGATGGGATTGGGGGGGTTCCCTTTGCTGGGATTTACTGGAATGTTGTAGCAGTGAAGTCACAGCCAGAAGATCTCGTGTCCTGAGCTCCCTGTGGGGCTCAGAACACCCCTACCCCAGGGACATCCTGCTTCCCAGCATTTGTGTCTTGTGTCCCTGGTTTTGAGCAAAAGCAGCACCAGCTGCCCTGCTCTGGGTGGCCCCACTGTGTCCCCGGGGGTCTTTGGAGCACAGATGGATCCCAAAGGGTTCTGGGTGAGCAAACGGCATCTCCGGCCATGGCCAGCAGTGGAGATAATGCTCATTAAGACCTCTGGTGCAAAATCACGTGTTTCCAGCCTTACAGGCAGTTCACTGGTAGGGTTTTTGTGTCATTCTCTGCTGGGATGGCGTGTGAGACACCTGATCGGGGGAAGTGTCCCCCCCATGACACACAGGCAGCACCAGTCACCACCTCATGGAGACAGGTGTGTCTGAAGAGCCATATTCTTCACCCTTTACTTTAAATCCACAGAGCAAAATCTTCTTTCCCCCAAAATTCACATTTCCCAGGTCTCTTCCCTCCTCCTCTGCAGTAGCTGTTGCTCTCAGGCTCACCCTGACCCCCTCCAGACGGGCTCCATTTGCACGCCCAGTTCCTGCAGCTGTATTTACCCACAATTTGCAAGAGCAGGGTGTTCAATATTAACATGCCAGCTGCTTTCCAGAGTCCAATTAAAACTGGCTGAACAAACTCAAGCACAGCAGAAAATTCACCATTTAAGACTTGCAGCTTTTGCTGCCGGAAGATTACCGGGCTCTTGGGTTGCTGGCTGCATGTCCTGACAGAACTGGGCAGATAAAATGAGATAATAGCCTGGGTTATTTCACAGCCAGCAAACAGTTACAATGGCTGGAGACACACTCACACTCACACAAACAACACAGAGCTGGAGACATCAGTACACTGGGTACAGTGCGGGCAGGGGACGTGAGCTGAATCCCTGAGCCTTGTGGAATCTGCTTGGAAAAGAGAGAGACCCAATAAAGAACACCAATTTCCACTCTGAGCCATTAAATGCTCCATGCTGTGAATGTAATAACAATAATATCCTACCCAGCTAATAAAAGTATGTTGTTCTTAATGAGGGCTAATGAGGATATCAATCTCCCAAAGCTGGATGGGTGATGGAGAGAGAGAAAAATACCAAGATGGATTAACCAGGCTGAGGTGGGATGGGTTTTGACCCAGGTGCAAGAGCCAGCTCTAGCTGCATCTAGTCATAGTATCATGGAATCCTTAAGGTTGGAAAAGACCTCTGAGATAATGAAGTGCAACTACCAACCCAGTGTTAGTCCCTTGGGTTTCACTCCCAGCTTGGTAGACAACGAACTGCATTCACTTTGCAAAGAGCTAAAGGTGCTTTTCTCAAGCAAAAAAATTATCTGGACCACTCATTTTTTCCTGGGGAATTGTCCTGGGAAGACAGGGTGGGCTGTGAACTCCTCTGCAGCATTCTGGCAATGAGAGGGGGTCCTGCACATGGGTCTTCTTCCAACATCTAGCAGAGAAGCAGCACCTTGGGGGGAAAAAAGAAGTGGTTTCTGCAAGAATAAGGAAAAGCAGGCTGCAGTTGTTGCCTGGGGAGCTCTTCCCAGCCTGGCACAACCTGCTTCATCCCCCTGGACCCTGCACTCTCCACCTCCACTGGTGCAGGTTGAACTCACACCATAGGAAACGTTACCCAGCTGCACAGTTTGAAAGAGATGGCCTTGCAAAATAATCCCAGGGAACCAAAAATAATCCTTCCCAGGAAGCAGCAGCCTGGTAAATCACTCCTCCTGCTTTATTTCATTTTCTTTTGCAACTCAAAAGAACATCAGAAACTCTCATAGGCAGCAGAAAAAAAACATGCCAGGGTGGGGATTATTCTTATGGAGGGTGTGAACGTGGTGGAAGGAATTATCCTCTTTCAGCTGATGCAAAGTCAAAGTTGGGCTCCCATCAATCTCATGCCCGACCATTTTAGCAGCAATGAAATAGCTGAGTCATAAACCCCTCCCCTTCCAAATATAAAAATAAAGGGGGGGGGGGGAAGAAGAACTGGAAAAAAGCCCAGCGCGGGGTCTGTAATGGAAACACTAAGCGGCTCCAGCTGGAACATCTGTTCAATGTGATTTCCGTTCCACCAGCCACATCAAAGTCAGCCTCCTGTGAGTTATGCACCGAACATCACAAGTGGGATTAAAATCATGTTTAATAGTTTGATATGCCATAAACTATTTATACTGCAGGAGCCCAGTGGCTCCATGGAAATGCACACCCGGCGTGCCGGGATGGGGAGGAGCAGGGTTATTGCTTATCCAAAGCCATTTGCTCCAAGCCTCTGCACACACATGTGCACTTGCTCATTTTTACACCCTTCTTTTGTCACAGCAAGAAGGGATTTGGCTGCATCTGGGTGGTTCTGCAGGACGTGGGAGGAGGGGAAGGAAAGCAGAGGGTGATGAGGGGCACGTGGCTCTGTTGGAGGGTCTCCCGCTGCGTTTATCCTTGGAGCTTTGGAGAGTTTGATTCCCTTTTGTGCTTGCCACTGGGGAGTGGAAAGCCCAGGGCTGAAGAGGCACCTTTGCCTTAGAGAAGAGGTTTGGAAGGGCTTGTCCGTAGGGGAGAGGAGCACGGAGAGGGATTTGCACCTGGCAGTACAAGAGTCAGCAGGGTGCCTGCAGGCCATGGAGCTCATTCCCGAGGTGCTGAGATCGCGGGAGCTCAGGGGTTTGCCAAGGTGCCCCCGGGCTGCGGGGCCGGTCCCGCTGCGATGCCGTACCTGGGCGTGAGGGCAACTCGCCGCCTGTGGGCTGGCTCTGTCTGATTCCATCATTCAAATTAATTACAAGAAGCCGGGCAGGAATCATAATTGTAACCGAGTGGAATTACAACCTGATGAGTTACAATTTGTGTCTTTTTTCCCTTCAGAATGCCCCGAAATACACTGGCACACACAAACCCACGCTGTCCGCGGAACCCGCAATGTTCGAAAGCCCAATCCCATTCCTGAAAGGCGAGATCAAAGACTTTAATTCATTTCCTTCGCTCTTTTTTTTTTTTTTTGTCTTTTTAATCTTTTTTATTATTAATATTTTGAGTGCAAGAGGGAGCCGGGCTCATTTTAATACAAAGAGGCTCCTCGGTAAATCGTAGGCACAGCTCCTAACCCATCAAACAATGGGGAAGCTACTAAAGAGAAGTGTGATTCATACTTAACAAAGGAAGGTGATTAGCTGTTGTTGTCTAACAATAGGGAAGTGTCAGGATGCCTGGGAATGAATTAGGAGCCCGCTATACATCTCTGGGCTGCTATGCGAGGGAAGCTCATTTATATTCCCAACTGCGCCCATCTTTATTGTCATTTGAATTGCACATTTTAAAATGAAATTAGGGTAAATTGAAAATACCTATAATTTCCCCGTCATAATTTCCCATCAGGAAGGCAGGTGGCTTTGCTCGCAACAAAGTCGGGCTCCGGCTGGGTAAATGCCACGGGGCGGAGGAGGAGGCGCTGGAATGCTGCTGGAACGCCGCCTTTCCCACTCCCCTCCCGCCCAGCCAGCGGCACTGCCGGGGCCACCTCCGAGACTCCCCTGCTGGTGGCCTCGCTGCGAGGATGGTCCCAACCCATCCCGCACCCCACAGGGCTGGAATAACCCGGGGCTGCTGTGGATGCTGCTGTCGCACCGGGATGCCCAGTCAGAGTCACTGCAGCAGGACCCTGAGCGGGCAGCGCTGGGGGAAGATGGCAGAGGGAGAAGCCAGCAGGGAAACTTTAGTCCCTGTTAAACACAGCAACGCTCCTTGGGCTTGGTTACAGCCATGGCTTCACAGTGTCCCAGCAGGGGCCAAGGGATCCTGGCCTGGCTCAGTATCAGTGGCAGCAGGAGCAGGGAAGGGATTCTTGGCCTGCACTCAGCGCTGGGGAGGCCACCCCTGGAGTGCTGTGTCCAGCTCTGGGCAGGTCAGGAAGGACATGGAGGGGCTGGAGCAGGTCCAGGGAAGAGCAACAAGGCTGCGGAAGGGACTGGAGCACAAGTGCTGTGAGGAGAGGCTGAGGGAGCTGGGGTTGTTGAGCCTGGAGAAGAGGAGGCTCAGGGGAGACCTCAGCACTCTCTGCAACTTCCTGACAGGAGGTTGGAGCCAGGTGGGGCTCGGTCTCTTCTCCAGGAACCAGCAGCAGGACAAGAGGGCTCAGTCTTCAAGCTGTACCGGGGAGGTTTAGGTTGGATATCAGGAAGAAATTCTTTCCATGGAGAGTGCTCAGCCCTTGGAATGGGCTGCCCAGGGAGGGTTGGAGTTACCCTCCCTGGAGATGTTTAAGGACAGAGTGGATGTGGCATCAGTGCCATGGGCTGGGAACCATGGCGGGGTTGGATCAAGGGTTGGACTTGATGATCTTGGAGGTCTTTTCCAACCCAGTTGATTCCCTGATTCTCTGATTCTATGAAATCCAGCCCTGGACCTGTGGCACTGACCCTGCTCCCAGCTCTGGGAGCCCAGCCACCCCCTGAGCCAGTGGGTACCAACCATGTTCTCCGACTCCCTGCCCTGCCAGCTGCAGCCTTTCCCCGTTTTCCAGCAGGGAAGGATGTTGTTGGGATATTTAGGAAGCAGAGAGAGGCAGCAGGTAGAGGCAAACACATAACATGGCCTGTTTTAGGATATATTTTTGCATATGTGCGTCATCCCACCTCAAGGGCAGCAGAGCCTCTCAGCTGGGTCAATGAGCCCCAACACACTCTACCATGGAACAAGTGGTTCTTCAGGCACCCAAAAAACCCTCAACAAGGCCATTACTTTCTACTTTTTCCCCTCAAATGAGGTCCCATGCTTACAACTTAAAGCTGGAGGTCTGACAACATCAACCCCCCCCCCCAGACACCATGAAAAATTAAAACAAATCTGGATATTCTTATTCCCATCTAAACATTGCACCCACTTCTCGCTTGCTTTCGTTGGCTCTTGCCTGAATTTTGTTTGCTGCTGAAGCATTTTGATGCTTCTCATGTGAAAAGGACAGAAACTGAGCAGCAGTTGGGAGGCTGGGGGGGCCTGTGACACGAGTAAGGCCTTGGTGGAGATGATTAGGCTGATGAAAGAGCAGAAATGCCACTTTAAGCTTAGAGGAAAGACAAAAGATCATCATTACACAGCGAGATATTAAATGGGAGCGTCTCAAAGCAGGCGAGTTTATGTCCTTAAATGGGAATCAGAGCCAGCAGTCATACTATTGAAGTGAAATGTTACATCCAGTGGTGTCTGTGGCTCCTCTTCCTGTCTTATTCACTGAAATTCTCCAAGAGAAGAGCAGTGTTCATGGCATCAACCTGTCTGACAACCATTATATGGCTTTCAACTGAAAAATGGCTTCCCACTGCCAGAGGGCAGGGTTAGATGGGATATCTGGGAAGGAATTCTTGGCTGTGAGGGTGGTGAGGCCCTGGCACAGGCTGCCCAGAGCAGCTGTGGCTGCCCCAGGATCCCTGGAAGTGTCCAAAGCCAGGTTGGACGGGGCATGGAGCAACCTGGGCTGGTGGAAGGTGTCCCTGCCCATGGCAGGGGGTGGAACTGGGATGAGCTTTCAGGTCCCTCCCAACCCAACCCAACCCATTCTGGGATTCTGGGATATCACAGCATCAAGGAGTCTCAGCACTTTTGCCAAGCTTTCTTACAGCCAGATTTTGCCTTCCAGACTCAGAACCTGGCGGGCAGCAGGCAGGGAGGGATGCTGTACCATGTCTTTGGGTCTCTCAAGGGCTTGTCTCTCCCTTTGCAGACCCACCCCTGGTGAACTTGTCCGTGGAGCCGCAGCCGGTGCTCGAGGACAACACTGTGAAGTTCCACTGCTCCGCCAAGGCCAACCCCGCCGTCACCCAGTACAGGTAAGGTCACCCCCCTCATGGCACCACACACCTGCTGAGAGCATCTCACCTTCCCCCCTCCACAGCTTCACCTCCAGGTGACCAAGAGAGCTCAGCACCTCTGGCCATGAATTCTGGTGGCCATTCCACTTCCCCCCTCCGTGTTTCCCAGTGCCTGGTGCTCATTGTGGCTCATCCCCAAGGCCTCTGCTGTCCCCCAGCCGGGGGATGCAGTGGCTGGAGCCAGCCCCTGATCCCTGTAGAGCAGCAGAGCTGCTGTGGCTCAGTCCTTATCCCAGTGTCCCCACTCCTACGGCTCCCTGATGTCACACTCGCCTCGACAATGTTGTTACAGGTTGAGAGGCTCCACCGCGTTCTGCTGCATTCAGCAGCTCCTCAGTCAGGGATTCATCGGGTTTGGAGTGGATTAAGAGGCCTGGCACCGAGCTGGCGGAGCCATCTGTTTAGGGACATAACGAGCAGCAGCGAGCAGCGAGTGAAAAGTCTATTATGGGAAAATTCCTGCCTTTTTTTCCGAACACTCTTTTATGGCTCGAACAATGCAGCTCCTTCCCCGTCTCTGTGTAACCCTTCAGTGACCACTGTGAGCCTCTCTATCCACCGTGAGCCTCTCTATCCACTGTGAGCCTCTCTATCCCCAGGGAGCCTCTCTATCCCCACCTGAGCTCGGAAGGGCCAGGGCAGAGTGGCTGGGCTGGAGGTGTGTGGGGTTCCACGGGGGATAGGCTCTCCTTGGGTGGGGTGTTCTCCTTGAGTGTGTGGGGTCATCACTGCTGGCCGGGGTCTGCAGTGCCCCTGCAGTGGCCACGCTGAGCTCAGAGCGGGTCACGAGTGGTTGAGAACTGCGGGAGGAGAAAATGAATCGCTTGCAGCTGCAGGAGGTCTGGGGGATCCCTGCCTGCACCCCCTGTGCTGACCCAGCCCCAAACCTCCCTTGGTCCTCCTCTTTTCTCTGTGAGCAGCGACAGGACCCAAGGGAACAGCTGGAGCTGTGTCAGGGCAGGCTCAGGGTGGATCTCAGGAAAGGTTCTTCCCTCAGAGGGTGGTTGGCACTGAACAGGCTCCCCAGGGCAGTGGGCACAGCCCCAAGGCTGCCAGAGCTCCAGGAGGGTTTGGACAATGCTCTCAGGGACAGTGTGGGATTGTTGGGGTGTCTGTGCAGAGCCAGGGGTTGGACTGGATGATCCTTGTGGGTCCCTTCCAGCTCAGGTCATTCTGTGATTCCATGGTTACTCATCTAGGGGTTGGTGTGCGGATGTCTGAGCTCAGCCCTACCCTGTTCTCCGTGTCACATTCTGTTGTCACTGCAGGTGAGCAGATGGCTCTGCACTGAGCAGTCACTGCCATGGGCCCTTGGGAATGTGAGTGAGGGCTGAAACGTTGGGAAACACTCTACTCTCAAAGGTTTTTTTGTCTAAGCAAACAAAATATGGGTATGAAAAGCAGGGCAGGTTGTCAGCACACTCTGGGAGGAGACCATCATGCAACCAGGTACATCCCCATCCCAGCACCACCATCAGCTGCTCACCCCTCCTGCCTGGAAGCCCTGAGTGTGCACAGGCTCACCATCCATTCTGGCTTTGCAGCAGCATCCATGGATAATAAGAGAGGAGGCACCTCCAGGGACAGGTTCCCATGACCCACCTCCTGTTAGGCTCGTACAGCTTAATTAGTACAATCGAGTTTCCTGGTAGGAACAATTCCTTCCAGCTGGATATCAGCACAACAAAGCAATAATTGTGTTCCTGGTTACACAGAAGAGTTATTAATTTGAGAAGTCAATTAATGTCAAAGATACAAATAGCCCTGGTTTAATATTTACAGTTAGGAGGAAAATGAAGTGTGTGACGGGCTGGGTGAAGGGCCCACGTGGCTCTGACTCCAGCACTGATTCTGGTACAGTCTAAGGCAAAACAACCTGGTTCCTCTGGCCAAGGAACCAGGCAGTGGCAAGAGCCTGGCAAAATTTCTGCTCCATCAGCCTGATCCTCAACAGTGGGACCTTCCACATCAGCCCTGAACCCAGCTTGGGCTGGGTTTTTCCCTTCCTTGAAGTAGGAGTTTGGGCAAGGGGGAATGGCTTCAAATCAATGGAGAGTAGGTTTAGATTGGATACTGGGAAGAAATTCTTGGCTGTGAGGGTGGGGAGGCCCTGGCACAGGTTGCCCAGAGAAGCTGTGGCTGCCCCATCCCTGAAAGAGTCCAAGGCCAGGTTGGAGCAACCTGGGCTAGTGGAAGGTGTCCCTGCCCGTAGCAGGGGGCTGGAATGAGATGGGCTTTAAGGTCCCCTCCAACCCAAACCATTCTGGGATTCTATGATTCCCCTTGGCTGTTTCCACCCTCTGGATCCATGCCCAAGCCAAGCTGGATTGCTTTTCTCCACAAGGACAGACAGACCCACTATACTTCTCCCCTCTTCGGTGCCACCTTGGTCACACAGGGTGTTTGGTGTCACCTCTGGCTGCAAATGCCTCCCTCAGCCCCCTTCTTTCCTCTCACCCATCCTGAGCTCACAGGTCTTGTCACCCTTCCTGTTCCCTGAGCCTCAGCATTCCTGCTTTGCCACAAATGGCTTTGGGATTCGTTTCATGATGGATTTTATTATCAAAACTAATTGTCCATTTTTTTCATGTTATGCTTTCTTATAAAAGTGATTTGGGGGGGAGAAAGTGGAAGGGGTGAAGAGGCATGAAAAATTCAAGTATTTTGGGTTTTTTATTTGTTGAGTTCTTTCAACATGTAAACCTCACACAAGGCTCTTTCCCTACCACTGTGACAAGCAAACAGGATTCAGCAGCGCTCGGTGGGGCTTCCTTCTGCTTAATGGCTCTGATTGATGGAGGGGGGATTCACTTCCCTTCCAAAAGATCCCACAGCTCTTCACTAACTATATAAAGGTGGCAGATGTTTCAGCACTGCAGCTTGGAGTCCTCTGGAGTGGAACATCCAAGCAAGGAGCCCCCTGCACCTCGACCCTGGCAAGGAGAGAAGGGTGGGACATGGAAAGCCCTGGGACTGAGATACCTGGAAGTGTGAAAAGGAAGAATATGAGCTCAGTGCCATCCTCAGGGTCAATAAGGACCCCACCACTTGTGAAAATTACCTTGTTCTGCCTTAAAAACAAACATTAGAGAGAAACTGTGATTTTTTTTTCTCCTCAGGAGAAGGCCACTCTAGTATTTGTCCTATCTTCAAACCAGGTTTATTTTTAACCTCCCCCAATATGTTTGTCAGTAAACAGCTCTGAACACAAAGGCAAAAATGTCTAAACAAGATAAATCCCCTTTTCTGGGCATAAATCCACAGCCAGCTCTGCAGGGCCAGCCCTGTTCCCAATACACCAAGTTTGTTACCTTACTGGAATTTTTAAGAGGCAACAGGTTTTGCATTGGGTTTGCATCCCAGATTTTTCTGGCTGGGAAAAGCGCATGAGTTCAAGAACCTCACCCAAAAAATGCTCCTCTGGGAAGAATCCATGAACTGGAGTGTTTGTTAGGAAGAAGCCACTGAACCACCCCCACGGTCCTGCTGGCCAAGGTTTTAAGCCCAGACCCCTCACTCTTTTCAACAGAGGGGTAAAAGAAACAGAATCCATTACAATTCCCCAGAAGACAAAAATCCCTCTCCACCCCTGTAGAGAACAGGGTTTTGATGAAACTGAGGCGGCTGCTTTTTCCTTAAGAGTTTTTCTTTGTGCTCTCTTCTATAATACATCACACACGGGTGGGTTTTAATGCAAGGGAAACCTGGCTGGAAAGGAGAGCCCAGAGTGATCCACCCCCAGAGCCAGACTGGAAAGTTACAGCCTGCACTGTCTTCACTTCAGGGGGCAGGGGGTTAATGAAATTTTGTCAAAATTGACAGATTTCCACAAAATCTTTGGCCTCGGTAGAGTTTTCTAAGTCAGAATCCTTCTTTCTTAAAATCTGCTGGCATCTCATGGCATTGGGAAGCAGGCAGGGCCAGGGCAGGGTGTCCTGTGCTGGAGGCACAGATGCTCTTCTCCTTTCCTCAGCTGAGGACACTGGAGCTGAAATCCAAGCCCTTCTGCCTCGCTGGCAGGAGCCATTTCTTGACAAGGAGCATCTTTTTCCCCAAGGAGGTTTGTTTGCCCACGATGTCACCTGGGCTGTCACTCACGGGACAGGCCGGTGTCACTAAAATAAGTGGAGAGAGTCAGGCAGAGGCTGGTGAGGTGTCACAGCACTCCCTGAGCAGGGGGGTTGATGTAGGGATGAATTACCCCTGGCAGCAGGATTTTGCTCATTTGCATGTTTTCCCTCTCTCCATATAGAGCAAGCTTTGCACAGACATCTCCTACAGTTTCTGGAGGGTCTTATACCCCACCTGGCCTGGCTTTACCCCACCTCTGCCTGGGAACACGTTTCCTTTGGAGCTGAAGAGCAGTTCAGCCCACCAGAAAGCTCCTTGGGGCTGCCAGCCCAGCATCTCCCACTCGGCAAAGCCTCGAGGGGACCTGGGCTGCTCGGCAGCGCCTCTGGATGTGTCCCCATCTGCTTTAGCACCATGGACGTGGGGCTGGAAGCCCAGAGAGGCTCCCTGGTGTCCCAAGGGTGGTGAGGGAAGGCTGGCCCTTCCTCTCCCCTTGCCTCGAGCCCGTTTGCAGGTGGAGGGTCCCGGTGCCAGGCTGGGGCAGCGGCAGCGAACGGCTCTGACGGGCGGGCACATCCCACCCACCTTCCCTCAACAACCCGCTGCCCACCCTCCTCTGCGGCTCGGTGGACAGTTCTGGCATGGGGGGGATAGGGAATTTGGGAATTTACGGGCTTTCTTTTGCTGCAAGCGAACGGGCAGGAGAGGGAAAGGGAGAGTAATTAGCTGTCGCCGTTGCTCTGCCACCTGCGATGGCGAGGGAAATTAATGGAAAGCAACAGAAGTCGGGGCTACGTGAACCGACTCCCAACCAGGCCCCCTCTTTGCTCCCTTCAGATCTCTCTATTTGCCAATCTTCTCGTGGCTTTTGATGTCTGTTGTGTGTCTGTGGGGTGTGGTTTTTTTTTTTTTTTTTTTTGCTGTTATTATTTATCACTCGCAGTAAGAAAGAGAATCTTTAAAGTGGCAGCAGAAAATGGGAAGGTTTAATATTGCAGGAGGCAAAGTCCCTCAGCCTTTCGGGCTCCTCAGCTGATGATTATTTTTGTGGAGTGATGGGGAGCTGGTGCAGGCAGGGCAGTGATACATATCTCATTTTGTGCATCCACACAGTGCTCTCGCCCCCAGGGCTAGTGCAGACCTTTGCAAATAATGTTATCTTTGTAGGGGCTGGTAGGGGGACGTTTGGAGCCACCCTCCAGCATCAGCTGCAGTTCTGGGGACCATTTCACTCACAAAACAAGGTGTGGGACTGGCGGGCAGACACAGCTGGGAAGAGGGAGAGATCCCTCCCAGCTGCTGCAAGGTGCTGAGCACGGCAGCTGTGAACACACCCAGCTCCCCATAGCAGTGTGGGACGTGGCAGAAGGTCCAGCTGATGCTGCAGCAGGAGCAGAGATCAGGAGGAGCTGGGGGGGCCTGGTTTGTCAGGGATGGTGCTGCACCACTTCCTCCCCATCCCATAGGAGAAGTGGGATTGTGTCCTGTGAGGTCCCAGCAAGCTCCACCTGCCCTTGTTGGGCTGAAACCAAGGGCTCCACCTGCCCAAATCTTCCTGCACCAACCAGCTTGGTGAGCAGCAGCTGCAGGTCAGGGCTCAAGGGTGCCAGGTCATGCTGGGCCAGAGCTCAGAGCCAGCCCCAGCACCCCCCTGTCCTCAACCACCATCGTCGAGGCACCGCGTGGCTCACCCTGGAGCATTGTTTGTTTGTTCACTCAGTGGGCTCCAGTCTGCAGGAAAGACCTTGTTTGGTAAATACTGTTTTATCTGTGAGCCAGCAGCACACTGTCGCTCATCAAATATTAATCCAAACTCAACTGCTTCTTAACAAGGTTTTCTTTAAAGATGTTTGGGGCTCGAATGCACCTGGTGGGAGGAGGCAATGTCCTGCCTTCCCTCTGGCTCTGCTCAGGGGAAACACAGGGACAGCAGCCAGAAAGAGATTCCTGGTCCCCTTCCTCCAGCCTGCCCCACAGGGCCCTGGCTCTGGGTGGGATGCAGGGTGGACATTTCCCAGACATGGGGATGAGGAGCCCAGGTGCCTTTGGAAGAGCTGGTGTCTCCAATATGTCATTCCCAGGGGCAGGTCTGGGAGTGTTTTGGCTGCTGGTCTTGAGGGAGAAAGTGGCAGATTTGTTGGGGTTCAGGTAGATATGGAGAAATTGCACATGATGTGGACAAGCTGTGAGAAGAGGAGGAGTACATTACGATCTGCATCAGCTGTGCCTTGGCCTGCCTGCCGTGCACGGTGCATCTCGGAGGCATTCACTCCACGGAGACACATTCCCACACTTTGTTTGAACAAACCCGTAGGAGAGGTTCAAACTCCACAGAGCATTGCTGCTCTTTATCCTCTGAGCCCTGTCTGCACCCTCTGGGGACCTGCATCTCACCAGATTGATTCATGAGGCGCCTCAGGCTGCCACGGAGGAGTCGAGTCCTCCGAGAGCGCGTGCCCCGTGTCCTGCTGGGAACGGCTGGAAGTTTGATCAGCCACTTGAAGCGGCTCCCTCGTGGCTCGGCACTGCTTTGGTGTGTGGCAAAGAGCCAGGGGATGAGAGTGTGAGGGTGACACTGGGTGGAGGAGCAGCACAGAACTGTCAGAGCATGGGGAATGGAAGAGGGAATGAGCAGCTGGCCAGCCCGTGCTTGGCTTGGGGGAATTGTTGCACTTTCACTGCCCCATTAAACGTGGCTGGATGGACCAGCTTATTGCCAGGAGCACATCCATCATCAGTCAGTCATGGGCTCGACACACAGACCCAGCTTCTCCAAAACAAATCCCCAAGGGAAGAGTGAAGGGACAGCCCCTACCCTGGGTGAGTGGTTGTAGCAGAGGGGGAGGCCCAGAATGAAGGTCAGCAAGTCATGGAATCACAAAATTGTTTAGGTTGGAAAAGCCCTCTAAGATCATTTAGTCCAACCATTCCCCAAGCACTGCCAAGGCCACCAGTGACCCACGTCCCCAAGTGCCACATGCACATGGCTTTTAAATCCCTCCAGTGATGGTGTCTCCACCACTGCCCTGGGCAGCTGTGCCAGGGCTGGGCAACCCTTTCAGGGAAGAAATGAAGAAATGTTTCCTAACATCCAACCTAAAGCTCCCCAGGTGCAACTTGAGGCCATTTCCTCTCGTCCCAAATCACTGATTTGTAGGGATTCCCATCCCTAATTCCTCAAGCTCACTCCTCAGGGATCAGGACTGTCCAGATGGGGTCCCCATGCCAGAGGGCTGCCCCCAGGGTACATCTGAAGCAGAACAGAAGTAAAAGTGAGCTAAGGCAGTGAGGAGAGCTGAGCCAATAGATGGGTGCACCCCTTTTCCTCTGACCAGAATGAAACCACATCTGTAGAGCTGAGGAATTTGGGTCTCAGGGAAGGAAGAGCCATGGGAATTGTTTGCTGCTGCCAGGAGAGATCACCCTGGGCACTGGGAGCAAGATGCCTCTCTTCCAGCTGGCTCTCCACGGGTCAGTTGGGCCTCTGGATGTGCCCAGCATCCCTGTTCCCGGGTGAAGGGCTGGGGGAAGGCGTGTTTGGAGTTTAACACTTTTCCATGGCACCACAGTTGTCCCTGCCTCGTCCATTTAGCTGAATATGTTCACAGATCTGTAGGCTGTAAAGGCCAGGAGGGTTTATTGGATCATGGGAAGCTGATGCAGAGATCTGGGGCAATGATTTCATTGGCAACTTTTGAGGGAGAAGTGGCAAATGATCCATTTAATGGGCACTGCCTGGCACTGCCTCCAGCCAAGCCACAGCAGTGGCTGTTTTCCCTCTTCTGGCACTGTAAAACCTAGAATACACTTTAATATGAAATTCAGATGGCTTTGGAAAGTGCCTCCTGGGAGCTGGTGTGTTTTTATGCTCTTGGTTTTTTCTGCCCTTGATGAAAGGCCCAGAATAAAAGTGACCATCCCCTCATGCCCAGCGTTCCCCAGAGCTTTGATCCCTGTGACCACGACCCAGCTGGCCCATTTTTGGGAGTCTCTGCCAAGGAAGAGGGATCTGCAATATTATCTTATTAAATTACAGTCACACCTCTGGTAATATTTAACAGGTATTGCCAAGGGTTTGAAACAGGCTGAGGAGGGGCCAGTGACTGCAGACAAGGTGGGAAATCTGTGGGCACATGGGCACGTTCCCCCACGTGCATCATGCTCAGTGTCAAACTCACAGGGAAAAAAAACACCTGGATGTCCCCTCTGGAGAGACAGGGACCCTTTCAAGGCCAAGTTGGACAGAGCTTGGAGCAACCTGGTCTAGTGTCCCTGCCTGTGGCAGAGGGTTAGAATGAGATGAGCTCTAAGGTCCCTTCCAACCCAAACCATTCTGTGATTCTGTTGTTCTGTGAGTCTGTGATTCTGTGAATCTATGACCTGGGGTAGCCCTGCAGGGTCCTGCAGAGCCTCTGGGGTTCCCATCTGCCTGAGAGGTGACGTGGAGAGCAGCTCACCAGACGTCTGGTCCTGGCAAGAGGCATCTCAGCACCTTCAAGTAGAACGGTCACTTTGGCTTTTTGCTGCCATTCCTTGGCAGGCTTTGGACCTTCTCCCCCCAAACCAGCTCCCTCCTTCAGTCCAGCTTGGGAAAGGTCTCGTTTATGCCAGTGTGCAGTTTTTGTTGCCTTCCTCCCCCCTGCTCCCATCTGCTCCCTCCTCCTCGGAGGGCCGGGGCCGCCGTCTGTCCAGCGCAGGACGCTGCGAGTCCATATGTTGTCCCTCTGCAGGGCTGTCACCTCTCCTGCTGCCTCCCACAGCCCAGCTCGGCGAGGGAGGGAAGAGAAGCTGGAGCGGGGAAGGGGCCTGCAGGCATTTCACAGCAGTAACAGAATAAATCTAATTTATAGACATAGCAAAATGCAGCTAAAGCGGGAGTTGAAATGAATGCAAAGCACACCGAGGTCTCAAGTTATCGGCACTGTAACATTTTTCCTGACTATCTCTGTTTTCCTGCCTGGGTTTGTCTTTGTAGCTTCCTCCCAGACAACTGGACCTTTGCTCTGAAGTGAAAATGAAAGCTGGGGAAAGAAAAAAAAAAAAACCAAGGGGAAATGAATTCTTCAGATCTCCTTCGTGATGCATCAGCCCCATCTGCCAGCTCCCTGTGACAGGGAGTGGAATGTGGCTGGGTGGCAGGTGGAGAGGGAGAGACAGGCTTTAAAAAAAGGAAATAAAATAAAATAAAATAAAAGGCACAACTATCCCTGCAGCTGGGAAGGGGGGGGGAAGGGCTCTGCCAAGGCACACAGCTCCAGGTGAGACTGGGAAGACAGGGTTGGAAGAGCCTCCCTCGCTCACGGAGGTGTGAGGACAGGGAGATTTGTCTTCCCGTTCCCTGGCTTGTCAAGGTAATGGGAACAAGCGGGTGGGAGATGTTCAGAGGCAGCTCGAACTAATTAGGAGAGAACGTAGAGGAGAGAGAATCTGATGGCTGGGAAGGGGGAAAAGGAGGGGGGGAAGGAGAATGCTTTGTACTGGTGAGCACCGTCCCTGATGTGGAGATGATTAAAGGTGCCAAACAACGGAGTGATGGAGCAGCCAGTCCAAACCCAGGCTGGATGGAGCTGCCAGTCCAATCCCAGGCTGGATGGAGCAGCCAGTCCAATCCCAGGCTGGATGGAGCCCCCCCCAAGAAGGGGCTGCCAGGGGGGTTTGCAGCCGTGTTTCAGGAGGGCTCACTGAAACACAGGGTGCACCACGGTGGTGGCCATCGCCATCCCAGCCGGGATCACCTGCATCCCAGGAGTTGGCAGCATGCTGAGTATTCCAGACTCTGCTCAGTTTCCCAGCATTGGAACCTGTCTCTAAAGCATCTCATTTCCAGCAAACTTTGCACCCAAAAATCTCTTGGTGCTACCGAAAGCTTTGAAGTTGTGGTTGTGTTTTCCCAGCCTTGCCAATCACCTCTACCTCAAGAAACCTTCCTGGAGCTCCTTCCTGGGGCCTGGGAATGTGACTGGGAAGGAGCATCGTTGCCTCCTCTGGCCAGATCTCGTCTCCCTTTGCAAGGAGAGGTGGCAGCTTTTCGAGCCTAATTTAGCAGTCTTTAATCTGAGTTATTCCAAACCACACTTGCCACTTCCTTCGTGTGTTGCCGCAGGATGATGGGCTGATTTCACAGAACGAAAAGCCTTAAGCAAATCTTGTCACACAAGAAAATTGATTTTTCAAAACTGACTTTTACAAGATTACTGGCCGTTTTTTCCCCCCTCATCTTTCTTCTATATCGTTCCCTTCCAGTCTCACGAGGTGGCTTCAGATCTAAGGAAATTAGAGATGCTGTGACTAAATTGAAAATGTAAAAAAGGGGAGAAAGAGGGGGAAAAAGACACCCAGCACCTCCTCTCCTGCTGCCTCTGAAGGATATGGCTGCCTGTGCCTGTGAAGTAGCAAAGATGCCTCCTTCACCTCTCCCACTGCCACGTCAGGAGAGAGTGTCCAAGGATTATGCCAACACCTCACAGGGAACATCCCCTGATGGGCATTCCTTGGTGATCCCAAGTTAGATCACCGGGTTTTTTTTCCTTCTCTCACTCAATCCATACATATTATTTTCTCTTGGGGAAGAAAAAGAGTTTCATCCTGACACTCAGGTTCAGAGACATCTCAATGTGTTTTGTTAAAAAAAAAAAAAAAAAGAAGAAGACAGAGGAAGAGTTGCCTTGAAGTCATTTCAGACAGCTTAAAATATGCTAAGCTTTTGTGTTTCTGCCATATAAATAATGAATCCTCTTACAGCTTCTGAGTCGGGGAAGACATTGATTTAAGAGGCCTTCAGCTCTGTTTGAGGTTTTTCTGCTTTCGTGCCAAAATGGGGGGAATGTGACCAGGGACAGGTGAGGTGTGAAGGATGAAGCAGGGATGAAGCAAGGAGGACAGGGGTGGGGACAGAGGGGGCACCCACCTCAGCCCTGCAAGCACTTTCCTACAGGATTTCACTTCTTTGGTCTTTTAATGCAGATTCCAGGGGCTAGGAGGGTGTTAAATGGAGGATAAAGTTGTTGGCACCTACTTCTCTCCCTGTGACCGTGTCTGTCCCGGTAAACCCGTGGTGATTTGGTGATTGCAGGCAGCACCAATTACTGTTCACTCGGCTAATCCCCCAAGTGCCACCCTTGGAAATGTCCCTGCCTAAAAGAGCTGTTGGGAAAGTTGCAAAATGATGGCCAACAGGCATGGCAGGAGCATGGAAAAACCCAGGGGATGCTGGAGTCCAGAAATAAACCCCCTGGGTCCCACGTGCCCTCCAGGAACACGTGTCCTGGTTATTCCTCAGCACACATGACTGGACACCGGCAGTCAGAGGGCTCATCTCACCGTGTGTAGGCTGCTGGAATGTGGATCCAGTGCTGAGCTTGAGTAAATGTCACACAGCTGGGAAGTGGGGCTGGGTTTCTCAGGAAACAGCAAATCAAGGGGAAGCAAGGGAAAAGCTGGCACAGGCTGAGCTGGGGCACGGGAGCCTTCCCTCCACACCCCTGGGGGACTGTGGTAGCCATGGTGAAGACCTGCTGTGCACCCTGAGCTTCCTCTCCACCTGGCATGGAGTTCTGTTGGCGTGTTTGTTTGGGATAAACAGCACAGCCCATCCCAGAGAGACCCCAAAGGGACTCTGGTCTCATCCAGCAGCAGATTGTGGAGTAACTCTGTCCCCTTCAGGTCTCAAAGGTATCCTTGGGTTCCTGTGCCTCTCTGGAAGCTGCTGGCAAATATTAAAGCAAAGGGAAAAGGCAGGATGTTGTCTCTGGATTAGATGGTTGGTTGTAAAGCATCAACCAACACTTATTGCTTGGCTCCACTTTGCTACTGAAGTGGGTAATGAAGGACTTCGTGGCTGTTCCTTCTGGAGATGTGGTGGGCTTTTTTAATGCTGTTTCTTGCTGTTTTATAGAGAAGTGGATAGAAGAAGGCAGCCAGGTTGGATTGTTTTCCCATGACAGGGCTGAGAAGGGCAGTGTTGGGCCAGGGTGTCAAAGGGCATTCAAGAGGATTTGCCAAGAAGAGTGACCTGAGCATAATTTTGGGGATGGATGGATGGATGGATAGTTGAATTGATGGATGGCTGAGGGAGCTGGGGTTGTTTCACATGTAGAAAAGAAGGCTCAGGGGAGACCTTGTTGCTCTCTCCAGCTCCCTGACAGGAGAGTGAAGCCAAGTGGGGGTTGGTTTCTTATCTCAACTAACAAGCAATAGGATAAGAACAAATGGCCTCAGGTTATGCCAGAGGACATTTATATTGAACAGTAGGAACAATTTCTTCCCCAAGAGGATTGTCTTGGCAGTGGTGGGAGTTCCCATCCCTGAAGGGGTTTAGAAATCATGTAGATGTGGCACTTGGGGACAACGTTGTTTGATGGTTTTGACAGTGCTGAGGGAACGGTCGGACTTAATCATCTTGGAGGTCTTTTCCAACCTGAACAATTCTGTGATTCCGTGGATGAATTTCACACTGCACAGATGAACAGACCTTTTGGTGAACTTGTGACTTTACTTCCCTCTGTAAGCTGCCTCTGTGTTTGCATCAGCACAGAGGGAACACACTTCTGGATGTTTATTATTCCTCTTTAGGACTTGCCAGATCCCCAAGTCACTCACAGTTCAAGTCAGAGGGAGCCCATGTTCCTTACACAGAAATCCCTGCCCTTGGCATCTTCTGTGAGAAGATTCCAAAAAATGAGGACCCAGCCCCTCTCACCCAGGGTGCATCGTTTGATCCAGACACTCTTCAGCCCTGAGGAATTAACTGTTCTGGCAGGACTGGCCAGGGAACCTGCCAGAGAAGGAGCTGTGCCTTCACACCATCCTGGGGATGTGCCAGGAGTCAGACAGATGGAGCCTAAGGAAGGAGCCTGAGCAATGGGATGGGAACAAAAGGGCTTTTAGGGGTACTCGGTGGGTTTGCTTGGAGCTGGGACTGGAAACTCAGAGGGAGCTGGCTCAGGCTAGTGGGCACCATTTTTGGTGGTCCAAGGCATCACCTGGCAGGTTGGCATATCCAAGGCTGGTCACCATCCTTGAAGAGTCGATGTAGACCTGTCCCAAGCTGCCTCCTCTCTCCAGGCCAGCACAAGGTCAAACCCTGTCACACTACAGAGATCAAAGCATTAGGCCTTGAAAACATCCCAAACAAGCCCAGGTCAAAACCTTGGAGGAGCTTTAGGAGCCAGCCAAGAAAGAAAAAACCCTTTGAAAAGCCCCAGGATACCCAACAGCTCTGTGGCCGTGCAGGAATCCCATGTGCAGGAAGGCAGGAGGCATTTCTGCCTGCTGGGTCCATCATTTCTGCCCTGAAAAGTGGGGATTTGGTAACTCCAGTGATCTGAAACAGGAGGTCCCAGCCCAGAACCACCTTCAGGATCCCCCAGCAGCAGATTTCTTACGTCAGTGAAGACCTGGGGTTTTCTGTCTCCATTCACCACTGTGCTTTTCCTGCCAAGCCCAAAGGAATTGCACCTTGAGGTGTAAAAGTTGCAGAGGCCACAAGCAGGAGGGGGGAAATAAGAGCTGGAGTGGAGGGAAAGGCAAATTTGAGCACCCTCACAGCACTGAGATTCACTTTGCACCGAGGAGGATAAACACAGAGGAGAATTAGCTCCTTGACATGCCAGCATCCCTAAATCTGGCTAAAGACATCCTGCTATGGGGGTGGAGTGGGGCAGGAAGACCCTGGAAAGGATTAATCCCGTTAAACGATTTGAGGAAACACAAACCACGTGACGAAATTGGATTACCCAAAATAATAGTTAAGCTATTAGTCATGTCTATTGTGTGGCAGGAGAAGTCAAGACGATGTAGGCAGGAGAAGAGAAATGCAGCATCGCTGCCAAGGGAGTAAAATCCCCCCAGGAGACGTGACACCTCCGAGCTCAGCCGGGGCTGGGGAGGTGACTCACATCCCCAGTATTTCCCCAGGATAAGCAGTTTTGGCAGCTGGCTGTTGTAGCCTGAATGGTTTTAAACTTTCTCTGCATATAGAAAAATTAAGAATTTAATATTAGTAATTTAACTTGGAGGGGAGAAGTGCAATTTTCATTTGATTCCATGACTCTGGGGCCATGGATTCTTAAATCTCAAATCCTCTCCTTGGAGGGAAGAGGAGTTACTGTGAAAGGAGGTTAATTTGTGAAAGGAGAGGGGCAGGAAAACATCCAGTAGTGGCAAGAGAAGTGCCAAAGAGGGATTAATGGGGACAGGATTGGTGCCCAGCCCTCTCCTGTGAGGGGGTGGAGGAGGAGGGGGGGATTTTAAACAGCGGGATTAAAACAGCGCCACATCTAAAGTGTCTGCATTTTGTTTTGATCTGTCAAGAAAACAGCTCGATTTGCAGAAGGAATCACCCAGTCCATGAAGTTTGATGCTTCCCTTTTGAAACAGTAATAGCTTTTCCAGCAGCACCTCTCTGGTTTCCTGCCAGGGGAGGGATGAGCAACTTCACCAGCTCCTTCCAGTGTAGGGAAGGAGCCAGAAGGACACGGATGGGCTTTGGCCAACCCCTCCCTGCTGCTAAATCCGGAGTCTGTGGGCTGCGAGTGTCAGACACGTGCTCCAGCCTGGGATGCACATGCACTGGGCAGGTTTTATTCCCCGCCATCCCCCGGCCAAGCCACCCACGGGCTCCCCGTGCCTCTGGCACACGCAGAGCTCGGCACAGCATCAGCTGCAGCCCCCGGGGGATGTCGGGTCCAGGGGCCCTGTGGGTGGCATCGGGCCATTGATTATCTGCACGGCTCATCAGCCAGCCCCAAGTATCCACCACGGTTGATCAGTCAAGTCATTGACAAGTTAACAGCTTTGTTTACTTCTCCCTCTCCGCTTCTGTGGACAATTTGTTCCAATCACTGTGCTAAGAGAAAGACTATTTTGATTGGTTTCTCACCAAAAATGAACCGTGGCTGGTGCCGGCTGGACCTGTGACATGGCTTTAATTGTGTCATCTGGGAGAGAGAAACCTCCTCTCCCAGTCCTTCCAGGCTGCCGTGCCTCAGACAGCACGGAACTGACCCCAGGGTGTCCCTGCTCATCTCTGCTCCCATACCCCAGTGCTCTCCAGAGAGCTGAACTCTCATTGAGCATCTTCAGGTGTGATTTGGGGAGCCCCAAGTAGCCCCTCACTGATTTTCCATCCCACGGGACCGTTGATGGCAAGGAGGAGATGCAAAACCCGAGCACCGCCCTGCAGTCTGCAGCTGATGAGCAATCAGGCTCATCCCAGCCTCCTGGCTTGGCAGGAGGGGGAGAGCTGGAGCCAAGACGAGATGGGAAATCAAGCCAGAGTTTTCCCCTGCACAGCAAGGTGTTATTATTAATCATCAAAACCCCGGAGTGTTTAAACACAATCCAACCCCAGTGAGCAGCAACTGGTGAATCGCAGCGAGCGCAATCAGACACCAAACATGTCCTTGTCAGGGACACAGCGCTGAAATTTGGGAAAAGGTTGCAATCTTTTCTGTTTGTTTGTTTCTGAAGAAAAGCCACGTGGGAAAAAAAAGACAGGCAGGAGGAGATGAGGAAAGCTGGCATCTCTGCTCCGAGCACAGGACATGGCGTTGACTTGGCAGTGGAGCCACGGTGCCCACGTGGAGATGGAGGGTTTTGGGAAGAGCTCATCACTGCTGTGTGTACATGGAGGTTTATCAGGATGGGAGCTGGAGGCCTGGAAGCCTTTCCTCGAGTGCTGTGGGTGCCATAGGCAAGGAAATGCCTTTCCAAATGCTTTCTCCCCCTGCTGTCAGCAAAGTCTCAAATCCTGTGTCCAGTTTTGGGCCCTCACTACAAAAAACAACAGGGAAAGGCTGGGGTGTGTCCAGAGAAGGGAATGGAACTGGGAAAGGGTCAAGAGCACCAAGAGCAGCTGAGGGAGCTGGGAGGGCCCAGCCTGGAGAAAAGGAGGCTCAAGGGGGACTTTCTGGCTCTGCAACTCCCTGACAGGAGGGGAGAGCCGGGGGGGCATGTGGGCTCTGCTCCCAGGGAACAGGAACAGGAGAAGAGGAAAAGACCTGCCCACCAGGGTAGGTTCAGTTGGATATTAGGGAAAATTTCTTCATGGAAAGGGTTGTCAGTCACTGTCACAGGCTTCCCAGGGCAGTGGTGGAGTCACCATCCCTGGCAGTGTTAAAAATGCATGGATATGGCGTTTAAGGACATGTTTTAGTGGTGGCCTTGGCAGTGCTGGGTTAGCACTGGACTCAGTGATCTCAGAGGCCCTTTCCAACCCAAACAATTCCATGGCTCTGTGATCATCCCAGCCCCTGTGCTCGAGGGCCAGCCAGCCATCAGCCAGGATGCTCAGTGCTCTGCCCAGGGCTCTGCCCTCCTGGACTGCATTCAGCCCAGGCTGGAAGGCCCAGCCTTGTCATTTGGGTGGTGGAGAGGTTACCAATTGCTCGTGCTGCTGACAGACCAACCCACGGGAGGGAGGGCAGCAGCCACCGAGGAGCCACGCAGGGCCCACACGTCTTCATTAAGGGAGGGAGCAGGCAGGAGAAGAGGAATAACCCCATCCATCACCATTATGAAAATTCGCCCTTAATAAAGAAATAATTTGGGCGATGCATCACGCCGGAGCCGTGCGGGGAGGGGCTGTGACACCGCTCGGGCTCCGCGCCTCACTCCATCACTCTCCCGAGGCTGTCACTCACTGGAGATGCCAGCACGAGCCACCCCCTGCCCTTGTCCACCCCGGGCCTCCAAGAGATGCCAGCACATCACCCACAGAACACCATCCTGCACCAGCAGCTCCATCCATGGGGGGAAGGCGGGGTGGTGCCCACAGCGTCCCGCTGGCAGCTGTCACACGTGGGGATGAGAGGGGACCGTCACATCTCACACCAGGAACTGAAGGTACTGCTGGCAGTAAAGCAAAAAAAAAAAACCGTTCTCTGAGCAATTGCTAGCAATTAATAGCCGTTCCCAGGAATGAAATGTTAATTAATTCATTCCCCGAGCCATGCATTTATTTAAGGTATTTGTGGGTGTTCTTGGTACTTTTATTAAGCAATTAAAATGCGTCCAAGAAAATATTTATCCATTTTAAGCAATTCTTAGTAAACACAATTTATATGGCAAGCGACCACTTTATTTTGAATTGTTAATTAAAAACGACGACACACTCCACTTCCCCGGGTTATAACGCCGCCAGAGCAGCCGCTCCGCCGGGAGTGCTGGCTCAAGGAGCACACCCCCCCTGCTGGCAGCTCCCAAAATCCTCCCTGGGAGTCTGGAGGATGGATTTGGGCAGAACCCAGAGGCCCCAGCAGCCCCGTGTCGCCCTCCAGTAGTTCCCGTGCTGCTTCTGGGAGGAGCCGTGGCCTGATGGTGACCTTTCCAAAGAAGACTTTGGACAGCACTCCAGCTTTCATGGGCTCTTCATGGGCTCCACCAGCCTGGAAGCCCAGCCAGAAACGGAGTTTGGGAAAAAAGGGATAGAGCTGCTGGGTAAAACCACTTGTGCAGAAGGAGACCTGGCAGACCATCCCACTGAGAGCCTGGGACGAAGCACGGGTGCATCATCCTGGGTTTTGGCAGGTTTCCTTTGGAAACTAGAGCAGAAGAGGAAAAAACACTGACAAATGAAAACCAAAACAAAACCACAGGCATTGCCTGGGAGCTGACAAATCCCAAACTGTCCGTCCTTATTTGCTTGCATGTACCCTTAGCTGGGAAGCGATCGATGGAGTCAGAAAAATGCTATTTCCCTGAAGAATGTCTCCTTAGAACTAAGTCCCTCCCTTCCTCTTCAGTGTAGGTATTCTATTTTTTGTTCAGTCTTTAATCACCAGCTTTTCAGTGCTGTCTGTAATAACCCCTTTGAAACTTGGATCAAAATATCTCTTTCCCGGCTGAAATTTGTTTTCCTCCCTCACCTGAGCAGATTCAATTTGCAGAGGATACTGAACTGAGAGGCAGCAGGTACTCCCTCAGAGAGGCCAGAGGAAAACAAAGGCAGGTTAGAAATATGGGAAAGGAAATAACAAAATGAAACTCAGCCAAGAGGGGAAGAAATGCCCATCTGGGAAAACAGGCAGAGATGGTGCCTGGTGAAGAGAAAGGAAGAGAAAATGTGCACATCTCTGTTATGGGGACAGGTTGGGAGAGCTGGGGGGTTCACCTGGAGAAGAGAAGGCTCCAGGGAGACCTGAGAGCCCCTTCCAGGGCCTAAAGGGGCTCCAGGAGAGCTGGAGAGGGACTGGGGACAAGGGCCTAGAAGGACAGGAAAAGGGGTCGGCTTCCCACTGCCAGAGGGCAGGAATAGATGGGATATTGGGAAGGAATTCTTGGCTGTGAGGGTGGGGAGGCCCTGGCACAGGTTGCCCAGGGAGTCACAGGAACAGGTCCAGTGGGCAGGATCCCCAAGGACACACCTAGAATTGCCTCACCCCTCTCCTGGGGCAGGAGGAGCCCACCCTGCCCAGACCTGGCCCTGCAGGGGGGTCTGGCTGAGGAAGAAAACCAGTAGCAAACAGGGACAGGTCACTTTGTGGCCAAGTCATATGGGGAGAGAGTAAAGGAGGTAAATTTATATAGTCTGGAAAAGACCCTGGGAGGCATGTTTGCAATCTATAAATACCTTCAAGGGGACAATATAAATGAAAGGAGTCCCTGCTCTCCAGGGTGGACAAGGAGCACTGGCTGGGAGCCAGGCTTGGTGCTACACGGCCTGTGAGACACGGGGAAGAAATCATGAAGAGCCTGCAGGTGATGGATGGGGCTGCTGGAGCATCTTCTCTGCCCTGTTTTATTCAGATTCTGTTTATAAATAATTACTGAAGGGTTAATAGGTGAGTAAGACACGTTATGGGCTCGTTAAAACCCTGACTAAGTTGCCCTCTGGCTGTCCACGAGCCCATCACGGGAAGCTTTACAAGAGGGTTATCAGCTGCTGTGATTAAAAACCAATTTGACATTATAAAAGATCTATACTGCTCGTTCAGCCACATTGATTTAGCCGTGTTAAGCCTTGGAAAACGGGAACAAGGACCTTGATCTCTGCTGAAGCACGAAAAATTGCTGTTTGTGACACATCTCCGCGCTCGGGAAATCCAGTTTTGCGGAAGCGATGGGTTTTGAACAAGCCATAAAGCACCAGGCCACGGTTGTTGGGGGGGTGTTTTCCCACGCAGCTGCAATGTCAAATAGCTCTTGGAAACCTTGGCCTCAGTTTTGCAACATCCAGGAAGATGTCAGCTGAAGTCTGCCCAGCTCAAATCCACCTGCTCCATCTGGTTCCAGTTCCCAGTGCCCTCCGTGTCTCTGCTGGGAGGAGGAGCTGCAGGCAGGTGCAAGGACACGACCCAGAGAGCCCACAGGTCACTTTATCCTCACCCTGAAGCCTCCCCTTTGTCCTTTGCAGAGCAGGGAAGGTGGATTTGTGCAAATTACCAGGGGCCTGGTAATTTGTGGCCTGCACAAGTGAAGCTCTGGATTCTCCCAAAGGTTTGGTGCTGCAGCCCATCCCACTGAGCACTGCAAGGAAATGGCCTCGTGTGCCTGGTGTCTCCCTCGAGCACCTGAGGAGCAGAACAACACCCTTCAGAGGCTGGAAATTTGCTCATGGCTGGGAGCCTCTACGGGGACAAAGTTGTAAAAGGACGTAACGGAGCAGAAATGTTTCTGGCAGAGAGCACAGGGCATTTCGGTGTTCACTAGCTGGAATTTCCCTGTCCCTCTAGCATTCTACCTTCTTTCCTTCCTTGCTTTCATTCATCAAAAGTTCCTGAAATGTGGCTTCAGGCCTTTGTGACCAGCAAACCAAAGAGGAGACGATGAGAACGTGTGTCCTCTCCATCCCACGAGCTGCGCAAAGCTTCAGGGACGAGACCTCAGAGCTCTGCCAGATCCCTCCATCCCCCTCCTGCCCCATCCCCGAGGAACAAGCTGCTGGGGCAGCACTGGCAGATGCTCTCCACGATGGGCAGCAGCGCTCCTGCAGCAGGGGGGCAGCAGGGCAAGGCAGATGCCCTCGGGAGGCAGGGAAGCGGGACGCTGAGATCAGCCCTGCTGGCTGACCCCTCGCAAGCCGCTTGGCTTGGGTTGCAGTTCCCTCTGGAAGGAGAAAGGCGTCACCAAAGCATCACTGACCACGCAGACCTTTGGAGCAGCACCTGGAAGGCGTCGCTTGTGCTGTTTTTTTCTATAGGGAACCTCCCTCATTAACACACGAAGCGCAGCCCTGGAAATAAAACCGGCATCTCCTGATTAATTACTGAAGGGGGAGGCCGGGGAGGAGGAGGGGAGGGGAGGGAAGCTGAAGTGGCCAGTCAGCATCTGTTAGAGGTGCAAAGATAAATGGAATGTGAGGGCAGGTCAGTGTACACAAATCACTCCCATCTGCCCACGAACAGATCCCAGAACGCCCCGTGTCATCGGGGGGGTGAGGCTGTTGGGAGCTGGCAGGAGTCACCGAGGGGCACATTAACAGGTGCTTTAGGCTCTGGAAGCGCTCAGGGACTGCCACGGACCAGCATTTCATTCTCGCTCCAGCCCCACCGAGGCACTGCTGTGCCTGCAGAGCCTCGGCAGGAACTCCCTGCAGCTCCAGTTGTCCTTGGTGCCTTTGGGGCAGCCCTGAAGCAGTGGGGACCCACAGCAGAGCGATGGGAGTGAGCAGAGAGCAGCAGGAGACTCGCGGGAGGACCGAAAGCAGATGCCTTTCACCTTGAGGGAACAGCCTTCCCAAAACCACCCCACGGACCCCACGTGGGAAGCTGCCTCCGTGGCTCCTGCCTCTCTCCAGAGCCCATCTCCCGGTGCTGCATCTTTCCCGACCCACCCAGCACAACCAGAGGAGGGCAGCCCCGAGACAACAGGGCAGAGATTCCTCAGGGAAACCCTGTTTCCTCCAATTTACCCGTCACTTGTTTGGGGAGGGGGATTATTATATGTTTTTTCCCAGGCTTTCTTTCCCTCCCCGAAAGAGTGGCTGGATTTTCACACTGCCTGACAGCATCTCCTGCCTTTCGCACCCGTTCCCGAGTGGCAGGTTGCCAGATGGTGCCCCATTAGGTCACATTTGCTCATTGTTTGGCAAACAGCGGCTTAATTCAAGTGCTGAGTTGACAGCTTGTTCTCCAAGACAATTTGCAAGTCGCAGTGTTGCAAATGCCAGCTTGGCTTTTCGGGGGAATGTTATTTCAGCTGCCTTAAAGGGATAAAGTTCTCTTTGATTGGGGAAAAAAATAAAAGGAAAAAAAGGGTAAAAGTGGGGGGCAGTGAAAAGGTTTTTAGTGGTTTTGATGTGGAAGGATGTTGTTGGCAAGTGTTCAGGAACAGATTGTGGTTCCCCATCAGCAGAGACCCTCCATGTCCCATCCCTCCCATCACTGAGGTTTTCACAGTTCTAAGGAATGAGGTGCATTCCCAATGAAACAGGGAGACAGCAGCTTTGGAAAGGTCTGGGTGGGGATATAAATACCCATCGTTTGATGGCCTCTCTCCAAAACCTGCGCCTGTAATCCCCACATCCCTACATCCCCAGGGAAGGGCACGATGCTGAGGACACATCCATGTCCCTCCTAAAGTCAAGGGCCCCCTGTGCTGTGCTGCCCCCAGCCCTGTGCACACATGGAGATGACAAGAGACACGGAACAGCACCGTGAGGATGCTCTGTTTCCTCAACAGGTGGGCGAAAAAAGGCCAGGTTATAAAGGAAGCCTCTGGTGACTTCTATGAAACCATCGTGGACCACACCTTCTTCTTTGAGCCTGTCTCCTGCGAGGTCACCAATGCCCTGGGCAGCACAAACATCAGCAGGACAGTGGATGTCTACTGTAAGTACCCTGAGTCCAGACTCCCAGCGTGAGCAGAGCTGCTCAGTCAGTCGGAAGGGGACGTGGTCTGATGTGCCCAGGGTGACCAGGACTTGCTGGGCTCTCCTGCTGCTCAGACTTCGTAAATGCTGCAGTGGTGGGACCCCCAATTTCCTTATGAGCTCACAGGGTGGTCCCAGGGGAGCTGGTCCCTCTGAGGCTGCAGCAGCACCTGGCCCATAGGCCTGCCACAACCTCCCCCTGACCTGTCTGGTGTGAGGGTTTCTGGCTGGCACAGCCCAGCCCTGGCAGTGACCACGGTCTCCTCTGTGCAGTTGGGCCCAGGATGGCGACAGAACCGCAGTCCCTGCTGGTGGACCTGGGCTCGGATGCCGTCTTCAACTGCGCCTGGACCGGGAACCCCTCCCTCACCATCGTCTGGATGAAGCGAGGCTCGGGCGTGGTGAGAGCTGCTGCAGGGAGGGGGGCATGCTCAGGGCAGGGGGTGCTTCCCACGGAGCAGAACACGTGGGCTGGATGAGTGCTGGCTCCTCCTAATGCCAAGGAGTCCCAAGAGAGAACTGATTCCCATGATAAGGGGCTTAAGGGTTGAACCCTGACCAGAGCAGCGCTTAACATCTCGCTGATGGGTAGTGGTTCTGCAGTTCACCTGCAGGCAGCTCCTTCTGGGATGGACCTTCCTGGGATGGTCCATTCTGGGATAGTCCATTCTGGGATGGACCTTCCTGGGATGGTCCTTTCTGGAATGATCCACTCTGGGATGGTCCTTTCTGGGATGGACTTTCCTGCGACAGTCCTTTTTGGGATGGTCCTTTTCTTGCTACAGGGAGATCAAGATCCCTGTCCAACCACCACATCAGCACTAATTCCTGGAGGCATCAGCTGTGGGAGCAGCATCCAGCAGAGCCAGGGGCTCACCCAGCCAGTGGGCACTGGATGCAGGAGAGGTGATGGGCTGTGGCCTGCAGAGCCCTGGGGAGAGAGCCCAGGGCGACTGTAGGAGTTTTTTCCCAGGCATTCCACTCCTTGTTTTAGACCTCCCGTGGTTTTTTAAATACCAGCAGTGCCAGGATCCTGCTGAGCCCCTCAGCCAGGTCTGCTGCGATTTTCCAGGTTTAATAAAGCTGCTCATTGCACAGTGGGGGCAGGGGGGGAGCAGACACATTGCAGCCAGTCTATAGGGGGGCTTGCTGAAGCCAGCTGAGATTTCTGCCTCTCCAGACACAATTCCCAGGTGTCTGCCACCTCTCCCACCACTTCTGGGCTTGAAATCCCTGAGTCAATCCGGGCAGCCCCCCTTGCACCTGCAAATGTGGAGATGCAAGTGTGATTCTCTCCAAGGTTTTTCTGTCGCTGCAGCCACCAATATTTTTCTCTTGTAGTTTGAGAACTTCTTGCAAAACTGGAGTTTGTAAAAACTCAGATGAATAGGAATGGGATTTATAATTAAAAAAAAAACAAACAAAAAACAAAAACCAAACAAACGAAGAAAAAAAAGAAAAACTGTGATGCTTCTTCATTCCTTGGTCAGTGGCAGTCAGTGATATTTCCATGCCCTGTCTGTTCTGGGCTCTGGAGCTGGTAACACACATTTCTCGTAACTCGGGTCTCTCGTAACTTCTCATCAACCCCCCTCAGCAGCCCCCTCCTCTCTTGCAGGTCCTGAGCAATGAGAACAAGCTGACCCTGAAGTCTGTGCGCCAGGAAGACGCCGGGAAATACGTGTGCCGGGCCGTGGTGCCGCGGGTGGGCGCGAGCGAGCGGGAGGTGACGCTCACCGTCAACGGTACCTCCTGCTTCCCTATCGCCAGCCCCTCCTCATTTCCCCCTGCCGCCAAAATATCCCCTCAGGCATTTCCTCCCGGAGCAAATCCCACCCCCAGTCAGGCCAGGGAGGGAGGACAATCAGAGTAAAGTGGATTTTGTATTTATTCTCCTGGAGATTCACGAGTTAAAGCAAAAAAAAACCACCCCAGGTTAGGTCATCCCCACATGGATCCTTATTACCAACAGGGGTTTATTGAGTAGCTGGGAGCTGGCATCTTTAAATCTTTAATAGATTAATCTTGCAACACCCTCGCAAGGTCGGAGAGCGCTGTTGTCTCTGTTGTACAGCTGGAGAGCTGGGAATTGAGCCTGCAGCTGAGACCAGCAGCCTAATCACTCTCCAACCCACATGAGGATCCCTGGGAGGATCCCTGGGAAAATTCCTGGGAGGATATCTGGGAGGATTCCCAGGAGGATGCTTGTGAGGATACTTCCACGGCTGCTTCCACGGGACTCACCCACCACAGTGTCAGGCTGTGCCCCAGACTCACACCCAGAGCTCTGGAGTTTAATGATGCCCTGGCCAGGACCCTGCAGCTGCTGCTAACAAATTTCAGCCTAAATGTGGCAGGGAAAGACCCAGGTGGGCTGCAAATGGTGTAAACAGAGGCTGAATTTTGCTTTGTCTCTCACCTGCATGACAAACCAGCAGCTTTCAGTCCCCACTCACTGTCACAAGAGAAGGAAACAAGCAGGAGGCAGCCCAAGCAGCTACAAGCATTAATTTTAAACGCAGATAATGCAGATGGGTGGATGCCCCAACCTGGAAACCTTCAAGGATAGGCTGGACAGGGCTCTGAGCAACCTGATCTACTTGAAGATGTCCCTGCTCACAGCAGGGGGTTGGACTGGATGACTTTTAAAGATCACTTCCCACCCAAACCATTCCAGGATTCTGTAATCCTAGAAAGGGAAGCCAAGAGCAACACAGCAGGGGACTGAAAAGCAACCACTCCCTCGTCTCCGACTCAGCTCCTCGGCGCCTGAATCCTCCTTCCCCGGCGGCTGCTGGGCTTTAATTACAATTAAATGAGCTCATGGAAAACAAAGCAACAAATTAGCACAAAGAAAGAACCTGCTCCTTCCCTGACACCCACCAGGCACACCAGGATGCCTCGAACGCAGAGCGGAGGGTTCTGCAGGCTCCAGGAATTCGGAGCGTTCGGCACAGAAGAGCTGCTCTCCAGAGCTTTGCAGCTCACACCTGGCAGAGCTGAGGGGCAGCAAATGAAATCCGTGAGTGGGGTTCGCTGCTCAGCTCCCAAGAGCCGGCTGCCTGCAGCATCCCATCCCGTGGGATGTGCTGCGGGGCGCCTGGTGCACCCCAAAGGTGACAGTGTTGGGACATCCCATCACAGGCGTTGGACCGCGGCAGAAGCCCACACCTCCAGGTCAGGGTGGTGTCCTGGGCCCCTCGGTGAGGAGAATGAGGCCTCAGAGCAGCGTTTCCAAGTGTGACATCACCAAACACCGGGGCTTGGCAGCCTGTCCTGCCGCTGGAGCGGCGTTCCAGCTCCGGAGCACAGCACGCTGTGTCTAATCCAGCTAATGAATTCTGCTGGAAGCCTGTTCTGCTGTAATTCGAGAGGGAAGTTGAATGCCTCATATTTTGAAGTGCTTTTAAATCCAGAGGGTGATACAATTGTCTTGGTGCCTCTCTCCGTGGGCTGGGATTCGTCACAGGAAAATTAGGCATTTAGAAGTGTCTGTTCTGGGCTGGCTGCACAGACCCTGATCGGGGCACACCGGCTTGGGAGAGGCTGATCCTTCCCCCAGAGCACAGAGACCCCGACTGAGGGATCATCCGACCCAGTCTGAGCCTGCAGTCCCACCTGCACCAGCCCATCCACTCCCAAAAATTATCTGAAAGCATGGCTCGACGATGCTGAGGTGGGAGAACATCCTCCCGCCCTCCCCACCCAGCCTCTCCAGCCAGGTCTGTGGGTACAGAGCAGCCCATCCCCATGCCAGAGCCAAGGCCTGCAGGAGGCAGATAGGATTCACAGTCTGGTTACTGGGAAGGAGGATTATGCAAAGCGGCAGCATTTGGCAGGGCCGGAGCAGCAGAGGCACGAGGGAAGGGAGGAACTTGGTGCCGTCATAAATCAGCAGCAGGTGGATTTATAGCAAAGCCCCTCGATGCTCCTGACTGCACCCAGTCTGGTCACAGCTCCTACCCTGGCAGGAGAAGTCCCCCAAGATCATCTTCACAGAGGGATCCCCAGTCTGTCTGTCCGAGCTGCTGAGCAGGGACACCAACCCTGCCCACCTTGCTCTGCAAGGAAAGGTTTGTCAGAAGGGCTGGACAACTCCAGGTGGCCAATCCAGGAGGTAATTTGCCTGGGATTCACCCCAACAAGGAGGCTGAGCATGCCTAAGAGCTGAGAGCAGGGCAGGGCTGACCTGCCACCCTGCTTGGTCAGGAGCCCGTCATGGTGTCAGGACATGGGATGTGGAGCTGCTGGAGCCAGTCCAGAGGAAGCCACAGAGATGCTCCCAGGGCTGGAGCCCCTCTGCTCTGGAGCCAGGCTGGGAGAGCTGGGGGGGTTTACCTGGAGAAGAGAAGGCTCCAGGGAGACCTGAGAGCCCCTTGCAGGGCCTAAAGGGGCTCCAGGAGAGCTGGAGAGGGACTGGGGGCAAGGGATGGAGGGACAGAACACAGGGAATGGCTTCCCAGTGCCAGAGGGCAGGGTTAGATGGGATATTGGGAAGGAATTCCTGACTGGGAGGGTGGGCAGGCCCTGGCACAGGTTGCCCAGAGAAGCTGTGGCTGCCCCTGGATCCCTGGAAGTGTCCAAGGTCAGGTTGGGCAAGTTTGGAGCAATCTGGTCTAGTGGAAGGTGTCCCTGCCCATGGCAGGGGGATGGAACAAGATGGGCTTTAAGGTCCCTTCCAACCCAAACCACTGATGGAGCTCTGCAATACTGGGCAGCACCAGCCAGCCCAGGGCTTCTGCAGGAAACAAGGAGTTAAACCAAACCCTCCTGCCAAACCATTCTGTGCTTGGGAGGAAAGGTTCAGATGGACTCAAGCAGACTGGAGCCAAGGCCATCCTTTCATTCCTGAAGGCTCCTGCTCCAACCTCCTCTTTTGTGCGAGCCGCCAGGACCGCACAAATAAATTGGGACCGACGTGCTAAAAATAACCTCCCCCAATAGCTCCATCATTTATATCCATAGCAACATTGCTTAGAGCCTTTTCCCTGCCTGTGGGCTGTCTCACACTCAGTGCTGAATGCCAGGCTGGAGATTGGCAGCTTTCATAAGGAGCCAGAGCCCGGTGGAGAATCAAACGCCGGCCGCGAATGCGAAGGGGCTGCAACTTCGTGCTATTATTTCTGGGCATGTTCATCTCACAAATGGTCTTTAGTCATCCACTATTATCATGATGATAAGCCTTCGACTGTGAACTCCTGAAGCAATAATAAAACCCGAAGCCATTGGCATTTGTGCCATTTAAAATCCACTCGCCTTGGGGAAAATGATCCTTTTAATGATTATTAAGCCATTTTTCTCCAGCGTCACCCAGTCTTGGAGCACTTCCAGAATTCATAAGTAACATACAACCATTGAAATGGAAAGGAGATGGTTCTTTTGATTATTATTATTTAGGCCTGGCCTTCAGATCCCATCACTGCTGTCGCCTACAGAGGTGAGATCTTTAATGGCTTTGGGATCATCACGTGAGCAAGAGCATCACTGACCACGGGATCTGATGCCTGATGACCAGGAGGCAAAGCAAGGATTCAACCCAGCCTCCCTGAGAGCCTTGGGAAAGCTGGGCTGTCAGCGATGGATAAAGGAGCATTCACACCTTGGGATCATGCCTAGACCAACACCTTGAGCATTTAGGCAGAAAAACATAACAAAGTGTGGGGGGTTTTGTCTTCTTCAGTCAAAAGGGGCACAGAAGGTTCCCCTGCTGTACAGCTGTGCCCATTACATCAAAGCAAGTCCTGACCTTCACGCCCAGCTCCTGCTATTCCTGATGTTGACAGCAGCTCCCTTCCAGCAGTAATTTCCTGAGCTGCCAGAACCCTGGTCAGTGAATTGTGCTTCACTGAGCTCGTTTTCCATCCATCTCCCCTGGGAACAGCGTGGGGAAGGAGGGACAGGGCTGTGTCTCAGTAGGAGGTGTGGGGGGAGTGTGCAAGTTTGGTGCAGGAAGGGGATACTGGGATAATTCCAATAGGCAGCTGTACGTGTGAATGCACCAGAGGGAAGGATTTAGTGTTTTGGTACATTTTTGTGCATTCTGGAAATTCATAAATGAGTGATTGGAATGAGAATCAGTCAGGAATACCCAGGTGAATGTTTCTCCCCACTTTACCCCAAACCCCTGAGACCTTCCTTAAAGGAACACATCGGTTGCAGGTCGGGAAAATGGGAAAAGTCTGTGGGGAAAGAATGGGAAAAAATCCTCAAGGCTGTTATTTTCTGAGAAACCCAGAGACAGACTCCAAACCAGGAGTGACAACCCAGAATGAGCACCCAAAATTCCTGAGCTGGGACAGGGGCAGATCTGCCAGCCCCTGCCTGTCCCCTCTCCCTGCAGCCCAGCTTGGTGCTGTTTTCTCTTCTGCCAGCAGAAGCCACTCATGGAAATGCAAATCTGCCTTAATTGAGGAGGTTATCAAAGAGCAATTGGGATCCCAGCTCTTGTGTTGCTCTCTTGGGGTCTCCCCTGCAGGGCTGTTGGAGAGTGAGGGATGCACCCATTCCACCAAGCCATGATCTCCTCTCCCACCCCTTTTCCCCTAATCCCAGGATGTCCACCAAAGCAGGACAAGGACATTTCCTATCCCAAGCTGGCTCAGGTGGGGTTTGGCCTCATATTGCTCAGAAATCTGAATGGGGGACAAGGTTTTTCCAGCAGAAACCTCTCCACCACATTAGGCAGGCGAGTGCAGGTCACTGGGGGTGCCCTGAAGGTACCAGCTGTGCCTCCTCTGCCCTCCTACCCCTTCCTGAAACCCCTGGGGATGGTTGCCTAAGGAATCTGGGAGAGCACAGAGGAGGAACCAGGTGGGATGGGATCCTGCTTAGCTTCTGGAGCAAACAGCCCTTCTCAGGGACCAGGTTCACCAAGGAGAAGGGGACAGGGTAATTTACACCAGGGATGGGGGAGCAGAGATGGGGGATCCCGGGGATCTGTGGGGCCTTTGCAGAAACCCAGCAGGGACCAAAGCCCCCCCTCAATGTCCTTCTCTATCACAGGAGGTGATGGAGCTGTTGCTCCACCTCTGCCCCTCAAAGATGGACCCCAATGTCCCTCTGTAGCTCCACTAACTCATCCCCAGCAGTCCCCATGGGGTGCCAGCAGCCCTCTCCTCTCTCCACAGGGCCCCCCATCATCTCCAGCACCCAGACCCAGCACGCCCTGCACGGCCAGAAGGGGCAGATCAAGTGTTTCATCCGCAGCACTCCACCCCCAGACCGCATTGTGAGTAGCACCCGGGGCACGGCGGGGGCCTGGCACACCCCGGGCTGCCCCGGGCTCACCCCTCTCTCGCTTGGCAGGCTTGGTCCTGGAAGGAGAACGTCCTGGAATCCGGGACCTCCGGGCGCTACACGGTGGAGACGGTCAGCACGGACGAGGGGGTCATCTCCACACTGACCATCAGCAACATCGTCCGGGCCGACTTCCAAACCATCTACAACTGCACTGCCTGGAACAGCTTTGGCTCCGACACCGAGATCATCCGGCTCAAGGAGCAAGGTGGGCATTGCTGGGGCCTGCTGGGGGCCGGGGGGCAGCGGGAATCAGCGCCCGGCTGGGCTTTGAGAGTGGGGAGATGCTGTGGCAGGCAGGAGGTGCCCAGGAAAGCTCTTGGGATGCCAAAGAGGAGATTAAGAAATTAGGAAATGAGGAAGGATGGTGACAACGCTCCAGCCATTGTAGCTGCAGGATTGCATCATTAGGGTACCTGGTCCTGGCAGGGAGGCAGGAGGGGGGACTCTGCCTGATAAGCTATTCCTGATTTTACTGTCCTGCTGAAGATGGAGGGCACAAGATGATCCTGCACCACTTGTTCCCTGTCCCACAGCATGAGGTGATGGCACTGCCCAGGGCTGGAGGATCATGGATAGCCTTGGAGAGACAGGAATGGCTGCTCCGAGCAGCCCCCACTGCTCCACGGTGCTGGGAGCGAGCGGCAGGAAGGCGTCTGGGCTGGTGGAACTCTCCATCCCGGCCACCAGCCACCCTGCCAGCATGTTTTACAAGGCTGGGCTTACCCACCCAGCCTCGAAGCAATTCCCAGGGGATGGCCAGGGGATTTCCACTCCCAGGGCTCTCCATAGCAAGGGAGGGAGACGGCTTGAGTGAGGAATGCTTAGCTCCTGGAGGAACTCCAGTTCTCCTCTATTTTATTAAATGCCAGGGCAGGCAGGTGGATTGTTCTCATTAAGCCATGATTTATAGGCAAGGCTGGCGTCCAGATTAAATCAGAGCTAAATGAACCCCTTAAAATTAGCCTTGGGCTCCTTCCAACGCAAACAGAGCCAGTGGTTTTTCCAGGTCGCCTGCCAGTCAGCGGGAGCGCTCGGCGGCAGGGCCGGGTCCCAGCGGAGGGTGGCCGGGCAGGCTCGGAGCTGAGATCCCTCCATCCCTGCTAGGCCATGCAAGGGACCAGCCCTGCCCTGGGCAGGGGGACACTGAGGGGGGCAGAGGCCATCCCCTTCACGGGGACAGCCCTGCGGCCGGAGCACGGAGCGGAGCGGAGGGCTGAGCGCTCAGGAGGGCTGCGCTGGGTGCTTGGGCTGGGCGAGGCTGTGGACACTTGCTTTATTTTCAAACAGGTACGGAAATGAAATCAGGAGCTGGTATTCAAGCAGGTATGGAAATCATGAGCTGACCGTGAATGTGAACTGTCCCCAGCCATTACCACACCTGAGGGCCCGGCATCCTCCTCCTGGCCCGGCAGCTTTCCGGCAGGGCAGGCAGGGCAGGAAGGGGTGTAGGGAAACTGCAGGGCAGTGACTGGGGCAGGACTGGGAATTTGGAGAGGTCAGCAGAGCTCCCCTCTGCCACTGACCCACCCTGCAAACCAACACTTTCTGTGCCCCAGCTCCCCAGACCCCGAGAGGGGGATGATGTTGCACAGCCACGTTTTAAATGCTGCGGAAGTCCCAGAAAGTGCCATCATGGGACAAAAAAAGAGGGAGAAGTGCAAGTTTCCAGGCCTATTTGCAGGCATCAGCTTGTTTCAGCATCGTGGGAGAGTGCTGGCCAGCCTCCACTGGCCCCAGAGCAGGGCTGGATGGATCTTGGTGCAGATGCTGTGGGATGTGCTGCCCCTGTGCCTTCCTCATCCCCTGCCCCAGACCAGGGCTCCTGGGGGAGTGTGTGGCCAGCAATCTGCTCCTTCTCAGTCTGCCCATCCCCTTGGGACACCTTTTATCATTCCAGCCATTCCTGTCACTGCCCCTTTGCAGTTACCTTTTTCCCAGCCCAGGAGAGAGCCCTGGGTGCTTTCCCCACCCCATTCCTTTATGTGATTCTCCATCATCTTCATCCCCATCCCCACCTGCTTCTCACTGGGCTCTGCATTGCAGATCCCACTCCCCCAAAGCCAAGAGCAAGCCAGCCCTCCCAGGGTTCCCAGGCTCCTGTCTCCTCACCCCTTTGGTCCATATTCCCCTGTGAAGGCCAAAAAAGTCCCATAAGGAGTTGCTGTTGTTGGCAGGAGCACTGCCTAGCAGGTGGTCTCAGAAAATCCCAGTTTCTTCTTGCCATGGCTCAGCTGGAGTGTTGGAGAATGCTGGTTTTCGGGTGAGCTCCTCAGGGCAGCTGGATCCAGCTCCAGCATCTGCTCCCTGAGCTCCAGCACGAGGCTGCAGAGCACTGATGGGACTTGCCTTTTCACTGCCTGGGCACTCTCAGGGGTTTGGTGATGGATTCAGTGCCACGTGAGTCAAGTCACCAGTGGCCCAGCTTGAGTGACAAGTGACACATCAAGGGACCAGCAGGCCCAGGCAGGAAATTCATGAGCAAACCTGAAAGTGAGAAACATCAGCTCTTTTAAGATCAAGTGTGAGCAGAAGAGCTTAAACTCAACCAGCACCACCGTTTTATCACCCTGCAGTTCCCAGATTAGGCCTCAGGAGCCAGGAAGCCCCATGGCCACTACTAAAGGTTTACATGAAGTGGCTTTAGAGCTCCCAGCTGGGGTGAGATAACAAGGAAAAAACCCTTTGCTCACTGCACAGTGGGTGCTGGTGAAGTCACAACTCCCCCAGTCCTACCAGTATGGGTGTGTGTCCCCTAGGAAAGATGAAAGGCACAGGCAGGACCTGTGGTCTCAGGTCCAGGATGAAATTTGTGCCCAAGCCCAGCTCCACACCAGTGGGACGTGGAAAATGGTTCCTGTACTCCAGTCAGGTGCAGCCGTGAGGCTGCTGGGCTGTGCTTAGCAGAGTCACACACGTGTCCCCACGTCCCCACTCCAGCAGCATTCACATCCCACACCTGCACACACCTCTGAGGAGGAGGACCACCTCTCTGCTCCCATTTCCCTAAATTCATCCCATCCATTTCCAAGGCAGGCATTCCAAGGAGAAAACACACACTGGAGGTGTCCAGGGAAGTGGAGAGGACATGATCACCCAGCTCAGCTGGACACCCTGGAAAGGGTTATCCCTCTTTGGGGTCCATGAGAGCCTACAGGGAGCTCAGAAAGAGCAGGACCAGGGATCTGCAGCTTTTGGGGACAGGGTCTTTGGGATGTGGTTTCTCAACCCAGGCAAGGGAGGCGATTTGTGGTACTCACAGCTTTGGTGTCCCACAGAGGGACAGCTGCCTGTCACTGCCTGTCCCTAATCCAGGGAGCAGCCACCAACCCAAAAGTCACCATTAAGTTGGAACTGTGCTTGGAGGGAGCAGAGGGACTGAGCAGGGAGATAACAAGGCTCAGGGGCTCCAAATCTGACCCCTTCCCCTTACACATGATTTCATATTTCACCCCCCTTCCCTGCACCTCCCAGGCTGCTGCTGGGATCTGTGGGGATAAATCAGCTTTGCTGGCTGAGCCACAGCCCAGAATCCCTGCTGGGAACCCAGCTCCAGGGTTTTTGTAGGCAGAAGGATGTAACCCCAGCTCTGCCTCCCACGGACCCTGCCTGCACATCCCACCCCACAGCCTCAGCACAGGCCATCCCTCCTGTCCCACTCCTTGTGGCACCCTCAGGAGTTTGGGAAGGATGACAGAGTTGATAAGCCATGGAAGAAGGCAGGAAACTGGGTTGTAAAACTGGCAGGGGCTGTGAATGATGGTTCTTGGGTTAACTCATCCATCAGCCTGCTCAGATGTCATTTCTCTTCCTTAATAATATTAACACATTGTCTTCTTCTGCACTTCATCCTTTTGAGATGCTCATCTGTTGGCCTGCAGGGCACTGAGGAGAGCAGTTGTTAAGCTGCTCCTCTGGCTGGCCCCTCCTGTCCCTCCCAGGGGGATCTGAGGCACAGAGAGCTCGGGCTGCACAAACTGCAGCGTCCCACGGGCAGCAGGGACGGGGGAGCGGGGAAGGAGGCCCCAAAACCCTCCCCGGGCTCCTCACCCAGCCACTTGCCAGTAGCCAGGGGTGGGTCCCTGGTGGGGGGAAAAGCCACCTCTGGGACCTTCATCCCGCTTCAGGCTCCCTCTCCTTCCTCTTGCAGAGTCGGTGCCCATGGCAGTGATCATCGGCGTGGCCGTGGGGGCCGGCGTGGCTTTCCTGGTGCTGATGGCCACCATCGTCGCCTTCTGCTGCGCCCGCTCCCAGAGGAGTAAGTGTGCCCCCTCTTCGGGAAAGGGTTGGGGGAAAGCTCTGGGGAGGGGGAGAATCGAGTGGGTCAGGGAGAAGCCAGAGCCTGAATCTACTGACACGACACCAGCACAAGCTGCTGCTCACGTTGACCTTCCAAGTGTTTGCTGCGAGCGGCAAACGTTCCCTTTTCTCATGGGAGAAGGGAAGTGCCTGTGGAAAAACATGCTGATCCCTGTTAGCAGCACAGGCAGCTTAGGAGGCAGGCAGGAAACCTCTTCATCCCTCCCCTGGAGAAATCCTGATGTCCAAGAGGGAGAGGCAGCCTCACTGTGCCACACCGGTGCTTAAAAACCCTCCATGGTTCTGCTTCTGTTTTAGTCCCAATTTTCCTGACATAACATGCATATTCCTGGCAGGAGTGACAGCCAGTGGAGGGATTTCCATGGGATATGTGGGTTTTGGAGTCTGGCTGCAGTGGGAATACAAGTTGAAGTGACATTAGAGACGTAGGTAGAGGAGGAGGGGCAGTGTGGCATCAAGTGGCCTCATTAAAAGGACACCAGGAAATTAAAGAATTGTTGGCTCCATGAAAAGGCACCAAACCAGGAGGGAGAAGAGTGTGATTGTCTGGAGCATCCCAAACCTCTGGGGAGAGAAGGAATTCTCTGTAGGACTCCGAGCTCCCAAGACACATGGTACAGATGCCAGGATGCCAAGAGCTCCATGGGTGTGCCAGAACACTCAGTTGTTTTATTTCTCCTTTTATTTCCCCCCCCCCCTTGATGGTTTGCAAAGCAGAGCCACAAGGCTGCTCCTGGATGTGATTTGGACACACAGACTCCCACAGCAGAAATGTGTTTAATTTCCAGAGCAATAATGATGCCTCTCCCTGTTTTATCCTGGGTTTTTTGAACTCTCACAGCCTCCATTAGCAAGGATTAACAAATTAAATGGGGGAATTCGTTAATCTTGCTTTTTGGGGAAGGACTGCTGATGGACAGGACCCAAACCAGGCCAGTTTGATGTTGTGGAGATCATTTGGCAGCGATGGATGATTCCAGCACCTGAAGGAGCACTTGGGGAGAGGTTGGCAGCATTCCCGGACCAGGGTACCAGTCCCTGCACTTCCCACAAGGCTCCTTTGCCACCTCACTTTGGGATCAGAGGAAGCAAGAAAAGATCATCCAAGAGTTCAGCAACAATCCCTGTCCTGACCTCCCTTCCCTCCCCGAAGTGAAAGGGGAAGAGGAGAGACAGACCCAGCCAGGGACAGCAGCAAATCCAAGGTGCAGGTGGGATTCCCAGCCTGAGATCCATGCAGGGGGTGCTGGTGGCAGTGGGACCACTCAGTCCCCCCTCACAGGGCTCCAAAAGCCACTTGGAGCTGCCAAAACAGGGTCTCTCCTCATTTTTGGGGGGGAGCTGGGAGCATCAGCAGCTGAACCAACCCTGCTCAGGGTGCAGAACCCTGCAGGGGAGGACTTGAATGTGCCAAGTGAACTTTTACGCCAGTTTTGAGGTGCTGATGCCAACTGGATGCTGTGGCCACTGTCTCCAGTGGCAGGAAGGCTGGAACACCAGGCTGAAAGATGAGGAATTTGATCCTGGTTAGTGGTGTGAGATGAGCAGAGGAATTACAGAGATCAGCTCAGGAATGATGGGGCCAACAGAGCACTTGGGTATCAGGAGAAGGACTCATTTCCTGCCAGGGTGACTGCAGATTCCTCTCCCAAGACAGACACTGGAGCATTGTGGCATCATTTACAACAACAGCCTGGTGCAGGCTGTGGGAGTGGTTGTGTGCTGGGGACACAGTGACCCAGCAGTAACTCAGGGGAAGGAATCTCCTGACCCAGCCACTGACCACAGCTGATGGCACTGGGGGAGGCAATTCTTGGCCTTGTTTTGAGGAAATGCAGGGGAAAAAAAAAAAAAAAAAAGAAAAAATTTAAAAAGGACCAGGTGTAGACACACCGAGCCTGGAGGCTCTGGAAAAGACAAAGATGACTTTACTGCACATCTGGTGTTGTATCTTCGGTGATTTAACGGCCCAGAGTTATTTAAGGGGGAGCACTCCTGGGAGAGAAGGTGCAAGACAGTGATTAGCTTCTCCTTGTGATTAAAGGCTCTGGCACCAGGAACGTGGTCCCAGCAGGAAAAAATAAAATAAAATAAAAGAAAGAGCTGTTGTAACTTCCCAGCAGAAGCTTTTGCCTTGTGCCCTGAGACTTGGAGAGGTCTGGGGGCTGCAGATATGGAGGGCAGGGGATGCTGAGAGAGATGAATTCAAGGATGGAGCTTCATGCTGGTCTCTTAAGCATCATCCAGTTTGGTTTAGAGATAAACCCCCCAATCCTGGCCTGGCAGAGCACTGCTGGTTCCGTTGGCTGGAGGCAGATCTGACAAACCAGCGGTTCAAGGCAGTTCTGGGGTCCGGGAGGGCTGGCACAGCCATCCTGGGAAGTGAGAGCCAGATCCGAGGCTGCAGTTCGGCTTCAAAGCTGCTGAGGTCTCACTGCTCAGATTTGCATCTGTGCCTGCTTTTCATCTCGGCTTTGCACCGCCGCCCCTGCTCCCGCCGCTCCGCGTCTGTGCTTAACTCTGCTAAAATGACTTGTTCAAAGCACGCCTGACACCTTCAGGGAAGGCAGGGAGTCTCTCCAGGAATGTTTCTCTCTGTTCTGCCTGAAAACAGGCTGCTTGGAGATGACAGAATCCTCCCCGGCCGTGTCTGTGCTCATTGCTTGGCCTTTTCCATATGAGTCTGCACCCCAAACTGGGCAAGGCTTTCCTCAGGGGTTCCCAGCACCCAGGCAGAGCTGGTCCTGCCCTCAGGAGCAGTGTTTCCTAGGAATCAGCAGGCTGGATAATGATTCCACCAGCTGTGTGAGCAGTTCTGCTGCAGCCCAGCCCCTGTTAACAGCACCATGACTGTGGCACAGACCAGCCAAGCTCCCAAAGGAATCCCAGCAGGAATCTTAGCTGTCCAGAGGTGGCATGCCCATACCCTATGGTGATATTGCTCCCCTAGTTCTTGGATGAACTTGCTGAGCCAGGTTTATTTTCCCTGGTGCTGCCAGGCATCCTCAGCCAGCTCCCTGCGGATGCTCCACCACTGCCTTGGACTAAACCCCTTCTCCATCTCCCTCTTTTCCCAGATCTCAAGGGTGTGGTTTCTGCCAAGAACGATATCCGCGTGGAGATCGTGCACAAGGAGCCGGCCTCGGGCAGGGAGGCGGAGGAGCACCCGACCATCAAGCAGCTGATGGTGAGGATTTCCTTCCCCTCCCTAAGCCATCGCTCCAGGTGTTCGATAGGAACGAGCCCGGGCAGGTGTCCTTCGTCCCGTGATCCCCACTCATCCTCCTGCCAGAAATCCTCCTCGAGCGAAAACCGGGCTAAATGAGGAGGGAGAGCTGGGGAGGGGTTTGTTGCAGCAGCCCGGCTGCCCTCGGGGCTAATTGCGAGGCTAATCTGCCACCTCAGGCAGGGAGAGCTGCACAGGGTGTGGAGACACACAAGGGGTGAGCACCAGGTCATAACGAGCTCGTTAACCGGGCTGCTCAGAGGGTTCTGTGGGCAGATCCAAGGTGTGCACACATCTGGGAGCAGATCCACAGGTGGGGGCCAAAAGAACGGGAAGGAAAAGGCAAGTGGCTGTAAAAGCAGAGTTAAAAGAGCAGGTGGGAAGGGCAGAAGGGATTGAAGAGGCCAGAGGTTGATTTCCAGCCTGCTTAGTGTTTCTTTTTCCTCATCTGACCCTCAATTTTTTGGGCAGAACTTGTATGTCCTGCCTGCAAAAACTGTTCCATGAATTCCCGGTGGGAAGGGAAGGCAAGGCTGAGTGTCGTTGTAGTGTGGGTGGAATTGCTTGCTGGAATTACCAGAATTGCCGGAGCACTTACACAGCCAGGGAGCCTTAAATGAGGAGGCAGGAGGAGGTGGAGATCTGGCACCTTATCCCAGCACCACTGAGGCTTCTCTGCAAGACCCTTCATTCCTAGTAGGGCTTTGCCCTGAGAAATCCGCAAATCTGTGGAGGGATTTGCGAGGCTGGAAGGACAGAGGAGGCTGGGATTGGGTTTGCAGCAACCTGCTGGGATGAAGGGGAATGAGAAGCCTCTTCTCCATGGGACTCTGTACATCATCTGTGTGATCAGCAGCACCAAGCCCAGGTCTGTCTCCCGTAGAAGGGCCTGGGATTATCCCAAATGCCACTCCAGGCCACAGGCACCAGGTTGGAAGCACACACAGCAGAGGAGACACACACGGAATATTTACCATTGTGAATAAAGGAGGAAGAGGATGGTCATGGGAGGCCAGGTACAGGATCTTGGAAGACATCCTGGGGCCTTTCCTGGGGTATTTGCCAGATCCAGAGGGTGGTTCCACATCAGCACGTGCCCTTGGCGAGGCTGGGAGCGGAGCAGGGGGAGCTGTGCCAGCCACGTTGCAATGAGGATTCTGGCAGGGTGGAAATGGTGCAGAAAAAAATGGCAATTTCTCTTTGAGAACCAGGAAATAATGCCTTCTGGGGAGAGGTTACAGAGCTCCTGGGCCTGTCAGGCAGACCTGTGAGAGGTGATTTGGTCACAGCCTGGTACAAAGGGGCTGTTTAAGAGCAAACAGGGTGGCAAAGCCGAGGGTTTTCAGATACAACATGACAGAGACTCACAAGCCTGGCTGCTGGACCAGGACAAGGCACTTCTCCCCCTCTCCTGGCCAAATCCAGGAATTTTTCCCGAAAATACAGCAGTTGGAAATAAAGTCCTTGTATCAGCACTGTTCAGAAGTTGGAAGAGATGGATCCATGATCTCTGCTGCCCATGCTGGGTGGGTTTGGCACTGGCTGGGACACCCTACCTGCAGAGAAAGGTATCAAAGCCCCCTCCCCTGCTTGGACCAGAGCCTCCCCACCCTCATGTGCCCTCTGCAAGGACATTCCCAGGAAATACTTCCCAATTTCTTATCTCTTCAGAGTCCCAGGGACCTCTGCTCTCTCTCATCCCGCTCCTCGCTGTGTCCAACAGCCGGTGTGGGCATCTCCTCTGGACACCCAGCCTGTGGGTGCTGAACAGATCCCTCAGAAAAGGCTCCAAGTTTGTCAGTGAAATGATGGATCAACTCAAAAACTTCCTCTTGCTGTTGAGCAGCAACAAGACCTCTCTGGCAGGGGCAGTGGGGGCAGTGCCCAGCACCTCACCCCAGGATTTCCAGCTCTGCCCACTCCCTGTGCCAGCATTATTCCCCTGCTGCTTCCTCATTTGCCTTCTCTGAGCTTCCTGGGAGATGTCCATCCCAGGCTCAACCTCGACAGCGTCCTTTGGGATGTTCTTCTCGCCCTCACCGCACCTGGCAGCTCAGTAGCACTGGGAATGTCATTGCCGTGCCGGGATCGTTAATGCGGATGTTAAGGAGGAGTGGCCACGCTGGCAAAACAGCTGCTGCCCCTGCACTCCTCGTCCTGTCATCATCCCGGCCCCTCAGCCGAGCTCCTGTGATCTGGCACAGCCTGACCTGCTGAATTTCGGGATCCCGTGCCTTTGCTCCTCGGTTTCCCACCGTGTCCCGCTCTGCCGGAGCATTCTTGGCCCCCGAGTGCCAGCGGGACCCTCCTTCCTCCCCCGACCGCTGCTGCCTTTGTCGTTCTGCAGCCATCTGTGACCTCAGCGGCTCGCCGTGCTTTTCACAAATAATTATTCATGCATCTCTAAATTCATTAACACCTTAGGATACGCGTCACGCTGGCTGATTTGCATATGTTCACATCGCCTCAGCGCCGCTCCCCACGCTCCTGTTCTGCCAGGCAGTGCCTACAGGCAGGGAAAAAGCTGCCAGCTCTGGTGGCTGGAGGCAAAAGAGCCCGATAAAGGGTCTGATCCTGGGAAAAATAAATCACAAGAGCAGCATTCTCCCTCCTGCCGGGATGCACTGTGTCAGCCTGGCTGAGCCTGGGCTGGGAGGAGAGGGATGAGGAGCATCCTCGGCCCCGACGTGGCGTAACACCCTCTGTTACCATGGCTGGGTTCATTCCTGGCTGCTTGGACCCTCTGCCTCCCACCTATGAAATGAGGCTGGTGATCCCAAAGGAGCCACCCCCACTGCCTGGAGCAATCAGAGACAGTCCCAAAGTGACAGACAGGCTGGAGCATCCCAAGTCCAAAGGGTGACCGAGGCATCACCTCTGGTTCATATTTGGGGTGGAACAGTCCAAATAACCAATCCAGTGACAGGTTGATCTTTTCCTTGCTCTCCTTTCGTTCCTGTCTCCTGAAGCCCGTCCCACTGCTCTGAGGGCCGTTCCCAGTTTGGTCACAGCCATCACAGGTGATCAACTCACCAGACACTTTTTCCAACCAGGAGCTCAGCTCAGTTCCCTGCAGAAGAGAAAAACTCAAGCAGAATTCCCATTCAGGGTGAGACTCATCCCACCTGCAGCCCAGCAGACACAGCATCCCTTTCTCTGCCTTTCTCCCTGGAAAATGCTCCACGTGCCCAGAGGCCGGTGCCACCACAGCCCTGGGAAGCACCAGCAACCTCCGAGCTGGCGGATCCAGGTCTGGATCAGAGCCAGGCTGCACCTCCACAACATCCAGCCTCACAGGGGAGGTCCAGGGCGCATCCCTCCTGCACAGCCAACCCCTTCCAGTGGCACCAGCTCATCCAAAAGCAACACTTTGGGGAGAGGTGGAATGAGGTGGTGCAGCTTCAGCTGGGATGGGCAGCACGCACAAATGGTTGGAAGTTCACATCACCAGGCAACCAAGGCCAGAGCTGCTGTTTGAAGGTGATAAAGCCTTGTCCAGCTGAGAATTCCCAGGATTTTTTTAATTATTATTATTCATGGGCTTGTCTCCTCCCTCTGTTGGGAGCTGAGGAAGCCACTGTTTGGGAATCATCTCCAACATCCCTCACCCTGGTAGGGTCAACCAGCCACCTGCACGGCAGTGCCGAGGAGCATATTGGTGCTGTCACTGGCTGGAGAAAGGCACAGCTCCGATAAAAATAGCCCAGGCATGACACTGGAGCATCCTGTGCCAGCGCACTTGGTCATTCCTGGTCTTTTTCCACGCATTTCCCGCTCTCCCTTCGTAACGCCCATCAGTGTTGGTGACGAAGTGAACCTGAGTCAACTTTCCTTCCCTCCCGGTGTTTACCCAGCGGCGGCAAAGCGGAAGCGACGCTAATGAGCATCTCAGCACCTGCTAATTAACGCCGTAAGGTCACATCGGGGCTGAGCCGCCACGCAGGTTTAATAAAGGTCACGTTAATGAGCGGCTGTAGTGGGGGAGTTGGCGATTCGGTGATGAGATGGCACTTTATGGGGGCTCCCTGCAGCCCCCAAATCCACGGACCCAGAGCATCCTGCCAGCCCCGGGCACAGGCAGGGTCCCCACGGGACTGGAGGGGCATCCCAGTGCACGGGTCACTGCCACCATCCCTGCAAGAGCATCATAAAACGGGGTAAAACACCCCGTCAAACCCGCCGCTAATTCCACGGAGGTTTGGTCACAGCGAGGCTGTCCCCTTGCTTCCCACCTGCCTTCTCCCTTCTCCGTTTCTGGGTCTTGCCTTGCCCACCCGGGTCACACACGCCAAAAACCAACCAAATCCGAGGAGAGGTGGTTTTTCCTTTTCTTTCTGAGCCAGGACTCGTGAAACCCTTCTAGGGGTTAACACCCCCAATCCCTGCCTTTGTTGCGATGCTTTAGGGGATTTAGGGGGTTGCTGGGGCTGGAAGAGCAAAAAAAACCTCCACATCCCATTTTGGTTGCAGTGGTTTAATCCTCGGCGACACTTGTATTTATCCAGGTAAATCAATGGCTGATACAGGTTTTCTTTTCCCTGGGAAAACTCAGGTACTTTAATTTATTGCCTTTAACAGCCACATCAAAGGCTTTCGGGAGATGAACAGCAAGTGCCGCGGGGTGAATTTCCACAGCCACTTACCACCTTAAAGAGGAGAGAATTTGGGCAATAAAAGGGGATTTGAGGGCTGTGATCCCACAGAAGCCGGGCTGGAGGCGCCCGATAAATACGGGAGAAGCTAAAAAAAGGCAACTGAGAAATTGGTTGATAATTATTCCGCTTCCTGCACAGCCTCCCGTGCTGAAGGAGGGGTAATTAAAGCGTAGTGTAATTAATGTGCACCTTGCCCTTCCCTCCCGATCACGGCCAGCCTTCAAAGGCATACTAATGAGGTGCCCAAGTTCAGCTGAGGAGGGAAGGATGAAAAGATGGGGGAAAAACAGCAAAATAAGGAGATTCTGAGGGTGTTGCTTTGGGCAGGTGGTGCCGCCCCAACCCTCACCACGGTAAATAGTTCACTTTCTGCATCAGCCGGGCCTGTTTTGTCGAAAACCACCTGTAACCCAGGGAATCGCGAGGCTTTTTTTCCCCAGCCCCGCTGCTCTCCGACACGGCCCCGCTGGGGCATCCCTGGTGACAACTCCCCTGTGCCGTGGGGCTGATGGTGGGTGCGGGGCTCAGCCCACGTGGCGTGGGTGCTGGTGGGGACAGCCGGGGACCACAGGGACGCTGACCCCCCACCCGCATCCTTTCCTAGATGGACCGGGGGGAGTTCCAGCAGGATTCGGTGCTGAAGCAGCTCGAGGTGCTCAAAGAGGAGGAGAAGGAGTTTCAAAACCTGAAGGTGAGTCAGGCCCTGGGGACATGGCCCCACTCTGTCCTTGGGTCATGTCCCCGGTGTCACCAGTGCTGGCCCACCCCAGAGGGCTGTCCCTGTGTGGGGAGGGATGCTTTGGTACCCCGGGGCTGTTGTCTGGCCCCAGCACCCTTTGGGGGGGATAATAAAGGTGTGTGCCAGGAGAGGGCAGTGAGAGGGGCAGCTGTGCCCCGATCTGGAGGGGGCTGAGCAGGGTGGGACACATTGGTGGCACGAGGGGACATTGCTGCTGTGGGGTTGGTGGTTGAGGGTGTCCTTCAACGAGGGGCTCTGAAGGATGGTGGAGGGTGTGGAGGAGGCAAGACTGAGGGGTCTGCAGCTTCCTCCTGAGGGGCAGCAGAGGGACAGCACTGATCTCTGTGACAGGACCCAAGGGAATGGCTGGAACTGAGTCGGGAGGGGCTAGGCTGGATATCAGGAAAAGGTTCTTCCCCCAGAGGGTGGTTGGCACTGAACAGGCTCCCCAGGGCAGTGGGCACAGCCCCAAGGCTGCCAGAGCTCCAGGAGGTTTGGACAATGCTCTCAGGGACAGGGGGGGATTGCTGGGGTGTCTGTGTGGGGCCAGAGGTTGGACTCAGTGATCCTTGTAGGTCCCTCCCAACTCAGGATATTCCATAATTCTTGCACGTCCTGAGTGAATGGGCAGGGTGGGTGCCCCAAATGCCCCACAGGACCCAGGGAAAGCGGGCACCACCAACCCGCCCCCGCTTTCTCCCACTCTGCAGGACCCCACCAACGGCTACTACAGCGTGAACACCTTCAAGGAGCACCACTCCACCCCCACCATCTCGCTGTCGGGCTGCCCGGCCGACCTGCGCCCGGCCGGGAAGCAGCGGGTGCCCACGGGCATGTCCTTCACCAACATCTACAGCACCCTGAGCGGGCAGAGCCGCCTCTACGACTACAGCCAGCGCTTCGTGCTGGGCATGGGCAGCAGCTCCATCGAGCTGTGCGAGCGCGAGTTCCAGCGCGGCTCCATGAGCGACAGCAGCTCCTTCCTCGACACCCAGTGCGACAGCAGCATCAGCAGCAGCGGGAAGCAGGATGGCTACGTGCAGTTCGACAAGGCCAGCAAGGCCTCCGCATCCTCCTCCCACCACTCCCAGTCCTCTTCCCAAAACTCGGACCCCAGCCGGCCCCTGCAGAGGCGGATGCAGACGCACGTTTGAGCCCCTCCGGGGGCCGCTCGGGACCCTCCGCGTGGGCGCCGTGGCGCTCGGACAGTGGCGCCCGCCGGCAGCGGCGGTGGGAAGAGGCCGGATCCAGCCCCCAGAGCGGGGCTGCGGGGCGGGGGGCCGGCCCAGCATCCCCCCCTGCCCGGTACATGCTAAGCACAACCCCGCCGAGGACGCGCTGAGCCCCGGGGAGCCGGAGCCGCCCCCTCCGCGGGGCTGGGGACGCCCCCGGCCCCGCCGCGCCCCCCCAGCCGCTCGCCTCCGCTTCCCGCTGCCCTCTCCCACCCGGCTCCTTCCCTTCCCTCGTCGTGTTCGGTGTCCATACTTATAAGAGTCCGTTTCGGGGGGGTTTTGGGGGGGTCCCGCCACGTGGGACAGGATGGGGGGGACATCGGTGGGACAGGGACCCCCCGGGAAGGGCCTCTCCAGCTGTATCGCGGCGCCGCGGTCAATACAAGAGGTGTTTCTCGTGGCACGCCTGGGCTGGTGGCCACCCCGTGGGGACATCGGTTTCCGTGGTGACACTTTGCCCAGCATAGACCTGGCCTGGATGTGCCAGGGCCTCCTGGGGGAACCCCCGGGGGGGCAGAAATGGCTGGTGGTGGAGGTAAACTGAGGCACGGGGCAGCTGGGAGCCCACAACCCCAGCGTGGGAGCCAGGACATGGGGCCTCACAGCAGGTAAGGGGACACGGGGACACAAGGAGGGGGGGACAGGCCACACTCTCTGCATCTCACAGACCCAGGTTTCCCTCACATGCCCCACCCATCGAGCCCCAGGAGCGCCCAGCCCATCCCAGCCTCAGCAGGACCTTTATTGGGTGCCAGCATGAGCCTCAACACCCCCATCCATTGGTTCCCCTGACACCCACGGCCCCACAGGGGGCCCTACAGCAGCAGGGAGAAGGCACCGGATGACCCTTCCATAGGGGGACGTTGGACACCCCCAACATTCACCTCCTGGAGCCGAGCACCCCGCCAGCCCCCCACCCAAGGCCCCTTGTCCCTGACACCAGTGGCACGCAGGCCCCAGGTGAAGGCTCCACCATAAATAAACATTTAAATTAATTAAATTAATCTGCACCCCCAAAGGGCCCCGGCAGACCCTGAGGCCAAGCACCCCTGGGTGCCCCCACCCGGGGGGGCTGCGGGGACAAGCCCCCGCGCCAGCGCTAAGGCACAGGACAGGGCTGCCGAGTAAAAAGGAAATAAAAAAAAAAGGGAGGGGGAATTAAATATCTGGGAGGGGGTCCAGGGGAGGGAGGAGGCAGCATGGGCCCCAAAGGCTCCCATTCCCTACGGGAGGGTCCCAGGATCCCCAAGATCAGCCCCTTGGCAGGGCCCTCGTCCGAGTGATGAGGGAATTAAGGGAAAGAGAAAGTCCAAGGCAAGGGCTCCTGCCCCGCCTCGCCCCCACAGGCCCGCTGGGAGGGAGGACCCCCCTCCCCTAAAGTCCCCTCCAAGTCCTTGGTAGCTTCAGTGCGTTGGTAGAAAAGGTGCTGGGGGCTCCCTGCGCCCCCCCAGAGCTGCCCCTGCCCCGGGGACCCGCGGCCCAGCGCGGCCCCCGGCCCTGCCGGCTCCGGCCATCCCAGGGCGCGGTGACGGCGGTGACCAGGACGCTCTGCCCTCAGTGACCAGGACGCTCTGCCCTCACCGTGTCCCCTCACGGCAGGCGCTGTGTCCCCTCGCAGCAGGGGATGACGTCCCTGCCGCCCTCAGAAGTAGGTGAGGTTCCTGACCAGTCCCAGCTCCAGCATCCGCTTGATGGCCACGGCCTCGTGCGACACGTTGTGCTCCGACGCCTGCGGGACGGGGAGCGGGGGATGACACCGGGCAGGAGAGGCCACGCGCCTTCGTCCTGCCCCTCCCAGCCCTCCAGCTTGCCCACCTCACCAGTGGGAGTTGAGCCCCCCAAAAAGAGGGACAGGACCCTCCCCACCTGATCCCCCTGGCCATGAGCCCTTCTCCTCACACATAAACACACGAGGATGGATCCAGCTCTCCGCGCTCCCAAAGACACGGGGCTGCAGGGAGAAGCTGGATGGTGACCATCCAACAGTGGGCCTCGACACCCATCGTGGGAGGGGAGCAAGAGATCCCCGTGGGAAGAGGCTCCCACACCAATCAGCCATCCCCCATCCCAGGGGAAAACAGGAGGGAGCGTGGACAAAAAATGTGGGGCAGACACTTACGGCCATGGACTTGAGCGTGACCTGTTCGTAGTAGTGGATGGTTTGCTTCTTGTTGCCCGAGTCGGGGTAGCCGAAGCCCGCGATGTGCACCAGGTCACAGAAGTGCAGCGCCAGGGTGATGGCCAGGAGCCCCGTGGTGGGCTTCTGGGGGACAGGGGCAGAGAGCCACAGCCTTCAGGAAGACGCACAGGACAGGCTGTCCCCCCTCAGGGGTGCAGGGGGACTGGCCATCCCCACCTCTTACCTGTTTGACCTTCCGTGGTTGCTTCATGGGGAGGTTGAGCACTTTAGCAGCAGTTACTTCCATGTAGTAAGGGTTGAGGATGCGCACTTGCTCCGGGTTGGCATCCCAGATCAACGGGGGCTGCTTCCAAAACCCTTTCCGAACCTGCAAGAGGACAGAGATGTCCCCAAGGGTAGGATGGGATGAGGGCTGAGCTCCGGAGCAGTCAGGGAGGGGTTGGACTTGCTTCCCCACCACACTCACCCTCTTCTTGTCATTGAGGATGGCCTCCATCCACTGGAAGTCCATGGGCTTGAAGGGCACCAGCACCAGCAGCGTGTCGGGGTTGTTCTCCGTCTGGGGGTCGAAGTGAGCTGACTCCGGGTAGAAGAGGCGCATGGTGGTCTTGGAGCCCACGTCCTGCTCATAACCATGGACCGGGGCGTTGTTCAGCCTTGGGTGGGGGGACACGGGGACATCACAGGTGTCAGCCCCCGCTGCGGGTGGCAGTGGGGAGGGAGCGGTGGGAAGGGTCCAGGGCCGTACCTGATCACGACGTCGTAGGTGTTGATGGTGTCGCCCATGGAGCTGTTGCGGAGCCGGTGGCCGTTGCCCACCACCGCACACCTCCGGCACTTCAGGCTGCAGAGAAAGCCCCGTCTCAACCAGACCTGCTTCAAAACTGGGGTGGTTTTAACCCCCAAGGGTGGGTTTAACCCCACGTTGCCCAGTCACCAAACCTTTCCGCGCTCCATCCACCACCCCTGGGTTGCAGAGGTTCATTTTGCCAAACCCCGGGCCCACAACAGATGAATTCCACCCCTCACAAGAAGAAGACAAAGACAGAAAAGCCCCTAAACCCACCCCGGTGTTACCTCTGGATGCTCTCGGGCAGGGAGTAGTGGGTGATGGACAGCAAGCGCAGGAGGACATCTTCTGCAAAGCAAGGGCCAGGAGAAGGTGAGGAAGGCAGCTCCTGCCTGGCACAAGGCCTGGGGTGCCGCCCCATCCCTGCCAGATTTCCTCCTGCCATTAATCCCAGCTCCAGGTGGATAATCCGTGCCTGGGGCTTAGTAAAGCCAGGCCCATCCTAAACCCTTTTAGAGGGCCCCCACACACCCAGGGCAAGGAGATACCAGCTGCAGAGTCTAAAAATCAACTTTCGGGGTGGGGGTGAACAGTCCCCAAAAAGCAACCTGCAGCAGTCTGTCAGAGGGAAGCTGAAACCTTGGGGAGCAGCAGCAGGACAGACAGACAGACAGACCCCCAGAGCACTGTCAGCACTCACCACTTCCCTTGGTGCCGTAGGGCAGCTCGTAGAGCGATGGCGTCTTCACCCAAAAATAGTCCTTCAGCTGCAAGAAGAGCGGGTGCTCCCTCGTGTAGCTGCCGAGGAGCAAAGGGTCAGTGAGACCGGGATGGGGGGGTGGCACAGGGAAGGGGGTCCTGGCTCTGCATCCCCCCACTCCCTCCTCCCAGCCCCAGAACTCACTTCCCGATGAACTGCGCCGCTTTCTTTTCCACCTCCCCAAGGGGACACGTCGTCTTGTTTTCTTGGACGGGGAAATAAAAGCTGTAAGGGAAGGAGTTAATTAAATCAAATTATGTCTGTTCCTCTGCACCCTCCTCCTGGCAAAGGGGGTTCCAGCACCCCACAGTGGGATTTGGGCCATGCCAGAGATATTTCCAGCCGGATTTAAGGCCAGCACTGCCTTGGATGTTTATCTGCTGGGCTTGCAGCCTTGCATCGGAAGAGGTCTCTCTTGCCCTGCTCATGGACCTCACGCTCTCTGCTTTACCCATCTCCATCAGCATCACTGGCACTGGGAGGAGAGCAGGGTTTTCCCATCCTCACGGGCTCAGGCAAACACCAGCATTCACCAAAAACCCTGCAGAGCCCCCCCACCACCACACACCGTGGGGGAACCTCGTATCGTGCCCCCCTTCCCCGGCAGCAGCCGAGGATGCTGCCACCTCCCCGCTCCCCTGGGATCCAGCCAGAACATGCTCCCGCATCCCCGTGCAGGACGGGCGGGAGGATGCCACCTCCTGGGAGTGAAGGAAAGGGCAGCAGGTCCTTTAAACTTGAACAAAAGGCACTCACAACTGTGTGTACCTGTCTTCCCGGTAGATTGAGTACCAAACCATCACCAGAAACAGCGCCAGCACCCCGAGTATCTTCCCTCCTGCGTGCCCAGAGGGGAGGGGGAGAGAAAAAACACCATTAAGCCAGTACCCTGGGGTTTAGATGATGGGATGTGGGGTCCCCTCAGCCCTCTGGGGATGTCCTGGTAGATCCAGGCTGGCAGAGCTTTGATGGGGAGAGGCTGGGGTTTAATTGACACTGTGCTCCAGAGAGCAGCAGCTGTGAGACAGAGCCAGGTGGTTTTGTCCCGGTTCCAAAAGCCACCACGACGTTTCTGTTTCCACCTTCTGTCAAAGGCCAGGCAAACATCCGTCTTTCCGGGTGCCTCCACCCATTTTTGTACCATAAAGTTCCAGGTGCCTGATTCCAGAGGTTCAAGGAGCCCAAAACCACCCTCCCTGTGGTTACCCCAGCACTCCATCACCCAGCTGGAGCTGCAGCGAAGCAGCATCCAACCCCCAAAAGCCAGATTTCCACATGCAAATCCCCCAGTCCTCCCCTCCCTGCTTGGACAGAGGAAGATGGGACTCACGAGACTTGTTGATCATTTTTATGAGCAGGAAAGGGATCAGGCGAGGGCCGGAGCTCTCATCGTGGCTGGTCACCTGCAGTGGGAAACAGGGAATGGCACTGGATGAGGGTAAACCCCACAGGAGCCACCCCAAAACCCCAACCAAGAGGCATCACCCCCTGCCTGCCCATCTGTGATGGTGCAAGGGTTCCCCAAGGGATTTACTTATTTAAATCCACATTTCTGTGCTGCCAAAGGGTTGGTTTGTAGAGTTTATCAAAGCCAGGCAAGCCCCCAAGCTTCCTGAGGAGCTTCAGCCCTACAGGTTAAAGGACAAAGAAAAAAAAAGGAATTAAAGAGAAAAAGAGCCCTCAGCGGGATTTCAACCACAAAGTCCCACGGGTGGTGATTTTAAGCCCAGCTGAAGCCTCCACCTGGCACCAGCAGCCACAAAGCCCAACGTGCCACCGCCGCCACCGAGCCAGGCAGGAAGGGCAGGAGCAGCCGAGGGGGTCAAACCAAAGAGCATCACGAACTCCACGACGCTCCAACGCCTTCGGTTCCTCCATCCCGGCCCAGGGCAGGGGGTGCCCCGAGCTCAGTCCCCACGCAAACACCGGCGGGGGAAGTGGCGCGACTTTCGTCCTCCTCCGAAACCTCCCGCTCCTGGAATGAGGAGCAGAGAATCCCGGGATCGGCCCAGCCCATCCCGCCAGCACACGGCAAGGATGGAAAATGAACTTACCGGCTGGGAGAAGCTTTGGGGTGCATGGGAGGCTTTGCTCCCAGGAGCGACTCCTGCTCTAAGCCCGGCTCAGAGATGGGCTTGGCTTGGCCACCCCGTAACTGAGCTCCTCCCCGCTCCCAGGAGCTGTCTCGGGGTGGGAGAGGAAGGAGCGTTAAATGCCAGCCGAGGGTGAAGGAGCACACCCGGGCTGGCAATCAGTGTCTCTCCATCAAAGTCTCCAGGGATTAGTCACCTGGGGAGGGGGGGCACCCACCTCACACCCCTCCCTGCGCCCCTCTCACACCCCTGCCTGCCTAACGAAGCACCACTAATGAACCTGGCACCTGCCACCTGCCCGGCAGGGCCACGGCCTCACCCAGCCAAGAGCGAGTCAAGAGTAGCAGCTCTGGGGGCAAAAATATCCAGAATTAGAAGAAACGAGACCCAAGAGAATCCCACAAGAGTCAGGCTCTTCCCTTCCTTGTCACAGGCTCCTGAAGTTAAAAGGGCAGGAGAGCAATTAATTAAAAAGGGCAGGAAGGGCAATTAAAATGGAATTAAGGGCAATTAAACCGTGCTAGAAGCAGTGGGATGGGACATCAGGCAAAGAAAACTGTCCATTTGACAGAAGAGGGATGAGGACAGAAACAGGGACTGCCGAGGTGGTCCCCTGGGAAAGCACCTGTCTCCCCTGAAATGTTCCTCCTTCATAAAACATGGATAATCGTGCTCCACCATAACTTGGGGGCCCCAGAACGGGGAAGCAAAACCCCCCCATCCCCAATTCACAGCCCAGCTCTCATCCTGCATCCGTACTTCTGGCTCAACAAGCCCCTCCTGCCTGGAAAGATGAAACCCACCACTGGATCTTCAAGGAGCACATAGGGAGGAGGATGCTGAGGGGTCTCATCCCTTTACACGTTACAATTGCTTGGGAAAAATAAAATTAGGGGAAAGTGAAAAGCAGCTTGTGCTTCCTGGGGTTTTTTGTTCTACGCAAAACTGGCGATGAAAGCCCCGAGCGGAAATCCACTACCACAGCTGGAGGCTGGGGATGCTCCTGGGGGGCCTGAGCACCCCTCTTCACCCAGGGCTGGGATGCTGCTGGGCATCAGGACCCAAATTTAGCACCAAATTCACCCCCCAGCTCCCTCCTCGGGTGCCAAAACACCCCACCGAGCCTGCTTCACCCCTCCCACTGGGAAAATCCGCCCTCCCCGCAGTGTTTGCTTTTACATACCAGCTTTTTTTTTTTTTTTTTTACTTTTTGGTTTGTTTTTTTTGAAGGCTTTATGATCTTTTCCCAGGCTTGTACGCACAAGCTGGGCCGATGCAAAATTTATCTAAGGCAAACACGGTTAATAATCCCTGGGGAGAAGGAGCACTGTTTGGTGAAGCGTTCAGGGAATGCGGAGCAAAACAGAGCACACCCAGCTGCCCCCACGCCTGTGGTGCCTCTGGAATGAGTTCAAGCTCAGCCCTACCTGATCCACAGCCCAAATCAGAGCAGCTGCCAACAGGGGGAAGGTCTGAACACCCTGAGCTGGTGCTCTGGCTCCTCGTAGGGCTGCGGGGCGCAGTGATGCCAAAGAGTCCTGCTGGTCCCCCCAGCATTCCCACTCCTGCTATCCCTGTCCCATCTCAGCATCCTCAGAGCTCCCCATGGCAACCCTGGTCTTACAGCATCCTCAGAGCCCTCTTGCAGAAATCCCAGTCCTGCAATATCCCTGGTCCCATCACAGCATCCCTGTCCCATCACAGCATCCTCAGACCCCCTGCACCATCCTTGTCCCATCACAGGGCCCTCAGAGCCCCCCCAGCATCTGCCAAGTCCCCCAACAGAGACCTCTCATCACAACATCCTCCCTAGATCTCCCACCACAGCATCCCAATCCAGCAGGGAGGGACTCCGTGCTCGTCCCTCTCACGGGTGGGATCCCCCACGGCTCCCCCGGGGTCGGTCCAGGGCATCGCCTGCCCCACCAAGCCCCAGAGCTGAGGGGAAAGTCCCGGCTGGATTCAGCTCCCCACACCTGGGAGAAGCAACTGGAAAAGCCCCTCTTTGATGTCGGCACCCCCACAGCTCCTGGGCTGGGGATTATCGCTGCACAAAGGACTCAAAAGCCTCATTGCCCTTCCCCCCTTCCCCACCCTGTGTTCCAGGAAAGCCCCATCCTGGGAGATGCTGCAGAGGCAGCTCAAACCTCATGGAGTTTCCCTGTCTCCCTCTGACCTAAAAGAGGGATTTTGCCTGGCAATTTTTTACCATGTCCCCTGGGAGATGCCAGCAACACCCCGAGGGGCTGACCCTCCTGCTGGGGGAGGACCTCAGAGGAGCTCATCCCTGTATTTCCATCCATCCATCCATCCATCCATCCATCCTTTCATCCTTCCATCCCTCAACCTCAACAGCTCCAGCATTTCCAGATTTAAGTCATGCCAATCCACAGAGTGGTAGCAGGCACTGGCCAAGCTGCTCCCAAGCAAAATAAAAAGGGAATTTAAAACCATGGAACAAACTCAAAGGTGGGGGGTGCTTATAAATCCCCCCAGCCCATCCTGACATGGATGGATGGTGATCCCAGGCACCCACTGCCATCCCAGGAAAGCATCATGGACCAGCAGGCCATGCAGCAACAGCTCTTAGTACTTTTATGTTTCCATGGTAACCCCTGGATTGGGGAAAAGTGTGACACAAGGCAAGGACACCTCTCCTGTGCTCCCACCATCCCATCCCACGTGTCCATGGGACACAGAGCCGCCCACTGCCTGGTCCAGCTTCCCTGGGCGAGAAGGATGCTCAGTGGAGAACAAGCATCTCCAACAGTTTATCCCAAAAAACCATGCATTTATTTTTAACTGGAGGAGTGTTGGATTGTGCCCGAGGAAAGGATGCACCAGCAGTCCCTGGGCATTCACTCTCAGCAGTGGGAACCACTGGGAGACAGACAGACAGACAGACAGACAGCCAGGACAACACAGACCCCTCCGACCCCAGGCAGACCATCCCTCCTGAGCTTCCCAGGCACACGGAGCCTTCAGGAACCACCAGGGCAGATCCTACATTCCACTGGGGACAACAACCAGGATCGACCCCCAAGGAAGCAGTTTACAGCCCTGGGATTTTCCAAGCCCCCCTCCCACGGGATCTCTGCCTGTGGTAGGGCTGGGATTGCCGCAGGAGCCCCGGCAGATGCCAACGTGCCCCCCACGCCGGCACGGCCCTGCCCCGGCACAGCCACCGCGTGCCAGAGCCTGAGCACGACCTGGGAGGCGGCCGGGGGCGATCCTGCAGGGAAGCAAAGGATCCAGCCAACTCCAGGCACTGCCTGCGCTTGGCAGACCATCAAAGGCACCCAAATCCCCAGCCTGGCATCCCAAACCTTCCTCACCCCGGCTGCTGTGAGCTCCAGGTGCTCGGGGAATTGTTTTTTCCAAGCTGGGAAGAAAACTGAGATCCACAGCGGGGAGAAAAATCCTTGTGGGATTACAACAACCGCCGTCACAAGCCCAGAAGGCAGCAGGGTCTGGATTTGAGCCCCCTCCAAGGGATGCTGCATGGGGATGGGGATTCCGGGGGGGATACCGAAAGGGGACCAGGGATGCTGGGAGAGGACAAGGGATGCCAAAACCAGCAGGGCAGAGCAATGGCAAGAGCAGGGGCTGCAAGTGCAGCAGGCTGAGGGGAGGCAGAGGATCACGAGGACACAGCACTGCAAAAATCAATCCCGCTGGACACCGGGCACAGCCCCACGGAGGGCACAGAGCCAGCCCACCCGTGCACTGATACCCACATTTATCCTATTTTAAGAGCCCTGCGAGTCACTTCAAAGGAATCTTAATTGCCCTCTTCATGGAGAGGCAGCTCCGTTTCCTCAGTCCGTGGTATCCCAGGCACACAATAACCCGGCCAGAGATTTACAATAGGGGAGAACAGCCCCTCGTTGGCATGTGAGCCTTAACAAAACATTCACCCGTGACCAGGCTGCCAGTTTGAAACTGGCAACAGCGAGTCAGCTCAGGTACAATGAGTCTTTCCATGGTGGCAGGTCCCCAGGATAAATCTGGGCTGCTTCTGCCTTCCCACGGCACTGTTGGTTTTAATGTGCTCCAGAGCCAGAACCCGATTCAGGCCAGCACTGCCTCCATCCTCTCCTCTCCCCTTATTTCTTTTTTAATCATTGCAGCAGAAAAAACACAGGGTGGGACCCAAGTGCCTTCCTACAGCCCCAAAATGCTGACTGTGTGGGTACACCTGAGCATCCCACGGCTCTGGGGTAAGCCCTGGCCATCACGGAGCTACAGGGCTCCACCTCGGGGAGTTCAGTTACTTATTCTATAGGTTTACATATATAGGTTTAATCACTCTTTACTACTTAAAAAGCTAAAATAAAGACCCTTTCCTGCTGGATGCAGGTTGCTGCACTCCAGAGCTGCCAGAAGCGAGCGGGGGAACAACCCCCTGCTAAGGAGATGAGGATGGACACCTGGCAGAGATGATGGGGTCTCATCCCTGAGCCCCCACTACTGACCCAGCCACCCCCTCCTCCCACCTGCCCCGCCCTGTCCCCATCTGCTGCCACTGTCACCTCGGTGCCTGTTTACTCTCTGGTATCTCCATCCTCAGGGATCACACAGGGATGCAGGCAGCAATGGGGAGAGTGGCTTTGGCAACGCAGCTTTGAACCCCTCCTTTTGGGCTAAATCCCCCCAAAAAGTGGCAGAAAGGGGGGAGGCAGCGAGCTGGGGATGCAGGCAGGGTGCAGGTAGCCTCCCCCTGCTCCCCCAGGCGCAGCAGGCAGAGCATCCAACAGGGAGCACTCACTCCCTTACAGTCCTGGGAGGTAAAAACTAAACCGTGGGGATGCTCCAGCCCATCCCCAACCCAAACTCAAGCAAAGCCCGATCCAAATCCAGTTCACCAGGGAAAAGGGGTGGGTTCTCAAGCCCCAGGGCTGAGTTATCCCGTGGTCTGCTCCCATCCCTAGTGGCTTTTGACTCTGGGAGTCCCCTTATGGGGACTCAGAAGCTGCTGCAGTCACCGCCCCCTTTGTAAGGCTCACTCGGCACCTTAACCCCCCATCTGTGGTTTCCCCTCTGCTTCCTGTTTTGTACTAAATCCGGAGGAGCAGAACCCCCAGAGCAACCCCACAGGTCAAGCTCAAGTCTGTCAGCCCCGAATCCCCTGGGGATCTTCTCTGCTCCTTTCTCCCGTGTTAATGGCCATGGAGGAAGACTCCAGGAAATAACTTGCTCCATCACCTTGCACCCCCCGTTAACCCACACTGGGAGGAGGATTCCTGTCTCAGGGAGACCTCTTCCTGCATCCAACAGTAGAAAAGGTCCTGTCAGGGCAGGGATAAACCGGCAGCAGGTCACGGCTACTTACGGTCCGTCCTCTTGGTCCAGGCGGAGCAGGCAGGAGCTCGGCGGGATCTACGGGGCCGTCCTCTCTTCCCCTAGGAAAGGGAAAAGGGAGAACATCCTCAGGGCTAGGGCCACCCACACTGGCAGCCCACAGGGGACGCTTCGCTTCACAGCCATCCAGCTTTGGAGGATCCACGGATCCTTCTGGATCCCCAGCCAGGGCAGCTCGGAGCACCGACGGGGAGCCAGGCCTAGAGGAGCAGGAGCAGGGCCTTGAGGAGCCACCACCGTCACAGAGGAGTCTGAGCTCTCCAAAAAGCCACCCACCTCCCACCCACCTCCGCAGGCACCGGCAGCACCAGGGCTGGGCTGCCGGCGGCTCTTAAGGAGGAGGCGTGGCAGAGCAGAGCAGGGCAGAGCAGAGCACAGACCTCGCCGCAGCTTCCCCCAGCACCTCCTGGCCTTTCCCACCAAGATCCCCCTCCCTGACTCACTCGGGCTTTTAGGAAGGGCCCAGGACATGGAGTGATGCCCTTTCCCAGAGAAAGGGGGATGCAGCCCCGCTCTGCAGCTCTCCTGCCTTCCCACGTGGAGAACACTGCTTAATCCCACATCTCCACCATCTTCTCCCCAAACACTTTCCAAACTGCACATCCTCACCTTCCTCCTCACGATCTGAGGAAGGAAAAGCCCTGCTGAGAAGCTGCCATGCACAGAAACCCTCCTGCCATGGTGGTGCTCAGAGAAAGCCTCCCTGCAGGGGCAGCCACTCTACATCCCAAGTAACTATCCCAGATACCAAAGGGAAGGTGGGCTGAGGGGGAAAACGAGCCATCCAGGTGAAGGGAGCAGGATAATGAGCCAGCCAGGTGGCACAAGCCCACTGCTATCCCAGTTAGTCTCTGGGATAAAGCACACAAGGAAGAACCTCAATCCCATTCAGCACAAAAAAGCAGTGATCCAGGTGAGGACGACAAGGCTCACTCCCAGCTGCTGCTCGAGCCCTGGCAGGGAAGGAGCTTCCAAGGGGAAGCTCTGAAGGGCTGGAGGTTTCCTTACCTCTCTCCATCTCCTCCAGCTAGGAGAAGCAGAGATGAGAGGTGCAAGCCTTCTCCACAGCATGCTTTGCTCCTTATATCCCATTAAAATAACATCCCATGCATGAGATGGGGAAGGAAAACACCCAGCATCCTGAGCTGGTTTCTTCTGGATACTCCTCTGCAGGGACCAGGCTTTCTGTACCGGTCCTGGGATGACAGGGATGGCTCCATCCTGGCATCACCCATTCCCTCTCCACCCAAAGAGCATCTGCTTCCTCCTTCCATCATCCTTTGCCTTGGGGAGCGATTAACCCAGAGGGCTCAGGACAATCAGCAGCCAAACCAGCTGCACTTGGGGTCACAAAATTCACCTTCCAGCACCAGAGTCAGCCCTGAATCCACCGGAGCATCCGACATCGCTGCCAACAAGGAGCCTTTTGATTCAGAGCCACGAACTGCAGGATCCACTAACGAGGTTAAACCCTCCCCAGGGAGCTCCTGCTAAAGCACTTCACGGTGCAGCATCAGCCCCATGTGGAGGAGGATGAGGATGCTCGGAGCTGCCTGGGGGTGGGCAAGGGGATCCCAGGAGGATCCTGCAGCCCCAGGGGAGCAGGAGGCTGTGGTACCTTAAAGCACATCGGCCCGGCCGGGAGGATCTGAGCTCTTGCCCCAAGCTGGTCTTTCCAGCTCGACTGGAAGAGCCAGGAGCTGGATCGCTGCTGGTCTTCCTGGGATTGTTTTCCAGCTTCCCAGGCGGTCTCCCCACCATTGGCCGATGCAATCGGCCGTTCCCAGCCCAAGGTCCAGAAAAATCCTATCACGGATCCGGCATCCGACAGGTCAGGAACCGCTGTCTCCACCGCTTGCCGCGGGCGGCTCAACCCATCCGGCAGCTGATCCCAGCAGGAAATGAATGTCCCAGAGCCCTTGAGAAACCCTAAACAAGCTGGATTTTGCTCCTTCCCCTCTCCAGGTATGCTGTCGGCCTCCATTTCCCCTCCTGCCTATCCAGTTTAATCACTTAAATGATGATTCCCAAACTTGAGGGGGGAAAGGGCACCTTGTGCCCGCTCCCTGACATCTCCCTCTGGGATGCTCGTGGCTTTGGGCAAAAGAAAATGAAAACATCCCTTCCCCTGTCAAAGACTAAAGCCAGCCAGGATTTTTGAGGGGCTCAGCCCTGGTGCAGGAGCATCCCTGTGGGAAGACAGGTATTCCCCAGGCAGGAGGGGACACAAGCAGGGCAGGGATGAGCCACCAAATCCCTCCTGTCATCATCCTCCCCCTCGAGGACCAAACCCCCTGGGAGCTGTTAAAATAGAGGAGGGGGAGGTGGAGACGGAGTCTGTCCCCCTTCCACCCGCCAGACCTGGAGCGAGGCTGCCGTCCGTCCGCCCGTCCGTCGGAGCTCCATCCCTGGCGCCAACCTCCCTCGGTTAAAATTACCTCCCGAGGGGGGAGAGAGCAAAAGCCGGGCTGGGAGGGGAATAAAAGCCAGGTGAGCTCATCCTCCTCCAGAGAAAACGTCTCCACTTGGCATGAGAGAGGTGTTTCCAAGCCCGGCACATCCCTCACGTCACCCCAATTGCTATTGCCCCAGGACAAGCAGCTTATTCATTCAGCAAGCATTTAGTGGGAGATAATCCAGCTGCTTCCCAACCACCCTTTGGGCGAGCCAAAGGTGTAATTCCAGTGTGGGATACAATTTTTGGGAAGAGGTTTCCCTAATGGTCATCCCAGCGGATGCTCCCTGGCCAGGAGAAAACGGAAGAGCCGCCACCAGCAGAACCTCCACCTCAATTGTAGTTTTTCAATTCTATTAATAATTTACTGAATTTATTAAACTATTTCATTAAAAATGAATTAATTTTATAAACCTATATTCTATCAAATCTCTGGGAATGGGAAGAAAAGCAAAGCAAAGCTGCCCAGCCAAGCCGGATTATCCAACGCAGCGACCGGCCTAAAAATAAACCACTGCTATTTAAGGATGAGCCTCCCACAGTAAACCCCCCCCCAAAAAAAAGAAAATAGATAGAAGGAAAAAATAGATGTTTCCAAGCTGGGGTGTTGAGCATCACCCACCAGACCAAAAAAAAAAAAGCCTATTTTGGGTTTATTTCCTAGCAAAAGCCTGTGCTTCCAAGAGAACAGCATCAGCAGGCTTAAAGCCACTGATTTCCAGACACCCCATGCAAATAAATAATTACGATTTAAAGCTGCGTTTGCATAATACAGATAATCTGTCGATTTAACTTGTAAATGCAGGGGGAATTAAGCAGCGACGTTGTTAATTAGGCAGCAAAGGGGCCTGGGAAGCCCCAGCTCCACTGTGGATGCTGACGGACCACGAGGATGCTGAAGAAGCTGAACGTGCCGGGGGATGCAGGGCTTTGGCAGCGGGACCAGGTGTTGGGGCAGGTGCCGTGGTGTGACCACCGAAACCTTGTGTTCATCCAGATTTCAAATGAACAATCCCCCCCAGCTCCTCCAGCCCTTCAGCAGGAGCTGCCCATCCCTTCCCGCCCTCGAGGGCTGCCATCACCCCCCTCCGAGAAAAAAGGCAGTGGGAAAAGAGCCCGGGGTAAGATTTCTGAGGAGAAATCACATGTTTGGCTGCATAAAGAGCCGGCTCTGACAGCCGGGCTCTCGGCTCCCCCACCCCAAGGACCAAACCCCGCCCGGGAGTAAAACCTGTTGAGCCCGAATGTGCCTGAACAGACAGTTCTTTGTGATTTTTTTTTTTTCCTTCTCTTTTTCGGTTTGGAAGCGGCGCTGGTGATCGCACAGAGATGGGCTCGAGGACTTCCCGGCCCTTGGCACCGCTCCTGACGCCTTGTTCGCAGGCAGCACCGCGTTTAACCCCTAAAGCCCTTCTCTCCCTTTCATTTCTGGCACCATCCCCCCTCCCACACCCTGGTCCTGTTCAGTCCTGCATCCTCCCAATCCACCTGCACCCCTTCTCTCTGCATTTTTCTCCCTTATTTCTCACTTTCTACCTCATTTCCTCTCGATGCTTAGGAACTCTCCTCCATTCCCAACCCAGAAGGGTCTGATCCATCCTTGTGCCGTAAAATCCCACCCCATAAACCCCAACAGCCATGGAGCTGCCAGGATGGGGGTTTAATCCCCATCCAGGGGTGTTTCACGATCCCCTGTGGGAATGCTGGGCTGGCAGTGTGCACACAGCATCAGCAAAGCCCCGGAGCAGCGTTTAAGCCTCCTCAACTCTCGCTCAGCACCCTCCTGGCTCAGTTTCCCCCCATTTCGGGGCTCAGGGAAGCTCTGCCCCATTGGCAACGCAGGCAGGGGGTGCAGAGGGACCCTGAACTCCCTCCCAGCTCACATATCTGTATTTTAAAAGAAATTCAAAAACCACCCGATGTCGCAAGAGGCTCAAACCCTGCCGGGGGATCCACCCCAGGGCTCCTGGGGCAAGGCCAGGGGCGAGTCCCAACGTCCCGCTGGCATCAGCCTCTGGTCAAAACATTAAGGCTCGGCTGACTCAGCCTGGCCGGATATCGGGATGTTGAATCCAGCCGGGAAAACTTGGTCGGGCTGGGGAGACATTTTGCAAAGGGGAAGAGCCGGAGCAGGAACAGCATCTGGAAGCGATTGGAGGCAAGGAGCCTCTCCCAGGCGCAGCAGGGAATTCCAACGGCGTGAGCTCAGGTTAAAGCCTCCTTCACAGACCCGGGATTAAAGAGGAGAACCAAGCTTCAGCACACTGATAGATTTTTAAACCTGCAAATAACGAAGGGAAGGGAGCCAGCTCCCTGCTCGGTCCTACACGGACTTGGCTTTGTGATTTCAGGTCATTCTGATTTACAATTAAAAAAAACCAAAAAACAACTAAATTCCAAAAAGGAGGAGCAGTCTCTCCCTGGATTTGTGGATCTAATTTCAGGTGTCATGTCCGGAGTCCTCCTTAGGTGCTGCCTTGTTTCAAACGATGCACTCCTGCACCTTCCATCCTCTGGGTCTCCTGTATCCCACCTCCGAGCATCCCTCACCGGCACGGGCTGCATCCCACGATGGTCCTGGCGTGGCAGCAAACCCAGGAGCATCCCAGCATCCTTGGGATTGCATGGAAAAGCCGACGGAGGATGCCAGCCTAGCTTGGACAGAGTGGCTCTCCACAAGGAACCTCTTCCAGTCATCCCTGAGCCAAGGGACATGGAGCAGCAGCACCCATGGGTGGTCCAACTCCCTTCACTGGACATTCCAGTCGAGCAATCTACGGCAGGGCCGGATCCACACGGGATGGGCGGAATCCAGCCCTGCTGTGCCCCACCTCGCTCCCCCAGATTGCTGCCCCGACCCCCCCACGCACTGAACACCCCAAGGCAGGCACTCACCCGCATCCTGCCCGACTCCAGCGCTCCCACCCACCTTCCCGGCGGCGCGGCCGTCACCGTCCCATGCCGATCCGTGCCCTGGCGCAGCCGGACCAGCCGGGAGCAGCGTCCTCTGGCACTGCCAGCGCTGCAGCCCGGAGGTCTCCGGCAGGCAAAGCACATCCTGGAGAGCAGCCGCAGCCTGCGCCAGCCCGAAACCACTCCGAGCATCCGCCAGTCCCAAGGAAAACCAGGAGGGAGGGTGGCTCCTTCGGTTTTTCCGTTCCCCGACAGCCAAATCCCTTTCTCCTTCCTCCAAGGACACTTTCCAGCCTAACCCCGGTCACATGCAAGGGGTCAGCAGCTGGAAAGGCAAGACATTAGCAAATACTGGGGGCTTTTCCTCTTCCCTTCCAAGAAAACACAGGGTTTTCCTAGAGAAAGCTCGATGAACACCAGGATCACCACCAGAGGAGGGAGAAGCGTGAAAGGAAAGCGAGGGGAACTTAAGAAACACCGAAAAAGAGAACCAGAAGTTGCAATGAGCAGCGTGAAAGTATCAGATCATTTCCTTTCCTCACTGCAAAGCCAGAACTGCTCGTGCAACCGTTCCTGGCAGCAGCATAGGAGGGGGTTCCCAGCCTGGGATGGGGAGAGCGGGATGGGGGCCCAGAGGGATCCAGGTGAATCCAGGACACCAACCTCTGCAGGAAAGGGACCACATCCCTGCTCCTCACACAGTCCTCAGGCTACACCCAGAGTAAACAACCAAAAGGGGGAAAATAACATAAAATAAATTTTTTTTCTTTTTTTTTCTTTTTTTTTTTTTAAAGCCAAATAGGGAAAGTTGTGGAGAAACAGACTCCGTGCTGCCAGCCTGAATCAGCTCTGGAATATTCAAAGCTAAAGCAACGGGGCCATCACTTTATCCAAGAGAATAAGCAATAGAATACATGGGATTTAGAGATATTGCCAAATAATTAATTAGCAGGATTCAACCAGAGAGTTGCTGCCAGCCAAAAACCCCTGGAAACAGGCGTGGGGAGGGCCCTGGTCTCAGCATTCCCACATCCTGCAGCCTGGCATCCACCTCTGACGTTGGTTGCAAGGATGGGGATGACACAAGCTATAAAAGTACAGGCTTTGGAGATGTCAGTATGTCTGCTCCAGAGTTTAAAATGGTTTTAAAGGGATGTTTTCACTCCAGGGGTGGGTTTCCCCTCCAGGGTGGGCTGGGGAGCAGGAGGATGCTCCGATCCCAGCTCTGGAAAGCACCCTCTGGAAGGTGCCCTACATGGTAGATCCCCATGGTGGACATCCCTCAAAATCAGTATACACAGACAGTTCCTCGTCTTATATTTACATTTTCAAAGGCCTTATTCCTTTGTGGAATTCAGTGCCTTGCTGGAGCAGCTGCTATTAACTCCCTGCCCAGAGCTGGAGGACGAAGCTACCCTCTAATGACGCAGATAATTAAGGACAGGGATTAGGGAGAGCCCAGCAATGCGTGTGGATGCCATCCTTGAATGTGAGGAGTTCATTAGAGGCTGGACACATCGTTAGGAGCCAGGGTAGGAAGAGGAGACTCCAACCCATCAGTTCTATCACTGATCTGGGGTTCTGCCCTGCCCGGGGTGTCCATCCCATGGGAAGCCTCAGCAGAAGCAGCTGGCAAAGCCTGGGCAATCCCTCTTCTCCACCATCTGCCTCCAGGAGCAGTCAGAGGTAGAGCCTGGCAGAGAAGACAGGGAAATTCAGCAGAGCTTCCCCAAAAACTCCACCACAAGACTTGAATTAGCTCATCTCGCCAAGAGCCGGGGATCGGAGTCGCTGAGCACCAACCCACCAGGCATCACCCTCCTGTCCCGGTGGGAGAGACGCATCCCATGCCCGGTGTCTGAGCTGAGGAGCACAAAAAGCCCTTGGAGGAAGGTTTTTACTTTGTTCTCTGTCCCCAGAACAATAAAACCCCACCAGCTCACCCTGCAAAGACCTGACATGGGAAGCTCAACTGGTCCTTTTCCTGCTGTCTCAGGGCAAGCATCCTCCTCTCTCCCTGGGAACAAGCCTGTCCTGTGGGAGAACAGGGCTCCAGGCACACATGATGGGTTGGGATAGGATTTATCCTGCACCAACATGCCCAGAGCCCGCTCCCAGCAGCTCTGTCTGCACCAGGATCGGGTGGGGGATCGGCAGGGACCCCTCCTACCCCTTTGGGATCACCAGGCTACCAGAGCACATCCATCAGCCCGGCAGGAGATGCTCAGGGATGGGGAAATAAAAAGGTTCAGACCACTTAATAAATCCTCCTCAGCCCGTTGTTCCGCGGAGAGAGAGACGCGTCCTGAGCCGCACACGGGGCACGTCCTCCCCTTCCAGGGCCTCCGGGAGGATTTTCCCTTCCTTGCCCCGGCTCCCGGGCATTCCCACCACACAGACTCGCCGAAACGAGTCCCCTGGCGCTCTGGGGAGATGCCAGACCCTCTCTTCCCAGCGCTCTCAGGGCGGGATCGCCTTTCCCGGGAGCGGCCGCAGGCAGGAGCGGTGCCGAAGGCCGTTTTTTCCCGGCGAGACGAAGGGGTTTGTTTTGCCGGGAGCGGGGCGGCAGCAGATGGAAGGGCACTGGGAGAGCGGGGGTTTTCCTCTCGCCGCTGCCCACGCTCGCTTCAGGCACCGATTAAGTGCGTTAATTAGAAAAATCACCATAATAATTATTAGAAACCCCCAAAACACAGAAATAAAGCCACTCTCTCCCTTCCCGACGTACCGCGCTCGCCGGGACAGCGATGCCAAGGTTTGGGATGCCCCGGTGGGGTCCGAGCTGGGGTTAACGGGGGTTCCCCCCATATCCCCGACCCGAACCCCCATACCAACCCTGCCCGGCGCTGCCGAGCGGGCAGCGCTCCCTGCCCTGCCCTGCGCCCTCCCAGCGCGGGGTCCCCCCCACCCCAACCCCTCCAGCCCTCCCAAAAACCACTCGGGTTTTGCTTCCCCCCTTGCCTTTTTTTTTTTTTTGCTCAGCACCCCGCGACTCGCAAACACGCTTTGGAGACGCGGCCCCGGGGGACCAGGGGGACACGAGGGGACTCGGGGGACGCGGGGGACACGGAGAGACCCCGGGCTGCGGACTCACCATGGGGCGGCGCGGGGGGTCGGTGCGGCGGGAGGATGCGGGGGTGGGTGCGGGATGCGGGGCTGGCCCGGAGGGGCGGGCGGGGGCGGACACGCTTGCGCACAGCGCGGGATGGGCGGCGGAGGGAGGAGGAGGAGGAGGAGGAGGAGGAAGGAGGGAGGGAAGAGCATCCCGGGAGCTGCAGGCGCCCGGTCTCCGCATCCTCGGCACGGGAGAGGTGGGGGAGGACAACCACCCCTTCCCCTTGCCCTGCGGACCCCCAAAAATCATAGCGCTGGGGACAGCCCCTTCCCCAGGCAACTCCCCGAAATGCCCCAAAATTGGCTCACACCAAATTTTTAGGAGCGGGCAGAGCTTTTCCCACCAGGTCACTGAGTCAGGGGTTTGCATCGTCTCCCCATTGAACCCCCACGAGAAGATGCTCAAAACCATCATGAGACGACACGCGGAGGATCTGGAGTTGGTTTTGCTTAAAATCATCAACCCATATTAAGTTTTTTTCTTTTTCTTCCAAATAAATTAATCCCCACTGCAGGAATGCCCCATATCCAGCCACCTCTTTCTCCCACGGGATTCCATTTCCATCCCACCCCACAACACACAAAATCAGCAGTCAACCCTTTGATTTTTTTTATTACACTCAAGATTTTTTTATTTCTACCGGCCCAAACCCATTTCTCCTGCGCTGGGTCAGTTTTGCCAACCCCTGAGAAAACATTAAGGCTGATCTTTAAATGGGAAATAATGTCAAATATTGGTGCTGGAGGAGGCAGCTCCTTGCTGAAGGCAGCGAAATTTATTCTTTTTCTAGCAAGAGTCAGTGGGAACCTGGAGGGCACCACTAGCTGAAGACTGACGTGTCCAACACCAATATTAATCAATAATACACCCATGGAGCTGATGGATCCAGTTTTGCCAAGGGAATTTCATCAATATTTGAAGAGCATCCTCACCTCATCCCTCATCCTCCCTGGGATGGGGTTTCCTGGCCATTAAGTGGGGCAGAGTTTAACCCGTGGTGACAAGAAAACTCACCATAATTAGGTTTTAATTGCCACGGGCTCATAGACGATCCAGGGGTAATTAGTGGGGCCACAGCTCAGCGGGGGGAGCTGGGATTTGCTTGAAGGATATTTCGACCCTCGGGTCTCGTGGGTTCCCCCGCTCGGTTTATTGCATCTGAAAACAATAACCGGCTTTCAATAAAGCTCCAGCAATAATAATGCATCCCAAATGTCTGTTCTTACCGTGCCCCCAAGACAGAATATTAAAAGAGGCTGCAAAGCTTCACTTCCCAGGATCTTCTCATGTCCCCAGCAGCCCCCTCCTGCTGGTGATGGTGGATGGGCTCGGTTTGGGGTGATGGTCTCCATGCCCAGCATCCCAACCTTGTCTGGGGCAGCATCAAGGTTTGGGGAAACAATGGTGATCCCTTGCCAAGCAGTGGACACCAGCTGTGTCCATCCCACAGGAACATCAGGACACCTGCACGCAGCAGTTGTGCCCCCACGGGTCTGTGACGTACCTGCATGTCCAATCCACATCTTGGGTGACCCAACTCCCTTGGGTGTACCCAAACACCAGCCATGAGCTCCCAGTGGCCACCGAAGCCCCAGCAGACAACAGGGTCCTAAAACCCACCAGGAAATGGAAATGTATTTGCTGCCACAGCAGAGTGCCAGGAGCCTTCGCTCGGCAGTCACTGCTAACGGCTACACCCTGCCCTAATATTTAATTTACAAAGGATAAATTGCCAGTTGGATTAATTCAGCATGATGAGCGCCGAGTAATTTGGAGAAGAAAAGGGGGGGGGGAAATCCTGGCTGTTTGAGAAGTGAATTTGTAATGAGCTCTGCCATCACCCACTGCAGAGCCAGTCGGAAATAAAAGGGTTCAGGGAACACCCCGGCTGCAGCAGCAAGGAATGGGACTGGTGTCCTGCCTCAGGAGGGCACAGGAAGAGGTTCTGCCATCACACCACAGCTCTGAAGGGGTGATGAGGCCAAAGCAGGCACCAGGCAAGCAGGATGTGTTAGTAAAGGAGGAAGGGGATGCCCTCGGCCAGGCTCACAGCATCTGCTCCACAGGGACAAGAATGGGGTGATTCATGCCCAGCACAGGCTGGCTTTGTCCTGCCGACCATCTCGACTCACCCTTCCTCAAGCCACAGCCTGGGAACGCCATCTGCCTTTGCAGATCCAGCCCCAGGACCTCAATAAATCCTTTGAAGGCTCCAGATCCATCAGAATCCCTCCCACTGACCCCTTCTCTTAGGACAGGCGGGGACAGCCCCCATCCCTGGCTCCCTATATCCCACAGCTCCCCAGGGAGATGGGTGATGGCAGCATGCTTACCAGTCTCCCAGGAAAACAGTTCCTCCAGCAGGAGCCAGACAGATGGTCTGTGGAAGATGTGCTGCTTGGTTGTCTCTCACAACCCTCAGAGTCTATTTTCAAGGCTGAGGGTGTTTTTTCCATACCTGAGGACCAGGGAGGCTTCCCAGGAGACAGGATGGGTTATTTAATCATCTCCATTCCCGGGTTGGCCTGGGTGGGGACATAAAACTGGGACGTTCTCTCAGCCAGGGAGACCGAGCTCCCTTTTGACACAGAAAATGCTCTGGTATTGAAAAAAAATCATCCCTTCCCTTTAGCAACTTAAAACCTGGGAAAGGGATAGCCAGGGGACAGCCAACCCCACTGACCATCTCCAGATCCTAAAGCTCCCCAGCTCCCAAAATCAACTCTGGCCCCTGCTGTGCACTGCTCCGGGGGTAGGTAGAGCTGAAGCAAGAGGGAAAGGCTCCTCCAGGAGATCAGTCCAGCTTTCTTGCCATGGATTGGAGTTTTAGACTCATGGAATAATCTAAGATCATGGAGTCTAACTGTTAACCCAGCAAATGGGAATCTCTGAAGGGAAATAAGGAAAGGTGGCTGCATCCAGCTGCTCTGCCTCTCCCTGCTGCTAAAAGGTACCAGGGAACTGCCTGACCTGAATATCTACAAATGAGATGAGCTGAGCAAAGCCCTGGGGCAGCTCTGATGATGCCACTTGCACTCCAGCCGGCTGCTTCCATGCACAGCAGCAGCCCTGAAAAAAATAAATCACATCTGTTTTTTCCTCCCATCAGCAAAAGCAAAAAAAAAAAAAACTAAACAAAACACCTCTGTTAGAGCCCAGAGTGGAAAGGAGCAAAGAACTGGGTACCAGAGAGGTGATTCCTGCGATTCCACCCTGGTCACCGACAGAAACCAGAGCCCTTTCTGGCAGCAAGAGCTCATGAAGAATTTAGAGGTTGGTGTCCAGTGGAATCAGTGGCTGGGTGGCAGAGCAAGCTCTCTCCATACAGAGAATTTGGTTTTTCCCACCACAACAGACCATGAAGTCCAACTCCTGGTTCTCTCCTGCCCCACCACCCCCTCAGCAGAAGGAAGAGCACTATCATTTATTTTTTTTTCCCCCCATAATCTTTGCAAAACCTTGAGCAGGCTCTGGCAGGAAGGGCTGCCCTTGCACACGAGGTCATTTCGGATGGAGATGATGAAGGAGCAGTGGAGGTGATGGCTCTGGGGCTGGGATCAGGCAGCACACAGCGTTTGTCTCCACGGAGCCAGCCGGGAAGGGCGAGGACTCGGTTAGTCACTGATTCCTTTGGAGCAAGACACCCCTCCCTGCCCCAGGAAAGCTGCAATCCCTTTCCCAGGGGTAAATTCATAGCAAATACATGAATCTTTCTGAGGACAGTGTGCTTTTTGGACCTGTCTGTCTGCCTACTCCCGTCTGGGCTGACATCTGGGGACAGGGGCTGTCCTTTGGGTGGAGAAGATGGACACACACAGCCCCTCCTGCCCAAACCCTCCTGGATGCTCACTGCATCCCAGAGGCACCCACGCCAGGGTAAAATCCAGCCCACTCAAAGGGGTTTATTCAATCAATGTTTTAATGGACTTCAACAGACAACACAGTTTCCATAGCAAAGGATCATCAGCCTCAACTTGTACAAAAACAGTTAAAAAACGTAAAAGCAACAAAACCTTAAAAAAACCCCAAAGAAACAAACAAAAAAACCCCAGTAAAAGGGCTATTCATTAAAAAAATATGATACAAAAGCACCTCTGCCTGCTCACACTTTTCCTGCCTCCTGGAATTTCTTAAACAGGGGCTCATCAGCCCGCAGGGGGAAGGTCAGGGCCCGTTTCTGGTAGAAGGTGGAATCCCCGGCCAGGTTGTCGATGACATCAGTCAGGAGATGGGCTCTCTCCACGGAGCTGCCCGGCGCGTCGTAGCCCAGGGCGGTGAAGTGCACGTGCAGGTGGTAGTAGGAGGGCTGGTAGTGCAGGTAGATGCGCAGCTGGGAGCCTGGCACCCCGAACCGCTTCGCTATGGCCTCCTAGGGACGGGAAACACACGGGTCAGGAACTGCCAGCACCTTGGGATGGACGGAAAGGAGCGCTCCTGGATGGCAAGGGAGGCACAGGGAAAGGCAGAAGGGATTTCTGCTTCCTCACTGCACGGGAGAGGGGGAAGCTGGGAAGGGCACAGCTCTTCCTGCCCTCTGAGCCTCGGCAGGGATGGAGTGATGACTCCAGCTGCCCCACTTTTCTCCCTCCGTGACGGGACGTCTCTCCACTCGTATCGTTTTTCCTTCCACCCTTATCACTCCGGCTCGTTCAGTGAGTGACAGCGATCCTGTTACCAGCGGTGTAATTAAAGCTATAAACAGCACCAGTGAACGCCGGCTCCGTGCGCTGCAATCCCCTGACTAATCTCTTAATTAATCTCCCACTTTCCCCGGTGCAATTACTTTCCAAATTCTAACGCGGTGAAGGAAAGAGAAGCTCCTGCACGTCCATCTACCGAACACACCCCGTGGAAAAACACGTCAGCTGCTGAGAACAGAAGGAGCCGGGGAGGAGGTTGTTGATATGGGGAGGATGGGGAGGTCACTGCTAACAGGAAGGATGGAGCACCCCTAAAGCACCTTGGACATGGCATGACCTGGGGAAGGTGCTGATGGAGAGCAGGGATCGGGGTCTCCAGGCAGAGAGAGCAGCACAGCCCTGTTTTGTGATTTATCATCTCCTGGTTATCGGTCCCCAGGCAGATGCTGTGCCAGAAAACACCAGCAGTGCCCTGGCAGAGGCAGCCAAGCCCTCCCTGGCCAGGACAGCGGTGTGGGACCAGCCTCAGGCTCACCTTGCCTTCCTGCAGGACGTTCCTCAGCAGCGGGAGGTGCTCGGCCGTGAGGTCCCGCAGAGATTTGATCTCCCGGCGGTGCACGACGGCCACCAGGTACAGGTCATCCAGCTGCAGAGACAGGGGGGGATGCAGGGGACACAGAGAGAGCAGATGGAGGCAGCAGCACTGTGGGCCTGACACACCATCCACGGCTCCCCAGGCTCTGTTATGCAGGGATACCTGTGTTACACAGGGGTACCAGCCCTCGTGTTCAACCCACACCCAGGCTGGGCTGAATCTCCCCATAGGGGATGTGCTCACCCACAAACCCACTGCACCTCAAAACATTTCTGGACAAGCTGGGGTTTGTCCAGGAATAAGCACAAGAGAACAGCCTCATCCCAGCCAACAAACAGTGGGATGACAAATGCCTTCTCACCTCGAGCACCGCGCTCGGTGCTGCCCCTGCACGTTCACAACATCTCCCTGAGCACCCCAAAAACGCTGTCCCTGTGGGACTGAGGCTGCAGACCTGGTGCAGGTGCCCACCCAGCTACGTGGGGGTCACCAAGGTGCCTGGGGTCTGCCAGCACCCCCCATGCACACTCCACAGCCTTCTCAAAGATTCATCTCCCTGCTCAGACGAGGATTTACAGCAAAACACAGAGGCCAAAATTGCAACTGTAGATTTTTCCCAGTGAAAAGCTTCCCACTTTTCCACTGTGCAAACAGCTGGCCACTCTCCAGTCACAGCAGTTCTATAAATAACAATTTTCAAGACTAACTGGTCACTGCACAACCCCAGGGCAGTGAAATATGCCCGCTCAGCAGCTCTCAGCCAGACCTTTGGCATCTCCTGGAGCTCTTATCACACCCAGTGTTTAACAAGACATAAGGTTGTGGATCATTACACTTTAAAAACATAAAAATCCCAGTCTCCTTCAGCTCAGTTTGTGACTTTCTAATACAAACAGTGGAAAGCAAAGGGTTTGGACATGTGAGACCCAGCAGATCTCTTCAGCACTGTGAGAAACCCACGTGGCTATTTAGAAACAGATGCTTGTGCCAAAGGATGCTCTCAGGACCCTCCACGGGGCTGTTCCATGTGATTCCCATGCACAGCTCCGGAAAAAGACACTGTATCAGGTCGTGCTCTTTGGCTCCAGGCTGGCTGGTGGGAGGGAAAGCAAACAGCTCCTCTCCTTAGAACAACATCTGCATGTTGCTGTTTGAAACAAATAAGCCTGTTGCTAAAAAGGCCCGGAATGATGTCATGCCAGGCAGCGCCTCAGGCAACGCCTCGGGCCTCCTGTGGGTTTGAAACCAACTCAAAAAGTTGTGGAGGGGAAAAAAAAACATATAAAAAAAAAAAACAAAGCTAAAAAACCCAACAATAACAAAAACTCCAAGAAACCACCTCCAACCACTACTGAGGCAGCGCCCAGAAGGTTGAGGCCGGCAGATTTCACAGCGTGAAGGAGAAATTTTCCTCCCATCCATCAGCCTCAAATAATTCCAGGTGAATTGGCAGGATTTGAGGGCCAGGTGCTAAGCGAGTGCGAGGCAATGCTGCTGACAGGATTTCTGGGGGAGGGCTCAGACAGCCCTGCTGGGAGCCGTGTGTGCCCACCGGGATCGGCTGCTGGGAGCCGTGTGTGCCCGCCGGGATCAGGATCAGCTGCTGGGAGCCGTGTGTGCCCACTGGGATCAGGATCGGCTGCTGGGAGCTGTGTGTGCCCGCCGGGATCGGCTGCTGGGAGCCGTGTGTGCCCACTGGGATCAGGATCAGCTGCTGGGAGCCGTGTGTGCCCACCGGGATCAGGATCGGCGGGAGGAGCTGGCGCTCCCGTCAGCCCCGGGGCCAGCGGCACCAGCTCTGGCTCAGAAGAAATTCCTTGGCTCAAAGGCAAAGCTGACAGCCCTTCCTGGGACGCTGGCTCGCCTGCCTGGGAACCAGCTCAGCAAAGGGCCCGGATAGCTCCGGGGATGACCGGGGTGCAGACAGCAACTCAGCAGTCAGGGAGAAATCCAGAAGATCCTGTTCAACACTCCAAGAGGCGACAGGAGCATGGGGAAACCTCCCCTAAGGACAAATCCTACCACTGAGGTGCTCCCTGACCGTGCCAGCTGGGAGGCATGGATGCGGCAGGTCTCCAGGGGAAGCTGAAGCACAAATTTTAGCCCAATCCTGATGTGAATTGCAAAGCTTGGTGGCAGCAAGGAAGGATTTCCACCAGAATGCTCATAACTGGGAAAGGGACAGCATGCTGCATGTTTCAGGGTCCCCAAATACTGCCCCCCTGGCAGGGCACTGACAGGGCACAGCGGCACAGCCTGAAAGCCTGACTTGTTGCAAAGTCCCTCCAGGAAGAAGGTCCTGCCTCCTGTGAACAAGTGGAAATTCAAGCTTGGTTACCCCATCACAGCTCAGCAGGGGATTTTTTGAGTAGCTGATGTGCAGGAATTCACGGGGAGCAGACACCTCCCTGCAGTGGTATCTGTGCTGCCCAAGTTACTCCCCGAGACAACTCAGCACTGCACCACAAACAGCTGCTCCCAGCACAGACACACAGGATGGTGCTGCCCACCACTGCAGGCTTCTGTTCCCACTTCTTTGAGTTTTAGTTCCATTTCTAAGCCTTAATCATATGGGAACTTTTCCTGCCTGCCACCTGCAGAAGCAGATGACGATCAGAAACACAAAGGGGAGTTTTTTATTTGACGCCACCAACTTCCCGGGGAAGGGGTGGGGTTTGTGTCTGGAGTTTCGTCTCCCCGAAAGTACAGCACAAAAGGGAGCTGGAGCACAAGGAAATACTTCTCAGTTTAGGATTACAGCCTGGGTTTAAAAGTCATTTTCACTCCCACGAGGGGTGAAGAAGCTGCTCAGCAGCCAAGGACCACCTGCTTAAAGCTGTGGAGGAGAGTTAATTGCAGCAGCCAAAGGGCAACATTCTTGCACCTAAAGTCAAGGCTTGCAAAAAAACCCCAGAGAAGTTCAGCAGGAATAAATACGCAGGATTTCAGTTATAAAAACCTCCCAACAACATTTGGGCTGATACAGGAGAGAAAGTGAACCCAAGAAATACATGCCAGCAGCAGTGAGAACAGCCTGGGTTCTGCAGCATCCACAGTCGGCACAAGTGTGAACACAAGGACACAGGCACCCACTAAAACTCTCATCAGGGTGCTGCTTGTAGCCTGAAAGGGGACATTTCTTCTGGATAACCTTCAGACAGGCAGCATTAGAGGAGCAAACCAACCTGGTTTTGATTCCACTTTAAATCTGGAACCAGAACAAAGCCATTGGAAGGGTCTGGGTTTTCATGGACGATTCTATCGGTCTCAGCTTTCTTTTCCAGGATATTATACACCCACTGAAAGAGAAACGTGATTTATAAACCAGCAGAGAATATAAAACCCAACATCTCAGGTGCATTTAGCCCAAGCTCATGGATTACTGCACATTCCCTGCCACTAGAACATAAAAAAACTCAACTCCAACGGCCTGATTTTTAAGATGACCAAATAATTTGTAGTTAATTGTCCATAAAGCCCTCCAACAACCAACAAACTACAGGATATTATGAGCACTTCAGTGAAAAGCAGTGGAACTCAGCTCTTGTGGGGCTCAGCACACACCACTTGCAGCACCATGGAGCTGTCTGCACTTTTTTATCCCCCCCCAGCTGCACCAAAATCTTTACAACAGGGTCTGGGAGGTAAACTTGGCTCATTTTGTTCCCTGTTCAAAGAGGAAGGCACAGATTGCTCACTAGCCTGAGCTGGATGCAGCCCTGGCTGCTGGCAGCTCCCAGGGGGGACACACAAAAGGCCTGTGTTTTTTGGGCAGTCACATCTCTTGGCTCCCTGGCTGATTAGGAAACAGCTCACCACTCTTCTTCTTCCATACTTATAGTTCCAGCCTCCAGACTTCTGTAAGCCCTGCTCTGGTTAATCCCCCCACGCTCCTCCTGCAAAGCAAAGCACCATTCAGAGGAGAATTTTGGAAATGGAACAGACCAGGGATAAGGGACAGAGTAAGACCAGAGAAAAGCATCTTTGCATTCCCTGGTTCCCAGCCTGAGCTCCAGCATCCTTCTTTACACCTCCAAAATGCACACTGTGCTCTAGCTTAAGCATTGCTGAGAGAGTCCCCAGCCATACCCCCAGAAGATAAAGTAAGGCAGCAGGAAATTGCTAGAGCCTGGAAGCTGAAAATGTTTGGAAACATCATTTTCCCCACCCAAATATGGGTATGGAACATTCTGGTTGCCCCAGGTGGGTAGGGGAGGTGCAGCCAGTCTCACAAACACACTGGTGGGTGCTGTGCACACCAGACACTTTAGGGGAACTCCATCCAGAGTTTAATTATTCTAATCAAAACTTAGGATCACTGTGAACTGACCTGAATACATCTGGAGGGAGAAAACAACCTCTCCTCCCCGATCTAGGTTTTTTTTTCCTAAATTTCTGGCCTTTTCTTCTCAGCAACAACATCTTGAAGATCAGATTCTCCAAGTGATTCCGCAAAGCACGGCACAAGCTCGCTGTGCTCCGTGACCCTGGGAGGAAAGCTCAGCAGGAAACTCAGCAGGAATTGGAAGTTTGGTCTTTGTTGGGGTTTTTGTGCTTGCTCTGATCACAAGTGCCAAGCTATCAGTGCCCTAAATAAGTTCACTGATCAGATGAGCTGAATTTTAAACCCAAGGCTGCCTCGTGATGGGGCAGATCCCCAGCTGACTGACTGTTTCTGCCGCTCCCAGCACAAGGCCAGCAAAGAAAACACATGTCCAGGGACTGGCACCACAATAAAACCATTATCCTGAAAGCATCCACGCTCTGCATCCTCCAGCAGGAAACACAGACTCCTCTGTGGTCCCCTGGTACTTCTGTTACCCTTCACATTTTCCTTTCCACTCGGCAAAAACAGCTGGATAAAGACAAGGAACAGCATTATCAAACCCCAGAGGTCGAGGACTGACTGTGCTGACCGTGATTCCTCAGCAGATGCTGCTGATGGTCACCAGGAATGTGTTTCCATGGACAGAAATCAGCTCACAAGCACTTGGTGGAAGAGGCAGAGTCAGAGCCCAAACCATTCCTGAGGGCAGCTGTTACACCAGGAAACTGAACAGCTTTGGGAGCAAAAGCATGGATAAAACATCCTACAGGCTGTGACCAGGTGAAAACACAGCCTTGCCTTTCTCCAGCTAATAAATGCTGCACTTTAATGCAGCAGGAAAGAGGTGGGGGGGTATCCAAGGCCCCCTGGTTGGTTTGGGGGGCTTATTTTTAATGGATCACCTCAGCAATCCCAGGATTGATTTTATTCCCCCTTCTGCACAGCCTGTCACAAATTGGTCCCTACAGACTTGTGTTCCTTTGATCCCTGAAGGAGAAAGATAGGGAGGTGAATGGTCAAAAAGGATAAAAACAGGGAAAAAGTCTGGGTCTCCCTGGGGCAAGGAGAACACTAAAAGTAACAGTTTCACCACACAGAATATGGACTGAAGGGCTGGATGGCAGGAGCTGCAGCCAAAGCCTGAGGAGTGAGTTCTGATGCAGGAATCTAAGAGCAATCTGTGCCTTTCCATTTCCCCCCCCGAGACTCCTAAAAAGCCCAGAGAACAGCACCAACGCCCAGGGAGCCACCCTTGGAAAGGAGGAGCGCCTCAGCTTTTCTCCAGAAACCTTGGGAAAGGCAACTTGGAGTACAGATCCAAGGCCAATGTTTTTCTGCAAAGATGGAAAAGGATGTCCCAGCCAGCCAGATGAGAGGGGGCAGCACTGCAGAGCTGACAACACAGCTGGGCACTCCCCAGCTCTCCAGCCTGGGCTCTGGAGGAGACTTTTGACAGCCCAGAGCATTGGAGATCAAAGACAGCAGGGGCAGGTGGTGTTTTCCATACCTGGATGCTGAAGCTCTGGGCCTGGATGAAGGGCAGGGTTATGTTCTGGTAATCCTCCCAGGTCTCCCGGATGAGGTGCACCTCGTGCCGCAGGTACTTCTGGATGTGTTTCTCCGTGGCAGGGTACACCACCGTGGCCTTGATCTCTAGGAACAAACACGGGGACCGAGTTAACCACCCACATTTGCCTCCTTCAGCCCCACCAACAAATCTGTTTTCCCTTTCAATAAAATGCCAGACTAAGACATTTCGAAGAGACACCACTAAAACAAGGTGAGGGAAAATGGACATGGAAAGCAAACAACTGCTTTAATCTCCCCCACTGCCGCTGCTTTTCTGCAGGAAGGAAGAGCCAACAACACAGCCAGGGCCTGTCTTTCCAGTCCAGGTGGAGGTGTTTGCTGTCTGGAAGGGTTTTCCCACACTTGTTCTTTCAGGCCTATCAGCAACATCAGGGCAGAGCTGGAGCTCCCAGGGCAGGGTTTATGTGCAGACAACCAGGATGAAAACACGACCCCAGGGACAGGGATGCTGCTTCCTCATACTCAAAGTTCACAGGATGCCACAAACCCAGAGGAGCTCCAAGGAGCAGCTCCTTTCCAGAGCTCTCAGGGTGCTTGGCCTTGAGCCTCAGGTGCAGGAGGCAATGAGGTCAAGGGCACAGGGACAGATCCAGAGCAAATAACATGGGCTGATGGGTCAACACAGTGCAGGATGAGCCGAGGGAAGAGGGCTGAGTGAGCCCCTGCCCACAAAGAGCATTTTCCCATTTACTCTGGCAGTAAGAAAACATTTTCTGTTTGCCTTGAGATTAGAACTTTGCTGTGTAATTTCTGTGGCATTAAACAGGATGCAAGTGCTTACCTTGTTGACCTGGCAGCTCTGACGTCGGCAGCAGTAAATCCTACCCACAGGGGTGAAACCCTCGGAAAACATCCCTCTTTGGCCGAGATTGGATGCGTGATACAGAGCCTGACACAGCTCCAAGGTGCTCCAAGGGCATGGAGTGCCTCTGCCTCCCCAGCTAACACAGAGCTGCCATAAACATCGATGCAAGGAGGAGAAAAGCCCCGTGAGCCCAGGCAGACCGGATCAGACTGAGGCACGTGGCTGGGGCACTGTGACCACCACAGCCCATGCCCAGGGTCTGCCATGGAAACCCACGACCAAAGCCACGCCTCGTGCCTTATATATGTTTATATGCTAGCCAGACCCTGAATATAAACACCTATTTGTTCCCAGAGCCAGGATTTAGGGTGGTTTGAGCCTTTTTTAGTTTTCTGGTTTCTGTTTTTTTAAGGTCGGTGCCGCACAAGCCCAGCGAGCTCTGCCTTTTCATTCCATGCCAAACCCAGCTTAATGAAATCCACAGGAAAATGCTGGTAACATGAAATATGAAAATGCAAACCACAAGGGCAGTCTGGTCTGATTCCCACCATACACATGTTCAAACAAGGTTGTTTTCCAGGACTCTATTAGCACTTCTAGCAGGATGATGTAATACCAAAGAAAAAAAAAAGACAAGGCTGTAGCTCTCCTCACTTAAAAAGACCAGCAAAGCACTGGGGAGAAAACAGAAAAGGGAAAATATAAAATACCACAGCCAGCCTCAGGCAGAAACTTCCACAGTTTAATTTTAGACCCCAAAACAAGAGCAGGGACTGCAGCAGAAAGCCCCTCCGTGCTGGGTGGTCATAACCACAGTGCCTGGGGGCATGGGGGACCCAGAATGCCTTCCCTGGCACCGCCCCAGTTTGGGGGGAGGGCTGATCATACTGGGGGAGAGCACTCAGGAGGCTTTAAACCAGAGATCACAGAACTCCTGAACGTGCAGCTGCGGCTGAGCAGATGTTTGCAAGAGGAGAGGGGGGAGAGGCTGCAGTTCACTAATGATCATTTCCCTTCTAAAGGTCTCATCAACCCCAAAACGTCCCAGCAATGCTAATCAGCATCAGTCACTGCAGCCAGAGAGGCTGTTTGATACCCACTCAGAGCCTCAGAGTCCTTAGGAGCTGTACACAGGATGCAAAGGCACAACTGAGCCCCGGCTTGGACATGGGAACATCCACTGCGAGACTGGGCTCGCCCCGGGATCGCTCCAGCGCTGGCACGGCCGCACGCTCCGCTTTCCAAGCCTGCTCCTGGCAGGCTCCTCGTGCACCGGAGCAGCACGTAGCCTGTGGGGCACCCCAAACCTGCCCCGGCCTGGGAACAGCCTAAGGAACCGCTGGACACATGAGGGGGGTCAGGGATTGTCTCCGCTCACACCTGACTCCCATCAGTTCCCAAATGCCAGCCCCAGGTATCACGGAGCATCTGGGGTTTATTCTGGAAGTCAGGACTGACCATCAATTAACTAGAGGTTATAAAAAAACCCTGGAGGTTTAACTGAAGAAACCTGGATGAGCAGGAGGTGCAAGTACTGCCATGGCAGAGGAAAACTGAGTGGGCTGTTCATCCTACAAAGAGTGTCTGAGGGCAAACACCACGCTGGGAAACTGCCCAGGAGAAAAGGAGGCTCAGAGTGACCAGACACACACTCCTCCCCTCTTCTGCTAAAAGACAAGAGAGGAGAACACAACCCAAGACACAAGAAGGATCAAAACACCGGCTCAGTTTGGGGAACTGAAGGGAAAAAGAGCTGAAGGCAGCTGTTGCCAGGAGGAGAGGAGGAAACACAAGGTAGAGAGAGCTCATGTACACAGGAAAGGGCACTCCAAACTCGCTAAGGATACCTCATCCCCTTTTGGGCCACACTGTCGCCAGGCTCTGCAAAAATTCCCCTCCAGGCCCACCCATGAGGAGAGGCCTGGTGGTGGCTTCTCCCCCCCCACTCAGCAGCACTGACATGGAGCACTGTCAGCCTGTTTTAAACAGATTTAAAGCTTCCAGGGAACCCAGAGGATCACACAGGGCAGGCAGGCACAACCTGTTTCTGCTTTTGGGCCCGTGGTGTGCTTTTTCCTCCCTCTGCTAGCAGGAAGCTGAGGGTTGGTTTATAACCTGCCTAATCAACTTGACCATCAAGTGCAGGAAGTTGCCAAGGCCAGGGAACAGCAGAGACGTTTCATTTGGTCTCTGACAGGTTTTCTTTGCCAGCCTTGTTCCTGCAGCACGCAGCTCTGGGCTGCCTTCCCATTACCAGGTGTCTCCTTGGATGCAGCCCTAACTAAATATATAATGCCCTAAGTCAATACATAATGTCTTAAGCCAACACACAGCATACAACCTCCCCCACCCCTGCTGCATTAACAGTTTATTTACTTCTAGGATCACAACTTCACAGGGGTCACATGGGAGCACCAAAGTCCAACCCAACCGCAGCCAGGTACGACACAGCTTTGCCTGGGAGCGCTGGGGCTCTTCTTAGTGAATGAATTAAAGCCCAAAAGGATAAAGCTTGCAAGAGCTCCCAGTCTCCACGGCCAGCACATGCCAGGACAAGCCAGAGGCGGTGCCAGGGACTCAGCCCAGGCTGCCTGGGCTCTGGGGCTCATCCCAGAGGACAGGGTGGGTTCAGCTGCAACAGCCACTGCAAAGGGGAAATCTGCAGGTTAGCAGCCCTCAAAACACAGAGCAAAGCATGGTGATACCTCCTACTGTCCCCCAAACCACCCCCACACTCACACAGCTTGAGGTTCCAGCATTTGATTTCAGTGTAAATGGGAGGTTTCTTGGCTGGGCAAGCCCCAGAGGCAGCTGGAGTATGGAAACACCAGGAGACAGACCGGCCTTCCCAGTGCAGCTCCAGCAAGTTTCTTCAGCTCCTCGCTGCCTGAAACCAGCCTCTTTTTGGGGCAGGGATCTTTTCATTCCACGCTCTCCTATTTTTCCCATAATTTCTCCACCCTGTGTTGGAGCAAGGGAGCCAGAGTATCTCCAGTTGTGCTTGGATTTACCTGTTTTTATTAAGCTTGAGCCCTGGGTAAAGGCTCCTTAAAGGACTGATAAGAGCCCTGACATCACACCAGCGTGGCTTTGGTGCCGTGGAACACACAGTCCTGGGAGACTTTTTGTTGCAAACATCAAGCTCTCCTTGCTGAATGGGTGTGAGGAGCTGGATGTCATCAGGGAACATGTTGATTGAACTGTCTGGCTTTTGCAATCGACCCCTGGCAGCAGGAACATCTTTCCTGTTATGAAGTCAGCCCTTTGTTTCCCTGCAAGGGAAAGGCCCAAGGCTTGGGTTTCCTCCACCACTATCTCTCTCACCTCTAGGCATAAGCTGCCTCTTAAATCAAGACAACATCCAGCAAGTGGCCTTAAAATAAGTCGTGCATTTTGGTAGCAGCAGCTCTGATACCACTACTCTTCACAAACTCGCTCACAAAAGTTCCCTCTCCTCACTCTGGGGGTTTGGGTCGCCCTTCAGATGAACTCTGACCATGACTAGCTGGTTTGGAAACGTTATATTCCATTTTAGCTTTGACAGATGCAGTAAAACCAATGAGCCGAGCAAGACTCATCTGGTGCCGCCTTCACGCCAGTGTGCTCCCAGCCCTAAAAAAAAAAAAATCTCATCTTTAAGCAGCAGCAGAGCGAAATTCATCTTCCCACAGCAAAATCCCTCTTCCCAGGTTGGAGGGGAGTCGTTTGCTCAAGTAACATGCTTTGTGTGGCCTCCCCTGCCCTGCCTTCCCCACACAAACAAGCCGTCAGGGCACAGGGCCTGCGCTGGCTTGACTGCGCCGAGGGAGCGGCACCCGACACGTCAGCGAGGACAGGGGGAAGGAAACCTCCACTGTCAGCTGTACGGAACTCCAGATGAATGAATGAACCCCAGGGACTTGGCACCACAGAGGTGGCATTGGGAATTGCACTTGGGAAAAGCAGAGGAACGGGGAGGCAGCTCCTCACCCCCTCGGCGCACCCGAGGCACGAGTGACCCGATGTCACCGTTTCCTCAGTCACCATTTCCTCAGTCTGGCGGTTTATCTGACCTTAGAAAGCAAGGGCTGAGTGGGGGGGGGCTCAGCTGCCCAGGGTGCTGTGAAACCCCTCCGGGGGAATTCCTTTATCCCACAATACCACAGCCCGGGATTGTCCCATGAACTGCTCACTGCCAAAGTTTGAGCTTTTCTACAAAATATTTTACTGTGTCTTGTACCCAGGTGTAAACCTGCAAGGACCAGGAGACAGACCCTGCATCTCTCTAATCCTGCATCCAGACCCCCTGCAAGGGCTCCCTGGGTCTCCACACAACCACTCACATTCCCAGGTCAGTCAAACCCCAACACTCTCTGCGGCCTCACAGGCCATTTCTCCAGTTTAGGTTTTTAAGCTGTATTCCTCATATCAACCTCGTCCCTGGGCCCCTGACTCAGCCCACAAGGGCGATTTCCTTCCCCTCCTGACACACACGGGTGTTTCCCGTGCCAGCCCAGCTGCCCTCCGGCCATGTACCCGCAGAACTGAGTGTTAATTGCTCAGAACTGAGTGTTAATTGCTCGGAAGGAAGAAGCCTCCTCGCTCTCAGCTCCCACATGAGGAGCTTGGAGAGCAGCTCCGGAGTCCACAGTGCCCTTCTGGTCTCCTGCCTGGGGGTGCTCAGCAAGCAGAGCAGTGCCAAGGAGGGGCTGGAAGCAAAGATGCACCACTGGGTAATAGTTCTGCAAAAACTACTTACCTTTTAAAGATGGATTTTAAAGTTCACTAAAGAGATAAAGCTCAGCAGAAAAAAAAGCCAGAGGCTTCTTCCCCCTTCAAAACCTGCAAGAGGGGTTCCACACCTGGCACAGGCCTTAGAGAAAGGAAGGAATTCTGCTATCAGAGTGGTGCTGGAGTTACACAGCGCTGCTGAAGGAAGGCAAAGGCTGGCAGGGCTGGGCTGGAGAGAGCCCTCGGGATTTCAGGCTTGCAATGCCACCTCGTGGGAATCAGTGCAACTCCTGCTGGAGCACAGCAGGAGCCCGAGCAGGAGCTTTTCCAGCTGGGGAAGCGCGGCTTTAACATCTTCCCACAGCATCCATGCTGTTACAGTGTTTTCCTGCCACTGAAACCTTCAATTTTGAGACTTCCACAGGCCAAGAGGAGCTTTGCACGACTCACAGGCTCCCAAATCCAGACAGTGCCTCCTCCTACACCGTGGGAACAGAGCTAAAACAGGAACGTTTTGGGGAAGGCATTCAAATATCCTGAAAATTTAATCTGGGACTGCAACAACGTCTTACTTAAAGGCAATCACTGAGATTAATTTTGCCTCTGTTAAACCTGGTTGGCTGTTATTGTGTTTATGGAAGAGCTGACATGGCATTTATCACTGCACTACCAGAATTAAATCACATACCAGCATTCATGTGGAATTAACTGTGGGAGGTGATTCTGCCCCTGTGTTCAGGTGAGGCTCCACCTGCAGAGCTGCCTCCAGCTCTGGGACCAACATCAGAAGGACATGGAGCTGTTGGAGTGACTCCAGAGGAGGCCACGGAGATGCTCCAGGGCTGGAGCCCCTCTGCTCTGAGCCAGGCTGGGAGAGCTGGGGGAGTTCAGCTGGAGAAGAGAAGGCTCCAGGGAGACCTGAGAGCCCCTTGCAGGGCCTAAAGGGGCTCCAGGAAAGTTGGAGAGGGACTGGGGACAAGGGATGGAGGGACAGGACACAGGGAATGGCTTCCCACTGCCAGAGGGCAGGGATAGATGGGATAGTGGGAAGAAATTGTTCCCTGTGAGGGTGATGAGGCCCTGGCACAGGTTGTCCAGAGAAGCTGTGGCTGCCCCATCCCTGGAAGTGTCCAAGGCCAGGCTGGACAGGGCTTGGAGCAACCTGGGCTGGTGGAAGGTGTCCCTGCCCATGGCAGGGGGTGGGAATGAGATGAGCTTTAACGTCCCCTCCAAACCAAACCATTCTGGGATTCCATGATTAAACTGAAGTGCTTGGCCTGCCCAAAGCCCAGAGTTGCTTCCCCTGGAGAGCACCACCAGTGCAGGACACCTTTCCACCGTGACAAGAACCCCTCTCACAGAGTGACAGTCTTCCACTGAAGCTCCCCAACGTGCCCATCTGTCCTTGTCACAGTCTGTGATTAACAGAGTTTGGTAACACACAGATGTGTGAAATCAGCAGGGAGATGGGGCCAATCCCCCAGCACTCGAGGTTACCAGCATCTGAAAACCCCTCAAACACGAGCTGCCTGCCCTTACCAGGGGACAGAGCCCATGAGGTGCCAACCCTGGGATGAGCAGGAGCTGCACCTGCTCTGCAGAGGCTGTTTTCAATTTAAACCTTCTGGGGAGAGACAACTCTTACCTGACTTACTTACAGCACTGACAAAAGCCCTGGACCCCCTAAGCCCCTCTGCACCTTTACACCAAGGCACAGAAGGGCTGCCCAGCAGCTCACTGAGCCACATGTCCATGGTGTGGGGAAAAGGGATATGGAGCAATATCCAAACCCTGGGAGTAAGACATTTCCTTCAGAGCAGCAATGACCCCCCAGCCTCCCCAGCTGGGCCTGGTGTGCTGCTGTCACCAAACCACAGCTGGGGTGGCAGAGCCATGTCCGGCAGCAGCACCTGTCTGTGTCGCTGCATCCTGCCCTCTGGAGCAGGAAGCACATCCCAGCATCCCAGCCCCTCTTCCCAGGATCCCAGCTGCTCTCCTGGGATCCCAGGCCCAGGGCACTCACCGCTCAGCTCCGGGGGAGGGCTCAGGTAGAAAGTGCAGTAAATGTCATTTTGCATCTGCAACTCTGCCTTTATCAGCTTCTTCAGCAAGTCCGGGATCTTCTCCTCCTGGAAAGGAGTCTTTTCCAGGATGACTACAGCATCTGTCCCCTCTCCAGAGAGGCCAGTCCTCTAGAATAAAAAAGGATAAAGTGGTCAGCAATCATGGGTCCAGTGCTGGGGGGGGAGTTTGAGGTCAGGCACCACAGCACACCCCTCACGGCCCCTCGTGTCCAAACCCCCTCCTAGTCCAGCCCATCCGAAAAGAAGAGGCAGGTTTGTCCTGAGGCACAGCAGGAATTTGCTCCCCATGAGGGAACACAGGTGATTTCTGGGGGAGCACGGGATGTGGGCAATGACTCAGCCCACCTGCACCTCCCTGGACACTCCCAGGATTCCCACTGACCCAACATCCCTGATTTCACCTCAGATGCTCCCCAGTTGACCAGGCAGTCAGAAAGCCAGGAACAGGGCAGAGACAGGTGTAGGGATTTGCACCATGGGCAGGGAGCACTCACTGCTGCCCTGCTCCAAGGAACCACAGCCCTGATCCGGACGTGGGCTCAGCAGGGTGGTTTTGGGAGGTGCTGGGTGTGGAACAGCCCCCACCCCGAATCACTCCTGCCTGTACAGGACCCAGGTGAGGCCTCACCACATGATGCAGTGAGAGCAACAGGACTCACCTGGGGCTCCCAACCCCACCAGGCTCACAGGGCAGAGAGAAGGTGTGGGAGCAGTTGTTCCCCACTGACCACAACCCACTGTCCTGAGACTGGGATGTACATCTCCAGAAGCCAAGGCACTTGCATGGTTCCCACACCACAGCCAGGCTCTCTGGCCAGGAAATTTCTGGACATAACACAAATTTCCCTATAATGCCACACAACGGACATGTCTATACTATTTACAGCCTCCGAGCCGGCATCCTGCTCGCATTCAGCACCGCTTTTCCCGGCAGGCACAAAAAGCAACAGTTACACCAATAAGAAAGAACAACCCGAGGCCTGCAGTAAGGGGCCGCAGCCGCCTCCTGCCCCGGCGTGGCTGGATTTGGGATGGGATGCCTGGAGGTTTCCCGGGGGCTGGATCGGGGGCGTGGTCGCGGAAAGGGGGCGTGGCCTTCCCGGCGCACGCCGCGGTGGGCGGGGCCGAGCCCCCAGGAGGGAACATGGCGGCTGCCCCAAGTGGCCACCCCCCGCCGCCGCCGGTACCTCCGCGTGCAGGAACATGGTCTTGTCCCGCGCCGACTCCCGCAGGACGCGCCGCACCCGCAGATCCGACAGCGAGAAGGCGGCGGCGGCCCCGCCATTCTCAGTCTCGCCCTCCTCCTCCGACCGCTTCCTCTTCAGCTGAGGGGTCCCCGCCATGGCGCGCGCGCGGGGCCCTCCCCGCGCAGTGCGCATGCGCGGCGCCGGGAAACGCGCGGCCCCAGAGTGCCCCCTTGCGGCCCGGAGGTGTCACACGGACCCCCCCCGGCTCCTCCCCCCGCCAAAGCCGCGAACCGCGCACGGAGACGGAAATAAAAACCAGGACAAACGCCACAATTTTAAACGGCTGCATTTTCGTAGTCCCGACGAGCCCGTGGCAACGTCTACCCTGCCTTGTCCTGCCCGCAGCCCGGCAGGCATCATGTCAGCTCGGTGGGGGTCCCGGGGGTGTCAGAGCCCCCCAGGACAAGGAGCACCAGCGCCGTAAGGAGCTCTGGAGATTCCCAGACCCACCCGATGCCAGAGCTTAGTGTTTGCGTGATGGATATCCCTGTCCCTGTCCCCGCCAGAGGGGTTTCCAGCCACTGGGGTGGAGGTCACACCACCAGCCCACTGTCCCCCACATTGGTGGGGAACTCCCCATTTGCTTCCCAGGTCTGCTCAGAGTGTCTCAGTGTGATGGGTCCATCGGGACGTGGCTGCATCCAGACCTGGAGGTGACAGCTCTGTGACATCCGTGGGGATGCATCAGCCTGCTCCCAGCACTACTCCATCCCACTCGTGGAGCTCCGACACAGCTCCTGAAGGTCTGCAGAGCAGATGAGCCCCATTAGCAACCAATTAACCTAAAAATCAACTCTTTAAATAAATTTACAGGATCTGGTGCCTTCCCATGGTCCTTATCCCAAGAGAGTGACATCTGACCAGCATCCCAGAGGATACTCACAGCGCAGGACAGAGTCCCTGATCTGCCTGAAGCTGCTCTCCTTCAGCGCCATGGAGATGTAGTAGATGTTCCGCAGCTCCTTGGGGTACTCCCTGCGATCCACGCCCCTCAGCACCGGGATGGTACGCCCGTCGGCCACGGGGGCCTCAGCCAGCGCCTGGTGCATCTGGAACTGGCACCAGGGGTCCCTGAGGAAGGCGGGGGTGATGAGCAGCACCCAGCAGTGGCTGCCCCGCACGGCGTCGCACAGCTCCGCGCCCAGCGCGCCGCCCGCCGCCGCGTCCCGCAGCTGCAGGAAGCAGCGCAGGCTCTCAGGCTGCCCCTCCAGGTAGGACACCAGCTCCTCCACCAGCTCCAGGTCCCCCTCGCTGTGGCACACGCACACGTCGTAGCTCTTGCCCCAGCGGGGGCTGTCCGAGGCGCTGATGTCCGGCGCTGGCACGGGCGACAGCGGGATGGAGCTGGTCGAGCAGCTGGAGCTCTTGGCAGAGGAGGAGGAGGAGGAAGAAGGTGAGGATGAAGAGGAGTGGCTGGAGTTGAGGCTGCTCTCCACCGAACTGGGCTTGGGCTTGTGCAGGAGCCGCCTAAACCAGCCTGTGGAGTGAGGCTGCAGTGAGGTCTGGGGGGCTCAGCACCCCCCGGGCTTCCCAAGCACAGCAGGGCCAAGTCAGCAGGATGGGAAGGGCTGGGCAGGATCTCACCCTGACCCCCCAAAACCACCCTGGTCCCAAAACCTGGGCTGCCACTGACACCTGGATGCTGTCACATCATGGAGGGGATGGAAGCAGAGGGTTCATGCGCACACTCACCAGCCATAGCAGGCAGCACGCTGCTCAGCTGCCGATGGCCAATGGGAAACCTCTGCTGGGAGCAGAAAAGAGGGATAAAAAACAGAGATGAGGAGAGCAGGAATGGTTCTGGGGTGGGTCTCAGCCCCAGTGGCTCAGCAGCATCTGTTCCAGGGATGTAGAGCTCCGAGATGTTCTCAAGCAGCCCCAAAACCACCCCCATCAGGGTTTTCCACATCTGCCTTGCCAGAATTTGCAGTGAAGGAGCGTTTGCCTGTGCTGGATACACACCTGCAGCGAGCAAGGCCGAGAGCTGACAGGCAGGAGAGACCCTCATTCCCAGCAGCAGGGAAAGGATCCTGTGGAAGGGAAAAGGATCAGCAGGGATCACCAGGGATGGACTGGCTGCTGGCAAACCAGAGACAGCACAGGTAATGCCCAGAGCTGGGCATCCTTGGTGCCATCTGCCATTCCTGCCTGTTCCCAGCCAGCTCCTGCCATCCCATACCCTGCTCCTGAGGGCACCCAGGAGCAGCAACATGGGAAACAGCTGCTGTTTCCCACTGCTGGCATCACCCCTCCCAAAACTGTACACCCCAAGTCACACTAAAGCCTTTCCCCTACTCCAAAAACAGCGCAGGACCCCGGCACACCCATGGAAACCACAGTGCCCCAGTGTGTCTGGAACAATGAGCAGGGACAGTGGGAGATACCCACCTGGAATGCAGGGCTCTGGCACCACAGCAGGGAAGGGGGATGCATCAGCCCCTGTGTTCGTCAAGGAAAGAGACCTGGGATTACCTAGGTGGGAAAAGAGGGACAGATTGCAGTGTGTTCACTCTGGAGTCCCACAGGATCCACGGTGAATGGCAAGGCTGATGCATCCTTACAGCTTCCACATCCGGGAGTGCTTCCCAATGAAAGTGCCCCTACGTGGAAGGGAGGACAGGGGCAGACACCAGCTTCCAGGGACAGAGTGCAGGAGCTGCCCCGTCCCTCCCGTGCCCGCTCCCCGCAGTGCCCCCGACCAGCAGCAGCCCCAGCCTCGGCCGGGACACATGAAAGCAGATGGGGGAAGCGAGCCGGGAGCGCGGGGAGGGGAAGCCGGGCCTCCCCGGGTCCTCCCTCCCACATCCGCCGCTGCCATCACTGCCTGGGCGTCGCCGTGCCCAGCCCTCCCCGGCAGCCGCCCACTGCCTGCTTCCGAAACTAAGCACAGACAGGTTCATCTCTGCCACTCTCGCTTGTTTTAAAGAGTTAAATTTAGCCGACAAGGCATTCCCCACCCCACCCCAAAATCCCCCCTGCCTCTCTCCCTTTCCAGGTCACATCTGCCCATTGCTGCTGGTGGCAGCCACTGCCTTCATCCCCTCATCACCCTCACCCCCTCCAGTGCCTGGTGATTTCTCCATGCCCTGTGGGAGACGGGTTCCAGGTGAGTCCTGGTGCCAGCCCCCAGGGATTTAGGGGGGTCTCAAGGGGCTGCACGCCCACCCAGCTTCCTGCCAGGATGTTCCTGGCATGGGGCTGCCCAGATGTGTTCCATGCTGGGGGACAGTGTGGGGACCTCTGAGGTGGACACTAAACCCTCCCCCACCGTGTCTGAGCTGGTGGCTGGGGGTGATCCAGGAGGTGTCCCATGCCTCCTATGACACCGGGAGGTGGGTGACTGGAGGTGCAGCCCTGGTGCTGAGCCTCTCCCACCTCACCCTGAAAGACAGCAGAGCCCCCTTGACCTACAAGTGCCTGCAGAGGCTCCTGGCATCCCTGGGAGCCCTGGGGAAGGCAGCCCTGGCACTCACACAGGAGCATCTCCAAGGGGAGGAGCTGAGCATGGAGATGGGTCAGCATCTCCCACTGTTCACCTGGAGCAGCGACTGGGATGACAACCCCCCACACCTCCGTGCCTGGGGAAGCAAGTATTTCCCTCAGGGATAAGCCCCAAGTTCTCCGACCTCCCCGAGGTCACCGCTCGTCCCCTGGTGACCCATTTCCCATTAATCCCTGCCCCGGCACTGCTGCCACCGCCCCGAAAACCAACTCCCTGCCCGAGGACACGGCCCAGAGTCACCTGCCCGTGTGAGTCACCTCACCTGGAGACCCCCCCGAGCCGCCCCAGGGGGGGAACCTGAATGAGGGGGAACCCGCGGGTCCCGAGGGGCAGCACCTCCACCCGCACCAGCGATAACGGGACCAGTCCTAAAAGAATCCATTCATAGCAGTTAAGCAGGCACGGTTCGATTCACAGCGTGCCCGGGCACACCAGCACCTGTCTGAAATCCCTGCAGCACCAATTTCAGGTCGGTCAACGCGGGGAGCCCGCCTGTGGAACTGGGAACTGGTGAGGACAGGGTGCTGCAAGGCAGGGTCAAACACAGGTGTTCGGGTGAGAAAATAAAGACGATTTCCTCCCTAAACACATGATCAACGTGCTTTCACTTATGCCGCCAATAAAAAGCGATGCGCAGCTACCCAGAAGCCAAAGAATAGCTTTCCTCCCTGGAGAGCTGCAAATACACCCAAATCCCGACACACAGATGCCTGAAAGCATCGCAGTGGCCGCTCCGGGCCGGGCTCCACTTGTACCTCGCAGGGCTGGAGACGCTGTCGCACAGACACGAAGGCAGGTGGCGGCAGGGGTACCAGGACACTGCCAGGCCCACAGCAGCTGTCCCGGGCAGAGCGGTGTGAGCGGCGATGTCAGACCCGGTCCCTCACACCGCCACCCGTCCGCCGCCACCTCACAGCTGTCCCGGGCAGAGCGCCGAGTGACGCTGCCAGACCCGCTCCCCGTCACCTCACAGCCCGTGACTGCAGCACGCATGCGCACAGCGCCTTTTATAGATTCGCGAAGCCTCGCGAGAGTTTCCCGCGCCGGCTCCCGGGCGCCGTGGGGAGGGCGGGGCGAGAGAGGGGCGGACCAATCCCCGCGGGGCGGAGGGGCGTGGCCGGGCGCGAGGCGGCTGCGCGCGGCGCGGCGGCGTCTCCTCCATGGGCCGCGCGCGCGGCGCCAGGTGCGTGCTGGGCGCGCGGCGGGGGCGGTTGCCATGGGGACGGGGCGGTTGCCATGGCGACAGCGGCCACCATGATACCTGGGGAGGGGTCGGGTCCCGGCCGTGAGGGGACGGAGCGGCCCCGGGGCGCGGAGGAGCCCGAGGGGGCCGGGGATGAGCCCGGGGGACCTTTGACGGTGCTGGGGGCGCTGCGGCCCGGCTGTGCCCACCATCCCGCTCCGCGCCCTCGCTCTCTGTAAAAAATCCGTTTTCATGGATTTTACCCCCCGGGAAGGAGCCTCGGCCTCCTCCCCGCCCGCTGAGTGCCCGCGTTGTTGCTTTTCCCGCAGGTTTAGCGAGGAGGGGGCGCGGCGGAGAGGACAGGTAAGGCCTCGGGCATCCCTGGGGGTGCGAACCCCTCCCCGCTTCCCTTCCCGGAGTCCCTCCTGGAAGCTCCCGTGGGAGCTCTAGGATACAGAGCTCTGCCGGGCTTTGCTGTGTCACCCTCTCTCCTTGCTCATGGAAGCACGTGGAGGATCGAGGCGTTGAATGAAAACCTCTGGTGTGTTTTAACTCGCACCCGAGGGGGCTGAACCTGGAGTTCCTGGGGCGTGGCGGGAGCAGGGCTTGTCCTGCTCGGTCCCACTGTCCCTGCACCCCACTGTCCCCTCCTAGGGTGGTTCTGATCCACCTCCAACTGCAGATCCCACGTGGAGGGACAGAGCTTGGGAACTGGCCAGGGCCAGCTCAACTCCAGGCTGACACATGTGTGGTCTAAACCATCTTATCCCAAAGCCACTGGGTTGAGGAAGGAGCTCTGAATGACACCCTGGCTGGCGGTGGTTCTGCTCAGCACTCAAAGAAGCTAAAAATAATGCATGAGCAGTGGATCTGTACTTGTTTCCCTATGGAATTGGCAGAGGCTGCTCTGCAGGAGCCCATTTTCCACCTCAGAGCTGGATCACTTGGCTTCAGCTTCAACACCCAGGTGTAGCTTCTCTTTTGTTGGGTGCTGAGCTTGGAGGTGGCTTGGGCAGTGACTTCCCCATGAGGTGGTGGGGAAAACTTGCCATTAACTCCCCTTTTCGGTCCTGCAGGTTGAGTGCTGTGGTCGTGCTTTGCCCAGGTGCAGTGAGGTTTTTGTAAATAAACACCCTGTGTGTGCCTCAGCCTTGGTTTGACGCGCTGTGTTCAGGTGTTTGCTTTGACCTCGGATGTGTCTGTTAGACAGGGAATGGCTGTGCTTGGGTTCACCCAGTGCTGGTGCCTTGGCCGTGGTTTAAAGCTGCCGGTTCCTCGCTGGAAGGCTTTAGGATAAAGTGAGGGGTTTGTGTGGTGTGGAGGGGGAATGAGAACCCTTTAGTGTCTCTGGTGAAGGTGATGGAGACCAGGCTGGCACAGGGGCAGCTGAGCCAGGAATCCATGGAGTGTGATCTCTCCAGACCCTGCAATTCCCTGTAGTCCAAATATCTGGAAGGTTCCCAACATCTTGCTAGGGCTGGAGAGACACTTACCTTCTAAGTGCCCGTGGCTCCCTCTCCTCCATGGCACCTGTGTTCCCAGGGGGATCCTGTGGTTCCTGGGGTGTTTTTTCTCCGTGGCAGTGTACTCTGAGGTAATTCCATTTAATTTATACTACCTCAGGTGTGCTGGCATGATCCATCCCCCTGGGGAGCAGAGCTTCTCCCCAGGCCTGAAACCTGGAGGTTTCTGTTTCTTGGCTAAACCTTTTTGGCTTGTTTTTAAGAGAAATAAGAACGTTTTTGGTTAGTAAGAGAAATAAGAACTTTTTAAACTCTGTATGTGTAATGGGTTTTTTGTTCCTTTTTGGCTCTCTGCACTAAATAGAAATGAAGGTTGAAGGTTGTTATATCAGACAACCATTTCTTGGTGATTATAATTCTAAAAGGTGTTTTTCCCTAAATTCAAAATGACTTTTGAAGTGTCCTTATTGCTTTAGAGGCACTTAAAAACTGATTGGATGGCTCCACTCCTGCTGTTGATGGCCTGGGAATGTGTGGGGGGAGCGAGATGGGAGCGGTGTGCTGAGGCAGGAGGAAGCAAACAGGGGAAGGCCACTGTACAAACCTTGATATTTGAGTCTTAGCTGATAATTCACAACCCAAAGATAATATGAATTTGAATTATATCCAGTTTAGAATGTGTTCAGGGGTGTTTAAGGAGCCACATGGTGAAAAACAGCTCTCTGAGGTGTTTTACTGATTTATTATTGAGCAAGTGGCCTAGTGGAAGGTGTCCTCCATGGCATGGGGGTGGAACCAGATGGGCTTTAAGGTTCTGTCCATCCCAAAACAGTTGCTGATTCCACTGTACAGTTTTCCAGGGGGGTCAGGAAGGAAAGGCTGCACACAGGCAGTGTCTGAGCATCTGTTAGAGTCTCTGTGCCCTGTTCTCATCATCCAGCATTGAAAGCTTGTGGTTTCCTGGATTAATTGGGATGATTTCTCACGGGATCTGTGCCAAACCTTGCAGCACAGCCGAGGTGTCCTACCTGCCAGGAGCTGCCCTGTGTCACCTGCTCTGCTGCCAGGGAGCAATTGCAGCACCTTGTTTGTGGGACAAACCCTCAAAGCTCCCCAAGGCTGCCAAACCCTGTGATTTTGGGGTCAGCAGCTCTCCTTCAGCGTTCCCTCTGGGCAAAAGCCTCGTGTCTCACAGAGTTTGTGCTGGACTCTTCATTACAATTGGCAAGAAAAAAAGCAGGGGAGGGTGAACAGTTCTGCCCACTTTCATTTCCTTTCCGTAGACTTATTTGGGAGAAGCAGCTTGGGAGAGGACTGTGTGCTGGCAGCCCTTTTGTGTCTTGTGTCACAAGGCTGCTGAAAGAGCTCTCAGGCTCCACTTCCTCTCCGTGGCTTCGGGGCTGTTTCCCAGCGCCTGCAGACACACGGTGGGCTGGGAAAGCCTTCCCTCATCACCAGGGAATGAAACGCTCTCCGTGGCTTTTCGGAGCCAACAGAAATCTTTTTGTCTTTTCTGCCCTCCCACTGTTTCCCAAGCGGCGAGTTTGCTGACAGGCCTCGCTGGGAAAGAGGGGGAGTGCTGCTCCAAGGTCCGGGCTCTCCAGTGAAACGCGGCAGTGCCGGGACAGATCCCACCTGTGTGTGCAAAACAGCCCTGTGATGTTATGGTAAAGGAGGGGAAGGAAGTGGATGAGACAGTGGGGCAAAGTCCAGAGACAGAAAGGTGCAATCCTCAGCCCAAAGGTGATCTGAGAACGATAACGAACCCGGGATTTATCCACCTGTGCAAAGCTGGCTCCGCAGAATCCTGCTGTCCAGGTGGTGTCGTGGATGTGTGGTGACTTTGCCTGTGGTGATTTGTCTGCCATAGAAACTGGATGGCTTCTACGGTGAGCCTGAGCAAGGAAACGTTGTTGGAAGATGGAATGCCACCTGCAAAGAAGCCCAGGTAAATTTAATTATGCTCCAGTGAATTTCTCCCAACAAGAGCTTTTTCCTTTGCCTCGCTTTGTTCTTTAAGGATTGTGACCCCTGGCGCCCGCGGCCGTTTCGCTTTCTGATCCAAGAACCACGTGCTGGCTCTGCCTGTGCCCTGGGCCTCCTGTGGAACAAAGGCCTTCGTGCCCACGATGTTCTTTCTTGGGAGTTTAACCCTCAGCCAGGGTGTGAGGTTGCACTCAAAGCTGTGTTTGACTGTCCTGTCTGCACGCGAGGTCAGGTCAGACACGGTGGTTGCGCTCCTTCACTTGAGCTGGTTGGTGGTTCCCAGGGAGTTACATAAATTACTGGGATTGAGCTGCATGTAAAGGCTGAATAATTCTGCTCTGGAGGCTCCCTGTGCTAAGAAATAGGTCGTGTTACAGTTCTGTGCGTGGGGACCTGAGTGGGGCACACCCACACTCCTGTCCAAGGCTGGGACTGGGGCTGCTGCGAGCTCAGAAATTCAGGCATGAACTTGTGAACAAGCAGCTAATTCATCTGGGGAGTTGTCTCCCACTAATCTGACTTATTTATGAGCTCTGGAGGGCTGCAGGATAGTTCCTGTGTGGTCTCAAGGTTGCTCTGTGACCATGGAAAGAGCAGAAAAGAGGCCAGATTATTTTTCCCTTGCTCAGGATATCAGGGCAGAAACAAGTGTATTTGTCAGCAGGGAGTGGAATGCCTCTTTCAGAGATGTCATACAGGACATTAAGACTTGCCAATTTGTTATTATTTTGGATTTCAGTCCCAATAGTGTTTTTGTAGTAGCTCATTAGCGTGAATACTGATTTATTCTGTGTATGTGAGGCTTGCAGTCCCCAGATGAAACCCTGTTTATCAGCACTGACAGTAGGGCCCTCCTCGATGAAAGGGTTAACGTGTCTGTTTTCATAGGCAGGAGCTGAGGGAAAGCAAAGCTCCATCTGTGTGGTGTCGGTTTCCTCTCCCCTTCTCACTCAGTATCACGTGTTTGCTGATAAAACCCATTCCTTCCAAGCGAGCTGCTCCCCTGGGCTGCTGCTCTGATCCTCTGGGAAGCTGCAGCTGGACATGGGGCAAGGCAAAGGCAGGAGCAGCACATCTGCTCCATACATGATCATACCACTTCTAAAGCACTGTGCAGGTGTAAAGCCAGGAAAACAGGGAAGATGGGAGGAGGAGGAAGGAGAATACAGCCCTGCAGCTCTTTCATGTGACTCTGTATCCATCTGGGCTTCCAAAAGATTGGCCTGGAGCATCCTGCTGACACTGCAGGTGTCACAGAGAAGGGGTTGCTGGTGCAGTTGAGGGGACTCAGCAAACAGGCTGGGAGGTGGGAAGGTCCCCTCCAGGGCAGAGCTGGGAGGAAGCCTTCCCTTCCTTCCTTCCTTCCTTCTGTGCTGGGATAGATGGAGCTGCTGTGTCCAGGCCCGTGTTCTGCACCTTGTTTGAACCAGGTGGTGGTCCCTCCCTATGTGGGTCCCATCCCCGCTTTGTCCCAGGATGTAGGATGTGTGTGTCTCATTCCTTAGTGCTCACCACACCTTTCCCAGGGCCTGCAGCCTCCCCTTAAGCTTCCAGGTAACTTGTATTAACAAGACTCCCCTTATTCCAAATTCTCATTGGGTTAACTTTGCTTCAGAAGCATTCCAGGGCATCACTGACTTCCCCAGTAACCATCCCGGGAACAGACTGGATTCCCAAGTCTGTTGTAACTGCATACCTCGTGCTGTGAGCATCTGTGCTGCTGATCCACGAGCTGCATGCTGTCTTTTAGGGATACTGAGCTGCTCCTCTCATCCTTTGTTTATCAGAGGCCCTAATGGACGTGTTGACTCCAAATTCAGGCAGGGGGTACCTCCTTCACCCTCGGTTCATGTGTCCCACCGCCCCAGACACTCCTCCATCCATGGTGGTACCAGCTGTGCTCCCTTCTCCTCTTGCAGGAAGCTGTTGCCAAGCCTCAAAACCAAGAAGCCTCGTGAACTCGTTCTGGTGATTGGGACAGGAATTAGTGCTGCAGTTGCTCCCCAGGTCCCAGCACTGAAGTCTTGGAAGGGGCTGATCCAGGCCCTCCTGGATGCTGCTATTGACTTTGATCTCCTGGAAGATGAAGAGAGCAAACGGTTCCAGAAGTGTCTTCATGAAGACAAGAACTTGGTTCATGTTGCCCATGACCTTATCCAGAAGCTGTCTCCGGTCAGTGTGCTGCAGCACTGCACAAATGTCCCTTGAGTGTAGCATTTGGCTCTTGGAAATAGCCAGATTTGGTTCTCCAGCAATGGAGCCCCCATCCCCAACAATTCCTCTATGTACGAGGAAGTTGCTGTGCCAGGTTCCTGAGGCACAACTCTGCTTTGGACACAGATTTGGGGTATTTCCCAAGATGATCAGGGGATGGAGCCCGTCTGCTGTGAGGAAAGGCTGAGAGAATTGAAATTGTTCAGCCTGGAGAAGAGAAGGCTTGGGGGTGACCTAATTGTGGCCTCGCAGTGCCTGAAGGAGCGACAGGAAAGATGGAGAGGGCCTGGTGTGACAGGACAAGGGGAATGGCTTCCCACTGCCAGAGGGCAGGGTTAGATGGGATATTTGGAAGGAATTCTTGGCTGTGACAGTGGGGAGGCCCTGGCACAGGTTGCCCAGTGAAGCTGTGGTTGCCCCATCCCTGGAAGTGTCCAAGGCCAGGTTGGACAGGGCTTGGAGCCCTTCCCTGGGCTGGTGGAAGGTGTCTCTGCCCACAGCAGGGGTGGGATGAGATGAGTTTTAAGGCCCCTTCCAGCCCAAACCATTCTGGGATTCTGTGATTGTGCTGGGGGGCAGAACCCACCTTGGTGCAGCCAGAGCTCTGTGTTTGCCCTGCAAGGACCCAGAGCTGTGCAGGGTCTTGGAGAAACGTGGGTGGTTTTTCTCGGGGTGTTCAGCACGAGGCGTTCAGGGCTCTGATCTCGGTCTGTCTCCCCTTCCCAGCGCACAAGCAACGTTCGCTCAACCTTTTTCAAGGACTGTTTATACGAGGTGTTTGATGACCTGGAATCTAAAATGGAAGATTCTGGGAAGCAGCTGCTTCAGTCTGTGCTTCACTTGATGGAAAATGGGGCCCTTGTGTTAACCACGAACTTCGATAACCTGCTGGAGCTGTACGCAGCACACCAGGGGAAGCACCTCGAGTCTCTTGATCTGACTGATGAAAAGAAGGTAAGGGATGAGGGTTTCTTTTGTCAGGGCTATGCTTGGGATGATGCAGGATGTGCCCTCACACTGCCTGAGGGGGAATTGTACTGACAGCAGTGGTTTAACTGGTGTCAGACAAGCTCCAGGCAGAGGCAGCTGAGCAGAGGAATGGGGAGGAACGCTCCTTTCTGGAAGGCTGTGCTTTGCTTGCTGGCTGCCATCCAGTCCTCAGGAGGAGCCCTTCAGCCTGGTATTTCTTTGATCTCTGTCCTTGAAACTTCTGGCTTGGTCTTGCTTCCACATAAGGCTGGGTTTGATGTTCCTAACTGATAGGGGAAACTCCATTGGAGACACAAAGCTGAGCTTTCTATTTTTGTCATGGGCTGCAAAGTGCTTTTGGTGACAGAGCATGTTTGGGGCTGCAGCCTTCAGGGCTCTCTCTTGCCCTGTGCCTTCTTTCTGCAATGGCTGAATGGCTCGTGCTCCAGCTCCTTCTGCCATGCTCTCAGAGCCATAGGTGCTGACTTCACACAAACTTCCCTTCCTCCTGCCCCAGTCAGGCTGTGAAATCCTGAGCCACCTGCCCACTTCAACTTTTTGTCGTGGGTTTGAATGGTGGGGAACATCTTGTCCTTCTGTTGGCATGTTAAACACACCCCAGGTGTGTGTGCTGTGCAGCCCTTGATCTCTTTCCATTCTGACTCATTTCTGTGCTTCACATTTCCTGCATGACCTCTTAATCTACATGGCTGGAAGTACTTACAGTGTTACAAATAAGCATTCTAATTACTGCAAGCTTAAATGAGCTGAGGTCTGCAGGAGTAAACCGAGAGCCTGGGAAGTGGCTGTCTGAAATGGAGGTCAGCTGGTGAGCTCCCTCAGAGCCCAGGGGCCAAGAATAAAACTTTGTAGGCTTGAGGAACACACTGACTTAGGATTTATAGGTGGGGTTTTTTCCCCTTTTTTCTGCTGGAAGTGGTGTATTGATTTCTTGTTTTGCACTGTGTCATGCAGGTGCTGGAGTGGGCGCAGGAGAAGAGGAAGCTCAGTGTCCTGCACATCCACGGTGTCTACACCAACCCCAGCGGCATCGTCCTGCACCCCGCCGGCTACCAGAACGTGCTGCGCAACACCGAGGTCATGGTGAGGCCACAGGGGGTCCTGGGCCTTGGGTCACCCAGACACATGCTCAACTGAGTTAGGATTGGTGGTGGAGGGAGAATTAATTCATTTGGGGAAATAAGAGGGTTGGATCCTCTAGTCTGCCAAGGTGCCAAAACACTTCCCCACGCCTGTGTTGAGGGTGACTTAACGAGGGCAATGCTGCAGAGCCTCGTCAGGGATAAGGCAGGTGCTGTTTCTTGTGAGGATGAAGCTCACCTTGACCAAGAACATCTTTCCCTTTCTTAAAGCGAGAGATTCAGAAGCTCTATGAAAATAAGTCCTTCCTCTTCTTGGGCTGTGGTTGGACTGTTGATGACACCACGTTTCAGGCCCTGTTTTTAGAGGCTGTCAAGCACAAGTCAGACCTGGAGCACTTCATGCTGGTGCGGAGGGGGGATGTGGATGAGTTCAAGAAGCTCCGTGAGAACATGCTGGACAAGGGGATCAAGGTGATTTCCTACGGGGACGAGTACACCGACCTGCCCGAGTACTTCGAGCGGCTGACGAGCGAGATCGCCATGCGGGGCCGCACAGGTACGGGGGCATGGGCTGAGGGGATGCCTCTTCACAGTGTTCATTATGAAGTCCGTGTATTCCAGCAGTTTGAACAGCTGTGCTGCTTCCCACGCCTGCAAACTTTGCTCTTTGTGTGCAGCTGTTCCTTTTCTGCTTGAAGGGTCATTTCAGTCTGGCTGACCTTCACCCTGCTCAGCCCGAGCCAGTGCTTTAATGTACATACAGAAATCTTAAAAATGGGGGAAAGTGGGTTTGCTGGCCAGAGCCTTGCTGGCAGCTGTTAGAGGGTTAAACCACCCTGTGGGCAGCTGGTTCCCACAGGGGCTCCCCAGGGTCACCTCCAGCTGCCCCTGCTCTCCCCCAGGTGTGCCCAAGGAGGGGCAGCAGCTGAACGGCTCCACCGCTGCCCACGCCGACAGAAAAGGTAAGGAAGGTTCTCCCGAGCCAAGGCTTTGCCCTGTGTGACTCCCTGCAGTCCTGGGCAGGTTTTCAGCCTTTGCTTCCCCACAGGATGCAGCACCTGAGCCTCAGCCCTGCCCTGAGCCGTGGGGGACTCCCAGGATGGGCCCAAGCCAGGCCAGCAGCCCCAGGGGGGCTGGAGCCCACGGAGCCAGGACCCTTCCAGCAGGGAAGAGGCTGGGCAGAGCCTCCTTGGACAGACACCTGGTTTAACATAGCTCATCGTGGTTCTGTGGGGGCTGTGAGTGCCTGCGGAGTGCAGTGCCCCCGAGGGAGCTGCAGCCTCCTCTAATTTCATACCTAGTGCTTTTATATTCTGTATTTCAATTTTAAAAAAAAATGAAACTTGAGCTTTTTTTTTTTTTTTACTGGAAGCTCTAGTTTTCTAGTCCTGTCTTTATACTGTACAGTATTTTGTATGTTGAAGTTGCATTAAAGGCCTGCTCACTGAACTTTGGCTGGTGTGTCATTGACAGGCCCCCTCACACTGGTGGGAGTTCTTCTGACCCCAACCCAGGAGGAAACAGTTCCTGGCTGGAGGCAAGTTATTTATACACAGAGAACAAATTATGGAGTTTATTTTATATAAATTATGTCTCTTAGCAGACAGCATTCAATTTATTGCACTAGAGCACATCTGCAATACAGAGCTACAAGACATTGTCAGAGAGTTTTGTATTATTCAGTGTAGCACTTCCAACCGGGATCAAGAGGCACTCAGAGGGGGGAGAAAGGGTGCAGGAAAGCAGCAAGCAGCCACCATTCTCTTCCAGTATTCATGTGGTTTGGTTTATTTCCTTTTTACTAGCAGGTACCGCTGAGGCCAGCAGGCAGGAGCCAGAACTGCTGCCTTCCCCCTCCACACCCGGCTGCCACAGCTCTCCAGCTCCTGCTCAAATATGTGATGTCTGGGGACCCTGGAGTCCTGGTGAGGGCAGAAATGGAGGACCTTAAGGCAGTTTAGCATTTCCCCTCCAGCCCAGCACAGGCTGTTGCCTTTTTGTTTTTTGGTTTATCAGCTTCAGTGGAGCTGCCGGGAGCAGCGACATTAACAGCCAGGTCTAACGCTGCCCCTAAGCCAAAGTCCCTCCTGCCTCCTCCCTAAGCTGGCCTAAAAATCAAAAGCAGCTCAAAAAATGCCTTGAAACCCCCCAAAAAGCACAGCAGGCCCCGGCACTGCCCACCCCCCGTGCAGCATGAACAATACAAAGCTCTGGATTCGGCCTCCCCACCAGGGAGCCTGCATCACTGGGACAGAATGGAGGAACCCAGGGCAGGGCTTTTGCTGGATAAAAGGGGCTTTATCCAAGAAAAGTAACCCCCGTGCTGGTATTCCTTCATTCTGTTCTGCACTACACGGGAAGGACTAGTCGGTGACGGGGTAAAGCATGTTCTTCTGGGACGTCTGCACACAGCGGTTTGGTGGCTCAGGCCTTCATGAGCGCGGCGACCACGGCCTTGGCGTTAAGGCTGCGCAGATCACAGTAGGTCTGTCCGGTACCAACGAACACGATGGGCTTGCTCGTGATGTAAGTCATGGAGATGGCGGCACCAACCTGCCGGGGACAAGCGTGCAGCGCCTGAAACACGGCACTTCCCCCTCGGGAACCCGTCAGGGAGCTCAGCAAACACTCATCCCCCACATGTGGAAACCACGCTGCTAAATTTGGGTCAAACACGAGAGAGAAGCGCAGGAGCATCCTGTGTTCGACAATTCCCGCCTCTCCCCTGCAGGCACTATCAGAGGGTCTGTGCAGAGCCGCCTCAGCAGCTCCTTACCTTGTCATCTATGGTGTCAAACTTGGTGAGGACGATCCCATCGATGAGCCGCGGCGTCTGGGCCATGGAGTGATCAGCCAGAGCCTTGTTGAACTTGACCTGAGGGAAGAGGAACATCCAAGACACGCAGTTGCGGTGCTACCACTGTAAAACCTACACAACCAGGTTTTTTCTCCACCTCTCAGGAACAAAACCCTCCACATGACTCACCAGCTGATCCACAGCCTCGTTCCCCACCAGCGCCTCCCCGACGAACAGGACCAGGTCGGGCGCATTGACGGCGATGAGCTTGGCCAGCGCGGTCATGAGGGGCGCGTTGTCCTGCATGCGGCCGGCTGTGTCCACCAGCACCACGTCGAAGCCCTGGTTCCGCGCTGAGGGGACAGGGAAGGGCCGTGAAGGATGGGGGGGCGGCGAGAGAGGCGGCGGCTCCCCCGGCACCGCACCTACCGTAGGAAATGGCCTCCATGGCGATGCCCGCGGCGTCCTTGCCATAGCCCTTCTCGTAGAGCTGCACCATGGTGCGCCCGCCGTGGCTCTCCGGGGGGTGCAGCGCGTTGAGGCGCCGGGTGTGGGTGCGCAGCTGCTCCACCGCACCCGCGCGGAAGGTGTCACAGGCGGCGATGAGCACGCTGAAGCCATTCTCGATGAGCCAGAACGAGATCTGCGGGTGGCAGCACGTCAGATGCGTTGGCAGCCGCAGCCTGACCCCGTCACGCCGCTCCCGGGATCCAGGAGGGTCCTGCCCTACCTTGGCCAGGTTGGTGGACTTCCCGACACCGTTGACACCGCAAAAGGTGACGACATAGGGCCGGCGGTGGCGCTGGGCGTCCATGACGTCGCGCAGCACATCCACGCGGCGCTGGGGCTGCAGGATCTGCACCAGGGCCTCCTGCAGTGCCTGCTTCACCGTTGAGGTCACCGCTGGGGAGGGGCAGGGGGATGGAAAGAGGACCACTCATGCCTGGGGAAAGCTCCTGAGCTCCAGATCACACACAGGAGGCCACACAAACACTTACTGGTGAACGTTCCCATCACCTTCCCTTCCAACTTCTTGGCCACGGACTCGCAGAGCTGCACAGCAATCTCGGCTGCCACGTTTTTAGCTTTGAGAGAGAGAGTGGGGAGTCAGCGCTGCCGAGGTTACACATGCCAGACATTGGTATCAACGGAAGCATGGAGCTCAGGATCCCCTCCGGACCTGACCACTGCCCCACTTCTGCTGCACTGGCAAGAGGTGCAACAGGAACCCACCACAGTTCCTGTGGGCAGCAACATCCCAAAACATCAGTGTCACCCACACCAAGGCCCTCCCAAAAGAGCACAAGGAACCACCTCACCGCAGATCCAGACGTACCAATCAAGTGATCCTTCATCTTCTCCAGCACGGGGTCCATGTCCTCTCTCGTCAAGCTCTTGGAGCCCACTAGCCCCTTCAGCATGCCAAACATGCCCCCCAGGCCACCCTTCTTCGTGCTGTGGAGAAGCAGAGGAGGTACCTTGAGGTTCGAGAGCAAGTTGCAAGTGGGCAAACACACCATTCAGCGTGTGCAGTTCCTGCGTTACTGGTTAGACTGGAGGAGGCGTCACAGGAGAGAAATCAAGGCCCGTGTGACAAGCAGGGGCTGTGGGAGCCTTACCTGGGTTTCGAAGTGTTCTGGACAACCTTCTCCTCCTCGGCTTCGTCCTCACTCTCATATTCCAGGTCGTACAGGCGGCCGGGCTCCCGATTCTTGTCCCCCAGGGCCTGGGAGGGGAGAAGTGGCTTTAGGGGCTGGGTGCCAAGAGCTCTGTTTGATCCCTTCTCATCCAGCCGTGGAGACCGGGCTGGGTTCACAACGCCCAGCTGAGCCCAGAACAACACGGAGTGCCCCGACTTCCCCTCACCATGTCAGGGTCGAACTCCTCCACAGGACAGGCCTCAGCGCTGCCATTGGTAGCGGAGTTACTGTAATCCAGTACTTTGGCATTAGAGTTCCCCAGATCCCACACCCGGGGCTTCTTCCCCTTCTCCTTCTGTGCATCGGGCTTGGGAGATCTGAGGAGACAAAAGAGCAGGACACGCCTTGTGTTCAGGGCAGGGGAGCAGAGCCATCGCCTCCTCAGAAGGTGTGGAAAATAAAAGCCTGCATTACCCAAAAAGGCAGAAATTAAGGCTAAACCTGGCTGATTTGGTCTGCAGAGTTTATATTTCTGAACTTTAACCCTGTATGGCCCTGGTTCCCCTCAAGCCTGGCATTGATGCATTGCTGCTGTCTGCTCACTCAGGACAGGTCTGACGTCTCCCAGGCACACGCTGGGTTTCTAGGTCTTTCGCAAGCTTTATTTCCCCTTCAGAACCCCCCAGCTGCCCTCTCCCACAGTTTCCAGCAAGGAGAGAAATAAGGAAAAGGAAATAAGGTCCAGGAAAGCGAGGTCTGACTTCCAGGGGTCACCAAAAGGAGAGACTCAGCCATGTTGAAAGCACAGTCTGAGTGACTGTGCTCTCATCACCCACCTGGACTTCTCCCCGGCTTTCATGTGTCTCCTGAAGAATTCCTCCCGGTTCTTCTGCAGGATTTCATCCTTGGTCAGCTCCTCCTTCTCCCCTGCTGCTGGGGGCTGTTTGTCACCCCCGGATGCTTTACTGGGTGCTGCAGCAGCTTCAGTTCCTGATGGGAAGAGCCCCCACATGAGCTTAAACCAGCTCCAAGCGGGCTGGGAAAGCACAGGCTGGAACACAGAGCTCTGGAATATTCTCCGACCCCCCTTCCCCCCATTTATCTTCCCCATCAACTCACCCTCTTTTTTGGAACCTTTGTTCTTCTTGTTCTTGACCTTCTCCTTTGGTTTCTCCCCCCGGGTTTCGATCATACACTTGACAGTCTTCTGGGATTTCAGAGACTGCTCAAACGTCTTCATTACCGTGGGAGCTCGGACTCTGCTGCTCTCCTCTGCATCCCTGCGGGAAGGTGACCCATTAGCCTGGATTCCAGTTCTTTTCCCCCCCTCCCAGCTCTGCTCAAAACAGACATTTAACACAAAAATCAGGGTGTGGTACCGGAGGAGGCGCATGAAGTCATCTTTAAAATCAAAGGTGCCATTTAGGAGGCCCAGGGCCCCTTTCTGCTGGAACTCGTTGCGGTACTTGTCTCTGAACTCCTTGTGGACATCGTCTATCAACTTGTCCACGTAGGTTAGAGTCAGGATCTTCTGGAAGCCCACCTGCCCAGGGACACAGACAACAGACACTGCACTCCCTGCTCACTGAACAGCAGCAAGGGAGCAAAATCCTCCCTGTTTAATTCAGAGTGGGCAAGCTCCAGGCTGCACTTTCTGCTCTGCCTTCCCAAGATTTAAAATGCCCCCAAAAAGGTAAAAACCAGCCCAGGGGCAGCACCAACACACACGGGCTTGTCTCATGGCAACAAAGACACGTGGCACCGGGGCAGAGAACCTTTTGCTTATCTCTAAGTCCACAGGAAAGCTTGTGTGGATTTATGGAGATAAGGAGCGGGCAGACTGAAAGGGAGAGCATTAAATGCTCTGTAAAGACAAGGGGGCGGCACCTTTCCGAGGGTATTTTTAAATAACTTTGGGAAAAGTGAAGTTTCACGAGGCTGTAGGTTCTATTTGAGGTTTGATTAGTTTTAATCCTGTTGCAGATGATTAAAATAAGCTGCTCCCCCAGCGGTGAAGGGCTGAGAGACACCCGTGCCCACCTGCTGTGGGGAGCCTGGCTGTGCTGGGGGCACTGCTCAGCCCCCCTGAGACCCTCCCAGAGCCAGGAATGGCAAGACCTTTACCATACCCCCCAAAATCCCACAGCCAGAGGGGCCAACCAGTCTGGGAGCCAAGGTGCAGCCCCAGTCAATGGGAACAGCTGTTTGCCTAAACCACAACACACCAGGAATTCTCCCCTCTCTGTTCTGGGACAATCCCCCTCCCTCAGGTCTGGGGGCATCCCAGGAGGCTGGAGGGACCCCCCTGCCACGCTGGGGGTGCCTGGGGGGGTCTCTTACCACAAACACCAGCTCAAACTGGTTGTCCAGTTTGTACTTGAGCGTGAGGGCCTCATGGGTGAAGGAGTTGTTGCCTCCTCGCTCCTGGGGGAGAGGAGCTGTCAGAAGCGAGGTGCCAGCAGCACAGAGACAGCCCCCAACCCCCTTCATCCCTGCCACGCTCCCTCCCCAAAAGTGGTGCACAGCATCCCTTACAGGTGATCCCGCGGCAGGTGGCCACATCCTTCCCCCCAGAGGTGATTGTGCCCCCCAGACAGGTGGTCCCACCTGTTCCTCCCCCCACCCCCAACAGGTAGGTGGTCCCAGTCCCCTCTTTCCCCCCTCCCCAGCCGTGTAGGCTCACCCGAACTCCCCCTCTCCGATCACCGGCCCCACCGCTCCTCCCGCCCCTGGTGGGTGGTCCCAGTCCCACCCCCGCTCCCCCAACCAGGTACACGGTCTCCCTTATCCTCCCCTCCCCACACGCTCCCAGCCCCATCACCCTCCCCACAGCTGATCCCACTCCTCCCTCCACACCCGCAGTCTCGCCCATTCCCCCTCCAAACAGGCGGGTGGTCTCGCCCATTCCCCTCTCCCGCCCCCGGAATGGGCGAGACCACCTGCCTGTTTGGGGGAAAGACAGCTCCAACCTCGCTGTCCCCCCCAGCCCCGGGACCTGCAGGAGCACGGAGCGGATGAGCGCGTTGACGGGGGCGGTGGCGGCGGGCCCGCGCACGCCCTGGAAGCACCAGAGGACGAGGCCGCCCTTGCTGAAGATGGTGAAGAAGTCGAGCATGGCGGCGCCGGGCCCGGCCGGCCGCACACGTCGCTCTGCCCCGCCCTTCCGCCGGAAGCCACGCCCCCTCCGCCCGGGGCTGAGGGGAAGGGGCGCGGTTACAACACGGAGGGGGCGTGGTTATATGGAAGGAGGCGTGGTTTCAGGGAAAGAGGTGGGGCTATGCGGGGAGGGGGCGTGGTTACGGGAAAGGGGCGTGGCCATGCTGCGGTGCGGGCGCGCGTTCGGGCAAAGGGTGGCGGGGGGCGCGGGGAGACTCCCATGGGGGACACGGGGGCCCCCGGCAAGAGCGGGGTCCGAGCAGGGCCCTCCGCACCGCCGCACCGCGCCGCGCTGATTTCTTCCGCGGTGAGGAGAGAGGGGGGCCCTGGGGTCCGCAGCGGGGGTTTTGGGGGTACGGGGTAGTGGCGTGGGGGTCGCTGGGGATGGGGAGGGGTGGAAGGATTGCGGAGTTCCAGGGAATGGGGTGCCCCGGGGTAGGAGGTCATTGGGAATGGAGGGGTCGCTGGGGGCGATGGAGGGGTTATGGGGGTGTATGGAGGGGTCCTGGGGGAATGGAGGGGGGGGTCAGGGTGTGTTGGGATCGCTGGGAACGGGGAGGGGGTGAAACGGATGGAGGGTCACAGGGAATAGGGGGGGTGCTGGGAATGGAGGGTCATTGGGAATGTGGAGCTCATTGGAGTGGTTATGGAGGGATCCCGGGGGGAATGAAGGGAGGGTCGGGGTGTGGGATTGCTGGGAATGGGTCAAAGGAATGCAAGGAATGGGGGGGTCCAGGGGATACAGAGGGAACTGGGGTGGTCCCAGAGGGAACTGGGGTGGTCTCAGGGTGTGGAGAGGATACGGGGGACTGTGAAAGGGAACTGAAGTGGTCCTGTGGGATGCAGAGGGTACTGGAGTGGTCCCAGATGGTACTGGGGTGGTCCCAGGGGATGCAGAGGGTCCTGGGGTGCCCGGGGGGGCTGCCAGCTGTGCCCCCCAGGCCTGGCAGCCCCCCCGTGTCTCGGCAGAGCTGGGGCAGACCCTGGGGCGCCTGGGGCAGACCCTGAGGGATCAGGTGCCGGCCGCGGGCAGCGCCTGGGGGAGCTGGCTGCCCCCGGGGATCCACCCCGACCCCCGGCCCCCCGACGAGGCCGACGTGGTGGTGGTGGGGGGCGGCGTGGTGGGCTGGTCCGTGGCCTACTGGCTGAAGGTGCTGGAGGGCCGGTTCCGGCGGCACGGGATGAGGGTGCTGGTGGTGGAGCGGGACCCCACGGTGAGCCACCCCCTCCCGGGGCAGGGCGGGACCCCCCTGAGCCCCTCCTGATTTTGAGGGGTGTCCTCCGTGTCAGTATTCCAGAGCCTCCACGGTGCTGTCGGCGGGGGGGATCCGGCAGCAGTTTTCCCTGCCGGAGAACATCCAGATGTCCCGGTTCTCTGCCAGCTTCCTGCGCGACATCAATGTGCGTGGGGCTGCTTGTGGGGGCGGGGGGGAGGGGTTTGGGGGGTCCAGCCCTGCTCACCGGGGTCTCCTCCTCTCCTCAAGGAGTACCTCGGGGTCCCCAATGAGCCCCCCATTGACATCCAGTTCCAGCCCTCGGGGTACCTGTTCCTGGCCTCCCTGGAGGACGCTGCTGAGCTGGAGGCCACTGTGCAGCTCCAGAGGTGGGGGACACACACAGGCCCCCACACCAGGGGGATTCTGGGGAGGGTGGGGGTCATCCTGAACCCCCCCTCCACCTGCTGGCTGTCTCCAGGGAGGAAGGGGCACAGGTAGCCCTGCTGTCCCCCACCCAGCTGAAGGAGAAATTCCCCTGGATAAACACGGAGGATGTGGCAGTGGCATCCTATGGTATGTGGGGGCTGGTGTGGGGACCTCCCCTTAACACCCGTCCTTACCCCCATCACCACCCTATATCCCCACCCTGCTGGGTGCTTCCTGCATTCCTGGCTTTATTTATGGGAGGTCCAGCCCCTTCCAAACCACATTTTTTAGGGGGGGGTCACCCCACAGTGCCTCCCCCCCTCCACCTTTGTCCCCCCCAGGCCTGGAGGATGAAGGCTGGTTCGATCCCTGGACCCTCCTCAACGCTTTCCGGCGCAAAGCCACGTCCCTGGGGGTCCACAACTGCTGCGGGGAGGTGCGAGGTGAGGAATGGAGGGGGTGGGCACAGTGGGGTCCACTGGGACATCCACTGGGGACCACCACCCCCAGGACCCTCCACCTTAACCCAAAATCCTCCAGCTTTTGTCACCTCAGCCAACAACGCGATCCCGCTATCAGCGGAGTCTGCGCGCATCAAATACGTTCATGTGAGTGTCTGTGTGTCTGTGTTTGTGTGTGTCTGTCTGTGTGTCTGCGTCTGTGTGTGTCTGTGTGTCTTTGTGTCTTTGTGACCTCCCCAAAACTCGGGGGGCCTTGGGTAAAGGGTAAAGCCCTTCAGAGGGGCCTTGGGTGAAGCCAGGTGTGGATCTTGGCTCTGTGCACAGACTGCACTTGGGGGCATCATCTGGGCTGCCCAAGTCGTGGCAGCTGCCCAGGAAGAAGGAAGATCATGTGTGTTGTTTGGAGGGGTTATTAAGGGTGGGAGTCACTGCTGGGATGTCTCCCAGCCTTTTCTGAGAAATATTGAGGCAGCTGAAATGTTACCTGGTTGTGTGTGGCACACGTAGGTTTTATGAAATGAGAAGAGAGCTCACAGAATCCATCAGTGGCAGCAAGTCTGTGCAAAGCAGGCCTGTGCTGGATCAGATGGCCGGAGGGCCGGTGATCCATGACTCTCCACAAGTATTTCAGTTATCACTGGGGATTTCTGCCACAGGAGACCCACAAAGTGGACCTTGGCCACCTGGACAAAGGCCTTGAGGCCAAACTACTGCAAAAGTAGTTCTGCCCTTGGCCCTGCCCGTGCTCCTGGGACAGAACACTGAGTCTGTTCCCACTGCTCACAGATCTACATGCCAGACAGCCTGGAGTACCAGCCTGTCGCCTGCTCCATTGTGGTCAACGCTGCGGGCGCCTGGGCCGGGAAGCTGCTGGAGGCTGAGGGGCTGCCCAGGGAGCTGTGCCAGCCCCCCCTGCCCATCCAGCCCAGGAAGAGGTATTTGGGGGGCTCATGGAGGGGGGGCACAGCCTGGCAGTGCACCCTCTGTTGTGGGTCAGAGTAGGGGCACATCCCAGCCCTTCTCCTTTTTCCAGGGGGAGTAAACCCCTTGGTGCTGTTTTGAGGGGTACCTCAGCACCCACCACCCCTCTGTCATGGGAGGGACTCCTCGGGTTTATTTTGGGGTAGTCATCCTGACACCCACCACCCCTCCATCTTCAAGGGGGTGGAGGGATGGACCCCTTTGATGCTTTATTTTTGGGGTGGGGGGCTTGCATCCCACCATCTTCCATCCTCAAGGAGGGAGAGTGAACTCCCTTAGTCTTTTTTTTTTGGAAAGGGGGTGTTGCACCCTGGGGCTCCCATTATCCCCCCAGTGCCTCCAGTTCCAGCCCCTCCCTTGTCTCCAGGAGTGCTGTGACCCCTTGATGTTATTTTTTGGGGGGGGGTCTCCACATCCCAGCCCCTAAGATGGGGGGTGGGGGCAGCACCCCTCACCCTATTTTTTGGGGGGTTCCTCAGGTACGTGTTCACCTGGCACTGCCCGGATGGCCCTGGGCTCTCCTGCCCTTTCCTCGTGGACACCTCAGGCACTTATTTCCGCCGGGACGGGATCGCCGGGAACTACCTGGGCGGGATGAGCCCCCCCGAGGTGAGCCCAGAGGGGGCCCCCAGGCCACTCACCCCCCCCATTCTTTATCAGCCCTGTGATGAAGGTACCCCCGAAATGTCAGGCAACGGAAGGATTCCAGGAAAATGTATTCCCTGGGCTCACAATGGAAAATTCCTGACAGTGCCCAAGAAAGACACACTGCTCCTTTCTTCCTTGCCTTTTATCATCGCTGCCCCCCCAAAAAAAACATCAGTGAGGGTTTATCTCTCCTCATACCAAGGGAGGGAGCCTGGAAGCTTCCCCTGGAACGCAGGAGTTAAGAAAACCACCTAACTATGTTTGAGGAAGGTGCCTCTCCTTGGGCAGGAGAGCGAACCAAGCTCCAGCCTCCTGGCTCTAAATCCTCCTCCAGGGGTATCTACAACTAAACCCGCCCCGCTCTGCGTCTCCCAGGAGGAAGAGCCGGATCCCAGCGAGCTGTCTGTGGACCACGACTACTTCCAGGAGCAGATGTGGCCCCGGCTGGCGCGGAGGGTGCCGTCCTTCGAGTCCCTCCGGGTGCGGGGGGCCTGGGCCGGCTACTACGACTACAACACCTTCGACCACAACGGGGTGCTGGGCGCGCACCCGCGGCTGGAGAACCTGCTAGTGGCCGCGGGCTTCAGCGGGCACGGCCTGCAGCACTCGCCCGCCGCGGGCAGGGCCCTGGCCGAGCTGGTGGTGCGGGGCCGCTTCGAGAGCCTGGACCTGCGGCGCCTGGGCTGGGCCCGGCTGGAGCAGGGCGAGCCCCTGCGGGAGCGCGGCGTGGTCTGACGGGCGGGGAGGGGGACGTGGGGCACGGCCTGGCACCCCCACCCGGCTGGGTGAGCGTCCTGGAGGAATAAACGGGCTGGGTGAACAGTTAATGGCATGCAGAGCTGTCGTGCTGCCCCCACCGGCGCTGCCCGTGTCCTGGTCCCAGTGTCCCCAGTGTGCCCCCACAGCTGCAGTGTCCACATTCCCTCCAGTGTCCCCACCATGTTCCCATACCCCCAGCCCCAGTGTCCCCAGTATGCCCCCAGTGTCCCTATTATGTTCCCATAATCCCAGTCCCATTGTCCCCAGTATCCCCCCAGTGTCCCCAGTATCCCCCGTTCCCCCGGTATCCCTGCTGTGTTCCCATACTCCCAGACCCAGTGTCTCCAGTATCCCCCAGAGCACTCAGCCCCAGTTATCCTCCCACTATCCATATTATCCCCTACTATTCCCAGTATCCCTCAGCCCCAGTTAACCCCAGTATCCCACAGCTATCCCCAGTATCTCCCAGCTATCCCCACTATCCCCATTATCCCCCAGTTCTCCCCCTTATCCCCAGGATCTCCCACTATCCCCATTAATCCCCAGTTTTTCCCAGTATGTCCCAGTTATCCCCATTATCTCCCAGTTATCCCACACTATCCCCATTATCCCGCACTATTCCCACTCTCCCCCCAGCGGTCCCATCTCTCCCTCCCCGCACGTGGCGCCCCCTGGCGGCGGGGCGGCCGCCGCGCGCAGGCGCAGCACGGCCGGAGGGGGCACCGGGGCGGTGCGCGGGAAGTGGCGCACGCGCAGTGCGGGGGAAGGCGCCGCTGCCGCCAGAGAGGCGTGTCCACCGCCAGAGGGGCGGGGCTTGTGCTGGGGGCGGGGCCTGTGGTAGAGGGGTGGGGCCGCAGCAGTGCCCGTGCGCGGCGCATGCGCGGTGGGCGCGGCCGGGCCGTGTGAGCCGGGCCCGTCCCGCCCGTCCGCCCCGGCCCGGCCCGGTGAGTGCGGGGGGGACACACACGGGGACAGCCCGGGGGAGCGGGGGGGACACACACGGGGACAGCCCGGTGAGTGCGGGGGGGACACACGCGGGGACAGCCCGGGGGGAACTGGGGGGACACACGCGGGGACAGCGCGGTGAGTGCGGGGGGGACACACACGGGGACAGCCCGGGGGTGCGGGGGACACACAGGGGACAGCCCGGGGGAGCAGGGGGGACACGCGGGGACAGCCCGGGGGAGCGGGGGGACACACAGGGGACAGCCCGGTGGGTGCGGGGGGAACACACGCGGGGACAGCCTGGGGGGAGCGGGGGGGACACACACGGGGACAGCCCGGGGGGAGCGGGGGGGACACACACGGGGACAGCCCGGGGAAACCATCCCGGAGGGAACGGGAGAGCTCCCGCCTCACACACACGCGGGGAGCAGCCCTGGGGTACAATGTGCCCCCCCCGTTCTGGGGCCCACGAACCCCCCCGAGCGGGAGCGGGTTCTGCCGGGGGTAACTCCTCGGGAAACCCGCAGGGCGGTCCCGGCCCCGCGGCTCAGGCCCCGCCGGGGTTCGACTCGCAATAACCAAAATACCCCCCTTTTTTAATAACTATCTGTAGTTGTTCGTGCCCCGCCGTGCCGGGGCTGGTGGCTCCGGGGCCGCCGGGAGCTCCCACGGGGAGCGGTGAGAGGGTCAGTCCTGGTGGGAGAGCTCCAGTTTTTCCCTTGGATTCCCTTGTTTTTGTTCCTGTGGTGCTTTCCAAGGGCTGTCCCGCGCACCCTGCGGAAGGAGCGGGACGGGGCCGCTCGCGGGCCCCTTGGAGGAGGGTGGGAGTGCCGGGAGTGCTGTGGGAGCTGCGATTGGAGCTGTGATTCCCGCGGTGTTCCCCTCCCGCAGGCTCCACCTGTTTCCCGTCTCTCCAGGATGAGAGAGGCCTGGGCCCGGCTCTCCCCCTGTCCCTGTAGCTGATAGTTTGGGAAGCAGAGGTGATGCTGGAGTCGAGATGGCCGACAGCGTGAGAACCTTCCTTCATGACCTCGTCAGGGTGAGCTCCCCGCCCCTGCGGGAGCACCTTCCTTCCCGGGATTTGAAGGGAAAGGGGCTCCAGGTGTATTTTAACAGCGTTCTTTGGTGTGTCTGTTGCTGCTGAAGCTCTGACAGGTTTCCCTTGGGCACAAATCACTGTATAATATGTTGTTGTTATCATACTAATTTTCATTATTAAAATGTATAATATATAAAAATATATATACACATAATATATAATATATATAAACTGTATAATACATATAAAGTTTATACATGAAGTATATAAATAATAGATATATTATCCATATATTAAAATATAAATAAATAAAATATATACTATATAAAACATATATATGAAATATAGAATATATAAAATATAAGTAAAATGTGTAATGTGTACAAAATATACATATAAAATATATAAGTAAAATGTATGATACATACATATAGTATGTATAAAATATATATAAAACATACTATACATTTCATATATCAGATACTTTACATATATAATATATAAATACTCTATTGATATATGTTAATATATACATTATGTTAATATTACTGTTAATATTACAGTTGATTATATTTAATATACAAAAAGTAATATTATTGATACTATCATGCCATATATATAATATTTTAGAATTATATAATATATATTAATAGTATATAATATGATCTCTATGATATTATATGTTAATAATATATTATAACTATGACCATGGCAGCTCTGTCCCAGCAATAAAGGCTGTGTGACCTTGCTGCTCCCACCTACCTTCCATCACCCAGGGGTAAATAGAGCCTTAAAAACTGTGCTGTGGCACTGAGCAACAGCTCACGCCCAGAAGTAACTTGTGTTGGGAAACTCGCTGGGTTTGATCAGACACCTCTGGAGGGAGGAGTTCTGTCCTTTCCTGGTGCTCCCACAACATCTTCCCTACGTTGAGTGAAGGAAAACTTCTGGGTACATTCCTGGTAACAGGTTGGCACTGATGTGGCTGGTGGGAGGATGTTTCTGATGAGGACAGATGCTTTTATTTGTGAAGGAATGAGCATCAAACCCGTATGTACAGTCAGACTTTGCACATCCCAAATATTTGTGTAATTCCACTTTATTGGCCTCTAAGTGCTGGCAGGGGATGAGGGTCCTCCTGCCAGACAGGGCTGGGAGAGATCCGACTCTTTCACTTTTGCCAGGGTTATAAATAGTGCAGATTGGAAGAGAAATCACACCTTTACAGAGAAATCACTGCTGCTCCTGGAGATGCTGGAATGAGCAGTGATTTAGGTCACCAGGCCATGGAAAGGAGGTGGTGTTGCTGCTCCAGGCCTTGGCTCTGGCTGAGCCGGGTGCTGCTCACCCAGGGAGCTGGGCCAGCCGTGGAACCAGGAGGGCTCTGATGGCACATCCTATTCCTCCTCTCTCCTTGTGCTGCAGGGAATTAAGGACTCCATCTGGGGCATCTGCACCATCTCCAAGCTGGACGCCCGGATCCAGCAGAAAAGGGAAGAGCAGAGGCGCAGGAGAGCCAACAGCGCGCTGGCCCAGCGGAGGTTTCACATGGAAGAGAAGAAGCAAGAGAAGTGAGTGCAGGGCCCAGCGAGTCAGAAATGGGGTCATTCCCTTCCCCTCGGGTAGCCAGAGCCAATAAATGGGAAGAACGTGGCGTGAAACTCCCTTTTTCCACTGGGTAATGGAGCTGGAGCTGTGAGATAAGAAGTCGGGCCTTTTATGTTGTTTGATAATTAGTTTGAATTGCCACTGGAAGGTGTGGAGCTGTGCACACTGAAAGAACGTGGATTTGCGGGTTTCTTTTCCTCCTGAATCCTCGTGCCGCTGCAGACCCGTTGTTTTTTCTGGTAGTCATAGGATCAGGGAAGAAGCTGCAGCTCAGATCCATCTCTTTTCCCCAGGCCTGCGGCGTGTGGAGCTGCAGAATCTCAGTGGCTCTGGAAATGCCAGAATTATCTCCACGTGGGAGCAAAGACCATCTGTTCCCATGTCTGACTCCCAAACTGCTCTGGGATGTGTCTCTGCTGCCCTGATTACACTGGGCTGGCACCTCACCCGGTGTTTTGGGGAATGTCTGAGACACTTCCCAATTTTTCAGCCCAGCTGGGTGGTAGGCTGGCTGAAAGGGCAAAGAAGACTCTCCCTTGATCTCAGTCCTCCTTAAGGTTTCACACATGGGCTGCCCCTGAGGAATAATATAAATTTTAGAGGCACTGAACAGCTGAATTTTGCTGGTTTTCATTGTAACAAAGTCCCTTTGGTAGCAGGAGCTGACTGGGGAAGTGCTGCAGAGTCCCACAGAGCTGCTCTTGCATGTCCAAATAGCCACACCAAAAGCACCCTGAGCTGAAACAGTCTCTGCTGAGACCAAAGAACACCCCAAACTCTCTAATTTTATTGTGGCAAGAGTTTAAGGAGAATGATGCCTGAGATCTCCAATATATGCTTAAAAATCTGGAAGAAAGCTTTGCTTTTCTTCCATTTCAGTGCAGATTGTGGGAGTTAATAAAGGCTGAAAGTCTCCCTGCTGTAAATCTTGTAGAGACCTGGTGTGAGTCTGTGTGGGGATTCCTTCCAGGATTCTCATTTGGATAAAATCAGGTGCAGCACTGTGGTGGAGCTGGCTCTTGGAGACACTTCCAAGGTGTCCCAGGTGTGGGGCAGCTTTGTCCAGGTGCTGGGACATTAACAGGTCTCTCTCCTGCAGTGAACCCCGGATAGTGAGCCGGATATTTCAGTGTTGTGCCTGGAACGGAGGTGTCTTCTGGGTACGTGGAGACTTTTTATTTTTCATGTATTTTGTTTTAAAACCCCTGTGAAAACCCATGTTCTGCTCCAGCCCTCGTGCTGAGAGGGGTGAGGGCTGTTGGCGTGGCTGCAGGAATTGCTGGGTGTTCCCATCCCAATGCTGTATTTTAAGGGATTCACTCTGGGATATAGGACCACAGGCTTGCTCAGGAGACCCACACATGAACCCATGAGCTGCTTTTCCCGCTCTCCACCAAAACATCCTGCTCTGCTGCAGCCTGGGATACTGCTTTGCCAGTTGGATATTGATGTCCTAAAGACATTTCCTTGGCTTTGACCTTCCCGTGGCTGTGTCATGAGGCTGATCCTAATGGAGACTGTCTCATAAATCACCAGCTTTGTTTTCCCATTACACTGGGGCAGAGTACAAGGGATGCTCAAGTGCTCAGCCGTAGATTGTGGCTGTATTTAAGCAGAGATCCTTGTTCCTCTGTGTTTATGGATCACTGGGGGAGGAGAGGCACATCTGCCTTCGGATTCCTGGCCACAGGAGCACAGAAATGACCCTGCAGAGCCCCACTGAGAACCCTTGTTGTTTGTTTCTCCCTGCAGCTGAGTCTCTTCTTGTTCTACCGAGTGTTCATCCCCGTCCTTCAGTCAGTCACGGCGCAGATCATTGGTGGGTGCCTTTCCCCCGGGTATTTTGGGGTGCTGAGCAACCCATGTTGATGAGTTCTGGGGGTCCCAACACCCATTGAGCTGTTCCTCCCTGTACCAACCCATCCCATCCCCAATTGTTCAGCAGAACAAGCCAGCCGTGGATCACCCCACTTGACAGCCTGTGTGTGTTGGGGATCCAGCCCGGGGGTTTTACTACTCAAAACACATTTGTCGGTGTATTTTTGTATTTAAATAAAAAAGCAAGTGGGTGGAAATGTGCTTTTAGAGACATTTAAAGCACTGCAGTCAGGAGAAATTCCCTGGAGGCTGTGCCAGGGAGCTTTTGGAGGCTCCTCCACTGGTTCCTCACGTGTCCTCCCTGCCTCTCTCCCGAAGGTGACCCATCCTTACACGGCGATGTCTGGTCCTGGCTGGAGTTCATCCTCACCTCCATTTTCAGCGCTCTCTGGGTCCTGCCCCTCTTTGTGCTCAGTAAGGTTGTCAATGCCATCTGGTTCCAGGTAGGTGACAGGAACCTGGGCCCTGCCTTGGGCAAACGGGGGGGAGTTTCCTCACTGGGTGGTGTCGGGGCACGAGATGAAACCCCCTCCCCACCGTGGGCTCTGGGCAGGCAAAAGCAGCTCAGTAACATCCTCCCAGGTTTAATTTCCCTGAAGCCCCTCTCGAGCCCCCTTTCCTCAAGCCCCCCTCTGTGGCAGGACATCGCGGACCTGGCGTTCGAGGTGTCGGGCAGGAAGCCTCACCCCTTCCCCAGCGTCAGCAAAATCATCGCAGACATGCTCTTCAACCTCCTGCTGCAGGCGCTCTTCCTCATCCAGGTGAGGGGAGACACCAGGGAACCGCTGTGCTGCACCCCGAGTGCCCCCCGTGGTGGTTCCCCCAAACCCCCCAGTCCCTCTCAGTCCCCTGCTCCTTCTCCCTCCCAGGGGATGATCGTGAGCCTGTTCCCCATCGACCTGGTTGGGCAGCTGATCAGCCTCCTGCACATGTCGCTGCTCTACTCGCTCTACTGCTTTGAGTACCGCTGGTTCAACAAAGGTGAGGGGCTTCACCTGGACTGGGGGTTTCTCTGCTCCAGGAGTGGCCAATTCTGGCATCGGGCTGATTTTCCATCAGTTTTTATACGGATTGAAGGGTAAACATGAGCCAGCAGTGTGCTCAGGTGGCCAGGAAGGCCAAAGGCACCCGTTCTGTCCCAGCCATGGTGTGGCCACAGGCCCAGGGCAGTGCTGGGCACTGCTCAGGCACATTCAGTGCTGCTTTCTCACTGCAGGAGAGACACTGAGGGGCTGAGCGTGTCCAGAGAGGAGAACACAGCTGGGGAAGGGGCTGGAGCACAAATCTGATGAGGAGCAGCTGAGGGGGCCTCAGCCTGGAGAAAAGGAGGCTCGGGGGGACCTTCTGGCTCTGCAACTCCCTGACAGGAGAGGGGAGCCAAGGGGGTTTGGGCTCTGCTCCCAGGGGACAGGGACAGGACAAGGGGAAACGGTCTCAGGTTGTGCCAGGGGAGGGTCAGGTTGGACATCAGGAGGAATTTCTTAATGGAAAGGGTTGTCAGGCATTGGAAGGGGCTGCCAGGAGAGATGGTGGAGTCTCCATCCCTGGAGGTGTCCAAGGAATGACTGGACGTGGCACTCCGTGCTCTAGGCTGGGGGACAAGGTGGGGGTTGGTCACAGGTTGGACTTGGTGATTTTGGAGCTCTTTTGCAGCCCAGTCGGTTCTGTGGTTCTTTAGTGAGGGTCTCTCCTCCCTGTGGGTCCCTTCCCACGGGGTTTTTCCCCCGGCAGGAATTGAAATGCACCAACGGTTGTCAAACATCGAGAGGAACTGGCCCTACTACTTCGGCTTCGGGTTACCACTGGCGTTCCTCACGGCCATGCAGTCCTCCTACATCATCAGGTGGGAAGGAACTCCGGCCCCTCCTCCTCCGACACCCACCAGACCCACCGAGTGCCTCGGATTTATTTTATTTTATTTTTCCCTTGCAGTGGTTGCCTCTTTTCCATCCTTTTCCCTCTCTTCATCATCAGCGCCAACGAAGCCAGGACCCCCGGCAAAACCTAGTGAGTATTTGCCCCTCCCAGCCCCGCTGACCCCTCCAACACCGCTCCCAAAACGCCGTGGGGGCGTTCCCGGCATCGGGAGCTGACGGACTCTCTTGCCTTGCAGCCACTTCCAGCTCCGCCTCTTCTCCTTGGTGGTTTTCCTCAGCAACAGACTCTTTCACAAGACCGTTTACCTTCAGTCCGCCCTGAGTGGTGCTTCCTCCTCTCCTTCCTCCTCCTCCTCCTCCTCACCCTCCCCCGCCAAACACGCGGCCGTTCCGGGGCACTGAGCCCCCCCCGGGGAGGGGGGACCCCACGGGACCCTCCGTGCCCAGCGTGGCTGTGGGTTCCGCGTCTCGAGGCAGGGGGGATATCTGGGTTTTTAACACCTTTGTGAGTGTGCAGGGGCCGGGTCGAGCCCCGCGCTTGTTTTATAGCGACTCTTTTGTACGCCTTTCCCGTGCCATGTCCCCGCCCCCGGGCCCGTGGGGCGGACCCCCCGCGCCCCGTCCTGCCGTGGTGTCCCCCCCGTGTTCCCGCTGCCCCTCGTCCCCCTTCCCGCTCCCTCCATGTGCCCAAACTCAGGTCGCGGGAGGGGGGGGCGGGTATTTTTGGGAGTCCCCGCTGCCGTCGAGCACAGTGTGTAACCCCCCCCCCCTCCCCGTGCATGTACCGTTTCTGTCGGGTCGGGGAAGGAACCGGTGATGACGTTCAAAACACCCCTTTGGATATTTTGGGCCGGTTTATCAACTTTTCTCTAGTATTTTCACACTGAAACATTAAAACGGAGAAACCACGAGTTCTCAGCCGTCCCGGGCCTGCCGCTGTGTTCGATGCGGGCGGGGAGGTGTCCCCTGGGCGGAGGGGGTTCCCCTGCCCGGGGATGGGGGGGTCACTCCGTCACTGCCCCCGGGGCTTCCCCGAGCACCGCCCACGTGGCACCGCCCACGTGGCGCGCCCGACCCGCTTCCGCTTCCGCCCACGTGACGCTCCCAAGCCCTGACGGACACGTCACAGCTCGCTCCCGGCCGGCTCCGCCCACCCCGCTCTTTGCCAATTGGAAGGCACCGTGAGCGGCGGGCCCCGCCCCTCGGCTGAGTGCGCGGCACCTCAGCCAATGAGAGCGGGCGGTTCTGGAGTGGCGTGTGCGGGGCCCAATGGGGAGCGGGCGGGGCTGGCGGCGGCGAGGGTAGGGCGGCTGCGCGGGGCGGATGGAGCGGGCGGAGGGGCCGCGCTGAGGGACCGGCCGGGCGGGCGGGTGAGCGAGGGAGAGGCGGCTCTGGGGGTGAGCGGTGTCCGGCTCTGGGGGTGAGCGGTGTCCGGCTCTGGGGGGTGAGCGGTGTCCGGCTCTGAGGGGGCTGTGGGGAGAGCGGTGTCCGGCTCTGAGGGGGCTGTGGGGAGAGCGGTGTCCGGCTCTGAGGGGGCTGTGGGGAGAGCGGTGTCCGGCTCTGAGGTGCTGAGGGGTGAGCGGGGCTGTGGGATGAGCGGGGCTGAGGGGTGAGCGGTGTCCGGCTCTGAGGGGCTGAGGGGTGAGCGAGGCTGTGGGGTGAGCGGTGTCCGGCTCTGAGGGGCTGAGGGGTGAGCGGGGCTGTGGGATGAGCGGGGCTGAGGGATGAGCGGTGTCCGGCTCTGGGGGGCTGAGGGGTTCCGGTGTGCCCTGCTCGGGGCGCCCTCGTTTTTGGGGCGGGTGGCGCCGTGGGACGCGCCCCGCGCGTGTGGGGATGGCGGTGTCTGTGAGGGGGTGCTCTGTGCCGGGAGCTCTGGTGCTGAGCGGTCACCCCGGGCAGAGCCAGCGGTGTCTGCCCCTGCCACCCTCAGCTCCTTCATTGCCGCGGGGCGTCCGGGAAGTATCCGCGGCACGGGGTTATTCCCGCACCAGTGCCCAGTGGGAAGCACTTCCAGGGCACGGGAAGGTTTCCTTCAGGCGCAGTCTGTTTGATTTTTTTTTTTTTAAATCTCAGCCCGTCTTAATGGTGGTGTAGCTCACAAACCCTGAACTGGGGTTGCTACCCCTGTCCGGGGCAGCGGGAGGGGTTTTCCTCATGGAATGAGTTAAAGAAGGATTTTAAAGAAATCTGAATGTTTTCAAGGGTAGAAAGATGTTAAAGCTGCTGTTCTCTAGTCACAGTTTCACTTCCTTGGTGTCTGACCCCCAGATTTCTCTGGCTTTTGCTCCACCCAGGGAGGTTGAATTAAACAGCCACGTCTGGTGTGAGCAAAGATGATTTACTCTTCTTGTCTGCATTAACAAACCACATCTCTGTATTTAACAAATAATTCAAAGTGGGAGCAACCAGGAGCTGTTTGTACTTGCTGCATGTGACAAAAAGCACCAATTTCTTGCACTCTCCCTGGGTTATATTTTGTGCATGGCTTGCAGGTGATGGTTAAACTCCAGAGAGCAGCCAGGGGGGAGGCAGGGGCTTTGCTCAGAGCTTACACGGGGGTTTTGTTCTGTGCACACAGAAGCAGGCACGTCCTCTGCCCCTGAGAAGTTCTGGGCTCTGTGAGGGGGAGGAAAACCGGCCAAGAGCTGGGGTGACTGCTCAGGTGAGGAAGGGAGGCACAAGCACCTGGCAGGGCTGAAGGGTGGGCAGGAATGGGGGTTAAGGTCCGAGTTCATGAGGCCCTCAGGGGTCTGAGTCGCTCCTGTCCGTGTCCAGGTGTTCCAGGATCCTCAGGCTCGGCCTTGGATGTGAAAAATGACCAAGCTGGGGTTTCTCCGGCTCTCCTACGAGAAGCAGGACACGCTGCTCAAGCTGCTCATCCTGTCCATGGCAGCTGTGCTCTGTAAGTGTGTCCTCAGGGAGGGCTCCTGCTGCCCTCAGAGGAGACCCCTGGCTGGAGCTGCCTCTGCTCCTTCTTCTCTTCTCGTTCAGGCTGTGAAATTCTCACCTGCCTTTAAACCACACCATAATCCCTCTGTGCCTTTTCCTTTGAAAACTGCCTCTTTCTTTGCCTTCTCGTTGACCAATTTAATACAAAAATTGTTTTCATCCAGCAAAGAAGGGGGACAGCCAAGCTCAGGGAGCTCTTTGTGTTCACTCTGCCCCTTCTCTGTGTTTGCAGCTTTCTCCACAAGGCTCTTTTCCGTCTTAAGATTTGAAAGTGTCATCCATGAATTTGACCCGTAAGTTGTTCTCAGTTCCTGGGGGCTTGTTGGGTTTTTCCCCTCCTGGAGCCGGTGGAATTCAAACAGTGTGTGCCTGGCTCAGCTAATCCGCGTGGAGGATGTGGGATTTGGAGGGCAGGTGTCAGTGCAGCTTGGTTTTCCTTTTCCACAGCCAAAATTTACTTGTTACCCAGGGCTCTTCCTGCAGCCTGGATCCAGGAATGGCCTGCCATTGCTTTGCTGCTGGAATGGGGTTATTCCCTGCCTGGGTGCAGCAGAAGAGAGGGCTCCTGGGACAGCCTGTGTCTGTGTCCCAGGCTTGTCACTGATTAAATCAGTCCCAAGGGAGACTGTTACCTTTGCAAACCCACTTTTAACCCCCCTGGGAGGAGGGAGGCGCCTTTGCAGCCAAGCTGAGGGAAACTGGGCTGGTTCCCTGTGTGTGGGACCCCCGGGATGAGCCCTCAGAGCGCCTCGTCCCCCGTGCAGGTACTTCAACTACCGCACCACCCGCTTCCTGGCCGAGGAGGGCTTCTACAAATTCCACAACTGGTTTGATGACCGAGCGTGGTACCCCCTGGGCAGGATCATCGGGGGCACCATTTACCCAGGTGAAGCTTCTGCCGAGCCAGAACACACCTGGCACGGGGCAAAATCGGGAGAGGGGTGGGGGGTGCCCATGGAGCGCATTTCGGAATTCCAACTGGGACAGAGGGGAGCTCGGGGATGCTCCCTGGGCAGCAGCTCCCTCCTGGCCAGGCTGTGGGGCACCCTGAGGAAGGTGTGTCCGTGCTGCAGGTCTGATGATCACGTCGGCAGCGATCTACCACGTGCTGCACTTCTTCCACATCACCATCGACATCCGCAATGTCTGCGTGTTCCTGGCCCCCCTCTTCTCCTCCTTCACCACCATCGTGACCTACCACCTCACCAAGGAGCTCAAGGTACAGGGACCCCCGGGGTGCCCCTGCCGGGCCCGGGCCTTGGCGAGGAGCAGGGGCTCTTGGCTCTTTAGGGGAGCAGCTGGGCCGGAGTCTGGGAGGTGACCACCGTGCTCCTCAAACCCCCCACCTCCTGGGGAGCGGGAGACCTTTTCAAAACTTTGTTTCCACACTCAGTTTGTATTCCTTTGAGTAACAAAGCCCCTAAACCCCGCTGTTCCCCCTGGCTGCTTTCCCAGGACGCAGGGGCAGGGCTCCTCGCTGCCGCCATGATCGCCGTGGTGCCCGGCTACATCTCTCGATCCGTCGCCGGCTCCTACGACAACGAAGGTGAGTTTGTGACCCCTGGGGAACCCTTAAGGACTGCTGGGAAATGGAAAGTGATGATAAAGGTGCTGCAGGGCACAGTAGAGGTCCAGGGAGCCCTGCCAGGTTTGTACCATACAAACCCCACTGATCAGAGATCTGAGGTGTTTCTCACCCACGCAGGGAAGAAGGGGGAGTGTTTCCCAACTCTGGCAGCGGGTGTTCCCTGTTCCCAGTATCCTTGTTTGCCAATCAGAAAGGGTTTTGCCACCTCCACAAACTCCACCTGGGACCAGAGCTACTGCATGGTTCCCCCATGGTTTTATCTCCATTCTGGGAGTGACTGGCAAAGACAGGAATCTCACTGTCAGTGCCTGGGGCAGAGGAGGATCCAGATTGCTTCCCAGTAGCTGGGCTTTTGGGAGCTGTGTAAGGAGTTCTCCCAGCTGGTGTGGCTGGAAGGAGCCACGTGAGCTCTTACCTGGAGTGAGACACAAACCCTGCAGTGTTTCAGTCTCGAAATTGGAGATGAAACACTTCTCCCAGGCTTCTTTTTGTACAAAGTGCTCTTCCACCTCTTGATGGAACATCAGAAGCATTTATATGTATATATTTAATGGATTGAGTGCTCTGTTGTACCTAAGGGGTGACATTAAACCCTTCTGGTCCTCCCGCAGGTATCGCCATATTCTGCATGCTCTTGACCTACTACATGTGGATCAAAGCTGTCAAAACTGGCTCCATCTACTGGGCAGCCATGTGTGCCCTGGCCTATTTCTACATGGTGAGTGTCCCCTCTCCCCGTGCTGGGGTGATCCCGACTCCGAGCTCCCTCTGTTTATGGAGATGGGAATCCACAGCGTGCCATTCCTGTGGCTGTGAGTCCAGGGAGCTGGAACCTCCATGGAGGTGGAAATGGAGCAGGTGCTTGCCTTGTTCATTTACATTTCCCAAATTAGTGGGTTTTATGTGAGGTTTTATTAATAATGTTGAGAAATCTGTGTTTCTGGCTGCTGGGATGTCAAGGATGCCCTTAGAGCAGATCCCAGCTGGCATTGCCACTGGGTGAAAATCCTGCCTGTGATCCCAGGAAAACCAAAACCTGCCACGTTTCACTGTGTATCTGTTCAGTCCTGGAACTTGTGGGTCTGTCTGGTTTGTGTCTCACAGGTCTCCTCATGGGGTGGCTACGTCTTCCTGATCAACCTCATCCCCCTGCACGTCCTGGTGCTGATGCTGACCGGGCGCTTCTCCCACAGGATCTACGTAGCCTATTGCACAGTCTACTGCTTGGGAACCATCCTCTCCATGCAGATCTCCTTTGTTGGCTTCCAGGTGGGCACCAGGAGGATTTGCACACTCAGGGGTGGATTTTAACAGAATAGCAGTGTGCTGGCACCTGCTTTCCCTTCTTGCTTCGCAGTTGTAAGTGGATGCTGGCTCCTTATTCCAGCTCCCATGATGCTGATTCCTTGCCACCTTTGGCAAAATGACCTTTTGGAGGTGCTGGATGACTTTCAAAGCTGTTGATAACCTTCATGGCGCTGGTTGCCTGCCATAAAAATACCTTTGGTTTCTGTGAAGGAAACACTTGTACCATTGTGCGTCTTGGTGTGGCAGGAAACGTGCCTGCCTAGCTCGTGTTTCCGAGAGAATCCAGTTAACTTTCCATGTGGATTCTTATCAGAATCGAAGCGGATGTAGGAAAGGGACTCCTGCCAGCTGTGCCAACCACAGGGAGGGCACATCTGAACATTTTCCTGTGACTTTGGCAGTGATTGTGCCGAGAAGTGATTTGTGAAAAAAGCCAATAACAGGTGCGACGGGGCTCTTGTTTTGCTCTGTGTCTGACCCTGCCCTGCCCTGCTCCCAGCCCGTCCTCTCCTCGGAGCACATGGCTGCCCTCGGAGTCTTCGGCTTGTGCCAGATCCATGCCTTCGTGGACTACCTCAGGAGCAAGCTGAACCCCCAGCAGTTCGAAATCCTCTTCAGGAGCGTCATTTCCCTGGTCGGCTTCGTCCTCCTCAGCATCGGCGCCATTCTGATGCTCACAGGTAGCTCGAGACTGAGGCCATACTGAAGGTGTTGCTTCCAAGGGCATGGAATTTGTCCGTCCTAACTCCGTGTCGCTGTGGTGTCAGTGCCTGTGAGCCCCTTTGAAGGGAGAGGCTGGGACCTGCCCAAATCTGTGAGTTAGCAGGGAATATTTAAGCAACAGCTGCAGGATCCGAGGGGCAGAGAGGCTGGGCTGGTGCTGCAGATACCGAACCTCACTCTGTAATAGCGAAGAGATGCCCAAAACAGAGGTTGGGTGGAGAGGAGGGGTTTTAGGGTAAAACTGCCTTTTATTTCTTTTTTAAAATGGCAGGTTTGAGTAATAGGTTGAACAAGATCTGGGATTGCTCATTCAGCCTCACATGTGCTTCCCCAGGAAAGCATGTGTTGGCATTGCCGGTAAATCTCTGCTGGATCCAAAGAGGATTTGTTTTCTCCTATTTCCTAGGGAAGATCTCCCCGTGGACGGGGCGTTTCTACTCCCTGCTGGACCCTTCCTACGCCAAGAACAACATCCCCATCATCGCCTCCGTCTCCGAGCACCAGCCCACCACCTGGTCCTCCTACTACTTCGACCTGCAGCTCCTGGTGTTCATGTTCCCGGGTGAGTCGCCAGCCTTGAGTTATTCACCAGAGGGTTTGTCCTGCTTCTCCTGGGGTGCTGAGCCTGGGGGGAGCTCTGTGTGCCTGGTTTTATGTAATTTCTGAGCTGACCTGTGTCTCTGCCCCACACAGTCGGTCTCTATTACTGCTTCAGCAACCTCTCGGACGCCCGGATCTTCATCATCATGTACGGCGTGACCAGCATGTACTTCTCGGCTGTCATGGTGAGGGCTGCAGCCTCCTGGCTTCTAACAAAGCTGATTTAATTTATTTTTCTGAACTTAAGGATGATTCTTTCCCCCTGAGGGTTCTCCCTTCCTTTAATATTGGGGTTTTGCCCCTCTGTATAGCGAGGTTGCAAAACTCACTGGTTTGGGTGTTACTTCCCTCAGGCCAGTGCTACCCACCAGTCACTGTTCCGCTGTTTCAAGATGAGCTGAAAACCCAACCAAATTCTCTGGGTTTCCAAGCAGGGACTGCTGCCAATAAACCATTTCCACTCTTACTCTGGCACCCCAAGCCCTAAATGGGGTTGAGTTGTGGTGTGGAGGCATCTACTAATCTTTGCCTCCACCTAAGATTGGTGATCGAGGTCACTTCGGCGTGGTGGCCTGTTTTGACTGTCCAAGGTTGTGGCAGTTCCCCGCTAGAAAAATCAGCCATGAGGCTGATGTATCCACAGAATGTGAGGTGCTGGATTAGGAATGGCATCAGATTCCCTCTTCTCTCGGATCTCTGCCTGGCTTCGTTCTTCGACAGTTCTGCTGTTGCCGTAGGTGCGTCTGATGCTGGTGCTGGCCCCGGTGATGTGCATCCTGTCCGGCATCGGCGTGTCCCAGGTGTTGTCCACCTACATGAAGAACCTGGATATCAGCCGGCCGGACAAGAAGAGCAAAAAGCAGCAAGACTCCACCTACCCCATCAAAAACGAGGTGTGTGCCGGGCCGGCTCAGGAGAACCGCTGGTCCTGGCGGGGCCGAGTGTGGGGGCTGACGGCCTCGTCCCTCCAGCGCTGAGACCTGGGCTGCTCCCGCAGGTTGCCAGCGGCATGATCCTGGTCATGGCGTTCTTCCTGATCACTTACACCTTCCACTCCACCTGGGTGACCAGCGAGGCCTATTCCTCCCCCTCCATCGTGCTCTCTGCCCGCGGCGGGGATGGCAGCAGGATCATCTTCGATGACTTCAGAGAGGCTTATTACTGGCTGCGGCACAACACGCCAGAGGTACACAGGGGGTTGGGGTGTTGGGGACCCAATGTTTTCCACTGAGGCGCTGACAGCACGGCCTGTGTTTGGGTGTAGGATGCAAAGGTGATGTCCTGGTGGGACTATGGGTACCAGATCACCGCCATGGCCAACCGGACCATCCTGGTGGACAACAACACTTGGAACAACACGCACATCTCCCGCGTCGGCCAGGTGGGTCCTTCCCTCACCCCCCGCCTTGCCTGGTCTTTCTGGGCACCACACATTGTGGCTGACGCCGTGCTTGCCCCAGGCCATGGCATCGACGGAGGAGAAAGCCTACGAGATCATGAGGGAGCTGGACGTCAGCTACGTGCTGGTCATCTTCGGCGGCCTCACCGGGTACTCGTCCGACGGTAAGATCCCGCTCTGAGCTGGGTCAGACCCATCTGGGCACGCTGGTGCCAGTCCCACCTCCAGCCAGGGCTGTCGAGTGGAAATGGTGCCAGAATGCTCCTCTCTGGACCTTGCACGTTCCTTCTTAGCTCTCCCTCAATTCAGCTTCTTGCTCTTGGCCACCCAAATGAATCCATCTCCTCAATCCTGACCCTCCCAGCTCAGCTTCACTCCTCATTCTTTTGCCTGAACTCTACTCTTTGTTCTTTCACCACAGCTCAACCCCTTGCTCTTGGCCACCCAAATCAACTCCAGTCGTCATTCTTTGCCCCCCAACTTAACTCATTGCCTCTGGCCAACTCAACTCAACCCTTGCTCTTGGCAACTCAACTCATTTTTTTACCGCAACTTAACACCTCACTCTCTACCCCCCAACTCTCTGCTCTCCACGTTCCAGACATCAACAAGTTCCTGTGGATGGTGCGGATCGGGGGCAGCACGGACACGGGGCGCCACATCAAGGAGCACGACTACTACACCCCCACCGGGGAGTTCCGTGTCGACCGCGAGGGCTCCCCGGTGCTGCTCAACTGCCTCATGTACAAGATGTGCTATTACCGCTTCGGCCAGGTCTACACCGAGGCCAGTGAGTGCCCAGAACCACCCCCTGCAGGGATGACACCCCTTTTGGGGTGCCCCACCACGCCCTGGCATCCCCAGGGCACGGTGTGGCAGCGCTGCCTGTCCTTTGCCCTCTCCCAGAGCGACCACCGGGCTACGACCGGGTGAGGAACGCCGAAATCGGCAACAAGGACTTTGAGCTGGACGTGCTGGAGGAGGCCTACACCACAGAGCACTGGCTGGTCCGAATATACAAGGTACGGCCCCAGGGCGAGCCCAGACCTCTGATTTGGGGGAAAAAATGTGGAGTTCCACCTAACGAGGCTTTTATTTTTCCCCTGCCCAGGTGAAAGATTTGGACAACCGCGGGTTGTCGAGGACGTAGAGGAGCCGGGGGCGGCCATGCCAAACACGCACTGACCCAGCCTTGGCCTGTGCAGCAGAGATTGGGGGGGTTGTGGGGTCTGAGGGGGGCTGTTCCGGGGTTGTTTTGTACTGTTTGTAAGCGCAGGCAGCGGCGGGAGGGCCCCGCCCGCCCCGTCCCGCCAGGAGTGACTTTTATATCCACACAGGGCCGCCGCCAAATCGGGAGCTGCGGCTCTGACCCCGGGGCTGATCGACCGGGAGTCACAAAGAGGATGAATAAATAAAACAAAAACAATTAAAAAAAAAAAAGAAGTGGCGATTTTTGTGAGGTTTTACCCCTGAGTTCTGCCAGAGGGACTTTGGGGCTGTTTGGGCGCTTTTAATTGATTTGGTGGAAATGTGGGCTGGGGTGGTGGTGGGGAGGTCATGACCTGGTCATGGGCGGCGGGGTTTAAAATGAGGGTGTGGCCGGGCTGGGGGCGTGGCCGGGGCATTGCGCGCGCAGGGCGGGGCGGGGCGCGCGGCTCTGGCGGGAAAAGGCGGCGTGGCCGGAGCGGGGCCGGGAGCGGGGCGGGATCGCGGGCCCGGAGCGGGGCCGGGGCAGCGGCCGGGCATGGCCGTGCCCTTCGTGGAGGACTGGGACCTGGTGCAGACGCTGGGCGAAGGCGCCTACGGGGAGTGAGTGCGGAGGGGCCCGGGGAGGGCGGGGCGGGGTTGCTGCCGGCCGGGTCCGCCCCTTCCCTGCCCCTTGCCCGCCCTGTGCCCCCTCCGTGTGCCGCTTGCGCACCCGCTGCTGGTCCTGTGCCCACTGCTTGCTCGGACATCACATGCCCCGTGTGTGCCCACTGTTTGCCCGCTGTTTGGCTTCTGTGTGCACCTTGTGTGCTCACCTGTTTGCCTCATGCGTGGCCATTGCGTGCCCTGTGTGTGCCCGCTGTGAGCCCTTCTGTGCCCTCTGTTTGGCCACTGCATCCCACTGCGCACCCGGAGCGTGCCCCTCACACACCCACTGCCCCTGCCTCCTCCTGCATTCCCTGCCCAGTCCCTGTGCCCTGTGGCAATATTCCTTGCCCATTCCCTGCCCGCCCAGGGTGCAGCTGGCCGTGAACCGCCGCACGGAGGAGGCCGTGGCCGTGAAGATCGTGGACATGAAGCGCGCGGCCGAGTGCCCGGAGAACATCAAGAAGGAGATCTGCATCAACAAGATGCTGAGCCACGAGAACGTCGTGCGCTTCTACGGGCACCGGCGGGAAGGGGCCACGCAGTACCTGTTCCTGGAGTATTGCCGCGGCGGGGAGCTCTTCGACCGCATCGGTGCGCACGGGGGTGCCGGGGCCCGGGCCAGCCGGACAGCTGGAGTTGTAAATCCCAAAGGATTTGCTCTTCCCTTTCTTGTTCCCCACGCGCAGAGCCTGACGTGGGGATGCCGGAGCCGGAGGCGCAGCGGTTCTTCCAGCAGCTGATCGCCGGCGTGGTGAGGGATCGCGGGGTCGCTGGTGGTGGGGACGCCGGTGGGGGTTCCAGCCCTGTCCTGCCCCTTCCCGGGATTCCCACCCGGCACTGCCCCTTCCCGGGATTCCCGCCCGGCACTGCCCCTTCCCGGGATTCCCGCCCGGCACTGACCTCCCCTCCATCCCCAGGTGTACCTGCACAGCATCGGCATCACCCACCGCGACCTGAAGCCGGAGAACCTGCTGCTGGATGAGCGAGGTGGGACACACACACACACACACACAGAGCCCTCTTGGACTCCCCTTGAATTTTCGTATTTTAATTTTTAAATGTTTTTTCTTTATTTGAATGTTTAGTTTCAATTAGACAGTTTAATTTTATTTTTTTAGGTTGAATTCATGTTCTAATTTGAGCTTTTAGTTCAAATTTTTATTTGAATTTAAATTCGAGTTTTAATTTGACTTTTATTTTTAATTCAAGTTTTTAACCAGAATTTTTAATCTGAATGTCTAATTAATTTTTTTATTTCCATTTTTAGTTGCATTTTAAATTTTAGTTCAGGTCTTTAATTTCAACTTTTAATTTCAATTTTTTATTTTTAACCAGAGTTTAATTTGAATTTCTAATTAAAATTTTTACTTGAACTTTTAATTGAAACATTTAATTTTAATTTATAATTATAATTTTTATTTACATTTTTATACTGATTTAGAGTTTAGCTTGCATTTTAAATCAATTCAAGTGTCGGGGTTTGAATCTGAGTTTTGAATTTTGAATTTGAATTTTTGAATTTTGAATTCACATTTCTAATTCGGGCTTTCCACTCTGTTTGGGTTTCAGACAACCTGAAGATCTCGGATTTCGGCCTGGCCACGGTGTTCCGGCACAACGGGCGGGAGCGGCTCCTGAACAAGATGTGTGGGACACTCCCCTACGTGGCCCCGGAGCTGCTGCGGCGCCCGGAATTCCGAGCGGAGCCCGTGGATGTCTGGGCCTGTGGCGTCGTGCTGACAGCCATGCTGGCAGGAGGTGGGATACAGGGATGCATGGAATGCACGGGGGGCACACATGGTGCTGGCAGCAGGTGGGAATACAGGGATGCCTCTGGGGATGTATGGAATGCAGGCGAGGGTGCAAAGGGCATTTGGCGGTGCAGGAGATGGAGGGGTTTGTATGGAATGCACGAGGGGTGCATGTATGGAATGCAGAGAGGATGGAGGCATGGAATGCACAGGGGAAGTACGTGGAATGAAGAAGGGTGCACATGTGGAATGCAGAGGGGTGTATGTGTGGAATGCATGAAGGATGTGTGCATGGAATGTGTAGGGGATGCTCGTATGGAATGCTGGAGGGGAGGTGTGTGGAGTGCACCGAGGGATGTATGGGATGGGGAAGGAGCACGTATGAGATGGGGGGGATGCATGGAATGCACAGGGTAGGGATGTGTGAAATACAGAAGGGGAAGGTGTGGGATCCATGAGGGAGATGTGAACTGCAGGGAGAGGGATGAATGGAATGTCCATGGGGATACATGGAAGGCATAGGGGGATGCAAAAGGGGAACGTATGTGATGTGTAAAGGGGGTGTATGACATGCACAGCAGAGATTTGGGATGCATGAGGAGGCGTGGGATGCATGGGGGAGGTTTGGAATGCATGCAGAGTATGTGAGATGCATAGGGAGGTATGGGATGTGTGGGGAGCACGTGGGATGCACAGGGAGGAATGAGATGCATGGGGAGGTATGGAATGCATAGGGAGATATATAATGTGTGTGGGAGGTTTGGAATGCATGCTGAATACATGGGATGCATAGGGAGGTATGGGATGTATTGGGGAGGTATGGAATGCATAGAGGGGTATGGAGTGCATGGGGAGGTATGGAATGCATGGGGAGCACACAGGATCAGCACCTGGCCCGGGGCAGGGACAGCTGGCACACCGAGTGCCGCAGTGCCCCGTGCGTGCCCGGGGCTGGTGGCACCGCGGGGTGACGGCAGTGGGATCCCCCGGCAGAGCTGCCCTGGGACCAGCCCAGCGACAGCTGCCAGGAATACAGCGACTGGAAGGACAGGAAAACCTACCTCCCTCCTTGGAAGAAGATCGATTCTGCCCCCTTGGGTGAGCAGCCAGCACACCCATCCCTGTATCCATATTTGTGTACATCCCCACGTGCACACACCGCCTTGCATTCCACCCCTGCGTCTCCCCAGCGCTGCTGCACAAGATCCTGACGGAGAGCCCCTCGGCGAGGATCACCATTCCCGACATCCAGAAGGACCGGTGGTACACCAGACCCCTCAAGAAGGGTAAGGGGCCGCCGGGGAACGCGCTCGTGCCCCCGGATTTGGGGGTGACCGCCTGTCCTGTCCCTTTGCAGATGTTAAGCGGGCTCGGCTCTCCTCGGGAGGGGTCACCGACTCCCCCAGCGGCTTCTCCAAGCACATCCGATCTGATACAGACTTTTCCCCAGTGAAGGCCGCTCTGGGGTGAGCCTCCACTTCCCTACACTCGGGTTTGCAATTCCTTGTGCCCCACAGGCCTTTCCCGGCGTTTTCCCCGGGAGGTGGCTGGGTGCAGACCCCTCACACAACCCTTGTGATCACCCCAAACCCTGCAAAATCCCATGCAATTCCCAGGCCGGGCTCTCTCCGGCATCCCTAACCCCCGTGTCCCCACCCTTGCCTTGCAGCGAGGACAAGGCGAGCTACTCCACGTCGCAGCCGGAGCCCGGCACGGGCGGGATGCCCTGGGAGAGCGGAGCAGGGAGCATCGACCAGCTGGTGCAGGGCATCAGCTTCTCACAGCCCGCCTGCCCCGACCACATGCTGCTCAACAGCCAGCTGCTGGGCACGCCGGGCTCCTCCCAGGTCAGGGGCTGCGGGGGCTCCTGCGATTTGGGATGCAGCTGCTCCGAGCGCCGTCAGGGGGTGCAGCTTCCCGCTCTTTCCCTGCCGAGAGCCGGGAGTTTTGCCGAGCTGCGGCCGGAGCTCGGTGGGGTTTCCCAGCTCTTCGGCGGGGTTTATAACCTTTGGGGGGATGTGTTTTGGGGGCTGCAGAGCCCGTGGCAGCGGCTGGTGAAGCGGATGACGCGGTTCTTCACCAAGCTGGACGCCGACGGCTCGTACCGCGCGCTGAAGGAGGTGTGTGAGAAGATGAGCTACGGCTGCAAGATGAGCTGCACCAACCAGGTGGGGACCAGGGGGCCGAAATCAGGGGGATGGGACCCTCCCCTGTGCCGTTGCATTGGCAGGTAACTCAGGGCACCCCTCCCTTTTGCAGGTCACCATCTCAACCACGGACAGGAGGAACAACAAACTCATCTTCAAGGTGAACCTGGTGGAGATGGAGAGCAAGATTTTGGTGGACTTTCGCCTCTCCAAGGTGAGCAGGGGGGCGGGTCAGGGTGGGCACTCGATGGTGGGTGCTCAGTGTGGGAGGTGGGGTTGGGCAAGGGAATGAAGAGCCTTGTAAAGTGGGTGCAGAACCTTGCAGGGGGGGTGGAAGACCATGGAAGGTGGGTGTGAGGGAATGGAGAAACATTCAGGGGGATGCAGAGTGATATAACCCACCCGCCTCTCCCTGCACAGGGTGACGGCCTGGAGTTCAAGAGGCATTTCCTGAAGATCAAGGCCAAGCTCAGCGACATCGTCAGTACCCAGAAAGTCTGGCTGCCCGGCACCTGAGCCCCTGCACCCCTCCTCCTCTTCTCCTCCTCCTCCTCTTCCTCCTCCTCTTCTTCCTCTTCCTCTTCACTGGGCTGCAGCAGCAGCACTGAACACCGTGAAGGTGCCCAGCCAGGTGTTTTAGATTTGGAAGGTTCAATAAAGCTCGGGGGACACGAGCGATGCCGTTTCCCACAGGGGGGAGGCTGCAGGGGGTTGTTCCCTCCGGAACTGCTGGTGGAGCAGCTTTGCTCAGCCAGCCTCAATCCCACTCCGGGAACTCTGCCCTAAACCAGCCCCAGGGTTTAGGCACTGACCCCCCCACCCCTTGCCCCACTACCCCCCCTCCCTGCCCTGTCTCAGGGCAGTGGCTGCCCTCGTTTTCCAGCCTCTCTTAATTGCTTTTCTGAAGGACTAACGAGCCCGGGAGCTGCCAGGGGTTGTTAGCGCTGGAGCGAGAGAGGAGAGCCGGGGATTAACCCCATTCCCCCCCCCAAAAAAAGAGCATCCCCCCAAAAAACCCACCCCAGGGTGCAAACCCTGAGGCATCCCCACAATTTCTCCCCCAAAGCTGCGTTGGCATTTAATTATTGGGGTAAAAAAAAAAAAAGAACCCACTTGTTTTGCTTGTCTTCCCCCTTTCCTTTGGGTTTTTTAATATCCCTTCCCCCGGTTCTTTTTTTGTTTTCCTGGTGGGAACCCCCCTTGGGCGAAGCAATTAGCGGCGATTTTTTAATTGCATATTTATATTGCAGCTGGGGAGCGAGACCCCGGCAGCGGGCGAGGGGGAAGCAGGAAGACGCCGCGCTCCCGACCTTGTTTGCTTTTCAGCCGGGATTAAGCGCTTTTAATTGTCCTGGAGATCACAGATTGTGGCCGGGGGGGATAATTAGGCTGAATACAGGGTTTTCTGGTTCATTCCCCCCAGGAATTTATATTTCTGAGGGCTTAAAAAAAAGTAGAAAAGCTTCGGGAATGCCTCAGGTTGTGGAGGGGCACAACTCGTTGCACGAGTGGGTCTCGCTGTCACAACAAATTAATTTTTCACCTGTTACCTGCTGGAAGTGGGATATTTTGGGGAGTCACAGGCACATTCCCTCCTCCCCAGGATGCTTCAGTGCTCCACCCTGGTCTCACACCTTAGCCAGGCTTGATTATCCCACAGGAATTTATTTTCAACCCTAATTTTTAGGGGTTTGTGGTGTGGTTTTGTTTGGTTGGTTTTTTTGTTTTGTTTTGTTTTTTAACTCCATAGAGGAGATTATTTTCCGCTTTCGGGGTCCGGGGGGTGAAATGCGAGGGGGATGAAAGGTTTGTGTTGGGATGTGGCCGGGTAAGGGGGGCTGTGCCGAGCGGGGCCCTGAAAGCGCCCTTTGTGCGGCCCCACCGGGACCCGGCGCGCTCGGAGCCACCGGAGCGTGGCAAATCCCAAAACCAACAGCACGGCCAGGCCTTCTGCCCCCTCCTCATCCCGGATTCATGGCGCTCCCGCGGGCACAGGGGGGTCCCTCAGCCTCGCTGCGGCATCCCAGCGGTGGGGTTTGGGATGCACGGGTAGGGACGGGCTGGTGGATGCAGGAGGGAGGGACCAGGATCTAGAAGGTAGGATTTAGGGTGTAAGTACGGGATTTGGGGGATGGAGGATTTAGGGTCTAGATGGGGATGTGGGATTTAGGGCGTGGATGCAAGACGGAGAACTTGGGATGCAAATGGGGGACATAGGATTTGGGATGTAGGTGCTACATGCAGGATTTGGGGTGTAGGTGCAGGATGGATTATTTAGGATGTAGATGTGGGATGCAGGATTTGGGGTGTAGATGCAGGATGGATTTGGGATGTAGATGCAGGATGGAGGATTTAGGATGTCAGTGCAGGATGGGTGAATTTAAAACAGGATGGAACATAGGATGTGGATGCAGTATAGAGGATTTTGGATGCAGGTGTGATACCTGGGATTTGGGATGTAGCTATGGGACGTAGGATTTAGATAAAGGATGGAGCATTTAGGATGCAGATGTGGGATGTAGGATTTAGGACAGATGCAGGGTGGGGGATGAAGGATTTAGGATCTAGATGGAGATGTAGGATGTAGATGCAGGATGTGAGACAAAGAACTTGGGATGCAAGTGTGGGAATCCATATAGGATTTGGGATGTAGATGTAGGATTTTGGGGTGCAGGATTAAAGATGCAGATGTGGGATGTGGGATGTAGAATGGATAATTCACAATGTAGATACAGAGTGCAGGAGAGCCTAGGATGCAGATTCAGGACATAGGATTGGGAATGTAAATGCAGGATGTGGAATAGAGGATTTGGGAGGCAGGTGGAGGATTTAGGATGTTGATGCAGGACACAGAATGGAGAATCCAGGCTGCAGATCTAGGATGGAGCATTTGGGATTTAGATGGGGACATAGGATTCAGGATGCAGATGTAGGACATAGGATTTAGGACACAGAGGACAAGGGGAGAGAGGATTTAGGATGTAGATGCAGGACACAGGATGAAGGATTCAGGATGCAGATGTGGGACAAAGGATTTGGGATGCAGCTGCAGGGTGCCAGATGCAGGGGCTGCAGAAGCAGGATTTAGGCTGCAGATGCAGATTTAGGATGTGGGATGCAGGATTGAGGATGCAGACACAGGATTTAAGGGGGAAAAAATAAAGGATTTAGGAAGCAGATAGAGGATTTAGGATGCAGACACAGGTTCCCAGATGCAGGATGGAGGATTTAGGATGCAGATGCAGGTTTCCAGACACAGGACACGTGACACGGATGCAGGACGCGGGAGAGGGGATGCAGATGTGGGATGCAGAGCACAGCACATGGGATGAAAGGGCAGATGCAGGATTTGGGATGCAGATACAGAGCATGGGGTACAGGAGCAGAATTTAGGGTGCAGAGGTGGGGATCCAGACAACTGAGGAGGGAAATGGAATTTAAGATGCAGAGGAAGGATGCCGGGTACAGGGCATAGGTTGCAGGAGCAGGATTTGGGATGCAAAGGAGGGATGTAAGACACAGGAGGTGGGATGTGGATGCAGGACATGGAATGCAGCAGTGGAATTCAGGGTGCAGATGCAGATATGGGATGGAGGTGCAGGACAAGGGATACTCCACCCCACGGCGCAGCCCCGGCTGTGCGCAGGGACCTCGCGGCACCGCCGGAGATGGGGAGTGCGTGCAACGAGCCGGGAAACGCACATTTCCAAGGAAAAATTATCGCTTTCCAATCCTATACAGGGATTTCGCAGCTCGTCCCCCATCTGGGAGGCAGAGCCCGGCCGTGTGGCCACATCTGCCCGCCAGATGTGCCGGGGAGGGGAACGGAGCCCCCGCGGATGGGAAACCTCCCCGCCCCCGCCCTGCACGGGCCAGGTTGGGAACGCTGCTCTCCCATATCACACCTGCTCTGGGAAAACGCCTGGATGGGAGCGGGAAGGAGGGATTGGATGGGAACAATCCGGCCTCGAAAATGACTTCCATTGCAGATAAACTTTTGTTCTGCGGCTGGGGGAGGGTGGGGATGAGGCACAGCCAGGGTGAGGCTCTAGGGGGCACAGCCCAGTATAGCCCAGTATGGACCAGTGAGGACCCTGGGACACAGGGCCCTGGGAGGGCTGTGGATCGCTGGTGAGGCCGGTCAGACCATAAGGGGTTTTTGGTGCCCCCCGGGTCCTGACAGCAGGACAGGGATGTGGATGCTGGATGCAGGAGGTGGGATGGAGATGTGGGATGGAGATGTGGGATGCAGGGGGTGGGATGGAGGTGTGGGATGCAGGAGGTGGGATGGAGATGTGGGATGCAGGGGGTGGGATGGAGGTGTGGGATGCAGGAGGTGGGATGGAGATGTGGGATGGAGATGTGGGATGCAGGGGGTGGGATGGAGGTGTGGGATGGAGATATGGGATGCAGGGGGTGGGATAGAGATGTGGGATGGAGATATGGGATGCAGGGGGTGGGATGGAGATGTGGGATGGAGATATGGGATGCAGGGGGTGGGATGGAGAGGTGGGATGCAGGAGGTGGATGGAGATGTGGGATGGAGATGTGGGATGCAGGGGGTGGGATGGAGATGTGGGATGGAGATGTGGGATGCAGGAGGTGGGATGGAGGTGTGGGATGGAGATGTGGGATGCAGGAGTTGGATAGGATGCAGGATGCAGAGGCAGGGTTTGGGTTGCAGGCTCAGGACATGGGATGGTGCGAGGTGCAGGTCTAGGAGGGGGAGGCAGGATGTGGATGGACATGGAGGGTGTGGGATGAAGGACACGATGCAGATGCAGGATTTGGGATGCAGATGGGGCATGCAAGAATCAGGAGGCAGGAGGCAGGATTTGGGATGCATGGGGCAGGACATGGGGCGCAGGGCTCACGGTACAGGTGAAGGATTTGGGATGCAGGAGGGAGATGTGGGATGGCAATGCAGCTCCAGGATGGTGATCCACCACTGTGAGCAGAGAAAAATGTCAGAAGCATTTCCCATTTGTTTTTTAGGGGCAAATTTGGAATTTTCCCACTAGCATCAGCTTTTTGGGGTCTGGAAATCCAACAGGTTTCCAGAAGCACTTTTATTTTCTCAACTGCCCCCATCAGCTCGGAGTCTTCAGGACAGAAATATGCATTTGAGAAAAAAACCCTTAAGCTGGAGCAATTCCATCCCAAAACACCCAAATCCAGCATTTCCCTTTGTAAATCGGTGTCTCCCTCCTTTCTGCACAGCATTTCCCACCATGGAGGTGCCTGAGGGGCTGGATTTGCTGCATTTTGAACTCAGGAGATGTTTTAGCTCTCGCAAAAGCATCGCAGCAGCCTCGGGAATGCCGCCACATTAATAAAAGCAAAAATGCAGAGGAGTCTGTTAAGGAAACTCCTGCAAAAATCCCTTTCCAGAAACATCTTGGGCAATGTCGGCTCTGGGTTTGGGTGCTTTTTTCCCCTTTTATTTCATTGGGAAAATGAGTTTTGCAGGTCATCAAGTGCCTGGAGGATGGTGCAAAGTGGGTTTTTGCAGCAGGTTTGGCCCCCCGGGTCCTCCTGTATCGGTGTCAGGGAGGGAGATTGTGGGGAGAAACCTGGAATTTACAGCTTAAAACTGGAATTTGGAGGTTAAAAGCTACAACTATCCCCCTAAATTGGGGGATTGGCATCAGGGATGCAGCCTGGCAGAGATGGCAGGAACGAGGGGTGAGGCCCCAGCGGTGCCTCTTGCCTGGCAGGCAGGAGAGGGAGAAAAATGCTTTAAAAAGGTAAAAAAAAAAAGCTCCAAAGCAGGAGGCTGAGGTCATTTTCTTGGCGAGGAAGTCGGCTCCTTCCAAATGCCTCCGGGTCGGGTTTAATATCAGCAGAAACATTCTTGGGCAGGGCGGGGAGAGAGCGCTGCTCCCACCATCCAGAGCAGACCCTCAACTCCCAAAACACCCTAAAAACCCCTCAAACACCCACCCCCACACACAAAAAATAAGCCCCCAGATTCCCCAGAGTGCTGCTTTGCAACCCCCAGGTGTGGAGTAACTGAGCATTGGGGTAGGAGAAGTGTGAAACCAGCTCAGGGAAGAGGGAAAAATTCCTCCCTGGGAGTGGAGAATTGTGTTTTTAAGTGGGCTCTGAGCATCATTTGGCCCCTGCTGGGAGTTTTGGGATGTGGAGAGGAGGAAAGCGAGGGAATCTGGAAGGGAAAATGCCGTTTTTCCTGTTGTCCTGGAGGGTTTTATCATCACTTCATTCCCTCCTTGATTGAGCATCGTCTTGCTGGTCTCAGGACCCACCAACAACCCCCTTGGGCAAAGGGACCTGGGTGCAAGGAATATCCTGGTGGAAAATGCATCCAAAAGGAGGGGGGGAGATCAGATGGATTTCATCTGCCCTGCCGTGCTCGGATGGTTGAGCAGCTCAGGGACCTGTCAGTGCCTCATGTGAGCCTTTGGCCACCCTGCAGAGCTGGTTTTGGGTTTTCCAGGGATTCTACACAGTAGGAGGGTGGTTTGGCTAAACCTCACCAAAACCCCAACCAGGGGGAGGAGGAGGTGGGAGATACAGGGAAAGGTTATTAAAAAAAAGAGGGAAAACCCAAAAAAACCAGGAGCAGAAGGGGGAAAAGGAGTTCAGGACTGCAGCAGGGCAGGGATGTGGCACTGGCAGGGATGCTGCAGGAAGCAGGGATGTGGCACTGGCAGGGATGTGGCACTGGCAGGGATGCTGCAGGAAGCAGGGATGTGGGGAGTAGCAGGGATGCTCCACCTTGCTGGGGATGTGCATCCCACCAAAATCAAGTCAGATAAAACAACTCCCCAGGAGAATTGGCAGGATAAGCAGCATCAGGAGGGCTCTGAGCCCGCTGTGAGGGAGGCCATGAGGCGATGCTCTGGCTGGGAAGGGGATTTTTCCTCCAGGCTTGCACATTCCTCCCGTCAGCAGTATTTACACAACGGCACCAGGAGAAATCCCAGGTCGGCCGGACCATCTCCCGCTGGGTATCTCCCCAGTGTCACAGCCCCACAGCTACTCGCTCCTTCATCCTGGGTTTTTCTCCCTGATCCATCTGCACCCCATAGTTGCAATCTCCCCCACGCAAAAGTTCTGCTCCAGACATCCCAGAGTGGCCCCTCCCAAAATTTTCCCCAAACCAGCACCGACAGGTTCCCCTTCAGCCTTTTAAAGGGACAGGGTTTGCTATGGGGATGCTCCTGGGTGCAGGGTTTGGGAAGGACTCCCTGGAGTTGCTCCATCTCCAGGTAGTGCTGGAAAGACCCAGGAGCGATGTCTTCTCCTGGAACAGGCACTGGGAAGTGTCACAGTGTGCAGATATTTGCAGGAACGCAGGGATGCAGCACACAGGGGTGTTTGTGGGATGCAGGGATGCAGCACACAGGGGTGTTTGTGGGATGCAGGGATGCAGCACACAGGGATGCAGGCAATGCACGGGGATGTTTGTGGGATGCAGGGATGCTGGCAATGCACAGGGATGTTTGCAGCATCCAAGGCTGTCTGCAGCAGCATGCAGGGATGTTTGCAGCACAGGGGAATGTTTGGATCATGTGGGATGCTTGGGATATCGGCAGCGCCCAGGGCTGTCTGTGGCATGCGGCCACACTGGCAGCTCGTGCGGATGCTCGAAGCCGCTCTGCAGGACCCAGGAGCACCTGCAGCAGCTTTCCAGGCTTTCTGTGCCTCAGTTTCCCCTTCCTGGGAGAGAGGGCTGTGGGCTCAGCCCCTGGGCAGACCTGGCCATGCTGAGGGAGCCAGGCTGGCGGCCCCGCGCTCGGTGCTTGGCGCGCGGCCAGGGCGGCGCTGGGGGCCCGCTGCTCGCCAGATGCGATAAGGAAAGGTTTGGATGAGGCTGGAAAAAAAGAAAGGAAAAGAGGAGCCAGGGGCGAAGGGAGGGGCAGGGGGGAGGGCGGGGAGGAGAAATAAAAAAGGAAAATAAAAAAGCCAAAGCAAAGCAAATTCCTTGGCAAATCAAAGCAAAACGTTCATGAGTGGCCTTGCGTCCAGCCATCAGTGTTGATACGGGGCTCTGGGGAGGAGGAGGAGGAGGAGGAGGAGGAGAAGGAGGAGGTGAGGCAGCACAGGGGACCTGACAGCAATCTCTCTTCATGGCAAAAACCCCATCAGGTTTCCCGGTGCCAGGTGCCAAGGGGGCAGGGAGCCCGTGTGCCTCAGTTTCCCCACCCTGGGCATGCAGGGGTGGGGGGAAAGGGGCTAAAACTGCCTTGGAGGGGTTAAACGGGGAGATTTTCTGCAGGGTTTTATCCAAAACATATGTTTTCGCCACTATTCGAGTTATCTGGGATATTTCCTGCGTGTTTGCTCCTATGGCAACCGGCCCAGCATGAAAGACCTATTTACTGGGCCCGGGGATAAGGAGCAGCCATATGGTGTCAATTTTGAAGGCACTCCATCCCCTCCACCCGTCTCCTGTTCTCCCTCCACCACGGCCTTGGCCCCTCCAGAGGAGTCCACAGCGAGCAGGGTCCAGCTGGGGTCGGGGATGGGCTCTGGCAGCAAGGGGAGGTGCTGTGTTGGGTTTGGGGAGCTCAGAGAAGGTGGTGATGAGCTGCAGCAGTGGCCTGAGATCCTTCAGGATCCTTCAGAACACAAGGATGGACTGAAGGTACCTTCAGGATCTTCCTAAGATCCTTCAGGAGATAGGGATGGAATGAAGGCACCTGCAGAATCAGTCTGAGGTCCTTCAGGAGACAGGGATGGAGACAAGGGATCTACAGCACCCGATCTGGGATCCGTCAGGAAGATAAGGTTGGACCTGCAACAGTGAGGTCTGTCCAGGAGAGAAGGCTGAGGACAAGCTGCCTGCATCATGGGCCAAAGGTCTGTTCAGAAGACAGGCCTGGAGACCTGCAATGTCATCCTGAGGTCTATCCAGGAGACCAGGCTGGAAACAACCCACAGCAAGGCTCACTCCAGTTTGGCCTGGAGCAGACAGGTGCTGGGGAGGTCCCATAGGCCATGGAGACCTCTTATCACCCCCAGAATCCACTGCAGGGGTGCAGGGAGGTCTGTCCCACCCTCAGCAGGTCCAGGTTCCTCATGGAGGTAACCCCAATGCCCTGGGAAACCCAACAAACACTGCACGGGGACATTCTTTGCTCCTTCCTAAAGGCTGGGGGAATTTTAGACCCGGTGCCAGAGCAGCCCCATGGAGTTAAACAACCAAAAGACAGGGAAATGGGGCAAAACTGCCCTATAGTCTGCTGAAAAAAAAAAAAAAAAAAAAAGGAATATTTTCTAATAATTCTAATTTTCTTTTGTTGCCACTGGCCATTTGCCGCCGGGGAGATGATAAAGCTGGGCAGGACCAGGCACGGCATGGGACAGGGGATTTTGGGAATGATTCACTCCCAAAGCCTCCTGCAGAGGTATTTCAGATGAAAAAAAAAGAAAAAGAAAAAAACCAGCCAAAATAGATTAGTTGGGGGAGGGTTAAGAAAAAAAGAAGTTTTACAAAAGTGACCCTTCCCACCAACCTTGCCAGTTTTCCTTTTATTAAGGAAAAAAAAAAAGGCTTTCAGCCAAAATAAATGTTTGCAATGAAAACGTGTGTTTGGGTCAAAAAGCCACTTTTCACTGAGGGGGAAAAATAAACCAACAAAAAGAAAACCCATGAAGGCTGGTAAAGATCTCAGGGAGATAGAGCTTCTTTGGAGCCAACATCTCTCCTTCTTCTCCTCTATCTCCTCCTCCACTTCTTTCTCCTTCCCCTTCTCCTCCTCCTTTCCCCTCCTTCTGTTGTCTCATCTTTTCTCTCCTCATCATTTTTATCTTGTCTTTTCCCATCTCTTCATCTTCACCTTCTCTTTCCAGGTGATGTTTCCACACGTGCTCCACCTCAACACCCTTCCAGCCCCTGTGCCCCATTCCTGCTCTGTGCCTCAGTTTCCCCACTCACTCACATGAGCACATTCAGTAGCTGGTGCCACTCAACGTCGCCTCCAGGGTACCAGGCTGGGACCTTCTGTCCCCTCCCAAAAAGGACCCACAAACCTTCCCCCAGTGGAGATCGTTGGGTATCAATGGGCAGTGTGGGGCTGGCTGGCAGACACGGGGACTGGGACATGGGACTGGGACAAGGGACCTGCTGGGGACTGGGTTGGGGTGATGGGACCTGGACAAGGTACCTCCCAGGGACAGGTGAATGTTGACTGGCACGAGGTACCTGCTGGGGACAGGATGATGGAGGACAGGACAAGGAATGTGCTGGAGATGTGGAGGTGGCAACTGGAATGAGGTACCTGCTGGGAACAGGATAATGGGGGCCAAGACAAGGTACCTGATGGGGACAAAGCAAAGGAACCAGGACAAGGAACCCAGAGGAGCCCAGCACTGGTGACAGTGACCACTTGTGGTGAATCACAGAATCAGGGAATCAACCAGGTTGGAAAAGACCTCCAAGGTCATCAAGTCCAACCCTTGATCCAACCCTGCTGTGGTTCCCAGACCATGGCACTGATGCCACATCCAGGTTGTCCTTAAACACCTCCAGGGCTGGTGACTCCACCCCTCCCTGGGCAGCCCATTCCAGAGGCTGAGCACTCTCCATGGAAAAAATTCCTTCCTGATGTCCAACCTAAACCTCCCCTGGCTCAGCTTGAGACCCTCTTGTCCTGCTGCTGGTTCCTGGAGAAGAGACCAAGCCCCACCTGGCTCCCCCCTCCTGTCAGGGAGTTGCAGAGAGTGCTGAGGTCTCCCCTGAGCCTCCTCTTCTCCAGGCTCAACAACCCCAGCTCCCTCAGCCTCTCCTCACAGCACTTGTGCTTCAGTCCCTTCCCCAGCCTCATTGCTCTTCTCTGCACCTGCTCCAGCCCCTCCATGTCCTTCCTGACCTGAGGGGCCCAGAGCTGGACACAGCACTCCAGGGGTGGCCTCCCCAGCGCTGAGTGCAGGGGAACATCTCCCACCCTCAGTGGTGGGTGAGGACGGGGGTCCCCACCCCGCTCCCCCCCAGCCCGCGGCGGTGCCGGGCGGCTCCCGCGGGGCTGGGAGCGCCGAGGGCCGGAGCGCCGGGAGCTGCCGGCTCAATGCCGGGGCCTCGCTCCCACGAGCGGATGAAAGGCTCCCTGTCCAAACGGCATTAGACGCGCTGCGAAGGCTCATTCCCGATCGGTCACGCTCCGAGGCGCAGCTGCAAAACCCCCTCCGGGAGCCCGGGATGCTCCGGGGGCTTTGTTCGGAGCAGCCCCGCTTCCCGGGGAACCGTGACAAGACGATGGGATTACGGGGCAGGAGAAATAAAATAAAATAAAAATCAAGCTCGGCTTGGGCTGCGCTGGCTGGGCGGAAAAACAAAGGGGACTCTCGAATTCCCCCGTGCTCCTGCCGGGAATGATGGCCCCACTGCGTTCGGGGAAGGGGCACAGAGAGGGCTTGAGGGTCCCCAAGGAGGGAGAACGGATTTTTGGCGGTGTGTCCCCCCCATTTCTGCTCCCAAATCCTAGCACTGAGTGAGCAAGGAAAAGGAGGAAAAACTCACAAGGAAGTAGACCTTATGAGGAGGGAAAACCTTGTGGGAAAGGAAACTTCAAAAGGAGGAAAGCCTTGCAAGGAGGGAGAGCCTTGCAAGGAGGAAACCTCCAAGAAGGAGAATCTTACAAGGAAGAAACCTTTACGTGGAAGAAAACCTTTGGATGCAGGGAAATCTCGCAAAGAAGGAAAACCTTGCAAGGAGATAAAACCTTACAAGGAGGAAAGCCTTGGGCAAGGAAGGAAATCTTGCAAGGAGGAAAATACTTGAGAGGGAAAAACCCTGAAAGGAAGTAAAACTTTGCAAGCAGGAGAAATCTTGTGAAGAAGGAAACCTTGCAATGAAGAAGTCCTTCCAAGGAAGGAAACCTCACCAGAAGGAAAGCCTTGCATGGAGGAAAAACTGAGGACGTAGGAAAAAGCTCGTATGGAGGAATATCTTACAAGGAGGAAAACCTTTGATTAGGAAGGAAATCCTGCAAGGAGGAAAACCTTGGAAGGAGAAAAACCCTGTGAGGAAGGAAATGCTGCAAGGAGGAAAAACCTTGAAGGAGGAAAAACCTTGCAAGGAAGGAAACCTCTCAAGGAGGAGATTCTTGGAAGGGAGCAGGTTGAAGGGAGTGGTTCTGCACCTTCCTCCCTCCCGGCACAGAGCCCGGCACGGTTTGGCCGAGGTTAATTGGGTTAGAGCAGCTAAAGGGCATAGCTTGTCCCGGCGCCTGCTCCCTAATGAGCATCTCATTTGAATCTATGCAAAATAGCAGGGAGCATGGAGACATGCTAATTAAAGCGATTGCTGTTCGCTAATTAAGCAGCAATTCCCCTGCCCGACAGGGTATTCTCATGCAAATGGAGCCTGAGGAGGGGGGAAATCACCCCCAAAATCGTGCAGGGAGGAATCTCAATTTGGCACCACCCCACGTCTGTGGAGCACCTTTGTTATAATCCTCATTTTGAGTATTTTTACCCCAAAAAAGCAGACTTGGTCTCTTCTGTGCTGAGAGTGATCCTCAAGCCCTCGGCCTTTCCAGTGGCTGCCACAAACCGAGTGATTTAACACTTGGGCTGAGCCAACTCTGATTTTGATTCATTTGAGAGTGTTTTCTTCAGATTATGGGATTTCTAATCCACCAAAGATTTTTCTACTCTTCGTTTTCTCTTTTTTTTTTACCCTTTTACACTTGTGGAAATAATGACGTCCTGCAGGAAACCTGCTGAGGGATAAAATTAGGGCTGGTAAACACAGGGTAGTGCAGTGTATTGGTCTTGCAGGTTTGTCCAAAAACCAAGAGATTTTGTTCCAAGTCTGTTTCTTTTTAAGCCTATTTCTCCTTTATTTTTAAACACAGGAACTGTATTTCTTTGCAGCCTGCTCTGTGTGTTGCTGAAGCCTTTCCAGGCAAAACCCTCCTCAGGATAAATCCCTTTCCAGCCACCACATGTGGATGCGACCAAAATATAGCAAGTTATCCCCACTCCCCCCCACAAAAGGCATGTTGGTCGTATTTTGGGTGTATTTGAGGCCTTTTGGAAGGCCCGCGTGCACAGGTGTGTGCTTGCACAGCTGCCAGGGGCTCAGTGCTCCATAGGGAAATTCTCCTTCAGAAGCCATTTGCTTCACCTCGGGCTCTTGGGCTTTGCTGGACACCCGTGGAGCACCCTGAGGTTCCTTCTCTCCATATTTCCTATCCCAAACTCTGTGTTCTCTGTGTCTGTGGAAATGTCTTGCTTAAAACGTAGGGAATGGGAACTTGGAGCACCACGGTCTAGTGGAAGGTGTCCCTGCACACGGCAGAGGGGCTGGACCTGCAGAATCTTTCTGGTCCCTTCCAACCCAACCCATTCTGGGATTCCACAATGGAGACACCCGCTCTTGATGGGATGACCTCCCCCACCGTGGAAAAACCAGCTCAGTTTTCCACCTGAATCCCAGTCGGCTGGCCAGGAGCCGCATCAGGGACCTCCCTTTATCCCAGGGCTGGCTGCGGGGCCGGGCGGGTCCACGGTCGCAGGGCTGCAGAGGAGCAGGTCCCGCAGATGCACGGCCTGCAGGGGACAGGGCCGTGGGGTGCGGGGCGGCGTGGGCACCTGCTCCCGGGGGTGCCGGACCACGCATTCCCTGTCCCGCCTGTTCCCTCTCCGGGTTTGTTCGGGTGCCCGGTCCCGCGCGTTCCCGACCCCGCGTGTCCCCGGTGCCGGTGCCGGGACCCCACACCCACGTGCACCCCCCCCCCGCTCCCTTAAAGGGCCCGCACCGCCGCTCCCGCCGCCCGCTCCCCCCCTCCCCAGCGCGGTGGGCCCGCCCGCCGGGGCACCCGCGCTTGCTCCCCCCCTCGGCCGGGTGGTGGTTCGCTCCGCGGGGCGGGGCGCGGCGGCGGCGCCTCCCCCGACACGGGGCGCCGGTGGGAGCGGGGCGGGGAGGGCGGCGGGCAGGGGGGAGATAAGCGGCGCCGGGCGGCCGGGCGGCGCTGGATGGAGGCTCCCGCCCGCCGGGACGCCCGCCCCAGCCTGGAATGTCCTGGCGAGCCGCCGCCGCCGGCGAGCGGGACCGGCACCGGCAGGACCGGGACCAGGGAGGGGGCGCGGCGCAGAGGTAACGAGCGCGCGCGCTTCCCGCCGCCGGCGCGCGAGCGAGGGGGGGGCGCGCGCCGGGAGGGGCTCCGTGAGGGGATCCGGGATGGAATCCATGAGGGGATCCGAGGGCTCCGGGAGGGGCTCCCGGGGCTCCCCCGGCGCGGCCGCAGGTGCTGGCTCCTGTCAGCCCCCGGCGCCGCCCGGCTGCGCTCCCCGGTGCCGAGCAGCGCTCCCCGGTGCCGAGCCCGCTCCGCCGAGCGGGACGAGCCCCCCGAGCCGCCGCCGCGCTCTGATTTACGGTCTCGTTTCTCCCCTTGAAGGAGGTGCCGTAGAAAGGTTGGGTTTGGGGTCGGGTCCAGCCTTCTTGACCGCCCTAAGATTGCTAGCTTCGGTGCTTTTAACCTGTAAGGTCACTTTCCTCCGCAATTAGGGCGGTGGAAAATCGGTCCCTGAGGCGGGAGGTGGTGTGTGATGCCTGAGGACTCCGGCTGTAAAGCATTCTGGCATCTTATCTCTAATTATTACCATTATTGCGTTAGGCTGCCTCCATCCTTATAGCCACACGATTCTTGAATTTTAAATAACTTTCCCGTGCTTTGTCTGTTTCTTTGCCAAAAATATATATACAGTTCCTGACTTCTCATGGAAGAACTTTCCAGCCGTGTATTCCATACTTTCAGTACTGATGTTTTTTAAACCAAAAGAGACGTGGTTTTCACTGCTGGGCAGAAAACAGGCGATGTTTATTTTGCCCCCGCCTTGCATCTGTGTAAAGGATTGGTGAAGGGGGTAAGGTGATGGCTTAATGTGGCTTTTTCTTTTTAATTATTATTTTACTGCTTTCCCCCACTGTTTTGCTGCCTCTGGGAAGGAGTAGCTGCGCCGAGCCTGGGGCTGTAAAGCTGTCAGCTCTTGAGGGGCTGTTTACTCAGCGAGCTCTATCTTTCACACATGCACCAGAAATACAGTTTACTAACCCAAACACCAGCCAAGGTTACCCAAGAGCGCGGAAACTTCGGTTCTCCGGGGTTTTATCCCCCGTGGCCCAGCATTTGCTTCGAACAAAGCAGGTAATCCTGGGGTGCTGGCGCTCCCAGCCAAGCTGCCTGGAGCCCGGCGGCTTTTCTGCTCATCTCCCACGGCTCGGGAGAGTTTTGACAGTTGCGATTTATGGGATGTACAGGAGGAAAAAAAGTGCTTTTGTGGTGGTGGTGGTTGCTGAGGGCAACAACCCGCTCCTTGCGTGTTACAAAAATTCGCGGTGAGCGATTTCCCGGCACGGTTTTCTTGAAGCTTTTCTCTTAAACCTGATATTATTTGCCCTAATTACACCCAGCGTGCTTTTGTCCCCCCGAATTGAAACGGGCGGCGAGCGCCGCGTGTGAGTCAAGCGCGTTGAAACCAAAGCCTGCTCTTTCGAAGCAGTTGCAAGCCTGTCTTGTAGGGAGGGCTTGGTAAGGGAGTGATGAGAAAGAAATAAACATTTTTGTCCCCTAGTCCCCACCCTCCAAAAGAAGAGGGAAGCTTCTGCCTGGCTTGGTCCTGCATCCCAGGAAACCCACAGGTTTATGGAGAAAGCCGTGACTTGCCCAAAGCCATTTAAAGTGGATTTACAGATAAAAGTACCAAGGTGGGATCCGCTGGGTTACCTATTGTGTTAAAAGGGATTTTTTTTTTTTCTCTCTCTCTTCAAGGGATAGGAAATGAGAGATGGGCTCTGGTTTGGAGGGATTAGTAACTCACCCGAGGATGAGTGTGGTGGCTTTGTTGCTTGGATTAATGTGATTTACACCCTTAAGCTGCCCCAAGTGCTCCTAAACAGCCATGCCTGTATGTGCAAGGTGAAGTGTGGGAGGGCAAGCTCAGATAGGCCACGGGAAGCAGCTTGGAGGGTTGTTTTTTGCCATCCTTCACGCAACCTTGGTGATCTTTCATCCTTTTTCTGTGGTGGGACACCAGCTCTGCGTTCCTTGCCCACCAGCCCCTCAGGATGCTGGTGGTGGGGTTTGGTCCAGACCCCTCCTGTGTGCTCCCTCTGCTGGCTTGCTGGGCTGCACTGGTGCTAAACTTTGTGGTTTTTACCCCAAAACTGAGGAGGGTGGTGAAAAAACACGCAAGGAGAGGCCTGACTGTGCTGGGGTGAGTCCCTCCAGTGCTTTCATTATCTCAAGGTGTGCTGTAAGCCCATAAACTGAGGCTCCTGCTTACTTTGGCTCGCTGGTGTGTCAGAGGAATAAGGCAGCTGTGCTCTGACTTCAGGTGATGTCACTTGAGGATTTTAACTGTCAGAGCTAAAAAATACCCTGGCTTGTTTAAAGACTGCTTCTGCAGATGTGGGAACAGGGGAGCAAGGCAGTGGATTGGCCCGTGTGAGCGCACAGCCGCTCCGGGGTCTGGCATCTCATAAATCCCCCTCTGCTGTCCCCCAGCAGACCTGCTCCGCCTGACGAGGCCTCGGGCGTGCCACCACTGTGACATTAATTGGTGGCTGCTGGAGGTAAGGCACTGCCATGAAGTGAGAGACTAGCAAGGCTTTGGTGCCAAAAAAACTAACTGCGAAGCGTGTGACGATTAAATAATTTTGGGAATAAAGCTGCTTTCTGATGCGATGGTACAGTCAGCAGCACCTTCTCCCGCGTGGTTGTTGGTGTGACTGGGTAGGTATGGGGTAAGCTGCTGTGATTTTGGGTTGTTTGCAGGGCTGGGTGTGAGGGGCTGTGGGTGCTGAGCTGATCTCTGAGTGTTTGTCGTGCACATGTGTCTGTCTCTGCTGCACAGCAGGCTTTATGGAAAAGGTTTATGCAGGTCGTGTGAGCTGTTTCTAATTCTGTATGAGAAAAGACATTGAACTTCACATGGGTTTTCTGTATCTCCCACTAAACCTGCTTTTCCACACCTTCTCCAAGAGTTCCTTTACCTCCTCTCATTTTGCCAGGCCTTTCAGCCTGAGCTGGAAAATCTCCTGCTGTGCATCTTCCTCACTCCCGTGCCCACAGATGTGACTCTCGAGGGGTTTCATTGCTATGCTCTGGTCTTGGCACACAGTCTTAACCAAAACAACATGGAAATGTGGTGAACCTGCTGCTGAACCTGGCTCCACGAGGCTTTGAAACCTTTGATTTAGTACCAGAAGCCCAGAGACTTGAGCGAGGCTTCACCCCCAAAGCTGCTGCGATCGGGTTATCTCAGGTAATGTTTTCTATGGAGTCACTTTAAATGGGCATCTCGGAAATTTACAGAACAAGGTTTGTTTGGCAACACTTTATTTGTTTATAAATATAAATACTTGACACTGTAAATTTGACCTGTGTGTGTAGAGTCAGGTTTTTGTCTCCTACTTTGCTTATGATTTATTGACTAGTAAGGGGCTTCCTTGAGCCGAGTCCTGTCCCTTCCTCACTGCAGTGGTTTGCTGTCAGTTCTCTGGTTTTTGGTGTTTCAGTGGGCTGAGGAGCTTCAGAGCCAGTTCCTGTCTGCAGCTGGGGTGATAAAAAAGCCTTGTGTCAAATTTCCTCTTTAAATGGGAATTTGCAGCTTGCGCTGCAATTCTGACTCTTAAACTGGTACATGGGCAAAAAACTGGGTTGTCTGTCTACTATTTTTGCTATTTTGAGCTATTTTGTTAACAGGTAAGCTGGTACTCAGTTTGTTCTTCGGGCATTTTTCTTTCTCTGTTCACTTTCTGCTCTCCTGGAGGCCTCCCTGAGCAAACCCTGCTATTGTGTGTCCCTTTCTCCTGCATCGTTTGCTCTGGGATGGTGTTTGTCCTTGGCAAAGTAACCAAAAACCTCTTTGCTGTATTACTTTGGCTGGCAAGAGGTCTCCACCTACCCTGGCCCAAGAATTTCTAGACAAGATAGTTCTCTGTGTGTGTGTATATATATATTAATTTTTTTTCCAGTTGAGTGTTCTTCCAGTAATTTTCTTGGTAGATGGCTCAGTAAAGCTTCAGGGCCGAGTGTGTCAGAGTTTTCCACTCACTTTCCCCAGCTCACTTTTCCCTTTCCGGTGGGGATGATGATTCTCCAGTGACAGTGATCACTTTAGGGGAAATGCTTGTTCAGCCCTGTGAGGGATTGAGCCTTGTGCATCGAGACCACCTGCCTTTCCCATTAAGCCCCTGCTTGCTCTTTCTGTGCATGAAATATCTGCTGTCTTTCAACAGGAGGGAAAACAATCATATAAGGTGGGTTGTTTTCCCATTTCCCATACCTGAGAGATGTCTTGAAGCTCTACTAGCCAGGTGGGATTCTGTTTTTTTTATTTTTTTCCCCCTTTTTCCTCCCTCCCCAGCTCCTTGGGCGCAGTTTCACGTTACAGCTCCGTCCGAGGACTCGCTGCTGCAGGAGGTGGCAGGTACATTCCTGCCTCTTCCCCGCTGTGGGAATCCAGCAGTGGAGCAGCCGCAGGGGAGTGACTCCAGCTAACCTTCAAAAAAAAAAAAATACCCAAGCCCCAAACTTTCCTGGATCTTGCCCCGCAGTTAAGAGTTGTTAAATCTTCCACTCGGATGACTGGGGAGGCCCCGGGGGGCTGGGAGTGGGGGGGAAATGGCCCCTTTTGGCAGCAGCGGCTTTTAAATTGGCTTTGCTGTCTTCTAAACCTGCTCGCTCTGCTGCCGAGCCGAGGGGCCGGGTGCCCTCCACCTTCTGCCTCTGGAAATGCCCAACTGAACCAGTTCAGCTCGTGGAAATGGCAGGGGAAAAGGATAAAATCGTCCCCCCAAGGCCGGAGCGAGCGAGGCTGGCTCGGCTGGGATGTTCCCTCCGCTCGGCAGCGGGAGGGAGCTGGGGCGGGGAGCCGGGCAAGGAGACCATCCCTCTGGCAGGGGCCGGCACTCCGGGAGGCTGAGCTGAAAGGTGAAACCGCACCCTCGGCCTTACCTGTCTGCCTGATCATGCCTTTGATTTATACCCCGGGTTCTGCTGTTTAGCTCTCCCCACAGACTCCAACCATTGGATCTGATAACGAACCGAGTGGTTGAGCCTTATTTGTTTAATTCAAAGAGAAGTTTAATATTTCCTACCTCGCAGCGTACGGAGGCTCTGCCTCGCAGCCCGTGGTTTTCCTTGCAGTGAACCTGTAAAGTGCCACGACAAGGGCAAAGAGGCTCAAGCTGTGAGCAGCCCCTTGTTGGAGCAGTCTTGGCAAAGAGACCTGGCCCCACTAGTTTACATTTCTGGGGGTGTTTTGTCTCTGGAAGGGTGGCTGAGTTTTGTCCTGCCTGTGAAGTGTTGTTCCCTGCCAGCTCACCTTCCACATGCTGGTGGGCCCCGGGTGCTCATGGAAGGGAGCTGTGGGAACCTTCTTGGCCCCCCTTAATCTTAGGTGAAGAACAGATGGGTCTCAAATACCTCTGTAATCACACTGCAGCATCTGCTGGAGCACTGAAGGACAAGCAGGTGCTGGAGATGTCCAACCTCCTGGAATTGTATTTTGTGTAGGCAACTTGTGTCCGAGAGCAGCCTGCTCTAGCTGGAGATGCTCCTGTTCCTGGAGGGGCCTGGCACCATGGGTTTCCCTTCCCAGTCCTCAGTGAGTAAAACAAAGCATTTATCTGGGTAAAAGGCTTCACTCTAAAGAATCTTACAAGAAATTAATCTTTTTTCCCATGCCAGTTTGGAAGGTAAACCTCAGGTAACTGTTCCTTTCCTGGGGAGCAGCAGAAGGGGACAATGTGGCCCTTTCTGAAACAAACTGAAGCTGATTGTTCCAAGTTGAAATCCTGTGCTTGCTACCAGATTGATCCAACTAAAGTTACTGTGAGCAAGTGGTATGTTTTTGGTTTTTAACTTTTTTCTTCTTTTTTTTTTTTTTTTTTTTTTTTTAATTGTTGTTAGTTGAGAACTGATAGATCGGCCCAAATAAGGCCATGAGAAAGGCTGGCCATTTCCAGGAGGATCCACAGACAGTCAGTGCATGACTTGTTGCCTTTATCTCTGAGATCAGGAGATTCCTTTGCAGTGATGGATTAATCCACTCTTGAGTGAATAATATAACTGAGAACAAGTAGGAGCCAGCGCTCCAAACAGATGATTTGTTCAGTACGTGTGTGCCTCCCTTCCCCTCCCCCTCTGAAAAGTGTCTTTCTTCACCGTTTCATTGAGCCTGTTGAAACCTCACAGCAACCTGTGCCTGCGCCAGCCCCCGGCCCGACGGAGGGCGAGGATGGGGCTGTGCCAAGGCCTCTGCTCCCAGGTGCAGGAGAAGATAAACCGCAGCCCCAGCCAGCCCAGCATGGAGGGGAGGTGCCCGTGGGCTGCTGGGGCTGTGTTGTCACCTGCCTGCACGTTCTCCTCACTGTAGGTAGAGGTGTTGATGCTGGCTCCTGCCCAGGGTGAGCCTGCAGGGCTCCGGTCCCTCGGCGGCAATGACTGTGCCACAACATGAGGCAGCGGGCGCTGTGTCCAGGGAAAGTTGTGTGTATGGGAACTGGAATGTTGGGATTGGGGGACTGAACTCACTGGGCACCAGGGGATGGCAGTGGGTGGCTTCAAACAGAAATATGAAGTTTAGGAAGACGTTTCTTCAGTTGTGCCAGGGTGGATCTGCCAGGCTGGTACCTCACTAGCAGAGCCGCAGTTGCTCAAGGGTGTCCTGGAGCTGTGTCCCAAAGGCCTCCCAGTGACAGTCCTTGTTAGCACACATCCAGGAGGATGCAAGGCTGGGAAGGGAGTTGCACAGCTACGAGCAATGGAATTCACATAGTGAAATGGGTTATCATCCCTGTGGATGTGCTGGAATAACTCTTTGGCAGCTCACAAGCTGTATCTTCTTGCTTTAACATCTTGGAGCACATCAAGGGCTGGTCCTGTTGATAGGCTCAAAGAGGGTGCAAGGTGTGAGATGCCTGGGGAGGTCCTCCCTCTTCTTGGGGCCTCCCAAGGCTGTCGCAGTCCTACTGGGAAAAGCTCCAATAGCTCAAGGTCAGGTTGGTGAAAGTGCCCAGCTTTGGCTTTCCTTGTGTCATGAGTGCTGGCAGCCTTGCCTTGGTCCCATGCACTTGGCATATGGGATTGGAAGTGCCGGTGGCAGCTTTCAGCTGCATTTTTTGAGAATTTCTGTGCTGCGTGGGGCAAAGGCAACATCTTTAAAATGGCATTTTCCCTTTGGAGAATGGGCTGTGCTGCTGTTGGCTGTATGTAATTTCTGGGAGCTGAGGAGTTTTGCTGTGTAATGTTCCAACTCCATGTAGATTAAACGTATTGCGGAGTCAAACTAAACAATAGCATGTGGTTTTCCTTTGTTCCCCCCTTCCCCACGATAAGAGTTCACAAAAGTTCCCGAATTAGGGCTCTGTGTGGAGCATGTGCTGGAGCGTAGGCTCGGATTTTCATAAAGCTTGCTGAGGGCTGTTACTGCCGAGGAACTGTTCACGTTCGGGATAGCTTCGGGAAATCTCTTTGTTTCTCAGGAACCTTTTCCGAAGGTGTGTCCCAGTGTAGCACTCAGTTACTTGTTGCCTTAAATACTTTGCAGTGACAGTGTATCACAGCTTGATGGAGATTTGAGGCTCCTCTAATAAAATGCAAGTGAAGGAGGAAAACCCTGAGGGTTTTTTGGAACAGAAGATGTTTTCTGTTCCTGCCACTAATCTCTGTTGCAGAATGAAATAGGAATGTATACTTTAAATCTTTGTCAGGGTGTAGAAGGAAGCTGGCAACGGATGTAATCAAAAATGTTATTATCAAAACTCTCTAAATATGTTGAAATTTCAAGCTTAATGATATAATTTTAAATGCAGCTATTCAGACTGAGGCATGTTTTTGGGGTGCAGATTGCACTTCCAAATTGCTGTGCATGTTGGGATGGGCCAGAGAGGAGTTAGGAACAGACTGTAGATGGTGAGTACTGCAGAGGTGTGGCTGGAGTCTCTTCAACCCTGTCATCTCCAGCAAGTGGGGTGGCAGTGGTAAATTGGGGCATGCTTTTATAAATCATTGGCTTTGGGGCTGAGCACTTCAAAAATGGTCCAGTTTCCAAGTTAGCATTTTTGCTAATTAGTGCATTTCTCACGGCTTGTGAATAACTGACACACATGGAAAGGGGGTGTGTGTGTGTGTTCAGAGTTTGAAACAGCTCTGGGCACAGCAGAACACAAGGAAGCCACACCAGAATCAATGCAAAGTAGCACAGACTCAACCCAGTGCAACAGGAGACAGAAAGCTTCCAGCCTTAAACTGCTTGGAATAAGGGAACTGGGAGTAACCTTCACCCTTCCAAGCGTTCCTTGAGCGGAGAGGCGCAGGTTGAGGACACAGAAGAAGCTGAAGTCCTTCTCCGAGCCAAAGGTGTGAAGCTGTTTATTTTCACTGGGGCAATGTATATGTTGCAGGAGGCAGATGCTTGCCTGCTCAGCCCGAGCGCTCGCTGCCTCTCTGGGCTCTGGCGAGTGTACAAGTGTTGTCCCTTCTAATCCCTCAACATTAAACAGTCCAGGCACCTTTCCCTGGCTGAGCCTGGGACTGCTTTACAAAACACACAGAGAAGAAGCCAACAAAAAAGAAACATTTGCTTTCTTTGCCAAGTTTAAATGAAGACTAATGCCGTGGTGCTGCTTAATCTTGTTTTTCTTGCTATCTGATGGATGCTAACGTGGGATGGAATCAATCCCGGCAGCCGGTTATCTTTGCAGGGCCTCCACATTGCTGAGCTCGGCATTAAAGTCTTGTGGGGGAGTTGATACGCTATGAGGAGTCTGGAACCTTCTTCCTGCGTGGCAAAGCCAGAGCAGCAGTTTTCCATCTTCCTTTGGGAAGGTGTCTCACGGAATTGCTGGTCTGCCTTTGGACATCCGAACAGAAATCCTGTTCGGCAGAGTAGGATGTGTCTGTGCGAGTGAGAACAGGGCACAGTCAGGTGAACCTGGCGGAAATTTCTCCCTGGTCCCTGTGATGAAACTTAACTCCTTTCCTATCAGTTGCTCGTGTTCGAACTGGTTCTGCTGGGAACAGCTGCCATGGCCCCGATCCTCGGGAGGAGGTTTGGGCTCTGACTCATGACATGCTGCCATGTGCTGGTGCTGCCCCGGGCAGGGGTTGCTGGTGCCGACTCAGAGCTCGGCTGCAGTGCGTGAAGCAGCAGGGCTGGAGAAGGGGAACCCTTGGGCCACAGCTTCATGATCACTGCTGCCTCTCTCCTCTGGATCGTTGCTCTCCTTCGGCTCCGCTGGCACGAGGAAGGAGGCGGGAAGCTCCGGCCGGTGCTCAGTTGCGCAACACGGACGAGCAAATCCAACCCAAAGCCTCCCTCTCCTTTCCCCGTGTTCCACTGCCCCTCTCCTCGCCTGGGAGCCTGGTCGATCTGTTGTAGCAAACCTGGCCTGACCAACACGATTTTCTCATTTATTTTTCTGCCTAGCTGCTGCTTTTATCTGGGCCCGAGGCGGAGGGGCTTGTTTTGTTAAGGAATATTGTCAGTCGTGTCAGGATTCCTTCCCTTGAGGTGAAGAAGCACAGAAGTGTGTGTTTGCCGGAGAGTTTGGACTTCAGTTTGGAAACCAGGTTTGGTCTTTTGAGTATGGGGGAAGGGAGGGGAGAAAAGCAGTAAAACTGAGTTACTGTAAGGCTGGAGGATGGATTGTGTGAAGGCTTGTTTCAGTCGGGGGAGGAAAGACCGGGGTCTTTCCTGCTCTCTCCCTCAGCTGTCCCTGGTTAACCAGTTTGATTTAATAAGCATTGTTCTGCCTGGAGCCTGGGTCCAGCGGCAGGGAGTGTTGGCATTGCCTGGCACAGTGTGTGGATGTAGCGGGGGGAAGCAGTGATCTGGAGTGGAGGGCAGCACTTTTATTTAGGAAACAGAGTCAAAATGGGTCTGTTGCTTCGTTTTGTGCACGATTCCAGCCGTCTGCAGGCACAGTGAATTCTGGAGGTGACTAACAACTGTAACACAGGCTTGGCTCTCCGGTTCCAGCGTGCCTCCCATATCCTGCAGCCATGAGTTCACAGGCTCCTAATTGCCTATGATGTAAGACAGCAGTAGATGAGGTTGCTATAAATTCTGGCTGCAGGTGTGGATTTAATGGTTGTGCTTCCCTTTAAGGGCTCACGGATAGCATGGATCCCTGCAAGTTACAACAGCCCGAGTTGGACTCGGTCTAAGGCAGCTAAAAGAACCCATTTGTCTGCGTTTTTTAGAGCTGTTGCTTGCTGGAGGCTACCAAAGGACGAGGTGTCAGCGTTCATCTGGAATCGCCTCAGGAATGAGCTTGCTGTCCTCTAACAGAGCTCAGCCACGGTTCCAATTCTTTTCATCAACCTTCTCCTGCAGCGAAACTTCCCAGGCATGAGAGTGTTGCTGGAAGTGGACCTTTAGGCAGCCTGTGTGGACACAAGCGTCTTTGTCTGAGAGTCTGACAGGTTTTTTTTGATGACCAGAACAAGCCTGTGGTTCTAGTCTTTTCTATCTTTTTTTTTTTTTTAATTTTTAATTCATGGTTAATTCTGATTATAGGAGTCATGAAGATATAATCATGGGTGATGGTCCTTGGCATGCAAAATGCAGACTTTTTGGAGGGGAAAAGACACTCCCTGGGGCAGTAGTGCAGCTTGCTGTGGTGTGTGCACCTGTAGCTTGGGTAATTAGGCCAGCTCCCTTGAGAAAATGGGCATGGCTCACTTGGAGTTGGGTTTTGTATATTTTTCTTCATTTTTACCCACATTTTTGCAGTCCAGGGTTTATTAAACATACTGGGGTGGTGCTTCATGAGTTGATCTGAGGCCTCACGCTGTTCAAGTGCAAAGTTCCAGTTCTTGGACGTCCATTCCCGGCCCCTCCTTTGGGCCAGTGTTCCAGGACTGCAAGGGGAGCTGAAACTGCTCCCTCATCCAGGTGAAAACTGAATCTCATTTTTCTCTGGCTGAGTTTTCAGCTGGATCTGCCAGCAGCTCTGACTCAGTCGCTGGCCACAGGATCCTCGGTGCAGATTGGAGAATGCAAGCCAGGTCCTGAAGGAAGGTGTTGCTGCCCTCCTCGGCACCGGCCTCTCTTTAAATTGGCTGGAAAACTGGTTACGAAATCCCGTTCTTGGTCAAAATCAGAGTTGAAAAAGTAAAGCAGGCGCCTCGCTCTGAGGCTCAGGCCAGCCCTGGGGAAGGAGCAGGGAGGGGATGTTGGCAGAAGGACCTTGGAGACAGGGCTGAAGGGGAGCAGGGCTGTTACAGGTGTCTGTACGTGTTTATGTGCAGCACAGTCCGCACAGGTGTTGAGCTAAATGTGGGAAAGAAAACGGGAGCATGAGGTAAAGTAAAGCCTAGGCAGGAGATAAGGAGGAGAGGGAGGTCTGGGGGGCCTCAAAGAGCAAAGGGTGAGAACTTTGTATGTATTTGGCCTACAGTTACTGTGATGGAACTGTTAAACTAATGATACCCTCAGCTCCCTTGGGGGCTGAAAGCCCTGATTTAGGCATTTAAGCATAATTGCAGCCCAGCAGAACTGTATATCAGGCTAATGCTCTGTTCTCTTGCTTCCCCCGAGGCCAGAGGAGGCAGGAACCATTCCCACTTCATTAGCGTGGCAGCAGGGGGACTGTCTCAGCTCTTTTGCTGAACTTAATAATAAAATTAACCTAATTGTTATGCCTGTTTGTGGGGAAGAAAGTGTGGCTTCTGTGGTGATTTATTTATTTTTCTGCTGATGTCTGTCTTGCTGGATCGGAACCCCAGGTCTCCCCCCTCAGAGGAGGGCCGTGTGTTGGGAGCAGACCCGTGACTCGGGAGTGTTTTTGGCTGTGTGTGCCGAGGCACAGTACACAAACTGTTAAATTCCCTTCCCCAGGCTCCCAAATCCATTCCTCCAGTCCATGCCAAAGCATGCGTTCTTCTATCAAGACCATATGTACGCAAGACCGAGGTTCTAAAGTCAAGGTGTTTTTGAAATATTGGAGTGCAAATTAAGGATCTGAGTAATCTTAACTGTCTTCTAAAAAAAAAAAAAAATTCTCTATCAGCCTCACATATAACTCAAAGGATTAATGGAAAGCTAAACTTTGATCCGAGTCCAACAGCTGATACCAACCGTGAGACTTTCCAGGCCTGAAAGCAAAATAGAAAAATCCAATGAAAAAGATCTGCTGCTCCATCTTCGAGGCATGCAGCCTCTTGGCCCTGCTTTGGGCTAATACTGCTCTTTTTTGCTTAATCTCTTCTCGTGTCACCTCTGTGCTGTGCCACTGGGCCTTTCCTGTATCAGTTTGAGTAAATTACTGACATTATTGAGAGTGTGTAGGAAGCACATCTGCCTGATTATTAAGGAAGGCCATCAGGGCTTGGGGATCCCCTGTCCTTGGTGGGACTCAGTCACTGTCTGGTTTGCTCAGCACTGTTTGTTTTTCCTGCCATCTGCCACCCGAGCGAACACTCGCTCTGTATTTTGACAAAAATAGCAACTTTTAGGTCTTTAAGGTCCTTTCCAACCCAAGCCATTCTATGAAAATTAGAGTGCTATTAGTGCTGCACAATTGATAAAGGATTTCAGCCCCCAAAATTGCTCTTGGGATTCATCCCCCATTCATGGGGGGTTTAAATCATCTGGAGCAAGAAAAAAGCTCCACGCAAGGCTGCTTATAAAAATATATGTTACATAAAAAGGAGTAAAAATACCAGTTGAATCATCCACATAGGAAACACTTGGATGTGACTTAACACCGATGGATTTGGGTGCCAGGCATGGGTCTAGGCAGAAAAGTGGAGGCATTAATGAAATCCAAGCTGAGGGTTGCAAAGGTTGAGCAACTGTAATTTTTCTCCTTTATTCAGGAGATCCTTATCCTTCTGATAAGGATCTGGAAGGTGCACTTGCATTTGTTTAAAGTGTAATAAATAAATATGAACAGAACATCAAAGGATGCTTTTTCTTGTAATTTTTAACTGCCTCTCCAGTCGGGGTGTTTCTGTGAACGCCTCGGAGGGCATTTGGCCCATTCGTGTCTCTCACACTTGGTTTATGGGGTCACTGTCAGCAAACTGGTTTTTGTAGGGTTTTCCCTTTCAGATTCTTTTTTGGGGATGCAGAAAATCCCAGGCGAGCAGGACTGCTCGGCAGAGTTCAGCGCGTTTCCTAAAAGCGCCCACAAAATCCCTTTGAAGAACGTAATTTTATTACTTACACTCATGAAATCCTCTCTTTGGTGATGCCATAATTCCAACACAAATGCCTAATTACGGTGGTTTTTTTTACAAAATCCCCAACCCTCCTATAACCGCCTGGCTCCTTATCTGCAGCGCTTGGCTTCCTGTGATTTAGTAACACACAGGCTGCAGTTCCAGAGGTGGAGAAGAGTAAAACGGGAGCAGTTGAAGTTTTCTTGCCGGGGCTGTGATTACAGCCCGGCGTTTCCCGGTGCTCCAGCCCTCTCTTCGAGGCGTAATTAGGAACACATTGATTCTTATTGCAGCTGGCAGCTGCTCGCTATTGCCTTTTTCAGCTTCTGACCCCCATAGTCCCGCTGACCTTTCCTGGGGTTAGTCGTAGGCCCTTTTCATTGTGATGGGCTCGAAGTGGCTCATGTGGAGTTGATTATTTCCTTGCTTGTCTGGCCTTTTTGGTGCCATAACTCCAAGTCACTTCCATTTTCTTCCCCTGCTTTTGGCTGACCACAGTGAAAGGAAATGCTTTTGCTGGCGACAGGATCGGTTTGCACGCTTGACTGACTCGATTGAGACCCTGAAAAGGGGGGGAGGGGGAGGGTAATGAACACTGTAGGTGCTGCATTTGCTTTTTAAAGGTTGATGTTAATGATTGAGTGGTCATTAAGCATTCATAAAAACGGGGCTTCAGCCGACTCCGTGTCCTCTTGGCAATCTCCAACCCGCGGGTTGGCATTAAAGATCCGTCTGCCGCATCCTCGGTGGGAGCGGTGGCTGCGGGAGCCACACGGAGCAGGTCTGCGGCGTGTGGCGAGCGCGCCGCTGTCAACTGCTCGGGAATGCCTCGAGGTTTTCCCAGCCACTGAAAGAGCCGGGGATAAACCTGGGAGGTTGTTCAGTGAGGCCGCCGGGCAGGCTGCCGGTAGCTCCCGGGCTGTAACCCGCTCCTCCCAGCCCAGAAAGCTAATGAAGTCTATGTGCCAGCTGTTACACTCATTTTGCCAGACCCCAGGAGGACAGCATGAAGACAGTCCGTGATCAAAGGCTCTGGAGATCACTGAGGAGCCGAGCAGCAGGAATGTCTGATTGCTTTCTCTTGGAATGCCACAGGCTTCAATACCTCCTTTTTTTCCTTTTTTTTTTTTTTTTTAAGGTGTCTTGGTGTGAGATTTAATGATCTAACTCAGGCTTGCTTGTGCTAAAGCCAGAGTGTTTTAGTTAATTTGTTTGCTCTAACTTTAGCTGGTTTGAAAATCTGCGACTTTTCTTGTACTGGTGGCAAGTTAGAAAGACATTTTTCTTGGTAACTAATAAATGATCAAGGGGAAAAAAACAACTTGCTGTGCTTTGGGTGGTAAATCACATATAATATGATAAAGTGAGGTGGGATTAATCGATTTTGAGTTACTGCTGTTTAGGAAAAATGGGAAATCTTTGGTATCCAAAGCTGCTTTACTCCCAGACGGCTGTCACGATGCAGCTGGGGGGGCAGTGCCACCCCTGAGGTAGCAGCACTCAGTCACTTTTTCCTTGGGCTGCTCAGCAAAGACCGTCAGCTCCTGGAGGTAGAGTGGGCAACCTGAATAACTCCCTCTGTTCCCGAGGTGGCTGTTTCCTTCCTCCTCCTCCTCCTCCTGCTTTACTCCAGCGTTTATAGGACCTGGTGCACTGAGGTAGTGCAGAAACCCTTCCTCGTTTAGCTCCAGCATGCTGGAAGGGCTCGCTGAAGGTTGGAAGGGGATGTTGGAAGGGGATGGATGGAGTGGGAGTGCAGTTACAGATCGAGGTGAAGTGGTGGCTGTCGGGAAGGGAGGTCCCAGTGTTGTCGTGCCAGCTGGTCTGAGATGGCAGGAAGATGATTCAGGGAGCTAAACCAAAATGGGGATGAGATAATGCTCTTTTTGAAGGGACTCTGCCCTCAGCTGCAAGGGTGGAGAGAAGTTCATGGCCCAGTAAATCAGCAGGGCAGGATCTCAGCTGTGTTTGGAAGGACACAGGGTCCTCTGGAGCTTAGCACCATGGGAATGCACAGAAAACAGCATTTGTCATCTTTTAGAGAGTGAAACCCTTTTTTGGGGGCAGGCAGGGGTAGGAGTGAGTTAATTTGGAGGTGAGGGTTAAGTTACAGTGACAGGACCAGACCTGTGGAGCTGTTCATTGAAGCCCACTGGTTTCTGGAGAAAGGGACAAACGTGAAGCTTTGGGAAGAGAGGAGAGGGTCACTGCCAGGGCTACTGAGACCCCGGCGGGTCTGGTGCCTCTGTCTTGCCATCTTGGCTGAGTAGAACACTTCAATAAGCCCATGGGCTGCTCCCTGGTCCGGAATGGCCCGTATCCATCCTGGTGAGGTCCTCAGGCTTGGACAGGCGGGTGAGGATGTGCCCTGCAGCATCCTGAGTGTGCCAGGGCGGATGTGCCCCTCTGGCAGTGGGGACAACCCCACTCCTGTGCCAGGAAACTGCTGCTGCTCCTAAATGGAAGGGTAAACTGTCCCTTCCCCTCTGTTTGGACTTAGTGCCTGTGGTTTATTTTCCTCCCTGTGCCCGGCATTCCGAAGATCGCGGGGCCGAAACTGGGAGCTGCTGGACAGCCTGTCCCCATGGCTCTGGGCCGAGGGGTCCCTTTTATAGAGGGTCTGTGACAAATGAGGTGCACAGCCAGAGTTATGTCATCTGCAGAAGTACTTCATCTTACTAATTACCTCCAGAAGTAGCAGGCAGATGTTTCTGGGTGCCCCTTGCTTGTGCAGCGTGCTTCCCAGGGGCAGGCATCCATTGGAATGGTCAGGATGGCCCCTCCCCCGACACAAGTCTGTTATCTTCCTTGTTTCCAATGATCCATGAGCAACAGGCTACTTTAGAGCTGACAAGGAGGTCAAGTGCTGGTTGAAGATAACTGGAAGATGACTTTAGGTGAAGATGTCTGGGTGGAAGTAGGAGCAATGCAGCCTCTACTGTACTGTGCCTTTCTGATTGGCTGGAGGAATGGCCAGTGCAAGTGAAAAGTACGTTCTCCTTGATCCACTAAACCCATCTCTATTCAACCTTGAATATTATTCATATCCTCTTATTACTGTTTTAGTTTAAAATGCTCAGATGGTGACAACTTTTGCTTCAATATAACTTTGACTCTGATCCACAAGTGATGGAGATTCATCCTCCCAAGTAAGGAACAGTGAACAGTGGAGAAAGTTGTTCTGGGTAGAGCTCATCTTGGAGTCTGGGACACATAAATGGAGCCACATCTAACCAAGGTGCTCCTTTTTCTGATTCTAGTAGGATCCCAGTGACTGGTACTTGCTGTCAAGATGGGAGGTCAGGTTTATTGAAATGATGGCAAAGGGGAAGAGTTGGGTTTTTCTATCCCTAAGGCTTTTTAATGTAATATGAAAGTGGTAAATTTTCTCCGCAGGATTTCTAAAGACCCCAAAGCTACGAGCTGTGGTCTCGCTCTCTTCTCTGTACGTAGCAAGGGGCTTCTGGAGTGTCACCATCTGAAGAAGAAAAAGAAAGAAGTGTTTCTGGGTTGGGTTGTGTTGCTGAGTCTCATGTCCCCCCAGTGTTTCCATATTTACCAGTGAGGAAGATGTTTCTGCCATCCCTTCAGAAACAGATGTTGGAGAAACTTCATTCAGATGCCCCAGTGTTGATGCTGAACAATCCTAGCCCAGTTAAAGCCAATATTTCCCCCTTTTTTTTTCCCCCTCCAGTCAAAGAACTTTGGTCTTTGTGTCTCGCTGTGTGTACTCACTGCTTTGCAGTTGATCTTACCACTCTGCAAGCCTGTGAAAGCCAAACTGGTAGGTCAAAAGAGGAGTAGCTGTTGACACTGGCAGTAAGGAACATGTAAGGAGAAAGATAAACAGAGGGAAATCAGAGCCTGGATAAAGTAGATCTCCGAAGATAAAGTTTAGTTAAAGATAATGAGCTGGCCTTGTTTAAAAAGACAGCTGCAAAATAACCCAGTAGCTCCATGTGCTGGGGTTAAAGTTGACCCAGAATATACGTTTCATTGCTTTTGATAAATAAATAGTGGAGGGAAGATTTGGCAAAAAGCAACATTGCCCCCAGCCCTCTTCAGCAAAGTGTTTGATGTTAACAAGTTCTCTGGGTGTTTACTTTGTCCTCTGCGCGCGCTGGTGGAGCGGCGCTCCTGCCCTTGAACCAAGGGAGAACTCAAATAAACCAACCCCTTCGGCACAGCTGGGCTCCTCTGCCATCTGCGGCTTCCCAAAACAGCCCCGGCCCGCCTTGGGAACCAGCCTGGGCCGCAGGATTGCCAGGTCTTCCCAACAGCTGAAATAAATTTGCCGGATCAGATAAAACTGCCCAGAAACGGGAGCAGAACTCGACAGCGTTCCTGCCCACCCTCTCGAACTGTCAGTGGAACCCAGAGCACAGTTTGCAGGCAGAGGTGGCAGCGAGCAAATAACCCCATAAAATCCACAGTGATTCTATTACAATTGGAGGCTTTTCCTGATGCTCAATTTGCGTATGTGTTTTACAGTGATGCTCTGATGAGAAAATGCCATTATTTTAAAATAAACCACAGGAATAATTTTGCTGTTTATATCTGTATCCAGCTTCTTAGAAAGCAGATGGCTCCATGGACACTCCAATGGGACTTATTCCTGTCAGGCATCTGTGTTGCTGCACTTGTTTCTGTGCTCCAGTAAAGCTCCCAGTTATTGTGTGTGTTGGATACATGTTTACATACGCACTGATAGATGAGATGTTTAAAGTATATGTTGAGTGTTATCAGCAGCAGAATTGTATGGCCAGGCTGATAAATGAAGTAACTGTGCAAAATGAGCTCAGATCTTATTCATCATAATGTTATGCAAGGCCAATAGGACATTTAAGTGAACAACAGCTGCAGATTGATTGTTTTCTTGGAGAAACAAGCGTTTGATAGAGACCTAGAGTGTCACAAACACCATTCCTGAGACTCACCTTGGGGCAAGTTTGGTTGCTGGTTCCGTGATTTAGTTTGTGTTTTGCTCATTTAACCATTTATCATAGAATCACTTAGGCTGGAAAAGACCTCTGGGATCATATTTATGATTTATTTGTGTTTTCCCGGCCTAATGACGCAGCTTGTGTTTTTGATGATGAAAGTGGTATATAGGAGAGATCATCACTGGTTTGGGAATATAAATGAGAACAAGACTGATATTGGTGTTTTCTTCAGTGCCACAGTTTGCCTGTAAAGCCCAGCAGAAGGAGCCAGCAGATGAGAGGTCTCAGTGAGCAGGTTTAGAGCAATTGTGAGTGGTAGCGGCATCGCAGCAGTAGATTCATAAAAACACGTAAAACAAGTGCTGCCTGGTGATAGATGGTCAAATGATTGTTGTTTGCAAACAATATTATCTCCAACAGATAAGCTGTTTACTTTGGACTCCAGCTCCTCTGGGTGGAAAGGAGTCTTAATTTATCAAAGCAGTGGTTCGATGTGGATGCCTCATGCCCCAGCTGTGGAAGAACTCTTACATTAAGAATAGGACTTGGAACCAAGTGAAGTTCAGCTCTAACTCACTTTTGCAGATGGTTCCTATATTGCAAAGAATATTGGCTGTTTCCTGGTTGTGCCTTTTCTTTTCTTTTTTTTTTTAACCCCAAACACTTTGTTGTAAGAGAGTTAAAAGAGGGACTCCTGAAACTCACAGTAGACATCTGTTTGTTTGTTTTGTAGCTGTTTCCGTGCCTCGTCTTAGTCTGGAGCCTTGGGCTTTCAACTGGGATAATCTGGCGCTATGCATCCAGCCCCCGGGCGCTTCCAGGCACTGCTCCTCATCGTCGGCCTCGTCGCTGCCACCAGCCCAGGTGAGGCCTCACCCCATTCAGGGGGACTGGCTTGGAGGTTTCGGGGTTGAGCCCAAACTTCTGAACAAGAAACGCTTGGGAGTGCATTTTGAAGTGGCCACCTTTCGTGGATATTGTCAATAATCCGCTTTTAAGGAAGTCTGGAGCACTGAAACATGGCCTTACACTGAATATATGACTTTGCTCGGGAAAACTTGGCTCGAAGCAAGCACCAGAGCGTGGAGGACTCTGTGTTACGTGGGTTTGTTCCTTGGGGTCTCCATGGATTTAGCTGGACACCGATTCTGCTGCGCACAGTGCATCTTGTGTTCCCAGGGGTCGGGAGGGGTTTGGATTTGCAGCGGGAGAGGGGAATCAGCCCTTTGAAACGTGGAGGCTGATGCGTGGCTGCAGTTGGAACAGCCCTGGCGTTAAAAAAAGAAGAGGGATGGTTTTAATTGACACATCTGCTCTGTGTAGTCAGCTTGTCTTAACGTAACCACACGAAAAAGAAGCTTTTACTACTTTTAGCACTTCATAGCCAGTCGTTATAAGCAAATGGGATAAATTTTATTTTTCAAGCAGCCATAGGAGATAAATTCCAGCTGCAGGGTCACTGCTACCAATTTTGCCTTTTACGCGGAGCACAAAGTGTTGGTGTCAGAAGTGAGGGCAGGGGCGAAGATGAAAGTAGCAGTGTGATTTCATACAATTGGAGCGAGCAAACTGAAAGGTCAGTGTTTCCCTCTTATCCCTGGAAATTCAAACTGAACTAATAGGAAAAACAGTTTTCTAATTAAAAGCTAAAAATGGACATCTGGAGTCCTGTGAAATGTTTGGATACCATTTTTATGGATTTCATCTTTTTTTGTTAAGTGAAGCCACACTTTAATTTCCAGTTTTATTTTATGTTTATGCAGATAGTTTATGGTTCTGTTAAAAATGTGCCGTTTCTCATCTGAAACTCATAACCAGAGCTGGGATGGACTGAGTTGAGAAGAAAAGCATGAGCCTGGGGCCCCACCTACAAGAAAACTGTCTCTGACTTGGATGTCACTTAATATCATCTTGACCCATACTATCTGGAATTCCTTAGCTCCTTTACAAACTAGGAATTGTTTTTTCCCCGCTGATGTGTCTATTTTTAATTTTGTTTTTTTCTCCTAATTTGTATTACTAACCAAATAAGTGTTAGTGGTGCTAATTGCCTTTTGCTTGCTCCCTTCGTGCAAAATCTTTAGTGGAGAATTTCATAGAAAACAAATGGAAATAATTCCCAGTGTTTCATTGGCCAGGATAGGAAAAAAATCTCCTCCAACAAGCAGGAATTTTCTTCTGGCAAATAAATGGATTCTCATAACCGAGTTCTGTGGAACTGAACCTTTTATTTATTAGCAGCTCTTCCTGTTTCTGTTCATCTTTGCTCAGTAAAGATAATGGATGCCCAATTCATCATCCTTGTCCTGATGAAGTCCATGTATTTGGAATCAGCAAGAGCCTTTGCTGTTCGTCCAGCTTTTTTTTTTATCCTGCTATTTTTAATTAGTTCTGCAGACTGGGAGACGGTTCTGTATAAATACCTGGCAGGCTCCTGCCATTTCTAACATTTTACAAGTCACGTCCGGGCCCCCTTCATATGGGACAGCTCAGCGGCAGCTGCGTGTTCCCAAGCTCCGGCCCTTCAGGTTACGGCTGCAGTTTCCCTCTGGATAAATCCAGTGGGACTGCAGTTTTTGCTGGCCCTGGCAAGCACGTTGCCTCTGCCTTGGGAATGTATCATCCCCTAGGCTGCACCTACCTTCATTTAATTACTGTCACCCTCTTTGTGGGGTTCAATTCTTGGAGTTTTCCCGGTGTTTGAGAGTGGGCAAGAATCTCTCCTGAGTTCCTGTTGCCGAGGAAAAGGCAACACCCGCTTGAGTATGATTTGCAGCTTGGAGCTTAGATATCCTTTATGTGCTCAGTCTGTCATACCAGTTTACCTTATCACCTGTGCCCATGCAAAATGCTCGTCTCTCTAACTCAGTATTTATATATCCTTTTAGACTTAACTCCAAGTTTTATTTCTGAGCCCTCGTCTACCGTCCAGAAGTCTGGTGAGCCCGTCCAGCTCCGCTGCTCTGCCGAGCCCTCCACAGCTCGCCTTTCTTGGCTGTTTAATGGGGAGCCTCTGGACAGCAGGGCGGGAGAAGTGGAAGTCCAGCCAGGATCTTTGACAATCGTCTCCCTCGGCCCCGCGACGTGTGGGCGCTACCAGTGCGTGGCCAGCAGCATCGTGGGCGCCGTGCTGAGCCGGCCTGCCACCGTGTCCATGGGCAGTAAGTGCATTCTCGTTCGTGCCCTTTGCTCCTCGCAAGTCCTGTAGACCTCAGCTGGCTTGTGTGCTTTGTTCTTGTTTGGCTTCTAGAAGAACACTTTGCCTTTTCTTTAGTTATATCATCTGGGACCTGTCAGGTGATGCAGCCCTAGAACAGAGAGCTCCCCAGAGAGCTTGAGGATCCCCACCCTTGGAGGCTTTTAAAGCCTCAGATAGACCAAACCACACCCAATGGATTTAGCATTGGTGTCAGCCTCATTTTGAGCTGAAGGACCTCAAAAATCTTTTTCAGCAAATACAAACATTATTCAGTGAAATAACGTTCATTTCCATGAACTGGCCCAAAAGTACAGAATTCCTAAACACATCCCTTCACAAAGGATGTTGAAAGAGCAGCTGCCACACTGTTACAGAAATGTGCTTGAGAACTGAGGAGAAATGAGTGGGAATTGTTGCCTGGGAAATAGGTGGGAGATGCAGAATTTCCTTTTCATTTGATTTGATCAGACCAATGTAGATGTTCTGCAGGTGGGGACAGTCTTCTGTCCATTTAGGGACAGTTTCCCTTCACTCAGTTTCACTGGTTCTTCTGATCAGTCTTTGCCTTGGTTCTTGATCTGTAAATTATTTGATCTCAAGGGACTTCAGAAGAGGAAGGGGCAATGTTTTCCACATGGAAAGGACGATGTGATGCTGAGAATGGGAATACAATATTCCTGCATGAGCATGATTTGTCTGCTTGGGATCTTGGGGCTGTCTGAATCAGGCCTTTGTCAAGCAGGGTTTGAGTGATTTCTCTGGAAGGGTACCTCATCTATGGAGCATGTCCAAAATTCCCCTGGGAGGAAAATCTCTTATAAGTGAAAGAAGTAAGTGTTTTGGTAAAGTACTGACCCATGGCCAGACCCTCTCAAGAGAGCTCTAAGGGTGGCTAACATAGAAAAACTTCACAACCTTGAAGATACTTTGAACACGAAAGGAGTAGAAGAGCAGCTTCCATACCTCCCTCCTCCCTTGGAGGTTTTGGTAGCATGGAGGAAAGTGCTGGGATCTCTCTCCTAGGGAAGGTGCGGGGATCTCTCTCCTAGGGAAGGTGCTGGGAGTTGGGGACTCTCTCCTTACCTCGAGGCTCGTGACAGTGAGAGGGAGGCTCTGCTGCACTCACTGCTGTGTTCCTTGTCATCACAGAGAGACAATTCCATGTTTTTGGGGCCAGGCTTCCTTCTGTCAGTGTGAATTGTCTCCTGTAGTGCCTGCAGAGCCCCTGCAGCCTTTCCAGTGTCTCTGCTTGCTTTTCCAGGAGCAGTTGAGGGAACATAGGAATTATTTTTTCTCCTCACTATTCCCATGTAAAAGCTGGTGCTTGCTGTAGTGAGGAAGTGGGTAAGGAGGGTTTGTGCTACTATGGGCTGCAGGATAGACCATGCCTGTTGATGTGAATGTCCAAATGCTGCACCAGAGAAGATAATCAGGAGGAAACCAACTGTCCTTTGAACACAAACACTGAGCTTCCTCTCTCCCAGGCCATGGCTGCTCTTACCCTTTTCCCAAATCTCTCCAGGTTTGGCTGACTTTGATGCCTCGCTGACAGCTGCCGTTACAGTGGAGGAAGGAGGCTCAGCTCTCATTGGGTGCAAGGTGCCAGAAAGTCACCCCAAAGCACAGGTTCGCTTCCAAGTGCGGGGGAAATGGCTGGAACAATCAGTAGGTGAGATTTTTTTTGTGCAATAGAAGTATTCAACAAAAGCTTGCCCCGAGTTTTTTCTTAGAACGTACAGGAAAAAAATCCTTGGAAAACTTGCAGAACTTCCCGTGCATGACTTTATCTAAACCCATCTGTGGAAATGAATCTTCTTTGAATGGTGATCTCTTTGTCATCCTGTGTTTAGAATAGATCAGTATAGATGAAAAGTTAATTTAAAAAAAAAAACTAAAAAGAGGAAGCCTTTTTTGAAACTAAATTAAATATAATCTTCTTTTTTCCTTCCCCACTTGTTTAGACAACTACCTAATTCTTCCATCTGGAAACCTGCAGATTTTGAATGTATCTTTAGAAGACAAAGGATCCTACAAATGTGCAGCGTACAACCCAGTCACTCATGATCTCAGAGTAGAACCCACTGGACATAAGCTCACAGTCACACGTGAGTATCCTGTTCAGCTTCCCAAAAAATACATCTCGAACTGAATAAATAATATCCCTAGGGGTTTTTAGCGTGGGCATATCAGTGTCTCCAGTACCACGTCATGTAAAATCTATCCTGCATTCTCTACACATTCAGTTCTTATTTCCCCTCACTGGGGAGGAGCAGCATAACTGCTTTTCAAATCCCAGGAAGACACAGCACTCAGCCCTTGGAAGGGGGATACTGCTTATGCTTCTGTCCCCAAACCTATTTTGGAGCAGGACTTCTTGAAGAGAGCGTTACAGCATCATGCTTACTCTCAAGTGCAGACAGATGTGTTTGAAAGGCATGGAGAAGGACTGGGGAACAGGATGGGAGGTTTAAAAGTTTGATTGGTGTCAAGACTAGAGGGCTGGAGCACCTATCCTGTGAGGAAAGGCTGAGAGAAATGGGATTGTTCAGCCTGGAAAAGAGAAGGCGTAGGGGTAATGTAATTGTGGCCTTCCAGTACCTGAAGGAAGCCTACAGGAGAGCTGGAGAGGGACTTTTTACAGGAGCATGGAGTGACAGGACAAGGGGCAATGGCTTCCCACTGACAGAGAGTACGCTATGTTAGATATCAGAAAGAAATTCTTTCCAGTGGGGGTGGGGAGGCCCTGGCACAGGTTGCCCAGAGAAGCTGTGGCTGCCCCATCCCTGGAAGTGTCCAAGGCCAGATTGGAGCAACCTGGTCTAGTAGAAGGTGTCTCTGCCTGTGACCAGGGCTTGGAGTGAGATGAGCTTTAAGGTCTCTTCCAGCCTAACCCACTCTGTGATTCTATTCTAAAATTCATCTCCTTTCTTCCAGGCCCTTCCTCAGGTGGCTCCCACATCCTTCACCCTCTGACCCCCCAGAGCCTGGCAGTGCCCCTGCACAGTGCCCTGACACTGGAGTGTGTGGTCAGCGGGGTGGCTCCCTCGGTGCACTGGGCCAAGGACGGCCAGGATGTGCTGGGGCGAGGCCGGTGGAAACTGCTGCACTCCCACCTGGTGACAGACCGGCTGCAGGCATCAGATGCTGGAAACTACTCCTGCCTGGTGGGAGGTGACTCTGGAGCAGTGAAATACGTTAACTATTCACTTACTGTACTTGGTAAGAAAAAAAGACATTTTGATGTCCAGGCAGTGAACATTTTCTTTATATACCTGCTGGTTTTGGCATCTGCTCTCAAACAGCCTCACATTCCTTCTCAGTCTTAAGCATATTCAAATAAAGAACACAGATCTGTTCACAATGACCATGTCCCAACATCTCTTCCAAGTTAAAATCCATAATTATTTATCTCTTCAAATCCTTTGCAGTCTGAAATAATGAAACAGTGAAGGATAACAAACTCGAAGGGAGGAACTGATCCATTTATTTTCCTGCTGAATGCCAGTGTCAGTGATGTGCCAGGGATCAGATGTGCCTCTCTTGAGGTTGTACATGAGCAAAAGGCTAGTGAGGGGAGGTGAGATGTTTGGATGAGGACCTAAACAAAAACAAAAGAAACATATTCGTACATTTGGCCTCTTTTGTGTGGCTGCAAGTTGTTTCCTTTTCCATTGTAGCAGATTTTCCTGGTGTTTGAGGTTTCTGCATCCATGACTGTTTTTGTTTGGGTTTGGAAATATGTATGTTGAAGTTACTCAGAAAACAGGGTGTTGACACACAACATACCTTTTGTTTTTGGGGGTGTCACTAACAAATTATTTTGAAAATAGAGGGGTTTAATTTACGGAATTAAGGCAAACATGAGGCTGTTTGGGACAGAAGGGAGAAACCATTCAAATAAACCCACGTGTGGGAAAACCAGCTTGGGGCTGTGCAGAACCAGCAGTGTGTGGTGCTTGCTCAGCCTTTGCACATGATGAGCCTGTGGAACGTTCCACAGCAGTTTTTTCAGGGCTTAGTCGAAGATCAGCAGACGGTGGTTTATGTAAAATCACTTCCCTTTCCAGAACCTGCCTCACTCTCCAAGGGGCTGCAGGATGAAACTGTGGCTGCTGGGGCAACGGTGCATTTCTGGTGTGATGTCCAGGGCAGCCCTGCTCCAGCCCTCTCCTGGTTCCACAACGCAGCTCCCCTCCGCCCCTCCCCACGGCACTTCCCAACGGGAAACCACCTGCGGATCTGCGGGGTCACCCTGGCGGACTCTGGCTTGTACCAGTGCGTGGCAAACAATGGGATTGGGTTTGTGCAGTCCACAGGGAGACTCCATGTCCAGCCAGGTAGGAGCACTTGCAGCCCTCAAGGGATCACTTTTGCACTTCAGGCTTTATTCTGTTTTGTTTTTTTCCCCCTAGACTATGTATTAATTTGTTTCTGACCACTAATCTTACAAAGAAGGGGCTTTCAGTTGGATTTTAAGGGACTTTTGAGGCTGTGTGGTTACTTGATACTTAAAACCTAGATTACCACCTGCAATTAAATCAGCTTATGATTGAATTTGACATGATTCATGCTTAAATAGAATCAGGGTCCTGCTATGCTGGATGACCTGGTACTCTTAGTATTGGCTGATGAGTAGTTATGCCTGTTCCATGCTCAAATTTGCAAAACAGTCCTCAGGTTTGGGGTTAATGCACACTTCCCCTTTATCAGATTGGCAGGATCAGGTACCAACAGTCTTTTTGATTGCTTTTCAGTCTAAGATTCTTTCTAATGCCCAGAGAACTTGATTTCTGCTAGCACAATGATGTTGGCAAGGCCATTGCTGTCCCTGTTCTCCCTGTCACGCGTAGCTGAAGCTTTGGACCTTCTCAGTACCAGTAATGATCTGTGTGAGCTGTGCAGAGCCTGGCTGAGCAGAGATTTTGTGGCCTGCTTGTGTGTGGAGTGCCTAAGCCAGTCTTGCCTGCACTGTGTTCTTCACTGACAGTCAAGTCTTCATCATTTAGAGAAGCTGAAATGTGGTTTGAGTGTAGGTTTCTCTCAGCCTGCTCTAAGCACGAGTCTCGGCTGATCTCTCCAGTCCGGAAGGGAAGCCTGGAGATGCTGTGTGGAGAAGAAAAAACTGTTAAAATGGTTATAAAGAACAACGTGTGATTTTTTAAATTATGCTGACTGACTTGGGCTCATCGTTTGCATTTCCCCCCGGCACAGGCTCTGTCCCCGTCATAGTCTCTTCCCCCGGGAGTGTCACCGTGGTGGCTGGTGGGGACGTGACTCTGTCCTGCAATGCCACTGGGCTGCCTGCGCCCGCCGTCCACTGGTACGACAGCAGGGGCCTGCTGACCAGCCACCCTGCCCAGGAGCTGCATCCCAACGTGCAGAGGCCTCCCCTGGCAGGGCTGGAGCCCTCCTGCCCCTCCGTGTCCCAGGCGGGCTGGAGCTCCTTGTCCCTGCGGAACGTGACTCCGGAGCAGGCCGGGGAGTTCAGCTGCGAAGCCGTCAACGAGCACGGCTCTGCCGTGTCCAAAGCCTTCCTCACTGTTGGTAAGTGAAGCCCCAAACCATCCAGCTGGCTCCCTGATTTAGGTGAGAAATGCCTCCAAATAAGAACTGAGTGGCAGGTGGGTGGGATGGGAGCTGGGGGAAAATGAAGCTGAGGAGTCTCAGTTGCCTTCATGGACCAGTTCCTCCCTCCCCCTTGCAAGCAAAGGAGAAATGCTGTGTGCATTGCAGGGACATCTTACATGGGATAAAAAGTATCCAAGGGTGGGTTTTTTTATTTATTTCTTGAAATTACTACTAAGAAAAGAAAGTTCTTAAAGTAAAGGCAGGAAGGGAAAGAGCCATTTCTTTTCCTCACGTTGGAATATTATGTGACATTAATGAAAGGTTTACAAGTTTCCTTCACAAGAACTGAGATACAGATTTTTAGTTACATGAAGTGACTTAAATTTCTTAGCTCTTTCACCACCTTGCCTTAGTTAATTCAGCTGAATGCCAGGGAGATTTCGGGTCAGTGGGATTTAGTAAGTGGCTCCATATTTAAAGTTCTTTGGTTAGAATTTAAAACTCCTGTAAATAACTTGAAAAGATGCATAAAGGTTCACTTAGAGAAAAAAAGAAAGAAGAAACCTCAAGAAAGTGATCCCATCATGTAGTTTTATAAATCAGTTATTGTTGGACTTTGCTGAGTGGAAACATGAAACTAAATATCATCCCAGAATTCAGTCTGTGTCAAAGAGAAAAATCCCTCTGCTTTGCCTCGGAATTTTATGGCAGCAAGTTCAATTTTAATGCTTTGTTTATTAACTTTTATCGGTTTCTAATATGCTGTACTGGCTGCTGATTATGGTGCAGAGGGTGGTTAAGGCATTTGGTTTTGATATAAAAGTCCCTGAGGAGTTTCTGGGAGCTGTTAGGGGTTTAGAACAGCTCCCAGCCATGCCGAAGGCATGCTCAGACATTCAGCTGTCTAACGAAGAACTCGTGCCAGGTAACACTTCCGAGGCACCTGAATGACTTCAGCTGGGATTCCAGAGCATTTCTTTGGGAGCAGGATCAGATTAAGCTCCTCTCAGCCTCACCGCCTTGTTCCCGTAATTTGCCTTGTCCCAGCACACAGTAAGAGAGCTCATTTGGCTGAAAAAATGGATCGTTCTTTTTTTCCCTTCTGCTGGATCTGTTCCAGGCCGTGATTCACTGCACGGTCTTACAGCGGGCAGGACTTCAGCTGCCACCACAGTGAGAAACCACCAAAATGTAAAATGATGCCTCGGGATCCTGTACCCACGGCCCTCCCTGCCTCTGTGTCTTTTTTAGACACTTGTGGGGTTCGCCTGCATGGCAGTAGCTTCCCAGAGCTACTGAACACGAGGTTAATTCTCCAAAATAACTTCATCTAATAGAAATGAAGGAGAAAAATACACTCCAGGCAGTTTGAGTAGCAGGAGAGTGAGCGTAAAACACCAGAAGGAGCATTTAGTGTATGCAGGTGGGGACTCGGGCGAGAGGCTGAAGTTGCTCCTACAGAAGCCTTATAGAACCTCTGAGAAGTCCTAAGGAGATTTGAAACTCTTGTCAGGTGTGGGTGTCCTCACTGATGTGCTGCATTCAGGTTTTCAGGGGGCTTTCCCAGCCTGTGCCAAGGTACTTGGAGAGCCCGTGAGCAGGGTAGATCTTCTGGCTGTTTAAGGAGTAGGGAGCAGTGCCTGGGAATGTAATCTGTTTGCACAGCAGAGACAAACCCCAGAGCTGCTGTGCAGCCAGGGCACAGCACGGGCTGGGGTCTGCTGTGGGTGCACCCCTGTGAGGAGGTTGGAAAGGTGAGGGCTCTTTGCCTTCAAAATGAGGCAGCTGAAGGGGAGAAACAACAACAAGCTGCAAAGTACTGGGTATTATGGAGAGTGTGAATCACAGCTCTGGAGACAGACTGGGAGAGCTGGGGCGGTTCACCTGGAGAAGAGGAGGCTTTGGGGAGACCTGAGAGCCCCTTCCAGGGCCTAAAGGGCCTCCAGGAGAGCTCGAGAGAGACTGGGGACAAGGGATGGAGGGACAGGACACAGGGCTTCCCACTGCCAGAGGGCAGGGAGAGATGGGATATTGGGAAGGAATTCCTGACTGTGAGGGTGGGCAGGCCCTGGCACAGGTTGCCCAGAGAAGCTGTGGCTGCCCCACCCCTGGGAGTGTCCAAGGTCAGGTTGGACAGGGCTTGGAGCAACCTGGGCTGGTGGAAGGTGTCCCTGCCCATGGCGAGGGGGTAGAACAAAATGAGCTTTAAGGTCCCTTCCAACCCAACACATTCTAAGATTTTATGAATGCATTCCTTTAATGCCCAAATTCGGGACATTCAGTCCTTCTCTGATTGCTGTTGGAGGCAGGGTTTTGGGGACATGCAGCCTTTGGTCTGACCCAGCTCAGGGCTGCTGGTGTTCCGCAGTGGGGCTGGGAAGCCGAGGAAGAAAAGTCTCCGTGGATAAAGGGAAAGGGATGGCACTGAGAGCAAGAGCCAAAAAAAGTTGCATAATGACACAGCAGCAGAGAGAAACCTGATGTGCTGGGTTAAATGGGTAGCAATTATGACAGAAACTTCTCAAAAAGAGCTTAGATCTGAATTGCTTAATGGGAATTGTTACCCAGGGGTTGTTTTCCGAAGCAAAAATACGAACAGCTCGGCAGTTGTTGACGACTCCCCCCCCGCAGCAATAAACACAGCGCTGGCTGCGGGTCTGCTGTCACCAGCTGAAACCACAACTTATTCTCCACTCCAAGAGTCCGTGTCCCGAATGCCAGCAGGCGTCAAACCGAGCTGTGCCCACCCACACATCCTCAGGGTCCACCACGGTGCCACGGGCCTTCCACCTCCTCCCATTTGTTTCCAATATCGGGCCCTTCCCGCTGCTCTGCTGACAGCAGAGATGCCCCTTTGCCTGGGGGTTGTTCTGGGGGTGTCTGGCATTTTAAGGCCATCTGGTTTCGGGGACATCCTCCCTCCCCGCATTGTTCCCTTCTTCCTGTCTCCGAATTTTGTGGCGTTGCTAAATAAATGAGAAGAAACAAACAAGGAATTCTTGCCGAGAGCGTGTCTTCAATTTGAAAAGAGAACTTTCCTCCCCAGCTTTTTAGAAAGTGGCCAAAAATAGCAGCCACACTTGCTGCTGGTATTTTAATGGAGGTTTGGAGGAATCTGAGTCAGCCAGGCTAACACTGCCTAGGCTTTACATTACCAAGGAATTTGTTTGTTTTGTAAACCAAGTTCCCTTCATTCCCTTCCCCTTCCAGACCCCAGCACGTAACATAAACCTACACAAATCTGAGAGGACGGACAAGGCTCCGAACATCTGGCAGTCCCAGTGCTGCCATGTGCAACCTTGAGGAGCTGCGCTGCTTCCCAAAACTCCTCGCTTTAAGCACTGACGTTTTCTTGTCCTGGATAATCTCAGATGTCCAACCTGCCATCCCTTTCCTGCCTGGAATGCTGACAAGCCCTGCATCGGCTGAACAGGGCTTTTTTTTTTTGCCTCTTTCGAACCAATATTATATATATTTTTCTTTTCATGCCAGGAAACATAAATAGGATGGAGGAGGCTGGAGAAGGATTTCTAGAAATGTGTTGGTATTAAATTGCTTGTTAGATCTGCCTGTAAACTGAGTTTATTCTCAGCATAAGTTTTCAAATGAAGTAGTTGAGTCGTGCAGCTTTCAAAGCTTCTCGAAATTGCAGCTAAAACCTCAGAAACTGAGGTAGGAGAATGTCCTCTTGTGTGCATGCCAGTGCAGGCCATGAAAAGTTCCTTGTACATTGGCGATTAATTTTAAATTGCTCCATTTGTGTCACAAGTGTAGCTATATATATTTATTTCTTTCTTTTAACATGCATTGCCACAACTGAATTTAGGGGAGATACAGTCAAAGTGTGACTGCAGACCTTGAGTTTCAGGTTTTCTCTCTTTACTACTGTGAAAAAAACACTAAACCAAATAAAACAAACCAAACCCCACTGCTGTGCCCTGGAAAAACACCGAGGCCGCAGCTTGGCACCGGGCTCAGGTCTGTGTGGGCACCTCTGGACCTGGAGCTTTGCAGCAGGGCTTGTTTGGAAATGTCACTCTGCAATGATTTAGTGTCCCGTGGGCGCGAGGCGAACGTACGTCATCGTGGGGATGTAACCAGACCCTCCCTTTGCAGTTCCTCCAGCAACTGGCACGAGAGCAGGAGAAACAGCTCCTCTGGAGCTTGCCCAGAGCGATGAGAGCGGGGCTGATTCCGGAGCAGAAGCGGCGTTTTCAAGCTCCCCTCCAACCAAAGTGCCTCCGGATGCGGCTGCGATGGAGAGAGCGCCGAGCGCGGCCACCCCGCCCGAGGCCCCCATCATCCTGAGCCCCCCCCAGACACCAAAACCCGACACCTACAGCCTGGTGTGGCGGCCAGGCCGGGCTGGGGGGCTGCCCATCAACGCCTACTTCGTCAAATACCGCAAGGTACCGTCTCCTGTCTCCCTGGCACAGGTGGATTGCGGTGCTTTGGGCTCCTCAGGGAACCAGCTGTGCTGGTGTTGACCAGGCCATGAGGCTCACACCAGAGAGAACACAGGGTTTAGCTGAAGCAGAGCCTGCCCACAGCTCACTTTAGGGGTGGCTGATGTTGTCACAAATACGCTGTTCTCTCTGGTTTGAAGTGAGAATTATGCAACCAGCAGCAGGACAAGAGGGCTCAGTCTTAAGCTGTGCCAGGGGAGGTTTAGGTTGGACATTAGGAAGGAATTCTTTCCAGAGAGAGTGCTCAGCCATTGGAATGGGCTGCCCAGGGAGGGAGTGGAGTCACCAGCTCTGGAGGTGTTTAAGAAGAGACTGGATGTGGCATCAGTGCCATGGTCTAGTTGACAAGGTGGTGTTTGGTCATGGGTTGGACTCGATGGTCTCAGAGATCTTTTCCAACGTAGCTGATTCTGTGATTATCCAGGCTTTTATGTCCTTTACAGCGTCATTATGGTCAATGAGGCTCCAGGGCATGCTCTGTGCAACATCAGTGGTGCTAAAAATGTATTTGTGTGAGCAAGATTGAATCTGTGTGTGAGAGCAGAAGGGAAGCTGGGTTTTACCCCAGTGTGTCACAGAGTTTGCTGCTCTGCGTCCCAAAGGGACTTGAGAAAAAAAACTCTTTTGTATGGTAGGATTCTTGGGACTGTCCTGTGCAGAACCAGGAGCTGGACTTGGTGATCCTGGAGGGCCTCTTCCAACTCAGGAGATTCTGTGATTCTCAAATCAGAACCAAGCAATGCCTGCATCTGTTCTTCCAAGCAAACAGTTTTCTGCATGGCAAAGCTGTCTGGTTTATTTTTCCTAAGCTTTTTAATCCCCCACATCCTGATCTTGTCTTAGCCTGGAGGGAATGCTTAGATTTTTGACCTGTTGGTTCCTGAAAACCTAGTGCCAGAGTCTGTTGATGATAGTTTCTCATCCAGAGGTGGTTGGTTCACGTAAGCCCTGGAAGCTTTGGATGCTTTTTTGACCTTTTTGATGCTCACCCTTCACTTACACCAATCCTTTCCACACTAAATGTGCTCACTCAGGGGTTCCTTGGCAGGGAGTTTACCCTGGTTTTTAGGGTGGTGCTCTCTTTGTGTCATTAAATTATTTTATTGATTTCCCTCTTTTAATAGAGGGTAAAAAAAAAAGTTGAGGGAATAAAAGACTTGGAGTGGTTGCTGCAGAAGAAAATAGTCAAACAAAGACCTCTGGCATAACCTTTGATAATCCACAGCGTTTAGATCTGCCTCCAATGTTTTATTAAAGTCTTATATTGTTTAGGAGTTTATTTTTGGTGGAATCTTTGTCTTTTCCTTTGGGATTTGGGGTAATGTTTTCCTGGAAAGGTCAAGCATTAAGAGACTACCCTGAATCTCTTCTTAAGTGGAGCTGATGGTTTCACTGCTAAGTTAAAAAGTGTTTTGGTTTTTGTTTTTAAAAAAAGGAAACATGCATTAATAAACTGAAATCTTTCATCTCCCTGTTGACATTTTTCCAGGCTTAAGGAATAACTAAGGCATAATCTTTGTTGCCCATTTCAGCCAGTAAATATTTTAAAGTACTGAAGTACAGGGAGAGCTGGGCTAGTTCAGGGAACATGTCTCCCGTCAGGCTGTTGGGTCCAACCCTTTAGTGGCACACACTGCCAGCTGGAGGCTGACTGAAGGCTTGAAACTCATTTGGGCTTTTGAAGTTTTAACCACGAGTGAAAATGGAAAAAAAAAAAGGTCAAAACCACATGTATATATGTGTGTGTGTGTGTGTGTATGCATGGAGAGGGAAAGTAAGTCGAGTTCATCCCAGGAGTGCTGTGAAAGTGGTTGCAAGAGTGGTGATTTGTGGTAGGAGCACCTGGAGACAAACCATGGGTAGATGCAGGAGAACAGGAGTGTTGGCACGGGGCAGAGGTCTGTTGGGTGCCTGTGTGTGGAAGTGGAGCGGGGTTTGAGGGCTCCCTGGGGCTCTCAGCTGACACCGAGTTTGTGTCCCTGTCGTGTGCAGCTGGAAGACAGCGTGAGCGCAGCGGGCAGCTGGCACACCGTGCGTGTCCCCGGCAGTGAGAACGAGCTGCGGCTGACGGAGCTGGAGCCCTCCAGCCTCTACGAGGTGCTGATGGTGGCCCGGAGCGCCGCCGGCGAGGGCCAACCCGCCATGCTGACCTTCCGCACCAGCAAGGGTAGGTGCAGCTCAGCGTGCCCTCTGCCCTGCCCTCCCAGGGACGCTTGTTTAGTGACATCAGCCACGGGCTGTCTGCTAAGCCACGTGTGAAATAATCTGCGATTTGTTTGCCGAAGAACAGCCTCAGCGGCTAAAATAGCTGTGGGGCAAACTTCTCTGAGCATTACTAGGGCTGTTGGTGAGTAGAAGCTATTAAAAGCTTGATAGTATTACTTTTGGGGTGATTATTAAGATTTACACTGTGAGGTTCCTCTTGCTTAAAGAGATGAAATCAAGGAGCAGCCTGTCTTTGCTGAGATTTTTCAGAGAATCACAAAAGAAACTCTGCATCCTCAAGTTTTCATGTATCAACAAAGCTGCTCCTGGTTTGCTTTGCAGACACCTCAGTCACAGTCTCTGCCAACCACGAGCCAGCTGTTCTGATAGCTGTGTGCAGACAGCAACAAGCACAAGAGCGTTCCTAACCAGACCATTCTTTTTCTTTCAAGTTTGGATGCTGATGGCTGCGCTCTTCAGCATGCAAACAATTATTTTTCATACTATAGTCCAAGAATGGCTTTAAAGTGACAGAGAGCATGATTAGATGGGATATTTGGAAGAAATTCTTGCCAGCGAGGGTGGGGGTGCCCTGGCACAGGTTGCTCAGAGAAGCTCTGATTGTCCCATCTCTAGAAGTATCCAAGGCCAGGTTGGACAGGGCATGGAACAACCTGGGATAGTGGAAGGTGTCCCTGCCCATGGCAGGGGATGGAGGGAGATGGACTTTAGGGTCCCTTCCCACCCAGACCATTCTGGGATTCTATTCAGGACAGGATAGCTTAAAATTTTATTAAGAATGTGATGTATTCATGAAATTGTGAAAGCTGCTTAGGATCCTTTGCCCTGTACATCCTTATCATTGTTCTGTCAACAAACAGATCCAAAACTGATGGCCCCCAACCTCTGAAAATCTTACCCCCTGCTAAAAAAAGTCAACAAACTCCCTAATTGTGACCTACCCATGCCCTGAAACATGGCATGATGAAACTTTGGGACCCTCCCAGGCATCTGCTTAACAACACAAATCCTGACTGACCTCCTGCTCACCCTACATGTCACAGCAGACACAGCCCCAGCTGCCACCACTCTCGCCCAGAGGCACAGAAATGTTCACTATGGCTGATTGATCCCTAAACTGCTCCAAATGGAGCCTCATTCTTCTTCACCTGCATCCATCAGCACGTTGAATTAGGATTTTACTACAGCTCCTACTTATACAAAGAAACCTGCTCACCCTCATAGCAGCCCCCTTCACAGGCTGTGTGCTGCCATGAGGCCAGGTACACTCTGAGGGGCCACAGTCATCACTGGCCTGTTCTCAGCCATCCTCTGCCTTGGACAGACCCTTGTAGAACGAGCCTGAGGAGGATTCTCCATAGACAACCCCACACTTACCTGAATATTTGCCTCCCTTTATAATCACAGGCCCCACATTCCTCCACCCCACCTTCCTCCACGAGTCATGCTCCAACAACCCCCAGGGTGTTGTAGCAAACGGTGGCAAAATCCCATTCCACCCATACTTTTCCATAAAAGACATCCTAGGATTCATGCTCATGTTCCTCGCACTACTAACCCTCCCAACTTACTGGGGGACTGAGAAAGCTTCATACCAGCAAACCCACTTGTCACTCCCCATTGTATTAAACCAAAATGATGCTTCCTGTTCTCTGTCCTGTGCTCAATCCCCAGAAAACTCAGAGGAGTCAGAACTGCTACCCCTACCCTGCTCCGTCCTGTGCTGCCATACCTACTGCCACAGGCCACAAGCCCACTCAGCCTGGTGTCCTTGCTCCTGCAGCTTCCACAGCATTTTCACTCTTTCTCTAGACATGGATTTGGGTGTGACATTTTCCCCACCTGGTTGGGGTTGTGATGAGAGGGCTCAGCAGTGCAGGACGGAGCCAGCGGCATCACTGCTGAGTGCTGCAGGGGGGCGGTCACTCATCCAGAGCACCACTCCCTGGGCTAGTGGGGCAAGGCTCTTCCCTTGCTCTCCCAAACTCCCTAATTGCTCTCCTGACTATTCAGCTTGGGATTTGGAGGCAGGGCTGTGCCATAGCAAGTGACCTTCTAGAGTGAGTGTACTGAGGGGGTCAACAAACAGCATTTCCTTATCCAGTCCCTGAGCTGATGTATTGTCTGTCAAATCTTTCTTAGAAAGAACATCATCCTTGAAAAACACTCAGGCTCCATCTCCACCCATGGGCATCCCTAAACAACCCGTTGTTCATGAAGGCACAAATAATTTCGGTGTTGTCCTTCCAGACCTGTCTCGCCACAGCGGAGGTAGGAGTGGGGATGGTTTGTGATCCAGGTGCTAAAAGTTGTGTTGCAAAGATCTGCACTTGAGTTAACCTGTGTTTATTACTGCTTTGGGTGCTTGTATTGCCTCTTCTATTTCCTGTCTATTCTGAGGCTGCTCTGTTGCATAGGGTATTTCCAAGGATGCTGTTACCTGCATGTGTGGCTCTCAAAAAATAAGAGAATTTTCACTTGCAACCCACATTCCTGCTGCTCATTTTTAAACCCGCGGTTGCTTTTTACAAAATACTCTGGTTTTCTCTTCCCTTCCACTCTAAAAGAGCTGGAAGAAGAAGGGAAATGGGAAATGGCTGTGTCAGAGGTTTAAGTTCTCGAAGTGCATGATATCTGTTCTGAGTGTCTTCCTGTGGCTTCCCAGGCAAGGGCTTATTTCTGATGGTAAGGAGATACAAGCACTTCCCAGTAGGTGTGACTTCTACTCTGCTTTCCAGTGAAAACAGCATGTTTGTAGTCCTTTTTCTCACCCAGCCCAGCCTTTGAACCCTTGGCCTGATTCAGACAGATTTCCTCAGGGGCTGAGATCTCAAAGGTGTCAAAAATTTGGGGTGAAGCCAAAGGTGAGCAGAGAGGTTTGATAACACAGGCAGGGAGCTGAGCGTTGCACACTTGAATGTCAGAGGAGCCACACAAGGGCCTTACTTGTGTCTGGCTGCAAATGCTCAGCTGCTTCACTCCCCAAAGCTGCCAGGCTACTGTTCCTTGCTCTGTTCCCCTCTTCTGTTCCCCTCCTCAGCCAGCTCTGTGTTCACAAACCCAGGCTGGTTCAGTAAAGCCTCACAGCTCTTACAACCAGGTTTACTAACACCCTTCTTTCCCTTCTCTCTGTCCCACTGCTGCCTGTAACTTCAGTGAGTTCCGTAAGTATATCCTAGTACACACTTTATTTGTTCTTCCCTCTCCTTTTGCCGGCACTCCAGTTAGTGGGGATGGGTTGAAGTTTCATTGGGTCTGTGAGGAAATTTGGGGGGTTTGAAAATAATAATCACATTTTTCCTGTTCACTTAGTCTATGTGTCTGTTTCCATGTAGAGGTGGTTGGGGTAGTGCAATACTATATAATTTTTTAATATTTTATTGATAAGGTAATCAATTCCTCTATTGTCTGCTGGTCATCCATCTTTTCCAGCAGAGTAAGAGTGGTGGTGATTACAGGAGGATTTAAGATTCTCCTTGTTAGTATGTGAAGTCCAACTTAATCACCAGCCATGAGCCTAATGGGTTGTTACAGAAAATGAAGTTCCAGCTGACTCTAATCCTCTTGCGACCGAATTTCCCATTTCAGTTCCAGAAGCTCCAGACCGACCCACCATCTCCACAGCATCGGAATCATCCGTCTACGTCACGTGGATCCCCCGGGCCAACGGGGGCTCCCCCATCACAGCCTTCAAAGTGGAGTACAAACGCCTGGGTCGCAACAGCGACTGGCTCGTCGCAGCTGACAACATCTCCCCCTCCAAGCTGTCCGTGGAAGTTCGGAACCTGGAGCCAGGTATTAGAAATGATCTTTCAATACTGCAGCTCTCTGGTTGTTTCATTTTAACTTCTTGCTTGGATTATCCCGTTTCTGCTTGATTAGGCTTGGGTTTTGTGTGTGGCCTAGGAGCTTGTTACAGGAATTCAAGTTGATTTCTGGCTTTCCAAGTGGAAAAAGCCCACCACCATAATTTAATACTTGTTCATGTGGAGAGGAGGGTTGTGTATCACTGCAATTTTTAACTTAATTGTCCTTCTAGTGAGCACTCAGAATGCAAAGAGAAAAATGCACTGATGAAAAAACGTCTGTCCTGACTTCTCACAGTGTCCAACCCTGAAAATTCAGGGAAAGAGTGCAAGTGGATGCTGACAGGGATCCTTTGAAGCATATTCTCTGTACCCACCAATTTAGGGACCTCCTGAGCTGATGGAGGCATCTACATGTGTGTGTGAATTCTCCTTAAGTGGCTTTTAGGAGCTGTTTATACTTCTGATCTCCGCACTGGTCTGCGGCAAGGAGTCCTCTGCTTTTCCTAAAGGACGTTGTGCAAAAAGTACCTCCTAATCTGTTTAGTCTCTCCTTGAATCCCCTTTCCAGCGCTCGTTTGGCTACCGACGGCTTCTTTCTTTCCCTTAAAAGGAGAAATGTACAGGTTCCGTGTGATCGCGGTGAACAACTACGGGGAGAGCCCGCGCAGCGCCGCGTCCCGCCCGTACCAGGTCGCCGGCTTCACCAGCCGCTTCTCCAGCCGCCCCATCGCCGGACCCCACATCGCCTACACCGAAGCCGTCAGCGACACGCAGATCATGCTGAAATGGACGGTGGGTATCGCGGTGTCCTGTCCCTCCTGCAGCCTGTGCTGCTGGAGCTGGTAAAAGTCGAAGATTAAGAGCTGTTTGCAGAGTGGGGAGTGGTGGTTTCCCGAGCCTCAGAGATGATGGTGTTCCTCCTTCGTGCCCCTCTGGTAGAACTGGGGGAGTCAGTGGGCCATGTGCCTCTCATGCCCTTTGCCCCCACTTCCAGACCCTTTCCCCCCCTCAGAGGCAGGCCTGTCAGTTGTCTGCTGCATTTGCACCATCTCCCAGCTTCCCTCCACCCCACTCCCCTTCCAGCCCCCGGGGACACCACACACCCCTCCTCGGGTTACGCCAGATGTGACCCAGCTGGCAGCTCCAGTGAGGGGCTGCAGCCGCCGCAGTCCACCTGCTCTGGCACAGACATAGCAGAGGCACCAGTGGGCTTAACTCTGTCCCAAGCCCTGTTCATGCCATGAGTTGTGAGCAAGCTGGCTCCGTTTCCTGCAGTTCCTGCTGCTTTTGTCAATCCAGGCTGGGGTGGCTGGGAGCATTTCAAACCCACCGTCTTCCCTCACGTCCAGTGGAGGTTTCATGTTAGAGAAACGTTTTCCTTTCCCCTGTTACCTCGTCTATTGTAAACAAGTACTTTAAAGTCCTTATTGAAACCCACAGAAATTCTTTGCTCTTGTTTTGAAATCTAACCCCCTGGTATACTTTGGAGGATTTAATGTGTAGAGTTCCCAGTGTTAGTTTGCTCTGCTAGCTCAGCCTTAAGAGATGTTAAGGATAATAAACTTAAAATAACCTCTGGTTCCTCGGGAGGCTGCATAACTTAAAGTAAAAGATTCTTGAGCTGATTTTTAGAGTTACCTTAACTCTTTCTGAAGTAAAAATAGTTTTAACTTTTCCATCTCCATTAATCACGAAAATTTTCAGACCGTTCATGGTCAAACCCTAATTGAGGGTTTGGAAAGTGATGTGGGAGGAAAGTGTCAGCCCCAGTCAGTCTATTATCCCCATCCCACACTCCTTTTTTCAGCTGCTCTGAGGAGTTCAGTCACCTTTACTTGTACAACCGTATTAAGAATATTCATATTTCCAGGGGATGAGATACTCAGTGATGGCAGCAGGGCTCAGTTAAGATTTTTCTTCTCTAATGCAGCCTTTTAAAATTCTCTTGCAGTACATTACATCCAGCAACAACAACACGCCCATCCAAGGATTTTATATCTATTACCGGCCCACGGACAGTGACAATGACAGCGACTACAAGCGGGACATTGTGGAAGGTACGGGGCCAGGCCCAGGCTCAGAGCACCCTCCACGGGAGGGACACCGTGCAGCCTTGCTGGCTGTGTTTATATGGAATCTAAACTGCTTTTCCTGGGCACAGTCTTTACCATATATCTCACAGAAGGAGCTATCTCAGCTACCTTACGTCAGGTTCTGCCCACACATGAGCTGCTTTCTTCCTTCTGAAGCCGCTTCGATGTGGAAACTTGAGAACTAAATAAGTGGGTTTAGGTTTGTCTTGTTGTACTGCTGCCCATCCTTAGTGCAGGTCTATTTAAACTGGTACAGCTTCAAGTTGTGTAAAGAGAAAGCAGTGTAAATGGGGTTTAACCCAGGGTGAAAACATCTGGGTTACAGACTGTACTAATAACTAGCTGGCTTTTACAATTATTTGCCCCAGAACAGACTTTCTAAGCTGGTAGTACCTTGTGTGTAATTGCCCTTCTCTCCTCTTACCTCACCTAATCACTTCTCCTGCTATAAGGAAGTTGCTTTTAGCCCCAAGTGCTGTAGCATGCTGCAAATGCAGGTATGCTTGTGCTTCATTTTGCCTTTTAATCAAGTTATTTTTTTCCCCTGTGCATATTAGATCATCATTTTCCTGGAAGAAGTTATTAGATAATGTCTATATTAGTCCAGAAGTGGAAAACCCTTTTAAAAATATTTTATTTAATGTCCTTATTGCTCGGGCTGAGCAAATGCAGTGATCTCATTCTGGACCAATGACGTTAATTATTTTTTTCCCCCTCATTTATTTCAGTTACAAGAGGAATGGGCCTTTATTTTGAAAATTTTCCCCTGCCAGACAATTCTGCACATAGTACTTTGATGCATGACATAAGCTTTTGCACACTATAAAGCTATTAAAGATCCAGAGTTTGGGCTCAGAGGCTTTAAAGAACCTTATGCAGGCTGCACCTTCATCTGCAAATGTATTTTAGCCTTTGCTACACAGAACTTGTGTGTTTATAAGTCTTATACACTGAGCAGTTAGTTGTTTAAGTGGGCTCCACTGTGCTGTGAAATTAGCTTGTTTCAGATTTTTTTCCGAGCGTGTGTGTATTGAACTCTTTGTGGCAGTCTGAAACCATTAGCAGCTGCTCCGCTCTGCCAGAGCCTGCAACAGAAATCACTCGGTGGAAAGATTTAAACCTCATCTTTTCTTTACTGTGCTCCCCTAAATTAGCTTTTCAGCGGAGAAAAAAAAAAAAAAAAAAAGGAGACAGAACTATTTTCAATTAAAGTGTGATTGGAAGTGCTTGATGTGAAATATGTAGAGGAACATGTGACTTAAGGTATTTTTGCCATAAATCACTTGTCCTTCACTTTTTTTCCCCCCTCTGTTACCTTTGAATTAATCTGTCTGTTTTTTGACAGGGAATTTTATCTTGAAATGACTGCATGAGTTGTGGAAAAAGTGTTGTGATGCCTGTGTTAGCTAAGTGCTTGCCGCAGGCTTTCCTCACCGCTTCCTGTTAAGTCTTGTCTTTCGAGACATTCAAAACTCTGCAGAAAACTTTTTTTTTCCATATAAATGCCGCTCCAGGCAAAATCAGATTTTATTTGAAGGAAAAAAAAAAAAAAGGCAAGAAAAAGCTTGGTTCTGGTGGCTCCTTGGTATCTCTCAGCAGCTTTAAGCAAAAGCAAAGCAAAATCAACCCTGTCCTGCATCGATGGTCTGAATTTCTCTGTTTCTGGTCTGAATTTCTCTGTTTCGAGGGTCCTGGAGATTGAATTTTAAATGTAAATGCAGTCTGATGTCAGTTGTTTAAATGTTTTCCCTTGCTAATGGTGCAAGAAGAGGACAGTTAAAAGCGCCTGTACTGATTCCAGTTCCACTAATGGTTTGAAGCGGAAACCTAAAACCTGGTGTAGTAATTACCGAAAGGAATGTTGGGGGTGGGGGCGCCGGGAAAACCGAGCCTGAATCTTGGGAAAACGTGCGATTTAGGGAAAGGCGGATTCCAGCTTCAGCCAGGGCTTGTCTGCCCTCACTGGAACCGACGACTACTCATCTCCTGCCCCTATGGGGCTGGGAGGGGGGTCCTGGAGCTGGGCGGGGGTCCCGAAGGAGTTTGAGCAGTGTCACGGTGACAGCCCCCGCCCGCCGAGCACGCTCGGTTCTTTTTATTCGTGCTTAAATCAGTAGGTGGTATGACAGTTCCTTAGAAACAGTGGAAACAGTTCAAGGTGGTATTTTCCAAGAGGGATTAAGAGCACTCAAACAGTTAATTAAACTCCTTTAAAAAAAAAAAAGGGTCGCTGTTTATTAAAATTTGTCACAAGCCCGTGAAAGTAAAAACTGGGAATGATTTATCCTGAAGTGCTCAGTACTTCAGGAGGGTGTCTAAATGAAATGCTGGCCGGGGGCCAGAGATGACAAAACGGTCCTATTAGAGAAGATTGCTTGGCTTGGGCTCAGGCTCCACTGGGGCAGTGGCACTGGGACAGCCTTGCTGGGTTCCCAGGATGGTTCATAAAATGCACATTTTTGGCCAAGCTGAGCGACCCAGATGTGTCCTTCCTGCGAGACACAGGGGCTGCAGTCGTACCTCGCACCTTGAGGGCTGCAGTCTGGGAGAGGGTCTTACCAGAGCCAGGTTTTTCCTCAAGTTTTCTGTGCCAGTTTTCCTTGTTATTTGCCCAGTGTGCTGTAAATTGCCAGCATAACCCACCCTAAGCCCATCTGTGCAGCAGTTCCATGTTTAGGGTACACAGGGCTGCTGTTGAATTTAAATGTGCAGATGTGGACACTTGGATGTCTGTTTTTTGACTTTAGTGAGTTCTGGCTTTTGTAGAGGAGGATTTTTTTTTTTTTTTAAAATCAATTGCCAATAGTGAAAAAGACTCACTTTTATTCATCAAAAGGTTCTTCTAATTTTCAGTTTCACAAGATAATGTGAATCTTATAGAACCTTGGAATGGTTTGGGTTGGAAGGTACCTTAAAGAGCATCTAGTTCCAACCCCCTGCCATGGGAAGGAATGCCACTCATAGATCATGGTTTCAGCTAAGTCCATAAACAGTTACTAAAGACTTCTGTGTTAACAGGAGGAGCTGCAATGTCCCTGCACTTGGTTGAGAAGGGCCCTGCAATACACTTGTCCCTAATTCTGGCTCACGGGAGTAACTGATCTGCAGCTGATTTATTTCTTCTCCCCCCACAGGTACGAAGCAGTGGCACCTGATAAATCACCTGCAGCCTGAGACTTCTTATGACATTAAGATGCAGTGCTATAACGAGGGTGGGGAGAGCGAGTACAGCAACGTGATGATCTGCGAGACCAAAGGTGAGGCCGCGGGGCTGAGCCGAGGTGGCGCGAAATACCCACCGTGGGGAGTTCTCCGAGCAGCTCCGAAGTCAGCTGCGATGATGACTGCGATTTTCTGGAATGTTTTGGAGGATTGTTTTGTCTTCCGAAGCTGAGATTGTTTTGAACATATGGAAAGTGATCCCTTGCACTCCCGAGGCTCTCAGCGAAGCTCTGCAGCTTTGCCTGCCCTCAGAGATAGTGCTGGCTCTGCGGTGCTGATGGCCTCTCCTCAGGAGACAACCATGCGCCTGAAGATGACAGAATTGATTTGTATGTCTGTTTTATGTCTTGGGGGCTCTCTGACACGTTGTATAAGTGCAGACCACAGCAATTGATGATTGTGTTGGCTGCCTCCATCCCTAATCCTGCATGCCTCTGGCACAAAGTTCGTACTGTTCTCGGGAAGTGTCAGATATGGCAGTCACATTTATTTTGCGAAGGATTCCTGTCTCCTTTAATCTCTAAAACCAAGTAAGGCTGTAAAGGGAAAATGCAGACAGTAAACTTCAAATGCAGTGCTATGAAAAAATGTTTTAAAAAAAAAAAAAAAGAAAAAAGCCCTCTGGGAGCGGAAGCATCAAAATTCAGCGAAGTGAGTAGTGAAACCTTTGAAGGAAGGAGTAGGAGCTGCGGGGCTTCAAGACTGTGAGCACAGTTGTTCTCCCTCCTGCAAGGAATATAACTTTCTTCTCTAATTTTAAAATTGACAAGATGTAATCTGTCATTCACGCTGCCTCTTCCTTAAAATGCATCATCTCCCCCAGGCTTATAGGGGCGATCTAGTTTATCCAACATACCTCCAATGGAGGTGCTTGAGTCTCTTTGACCAGCTTCACTCCTAAACCAGGCACCTCTTTTAGGTTTTCAGTGTCAAATGAAATGAATCTGAGCTGTGGTGTGCTGGAAACTAATGTAAATATAATTCCTGGTTTAAACTACCATCTTGTTTTTAGGGATTTTCTGCTCAGCTCTTGGTATGGTTTGGAAAAGGGGTTAGGAGGGTTCACATCAGATAAAAGTAGGTCATCTGGCAAAGGCTGCGCAAGAGAAATGCGTGTTGTGGTTTTTCCTGACCTCAGAAGTGGAAAGATTTGCGCTCTTTCAAGTTGGGAGTTAGAGCAGTTGTAGCCATGCGAACCTCGAGTGGCTCATTAAAGTTTCAGTGACCTCAAAGAGGGGGTGAGCAGGCAGGATAATCACCGTTTTCCAAGGCAAATAGCTATTACCCAATAGCAGTTGGCCTTCTCCTTGTAGGATTTAATATTGACTTGGAAAGCTTTCTTTGTGAGGCATTAGGACTTGAACTCTGCAGTAATTATTTTCGTTTCATAACGAAAAAGAGCATTTAGAAAACGCAGTGAGTGAGTGTGCCCATACCTGTCTCTGTTCATCCAGTGAAACGCGTGCCAGGAGCGTCCGAGTACCCGGTGAAGGACCTGAGCACCCCGCCCAGTGCCCCGGAGCGGGCAGGGGGCAGCGGGACCGGGCCCGCCAGCGGCCCCGTGCGCAGCAGTGACATGCTCTACCTGATTGTGGGCTGTGTCCTGGGCGTCATGGTCCTCATCCTCATCGTCTTCATTGCCATGTGCCTCTGGAAGAACCGGCAGCAGAGCGCCATGCAGAGTGAGTGGGGGCCACTTCCCTTCCACGGTGCAAATATTATCGGGGTAAAATTAGTAACGCTCATGCTGCATTTTATGGGTGGGAAGCGCCTTCCTGTTAGGAGCCAGCTGGCATTTCTGGAGAGACTTGCACTTCTAGGTGTGCCCTTGGTGCAGATTTGGGTTTTTAAGAGCGGCAATGTCTCCGTTGCTTTGCACCGGTGCTCCCTGCCCTGCTGCATCCCTGGAGGGTTGTGCCGCAGTTTCATCCAGAGAATGGTGTGGGAAATGCCTGGGCAAAATTTTTGCAGCTTATGTTTAACTTTAAGCCCCTGCCTAGGTCTCTGCTGACTGCAGAGGCAGAGCCTGCATAATTTTAAGTACTTGTTAAATGTGGAGAGTTAAACCCTGGATCTCTCCCTTTCTCGAGTGTATCTGGAAAGAACAAATGTGCAGCACTAGGACAGGTCCCTTATTACCTCTCAGTCCCTGCACACTGAGATGGCATTCAATGGCCAGGTCTGTCAGAGAGGTGTTAATCAGGTGTTCAGTAGCAAGCAGGAGCCTGGAGCAGGAGCTTTGCAAGGTGCTCTGCACCCACCATCAACCTGGTGCCAGCAGAATCTCTGCACTGGCCTTTTCTGTTCCTTGTGCATAAATCAGCCTTGCTCTTGCCACGACTTGTGGTTATTTTTAAATGTCCTTACTCTCTGACAGAGAGAAATGAAACAAAACTTCTTGCAAGATAAGATAGTGCCTTCAGCTGCAGCCCAGAGAGATTTTTGGGAAGCAGCTCAGAGTAGATAGCAGAGGGGCTATCGATGATACAAATGGCCCATTTTTAGGACGCTCTTGTAGAGACCGATGTCAGCCAAGTCCTTCCAGACCAACATTCCTGGTCTGCTCTCCAGGATGTGGCTGTTTTCCATGTCTATACTAGTATACCGAGCACTTGGATATCAGAGTTAGTTCACAAAAGCTGTAGGAAGACAAAGTAAGTTTATTTAGTTTTTAGGGATGCTCCTTTAGCTTCTCACTTGGCAACGAAGGCGTGCTTTCAGTAGTAATGTCTTTTGCAGAGTATGACCCTCCTGGCTACCTCTACCAAGGGGCAGATATCACCGGGCAGATGATCGAGTACACCACCCTGCCCGGGACCAGCCGCGTCAACGGCAGCATCCACGGGAGCTTCCTCGGCAACGGCCTCGGCAACGGCTGCCCCCACGCCCACCACAAAGTTGGCAATGGAGTTAACGGGATCACGAATGGAGGAGCAGGACTGTACCCAGGGCACACCAACTCCCTGTCCAGGACACATGTGGACTATGAACACCCCCACCACCTCGTGAACGTAAGCTCCTACAGCGGGTGGGAGGCTCAGCACAGACCTTGGGATTTACTCAGGGGCTGTGCAAGCAGACTTAATTTGGGTGGGGGAATACTCATCCATTGATAACAGCCAGTTCCACTGAATTCTTTATCCCAGAGGAAGCAACTGGGCTGATATTTGTGATACAAACATCATGGTTTTCATTTGAGGATATCAGATGACAGCAAGAATTCCACTTACTCTGGGAAATCTGCCTCTACCCTCCTCCTAACAGCATGTAAGCTCTGAGAATGCCTCAGTGCTGGGCTGAGATCCTTTACTCGTACATATGGTATTTCTCAATCTCCAAGTTAAATAGATTTAATTATAGCTGCTTATTCTGCAGCTTTATGGATCACCCGTTTTTCCCCCACCTGTTTCAGATCTGTAACTCTGAGCAATGCTATTAATTATGGCAAAGCACGAATGGAGCAGGAGGTTCCGTGGAATGAAGTGCCCCATACATCTTGAACTGCAGCAGTGCAATAACGCTGCTGCTTTTTCTTTTTTTTTTCAGTCTCCTGTTTGTGACTGTTGAGACAGGCTCGTTTTTTGTTTTGAAATTGAAAATAAAATTAAAAACTAATTTCAGTCTGCGATCCAGCCTTTGTATGCTGTGGAAAAATACTTCATTTGCTGAAACGTGTCCCGTTTCCAAGAGAGAATAATGATTTCATTATTGTCTATGGAAACAGATGGCTTGCATTCAAACTTACTAAACTTACTCAAAACTGTGAACATTGCCCAGGAAAACTGAAAGAAAAAGTTCAAAAGTCTGAATAACCCATGCTGTTTCTGGAGAAAAAAAATGGGCCTATTGTTTGTGTTGGTAATTGAGCACAAGCCCTTCATTTTATTGAACAACAAATTAGCACTTGCACAGTAGTTGCCACTTCAGTTCCCTCCTGTTTCAGCCCAGATCTGTCAGTTTTTCACCTGATTCTGTCCTCGGCCTGCAAGAAGTGCCCGTTTTTGGTTGTTTTCAAGAGCACCCAAGGCCCAAACTGGGTTTTTTGGACCTGTCCAACCTCCCAGTGGGTGAAACTCTCCAGAAGTCTCCAAGCCCTCAGGGAGAGAACGTTTGCGGTGCTCGCCTGTGAGAAAGCCTGGGGGCTTGCATTGATGTTTTGTCCCTCCTATTTTTGTTTTCTGGGGGGCTGGGGAGAAAGAGGGAAATAGATGTGTGGTGACAGAGGTCTCAGTGCTTGGAGTTCCTCCGTGCCACAAGCTGTCCACACAGCGCCGCTGTCTGTAGGTGACGGGGCTGAGTTTTTTGTTCCCCACTCCTCGTTGTAGAAAGTTTGAGTCACAGGATCTCTGCCCACGGAGCAGGCCCGGGACTGGCACGTGGGCGAGGCAGCGCAGGGGAACAGGATGTTCTCATCCTCGTTAGGCCGCTCTTCATTGTTTCAGTGATTGGGCTAAATGAGGAAAGGAGAAACTGGCCAGGATGGCAATCAAGACTAATTAGGCATTTCCTCAGTGCTCCCTATCCTTCAAAAACTTCAGGACAAGCCCTGTTTGTGCAAAAATAGGGGTTGTTAGAAGTTCCCTACCACTTGAACTGCCAAAAGCCAGGTGAGTCTCCCCTGCCCGGCTCCCTCCTGGAGCCCGGTGCGGGATCCTGGCTCCACACCCCGCTCCGAGCGGCTCCCGCAGCACTGTCCGCCTGGTCCCTAACAATGAGGTATGTGTTAATCTGGGCATTTCGACTGGCTTGTAATGGCCCCCTCAGCCAAAACCAACAACACAAAATCCCTCGCACCCCGAGTCATTGCTGGCTGAGGAATTACCCCATCTGTACAAATACGAAACGATTCAAAAATCAGTGTAGCGAAGTAAACTGATCTAATCGGAGTAATTACAGGAAAGTGGGATGGGTTTGTGTGTGACATCAGCCCTCCAAATTTAATCCCCTGTCTCCCCAAACGAGCCTGGTGTGCTAATGAACAGCAATTCGTTTTCGTGTCTGTCATCAGCGTTAAAAATAAACATATTTACAGTGTGTTTATTAAATTAAACCTCAGCATATTAAGCTGAAAACAGACCAGGGAAATGACCACATACTTGTCTAAGCTGCAGTTATTTACTTTTCCCTGACACACACGCTGGCAAAGCCCTCCCCTGGCCTTTGGACAATCGCTCAGTGTTGCTGTGCTGCGTTCGGCCCAGAGCGGGGCATTGATAAGGTGACTGGAGTGGGAAAAACAAGGCAAGGAGCTGAGCTGCCTCCCAAGCACCTCCCTTGGATGTTCTTATAGTGATCTGATTTTTAATAATTCCCTGTTAATCCTTCCTGCTGCAGGGTGGCGGGATGTACTCGGCAGTGCCGCAGGCTGACCCCTCGGAGTGCATCAGCTGCCGGAATTGCCGGAACAATAACAGGTGAGGAATGGCCTGCACGAAGGCAGGACCTGCCCCCAGAGCAGCCCTGGCTCTGTGTGCTGTGGTGGAGCTGGGACTGACAAAAGCTGAGAGCTGGAGTTCCGGCCCAGGGCACGAGGAGCTGCGTGTCAGGGCATGGCTCGGAGAACAGTTGAGAATTGTCCGTGGGGTGGAATAAAACAAGTTGTTAAACCCCCAGAGCTCACTTTGCTCAACACGCTCCTCTGAGGCTCTCTAGGAAGCAAAGCAGGTTGGGCACTGGAGTTTTTTAAAATCCTGACTTCCTGTGTTTTCTTCAGCTTTGAGATAACAAGATCATTCCATGTGGAGTTTGTCAAATCGGATTTAATTGGTCTTCTGCATTTTACACTTCCTGCCATTCCCTTAAGAGCACCGACCAACTGCAGTTGCCCCTTTTCCTTCACAATGCTATTCTTTGTAAAAAGTGGAATTTGAGGTTCTTCAAGGCATTCAGGAGCAGTGTGACCAGCGACTGTCAGTGTGGGATAAGATTTTTTTCATGGGAAAAAGGATTCTTGGATAGAATAAGGGAAAATCTATCTTCTATGTTGTATCTGGGAGTCAGGAACCTAATAAACATCATTAGGGTTTTCGCTTTTGGAAGTTTTAATGAATATCCTTTCAGGCTTCTGACTAAATCTCTTGTTATTTTAATGACTGTAAATAGGACTGAAAGTCAGACAAGCTGGGCTACTCTGACTTGTAAATTCTGGTCTTTTTTTTCAATCATACTTTGATTTTTCTGTATTGTTAAAATGTTCAGCTGCCTTTAGGTGTGCATCTGGAGAAGCTGAGTTGAAATTAATCATTGAATCATTGAATATTCTGAGTTGGACCTGCAAATAACACCGAGTCCAGCTCCTGTTGCACAAATAAGCTGTTCTTGAAGGCAAAAAATGTGTTCACTTTATTTTCATGGGTTTACTTTTTAAATGTCACTTATAACAGGCTTTAAATCCTTCTTCCTTCCATAAATGTATGCGTGATAGTGTAATGCTGATGAGCTGCTGCTCGCACGTGGAGCTGGGCACGCCTTGCCCGGACCAGTGTCCCAACAGGTCTCCAGGGAAGCCCAGCACGTTCCCTCACACACCACTTGTGTGTTTTCCAGCAGGCTCTGCAGCAGCTCTCCCCAGGATGTCTGTGACTCGCTGTGACTTGGAACATGCCATATGTGTTACGCTGTCGTTAAGAGTTTGCGTTCCGGTTTTAAGCACATTTAATTTTTTACTTGCTCCTTTTTACCCTGAGAAAGCAGGGAGTGGGTTCCATCCTCTGCAACTGCACTGCTCCTGCCAGACGGGTCATCAGCGGGGCCTGAACTCTGAGTTTTCACATCCCCCTTCTATATTTGACTGCTTGATAGAGAAACAACTCATCCCTTGCATCCCTTCCCCAGAGGGGGCCATTAACCTCTGCTCAGCTCCTGCCCCGGCACGGGGGAATGGGAGGAGGACATGGGAGAGGGGAATGGGGTCGGACCAGATCATGCCTGAGCATTCCACCAGGGAGCTGGGTGTATGGCCAGGGCGAGGAGGAGGAGGAGGAGGAAGGCCTGGTGGGTTAGTGCAGTCATGTCAGCAGGCTTTGGCAAGTGGGGTTTGGGGGCTGGAGTCTTTTCCTTGTTTTTATTTAACCTTGTGGCGCAGGTAAGGGCTGTTCCCTCCCTCTGGGCTCCTGTTGGTGGAAAGAGAACCTCCTCCTCATCCCATCCTGGAATCACTGCACCTTTTGTGCTGGAAGAGGCAATTCCCTCTGCAGCCCAGGAGGACAGGGAGATCAGGTAGAAGTATCTGTAGAAGGGTCTCCAGCTCAGGAGCGTTGTGGGTGCACGTGGCCTTGGCGCCACAAATTCCTCACCGACCCATTGCCACCAAACACCCGGAGCTGTTGCTGTGGTTTGGGTTGAATTCAACAGTTATTTGAATTGTGACCATGTGCAAATGAATCCTAGGGGTTCAACATATTTCATAGCTGTTTTCAGCAATAGCCATCTCGGTTTTATTATTCCAGTGCTGAAATCCCTGGATCTTCTGTTTAAATTAGCACTTTATCCTTCCTAACTGCTCGTGGAGCCTTGCCAGAGGGAGAAGCTGCTGAAACCTGGAGACCTGCTTTGCTATTGTGGACAAAGCTTGTGGTTGACAGGATTGAGAACTGATCTTTTTTTCTTCCCTGGTGCTTTTGTGTTAAAACTCTCGAGATACCTGGTGGCTGCAGAGGAATTTACACTTTTGCAAATCCCTCTTTGCAAATTCACTGTGTTTTGATCAGAAATGTGAAATGCATATTTCAAGTGTATCAGCTTGTTTTTCCAGTGCTTTCATCTAAATTATGCTTTATTTAGGTTATGGTTTGGTGGGGTTTTAGCACTGAGAACTGATAGAAAATGTGTTTTCTGCAGCAGGGATTTTACATCACTCTTGCTGCACACTCTGCTCTGGATATCCCCATGGCTAGTTTCCATCACAGTGTGGTTATTTAAGCTTAAAAAGCTGAACTGCTGTCTGGAAACATCCTTCAAGCCCCTACAATAATACAGAGAACTATACCAACCTCTGTATCTTTAAGAAGAACCCCCAGAAACATGTAAACCCAAACATTTCTAATGGGTTTCTCTGAGCTTTTTTTCCAAATAATAAGTGAGTGCAGTCAAAACTTCTGCGGAGAGAAAGGCAAACTAATAAATGGATTTGTTTGAAGGCCAGATGTGTTTCATGTGGATTCTTCAGTGGCTTCTGTGGTATTTTGGTACTTGGAATAATGATTTTGGAGGCAGTTACAGGAGCAGAAGGACAAAATAGGAGAGAGAAGGTTGAAAATGAAGCTTGGTGCTGCTCCATCCTCGTGGCTTTTGGGAGGGGAGGGATGCCCCTTGTCCCCTGTTTTGGCTTTGCACATGAACCATCTGCAGGAAGGGAAACTTGCACCAGTTCCTCCTCTAGCAAGTTTATTCGTGTTGTTGTTGAATGTTTTGTTGCTCTTTCAGTTTGGCAAAGCTGATCACGGGTTTTGATCAGGTTTCAGGTGTGAACTGAGGCTCCTGTAGGGCAGGTCCCTGGAGTGTGATGTTTTTATGCATTGCCCTGGCTTTTTTAAAGGCATAAAAGTGGTTTCTGAGACTTGGGCAGGACCTTGCTGAGACTACCAAGCTTTTAAACCTGTCTGAGCTCAGTGCTGAGGTGCTCAGGGCTCCCCTGCTGTTGGAGGTGGCTCTGCTGGCTGCTGCCCTGGCACTGCTGATGTCCCAGTCCATATTCCCCTCCTCTTCCAGCCATATTCCATCATCCCTCCTCAGTTTTGGGCCGGAATCACTGTGGAGCAGCACACCAAGCCAGCACCTGAGCAGCCATGTCCCAGGGAGCAGGTTTTTCATTTCCAGATGCCAGGCTCAGGCAGCCCCAGGGACAGCCCAGAGCAAGTGCACTGGACTGGTCCCTGTGAGCAGAGCAGGCAAGGAATGGATTTACACTTGGTAGGAAAAAAAGAGGAGGATACTCAGAGTTGTACCTGTATCAGCACATAAAAACCTGAAGCCTGTTTAGCCTTTGTGGGAGTGTTTTGGAGGATCTCTGGTGGGTGTGAACACTCTCCATCCTTATTTCCATGCTTTTATCTGCGGATCCATCTCTGTCTTGCGCCGCACAACAAGGAAGAGTTCTGGGGGGTAGTTTCCCAAAGTTTGTGGCAGCTCTACAAGTAAACCTTTTCCTTTTGGGATAATGATGTTTTTGTCTAAAACCGCACTGAAGTGGAATATTTGGGGGGAGGGTGTTTTCTTATGTAGGAATTGTTTATAAAAATGTTCCCTGAGGCCAGGTTGTCCACGTTGCAAACACTGAGGCGTTTTCCCTGCCTGCTGCAGTGGTACATGTGTCAAAGTCCTGCTCCTTTTTGGTTAAAGGTTAAATACCTCAGCTGTAACAATGGATTCACCACTTCAGCTTCAATTCCACAGCCTTACATACGTATTGGAGGGCCACAATCTGACTTGGAGAGCAGAAGAGGGGGTTAAATTTATAATCTTGCATCTATTTTTCTGATTTGCGTTCACTCTGATAACACTTAGTATTTTTTTCCAAGGTACATAAGTTTGCTGCTTGCGTTTCAAAATTTGAGCTCTTTATCTTGGCAGCAAAAATGTGTTTTGTGGGGTTGCTTTGATGGAGAAATGGACTCACAAGTCAGGTCATTGGGTCACAATCGATGGGGGAAGGAACTGAGCGTGTTTCGAATGTTTTCAGCTGTCTGTTGGGAGGAAAAAAACCCACTCGGTCCTTTTCTTGATGTCAGGATTGCTCCAAAAATATCTTTAAAACTGATTTGACTGTTGACATGTGGTAAAGCACTTCAAAGTTGCGCTTTCTCAAGATAACGGGGCGGGGGGGAAAGAAGCCGCTCTGAGTAACTGTGGCCTCTGTCCCGCCCGCAGGTGTTTCACCAAAACCAACGGCGCTTTCGGCAGCGCCGCCCTGCCCGTGGTGCCCCTCGGAGCACCCTTCCAGCAGGACGGTGTGGAGATGAAGCCCCTGAGCCCCCACGTGATGGTGGCCATGTGCTTGGCCTCGGCCGGCCCCGAGTGCGGCGCCCGGCTGGAGGAGGACGGCGAGGAGAGCGCGGAGCCCGCCCGGCACCCCTGCTGCCAGCAGGGCGTGAGCAGGGACTGCATGGACGGTGAGGCACCCCGGGGAGGGCAGCACCTGGCTCTGGGGCCGGCAATGTTCTGTAGGGCAGCTGTAGGGTCCTTAATGGATCGTGGAGAAGCTGGTAATTAGGCTCACAAAAGAGATGGCTCTTTGAGGAAGGTTGAGTGTCCCCGCCTTGTGCCTGGTTCTGTCATGTCCTTGTGACTGATGGCTCTAAACGGCCCTCATCCAGCACATAACGAGGCTGTGACTGATTGATGCTGCCCCCACAGGGCACCAGTGGGCTCCAACACTGCTGAAAAGCTGCCTAATGGAGTTTTCCTTAATGAGCAGGCATTCCTGAGGGCCCAGAGCCATCCTGGAGGCAGGAACAGGCACAGGGAGGGAGCTGGGCTGACCTCACCCGTGTGAGCTGTTCCATAGCAGTGCTGTGCCAGGACAGAGCCGATGCCCTGTGCTTGTGCCTGGTACAGTGGGAATGAGCCTGAGCCCAGAGAGCATCACCCATTGGAATTAGGAATTTTGGGGGCATGTGGGTCTGTTGAGCTGACAGAGAGGATTTGCTGAAAAACCCCAACAACAACCACCCGCCCTGTTCTTGCTTCACAGGCAACAGCTGCGTGCACTCAGAAACATCGAACCACATTTTGAGCTGGAGTCCCCTCATTCTGCAGCCTGTTTCCAAGGACTGTAAGGAAAAACCAGGATGGAGTTCATCCAGAGTCACCTTAAACAGTTCTGGGGATCTTCGGCAGCTCCAGCTGCGGGAAACCTGAGGAAGTGACCGTTGTCCCCACTTAAAGCCAGGAACTGCCAGTGTCGCTGAGAGGGAGTGATGGGGGGATGTTAATTATAACAGAGAGAGTCACTATTTATTTTTTGTAGTAGTGTCATATGAATGTATCTTGGTTTTCAAAATGGTTGCCTTTTTATATTATTTATGCCTTGAAATCCCTTTTTTTTTTTTTGTTATTTTTTCCCCCCCTCACACCCTGCGAAACTAGCCTGGTTTTATGTATAAAAAAGAATTGTAATAATATAAAGAACGAGGATGGGAAATGTGGAGTGTGTTTCCGTGGCATGTTACCAGTGTGAGAAGCGCTTCTGAGGAGCCCGGGACAGGGATTTGAGCAGGTCTGATGTTGTGACCGATGGCTGCCACCTCCCCGGCAGCTCAGCGACGTGCTGCTCAAACCATCCTTTCCATGAACACATCCCCTCCTCTTTCGGTTTCTCTGGGAAGATCTCGATGGGGAAATGAGAAGATAAATAAGAAAAACGAGCCTCAGCTGAGTCTGTCCAGCACAGCTTGAAGCAGAGCTTGGGTCGGTGACTGTGTCTTCAGGTGCTTGATAACCCTTATGTCTGCAGAAGTACAGGTGCAAATCCAGCCTGTCTCACCTTCCTGCTCACAGAAGACAAAATCCAGTTCTACTCTTGGTTTGAGGGAACACTAACAGCTTGGATAGCTCCAAAATGAAACCAGTTGTGTTGGAGCAGCTCTCACCGGCCCTGAGCGTGGCTGTCAGGAACCCGCCCGCCCCGGACACAGCACGAGGGAGGTGTTGCAACCTTAACTGCAGGGCTTGGGTAGGTTTTTTTCTTTTTCCTTTCCAAATTTAATCCCAGAAAATAAAACAACCTGGTGCTTGTAAAGCACTCCCTCCCCCCACCCAACTCACGAGCACATGATCCCAGAAATGAGGTGCATAACTTACAGTTACGGCTGCCCCGGGACGACGCATGTGCAGCACCTTTGCACGGAGCAGTGTGTTCCTGGCCAGGCTGGAAAAGTAGGAGGCCGTGCTGGCCTGGCTGTGGCTGCTCCAAACCCTTCGGGGAGCTCAGGCTACAGGTGCAGCTCCACCAGTCGTGGATTTTGGGGAGCGATGCCTGTGCAAGAAGGAAGTGCTTGAGATCTGCTTTGGCAACCGTGTCTCCGTGGGCTGTTCCCAGTGCTGGGGTGGGCTTTTTCTTTTTCATAGAATCCCAGAAGGGTTTGGGTTGGAAAGGACCTTAAAGCTCATCTCATTCCAACTCCTTGCCATGGGACTCCCTCCACCAGCCCAGGTTGCTCCAAGCCCCATCCAACCTGGCCTTGGACACTTCCAGGGATGGGGCAGCCACAGCTGCTCTGGGCAGCCTGTGCCAGGGCCTCATCACCCTCCCTGTGAAGGATTTCTTCCCACTATCCAATCTAACCCTGCCCTCTGTCAGTGGGAAAACATTCCCCCTTGCCCTGTCACTATCTGCCTATATAGAAAGTTTTAGCCCCCGTTTATAAGCCCCCTTCAGGTACTGGAAGGTCGCAGTGAGCTCTTCCCAAAGCCTTGCCTTCTCTTCCTCTTCTCTCTCTTCTCTTGCATTATTTATGGTTGTATTTATTTTTCTGCCTTTTTTTTTTTTTTTTTTTTTTTTAGGGTTTTGGATCCTCCCAGCCAGAGCTGCCTTATTCTGAAGTTCCCTGCAAACCCCAGACCTCACACCCATGGGCTTTGACTGGCGTGTATCCCGGAGCCACCACAGAGTCCCCTCTTCCCCCTTTGCTTGTCTCCTCCTTGCAGTCTGGACTTTCCCTTCACGAGACCTGCTGCGAGGCTTTCCCCTTTTCTGATGGAGAGGTTGGGGTTTAGCTCTGGTTGCTTCGTTTCACCCCAAACACTGAGATTTAACCACGGTTTTAAACGACCTTGCTTAAATCCCCCCCTGTATCGTGGGTGTGTTGGATAAAGACGCTCTGTTTTCCAGAGAATCTGTAATATCCCTTGGAAATGTTATGTATTTGGATATGATGCTGTTTTGCAGGGGTTTGGGATAGGGTGTGTATTTTTAGGGGTGATGCTACTCTATCTAGAGTGGGTATGGATGGTGTGTGGGCACTGATTGAGGTGTCACTTGATACTTCCCAATGGATAATTAACCAAATATAGGACAAATGGCCCAAATGCTCCTGTTTCCACAGACACCAAATGATGAGGGTTGAGGAAGGCTGGGAAGTGCCTGACACATTCCTTAGACCCTGCCTCCCTCCATGCTTGCATCATCGTGGGGAAAAACCATCACCAGTCACTGTTTTTATCCTGCTGTGGTTTGGCCCGAAAATGGGGAGCTTGGGGTGAAGATGAGACCCTTTCCCTGCCCCCCAAATCTTCGTGGCTGTTTTTGCACCACAGAAAACTCAGCACAGTCCCAGAGCAGCATCCCTGTCCAACCTCAGCCCTGGGCCTGAGTGCTGCACTTCGGCCCTCAGGGATTTTTGCTGCCATCGGTGAGAAACTATTTATTGTAGCCTAAATATTTATTTTAGCTCCAGCGGTAACTGCAGGCCCGAGGCTGAGCCGGAGGAGCTTTCTCCGGGTGCGGCACTCGGAGCCAGCTGCCTCCCCCCCTGACGTGGCACAGGTGGGTGGGCGCTGCCGTCCCGTGCTGTGGAACGAGAGGAGGAAGGGGAAATCAAGAGGAAAAAGCCGGATGGTCAGGGCGTCGCCGTCGCGGTGATGGTGACATCAGCTGGTGGGTCATCGGTGGTGCCCGGCGGTGCCGAGAGCGGCTCTGCAGGGGTGGGAGAGCCCCGGTGCCACCAGGTGTCACCGGGGCGGGTGGCTCAGCCCTCGGCTCACCCCAGGGTGCGGGTACCTGCTGCTGTGCTGGGGGCAGGCACATCTCCCGCTGCTGGTGCTGTCTCCTCCTCCCCGCTCGCGGCTGCTTCGGCATCCTCCGGCGTGTCCACGGGCTCCTGGGCGCCAGGACCGGCCCTGGGGGGACAGGCGAGGGTCTCGCTGGCGCCGGGGCTTGGGAACAGTGGGGCAGAGGGATTTGGGCACTCACGTGCGGAAGAGCAGGTCGTGCAGCCCTGGGGAAGCAGAAGAACGTGAGGTGTGGGGGACAGGGCTCCAGCCCACAAGAGCCCCAGGGCTGGCACTCACGTGGGAGGGTCTCCCGGTGGCGGGCGATGCAGCGCACGGCCAGGAGCGACGCTGCGGTGGCCACCAGCATCCCGGCCACCGCCGCCCCCGTCACCGCCGGGTAGGCCTCGAAGGGAGGCTCAGCTGGAAGAGAGCAGAGGGAGTATGGCAGGCAGCAGGGACGGGCAGAGCCCAGAAACGCCATGGACCGTGAGAGCCTGCGCCTGTTCGCTCTGAAAACCTACTGACGGCTGCTCACACTCAGCTCCTCAGCTCCACCGGGATGGAAACGTTGCCCTTCTCCACTCAAACCCTGCTCTGCCCCCATGGAACAGCAGCCCCTGCCCACTTCACCTGGCGTCTGCACCTCGGAGGGGTGCCCGGCCGTGCGGTGGTTGACGGCCAGGACGCGGAACGCATAGAGCACCGCGGGGTCCAGCCCCCCCAGGCGCCGGTCGCGGGAGTGGGGCTCGATGTTGCCAGCAGCCGTTTCCCAGGGGCTGGGCGCCTCTCGGAGGGGTTTCTTGGTTTGACGCCGCTGCACCACGAAGCCGGTGAGGTTGCCGGTGCCCTGAGTGCGCCACTCCAGCTGCACCTCGGTGCGCGCCCGCGTGTAGCGCAGCTTGCTGATGGTGACGTTGGGGGGGGTCGGGTACCCTGCGGAGAGATGGAACCCGGCAGGAGGGGGTTGATGCCCCCAGCCCGCCTTAGGGGACCCACCCCTAGCCCTGCCAGGACTCACGGTCCACGCGGAGGCGGACGGGGAGGCTGGCGGTGCCCACGGCGTTGGTCGCGGCGCAGCGGTAGATCCCGCCGTCCCCCGGCCACTCGGCGTCCAGGACAGTGAGGTTGAGCCACGCTTCTCCCTGCTCCAGCCGATACTTGGCCAGCCCCGGCGTCACCTCCCGCTCCTTGGGGTCGTACCAAGCCACGGTGGCGCTGAGCCTGGCGCTGGTGCCGCGCTGCCGGCAGGTCAGCAGCGCCTCGCCGCCCTCCAGCACCGCCACCTCGCTCGCCGCCTCCAGATCGGGGACCTCTGCTCGGCGAGAAGGGGGACAGTGCGGGCAGGGACGTGCCACCCCAACACGGCCCGGTGGCACGGTGGGAGCACCGGGCGCGGGGCGGGCTTACCCAGGCGCAGGTGGCACTCGGCGGGGCCCCGCAGCGGGTGGGCGGCAGCGCAGACGAACTCCTGGCCCCCCAGGCTGCCCTCGGTGCTCAGCACCAGGACGGCGGTGGAGGGTGTGGGGTCCCCCAAGGCCCGGCCGCCACCGTCCCGCCAGTGCAGGGTGACGGGTGGCGTGCCCCCCTCCCACCGGCACTGCAGCATCACGTACTCGTCACCCTTGGTGGCCGCTGCCGCGCAGGTGGGGCTGCCCGACGGGACCCCTGCGGGATGGAGCGGTGTCGGGGCGGGGCACTGCCGCGCTGTGCCAAAGCACCCCGAAAAAGCAGATAGCATCTCCCCCCGCCAAGGACATGGGGGCTTTTGCACGGCTTTGCACCGTGGGGATCCCCATTTTGGAGCAAGCTGGGGGTGCCGGATGTCCCAGGAGCACCCTGGGGTGCCCTTCCTGTGGTGTGGCCGTGGCACGGGGGTCACCGCGGCTCTGGGGTGACACGGGGGGTCAGGAAGGGGCTTGGGGGGGCAAATGGACCCATTGTCACTCACACAGGGTGGTCCCACATGCAGCCCCTTGCGGCAGCGCGGGGTGGGAAGCCAGGCAGGAGAAGGAGCTGCTGTTCCTTGTGGCTGCCCCTGGCTGGATCCTGGTGGCCATGGAAAAACTGGTCCCCATCACCCCCTCTTCCTCCTCCTCCTTCTCCTCCTCAAGGGAGCCCACCCAGCGCAGCTGGGCCAGGGGGAAGCCCCCGAGCCAGCGGCACCGCAGGGCCACGTCCTGCAGGTCACTGGTGGCCACGGCAGAGCAGCTGGGGCTCCCGGCTGGTGGATCTGCAGGAGACCATCAGCGCTGGGGGAGGCTGGGGGCTCCCCCCCAACCCCCTCAAACTGCCCCTCTCGCCCACATCCTCACCAGGGAGCTGCGCTGGTCCTTCTCACCCAGGGGGCCCCGCGGCGTTACTTACAATACACGGTGAGGACGATGGTGGCCTGGGTGCGGGTCTGCAGGTGGGTGTTCTCGGCCAGGCAGGTGTAGGTGCCCGCCTGGGCGCGGGCGATGGCGGCGATGATGTAGGTCTGGCCGACGTGCACCTGGGTACCGTTGTGCAGCCAGACGTAGCGGCTGGGGGGGTTGGAGGGAGCCAGGCAGCTCAGCACCACGTCCTCCCGCTCGCCCGCCGAGAAGCCCCCCTGTTCGGGGGAGAAGGGCTCCACACTGATGGCCGGCTCGTCGGGGCCGTCTGCGGGCACACAGGGGTCCTTTAGCCACGGGGTTGTCCCCACAGAGGGGACATGCCACGTTGGAGGTGCCACGTTGGCATCTCCAGCCCCGAAGATGCCCCCCCAGCTGGTGGCTGAGGCCCCCCGTGAGGGCGGTGCCCGGGGCACTCACAGACGATGTCCAGGTAGACGGGCTCGCTGGTGTGGCTGTTGACCTCGTTGCTGACGGTGCAGAGGTACCAGCCCGTGTGGCTGCGGTTGGCGGGCGTCAGGCGCAGCTCTGCCCCGGAGCCCCCCGGCCCCGCGGGGGACACTGAGGGACCCCCCCGGGGCTGCTGGTGCTGCCAGGAGAAGCTCAGCGGCTCTGTCCCTTCCCGCACAGTGCACGCCAGGGTCACTGCTGCCCCCTCCGCTGCCGCCGCCGCCGTCGGCCGCACGAAGGGCTTGGAGACGGGCACTGGGGGCACTGAGTTGTGAGCGGCCCCCACAGACAGCAGGACCCCACCCCGGGCCCACCCGTCCCCCACTCCCAGCCCAGATGATTGGTCAGGTGAGGTGGTGTAGCAGACAGCAGGATGGTTAGTGAGGACACCCACGGGCTAGTGAGTGGCATCCCTATTGTGGCCATGGGGACTGGGTGGAATGGCTGCTGAGACCAGTTAAGGGTGGTGGGATGCTGAGGTGGCCAGGGCAAGGAAATGAAGGTGGCTAGTGAGCTGCTACGTTTGCCAGTAGGGGCTTACACTGGCTGGGGGCAAGGGGGATTCACTATTCACTGGCTAGTGGTGTGCTGGGCTGGCTAGTGGGGCTTTAGGTTGGCTAATGGGCTCTTTGTTGGCTGGTGGGTGCTATGTTGGCTGGTTTTGAGCAAGCTTGGCTCGTAGAATGCCATATTGGCTAGTGGGGTGCTATGTTGGCTAGTAGGGGGCTTTGCTGACTAGTGACAGACTAGGTTGGCGAGCAGGGTACTCTGCTGACTAGTGGGGTACTTTGTTGGCAAGTGGCGTGCTACACTTGCTAGTGAACCACCTTGTTGGCTAGTGGGGCTCTCCATTGGCTAGGGGGGCCCTTCACCGGCTAGCAAGGCACTATGCTGTCTAGTGCCACTCTTTACTGACTGGTGGAGCCCTTTGTTGGCTAGTGGGGTGTTCCACTGGCCAGTGGACAGCTCTGTTGGCTCTCAGGCAAGGGGTGCTTGACCGTGGTGCAGGGGGGAACGATGCCAGCCACTGATGGCCAGCAGGGCCCCTCAGGGTGGCCACGGTGGGGGCTTACCCAGGACACGCAGGAGGACGGCAGCGTATCCCACGCGGAGCCGGCCCCGCTCCGGGAAGAGCCCCTGGCAGAGGAAGCGGCCCTGGGCAGCCACACGCAGCTCCCGCAGCTCCAGCGTCCCATTGTGCAGCGTCACCCGGCCCAGCATCCCCGTTCCGGGGGCCACGACCACGTCCCGGCCCGAGCCCACGGCCACGGCCCGTGGCGGCCCCTCGCCCCGCGGCGTGAAGCTCCAGAACACCACGGCTGGCGGGGCCGCGGCCACCAGCCCACAGCTCAGCTGCACCGCCCGGCCTCGCACGCCCGTCACCTGCCACTCCTCGTAGGCCGCCTCGCCGGCCACCAGCGGCTGCCCTGCCCCGGGGCAGCGTGTCCATCAGGTCAGGCCCCTGCTCGCCCCCCACCCTGGGAATGCGGGGAGGGGTCCCTGCTCACCCCCCGCCAGCGCCGGCAGCAGGCACAGGATCCAGGGCCCCCTCCAAGGCGGCGGCACTGCCCGGCCACGCTCCATGGCGCCATGTCCAGCACCGGCACCGCCTGAAGCAGGGCTGCGCTCTCCGGCCCCATCTCCTCTCCGGTTACTCCCGGGTAATTAGGCCCGGCCCTGATTAACGGTCAATTATTTATCAACCTGGTGGTGCAGGGGGGAACCCGACGCCGCCGCTGCTGCCTCGGCCCCTGCAATCTCAGGGCGGAGGACGGGCGTGCTCGTGGCAGGAATGGCAGCATCCTTGCCTTCCCCACGTGGTGGAGTCAAATTCCCAAGTGCTCCCTTTCCCTACCCAATTTTTTGGGGCTAAAGGAGGGGGAAAATGCACTGCTACCCCACCGTGATCGAAGTGGGGAGGTTTGGAGCCAGGGACGCTGGGCCAGGAGTGGGGTTTGATATTTCATCTCCCGCTCCCTGCTGAGCCCCGGCCCATCAAACATTCATGGGGGCGGCCGTGCCGTAACGCAATGCCGGGGGGCCGGAGCGCCCCGGAGGGGGGATTTCTGGGTGCACGTGGGGGAGGGATCTGGCAACACCCGGGAAAGCCTGGAAAATGACCCGCCATCTCTGATCCCTCCCTGATTCTTTAACTAGAATTAATTGCTCGTTACCACAATTACACTGTTAACACTGAACGCGAGATTTCCCCCAAACAGGTTTCGGGCCTTGAAATGCCCCAAAGAGGTTAAAGCCGGTGGTGAGGGGCCTGCAGAGCCAGGGCCAGATCCCCCTCCCTTCCCCCTCCCGCTGCCACGTGCCTCCAGCAGTGCTCTGGTCTGTGTTGTGCTCCTACAGGTTGGGCTTGGGAAGAAATTTGGACAGGGGAGTGCAGAGCAATGGACGATCTGCTAAACACCACCATTGTCAACACAACCCTCCTGCCAGGGGTGATAAATTTCAGGGGATTTTGCTAAGGAAGGAGCCACCCTGAGGATTATAAACAATTTATTTAAGATTAACAAAGGCACAAACACAGCCCTGGACCGGGGACAGGCCGCTCCCAGGGTCCAACGTCTCTCACTACACTGCTGGGACCCCAAATGCTTGGATTTTGTGCCCCCAGGGTCCAACAACTCTCTCCACACTGCTGGGACCCCGAACACTGGGATTTCAGCCCGGGATTCGGGACGGCAGTGGTGGATTCCTGCTGCCATCTAGCGGGATGAGGCCTGCTCCAGCCTCTCCTCAGGCAATACAACAAAACTCAACAGCTTCAGAACACAAGAGAACCGGGAAGTTTTCCCCTGAAACTTTTCCTCCTGGTATGAACCAAAACTTGGATTTGGGGGAGTGAATCCCCACTCCTCACTCAGCTGCAAGCCTCTCGAGCTCATCCATGTCGTACGGGTCCAGCTGCTTGATTGTGGTCTCTGCAGGAAGGAACAAGAAGTTGTCAGGAGGTGAGAGCAGAGCTTGTCCCCCCGAGCCGGTGTCTGCACTACCGGCATGCCCCGTGCCAGCTGGGAAGATCAGCATCTCCCTCCACAGGGAAATCCACCGGGAGGAAGCGTGGAGGGAACGGGATCAGTGGGGAAATGAGCCGGAAGGAAGCACGAGGGGAACAGGGTCAGGGCAGCAGCCAAGGCACGGCAGCAAGAGTGAGGCAGCCCTGCAGCAGCATCACACCAGGCTCAGCCTGAGGATGTGCTCCCACTCCCTGCTCCCACCTCTGCAGCCACACAGGACAGGGAAGGTTTGTGTCCTCGAATCCCAACGTCATGACGTGAAAAAGCACAGGTCAGATCGCCAGGAGTTCATCCCGTTGGATTTTCATCCTCACACTGGGCTCCTTCGGCTCATTCTGGCCATGTTTGTGGTCAGGCTCATCCACATCCCACTTATTGCAGCTGCTCATTGCTTCTACTGCTTGGGAACAATCTCTGCCAGACTATTTGGCTCGTGTCTTCCCTGCCTGGTGTCTGCCATGGGCTCGCTTGGTATTTAAAGGACAGGTGGAAATTTAAAGGAACCAAGAGGGTTAAGCAGCGGCAAGGCTGAGACTGAGGATGGAACAGCACTTTCTGCCCACCAAAAGGTTTCCATAACCCTTTTTTCCCCCTAAAAATCACAGGGAAAACAGGCACTGGGATTCAAAAAGCAATTGGTGCAGCCACAGCATCTGGCAAATCCCACGAAAATCCTCTTGATGTTAACAAGTGACAATCTATTTCCACTCAGGAAAGATTTCCCCAGCTACCAGCTCCTGTCCCACAGCCAGGGCTGAGTTGAACCGTGGCACCAGGTCCCCCGGGACAAGGATTTGCAGGGAAAGGCAGAAAAAATGCCTGAAGGAGGGAAAAAAAGGAGGTGCTGAGGCATCCTGAGTGCTGGCAATGTCCCTTGCGAGTTTCACACAATCTCCAGGGCTGTTTCTTGGAAAATTTGGCTGCTGGGAAGCAAAAAACCACCCTAAAAGCTGCATCTGTCACCCATTCCCAGTGGGATGAGCTCTGGGGAGAGGAGCAGCCCCGCAAGGTCTGAGGGGCAGGATGAGCCGAGGGGGATCACAGTCCCAGTCCTGCCTCCCAGAGCAGTGGATCCCCATGGATACTCACGGAAATGCTCCTCTATCTTGTGCACGAGCTCCACGGTCTCGTTCTCCACCATGCTGAAGGCGATGCCGCGGTGCCCGAAGCGTCCCGCCCTGCCGATCCGGTGCAGGTAGGTCTCAAAGTCTGGCTCTCCTTTCACATCCCTGGGGAGGCCGAAGTTCACCACAGTGGTGACCTGCTGCACGTCGATCCCTGGGAGAAAGGGAAAGGGGCCGTGGAAAGGGATCGCCTTGTCCCATGGCATCCAGGCGGAAGAGCCACAGGCCTGGCGTGTTTCGGGGGACGCAGAGTCTCCCAGGATACCTCTGGCACAGACGTTGGTGGCGATGAGCACCTTCTCCTTGCCTTCACGGAAGCGCTGGATGACGCTGGCCCGCTGCACCACCGTCAGCTCTGCCGTCAGCGTGGCCACTTGGTGCCCGTCCCGGCTCATCTTCTCCGACAGCCAGTCCGCGAGCCTCCGGGTCTGGGCACGTGGGGAGAGGCTGAGGCCCAGAACTGTCCCCCCCCCAACATCCCCTGCTCCTTTTGAGGGAGCTCCCAGTGAATTTCAACCCCCTCCAGGCTCTTGTTTTGGGGGTCCTGTCCTCCCGTGTCCACACCATAGAAGGACCCATTCCTGCCATCCCCGACGGCCAGCACGGGGCTCTCCCGGGCAGGGGCGTTACCTGGCAGAAGATCATGACCTGGCCGATGGTGAAGCTGCCGTAGAGGTTGCAGAGGGCCTTGTACTGCTCTTCCGAGTTCTGGCACACCATGAAGTACTGCCTGATGTTGCTCAGCGTGAGCTCCTCCTCGCGCAGCTTGATCACGATGGGGTCGGGGATGATCCGCTCGGCAAAGGCCCGCACGGGTTCCTTGAAGGTGGCCGAGAACAGCAGCACTTGGCAGCTCGTGGGAAGAGCCCTGTGGCAGGAAAAAGGCCTCCTCAGTCCCAGTGAGCGGCTGCTGTCCAGGAGAAGGACACACACCCAAATTTATGCTCATTTTGTGTGGCCTTCGATGGAAAAGGAAGCCAGGGGGGCTTACAAGAAAGATGGAGAGGGACTTTACGAGAGCCTGGAGTGACAGGACAAGGGAGAATGGCTTCACACTGAAAGTGAAGAGGTTTAGATTGGATATGAGGAGGAAGTTCTTTGCTGTGAGGGTAGTGAGGCATTGGAACAGGTTGACCAGAGAAGCTATGGCTGCCCCATCCCTGGAAGTGTCCAAGGCCAGGCTGGATGGGACTTGAAGCAACCTGGTCTAGTGGAAGACATCTGTGCCCACGGCAGGGTGGTTGGAACAAGATGGGCTTTAAGGTCCATTCTATGGACCTTAAAGAGATCATTCTATGATTCTCTAGGCTGCAACAGCTCAAAGGAAAGGTAAGGAAGGTAAAAGTCTTCCCATGTGTCCAGTAGATGTGGCTTTAGGGAAAGCTGGACCCCTCACAAGCCCCTTCAGCACCATGTCTGAAAGAGAGGGGAAAGCAGGGAAGTGGGACTCCAGCCATCAGGGACACTCACCTGTGGATGCGGATGCTCTGGCAGGAGAGGCCCTGCGTGTCGATCATGATGTCGGCCTCATCCAGCACAAACAAGGAGATCTTCGTCAGGTCCAGGATGCGCTGCTTGAAGCACCAGTCCAGCGTGGTGCCCGGTGTCCCGATGATGATCTGCTCCTCCAGCACCATGCCCTTCAGAACTGTGAGAGGGAAAAAGGCACCTGGCTGCCCCCAGGCACAGAGCTCTCTGCTGCTCCGTGCCTCCCCTCAGCTCGCTCAGACTCTGGGTGCTCAGTGATGCCTTCCAGGGGTCAGCATGACACTTCCCTGCAGCCTCAGGGGTGGGAACCAGCCCTATTCTGGGGAGTCTGGAAGCAGCCAGCAATGGTGGAAAAGCCTCCTCAGCAGGAGAGGGGATCACAGACACTATAAAGTGGCCTTCATGGCAGTCTGGGTGGTCCCTGGTAGCTCCAGGCTCTAAGAGGGGATCCCCGTGCTCCCTTCCCACTCCCGGGGCAGTGCCAGTAGCTGTGCTGGGCTGGACTCACTTCGGTTTCCCCGGACAGCGTAGTTCACCTTGATGTCAGTGCAAAACTTCCCGATGGTCCGGACCACCTGCCCGATCTGCAGGGCCAGCTCGTAGGTGGGAGCCAGGCAGAGGCACTGGTGGGAGAGGAGAGGAGGGAGCTGTCAGGCCCAGGGTGGGACAAGTTGGGCTGACAAGGAGGGCAGGGACAGCAGGAGGAACACAGGAGCATTGCACAGCACTGAGGCACAGGGGATCGGGCAGCCGGGCATGGCTGGAGGTTTGGGAGCTGGGCTGTGTTCCCAGCTCCAGCCATGGGGGCAGAAAGAAGCCAGTGTCGCTGTTTTTGAGGAGGAAATTCCACTCTGGAAGCACGGTGCAGCTCGTTCCTGTGCCCTGGCTCAGTCACCCCATGCACATGAGAGGAGATGTTACACGGCAGGAACCAGCAGGCAAAGCTGATTCAGCACCCAGAGAGGGGAATGGGGTCGTTTGAGCCACCAGAAAACCAGCAGTGTCTACAGCTGCTCCTCAAAATTTAAATTCCAGGACAAATGAAGCCTGGATTGATCCACTCTGGCAAGTCAAAGTGTCTCCCTGGGTAGACACTGTGCTTTCAGTCATACCTGCCACTGCAACAGCCCCTGGGGGTTTGTCATCCCCCTCCAGTGGGTGAAGTCACATAGGGACAGGGACAAAGCCTGGAGCTCTGGCCCCAGCAGTGTCCCAGGCACTTGGGCCAACCCCTCCTGCATCAACTCTCCCTGTCCTGCGTTACCTGCGGGTATTTCTCGTTGGCATTGGCTCTGCTCAGCATGGCCAAGACAAAAGCTGCTGTTTTCCCTGTCCCTGACTGGCTCTGGGCAATCAGATTTTGGGGCCTGCAAGGCAAAGGCAGCTTAGTGGAGCGCAGGGGTCGGGGCACGGGGATGCCGTGCGGAGCCGGGGCTCGCAATCCTACTCACGGGTATGCCAGCATGAGGGGCAGAGCCTGCTCCTGGATCTTGGATGGTCTGTTGAAGCCCATCATGTAAACCCCCCGCAAGAGCTCCCTCTTCCTGTGGAAACAAAGCATCCCAAGGGTCCGTGTGAGGGTGGCCAGTGGTGCTGACACTCGGTGGGGCTGGGGGCTGTGGCTACTCACAGGGGCAGCTCCTCGAAGGTCTTGACAGAGAAGAGCGGGGAGCTGGGGTCCCGCTGCAGGATCTCCACGTGCTGGTCAGACTCCACCAGGGATGTGTGGATCAGCTTGTTCATCAGCGAGAGCTCTGCCAGCGGCACTGGGGAGAGGCAGCAAATGGAATAATGCAAGTGGAACGGCAGAATTGCTAGGGCTGCAAGGGACCTCTGGAGACTGTGGGAGCAAGCTGAGTCACTCCGCACCTGCATTTAGCTAATCGGAATTGAAAGGGAGGATCGACCTTGGCTAAGTGCTTTGGAAGAGAGAATGTTGTGTTTCTCAAAGCTGAAGACCACTCTGAACGGTCTGCATGATATGCGTGTGTTTTTCTCTCGTGGCTGGACACAACCACCATGTGATGTGAGCTGAATGTGTGGGATCGAGGCACTGGTTTAGGACGATCCTGGAAATTCTGGTTAACTAAAAAAAACCCACCAGGTGCTGTTTACGAGAGAACAGGAATAAAAAGGGGAACACCGAAAAGGATGGGCAGACAAGTCCTGAAATCGAACTCTGTGCAGCTCCATTTTCTTTCAGTGCCCGTAGAGACCACCCAGTCCAACCCCCCTGCCCAGGAGGGGTCACCTGGAGCGGTGACACAGGTGGGTCTGGAATGTCTCCAGAGAGAACCCACCAGCTCCTTGGGGCGGCCTGTCCCACCCTCCGCGGAAAGAAGGACTGGTTTAGTTTATAACAGAAGGCCTGTGATCTGAACCCTCTCCCCTGCAGCCCCGGGGGGAAGGGGGTCTGTCCGTGCTCCGCGGGGGGCTCCGGGACCCACCTCTCTCCTCGTCCTCCGCCTCGGCCCCGAGCGCGGGCGGCGCGGGGGGCGGGGGGAAGGGGCCGAGCCCGCGGGCCGGGCCGGGGCGCTGAGGGCAGCCGAGCCCGGCGAGGCGGGAGGGCGGGCGGCGCAGCGGGGCCAAGGGCCAGGGGCACGGCAGGCCGGGCCCGGGGCCCGCCGGGCCGAACCTGCCGAGCCCGCGCCCCGCCTCCGCCATGGAGCCGCCTCAGAGCCCCGCGCCGGACGGGGCGGGAACATCCGGCACCGGCGGAGCGGGTACGGCACGGCTGGGAACGGGGACGGGGATGGGGATGGGAACGGGGATGGGAACGGGAACGGGGACGGGGATGGGGATGGGAACGGGGACGGGGATGGGAACGGGAACGGGGACGGGGACGGAGATGGGAACGGGGACGGGGACGGAGATGGGAACGGGAACGGATATGAGAACGGGAACGGGGACGGGGATGGGAATGGGAACGGGGACGGGGATGGGAATGGGAATGGGAACGGGGACGGGAACGGGGATGGGAACGGGGACGGGGGAGCACAGACCCCCGCGTAGGGTGGGGGGCCCTGGGGACTTGGGGACAGCGACCTCACGGGGCGGGGAGGGTTCCCTGCTGGGACCCCGCAGAGTTTTGGGGGGATATTTGGAGTGCTGGGGGACACTATATCCTGGAGGGTCCCTAGGGAGCTGGGGCAGGGACTGTGGAGCAGGGTAGGTCCCTTGCTGCACACGGGCATCCTGTAGAGTTGGGAGGATGCCTGGAGTGCTGGGGGAGAGAGACCCCCCCGCTATAGGGTGGGGGTCCCTGGGGAGCTGGGGACAGGAATTGTGGAGCAGGGAAGGTCCCCTGCTGCAGACAGGGACCCCATAGGTTTTTGGGGGGTCCTTGCAGTGCTGGGGAATAGGGATCCCCCCACTATAGGGTGGGGTCTCTGGGGAGTTGGGGACAGCAACATCATAGGACAGGAAGGGTCCCCTGTTGCAGATCGGGACCCCATAGGGTGCCAACCCTGGTCCCCATTTTGTTTTGGGGGGTCCCTGGGGTCAGAGCCTGTCCCATAGCATAGTGGGAGTCCCTGAAGAGCTGAGGACAGGGATGGTGGCACAGGGAAGGTCCCCTGCTGCAGACAGGGGCCCCATAGGTTTTTGGGGGGACCCTGAGGTGTTGGGGACAGGGACACACTCCCCTCCCAGAATGCTGGGAACAGGGATACCAAGGGGGGAGGGCTGTCCCCAGGTAGATAGAGGTGCAGGGACCCCATAGGTTTTGGGGGCTTCCTGGGGTGTTGGAGGACAGGGAGCCCTGCCATAGGGTGGGGGTCAGCAGCTTATGACCCTAGGGGCAGGATGTGAGGGGTGCCCCAGGGTGATGGAGAAGCAGCGATCCCATAGGGTTTTGGGGGGATCTCTGGGGTGTTGGGGACAGGGACCCCCCCCATTGGGTGCTGGAGACGGGGACACCAGAAGGGGAGGGCTATCCCCAGGGTGATGGAGATGTAGGGACCCTACAGGGTTTTGTAGGGTCCCTGGGGTTTTGGGCACAGGAACCATGGAGCAGGGAGGGTCCCCTGGTGCAGACAGGGACGCCATAGGGTTTTAGGGGGGGATCCTTGGGGTGCTGAAGGAGCAGGGACCTTGTAGGGTGGGGGTGCTGTCCCCCATAGGGTTTGGGGTGGAGTCTCTAAGGTTCTGGGGAACAAAACCATTTCATAGGTGGGTGGAGGTATGCACGGTGCTGGAGAACCAGGGACCCCAACCTGGAAGGTCCCTGGGGTGCCAGAACACCCCCAGTGTGGAATAACCACACAAGCCTGTGTGTTTCCCATGTGGGGTCACATCCAGAGGAGGTTTGGTGGGAGCTGGACACAGCTGCTTCAGGCTGCAGCTGTTACCTGCTTCCTGTCCTCCCAGCTCCCTTTTCCAGCCATCCCACTCAGCTTTTGCTTTTTTGCGCCAGAACTGCTGTGTTTGCCATCCATCCCTGAAAAAACTAACACTAATAATAGTAATAACTAACACTACCTTACTTCCATTCCAAAGCTCCCTTATTTTAAAAATGAGGTAAAAAAGGCCAAGGGAGCAGAGTTTGGTGGAGCAGGGATAAGTCTGGAATAACGGATGCTGCCTTCAGTGTTTCTAATGAACCCATAGAACGATAAGGAACGTTTGCAGGTGCTTTATTAAAAGAAAAGGAGACAACAAATAAACCCTCCTCCAGAGCAAAGCGAGAATTCGGCGAGGGGATTTTCCAGGCGATGGAGGATGTTGAGGAGGGGAAAGCGGTGGGGCTGGAGCGGGGGCTGTGGCTCTAGGAGGTGTTCCTGCGGGGCATGATGCAGCGGGCCAGGTCCCGGCGCACGCCAAAGCGCAGGGCGTCGCGCTGCTTGGTCGTGGGCACCACGTACGTGTTGGGCACGAGGCGCTTCGGCGCCCGGCGCGGCACCCCCGGCTGGGCCATCTGCCTCCGAATGGTCCAGCGCAGCCTATCGTGTGGATCCTCCCCCGGGAAGCTGTATCTCTCCCAGTCTTGTCTGTATCCGTGGAATTTGGCCACTGGGTCGGTTTTCTTCCGTCTGCCAACCTGTGAAAGAATGTAGGACGTAGGCGATCCCACCCGAGTGGAGCGCTGAGACGTGCTCTGTCTCCCAAGATCCTCAAGGAGAGAGCAGCGGTTGTTCTCAAGGAGCCACTCATCTTCATAGGGCATGCACTCCTCCAGGGAGTCGCTGCTGATTTCCCCCTCAGAGATGGTGTCCTCCATAAAAACCCTGGAATGCCCCCTCTTCCACAGCTCGGCACTGCACTCGGGCTCGGCGCTGCACCCCGGCTCGTTGTTCACTGACTCATCGAAGATCTCCACCATTCCGTCGGGTCTGTGCCTCAGCACCTTCCTCTTCATCACCAACTTCCTGTTTTTCCTCTGATCCTCAGAATGCACTGGAAGGTCTGCCTGTGCCCCAAAAACGATGGAGGCATCAGCGTAGGGGTCGTCATGAGGACGTGCCAGCTCCTCGCTGCCTCCCGGCCAGGCGCCCGATGTCCCCTCCATGATTCCCACCAAACAGGGTGGATTCTGCAGGAAAAGAAACCAGGGTTAATTTCTTGCAGCATGTTCAAGCTGGCTAAAGGTGTCAAAGGGGGCTCCAAGACTCAGATGTTTGGGTTCAGGGGTGTTGATTTAGGTTGGGCATGCACTGCTGAACCTCCTGCTGCCAGCAGAAGGCTGTTCCCTATAGTAACAGAAACAGCAGCCCTTAATTCCTGCTGGAAAACTCCATTACTTATGTGGTCAATTAAGTCGTGATTGACAAACACAGGGCAAGTTCCGTGCACTGGGAGTGAGATTAATGGTTTTCCCCTTGTACCTGTGCTTCTAAATCCACACTATTTAGTCACTATTTAATCCAGGGACATCAGAGAGGGTGTTCTACTTCTGCAGAGGAGGAAGAGGCTCAGCACAGCATGTTTAGATGCTTGCTTATGAGTCTGGTGATAGTAAACCTCGAGTAAGCCTCTAGCCCTGTGACAAAAAGGGATCCGGACACAGATCCCACTCCCAGCACAGGCTTAGGATATCTTTAGGTGGGTTGGAAGAGCTGCAGGAGCCCCCACGGCACGGGGAAGGGCGGGAGCAGATGGCGGGGCGGGATGAGTGGCAGCCGTCAGCGCGCTGTCTGCAGCGGGATGCAGGTGTGAAAGCGAGAAGGCTCCGTGAAGGCTCGCCGGGAACGTGCTGCGCTGACAGAGCGGATCCCATCGGCTGGGGGAAGAGGAGCGATTAAAGACTCCAAAAAAAGAGACTGGAGTGAGATGAAGGCTGCCCGAGCTGAGCCCCTGTGGCCCTGCCCATGCTCTGGAACACAGTGGGGCTCAGATGATAAAAACTGACTCCATGGATAACGGTTATTTTGCGGAGCCAGCCTAGAGGTGCAATAAAAACCACATAGAAATGTAAATCCACTGTTTTTTTCTTTCCCTGTAGACCCCGAGGATCCACTGGCAACAAACTGATACTCCAGGGCAGTGGCTATGGCTGAGGAGAGCACGGCTGCTGACCACGAGGGGCTCCTGAGGAGAGTGCAGGAGCTGGAAGCGGAGGTGAAGCGGCTGCAGGAGAAGCTCCAGGATGACAAGGAGGGCACTGGGAGGAGAGAGGCTGCTCTGGCCCCTGGGAAAGCCAAAAAACGCCAACAAAGGCCCTTCGATTTCAGCGCGCACGGCCGCAGACACGTGGCACTGCGCATCGCCTACCTGGGCTGGGGCTACCAGGGCTTTGCCAGCCAGGAGAACACCCCCAACACCATCGAGGAGAAGCTCTTTGAAGCCTTGAAGAAGACACGGCTGGTGGACAGCAGAGAGACCTCCAACTACCACCGCTGCGGGCGCACGGACAAGGGAGTCAGTGCCTTCGGGCAGGTCAGCATCTCCTGTGGGATTTCCTGGGTGGGATGGAGATCCAGTGGGATTGCTGTCCCACAGCACAGCTTGGATTTGTTCTTTAAAAGCCATCAGCTCTTAACCCTGCAAATGAGGCTGGCAGTGGCTTTCCTGCATGTGGAAAGACTGTTTCAGACCCCTGAAGCATTTTAGTGCTATTTTGTCCCTCATATTCAAGTTCTTTTCCAGGGCCCTGTTTTAGGAGGACAAAACATGGTTTAGGCTGCAGCTTCTCCAGTAGCTCAGTGCTGCCCAAAAAGGGGTGATGCCATGTCCTTAGCAGGGCCCTCTCAGCTGATTTAACTCTCCAATCCCACCAAAATCCAAAATCCCCAGAAATTGGCTCCCTTCCTGCAGCATCAGGCAGCTGAATTCCTGCACAGAAGGGTCTGAGGGGAGCTGCAGCCAGCGGAAGGGAGCGTGGGAGTGGGAGCTGGAGGGAGGGGATGGAGCTGGCCCGCTTGGTGGGCACGGAGCCACCCGGCTGGCTGAGCCTTTGGGGAGAGCACAACTGTGGTGGCTTCACCATTGGGCTGCTCTCCTTCTTTCCCTCCTGGTGCAGGAAGCAGAGCTGGCATAGGTTTGGCCTTGAGTGGCTGCTCTGCTCTGCATGGCAGGAAGAGCTGCACGAAATCAGGGCACTTGGTGCCTCCTCTTGTGCCGTTTCAGCACATGGCGCCCGCACTGGGAATGAACTTGTTCCCACACCAGGTTTCCAAGCCAGCCTTCAAGTCATCACCTCCAGCTCAAAAAAAAAGGCACATTATAACCCAAACCCAGTGACTAAAGTTGAAGCTGTTCTGAGACTGTGCTATGTAGGCAGCCTGCAACTTTCCCTGTTTTATTAATGGAATCTGTGGCATCTGCTCAGCTCCTCAGCACAGGCACTCACAGCTCCATGGTAGGATCACCCGACTGAAGCCACCTTCATCCGTAGGAGATCCTGGGTTTATTTCCCAGAGGTGTAGGAAGACTTGGCTTCACACGCCGCTGCGCCCATCCACCCGCGCTCTAATCCTGGCTTTTGCTCGTCTCTGCAGGTGATTTCCCTGGATCTCCGCTCCAGCCTGCCACCGGAGGGGCAGCAGCAAAACGGGCAGGCGGACGAGGGGCAGCGGGAGGAGCTGCGCTACACCCACATCCTCAACAGGGTGCTGCCCCCTGACATCCGGGTGCTGGCCTGGGCCCCCGTGGCGCCGGAGTTCAGCGCCCGCTTCAGCTGCCAGCGCCGCACCTACCGGTACTTCTTCCCCTGCGCCCAGCTGGACGTGGCCCTCATGGACAGCGCTGCCCAGCGCTACGTAGGCACCCACGACTTCCGCAACCTCTGCAAGATGGACGTGGCCAACGGGGTGCTCAACTTCCAGAGGACGATCCTCAGCGCCCGTGTGACGTGGGTGGAGAGAGGGGGAGAATCCAGGCCATGGGATCCCTTCCGGCTGTGCCAGTTCGAGGTGACGGGGCAGGCGTTCCTGTACCACCAGGTCCGCTGCATGATGGCCGTGCTCTTCCTCATCGGCCAGGGCGTGGAGAGCCCAGACATCATCAACGAACTGCTGGATGTGGAGAAGAACCCTCGGAAACCGCAGTACAGGTAGGGATTGCTCTGGAGAACCGGCCGGAGCGATGGCTGCACCCGGAGTGCCCGCTGGTGAGCCACATCCCTGCCAGCACACGGAGCAGTCTGACAGCATGGAAGTAGGCTGCCAGCCTGGGATGTGTCCATAAGGACTTCTGTTTTCTTGCTCTCAGACAAAGCTTTAATGACTTTAGTCCTTAGTATTTGGTGAAAATTAAGTCAGCTTTTACTGGGAAAGGGAGTTCTGTGAAGGACAGGGCTGGCTGTGGCAGATCCACTGTTCTTGAGCCTTTTCGTGGGCCCACCTCCTGTCTTTGTCCCCAGCATGGCAGTCGAGTTCCCCCTGGTCCTGTACGACTGCGAGTTCCCAGACCTGCAGTGGCTCTGCGACCCGGAGGTGCAGAGCTTCAACGTGACACACCTGCAGCAGCTCTGGGCCAGCCACGCCGTCAAAACCCACGTGCTTCGGGACATGTTGGCAGGGCTGGACACCGCTCCCACAGCCACTGGCAAAGGTAAGGGGGGAGTTTGGGGGAATACCTTGGAATTCACACTGCCAGCAGGCAGGGTTAGATTGGATATTGGGAAGAAATCCTTCCCTATGAGGGTGGGCAGGCCCTGGCACAGGTTGCCCAGAGAAGCTGTGGCTGCCCCATCCCTGGAAGTGTCCAGGGCCAGGCTGGACGGGGCTTGGAGCAATCTGAGACAGCAGAAGGTGTTCCTGCCCATGGCAGGAGGTAGAACAAGATGGTCTTTAAGGTTCCTTCCAACTCAAACCATTCTGGGATTCACAGAATCAGTTAAGTTGGACAAGATTTGAAATCAAGTCCAACGTGTGACCGATCACCACCATGTCAACTAAACCACAGCACTGAGTGCCACACCCAGTCTTTCCTTGAGTATCACCAGGGCCAGTCACTCCACCATCTCACTGGGCAGTCAACATCTAATCACCCTTTCTGTGAAGAAACTCTTCATAAAGTCCAGCCTAAACCTTCCCTGGCACAGCTTAAGGCTGTGTACATAATTCTATATAAAAAAATTTGAAAGAACGGGGTAATTAAACGTATTTCTTCCATGATGTCACAGGTCCGGGGAGCAGCCTGGTCAGCAGCTTCGTGGAGGGGGTCCAAGCCCGAACCTACAAGCCCTTGCTGTCCCGGCCCCGGTGCGAGGGGCTGGAGGCTCGGATCGAGCACTTCGTGCGGAGGGGCCGCATCGACCCCCCCCGGGGGCCGGGGGTGCCCGGGGAGCAGGAGCCCCCCGAGGGCAAGCGGGGCAGCAGCGCAGCCCCCGAGCAGCCGCCCAAGAGGGTCTGCGTGGACACCGAGTGACGGAGCGCCTCGGCACTTCCTTTTATTATTGTTATTGGGGGAAAAAAGCGCGTTTTTTCGGTGCTGTTTTTTTATAAATCTCAAGAAACCTCTTGTAGCAGTGCTGTGTCCTACCCTGGAAGGAGGGGGGGGGGAAGGAGGGAGGCGCAGCACCGTCAGCTCGCAGCGGGGCAGCAAAGAGAGGACTGCTGAAGTTACACGGGGCTATGCTGGGTTACACGAGCTGCCCCCCGCCCCTGTCGCCCCCGGTACCTCCGGCCCGGCCGGGCCGCGCCGCTCCCGCCGCTCCGTTACGGGCCGCAACCGCCGCCGCCGCCGTTTAAACACCCCTGCCCCGCCGCCATTGGGCGGCGTGGCTGTCACTCAACTCGTTGCCCCTCCCCATTGGACAGACTCTCCAAGGCACCGCCCCCGCGCTGCCGCCATTGGCCGCCGGGGCACGGGGGAAGGGGGCAGGAAGATGGCGGCCGCGGGTGGCGCGGCGCGGCAGGGGTGGTGGCCGCGGGGCGGTGCGGGGCTGGCCCAGGCGGTGCGGGGCCTCAGCAGGAGCGGGCGGGAGGCTGAAGGGCTGCGGGCGGAGGAGCTGGCGGAGCGGCTGAGGAGCAGCGCGGGGCAGCGGCGAGAGGTGAGAGGGGAGATGGCGGCCGGACTGCAACTCCCGGCGTGCCCCGCGCGGCCGTCCCGGTAGCGAGACTCGGGCGGTACATCCCGGGATGGAGGGGGAAAGGACCTTAAGGACCATCCCATCTCACCGCCTGCCGTGGGCAGGGACACCTTCCGCTAGAGCAGGCTGCTCCAAGCCTGTTCAACCTGGCCTCGGACACTTCCAGGGATGGGGCAGACACAGCTTCTTTGGGCAACCTGTGCCAGGGCCTGCCCACCCTCATAGGGAAGGATTTCTTCTCAATATCCCCTCTATCCCTGCCCTCTGGCAGTGGGAAGCTCTTCTTCCTTGTCCTGTCCCTCCAGGCCCTTGCCCAAAGTCCCTCTCCAGCTCTCCTGGAGCCCCTTTAGGCCCTGCAAGGGGCTCTCAGGTCTCCCTGGAGTCTTCTCCAGGTGAACACCCCTATCTCTCCTAACCTGGATCAGAGCAGATGGCTCCAGCCCTTGGAGAGTCTCCAGTGCCTCCTCTGGACTCTCTCCAGCAGCTCCATGTCCTCCCTGTGCTGTTCCCCAGGGCTGGAGGCAGCTCTGCATGTGGGATCTCACCTGAGGGGGCAGAGGGGCAGAATTCCCCCCTCCCCTGCTGTGGAATCAGCCCAGGACACATGGACAGGGCATATCCAGCCTCTCACCCACCTGCACCAAGTCCTTCCCCCCAGAGCTGCTCTCCACCCCTTCATCCCAGCCTGGATCGATCCCAGGAGTTGCCCCCACCCAGAAGCAGCACCAGCACTTGGCCTTGTTGAACCCCATGAGCTTCCCATGGGCACTGCTCCAGCTTGTCCAGGTCCCTCTGGATGCCACTCTGCCCCTCAGGTGTGACAAAGGCACACATGGAAGGCGAGTGAGTTGCCACAGGTCCCACTGGAGCTCTGTGTGAAAGCCAAGAGCTGTTTATCCCCTGCTGAGGGTCTCGTCGTCTCCTCAGATCCCCAAGGATCCAGCACAGCGGCAGCTCCGGGAACTCACCGCGCTGAGCCGGCAGCTGCAGTGGGTTCACCCCAACGTCCTGGCCAAGATCCTCAAGCAGGGAACCGTGTACCAGAATGAGGAGATTGTGGTGATCAACAAACCCTACGGGCTCCCTGTGCACGGTGAGGGAGAGGGGGGAGTGGAAACGGCTCCGTGGTGCTGACAGGATCCTCTGTCTCTGTTCTCCCTGTGCTGGGGTTTCTCTTCCCAGGGAGGCTTCCTGGGGGTTGGTCACTGTCAGATCTCAGCCTTCCTCTCGCACTTGGGGGTTGTTTAGAGTGTGTGCAGAGGTGACCACGCCCCTCACTGCCCTGCTGTGGGTCACGCAGGCGGCCCCGGCATCAAGAACTGCATCGCTGACGTGCTGCCCATTTTGGCCAAGATGCTGGAGAACATGAGAGCTGAGCCCCTCCACCTCTGCCACCGCCTGGACAAGGAGACCACGGGTGTCATGGTGCTGGCACGGAGCAAGGAGACAGCAGAGAAGATCCGGCTGCTCTTCAAAACCCGTCAGGTGGAGAAGATCTACTGGTAGGAAAGGTTTGGGTAGAGAAGGGGCTGTGAAGGGGGTTTGAGGAAGGAGCGAGGGGATAGTCTTCAGGATGTGAGGGCAGCAGCATTTTATGGGGCTGTGTGGTGGGAGAGGGCTGAGGGGAGGGCTCCCTTCCTGCAGCAGTAACAGCCCACAGACTTGTGCTTTCCTTTCTCAGGGCAATTGTCCTGGGGGACCCGGACCCTGCTGAGGGCATCGTGGAGATCCCCATCGTGGAGAAGGAGGTGCGAAGCCACCAGTCGCACTACAAGGTGAGCCCATTCCACCCTGGCACCCCCGGCACTCCCTCCTGCCTCCCCCCGGCTCACCCTCTCACCGCCCTTCAGATGACGCTGGCTCCCAACTACCGCCTGTGTCCGGAGGATGGGAGGGAGGTGAAAATCCGCAAGAACCGGAGCGCCGAGAGCGCGGTGACGCGGTACCGCCGGCTGGCCGGTGCCTCCGCCTGCTCGCTGCTGGAGCTCCAGCCCATCACCGGTGAGGGGGCCAGGAGCAGCACTGGGAAGTGGGAACTCGTTGTTAGACACGGCTGGAATCCTTCTGGGGACAAGGCTCTGGGAATAAGCCCTGCTGGGGCAATGGTTTGCTGCTGAGCTGTTCTCTGGCTGCCGGCAATTTCGGTACAGCCTTGTCCAGCACTGTGGGTGGGAGCCGAGGCTTGGCACGGCTGGATGTCACTTTTGTACTCTTTCTGTTTTCTCCCCAGGGGTGAAGCACCAGATCCGTGTTCACTTGGCCTATGGTTTGGGGTGCCCCATCCTGGGGGATCACAAATACTCACACTGGAGCAAGCTGGCACCCCAGGTAGGGCAGATCTTGCACTGGATCCAGCTCCTTTTGTCCCCCACCTCCCTGCGGGCCAGGGATTTCATGTCCCAGCTGAAGAGCTGGGGTTTTGAATGGACATTTTCTGTCCTTGCTGCAGAAACTTCCTGAGCTCACCCTGAGGAGGCTGAAGCTGCAGCAGAGCAAGGCTCGGCACCTGCCGCTGTACCTGCACGCCCACCGGCTCTGCCTGCCCTTGGGCCAGCCCATAGACCTCGTCTGCAAACCACCCCCCTTCTTCCAAAAAACCCTGAGGAAGCTGGAGCTGGACATTGCTAAGGACTGACGAGGAGTGGTGCTGGGTATCTCCTCATCTCCAGCACGGGGCCGTGGCTGTGCCTGCCTTGGAGCCGGCGGTGGGGTGAAGCCTGCGGTCTCTGTGCTGGTGTTGCTGGATTCAGAGCAGGTGCCTGCGTGTGCTTCTGGTACAGGAAAGCAGCTGGGCACACTGAAGAGCCTCTAGACAAACGAGGCTGGGTGGACATTGGGCTCTGCCTGATCCATGTTTTGGACTTGTCTCTGAGCAATAAAAGCTCTGGTTCCCTCGAGGGAAGGGGTTGTGTGTCTCTGTGCTCAGGCTGGGTGGGACTCAGTCCCTGGGCAGGTTTGAGCACACCTGGGTGCAGCCCCTCCTGGATTGGAGCCGTCACTTTTCCCTTTAGAGCTGTTTAGCTCAGATTTGGAAAGTCCCTTCATTGGAAAATCCATGGAAAGTGTCATTTGGCAGCGGCTGTGGATTTTTTTCACCGTGCTGAGAGACTGCACGGGGAGTTCCTTGGCTTGGCTGGGCTGAGCAGCTCTGGGACTGCCCCTGCTCTGTGCTGCCAGTAGTGTTAGCACAGGTCTCTGGGCAGTGACTGTGCTCCTGGGAGAAACTGCTCTGTCCCACTGCCCCTTCCAGTTACCCCATCCCTTGTTTCTAAATCCTCTTACTGGGATCCCTTGCCCTTGGGAGCGTTCCTTGGAGCCACATTCCTCCTCTTGTGCCTTGAGAGGGAGGCGAGAGGAGGGATTGACAATCTGGGGAATTGCAGCTGATGTTCTGCCTCAGAATTGCCTCATTTCGTGGCTCCTGGCCTGTGCCAGGACCTTGGGGTGGGGCAGCAGGATGTTCTCTGTCCCCTCTAGCTGGTTTGGGTGTTGGAAAGGGCTCCTTGTACCCCATGGGGCCACCGTGTGTCTGGGGCTTCTCCCTGGGGGAGTGCCTGTCCCCTGGCTCCCCACTGAAAATAGCCAGGGACCCCCGTGCCCTCAGGCCACGGCGCCAGAAATCCCTCGGCTGATGAGAGAGTGGCGTAAAACCACGGGGAGCCGGGAGCAGCCGGGCGGGAACCCTGCTGGGGAGGAACTCTGCCTCCCCAGCCCGCTGCCATGGCTGCTGGGGTGGGATTTTCTATTTCTGTTTGTGAAAAGGCTTGCCCTGTAATTACAGGGCGATTTAACGCCCTGTCTGAGCTGTCCTTCACAGCCATCGGACACAACACTCGGCAGGGACTCCTCAGCTTGGCCAAGTCGCTCCTGAGCCGGTCACACCTCAGGCGACACCAGCAGCACTGCCAGCGTCTCCTCTTCCTCGCTTCACCATGTCCCTCTCGCACACGGCTGCTGAGTACATGCTCTCTGACGCTCTGCTCCCGGATCCCGGCAGTTCCCGAGCCAAGGGCCTGCGCCTGGAGCTGCCAAGCGATCGCCTGCTGAAGTTTGTCACTGTGGGGCTGCCCCTCTGCCTCGTCTCGCTGGCTTTTGCCCGGGAGTTCTCTGCCGGTGAGTCGCAGCTTTTCCAAAGGGATCTTTGGGTTGAGGGCAATCGCCGGTGGGGGTTTGGTTGTCACGGCAAACCCCTCGTGTTCGTGCCAGTGTCGCGATCCGAGGCGGAGCAGCCTGGAAGTCGTTTTAGGAGCTGTTCTGCGTCATGGGGGTTTATTGATTGTTATTAATGGATTGCTGTGCACTGGGAAAGCCCGGGAACAGCCATGCTAACCCCAGGAGTGGCGCTGAATCGATGCCCAGCCTCAGCTGCTCGTGCCCAGCACCTTTGGGTGCCATGGGGTTGTTTAGGAGGAGGGTGCTGGCAGCACAGAGAGATGCATTGATGGTGTGTTGTGACCTCAAGCTAAATTTGGCCTTGGCCAACATTCTGCTGCTTCCCCTGGGTATTTGGGTTTACTCTAGTCTGGCTGGTCTCTTAATTCCCAGCACCACTGCGCACAAAGGGTTTGTGTTTGGGAAGAGATGGAAAAGTCCCTGCTGGAAACGCAGCAGTGAGGAAAAGCAGCTCCAAAATGACCATGAAAAAGGCTTTTTTAATTCAAAGCAATGCCTTAGATATAATCACCCTCCTGGCTATGGAATGCTCCTCCACCCTCCATGGCTGAGGTTCACTCTCCTTCTCCTCCTCACCCCAGGCTCCCAGATCAGCTGCTTCTCTCCCACCAACTTCACGGGGAAGCAGTCTGCCTATGCCGACACGGCTTGCTGGGACTCCCTCATCCACCACGGCTTCGACGCCGAGGGACATGCTGTCACCAAGTCCCTCTGGGCTCTCAAGGTAGGGTCAGAGTCACGTCTGGGTGTCCCCAAGTGCCGCCTGGCTGTGCACTCCACACCCTCAACGCCCTCTCATCCCTTTTGCTCAGGTCTTCCCCTACTCGCTGCTGGTGGTGGCGGTGCTGATGTACCTGCCATACCTGCTGTGGCGTTATGCCGCCGCCCCCGCCCTGCACTCTGACCTGCTCTTCATCATCGACGAGCTGGATAAATCCTACAACCGCTCGGTGCGCCTGGTGCAGCACATGAGGAAGGTCCAGCTGGCCAGTGATGAGCCGGAGCGATTCTGGGAGGAGTACGAGAGGTGAGGCCCTGCCAGGTCACCACGGCCCTGGGAGTCCCTCCTCGGGGTGTTGTGACTGTGTCCAGGATGGACTTGGGTGAGGCAGTGAGGTTTGGGGGGTGGCTCTCACTCCCCCTGTGTCCCTCTGCCCCCAGGGCCCGCCGGGAGAGGTATTTTGAGTTCCCGTTGCTGGAGCGGTACCTGACCTGCAAGCAGCACGCCCACGCCCTGACGTTCATCTACATCCTAAGGAACCTGCTGCTACTCCTGCTCCTGGCTGCCACCTGCCTCTACCTGGTCTTCCTCCACCTCAACATCTTCTTCCAGGATGAGTTCAGCTGCTCCATCAAAACAGGGCTGCTCCAGGCAGAGCCCCACATCCCCCCACTCATCCCCTGCAAGTTGGTCTTCTTCTCCATCTTCCAGCTCATCAGCCTCTCAGTCGGCAGTGTCTACATCCTCCTTATCCCCGTCGTCATCTACAACGCCCTGCAGCTCTGCCAGTGGGACAAGGGGCTGCTCTCCGTCTACGAGATGCTGCCTGCCTTCGACCTGCTCAGCCGCAGGATGCTCACCTGCCCCCTCAACGACCTCAACGTCATCCTCCTCTTCCTCCGCGCCAACATCTCCGAGCTGACCTCCTTCGGCCGCCTCAATGCCGTCAGCGCCCTGAGGGAAGCCACGGCCAACAAGGAGGACATCGACACCGTCATTGATTTCATGACGCTGCTGGCGGGGCTGGAGACCACCAAGCCCAAGCACCAAGCTTGCCCCTCCGAGGCCGAGGGCGGCACAGCCCTCTCCAATGGCACGGCCCTAGGTAGGCTCTTTGGGTAGAGTCAACTTCCCTCTCCTCTTGGTTCCCACACTGCCATATCCCACCTCTGGAATGGGGCTGGATCCGTCCACCGCTGCCCTAAGCCCTTTGCCAAGACACTGAGGTGTTTGGGAGGTAGTTGAGGGGCTGCTGGGGGTCACCATGAGGGTCGACAGCTCTGGGAGAGGGTTCTGGCAGCTGGGATGTGATGCTACTGCAATCCCAGGCGTGGGCAGGAGTTGCTATAGGAACAGCAAGCAGAGAGCTTGCCACTTAAATCCAAGCTCTGGGCAAACTGCGGGGCCGCGAGGGTCCCTGTTTTTGGCAGCTCAGCCTGCTGGAGTGGGATTGGGAGCTTTAAGTCCTGGGGGGGCTGATGCCAAGGATGCCGTGCCTGCTGCCTTCTCCTGTTTGCATGGCACTGGTGGGCACAGCAGGGCTGTGTGCAGAAAGGGAGCCAGGCTTCACAGCCAACATCTCTGGGGCTTGCACTGCTCCCTCTCCCACGTGCTTTGGGTTTTGGGGAGGTAGGTGCCTCCTTTGGGGTCTCACAGGGATCCCCGGAGCCTACGGCAGTGGTTTCCAGGCTGTGTGAGACAGCCCATCCCGGCAGGCAGGAGCTGGGAGGCCTGGGCTCCGTTCCTGGCCCTGAATACACAGTCTGAGCTGTGGTTTAAAAAAACCACCCAGATCGAGCTGGATTTCACATCTTCATTGCCATGGCAACCACAGGGCCAGCACACCTGGCTCCTGGGCCAGTCTCACGCTGCTGGAGAAAGCCCAGATCCCAGTGTGCCATCGCCCTGTTAAGTAACTGCCTGCTCTTCCCACCCTGTCTAGAACCGAAGCCTGGAGTGGAAACGATGGGAAAAGCCTCCCGGGACTCGCTTGGCTCTGCCTGACCCAGGAGCAGGCAGGGATCCTGCCATCCCAGGATCCACTTTGATCCACATCCTTGCTGGCATCGCTGGAGTGCGTTACCCTGGTTCTAACACAGCTGTGATGTGGCAGCTGGGCTGAGCCCACCTGCTTTTCCTGCACCTGGGATTTCCCTTCTTATGTATGTTTTTTCAGAAAAATAGGGTTAAACAATCAATGTTTTGTGCAGAACCTCTTGGGTTCTCTTATTCCAAGCACTGGGTGCCACATTGTGCCTCTTCCACACAAATTTCCCTGCTGTTACAGCAGGAGGGGGAGGATGGAGGAATAAAGGGTACTCCTCTGAAGGAGAGAAAGGATGCAGGAATAAAATGAGCTGGTTTATTTACTATTTATTGTTTATTAACAGAGGGAGGTGGAAGGCACTCACACCCTTCACAGCTCCCTGTCCCAGCCCAGCCTTAGCCTTTGGCTGTGGGTTTTTGGCAGAGCTCCTCTCTCCCTGCTCTACCCTGCAGCTGGAAGCTGATCCCTGGATCCCACAAGCACCCTGTCATGGGGGTGAGCAGTCCATGCCCTGAGAAATGGGGTGTCCTGGGGAGCCAGAACCAGCCTCCTGGGGAACCAGGACCAGCTCCACGGGCAGGGGGAGAAGCAGTGAGAAGCAGCTCCCATTGGTGTGTCCTACTACTTCTCTTAAAATCATTTCTCATAAATTTAATTGTAAATTGGCTTATTTTTTCCCCCCTGCAGCCTTGGCTTGAAGCCAAAGAGGAGCTGGAAAGTTGTTTAATTAGTAGGACAGTAATCGAGCCTGCTGCCTCCCAGGATTGGAGAGGGACCCAGAAGCCTGAGTTCCCTCCTCTCCCCTAAATCCCTCAAGAAAATCTGGAGCCAGGGAGGAGAAGCAGCTCCCTCCCTCCGTCGGTGCTGCCTGTGGGGAGGGTGTCCAGCAGGAAGGGGGGTGCGGGCAGCCCCTGGGGGTTGTATAGGGGGCAGGACTGGTACTCACAGGGCCACTCGGCCCAGGCGTAGCGCAGGCCCAGCACCAGCGTCCCACAGCCACCCAGGGCCAGCGTCACCATGCGGGACCCCACCGCTACCACCGGTGCCGGCAGCCACTGGCACGGGGACACCTTGCTGGAGCAGCAAACCTGGGGAGGGGAGAAACCCTCATCAGCGTGGCCTTCCCCCTCTCACCGCCCCTGGGGGAGGATTTGCTACCCCTCACCTCGAATGCCTGCGCGTCCCTCTGACGGCAGACGAGCTCCTGGCTGTAGGTGACATTCAGCAGCCCCCTGGTCACCTCCAGGATGGCCTGGGTAGGATACGGCCCCTGGAAAACCACGTCTTTGTCCCCATATGCCACAGCCCTGGCACCCAGCAGCAGCCGGTGTGCCACATTCTGCTTGTCCCGGGGGTGGATGCTGCCAAGGAAAAGGAAGGAGATGGGGTTGGTACCCAAAAGCTTCATCCCTACACCCTCACCCCGGCCCAGGACTCGCCTGCCGTAGGGAGAGCGCTCATCACCCAGATCCATGGCTACGGCCATGAAGGTGCCGGGCATCCTGGCGTTGGGAACAACCCCCAGGTCGGCTGTTTGGTGCCAGCGGAGCCGGGCAAAGCTGTCATCGGGGCTCTCACGGCGGTAGGTGGACAGCTGCAAGGGGAAGAATGGGGGAGTGGCTTTTAGCCATCACTCCCAAAAACAGCCACTCTGGCCCCTGCTGGGCATTTGGCACCCAGCAGGACCCGCCCGTGTGTTTACAGCATCCTCTCCCTGCTGCCAGCTTGGAAGTGGCCTCCAGTGTGGGAATGGGTGGGTAAAACCTTCCTGGGCAACCCCAGGGGGGTCCTCCCTCTCGCGCCCCCAACCTGCACGAAGCCGAAGGGGAGGAGCGGCTCCGTCTGTCCGGCTGATCCGGCATGGAAAGCGCGGCGCCAGTCGGCGATGAGCGCGGGGAAGGTGCAGTTGTACCAGTCCGTGTGCAGGAAGGCGTTGGCCTCACCTGTCCCACAGAGAGAGGGGCCAGTGAGAACCCCGTGGGACAGCGGGGGCTGCTCCACCTCGGGGGATGGAAAAACAGGCTCACCCTGGTACCAAGCGATGCCCCGCAGGGCCATGTGGAGCAGCGGGTGGATCATGGCGTTCCAGAGCACGGACGGTGTTTGCGGGCCGGAAAGATGCTGGTGTGGGGAGGTGCTGGAAGACAAAGTTGGGCTTAAAGGTGGTGCAAAGCGCAAGGGGGGCTTAGCCCTGCATGGTTAAAGGAAGCACTGTGCCAAGGGGGAGCTCTGGGGTCCCCATCTTCCCCCTCTACCCACCTAGATTTGCCCTACGCTCTTGGCATGGGAGAGGATTTTATCCAGAAGGGGACAAATGATGCACAGAGGGGACAGTAGGAGAGGAGGTGGGGTGGGAAGGGATGAGGATACTCCCCAAAAGCAGTGTGATGCAGGGCAAGAGGTGTTTCCACGGCACCTTCTCTCACCTCCCCGTGTCCTCCGGGAGCCCGCATGCCTGCAGAGCCTGGCGGGAGGACCAGGCCTCGATGGGGGTCCCCCCCCAGGCCGCCTCCACCAGCCCGACAGGGATCCCCAGAGCCTCGTACAGGGAGCGCCCCAACAGCCAGCACACGGCCGAGAAGTAGGTGAAATTCCCGTGGCCCAGGTTTTCTGCTCAACAAACAGTGGGCTGCAAAGGGAAAAAGCGGGGGGAAAGCCATTTCCAGGCTTTCTTTTGGAGGTACGTGTCACTCACTGGCCGTGGGAATGGACCATGGCAAGGCAATCTGCTCCAGGTCCTCCAGCTCCACGTCAGAGCGGGCAGGCGCCACGGCAAAGACACGGACATAGGGATAGTGAGCGACGGAGGCAAGTTCCTGGCTGGCATTGGCCACCTGGGGAAGGGGTGGGAGCATGTGAGGTGCTTCCCTGCTTCATCCCTACCTGATCCTGCCTGATCCATGCCATGGGCCCTTACCTGCAGCACTGTCATTGCCATGTTGCTCTGCCCACTGCAAAGCCACACGTCCCCAAAGTAGATGTCCCACAGTGTCACATTCTCTGAGCCCTGCTCGGCTATCAGTGTGTAGGGACCACCCTGATCCATGGGGTCCAGGACAGCTGTCCATGTCCCAGAAGGTCCTGAAGAAAAAGGATGGTGCTTAGCTTCGACCAGACCTACAAAGATCTCAAGACCTTCACAGGGATGTTGGATGAGCGGCCAACAACCAGCGGGGATGGATGGGCAACAGGGAAAAGCTTCCTCGCCACAGAGCCAGGCCGGGGAAATGGATTTCGGAAGCTCTCTGCCATCAGAGGGTCTTTCCTCCTGAGGGAATTTAGGGGTTAAAAAAGAAAATCCAGAAAACAAATGTGTGTCAGAGCAGAAGCTGCTGGGAGGAACCGGGACTACAGGAGCAGCTTGGTGTGTGTGACACCGAGATGTCTCTGGCTAATTTTAGAGGTGCCAAATCAAGGCATAAAGATATTCTGCTGGAGCTTAGCATGGATTTTCAGGCTGGATCCTGCAGATCTCCTGGAATCACTGCTCTCCCATAAGACACCTCCAGGCTCTCCAGCTTGTGGATGTGCTCTTGGGCAGCAGTTTTGCCCCCTCAAATGTGATGAGCAGCCCCCCAGCTCTCTAAGCAGGGAAGCAACTGGGATTTGAGGTGCTCCTGAGCCCTCCCAGCCCCCAAGAAGTCTCTGCCTGCATGGGCAACATCCTTCAGGGCTTAGAGATTCCAAGAGGGCATAGATAGAAAAAGAAGCCAGGAGTGCTCTGGAGATTCCCCAGAGATAGTTTTGACAGGGAGAGGAGCTCGATCCCTGCTCTCCCCTCGGCAGCCTCGCCGCTCGGCTCCAGCCTGTGCGGTGCCACCCACTGCAGCGGCAGCTCGGCTCCTGCTGGGCGCCCACGGGATCCGCTGGTGGCAACCAAAGTGAGCAAAGGCTGGCGCTGGTGGGGATGGCTGATCCCCCCCAGATCTCCTGCAGAGGGGAAAGCATGATGTGAAGTCACCGTCATCTCTGCACCCCCAGGTGACAAACCCAGGGGTGGTGACAAACCCCACCGGCGGCTCCGGTCTGGGCTTGGACGAACTCCTCGGCCACCAAAACCAACGGCCCCAATCCCCGGTGAGGGGCTGGGACTGACCTTTAACCGGTGCTGTTTTCTTCATGATGACGAGGCCCCCGGCCCCCGAGAGAGTCACGGTCACCACAGCCCCCGGCTCCCCGTGGCCCCACAGCACGGCCCCCGCCGGCTCCCTCTGCAGCACCATGTGGTCGCCGTAGGAAGAGGCGAAGCCGAACATCCCCCCTGGAATCACCAGACAGGGCAAACATCAGCTCCAAGAGAAAAACAGCCTCTTAAATGCAGATTGTTTGAGAACCTGCTTAGTTTTACAGCCTTCTGGACAGCCTTAAAGTGGTTAAAATCACCCCAGAGCTGAGGAAGCAGCAGGATTTGAAGTCCCCAAGAGAAAATTAATCTCCCAAAGCACAGGGAGTGTGTTACATAGATTTGGACACAGATTTTGGTAAAAATTCCTCTAATAACAGCATAGGAGTGTCTCTGCCAGCCCAGCCTTTCTGATAAATATGTTCTGACATATTTTTCCCTTGGGAAAAAAGTTTGGCAAGGGTGGGATGGGAAACACCAGGCATGTTGCAGTGGCAAAGACACCTTCAGCAGGGAAGGAAGCAGAGGGCTAAGCCCTGGCAGCCCCAAAAGCTCCATTTTTGGGGTATGAAAAGATAATCATGTCTGAAAAGGGGTTGGGGCAATGTTTGAGGGGCAATTTGGGCAGGGATCCCCATTACAGCGTCCCAGCCGGAGCTCACAGAGCCCCATCTCCTCCGCAGCTCATCCCAGGCTGGGGTTTAAGCAAGGCACAGAATTCCTCAGCCCCCCGGGAATCAGCCGCGTCGCCGGTCCCACTGCCTCCTGCCACGAGGCTCCGGCAAGAACGAGTTACATAAAAAACAAGTCGGAGGAGAGAAAAACGGGAAAAAAAAATTAGAACTGAGACGCCAGGGAAGTGAGTGGAGGCTATAAAAAGCAGCTGGGAGGAGGGAAGGGAGGAGGGAAGGGAGAAGAGCCCACGACACAGGGCCGAGGAGCCGCATGTGGCTCCCACCTTACGTAAAGCCCCGTCCCACGGCGGCAGCGCCGGGCCAAGGGCACCGCGGGGGTGCGGCGAGAACGGGGTCAAAGTGGGGCCCATAGGGTGCAAAGGGCGCCGAACTGGGGCTCCGGGACAAGGAAGCTCTGCTTGGAGGGCGCAAAGGGTGTCAAAGAGGGGCTGGGGGGGCCGCCAAGGGCATCAAAGCTGGGCTAAGGGGGGGGTGCCAAAGGCATGGAAGAAGGGCTGGGAAGGCACCAGATGCTCAGGGTGGTGCCAAAGTCATCGAAGGGGTGCACAGGGCATCAAAACGGGGCTGGGGGGCGAGCCAAGGTCCCCGAAGCGAGGCTCGAGGGGTGTGCAACGGGTGTCAAAGCCGAGCTGTGGGGGGGAGTATTAGAAGAGGCCAAGGGCATGGAAGCCCGGCTGCTGGGATGCCAAAGTGCCCCGAAGTGGGATTAGGGGGGGTCCCGCTGCAGGGGGTGCCCGCGGGGCTGGGAGGGGGGCGGAGGGTGAACCCCCCCCAGCCCTTTACCTGCCGCCGCCGGAGCCTGAGCCAGCAGCGCCGGCAGCGCCAGCAGCGCCCACGCCGCCATCCTGGGGGCACAGCGTGGTGTGACGGTGCCCCCGGTACTCCCCGGCCCCCCCGGTCCCCCCGGTATCCCCGGACCCTCCGCTGGCCCTGCCTCTCGCCCCGCCCCATGGGCGGGGCCATAGCACAGGGGGCGTGGCCTGGGTGCGGTTGCCAAGCGACGGCGTCCGCACCCACGGCCTGAGGCGCCGCCGCGGCTCTGGCCGGGTCTGACGGCAGGGGCGAGGGGGAAAACTGGGGGCGCGGAGAGACCCGGGCGGACACTGGGGACACCGTGGGGACCTCGGGGGGACACTGGGGGGACCTCGGGGGGACCTCTGGGGACATCGGGAGTCTCCCCGCGCTCGCCCCCCGCCCGTGCTCGTGCTGCGCTGGCGCTGCGCGTGCGCAGAGGGGATCGCCCCCTAGCGGCGGCGCTGCCCCCCCTCCCCAGCGCTCCCCGCACCCCTGCGAGCCGCGGGTTCGAGTCCCGGCGCTGCCCGGCGGCTCCGAGGGCTGCGGACTGGGGTTAATCCAGGGCTGTTCTACCGCAGGGGGCCTGGGAGAGTGACCATGTCCGTCCCCTTCTCCACCACCAGCGTGAGGGTGCCTGCCGGCTTCCAGAACCTGCTGGAGGGGCTGGTGCGGGAAGTGCTGCGGGAGCAGCCCGGAGATGTGGTGGCCTTTGCGGCTCAGCACTTCCAAAGGCTGCTGGAGCAGAGAGAGGGTGAGTGGCCCGGCCCAGCACCCAGCCCTGCACCACCTTCCCCTGCCCCATGCTGCCCTGCCTGCCCAGCCTGTGTGGCATCTTGCCTGCCCCAAGTGCCCATCATCAGACCTCTCCTGTGTGCCCATCACCCGCAGCATCACACCTACCCTGTGTGCCCGTCACCCGTGGCGTTGTGCCTGCCCCAAATGTCCATTGCCTATGGCATCAGGCCTTCCATTTGTGCCTGTCACCCGTGGCGTTGTGCCTGCCCATGTGCCCATCAAGCCTCCTCTTTCCCCAGCTGGTGCCGTTGACCCGGTGGCGTGGGGAGCCCTGCTGGAGGACCACCGCCTCACCTGGCCCCCTTCCCAGGTAGGCCACACTCCCTTCCAGGCCCCTCCAGAGAAATCCGGGTACCGAGGGCTGCACTGGCTCCCTCCTCCCACCCCATCTCTGCCGCCCTTGTCCCATACCACCTAAATTTCCTGCTCTTCTTCCAGGAGCCGAAGGAGGCCAAGGACACGGAGGCAGCACCAGGGGGAGCAGACAGCACCCAGAGCACCGACACACTGTGATTCCACCCCAAAATGCACAGAGAGGCACCCGGGGGGAGCCCATTCCCATAACCTTCGTGAACCAGGACACCTCCCCAGTGACCCGACCCCAGTGCTTGCCCCAAATCCCCCATTTCCCACCATCTGACCCCAAACCAAACAAAAAAACCCCCCTCCATCCCACACCAACTCCTGCCCTTCTCCTGGGGCCTCCCATCCCACCCCTGCAGCGCTGATTTAATGAGGACTTTTATTAATGAGGTCCTGACCGTTATTAGCGCTTCTCACCTGAGATTTCTCCCCGAAAACTCCTGGGTTTGGGGCTGAGCTGAGCACGGGTTGATATTTTTAGCCTCTATATTTAGGCCCCTGCATCCCTGGAGGTTGGAAGAAACTTAATAACATCCCGGCGTGAAGAAATGATGTGACATTGCTCCTCTCCTACTCAACTCCAAGAGCTCAGATGCCTCCATGGAATTTTGGGGTGCGTGCAGGGGTCCCTCAGTCTCACTGCAACCTGTGAACTTCATGTTTTCCCACCTGGAGTAGTTCCAAAATCCCCCCCCGCCCCAGTTAGTGATGGGGTTTGTGTTCTATTTTTGGGGGTGGTCTGAGACCCCCATCCATGCTCACCCTGTTTTTCCCCCCTCTTTCCTGTTTTCTTCGGCCATATGCAGCACTCGCCCACGGCACGGGGCACGATGGCAGCTCCCCTGGGAAAAACAGGAAGGAGGGATGAGGAAAAAAAGCTGGCAGGGACCCTGTGCCGGGGCTGATGCCAACCAGCTACGCCTTGACCCCCACTCCGGCACCGCCTCGCCGGCTGCCGGCTCCTGCTTCGGCAGCCGGCAATGCTGCCCGCCCAGGGCATCTTTCCAGCATCCAGTTCCCATTTTTTTTTTAAGGATTTTTTCTTTTCTTTTTTTTTTTTTTTTTTTTTAAAGGATTTCTTAACAGCTCAGTGCCAACCATCTCAAACCACAACTGTGGGATGTTCCCGCCACGTCTTGCCCAGCTGCGATTGCCCGTCCTCCTCCCCTCCCGAAATCTGAGTTGTTCCCTTGGAATTCAGGTTTTGGAGGTGCTGGAGCACCTGGAAAAGCATCACCCGGATGAAGGGGCCCAGGGAGGAAAAACGCAGAGCCTGGAACGGGCTCAAACCCCGCCGTTAATGATTAGAAATGTTCTGGCATTTCACGTCCCTCCTCCGCAGCCTCAGCCTGCAGGAGACGGCGGCGCTCGGCGGCTCTGCCAGGACCGGGGGGCCACGGCTGGAGCGGATTTTGGGGACTAATTGAGGGACTAATCCTAATTTTGGGGCTAATTTCCCAGATCCTTGATGGATGAATCACCCCGAAAACCCTTCCCGCTTCACTCCCCCCAAACTCCCTGTCTCCTCTGATCGGAGCAGGCAGCGATGGACCTGCAGGGTCTAAGGAAACAGGGAAAAGGATCCCAGCAGAGCTGCTGAGGCTTGTCCTGGAAGCTGGAGTGGGGTTTTCTGGAGCAGAGCTATTCCCCACGCTATTCCCCACACCCCCAGCCACGCTGGTGGGAAGAGGTGGCGGTGGAAGAGCGTCTCCAGCAGGGAGTGCCAGCAGCTGGTGGAAGAATTGAGAGATGCTTTAGAGCATGTCCTGGAGGGGGATTTGTGTGCCTGGTCCTGCGAGGGTGGGGGTGACCCCTATCAGCCTCCAAGTGTGGGTGAAGTGGTCAAGGTGGGGGGCAGGGATGGGATGTGCCTGGGATGAGATGGAATGGGGTAGAGTGGGATGGGGAGTGGGATGTCAGGGTGTCCTGGGGAGCTTGGAGTGACAGGGCACAAGGTGTGCCACCACCTGCATCCAACTGGAATGGCCCTGGGGACAGAGATGGAGATGGGATGGGAAAGACAGGGCTAAGGATAGGGACAGGGATGAGGGTGATGATGGGGATGGGGAAAGGGATAGAGATGGGGACAGAGATGATGGGGTTGAAGCTGGAAATCAGGACAGCAATGGGGATTGAGGGGGGGGATGGGGACACGAATAATGAAGTGGACAAGAATGGGGATGGTGACAAGAATGGGAATGGGGACAGGGGAGGGGATAGGAATGGGGATGGGGATCATGACTGGGATGGCAATTGAGATGGTGACAGGAAAGTGGTGGGGATGGAGAAGGTGATGGAGGTGATGGGGGTGAGGTCAGGGATGGGGACAGGACTGGTGGCAGCAGTGGGGACAGTGGCAGGAGCAGTGACAGTGATGTCAGTGGGACAGTGATGATGATGATGGCGGCAAAGAGGAAGGTCAGTGCCACCAGGCCCCCAAGAACAACGACCCCAGGGTGAGCAAACCCACCCAGGGAGCTCCGGTGGGGCTGGGCTGTACAGGTGGGCCGGGGGTGCTGGTGCCTGTCTGGGGGGGCCACACTGTGTTTTGGGGGCTGGCCGGAGCGGCATCGGCGCTGAGCCCACGGGCGACTTATGCAGTTGCTTAGCAACTCCCAAACCCGGATTAGAGGAGAGCGAGGCGGGCGATGGGGGGGCTGTAGGCTGCAGCCCCCCGCATTGCCCTGGAGGTCCCTCCTCCTTCCTGGGGTGCCCCGACTCACCCTGTCAGTCCCAGCACCTCGGCGTGGTCCGAGGGTGGAAGCAGGGTCTGCAGGCAGCACCAAGGGCCGGGAAGGCAGCTGGGGGTGCAGGTCTGGTTGGAGAGCACCCTAAATGTGGGGGGTTGGATACTCCTGTGAGTGGGGAAGGGACCCCAGACCCCAACAGCGGAGCCCACTCCTCTGTGTGGAGCCTGGAGTTGGGCACAACACCCCTGGGCTTAGGGGTGTGCTCACTGGGACTTGGTGTCCCACCATGCCCACCCTTCTCACCATTTCCTCCTTGCGATCCTCATCCACACTCTTCTTTGGGACCAAGTCCTAAGTAGGTCAAGAACGATTTTCCCCCTGTGCAAATGAACCCGGGGTGGGGGGAAAACCTCCCTCCAGCGTCACTGCGGGCCAAATGTCCCCCCCTGAAAATGCACCAGTAGCCCCCATTTGCTGCAGCTTTGTCTCCCCACCTCCCCCCCCAAAAAATCCCCAAAACAACCCTCCACGCCGAGGGTGAGCCCCGTCAGATCTTGGCTCTCATCCTCCGCATGTGATGTTGTGTTCCACGAAACTCCGAGGCTGCCGGCTCCTTTAAGTGTTAGGAGGGAGTTGGAGGCTGCGAAATAAAATTGGAGGAGGGAAAAAAAAAAAAAAAAAAAAAGAGGAGAAAGGGAGGGAAAAAAAAAAAAAAAAAGACACCCCCCTCCTTTTCCCCCCCAAAAGCCTGGCAGGGGTGTCGGGCTGATAGGCTCGCCCGGAGGAAAGCGCATTACGTAGGCAAGCGGCTCCGCTCAACTTGCCACCTGCGCCGGGAGAGCTGCCGGGGAACCGAGATCCTGCCGGAGCCCCTCGCCCGCCGCTGGCCGCCCACCCGTCCTCCGCCATGGACTGCTGCAATGTAGGTTCCCCCTTCCCCCTCTCCCCCCCCACTCAGCACCCGCTTTTTCGCCTTTAATCCGTTATCAATGTTGCGGTCCGGGGGCGGCCGAGGGGGTTTGGGAGTGGTGGGGCGGGGGTGCGATGGGTGCTGCACCCAAGAGCTCAACCAGCTCCACGTTCCCCCCACCCCGGCGCTGCTGCAGCCCCCAGGTCCATCTCCCCCCAGCCCCCCACCCCAAACCCCCTCCTGCTTCGCACCAGTTCAGCGTCCATCCCACCGGGGCCACAGCACGGTCAGCACCCTGCATCCCACAGCCCGCTCGGGAAAATCACCCCCGTCCCCAAATCCAGCTTTTTTTTTTAGCTTTTTCTTCCCCCTCCTCTACCCTCTAAATTACTGTCCAGTTGGGATCGGGGGTTGCGTGTGGATAAAGGGATTAACTGGAGCTGCACCCCTCGCTCCTCACCAGAGGGTGAGCTCCCCTTGCTGCCGACCGGCTCCGGGAGCTGATCGGCACAAACCCACATCCTTTTCCCCCTTTCTCCATGTTTCCCCTGACTTTCCCTGCCCCTCGCCCCCTTTCTTCCCCGTTTTCCTCTTTTTTTTTTTTTTTCCTTTCCACACTTTCCCCCCTCTTTTTCCTCCTCCTGCTCAGGTGGCAGCACAAGGAAAAGCCCCCATCTCTCCTCCTGGGTACCTCCAAAGAGGCAAAGCCCATCCTGGGTATAGGATTTCTCCTCTCTGGATGTGGGATTTCTCCCCTACATATAGGATTTTTCCCCTCATATATAGGATTTCTCTCTCTGAATATAGGATTTTCCCCCTAGGTACAAGTTTTTATCCCCTACGTAGAGGTTTTTATCCCATGGATATGGTATTTGTCCCCGTGAATATGGGATTTCTGCCCTGGATATAGAGTTCTCCCACCTATATAAAAGATTCCTTTAACTAGACATAGGATTTCTCCTGTGGATTTAGGATATGTCCCCCTGGATATGTTTTTTTTACTCCCCTGAATATAGGATGTCTCCCTTGGATATGGCTGTTGTTTCTCCTGAATATATATCTCTTCCACCTATATATAGGATTTCTCAACCTGGATATAGGTTTTCACCACCTGTATGTAGGATCTCTCCCCTGAATATGGGATCTCTCCCCTGGGTATAAGAAATGTCCCTGCATATATAGATTTCCTCCATCTGTTTATGGTATTTCTCCCATGCATGCTGCATTTCCTCTCTCTGAATATAGGATCTCACCCTTGGATATAGGATTTCTCCCATGGATATAGGATATTTTTCGCTCTATATAGGTTTTCTCCCCTGACTGTAGGATTCCCTCCCCCGTATATAGTATTTCTTCCCTGGATATAGGTTTCTCCCACCTGTATATAGGATTTCTTCCCTGGATATAGGATTTCCTCCCTCTAGATATAGGATTTCTCCCCTGGATATAGGATTTCTCCCCTTGATATAGGTTCCCCCTCCTCCCCCCTGTATATAGGATTTCTCTCATGAATAGAAGATTTCTTTCTTAGATATAGGATTTCCCTTCCCTGGCTATAGGATTTCTCCCCTGGCTATAGGATTTCTCCTCTGGCTATAACATTTCCACCCTGGACATATCACTTCCACCTTGGAGCCGTCACTCGAGCTGCTGCTCCTTTGCTCCCCTCACCTTTGGCAATGGTAAAACAACCTGAGCAACTTCGTGGAGCTGTGGCCACTCTCTGGCAGGATGAACATCATCCCCCCTCCCAAAATCTACAGCTTCCAAATACACCCCCCCCCCAAAAAAAAACTCCTTTAAGTACTGTTGAGCCCCTCTGAGGAGACACAAAAGCTTCACTCCCTCCCCTGCATCCACCGTTGTCTCATTTCCATCTCATTTCTTTTTCCCGTGTTTTTTTTTTTCCCCTTTGATCTCCATGCTGAGTCCAACTGCTCCGGTGGGATGTGGCAGGAGGGGACTGGCTGTAGTGATTTATCCTTGAGGGAGCTTTTCGTCCCCTCCAGCATCGCTCCCTTCCCAAATTTCCCGGTGTTTTCAACCAAAGCCCCGAGGAAGGATGTGGGAAGATGCCACAGGTTGCGAGGGAAGGGGGAACTGAGGCACGACCGGCTTGGCTTGTGTAGTGTGGCCCCCTCACCCTGCAAAAACTCCCCCCAGGACCCATCCTCTGCTGCAATGGATGCTCCTCTCCCCGTGTCACAACCCTCAGGAATCAGGATTCACCCAGCTGGGCTCTGGCTTCTTGCAGCTGGGTGGCCCAGGGTGGGATTTAGGGATGGGCGGGGGGTGAAGCAAATTCCCCTGCTGCACCTTCGGTTGCAAATCCCGCAAGGCTCCTGCAAGGGACCCCGATTTTTAGCAAACCCCCTCGTTTTTAGCAAAGGGACCCCCATTTTTAACAAATAGACCTAATTTTTAGGAAAACACCCCCCCCCAATTTTTAGCACAGGGGCTAATTGAGGACCTTCTGGAATGGATCCCTTTGGGGAGGGGGGTGCCCCGTTAGAGGTCCCACCAGCTGTAACCCTCGCCTTGCCACCGCCAGGAGGGAGCCTGCACGAAGCTGGACGAGGACATCCTGGACATCCCTTTGGACGATCCCGATGCCAACGCGGCGGCCGCCAAGATCCAGGCTAGTTTCCGTGGCCATATGACCCGCAAGAAGATCAAAGGGGGCGAAATCGATCGGAAAACCAAGGACGCCGAGTGCGCCAACAGCACCCGCGGCGGCGACCTCCGCAACGGCGACTAGGTATACCCCAAACCCGCCTCCTCCCCCCAAAACCGGGCCCCTTGTCCCAGGATGCTGCTCTGAGCATCCTTTCCTGTGTTGATTTGGGATGGAGCATCCTTCCCTGCTCAGATTTGGGATGGAGCATCCTTCCCCATGCTGATTTGGGATGAAGAAGGGGTTTTTCCTCCCAGGAGATGGAAGCACGCGGGCAGGCAGCCCCTGCCTTGCCCTAATTTTTGGGCGCGCGCCGTAGTAGTTGGGAAGGCTGGGAAGTAGGATGGGAAGGCGCAGCCCTAGATTTGGATTGAATCTCTCCCTTAGCAACACCACCCCGAGCGCCTCGCCTCAGCACATGCTATTTTTAAAAGCCTGTGTCACAGTCTCCTGGCAGGAAAAGGTAAATTTAAAAAGCGCCCACGGTGCCGAGGCCGCGTGGCATCGGAGCCCGGGGGGCGGCTGCTCCGTGCCCTGGCCGTGCCCTGTGCAGAGCCGGCACCGGGAGCGCGGAATGGCCCCGGATGCGGGAACGCTGGTTTGGGGTTAGCGGCGGGGAGGGCGTGATGCTGGCTGGGCCACGTGTGTGCGGCGGGGCTGGGGGGGATGCAGAGCTGGGATGGGACTGGGATGCAGTGAGGATGAAGTGGGGATGCGAGGGGGATGCAGTGGTGATGTGGTGAAGGAACTGAGGATGCAGTGGGGAAATAGTGGGGATTCGACAAGGATGCAACGGGGCAGCAATGGGAATGAACTGAGGCTGTAGTGGGGATGCAACTGGAATGCAGCTGGGATGCAATGGGGATGAACTGAGGATGGAGTGGGGATGCAACTGGAATGCAGCTGGGATGCAATGGGGATGAACTGAGGATGGAGTGGGGATGGAATTTGGATGCAGAGGGGATAAACTGAAGATGCTATGGGAACTGAACTGGGATGTAGTGCAGTGGCAATGGGGATGCAGTGAGGATGCAGTGGGAACTCGCTGGAGATTCAGTGAGATGCAGTGGGATGTGCTGATGAGTGGGAATTCAGTGGGGCTGTGGTGGGAACAAACTGAGGATGCAGGGGGGATTTAGTGAAGATCCAGTGGGGATAGGGGAAACACAGTGAGGACTCAGCAGGCATGTGATGGGGAAGCAATGGGGATGTGGTGGGAATGCAGTGGGAATGCAGTGTGGAAGCAATGGGGATGTGGTGGGAATGCAGTGTGGAAGCAATGGGGATGTGGTGGGAATGCAGTGGGAAAGAACTGAGGATGCAACAGGGATTCAGCGAGAGTGTGATGGGAATGAACTGAGGATGCAGTGGGAATTCAATGGGACTGCAGTGAGGATTCAGTGAGGATGTCCTGGGGGTGCAGTGAAGATGCCCTGGGGCTGCAGTTGGGAAGCAGCTGCCAAGTGCAGGTGCTGTGCAGGTCCTTAGGGCCCGGAGGTTCCTCAGGGCTGCCTTGTTAGGGGGCTGAGCAGGCTGGCAGCAGGGGGGACAGGCTCTCCCCCCTCTGCCGGGGTGCTCTGCCCAGGGAAGTGTGTGCTGGGGGTGCCCCCATGCTCCCAGGCTGGGTGAGGGCAGGGTGCAGGCAGCAGTGGAGGCAGGACAAGAGTGCAGGCAGGGTGTGGGTGGGCTGCAAGTAGGGCATGGAGAGGGTGTGGGCAGGGGGAGGGCACAGAGAGGGTACAGGCTGCAGGAGCGGAGCGTGGGCAGAGTGCAGGCAGGGCTCAGGGCTCAGGGTGCAGGCAGGGTGCAGGTGCAGGGCACAGGGTGCAGGGAGGGTGTGGGCAAGGTGCAGGCAAGGCACCGGCCGAGAGCAGGCAGGGTGTAGGGTACAGGCAGGGTGCAGGCAGGGCTCAGGGTGCAGGCAGGGCTCAGGGTGTAGGGTACAGGCAGGGTGCAGGCAGGGCACAGGATGCAGGCAGGGCTCAGGGTGCAGGCAGGGCCAGGCCCAGGCTGACTGCTCTCTCCTTATTGCAGGGGCCACCAGCCGCTCCCCGGACCCCCTGGCCACCAGCCCCCCGCCGCCACCCGCCGAGGCCCAGGAGCCCCGCTTTGCCCCATCGCCCCCGCATGCGACCCCGGAGCCCCGCAGCAGCCGGGCCCTGCCCCCACCCCGGCTGCCCCGCCCCACCCGGAGACCCCCCAGCCCAATAAACGCCCCTGCCAGAGCCCCGGGCTGTCCGTGATCCGCTCAATGTCCCCGGCAGAGGGGTGAGGTCACCGCGGGCACAGCTGGGAGGGGCACGGGCCGGGTGGTGCCCAGCAGTGATGTCACAGGTGCGTGTGTGACATCGTGCGGGCACGTGTAACATCACTGCCAGGCGTGTGACGGCACGTGTGACATCACACAGCTGCACGGCTGTGGTGTGACATCACTGGGGGGTGGGAGAAGACTCGTGGGGTGCTCCCGCCCCAAGGTGGGTGGTGATGTCACTGCCAGATGTGTGACACCATACAGGGGTGAGTGATGTCACTGTGGGATGTGTGACACCATAGAAGTGTGTGTGACATCACTGTGGGATGTGTGACACCATAGAGGTGTGTGTGATGTCACTGTGGGATGTGTGACACCATACAGGGGTGAGTGATGTCACTGTGGGATGTGTGACACCATAGAAGTGTGTGTGACATCACTGTGGGATGTGTGACACCATAGAGGTGTGTGTGATGTCACTGTGGGATGTGTGACACTCTACAGGGGTGTGTCACGTCACTGCTGGCTGTCTGATGATCGGTGTGACATCACTCAGGCCTGTCCATCGCTGATGGACATGTGACATGTCTGTATGGCATCAAACAGGCCTGACTGGAAGCTGTGATGTCACACAGCTGTGGTGACATCACGGTGACAGGTCACAGGGTGTGAAAACACACGTGCACCACGGTGTCACCTCACCCCAAGGACCTTGGCCGGTGCTGTGACGTCACCCTGCCCTGTGACATCACCCAGAAGGCTGTGGGACCTCCCCCAAAACCCGAAATCCCCACAAACTCACCCAAAGCTCTGGCGCTGGGCAGCGCAGCAGCTTTTAATCAGAAAACCCCTAAAAAAAGTGTGTGTGTCCCCCCCCACCGCCCATCGCCCCCCGCCCCCCACTTTTAATGCTCTTTTATGAAAAATCCTCCTTTCAACTGATATATAGATATATAAAAAAAATAAGAAGGGTCCCTCCCCCCCTTGCCGGGGCAGGGCTGGGGCTGGTTTGGGGGGTGATATTTATGGGGAGACTCAGCCCCCCAAACCCAGGGAGCCCCTGCACCCATTAAACACCCCCATGACAAGTCCAGCTGCTCGAGGCATCTGTTAAAAAGAAAAGGAACCCGAAAAGGGACAGAATCACCCCAGAAAACGGGGGGTGGGGTTGGGGGGGCGGTGGGCTGGCTCTGGGCACCCCTGTTTTTTCGAGGGGAGGTGCTCACACCAAGGAGCCGGCCCGGCTCTGCGCCGGCACCATCACCGGGACGGCGCCCGCCCGGGCCAGGCTGGAGGGGGGCAACGGCCCCGGGGGGGCGGCCGGGTCCTGGTGGCGCCGGGAGGTCCCGTTAATGGCGGGGGTGGGGGGTTGGGGGGGCGGCCCCCTCCCCGGTGCGGGGGTCCCCGGTAGCTGCCGGTGGCCGTGAGGATAGAGGTGGTGTCAGAGGGGGGTCTGGCTGCGTAGGGTTTGTCCCGGGGGCCGGCAATGGAGGACAGCGTGCTGGTTTTGGAGATGGTGTCCGAAGCAGGGCTCCTCGGCCACGACGGGGTTTTGGGCGCCACGGCGTCCTCCCTGCCGAAAGGGGAGACTGTCAGAGAGATTGGCACCGGGAACGCCGGCATTCCCGGCCCTGGCATCCCTTCCCCGAGCAACGGGGCCCCCCGGGTTGAGTAGAGTTCCTGGACCCCCAAACGGGGGTACAAAAGGGAATGGGGGGAAAACAGAGGTGGAAAATGCCCTCGTTAGCTCTGAAACCTAATGATGACCGGCCAGGGACCAATAACTCCCTCCCCACTGTTGATTCTGAAATTTAGAAAAGACCGGCCCGAGGTGGAAACCTCCTCCTCCCCCATCAACGCTGAAACCCAGCGAGGGCGATTGGAACCTCCCACACGAGAGGAGCCTCACTTGATCTCGTTGGCTCCCTCCTCCTGGCTGTCACGTTTCTTCCTCCTGTAGCCAACAACCCGCTGGGCAAAGAAGATGATGGTGGCGAGGGCGCCCAGGGAGCCCAGCACGGCGCCGGCGATGACTGCTTTGGTGCTCGCTGCCAGAGACACAGAGAGCTACCTTAATCACGCAGGAACCCCACGGGGACCTCGTGGGGACCGTGTCCCCCTCTCCCCGACCCTGCGGACACGTACTCACTTGACTGCACCTCCAGGACAATGCTGCACTTCTCAAAACCCGCCCAGTTTTTGGCTGTGCAGACGTAGAGACCCGACATTTCCAGGGAGAGGTTGGTCAGCCTGAGGGTGCCCCTGGTCAGGTCTGCGGGCAGAAAATTAGGGTTCTGCCCCACAGTCCCCCCATCACCCCCTGCTCCTCGTGTAGGGAGTGGGCAGGGTTGAAGGGATGAAGCCAAAGAATCCCCCCCAGCCGAAGCTTCAGGGGATATTCCAGCCCATCCGCTCCCCCGGTCCCCTCCTCAGGTGCCACCTTACCCTGGGCGGGGGGGAAGAAGACCTGCGGGGTGGGGTCCGTGCGCTCCCACTGGTACGTGGGCGAGGGCTTCCCCTTCCTGGAGGAGCAGCTCAAGGTCACGTTGGCGCCCACGGTGGGGTTGCCGTGCAGTTGGCAGGCGGGGACGGCCGGCGGCACTGCGGGCACACGCGTTAGTCCCGGGGGACGCCACGGGGAGGCCCCGGGGAGCCGCGGCGTCCGGCGGAGCCTTACCCAGGACGGTGAGGTTGATGACCCCGACGTTCCTGCCCATGGGGGTGGCGTCATCCACGACGTTGACGGTGCAGATGTACTGCCCCGAGTCGCGCTCCCGGGTGGCGTTGATGAACACTGAGACGTTGTGGGTGAGGACTGAGTACAGGAACCCCACGCGGGGCTTCAGCTCTGTCTCCTCCACCTTCACCACGCCGTCCAGGTACGTCAGGATCTGCACGGGGTAGAACACCCCCTTGGTCCCCTTGGCCTCCGTAGAAGGCGAAGAAGCAGAGAAAAGTCCCACAAATCCCAAATTCTGTGGAGTAGCAGCTGCTGCAGGAACCCCCTCCAGCCTCACCTGCTCTGAGCATCCTGAACATGGGAACTTGTGGAACATGGGAACATCTCCCCACCATGGGCACCAAAACCATCCCCCCCATCATGGGCACCTCCCCCTCGTGGGCACCACAAGTATCCCCCCCATTGTGGTCATTTCCCCATTGTTGTGGGCACTATGAACATCCTCCAAAGGCATCTTCCCATCACGGGCATGACAAGCACCTCCCTGTTGCAGGTATCCTGGTCATGCCTCCAGTGTAGGCATCTCCCTTCATGGGCCCAGTGATCCCCTCCCTATCCTGGGCATCTCATGAGGTCATGAGGACCATGGTCATCTCCCCCAGACGGTATTTCCTGCTGTGGACACCACAAGCACCTCCCTGCTGCAGGCACTGTGGCCATGACCTCATTGTGGGCATCTAAACATCATCATGAGCACACCCCATCAAGGGCACTGCCCCATGGGGGGCCCTGTGAGTTTCACCCCATCATGGCCCCTGCTTCATCATGGGCAACATGAACTCCTCACCATGGGCATCACTGTGGGAACCACACAACCCCCCCCCCATGAGCATCCCCTCACTGTGGGCATCTCCCCATCGTGGGCACCATGAAGTTCCCTCCATCGTGGGCACCATCCCATGGTGGGCACCACGAGCATTCCCCCATCACAGTCACCTCCCCATCACAGGCATCCTCCTAGCGTGGGCACTGCGACCACCACTCCATGGTGGGCACCATGAGCATTCCCCCATCATGGGCACCACCGTATCACGAACACCACGAGGACCCCCCCCACAGCCACCTCCCAGCTTGTCCCCCTCTATCCCCACCCCCCAGCCCCTCGCCCCTCTCACCTGGAAGGGTCCAGTATTCTCCTTGTCCAGCAGCCAGGTGATGTAGGGTTTCTTCTGGGAGTGGCTGGTGTACCAGACAGGCAGCACCGCCTGCTGCCCCTCCACGGCAAACACCGAGCCCGTCCCCACGTGCACCTCCAGCACGGCTGAGGAGACACCTGCCCGTGGGAGAGGGAAGAAACCGGGATGTGACTCAACCCCAGGTGCCACTTCTCCATAGAACCTCACCGACTGTGGGAAAGCCTCCTCACTCCCAACGGGAAACCCGACAGTCTCAGGTTATCACCAGGAAGCTGGGCCAGGAGGACGTTTTGCCTCCTTCCCCGGCATGGGAAGGGCTTTCCGGTTGCTCCAGAGGATGCAGGACAATGCTGTTCCCTCCCATCCCGCTTCCCCTGCCGCCCAGGAAGGGAAAATCTCCGGCACAAATCCCCCCTCCTCCAGCAGCCAGACACCCCCTTTACCTCAGTACTGGGGTATCCCCAACCCTCCCACGATGCTGCACCAGATCCCATGGGATTTATTTGGGGGGGGGGGGGCATATGCACTCCACGAGCCTTCCCCAGCACCCTCCTTTTTGCTGCCAATGCTAAACTGGGATAGTTCATGGGTGGCCTCCCCTCACCCCCATCCCATTCTATCCCAAATATCCCATCCCAATCCCCCCATCCCTGTGTCCCCTGCACCCCAGCATCCCCCAAGCTCCACTGGGTGGAGGTGATGGGATATCAGTGGGTACCACGGACCAGAGAGAGATGCTTGAGATTATTCCCCAGCTTTGCTTGGGAGGCTCAGCCAGAAAATTAATCGGCTCAGGGAGGCCGAGTTTGTGCCGGGGCTGGTTTGTTTTTCCCGGGGGAACATCGAGGCCCCGCATCCCGGCGGCTCCATCCCTGCATCCCGCCCATCGATCTGTGTCCCCGGCTGGCCCCGCTCCTGCCAGAGCCCCGGGGACACTCTGGATTGGGACGCAGGGCGGAAAGGATGATGCTACCCCATCATCCCAAATCCTGGCTTTGGAGGGAAAACCCCTGTGCTGGAAGGATTTCGGGAGCCTCCGCAGACGGCCTCGCACTTTTCCCTGAGAGCTCAGAGGTTGTAATTGGATTTTTCCAGGGTGGGAAGAGGAAAACAAGGCACTGTGGGGTATTTTTAGCCTCCTCCCGCATCCGTTCATCCCCCACTCCCGGCAAGGCATCGGCGCCGTTTCCTGACGGAGCCTTCCAGCTCCGGGCAGGAAACTCTGCTCCGGCTGATAAGTCTTCTCAGGAATTAAAAAAAAAAAAAAAAAATTAAATTTCCCTTTCTCTGGTGAAAAACCGGGAGAAATCAGGCCTGGTCTGGCGAGGATGCGTAAAAATAGCTCAACCCGGGCTAAGAACATAAACCCTTAAGTCCTGGAGGGGGTGGGGGGGATCCCAGAGGCACCTGCGGGTCCCAAATCATCAATATATTATTAGTATTATTAATTACATCAAGCTGTGGTATCGAATCCAATAGACAGCATGGAAAAATAATGTTAATTATAGTGTATTAATATGTAACTACACAGATAATGGTATTAAATTTAGAGAGTGTGGAAGGAAATACGGGATGGCGACTCATTAAATTGGAATTTCCAGAATAAAATAGATCATTGAGAACATATAATTTATAGCAATTATAAATATAGGTAGATTTTAGTGAGAATAGGGATAATAGTGGTGATGTGAGAGTTATAATGGTGCTCAGAATAATGAGAGTAATGATCAAAGTGAGAATAATAATTAGAAAGGTTATAATAACGATAAAAGTGATATTATTAATGATAATAGTGATAATTATAATGATAATAGTAATTGCAATAGTGATTATAATAATTATAACAGTGATTACAACAATTATAAATCATAATAATAATTATAACAGTGATAATAATGATAAAATAATAATTCTATTAATAATTATGAACAGTTACATAGTTCGTTAATTATGCAGGTGGAATCACTAAATGATGCCACAGCCTCTAAACCTGCCTGCATTCCCAACAGCTGGGAAAATCCAGGTGTTTTCAGCCTGGCCTGTCCATTATTAGAGATTAAATTTTGTTAAACTGGGACAATCCAGAAGAAAATAGATGATATCCAACAATTATATCATGATTTCTATTGGAAAAGAGATGATAGGTTATACACACCTTGTGGAATAATTATGAATTTGGTTGTAGTTTAATAAAAATAGTTCTAATAGTTATAGTTTTATATTATATTAGTTATAATAGTTATAATTATAGTATTTATTTCTTTTATAATAGCTGTTAAGTAATAGTTATTATAATTATAATAATGATAATAAAATAGTGATAATAGAGGTGATTATGATGATGATAATATTAATAAAGAAATTCATTAATTATGCAGATGCCATCGATAAATGACTCCTAAACTCCTGTACATCCCCAACACCTGGGAAAATCCAGGCTTTTCATCCCACTCCCTGCATCAGGAGCAGTTTTGGCCCCTATGCTGGGCCAAGGGGCACTGAGGATCCTCCAGTGACTCGGGGAGGGGCGGGTGGAGCTGGATCCGAAGGCCACTCGCTCCCCCAGACCGTCTTTTTTTGTGCCGCATTCACCCCAAATTCCTCGGCCCAGACAGACGTGACTCCAAAGAGGGCCGGGAGAGCCGGGGCTGGAGCTGCAGGCACGGGACTGAACCCTCTGGCATAGCCCCAGCTTTGGCCACCTCGACACTCCAAATCCTCTAATGCTTTAACCAGATCGAAAAAATTAAGCGGCTCGCGGCGCTCATACGTGTTTGGGGGGGCCCGGGCACCTCCTGCCTGCTCTCTGGGCTCAAAAACCTGGATTTTTATCCAGCTGCCCTGAGCTAAACACCTGCCCGGCTGCCTTCCCTCCGCTCCAGCCCATCTGCTGGGATTTTTTTTTCCATATGGAAAACCCAAATGAATTTAAATTTACCTTTAAAAATACCTTTACTCGATTGTTTTTTTGTTTTTTTTTTTTTTACCCATGGAATAAATATTTTTAAAGTTATCACTGCAAACATTTGAAGTATTTTTCCCTATTAAAAGGAAAAAAACCCACGCTTTAAATTTCCCTTTGAATTTTTTCCCTATGGGGAAAAAAAAAAAAAAAATAAATCACCTTTAAATCCCTGCAACCTCAATATTAATCCCCGTGCTGATATCAACCACCCCGTTCTCATCCAAAATCGCATCATTTCACCCCAAAAAAGTTGTTTCCCAGTTCACAGTGCAGCCTGAACCCCTCAAAAAAGCAACACCCCCAGCCCCCCCAAGCCTCTGAGCCGTTAACTGTACAGGGAATTAAACCCCGGAGGCGGTTGGGGTTTGATGACCCCAGTTGATAGGATTAAGGCGCTGGAGTCATGTGAAACCCAGACCCAAATTAAATCCCAAAAGACCAAGCTCGGGATTTAAAATACACAGCGGGAATCTGGCCGGAAAAAGGACCCCTAAAAAAGCTTGGAAAAAGGTCAAGGAGCATCTCGGCCCTGCGATGCAGCCACTCGCCTTCCTTTTTGTTTTTTTCTCAATTATTTTTGGGGAATTTTTTTTCCTTTTCTTCCCTTAACTCCAACTATTTATAAACGGGCAGATAGGAGATGCCTGGCTGTGGAGCAGTGTCCGTTGGGAAAATCCACAGCGGCATTTCTCACGACCCCGGGGGTGGGGGGGTGGCAGGAGGAGCTGTATCCTCCGGAGAGACCAAATTTGGGGAAAAAAAATTAAATAAAACAATAATCATACGTGACTTTGCTATAGATGGAAACGCACTTCAACCCCTGTTGTGGGAGAGGGAGGCGGGGATGGGATGGGAATGGGAATGGAATAGGATTAGGAATAGGATAGGGGTGCGATTGGCATGGGTCGGGGATGAGACTGGGGTGGGATTGGGGATGGAATGGGTTAGGGAAAGGGATTGGGGATGGGATCGAGGGTGGAATAGGATAGGGAAAGAGATTTGGGATAGGACTGGGTATGGAATTGGGGATGGGATTGGAAAGGGAAAGGGATTGGGAATGGAATTGGGGATAGGATTGGATGGGATTGGGATGAGGACAGGAATGCCAAACATCACCCCTAATTTTGCTTTTCCCTACCATGATCCTGTGCAGATCCCACAGGACGAGGATGGATTGTTTGAAAGTGAATTTAAAAGAATCCCACACATTTTGGGTTTAAAAGTGACTTTTTGCAGCATTTTTGCTCTCTAGATACCCACAAGGTTGCATCCCAGGGCTTGGCCATGACTTGTTTTGGTGTAATCCATCACGACTCCATGCAAAAAACCCCTTTGGGATGTGGCAAAGGAACACCCTGGTGGGATTTAAGGACTAAGAGACCCCCACACCTCGTCCCAACACCTTTCAATTAATTTTTATCAGGGAAAAAACCTGCAAGGAGGAACAAGTGGCGGCTCCAAGACCCCCACCCAGCATCCCGCTGGGAGGAAATGCTGCTGCCATTGTTTTTGGGGCCGTTTCCTTTCCCCAAAGGCCTCTTGGTTGGGAATGCCAAAGGATATTTCCCTTTGGAGCAACTGTGGCGTTTCAAAAAAAAAAACGCAAATAGGGGGGGAAAAATAATGAGGGGAAGGAGGGAAAACCCCGTGAACAGAGAAGGGTTGAGACCCCTCACCTCAAAACCAGCTGGGGTGGCTGTGGAGCACCAGTAAACAAGGGAAAAGGAAACCAAATGGATTTTTCCCAGCTCGACGCCACAGGGGAATTATCGGCTCCGACACATTGGAGTCCCCGGGGTGTCCCTGCATGGCTTTGGGTTTGGGGGTGCTGGAAAGTGCCACTTGGCAGCTTCAAGGTAAAAAGTTGCTTTTCCGGGGGGGGCCCAGATTTTCCCCGCTCGGGACACCCCTAGATTGGGTCCCCCACCTGCCAACCTGCCTGCTGGGGTGAGGGGAGTGGGGTCACTGACAGGGATAGGTGGGTGCTGTGACTCCCCCGCAGTACCCCCAGGTCCTGTCCGATGCCACTCTCAAGCTTTCCAGGGTCCTATCCGGTGGTCCCGGGCTCCCGTGCGTCTTGCTGGATGCCCCCGGCTGCTCCACGCCCTGCCCCGGTGACCCCCGCGGTACGCCCGGGTCCTGCCCGGTGACCCCGCAAAAGCTCTCCCTTGTCCTTCCCTGTGCATCCCGCGTCTCCTGTCTCCTGCTGGGTGCTCCCCGGCGGTACCACCGGGTCCTGCCCCGTACCTGCCGCGCTTCCCCGCGTCCTGCGCGGTGCCACCGCTTCTCCCGCGTCTCGCCGAGCGCAGCCCCGGCACCCCCCGGCTCCTCCCGCTGCGCTCCGGGTGCCGCGTCTTGGCCGGTGCATCCCCGCTACCCCCGCGTCCTGCCCGGTGCGCCCCTAAAGCTCTCCCGCGTCCTGCCCGGCGTCCCCCGCTTCTCCCGCATCTTGTCGGGAAGCCCCTCCCGGCCCCCGCCGTGTCCCGCCCGGTGCCCCCCGGTGCCCGCGGGGCTCACCCAGCAGCGCCGCCAGCGCCAGCGCCGCCCGCCGCAGAGCGCCCATGGCCGGAGCCGCCGCCGCAGCAGGTGCCGGGGGGGGATCGGGAGGGACCGGGGGGGACCGGGAAGGGCCGCGGGGCGGGGCCCGCAGGTGGGGGAGGTGCCTGGCCGAGAGGGCGGGGTGTATCCCCAACCCACCCCATGGGGGTGTCCCATCCCAGACAGTGACAATCCCCCCACCGCTGCCCCCAGCCCACCCTTCCCCTGGGTCCAACCCCATCTCCACCGTCTTTGCCGCTATTAATTAATTCTATGGGTTATTATTAATTATATTAGGGTTAAAGGGGGCGTGGTGCAACATGACACCCCAATGTTACACCCCACCACCCGGAGGGGCACAGGGACCCCCAAGCCTCCCCCAATCCTATCACTCCCACACTGGCAGGGCGGAGCATTCCATCCTGCATCCCTCACCCTCATCCTGCCACCACCCTTTGGATAAACATATTGATCCTGAAAAATAAATAAAACACCAGAAAAACAGCAATTTTGACTCCCTAGTTTTCAGGAGCCCCAGGGTGGATCCTCCCTGGCTCAGCCAGGGTTATCCTGGTCCTCAATCTGAGCAGGGTCAGACCTCGAAGCCCCAGCGGAGATTAGACACCAGCGGAGGAGGAGGCGGCGGTGGGGGCAGAATTAATCCCTTCTCACCCTCTCCTCCCCCCGTAAATCCAGCCTGGCCGCCAGGATTGTGGGATCTGGGGAGCGAGGAGGCTTTGGGGGATCGACCTGACTTGATCCCACTGAGAACCAACCTCTCCTTGCTGACATTCTCACCTTGTGCTCTGTCCAACGCTTCCAACTTGGCAGCGGCTCTTTGGGGCAACTCACCCTGTGTGGGGGCGATTCCCTCTGTATTGAGGACTGGGAGGGTGGGTAACATCCTCTCCTTCCTCACTCCATCTCAGGGCTCAACCACATCCGACCGTTGGCTTCAAGCCAGGCAGTGATCCTCACTTTTTCAAGGATTTCAAGCATCTCTGCAGGGAAAGGAACTGGCTCTGGCAGCACTCACCCCCCTAAAATAAATAAACACCTCCTGCAGTAACGACCCCGGGAACGAAGCCCTCATGGGAATATCCACAGGGAAGAGCTCGGCACCTCCCTGAATTCCCCCTCGGAGGAGGAGAAGGATGTGTGGAAGCCCATAAGTGTTTGCTTGATTTTATTAGGACCGACACATTCATCGTATGTCACAACGTCACCGATGGATGAGCTCCAGGAAATAAAACCCACCGGTCCCAGCGCGGGGCTGGACCAGGAACACGCTGCAAAGGCATAAATGCGTCCTCCCCCACCCCCTCCCACCCCGTCCCCCTCCCCACCTTCCCCTTCTCACAGCTTTGATTGTATCCATAAGCAATGGGTCAACAATAAAACAAGTAATAAAAATAACCATCATGTTTTCCCAGCTGCCAGGTTATTCTCACAGAGAGTTATGGAAACCCGTAAGGGAAAAAAAAAAAGGGGAGCCAAAAGGAGAAAAAGAAAGAAAAAAAGAAAGGAAAAAAAAAAGGAGAAAGAAAAAAAGGAAAGGAAAAAAGAAAGAAAAAGAGAAAGAAAAAAGGAAAGAAAAAGAGAAAGAAAAATGGAAAGGAAAAAAGATAGAAAAAAAGAAAAAAAGAAAAAAGAAAGACAAGAAGAAAGAAAAAAAGAATTAAAAAAAAAGAGAAAATAAAAATAATAAAAACCCCCAAAATTAAAAGAACCAAAAGAAAAAGAAAACACCAAAATGAAAAAGAAATTTAAAAAAAATTTAAAAAAGGAAAAAAGAAAAGAAGATAAAAAAGGAAAAAAGATTAAAAAAGTTAAAAAAGTAAAAAGGAAAGAAGGTAAAAAAGAGGAAAGGAAAGCAGATAAAAAAGAAAAAAGGAAAGAAGATAAAGAGAAAAGAAAAAAGATGAATAGAGAAAGAAAAATAATGAGAAAAAACAGGATTAAATAAGAAGACAGTGATAAAAAAAGAGAAAAATAAGGAGGAAAATAAAGAGAAAAATAAAAGAGAAAAAGATACAGAGAAAAATAAAAAGGCCAGGAATTATTTTAATGTTAAAAAAATAAAATAAAATAAAAGTAGATATGGCAACGCTACTGAGGAAGTGAAATACATCACAGAAACCAAAGTCTTTGCAGGCAACACTGTTCGGAGAGAGGAGAACACTCAATGGTGAAAAAAGTGAAGTTCTAAAGTATATACAAGATATCTAAGGGTGGCTTTGAAAAACAGTCCCCGGGCCGTCGGGGGTTCCCTCGCCGTTATCTATTGCTTATTGATTCAGATCCAGAATAACACTTAGAGACGGATGCGTCCGAATGAGACACCGTGGAATAAAGGAAAGCCCAAACCCCCAGTTTCCGTATGAAAACGCCACGTGCACGAGCTCGTCCCGTGTGGAATGTACCGACCATCGTCTCACGGGCCGGGGGCTCCCCCTCACCACGCCGCTCCAGCGGGAAACGGCGGGCGCGGAGAGAGCCGGGCCCGGCGCGTGGGAAGCGCCGCCTGAGCCTCCGCGCATCCCAACACGCGGGAAAGTCTGACGCGCCGGCTGTGAACGGACAGGATCCGAGTGAGATGGAAAATGGGGCGGAAAAGCCCTGATCCTTATGAAGGACGAGACTCAGTTGTTAAATTTTAAGGGGTACCCGATGGCTTTTTCCAGGCACTCTACCAAAGAGCCGGCAGACAGAAAATCCCTCTCCACTTCCACAAATTTGATGTAGATGGATTTGGGCGAGACGCCGGGCTCTACGACGCAGTTCTGAGATAAAAAGGCGTTGATCCCGACCCAATCTTTGCTGAAGGTTTTGGTGTTTGCCTGGAAGTGTAAAAACAGGCACTGCTGCAGAGTCCGGACCTCAGCGATGCCAAGGTAACAATAGATAATCCGGGCAGACTCCATATCCACCCGGAGGGAGGCTTGTGGAGAGGGGACCTCCAGTTCCCCTGGAGTCTCATTGCCGGGGTCGGGCGCCCGGTGCTCGGCCAGCGGGGAGGGGGGTTTCTCGTGGCACTCCTCGTATCCGATGGCGTACAGGCCAGGGCTCTTGGGGATCCCTCCTGGCAACAAATACTGCACCACGTTCCCCCCGGTGGGTTTGGAGTGAGCGATGGGAATCCAGTCGATCTCCATGTGCAGCTCCAAGCATCTGGCTTCACTGATGGTGATCTCCAGGAATTTGTAGTAAACGTTTTTCCAGTTCATTTTCTGCACTCGGGTCATGATCACCCGACCCTCCGGTTTTTCCGAGTTGAAATATTCCCGGAGCCGCTTGCCGAGGGGGACCTGGGAGCTGATCTCTGCGTAGTGGTAACGGATATCCTCCTTCCAGCGGGTGTTGTACCCGATGCCAAAAATGGCCAGTTTGTTAGAAAGATGGAGCCTGGAGAAGTCTGTCCAGCTCTGAAACAGCTCCCACTTCAACTGGACCGACTCCAAGATTTGCATAATGTTCTGCATGACGTCACGCTTCCTGGAAATTAAAGAAGAGGGAGAGAAGGATAAAGGAGTCAGAGCTGGAAAACCATCCTGGCAAAAACACAGATCTTCAGAAAACATTAATCCCCATCGGCTTTCTCAGTTGATTTTTATTATTATTATAAATATAGCTGGGGGAGTTTATGGACTGAAACTACCCCATGATGGGTTTGGGGAATTTTTTTAATTAATCTCGGCAAAATCTAAACAAACCCAACCCAAACTCCTCCCAGTATCAAAGAAACTCCAAGGAAACAGGTGTCTGGCATTGCTGAATAAAGCCACACTTAACTACTGGGTCATTCTATACAGCCACGGGTTTCTATTGACATGTGGTCCGTGTGCTGCATTCCCAATTTACAACTGCCACTCCAAAGGCTTCCACCTCATTGTTATCCCAAAAGTAATGCCAGCAAACAGGACTATTAATTGTAAAAACTCCAATGGAAACATCAAGCTGCTCCAAAGGTCTCAGTCCCAGTGCTGGGATAGAAACACGGCTCAAGTGATCAACACCCTGGAGTAGAAGATACATCCAGACACATTCTGGATCCTGTGGATTGAACAGGGGAATTCCTCCGGATAGGCAATAAAAAAATCCCCATGCTCCCAAAGAGCTATTTGCACTCCCAGTAGTGAGGTTCCATGGAGTGGTTGACATCAGGACAGAGCATCCATGTGCACCCATGGTGAGCTGGAGCAGTTTCCTCTGGGATGAACGAGACCATTAGGGTGTGATTATCTGGCAGGGAGAACTCCTAATCTGAGGAGTTATTGTCCTATGATCAAAGGTGTAGGAAGATAATGCAACTCGTTTGCTATTGGAGAAACCTCTCTTGGTCCAACAAACAGGATGTAAAAGCTCCTTCCATGCAAGTCTCCTTCCTTTTATTCATTGTGCCACGTCTGGAAGCCTGAACTGGGGAGTCACCACATTCCCAAGAGGACATTTTCTCCTCCCAAACTCCACCAAGAGTACAAACTGTACCAGGCAACAGTGCTTTTCTTCTGTGGGGCAGAAACTTCCCTCCGCCCTGGGGGTTCCTTAAGATCTTGCAGCACCAACCATGCCAGAAAATCCATGGATAGACCTTAAAAGACATTTTGGGAAGCGCATCTCTGCCATGACTGGAGTGTAACCGAGTTTCTAGAGAACAGAGGAGGGACAGGCTGGGCAAGCAGAGCCATGTTTGGGCCAGGGGCTCTTAAAAATGTCTGTTCCATTGCCACCAAAATCCTGTTTCTTACTGCAAGTCATTCCTGAGGAATCAGTTCCACTGCCCGGCAGCAACAGAGAGAAATCCCAGGCAAGGAGAACACTTGCTCACCCCAAATCCACTTCCATTTACACACACACACTGTGGCAACGCTGATTTGAAGCTTCCCTGCTGCTTTGCCACCCTTGAAAAGTGTCTTTTGGAAGTGCAAGTTCACCCTCTGTGCACAGGGGGACGGGACAGACCAGGGCCCAGGGCAGTGCCGGAGCCCAGTGCCGTGTCTCACCGCTGGCACGCGCGCTCGGCTCCCGCCGGCAGCTGAGCTCCAGTTGCACATGGATTCCCATCCCAGGCAGAGCCAGGAGAGTGCGGCGTGGGCAGGTTTTCATTCAACAGCGGAGGAACAGAGCGAGGAACCGAAAGCAAAGCCCCCACCTTTATTAATTGTACTATAAATATACTTAGTTTAGCTCGGCACAATCCAGAGCTGGAGCTTGGGTGCATTAGTCACTCCAACTGCTCCTGTGGGGAACAGGAGCCTTTCCACGAGAGGGGATCTCTGGCAGCAGAGAAGGGGTTTCCACAGGGAACTCACCACTTCCAGCACAGAGGAAAACAAGAAAAGAGGAATTTTAAGGAGTTTTGCCTTTCAGTTATAGCATCTCCTCCCTTATGCTGGGACTCGACAGCTCAGCTGAGCTTCCCACTCCCAGGCTCTATCCAGGACCCCCATGCCAAGCAGAGGTATCATGAGCAGTAAGTCTTATTTCTTTATTTATAATTAATTACAATTTAATTGTCATTTGTTGAACTATTTAAAATTATTTATTTAATATGCATTTATGTATTTTTCTTATTTATACTGCTAATATTATTCTCTTTTCAAGATAAAAATGGGAGCGGAGCAGAGCAGAGGGTTTACCCTGTCACGTGTCTCAGGACAATCTCACTTGTCAGCTGCAGAAGGTGCCCTAGAGCTGGATTTTCCCCTGTCCTCAAACCACCACCTCCCTGCTGGAGTCTGGGATCTGCATTTCTTCCTCCTTGGAAGCTTCTGCAATTCAAATCAGGAAAGACTGGAGACAAGAACCAGTGTGAGTTTGTTCCAAGGCGCTGTTTCCAAACCAAGCAGACTTCAAAGGGGTCAGAACAGTTGCTCTCAGTGAAGTTCCACGAGCTTTTCCTAGTTCATCCTCCCAGCACTTGCAGTGAATCAAACTACTCCTCAAATCAACTCAAAACAGAGGAGTAGTCTCAAAGTAGCCTTTCACTTTTCAAAGCAGTTTATTTGGAGGCAGCAGTGTGCCAAGGGGAGGCAACAGCAGAGCTACTGCAGGGAAGGAGCATCTTGATGGAGCACAGGATGTGGACATGGGATACCTGTTGCCCTTTACTTCCTACACCACCAAAAATAAGGTGACACTGGGAAGATGGGAACTCCTCATAGTCACAGACTCACAGAACAGTTTGGGCTGGAAGGGACCTTAAAGCTCATCTCATTCCAAATCCCTGTCACAGGCAGGGACACCTTCCACTAGCCCAGGTTGCTCCAAGCCCTGTCCAATCTGGCCTTGGACGCTCCCAGGGGTGGGGCAGCCACAGCTTCTCTGGGCAACCTGGGCCAGGGCCTCCCCACCCTCACAGGGAAGAATTCCTTCCAAACATCCCATCTAACCCTGCCCATTCCTCCTTGTCCTGTCCCTCCATCCCTTGTCCCCAGTCCCACTCCAGCTCTCTTGGAGCCCCTTTAGGCACCAGAAGGGGCTCTGAGGTCTCCCCAGAGCCTTCTCTTCTCCAGGCTGGGAGTGTTCACCCAGAGAAGAGAAGGTTTCTGGGAGACCTGAGAGCCCCTTGCAGGGCCTAAAGGGGCTCCAGGAGAGCTGAAGAGGGACTGGGGACAAGGGATGGAGGGACAGGACAAGGTGGAATGCCTTCCCACTGCTAGAGGGCAGGGATAGATGGGATATTGGGAAGAAATTGTTCCCTGTGAAGGTGGTGAGGCCCTGGCACAGGTTGCCCAGAGAAGCTGTGACTGCCCCATCCCTGGAAGTGTCCAAGGCCAGGTTGGACGGGGCTTGGAGCAACCTGAGATAGTGGAAGGTGTCCCTGCCCATGGCAGGGGGTAGAATGAGATGAGATTTAAGGTCCCTTCCAACCCAAACCATTCTGGGATTCTGATTCTCCATGTCCAAAAGCATAGCACAAGGTTCATCAGATAATTTGAACAATTTTATGGAGATTATTTCTGCTGAAAATCTGCACTTGACCAAGACTGCAGATGAACCAAAGTGCCCCGACTTTGAACTAAGTTATCTACATTTTAAAACATACACAAAGAGGTAAAAAGTTAGGCAACTATTAATCTTCTGTGACTTTTAGATGCAAATCTATTTTTTGAAGATAACAAATACCCATCTTATCTTTGTATCAGCCCTACTACTCCTGACTGCTTTTAACCTATGAAGTCAGAGTCTAGAAGTTCCTTCCCCTCACAGACAAGAAGAAAATCAGCTTTCAGCAAATCTGTGTGTTGGAAGATGCTCTGTGCTTCCACTGAGCACGTAGGACTGTCACACGCCACAAAATGTCCCAGAGTTCAGAGACTCCAGTGTATTTTAGGGGGAATTTGGGGGAAAAAATGACCATAAAACTGCGAAAGGTCTAATTTATCAAAACCTAGTCCAGCTGTCCATGTACAGAACTTGGAAGAGAAAATTCAGGTAGTCCAAGCCTTCACCTCAGAAAATTGAGGATTATTTTGCTATGCAGCTCCCAAAAGGCTGCATTCCATAACAGCACCAAGAAACTGTTCAATAACAACATTTATACTGCAAAATGTTACTCTTCTCCAGGTTGTCCCTGAGTTGCTAAACTGAATTTGCTCCATGTGAAGAAAAAAGTCACCTTTGGGTACGTGAAAATCCACCTGAAGTGAGAAGTTTGATGAAGCTACGGCACTACAATGGAAGCTTTTTGTTAATTATTTTTATTTTATTATTTCCTTTTTAAATTATTTTATTTTTAATTCATATTTTAACGGTTTGGGGTTTTTTTATGTTTATGAGGGTTTTTTTTCACTGAGTTACAGTACAAAGCCTCTGTGTATGACTCACCAGGGGCGCTCTGCTGCTGTTCCCAGTGCTGGTGACCTCCTACGCTCCAGGAGCTCGTTTTCCACCATGGAAAACCCCAGACTGACTCCAGATGACACTACAAGCCACCTTGGTGGGGGAGCTCCCATGTGGAACACAGCCCGAAGGGTCTGTGAGCCTGGCTGCTGTGGCTCACTCCCCCCACAGATGGATCCACAACCACCCCGGGGGTTTTACAACCCTAAAGGTTGGCAGAAAGCAGTCCTAGATGGAGTAAACCCAGCACAATTCCTTTCATTTTTGGGAATGCTCCGTGTTATTGTTGGCGAGGGAGATTCACATGCTCAAAGCACTCAGAATGCTCCAGTGTTTGCTGCACTAACCCAGCCAAAAGGTTACAAATAAGGTCTGGAAAGTCATAAAAACTAAAATGAAAGACTCCCAAGTTTTGGCATGCCTTCCCACCAAGGAAGGGAGCTTTTCTTGCGGATTGTATCCGTGGTTTAAGTCCTTGCATCCATGTAGTAAGCCTCGTTTCATTTGCTGAATGGTGAAGTCAAGGAGAAACAGAGTTGTGAAGCTTTTCAGCTGTTCTGAGGTAATGGGAATAATGCATAAAGCAGACTCAACTGTATGAATAGCCTTGCACAATGTATTTATAATTATAATCAGAAGTTTCAAATATCCTCCCCTCCTGCACAACATCCCCAGGGAAATACATTCCAGGGTAAAACATTCATAAATTACTTACTGCGTGTCTTCTGAAGACTCCTGTTTTATCTTTAGTGTTCTTTTTGTGGTAGGCATTTCATCTGAAAGGTAAAATTCCAACACATAATTATATTTTAGATCACATACTTAGGGCCTTTTTTATTTTTTATGTTATTTTCCAGAGGCTGAAATTAAATAAAAAATAAATCAGAGTTGCCTCCTAAGCCAGGCAGTCTGCTGGAGTTCTGCACGAGACAGTTCCAGTTCCTAAACCCTCTGTAATTGATTTGGTTTTTCTTTAACTTGGAAGGGACACTGTCAGTTAAGATCTGAATCTCTCTCTGCAAGTGCAAAACCTTTCAAGGACAAGGCTCCAACCCCTGCTGTTAAATCACAAATCGACCGAATTGCAAACTGCATTGTTTAAAGAAATAGGAAAAAAAATAGGAAAAAAAGAGAGAAAAAAGGCAACTCTGCTTCCAATGGCACAGCTGAAGACAAGCAGCAGCAGAACTGCATCTGTGTTCCATTTAGATGCTGTGTGCCAAGTGCTTTGCTCACAGCTTCTGAGCACGAAGGGCATCGTCAGCCCCGGCGCACGCAAACGTCCCCGAGAACGGTGACAAACCAGGAGATCCCGCTTTGACTCACCAAAACAAGCTAGACCAGACAGAATTAGCCGCCATTTACATACGTTTTTCTTCTCCCCACTGTTTCTCTCCCACATATTTCTGATTTTTAAATCCCCCAGGGAAGAAGTCTGAGGAACTGGAATGCAGTTAACAGCCAACTTGAAAATGTTAACGTTAAACCGTGATTTAAGGCTCTTTCAAAGCATCCTGACTCACCAGTCCCCCAAACACAGACGTGAACAGATACCCGACTGCATCTCCTCTCCCTCTTTCATCCTACAAATGGGGGAAAAAAGCCTTTACCTAATTCACCTTCTTCACTTGCAACTCCACTGAATTTGGTCAAGTTTCCTGTGCTCAGGCAAGGGAGGAACACATCCCCATAAGAGCAGTGGCTCAAGAGGGAGAAATATGCCTAAAGAAAGCCACTTCTTCCAAGAACTGCTCAGATTGATGTGCATTTTCCATTGGGAATGTGGTACTTTGCTCTGTTTAACATAACACACAAGCAACAACTAAACATCCAAATTAATTAACAGACTGATTCTTACGTAGAGACAGCAACAATTCAGGCAAGAAAAGCACGTGGAGGAGTTTGGTTTAGGTCTCAATCCTCGACTGTGAGTTTGTTTGCTATTTTTGTATTTAAAAAAGGCCACGCACCTGGATATAAACGTATTTATGTGTTTAATTTCAATATAGCAGAGTACAGAGAAGAAGCAACACTTTTTTATAGTTCTTGGTGTCACCAGCAGCAGGTTGAAGCTCTGCTCACAATTTAAGCAGATGGTGTTTGAATGATAACACTCAGGTACCACTGAAAGGGAATTTTACTTCCCATGAAGGGAAGTGAAACTGAGAGCAGAAGAAGAGACAGGGAAGGTGTCACCTCCTCCATCATTTCTGGCCACATAGCCCTTCTTTCCTCCTGACAGGCTCTTCAAACTCCAGTTCTGATTCTACAATGCTTCAAGAACCACATGTTACTTTTGATTGACTGGGGGATTTCCGTCCCTTTTCTCCCCAGGGATGTGTTTTAGCACCCTGAGGACATCACACCCGAGAGATGGAAGTTGGTACTGAGCACATGTGAGACAGGCACGAGCACAGGTAAAACCCGAGGCTGGAGATGTGCCAGGATGGGATTTCTTACCCAATTCCTGCTCTCCGGTCTGGTAGCAGTGAAGGTCCTGACTGTGGTTTCCCCAGTCCTCCTGGGAATACTCCTCCATCGTGCTGCCATCTGACTCCAGCTCCTGGTACAAGCCGCTGCTGTTGATGAGGACGGGCTGGCAGGGCTGGGAGTCCCATCCTCCCTGCCCAAACACCTGCTCCAGCTGCTCAAACGTGTAGCTGCTTTTCCTCTTCCCGACGCCGTGCTCCTTCACGCGGCTGTAGCACCTGCGGAGGGTCTGAGACACAGAGGAGTGGGTTAAGCCAGGGGGTCCTGGGCTGGATGACCACACAGGCACCTGCAGACAGTCACAGGGTTGCCAGGCAGAGTTTAGGGGCTTGGGGGTTATTTCTGCTGGTCATATTTGCCCCACACTCACGAGCAACGCTCCCAAATTAATCTACACCCACCAAGAAGCATCATTTGTACCAGACGTTCCCGCTTGGCATTAATGTTACCACAACAGAGGACAAGTTGTGTAGCAGCTACAGGTTCCTTGGATTTAACATGGCTGATTTATTCTCTTTCCCACTTTTATAAAAAAAAAAAAAAAATTAAAAATCCCCAGATCTGCTATGGACACAGGGAAAAAAATAAAATAAATCAAAATACCAAGAGCCCCCCAGTCAGAGACACCAACCAGCCAGGAAAATGCACACCTACTACAAGGAGGAGAAAGCAGAGCTGGTGTTGTGCCCACAGCTTGGAGAGGGGGAAGCAGGGAGGAGACAGAATAGAAAAGAGAGAGATTTCCCCCAAAGCAAAGACAGTTCAACCTTCCTCACTCTGGTAAGAAGACACAAGGTACAAAATGGATATGCCTAAGCTTTTCAGCTAGAAAAATATATATTACTTACACATTTTTGCATTCCTTACTAACTCACTCTGTCTCTTGTGAAGCTGCTGAAATTTAAAAGAGGTCAAATCAATAATGCTCCCAATTCCCAGACTTCCATATCAAGCATTAAGTAAGAAACAGCACTGAGGTGGCATGGTCTGAGCAGCCTCTCAAACAGTGCTGGGGCCAAACCTCCCACACAGATGCAAAGGGCTCCTCTACCTCTGGTGAGCCCTTTGACATCCCACACCAGCGGTTGAGCTGCTCCACAAGTTCCAGCCACCTTTTCCCCCTAATCCTGAGCAACATACAACTATCTGGGGGTAAAGGAAACTAAAGCTTAATACGCAGGTCTTGATGTGGTTTTAATTCTAACACTGCTCTACTTTTGAAAGGCCCCAGGTTTGCTGGAACTTGATGCGTTTTGGATTGGTAAAGTGCTAGAAAACATTAACTTTTTTTTTTTAAGTTGAATTTATTAGATTGTTGGGGTTCTAACCTGAATGGCAAAGCTGCCTCTAGAATTCAAGAGAGGCAATAATTTGGGAAGGGCTAGTACTGTTGCTTTCTGGAGGAGGACTGTAACAGACACATCATTACAAAAAACACTCGTTTTATTCCCCAAAAAGGAACTTTTACGACTCCAGAAAGCTGGAACCTACCTAATGCTCCTCATATGCTGGTTTAACAGCATCAGCAGGAAAGGGGTACATTTCTAACCAGTTTCCTCCTGAGATTCAGAGCCCTGGGAGCAGAAGCAAAACTGCTAAGCAGCAAGTCAGTATTACCCTGCTGTTTTAAACAAAAACACACAAAATTAACACAAAATAAAAAACGACCCATATAAATACACAGGCAGCAACAGGCACCAGTGGTTTATGGTGGTTTAAGGTGGAACCCTTCACAATTTTACCTTTGCTGCCTCAGGATAAACAGACAGATCTTCTTTGGATGGACACCAGCACATTTTAAGCTTCTGTCTGTGAGCTGGGGGGAAAACAACTGGCTACAGCAACTTGGAACAAAAACCTGGCCTTGAAACCTGTCAGCACCCACCAGGTGCAAAGTGGGTTCCCTCAGCGGGGGGTACAGCTACACTTGCTTGTTAAAATTCAGTTTCCTCACTCCAATTTCTCTCCTTTCAGCTCAAATCTCACCAAGTGGTATCTCAAACTGCCCGACAGAGAAGAGTAAACTCTTGTTTTACTCACAGCCTCTTTCTAAAATCCACCCCAAGTCAGATTTTCTTAAAAATATATTTCCCAAATCCCAGTTCTTGCATCTGCCCTGGTTTATCCACCAGAGTTAAACACAGATTTAGAGCCTCTAGCTGCATTTATTAGCAGCCTTTAAGCGACACAGACTGTCACCAAAACATCCCTACTCCTGGCCAAGCCCTCTGGGAACACTCGACACCCACAGCCACTCTATTTTCACACTCTATTTTCAGCCTGTGCTTCAAACACCAGTGGGGCTATGGAGGATCTCACACTGGGTTGTAGCCCAGTAGTAATTAATTATTTCAGTCAGGCTGCAAACTGGCTTATTTTACTATGAAAATAATTTAGCAGCAAGTCAATGAAGACTAGTGGAATAACTAAAGGGAGTAAAGCAGAAAGGGGGACAAAACTAAATGAGCAATAGCGTCACTGCTGATTACTCCTGCAGGTCAAGAGTGCTTCTGGGGATACTGCCTAGATGCTCACCTGGGTGTGTTACCTCTGTTTCTGCCAGCAGATAACCTAAAATTTGAGGGAGATAATCTCAAATTCGGGACTTTCCAAAGCACCAAAAGGCCTGTGGCCAAGCAGCTGGTGGCTCCCTGGTCTTGTTTGCTGGAGAATCGAGATTCCTGATAGCTTCTTTTTCTTAGAGGTTCCCCCCAGTGTCTCCAACGGGCAGTGCCTTCTAGTTTTTGTGATGTTCCCTCCCAACACCACAGGTCAGCCTCGTTTCATGTAAGCCCACAGCCTTCTCTTCTTCAGAGACTCTGGTAAGACCTAAATAATTGCTCAGACTTTGGGAAACCTGAAGATTTTTTTAGCCCTTAAGCTTTCTCCCAGCAGGTCATTCTAGGATCTGGGTTTTTCTTACGCACCTCCTCTACTCCTCCTGGTGTCCAGCTCAACTCCTGCTCCGTGGTTCCTAAAGTGCACACACACAGATTGATACAGATACACAAGAAACCAGGAAATTTAGGACAAGTAACTGAAAACAGACCTGATCACTGCCCAGTGACTGCCCAGACTGGAAGAGATCGAGGCTTTTGCTTATTGTTCTGCAACACTGCCTGCAACACGAAGACAGATTATCCCCACTTAATTTACAATTAGGAAAACCAAAGGAGGAGACAGTCACAAGGCTCAGCGTGGATTTTCTCACCATTTCTAACTCACGAGTCCTCATCTCTACGAGTGAAGCCACCGGAGAACCTGGACCTCTGCAGGAACTGCAGGATGAGGATCAGAGAAGCCTTAGGGAGTTACTTAGGAAGGTTGACATCACAGTCTTCCTTCCAGCAAAAAAACAAGGGAGAACCACACCACAGCGACCTTTTTGTACATAACCTGAGATGGCCTAACACAAGGAACTCGAGATCCCTGATCTGTGTTCTTACTCAGGGAGACACTACAGGCTCTGCAGAGTATTTTGGTGGCCTGTGGCTGTGTCCACAATCATCTCTTTAAGCTGATTAAGTAACAGCAGCCTAAAGGGGTCCCTATGGCCCTGAGCACCACTCAGCAAAACACTCAGCTCTGAAGATGCTCTTTTACTTAATGGGAGAGAGGAGCTCTCAGCTCTATATCCCAAAATAAGAACAGCAGTATCAAACAGCTCCCTCCCTCATCATGCCAGGATACTCACAGGCGACACGAGATGAAACTACACTGGGACAAAAGAAATGGCCTTTGAAGCCCGGAGTGGTTGTAGGGGACAGTGGAAGGTCTTGGAAGTCTCCATTCCTGAGTTCCCGGGAGCAGAAGGAAACAGAACTGGTGACAGCAGTCCGATAGCTCCAGCTCAAGAGCTTTCAGGTTAAAAACTGTGTGCAAGGCAGGAGAACACAAGGTTTACACTGGGTATCACTACAAGAAGCCCCGTTCCTGGGGTTTATCCAGAATAAAAGGGGAACAGCAGAACCTCAAACTCTCACGTCACAGAGCTGACAGCCTCGACACATCTCCAGCACGAGGAACCAAGCTGGGATGCTCCTCTGCAGAACATGAGGGCCCTGCACACACACAGCCCCCTGAGAGCTCCCACAGCAGCTGCTGCAGCCCTGTCTGCAAAGGCTCCAGCCCCACAGCTGGCTGCACATCTGCCCCAGCACAGCACTGGGGCCACACCAGCCCTCACAGCAAACCATGCTCTGCACCACAGAGCGAGACCTCAGTTGTATCCACATGTACCTGAACACACAGGCACTTCCTGAAGGATTTGGCTCCGGGACAGAAAAGCGAAAGTGCTGAGAAAGAACCTTTTCCAGCCTAAATGGATCAGATGCCTGAGTAAGGTTCAGCCCAGTCCTGCCAGAATCTGTTCAAATGCTTCCTTTGGAGCGATGAAGGCCACACCTGAGTAAAGTTATCTTGCCTTTGCAAACAAGTTCGTTCCTAAAATCAAACCTGAAGTTTCATGCATCCACTGTGATCAGGACAAGCATCTTTACATCACCCACAAAACCAGATTTTTATGGAAATCCCAAAACTGTAGCAGCCTGGATCAAAAGAGGTCTGAGATGTACTCAAGAGGTCACATGTGCAATCCATGGGAGACCACAGACTCAGATCCTTGCTGGTCCTTGCTCTCAAACGAATGGAGCGAGGCCACAAGCCCGTCCAGAAGAGGAAGAGCAGCACAAACCATTCCACAGGTGAGAGGGAAAATGCTCCTCTCCAAAACAACCTTCAGTCAAGCAGCTGAAAGCATCAACATGGGCAGCACCATGGGGGAAACACCTCCTGTAATTCAGAAGGCTAAAAACCTTGACAAAGAGGGCTTGAACCCCAATGTTCACCAGGACCAGTGGTCAAGGGGTAGTAACAGATGAGACCACAGCAGTCCAGAAAGCATCATCTGCTTGGCCCCAAATTATACACTCAGCAGGAAGGATGTAACCAGGAATGCCAGTGCTTGAAGCTGTATGCAAAAATCAGGAGGATTTTTAACACCTTCCCAAGTCCTCCATAGTCAAAGAGCTTGACAGGAAAAAACTGTGTGTGCCCAATCCAGAATCTAATGTTCAAAAAATCTCAAAAATGAGATTTAATGTTCAAACTTAGCGAATTTGTCCTTCTGCAATGATTTCCTGACCATCAACTGTTTCTGTCTCATCAAGATAAATCTACCAGCTCGCTCCCAGCTTCCTCAGGGATCCATTCTGCACCCATGGAACGAGCAATGGATGACCCAGGTATACCAGAACGACCAGATCAAACTATTACAGACACACAACATGGCTACACAAGCCACTGGATTGTAAAGACACTTGTCCTGCCTGTGCAGTTTGAGCCAGATTATTACAGGCATGACAGTGCTCTGCAAATAGCCCAGCTGAGGAGAGCAGCTCCAGATGATTGGGATCTCCCAGAGATCCCCCTCTGCCACAGCCCCACAAAGGAGTAAAACAACTAGATCTGCTCTTTGTCACGGAAGAGTTTCTTTTTCCTGGCTATAAATGTCAATAGAAAGTTGCTCCCACCTATGGGGGCCCGTGAGATCCCCCAGGGAGAAGCTGGGTTGAGGGAAAGGACTGAAGAGATGATAAGAAACAACCCAGCTTGGAAACCCAGTGCATCTGAATGTATCTAAGCCAAAGAAAGAACCAAAGGTAACTGAAACACCTGCATGTGCTGAAGCCCAGGGAGCTGCTGTGACAGGTAGCTGGGACCGAGAGAAACTCAAGATGAAGGCAAACCACATCCACGAGAAACAGAATCACAGAATGGGTTGGATTGGAAGGAACCTTAAAGCCCATCTCATTCCAACCCCCTGCCATGGGCAGGAACACCTTCCACTACACCAGGTTGCTCCAAGTCCCATCCAACCTGGTCTTGGACACTTCCAGGGACAGGGCAGCCATAGTTTCTCTGGGCAATCTGTGCCAGGGCCTCAGTAGGGAGAGTTTCTTCTTAATATACAATCTAACCCTATTTTCTGGCAGTGTGGAGGCATCCCCCCTTGTCCTGACACCATATGCCCTTGTAAAAAGTCCCTTTCCATCTTTCCTGTAGGCTCAAATTAAAGGCAAAGCTGCTTTGAAGGTGGATGGTTGGCTGGTTGCTACAAAACACACCAATGCTCCACCAGTTGAGATCTTCAACTCAGAAGACAGCAGCTCCACTTGACTCTATCGGACCCAAGGATGGGATTCCTGGTGAAATCCAACCTCCTGTAACGTGCAGCAGGTCATACTAGATCACAGCAAGTGTTGCTTCCGAGACAGCCTCGTTAAAGCAGCTTTTCCTGCCTTAAAAATGACTTAATGCAAGATTTACAAACAGACAAGTTTGCATCATAAAGCAGCAAAAACCATAGCCCTGTTTCAAACGAGCCCTGCCATCACCACTTCACACGCTGCTTAAAGCAAGAAACACCAGCAGCTGACAGTCAGGCGTAATTTGTCATTCCTTCCTCGGTATTCAGGTGTCATTTTTTCCCATCCCTCCCATTTCATGGGGGTTCGTGGCACTCCCAGCTCCTCTTCCCGAGCGCCGAACCAGCCTCTTCGAGGCATGGAAAATCCAGCACCTGGGCAAGTGGGATGGGCAGCAAGACTTGGAAATTCCTGCAGCTGGCAGTTAAGATGCTGGAGCTGCTTCTCTTTGAATCAATGGCTTGGCATCGACTCTGGGAAAGGCAAAACAAAAGCAGAACTTGCATTTCCGCAGTGGCTGAAGAAACGACGTGTTGAAAACGCTCCCGAATTAGTTTTAATGGCAACTTTTAAGGAGGGATTTGTCTTTGCCTTCCCATCTCAGCTAAGCAAGGTGCCATCAGGAGGGTGAGTCTCTGATTCCGTGGAGATGGGAGCACCAGAAGCAGAAATCCTTCCATGGGTTTAAAAAATTGCCTAAAATCCGGTTCTGAGAAAACAACCATTCTTTCAAGAACACTCCTTTAAAACAAAACAGGTCTTTATTGCCTGAAAACGCCCCTTGCGCAGCTCCAACTGCAACACCTGAGCTCACCTGAGCTCATTTTCTCACAGTTAAGCTCCCAGGGAACTCCTGATGCCTGTGCCTGGCTGAAATGGCACTGTCAGGTGCAGGATCCTGGCAAGGATGGGAAGGGTTTGGCCAAATATTCCATCACGTGCCTGAAAACCCTGGCACAAAGGTCAAACTTGAAAACTACAGGACTCTCCGTGAACTGCTGCAGGGAGGTGATGAACTTCAGGACAGACAAAGCAGGCTAAATCCTTGCTGAGGAACACAAGGAATAGGAGGAGGGCTGGATGAAAGGCACCTGTGAATGGCTCCTCAACACCAGCTCCCTGTCACAGGGACAGTCAGAGCGTGCCACTGAACACGCAAGGATTAAGGATACAGCGTGACACAGAACTGTGGTGCACAGGACAGCTTTTCTGGGAATGCAAGGGGCAGAAATCAAGATGTTTCACCTCTCCTGCAGCTCCTGATTGCTGAGCTCACCAAGCCACCGACCTCGGAGCCACCAAGTCGCACTCAAGCTCTCTTTCCAAAGGAAAAGCTGCTGGAACAGTTACATGTGAATCCCTAAATTTGAAACAGACCCTTCCAGAGCAGCTCCAACCCAACAGCAGCCTCGTTCCAGCTGCTGATGTGCAGAAAAACACATGCAGATGGTGAGGGATGGGTGAAAATCTGCAGTGGAACCTTCCTGCTCACCCTGTTTGAATTAGGAGGGAACCCATCCATGCCATACAACTGGAAAACTCTCTGCTTCCAAGCTGACTTGTTCCTTTCCAGCTCAGCTTGGTCCTCAAGACTCTGGCCAGGGAAGGCAGGTATCCCAAAGCAACCCAGTGTCAAGCCCTTATCTAAAATGCATTTATAGTATCAGTTGAACAGGGTATGTCTGAAGCACCATTTACATTTATAATCCAGCAGCAAAGCCTCACGCTGCCGTTCCCTGATGGGCAGTATCCCACAAAATAATGGAAGTATGGAACACTACGGATAAGGAAGGGATGGAGCACGGATAACTCCCAGTCAGGCATCGCGGCATTGAAGGAGAGCCCACCCTGACATCCTGTGGTCTACAAACATCCAACAGGTCTGCCAAGAGCTGTTCCTGGTGATAAACATCACTCGGTGCCCTCTTACTGCTGTTTGACCGGTGGTTTCTTTCAGGCTGGAACATTTCAGGGGCAAAGCCGTGTTCAAGCCTCACTTTTGAAGGGAATGGGGGAGAATCTACGGTTGCAAGGAGCTCCAGCTGCTGGGAGTCACCCAAACACTTGCTCCAGCCCCAGGGCAGCCACAACCAGCTCCATCCGACAGCGCCGTCCAAACCCAAACAGCCAGTTCTGGGCTGTCCTAACAACGAGACGTCTCCTCCCAGCCTGCCCAGCACCCCCCGAGCATTAATGCTGTGACCAAAACTGGGGCAGAGGTCTGTCCCTGACAGATGTTGCACTGAATGCCACCACAGCCCAAAACCGTCAGGCAAAGCCAAACCACGCCAGGGAACTTTGCCGTCGTGCACCTTGAAAAGCGCCAGGAAAACGAGGCACTCCGAGACACTTAGCGGTGCAGCAACATTCCTCTCCAAAAGTATCTTCTTGTGTTCGAGGGAAACAGATCCCTGAGCAGCAAATGCGTGGAAAACACACTGAGAAACCAAAGCTTCTGTAGGAAGGGGGTTTGGTTTGAGCACCTCCTTCCAGGGACAGGCTGTTCTAATCAATAGGGGGGATCTCTCACTCACACCCCGGGCATTCCTGGTGCTGCAGCACCCCTTATTCCACGTATTTTGCCAACCAAAGGCAGCCTGACTGGACACATCTGGAGAGTCCCAGCCCACCTGGGCTGGCACAGGGATATTTAAGGGATGGGAAAAGGAAGGGAGAAACAACGGGCTCCACTGAGCCCCTGCAATTACAAGCCATTACTTTTTCAATCCACTAGCATTTTGAGTTGGCTGCAGGGGCCTCCCGGATCAGGAAAGGGGAAATAAAAGCCAGAGGGAGCTCAGAGAGTTTAATTCACCCTCCCAAACATCATCCATGTTTACAAACTCAACCCCTCCCCACATCAATTCCCGCCCCATACATGATCCTTCTCTGTGTAAGAGCAGGACGTGGCTGCTCCCAAACGGGGCACCAAACCCAGCCTCTCTTTCCCCAGGGAGTGATGGAACTGTAAAGATCCCTCTGGCAAACGCAGCCCAGGGGGCCATTTATCAATCACTCAAAGGGTCTGTGAAGACTCAGCACGCCCCAGGAGAGCTGGGGAAGCCTCTGGTCCCTGCAAAGCAACTCCAAAGCAAAGGAGAGAACCAGGAGTGCAGGAGCAACCAGAGCCCGAGCCACTCCTCCTTACTGGGGGAACTGGGAGCTCCTTTTTCTCCAGGAGGCCTCAGGGAGCAGCCAGTGCCAGCCCCTCATGGACAGAAGATGCTGGGGGACACATCAGGGGACAGAGTCAACCATGGTTCCCACCACACTCAGGGTCAAAGGAGAGGACCCAGGGCTGCCCCAAAAAAACAGGGGGAGGGTCCTACTGTGGCTGTTCCCGTGAGGGGGGACACGAATGACTGGGACAGTTTATCCCTCCCTGCTCAGGAGCAGTGATTGCTGCCACAGCCCACCCATGCTGGAGGAACTGAGGGGCTGAACCCAGTGCCCAGGTCTCAGGAGTGCTGCTGGAGACTGTGGGTGCAAGGGGGGAACCCGGGGAATGTGGCACCCAGGAGATGGGACGTGGCACCCAGGAGATGCCAGCCAGGACCTGCAGGGAGCCAGGCAGCTGAGGCAGGGGGTGTGGTGCCCTGCACCCAGGGGAAGGGCTGGGCTGGGCGGAGCCCTGGGGACACCCGTGCCTGGCCCGGAGGATGCTCGGGAAAACTGCAGCCCCTAAACCCAGGGCCAGAGAATGCCCACACCCGGCACCAAAGGATGATGCGGGAGAGATCTCGATGGGATGGAGCCCCCAGGACGCAGCGCTCCACGCTCAGGGCCAAGGGCTGGGCTAAGCCCTGGGAACACGGTGCCCCACACACACCAGCGCCAAAGGACGCTCAGGAAAACCCTTCTCCCCGGGGAGCCCCTGAGGGACGATCCCCTGGGGGGGTGACCCCAGAGCTCACCCACCCGCGGCGGGGCCGAGCCCGGGGACCCTCGGCCCGCCCCTCCCCTGCCGGGCCGCGCCCCCCGGGGTACCTTGATGCGCTCCCGGCACTGGGACGGGGTGCGCTCGTAGCCCAGCTCGGCCAGGGCGCGGGAGACGCGCTCGTACATGGCGGGCCCGGGTGCTTTGCTGCCGAACACGGTGCCCGCGCCCTCCAGCTGCTGGTACCGCGCCTCCACCAGCCGCTCGTTGCCCCACACGGCGATCAGCGCGTTGGTCTCCGCCGGCGTCCAGGACATGCCGCGGCAGGCGGCGGCCGCGGCGGCGGCGGCGGCGCCGCCCGGTGAGAAGGAGACGGAGGGCGAGGCCCCGCCGCGGGCGCCCAGCGCGGCCCCGCCGGCCGCCGGCCCCGCGCCCAGAGGGGAGGCGCCGCTGGGCGTGGAGGGGTCGGACAGGCTGGGGTTGCCGTCGCTGAGCGCGCCCGGCGAGCCCGGGGACAGCACCTCCATCTTGGGGACGCGCAGCGGCGGCTCGGCCGGCGGGAGCTGCGAGGAGCCGCAGGGCGCCGCCATGATGGGGGTGCGCACCGAGCGGGCGGAAGTGACGCACCGCCAGAGGGGCGGGGCTTCCGGCAGCGCAGGGCCGGGGGCGTGGCCGGATCGGGGAGGGGGCGTGGTGAAGGGGAGGGGCGGGGCAGGGGCGGGGCTGTGCTGTGGGGCGTGGTCATGGGAATGGAGAGGGGGCGTTGTTTGTTGTGGGCGCGGTCAAGGGGCGTGGCATTGTTGGGCGGGGCCTGTTTGGGAGTGGGCGGAGTTTGAATGATGGGCGTGGCCATAGGAGTGGGCACGTGTGCTTTGGGCGTGACTACATGTGTGGGCGTGGTCTCGTTGTGGGCGTGGTCTCGTGGGTGGGCGTGGCCCCGACGCCCACCCGGGCAGGGGCCCCGGAGACCCCCAGGGACTGGGACCCCAAAAGCCTTCCCTGCAGTGCCTGGGACTGAGCGCCCCCAACTGTGGGGCTGAACATCCCGAATCTGGGGCTGAACATCCCAAACGGGGGGCTGAGCATCCTCCAGTCCCAAACGCGCGCCTGAGCATTCCCGTCGTGCCGGAGCTGACTATCCCCGAATTCTGCGGTCCCAGGAGTCGGGGCTGAGCAGCCCAGAAGCCCAAAAATTCTAGGTCTGCGCATCCCCCCCTCCGCGGTCTGGGCACCTCTTAACCCGAGGTCGAGCACCCCTGAAGTGTGGGGACTGAGCATCCCGAAGCACCGCGGCTCCCCCCGTTTTCGGGGCAGCGGGCAGGGACCCCTCTTCTCCCACCGCTTGCTGCCCCCGGCCCCGGTGCCCCCGCAGCCCCGGGACCTCAATTAGCGGTGGCCGTGATTGATGAGCCGAGGGGCAGCTCGCGGAGGGAGGGGGGAACACCCCAGCTGCGCCCCAACTCTTCGTTAAACCAAGACTAACGAGCGTCGGGGAGATTCGACCTTCCCAGACCACCCCCAAAAGCTCCCATCATCCAAGGGGGGTGGTTAAGAGGGGTCCTAAGGGATCCCCGCCTGGACTGGTTAATTAAACGCTTTAATTAGGGCCGTGTTGGTTAAACAAATGGGGTGGGGGAGGCAGGACTTGGCGGGGGACACCCCCCTGCCTCTGCCTGTCCTTGTCCCCGCCCGTCTCTGCCCGCGGCGCGGCGCGGAGCGATCAGGACTGTAATTATCCCCCTCTAATTAGCGGGATTAGGGGCTGGCGGCGGCGCGAGGCTGCAGGAGGGGGTGGGGGGAGCACTGACCCCCCCTCCTACACCCCAGCCGGGCGGGGGTCGCGGGGCCGGCGGGCTCTTTGTCACCGGCTGCTGTCCCCAGGGAGCGTTCGCAAGAGAGATCCCCAGTGCCAGCACGTCCCCAGAGGGATGGGGTGTCCCCAAAGGCGATGTCCCTGCCGCCACCACAACCCCAAGGGGTTGTCGCTGCTGCCAGCGTGTCTCCAAAGTATTGTACCCACTGTCACCGCTGTGGCACGTCCCCAGAGCGACATCCCTACTGCTGAGGTGTCCCCAGGGGGGTGTCCCCACTGCCCGCGCGTCCCCGAAGGGACGTCCCAAATGTCAGCCCCACATCATCAAGTCCCCAAAAGGAGACATCTGCTGCCAACGTGTCCCGAAAGGGATGACCTAAAGGGATGTCCCTGCTGTCACCTCGTCCCCAAAGGTTTGCACCCACTGCCACTCCTGTGGAGCGTCCCCAACGCGATGTCACCGCTGCCACTGTGTCTCCAAAGGGATGTATCCCCACCGCCACCCCTGTGGCACGTCCCCAAAGGGATGTCTCCACTGTCAGCCCTGTGTGTCGCCAGGGGGCTGGACCCACCACTGGCCGTGCCAAAAGGGTTCCCAGAGGGGTGTTCCCCCTGCTCAGGTGTCCCCCAGGCTGCCACCCCCTCTGCCAGCGCCCCCGCTCCTCCCATCCCCGAGCCCCGCGGAGCTGCCCAGACCACAGTTAGAGGTCCGGGGGGGTGGGGGGTGGGGTGGCGGGATGGATGCAAATGAGGGTGGCGGTTAATTAGGGCCTGAACACCCATTAGGGCCCGCGAGCAGCTGATTGCGATGCGGCCCCGCGTCCCGGCAGCGCCATTTGACCGCGCGCTAATGGCGAGGGGGAGCGCAGGGGGGGCCCCCTCATCCCACCCCGCATCACATCACCCCGGCAGTCATTCCTGCAGAGAGCGGGGCCCCTGCTCAGCCCTCCCACAGCAGCACATCCAGCTCAGCCCTGTGATGAGCTGTGACCGTGCTCAGCTCAGCCCCGGCCCTGCCATGAGCAGTTCTCAGCTGGGGCTCCCCTGTGAGATGAATTGTGGAGATTCTCAGCCAGGATCACCAGTGCGATGAGTTGTGGGTGTTCCTATCCGTGCGTTGAATGGTGGCCGTTCTCAGTCAGGGCTCACCCCTGCCATGAGCTGTCGCTGTTCTCAGCTGAGACTTAACTGCCACTAATTGTGTCTGTTCTCAGCCAAGACTGCCCTGTGCAATGAGTTGTGGTCGTTCTCAGCCAAGACTCACCTGTGTAACGAGTTATGGGCGTTCTCAACTAGGGCTCATCCATGAAATGATTTGTGGCCGTTCTCAGTCAGGGCTCACCCGTGCAATGAGTTGAGGCCGTTCTCAGCTCCCCGGGGGGATGTGCGGAAGGCAGGACAAGGAGCTTGGGGCAGCAGTGGGGAAACACTCCCCTGCTCCCCAACACTCCCCCACCACCTTGTTCCGGCCAACCTTCCAATTCAATGGAGATAATTAAAACTCCGCCGAAAAGCCGAGCGGACGGGCCGTTAGACCCAGAGCAGTGTGCTCTGCAATTTACTGACCTGCTCGTAATTAACCTCCTGCCGCCAAAATAGCTGCTGAAAAGAAGTATAAACTTATTAATGGCGACGGTGGCTAATTAAAGCCAAAGCTGCAATTATCCTGAGACGTGGCCGTGGGCAGGAGACTGATGAAAGGCGAGAAAAGACGCTCGATGCAATACATTCGGGAGGACGCGGGGATGCCGAGCGGGGCAGCGCCCTGCTGCCGTGCGCCCGTGCCCATCAGCATCCTGAGCGCCTGCATCCCGATCCAGCTGCCCTGCCCGCTGCACAAAGGGGACGCAGGCGGGCTGATTCGGCGCGGGGGCTACCGGCACGCCCCCCTCTTTGTCTCCCTTTCAAAGCCAATATCTCGACCCCAGATGGGTTAATACATAATGCAGACAAGCAAGTAATTGCTTGCCTTTGTGAGGCCGTCAGCGCTGGGTCCCCGGCCCTCTGATCCCCCATTAGCGGCCATGCAAACAAGCCTTCCACCCAATTAAGCCCAGCTTTGATAGAGCCTTTCCCAATGATGTGGTGGTCCCAAACTAGCGATTCGCACATGAGCCACTACCTGTTAAACCCGGAGCCGGCTTCCTTCGGGGATGAGCATCCCTCGCCTCTCGCCGTGACCCAGCTGCCGAGCTCTGCCCGGCTTCCCCTGGCCCTGAAGGGAGGCTCGGCTGATAAATGATCTCGACAAACTCTATATTAAAGAGGTGGAAATGGGATGTTAATATACCCCAAGCCGCTCATCTCGAGAATACACGGGCTCCAGCTTCCCGAAGATGCCCGTAATGAGGCGGGCTGGGATGCCCGTGAGGAGACCTCGACCCACTGGCCTTCTGCGCCTGCCAGGTGTGGAGGACAGACAGCCCGACACGACAGCCGTCCTCTGAGGCATCTTCACACTGTCCCGCAGAGTCCCCCCGGGTCATCCCCTAAAGCATCTCAATCTGCTCACTGAAAGCATCCCTGCAGCATCCCCTAAAGCATGCCAGTGTGCTTCCCTGGAACATCCCAGCTTTGTCACTTAGCACACCCTGGCATCACCCTCTAAAGCACCTCAGTGTGTTTCTCTAAATCTTCCCAGTGTCATCCTCTAAAGCATCCCAGTAAGCTCTCCTAAAGCATCCCAGCATCATCCCCTAAAAAATCCTGGCATCATACCCTAAAACATCCTGATGTCATCCCCTACAGCCTCCCAGTGTCATCCCCTAAAGTATGCCAGGGTGTTCCTCTGAAACAGCATTATTCCTCTGCACACCCTGGCATTGTCCTCTAAAGCATCTCAGTGTCTTCCTCTAAAGCATTGCAGTGCACTCCCCTAAAACTTCCCAGGATCATTCCCCTAAAGGATCCCAGCGACATTCCCTACATCATCCCAATACCATTCCCTACAGCATCCCGATGTGCTTCACTGTAGTGTCTCACTGTCATCCTCTAATACATCCTGACATCCCTCCATGTATCCCAGACTCATCTCCTAAAGCATCCCAGTGACATTCCCTAAAGCATCCCAGTTTGCTCCCCTACAGCATCCCAGCATCATCCCCTAAAATGTCCCCATACGGTCCCCTCAAATATCCCAGCATATCTCCTTAATTCATCCCACCATCATCTCCTAAAGCATTCCAGCATGCTCCCTGAAAAATCCCAGCACCATCCTATAAAGCATGCCAGCATCATCCCCTATGGCATCTCAGAGTCATTCCCTACAGCATCCCAGTGCTGTCCCTTAATGCATCCCAGTGCCATTCCCTACAGCATCCCAATGTCATCCCTAATGCATCCCAGTGTCATTAACAACACCGTACCAGTATCATGGTGCCATTCCCTAGGTCATTTCAGGGTCATCACCTACACCATACTGGTATCATTTCCTAAAGGATCCCAGTACCATTCCCTACAGCATTCCAGTATCATCCCCTACAGCATCCCAGCACCATTCCTTAGGGATCCCAGCATCATTCCTTAGGGCATTCCAGCATTATCCACTAAAGAATCCCGGTGACATCCCCTAAAACATCCCAGTGACACCCTGTAAAGCATTCCAGTTTACTTCCTTACATCATCCCAGTGCCATCCCCAACAGCATCCCGCTATCATTCCCTGCAACACCCCAAACGATTCCAGCCCCATCCCCTCCATCTCCGCTGCTCCCAGTCCCCAGCATTGCTTCTCCCCACCCCCAGCAGACCCCTTTCTCCCCTCCCCCCCTCCGCCCCATGTGCCGCCACAACCTCTATAAATATTCAAAAAGCCGCGTTTTGCGGCCAAGCTCCCAGCTCGGGGTGGGGGCTCCCGGGGGAAATGTTAATAACGGGGCTGCCAGGGATTCCCCCGGGCAGCGGGAAGGGGGGGCCCAGCCACTCATTTGCCCAGACAAATATCTTGTCGCTCCTCATTACGGTCTTTGTGCCTCAGTTTCCCCCTCGATGCTGCCTAGCGAGGGTTGAGATGATTCAAGAGGAGCAAGGAAGCAGCAAAAATAAGGCAGAATAATGAGGACAACGAAGTGTGGAGGAAGCCTCCCCCCTCGACCTAAAAACTTTGGGAGGTGGGGGGGTGATTTGGGCAAAGCCTGGGCAAACAACCGCTAATCGCCGAATCAAGCGGCAATTAAACGCCGCGGCGGCGAGAATAAATCTGCTAACAAGGAGGCAATGCCCCCGCGCTCGCTGTTTGCCCAGCTGATTAACGGGGATGAATCTGAGGGGGATTATCCATCGGGATGAGGCGGCTCCTTTGTCTCCATTCCCCATCCCGAGCTGCCTCAGAGGAGGTATTGGATGCGCGTGTGTCACCCCCGGGAGCCCATCGATGCAGCCTCAGGACTCATAGCGGGATTAATACAGAGGTGCTTTAATCCCTGGGGCTCCCAAAACCTCCAAGACCCCCATTAAAAACTCTCTCATCTTCCAAGCACTCCATAAAAAGGGACTCAAAAGCTCTCCGGGGATTTAACATCCTTTTCTGTCCTGTAGTCCCGTGTCGAAGATGTCCCATCCCTTGGCTCAGCTCTCCAAAAGGAGAAGGTGGGGAAACATAGCAGCTTTTAATTTTCCACCCTTGCCAACAATTCCCATCCCGGAGTATTATTCAGATAATAGTTGGATAAACCCGTTATTTTACAGATAATTTTTTTTTTTTTTTGATCCTACTGAGAAATCTCTGGGCTGCTGCATCCCCAGCAGGAGAAACGGAAAAGCTTTGTGCTCCCATTAAATTAATATTTATTTACTTTCTCCATGCCCAGCTCAGAGGGATGGATGAATAATGCATCACCCCCCGGACACCCAGATAGGAGCTTTGGATCCGACAGATTCGATGGGATATGGAGAGCCCAGAGGGTGCTAGTGAGGTTGAATGGTCCCAGATGTGCACAGGAGTCCAGATGTGTGCCTGTCTGAGGCCCCAGCACAGCTCTGAGGGAGGAGAAGCAAGGCTGTGCAAGCTCTCCAGATGTGCACTCACCTACCTCCAGCTTATGGCTCCAGATGTGCACAGATGGAAAACACCTGTCTCTCCAGATGTGCTCGAGCATCCCTGTGCCTTCAGCTGTGTGCCCAGCTGTGACCCCGGGGACGCCTCCAGCTGTTTGCCCAAACGCGTGTGCATCCCCCAGACCACCCAACCCTCCCAGATGTGACCATCCCAGAGATCCTTGGTGCCCCAGATGCACATGGAAAAGCCTCCCCTCTCCCCAGCTGTGTCCCAAGAGTCCTCCAGATGTGAAGCCCCTTTGGGGCACATTTGCCCCCTCCCCTCCCCAGATGTCCAAACGTGCTTGGGCCCATTTCATCTGCTGCTGTGCATCCAGATGTGAAGTGCCTTGTTCCTCCCCCTCTCCCAGATGTGCACATCCGGGTGTGTGTCCCCCATCCTTCCCCATCACCCCTTCTCCTCCACACCTCCTCTCTTCTCCCCAGGCCCCTCCGGGTTCCCCACATCCCGACTCCCCCTTTTTCCCCACCTTTGCCCCATTCCAAGTGCCACTGTAACAACCCCCCCTTAACACCCTCCCCCCCCTAAAGCCTCCTATTAAAGAACCCCCTAAATAACACCTCCCGATGGACCCCTCCCCAAACTCCCCACGCCTCTACAGGGATCTCGCTAGAGGAGGCTCTTTGCTTCCCACATCAGCCCCAGCGCATTAATTAAGTGACCAATTGCTAATTACGGATTCAATGGCACCATGTGCCAATTCCCGTGTGTGCCTTCCCCCCAAATTCAAGGTCGCTGGTGCTCCCATCCCAGCACCCCCGAAGTGTCCCCAGCCCTGCCAGAGGCCCCCCGGTGTTGGGGTACGTGACCCCCTCGAGCAGCCGCGGTTCCCCGTGGGGTGGGGGGCTGACGCTGCCTTTTAGGGTTCACTGAGGGGGGTCCCGGGTGGAGGGTGATGGCAGCCCTGTGTGGTGTCACCTAATCTGGTGTGAAGCCGGGGAGCTGCTGCCCGTCTTCCTCCTTCTCCTCCCTCCAACCCGAGGACCCCCTTTTTCCTTTGCTCCCCCAAAGTCACCCCGATTCCTCTCCACCGTGGAGTCCCCACCCCATACGGGACACACCCTCTTCTACCCCCATCCCGCTCGCAGGGAAGAAGGGAGGGCACAGGGAGACCTCCATCTGCCCCCGCCCAGCACAGCCCTGGCCCGTCCCCCTACCCGGGGGCGGTGCCGCAGGCTGAGCCGAGCCCAAGTGAGCTGAGCGGAGCCGAACTGGGCTGGTATGGGCTGAGACGCTCAGGACTGAGCCGAGTCTGGCCGGGCTGAGCCGGGCTGGGCTGAGCCGAGCCGAGCCGAGCTGAGCTGGTCTTAGCCGTGCCGGGTCGTGTGGTGCTGAGCCGAGCCGAGCCGAGCCGGGGCAGGATGCTGCGGTACCTGCTGAAGACGCTGCTGCAGATGAACCTGTTCGCCGACTCGCTGGGGGCCGAAGGTTCCAACTCCTCCTCCTCGCTCCTGCTCGGCATCAACCGCTCCATCGCTGCACTCCACCTGCCCGATCTCGCCCCCGGTAATGGTACGTGGCCCCCGGTCCCCCTGTCCTCCCGTCTCGGGATTCCCGCTTCTGGTCCGGACAGGATGCTGGAAGTATCCCGCAGCCCCCCCGCCCCAGCCGGGACCCCACAGGCACCGACACTGGGCTCCCAACCTGGCCCCATGTCCCCAAACCGGGACCTGCCCCGTGTCCCCAAACTGGGACCTGCTCCGTGTCCCCAAACAGGGACTGACCCTGTCTTCCCACACCAGCCCCATATCCCCATTCTGGGACCAACTCCCTGTCCCCAGACCAACTCCCGGGAGTGATGCTGTGTGCCCAGATTGTGACCATGACCCTAAACTGAGACCAGCCTGCTGTCCCCAAGTCAGGACCGACCCAATGTCCCCAAACTAGTCCTGTGTTCCCAAATCCTCGTGCAGGAGCAGTCCCCATTCCCAAACTGTCCCTGTGTTCCTACATCAATCCCCAGACTGTGAGCTGGGACAGATATGTCATTCCCAAATTGTCCCCCTGTCCTCGGACCAATCTCCAGACCCCAAAGTGGGGGTGACCCAGTGTACCCAAACAGCCCCTATGTACCCACCCCCACCCCCAGTCTCTGAACCAGGACCAGTCCCATGTACCCAGACTGTCCCTGTGTCCCCAAACCAACTCCCAGACACCGAGTTAGGAGAGACTCTATGTTCCCAAACCAACCCTGTGTCCCCGAACTATTTCTACATTCCTAAATCATTCCAGTGTCCACCAACCAGCTCTGTGTCCCCTAGATGGGACAGAGCAGGGGGAGAGGGGGATGAGGGAGGGGGTGTCTGCCTGAGTTTTACCCCCATTTTGGGCTTTTCCCCTCTTTTTTAGTTTGAACGTCCCCCTCCAGCTGGCCCTGGGTGGCTGGTGAGGGAGGGGGTGTCCCCAAACCCCGTGGGACCCCCCGCCCCCGCACAGCTGGCTGGGCACAGAAGGGGGCCTGGCCTGACCCCCCGCTCATCCCAATTAGCCACCAGGCCCAGCTGCGGCCCCCTCAGTCCCCGCTGTGCCCCCCGGGGGTGCCCGGTACCCCGCAGCATCCCTCCCATCCCCATGGCAGCTGCATCCTGTCCCCATGGCAACCCCGCGGGCTCCCCAAATTGCAGCCCCCCCGTCACATCCCACCACAGGACTCTTCCCCTGCAGGAGCAGGGGAAAGGAGACACAAGTGTGCATGTGTGTGCATGCATGTGTGGGGTGCATGTATGTGAACGTGTGTGCATGCATGTGCATGTATGCACAGTGTGCATGTGTGTGCATGTATGTGCAGGGTGGATGTATGTGAATGTGTATGCATCCATGTCCAATGTGCATGTGTGTGCATGTGTGTGCATGTATGTGTATAGATATGCATAGATGTGCATAGATGTGCATAGATGTGCAGTATGCATGTATGTGCAAGTATGTGCCCAGCCGACCCCAGCATTAACGAACATTAATTATGCCGGCATTAATGAGCATCCATTAATTCCCATGCCCTAGCAGGGGGGATTTTCCTGCAACGGCCCCACAGACCCAATATGGGGCTTTTTTAAACTTAAGGTTAAACGTTTCCTGCAGCCCGGAGTTACTGGTTCTGCTACGGAAAATCAGAACTTGCAGATGACGGAAAAATCCCTGTTTTGGGAGAATTTAGCCCCAGCTCCATTTCCAGAATTTAGCCCCAGCTCCATTTCCACAGGGATGCCCAGTTGGAAGCTGGGTGGAAAAGGGGCTTTACTGGGAGCGGAGCTGCTCTGTCCTACTGTCCCTGTCTAAGCCTGCTCCCTTCCCACCGGCACCCACCCTGAGATGGGGCAGAGGGGGATACGCGGGGCTGAGACCTCGCCACACTTCATCTCACCTCCTGCTCTCCAAGCAAAGCAGGGGCTGGAGCCGGGAAAGCGCCGCTCAAGCCAACGGAGGATGCTCAGCCCCCCAAGCCCCACCTCCCCACGCCCCTAACTCTTCCCGTAGGGTCTCACTCTCAGCTGGAGGACACGGCTCCCCGCATCGTGGAGCACCCCACGGATCTCCTGGTCACCAAGGGGGAACCGGCCACGCTGAGCTGCAAGGCCGAGGGGCGCCCGGCGCCGGCCGTGGAGTGGTACAAAGACGGGGAGCGGGTGGAGACGGACCGGGAGGATCCCCGCTCCCACCGCACCCTCCTGCCGGGCGGCTCGCTCTTCTTCCTCCGCATCCTGCACGGGCGGCGGGGCAAGCCCGACGAGGGGGTTTATGTGTGCGTGGCCAGGAATTACCTGGGGGAGGCCACCAGCCGGAACGCTTCCTTGGAGGTGGCCGGTGAGTCCCGGGGAGAGGGAGAGGGGCTGGGCGGTGATTTGGGTGCGGGTTTAGGGGTCTGGTGTCACCGCTGAGCCCAACGCGCTCCGGTGGCTGCGCGGCGAGGGGCTCTCACATCCCCGGGCCTGGTGCTGCCAAGGGAAAAGAGGGGGAAAGAGAGAAAAATCTGTGAAAATAAATGAAAAGAAGGGAAAATGAAGTATTTGGAAAAAAAATAAAATAAGTTAAAAGAAATGGAAATTTCCGTAAGTTCAAAAGAAGTGAAAAACATTGGAAGTAAATGAAACCGAGGGGAAAGAAAAAAGAAAGAGGCAATGAATGAAAGTAGATGGAAAGAGTAAAGTGAAAGTGAGTTAAAATGAGTGAAAATAGGAGGAAAGAAATTAAAACATGGGGGGAAGAAGAAATGAAAGGAAGTGAAAAGAAGTGAATATAAATGAAAAAATAAAATAAGTGAAAATAAGTGAAGAAAAATAGAAATAATGAAAAAATGAAAATAATTGGAAATAAAGGAAAAGAAGTGAAGATTACTGAAAAGTAAATAAAATAAAATAAAATAAGTAAAAATAAGTGAAAATATATGAAAACAACATAAAATAAATAAAAAGAAGTGAAAATACTTGGAAACAAATGAAAATGAGAGTAAACAAAAATAATTGCAACAAAATAAAACCAAATGAAAATAAAATATTTGAAAATCAAGTAAAATCAATGAAGACAAATTAAAATCAACTAAAGCCAACGCAGAGGATGTGCCAGGCGCCACTGCCAGGGCTGGGGAACTGAGGGCAGGCTGGTGTGTCCCCCCAGTGCTGCGGGACGATTTCCGGCAGCCCCCCGGGGATGTGGTGGTGGCGGCGGGAGAACCGGCCGTGCTGGAGTGTGTCCCGCCCCGCGGCCATCCCGAGCCCAGCGTCTCCTGGAAGAAGAACGGAGTCCGGCTCAGCGACAAGGACGAGCATCTGACGGTGACGGACGGGGCGTGGGGGGGGCACGAAACCGGGGCCAGGGTGTTGCAGTGGGAGTGTGGGATAAGGTAGGGATATAGGGTGCAGTGTTAGTGTAGGATAAGGTAGGGATATAGGATGCAGTAGGAGTGTGGGATGTGAGAGGGATACAGAAGGGGGAAGTGGAATGCGGGATTTGATGGGGGTGCAGGATGCAAAGGGAGATTAAGGATGCAGTGAGGGTCTGGAATGTGATGGGGTGCCTGATGTGACGGGAATGCACAGGGGATTGGGGATGCGATGGCGATGTGGGATGCAGTGGAGAGTTCGGATGCAATGAGGATGTGGGAGGTGACTGGGATACAGGATGAGATGGGGATGTGGGGATGGAGATGTGGGATGCAGAGATTTGGGATGCAATGGAGATATGGGATGCGATAAGGGTGTAAGTGCAATGAGAATATGAGATGCAGTGAGGATGTGGGATGTGATGGAGATACAGGATGCAGTCAGGACAAGAGGTGCAATAAGGATTTGGGATGCAGTGGGGATATGAGATACAGTGGAGATGCAGGATGCAATGGGAATGCTGGATTTGATGTGGCTGGGGGATGTGATGTGCTTCCCACAGATCCGTGGAGGGAAGCTGATGGTGGCCAGTACCCGCAAGAGTGACGCCGGTGTCTATGTCTGTGTGGCCACCAACGTGGTGGGGGAGAGGGACAGCGAACCGGCCGAGCTGGTGGTCTTTGGTGCGTGGGGGTTATGTTTAGGGTTCTGAGGGGTGGGTGCCATCCCGGTGGGACTGACGGCTGCCCCACAGAGCGCCCGGCGTTTGGCAAGAGGCCCCTGAACCAGGCGGTGCTGGTGGAGGGGACGGCAGAGTTCGCCTGTGAGGTGGTGGGGGATCCCCAGCCAGCAGCGCGGTGGTACAAGGAGGAGGGTGAGATGCCACTGGGAAGGTGAGCAGGGGGTGAGGGGGCTGTTGGGGGGCATCAGGGCCATCAGTGCAGGGCTCTGCATTGCAGCTGGGTGGCATTACTGTGTGCCAGCCTGGCATCCCCATGACCTCAAGTACCCCCATCACATCCTATATCCCCGGTGCACCCTCCATCCTCAGCACATCCTGCATCCCTATTGCACCTCAAGTCCTCATTGCATCCTGCATCTCTGTTGCATCCCACACCCCCATCACATCCCATACCCCCATCACATCCCACATCCTCACCACATTTCACATCCCCAGTGCATCCCTCATTGTCCTTGCATCCCAGATGCCTGTTGCACCCACATCCCCATCACATCCCTCATCCTCACTGCATCCCAACCCCATGGCACCCCACGCTGTCCTGATGCCCTGGCACTCTGCTGGCTCCACGTTCTTGTGGGGTTCCCTCCAGGTGGGAGGTGCTGCCGGACAATACCCTGCGGATCAGCCGGCTGCGAGCAGAGGATGAGGGCACCTACACCTGCGTGGCCGATAACAGTGTGGGCAGGTCAGAGGCATCTGGCACCCTCACCGTGCATGGTAAGGGGGGCCCTGGGGAGCCTCCTTGGGTGCTTGTGGAGTGCCCGGGCAAGCCCTTGTCTCTCCCCACACTGTGGCAGTGCCCCCCCAACTCATCACTGGGCCCCGTGACCAGGCTGTCACCCCTGGCCAGAGCGTGACCTTCCAGTGCCAGAGCAAGGGCAACCCACCGCCAGCCGTCTTCTGGCAGAAGGAGGGGAGCCAGGTCTGTGCCCATCTCTGTCCACATCCCTGTCCCCATCCTTGACCCTAGACCCAGCCACAGCCCCGTCCTTATCCCAGTCGCCACACCATCCCTCTCCCCATTCCATCCTCCTCCCAATCCCATCACTGTCATCTTCCATTTCCATTCCACCTCATCGCCATTAACATCCCTGTTCCAATTCCCACCCCATCAGCATCTCATCCCCATCCCAATCTCGATCCATCTCATCCTCATCCCAGTTCCCATCCTCATCCCCACCTAGTCCCCATCACCATCCCATCTCACTCCCTATCCCATCCCTGTCCCCATTCCACCCTGATCCCAATCCTCATTCCATTCCATTCCATTCCATTCCATTCCATTCCATTCCATTCCATTCCATTCCATCCCCATGGCCATCCCTGTCCCCACCTTGTCCCATCCCACTCCTCCCTCCTCCCCCACTCAGCCTTCTCCCTCCCCAGACCCTGCTGTTCCCGGGCCAGCCCCCACTCCCCTCCAACCGTGTTTGGGTGAGCCCCGACGGTGCCATGACCATCACCGACATCCAGCCCGGTGACGCCGGCCACTACCTGTGCCAGGCCATCAGCGTGGCTGGCAGTGTCCTGGCCAGGGCACGCCTGGAGGTGTCGGAGGGTAAGTATGGCACCAGCAGAGAACCAGCGCATTTGGTGCAGGAGTGGCACCCACCACACCCCCCAGCAATTCCCGGTTTCCCCCCTGTAGCACCCACCGAGCTCCACCCGCTGGGGGTCAGCCCCCTTCCCGCTAACCGGATGGTGCTACCGGTGGGGGCCACGGCACGGCTGCCTTGTGGGGTGGGGGGCGGTGACCCCCCAGGCAGCGTGGGGTGGCTGAAGGATGGCAGTGCCCTGGTGGGTGCCCAGCCCCGTGCCAGCCTGCTGGAGAATGGCACCCTGCAGATCACCGGCCTCCGGGTGAGCTGGCCCCAGCAGGGGCACCCATGGGAATCCTACAGGGAGGGGAGGGGAACAGTGAGTGTGGGGGGGTGATGCAAAAGGAGGTGGGTGCTCAAGGTGGTGGGTGCAAGCAGCGCTGGGGCTCAGGGTGATGGGTACAAAGGGTGGTGGGTGCAAGAGGGTGTGTGTGCAAAGGGAGAAGGGTGCTCAGGGTGATGGGTACAAAGGGGGGTGGGTGCTGAGGTGATGGGTGCTCAGGGTGATGGGGCAGGAGCTCTTCCCCCCACAGGTGAGAGACTCTGGGCTCTATGAGTGTGTGGCCACCAGCCCAGTGGGCGAGACACGCTGGGGCAGCTCCCTGGAGGTGCAAGGTGGGTCACAGGGATGTCACTGCTCCGGGAACACCATAGCACCAGGGACAAAGTAATCCCAGGCCTCCATGCATCTCCCTGCAGGTGATGAATCTGACCTCTCCCCACCTTCCCCTGTGCCTGGAGTCCTCCCTGGGCCACCCTCCACCCCTGTGGTCACCAATGTCACCAGAAGCAGCGTCACCCTGAGCTGGAAAGCAAACAAGGACAGCGATGCCACCCATGTCAGTTCTTACATAGTGGAGGCTTTCAGGTATCACTCAAGTATTTTCTCTGGCTGCAGCGATGATGTGGTGGCCTGGTACCACCCCGTCCCGGATCACCCCTGTCCCTTGGCAGCCAGGCGGCGGGCGGCCCGTGGCGGACGGTGGCAGCCGATGTGGAGGGGGAGACCCACACAGTGAGCGGCCTCGTCCCTGACACCGTCTACCTGTTCCTGGTGCGGGCGGTCAATGCCTACGGGCTCAGTGACCCCAGTGGCGTCTCAGAGCCTGTGTGCACCCAAGGTGAGACCCAGCAGCCACATCGGTGGAGGTGTCTGTGAAACCATCATCCACCTCCACTTGGTGGCACCAACGGAGGTGCCCGTGCACCCAAGATCTTCGGGTCCATCCTTGCCCACTGGTGCCAGTGGAGTTTCCCATGTACCTGCCATGGGAATGTGGTGTCACCGTGGCCTCTCCACTTGGTGATGCCTGCGGGGATGCCCATGGACCCTCTATTCCCTCATGCTTCCAGCAGATGCCAGCCCCACTCAGCAAGGGCTGGACCCTGAGCAGGTGCAGCGGGAGCTGGCCCAAGTGGCCGTGCACCTGCAGGAGCCCGTGGTGCTGCCGCTGGGTGCCGTCCGCCTCTCCTGGACCGTGAGTGCCGCCCCCCACTGCCAGCACAGGGCTCCCGGTTCCGAGCATCCCCCCATCCCACCCTCCCGTTGGGCCCACAGGTGGAGCGCCCAGCGCCCTTCCTTCAGGGCTACCGCGTGCTGTACCGGCGGCGTGGTGGGCGCTGGGAGGAGGCGCGGGCGGTGCGGGGGCCGGAGGAGCGAGGGGCCCTGCTCACCGAGCTGCGCCGCGGCCAGGACTACGAGGTCAAGGTCCAACCCTTCTTCCGTCAGCTCCACGGTCCAGACAGCGCCGTGCGCGCTCTGCGCACCCCAGAGGCGGGTGAGTGCGGGAGTGGAGGGGGAGGTGGGGGTCCCCAGGGGACAACCTGGAGGTGACACCCCCTGTGTCCCCCACCGGCAGCTCCCAGCGCCCCCCCGAGAGCTGTCAGTGTGGCTGGGAATGGCACCAGTGTCCGCATCTCGTGGCAGCCACCACCACTGGCCGAGCAGAACGGCGTCATCCGGGATTACCGGGTAAGGGTGGACAGCAGCAGGGACGAAGCAGGTCCCCTCTGTCCACCCATGGCACCATGTCATGGTGTCCCTCATATTTTCCCCCCTGCTCCCAGATTTGGTGCCTGGGCAACGAGAGCCGTTTCCACATCAACCAGAGCGTGGAGGGGACGGTGCTGGCGACAGTGCTGCGGGGACTGGTCCCTGGGGTCCCTTACCACGCCGAAGTTGCTGCCGCCACTGGCGCCGGTGTGGGCGCTCGCAGCGCTCCTGTCCCCATCCGCATCGGTGAGTCTCTTGTTGCCACGGCCGCACCGACGGGTGGGGGACGGTGGGGGTCACTCAGTGCGGTGCTGCGGGTGGCTCCTCGGCACCCTCCCTTCCCATGTCATTCGCAGCCCCCCCGGTGGAGCGGGATGCGGGGCCAGCAGGCGGGAGCAGCATGGCCGAGCGTTTGGCTGAGGTGGCAAGGCAGCCAGCCTTCATCGCCGGCGTCGGCAGCGCCTGCTGGGTCGTTCTCGCCGCCTTCGCCGCTTGGCTCTACAGCCGCCGCCGGAGGAAGAAGGAGCTCAGCCACTTCACCGGTACAGAGAGGGTGCTGCCCCTGGGACCCCCCCACCCCTCATCCATCACCCACCAACCACCTACTTCCCTTCTCTTTACAGCGTCCTTTGCCTACACACCCACCGGTAAGCCCGTAGGTGGCGCGGGGTCCCGGCGCGGACTCTCGCCGCCCTCAACCCCCTCTCTTTCCGCAGTCGCCTTCCCGGCTCCAGGGCGCGGCAGCCCCAGGTAAGCCCCCGGCTATCCCCCGCCCTCCCCAGGAGCCCCAGCTCTGACCACCAGCATCCCTTTACCCCGTCTTCTTGCAGGGCAGCGGCCGGCAGCGGTTACCCGTGGCTGGCGGACGCGTGGCACGGTGGCGGCACAGCTAGTGCTGCCGGTTGCTTGGGCACCGCTGAGAGATACTACAATGGTGAGGGGTCAGCACGGGGACGGCTGGGTGGCTCTGAGTGGGGGGTCATGGTCAGCCCTGATGGTGCCAGCTGCCCTCTGCAGACGCCGGTATCACCCGTTACATCGCCCAGACGGAGCAGTTTGGGGCGGGGGCCGGCGAGGGGCCGGTTTACAGCACCATCGAAGTGGACAGTGAGGAGATCTGCACCTTCCCCCGTCCCTTCTCGCAGTATGGGACCCCCTATCCCGGGATGAGTCCTCAGCCGATGGATGCTGCAGCCTCCCAGGCACCCCGAGGATGGGCTGAGCACGGTAGGGTGGTGGGATGGGTGGGGGGACACAGGGGAGCAGGTGGTGTGGTCCCCTCCCCACAGCCCCCCCAGCATCCCTCCTTGCCGCAGGGGCCAAAGCAAAGCTGGGGCAAGCAGTGAAACTGCCAGCTGTGAGTTGGACAGAGCTGCTGCCCCCTCCACCCTCGGCCAGCGAGCTTAGCCAGTGCACCCAGGAGAAGGAGGAGGAGGAGGAAGAGGAGGATGAAGAGGAGGAGGCAGCTGGAGGGTGAGTGTGGAGGCTTGGGGGGGCAGGGGCGTGCTGTTGCCAGCATGCACCCTGTGGTCTCTGCCCTGCAGGTCAGAGATGGAGGTGTGGTACCCTGGTGAGGACGTCCCCTGTGCCACCGCTGCATCCTCACCCACCACCTCCTCTGGCTGCCGGTCCCCCACCATGCTGACACCATTGCCCTGCGCCACTGAGGACATTCCCCGCCTCCGTGACTTCGACAGCTCCCGCCTGCCCCGGTAAGAGATGGGCCTCTCTTGGTATGGCCGTGCCATTGGGGTTTGGATGTCCCTTTGGGGTCCAGGTGTCCCACCATGGTTTGGGTGTTCTGTTGTGATTCAACCATGTTGTGACTATCCAGTCCTGCTGTGCCATCATCGTTCAATTGTCTCACTGGGGTCCAGATGTTTCATAGGGGTCCAGATGTTCCATCACAATCCATCCATTTTGTCACCATTCAGTCCTGCTGTGCTGTCATGGTCCAGCCATGACATTGAGGTCCAGATGTGCCATCTGAGGTCCGGGTGTCCCATCACAATCCAGCCATGTTGTCGTGACCCAGTCCCACTGTTCCCCCATGGTCTGGCCTTGCCACTGGAGTCAGAATGTCCCACCAGGGTCTGGATGACCCATCACAGTCTGAGTGTCCCATCACAACCCAGCCATGTTGTCACAATCTGGTCCTGCCATGCCACCACGGTCTGGCCATACCATGGGGGGACTGGATGTCCCGCTGGAGTCTGGATGTCCCACCGCGGTCCAGCTGTCCTTTGTGATACATCCATGACATCACCATCCATCCCTGTTCTCCAGCTGTGCCCTGGCCATGCTGCCAGGACATGCCCACGACAGTGTCAGCTGACTGGGGCATAAAAATTCTACTGTACCATCACAAGCCAGCTGGGACATCATCATCCAGCTGTGCTGTCGTGGCCCAGCTCTGCCATGATCCAGCAGTGCCATCCCAAGCCAACAGTGCCATCACAATGCTGGCACATCACTGTGCTCCAGCTGTACTGTTGCAATCCAGATCTGTGGTTGCAATCCAGCTGTGCCGTGATCCAGCTGTGTGGCTGCGATCCAGCTGTGACATCAGGGGCCAGCTGCATCATTGCCGTCCAACTGTGTGCTTGAAATCCAGTTGTTCTGTGACCCAGCTGTGCAGCTGAAAGGTGTAATCCAGCTGAACAGCCGTTATCCAGTTGTGCTCCAGCTGTGCCACTGCATGCTGGCTGTGCCATTACAACCTTGTTTATGATCCAGCTGTGCTCCTCCCCTCCAGCTGTGCCACTGCACTCATCCACCTGCCCTTTGCCAGCCCAGCTGTGTGACAGCGATCCAGATGTGGCACTGCCATCCAGCTGTGGTGCTTCAGCCCACCCACACCAGTGCCATCCAGCTGTGCCAACACCCCGTGCCTTCCCCTGGCTCCAGCACAGCTCTGAAGGAGTTGTGAGCTTCATCCCACCCCCACCCCCCCTTTGCCAGGAGACCCCCCCACAGCACCGGCACCCCCCCCCAGGCACCCAGTCTCGCGGCGACTCCGGATGCCAGCGAGGGCCCCCCACCCCGAGCCCGCTGCCCCCTCGGCACAGGTGAGCCCTGGGGCGCTGCTTTGGGTGGGTGGGCACCGCACCGGCTACGTGGGGAGGCTGACACTGCCATCCCCCCCCAGGGAAACAACGCGGGGCGGCCCCTAAAAGCCGCCTGAAGCCCAAACGCAGCCGCTACTGCCGGGAAAAGCAGGCGGGAGGTGAGTTGGGGGAAAAAATAGGGGCTTCAGGTGTGTCCAGAAGGGCTCAGCCTTCTCCTCCCTCTCCACCTCAGACCTGCCGCCGCCGCCACTGCCGCCGCCGGGCGAGACCCCCGGCCCCTCTCCGGAGCGGGAGCCCAGTGGAGCCGAGCGCAGGGTCCCCCATCGCCCAACCCGCGGTGGTAAGGCAGGGACACCGGCTGTGCGACAAAGGGGCTGGGGTGTCACTGCCGACCCCCAACCTTGTTCCCTCCCCTGCAGGCGAGCTCGTCCCCTACAGCAAGCCCTCCTGCCTGCCCCGCGGGCAGGTGTCTGGCAGCTGCTCCACCACAGGCAGTGTCTCGTCCCGCGGCTCCGCCAGCTCCCGCGACCACGGCTCGGGGCGCAGCCGCGTCCCTGGGGACCGCGGCGAGGGGACCGGCCAGCGCCGCCGCCCGGGGGCCACATTGCCCGGCCCGTCGCTGGAGAAGCGATAAAGTGGAGGGCAAGCCGGTGACAGGGTTGGGGACACGGGGGACACGGAGGGACGTTCTTTAATTTCTGGGTGGCACCATGTAAATAGTTGCACAGAGCCGGCGGCCGGTGGGCGTCAGAGTAAGGGGGGACAGGGCTGCTCGGGGTGGGACAAGGATAATCACAAAGGATGAGGACCCTGGGGAAGGACAGAGATACTCAGGGAGGGAGGAGGATACTTGGGGAGGGATGATGACCCTGGGGACAAAGACGATAGGGAAGCATAAAGATACAGTTCGGAGGATGAGGATGCTTGGGGAGACCAAGGACAGTCATGAGGAATGAGGACCCTGGGAAGGGGTGAGGATGCTCAGGAGGGACAAGGAAGACGCTCAGGGAAGGAGGAGGAGCCTGGGGACAGAGACAGTTGCTCGGAGAGGGATGAGGATGCTGGGGAAGGATGAGGATGCTGGAGAGAGATAAGCATGATGCTTAAGTAGAGCAAGGATCCCGGGTACAGGGACAGTTTGGAGGAACAGGGACACTGGGAAAGGACAAGGATGGCTGTGAGGGATGAGGATGATTGAAATGGATGAGGACAGCTGGGATGAGATTACAAGGGAGGGACAAGGACACTGCAGATAGTTTAGGGTGCTGGTGAGTGACAAGGAAGGCAGGGGGACAAGGATGCCTGGGGGCAAGAGGACACAGGGAAAGGACAAGGTTGCTTGGGAAGGACAAGGTCAGTAGTAAGGGATGAGGAGGATAGTTGCAGGGGGATGAGGACAGTGGGAAGGGACAAGGACACTTGGTGTGTGGGGCAAAAACAATTAGAGAAGGATGAGGACACTCAGGAGGGCTGAGGACCCTCAGAATGAGGATGATTAGGAGAGACAAAGACACTCGGAGGAGGCACAGATGGCTTGGGAAGGATGAGGATACTTGAGAGGGACAAGGATGGTTGAGGTGGGACAAGGATGCTGAGGAAGGATATGGACTATCAGAAAGGACAAGGACAGTTGGGAGAAATGGGAATGGTCACTGGGCCTGGGGATGGTCAGGGGGACAACCCTGGGGAAGGACAAGGACTCTCGGGATGGACAACAGTGCTTGGGCTGGACAAGGAAAGTTGCGGGGGACAAGGATGCTGGGGAAGGAGGAGGGCACTGGGGAGGGATGAGGACACTGGGGAGGGATGAGAACACTTAGAGGGCATGAGGGTTCTTGGGGAGGATGAGGATGCTGGAAAGGAATGAGGAATTTGGGAAAGTATGGGGACACTGAGGAGGGATGGAACATTTGGGAAGGGCAAGAACACTGGAGAAGGAGGGACACCCACCCACCTTGGTGCCACCCACCCTTTGTGGGTGGCTTTTCCTAGTAAAGAGCTCCTTTTTGGGGAACTAACTAATAAAACTGGATTTTAGCCGAGCCAAGAAGACTCTGGCCTTGCTGCGTCCTGCACCCTGGGGACCTCCACACTCCTGTCTCTCCTGTCCCCAGCTCGCCACCTGCCCTGGCCCAGGGGCTGCCACTCCCTGATCCCTGGACACCTGGGAAGAAAAGGGGACATTTTCCAGCACCCCACAACAGATGGGACTCCCACTCCCAGTGCCCGTCACTCCAGTGTCGGGGCACCACTCACCATTCTGTGTGATGCCCAGAGCTACCTCTGCCCCAACTCTCTGTGGGACCCCCAGGGCTGTCCCCCAGTCCCAGATGGTGGTTGGGACCCCAGGTGAGAAGCCCCGCTCCAAGGGTGATGGTGGCGGTGAGGGACCTGCAGGAGATGGTGGCATCACCATGGTGACATGGCAGAGACACCTTCCCCAGGGAGGTGATGATCCTTGGGGTCAGAGAGGGGGTCAGGGACTCTTCACTCACCCCTGTAAGCCCCGTCAGTGTCCTCAAGGCTGTAGCAGAGGCCGTCGACGGCCACGGCCAGCGCGCGGGCAAAGCTGGCGTCCAGGAGGAAGGAGCCATCGCAGGAGCTCACCAGGCTGCAGCGGGCGCTGGCAAAGTTGTCCTCTGAGACGGACCCCCAGCCGTTCAGCAGAGACCCCCCCGGAGAGCCCCTTGTCGCTGTCCGCTCCTCCTCGTCCTCTTCCTCCTCCTCCTCCCCCTCCTCCTCCTCCTCCTCGCCCAGCTCAGAGGCCGGTGGCCCGTAGATGTAGCCGTAGGTGTGCAGTGGTGAGAGGGACTGTGGCGTGGTTGGTGCCGGGGGTCTGTGGGGGATGTCGTGGGGACACTAATGTCACCGGGGGGCGCTGCCATCGTGGGACTGTCCCACGGGGATGGGGAATACCTGAGGCAGGCGGTGTCCTGGTCCATCTCCAAGTCCTCAGCCACCTGTTGTTGCGTGAGAACCCCGTCGCTGAATGCTGGCGAGAGGCGCCCGGTGACTGGGGACCTGTCCCTTGGGTGCCTGGTGTCTGAGGACATGTCCCTGGGGTATCTGGTAGCCAGGAACATGTCCCTTGGTTGCCTGACCTCCAGTGATGTGTTCCTGGTGTGGCTAGTGGCTGGGGACATGTCCTTGGGGTACCTGGTGCCCAAGAACATGTCCCTCTGATGACTGGTTACTGGGGACACCTCTTCAGGATGCCTGGTGACTGGGGATGTGTCCCTTATGTACCCAGTGGCTGGGGATGTGTCCTTTGGATGCTTTGTGGCAGGTGACATGTTCTCAGGGTACCTGGTGACCATGAATATCATGAAGGGACATCCCTTGTCATCAGTGATGAATCCCTGGCATGCCTGGCAGCTGAAGACATGCTCTTGGGGTACCTGATGCCCAAGAAGTTGCCCCTGCGATGCTCAGGGGCTGGTGACATCTCCTCAGGGTGCCTGGTGACTGGGGATGTGTCCCTGGGGTGCCCAGTGGTTGGCAATGTGTCCTTGGGATGCCTCATGGCTGGTGACACGTTCTCAGGGTACCTGCTGGACAGGAGTATGTCACTTGCATGCCTGGTCACCAGTGATGGGTTCCCGGGGGACCTGTTGTATGGGGACATGTCCTTAGCATACCTAGTGGCCAAGAACTTGTCCCTGCAGTGCCTGGTAGCTGGGGACATCTCCTTGGGGAGCCTACTACCTGGGGACATCTCCTGGGGCAGCCTCGTGCCTGGGGATGTGTCCCTTGGGTGCCGGCTGGCTGGGGACATGTCCTTGGGGTGCCTAGTGGATGGGGACATGTCTCTCTGGCACTTGGACCCTGGTAATGGGTCCCTGGGGCACCTCATGAGCAGGGATGTGTCCTCAGGGGGCCTGGCAACCAAGACTATGTCCCTCTGGTGCTTGGTGGCTGGTGATGTGTCCTTGTGGTGTCTGGTGGCTGGTGACACGTCCCTGAGATTCCTGGGGACTGGGGACACATCCTTGGGGTGCCTGCTGGCCAGGAGCATGTCCTTGGGGTGCTCAGTGACCAGGGACATGTCCCTGGGGTGCCCTGTGGCCAGTGACACATCCCTGGGGCTCTCAGTGGTCAGGGATGTGTCCCTGGGGTGTTGGGTGAGTGGAGGTGTGTCCCTGGGGGTTCCAATGGCCGGGGACATGTCCTCGGTGTGCCTGGTGACTGGGGATGTGTCCCTGGGGCACACGGTGGCTGGGGACCTGCAAGTGCAAGCAACTCGTTGGGTTTTGCAGTACGGGGTTTGGGTGCAGGGTGCCCATCTGGACACCCAGACTCACCGTGTCACTGGTGGGTGCCGGGCATGGGGTGGTCTCGGGGGTGTCACTGGTGACCCGGTGACACCGGAGGCCAGCGAAGCACTGCCCCGACGTGGTTTTGGGGAGATGAAGACCGGCAGCCGCCCGTCCCCGCCGTCCATCATGGCAGCAGTGGTGTCACCCTCTTGTCCCCTTTGCTGAGGCCATCTGGCTTCCGGCCCAAACTCTGTCCCCCACTCACCTCCGCTTCCAGTGGCAGGGACGTGGCTGGGGCCACCCGTGAGCACTGGGGTGCTGTGCACTTGATGCAGCTCTGTGTGGGGAATGTGGGATACTGAGCCGTGGGTCACCTCCCCGGCACCCCCCATGTCCCCCTCGTGACCCCCATACCCACCTCTCTTGCGGATGTGCTCCCAGGGCGCTGGGTTCGGGGTGCTGGGCGAGGTGTGCACCCCAGGGTGCCCCCCACTGCAGCACCCCCTGTCCCCCAGGGGTGGATGCCCCCTGCGGAGGCTGCTGCGGGTGGGGGGCGTGGGGGGGCCAAGGCTCGACGGCTCCAGGGAGAGGGCTGGGAGGGTGAGAGAGGTCATGGATGCTGAGCTGTGTGCCCCTTGTTCCCTCTGTCCTTGGGTCTGTGTGTCCTCAACTTGCTGCCTGCAGACAGGCAGTGGGGGCCACCGAGGTGGGGGTCCCATGGCACGGGGATCCCAGGCAGGGCGTTGGGGTCTTGGGCACACTTCGCTGGTCCCATAGACTCTGTGAGGGTCCTAGGCCTGGGTGGGGGTTCCCATGGTAGCAGGTCAGGGGTCCCATGGAACTGGGTGGGGATCCAACGACATCACGTGGGAGGCCTACTGGGGTGGGTGGGGGTCCCATGGTACTGGGTGGGGGGCCCCGAATACCCTGTGTGGGGGTTCCATGCAGAGAGTGGGGTCTCTATGACACCGGGTGGGGGTCCCAGCCCTAGGGATCACTGCAGGGGTGGGGGTCTCATGGCTCTAGGTGGGGGTCCCAGCTCCCAGGGGGCTCACTGGAGGGGTGGGGGTCCCTGCCGTCACTGCCCAGCAGTCGGCTGCTGAGGCTGCTGCTGCTGCTGAGGTTCCGGGGGGCACAGCTGGGTTTCCAGGGGCTACCAAGCCACGGTGAGTCACCGACCACCAGCCTGCAGGGCAAGGCATGCTGTCAGGGCATCCCATCCCCACCATGCCAGGGATCTCCCGCTTCTCCCACCCCACAACCGCTCACCTGCGGCGAGCTGCGGCATCTTGGCTGGCGCGACGCTGGCAGAGGAGGAGGAGGAGGGCAAGTAAGGCCAACCAGAGCATGGAGCCGGCGGCTGCGATGACAGCAGGCTGCTGCAGTGCCTGGACTACCCTGCTGCTCCCCGCTGTCAGCCCTGCAAGGGTCCCACTGGTGTCTCCTTGTGTCACACGACTCTCACCCACTCCCCACCTTGCTCCCCGTCCCCTACCCAGGATACTGCAGGTGGTGTTGCTGGGGACCCCCAGCCCTGCGCCGTTGAAAGCTGCCACCTGGACACAGAATTCGACACCGGGGTGTGGGAGGAGGGTTTCCAGGCTGCGGGTGCCTCCATCCACTGTCCTGTTGGTGGGGCGCTGCCAGCCCTCGCCCACTGACCAGACCTGGCAGGTATCAAGAGGATGGGTTCCCTTAGAGGATTACCCTTGATGGATCCCCTTTAATGTATCCCCCTGTGGATGGATCCCCTTGGATGGACCACTTTAGATGGACCCCTTCAGATGAATGTCCCTTGATGGACCCCCATTGGTGGACCCCCTCTAAATAGACTCATGGGGATGGGCCCTCTTGGATGAATTTCCTTGATGGATCCCTCTTGGATAGACCCCTTTGGATGGGCTCTCTTGCATGCCACTAGGATGGATCCCCTTGGATAAATGCCCCTTGGATGGACCCCCATTGATGGATCCCCCTTAGGTGGACCCCCTTGGATGACTCCCCTAGGCTGGACCCCTTTGAATGAGCTTCCTTGGATGAATGGCGCTAGACAGATGCCCTGGGATGGACCTCCACCTGGTTTAGTCCCTTTGGATGAACCCCCATGTTGAGATCCCTCATGGATGGACTCCCCAGTTGGATCCCCTTGGATGGGCCCTCCTTGGTCAGTAGCCCCCCACCCCTGCCCCCTGGCCCTGTCACCCCAAACCTGGTAGCCCCGGATGATGCCATTGTGGGCCTCAGGAGGAGGTGGCTCCCAGCTCACGACCACAGTGCCGTTCCCTGTCTCAGCCTGGCCCACGGTGACATGCTGGGGTGCTGCACTGGGCACTGCCGGGACAGGGGTGATGAGACCTCTGGGACCCCCAACCAACCTCCCTATCCTCCACCCAGCATCCCTGGGGACATGCAGCGCACCTTCCTCGGGTATCCAGAGGTGCCTGCTGTTGCTGTCCGAGCCCTGGGTCCCTCCAGTGTAGGGTCGGACCTTGAACTCATACTTGTAACCCCTGCGGAGCGCAGGGATGATGGTGCTGAGCTCCCTGCCGGCGTCATGTTGGACCCAAGGGGTGGTGGCTGGGAGCAGGCTGCGGTACAGTACCATATAGCCCACCGGCACCGGCACCGGCATCAGCATCTGAAGAGGATGGGAAGGTTTCCGAGTCATGGTGGGACATGGGGATGTGTCTCCAGCCTCATCCCCGTGTCCCATCCCACCGTCTCCACTGGGAACATGCCGGCCCCACACCGACCCGCCAGCGGAGCCGGACAGCAGCAGTGGGCAGCGCCGTGCCGTTGTCCAGGTGCAGCCGCACAGCCAGCAGGTCCCGTGGCGCCGTGTCCTGCCGGCCCGTTGGCAGCCGATCTGCGGGGCAGAGGGAGGAAGGCATTAGCAGATATTACAGATACCTGTTCCTGATGTCTCCCTAGATGGATCCACTCAGGTGCACCCCTTGGGTGGACTCCTTTGGACAGGTATTTTTGATGGGTCTGTCTTGGATGGATTCATCTTGTATGGGCCTCTTGGATGGACCTCCTTTGGTATGTTCCCTTTGAGGACATGGGATGGGTCCCCATGATACACCCCTGTTGATGTGTACATCTTAGATGGACCCCTTGGATGGATACCTCTTGTTCTATTCTCCTTTAATGGACCCCCACCTTGGACAGACCCCCTTCAATGGATCCTCTCGTAGGAGCCAGCATGGTTGGATCACCTTTAGGTGGGCTCTCTTGAACGGATCCCCTTGGATGGACTCCCACCTTGATGCATCCCGTTAGGTTGATCCCCTTACATGGATCTGCTTGGATGGAGCCCTTAGGCGGATCCTGTTGGATGGATGCTTCTAAAGATGGCCCCCCTTTTGGAAGTGCTCCCTTTGAATGGATCCCCTTAGATGACTCAGTTGGATGGACCCTTTTTTGATGGACTCCCCTTGAATGACCCCCTTGGGTGAACCCCACTAGATGGAGTCCCAGATGGCCCGGGGTGCCTGTGAAGTCCCACCACTGACCCTCCACGTGGAGGAGGGCGGTGGCGGCGGCCGTGCCCAGCTGGCTCTGTGCTGTGCACACGTAGGTGCCGGCGTCGGCGGCTGTCACGGCGTGAAGGCGCAGAGTGTGCTCCCGGTCCACCTCGTGCCTGCGGGTCACCAGCTCTCCGTCAGCTCTGTCCCCGCCCAGGGACTGGACACCTCCCACCCGCCATCACGTACCTGCCCCAGGGCAGGTCCCCGCGCTCCTTGTGCCACTGCACCCGTGGTGCTGGGTCACCCTGGGCGCTGCAGCTCAGCTCCACGGTGCTGCCAGCCACTGCCACTGTGTCACTTGGGTGCCGCACAATGGTCGGCTTCTCTGCAGGGTGACATCGAGGATGTGGTACCATGGCCAGGTGTGATGTGCCCACCACCCACTGGAGACCCTTGGCTTACCCAGGACAGAGACACGGGCGCCCCGGCTCTCCCTCTTGCCTGCCGCGTTGGCCGCCACGCAGATGTAGAGCCCAGAGTCGCTCCGTTGTGCTGGTGCCACCCTCAGCTTCCCGTTGGTGACCACATACCTGTCACCCACCAAGTCCAAGGTCACCCCATCCTTCTTCCAGGTGACGCGGGGCTCGGGGTGTCCCGAGGGTGGGACGCAGTCCAGCTCCAACGCTTGCCCCGCCGTGGTCACCAGGTCCCCCGGTTGCAGGCGGAAGTTGTCCCGCAGCACTGCCGTGGGGAGGGCACACCATGGATGGGGGGTCAGGATTTTCTTGGGGTCCTCCCACCCACATCACCCCCACTGGGTGTCCTTACCGGCCAGAATTTGTGGTGCCGTGGCCGCGCTGGGGGGGTGGCAGCCTGTGGGGTGACAAGGAGGTGGGAGGATGCCGGTGGGTGCCCCAGGCGGGCACAGTCACAGCCCCAGGGTGGGCAGGGGGCAGAGTTGAGGGGATTTTGCCCCTCCATGGGCTGAACTCACCTCCGCGGTGCAGAGCGGTGAGGCAGAGCCCCAGGCCCAGCACCGTCACCCAGCCGCCCGCCATGCTGGTCCCAGCCAGCCTTCCCGCTTCCTCCCAAAATCCCAGTCCCTCCCTGTCAGCACCGGCCGGATCTGCCTCCGGATGGGGGGATACAATAGCCGGATGTGGGGGCTGGGAAATGCCGAGGGGAGGAGGGAGGCAGGTTGTGATGAAGGAAAACAGCTCAGCCACGTTGTGGGGGCATCTGGGCACAGTTGCACTGGCAGCACCTGGAGACAGTGGGGCTGGGGACACCAGCAGTTAATTAATTTAATTAGTCAGAATAAATTCCCCCCATCCTCTGCCATGTTCAGAGGGAGACAAATTAAGAATTGAGCTCTCAGGTGAGGACACCATCAGTAGGGACCAGAGTGAACAGTCCAGAGTCTCTCAGGCTCTTCAAGATGAAACTTGAGTGCCAGCCAGGTGCATCGGGCTCATGTGGTCTCAGCTGTCCCCCACCTCTCATGTGTCTCCCCCATCCCAGGGAGGGGCCCTGTTCCACAAAGATACCCAAGGGTGCCACCACTGGCCGGGTAGTATGTTTAGTTTATTGGTTAGTAGTGCACCCCAAGCACTCCAGGGTGCCCCGGCACCCACCCTGGGTGCCCCAGAGCCCGGCTCACTTGGCCGGCCGCTCTCTGCCTTTCATCCTAAACCTATTTCCTGGGAAGGCCTGTGGGAGGGGAGGTGTCACCGTGCGCCCCAAAACCGGGGATATTTTCACAGAAAACGCTGGCGCAGCGGAGGGGCAGCGCTTGGGCCAGGCTTCCAGCCTGCATTTAGGGAACGGTGCAGCCGGGGAGCTGGGGGGGCAGGAAGGAGCTCCCATTCAGGCCACCTTTGTGCATGTGTGCGCTTGGGCGAGGTTGTGTGCCAGTGCATGCCCTGCTCCACGCGTGGGGGGTGTGCCACGGCAGGCGGGCACGGTGCTCTTCGACACGCGTGTGCACGTGTGGTGGTTGAGCGTGCCGTGCATGTGCTCCCCTGTGTACTCCTGCAGCTCTGAGCACACTCAGCTGCACACTTTGTGTACAAACACCTTTCCATGATGTCAAGCACACTTGGCGGCTGCTCCGTGCGAGTGCTGCGTGCAGCCTCTCTCCTCACCCTCTTTGCACACTCGCTGCATTCTCCATGCAAATCCTACGTGCACACTCTCTCCACATGCTCCATGTGTGTTCTGCACACACTGTTTCTGCACACTCAGGGTCTCTGCATGCTCCATGCATGCTCAGAGAGCACGCCCAGTGGTGGCATGCCTGGAAATGCTGCACATGGTCCTACCTGCACACTCCAGGCACACTCCGCTCACACTCCATGCAGTCTCCACTGCATGCTCCGTGTGCGTTCTCCGCATGTGCTCCACACGCTCTCTTGCACACTCTGGGCATCCTCTCCCTGCACACTGTGTGCACACTCGCTGCCCACCCTCGTGCCTGCCCCCGTGCACGCCGTGTGCGCGCTCTGTGTGCTCTCCTGCACGTTCCACGCACGCTCTGCCCGTGCACTGCCTGCACGCTCTCTCTGCATGCTCCGTGCACACCCTCCCTCTCTGTGCACTGCTCGCATGTTCACTCTGCACACGCGTGTGCTTCCTGCACGCTCCCTGAACACTCATCCCGGCGAGAAAGCCATTAAAGCGACGCCCCAGGAAGACAGGGGACGGAAGAGGGGAGCTCCAGGTGGGATCAATAGGAAATTAGTGACTTTACGCCGAATGGAATGATGCCCAGTGGCGGACGCGGGGCCGTGCCAGTGTCCCCGCTTGTTGCACGGCGCCGCCAAAGCGCGCACAGTCCCCCTGCTCAGGCACTGATCTCCACGGCGTTGGCCTCCTCCTGCTCCCGGATGACATGGACGCCCGCAGTCCGCAGCAGCCGCGGAGCGCCACGGGAGCGCGCTGGCGAACCCGGTGGTGACCTGTGGGTCCGCGTGGAGGCAGGGGAGCGGGCTGGTGAGCGATGGTAACGACGAGTCGAGCGCCCCACCGGTCCCGGTGAGCGACCGGCCGCTGGTACTGGAGAGCTGGTGTAACCCGGTTCGACTGTGCCGCGGGGCTCAGGTGAATCCTCCTCTGCCTCCGGCGAGTCCTGCCAAAAGCCAACAGTGGATGGGCGTGGACTGTGTGTGAGACCCTGTGCTGGAATGCTACCGGCGCTACCGGCTGCTCACCTTATCCTTGAGGATGTACAAGGCCACTGGGTTTTTGCGCTCGTGGTCGCCGCTCCGTGGGATGCCCTCGGCTGCGTGGAAGCAAGGTGTTGCTCACAGTGCCAGTGGCACTGGTGGTCCCCCAACCCGCCACAGCCATGCCAAGGCCGGCACTCACCCTCGTGCTTCAAGCGCTCCTCATCCTGCTCGGTGTAATCAGAGGTCGCTTGTGTTTCCGCTTGTCGCTTCTCCCTGGGAAGGGAGAGGGGATGGGGCAGCACCGGCATCGCGGTGGGGGCAGTGGGGGGGCTGCCTGTGGCTCAGCCAGGGAAGGGCCCATTGCTGTTGGGAGGGAGAGATGGGATGGGGTGGAATGGAAGGAGGTAGAATGGGGTGGGATGGAATGGGACAAGATGGGATGGAATGAGATATGATCAGATGGAATAGAATAGAATGCAATGGGAGAAATGGATCAAGGTGGGATGGTGTGGAATGGGATGGTGTGGGACAGGACAGAAAAGGCATGGGATGAGATGGGTAGAGACGGGATGGGTCAGGATGGGATGGGAAGAGATAGGATGGGGTGGGACAGGACATATGAGTCAAGGCAAGATGGGATGAATTATGATGTGATGGGACAGGACAAAACAGGATGGGACAAGACAGGATGACCCCCTTTGGCTCCCACATTACCCCCAGCCATACTTCTTGGAGGGTTTCCAGCAGGCGCAAACTGTCACCAGGGTGACGAGAAGGAAGATGCCTCCTGTGGACAGGATGATGTAGAGAGAGCTCCGGCCTGGAGGAGAGGAATGAGGAGGGACAACCCCTCCAAAATTTTAGCTGGAAGCATCTGCAAGGGATGAATAACCCTGGAGGTGCAAGAGGGGGGAACAGGTGGCTTACGGTAGACAGTGAGTTTCACGGGGACACTGCGGCCGTGGCTGATGGGGTTCTCCACCAGGCAACTGTAGACGTCGTCATCAGCCATGAGGACGCGGGTGATGGTGAGGATCTTCTGGTCAGGGGAGAGGAGCAGGCGGGAGTCGTTGCTCAGCGGCCGCCCATCCTTCAGCCAGGTGTAGGTGGGTTTGGTGCCATTCTCGTGTGAGCAGTTGAGGGTGAAGAACTCGCTGAGTTCCAGCACCGTTGAGGAGGCCACCAGCACTTGTGGCTTTGAGATGGGAACTGCGGATGAGTAGAAGAGCCATGGTGACACCATGTCTCGGGGGACAGTTGGGCCCAGGAGACAGGAAGGGCCACATCAAAACCCCACAAGGGATGCAACCTGGCTGTGTGAGGTGGTTGAAACCCCCCAAACCACCTCCCACTTGGAGAAATCCCCCCTGAAAAGTGGTCAGGGAAGACATCCCAGGAAAACCAAATCTCCATGGGATGTCCTTCTTGCCCTTACTGTCCACAGTGAGGTTGATGGTCTTCTCGCCGGTGAAGGTGTCATCGGTGATGGACACCTCCACCTCGTAAGCGCCTTCATCAGCCAGCTGCAAGGGGCTGATGAGCAGCGAGCCATTCTCCAGCACCCGGATGCGGTCACGGTAGTCGGGCCGTAGGTTGCCAATGATCTCGGTGCCGATGGACTGGACGACGGTGACAGGTTTGTCCCTCTTCAGCTGCCACTTGACCACCGGCTTGTCGGCGCTGGCGCTGGCGTAGCGCACCGACAGCAGCGCCGCCTTGCCCGCCGTGCCGCGGACCAGCGGCGTGGGGCTGGTGATGTTCACTCCTGCCAGCAGACCTTGGGGTGGAGAGACACACCTTGGGGGGGGCTGAGCATGGAGAAAACTGGGGAAACCCCTTGCAGAGCACCCCCAACATGCCCAAACTGTTTCCATGACCTTTGCAAAGGTGCACACGTTGCCCCGGGAACTCAAGAGGGGTGGGAGCCCTCCTGAACCCGGGTCAGTGCAACGTGCTGACAAAATAACAGAACCACCCCCAACATTGCTTCGGGCATGGGAGGTGGGTCAATGTAACTCTCTGCAAAGATGCATTATCACCCCTTAAACTTTATCAGGGGGTGGGAGTGGTCCTGCTGTCAGGTCAATGTGACCAACCCTCTGCAAAAACTTCTATATCACCCCAAAAATGCAGTGGGGAGTGCTCCTGAAGTCAGGTTGATGCAATCCTTAGGAAATACGCACACATCACTCCATAAAATGCAGGGGGCTGGGAGGTGAGTCGATGCAACCCTTGGCAAAGATGCATCATCACCCCCCAAAAACTGCATGGGGGGGTGAGAGCCTCCAGTGCCCAGATCAATGCTGTGCTTTGCAAAGATGCCTTAATCCCCCCAGCAATGATGGGGGGAGGATTTTGCATCCCACTGCCACCCCCACTGAATGCTACTGCCCAGACAAAGCCCCCCTCAGATGCAAAACTGCATCACGGAGGGCAGTGCACGTGCATCGCTCCTCGTGGTTGGTTTCTAGCCAAAAAAAAAGGCAGGGAAAAGGGGAAAAACATGGCTTTTGAGGGAGGGGCCTCTCCAAAACAACCTCTCTCCATGAAATACCTTAGCTCCATCCCCCTCTTGCCATCCCAGGGGTCCTGGCTATGAACCCCCCATCCAGATGCCATCATCCGACGGCAAACAAACCCCATATTGAGGAGGAGGGGAGAGTGGGAAAACCAGCTGGGGAGGGCGAAGCAGGAGCAAGAAAGGCCTTAAACAAGCCCGAAAAGTCATGGGACCTATTGGTATGCAGCGCCCGTCCCTCTGTCCTCCTCGGGAGCGCCGCACTCGCCCCGCAAACATGCCCTGACTCGCCAAATTTAGGGCATCCCCCATAGGGAAAACCCAGACACGGGATGGGGATGTGGCTTTTAATGCATCCTTGCCCCCTCTGCACCTCCAAATCACTGCTCTTTAGCTGTTTCTTCCCTTTTTTAACCCAATTCCTAGTTTTTTCTCCACTCTGGATAATAAATTTGGGAATTAATTAATGAATCAGGAAACATTCCCATTTCCTACAGTATCCTTTGGCTTAGGGATGCAGATCTCCCAGACTGTGTTGATGGCTGTTGTTGAAAAAAACCCACCAAAAATCCTCATTTGCCGGCTATTTCATGCAGTAAATTCTTATTTGTTTGGAAAAGGCATCACAGCATTTTTGGGGTGCCCTGGCTGCAGCCCTGGGGCTTTTTTTAAGTCTAAGTAAAAGCCAGCAATGAACCCAGCTTGTTTTGCTTTGCATCCATCGTCCTCATCTGGAGGGAAATGGGGCCTCCCCAGGGCTGCTTTTGGGTCCAAACTTTGGTAAAATAAGGGAAAATTGTTGCAGGTGATATTCTTTGTTACCAGATGTGGAATGGGGTGGTTTGGGGTTCATTGAACCCCAAGATGTGAGGATTTAGGGAATAAATAATGGAGGAAACCATAGTTGCAACAGGATGTGGCAAACCTAGAAATGGGGTGAAAAAATGAGGTTTTTAGGAAAGCAGAAGGATGGGCAAGAAAATAGATTTGGAGATGCTGAAAAATGAGGAAAAAAGGGGTTTGGGAGAAGACAAAAAAGTTGGGGAGAAGCTTGGGATGGGGGTGGTGCCAAACCCACCCCCCTATCAGGACCCGCTTGGCTCCAGAAAGTGTTTTCCCCAGTTTTATTCCCAATTTGACCCCCTTTTTCCTGCCTCCCAAGCACAGGGTATGTTCCACAGCACAGCAAATCACCTCAGCAGCCCTCCACCCCTCCACCGGCTATTGGTATCATCACCCCCCCGGCCCTCAACCTCCATCTGGATAGCCCCCAGACCCCATGGAAAAATGGGAAAACCGTAGAAAAATGGGACATCTCCCTACCTGCGTGCAGAGCCAGAAGCCAGGTCACCGGCAGCAAGCAGGGGGGAGCGGGGTGGCCCCGCGGGGTGGCCGGCGCTCCCCACATTTCGGGCAGGCTCGCCCCCCGAATCGCTCCGCTTCCCCACTCCGGGCACGTCCCTCGGAGCTCCCGGCTTGGCGCTTCGCCCGGCTAATTTATTTTTTTCCCTTCTTTTTTTTTTTTGTTCTTGCCTTTCTCAATAGAGCCCTGTGTCCTGGTGGCTTTCGCCTCCCCAGCGGCCTCAAGCTGACATTTATTTGAGGAAAAAACACTAAGATTTGCAATTTTCCCCCTGTTACGGACCCTCAGTTCCATGTTTTCCCTGTTCCGGGGGCACACTCGAGGTTAGGGGCATCACCCCACCGAGCCCAAATAAGGTTTGCTGTCCCCTCTGCGGACAATCCAATGAGATTTAGGGCTCTGGACATCCATTAAGTTGGGATTTTCCTTTAGGGGGGCCTTTTTCGAAGCTGGACTCCCACCCCAAAGGAGCTCCCCCCCCCGTTTCTTCTTCTCTTCCCAGGCTCTAAAACGAAGCTGCGGTCACATCCAGGCTTCATTCCAACTCCGATGCCAATTAGCACTGGTTTCCCGGGCATCGCTGAATAGGGCAGCGGGATGTGGGGCAGGATGCCCGGAGCCACTTCCCACCCCCTCTTTGAGAACTACCAAGCTCATAACCCCCATGAGCCACCACTGGCCCCCGCCTGGAGGCTCCCTAGTCCCCAAAAAGGGGTCGAGACGTGTCCCAGAGAGGGAGATGCTCTGGGGGGGGAGTTTCGGAGGGGGACACCTTATGGTGGGATGGTACAGGGAGGGTTTGGGGGGGACTTTTGGGAAGGACATCAGAGGGAGGTGCTACAGGGGGGGATTTGGGGGATGCTACAGGAAGGTGCTTTGGGGGACTTTTGGGGGGACATTAAGGGGAGCCGACCCGTGAGGGAGATACTTCGGGATATATATATATATATGTATATAGGGAGATGCTTCGGGGGTGCTCTGGGGGAATGCTGTGTGGAGATGTCGTAAGGGGGTACTGGAAGGGTGGTCCAGGGGTGGTGGGTAACCATACGGATATTTGGGGGGCGGCTTTCCGGGTGATGCTCTGCCCGGGGTGCTCCCGGGATGCTCGGGGGGCTGTTTCGGGGGTGCTCTGGGGAGCGATCCCCAACCAGGCCGCCTCCCCGTTCCCTTTTTCCAGCGGGGGCGGGACTCGAACCGGCGGCCCCGGGAACACGGCGGGGCGGGGCCGGGGGGGCGGAAGTGGCGCCGCGATTCAAAGCGCCGGTGGAGGCGGAAGCGGCGGTTGGTGCGGCCGGGGAGGGGTTGGGGGGTCCTGGGGGCGTTATGGGGGCTTGAAGTGCAGAGTCCTACGGAGGAGGTTGGGAGGGGATAAGGAGAGGGCACCCGAGGCCGTGGAGGGGTCAGGGAGGGGTGGGAAGATGAGGGTGCGGGGGTACAGGGGTTGCCGGTTGGGATGGGGGAGGCAGTGGGGTGGGGGTAAAGGGAGGACTCGGCCGCGGAGGACTGGGGGCTTGGGGAGGCCGGAGCTGAAGGTGGGGTTGGATAACTTGGAGCGAGGCAGGGGGAGAGGGGTGCGGTGACAGGGGGCTCAGTGAGGGGGTGCACATGGGGTGTGGGAGGCACTCACCCATGAGGGGCGGAGGGTCTGTGTGAGGGGGGCTGAAGGTGGGGCTGGATAACTGTGGGGGCAGTGGGGAGAGGGGGGGATGCAGTGAGGGGGTGGAGGGGGCACTCCCCCCTGAAGAGCAGAGGGTCTGCGTGGAGGGAGCTTTAGGTGGGGTGCCCCGGGGCTGGAGGGCTGTGGGGGGCACTGGGGGTGCCCCGTGGCTGAGGGGACGGGGCTGGGGCAGGTTGGAGTGCCCGGGGAGCCCACCCTCATCTCTGCTTGCCCCTTCCCTTCCTCAGGTGCCGGGATGGTGCCCCCCTCGAAGGAGCAGCGCCGGGGGGCTGGGGAGGCCCCGGGGGGACCCCAGGCGAGACCCCCGCGGCGGAGCTGGCGGGTGCTGGCCGAGAGGAACCAGAGCGCGGCCCCCGTGGGCGTGTGGGTGGAGAGTGCCCCGGGGCAGCCCGAGCAGAGCCCGGCCTTCGTGAGTGCACCAAGGCACCGTCTGCCAGGGCGGCTCCAACCCTGCAGATATGCCAGTAAAACTCACAGAGCTAAAAATGAGCTTTTTCACAGCCTGAGGGTGGCCGGGGATGTGGCTCTTGAAAATAGTAATTTATTTTAATGATTTTTAGTGGGGTCAGAAGCTGCCATGGTGCCTATCCGTGTAGCCTGGCCTCCCCTTTGCACGAGCCCACAGCATCTCTCCGAGTCCATTCCCCTTCAATAAACTGTGGTTTTGGAGGAGAAACGCATCAATTTTAAACATCAGTCAGGTGGGGAACCCAGCCAGTGCTGCTCTTCGCCTTCCCACTCATGCCTGAAGGATGTTGGTGAACTGAGATCTTATTCTGTGTTGCTGATTTAAAAAAAAAATACATATTGAATATTTCAGGGTCTGGAGCCAATCTCAGCTGTACCCCATTAGAAACACTTAAGGAAATCTTTATGGATGCTTATCTCAGGGATTTCTGCTTTGAGGGTTATTCTAAGAGGACTAAAAGTGCATTAAATATCGGATGATGAGTTCAGTCCCCTGTAATTAATGTCTGAACGTTACAGAAGCTCCTGCCCTTTTGAGATGATTTATTTTTATATTGTAATTTAAATCCTGAAAGGTTGAGATAATATATGGAAATGAATCATCTCCATATTCTACAGAACTTCCATCTTGGCGCTGTGAAACTTCTGCGGAAGCTGAACTGTTCCTGAGAGCTTTGGGGTGCCAGGATGCTCCTGGGGCCCCCCAGGTGGGGCTTCCAGGGGTGGATGAAGCTGCCCAGGGTTATCTGAGCTTATTTAATACTTTTACTTGTATTAATGCCTCCTGCATCAGAGTTGCTGATGAGGTGGGCAGTGGGTGAACTGGTGCTGGGCTTTTCCCTGGAGCTCTGGCTTGATTTCTTCCATAACAGTGCAGATTTCTCCTCATCTTGGAGCTTTGTTGGTGTGCTGACCCTGATGTGCTGCTGGGAGTGTTCCAAGTTTATCTTTAGTCTCACTCCTTTCCTCCATCCCTTCACTCTCTGGTTTCTCTTGCTGTGGTGGCAGCCAGGAGAGCAATGCCATTGGTCTTTAAGCCATGGTGGTGTTGCAGAGTTGCTTGGCAGGATTGCAAGGAGAAAAAAATGGGGTTTGGGGGGGTTTTCAGGTCATTGCTGTTAATCTTTCAGATGGTAAAAATATTCTGGAGCAGAGCTGTGCTCTGTGAACTGCTTCCCTAATGTGCTTCCAGCCTTGCAGAGTATTAACAGGATGGGGAGCTGGCCTGTTCCTTTTGGATCCAGGCTTTGGATATTTGAGCATCCTTTCACGGGAGCAAGAGTTGGGAGCTGCTCCATGAGACTCCTTTCCTTCCAGGTGTGTTGCAGAGAGGCAAAGGCAGAGGTGTGCACGCTCTGCATCTGTCTGGTCAGACTCAATCCAGCCTATAATAATCCAGTAGACATTGTCCAAGGTGTTGTTCCACAGATTATGAAACAAAACATGAAATTTGCTCTGGGTGCTGCTTGTCTACCTGGTCGCTGCAAGTGGGGGAAAAGGGGATACAGGGATATGAGGTGCTCTGATGTAGCAAAAACCATGTGGAATCTACTTCTACCTCTTGCAGGCTTCAGTATTCGAGGTGGAGGAGGAGCTGAAGGAGCAGCAGCGGCAGAAGGCAGCCAAGCTGAGGAGGTTCCAGGGCGAGGTGAGGCAGCGGGTGAACCGGCAGGTCAGGATGCGCCGGCGGCAGGAGCTGCAGAAGTCCCACGAAGCGGTAAGCGGAACTCCATCAGGAGAAACTCCTCCAAAACCCAACATAAACTGGGAAAAATCCTAACACTGGAGCACAAGTCAAGGTGTTGATGAAAAAATCTGAGGTGCCAGACCCTGGATGGCAAATGGTGTCCTGGCAGGCTAGGTCAGCGTGACACCTCTGCTGGTGCTGAAGGTGCTTGAAGTCTTCCCACAGAAAGTTCACTGGCTCCCTTGGGCAGCAGCAGAACAGAATCCCAGAGCCCTGTGTGGAATTGTCTGAAGTTAAAAAGCATCCAGGCCAGAGCTGAGAATGATGTGAACATCTCCTGGCTGTGTTTGTAGCAAAACAGCTTTTCTGCTGTGTCTTTTCCAATCCATTTTCCAAAGCAGCCAAATAGTTTTCAAGCAACACTTTCTTGCTGTCTCCAAATTCCCCTTTCCCCTATGGGCTTGTTTTGGATTATCCCATGAATATGTTTAATTCTTTCTACTCTCAAGCAAATGCTGAGAAGACTTGCCAGAATCTGACTGTGGCACAGAAGGGAATGCACTGAAATGTCACCGGCTTTGGCTGCCCCTGGGGTGTTTGGGCTGTTTCCATGGCTGAGTGGGGATGTCCTCATGTAACTCCGCCAGCTCCAAGCGGGAAGCCCGCAAATGCCCCCGGCCTCCAAGAGCCTGATGGTTCTTTGTGCTTTCTCAGCATGGAGAGCCAAAACCTCCATCCCAAGAAACGCCACCTCTGGGCGATGAAATGTCACCCAAGGTTGACATCCTTGCAGGTGATGGCTGGAGATCCCATGTGGCTTTTTCCCGGCAGGTGGAGCGGGAGAGCTGTGCTGCCGTGCAGTACTGGACCTCCTGGAGGAATGCGTGCCCCTTCCGGAGCCACCGCCCTCCCATCATCTGTGGCCCTGGTGCTGGCTCCAGCCCGGCCCCGTGGGAGGGGACACACGGAGAGCCATTCCAGCAGCAAGCTGCCGAGGTGAGCCGTGCCCCTCCTGCCTTCCCAGCCCTGCTTCAGCACTGGGTTAATTTTGAGAACAGGCAATATTTCTTTTTTCTTTTCCAGCACGTCCCTAGTATTTGAGTTTTAGTATTGAATGAAATATTAGCTCCCATTTTCACCCTGAATGTTGCTCCTCAGAGCATCCAGCCGGGTCACAGGTGCCTCCTCCTCGGATGCTGGAGCTGAACTCGTCCGCCCGCTCAGAGGCACAGCTGTGTCCTGACGTAGAGGTGGCACTAGGTGGTGCCAGCTCATTGCAGCATGTCTCCTGCAGACCAAAATCTGGGAAAGCCTACCTTGAGGACTGTTCTAAGCTTTTTTTAAATAGAGATGCTTCTGCTACATTTGGTGTTTTATAAAGCCTGTGTGCTCACCTAGGAGTTGGAGTTATTCCAGTTGAAGCACTGTTGGGTGGATTCCAGTTGATAGGTGGAAAATCACTTCTGGCTGGACACCAAGCAGAAAAATTGGGGATCTGGCATTTCAGCAGCATGTTTTGTGAGTGCTGAGTTCAGCACCTTGGGGCAGCTCTGAAAGACCTCTGGGTGATTGTGTTGTTGGGTCATGCCACTTTGACCGAGCCCCTCAGCTGGAGCAGAGTGACTGGGAGATCTGTGTGTGCTGCTGACCTTGTGCTGTGCTGTGTTTCCCTCCCCTGTGGCCGCAGCTCAGCAAGGCTGTGAGGCAGGTGCGGCGCAGGCTGGCGTCCCGCAGGACCGTGTCCCCTGGGGCCGAGCCCCCCGAGCTCCCCGGCGGCGGCTGGAGGCGGGAGGTGAGCGAGGGCTGCCTGGGCTGAGGGGACAGAAATCGCCTTGCAAACTGTTTGGCTCTGATTAGGAAGTCCAAAACATAATTCAGGGAGTTTCACCAGCAGGAATGGAATAAACTGTGCTTTCCTGACCCACCGGATGGGTAGCCCATGAATTTTGGTGGCCTGAGGGCTCTGTTTCTCTGCCCTTGCTGCCTTTCCGAGAAGGCAGCAGGATAAAGTGGGTGAAAACCTCTCTGAGATAAACACGGAGACAAGAATTCAAAAAAGGCTTTTAAAGGCTTGTGATCTGAGATTGTAATCTGGGTATTTGGGAGGCATGTGACGACCAGCTCTTCCCTCAGGTGCCTTTATTTCTTTAACAAACCTCAACAACTCTTTGCCTTGCATCAATCCCTTGTTTTGTGTGGGTGGCAAAGATCTGGAGTGTTTCCCTCACCCGGGGCTGTCTTCTGTTAGAGAATCGTTGGCGTGCAGCTGCTTTCTTTGAAGCAGTGCACAGGAGGTCAGTCCCACATTTTGTTGTTCTGGATTTCATCCTGCTTTTACTCCTCCAGTTCTCAAGAACAACTTTGTGTTGCAGCTATTATCCTGCTCTCTATGCCAAGACCTTTCTCAAACTGACGTACTTTGGCGAACACCAGCAGCAGCCCAGCCTGGTGTTTTCTCTTATTGCCTCTGTAGCCAGTTTCCTGCCCATCCTGCAATTCTTCATTCCCATCTCTTTCTCAGGTTCACCAAAGGTGAAGTAGATCTTGGCTGATTATCTAGAAAATACCTTTTATGTAAAGACTGGTCTGGCTCTTCCTCCTCTGTGTACTCTTGGATTTCTGTGTGCTCTTGGATGTCTGATGAAGTCAGCTCTGCAAACAGGACTTGGAGAAACATGGTAATTATGGGCTCAAAAACCATGTTACCTGTTTCCCACACCAAACATCCCTCCTGTTGGAGCCCTCGGTGCATTCAGGGAATTGGGGTGATTCATGACTTCACTATTAGCAGCACTAAAGCTTTGCATAAATAACAGAGCCACTGCCCAGGGGAGCCAGAGGGTTACAGGAGATCTGTGGGAGTCCTGAGCAAGTCATCCACAGCAGTGAGAAACACTGGGAGGGATTTGGGACCATCCTCCCATCCCAGCCTCACTGCAGCTACAGTTAATCTACATAAGGAAGTTTAACAGCTTCCCTGGGTGATTTATTCCAGGAGGAATATACTGATTTATTGCACTGCTCTGTTTTATTACTCCAAGGTAGCTGAGGAGAAAAAAGCTCTAAAATTATCTGGATCTGTTTCCCTACATGAAGGTTTGGCATGTTCCCACCTAGACAGCAGCGTGTTTGCACCCTTCTCTTCAGGTGCAAAAGGCTGCCATGTACATAACCAGGGACTCAACACCCTTGGTCTCTGCTTTTGTCCTCCCTGGATTTCCTTGTGCTGTGTATTCAAGCTCATTTCTTTGGTTTGAACCCAAGGGTTTTCCACCCAATACTTCTGCAACTGCAGGTGGGGTCAGTAGTTTAATCAAGAGGCTTCTTTCTTCCCTCATCCAGGCTGATAATGAAATCATGGAGCAGAGCCCATCTAGCTCTTACCCTATTTCTGTGCAGTGAACTCCTGAGACCAAATCTGGGCTGTGTTTTTTAATCAGTTCTGCACCTCCCATGTCAGACTTCCATCTAACAGGTTTGGCTTTACCCCAGTGTTGAATTAGGCCACATCAAGAGCTCAGCTGAACCCCAGAGTCTTCTGTTGCTCTTTGCCTGAGGCCTCCTTCTTCTATTATAGGAGAAATTTAGCCCAGCCTGACCTGACTTGCTCTTGACAAATTTATGATGGTTGCTTCTTATCTTGTTTTCTTGGGGCTTACAGGCAGTTTGCAAGGTGATTTCCTCTTGTTTTTCCAAAAGTCACAGTTAAACTCTTCAGGCTAAAACCTTCTATTTAGTGTTTCCTTTTCCCCTCCTCTAAGTAAAGAGAGACACTCCTTGTTCCCTTTTCTGATAATCCGAACCTCCACAGATTTCAAGGAGCTGTTCCCACTTTGGCTGCCACTCCTGGCAGTGGCCCAGGGCAGGTCCTGCCTCCTTAAAAACCTCAGCTTCTAGGAATAACCTGTTTCTTCCCAATAATAGTAGCAGCATTTTTCTCCCTGCTTCTAGCTCAGAGCAAGCCTTTGGCTGAAATGTCTTTTCTCCTTCAGCTCTTTTTTTTCTGCATTTTTATTCTCATTTTTTTCATCTTCCCTCTAAAATCTTACATTCCCTGTGATCAATAATCCACGTTCCTAAAATCATTGCTCTTTCTCTCCCCAAGAAATTTCTTTTCAGGTCAAAAGCATCCAAAGAGTTAATTCCTTGCTTTCCCAAGCAGATACCGACCTGGTAATCACCCGGAAATTACCTGTCTGGTGTTCCAGGTCATCCTGTTCACCCAGCCTTTGTCTTCGGGGTTTGGTGGACTATTGTATCTCCCCAGCATGGCAGCACCCAAATTCTTTTCCCCAATGTCTCATTCCACAAAGTTGGTGTTTTTTCCCCTGCAGTTTCATGTCTTCCTACCTTGAGGGCTCCAGAGGCATCTTCCAAAGCAATAACCCTTCCCTTCTGTTCCCTTGTCCACACCAAAGCAGCTCTTCTATGTCACATTGCTGTCATGATGGGGTTGATAGGGTAATTCCTGTGCCTATCAAATAATTCCACATTCAGACTGACTCCAGGCTATCCTCTGTCGTTCCTGTAAAGCAGCAGAGCCATCTCAAGGGATTCTTGGCATGACCTGCTCTCCTGCTGATCCATCCTCTCCTTCTGTCACCAGTCCTTCCCTTCCCACCATGCTGAAGGAAGAAAAAAAACGAAGGGAAAAAAATTTATCCTGGCTCCAAGCTTGCTTCTGGCATTTTGATTCCTTAGTTTGTAGGAAACAATCTGCTGCCTCTCAAAATATTGTGGATTGCCACTGGGGAGCCTGCCCACTTCCCATCTGAAGGATTATGCTCCATACTTGGGTGTCACTCCAGAAATCCCAGCTCCTTGGCATTGCGAAACAGCGCCTGGAGAGGCCTTTGCCTTCCAATCACCCCCCACACGTCTATCCCAGTGCTGCACTTGGGAAGAGCGTAGTCCTACATCACCCTGCTACATTCCTGTTTCCCAACCCTGGTGCCCCTGGTGCCGCTGAGCACGTGGAGCTGCCAGATCTCATCCGACTGATAGCACACGTGTCCTTGTGTTAAAGCTGCTCTGAGGGTTTGGATTTGCCCTTGGCCCCAGAGCAGCCAGATTTGAATTCCATGTTTACACCCATCTCCTCCCTTCTCCAGAAACCACAGCCTTGCCCGGCAGCCGCAGTGCCCACAGAGGGCGAGGGCGAGGAACTGCTGCTGGAGGGACACCACGATCTGCCCGCTGAGCTGCAGGAGCGAGGTACAGCCCCGAGTTGGACCGGGCAGGACGATGACTTCTACATCAAAATTGAATTCGAAAAAGTAAGACCCGTGCAGGGTTGGTCTTAGGAGGTTCATATCGTTGGGTTTATTTTGGAGTAGAGCAGTTGCTCCCTCAGGCCTGCTTAACTCCTAAGCCTGCTGTCGTGCAAGTGGGCTCAGAGCGGCGTCGGAGCTCAGTGAAATCGGCACGGCTGTTTCTTGCTTTCACGGTGCAGCTGTGGCCTCAAAGGGGTTCGATTCCTGCCTGCCTCGTGATGCCGGTTGGCAGCCACCCAGCCGAAATCTGAAGCCGGGAGGCCGTGCAGTCTCAGGGTACTTGGAGCTGCGCTCAGCCTGCGCCGGCAGGACCTGGGCCTGCTGCCCTGCTCGGGGGGCAGTGCAGGGTGGAAGAGATCAAACTGGCCAGAAACCTCCTCGAAAAAGGAGGTGTGGAGGGGGAAAGCTTTGTATCAGATGAAGGAGGTGGCTGTGTCAATCCCGGTGCCTCCCGGTGACACCGCCCTTGGAGGGGTCTGCTGAAGAGGAGCTGATGTTCTTATCGGTCCTCTTGTTTCCAGGCAGCTTTTGTTGAGCATCTGGGGGGTGGAAACGGTTTGCTCTGATTACCTGGGGCGGTTGGCAAAGGCTTTATGGTTGTGGCAGCCTGTGCCCAACCTTGGCTGGCAATTAGTCCAGCTTGGAGCAGAAGTACTGGCTGGGCAGATAGTGAGTGGGGGGAGATAGTGGAGGATAGTGGGGTTTACACTGAGGTTTTGGGAGATGTTGGCTGTGGAATTCCCCTGATGCTTTGTTATTTGTATTATTGTTTTCACACTTCACAAAGTTCATAATGGAAGTTTGGGAAAGGGAGGTGTGAATCCGTATTTAAACTAAACCTCTTGTAGGGGATACCTTTAGAGGTGTTTTGGCAAAGCTTTCATGCTCAGGCTCCTGTGTGGAGATGTGGCACATCCTGTAGCCAAACTGTACCTGAAGAAAAGCCCATGTCAGAGGTGGGTCACTCCATTGAGGGCTGTAAGGATCACACAGAGGACTTGGCCTCCAGTGAAGAGCATTTTGCTGAGGGAAGGTGAGAAATTGACCGTGGTGATGCTGATGCTGCTCCCTTGTGTTGTCTTCCAGGTCTGTGATGGGTTGGTGGAGGACTCGAGCCTGCCTGAGCCTCCCCGGAGGCCACACACTGATTACCACCCTTCCCTCCTGCGCTGGGCTGGTGTTGATGAGGAGGAAACCAGGAAGCAGGTCTGTCCAGGGGAGCCAAGCCCTCCTGGTTTTGTCTGAAAGGGATGGGACTGTCAGGAATGCCGATGGCTCAGATAAGAAGCCTCAGAGCAGCCTTGACATATGAAACCCCTGCTGGGTTTAGTTTGTCAGCTCAGCCTCATGGTGTCTCAGGTCTTGGGCAAAGCTACCAGATTATTTTTGAAGGTCTCTCGTGACTAAGTGGAACTCTTCCATACTCCTCCTGTAAAATCTGGGATTTGAATCACACCCAAGGGTTGGAGGGGAAATAGACTCCATTAATTCTGTGGCTAAAACCAAGGGTTGCTTGCTGTAGTTGCAGGGAGAGCAAGAAGCTGCCAAAAATTCTTAAAAACAAAACAAAAACAAAAACACCAAAACAAACAAACAAACAAAAAAACCCCCACAAAAAAACCCCCACAAAAAACCAAAAAAAAAACCACCTCAAACAAGCCTAATTTTATCTTGTTTGGGCACAAGGCTGGAATGTAAAGGTTTCTCTGATTTTGGGATAGTCTCAAGCCCAGCCTGATGCTGAGTGGATGATTTCATGAAGAGAGCTTACAACCTGTGTCCAGGACACTGGCTTGTGCTAATCCAGGCATTGCAGAAGGATGATGTTTGTCTTGGATGCCTAAAGTGAGTGACTTTTATTTTCCTGCTTCCTCCTGCCGTGAAGAAGAACATTTCCTTCTCCTTTTGTCACCTTCCTTGCAGCTTACAGCATAAAACTCTGAACAGTTTTTTGTTCCTTACAAGTATTTTCCAACCAGCTGATCCCAAATCTGGCTGTGGTTTCTCCATGGTGTGACAACAGCTGGGGCTCCTCAGGCTGCTCCTTCCCCCCACCATTCCCTCTCCCCTTGCTTTTATCTCCTTGGCTCTGATCCACCCCAGATAACTGGTTTTGCAGCACTCTCCTCTGCCTGGGTTTTTTCCATCCAGTTTTCTCTACTGGCAGCCTAGTGATCCCTCCTCCTCCTCCTTTATCTTCAGCTGTGCTGGGCTCTCCACTGTGTGAGATGGACAAGCTTGGCCCAAAAGCTCTTGGCACTGATGAAGAAAAATTCATGCCTTAAGCTGTTGCGAGTCATGGAGTTTAAACTAGCTCTGTACCTCCGCTGTGGGAGGGCTTTTGGTGAGAGCTTTAGCTAGGAGGTCTCCCTGCCCTTGCTGCTTCAGTGGGATCAGCCAAAGCCCAGACACTAAACCGTCAGTATGCCTATGGGAGTTGTTCCCTGCAGGGCTCCTGGATTTTCCCTAGCAGTGGTTTTGCCACCTCTGTGGTTCTCCTGTGTGTAGCAGATCCAGCTCGGTGTTGCACGTTCATTTTTGTGGGGAGACACAGGATTCCAGTGAGCCATAGGGGAGCACCAGTCCCCAGATGGATCCAAACTGAAGTGGTTTGAAGTAGGAACTGGCTCTTTTACCCTCAGGAAAGTGAGAGTTTAGGAATTTGTCAGGTGGAGGAGCTTCCATGCCTAGGAAGCTTCAGTGGAGGGATGCTGGCACAAAGCTCTCCAGTGCTCCAAGATGACTTGGTCCTTCTCTCCACCCTCCCAGTCCTGGGTCGTGCACTCAGAGATGTCCATTTGAGGGTCTCTTGGGGAAGGAGTGAGATTCCATCCTCCAGAAGTCAAGCTGAGCACTGATACAGCTCAATATTGATCCCAGGCATCCTTCCCAGGTGTCCTTCTCTTCCTCTCCGCAGCGGCAGAGCGAGTTCCTGCGGTGCCGGCGCCTCTTCATGGCCATCGAGCGGGAGCGAGTGAAGGACCAGCAGCAGCAGCGAGAGAGGCAGCAGAGAGTTGCCCAGTGAGTCCATGTGGGTGCTGGTGTCAGGGCCCTTTGGGAGTCCAGAAAGGTCTGGTGAGCCTGTCTGGTGTGAACCAGGCACTGATTTGACCCCGAGGTGGGATTCACTCAACTGACCCCCCAAGAGAGATCCTTAGGCCATGTCATGTCCTTCTTCAGCACTTCTCTACCTCATTTCTGAGTCCTGGTGCAGCTTGTTTAGGAGTTGAGAGCCGAAACTCGGGGCTGGGAGAGATGCAACTTCCCAAGCCATGACTCTTGGGAACCTGAGCCTGTGTTTAGAAACTTTAGGGTGAGGTCACGCTGTTGTGGTTAAACTGTGCCTATCTCTGGCATTTTTAGTGTCAGACCCTTCACCCTCACAGCTATAAAAACTTATACAGTGTAATAAAACGATTTCCACTCGTTTACACTTGGTATCTGTGTAAAAGTATCAGTTGTGGTGGGGATTTCTCAGCTTCTGCCTTGAAAGGATTCGTTAAGGAGGAGCTCTACAAACTCACACCAAAACAGGAAAGATCCTCTAATTTTTGGGTTTTCCCTGGCTTGTCCTCAAGTGAACTGACATAAGTCTGACTATCCCAGCTCTTCTGTGGGCAGGCTTTGTGGGAGCAGGACAGACACCTCAGGGCTGGGTTTTGATGGCCATTTTTTCGAGGAAAAGCTGCCAGTCTAAATCAGTGCTCCTCCAGCCACATCCCTGATGTTCTAATGGCACTTGGGAACTTTGGAGAACTTGTCCTGCCCTGAGAGTGCTGTCAAGGCCCCAGGGACTCCCTTGTTCGTGTGATACCTTTTTATTATTATTATTTTTTCCCTCGGAGTGTGTGCAGGGAAGAGGTGGCTTTGCAATTACGGGGTGTAAAGCCCCGAGTTGGCCTTGGCCTCAGTTTCTGGGGCAGGTTTATGGTGCTATATTTAAGGCTTTACATTTCATTTGAAAAACAGTTCAGTGAACTTCAACCAGAGAAGTTTGGCTTAAGCACTTTCCTTCTGGATGTAAAGATTTGACCCCCTATGTGGAGTAAAATCTGAAATGTCTTGTCTGCTGACACTGCCTTCCCCTGGCTTCTCCCCAGCCTTGATTTTGTGTTTTAATACCTCCTGGCATCGAGACATGTTTGGGAATAGAGTGGCAGATGCTTTGGTGTAAAGTCTTTGTGCTTTGCAGTCGCCACTTGTTAGGGAAATGTGTTGTTGTGTTTGATGAGAATTACACAACCCAGGGCCCTCTTAAGGACGGGAGGGCCGTGTAGGTGCAAGGGAGATTGAGGAAATAGAGGGAAACTTGGTTAAAAGTGCATCTTAAAGCCTGTTTTGGAGTAAAGGTGGGATTCTTGGAGTGTCTCTGCTGTACCCTTTTACGCTTCCCGGCCCTTGAAGGTGCTTACAGAAGGATCCAAGCTGCCTCATAACCAGAATGATGGGAAGTAGGGAAGTTGGGAAGCCAGGGTGTTGGTCCTTTCCGATGGGTATTAAAGAGCCTGGCTATTGTGCTTGGTTTAAGGACAGAAGAGCAGCTCTGGGGAACTGCAGGTGGCATTTCCAAACAGGGGCATCTGTGGATGTGATGCAGGAGGGAGCTGGAAAGGGAAGTCCTCAGTGGTGAGAAAATGAGCAGGCAGGAAGAGTTTGAATGCAGGAGGGTGTTCACAGGCTGGTGTTGCCTTACGGGGGGAAGAATGGAGGCTCAGAAAGCGTTTTTGACCATTTTATGTTTAAAGCAAATATGTTTATATGTAATGCTGTGATTAGTGCAGAGTTACTTTTGCCTGCAAAAGCAGCGGTATCGCCCAGATCCCTGTGCCCTGACCTCACAGACAGGGACTGGCTGGGATTGAGGGGTTGTGATAGGGAAACTCCTTCCCTAATCGTGTGTGTTCCTGCAGGATGAAGAGGCAGAAGGAGAATCAGCGCCGGGTGGAGGAGCAGAGGATGCGGGACTTGGCCGAGCAGCGAAAACCCTCCCTTGGAGAGGGAGCCTGGGAAGCCCTGGCCCAGCTGCAGCTGGAGGAGAGGAGGGTGAAGGACAGGCAGCAGCGGGATAAGGAACAGGCGAGGTAGGGCAGGTGCCCGCTGCCCGCGCAGAGCCGCGTGTCGCTGGCAGGAGTGAATGTTTGCTCCCTCACAGGTACGTTGAAGCTCTGAGAGCCCAGATGAGGGAGAAGATCAAAGCCTGCAACATCGACCTGCCCCCGCTGTGTTCCTGTGGGTCCGAGTTCTGGGATTCCCACCCGGATACCTGCGCCAACAACTGCGTCTTCTACAAAAACCGCAAAGGTAGGAGATCCTGCTTCCAGAGAGGGGGCATCTGGGCCTAGATCCCTGATTTTACAGGGAGAAATCAAACCAGGGTAGGTGTTTTCTTGCTTCTGGGTCACTATGCGGAGATGCTCTTCCAAATATACTCCAGAGAGGACAAGTTTGGCTCTGTCCCTCAGAGATTGTAGTGGCATCCTGAACAAAGCACAAGCCCCTGCAATGTGTTAAGTAATGCAGCTGTGACACAGCCACATGTGCACAGGGACACAACCAGCAGGAAAATACTGCAAATCATCTTGTTAGGGACACAGAACCATGTGCCTTAGATACTGAATCTTCTACTGGGAGGATGCTTGAAGGCATGGAAAGGGTCTTCGTTAAGTGATTGAGTGCTCTGACCTGGAGCACAGCTTGGGCAAGTACCTGGCTGCGCAACTGGGAGTCACCTGGGAGAGAAAATACAGAAATTGGGGCTTCATAAAATAATCTTTGGCTTGCATACCGCTTTGTACTCAGGAGCGTGCAGAGCGTGCAGGCAGGCGTGTGGAAAACTACAGCCATATAGATTTACCTTAAACCCCAGTTGTTCCCTCTCTGCTCTGTGAAAGGCTGGAGCCGAGCCCAGTTTCGGGCCATAAGTGCAGCTTTCATCCCCTGACACGGTTTCCATGTCCCTTTCCTGCTCAGCCTACAGCCAGGCACTGCACTCCGTGATCTCCTCCTGTGCCCACACGGCCACGCAGCCGCTCCAAGAACTGGCTGCTCTCTGCGCCCGCTCAGGGAAGCGTCTGTGACTGGGGCAGCCTCGTGTCCCCCTCCCCATATCCCCGAGACTGGTGTGAGCAGGGAGCAGGGCTGGGCCCTGTCCTGCCTGTCCCTCCATGTCAGCTGCCAGGATGGTGTCACCTTTGCTCTCCTGCTTTGTGTGCCCAGTTTGAGCTGGCCTCTCCCACTCTGCTCCAGGGGATCACTCTGTGGCAGGTTTATGAGCAGGCACTTGAATTCCAGCATTCAGCTGCAGAATAAACTGTTTTCAAGGATTGTTTGTCTCTCTTGGAGTGTGAAAGAAGGAGAAACGAGGTGCCAAGGGTCAGTATCTCTTAGGGGAGGGTTCCTTTCCTCTCCCTTTCCCTAGGGCTCCTGCCAACCTTTGCTAGTTGGATCACCCTCTAGAACCAGGTATTTATTGTTCCTTCCTTCTTTTCCATGCAAGGTTTCCCCCCCAGCGTCGCACCGGACCCACGCTCCCACAGCCTCTATTTTGCTCCGGAAAGGAGCATTTTCCTAGTTAAAAAAACAACCCTGCAGTCCTTTGCAGGGGTGACAAGAGCAGTGTGGGTTTTCCCAAAACTGCCTGTGGTGGGGTAACACGTTCCTAGGCGGAGGTTGCTCCATACCCTGTCATTAATATTTACTCCTCGCTGGCCGCCCTCTCCAATATTAACTGCAGCCAGGAAGGATGGGCGGCCGAGCGTGCCGGATCATTTCTCTTCCCTGTTCCCACCCCGTGGGGCGTGAAGCAAACCCACGACCCTAGGCCGGAGGTAGCGTGGAGGTGCAGAGCCAGGGGATGCTCCTCAGTTCCCCCTGGAGAATCATTCACCGAGGGGTCCGTGGCGGCCGATGCTGTTTATTAACTGCCGCTTGCGTCAGGGGAAGGTGCTGCAGCTCTAATGCGGGGTGTTGGAGTGGGTTTGGAAAGGGCAGGATCTGCCCCTGGAGGGCCAAGGGAAGCAAAAGGCTAGAGCTGCAAATGGGTTTTTTGTAACTGACTTCAGTTCTGGGGCAGCTGAGGACAAGAGGTTCCTTGGCTGGTCCCCAAGGTCTTGCTCAGGTCCTCGGGACCCCTGTTCCTCCCTCTCTGGAAGGATCCTCAAGGGGCATTGGGCTGATTTGTGGCTTAATTAAAGGAACGATGGTTAAATAAAGTTATTCCTGCTCCTCATCCACTGTCTGCCCTTTGCTTGGCTCTGTCCTGGCAGGATAAATGGGATACTTTGGAAGCGGTTTTATTCCTGGTGTGAAACCCCGGGCAGAGGAGAGCAGGAGTCCCAAAATGCCTGGAAATAACCCCAAAGCGTGTCAGGGATAGCTCAGCCGCCATGAGGGCAGGGAAGCCCGTTCGGGGGTGCTGGGAAAGAGAGCGGAAAAGTTAAACCCAGCTTTTTTGCGCTGGAAAAAAAATGCATCTGGGGAAGCTCCCAGAGCCCCGGGACGGGCATGAACCGGCGGCTGCTGGGTCCCATCGGGGCTTCTCTCCCCTCCAGGTGCCCAGCGCGGCTGTTGCCTCATTCCAGCCGCATTTGAAGGGGGGTTTTGTTCCAAGGGGAGCGGGGATAGCCCGGTTCACCCCTCGGGGCCGGGGGAGCCGGGGCAGGGCCGGGGCGGGACCGGGGCCGGCGGGGCGGGAGCGGCGGCCCCGGGGGCGGTGAAAAGGAGCCGGGGGGGCCCGAGCGCCGCCGCCGCCCGCCATGAGGGCAGCGCTCGCCCCCGGGGTCCGCCTGCTCCGCGCCCTCCCGCGGGACAGCCGGTGAGTGGGAGCGGGGAGCGGGATGGGGGGGCGGCACCGGGAAAGGGACCGGCACCGGGATCGGGACCAGCTCTGGACGCAGGGACCGGCACTGGGATAGGGACCGGCACCGACCTGGGGATCGGCACCGGGAGAGGGATTAACCACGGACATAGGGACCAGCCCCGGTATCGGGACTGTCACTGGGATAGGGACTGGCATCGGGATTGGGATTGACACCAGGATGGGGACAGGCCCTGGAACGGGACTCACTCTCTCGTGGACCGGCACCAGAATGGAGACTGGCCCTGGAGAGAGGAACCGACACCAGGACAGGGACCGACCCTGGGTTGGAGGGTGGGGGAGTTTGCACTCCACTGGTGACCAACAACCACTGGGAAGTGGAACTGGGATAGAGACAGATCCTGGACATAGGGACCAGGAGTGGGATGGGGACTGACCCTATACCAGGGGGTCACTTGCCTGGGGACAAGAAGAGAGGGGCCAGACCTGGGTTGGTGGGTTGCTGCTTGTGGGGACCAGCACCAGGATGAGGATGAGCCCTGGGATGGGGACCTGCCCTGGATGGGGAGTCACCCAGGGGTGGTGGGAGGACCCAGCACTGCCCCTCAGGCATCACTGTGAGGCAGGATCAGCCCACACCGGCTGCTGCCCAGGGGTGCACATGGCCCAGGAGGGGTGGGGGGGGACCCTGAGATGGGCAGCAGTGCCCACCAGCCTCCAGCTGTTCCAGGCCCTCACCCTCAAAATTCCACAGGATGTGGCCAACACACAACACAGCCTTGCCAGCTGCCCTCCCTTTTGGAGAGGGGATGAGCCCACTGCCCATTTAATTTCAATTAGCATTTTGATTTTTTGGAAGCCCATTGCCAAACACTCCCCCTGTTTTTCCATCAGCTGGAATGTTCCCTGCCAGAACACATGGGGTAAAAAGAAAACAAACAACACCCAAGTATCTGGCCCAGCCAGGCACTGCATGTGAAGTTTCTCCTCCTTTTCCTCACCGTGGCCTCTCTGCTCTCGTCAGATCATTTGATTCTGACCTTCAGTGGTTTTGAGTGGTTTATTCATTTTTTGGGGTGGGAAGCAGCAGTTTTGCAGCTGCAGTGCAGCCTTAGAGCCAGCACCCTGGTGCAGGGAGCTGCCCTGGATTTGCAGAGTGCTGGTCACTGCTGCAGCTCCAGGGAGAAGTGAAACTCTGATGAGGAGCAGGATGGGCCAAAACCGAAAAAAAAGGGTTTTTTTTCTAAATTTAGAGCAACCCCGTGACACGACTGGGTGCTGCAGCTGCCCCTGACCACTTGCATTCTCTGTGCTGCCATAAAACCCTCCCTGAAGGCTGGATAGTCCCCTCAGAGATACTCATCCTACTTCAGAGAGTGCTGGATCATATTTATCCATAAGTTCTGCTGGGAGCAGCGTCACCATCCCTGAGCCCAGACCCCCTTTTCCCCCCCTTTTCCTCCATTTAATCCAAGTAAAAAGTATGAAGTGTCTGTTTGGTGGAGAAAGGGGAGCTAGTATTACTTAGGACATCCTGCCCCCTGGCTTTTTTTTCCAGCTTGTCTTTAATTAACCCTGTCAGTGATGATGAATCAGCCCAGTTTCCACCCGTGACACCAGGAAGGCACTTGCTCACCCTGTGGCTCACCGGGACAGCTGCTCGAGGAGGGGGAAGCACTGCTTGGTGCTCCCCACAAAACTCAGCTGATGTTTTCAAGCCCCATCCTGGGCTATTTTGGGGGGACTGTTCACCTCCCAACTGACTTGGCTGAGCAGGTTCAGGTCAGAAGAGTCCCACTGGGTGCTGAGGCCGCCCACCCCTGTCCCCATCCCTGTCCCACCAACCCTGAGCTCTCCGCTCGCTTCCTCCTGTAGCTATCGGGGACTGACACTGGTGCTGACCTTCCTCTGCTACACCAGCTACCACCTCTCCCGAAAACCCATCAGCATTGTCAAGGTGAGCGTCAGCCTCACCCCACCTGTGGGGACAGAGGACCTGGAGAGGCGACACGGGGCTGGGGGGTGCTGGCAGCACCCCAGTTTCACCCCCTCTCTCTCTCTGCAGAGCCAACTGCACCCCAACTGCTCGGCCTTGGGCCCAAACCCCCGCAATGACTCCAACAGCAGCACGTGGTGCAGCTGGGCACCCTTTGGTAAGGCTGAGCCACCCCAGGCACCCCAAAACTCCGTTCGTGGCAGCTGAGCTGGGCTCCCCCCATGCCCTAAAGTTGGGTCGTGGCCGGGGTTTGGCAGGGGGCCTGCTGCTCATAAGCCACCCGGAGGTAATTAAGCAGCAAGCTCTGCCCCGTGCCCCCGGACCGAAGGGCAGCAGTGCCTGGTGGAATCCGGGACAAGACAGGACCAGTTCCCTACACTGATGGCACCCAGCCAGACTCCCAGAAACCCCCATGGGGACAAGACTTTTGGGGACAGAGGATAAGACCGAGCCAGCAGCCATGGGGAGGGGACATAAGAGGGGGCCAGGCTGAAGTGGCCCTAATATTTGTCTTTGCAGATGGGAACAACTACAAGGAGCTTTTTGGGGCCCTGGATAATGCCTTCCTGGTGGCCTACGCCATCGGGATGTTTATCAGGTACCCAAGGCCTTTGCACCCCTTTCCCTCCACACACCAGTTTGCACCAGCGTGCCAGGATCCTGGTTTCCCTCGGGATGTGGTTATGCTAATGGGAAAGCAGCTGGGGATGCTCTCAGGGTTTGGGCACCGGCTCGGTGGGATAACACTCATTGGTGGCATCACCCATGACAGCTCCTGTTGTGCTCTTCCCTCTCTCTGCAGCGGCATTTTTGGGGAGCGCCTCCCCCTGCGCTACTACCTGTCAGGGGGGATGGTGCTGAGCGGGCTCTTCACAGCGCTCTTCGGCCTCGGCTACTTCTGGGACATCCATGTCCTCTGGTACTTCATCGTTGTGCAGGTGTGTCATACTGGAGGGAGCCCGGGCTTTACCTCTATGGCCTCATCCCAGTTTTTCAGTGACCTTCAGGGACCGAGGTGGCCCAGTTTCTGAGTGGGGAAACGCCGAGCATTTCCACTCCCCGCAAACCCTGGTTCTGGTGTGGGCGTCGAAACCGCTGGGTGTGCCCATCTCTGAGCAGTGCGGGCAGCCGGTTTGGCAACACCAGCCACTCCCAGATTAGCCATGGGAATGATGGGAATGGCTCCAGGATTGCCCCAGCAGGGAAAAAACCCAAACAAACCAAGTGTTTTCTTAACAGCTTTGGGATGGGAGTGGCTATTTCTGAGCCCAGGTGCCCACGAAGCAGTGCAGGGGCTGCTCTCTGTGGCTGGAGTTGGTGCTTCCTGGGTGATGCTCCCCATCTCTCGCCAGGTCTGCAATGGGCTGGTGCAGACGACCGGCTGGCCTGCTGTCGTGGCGTGCGTCGGGAACTGGTTTGGGAAGGGAAAGTGAGTTTTTTCTAACGTGTCCCACCCCAGCCCTGATCCCTGTTGGCCCCAGCAGCCACCTCAGTGACACTGACCCCGGCTGTGTCCCTGCCAGGAGAGGTTTGATCATGGGCATCTGGAACTCACACACCTCCGTCGGCAACATCTTAGGGTCGCTCATTGCCGGTGCCTGGGTTTCCTCTGCTTGGGGCCTGTCCTTTGTCGTGCCTGGCATCATCATCACCACCGTGGGCATCATCTGCTTCTTCTTCCTTGTGGAGTGTGAGTGGTGTGATCCGCAGCACAGTGTAACACATGCAGTTTCCCACCTTGCCCATCCCCAAGCATTTTTGGCAATCCTGAATACTTGCTTCCAGCTTGTGGCAAGCAGGGATGTGGATCTGACCACCACAGGGATGCTCAGCATCCTTTGGAGTCATCCAGGCAGGCTCTTCCTGGTGCCCATCGCTCCCCTGAGCCTGTCTTTCTAGGAAACATTTAGGAAGTCCTTCAGGATTTTAGTGGGGTAGAGGATACCCAGAGATGCAGCCAAGACCTGGGGCTTCCCAGTCCCTGTGAGATGCTGGAGGAAGAGCAGGTGGAATGGGGCTGGTCCAGGTTCTCACGGGACATCCCTTCTCCTTGCAGATCCCGAGGATGTTGACTGCAGTCCGCCTCTGCATCACGTGAGTTACACTGATTCCCAGTGGGCTTGTCCTGGGCTGGGTGTCACTCAGGGTACAGTAAAACAACCAGGGCATCAGGTTGTAATGGCAGGAGTTAGAGCAGTGTTCAGTTGTCATGGGGGATGGTCACTGTGAACATCCTCTGGGTCACGCCCTGGCAGCGAATCCAACTTTTCAGCCCCTTCCAGATGGGAGAGCGACATCTCCTGCTTATGACTTGCTTTTAGATGGCCTCTGATGAGGATCCTGGAGGAGTGACCACCAGTGAGAAGGATCCTGAAGCAGTCACCTCCAACGAGGGCCCACTCAGCCTCCCAGGCCAGAGCAGTGTGGATCACTCCAACAGCCCCAAGGAGCCTGCCGAGGAGCCCGAAGCCATCAGTTTCCTCGGAGCCCTCCGGATACCCGTGAGTGGTGGGATGGAGGAAAGAGCAAAGCCAGGGCAGCTCAGCCCATCAATAGGGTGCCTTCAGGGTGGAAAACTGGGGAAAACCCCACCATTTGGAGGAGTTTGGGAGAAGGAGGCTCCTCTGATGTCCCCTCCTCCCAGGGCGTGGTGGAGTTCTCCCTGTGCCTGCTCTTTGCTAAGCTGGTGAGCTACACCTTCCTGTACTGGCTGCCCCTCTACATCGTCAATGTTGGTGAGTTTTGGGGACAGCAAGGTGGGAGAGAACCTGGCAAGGGAGCATCTCCTCATCCCTCTCCTCTCTCTCTCGCAGCTCATTTTGGCGCCAAGGAAGCTGGGGACCTGTCGACCCTCTTTGATGTTGGGGGTATTTTAGGTTCGTCATGTACCTGGGCAGAGGGGGTGGATCGGGAATGATTTAGGGACAATCTCGCCCTTGACCAGCCTTGGCTGGTTCCCTTCACAGGCAACACCATTTCTTTCCCCAGTGAGATTTATTCAGTATTCATAGCATTCAGCAGGCAGCAAACACCCCTCAATTTTATTTTCCTCGGGTCTCACTTGCTCAGGCACTCCTTTTCCTTAGATAAATAATACTTTTTGCAAACATAGTGGAGACCAGAGCTTGCATGGATGTGCTGAGAAACCATCTGCAGGGAGGAAATGGCAGGGAAAAATCAAAGCTCTTCGCTCTGATGTTATTATATTTAACCTTGAGGGCATGCTGGTCAGAAGACGGGGGATGAAAGAGCATCCCGTTGTATTTCGGGCTAAGCCAGGGTGAAGTTTTGCCTCTGGGGTGGTGTGACTGACACCTCTGACTCCTCCTTGCAGGGGGGATCTTCGCTGGCCTCATCTCGGACTACACCGGCGGCAGAGCCACCACGTGCTGTGTGATGCTGGTCATTGCTGCTCCCATGGTGAGCTGTCACATGGGGCCAAAACCCCGTCATGAGGGTTCCTCTCCTCCGGCTCCTTTGAGTCACGGCTGCCTTTCCTCTTCCCAAGCACCTGGGATGAGCTGGTCATGCGCTTGGCTGACATGAGAGCTGGGATTGATCCACATGCCCCACATGTTCCTGGGGAGGACGTCCAGCTCTAGGGACTGGGAGAGGGTTGCAGAGACCTTGACAACTAAAAAAGCCCTTTAGGGTTTTTTTTTTCCCTCCATCCTGCCACAGCCCTGCTCAAAGCCTTGTCTCTTTGATTTTCATCCCAAAAGTCCCCATGCCGAATGGCCTCATGCTCCGCTGGAGCTTGGCCTGGATGTCCTTCCTGAGCACCTGCACAGAGCTCATTTGGCTTTGCTGCCACAAAATCATGGCTAATTAGCTGCAATCCAAGCCTGGCTAGCTGTGGGATGGGAGGCTCTCCTGGCCGAAGGAGCTGGCGCATGCTGGGAAGCAGACAGGCCACGTCACGGCCGTGGCCCCAATAGCACCGCCGGGGCAAATTAGCGTCTGGCTGCAGCCGGCGGGAGGCAGCGGAGCCTCGCCGACTGTAAATCGTGGCAGCACCTCGGTTTGCCAGCTGCCAGGTATTTCATCTGGCAGGCAGCCTGCGGGGTGTGGAGGTCAGGGGCACCCTCAGCCCCCCGCCACGGCTGGCGCTCAGTGCCGGCAATAATTCAGGTCCCCACATTCTCCGTCCCATCCCCAGGTTGTTGCTGCAAGGAAAGCGCTTGGGAGAACAGCTGGAATAGCCATAACTGGTTCACCTTGTGTCTGTTTTCCAGCTGTTCTTGTATAACCACGTCGGCCAGAACGGCATTGGCACATCGATAGGTGAGGAGCTCCATGGCACAGCCGGCTCCCGTCACTGAAGGGGTGATGGGAGACACTGTGGATTTGCCTGCCTTTATTCCTCCTCTTGAGCTGGACTCCCAGGCTGGGATTTGGGGGAGGGTGGGGTTGGTTCCACTGGGTGGAATCTCCATGGGAAAACGGAGATGGATACATGGGATAGTGATGCCCACACATGGGCCAGGGATGATGGATCCAACATCCTGCTGCTCCCTGCACCTAAAGGTTTAATCTCTCCCTGGGTCCCTCTGCAGCGATGCTGATCATCTGCGGTGCTCTGGTTAACGGGCCCTACGCACTCATCACGACAGCAGTGTCGGCAGATCTGGTAAGAGCTGCACCTCAGACCCTGCCACACTGCCCTTGCACACCCAAAGGCTGCTCCCTCTTTCCAGAGGGATGTGCTGCTGCGATTTTTGTATTTTAGCTTTGTTTTCCAATGCCTCTGAAGCCCAGTGGAGAAGGGCAAGGCCGTCACACCTGGTGCTGTTCTCCTCACCCTGCCTTAAATGCAGTGTTTTTTCCTATTGCTTTTTCATCTTGGCCGCCTGACTGTGTTTCATCCTCCCTGCTTCTCTCTCTGAGCAAAAGCAGAGTGGAAAAATTTGCTGGGAAATCACCTGGCAATTTCTGTCCGCTGTTGGCAATCCAGGTTTTGCCATGGTTTGTCTGCAGGCAGCGTCTGAGTTTGGTCTTCCCGTCCGTGGCTGGGTCCAACACATGGAAATTGCTGCCTGGGATGTCGGGCTCACGCTGGGATTTGCCAGCTGTGGACCTCGAAGCTTTTTTGCTCCTTATGTTTCATTCCTCCATCCTTGCAGGGAACCCACGAGTCTCTCAAAGGCAACGCCAAAGCCCTTTCGACTGTCACAGCCATCATTGACGGCACAGGATCCGTCGGTGTGTACGACTGGGGGAGTGCCAGTGCTGGGGGTCCCTGTCCCCTCTCAGGTGTGAACAAGGCATCTCCTGATGTGGCTCTGTGCCCTCGCAGGTGCTGCGCTGGGGCCGCTGCTCGCAGGGCTCATCTCCCCCACGGGCTGGAACAACGTCTTCTACATGTTGATAGCGGCTGACGTCCTGGCCTGCCTGGTAGGTCCCTCCTCAGCAGGATCCTTTGGCTACCCTGGAGATTCATAGGCTCCCTTTCAGCTGCCCACTCGCTGGTGGAGGGCAGGGATGGTCCTCAGGAGACAGCCAGGCACAGGGCACCCTGCAAAGGCCCGTATGCACTCCAAACCTCTGCCTCCATTCACCTGGCCTTTCCCAACAACCTCCTCCTCGCACGGATTTGGTCCATGTGACCTTTGCTAGGATGAGCCGTAGAACTGATCTCCTGGTGATGGAAACAGGCCGAGGCTGGCAGCTGCAGAGCCACCGGCCTCCCAGCCATCCTCCACCTTCCCTCTTGCAGCTCCTTGCTCGCGTGGTGGTCAAAGAGGCCCGTGGCTGGTGTGGCTACATGGCGAGGAAGAGAGGGTACGTACGTCCCACCCCAGGGTGGCCTCTGGTCCCACGATGCCAAAGCACGGTGTCGTTGCCACTCCAGAAAGACGTTTGTTATCCCCTGCTGTCGCTGCTGCATCTCCACGTGGGCATCGTGTCGGGCTTCGCGAGGCCGTCTGCCCCCTGTCTCGCTCCCATGGTCACAGAGACATTTCCACCTCAAGCCAGGGCAGCACCCGGGGGATTTTAACCATCTGCACCCCACAAAACTCTTGGGGTGCTAAACACACCATCCTTGTGTCTTTGTAGCTCTAGTGTGCAGCTAACAGAGTCAGTGATGGATGGGAAGTAGCTCGGTGTAAGTACCTCTGTTTGAGCCCTGAGGATTAAACGCAAACACAAGCCTGATCCGTCCTGATTCTGAGTATCACTTGGCAGGCCCAGCCTAGAAACAGCCACTTCCCTGATCATTTCAGGGTCGAGATCAAGATTTGGGAATCAAAGGGTCAAATCACAGTGTCCGGGGAGGAGAGTGCAGGGTGGGCAGCACATCTTTGTCTCCAGCTGACTTACTAGATGTTGGCCCAGATGCCTGAATGATTGGCATTGATTAACTCACTTGAAACAGCTGAATTTATAGGCTCTATTCACCTTTGCTACTGGGCTTGCTAATCACCAAATCACTGCAGCCAGGGTATAAATAATCTCCAAATCAGCGCTTTGATTGCCACTGACATCCCCCTGTGACACCAAGAGGGAAGGGACCACAGCCAGTCCTGGTACTGGGGGTGCCAGACCCCGTCCCCCTGCGAACGTTTGGTCCTTTATGTCTTGTGTTTGCAGGTGAAAGACCAATAGTCTGGGCCTCGCGCTGTGGTAAGTGCGGCCCAAATCTCCTTCTCCGGCCGCCGGTGGAGGGCTGTTGAACTCCTCTCTCTTGTGTCGGGTCTGGTTGGGATCAGGGTGTACTTGGATGGGTTGGCTGCACCAAATTCCAGCTGGTTTGTGCTGGAGGAAGCAGCTGGCTCATTTTGTGGAAATACTGTGACATCCTGAGGGCTTTTGGGGAGCGCCTTGTCTGTGGAGCAGCTTGCAGAGAGGAGGCACAAACACTGGGGTTTTTTGGGGGACATTTCAGCTCTGCCCAGAGACAAAATGGTGGCTGGATCTCCTCCTTGCACCTGCTTCTCCTTGTGGTGCAGATGGGCCAGGTTTTCCCGGCAGAGCTGTTTCCCCTTCCCATCTCTCCCGGCAGAACTGCGGTGCCCATCATCCATCCCAACGCGCGCCACCACGCTCAGCCGCTCCCTTCTCTCCCCGCAGGTTTAAGGAGTTCTGACGTGCCCCCTGTGAGCTGCCCCATGCCCAGAGGGAGGAGAGAGGTTGGGGCACAGCAGGAGCTCAGGTGTCCCGGCAGAGCCGAGGCACAGCCTCGGGCACAGCCCTGCGGGCTCACCACCACCCAGGGTTGGCTTCCAACGGAGGCAGCGGTGAGGAGCAGCCCGAGGGCCCCGGCCAGCTGGTTTTCTGGGTCGGTTCTTCACCGTCAGCCGTTTTATTAATAAAAACATGCAAAAAATCTGTGCCATGTCCTGGAGGGGCTCAGCAAGGTCTTTGTGGACTTAGGGGTGGTGACTGCACCCCTCTTCTTACTTTTCTCCACATGGAGCCTCTTGTTTGCGAGCCTGCCCCATCCTGACACTTGGGATTTCAGGACCTGGAGCAGGAGGGTGATGCCAAATCACTTTAAGTACTGCCTCACCAACAAAGCGCTGCTTATTCTACATAGAGAACATACCTGGGCTGAGCCCAAATCAAGATGAGTTTATTCCTCAACTCATCCCACTGAAAAAAACCAAACCCCAAACCCAGTGTTTTTCCTGGTTATTATGATTCCAAAGCCATGCCATTTATCCACAAAAGAAGAACCTGAGTCAACCCCCACACCACAGCGAACACCCACACTGTGGCCACTCTCAGTCCAGTGTGGGCAGCTGATGATCTCCATTAGATGCCTCCTAATTAGGAGGGGTCCCAGGAGGTTAAGCTGGCACTGCTGGCTCTGCGGGCTCCCCAGGCAGGGATCGTGCTTAGAGACCCCCCCAGAGTCCCTTGACTAAGGCCAAGACCAGCTGTGCAGCCAGCTGTGCACTCCTCGGGGCCCCAACTTTGATCTGTGAGGAGCTGGGGTGCACGGGGTGCTTGGAAGCTGTGGGTTGTGTTTCCAGGCTGCTCTCCATCAGGGGATCGCACCCAGGCAAGCTCCAGTTGTGCCCGGTCTAAATCTGAACTCTGACTTCACCTTCTTGGATCTTAACCCAAGGAGAAAACATCTGGGCCTGATGTGATTTTATTAAGTGCTGATTTCATCAGCAGGGGGAAGAAAAGGAAAAAAAAAAAAAAAAAAAGGAGGAGACTTGCTGGCCAGTTGGATCAGCTCCCTGTAAACCCCTGAGGGCCACAGGGAGACAGGCAACTTGGAGAGTGGCAGCTGCAGGTTTGAGGTGGCCTTTGGTCCCCTCACATTGGCCAGAGATGCTCAGTGGGGCTTGAAACGCACTGGTTGCCTGAGAGAAAAAGCAGAAGAAATGGAGCAGGCAGAGACAAGCAAAATCACCAATTGCCCTTTTTTTCCTAGGAAAATACCAACTCCCCTAGGGCAAACCCTGATGGAGCCATAGGGAGAGGTGTCACAGCTGTGTCTGTCCTCAGCAGAGGCTGACACTGCAGTGTCCCCAGGCCACATGGCTCGTGGTACATGTGGCCTCTGAGCACCCACCAGTGATGCCACTGGGCTGAGAACGGCTCTTTCAGTGCATGTGTGACAGAGCTTTCACGCTGCTTAATTACCACCCCTCTGTGCTGAAGAGGTGGAGTGCTCAAAATACATTTTCAAGCAAAAAATCCCACAAGCCCTGACACACATAGGGGCTTATTGCAACAGCAAGTTGGTTTAGGCATTTCCCCCCACCTCCTTTCTTCCCTTTTTGTTTGCCCCTGCCCCCACCCCCTCCTGCCTGTTCTTTCAGCTGACCATAGTTTTTCCAGGACAAATTTAGGTCTGGGCCACGTCCCACTCGTGTTTGGAAAGTCTGAGCAGCCTTGGCTGTGCTGCTGGGAGCGAGGAGAGAGGGCACATGGCCCACGGCAGTTTTAAACTTAAAGAGAGCCAAATGCCAAAGAAAACCCAGATCTCGCCGAGATTTGGGACTGAGGGGTGGGCAGGAAGGCGAGGGGTTATCCCCCGGGTTTGCCTCAGCCAAAGAACTGTTTAAATTGAGCTGAGCTCCTCTGGGAGGAGTCTGGAAGGCTCATCTCGCCTCTTTCCTTCTCCGACAGAAAAGGGGCCTTTTCCCTGTGCCAGGAGCCCCTTCGGCACCGCGCTGCGTTGAGGGGTTGTGCCAGCACGGACACGCGTCCCCCTCTGTCCTGTGATGGGACAAATCCCACCTGAAACCGACTCCTTAAGTTTGGCAAATGCAGAGCTTGTTTTTTTCCAGGAGTGACCCCACAGCCCCCCACCACAGTGATGCCGTTCAGCGGGGGTGCACCGGGAGCAGGCTGCACATATTTCGGAGGAATGCTGCTGGTCCGCCGGGCTGCTGGGGAGGTGAAGAGGTGGCTGGGGCACGGTCCGTAATTACCTATGCAAGGAGCAGCCGGCAAAGGCTGAAGGGCTTTTTAATTAGCAGCCAAAGGCAAAGCAGGATCCAACAGCAGGGAAGCTGAAGTCAGCAAAGTCAAGGTGGAAATCTGAGGGCAGCTTTTCCAGCGAGGGTAATTAAGTGCCGGCAGAGAGCAGCGTGAGGCGTGAGGAATTGCCGTCATTCAAGGACCTTAAATCAAGGAGAGGAGTTTCCCCTGCAGGCACTGGCGCTCCCTCCATCCCTGCTTTGGCACTGCTCGGCAGGAGAGAGCAACTGCCCTCAGGCTGGTGAGCATGGGCACCCGCATCGCGGTGCAGGAGCATCCCCACTCGTTGCTAACACGCCAGACAGGGAATTTAGAGGGGAAAAGGGTTGTTTTGCTACTCGACCTGAAAGCAGCCTGGCTGTCCTCACGGTGCCCTTTTGGCATGACAGGTTTCTCTGCCTGGGATTCAGCCCGATATTTTGCCTGCACTGAGCTGGCATCTTGGGACACGGCACTGCCGGTGCTCCCACTCTGCCAGGGGAAAGCTGGGACTACTTGCTCAGTTTGGGCTGGAGCAGGGCTCCTTGGCTCCCATCTCCCGAGCTCCCAAAACCCTCACCAGCAAGAGGCTGGGATTTAAGCCAAACCCACCCTTTCACTGCACAATAATTTAAAAATAAAGGATCAGGGAGCTAAACAGAGGTGGATGTGCTAATGAGAGGTTATCCTCCGGGAGCTGAACGTTTGGGATGGGGACGGCAGCGAAAAAATCCCCATTTGGGGCTGGTTGGAAAGCAGTTCCGGCTCATACCAATTCTTTGACGTGGCCTTTCCTTTCCCAAAAATAAACAGGAACTGTCTGAAAAGCCCCTGTGTGGAGAGGAGCAGAATGGCCCAGAATAAATAAATACATGGAGAGCCTGGGTTGAGTTCATCCAGCCGGTTGTTCCCCACTGCCAGGGGTGGTGAAGGATGAGGATGGAGCTTGAAACATCTTGGTGGGGGTGAGAGCACATGGGGCTCTTTCTCCAATTAATGGGATTTTGGGGAAAATGCCAAAATTGCCTCCTTAAGCAGGAGCCACCACATCTCTCTTGCAGCATGGCTTTCCATTCTCCCCAAAATACCCCTCTGCACCATCAACCTTTTGACTGATTTTAGTCACAAACAGTTTAAGGGGAGGAAAAACCCCTTGTTTGGGTTTATTTATAGCGCAAAACAGGAAGAAGTTTCACATTTCTGCTTTTAGGGTCAGGTTTTTAGTGCCCCAGTACTTTTGCTGTGGTTTGCTCCCCACTTGCCCCACTCAAACCCCAGCAAAAATCATCCCACCAGCACAGGAGTAACGACACGGCAGGGGCGTGGAGCCGGAGTGAGCCACCAGACACGCTCCATGTTCATGAATGTTATCAGGATGATGAATTAAATATGAATTTTGTTTCAGGCATAACTTCAAAATCACCAAGAGACCCCAACGAGCTTGTGTTGCATAAACGCTCGGCGTGTTCCTCAACACGGCCGTTCAGCTCCCTTGGACATCGGCGTCGGGATGGGAAGGGATCGAGTGTTTCTCTGGTTTGGAAAGCAGGGACGCCTCTCCTCTGCCGTTTTTGGGAATGTACTGACATTTTTTAGCTGAGTGAGTTCATGCTCCAGGGTGCTGGGGCTTTTCCTGCTGAAGCATCATCTCTATGCCTGTTGGCTCTGGCTTATCAGCCTTTCATGTCCTGTCAGTGCTGTCTGGTGACTGACAGCTGTCAAGACATGGCTGAAAGAAGCCCATTGGTTCTTTAATTTACTCTCACCATCTTCATTTCGAAATGAAAAATTAGGAAAAAAAAATAAATCTCTGAAATGAAGAAAGAATTAAAAATCCAAGTTTCTGCCCTGAAGTTTTTGGCTGTATTGTGCCTGACCACTGCTTGGGGCTGTCTCACACTTGGCTTTGACCTCACTGCAATACCCGCTGCCTGCTGAACTGTGAAGGCTGAGTAGCTCCATCCCTCTGGGGCTGGAAAACATGAGCCATAAGGTAACTCACCTCACCTGTGGGAACCTCTCCCTGAGACAGTAGGGATGGTAAAGGCTCCTTCCCTGCTCCAAAATGGTCAGAGGATGCTCCAGGCCACCAACATATTTTTCTCATGCAATTTAAAAGCTTTTTGAAATTTCATGAAAGAAAAGAAATTATTGCCACCGAGGGCACAAAGCGGCAATTGCTGTGCAGACACCCAGCCCACAGCTGCTGCTGCCAACAGGTTCATCTTAGCACAGGTTGATGGCTTGGCTCCTCTTCCCCCCAGCTTCCCTGAAAAAATTGGAAGAGAAATGGGATTCAACCCCATTGCTGCCGCTGCTGCAAAACGTAAGGAGTGATTTTTTTCTCCCCAAGAGGGAAGGTGTTGGAGTCAACCAGCAGCTTCAGCAAGACCTGGCTGGAGTGAGCAGTGGTTTGAAGCCTTAGGGTAGCAGCAACCCTGAGCCTTCAGCCCCACCCAGGGTGACACCTCAGGGTCCTTCACATCCAGGGGAGACTTGGGTATCAGCAAGGGGTGTTTCCATGGCTGGCAGGACTGTCCAGCACAGGGAGGTGAGACCCACCTTCCTGCACCCTGGGTAGGGCAGCTTTCCATGTGCTGTTTTGGCATTATTTTGCCTGTTGTTCCCTCCCCCCTCCAAAGCTCCTGGTTTCCAGTCCAAGGGACCATCCCCAACAATCCACAACCACACACTGAAGGTTTGTTTGCTTGGGTTTTTTTCCCCCCAACCCTCACATCTGCCCCAGAAAAAGGTGGTTCCTCGAGGCACCATCACCACAGGGCTGGCCAAAAGTGACATTCCTGGAGAATACATAAAGGCTGAGTCAGTGGTTTCTCACAGAGTTTTATTAATGAAAATGAAAAAGGAGCAGTAACAAACTATCTCTTGTGGGTAACAATAACAACCATCTCGGTTCAGTTCAATTCCTTGAATCAGGGGCAGTACCCAGTGCCTGGATCTCAGCTCGCCTGTAAACGAGGACTCGGAAGTCCAAAAGCCTTTGCAGATGCAGAGGCTTGAAGACCCTGGGGAGGAAGAGGCTTGTGCTCAGCCCAAACTTTGCTTTTAAGGGTGAAAGCTGCAGTGCTGGGGGCAAGTGACCTTCACTTGCTTTGCCGGCGCTTCCTGAGCTCGGAAAAATCATCGTGGTCACCTCCGGAACAGCCTCCTGGTCTCCCTTCCTGGTTTATTCCCACGAAACTGGGCTAACCTCTTCACAGGGATTGCCATCTCTAGCTGCTGTGGAGTGGCTTGGCATACACAGGCTCCATGAGGTCGTAAACCAGGAGCAGGAACAGGCACCCCAGGAAGAGCAGGCTCATCACGGCCAGGAGGACGAAGCGGCCGATGAGGAAAGTATCCACGATCTGGAGGGAACAGAAGCACAAAGATCCCAGCACATGTCACAGCCCCAGTCTGCTCCTGGAGCCTGGAGGGAGCACGACACAGCCTGGAAAAGAGAACCTATGGGGGTCCCCCAGATTTCTCTCCTTGCTTCTCATCCTTGGCACGGGTGCCCTCCGTGGGATGAGCGACAGGAATCTCTGCAAAATGCCAGTTGTGGGAATGTTAATGTGGAGCAGCACGGTACTGAGCACAGGGAACAGACACGAGTCAAGCCCTGGAGCAGCTCTCCCCACTTAGAAACCTCCAGCCCCGATTCCCTTTTAGAAGAGAAACAGTGGGGAAAAAAAGGCGAGGCAAGGCAAGACACAAAGAGAAGCCAACAGCGAGCAGGCTGGTTACAAAATCCCTCTCCCTGCTCCCGAGACCCCCCAGAGCTTTGCTGAGCGCCGGCTCAGCTTTATCCATCACATTAGCACATGCTCAGCCCTGGTGCTGCTGCAGAGACAGTCTCTGGTGAGCGAAGTGCTGGCTCCTTCTGCACGTTTCACTTTTTAATTAGCCAATTAGCAGAGTTTCGGTGCAGAAAGCCCAGGTCATGTATTATTGATAGGCAGGGCAGGTCCAGTCCAATTGAAGATCCGTAAAAAAAAAAAAAAAGAGCTTTCCAATTGTGTTCACCTCCCGGGCACAAACACGCGCTGGGCTGCCCTTCATCTTGCTCCCACCCTTCACACAGGCAGGTCACACGCAGCACAGAGAGAAGAAAAGAACCTTGCAAGTATCTTTTAGTAGGGATTTACACGGATCAAAATCCAGAAGAGTAATAATTAACGTGCATTAATAATAGAACAGAGGAAACAGCACCTGAAAGGCCACAAAACTTCGTGTATTCAGAACCCAAAGGGCTCTGGGAGAGCTCAAGGCAGCCTGATGGAACTCCAGGTTGGGGGAGATCCCTGTGCCTGAAAACACAGATGGCTCCAAGCTCGAGTACAGCAATAACATACAAAGAGAGCTGAAGAGCAGTTATTGGGCTTAAACAGAAATCAGAGCTGGGGCAATGTGAAAGGCTGCAGAATTGGAAGGAAAATTATAAGGAAAGGGGACGGAGAGGGGGAGCGGGGGCTGTTGGAGCTGGGAGGGACCAAAGCAGGGGTGTGATCGCTGGGCGGAGCCCCTGGGAGCCCAACCCCACAGGTCAGATGGAACAACGCGTGAATCAGGTATTTAGTCAGAGACAGCGGCCCCAGGAGCAACGCAACCTGTGCGAGCCAGAGACTGTGCCACAGGAGGAAACCAAAAAGGCAGCGCAGGGCCATTCCCGGGGCCACGGGGCATCCTTGCAGCCCATCCCTGGAGAAAGAACCATTCCCAGGGTTTCAGGATGGCCTCATCCCTGGGGCAAAGGCACATCTGGGGCCATTCCCTAGGTAAAGGCCCATCCCCGGGGCCGCAGGGCAGCAGTCAGGGCCACGCATAGGGTGAAGGTACATCTGCAGCGCCCACCCCGGAGCCTCAGGGCACCCCCGGAGCCCGTCCCTGGGGCAGAGGCACATCCCCGGGGTACCGCCCCCCCCGTCCCCGGGCCCGCCTGGCCGCTCGGGCCCGGGCTCACCTCCTCGGCGCTGGCCGGGGCCGGGCTCTCGCCCTCGCGGGGGAAGAGCAGCAGTGCGGCCGTGAGAGCGGCGGCTCCGAGCACCACCGGCACCGCGGCGACCCTGCGGGGAGAGCGGAGAACGGCGGGGCGGGCTCAGCACCGGGTTGGCCCGTCCCCCCTCCCCATCCCCGCGGCTCAGCGGGCCCGTCCCGCCCCGTCCCGTCCCGTCCCCGCGGCTCACCGGGCGCGGCCGGCGCGGGCCAGCGCCATCCCGAGCAGCAGCGCCATGGCCCAGAGCAGCAGCAGCGCCAGCACCCCCGGCCCCACGCCCAGCGCGCCCGCCATGCCGCGCCGCCACTTCTGCCTAGCAACCGCACCGCCCCGGCCAATCAGCGCCGCCCGACGCGCGTCTTGAGCTGCCTATTGGCTGAGGGGCGGGGAGCGGGGGCGTGACCGCAGCTTTTCCCGCCCCGCCTGACGCGCTCTCGGCGCTTCCCATTGGCTGAGGGGCGAGGCAAGGGGCGGGACCGACGCCTTTCCCGCGCTACCGGCGGCGAGGGCGCGACACGACCGGTCCCGATCCCGATCCTGATCCTGATCCCAGTCCCACTCCTAGTCCTAGTCCTATTGAAACCAGTCCTTGTTGAACCCCGGCCCTCCTTGGCGTCACGGAACGCCCAGAACTCCCCGCTTCAGCCGCCCCTCGTCCCGGGGCTGTGGCCCCCAGCCCGGAGTTCCGAGCTGCTCCCGGTGGAACTGGAATTTCTCTCCGCTCTCGGTGCAGGCGGGTCAGTGCGTGGTTACCCAAGCTCGTGCCCACCTCGCTGCGGGGAGCGCCTCTGAAGAAGCTTTCGCCTCCAAACCCTAGAAATTGAGCTGTCCACGCCCTCAAAATATTTAGGGCCAAAATCAGGCAGATTGGGTTGATACAGTAATGCAGACATGGGGACTACCGACAGGGTTTTGGAAGAGTCATGCTGGGGGTCTGGGGCCAGCCAAGCCAAACCACAGGGGTTTGTCAATGCTTTGAGCATTTTTTAGTATCAAGACAAGAGAAATTTCCATTTAAAATCAGTTTTTCAACCTGTTTATAAACCCTGCCTCTTCACCATCTCATCCCGCCCATCAGTCCCTGGCCAGTGTGGTTTGATGAGTGACTTTATCATAGAATCCCAGAATCCCAGAAGGGTTTGGGTGGGAATCTTAAAGACCGTTTTATTCCAACCCCAGGCACTCAGTGCTCAACTAAACCTAAAAAACCCAAACACTGATATATGCCCTTTTTCCCCTCGACTGCTTGAAGTCTGACGATACTTTGGCTGCACAGAATGTCACCCAGGTGCCGTTTTCTGTCACTCCTTGCAATGGGAGGAATAAACCAGCGGTTAATTATGCTGTGCTGCACCGACCTGCCTCTCCCTGCGATGAAATCAGAGTCGCCGGTGTTACACCAACCGCCTCAGCAAACAGAGCACAGACTGTTTCCAACACCTGCCTTTACTTGGCATCGAGTAGGAACTGGCTGCCAACATATTAAAAACGTATGTTTGATAGCAAACTCCTTCCTGCTCCACCTTGTGCTGTTAATCCCCCCAGGCAGGATTTTTTTCCCCTCTGCAAACCCCACATTGCTGATGTCCATCTTCTCCTCTGTTATTCCCCAAGCTTCCTGCACCTGTTGGCAAGAAGAAATTACAGATTTGCTCCTTTTGTTTGGGAATCTCCCCTCGTTTTTCTCTATTTTGCCATTTCTTTGCATCTCCCAGTAGTTTGTAAAACCCCAAATTTCTTCTTCACAGCCCTGTTTTCAGCTGGAACCTTCTTTTTCTGCCATTCCTCTTCTGTTTTTTGACTTTTCATCTCAAAGGGATAATTTTTGTCCATCAGCAAATGAGGCTTTTCCTTGACTTATTTTTCTCTTCTACCTTTTATTCACAGCTTTTCCAATGGCCTCTTTAACTTCTTCCTGTATTGACCAGATCTTTATTTCTCATCTCCATCTCCTGGTAGTTTCTTGATGCTGGCAATGACAACATTAAGCCAGTTCGGGAGGTTGCAGCAGGGAACATGAATCATCCAGCTATTGAGCCCACTGATGGACTACACCACGTCCCAGCTATTTGGCCAGAGGTTGAAGAATAAATCCAATACACAGTCCAGCAACAACATCCAGTGGCCAGGTTTGAGATGTGCTGCTTGTTGGTTTCAATCTCACCATCAAAGCTGGGCCGATGGTAACTCAGGCACTAAGATATGGATTTGAAATGATGTCCAACAGCTCCAAAATGCCTATATATTTATCCCTACAATATTTATTCATAGGGATATAAATAATATATATATATATATCCCTATTATATTTATTTGCATGGTCCCCAGGGTACCACAGCAGGATTATGGTTTCTCTGAGCACAGAGGAAGCAAATGGCAAATCCACAGCTAAGGGACTGGGAGAAGGTACCTGGGAAAATCAACCTCACTGGTGTGACATTTCCAAGCACAACCTTCATCAGAGATTTCTTCATCCTATCTGCAACAAAACTCATCACCCTAAACACATCCCTCTTCTGCATCTCAGCCTCCCCCCGACATCAGAAATGCCTGGCTGGGGATTTGCCTTATGGACTGCTCTGGCAGCTGGTCAGTTGAATGCAAAGATCAGATTTTATGACCAAAGAATTGTTTCCTGTTGGCCTAAAATAACTTTTCCTTATATCTTTTACCTGCTGAGACTTGTCCCATTTACTCTTTGTATCAGAGTTGCACTGCACCTGGAAAAGAAAGGTAATAGAAAGAAGGAGAAAGGCAATGCTGAGTATAAAAGGTAAATTTAAAAATGTAGGAAAGCACTAGAAATTAAGGAATTTTGTGTTGTTTGCATGACTCCGGGAGAAACTTCATATCTGTGGTGGTTTTTTTCTAGGACAACTGTTGTTGTGGGGGTGTTTGCTGGTGTCACAGGTCCAGGTCTCTCAAGACTCTTGACTTGCACCACGTGACATTTGCATCCAAACCCTTTTGCTGGGGCCAGGACCAAAGACAAGTGGTATGGTAATGATTAATTCCAGCTCCAATGTGTTTGATAGCAATAATTTAGGTATCATAAAGCCTTTCCTGGCAAGGCTCTCAAGGAATACCATGCTTTAAACAAGGAGAAGCAGATCATCCAGGTGCTGTTGGACATTCATGGCCCAGAAAACCCAATGCGAAGGATTTATTTGGACATAAATGATTCAGTGTTCTCCAACGCTGAGGAATAATTTGCAGGATACTGCATCACTGCAGGTAGTTTTTCCCAAGGGAAAAATCAGGGAATCGTGGCATTTCTTGGCAAAGGCATGACAAAGATCCCGATGGTGGAACTGTAGGAAACGGGCTTGGCATAGAGATGCACTTAATGCTGAGGGTAATTAAATGCTTGGCCCAGGAGGATGGAGAGGTGACCTTCCTTCAAGGCCTGCAAGACAGGATCATATGGATCAAAGCTCTTTTGTAGGATACCTCTCAAGGAGCAGGTCCTGGAAATGGAGTGGATTTGGGTCAAGATGGCCTTTTTTGGGTTAAAACCTGCAAGTCCACCAAGCCCAGCTCATCCTGGTGGCCAGGATAACCAACGTGGCCCACAATCAAATGATAATGAAGGATTGGGAAGTGCTGTGTGGGGGAATTGATTTAAAACTCTTCGCGCAGTCGTAAAACTCCCAGTTTTACGGCTGGAGCTCCTCGACGCCACAATATTAGAATTAAAAAGAAACAGGTGTTGATGCAAGCAAGAAAATATTCTGCTCCTGATTTAAAGACTGGCGAATTGCTAAATATTTTTATTAGCAGCAAATTTGCAGCTTGCTGGAACTAATTTCACGCCTGGTAGATATGGAGCTTAAGCTGGGAATGGCGTTAAATTACTCTCTTGTAAAGGTGTTTAAGCCTTGTGATGGGGATCTGTTGGGTGGTGGGGACCTGGCTGGGAACCCCCTTTTTGAGTGGGACTCCTTGTGGGTTGGGAGCCCCGGGATGGAAGTCAGGGCAAACAGGTGCAAAACACATCATTTTCATCCTTTTGGTGTGACAGAAATCACCAGTCCCTCTCATTTTAATAAATTTTTTCCTGGGGGTGATCGTGGGACCCTGAGGTCCTCCAGCCCAGAAAGTTGTTATTTATATTTTAGGGATGTTTTTGGCATATTTTGGAGGTTGTTTGGGATATTCGGCATTTAGTCGATTTTGTTAGGTTTTAAATTTATTTAATGAATATTAAAATTTCATTTAATTGATTTAGAAAAAATATTAAATTGATTTTAATTGTTTTTTTTTTTATTTAGGACATTCCAGGTTTAATGAATTTAAGAGATCAGTAGAGGTGGGAACAATTGTATCCCTGAGTATCACTTGTGCTCCGTGCTTATTTTTTCCATGTTTTCTTTGTCGGCTGGAGGTTTTACTCCTTGCCAATGGTTTTCCAGCCCAGATCCCTCCCTTCTCCTTCTGCAAAGCCTATGAGTGGTCCAGGAGCCACCCAACTTACTGCAGGGGAAAACACCACCCTGTTTCAGTTTGTCCGGATACAAACTGGGACAGGTGCAGGGATGGGGTGAGAGGTTGTGGAGCTGGAGAAAGCAAAGTGAAGGCGTTGAGAGGATCCTATTACTCCTCTAAAAATACCACCAGGAGGGTGGCAGTGGTAAACAAGAGCTATTTAAATCCCTCAGTCCACTTTTTGTGATGGCAAAACATAAGGTTAAATAGTTCTCCCCGACTGACTTGAAGGACACATACGGCTGAGAAGAACTCAGTTGCCCTTTCCCAAAGAGAAATCCCCCCTCACCCCCGAAAAAAGAAAGTTAAAATAATAGGAAAGGGCTAGTAATGGCTCCAGTGGGGATACAGCTCTCTCTCACAGGAACCCACTTCAGATTATCTTTCTCTTGCTGATGGCAGAAATCAATTTTAATCGTCCTGATGGGAAATGAGGATGTAAGACTTCAAACAGAACAAATCCTGTAACACTCAAAAAATAATAAAATGGGATATGAAGTCACTTTTCAAATAAAAAAAAAAAAATCCCATCCCAGCAAGGGAAGATGCCTCTAAAAGCCCCCAAAGGCCCTGGTTGGTTGGAGGTAGAGGAGAGAAAGCATTTCCCATTGTGGGACAAGTCTGACCTCAACCAAGAAGCACTTGGAGAAGGTGGATGGAGGGAGGAAGACAGGCTGTCTCTGTCATCACCTGTTATTATTCCTATCACTCCCAAGTGGGAGGAAGTTGGTAATCTTTTGGTTTTGGTGACTTGTTATACTAAATGGAACTTCAATTAAGTTCAATTAATTTGTAGGTTGGTGCAATTAAGTTTTTTTGATAGTTGTCTCTCTGAAGTTCAAGCAACTGCAGTGGTTTCCCTAAAGCACCTGTATAAAACAAAAAGTTGTATAAGTATCTCCTGGGAATGTTTAAGTGTCACCATGCCCACACGGGGTGTCCCCGTGGTGTCAACACCCCTGGGTGATACTGCAGCAAAATCTCTTCCAACCAAGGAGAGGAAGGAGGAGAGAAACCATCTAAGAGATTTCAGTAGGACTGTAGAGCCCTCCCTGTGTGCTGCAAGGGATGGAGCAGAGGCAAAGCGAAAGGAAAGAGGTAAAGAACCCATGGAAAATGAGTTTAAGAAGGCTCAGCTGAAAAAGAAAGATAAGAGCAGGGTTGGGGGAGACACTAAAAATTAAAATTTGCTTTTATAATGGCATTCCTGAGGGTTCTAAAGCCCACGCTGAGGTGTTTTCCCAAGGAATTTCTATTTCCCATATGTTCCTCCGGGAGATGCTATTTCCCATCAATCTTATCCTGAAAGGGTATCAATATGGGACCCCTTTGTGTCATCACTTTTAGAAACCTCGGCCTTTACCTGCATCAACCTCTTCCTCCTTCCAACCCCTGAGTTTTCAGGCTGGGAACCAAGGAGCCATCGATAACGAAACCCACGACACTTCACGTTAAGTGGCTCATCATCCTCTGGCATTCCCCGTAATGGCATTAATCACTGGCCGCTCATTAGACTTTAATGTGCCCCTAATATGTTCATCCATCGTAATTCCATTGCAATTGAGGGGTCGATGACAATGCCTCCTTACTGGAAAGGGTTGGGCGGCGGAAACGTCCGTCCGTGGTGGGATGTTGGGTGACTGGGAGCAACCAACAACTGCTGAAATGGCCCGAATTTATTGCTGAGGCTCCTGGGACTTTCAGGCAGATGTTTTATTTTTTTTTTTTTTCTTGGCAACCAAGTGTGTTTGCAGTTTTCATTCAGGTTTTATCCTTGGCTCCTTGCAACACCTTTGCTCTCACCCTTTTTCATTTGACATATATCGATTTTTTTTCCCCTCCTGTTCCCCAGGTGGCAGCTTGGAAATTATGTGGCTGTTGTTGTTGTTTTAAAAAAATTTAATTTCCTTCCCTATTTGTGTGTGACAGTGGGGAAATTAGTTGTGGTGGGACCTGGCTGGGCCTGGATGTGCAAGGTCAAAGCTTCCTTCAAAAAAGTCACAGTGTTTGCCTTAAAAACTCTCCTCTCCCTGGCTCCTGAGATGTGGTTTTTTGTATCCCCAAATTAAATTTTGGATTTTCACACACCTCAGGCTCATCAGTAAAAAGGATATTCTTGTGTATCCGGCCATCACAGTGCCTGGTAAGCTCATGGCTTCCTCCTACCACCTGTGGACAACCCAAGGATGGAGATCACCCACCTCCCAGGCTTCCCTGGGGTTTCTTCTCACTTCCAACCTGATTTTTTCATTGCTGGTGGATGGCAAAAAGAAAACCCAAAAAAAGGAGATGAGTCCTTCCTGTTGCATCATGACTTTGTGGTCTTTCCAAAACCCCGCACAGGTTGCCCCATGCTTTGCAAGGGCACCATTTTATTTCAGCCCAGGGGTTTTGGTCTTGGATCTCAGGAGCTTTGCATCCCAAAGGATGCATAAAACTTATTTTGCTTTCCTTTGCCTGCGGAGCAGATATTATGTAGTGCTTTGGTTTGCTCAGGTCCATTAGCAAGTCTCTGAGATAACTCCGGCAGCCAAGGATATGAATCATTTAGATGGTATTTAAGATCCTTCTGGGTAACCTGTGCAAGAAAAAAAATTAAAAGGCAGCTAATCAAATGGCTTTGAGGGCTGTAAAAAAAGCAGAATTCAATCCCTGCGAACTTTCCGAGATGTAATTTCAGGAGAGATCAAAGATGACACTAACCTAAGGAAGTAAAACTACTCAAAATTCAAAGTTTATAGTCCATCTGTCTCTTTGCTTCAGGGAGCTGGTATTAAATTTATTGCTAAATAAAACAAGCCTAGGAAAAGTCAGCGTTGAAATCTGCATACTCATAAGAGAATTAACAGAGCTCTCTTGCTATGATGGCTGCTTCTCAATTTGCATCTTTAAAGAGTTGTGACCATCTCTCCACTTCTCCCTTCACCGGATCCTCAGAAGCCAGGCCTGGCATCGCGTGGTGAAGAGATGCTGTGGGTGGAGGTTGAACTCCCGTTGTGGACTGAACCGAAACGAGGATGGGGAAGGGATGCTGAAGCCCAGCCAAGGTGAAAAAACATCTCAGGTGGAGCCAAAATTTTAAAAAGCCAGGATTCAGCATTTCCACACCACGTTTGCTGGCTGTCTGGTACCCAACTACTTCAGATATTCCCAGGAAAAACAAACTAGGGGCGTTTTATTGCCTGACCTGGCTCAGCCCATTACCCAACCCTGATTTTGTTTTTAGAGTATTAGTGCAAGGTGTATTTTTATGATTATTTATATTTTTTATTCCCCTGGGGAGTATCCCTCCAGCCCATCCCTATCTCAACCAGCTGATACTGCCTCCGGAAAACAAATTCCAAAGCTTGCTGAAGTGCTGGAGGTAAGTCACTTTAAACATCCAGAGCCTCCTTTTTTTTTATTTTTTTTTTTTTTATTTTTTTTTTTTTTTTTTTTATTTATACCTGGAAATGCTTGGGAAAGGATCAGTCAGTTGGATGCTCGCAGTAACTTTGCACAGGAGAGCCTGAAGGAGCAGCAAAAACCAGCCACAGACTTATTATGCCTTGAAATTAAACATTTAAAAGGAGTAAGTTGGCAGCAGGGATTTTCTAATCAAAATATATATAACCTGCCATTTATCCAGCATTTGCTCTCTGGAAGAACCCCAAAGTGCTTTCCTGGCTCAACAAGCCATCCTTAACCCCTGCTCAGCCAGCATGGGGAGGGGAGGAATTCCCTTTTTTCAGGTATTTTCCCACTTGATCCCAGCTGCTTGGTGAGGCAGCTCACCAGTGGGAAAAATCCTTTCTTTTGGCTTTAGCTTTCTGTATTATTGATCCATCCATGCCACACAAGAAATAAACTTAATCTTATTTAATCTCACCTGAGAAAACCTCTGGGAATATAGAGCCATAATGGCATTGATCACTTATTCTTAATACATCCTCCTTGGGCCTATGGATTATTGGTAAAACCTTTAATTATATTTTCCCATGTATTTATCTATTAGTAGTTGGGGAATCAGCACAGTGTTACTCACTCTAAAGTGTGCCTGAGACTATTTAAAATGCACGGTGCCTTCAAAAACAACATTGTCTCACTGCCATAATTCTTTTGGGGTTGACTCTCATATTATTCCCAGGAAAACCATGTGCACAGGTAAAAATAAACATTTTAGAAGAGGAGTTATCCTGTGGGTATGTAAAGTACCATAAATGGAGGGGAATCAGGTTAAATAGAAACCTTGTACGAGCTAAATAGCTGAAATTTGGGGAATCCTTTACCTTCATCCCAAATTTGGTACAAGCATCGTTAGGTTTGGATGGTCCCTATGTTCCTTTTCAGGCTGCCTTGGCTGATGCTGAATGTTTTTCCTCCCTTCTTGAAACTCGTAACTGGAGAGGGCCAGGAAAGGTGTGGGAAAATATCCATGTCCTACATGCCTCCTAAAAACCCAACCCAAATTTTAATGAGTGGTTTGCGTTAAGCATCGTCTCCCGATTGCAGTGTGGTGCCCGAGCTGCAGGGATGGAGGGTACCACGGTTTGGAGCAGCATCCTACCCGAAACGAGTCCTGATTTTTGTTAAGGGATTCCTTTCCAGGATCCTTTAACTCCCAAGGGGGGTTGGACATCGTGTCCCTCCAACCCGTTGCGGTGCTTAAGCCGGGCTCAGCCACAAAGCTGCATCCTAAAGCCCTGCCTCGTTTTGAACATCTACCCTTGAATAATTTACTTGTGTCTCGCGGAGAATCCCGTCACAGCTTTCTCAGAGAAATCCGACACGAGCAATAATGCAATCTTGGAAAGAGAATTGAATTATTTATGGGGGAGCAGTCAAACGACGGAGACTAAACCGCTATATTTTATGTAATTTGTTTTCTCCTGAAGCCTGTTATGTAAAAATGTAAATATTGCTGGTTATATATGTTGCCGCTGTTCAGTATTTTAGCAAACGTGCTCCAAGTACTCGTTGCTTTCGGAAGGGAACAGGCTGTGACCTCTTCAATGAGCACTGATGAGTTTGGGGCAATTATATATTTATGACACTAACTTCAGACATGCAAAAGGTGCCCCCTGAGGTGCCCATGTCCTACCTGGGGCAGGGAAATGGTATGACCCCCAGAATCTGGGAGATTTTTGGGTTGGAGGAATTTTAATTTCGGGGAGGTTTTCCAGCAATCTGGACTAGGATAGGGATGGAATAAGGTGCGTGACAGAGGGTTTGCTTGTTTTGGGGTTTGGACATCCCTTCCAGTTGCAGTCACTTGAGGGTGGTCCAGGGTGGGGAGAAGCACCCCAGCTCTGCTCAGTAGGAAGGCTGCTGAGCATCCTCGGTCCTGGAGATCTGGAGGATCAGGGCTGGTGGGATGAGTTGTGACCGGAAGATCACCCAGGGATGACCTGTTGCAGCAGAAAGATGCTTTTTTTTCTGGGGATAAACCCACCAGGATTGAGTACAGGAGAATTTTAATTTACCATCAAAAAAAATTCCAGCAAGCTCCCATGGCGGGATGATGAAATAGCCAATCCAACTGGGAAATAAGACACTGTGAGGTTTTTTTAACCAGGGATGATAATTAATCTCTGGAAAAACTCTCCAGGGAAGAAGCAGCTTTTGCATTTGTGAAGGAAAAATACGGGCCTGGATACTTTTCCTGGAATTTGAGCATGAGATTCCAGAAACAGTGGAGGAATTTCTTTGGTGACTGGCAGTGGAAACTGGGGAAGAGGAATGAGGGGTGCTTGAGGAGAGAATGTGGAATATTCAAGGAACAAATGTGGGATGCTTGAGGAATGAATTTGGGATGCTTAAGGAACGTGAGGTGCTTGCTGCTGCTGGCTCCAGAAGAAATATTCCTGCACCAGGGGACCCCTAAAATTTTGAGCACTTGGGTATTTTTGGCAATGATGTAGCTTAAAATATGCCCCATGTGTGCCTTCTCTCCTCATATCCCTGTTTTCCAAGATGACATACGAGCAAGATGAGAGGTCACGCGCGGATGATCCTGCGGTCCTTTGATACCACCGTGATGGGGTTTCCATCTGCTTCCCCTTCATTCTTCCATTCCGATTCTCCAGCTCCTGAAAAACCCAAAATATTTTCTGCCCAGCATCCCCAGCTGGCTGAGACACCCGGCGACAGCTTTACGGCTCCTCGTCGTCGCTCGCTTCCATGGAATAGTAATGAGGGAGGGGAGAAATGTCCCGTTGGCTGATTTACACAGCAAGACATTCCTATAAATCATTCCAGCATCTCCAAGGGGATCTTGGATGCTCTGAGTTCCCGCTGGTTGTCCCAGTGATGCAGTGCAGCAATGTTTTCTTTTTTTGGGGGGGTGGGAGGGATGCATCCCAGCCATCCATTGCATCTCTCCATTATTTTATTGATGGATTCCAAGTGGGAACCGTCTGTTTTCTGTTGCTCTCCAATGGCCAACCCAAAGGACATCACTGTATGTTAGAGGCTGCTCCTGAGTAGGAAGCAGAAAATATTTTCTGGATGGACTCTTTTGGGGGGGACAAGTTGGAAAGAGGGATTTAGGAATGGGGATTTGGAAGCGTCTGCTTGTCCTGGGAAACCGAAGAGGAAAAATTAAGGTGTTTTCAGTTCCCAGACTTAAAGTTAAACTTGTTTTTCCATCTTTCCCATCACGTCCCTGCCCCTATGGCATTCCTTATGCACCATTTAGTGCTGCTGGCTGGTGCATCCTGTTGTAACTCTTTAGAACCAATTTTAACCCATCCCAAAGGAATTCCAGGGCTGTTTTGAGTGACTCCCTTCCCCACCCAATATTCCTTAGGAAGTGGGCAGAATTTCAGAATTTCTCATGAACCCTGTGTTTGATGGCATTTTATATCTGGGAAGGGATGGAAAAATTGGGAGAAACCAGACTGTGGCTGGGCTGATCTGGAAAAATCTGTCCCTGTGGCTTTTGCCTTAAAGTGGGGGAAAACTTACCTGCAGGACCCAGTTCTCCCAGTGCTCCCAGTGAAAGTGACTCCAGAGAAACCTCGTCTTCAGGTCTCTGGGAGAGAGGAGGGTGGTTAATGTCTCATGTGGACCGAAATTTGGGTGAGGGGAGCTCGGTCAGAAAGACCTTTCCCCCAAATTAACAATAATTAGTAGATTACTTCCAAAACAAGGGTGTTTTTCCTGGGGGATAATCCCACAGGAAGGGCTTGGGGTGGGATTCTATGGGGTGCCCTGAATTTTATGGTTGTGCTGAGGGGGTGGAGGGGCTTGGTGACACCCCCGTGGTGAGCTTGCTGTTGGAGAGGGCACTCCGAGGGAGGTTGGGGTGGGGGGAAATCAAAGGTTGGTTCTGAACGCGTCTGGGGGGCAAAAGCTTTGCAGGGGGAAATAACGGGAGACGGAGCAGTCAGATGCTGCTGGGTGGGCAAACGTGTTCTCGGGGGATACGCTTTGGGGGCGCACGTGCTGCCTGGGGGAGGCACGAGCAGCATCCTGGGGACAGGGCGGGGGTCCGCAGGCCGATGGAGGAGGTGTGAGGGTCGGTCTAGGGGTTCCCGGGGCGGGGGAGACAGGACGGGAGGGGGCGCAGGGAGGCCAGCAGGGGCGCTGAGCGGGACGGGAGAGGGGCGTGGCCGGGGCGTAGCCGAAGGCGTGACCACAACGATGGGGGCGTGTCGAGGGCGTGGCTTTGGGATTATAGGCGCGGTTTTGGTGTTATAGGCGTGGCTTTGGCGTAGTGGGCGTGGTTTCGACGCGGCCGGTGTGGTTTCGGCGCGGGGGCGTGGCCCGGCGCGGGGGCGTGGCCCGGCGGGGGCGGGGCAGGGCGTGCGCGGCGGCGGTGGCGGGGCCGGGCGGGCGGGCGGCGAAGCGGCGGCCGCGCTGTCAGGGCCGGTGTCGGTGTGATGAAGATTGGCGGGCAGGTAGGGCTGTCACTCACTCACGGTCACGGGGGAAGCGGAGGGGAAGCGGGGGGGCCCCCGCCGCGCGCGGGGGGCCGGGCGGGCGGAGCCGCGGAGCCCGGTGGACAAAGCGGCGCGGGGCGGCGGGGCACGTGCGGTGGCGGCGGCGGGGACACCCCCTCTTCCCCCCCACAGATAATCGCCCCGTCCCCTCCGGTGCGGGAAGTAACTTGCCGTTCCCGCCGCCTCCACGCTGGAGGTGGCGTCGCCGGTGTCCGGTTGCCCCTCCGGGCTGAGCTCCGACCGCGCCGCTGCGGTTCTCCGCCGTGACCCCCCCGCACCTCCCGCGCTGATTTTGGGGGGGTGCAGCGGTTCGGGGGGCCGCGCACTCCCGTCCTCCCCGTCCGCCGAGCTGTTGCAGCGATACCGGGGGTTTCCAGTGATGCGGTCCCCCTGCTCGGTTACAGAGCTCCCAAGGGCTGCAGCCCCCCCTCCCCACCCCCCCCAACAAGTTGCAGCCTCCGCTGCCCGGTTGCCGACCCCACACCGGGGGTCACGGTGCTTTTAGGAGGGTTGCAATCGACTGCCCCCCACCCCGGACGGTACCAGTGTCCCTCTGGGGGGCTGCAGCCCCTCGAGGTAGGTGCAGTGCCCTCGGACTGGCTGCAGACCCCCGAGCGCTTGGATTGCTCCCCACCCCGGCGTTGGTTCCAGCCCGTCCAGCCGGTTGTAGTGCCTCCCCCGGGGGGGTTGGCAGCCCGCGCTGGCTGCAGCCCCCTCGCAGTGGTTGCAGTGGCTGGTCCCAGACTCCCGGGGGTTTTGCAGCCCCCCCAGCTCATCGCGTTTGGCAGCTGGGAAGTTGCCCCCTGTGCAGCCAGGGTGGGGGGGCGTGGAGGGGGTCGCCTTATCCGCAGCCTCACAGCTTTGCACAGCACCCAGTTACCTCGGGGTGCCCCCCCAGGGCACCCACCGGGGACGGGGGGCACCGTGCCGCCTCTCAGGGCCCCACGTGGGCTCGATGCCAGCGCCAGAGCACAGCCCTCGCTGACATGCCGCAGCCCAGCACCTCTCCCGGGATAACCCCCCCGTGCAACCCCGTTGCCCCGCTGTGCCACCTTCTCCCGGTGCACCTCAGTTCCCCCAGTTTTCCCCGGGACGCTTCACGGGACCCCCTGGCTTGTCCCTCCCATCCCGCGGGGTTGGATGGATATTCCATACTTTTTGGTGACTCTGCAGCAGTGCGGTGAGGGCTTTTTATTAATAATAGTGATGATTATTATTATTATTTTTAATTTATCCTTGAATTTTTTTAGTGCGTTTCCATCTGCAGGAGGCTGGCTCCGCTGGCAGCATCCTGCAACTTGGGGAAGTTTTGCTGAGGGATTGGGGTGTCCCCCCTCACTTTATCCCGATCCTTGTGGGGCATCGAAGCTCAGCTTGGGCTCCGGAGCTCTTTGTGTGGGCTATTCCCGGTTTTTCTCACTCCCAAGGATCTTTTTTCCCACTATCTTGCTGCCCGCCGGGTAATGGGAAACTCTAAACCCGACAGGATATTTTCAAACTCCCAGCCGGGGAGATTAGATTTGAGGAAAGGGGGGGGATGGATTATTTTTGGCCGAGATGCAGGGCAGCTGTCTGCTGGGAAGAAGCAGAAAATAGGAGAGGAAATGGCTTAATTTGGCTTTTTTTTTTTTTTTTTTTTTTTTTTTACCTTTAAATCCTTGAAGATTTTGGGGGTTGGAGGGGGGAGAAGCAGCGCGTGGCTCGGCGGACCCGGCTCTGGCGAAACTTTCGGGACTTGTGCCTCCAAAAGTGCTGACTCGGCGCGTTTGGCATCATCCCGTTGCAAGAAATTGGTTGTTCTCTCCCCAGAACCTTTGGGGTCTGATATTTTGAGGCCTGTTTATGGCCTCATGTGTATGGGGAGAGGGACTTGGGTGAGTTCGCTGGATTTTGGGTGATTTTGGGGAAAAAAATATCACCATGTTTTGGGTTTAAGCCGTTTGGAACAGAAGGGTGAGGGGATCAGGATTCCCCCTTATTGTCCCCCCAGCACCATCTTCTATTTTATTTAACTCCCTGTGCTGAGATCCCTTCGTTAGGGGCAAAAGTTAATTGCTTGAGGCTAATTACGGGAGAGGTTAATAAGGGAGCTGGCGGTGTCAGGAAGGGAAAGAGATGCCGCCTTCCTCAGCATCCCAAAATTGGGCTTTTTAAGGTACTTTGCAGCCTTGGCCCCCCAAAATCAGCACTGAGGGGTCCTGTGACCCCCTTCCTTTTAACTTGAGGTCTGTATAATATTATGTATGTATATATAAGTAAGATTAAACACCCCCTGATATCATGGGGCAAAGGGAAAATCAGGGAGAAGAGTGATGCTGAGCTTCCCCACTGGGCCTACAAAAACATATTCCGTTCTCCGTCATTTTTGGGAGAGGGAATTAAAGGAAATCTCATTTCTTAAGGAAATCTCCCTTCCTTTAAGGAAATTGCCTTTTTCTTTTTTTTAAGAGAAATTACCCCTTTTTAAGGGAAATCTCTTCTTTAGGTAATAGTGTTTTTTTTTTTAAAGGAAATCACCTTTATTTTAAGGAAATCTCATCTTTTTCTTAAGGATTTTTTTTAAGGAAATCTCATTTTTTGGATTCAATGCATAAAGTTGTGCTGGGAGAAGAGGGTTTTATCCCACTGGCGCATCAGGAGTAACTGTTTTTCCTAACTCAGGGATAAAATGAGTTCCTCACCAGGGCAGCTTTGGATTTTGGATAATTTTGGCTTTTCCTGGTGAACTCCTGAATTACTTAATGTCTTTTTTCCAAGTTGATCAACAGCATCCATAAGTCTCTGAGTAATAATAAGGCTTTTTTTTTATCCTCCCAGAAAACTTAAATATTGGCCTGGCCCTGCTGGGGAAAAGCATCCTTTACCCATCTCCAGAGATGCAGGGGTTGGATTGCACCTCTGGGTACCATCCTCATCCCGGCTGCGTTTGAGATGTGTGCTGGCTTCCCGGGATATTTCCTGGAAGACATGGAGAAAATTAACCCAGGGTGCTGGGACACCCCAGTTTTACATCACTGATTTTCATAGGAGCTGCTCTGGCCTGAAGTAACCAGTAAAAGGGGTGGGAGATGTGAGATGGGGTGGCGGAGAAGCCGATGGGCAGGATGCAAGGAGCAAGGAGCCGCGCTTCCTAAAGTTGGGAGGAAACTTTTGCCACAGTTAGGGTTAAATTAAGGGAGATCTGACATCCCCAGCCATGGTGGGGAAGCCGGACCAAGCATCAGTATCCTCTTTATTTTAGGTCGCGGGTACCCCCGATGGATCTCAGCATCCTGTCCTCAATTATTGCCCAGTCTGATTTTACTCCAGCTGCTTTTTTGGAGTGTTAGAGGGATAATTCAGTGGATCCAGACAATCCCTAGTTGCATTTAATATCCCACACACTATCAAATAACTTGATTCCCAAATAATTTTCACCACCACCAAAGAGGGTGTTAACAAATGCCCTCTAATTAGCCCAAAAATAAATTAATTCCCAGCGTCGTTAGTCGGATCATTAAGATGCCGGCTCCAAATAATAATCTGGAGGGATGGGAATTAATCCTTGACTAAATTTAAACTCGGGTTTATCCCTGCCTCCAGCCTTGGAAGGACTGAGGTGATGCTCCATGTAATCCCCATGGGAAAACCCAAGTCAGGCGGGATGGGCTGGAGCCATGATCCTGGCGGGATGGAGCTGTGATCCCAGCGGGATGAGGTGGCCTTTGCCCAGCTGTGATTTGCAGCTGTATAAATAAGATGGGAATTTGGCCTCGGCTCTTCCCAACTGCTTGATTATATCCTATTTTTTTGGCTTTTCCTCTTCCAAATGGGAACACAAACGCTGGGTAGTCCCAGCTCTGGTTAATTGGTGTCTGTTAAATAGCTGGGTTGGAGAAGACCTTTAAGACCATCGAGTCCAACTGCCAAATCCACCACCGAACCACATCCCAAAGCACCACAACTGCACATTTTAAAAAATTATTATTTATTTATCACTTATTTTAAATTTATTTTAAATTTATTTTAATTTTAAATTTATTTTAATTTTATATTCTTTATTATTTTCTTTAGTTTTGTTTTTATTCCAGATTATATCTTTGATTTTTTAAATTGTTAAATTTTTTCTCTAATGTTTATTGTTTCTTTCATTTTCTCTATTTTATTTTTTCACCTTGACTTTCATTTTCCATGCCACTCTTCTCCCACCCTTCAGCATCCTGTGCCAGCTGTTCCATCCCACCTTGTAGTAGGTTTTTTATACCGAGGCAGGAAAATCCCAAATATCCACACAGCCCTACCAGAAGACCATAAGACCTTTTAGGTTTAGGGGTGCTGATGCTCCCCAAAAAACCAGATTATTTTGGTGCAGGTGGAGGAGAAAGTGAAACCCAACTTGGGGAGAGGAGAAAATACTTCCCCACTAATATTCAATCTGGAGCTTTTGGCTTTAACAAGGTGTTACAAAAACTATGAAAAAAGTTATAACCAAACCCACAGTTTTTGGCTGGATTTTCCTTTCCCCGCCTGGCTGGATCCCTGCCAGAAATCCCAGAAAGCCAATTAAGAATAATCCCAATTTTGGACTGGTCTGGGGAGGCTTCTATTTTATTTCTTTCTCCATCCTGTGGTTTTTTTGAAGGTGTGTTTGGGAATGGGGTTTGGAGTGGAAAATCCCGTCACTTCCTATCAGGGATCCGGGAGCTTCTTTGGGCTTCCAGTTTGGGTTGGAGCTTGAACCCCCTGGAAATTTTTCCATGTTGGGAAAAGCTGCTTTTGTTTTCCTTTTTTCCCCCTTTTTTCCCCTTTCCCCCCCATTTTTCTCCTGTTTTCCCCTTTCCCCCTTTTTTCCTTTTCTTTTTTTTATTTACTTTTTTCCTTTCTTTTCCTTTCCCCTCTTCTTTTTTCTCTTTCCTGTTCCTCCCTCTTTATTTTTCTTTCACTTTTTCCTTCCTTTTCTCTTTCTTTTTAATATTTGCTTTTTTTCTTTTTTCCTTTATTTTCCTGGGGGTTATTTTTGTTTCTTTTTTCCTCTTTCCTTGTTTTCCTTTTAAAATTTTTCCTTTTTTCCCCTTCCCTCTTAAAAAAGGGGAGCATTTTTTCCCTTTTCCCCTCTGTCTGTCTTTCTCTCCTATTTTCTCCCTTTTCCCTGCTTTTTAATTTTCTTTTTCCTCTTTTTCCTCTTTTTCCCCTTTTTACCGTTTCTCCCCTTTCTCCCCTTTCTCCCCTTTTTCCCCTTTCTTCTCCCCTTTCTTCCCTGTTTTCCGTTTCTCCCCTTTTTCCCCCTTTCCCCTTTTCCCTTCTAGTTCCCCTTCTCCTTACTCTTTCCCTTTTCTCTTTCCTTTCTATTTTCCTTTTCCCTTTTCTATTTCCCTTTTTTCTTTTATTTTCCTTTTTTCTTTTTCTTTTTTTTTTATTTCTTTATTTTTATTTTTTTATTTTTTTTTTATTTTTCCCTTTTATCCTTTTTTCCCCATCATTTTTGGCTGCCCAGCCCTCTCCAGGCAGCACACCCAGCCTGCCCAGCCCAGACTCTCTGGGCTCCCTTACCAAAAGCGGGCCAAAATAATTGACCAAATAATTGAAAAAAAAAAAAAGTAGAATAATAAATTGTAGCAGTTTCCTTTCCCATTATTGGATCCTGGATTCCCGGGATTATTTGGCAGAGGCAGGACAAGCCTCTCCCAGCTCTGTCACTCCTAAGTACGTCGAAGGCACTTTATGGCTTTATAAAGCCTGTAAAATTTTTTTTGTTTGTTTTGTTTTTTTGGGGTTTTTTTGTTTTTTTAAACACTACTTGAAGCTTCCAAGGCAAGTTTGAGAATAGCAATTACCAGCTCCTGCATCCCTGGGCAAATTCCCACGGCGGTGGGGGATGTAAACCACTTTAGACATTTTTAATGCTCTCAAGCAATAAATTTAAAAGGGAATTTATTGTTCCAAGCTCCTAATTTCTCCCCACGAATGCCACTGCCTGTTGCTGGTGCCGATGCTGAGGACAGCTAGGAGCCTGCTTGGAGATTTTTGGTGCTATCTCAGAAAAAAGTCTTTTACCTGCTTGGTTTTTCTCCTTTCCCTGCCCTATTTTCTATTTTCCCCCTATTTCCACTGTCTTTCCACAGCCTCTTTCCAAAGGGAAGGTCCCTGGTGAGCAAGGCCAATGAGCCAAGCCCTCTCAAGGTCTTGTATTTTATTATCCCCTTGATCAACTCATCATAAATAATTATAAATAATCAGCTTGGAAATGGTGGTTGGGGGTGTCCCCTCCAGAGCATCCTGTGCTCTCCATCCCACCTCGTGCACTCTGCATCCTCTCCCTGCCCTTGCTCATCCTACTGACTCACCCAATTTAGACAAAATTATTTAACCACCCCCCAAATCTGGATTGTGAGGAGGTGAACTTTGTTGGAGGAGTTAAAAAAATAAAAATATTATTATTTATTATCTCAATCCCAAGAAAATCCCATTTATATAGTGCCTGGCAAGGTCTTTTAATGCATTTACTTGCAGAAATTGGTTTCTTTATGTCTTGGTGCCTGTTCCAACATCTCATAACTCTGACAATTAATTAATTGTTCTAAAACAAAAATTACGAAGTGGGACACTTTGTCAGTGGGATGGCAAAGAACAAGCTTACCTATCATAAAATAAAATTAAATAATAATAATAAATACTCAATAACCACTAAAAAGTAAATAATAATAAAGATAATAGTATGAAATAAATACTAAGTGGTTTGTTTTCCTAAAAGAATTCACTTTTATTAAGATGGGTAAAATAAACCAGGATTAAGAGATTTCTAGACAGGGTCTTCGTTGAATTTAATCTGGCTCGAATTTTAGGCCTGGCTTTATTTTGCAGGGTCAGGCTGGAACATCCCCCTTCCTGGATTTCAGTGGTGAACAGTGGGATGAGGATCCTGAATTACCCACACTCTGACATACATGCTTTTAAAAAAAATCCTTTTATATATATATGAGTATATATATATATATATACACACACACACATACGTATTTATTCCAGGGGACGTGTGACTTCCTTCTCCATCCATCTCTTTTCCCAGGACTGGGAAATCCTTGGATGGTAGCTGCCTTCCCTTCTTGCTCTGAGGAGCCACTGGATTTTGGTTTCAGCTCACTCTGGGGGTGCAGGGGGTGCTTGGCTGCCTGAAACTCCATCTGCTCAGGGTGCTGCTCCTGAGGAGCCCATAATTAACACCCCTCTTGTGCCCTCAGCCGCCCCACCGGGAATGCTGGGGCAGCTTTAGGGATGCTCTTGCAATTTTAGGGTGGATGGTGGCATTTTTAAGGATACTGGTGCAGTTCTGGTGATGCTGGTGCAATTTTAGTGCTGTTGGTCCAGTTTTAGGGTTGCTAGTGCAACTTCAGGGATGCTGGTGTGATTTTAGTGCTCTCATCCAACTTCAGGGATGCTGGAGCAGTTTTTAGTGGTGCTGGTCCAACTGTAGGGTTGCTGGGGCAGTTTTAGGAATGCTGGTGCAGTTTTTAGTGGTGCTGGTCCAATTTTGGTGAGAATCATTCAATTCTGGGGCCGCTTGTGGGATTTTGGTGAACCTGCTGCTCATCCATTCCTAGTAAAGCTCTTCTAGCTCCTAGCTGCTACTCCCACCAGACCAGTCTCCATCATGGGGCATATTGCCAGTTCCCACTGTTTTCCCCCATGCAAACCTGAGCCCTTCAGTTCCTCAACCGTCACTTTTCACTCTTTTTGAGCATTTCAGCCTTTTTACCTCCTGTTGGGAGCCACCTCTTACTGTTGGGGAGCTTTTCCTTCTTTTCAGCCTGACCTTTGCCATCTTAATCCCATCCTACACCGTGATAAATCATTCCTCCTTCCCCTAAAAAACCTCCTTTTTTTTTTTTTTTTTTTTTACTCTTCCTCCAGTTTTAAATGTAACACCCCATGCAATTTAGTAGCATCTTTAATAGCTGAGTACCTGGCAAATGGCCAAGGTTATCTCAAGGTAGAGACATCGTGAGTGGGGGGGTTATTTTCCCTGTAACCATTTATATTGGGATTTGGCTCAACGGGGGGAAAGACAGAGAAATTCCCAGCGCTGTTATCCCTGCAGGAATTACCGGGAGTGTTTTCACCCTGAATTAATTGTGCTTGGAGAGGAGCTCGGGGCAGCAGCGCTCTCGCACTCCTGTGATGAGTTGGGAAGGACTCGGGGAATTGGGAAGTGGCTGAATCGGCATCCCGGCCTCCGGTTTGGGCGCGCTGAGAAGGAAATCTGGGCAGGGATGTGGCTGAGAGCTGCCCCGAGGTGGGATTTGCGGAACAACCTCAGCGAGCCCAGCCCGACGGCGGCTCAGCCCACCCAGCCCACGTCCCACGCCGGCCCGGGGGGGCTCTTCGCCGTGCGATGGCATCGCTGTCGCGGGGAGGGGGCACCCCTAGCCCCGCTCCAGCGCCTGGCGGGACACACAGCACCCTTGAGCCAAGCAGACAGAATTCCACCCTTTGTTTCCTGTTCGCCGGGCTCCGCTTCGGGAGGCTGGAGCGCTCAACAAGCCCCTCTTTGTGCTAATTTAATTAATGGCCGGGGCCGAGGGCAGTGGGGATGAGACGCCGCGGCTATAAATACCTGCCTGGGGGGGATATGTGGGGGCTTGAGCCCGGGCGGCGGCTGAACCAAAATCTAATTAAACTCAGTTTCCTTCAAATCGACTTAGAATAAAACCCTATTGATTGATTGATTGATTGATACTAGAAAGTCGTGGGTTGATCGGGTTGTAATAAATTATTGACTGATTTGGGCTGAAAAATCATGGGCTGATCGATTTGCGGTGGAAAATGATTGATTGAGTCGTAATAGGAAATAATGGGTCGATTGGTTAATAATGAAAAACTCTAGATGATTTTACGCTAGAAAGTTATTGATTGATGGATTTATAAAAGGAAATTGTGGGTTGATCAGATTGTAATAGAAAATTATTGATCTGTAGTAGAAAAATTGATCTTTAATAGAAAAACATTAATTGATTTATAATAGGAACTTATCAATCAGTTGATTGATAATAGGGAATTATTAAGCTGGAGAGCAGCACAAGTGCTGGGCATGTGTCATCCTCCCCGCTGCAGTTTTGGGGAAGGAAAATCATTATGTCCCTCATGAGTAAAGCGCAGCTGGTACTTGCTCAGGTTCTCCTAAAAGAAAATAACTTTTCTGATGTGAATTAAACATCCCAAGGGTGGTTTCCAGGGAAAAACATCACTTGGATACACATGCATATGCTCCTGGTGCACCTCTGGCCAGTGGTCAAGTGCATGAGTGTGGTGGATGCTCAGTTTCCTGGAAAATTCCTTGTCCTCATGCTGGTTTTTTTTGGTTACAGCCTGAATTTCAAACTTGCAAACTATATCCTGTTTGCCAGCGAGAAAAGGGAGGTGGGTTCCCTAAAGCTGCAGAAGGAGAGTCAAAAAGAACTTCGAGACTTGCTGCCAAGCAAGTTTTAGCTGCCAGAAATGATGTTGATCTTCCACGAGAGATGCAGATGATTTTTCCAGCTGATAAGTGGTAGTTTTCAATCAAAAGATTGGGATATGTTAGCAAAATTCTGTAATATAATATAGTATAATATATATAATATATATGGATAAATACAAAAAATACAATTAATGCAGTATAATAAATGTGATTAATAGAAATATATATAATAATATAATACAAAGTTCTTCTTAATTATATTAAGCAGTGATATGGCTCCAGGAACAGGGATCAGAGATTTTTGGCCCCAAACAGCAAAAATCCCCTCTAGATTAATTTCATAATAAAAAAAAAAAAAGCAAACAATAGTTTCCCTCCCAAATTTTTGCTGTTTCGGCACATGGAACATCACATCTCCACCACTGCTCTGGGTAAGGAGACCTGAATATGCCCCTGTCAGGCACCAAGTGATGATTTTTATTTATTAGTCTTTAATGTCCATGGGAAAACTCCCCAAATGTGATATAAACATCCACCAAGTCCCTCCACGATCCCAAGCTCTTGGATCTCAGCTGCAGCTTTGCGTCTGCTGCACCTTTAATTAACGGGATTTCCAACGATTTGCCAAAATCCAAAGTGCTTTTTGCCCTCGGCGTGCTTTTATTCTCCTTCCTAAAAATAACTTAAAGTGAGACAAGTCATTAACAGCAGTGTTAAACATTTCTATTTCCACTCCCTTTAAGATGGGGAGTGGTCCCCATTTATTTTAGGGATGCTGGGTCCATGTCACATGAAACTGAGGGAAGTTGTTGGTGAAATGTTATCCCCATCTTAAAATAGCCACGTTCCAGCTCAGCCCTGCAATCCCCCGGCGAGGCCAGATCCTGCAACACGAGCCCTGGATCCCTGGAGTGAGGCCAGGCCAGGACATCCCCTGGTTATGTCCCAGGTTTATTTATGTGAGTCCACTCCTCCTTTTGCTTTGGGAGGGATCAAAAGAGCTTGTGCCTGCAGTTCTGGATGAGTTTTCTGTATGAATAGCCTGAATCCATGCAGGAAAAATCTGGAAATTGAGTATATCCGTGTTTGGTGTTTAATTTTCCCCCTGTGCACCAGGGAACTGCAGCATCCCTGGTCCAGCCTGGCATGATCCATCATTCCCATCCTCAGTCCTGATGACTTCTCAACAACAGGAGCATTTTCTAAATGCTTATTCCCCCCTTGGGGACCAATTTTTAGGGGGACCAATTGGGATTTTTCCCATAGGAAAAAGCTCTCCAGCCTCACTGGAGGGAGCCATCCCAAACAGGAGGTGAGAGTGGAGCCTGGCTGTGGGATGTTGGTTTAGGGCATTAAGACAAACCACTTACTGGGGTTTTACTGGGGTTTTTTTGGCTCTTTGATTGGAAAACACAGATCTTTCCTGTCAAATAGTTTGGATTTTTCCAAGTGCTGGTGACATCTGCTGCGTTCTCATGTCTGTATTTACATAACTTCATAGAAATCCTCCACATCCTCTTTTAATCCCTGTTTTCCTGGAATGAAGAACTTTGCTCCTGCCCAAACTTTTCTGGGCAAAAGGTTTTCATGTAGGGTTTTTTTTTCAATCTGAAGGGGAAGTTTGGGATCAGTCTCCTCTCCATCCCTCTCTACCAGGAATGGGGATATTTGTACACTGAGTTTTTGTCCCAGGGCAAGCAAAAATCCCCAAATAATTAAATTTCTACTGGGATGAAGCGGGGCTGGGGAAAGACTTGGATGAGAGGTACTGGAAACAGGGATTGGGAATCCCTGGGTGGTGTATTAGAGGTTTGGTTGGGGTTTTCCCTGCCATATGGTGTAGGGATTGTTTTCATTTCTCCAGGAGAAAATAAAAAGAAAAAAAAGAAAATTGGTTAAAAAAAGAAAATGAAAAGGAAAAAAAAACAGGTAATAAAAATGTGAGGAAAAAGAAAATAGGAATAAAAAGAAAAAAATAAAGGAAATATAAAGAAAAGGGAAAATGGGAAGAAAAGGAAAAGAAAAAGGAAAAGTGGTTAAAAAGAATAAAGATAATAAAGGAAAATTAGAATAAAGAAAAAATGGATTAAAAGGAAAAGGGAAAATGGGGAAAAAAAGAAAAAAAAATTAAAAAAGTCCAAAGGAAAATTGGTGAAAGAAAATCAAATTGGAAAAAAAATATTTAAAAAGAAAATTGGAAAAAAGAAAACAAAAATAAAAATAGAAAACTGAAAAAAACCCCCAATTTTAAGAAGGAGATAAAAAGCAGGTGCCCCCCCCAGTTTCAGGCAGAGCCCCAGCAAGATGTTTTCCAGCGTTGTTGCCCTCCAGCTCTTCCCCTTTCTCCTTCCATGGGAGTTATCCCTCTCTCCTGCCGCCTGCCGCGTTCCTGGGCTGTGGGAAGATGCTCCTGCTCTCTCTGCTCACCTCCCCAAATCCTCGTGCCCCAGGGGCTGGGGTAGAGCTGCTCCCGCCTCACAGACGGCCCGGGAGCGACCCCAGGACAGAGCAGCCCCCCTCGGTGTTCCATGATTCTATTAGAGCTCCAGAGCTGGGATTAAGTGGACATGATTTCTTCCCACGGCCCATTAATTTTGGTTTATTGCTGGCCTGATGGCCATTACCCTTTTTTTTCCCCCCGCCAGCTCCTTCCCCCATTAGGTTCGTACAATTAGCAAAACATGAGCGGCCAGCGCGGTGCGGGGGCTGCAGAGGGGATTTTGGGATGCTCTGATGCCAGCAAGGCATCCCACGAGCTGCCTGGTGCCCCACCAGGGATGTGCCTCGCGTGCTCCTTGCAGGATTTTGGGGTGCAAAGTCATCCCTGTGGGCGAGGGAAGGATGCAGCCCAGGCAGCCGTGCCACCTCCATGGCATCTTTTTGTGTCACCTGCTGCTCGTGACCCCCAGAGCAAAGGGGTACCCAAATTAGCCAAGGCCCCTTCAGGGTAGCACCCAAATGGGCCAAGATTGTGGGATGGCCCCCAAATTAGCAAAGACCCTTACGGGGGCATCCTAATTAGCAAAGATGCTTGCAGGGCACCCAAAATAAAGACCCCAACAGGGCACCCAAATCAGCAAAGCTCATTGCAGGGCCTCCTAATTAGCAAAGACCCTAGTGGGCACCTGCATTGGCAGAGATCATGGGGTAGGACCCAAATTAGTGAAGATGCTCTCAGGGCGTGCAGATCAACCAAGGTCCTTGCAGGGCACCCAAATTAATGACCCCGGCAGGGCACCCAAGTTAGCAAAGCTCCTTGCAGAGCACACTAATTAGCAAAGACCCTAATGTGGCACCCAGCTTAGCCATGACCCTGGTGTGGCACCTCACTTGGCAAAGACCACAGGGTGGGACTCAAACTACTACAAGATGCTCTCAGGGCACCCAAATCTAGTGCCTGAGCAGAGCACCCTAATTAGTAAGGACCCTGACATGGCACCCTAATTACAAAGGCTGTGGGTCGGTACCCAGATGATCAAAGATGCTCACAGGGCACCCAAATTAAAGACTCCAGCTGGGCACCCTAATTAGCAAAGTCACTTGTGGGACACCCAAGTCAGCCAAGGTCCTGGTGGAGCATCATTAAGGGGTAAACTCCTTTTGCCTGAAATAAGTTAAGTGGGTTTTGCTCAAAACTCTTGGCAAATATGGGGCAGAAATGGGACAACAGTGAGTTGAGCCCAAGAGGTGAAAAAAATTGATGGATATGGCAAAAAAATTTCAGATAATTGCATTAATTGCAGCCATTGAGTCACTTCTAAGTTAAGGGCAGTGCAAATAATATGTTATCCCTATATATCTATTTATAGGGGAATATAAAATATATATTACTGTGTAGTATATTGAGAATATAAAATATTGGGGAACATTATATGTATTGAAAAGTATTATATAGTATTAGATAATATACCCCATTTGTATTGGGGAATATATTATTTTATACATATGTATGTATGCAGATATGGAATATTGGGGAATATAGTGGAACAATCTATTCGGGAATGTAATATATCGGGGTATATATACGTTGGGGCTCTGCCAGCTTGGATTTAGTTGGGATTTCTTAATTACCTGTTGCTCTGCCTGACATCAGGTGGGTGATTCCTTTAGTATCCATGGTCACCCCGCTCCATCATCTCTCTCCCCCTGGGACCCAGTGCATCCCTGGGTAGATCTTGATGAACTTGCCTTCACCCTGTATCTAAAAAACCCACAAATTTCCCAGTTTCCCAGGTGGTGATGGCGTTATTATGTCTTTCCTCCGGGCAACTTGGGAACTGACTGGGGTGGGAAGCATCATTTTAGGGATGCTCAGACTTGGAGTTGGAGGATGCTGCCGGGGGGAGGTCCCCAGCAGAAGTGAAGTCCCCAGGGATCCGTCTTGAGCAAGAGATATGTAAATATAAATATAATTATAGATATAAAAGCCATGAAGTGTTCACTGGGTAGTGATTTTATGAGGTTTTTGCTTCCCCCACACCCAGTTTCTAAGGCATCTCGGAGCACCTTCTGGCAATGGGAAGGCTTCCCTTGCCCTTAATTGATGTTTTTTTATAGGTGATACCCTACTGAAACGAAAGGTTAAAAGAACAGCGGGTTCTTCCCCGCTCCTCCAGCTGGTTGTTATCACCTCCAGGGTTCAATCCCAGGGAATTCTGAAGTACAGCAGCTTGTGCTCTCAGCAATTTTATCTTTCCCTGTAGTGCCATGCTGCCAGAATGAACGCCCTTAGCGTTACGACACGTGGAAGCCACGGCGCTCCCAGGTGTTGTTCGGGGCCAGTGTGAACACACTTAGGGTAAAAAACCCTTATGTAAGAGACAGAAATAATAACAAAATAACTTAAAAAAAATTCCCACTTGCGTCACTTAGTGCTCAGCAGTGGGCTGCGGGCACCGGTCTGACCCCTCTGAGTGTTGAGGGGTTGCTGCGCCCGCACCTCCAAAATACAGGACATTTTTCTCCTATTTTCTGGGGTGATGAAACTAAAAACTAATTGCAATTTGCATGATGCAATCAAGGTGTGCTGATGAGATGCTCAAGGGCTTTTCAGTGAGCACAGTGTGTGTGTGTGTCTTACAATTAACACCCCCCCCCAAGAAAGATCCCCCTCGTCCTCCAGCCGAGCTGCCTGTCGGAGCGCTGCTCTCGATTAATGGCTCTGGTTAATCACCCCCCCCTGTCCAGAGCAGGATTGTCTTACAGATAATTTCGTTTGCCTAACGAGATTTTCACTAATTAAATCTCCTTTCGGATGGTGTGGTTCTCCCTGCTGGATAAGGGGAAATGTTTGTGAAAGCCAGCTCTGCTCCCGGCTAAATAAACCTTTCCACTTGGCTACTGAAAAAATCCCCACTGGGAATGCGGGATGCAAACATCCCTTTGGCAAATTAATTAGTTCTTGCAACCCTAAAAAACTTTTACATCCCCCCAAAATATCGGTGAGTTGCTGCCTGCATCCCCTTTTGTGACCTCGTGCATCAAAAAATGGACGGATTTCTGGTGTAAAGTGCCGAAATCAGGAGGGTTTTGGTTTAGCTGAGGTTGCTTGATCGGGAAAAATCAGAGGGGGGTTTTGAGGCTCTAAAATATTTCCCAAATCATCATCAGGTTCTTGGAGTGTTGCAGCAAAAGATGGGTTTGTTGAAGAATAAATTGTTTTTTCTCCGAAGAGCCACACTGCCAGGAGAGCAGAATCCTGCAAAATCAGGAAATTCAAGAAAATGAAATCAGGAAATTCAGGAAATCAGGGAAAATCTATTCAGGATGAATGAAATTCAGGAAAATTAATTCAGGAAGGAAATTCTTGCAAATTCTGGAAAGTCCCTTTCACTCCCAAGTTGGATATCTCTCTAGCGCAGTGTCGGTTTTTCTCTTAAAAATCTCGATTTCTGTCAGCTTCCCTGGGAATCTCTGAGCAAATTCACTTTGGATTAAATAGAATACCATGGAATAAATAGATCCTTGTAAATGAGATATTCCCAAATACTTCAAATATTATTTCTCAATAAATGTTGCTTGAGATCCGGACTGGGGATCTGTTCCATCTCAGATATTATTCTTCCAGATTTGTGTCCAATGAGAAATGATCCCTCAGGTTTTGCAGGTTTTTTTTTTTTTTTTTTTTACAGCTTTTTGGGTGTCTTTAGGGGCTGAACTGTAGCTTGGAACTTAAAATACGTGTATTTTGTATAAAATAGGGGCTGAACCATGAGGTTTGCATAAAATACATATCATACATGCATTTATATAATAATATGATATATGATTTAGCATATCTGTGATATATGATATATAATAATCATATCTATAAAATATATGATGATATAGATTGTAATAGGTGATATGTAATATGTCATAGCTATAGGATATATAATATTTATGATTATAAATTGTGGTAATAGAGAATAGATAATATAGAATATATCTCTATTATATATAATAGAATATATATTATAGGATAAGATATATTATCTCTGTATATCTATTATATGTAATAAAACACAGATAAAATGTAATTAAATAGTGTGTATATATAAGAAATAACCTCTTCTGTATTTATAATACATATAGTATATAGTTAAACATATAGGTAATACATATAATATAAATACAGAATTATATATATATATATAAAATATATAAAAATATTTATAATTGTATATTTAAACATAATACATTATTAAGGGAATTTTCCAGCAAATCTAACGGGATTTTGAGTGGGAGAGAGGGACACTCTCTGTGCTCACTCCTTGCACACCCCATCTCCCATTCATGCTTCCACACACATTCCCACACACTGTTCCACACAGGCTCCCACCATGCTCCACAACTGCCTCCCTCTTCCCTCTGCCATCAGCAGTGATCTAAAAAGCTCCAAAATAGCCCAATTTCCCCCCAGTTTTCCAGATCTTTGCCCAATGTCTTCCCATCAAGACTCAGCCCGCCAGTACCCAGTGCAGCGTCCCAGCATTTCACAGTTCCTAAATATTTGTGCATGTGGCTTTGGACGGACATTGAATAAGATCTAATAGTATTTTATACTGTTCAGTAATATTTAATGTATTTGAAAAAATTTTAAATAATTTATTATTATTTAGTATTATTTAATAGCGCATTATTGTGCAGTGTGAGCATCACCTGTGGCTTATGGAAGGCACTGAGGCTAAAAAAGTTACAGGGAGAATTGTAACAATCCCTTTGGGAGCAAAATAATTAGTGACAGAGGAGAAATATGGAAAAGTAAAATAAAAGTAAAATAAATTAACAAAAAACCCTATGTATTAACGAAACATTAACTCCCAACATGAGGTGACTTCCATGGGAGCCGGGAGGGGGGGACGCACCGCTAAAAAAACGCATGAGAAGGAAAAGGAAAGAAAATAAAAGTGTTTTATCTCTGCTCTCATTCTGTGATAATGATCTTAGCAGAGTTGGGAACTGGCAAGGAAAAAAACGTGCGTGGTTTTTAAATGAAAGTTGCCTTCACTCCAGAGGGCTGGGGCAGAGATTTGGGGTATTTCATCCTTTATAGGTGTTTTTTATTTATTTGGGAGCGGTTTATTATGTTTTGGGGTATTTTTATTATTGAGGGGGGGATATTTTATGAACTCGGGGGCTATTTTGTTATTTTGGCGGGTGTTTTATATTTGGGAGCATCCCTGTCAGGGCTTGGGATGCTCCCAGCATTGTTGACTTATCCCACCTGCCCACAGCGGGATTGCAGAGACTCCAAGTAGGAAAGGAATTTTAAAGAGAAGCAGAGTTCCCTTGGTGGTATTTCACCTGTATTGGGAAAGCATTTGCTGTGATGGGATAGGGGTTTAATTCAACCCTTTGGAATGTTCTTGTCAACTGCCAGAGGTGGATTTTGGGGCAAATATTTCGTGTCCAGAGAATGGAAGCAGAGGAGGAAGGTGCTGAGGGGGCTTTTTGCATACAACCCCTGGTTTAAGGCCTTTTTTTTGGTGCAAACACCTGTTTGAAAGCCCGTTTTGGCTGTAAATCCCAAAGTTTAAAGTGTTTTTTGTTGCAAAGCTGCATGTTTGGGGGGCTGTTTTTGGTGGAAACATCCATTTAAAGGATATTTTATGGCGCAAAACCTGTTTGAAAGACTGTTTTTGATGCAAACCTGCTGTTTTAAGGGCTTTTTTTTTGCTGCAGGCCCTTTCTTGAAAGATTTTTTTGGGGTGCAAATCTCTTTTTGAAGACCATTAGTGCAAACCCCTAAGTGAAGGACTTCTTTTCTGCAAAGCCCTGTTTTAAGGACTATGCTTTTTTTTTCCTGAAAACCCCCATTAAAAATACTTTTTTGGGTGCAAGCCCTGTTTTAAGGACTTTTTTGGGTGCAAAGCCCTGCTTGAAGGACCTTTTTTGCTGCAAACCTTTGCTTGAATGGTTTTTTTGGGTGCAAAACACTAATTTAAAGGACTTTTTTTGCTGTAGACTGTTTTGGAGAGGCTGCTAAAGCAGCGTTGGGATGGGGTGAGGATAGGGACAGAGCATGGATGTTTGTGCTGGGAGCAGGGCTTATTTGGGGAAAACCCAGGATTTCAGGAGCAAGAAGGAACCCACCAACAGCTGCTTGTGTTGGGTTTTGAATGAGATTTAACCCTTTTTCCCCGGGAAATCCCCACCTGTAATGCTTTCTATTCCTAAGGATAACGTACATACTACAAGTTTTGCAAAAATAATTGTCTTTTCCGTGTAAAAAACCCACCCCTCTGATGCAGAGAAATTCCAGGTACACAGTGATGCTCCTTGATGACATCCCGTTAGCAAAACTGTCTCACTTTTAAGCTTTTTTTTTTTTTTGGCTTTAATTCCAGCCTGGAGCAGGTGATGGAGGAGCATCCCAGGCATCCCTGTGGACAGCATCTCCCACTCCAGCGGTTTTTTTCCTCCTGATAGCTGGCACACAGGTGGGAAAAGCATTTTTCCTGCTGCTTTTTGGGTGAAAAAAATGAAGTTTCCTCCACTTTTCCCCTCTCTCCTCCACGCCAAGCGCTTGCCACCCCGCTGTCTGTTTTTCCTCGCCGAGGTTCAGTTCTAATTATGTTGATTTTCTCCAGCCCACCCCCCTCCTGGCAAGCTTATTAGGGGGAATATTTTTATTTATTATCATTTCGCCCAACTCCCGCCAGCATTTCCAATTACTCTCGCCGCTTCCTTGTAATTGTCTTTCCGTAATGGCTGCGAAACAATTGCGCTAAATGAGGTGGCTCCGGCAAGATGAGGGTTTCACTTCATTAAAGGCTAATGGATTCCCAGCTCCAGCTCTGTGGGCAAAAAAAAAAAAAAGAAAAAGAAAAAAAAAGGAAAAAAAAAAAAAAGGGAGAGATTTAAACAACTTCTTTTATCTTATTGGGATAACTTGCCCCAGTGTGATGGGCTCAGAGTGGGGGTGTGTGTTGATGACCCGGGTGTTTACTGAGGTGTTAGGTGGTTTTTCCTCCAAATATTTTGGGAGGTTTGGGAATTTTTAAGAATTATTTTTCTCTGAATTCTTGCTGGCTTGCAAAAACTGGCTTTCCCCCCCTACCCCTTTTTTTTTTGTGTGTATATACTGAAACTGTATTTATTGCCATAAATATACATTTATGTGTTATAGAAATGATACATAGCAATATGATACATAGCAATATAATAACATTGATATACAATATATAATAAGTGACTGGAATACACATGTATTTATAATATTTAAATAGCTACTTTATATAATCCTATATTATAGAAGTATGTAATATACTGATTGCTATAATGTATTCACACTTATATATTGATTTATAATGCTTGACATACTGATTATAGAATATAATATAATACTTTGGTAGATAATGATCTGTTGATTACAGAATATGTATTAGATTGATATATAATGCTTGGTATCTATCATATATTGTTATATATTATATAGTATGGATTATTTGTAAGACTATTAATCATATTGCTATGGATATGTAGCTATATACACTCAGAGCCAGATTCACCTCCACAATTAGCAGGTGATTGGGTAGAGGTCTAAAAATGGGTAAAACCCAGGTTGAAATGGCCAATTTGATTTCTTAAGTGTTACACTGGTTGCATCTCCAGAAATAGCTGATTTTGGCAACAAGATGCACCCCAAAATGGAGGGGAAAACTCTTTAACCTGGGAGTCGCCCATCATAGGAAAATGCCAATTATCCCCAGTGTGGGTGAGGGGGAGAAGCCAAAGATTTGAGGAAAGTTTGTTTTTTGGGGAAAACTGTCAAAGTGTGATAAATAAATGAAAAGCAGTAGCAGAAAAGGTTAATTCTTATGGAAAGCAGGATATATATATATATTAGATATACAGGTTATAGTATCTGTATTCTGTATTACATTATATCCATCCACTGGATCTATTCTGTTGGAGATATAGATATATATACACATTAGGTACACATTGAATATGTTTGAATGTATACAATATAAATATACAATGTACACATTGAATGTTTATTACATTTTATCCATCCATTGGCTATATTATAGGATATAGTGTATCTATATAATATGGCCATATGAATGTATCAATATTATATAACCATTGGATATATATAGTATAACATATCCAATGTATTAATCCAATAGATACATATATTCTTTATACATATCCCCTCTCTGCTTTTCTTCCCTATATCTTTTTATACATATAGGATGGGTATATAAATGTTCTTTTAATATTAAATATATGTATGACTCCATCCATATTGTCAAATTCTACCCATGAAATATGTATATAAAATGATCCAATTATTGATATCTTGGATGGATTTAGTTGGATAACGTGGATGAAGATATGTATATATATCTAATAGATATCTCTAATATATGTATAATACTTGAATAATCTGTCTGTTGGATTATGGGATGGATGTGATTGGATAATGTGGATGGAGACACACACACACACACACACACACACGTATAGTAATCTAGTATCCAATTATGAATGGATAATGCAGATGAAAACAAATATATTTTACATACATAAGAAGTGGAAGGTGACTGTGGCTGTTGGAGATCAGTGGCTGGATGGGAAGGGCAGTGCTGGAGCTCCCACTGGTCTATCCGGCACCAGGATGCTGCGCTTTGCATATTCATTGTGCCGGAGAGCTCCAACTCTTCTGGGTGTTAAACCACAGGAATATGGATTTACCCAGCAAACCAGGGGAGCAGGCCTTGTAATATCACAGGAAAATCCCTTCTTTTATTTAAAATGCCTCTGGACACCTCTTGTCCGGCACCGCATCCTTCACCGATCATCGCATCCCGCGGTTTCATTTGCACACATCCAGCGTCTCCCTCAAAAACTGCCCGTGCCCGTTACAAAAAAACAAAAAAAAAAAAAAGAAGGAGATAATAATTTTGGACACAGGAACAAGGGTTTTCTCATTGTAAATATATTTCTCTTTCTGCCTAGGAGTGGAAATATTGACCCGTACATTCTTCCAGGAGGCATGAGAAATTCCTATGTGCTATCCCCACCCTGGAGCTGTTCACCCTTGTTCTCCCTAAAAGATAAAAGAAGGGAAAATGCATTAAAAAAAGTCTGCAGAATGTATCTTTTTAAGAAGCTACCTGACCTCCAAGCCTTACCTTCCAACGCAGTGCACATGGGGGGGCTTTTTCATAGAAAAATGGCATTTTTAGGCACATTTTGAAACTATGCAAAGGTACCAACTGGCTTTGCAAAACTGGGGTGACTCCTGACGGGGGGATTTTATGTTTGATGAAACCAACTGGAGCTGCCATTTTGAGGTTCAGAAAGCAGAAGAGCACCTACAACTGGGATAGTTAAAAACTTGGGGGCAGCGGCAGCAGTGGCAGTTTACACCAGGTGATGTTGAAGTGGTGTGTTTTAGCATCTCATTTGGGGTAAAATCCTGGAATTTTCACCAAGGCAGCCGCCAGCTGCTGCTGCAGAGCTCCATTAACCCAACTCTGGATGCCACCAGGCCTCTGTGTCGGATGGCTCTTGTTAATTTTCGCCCTGTCCTTTTGGGGCTCTTCGCCATGTGGCACCCGGCCAGGATGGATGCACACCATTGCCTTCATCCTTATTTTTGCAGCATCCTAATCCTCGTCATATTTAACATCTGAACTCAGGAGTTGCATCCCTCCAAGCTTTCAACCCTCTCTGTGTCCAGGGATTTTAAGAACACCCATGTTTCCTTGTGTGTTTCTCCTTCCCCAGGAATGCCAGCTTGATCATCAGAATAATTCAGGATATTGTTTGGGATTATTTCAGCGCAGGGCCCTGATGGTGCAACCTGATGAGCCGAAATCTTTAATTATGGCAGGCGTGACCTTGCTGGGATGAGTGACCAGACGGCCAGGGATGTTCACTTCCCAAAAAAACCTAGGGCAGACTTGATGCAGAGTCTCCTGACGATGTCAACGCTCCCCTCATTAAGCACAGAGCTCATATAACTGTGGCCCAAACTTCCCCAGCGCTGGACTGTGACATTATGGCACTTAAATGCATGGAAAAAAAGGCCAGAGTGGTTGCAGAAAATCACATCTCACCCTACTGGAGCTGCATCCTTATTAAAGTAATTAGAAAACCATTTTGCAATTAATATTTTTTTTTAGGATGCAGCATTGAATGGGGCTTTAGTGACACTCGGGCCTTAATTTATCTTCACACAGGACAGAAAAATGTTGTAATGTGGCTTCCTTGGCTTCAAAGCTCAGCAGACAAATTGTTTACTGTCCTGTTTGGAAACTGGGTGTAATTTGGGTGGGTGTCTTGGGACTGGGTTTTAACTCCAGCCGTTGCATTGCTGTTAGGTTTGCAGGAAAACCATGATTTTTTGCAGCTTTCTCTGTCCTGGTGTTACTTCTGGGGATTAAATCTAGTTCGGGTGTGCTGAGAGAGGGATGAAAAATCTTATGTTTCTAGGAAAAATCAGCCTTTAAAAAAAATAGGAAAAAAAAAGCAGTGAATTGAATTTCAAAGCATGAGGATTGTTTTTTTAATTTTTTTAAATTTTGAGGTTGGGTAAAGAATGGGATTACTCTGCACTTCAGACAGCTGATTTACCAGTGCAAACAGGTGTCAAAAAAACCCCCAACAACTCCAAACCCCTCAGAAAGCCCCACATCTTGAAGTTTTCTGATGAGCTCAGGGACTAAAGACAGAGTTTTGGGGAGGATTTGTTTGGTTTGAGGTTGCTGTAAGCCTTGGTTAAAAGCTGAATATCCGCGAACAGGAGCATCACCATTTAACAGCCAAACCCTGTGCTTGGTGCAGGAGCTATGAGCAGTGTGTTTTGCGAGAAATACTCAGCAGAAAGCACTTTCTGTGCAAAACGTCACCGAATTTGTGTGCTGGGGCTCTGTCAGGAGTTAAACAGCAAATGGTTCGGAACAGCCCACGGGCTTTTGGGGAGTTGAACCAACTTCCAGGCATGCCTGTACCATGCAAGCAGAGGGATGCAGACAGCCCCAGGCTGCCCTTAGCTCTGGAGCCAGGAGCGGGATGGACCTTTTGGGATCCAAACTGTGCCAGAAAAATGTCTCTGTTTTTCCCAGCTAGTTCAGTCAGGTTAATGAAAAAAAACCATCACTGCCTCGCCGGAGGGGCTGGGGAGCGGTGTAGAGCCTGGCTGGGCTGCTGGCAGCCTGGGAGACATCAAAATTAGCATTTTTAAAAGAGATGGATGAAAAGGGAATGTGGTTGAACCTTTCTTTTAGCCAGTGTCTTTGCTTTGGTCCTGGCCAACATCTTCACTTTGCTCTGTTAGTGGCCTCGGTTCATTCCGAGCCATCATCCCTGGGTTGATTCCCAGCAAGGATCTTTGGTTTGATTTTAATCATCATGGAATCCCATGGTTTGGGTAAAGACCATCTTGTTCCAACCCCCTACCACAGAAAGGGACACCTTTCACTAGCCCAGGTTGTTCAAGCCCCATCCAACCTGGCCTTGGACACTTCCAGGGATGTGTCCAAAGGATGGGGCAGCCACAACTGCCCTGGGTGACAAGTGCCAGGGCCTCACCACCATCACAGTATCCCAGTATCCTCCCCAGTATCCCATCCAACCCTGACCCTCTGACAGTGGGAAGCCATTCCCCTTCATCCTGTCCCTCCAGGCCTTTGTCCAAGGTCCCTCTTCCAGCTCTTCTTGAGCCCCTTTAGGTACTGGAAGGGGCTCTAAGGTCTCCCCAGAGCCTCTCCCCCACCTGCACCACAATGTCCTTCTCTGGTTATACTTCGCCTTCTCCCTTCAGTGGGAACGTCCCTGGACTGCCCCTTCCCAAATATGATGGATAGTGGCTCAACCTCAGGACCAGCAGATGCATCTCATCAGGTCCCATGGGCTTGTGCACCTTGAGGTTCCTTGGATTTTCTTGAACCTGCCCTTCTACAGCAGGCAGTTGGATCCTCGATGTGATCCTTGCTTTGACTCTTCTGAACATTGTTTGTATTCAGGTAAAAGTCTTAGCCTGATAAAAGCAGCATCCCTGGTATGATTTGAGTATCCTTGAGCTAATCCTACCTAGCATCCTTGATTTGGTCCTTTCCAGCATCCCTGGCTTGATCCTCACCATCTCCCCACTTTGATTTCAAACCTTGCCTTGCTCCTCATCAGTATCCTCAGTTTAAATTAACACAATTTCCAGCTTATATATGCAAATATGTAAATAGATATATCCAGGCATTTTTTTCTGCCCATTCCCATTTTTCTCAGCAGTTTTTCATGGGAGATCATCTTGGTGAGTAATGGGTGGCAGCTCCCCAGCTGGTGCTAATGCAGGGGTTGATGGTGGTCACATGTGTAGTGAGACCTGACAAGACCAAGCCTGATCTTGGCTTAAAAGCCTAAGCAGAAAATTACCAACAAGTTGCATTTTACCCAGGTGGGTAAGAAATCAGAGTGAGCATCCCCAACCCCACAGCAGTGCTGCCACACTTTAGCACTTGAGTGAAAATTCAAGCAAAACTTTGCAAAGAGTCTTTTTTTTCTGGCTGTCTGGGGATGCTCCGGCTTCAGCGCGGGGATGTCAGCACCTCTCCATTCCTGCATCCCTGGAAAGCTGCAGCAACCGGTTGCGTACTCGGGTTGTAAAGATAATTAAGTTGCATTTCTGTGTGTTGTTTACTGTTCCTCTGATCCAACGGTTCCCCTGAGACTTCAGCTCAGGGTTCGTTTTTGTTTTGCAAACCTCCTCGCGAGCGCGTCCTTCAATTCCGCTTCAGGAACGATTTTAATTTTACTATTATTAAACCATCCCAGACGTTGCCTTATTATGTGCCTCGGAGCTGAAATTCCTGAAGGGGCGGGGGGAACACGACTCACATCTGGGCTTGTTCTGCAGATGTTTGCTCTGCTCTAGAGAGGAGCAGACATTAAAGCCTGACGTCGGAGTGATTTTGCCCCGGGATGGGTTTGCAAAGGTCGGCACGGGATGGGAATGGCTTTGGTACAAAGAGGAACCCCAAAACTTAGTTCATCCTCAGCAGGAGGCGGGTGTGAGATGATCTTGTCTTGGCTTTTTTTGGAAAGAAATTAATAATTTTTAGTCTGGAAAAAAAATAATTAAAAAGAGAGTAATTATTAAAAATGAAATAAAATTAATAGGAGCGTTCTGCACCAGCCAAACCCCTGAATTTTGGCACCACTCTGCGATCAAACCCTGTTTTGCACTTTTTAAACTCTTATGTGGGAGCCCAAGATCCCCCGCAGATGTCTGGGAACTCCACGTGGGGCTTGCACAGCTTGGGGGTGCAGGAAGGATGGATTTTGCCAGCAGGACTCCTGTGCATGTGGCTGCAGGGCTGTGTTGGCACGGCCAGGCTCACGTTCACAGGCATGTTTGCCTGTGTGTTTGCATGTTCTTGTGCCCATGTGTGTGGACATTTACCTGTGCCCAGTTGCACAGGCATGTGCATTTATTTTGCATGTTTACAATGTGCCTTGGCCTGTTGAAATGCCGGCCTGTGTGTTTGCATGTGCGTGTGCCTATTGCCACGTGCTTTTGCCAGGTGCATGTTTGCACATCACAGACACATCACATTCCCAGCTTTTCCCCCTGCATTTGCACAGTTGCACATTTGCATGCACGCGCACATTTGCATATATGCAAACACACACATTGCCTGGCAAAATACCTCCTTTTTTTGCCCAGTGAGGTCCAGCGAGGCAGGGCCGTGGTGCTCTGAGTGATCTGCACATGCCCCTCTGACCCCCACACGCAGGTCTCCTGATTTACACACCCTCAATAACTTTTTTCCCATTATCCCTAACCCGCAGACTCTGGGAAGTTTAATTTCTTCTCGCTAGTAATCACCATTAAATAGAAATTGTCTTTTTCTGTGTAAACACGTCATTAGCAAAGCAGCTTTCTGCAGGGTCCAGATTTCATTTTTATTAAAATGAAACATTTCTTCGGCTCCTCACTGTGTCCGGAGATGAAGAGGATAATTTTAACCCGTTGGGTTGGCCACAGATAATTGTGCCAGCGTTTGATTGGGGCGATTAGGGAAATATCCTCTTTTCATGCAGAATTTGCATTTTTCCCCCTTCCTTCTCTGGAGTCGTGCTTTCCTACCCAGCCAGTTTTAATGAGCGTTATCAATCCTAACAAATAGCTTTTCATCTTCACTTTACTGACTTGTTTTTCAGCTGGGATGGGCTGAAAAACAGGTCCAGGTGAAAACTCAGGGTCCTTTTTTGTGAGTTTGGTGCTCAGGAAGGGAAATCCTTTTTTTTTTTTTTTTTTTTTTTTGCCATTGGAAGCATCCCTGAAATGATGCAGAAAGGTTTTTTGGTGGGGGAGAAGGAGGTGGGTTTTGTGCCAGGGGTTGCAAACAACTGTCAGCATCTTCCCCTGCTTGTTGTGCAAGGGGTATGTTCACACTAAATCTGCTTTCTGCAGCACTTTCTCAGTGGTCCTGGTGGGCTGCCTCTACCTCTTGGCTGGTCCCACTGGGAAAAGACCTTTCCCCCCAGAAAATACTGAAGCTCACAAATATATAAATCCATCTAAATGATACATCACACGTATAATGTAATATATGGGAATAACAGGCAATATATATTAGAGTAATACATAATATATAATATTCCCATCAGGTCATATATATAGCCATATAAGGGTATAATATAAGGTAAATAACTTATTGTTCCCATATGTTATAATGAGTATCATGTCATATCAAATCAAATAAGATGGGATTAATGTATAATGTGTTATTGGAATGATAACTAATATATATTATTCTAATATATTCTGTAACCTGTAATATATATTACCAAATAACATCTATAACATGTAATATTAGAGAATATCTATACCTTCTATAAATGTAATATATATATAATATAGATATATCATGGTATGTGATATAAGATGGCATTAGGTGATAGGGCGGCCTCCCCCCATTCCTCTGCCGTAACCAGACCTTGAATTTCCATCTGGTTTCTAAAAACAAGACAAATTAATACTGAATATACATTATATATATCCCATATACAATCCATTCACTCCCTTTGCCTTTGGAAACCAAACTTCCCCTTCCTGTGCTACCTGGAAAATTGTATTTTCAGACGCGGGGAAGGAACAGATCCCCCCAAACCTGCCTCTCAGCATCCCCCAAAAATGCAGATTCTCTGCTGGGATGGGGGTCCAACCTCTCCGCCTGCCCCCTCCCTGCAGCTGATTTCCCTTATTTATTTAAAATCCCAGCTCGGAGGAGCGTGGCCAGAGCCGGCCGCGCGCTGTTCCAATGCTGTTTGCACAAGCCCACTGGGGGCCAGCGAGGGATTGTGGGGCGGGAAAGCTGCTCTGCCAGGCTGCTTCCAACCTCTTTTTCCCAAACCGCTCCAACGAGCTTGCTTTTTGCTTGCCCTTTTTTTTTTTTCCTTTTCTTGCTTTTCTTTTTTTTTTTTTTTTTTTTTGATTTTCCTCCCTTTTTCTTGCCTTTCTTTTGCTTTTCTGTGCTTTTTTTCCTTTTTTTTTTTTTTTGAGAGCAGTTGGGCCTCTTCTCCCAGCTAGGAATTTGAAGTGAAAAACTGCCCTTTTTGGGCACAGAGGTTTGTTTTTTCTCCCACTTTGTGGGGGTTTAGGGGGATATTGCTGCCAAAGGAAAGCATCACCTGGGTAAGTAAATTCCTGTGGTTGCTTCTGTGCCCAACAGAGCGTCCCACTAACATCTACAATGCCCCAAACCAGAGATTTTTCTCCTCAAAATGCAGCAGGATTGTGGCTTGGTTCTCCAGAGAAATGAAATTGTTACCCAGAACCTATTTTGGGAAAAAGGACAGTGGGAATAGTTATTTGTGGGAACACCGGGGTGCCACGTTCTCTCTGTCACCTGGAGTTTTGCAGCTGGGACTAACGGGGGGTTCCAAAGCATCAGCCTGAATTGTGCAGGAAACTTAACTCGTCTTAGAGAGACGGTTGAACTGATTCAGCACTTCCAAAGCTGCAAACATCATGTTGGAAAAGCACCAAACAAACCCATAGCATCCCATGGCAAACCTTTCCAACCCGCACCGCTCCTCTGGTACCAGTGCAGAATCATTTCATTGCTGTTGCCAACAGATTAGTTCCGGTAACTCCATGTTCTTCTGATACCAGAAATGAATTACCTCTTCTCTTTTTCCTTCGGAAACTCAAGTTTAATGATGGCAGTCTTCCTTTGTGATGAGTATTATTCCTTCCCCCTTCTAACTCATCATCCTTTTATTACTGCTTAACTTTTCCTAGGTAACTGATCCCCTTGCTCGTGATCCCAAATTTGCTCCTTATTAATAAGTAAAACATTATTTTATTTGTGGCTTTTCCCTCATTGGGCTGATCAGTTTCACTCAACATCAGCTCCAGAAGTTGCCTGTTTGAAGCCCTTGTTGCCACGCTGCCAGAGCATCATTAGCACTGGGGCCTGATTATTATAATTTAATATTTCTTAAGTGATTGCAGTGTATTTTGAGCAAATAAAATTAAGTCTCAGAAGCCTTATTTTTTTTCAGATAAGATGCAGAAATGTATATTGTGTCTGTCAGCCCTGGATGCTCAGCTCCTTGCCCCAGTGCCAGGAAGCATCTGTGGGGCCGATTCCGAGGCTGGATGGTGAGAGGCGGTTCTGCAAGCTGGGATTAATCCTTGGGTTTAATTTAAAAATTATCTAAATTATTAAATTATAAAATAATTTATATTATTAAAGTATAAAATTGTTATTAAATCAGAATTTTTATATATTTTAAATTTAATTCTAAATTATAATTTTACAATTTATAAATTTATTCCTGGTTTGGGGATGCATCCATCTGTGGGATAACATCTGCAAGGATGTTAAACCTTGGTGGAATTCTTGAAATTTAGGGTTTTTGTCCCCAGACCCGTCAAAACACAGACGCAAAACCTGGGATTTAAGGACTGAAATTAGTGTAAGGTTTAATTCTGGTATTTTCAAACTCCAGACCTTATGTTCCCATGGCAACCAGTATTTTTATCCTCTTGGTTCCACGCCTTGCAAGATGGAGCCGTTGGGAAATATCTTCCCTCCTGGGAGCCACGAAGGTGTTGGGGTCAGGTCAGAAGAAAAATAGAAATAAATCCCCAGCAGCCAGTAAAAAAAAATATGCAGGACTGTGGAGGTTGTCCCTCTCTCAACAAGCCAAAAAAACCCCCCAGTTTTGGGGTTGTTTCAACCAACAGGTCACAAGTCCTTGTGCCACTCATCAAAACCCACCAAAAAACCCCAAAACTTCTGCTGGAAAAATCTCGTTTTTCCTTTTCTGTATAATTTTTAAATGCTCTAATCTGGGATGAGCTTTATGGGCTGAGTTGGAACTCAAGGAACTGAAGAAAGTGAGGGAAAATAAAACCTTAATGGATCCCAAATCTTAAATGGAACAACACTATCTAGACTAAAACCAGACTTTATCTGTGGAAAATTATTTATATTGAGTAGCTTTTACTCAGTCAAATCTCATCACCACTTTATTACTCAGCATTGTTTGCTTGGTGCATATTATAATAGTTCCTCAAGTTTTTCAGAGTTCAGGTCTCGTATTCACAGTCATCTTTTTTTTTTCCCCATTGGAGATGAACCAGTTGCTGGGATTCCCTTAAAAACAGTGAAAGTGGAAAAAAATTAGTGATTTTCTGACTTTTCCATAATTAGACTTTTTGGTAGGCACCGATACGTGTAGGTTGTGCCGGCAGGATGAGATGGAGCAGGAGAGAGAAATGTAGGCATTAAGATGAAAAGAACCTTAAAACCATAGGGTTTTGCTCCTAAACCCCAAAATAAGGGGAATTTCACCAAAAAAAGATTTCCAGGAATTTAGGCAAAATCTAAATTGGGTCCAGGTTACTGTGCTCTCCCCTTAATATTCAAATCCTAGGTATTAATTAATTTTAATACCAATTTTTTCCTGTGATGACGGTGTTTCTACAACTGCCTCCTGACCACGGGTGAAAACTCCGAATTAAGGAAAAATTACAGATTATTGTACCATATTTTTTTCTCTTGCCTGACTCAAACAGTGCTGTTGGCATAGAAACAACCTTTTGTGGAAAGGTCACCTGCGAGGAGGGTGGTTGAGGTGTAATTCAAGGAGATTACAGGGGATTAGACTACAATTATATATATATTTTTTATAGAGAGAGGGTGCGTGGGTATCCCAGTGTCCATATGTATATTCATGGGCGCTTGCATAGCTACATGTCTATATATTTAAATATGTATTTATATATATATTTTAAAAGGAAATATGATAAAGGAGCAATATCCAGGAGGGTTTGCTGAATTAAAAAGTAGGCGAGGAAAGGTTTATTTTTTCCCTATTTTTTTTCCCCCTCATTTTGTTCCCCCTTCCCCCTGCCGCATGTGGTGGGGCGATATCGGAACCGAGCGCCGCTCCTCTGTGTTTTTCACTTGGCTTTAATTAAACCTCAGGCAGAGCTGGAAAAATGTGGCGAGACGAGATAATTGCGCTTATTCCCCGCGCGGGGCTGTAGCCTGGGCTCAGGGAAAAAAAAAAGAGAAAAAGAGAAATTTGGAGGAGATGCAAAGGTGATCGAGGGTGGCCGAGCCGCGCTGTCGAGGATGACGGAGCTGAGAGATTTGGGATGAGGGACTTGGCCAATAACAATTCCAAAACTACCGGTTTTCATCCCATTTTCTAATGCTGTGTGTTTACACTCTGCTCCTGGAACTAGAAACATTGGTAAAATTCTATTTTTTTTGCTGCTACAACTACCCTGGATCGCTTGCCTTTTATTTGCTTTCTTTTCCCATTTTTTTTTTCCCCATTTGTTTTGTTGGCAACGCATGGCCAAGGCTGGAATTTAAAAGGTGACATCACTGGATAATTGCATTTATATTGGATAAAAACCCCACACCCTGTGCACGTGTTCCCGGCAGCCAGTACAAGCGTGGTAAAAAACTCACGATTCCGTTTCCTCCCCAATTCCCCCAAAACTGATGGAGGTGAGGTGTCATCCATGCAAAATACAGGGAAAATCCCACCCCCCCAAATTAAAATGTCTCCTTTTTTAAAGGAGAAAACCTTAATTTTTTCAAGGTTTTTTTCCCCCCACTATTAAGGGAAATCAGTGTGTTGGAAATGGTTTTGGAAATGGTGGAAGGGCCTTTCTGCACCTTGGAAATAACTGGCAAAAAAAAGGGTTCAGAGGGCCTACAATATCAAAAATCCCTTTCTCTTCTCTTCCCATGGAGCTATAACAGACCACGGTAACAAATATTTGGCTCAGATTGTGGTTTGGTGATTACAGTTTTTCAGAAAACATTGTTTGCATCCTGGAGGAAATATTATATTTTAGCTTTGTTTTGATTCCAAGAAGTCAAAATATTGATCTTTTAAATATTTATATATATATATTTTATTTTTCTTTCCATGGTGAAGTTCCAAAGGCATTTTCTGTTTGGACACATGGAAGCAAAAAACTATCGGCACCGTCTGCAGACATGAAATGTTTTGACATTTTAAAATGTTAGTTTCCAATTGACATTTCAACATAAAATAGCATTAAAATGGCACGGAGTGAAGCTGTTGATTCAAACCAAAAATTAAATTTCATTGAGGCATTTCAAAACTGAGTGTTTTTTTTCCATTCTGAACTAGCACTCCGGGAAAAGGAGCATTTATTCCTGAAGAAATCAAATATTTCCCCTCTTTTTTGGTATTAAACAGTCCTGACCCACTTTTGTTGTGGGATGGTGGTCACTGCACTGGACCACCCCCAGCTGCTCACTGAGAGACAGCAAAGAAGGGATTTTTCCATCTAATTTTGGGTAAATCACCACGTGTTCCTCATCCAAAAATAAAAAAGTCCCCAAATAATTCACATCCACTGAAAAAAAAAACCCCAAACTTGCCTTTATTCCTACATTGGTTGATGGCCAACAGTGTTGGAGGTGGGATGCAACTATTCAGCAGGGAGCAGCTGTGTAGGAGATCCACCAGTAACATCCCATCAGAGAGCTGAAAAGCCACAGTGACCCTCAAAATTGCTTTTATTTCCCTCAGTCCTTGCAGCTCTGATTTACTGGTAAATTAATGGGGGCAAACGTGGAGCACCAATAAACCAGCCATGTCCAGCCCAGGCGGCCATATGGCACGCTGATCTTGGGGCCTGTTGACTTGCATCTGTTCCCGATTTATTGGTAAGCTCTGCTTCTCCCTGATTTCAGTTACTTTTTTCAGGGAGGGATTTGCAAGTTGTGGTGATTTGTGTGTTTTCTTTGGTGCTGATGAAGGGGTTGGGGCACGGCGCTCTCTTTTCACTCATCGTTGTTGGAAGTACTGGGGAGGAGTCTTCTTGTGGCTTGACAGGGCTTTGGTTTGAGAAACAGCACTTTTGGAACAGGTCCAAAAGGTGGTGACCATCTGCAGCTGGAAAAGGTGGAAGAAGGTATTACTTGCTCTCATGGTTCTTCTTCCATCACCCCAACAAAGACAGACAAAACCCTCCTGTTTCAGGGTTTGTCTGTTCCTCCTCCAGTGGTGCTAATCACCATCTCTTGACTGGAAATCCTCATGCTTTTTCCCTTGACTTCATCTCACCGGCTGCTCCTCTTGGAACAGACCTTGTGGCTTCTTTCCACAAGTTATAACTAAGAAATATTTAATAAAGAGGTGATTTAAGCTTTGGGAGAATTTTTATATGAAAAATTGCCATTTCCACTGGATCATACAATGGGTCTTTAGAAAGATCTTCTCTAATTTGACCAGAATTGATGGCCAAGGCTATGACTGCAGAGTGCTCTTTCCACCCAAATTGCTGAACAGGGCTATAATTATTCTCTTTCTGGAGATTTCTTGCAGTATCTGAAGCCACTTTATAGCGACATTTGATTTTTATGACATCTTTAGGCAGTTGACTTGAGTCCTGCTTCTTCACAGTGTAGTCATCAACTTGGGGCTGGGTCTTCTCTGTAGGATCAACACTTTACTGGTTGCCATTTTAGTCATCAGTGTAGGGTTGGCTTTTTGAAGGTTTGATGTGTTACCTGTTGTAGTCATCAACACAGAGCTGGATCTTCTCTGGAGGGTCAATGCCATCCTCATTGATGTTGTTTAATAACTACTCAAATTGTTTGAAGCAGGACATCTATTTTCAAGTTCTTTCCACAGTTTGCCCTTTTCTTGCTTGGAATTTGACTAAAAATGGGGAAATTCTCAAATTGCTTGGAAATGAAAGTATTGAAAGACGTGGGAGCATCCTAAGGTTGCGTTCTTGGACTTCCACTGCCTTCCATTCATTGGCTTCCATTAATTTTCTTTCAATATTGATCACCTTAAGTTAATGTGTCAACAGCATGGGTTGACCCCACACCTGACACTCCACAAGGAAAACGCTGCATCCACACTTGCTCTCAAACTGTCAGCTTTCAGGAAAAAATCCAGAAAACATGCTCCTTTCCAACAAGAAACATCAGATTTTGTGGAACTGCATTTTTTATGGAAGATCTCTGAGATTTCTTTCAATGTACATTGAGTGTGGACATTGGTAATAACACCTCGTACTGAGGGGCAGAGATCACATGCAGCTCAAATCTATCATAGCCTTACTGCAGGCTATTAATAGTTTATTAAGTCCATTTAAACTCTGCCTTAATGCTCCTGGTGTGCCAAGTGTCTCTGTGTAGGAATTATTAAGAAAAGGCATTTTTTAATTGAATTATGGAGTGGTACTGGGGCACGTTTGCAACCCGTGCCATGCCCTGCAAATATTCTGTGTGCATTTGTGTGCAGTGTAATATTGGTGAATCTGGGGGGATGTGCTCAAGCCATCACTGGGAAAAATGTGCTTCTCAGGAGGTTGTTTCCAGCAGCATTTCTGGCTGAGCCAACCCAAAGCCTGGGTTTTTGCATGAGCAGCCCAAAGTGGGCTGAAGTTTGCAGGGATGCATATTTGAAGCTGATCACCTTGGAGTAATTCTGGTGAGGGGAAAGCCTTGAGCTTAAGAAATCTGTTCCCATCACAAGGAAAGAAGAGTTTTTCCAGCCTGTTTCTACCAGTGGGGAAACTCAAAGCTTGAGGAAGGACGTGTGGATGGTGAAAAATTCTGCACCAGTGGAAGTTTTTTTGCCTCAGAGATGGGAACTTACAATTTATATTTGCTGCTATTGCTGATCCCCTCATTTAATCTCAAGCACTCCCTTCCTGCTCAAACACGGAAAAATACTTTTAAAATTCATTTTCTGCCCCTCTTTTCACTTTGCTGTGATGTTTCTTTGTCTCTCGTTGGTCCCCGGGTATTGAGAGTCAAGCCGGGACATTAATATTGATGCCGACCTTGGTTATTAGGAGCTGCATTTCCGAGTGTGCCAGCAGCATATAAATACTATTACTGGGTAATTAGTGAGCATCAAGCTGAGGTTGGATTGAGCAGGGCTTGGTGTCCTACTTTTGGGTTTTTTTTTTTAATTTTTTTTTTTCATTGGGTTGTTGGGGTTTTGCCCCAGGATGGAGATAGAGAAATGGAAATCCCAGCTTAGCAGCACCTGGATGCTCAATGAAACAGAGAGAAGCGAAACAGAGAGAAAAACTGGAAGAAAAAAATATCTTCCAGGGTTTTTCCTTTTTGAAAACCTCCTATATTTGAAATGCAAAATAATTTTAGAGTTTTCATTTCCCTTTTTTTTCCCCCCTCTTGATTGCTTCTATCCTTTCTTGCTGGGTTCCTTGGTTTGCAATTTCTCTTCCAATGCCCCACTTTAATTTTGCTCCTCTGGTGCTATAAAAGTTTGGAAAAGCTTCAGTGGTGCAAATGCAACCACGATACTCTTCTTGGATGCACTTGAAAAATAGGTACTCCTTGCATTCCTCACTCTCCAGCCCTTTCTGGATGAGGGAAACCCTTTTATTTCATCCTCTTCCCCTTTGACTTCTATGCAGTATATACAAGAAGGGTTTTTTCATCCAAACAGGGGTGAGGAGACATCCCAGGGTCATCAAATCCTTCCCTTTATCCCAGAGTGGGGCTTTGATTGAAATGCCATGTGAATAATTTAGGGGGGTTTTGCATCTTTTATACCTCTGAACTTGCACTAAAGGGCGTTTTGAGTTGCTGCTGCTGGCGAAATAGTGTCTGAAGATGAACAACCCCTCAATTTTGAATGAACTAAAAGGGGATGGGGATGGAGAGCTGGGCTTTGCCTGCAAAGGCAGGGAGGTTTAATGCATTAATTTCTTGTATTATATGTGGGAGCAAAACAGTGGTTCCCTGCTTTGGCGGGTAAATCACTGCAGATCACTGCACCCAGGGGTGTAAGCCCAACTCCTTGCCCCATGTTGCTGTCCCCCCTTTCTTTTTAAATTGCAGCTCAGTTACCAGCTTTTCCCTCAGCATGGGGGTGTTTTGGGTTAAATCTTCTCATTTTCAGAACCTCTTCATCAGTTGAGGCTTTTAATGGGTTTGCTGGGAGAAGGTGCAGCCTCGTTAGCGCTGCACTAATGGGAACATGCCTGCCTCCCGCACCTGTGGATGCTCACAGAGGGCTTTAATGGTGCTAAACTGAAAGAGAGTATGTTTAGATATTAGGAAGAAATTCTTCCCTATGAGAGTGGTGAGGCCCTGGCACAGTCTGCCCAGAGAACATCCCTGGAAATGTCCGAGGCCAGGCTGGGCAAGACTTGGAGAAATTTGGTTTAATGGGAGGTGTCCCTGCCTATGGCAGAGGGTTTGGTATTAAATGATCTTTAAGATCCTTTCAAACCCAAACCATTCTGGGATTCTCTGACTTTTCCTTCTGGGGCCAACTGCCTCCCAGGGCTACACGAGCAGCAGTATGTGGGTTTGACAGGGTGTCTGTGTCAAGCCACTGGAAAAGATTTTAAATTCCCGACTAATTTCTTTTCCGTGAAAAAAATGAATCTTCATAAGGGCCTTTCCTCACAGCTGCTAAGCCATTTAATTTATCTGAGTCATTTACAATTTGTGATGAGGCTGTTAATAGCCTGATGTGGGGATCAACACCACTTAGGCGGAGGGGTCGGTTTCTTTCTCTTTTTTATTTTCTCTTTTCTCTCTCTCTTTTTTTTTTTTTTTTTAAGCCTTTTGAGTTTTAATTTCTAGCTGGATTTGCCCCCAGAGGCACAAAGCTGTGTTTGGAAAACGCCAGCTCCGTCTCCCCAGCCCCTTTGTCATGCCGGGGCAGCCCGGGCTGAAAGCGCAAACCGCAGCCCACCCATGGGGACGTGCTGCCCTGCTACTACTTAACTGCTTCAAAGTACCTGTCTGTGATACGAAACATGCCATAAAATGAATATATTCCAGATGTTCCCAGCCAATTCCCCTCAGCTTCCGCAGCCACCTGAAGGCAGCTGACGCAGCGAGGTTCCTCAGTCCCCACCGCCTCACTTGCTGCCAAAAGGAGCAGAGTGGTGGCTCGTTTGGGGTTGCAGTTTGGGAGGTGACCACAGTAATGTCCCCATGTCCTGCCCAGTGCAGGGTGGGGTGAAGACTCCAGCCACTGATGTCCCAGGGAGTGATTGCCCTCTGTGGCATTGGGGAAGATGGGGTTTGCATCCTTGGGTTGTGTGCGGGGGTCTTTTTCCTCATGGCTGGAGGGAGTCTCTTTCGCTCTGGAAGTTCTTTGTTCTTGGTTTGGGGTATCTCTATGCTTGGAGTCTGTGGAATCTCTGTCCTCAGGGCTGTGAGAGGCCTTGGATTTTGGGGATCTACGTTCTCACGGTTGGGCATCTCAGTACTCAGGGTTAGGAGGATCTCCATCCTTGAGATTTGTGAGTCTCCGTCCTTGTGTTTTGGAGATCTTCATCTGCAGGGTTGGGGGATTCCCATCCTTGAGGTTGGGCGGATCCATCCTTGTCTTTTGTGCAGCTCCATTCTTGAGGCTTGGGCATTCTTCACATTCAGAGCTGCGGGGGCTGTCTCCATCTGTGGGTTATGGGAATATTCCTCCTTGGGTTTGGGGGGGAATCTTTATCCTTGGGGTTGTCTCCATCCTTGAAGGTTCTCCATCCTCAGGGTTGGGGGATCTCCACCCATCTCTGTCCTCCATCCTGGATGAAGCCACAACCTCCATGCTGCGTAGGAGCTATGGGCTGGTGCAGCCAGGCTCATATCCTTGGACAACTGCCATTTTGGGATGTTTGGAACCTCTGAGCAGGCCAGGTTCCCAATCTTCCAGCCAGCTCAGCAAATATGACCCTAATTTATTTAAAAGTTCCAGAGAGAACATGTTGGGGGGTATGTGTGCTGTGGAATTGGGTATTTCCAGGGGACACGGCCAACAGTGTCCTTGGTACGCTCTGTATTAGGTTCTGGTTGGCTGGGAGGACCATGGAATAGCTGGAATAACAACCATGGAGAAGGCAATGAAGTAGGTACAAAAACTAAAATTACTATTCATCGCTAATACGTTGCATGGCACTAATTAATTTTTAAACAGCCTTGCAGGGGACTTCATTGCTGAAACATGATGTTTTCTCCTCCAACACCATAACTGTTAAAGCAGAAGGAAGTCAGGAAGGATGAGGAACCCTGGATCAGTCAGGCTGCATCCAAGTTGCCTGCTCTAATGGCCAAATCCTACCACTGTGCCTGGGGGGGAATGCTCTGATGCTCTGTTACACCCCTCCACAGGGAATTGTTTTGGGGATGTGGAGTCAAATCCAGCTTCCCAGGAGTGCAGAAATGTTGTCTGAGTTGTGAGCACACTGGGAGCAAGGGAAAAGTTATTTTTGACTCTGCTTTCACCTGTCTCACTTTAACTGAGCGTGGCTTTCCCTGAATATTTTTAACCATGTTTTATTACTGGTCTCACAAGCCTCAAACTGGGGGATTATTGCCATTGCACTCACTCACACATAAGTTATTTAATTCACTCTCTGTGAGTGCTAAGAAAAGACTTTCCTCAATGTTTTCATTGCTGCTGACATCTAGATCAACACCCAAATATATTTATTTGACGTTTCCCATCACTCAGTCTATAATGTATTGCCTCTAAAATGGCCTGAGCTGGTAATATACTTCATCTTACACTTATGTTTAATTATTCTTTAATTATTTGGACACTTTTCTTGTCACCACCTAAAGTTCACCTAGTCATTCTGGCCTTTTAAGTTCCATCTTCTCTAAAAGAATGGAAATTTAGCAAGCTTCTGCAAATTTTATTAAAAAAAAAAAAAGGAAAAAAAGAAGTCAAGTTTGGTGGTTTTATTTCCACCTTTCTTATTTGAAAATTAGGAAATGTGGTGGCTGGGGGCAAATCTTCCCTGCCATTCTGTGGGGCTGATGGTCCCAGGATCTGGCGTGAACCCAGGCTGAGTGTAAAAAATTTACAATTGCACCGTTGAAAAGGTTTTTTTTTTTTTGTTTTTGCTGCTGGGGAGAGGCTTTGCCATGTGCTGGTAGCGGCCCCGGGGTCAAGAGGGCTGCGAGCGAGGGGAGCGCGCGCACCCCCAGACGGGGCCGGTTCTGTTTCCATATGGGAGAGGGATGTGGCATCTGGTTTCACTCCCAGCAGCTGGCAGCTTGAAGCCTGTGTTTTGCGTGGTGTTGGAGTAAAGAGAAAATAAAGTGTCGAATTGTTTGGCATTATCAAGGATTTCTGCTCCCCAGGACTCCTGCATAAAGAGATGGAAATTTTAGCTGCTGGAGCCAAGAAACACACAGAAGTATATGAATTTATTACATTTTATCTCATTCCCCTGCAAACAGCGCTGGAAATGTCAAAAGATCGTCTATTGTTTCGTCGTTTAGAAAGAATTTTTTGTTTTCTAGTTGTAATTTCTTTGATGCCTGGCTGTGGGGAAGGAAAAGAAATTGGAGCAGGAGCTGGCAGGGCTATGGCAGGTTCAATGTGCAGGTTTGCCTGGCCATGGAGCTACATGCATTTGAATTTCTCACATCCTGGGTTTTTAATTTAACAAATGTAATTAAGGCTGGGGTAGGTACTTGGATTATTCATTTACTCCAGATGGAAAAAATTAAATTGAATGCAAATTCCGTAATCAGACATGAAGTTGAGGATGTCAGACGTGATGGGGAGGTGTCAGCACATTAATCGGACCGCTTTCCCTAAACAGCACCCGAATCTAAGAGCCAGGGATTATTTGAATAATTGAGGTGGCATTTGATAAGATATCTGATTGCTGATATCTCCTTAAGATGGAGCCCTAATTGTAATTCTCCATCAAGAAGGATTAATCTGCGTAACAGGGTGCCCTGGGAATAGTGTGGTGTCAGGCTCCCTCCCTTGAGGTTTGGTTTTTTTATCAAGGGCTGCCGTGCCCAGGGAAGGTGCCAAAGAGATTTGTTACTTCTCCTGTTACTTCATATGTGAGCCAGGAGGTGGTCAGGTAGCACAGCTTGGCACGGGGGATCCAGACATCCAAGGTTGCCTGAGTCCCACAGCCTCCAGCGTTGGATCTGTGTTTTGGAGGTACTTCCTGTCATTGGAGAGGGATGCATTGTTGCATCTTGATGTCACTTCTTCGTGTCTTCAGGGCACAGTTAGGCCCTTTTACCCCCTGTAAAATGAAGACAGACTGTCCTGACTTCAGCAGAAAACCTTGTTGGAGGACCATGACTCCATCCACAACGTCATCTGATGGGATCTGACCTTGGTGCTCTTGGAAAACTGTTGGGGGTTGATGGACATTGACTCCCAACTTAGCCTTGGCTGGGGTGATGTCATGGTTTAGGACTGGTACCGACCCCGTTTATGCTTCTGCTGAGACTCCCCAAACCGTGCTCCCCCTCCTCTGTGGCAGGATGGCGAGGAGAATTGGAGACACAAAGGGCAAAGATCACAGGGTGACATGAGAACAATTTACTGGAAACACCAGTGAGATAAGAAAAAGAACAGTAATGATATTAATAACAAAAGTGTACAACCAAGTGTCAGCTGCCAGATTGAGTGGGAACTCTTCTTGCTACCTGTCCTGGTTCCAGGGTTAATTTTTGCAGCTGACACTTGGTAAGCATAGGAAGCTTTTGTTGTGGAGTCCTTTTCACTGCCAGCACCCCTGGCTCCTCTTAAAACCAGAAGGGTGGGGAGATAGGGGTGGAGTTTCCTCCTTGAATCCCGCAGCCTGGGTGAGATTAGAAAGGATTTAAAACGGTGAAAATAACAATTTTAAAAAAATTATATATCCGTGTTGAAGGTCCAGTCTTGCAAACAAATAATCATGGTCTTTCATTCCCTCCTCTATCTAGCAGCAAATGAAAAAAAGCAAAGGGAAAAAGAGAGGAAAGAGGGCAAAGGGATAAAGGATTTGCTGGTGGTTTTTGTTTTGTTGTTGGTGGGTTTTTTTTGTTTTGTTTTGTTTTGTAGTTTTGGGTTTTTTTTTTTTTGTTTGTTTCATGGTTTTTTTTTTTGTTTTGGTTTTGGTTTTGTTTTTTAAAGAGTGAATATTTTGAAACAAAATGTAAAAGTAAATCCTTCCCTGTCAGGGTGGGGAGGCCCTGGCACAGGTTGCCCAGAGGAGCTGTGGATGCCCCTTCCCTGGAAATGTTCAAGACCAGGTTGGACAGGACTTGGAACAACCTGGTCTAGTGGAAGGTGTCCCTGCCCATGGCAGGGAGTTGGAACGAGCTGGTCTTTCATTTCCCTTCCAACCCAAATCAGTCTGGGATTCTATGAACTCCTATGCAATAAAAAAAAAAAAAAAAGGGGGTGTTGGGAAGAAAATAATCCTTAGCCCTCCTTCAGTCATTGGGTTGCCCAGCAGTGATGAGGATATATTATATTTTTCCTGTCTTTAAATTAAAGCCAAATGCAGACTTCTCATTTCTTCCTTTTGTCCTTCCATTGCACCTCCTCCTGTGGCCCTGTGCCAGTAGCCACTCCTGATAAATGGGTGATTTTAACCAAGCTCTGACCAGTGCATTCACAACCAGAATGGTGTGATTTCCCATTGAAACCAAAAATTTTAAAACCCCAACTTAAATCACTTGGGTGTTATCTTAAGGCTGCAAATTGCTTGTTTGCTCCTCCATCTGGAGCTGTTAATTCAGAACAATTAACACACCCTTTAAAACCCAGACAACTCGTGTGGAGGCGGTCCTGGGGAAAAGGGCCTGTTTGGGATGGAGCACCTCAGACTTGGCAAAATTGGATGAATAACTCCAGTTTGTCTTTCCTTTGAGATCCTGTCAGGTGTTGTGGGGAATGACATGGATACTGGGGAGTTTAGCCCCCAGAACTCCTGTTGAATGCTTAAGTTGAGTGATGCTTGAAGCAAGAGCCAGCTGGGTCTCTAGATCCATGTAGAAATAAAGTGCTGACATTTGTTGTTGGGATGAACTGAGAGAGTGCTGTCACCACCCTGCCCCTCCTTCAGATATTTCTCCTTGATGAAGAAATAGTGAATCCTAGAGTGAATCCTAAATAACACCTAGATTTTTTTGACGAGCCCCTTTGCAATGTCATGAAATGCCTTCCTGGCAGCATCCTTTAAGACTTTTTGCAGCATCATTTTGGACACCTGCCATCTATTTTCTTAGGTTCCCTTTTTAGTTTTGATGCAAGTGAAGAACAAAAGCCTAAATCCAGAAATAAACCCCAAAATACACCAGTTCAGTCTGCTTAAGATACTGAGGTGAGCTCAACCTGCTTAAAATATCCCTGGGCCAAGGAGCAAGGAGGACATAAGGCACTGTTAGACTTCTGTGGGATGTTGTGCAAAAATGCAGTTGTTGCATTTTTGCAGCCCAGTGGTGGCTTGTGGGATGGTCCATCCTTATTTCCATCCTTGCCTACATGTATCCATATATCCTTTCACCCATGTGTGCACCTGTTCATCTGAGCACCCTTGCATCCATATGATCAGATGCACGGGATGATCCCATGCATCCATACATGTCTGCATTTATGCGTCTCTAAATATATGCATCCTTGCATCTGTGCATCCTCACATCTGTGCATCCTTGCATCCATCCATCCATCATTTCTGACCATAATTGTACACAAATTTTATAAATAGCACCCAAGAATTTGTTTTAAACATGGAAAAAACCTCCACAAATCCAAATGTGAACCTTTACAGGAATTGGCATGGCTCAGCACGTAGCAGCTTTTTGCATCCCCTACAAATGATGGGAAAATGTGCTTTTCCACTTAAAAGTTGGCACTGGGATTTTGGGTTTGGGGACCCCTGTAGCATAAGCCCCTCAAAACCTGTGTCTGCCTGAGCTGTGAAAGCCAAGCAGGTCGTCTTTAAGAGCTTTTTCTGCAAAGCCTTTCCTGTTATTCCCCCATCCCAGGATGGATGTAGGCAGCATTGGCAAATCTGAATAACTAATCAGAGTCCTCATTAACCCCCCGCCGAGATGCTCAAACATTCACTTTGCTGTTTGTGAAGCAGAAAAAAAAAAAAAAAGGAAGGAAAAAGGGGAAAAAAACCCCGCACAAGCCACCCTGCATTAAAATTGATGTGTTATTAATCCCACTGTTCCAGACCTCATGGGTACTGAATTTTCCTGCGTCTCGCCCGGGGCCGAACAGTGTGGTGCTGCTTCTGCGGGGCACTTTGCCTTTCCATTATTTATCAGCACGGCGTAGCTTTTGTTCCCTGCTTCCAGATGTGTTCACATGTGCACATCCTGGCTGGGGGTGTCCAGTACTTCTCTATAAATCCCTTTGGATAATGTGAGTCGCCTGGGGCGGGGCTCCACCGTTGGACTTGTCTCTCCCAGCCATGCTTTGCCTCAAAGCAGCTTTGCCTTTGCAGAAATGCAGAAATATTGCACGTGTACGGGCATGTCTCCAATCTTTCACTCTCTCTGAGGAGCAGTGGGGTTTGTGCATCACCAATTTTAACTCCTGGGAGTTGGGAGGATGAAAACACCATACTCCTCCTGAAGCATCCCCAACACCTGGCCCCAGCCCTTCCCCAGAAGTTGGAGGTGCTACAGAAATTGCACTGTGGGGGGAAAAAACTCAATACACCAAAGGTTTTTAACACAGTAGTCCTCATCAGAGGTGGCAGCAGGTGTTGCCTAAGTATTTGGAGAGTTGTGATCATCTCTTGGAGCTCCTTAAAGGGTTAACAGAAATTTGAGCTTTGATTTCTGCATTTAAACTATTTTTCTCACATACAGGGTTTTTTCAGTTGTTCCCACAGGTGTGGAGTTTGGGGCCCGTACAGCTTGTGTGGGGTATAAAAATAATTCAGCAAAACCCAATGTTTTGGGGGGTTTTCACTGCTTGTGGTTTCCACTTAAGTTAGAGGAGCTGGCATTAAATTTATTAAAAGATGATGGTCACAATTAAACAGCATTGACATAGTGGGGTTGGAAGCATCTTGGTCTGCTCACATTGGAAGAAGCAAAGTGACATGCTGGGAAAAGCCGCCTGGCTTCAAAATCCTACACTTGTTTTGCTAAATGACAGCTTTACCATCATTCCCTTGCATTTCATTAAATCTGTATTAACAGGTCTGCCCTTGGCTTTTTGCAAACGGGGAACAGGCTGAGGTCCCAGGATACTGGGCTCCCATCCCTGCTGTTGGATGCTATTGAGGTCAAGTAGATCAGGATTTAGGGCATTTGGGGGGGGCTGATGACTTGCCAGAAATGGTGTCTCATTTAGGATCCCCAGGCAGCTGCTGAATACAACCACGAGTGCCCGGGACACCGCGTGTCTCGCTGGCTTGCATTGCCTGCGGTGGAGCATCTTGGAGGAGGCATCTCCTCCATTCCCTTTTGCAACAGGAGGACTTCAAAGGCCTCTGCTAAACTTCAAAGGCTGCCTTTTGAAGTTGCTGAAAGTGTGTGCCAGCTCAAAAAGACTTCTCTCCCTCTGCAAGGATGTTCGGGGAGATGTCCCTGGTGGGGTTGGCCCTTGGTGGTGTTGGTGATGGGGGCAAAAATGGCATCGTTTGTGCAGAAATTGCACAATATTTTGGCCTAAATACATGCAACATCCAAGACCTCAGCCCTGGTCACTGATGAAAATCAGTCTAGTAGAGCTGTTTTAACACTGACAGAGCCTTATTTGTCTGCTATTTTTCCTCCAGTCCTCATGTTTCGTTCAGACAGCAAGCCCAGATGACAGAAGTCTTTCCTGTGGGATGGAAAAAAGCCTTTACAGGGATGAAGGATTGCTGCAAAACATGAGCTTTTTTATCACGATGTCAGGACAAATCCAGTGAAAACCAAGTCCCGGGTTCTCAATAGGTATTTGGTGTCAGCCTATGCATACTCCTTCAGGGCATGAACCTTGATTCTTTACCATAAATAACCTTAATATTTCACCTGCTGTTTGGGTGGAAGAGTTTTGGACTCAGGCCCTTCTGAGCATTGAGTGTAACCCAGATGAGGTCGCTAAATCTCTTGGCGGGACCTACAGTGGCTGGAGAAATCAAGAGGCACCTTGACCTTTTTTCCCTTTCACTGAGTTTTCTGTGTTTGGGGGTTTCTGCTCTCTTTTGCCCTGAAATCACACAGTTGTTTCCATATCTCTCCTTGGGCAATGACCCTGTTGATGTCCAGGTTTCCAGGAATGGCACTCCTATGCAAGGTGCGTCTCTTGGACCCGTGTTCCCATCTTAGTGGATGGACATGGGCTGTGAGGGTACAAAAACCCCCCAAAAGGGGTTTGGGATGGAATTAAAACTGGGGTAAACAGTTCTCATGGATCTCCCACCTCGTCTCACCACACAAGATATAGCTCTCTGCTGGTAACGTATCAGAGATGCATCCCTGAGGTGTATCCTGGGGATCCAGAGAGCTCTCTGGAGGTGCTGTGCATGTTGGTAGTGAGTTGAAGGAGCATCTGAGGAGCTCTCTAGAGGTGGCGTGTAACCAGAGGTGGATGTATCAGACACACATTCAAATCAGCAGTTCAGCGCAAGAGGTACATACCTATATATATTAGACATATATCAAAAGTCTGAGAAGCTCTGTAATGGGTTATATATTTCAGAGTAGGTATATCAGATGCATATTGAAGATCTGAGGAGCTCTCTGGAGGGGATGTGTGCCATGCCAGATGTATCAGATGCATAATGGAGATTTGAAGAGCTCTAGCCAGCTGACATATATCAGAGATGTGTCTGTCAGAGGAGGAGGTGAGGAGCTGTACTGGCAAGGAGCTGTCTCGAGATGGTTTGTATCAGGGTAGATATATCAGCTGTAGTCTGAAGATCAGAGGAACTTGGCAGAGATTATGTGTATCAAGGGACATATATCAGACATATATTGGAGATCTGAGGAGCTCTCTACCAGGTGATGTATATCAGGGAGATCTCAGGTGATGTTTATCACCTGACATAGAGGTAATATCTGCAGGTGATGTACGTTGAGGGACATTTATTAGATGGGTATTGGAGATCTGAGGGTCTTGCTAGGGGTGATGTATATTGAGAGAGCCGGTGAATTTTCTCTCTTACTGCTTTTTTTGTGCCGTCAGACACAAACCACCCCTGTGTCAGTGGCTATGCTGATCCTTGCTCAGTCCATCTTTGTTATTCCACTGAAACTGCTGACATTGGTCTAGAAATCCCCACCTCATAAAGACCAGATTCTTGGTAGTTGCAACATCATCTCTAACATCTCTGTGGACTTTTCCTTATTAAATAGTGGATGGGAGCTCCCCCATTTTTAAGTTAATGGCTCTCCCCCAGTTCACTCTGTCTGAGCCTAAGTATAAAACCACTTTTACACTCAAGCAAAGGTTTTAATTTAACAGGGAAATGGCAACAGCCAGTGTGAAATGGGGGCAAGGCCAACAGCAATGTTGTTTCATTGCTTTTTTCCTTTTTTTCTCCTTCTCAGACCCGGGTTGTAGCAGTAACGCTCAGTGAGATCTTGCACAGAGGAGTCACCATCCCCCAGGAGTGGAAAAGGACGGGCCAGGACTGTGCCGACCTCCATCCGTTGTGGGTAGACCATCAGTGAGCACACCGTCGTTTCCTGGACACGTCTCAGTTCGACCTCTAAAAATCTCATTTAGTTTTTGTCCTTTCTTGGAGATGTTCAAACCCACTGGGGCAAAACCCTGTTCTAGCTTAGACATCAGTCCTGCCTTCATATTCCCACATAAGTTTTCTTTGATTCCTCATGTTTTCCCCCTCATCCTTCAACAAAAATGCTTTAGGAGTGGGCTTGCTTTAGGAGGGCTTTGCTGCCACTGCCAAAAACCCTCTCCTAGTACAGACCTTCATCCGCTGCTTAATATTTTGCCCTCTTGTTTAATCATTTTTTCACAATATTCAAATATTTCATCCTTTGCTTTCCCAGGTTGTGATTCCTACCCAGAAAATCTAGTTTTCAGGGAGGTGGGAGGACAATTCCAGGGCAGTGGCTACCCGAGCACCCCACAAACAGTAAGGCTTCTTCTCTTTATATTAATTAAGCAATTATACATATTAATTGTGGATGAATTATATATACTAATTGAGTGGGTTGTGTTGAGTCATGACCTCATGTGGCTTTATTTGAGGGAATTTCTGTTGTTTTCTGGTACACTTAAATTGTATCAACCCTTCCCTAAGTGCAGTGAGGAGGGAATTACACTTTTGTACTATTTTTTTAAAGAAATCAGTCTGTGCAGGGAGTCTTGATGTAAAGCTCAAGTGTCAATAGCATGTTGTGAAGAGCCCTACAAGCCATAGCCAGCCTGGAGGAAAACACAGATATATTTTTGTGAAAATACTCTGAAATATGGGCTGCTATTACTGCAAAATTTTGGCACAGCCAACAGTAGAATGCGGAGGAATGGTCACCAGCTAAAAATAACTGAAATGCAGAGCTTAAAATAAGATATATATGAAACCAAGAGTCTCACAGTCCTTTGGTCAACCCCGATCACTAAAATTAGTGACATATGCCACTCTGCCAAAACTGGAGGTGCCCGGCAGGTGACAAAGAAAATAAACCCCAGTTGGCTGCAAATTTCCTCCTATAGGAGCAAAGAGAAATCTTCGGTCACTGAAAACGGAGGTACCACCTTCAATTCCTGCAAATACCCTGCAAAATTGCCTGGTTTCTGCTTAAACTGGTGATATTTAGGATGGGGGTTCCTCAGGGGAAAGCCCAAAGCCTTCAGTCAGTCCATGGTGCAGCAGAGCATCTTTTCTTTGAGTATTTTCTTTTGAGTCTTGTCTTCTTTGAAAGCCCATTTTAAGAAAAAGTAGCCAATAAGGGCAGGATTATTTTCCCCAGGCTGCCCTTTTAGCCCTGATTCTTGCCACTGACCTTCCCTTGGCCAAAAACCCCTACCTGAGGAAGGAAGAGAAGAATTTTTCCTTAGTCTGATTTCACCCCCCATTCTGATTCTAAGGTTGGTTTCACTTTGAAATTACTTTTCTGGTGAGTTTGTGGGGGTTGGGGTCACCACAGCGACCACTTTTTTTGGGGGATCCTCCCTGCCTTGATGCCTTCTTGCCAATCTGTATTTCAATGAGAGCTGCTTGCATGGAAGGACTTCATACCCTGCCCTTTATTTTGGGCATGTTGGATTGTTCTCTTTGATGGAAGCTGAGCCTTTGGAGAACATGAGCATGTGACTGTGGAGGACACAAATGTAACCTGGCCTGGAAGTATCTCCAGCAAGAAGACCAAACCGAAAACAGCTCAGCAAATTGTGCCAACAAGGTCTAGGCACCTCCCACTGAAGGTACAGAAAGATGTGATGGTGGATGCTCACTTAATTACCTTCTGGAGCACAAGGCTGGCATTGCTCTAAGTGGTTAATGATAGAAATCACCTATCCTGATGACTTCTTCTGAGAAACAGCTTGGTTCCCCTTGGATTTCTCCACCTTGTGTGTTGGTCGACCCCGTTTCCAGGCACAAAACTATCTCAGCTTTCCTCCTCCTGAAGCCCACGTGACCAGGGAGATGCACCTCAGAGGCCAGGCCATATCTTTTGTCACTGTGTTGTGAAGAAACTTGGCACGTCTGTCTTACATCATGAACACTTTTCAGGCCTTTTTTGACCTCAATTTCCTGACTGTGTTGAGTTCAGACCAGGCTGACGTTTACTCCAGTTCTGAGTAAATGGAGAAGACAGTGTTATTAAGCATCATTAAAGGAGTTTGAAACCCCTTGTAACTCCCTAGCTGGCTGGAGCTTGTATAAATCACCATGTCACATCTCAAACTTCTCTTTTGTCATCAAGGCTAGAAATATGGCAAAAAAATTGCTTTCAAATGGGCAAATGAAAGATGTTTCAATTGAGGCGATTAATCCAGGGTCTCCCATAGTCTTGTCTTAGTCCCTTAGTGTCTTGGCTTGGGGACAACTATCTACAGATACCAGAAAACCTGGCACACCTCTATAAAACCTATATTTTTTGTCTTCTGGTTGGTGGAGCCATTTCTGTTAGGGAATTTTACATTTTAAAAGGAAATTCAAGGAGGAAGGAGACCGGGAGGAGACAGAGAACTTAAAGAAAGGGATGTGAAGCGGAAACTCAGCGAGTCAGGAGCTCTGATTTATCTGCCATATGGGAAAGAGGAAAACAGCCGGCTCCAGAGGGATTTCTTTCCCTCTCCCAAAGTGAAAATTTCCAAGCATGATAGCAGGATATAGCAAGAAATGAGGCAGATTTAAGGGAGGAGTGGATTTTATTAGGTGTGCTCTGGCATTGCTGGTTTTGAGGCTTTCCCATGGGGTGGGGAAATCTTTGCACACTCCCACCTGTGTTTCTGCAGTTGGGTTGGCTCTGCTGCTTTTAGCCCAGTTCCTGCAAGTCCATCAAAAAGCAGGTTCCTATCTGTGTTTACCTGCTGCTACTCATGCAGGTGTTGGGAGATTTGCATTGAAGCCCCTCAGCTTTGATTTTCAAAATAAACACCCCAGAAGGGCATCAATATTAAAGCTGCATTTAAAACCATTACAAATGGCAGTACTGATCACGGGGTGTTTGCGGGCTGCAGCAAGTTACAGAAGGTCCTTGCATGGTTTGTTGTGTCATCTTTGCTAGAATTGAGGATGCATGTCTATGTTGAGGTTGTGGGTGGGTCCTCCACTGCTGTTGGTCTGATTGGCACTTGAGCTGGTGGAGAAATTGGCTGTTGTGGTTTAGGAATGGTATTCCCCAATTTAGTGCTTTCCCTCCCCACAGCAATAGTCTGGAACCTCATGCTGCTCACTCGCTTCTCCTCCCTCCCTTTCCACCCTTGGGCAGCTGGAGGGGAGAACTGGAGGCACAAAAGACAAAGATCACAGGCTGGGATAAGAACAGTTTACTGGAAACAGTGATGAGATAAGAAAATGAACAGTAGCAGCAACAATATTAGTCACAAAAGTGTACAAAAGAGAGTGTGGAGCTTGAATCCACTGCAGCCATGCCACCCACACTGCTCCCTCTGGTCAGGACCCCACAGCTCCATCCTCCTTCCCATGGCAGAACCAGGGTGGGATTTAGATTTGGTGCTTGCCTGATGGAAATGGGGGTGCTCAGTTATTCCTTACTCATGGAATTAGTGGGTTGTGGTGAAAAACAAAGAGCACAAACCAAGGTTGAAAGCATAGGGCAAGATTTGGGACATAAATTATTCCCAGGTAATTGTTCACAGAGAAGAGCTGTTGGAAAATTCACCTGCTCATTTTTTACAAGCAAAATTCTCTGTTTGACTTCTTCAAGGCAAACAGAGAATTTTTTTTGGATAATTTGTGTCCAGCAAGAGGAAGTTTCTGCATTTTTGGGGTTCTTCAGCTACGCTTCACTTCAAAGCTTTTTGATTTGCCCTATGAAAAAATTCACAATTTGCTCTTTTGGGAACTTTTTTTGGGCCAAGGGCTGGGTTGCACAAAATGCAAGTATTTTCAGGTTACTTTGAAGAAGATTCTTTGATGTTTCCCTGTGCCAGTTTGTTTTGGAAGGTGCTTTAATAGTCTTTCCCTATAAAAATAACACTTTAAAATGTATGTAGGTATCTCAACTCTCCACTTAAAAAAAGAGGGAAGTTGTTTAATGCTGCTGTTCAAGGTACATTAACCTTGTCTACTAAAGCTCTGACTGGCTCTTGCAGGTTTTATTCTTATGTTTATGTTGCAGAGATATCCCTGGAGCCTTTTAGGGATGGGTATCTTTAGAGAGGAGAGAACTATTTAGCAGTAATTGTTGTTCTTATCAGAAATTCACTGTAGCAGCTCCCTCCTTTCTATGGAGCTGGAGTTGGGAGGAGGATTGGGAAATATTAAATGTATAAGTGCAAAGAGCAAATAAATACCTGCAAATATGAAATAAATAAATAAATTTAAAAAATTAAATACCTAGGTGAAAATGTTAAGTAAATAAATGCTCCCTTCCTCTGTGCCCAGGGGCCATCCAGGGTCATTCCAAACTGGTGCTCGGCAAGAGTTTTTTTGTGTCAGACAATGGTCAAGAATGGGTTCTGTCTATGAAAAATTGGATTCTTCCCCAGTTTTAACCATTTAATAGTAGATTATTTTTATCTTAACCACTAGTTAATAGTGGTTTATTTTTAATGAGCTCAGGGTGGTATAAGGGACTTCCTCAAACAGCTTGTGAAAACCATGTTCATCTTTCAGGGTATTTTGGTAAAAACAAGCAAAAAGGGTGAAGATTGGTGGATAGAAATAAGATGTTCAAGAGCGAGAGGGTAGCTCTTAATTTACTTTATGGCCAATCAAGAGTTGGCATCACCCGTTGAGAGTGAACCTGTCCTGGCTGCTCTGAGCAAGATGTATCATCCTCTAGAGGACCCTCCCTACTCTGCTGTATTTCTTCATTTTAACTCAGCTGAATGCATAAATCATAAACTTCAGCCTGCTCAGGCCCTCTGTGAAGATGGTGACATAAAAAACTGTGGAGGGAGTGTGACTGACACGACATCATTGCAAATCCCACAGCAGCCCCTCTTCAAAAATATCCCCTTTGGAAAAGGTAGTCTTCCCTTAATACAGAAAAATGCCTTCCATGGCTGGAAAACCCCATCCTCAAGTATCTCTAATAATATTGAAGCTTCAGGTAGAGAAGAAAAGCCTGAAAAGTTGTTTTTCTGATTTCTCACAGTGAACCCTCTGCTATCAATTGCACGTGTTGCTGCAGGGTAGAAACTGCTGAATGAGCTAGAAAAAATTATCCCCATTTTCCAATTGGCTTGGAAACAAGACTTGTGCTTTGCAAATCGAATATTAACATTTTTCTTTGGAAACGGTGATGAGGAGTCCATAAATGAGATTTTAAAATTTTTTTTGCATTCAGGCCTACTTCTAATATGGTTTTATGGCTGTTTTATTATTCAAGGAGATCGTATTCACCTGGGGGGTGGTGGGTGACTGACAATACTTTGATTTTTAAAATGTTTTAAGGCATCAGTGACCACATGCAAAAAACCCCAGACTTCTAACTTAGTCTTTAATTATTTTTACTCAAAAAAGGATGTAATATATTGTTGGGGAAAAAAAAATCAGCCTATAAATCTGAAACTCTTTTAGGTAGGCACAAGCTCTTGGGGAAATACATTTCCAGCATAATGGCAACATTTCAGTGATAGCTGAAATAATTTTATTTCATAAGGAAATTTAGGATGCTTTGATCTACAAGTCATTGCCAAAATGTAAAGTACTGCCGGGTCCGGAAATGAAAGAGCCTTTATGGGTTTTATTGCTCACCTTTCCGTTCCTCTGTGCAAATGCCCCAAGAATTGGCTGCAATTCCTGCCCTCCTCGATCCCCAGACCCCCAGAATTCCCTCTTCACCCAAGATTTGAGGATTACCATGAGCTGAGCGGGAAGGATTTGGCGGGGGTTTGGTGATACTCTGCTCCTTTCAACATCAGAGTGCCTGTGGTCAGCTAAATTGATTTAAGAGGTGGAAGCGGGGGAAAAAAAAAAGAAAAAAAAGAGGGGATTAATGTAAAAAATAAAAATTATAAAAATAAGAAATTAATGCATAAGGTAGCAGCTTTTGACCCTCCTTTGTGTTGGTTGCTGATAAATCTGACAGCTTTGCACTGTTATCCTGAGATTCCTGGCCAGGGGCTCCCAGGTGAAACACCTGTCTGGCTTTTCCCTCAGGCATCAGTTGCTTCCCTGGATATTTAGGGAGCCCAAGTGCATTTCCCACTCCCCCCCTCCCACCCCCAAGATAAATATACTGCTGTTGGCAACAGCTGTCTCTCACTTTCATCCTATTTTTATTTTTCACGTTTGGCTGCGATTCCTATTCTCCAACCAGAGCAACACCCATAAACCTCAATGAACGGCCTGATTTCAGCAGCTTGGATGTTTTTCAGCAATTAAATTGGGCTCCGGACTGCCACCTTCTGGGAATCTGCTCACCCAAAAACTCACACCCCACCATGAATCGCCTCGTGCTGGTTGTGGGCTCACTCCTGGCAGGAGCAATAGATACCAAGCAGGGCGTTTTTCCCAAAATAGCAATGTCTTTTTTTTTTCTTTTTTTTTAGCTTCCCACCCAGATGGCCAGACTATCACAATGCTAAGTTCTGCTTTTCCCCAGCTGCAGCTATTTCTGGTGGGAAGGTTTTCCCCTTGGTGTTACCCCCCGCCCAGGGATGCAGATATTCACATGCCTGCAGCTGTGAGCGAGTTTTGACATTGGACACCAATGATTTAAGCAGCGAGTTCACTCATAAGCAGATGATTTTACCTCCTGCTATTTTGCTGTTGGGGGAAAAAAGATGAAAAGCAACATTTTAATCCCATAAATGCAGGATCCTTCTTGCTGCAAAGATCTTTGTCATGCAAGAACCCTGATCTACCTTCATGGTGCACAGGACTTTGGGTGTGATCTCTCAATTTTTGGGTTATCCATATTGTGCAAAGTAAAAAAAAGAATAACCTCATTTATTCATGCAAAATAAATATGAGTGGTTGATACTCATCCCATGCATACAGCACTTGGCTTTCTGTGTGGATATGATGCATCTGTGAACCTGGTGCCTGGTGGTTCTTGTAAGGCTTGAAGCCTCAAGGAGAAGACCAGAATATTGTGACTCTTCCCCCCAAAACACATGGACCTCATGGAGAAGACCAGATTATTGTGAATCTTTCATGAAGATTACGGAATGTGCATCAGTTTTGGCTGAGCTCATCACTGTCCCTGTCCTTCTGCCTTGCACTTTTCCAAACATCATCATTTCACTGACACTTTATTTTTTGGTTATATCCCCTCACAGTATCAGAGGTCTTTGCCCATCTTTTTGCATTTCTTCATGGGATGGCACTGTGGCTCTTCTCCAGATGAGAAGCCAGTGGTGAAGCACTGATGGGCACCATGAAGAGGTGAACCCCTTGAGATGTGTCATCTCTTACCAAAATGAGGCATTGCAGAAAGAAATGTACTTTTGGAGCATCTGGGAAGATTTTGCTGGGTGGTTTTGTGAGTTGACCCAAAAAAGAGCTCAGAGTTGCAGAGGGGACAAGACAGGGTATTTTTTTTAAGGATTTAAGCAAAATTATTGACTTTTCTGCTAAAGCAACCACACAGCTGCAGTGAAATAATGGGAGAGGAGGTATTTTGGGGCCAAGAGTTGCTTTTGGGTCACATCTGCCACCAGGCTTATCCTTGGGGACTTCTCCCAGGCCAGTGTTCCTCTACAAATTTGTCCCTTCCCGGTGCCCCTCTTTTTTTCCCCATCTCCTTTGGACATGAAGATACAAATAAAATAGCCTGTTTTCCCCCAAGATAACTCCACATTCTTAGAAAGCAGCAACTCCCAGAGAGGTTGATGGCAGCATGAGGATTACCTCCTTGGTTTATGGGATCGAAATCCAGGTTTACTTCCTGGTTCAGATCAGGCAAGAGTTTCCACATTTCTGTGCGTTCAAATCTCCCTGGGGTTTGTCACCTCAACACAGGAGTCAACTGGGCTGGACAGCACAACACGGGAATCAACTCCACATCAGGTACTCAATGTCCCTTCTGGAGTGAGCAGGCAGTGGTGGCGAGACACGTAATCTTGGGGGGATTCAGTGTCTAATTTCAGAAAATGGCAAGTTTTGCGTTTATGGTTCGTCTTCCTACTTCCAGAAAGCAGGAATAACTGCAAAGGGGATGGAAATCCCTATTTGAGCACTGTAGTTAGGCATGAAGGGTGGAAAGAAGATACCCTGGGTGAACCAGGGCTCACAGGGGGGAAATATAATGAGATTCACCAGTGGCAGCCATCATCTCCTCCTTTGCCTGACTACTGTCCAGCGGAGATCTCCCTGCCAGTGACCTGGTCATCAGGTGACCGGGGGTTTCTCCCAGGGACCGTGTGGTGGAGCGCTGTGCTGGGGTGCTCGTGCGAGGAACGTCACCTCTCCTTGCTGTCTTTTTTTCCCACCTTTATATGATTTTTTTTGTGTGTGTGGGGGTTGGAAGATCCCTCTTAAGGCAGCAGCTCCTCTCCTGCCCGCAGGTTCTCGATGTGAGTCCCACCCAGGATGCACCATGTCTCCCCAGCACCGGCTTTGACTATGATGGCCACCCAGACAGTGCCTCCTTCTCCCTATCAAGACACCCCACAGGTGAGTGTCCTCCAGCACCCACGGGCTCCTACAGACCCCTGGGGACCCCCAGCTCCTGCACTAATTACCCTGCCTTCCTAAATAATGGCCATTACAAAATATTTCACCCTAGAACGTTCATGTCAGAGACTGGCAAAATTAAACCCCCTCTTAACACAGTCTCAGAGATTGATGGGTTTTGGGTCAAACTGTGTTTTTTCCCCTTTCAGTCTTATTTTGGGGTCATTGGGTCTTCTTAGAAAGCTGACATGGTGGCATGTTTGCAACCAACAGGTTTATCATCTCGAGAGACTAAATGTTTGACTAAACCAGGATGGGTTTAGCTATAGAAATGGCCCTTTGATTTATTTCAATGGCATTTTTTAATAACTTGTGGCAGGGGAGAAAAAAGATTTCACTTCCAATGGTGCTCTAAGGGGTCGAATAACTTTTACAAGCATCATTTGTGGAGTTATTATAAGAAGAGGAGTTTGTCCAAGAGAAACTCTACTGGAGCACCCCAGTGGGCTGGACTTGGGAGGTCGAGTTTGGATTTTGGAGATGATCCTGTGCCTTGCAGCCCATCCTAGGATTCTTTAGGGGCAAATTTATGTCATATTTCTGCTTTCCCAGTTATAGTGACCTAACAGGGATGACCCACTGAGCACTGAGCCAGCTCTGTTTTCAAAGTAGCTTTTTTTTTCTTGTTGTTCATACAGAAGATTTTGAGTTTCTTCCCATTTGCTGCTTCTTCCAGTTGCAAAAGCAGAAAAATCTCCCCTCCCAGGAAAATAAACAAAACAACAACAACAACACCCTCCCCCCCGCTTCCCCAAACCTCGAGCTTGTTCTCTGCAAGCTAAAATAAATAAATCGACTTTTACAATCCCCCCTGAAGCCACCCGGGTCTCCTTCCTGCTCGTTTCCTTCGGTGGGAAAAGGTCACTTCTCACAAACGACACCTCGGTGGGGTTTTTATGGCTCCTCCAACTTCTGTGTCATCATTTACTCGCTTCGCTGCTTTGCTCCAAGGAGGGCTTTTTTTTTTTTTTCCCATTTTTTTTTTTTCCCTTTCTCGCTTACACAGCGGGAGCTGCGGCGCCGTTTTAGTCCTAATGGGCAATTTAAGGGATTTTTAAAATAGCCAACATTTTCCAGAGCATCCTACAGTGATATCCCCGTCCACCTTCTCCCTCCCTACCCCTCAGCTGCCCTGTTTTAATACATTGAATTTCGGGGACCCTCAGGAGCATCGTTGACCAAATCCTTCTTTTTTTTAAGTGGCTTTGGAGGAAAAGCTGCGGCCGAGAGTTGATTCCCTTGACTCATCTGTGGCTGCTGTGAACTTGTCACCTAAAAAATTTGGGATTTCTAGGAGTTGGAAAAGCAAATTACACGAGTTTCTTCTCCCTCGACTGATGATAAATAAAAAAAATTATCAATTATTACAGCTACGATGAGCTCCTCATCAAGGGAAACAGTGAGAGGAGTGCTAAAAAATGGGATTTGGGGAGCTTTGCATTCATATTTTACAGCAGAAACTGTAAAAAGCTGTTACCCTCACTGTCAGAAATGTGCAGAAATGGAGTAGAAATTAGGGGAAAAGCGGCCTTTTGGAGGAAAAAAATGTGGTTTATTAACCACCTGAATCTATTAAATAAAGGGGTGTAACATGGAACATCTTTTATAGACCACAGACACGCTCCTTGAGCACTCTACCTATTGAAAAGTAAGGAGTCTGCATAAAAATCCGTGTGTTTTCCATAATAAATTAAAACTAAAAAGCTAAAGAAGGGTCTTCAGCCATTAACAAAGGTAACAAAAAGCGGTTGTTTTAAAAATAGGTATTTTCATCACTGAAAGTGATGAAAGAAGCTTTGCCCTATCAAAGAAATGCTTATTAGGTGGTTACAACAGGGACAAAAAGGGTGGCGGAGAGGAACTTACTTATTTTTTTTAAGTATTAAAAAAATATATTTAAGAAAAAAGGTTTCATAAATTTCAGCACAGAAAGGGGTAATAAGCATCTTCTCCCCCTCCCCTCCACAAAGGTGGCTAGGGACAAAAATGACAAGCAAACAAATAAATAAATATATGTATTTAAAAAAAATAAATAAAAATTGGATGGAGAAGTTGATTTTTCATAATTTTCAGCCCAGAAAGTGATAAAAGCAGCTTTGCTTTCGACCCCCCAAGTGCTTTTTAGGTGGTCATAACTGCGACAAAAACAGAAAATTGTGAACATCGTTCTACTTTTTTGAATCATAAAAATAGTTTTGAAAAAGCCCCGGGGTAAAAACGGGGGGGGAAGGAAGATGAAGATTTTTCCAGTACGAGCCACAAAACCCCTGCAGTTGCTGGTGTCCTCAGCAGGTTTTTGGGCTCAGAACTGCTGTTTCCAGCATGTGTGACGGCGATGGAGGGATTTCCCAGCGAAATGCTAAGAAATAGGGTAAATATTGCTGATTTAGGGGACTTGCTCCCTGAACTTGATGTCTTTGGACATGCTCTTCACAAAAAAAAGAGCCTAAAGAAGAGGGATTACGGCATTTAAACCTGCAGGAAGTCCTCCCAGAACTAACTCTGGCAGAGGATTTCTTTCCAAGAGAAGCAAAACCCCAGAAATACTATACCTGAACCCCCAAAATGTAATCCCCAACCTCAGAAATGTGATATTCAAACCCAAAAATATCGTTCCCAGCTTGAGCAGCACCTCAAAAATACCAGCTTTACCCAGGAGCCTTGCAAAAACACAGGGATTTTAAAAATGTGTTTCTTTACTACTTATTTCCTATTTTCTAAATCTCATTTTAATTTTTTTCTGATTTTTTCCTAATCTTTAAAAAATTTTTACCTTTTTACATGTTCTACATTTTAAACATATTTTAATGAACATTTTTAATGTAATTTTAGAAGTTCTGTAGTGTTTTAACATCTTTTATTGTGCTTTCTACATTTTAAAACATTTGAGGTTTTTATGTATTTGTAAATGTATTGTTTGCATTTCCCCATATTCTAAATACATTTTTATCATAATTTTTAAACATGTTTTCATTTTTATATCTTTGAATGGATTTTTTACATTTTAAAACTTTATTTCTACCAACGTGTTTATAAACGTATTTTGAACACATTTTTACATTTTTATATATTTTTACATATTTTTAACATATTTTAACATTTAAACATATTTTAATGTATTTTTAACAGTTTACATAATCATTTTGATTATATATGTTATTTTTTATCTTTCTTTTACTCTTTTTTCTACATTTTTAACCATGTATTTTGTACTGTTTTTTTTCTCTTTTTTTATTTACCTTTTTCCCTCGCTGCAACTCTTTTTGGACATTTTCCAGGGGAAAAAACCACCCCAAAACCTGCATTTTTTTCAATGCCTACAACTTTTTTACCCAAATATCTCCCCTTATTTCCCCATTTTCCCACTGCCTGGAACCTGCTGCCTTTTCCCTCCTTTCCCATCCCCAACTGCTCCCCCTAAAGCCATTTTTGGCTCAATTTTTGCCTTCCTCCCTATCCACCTGCAAATCCCTCCATCCCAGCATCATCTCACCTCTTTTTCCATGGACTTGGAATTATTTTTGATTTTTCCTTATTTCTTTATTCTTTTCTTTAGTCCAAGGTGAGGTAATGGCTTTGAGGTAAAAACCCCAGAGGAGGTTTTTTTTTAGGGTAAGAGCTCAATTAGTTGCAGACTCGGCTGGAAATATTCAACTTGGCAAGGTTTTGGGGCAGGATGCAAAAAGGGGTTTGGAATCCTGGTAAATGAGTGTGATGGGGGGAGAAAAAAAAAGGGAAAAGATTGGAGGAAAAGCCATGTTTTTTCCCCCACGGAACTGTAATTTTCAAAAGAGATCATAGGGAAAAAAAAGGGCGAAAAGAGGAGGAGGTTGGGAAGATATTCAGTGGCTGGAGCATCCCAAAATCTGCTGGCATTTTGTTTTTAGGTGGAAAATGAGGCGGTGGGGGGAAGGAAAATCCAAACTGCTGGGATTGGAAGGTGAAGCGAAGCCCAAATTTCACTCATTTCTTTAGCACCAGGGAAGGGAAGAAGGCCAGAAATCAAAACAGGTGCTCAGTTGGGAGAGTTGGAAATTAAATAGTGCAGGGAGAATTTGCAGGTGCTGGAGTCAAACTTTGGAGTTATGAACAATAAAGGGGGTTGGGAAAAAAAAGAAAAGTGAGAAAAAAAGAGACAGCAAAAGGTCAGGCAGGAGATATTAAAGGTAAATATTTTAAAAGCAAAAGGTGTCGTGGTTTTGGTCCAGCTTAGGTTTACAAAGCTTTATATATATAAGTAATAATGAATTACACAATGATTTATGCATATGAGCATTTTGATATATTAATGATCACAAATAAATCTAGAGGCATATATAAATAATACCTATAGGCACATTTCTATATAAATAAACACAGAAATAAATATGTTAGTGTATCAGACAAATAATATGTATTATTTATATGGAAATCTACACAGAAATGAAGAAACATTATACAAATATAGATAATATATAATTACATATAAACAGAGAAATAAGTACATATAAGTCTATCAGATAGTAAATAAATGATAAATCTAATATCGAGCAAGAGCCAGAGCTTCCGTTTGCTCCCCATCTCCAGGGAGGATTGAACTTTTACTGGAGAAAATAAGCAAATACTTATTTTTTACAAATTTTGACAGCAAACCAGGTAAAACAACCACTTTGCATTTGTTTTCTGCTGAGTTTTTTGGTTAAAACCACTGGATTTGGGGCACTGCTGATGTATTTGAATCCCTGTTGCTTCATATTCCCCCTGGATATTTTTTTTAATGGGATCTCGTGACTTTAATGTGAAGCTTGGGCCTGTCTGAAGCCTGGCAGCAGATCATTCAGGGTTTTTTTAATGATATTGTTAGTTTTCAGGGAAAATTTCCCCCAAGTAGGTGTTATTCTGTACCAGAGGATAGCAGTTTTGGGGTGACACTGGAAGCACGTGTGGGGATTTGCAGGAGCTCTCACATCTTAAAGACCCAAAATAATTGCAGATTTTAAAATAAGCACAAGGTTTGTTGTCAGGATGATTACATGGCAGATTCCTGTGATGTCAGCAAGCCTGGGCAGCGTCGGGGCTAAAAATGGGTGATTTGGGTGCAGGTACCAAAAAAAAAAAAAGGTTGATTTTTTTTTGGCTGTCTTCTCGCAGCGCCAAGATGACTCATTGCTGGGCTTGGTGAGTTGGAAGCAGTTTGCCTAATTTTGGGATAAAGTGGAAAATGAATGTGTCTAGACAGTAATACCTGCTTTGAAAAAAGTCCTGGCAAGCTGCAGCACTGCAGCTGATTTAATCTGGGACTTGTGGGAAGCATCCCTACCGAAATTACCCCGCGCAGGAAGGATGGCGGCAGTTTTTCCCTGTGTTTTGCCCAAGTGAAAAGTGAGAAAAAAAAATGTGGTAAAAACCCTAAACCTGCTCTTTCCAGGCTAGGATGAAATGCAAATCTATCCATATTTTACCTTCCCCACCACCGTCCTGCTCAGAACCCCATCGTGGTGCTGCCTTCCTCCCGAGTTTCCAAAATTCCACTTGGGGAGAGTTGCAAAACTCAGCAGAAAAGTGCAACAAACGCTATCTTTGCTTCATTTTCTTCTCTTTTTGTTTTTATTCCCTCCCCTTCCCAGATGACAGCCACAGCCCAGCAGCCCACCAAGGCACAGCCTGTGCACCTCGCCACGCCAGCGGCGGCTGCCAACACACCGGTGCCAGCCACGGGCGGCGACCCCCAGGCGCAGCTGGAGGCCGACAAGAGGGCTGTCTACAGGTGATGCAAGCTAATTGCAGCGTGCATTCATTAATTAATGCACTAATTAATGCAGTCTGATTAATGGCTCGCCGTTGTAACGCATGGTTGTTGCACCGATTCAGCGATGCATTAATTAATGTGTGGGTCGCTGCATCGATCCTTTGATGCATTCGTTGTTATCATGCTGTATTAATCCGTTCTTCTAATGCATTAATTAGCACACAGAAAGGGGGGAATTAGCAATGAGCTCCTTTTTAGCAATAATAACTATTGATCATAAGTCGTGGTGATGGAGCTCCTTCACATACTTCGTTTTGCAGCATCTACCCACCACCTCCAAAATATTCACCCACAAAAAACCCCGTCTGATTTGGGATTGAATAAGTAGTAAAGTCACATATTAACCTGAAATGTGCAGTTTGTACATCCATACAGGATGGGCAAGGGGTGGATGACTCCTTCAATCCCCTTTTCATGTCATTTTGGAGATAATAATATATAATATTGTAATATATGCAGTAATGTTATCATTTAATTGCTGCAAGTAATATTCTAATTATGTAAATAGTGTAATTATATAAGTAATATATAATTATGTAAGCGACATGTGATTATTTACAGTATTAGAACATACAGTCATGGTGCAACCGTAACAATATTTTAATATAATTAGGATTAAGGTTTAAGGTTAAGGATTAACCCCCCTGTCAATGGCAAGGACTGTGATGGGTTGTGAACAAAAAAACTGCAGCTTGAAGAAATAAAAATATTTGTTCTCCAAGTATTCAAATATTACGAGGCTGAAAGGTCTGAAAAGGCAGATGAAAGTGTGGAATAAACTCACTCTTTCCCAGGAAAATGCAAAGGATTATTCACCATGGATCTCCCAGTGTTGAAAATCATTTTCTCAAAGCAAAAGAAGCCATTGGAGGACAAAACCACCTTCTCTTTGCCCTTCCTGGAGGAATTTTGCTGAAGCTTTCATGGGATAAGGAAAACAAAAAAAACAAAACACCTTTGGAGTTTTCACAGCCTAAATTTGAGTGTCAAAAACATGCAAAAAAATACCTTGTGGGAGGTATTTCCCACCTAGAAAAGAGGGGGAAAATTTGTTGCCTAGTCCAATGTACGTACTCATTGCCCAAACCTGAATGCTTATTTTTGGCTGCCAGCCAAATGACCCCCCAGATAAATTTTTATCCCTAAAATGAGCCTTTTTTTGATGAGTATTCCCCTATCCAGTGGTTAATATGGATGGTGTGTATGTCATTAGCTATCAAATGCACACAAGGATTTTCTCAGCCCTCCTAGGTCCATTCCCTTCCCACAAAACAGTGGATTTTTGTTACTTTTCAATAATTGCACCAAGGCAGAAAGCATCAGCTGTAAATGTCTGTTGATCAACCTGGATGGAAATTGCTGGCAAAATGTGATGGGAAATATAAAAAACAATGGACAAGTCACCCCACTGGGTTTTATGCTCTAGCAGGAGGTTTATCACCCATTAAAAAAATAGAAAAAAGGGAAAAAAAAAAAGAATCCTCCCCCTCCCTGCTTAGTGTGGGAGCATCTTGGCCAAGAGTGGTCCAGCAGCGTCACTTCTCAGGAGCAGTTTTCTCTCAGCTAAAATGTTTTCTTGACTTTATGCAACAGTGGGGCTGGGACTTCCCCATGGATTTTGGACCTGACAAAAATGATGCTTCTGAAGGGAAATGATGCTTAAACCACATGAGCACCGCAAATTGGATTTTTCCAAGTGGCAAATGGCTGGGTTTCTTTGCATTAAGATTTTTTTTTTTTTTTTTCTTTTTTGAGAGGGAAGGGGGTGAAAAAAAAAAAAAAAATTCCCCCTGTGATGTGCCCACAGTGCCACTGGCTCGAGCCTGGCTGAAGGTGGGAAATTAGGCCATTAGAGGAACTCATTCCTCTTTATTAGCCCATGTCGAATCCTTTTTATTAGTGGCTGCAAACAACCTCTCTCCTGCAGGAAAATGTCAGGGCTGGTTCAGCCCTTTCATTTGGAGGATTCCCTGGAAAAAAAAAAAAACGAACACAGGTGGTTTTTTTTTTTCTGCAAGACTATATTCAACAAAAGCAGATTTTTTCATTCCAAAACTCTCCTTGATGCCATAAGGGTGGTTTTCCACCTGTGTAACACCAGCGGTGAGGAAAATCCTTCTGTTTCACCTGTGCATCCTGGATATCCACTGCAAATTTCATAGCAAGGAGGGACTCCAGATCTCAATTTTTATGCCACAACCTCCACCTGCAAACCCCCATAGTGGGCCGTCCTTTCCTCTGCCTGGCGTGGCCACAGAAAGGCTGGAAATGGAGAAAATGGTGGTTGGGATTGGGGTTTCTCCCATACAAAAATGAAAAAACCCTCACAGAAATGCAGCAATTCAGCGTTTAGCTCATGGCAAACCCCCAGATTCCAGCGGTCCTTGCCACTGTGCTCAGAGTGCCCTCAGTGCTCTTCCTTAGCCCATCTCTGGGGGTTTTGCCCCCCTGGTTTCCCCTTATTGTATTTTATTATTTTGTTTAATGTTATTTTATGTTATTTTGTTTAGTCGTTTTGTTCATTATTTTGTTTCATTTACTTTCACTTTTTGATGGATTTGATTGGCTTGGATTCTACTTTGTTTCCCTTTATTTTGTCTTACATTTTTAGTTTAGTTTAGTTCCAACTGAAAAGCGAATCATTCTCCCCTCAGCCATGTGCCTCTGCCTCCTCCTCCTCTCCAGCTCCAAAACATTCCTGGGGGTCCACAGCAGCACTGTCCCCATTATTAATACTGAAGAGCACGGGGTGATACCGGTCTTAATCCCCCCTTGATCGATGCAACCACTTAAAGCAAAGGGGGTACAAATTGCTCAGGGGCTGCAATCCCCTTCCCCCCTCCCCAAACCCCCATGCTTGGGGTAATTCCATGCCTTTGCTCCTAATTGATGGAGTGTCTCTGGAAATGGGAGCAGGCACCTGCTGCGGTGCTACCGGTTCATAAGTCCCAATAATTCAAGCTGCCGCCTGGAATTTGCCTTTCATATCCCCCAGCTAAGCCCTGACGGGGCTGCTGAAATTATGAAATGATTTCCCCCCCCTCACCGTTCTCCTCTCCAGCCTCAGTGAATCTTGCATTAAACCAGGATCAGGACAGATTAAACTATAATATGCTGTGGTATTAACGGCTGCAAATGAAGATTTAGCTGAGGGGTTTAACCCCTTCACCTGACTCTGGCTCAAAAAGGCTGTTGGGAAGGGATTCGTAACCATCTTTCGGGACAACTTTTGGAGATAAAGTGCTGGAGCCGATCCCATTGTGCTGGGATAACTGGAGTGCTGTGATAACTGGAGACCATTTCTGCAGCACCGTTTTGCATTTCTGCCCTGAAGGACTGCGTGAAACTTTTTGATTTTTATTTGCACAACTGGAGCTTGGATTAACGCACAGTCTGTGTCCCCGTACTCTCCACATACTCTGGTGCTGTATGTGTGTTTGCATTTTGTATTGCATTGATTTAGCATCATTACTGGAGAGAATCATGGATTTCAAGAAGAATTACAGGTATTTGTTTTCAAGAGTCCTCTCATGGTAAGAAAGAAATGGGATTTGACCCACCTGTGTGGACTTGACAAAGATGCAGAGACCTCTTGGTGGAGGAGGAACACAAAACAGGGTTGGTCCATAGGATGCTGCAGGCACGTCCATCATCTCCAACAAACAGAGGTGATTTGAGGTAAAATATTACCATCGAAGAGCAGGATGTCTTTCCATCCTTGAAATGCAAAGGCACCAGGACGGCAGATGGCTCCCAGACATCCACCTTTTTGTCTATGGTAAAATATGTAGGAAATGCTGACGTTGGTGCAGCAATGGAAAACACCAAGACATTGGGAGGAGTCATTGCTTGGTGAATTTTGCAATTTTTAAGCTTTTTTTTTTTTCTGTTGTTGGAAAAGGTCTAGAGGTAGCACTTCCAGCATGGCTTGGTAGTGAGGTTTGCACCGCCAGGTTCTTACGAGCTGGGAGGGGAAGGATGGATGGATGGATGGATGGATGGATGGATGGATGGATGGATGGATGATGGGTAAAGATGGACATGTGACCTAAAATAGTGGTCCTTAAGGGGGTTCTCCTTTGTCCTCTGCAGGCACCCACTGTTCCCGCTGCTGACGTTGCTCTTTGAGAAGTGTGAGCAGGCGACGCAGGGCTCTGAGTGCATCACCTCAGCCAGCTTTGACGTCGACATCGAGAACTTTGTCCACCAGCAGGAGCAGGAGCACAAGCCCTTCTTCAGTGATGACCCCGAGCTGGACAACCTGGTAGAGTCAACCGGGGCTTGGTGGATGGTTTTTTGGGGGGAGGCAATAAGGTGGAGGGTGAGGAACAAATGTCTTTGGGCTCTGTAGTGGTGCTTGTCTTGGCAATGTTCTCCGTAGACCTTGTGAGACCTTCTCCAGTACCTTCTCTGAGACCTTTTCCAGAGGATCCCCTGTGAGAACAAACCCCTAGCCCATTTTTGGCTAGTTTGCCCACTCAGACTCCATGGGGTCAGCGAGGTTGCTGGAAACAGCCAAGATCACTGGACGGTTTGTGCCCCAGAACTTGCAGTCTCTGTAGGAATTACTGCTCTGCGTGCAACGTGCAATAGCATCAGCATTCTTCTCTGGCACCACCTTGTTCAAATTGTGATGGCCAGCTCTTGTTCTAGAAGCAGGGCAAAAAAAGAGCTTTTTTCATAAGATATCACTGGTTTGGGACACACTGGACCGGTTTTGGTGTCTTCCCTGTCACAACAACCCCAGTTTCCTACTGTACACATTGCTGCTGGAAGGTGCCTCAGAAGACTCTGCTTGGGGTGGAGTTTTTGTCTTGTGCAGACCTCAGGAAACCTCCCTGAATCCCATTATTTTGTCCAGAAGACACCCCATATGTGGGTGGTGTTCATGGCAGGTGTGGGTAGACAGGTGCATGGCAGCATCCTGATGTTCTGCAAGCAAACTGTCAAGGTCTTAAGGGGCAATTTTGTCCACCTCTGATGATGCAAAGAGCAAAACACCTTGCCTGGGTGTTGGTGTGTCCCCTGGGATATGCAGAAGAGGGATTTCCATCCCGGAAGAGAAGCAAAATCAGGCAACTCAAAGGCAGCTTTTTCTAAGTGTTACAGATATCAAGATTTTGGATGATGACCTGTCACCAAGGGAAGAAGAAATGACAAAGCTCATACTACTGCTTTCCTAAAAAAAGCAAGAAGTGGTTTCAAGATGGAGTAAAATTCCACACCTTTTGTGCCCCATTTCAGCTTGTGGAGGAGAGTTTTGCGACGTCCCTAAACCAGGAGTCCGTGGAGTGCCCTCCAAAATATTCGCAGGCCATGCAACCCCCTTTTGCAGATTACTTAAACCCATTTTGCAATAACCTGTAGTCAAGAACACAATTGACTCTGGGACAAACAATCAAAAAAGCCCCAAACCAACCAATGTTTTGGATTATTTCAGTTTTGGATTATTTCAGTTTTGGGACTAACAACACATCTGATGCTGTGGTACACCAACCAACTCCCACTGCATTAAACTATGTAAAAATGGGTGTAATCATCTAGCAGGAGGAGAGAAATGAAGCCAGGTGAGGCAAAAAAAAGTCTAAAAATTTTGGGGAAGGAAAACCTATTTCTACATCTATCCAGTGAAACACTTTCACCAAATAGTGCAACAAATCTGTCCACACTGGTTGTTTTCACTGGGGTTTTTTGTGGTTTCTTAAATAAAAACCCCATAGTAATCATGTTCTTTGGGCATAATTGGAGCAACTCTTGCTGCCAAGGTAAAATTTGGCCATGGGCAGTTGTACTCATCCCACGTATAACCTTGCTGCACTTGATATGTTCATATTCATATTCATCTACAGCCGTATTTTTCTATATCTATATCTGTAGTTATATCTGTATCTCTGTGTGTGTGGGTTTGCCCTATTTCTAGTACATATCTGTACGTATATGTTCTATCCAATACCCAGAACTCCTCCAAAAGCTGTCCAGGTCGCTCAGTGTGGAACACCTGCATCAAGACAGAGGAGACCTTTAATATGCTGCTGAAGAATCACCATTCCTGTTGGTGGGAGGCACTAGCCAAAGGGAATTTTGGGTGAAAAAGTCTTGCAGTGCCCAAAACACATTTCCACCTGTTCTTGAGCTGACACTTTCTCCCTGTTTACATTGTCCTTTTTCTCTTTGTTATTTTTTTCAGTGTTAGATGGTTTGGGTTTTTTTTTTAAGGCCACTGACTGGCCGGAAATTGGTGATGGCAAAGCAGGGATGAAAAGGCCAGTGGCATTAGCTATCATTAGAATAAGAGTCATGTATTCCTCACTGCCAAGATGCACATAATTAGAAATTAGAAAAAGGTCAGATCTCACCATTATCAACTCAATCAGCTGCCGAGTGCCACACAGTCAATTAATTCAGCATCTGTATTTTTTACAACCCTGCGCACGTACGCCGTCGGACTGTAACTCTTTATCCGGACAGATATACGACGCAGCGGAGCACGGACATAAAATGAGACCCTAAGCAAATGAGCTGAGATAATTGAGAGATTTATTTTTTATACATATATGTGTCAGGTCTTCCTGCCTTTGCCCTTGAATATTGACTTTCATGGCCGTTGAGCCCTGGGAGGATGCAGAAAAGCTGGGGCACGGCACCTCCACCTTGCGCTCTGCCTGCGCCAACTGCAGAGGAGGGGGGGTAAAGAGAAAAAAAAATAGTAAAAATAAAAACCCCAAACCAAAAAAAGAAAGATCTTTCCATCCACAACTCATCATCCCTGTTGTTCACTAACCAAAAATTCACTTTCTCTGTGGCGGAGCCACCCCTGGAGTTTGGCCCTGAATTTTTTCAGGATGTTTCTCAACCGTGGCGACTTGCAGTTTGTAAAGATGACCACTAAAATTTGCAAGTTAAAAACACCCTTTGAAATGCAAAGACGCTTTGTTACATAAAACAGGATTTATCGCCCCGGAGTGAATAGCTGAAATTTTATATATTATGCAAGATTTCAAACAGCAGCTATAAAACTTAAGGTTTCAGCTCGGGCTAGAGGAATGTTTTATGTGTAAATTTTTTAAGGTTTATGGGGTACGTTTTAATGAGGCCCAGGCTTTGCACCAGCAACAACTCACAGCTGAGTTGCAGCCCTGTAATCTTGTTAGAAGAAGTGGCCTCTGGAGAGTAACCAAACACTTTTCAACACCCAGGGTTTTGGTTTGGACTTTTTTTTTTGGGGGGGGGAGGGGAGGCAGGAAGGGGGCTGCTGGGAGTAATTCCCACGAAGGCAAAGGTGAATTTGGTGATTTGTTTTTCTTTTTTTCCTCTTTGAAATTTCAGAGGTACAATTGGTAGGGAAGGAAAAGAAATGCAGATGTGCAGACGGATGGGATGGGTTTTGGGTGAGAATATTGATTTTTTTTTTTTTGGTGTGTCGAGAAAGGAAATTAATTTATTTCTACCACAGGAATCAGTTCCACTGATTTTGGGTGAGAATACTGATTTTTGTTTGTTTTTCTTTCACCCCCCAGGGGACAGCATTATTTTAACTTTGCTGTTGTGTGCCCTTGCTTAGATGGTGAAGGCAATCCAGGTGCTGCGCATCCACCTCCTGGAGTTAGAGAAGGTCAATGAGTTGTGCAAGGACTTTTGCAATCGCTACATCACCTGCCTCAAAACCAAGATGCACAGTGACAACCTACTCAGGAATGACCTGGGGGGGCCCTACTCCCCCAACCCCTCCTCCATCAGCCTCCACCCCCAGGTAATTTCTTAAAATTCATCTCTAGTCTCCACTGTTGCAGCTTGGCCAACAGGCAAGTTGGGTCGACAAGGCTTCAGAACTGCTCTACAGCAGTTGTGGCCTCCTCAGAATCCATCCCCAATAACAAAAAAGGAAAACCTTTATCTTGCCCATATATCAAATGTGATTGCAGTGCTGCAATGATTTTTTTCTTTATTTTTAATTTTTGTATGGCCTTTTTTAGCATGGGTTTGGTAGAGCTGCAGTCCACAATGGTTGTGGCTCTGCAGAAAGGGGAGTGGAGGACTTCTCCTAAACTCTAATGCTGCAGCAGTGAAATGTGAGGGGAAGGAAGCCATGTATGGGAATATCAACAAGAAATCAACATTTTTTGTGACAAAATAGTATTTATTGTCAGGAGGGGCAGAGACATCGTAATTTTCTTTACTGCTTCTCTCTCCCTGTTTGTTTCAAGGCAGCCTAACAGATTTTTGGGTCTCAGATAACCCTTTTTGGCTTCACTGCTCTTTTTTGGGGCCTCAGCACATCTTACAGTTCTCCCCCGGCATGATGAACATTCCCTTCACTTCTTTTTTGCATAATTTGGATTTTAGCTGGAAGAATAAAACATTTGGTGCCTCAAGCGTAGTGGAAGAGTACAAGGAAATGTTCTATTTCTGAGAACTGCAGAAATAACAAATGAAGTGGCCAAACCAAGCTGCAACTGGGTGGCTTTGGGGGCAAAATAAGGGACTGTAACTTAATATTTGGAAAAGAACTTGCCCATGGGTTGGAGTTTTCACGTGCATCTGCAGTGCAGGGAATACATCTTGGTTGGTTGCATCCCAAATAACTTGATGCTATTTTGTGTGTGTCCCTAGGGGATCCGTCTCTCTCAGGCACTCACTTTTTGGGGGGAGAAAAATGAAGTTTAGGGTTGTACAATCCCACCAGAAATAACTGCAACCAACCCAAAATAACCCAGGCAGCTCCTGGGGTTCTCTCTGAAAAGGAGGCAGGTGGTGGGGTTTTTGGGGGTGTTTTAGAGAATTTTAAGGTGATAGAAAGAAAAAAAAAAACTTTTTTAGTAGCTCAGCTCCAGGTGCTGCAGAATTTGAAGCTCCCAGCACTATGAAGGAAAAAGCCCCCCAGAAAAGTTCCATTTCTTACTTGGGTTCCCTGAAAGCACCAAACCACTTAATCATTGATCTAAAAAACCCCATCCTCACTCTATTTTCTAATAATCTCTAGAAATGGACTTATTATCCCTTCGCTGCTTTATGGTAGCATTCCTTATGATCAAAATTAGCAAGACACTTGCATAAAAGAGAACAATAATTGCTCAACGAGCATCTCGTTTGTAATTTATTAGTTTCTATTATTGTGCATTGCCATGGCAACAGCTCACATCCCGGGTGATGAGAGAGATGTTAGATATGAGCCGACGAAGCTCCCGGTCCCAGCAAATGGAGATGCACATTTTTTTATCAGTAATTTTCATGAAAATAATAAGTGAGGGAGTTAATGAGATGGAAAGCCGTCCTGTGGCTATTGTGGTGTTTTTTTTTTTTCCCCCCCTCTCTCCTTTCCTCTTTTTTTTTTTTTTTTTTTTTTTTTCAAAGTGTTGATCTAATTAGAATGCATTGGTCAGGAAAAGTAATGAGGATTTAGTGCCTCACAAAGAGGTGGGGATCATATCAGAAAATTAACACAAGTCTTTGGAAAATAATCAGGCCCGTGGAGAGGTACCAAGCTGCCTCTGATTCCTGCAAACCCGGAGCCGCTGATGTTTCCCTTCCGGGCAAGAATTGAAAGTTGAGGAATTCAAGTGAGGATTTGCAAGCAGTTGCTAAATAAATGGGAACACACCCAGGAAAGACCCAGCTGGAAGGGAAATGTTCACTTAACAACTAAGGGATTTTCAGAAGCTGAAATATTCACAGTGATGGACCAGAAGGAGCCACAGTCTCATCTGACCATTGGATGAGGATGAGATGCCGTTGACAATACAATGACAAATATTTTCTAACTGTCCAACTAAGCAACAACCTTAAACTCATTGAGTTTGCATGGATAAGGCTTAAAAAACCAGCGTGGAAATACTCTATATCCCTCAGTTGAGTTTTAAGGGCTGAGGGTGCCCCAGAGAGCAGAAAATTCGTGGGATCGGTGTTTAAAAAATGGCAAGTGGGATGATTTCTCTCATTATTGACCTATTTGTCTCATGCTGAGGGCAGGTGCAAGAGCAAATGGGCCATTAATTTAGGATTTTTAAAAAAAGTCTAAATAACAAAATACAATTAATATCAATGAATGAGGTTTCTCAGCAAATAGGTTTTGTTGGGGTTTGGGAGGAGTGACAATCATTCTGTGAGGAGATACCCCAAGTTTGTCATGAAAGTGAAATATTTTTGGTTTTTTCAAAGTTTTTTACCACAGGACAGCATACTTAAAAAAATATGGATACACAACAACAATAATGTCAAACAAAACTGGGAAAACAATGTCTGGAGCTGTCAAAATGTCATCACAGGACCATCACTGTTGGATTTCCCTGGTGTATCCAAAAAGGCCCTTGGCCTGGTGTTATTTGTGCTTTCTAAGATGGAAAAGAGATGCAAGAAATTCTGGAATTGTAAAAAATGCTTGGAGATGATGAAATAGGAGAGACTCTTGCTTAGATCTTCTTATTCACCAAGTCTAGAGAGGACTCCTGGTGTTGGCCAAGTTTGTGTGACAAGTTATGGGTTTTCCCATGTGATGCACCTTCCCTGAACCTTCATCACCTTACAGATGTTTTTCTACCCCATTTTCTCCCTTACTTTCTCATTTGGTGCTGTGCTTTGTTTTGTGGAGGAGTTGCAGCCTCTATGTCCTGCAAGTCCACCAAGAAATTCCCCTTCTTCCATTTCTGATGGTTGTTCTTCACTTGGCTTCATTCCTCTCCCTTGAGTCCATATCAGGCCTTTTTTAATCCCCTCCCTTCATTTAATAAATATTTTTTGGGTTTTTCAGACAGAGGTCTTTCATGGTGGAATCCTCCCTTAACCAACTCAATGCTTAAAGTAACTCCAACTTCCCTTTGACACCAAGGGGTCCTCACTGTTCTCCACTTGTAAGAAAAAAACCACCACAAAACCAATCCCATCAGGAACCCCAGCACTGCCAGGGACATTTAAATTGAATCAGTTTCTGCATTTTTCAATTCTTGTTTCAGATTGTCAATGGTTAAATGGGCATTTTCAGGACAGCATTTCTTCTTCTCCTCCAATTCCTTCGCCACAGAATCATGGAATGGTTTGGGTTGGAAGGGACCTAAAACGTTCATCTCATTCCAATCCCCTGCCATGGGTGGGGGTGGTTGGAGGCTGATGGGTTAGTAAAACTCAGTGCAATGCTTCTCTATATAGATCTTGATTTATACAGGTTTTCCCTGCAGACAAGCCTGGATTTCTCTGTTATTTAAAGCCAACTCTTTTCCTATCTCCATCTCCGCCCTTCCATTCACGAAGGAGCCTTATGAATCATCTTTACTTGAGTTTGAGTGTGACCAGCTCTTTCTCAGCAAACCCATGGGTTTCTTTTCTCTCCAACTAATCATAGCTTCCCCCAGCACAAATAATTTTCAAAAAGTTAGGATGAGGCAGACATTTTTAGGCATCATGTGCCACAAGAAAATAAATGTCTGTGTCATAAAGTGCAAGAAGAACAACAACTCAATAACACTGAATTTTAGCACTTACTTACACTTGGGCACTTGGATATTTGCCTTACTGAAAGAAATGGTATGTTAGTATGTTTTTGTGCAATGCAATATATGTCCCAGGTCTTTTTCTTCACCAAAGTGACTTTTAATTCAGAGAAATTGTGTCTTGCCATTGGTCAGTGCTGAGATGTGGATCTGCAGAGACCCCTAGTGATGCATTTTTTCACACTCAGGTTTCAAAATTGCCAAAAACGTTTCAGCTTGAGGGTGGGGAGGCCCTGGCACAGGTTACCCGGAGAAGTTGTGGTTGCCCCATCCCTGGAATTGTCCAAGGCCAGGATGGACAGGGCTTGGAGCAGTGTGGGCTGGTGGAAGGTGTCCCCGCCCATGGCAGGGGATTGGAATGAGCTGGTCTTTAAGATCTCTTCCCACCCAACCCACTCTAGAATTGAATGAACTTCTTTGAGTCTCAAAATATAAAATATTTTCCACTGCATCAGAACTACCAAGTGTGATAGAAGTTGGCTGACATTTGCAATCTGAGGCAATTAGTATGCAAAATGTATTTTAAAAAATAAATCTTCTTGGAGATATCTATCTGTATTTATTTTAAGGCAGAACCTCCACTTGCATTGGTTCCCCTTGTTTTCACAGTTCTGTTGCAGAACACCATGAATTTCTTTAATGTCTTTTTCTAATAATTACCAATATTCTGCCTTTTTGGACACCACTGAGATGGTGTTTTGGGACAGCTTTCCTCTACACCACAAAAAAATTGCAATTTTTGTCATCATAAAATCCTGTTGAAAGTGGCTTTGACCACTGTATCTGGAAACAGCAGTTTCAATTTTGTGATATTTCAAATGATTTCTTACCAATGCACTTCCAAAAATAGTCTTGCAGATGCCCTTCTTTAGGAAGAATCATGGAAAAACAAGGCAGAAGAAGGAAGTTAGAGGTCTTCAGGCTGCTCCAAATCTCTGGTTGACCTTGGCTGTATCTGGCTGCTTTTTGAGGTTCTCCTGGATCATGCTTGGTTTTCTATGAATATTTCCACCGTGTTTGTTAGCCAGATGCTTAGCAAGAGTCAAGTCCAAGTGTGTGCAAAAAAGACTGGATGCTGAGAAATCCTCAGTTTTGAAACTGAAAACCACGTCCCCCAGAGGACTGGAGGTGGGGAAGGAACACTAAAAGAAAAAAAAAGTACAAGTATTTTGTGGTTGTATTTGCTTTTTTTTTAAATTAATTCAGCTATGAAAAGAGTTGTCTGGCAGGTGAGTGAAAATTTCGCGGCAACTGCAGGAAAATTTCCAGATAAATAATATTCAGATCATCAATGGGGAGGACAAAAATAACTTGTAGCAGAGGCATTGGGTCCAAAGTTTTGGGCTTGGCATTGCAATGAAAATGCAGTAAGGTGTTTTAATAGCAAAACCATGAAGTTTATTGAGAACCTTGACTGATAGGGAAAAAGCTGCATGAACGCAATGGAGAAAAAGGAGGAAAAAGGAACAGATCTCACATTTCCCTCCCCACCCCAGCAATGGGAAATGCATCAGTGTGGACACAGAGTGCCCCAGCTCGCTGTGGAATGGCACACCCAGGGCTTGATGTAAAATTAATTGGTTGGTGCATTCAGATTCCCATCCCTGTTGCTCTGTTGGATGGAGAAAAGGAGCTGCATCTTCTGGTCTATCCTGATTTTTTTTTCCCTTTCATTTTTCCTTATGGGAAATAGTGGTTGCATAAAGAAGGTGAGTGTGGGTAAGATGTTAAATGGGAGCCTGGCAGAGCATAAATCCTTATTTTTCTGTCTCTTTCTTGTGGTTGCAACAAACTGAAAAATCCCCTTTTGTCTGCACTTTCGCCTGTTAAACCACAGGAACATGAAAAGAGCGATGGGGCAAAGTTATTGTACGGGCAAAAATATACAAAATTCACGGGTTTCATGTTTTTCTCCTCCCCTGCAGGAGATGCTGCAGAGCTCTCCGGCAGCCCTGCCACCCGCGTCCAACCCTCCGCCGGGCATTGTGGTGCCAGCGGCCGCGCTGCCGCCCGGCAACCTGGCCATGAGCACCGCCAGTGGCTCCCCCGCCGTGCCAGGTAGGGCCCACGGGGAAGGCTGGGTGGGCAGGTAGAAATTTGGGGGAGTTCAGCACCATCACAAATGTTTCCTTCCCTAGGTGGAGCCTTGTACCAGCCTGTGACGATGGTGACGTCGCAGGGCCAGGTCCTTGCCCAAGCCATCGCCCCCGGTGCCCTGCAGATCCCCAACGCCCAGGTGAGACCTTCCCACTCCAAATCCCCCTTTTACCCAGTGCTTGGGACTTCAGCAAGCAAAGTCCACCAGTTTCCTCCATGAATTCATGGAATGTGCTGAGTTGGAATTCAACCCTTGGAGCATCCTAAATTTTTAATTAGCACGAAACATTGATTAAATCCATCTGCCAGGTTCCTTTGGGGTAGCTAACGAATTATAGCAATGATCTAAGTTGTTACAGCAATACTTATATTATTGTTATAAAATATTACAATATATAATATATAACAATGCACATATTATATTGTGCAATATAAAATAATAATTAAAATATGATATAATGCATAATAGAAGATTCTATTCTATATGCTATATTATATATTGTAAATGATATATTCTATATTAATTGTATACTATATATTATAGGATAGGATAGGATGGAAAAGGATATGTTGGGATGGGATAGGATAGGATAGATGTTATTATAACAGTGATATATATTGCAATCTAGGATCACTGGCATTGCCTGTCCAGTACAGTAATCAAAGTTTGTGAGAAAGGCTTGGTTTTTTCCCTTGCTTTCTAGATTTGGAGATATTTTTTAGCCATTTCCTCTGGTTTTATTCCACTTTTGGTTTTGGGAGTTTTTTTTTTTGACATTGCAGTGAACTACAAAGGGTTTCCCTGCATTCTTGCAAGAAGACAATGAATTCTTCTTAACCTCCATTCCCCAGGAATTTTGGGGAAAAAAACCCCATCCATTTCTGCTGTGCTACTTCCCAGGGGCCAAGCAGCAAAAATCCTGCCCCCCCCCCCCCAATTTTTCTGAAATACTCCGTTTTAGTTGCAGGAACCTCTTACAGAACAATCAATAAATGACACTTTGGAAAGCAGTGGCAGCTCCCTGGCAGGTTTTATTGCCTGTGCAATGCTTTAAGAAAAAATTCTCTCTTTAATATCTCTCCATCACAGGTTTAAATCTTGCAGCAAAATCCTCTGTGGTGGGAAAAACATGCGCACAGGGAATATTGGGGCAGGGAGAGAGCCCCGGACAAGCACCTCCGGATGCTCTTCCTGTGCCGCCAGCATGATTTATTCAGCTGGAGCCCAGGGGAATCACAGGGACCTGCTGGCCTGATGTTTAATTCATCCAGGAGAAGTGTTTTGATGAAGAGGTGGAAAAAAAACCTCCCTTTTTAACTCAAGTGCTTAGATTTCAGTTCGGTTCCTGCATCCTCATTAAAACTTCTCTTGCAGCAAGATGCTTATTTTTAATTTTGGGGGAGGAAAAAAGCAAATTTTGGCTCAATGGACATCTTCCTCCTTGTGGTGGGAAAGGGCATCCTTCTTGGGGTGGAATCAGCTGGGTGAGAACCCTGGATTTGCAGAGGGTTAGTGAGTGGCAGGGTTTTAACTTTCGGTTGAGAAAATAATCTTTTTATGACGTTTGAGTTTATTTTCATTGCTTTTTTAAGGTAAAAGTGTTTTCCTCTTAAATCGCACATTGAAATTGGTTGTGTCTTCATCACTGCGGTCCCCAACTATGCCATTGTCCCTTGCAAAACATTAACAAAAAAGTGGAGATAAAAAATACAGATCCTGGGAGAAAATGTGCATTTAATGCAAATGTGGTGGAGGGGGAAGTGGGTTTTAGGTGCTCCCTGTAAGTGCACTCATCCCACCCACAATTTGGGTTGGCTTTGCTCATTTCTTTGTTGGTTTTGTTCATTTTTTTTGACAGTTTTGGTCATTTGTGGGGTTACCGATGGCCATTTTCAACCAGTTCTCTCCCTATTCCTGTCCCCTGACAGGTGAACCTGGATCTTACCTCCCTCCTTGACGGTGAGGACAAGAAGTCCAAGAACAAACGGGGCGTCCTGCCCAAACATGCCACCAACATCATGCGCTCATGGCTCTTCCAGCATCTCATGGTGAGCACCACAGTCACCAAAACACCCTGCAAGCTGGGGGAAAAAAGCCCCAAAATGTTCAAATCCAGGTGGTGGTTTGTCTGAATCTGTATTCAGAGGCATAAAGTGGCTGTGCTTGTATTTTTGTAGTATTTTGGGCATGACCATTTTCACTGCAGGTGAAAAAACCATTCCCTTAAGGCACGAAGAAGTGAACAAAACTAGAAAGGGGTTTCCCTGAACTTTTGCAGATGGATAATAAAGCATTTTTTTACAGTGAACAGCTCCAGAGTACCCTTTCCTATCAGGCTGAAATGTGAAAGCTGCCTCACAGGTAGGGCTGTGGCACATCAGTCATCAGTCAAAATGCAGAATTACAAAGTCACCCCATTTTGGGGGGATTGGAGATGGAGATAAGCTTAGATGCAACCTGGATATTTTCATGCAAGAAGATTTCTCTCCCATCAGTGGGGCCTGGAGAAAGGCAAAATGCTAAAAATCCCACCCCTTTTTCCTGCATAATTCAGCCAAGAAATCTCTTGGAAACTGATTGCAAAGACTTGCTCTCCAGGAAGGTGGGAGATCCCCAAGGCATCAGCAATGCAGCTCCAAGCAGCTCCAAGGAGCAACTTGTGGAAAAACCTCAGCCAGGACGTGGAGCAGCAGCAGGTTCGGGACTTCCCAGCCTTTTTTTTTTAATGGGAAATTTTGGATTTACTGGGTTGAGGACAGGAGTATTGCAGTGTTGGGCTGCCCTCCCAACATCTCCCGCGTTTCTGGAGGGCAGAAGTGCAGGTTTGCAAACACAAAAAAGGATTTAGAAGACTAGAAACTGAGAAGCCATTTTCTGCCAGGTGCCAGGAGAACCCCATGGTCTGAGATTTCCAAAGCAGGATTGAAAAAACTAAAAGAAATTCTCCTAGTGGGGGGTTGGACCTTTGCTCTCAGCTTGATCAGAAGAAACTTTGGCTTCTCCATGGGATTTCTGCATCTGGCATCATGGATAATGTGGTTTGTAACCAAATAGCATCTATGCTTATCATCTTGGAAGTTTTGGAGCACCAGCAGCAAGAAAGAATGTTGGCAATAATATACCAAAAATGGGATACTTCTGCCAAAAAAAGGAGCCTTTTTTAACAACTACGGCTCTGGTGGGACATGAATCTCCAGTGTGCACTGACTTTGGGTGGTTTTGTCAAGGAAATCACACTGGTTTGGGGGTAACAGCTAGAAAACAAGTCACTGCAATCAACACTGTCACTGGCTTGAGGCTCCAAAATGTGACACGTGGGGCAGGTTTGATAATTTCGTTTTTGGGGGTGGAAAGGAGGATTTTAGCATGGCGGGGAGGAGGTTGCTGAAGCTTTGAGTGCTGGTGGTCTCCCAGTGCAGATGACTCAGGGTTTTATTGGTGCCTCTAACATTGTGGGTCTTGGTGGGTTTTGAAGCCAAATTCCCACCTTCACCAACAACCATAATTAGAAAATCGCTTAATTTTCTTTTAAAAAAATGAACATTTTCCTTGAAGGAAAAGCCTTTGATGGAAAGTCTTGGGAAAGCCCTAAGGACATGAGGGAAATCTTGATGCCTTTGGATGCCATCCTTCAACCATGCATCTTGCAAATGCAAGGACCCACCAAATTTAGGGGGGGGAAATAATAAAAAAAAAAGGCGGATTTTAATTATTTTTTTCATTCAGGTCCACTTGTTTGCATGCAGGGATTTCATTTTGCTGCCCCATCCCTGTTTTTTTTCCAGCACCCCTACCCCACAGAGGATGAGAAGAGGCAAATTGCTGCCCAAACCAACCTGACCCTCTTGCAAGTCAACAACTGGTGAGTGCATTGGTGACCTGCTTGTTGGCTTTAGGACTTTTTTTTCACACTATTTTGGTGCTGTGTACTACTTTTTTGGGGGTAACTTGGGTGGTTAGGGCCAATTTTTGGGGTCTCCTGCATAGGACCAAGAGTTGGACTCAATGATCCTGGTAAGTCCCTTCTAACTCAGCATAATCTATAATTCTGTGATTTCTGGGATACAAGAAACGTGTTCGGTGCAGCATTGTTTTGTGAGGTCTCAGTGCCCTCTCCTGGCAAATCCAGTGTGTAGCATCTTCCCACTCAGCTGGAAAAATTAATGCAGTGGTATAATGTGCCACAGGCAGATGGAATAGAGTCAACCCCCCCCAGCGAAGTTACTTTTGAGAAGGTTTTCTATTGTAACTCATTGATTTGCCGTAACATCTCGTGTTGGTGTAACGAGTGCTCAGTGCTGGTGTAACGACTCACATTTACTCCAGTGCTCTCCCTTTTCCATGGAAAGGTTCATAAATGCCCGGAGACGCATCCTGCAGCCCATGCTCGATGCCAGCAACCCGGATCCTGCCCCCAAAGCCAAGAAAATCAAATCCCAGCACCGGCCCACGCAGAGGTTCTGGCCCAACTCCATTGCTGCCGGGGTCCTGCAGCAGCAGGGCGGCAATTCAGGGACAAATCCTGACGGTAAGGACAAGCCCCAGTGCCCCCTGCCCTTCCAGGAAGGAGTGGCCATGCATTAAGTGATGGCCTTAATTAGTAATTAAGGACTTTTAGAGCCCTTTGTTACACTGTGAGGAAAAACATGTGGCCCGTGCAAGTAGTTCCTTCCAGTTGGCCATCACAAGGCATTAGCAATGGGGCACTCCCATCCCCTTGGCACAGGAACTGCCGTTGGCAATCACTCACTTGGGAATTGGGGTATCTGCTGAGGTGCTGGGAAGGGGGAAAAGGGCGAAATAAAGAGAGGAGAGGAAGGGAGAGGAGAGGAGAGCAGAGCAGGATCAGAGATGGAGAGATGGAGAGGAGGAGTATAGATGCTGAAAATGGAAAGAATAGAGAAGATTAAGATCAGATGACAGATGAGACAAGGCATAAAGAGAGATGAACAGAGAACAGATGAGGAAAATGAAGAGGAGAGAAGAGGTGAAGAGAGCAGAGATGAGCATAGACCAGGCAAGATGAGAAGACAAGAAGAGTGGAATATGAGAGTTAAGAGAAGATGAAGACAAGATCTGCCCAACCAATTTGGGCATCTACTTGCTCAGAAGTGAAGGTCTCTTGTCATTTAATGACAATACATTAGCTAGAAAAATTAAGACTTGGACACTGAGGTGTGATTGGTGCAGGTGGGACACACTACAGGGTGCTCTCTGAGCTTTTCACTTGATTTATTCCTGATTTATGCACTTTTTTTGTCCTTTTTTGTATTAGTTGGGGAATCCTTATTTCTTTATTTTTTTAAATTTCAGGCTCGCTCAGCATGGACAACCTCCAACCCCTTTCATCGGCCACGGCCACCATGGCCATGCAGCAGGCCATGCTGGCAGCCCACGAGGACTCCCTGGACGGCACTGAGGAAGAAGAGGAGGATGAGGAGGACGAGGACGAGATGGAGGAGGAGGAGGAAGAGGAGGAAGAGCTGGAGGAAGAGCCCGGTGGCCTCCCAGCAGCACCTGGCACTGATCTCGGCTTGGACCACAGTGACTCGCTGGAATAGCTCCTCCTGCAGCCACCCCAAATCACTGACACCACCAGACACAAAATTCCCTCCCTCAAAATGCCAAAATCAAACAAAAAAGGCAAGAACAAAAAAATTCGCGAGAGAAAAGCAAACTGGCGGCGCCGGTGGCTGCCCCGGCTGCGCACAGGAGCACGGGCACCACCCTGCCAGCGCGTGGAAGTGAAAGACACATGTTTACAAGGCACATATTGTGGCCAAATTAATCTTTTATTTCAGGTTTTATCTTTCATTTTCCCCTTCATTTTTTTGGTGAAGCAGAAACGTTTTTAGGGAACGGTGTTTCCCCCGCGCGATGCTCGGATGCCGTTGGGCGACGGCAGGTTTTCTGCAGTGGGCCACCCCGTCCACCCCTTGGATTTCTTGGTGTGAAGGAAAACCACACCAACCCCAGGACTTAATGCTTTTTGGGTTTTTTTCCCCCAAGAAGATTATTCACAAGCATAAACATGGGCACAGAGGGGGAAGAGAAATAACCGGCGAGTGCAAGTTCTGCTGAATCTGAGGAGGGCTTGGTGCTCCACCCACTGGGTTGCCCAAACCCCCCCACTTTGCCCCCAGTGCTGCGGCTGTTTGGTGACTCCGGACACAACTTTCTGGAAAAGGGAGGACACTCCTCCAACTCCTTTAATTTATGTGCTAAAACCCCATTGAATCTGGAAAAAAAAACCCAACTCACCCCATTCTCATCCTTAAGGGATGCAGAGCTGGGGCAAAGGCTGTTGGGAGTGAAACTTTTCCAAGGAGCTTTGGTGCTGATTCAGGAAAAAATAGGGAAAAAGATGAGTTTAAAAAATGCAAGATTTCACCCAGAATTGGATGGTGACCCCCTCCCCCCCCCGCCTGGGTTCGCATGGGTGGAAGGAATCTCAATATTGTTGCTTGAAAGATGGTTTCTCCCTGGAATTTTCCCTCCACGTGGGAAAATGGTGCAGTTTTAGCACCATGGGGGGAGGGCAACAGCCAAAACCCCTGAATTTGCATTCTTTTTTTTATTTCCAAATGCCAACAAAAGGGTCTGTTTCACCTTAAAACATGGCATGGGAGGAAAACGCAAAAGCAAAACAGGGCAAAAAATAAAGAAATTTTCTTCTGCAGGTTCCTGCTCTAAATGTAGGATTCTATAAGAAGGATAGTTTTCTTTGTGGCTTTTTGCCCGTATTGTCCTTTTTCTTTTTTTTTTTTTGGCTCTTAAAGGGTTGATTAAAAAAACCCAAACAGGAGCCAGGGTAAAAACCACGAATGATGCAATAGGCAGAAAAGCCTATTTTTCAGTACTGATCTGGTGTGAATGTAATCTGTAATTTCATAAAGGATTCATTGTAATTTAGTATTAATTCCAGGCCATTTATTATAAAGTGCTACGAGATGAGGGGTTGCAGCTGTATTTTCTTGGCAGCTTCTTCCTGTGAGCAGAGAAGATCCAAAATGCTGGAATAACTTCCCCACCCAATGGGTGAATGGACCCAAATTGGTAGTTAAGTGATGTGGAGAAAATTTGATTTATACTTCCTTAAGTACAGTGCCCCAAAAATGAGAGATGCCCCTCCACCCCAAGTGAGCTCCAACAGGATTTTGCCCACAAATTAATTATACCCCCCCCTCCCAAATCAGTGATGGTTACCCCAAAATGAGCTGTGTTCTCCAAAAATGAGTGATTCTTCCCCCAAAAGAGTGATCTTCCCTAAAACATTAAACACAACCCCAAAATGGGTGATGCTCAGCCCCAAAATGAGTTAACAGTCTCCAAAAATGAGGGATATTCTTCAAAATCCAGTGGTGATCCAAAAGGGGCAAATATCCCCCTGAAATGGGTGATTCTCCCCAAAATGAGTGTTCACCCCAGAATGTGTGATGTTCACCCAGAATGAGTTGTATTCTCCAAAAAGAATAATTCTCCCCCAAAAGAAGTGATGCTTCCCGAAGAGGAGTGACCCACCCCAGAAGGGGTGATGCTGCCTCAAAATATGTTGTGCTTTCCAAAAATGAGGGATGTGCCCCCAGCAAAAAGTAGTATTTTCCAGAAATGAATGAAGCTCTCCCCAAAAGAGGGATGCTCCTCCAAAATGAAGGGATTTTTTTTTCAAGTGGTACCCAGACATGATCTTCTCAAAACCATGACGTTTCCCCCAAATGAACAATTCTCCCCCAAAATGAGCAATAATCCCCCAAATTAGTGACATGCCCCCAAAACTGGTGATCCTCCTGGAAACGAGTGACTCTCTTATAAAAGTGCCTTCCACCAAAATGACTGATTCTGCCCTACAATGAACGACAACACTCCAAAAATGAGCAAAGAGTCCCCAAATTAGGGACTCTCTCCAAAAATGAGTGACAAACCCAAACCAGAGCAATTCTCCGCCAAAAGAAGCCCCCCCATTTCCTAAAAAGCCATTGCTAATTAATGTGTTGATATTTTGGGGGGGGAAAAAAGGTGATTTTTGCAGTTTTTAGCAGAAAATGGGGCTGCAGAAAAGTGTAAAAAAAAAAAGGGGAAAAAAATCTCTGAGAATGGAATTTCACTGAGTTGACTTTCACCCCTGGGATGCCGACAGCTGCAGCCACCTCTGAGCACCCAGCCGCTCATTAGCCAGAAATCTGCATATTTTATAGATTCCAGAATATTCATGAGCACTGCAGCAAAGTCCACATTGGGATTTTTTTGCTTAAAAACTGCATTTTTCTACCGGAAAGTTACAAAGCGCTGCCACGAGCAGAGGGGACACAGACACCGGAGGCCAGTTGCCTAATTAATGTAAGGAATCCTTTATTCCCAGCTGTGCAAAGGGAGGAGTGCGGGGGGGGGAGCCACGGGCGACCCGTTTTCCTAGGGTTTGGCCCCATTTTGGGGGGCGCCAGGGTGGGGATGCGAGGGCAGCGCCACGTCAGGTCGGGCAGAGAACTGCAGAGAGAGAGAGAAAGAGAGAGGCCTGGGGGGCACCCCACAGGGGACACTGCGGGCACAGGGAGGCCTGAGTGGGCACAGGATGCAGGAGGATGCAGAGGAGTGCTGGAGTGTGCTCAGGGACAGATGAGTGTGCATGGGGATGTACCGGGATGCATGAGGATGCACAAGTGTGCACAGGGATGCAGGGGGATGCACAGTGATGCAGGAATGCACACAGGGATGCACAAGGATGCAAGAGGATGCACAGGGATGCAGAAGTGTGCACACAGAAGCATGAGGATGCAGAGGGATGCAGGAGGATGCAGAGGGATGCAGGAGTGTGCACTGTGAGGCACAAGGATGCAGGAGGATGCATGGGGGTGCAGGAGTGTGCATGAGCATGTGTGCACAGGGACAGATGAGTGTGCATGGGGGATGCAGAGGGATGCATGAGGATGCACGTGTGTGCAGAGGGATGCAGGAGGATGCACAGGGATGCCTGAGGATGTGTGCACAGGGACAGACAAGTGTGCATGGGATGCATGAGGATGCATAAGTGTGCACAGGGAGGCACAAGGATGCACAGGGATACAGGATGTGAATGGGGATGTACCAGGATACATGAGGATGCACAAGGATGCACAGTGCCTTAGCACATGAAATGCTGCACAAGGGTGCGTGGTGACCCCCAGGCTTGATCTGGGCTGCACAGGGCGCACAGGAGTGCCTGGGGGCTGCATAAGGACACACGAGTGTGCACAAGGACACCCAGGGGCACATGAGTGTGCTCATGTGCATGGGGACTCAGGAGGCTACCTGAGAGATGGACAGCAGGGGTGTGGGAGAGGCAAAGGGATGCCCAAGAATGCTCAGGAAGATGAACAGGTATGCCTGAGGAAGGCAGAGGAGGGCTGCTCCATGGGGCATGGGGGCTGAGAGGGGGTGCACAGAGGGTGGTGAGGTTGCTTGGAGGAAGCAGACTGGCCCCAGGATGGTGCAGGGAGGTGCACAGGGATCCCCACACATGAGGCCTAAACACAAACTGCCTGAGGGATGTGCAGGAGATGCAGCCAGAATCCTGAAAGAATGGAAGAGGCACAAAGGAAGCACCAGAGATGCAGGAGGAATGCACAAAGGATGGATCCAAGATTCTCCAGGGATGCATGGAGGATGCATGGGAAATGTGTAAGGGATGCATGAAGTTGCATAAGGGATGGGCAGAGGATGCACAAAGGACCCAAGGGAGAGGCAGGAGGGATCCATGGTGGAAGCAGAGAGGCACAAGGGCTTCACAGGAGCTGCACCCAAGGTGTGCCCAGGGCAGGCAGGAGGGGAACAGGTACCTTTGAGGATGTAATCTGTGAGCAACGTGGGCACCTTCTCATTCCCCTCCTTCATGGCAAACAGGACTGTGAGGGGGAATGGAGCTGTGAGCCCAGCCCTGCTGCCTCCCAAATGCCATTTCCTCCCCCCCCCCAAAACCAGCCCCACAGTCACCATAGAATTTCTCACAATGCAGCAGGGTTTTTTTGGAAGCATCCAAAAAAAGCACTTTCACCCCCAATTAGCCAATCCATGGCAATGTAGAACAGGTAATTTAGCCCCATATCAGCTCTGGTATAAGACGCATAAATTGGAATGGAGGTTTTGGCTGCAAACCAGCTGTGCTGCAGTGATGCAAAACAGGTATTTCTCCTCCAAAATAGGTTTGTTGCAATGATGATGCAACACAGGTGGTAGCACCTCAATTTGACCATTCTGCAACTATGCAGAGAAAAAAGGTGATCATCCCCCAGACTGACTGTGCTACAATGATACCCCAAACCACAGCTGCTGCAGCAATGCAAATGTGCCTTTGTGTCCCCAAAATGTTCAATTCTGCCCCAAAATGGCAGCTCCTAGAAATACTCACTGTTGGTGAGCATCTGCAGGTCCTCAACGGAGGGCGGTGAGCCCTTCTTCTCGTAGGGAATCACTGTGTTCAGGTACTGCGAAAACAAAAGCCACCCCAAAAAACCACCCAGGTGGCACAAAATTGCCTGTTTTTTGCACTGCTTTGAGAAAAACCCCATCCCAAACTCATGGAGAAATAGAGTACTCCTGCAAAATTCCTGTGATTCTGGGGAGTACTGAATAAATTGGGTGCTGCAAACTCCATCCAAATCCATCCCTGCTCAGGGAGGACTTTTTGGGGTGAAAACCACTGATGCTTGCAGGATGCATTAGGAGGGTATAAGGGATGGAGCAGGGTTGTAAAACTTAAAATCATTTTAAAAGGGCGCTGGGGGATGCAAGGAAATGGGGACTGCGGGGAGGGGGAGTGAAAGGGAACAAATTTGAGCAATATTTTTAGGAGGCAAAGGGCACCTGTTTCTCGTTGGTGGTAGGACCAAAAGTCTGGCGCAGGCCGGAGTGCAGGATGCTGGAGATGCCCTCCATGCTGAAGCGCTGGGGGGTAAATGTGTCACCCTGTCACCTCCCGGGGACAGCAACATCACCCTTGACACCTCCTCTGGCACCGACATTCCCCAGGCTCCCTGACTCCCATCCACATCCCTCCTTTTTCCCAGTCCCACATCACCTACTCCCTATGTCCCCATGTCCCCTGTCCCCTTGCCCTGTCATCACATGCCCCCCCGCACCATGTTTATCTATCCCATCCTCTGTCCCCACATCCCTGTCCCCCCATGGAGCTGCTCTCTGTTCCTGCATCCACACCCTGTCTATGTCCCTCTGTTCCATATCCCTCCCATCCCCCTGCTCCGTGTCCCCATCCCGTATCCCCTCATCCCCCTGCTCCATGTCACCCTATCCCACGTCCTCCCTATTCCTTTATTCCATGTCCCCCCAGCCCTGGCCCATGTGTCTCTGCCCCATCCTGTCACCACTTCCATCTCCACATTCCCCTGTCCCATGCAACCTCATCCCACCCCATTCCTCATCCCCCCATTCCATGTCCCTCTGCCCCATCCTTTCACCATTCCCATTCCCACCTTACCCTATACCATCCCATCCCTCATCCCCGTGCCCCCACGTCCCTCTGCCCCATCCCCACATCCCCCACAACCCCCCTTCATCCCCTGCCTGGCCCAATGTCCCACTGCTGTCCCCACGGCCACCATGTCCCCCCCCACCTTCCGGGGCATGTGGTTCCCGCGGTCGGGACGCCCCCCTTGCAGGCTCAGCCCCTTGTCCCGGCGGCGGCGCCGGGCGGCCTCTCGCTGCTCCCGCTGCTCGCCCTGCACGGCCAGCAGCGCCCCGATGAACGCCGTCTTCACCTCCTTCTCGAAGGCCAGCTCGTCCCGCCGTGCCAGCTGTGCCACCAGCTCCGCCGACAGCGCCCGGCTTGCCGCCTCGGCCCGGCCCGCCGCCGCCGCCAGCTCCCGCGCCGACAGCCGGCCCAGCCCTGCGCCGGTGCCGGGTTAGAGACGGGCTCGTGCCCAAGGGCACATCCCACAGCGGGCTTGGGTTGGAAGGGGCACTGAAATCTATCTCGTGGCAGGGACACCTCCCATTGACCAGGTTGCTCCAAGCCTCACGCAACCTGGCCTCGGACACTTCCAGGGATGGGGCAGCCACAGTTTCTCTGGGCAACCTGTGCCAGGGCCTCCCCACCCTCACAAGGAAGAATTTCTCCCCAGTATCCCATCTAACCCTTCCCTCTGGCAGCAGGAACCCATTACCCCTTATCGTCCAGGCCTCTGTCCGAAGCCCTCCTCCAGCTCTCCTGGAGCCCCTTTAGGCACTGAAATGAGTTCTACAGTCTCCCTGAAACCTTCTCTTCTCCAGGTGAACCCCCCAGCTCTCCCAGCCTCGCTGCAGAGCAGAGGGGCTCCAGCCCTCAGAACATCTCTGTGGCCTCCTCTGGACTTGGTGCAGCCAGTGACATGCAGGGTGAAACCAGGAAAGTGGCCGGTGCCAGTGAAGTGCACACGGCAACGATTAAAATGCATCTGGCCTGAGATGCATGAGTGAGAGGTGCTGAGTGAGATGTGCTCTGCATTTCTTTCCTGAGCCACCAAGAAATAAATCTATTGTGCAATTACTGATTAATGCCGTGCCCAGAGCAATTACAGAACTGCCTGGCACTATTAGTGACATACAAGGTGCAGTCGGGGTCATTCACAGTGATGTGCATGGTGCGATTTAGTGACATGCATGATGTGACTAGTGACATTTGTGGTGTGATAAAGGGGCTCTGTAATTAGGGGAATGTGCAGAGTAATTAGTGAAATGCCTGGGATGATCAGTGACACACCCCATGCCATTAGTGACAAATCCCATGCGCATGGTGCGCTCCATGTGGAACTCAAAGGCTCCTGGCGAACCCTGAGTCACACCCCTCTGTTCTTCAGTTTTTACCAACAGCCCCTCTGGCCAAGCCCTGGAGCAAGCCAGCACTGAGGCCTGGGGAGACTCAGTTGTCCAATTTGGTTGGAATTGTCCCCCAAAAGTGACTGGCTTGGGCTTTGCTGGCCGTACCTTCGTGGGAGCAGTTGTTGTTGAAGGCAGGGGAGAAAGCACGCAGCTCCCGCAGCAGGATGGGCTCTGTGCCCCCGCCTCCACCTTCACCATCAGCATCAGCCTCAGTGTCCTCCTCCTCATCCTCCTCCTCCTCTTCCTCCTCACCCTCGGGGTCAGCCTCAGGGTCAGGCGAACTTTGCATCAGCTCCTCCAGCTCCTCGATGACCTGCAGGACATCAGTGTCCTCCATTTGCACTTGCGTCCAGCCTCCACCTTGTATCTGCACCCTGCACCCACAGCTGCCCCCTGCCTCCCCATCCTGCATCCACATCTACACATCTGCCCTCTGCCTCCCCATCTGCACCCGCACTCTGCATCCATGTCCTGCACCAATATCTGCAACGTGCTCCCTGCATCCTGCACCTGGATCCTCTGACTCCATTTGCATTCTGCTTTCTCCATCCTTACTAGCACCTGCAACCTCCATCTCCAACCTGCTCCATCTGCATCCTCCCTTATTATCTTGCACCTGCATCCTCCTCTTCATCCTCCAGCTGCATCCTGCTCCCTCCATCCTGCATCCACACTTGCATTTACATGCATCTGTACCTCGGGTCCTCCATTTGCATCCTGCATCCCACATTCCCATCTGCATCCAAATCCCACATGCCACGGGCACTCTGGACCTGCATCCTCCTAAATTTGCATCCAGCTCTCTGCAACCCCCTCCTCCTCCTCCTCCTGTACTTGCACCTGCATCTGCATCCTTTCTCTATCCAGCCTCCACATCCTGCAGCCGCCTCCGCATCCCCCTCCCCACTCCTGTACTCTGCATCCTGCATCCCATATCCCATACCTGCACCCTGCATCTGGCACCTGCATCCTGCACCTCTCATCCACATCCTGCCTCCACACCAGCATCCTGGAGCTGCAACCCACCTCTGCCTCCCTGCCCCCCTTTCATTCTTCCCACGCCACCCTTTATCCAGCACCCACTGCCTGCACTTCCCTTTACATCCACATCCATGTTCCACGTCCTCATCCCAAGATAATAGGATTTGGCCTTTTCTTGTGCTTTCAGCACATGGCCATGATGCTGGGGAGGGGAAGGTTAAAGGACACGCAGGGATCCAGGTGCCCGTGGGGCTGGGGGTACCTGCTCAGCTGTCAGCAGCGGCTCTTCGTTGATGCCCAAGTCCTGCTCACTCCTCTCAGTGAGCTCCTCCTCCTCCTCCTCCTCCTCCTCCTCCTCCTTCCCACCAAGCTGCAGGAGACACAGGCTGGGCAGCCTTGGTGCCACCACAGGCCCGGCCTGGCCCAGGCACAGCCCAGCACAGACACAGACACGGCCCTGGCCCTGGCACAGGGAGAGGCACCAGGAACTCTGGCTCAGGGGCACACGCTGCGTGGGGGGATGGCACGACGAGACATTGGACTGAGGGTATTGTGTGGAGATGCTGGGTGGGGATCTTGGGTGGGAGGATGTTGGACAGAGACACCCAATGGAGATGGACGGAGATGTTGGATGGGGAAGTGTTGGACAGGGATGTCAGATGAGGCTTTGAATAGAGACACTGGAGACAGAGACAATGAACAGGGAAGCACTGGAAGGGGAGGTGTTGCAAGGAGATGTATGGAGATGTTGGATAGGGAGACACTGGATGGAGAGTTGTTGAATGGAGACAACAGACTGGCAAGAAGGCAGGGAGAAGTACAGGTCTGTTGGATGGAGCTGCTGGATGGAGAGATGTTTTATGGAATATATTGGGTGAGGAGGGGCTGGATATGCTGCATGGAGATGCTGGGGATGTTGAATGGGGAGATGATGGATGGTAAAGCTGAATGGTCTGATGGAGACACTGGGTGGGGACATAGCAGAGGGGACCTCTGAATAGGGAAGGGATGGATGGAGATGCCGAGTGGAGATGTCAGACGATGAGGCATCTTTTTTTTTGCCACCTTTCAGTCTTTTTCACCTTTTCAGAAGAAAATAACCTAAGAAAGTTACCTTCTCTTCCCCCTTCAGCCACGGGCTGTGTTAAATCCAAATGGGTTAAATTCCATGGATTCTGGGGCATTTTTACAACCCCAAAAGCAGCAACTGACAGCATGAACTCACTATAACAATGAAAACACTATTTTCTACCCCCAAAAATACCCCACCCCATCCCTGACATGGGGACAAACCAGCAAAGCCCAGATTGTCAAACTAAACGCTTCATCTTGCCCATTTCAGTGTGATTTCACCCTAAAATGTGGACACTCACTGCACCGGTGCTGCAGCACCCCAAAACTACCATTTTTGGGTAGTTTGCAGTGCCCTGATGGTCGCTGAGCCTGAGGGATGATTGACAGCTGTCAATCCACGTGAGGAGAGGGGGGCTCTGGAGAGCCAAGGGGGGGCCACAGCCGTACCTGGGGGTTGGTGCCATCGGGGGCCTCAGTGCCAGGGAGCCACGGCCGAGGGGAGCTCCGGGGGGCAAAGCCATCAGTGAGAGCATCCCAGACCCTGCAGGGAGGTGGGTCGTGAGTGGCAATTCCTGAAATGCTGCCTCTCAGAGAGCCGTCTCAAAAATGGCACACTGAGATGCCTTGAAACATCCCAAAATGCAGCCCCAGAAACAACCTGAAAGGCCCTACAAAAATCCCCAAACACCACTGGGATTCAAAACACCACAAATGATACCCTAGAAGACCCCAAATACTGCCCTAGAAGACCCCAAAGCTTCTCAAAATAGCATCATGAAATATTGCCCTGAAATACCCCAAAGCACCCCAAAATGCTGCCCCAGCACCTGAGATGCCCCCAAATGTCATTCTGAAATGCTGCCACCAAAACGCCACCAATAGGCCGCTGTAATGTTCCAAAAAGTCTTCAGATGTCCCAAAAGACCACCCCAAAATGCCACCAAAAAACATCATCATCATGTCTCCCTGAAGTGGCCCAAAGCATCATTCTAAAACACTGCCCCGAGGCCCCAGAAATCTCTGAAAGGCCCCAAACCACCTCAAAATGCTGCCCTGGAACATCCCAAAATGTCCCCAGTTGTTCTCCTGAAATATCCCAAAATGCCCCTAAAGGTCCCAAAACTCCAAAATGCCACCCTGAAATGCTTCAGCCACCCAAAAAAGTCCCCTGAATTACCCCAAACATCCTAAAATGTCCCTTTTGACCACCCAGAAATACCCTAAAATGCTTTCCTGAAATACTGACCAAAATGATCCAAAATGCTGCTCCAGAATATGCTGAAATATCTCAAAATGCTGTCCCCAAACTCCAACCCAAAAAGCTTCCCATTGCCTCCAAATATTGACCTGGCATCCCCAAACACCCCAAAATGCTGCCTTGACACATTGCCCAGAAACCCCTTAAAAATACCCGAAAACGCCACCACAATGCTCCAGAACATCCCTCAGTTGTCCAACACCCCAAAACGCTTCCATAACACCCAAAATGCCTCAAAACTCCCCAAAATGCTAAGCTGGAAAAACATGTTGAAAAACCTCACAATGCAGACACAACATCCTAAACTGTCACCTCGAGATAGTCCTGAAAGACCCCAAAGCTGCCCCGAAAGGCCCTAAAAGATGTCCCTGAAACATACAAAAATGCTGCTCTGAAATACGCCCCCAAACACCCCAAAAACCAGCTGTGATGCCCTGAGATGCCCCCAAAACACCCCAAAGTTTCCCAAAATACAGTCCTAAAACACCTGGAAACAATCCAAGAAGCTTCCAAAAGCAGCCCAAACCATGGTCCTGATACCCCAAAATGCACCAAAATCCCCCAGAATTGCCCAGAATTCCCCTAAACTTTCTCCTCTGTGTCATTATTGGGGGTGTCTGGTTCCACCCTGCAGGGCTGGACCAATTTTGCCCAATTTTACCCCAATGAAGTTGCATGCAGGAGGGGGGGATAGAGGGGAAAAAACCAAAAGCAGGGGAAAAGAGGGAGAAAAATGGGGAAAAATGTTCAAAAAAGTCCAAAAAAGTAAAAAGAAGGAAAAAGGGGGGAAGTGGAGGAAAGGAAGGAAAGGTGGGTAAAAAGGGAAAAAATTTAATTAAAAGTGGAAAAAGGTGGAAAAGGAAAAAAAGGAGGTGAGTGGAGTAAAGAGGAGGAAAAAGGAAGAGGGGGGGGAAGGGGAAAAGGAGTAAAGGGAAAAGGGGAAAACAGAGGAGAAAAGAGAAAAAAGATGTAAAGGAGATGGAGAAAAGGGGGAAAAGGAGGAAAAATGGGGGAAAGCAAATTCGCGTAAAAGAGGGGAAAAGGAAAAACAATGAGAAAGAGGGAAAAGATGAAAAAATGGGAACATGGAGAAAGATGAGAAAAAGGGGAGAAAGGGAAAGAGGGGCAAATAGGGAATAGGGAAAGGAGGAAAAGGGCCAAAAGAGGGAAAAAATAAAAATTGGGAGAAAAAGGGGAAAAAGTGAAAATATATGTAAAAAGAGGGAGTGAGGGGAAAAATAGGGAAAAAGGGGGAAAAGTGGAGAACTGGAGAAGGAACAGAGAAAATAGAAGACCAGAAAACAGTGGGTTTGGTTCAACACGGTGCCACATCCTAATTCCTTGAAAATCACCCCAATCCCCCCTGCCCCCTTTCCAACCCCTAAACTGCTCAGTTTTTTTTAAATTTATCTTATTTCCCTCCTCACCAGAGCTGAATTCCCTTTGAAATTAAAGATTTCAAAAATTAACACACAAAAACGCACACAGCGAACCCCCACACTGCTATTTTTTACCAAAACCGCAGCAAATCAGCGGTTATCCCCCCAAAATTAGCTTTTTCCCCCTGCTCTTAAAGGGCTGGCACCCCCAGTGCTGAGCGTAGCAGTAATTTCTGGGTTAATTATGGCAAGAAATGGTTAATAATTCGGGAAATCCAGCGCCGGCAAGGCCCCGGCTCCTCCCCCACCCCACACACAGAGCTCATTCAAGGAAGAATAGAAAAAAAAAAAAAAAGCCCTGTTTTGCCCAAAGTGACCCAAAAAAGACACAATGAGCGGCACAAAGCGGTGACAGCGCGGCAGCCCCGGCGCGCGGCCAAGCTGCGTTTTGCTCTGAAAAACCATCGATTCGGCCAATTGCGAAAATCAGTTCGGTCTCAGCTGCTTTCGGTGAAGAAAAGCCAACAAAACAAAACAAAAAAATCAACGGATTTGCGGCTTTTTGGGGTTTAAAACAACTCATCTGCCTGGTGGAAATAAGGGTTAGCAAGTGCGGCCTGGGGAATAATCCCAATTAAACACACCAAAAATCCATGAGAATGGTGAGAGTGTATAAACAGCACAGGGGAAAAAAACGCCCATGGATTTGGGGAAAAAAAGCCCATGGATCTGGGGAAGAAGAGGCATTTTGCAACAAAGCAAGGTTTTTAATGAAACTGCAGAATTTAACGCAAAAGGCACAACGATTATTGAGGGGCCTGGGGGAATGTGACCCCAAACTGGATGTCCCCTGCCGTGGTACAGAGTAGGTGGTTAAGCTCTACTCACACCTTACTCAAGGTTTATGCTCAACCTCCAGGGCTCTCCTGGCATAGAAGGAGTCATGACCCCCCTACGACATGGGACATGCTGCGCCACCTCTTAGGATGCTACTCCAGGGATCCCACACAGCTACTCCGAAGATCCTACATAGCTACTCCGAGGTGCTGCACGACCATGTCACAGTCCAGGCATGGATCTGTGTGTGGTGGGGGCTTAGAAGCATGCAAGGAGGTGCAATAGGTCCCAGAGGGGTGTTAGTCATAAGATACTACACCACTACTCTGAAGTGCTACACAATCACGTTGCAAGAGGTGAGCTGGACTGTGAGCTGAAGGAAGGAGGGGTGTGTCATGACCATGCAGGCCCAATCACATGGCCTCCTCATATGATCCTATGCAGCTCCTCCAAGGATCCTACACAGTTACTCACGGGATACCACCCAGCTACTCCACGGTGCCCCATGGCTATACTATGAGGCAAATGGCCCGAGATGTGTGTGGGCTGTCCCTTGCTAGCAAGGTAGCCTGCAGACCCCAAAGACATCCTTTGTCATAGGAATACTACAGTGCTATTCCCAACACGGAGCATGACCATGCTCTCGATGCAGGGGGCTGCTCAGGGAAGGGCACAAGGAGGCATGCTGGCTTTGAGAGGGCTTACTCCCAGGTTACCACACCACTGCTTCGGTGTGCTGCAATGATGGGAGACAGTTTGCACTGCAGGGGGGTTTCAGGGGAGCGAGGAGGCACATGTCCCCAAAGCAGGGGGGCCTTACTCACTCCTCATCCTGGAGGCGCTCCTCCTCCTCCTGTGCCTGGAGGTGCCCCCGCACAGGGGCCAGGCCCTCGGTGGCAGCGTCGTAGTTGCGGAAGCAGACGGTGAGCTTCTCGTCGAACTCCTGCACCAGGTCCTCCATCGACTTGAAGCTCATCATCTCGGCCGAGAAGCTCTCCAGCTCCGCCAGCGCTGGGTCCGCAGGGCGCTGCAGGGTCCCCCCATCGTCCCCGGGCCCCTCCTCAAACTCCTCCTCCAGGCTCACCAAGGGTGCCTCCATCCTCCTCAACACCGATGTGCTGCCTTAGCTGCGGGGAGAGGGTGCCTGTGAGGCACCAGGCTACTAACAGGTTACACCACCGGGCTCCCCATTCCCTTTGCTGCTGCTGTGCTGACTGAAACTCTACTGCCAGGGCTATTACACAACCAACAATATCTCTGCAGTATCCTAGTAGTGACCTAACAGGATCTTAGTACTGTCTTCATAGAAAGATGCTGACATCCTGACATTATTCTAGCAGTAACGTACTAGTAGCAACAAAGCGATACTCTGATAGTATGTAAAATCATCATAACATTACCTTTTTCCCTGAAGTGATAGTATCTTACTGGTATCCTTATATTGTATCACTATCTTAACAGTGGCCTGAAAGTATCATACTAGTATCAGTAACGGGGTGATAGTACCCCAAAAGTTTGAGCATTGCCCTGATAGCAACTATCTTACCAGAACTATCTTGCCACTAACTTCTCTAGTGCCCTTGTAGTATCTTGGGAGTATTCTGCTGATATTCCACTTGCATCCTGTGAGCGTTCTACTGAAAAATGAGTACTGTCCTGATAGCACCTTAGTAGTTTTGTGACGGCCCTCTAGTAATGGCCCTGTAGTATCCTAGCAGTGCCTTATTAGAATTGTGAAAGGATCTCAGCAGCATCTTTGGAGTACCCAGACAGTATCCTGATAGCAGCATCCTGATAATAGCTTTTTGCTACACCTAGAATATCATAGTAGCAGCCACTGAGTAGCTCAGCATTGCCCTGATGTTGTACTAGCACAGGCAGGAATATCCTGATGCCATGTCAGGAGCATCCCAACATCATCCTAGTTCCAGACTTCACAGTGCCCTGATAGTACCACAGTATATAAATATATAAGGAGTGTCCTGGTAGGATCCTAAGAGTGGTGTAATGGCATACAGCTATTATCTTCATAGTGTCCTGGGAGAATCTTGATAATGCAGAGTCATACCCAGATATTATCTTACTGCCATATAAGTACAGTGAAAGCAAATTACACTTCAACATGCCCTGAGAGCAACTGGACAGTGCGTGAGCTGCTCCAGTGGTACCTTCATATGAGTATTTCAGTATCAGCCCTGGAAATATGCTGGAAATATCTTAGTGGTGTCCTGATAGAATCCTGGTAGTCCCCTGACAGTACCTCAGTAGAGTTCTCACAGCAGCCCGCTAGCATCCACATAGTATCCTGAGAGAATCTTAGTGCCACCCTCTAAGTTCCTTACTACAGTCTGCAGAGTAACGTGTCCACATTCCACTAAACTCATGATAGGATCTTAGCAGCATCCCAGCAGCATCTCAGCTGTGTGTTGATAGTATTTCACTCAGTAACTCAAAGGTTACTGAGGATATCCCTGTAGTGTCTGAGCAGCAGCTTCTTAGGAAGCAAATAGTAACCTAGTAGTAAGCCACGAATAGCCAGTAAAGGCATCACAATGCTTCCCTGGGGAGGGGAGCAGAAACGTTGCAGCTCTGGGGGGAAACCTGGCCAGACTAGGGCTTTGAGCAGCACCCACTCACACCCACGTGCTCCCACACCCACGTGCAGCACAGCCACACAGCCCTGTGCACCCGTGTGCTCCGTGGCATGGGCACGAGCCTCCAACGCCCGCAGCACGCGCCCGCACACACCTGTGCACAGCTGGATCCACACGCACCTGTGCACAGCTGGATCCACACACACCTGTGCACAGCTGGATCCACACACCCCCTGTGCACAGCTGGATCCACACACACTGTGCACCTGTGCACACCTGAATCCATACACACACTATGCACATGTGCACACCTGCATGCCCATACACCCTGTGCACACCTGAACCCGCACACACTGTGAATGTGTGCACACCTGCATCCCCACATACACACCCCATAAACACCTGCATCCCCTGGTCATGCCTGCATCCCCACCCACATGCTGTGAACCGCTGTGCACATGTGTGTGGTCCCCCCCCCCCACGTCTGCACCACCCAGGGACAGCTGGCACCAGACACCAGGCCACACAAACACCAGCATCCCAACTTCATGCACACACCTGCACACACACAAGACTGCAGCTGCACACACACACCTTCACATGCAAACAAACACACTTGCACATGCACACATACACCCATCTGCAACTGCACACACACCTGCACATGCCTGCGCACACACACACACACACACATCTGCGGGCACACACACCCCCGAGCGCACACATACTTGCACATACACGCACATGCACATGCACACACAGAGCTGAACACATGTACACCCCCCCCGCACACCCACCCACCCACCCACCCACCCACCCCTGCACACATGCACAAAGCGGCACACATGCATCCCCCACCCCTGCACACCTCCCCATCCCCCGCACACGCACACACGCCCCTGCTGCCCCCCTCCGCCGCTCCCCGCACGCGCACACCCCGCAACCCCCACCCCAGATCCTCAAACGCCCCCGCAGCGCCTCCCCCGCCGCAGCGCCCCGCACTGGCGCCGCCGCGCAGCGGAGCCCCTGATCCCCCTCCTCAAGCCTCGCCCCTCCCTGCTGCACCCCACCCCCGCAGCGTCCCCGCACCGCCCCCGCCTCCGAGTCCCCGCGCTCGGGGCCGCCACGCACCCCGAACCCCGACACCTCCCGCAATGCCCGCGCCCACCCGCGCACGCACCCCGGGATGCCGCACCCCCGCCTGCGCCCCAAATCCGCACCCCCGGCCCGCCCGCACGGACAGAACCAACCCCCGCCCCCTAGAACCCCTCTCCCCACACTGCACTCCCCAGGGCCCCCCAGCCCCGCACCCACCTGCGGCCCCGCATCCTCCGCTCCGCGCCGGGGGTGGGGGCGGTGGGGGGTGCGCCGCGCACGCGCCGGTGACGTCACCGGAATGCGGGTGGTGGTCAAGGGAGCCCTGACGTCATCTGTCATCCCGCGGGGTGGTCCAGCCTTTTTCCCATTCCTAACATCTGGCTGACCCCCCGCCACGGCCACTCGTTCCTTTATACACGCGGGGCTGCGCGGAACGAGAGGACGCCGAGGGAGAAAAGGGGGGGGGGGGAATTGAAAACAGGAATTTATAAATAGGGAAACAAAAGATGAGATAGAGGTGAAATCGTAGATGCAAAAATTATTTCCCTTACAAAATAAAAATTTTAAAGATTTATAAAATAAAAACGAAAATAGAAGTCTATTAATAAAACGAAAATAAAAAACCCCCACTTTTTCCTCTCAAAAATTAAAACAATGATCACAAAAAAAGACTAGCTTTTTTGTAATAATTTTTTTTCAGCTTTAATTTTTAAAATTTACTAATTATGAACCATTTAAACAATTGTTTTAGGGGAATGTTGTCATGCATGCTGGCTTTTTTTTTCTTTCTGAAATCTAGACTTGCAGCCCAGTGAAACATTTGGGTTCAAACTCAGTTTCCCTGATCCCAGGTTTAGGATCAGTTTCCCAGATATTGGGCTTAAGGAATGGCCTTTCAGCAGGGGGATGCAGGGGGAGGATAGACACCACCACCTGCGCTCACTGGTTCTTTCTCCAGACTGGTTTTCATAGAATCATAGAATTAACTGGGTTGGAAGAGACCTCCGAGATCATCAAGTCCAACCCTTGATCCAACCCCACTGTGATTACCAGATCATGAAACTCAGTGCCACATCCAGCCTCGTCTTAAAAATCTCCAGGGACTGTGAATCCACCACCTCTCTGGGCAGGCCATTCCAATGCCTGATCCCTCTCTCTGTAAAGAACTTCTTTCTAATATCCAACCTAAACCTCCCCTGGCAGAGCTTAAGCCCGTGCCCTCTTGTCCTACTGCTTATTGCCTGGGAGAAGAGACCGACCCCCACCTGGCTACAACCTCCTCTCAGGTAGTTGTAGAGAGTGATGAGGTCACCCCTGAGCCTCCTCTTCTCCAGACTAAACAACCCCAGCTCCCTCAGCCTCTCCCCATAGGACTTGTGCTCAAGTCCCTTCACCAGCCTGGTTGCTCTTCGCTGGACCTGCTCCAGCACCTCCATGTCCTTCCTGAACTGAGGGGCCCAGAGCTGAATACAATACTCAAGGTGCGGCCTCACCAACACAGAGTACAGGGGAAGGATCACTTCCCTCGTCCTGCTGGCCACACTGTTCTTGATGCAGGCCAGGATGCCATTGGCCTTCTTGGCCACCTGGGCACACTGCTGGCTCATGTTCAACCTCCTGTCAATCAGCACTCCCAGGTCCCTTTCCACCTGGCTGCTCTCCAGCCACTCTGTCCCCAGCCTGTAGCGCTGCAGGGGTTGTTGTGGCCAAAGTGCAGGACTCGGCACTTGGCCTTGTTGAATTTCATCTTGTTGGAATCAGCCCAACTCTCCAGTCTGTCCAGGTCCCTCTGCAGAGCCCTCCTGCCTTCCAGCAGATTGACACTCCCTCCCAACTTGGTGTCATCTGCAAATTTGCTGATGATGGACTCAATTCCCTCATCTAGATCATCCATAAAGATGTTAAACAGGACTGGGCCCAGCACTGATCCCTGGGGGACACCACTGGTGACTGGATCCCAACTGGATGCAGCTCTGTTCACCAGCACTCTCTGGGCCCAGCCCTCCAGCCAGTTCTTAACCCAGCACAGAGTGCCCCTGTCCAAGCTGTGGGTTGCCAACTTTTTCCATGCAACAGGACAGAAGAAGGGTTTCCCTGCTGGCACATGGCTTCAGGTTGCTCATATTAAGGAAAGAAAACCTCAAAAGAGGCTGTGAAGTGGTTGTTGTTAAGTTTAATGAAATTTTGCCAAGTCCTGGCTGGAGCATTGCGTGCTTTGGCACAGCACTGAAGAAATCCTGGAATCCCAGAATGGTTTGGGCTGGAAGGGACCATAAAGCTCATCTTGTTCTTAGGGCTTGGAGTGACTTGGCCCAAGCTCCGTCCAACTTGGCCTTGGACACTTCCAGGGATGGGGCAGCCACAGCTTCTCTGGGCAACCTGTGCCAAGGCCTCCCCACCCTCACAGGGAAGGATTTCTTCCCAATATCCCCTCTAACCCTGCCCTCTGGCAGTGGGAAACAATTCCCTTTATCTTGTCCCTCCGGGCCCTCGTCCAGGTCCTGCTGGAGCTCACCCGTACGTCTGCTAGGAGAGCCGCACTTTGGGGTGAAATGCCGGCAGTTTGGGGGCACGGCTGTGGATGATCTTGGATGGGTCAGTGACGGAGAACAGGGAGCGGTGTGTCTGCTCCCGGCCCGGGCAGGCGGCCGGGGCGGGCGGGTCCGGAATGAGACGGACACTCCCGGGGCAGAAGGGTCAAGGATGGGCAGACACCCCCCGAGACAGGCGCCGGTCGCCTTTCCATCTCGTCGGAGCTCCACTGAGCTGCTCCGCCCCCCCGCAAGCGAGGATCCGTGCTCGGGAAGCCTCGTCCATCAGCGCTGTGGGACCCGCGTGTGCCCGGGAGCGCAGGGACCGCCGAGAGCCGGGAGATGCAAGAGGAGAAAGAAGAGTCTGGGAGAGGCTCCTGGCAGCTTGGAAAACGAGATATCCCGGCAGTGCAGGGCCCGCAGGACGCTGTCACCCCACTTCTGTCTCCTGGCTCCTCCCCTTTCCCTCCCCTTTCCCACACCGCTGCATTCTCTCTCTTCTCCCCTGTACCTGCTTTTTCCATCTCTCCGAAACCAAACTCCCTGTCCTCGTCTTCCAGGTGCTTCCTCCCTCTGCCCATGACTATTTTCTCATTCTCCATCTCTCTCTGTCCAGCTCCCAGATGCCACTTTTGCATTCCTCCCTGCCTCTGTAGCCCCTCGGTATTTCCGCTGTCTCTCTTTCTCTCTGTCTGGCATCTTGTCACCGTAATCAAGGTCTTCCTTCTGCACCCTATAGCGTGTCATGAGGATATTTCTTTCTCCACCATTCTTGATCCTGTACCCTGTCTCTCACTTTGAATTCCTCTCTCTCTGCCCTGTCACCAGCAGCTCTTGGCTGTGCAAAGAGAAGACCCTGGGCCTGGTCAAGGTGTTTGCCAGCGAGTGACACGCGAGGCTTTGGAGCAGTGAAGCTGGTTCTGGGGTGAGGTGGTTGTTGGCTGAGTTGATGTCTCAGAGCAAAGTCTCCTGCGGCACCTCAGGGAAGCATTTCTCCTGGGCTTTGCAGGCCCTCTGTGGGCATCTTTTAGAATTGGAGGAGCATTTGAGGTGAGCTGCCTAGTAGCGAGGAGGAGGCGATGGGGGCTGGTGATTTCTCACAAGTACAACAGCAGTTTTCTGTCTCTAAGTATCTTTAGCGCCAGAAGCCACGACGGCTGCAGTATTTGACACTGGAATTGATGCAGAGTAGGAGAGTGGAAGGCTTTTGAGGTGCTTCTGAGGCAGGAGTTGTTGTGGAATGGTTTGTGCCCACCAACGTGATGCTGACTGCTGGCACTGGGGTTTTTTTCAGGCGATGAAGGAGAAGCTGGTGACTGCAGGAATATCCCAGCTGCAGCTTTTGTTGAGGATGGATTCCGACACATGGAAAGCTCCATCGAGGGACCAGTGACTGCTGCCTTCTGTGCTGTGGTGGTAGCTTCTGCGACATGGATGGAGCCACCACCACCTCCTGACAGCACTTGCCTCCACAATGAGTAGCCCGGAGTCCCAACTGCCGTTCCTAGTGATGTATTTAACCAGGAAAGGGAAGAGCCTGATGGAAGGATGGCATCCTGGAAAACCTGTCCAGCACACAAAGCCCGAGGTTTAGCCTCAGCACAGAGCTGAGCATGTCCAGCTTTGCCTGTGGAGATGGGGAGGGGTGGGAAAAATGGGTTTATTTGAGGAATTGCACCATATAACTGTTAATTGCCTGAAGATGTGGAGCAGGCAGATGATGGACCCTTCTTGAAATCTTTGGGTCAGCCTCAGGGGCCACAGTGCCAGTGGAAATCAGAAAAATCCCAGTTTTTGGAAATGAATTCTTCCTGTTTGATGGAAAGGAGAGGAAGGCAGAGAGGTTGATTTCCTCTTCATGGTGGTAAGCATTGAAGTCAAGGGGGAAAAATGGGAAATCAAGTGGAAAAACTTAAAAATCGAGGGGAGAATTGGGAAATGAAGGGGAAAAACTAGGAAAGAAAGCAGAAAACATGTAGGCAGTGGAGAAACTTAGAAATAAAGGGGAAAAATTTGGAAGAGAAAATGAAGGGAAACTGGGAAATAGTAAGTGGAAAGCCTTGGAAATAAACTGGAGAACTTGAAAATAAAAGGGGAAAAACTGAGAAAGAAATTGGAACATTAGGAAATAAAGGGGAAAAGCTGGGAAAGAAAGTGTAAAACTCAGAAATAAAGGGGAAATGGGTATTGGAGGAAGAACACTGGGAAATGAAGGGCAAAGGTGGGAAATGGAGGGCAAAAACTATGCAATAAAGGTCAAAACTTTATAGGGAAATAAAGTGGAAAACCTTGGAAACAAAGTGGAAGAATTTGCTAATAATGTCAACAGACTTGGTAGCAAAGAGCAAACCCAGCAAAGCTGCCTCCTCACCTGAAGGGGCTGCTGGAAGGCAGGAGGAGCCCTGAAAGGGTCACAGCCCCTTTCCCAATAGAAATGGGGATGGAAATGCTGGAGATTTCCCTCTCCTCAGGGGCCAGGGTTAGGGTCAAGCAGATAGGGGATGCTCTTAAGCTCAAGCTTAAATACTAAATAATCCCATTTCGGATTCTCATGGCACGTTCTATCATGGAAAAAAAACCCCAAGTTTTATTCAAAATAAGAAACAAAGGAGCTCAGTCTCCCATTTTGGCTCCTGGCTCTGGCAGCTTTCGCTGTGCCATAGCTCAGCACGCCCAGCCTTGGGTGCCGGGGTGCTGCTGTACCGGGGTGCTGCTGCTCCAGGGCGCTGCTGGTGGTGGGATGGCCTGGCAGCAGAGTGTGGTAGGGCAGTGGACACGGGGGCCAGCGGCACCAGCGGCACCAGCACCGGCACCGGCTGCCCCTGGCTGCTCCCCAGGACACAGGAGGGTGGGCCAGGGAACAGCTGCTTTCCCTGTGAGATGATCCCCTGCGGCACCTGGATGGGCTGAAAAACAACCCAAAAGGTCATTAAACACATTTTTAAACCCCTCAAACAGCATGAGTTCAGCATGGATGCCCATAAGAGGGAGTAACCCTCTGGTCCTGCTACCAGTAGGCACAAGAAAGCACAAATAGGGTGGGATTTGAGGATCTTCAAGGTTTTTCCAACCTTAAGGACTCAAGGATTCAAAAAGGGTGCTGCTAGAGCTGCTCCTCTTAGGGTCTGAACCCCAGAAATGGGTCCATGTACCACCAAAAATGCAAAAGAAGGGCCTGCAGTGGGAGCTTGAAGATTGAACTAAATCAAAGTTCAAGGACTGGGCTCTTCATCCCTGTTCCTCTTCCCCCTTCCCAGGTAAAAGAACTAAAGGAAAAGAAACAGAACTAAAACAATAGAATTAGAAGAAACAGAATGAAGCGACATAGCGAAATTAAATAAACAGGAATTGAAAAGAAAAAAGTAGAAATAGGACTAAAAGAACTAAAAAATAAAGCTAAAAAGCAGAGCTAAAATCCCCAGAACTACAAAAGCCTGTCTGGAAGGTGCAGTGAACATGGAGGTAGGTGCTGGTCCCTGACCCCCTTGGCCACTACGCCGAGGGGCTGCACTTGCCTGCTGGAGGAACACGACCTGTTGCACTGGCTGGGCCATCACCTGCTGCCCCCACACCTGGCTGGGCCCCATGCCCAGTGTCCCACCGGGGCCCTGGAGGTTGGAGAAAGGCCCGAGGTGCTGCGGGAAGGGCTGGACATTGCCCTCTTTGTTGAGGAGCGGTTGCTGGCGTGCGGCTGGGTGGGGGCAGCTGGCAGGGACGTCGGTGCCACTGGAGCAGACCTGCAGGGTGCTGCTGAAAGCCACCTGCCCCAGGGGTTGGAGTTGGGGGGGAGGCTGAAAGCTGCTCGGGTCCTGCTTGGCCTCTGCCTCCAGCAGCTGCTCCGTGATTCCCGCTTCCCACAGGCACTGCTGCAGGAGGTCGCAGGGTGGCCCCACCATGGCAGCTCTGCTGTCCCACTGCCACCCCAGGCTGGCATCCTGGGGCACTGCCAGGCCCGTGCTGGCCATGGGCTGGCTCAGCTCCGCACTCAGGAGGCTGTTGGAAGATTCCCAGAGCTGGGAAATAGATGAAAAACACACTGAGGGCATAGAAAACAACGGGAATGAAAGGAAAGGCTCCCCAAGGAGAAATTAAAAAATACCTACCCCAGTACCTTCCAAAATGGAACTGGCTGCATCCTCTGTGCTGTCCAGGACGGCAGCACTGTCAGTCTGGAATTACAGACAGTGGATTTACTTTCTTTAGATACAGAAAGGAAAAAAAAATGGGGGAAAAAAAGAGAGTGCAATGGTGAGGGGCAGCTCCAGCAAGCGCCGAGCTCTTCCCACCAGTGGGGCAGTGGCTCAGGAGTGTTCCCAGTTTTGGCTCAAAACACTCCAAAATCCCAGATGGCTGCACCACATGAGCGGTGGCAGAAGCTCAAAACCAAAAACATCCTGACCTTGGGAGAAGTTTGATGTAAAACCCATCAGTTTTTATGAAAAAAAAAAAAAGGAAAAAAAAGAAAAGGGATGTTTGTGCCTTGGAGAGGTAATTGTCACCTTTGTGAATCCAGGTAAAAAGTCATTCACAACCTGAGGATCGCTGCAAAAATACAGGAAAAGGTTTAGGAGACAGTACCACAACCTAATTAACAAATTAATGCTAGCAAATGTTATAACTAATGATGGACACCCATTTGCCATTCAATAATGATGCTTTATGACCAATCTGAGCCATCAGGTATATGCTCAGAGGCTGGTTTTTGCCTCTTGCATTGCTCACACCCCTTTATTCCCCTTTCCCTGATAATTGTCCAAAGTAACAATTATCAACAGTTTCATAAGAATAAAAAATGAGCCATTTGGTAAAATAGCATTTGAGAGACTTGCTAGTGAGCACCCCCAGCCCAGGGGGGCTGGTAACAAGCAAGACGTGTATTGCACAGAGCCCTAAAAGTCATAGTTTTGGGTAAAATAGCTGAAAAATGGGATTTATTCCCACACTACCATTATTCTCTGTACTACTAGCATGTTTCCAGACCTTTGGATGATGTTTTCCGCCCTTCTCAAGACATTTCAGCCCTTTTTAGCCCTTTTGGAGGATGGCTTGGGTGGTTTTTGGCTCTGGTAGACCCAGTCCAGCACAGGAGAAGCCCTGCTGGGGATCAAAGGGCGATGGAATCCCCCTTCTCACCCTCAAATCATGGGACTTACCAAAATACATCTGACAGGCCCCAGCTGTCTTCATCATCTGTATTAGCTGCAAAGAACAGAGAGAGAAGGTTATTTTGAGAGAGTGGGGGGATGATGATGATGGTGGTGGTGACCAGAGCAGAGGACACCCCAAAAGGAGGCTCCACTACTCCAAGGGGTGTCAGCCTGCTAACAGGAACCTCCAGAGTTCCAGGGTGGTTCTTGATCCCCCTACCTGATAGATTTCACTCCCAGTTCTCCCAGCTGGAGCTCAGGTTTCACTCTGAAACCCAAACCAGCAAGCTTTTGGCTCATTTTCACCTCACCAAAGGGGCCGGGGACCCTTGCTGGCTGCACCTGGCGTGGGACAATTCCAGTTCCTCAGTGTCAGGAGCACCTGTAGCCAGATCCTGGTACAGCTTGGCAAGAACTCGTCCTTAACATACCTGATTTGTGCCCTTTTATCCCTAAAGTTCCACTGCGCAAAGTGGATTTGGCAGGAACTGAGGATTTTCTGACAATAAGCTCTGACTGGCAACTGGCCGCCTCCTCCCAAACCCCTGTGGATGAGCATATCTGGGAAACTCTGTGATTTTGGGGTTGTTTTTGGGTGTTTCCCCTCTTTTCCTCAGATCTGGGCAGGATTTGGAGGCATGGCAATATGAAACTACTAATAAAAATCAAGGGGAAAATTACTGCTACTCTGCTACCTCAGTAAACTCTAAGGATAAAAATATCTTCAACTACCACACTCAAAAATGATAAATATGAAGATTTCCCTCCTTGTCTTTCTCTGGTTGGGGGGGTATCTGTGCAGTAAGATATTTTTCAGCAATAGCACCTGAAGAGTGAATTAAAGCTGGTGATTACAGCAATGAGGGACAGCAATCCCCGCATGAGGACCCTGGGGGGTGCTCAGTGGGGGTGCAGGAATCACCATCAGGTAGCACGAGGGCAAAATGCCCTTAAAATTAGACCCAAAATATTCCATATTATTTTGGTGGTTCCAAAGCAGCGTAGTTATCGCTAATTAAGGAGCAGGAGTGAAGGCCAGAGCCCGAAAATAATTTTTACAGTAAGCCCCTTAAAGGGGTTGGTATTTTCCCCATAAAGATGAATACTTAATATTTCCTAGATGAAGGTGCTTACTTAGATCTGGAGGGATCAGGGAAAATAAGATGCTCCATGGGCGGCACCTGGCCATGTCTGAGGGAGGAATTCCTTGCTGGCACCGTGTTGTTTCCAAACTGAGGGACACCTTGAATTGTTGGCAACCAGTCCTGTGACTGAGGTCAACATTCTTTGTCAGTGTTTGGGGGTCACGTTCTGTTGCCATGGGAGAGGAACAGGAAGGATTCTGTGAGCCCTGGCTGTGATGTCACGACCTTGAGCAGGGGAGTCGCTGATAAAATGTGTTCAAAGTCAATCAAAGGTTGAAGCACTAGAGATTTGATGTATTTTCCTTGTTGTGAAGGCAGAACAAAACCAAAAGACACCAATAATACCTCATAGGGTGATGAAATGCTGCCCTGAATGGCCCCTTCTCACCCCTTTCTAACCCAAAGAATGGGTTTCAGTCAAAACAGCAACTCCCTGGCCCCCTAGTGAGCATCCCTCATCCAGCAGCTTTCCTGCAGGGAGTTCAGTGTCCTTCCTCCTCCTCCATCACTCAGGATTTACCAGCTTTTAATTAATTTTTAGATCTAAAACCATACTTGGTCCTTACAAATGAGTCTTGGCTCTTAAAAATGGGACTGTACACCCTAGACATTAGTTTCCTGCACCTTCAAAATGAGGCTTTGGACGTGAAGAACTTGAGGCTTTGAGGAGTTTACACCCCAAAATGATGCTTTAGACCCTAACATGTTCTCCTGGCAGGTGGATTTCAAAGCATCCTGGTGTCCATGACTTCCAACTGTGAGAGGTTGGCCACGGGGCCAATGTGCGGCCTTGAGGGGAAAACATGCAGGACCTGTGACTGGTGATTGTGACCTCACCTGCATCATCCTTGGTATCCTGAGGAGTGGGCCAGCAAAAGCTAGTTGGACCTGAGCTGACCATTGGGATAACTTGGCTCCTTCCATTGCTTCTTGTATGCCTGCCTGTTTCCAAACATTCTTCATGCTTGGCAGCAGCTGGAAACACCAACTTTTCACAGCTGGAGGTGCTTTGTGGGTCACATTTGGGGCTTTTTAAAATTATTTTGCTGATCTACAATTAATTCCTTTCCCAAGAGGTGATTGGCACTGACCTAATCTTTCTGAAAGAGGTCTTGACATCCTTTGTCATCCCAAGCTTTTCCCTCTGTACCTGAGGGAGTGATGGCCTCAGTAGGGAACAACTTCTTTGAGTAATGGTTTCACCAGCAGGCTTGGAGTTTGTGAATGCCCACGGACACCAGACATGGCTGTTGCTCCATCCCCGCTGACAATCTGGAGTGAATTCTGAGGCACTTCCTGAGAGCAGCCAGACTGATCCAGGTGTCACTTGTTTTCATCATATTACAGTTGGGAAAAGGTAAAATCTGATAATCGAAGGCTCCAGAGGAAAATGAAGGTAGTCTGTGGCCCAGAAATCAGTTTGCTGGACTTTCAGCAGACTAAGCAGGGGAACAGACTGCTTTCCAGAACTGTGTCCCTACCAGTAGATGTCACCAGGTTTCCACTGATGTCTCTGGGTTGGTGGTTAGAGCTGTTGGCCTTGGTATCCTGTAAAGAATTCAGTATTTGAATATGCTTTTGAGCAACAATACTCACACACAGAATCACAGAATCCATTAGGTTAGAAAAGACCTCTGAGGTCATCGAGTCCAACCTTGGGCTGAACACCACCACCTTGTCACCCAGACCATGGCACTGAGTGCCATGTGCAGGCTTTTCTCAAACACCTCCAGGGATGGTGACTCCACCACCTCCCTTGGCAGCCCATTCCAATATATAATCACTCTTTTTGTGAAGAAATTCCTCCTGAATGTCCCCTGGGACATCTTAAGGCTATGTCCTCTTGTCCTATTGGTAATTGCCTTGGAAAAGAGGCCAAACCCTACCTGGCTACAGCCTCCTTTCTGGTGGTTGTAGAGAGTGACAAAGTCACCCCTGAGCCTCCTTTTCTCCAGGGTAAACACCCCCAACTCCCTCAGTTGCTCCTCACAGGACTTACCCTCTAGACCCTTCCCCATCTTCATAGCCATTCTCTGAACATGATCCAGTCCCTCCATGCCTTTCCTGAGCTGAGGGCCCCAGAACGGGACACAGCACTTGAGGTGGCAAGTACAGAGGGACAATCACTTCCCTAGTCACGCTTGCCACACTATTCCTGATACAGGTCAAGATGCCATTGGCCTTCTTGGCCACCTGGGCACACACTGGCTCATGTTCAGCTGCTGTCGACCAGCACCCCCAGGTCCCCCTCCACTGGGCCAGTTTCCAAACACTCTACCCCTGGAGTGGTTGGAAACCCAGCCTGGAGCACTGCACGGGGTTGTTTTGTCTGAAGAGTAGGACCTGGCACTTGGTCTTGTTGAACCCCATGCTGTTGGTCTCATGCCAGTCTGTCCAGATCCCTCTGCAGCACCTTCCTACCCTCCAGCAGATCGACACTCACACCCAACTTGGTGTTGTCCGTGAATTTGCCGGGGCTACACTTGATACCCTCACCCAGATCATCAATAAAGATATTAAACAGGACTGATCCCTGGGGGACACCACCAATGACCAGATGCCTCCCGAATGTAGCACCGTTCCCCACCATCCTCTGGGCCTGGCCTGGCCGTCACCTAGGGAAGAGTTGCACCTCTTACCTCTTGTCTCATCTCTTCAAATGTTGTTTCCCTGCAGTCATTGCCAAGGAAATGACTCCGCCACAAAGGATCCTCTTTCCCCCAGAGAACATTTGCATGGACTGGCTGCACACGCGGAGACCTGGGCCGGGACTCCGCAACCTGGGCAGCACTTGCTATGTCAACGTCATCCTGCAGTGCCTGACCTACACACCACCTCTGGCTAATTACCTGCTCTCTCGTCAGCACAGCCAGTCCTGTGAGTACTTTTGGGAGTGTCTCTGGGTAAATCCCAAGAATTCCCAGGACCTGGGATTGCATTTAAGAGAAAGAACACACCCATGAGCTTGTGTTCCTTGAGCGCTCAAACTAAAAACTGCTTGTCATAGAATCAGGGAATCAGCTGAGTTGGAAAAGACCCATCGAGTCCAATCCTTGATCCAACTCTGCTGTGGTTCCCAGCCCATGGCACTGATGCCACATCCAGTCTTACCTTCAACACCTTCAGGGATGGTGACTCCACCCCCTCCCTGGGCAGCCCATTCCAAGGGCTGAGCACTCTCTCTGGAAAAAATTTCTTCCCGATATCCAACCCAAACCTCCACTGACACAGAACCTGTCCTACTGCTGGTTCCTGGGAGAAGAGACCGACCCCCACCTGGCTCCAACCTCCTGTCAGGGAGTTGCAGAGAGTGCTGAGGTGTCCCCTGAGCCTCCTCTTCTCCAGGCTCAACAACCCCAGCTCCCTCAGCCTCTCCTCACAGCACTTGTTCTCCAGTCCCTTCCCCAGCCTCCTTGCTCCTCTCTGCCCCTGCTCCAGCCCCTCCATGTCCTTCCTGACCTGAGGGGCCCAGAGCTGGACACTGCACTCGAGGTCTGGCCTCACCAGAGCTGAATCCAGGGGAAGAATCACTTCCCTGCTCCTGCTACTACTCTTCCTGAGCCAGACCAGAATGCCACTGGCTTTCTTGGCCACCTGGGCACACTGCTGGCTCATTGTCCTGTCAAGGTGCTTTCATCTTCAGAAAGGCATCTCTTTCGAGCCCTGGGTCTCTCTCTCAGCTAGTTAAACCCTCTTGGTTTATTGCACAGAAAACTGTGCCACTTTAGCCTCCCTCTGAAGAACCTTTCCTATGCAGTACAATGTCCCAGGCTTCTCGGGACATTGGCACCCTGGGAGAAGAGGAACAGAGAGTCCTTAGAACTTCAAGACGTCCATTATGTTTCCTACCATTGGGATTGTTTTGCTAAGCCGAGAAACCTCCCTCCCTTCTCAGGTCGTCAGCAAGTCTTCTGCATGATGTGCATCATGGAAGACCATGTTCGGAAGATCATGTATTCCTTAGCCAATGCCATCCTGCCCAGGGCTGTCCTCAGGAGCCTCAGATGTAAGCAATTTCAGGAGCTTTGATAGCCTTTCTCCCCTTCTGGTAGGGGAGGACTACTAACTTCTTTCTTAGTCATAGGAGAATTTAAGCCTGACCTAGCTGGAGACGCCTACGAGTTCCTATGCTGTGCTCTCAGTGCCATGCAGAACGCTTGTCTGACTGGACGCAGAGCGTAAGCACAAGCAAATTCCCTTTTCAGTGTTCCCGAACCTCTTGAACTCCTTGAAGTGCTCCCATCAAGGAAAACTTAAACCCAGGGGTTTCAAATTTAAGCTCTTGGAGGAGATAACTCTCTGCCTTGCCATTTGTTTCCAGCTTGGACACCTCTTCTCAAGCAACTACCCTTATCTATCAAATATTTGGAGGCTTTCTGAGATCCAGAGGTATGTTTCCACAACTATTGCTCTCCTTGGCCCTTTCTGTGCCCTTCTGTCTGTGACAAGCAGCTGGTCCTGTGACTGGTGTGGGAAGTCCCACAAGCAAAAACCATCACTGTCAATTAAATTCACTCAGCGTTTTGATTTTCCTTCCAGTCGTGTGCTTGAGATGCCAAGCAGTTTCTGATTCCTACAAGGCCTTCCTGGAAGTCCTTTTGAAAATCAAAGTAAGAGGGCTTGCGACTGTGCTTCAAGGGGTCCTGAGGTCCCTGTTGTAGCTTTCCAGAACCAAACAGAACACTTCCTGGGAAGTGTTTGGGTGAGGGCATTTCCTGCAGCTCAGCAGCTCCTTTCTCACTTGTCCAGGCAGCCTCATCTCTCACCACAATTCTGGAGAACTTTGTGAAACCCAGGCTGCTGGATGGGAGACAGTGCATGAAATGCAGCAGGTAAGATGATCTCTAATGATATATTAACACCAGATCCTGCAGGAGGGCTGCATGTCATCGAGTAGAATCAGCTTCTCACAGAGGTTTAATGAACAATAATGAGACACAGCTTTTTTTAATATGGCCTTATACCCTGGAATAGCCTTAAGGAAGTGCCAGGATGTGTGAGAGGGGAAAGGTTGTCTGGCCCTCCCAGGGCAGGATCAGATGCATTTTGGCACTTGGCTCTGTGCTTGGGTTCAAGGTATAGGAAGAAGATGATTGCCTCCAAGAAGATCACAATCCATCATGCGCCCAGGGTCCTCACGCTGTGTCTGGGAAGGGTCGATGTCAGGAGCAGCAGGAAGATCAGCCAGGTGTGTATGCAAGTAGAGTGCAACTTCCTCGGCCTGGAGCAGGAGATTCCCCAAAGCAGTACTCTTTGTCACAGGCTGCTCCTGTTGGGCTTTCCATGTTCCCTTCTGGGGAGAAGAAACTTCCTGTGGGAAGACCAGCTTGGACTCGGCTCTGACAGAGCTGCTTTGGCAGGAGAACAGTCTCCTGCCACCCAAACCATTACAGGCTGGAAGCTATTTCACGGGGTAGCTCAGGGTCATTTCTGAGCCCTCTTGGTTTCTCTGTAGGTTGTGGAGTACCCTGAGTGCTTGGATCTTCAGCCATACATGTCTGAGGCAGCTGGAGAACCCCTCCTTTACTCCTTGTATGCCGTCGTGGTGCACAGCGGTGAAACCTGTCTCGCTGGACACTTCTTCTGCTACATAAAGGTAAAGAGCAACTTCCCTCCTGACAGGGAAAAACGTGTGCTGCAAAGACAAATGCTGCTGGCAGCCAGGGCTTCGGGGTAGTTTCTCCCTCAGGGCTGGACTGGTTTTGTTTTGGTGTACTCTTGGTTCCACGGTGTTGAAACCCTGCAGTTCCCCTCCAGACATGGATGCCTTCCTTTGCAGGCCAGCGACGGGCTGTGGTACAAGATGGATGATGAGACTATGGATGACTGTGACATCCACGCAGTTCTGGGGCAGCAAGCCTATTTGCTATTCTATATCAGGTAAGAGTCAGGGTTGCACATGTTCAGAATATGTTTCCTTTTCCTGGCTTTCCTGTTTGTCTTCTCATCCTTCTGAGTGTTTCTGCCACAGGAGGCAATTCCTCCCTGCATCCCTCAGTGCTGTCAGCTCTGAAGTACCCTACACCAGTCCTTGTCTTCCCTTGCTGGGCATTAGGCTGCTGCCCTGTGTAAGCTGCCTTGCCTGCTTTCTGAAGCTGGCTAATGCAGAGAAGAGGACTTCAAGGGGCCTCCAGGAAAGATGGGGAGGGACTTCTTATCAGGGAGTGTGGTGACTGGACAAGGGGTAACGACTTCAAAGTGGCAGAGGGAAGATTTAGATTAGATATAAGGAAGAAATTTTTCTCTGAGGGTAGGGAGGCCCTGGCACAGGTTGCCCAGAGAAGCTGTGGCTGCCCCATCCCTGGAAGTATCCAAGGCCAGGTTGGATGGGGATTGGAACAACCTCGGATAGTGGAAGGTGTCCCTGCCCATGGCAGGGGGGTGGAATGAGATGAGCTTTAAGGTCCCTCCCAACCCAAACTATTCTGGGATTCTGTGAAATGGAGGCCTTGAGGGTATAAAGATGAGGACTTGCTCTGGGGGTAGACCTGGGGGGAGACCCCAGCTGAATTTCCCATGGGTGACCTTGGTGAAGTCGTAGAAATGGCTCCAAGAAAATTACTGAATCCCAGATGAGTCTGCAAGAAAGTCCCTAAACAGAGATCACTCTTTTTATCTCCAGGTGCCCTGATTTGGAAATGGAAGAAATGGCAGCTTCTTCATCAGCACCACCCTATGCTCATTCCTTCCTCAGCGAGAGTGGGGGCAGCAGCAAGCAGGTGGATTCTGCACGACAACAGGATCTGCCTGGCAGGAATAAGGTGACACACAACCAGAGGAATGATGCCAGGGAGAGGAACAGGAGCAGATCCCCGCAGTGGGGCAATGTCCGCCACAACTGGTTTATGAAGAGCACCAACTATGACAGCTCAACAGGGAGGAGGAAGAGAACTAGTCTTCCAGATTGTGATAACGCTCCCAGGGATGACACAGCTCTAGGACCCTCTAACGGGAGCTGCCAGTGGGCTCCTGCACACAGGGCTGCTCAGGAACAACTCCTGCCAAGACAGAGACAGCAGGGCAGACCCTTAGAGATCCAGAGCTATGGTCTCCGCAGACGGTCTCTGGAAACCAGGGAACACTCACAGTCAGAAAGGAGGAGGAGCCAACAGGAACCATTTGGAATCAACAGGAGGAGAAGCCAAAGCCAGAATTAAAACCCCTTGTTGGCCTTGCACGAATAATTTACAGTGTGTTTCCTTCTCTCTAGGCTCTGGGGCAGTCAGTGGAAATAGGCTGTGAAGGATGTTTGTGTGATGGGATTTTGGAAGCTGTGGGCTTGCAGGTACCCACCTGGCAATCTCTTCTTTTTAAAAATGGAGTTCAAGTCACTCAAAGGGATATGGACTGGACGAGCCAGCAGTGACCAGGATTGAAGTGGGTGGGGTGGCCGGGCCCTGAGGGTGCTGCTCAGTGGCACCAAGTCCAGTGCAGAGCCAGGAACAAGCACTGTTTCCCAGGAATCAGCACTGGGACCCATCCTGTTTAATGCTTTCTGTAACAAATGGTCTGGATTCTGGGGCAGAGGGCACCCTCAGCAAGCCGGCAGATGACACCAAACTGGGAGGGGCTGTGCTGGGGCCAGGAGTTTATGCTGTCATGCTTCCTCCACTCTGTCCTGCTCCCTGCCATGCTTTTCCTCTTTGCAGTCCCTCTGTCCTGCTTCCTGTCCCCATTTTTTCTGTCTTTATTTCTCTGTCCCCTGTTTGCACCATAAAGTGTAAGAACCGTGTTTTTTTGGTTGTTTTCTAAAACTAAGTGTTGGTAAACAACAGGAAGAGGGGTTGAAAGACTCTGTTTTTTGAGACTAACATGTTCCCATAGAGTGCCCACCTTTGTGTGGTGAAGGTTTCCTTCTGAAACATGATTTTGCTGGGCTGGGAGGTTGTATTGGAGTAGCAGAGGGAAGGAGTAGTCTTTCAAGGTAATGAAGCTGTAGCAAAACTAGCAGAAAAAGCTCATTTCTTGCTAAATACTGCCTGAAAAAAAGTGGTAGCAAGTAAAGGCACTTGTGGATGGCTTTTTTAAGCAGTATTGATACAGGGTTTTTGATATGGATTTCTGAGAGGGAAGACCTGAGCGCCTGTGCTTCAAGGTTGAGAGCTGCAAGCCAAACCATTAAATTTATTTGGACAAGCCCTCACACCCTACATCTCACCAGCATGTCCCCATTCTTGTGTATGAAACCCCAGCTTCGAAACCAGTCTAGTGCTGGGAGAAAGGTGTTCTGCACTGGAATGCAGGTGTCTGCAGCTCCTCTCATAGATCCATCCCTGGCTGCAGCTCTGCACATTCCACCCCGACAGAAACAGCCAAAACAGGTAAGAAGTCACTGCTTTTGGCAAAAATATATCCTTTACACATTCACAAAGCAATCCCCTTTTAATGTACAGTATCCCTGGTGTGAGAAATATCTCTGATTTAAAATTTCAAAGACGGCCAAATAAAGTGAAACAAAGAACTTTAATTACAGCGTGCTGGGTGCACCGGCCTCGTCACCAAGACCAAGCACACTTAGAATGGGAGAGACGAGTCCTTTTAAGGTTTCTTGATTTACATAACCACTCCCTTGCTCCTCCCATGGTGAGCCCTGCTCCTTTTCTTCCTTAAAAGGTGATACAGCCCCTCTTCTTGGATTCGATTGGGTCTCTCAGGGCCAGCTCGCACTTCCCTTTACCAGTCCATTGGTTGTCTTACCTGACCTATCAGGTTGTTTCCGTGTCCCGGCCGCGTGGTCCCTCGGCAATGAGCCCTGGTTGGTCTCATTGTCTTACAGACTTCCCAGCTTGCCTCTATACAGTAACTATAGGCAACAGCAGCAAGTAACTGCAAGCAGAATCAGCAGTAAGTATCTGCAAGCACACTTGCAAGCAGACCATTAGACCCCAACCACTAAATGACTCTCCAACCCCCAAAACAATACAGCTTCCAGGCATCTTGACATAAGTCAACCACGGAAACTCCTGCTTGTAATAAAACTGCCTTATTTATTTCTCACACTGGCACTGGTGACAGTGATACCCAAATGGTGTGGGCTGAGATGAGTCCAGCAAAATCCAGTTGTCACATGCAGAGGATTGTTAGCCAGAGAGCTGCTGGGGCACATGGGCAAAGGTGAGGGACCTGTGACCACGTGTCTGGACATCTTGGCACTGCAAAGACCACTGGTGGTGGGCTGGAGCTCTCGGTGTTGGCTTGTCCCGGTGCTTCTCTGTTTCTCTGGGTCCTTCTGTACAAATGGGTTTCAGAATGCTCCCCCAGTGCAGCCTCTGCCACTGGTGAGTGTGCAGGGGGGAAGAGGCTGGGCCAGAGAAGGGTTAGGGAAGAATGGCCATGCCAGGGCAGGGATCTACCCCTGCCTCAAGGGCCTGCAATGATTTTGATTTCTTTTCTTGGAGGTGAGGAAGAAAATAAGCCAGCAACTGCAGGAACCTTTGAGCCAGCCCAAGGGAGATGCCCCTGGCAGCCAAAGAACCAACACCTCACATCCCACAGGGTAGCTCAACCATGGAAGAGAGGATGGAAGAGAGGACTTGGGCTCAAATGGCACAGTTGGGTGTGCAGGGAGTGATGGAAGAGGGGGGTAGGCAGTGGGTGCCGTTCTAAGGCTGCTCAAGGTGGTGCCTGAGGTGCTTACACTGTGTTAACTCCGGTCTTGCCACTGTGGTTATTCCGTGTGTTCGTTTCCATCCTCAGGGAAGAGGAACAGAGGCTGTGCCTGGCTGGACACGGTTATAGGGCCCCATGAACCAAATGGAGCCTGGAGAATGCCTGACATAACTTGAAGAGGGATGTGGTTTGGACGGGGATGTTCTGCACTGAAGAGGCTCCTGGCTGAGCAAGGGCATTGGACTGTCCACAGAGGGAAGCAGGTGTGTTTAGAGAATGGCCCTTCTCAGCTGAAATGGGCATGTAAAGCAGCTGAATTGCAGCCCAGATGTCTCTTGCTAACAATAAAAAAGCTGAGGTGACTATAGCTTAGGTGTATACATATTTACACTTGGAGTGTCTGTCTGTTTGGGGGAGATGAATCTCATCACAGGCCTATAATAGTTCCAAAATCAGTGCTTTCTCTTTACACTGTTTTCAGTTTTAACACAAATAAACCTTGTGCTTTCGTTACCTTCCTTCTCAGTAAAAATTTGGAAAGAAAAATCCTATTCTTTCTAAATTTACCATCCAACACCTTAAAAGTAGCATATTCTTCGATATTGTTTGCCCATAAATTCATTATTTTGATCTCTTTAAGTGAGTCAGTGGCCACCTGCTGATTCTAGGAAAGCACCTGGCTGTGTGGGTCACTTAAATGGTTTACCTGATACAGCTGGGTTGAAATGTTAATAAAAATCATAGACAGAATTTTCAACAATCATTCAAACCCTTCTGCTTTAATTTTTTTTTTTTATTCTAGGTAAATGCAAAACCCAATCACCTTGGGGCCCCTTTCTGAGATCACAGCCTACCCTCTCCATTCCAGACTAGCCCCTGGCAACCAAAGAACAAACACTCCACAATGTGACAGTTCAGCCCCATCAATGTGTAATGGGCACCTTTGTGATATCACTGACTATCCTCTTCATTCTGGAATGGTCCCTAAAAACCAAAGAACACAAGCCCCAGTCCCCTAAAATGCAGCCCCACTCACCTGCCATGGGCTTCTTTGTGATGTCATGGCTTATCCTGTCCAATTTGGAAAGGACCCTGGAATACAAAGCACACACATCCCACTGCCCCACACTACTGCGTTACCTCTGTGCTATGGGCCCCTTTGTGATGTCATGGACTATCCTCTCCATTCTGGAATGGTCCCTGGAAAACAAAGATCCACTGCTGCACACCCTCAAAGGTCAGCCCCACCCGTGTGCTGTGGGCCCCTTTGTGATGTCACAGCCTATTCCCTCCATTTTGGAATGGCCCCTGGAATCCAAAGAACCAACGCCCCACAGTGTGGGAGTGCAGCCTAGCCTGTGTGCCATGGACCCGTTTGTTATGTCATGGTCTATCCTATCCATTCGACCATCGACACAGGTAACCACAGATCCAACTCTCCACACCTGCACAGTGAAGCCCCACCGAAGTGCCATGGGCCCCTTTGTGATATCAAGGCCTGTCCTCTCCATTCCAGAATGGTTGTTGGAAACCAGAGGACCAATGCCTGTGATGGAACGACACATGGGCTCTCTGGCTTGATGGACAGAAATCGCTTTATTGCAAACAATCCAAGGGTCTTAATCCATTCGCTTTTAACTGGGAGTGGTGTTGTGGTTTGTGGTTTTGCCCTGGGTCAATTTGCTTTCACACCCCCCATACAATTACCATCAGTTGAGAGAAGGTTTATGCAGACAAAAGAGACTGGATTTGGGGAAAATAGTATGAGCATTTATTACTAACAAGCTAAAACTAAAGAACTATATCTACAACAATTCTACTTAAGTAAAAGGTGCCATGTATTTACAGAAAAATACTTTTCCCCCCCACTCCTTATATCAGTCCGAGGAGGAGAAGCAGTTTCTGTCTCCATTTTTGGAGTTCCCGCTCTCTCTCCGGTAACTCTGCAGCACCCTCGTCGCAGCTGGAACTCTTTCTCTTTCTTTGTGTCGGCCTCCAGGGCTGGGCCTACCCCACTCCTGGGCTAAGACCAGAGGTTAGGGGGTTACCCAGGTCCTGAAGGTTTTTCCTTCCATAGGCTTGCAAGGGGACACTTGCTTACTATGGATCTTCTTCCACAGGGTTACAGGGGATAATGGTTTTTGAGTCCACCCCTGTTTCCCTATGGAGGTCCCTCTCCATGGGAGAACAGTCCTTAATAGAGCTCTCCAACATGGTCTAGCACGGATCCCTTACTTGGATTTCCACATCTTACCTGGGCTGTCCTTGCTCCGGCGTAAGTCTCTTTCTCAAGGTTACAAATCTTTAGTAGCAGCATGGATCCCTCACTCAGATCCCAAGCTTACCCGAGCCATCTGCTCCGGCGTAAGCCTCATCCCTTCAGGGTTATAAATCTTCAAGAGCAGTATGGATCTCGCACACAGATCCCAGTATTCCACTTGAGCCGTCATCACTCCAGCGTGGGTTTCCCTCAGGGTCACAAAGTCTTCAGCAGGACTTTGCCTTACCTCAGTCCTTCTCATGAAGTCTCAATTTTCTAGTATATTCACAAGCTCTTTCGTGAGCCGCATGGGGGTCTCCTCACCCCAACAATCTTTCACAAGGTAGTAGGGATTATTTTTTTTTTTTAGTTTTTACCCTGCTGAAGGGAGGGAGAGTGAAAGGGGGAAGAAGCAACCTCCCCCTTTGAGTTTTTCTTCTCTCTCCTCTGGCTGCCAGCGTCGACTTTGGAGACTTTGTTATCTCTTCACGGGAATTTATCTGCAGTGGTTTCTGTCCAAGCAGTCAGTCTTTTAAAGGTTTTTGTTTTTCTTCACTCTCTTACAAGAGAGAAGGGAGGCTTCAGTGCCGCACCTGTATTGAATATGTCTGACGGATAAATCCAGATCAAATCTATTCCCTGTATTGTACATGGAGACGTGAGCCCCTCGAGTGAAGACATCTCCATGCCCTGTGTCCAAAGGAAGCTGTGTGTCCATAAACCACGGGATCCAGCTGCGGGTGTGCTCTTCTCTGTGCCCACCCCGATGCTCCCCTGGCTGCACAGGCACACACGGGGAGAGACCCTGCTGTGCTCAGGGCTATGGGGGTGTGCAATGCTCAGGTGCTTCTGCTCCCGGGGAGAACAAACATGGATTTCTCCCCCTGACTGCACCTCTGCCTCCCACAGTCCCTATTGGAATGGGGCTGAGCTGCCCAGTGACAGCCCTGGAGATACAAAGGGGTGGCTGGAGAGACATAAGGGGACTGTAAAGCTACACAGGGGTGGGGGTGGGGCGAGGGGGAGAAAAGGGAAATGTCTGGCCTCAGCTCAGTTGAGACATCCACCAGACCCTCAAACTTTCATATTCATAGTGTTCTACTGCCCCTTATTTTCTTTTTGTAATAAATACAGGTTATAAGTCGTGTCAAATGGGTTCATATAATCCAGGAAGGAAGGAAAACAAACGTATTGCAAAACTTAATTGCATCCCCATAAAACAGACCATCATCTCTCCTGTCCTCCTAGCCAGGAATTATGTCCAAACCAGGTCAGGTAAAATAGCATGATGGCGCCTTATTTCGAAGGACATATGAATTTATAACTTAACGTAGAGATAACAAATTAGTCTAAGCTATGAAAATAAACATATGGTGAATACCTAGAATAGCGATGTAAATGTATATGCACATATAATGAATATGTATGGGATGTTTAAAATAAAAACCGGACTTGTACCCTATATCATGGTGGCAGACTCAGGAGAATCAGTTCTCCTTCTGTACACCCAGTGCTGTTTGCTTCTACCATATAATAAATTCCAATTTGAAAATTGATTATATCTCAAAACTTTGTTTCTCACAAATTGGGGAATATTTAGAGACTGTTTCTCACAAATTTGGTGACCCCGATGTGATAAGCCCTCTGTGTTCTGCAGAGTTATTTAGTGCCTGAAACGGGGTGGGGTGCCCCAGCTGATTTTCGCAGCCTGTTTCAAGCCTAATTCTCTGACAGGACCAGAGTAACATGCTATATGGTAAAAGCAAGGATAAGGCTCCCGGAGTGTTGCAGCAAAAGGCCTGTAATTTTTGTGCATGAAGACCTGATTTAGAAAACAGACTGGTGAGTGTAATATCGGTTGGGCAGAAAAAGAGATCAGAGTGAGTGCTGTATGTACGAGATGCGGCCCCACTGTGACCTGAGTGTGGAGTCCTCATTATTGTGTTTCTGTCTTCCCGAGAGGGACACGGTCAGGAACGGGACTGAAGCAAGATAAGGCTTTAAAAGAGTTAATCGAAACAGTTTCACTGTAAACCCATAAGAACCCCTTATCCCCCCTGTACTGCTCAAGGAAGGCTATGTTTTCTACTAAATGCACCAGACCCTAAAAATCCACATCAAACACTGAACAAGGAACTCACCACCCATAAATCTTACCCAGAGGAGCCAGGTTAGACATTTGAATAGGTGAAATAGGCCTGGAGCCAAGGCTTTCTTCAAGCCTCAACGATCAGAACATAGAACAATAGAAAGTATGAAAGGTCTCCAGGGTCACCCGATGAAGAAGAGTAAATTTGAGACCCCAGGATGAAGTAAAGACCGGATCTACCCTGATTTATTCCTCAAAACTGAAGACCACGTCTCCAAGTCTACCCTGATCCCTTCTGCTATGAATATTGTAGTCTAATAATCCAATAATATGAATATGTATGCAAATATGTTGTAATCATGGTCAAAGCTGTATAAATCACCCCTTCATACCTTGCCCCGGCGAAGTCTCTTTTTCCAGCAATAGCTGGGAGGCTTCCACGGTCTCTTTCAATAAATACCTTGCTGTTTAAAGGTTTAAAATTCTGTCTCTAAACAGTTTTCACTCCGCCTTTTTGGGCATCATTTTGGTGAGCCAGGCAGGAGACCTTGAATCCACCCTGCTGTAGAGGCCATCAGAGGTCAGGACCCCTTCCCAGGTGCCGAGGTAAGCTTTTACCTATAAAGGGGGGGGCCTCCTACCTTCGCTGACTTCTCATGGGGTGGATAAGGATCTCATAACTAAAGGTATTTATTCTGGTTCTTTTTCAATTACACCAGTGTCTGTGAAAAAGGTGTCCCCTTGCCAGTGCAGGATGCTGCTAATATGCAAGGCACCCCCTAAAGAAGGACATTTCTTTCGGTCTGTACAGGTTATGTTTGGCCAAATGTTTAGCTGAACATCTGTTAGGGAAAATTGAGAAGTCGGTATCTCAATAATTTCCTTCTGGTTTCTGATTTAGATAAGGATTTTGGGCCCAGCGTTGTCTAGTCTTGTTTTATATGTAGTTTTTGTGTTGAAATACATTGTCTATTTGTTGTACGTTGTTGGTTTATAAAAGGCATCTCACAGCTGTAACAAAAAACTGGGTTTTGGCATTTCACGGTCTGTGGTGACGCCTTGTGGCTTTACTCGGTAAAGTTGTCTTGCAGCTGTAACAAAATCTGGGGTTTGGTATTTCGCGGTCTGTGGTGACATCTTGTGGCCTTACTCAGTAAAAGTGTCTCGTGGCTGCAAAAGAACTAGGTGTTGGCATCTTACGGTCTGTGGTAATATCTTGTGGGTTTAGTTTATATAGGAGGGACACATTTAAAGAAGTGAACCCAAAGACGCCACTAGGATGTATTTTAAAGCATTGGAAGGAATTGGGTGGAATTTCTGGTGGAAGCTTGAGCGAAAAGGTTTTACTCAGATACTGTAAACAATGGTGGCCTTTATATAAATTAGATGATGGAGAAAAGTGGCCCCCAGACAGCACCCTAAATTATAATACCATGCTACAACTAATGTTATTTCTCCGTAGAAATGACAAATGGAATGAAGTGGTTTACGCAGATTTATTTTTCACCCTAAGAAATAAGCCAAAATGGCAAAAAGACTGTGGGATAAACGTAGCACCCCAAGACCTCCTTGTGTTAGCGCTTGAACGAGATCAGAAAAATCACAAACAGAAAAAGTGTTGCTGTGATGCCTGTAGCATTGGTGAAAGGTGCCTTAACTTGAGGAGAAGTAGTGATCAAGAAAGCTTGATCAGTCTCACTGATCTACAACCTTTTGCCCCACCCATAAAGGAAGACACTGGGGACAGCCGATTGGAGTCTTTCTTCAGGAAAAGAGAAAGCACTCTGAAAGGGAAGGAAAAAGGGAAGGGAAAAGAGAAAAACGTGCCAGATCCAGGAGAGGGTAAAGCAGAAGAAATGCCAGATCGGGGAAAAGATAGGACAAAAGTTTGCCCACCAACACCGGGAAAAGATGACCCTGAGGAAGGGACAAGTCACTCATACTATACTAGAGCCGCAGAGCGAAAAGCCAAGGAAATAAAGGAGCAAAAGGCCAAGGAAATAGAGGAGCAAAAGGCTAAGGAAATAGAGGAGCAAAAGGCCAAGGAAATAGAGAAGAAAGAGGCTAAGGAAATAGAAAAAGGTAAAGTCAAGGATAAAACAAAGGGAACACTTATCATTGCCCCCCTCTGTCAAATAATGCCAATTGTGGGAGAACAGTCGAGAGTCAAAATACCTTTCACAACAGGTGATTTAAATAGCTGGCAGGACGAAGCCAAATGCTTCAGGAAAAATCCAGAAGGGGTCGCTAAAAGATTGGAATTAATTGTGAAGAACTTAGATATAGATTGGGAAGATATAGATCTCATGTCAGAACTAACAGAAGCAGAGAAAGAACTTGTCAAAAACAGGGAAAACACATGCTGCCTTGCTACCAGGGAATGCTGGAGATATCTTCCCTACAGAAAATCCAAAGTGGGATCCAAATGATACGATTCAGTATGATTTACTAGTACAGTATAGAAAATTAATTGCTTTAGGCTTACAACATGCAATTCCTAAAGCAATAAACTGGGCAGCTTTGTACGACGTGAGACAGGGACGAGATGAAACCCCTTCAGATTTCTTAGAGAGACTCAGAGCTGCAATGAGGCAATACACCCCCTTGGACCCTGCATCAGAGACTGGGAAACAACAATTACTAGGATTACTTATGGGGCAAAGTAATCCAGACATTAGGAAGAGACTGCAAAAGCTAGAGTATCCAGCAGATAAAGATTTAGAGATGCTGATGAATGAAGCCTGGAAAGTATGTAACAACAGAGAACAGGAAGAAAAGAAAAGAGAGGATAAAAGGCTTGCCAAAGCTGTAGTCATAGCAATGACACCACAAAAATCAAAACACCCAGGTTCAAATTCACACAGCGGCAATAAGGATCGCAACAAACTTCAGCCAGAAAAAGGCTCTGCTTCTCGGCAGAGAAAAGTCCAGTCAGACCAGTGTGCATATTGCTTTCAGAAGGGACACTGGAAGTGAGAATGTCCTAAAAAGAAAGAGAAAAGTACTATCATTGCCCTTCAAGGCAGTGACTGAAGCGGACCGGTGGGCCCACCCCTAGTAGACCCACTGGTTAAATTGGAGCTAGGGGAAAATGCAAAGGAAATGGACTTTTTAATTGACACTGGAGCTACATTTTCAGTTTTAAATCAGGAATTAGTGCCAAAAAGTGATGAATTTATTCAAGTAATGGGAGCTACAGGCCAATCAGAAAAGGCTCTCTTTCTGAAACCCCTAAAATATAAAATTGGAAAACAAATGGGGATTCATCAATTTTTATATTTGCCTAATTCTCCAAAGCCCCTTCTGGGTAGAGACTTGCTAGAAAATCTGGGAGCTATAATAAAGTTTAATAAAAATAGGGTTGAATTCCAAGTAAATGAGGATCAATTTATTATGACCTTAAGCCTAACTGTCAGTTGTGTAAAACCAAAACCAAGCAATCATAGTGTTGAACAAATTATGAGTGAAGCTTACCTGTTAGTGTGGGTGACAGACATCCCTGGAAAATCAAAGCAAGCAGCCCCAGTAGTCATAGAATTGAAACCAGGAGCAAAACCGGTACACAGAAAACAATACCCACTAAGGCTAGAAGACCTTAGGAAGGGAATTGAACCCATAATAGAGAAATTTTTAGAATTGGGATTATTAAGAGAATGCGAGTCAGAATACAATACACCAATTTTACCAGTTAAGAAACCAAATGGAACGTATAGGTTGGTACAAGATTTAAGGGCAGTAAATGAAATCACAAAAACCCTGCATCCTGTAGTAGCAAACCCTTATACACTCCTGACCAGATTAAAGAATAACCTAATTTGGTTTACAGCATTAGATTTGAAAGATGCATTCTTCTGCCTTGCCTTAGCCCCAGAAAGCCAGAACATTTTTGCCTTTGAATGGGAGTCTGTTAGCAAGGGTAGGAAAACACAACTAACTTGGAATGTTTTACCTCAGGGTTACAAAAATAGTCCCACAATTTTTGGAAATCAATTATCTAAAGAATTGGAGCAATGGGAACGGCCACAGGGAGAGGGCATTCTTCTACAATACGAAGATGATTTGCTCATAGCAACTGAAACTGAGGAAAAATGTATAGAATGGACAATTGCATTGTTGAATTTCTTGGGATTAAACGGATATCGAGTTTCTCAACAGAAGGCCCAATTGGTGCAAGAAAAAGTGATATACCTGGGATATGAGATCTCTGGAGGACAACGATCTCTGGGAACAGAAAGGAAAGAAGCCATCTGTCAGACGCCCAGACCGGAAATGGTGAGGGATCTGCGAGCCTTTCTGGGTATGATAGGCTGGTGCCGTTTATGGATATACCAGTATGGAATACTTACAAAGCCCCTGTATGAACTGCTAAAAGAGGCCAAAGGTGCTCTAGTCTGGACACCGGAGGCAGAAGTAACCTTTAAGAGACTGAAACAGGAATTGATGAAGGCCCCAGCACTGGGCCTGCCAGATGTAACAAAACCATTCTGGCTATTCTCACATGAACGACAGGGAATGGCCTTGGGTGTCCTGGCTCAAAAACTCGGACCCCACAAAAGGGCCGTAGCCTACTTCTCTAAACAATTAGATGAAGTAAGCAAGGGATGGCCTACCTGTTTGAGGTCAGTTGCTGCTGTGATAATAATGGCCAGTCTTCGCGAGCGAAGATCCGGGGAAGGTCTTTCCACCTTCCAGCCTGCGCATTGGATTTTTTAGGTGAGACACAGTGTGCGCGGAACTGAGCCCACCCTTTAATCCTAAGGTTCATCTGCCGGGGCCAAGCGAGCTTGGACGGTGGCAGCGAGGTCCTTAGGACGTAGGTGGGTTGCCTTTAAGGGCTGACGAGCCCCACCTGCCCGGGAGTGGCCCTGACCGGGAATCGAACCCGGGTCTCCGCGGTGATAGCGCGGCGCCTTTACCACTAGACCACCAGGGGACTCTGCTGCTGTGATAATGAACATAGAAGAAGCCAGAAAGCTTACTATGGGCCAGAAAATGACTGTTCTAGTATCCCATACTGTGTCAGCAGTATTGGAACAGAAGGGTGGCCATTGGCTGTCACCTTCCAGGTTCCTGAAGTATCAGGCAATCCTAGCTGAATCAGATGATATAACCATTCAGGTGACTAACGTTGTCAACCCAGTCTCATTCTTAGAAGGAAGAATGTCAGCAGAGCCCGTCGAGCATGACTGCCTGGAAACCATCGAAGCTGTGTATTCCAGCCGCTCGGACCTCACAGAGGAGCAACTTGAAGATGCAGAAAACTGGTTCACAGATGGCAGCAGCTTTATGAGACGTGGGGTAAGAATGGTAAGTTATGCAATAACCACAACGGAACAAGTAATCAAATTAAACCCTTTACCTGCAGGGACCTCGGCACAAAAAGCAGAGCTAATAGCCCTGACCTGAGCTCTTGAACTAGCAGAAGGACAGCGAATCAATATTTGGACAGATTCTAAATATGCTTTCTCCGTTGTACATGCTCATGGAGCAATCTGGAAGGAGAGAGGACTGCTGACGACCTAAGGGAAAGCTGTCAAACATGCTGAAGAGATCCTATGATTGTTAGAAGCTGTCCAACTCCCAAAGCAGGTGACCATAATGCATTACAAGGGACACCTAAGAGGCAACACCATTCCAGAAATAGGTAACTGAAAAGCTGATGCAGAAGCTAAATTAGCTGCTGGAAGAACTGATGAAATAATCATATCAACCTTAGTCCCAGAGAAATTAGACACTAATTTTAAGCCAGAGTACAAAGACTCAGATCACAGGTGGATACAAAGAAACAAAGGTAAAATACTAGATAACGGGTGGGGCCAGTTAAAGACAGGACAATTAGTGCTTCCAGAAAAATTAATCTGGCAATTTGTAAAAGCAGAACACGAAAAGGCTCATTGGGCATTAGACCCCCTCTATCAGTACTTAAAAGCTAGGATAGCAGGACCAAAGCTTTTCACAGCAATAAAACAAGTCACATCTCGATGTGAACGTTGTTTGAAGAATAACCTTAACACAGGGACTAGAATACAGAAAGGGGCAATTAACAGGGGAAAATTCCCCGGAGAAGTATAGTAAATTGATTTCTCTGAACTCTCAAGAAAAGGGGGGTACAGATACCTCCTTGTTTTAACAGACACATTTTCTGGCCTGAAGCATTCCCATGCAGGACAAATAAAGAGAGAGAAGTAACCAAAATCCTGCTAAATGAAATCATACCGATATTTGGGGTACCTAAAAGTATCTCCTCAGACAGAAGCTCACACTTTTGTGCCAAAATTGTAAAAGCAATAAGCAAAGCGTTACAAATCAATTGGCAATTGCATACACCTTACAGGCCCCAGGCTAATGGGTAAGTAGAGAAAACGAATCATCTCATCAAACAGCAAATTACCAAAATCTACCAAGAAACAAATTTACAATAGTACCAGGCTTTACCTATTGCCCTGATTAGGCTGAGAGTGAAGCCTTGTTCAAAGGAAAAGCTGAGTCCATTTGAAATTCTGTATGGTAGACCTTATGCAATGAATATGTATGCAAATATATATTGCCATGCCTCCAACTCCACCCTGATCCCTCCTGCTATGAATATTGTAATCTAATAATCCAATAATATGAATATGTATGCGAATATGTTGTAATCATGGTCAAAGTTGTATAAATCACCCCTTCTTACCTGGCCCCGGTGAAGTCTCTTTTTCCAGCAATAGCTGGGAGGCTTCCACTGCCGCTTTCAATAAATACCTTGCTGTTTAAAGGTTTAAAATTCTGTCTCTAAACAGTTTTCACTCTGTCTTTTTGGGCATCAGGATGAAGCAAATGAATTGTTGATTGGACCTCTGGGGTCGGTGAAAAGATAAGAAGGGATCCCAGAGGGTCGGGTAAGGACTTTAGTGGGGACCTCAGGAACCATGGGGCTAAGGATCAGTAAAAAGATTAGCCCCAAAGAGAATGGGAGCAGGCAGAAATTGCTGGATATACCCCCTGACAGTCCTTTGGGGGTAATGATAGTAAACTGAGAAGATAGAGAAATCACCAAGGATAAGGATAAATTAAAGATGATTCAATTTTGTATGATTGAATGGACCAAAGAAAATATAAGGTCTGACAATCCTTCGTGGTCCGTGTATGGATCATTCGAAGGTTGGATATGCCAAGCCCTCAACACATATGTAAACAGCAAGGAGCTGGTTAACCCTGAAGAAAGTATGCTGCTTGCTGGAAAGGTGAAATCTGGCTGGAATCTATTAAGGTCTATAAAGTGACAAAAGAGGGACCAGCAAAAAGGGAATTAGTAGAAAGTAAATGGGAACCATTACACAACCTACCTCCACCCTATAATCAACCCCCTTTTCAATCTCCTCCAGTTGCTGTCCCCACAGCATCACTGAATCCCCCGTTACCCCCCCTTCCACAAACCCCTCTTCAATCTTCTTCAGTCGTTGTTCCCACAGCACCACTGAATCCCCCATTACATTCCCTGCCATCTGCAGATCTCACTGCCTTGTCAGATCAGAAGTGTAAGAGTCCCGAAAGCACTAGGTCTCATAGGAGGAGACGTACAACTCCAAGAGAAGTCAGAACTTTCTTAATAGATCAGGACAACCCAGGGGAAGAAGATGAAAATTTGAAAATCACACAAAAATTATATCCACTTAGAGAAGTACCCTTAGAGGGAGTACAAGGGGGAATTGGTTTTGTAAACGCCCCCCTAAGTGCGGGTGAAGTGAGAATATTTAAGAAAGAGATGGGGAGGTTGCTAGAAGATCCCTTGGGGGTAGCTGAGTAGTTAGAGCAATTCTTAGGACCTAATACCTATACCTGGGGAGAAATGCAATCTATTCTGGGTATCCTGTGTAACCCTGAGGAGAGATGAAACGGAACAAGAGCCTAAAGAATTAACTTAGAACGCTTAGCTAGAGATAGAAGCTAGGTCTTAGGAATTTTAAAGGATGGTACCTTGCATCCAAGATAGCGTTTATATGCCGAAGAATGCTTACACGCCTATATAAGAACACAAACAAAGTGATAAAGGGCGAAATAGGGGTATGGGTTCAAAATCTTGCAAAATTCACCATCATGGAGTCAGCAAAACAAAGAAGGTTGAAAAGTTCAGTCGAGGAAGAAGAGTAAAAAGATGACCCCCTGGGGTTGAAGAAACAGGAACGACCACCAAAGCAGCACCCCAAAAGACGACTCCACCCCAGACTCTGCCCAGACTCTGCCTATTATGAATATTATGGTTAGATGTTGCAATCATATGAATATGCATGTAAAGATGATGTAATCACTCACCAAAACTGTATAAATTACCTGACTTTTCACTGAGAACTTTGGAACTAGTTTCTCCAGCGCGAGCTGGCTGCCAAGCACCCCAACGTTGCTCAAAATAAATACCTTTGCTGTGTAAAGGCTAAAATTCTGTCTCTAAATAGTTTCATTGTGCCTTTTGGGGCATCAAGACAAATGATCCGAATGGCAGGAATACGGATATGGGAAAGGGAGAATCAGCAAGGACCCCCAGGGGATAATAAAATGCACATTGCCCCTCTAATTGGGACCACAATTCAGCCTTGGATCGACAGCACAGTTTGTGCTGTCTGTTCTTGATGTCGTAGGCCTTTGCTGTATCTTGATGTCATCATGGCTCTTCTCATCCAAGGAGCATATCATGGGGTTCACGTGGAAGCACCCAGGTCCAGAACATCCATACCAATCGGTACCACATCCCCCACGTGCTTCTTTTCATGCATAGTGAGTGCACGTTCACCTCGCATTTCAGAGATGATTAGTCATCTCATTCAAGCAGCATTGTTCCAGACCATCTTGGCAACTGTGGTCTCTGTGTATTTCCAACATCATACTTATTCTGGCATTCTGGCATTTTTCCATTATTACTCAATGAGGCCAGAAGATTTGCAGACGTTCTCATGCATCCTTCCCTATGCCGGCAGTACTTTCTCGTGCCGATCATTACACCGTGTGAGCGCCCTTGACCGACGATCACCATTCCACAAGCCACGTAACCCAACCGTGCATTGGGCATAGGAATCATTGTCACAGAGAGTCATCTTACGTCTTTGCATCCCGTTTGTTCATATTTGGCACGATGTGCATCTCTGTGTGGGTTTGGCTCAGAGCTGCCCTGCTTGGGGGTATAGAGTCACAGCTAGGTAGAGTATCAAACAGTGTCTATGGTACAGATATTTTTCATGGCTCTTTGGGCCTACAAAATATATAGGCTCAGTTCAGGGGTAAGTCCCAGGTCACAGAAGACACGCTTCAGAGTCCCTCTGCTTTCATCTTACAGCCGCCCAAATGAGATTTGGATTCCCAGGGAAAAAGATGGCATCAGTTTTCCCAGAATGTACGGCGACCGGGGTGAGATCAGACCAAGCATTGTCATCGACGGAATCTTCTGAAAGCTGCAGGAAGTCCCTGCCGAATGAGTTACGGACTATACATGTATAGCATCAAATACGTTTATCTAATGTTGCAGGTTGTTTCTTAGGCATAGTTACTGTGTTTTCCAAGTAGAATAGGAAAAGTCTGGCTGCTTTTTATGTTGTCATTTGTATTGCCTTGTACCACTCCTTGTTGTAAACTTGTATATTTGTAGCTGTATAACTCTGTATCTGAATGTCATAGTGTTGCATTGCTGCATGCCAGTTAGGAATTGCGCGTTTGTCCCTTCATTTGTAGTGCTTTTTATCTTGTGTCATTTGTATTGCTATGCAATGTTCTGTCTGATATGTTTCTGTATTTGCAATTGAATTGCTCTGTGTGTGAATGTTGTAGTGTTGTATTGCTGTGTGTCAGTTAGGAACTGTATAGCTTTGTATCTTAGCTTGTTTTGTTTTTTATGTTCTGTCATTGGTATTGTCTTGTAATGCCGTGAGGGGTGTGCTTGACCGTGAGGGGTGTGCTTGGCCGTGAGGAGTGTGCTTGGCCGTGAGGAGTGTGCTTGGCTGTGAGGAGTGTGCTTGTTTTGTCAGGTGTGATGATTTGTTTGGTTCTGGGTGTTTTTTTTGAGGCTCCATGGGAACCATGTTCCTGAGGAGGGCTGTGGATTTGTAGCAATGGCCCCTTGTTGCCTGGTAGGTAGTGGAGCGTTTGAGGTGCGAGCGAGGATGAAGTGGGTTTGTGTGTGGTTGGCAATGGTTTTAACCTTGTGTTAGTGTTTTTGTCTTTCATGTTCTTTTACACAATTTTAGATTTCGAATAAAAAAACCTCAGCTGAGGGATTTTTTTTTTCCTCCCCATCTGGGTTTTTTTTCCTGGTCTCAGCCGGTCTGCGAGGCAACATTCATCACCAAGGTTTGTTCGCAGGACGTACCAGGACCGGGGTTTTGTCAGGCAGGATGATTTTTTGAGTTTTGAGGCTTCCCAGGAACCGTGTTCCTAAGGGAGTGCTGCGAGTGTGTCCTGATAGTTGCTGGTGGATAATGGAGAAGTTGAGCTGTGAGTGAGAGTGGGTTTATGTGTGAGCTCAAGGGGGTGCATGGGTGAATGAGTGTAACAAACACACTACATGTGTGTGGTTTTTATCTTTTGGTTTGCATCTGGTGTCAAATTGAAAAGTAATTCAATCATGTTTGTAGAAAGCAGTTTTAATTTTCTAATTAATTACTTCCTTCAACTAATTAACTAATTATTTTTTACCTAATAAATTAATTTTTCTGGCTAATTAAGCAATTAAATGTTTAAACTAATTAACAGAACAATTTTTACCTAAGTAACTAATTAATTTCTGTAACTACTTTACCACTTGATTTTTGTACCTAAATAACCTAGTAATTTAAAAATTAACTATTTAAAAATAATTAAATAATGAATTTTTTACCTAATTAACTAATTTGTATTTAAAAATGATTAACCAATTAAATTTTTTACCTAATTAACTAATGTTTTAAAATAATTAATCAATTATTTTTCTACCTAATTAATGACTTAACTAATTAAATTTTTAAAATAATTTAATAACTTTTAATCTAATTAACCAATTAATTTTTTAACTAATCAACTAATTTTTTTTTTTTGCCACAAATGAATTATTTGGTTTTTCCCCATCAATTAACTAATTTTTTCACACTAATTAACTAATTAGTTTTTCTACTAATTAACCAATTAGGTTCTCTTCCACTAATTAAGTAGTTATTTTTCTCCCACTAATTAATTAATGAGGTTTTTTCCACTAACCACGTAACTACTTTCTTCCCCAGATGCACACAATGACCACAAAAACTGAAAAAACCCCACAAAACAGCACTGCCACCTGGTGAGAAAAAAAAGGAATTGCATGAAAAATTTACCTTGAACACTGACCATAGACAAGAACTGCACCACAAAAATGCACATCTGCAGCACCCACCAACCCAAAACCCACAGTCGCAAAGGAAAAATTAATGGAAATGCTGCCGCCTTGTTGATAACCAAAGTTTTGCAGCAAAAAATATTTTAAAAAAAAATAAAAAAATTATGTAAAAAAGCACCCAAATCACAACCCAAACAATACCCAGTACCCCAAAATACCCCCCCTCCCAAAAAATCCCCACCCAAACCAACAACCTCCCAAATCCTAAATGGCAACACCTGACCAGACCATGCCCTAACTCTAACACAGCCCATACCAAAATACCCTGCCCAGCCCCAAGCCCCTCCCACAACAGTCACAAAGCACCTGAAAACCCTAATTAACAATTACCATAAGAATAGCAGGTTACAATTACAAATCACAACACCCAGTTAGCGTTAGGGTTGGGGTTAGGGTTAGGGTTTAGAGTTTAGAGTTAGGTGGCCATTAGGGTTACGGTTAGGGTTAGAGTTTAGGGTTAGGGTTAGAGTTAGGCTTTAGGATTAGGATTAGGATTTAGGGTTACGGTTAGGGTTTAGGGTTACAGTTAGGGTACGTGTTAGGGTTAGGGTTAGCGTTATGGTTAGGGTTAGTGTTAAGGTTAGCATTATGGTTATGGTTAGTAATATGGTTAGGGTTAGGGTTGGGATTTCAGGTTAGGGTTTAGGGTTAGGTTTAGGCTTTAGGGTTAGGGGTTAGGGTTAGGATTAGTGTTTGGGTTATGGCTAGGGTTTGGGTGTACGGTTTAGGGTTAGGGTTTAAGGCAGTGTGTGCAGCACATCCCTGCTGCTCCAGCATTGTTTGGGCACTGCAGGAGCAGCCTCTCCGGGAAGAGTCTGGAAGCGTCTGCTGTGGGCTGAGCTCTGCACAGCAGTTCAAGAGCTGCCTGGCCCGTGCCTTGAAGAGCAGCTGGGACTGGTCCTGCTCCAGGGCTGTGGCTGGCAGGGCCTTTCCCACAAGGAGGGGCTGTGGCGAGCGGGGGCCCTGCCTCACCCCCCACTGCGACTGCTGCACCTGCAGAGCCCCCGCTTTCATTTGTGGACCCTGCGAGCCCAGAGCACGAGCTGGGTTTGCCTGTCCCTCTGGGGCAGCAGAATCCTCCCTGCAAAGCCCTCCATGTGCTGAGGGGCTTCTGGGAAGGGCCTATGTACTAGTACAGCCCCTGTGGGGAACAAAGAGGATGAGGCAGAGACCTGGGTGTGGCTTCAGGGCTGGGATCTTGTGGGGATCAGGGAGATGTGATACAGTGGCTCCTCTGACGGGAATGTTGCAATGGAGCCACACAGGATTTAAGGAAGGCAGCCTAGGAAAATGGGGCTGAAAAGTTGCCTGTTATGGGGGAGAGCAGCTGGAGTCCATGGAGCTGGGGATGGGTGAGGAGCCAAGGGAGAGCTCAAGGGTTGGGATTAAAGAGAGGAGAACTCCAGGGGACATCAGAGTGGGAGTCTGCTCCAGGCCAGCTGAGCAGGAAGAACAAGGGGCTGAGGCTTCTACGGACAGACAGGAGCAGCTTCATATTCACAGGCCCTGGTCCTTCTGAGGCACTTCAACAGCTCCAGTATCTGCAGGATAGGGAAGGTGGATAGCAGCATGAGAAATGGAGAATACCGAGTTCTGGAATGCAGTGTTTACATTAAGCATATTTATCCCACCTAGTGCAAGGATTTTTCAGGCTACAGGGAAGGTAGCATGCATGGAACTAATTGATATACAATTATACACTTTTTTCAAACTAATTCACACTATTCAAACCTCTTTATACTAACTTATAACACTCTGTTACTACTAAATATAAGTCCATATTTTTTCTATAAGTAAAGCTAACATAAACAATCTTTTTCTCTTAGTTTTAACTTTGGTAGCAGGTGTTCACTGTGTGGTTCTTCCGCAGCTGCTTCTCTCACTTTCACAGAGTGCCCAAGGTCGTTTGCTGGATTCCAGAGTTATCTCTGAGGCCTCTTGCTGGGCAGCTGCTCCTTGCTTCTCAGGCCTAACACCTTCTAGGTCCCCAACAGAACCACAGATGGAAAAAGGAGATCCTTCCCAAGGGAAGGTTTCACTCCCTGTTACACTTTTGCACTGGCCAGATGGGACTGCTGAAGGGTGAGCGAGCCTTCCCAACCAATCATTTTCTCTCCAGTCACTGATCAGCTCATGGAAGGGAACCAGGAAGACCCAGTGGGTGTGATATTGTCCTTGGAGATCTGTCAGAGTGGCAATTGGCACATTGGTTGTCCTTTGACCTGCAGCAACCTCACAAGGGAAGGCTCTTCTGAGGGCACAGGCAAGGGAAACAGCTGTTTAATCTTCTCCCTTCCCCAGACAGCTCTGCCAAGAGCCCACTGGTTCCATGATGGATCCCTGATGGACTCTCCCTGGAGTTGTTCTCTGCCAAGGATGAACAGAGCCTCCAGGCCAGTCACAACAGGGAGCCTTGGCCACTCCTTCCCAGTCAGACCATCCTCAGCTTCAAACACAGACAGTCCATGGGATCCTCCCATCCCTCCAGAAAAAAAGATGGATTCTGCCCCTTTGTCATTGAATGTTTCAGAGCTCACTGCACCAGTGCCCACAAGAGATTTATGTTCGTGTGCAGCTGATGGGCCAAACCACTGATCCCACACATCCCAGGAAACCTCAGTATCCCTTTCTGAGGCCGAGCTGATCCTGCTCCTGCTCAGGGTACTGGTTTCTGGGGCTTGTTACTGCAAAGCAGAAGTGCCTTGAGCAGGGTCAAAAGTGAGACCAGCCCTTCTCCTCTGCCTAACAGACACTGGAGCAGGAGTTCTCCTGCATAAATGCTTTTGGCCTTTGGTTTTCCTTCCAGTTTCTGGACCTGAGCTTCCACTCTCCAGGGAGGTTCCCCATCCCACTCCCTCGTGTCCAAGTCCCAGTCCCACAGATAGAACCTTGGGGTGACACCTGGGCTGTGCCACCAATGCCTTTCCCTGGAGCAGAAAAAAGTCAGCTCTTCCTGGTTGAGACAGTGGTGGGTAGGAGAGGGGAAGACATCCTTAAACTCTGAGGCATCTGCCAAGACACAGCGCCGGGGTAGGCAGTGGGGTTCCCATTCAGTTCCTGCACTGACTGGCCAATCCACCTGCACTGGGAGCCTCCAAGCCTGCCCAGCTCGTTAACCCCAGGCTCTTGGCACATGTGCTCAGTTGATGTGCAATGCCACCCCCCTGACTGGCATCTCCAAGGCAGCCTGGACCTCTCCTCCATCAATCTTCCTCTGTGATGACCCTGTGGACAGTTCTTTAATTCCTGTCAAGACGAATTCAGCACACAGATGATGTCATGGCACATATGCATCCGGGCAATAATACCCCACTGGCACACTCTGCCAGTCTCTAAGAAATGGGGCACAAAGCAGGAACAGTCCAGAGGAAAATCTTCCTGAGCACTGCTGCCTCCTTGGGCAAGTTCCAGAGCAAACAGTCAAGGCGGTTGCCTGGAATGTTTCCCCAGCTGCCCCACAACAGATCTGTTCTGTCCCCACAGTGTTCTGGAAAGGGAGAAGCACAACCTTTAATGAATGCCCTGGAACATCAAACAACAATCACCGTCATTGACAGTTCCCAGGAACCACTTCTCAGTGTATTTTTACTTCTTTGAAGACGTAAAGGCATCTGTATCATCATGGGAACAAGCTCAGGGACACCTGGGATTCCCTGTGGATCAGGCAAACCTTTCTCTGCCTTCAGAACCCAAAACAGGTTTTCAACACCACATCCTTTGATCCCCAGCTTGGGACTCCTAAAAATACTTCTCCTCATAGAGAGGCAGAGCACTAAACCAGAGCATTATTTTCTGGTCCCACGGGATGCTGGATGGATTTGGAAGTGGATGGAGATTGGGAAGCACAGCTTGAATGACTGTGGCACATATTAGACAGAGAATGTTTCCAGAGGAACCATGGCACTCTGTTTGAAGATCAACAGGGGATTGGGAGACACAGGATCCACCTCAAGAAATGGGACACAGGTATTGAAGGTAACCTGGGAAGGAGGGATTTAAACTGGGAAACACATGGTGCCGTGGTTTTGCTCTGGGCTAATTTACTTTTACACCCCCCACACAATTATTATTAGTTGAGAGAAGGTTTATGCAGACAAAAGAGAATGGATTTGGGGAAAATAATATGAACATTTATTACTAGCAAAATAAAATACTACTACAGAACTATATCTACAATAGTTTCTACTTAAGTAAAAAAGCACTATATATTTACAGAAATACTTTTCCCCCTTTGTATCAGTCCAAGGAGGAGAAGCAGTCCCTTTCTCCATTCTTAGAGCTCCAAGTCTCCTCAAATAACTCTGCAGCACTCTTGTCACAGCTGGAACTCTTTCTCTTTCTCTGTGTCGGCCTCCAGGGCTGGGCCTACCCCCCTCCTGGGCTAAGACCGGAGGCTGGGGGTTACCCAGGCTCTGAAGGTTTTCTCTTCCATGGGGCTTGCAAGGAGACACTTGCCTACCATGGATCTTCACCACAGGATTACAGGAGATAATGGCTAATGAGTCCACCCTTGTTTTCCTGTGAGGTCCCTTCCCATGGGACAACAGTCTTTGATAGACTTCTCCAACATGGTCTAGCATGAGTTCCACACATGGATCCCAACATCCCTATCCGAGCTGTTCTTGCTCCAGTGTAAGGGTCTCAAACCTTTAGTACCAGCAGCATGGATTTCTCACTCAGATCCCAAACTTACTCGAACTGTCTTTCACTCCGGTGTAAGGCTCATCCCTTCAGGGTCATAAGTTTTCAACAGGACTCTGCCTCATTTCAGTCCCTCTCATGAAGTCTCGTCTTCTTGGTACGTCCACAAGCTCCTCTGTGAACCACATGGGGGGTCTTCTCACCCCAACAATCTTCTACAGGTAGCAGAGATTATTTTTCAGTCTTTTTCCTGCTGAAGGGAGAGAGTGAAAGGGGGGAGAAACAAGTCCCCCCTTCCTACTTTTCATCTCTCTCCTCCATCTGCCAGCTTTGACCTTGGAAGTCCCTTATCTCTTCGCTGGAATTCTTCCGTAGCAGTTCTTCATCCAAGCAGTCAATCTTTTAAAGTTTTTTTTTTCTTCACTCTCTTGTAAGAGAGAAGGTGTGTTTCAGTGCTACACCTGCCCCCTGGCCCAAGCCAGGGGAGGAGAGGGCCTTGCCCTCCCCAGGCCTGCTGCCTCTTCCACATGGCTGTTGCCCCTAATTTCAATTGCACCACCAACCTTCTCTTCCGTTTTTCTTAAATATGTAATTAGCAAAGGTGTTACTGAGAGCTTTAATTGGCTTCTTGACCGGAAATCCACCTGGAGAAAGCCCTTCTCAGCCCCAGGGGCTGGCCGGCTGGGCAAAACCACGACACATGGGAAGGGCAGCGTTCTGGAGGCCACCCAGGCAGCAAGACAAGGCTCCAGTGGGGACACTTCCAGGACAGTCCAGCAGCCCCAAGGCCTGACAGGGGGGTGTCCTCTTGCAGCCCTCCTGGCAAACAGAACCTCTCCAACACTTCAGTGAAGTGCCTGGAGAGCAAAGCAAAAGGTAAAAAAAGAAACACAGAGATTTGGAGATCATGTGCCATTGGGATACTTGGATCTTCCAGAGAGATGGTGGGGTGGCTCCAGGGCTGGAGTGTTGTCATGAGCAGCTTCATGGTTTTTAGCAAAGCAGGCCAGGAAGGGGAGCAGTGGGGTTGCCCCTTCTGGAATAGAAAACCAGCCCTGAGGAATCTCTGACCCAGGACAGCAGTGAAAGGGTAGAAGAAAGACTTTCCTGTGCTCAAGGAGGATTTGGGCTGAGATCTCCTGGGCAAACTTGGCCTCCACAAGTCCATAGACTCTGTCAGATGCCTTTGGGAGAACTGAGGAAGACACCTCATGGAGGCCATTGCTGATCATCTCTGAAAGGCTCTGTCAGTCAGGACAGGGGCCTGAGGGCTGGAAGAAAGCCAGTGTCATCCTACTCTTCCAAAAGGGCAAGAAGGACCCAGGGAGCTGCAGGCCTGTTAACTCCACCTCCATCCCTGGACAGGGGCTGGAATGGCTCATCCTGGAGGCCATCTCTGAGCACGTGGATGACAGGAAGGGGATCAGGAGTAGTCAGCATGGATTCACCCAGGGACAATCTTGGTTGACCCACCTGATTGCCATCTAGGAGGGGACAGCTGGCTGGCTGGCTGAGAGCAGAGCTGTGGGTATTTTGTGTCTGGAGTTGAGCAAGGCTTTGGGCACTGCCCCCACCTCTGGGCTCCAACCTGTCCTGAGGGCAGCAAGGGAGCCCCAGGTGAGTGGGGTGCCCCAGGACCTGCTCCTGCTCATCCCCCCAGCTCTGCCCTCCTCTGCCAGGCCTGAGGAGAGCCCAGGTGTCCAGGCTACCTTAACCTGCCCTATTCCCAGACTACCTGGATCAGAGAGGGCTGCAAAAGCCCTGCTGCCTCAGGCCATGGGTAAACAGGGCTTATCAGGCATCCTGGGAGGAGACAAACACCCCTCCTGCTGACAGGGGAGCTCTGTTTGCCCAATTAGCTCCAAGCGGCTGCCTGGGGACAAGCACCCTCTTTACCCTGTCCCTCTGCGTAGCCACATCCTGCCAAGGGCCAGTGCTGGCATGGGCCCATGGCCCTGGAGAGACACTGTATGGGGACAAGGGCCTGTGGGGAGCTGTGGCCAAGTTCCAGCCAGGGAAAGAGTTGAACTCAGAGCCCTGGAATGTCCCAGAGGGAAAGCTCTGGGATGGGAGGGGCACCAGGACATGGGGGAATCGGCCTCTGGGGGCTGTTGATGAATGGATGGTGTTGTATTGGGGATTGTCCCCACAGGGTATCCAGCTGCTTTCATCTTCCTGTACACCTCCCTTGGCACCTCCAGGTGCCTGGGCCATTCCACGGGCAGCTGCCTCGTGCAGGAAGCTGGACGGATGCTGCGGAAGGTGGCTGGATCCGTGACGCAGGCAGGATGGACTCTGTGCCAGGGCTGGGCTTGTGACCAGGGCTGGGGTCTGAGCCCAGCCAGGATTTGCCCTGTGGGCTCTCGTGGAGGGGGCAGGGAGGAGTCCTGGGAGGGATAAATGTGCTCCTCTCCCTGTGCAGCCTCACAAAGTGCTCCCCAGGGTGAGAGGAAGATGAAGATTGCTGTGCTCAGCGTGGCCCTGCTCTTCACCATCCTGCTGAGCCCCCTGGCAGATGCCTGGATGGGTCTCCCTTTCCACCAGGATCGCTTCAGGGATGGGTTCAAGGTTGGGCTCAGGGTTGAGCCTTTTCACCCCGACGTCGGCTCTGGTGGAGGACTGGATCGTGGTGGTGAGCAGGAAAATACTTGTCTTGGCATCTCCCTTTCACCATCCAGGGTCCCCTCCATTGTTCCCTCAGATTTTCTTTCTCACACGAGAGTGCAGCCATGGGTGGGGTGAGGGTGGGGACACCCATGTCCCCTCACAGGCCCACAAGGGCCAATCCTGATCAACCCTTTGCTCTCCTTCCCCAGACCATGATCCACACAGGTTGGCATTCCAGTATCCTGGTAAGTCCTGGAGTTGGGGAACATGCAGTGTGGGAATTGTGGGACAGTTTGGTCCCCCCATCCCTTACTGAGACTGGGGACACCCCAGTGACCTCTCACTGTCTCTCTGCAGGGAGACATCATCGGGGGAGAGATGAATGGCCAGGTGGGTACCAGGAGTTGTTCTGGACCCAGACCCTCCTCTCTCATGGCCATGACCCTCCAAGGCACCCCAATGCACCCCAGTGTTCCCCTTTCTCAGGGCCCCCACTGTAATCCCATCCATCCTAGTACACTCCAGGATACACTCAGTGCATCATTTCCCATTCATTTCCTTCCCACTTTTCCCCCAGTCCTTTCCCTTTCCCATTGCCCATGACAGTGGTGTCCCCAAATCCTCTTCCTTGACACCCTGTCCAGTCCCTCAATTTTTGTTCCCTGCCCCTTCTGCCTTCCCCCGCCACCCATGTCCCCTCCACTGGAATTCCTTCCTCCTCACCTGCATCCCCCACAGTCCAGTCCCTTTGACACCCCTGTCCCCATCCCTCAGAATCCCCAATTTCCCCTAGTTTAACGCCTCAGGGTCCCCTCCAATCTCTTACTGGAAATAGGGACAGTGACACCTCACGTCTCTCCACAGGGAGAGATCAAAGCCAGTCAAGCGAAGAAGTCCGAGGTGGGTACCCCAAGATCTGCTGTGCCCAGACCCTCCCCTGTCATGGCCACAATGCTCCAGGGCATCCCAGTGTGCCCCAGTATGCCCCAGTACACCCCAGTGTATCTCTAACCCCGTCTTTCTTTCCAGCCCCCCGTGGCTGACCAGGTGGAGCTGCTCCTCCAGGTGAGAAATAATGGAGGGTCCTCTTCCCCTTCTTCCTGGAGGGGGTCCTGTGGGATCCCGGAGCTCTGCGGGGTGGGCAGAGCTTGGGGAAAGCAGAGGGGGCTGTCCCTTATCCATGTCCAGGGTGAACTGGGCAGAGCTACCTCCAAGTGTTTCCTTGCACTCAGGGGGCTTCAGGGTCACTGTCAGGGCAGTGAGGGGCTCTGGGAGATTTCAGGGCATCCAGGGGAAGAGGCTCTGGTGGCCCCACAGATCTTGGGAGCCAGTTCTGTCCCGGGTATATCCAGGGTTCCAATTCCCTTCTTCTGCCCCAGGTCTCTGCAGAGAGAGGGTCAGGACAAGGCCCCTCTCATGTGCTGGTGGACACCAGTGGTCCCATTTCGGGCTCTGTCTTTCAGGATTGGAACTGATGGTGACACCCCATGTCCGTCTCCCTCCAGCGGTATGAGGATATCTCTGGAGGACACCCTTGATCCCCAGAGTGCCCTGGGAATTTCCCTGAAATGATCAATAAACAAACCCCTTCAGCAAAGCAAATGCATTGTATGTCCATGTGTGTGTTCCAACATCCATGTGTCCCCATGCCTATATGTGTGTCCCCTCCCCTCTCCAGCCCCTGCACACCTGGTGCCTCTCTGACCACACACCCACCATGAGCAGAGTGGCTCAGGGCTCTCCTGGGGATCTCTGTACATGAGATCCCTCTCACACTCTTAAGGGAACTTCCCAGTCTCACCACTCCCAAGACTCCCTGGCAGTCACTCTCCCACCAGCCCACACTGGCACTGCTGACACTGAGGCCCCTTCCCAGCAGCAGCATCTCCAGTGACCTGACGGGTTCCCTGTGACTCCCCACACCCCCCCACTCTCACAGTCAGACCAGGTTTCCTCCGGTCGGGGAGGGACCATCCAGTGAGGAGTTGGACGAAGGTTTACCCAGGGAGAGGTAAGTATTTTGTGAACCCCCTTTCGGTTGGGAGGGGGACCCGAAGTGCAAATAACTGAGACGTCCGTCGGACGAAGTGAGTGCGGACCTTCCGGTAGTGCGTTTCCCGTATCCCACGAGGGACGGGGCCATGAAAGAAGGAAAGCGAGTGAAGTGTGTGTGTGTGAGAGAGAAAGCACTTTGGAAGATGGGACAGAAGAAAAGTAAATCTTCTGCTCCCATGGGTGGCTGTAAATTAGTGCAGGACAGCCCTAAGAGTGAGGAAAAACCCAAGGAGGAGGGTGGAGGTGGGGATCACAAGGAGAAATTACAGGATACCCCACAGGAGAGGAAAAAACTTGAGAATGAATCTGTGATAAAATTACCAACCATACCCCCAGACAGTCCTTTAGGAGTTATGCTCAAATGTTGAAATGATTATCCCTCTAGAAAAGGGAAGTTAAGAGAAAAGATGGTGCATTATTGCATGGAGGTATGGGGGGGACAACAAATAAGACAGGATCATTTGTATTGGCCAGTATATGGCTCATTTGAGGGCTGGATATGTCAGGCTTTAAATCTGTATGTGAATAACAAAGAGTCCTTTTGTGCAGAAGAAAGTGAGTATGCTAGTTTATGGATTAAATCAGATATTACACATCACTTGTTTCCTTTAAAGGAAACAAAAAAGCAGAAAAAGAATGATTGGGATCTGGAGGATTTTCAAAGATACCCTCCACCATATATCCTGCCCCCGCCACCACCTGCACCCGTTCTAGCACAGGCATTTCAGCCCTCTGCCCCAACAGGACCAGAACCCCCTTTATCTGAGGACTCTTCACCTCCCTCACCTAGTGGAAGCAAGAGAGTGACGAGAAGCCAAACCAGGGAAAAACAAAGGGTGGAAGGTCAGTTATATCCTTTAAGAGAGATTGCAATGGGAGGACAAAATGCTGGGTTAGGATTTGTGTCGGTCCCTTTAAATTCAGGGGATGTGAGAGAATTTAAAAAAGAGATGGGGAAATTGTTAGAAGACTCCATAGGAGTATCTGAAAGATTTGACCAGTTTCTAGAGCCAAATATTTATACATGGGAGGAAATGCAAGCAATCCTGGGAATATTATTTACAGTGGAAGAACGAAGTATGATTAGAATGGCAGGAATGAAACACTGGGACCAGACGCATCGACAGGGTCCAGCTGCCGATACTAAGTGACCTCTTCAGAGACCTAACTAGGATAACCAGGATCCAGTTCACAGGGCTCACATGACTGATTTAAGGACTATCATAGTCCAGGGAATAAGGGAGACAGTCCCTCGAGGACAAAATATAGATAAAGCCTTTAAAGAATATCAGAAGAAAAAAGAAACACCGACAGACTGGCTGGAAAGATTAAGAAAAAATTTCCAGCTTTATTCTGGCTTGGATCCAATGAATGATGCGATGGGGGGAGCTATGCTCAAAATGAAGTTTCTGCAAGGATCATGGGAGGATATTCAGAGAAAATTGGAAAAAAGTGATGATTGGCAAACTAAAGGTTTGGATGAGTTGTTAAGGGACGCTCAGAGGGTATATGTACGTAGGAATGAAGAAAAAGAGGAAGAAAGACGAAGGAAAGAGGAGGAAGTGAAGAAGAGGCAGGAGGAATTACAGAAGAGACAGAAGGAGGGACAGGAGGAATTACAGAAGAGACAGGAAGAAATGCAAAAGAAACAGGTGAAAATGCAGAGAAGGCAGACAAGGATTTTGGCGGCACCTATACGAGAAGGACAAAGAGGAGGTGGAGGTCAGAGATGAAGGATCCCTCATGGATCCGGCAGACGTGAATTGTCAAGAGAATGTGACCGACCAAACCTAAGTGAATTAGAGTGTTACTATTGTAGTCAAAAAGGACATATGAAAAGAAACTGCAGAGAAAGCCTGAAGTATGAGCAGATTTATAAAGAAGATTGAAGGTGTCAGGGGACCCAAAAGAATATCGAGCCCTTGATAAAACTCAAGATAGGTCCCCAGCAACAAGAACTCGAGTTCCTAGTGGAGTTGGGGCCAGAAAGATCTACTGTCCAAAAACTACCTTGGGGTTATACAACTTCCTCTGACACAGTCCAAGTGATAGGAGCTAAAGGAGAACCTTTTAAAGTACCCCTTATTAAAGGTGTGGAGATAGAAGCTCAACATAAATATGCATTAGGAACATTTTCGCTAGTCCCTGAGGCTGAATATAATTTATTAGGGAGAGATTTAATAATAGAACTGGGAATTAATTTAGAAGTAAAGGAACAGAAAATACAAGTCAAAATATATTCCCTTACAGAGGAAGATGAAAAAAGAATAAATCCTGAAGTATGGTATACCCCTGATTCTGTGGGAAGCTTAGATATAAAACCATTTGAAGTCTCTATTAGAAATCCAGGGGAGCCAATAAGGGTAAAGCAGTATCCTATCCCTCATGAAGGGAGAGTTGGACTTAAATCCACTATGGAACGGCTCTGAATGTAAAGATTGCTGGAACCATGTATGTCACCCATAATACACCCCTCTTGCCAGTAAAGAAACCTGATGGGTCTTATTGATTGGTGCAAGATCTAAGAGAAGTAAACAAATGGACAATTACTCGGTTCCCAGTAGTGGCAAATCCCTATACTTTATTAAATCAACTATCCCCTGAACACAAATGGTATAGCATTATTGATTTGAAAGATGCCTTTTGGACCTGTCCTCTTAAAGAGGTCTTGCCTTTGAATGGGAAGACCCTGACACTCATAGAAATCAGCAGCTTAGGTGGACTGTTCTGCCTCAGGGATTCACAGAGTCCCCTAACCTATTTGGACATAGTTGTTATGGCTTTGCTAGTCAAGGAAGCTGTAAAAGTAACTTTCGGAGGGGAATTAAAAGTTTTCACCCCTCATAACATAAGGGGAGTGCTGCAGCAGGGAGCTGAGAAATGGTTAACAGATAGCCGGCTGCCTAAGTATGAAAGCATCTTGTTACACTCACCCAAGCTGCAACTAGAAGTGACGAATCTACAAAACCCAGCCCATTTCTTAAACGGAGAGCCTAAAGGAGATCTGGTACATGATTGTCTAAAAGTAATAAATCTTCAGACAAAAATTAGGGACCATTTAGAGGAGGAGGAGTTGAGTGAAAGGGAGAAATTATACATCGATGATTCATCTACAGTGGTTAATAAAAATCGAAAGTCAGGATATGCAGTAATAGACGGAGTAACCTTTCAAGTCCGAGAATCCGGACCCTTAGATAAGACTTAGTCAACTCAGGCTTGTGAATTATATGCGCTGTTGAGAGCTTTACAACTGTAAGATAAAAAGACAAACACTATATTTACAGATTCTAAGTATGCATACAGGGTGGTTCATACTTTCGGCAAAATATGGGAAGAAGGAAGACTAATTAATACACGAGGTAAGTAACTTATTCATGAAACTCTAATTTGAGAAATTTTAAAAGCTCTCAAATAATTGGGACACCTATTATATTACCTTTTTATTGTGAATTAGAAATTGATTTCCCAGAGCCTCCTAATCTCCTTGGAATACCTTGTGTTAAACATCCTTATTTTGGACTTTATAGTTGCTTAATTTGTGAATGTATAAAATGTAATAAACAGTGGTATTGTGTCTCACTGAAGGAAATCCACATTGCCCATGTTGTAGAAAGAATGAAACTAAAACCATCAATTGGAATGAATCTAACAGAAAACTACTAGCTAAAGCAAAAGTCTGCAAAATATTTTGTGGATGGGAATTAAAATTAAAAAAATAAAATACAAAATACATAGGCAATGTATTTATAAACCCATGGAATTAACTAAGAGACATTCTGAGACAGTAAAATAGAATACAAAAAGTGTTAAACATTGAAATAGAATTTACTAACATACCGAAAACTACTCAATTAAACAATATTGGTGGAAACTTAGCCCAATTAAACTTAGAAGTACAACTTCAGAGATAAGATATGACCCATTAGTAATAGAAGATTTCATCAGGTGGGTCCCAGTCTGGGAACACGATCAGTGGGAAGACTAGTATATTACTAATGCCCGAGTAGTAAAGTCATACACTAATCCTCCTAACTTGCACATCAACACACAGAACCCTTACCCCAGTCGGATCAAGTTTAACAAGTAAATAGCATTTTGAATTCTAATCAGTAGTGAAGAAAAAGAATTAAAACTACATACACACTCCTGAAGAATATCTCTGCTGCCAAGAAGAACTGATACCCCGTTGCTCCCTGCAAAGGAGTAGACGAAGGGAAGGCAGAGAGATACTATGGTAGAGTTATTTGCCTATAACTGATACCACTGATGTTAGAGAATTAAATTATTAATTACTAAAGTGACCAAATTCTTTATCCTTATTCTGAATTTGATGCTTGTAAAAATCACTGTAGAAAATTTGCACCAACTGTGGAAATGGAATATTATTCAATTAGATGATATAAAAACTATTAAAGAATTGATAACCACAAGTACCCCCACACGAATTACGTAATGAACTTGAGAAAAAAAAAAAAAAAAAAGAGAAACACAACAAAGTTGGTTTGAATCTTAATCAATTCCACTGGCTAATACTTTTACTAACCACCCTAGCAGGGCCTTTAATAACACTACTAGCAACGTTAACCTTTAATCCATGCATTCTTAACAAAGTAACAAAATTCGCCAGAGAAAGGATTGAAAACATACAACTCCTGACTATAAAACAAAATTACGAGATTATGAATGGCAATCCTAAAAGTGAGGAACAAACTAACAATATGCACCTTAACACTGCAAAGCTGTATTATGAAGACATGGGGAGTGGCAAAAAAGCAGAGCAGTCTTCTCTGTTGAGAGCAGCTAAAGAAGCTGTAAAAAGATTTGATGAGAAAATTTATGAATAAATAGAGGTGGGGAATTGTAATGAGTAGTAGTGGTTTAATTTACTCATCAAATTAGTAATAGTGGCTTACTCATTAAACTGTAGTGCATGTTATATTCTTATATATATATGTCATTATAATCACTGTTCTGTTACAGGTAAGAAACTGTAAGTTGTAGAATGGTTCATTAATCTATCAGCATTGTAAGCTGAAAAAGCATGAAGTTTGCAGTTCTAAAGCTAGAAAGACAAACCATTGTGCCTTGTTAAGTAAATACTTTTGTATCTTATTTTTCTGAAAAGCTTATTGTCTCACAACACGCATAAAGTAATGAAAGAAAGGACAAGGATTGAAGAGTCAAGAACTGAAACGATACAGAATATCCAAGATGGACATCTGGAGATGCCTGCATGCTAGGCCTCAAGGTCTAGGGACTGATTGGAACTATGGGAGGAGAAAGCACCTGGCAACCAAAGTGAGAATGCAGAGAGGCCAACCAGAATCAGACCTGCAAAGCTCAGATCCAGTAGAAAAACAACAAGTGACAATGGGAGGGAAACCAATAAGGGAATAAAAGTTACTGTTTTTGTTCACTGCGCTTGCGTGCCGTGAGTGGAGCAGGAGACTCCCCGGCCGCCCAGCATGTTGTTTTGCTTATTTGCATTTTCTATAAATCTTCAATAAATTTTTATTACTATATTTCAACTCAGTTTCATTTTACTTATAATATCCTCCTCCCCAGGGCAGCTCCGGGCTCACGGCATCCCCCGAGCTGCCCCAGAATCCTCCACGGTGTCTCCCAATCACCCCCTCAGTGGCGATCTCGCCCCACCCGTGCTGGGTGTTCCGGCGGGGCTGCCAGAACGAGGGTGCCACAGCTCTGTCCAAGGGGGCACATCTGCGGCTTTTCCTGAAATTCCAGGAATATAAAAGCTCCGGAGACGCCACTTCAGAACCATCAGTCTTTATTAGCGGTTGATTAAGACCTCCCTGAGGGACCGTAAGGGAGGGAAGCAAATTAATCACTGTCATGCAGCAAAGTGCGGGGGGGCACTTCTCTCCCGGCCATTCCCACCCAACCAGCGCGGCCTCTTCCCGGTGGCTGCGGTGTCCTAGGGCGCTCCCTCATGGTAACAGTGTCCCTCCTGGTGTCCTCTGACCCTCTGATGGTGTTTCTGCTGGCTCTGTGTGACAGCAACCGCCCCAGGCCTGAAGGTTTGTCCCCAATGCTCCCTTCGGGTTCTCCTAGTCCCTCCTGGTACTGTGGTGATGTCCCTCCTGGATCTCCAGCCATGTCCCTCCTGCCCCCAGCAGTGATGTCCCTCCTGCCCCCAGCAGTGATGCCCCCCCTGGTCCTTCCTATCCCCTGGTGATGGTCCCTCCTGCTCCACGCAACCATATCTATCCCTCCTGATCTTGCAGCCATGGCTCTCCTGGCCCTGTGGTGATGTTCCTCCTGGGCCTTCAGCCATGTGCCTCCTGGATCCCACATCTGTCCTGGCTCCAAGCAGTGATGCCCCCCTGATGTCCCCTCTCTTCCCTCTTGGTCCCATGCAATAACAACCCTCCTAGTCCTTCCTGATCCATGATGACATCCCCCCTCATAGCCCCTCTCCAGAGCCCACAGCCATTCTGTTCTTAGGAAGGGAGGTGGATCCTGCCCTTTTCCCAGTGGAGCTGGGGTGTTGTGGGGTTTGGGTCTGCAAGGGAAAGGCCACAGGGCCAGGGCCCCCCTGCCCAGGTACAGGGACACCGGGACTGGATTGTCACCGGGGTGGTGGCACCCCCTGTGGTCCTGCAGCAGGAGGATAACGAGGGGGTGCAGATCCAGCCCCAGGGGCTGCCAAAGCCCCAACACTCCTCACTGTGGCTTCATCCCAGCTCCCAGCAACTTTCCCAGCAGTTCCATTCCCAGCTCTGTTGACGGGGAGGCTCTGAGACATACATACATGATCTATGAGATCTAAAATATGTCACATTTATTAGGATAGCTCAGGGTTTTTATAGCATCTGTATACAAGGTCTCGTGACAAGAAGCACATAAATGGTTACAGGTCACTGTCCAGATGTAAACATGCATTACAAATACCTTTATAATTGGTTATTAACAGGTAACAAGGCAATTATTTACTTTATCAAACTCCACCTTCTTCTTGGCACTGATTTCCTTTTGTTCTAGCAAAGACACCCGCGGCCATCTTGACACCTATAACTTTTAGTACCTATAAAACTATATGAAAGTTTATAAAAGTACCACACACAATATATAAATTGCTCACACATTCATCATGTTCCTCCCACAAATCCCCTTTTTTGTTTTTGAGTAATTTATATGATACTACAATACATTCTTATCATACTTTTAACATATTATAACACACAAGTACATATACCCATTACCATTAAAAATAACACCTTCACACACTTATCATTTATTATTATCTTATAATGCCAAAACTTAACCCATACTAAAATTTAATGGGTAATACATTAGGTTCACACAAAACACTCTCTTAAATTCTCGACTTCTATGATTATATGATATTACACTATAAACTATCTTATAATACTGAAAAAACTCTGTAATTCTGAATAGCTTATCTACCACAATATCAACCTTGTTCTGCAGAATCGCTCCCTTTCCAAGGTCTTATCCAACATGTAGGCAGCCACCGAACTCCTGTATCTGTGAGGAAACAAGCATATCCTCTACCAGTTAGTTTTACCTCTGCAGGTCCCTTCCAGACCCCGGTTTGTGGGTCCTTGTACTGAACTTTCACTGTTACCTGTGGATTTACCAAACCTGACTGCATAGAAGTGTTATGAATTACAATAGGAGGGTCTGATCTTCCACCCGTCAACCGTGAAAAATTTAAAACATATAACACTTTTGCAAGTTGGTTATGTGGGCTATCCAGCTCTTTTCCCCCTTTCTGTTTTTGCAAAAGTGATTTCAGGACTCCATGAGCCCGCTCGATGATGGTTTGTCCTGGAGGAGAATGAGCTATTCCGGTAACATGAGAAATACCCCAATTCATGCAGAATCTGCGAAAACGCTGTGAGGTATAACCGGATCCATTATCAGTCTTAATTTCTGTGGGGACTCCTAGGGCCGCTATACATGCATGCATATGACGAATGACATATCTGGCACCTTCCCCAGCATGAGCAGAGGCCCATATAGCAGGAGAAAAAGTGTCAATGCACACATGCACATACTTCAATCTTCCAAACTCATTAACATGAGTGACATCCATCTGCCAAAGCTGCAATGCTTGTAAACCACGAGGATTGACCCCCAAGCCAATGCCCAGCCCATTTCTGTGGCAGGCTGAACAAGCTTGTACAATACCACGTGCATCTGATAGAGTTAACCCAAATTGTCTGGTTAGGACTTCTGCAGACTGATGGAAAAATTCGTGGGACAAGACTGCTTGTTGAAATTTATTCACAGCAGGACCGGCCCATGCAGGTGCTACTAACTTGTCTGCCCTGTCATTATCAAGTGTTAGACCACCATGCAGTTTCTGGTGACTCCTGATATGAGTGATAGAGTAGGGATGTGTTCTCTGGTTTAACAAATGCAACAACTGTGTCATGAGTGCTGCTAAGATCTTATTCTTCAGGGTTTTGATCATTGCCCTCTCTATCCTCTGAACTGTTCCCACTACATAGAGAGAATCAGAAACTACATTGAGAGGTTCTTCCTTCCAGAAGTTGAAAGCCCACACTACACCCCGCAATTCAAGGGTTTGCAGTGTGTTACCTGTAACACCTGGAAGCAATTTGTGTTTCCACTCTGTTCCCTCCTGCCAGGTCACTGCTGCTTGTCGAGATTTTCGTCCAGCATCTGTAAAAACAGTAATCCCCTCCACAGGATCATCTGAACGCAACACAAGTTGTTCAATAATCTGATGTTGTAACAAAGGCAGCAACTTGTCTGACGGATAATGATAGGTGACCAGTCCCTCAAAATCCGCCATAGCTATCTGGAATGGTTCAGATTTCTCAAACCACCTCTCTAAATAGCTCTGAGTGACTGGCACAAATATTACAGATGGATCCCTCCCAGTTAAATCACAAATCCGTCGCCTCCCCTTTATGACAAGTTGTGCGAACAATTCAGGTCGTGTCATAATTGTCTTTTTGGGTCGATAGGTTAGGAATACCCATTCTAAAATTCTTATGCTGACTGCTATTTGACAGATGACACCTAATGGATGTTGTCTATTCCCTCCAGAGTTGACAATTAGATACTGGACTGGCTGATCTTCTAGTATTCTACAGGCGTACCCTGCAGCTATTTTACCTGAGATGTGAACTATAGCTGCTTTTTGCACATCTGACAATTCTCTCCGAAGCTCCGCATTAGCAACAGACCCTAGCAAAGGCATTAGAGGAGTTAGATCATCGTTGGTTATCCCACAAACAGGTCTTACCCACTGTCTGTCACCAAGTAGCTTCTGCACATCAGTCAAGGTTTTTATGTCAGTGTTAATGATTAACTTCTGTGGTTTCACAATACCAGATGTTATGGTCCAACCTAGATACTGCCAAGGCTCTTGTCTCTGAATCTTCTCAGGAGCGATTTTCAGACCATGCTGACCTAATTCCTGTTCTAACTGCAACAACAACACAGGGATATCTAAATTTTGGCCTGCTATTAGAATATCATCCATGTAGTGATAAACTAATAGTTCAGGATGCTGATTTCAAAATGGTTGCAAAGCCCAAGTAACATAGAGCTGACACATCACAGGTGAATTCTTCATCCCCTGTGTGAGAGTAACCCATTCAAATCTTTTTGCTGGCTCTGCTTTGTTCACTGAGGGTACTGAAAGGCAAATTTTGCAGTATCATCTGGATGCAAGAAGATAGTAAAGAAACAATCTTTCAGATCTATTATCAGTATAGCCCAATCATGTGGAATCATTGTAGGAGAGGGTAAACCTGGCTGTAAGGTTCCCATATCCTCTATGACTGCATTAATAGCCCGTAGATCATGCAATAGTCTCCATTTCCCTGACTTCTTTGGAATGACAAATATAGGAGTATTCCATGGGCTTGTAGATGGAACAATGTGACCTGCATCCAATTGTTCCTGAACCAGTTGTTGCACTATCTGCAGCCTGTCTTCCTTCAGCGGCCACTGATCGACCCATATGGGTTTTTCTGTTCTCCACTTCAGCTTCAAGGTTGGCTGCTTTTCAGTGGCCGCTCCTAAAAAGGAGAAGTAACAAGGCATGCTCCCATCTGACCTAGCAGGTCTCGACCTATCAAACCCACTGGCAAAGATAACACATAGGGCCTTGTACTCACTGATGCACCGTCAGAAAAATGAAAGCTTACCACATATCTACTGATCCACATCTGCTGTACACCACCTACCCCTTTCACTCCTGCAGTTGCCATTCCCACAGGCCAGGTGTTAGGCCATTTGTGTCTGGGGGTGATGGTAACATCCGCTCCAGTATCAACGAGCATAGTCATAATGCTGGACTGACCATTAGGATGCTGCACAACTACACTCTCCTCAGGCCCTCCCTGCTTTATGTCTATGGCCAACATCACCTCAGGAGGACCTGTGGAACCAAAACCTTCATCCCCTCGAGCCCGTGGTTCTGCCTTGGGCACCACTGCCTTGAAAGGTATCCGCTGTGCTATTTTGCTGTTAGCAGGAATGAAAACTGGTGGTGTTAAAGTATATACCATGATTTTGATGACTCCTGTAGTATCAGTATCTATTACTCCTTGCACTACAAAAATTCCCCAACGAGACAAAGATGAACATCCTAACAAGAGAGCACTTAACCCTTTACCTAAAGGTCCTTACAATGTAGAAATACTCTTAGGTTAAAAACTCTTTTAATACCTATGTAATGCATTACCAAGCCTACAAATATATATATATATATGCATATATAAACCCACACAATACTTTTCTCTTGCACACAATTGTCTTTCAAACATTCATAAGGTGGCCACCGCATTCATACCTCAATCATACATGCTTTCACACAGTGAAGCTTTTGGTTTTGATTATAATACGATTTATATGCAATTCCCCATAGGAGAGGCTTCATCTTCGAAGGGTCAGCAGGCTCACAAAATAGCAGGCGTCCCTGCAAAAGGCAATGTTGACCTTCATGTAAAGCCTGAAAACCTTGAGCATGAGCCATCTGCATTTTCTATTTAAAAGTTCTCACCATCTTTCTGTTTCTGATGGTCAGCAGTCAAATGATTGCCATAAGAATTTATACACATTTAATACATATTAGTAAACACTCCCTATAATAGAGACTAATTGGGTTTTGATAAACAAATTAAAGCTATTACAGGAACACCTTTTGTACTGTTCTAGACCAACCTGTTTACAGGGCAAATCAGTTTGTGTGATATAACCTGTGAAAAAATTATTTTAAACCTTTTAAACAATATACCCTTTGTATTACCCACTAATAATCTGAAATCTCACTGAAGAAAGAAAAAAAAAAAACAACAGGATTAGTAACCTATAAACTGCAAGGCTTAAAATATCAATTTAAATAATTTAGAAAAAACTCATTTTTCAATGCTATTTTGTTTTCCACATTCCAGTGAGCAAAACGATTTTACACTTAAATTAACAAACTGACTTCTTTTTGCTATATGACTCTTCCCTTTTCCTGATGCTAAGGGCCACTAATGCCCCACTGGAGCAGCCACAAAAGCTGCTTTTTCTTGTTCAACCACCCTTCCAGCCGCCTCGAGGGGCTGGGCTGCAGGGTTTGACGTGTTTGAGTCAAAACACTGTGTAGTTTGCGTCTTTGCTGCTGTTGTTGTTTTCAGCAAACAGGAGTAGGGTCGCAGCTTGTACTGTTGACGCCGCTGTTGCTGCCGGTGTACGGCCACTGTGGCGCGGGGGAGATAACACCCCAGGGCGCCGGAGCCGCTCCCGCTGCTCTCTGCGCTTCTGTGTTCCGCACCCTCGGTCCCGGGGGCTGTCCCGGTGTTCCGAAGAGGAGTTGATTCACGTTCTTCCCGCTTTGAGAGAGAGGACATTTCGGCGGAGATGCGACTGCCAGCGCATGCGCGACGTTAGTCACAGGCACTTCACTCGTAGTTACCGCTGTCGATGACGTAATGGCCGGCTCCGTGCCTGACGCATGCGCGATGATTACCGCTGCCAGATGCTGTTGCCACTGACAACGCGGGGGCAGTGAGGAGGGGGAGAGCTGCGGGCTGCGCAGGCGCAGTGACCGCTCCACCCTTGCTCTCCGCGGTTCTTGCCCCCCCCACCACAGCTGGAACCAAGCCAAGCCGCTTTCTCGCCGCCATTGGCATGGGCGCGGCCGCAGCACCGAACACCAGCTGATCCGCACAAGTTTTACTTTCGGAAACTTTCGCTTTCACCCCGCTCTCGCCATCTAAGGCTGCGCGCACCGATAAAGACAATCGCCTCTCGGCTCCCGCCTCCCGCAACGCGTCCACCAGCAGACGACACAGAGTAGGAAACTTTTTAACAGCTTTAGACCCTCTTGAGGTCTCTTCCCACAGTTTCTGTTCTAGAGAGTCCCAAATAGACACTTCAAAGGCCGCAGAAACACCGGGGATAAGGTCCTTAGCCCTGGACCATTCCAACAACCCTCTAAGGGTGGCACATTCATAATAAAAGTCCTTTTTATAAAGGATAGTTTGAAGAAGCTTTTCCACCGCCTCCTCCTCTTTTGAGAGGACGGTCCCCATCTTGCTTCTCCTTTTCTGGCTACTCGCCTGATCAGGGCGAGATTCCCACAAACTGCTTACCGCGCGGATTTTTCAATTCCAGACGCTGGGGTAACGTCACCGGAATTCCAGACAGCTTCTCCCTCCTTCGTCCAGTTCGCTTCCACGTCCTGACCGAACAGCGAACCCAAAGTCTCGATTTCACACTGCCGCTTTTAACACCATCTCTGGCTAAACTTCAGAGGGGCAGCGAATTTCGCTTTTAAGACCTTCCTGGCTAAACTTCTGTTATAGTCAAATGACCAGATATAAATTTTTTTCTTTTAAATATATTGTAGAAATTTATTGAAGGCAAATAAGCAAAACAGCGCGCTGGAAGACCTGGGGAAACTCCTGTTCCACCAACGGTCTTCCCGCCAAAAACGTGTAATGATCTTTTATATGTGCCACTATTCCCTCCCCTTTAGGCGGCGCCTGGATGCCGGGTGGCAGGCTCCAGATGGAGGTGGTCCTCAGATGGCAGTGGCTGCTCTCGAAGCGGGGCGAGTGGCTCCTCCCTCGGGCCGGCTCCTCCCTCGGGCAGCTTGCTGCCACGGCTGCTCTGCCGCTCCTGGCTCGGCTGCGACAGGCTGTGCCGGGGGCTGTGCCGCTCGGCTATGCCCCTTTTATCCATATCTTTATAGGCACATTTAAAGCTTACATTCAGAACTTGTTTAACATAGTAAGATATAGCTTTCCATAGTAACATAACATTGTGGTTTGACATTTGTAATTCAAACTAACCACTAACACTAACATTGCAAAGATAATTTGATTAGCAAATTATTTATCTTTGCCTTTATTAACTATTTCACTTCAAAAGGCAGCGGTCCCAGTGTCCCTGTCTTTCGGACGCCACTTGTTGACGGGGAGGCTCTGAGACATACATACACGATCCATGAGATCTAAAATATGTCCAATTTATTAGGATAGCTCAGGGTTTTTATAGCATCTGTATACAAGGTCTCGTGACAAGAAGCACATAATTGCTTACAGGTCACTGTCCAGATGTAAACATGCATTACAAATACCTTTATAATTGGTTATTAACAGGTAACAAGGCAATTATTTACTTTATCAAACTCCACCTTCTTCTTGGCACTGATTTCCTTCTGTTCTAGCAAAGACACCCGTGGCCATCTTGACACCTATAACTTTTAGTACCTATAAAACTATATGAAAGTTTATAAAAGTACCACACACAATATAAATTGCTCACACATTCATCATGTTCCTCCCACACAGCTCCTTTAGACACAAAGCATCACCTCAAAACAACTTTGACAGTTGCCAACAGGATTGAAATAGGGTTTTCTGGGGAAGATTTTGCTTTGTGTTTTTAAAAGTGCTACTTAGAAATTGCTCACTGCTGTCGGTCCCTCTTCTCCAATGCCAAATTCCCGGAGATTTTGAAGCTGATCCCATCTGGCTCCAAAATTCCCCCCGTGCTGGGATAAATTTCCCAGCTCCAGCCCCCACCCCAAGAGCCAGTGTTGGACCTGGGTGAGTTTTGAGAAAGTCAGAAACAACGTTGAGCTGCCAGTGGCTCTGCTTGGCTCCCTGGGCTGGAAAAAACCTGTTCCAGGAAGACTGTGTAGGCGAGGGGGGAAGACGCACGGCTGATGTCCGGGGGGATTTGGGATATTGGTGGGTTTTTTGGGGGATAATTGACCATCAACCAGTGCTGGGTGCTCGACTGGAGGGATGATGAGCCAGAGGGATGCTGCTTTTGGGGGGATGCTCAACCTGAAAGAGGCTCAGGCCCTTGACTGAGGGGTGCTTGGCTAGGGGAGGATGCTCTGGCAAAGGGATGCTCAGCTGGAGGGATGCTCTGTCACAGGGTTGCTTGGCTTGGTCAGCCAGAGGGATGCCTGGCTGGGGAGATGGTTGTCCAGGGGGATGTTCACCTGGAGGGATGCTTATCTGGGGGGGTGCTTGGCTTGTGGGATGATACCCCAGGGGGATGCTCTGCCTGGCAGAGGGATGCTCTGGCAGAGAGATGCTCAGCCAGAGGAATGCTGCCTTTGGGGGTGCTCAGCTGGGGGTATCTGCGCCCAAGGTGATGCCCTGGCAGGAAGGTGCAGCATTGTTGGGGTGTCCTGTGAAGGGCCAGGAATGGCACTTGGATGATCCCTGTGGCTCCCTTCTACCTCAGGATATTCTGTGACTCCAGGATAATTTATGCTTGGATGATCCCTGTGGCTCCCTTCTACCTCAGGATATTCTGTGACTCCAGGATAATCTATGCTGCCAACACCTGCCTTTCTCCTGAGATGGACAACGAACAGACGAGCAGCATTGGAAAAATAAGCATTTTTTTATTAACAAGTTGTGTTGTCTTCTCAGTCTTCTCAGTCTTCCCAGTCCACCTCCGTCATCCATTTCTTATCTCTCTTCATCATCCTCTTCAGGTCCGTCTCTGTCAACCTCTTATTGTCCATCTCCATTCTCCATTCCTTGTCTATCTCCATAATCTTGTCCTTGTCCATCTTCATGATCCTTTTGAAAACTCATCTGTCTTCTCCTTGTCCATTTCCACTTCTTGTCCTTCTTGTCCTCTTCTTGTCTGTCTTTATCATCGTCTCCTCCATCTCTGTCATCCTCTCCATTTCCATCTCCTCTATCCTCTCCATGTCCATCTCCATTATCCACTCCTGGTCTGTCTCTATTGTCCTGTCCTGCAAAGAGAGAGAGAGATCCAGTGAGCTGCTCCCTGCTTGGGGATCATCAGTCCTGATTCCAGGGTTGATCCAGATGATGGGATGTGAATCCTGGTTGCTCCATCGATCCAACTGCCCAGCTCTGGCCGATGGGATGTCCACTTGGCCTCCTCTGCAGGCCCGGCCATTGGCCCAGGGTAGGCTGGGATTAGGGCTTTCCTTCTCCTTGTCCATCTCCGTCATCCACTCCTTGTTAATCTCCACTGTTCTCTCATTGTCTCCATTGTCCTGTCCTGCAAAGAGAGAGAGAGAGATCCAGTGAGCTGCTCCCTGCTTGGGGATCATCAGTCCTGATTCCAGGGTTGATCCAGATGATGGGATGTGAATCCTGGTTTCTGCATCGATCCAGCTGCCCAGCTCTGGCTGATGGGATGTCCACTTGGCCTCCTCCTCAGGCGCGGCTGTTGGCCCTGGATGGGCTTGGACTGAGGTTCCCCTGCTCTGTGTCCATCTCCTTTGTCCTTCCCATGTGCAACTCATCCTCTATTAGTCCATCTCCATCATGTCCTAATTGTCCATCTCTGTTGTCCTCTCCGTGTCATTTTCCATTGTCTTCTTTCTGCCCATCTCCTCCATCCAATCCTCATCCATCGCTGTTATCCACTCCTTGTCTGTCTCCATTGTCCTGTCCTGCAAAGAGAGAGAGAGAGATCCAGTGAGCTGCTTCCTGCTGGGAGACCTTGAGTCCTGGTTCCAGGATTGATCCATCTGATGGGATATTAATCCTGGCTTCTGTGTTGATCCAGCTCTTGCTGAAGGGATGTCCACTTGGCCTCCTCCGCAGGCTTGGCCGTTAGCTCATGATGAACTGGGATTGAGGTTCCCCTGCTCCGTGTCCACCTCTGTTATCATTCCCATGTGCAACTCGTCCTCTATTTTTCCATCTTCCTTATGTCCTAGTTGTCTGTCTCTGTTGTCCTCTCCATGTCCATCTGCATTGTCCTCTTTTGTCCATCTCCTCCATCCAATGCTCATCCATCTGTTATCCACTCCTTGTCTGTCTCTGGTGTCCTGTCCTGCAAAGAGAGAGAGATGCAGTGAGCTGCTCCCTGCTGGGAGATCATCAGTCCTGGTTCCAGGCTTGATCCAGATGATGGGATGTTAATCCTGGTTTCTTGTTGATCTGCCTGCTCAGCTCTTTCTGAGGAGACCTCCACTTGGAGTCCTGCGCATGCTCAGCTGTAGGTCGTGGATTGTCTGGGATTGTGGTTCTCCTGTTTTGTGTCCATCTCCGTTGTCCTCCCCATGTTCATCTCCATTATTCCTTTCCTTGTCAGTCTCCTTCATCCTCTGGTTGACCACCTCTTCCATCATCTTTTTGTCCATCTCCACTGTCCTCCTGTCTCTGTTATCCACTCCTTGTCCATCTCTGTTATGCACTCCTTGTCTCTGTTGTCCTGTCCTGCAATGAGAGAGAGAGAGATGCAGTGAGCTGCTCCCTGCTGGGAGATCATCAGTCCTGGTTGCAGGGTTGATCCATCAGATGGAATGTTAATCCTGGTTCCTGTGTTGATCCAGCTGTGCAGCTCTGGCTGATGGGATTTCACTTGGCCTCTTCCAATCGTTAGCCCTGGATGGGCTGTGGTTTGGGTTCCCCTGTTCCTTGTCCATTTCTACTGTTCTCTATTTTTCCGTCTCCGTTTTCCTCTCGTTTTCACCTCTGTTTTCCTCTTTTTGTCCATCTCCATCGTGACCTCATTGTCCATCTCCCTTGTCCTCTCGTTGTCTGTCTCCGTGATCCACTCATTGTCCATCTCTGTTGTCCTGCCTTGCAAAGAGTCAAAGCGATCCAATGAGCTGCTCCCTGCTGGAAGAACATCAGTCCTGGCTCCAGTGTTGATCCAGCAGATGGGATGTTAGTCCAGAATCCAGCATCGATCCAGCAGTGCTGGTTCCCGTGTCAATGCAGCTGATGAGGTGTTAGTCTGTCACCATCTCTCTCGTCCTCTCCATGTCCAACTCCGTTGTCCTCTTTTTACCCATCTCCATCATGTCGTGATTGTCCATCTCCATTGGCCTCCCGTTATCCATCTCCTCCATCCACTCCTTGTCCATCTCCGTTATCCACTCCTTGTTTCCATTGTCCTGTCCTGCAAAGAGAGAGAGAGATCCAGTGAGCTGCTCCCTGCTTGGGGATCATCAGTCCTGATTCCAGGGTTGATCCAGATGATGGGATGTGAATCCTGGTTTCTGCATCGATCCAGCTGCCCAGCTCTGGCTGATGGGATGTCCACTTGGCCTCCTCCTCAGGCGCGGCTGTTGGCCCTGGATGGGCTTGGACTGGGGTTCCCCTGCTCTGTGTCCATCTCCTTTGTCCTTCCCATGTGCAACTCATCCTCTATTAGTCCATCTCCATCATGTCCTAATTGTCCATCTCTGTTGTCCTCTCCGTGTCATTTTCCATTGTCCTCTTTCTGCCCATCTCCTCCATCCAATCCTCATCCATCGCTGTTATCCACTCCTTGTCTGTCTCCATTGTCCTGTCCTGCAAAGAGAGAGAGAGAGATGCAGTGAGCTGCTTCCTGCTGGGAGACCTTGAGTCCTGCTTCCAGGATTGATCCATCTGATGGGATATTAATCCTGGCTTCTGTGTCGATCCAGCTCTTGCTGAAGGGATGTCCACTTGGCCTCCTCCGCAGGCTTGGCCGTTAGCCCTGGATGAACTGGGATTGAGGTTCCCCTGCTCCGTGTCCACCTCTGTTATCATTCCCATGTGCAACTCGTCCTCTATTTTTCCATCTTCCTTATGTCCTAGTTGTCTGTCTCTGTTGTCCTCTCCATGTCCATCTGCATTGTCCTCTTTTGTCCATCTCCTCCATCCAATGCTCATCCATCTGTTATCCACTCCTTGTCTGTCTCCATTGTCCTCTCCTGCAATGAGAGAGAGAGATGCAGTGAGCTGCTCCCTGCTGGGAGATCATCAGTCCTGGTTGCAGGGTTGATCCAGAGTCAGGATGTTAATCTTGGTTCCGGTGTTGATCCGGCTGCCCAGCTCTGGCTGATGAGATGTCCACTTGGTCTCCTTTGCAGGCCCAGTCATTGGCCCTGGCCAGGTTTGGACTGGGGTTCCTTTTCTCCATGTCCATCTGATTGTCCTCTTGTTGTCCATCTCTGTAGTCCTCTCACTATCCGTCTTTGCCATCCTCTCCTTGTTGTGTCCTCAGTGTCCATCTGCCTTGTCTTTTCCTCTCCATCTCCATCGTCCTCTTGTTGTCCGTCTCCATCATGTCCTAATTGTCCATCTTTGTTGTCCTCTCATTGTCTGTCTCTGGTGTCCTGTCCTGCAAAGAGAGAGAGAGATCCAGTGAGCTGTTCCCTGCTGGGAGATCATCAGTCCTGGTTGCAGGGTTGACCCATCAGATGGAATGTTAATCCTGGTTCCTGTGTTGATCCAGCTGTGCAGCTCTGATTGATTGGATGTCCAATTGACCTCCTCCTGCCATTGTTCCTCGATGAGCTGGGATTGGGTTTCCTCTTCTCTTTGTATGTCTGAGTTGCCCTCTTGTTGTCCATCTCAGCTGTCCTCTCACTATCCATCTTTGTCATCCTCTCCTTGTTGTGTCTTCAGTCCTCTGTGTCCATCTCCGTTGTGTCCTCAGTGTCCATCTCCTCTGTCCTCTACTTGTCCATCTCCGTCGTCTTCTCATTGTCTGTCTCCGTTATCCGCTCCTTGTGTGTGTCCATTATCCTGTGCGGCAAAGAGCTTGAGAGAGAGATCGATCCAGTGAGCTGTTTCCTGCTGGGAGATCATCAGTCCTGGTTCTAGGGTTGATCCAGTGTGTGGGATATTAATCCTGGTTTCTGTGTTGGTCCAGCTGTGCAGCTCTGGCCGATGGGATGTCCACTTGGCCTCCTCTGCAGGCCTGGCTGTAGGCCCTGTATGGGATGGGATTGGGGTTCTCCTTCTCCATGTCCATCTGTGCCATCCTCTTGTCCATCTCCTTTGTCCTGTCCTGCAGAGACATAGGGATCCGGTGTGTTGCTCCTTCCTGGGAGAGCGGCTCTCTGGGCTGGGCTGAGCTCTGTGCCCTTGGATACCCCTGAAGCAGGGTGGGGCTCTCTGATGTCACAGGGGTCCCCGGGCACCACCATGTCCCACTACACAAAGGGCCCCTGTGACACAAAGGGCCACACCCAGCACCCCACCAACTGTGGTACTACCTGGAGAAGGCCCAGGGCAGCCCCAGGCCTCGTGGGCTTGTAGGCCCTGCTGTTCCCAGAGCCCTAGGGGTTTTGCCTCCGGTCCCACTCGACCCCCCATCTGCACAGGGCTGGGCAGGCCGGGCTGAGCATGGCAGGAGGGATTCTTGATAGTCCCTGGCCTGATGTAAAAAGACAGGGAAGGGAGAGAAAGGGAGGGCAAGGGAGAGAAAAAGAGCTCACCAGTCCTGGGTCCAGTGTCCATCCAGCTGATGGGATGCCAATCCACAATCCAATGTCAATCCAGTGCATGGAATGATAATCCTGGTTTCTGTGCTGATCCAACTGTGCCACTCTGGCCGAAGGGATGACAACTTGACCTTCTCTGCAGGCCCGACTATTGGTCCAGGGCAGGCTGGGATTAGGGCATTCCTTCTCCTTGTCTATCTCTGTCATCCTCTCCTTGTTAATCTCCATTGTTCTCTCATTGTCTCCATTGTCCTGTCCTGCAATGAGAGAGAGAGAGATGCAGTGAGCTGCTCCCTGCTGGGAGATCATCAGTCCTGGTTGCAGGGTTGATCCATCAGATGGAATGTTAATCCTGGTTCCTGTGTTGATCCAGCGGTGCAGCTCTGGCTGATGGGATGTCGCTTGGCCTCGTCCAACCTTTAGCCTTGGATGGGTTGTGGTTGGGGCTCCCCTGCTCCTTGTCCATTTCTACTGTTCTCTATTTTTCCGTCTCCGTTTTCCTCTCGTTTTCACCTCTGTTTTCCTCTTTTTGTCCATCTCCATCGTGACCTCATTGTCCATCTCCCTTGTCCTCTCGTTGTCTGTCTCCGTGATCCACTCATTGTCCATCTCTGTTGTCCTGCCTTGCAAAGAGTCAAAGCGATCCAATGAGCTGCTCCCTGCTGGGAGAACATCAGTCCTGGCTCCAGTGTTGATCCAGCAGATGGGATGTTAGTCCAGAATCCAGCATCGATCCAGCAGTGCTGGTTCCCGTGTCAATGCAGCTGATGAGGTGTTAGTCTGTCACCATCTCTCTCGTCCTCTCCATGTCCAACTCCGTTGTCCTCTTTTTACCCATCTCCATCATGTCGTGATTGTCCATCTCCATTGGCCTCCCGTTATCCATCTCCTCCATCCACTCCTTGTCCATCTCCGTTATCCACTCCTTGTTTCCATTGTCCTGTCCTGCAAAGAGAGAGAGAGATCCAGTGAGCTGCTCCCTGCTTGGGGATCATCAGTCCTGATTCCAGGGTTGATCCAGATGATGGGATGTGAATCCTGGTTTCTGCATCGATCCAGCTGCCCAGCTCTGGCTGATGGGATGTCCACTTGGCCTCCTCCTCAGGCGCGGCTGTTGGCCCTGGATGGGCTTGGACTGAGGTTCCCCTGCTCTGTGTCCATCTCCTTTGTCCTTCCCATGTGCAACTCATCCTCTATTAGTCCATCTCCATCATGTCCTAATTGTCCATCTCTGTTGTCCTCTCCGTGTCATTTTCCATTGTCCTCTTTCTGCCCATCTCCTCCATCCAATCCTCATCCATCGCTGTTATCCACTCCTTGTCTGTCTCCATTGTCCTGTCCTGCAAAGAGAGAGAGAGAGATCCAGTGAGCTGCTTCCTGCTGGGAGACCTTGAGTCCTGCTTCCAGGATTGATCCATCTGATGGGATATTAATCCTGGCTTCTGTGTCGATCCAGCTCTTGCTGAAGGGATGTCCACTTGGCCTCCTCCGCAGGCTTGGCTGTTAGCCCTGGATGAACTGGGATTGAGGTTCCCCTGCTCCGTGTCCACCTCTGTTATCATTCCCATGTGCAACTCGTCCTCTATTTTTCCATCTTCCTTATGTCCTAGTTGTCTGTCTCTGTTGTCCTCTCCATGTCCATCTGCATTGTCCTCTTTTGTCCATCTCCTCCATCCAATGCTCATCCATCTGTTATCCACTCCTTGTCTGTCTCCATTGTCCTGTCCTGCAAAGAGAGAGAGAGATGCAGTGAGCTGCTCCCTGCTGGGAGATCATCAGTCCTGGTTGCAGGGTTGATCCAGAGTCAGGATGTTAATTTTGGTTCCGGTGTTGATCCGGCTGCCCAGCTCTGGCTGATGAGATGTCCACTTGGTCTCCTTTGCAGGCCCAGTCATTGGCCCTGGCCAGGTTTGGACTGGGGTTCCTTTTCTCCATGTCCATCTGATTGTCCTCTTGTTGTCCATCTCTGTAGTCCTCTCACTATCCGTCTTTGCCATCCTCTCCTTGTTGTGTCCTCAGTGTCCATCTGCCTTGTCTTTTCCTCTCCATCTCCATCGTCCTCTTGTTGTCCGTCTCCATCATGTCCTAATTGTCCATCTTTGTTGTCCTCTCATTGTCTGTCTCTGGTGTCCTGTCCTGCAAAGAGAGAGAGAGAGATCCAGTGAGCTGTTCCCTGCTGGGAGATCATCAGTCCTGGTTGCAGGGTTGATCCAGCTGTGCAGCTCTGATTGATTGGATGTCCAATTGACCTCCTCCTGCCATTGTTCCTCGATGAGCTGGGATTGGGTTTCCTCTTCTCTTTGTATGTCTGAGTTGCCCTCTTGTTGTCCATCTCAGCTGTCCTCTCACTATCCATCTTTGTCATCCTCTCCTTGTTGTGTCTTCAGTCCTCCGTGTCCGTCTCCGTTGTGTCCTCAGTGTCCATCTCCTCTGTCCTCTACTTGTCCATCTCCGTCGTCTTCTCATTGTCTGTCTCCGTTATCCGCTCCTTGTGTGTGTCCATTATCCTGTGCGGCAAAGAGCTTGAGAGAGAGATCGATCCAGTGAGCTGTTTCCTGCTGGGAGATCATCAGTCCTGGTTCTAGGGTTGATCCAGTGTGTGGGATATTAATCCTGGTTTCTGTGTTGGTCCAGCTGTGCAGCTCTGGCCGATGGGATGTCCACTTGGCCTCCTCTGCAGGCCTGGCTGTAGGCCCTGTATGGGATGGGATTGGGGTTCTCCTTCTCCATGTCCATCTGTGCCATCCTCTTGTCCATCTCCTTTGTCCTGTCCTGCAGAGACATAGGGATCCGGTGTGTTGCTCCTTCCTGGGAGAGCGGCTCTCTGGGCTGGGCTGAGCTCTGTGCCCTTGGATACCCCTGAAGCAGGGTGGGGCTCTCTGATGTCACAGGGGTCCCCGGGCACCACCATGTCCCACTACACAAAGGGCCCCTGTGACACAAAGGGCCACACCCAGCACCCCACCAACTGTGGTACTACCTGGAGAAGGCCCAGGGCAGCCCCAGGCCTCGTGGGCTTGTAGGCCCTGCTGTTCCCAGAGCCCTAGGGGTTTTGCCTCCGGTCCCACTCGACCCCCCATCTGCACAGGGCTGGGCAGGCTGGGCTGAGCATGGCAGGAGGGATTCTTGATAGTCCCTGGCCTGATGTAAAAAGACAGGGAAGGGAGAGAAAGGGAGGGCAAGGGAGAGAAAAAGAGCTCACCAGTCCTGGGTCCAGTGTCCATCCAGCTGATGGGATGCCAATCCACAATCCAATGTCAATCCAGTGCATGGAATGATAATCCTGGTTTCTGTGCTGATCCAGCTGTGCCGCACTGGCTGATAGGATGTCAACTTGGCCTCCTCTGCAGGCCAAGCCATTGGTCCAGGGCAGGTTGGGATTAGGGCTTTCCTTCTCCTTGTCCATCTCCATCGTCTTCCCCATGTTTATCTCCATTGTTCCTTTCTTTGTCAGTCTCCTTTATGCTCTTGTTGACCACTGTCATAATTTTGATTTTAGCAAGGAATTTTTCTTTCCTTTTCTGTGCCATGTGTGTGTGCTGTGTATATGAGCCATCAGGTGAACAAAAGAATTTGCCTGGTCCAGTAATGGCGGAGAGATTAGTCTCATTGACAATGAAGGGGGAGGAGTTGGGGGGGCCTTCTGTGTGACTGGGAGGAGGTGTGGAGGAGAGGGGTGTGTGCCGGGTGGCTGAGGACCTGCTGAAAGCTGCAGAACTGCGTGGTTTCTTCTTTCTTCCTGCCGGAGGGGAATTTGCTGCTATTCTCTTCTGAGTTGTTTCTGGTTGCAGGCCTTGCTTAGAACTAATCCTAACCAGCTGAAGGTCGTTAGTTTTCTTCCATTTGGAGAACTTTCTGTTTTATTGCTGTTTTTTTTTCTTTCCCCCTTCCCCCCCCCCCCCTTTTCCAGTGTGGGAAGGGAAGGGGAATCAAATTTTTTTTTGTTTTTTTTCTCCAATATACCCTGGGGGTTGTTTCTTTTGTCTTCTTCCCCCAACCCACCTTGTGGCAACCAAGGATCTCACAGCGCTGCCTGGTGATGGGCACTGGGCATTACAGGTTCTTCTCATCCAGTGTTCCAACAGCGCCACCTGGTGACTTCAATAGGACACTACAAGTTCTGCACCTCCAGTGACCCAACAGTGCCCCCTGGTGAATGGTACAGGACATTACATGTTTTGCATCTGCAGTGACCTGACGGTTCCCCCTGCTGACTGTGGTTGGAACTGCACCAAAGGGTGTAAGAAATTGAACTATTTAATTTTCCTTTTGCCGGTTTATCAGTTTTGTTCTTGAAGGGGATTATTGGTGGGTGTAGGAGTACTGCTTGGTTGTTTTACTGGTTTTTTTTTTTTTTTTTTGTGTTCTTGTTAATATACACATACCTTTTAATAAAGGGCTGTTATTTTCCCTTTCTCATAACTTGTTTTCCTTTAATCGGAGCCTCTTAATTTTGGATTTATAAATTGCTTAGAAAGAGAAGTTTGGGTATTTTTCTCCTTTTTATCCTCAGCAAAAGACCCTTGTCTCATTTAAACTGAGACACCTTCTTATTTATACTCTGTTTTACTGGGAACATGACCACTTCCTTGGTTACAAACTGGTCAGCAAGGAAGGCCTAGATTAAAACTACCACACTCCCCAAATGCACAGGAGAGATGGAGGGTAAGGGTTTTCTTTCCTGGGTAGAACTACATTTGTTTTGTTTCAGAAACCCTGAACTGCAATTGTCAGTCTGAGCCCCAAAATGGACTAAGGTTGAAGATTCCTCCCAGACAAAAGGTGCCAGCAAAGGAAGCTCTATGTGTGCATAGCAGACCAAGAGTGGCTCACCAATTCTACAGGAGAGGTGGAGGATAAGGGTTTTCTTTCCTGGGTGGAACTGCATTTGTTTGGTGTCAAAATCCCTTCCCTGGATTTGTCAGTCTGAGCCCCCAAAAGGAATAAGAACAAAGATTCCTTTCAGACAAAAGGAGCCAGCACAAGAAGCTCTATGTGTGCATGGAGTGCTAAAAGTGGCTCAACAATTGCACAGGAGAGATGGAGGGTAAGGGCTTTCTTTCCTGGGGGGAAATGTATTTGTTTGGTGTCAGAATCCCTGTGCTAGAATTGTCAGTCTTAATCCCAAAATGGAATACAGGAAAAGATTTCTCCCAGAAAAAAGGTGCCAGCAAAGGAAGCTTTATGTGTGCATGGAGTGCCAAGATTGGCTCACCAATTGCACAGGGGAGTTCGAGGTTATGGTATGGTGGGTTTCCCAAACAGGCCTGGGGATCCTCGGAGAGATAAAAACTACAAAGGAACTCTTGTATGAGGCAAGGTGGCATGCACGGACCTGGAAAGTATAACAACGTGGTTTTCCAGCAGAGTTAGCTGTCATTTTTGTCAGACATGCTCAATGAGCACCTTTGTCACGGTGAATCAGCAAAATGACATAACGTCTTAAACTGCCAATGGAGGGATATTTATGTAACTTGAAAACCAATATTGATTTAACATGTGTAGCCTAAAAAGTTCATAAAACTCACTTCCATCAGTGCAATAAAGGTTCCAGTTTTCTGATTCCATAAGGGTTCGTGTCGTTTTGTCCTGCTCTGACCCACGACATCTGGTGACCCACTCCACGATCATCGAAGACGAAAGAAGAGAAGAAGTAGCGAAATGGATCTGGAGGTTGCTGCCACACGGATCGAGACCAGTGAATCGCAGAAGATGAAAAGGAAAGCAGCGATGCGGACCTGGAGTTTTGTCGCTGCACGAGCATGCACCGTTGCTGCTGCTCACGCGCTGAGCCGAGAAGGAGGCTCCACCTCGACTCTGTGTCCGGCTCCACTGGAAGACGCTCCAGTGCCAGTACAGCCAAAAAAGGCACAAGGTAGTGTTGTCTGCCTTAAACCTCCTCGAAAATGGAGGTTGCCCCTGCTCAAATTACCATAAAACCTGGTGATCCTGTAACATTTTGGCAGAAAATCAGAGCTCGAACAATGCAGGAGGGGAATTGGGAGTTGGTAGAAGAGATTGATACTCCATCAGAGGACGCTTTTCATCAGGCAGTCTCTTTATCTGGTGGAGAGGCTGTGGTTTTCCCAGTGGTGAGGGGAGATCCAGATGCTGGGCAACCTGAGGAGTACCCCACATTTTCATGGAAAGTGATACAGGAATTACAGAAGTGTGCATTGCATTATGGGCCTAACTCACCACCTACCATATGTTTGCTAAGGTTATTGACTATGGAGGAAATAACTCCATATGATATACAGATGATTGCCCAGATTATATTTCCCCCAGTCCAGTTCTTGGCTTTTCAGTCAACCTGGATAAAAAGGGCTACTATGCAAGGGGTGAAAAATTTACAATGACCTCAAGATGATCCCTGATATGGAAATGGTAGTGATGTCCTCATTGGTTCAGGACAGTTCTCAAACCCTCAACATCAGGCAAAATGGCATCGTTTAGTATTGGAACAAGCTAAAGGTATAGGTATAGAGGTTATTCTTCATACTGCAGAGTTATCAGCCCCTAAGCCTAGATATGCTTCTATTAGACAGGATACTAAGGAACCTTCTTTGCCATTTGTTCAGAGACTGTTGGCTGCTATAGAGAAGCAAGTTTTTGATGCCGGTCTGCGTGATGCCCTAGTGAAACAGTTGGCAAGAGATAATGCCAATGCAGATTGTCAGAAAATTATAGATGCCCTTCCTGGTGATCCCTCGCTTGATGATATGATTCAGGCATGCTCAAAAGTAGGATCAGTGGATCACAAAATGACTACATTGGCTACTGCCATGGCTGCGGTTACTACCACAGACCATAAATATGGTTCTTGCAGTAAAAAGGGACACCGAAAAACTGAGTGTTCCCAGAAATCAAAGAAGAACACACCCACACAGTCAGTAGTAACAACTTGCCTTAGATGTGGGAAAGTAGGGCACTTTGCTAGGCAACCTTGGTCAACTTATTGTGCTGATGGACATACGTTGTCAGGAAACGGGAAGACGAGCGTGAGGTGTCGCGCTTCGACACAAGTACCTGCCCCGATCGACTAACTTACCCAGTGCTTCCAATGACCACAGATTTATGTGACCAGTTATCAGAAGGGACAAAGGGAGCAGCCAGGAGGGATGTATCCACTGCTTGCACAGTAACCATTTCCACTCTGGGGGTTCATTAAGTCCCTCTGGATGCTTGGAGACCTATTGGCAGGGGTTTAAGTCTCTTGTTAATTAGTAGGTCAAGTGCTACCATTCAGGGGATCATCGATGAGTTACTGTTGCCGATTGTACTGGGCAGATATGTACCATGGTATCAACATCTACCCCTCCTCTTTGCATTGAAAAGGGAACATGCATTGCTCAACTTATACCTTTTATGAGCTGTGTTCCTAGGACAAAAAATGTCATCTGAGGCACAAGAGGATTCAGATCTACTGGGCTTCCTCAAGTCCATTGGGTTCAGACTGCGAATGACCACTGACCTCAAACGACCTGTGTGCTGAGTATGGCACATGTGCCTCCCACTACTGTAAAGGTATCTGGGTTATTGGACACTGGTGCTGATGTTACAGTCATCTCGCTGAAGGAATGGCCTACTTCTTGGCCTATGGTCCCTGCCTCTCAGGCTGTTGTAGGCTTGGGTGGCACCTCCACCAGATGTCTTGCAGCTAAGCCAATGCTCATTACTAACCCAGAGAGCCAAACTGCCACTGTTCGGCCCTATGTGACTGGTGCACCCTTGAACTTGTGGGGACAGGATTGCCTTTCTCAATGGGTAGTCTGTATAACTACAGATTTTTCCCTAGGGGTCACTGTGATGTAGGGTGTGAAACACCCCACAGTTGCTTTGAAATGGCTCTCAGATAAGCCTGTGTGGGTTGAACAGTGGTCTCTCAATATTGAGAAGCTCACTGTCCTGAACACTTTAGTCCAAGAATAACTAGATGCAGGTCATATCGAACCATCTCACAGTCCATGGAACACTACTGTGTTTGTTACTAAGAAAAAATCAGGAAAATGGAGACTGCTACAGGACTTATGCCAAATCAATGAGGTGATAGCAACAGTGGGAGCATTGCAACCAGGGTTGCCCTCGGCAACAATGATTCCCATGAATTGGTCTATCATAATAATTTATTTGAAGGATTGTTTTTTTACCATTCCTTTACATGCAGATGATAAGGAGAAGTTTGCTCTTACTGTTCCTTTGGTAAACCATGCTGAACCTTCTAAACGGTGCCACTGGAAGTTTTTGCCACGGGGCATGAAAAATTCAACAACCATCTGTCAATGGTTTGTTGCACAAGCCTTGAACCCTGTTAGAGAGAAGTATTCTGAAGGATACTGTTACCATTATATGGATGATATCCTTCTAGCAACTCCTTCCAGTGAGATGCTGTCTGCCATGGAGTCTAATACCCATACTTCTTTGAAGCAGTATGGTCTGGTTGTGGCTCCAGAGAAAGTACAGGATGCTCAGCCATGGTTTTGCCTTGGCATGAAGGTACTTGAACATACCATTCAACCACAAGCCCTTCAGTTGAATACAAAGGTTAAAAATTTGAATGATGCCCAAAAATTGGTTGGAACTATAAATTGGCTACGTTTTTATCTTGGCCTAACCACATCTCAGTTACAGCCTTTGACTGATCTTTTAAAGGGCAGTTCTGATCTTCATGTCCCTTGAAAGTTGACCCCACAAGCTAAGCAAGCCATTGCTTTAGTGGAACAGCACATGCAAACTAAACATGTGGAGAATGGTCGCTGATGTTGCAGTTCAAGTATACATCCTTATCGAAAGCATGATACCTTTTACCATGATTTAGCAATGGAACCCTGCCTGGCATGATCCTTTGCATGTGTTGGAATGGCTCTTCCTGTCGGTGAGCTCCAAGAAAACTGTTCCTGGTTTATTTGAGTTCCTAGCACAGCTAATCATCAAAGCACATTCCCCTTGCACAGAACTTACAGCCCATGATACTGAGATCATCATAGTGCCTGTGCAACTAGATTATTTTGAATGGTACTTGGTCAGTAGTTCCGCTTTACAGGTGGCATTGACCAATTACACAGGTGCCATTAAGTATCATCTACCGTCGCACCCTCTATGCAAATTACATGACCAGGTTTCCCTGGGACAGAAACTTCTTTCTTACACGACAGCTGTGCCTGCACCCACAGTATTCACCGATGCATCAGGAAAAACAAAAAAGGCAGTTGTGATTTGGTATGACTGTCATCAATGGCAACACATTGTTGAGTTTCAAGAAGGTTCACCCCAGGTCCTTGAACTATGTGTGGTTACTGTTGCATTTCAGTATTTTCCCTGTCCAGTTAATATCATTACTGATTCTGCACATGTAGCCGGCTAAGTTCAACGCTTAGATAAAGTGGTCCTTCGAGAAGTTTCAAATGCCCTCTTGTTTGGGGTCCTTCGTTTGCTGTGGGAAACAATTCAGAAATGTTCTAATTCTTATTACATTTTACATGTGTGTACTCACACCAGTTGGCCAGGTCTTATAGCCACTGGCAATGCTCATGCAGATTGCCTTGTTTTACCTGCTGCTTTGGGCCCAGTGTCCAATCTTCGGCAAGAGGTAATCACATCAATTTCTCCATCAAAGCCATTGTGCCTTGGAACGACAGTTTAATTTAACACATGATGAAGCTTGTTCCATCATTGCTGCATGCCCTGACTGTCAAAGTCAGTCAGTACCTGCATTTTATGGTACTAACCCAAGAGGGCTGCAGACTTTAGAGAGTTGGCAAACTTATGTGACCCATATAGCAGAATTTGGACACTTAAAATTCATACATGTCTCTGTTGATACCTTCTCTTCTATTATAGTGGCTACTGCCCATACAGGTGAAACTACCTGGTATGTTATTCATCATTGACTGCGGGCATTTTCTATGTGTGGTGTTCCACACCAAATTAGGACTGACAATGGTCCTGCCTATGCCTCTTCCTGGGTGCAATCTTTTCTCCAAATGTGAAGGATCTCTCATTTCATCGGTATTCCTCACTCCCTCCAGGGTCAAGGCATATTGGAGAAAGCATATGGTGCCCTTAAGTGTCAATTAAAAGAACAGAAGGCAGGAATGTCTGGGGAAACCCCTGAAGCTCGCCTTGCTAAGGCTTCCTATGGGTTCAATTTTGTTAACATCGCAGAGGGCCAGCAGGACCCACCCATGGTCTGGCACTTTGGGTCCTTACAAAAATCCACACCTGTTTCCCCTGGGGTGAAGGTCAGGGTAAAAGATTTACAAACAGGGCAGTGGTCTCAAATTTGTGAATTATTATCATGGGGTAGAGGGTATTCTTGTGTTTCCACAGATGAAGGACCTCAGTGGGTGCCTGCTCATTGCGTTCGACCTGTACTGGGTGAAATGCATGCACAAGTTACATGAAAACCCATCCATGAACATATTCAGCAACTGAAAAGGAATGCTGCTAACAGGGACCAATAACAGATGGACTGTCCAAGTTGCTACTCTTCCCTGTGCATGTCATTGTTTTTTGTACTCTTGATGTTGCCGTAATTTGTGTCTCTCTTGCAAAGGGCCCTGCAATGGATGACACTCATTGGTAGTTTCTTTAATTAAAAAACAGGGGGACTTATGGTGGGTTTCCCCAGTAGGCCTGGGGATCCTCGGAGAGATAGAAACTCATACAAGAGTTCCTTCTGAGTCAAGGTGGTATGCACGGAACCGGAAGGTGTAACAACATGCTTTTCCGGCAGAGTAAGCTGAGCCATCGTTGTTGGACATGTGCAGTGAGCAGCTTTGTCATGGTGAATCAGCAAAATGACATAATGTCTTAAACTGTCAATGGAGGGATATTTATGTAGTTTGAAAACTAATAATGATGTAACATATGTAACCTAAAAGGTGTATAAAACTCACTGCTGTATGTGCAAAAAAGTTTCCAGTTTTCTGATTCCATAAGGGTTCGTGTCTTTTTTGTCCTGCTCTGACCCATGACAGTACAGGATTTCTTTCCTTGGTGGAAATGAATTTGTTTGGTGTCAGAACCCCTTCATTAGAATTGTCAATCTGAGTCTGAAAATGGAATATGGAAATAGATTCCTCCCAGACAAAAGGTGCCAGCACAGGAAGTTCTATGTGTGCATGGAGTGCCAAGAGTGGTTTACCAATTACACAGGAGAGATAGAGAGAAATGGTTTTCTTTCCTGGGTGGAAATAATTCGTTTGGTGTCAGAACCCTTGGGCTGGAATTGTCAGTCTGAGTCCCCAAATGGAATAAGAATGAAGATTCCAACCAGACAAAAGGTGCCAGCACAGGAAGCTAACCCTAACCCCAACCCTAATTCTAACCCTAACCCTAAACCTAACCCTAATCTTAAATCATAGCCCCTAACACTAACCCTAATCCTGACTCACCATCCATACAGTGCAGTTTGTGCACCACTATTGGCACTACACAGAGAGCAAGATCTTTGTGTGTATCATCACCTTTGTCTGGGAGGTGTCTTCATCCATACTGAACCCTAGACCTAAACTTAAAAAATACTCTCAATCTGAAACTAAGGCCAAACCCTAACCCCTAATCGTAACCCTATCCCTTACTCTAACCAAAATGTTACCTAAACCCTAACCCTAACCCTAAGCCTTACCCTAACCCTAACCCTAACTGTACCTCTAACCCTAACCAAAACATTACCTAAACCCTAACCTTAACCCTATCCCTTTCTCTAACCCAAACATTACCTAAGCCCTAACCATAACGTAAACCTAACTTTTAACCTAACCCTAACCCTTACACTAACCCAAACCTTTAATCATAACCCATGAACACTAACCCTAACCCTGACTCATCATCTACCCAGTGCAGTTAGTTCGCCTCTCTCAGCACTATATAAAGATGAAGAACTTTCTGTGTGAGCACCTTTGGACAGAGAGTTTTCTTCATCCTTATGGAATTTTGGTTATTAGACCAACCAAGACCCTAATCCTAACCCTAACCCTAACCCTAACCCTAACCCTAACCCTAACCCTAACCCTAACCCTAACCCTAACCCTAACCCTAACCCTAACCCTAACCCTAACGCTAACCCTAACCCTAACCATAACCCTAACGCTAACCCTAACCCTAACCCTAACCCTAACCCTAACCCTAATCTGAAATCACAGCCCCTAACATTAACCCTAACCCTGACTCACCATCCATACAGTGCAATTTGTGACCACAATTGGCACTACACTGAACAAGAGTTTTGTGTGTGGCACCTTTGTCTGGGAGGTATTTTCGTCCGCACTGAACCCTAGACCTAAACTTAAAAAATACTCCCAATATGAAACTAAGGCCAAACCATAACCCCTAATTGTAACCCTATCCCTTAGTCTAACCAAAATGTTACATAAACCCTAACACTAACATAACCCTAAACCTAACCCTAACCCAAACTCTAACCCTAATTGTAACCCTATCTCTTACTCTAAACGAAATGTTACCTAAACCCTAACCCTAACCTTATCCTAACCCTAACCTAATCCTAACCCTAATCCTAACTCTAATCCTAACCCTAACCCTAACCATAAGCCTAACCCTAAACTTTAATCATAGCCCCGAAACCGAACCCTAACCCTATCCCTAACCCTATCTCTAACACTAATCCTAACCTTAAACCCTTACCTGAACTCTGACCCTGATCCTGACTTTTACCCTAACCCTAACCCTAACCCTAACCCTAACCCTAACCCTAACCCTAACCCTAATGAAAAGGAACATGAGTGACATCATTGGGGATGAGTGAAATCACAGGGGATTGGTGAAAACAAAGAGACAGTTGTGATGTCACAGGGACATCGGTGACATCACATGGGACATCGGTAACATCACAAGTACCTGGTTGACATCAAAGAGAAATCAGGGACATCATTGGGGATATTGGTGACATCACAGGGGACAGTGGTGACATCACAGATGCATGGGTCACATCATTGGGACAAGTGACATCCCAGGGGACTGTGGAAAAGAAAGGGAAAGGCGTGGTATCACAGGGAAATCAGTGACATCATTGGGGAAATCGGTGATTTCCCAAGGACAGGGTAACATCACAGTGACACCAGTGATATCATCAAGGACAAAGGTGACATCACAGGGACATGGGTGATATCATTGGGAACCAGTGACATCACAGGGGACTGATGAAAACAAAGGGACAGTTGTGATGTAACAGGGACATCGGTGACATCACAACAGTCTGGTGACATCACAAGGATATTGGTGACATCATGGGGACAAGGTGCCACCGCTGGGAACATTGGTGACACCACAGGGATAGCAGTAACTTCATTGGAGACCAATGACATCACAGGGGGATGGTTAAAACAAGGGGACATCTGTGATGTCATAGAGACATCAGTGAAATCAAAGGGGTTTGGTGACATCACAGGGACATGGGTGACATCACTGAGGACCAGTGAAATCACAGGAGACTGTTGATAACAAAGGGACAGCTGTGATATCACAGTGACATCGGTGACATCATTGGGGAAATTGGTGACTTCACAAGGACAAGGTTGACATTACAGAGACAGCGATGACATCATCAGGGACATTGGTGACAACACAGGGGACAGTGGTGACATCACACAGAGATCAGTGATATCATTGGGAACAAGTGGTGTCCCAGGGGACTGGTGACAACAACAGGACAGCTGTGATGTCACAGGGACATGGCTGACATCAAAGGCGTCTGGTGACATCACAGCGACATTGGTGACATCATGGGGACATGGTGCCACCACTGGGGTCAGTGGTGACATCACAGAGACAGCAGTGACATCACTGGGGCCCTGTGGAGGTATACAACAAGGCCATGGAGCCTGCCAGTAAGGAAAGAATGTAAATAAGAAGTGAACATCCAATCATATGTGAAGGCTGATAACAACATATAGATAATAGAGGTAAGAATAGTTTTGGTATGTAAGATTCTACAGTCAGACTGTGAGTGCAGGTGGGTGAGAACAAGATGTAATATGCTGGAAGAAGCAATAAAAAACTGAATGTAGGTCATCATCATAAAGTGCCCAGTTTTTATTTAATGGTCATCCTCAATATACTACCACAGGGCCCAGTGACATCACAGAAGGCTGCTGACAACAAAGTCATAACCGTGATGTCGCAGGGACACTGGTGACATCACAGGGGACTTCAGTGACTTCACAAGGACAGGTGTGACATCACTGTGACATCAGTGACATCATGGGGGTAATTGCTGACATCACAGGGGACAGTGGTGACATCACCTAATCCTAACCCTAACCCAAATCCTAACCCTAACCCTAACCCTAACCCTAACGTAACCCTTACCCTAACCCTAACACTAACCATCACCCTAAACTTTAATTAAAGTTTCGGTTAGGGTTAGATTTAACACTAATCTTAACCCTATCCCTTTCTCTAACCCAAACCTAAACCCAACTTTAAATGAAACCCTAACCCTTACACTAACTTGGATCATAGCCCTGAACACTAACCCTAACCCTGACTCACCATCTATCCAGTGCAGTTGTGGCTTCTCTCTCAGCACTGGATAAAGAGAAAGAGCTTTCTGTGTGAGCAAATTTGGTCAGAGAGTTTTCTTCATCCTTATGGAATTTTTGCTGTCAGACGGCAGTTTCAGCCCAGCGTCCCTACAACCGAGTGACTGGCATTCCACCTGGGAAAGAAAGCCCTGAGCCTCTGTCTCTATTCGCAGTTGTTGTGTCATGCTCAGCACTACACAAAGAGCAAGATCTTTCTGTGCATGCACCTTTGGACTGTGAAGTATCTTAGACAGCAATGAACCCTAGATCTAACCTTAAAAAAAAATCTAATCCTAAACCTAATCCTAAACCCCAAACCCTAACTATACCCCTATCCCTTACTCTCACCGAAACATTACCTAAACCCTAACCCTAAACTAACCCTAACCCTAACCTAATCCTAACCTAACTCTAACCCTAACCCTAACCCTAACCTAACCCTAACCTAACTCTAACCCTAACCCTAAGCCTAAACCTAAGCTTAACCCTATCTTTTACTCTGAACGAAACGTTACCTAAACCCTAACCCTAACCCTAACTTTAACATAATCCTAACCCTAACACTTACCCTAACCTTTAATCATAGCCCCTAACACTAACCTTGACTCAGCATGTATCTACTGGAATTGGTGTGCCACTTTCAACACTACACTGTTGCTTAAATGGTTGTGGGGAAAAAAAAGATTCAAAGTCAAATTAGGTAGGAGATAAGATAAGGATACAGAGGCTTTAAGGAGCCCTCAGGTTTCCCCGAACACCCCAATGTGCGCTCTCGAATACAGGTGTTTACAGTTTTTAAAATGATTTTCACCCAATCCCCGTCCAGTCACTGCCCAGGTTCTGCCTTTGCCACGCCTCTTGGGAATTGGGTCTGGGGGCATTTTGGGACCCCCTCTTCTTCATCTTCATCTTCCTCAGAGCACGTAATGTTCTTGGAGGCCTTCCAGAGTGCTAGGCCTGAAGGCTGTTGCATTTACGGCTGTATCTTCTTGCGTAGATTTTAGGGTGTTCTTTAAAATTTTACCTTGAAAATGAGACTAAACAGGCCAGTGGAATTAAGGAAATTGAAACGGGAATGGGTAACAGGGTTTGCTATGGGTGGTTGGTGTGTTTAAGGGTAAAGGGATAATGTATTGCTACTTTAAAATCTACATTTACTACATTCTTCTAAAATCGATAAAACTAAAAAATATCAAAACTCCAAGGTATCAACAAAAAGAGCAAGAGCTTTCTGTGTGTGCACCTTTGGACTGGGAGGTACCTTAGACTAAGGGATACGGTTCCGGTTATGGGTTAGGGTTTAGGTTTAGGTCTAGATTTTTTTTTAATATTAGATCTGGGGTTCAGTACTGTCTAACCCAAACATTATCTAAACAATAACCATAACTTAATTTAACCCGAACCTAATCCGAACCCTAACCCTAATCCTAACCCTAACCCTAACACTAACCTTAACTCTAACCCTAATCCTAACCTAACCCTAACCCTAATCCTAACCCTAACCCTAACCGTAAACCCTAACCACAATGAAAGGGACATAGGTGACATCACTGGGGATGAGTGAAATCACAGGGGATTGGTGAAAACAAAGAGACAGCTGTGATGTCACAGGGACATTGGTGACATCACAGGGGGACATCGGTGACTTCACAAGAACGGGGTGACATTACAGTGACACAAGTGACATCATCGGGGACATTGGTGACATCATAGGGGACAGTGGTGACATCGCAGTAGGAGCAGTGACATCATTGGGACCAGTGACATCACAGGGGTCTGGTGACAACGCAGAGTCATAGTTGCGTCACAGCTTTCCTGCTGCACAATGGCTTCCAGGTCCTCCTGTTTTTTGCCCATGCTGCGTACATTAGTGTACATGCACTTCAGTTGGGTTGCTGATTTCACTCTTAACTTGGGCTTTTCATCCCTGAGTTTCCCTTTGGAAAGCCTAGGTTCAACCCCTTCCCCCTTCAAACCTAGTTTAAAGCCCTCCTGATGAGCCCCGCTAACCTATGGGCTACAGTCCTTTTGCCCTTCCTAGATACATAAAGCCCATCTGATTTAAGAAGACTGGGTACTATGGGGTTTGCCCCATGGCCAAAAAAACCAAAATTTTGATGGTGGTACCAATCCTTTAGCCACCTATTGATAAGGTAGGCTTTGCTACTCTTCCCCTCATTCATCTCCTCATTCATTCCAGCAAGTACAGAAACTGAGGCAAGTGCTACCTGTGCGCCTGTCCCATGAACTGATCTACCCAGTGCCTTGAAATCCTTTTGGATTGCCCTGGCACTTCTCCTATTAATATCATCACTGCCAGCTTGGATTACCAACAGTGGATAGTAATCTGAGGTCTGAATTAGCTCAGGAAGTCTCCTGCCAATGTCCCTCACCCTGGCTCCGGGAAGGCAGCAAACCTCCCTATGGGAAGAGTCTGGTTGACATATAAGGCCCTCAGTTCCTCTCAAAAGGGAGTCACCTACTACAACTACCCTTCTTTTTTTTCCTTATAGCTGTAGTTGTAACCCGTCTGGTAGACGGGTTCCTCTTGCTTCCTCTTGCCTGACCTCTATTTGACTTTCCGAGTCTGGGGCCACATATCTGTTGTTCAAGGGCACCTGGGGAGGTGATGGGGGTCGAGAGGGTGTTCTTTTACCTCTCTGAACAGGGACCTGTTTCCATTCCCCCCCATTCGCTCGGTTTGCTCCATGTGCCTGGCAGCAGGAGGGGCAGGGCGTCACTGTCTCCTGCTGGACTTGCTTGGGGGTTGAAAGGGTGTGACTCCACCAGTCTATTTCCGTTTCACTTTCCCTAATGCTTCTCAGCCTTTCTACCTCTTCCTTGAGCTCTGCTACCATGTTGTCATGGTTTTGCTCTGGGTCAATTTTTTATCACCTCCCACACAACTACTATAAATTGAGAGAAGGTTTATGCAGACAAAAGAGATCTGATTTGGGAAAATAATATTAACATTTATTACTAGCAAGATAAGAACTACATCTACAATAATTCTAATTAGATAAGAGTACTATGCTTTCTCCTCCTTGAACTGATACAAAGGGGGGAGGGGTATTTCTGTAAACACAGTCTCATTCTCCATTTCCAGAGCTCCAGGTCTTTAGAATAACTTTGCAGCACTCAAAAGTTCTTATTCTTCTATCTCTAAGAAGACAACTTCGATCTGTTGCAGCTGGAACCGTTTCTCTTTCTCTCTCTCTTCTGTGTCAGCCTCAGGGCTGGGCCTACCCCCCTCCTGGGCTAAGACCGGAGGCTGGGGGGTTACCCAGGCCCTGAAGGTCTTCCATGGACTGCAAGGGGCCACTTGCATACCACGGATCTTCACCACAGGGTCACAGGGGATAATGGCTTTTGAGTCCACCCCTGTTTCCTGTGGGGTCCCTCCCCATGGGAGAACAGCCCTTAATAGACTTTTCCGACATGAGTCCATCTCTCAGACAACAAGGTCTTCCATTCTCTGCTGTCTCTCAGGGTCACAAATTTACCTACACCAGCATGGATCCTTCACTTGGATCCCAACTCAGGGTCACAAATCTCCAGCACCAGCATGGATCTCTCACTGAGATCCCAAGCTTACCCGAGCCATCTTGCTCCAGCGTCATAAATCTCCAGCAGCAGCGTGGATCCCTCACTCGGATCCCAACATCTTACCCGAGCCGTTCTGCTCCGGTGCCTCTCCATGCCTTACAAGCCTCCAGCAGGACTTTGTTTCATTTCAGACCTTCTCATGAAGTCTCAGCTTCTTTGTGCATCCACAAGCTCCTCTATGAGCTACATGGGTTTCTCTTCACTCCAATAATTTTCCACAGGTGGTAGGGATTTATTTTTAAGTTTTCTCCCTGCTGAAGGGAGGGGGGGGGGGAGAAGCAGCTCCCCCCTTCGAACTTCTCTCTCCTGCTGCAGCTTTGGCCTTGAACACCTCATTATCTCTCTGCCAGAATTCCTTTTGCAGCATGTCTTGTCCAGGTTCTTCTCTAAAGGTTGTATTTTCTTCTCTACTCCGTTATAGGAGAGAAGGGGGGCTTCAGTGCCACACCTGCCCCCAGCCCAGGGTGGGGGGGGGCAGGCCTGGCCCCCACCTGGGGAGTCTGACACCACTCTCTACATGGCTCCCAATTTCAACTGCGCCACAGCCTTCTCCTCCGTTTTCTTAAATTTGTAATTTGCAAAGGCGTTACTAAGAGTTTTGATTGGCTTTTTCTCCAGAAATCCACCTACACAAAACCATCCTAAGCCCCAGGGGCTGCCTGGTGGACAAAACCACAACACATGCACAGAAAATCATTCACCTGCTCTCATCGCACACAGGTGCCTCTCACAATGTCCTCTGGTACTGATGCCAGGCTCAAAGAAAGAGAGACCAGAGACCTGAATGGCTGCATCCTTCTTGGAGGGTTTTGTCCGTGTTAACACAATCCTAGTAGTAATGAGAGTGACAGCATACATTCTTTTGGAAACCATTACTGGCTTTACTTGAAAAGTGAGAGAGGGGGGAAAAAAAGGTCACCTGAGAGACCTAGGAGGTGGCTGTGCCCTGTCTGTTCACCCTGCCTGTAGTAACTGCCATGCAAACTGCTGTGCCACACACTCACTGACTTGCCACGCTCCAGGTCACCAAGCTCCCTGGATACCTTTGTATAACCCTCTCTAGTACCTGCTAATGAGCCTGTCCCGCCCCTCTCTCACCTGAGTCGGTTCCGAGGTGCAGATAAGCCCGGGCTTGTGTATGTTCAGCCAGGAGTGGGCTCTGCTGACAGCCGCAGCTCCAACGTAGCAGGGACTCCTATCCATGGAGGCTTATCCATCTGCAGGCCAGCAGGTCTAACAGATACTCCAGGCAGGATGAAGGCTGTGGCCAGAAGTAATGCAGGTGTACAGGAGATATTCCCTTTCTTGGTCCTCCACAGATGGAAAAATAGAGCACCCTGGATACAGGAAAATCTGGACTTGCCTCTGGAGGACCTTGTCCAGAAGTGCGTGGAGCCTCTTCCCTTGTGGAGCATCCTAAGAGCAATTGATTGGGCACTGGGGGCTCCAGGACTCTTTCAGCTATGCAACTTGCTGCTGGTAATGCCTTTCTTGAAGCCTGAAGCACGCTTACGGCTTCTATGCTTTTCCTTGCCAGTTGCATTCTCAGGCATAACACAAGTCTCCTGACAGCTGAGGTTCCAAGGGAGAAGGGAGACAAGATAGAGGACTCCCTGTGCACAGGACTCCAGCAGGTCTCCCAGAGGCTCTGCCAGGGATGGAGTCTCTTGCCACAAGGAACTGCAGTGCCGAGATCTTCCTTCTCCTGCTATACTGCATTGGGAGAGAGCCCTGGACTTGGGAACACCTGCTTTTGCTGAAGGACACAACCCCCTGCACGTTGCTGCACAGGATCCTGATGTGGCACTGCCACAGCTTCCTGGGAGGCAGGAGTCCTATCCATGGAGACTTATCGAGGTGGAGTCCAGCGTTTCTCTTGGAGGCTCTGGGAATGATGAAGGCCCTTGGCTCAAACAAGGGATGTGTAGAGATATTCCACATGTCACTCCTGCACAGCGAGCTCCAGGGAGCATCCTGGAGATGGGAACAGCTGCTTTTTCCCACTGGAGGATATTGTCCTATATGGCACTGCCATGGCATCCTTGGAGCCATGGATTGCGCACCAGCAGCACTCCCTTGCTAGTCTGTCCTTCTCTCGGCACATCTTTGTCTAAATCTTCCTGTTGGTTTCCCATTCCAGGGACATTGGAACACAGGTATTTCAGGAAGGGTCCCAGGAGGACAGTCCATAGTCATATCTTGTAGGCTCGTGAGAAGAAGAGAGCTCTGCTGAACAGAAGCAAAAAAGAAACAAAAATCTAGAAAAGTAGTTACCGGTCTCATCTTAAAACAGAAGTCAAAGCAGTGCAATAGAACATCGAGCAAACTACAATTTTTATGACAGCTTTGATACAGCTTGGAAGTCAGTTTTAACCAGAAATTGCAAAATATCCATGTACTGCTCCTAGTAAGTTTTATTAAACTCTTCATTTCTATTTCTGTCCTGCTTTCTGGCATACAAAGTTTGTCTGCAGGTCAAAGAAGGACAGACTCAAGCTTGTATAGGAACTTCTTTTTACTAAGTTCATTCACGTTACCGGACTGTAAATATTCTTGACTTCTAATCCTTAAAACATCACCTTTTAAAGGGAGATTACTAACTGGAAAAATAGCTAAATTGAGTCATAGAAGAATAAACGAGTTTATTCGATTGTTTCGGTATTTCAGTAATCAAAACCTTGAAGCCCTTTTCACAATAGAGACATTTGTTTTTACAATGTTACCATATGGCACAAGATTCAATTCAACAGTCATCCATTTTTCTGTCTTATCTATGTCAGAACTATAAACTCGAGTTTTTCATTCCTTTGATACTGACAGCATGGGATCAAGAACTAGGAGATATCAGGACAAAAGTTCATCCAATACATACCCCCAAAAATACTTCCAAAAATATACACTGATTTTTAAAAAGTGAAGATATTTTCATTGGTCTTCAAGGAGCAGTTTCTTTCACTAATAACCCAGGAGGGAACAGGGAACAGAAGAAAGAAGGTACCACACTGTGCTGTGCAAGGGTCACATAATGTAGAGTCCAGGCTACCTTGCAAAGATTTAAATAACCTTGGCATGAACAGCAAACTGTCAGTGCAATTTCCAGGCCTACATAGGAAAAGGATGTAAGTACAGGGTCTTAAGGGCAGCTGGGAAAATAAAATATGCAATTGTTCCAGCAAAGCCAAAGGCAGCCTAATCTCTTGAAAAGCAACAAACGATAAATAAATAAATCTTTCTTTGGGCTTCTTACTGACTGAGAGTTCTGACTGTCACAAGCAACTGCAGCAGACAACTTCTTTCATAAAGACATCACAGAATTATTTGCCTCCTCTCCTAAGTCTCTGGAAACTGCTTCCAGAACTCTGCTACTGGGAAATGTAAGGCCACCTCCCAGCTCTGGGAGATTTCAGGACTCTCAATACATGCAACTTGTTAACCCCAAGGTCATTTGGGAGCTGAGGGAGTCTGGGGGGAATTCCAGGTAAAACACTTTTCTAGAAAAATGGGGCATTTCAGTGCCTTATCTCATTTACTTTAAGCACAGCATTGCCTGTGTGTTCCTTCACTACAACAAGGATAATTGTCCAGCCACCTTTTCTCCTTCAGAACACTACAGAGTGTGTCCTTCACAAAACCTTGGTGTTAGTTTGCCCGTGTCAATAAACTCTATTCACCTCAAAAAAAAAGTTTCTTCTTTCCCTTCCCTGGATTCTGTGTGTCAGCTTTAAAACACCCCAGGGATGAGCTGGTAGGGCACTGCAGCAGTGTAGTGCTTCCAGTCCTTCCCATATTTGCTGGAACAACGGTGCTCGTCCCTAACGCAGCGGTGGGGGAGCAGAATGGTCACAGAAACGATGCAGAAGTAAGGCAAGATGTGTGCAAACCCACAGGCCAGGCAACAGGCCAGCAAGCCCAGCAGGTTTCCTGTGGAGGTGTAATGACGAGCCCACCCCCAAAATCCCCAGGTCATCAACTTGCTGTAATACTTGGTGCCATCCACACACATGGAGGAGCACTCGATGTCCTTGGCTTTCTTCCCCCAGCTGAGACATCCACCAGACCCTCAAACCTTCATATTCGTACTTTTCTACTGTCCCTTCTTTCTTTTCTTGGATTTTCTTTCCACACCTAAATCCCAGCCAAAGATACTATTTAGGCCTGGTTGGACCCAGAAAGTGTCTCCCCCATCTCTCCCAGTGCCCCGCATCGTGTCCATCTCGCTGATCAGGTGACCTACCTGGTGTATGAGAGGCAGGCTGTGGATGTGCCTATCTGGACTTCAGCAAAACCTTGGACACTGTCTCCCAAAGCATACTCTGGAAAAAGCTGGCAGGCCAGAGCTTGGACAGGTGCACTTTTTGCTGGGTTAAGAACTGCCGGATGGTGGTCTTAAGCTCTGCCAGATCAGGTTGAGGCTAGATATTAGGAAGAAATTCTCTGAGGAGAGGGTAATCAATCATTTCAATGGCCAGCTCAGGAAAGTGGTGAATTCTCTGTACCAGTAGAATTTTAAGATAAGACTGGATTTGGCACTTAGTGCCAGGCTCTAGTAAGCAGAGTGGTAGGGGATTAAGATATTGACTTGATGATCTCAGAGGTTTTTTCCAATCCAGCTGATGCTCTGATTCTGTGATTCATTGTGTGACCAACCTTTTGTTCTTTCTTTTGAGGTCGGATTCAAGCGGTCGATTGGGTTGTCAGAATTAAAGGGCAGACAAGCAAGATGAGAATATTCTGGCCAGTCTGAATGCAAAGATATTTATGGCGAGCTGTATCATTGGTGAATCTAAGGGTATACCTTGTCGTTTGTTTTTTTCCAGTGATACACAAGGTGACAAGAGTCAGCAGAATGGGAAGGAGGTCCTTGCAGTAAGAGGTGAGTGAAAAAGAACCCAAGAGGGGAACTTTGGTCAGAATGTTGCACTCTGAGGGGATCCGTCTGGATGTGCCTTTGCCTTTGTGATGTCTTTGCAGTGCCCATCCGTATTCCCAGAGGAGCAGACCACGGGCTGAGGAGCCGAGCAACAAGGTCAGGTGCTTTGGCGTTGGCCTTGTGGGCGATGGCAGGGACTTCAGGGCTGGGCATTTAAGCATTCCCCTCTTCTCTTTGGAGGTGCCAGCCCGGTAACCTTTGGAAAGAAATGAGCGTCCCAGGTGAGTCGGGGAGGTATGGAGGAGGAGCAGGGGCCCAGGGAAGTGTCAGAAATGCCACTGAAAGTTTTTTTTCCCTGTTGCAGGTGTACCATGCAGTGGGAACTGCAAACTCTGCACCTCTTGCTGGAGGCAGTGACACGAGGACTTGGGTGAACTTAGGAGAGAGTGAATGTGGGAATAGTTGGGGTTTGGCCGATGTGATGCTAAAGTCCTGCGCTAATTTTGGTTTCCTTTCTTGGAGCTGATGAAGAGAAGAACCCAGGGACTACAGGAAGCCCTGAGCCAGCTGAAGACACATGCTTTTGGAAGGTGGATGGACAGACCCGTCTCTCTGCAGGATAAGTGGGGGACTCTGAGACAGAGAGAGGATGAGATTCTCGTAGAGGCTTGAGAATTACCAGGAGGGCTTTTGAAATTAGTGTAAGGAAGGGGATAGGGTTAGGGTTAGGGTTAGGGTTAGGGTTAGGGTTAGAGTTAGGGTTAGGGTTAGGGTTAGGGTTAGGGTTAGGGTTAGAGTTAAGGTTAGGATTTAGGGTTTGGGTTAGGGTTAGGTTTAGAGTTTTTTTTACGTTTACATTTAGGATTCAGAACGGGGAAGATACCTGCCAGTTCAAAGGTGCTTTGCCCAGGAAGCTCTTGCTCTTTGCTTTGTGTAGTGCAGAGAGTTGAGCACGAACTTCTCTTGAGAGACAGAGGTTCAGGGCTTTCTTTCCTCTTTTTGTGGTCCCAGCATGGGGGTGGCACAGCAACCAACCAGAGCCTCAAGAAAAACCCTGCCAGACCCTCCTCCCTCACTCCGTGGCTCAATTTCCCCACCCTGAACAGCTCTTGGGGACCCGAGGGGTGGCATCATCCTGCCCCAGCACCACCCCCTCGAATTCCTCTCCCCCACCAAGCTAGGGGGGCCCAGCAGACACGACCCCCCAGTTCCTGCACCCCGGGGACACGGGGGGCTTCCCGCAGCCCCTTCTCAGCCCATCAGTCTCAGCCCATGGAGCTGACCTGGTCCTCCACGTTCCGGCAGAGCCGGGGGTAGGCAGGGCTGGGGACACGGACCCGAGGGTGGGGACACGACACTGTCACACGGAAGAGAGGACAGGACGCCAAAGCCCCGCTGCCCTCC